>NC_084794.1:71457517-76580017 GCF_963169125.1 Humulus lupulus | reverse complement strand
CATATGACTTGCTTAGTTAACAAGCCCAAGAAGTATATGATGGCCATTATAGTCCTATATGATATATGTTTTATTAGTCACATGTTATAGTATATGTTTATGGCCTTATGTTTATGATCTATGATTGTTAGTAAATTTTTCCTTGCTGGCCATTAGGCTCACTCCTTTATTTTTAATGTGATGCAGGAAAATAAATATAGAGGCGGAAGGATTCGTGGTAGCTTGGCTTGTGTGTTAAGGATGAATGGACTGAGTGGACTGCGTGTCGATTGTGGATGACGTTTATTTAGTCTTTTGAATTATGTTTCTTTTGAAATTCCGCATTTATTTTTTGAACAGTTGATTTAATGTTATGTTTTATGTTTTACAAACAATGGGTACCCATGTCATATTACATTTTAAACTTATAATTTTATGTTATTGATACAATATTTATTTTGGAGTTTTAATAAACTTATGATTATTTTTTTTATGTTTCCCAAAAGTAGTAGCTAAGTCTAGTAGTTTTTAATGGTCCAAGATCTTAGAAATAGTTTGGTCATTACAAGATAATTTTGGGAATATAGGTCTTTAGTCAAAAATTTATCGTTTAGGTCGGATAAGTCTGTATTTTGGATAAACTTGTATTTATTTGAAACTTTTGGAATACCATGTAATGACTTAACCCTTTTTAATGAAAAGTCCAACTTTTGATATTTGAAATGTCGTTTAACCTTAATTACACTTTTAAGTCCAAATGACTCGCTTAACGAGTTAAGCACTATTTTTAACACACGGTGTAACGGTTCTGACTATTCAGGGCGTTACATATTTATTCAGACATGTTCAAATAAAGTGCAACTATGATAGTAGCTTTAACACAAACTTCTCCTGAAAAATTTAGATTCTGCAAAGTTTCACCAAATTGAGAGCTACTGCCAAGCGTGGTAGAACCAATTCTACAACGCTTCCGTCTCTTACAAATACTAGAACTATTGTAGCATGGGTTTGTAGAGTTTCTCAAAATATGACAAACCCCCAAACACTGTTCATATCGATACTATAACAAACTCCTGAATCATTATCACACTTACTAGCATGTTCCCCTTTATCTGCGTCTACCCCAACTTTTGCTTGTCGAGTGCCGAAATGTTCCCATTTATCTCTCTGTACCACAACATCTCTTGCTCTCATATTAGCATGTTCCCTTTCATATCCTTCTACCACAACTTTTACTCCTCTCGTACCTAGATGTTCCTCTTTCTCTCCCTCTACCCAATCCTCTGGTACACTTGTCTTTTTAATCCTCACCTCCTTATCCAAACAAGTGGCATGAGATTCAGATACAACACCCCTCACATAATCAAGGGCTCTTAACATTATTCCCATTAGTTCTTTAGTTGATGTTCTTCGCTCTTCGTCACTCCGATTAATTACTTCCAAAACTTGTTCAACTTCATATTTTTCGACCTTACTCTCTCATGCATTTCCTTTCGTTCCTGTTTTAAGCTTCACACCTCCTTTATGAAGCAATTTAATACGTCTGAATCCATCTTTTTTTCTACTATAGAATACGTAGTATCATAAATACAAAGATTCAAATAAATGATTCTGAACTAAATTACTGCGCAAAGTTAATTTATCAAATTCACATACTTGTAACCAGTTACATCATCTTATATAATAACACATTTCAAAAATAAAAACAAAATTCACACTTATAAGAAATTTTTAGTAATTAATGACAGTAAACGCCAACAAATTCTTCAACTACACAAAATAAATTCCCCATGTGATTATCTTCAAAACATCATTTACAACAACAAAGTATAAATACTAAGTTTTAATTCCGAAAAATATATATTAGTAATAAAAGTTAATTTAAAAATTCACATAATTGTAACTAATTAACTCATCTTATATAAACACACAATGGTACCCTTTTAGAACAGAAACGAAGATTATGAAGTGAGAAATGAAGATTATGAAGTGAGAAACTGAATATCGTAGAATTGGGACCAAGCTTAATAAGGCGAAATGAAGAATATGGACACCCCAAACAAAGTTCTTCCAAATTCACCAACAACACTTATTGAAAAGGTGAGCAGTTGAGTTTCGTAATCAATTAACTTGTGTCACTAGAAGATTCAGTAAATCAAGTCCCAGTAGTACCCCCCCCCCCCCCCCTCCCCAACCACAATTACATCTACTACCTTCACTAAAAACGATCTCGGAAAATGAAAAAATAAATTCATTCACTAACCACACCAATTTCCCTCTCCAAAGGTCCATCCTTTGCTAGGCAATAACTCACCATCTCTGTTCGCCTCCCATGGGTCAAAACTCTTTCATCCTCCTCATCTGCTCCATAAACAAGTTCACCAAGGAAACAACCAGCTCGTTTGTACCTTTAAAATTAAGGTTCCCAAATCAACATCAGAACATTTTCCACCTCAGTTATCCCCTTTAAGGCCCCTTTTTTATTGCCAATTCAAAACATGATTCCTCACCCAAATAAAACAAAATACATGTTTATGAAAACGTTGAAAACTCTAGTAGGTTAAGGGTGTTTTTACTGCCAGCACACAAGATTTTCCCTATATTTTATATATAGGACTTTTCTTTTGGTGCGTACATTTCAGCTGTTTTGGGAAACTGTGATTGGTCAATAGTAATATATGGTTCAACTTTTGATGAATGTTATAATAAAAATGACTGTAGGGGATTGTTTAGCTTTTTTTTAAAAAAAAAAATTGTTTCTACTTAATTTTCAATCATGTGGCAAATTTGAGGAAGTGGAATCCAAAAACTGATCAGGGTTACCCGAGAAAAAAAGGCACCAGTAGCTCTTTGTCCTCTTTCTCTTTTTAAGATGTTCGTTTTGGGGGTTTTGATTTTTCACTTATTTTCATTGGACGTCACAATTTTGATTACAGAAAAATCTCGAAAAATAATGAAAATCAAATATCAATTTTTTGATAAAAAAATCAAAATAAAAATTAATATATAGAAATAAGACCAATTTGTTCTTTCTCTGTAACATTGTTGAATTTAAATTCGTTCTTAAATTCTTGGATAGAAAAACATTAAGAGTATGACACTTCTCATAAATTTGTCTAAATAAGAGGAATCTTAACTTTTTTTTGTTTCTCAAATCAAAATCTTTATCATTAACAATTCCTTTTTTCCTTACCTTTAATTTCTATTTAGTAAAGTTGAATGATATGTAATGCGTTATGAAAATGAAATAAAAACCCAAGAATGTTTGATAATGATCTTGACGTATGCAGAATTTTAGTATGGTTTGGTCATCCATGACACACATAAGTTATTTTGGTAGAATTTTCATTTTTAATTATTTTTAGGGAAATTATTCTAGTAGATTGGGGAACAACATACATAAATCTTATTACAATACAAGCCTTTAAAACTATATAATTTAATCCACACTTTACGAGACTTTATCTACGGTCCTTTAAATTTAATACATCAATCATTAGCTAATAGCAATTAATTTACCAATACATTTTCGAAGCCCATAATGAAAAAATTAATAAGTTTATGGGTTCATTTCCGAAAAAAAAAAACTTATTAAATTCATATTATGCATGGAGGATTCCCTTTGTTGACGATGAAGAAGACAAGAACCCCAAAACTAGGAAACCCACCATTGTTAACTTTCTAAACCAGTACAATTAACCAAACCGGCATACAATGCATAATATAGTAATATTATACAAATAGATGGTGTCTCCTTCCCAACTAATGCTATACCTTTAAGTAAAGGGGATGAACGATAAATGCTGACGAAGATAATGGTGAAAGGGCGACTCTTTTACACAAACAAAAGGAGAAAGAGAGAGGTAACACTTCTACAAAATCCACATTGTCTCACTCAAACGCATCAGTCAACGTCGTTAATTGATGCCATGTAGGATCTCATTTATAAGTCAAGAAGCATGTTTCCTATAAATATATATATCCAAAACAATATACATAGTAGAAATCATAAAATCATACAAGCATGTGAATATTACAGAGACACGTAAATACAATAATAAAATCATTAGAGTACTTACGAGATGTGTAGCGGAACAATGACTACACCTTTTGGATTCCCTAACCTTTTGTCCTTGTTAAATGCTAGGTATTGCAAGGGATCCAAACCGCTTTGACACAATACCACAGTCTTTTATCTAAAACAACCTAGTGTTTGTGTGAGCAAGTCTCAACACATGAAAAAATAATTCTTAGATAGAAAAATAAAATAGAGTATGTGGCTAGGTATACAATATTAGGAGTGATATTTTACCTTATCGAATTAATCTAACATAATGCACTTTATAACACTAATATATATAGAGAAATAGTTAGGACATAAAATAGGTTTTAGTTTCCTAATTTAATTTATTTATTTACTAATTATAATTAATTAAATACTTGTCAAAATTAACCAATTATAATTTTGACATTTATTTAATTCATTTTATTAATATTAATATAAATTTGCCAATATTAACAAAATTATCCCAATTGGATATAATACTCTCTTTTTGATACTTTGCAATAAAATCATCAAAGTCTCTTCTATTTCTTTTGAAACAAAATATCAATAAATAATTTAACATTATTTATTTTCATTGACTAGGTCAATATGATATTCTTATAATTAATTATTCAAGACTACTAGGTTCTTTTTTATAAGAGATGACACGGGGACCATAGATCCATGAACTCAAGCTCCAATAAGTTTTTGTGAGTTTATTTCTAACAAATCATTTCACTACCTTAATTACTCGCGACTCTACTATAGACACAGAATTGCACTCTTGAATTCATAGAACGCTTTACACCAAATATAAACACATTGTCCATTCTTATTACCATAACCGTCATTCAATCCTCTTTAGATGATCTACTAATGAGATGGGTACAAATTACCATTTTACCCCTCATTGGTATTTTATCCTTAACTCCCGCAAAGTTCCTTGTAAATGATATTTTCGTAAAGTTAATTACAGAAATGAAAACTCTATCATTTAACACTTGAACCAAGCTATAAGGAAGTCATCGTTTCATTTCTTAAACAGAAGCTATAGATTTCATGTTTATGATAAATACTCACACTCAATTATACTACTGAATCTCCAATATGTAAGTATAATTTAGTCCATAGGGTAAGCTGGTAACGAACAAATCAGAAGACTTGAATAATACAATTAGCATAATATTAATCACTTGGAATTAAGATTAATTGACATGCGATCAACATTGTGATATGATTAGATTGGATTAGATAATAACGATACTTACTTATCATATCAATAATCAATATCAATCTAGTCCAATGTAATAAAACACAACCGATCTTATCTACTTGGTCAGTGTTCTGGATAGGAGAACACACCAGATGTGAAAGTAGATATTATCATGGATTACCGAATTAGTAAAAATCCAGTGTAAAAAATCATAGGACAAATACTTTTGAACATATAATTATAATTATAATCCATTGTGACCGAGTCACTATAATTGAAACTATACATATATTTAGGATTTTATAAATATTTTTATTATTCCAATAATCATGTAATAAAACAAGCAAGCAACAAGGTTTTTTAAGCTAAATGATTTATGCTTTTTTATTGACAATATAAAATCATGTTACATGTCTGACATTGTTTTATAAGGGGATAAATCTCAAAAAACTTTCACTTTCCCTTTTAAAACAAATGGGATATGTTTCTTAAAACCATTCATTCTACATGCTTCACAATTATGCTATTTGCTTATATCTTTGTGTGGATGCTCAAAATTCAACACCGGTAAAGAACCCACATCTAATGCCTAAGGTCTCCGGAAGGTCCAAGGCAACCATGTTTGAAGTCCATTTGAACCCTCAAATTATTGCTCAAAATGACCCTGCTCAAATTGACCAAAACGACCCAAGCGTCCCGCGCACGCTGCCCGCGCGCGCACCCCGCGCGCACGCCGCCTCGCGCCCGCGCACGCTGCCCGCGCGCCTCGCGCCCGCGCGCCCCGCGCACCTCGCGCCCGCGTGCGCCTCGCGCCCCGCGCGCCCTGCGCCCCGCGCGCCTCGCGCCCGCGCGCCCCGCGCGCCCCGCGCGCCTCGTGCCCGCGCGCCCCGTGCGCACATGGGCCTCGTGCCCGCGCGCACCAAGGGCTCGCAGTAAGGTCACCTCACCTCGCCCCCAAAGGCCTCGCCCAAGGGCCATGTGTGCCTCGCTTCGCTCACCGACCACGTCAAAGGCCTCAAGAGACATAGCCTCCACTAAATACCCTTCGGCCATGTATCAGGAGCCTCGTAGTATGGGGGATGCAAAGTGATGGTTTCACAAGATAAGCCCCTCATCTCATTTGTAGGCGTCATGCCTCATCACACACGCAGCAGGCCTCGTCGAAGAAGCCTTATCTCTCTTCCTGAGCTTTCCTACACTTAGTAGGACGTGGAATAACCATTGGGTACATGGTACCCGTACGTGTACGGGTGCATGACGCACAACCATGGGGAGGACAGAAGCATGACCCTGACACCTGTACCACGCAGGTAGTGGAGGTACGGATCAGTCCAGAGAGTGGAGGCACTATATGCACGCCTCTGACTATGTACCAGGCTGACACTATGATCCTCTGCTCCACCACTCTTCCCACACCACTGCCACCTGTGCTATTACCCTGACAGTGTACTTTTGTACTATTTTGTCTCATGGGACCAGCATGTATAAGGGGCCATTAGAGCCCAGCTATAAAAGGGGCTTGACCCCTCAGAATGGGGGGTGGGAAAATTCATTGTAAGGAGAGGCTATTGAGAAATATACCAGGACTTGCTCCATCATTTATCTGTGTTCACTTTTCCTTAAAGTTTATTCTTAGTTCTTATATAAACATCACCTGACTTACCTTTGAGTTTTCCGATCTAATTTCGTTGACGAGATTTCACCGTCAACACTTTGTAAAGGGATATGAAAGATTTCCTTCCAATGCTATCTTGTTCACCTTCACATCTAGCCCTTGCCACACATCCTTGATAATGTGGTGCTTTCTCTGTATATGCTTTGCTCTATTGTGGCTTTGAGGTTATTTCATATTCACTATTGCCTCGTTTATTGTCACTAGAAAAAATGTGTGGTTTATCCATTTTTGGAAAAATATCGAGATTCGTATAGAACTTCCTTAGCCTGACTATTTCCTTAGTCGTCATAGACGCAACTATGTACTCAGCCTCCAAGGTGGAATCTGAAATGACAGATAGTCAAACGCTTCTCCAAATCACAACTACTGAGATGGCAGGCAATATATCGCTTCTCCAAATCATAGTTCCACCCCCAAGAGTAAACACTTTTTTTCCAAAGTTGACTTCCTGTCATAAACATCAGCCTAAAATTTGAATATGTATAGCCTAACAGGTTCAAAGATCCACCCGGATAGACTAACATAGAGTCTCTAGTCCATCTATGATACCAACCGCTATCTATTCTTCATTTCCTAGGTATCACTAGAACTTGTTTACACTCCAATTGCATAGTAGATCTCTAGTCACAACACACAACATAGCATGCATTAGACTTCTAATTGCAAATGCATAAGGAATTTGTTTCATCTTTTCTTTCTCTTGAAGAGTCTGTGGAGATTTCTGCTTAGAAAAATAAATTTCATGTCAAGAAGCTAAACATTCTTTCTCAAAGTTTATTACACAGGAACTCCCAAGCACCTCACCTGTAACGCCCTACTACCCAGGGACCATTACGGTGTGCATTTTAAACAGTGATAAACTCGTCAATCGAGTCATTTGGGCATAATCATGTAACTAGTTATGATTAACGGTTTAGGGTTTAATTTTTTTTTGTTAAGATACAACGTTTTACTAAAACGTTTACTATATACATTGGGATCCCAAAAATATAATTTAAAGGTTAATTACAATAAAATATTTACAACCAGCCAACCTAAGCGGAAAAATAAGAATTAACCCTAGTTCTTCTATAAACCCTCAACCATGGCGGTTGAGCAGCCGCATATGTACACATCGTCACCTAAGCTCTCCAACTCAAGGTTGGTCCAGCTTTCTTTTGCCTTTACCTGCACCACATAGCACCCGTGAGCCGAAGCTCAACAAGAGAAACTCAATATGCTCATGAACAATAATAACATGTTACTAAATCACAATAGGCATGCCTAGCAATAATTGCCCTATTCATGCATGCAAATAAGTCCAAATAATGATTGTGGGCCCTACCCTTTGTATAGATGCCTTTCAAGTCGTAATGAGAATAGATGGCTAATGTATCCATCTAAATTATGTGACTCAAATAAGTGACAATTAAGTCACGCACTTGGGCTCTGCACCCTAATCAAATGAGTGAATAACACTTTATGATTTTGATAATCATACTGTGGCTTGTAGCCCTAATAAGATGTGTGATTAACACTTTGAGATTCTAGTAATCATGTTGGGGCTTGTAGCCCTAATCAGATGAGTGAGTCACTCTTTGGGCTCCGCACCCTAATTAGATAAGTGACTAATGAGTGAGTCGCGAACTTGGGCTCAGCACCCATATCCATGTGACATTGCAGTCACCTGAGCCTTTTTGGCACTAGCTCTAAGTAACTTCCCTTTAGACTAGACAAGCGTTTTTAGTTTTCATCGAACTTGAGGTCGGTCAAGCATTAATGCTCATGATGATTCATTCAATGTTTATGTTGATTAGATCTAATCATTTCGGCTTGTGTTGAACACATCAATTCCATTCTTGACTCTTAACCCAATACCATACGACTCGTGCCAATTTCTGACTCATTGGACAGTGCCATACACAAGTAAGCAATGCAACCAAGCATATATCATATGTCAAATATCCAAATGCAGGGCATTAAGCATGCTTACTTAACAGTCACTAGAAAAATTATGATCATGCACATTTACAGAGACTCAAGCTCTGATCAATATCATATTCAATATTCATGTCATGCCTTAATCACATGTATCTCATGAATCACATGCATCACATACTGGGTGTAGTTTTCTTACCTTTGGTCCAAGTACAGGTTACCAAAGGAAGACCCTCGAGCACGATCTTGTTTCCAATCCCCTAGCAATAACCTAGTCACAACCATAAATAGTGTTTCAATGAGTTCAAGTTCCAAAACCCAATCCCGAGACCAAACCCGCGCTCTCGGGACCTCCGATCCCGCCAAACAGGGTGGTGAAATCATCCCCTGAGCCCTCAAGTCAAAACCCCAAAAGTACCAAAAAACCTCATTCTTAATTCTATCTAATGCTACAGGGCTACCTTTGGGTGCTACAGTGCTACAGGCAGAATCAAAAGCCCCAAAACAGAGCACCTAGTGCTATAGCGCTACCAACCTAGCGCTATAGCGCCCAAACCAGATTGCTGGGTTCTAACTTCGTGTTCTTTAAGCTTCAAAGCACCAAATGCGACCCCAACCTATCAAAATCTCAAAATTAAAGTTCCCAAATATCCTAATCTCTCGAAATCAATAAAACCCAAGCTTCAACTCATCCAAAAACTCATCAAACCACAAAATCCAATCCAAGCTTAAAAACTTTAAAAACTTAGAACTTAAAACTTGAATTACCTCTGATTAAGTTGTTTCACAGCTAAATCCTCTGGTTAATAAGCTTCTAATCTGCCTCAGAATCGCTATGCATTGATCCTCGCTTGAATCCGAGTCCTAGAACTTAAGTTCCCTTCAAAAATGTGATTGGGTGTCGAAAAGGGAATGGGAGGAAGAGAGAACGTTCTGAACGTTCTTTTATGATTCTAACAGGTTACTTCAAGCTTAAGTAACCTCAAGCAAATCGTAATCCTCGGGGTCCCGAAATCACCCCCAGTGGTGAAATAGTCAAAACTCCCAGAATTTCCCCCTGATCTTACTAACTCCTAATTTATCATCAAATATTTATTCTCATTACCCAATATCCCGGTAATGTGCTAAATACCCCATGACTCACTTCGAGTCAAGTATAAATCCCGTTGTGACTTTCCCACTAGCTTACCTCCTAGGATCGTCTCATGCTAAGTAACCCTATCATAACCAAATATTAATGAAGTACCACACACACATGCAACATATATTCACAATATACCCGAAATGGCCAAAATATGAAAATCACCCAATTAATCAGAAATGAGTTCACATGCATATTTAATACACGTAAACATGCATATAATCATTTAATTGCATAATAAATCAATTATGGCCCTCCCGGCCTCCTAATCAAGGCCCTAAGCCTTATTAGGAAATTTGGGTCATTACATCACCTAAGTAGGCTGCTTGAGCTAGAGCCAGAATTCAATTCTTTCTAATGAGTAAGATATCATCTACATAATGGATTAAGAACACCACAATGTATTTTTTTCCTAAGTTGATTAGACACAAGGCCCAACTATGTTTTGTTCAAAACCACGAGTCTTAATTTTTCCATTAAACCTTAAGTTCCAAGAGCGTGAAGCTTGTTTAAGTCCATAGATTTACCTACTCAACTTGTTGAATTTCCTGTCTAGCAACTTTAAATCCTTCTGATTGATCCATGTTAATGGTCTCACAAAGAAAGCCATTAAAAACTCTTCTTTGATGTCCATTTGCCTTATCTCTTAATTAAGAGTTATGGATATGGATAAGAGTATACTAAATGAATCTTGACATGGCTACTGGAGAAAAAGTTTTCTCTAAGTCAACTTTTTCTCTCTACCACGAGTCAATCCTTAGAGGTCTCAACCTTTCCATCAGCTTATCTCTCCTTCTTAAAGATCCACTTTCACCCCATGGGCCTATATTTCAATGGCACATCTACAAGATGTCAGACAAATTTAGAGTACGTGGACTCAATTTCTTAGTACTTGGCTTCGAGCAAAAGATCCCTTTCAGACCTACCCATTCCTATTTAATGGCCAACGAATCATTGTTACTTGTGTCCCCAACGAACTTGTGGGTTTCACTATCTGTTTAATAGGTACCACGTTCTGAGAAACCCTCATACTACGACAAGGCACCGTAATTTTCTGACTTGGGTTAGTGGTATTTAAAATCTACCTTGTTTTCATCGACTTGCGTCTGTGAGGATAGAAGAAAAGTTTATAATTTTTCATATAATGCTAGTTTTCTACAAGGCTTAAAATTCATTATGTAGTCGTTATTCGAAAAAAGTAGCTGTAATATTCGCTTTCTTAAAGAAAGGTTATTTTGGGAAATTGGGTTGACCAAGGGTATATTGGTCATTTTGTAAACTATGTGATTTCATATGTGAATGTTTATAAGGATTATATATATGTTAATACCCATTAGTTGTGAGTATGGGTATTTATGTGATTGATTTTCGACAATAGTGGATTCTTTCAAGCAATAATAACGGAATGTCACAAAGGAAAATATTCGACTTAGGTCAAGTATGAATTATTGTTTGCGGTAATTAGTAATAGTGGTAAGATTACCAAATTACCATTGATGGTGACTAAGTGGGTAAATAGATGGGAGGGCATTTTGGTCATTTTAGTTATTTGATGACTAAGTAACTAAGTGGGTAAATAGATGAATTATTGTTTGGGGTAATTAGTAATAGTGGTATGATTACCAAATTACCATTGATGATGACTAAGTGGGTAAATAGATGGGAGTGCATTTTAGTCATTTGGTGAATGGATACAAAAGAAGACCATTAGCTTTCCCCTTTCATTTTCAGCATATGTTCTTCTTCTCCTCATATTCTCTCTAGAATTCTCTCTAGCAAGCTCGTGATTTTTTCTAAGATACCAAGGGAAATTCAAGATTAAGAAAGGATTAGATTGATTCAGATCACTTCACCATCATCTAGGATTCAAATCTCAGAGAAAGGTAAGTGAATTTATACTTTTGTTCTTCATGTGTTCTTATGAAAATTTGGGCGTTTTTCTTGTTTTTCGTAAATTCATGATCCTAGGTTGTTTGATGAGTTTATTGATGATAGAAACATGTTTAGGAATGTATTTGAGGCTTAGATATAAACTGAAATTAGGGGCCTTGGCTCACGGCTATTGTGTATGCAGGTAAAGAGAAATGCAAGCAATGAGTCAGAGATTTGTGGTGGTGTGAGTACATGTTAGGAACAATGTGACTATGGGTCCACTCAATGTATTACATTATGATTTAATCAAGCACTTTCATTGTAAAATAACTATGGGTCTGATTGGTTCGCGATTAGAAAACTGTATTTTTTAAAACTGAGATTCTGAAATGAAAATCTGAATTTAGTAACTAAAAA
This sequence comes from Humulus lupulus, assembly GCF_963169125.1. Taxonomy (NCBI): domain Eukaryota; kingdom Viridiplantae; phylum Streptophyta; class Magnoliopsida; order Rosales; family Cannabaceae; genus Humulus; species Humulus lupulus. The sequence continues at coordinate 76,567,758 of NC_084794.1, read as the reverse complement.
CATGTTTCTGAAAATGTGATTGGTTCAATGTCAGTAAACTGTTTTTGAGTTTTAAAAAACTGAATCTGTGATTGGTATTAAATTTGAAAATATAACAGAAATTGAATATGTGATTGCTTCAGCTTAATCTGAATATTATTTTAATTTTATATACATAGGTTGTATAATATTAAATTTTGATTTATCAATAAATTTAATTATATTAATAAGCAGTGAGTCAAACACTTGAATATGTCTTATCACAATTTTGGTGGATCTATAATCAATGTAAAATTTGGATATACATATATGATTAGGAATTATTTCTTTATTTCATGGCTTTAGTGATGCGTGACATAAGTGCATAAATATATGTATACACACAAGCATATTTAGTAAAAGTCATTAAAAGAATAGTTATTCATATCAGCAATAGTAGTTGATGCATGGTTATTGATTATTACATCAACACAAGAGTACATCAAGAAAGTATATCCGCAACAACAACAACAGAATACACTTATAGAGGGACCCCTCCATTCTAATACAAGTAAGTTTATCTCTATGGAATACCATGCCACTTTTGGGTGGAATTTGACAGTTTATCTATCTACAATGACATTCCAATTTTACAAGAAAGCAACCATTGAAGGACTCAAAATTAATTTCTGAAAAACTTTTTACTCTAGAATTGCAACTGAATAAAAATCCTATTCCTAAGATGCTTATTTGGTGAAAGCCCACAATAAAAACCAAGATTGCCAAATCAAAATTAAAGGCAAGAGAGAGCTTTTAGACTTGCATTTAAAAATTTCACCTGATTGTCAAATTTGACCAAATAAGAGCACAAACCATAATTCAAGTCCATTAACCAAATATGCAAGCAAGGGAATTGAATAAAGATATGGAAATATAAAAACAGAATCAAACAATATTATATATATTGCTTCTGATTCTCTTTTGTGTGTATAATGACTCCCTTATTATTTTTTAGTTTCTTGAAACGGCTCAACATCTGCAATAAGCAGTTGTAAATTCTCTCATTTTCTGTCATCAAGATCTCTGTTCACACAGTTGTAAAGTTAAGTCTCTACTGCCATTGTAATCTCCAAAGGTAGCTGTTCAGTTTTCTGCAATTTATCTATGAAGCTTTCTTGTTTTGTGACTGTTCTTGTTTGGTAATAGTTTGATCACCACAAAGTGTATGATTATAAATATTTTTTTTCTTCAAAAAAAAGAAGAGAAGATATTAATGTTTTAACTAAGAATTAAGATACGCACATATGTATACAAAAATGGTGAAGAAAACTTTATTCAACTGATTATTAAACATTAAGCCTACAATGAAATGAAAGACTTTCAGCATGAGAAAATTAGATAAAAGTATAGAATCAAAAGAAACAAAAAAGCACTAGAGCTTTTGGATTAAAGTGTAACATTAAAATTACTCAAGTTGATATTGAGCCATAGTGATTTAAAGCATATAAATTTCTATTCTATATACTATACATTATGTCTCTAAGGCATTTTCCCAAACATGTGGAGTGCACTGTTTCTTTCTTCTTAAACCAGAAGCATTGTTGCATAAAATTACTCCAAAAAAATTCCAACTAAAATGAGCAGTACTAAATGTAGAATCCAATTGACATTATTTCAAAATATAAAAAATAAGAAGAAAACTCAGCATTTGATACAACACATACTACAATCTTCTAATTATACATCTTCCAAGACATAAAGAAAAGCAAACTATAATAACATTAACTCACTCTCTGTTCCTTCTTCAATCAGTAGTGTGTCCAAATGAGGTGAAGCCCAATATAAAGAGTCTTTCAACTTAGATTCGTCTTCCAATCTTTCGAAAGTCTTGACCTTTAGGTACTTAAGGTTTGTCAATGGTTGATGACTTCTTCTTTTAAACTCTTCAAGGAAGAGGAAAACCTTAATACATAGTAAACAGAATCAATTAGCTAGCATTGACCATGACCATGCCAAACTCTACAATCTTATAAAGAAAAAGAGGCTAGAAATCAAGTCTAATTAAATTAAGCATATTACACCAGGTATAAGTTCCTATGACCATATCACAAGAGAACAAACAATTGAAAATTTTGATGTACTAATGGCCGATGGGTATCGAAAATGTAAACTACTAACTGAAAAACAAGAAACATATAGTATAAAAAGAATAAAAGCTTGTGAAAACAATGAAAGAATTATTATACTTGTTCTGACTGAGCTTCCAGGCTTTAGAACAAATTTCACATCACAAAAATGATAAACTCTCAAACATAAATATATATATAAACATTCAAACCAGTTTTAGAGATACCTTATGTGGCTGATGGTAGATGTGGAGTTGGAGTGGATCAGGCGCTGTTAGGAGGGGCAACGAATCACCATTGATGGGAGAGAGATGAAGAAGCTCTGTCTTTTGCAAATGGTGGAGGGGAGAGGAGATGGATTTTGTTTTTAGGGTTTTTAGGAAGAAATTTCACAAAACGAAGAAAACGAGATTTATTCGTTTTCTATTTTACAACATAAAGTCCAAATATAGATTTGGATGTGGTTTTGAAAAACTAGCTACCAATCAATTATTTTCATGGGTCCCACAAATTTTCAGTTTTCTAATTCATAAAGTTATACCCAAATTCTATACCAATCATACCCTATGAGATTCTGAAGTCTCCATTTTCTTTTGAATAATACTGTTTTGAAGGATGTTTTACTTTCTTTTAAATCAAATAAATTAAACTTATGATCTTTTGGGTCAAATTAAGTATTTTTATGTCACGTAAGTACCCTTCGATATATTGGGGCATTACATTTGGTATCAGAGATTTAAGGTTTTTATCTACTTCCTGTGAATCGTCCTAACATGTACACTCACCACCAAAGACAAGCTTGACTCATTGCGCTGTAAGTGGTAAAAAAAATTTTTTTACCTACATGGCTTAATTTATGATTTGGAATATACTTTCTTGTATGTGTTGGGAGTGAGTTTGGTTGGCTTGTTGTGGATTCCTATATGATTTTGGAATGAGTTTAAGTTATGGATGCTATCTTTAAAAGGTTTCATTAAGTACGAAACACAAGTATGTTTTTGGATGAATTATGATCTTAGACAATGTTGGAATTTTGTGAAGTGCTTAATGTTTTGATATGGAGGATGGAATGAGCTTTCGTTCAATTTTAATTTTGTTTGGAACTACCAATTTGATTGAAAAGATGGTACTAAGATAATATTTTGATCTCAGGAGTGGAAAGGAAACAAGCTTCCTAGGAGATCATTGAGGATTAATGGTGGGGATAATGCTCCCAATGAAGATGTGCAACTACCTGCTGTTGAGAGAAATGTCAGGCAGGGTGGTCGCGCGAGAAGAGGTAGAAGAGGTGATCGCACAGGAAATGCCCTTACCTATTCCCCAAGAATGGGAGACCAGATTTGCTCCAATGGAAGCAACTATAAGACGCAAGTAGAACAGTTGAGGTAGTTCAGATAGCAGCACGCTGCTCAAGTGCCAGTAGCACAAAATGTTTAGATATAGCCTGAACTATTAGTAGTTTACCCCAAGGTGGTAGACCGATTGGAACCACTATACGAAAGGTTTCAAAAACAACATCATCCTAACTTCGATGGGAGCACAGACCCTATAGTTGCTAAGGATTGGATGAGCAGAATGAATTCAATCCTAAATTTCATGAGAGTGACAGGGAATGACAAGGTGGCATGTGCCACCCATATGTTCATAAAAGATGCCAGAGTATGGTGGGAGGTAGTTGAGAAAACAAGGGACGTTAATTTGATGACATTGGAAGACTTTTGTAAAGTCTTCAACAAAAAATTCTAAAGTGAAGCAGTTAGAGCAACCAGGATGGGTGAATTTATGACATAGACATAAGGCAACATGACAGTTGCAGAGTATGCTCAGATGTTTTCCAGGCTAGCCAAATTTGCTGAAGATTTTCTCCTGACCCATAGAGTTAGGAAGGATCAATTTATCCGCGGGTTGAAACCAATGATAGCAAGGGGTGTGGAAATAGTTTCTGTTGGAGGAACTTTTACTTATGCTCAAGCTCTTGATCAAGCACTTATTGTTGAGAGAATAGAAGATAGAATCTTGAAAGATAATGCTGCCAGAATAGAAGCTAATAGGGATTCTGCCAAAGGTAATCAAGATCAGAAAAGGAAGAACAACGAAAGTACAGGGTCAGTTAAACCAGATAAAAAGGCCAAAGACAACAAGGGTGGAGGTGGTTCTAGAAATAGTTACCTCAAATGTCCTACTTGTAAGAAGAGACATTTTGGGGAATGTCGAGCCAAGTCTTGCTACCAATACGGTGAAGCAGGACACATCAAGAGAAACTATCCACAGCTGAAGCAGTTGTTGCAACTAGGAATGAACCAAAGAAGACTAAAAGTCTAACTCCTGCGCGCGTCTTCACCTTGACACAGGCACAGGCAAATGCAATACTTCAGTGGTCACAGGTCAGATCTCTATATCTGAAATTAATTACAATGTCTTAATTGACACTAGTGCCTCTCATTCTTATGTTGCTAATAGAATAATGGACAAGTTTGATTGGCAATGTGAATTATATGCGATAGGATTTGGGACCATGTTACACACAGGGGAGGTGGTAATATCTAGGAGGTGGCTCAAAGCCTTGTCGTTTTTGGTAGAAGGTAGGGAGTTATTTGTGGATTGGATAGAACTTAAGGCAATGCATTTTGATGTCATCCTTGGTATGGATTGGCTTGCATATTATGGCACTACTATTGATGCAAAAGTAAAATGGTAAGATTTACACAGGAGGGACAAGTGCCATTTGTGTTCAGTGGAGCCACAAATGGAACAAGGATACAAATTGTGACAAAACTTAGAGCAAGGGAAATGTTACAAAATGGATATATGGGGTTCCTGGCCAATATGATTGACACCAACAAGGAGGTAATGCAAGATCCTACAGAAACAAGAATAGTTAGAGAATTCTTGGATGTTTTTCCTAAAGAGTTACCAGGGTTACCACCTCATCCAGAGATCGAATATACTATTGAATTGGCATCGAAAACAATGTCGTTCTCACGAGCACCGTACATAATGGCACCGAATGAATTGAAAGAATGTAAGATTCAATTGCAGAAATTGTTGGACTTGGGATTCATAAGACCAAGCCATTCTCCACGGGGAGCGCCATTTTTATTTGTGAAAAATAAGGATGGATCAATGAGAATGTGTATAGACTATAGAGAACTTAAAAAGATAACGATAAAAAAACAAGTATCATCTACCTCAAATCGATGACTTGTTTGATCAACTTCAAGGGAAAAGGGTGTTCTCAGAGATAGATCTACATTCAGGGTATCACTAGTTGAGAATTAGAGAGGAGGACATATCATAGATGACTTTCCGTACTAAATACGGGAATTATGAATTCTTGGTGATGTCGTTTGGGTTGACTAATGCTCCTGTTATGGACTTAATGAATCGAGTGTTCAAGGATTTTCTAGATAAGTTCATCGTGGTATTCATTGACGATATTCTTATATACTCGAGTTCAGAGGAAGAACATGAGGAACATTTACGGTTAACTCTTCAATGGTTAAGAGAACACAAGTTATATGCCAAATACATGAAATGTGAGTTTTGGCTACCCTAGGTAACATTTTTTGGTCATATAGTAAGCAAGGATGGAGTTATGGTTGACCCAATGAGGATAAAAGTAGTAAAGAACTGGCCTAGACCAAAGAATGTGTCTGAAGTGAGAAACTTTCTAGGGTTGGTTGGTTACTATCGACGGTTTTTGGAAGGTTTTTCCAAAATCGCGACACCATTGACTGAATTGACAAAAAAGAATATGAAGTTCTGCTGGGAAGACAAGTGTGAGACTAGTTTCCATGAGTTGAAAGAGAAACTTATATCAACACCAGTGTTAAGCCTTCCATTTGATAAGGAAAGATTTGTAGTGTATTGTGATGCATTGAAAATAGGATTAGGATACGTCCTGATGCAAGTTAAGCAGGTAATAGCGTATGCATCTCAGGAGTTAAAGGAATATGAAAAACCCTATCCCACTCATGACTTGGAGTTGGTGGGGATGGTGTTTGCCTTGAGATTTAGAGGCACTACCTTTATGGCGAGAAATATGAGATCTATACGGATCATAAGAGTCTCATGTTCATCTTTACGCAGAAATATTTGAATATGAGACAAAGACGTTGGTTGGAGCTTGTAAAAGACTATGACTGCGAGTTTGAGAGCATGTGTCTTGGATTTTAGTGGATCATGTAGTAAGCATCTCCCATTGATCGAATTTTCCTACAACGATAATTATCAGGCAACTATTGGAGAAGCACCGTATGAGATGTTATATGGTCGCAAGTGTAGATCGCCAATACACTAGGACAAGATGGGAGAAAGTACGTTTCTTGGCCCTGAATTAGTTCGGGAAGAGAATGAAACTACTGCTCAGATTTGAGCACGGATGATTTAATCTTGAGATCGACAAAAGAATTATGAAAATCCCAAGGGAAGGGATATATAGTTTTCAGTTAGTGATTACGTCTTCCTTAGAGTATCACCAATGAAAGGAGTTAGAAGATTCAGAAAGAAAGGGAAGTTAAGTCTCAGATTTGTAGGCCGGTTTGAGATTCTGGAAAGAATTGGGCAAGTGGTTTATTGGTTAGCATTTCCACAAGCATTGTCAGGAGTGCACAATGTATTTCGCCTATCTATGTTGAGAAAATGCATGTCGGATTCTTCTATGAGATCTTGAGCTTAGATGAAGATCTTTCATATGAGGAAAAGCCAGTAAATATATTGGATAAGAATGAAAAGGTGTTGATAAACAAGACAATTCCATTGGTTAAGGTTATATGGAAGAACATTTCGGTGGAAGAAGGGACTTGGGAATTGGAGTCGTACATGAGAGAGAACTATCTAGAATTGTTTAGGTAAATTTTGGGAACAAAGTTCTTTTAAGGGGGGATATTTGTAATATCTTCTTTCTTAAAGAAAGGTTATTTTGGGAAATTGGGATGACCAATGGTATATTGGTCATTATGTGAACTATGTGATTTCATATGTGAATCTTTATATGAATTATATATATGTTAAGACCCGTTAGTTGTGAATACGGAAAATTATGTGATCTATATGTTTTATGCATTTTTATTGCCTTTCGACAATAGTGGATTCTTTCAAGCGAAAATAGTGGAATGTCACAATGGGAAATATTCGACGTGGGTCGGGTATGAATCTTTATGTGAGGTAATTAGTAATAGTGGTATGATTACCAAATTACCATTGATGATGACTATGTGGGTAAATAGATGGGAGGAGCATTTTAGTCATTTGGTGAATGGATAGAAAAGATGACCATTAGCTTTTCCCTTTCATTTTCAGCATATGTTCTTCTTATCCTTATATTCTCTCCATAATTCTCTCTAGCAAGCTCTTGATTTCCTCTAAGATACCAAGGAAATTGAAGATTCTTAAAGAGTTAGATTGTTGCCAATCACTTCACCATCATCTAGGATTCAAATCTCAGAGAAAGGTAAGAGAATTTATACTTTTGTTCTTCATGTATTTTTTATGAAAATTTGGGGGTTTCGCTTGATTTTTGTAAATTGATGATCCTAGATTTTTAGATGATTTATTGATGATAGAAACATGTTTAGGAATGTATTTTAGGTTTAGATTTAAACTGAAAACTATTGAATTGGCTGGATTTTGGAATTGGTGAAAATGGGTTTTAGAACCCTAGAATTTTAATTCTTGATTTGAGACTTGGATTTGATGTTTAGATGCTACCTAGATGGTGTATGTAGTGCTATATAAACTGATTTGGTGCAAAGTTTTGAGTCCCCTAGTATTTTGGGATGTTTAGGGTTGAAATGATTGAGAAATCGCTGAAATTTTTGGGTTTTTTCGCAGTGGCATTGTCGTCAAGTGTTTGAGTGGCGCGACTCAATTGCATCACACTTGGGCTCCGAACTCCTCTCTGACTTCGGTGGCGTCGTGGCCCTTTTGGGAGGGCGAAGCGGCTTAAATACATTTTCTGGTTACAATTTTTTAGGTTTCGTATTTTGACCATAATTTTTGAGCCCGATGTTGGATTTGTACGTTCTTTATATGGTTGTAAAGATTGTGAGAAGATCTACAGTCGTAGAAGCTAAGCCAAGTTTATATGTTATTATTTTTGAGTCAGAATTATGAAGTAAGTTTTGTATTAGTCGATTTTGATCAATTTTGTTTAGGTTTGGCTAGAGACACTTGAATAGAATCACACATGGGTTGTTTTATCAACTAAATTGTTGTAATTCGAAGAGTGGAAACCTACATGTAGATTATATATTTGGTATTTTTTTCTTGCTTATCGATTTACGCTTGGTATTATTCATACTATGATAGTATGGTTAATGATACACTATAGTTTTGGTCATGATACATGTTTGGATATATGCATGTATGGATTGTTATGAGCATGAGTGTTATTATGTCTTCATATTATGATGATTTATGAATGTATGAACTATATAGACATGCTTGTATATGCATGTTGATTTAACTTGAGTGTACAGACTCAAGGGTCTGTCGCAGGGGCAGTGGGCCCTTGCAAGAGCGATATTTTTGGATTACAATGAGATGCCTATGTTGTATTGTATTACATCGAAATATGCATTGTGATTATAATTTTATGTTTTATGATTATGTTCACTATCATGTGTTTATGAATTGGTTATGTTTTGGGCTTGAGGGTTGTCTCCTATATAGCTCTTCTTGTTGGGCCTTGGCTCATGACTACTCTGTATGCAGATAAAGAGAAAGGAAGAGTGAGAGAGTTGTGGTGCCCTGAGTACATGTTAGGGACAATGTGACTATGAGTCCACTTGATATATTATGTTATGTTTTAATCAAGTACTTTGGTTGTAAAATAATTATGAGACTCTGGAGTCTTCATTTTCTTTTGAATGATGTTTTACTTTTTTCTAAATCAAATAAAGTAAACTTATGGTCTTTTGGGTCAAAGTAATTATTTTTATCTCGCGTAAGTAACCATCGGTAAGTTGGGGCGTTATAGTAGCGTTTGTAGAGCCAAACACTTCTTGTCTACTAGACTATAAAACAGATCATCCTGAGTACCTTTAGGATAGCCAACAAACAAGAAAACCTTGGTTATCTATTCGATCTTTCCTACTTTTTTCCTCACGACACCCCCAAATTTCCTAATGGCATAAACTAGGTTCACAACCATTCCATAATTCTAGTGGTGTCTTGGAGACAGCTTTCAAACGACACATCATTTAAAAAATGTCTGATGCGGTCTAGGCTGTATGCCTCCAAAAAAGATCTGGGTAAGAATTCGGTAGAGTTTAATAGCTTATCATAGAACACACATTTTCATAAACATGCGATTCACACCGCTCAGCAACATTGTTCTATTGCAAAGTCCCAGGTGCAGTTGTTTTAGACCGTTCTCCAGGTTCAATAAAAAAATGTTGGTTTTGATTATCCAAATATCCTCCACCCCTATCAGATTGCAAGATCTTTAGCTTTTTACCTGATTTGGTTTTAAAGCCATAGCAATGAATTTTTTGAACTTCTTAACAAATTCTCATAATTCCTATGCTTTAGGTACTTACATGAGTCTCTAGAGAAATCGTCAATGAAGGTGACAAAATACTCATAACCCCCCTCGCTTGAACATTCATTTCTCCCCAGACATCTGAATATACTAGCCCTAGTGGTTCCTTGGCCCTTTCTCCAATCACAAAGAATGGGCACTTTGTCTTTTTTCCCTCGATACTAGATTCACTTATAGGTAAGTCACCCTAGGTGAGTTCCCTCAAAGGCCTAGCCTTTTGTTAGTCTTTGAATCCAAACATAGCAAATATGACCAAAGCAAAGATGTCAAAGGTAAATTATTTTTAATGTTATTGATCTTTTGTCGTTTAACAGTCCTAGGTTTAGCTAACTTAAACAATCCATTATTTAGTACATAGGGTTCGTTTGGTTGCAATAAGTATAGCTCGTTTTCCATACATCCACCCCACAATTCACATCCATTTAAAGAAATAGGATTTTAATACTTGTGAAAGTAACTACACATTGTTGTTTATGTAATAAGGAAAACAAAAATTAAAATTTCTACTGAAAAATCCGAATAAAATAAACATTGTCTTAAAACAATATATTTATTTCCAAAACTCATTCAAGCTTATCGTTTTGCCTGGTTTGATATGAACAACCTTTGTTAGATTCTAAGCTTTAGCTTTTCATCCTTCACGACTTTCCTAATGCTAAAAAGTTGTAAAAAAGTACATGCATGTTTAGTAGATCATGATTCAACGATCTAAAACCGAAGAATCATCCTCTAAAATCTCATGCATCCAAGACAAATATTTCAATAGCTTGGTTTCCATATGCCTTGAGTATCGAGAAATCTTGTCCCAATTCCTAATCTCCTTGCATTTGGACACACTCCCCTTTAGTGTACTTATAATCAAGCCTTGCTCCAAGAAGCTTTGCAGTATTTGGTGCCTTGTCAGTTGACTTCTTGTTCATTTTGTTTGAATTTCTTCCTCATTTATCCTTTGAAGAGGAAGCTTAAGGCCACTTCTCCTTGAGCATGTTTGGTAGTATTAGTAGTTTTTTTCTTTGCTCAGTCAACCATCAAAAATCATCTTTGAAGGATTTGGTAATCATTGCATACGAAAAAATAGGAATATCTTTGATTATGATGAACTCAATGTTTTCCATAATCAACGCCATGTTGATGTTGGACAAACATTTCGTGAGGTTCTCACCATAAAGTAACTTTTTAGAGCTTAGAGAAAGTATGGGGTGGGAAGCCTAATGCCACGATTATCAACTAAGTAGAAATTAACACATTTCTTGATAAACATTTCTTCATCAAATTTTTAGAAATAGCATAACATAAAAAATGTTTTGAGATAAGAAAAATACTAAAACATTTATCTTCAATTTATTAGGTACTTCAACTAGCCATGAACCCATGTGTCCCGATAGGCGAGAGTCAGAATTATTCACTTAGTTAAATAGAGAAACATCTCAATTAATAAAAGGTCCTAGACTTTTATTAACTACATATACATTTGATCAAAGTAACAAAAACTCATGTGTTCTGGTAGGCAAGAGTCACAAATATTTCTTACTTTAGGAGTTTGATCACGGTTTCAATTATTATAGACTTAATTCCTATAGTCACTGTAGGGATGAGTCTATAGAGGGTCCATCTATCCTAAGAAATTTAACCATGTTAAGAAGTCCAATGTACACCTTCCGTAGGGAGACGAAATCAAAGCGCCGTGAGGCCTCACTGAACTCTAACCTTATTAAATAAATGGTGAACATCGAATTCAAATTTTAAAAAACTCATTATCAAATCTTTTAGTATTTTATTCTTTTGAAAATTACAAACTTAGGTGTTCCAAATTATTAACATAATCAATAAACCATAGTTTATAAATTTCCTATTAATTCTAAAAATACCATAAAAAAATTAATCCAAAAGTTAAAATTAATTTGTTTATAATAAATTATTAGGTCCAACTAAAAAGAGTAACCTAAATCAAGTCCAAGCTAGGTAAATGGATCTTAACAGTTCGAGCTTGTATGAAGGAGAGCTGGCTTCAGTATGTGGTACCCACTACTAAGGCTCCCTAACTTCCACACAAAACCCAAAAAGACAGAAATTTGAACATTCGTTTTATTAATTGTTATTCAATTGATTAAGCTCAATCTAGTAATGCAAAGCAAATGAATATTCACAAGTAGAACCACCCACAAGAGATGAATTTAAACTTTACATGTTCAATTGGGCCTAAATAAAACCTATCAAGATTATGACCCATTTTATTAGATCTTTTTCCCATTATCTAAAACAATGGACCACACTATAAGCCTATCATCTAAGCACAAATTTGCAAAATTGACAATTATAATGATGCATGATATGTTAATTAATTGGATTGGTCTAGCATACAATCTATATGAAATGTTACTAATGTATGCATGTATACATATATTACCAAAATAAATGAATAACTAAAAAAAATTAATCAATCACTTTTACAAATTCAATTAATTAATTAATCAGAATTAATTTTAACTCAACCAATCTTAAAATATTAATCAAATTCAAAATTAATTCAATTATTCCAATTTAAAAAAATATCATTATTCTCTTTTTAGAAAATAAATTACGAGAAAGATATTGCACATAAATGTACCATGATTTTTTTAATCAACCACCATATACAAAAATATGTTAACTAATCTGTATATATAGTTTCCAAAAAAAAAACGTCATTAATGTGTAGCGCACTTTTTGTTTTTTATTTTTTATATTCATAAATGTTAAAAACGTATAATATGTTATATATATATATATATATATAACTTTAAAATATAATAATAAAACATATATACATATTTTGTAGGCTAAAATAATATTTTTGTGAAATTTTCAAATTTTGATATCATGTACAGAATTTATGTGTTTTATATAACAAAATAATACACACATAAACATACAAAACTCATGAATAATATTCTTTTAGCATCACACATACATAAAACTTAAACATGCAAGCAATTACGCTACTATCCAATTAACCAATCTAACATCTCAAAATATCACATACATGTATATAAACATATAAACTAGCAACCATTGGCTCTAAAGGCATTTGTAGGAATTTATTTATAAGTCTAGATGCATGTTTCCTATAAATATATATCGAAAACAATATACATAGTAAAAAACATAAAATCATACAAACATGTGAATATTATAGAAACACGTGAGTACTTACAAGATGCATAGCAGAACAAGGACTATGCCCTTTTGATTTCCTAACTTTTTGTTCTTATTAAATGCTAAGTATTGCAATGGATCCAAACCGTTTTGACACAATACCACAGTCTTCCAAGTCTTTCTCTAAAAGAATCTAGTCTTCCAAGTATTTCTCTAAAACAACCTAGTGTTAAATGCTATATATATAAAGTATTATTCATTCATTTTATTTTGTAATATATGTCCAAATATTATTAATATTTTTTTTCTTAATAGGTCATTAATTTAACTTAATCTTGCCAAATATTTTTTTTTAATTAATTAAATTTACATAAGTATTTAACAAATTATATATATTTATATAATTAATTTTGTAGAATATATTTTTTTATCATTTAAATTTATAAATTATATATTGAAAAAATCTATATGTTATACATATATAAAGTAGGTGACTTATATGAGAATAAGTGAAGAAAAAAAAAGTATTAGGAAATTGAAAAAGAATTTAATTTTTTTGATAGCTTAAGTGATGAGCTAATATTTATACTTACAGAAATGAGAGTTATAAGGAGGTGAGTAGCTTAGAATCATTTATATATGATTTTGTGATTTTTTTTAAAAAACTTATTTAGCAAAAGAATTAATTAACAAATTAAAAAATTTATATAATCTCACATGGTTTACAATACATTGTGATGTTATACTTTTAAGGTATATATATAAAACACCATTCATTCATTTTAATTTTTAATATGTCCAAATATTAGTATTTTTTTTCTCATATAAGTGATTGATTTAACTTTTTTATTTAGCAAAGGAATTAATTAAAAATTTAAAAAATTCATATAGTCCCATATGGTTTACAAACCATTGTGATGTTATACTTTTAGGCTATATATAAAGTACCATTCATTCAATTTAATTTATAATATCTCCAAATACTAGTATTTTTTTCATATATTAGTCATTGATTTAACTCAATCTTGCCAATTTTTTTAGTTAATTAAATTTATAAGTATTTAATATATTATTTATATTTATATAGTTAATTTTGTAGGATATATTTTTATATCATTTAAATTTGTAAATTATATATTGAAAAAATCTATATGTTATACTTATATAAACGAGAGATACGGTGGTGATTTATATGAGAATAAGTGAAAGAAAAAGTATTAGGATACTGGAAAAAAAATTGAAATTTTTTAATAGCTTAAGTGATGAGTTAATATCTAAATCTATATCTATATATTTATATAAAGAAGAGCTATAAAGATGTGATGTGGCTTCCTAGAATCATTTATATAGGATTTATCTATTTTGTCATAATTTGTGATTTTTTTTTCTAATTTTTTTGTTCGAGGAAAAAAATATTATGAAATTGAAAAAAAAATTGAATTTTTTAGATAGTTTAAGTGATGAGTAGTTAATATATATGTTACATCCAGATTTCGAGAATAGAGATTTTGATCTCGAAACTCAAGCTCGTAAGGTGTAAGCTTGAAATAAGCATACTCGTCATGTAATCGGCATTAATGAGAAAGTCAAGGACAATCTCGCTAAGTAGTACATGCGATAACATCGGGATTGGTGAGCTCAGAAACTACGTGGTCTCGAAAGCCATAATGACAGTAGTTCAAACACTTGTATAAATCTCCCGATTTACTTCCTGCCATCAAACAAGACGGTTCGAGCTCAAGGATTGTGAGCTCGAAGAAGATGATCTCGGCAATGTTACTTGTTGAGAACATAGGCAAACCGAGGTATCGAGCTCGCGATGGGTGAACAGTCTTGATGGAATACGAGTCTAGTGTACAAGCTCGTAAGTTGTGTGTGAACATGTTTATTGTTATAGAATCCCTATGTTTAAGGGATCATATATAATCTGTTGTCAAATCCCAAATATCATGGGATTTATACGCATATTTTTATTTGCATTTATTTAATTGATTTGTATCATAACTCTCCAAAATCTGTGGGGAGATATTCAATAAACCACTCTATAAATATAGTGGGACAATTCATTTGTAAGGACTGAGAAATTTGTATTAAGAAGACTCTGCATAATTACTTCTAGAAAGTTTTGAGAGAATTCCAAAAAGTGAATAACACAGACCCGTGGACTAGGCAGATTTTAGCTACTGAACCACGTAAAAAATCGTGTCTATATTGTTTGTTTCCTATAGTATTTTTGTTTAATTGCTCTTCATTTCTAAGTTGACGAATAATGACATCAACAGTTTGGTGCTTTCATTGAGAGCCATTAGACAAGACGTGAGCCTGTTTAATCAAAAGGCCTCCTGAAACATCAATGGTCGCTGCAAGTAACCCCAGTACTGGTGAGCGACCATTGCCCCAGATACTTGAGGAGCAGACTCCTCATGCTGAGGACTACCCCCGATGGCTTGGAAAGCAGCCCATGGTGGATCTGAATCCTGAAGAAAGAAGTAATTCTTCCAAATCTCGGGGGCCACCTGCCCCCAGTCCTAATGAGGATTTGTATTACAATCCTAAAAGATATGTTCCTATTGTGGAACTTGAAAATTGCCAACCGCACAAACAGTTGGCAGAGGTAACAAAACGCAACGAAGAATTAGCTAGACAGGCTGCTAACGCCTAGGCACCTCCCTGGAGGCCTAGGGGACGTCCCCGTGGGAGCATGGCTGCCAGGAGGGCGGAGCAAGCGCCGCAGCCGACGTCTCAACCAAGGCCCCAGAGGAGTAACCGGGCTGAGGCTACAACCAACCCGACTACATAGTACCAACAGGAACGGGTAATAGCCGAGCCCCCTCGGCGGCTCAAAACCCGAAATCTGATGCTGCGTGAAACAACCCGGAGCCTAACCAGGAAAACTCTGGACCATCCAGACCCAACAATGGGAGACAGCCACTGTCACCCATAAGGCATCCACCATCACCAATAAGGCACCCATCACCAGTCTGAGGGTCCCACGAACTGCACATCGAAGGCATCTCGCAGCGGCAATCAAGATGGAAACCGACAGGCTAGGCCTGGACAGGGGAACGAAAGAGAGGCTACCTGAGACCGCAGGGCTTCTCAGCCTTTGGGAATCCAAATGTCAAGATCACAAACTTCTGGAACAAGAAGGTCAGTAGGCGACCCACCTCGTAATCATCGAGCCACACGTCTAGAGAGGGCTACAAGTTACGTAAGCGAAAGTTCTGACTACACTCAGTCTGTGAGCATTTATAACACTGAGCCAAGGCATACAGGGAATCGAGGGAATCACCCTGATCAACGGGATCATATAAATAATTGGGGTCGAGATAATCCCCCAAACCCTGATCTGCGCGACCATCTAAATGGTCGCAAACAACCAGCATATAACCCTATACCGAGACAGGGAGCTGGAGTTTTTATTAACGATAACTACCGCCCTTAGGTCCAGGCTTGACCTCCAGTGTATTTAGTCCAAGAAAGGATTGACCGATTGTAATGAGCATTCAGGCTCCTCAAGAACGACCATAGCAGGGATAAGGCTGAAGAGTCCGATGAAGAGCTCGAGCCTTTTACCCCGCATATCTCCAGCACTCCGTTTCCTCAGGGATTCTGGATACCTCATGTCCCACCATTTCACGGAAACTCAGACCCATATAGTCATCTAAGTACCTTCAACACCATCATGCGAGCCAGCAATGTTGGGCACAAGCTCAGATGTATGTTGTTCCCAGCCACACTTAAAGGGCCAGCAAAAAACTAGTTTGAGAAGTTTAAAAGGCATTCGATCTTGTCCTGGGATCAACTATCTAGAGACTTGAAGAAACAATTTAAGGCTATGATTGGCGTCAGGCCCGAGGCCTCAGCCTTAACGAATGTCCGACAACAGCAAAATGAGTCATTAAAGAGTTACCTCACAAGGTTTAACCTAGAAGTGGCCTGAGCTCAAGATGTAGATGATAGCGGTCACCTAATGGCTATTAGAGCGGGTATACTGCCAGGAAGACTTACAAAGGAAACCTATCAGGTCGCTAACCAAATTCAACCGGAGGGTTCAGAGGTTTGTCAATGTAGAAGAGGCGAGGTCAGCACTGAACATGACCTCTCAACCCATAACAACAACGACGAACATAAACTTTGCCTCGACCTCAGTGGCCCCACCAACTTCGAAACCCTCTGGGGATAACCCTTCTAAAAGAAAGAAATACGAAAGGAATAACCCCGAGGCTGATGGAGGAAAGAAGAAGAAAGGGGATAAATATTTCTCCTTATACAAAGTGTATACCGAGCTCAACAAGTCTCGGGAGAATATCTACTTGGCTAATGAAAACTAGGTCCCGTTCAGACGACCTGACCCCATGAGGAACCAAAAGGCAAAGAGAGATTCAAATAAATACTATAGATTCCATAGAGATATCGGACACATAACCACTAAATGTCGACAACTAAAAGACGAGATCGAAGGTTTGATCTCGAGGGGTTATTTCGGATAGTACGTCAGGAACTGAAACCCCAATCGAGCTTCAATAAGCAAAAGGGCATCAGCTACACAACCTGCCTAGAATAATAACTCCCAAGCTCGGGATGACGAGCGGCCCCCTCCGATTGATGGAGAGGATGTAATAACCATCTTGGGGGGACCTCATATCGCAGGTTCAGGCAGGAACGCCCAAAAAAGATACGTGAATGAGCTTAAGACAGGGGACAGTTCTCCCTAAGAACCCGAACCACGAGCTCCAAAACAATAGAAGGTTGAGACTCAACCCATAACGTTTACTGAAGAGGACACGTCACATGTCCAGTTTCCCCATAACGACCCCCTGGTCATAACTCTCCAACTCACGAACAAGAGGGTATGCCAAGTCCTAATTGATAATGGGAGTTTGGTGAATATCCTTTATAAAGCCACTCTAGAAAAGATGGGGCTCACACTTCACAATCTGAAAGCATGTGCAACAACATTGTACAATTTTTCAGGAGAAGGGATTACCTGTATGGGATCCATTGAACTCCCCATGACATTGGGAGACTATCCAATCTCAGTGACTAAGATGATGGAGTTTGTAGTAGTGGACCTCCCATCGGCCTACAACGTACTACTCGGAAGACCCGCCCTAGTTGGGCTGGGGGCAGTATCGTCTGTTAGACATTTGGCCATCAAGTTCCCGACTTCTAGTGGCATCGGGACATTGAAGGGGGACCAACTCACAGGAAGAGAATGCTATAACATCTCCATAAAGGGAAAGAAGCAAACGAGTGCATAGGAACTTGTAGTTATTCAGAACAAGGATGGGACGGTCTTCAAGATTGATGAAGAGATCGACCCCAGAATAGAAGAAAGGGCTAACCTCAAACCTCTAGAAGAGCTCGAGGAGGTCAAGCTCGAAGAAGTAAATGCCACAAAGATGGTAAAGGTGGGTAAGAATCTTTCTAAAGAAGCAAGATAGCAATTAATCTACTTCTTAAAAGAAAACCAGGACGTGTTCGCATGGTCACACTCGGACATGGTGGGAATCAGTCCAAATGTCATGAGCCATGCACTTAACATTGATAAGAGCTTCCCCCCGAAGCAGCAAAAGCGAAGACTCTTGGACGATGATAGAAAGAAGGCCCTCAAGGAAGAAGTCAACATGTTAAAGGCAAATCAATTCATACGAGATGCCTTTTAGCCTGATTGGATTGGCAATCCAGTGTTGGTTCCAAAAACCAACGGCAAATGGCGAACCTGTATCGACTACTCAGACCTTAATAAGGTATGCCCTAAAGACTGTTTCCCCTTACCTTGGATAGATCAGCTCGTAGATGCCACTGCAGGTCACGACATCATGTCATTCATGGTTGTTTATTCTGGATATAACCAGATTTCCATGCACGCGTCGGACCAAGAACATACGAGCTTTGTAACCGATAAAGGGTTGTACTGCTACAATGCCATGTCGTTCGGGCTTAAAAATGCTGGAGCCACGTACCAAAGACTAGTGAACAGGATGTTTTCCGAGCAAATAGGAAATAACATGGAAGTTTATGTTGACGACGTGCTAGTCAATTCTAAACATAACAATAACCATGTGGACGATCTTGCATAATGCTTTAATGTACTACGAAAGTATAACATGAAGCTTAACCTACAAAAGTGCTCTTTCTGAGTGTCTTCGAGAAAGTTTCTGGGATTTATAGCAAAATGCACAAGGAATAGAGGTTAATCTAGACAAGATCAACGCATTGATTGATATGCCCTCACCTCGAAAGCATAAGGATGTCCAGAGCTTAACTGGACGGATGGCGACACTAAGTAGGTTTATTTTGAAATCTACACACCGTTGTCTTTCTTTTATCAACCTTTTAAGAGGGAGCAATAAGTTCAAGTGGTCAGAGGAGCGCGAGCTTGCATTCCAAAACCTAAAGAAGCACCTCGCCGAACCACCAATCATGTCGAAACCTATCACGGGAGAAGTCTTGTATTTATACCTCCCTACAACCGAGCACACTATTAGTGTTGCGCTCGTTCGAGAAGAGAAGAAGGTACAAAAACCAGTATACAATGTCAGCAAAAGGTTACTGGGGCTGAATCGAGATACCCATTAATGGAAAAACTGGTTCTTAGCCTGATACACTCATCTCGAAAGCTCCGACCTTATTTCCAAGCTCTCCCTATTCATGTGCTAACTGACTAACCACTGCGACAAGTCTTTTCTAAACCAGAAGCTTTTGGAAGATTGTTAAAGTGGGCTGTGGAACTCGAAAAATTCGAGATCACATACCACCCGAGAACAACCATTAAGGGACAGGCCCTGGCAGATTTCATTGTCGAGTATACAGGAGTGTCTAATGATGAAGTTGTAACCCCAGCCCGCGAGTTGTGGAAAATTTTTGTCAATGGATCCTCCAACGAAAATGGATCGGGGGCAAACATATTACTGATTACCCCAGCAGGAAATCGGTTCCACTCCACTTTAAGGCTCAACTTCGAAGCATCAAATAATGAGGCTGGATACGAAGCACTAATGGCAGGACTTCGAATAGCCAAGGAATTCAAAGTAAAGGCTATACACTGCTATAGTGACTCATAGCTGGTGGTCAACCAAGTTTTAGGGGAATATCAAGCCTGTGGCGTAAAAAGGCCGCGTACCTAGAAAAAGCCAAGACTGCACTCGGACAGTTCAAATTCTACGCTATAGAGCAAGTACCTCGAGAACAAAATTCAAATGCAGACGTGTTGGCCAGACTCACTACAACCAGCGAGGCAGATACATTGAACACGGTCGCGATAGAGTTTCTATCTACCGCGAGTATCAGCAAGCCTGACGAAGAGGACGATGCATGATTGACTCTCAACCTACCTGGATGACCCCAATAGTCGATTACCTCAAAACTGAAATTCTCCCAGCAGAATGGAACGAGGCTCGGAAACTGATGTATCAGATCCTAAGGTATACTATTGTGGAAGGAAGGTTTTATCGAAGAGGGTATTCTATGCCATTACTCCGAGGTGTAACTCCACCCAAGGAAAAGAAAATTTTGGAAGAAATTCATGAAGGATTTTGTGGAGATCACACTGTGGGGCATAGTCTATCCAAAAAGGTGATAAGACAGGGGTATTTTTGGCCCACAGTCAAGGCAAATGCGTTCGAATACGTCAAAAGATGTGATAAATGCCAGAGATTTGCTTCAATTCCATGAGTTCCACCTACCGAGCTTACCATGTTGACCTCCCCGTGGCCATTTGCGGTGTGGGGAATCGACCTTATAGGCTCATTACCAACAGCCAAAGGTGGAGTAAAGTACACTGCAGTCGCGGTCGATTATTTCACGAAATGGACCGAGGCCGAACCCCTGGCCACAATTACCTCGAAAAAAGTTTTTAGACTTTGTGGTAAAAAATATCATCTGCCGATATGGGATGCCCAGAAAGATAGTGTCGGACAATGGTACCTATATTTGACAGTGACCTGGGTAATAAAAAGCTTCTCCTCCATTGCCCATTTTTGGGCATCTCATTTCTACGAAAAGAATGGGATAATAAAAAGCTTCTCCTTTGTCGCCCATCCCCAATCAAATGGCCAGGTCGAAGCAGTCAACAAAACCTTAAAAAGCTCCATAAAGAAAAGGTTAGAGGAGGGTAAGGGAAGGTGGCCCAAGGAGTTACCGCAGGTTTTGTGGGCTTATCGAACCACAGCTTGAACTTCAACAGGGCATACTCCTTTCTCCCTAGCATATGGATGCAAGGCCATGTTGCCGATTGAAGTCAAAATACCTACAATATTGAGCCATGCCTACAATCAAGCCTCGAACCAGTCCCAGCTCGAACAAAGTCTATACTTGATTAAAGAAAGACGAGAAGGAGCTCAATTGAAAAATGTTGCGTACCAGCAACGAGCTACCAGGCATTTGAATAAGAGGGTTCGAGATAGAAAATTCAGATTGGGAGATCTGTTATTAAGAAGTGTATTTTTTGGCTACACGAGACTCGTCTGCTCGGGTACTCGGGCCTAACTGGGAAGGACCTTACCAGATTGAGTCTATCATCCGGCCTGGGGTGTATAAATTGGCGAGATTGAACGGAGAGTTGATACCGCGAGCTTGGAATGGTGAACATCTATGACCTTATTATCAATAATGTAGGAAGGGTGTTTTAATGTAACCAAGCTTGTTTAATTTTCAGGCTTTTGTCAAAAAATGTTATTTTCTTTACTAAATGTTGTATTTTTTGAAAACTCTCTTAATCCAATAACCTATGGTCACACTCATAGGATATTAAGGGCGCATCAGTTGTAATGCCCCAAAATCCCTAATGAGGTATAATGGTTGGATTAGAAGGCTGGGAGGGCCATAATTGATTTATTATGCCATTAAATTATTATATACATGTTTATGTGAAATATATTATTATATGATGATAAATGCATGCATGTGGGTCCACATTTCATTATAAGGGAATTTCGATAATTGTATATTTTTATGCATGTTGGTGAATTATTGACGAGGCCACATTATAATGTGGATTTGTTCGATCTACTCGACATAAGACGATCTTTTAATGCTAGCTAGCGGTTTGGTCATAACAGGGTTAATTTCGAGGCTCGGGGTGAGTCTCGAGCTAATTTTGTGATTAGAACATTACCGGGAATTAAAGGGTAATGGGATATGATTTATTAGCATTTAAGAATATGGGGAATAACAGGAACTGGAGGACGTTAATTATGATTAACAGGATTAAAGGAGAAAGGACGGTTTTGCCCTTGGTGGCTGTTAAGGGTTTTACTTAAGCCTAGGGGTATTTTTGTCTTTTGACTAAGGTTATATATCCATTAAGAAGGCTGTAGAAAAGCTAAACCAAAACATAGCATCTTTTTCTTCTTCTCCTATTCATCATTTCTCCTTCTTTTCTCTTTGAATTTTTGAACTCCATTTGAGGAATCTAGCTAGGGAATCAAGCCTTGAGGGTCTAGGGTTGTGTTCCACCATTGAAGAGGGTTCCATATTGAGCTTGAGGTAAGATTTTCACCATAGTAACTCTGGTTCTTTCTTTGTTTTCCATTTGATTTTCAGCTGAAACTTTGATTTGGATAGTGAGAATTGATGAAAGTTTTTGGCAAAGGTTGATTTGGTTATGATGCCTGGGACTTGTATGTTGGATATTTTAGTTCATTTGTGAGTTTTAATGAGATTTTGAATCAATTTTTGAAGCTTGGAAGTGGTGAAATCGAAGGAGGAAAAACCAGGGTTGAATCAGCCTCGCTCTAGCGCTACAGCGCCCAAGGGAGGGCGCTACAGCACTGTCCAGGGCCATTCATCCCTGCTTGTAGCGCCTAGGCGCTAGGGGGGCAGCGCTACAATGCTACCCTATTTTTCCAGGGTCCTATTTTAGACACTTATGAGGGTTTTTGGCTCGGGGTTTCAATTCCCAAGGCTCGGGATCGAATCTACTAACTGTTTGGGTACGATTCGAGGTCCCGAGAGTGAGGTTTAGGTGAAGAACCTTTTATTCCTAATTTTCATTGATGGAAGTTATATTTGGTTATGACTAGGTGACTGCTAAGGAATCAAAGGATCGATCGTTCTCAAGGACCATTCTTTTATTATTTCTCGCCCGAACCAAAGGTAAGAAAACTGCACCCAGTATGTGACATGAATGGTTATTAATTAGGCATGTTGAGTGTTATATATGTGAACATTGATTCCATATTAAATGCTTAGCAATCTTGCTTAATAGTGAATGGCACTGACCTATAAGTCAGGAATTGAAAATAGTGTCAGTACTGACTATGAAGCTGTGACTCATTAGTCAAGTTCGACAGTAGTATTGAGCACTGGTCGTATGGTATTGGCTTATGAGTCAAGAACCGTATTAGCGTGTTTAACGCAAGCTGAAAATATTAGATCTAATCGACATAAGCATTATCCTTATAAGCATGAAATGCTTGACCGACCATAAGTTTGATGAAAAACAAAAGTTCTTGTCTAGTCTAATGGCTAGTTACTTAGAGCCAGGGCCAAAAGGCCCAGGTGATTGCATCGTCACATGGCTAAAGGCGCGAAGCCCAAGTTCATGA
Source organism: Humulus lupulus (assembly GCF_963169125.1). Taxonomy (NCBI): domain Eukaryota; kingdom Viridiplantae; phylum Streptophyta; class Magnoliopsida; order Rosales; family Cannabaceae; genus Humulus; species Humulus lupulus. Next base: position 76,544,443 of record NC_084794.1, on the reverse strand, counting down.
CTCACTCATCAGTCACTTATCTGATTCAAGTTTGTGAGTCCATAGTCACTCATCTGGTTTAAGTTTATGTCTCCATAGTCACTCATCTAGTTTAAGTTTGTGACTTACTCATCAGTCACTCATTTGATTAGGGCTACACGCCCCAGCATAATTATTAGAATCTTGATATTATCTGATTAGGGATACACGCCCCAGCATAATTATTAGAATCTTGATATTATCTTATTAGGGCTACAAGCCCCATCATGGTTACAAGAATCTTGAAGTGATATTCACTTATCTGTTTAGGGCTATAAGCCTAGTATGATTATCATAATCATCAATTGATATTGTATACATGTAGTAATGAGTTTTCTTGCTGAGCCTTAACTCACGGGTGCTATGTGGTGCAGGTAAAGGGAAAGAAAAGCTCACCCAGCCTTGAGTGGAGAGCTTAGGTGGCGATGTGTACATATGCGGCCGCTTGACCTCCACGACCAAGGTGTTTCTCAGAGGAACTAGGGGTTAACCCTATATTTTGCCGCTTACGTCGGCGAGTTGTAATTTTTACACTATAATGACCATTTTGAATTGTAAATAACTTTGTAAACGCTTTTGTGGGCCCATGTATAGTTTTATGTTTTAAATAAAATATATCATTTCCTTTTTATCGAGATTTTTCAACTTAGCCTATTAATAATACCTAGATGCACGTTTATAACCAAATGACTCGTTTAGCGAGTTAAGCACTATTTAAAGTTCACAATAACAGTCTTGGAGTAACCAGGGCGTTACAACTTGGTATCAGAGCGTGCCAAGGTTTAGAGTTCTTGTAGACTGGTTGGGCATGTACACTCACCACTGAAGACAAGCTTGACTCATGGTTTGGTAACTATTTGTGTGATTATATATTTAACTGCTTAAATAAAGTATAAATGCTTTTCCTGTCTACATGAAATACATTGATAAGGCTGGGCCTTGACTACTACATCATAAGCAATAACGTGCTTATTAGTACTAATATTACTAGAGCATGCTTATTATTATTGTTCATTGTGAATTATCAATTAATACGTGTTAAAGGCTAAATGCTATGATCATGTATCCATTTGTATATCTATATAATTGTGGAATATGGGTGATTATCTGTTGATCTTGGACCATGAGGTGACAAGAGGTTTAGTTATCACTGCCTTACTAGCCACATTGACTATTGTAGCAAGGTTTAAGTTGTAAGAATGATTCCAAGATAGACAGATTCATCAGCTGGCCAGGATGATAAAGGCCAGAATAACAGACTGGGTCAAGAGAATCACCAGAATCAGATTCCACAACCAGCTCCTGATAATTGGCAGCAGTTGTTTAATGACTCGTAGGCCAGAGTATTAAGGCAAGAAGAAGAAATCTACCTCCTGAGACAACAACAAGTTCCTGCCGGGAATGTTTTGGCTGAGGCACCACCTGTATCTGTGCCAACAGTTGAGCAGCTGCCTAAGGTTGGAAGTAAATGGGAACCTCTTTATGAAAGGTTTAGAAAGCAGCAACCTCCAGTATTTGAGGGCAATGCAGATCTAGCTAAGGCAGAGAAATGGATGAGCATGATTACCACCATCCTTGACTTCATGAGAGTGTCTGGTAATGAGAGGGTGGCCTGTGCCACATACATGTTTCGGGAGGATGCCCAAATTTGGTGGGAGTTATATCCCAAACCATAAACATCAATGCCCTGAGTTGGGAAAAGTTTCAGACTTTGTTTAATGAGAAGTACTACAATGATGCCATCAGGGCTGTAAAGGCTGAGGAGTTTATCAGATTACTTCATGGGAGTTTATTAGTGACTGAATATGCCCTGAAGTTTGATAGATTGACAAAGTTTTCCATGGAGTTGGTGCCCACTGATGGGACCAGAAAGGAGAGATTTCTCTAGGGGCTATAGCCTAGATTAGCCTGGGATGTTCGTATCACCACTATGGTTGGAGTTACTACTTATGCATAGGTGGTGGAGAAGGCGTTCACAGCTGAGAGCGCAGAAAACAAGATCTGGCAGGACAATGCAGCAAGAAGAGAGTTGTGGAGGACAGGTCCTCCATTTGTGGGTTCAGGTAGGGGTGGAGGCCCGAGTGATCTACAGAGGAAGGTTCTTGACACCTTCCATGCTCCAGGTCCTGACAGGCGACCACGAGGTATTTCAATGGGTCGTCAAGGTGCAAGAGGCGCCATTTGGGAGAGTGTAGGGCAAAGGCCTACTTCTTATGTGGAGTAGTGGGTCATTTCAAGAAATATTGCCCTATGGCAAGAAAGGAAGAACCCAGAAAGGCGGACAGCTCGGCCCCAACTCGAGTGTTCGCATTGACTCAAGCAAAAGTTGAGGCTTCACCCTCAGTAGTTACAAGTCATCTTCTTAGTGCTACACATTCTTTTGTTGCTAGTAGAATTATTGATAGACTGTGTAGACCATGTGATTATTATGTTGTGGGGTTCGGGACCTTATTACCCACTAGGGAGTTAGTAGTATCCAGGAGATGGGTCAAATCTTTGCCAGAGACAGTGGAGGGCAGAGAGTTGTCAGTGGATTTGATAGAGTTAGTTATGACTGACTATGACATGATTCTGGGTATGGATTGGTTAGTGAAGTATGGGGTAACCATAGATTGCAGAAGGAAGATTTGAGCCTGAAGGTGAGGATCCTTTTGTGTTTGTTGGTATTGTGCATGGACTCCATATACCTATGATTTATGTTTTGAGGGCTAGAGATCTATTGCAAGGAGGTTGCATAGGATTCTTAGCCAGTGTGGTTGACACCACTCAGGTCATGCTAGTGAGACCATAGGAGACTAGACTTGTCTGTGAGTTTCTGGATGTGTTTCCAGAAGATTTACCAGGGTTTCCTTCGCATAGAGAAATTGAATTTGTGATAGAACTGGCACCAAGGACGGATCCAATGTCTAGAGCACCTTACAGAATGGCCCCAGTAGAGTTAAAAGAATTGAAAGTACAGTTACAAGAGTTATTGGACTTGGGTTTTATCATACCTAGTTTTTCACCTTGGGGTGCGCCAGTTCTATTTGTGAAGAAGGATGGTTCTCTAAGGATGTGTATTGATTACAGAGAACTAAATAAGATAACAATTAAGAACAAGTATCCTCTGCCAAGGATAGATGATCTGTTTGATCAGTTGCAAGGTAAAAGGGCATTCTCAAAGATAGACATTCGTTCTAGTTATCATTAGTTGAGGGTCAAGGAGGGAGACATACCAAAGACTACTTTTCGCACTAGGTATGGGCATTATGAGTTCTCAGTCTTGTCTTTTGGATTGACTAATGCCCAAGCTGCTTTTATGGATTTGGTGAATAAAGTGTTCATGGATTATCTGGACCAGTTTGTGATCGTCTTCATCGATGATATTCTGGTTTATTCTTAGTCAGAGTCAGAACATTAGCAACATCTGAGGTTGGTTCTATAGAGATTGAGGGTGCACAGATTGTTTGCAAAGTTCAAGAAGTGTGAGTTCTGGTTATCTTAGGTATCTTTCCTTGGGCACATTGTTAGTAAGGAGGGGATTAAAGTAGATCTAAACAACATTGAGGTGTTCAGAGATTGGCCAAGGCCAAAGAATGCTTCAGAAGTTAGAAGTTTCCTTGGGTTGGCAGGTTATTACCGACGTTTCGTGGAAGGGTTCTCTAAGATTGCTACTTCATTGACTGAGCTGACGCGCAAGAACCAGAAGTTTGTGTAGTCAAATAGGTGTGAGAATAGCTTTGAGGAACTGAAGCAAAGGTTGGTTATAGCACCAGTTCTGAGTCTTCCAACAGACCAGGAGAAGTTTGTGATATACTATGATGCCTCACATCAAGGTTTGGGTTGTGTTTTGATGCAGTTAGGGAAGGTGATTGCTTATGTCTCACGTCAGCTGAAGGAGTATGAACAGAGATATCCCACTCATGATTTAGAGTTGGCAGCTGTGGTCTTTGCATTAAAGGTATTGATGCATTACCTTTATGGGGAGAAGTGTGAGATCTAGACTGACCACAAGAGCCTAAAATACTTCTTCATGTAGAAGGACCTGAATATGCGACAAAGACGTTGGCTGGAGTTAGTAAAAGATTATGACTATAAGATTTTCTATCATCCAGGAAAGGCCAACATGGTAGCTGATGCTTTAAGCCAGAAGAGTCCGGGATCGATTTATAGTGCAAGGCTGATAGCCAGAGAGTTAGCAGAAGATATGATCAGAGCTGGTATAGAGTTGTTGGTGGGCCAGTTGGCCAATATTATGCTACAATCCACATTGTTGGAAAGGATAAAGGAGGGTCAGTTGGGTGATCCACAGCTGATCAAGATCAGAGAGGATGTTTTAGTTGGAGTTTCCAAAGACTACACAGTGTCTGAGATGGGCTTGTTGAGATACAAGGGTTGGATATGTGTTCCGTTAGACACTGCTATGAGATGGGAGATTAAGGATGAATCTCATACTACAACTTACTCTTTGCATCTAGGCACCGCGAAGATGTATCAGGTTGTGAGATCACTGTATTGGTGGCCTGGGATGAAGAAGGATGTAGTGGAGTATGTGGCTAAGTGCTTGACATGTCAACAGGTCAAGGCTGAGCATCAGAGACCAGTAGGGTTATTGCAGCCTCTAGACATCGCAGGGTGGAAGTGGGAAGACATCACGATGGATTTTGTGGTGGGGTTACCCAGGACTGTGGGTCAACATGATTCAGTGTGGGTAATTGTGGATCGCTACACCAATTCAGCTCACTTCTTACCAGTGAAGACTACTTATACAGTTGACCTGTATGCATATCTTTATGTTAGAGAGATCGTGTGCCTCCATGGAGCACCGAGGTCGATCGTGTCAGATCGGGACCCCACATTCACTTCCAAGTTCTAGGGGCATTTACAGAAGGCCATGGGATCACAGTTAAAATTCAGGACTGCTTATCATCCTCAAACAGATGGACAATCTGAGAAGACGATCGAGATAGTAGAAGACATGCTGGGAGCATGTGTGCTGGACTTTGGTGGGTCCTGGAGTAAGTATCTACCTTTGATAGAGTTTTCCTACAACAACAGCTATCAGTAAACCATTGGGATGGCACCTTATGAGATGTTGTATGGTAGGAAATGCAAATCTCCCATCCATTGGGAAGAGACCGGCGAAAGGAGATACTTAGGTCATGAGGCAGTTCAGAGGACTAGTGAGGCCATTGAGAAGATTAGAGCTCGCATGCTGGCTTCTCAAAACAGACAGAAAAGTTATGCAGATCCCAAACGTAGGAACATGGAGTTCCAAGTGGGAGACTATGTATTCCTTAGAGTCTCGCCATGGAAATGGCTGAGAAGTTTTGGGAAGAAAGACAAGCTGAGCCCTGGATTTGTAGGTCCATTTGAGATCCTAGAAAGGATTGGTCATGTGGCTTACAGGTTGGCCTTACCATCGATATTGTCAGTCGTGCATAACGTATTTCATGTTTAAACTCTTCGGAGGTATGTATCTGATGTGACTCATGTCTTGAGTTACGAAGATCTGGAGCATGAGGCAGATCTCTCCTATGAGGAACTGCTAGTCCAGATACTTGACAGAAAGGACAAGGCCCTTAGGAATAAAATGATACCTTTGGTTAAGGTATTATGGCGGAACAGCAAGGTCGAGGAAGCGACCTAGGAGCTAGAGTCAGATATGCAAAATTAGTATCTCGAGCTGTTTAGGTAAATTTCAAGGACGAAATTTATGTAAGGAAGGGATAGTTGTAATGCCCCAAAATCCCTAATGAGGTTTAATGGTTGGATTAGAAGGCCGGGAGGGCCATAAATGATTTATTATGCCATTAAATTATTATATACATGTTTATGTGAATTATATTATTATACGATGATAAATGCATGCATGTGGGTCCACATTTCATTATAAGGGCATTTTGGTAATTTTATAATTGTATATTTTCATGCATGTTGGTGAATTATTGATGAGGCCATATTATAATGTGGATTTGTTCGAGCTACTCGACATGAGACGATCTTTTAATGCTAGTTAGCGGTTTGGTCATAACAGGGTTAATTTCGGGGCTCGGGGTGAGTCTCAAGCTAATTTGGTGATTAGAACATTACCGAGAATTAAAGGGTAATGGGATATGCTTTATTAGCATTTGAGAATATGGGGAATAACAGGAATTGGAGGACATTAATTATGATTAACGGGATTAGAGGAGAAAGGACGGTTTTGCCCTTGGTGGCTGTTAAGGGTTTTACTTTAGCCTAGGGTATTTTTGTCTTTTGACTAAGGTTATATATCAATTAAGAAGGCTGTAGAAAAGCTAAACCAAAATAGAGCATCTTTTTCTTCTTCCCCCGTTCATCATTTCTCCTTCTTTTCTCCTTGAATTTTTGAACTCCATTTGAGGAATCAAGCTTGGGAATCAAGCCTTGAGGGTCTAAGGTTGTGTTCCACCATTAAAGAGGGTTCCATATTGAGCTTGAGGTAAGATTTTAACCATAGTAACTCTGGTTCTTGCTCTGTTTTCCATTTTATTTTCAGCTAAAACTTTGATTTGGATAGTGAGAATTGATGGAAGTTTTTGGCAAAGGTTGATTGGGTTATGATGCATGGGACTTGTATGTTGGGTATTTGGGTTCATTTATGAGTTTTAATGAGATTTAAAATCAAGTTTTGAAGTGTGGAAGTGGAGAAATCAAAGGAGGAAAAGCCAGGGATGAATCAGCCTGGCTCTAGCGCTACAGCGTCCAAGGGAGGGCGCTACAGTGCTGTCCAGGGACATTCATCCATACTTGTAGCGCCTAGGCGCTAGGGGGGCAGCGCTACCCTATTTTTCCAAGGTCCTATTTTGGGCACTTTTGAGGGTTTTTGGCGCGAGGTTTCAATTCCTAAGGGTTGGGATCGAATCTACTAACCGTTTGGGTATGATTTGAGGTCTCGGGAGTGAGGTTTAGGTCAAGAACCTTTTATTGCTCATTTTCATTGATGGAAGTTATATTTGGTTATAAGTAGGTGATCACTAAGGAATCAAAGGATCGATAGTTCTCATGGGTCGTTCTTTTATCATTTCTCCCTCGGACCAGAGGTAAGAAAACTACACCAGTATGTGACATGCATGGTTATTAATGAGGCATGTTGAGTGTTATATATGTGAACATTGATTGCATATTAAATGATTAGCAATCTTGTTTATCTATGAATGGAACTAACCTATGAGTTAGGAATCGGCAATGGTGTCAGTACTGACTGTGAAGCTGTGACTCATTAGTCAAGTTCGGCAGTAGTACTGAGCACTGGTCGTATGGTATTGGCTTATGAGTCAAGAACGGTATTAGCTTGTTTAACGCAAGCTAAAAATATTAGATATAATCGACATAAGCATTATCCTCATAAGCATGAAATGCTTGACCGACCGACCTTATGTTCGATGTTAGACCCTATTTGGATAGGTTTGTGGTAATTTTTATTTATGACAATTTGCTGTATTCCAAGACACCTAAGGACCATACAGAACACTTAGCAATTGTATTGCTGACTTTGAGAGACCATCAATCATATGTTAAGAAAGAGAAATGAGAGACTTCTGGATGACTGAGGTCAAATTATTAGGGCATGTAATATCTCATGAAGGCATTACTGTGGATCCTACAAAGATAAATTCTATCTTGCAGTGGGAAAGACCAAAGAAAGTTACTGAGATTTGAAGTTTTCTTGGGTTAGTAGTTTATTATCGTCGCTTTGTGGAGAATTTTTCTCAAATTTCTATGCCTTTGACAAAGCTAACAAGAAAGGATTTAAAGTTCGTGTGAGATGACAGTTGCGACGAAGCTTTTAGAGAACTTAACCAAAGATTGACTACGGCGACTGTTCTCACTGTGCCTAATAGTGATGAACCATATGTGGTATTCATTGATGCTTCTGGTACTAGTTTAGGAGGATTTCTCATGCAAAATGGCAAGGTTGTTGCCTATGCTTCACACCAATTGAAGCCACATGAGAAGAACTACCCTACACAAGACTTGGAACTTGCAACAGTGATTTTTGCCTTGAAAATTTGGAGATGTTACTTATATGGGGAAAATTTTGAATTATATTCTAATCATAAGAGTTTAAAGTATCTCTTTACTCAAAGTGACTTGACTTTGAGGCAAAGAAGATGGGTCGAGTACATGGAGGATTATTAAAAGCTTTTCTTTAGTTGCGCATCCCCAAGCAAACGGGAAGGCGAGGCCATGAATAAAACCCTTAAGGACACCCTGAAGAAGAGGCTCGAAGACGCCAAAGGAGCATGGCCAGAACAGCTGCCTGAAGTCCTTTGGTCGTATAGAACGTCTCACCGAATAGCGACAGGTCATACCCCATTTTCCTTAGCCTATGGATATGAGGCTATGTTACCTGTCGAGTTAGATCCATCCTCACATTGACGCTTAACATACGACCAGAACAGCCAACTGATGATGGAGTCCCTAGACTCAATTGACGAGATACGGGAAAAAGCCCAACTCCGAGTTGCTGCGTACCAGCAAAAGGTCGCCCGGTACTTTAACTCAAAAGTAAGAGAAAGAAAATTCAACGTCGGTGACTTGGTGCTACGACGAGTTTTCTTGAATACCCATGACCCCACTGCTAGAGTACTCGGACCTAATTGGGAAGGACCTTACCAGATTGAAGAAGTCCTTCACCCGGGCACCTACAAACTTGCACGCCTAAACAGAGATCTCGTTCCACGTTACTGGAATGGAGAACACCTGCGCAAGTATTACCAATGAACAGTCCTTTTTAAAAGGACTGGCTTGTATTAATTTTTACTTTTTACAAGTTTCGAAAAAGGTTAGCCACGTTGTATGGCTAATCCTTATAATTGTAAGATCTTTATAAGATCACTCGTAAAGACACATTTAGTCCATTTTTAATACGAGATTATAAGGGACTGTGCGCAGCAGTCATTCTTTCCAACTTTTGTAAAATTATTTTTACAAGTATTTGTTCATTACGTGTGTTGTTTTGCTGTTTTACAAATGTTAAATTTTGCAACGAGCAGTAATGTTCGCACAGGTCGTGGTCAAGGAAAATGACCAAGGACCTAAAGCTCCTCGATCACTTGGGGGGCATATAAGGTACATCGATAGCAAAGCATACCACAAGGTATGTAAACACATGAACAAAATAAGTGAAAGCATGCTACGGTACTTAGAGTATTTTTCAAAATTTATGATTTTGTTAAATCAAACCAAAGTACTATGCTAAGTTCGGTCATGCGAACAGGTATTATAATAAAAGATTATAATATCAAAGGCAAACGTTTACACCGCGAGCATTAGTGCTCGGATGTAAAAATAGAATTAAAAGGAATAAAAACCTTTACACCGCGAGCAGTACTGCTCGGATGTAATTGTTCAAGCATAAGCAAAAGAGCTGCCCTTGCAGCAATAAAATAAAAAAGATTGTCTTTACAAAAAGACCCGTGGGCCATAAAGCGAAAAAAAAGAAAAAAAAATATTAATTTTGCTGGAGGCAGGAAGGTCTTCTGGATTAGGTGCCTTTTGATCAGCCGGAGGTTTAGCCACAGCAGCAGTAGCAGGAGTTTGGGCCTTGGCTTTCTCTTCTGCCTCCAGCCGAGCAAGGCACTGCGTCATCAACGTCTTTTGCAACTGCTCGGAGAGATAGCTAATGTCTGCCTCCCGATTGTGCTTCCAGAAGTCATAGAAGCAAAGGAAGGTGGCTTCCTTATACTTCTTCAGAGTTTTAACTCTGTCCTCCTCGAGCTCGCGCACCCGTTCCTCAAGCTTCTTTACCTCATCCCTGCTGGCGGTCAGATCGAGTGTGAGCTGTTTGCACTCTTGGGTGTTGAGTTTGCAGTTCTCCTTCCATTTGTGCCGCTCGTCGATGGCTTTATTCCGGGCTGCTTCACTCTCCTGAAGCTCTCGGGTAAGAGTGGATTGGTCCTCGCATAGTTGCTCGTTCAGCTTAGCCAGCTCCTTGTTCTCCTCGAGCAGCTTGGTCTTCTCATCCTCAAGCGCTTGCGTAGCCTGGGCAAGCCTGGAGTCAAAATTCCTCTCTCGAGAGACCATCGTCTCAGCTCGGCACCAGCTAGCAGTCAAGGACAAAAACCCCTGAAGAAAAAATGAGTTAAGAAAGGAAGTTTAGCATAAATGACAAAGCAATGAAAGATGACTTACACTGGCTATCTCGTTCAGCCCCCTGTTAATGATTTCGTTGATATCCATTGTGGCAGTGTCAGTGATGGCGACTTGGAAGCGCTTATGCTTGGAGAGCCGATATAATCTCTCCCTGGCCATGCCAACTATGTGGCTGGGCAGGGAGCCTTCGGAAAATTGGTCTGTGGTCTCTTTATCTACGGCCTTTGAAGAAGACTGAGGATTGGCAGGCATGGGAGTTTGTTGCTCGGGGGCAGGCGGATGTGTTAAGTCCTCTTTGGAGGGGGCGTCGGTGGGAGCATCTTCTGTTCGGGCCTTCTTCGAAGGGGTCTTGCTACTTTCCCCACGAGCTCTTTTGCTGTCCTTCTTCAGGACAGAAGCTTCGGCAGCAGCTTGGTAGTGTGCAAAGAAGTCTCCGGAGTCCATGCCTGTACACAGAATGACATTTCAAACGATGAGATTAAAGGGTCGCAGAGAAACAAAGGTTAGAGCATAAGAGTTGCAAAAGTAAGGTACCTGAGCTACACCTACTGGTCGGAACATTATCTACTGAACTACCTAGTTCCTGAAAGAAATCTGAATTTAAAGAAGGAGCGTTCCTAAAGTTGCCATCCCCATCAAATAGGTGGATGAGAATTGGCAAGTTATTTAAAAATGAGAATGGTGTACCGTATACATCCGACGAGTCGTCAGACTGTTCGGCAGGCTCAGCAGCCTTTTGTTTCCCCTTGCCCTTGGGGACCGACGATTCTGCTGCTCGGTGGGGAGCAGCAGGTTCCCTGATTGTAACCCCAGTTGGCCTCCTCCTAGGAGGAGGTGACTGAGGTTGCCGCTCGGGACCCTGCTCGCGTCCCACGCCAGCATGGACACCACCCGCCACAGGTTCGCTGGTCGCAAGAGGGGAACCCTTAAGACCGGCCAACCTAAGGTTAGCCTCAGTGATCAAGTTTTTCACACTCTTAACAGCATTGGACATACTGGCTAAGAGTGTTGCCCTCGAGTCCATTCCTGGAGTGGGGGTCGGGCGCAACCATGGACCTGGAGTACAGTGGAACAGTAGAGTATTATGACAAGAAAAAATTTAAAGGACAAGAACTATTGGTTTAAGGCTCATTATTCCCCTTACCTCCTCGGGTGAATGCCAGGTTGTCCGCAGCAATGTCAGGTGTGAGAAAGTATTCCAGATGATACTTCCCCACATTGGAGATATGGGTGGTCTTGGACAAAAACGTGCGTCCGGTCTCATGATGGCAAAAATGGAAGAACCCCGTACCGTCTTGGTTGGGGTTGGACTTAAGGTCAAATAGATAATTGACCTCATGAGGAGAGGGGGCTAGCCATTTCTTGAGTTTGTAAAGGATATAGAGCGCGGTCAGCATCCTATATCCGTTCGGGGTAATCTGAAAAGGGGCCACCCCGAAGTAATTAGCCACCCCTTGGAAAAATGAATGCAGAGGCAAGGTGGCACCCACCTCGATATGGTATCTCGACCGTGCGCTATAAGCCCCCCCCCCCCCCTGGCAGGTTGGCTCGCTGGTCGATGGAAGGTCTGACTAGGGTCACCCCCGTCAGATTGTACTTATTTAAATAATTGGAGACCATGCGAATGGTCACCATGCTCGGAGATACCACGTGCCACTCGACAGCCGGCTGGTCAGCATGACAAGGACGGGCACGTACCTGAACTTCGGTCTCAGGAGGGAATTCTCCTCGACCACTGGTCGAGGGGGCATCAGTAGGAGGCTGACTTGGAGAGGGGTTGCGTCTTTTCCTGGCCTTGGTTTTTGTTTTGGCCATTTTCTGGGTAGGAGCTGGTGGAGGATTTGGGTTAGAACGTGAGAATGGAATTTCTGGAATCAACGTGGATGGATTCTCTTCGCCTTCGAGCAGTTGGGCTAAGAGTTTGTCTTCGATAGGTCTTTCTCCCCCCCAAGGGTTTTACATATGAACTGCAAACAGACAATGGAGGAGATAAGAAACAATTCGCAAAGTAGTGTGGGGAAGCTAGGATAACGTTGCTCGTGCTTAAATAGCCAGCAGCATCCTAATCCTACGCTAACTTCAACGTGGGTAAATAAAAAAAAAGAGGGAAAGAAGAATGTTTTCTGAAAAGAACTTTTTTCAACTCCTAAAGGGCGGGAAAATTTTTCAGTTTTTTCGTCTAGCTTAAAGGTTGAACATTTCGACAACCTAACGTCCCAAATCAGAAACTCTATCTATCAAAGTACTGATCTAACCCATACAAGGTATAAAGATGCACTTCTACAGAATATTAGGCGATTTATACCAAAAACCCTATTCAAGAACACAGACATATCAGAGCACAAAAATAGCATGCATGGCGAAGTACAGAGCTTAAAGGATGGAATCCTTACCTGAGAGAAGGAGGAGATTCAGAAGAAAATGAAAACTTGAGGCGGAAGACCTGCGGCACGACGTCGGACTGGTTTTCGAAGCTCTGAACACTGGCGCGAGTTCTTGAAGATTTTAGCAAAGTTGATGGGAAAAAATTTATTGAAAGAGAAGAAAAGCCTACTTATAGAGATCGAAGGGACAGCCAAAAGTCGGTAATCATCACTTCCCACTTTCGAAACGTGGGGAAGTGGACAAGCCGTTAGATTGCCTTTTTGGAAACCGAAAAGGCTTGATTAGACATAATTATGACACGGTTTTCGAAAGTGCACGGGGATTCTGACAGACGTGGGAAGACAAACGGTTGTTCCCTTAAGTTTCTTTATTATTGGTCGCACTAAACAAACTTGGGGGGCAAATGTTATCCCAAAAATCAGAAGTGAATGACATGGCAGGAATTAATTGCACGTGGCCGACACCTGGCAAAACCTGTGTTCGACTATCGACCAGGAAGATGTTCGGCGTTATGCGATTGGTCTCTTCGTACGACCAGTCTGGTCGTAGGCACGTAACACACGGAGGAAATCTTAGGCAGTTATGATGGAATCTGAATTTCTCTCCCATGATTTCCTGAGTATCCGATTATTTAGGAAATAATATCTATAACAAATCACTGTAAATCTTCCCTGAGCTTATAAATAGAAGAAGAGGGCTCAGGGAAGGGGGGCGATCTTTTGATCTTTTTCTTGTTTTCTGACTTTTAAATCGTTGGAGTTTAGAGTTATCATATCAATCATATTGTATTGTTCTTCAGAGGTTAGTGAAACTCATTGAACCCTAGTTCTTTGATCACTCCTTTGAATCTCACATCAATAGCAATCTAAGTGGACGTAGGTTATTACCAGATCCTGGGGCCGAACCACTATAAAATATCGTGTTCTTATTATTTTCGCTATTACCTTCCTTTCAACATATTTACCCACGTCAAGCGTATTTTGACTCCGTGTTAGTTGCCCAAAATCAGGGTCAACATTAAGCAAATTAAAATAGAATATTTTTGAGATATTTTACAATAATGATTATTTAAAAATAATAAAACCATATATTTTATAGCTTAAATAAAATTTAATTAAACTTAAACTTAATATTATATTAAACATATAATATAAAAAAAAACTAGAACAAATATGTTAAACAAAAATAAATTAATTAATTAATTGAAAAATAATATTTTTAAGATATTTTATGATAATTTAAATAATTAAATCATATTTATTTAAAAATAATAAAGACATACATCATTTTTTTTATCTTATAAATTTTTGTGATAATTTATTTTTTATCAAGTGATTGGAGCTCTTTTTCTTCATCAAATCCACCAACGAACGTTGTGAGATACATTAGAAACTAAAAATAGTTGATGCATGTATATTACTATCTACGTACACTATGAATTTTTCTATTATTATTTTATTTATATTATTAATTTATTTTTAGATATTATTGTATTTTATATATGTCATGTAGTTATTTATATATACTATAAAATTATAATTCATTTTATTATATATATTTTTAAAAAATAATAAATTATTTTTTATTAAAATTATAAATAATATTTATAAATTTAAAATTAAACAAATCGTACTTTATTTCTACCTAAAATATATATATATATATATATATGTGCATGCATGAGCTTTATCACGGGAGAGAGATTTTTTATTTAATATTTGTTTACTTAAAAGAAGCTTTTTGATTAGTTTTATAATTAAATATGTTTTATTATTATTAAAAAAATAGTAATATGAGTATAGTTTTGAGAAACTAACGGCAGTTAGTATGAAGGATTCATTTGTACCGAAATTGGAAAGTTGGGGACTAATTTACCAAAATAAAAAGGATAATGATAAAGTTGCCAAGCAACTTAAAAGATGGGGACTGATTATACTAATAAGCCAAAATTATATAACAATCGTAGATGAAATAAATATGATAAACATAATAATAATAATAATTTTTTTTTTTAAAAAACAATGAATAAAACAAGCTGAGAGATGTAATTGTTCAGGCTGGCGGCCTACGTACGCACCTTGATGTGGTAGCGGTCTCAAACTTTTCACTACGGTAATTTGTAACTGCTAAGTCTTTTAGCGAATGAAAGTAAAAAATAATTATATTATCCACAGATTTTAGTACTTTATAATATAACGTTTTAAAACTTTAATTAGGCCAACGCTCTAAATTTGCGTTTCCTTAATTTTAACTCTTGTTTCAATTCATTTTTCATATTCGCAAGACGTCCGAGAGCGTGATGAGATGACTTTTTACTGCTTACTAATTGTGTTTATAAAACAAGTTGAAAATAAGCTCGTATAGATCTAGATTGGATTTTTTGTAAGTAATACTTTAAATTGGACTTGAAAGAACATTAAATAGTTTCCAACATCATTTATAGATATATATAAATCGAACAAGCCAATATTAATGGTTTGGTGGCCGGCATAATAAGGTCATATTAAGTTGGACTTAAAAGACCATTAATTTCCAATATATATATATATTCTAATTGTTTAATGGAATATGGTTTTTTTTATTGTATTATGTGTTTTCTATAGTTAGCAAAATGACGTTATCCATAGAAAATATAAAATTAGTATATTGACCTAAGTCAAAAATTAATATAGTTGGATACCTCTCTTCATCCACAGTTGGTCTTCCTCTTCTAATATAAACAATTACAAGTGGCCATTAAACAAATTGTATTATATGATGAAATAATAACATAGATCACCGGCGGAGAAATTTACAAAAGTAACTTGGAAATTGTGTCCCCTAGCTTCTCCCTATGGCCATATCACAGTTAATATATAGGACTACTTTATTTTTTGGAAACTTTAACAAAAGTTAATTAGTAGCTTGCTTAATCAACAAGAAAGCCAAGTAGAACTTCTCCTCTATAAATAGCATAACATAGACACTTTGTTAAGTACAATTCACCTCACCCTACTAATTCTCTCTAGCTTTAAGAAGAATAAAAAGCGCTTTCTCCCACCCCACACAAAACAAAATGATGTTCATGATGATGGGAGAAACGTTGACTCAATTGACCACAGCAATTACAAGCTTTGTGCTTGTTTATGCCGCAATCAGACAATACCTTCCCCATGAACTTATGCCTTATATATCACAATATACCAACAAAATGGTGAGCTTTGTGTGGCCTTACATTCATATTAACTTCAATGAGTACAGTGGTGACAGTTTCAGGCGCAGCAAACTCTACGAGGACATCCAAACTTACCTCAGTGCCAATTCCACCACTCGAGCTCAAAAACTTAAGGCCCACGATGTCAATGATAGCAAGTCTATGGTTATAAGTCTTGACGATAACTCCGAAGTCAATGACGAATTCCAAGGCGTTAAACTCTGGTGGACTTCTCGCAAAAGGAGCCCAGTAAACTCGTCTTGGTAATTAAATAAGCAGTCACTCTTTTAATTATTTATTTAATAAGACAAAGTTTTCCCATAATTAATTAAAATCCCTATACGTCAAAACCAATAGGTTGGTTGTATACTTTTTTCCTTTTCATAAATTAAGATATTAAACTTCTTAGAAATATCATGATTTTTAAATTATTTTAAAATACTATATATTATTATTGTAGTATCAAAATTCATAAAAAAAAAAGGAATAATTTTACACATGTCAAAGACTTTCTATATATATTGACAAGTATACATCTTGAATTATTGTGAAGCTAATGTGGCATATTATTATTTATCTCTTCTATAAAAAAAAATGTAGAGATAACGATTTTTTTTTGTTTCAATGGTTTTTATTTTTTTCAGTTAACTTTATTTAACGAAATATTCTTATATTTATAGTATAGTGTAAATCTGACTTAAACTAAAATAAAATTAAATAAATTAAAATAAAATATTTTTAAGATATTTTACAATGATAATTTTTAAAAATAATAAATCATATATTTTATAACTTAAATAAAATTTAACTAAACTTAATATTATATTACATATAATATATATAATCTTAACTAGAACAAATATAAACTTAAACAAAAATTATTTAATTAATTAAAATATGATATTTTTAAAGATATTTTATGATAATTTAAATACTTAAGTCATATTTATTTCAAAATAATAAAGGCATACATATTATTTTTTTTTATCTTATAAATTTATGTGATAATTTATTTTTAATCAGGTCATTAGAGCTCTTTTTATTCTTCAAATTCACCAAAGGACATTACGAGATATATTAGAAACTAAAAATAGTTGATGCATATATACGATTGTTTACATTATGAATTTTTCTATTTTTATTTTATTTCTATTATTAATTTATTTTTAAATATTATTATATTTTATATATATGTTATGTAGTCATGTCAGGGCCGACCCTGTGCATAGGCGGGCTAGGCCCATGCCTAGGACCCACCCCTACCCAGGGCCCATTTTATTTAAAATTAGTTTAATTTTATTAGTTTAATTTTATATTACTAAATATTAGTTTAATTTTATTTAAAATTACATAAAAAAATTACATATACAAAAGGGTCCATTTTTTTCAAATTTATTAAAACTGTCTTAGGCCCACTTTTTTTCAGGGCCGGCCCTGAGTCATGTAAATATATATCTATGTCAACGTTTTGTTTTGATGTCATATGTAGAGATTATTGATATAAATATTTATATACTACAAAATTATAATTTATTCAACTATACATATATATAAATTTAAATTTAAAAATAGTGAACCAATTTTTATTAAAGTTATAGACAATATTTACAACTTTAAAACTAAGCAAACTATTACATATTGCTTTTACCTAGTATATATATAAAAAAAAATATGCTATGTAAATGATCTCATCATTGAAAATGAAATTTACCGGATAAGATTTAAATTCATCAATTTTTTCTCAAATAAATAATTATGTCTATTTGATACATCATTTTGTGCATTTAATATATCATTTTGTGTATATATGAGTATAAAGTATAGTTAACTACAGCTTAGCATCGAACTATATATATAAATATATATATATATATATATCTTACATTATTCAAAATGTTCTCTCCAATATATTTTCAATTTAAACTATTTGTTATAGTAAGCACAAGTTTGGTATGTTTACAAAAAAGCATATTAAAGAAGTTATGAAACGTTAAAGTAATAGTTTAAATTTGGTACAACCAGTTTCAAATTTTAGCTTATTAGAGAATCTACAACTATGTTATATGTTTACTTATTTTTTATATAGATTATTAGATTATTTAAAATAAATAAATAAATATGATATTAAATTGTTATTTTTTTATAATAAAATATTTTTTGTATTTTTATATATAATTAATAGTCATTTTTTTAAATCGTTAATTAGAGGTAATTTAAATTACTTTCCAAAATATAAATAATTTATTCATATTATTTTTTAGATAAATTCAACCGCTATATAATGTAATTTCTGTTATTATTCTATCCCTTCTGATATGATGCTGTAATTTTTTAGAGACTAATTAATTACTTAATATTGATGTGTTCCAGGTGGGGTTATCCTAACTCAGACGAGAAGAGGAACTTCAGTCTTAGCTTCCATAGACGCCACCGAGAGCTCGTCACCACCTCTTATCTCAATCATGTGGTGAAACAAGGAAAAGAAATAGCGATCAAGAATCGGAAGCGAAAACTTTATACCAACAGTTCCAAGGAGAATTATTATCGAGGCGGTAAAATGACTAAGTGGATCGGTGTCGAGTTTGAGCATCCGGCGAGTTTTGATACTCTTGCTTTGGAACCTATGCTGAAGCAGGAAATCATAAACGATCTCCTTAAGTTCAAAACCGGAAAAGATTACTATGCTAAAGTTGGTAAGCCTTGGAAACGAGGGTATCTTCTGTATGGTCCTCCTGGGACTGGAAAGTCAACCATGATCTCTGCCATGGCTAACTTTCTAGATTATGATATCTATGATTTGGAACTAACTTCGGTTAAGGATAACACTGAGCTAAGGAAGCTGTTTATCGATAGTTCGAATAAGTCCATCATTGTGATTGAGGATATTGATTGCTCGCTTGATCTTACTCGTCAACGAAAGAAGAAGAAGGAGGAAGATGAAGAAAGTACAGACTCTGCAAGTAAAAAGCCTAAAAAAGAAGATTATGAGAGTGATAGTAAAGTAACTCTCTCTGGGCTTTTGAACTTCATTGATGGGATTTGGTCTGGTTGTGGAGGTGAGAGACTTATTGTGTTTACTACAAATTATTTTGACAAACTTGATCCGGCTCTGATTCGGAGTGGAAGAATGGACAAGCACATAGAGCTTCCCTACTGTTGTTTTGAGGCTTTTAAAGTTCTTGCCAACAATTACTTGGATGTTGTGTCCCATGATCTGTTTCCGACGATTGAGCGTTTGTTGGGTGAAACTGATATGACTCCTGCTGATGTAACTGAGAATTTGATGCCAAAGTCTGACAATGAAGATGCTGATAATTGTTTGAAAAAATTGGTTGAAACTCTTGAGAAGGCCAGGGATGATGCAATAAGAAAGAAGGTTGAGGAAGAAGCAAAGTTAAAGGCTGCAGATGAAGAAAACTTGGATAAAGAGAGTGAAGAAAATTCTGCTAAAATAGAAGGTGCGAAATGTAATGGTACTTTGGCCAAGGAAGTGAAGGAGAATGGATTAGTCACCACTTAGAAGTTTGGGGACCAAATTATTAGTTGAAAATATATTTGTTATTTAATTACTTTAGAAAGAAAAAAAGTCTGTATATGCCAGCTGTATAAGGGGAAAAAAAAAAAGAAGAAAGAAAAAAAAAACCAAAACAAAAAAAAAAAGTATAGATGTCATTTAATTAAATTTTAAGTCATAGAAGTGGTGTTTTTGTGATTTAATGGAAACTAGGAGGTCTAAAGTATAATTAATTTTCATATATCCGTCATAAAGAAGAAGAAGAAGAAGAAGAAGAAGAAGAAGAAGAAGAAGGAGGAAATGATTTGCGTAAATGTCTTGTGCGATTATTGATGAATCTGTGAATCGTTATATATATTATCCAAGTGGTGGAGATGTTGGAAAGGAAGAAGTTATATAAATGTCTGGGATTAATAAAAGGTTGTAAATGCCTTTTACTTAAGCATAGACAGTATCTATAGACTAGTGGTTTTGTGAAATGTAATGTAAATTTCGTTTGAGTTGTATGTGTAGATGAAGTTGTAATTAGAGTTGTAAATGTGGGCCGCCCGGCCCAGCCCGGCCCACATTTTTCGTGCCTCCGGTAAATTCGGGCCGGGTCCGGCCTGGCCCATATTCAATTCGTGCCGTGCTCGTGCCGGCCCATTTTTGAAAGAATAGGCCCAGCACGGCCCATGGGCCCGGCCCATGTCGTGCCGTGCTCGTGCCGTGTCGGGCCGGCCCACTTTCGTTATTCGGGCCGGCCCACTTTCTATATTCGGGCCCAAATTTGGGCCCACTTTTTTTTTGCCAAAAAATGTGAGGATGGAGAATTGAACCCTCCACCTCCTCTTTAACCATCAATGGACTTACCACCAAACCAAATACATTTCTTTGTTTAAATTATAATTTTAGATATTTTTATATACTTTTTAACAATATTTTACACAAAATTATATCAAAGATAATTATTAGAATTTTAATACCTACTAATAAATGCTAAAAATTTAACTAACAAATCTTAAAATAAATTAATATAATTATAAAAATATAAACATTGAAAAAAATAAGACATATATTATCATTTTAATTTATTAATTATTGACAAATAAAAATTTATTATGATTATTAATGTCAAAATATCAGGTTTTTTATTGTGTCGTGCTTTCGGGCTAGTTTGTTCGTGCTTTCGTGTCGTGCCTTCGGGCTTGTCGTGCCGTGCCGTGCTAAGCCCGTGTCGTGCCGTGCCTGGCCCGAGCCCATATTTTTTCGTGCCGTGCTTGGCCCAAGCCCATATTTTTTCGTGCCGTGTCGTGCTCGTGCCTCCCGGGCTCGTGCCGGTTTCGTGCCGTGCTCAAAAGCCCGGCCCGTATTTACAGCTCTAGTTGTAATAACGTACCGGTCAGTTAAAAAAATTATAGATTTTGTGTACAAATAAACAATGTAATTAGTCTTTCCATGTAATAAAGATGTGTAATATGTTTAGTGGGAATTAAAATCGGATAGATGTGATTAGTGGGAATTAAAATGTGTATGTTTTAACAAAGTAGTAAAAATGAAGTAGTGTACCCATTTTAAGTGACTATTTCTCATTTGTAGTCATATTATTTAAGTTTTTTCTTTTTATATCCATCATTATAGTAACTATTCCTGATATACTATTTTTTATGCTCAAACACCACAACAAAGTGTACTTTTCAAGTAGTATGTGATTATAAAAGTAGGTAATATTAAACTAAATATATTTAGTAACTATTTTTTTGTTAATTAATCTTAAAAGTGGGTACTTTTCAAGCTATCACAACCAAGTAACTGCATTATAATCTTAGACCTCAATTACACTTTTCCGTTCTTATGACCCCTAAGTATTAGTGTAATTATACTATTTAATTACACCCATAAATAATATAAATTATCACAAATAATTTTTAAAATTTTTTTTTCTTTCAAATATATTAATATTTTCTTAGAAAAATATTCATATTTTATATTATCTTTTAGATAACTTTGCAAATATATTTGTCTTCTTTATATTGTTAACAGAAAATTATATTTACATATTATTTAATATTTTGTATAGATTTTTCATGTAGACAGTAGTCATAAAATAATTGAGGAAACCATAATTTTTTATTAGTTTTATATTTATACTAGATTTTATAATTTCATTTTCAAGGAAAAGAAAAATAAAAAATTTGCATAACAATTTTATGATCCATGTCATTGAAAACTATTTTTTAAAATTAATACAATTAAGTAATCATTCATTTACTGGTTTCTTATTCTATTATGTAATTGACTTTTAAAAAATTACAGTATCAAAATATGGATAGAAAAACATCACATAATAATGAACTGATGATAATTTTAAATAGTTAGAAACAAAATTTAGACTATATATTGTACGTCACAAATTTGTTGAACAATTCTATGCAACAATGTAGGGAAAGAATGTTTAGTAGTAAAAGAAAGCATGAAATTTGGAAAAGGAGATGGTGAATTAATAGAAGGGCTTTAGGTGGCTACTATTAAGTTTATTTGATTTATAATTAAGGTCAAACTTTTTTATTGTAAAAGTGCTTCATTACACTATCAAGAAATCGGGGCATCAGGGGAGATACTTTTTAAGGTATTCTAATTGTGGGGACAATTTATTATTGCCCCAAAAAAGTCCTCCGTACTAGTAGGTTGATTAATTAAATGAACTATTTGGGAGGACAATTGGACTTTTTGAAGTGATAAAGTCGCCCAGTGACCTAAAATGATGGGAATGTTACTGCAAATATTGTTCGTTCGCCAGTAAAAACAAGTTAACGGGGAAGATTATGTTAGTATTTGGGGCGATAATGTCACCCCAATTGGTTATTTAAAATGTTGAGAAATGTTATTACGAACGTTGTTCATTTGTAGGTAAATTTGTGCCATCGGTGACGATTCTTTTACCATTTGAGGTGATCGTGCTGCCCCAATTGGCAATTGAACATTTTTAATTTGAAATTTTAATAATTTGAAATACATTTTAATATCTTATTATTTATTTTTTTCAAACATTTTATTACTTATTTTAATTTCATATGTATTATTTTCAAATTTAATTATGTATAAAATAATAAATATTAACACCGATGTGAGACTAATGGTGATCAACACTGATCAATGACTTTTGACAACTTAAATCAAGTAAAACAATGTTGATTAGTCAAATTATTGATCTCTTGAAAACTCGTAGTTAGCGATTTGATCGTTGATTAGGTTTGAAATACCCCCATAATTATCCAAGGTCGTACAATCCTAGTAGATTAATGTGAGATTAGTGACAATCGACATTGATCAAAGACTTTTGACCACTAAAGTGAACTAGATTACTATTGTTTAGTCAAATTATTGATATTGGAAACCTGTAGGTAGCAATCCGATCACTGATTAGGTCTGAAATACCCCAAAAATTTTCCAAAAAGGTATAAATCTAGTAGCTCGATGTGAGATTAGAGTCGATTGTGGATGCACAAAATTTTCCCAAGAAGTATTTAAAGTAGGGGCCTCCCCGAAGGGTCGTGTACTTACCTATTCATATCTTGTCTCACAAACCATCACGACGAGGAACGAGACAGATGCCCCCCTTCCCCCCCCCCCCCCCCCCCCCCTCCTTCAGACCAAAGTTGCCTGAGTGCCTAGCTATGTGAGGTCGAGGTTGCATAAGTGTTAGGACACATAAGTAACCTCGTAATGCCCTTGTCTCATAAGGCTAGTCTCGCTATGCAAGATCGAGGCCATAAAGTTTACCTTGGCATTGAACCGGCTTGTAGGCAACCTCACATTACCCTCATGTCGCGAGGCCGGTCTCGCTATGCGAGATCGAGGCCGGAAGGTCACCTCAGCACGGGGTCATGAAAGAAGCTCCTTGCCTTAGTAAAGCCTTACATTAGTCGGCCCCTTAGTGCAAGCCAAGACGAATATTCAGCCCCGCATGCAAGTCAAATGCAAAGCCACTTCAAGGCAAGGCCCGTGTTTAGGCAAGCCTTGCTATGCGAAGCCTCATCGAAGTGGACACGGAGAAAAACCTTGCTAGGTGGAAGCTAAGCAGGCGGGGATGTGAGATGGGTCTCGCATAGCAAGATAATCTCCGAGGCGACGCTAGCGCGAGATAACTTCGAGGTAGAGCATGTGTCGAGGCTAGCTACGTGAGGCCTCAGCAGAGCCAAGCGCGGGGGTGAGCCTTGCTAGAGGATAGTTAAGCTAGCGAGGACGGGAACCAAGTTCATGTGTTGACTTGAGGACGTCGTCGCGTGAAATTGACCTCTAATACACCAACATGCTAAGTCGATCGTGATTGGAAGGCAAACTTGATGTTACCCAGACGCAAAGCAAGTCTATGGGATTTGAGACATGACGTCATGTTTGTATTGAATAGAAAAATATCAAAATACATAGCGGAAGGTAAGGGAGGGGATTTTCAAAATTTATTAATACCAGTCAGGATCATATATACACATATACATTAAATTAACACAAGCAAGGAAATAGAGATTACCTCTTGGACCTATCAAGACTCCTTGAGCCTTTTTCTAAAATCAACAATCTTTCTATCCAAGCGAAAGCTCACACCTAGTCTTCCAAGTCGTTCCTCTAACACACAAGGACGTGTGTGGGCACGTAGGATTCAATGATTGATTTTAAGCTCTCTAGATATTCTGAGAACATGAGATCTATAGAGGTTTGATTAGAGAGAAGGCTTATGAAATCTTCTAGAATTTCAGGTTTAGAAAAATCTTCTATCGATATTTTTTAGAGAGTCTGATAACCTAGAAAAACTTCTTGAAAAGAATCACTTTTATTTAAGTTTATAAATATAATTAAAACTATTTTAATATTATTCAATAAATTAAATAAAAATTGATCAGTTATAACTATTTTTAATGATTTAATTTAAATCATATTTAAAAAAGAATAATTAAATAAAAAAATTAATTTGAATTTCAAAATTCAAATCTCATGGATGATGTGGCACACATATGTGACACCACTCACTGTCTGGCACAGTGAGTGGCATGTGCCACTATTGTGGTATCCCTGATTTTCTCATTTGTTTATTTAATTAATTTTAAGTCAACATATTTACTCCTAAAATAAATATCAGTTAATTCAAAATTATCCTTCATTATCTTAAAAACTATCAATTTTAAATAATTATCTTATAATAAGATAATTATTAACTCTCCCAAATATTAATCCAAACATAATTAATATTTATTTTAACTAATATAAAGTTTTCAAATAAAAACTAATTAGTTAATTAATTCACAATTAATCAGCTGCCCATAATTATCACATAATTAAATCATTGTCCTGTAAAATTAATTCATTTACAATTTAGTAATTTTCTCTATTAATCTTTCTTGTGACATCCTTACCCTTAACAGTGTAGGACAGAGGCGACCCAAAGACCATAGACATATAATACGAAGCCCAATAAACCAGATTATTAATTAACTCTTTAATTCAATAATCTTATTTATTAAATCTATTATTACTCTACAATAAATATGAAATTGCACTCTAAGTATTTATAGAATTATAGTTACAGAGTTTTCTCTTGTAGTCTGTTGATGTAATTAATAAATGTAGTTATGTACTCCATTTATTGATTCATTAATTAGAGTTGGTCAAAACTAATGTTTTTCCATTCTAATTACCTCTTGCTCCTTAAGTGTCATTAATTCACTTGTGAATAATTAATCTATAATCAAATTATAGATTTGAGCTCAATAACTATTCAGTCCCAGAATTAACCCTTAAGGGAACCAATATTCAGTCTGTTAGGAAAGCATGTATATTATTATTGTAAAATCATGTTCTCAGCCATTCATGATATATTGAATGTCCAAAACAAAAGTCACTAACCTCATTATTTCAAGAGACCTTAACGAATGCATCAAAAGATCCAATAAATATAAATAGGAGTTTATGATAACTCAGGATTTAGACTGATTAACAAATGATCATCTATTATGATATGTATTAATCTTTATGGCAAACGATACATTTATATATATATAATCAATTCATATTGATCCTGTCATATATAATCACTGTTATATACAACACATTTACTAAGATGTCTATCCACATAAGTAGTCTGAATCTAGACTACTCGCATCCCATATGCTTACTAAACCGTTCTCGCAATCATTAATTAAAGACTTTGTACTTTAATACGTTGCTGACTATTTTATTCATTATATATGATTTTAATTCTCTCATACACATACAAGATAATATTCTCATAAAGGAATATGAAATTTTATGATATTTATACAAATTATTCAAACAATAATTATAGCATTCAAATATAATAAAATTGTACTTTCATTTAAATCAATGTAATGTCTTTTCACATGATTTTTAATGCTGTTATCCAAAAAATTAGCATTGATGACGTGGCAAGTGATCCCTGGAGACGTGGCTGACACCTGGAAGAGCTCTGCTAGGGTATCGACCAGAGGACGCACTAGAAGCAGTAAGCAGCCCAGTCTTACCTGCGACCAGTCTGGTCGATAGTTCCGCATGCAATGTCATATTACTGTAAAGGTCTTTGTAGATCCCGAATTTAACTCACACAATCTCCAGAATATCCGATTATTTAGGAGAGAATATTGGCAACAAAATCATGTAATCCCCCTTGAGCCTATAAATAGGAAAAAATAGCTCAAGGAAGGGACTTTTGGCTTTTGAATTATTTGAGATTAGAGTAATTCTCCTTGGAATATTGTATTGTTCTTCAGAGGTTAGTGAAACTCATTGAACCCTTGTTCTTTGATCACTCATTTGATTCTTATACCAATAACAGTCTAAGTGGACGTAGGTTATTACCAGATCCTAGGGCGGGACCACTATAAAAATATCGTGTTCTTATTACTTTTTGTCATTATGTTCTTCTCAATACATTCATTCACATAAAGCATATTCTGACTCCGTGTCAGTTGACCAAAATCTGGGTCAACATTCTGGTGCTTTCATTGAGAGCTTGATTTATCATTGCTAAGAAAACTAATGGCGAAAACTGGAAGGAAAGCTGGACAGGCGGTCGCTGCTGCGCCATCAAACCCACCTCCTCCTCCCCCTGCGAGCGTGGCGCGGATGATGATGCAACGCTGAAGAGTACCCTGGGGGCGTTGCAGGAGGAGCTGGCTAGTCTGAAAGCCAGTCAAGAGACTGATGCCAAAGTTGTGGCACGGCAGCAGCAGGAGATTGAACGGCAGCACGCGGAATTAAGCGAAAGGTAGGCGGAGATGGACCGCCGCCAGAGCGAAGCCATGGCAGCCCTCGAGGCGGCCTTGCAACTGGCAAGGAATCAGGTCGCACCTGTTTCGCAGCCTGACCAACCTGTCAATGGGCCACCCCAGAGGGGTCCTAATCCCAGCCCACCGATGCAGCCTTCGAGTCCACAAAGACCCGAGCAGCCTCAATGCCCCATGAAGATGTCCCGCTGGACCCTGAGGCACAGCCACCATCCCAAGCTGGTCGCGGCAACCCCCCGCAACAGAGGCAGAATAGGGCCGAGCATCAGCCTCGTAGTCCTAGACGCCGTAGGGGCGATGAGCCAAACCTACCGAACAGAGGTCAGTATCCCCCTGGTAACAGGAGGGACTCAGAGTTAGGCTCTGCGGTCCGGGGTCCCCCACGGCATGATAATGCATGGGGACACCACGACCAGCGCAGGCCGCCCTCTAACGTTCGGAACGTTTCAGCCAGGGACGGAAATCGAGGGAACAGTCAATCCCACCATAGCCAATCAAGGTTCAGAGATGGCCATGGGTATAATGAGTCCAACTCAGGCAAGGAAAACGTTGGCCGAAGGAATGAAGAAAGAGGTAAAGGCAGGAGCCAGGTACCTCAAGATGACCAACCCGATAGACGGGATGCTGGGGGGCAGCCCAGGCAAAATAATGTCTTCAACCGGCTCGGGGGTAGCGAGCAGCGGAGAAGAGACGAGGATTTGAGAGACATACTCAACGATCGTCGGGAGCGGCATGGCGAGAACGTCCCCCCAGCAACAGATGCCACAGCGATTCCTGCCGCTGTACAAGCCCAAATAGATGCCCTCAACCAAGCAGTGCAGCAGCTGGTCGGGGGAAGGACATCTTATATCGACCACGATAGGAGGAAAGGCACTCCTTTCATACAGAGGATAGCTAATGCCGAAACTCCAAGCAAGTTCAAAATGCCTACACTTCCAAACTTTGACGGGTATGGAGACCCAGTGTCTCATGTCAATAAGTTTGAAATACAAATGGACATTCAGAAAGTGTTCGAAGACGCTCGGTGCAGGATCTTCCCTGCAACACTTTCTGAAGCCGCGCAGGAATGGTTTTTTAAGTTCCCTCCCGCAAGCATAGTTTCCTAGGAAATGTTCGTAAGGGAATTTTATGGACAGTTCTATGCAGGTCGTGTGCATCCGACCGAAGCAAACCAACTGGTTGAAATTCGCCAGCAGGATGGAGAATCAGTGAAGGACTACATCCAGCGCTTTATGCGAGCGGCGGCTGGAGCGAAAACGGTGGGGGACGAAGGAAAAATGATGGCCATAACCGCAGGGGTTAAACGTCGTTATCCCCTCTGGAAAAGTATCCGAAAGGAAGGAGTGAGAACTACCCAAGAATTTTTGGACCGGGCTGATCGCTACATCAAGCTCGAAGAAGCCATTGCTGACGATGGAAGGCCCTTAGGCAAGGATAAGAAGGCTTCCGAACTCGCCAAAGCCACCAATGGGTCCAAGCCTAATGGCAACGGCAAAGGCAACGGGAACGGCAACAGCAATGGCAAGAATGGTGGAAAACGGCCGTATAACGAGCCTTCCACCTCCGACAATAAACGAGCCAAGGGTAATCGTTATGAACCTTGGTTCACTAACTACACGGCCCTCGTTGAGTCTCGGGGAGAGGTTTATCAGGCCATAAGTTCTAGTGTGCCTTATAAAAAACTTGGCCCCATTCGAAAGGATATTTTGAAAAGGGACACTACCAAGTTCTGTTGTTATCATAACGACTACGGACATGACACCAACGAATGCAACCAGTTGAAAGACGAAATCGAGTTCCTTATTAGACAAGGACACTTGAGAAGATACGTATGGGCCTCGGGAAATTCCCAACGAGAAGCTCCGGGTAGCAACGAGCAGGCGCCCATGCGCCAACGCTCGCCACCCTTACAGCCTGCCCCCGTGACTGGCACACTCTTAACCATCTGTGGAGGCCCAAACCTCGCGGGAAATAGCGGAAAGGCCAGGGAATGATATGCTCGGACTCTGCGCCATGACCAGGACATCGAGATGATGACTGTGGAGGATCGTGCACCAAAAAAGGCTTGGTCAGAGGAAGGTGAGATAACCTTCTCTGATGGCGATGCCCAACACGTTCGGTTCCCACATTCCGATCCGCTGGTCGTGGACATCCAGATGGCCAACATGATGGTGAAGAGAGTACTGGTCGATACAGGAAGTTCAGTGAATATCCTATATAAATCAACACTAGAACGCATGAAATTGTCCGTTAAGGACTTGGAGCCCTGCAACCAAACGATATACGGCTTCTCTGGAGAAGGACTCGCCCCCGCCGGATTGATCAAACTGCCAGTGATGATGGGTACAGCGCCTGCAACAAGGACATTACTCGCCACTTTTGTAGTGGTCGATTGTCCTTCGGCGTACAATGCCGTTATTGGAAGGCCTATACTGGTTGATCTGCGGGCCGTCATCTCTATGTGGCACTTGGCCATGAAGTTCCCAACAGACGCGGGGGTAGGACGCGTGTTGGGAAACCAGAGGGAAGCCAGGGAGTGCTACAACGCCTCAATCACAAAGGCAAAGAATAGAACGTCGAAGAGCACTACCTCAGATAGGTTGCAGATGGCAGTTGATACACAAGCCCAATCCGGTGATGAAGTCGCCAAATAGGGTGTTGCCCAAAGCGAGAATAGAGACTTAGATCCTCGCTTTGGGGATTTTGAAGAAAACGTTGGACCCGTCGAGGACCTGGAGGAGGTCCAACTCAACAAAGAAGACCCGACCAGAGTCGTAAAGGTTGGGAAAAACTTAGAGCCTACCACAAAGCACGCACTGGTGGAATTTTTGCGAAAGAACCAGGAGGTTTTCGCCTGGTCTCATAAAGACATGGCTGGCATAGATCCTACAGTTATCAGCCATGTCCTGAATATAGACAAGACCTTTCCACTCGTGCAACAAAAGAGAAGGCTGCTCGATAAAGATAGATCGAGAGCCTTAAAAGAAGAAGTTGAAAGACTAAAGGAGAATGGGTTCATCAGGGTGGCATTTTATCCATCGTGGGTCTCCAATCCAGTGATGGTTCCCAAGCTTAACGGCATGTGGCGAACCTGCGTGGATTTTACAGACCTCAATAGAGCCTGCCCAAAAGACTGCTTCCCACTCCTAAGGATCGACCAGCTGGTCGATGCGACTGCAGGGCACGAGATCGTCTCGTTCATGGATGCATATTCGGGCTACAACCAGATTAGCATGCACCCACCTGACGAGGATCACACCAGCTTTCAGACTGATACGGGCTTATACTGTTACAAAGTAATGCCCTTCGGACTGAAAAACGCAGGTGCGACTTACCAACGGCTAGTCAACCACATGTTTAAGGAGTTGATCGGAGTAAACATGGAGGTATACGTGGACGAAATGCTGGTAAAGTCTAAGAAGGCAGAAGGACATGTAAGGGATTTACAAAAGTGTTTTGATGTATTGAACAAATATCAAATGAAGTTAAATCCCCTTAAATGTTCCTTCGGAGTTGGATCAGATAAGTTTTTGGGGTTTATTGTAAATTCAAGAGGAATCGAGGCCAACCCCGACAAGATAAAAGCCCTGATCGATATGAAGTCGCCAGAAAGGATCAAAGATGTACAAAGTTTAACCGGGAGAATCGCAGCCCTAAGTAGATTTATTTCGAAATCAACAGACAAGTGCGTCCCTTTTTTCAATCTACTTAGGGGAAATAAGAAGTTTGAATGGACATGAGACTGCGAGCAAGCATTCCAAGCCTTGAAAGCCATATGGCACAACCTCCCATCTTATCAAAGCCGATCGAAGGAGAAACTTTGTTTATTTACCTAGCGATTACTAAAGTTGCTGCTAGCGCGGTACTAGTACAAGAGGAAGAAGGCATACAAAAAGCATTCTATTATGTCAGCAAAAGACTGATCGGGGCAGAATTGAGATATCCACCGATCGAGAGGTTAGCATATTGCTTAATCCTGGCCTCTAGGAAGCTACGCCCCTACTTTCAAGCCCATCCTATTACAGTTATAATTGACCAGCCCCTTCGGTAAGTCCTCCAAAAACCAGAGGTGGCTGGGCGATTATTAAAATGGGCAGTCGAATTAGGGCAGTTCGATATAACTTATTCACCGCGAGCAGCAGTCAAGGGACAAGTCTTGGCCGACCTTATTGCAGATTTCACTGAACTCCCAGACAGCAAACAGTGCAAACAGCCTAAAGCGCCTGAGCCTCAAGACAAAGCTCCTTCGTGGAAGTTATTCACAGATGGGTCATCCAACGAATCCCACGCTGGAGCGGGAGTGATATTGATATCGCCGGAAGGGCATCGATTTCACTGCGCTATCAGGTTTGACTTCACTGCGTCAAATAATGAAGCCGAATACGAAGCACTCCTCGCTGGATTGAAGATGGTGAAAGATATGAGCATAAAGACGCTTGATATTTACAGTGATTCACAGTTGGTGGTGAATCAAGTTCTAGGAGAATATCAAGCACGAGGCTTAAAAATGGTGGCCTACTTGAATAAAAAAAAAGACTTGCTAGCCCAATTTATGGAGTACACCCTTCAGAAAATTCCGCGGGATCAGAATTCAAACGCAGATGCCTTAGCCAAACTCGCGAGCGCGAAGGATGCTGACACTTTGAATATTGTGCCGGTGGAAAGACTGAGTAAGCTAAGCATACAAGCTGTCGAATCCAGTATGGAGATTCGAATGGAGGATACATGGATGGCACCTGATTTGGAGTATCTGACAAACGGTGCGCTACCAACGGATAGAAACAAAGCCATAACTCTACAAAGGCGAGCTGCTAGGTACATAATGGTCGATGGTGTTATGTACCGAAGAGGATATTCCTTGCCACTACTCAGATGCGTTACACCGGAAAAAGCTAAGGAACTCATGAAAGAGGTGCATGAAGGCTTCTGCGGGGATCACGCTGGGGGGCAGAGTTTGGCAAAGAAGATTCTAAGACAAGGCTACTTCTGGCCAACTATGAACGAGGATTCGGTGGAGTTTGTACGAAGATGCGATAAATGTCAAAGGTTCTCCAAGATTCCACGAGCAGCTCCGAACGAATTAAAACAGATGCAAAGTCCGTGGCCTTTTGCAATATGGGGGATAGATTTGATTGGATCCCTACCTACAGGGAAGGGCGGAGTAAAGTACGCAGTCGTAGCAGTCGATTCCTTCACCAAATAGGCCGAAGTTGAACCGCTCGCTACCATCACGATCAAGAAAGTTCTTGACTTTGTTATCAAGAACATTGTCTATCGATATGGCTTGCCTAGAAAGATAATTTCAGACAACGAAACCCAATTTGACAGCGACTTATTCACCGATTTCTGCAAAAGAAATGGAGTTATCAAAAGCTTTTGCTCAGTTGCGCACCCCTAAGCGAATGGGCAGGTCGAAGCCGTGAATAAAACTCTTAAAGATACCCTGAAGAAGAGACTTGTAGAAGCTAAGGGAGCATGGCCAGAGCAGCTGTCTGAAGTCCTCTGGTCGAATAGAACGTCTCACCGAACAGCGACAGAACATACCCCATTTTCCTTAGCCTACGGATATGAGGTGATGTTGCCTGTCGAATTAGATCCCCCCTCACATCGACGATTAACATACGACCAAGACCAGAACAACCAACTGATGATGGAATCCCTAGACTCGATTGACGAGATACGGGAGAAAGCCCAACTCCGAGTTGCTGCGTACCAGCAAAAAGTCGCCCAGTACTTTAACTCCAAAGTTAAAGAAAGGAAATTCAACGTCGGAGATTTGGTGCTACGACAAGTTTTCTTAAACACCCGCGACGCCACTGCTGGAGTCCTCGGACCTAATTGGGAAGGACCTTACCAGATTGAAGAAGTCCTTCATCCGGGCACCTACAAACTTGCACGCTTGAACGGAGATCTCGTTCCACGTTATTGGAATGGAGAACACCTGCGCAAGTACTATCAGTGAACAGTCCTTTTTAAAGGACTGGCTTGTATTTAATTTTACTTTTTACAAGCTTAGAAAATAGGGTTAGCCACGCTGTATGGCTAATCGCTCGTATATGCAAGATTCTATTTTAGAATCACTCGAAAAGACATGTTTAGTCCATTATTAATACGAGATTATAAGGGACTGTGTGCAGCCAGTCATTCTTGCCAACCTTTTTGAATTTATATTTATAAGTATTTGTTCATTACGTGTGTTGTTTTTCTGTATTATAAGTATTACTTTTTCTCCCGAGCAGAAATGTTCGAACAGGTCGTGGTCAGGCAAGTTACCAAGGACCTAAAGCTCCTCGATCACTTGGGGGGCATATAAGGCACATCGATAGCAAAGCATACCATGAGGTATGTAAACACATGAACAAAATGAGTGAAAGCATGCTAAGGTACTTAGAGTATTTTTCAAAATTTATATTTTGTTAAATCAATCCAAAGTACTATGCTAAGTTCGGTCATACGAACAAATGTTATAATAAATGAAAATGTTATAGCATCATGATGTAATCTCTTACACCGCAAGCATCACTGCTTGGATGTAACTGTTCAAATAAAAGAAAAGGTTTGCTGCCCATGCAGCAAATTCAAAAAAGGAATTGTCTTTACATCACGACCCATGGGTCGTATAATCAAAAGAAAGAAAAAATATTAAAAGCTCAAGAGGCATTGGGAGCAGGAGGGTCTTTATCAGCATTCTGGTTGACAGCATCCTCAACAACTCCTTCTTCCTCTACGACAGCAATGCTTAGGGAAGCAGGGACCCTGGCTCTTGCCTCCTCTTCAGCCAATTGAGCAGTGCAGTGAGCCAGCTCAGCAGTCTTGACATCTTCTGAAAGATAGCTGAAGTCGGCACCCTGATTGTGTTTCCAGAAATTGTAAAAACACCGGAGCGTCGTCCTCTTATATCTTTCCAGATTCTTGGAGTTGTCAAGCTCCAGCTGCTTTACTTTGCCCTCAAGAGTAGCAATGGCCTCGTCTTTGGACTTATGCTCCTCTTCCAATCTCCTGACTTCCTGATACTGGGTGCGGCTGGCATCTTGATACTCCTCCCTCTGCTTTATTATAGCTGCCTTCGTAGCTTCAGCCTCTGATAGCTTTTTCACCGCGGCATCCCTCTGCTGAGCCAGCGCCTCTAACTCCTTTGCGTGCCTGGCCTCTACAGCTAAAAGTTCCTTGGCTGCCTTCACCTGGTGCCTCTCGGTGGCCTTTGCCCGAGCCTGTTCAATGGTGGCTTGGGTGCGGGTACGAGCAGCAGTTGCAGACAGCAAGGCCTGAGGACAGAAGATAAAGTTAGAACCTATTACAAAGACTAAAAGACTAAGGCCTAAGAGATAAAGAGGCACTTACGCTGGCTATTTCGTTCAGAGTCCTGTTCAGGATTTGGTCGACAGCCATACTCTCTGCCTTGACCAGTGCATTTTTGACGCGGTCGTTCTTTGCGATGTGCGCGAGGCGGTCTTTAGCTTCTCGTAAGGCATGGCTCGAGAGTTTTGCCCCAAGAGCTTCTTCCCGCTTGTCTTGTTCCCTGGTGGGCGCAGCCGGAGGGTTCGGCGAGGGAGGAGGGGTCTGCTTCTCAGCAGGAGCCGGAGGATGAGTAGAAGTTTGCCCAGCTGGCACGTCCCTGGGAGCGTCTTCTGTTCGACTCTTCTTGGCCGGTCTCTGGCTTGTTTCGCCGGCCTGTCTCCTTGACGACTTTCGCCGGAGCTGAGGAACTTCCTCTTCCTCCTCAGCATTGTACAGGTCGAAGACGTTGGGAGCGGCCATATCTACATACAAGTAAAAACATACAGAGGGTAAGATAAAGGCAGATGAAAACTCTTTATTCAACGGAAAAGAAGGCCACAAAGTTAGTACCCGAGCTACAAATACTGGTCGCTATACTATTGACTCTATTAGTCACACACTTACTATCTGGCATGAAGAAGTCTGGCCCTAGATTTTGAGTATATGTAAAGTTTCCCTCCCCGTCAAACAAATGACAGGGAATTGGCAAGCTATTTCAAAGCAAAATAACTTTACCATTTTCATCAGAAGATTCCCCCAGGTCCACAACTGGCTCTTTGGCCTTTTGTTTCCCCTTTCCTTGGGGAGCAGAAGGCCTTTCTGTGGAAGGATTGCCCATGGGCTCCCTGATTATAACCCCTGTCGGCCTCCTTCGAGGAGGGGACACAGGAGGTTGCTGCTTGGGAACCCCCTCGGCAGTGGCATCGGCTACCACGGACCCTCTTGTTTCATGGCGAGGAGCCAGGAGGCCAGACAGCCTCAGGCTTTCATCAGCAACCAGGGACTTGACAGTTTTTTCTGCGTCTGTCATCCTGGCCAGTCTATCGGACCTCAACACCATGTCTGGTGTTGGGGTCGGACGTAACCATGGGCCTGAAAGACAAAGTACGGTTTGAGAAAAATGAAAGGAAATTCCTTGATTAAAAGTATCGACCAGTCAAAGACGGTACTTACCTCCTCGGGTGAAGGCCAGGTTGTTGCTGGTTATGTCCGGAGTAAGGAAGTACTCCTTACTGTACTGCCCCACGTTAGAAATGTGCGTAGTGTCACTCAGGAACGTCCGGTTTGTCTCCTGGTGACAGAGGTGGAAGAAACCCGTCCCATATTGTTGCGGGTTGGATTTAAGGTCGAAAAGATAATTGAGCTCGTGGGGAGTGGGTTCTGGCCATTTTTTGAGTTTGTACAGGATATAGAGTGCGGCCAACATTCTATATCCGTTTGGAGTAATTTGGAAGGGGGCGACATCAAAATAATTAGCCACCCCCTGGTAAAAAGGATGTAGAGGGAGGAAAGCCCCCGCCTCTATGTGATACCGAGACCAGGCGCTGTATATACCTCCGGGAAGGTTAGCCCTTTGGTCTGCGGCAGGAATTTTGATGGAAACTCCTGTGAGGGGATACTTCCTGAAATAGTTAGCAACCATCCGAAGGGTCACTACGCTGGTCGGGGAAATATACCACTCGACATCAGGCAGATTCTAATGGCGGGGGCGGGCTCTAATATGGATGTTAGAGTCAGGAACAGGATTGTCTCGATCGCTGGTCGAGGGAGCCCTAGCCTGCGAATTAGGCTGGGCAGAAAGGTTTGGACTATCGTCAGACTCAGGTCTTTTCTTGCCTACGGATTTGGAATGGGCCATTTGAGGAGGAGAAGGACGAGGTCTGGAAGAGGATCGTGAGAAGGAAATCTCGTGGACTCGGTCGGCCAGTTGTTCTTCGCCTTCGAGTAGCTGGGTGAGAAGATCGTCGTCGATGGGTCATTCACCTCCCCACAAATCTGGCATCAATGTTTGCAAACAGAAGAATTGGGAGGTGAGGATAAAGATTTTTTAAAGGCTTTTTAGAATAACGCTGGTCGAGTATAAAAGCCAAGCTTTTATACAACAGCATTCTAACAAAAAGCTAAATTTTCCGCACGAACAGTTTGAAAGACGGATCAAATGGTGAAAGTAAAAAGTTTTTCAAGAAAGCTTTTTCAACTCCCCTTAGGGCGGGAAAAACCTATTTTCCAACTAGCCTAAAGATCGAATTTTTACTTCGATTTTACGTCCTTAAAGTATGATCCTGACTATTAAACTAACTCGTAACCCCTTTTTGCCTACAAAACATTCTACTCACAAGCGTTTCAAACCAGAAGCAGATGGACTCAAACAGTCAACATACAGGAGCATGCATCATGAAAATTTGAAGCATAAGAATTCGAAAACTTACCAAATAAATGATCGTGGAGATGGAAAAAGGGTCTTTGGAGATCGAGGAACTCTCGGACTGAGTCTTGAAAATGCAGAAGAACGGTCTCTAGAGAAGATTAAAACTCTGGTTTTTAGGGTTTCTTGAGAAGACAATGGCGTGCGTAAAAAGAAAAGGAAGATTTCGAAGGTATTATTTAAGTTTGTCTGTGGCATTAAAAAAGTGTAATCATCAGTTTCCCTTTTTTGAAGTATGGGGAAGCGGAATGGCCGTCAAATTATTACTGGGGAACCGAAAAGTCATGATTAGACAGAAGTAGGTTACTTTTTCCAAGAACACACGAAGGGTTCTGACACGTATGGTGGGGTTGCCGAAGAGTCGTTCGCTCAAAAGTTTATTTATTGCTCGTGATAAATAAACTTGGGGGGCAAATGTTATCCAAAAAATTAGCATTGATGACGTGGCAAGTGATCCCTGGACACGTGGCTGACACCTGGAAGAGCTCTGCTAGGGTATCGACCAGAGGACGCACTAGAAGCAGTAAGCAGCCCAGTCTTACCTGCGACCAGTCTGGTCGATAGTTCCGCATGCAATGTCATATTACTGTAAAGGTCTTTGTAGATCCCGAATTTAACTCACACAATCTCCTGAATATCGGATTATTTAGGAGAGAATATTGGCAACAAAATCATGTAATCCCCCTTGAGCCTATAAATAGGAAAAAATAGCTCAAGGAAAGGACTTTTGGCTTTTGAATTATTTTAGATTAGAGTAATTCTCCTTGGAATATTGTATTGTTCTTCAGAGGTTAGTGAAACTCATTGAACCCTTGTTCTTTGATCACTCCTTTGATTCTTATATCAATAACAGTCTAAGTGGACGTAGGTTATTACCAGATCCTGGGGCCGAACCACTATAAAAATATCGTGTTCTTATTACTTTTTGTCATTACGTTCTTCTCAATACATTCATTCACATCAAGCATATTCTGACTCCGTGTCAGTTGACCAAAATCTGGGTCAACAAATGCATAAACCCTATTAATCTCCCACTTGCCCTCAAAGCAAGCGAGGCATCTCTCTCAATCCCATATTGCATACATGACCCATAAATGACTTTGCATCTGCCAGGTTTTGTTCCAACGCTATCTTCATAACTGTCAAATTACCTAGGTGCACAGTCTCTCTTACCAGATGGTATTTTCTTTCTATATGTTTTCCTCTTTTATGGCTTCTGGGTTCCTTAGAGTTAGCTACTGCTCCAATGTTGTCATAGTAGAAGGCTAGTGATTTCACCATATCTCTGGAACTACTTCCAGAACAATGTAGAAATTCCTAAGCCAAACTGCTTCCTTAGCTGCTTCACAAGCTGTTATATACTCGGCTTCCATAGTTGAATCTGCAATGCTGGATTGTTTAATAATTCTCCAGACTACAGCTCATCCACCAAGAGTAAACACTGACCCAGACGTCGACTTATGACTATTTTTGTCTAATTGGAAATCAGAATTAGTGTTTCTAGTAAAGTTTAACTCACCCCCTGAATATACAAGCATATAATCTCTCATTCTCCTAAGATACTTGAGAAAGCGCTCTACTGCAATCCAGTGTTCCAAATTAGGATTCGATTGATAACGACTTACAATTCCCATTGCATAACATATGTCTGGCATAGTACACAACATAGCATATATAAGACTCTCAACTATTGAAGCATAGGGATACTTTCTCATGTCCTCTTCCTCCTGAGGTGTCTTTGGACATTGCTCTTTGGAAAGAGTAATTCCATGTCTGGTCGATAACTGGCCTTTCTTGGAATTCTTCATAGAGAACATTTCAAGCACATTATCTATATAATTAGCTTGAGAAAGTTCCAAGGGCTTGTTCTCCCTATCCCTTAGGATTTGGATTCCTATAACATAGCTTGCCTCACCCAAATATCTCATTTGGAACTTTTCAGCTAACTACTTCTTCACGTTTGACAGTGTCTCTACATTGTGTCCAATGAGAAGAATGTCATCCACGTAAAGAAGTAAGAAAACTACCACTTTACCTTTGACATATTTATACACACATACTTCGTCGACATTTTGTTTAAAGACATATGTTTTAATTGTCTCATCAGAGGTGATGTTCCAAGATCTAGATGCTTTCTTCAATCCATAAATAGATTTTAGCAACATACATATCTTATGATCTTCCCCTTTCTCACTACTACAAAGAAGGCTTTTTAGGACTAGCATTGCGAGTCCTAAAAAAGTTTTTAGGACTTGCGAGTCACTAGTCCTCTATTTGAGAGTCTTAAAAATTGAGGTTTTTTAGGACTCGCATCACAACATGTTTTTACAAGTCCTAAAAAATCAAGTTGAGTGCCTTTAAGTAATTAAGATCTCGTTGAGTGCCTTTAAGATCCCGTTGAGTGTCTTTAAATTAAGATTTTAGGACTCACTTTGCATGCCCTTAAAAGTATTTTTTTTTTAAAAAAATGCAGCTACAATTTTCATTTTGATTTAAAAAAATATATCCCTTTGAGTGTCCAAAATATATTAAAAGAAATTTGAAAAGAAAATACTAAAAAAACGGCAAAAATTTTTTGCAAAAGAAATTTAAATTTCTCAACATGTATTGTAATAAGCTAGCTATAACATCATTCATTTTGCTATAACCAATTGTAAAAATGACATCGCCCATTCTTCTTGAACTTCGTCAATTTCTTGAGTAGTATATGGTTTGTTAGAGGTGAACTGAAAAAACAAAGAAACAAAACTTTAATTAGAATTATATTAGTGGTAATAAATTCAAAGCATATACAAAAATTATACTAGATTAAAATAATGTATAGTTGTATATTGTTTGTTACCTGTTTCGACAAGAAAGGTTTTATATGAGGGGCATTGATAAGTACATTATTCATCATCCTCATAACGTAATATCCGCAGTCGATATTGTTTGGTTGTTTACGACACTATATAAAGATTGGTAATACATGTACAATTCTTATTATTAAATATCTTAAACATCTTTACATATAGATAAACTAATATACAAATAGAAACATACCATAGGTTGGAAATACATTACTCCTGATGGGCGTTTGTTGATCTTTTGACGTGCTTTCATTCTTTCCGTGAAATACATCTCAAATACATCATGGATGGTTGTCCTGTTATCTAATGGTGCATTGAGAGGATCGAGAAAACAACAATAATGCCAATTGAGATATAATAAAAATAACATCCAATGCTCCCTGTTGAAAGAAAAAGTATTACAAAGTTTTTAACTTTAGACTCTATTTTTTTGTATCAATGAAAGCATATTAATTAAACTTGCCCATGGTTATAAGGCATAACTATCCAATCATGCTTTTTAGACGTGCAATATAACATCCTATCACATAAAGCACGAGCATGACTATCTGCACAACTCACGGAAGTAGAAACCTTATTCGGATTCATAAACAACAATGATCCTCTCTTTTCCTCGTCTAATAATAGTGTCTGGTACAAAATTCTACCAAAAAATATCATTAATTAAAAAGAAAACTAAATAGTTGATGAAAGAAAATCCGTACAATAAATATTATTAACTTCATATAGAGCATACCTCATGTAGAAGACAATGCATGATTGTCCAATCATCTCCTTTCTACAAAATTCAAGTATTTCATCCCGAAACAGAGCAAGTATTCACAAGCATGGACAAACACATCAAATAATGGACACTGCAATGAAATAATCATGTTTAGGCCAATCATTGACAATTTCATATACTTTTCTCAACCTAGGCGACAATGGAGATGGTTTTTGCACCTATTGTGACAATGACGCCTTAGGCGCTCGTTTTGGAACTAGTTTTTGAGTTTGTGGTGCTAATGGTAGAGAAGTTTTTTTCCCAGCATGCTTTCCTGTTTTTTTCATGACCTCCTAATAAATCCATAACAAATAATTAATAATGGAATAAGTAAATAAAAATTTAATAGTTTTATAAAAAATTACCTGTGTCGCTCCATTGAAGATGACTAGCGACTTGGGCCATTGTATCAAAGCCCCAATAGCTTGTTTGACTGTATAAATCTCACTATTAGGGATCGAGTTAACAAGTAGAGCATCAGGTTGGTCAGCAAACTCAATTGCACCGCGGTAGGTTTCTCCTATGTTTTCTCCATGGATGTCTGTGCTACTAGTAAATAGAATGTATCCCCTACCAACGATGTTGGTGATAGAGCATAATGCAAATTTGCATTCAATCATTTTATCCTGCACATATTTAGATATGTATAAATATGTTATACAAGTTCAAAATTTTAGATTTTAAAAAGATAAAGTTATACTTGATTTAAGCCAGGAGTGGGGATAAACATAGGTGCCTCTTCTGGTTGTGGGGGCGGTGGTGCTAGAGGTTGATGCTGCGATTTCTGTGATGTCTGATGAGATGGTATCGCTTGATCTATGGGTGATCCATAGTTGGCACTGACGCATGAGAGGATCCTCCAAAGCCACTATGTTGTCCTTTCATCTGTTCCATAAATTGTCGCATCATTTCCTCTTGTCTTTTGATCATTTCCTGCTATTGTTTCATTATTTCTTCTTGTTGACGATATTTTTCTTCCATCATTGCAAATCGAGTGTCAAGTGAGGAAGCCTCAAATTATTTTCCCTTTTTCTTACTGGATAGTGGGGTTTTCCAGAATTGGCTAGGCGTTACACTGAGCCCAATACCCCTCACTTGCTCTCTACTCTCAGGGGTGCCTAATGCCATAGTAAGCACATCCTTAGACCCATCAGGTTCAAATTTTCCATCACTCATGAGCTTAGTATAGTGCTCCTGCAAACAAAATATAAAAATATAGTTATTATCATTAAAAGTAAGTAATCCAATCATATAAAAAGTAGTACACTTACTATGTTGCGAGCTACGCTTGTTGCCTCGGTACCAACCGGCTCACCCTTTTTGTTCAAATGTCCCACCAACCACAACTGTGACCTATCGATTTCAGACACCTCGAGTCCAAAATTTTGTTGTTGCAGCCTTTCCAGTGCCAACAAATACCCACCTTGTGACATATGATGGCCGTGTTTATTTTTTTTCGACGATCTTGATGTATTTTTCTTTTATTCTTCCAATCATCAGTCATAGGTGAAACACAGAACTCATCCCATTCTGTTTTAGTGATCAACTGTGAGTAACCTCTTGGCATTTTGAATGTCTTGATGGTCGGATTTGCATTTAATTTTAAAATGTTCACATAAGTATTCAAAAGTTCATATAAGTATTGCAATGCCAAAATTACCCTAATCTCATAACTTTTTCTTTTTAATCAACATCCTAATGTTAATTAATTATTTATTTTCATATTATAAAAAGTCATGAAGTCATTATTTTGACCCTATATATACATGATTCTTTATCTTACGTTTTATGTGGGATTTTCATACGTTCATTTTTTTGTCCTCCAATAGTAATCATTCAACAATATTAATTGTTCATCAAAATGAGAAAATTCTTTGCAAGTCACATTACCTGAAATTGAAAAATGAAAATCAATGCCAAACAATTATTATTTATTTTTTATTTGTAATGACCTTTATTATTTGTCTAAAATGTGTCATTCTAATTTTATCAAAAAGCAAAAGAATTAAAAAATTGTTTGACAAAAATCTAAAACACCAAACCTATAGTTTTAAAAAAAAAAAGATAATCTATAACTTTTAAATGAAGAAATATTAGGAAATACTCATTTATTTCAATTGTAGTTAGAAATTGCACATGGGTATTGGTATTTGTTTTTTTAATCATATTTTAAGTTTTTAAATCAAAAGTATATTTATTTGTATATTAAAACTAGAAGTTATATTATTACCCTATATTATCTATAAATTAAAATATGAAATTATAATATTACCAATTAAAAAATATTTATAAATAGCATACATATATATTTATATAAGATAAAGTATTTATTTAAAAAAGGTCAAATTTTAATAATTCTATAAGAAAAAAAATAAAAGTCAATAAATAAAAATGACACACATGCAAGTTAGTGTAATGGGATATGGAATAAATAAATACAAAGTTCTCTCTACAAGAAAATATTTTGTCTAATTTTTAATTAGAATACTTTTTATAAATTATTGAATGTCTACGATTAAGTTTAGAATTTTACATATTATTGGGGTATTAAAATTATTAGCACATTAATATAATTTATAATATATAATAATATATTTATTATATATATAGAGAGAAAACTAAAGAAAAAAACTGCTGCTATATATATTTATTATATATATATAAATATTTATAATGTAATATTTAAAAAAATTAAAAAGAAAAACATGATGGGGGCGTGAACCTTACGTGAACGGGACCTCCGCCGAGAACCAGCACCGCCGAGAACCAAAGCCATCGAAATCCCATGCCGCCGCCGAGAACCAGCACCACCACCGCAAACTGAGATGCTGGAGTCGAGAACCCGTGAAGAACCAATCCCGAGAGCCGACACTTACTGCTCGCCTCCTCCGTCGCCGTTCACCACCCAAGCCACCGTTCACCACCAGCAACCACCGTCCAGCAAGCCTACCGAAATGCCCACTCGCGAGTCCAAACCTAATTAAAGAGTATTAAGGACTCCCAAAACAAGTTTTTAAAATTGTTAAGTAAAAGAGCATATAAAAAACACTCATTTTTTAGCCCATATTTTTTTAGGACTTGCATATTTTGTTTAGGACACTCATTGCGAGTCCTAAATTTTGTTTTTTTAGGACTCTTAATGAGTGTCCTAAAACTCCATAAACATTTTTAAGGACTTGCATTTAGGTTTGTGTCCTAAAAAAGTGTCCTGTAAAGGGTATTTTGTAGAAATGTCTTCACGAACCCTTATGGTTGTTGTTGCCGGTGAAAACTCGTCAACGAAATTAGATTGGAAAACTCAAAGGTTAGTATAGAGATATTTAGATAAGAACTTATAATAAGCTTGAGGAAAGATAAACATAGATCAAAAATGGAGTAAGCCTTTGTATATTGCTTAATAACATGTGTGTACAATGAATTTCCCAACCCCTCATTATGAGGGGTAAAGCTCTATTTATAGCTGGGCTCTAATGGCCCCTTATACATGGTGGTCCCTTTGGACAAAATAGTACATGAGTACACTGTCAGGGTCATGGCACAGGTGGTAGTGGTGTCTGAAGAGTGGTGGTCTGCTCTAGTACGTGTCAGGGTCATGCATGTAGTGCTTCCACTTTGGTACCATATTGTGCCTCCACTACTTGTCGAGTACGGACCTCATAAGCGTGCTGAGGGAGTGCTTGCTATGAACCATTCTTGTACTGCCACTACTTTTCTGGCGTGGACATAGTGTCCATAGTCTAATTCCTCTTGGTTTGCAAGTGTATTCCGTACCTGTATGAGCTCCTCGGGCCATACATGGGCTTTCACCCTCACAAGGTACCTTATTCTTCAAGTATTGGAATCCCAACACGTTATCATGGAGGATATGGTTCCAATATGCCTGGGAAGCAAGGTCCTCGGGTGAAGTGGGATGAAACATGCGAGGCTGTGCCTCGTGAGATGGGGCGTGTGTGATGGCCTCGCATCGTGACACCCTTGGCGCGAAGTGGGATGTGACATGCGCGGCTGTGCCCCGCGAGATGGGGCATGCGTGATGGCCTCGCGTTGCGACACCCTTGGCGCAAAGTGGGGCGTGACATGTGCAGATGTGCCCCGCGAGATGGGGCGTGCGTGATGGCCTCGCAATACCCTTGGCACGAAGTGGGATGCAACCTGCGCGGTTGTGCCTCGCGAGACGGGGCGCATGAGATGGCCTCGCGACACCCTTGGGGCAAGGTGAGGCTCCTGATGCAAGGCTGTCCCTCGCGAGATGGGGTGCATGAGATGGCCTCGCAACCCCCTTGGCACGAGGCGAGGCTCCTGATGCATGGCTGTCCCTCGCGAGATGGGGCGCATGAGATGGCCTCACGACAGCCTTAGCGCAAGGCGAGGCTCTTGATGCAAGGCTATCCCTCGCGAGATGGGGTGCATGAGATGGCCTCGCGACACCCTTGGCACGAGGCGAGGCTCCTGATGCAAGGCTGTCCCTCGCGAGATGGGGTGCATGAGATGGCCTCGTGACACCCTTGGCACGAGGTAAGGCTCCTGATGCAAGGATGTCCCTCGCGAGGCTTGCAAGGTGCGAGACTCCTCCTGACACGAGGCCCCTCCAAGCGCGTGGCACCCTTGGTGCGCGAGATGCCCTTGGCACGAGACCCTCGGGGCGGGGCTAGGTGAGCCTCACTTGGCGCGAGACACATGGCCTCGCTATGCGAGGCTATAGGTGCTTGGGCACTTAGGCGAGGCGAGCCTCACTATGCGAGGCACAGTGGGCCTCGCTATGTGAAGCATTGACTTTGGCTGGGCGTGGCCGAGACTCCTTCACAAGGCCTAGACGTGAGGCGCTGGGCGCGGCCGAGGCACCTCCATGAGGCCCAGGCGCGAGGCACTGGGTGTGGCTGAGATGACTTCTGCGAGACCCTAGCGCGAGGTGCTTAATGTCTCGTGTGATGGTCTTGCAATGCATGTGGGCCTTATGGTTGTTTGGACTTGATTTCTTGGGACTTTTTCCCGGCGTGGAATTCTTGTCCCTCATTTGGCATGAAGAGACTTTGTGAGGGTTAGGGCCTTGCACAT
Organism: Humulus lupulus; assembly: GCF_963169125.1. Taxonomy (NCBI): domain Eukaryota; kingdom Viridiplantae; phylum Streptophyta; class Magnoliopsida; order Rosales; family Cannabaceae; genus Humulus; species Humulus lupulus. The sequence continues at coordinate 76,499,588 of NC_084794.1, read as the reverse complement.
ATGTGGCCTCTTGGTGGCACGTGATGATCTTCTGACTCTATAGCATACTTGAAGCCTTCAGTGCCCCTTAGTCGCTCACTTCAATAAGGGACTAGAAACTTTTTTTTTTCTTGGTGGATTTTTGGTATCCACAGTTGTACCATATAGATACTTTCATCAAGATAGTCATTAAGGAAAGTTGTCTTCTCTTCCATCTGCCATATCTCATAATCATAGGCGGCAACTATGGATAAGAGGATGCGTATGGACTTTAGCATGGCTACAGGAGAAAATATCTCTTCATAATCACCACCCTCTCACTATGTGTAACCTTTGGCTACTAGCCTTGGTTTGAAAATCTCTATTTTCCCATCTAAACCTCTTTTCTTCTTGAAGATCCATTTGAACCCAATGGGTATGACATCTTGAGGTGGGTCTACAAGTTCCCAGTCAGAATTGGAATGCATCGATTCCCTTACTTGGTTCATTGTCTCTTGCAATTTTTCCTTTGCAGGATCTTCCACTGCCTCCTTGAAGGTCAATGGGTCATCCTTGTTCGTGTCAGAATTAAGGACATGTGCCTCATGTTCATAGCAGACAAGTTGTCTCACACTTCTCTCACTATGACGTAGCGCTGGGGTTTCCTTTCCAGGAACAGTGGTTTCCTCAATTTTTTGTTTATCATTTGATGATGATGATGGAATTTTATCAGTTGTGAGTTCCTCCAAAACTACCTTAATTCGAGGTTTATAATTAGTCATATAGTCATGCTCAAGGAAGGCAGCATTTGTGGAAAATAATACCTTTTGCTCCTTATGATTATAGAAATAACCACCCCGTGTCTCTGGAGCATATCCCACGAAAATGCACACTTCGAACCTTGAGTCAAGTTTTCCTAACTTAGGTCTAAGAACATGAGTAGGACAACCCCAAAATACAGAAATGGCACAAACTAGGTTTGTTACCATTCCACGGTTCCAGTAGTGTCTTGCTTATGGTGTTAGATGGAACTACATTCAAAATGTAAGTCAATTTTTGAAGAGCATATCCCCAGAATGATAGAGGAATAGATGAGTAGCTTAACATAGACATGACCATGTCCAACAAGGTCATGTTTCTTCTCTCTGAAACATCATTTTGCTATGGCATTCTAGGTGTTGTGAGTTGGGATAGAATACCATGCTAGAGCATGAAATCTTTGATTTCTAAATCCAAATATTCTCCCCCTTGATCTAATCGAAGTGTTTTAAGAGTCTTACCGAATAACTTCTCAGCCTCAGCTTTGAAGTCCTTAAATTTGCCAAAGGTTTCTAACATCATAAGAATTAGACCAGTATGACCATATCTTGAGTAATCATCAATAAAAGTGATGAAGTACTCATAACCCCCTCTAGTCTGTACATTGATTGGACCATAGACATCGTTTTGCACAAGCTCTAATGGCTCTTTAACTCTATTGTCTTTCGCTGAGATAGGTCGTTTGGTCTTTTCCCCTTCTAAACAAGACTCACAAACCTGAAGAGTTCCAACAACTAGTTCTCTCAATGGTCCATCTTTTGTTAACCGATTTATTCTGTCTAAACTAGTATGACCTAGTCTAAGATGCCATAGATATGTGTCATTCTCTTTTGAAACTTTTTGTCTTTTGTTCCCTTTCGGTTTAGCTACTTTAAAAAATTCTGAGTTATTTAGCAATCGTTCATTAGGCTAAAAGCATCTACAGTCCAAATGTTTATAATTACATGTCTATTTAAAGAAATTTAAGAATAATCATATTGTTACTAAAAATATTCAAATGTCACTACATGCAATAAAGGGAAATTAAAATACTAAAAGAAATAAACTATAATTATTCAAAAAATAAATAAAGTTTTCTTTCAATAAAAACTAAAACTAAATGGATTGTTCCCAACGCTTTTTCTGAATCACACGCGTTCTCCATCTTCCTCTTCAAGAACCTCATAAACAACCTTCTTTGAATCGTAAGATTCAACTATCTACACAGAAGAACAAACATGGTTAATGGACCTTGAATTTAAAATCCCAAATGAGATATCATTTTCCACTTAGTCATAAGAATGTATAAATCACATTTAGCTTTCTTATTCTTCATTATTTCAGTGATTGTTTCACGCTTGGTCGATAGGATTTTATTCTCATAAAACCACTGATCATATATGTGTCCATAAGTAGCATGGATGGTCTTTCATATACATTGCAGATTTAAGGCATCCAAGAGTATTTCTGATTTCATTATTTACTGTTTCAAGTAAATAATACCTTTCCATGTGGTTTATCCTAAACCACTTAGCATACTCAAACTAATCATTCAATGAAGTCTCTAATGATGGTTCTTGCATGGGTGGTATATTAACAGCTTCCATCAAATTCTCTCTCAGCAATAATATTTCAACATCATGTCTCCAAAATACAATATTTTCATCATTAAGTTCAATCACAACATTACAATCGTTTTGAAAGGACTATGCCTTCACCACTCCAAGTTTCCTTCAATCTTAGAAGGATATACAGATGCAAGCTGGATATCCAATCTTGGGGACAAATTGTCCACCACTAGTTGGGTATTTACACTTGGTGGGGGTGAAATTTCTTGGGGTTCTAATAAACAAACATGTATATCTCACTCCATTATGGAAGCAGTATTCATAGCTCTAGCTGCTACCGACAAACTGGCTGAAAGGTTAAGTGATTCTTTGATGGAGATACCTCTAATCAAAGAGAATGTATCCACTATATCAATACATTGTGATAGCCAAGCAACATTGGCTAGAGCATACATCAGAGTGTATAATGGGAAGTCTAGATACATTAGTCTAAGACATGGATATGTAAGAAAATTGGTTCAAAGAGGAGTCATCTTAATATCCTATGAGAGAACAGGTGAAAACTTGGCAAATCCTTTCACTAAGCCATTAACGAGACATTTAGTGGCTACATTATCTCGAGGGATGGGACTCAAACTCCCTTAAGAGATTCACGATTGATGGTAACCTATCTTAACACTAGTTACTTATCTAGTGTTAGGTTCAATAGGTAATAACAAGTCAATAAAGTGAATATTACTTGTACTCATAACGGTCCCATATGAGATGATGAGTACTTGTCAGTTACGGAATTGAGGGTTAAAACCGAGAGGTTTTTTTAATAGAATTCAATCTTGTGAAGACAAGTATTTTTGGTAACAAAATATTGTAAGAGTTCTACCTATATGGACCTAGGGGTGGTGTCGCCTCTCATGAGAATTTGGAGTACTCTCAAGAACGTCCATGAATGGAAAATGCACATGGCTATTATCGATGCAAAGCAAGACATAGAGGTCTCAAGTGAACATGGCAAATGTGTGTGTGTTATCACTGATTTGTTATCATGGAAAGATGGTTCAATGCCTAGTGCAACCAAATTTTCAACAAATTTTGTGATAATTACACTACAGTAAAGTTCAAGTTGAAAAACACTGTACTTTATGCACTAATGCAATGACTCTATAGGAGATAGTTATTATTTAATCAAGTAGGGGATATGTTATATTTTAAAATATAATGTTGATTGATTAAATAAGTGTTATAATAGATAACTATTTAATCATGTGGGGGGAATGTTATATTATTTTATAACATAATGGTTTAGATTAAATAAGTGTGACAAATAGTGTCACATATTGTAACATACAAATGAGAGTTACCACATTTTTTATAGTGTGTAACATATTTGAGAGTTACAATTTCAGTAACAAATTTGTAACTCCCAAATATTGCCCATTATTGTGTAGATTTGTTGTTACACAATATTGATTCGAATTTCTCAAAGCCATAAGTGAAATGGTTGTAGAGACTTGGTTTTAACCCCAATAATGTGTTTGGGGGTTACAAAATAAATTGGGAGTAGTTTGGAACCATTTGGAAAATTGCACAAAATTTGTGCTGAAAAGAGGTTGTGACTGTGGCCACTGGTGTTCTTGGCCGCGACCAGTAATGGCTCTGGCACAGCCAGTGAGGCTGACAGCCAAAGCCAATTTTCCAATTCAACTTTGAATGGTTCCAACAGCTCATGTAACTCCCAAAACTATTTTTTAATTCTATAAACATCCAATTAAACATTTGTTACAGCCACGGGGTTGGTGGAATTTGAAATTCAAAGGGTGTCTCAAAACTCTATAAATAGGAGCCTATTGCTCACTTGTAAGACACAATTTTTTCTATCCAGTAAAGCACTTGGCTAGAAAACACCTAGAGGCTTGATAATTCCATAGAGATATTTCCAAATTGTGAGAGTTCCCTTAGTGCTTGAGTTAGGGGAAAATAAGCTTTTGGACAAAGGTTTCAAACCATGTTCAAGTTGGTGATCCCCAATGCTCTTTACTTTGGTGGTGTGAGTGAAAGTGTTCTTTCTTGTTCTTGTTTTTATTTTCTACTATTGCTTTTTCATCTTACTCTTCTTTTCTATTTACTTGTATTTCTTATTTTGAGTTATAATCTTTTATTTCCTTTGCTACAAACACTATTACTTTATTTGTAACTTTTGTTTAGAGTTGTATTCTTCTATTCTCCTCTTCTACTTCTTCTCTTATTTTATTTGTAATTTTCAGTCATAGATTTGTAACATTATTTAATCAATCCTTGTTTATTTATATATTTTTCATAAAGTTTTAAGGGGTTTTTACTATTTCCATTGAGGCAATTTACTTTTTTTTTAACACTTGCATTATTCTCTCGGTTTGGACTTATTCATTTTCATAAGTTTTGTTATTCTCTTAGTTGCATAATTCCCGTCTACATTTTGAACTACCCTCTGTTTTTCTTTATATATATACTTCTTATTCATGCTATCATTTACCTATAAAATTCTTCGTCAACCATATGCCCTCATTTCTCTTCTCAGGTCATTTTATTCCTCATTTGCTAACCAAGCTATGCTTCTTTAGGGGTTTCAAGAGAATGCTCGAAAGAGACTCTTACACAACTTGTTATCAAATTTATTTATATTTTTTAGTCACTTCTGTAAAATACAAAATCATGTCTTGTTCAATATCATATATTTACATCGAATTTTCCTATTTCTAACGATTTTTCCATTCGAACTTTCCTCGATCAACTTGAATCTGCTATTCCAAGTTTCCTGCCTTTTGGGTTCATAGCCTCCCCAAGTTACATCTTCTATTATTTGCCCTTTTTCTCTTTTAGGTCCAAAATTATTTTACCAAGTGTGGTTTGAAGAGGAGAGTTTCCTTGTGAATAATCATCTCTCGGTTCCACGAATTCGTCTCGAGAAATTTCATGCTCGCTATTTGTATTGTGAAGGGGGTAGGGGTTGGAGTGTCCTGCTGGATTGGTTGTGTTGTTCGTGTTTTCTTCATACGACAAAGTGGTCTTGGTTGGTGGTGTCGTTTAGTACTCCTCAGTACCTAAAACTCTATACGTCGAAGGGTCATTTCATCACCACAGAAGGTAATCTTACTGTCAAATAGATTGATCCAATAGAGCTCTTCTAGATGTTACCAGCTCAGTAAGCACCCAAGACCTCCTACCATGGAAGGAAAAATCTCCTGCTAGGTGTCAATTAGAAAGACATTTGGAACCACAGGAACGTGTCTAACACCTTGGGTGGCTGCAGAGTTTGTGTTGTTTGTGCAGTACAACCCACAAGGTGGATATCCTACAACGCCACCTAAGCGTGGGAATACGTGAAGATACCCCCTTGACAGTACCAGGATACACTTTTTCTAGTAAGGTCATGAGCTTGTAAACCTCGTAGTGGGCCCGTTGACAAGCAAATGGGGCCTATAAGTCTAACTTATGGGAAATCGACTTTGATTTATGTGTAATCTAATCCCATTAAGGGAATATTATTGTAATCAACTTCTATTAGTGAGGTTAACCCTCCGGTCGCCTTTAAATAGGGCTAGGGTATCACTTATATAAAGTTTCCAACTTTAGAGCATGCAAAAACGCTGCCTAAATTTCTAGAGAGCTTGAGCTTTGCAAGTTCTTCATCCTCTATACAATTGATTCATGAACTAGGGCTACTTAATAGCCTGAACAAAGTAAATCTTTGTGTGTGATCTTTCTTTTCTTTATGATTTTTCAATATATTTGTAGTTGACAAAAAAACTAGTTAACATTTGCGTGTTTTCATTGAGAGCTTAAAGAAAGCAAGGTTTCAACAATGGCGAATACCAGAAATCACTCAATCACGAATGATGATCCTCCACTCGCGCCTGTTGGAGGACACCAACTTCCGCCTCCCATCAGCATCCTAGAGGTGGTAGAAAATGATGGGTATGACAGAAAATGTGGAAACATCTAGGGTTGCTCAAAAATATTTGCAAACTGCCCAAGCCGAATAACCTACCCAAACCAAACCAAATAAACCTGTAAAAAACACAACTCAGACAATCCAACGAAAATTTAAACCACCCAATCTAATAATTGGACAGGTTGGAAAATATTTTAACCCAACCAAATAAAACAAATAAGATTTTTTTTATATACATATATGTTATATAATATTACATAATTTTTTTTTTAATATTAAAAATAATTAAACCCTATATTTTTAACGATAAATTTAGAATATAATAATTTTAAGCTTGAAAGTTTTATGCTATACTTTTAGCTGATTGAATTTTATTATTTGAAAACTAAAAAAAAATACTGAAGATCGGTTTAAACGAGTTAACCCAACCAAACTGCCAAAATTATTGGGCGGGTTACACTTTTTTTTTCTTATTTGGGTGGGTTGCAGTCGGATGTTTGCAACCCAATATTTACACTGGGTTACTTAAAATATGTTATAATCCAGGCAAATCAACCAATGTACAATCCTAGGAACAACGACTCCTAATGCTCCACACAAGCCCAAGAACCATCAGAAGTTGTGGTCTTACAAAATCAAATGGCCTCCTAGCAAAGAAAAATGGAGACCCAAAAGACTAATACCGCCTCCTTGAAAGAGGTGGTTAACTTGATAAGAGCCACATTGGTTGCTCAAGGGTTACAGGTGATCCCCAGGTCGACTTTCTACCTGTCTCTCTAACTGACTTGGGGGGGGGGGGGGGGGGACAAAATGTGGAGGTTTGCAATAAGAGAAAAAAGAAGTGTTGAGTTATGGAGCCATTGAACATTCCACAATATGTGGCTCGTGATCTGGACATGGTGCTCGGACCCTAGGGAGAGCCCTAGGCCCAGTTTGTCCATGGAGCTCAAGGCATACCACCCAAACGAGTAATGAACAACAATGTGGGGCCACATGGGATACATCCTTTTATGCCCAACAGCCTTAGGGAAACCCAAGCTTGGGAGCACGTAGGAGGGAAGTAAATGGGCCTTCACAAGTGGAACCACCCACTAGAAAGAAATTTATACTTTACATTTTCAATTGGGCCCAAATAAAACCTAACATTTTATGAAAGTTTTATTTGAGTTTTCCCAACTTTTAACAAATAAAATTGGGCCATCATTATAATTATATTTAAAGCCCAAATGCAAATTCTAGATGCATGCTTCATATTATTTTACCATAAACATTATAGAAACATAGAATAACATGACATACATATGAACATCAGATTCGTAAATTAACATAAACACAAAGATGTAGAAACTTACGAATACGCAACGGAACTGGAACAACCCCTTCCTTCAATCTCTCTAACCCTTGATTCATTTCTATAGCGGAGTATTATAAAGAGATAGAACTAGATCAGCAACATAGTCTTCCTCACCAAGCTTTTGATCAACCTAGAACTAGTGTCGCCTGGTTCTCATCACATGAGATAGAGATCTAGAAAAAAAAAAAGAAAGTGAATGTCCAAGAAAGGATTAGATTGTCTATGTTTTTACTTACCCAATGAATCAACTAAGACTGACTTTTGAAAATCCTAGATATCATATTCCTTATATAGGCAACTTAATGGGCTTTATTTAAATTTAAAATTAAATTAATTAAAAATAATAAACCAAAAATAAAAGCCTTGGGCTGCCAGAAATGGACTTGGGCCCAATCTTTCTATTTTGAATTTAAATCACAATTGGGCCTAAAATCAAATCCTTTATATTTATTTATCTTTTAATTAATTATTTAAATCTTTATTCAAATTAACTAATTATAATTTGAAACTTCATTTAATATTATTTATTTATATTGACACCAATTTATCAATATTAATAAATTTTCCCACATATTCTCTTTTATTCTTTAAATCTCATTTCTCTGTAAAATTTACCAAAATTGATCAACTCAACTTTAAAAAAAATCCTAATTAATAATTAAATCAATTATTGAGACATTCTAGATGATCTACTCAAAGGTGATGCGGGGACTATGGTTCCTTGAATACAAGCTACAATAAATTTTCGTGAGTTTATTTATTAAATAAATTATCTCACAATTTATTAATTCCTCATGACTCCACTATAGATTTAGAATTGAACTCTTGAATTCATAGAACGTGTTTTCTAAACCACATATATGTTATCCATTGTTATAGCCATTACAGTCAGTCAATCCTCTATCGATGACTTACTAATGAACTAGGTGCAAATTACCGTTTTACCCCTCATTTGTATTTTATCCTTAACTCCCACTAAGTCCTTTGTAAATGATAAATCTGTGAACTTAATCACAAATATGAGCACTCAATCATTTACCCTTTTAGACTAAGCTATTAAGGAAGTCATATTTTCACCTCTCATACTGAAGCTATAGATTTCATGTCTATGATTAATAATCCCACTCAATTACACTTTTAAATCTCCAAGATGAAAGTATGGGCTATGTAGTGTCTCATAATTTTACTTAGCTAGATAGTAGTAGTAGTAGTTGTAGCTTGTAGTATTTTAGTTTTCGTAGATATTGGTTCAATTTGGGATTTAGTAGGAAACTCATAGAAATAGTTATAGATTTTATAATTTTAACCTATAGTTTAGAAATATTAATTATAACATAAGGTTTGACTAAAATAGCTGTAACTAGAAATATTATTTATTTTAACCTAAGGTTTAGATAGATACTTGTCACATGCTTTTTTATTTAAGGATTTAAGGATTTTAGATTAATAAATTAATAATGGATGAATCTAGAAGCTCTAGAACTTTCCAACAGCTCTTAGGATCACGTTTTACTCAGCCAAAGTTATTTTAACTAACATCAAATATGCTGAAAGTGTGCAAAATCGTGTTTAAAATATCATTGTATGCTGATATATCGCAGCTTTAGGGTCGATACATCTCCTACGGAAGATACGAAAAACACGTCGACTTCGCACGAACGAAACCACGAAGGCTCAAGGCATAGGTATAGGCGATATATCGGCCCTTAGGTTGGTTTTTGAAACTTTGTGGTATCCGAGCTAGAAACAGCCCTCAACCACTTAGAGTTGCTCTTGAACATTTTTTACCGAGTTCTGGACATCTGTTGAACTGAAAATTAAAATCTTTTTAATTATTATTCATTTTAAAATGGGTTAGTTTCACTTCTTGGACTCTATAAATAGGACCTAGTACTTAGCCATTTCATTCATCATTCAAGCATTCTTCAGAGGCTCCAAGTTGCTAAGTTTATTCTAGAGAAAAACACTAGGGTTTGGGATTTAAAAGCTTTTCAATCTAAGCTTTATAAACACATGGCAAGTACGATAGAGTGACATTTTAGTATCGAGGTGTAGATCGAAGTTCTAGTCTATCAAGGTATTCTTATCCTCAGAATTAGTTCATCATAGTTCTTTTATTTGATTTTCTTTCAGATCCTAACTTGATTTTATGGCTTCTTGGTTAGGTGTTTAAATTTCTTGAAACTTAAGGTTTTTGGTAAGTTTCTATCTTGATGGCTTAGATCACCTTTTTCATCTCCATTTCTTTAAAAACTCATGATTCTTACTGTTGGTTTTAGGAGTTTTCCAATCTCGTTCTTGTCTCCATTATCTCGGTTTTTGGTAAGAAAAAGAGGTTAGATTATATGTGTTATGATATGTTTATATGCTATGATATGTTATGTGCTATGTATATACGTATGAATATGTTTTTAGTCACTTGGGGCTTATAGTTGCTTAGATAGCAAACCCCAAGATTTTTATCATTATCATGGTTTAGAGTTATGATTTACCCTACCTCGATTAATAGATTGAGGACCTAGATGGGTTATCATATACTACCTTGTGATCTAACCTACCTCGATTAGTAGACTGAGGACCTAGATGGTCTTATCACATGCCATGGTAATGAGTTAATGGCCATTAATATTGTAGTCCTATATGATATACGTTTTACGTCGTACGTTTTATAGTATATGTTTTATGATATAGTCTTGTGATTTATGATATATATGTTATTAGTAGATTTTCCTTGCTGGGCATTAGGCTCATTCCTTTTATTTTTAGATGGTGCAAGAAACTGAACTTGGAAGGCGGGACAGATTCGTGGCAGCTTGGCATGTGTATTAGGGATGGATGGATTGAATAAACTGCGGGAAGATCGAGGATGACGTTGTTTAAAGTCTTTTAATTTATGTTTTATGTATTTCCACACTTAGTATTTAAATGATTGATTAAAGTTTATATTTTTATGTTTTATGTACTAAACAATAGGTACCCATACCTTATTTTGTATTTCGTACAGTATTTTGGATTTTAAATAAAGTTTTAATATTTTATGTATGTATATATTCCAAAATAGTAGTTATGTTTAGTAGTTTTTAATGATCATAGGTCTAGAATTAGTCGAGGCATTACAGGCTAAACCATAGGGTAAGCTGGTAACGAACAAGTCAAAAGGTTTAAATAATTTAATTAGTAGAATATTATCACTCAGAATTAAGATCAACATGACATGTGGTCAACGTTGTGACATTGATTAGATTCGATAACAACTATACTTATTTATCTATGTATAACCAATATCGATCCTAGTCCAATGTACCCATATACATTCATTCTTATCTACTTGGTCAATGCCTTGAATGAGACATCACACCCTGAATGTGTAAGTAGATCATATCGTAGATTACCATATCAGTGAAAATCCAATGCACTATCTGAATCATTGGACTCGTTCTTTTGACATATAATTACAATCATAATCCATTGTGACCTAGTCACTATAATTGTAACTATTTATATGTTCGAGATTTTATAAATGTTTGTATTATTCAAATAATCATGTAATAAAACAAGAAAGCAACATGGTTGTCAAACTAAATGATTTTTACTATTTTTACTACCAATATAAAATTGCGTAACATGGCGGTCATGATTTTATAAGGGCATAAAACTCAACACTAGGGAACTCAATAAGAGGAACCTATATGGGGTACCTTAGAGTAGTAAACCTTTGACAAAAAGACTTGCGAGAGAATTCTAGACCTAGGCAATGCAATAAGAGGAACCTGGAAGAGGTACCTTAGAATAAACCAAGTGTCGCAAAACTCACATGAAGTCCCACAAACTCAATAAGTGAAGTTTAGATGGAGCCTCGCAGAGTTAGGAGTTCAGGAATGCTCAGGAATAGTGGCGGACCCAGGATTCAACTATAAGGTGGGAATTTTTAAAAAAAAATAATAATAATATAATAAGCCAAAAATATATAAAAAAAAATTGAGACAATAATTATGACATATATATAATATTGAATATCAAAACATTAAAATCGATATTGAATAAAATAAAATATACACAATACAATAAAATTTTAACAAAAAAATTAGTTTTCAACTCATTTTATTGTGCATTTTTTGACACTTATGAATACAATTACATGTATTTAGAAAGAAGAACTAACATATCTACTTCTTAAACAATATGAGTCTAAACAAAGCTATATATTATGTTTTTCATTCATTAATGTTCAAATGAGAAGATTATGTAGAAGAAAATTAGACCAAAGTTTAATCTCTAAACAATGTGTGACTTTGTATTTCTCTTTTTTGGATATGGAAATTTGTATTTATACAATAGTAAACATTATTTAAAGCTAACAAATTAACAACAATAAATATTGAGCCCTCTAAAATAATGCATATATATATAAAAAAGGCCCTTGTTGGGATTTGAACCCTTGTCATTAAGATTTATATAAACTGGTTTTACCATTACACCAAAGCCTTAATTCTTAAATGTTAGTTTCAATTAAAAATATATACACTAATTAATTAAAATACATATATTTTTTATAATATTATATATTTTTTTTCAACCAGTGTGCCAACCCACTCTCGTCTCTATGTGGGTCTACCCTGCTCAGTTTCTAAGCTTGGTACCTGAGAGCCTGGCGAGTGAGAACTCTTGAATGGAACTCACGGAGTTCCGATCTCACCTAGAACTTGGGCCCACTATGATGTTGATAAAATAAAGGCTAAATAAGTTTAAAAATTTTCAAAACATTCAATCGTTATGTAAGGAAGTTGATAAACAATTATATTTAAGTCCAGTTTGCAAAGTTATTAGGCGACATGCAAAAAATCATGAAAAATCACAGAGTATGAACTTAAACAAAGAAGGAAAAAGTGGTAGTGTTACTATAAGTTGCAATAAAGATGCAATGGCCCAAAATGCTAATCGGGTTTAGAGCCTTGATTAGCATGCCGAGAGGGCATAATTTTCTATGTATGTGATTATGTGATTTAAATGCGTGACTACGTGGCATTCATAACTTATATGATGACGTGATTATACTATTTGCATGTTTATGAGCATTAGATATGCATGTGGGCCCTTTACTGTTTATAAGGGCATATTCATAATTTTGGCATAATAAGGGCATAAATGTGTTATATGTGATAAATGGATGAGACCACATTATTATGTGGATATATTTGCAGTACACGGCTCGAGACGATCCTAGTGAGAAGATTAGCGAAATAGTCACAACGAGGTTTAATACCCGGCTCGAGGGAGCCTAGGGGTATCTTGGGAATTTAAAGAATATTTTGGGAATTATTGAATAATGAATAAGTATTTTGTAATTATTTTGACACGCCGGGATTAATTGAGAATTGGTAGGATGACTTGAGGTATTGGCGGAAATCAGGAAACGACCGTTTTACTCTTCGTAATTATTAGAGGGTTGAGTAAGTTCAATGGGTAAATTAGTCATTTTGGAGTTAAGATATAAACTCAGTGGGAAGTCTAGACTTAGCCAGAAACCACTAAATTCTACTTAGTTCTCAGCTTTCTCGCCCTCACACAAAAACGTTCACCCTTTCCCTCTCTAGAACTCAAGGGGAAATTCTGAAATTTGGAGGAGAAAAGTCAGGGATTCAAGCTGGAAATTTAACTAAAGATAGCTGGGAAATTAAAGCTAGGCTTAGTCCAAGTGCTTGATGAGGATTTAAACTACAAATTGAGGTAAGGTTTCAAAGTCCAAATCTATTGAATTCAACTGAATTATTGTTGAATTTAAAGCTTTTGTGAATTCTGGGTTTCGACTGGTTTCAGAAGTTTGATGGGTGTAAGAAATTTGTTATAGGTTAGTTATGATGGTTGGGATATAGAGATAAGTTTTTTTGGATTCAATTATGAGACGGGGTTAGGGTTGGGGTTGAATTTTGAGGCTTAGACTCGAGGGAAACACTGGAAAATGGTGGTTTTTCTAAGTTTGGGGGCTCAGGTCGTGGCCCTATTCTTCAGGCATCGCGGCCTGCGTGCTTGAAGAGTCTAGGGTGCCACTGTTTCACCAGGTGTGTCGTGACCCAGGGGGGTACAAGTCGCGGCCTGTGTCCTCCAGCAGTGAGGATTGGGCCTCTGTCTTAGGGGCAGATCACGACCCTTAAGGGCAAGTCGCGACCCTAAATGGGATATTAAGGGAAACCAAGGTTTTAGGCTCGGGGAGGCTCAGGGATTCAAACCTAAGTGCTCGAGACGAATTCTACTACCTAGTTTAGTAGAATTTGAGGACCCGAAGGCTAGTATTTATTTCCAAAAAATTTATTTGAATTAGAGATTGATAATTTTCCATGGTTATTTGTGACTAGGATTATCGTTAAGGCTCAGGACCACTCTTTATTTATCGCTCGAGATTCGAGGTAAGAAAGCTGCACTCATGTGGTTGGGAACAGGACTGAGTTTCCCTATAATTGAACGTATGTGTTCTGTGATTATATGGTTGTTATGCGTTATATGAAAGTGCAGCCTAAGGGTGTCGGGGCTGATGATAAGCATACTGAACGCAACTCGGCCTAAGCGAGCCAAGATCAGCTAGATAAATAGAGGGCTCGACCTAAGGGTGCTGACACCTGAACAGTTGTATTACTGATTGAGATGTATGCTTGAAAATACATGTTTACCGTTGTTTAGCTTAAGGCTTGTACTCTGATGAATAATTGAATTATTTGGATTAAGTTATTTGAATGCTACTGTTGTTATATGTGTTTGTTGTTTATGGCTTTCTTGTTGAGCCTTGGCTTACGGGTGCTACGTGGTCCAGGTAAAGGCAAAGGGAAACTAGACCAACCATGAGTTGGAGAGCTCTAGCGGCAGAGGGTACATCGTCAGCTGCTCGACCTCCACGGTCGAGGGAATGTTACAAGAATAGAGCTCTAAATTGTATTTTGCAATTAGATTGGCTTATGTTGTATTGACTTTTTGAAATTTGCATTTACCACATAAACCTTGTTTTTGGGATCCCATGTATTCAACATTTGTTTTAATGAAAATTAACCGTTTATGATCAAAATATTTTAACCCTAACCTGTTAGTGACTTTAGAATCACATCTATGTTCAAACGACTTGATTAGCAAGTCTTGCACTATTTTAAAATACACAGTTGTCCATGTTATCCAGGGCTTTACAACTTAGTATCAGAGAGGTTTAGTTTTAAGGGCTCCTGAAGACTGGCTGGGCATGTACACTCGCCACTAATGACAAGCTCGACTCAGTGTTTGGTAACTATATATATGTGTGTGTGATTGTATGCTTAAATGAGTAAATGAGCTATATTGATAGGGTCTGGCCCTTTACTACTATGTGATTATGATGATGCATGCTTATTAGCATTGTTACTGTATGTGAATAAATGTTTAAATGCTTGTTTGCATCTTGATTGCATATTGTTGGTTGAATTTTGATGTTGGACCATGGAAAGAGTGTGAACCTGTCATCATTGCCTGACTGTCGAGTCATTGATTGCAGATAGACTTGGACAGTTTTGTGTTCAAGGCGATCACTACGACTAGCCAGCATAGGAGTTAAGGCTAGAGATGGTGAGTAGGGCCAGAACCCTCCGCCAGTCCCTGAGAACTGGCAGTAGATACTTGCTGATATGCAAGCCAGGCTACAGAGTCAGGAAGAGAATATTCGTCTTTTTGGACAGCAGGCTCTGTCAGGGAATGTTGCACCAATTGTACCACCTACTGTGGCATCACCTGTATAGCCACCTGAGGTTTGGAACAGGCGGGCCACTTTATGAATGATTCAGGAGACAACATCCTCCAATCTTTGAGGGAGGATCAGATCCATTGAAGGCTAAACAGTGGATGAGTATGATCACCTCCATCCTGGACTTTATGAGGGTGGAACGTAATGAAAGGGTGGCATGTACCACATATATACTTAGAGAGGATACCCTTATTTGGTGGGAGGGGGAAACACAGACTTGGGATGTTTCTACTTTGAGCTGGGATGGGTTCAGAGATTTGTTCAACCAGAAGTATTACAACGTTGTCGTCAGGGCAGCAAAGGTGAATGAGTTTATGTGGTTGGTAGAGGGCAGTATGACAGTTACTGAGTATGCCCTAAAGTTTGATAGGCTAGCGAAGTTTGCACCAGACTTAGTGTCTATAGATGCGGCCAGACAGGACAGGTTCATTCGAGGGCTTAATGCTATGATAGCCCGAGGTGTGAGGATGACATCAGTACCTGGGCAGATGACTTATGCCCAGGTTGTTGAGAAGGCTCTTATTGCTGAGGAGGCAGAGAATAAGATCTCGAGGGAGAACGCTGCGAGACGGGATGTTCGCAGGGCAGTGCCTCCATATATTTGGCCCGGTAGGTGTGGAGGCCCCACTGATCTGAAGAGGAAGACCCCTGACACCTCGACCACTGCTGGTCCTGATAGGAGGGGTCAGGGTGCTCAGGCTGGCCTCCAGGGAGGTAGAGAGACATGGAGAATTTGTCCAGAGTGCACAAGATGCAGGAAGCACCATCCAGGTGAATGTTGGGAAAAATCTTGTTACTTGTGCGGGGTGGTTGGACACCTCAAGAAGGAATGCCCAACTTCAAAGAAAGAGGAACCAGCGAAGGTGGACAGCTTGACTCCAGCTTCAGTGCTCCTCTTGACGCAGGCAGAGGCCGAGGCTAGTCCCTCAGTAGTGACAGATCAACTTTCTAGCACTGGCTCTTCATATACTATATTGATTGACTTTGGTGCTACACATTCGTTTGTTTCTAGTAAGGTAATTGATAGATTGTGAAGACCTAATGAGTATTATACTACCTACAGGGGATCTGGTAGTTTCTAGGAGATGGATTAGAGCATTGCCATTGATGGTGGATAGTAGGGAACTATCAGTAGATTTGATTGAGTTGGGTATGGATGATTTTGATATGCTTTTAGGAATGGATTGGCTAGTCAGATTTGGAGCCACTATAGATTTTAGGAAGAAGATGGTGACCTTTGAGCCTGAGGGTGAGGACCCCTTTGTTTTCGTGGGTGCCATGCATGGACCCGCATTCCCAAGATATCAGCATTGAGGGCTAGGGACCTGTTACAAGGAGGTTGTATAAGTTTTCTAGCTAGTGCGGTGGATACCACTAGAGTTATGCCAGTGGGGCCGGGAGAGACTAGATTGGTGTGAGTTCTTGGATATGTTTCTTGAGAATTTACCAAGACTGTCGCCACATAGGGAGATTCAGTTCATCATCGAGTTAGCACTGGGTGCAGAGCTAGTGTTGAGGGCACCATATAGGATGGCTCTAGTAGAGTTAAAGGAGTTGAAGATACAGTTACAAGAGATCTAGATTTTGGGTTTATCAAACCTAGCTTCTCGCCATGGGGTGCTCTAGTTTTATTTGTGAAAAAGAAGGATGGGACTCTTAGAATATGTATAGATTACAAGGAGATGAACAAGTTGACCATCAAGAATAAGTAACCCTTACCAAGGATCGATGACTTGTTCGATCAGCTGCAGGGAAAGACGGTATTCTCAAAGATTTATCTTTGATCTGGTTATCACCAGCTAAGGATCAAGGATGAGGATATTCCGAAGACGACCTTCCGGACGAGGTATGGGCATTATGAGTTCTTAGTCATGTCGTTTGGTTTGACCAATGCCCCAGCATCATTTATGGATCTGATGAATAGGGTGTTCAAGGACTTCGTAGATAAGTTTGTGATTGTCTTCATCGACGACATCTTAGTTTACTCCATTTCAGAGGTAGAGCACGAACAGCATCTCCGACAGGTATTACAGAGATTGAGATAGCACAGTTGTATGCTAAGTTTAAGAAGTCTGAGTTCTAGCTACCACAAGTGACATTCCTTGGACATATCGTTACTCGAGATGGGATTAAGGTAGATCTGGCCAAGGTTGAGGCAGTTAAGGATTGGCCGAGGCCAAGGAACGCCTCAGAGGTTAGAAGCTTCCTTGCATTAGCAGGTTATTACAAGCGGTTTGTGGAAGGGTTTTCGAAGATTGCTGCACCGATGACAGAATTGACACAGAAGAATCTGAAGTTCACTTGGTCATACAAGTGTGAAGTTAGTTTCCAAGGTAGTTGAGTCTTCCTTCAGAAGGATGGAAGTTTTTAGTGTATTGTGATGCATCGAGACTGAGATTGGGATGCGTGTTGATGCAAAATGAGAAGGTTATTACTTATGCGTCATGACAGTTGAAGGAATATGAGCAGCGATATCCTACCCATGATTCGGAACTGGCAACAGTGGTATTCTCACTGAAAGTTTCGCGACATTACATGTACGGAGAGAAATACGAGATATACACCGATCATAAGAGTTTAAAGTATTTCTTAAGCCAGAATGACCTGAATATGAGACAAAGACGTTGGCTGGAATTGGTGAAGGACTATGATTGTGACATCCTTTACCACCTAGGGAAAGCCAATGTAGTGGCAGATGCGTTGAGCCAAAGAGGCCCAGGACAACTATCTTGTTCGAAGCAGATATCGAAGGAATTGGCAGAAGAGATGACCAGAGCGAGGATAGAACAGGTTGTGGGCCGGTTGGCCAATATTACTTTACAGTCTACCCTCCTGGAAAGGGTAAGAGATGGTCAGTTGGATGATGCGCATTTACAGGAGATTAGAGGGAATGTCCTAGCTGGAGTGGCTAAGGATTATTCTATTCCATAAATGAGTTTACTACGGTACAAGGATTGGATTTATATTTCGATGGATATGGGTATTAGACGAGAAGTACTTGATGAATCCCACACTACACCCTACTCACTCCATCTAGGCACCACTAAGATGTATCAGGATCTACGACTTTATACTGGTGGCTTGGGATGAAGAAGGTCATAGTTGAGTACGTGGCCAAGTGTTTAACCTATCAACAAGTGAAGCCTGAGCATCAGCGACCAGCGGGGTTGTTGCAACCTTTAGGTATTCCCGAGTGGAAGTGGGAAGACATTACCATGGATTTTGTGGGAGGTTTACCCAGGACAGTGGGGCTACATGACTCGGTGTGGGTGATAGTAGACAGATACACCAAGTTAGCTCACTTTCTACCAGTGAGGATGACCTATACTGTGGATCAGTACGCAGAGTTGTATATGAGGGAGATCGTACACCTTCATCGGGTTTTTAAATCTATAGTATCGGACTGGGATCCCATATTTACTTCCAAGTTTTGGGGTGGTTTGCAGAAGGCTATGGGGACACAGTTGAAGTTCAATACGACTTTTCATCCTCAGACGGATGGGAAGTCTGAGAGAAAAGTTCAGGTATTGGAAGACATGCTTAGATCATGTGTGCTAGACTTCGAGGGGTCTTGGAGTAAGTATCTTCCATTGATTGAGTTTTCGTACAACAACAGTTATTAATCAACGATTGGAGTAGCTCCATATGACATGTTGTATGGAAGGAGATGTAGATCGCCCATTCATTGGGATGAGATGGGTGAAAGAAAATATTTAGGACCAGAGATAGCTCAAAAGACTAACAAAGCTATTGAGAAGATCCGAGCTCGAATGCTCACTTCGCAGAGCAGAAAGAAAAGCTACGCTGATCCTAAGCGTAGGGACGTGGAGTTCCTGGTAGGGGAACACGTGTTTCTGCGAGTTTCACCATTACGAGGGGTGGGGAGGTTTGGGAAAAAGGGCAAGTTGAGCCTTAGATTCATAAGACCTTTTGAGATCCTGGAGAGGATCAGGCATGTAACCTATTGTAGCATCCCAAAATTTGTTAATAAGGCTTAGGGCCTTGATTAGCATGCCTAGATGGCAATAACTTATTTATTATTATAATATGTGAATTTTTATGAGTATGTCATTAGAGATGCATGTTTAGGTGAATTAAATATGCATGTGGGCCCCGTTTGGTTATTAGGGGCATGTTTGTAATTTTAGCCCGTTGAGGGCATAAATGTGATATATTTGTGATATATCTGTGTTGCACGATCCAAGACAGTCCTAGGGAACGGTTAGCTAGAAAGTCACAACGGGGTCAAAAACCCGACTGGGGGCGAGTCGAGGGGTATTTCGATAATTAGACGTTTTATGGGGTCATCGGGTTATGGAAATAAATATTTAGAGATATATTTGAAGTTAGAATGTTTAGGAGGGAATATTGGGGAAATTTACCATTTTTCCCTCGGGGACGTTTTTGGCACCCCGAGCCTTTGAGGTAACCTTAGAAACTTAAGTGGAATAAAACAAAGTAAAGATGTGTTCATAACTTAGAAAACTGACCCTTTCTCTCTGTATCTCTCGGTTCCCTTTTCTTTCTTGGAAGCTCGGTGCATGTTGGTGGAATCTAACCAAAAACTAAGGATTTTGGGAGCTAGAAGCTTGGAGCTTAGGGAACTAATCCAGGGATTCAACTCAGCTCAAGGTAAGCTCTTAACTTAGTGAATTATATTGGTTTCCTGCTGTTATTTCAAAAGTTTGCATGTGGGATAGGTGAAAGATCATTCTAGAGTTTTAGATTGGATTTGGGGTTAACTCTTGTTAGGTTTTATTATTGAGATTGTGGTAGAACTTCTGTGATGACTAGTTTGAATTGTTGGATTGATTTTGGGGTAAATTGGCTTGGTTTTGGAAGTAAAAATAGAGGATTTTTCTGGGTTCGAAGGGTCGGGCCACGGCATTGTTCTTGTTGAGCCGCGGCCCTCTAGAACATGTTGGAGGCCAGAATGAGGGGTGGGCTGTGGCGCGCCTGCCCTGTTTTGGGGTTGGAGGTCTCTGGTTGAGGCAGGTCGTGGCATGGGCTCATGGGGCCGCGACACTTAGTATGCTTTTGGGCTTTAAAGGGGTTTTAGGCTTAGGAATCCAATAGTTAAGGCTCGGGATGGATTTTATCATCCGTATTGATAGAATTCAATGTCCTGGAGACTAGAATTATGACCCAAAGTTATTTAATGGATTAGAACTTGATGGATGGATATTGTTAATTCATTGTGACTAGGGTTCAGCGAGGCTCAGATTAGGGGACTGTGCTCGGGGCATTGGTGCTTGGGAAGCTAGGGACACAGGTAAGAAAACTGTTGTACCCATAAAGCGGGGCATGGCCCTATAGCTTGTGTTGCAGGGCACGTCCCTATATGATCACTACAACAATATTGAGTATATATTACATTAAAGAATAGCATATTTTTAAAAATGCTATTATTAATGGGGGATTAAAATTAACACGGAATGATGAATAGTGGGGATTAAAATTTTTGGCGCCATATGACTAAAATGCCAGGCGGCAAAATGAATTTATGCCAAAATTCCCTTTCTCTCAGATAATTTTCTCAAGCCTTTCTCTAAGTTACGAAGACTCACCGCCCTCTCCGCCCTCACGAAGACTCACCGCCCTCTCCGCCCTCAACTCATCTCTGCCTCCGCCCTCACGAAGTCTCTCCGCCCTCACCGAAGTCTCTCCGCCCTCACCGAAGTCTCTGCCTCACGAAGACTCGCTCGCTCCAGAGTCGCGTCTCTCTGCTTCTCCGTTTGGACAGTTGTTGTGTTCACCGATCGCCTCAGCGATGAGGAGTCTCTTTCACTCTCTTCCGATCGTGGCTGGTATTGCTCTGCTATTAGTCAATCGTTGTTAGATTTTCTTATAAAGTACATTTAAAAAAAAAACTGGAGCTTTCCATTTCTAAAGTGGGAGTTTTTAGTTTCCATCCCCAGATTGCACCTTTCGATATTGAGTTTTCAGTGACACACAAGGAACTTGACTTCTCTCATTTGCTGGTTAGTTCCTCCAGAGCTAAACCTTTTGCTGCTATTCTTAACTAAAAATTTCATATAATGGAAGGAAGGTCTCAATTGTTGTTGAACTGTATTTCCAGGATCATTTAAGACGGCTACTTAGAGGTCAAGCCTCTCTATTTGATTGGTCTAGATCTTCTTCCCTGGCGAGGACCTTATCACCCAGAGTTTTGGAAAGTCAAATAGATGCTAAGAAGGTTTGTGATTCACTTGCAACTATTTATGCTGTTATTATTTTTTAGTGTGTAATACGTATATACATACAAGTATATAATTTTTTTAAAATTCTTAAATTTATTTAGAACTCTATTTAGTTCTAATCTTGCCAAAACAAGTTAATATTTTCTTTCTTATCTTCTTCCATACTGAAAAATAATTAGTATCTACAACTTCGAATCAAATCAGTACAATTACTATTACTATTATATTATTATGTAAAAAGTAAATAAGAAAGAGAATTTAAATTTGAGTTTTCATGTATCTTAATCAAGAAAAGTATTGATATATTAAAAAATAAAGTATACATTACAGAAAATAAAAAATTGGAGGAAGCTTGCAATGCTTGAAGCAGTAGTGAAATTTAGAAGTATAGAGAAGCAGTAGTGGATAAATATGATCGGAATTACATGATGGTAGCTACACGTAGCTCTATAGAAGAGATACACACTTGATTAAAAAAAAACAGTTCTATAAAAATAGTGAAAAGTTGTCACTGACATAGCCCTTCATATTTGGAATCTAGAGATGACCAAAGAAAAAATGTACAAGGTATGTTACTTGTTTTGTAGCCAATTCAGGTTGTTGAATAAATTGTTCGGACTAATGTACCCTGCCACTTAACTTTTGAAAGCTATTCATGATTTAATACGAAAAATAAAAGCCTAAAAATTCTTAGCATTGATCATCCATATGGCCACTCAATGTCTACATGGCATCTTTTTAGAAGAGAAAATAAAATGTATAACTTAAAATAAAAAAGCAAACTGGCAAGCAATTCCTAAAGAATTGTATTTTAACAACAATATACACCTCAAAAATATTTGGAACTAAAAGTTGCATATAGATATTGTTGCATTTGATATGTTTACATTTGGAACTGAAGTAATATAACACAGCCCCCAAACTCTGGTTTGCTGTTGCACTACCAAAATTGAACAACACACACAAACACCTTATGATCACAACAAGAAACCAGAAAAGAAAGTAAGAAAGAACACACACCATTACAAAACTCAACCTTGCAAGAATGAATATCACATCTCAGCTTTTATTCTTTGTTTTCACTCTTCTTCTCTTGACGAACTGAAATCAGTTCCAAGGAGGTATATGCAACTATTATGATGATGTTTTAGATGGCCCTTGTTTTGTCTCCTTCATACGCTTTATATAAGATATATATTTATAACAGAAAATAATTGAGCATGTTTGAAAATTGCATTGATAATCTTATGTGTAAAATAAATATCACATTAGACAAGTTATTGAAAAAAACAAGAAAAAGTGGGGGTTTCTAGTTTGAAATGAGAAATGAGGCAATGTTTTAGAATGTGTGCTTTGACTTTTTTGAGACTTTGAAGTGGTGGAAGATGATAGTAACACTTCTTTCCATATATCCTTCTATGTTTTTGGCTAACAACCTTTCTAGTTTAGCTTTTAATAAATAGGTACCTGTATTATTCATAAGGAGAAGCTTTTTGTTGTCCCATGACAGGTTCATGTAATTTTTGGTAACTATATTTTTGGTAATTGATCTCTTTTTATGTATTTCTTTAATAAAAAGGGCATTCTGAAACCTCCAGGTATCTACAAATTATAGGATTTGTGCTATGAAAAAGGTTCTCATTCAAACTAGCTATTGCTGCTAATGTTCCATTAAAATAAACCCGATTTTTTTTTTTTTGGTAGGTGCATATTTATGTATATTTCTTGTTTAGATGCTATGGATTGCTTGTTTCTTTAATAAATGAAAGTCTTTTGTTCTCATATGTATCTATATATGTATTTGTTATAAAAGTGATAGAATAATGGCAAGCCATCTACATGTTTTCTACATTAAATTCAGTTTGAATTCAAGCACATTTCTTACAACATATGCAAATATACTGTTTTTTTTAGTACGGTGCCATCAACTTTAATTTATATAAATAGGTTTCTTATAACATTTGCATGAACACATACAAATATGTGCCAGGTTTTTAACTTATCAATTATTTTTATACTATAATTTCCAGCTTTACTTTTACTCATAAATGATCTTTTGCCAAAGATTCATTCATCTACATGAATTTAGTATTGTCCCCATATGTATTCCATTTTGTTTTTCTGAGTTTTTGTTTGTTTATGTTTCTGTGTCTGTCTGGTGGAATGTGTACGGTTTTGCATAGCAGAAAAAAATAGAAGATTTCAAAGATAAAAAGTGTGTTTGATGATGCTGATAATTTGGTACAGTTTCTTTGGCTTCATTCTCTTATTTACCTTTATGTTTGGAAGATTTAGTTACAGTGCTTAGAAGTCTAACAACAACATAAAACTAACCAACAACATAAAAAAACCAGCCTAAATTTCTTTTGTAAGTATAACAAGAGAAATAATTACTTGTAAGGAATGCTCAAAGTTGGGTAGAGTTGTTGTAACTTGTTCATAACCCTTGAACTGTGTATAGTACATGTCCAACTAGACAATATCTTCCACACTAGCTGAAACAATTGCTTGGATATTGTGTACAAAACTGTATTGCATTTTCTTTGAATCATCTGTAACATTAATATTCATAAACACAACCCACAAATATACACTTTGAATAAATACATCTGAAACCAAACAAATATACCCTTGAAATTTTATTGATAAAGAATAGAATACAAACTGAGGCCTCGAACAGTGACTATTTTGACAGTGTATCCACACTGTAGTAAGAGGTTGACAAGCCATGAAGCTTGCAGCAGAGTGATTCTTGATGCCTCTCACTGTGTGCATTAAAAGTCTGGAAGTTTAGAATCAACACGTTCATTTAATTAGAAATTAGCTAAATAAGAAGAAAAAAAAACAAACAAATTAGCAAATTGGAATTAAAAATCAAGTTCTTGTCATTTCCATATACCTCTCCTTGATGATTTAGTAATAGTAAGTAATCATCAAAGGAGATCACATCTCTGCCATATTTTACATGGCAGCTTTCACCTCTTGATAAGCTATTGGTAAAGATCTTAGCAGAATGATTGCTTGGTTTTCCTCATCCACTTCATTCTTGGACTTTCTTGCTGCATAAATGTTAGGATCTTGATCTTCTATCCTTGATCATGAAACCTGTGTCGAAAACCCTTTGTTTTCCAGTTTCAAGATCCTGAAACTTTGTTACTTAATAACAATATCAGAGTAATATTAACAAACACATAGAAAACTTAACAGAAAAATAAAACAAAGAAAGAACACAGTTTTTTAATGAGATGAAGCTTATTTATATTTATATATAAATGGGCCTTAGCCTTATTTGAATTAGTTGCCAAAAAAAAGAACTGTTTGAAAACAATTGGAGGTTTTTTCTCAGCTTTTTTTCTCTGTTTTCACTCTTCTTCTCTTGAGTTTTTTTTCTTCCTCACAATACCCAACTAGCTTTATAAGACAGCTGGAACATTTATACAATGTGTAGGATATAACTACCATAACTAACTTTATAAGCCAGCTTTCTAACAACACTACAAAGATATGTTTACTCTAATTATTCCACATGTGGCTTTCTTAAATAGAAATTATTTTATGTATGCTGATACAAGTGAATGAGCGAAGAGAATAATTAATTTTTATGTTTTTTCATTTGTTTAATTTTGGGTAATTGGGATTATAGTGTAATTGAGCTGGTTGTTTTTCTTGTTTGAGTGTCTTAATACTTTATCGAGTTGTCAGTAACACTTTTTCTTGCAGGAACTGGAGAAAAGTCTGAAGGCCATTTGTGAGGAATTCATCATGTCTGTCACTAAGCTAGTTGTTTGAATATTGTATGGTAATATACTTTATAATTTATAAAGGCTATTATTACATATATATAAATATACATTTTATGCTTGTTGTTTAATTTTAGTGTTCTTAACATACGATTGATACAGGGCAATTTAGTACATGCCGGAGGAAGAGTTATTTGTTCAGCCGAAGGAGATTTTCAATAATACAATTACCAGAGCAAACTAAGTACGACGGTAATAAACTGATCCAAATAACCCAAAACTCTAATAAAATTTTAGTATTATTATATAATAAATCAAACTCAGCTAATCATATGATTTAAGTTTATATATTTTGCTTATGGAATATTTTTAATTTATATAAGCTCCTCACATTCACAGTTTGTGCATATATGTTAGCATGCAAAGTTACGACTTACATGGTTGAACATAATTGTGACATGACTTTTTGATTTATTGGGTTCTCTACGCAAGTTTCTAAATTTCTTTAACTCTTTCAGAAATTCAGAATTGGAGGGAACTTTATTTGCAGCAGTTTGCAAGAGGTATGTTTTATTTTATTTTTGTTAAAATACTTTACAAATGTTAGAGGAGTTTGAATATCTTAGATATTCATCCATAGTGAAGTAGGTTCTGAGATTATTATTATTGTGTGCTGCGGTGATAACGGAAGGTTGAGAACTTGTGTGTATTAGTGAAGTAGGTTCTGCGAAATTTGTGTGCTGCGGCGAGATAAGGAAGAAAACTTGTGTGTTGATTGAATATTTTGAATTGATAATGATTGATGGTTGGTTAATAAATATGGCTGGAATGTTTTCTGATTTTCTGTTAGTTATTTGATGTATATCTAATAAACTTCAAAAACCATAGAAATTTGAAAGTAGAATTGAAACCCATGTGGGGAAAATCGAAACCATAGAAATTTAGTCATCAATCAACTAAATACAAAGTGAACTTGAAAAATCTTAAGGTGAACTAAAACCATAATCCATAACTGCTTAAAACAACTCATTTTATACTTTGCATCTTTGTTATTACAATAATAATGACAAGTCTTAGATTTTCATATAAAATCATAAACATACCAAGTTGGGAGAACTAAAAATTGGTGACTGCTTGAACCAGAAAATTGAAAGACTAATAAGGAAAGCAGCCAAAAAGATCCTGACAGAAAAGTTGTAAAATGTAAAATTAAATAATAACAAAACAGACTTAAATGACCATAAAAAACACATACATATTAAGTAATTAACTTTATGATTTTTTAAATTTATTATTTATTGTATGTTGACTTAAGAGATAGATTTATTATAAAATGAAATTTAAAGAGAAGGGTCAATAATTTTTAAAATCTCATGGGGGATTGTATAATTTAACTCATTTTGTATTTAGTTTAGATTATGTATGTCAATTTGAAGTTCATATCGATATGGGTGCCATTATTCAGATTTTGCTCCATTGAATTGAATCCAAAGCCATAAAAGGTGGTACTCTTTGTGTGTATCTTATAAAGATATGTGTTGTGTGTGTGTGTACAAGTATAACTTTCATCGAATCGATTAAATTTCATCGAATCGATACCAAAATTCCATCTATTTAGTTGTATCAACTCAGATGAGGATTAAATTTCATCGAATCGATACCAAAATTTTAACCTCCCTCCAGAAACTCTTATTCCAAAACATAAACTAGTACTTTATAATCACTGGGACAACAATTTTGAACTATATAAGATTGGTAGATACACTAATATATATCAGATGATGTGGGTTCAGTTGAGACAAAATAATCACTTGCAAGGGGTGAATGTGCAGTTGACAGTACCATGACCCGAATTGGCCCTCATAAACCGCAAGCCTGTAAGAAGTGCACTGTGTGTAGATCCCATTAATGCCCTTAAGTCAGGGTTAAACCAATATGAATTGAAATGTAGTTTTGGATGAAAAAAAAAAAAGATGAGAGGGAAAGTGTTTGGTTGATGAGAAAAGTCTGTATGTTTGGCGGGAGAGAGGAGTGATGAAGAATGTAACTTAGAAGTAGGAAAATGAGAGAAAATAACGAAATACCATAGAAGTAAAGAAGAGGCTTGGACAAACATATACTAACTCCTTACCATCATAAATTTTATCACTTTTAACCATAAATAAAAAATAAGTAGGATAGAAAAAAGAATAGACAAAAAGAAGGAAACTGAGGCTTTTTAGTACTTTTAATTACTTATGGTTATAAAATTCAGAACTAAATAATGGGTTTATATGAATAATAAATTAGAAAAGTTCCTTCATTTTTCTTTCCTATCCATAGATCGATGAACCAAAAAACAAACAACACCCCTTTAACTTTTTTCTTCCACTTTTTCGGCTACCAATCAAACAACTTTTTATTATTCTGCCTCTGTTTTTTTTTCTTTCCTCTTGTGTTTTCTGAATACAAAACATACATATTCATAGTGTATCTTTATAAAATATAAGACACGTGAATAACACTAATGCCAAAATGTCCTCTAGAAACTACCAAAAGTGCATGCATGGCTGGATAGCTCAGTGGTTTTCTATATCGGATTAGCATATATGATCTAAAATCTGAATGGCGTTATATTTAAAGAATTGCAATGAGTGCTTTTTTATTAGGTTCAATCAATGATAAGAATATGCATGACTACAATTACAGTTGACACTTTCGGGGCTTTTAAACTTCTCACCTGGTTGTTTTGTAAATGTATCCCATATACTAACTCCTTTATTTCCCTCATCAGAAGCTCCCTCAAACTACCATATTGAAATAGATATCAAATTCTTGAACTGACAATACTCTTTATATATATAAATATATATAATATTTCTTTGAGATGAGGATTGGAAATGCCAGACTAAATAAACAGCTTAAATTCATTTCTGAACTCAAAATCAAGTAATTTTAAAAATAAAATCATATAGTATATTTTGGTTGATACAATTTTGTATTTACCATTACATAGACTTATCAAAATTTTGCTTTTTGTTGGTTAGAACAGGACAACTAAATTGGTGATCATGTTGGATAAAAATTGGCTACGCTTCAATAGGTAATAAGAATTAGGGATTTAATTAGTGCTAGCTTAGTAAAATTAGTAACTTACTGTATTTGTTACTAATATATTATAAATATGAACTTGTCTTTGAATTGTAGAGCCTCGGATGAGTATAGAGAAGGCGCTAAGAATTTTGTAGAAATGTCAGAAAAGCTAGCTGGTTATCCAGAAAAGTTATTGTGTCCATGCAAAGTTTGTCGAAACTTAAGTCACCAATGTATTAACATTTTGTATGAACACTTAGTCATTTATGGGATTGATCCAACATACAAAATCTGGTTTCATCATGGGGAAGAATTATCAAGAGATGATGATGTAGAGACAATGGAAACATTTGATTCTTACAACTTGTTTAGGGCTACAAATATTGATGGTTGTGATTTTGAAAGTCATCTAGAAGGTCAGATGACACTTTTATGGAAAAAATAGAAGATGCAGACACTCCATTATATCCACAATGCACTAAATATACTAAGTTATCGTCAATTGTTGCATTGTATAAGGTTAAAACTACCAATGGATGGTCTGACAAAAGTTTTGATGAATTGTTAAGACTTTTGAATGATATGTTTCCTTTAGATAATATGATCCCCAAGTCTATGTATGAGGTTCAAAAATTTCTTCGATTATTTGATTTAGGATATGAAAAGATTCATGCGTGTGTTAATGATTGCTGTTTGTTTAGAAAAGATAAAGAAAACTTGCAAGAATGTCCAACATGTGGAACCTCACGTTGGATGTCAGATAAGCTGACTAAAAAGGTTCGACATGGTGTCCCAGCAAAAGTTTTGAGGTACTTTCCTATAATCCCTAGGTTGAAACGGATGTTCATGTCTAAAATAATTTCAAAGGAATTAAGATGGCATCACAACAATAAAAGTTGCGATGGAAAAATGCGTCACCCAGTGGATTCAGCAGCATGGGAGCTAGTCAATGATAAATGGCCATAATTTTCAAATGAAGAGAGAAATATTAGACTTGGCCTTTCCACAGATGGATTTAACCCATTTAGTAATTTAAGTTCTAAGTATAGTGTTTGGCCTGTTTTGTTGGTCATGTACAACTTACCCCCATGGTTGTGCATGAAACAGGAGAATATTTTATTATCAATGTTAATTCCAGGACCTAAACAGCCTGGGAATGATATTGATATATACTTAGAACCCCTCGTAGAGGACTTGAAATTATTATGGAATGAGGGTGTTGATGCTCATGATGCATTGGACAATACAAATTTCAAGTTGCGGGCTATTTTGATGTGGACAATCCAAGATTTTCCAGCATACGGGAACCTTGCTGGTTGTAAAAATAAGGGATGTTTTAGTTGTCCCCTATGTGGTTATGGTACTCATTCAGAGTGGCTAAAACATAGTGGGAAGTTTTCATATCGAGGTCATCGGAAATTTCTTAAAGAAGACCATCCATTTCGGAGTAAAAGAAGTTGGTTTGATGGAGAAGTTGAGCATGGAAATCCCCCAAGAATCATGAATGGGACTACAATTGCTGAACACCTTAAAGATTTTGTGAATGTTTGGGGAAAATCCACTTCAAAGAAAAGGAAACAAAATGATTCAAAAGAAATGTGGAAAAAACGATCCATATTTTTTCAGTTACCTTATTGGAAGGTTAGCACATTCTTACTATTCTAAATTTTTTTTGTGTAAATTATTGTTTTTGGACGAATTTCATTAGTTATTTCTTTTGCAATTTTTTTAGGAATTGTATGTTCGTCACAATTTGGATGTGATGCACATAGAGAAAAATGTTTGTGAAAGCATCTGTAATACATTGCTAGATGTTGCTGGAAAAAGTAAAGATGGACTAAAAGCTCGCTTGGATTTGCAACATATGGGTATTAGGAGTGCATTACACCCACAAGAGAAGGGGACTAGAACCTATCTTCCTGCAGCTTTACACACACTATCAAAGCTTGAGAAAGAATTATTTTGTAAAAGGTTGTTCTCATTGAAAGTACCTGATGGATATAGTTCAACTATTCGAAATTGTGTTTCAATGGAACAATGCAAGCTCATGGACCTTAAGTCACACGATTGCCACGTTTTTATGCAACAATTACTACCGGTGGCTATAAAAGGATTGATGCCATTGGGTCCAAGAGATGCTATAATAAGATTATGCACGTTCTTTAATCGAATATGTCAATGTGTTCTTGATAGAGAAAGCATAATGACATTAGAAAATGATGTTATTGAAACTTTATGCTTACTAGAGAGATTCTTTCCACCATCATTTTTTGATGTCATGATTCACTTAGTGGTTCATATCAGACGAGAAGCACGACTATGTGGACCAGTCCAATTTTGATGGATGTATCCATTTGAGAGGTGAATCACTAAGACTTAATTGTTTTGTTTATTCTTATTAGTTTATGTGAACATTCTATTAATGATGAGCAATTGTGTGATTAATAGACGCATGAAGATATTGAAAGATTATGTCAGAAATCGAGCAAGGCCTGAAGGTTGTATTGCAGAGTGTTATCTTGCAGATGAGTGTGTGAGCTTTTGTAATGAATTCACTGACCATTCAATTGAACTAAACACAAAAGAAGGTCGAAATGAAGAGTGGTCAAATGATGTGATACTTGAAGGTCGTCCAATTTCTAGGAGGAAAGAAATTATATTTGTAGGAAAAACTAATTGTAGGATCTTTATTTATTTTCATGCAATTTACATATTATCAACACAAACATGCAAATTCCTAGAACATGCTCCTATGAAATTGATACAAATACAAAGTAAAGTAAAAACTTACATTACGCAGCGGAACTGGAACAACTCCATCCTTCAATCTCTCTAACCCTTGATTCCATTCTGTAGCAGAGTATTATCAAGAGATTGAACAAGATCAGCAACACAGTCTTCCTCACCAAGCCTTTGATCAACCTAGAACTAGTGTGGGCTGGCTCTCAACACATGAGATAGAGATCTAGAAAAGAAGAAGAGATTGTGGCTGAGAAAGGATTAGAGTGTCTAGGTTTTCACTTACCCAAATCAACTGAGACTGACTTGCTACTAAAAACCCTAGATATCATATTCCTTATATAGGCAACTTAATGAGATTTATTTAAATTTAAATTAATTAAAAATAATAAACAAAACTAAAAGCCTTGGGCTGCCATAAATGAACTTGGGCCCAATCTCTTTATTTTGAATTTAAATCCCAACTGGGCCTAAATTCAAAACCTTTTATTTATTTATTTTTAATTAATTAATTAAATCCTTATTCAAATTAACTAATTATAATTTGAAACTTGATTTAATATTATTTATTTATATTGATACCAATTTATCAATATTAACAAATTTACCCAAATATTCTCTTTTATTCTCTAAATCTCATATCTTTGTAAATTTTCCAAAATTGACCTAGTCAACTTTAAAAATCCTAATTGATAATTAAATCAATTAATTGAGACATTCTAGATGATTTACTCAAAGGTGATGCGGGGACCATGGATCCATGAAATCAAGCTCCAACAAGTTACCGTGAATTTATTTACGAATAATTTCACTACCTTATTAATTCCTCGTGACTCCACTATAGACTCGGAATTGAACTCTTGAATTCATAGAACGTATTTTCAAAACCATAAATACGTTATCCATTGTTATAACCGTTACAATCAGTCAATCCTCTATCGATGACTTACTAACGAGCTGGGTGCAAATTACCGTTTTACCCCTCATCAGTATTTTATCCTTAACTCCCACTAAGTTCCTTATAAATGATATTTCTGTGAACTTAATCACAGAAATGAGATCTCAATCATTTAACTTTTTGAACAAAGCAATTAAGGAAATCATCTTTTCACTTCTCATACAGAAGTTATAGATTTCGTATCTATGAATAATACTCCCACTCAATTACACTAATAAATCTCCAAGATGTAAGTATGGACTAGACCGTAGGGTAAGCTGGTAACGAACAAGTCAAAAGATTTAAATAATATAATTAGCAGAATATTATCACTCAGAATTAAGATCGGCTTAATATATGGTCAACGTTGTGACATTGATTAGATTTGATAACAACGATACTTATTTATCAATCAATAATCAATATCGGTCCTAGTCCGATGTAACTAAATACATCCGATCTTATCTACTTGGTCGATGCCTTGGACAAGACATCACACCCTGAATGTGTAAGTAGATCATATCGTAGATTGCCTAATCAGTGAAAATCCAATGCACTGATCTAATCTTAGGACTCGTTCTTTTGAACATATAATTACAACTATAATCCACTGTGACCTAGTCACTATAATTGTAACTATCCATATGTTCAGGATTTTATAAATGTTTGTATTATTTCAATAATCATGTAATAAAACAAGCAAGCAACACGGTTGTCAAACTAAATGATTTCTACTACTTTTATTGATAATATGAAATCATGCTACATGTCCGACATGGTTTTATAAGGGCATAAAACCCAACAATATTGACATATGAGTTGTTAGAAATTGCACATCGATACCTTCTGTTAAATACATCTGTTGTGGAGCCTTTTCTAGAGTAAGTGTCTGATATTATAAATTATTTTTTTTTTATTAAAAATGTAGTAATACTAACTCATTGGTCCTATAAATTAGGATTCACTTAGAGGAGTTGAAAAAAACAAACAAAATATATGAGAGAAATAGTGGATTACTTTGGAAGAAACATATACAAACTTTTTCAACATGGATGAAGGAAAAGGTAAATTAATGCAAACTAACTGGTTCATATTAGTTGTTTTAAATATCATTAAGAAAATTAACAATGTCAAACTATTATTTGTATAGGTTCCTATGCATTCCTCAACTTGTGATGAAACTGATTTGTTGAAATGGCTAGCATATGGACCCAGAAAACATGCTGCTTCTTACACTGGATATATTATCAATGGTCAAAGATTCCATGTACATGACATTGAGAAGTCCACACAGAATAGTGGTGTCTCAATTGAAGCTACAACTATGTGTAGATCTAGTGCCAAAGATGTATCTCAAGTTCCTAATTTAGTTTCATACTATGGGGTTATAAGGGAGATAATCTTGTTAGATTACTATATAGTTCAGATTCCAATTTTCAAATGTGATTGGGCAAATGTCCCTAACGGTGTTAGGGTGGAGGATAGTCTTACTTTAGTTAATCTACACCAAAGTCAATGGTCTGTTGGTAGAGACCCTTTTATTTTAGCCTCACAAGCTAAACAAGTCTTCTACTCAAGAGAACATGATTCTTCCAATTGGTATGTGGTGATTAGGGCACCCCCTAGAGGTTTTTATGACATGGAAAATTATGATGAGCAAGAATTCATGCCTGTAATGTCTGAAGTTACTAAATCTAGGTTATATAATGTAGTGGAAGATGAACAATATGTTAGAGATGATTGTGAGGGTATATTAGTTTGATTATTGTTGTGTTTTTTGTAAATTGTTGAAGATGTTGCACTTGACATTCAAAGTTGTAATCAATGGAAAATTCAGTTTATACTTTAGCTCATTAATTGGTTGTTTCTTATTTGTGTATTTTTAGCGAAGAACTCTTGAAAACATATGTCTTTGATGCCAAGAATGACTATTTATTTCTTTCTTTCTGACTTTTATTATATGTTTTTTTTGTGATAATTGATAATATGTTGTTATATATGATTTTTGCAACTCATCAAAAATCTTACTAATTATAGAAACGGTTAATCAGAAACTAGTCAAAGAGT
Organism: Humulus lupulus; assembly: GCF_963169125.1. Classification (NCBI taxonomy): domain Eukaryota; kingdom Viridiplantae; phylum Streptophyta; class Magnoliopsida; order Rosales; family Cannabaceae; genus Humulus; species Humulus lupulus. Next base: position 76,465,471 of record NC_084794.1, on the reverse strand, counting down.
TTGCCAAGTACAAGATATGTCACCTCCATCTACAAAAGGAAAGAGGCCAAAACACATACCTACAGGAAAATTAGTTAAACTCCTCAATGAAAAGAGGAAGAGCTTTAGACTAAATTTGGAAATGGATAAGGTTGTTGAAGAGAGATATACTAAGGATGTGTCTCCAAAGAAAAATACACGTAGAATGATTGTAAGAAATGACTCTTCTGATGAAGAAGAAGTACCCATCTCCCCTGTGACAAGGAGATCTCTTAAAAATCTATTTGAGGTTGAACAACCAATAGACTCTCTTGAAAAGATAGTGAGACCACCTACTAATGACCTAATTTCTCCATTCTTAGCTTCAAAGACAGCCACTAGGGGTTCTATTAAAAGAGTGGTTGAAGTAGAAATTAGTCCTTCAAATGACCATGCCATCTCACCAACAGCCACAACAAAATCACAACGCCTACAAATCCCAGAAAACCCAAATGAAACAATTGTTGAAAACTTGCCAGACACAATTGTTGAAAACTTGCCTGACGAACAAGAACTACCTGAAGAAGTTGTTGCACCTATTACCCAAAAGAGAACTAGAGGCCCTAGTAAAATGAAGTCTATTGCAATAGACAGTGATGGTCGTTTGGAAGTTAAGTTTAACTCAAAGGGACAACCAATAGGTGCAACATCAATATCTTTGTCTTCATTTTTGGGTGTACTTGTTAGAGATATTGTACCAGTAACAATAAAAGATTGGAGGAAGATTCCTCTAGGAATGAAAGAGGTCTTATGGAAATCTATTCAGGTATATATACTCAGGTTTTATGCATTGAACATGAAATTTGTTGAAATTCATTTACATTAATACTAACCTATTATTAATTTTACTAGGCAAGATATAAGGTTGACAAAGATTGGCAAAAGACCTATACATTCAAAAGTATGGCAGATCTTTGGAGAGCTTCGAAATCAAGGCTAGTTACTAAAATAACAAATGTACCAAATGAAGAAGCAAGATTGAAACTAAAGCCTGATAATATTAAATCTATGAATGAGTGGAAAAGTTTTGTTAAGGAAAAAAATAGTGCTGAGTTTAAGGTATTTTATTCTTAACATCTTATAACCAAATATATTTATGATTAAAATTTATAGTTTAATGTCTATTAACTTTATATTCTTAGGCTACAAGCGAGAAATTCAAAAAAATACGGACAAAGCAACTACCCCACACTTGTAGTCGCAAAGGTTATGCAAGATTGATTGATGAATTGGTAAAGCCAAACATATTTACAGTTGTTTTATTATAGAATTTGGTTTAGATATTTTTTTAATTTATTTTCTTATTTTGATAGATGAACCATAGTGAAACCAATACACCACCTTCTAGAGTTGATGTTTGGACCAAAGCACATAAGAAGAAAAATGGTGAACCAGTAAATTCAGAAGTGGCTGAAGCTTTTGTATACACCTTGCCCTTTCAAAATCATGTGACTTTAGTTTTAACTTACTCATTTGTTTGAATACATTTATTGATACTATTTATTTTTGAAGGATTTGGTTGAAGAATATAAGAAAGATCCTGCTATGTCTTCAACTACAAATTTTAATGAAGACATCCTCACAAAAGTCCTTGGTCCTGAAAAAAATTCATACATGAGAGCTTTCGGAAGAGGAGTTACTCGGTCAAAGTTGCAAATTGTGTCAGAAAGAGATGACCATTTGATAAAGATAGAAGGTCAATGCAAAGATTTGAACGACAAAATGCAACACATGGAGCAACTCATTGTTTCTTTAATGAAAAATCAAGTAAGTATTTTGATGGTGAAACTATATTTTCATGTGGCTGAATTGCAATAATAACTAAGATTCATGTTTATTTTTTTGGTTAGTCTTTACTTTTGTATTTTTTTTAATTTTGATGTTGAATTCATGTCTTTCTATCTTACTTGTAAATAGAATACATCTTCTCAGAGCGAGGAGCAATCAAATGTCAATGTTCAATCAAATTCTCATGTTCATTCCACTTAGGTAATTATGATACTAATTATATGAAAATGATAAAATCTAAAACATATAATATTCAATATAAAATCATTTACTACTGCTGAATTTGTTATATTGATATATTGTTAGAGTGTCAAGAACCACACATTTGGCTCAAAATGCAAAATATTAGATTGGATTGGATCTGGAGAAATTATTGCAGAAGGTTATTTTATCTCAAGTGACCCAAAGGATGAGGTTCACCATGTTCCTCTTGGGCCTAATGCTACGAAAGTGGGGATAGATCTTGTGAGAAAGAATGATGCATTTCTGTGGAGGCCTTCAACAATTATGTCTACTATAGAAGATGCTGTAGGTAGTATAATTGCATGGCCAGCTGATAAATTTATAATTAGGTAATTAACGTTTTTTATGTACTCTTTTAGTTTACTATAACTTTAAGTTGAAGCATTACTTATTTAAATTTTGTTGTAGCTAAACAAATGGACTCGCAACAAAGACAAGTGCACAAATGATGATGAATTGAAGGATGGAGCAAGTTTCACGCATGGTTTACTTTTGTGTATCTTGTAATGTTTCTATTTTTCATTTTTGAAGTAAAAATTGTTCAAGATTATAAAACTTTATTATGTTATGCTTTCAAACTTAAGTTAGAACTAAGATCTCATGAAGTAGACACATTCATGGTTTGAATTAGTTATTGTTTAATGTAATACTTATGGTTTATCAATCTATTGAGAATTACATTTTATGATTAATTTTGAATTTTTTTATCAAAATACAATAATGAAAATCTTTTAATTAAAAAAAACCATATAAGTATACTTATCAAAATAAAATTTAAAATTTTATTACTATATGTTATGATTTAAAAACATATTATAAGCATAAAAAATCGTTATGGTTTATATAATATAACAAACTAAAAATGTTATCAAAATAATCAAATGTAACAGTTGAAAAGTGTTATGAAAAAAGTACAAGATTAAACTTCAAATTTATAATCAAAAACTCTATCTAAATGTTATTATTTGAATATTATAGCACCTAAAAATGTGTTATTGAATAGTTTAAGATAACACCGAACATAACATTCAAAAAATGTTATAGAAAAGACTGGACTTTTAATAACATGGGCTACGTTAGCATTTTCAGAAGTGCTATCAATAGTCCCAGATAGCACTTTTTAAGTGTTATGAATACTGTTTTTTCTTGTAGTGGATTGTGTTTATACATGTTTAAGTATTTGTTTAATTATGCTATGTGTGCATATATGTGAATGAATGGGAAGAGTCGGGAGCGGCGAAGGTCGAGAACGGCAAGGTCGAGTATGACAAAGGGCTAGGAGCAGCGTTTAGCATGCGGAGTATGAGTTTCCAAGGTGAGACCCTAAAGGATACCTGGGATATCCTCACGGTGTGGACCGCGAACCCAGGGCCTGGTAAAGCGCCTGGGACGGCATGGCCGTATGTGTTTAGCCTGATGGTGGCTTGATTATATGTTGAATGTTAAATATGCATATATTATCTGCTGGTGAGGGTTTTCTTGCTAGGCTTCGGCTCACGGGTGCTCTATGGTGCAGGTAAGTGAAGGGGAAAATCAACCAACTATGAGTACGGAGAGCGTGAAGCGGCGCGTACATGTTTGGCCTGCCTGGCTGCCACAGCCAGGGGTATTTTTGGGAGATGGTTATACTAAACCTAGATTTTTTTGTTTAGCCAACTTTAGTTATATTTTTTAGTTGTAAATATTTCTAAACAGTGTTTTGGGATCCCAAATGTTAAATGCTTTATGATTTCCAATGAATGGAATTATTTTCAAAGTATTAGACTCTATTTATGGTTTAATTACACTATTGTCTTAAAAACTCGATAAGCGAGTTAATTGCACATTTTAAACTCACTTAGTAATGGCTCTAAAGAAGTAGGGTGTTACACCTATAGATTGGCTCTGCCTCCATCGTTATTAGGGGTTCACGACGTATTCCAAATCTCTATGCTTCGAAAATACATCTCAGATACGACTCATGTGTTGAGATATGAGGATTTGGAGTTACAAACAGATTTGTCATACAAAGAGCGACCAGTTCAGGTGCTAGACAGGAAAGATAAGGTTCTACGGAACAAGACGATTCCTTTAGTGAAGATATTATGGAGGAATAGATAGGCCGAGGAAGCGACCTGGGAGCTTGAGTCAACTAAGCGAGATCAGTATCCCGATCAATTCAAGTAAAACTTTGATGATGAAATTCTCAGTAGGAGGGGATATTGTAACAACCCAAAATGCTAATAGGGTTTAGAGCCTTTATTAGCGTGTCATGAGGCCATAATTGTATATGTATGTGATTATGTGATTTAAATGCTTCACTACGTGGCATGCATGACTTATATGATGACGTGATTATACTATATGCATGTTTATGAGCATTAGATATAAGGGCATATTTGTAATTTTGGCATATTAAAGGCATAAATGTGGTTATATGTGATAAATGGTTGAGACCACATTATTATGCGGATATATTTGCAGTACACGGCTCGAGCGATCCTAGTGAGAAGATTAGCAAAATAGTCACAATAAGGTTTAATACCCAGCTCAAGGGAGCCTAGGGGTATCTTGGGAATTAAGAGAATATTTTGGGAATTATTGCATAATGAATAAGTATTTGGTAATTATTTGGACACGTCAAGATTAATTGAGAATTGGTAGGATGACTTGAGGTACTGGCGGGAATCAGGAAATGATCATTTTACTCTTGGAAATTATTTGAGGGCTGAGTAAGTTCAATGGGTAAATTAGTCATTTTGGAGTTAAGAGATAACTCAGTGGGAAGTCTAGACTTAGCCAGAAACCACCAAAGTCTACTCAGTTCTTATCTCTCTCTCCCTCACACAAAAACGTTCACCTTTTCCCTCTCTAGAACTCAAGGGGGAATTCTGAAATTTGGAGGAAAAAAAGCCAGGGATTCAAGTTGGAAACTTAACTAAAGATAGCTGGGAAATTAAAGCTAGGATTAGTCCAAGTGTCTGCTGAGGATTTAAACTACAAATTGAGGTAAGGTTTCAAAGTCCTAATCTGCTGAATTCTGTCGAATTATTGTTGAATTTAGAGCTTGCATGAATTCTGGGTTTTGACTGGTTTTGGGTGTTTGATGGGTGTAAGAAATTTGTTATATGTTAGTTATGATGGTTGGGATATAAGGATAAGTTTCTCTAGGTTTAATTCTAAGATGTGTTGAGGATTGGGGTTGAATTTTGATGCTTAGATTCGAGGGAAATGCTAGAAAAATGGTGGTTTAACTTGGTTTGGGGGCTCAGGTTGTGACCCTGTTCTTCAAGCGTCGCGGCCCGCATGCTTGAAGAGGCTAAGGTGCCTCTCTTTCGCCAGGTGCGTCGCGACCTAGGGGTGCAAGTAGTGGTCTGTGTCCTCCATCAGGGAGGGCTGGGTCTCTATCTTAGGGGTGGGCCACGGCCCTTAAGGGCAAGTCGTGACCCTAAATGGGAAATTAAGGGAACCCAAGGTTTTAGGCTCGGGGATTCAAACCTAAGCACTTGGGATGAATTCTACTACCCCATTTAGTAGAATTCAAGGACCCGGAGGCTAGTATTTGTTTCTAAAACATTTATTTGAATTAGAGATTGATAATTATCCTTGGTGATTTGTGACTAGGATTATCATTAAGGCTCAGAATTGAGGATCGTGCTCGGGACTGCTCTTTATTTATCGCTCGGGATTCAAGGTAAGAAAATGGCACCCATGTGGTTGTGAATGGGACTGAGCTTCCCTGTAATTGAACGTATGTATTATGTGATTATACGGTTGTTACGCGTTATATGAAAGTATGACCTAAGAGTTCCGAGGCTAATGATAAGTGTACCGAACGCAGCTCGGCCTAAGCAAGCCGGGATTAGCTAGATAAACAGAGGGCTCTGTCTAAGAGCACTGACACCTGAACAGTTGTATTACTGATTGAGATGTATCCTTGAAAATACATTTTTACCTCTGTTTAGCTTAAGGCTTGTACTCTGATGAATAATTGCATTATTTAGATTAAAGTTGATTGAATGCTACTATTGTTATATGTGTTTGTTGTTTATGGTTTTCTTGTTGGGCCTAGGTTCACGGGTGAACGTGGTGCAGGTAAAGGCAAAGGGAAACTAGACCAACCATGAGTTGGAGAGCTCTGGGGGCGGAGTGTACATCGTCAGTTGCTCAACCGCCACAGCTGAGGGAAAGTTACAGGAATAGAGCTCTATATTGTATTTTTCCATTAGATTGGTTTTTGTTGTATCAACTTTTTGAGAGTTGTATTTACCACATAAACTTTGTTTTTGGGATCCCATGTATTAAACATTTATTTTAATGAAAATTAACCATTTATGATCAAAATCTTTTAACCTTAACTTATTAGTGACTTTAGGATCACATCTATGTTGAAACGACTTGATTTGCAAGTCTTGCACTATTTTAAAATACACAGTGTAACGATCTTGGTTATCCAAGGCATTACAAAAGAAATTATAAAAGGGCTCAAGTGCGCGAGCATTAATTTTTTGTGCTCCATTACGAAAGGCTCGCAGGCCCACCGAAAATATAAATAAAAAAGATTGCTTTCAATTTTGGCCCTGGAAACTCCCTCTGTGATTGTGATGATGGGGTTGGAACTGGGAGGTAGACCACTAGTGGATAACTTTGCCCAAAAATTCTCCTCAAAGAGAGACAAGGCTGCAACAACATCCCTCGTGAAGCCCAAGTCCATGTCTCAATGTTGTTCACCTCCTCGGAGAGGTTTTTCTTTTTGTTCTTGAGGGCTTGGTTCTAGGCAGCCAGAGCTTGGATCTCCCCAAAGAGGACTTCATTCCACTCATGGGCGGCCTTCCGTTCCTGTGGGAGGGCTTCAACCTCCTTCGCTGCTTTGCTGGCCTTCTTTGAGAGGTTGTCACAATAGAAGGTGGCATGAGCCATTTCCTTCTTCTAATTCGCCTCAGAAGCCACAAATGACTCATTCGCAACCTTAAGAGCTGCTTCAAGCTCACCAGCTTGAATGGTGGCTACCTTCTCTACTTCCCGAAGCCCTTCCACCTCCTAGGCTAACACTCGTGATCTCAAATCTGCCAGCTTCTCCTGAGCTCGCTTGAGCTCATAGGATAGCTCCATAACGATGTTGCCCAAGTGGTGGGCCATGAGAACACACTTACAAAAGCAAATGAACAAATTAGTCTAACAATCGGAGAAAGTCACTGAACAAATGAAGTTTAAATAAGATAAAAGAAAGTACATTCACATTTGTCTTCTGGCCAAAGGTGACCAAAGCGGCCTTGTTGTTATTCCCCAGCTGGGCGAAACTCCTTGCAGTCAAGACGCACATACTGCTACTGAGAACTTGCAGATGTATTGGTGCCAAGGGTGCCACCAATGCACCAAGCTTCTCAGTGAATAGGGTGTCAAGTTGTTCCCAGCTGACCAAAGTAGGGGCCTCCTAGTCCTCGAGCTCTTGACAAGAGGGTTTGTGCTAGCAGATGTAAAATCCCACCTCATGAATCTGGGCGTTCCCCTTGTCAAGCCCTGCATTAAAATGTTGAACCATGGCATTAAACCTCTCGAGCAACTTCCCCTCGTAGTGCTCCAGGTACACGAAGAGTGTCAGAGCCTCCGATGGGGATGTATATACATGATTTGTACCTCAGGAGACTTGGCCCCTGGAGACGTAGTATGGCTGGAGGATACCTCCATGACTAGAAGACCGACCTCAGTCTCTAACTCCCCAACTAACGTCTTGCAAATGCCCCAATGTTTGGAATGTTGGGAGGGTGCCACTTCCTCCTAAGGCTTCATCTTTCCTCTGAATCCTGAGGCTGGTCGGACAGCTCTACAAGCAAGCACAACAAAATCAATGAATTTTTCAAAAGGAGAAATGACCATTAGTACTTAAACAAAAAACAATTGCAACTATTAAAAGTTAACTAGGGGACGAGATGAGAACACATGAGCTTCTTGGGGAGCCCCGCTAGTAAAGTGCTCCTCCAGTTGAAGCACTAATCAAGCGAAGGTACTCATCAGACGAACAAACTCCCAGTTGCATTGGACTCATACAGAAAAAACCACAAATGTCAGAATGAGGTCACCCTATCAAGGGGCACAAAACCTCGAGGATGTATCCTATTTCAAAGATCTTGGAGGACGCATCCTAGAAGTCTTGATAGTCTTTCTGACTCCACCAATGATCACCATTGAAGTCGCATCATAGGGGGTAGGAGATGCCCAGACATGGTCCGGGCTATACCTCTATTCGACATTTCTAGCATGAAAAAGAAGAAGAGGTATTTACCGTGGTTTAAGGTGGAGGCCTTGAGACCACGATTCTCCAACTAAGAGGGAGCTATTCTTGTCGGCACTAGTGCTCCTCCCTCAATCTCCTCCCTGATCGTTCGATCGATGATAGCTTCGTGCTCTTCCTAAATCGCTCGAGAGCTTTCCACATACTCGATGGTCAGTTATCAAGCATGCATCTATCGAGCCACCGAGTCCACCTACTCTATGTGCCTCACGACCTATGTTGGGATTTGTGCCCTTAAAGTGTATTTATGTATGAACGATTACTATTAATTAAATAAAGTTAATATTCTTCACTCATATTTAATTATACATACCATTTATCATGAAGATCCAATATTATTGATGTGGTCTTGAATTAAGTATATGTATAATGATATATGTACAAGAGGATTTAATTTAAGATAATAATATAAAAATCGTTCGTTATCGCTAAATAAAGTTTGAGCTTTATTTAATAAAGATTATGAGTACGGTCTATCTTCTATTTAAGACATAGTAGTTTATCCAGAATGTTAAGTATAGCGACACAAAGAGATAGAGGTGCCATTTACAATATAGATTTTATTGGACTGGGACACAATGAAAGAAAGAACTTCTCATAATCTCCATTAAATTATAGAAGTTCAACATTCATCAATTCGTGGCCGTTTGAGACTTGACCTCAATCCTGAATTGAGTCATGAACTCCTATTTGTGATTTTATGACTTTTGACTTATCAGGTAAGGTTCAATACTCCTACGACTAAATTCTTGAAATCTTTGAGTCATAGAACTACAAGTGGATTAGTTTTTCCCTTTAGTGTTGATTCTGGGCTTGAATATAGAGCGCTCAATTTCTTTTAGAGAATAGAAATTTCATTCTGTAATTAAATTTACAGAATAATGTTCATTAGAGGATCAATAGTATCAATTGATAAAGACATAATTGGAGAGGTTAATGGACATTAAGACCTATATCTAATTATGAACAACTAGGAGAGGGTCATAACTTATGTAACGACTAAATCAATGGACGACTTTATAGTTATAGCTTCTAATAATATAAGACTGTAGTTTTGAGAGTTCAATTATGAATTTCTAGTGGAACAATTCATAGTTAATAAATTAATTAATGGAACTAAGAGTTAGTGAAATTAATAAATTATTGAAGCTTAGACTAGAAGTCCATGCTGTCCCCATACTAGCTGATAACACAGAGGTATGATTTTTGTATTAAAAGAAATAATTAAAAATAATAAATTATTAATTTTAATTTCACAAACTAATATTTTTTTATAAAATAATATTTAAAGGCAAATAAAATTATATTGATAATTTTGTCAAATTAATTTAATCATATATAATTTTGTGGTATAATTGCATACTACATAAAATAATATGATAAAGGCCCAACAAATAGCATTTAATAGAGATCAAATACTACAGGGCCCAAAGCCTACTGTGGCCCACACATACACCCAATGAGATTAGGGTTATGTATTCTTTTGATTGTTATATAATTAGAACATAACATCTAGAGAGAAGACAGAAGATGTAATTTCATGTTATTTGCCAAGAGAGAAAAATATAGAACTCTCTGTTTTGTGAGAAGAACACTATTTCATGTGTTGAGATTCAAATGTGTTTTCTTGTGTATCTTTTTGTGAGCCATAGAATGGAAGATGGTTGGTTAGGAGGCTAAGACGCAATTCGATCTACACCTGTTCTACATCTAGAAAATGTATTTATCATTTTCTATTTTATTTAGATTCATATCTCATGACAAATATCTCATTCTAGTCATGGTTTCTAGAGTGATTCGTTCTTAATGATTGCTAGGATTGAATTTAAATGTTATCTCATGCTCCTACTGCACTGTCAATCACATGATAACAAATAACTAGCCTGTTCCTCGGACTATTGAGAAGCCCGAAATTGGGTGATGTCCAAGTTCTGGATGTTTTGGCTCATGTTAAAGAGGCCATACTTAACGTGATTTGGATTTGTCACCAGTTGGCTCAATTCCAACTCCATGCCAGGGAACTGATTCATCTTGTCCAACCAAGCTTGGAAGGAAGCGACTTGTCGAGACTGCAAGAAGGGGCCTATAAATGGAAAAGAACATTTTAAGTGGGGAAATAACTTATTCCTAAACATCCTTGGAAAGGGTAGGATAGTGACTTGCCGACTCTTGTGAAGTCTAGAAGTAAAGTTTGGTTGGCGCGAGTAGGAAACCTCATGGTGTAGAAAAAGTGGTCCTTGAAGTCCCAAGTGTGGCTCTCATTGAGGTGAGGGGCCTTGTAGTTGAGTTGTGAACTCTTCCAAGTCTACGCCCTTCTTCTTCAGGCATGCGTGGAAGCTATACAAGTACAGGATCTCCTCCGGATAAAGTTTGGGCCAGTTGTGGTGCTTGTACAAGATGTACAAGCCAACGATCACCCTATACTCATTGGGGATTAGCTGGAAGGAAGCGATCCCCACAAACTTCAAGAAGTTCACAAAGTATTGGTTGAGGGGGGGAGTGGCACCAGCATAGAGATGTAACTCACTCCAGGCTCCAAACCAGTACATGTTGCAGTGAAACCTCTTCATCTCCCAAAAAGTCTGGTAAGGAACCCAACCAGATGGATCGCATAGTATGCAAGATACCTCAACTTGGAGGACATGTGATCAGCCTCGAACCCTAAGCCCTTGTAAACGATTGTTTTTTTGTGGACCGGAGCAAGGTTGACATGTTTCTTTGTTAGCTCCCTCTGCCAGATCACACCTTGACATTCAGGGGCTGCTCTAACGTTAAAGCTATTTCTGCTAGGCGCTCAGACACTGGTTGTTCTCAAGAATAGGCCTTTGTCCTTGGGCCATGTCTACTCATCTCCCCTAGTACAATTCTTGGATCTTGGGATCAAAGCTATAGAAACTGTGCTCGTGAAGTTCTCTATGCTCCTCAGACATTTGAAACACAAGACAAAGTAGTTAGCCATCCTTACTGAAAGAAAATAGCTAGAATAATATAGTACCTTAAGAAAACTGCTCAGGGACAGAGAAAATGAGAAAAATATTATAATAAGACGATTTCAGGGCAACAAAACTTCGCCCGCAAAGACAATCAAAAATAAAAAAATTATGGCAAAAGGGACCAAAACCTTGGAAACGAATCCTAGAAAAAAGGCATTCACAAAGAGAGTGAACAAAATCCAGAAAACTGAATTCTAGCAAAGACTAAACCACCCACCACCATCTACAACCGGGTATCTCACCGAAAAATGCATTAAAATGCAAAATGGGACTAACCTGAAACTAGAAACCCCTATTATCCCATGTCAAAACCTAGCATGATTACTACCCAACTAGAATCATTGAACAAGAACACGTAGAACACATGCTAAACTAGGTAGAATGGGAAAACTTAAAGTCGATTCACTTGTTAAATAGAGAACGCAGGTGTTCAATCTAGTGTGAACGGTGATATTCTTAATGTCGTTGATCCAAATATACCTTGCAACTCTCCAGTTATCCAAATTGGATAAGAGACAATCAGTGATTCTTGAGATTTTTTGGGAAGGGTTTTTGAGAGCTCTGGGAAATAAGAAGGTTTCTGGAAATGGAAAATTTGGAAGTGTGAAAAGTGAAGAGGTATGGGGGGGGGGGGGGGGGGGGGGACTGTTTGGATTCAAACCCCCAAAGACTGTATGATTCTTGGTCGTTGATCGCCTATGGGTAGGCACTTGAGCGTAATCTAATGATCACAAAAAAAGAAGTTACAACCATACTCGTATAATGGAAAGATGAATCAGGTACGGAAAAGACATTTCATCTAATAGTAGTGAACGACTGCCTAAATAATAGGGAGTTGACACGTGTTGCCCCTCATCAATGGTGTCACTGCTTGAAATCCTTCAACGGTTACTTCCCGAAGACGGATCCCTTGAGGGGTAGCTCAGCATTACCTTCGAAGCTGAAAGTTCTAAGAAACAAAAAGTTAAGTCTCCACTACTCCTGAGAACCAGTAAAGATTTTGGGGGAATATGCGTGTGTTACTTTCATGTCATTTAGTCATTCTTTATCCCTAAAACCAGATACATTGATGGGTTGTTTCATCACAACCGGAGAACATGCTCGGGGGTTCATTTACAGGATCAATTCCCCAGAACCCCAGACAAAAGGTAATCTCACTGGTGGCTATATTGATCCAATAGAGCTCCTCAGGATGTGATCAGCCTAGTAAGCCCCGAGGACCTCCCATTACGGAAGGAACACTCTCATGCTAGGTGTCAATCAGAAAGGCATTTTGGACCACAGACACGTGCTTCACACCTTGTGTGGCTGTAGAGATCATGTTTTTGCTTCCATACAACTAGCAAGGTGGATGTCCCAAGACACCTCCTTAGCATGGGGATACGTGAAACTACGCGCTCACAGTACCAGAATACACCTTTTCCAATAAGGTTGTGGACTTGTAAACTTTGTAGTGGGCTCGTTGACAAGTAAATGGGGCCCAAAATCCTTACTTATGGGAAATGGACTTTGATTTACATGTAATCTAATCCCATTAAGGGAATATTATTGAAATCAGTTCCCATTAGTGAGACTAACCCCCCTCCAAGCCACCTATAAATAGGGCCCAGGTATCACTTGTAAAAGGATTCCAAATTTAGAGCATGAAAAAAACGCTGCTTAAATTTCTAGAGAACTTACGCTTTGTAAGTTTTTCATCCTCAATACAACTCACTTGCGGACTGGGGCTAATTAATAGTCTGATTCATGTAAATCTCTATGTATGATCTTTATTTTCTTTAAGCGTTTTCTATCAATTTGTAGTTGATGAAAAAACGAGTTAACATGCTCCATTTGCATGAATGTAAAGACACCAACAACTGTCTTAATTAAGGCCCCTGTCATGAATAGGTCTTCTGATTCCAATTACCTACTGACCATCTCCATTGCAGATCTACCTGCAAAGGCTTGCTCACAACGAAAGATTCGGTCCTCCCATTCTTCAAGGTTGATTTAGTGGCTCACTCGTCTAATTCCACCGCACCAGCAATCATCCTCTCTCAAGATTTCGTATGAAATCCTATGAGTTCCCTTCATATCAGATGATTATGTTGAGTTGGGGACTTACTCAGAAGATGGATCAGAGGAGCGACACGTTCATCCAGAGAGGAAGAACAATGATTGCTCTGAAAATTAGAAAGTAGACGGCTATGCCACCCAAAAACCAACAAAGCTAGAGCCAATGCCTACTCCCAAATACCAATTGGCTCGAATGAGAAAATTATGAGGGAACTACTAGAAAAAATGGTTGGCACTCAACCTCGTAATACTATTGAGTGGGCTTTACTGGCAATCAAAGGTATTTACAAATCACCCATGTTGGATTTGATTACAAACAAGCCAAAATAAAAAGACATTGTCCTCCCCAGTTTCACAGTGTTTCCCACAGACGACGCTAATTGTCCGGACCAAGTCTTCCGACCAATATTTGTTTGCAAAAATGGAACCTAACGCACTGAATCTTTCTCAGTCTTCACTATGCCCGATCATGCATTCCCTTTTGACTAAATCAACTTTTGTTTCATATCCTTCTTATAATAGAACTTTATCATAAACAAATGGTTGGTACCTACAATAAAACTCTATGATGCTTAAGTCAGTTCTCTTTCTCTCTAGAATTTGGTAGAGAAGCAGTATAGCAAAGACTCAACAAACAAACAAAAACTCACTCAATCTGTGGTAAAAGCCCACTATTTATAATGGAAAGAACAAAGAGAGGATTTAGAACAACTTATCGTCATTGGTCCATGCGTCCTTTTCGATTTCATTTTCTTGCTTAATTTTAACCGACTTTCTCTCGCCTCGTAAGAGCATTGGCTTCTTCTTAGAGGCTTGGGCCTCTGCCTATTTTTGTCTTCTCGCAAGAGTCAAGACCCATCACTCATAAAGACTTTTAGTGAGACGCGCGTTTTGACATTGCCTCTAAAATTAATGTAACTTTCTTCACAAATGTATTAGTCATGGGATTACCAGATTCTTTCAATTTCATTCACTACATATTTTAAGAATATTCTGCCATGTTAATATAAAAAAGAAAAGTTAATTATTATACGGAATGCCCTCACAAATAGATATAATCATGAAATAATTATTTAAAACAATGTAAAAAATGTAGTTGCATAAATTCTCATAAACGATAGAGAGAATGAAAACAAGTCTTTCAATAAATGAAAATAGTTGTCTAGGGTGAGAAATAAAAATTGGGACAAAAAAAAGTCAAATGATAAGAGATTTGCATAGGTGGAAACAGAACGCGGAGCAAAATAAATAGAGAAATGGATATACATTTCTTATATAATAGATATATTACATCTAAGAAATATAACATTAAATAAATTGACATTAAGTTTAAAGAAAAAATTGTATTGATAACTTTGAAGCCAAGTTAATTTTCCTGTTTAAAAATTGATGACCTTATTATCAAATTAATTGATTTGCTTACTTGCTTGCTTGTTTTAAAGTTACTAACTAAATTTTCTTTTGGAAATGTAACGTCCAATAATTTCAAACAAGAAGACTTTCAAAGAACTTCATATGCATGAAATATGGTGACAAATTAAATCTTACATTAATATCATGGAGAAAATTCATTATTATTCCTTGGTAATTTTTTTTAATCAATAAAATATGAACGCAAAATTTTGTATATGCTTGAGTAGTTAAAATCTAATTACATTA
Source organism: Humulus lupulus (assembly GCF_963169125.1). Classification (NCBI taxonomy): domain Eukaryota; kingdom Viridiplantae; phylum Streptophyta; class Magnoliopsida; order Rosales; family Cannabaceae; genus Humulus; species Humulus lupulus. The sequence goes on along the minus strand of NC_084794.1, from coordinate 76,450,441 downwards.
ACGAATCACTTTTATTGAATATTTTGAGTTATAGCTATGAAATTATTTTCCCAAAATTTTGATTACAAGAAGTAAGCATGACAAAATAAATGATCAATGATCAGTCTATTTATAGCACTGCCTTTAGATTCTCCTCCTACGATTTTTAGAAAAATTACAAGATATTTATTTAAATTCAAAATACAAACTAATAAATAAATCCCAGAAAATAAACTAAATATCTAATTAGTTCCTTAAAAAGTAGAGATAATATACATTATAGTTATAACAGACATCTTACCAGTTTTAGAGAAATTCTAAATAATTAAGGTGTCAAAAATAGAGTCCAAACATTCTGTTACACGTGTCCCTTTAATCTTATATGCACTTGTAACAAAAATTTGAACCCTGATTTTGACATCATAAATTATTCGAAATTTTTTTGAAAACTAGTTTGATTTCTGTTATAACTACAATATACAAATATAAAAAAATTGGGAATATAACTATGTAACGCACCAAATTTGTATTTATTTAATTTTGGCTTTATTTTTTTATTAGTTATTAATTGTTAGGAATTTATTTTTAATTGATTGGAAGAAATTATGTGAATTAAAATTTTTTTAATTGTGTTATTTAATTGTTTTAATTTGTGAATTCTTAAGATTTGGTTGTGTGCACCAAGGTGCATGGTTAGTAGAAATGCACCATAGCACTTGTGTGTGTGCATGTGCATGGTATGCACGGTGAGCATGCATTGGTTTCCATGCTTAGTGTATTTTTCCATCAATTAATCATTTATTTATTTTGTTTGAGTTTAATTAGTAAAAAGAGAAGAAAAGGAAAATAATAGGAAGAATTATGTATGGATATTTTTTGAAAAAAGCTAGTGTTTATTAGAAAATTGTAAAATAAATGGGAAAAGGAGAGAGGGGGTGTAGGCGTGTGGGAAAGGAAGAGCAATGGAGATGAGTGGTTACCTTATTTAGATAGGTTGACAATCAATCCTTGATTAAATGGATTTGAAGGCAAAAATCAAGGGAGATAGAACTTGGGAAAGTGTCTTTTTCCCACCAACACTTAGGGTTCAACTATTAGGCTTATAAAAAGAAAAATGTAGGGTTTGAGGAGCTCATAGTGGTTGTCGTGCAAAGAGAGGGAAAGGAAGAGAGAGAGAGAGAGAGCTCATGGAGAGGAGAAGGAATGAGAGGAAATAAATAAGAAGGGAAGAGAAGGACTTCGAATCCCCTAAGGTATGAGTTATGGTTTATGGTTTCATTCTTTCCTCTTCTTCTTGGTTCTAAGTTTGGTGGAATTCATGGTGATGCTAGGATTGAATTTCAAAAGAGCATAGTGGAGGTATTGGCCTAGGGTTTCGGCCTACGAGGGTAAGATTGTTCTTTTAGTCTCTTATGTTGATTGATATGAGAATTTGGTTTTGGTTGGTCTAATGCTTGGTAATTATGATAAGGTGTTGGAGGTTAGCAATCAAAGAGGGTGACCATAATTATTTTTGAGTTCCTTGATTTCTATCAATGGAGGTAATAGAATCTCTATCCTTATTATTGTTTTTGTTGTTGCTACGATCTCTTTGGATATAATCTTGGTGTATTATTTTACTGGTTGATTGGTTTATGTTCTTTTATATGTTTGTAAATTGTTTTCTATCTTGTAATCCATAGAAACATGAAAAGAGATATGCATGTGGGTTATGTATGAGTAGTATCCTATAAATGATTTGCTATAAAAATGTATATTCTTGTAAGAGGCCTAGGCATGTGTGGCTTTATGGTTAGGTGTGTGTGTGTGTGTGTTTGGGCGTGTATGGGTGTGTAGGCAAGCATGAGAAAATTTTTGGTATGTATGATGTATGAGTTTGATGAGGTTTGTGTGGGGATCTTATGCTTATAATGTCATGGATATTTTTATTCTAAGGAATTATTAATGAGTATGCAAAGTTGATGACAGACACATGCTACGAATATAGTTTTGAACTTGTTGTTAAGCATGATGGTTTCGGCATAGAGCCTCGTTTATCCTTAATATGTTTTTTTTTCTTTTATCTTGTTGTCACTTGTGATTTTTTAGAAATATGCTAGGCAGTTTGATGATTTGATATTGGTATAAAGTCCTTTAAAATGTTAATTAAGTTTTGTGTATATAAAATGGTTTAAATTCTTGATGCATGATTACAATTGTTTCTTGGAATGCATGAACTGTAGAAACATGCTAGGTGATGTTATTAAAGGTAAAACCAAAATACATATATGCTTGCTATTTTTTTTTATTTGACGGTGATGATTAATCAATGACCTTCAAATGCACAAGTTATGCCTCAAGCTTATAGTTTAGAACTAATGAACTAAAAGATTATTTTTTACACCTTAATAATGTATTTTCTTCAATCAAATGCATGAAGTATTTTATTAAGTTGTGAAATAAAACTATACAATTTTTATGCTTACAAATTTGATTATTTAAAAACTTATGTAATAAAATGTTTGCTGGAATTTTTGGTTTCTTGAAAGAAACCTCTTTTTAAATTAGAGATATAAAGTATATGTTAAAATGATTTAAGTCTTAGATTTTATATATGATAAATGCAATTTTTCCACACTTTGAATATGTATTTTTCTCATTTATTTTCTAAAGGTGATCCAGGAATTCATTTAATAATTATAAGTAACTACAAAAATTTGTCACATTCTTTTAATTGTTATTAAATAATATATGGGATTATTATTTATGCAAATTAAAGCTAAGGAATTATTTTTATAAACTAAATTTTTGTAATAAAACTTATGAATGGAAAATGTGTGATTTAAATGAATAATTTAGTAATAATAAACTCGCAAATTATTTATGCATGCTGAATTTTGTGAAATTGACAAGAAAATGAAGGAACGATAATTCCAACTTCAACGCTACTTTCAAGAAACGTCTCACATATGCATGTTACATGCAAGTTTACTTTTACTCTCAAATATATGTTATTTAATTAAATCCATGTATCCTGATTTGAAATTATTGAGAATTACTTAGTAGAATTGACATTATTCTTTTATGATTCTATGTTACTTTGTTGTATGAATTAAGTTGTAGTCCAACTTCTGCCATGTGTGTATGGTGCACACGTGGGGTATGTATGTTGGGCATGTGTAATCTTACATGATTTTAAGATGAACGTTTGGTTGTGGTTCTAGGCTCGTTGTGAAGTAACACGAATCTTATTTTTGTTTGGACTTGAGGTAAGGAAGTTAGCTAGAATTTCTACGAATTATGTTATGAAATGTATGAGCTATTATGTTATGAGATGAAGGATATATTATGTTGATTAAATCAGGTTATGATATTCTCTTTGCTCTCCCACTCAAAGTACATTGGAGAAATGTGGTTTGGGAGAGGCTTAGCATTCCTAAACACAGGTTCATTTTTTGGTTAGTGATGTTAAAGAAGCTTCGTACCAGAGTCCATATCAGCAACTGCATTTCACACTTGGATCAATCTTGTTTATTATGTGGAGAGTACAATGAAGACATACAACACTTATTTTTTCAGTGTGCATATAACAAGTTTTGTCTGCTGGAAGTGAAGAATTGGCTAGGATGGAATGCACAATTAGAGCAATATACACGGCTGCTTCAGTGGATTACCAAAGCGAAACACTTGAGCAAAGTTAGAAAAAGTATTCTCATAACTACTGTTGCCTCATTAATGTATCATATTTGGAGAGTGCGAAATGATGTATTGTGGTGTCATAAACTTTGGCATGTAAATCATATTGTAAAGGTAATTAAAAGAGATATTAAACGTAGAATGTAAATGATAATGTCATTTCAGACAAGGAGTTTAGATAGGGATTTGGTTTTCAAAATTGTAAGAAACACTTCATGATTGTATAGATATTAGGTCAGGGGGGATTTTAGGAACTTAAATTCAAAGGTTGGAAATGTAAATGATATGGTTCTGAGCAATATAATGATTCTTATTCTCACAAAAAAAGATATATTATGTTATGAGATGACTGAGCTATTATGTTATGAGGTAACCTGCTTGTATATGTGCTTGTATTATGTATGAAAAATAGTAGGTTGTTAGCGTGTTGAATGTGACACAACAAAGGAGTTACTAAGGATATGACGTAACTCATAGGGCAGGCGTGCCAAGGTTATTCGAGGACCTAAGTTCTTGTTTACCTCATAGAGGAGGTCTTACCGGTTTATGCTTTTGATGGTTACCCCATGATGTGACATGGTCAATCCGGGTGCCATGATCACATGATGTATGATTATGATTATGATTATGATTACGAATATGAGTATGAATTTGATATGTATACGAATGAATATGATATGGTTACTATATAATTTGCAATGAGATTACGATGCGCATGTAGTTTTCCTTGTAATTTATTGAATATTGTTGCATTTGTTTGTACTTCCTTACTGGCTTTTAGCTCACCCCTTACTTTCTCCTTTCAGGTAGGCAATATGTTTTCTCCTTGGCACACATAGTGATGTGGGAAGTTCCGATGTCTAGGCATGTATGACGCAGGGTGTCTATTAGCTATTAACAATCAAGATGAGCGCCAAGAATAATAAAAAACTTATGTAATGGTTTATGTTTTTAATTACGTCAGTGAAACTTATTATGTTTACTTTATTTTTAAAGACTGCATAAAGATACAACATTTTTATTTCAACTATTGGGCGCAAATTGTATGTTTTATCAAGGCCCCACAAAACATTTATTCTAAAATGGTATTTTTCTAATAAATATGAGTTGAACGACATTTTTATAAAGTAATAGATTAGAACGTTCTTATATAAACATTCCAAAACACACAAGGGGTATGATGGTAGTCCTTTTTTTAGGGGACCTCGGGAGAGCTACCATATAACATTGTTGACGCAGTTTTCGCCAATAGGGGATTAAGAAACCCGATTGGAGGAATGAAACTTTTTAATAAACCGTAAATATAAACTCACAAGATTTTAACGAGAATCAGTGGTTAAAATCCACCTAGTCCACAAGTCACTCTTATTCTTACTTTGAAACTCTTGAAGAAATTGTTTACGATAATTTCAACAGAGTTTTGGTATACAAGATGTCGGTCCCTTTTATTGTCAATTTCCCTTATATTTATATGGAATTGTGATGGACAATATTGGGTAACCATAATATAAATGGTAACATACAATGTTAGGTAACTTCCCAAATAAATGGATATGTAAATACCCTAAGTAAGCCTATTTCCATATACATCAATCAATAAATTTATATAACAATCGTGTGCATTTATGGCGCTTATTGGGCTTCTAGTTAGTAAGGATTCTTCCATATGAATGTCTTTGAACCACCTCGAGCTAGATTTCATTCTCGAACTGGATATGACTGGAACATGACAGCTTAACTTAGATAATGTTCAGGTCTAATGAGGGCGATCTAAACACCTTGATCTCTTTCATTGGCACCTTCGACAATATGAAGGATCCCAGGCTGTCCCACATTTAGTGACACAACCTCGAGTTGTTTGGTTTGGAGTTATCAAAACATCAAAACATCTCCAAAGTCTTGCAACCTTTATTTATTTCATGCCAAATGTACCCCGAGAAAGACATTTGAGCTCGTATTTTTAGGGTACAACAATTGCCCCTAAGTCCCTGCTCGTGCATGATGTCACTCCTAACACGCACGGTAGGGGCTTCTTGGCTATTGTTGTGAGAAAATGTGCCCACCCACTCACTCAAGTACGAGACACGTGTCTGCTTGTTAGAGGTGTCTATTCGTGTTTCAAGTACTGTGACAATTTTCTTGTCAACCTTTTGGCACTGTTTCGTTTATTTAATTCTACCCCTCAGATCTCTACTTGCTTTAATCATATGACTTATATTTTTCCCCAAATTTGACGTACAAATAGGAGAACAAGGCCTAACATTCACCACCTTTGCATTCTAACTTTCCTTTCTTCCTTCTCTCCAAAAATTCTCTAAAACCCTTTAACTTTCTTCCCTCTCAGAAATCCTTCCAACGGTTACCTCCCAGTATGAGACACGTGCTGCTTGTTAGAGGCTTCTATTCAGGTTTCGAGTATAGTGACAGTTGTCTTGTCAACCTTTTGGCGATGTTTCATTTATTTAATTCTGACCATCAGATCTCTACTTGCTTTAATCGTACGACTGAGATTTCCCCCCAAATTTGACGTATAAATAGGAGAACAATGCCTGACATTCACCACCTTTGCATTCTAATTTTCCCTTCTTCCTTCTCTCCAAAAATTCTTTGAAACCCTTTAACTTTCTTCCCTCTAAGAAATCCTTCCAACAGTTACCTCTGAGTACAGGACACATGTTTGCTTGTTAGAGGTGTCTGTTTGGGTTTCGAGTACTGTGTAAGTTGTCTTGTCAAACTTTTGGCGCTGTTTCATTTATTTAATTCTGACCCTTGGATCTCTACTTATACTTGCTTTAATCGTATGACTCAGATTTGTCCCCAAATTTGACGTATAAATAGGAGAACAAGACCTGACATTCACAACATTTGCATTCTAAATTTCCTTTCTTCCTTCTCTCCAAAAATTCTCTGAAACCCTTTAACAATATTCCCTCTCATAAATCCTTCCAACGGTTACCTCCTAGATTTTCAGCAATCTTCGCTGTTCTTCATCCTTTTACAACCTCGATCAAGGTTCAATCCGTAAGTACATCTTTACTCTGGTTTAAATTTATTTTTACTCATGTTTTTACAAGTTATGAAATTTTCAGTGTGTTTTTGCCTTATTTTCGATCTGAACGGGTTTAGTTTGTGTTATACTAGGCCAAAAAAAATGGACTAAAAACGATTAAGTTAAGTGCATGAAAAGAGGTAATTTTTCTGGGTTTTTCTTAGTTTAGAGGTTAAATGTACGAGTCTTTTACTCTTAAAGTTAAAGGGTTTTGGCTCAATTCTGGGTAGCTTAGGGGACAGAATACTAGGGTGGATTTGCATTAAACCACTTTTCGAAATGATCGTGTCTTACACACGAATCCCGAAGTTTCAATACCTTCCCGAGACCACGATGCATGAATTAGGGACGTGCGTGAGGCCACGCATTAGGGTGTTAAGCTTGAACTTAACACGTGGGTACTTTAGGTCGAGTAGTGAAGCCTTAGAATTTTTGGTTGCCCTTTCTTCCATTATTTAGAGCTAGATTACATCCCTAGGTCGCCTCTAATGAGTCATTTTGTTATCAGGCAAACTAAAACAATCGTCCTGGCCTTTCAAAAGAAAAATACAGTGGCAGGCTCCTCATCTCAAGGAAAGGATAAGTAGGTCGCTCCCAAGACCCCCATTCCCCACTTTGGTCCTGTGGTGGAGCAAGAGATCGAGGTAGGACCTAAAACATTCTTCAAGGCTGAGAGGATCATGTCTCGAATTACTTCTCAATCCGAGGAAAAAAAATAATGCTAAGTCACGGGATCGAGATGAACACCAACTTCTACACTCGACCTCCATTGGAGGGTGAGTGGAGCTATGCCTCGTTGGAGGACGACTCCAGGGCATACAGTGATGAGTACTTCACGTACTTCCTAAACTACGTGAAGCTCACCCCATTTTAGCTCCTGCCAAATTCTTAGCGCCTCCTCACGGGATTAAAGTATCTATTCCTCAAGAACGAGTGGGAGATCACCACCCAGAGGATATTGTATATATTTTTTTTTGTCTGAATGAAAATCCAAACATTAAAACCCAAGGTGATGGTTTTTATTACCTTTCCCGGTTTCCCAATCCGCCAGCATCATCGACCTCCCCAGTCATCCAAATGACTTCAAAGACTAGTTCTTTATATCAAATGGATTCCAAAATTGTGAACGCCGACCTCATAAGTATCTTAGCTTTTGAACTCTTAATATGAATTATGTAGTTTTACTGAGTTTTACTTATTCTGATCTAGTTGTTTATCGTGTGTAGTGATAACTCTTGAATAAGGAGTTATTTCATGTGCTTTTGAGCTTATAATTGTGAAAAAAGCTTGGGTGATGTTAGTTTATTTTTAACTTTTGTAGCTAATTTTGGTGTTTTTATTATCTTAATTAAGTATAATTATTTTTGTAGTTTTTAATAGCTATTGGGTTAAAGGTAATAGCTTCATGGATAAATATTTGCACAAAGAATGAACTAACATGTGAAACTATTTTGATTGAATTTTGTTGTTGATGGCTGAATTATCAGGTTTGCTACAGCAAAACAGATTTTGCTGAAGCATTTTGATCAGGTAGCTTTTGGGCACATGGAACATGTGGCAGTCAATGGGTAAGCTGGAAATTTTGGCTGAGGTGGCAAGGGCAGAAAAAATTAGCCAAAATATTGGAGAAAATGACAAAAGAGAAAGGAGGAATTCATGTTTTTGGAGAAAATTTGTCAATATGGTACTTTTGGTAAAAAAGAGGAGAAAACCTAGAATACACAAAAGGAGGCATCAATGGTAATATGAAGGTAGCAGCCATTTTGGGAAAGAAAAACCAGAAGAAGAAACAAGGAGAACCAAAAATCAGGAAGAAGAAAGAGAAGGAAGCTAGCTCAAGCATCACTTTGGATTTGTTCTTCTTTCTATTTCTAAACTCCATTTTTACATTTTCTTAGTGATTGTTCAATCTGAATATTATGGGCTATTTTGATTGTGGATTAATGTTTATGAACTCAGCCATGAACTAATTTTTAGGTGGCTTGAATTGTTGATGAACCCTATGTTAGTCTATCAATTTCTTGCACTTTATTTTAGTAAAATCTCCTTTGTTCATTCAAATGTGCATATATTAATTTCTTGTTGTTGTTTGGCCAGAAACAACAAGTTATTTAATTATGTTTAATGCTGGAAAGATTAAATGTAATAGGAAGAACTTGGATGACACAAGTCATAATCTAGGTTAGGTTATGTTAGTAAGTAACATAGGGATATGTTATTTGCCGTGTGTAACTTTTGAGAATTAAACTTTGATTTGCATTCTTAAATCTGATTTTGCATAGGAATATGTTTAATTGGGTAGAAGAATTAATGTCATAAAATTTGGGAAAGTTTTATGAGTGTTTAAATGAATTCTTGTTAACCTGGGAGTTTTGCTAGAATATTGCTGTCGCAATACGTCCGTAATTTGTTCAGGATGATTAATATAGGGGAATTCAATCATTCAAGTCCATTTTGCAATCCATATATTTCTCTCCATTTTATTGATCTGTTCGGTTTTTAATTTCAGTATTTCCATCTTTTTAATATTTTGTTTAGCCTAAAAACAACCACTACAAGAAAAAATACTTTCAGTAAGAAAAAGTATTATCAAATGTATACCATAACACTTTTTGATGTGTTAAGAAAAGTGGTGTTATAGTAGGTCGGAGCACTTTGCATAACACTTTTCCACAGTTATAGACATGTGTTATGGTATAGCCTACGATAACACTTTTGTTGTGTTATTTTAATAGTTAGATAAGTATTTCATGATGTTATTTATAAATAGATTATATAACACTTTTTTGTACTTATAAAGTAGTGTTATGATACACTTTATAATAACACATTTTCTGCATTATAGAAAATAGTTTGCTTATCATAATTTTATGCTTATAAACCAGTGTTATTGTAAAAGATACTGTAACACATTTTTGTATTATTCTAATATTTGGATAAGCTTGAATTATTATTATATAAAGTTGTACATTATAATTATTTTTTATTGCTTTAATTCAAACCTGCTTCATTTAATATACTTAACATTGTACAAATATATTTTTGAGTACCAATTATATGGTTCATAACACATATAACCAAATAATTGTGTCAAAATACATTCAAGATTATCTAAAAAACAATCCAAAAGTCTTAAGATATTCAACACTGCCTAATTAACATAAACAAAACATTCTCACAAAAGTCAACAAAATAGTCTTAAATAGTTGCATATTCAAAAGTAAAGGTAGGAATGCATGATCTTCCAAATGTCGAGCACACCAAAGCCTTCCAAATCAGATTTTCTTTTGCACTTCACTTGTTGAATCTGGTAAACAAAACATAAAAGAAAAACTAATGAGGTCATGAAATATCATATCATTCATCTAAAATAGTCAATAATATCATGACGCATAACCAAATTTACAATAATTGAGTTTGAATAACAAACAAGTTATTATATTACCCACATTACTACAACCATCTATAATCAAGTGCCTTAGAACTTTAATTAAATGGTGCATAATATCAATTCAAGTGACCATGGACGCAGGCACCAACACTTCCAAAAAACTTCAAAGCTTAGTCTACTCTATCAGCACCACTAGACAAGTTAAATAGTGAAACAGTGCTGCTGCCGCTACTAGTTTTATTTCTTTCTCTTAGAGCCATATTAATAAAGATTCTTTAGAAAACTGAACTAACGATTTATTTATTTATATATATAAACTGAAACTCTAAGCGTTGAAGACTTACCATCCAAAGATCTGAAGCCTAAATGCACATAATTTTATCATTGTTAGTACAATTGCTTAGCATCTGACTCGGGTACACCTTCAGCAATGATAGCCACAACTCGAATGGTTGGCTGCTTCAGTGCAGACATTAAAGAGACAGCAACACTGAAAATGAGAAATAAATAATGCATGTTCATTAAAAAGTACTTGTGTAGGAGTTCAAATACCAATTGTTAATGAGCATAACAAGTACCCACCTTCTAAATGAAGCAAAGTTGATAAAGACGTCAGTAGTAGGGTGTGCGGCACAAGCTGCTTCAATGCTACAAAAGTAATCAATAGTCAATATGAAGGTAAGTCAATCTTAATGTGTAATTATCTCATCATGATGTTAGTACTTTTTACTCTAACAAAATCTGGCTTTTATAAGCAAGTAGTTATTAGAGGAAGTACTTATTATTTCTTATTTATTCTCCCCTAACCAAAATATTATATACATTGTTAAACTAATTTATATAACAGGCTATCAGAAAAGAAAGAAACAATGCAGATTCAACAACCACCCAATCAATGGTGAGTTGACATGAGATTCTTACGATACAAGTATAGGATAGTTACCTCCTGCTCTAACTTGAATAAATGACGATTGAAGTGTTGCTGCAATCTCTCATTTGTATAATTAATGCAGAACTATTCAAAACTATTCCTCTGTACAACAAATTACATGGCACAAACTATAAGTAATATTATATTTATATAAATGGAGAAAGAGAGCTTGATAGTAATAGCATAGCTGAAATATACATCGAATGATTCAAAGCCATAAATATCAAGAATGTTGATGGATCTTCCAGTACGTCGTTTCCCTAATGCAAGTGATTTGTTAATTTGTTCCACCAATCATTCAAAAAGACATGCATAAATTGACTTTGCCAGAGCATCCCTTGTGTCAATGGCCTAGGTAAAAAGCAAAAATGTGATTGTAAGGAAACGAGTAAAGGAGCAGTAACCTTAGTAGTAGATCGAATAATAGTATGTCATCATATTAATGAGGGGGATGATTTATGTTAGAACATAAAATTCCCATGCAAGTCACATCCATAACAACCCTCAATTGAACTAAAAATATACAATCAAATTGTCACCTAACCACATGCATGAAATAGAGCAGTTAGGATTAGCCTAAACATACTCCAAGAATCTGGTATTGTGGAATTCAATTCCAAAACATCGATGAGGCATTATGAGCATAATAGCAATCTGTCATTAAATACAATGTTCCAAACTGTAAAGGAAAAAGAAACAAACAATTGATCTTCAATTAACTCAGCCTAGTCATTTTAGACCAATTTCTAAAACAGTCTATAAATAATAATGAGATACGTAATATCCAGGAATAAATATGTAAAAGGACAGTAACTCACTTAACTCCAATATTACATGACTACTTACTGTATTATATACTATCTGAAACACAAACATATCATGTCACCAAAAAAACTCTTACTTGTGATAAATTCAGCTTTTGAATGATATTATCGTTCCCCACTCTCATTTAGCGAGTTGACAAAGCTAGCTTAAGCTCCTCAACATCACATCCAATCAAATCGGCAACACTAAAAAGACCTGAAAATAAACTTGTAACCTTCAGTAAAGAACAAACATCAATCACAAAAACAAAGTTTGCGAAGGCATCTTTTCTACCATAAGAATGTGCAACACATCAGATTATTAGGTCAAAAAGTGAGGAAACTTTATTGTGCCAGCATCAATTGACCATCAAAATTAACATAGTTGTTTCACACTCACACATAAATAGTTATCTCATTTAAACTATAAAATTGTTGTCCATAGTACAACTCTCAACCAAAATGATATTTTAACAATGATGCAAGGCTAGTAAAAAGATTATACAGAAGTAGGTCCCTGTTTTTTTAACAATATATAATGCACCAAGTAAAATTTCTCCCAAAAACTTTCCAAAAAACATTAAAAAATTTACAATTGTCAATATGCTTTAATCTAACAATTACTTTGATACGTAAGTTTACTGTTGCAACATATCCTATTTTTTAAAAGTAATTATAATGTCAGTGCTTCCATATAAAATAAGAAATATTCATAGTTCATTATACAAAATCACATTTAAAAACTTGCAAAGACTGTTCTTCTGAACTCATTTCTATTTAGTTTCAAGAAGATACTTACTTTCATCTGCCAGAACTTCAACATGATTTTCATTATCTATCACATTAAATGAGATGTTTCCCAGCCATAATATTGCAATAAGCATTGCAAATACACTCTGCTGATCTTCTTTGCTTATATGAACAACATCCAGAGCTTCCTGAAATGGCAACCATGCTAAGTTCAAATGCAGAAGTACATATATTTTTTCAATAACAAGAAAAGATTAAAGTTTCATGTGTACAAAAAATTATGATGAGCAAAGGTACCATGACAATACGAAATTGTTCGGCATCATTAACACCCATAATTGAATAACAATTGCTTTGGCTCAGATATTTATAGTCGCTTGCACTCTTCAAATTCAGCTTTCCTGAAACGGAAAATCAAACAAATAAAACTTGGAAAATAGAAAAGAAATATAAAAGGACACTATTTAAAAGTAAATAAAATCCACAAAGCTACTTAATGAGTAAGGGATTTAACACTGAACTGATACATGTATTGTGAAGAGTATCCATGTTTAGAAGCAATGGGTGAAAGGGAGAGATATACGATCATTCCATAGAGCAAAGAACATATAATATGTCAATTAGATACCTTTGAAAGACACCCACCAGCTTTAGCAGTCTGATCATTCCATGTTTAGAAGCAATGGGTGATAACAGTTTCTCTAAGTTCCTAAAGTTATTCCTTATGGGAAAGCCTTTAAAAGACACCCACCAGCTTTAGCAGTCTGAAAAATGTGATGGAAAATATTTTATACAATCTGATATGGTCCTTTGATATTATCAGTGTACCGCAAAGTTGTATAAGAACTAATCTCAGCTTATATATCTCAGTTTTTTTATGCTACTAACTCATGAATCTACTTGAGCATTCTGGAAATCTTTGTTTTCATGACACAATAATCATAGACATGTGACTTCCCAATGTAGTAGTTGAAGAGAGTAATTACATATATATAATATAATGATAAAAATGTTTTCCCCTCAACTTCACAGTTTAGTGGTTACAGTTTAACTAAAACCAACATTTTGATATTTTAGAAAAAAATTTGTTTCTATTGCAGCAAAAAAAAAGCCTTATCAGCAAACTGGAATGATGGTTTAAGAAGAAGTTACAAGTAAAACAAGAGAGTGAAAGAGGTATTAACAATAAAGACAACTTTTTCATTCATGAGGAATATAGTTTGAGAAAGTTAAAAGACTTCTTAAGAACATGGAATTGAGACTAGGAAAAAAAAATCGTTTGATCTTAAAAACTTGAAAGAAGACATATAACCTTGCATAAGCATATAAACTATTTTTATTGTATTTCAAAGTAATGATAAATTAATATTAAAAATATTAATCATAATATGTTTTTTGGCTTTTAAATCTAACCTTTTATTCTCTGTTGTGAGTACACTTGTATGAAATGTAAGAGCTGGCATGAAGTTTGTAATGATCTTTGTATACTACAGGAGAAAGATTTGAAGTGAAAAAAATTCCAAACAAAGAAGATTACATGTCTTACCAAATAATATACCATCAAAAAACCCATAATAAAGAAAATGGTTCAGTTTTTCCCTAAACAAAAAGGTCTCTTCATACAACCAGCAGTAAATGTTCTTTTTTTTTGCCAAAATAATTGTTCCTTAACTTTACTAGAATAGCATTTATACATCAATAAAAAAAAAAAAAAAAGCAGCAAGTAATCAGTCAATTCCAAAAATTACAAAAAAATGGAAAGCCATAACTTTCAAAGAAAACCCAGAAATGAAATGCTTTTTACTCATTTAAAATAGTAATTAGCTCATGCATGAACAAATTCCAAACATGTTAATGAACATGCAATGGTACAAATGCATATGTAAAAACACATATATTTGCACCTAATTTCAACTCTCATGTGCATGTTGCCAAGGCATAAACCAGCACCAGCTATTATCCAATGTTGCAAATCTACCTGAAACATCCTAGACTAAGAAACCCAATTCAAGTTTCCATGTATTGCTATTTACAAGTTTAACTGCATATCATGTTCATTGGTCCATAATTTATGTCAAACTAAGTAACCAACCTAATGATTTTTATATAGAATTACCAAGATTGCAACATATTCTTATATATAAAAAGTAATAATGATTTTTTTTTAAGTTTTGAAAAATCCAAATCATTCAAGCATGAAAGAACCCATTAATTCTTATAAATCTCTCACTTAAACATCAAAGGACCTAAGTATATTCTGTACTAGATGTGTAAAACATATAAAACATGTAAGACAACAAAATTACAATCAAAATATGTAAATAAACAATCAACAAACTGGAAACTGCAACATTATAAGTTTATAACAGAATGGAAGGGAATTGTTCACTAACCTTATGATGATAGACTGATTTACTTCATCTGGAAAAAAGTAAGTCACATTAGAACTTTTAACAGCTAATGACAATTCTCAAGGTGGGATTTATGTACTGAAAAGAATAATCTTATAAATATTGAACGAGTAAAGAACCTAGTATCATTTCCCGGATTGCTGTGTCTCTAATGGCATACACATGTGGGTTGTCATTTGTTTAACGCTTATATGCGTCTAAATATTCATTTCCATACAAAGGAACTTTCTTAAATGGATAGTAGCAACCAACACTGGTCCTGCAAGGAATACAATCAAAATGTAAAGACAATAGAGGAGACATATTTCCAAGAAAATGACAAAAGAAAGGTTACAACAAATTTGAGAACATACGTAAATCATATTTTGATTGTATCTGTATTGGAGATTGTACAACACTGATGGTTCATTTAGATAACTTAGCTACATGAGATCATCTACACCATCAAGGATATCAGGATTTGCTGGGACCAAACTTTCAGTTTGTTCCTTTAAAACCTACAAAGTGAACATTAAAATAAATCAAACATCTAATGGAAAAAGACAATCAAATCTCAACTCAAAGTTTCCATAGCTCTTGCTGCAAAAATAAAAGTTTCCATATCTCTCTTACTTTCTCATCAGGCAATGCAATGATAGATTTTGTCCCTGATATTGACAATATTTTCGCAACCTCCCATTTCCCATTTGGGCATTGAAACCAAGATTGAAGCTTCTGAAACAATAAACTTAAGAAGTAGGTACAGAAATTAATAAAAACTACATACTATGTTCATAAACTAAGCTCCAGGAATCATCAGTTACTTTTTGAAACCAGTTTATAAAATTAAGGCTGAATTGCAACAAGTCTGTAACAAAATTTGGATCTCTCATGTCAGCTATTTCTTCAAAAAAAAAAATAGAATATGAAATTGAAAGTGCAATTGCATTTAAGAGACAATTACAAATGAAAAGCAAAAAAGGTAACAATCTTCATATAAATAAAAATCAAGAGTTAGAGTATGAAGTCATTCTATACAACAACAAAAATCATAATCTGCAAACCACCAATCTACAATACAAGGGAAAGACCAGCAACACATTAGACAATAAATGTAAAACTGTAGTTTGGGATTGGGTGAGGGGAAAGCAGAAGATCTAACAACGAAATACTAAAGTAAGTTTGCTAAAAGTGAAACAACATTCGTAAAACACCAACCTACTAAACACGTGGCTAAGAGCAGTTACATGTTATTAATAAATATACAATTGGAGGGAAAGAAGTCTATAGCAGAAAGACTCTGAGATTCACTAAACAGTGAAGCCAAATGCATAGGCATGAACAAGTTGATATCATGTACTAAATTCTAAAATAAAATTGTCAAAATAAACAGTTAAAGTTATAATTTGTTCCATGTTGATGTTGTCAAATATATAAGACATTAAAATTACCCCAAAAGCCCACAATACTTGAGTAGTGAGCAAAACACATAATGAACGTCATCATTTCATAAGCACTACCTCTCATAGACGAAAATAAATTGCATATGCATCAAAGAACTGCCATTCTTTTTTGGAAAATATTAGTACATACAGCCAAAAATATACCTTCTTCACAGCATAAGAGTTGGTATCACCCCACCTGTGTTCACTGCGAGATGCAGAGACCGATGGCACATGTGGAGCTACAGAGTTTGAATATTCATCACCACTTGACGGTCTGTCTTCAACTGAAACTACGTTCATACCATATAGTGAATCCTCATTCACTTGGTCCATGCTTCCAGAACTATTATCAATAGCCACATCCCCTGAATCATTATTTTCAGGTATACTTGATGAGGTGATATTACTGTATCCTAACTTTTCATCACCAAACTTCCCAAATTGATCAGAGGTCGGTGAACACATGAACCTAAAATCATCAGGCAATGATTTGATTGATTGGAAATTTGGCGGAGGACGGGATTTCTTGGTCATTTTCCCTGAATAATTCTGGAAACTACAAATATCAAATAATCGGATAAAACTGGGATCAAAAAGCTTACTTTTGAGCTAAAAAAAGTCTACAAAACTTTAACAAGATCCCATTAAAGGACTAATCAGATGAACATAATGGCGGGGACCATGAAATAAGGTTTAGACCCAAGTGCTCTTCTCTTATGGGTCACAATTGAAGAGCCTAACACCTAAAGATGCTTGCTAAAATCTTCAAAGTTTATCAAAATAATCAGCACAAGTCGGTACCAAGTTAAATTAACATAAAATTATTTTTTTTTGTAAGAAAATCTACTTTGACATGCTGAGACGGTTCATAAGGTCTTTGAATCTACAACACAACCTCTACATCCAAGTAACTTGCCAATGTTCTTTCACAGTTCTAGGTCTTACCAACGAACCATTGATGAGAAAAAGAAAAAAGGAAAAGCAAACAACCATGACATAGAACTGGAGTGTTTGAAACAAAAGCCTCAATTGAACTCAACAACTTACCCCAAAAAGAACCAACTTTTATAAATTTTCAATGGGAGGCGCTCCTGGACTTGTGGAATCTAGGCCCTCTCTTGGTGCACACTCGGGGCTCTACAGCGGAACGGGTGCAGAATCGCGCCTGGTGGTGGCCCGCGAATGGAAGTCGCACTGGGTTGAAGGCACGCAGAGGTGGGCTCGCACCTGGGGTCACTTTGTTCGGGGGTTGGGTTCACAGGTGCCTGAGATTTGGAGCTTGGCTCGGAGAAAAAGGGTTGTGAGGATGGTGGTTAGGTGGTCGGAGCTAAGGATGATGGTGGTTACGGGAGTGGCGGCTAGGGCGAAGGGAAAAGAAAGAGACGAGAAGGAGAATGGGAAAAAAGGTTAATCAATAATCCGAGAAGGAGAATGGGGTAGGCTGGTTCTTTTTTTATATTTTATTTCTATTGCTTTACCAATATTTACATAGTATATATTATAATACATTTTCAAAAGACTTATAATTATGTGTTGTGGAAAGTAGTTTTTGATGTAGTGAACCCATTTGATTCTTAGTACTTATAAGTTGCTTAGTAATTGTTTTGCTCATTTTTCTATTTTGCAATCCCTAAGAAGACGATTTACTTATCATTGTATTACTTGTGTGACTACGTGCACTTGCATATTTAAAATCAAACATTAAATTTATCACAACATGTAGCTATCTATAAGAGAACGACATGGTCAGAGACCCTTGGAGGTCAATACAAAACTCTGGTCAGTGCTCCTATCAAGGAGAAAGAGTTCAAGGTGGTTGTGAATGATGCCACCATGGTGGCTTCCAGGACGATCAGGGAAGATCAAACACTGGAAGGTCTTTCCAAGAGGCTACCTCCATTTGTTGAAGAGGTTGAGGAAGAGGAGGAGGTCACACTGTTGGTGCGTAAAAGAAGATTGCCGAAGGCACGCAGGATACTAACCAAGGTCGTGTCGAATCGAGGGAAACACCCGATGTCTCCGACCAAGGTAATAAAGATAAGGAAAAAAACTTAGTCGCTGCCAGTTTTGCACTAACCTGATTCAATATGAGGCAACTCGTGAACAAACATCTGAAGACTTGGATTGGGATCTACCTTGCATCTGTGCGTAGATTAATTGGTTGTTCGCCATGACTTTGCCTACACTAAGTACACCGTAGTAGTAGATAAAACTTTACACTTCAAGTCCACCATTTTTGAATAGTACGGTACAAACCTCATATCATGGCATTCCTTGTGTCATGGTTCTTTTTCCTATTAGGCAAGCCAAATATGTGCCTAGTCTGGATGGTGGACTTGGACCTAGTAAATCCCACGAAGTAGTAATGTTAGAATCTTCCCCTCACCTATTAATCCAAGAGTTAAAGGTTGTGTCTATCTTGGTCCATAATCTGAAACTAATCGTAGTAGTTTCCTCCTCTATTTTGGAGGGTAGGGTTCTTCTTCTGTTACTTCTTACTGTTTACATAGTTAGAATTATAAGTCTTTGTTCAAACTTTTCTGTTCATTCTTGTGGAAGAAGATATGAGCCTCCAATACATCTTCAGCATTGGCCCTACTGTCAAGAGGCTGAGGATTTTCAAGAAGGTTACATCTAGAACCGGAGCTATTGTTGGATATCCTTCCAAAGCCAAGGGTACTAGATCTAGCCAGAAGTAGCCCTAGTCCTCTGTGATTACGACCCAAGATGCTCATCCTCTAACTCCTCGTAATCCTGTGAATGTCCTCTAGGTCATCCATTCCGCAACCCCAACTATCACGATCCCAGGTCCTCACATCGAGGAGGGGAAACATCCAGGGCCCCTGCATGGCTCGCTCGAGTAGATCATGAACCATATGACAAAGCATGCAAAAAATGGTCAGCACTAGAGAGTTGCAGGCCATAAAGGTGAAACCCTCAACAATCATCCTCGATTGTGCATTGGAGATGACTCTTACTGTAAGTCCTATCCTTACCTGCTTCTTTAGTTTCATATTTTCATGAACTGCCCCTCATTAATTATTGGTTGCAGTCTTAAATGACTTATATCCATGGTATTGCTCAAATCAGGGATGAGGTGGAAGAGGCTAAGGTACCTCTCGAAATCTCCCAGAATAACGAATAAATTGCAAAGGCGCAAGTTTGGAGGTGATCCAGGGCCCCAATCAACTTCTGAAATAAGGTTGAGGACATTGAGCTGAAGGTTTCAGGGGTTGAGGTAAGTCCCTGTCCAAGGCCAAGGAGGATGCTGCCTGGATTGAGGAGCTTAATCTTCAGAAGAAAGGTTATGGGACCCAGATAGAGAGCTCCTTGGAGGAAATGTTCTATCAGATTTTGGTGTACAATCAGGATGAGGATTTCTCATTCCTCAATTCTAAAATATGGGGGTGTTATCTCGCCAAGTTGCAGGACCGATTGGCAAAGGAGCCTGCGAAGACGGTGGAGACGACTTCTAGGGCTGAAGCTGATGGAGGAGAGGAAGAGATGTCATCCCAGGAGCAAACGGCTGGAGCTCAGGGATGAGAGGACTCTTCAATATACATGTTTTATTTATTATATTTTATTGTTAGGGTTATTGCAAACCCTTGTAAGGAGGCCTTTCAGGCCGAGACAATTGCCTTAGGGCAATGCTTCAAGGTTAATTATCCCCGCTCAATTTGTACATACTTTCCTTATATATGTTGGTTTTTTATGTTTGATCTTTCTTCTCCCCCTTTCCATTGATTATTATCGTGTTTATAGACCTTTGAAGATTTTATACACTTTCATAGTTATAGGGAGTGCTTTTTAGATCAAGACATGTGCCTGATGAATTGACCAGTTAATTTCTAGTCGTTGACCTGTTTATATCAAGGAGTTTTGATTGCCTATTTGCACATACCTGTTAGGATTCATGTCTCATACCTAGTTTGACTCCAAGATTTTTGTACCTAGTTAAATTCTAGGATTTTTATTATTGCGTTGAATTTTCTTAACTTAGTTTTCATTCAGAATTGCTTTGAAAACTCGACCTTTAAAAACTCACAGACTTTCCAAATTCTAAGTTGCAAAAATTTATCAGAAGTTTGTAGAATATTTCAAAGACTATCGAGGGTTAAATGACCCCCAAACGATCATAATATAAAAATATTCTAGATCGCTTTTACATAATCAACTCGTGCTAAATAATAAGAATAAATTGAAAAATTCTGGCACCGTGTTTATTTTACACAACAACCTTGTACTATTCAAATTGAAATAATAAGAAATGTGGATTTTATACTTAATCCTTACAAGAGATGAGATAAATAAAGTCTAACAAAGATTTGTTATCACTAGTAAAACTTCTTAAGAGGCAAGGTTGTAATGCCCCAAATTTCCTAATAAGGTTTAGGACCTTGATTAGGAGGTCGGGAGGGCAATAATTGATTTATTATGTTATTAAATGATTATATACATGTTTATGTGAATTATATTATAATGTGATGATAAATGCATGCATATGGATCCATTTCATTATAAGGGCATTTTAGTAATTTAGCCCATTGAGGGCGTAATTGTGTATTTTAATGCATATGGGTGAATTATGAATAATACCATATTATATGTGGATTTGTTCGAGCCATTCGACATGAGACGATCTTTGAATGCAAGTTATCGGTCTGGTCATATCGAGATTAGTTTCGGGGCTCAGGGTGAGTCTCGGGGAGATTTGAGGATTAGATCATTATTGGGAATTAAAGGCTAATGGGATATGATATATTATCATTTGAAGATATTGAGAATAATGGGAATTTGAGGGTGTTAATTATGATTAACGAGATAGGCGGGAAAGGACAATTTTGCCCTTGGTGGCCTTAAGAGGATTTGAAATGACCTAAGGATATTTTAGTCTTTTCACCCTAAAGGATATATATTAGCCATTAGATGGCTGTGGAAGTAACTAAAACAGAGCAAAGGTTCCTCCTCTCTCGTGCACCATTTCTCCACCTTTTCTCATTGAATTTTTTAGCTCAATTTGGGGAATCAAGCTAGGGAACCAAGCCTTGAGGGTTTTGGGTTATGCTCTACCATTGAACAGGGTGCTAAGATGAGATTGAGGTGAGTTTCTGGCCATTAAAACCTTAGTTCTTCCTCTGTTTTCATTTGGTTTTCAGTTTGGTTTTTGGGTTGGAAAGTTGAGAATTTGATGGGAGTTTTGGCTGGGGTTACTTTGGTTGTGATGCCTAGGAAATATGTAGATGGTTTTTGGGTTCAATTGGGACCTAAAATGAGGTTTGGAAGCTTTTGGTTCAGGTTGGAAATGGTGGATTCGAAGGGGAAAAGTTTCAAGGCAAGTCTGGCTCGGTGTAGCGCTACAGTGCTACTCAGGGTGGTTCTTGTCTGTCTTGGGCTCTAGGGTGCTACAGATTTCTGTTTTGGGTGTTTTTAAGGGATTTTGGCTCGGGGTTTCAATTCCTAAGGCTTGGGATCGAATCTACTCACTGTTTGGGTGCAATTTGTGGTCCCTGGAGTGAGGTTTAGGTCAAGACCCTTTTATTGTTGATTTTCATTAATGGAGGTTATATTTGGTTACGACTAGGTGACTGCTAAGGGATTAAAGGATCGATCATTCTCAAGGGTCGTTCAATTGTTATTTCTCGCTCGAACCAGAGGTAAGAAAACTGCACCCAGTATGTGATGCATGTGATGCACGAGAAACATGTGGTTAGGGCATGCCATGAATGTTGAATATGAGATTGATTAAAGCTTGAGTCTCTGTGTTTGTGCATGATCCTAATTATGCTATCAATTGTTAAGTAAGCTTGTTGAATGCCCTACATTTGGATATTTGACATGTGATATATGCCTGGTAGCATTGCTTACTTGTACGTGGCACTGACTTACTAGTCAGAATCGGCAATGGTGTCAGAACTGACTATGAAGTTATGACTTACTAGTCAAGTTAAACAGTAGTTCTGAGCACTGGTCATGTGTTATTGACCTATGAGTCAGGAGCAGCATAAGCGTCATGAACACAAGTCGAAAAGATTAGATCTAATCGACATTTGCATTGAATGACTCGTCATGAGCATTAATGCCGGACCAACCTCAAGTTTGATGAAAATTATAAGCGCTTGTCTAGTCTATGGCTAGTTACTCAGAGCCAAGGCCAGAAGGCCCAGGTGACTGTATCGTCAAATGGCTAAGGGTACAAAACCCACACTAGTGACTCATCAGTCACTCATCTAACGGTGCAGATCCCATTTAATTAGGGCTATAAGCCCCAGCATTGTTATCGGAACCTCAAGTGTAAATCACTCATCTGTTTAGGATTGACTTGATAGTCATCCATATAGGAGGGCAGGGCCCGCAACCATCATTATTTGAAATTATTTGCATGCGGGATTAAGGCTATTATTGCTAGGCATGCACATCATGATTTGATGACATGTTATTACTGTTCATGAGCATATCGAGTTTTCTTGCTGGGCTTCGGCTCACGGGTGCTATGTGGTGCAGGTAAAGGCAAAAGAAAGTTGGATCATCCTTGAGTTGGAGAGCTTAGGTGGCGATGTGTAATATGCAGCTGCTCGACTGCCATGGCCGAGGGTTGAAAGAAGAACTAGGGTTAAACCCTATTTTTCCGTTTAGGCCGGCTGGTTGTAAATATTTTGTTGTAATTAACCTTTAAATTATATTTTTGGGATCCTAATGTATACAGTAAACATTCTAGTGAAACGTTATATCTTAACCCTAAATCGCTAATCATACTTTGTTACATGATTATGGCCAAATGACTCGATTAGCGAGTTTAACACTGTTTAAAATAGACACCGTAACGATCCCTGGAGTTTAACAATGTATACAGTAAACGTTCTAGTGAAACTTTATATCTTAACCCTAAATCGCTAATCATACTTTGTTACACGATTATGGCCAAATGACTCGATTAGCGAGTTTAACACTGTTTAAAATGCACACCGTAACGGTCCCTGGAGTTTAGGGCATTACAAAGGTGTTCCAAGTTCGTGGAACCATCTCTCCGTTTAACCAAGCTAGTTTGAAGGTTCCTTCCCGTAATTTCTCTATGATTTGATAGGGTCCTTCCCAGTTTGGTCCCAATACACTGTCTTTAGGGTCTATTTTAGTTAGGAACACCCTTTTGAGTACCGAATCTCCTACTTTGATTCTCCGCTCTTTAACCTTTGAGTTAAAGCAATGTGTCACCCTTTGCTGGTAATGGGCAACCTATAGCTGAGATTCTTCTCATCACTCTTCAATTAAATGTAGGGATGCATTAGGCAGGTCGTGATTCTGATCCTAGTCATAGGTCTTTTGCCTGTGTGACGTTACCAAAGCCTCAACTGGGAGCATAGCTTCGCTTCCAAAAGTTAGAGAGAAGGGAGCATGCCCAATGGAAGTGTGATGTGAGTTTCTATAGGCCCAGAGTACTTGTGAGAGTTGCTCGGGTCGTAACTCTTTAGCATCCTCTAGTTGTTTTCTTTAGATTTGTGTTAAGATTTTTGTTTACTAACTCGACCTGCCCAGTTGCCTGAGGGTACGAAACTGAAGAGAAACTCTTAACTATGTCGTATTTCTTGAAGAAAGTTGTGAACAGGTCGCTATCAAATTGAGTCTTGTTTTCTGACACATTCTTCTTTGGGTGTCCAAAAATGCATATTATTATCTTCACCACAAATTCCAGTATTCTCTTTGAGGTTATAGTTGCTGGCAGTTTGACCTCAACCCACTTTGTGAAACAGTCATTCGCGATAACTGCGTAGCGAACTCATCTTTTTCCAGTTGGAAATGATCCAATTAGGTCAATCCCCCATATGACAAATAGCAAGGGTGATGATATCATGGTTAGATCCATGGGTGCAGCTCAGGCGATGGTGGCAAAGCATTGGCATTTTCCACCCTTTAAGACATATGAGGCCGAGTCCTTTTTTATGTGCGCCAAAAATAGCCCTGCCTTAACACATTTAGGGCCAAGCATTGCCCCCCAGCTTGGTCTCCATGAAACCCTTCATGAATCTCTTTAAGGATAGCTTGCGCTTCTTCAAGTAAGACACATCTTAAAAGAGGCATAGAGTGACCCCATCTGTATAAAATCTCCTCAACCATAACATACCTCAGGACCTGGTATAGCAATTTTTGTGCATCCTTGCTATCTTCAGGCAGTTTTCCAGGCGTGAAGTATTCAATATTGGAGTCATCCAGGTCAGTCCTTCGCAAATCATTCCGACCTCTCTCGACTCTTTATCTAAGCTTGGTTTTTCTAAGAATTCTATGGGGACCACATTCAATGTGTCCACCAATACTTGATTAACCACGAGCGGAGAATCAATGAAACATTGAATTGCCCTCGCTTTCAATTCTTTTCCTACCCAAACTTCGGCCAAAAAATCCTCTTACTTTGCTTCGTTGTTGGATGTGTCAAAATCGAATCTGAGAGTTGTATGGAAGCGATGTCCTTCAGATGTAATTAGGATTATTCTAGCTCCATATCTATTTTCTTTGGATGACCCATGAACAAAATGTTTCTGCAAGCGGCGAACATAAGTTATGGCCTCGAACGCCATCAGCCCTGGTCTCCCCAAGATTACATTGTAAGCGATTAGGCAATCAATTACAACGAACTCAAGCATTTTAGCAACAACTAGTGCTGTTTCTCCCAAGGTTACAACAAGTTCAATTGTTCCTATTGATTCCATTCATTCTCCTGAAAACCCATAAAGATTCATGGAGGTTGGCTTAAGGTCGGTTACAAATAGTCCTGTCTTTTTAAGAGTGGACCTAAATAGCACATTCACTGAGCTCCCACTATCAATCCAGATTCTTGTCACCCTTCGATTAGTGAGCTGAATGGCTATCACCAGCAGATCATTATGAAGGAATTGGACATGGCTAGAGTCTTTTTCCATAAAAATAATTGTTTGCTTATCCATTCGTTGTTGTTTGAATAACCTCTGCTCCAAATTAAATATTGTGCCCTCATGAATCTTTAGCTCCTGGATATTTCTTTTTTGAGCTCCATTTCTTGTACCTGGTGGGCAAAGTCCACCTACAATGGTTACTATATCTCTTCCTTCAATAGGAGGAGGGATGATTTGGTTGCTAAAGCTGGGAGAGCTGCTAGTTGATTGATTTGGTTTCCCTGAGCTGGTTGAGGATTTTGTGCAACTGGTTGATTAGAGGCTACTCAGTTTCGAGCATATTGCGCTAACAGTCCAGCTTGGATGAGTGTCTCGATCTCATCCTTTAATTGACGGAAATCCTTAGTGTTGTGGCCAATGTTGTTATGAAAACGAAAAAATTTGGTCGAATCTCTCTTTGCCCGCTGGTGCTTCAGGGGCTCTGGCTTCTTCCATGGGAGACGGGTAGATTTAGCCAAATAAATGTGTTCCCGCATGTCTGTTAGGTCGATATACACTGTGAAGATAGAAGTGTAATTCTCCCCGGGCTTATTCTTTTTGGACCCGGTCTAGTCGCACTCACCATTCCCCTTTCTTTTATTACTTCCTGCTTGGTTGTTATTGGCCAAGGGACGAGTAGTAGCTACAACATCTCTTGCCACTCTAGCGGGCTGAATTGGGGTCTGGCTGGTTTCTGCGATCGCAGATTGTTCTTCTTCCAGATTGATCAACTCCTGAGCTCGAGCGAAGAACCTGTCTATACTCTTTACTTCTTTCCTTTGTAGTTTCTTCAATAGTTCTCCACTGATGGCGATCCCTTTCCTCATGGCCATGAGCTTGGCACAGTCGTTAGCGTCTCCAGCTCATGTTGCTAAATTTGTGAACAGGTTGAGGTAGGCCTTCAAGGATTCACAGGGTTGTTGTTTAATAATGGCTAATGAGTAGGCCTCAAAAAAACTTGGTCCACCTACAATGGTGACTATATCTCTTCCTTTGCAACCCGGAACTGCCTCTTGAACCTGGTGGACAGTTTTTTCCAGGAGGTGATCGAGTGTTTTTTATACTTGTTAAACCATAACTTGGTCGGCCCTGTCAAAGTAGCACGGAACAGGACACACCTCAAGCCAATGCTAACGTTATAGGCAATCATCAATTTGTTTAAGATCCCAATGTGTTAGACGGAGCAGTCTGTAATGCCCTGGATAGCCAAGACCATTACATTGTGTAGCTTAACAAGTGCAAGACTTGGCAATCAAGTCGTTTGGACATAAACATGTCACTAAAGTCAACTAACGGGTTAGGGATAAAATATTTTGATCATAAAATTGTTGAATTTCAATAAAAAAATGAGTTGAGGCATAGGATCCCAAAAATAGTGTTTACAAGGCAATTACAACCCTTAAAAGTAAATACAACTGAAGCTAGCCTGAGTGGAAAAATACAATTTTGGCTCTAGTCCCTGTCAATCCCTCCGCCGTGGCGGTCAAGCAACTACTAATGTACACTGTAACGACCCAAATTCGCTAATAAGGCTTAAGGGCCTTGATTAGTGTGCCAGGAGGGCATTATTGGAATAACTGTGATTTAATGAGTAATTATATGTTTAATAATACTTATATGATAATCGATTATATTATGTGGTAATATGATATGTGATATATGTGAGAACCACATTATTATGTGGACAAGTTCGTTGAGCACGACTCGAGACGATTCTAGGGCCAGATAGTGGGAAAAGTCACAACGGGGTTTGAGATATGACTTTGGATAAGTCGGGGATAATTTTAGATAGCAGATAGTGATTTGGGTTATCGAGACATGAAAATAAATAAATGGAGATATATTTGAGGTTAGAATGTCTAGGTGGGAATAATGGGGGATTTTACCATTTTGGCCTCGGGGACGGTTCCGGCACGACGAGCCTCGGGATTAACAAAATACGTGAGATAGACCTTAGGAATCTTTCAGAAGAAAAATAAACCGACTAAACACTTAGGCTCTCGCTCTCTCTCTCTCACGCTTACGGAAACACAGAAAACTCAAGGGGGAAACAAGCTGGAATTCTAAGATTTGTGGTGTGGATTTGGGAGTCTAGCTCAGGGATTGATCAAGCACCAAAACAGGGATAAGGTAAGCCTTTAATTTTCCTCTCTGTGGTTAGGATTCTGGTTTTGGTTAAGTATTGAAACAAAGACAGTTTTGGTGTTTTAAGGCAGAATTAAAGAGGGGAAGCAGAATTAAAGAGTGGAAACTTGGGAGCTTAGCTTGGCCACAGCTTGGTGAAGTGATTCTGTAATGACCCACTACTCTAGACTTTTGGACCATTAATGAAACTATACATACAAACCTTAATAAGACTTACATTTGCGAAAATACCATAAATTTATTAGAAACTTGTAGAAACAAAAGTTACTTTCATAAAATAAGTAGAATATGGGTACCCATTGTCTTTAAAACAAAACATAACTTAAAGTGAAAAGGAGTTACATAGAAAGTGCGGAAAATACATGTAAAACCATAAAAAACTAAAACAAGACTACATCCTCGAGAAATCGAACTCTCGACTCCTTGCCTCCATTCACCATCGATACACATTCTCTAAGCGTCCACGAATCTTACCGCCTCTTAAAGCTATTTTCCTGGACATAAAACAAAAAGGAATGAGCCTAATGCCCAGCAAGGAAAATCTAACACATAGTCATAAACATAAATTTCATAATAAACATAAAGACTTAACATAATACTTATAACATACACATACTATAATGGCCATTGTTACTTGGGGTCCCATAGACTAAACAAGTCATATGCCCATTAGATTAGTGGGGTCCTACTAGCTAAGTAAGTCATATGCCCATAATCTTTTGGGGTCTTGTTAGACATATGGGTCATATGCCCAAGCCTACATACATACATACATATCATAATACATTTAATAACATAAAACATAAGATAACATAAGCATATAACATATAGATTCTATCCTATTTTCCTTACCAAAGTTACCGGTGTTTACCGAGTTTTTCGGAAACGAATACGAACGGAATAATAAAAAGATAAGAACTGTAGAAGTGCAGAAATGTAAATAAACAAACAGTGTTTTTACGTGGTTCAGGCGTTAACGAGCCCTAGTCCACGAGTCGATGTTATTATACTTGTAGAGAATAACAGTCAAACAGCTGGTGTACAAGAAACTCACAACCTCACAGTGTTTCTCTCGGGTTCTCTTGGAGAAGATGAAGCTAGAGAGATTTTAGTAGAGTTCTTGCTATGTGATTTGTTGGCCGTCCCCACTATCGTAAAATGAGGGGGTCTTTATAGCTAGGGTTTTGGATTAGGGTTTTTCTCTACTCCCATGAGTCTTAATTACACCAGCCATAAATAGGGGATACAATTACCGTAGTCGCCTGGCTACCAGGCTCTATGTGGGTATATTTACGTGAAAGTATGGGGAATGCACAAAGGCAGCCGTCTTTTCCAAGTTGTCAGCGGAACAGTAGGCGAAATGGTACTTTTAGGCGTGCTGGGATGTGTGCGGCCTTGACCTGTCGGGCGTGTCAGGCGAGATTCTGTGTCAGGCGGATATCATTCCAACTATGCCTCCTCCATGACTCGACCGCTTGGTCTTGTTCCGTGCGAGGCACGGAACTGTTTCCGCGAAGGCAACCTGAAGAGCTTCTCCTGGAAGGAGCTTCCCCGAAGGATATCCCTTCGGGAGTCTGGGAGAGTTGACGAGCTTCCGTGTCGCGTTTGCTTGAAAGAGTAAGCCGGACACTAAACGGGAGAGGCGAAGCCTTTCTGTCCATCCGCGAGCTCTGGTCACCTACCGTGAAAGACTTTGATAATTCTGCTTCCCCGAGGATATCCATCTAAACGCTATCCGGAAATCTGGATAACATTTACCCCCCAAGGTCACAGAGCTTTGAGAGATCCGGGAGCTTGTACAGTCCTCCGGGTATTCTGGTTTCTAGATTAGGCGAGGGGTCACCTCCTGTGTTCCTGGAAAGGTTCCTTTTTCCCGCCTGAGTGTTAGTATGAAAAAAGAAAGGAAATTTCTTCTGTTCGAACTCAAGTACTCAAGTGTGGCAAGGGCCACGCGTCATGCCGGGAATGGCTCTATGACCAAGACGTGTGCGTGAGGCGACTGGCTGAGTATGCGTGCGTCAGGCATCTGAGTAATGATTTGACGGTTTTTAATGGTACACCGGGCTCGAGGTGGTATAATGATGGGAAATAAATACTTTATTCCCATCCGAGGAGTCATAAATAGGATCGGCGCTTCATCTCCAGCCGTCGGATCTGATGCATGCGGTATGGGAAGATCAGGACCGTCCATTTGTAGGATTCGAAAGGACTTCACTCCTGCTATAAAAACCAGGGAACAGACCTTTCTTCCTCTTTACGCTCTCAAATTCTCTATCTTTCGGATTTTCAGATTCCCAAACCTTCGAACTTTCAGGCTTCCAAGCTTCCATTCCTTCGAACTTGCCACTTCTTTTGGTAAGGAATCTAGAAACTTTTCTTTTGATTTGGCAGTGGGTTTGTTCGCCGAAGTTCAGGGTTTGAATCGCCGTTTGTCTTTGCAGCTTTTACTTCTCGCGATCGTGCTGTGCAGTGATCCGGTTACTCCTTCAATCTTCAACTACCCGAATACCAGTAAGTATTTCTACTTTGCTCTTTCCTCCCAAACCTTAGGTTGTTGGTAGTTGTTAGAGTCGAGTTTTCTGCCAGTATCGCCTATGTGCATGTGTGAATAGGGCTTTGATAGGCATGCGATTGATGTGAGTCGATAAGTAATCTCTTTGCATGCTTTGACGATTTGCGTTTGGAAAGTCGTTCCTCGTCTTGCTTGTGCTGTTTTGGTTTGCTGTTTTAGGGCATAAGCGTGAGCGCCTTTAGGGTGTCTTCCTCTGGGAAAACACTTCTCTTGGCGGTCTTAGGCTCGGAGTTTGAGTTTGGCTCCTTGCTGTCCTTCGGGTGGCATGGTGTCAACCCCTCGGCAAGCTCAGTGGGAGCCTCTCCAAGCAGTTTTCGGGGAGGGTCTCCCCGACTCCTTTGATACCGTTAGGGTATGACAAGGGTGCTGACTGCTTAGAGTGTTTTCTTCTTTGTTTCTCTTGTTCAGTGACGAACACCTCAAAGGAACAAATCCTTGCCGCGGTAGAGGCTGAATCTGCCCAGGAGCAAGGTTCCCCTGTCGCTGGCGCAATGGGGAAAGGAAAGACTAAAGTGGTCGCGGCTAGCCTCCCGACTATCAACAGTTCAATCTGGGAGATGGACCAGAAGCCGAACCTACTCAGGAACTACGGCATGCTGGAGCTGTACTCCTCAGAAGCAGGCCAGAAGAATATCCCAGGCCTGATGTGGCACCGTCTGTCGGTGCTGGGTGAGTCTGCTAGCCAGAGTCATGAGGGCTTTGGTGCCTGGAGCTGGGCACACATAGTGTGTGGGGCGCACTTGCCCCTAAGAAGTTATTTTTCCAATTTCTGTGTGAAGGCGGGGATTGCCCCCTTCCAGTTGATTCCCCCCAGCTACAAGCTCCTAGCGGGGTGGTACATCTTTTGCAAGACCCGGGACCTGGAGGCCCCTACCCCGGAGGAGGGGTTATACTTCTACGGGCTGAAGTCTCAACCCATGAGAGGTCATCCAGACAAGGTGGGTACCCGGACGTGATGTGTCCTACCTGCCATACCGTAAGGGTTCCAGATCTCCGGGAATACTGGTTCCTGACGACCGGCTTCCCATTGAAGAGGGTGCCAGCCCTATCTTTGGACTTCAAAGTCCCTGGTAAGTGCTCCTTCCTCTCCTTTTTAACTTTGTTTCTTTACGTTTGATTTGCCTTTCGGGAGGATCTCTAATGCTCGTATTTGGATTTTGCAGAAGTCGTTCCGCGGACACCTCGCTGTGCGGAGATGATAAGGAGGTCAAAGTTCTACGAAGGGCTCTCGGAGGAAGAGCTGAAAGTGGAAGGACTTGTGACCTCCGAATCTTTGAGGGAGTATGGGCTACTCGCCTCTTTTTAAAACATTGAGCCAGTGAGTGGCAGGGGGAAAAGTCAGGTGTCAGCTGACATCCGGGAGCAGATTGCCCTGGAGCTGTCCAAGGTGATCTGCCAAGCGGCCCGGGACGAGAATACTTTATCCCCTAGTTGGGCGGAGAGGTTCCCCGACCCCCAGCCGGAGGAAGAGGAGATCGAGGCTCGCCACGCCGCAGCTTACCCCAACGAAGGGACTCCGGGGGCTGGTACCTCCGGGAGAGGTAAGACTAGTTTTCGATTGATCCACACCCCCAGCCTATCTGAGGTTTCCCGGACCTCTCAGATGGGGTTCAATCCCCGCTTCCTTAGGCTAGATCCGCGCAGGATACCCTTTGACAGATATTGCGATAGGGTAGATGAGCTCCTCGGATATTTGGATGACGGTAGTCTGCAAGAAGGTGTCACCATGGTTGACCCTTCTTCCCTCAGCATGTCGTTCCCGGACTTCAAGGAGTACGGGAGCTTCCTGGAGCAGGAAGCGGTGTCTTGTTTCGCTCGGGGAAGGCCATCCACGTTTCTCGTGCATGGTCGTCCCTCTCAAACGTCTCTCTTTTTTGTTCCTTGTTCCCTGCTGGCGGACTTGCTTGTGCTTTTATGTTGTTGATTGTCTTGTCCTCTGCTTATCTTCTTTCACATTGCTTGCTGGTTCGTTAACCTTGCTTCGTACGTTTCTTGCAGAATATCCCGAAGCCAAGATGTTGGGGAGAGTTACCTTACTCATCAAGAAAGCCGCCACCAGCCAAGATCCGTCCAAGGGGAAATGGCGAAAAGCCAGAGCTGGTAGGGGAGGTAAAGCTGCCACATCCAAGAAAACAGGTGGCGAGGCGCAAGTGTCTCCGGCGGTGGAGAGATCTCCTGCCAAGGGGCCTTTCGAGACCATGGCGACCTCGAGTAGTAGCAGCGACGGGGAAGGGCTTGTGTTCCCCGTGAAGACGACTGGGGTGAGCAAGCGTCCCGGAGGAGATGCTGAGGGCGCCAAGAAGAAACGCCTTAGACACTCTTCTCCCGGTCGAAGGCAACAACAACAACAACAACAGCAACCACAACAACAACAACAGCAACAACAAGAGCAACAGAGACAATCACCACCGCCACAGCAGCAGCAACAACAACAGCCAAACCAGCAGCAACAACAAAGGCAATTACTTCCGCCGCCGCAGCAGCAAAAGCAACAGCAACAACAAAGGCAGTCACCTCCGCCACCGCAGCAGCAAAAACAACAGCAACACCAGCAACAACAACAGACCGGGGCGGTAGTGTCTTCCCTACCATCCTTAACACCCCGTCTGCCTCCTCCTCCAGCCCAAAGGGAGTCCACCCTTTCGGGGTCTCCTTCTTCTCAGCAAACAAACATTCCCCTGCCTACCCTGAAGTTCCACTTCCCTCAGAAACCAACCCGTTTCCCCGCTGCCCTCCTGGAGGGTGTAAGACGGGCCGATAATTTTTTGAAGAGGCGGTTGGAGGCTGAGAAGGCTGTTACTCCGGGAAGGGCAGACAACTTGTCTACCGTGAAGAGAGCTGAGCTGGCCGAGGGGGTGAGATCCCTTCACCCGGCTGGAGCGGTTTTGGATGGCCCAGCCTTGGAGAAGAGGCTGGTGCCTAGGCTCGGACGTGCATTGGCGCCGTTCGGAGCGGAGATGATGGAGGACATGGCCCTGAGCTTGTGCGAGCTCAATTATGAGAAATGGGCCATCAGTAGCAGTAAGGATCCGCTGCTGCTGACACATGCCGTGAAGCAGCAATTTTCCGGGGTAAGCCGTCAGTTGTTGTGTTTTGGGATCATCTGTCTTAGCACATTTGGTTCTGCTTAACTCATTCTGTTGTCTTTCCTTGCAGGCCTCTCTGATCGCGGAACGCTCGTTCCGGGAGGTGGGTGCAGTTCTGGTTCAGCTGGAGGAGAGCCAGGTGGCTCGCCAGGCCTTGGAGGCGGAGAAGCAGAAACTGACCCAACAGGTCGAGAGCATAAGGGGGGAGGCTTCGGAGAAGATTGACCAGGCCCGGCGCACGGCTGAGGAAGAGGCGGACAAGAAATATCTTGCCAAATATCGAGAGTACCGGGCCAGCGCAGAGAATGAGTTCAAACAGCGGTCGGATGACTTGAAGGCCGAAAACTCCAAGCTCCGGGAAGAGCTATCCCAAGCCAGGGTGGAGAAGGATACCTTGGAAGCCCACTTGCAATCGAAAAATGATCTCCTCCTTAAGCGGCAAGAGGAATATGCTACTCTTCAGAATAAGCTGCACGAGGAGGAACAATTTCATCAGAGGAGCAGGGATCTCGTGTCTATGCTGGAGTTGGGGCTCGCCGAGAAGGATAAAGAGATCGGAGCCTTGCAATTCACCGCCAGGGGGCATGTGACCGAGAAGCAATCCGTGCTGAACCAAAATAAGGTGCAGCGCAAGGAGATTGATTCTCTTAAGGGAGAGCGGGATGCATCCAAGGCCGAGACGGAAAAACTGAAAGCTCAATTAGCTGTCGCGGAGGCAAAGCTGGCAACCTCCGAGGCGGAGCGCTTGAAGGAGAAGGAGGATGCCGAGGTGGTACTGAACAGGACGATTAATATATCGCACGTGGTCCTCATGCATCAACTCTGGAAAATGAACCCGGAGGTACTAGGCTATCTGGGAGAGGATGCCGACGCCATGAGGGAGAAGCTACAGGTGTGGGATCAAGGCCCAGAGGTGTACGTCCAAACTTACAACATTGACGAACCTGCTGGAGCCCCTGAGGCAGGAGATCCCGGAGAGGCGGGGACCTCTGAACCTGCCCGTGATGAAGTTCCGCCTTCCAATGAGCCGACTCCGCCAGCCCCAGTTGAAACCGCTGACCTCGAGGCCTTGGCCGTGGATACCGCTGCCACCCCCAATGCTTGAAGGGGCCTTATCTTTAATTATTTTTCATTTGTGTTTTTCTTTGGGGCGAAGCTCCCTGTACTCTTTTCTCATTGCAGACATATTTGCCATAATTATAGCATTCTCCTTTCTTTTCTGCCGAGTTCTTTGTTTAACTTTGCGTTTAGGGTAGACTTTTACACGGTAGAAACTGCTGTAGGGGCGCATGAGGTTTTGGTTCCAACGGCCAGAACCTATGCACTTCCAACTTGAAGCTCTAACGGTGATGTCTTTTCCCACGTAGTTTCTAGGTTACGAAGGTTTCCTGGTTCCAACGGCCAGACTCCTTTCACCGTATTTCAGCTTTCCTACGGCAAATAGCCAATCCCGGGACTTGTAGTTATACTGTTCGCTGGGATTGCTAAGGTGAGCCGTTCCATGGTGCCGGAACGGGAGTTCTTTTGGTGAGCGTCGCTAGACTTAAGGTTAGATCTTTGCGAAGCAAAACTAACTGTCGTTGCGAACCTCATGGTGGCTGACTTCAGGGACCTGGCATGGAGCCCTGCGAGGCAAGGCTCGTTGCGGTCGGGGAAATTGCCACGCCCACCATGTGCGATCCCGGAGCAGGGGCTTTGCGATGCAAGGCCTGCTGTGAGTGGGGGATCGACCATATCTGCTCCTGGAGCTGAAACTTGCAGTGGTCGAGGAGCTCGCCATGCATTATTTTGTAAAATCCGGAGCTGAAGCCTGCGAAGCAAGGCTTACAATGGTCGCGGATCTTGCCATCTTTCGCCTTGCGGGACCCGGAGCTGGAGCTTGCGAAGCAAAGCTCTACAGCGGTCGCGGAGTATTCTGCAAATGACTTGTCAGGGAGTTGGGGGTGTTTCGGCGTAGCTCTCTGAATGTGCCCCAACCCCCAGTCCTGTTCATCGCTGGGCTACACAGGAGATAATTTTCATGATGCATAATGGCAGACATTTCAATGGCAATTTTCACATAAACACATAATGCGCACATGACACGTAATGCAAGTATGTTTATGGCAACAACAAATTAACCTAAGCTTAACAATTTAAAAAATGCTAGCACATAAGTGGTGTTCTGTGTATGTTTTGTTCAAGGGGCGTATGGCTATGCTTTAGCCATGTATACCCCCCCAAGTGAGCGTGGGGTCCGGACGTCTCCGGACCGCGTGGTCACTTGTTGAAACGCAGCTTTGAACACAGGGATAAAAAATGCAGTAAAAGCAGAGTGAACCTCTCCGTGTTTCATTAAATTAGCCTGTTAGGCATGTGTTTTACAGCAGGGAGGATTATCTCCACATTTTACACTTTTGCTGCGTCCACCAAGGACTTTCGACTAGATAGTCCGGGGCCTACTGATAGTAACGGCGGAGGTGCTCCGCGTTCCAGGCGCGCGGGACTTTAGATCCGTCGAGTCTCTTTAAGTGATACGTCCCATGGCCCACTTTTTCTTGTACTTCATAGGGGCCTTCCCAGTTGGGTCCGAGGACTCCCACTCCCGGATCCTGCGTAGCAGGAAATACTCTCCGTAGGACAAGGTCCCCAACTTCGAATGTACAGCTCTTGACTCTTGTGTTGAAGTGTCGGGCTATCTTGCCTTGGTACATTTTTAGTTGGACCTGCGACTGCTCCCGGAGCTCTTCGATCATGTCCAGGGACTCCTGGAGAAGGGCGTGGTTCCGGGTAGGGTCGTAGGTGTCCTGCCTGTGAGAGGAGATCGTAGTTTCTACTGGGATGACGACCTCGCAACCGAAGGTCATGGAATAAGGTGTGTGCCCCGTCGAAGTTCTCTCTGTTGTGCGATAGGCCCAAAGTACTCGCGGAAGCTCTTCCAGCCAGTGAGCCTTGCAGGCTTGGAGTTTTTTCTTCAACGTGGTCTTTAAGATTTTGTTTACTGCTTCCATTTGCCCATTAGCTTGAGGTCTGGCGACTGCGGAAAAGCTTTTGATGATTCCATGCGAAGCACAGAAAATCGTGAAATGTTCACTATCAAATTGCTTCCCGTTATCGGACACAATTTTTCGTGGAAGCCCAAAACGACACACTATATTACTGATGACAAAGTCCAGTGCTTTCTTAGACGTGACCGTGTTCATAGGTTCAGCTTCAGCCCATTTGGTGAAGTAGTCTACCGCGACTATGGCATACTTCACTCCGTCCCTTCCAGTTGGAAGGGAACCTACTAGGTCAATGCCCTAGACGGCGAACGGCCAGGGGCTGGTCATTAAGGTAATTTCTGTAGAAGGCGCTCGCGGAACCTTGGCGTACCTCTGGCACTGCTCACATTTTTTGACATAATCCACACAATCCTTCTTCATGGTGGGCCAGAAGTATCCTTGTCAAAGGATCTTTTTGGAGAGGCTCAGCCCGGAGGTATGGTCGCCACAGAACCCTCCGTAAACCTCATGGATGATGGCACTGATTTCGGTTCCGGCAACACACCTAAGGAAGGGTATGGACAACCCCCTGCGGTAAAGCTTTCCATCCATAACCACGTATCGGGGAGCTTGATACTGGAGCTTTCTTGCGTCAGCTTTATCAGTGGGGAGCTCTCCGGTGGTGAGAAATCTGAGGATGGGTCCTATCCAGGAATGGGAATGGTTGATGATGGCATTTACCCTCTGTGTCTCGGTACTAGGTGCTTCTAAGTGCCCGAAGGGCACTAGGCCATATTGTTCGATCTCCGGGTCTGTTGCAAGCTTGACCAGCGTGTCCGCGAGTGAGTTCTGGTCCCGGGGGACCTGGCGGATTTGGTAGCCTTTGAAATGCTGCAGGAGGCCGCGGGAGAGAGACACGTAGGCAGCCATTTTTTCGCCTTTCGTCTGGTATTCCCCGGATATTTGGTTTACCACAAGTAGGGAGTCGCTATATACCTCGATTTTTTGGGCTTCGACTTCTCTGGCCAGTTACAATCCAGCCAGCATGGCTTCGTGTTCTGCCTCGTTGTTGGACGCTGGGAATGCGAAACGGATGGCGCTCTGGAGCTGATGTCCTTGGGGAGATATTAGGATGACCCCTGCTCCAGCTCCTTTTCATTTGAGGCTCCGTCTACATAGACCTTCCATGTGGGAAGTTCCGGGACAGGATCTTCCGGGAGGTCATTCATTCCTGAGCATTCGGCAATAAAGTCCGCGAGAGCTTATCCTTTTATGGAAACACATGGCTGGTAGTGGATGTCAAATTGGCTCAGTTCCATGGCCCATTTAAGCAATCTGCCAGAAGACTCGGGCTTCTGCAAGACTTGTCGGAGAGGGTGGTTGGTGAGTACTCTGATGGTGTGCGCCTGGAAATAGGGCCTTAGCTTCCGCGAAGAGATTAGCAAGCAGAGGGAGAGTTTTTTGATCATTGAATATCTGGACTCGGCGTCCAGTAACCTCTTGCTTACGTAATACACAGGGAGCTGGATACGGCCGTCTTCCCGGACGAGAGCGGCACTCACTGCGTGCTCTGTCACAGCTAAGTATAAGAACAACGCCTCTCCTTCGACAGGTTTGGACAGAATTGGAGCTCGGGTTAAATGTTCCTTGAGGTGTTGGAAGGCTGCTTCGCACTCGAACCTCTTGTTTCCTCGCAACACATTGAAGAAGGGGACACATTTGTCAGTGGCCTTAGATACGAAGCGGCTGAGCGCAGCTATCCTTCCGGTAACGCTTTGGACATCCTTATGCTTCCGGGGAGAAGGCATGTCTATGAACGCCTTAATTTTCTCAGGGTTGGCCTCCACTCCGCGGGAGCTGACAATGAAACCGAGGAACTTCCCAAACGAGACCCCGAAAGTACATTTCTTCGGATTCAGTTTCATTCCATACTTTCGGATCACGGCGAAAGCTTCCTCAAGGTCGTCACTGTGGTCCCCAGAGGTCTTGGACTTTACCAACATGTCGTCTACGTACACCTCCATGTTCCTCCCCAGCTGGTCCTTTAACATCTTGTTTACTAGACGCTGGTACGTGGCCCCAACATTCTTCAAACCGAAAGGCATGACCACGTAACAGTAGACACCCTTGTCCGTGAGGAAGCTGGTGTGTTCCTGGTCCGCGACATGCATCTTGATCTGGTTGTATCCGGAGTACGCATCCATGAAGGACAAGAGTTCATACCCGAAAGTAGCGTCTACCATCTGATCGATTCGCGGAAGAGGGAAACAATCTTTCGGGCAGGCTTTGTTTAGGTCCGTGAAGTCAATGCACATTCTCCAGGACCCATTGGGTTTCGGGACCAGAACCGGGTTGGCCAACCACACGGGATAGTGTGACTCCTGGAGAAAGCCTATGGACATCAACTTGTCCACTTCAGCTTTGACTGCTTCGGCCCTTACTGGGTCTAACGGCCTCCTCTTTTGGCGAACTGGAGTTGCAGATGGGTCTATGTTGAGTGCGTGGCACGCAACATTAGGATTAATCCCCGTCATATCAGCGTGGGACCATGCCAGGATATCCTGATTATTCTTCACAGTGGCCACGATCTTTTCTCGAATGGCCGATGGAAGGTTTTTCCCTACCTGAATGACTTTGGTGGGATCTCCCGAGTTGAGGATCACCTCTTCGACTTCCTCCATCGGCTCTATCGCTCTCTCGACCCCCACTCTAGGGTCGAGTTCGTCAACGCACGCCCCTTGGGCGCCCCCAGTTTCTGGTAAATCTCCCGCTAAAGGAGCGGCAACAACTGCCTCCTGGACCGTGTAGACGGATCGGACGGAGATGTTATAACAGCTTCGTGCACTTCGTTGGTCTCCCCGGAGGGTGCCGATACGCCCGTCGTCGCATGGAAACTTCAGGCATAAGTGGTGTATCGAGGTTATGGCCCCGCAATCGATTAGGACCGGTCGGCCTAGGATAGCATTATACACCGTGGGGTAGTCAACCACTACAAATGTGCAGTGCTTGAAGGCGCAAGCGTCGCTTTCTCCTCTGAGGGTGACTGGAAGTTGAATTTTGCCTAATGGAATGAGTGCATCCCCATTGAACCCCTGAAGCTGGATGGGGCATGGGGTCAGATCTGTCTCGGTTACTCCGATAGCGTGGAAGGCAGCTTTGAAGAGGATATTTACGGAGCTTCCATTATCGACAAGGATCCGTGATACCTTCTTATTGGCAATCTGAGCTTCCACCACGAGGGGATCGTTGTGGGGGAAGTGCACATGTCGGGCGTCATCTTCCGTGAAGGTGATGGGAAGATCCATCATTCGGGGACGCTGAGCAGGTGACTGAACCAAGGCGCACATCTCTCTGGTGTGTTCTAACTCCCTCAAGTACCTTTTCTGGGAGTTGCGGGTGCTTCCGGCAAGGTGCGGTCCTCCGGAAATGGTGGCTACGTGTCCGTCAACGGGTGGCGGAGCAAGGCCGGGCGAATATGGGTTTCCAGGTCCTGGAGCCAATAAGGCAATGGGTGCCGGAGGGGTTGGAGCAGGGAGCGCTGGGAACTGAGACCCAGGAGCTTGGGGGTGACCGGCTCCAGGAGCGCTAGCGGTCCCCCTCTGTCCCGGAGAATATGCAGCTCCGTGAACTACTCCCTGTCCGGGATAGATTATGGGTATCCTCACCCATTGACCGAGGTGTCCCGCTCTTGCCAGGGACTCGATCTCATCCTTCAGCTGAAGACATTCGTTTGTGGTGTGTCCCACGTCTCCGTGGAACTCACACGTCTTATTGGAGTCTCGCGGACGCCTTCCTCCGTGAGACACTTTCGGGGGTTTCCTGTAGTTGACCATATTACAGGTCGCCCGATAGACATTCTCTCGCGAATCTATTAAACTGGTGTACTCCGTGAACTTGGGCTCATAGTCCTTCCGGGGTTTCTTTTAATGGTCTCCCCGGTTGGGGTTTCTTCCGCCTCGTTTATTCCGCGATTGGCTCAGATTTCGTTCTGGGCCTTCTGCTTGCGGTTGCGACGGTCCGGGAGCGATACTACATCCTGTCTGTACAGCTCCGTACCCAGAGAAATGGGTTTGACTCGGCGTCTGAGCAGACGCGGAAGGCCCATACACGCTTGGAGTGAACTGGGCTCCTGGAAGCGTGAGGGCTGGTGCGGGAGCTTGCGAAGCAAAGCTCGGCGCAGTCACGGAAGGCGTCGGAGCTGGGGGAACTCCAAAGGCCTGCTGGTAGGCATCCTCAAGGTTGATGATTCCCTGAGCTCTTGACATGAATTCGGACAACGTTTCTGCCCGTCTCCTTTGCATTTCCCCCCATAGCAGGGAGCCGACAGTAAGGCCCGATTGAAGGGCGATCAGCTTCATGTCGTCGCTGACCTTGGTCTTAGCAGCAGCTTCCATCATTCTCTGAATGAAAGCTTTGAGGTTCTCATTGGGTAGCTGCTTGATGTTGGTTAAGGAACCAACCTCCATGTCGTGGTCTCGGGCAGCAATGAACTGCCTTCTGAATGCGGACTGTAGCTCCTTCCAACTGTTGATGGATCCGGGAGATAATCTTTTCCACCAGTCCTCCGCGGACTTGGTAAGGGTGAGTGAGAAGCACATGCATTTGGCATCCTCACTGACGCGCGCCACTTGCATCATTTTGTTGTATTTAGCTAGATGGGTGCGCGGGTCTGTCCTCCCCTCATATAATTCTATGTGAGGCATTTTGAAGTTATCCGGGAGGGACGTTTTCGTGATCCTCCGAATACATGGCTCCGGGTCCTCCTCCTCGGAGTCTGACAGGGCCCCACTGTGCTTCCGGACCAGCTTGGTCAAGGCAGCGATCTGTTCCTCGAGCCTCTTTTTATCACTCTCCGGGAGGTCACGTCCCCGGAACTTGTCATTAAGATGATTCCACAGGTCATCTCCGCGAGGCCGGGCCTTTTCTCCTTTGGCCTTTTCATACTTGGCCTCCAACCTTCTTCTTAGGTCCACCGTGGACCAGCTATCTTCGGAGTGCGTGTCCGCAGCCCGACCGTCCTGGTTGACGGAATCACTGGGGCGGTTGTTCCTTCCCCTAGGCCTGGGTGCCTTAGCACCGGACCCTTTAGGCACAGAGTGCCCCCTTGGGGCTGAAGGACGTCTGGGCTTAGGAGCGCCAGAGACCTTCTGCGCGCGGGGGGGGGGGGGGGGCAGTCGGCCTGGTGATCCACTCCTTTAGGAGGTGCAGGGGCGTTAGTGCGCGCAGGCTCCCCAACCTTTTCTTTGCCCTTGTTAGGGGCGGCTTTGGA
Source organism: Humulus lupulus (assembly GCF_963169125.1). Taxonomy (NCBI): domain Eukaryota; kingdom Viridiplantae; phylum Streptophyta; class Magnoliopsida; order Rosales; family Cannabaceae; genus Humulus; species Humulus lupulus. The sequence goes on along the minus strand of NC_084794.1, from coordinate 76,409,093 downwards.
TGGTCCAGCAGCGGCTGGATCCGGCATGGTGGCATCAGCACCACCTGGAACAAAGGCATCCTCGTCCGAGTCGCCTAGGTCTCCGAACTTGCTTTGGAGGCGCTCCATTATGTGCTGCATTTTTTCGGAGACGCGCTCCTGCTCAGCAAGCTTGGCCTTAGTGACCACCAGTTCTTCGGCTACTTGGACCAGTTCTGGATCCTTCTCGTAGTAGTAGCCGTCTTTGTAGTAACCGTCTTGGACATACTCTTCTTCGCTTTCTAAGTATGTCGTATCTTCAGTACTGACCCGATCCTGGCGGGATGTCGGGTCTTCACCTTAGTGGTCCGAGGGTTCGTTTTGTACCACATCTTCCATCATAGTATCGGGGTTGACCCTAGCATTTTTGTCAACCGCAGATTTTCTCGTAGTCACCATCTTTTCAGTACGCAGAAAAAGAGCTGACTAACAACTTCCTACAGCTCTCAATGAAAGCACCAAAATGTTTACTGAGTTTTTCGGAAATGAATACGAACGGAATAATAAAAAGATAAGAACTGTAGAAGTGCAGAAATGTAAATAAACAAACAGTGTTTTTACGTGGTTCAGGCGTTAACGAGCCCTAGTCCACGAGTCGATGTTATTATACTTGTAGAGAATAACAGTCAAACAGCTGGTGTACAAGAAACTCACAACCTCACAGTGTTTCTCTCGGGTTCTCTTGGAGAAGATGAAGCTAGAGAGATTTTAGTAGAGTTCTTGCTATGTGATTTGTTGGCCGTCCCCACTATCGTAAAATGAAGGGGTCTTTATAGCTAGGGTTTTGGATTAGGGTTTTTCTCTACTCCCATGAGTCTTAATTACACCAGCCATAAATAGGGGATACAATTACCGTAGTCGCCTGGCTACCAGGCTCTATGTGGGTATATTTACGTGAAAGTATGGGGAATGCACAAAGGCAGCCGTCTTTTCCAAGTTGTCAGCGGAACAGTAGGCGAAATGGTACTTTTAGGCGTGCTGGGATGTGTGCGGCCTTGACCTGTCGGGCGTGTCAGGCGGGATTATGTGTCAGGCGGATATCATTCCAACTATGCCTCCTCCATGACTCGACCGCTTGGTCTTGTTCCGTGCGAGGCACGGAACTGTTTCCGCGAAGGCAACCTGAAGAGCTTCTCCTGGAAGGAGCTTCCCCGAAGGATATCCCTTCGGGAGTCCGGGAGAGTTGACGAGCTTCCGTGTCGCGTTTGCTTGAAAGAGTAAGCCGGACACTAAACGGGAGAGGCGAAGCCTTTCTGTCCATCCGCGAGCTCTGGTCACCTACCGTGAAAGACTTTGATAATTCTGCTTCCCCGAGGATATCCATCTAAACGCTATCCGGAAATCTGGATAACAACCGGGATAAGAGGACAGCGTTGGGACTTTTTGGAACACTCCTAAAACCATATATAACAGGGTGAGTCTAATGAAGAAAAAGAGATGAAATGAAAGGAATGGAAAGACTAAACCATTGGAAGCCACACTTACCAAAACTTATGTGCTCAAGAACTTAGATTCCCTAACCAAAATAAGAATGAGGTTAGAAGACTCAGTAGAAGACTAAGAGAAGGGAAACATAACATAAAACCAATGAACTAGAGTGTGTTGAATACCTTGAGGACTTGTAGATCAATCTAACCCTCGAACCGAAATACTATGAAATCTTACTTCCCAAAGTGTTTGATAAGCTTAAGATGATTAAGCTTATGATTTTCCCACCCAAGTGTTTAACTCTCACACTCTCCTAGCACTTGCAGCTTCTGAACTTAGAGTAAAAGGTGAATAATGGCTGGGTACTAGGTCTTATTTATAGAGTTTGGGAATGAAGGAATCTTAATTTTACTTGAATAAAAATAATAGCTTTTTAGGTGAAAATAATTTGAATAATCGTTCAGCAGAGGCTAAAGACTCGTTCAAAAGATGTTGGACTTATGAAGAAGTTGAATGGATGAAAGGAAAAAGAATTCAAAAACATTTGAATTATGCTGAAGGAGGCGATATATCGCCCCCTGTAGGCGATATATCGCCTGGGCCAGTATGCCCGAGGCGACCGTGCATCGTTTCGTGTTTTCCGTATCTACGTGCTGCGATATATCGCCCCTATAGCTGCGATATATCGGTACACACTGAATATTTAAACACGAAATTACACATTTTTAGCTAAGTTTGAATGGAGTAAACATCCTTGACTAAGCCCTCAACGTATTCAAAGCTGCTGACTAACCTTATAACATTCAAACTTTACTCCTTATTAAATTTAATCCTCAAAATATTTAATTCTTAATCATCCATTCATAACATGTGCTTAAAATCCTATTGGTCCTCATCTAAACCTTATAGTATAACAAATATTATCCTTAATATCAGTCATATAATCAAACCTTATGTTATACTTAATATTCTTAAACTATAGGTTAAACTTAGAAAATCTATAAGTACTACTATGAGTGTCCAAATAATTCCCGGTCTGAACCAAAAATCCACAGTTACAAAGATAATACTATACATACTATAATACTACTAAATAATTAGCTAAGTAAAGTTCTTTGGACTCTACAGATTCAACAGCAAAGGTAAGTCTCAACTTCAGGTTTAGTGGTTTTTAACTGAGCTTGAGTGGCTGGTTTGGGTGTTCATAACACTTGGGTTTCAGAAATTGAAAGGAGGAGACTAGAGTGTGTTAGGCTGTGTTTTCTTGGGAATTATGTTGTTTAGATCATGCTAAAGAAGTTGGGAATTAATTGGTTAAGAGTTGGGAAGTTTTGGGATGGTTTAAGGTAAGGTTTTGAGCTTTGAAATGGTGTAAAATCTGGGTTCGAAGGGGAGGGTCGCCGCTCTGTTCTAGAGCACTGCGGCCCTAGCATGCAAGGAAGCCAAGGGGGCTCGGCCAAGGGGGCGCGCCGTGGCGCCCAAGGCAAGGGTCGCGGCGCGTGTGTGGTTCAGTGAGGGAGTAGGCTCTGTTTTGGGGAAGGGTCGCGGCTAGGCTTTGGGGGGCGCAGCCCTTGGTTGCACACTTGAGATTTTGAGGGTTTAAAGCATGGGAGAGTGGTCTTGTGTGCTCGGGTTTGGTTTCACCACCATGCTTGGTGGAATTTGATATCCCGGGAGTTAGTTTTATAATCGGAACCTATATTTGAGTATTTATGAAACCCTATACTTTGGTTGTGATTAGGTAATAAAGGCTTAGGCTCGGGAACGAATCGTGCTTGAGGGGCGTTGCTCGTAATTCTATAACTGCACAGACTAAAGGTAAGAAAACTGCACCCGACTATATGTGGTGATGGGACTAAGTTCTCCCGAGAATTGTATCGTGTCAATGATGGTATTATGCCATGGGACATGTAAAAGCGTCCTAAAAGTGTCGTACATATTATCAGCGCACAGGGTGCGGCTTGGCCACTGGTAGCTGAGGAGAGCTTAATAATCACTGAGCTCGGTTTAAGCGGGCCGGGGTCAGTGAGATAACGGAGGGGCCAGCCTGAGGGCGCCAGCCCTAGTTATCATTTGTGTACTGTAAATGATATGAGTTGGCATGCTTAATATGTGGAATACTTGATTATACTGAATAGTTATATGGCTGAGATTGTATGATGCAATGTGAGATATTGACTTGTCTGCTAATTGCTTATGCTTTGTTGTTGTTGTGTTTTCTTGCTGGGCCTTGGCTCACGGGTGCTACGTGGTGCAGGTAAAGGCAAGGGCAAGCTGGACCAATCCTGAGGTGGAGAGCTGCGGGGTTGAATGTACATAGCCAGTTGTTCGATCGCCATGGTCGAGGAGTGGATCAGGACAGGGATTGCCTATTTATCTGTTTTGCCTTAGCATGGCCTGATGTTGTATATAAACCTTGTGTCTTTTGTAAACAGTCTTTAAACTTGATATTTTTGGGATCCCGTGTAACAAATGATGCTCCTTAATGAAAATGTGACTTTGAGACCAAAACGTTTTTAACCCTAGTTCCTTTATAGTTGTTGTGACACGATTTCAACTAAATGACTTGATTAGCAAGTCTGGCACTTTATAAACACACAGTGTAACGGTCTTGGCTATCCAGGGCGTTACATACACACCGCCCCCAAAGCTCTCCAACTCACGGCTGGTCCAACCTTCCATTTCCCTTACCTGCACCACATAGAACCCGTGAGTCGAGGCTCAGTAAGAAAACTTAATTCGCATGCACAAATGAAAACATTACATATGCAGTAAACTTAGACCAATCAAGTCAATAATTACATAATATAAGCAACCAGTTAGACAATAATAAATAGTTTAATCCAACATGTAACTCAAACTTAGCTTTCAGTAAAGTTAGTAAAGTGTCGGTGCCCTTAGGCCGAGCCCTTTAGTTATTTGGCTGACCCCAGCTTGCTTAGGCCGGGTTGCATTCTGCACGTTTAACATTAGCCCCAGCTCCCTTAGGCCGAACTTTCAGATCAAATATAACAGATAAATAGATTACAAAACACTCAATCGATAACAGCATGAACAAACATGCATATCCAAATATTCTCAAACACAAATCCATTTAAAATCTCACATATATTCGTTTATAGGGGGTCTCAACCCCATTCACAACTCGGGGGCAATTTTCTTACCTCGAAGCCCAAGCTAAAGATGTAGAGCGGTCCCGAGTACGATCCTCAATCCTGAGCCTTAACGGTAACCCTAGTCACAAAGAGACAATGGATAACTATTAAAATCTAAACCCATTAAATGATTTAAGAATAACGTACTAGCCTTCAGGACCTCAAATTCACCTAAACCAGGTAGTAGAACCCTTCCCGAACACCTAGGTTTATGTTCCCGAGCCCAAAAAGCCTAATTTGGCTAAGGATGTTGTTGGGTAAAACTGATACGCAAGTGCACGTAATCGTAACAAGTAATAAAGAGTAAGTGAGATCGTTCTCACGAGGACTGTATATTAAGTACCAAGAATTCACTCCTATTTCTACTCGGCTAACGATGGCCGATTCACAAGAATTAACTAAAAATATAAAACAAAAATTGAAATTCACTTCAAGAAGTGAAAATGAACAACGGTAAGAAAATTCAATGGATTAAGAACTAAGAAAATTGAACGCCCTACTACCCAGGGACTGTTACGTTGTGCATTTTAAACAGTGCTAAACTCGCTAATCAAGTTATTTTGCCATAATCGTGCAACTAAATGTGATTAATGGTTTAGGGTTAAAATTTTGGTAAAAATACAACGTTTCACTAAAACATTTACTGTACACATTGGGATCCCAAAATATATTTTAAAGGATAATTACAATAAAATATTTACAATCAGCCAACCTAAACAAAAAAATAGGGTTTAACCTTAGTTCCATTTTAAACCCTCGGCTGTGGTGGTTGAGCAGCCGCATATGTACACATTGTCTCCTAAGCTCTCCAACTCAAGGATGGTCTCGCTTTCTTTTTCCTTTACATGCACCACATAGTACCCGTGACCCGAAGCTCAGCAAGAAAACTTAATATGCTCATGAACAAGTAATAACATGTCACTGCATCATAATAGGCATGCCTAGCAATAATAGCCTTATTCATGCATGCAAGCGAGTCCAAATAAATGATTATGGGCCCTGCCCCCTATATAGATGACTATCAAGTCAATCTGGGAATAGATAGCTAATGTTTCCATCTTTTAATAGGTGACTAATGACTCACACACTTGGGCTCTGCACCCTAATCAAATAAGTGACTAATGAGTCACGCACTTGGGCTCCGCACCCTAATCAGATAAGTGACTAATGAGTCACGCACTTGGGCTCTGCACCTTAATCAGATAAGTGACAAATGAGTCACGCACTTGGGCTCTACACCATAAGCCATGTGTCGTTACAGTCACCTGAGTCTTTTGGCCTTTGCTCTAAGTAACTAGCCTTTAGACTAGACAAGTGATTTTATATTTCATCGAACTTAGGGCCGGTCCAGCATTTAATGCTCATGTTTATTATATCTAATCTTTTTGGCTCTGCATTCAATACGCTTATGTCGCTCTTGACTCATAGGTCAATTCCATACGACTCATGTCGTTTCTGACTAATGAGTCAGTACCAGTCATAAGTAAGCAATGCAACCAGGCATATATCATATGTCAAATATCCAAATATAAGGCATTCAGCATGCTGCCCAACATTCACTAGCATAATGAGTAAATAAATACTTCCAGACCCAACCTAGCCTCTGGGACATCGAATCCTACTCAACTGGGTAGTAGGATCGATCCCAGACCCTTACAATTAAGTTCCAACAATTAAAAAAACAAATAATCAAGGCAAAAATGCACAAGTCGGTCGCGACTTGGCCTAGTGAGTCATTGTAGAGTCCAAGAACTTTACTTAGCTAGTTATATAGTAGTAGCAATAGTAATAGTTGTAGTATTTTTATGACTGTGGATTTTGGTTCAGACTGGGATTTAATTGGACACTCATAGTAACACTTGTAGATTTTATAAGTTTAACCTATAGTTTAAGAATATTAATTTTAACCTAAGATTTGATTAATATGACTGATATTGATGGTGATATTTATTATATTATAAGGTTTAGATAGACCCAATAAGAAAGTAACACTTGTCATGTGTATGTTTAATGATAATTAAGTATTTTTTAGGAATAAGTTTATTAAGATCAATATTTAAATATCCTAGGGTCTGTCAGCAGCTTTGAAATCATTAGAGGACTTGGTCAAGGCTATTTACTCAATTCAAATTAGGCTGAAAATGTGCAATTTCGTGTTTAAATATTCAACGTATGCCGATATATCGCAGCTATAGGGGGCGATATATCGCAGTACGGGGATACAAAAAACACGTAACTTCGCACGATCACCTCGACGAGCCTCGGGCATATTAGCCCAGGCGATATATTGCCTACTAGGGGTGATATATCGGCTCCTTTGATGGATTTTTGAATGTTTTTGAAATCATTCTCATTTTATTCCTTAACCTCTTGATAAGTCCAGCATCTTTCTGACCGAGTCTTCAGCCTCTGCTGAACGATAATTCAAATATTTTTCACTTAAAAGGCCATTATTTTATTCAAGTTAAATGAAGATCTTTTCATTCTTGAACTCTATTTATAGGACCTAGTACCCCGCCATTTATTCATTCATCAAGCTAAGTTCAGAGGCTGCAAGCTGCTAGGTTATTTTTGAGTGCTTAAACACTTGGGTTGGGGATTATAAGCTTAATCATTATAAGCTTATCAAACACTTGGGAAGTAAGGTTTATATCACGTTTCAGTTCAAGGTTTAGATCGGTCATAGAAGCATTCAAGGTATTCCAAACTCTAGTTCATTTTGGTATTGTTTTTCCTTAAGTTCTTATAGTTTTCTACTCAACATCCTAACTTTATTCTTTATTCTTGGTTAGGAAATCTAAGATCTTGAACATAAGTTTCTTAGTAAGTATCTTTCGATGGTATAGATCTTTCATTATTTTCATCCCTTTTTCTTCAAGTATACTCACCTTTCTTTGATGGTTTTTAGGAGTGTCCCAAGGTCCCAAACCTGTTCACATATCCTAGTATATTTGGTAAGGAAAATAGGATAGGATTCTATATGTTATGTTATGTGTTATCTTATGATTTATGTGTTATGTTATATGTTATATGTTATATTATGTATGTTTGTAGACTTGGGCATATGACTTGTATAACTAACAAGCCCCAATAAATTTATGGGCATATGACTTGCTTAGCTAGCAAGCCCCACAAATCTAATTGGTATATGACTTGTTTAGTTTACGATCCCCAAGTAATAATGGCCATTATAGTATGTGTTATACCCAAAAATTGGAGATCAATGGCATGGGAATAAAGATGACAAAATGCATCCTAGGAGGCTAAAGAGAGTGATCCTAGGAGAACCCAAGGATGAGGTCCGAGGAGAACTCAAGAAAGTGGTCTTAGGAGACCCCAAGGAGAAAGTGGTCCTAGGAGACCCCAAGGAGTATGTGGTCCTAGGAGACCCCAAGGGTGTGTCCGAGGTAAGCCTCCCAAGGTTTCCTAAGTGTTGGCTCGAAAGTGTCCAAGGTAAGTAGCTAAGGAGGAGGAGTCCCATGCAAGTCAAGAATGGGGACTTAAATTTTGACAAGGAGAGCCTACACAATGTCCGATCGGACATAGTTGGGAGATGCTAAAGGAGAGTGCCTCAGACTTGTCCAAGGTGAGATGCCAAGGAGGATGCCTCGGACCACCTTGGTCCGAGGAGAAGGCCACAAGGTCCGAAGGGACCTTGAATGGAGGAGGTATGCTCGGACTTGTCCGAGGAGAGAAACAAGAGAGAAGGATACCTCGGACCACCTTGGTCTGAGGAGAAGGTCATCATGTCCGATCAGACATGTCATGGAGGAGGTTGCCTCAAAGTTTCCCGAAGTGAGGTGCCAAGGGAGTTGGCTCGGACCACCTTGGTCCGAGGAGAGCCAAGCTTGTATCACCTTGGTCCAAGGAAAGCTTGAAGGAGTAATCAACATGCATGTGAGACTACGTCAAAATCCCCGGAACGACTTCAGCAAGAGTTGGTCTAAGCATCCGGGAATCTCTCATTCCTCACTCAAATTGAGGAATCAGTTGTATTTTAAATATTTCTTGTAATATAAATATAAGATGAATAATAAAATATCCCTATCTAAAGGGGATATCAGTTGAGTATCCCAGGCCTATAAATAGAGGGCTTATGGATGAGAGAGGGGCTTCTTCTGCTTCTTCTTTCTAGAGAGAGAAATTTGGGTCTGAGTATTCTAGAGAGAGAAAGTGCTGAAATAAGAGAGAACTCTTGTATTTTTGCAATCTGTACTGAAGAAACTCAGTTGGCTCAGTCCATCTGATCTTGAGTACGGATCTATAAATCACAACTCTAAGTGGATTAGGCTATTACCGAAAATCGGGGCTGAACCACTATAAAATCTCTTGTGTTCTTTATTTTCTTTATTAAACCGTCTATGTCGTTTTTATTTCTCTTGAAGGCTTGTCATATTTGACGTTCTCACGTCGTTGGCTAAAAACACATTCAACAGTATGTGTGACATATGTTTATGATATGTTTTATTATATGTTGTGTTATGAATTTTATGTATATGATTTATGTCTTAGATTTTCCTTGTGGGCATTAGGCTCAGTCCTTTATGTTTATATGTGCAGGAAAATAGCTTTGGTGGCAGGAAAGGTTCTTGGAAGCTTGGGGATGTGTATTGAGGCGGGATGGAATCGATGGACCGAGCGTTCGATTCGAGGATGAAGTCTCTTTAAATTTTATATGTAGTTTCCGCACTTTGTTATGTAATCCATTTATTTAGAATTATGTTATGTTTTTATTTTAAAAACAATGGGACCCCATATCCTACTTTAAATTTTATGTAGTTTAACATTGGTCTTACAAGTTTTTTATGAAGATTATGATTATTTCACTTGTAAGTTTTATTAAAAATTAGTGTCTATGTATAGTAGTCATTAATGGTCCAACGTCTAGAGTAGTTGGGTCATTACAGCCGCGACTTGCCCCAAGTCAGAGAGCCTCTTGCCTGGGCTCTGGATGCGGGCCATGACTTGACTCCTCTTGGGTCGCAGCGCACCCCCCAGGCTTCCTCCTCCTAGCTTCTAGCTTGATCCAAGTCGCGACTTGACCACGAAATCAGCCATTTCCTACGATTTTTCCCACTTAAAATGCTCCAGAAACCTATCCAAACATGTCCAAATCCCAAAATCAAAGTTCCCAAACTTCCTAATTATCCAACAACAATAAAACCCAAGCTTCAATTCATTCAAAAACTCATCAAAACATAAAATTCAATCAAAGTTTAAAATCTTTAAAAAATTAGAACTTAAAACTTGGATTACCTTCGATTGAGTCGTTTCCCAACTAAATCCTCCGGCTAATAAGCTTCTAATCTTTCCTAGAATTATTATGCCTCAATCATTGCTTGAATCCGAGTCCTAAAACTCAAGTTTCCTTTGAAAATGTTATTGGGTGTCAAAAAGGGAACGAGAGGAAGAGAGAACATTCTTTTATAATTCTGACAGGTTACTTCAAGCTTAAGTAACCTCAAGAAAATCCTAATGCTCGGGGTCCCCAAAAACGCCCCTCGGGGTAAAATAGTCAAAATTCTCAGAATTTCCCCCTGATCTCTCTAACTCCCAATTTATCATCAAATATTTATTCTCATTACCCAATATCCTAGTAATGTGCTAAATACCCCTTGACTCACTACGAGTCAAGTATGGATCTCGTTGTGACTTTCCCACTGGCTTGCCTCCAAGGATCGTCTCGTGTTGAGTAACCCAAGCATAACGAAATAATAATGAAGTACCACACACATACCACATATATGCCAAATATACCCAAAACGGGCCGAATTATGAAAATTACCCAATTAAACAAAAATGGGTCAACATGCATATTTAATACACCTAAACATGTGTATCAAGTCATACTGTAATGTTATTCACATAATTCCAAAAAATTTCATCCTGGCCCCTAATCAATGCCCTAAGCCTTATTAGGAAATTCAGGACATTACAATTATCCCCTCCTTACAGAAATTTCATCCTCGAAATTTTATCTAAGTAGCCTGGAATATCAATCCCACATAATTGATTCCAGTATCTAGGTCGCTCCCTCGACCTCACTGTTTCTGAATCATACCTTAACCCAAGGTATAACTTTGTCTCTCGGAATCTTATTCTTTCTGTCTCATATTTGAGCTAGCTACTCTTTACAGGATAACTTAACCTCTAATTCCATATTCTCATAACTCGACGCATGACTCTCTTCTAACACATATCGCCAACATGAAAATATGAAATAAAATGTATACAGCTGACAGTGCCAAAGATAAGGCCAATCCATAGGTAACCTGAGCAATCCTATCCTGGATTCAAATGGTCCCACAAATCTAGGGCTCAACTTTCCCTTGACTCCTCACTCCTTTCCATGATGAGATTCTAAGGAAGATACAGTCTTCCACTTGGAACTCCATCTTCTTTCATTTCAGATTAACATAACTTTTCCATTTACCCTGAGAAGCGAGCATCCAAGCTCTAACCTTTCCAAAAGTCTTTATGATCCTCTGATCTACCACAGGATCCAAATATAACATCTCACCCATACAACATCTCCTAAAGTGGCCTTCCAATAACTTGATAACTCTCTCTCTCTCTCTGATTTACCATCAGTCTGAGGATAATGAACTGTACTAAACTCCAACTATATACTCATATCCTTTTGCAATCTTCCTCAAGACTTGGAAGTAATAACAGGGTCCTCATCCAATAAGATAAATCTTGAATTCCATGAAGGCGTACTACCTCTCTCACATAGAGGTCTGTATACTGATCAACTATATTACCTGTCCTTACTGATAGAAGTGAGCTCACTTTAAATACTGGTCCATAATGACCCAAACCAAATCACGCTGGCCCACTATCTTGGGCAGCCCCACCGTGAAACCTATCGTGATGTTTCCTTACTTCCACTATGAAATACATAAAAGTCTCAATGGCCCTACTGGTTCTTAATACTCTGTCTTGACCTGCTAACAGGTTAAGAATTTGATCACATATGCTGTTACGTCCTTCTCCAACCCATGCCACCAATATAAAGCTTTCATATTCTAACACATCTTTCATGATGCCTGGATGAAGAGAATAAGAGGGTAGTATGATATTCATCTAGAATCCCTCGTTTAATCTCAATGTCCATTGGATTCCAAGTCCGATCCCTATACCACAATAAATTTATACCTGACACTGCATAATCCTTAGCTAATCCAGCTAAGACATTCCCCTCAATTCTTTCCATCTATGGGTTCACTTAACTATTTTCCCTTTAATTCTCTCTACAAGAGTAAACTCAAACATAATGTTGACCAACTGGCCCACCAGTAACTATGTTCTAGTTCTGGTCATACCCTTCACTAACATGATGCTTGGGCAATCACCTTTTCCTGTCAATGAGATATCATAATAACGTACAAACTGAATCTTATATGTAAGAAGACTCTGAACTCTTCTATAACGACCCGAATTTGCTAATCGGGCTTAGGGCCTTGATTAGTGTGCCTGGAGGGCAATAAATGATTTAATATGCTTATATGCGGATTTATGTGAATATATGATTATGATGCATGTTTAGTTGAGTTGAATGTGCATGTGAACCCCGTCTGGATATTAGGGGTATAAATGTGATAAATGTTATATATGTGATATGTCTGTGCAGCACAGTCCGAGACAGTCTTGGTGAGCGGTTAGCCAGGGAGTCACAACGGGGTTGAGATTCCGACTCGGGCGAGTCGAGGGTAATTTGGGGTACTAGGTGTGTTATGGGATTATCGGGACATGAAAATAAATATTTGGAGATATATTTGAGGATAGAATGACTAGGGGGAATATTGGGGAAATTTACCATTTTGCCCTCGGGGATGTTTTGGTACCCCGAGCCTTGAGGTAACCACATAGATTTAAGTGAATAAAACAAAAGGGGAGAAATGTTTAGAAACTTAGAGAAACCGACTTGCACTTCTCTTCTCAGCCAAGGATAGTTTTTATTTTCTTCTTTCTTTCACTCTCTAAGGCAAATTCAAAGGGAAACTTTGGGAATCAACTTGAAGGTCTAAGGAGTTCAGCTAGGATTTAAGGAGCTTGGAGCTTGGAGCATAAGGGGGCTGGTTCTAAGGTTTAATTCAGCAAGATGTAAGCTTTAAATATAGAGGTTATGTTTAGATTTGCAGCTTGTTGTTAGAGTATGCATGTTAGCAAGTTTGAATTGTTCTTGAGTGATCTAGTTGAGTTTTGGGGTAGATTTTAATGGGTTTTGATGTTGATACTGAGCTGGAGTGATGGTGTTGATTATCTAGGATTGTTAGCTTGGTTTTGGTGAGGATTGGCTTGAAGAAAATGCAGGAAAAAGGGTGAAAAATCTGGGTTTGGAGGTGAGGGGCGCACGCAGCCATGGGAGACCGAGAAGATTCATGCGCGCCGCGGTGCTTGGTGGGTGTGCCGCGGCCCGTGTGGGTGTTAGTGGGAAGCTAGCCTCTGTTTTGAGGCTAGCCGCGGCGCTTGTGGGTAGGGTCGCGGCCCTTAGTGCTAATTTGCGTTTTTAAGGGTGTTTAGGTTCGGGAATTCAATGGCTAAGGCTCGGGATGGATTTTATCACCCTGATTGATAGAATTCAAGGTCCCGGAGGTTAGGGTTATGGCTTAAAGTTATTTATTGGATTAGAACTTGATGGATGGATATCATTAATATGTTGTGACTACGGTTTCAGCGAGGCTCAAGTTAGAGGACTGTGCTCGAGGCATCGGTGCTCGGAAAGCTCTGGACTCAGGTAAGAAAACCCTTGTTCCCATAGAGCTTGTGTGCAGGGCTGAGCCCAATGTGTTTGAATAGAATTGGTATGCAGGGCTGAGCCCAATATGTTAGAACTGCGAGGCGTAGCCCTTTAGCTGAGTATGCTAGACTTCTGTATTTGCTTGCTATGCTATGTATGTTATCCTGTGAATGATCAACAAGGGCTGGGAAAGGGGAAAGGCCGGGAACGGCATTGGGCACGTTGAGTGTGAGACCGAGAACGACAAGGGGCCAGGAGCAGTGTTGAGCACGTGGAGTGCGAGTTGCCAGGGCGAGTCCCTAAAAGGATACCTGGGATATCCTCACGACATGGTCCGCGAACCCAGGGCTTGGTAAATGCCTGGGATGGCTAGGTCGTATGTTTTTAGCCCATTGGTGGCTTGTTTATATGCTTGATATATGTGTTGCATATGTTATCTATTTGTGGGTTTTCTTGCTGGGCTTCGGCTCACAGATGCTCTATGGTGCAGGTAAGGGTAAAGAGAAGGTCAACCAACCATGAGTACAGCAGGCGTGAGGCTGTTTATGGCTTAATTACACTATTTGACCTAAAACCTCAATTAGCGAGTTGAATGCACATTTTTAAACTCACTAGTAACGGCTCTAAGGAAGTAGGGCGTTACATCTTCCACAAAGCTCATGTAATATCCTGCCCGTCCAAGGAAACTCCTGCCCTCTGAGGTGTTCCTTGACCTTGGCCAATCTCTAACTGAGAATATACCACAATACCGTCGATCATGACAATCACAAATCCAATTCAGATCATTTTTGAATACTTTGTCCATCTAATCCATTAAAACAACTCGACATTAATCAAATCCACAAACATAACTCAGCACTCCTAGTGCCCTTATCTGGTTTAAAAGTTGTCTTCTACATATTCTTCTGCCTAATCTTCAGCTGATAATAACCAGATAAAAGATCCACCTTGGAGAATACCATCTTATTCAATAACTGAGCCTTTAGTTCTTACAGCTCTGTTGAAGCCGTTTAATACAGTGCCCTAGACCTGGTTCCGTCCCTGGCACCAATCCAATCACCATTCTTTCTCTTTGGTTAAAAAAAATAATCCTGACAAATCCCCTGGAAACATATCTAGAAACTCACAGGCTAATCCAGTCTGTACTGATCCCACTAGCACAACATAAGTGGTATCCACCACACTAGCTAGGAGTTCTATGCATCCTGGTGCAATAGATCTCTAGCTCTAAATACATATGTCATCAGCATAATGCCAACTACCACAAGGGTTTCCCACTCTCAAACCCAAGGATTACAATCCTTTCCTCACAATTTATCATTGCCCCATACTTGGCTAACCAGTTCATATCCAGGATCATATCAAAGTCAGTCCTAACCAACTCTATTAAACCAACTGATGAGTTCCTTCTCACCATAACCTAACCCATCTCTTCAAATTACCAATAGAATATCACATTCTCATCACAACATAACCATGAAATCTGCATAACAATTCTATGCCTCTCTAGATGCAATAAGCAAAGAACAACATGGCACCAAAACTAGTCAGCACAATACAAAAATCAGAACTAGAAAGCTGACCTGCCACCATTGAGGAACCAGCCTCAGTCTCAGTCTCAATCTCAGACTGCATCAAAGCGAACACTCGAGCTGGAGTCGAGCTATCCACCCCCTTTTGCTCATCCTTCCTTCGCCTTGGGCAATTCCTCTTATGGTGCCCAACCATTTTACAAAAGAAACATGCCCTTGCTCGGCATTCTCCCAGATGACGCCTCCTACACTGAGTGCATTTTGGGTAAACTTTCTAATCCTTATCCTTGTTCAATCCAATAAATAGAGGTATCACTACTTGAGCTCCGTGCTCTCTGGCACTCTCCTTCTCAATCTGATTTCTAGTGGTCTCAACAGCAAGAGTCTTTCCTACTACCTGAGTCTAGGTAGAGATTTCATGCACTGGGGAAACTCTAATGCCCTGAGCTACTCTGAGATTCAATCCCTGGATAACCCTTTCCTGTCAGGCCACATCCCTTGGTACCATATCAAAAGAAAACTTGGCCAACCCATCGAATCTTTTAACATATTATGTTATTGTTGCATTTCCCTAAACGAGGTTCAGAAACTCATTCATCTTAGCAGCCTTGACTGCATCACAATAATATCTTTCATTAAACAGGTGCCTAAATTCTTTCCAGTCCATCACAGTTGTATCTCGTGCCTGGGATACTACTTACCACCATCTCCGGGCATCATCTCGCAATACAAATGTAGCATAGATCACCCTATCGTGACCTACCACCCCCATACTATCGAGGATGGAACTGATCATGACCATCCATTTCTCAGCTCTTAATGGATCTAGGCCTCCCTCAAAAATTGGAGGGCAGTACTCCTAGAAACTTCAACAAAGAAATTCCCACCTGTTCTCAACCCTAGGCTGAGCCAATACTATTGCCACTCCTGGCATAACAAACGAAGAGGTGTTCCTTGACATATTCTGCTACTATTTCAAATACCTAATCTCTTCCTCTTGCCTTTGCAATCTTAATTGCACATCTGTAAACACCCGCTGGAAATTCTGAGGATCAAGTGAAAAACTCAAACCTTGGTTGTAATTCCCAGCCTCGATATAACTACCACCAAGTCTCATTATCTGCCTTGGATACATACCTGCGGATTAATCCTGCAGCCAATAACTTGACCCATTAAACATGATGAGCATATTCAAAAGTCTTCCTCCATGGGAACAATCATACCACACTACATTCACAAACCAATGCAGTGTTAAAAACATGCCCATGGTGTTCATACATCAATCATAACCATTGCTCTTCCAACATACATACCATGCCTCCAACTTTAGCATGCAAATAACACATTTATATATTCATTGAGTAGGTAATCATATAATCTTATCAATAATCAAGAGTCAGGCTCTATCAGAATCTCATGCTCCCTAATACAATATGCAGGTAAAGCATTTACATTATATTTAAGCAGTTAAGCACATAACCACATAAATAGTTACCATACCCTGAGTGAAGCTATTTTTAGTGACGAGTGTACATGCCCAGCTTGTCTACAGGAACCTCTAACCTTGGAAAGCTCTGATACCAAGTTGTAACGCCCTACTACCCAGGAACCGTTACGTTGTGCATTTTAAACAGTGCTAAACTTGCTAACCGAGTCTTTTGGCCATAATCGTATAACTAAATGTGATTAATGGTTTAGGGTTAAAAATTTTGGTTAAAGAAACAACGTTTCACTAAAACGTTTACTGTACACATTGGGATCCCAAAATTATTTTAAAGGTTAATTACAATAAGAGATTTACAACCAGCCGACCTAAACAGCAAAATAGGGTTTAACCCTAGTTCCTCTTGAAACCCTTGGTCGTGGTGGTCAAGCAGTCGCATATGTACACATCGTCACTTAAGCTCTCCAAGTCAAGGATGGTCTACCTTTCTTTTGCCTTTACCTGCACCACATAGCACCCACGAGCCAAAGCTCAGCAAGAAAACTTAATATGCTCATGAACAGGTAATAACATATCACTGGATAATAATAGACATGCCTAGCAATAATAGCCCTATTCATGCATGCAAGCAAGTCCAAATAAATGATTATGGGCCCTTCCCCCTGTATAGATGACTATCATGTCAATCTGGGAATAGATGGCTAATGTGTCCAGCTTTGAATAGGTGACTAATGAGTCACACACTTGGGCTCTGCATCCTAATCAGATAAGTGACTAATGAGTCAAGCACTTAGACTTCGCACCCTAATCAGATAAGTGACAAATGAGTCACGCACTTGGGCTACGCACCCTAATCAGATAAGTGACAAATGAGTTACGCAATTGGGCTCCGCACCCTAATCAAATAAGTGACAAATGAGTCATGCACTTTGGCTCTGCACCATAAGCCATGTGATGTTAATGTCATTTGCCTTTTGGCCTTGGCTCTAAGTAACTAGCCTTTAGACTAGACAAGCGCTTTTAGATTTCATCAAACTTAGGGTCAGTCAAGCATTTATTGCTCATGTTGGTTAGATTTAATCTTTTCGACTTTGCGTTCAATACGCTTATGCCGCTCTTGACTCATAGGTCAATTCCATATGACTCATGTCGTTTCTCACTAATGAGTCAGTACCACTCACAAGTAAGCAATGCAACCAGGCATATATCATATGTCAAATATCCAAATATAAGGCATTCAGCATGCTACCAAACATTCACTAGCATAATGAGTAAATAAATACTTCCAGACCCAACCTAGACTCCGGAACATCGAATCCTACTCAACTGGGTAGTCGGATCGATCCCAGACCCTTACAATAAATTCCCACGATTAAAAAAAATGACGGCAAAAATGCACATGTCAGTCGCGACTTATCCTAGTGAGTCACGACTTGCCCCAAGTTAGAGAGCCCCTTGCCTGGGCTCTGGGTGCGGGCTGTGACTTGACCCCTCTTGGGTCGCAGCACACCCCCGAGGCTTCCTTCTCCTAGCTTCTGGCTTCATCCAAGTCGCGACTTGACCACGAAATCAGCCATTTCCTACGATTTTTCCCACTTAAAATCCTCCAAAAACCTATCCAAACATATCCAAATCCCAAAATCAAAGTTCCCAAACATCCTAATTATTTAAAGCCAATCAAAGCTTAAAAACTTTACAAACTTAGATCTTAAAACTAGGATCACCTCCGATTGAACTGTTTCCCAACTAAATCCTCCAGCTAATAAGCTTCTAATCTTTCCAAGAATCGCTATGCCTCAATCGTTGCTTGAATCTGAGTCCTAAAACTCAAGTTTCCTTTGAAAATGTAATCGGGTGTCGAAAAGGGAACGAGAGGAAGAGAGAGCATTCTAAACATTCTTTTATTATTCTGACAAGTTATTTCAAGCTTAAGTAACTCAAGCAAATCCTAATGCTCAGGGTCCCCAAAAATGCCCCTGGGGTAAAATAGTCAAAATTCCCAAAACTCCCCCCTGATCTTACCCAATATCTCGGTAATGTGCTAAATACCCATTGACATACTGTAGTCAAGTATGGATCCCATTGTGACTTTCCCACTGGCTTGCCTCCTAGGATTTTCTCATGCTGAGTAACCCAAGCATAACCAAATAATAAAGAAGTACCACACACATACCACATATATGCCAAATATACCCAAAACGAGCCAAATTATTAAAATTACCCAATTAAATAGAAATTGGTCACAGGCATATTTAATACACCTAAACATGCATATCAAGTCATATTATAATATTATTCACATAATTCTAAAATTTATCATCCTAGCCCACTAATCAAGGCCCTAAGCCTTATTAGCGAATTCGGGACGCTACAACAATCAATTTCATCAACCATCCCTTTTAATTCTCATTAACACAAATCTTACTATTCAATTTTCTTTTGTGATAGCAGGTCAACAATGATAACTTATATTCGTACTAGGATATATAAGTCTCAATCCTATGCAAATTTTCTACATCTCCGTGCTAAATAAACATAAGATAGGCATTAAGATTAACAACTCTTAAACTACACAGACCACGTAGGTACTCTCGTCCTAATATGACATCTATGCTCTTTCAACTACATCATATTCAATTCTCACTTCTCATATTTCGAATTAAAATCATATATTTCATGTCGATAGTGATCAATCATTCACAAGCATTAGATTCAAATTGAATAAATCACAAGATAAAATTGAAATCATAAAACTTTTATTAATTTAAAATAAAGATTCAGGAGAATCCATTAACACCCTAGAAAAATAACTTAGTTGTTCAACATCTTAATAATCAACATCCAAATAAAAAGGAAAAACATAAAAACCCGAAAATAGTGAGAAACAAAGAAGAAGAACTGAAGACAATTGAAGCGTTTATGCCAAACTCCATAGAGGCTCTCACAATACCCCACAGTATTGAAACTGATAAAAGATGTCCTTAATGTGTTTTTATAGACCACTAATGATTACAAGTGAAAAGACCAAACAAACTCTCGCTAAAACGCTCAAAATATAAATTTCATTCGAAGTGGTGCAGGGGCGCCATCAGTAGCGCAGGGGCGCTGCTTCGAACCAGGATTTTAGGCTTCTCTGACTTTGCATAGCGCATGGGCGCTATTAATGGTGCAGGGGCGCTAGGCTTGATTTTTTTATAGCCCAGCTACACTATATGTAGCACAGGGGCGCTAATGCCTAGAGCAAAAAATGCTTAAGAATCCAATAGCGCGGCTGCCCTTCAACATTGCACGGCTGCGCTAATTCAACTTCAAAAATACTTCAAAAGCTCTTTGAAAATCACCCTTTCTTGCTCCAATTTCCTCAGTTATTATCCAATTCACCTATCAAGTCCAAAGTACCTAAAACAACAAAAACCGAGTGTAATTCCACACGAAACAGCAATAAACCTTAAAAATAAACACCTAAAACAACTTTAAAAAGACACCTAAACTAGAATTAAAAAACTGCCCCAAACTTAACATTTACTCGCCCTCGCGTAAAGAACTAAAAACAAACCTAGACTCTAACAACAAAGACAATACCGAACAACACACAGAACATGAATCAAACCAACAACAACACTTATGCCTCAAAATCATGAATGCTAATAATATAATTCTCAAGAAAAAAACTACTCAACAGTTTATGCAATCCAGAATTTCGATCAACACACTTTAGTCTACTAACATTTCGGATTAGCAAGTCATGATCATTAAATAAACATATTTGAAATCAATTATGGTAGCCAAATTCTTTCCAATCAATCCGTTCAAACCAAATAATTCCATAGGCTCACTTACTTGCTATTCTCCACTAATATAAATCATAATATGCATAAGAATCAATAGGACTTATATAGGCTTGTAATGACAGCTTAGGCTCACTATACTTTAAACACATGACCAAAAATTACTGACTTTACTCCCATAGTATATATAATCCCCTAATCCCCTTTCTTGATTTTATTTAGAGAGATATAAAATATATATTTTTTTCTTTCTATTGCATATGAAAACTACACTCCCCCAAACTTGTTTCTTTTAGATATTCATATTGGGAGTGTAGTTTTTATTGAACTCTTTTTTTTTAATATACCCTCTCTAATCTTTTTCCCTTTTCATTTTCTAATCCCACTATATTCACAAATAAACCCATTACAAATCAATCCCCATAAATTTTTTCAATCATGTGCTCATAGTATATAAGGGACGGATATCTAACCAAGTTTCAAATATTAGGCATAAATAGTGGCTTAGAACAAAAAGATACAATGTTAAGCTGAAAAGGGTTAATCAAAGGATCAATTAATTTCAGGTGATAAGAAAAGCTCAAACGGTCCAAATGATAGCCTAAATCATATTCCTAAGCATACATGATATATTATTTCACCTCAAATAACAAGTAAGCAAGTTCTAGAATTGTAGAAAATAATTTCCACTTCCCATTCATCAATCCTGAAACTAATTCCAGCAAGCATAATCAATATCAAAAACATCAATTTAAACATCATGACAAGATATTCATCAAATGTTGCCTAAACTAAAGTGAACTAACGAAGTGTTCAATTAAGCACACAAATTTTTTCAGATTTCATTTTCTTTGGATTATACTCATAACATTCACTTTGTTGTCATTGGCAATTGTTGTCAACCATAATTCATGTTAGTCTCACTACATGGTAAAACAAAACTCTAAACCAAACAACTGACACAAACTAGACACACAAACACAGAACAAAACAACACGAACAAAATGAGCAGAAATTAAGCTCCCTCCCCCAGACTTAATCTAAACACTGTCCCCAATGTTTAAATAAAAACTAAGGAAAAGAAAACTTCCTTGTAATCCAATGCATGTCTCCATTGTAGTACATTCATAACTATCCTCCTTAGTGTTTTACATGTCGACATACATCAACAAGTGGTTGACGCCCATAATAAGCGTCATACAAGACAACTCAAAGGTTGTCATTGTGAATGCCCTTAAGCTTGGCTAGATTTGGAATTGATGAGCTCCAATGCTCAACTTGACTTTCTTCATAAAAATAAGCATGATGGATGCCAATGAATGATGCTAATGGAGGTGGAGATGGTGGATTCAGCCTTTCTTCACTACTTTTCTCAAACAATGTATCCACATCTTGAATAGAGATAGCATTTGAAATTATTATTTTCTCTCTTTTTTCTTCATTACTTTTAATTGAAGAGGGTTCCATTTGATGTTCAAATTCTTCCATTGGTAGCTCCATCTCCTTACCACTCTCCAAGTAGACCTCTTCACTTTGTTCTTTCCCCAAGAATTTTCCAAATTCCTCAAGGATGAATCTTGGCTTTGAATTAAGGCGTCATTTTTAGCCATATTCTCCATCATAAATACCTCCAATGAACTTGATTAAGGCACTTGGTGAGGTTTCTCTTCTATGATTACTTCTTGAAAATCACCCCAATTATCCTTATTTGGTCCTTGAGTGCAAATGTCAAAAGTTGGCTCCATATTGTTATAATTGCTCTTCCAACCTTGGTTGTTCATTGAAAAATTCAAATACCACCATTAATTGTATTTGGCCATGTCTTCCAACATCCAATATGCTTCATCCACGGATACTTGGTAGAAATTGGTGGTACCATCTCCTCTTTCTACCCATTCTCTTGCTTCGACATTCAACCCATTGAGGAAGACTTCTAATTGACACTCTTTGGACAAACCATGGTATGGGAACCTCATTAGCAAATATTTGTATCTCCACCATGCCTTGTATAAATGCTCCAAGTCGTGTTGAACAAAATTCATGAGGACTTGCGTATAAGACATCTCAAGTTCCTTCCAAGACAAACAACAAACATTGTGAAAAAAAAACATAAAAGAAAAAAGAAAAAAAATGAAAATAAAATATAAAAACCAAATTAGAAACAAGAATCAATTATATTTGATATTGATTAAATAGTCCCCGGCAACGGCGCAAAAAACTTGTTGTGTAAAATTGATATGCAAGTGCACATAATCGTAACAAGTAATAACGAGTAAGTTAGATCGTTCCCACGAGGATTGTATATTAGGTACCAAGAATTAACTCCTATTTCTATTTGGCTAACAATAATTGACTCACAAGAATTAACTAAAAATCTAAAACAACTGAAATTAACTTCAAGAACTGAAAATAAACAACGTTAAGAAAGTTCAATGGATTAAGAACTAGGGTAATCAATTTCATCAACCATCCCCTTTAATTCTCATTAACACAAATCTTACTATTCAATTTTCTCTTGTGATAGCAGATCAACAATGATAACTTATATTCGTACTAGGATATATAAGTGTCAATCCTATGCAAATTTTCTACATCTCTGTACTAAATAAACATAAGATAGGCATTAAGATTAACAACTCTTAAAGTACACAGCCACATAGGTACTCTCGTCCTAATATGACATCTATGTTCATTCAACTAAAGCATATTCAATTCTCACTTCTCATATTTCGAATCAAAATCATATATTTCCTGTCGATAGTGATTAATCATTCACAAGCATTAGATTCAAATTGAATAAATCACAAGATAAAATTGAAATCATAAAACTTTCATTAATTTAAAATAAAGATTAAGGAGAATCCATTAACACCCTAGAAAAATAACTTAGTTGTTCAACATCTTAATAATCAACATCCAAATAAAAAGGAAAAACATAAAAACCCGAAAATAGTGAGAAACAAAGAAGAAGAATTGAAGACGATTGAAGCGTTTATGCCAAACTCCGTAGAGGCTCTCACAATTCCCCAGGGTATTGAAACTGATAAAAGATGTCCTTAATGTGTTTTTATAGACCACTAATGATTACAAGTGAAAAGACCAAAAAAACTCTCGCTAAAACGCTCAAAATATAAATTTCATTCGAAGTGGTGTAGGGGCGCCATCAGTAGCGCAGAGGCGCTGCTTCGAACTAGGTTTTTGGGCTTCTCTGACTTTGCATAGCGCATGGGTGATATTAATGGTACAGGGGCACTAGGCTTGATTGTAACGCCCTGGTTACCCCATAACAGTTACGGTGAACCGGAAATTTGACCCATTGCCTGAGTCCTTTGGTTAAAAACGTGATCTAAGTGTTATTAACAGGTTAAGGTGAAAACCAGTAAAAAGGAAAGGATATGTTTTATTGATATATAAAACTGTTCATGGGCCCACAAGAACATTTACAATTTATTTACAACTCAAAAAGGTCATTACTGTTCCAAAATTATAAATCCACCGACCTAAGCGGCAAAAATAAGGTAAACCCCCTAGTTCCTCTGAGAACTCCCTGGCCGTGGTGGTCAAGCGGCCACATATGTACACATCACCACCTAAGCTCTCCACTCAAGGCTAGGTGAGCTTTTCTTTTCCTTTACCTGCACCACATAGCACCCATGAGCCAAAGCCCAGCAAGAATACATAACATTATATGTTAACATTATCAAATGATTATCATTATAATCACACTGAGCTCAAAGATCTCAAACAGATGAGTGAACATCACATGAGGTCCTGATAAACCATACTGAGTGACTGACAAGCAAGTCACTAATTCAAATAGAAGAGTGGCTGCTAGGTAAGCCACTAGCCTTCAATAGGTTCTGGTAAACCATACTGAGTGACTGACAAGCAAGTCACTAATTCAAATGGAAGAGTGGCTGCTAGGTAAGCCACTAGCCTTCAATAGGTTCTGGTAAACCATACTAAGCGACTGACAAGCATGTCACTGTTTCAAGTGGGAGAGTGGCTGCTAGGTAAGCCACTAGCCTCCAAGCGCTTATAATGTTCATCGACCTTGAGGCCGGTCCGACATTAATGCTCTTTGAGTCATTCAATGCAGATAAACGATTAGATATAATCTTTCTTGGCTTGTGTTAACACGCTAAGACCGATCTGACTAATGAGTCAGCGCAACGTGACCAATGCCCAGTACCACTGTCGAACCTGACTAATAAGTCACAGCTTCACAGCTGATACTGGCACCTTTGCCAAATCTGACTAATGAGTCAGTACCATGCACAAGTGAGCAACATATGCTAAATATTCCACAATCAACTCATGTCCATATTTATTCAACCAACATGCCTCATGAATATCCATGCATGTCACGTTTGGGGTGCAATTTTCTTACCTCTGGTTCGAGCTAGAATGAATAAAAGAACGACCCCTGAGAACGATCAACCTTTTGGTCCTTTAGCGGTTACCTGGTCATAACCAATTATGGTATTCCATCAATAAAATGAATAATAAAAGGTTCCCAAACTAAAACCTAACCTCCGAGACATCAAACACTACTCAACCGGGTAGTAGGTTCAACCCCGAGGCCTTAGGCTTGAATCCCCATGCTAAAAACACTTTTCTGGCCAAAAAGACACTAAGGGTCGCGGCGCGCCCCTCAAACAGAGGCAGCCCTCTCTATCAAACGCCAAGGGTCGCGGCGCACCACAGCCATGCCGTGGCGCTTAACCCAGACCAGCCAAAAAGGACAACACGCACCAGCAAACTTTTCCCTGCGTTTTCCCTTAGAACCAAGCCCTCTAACCAGCTCCAAACCTCCTCCAAACACTAAATTTAACCTCTAAACATCACCCATAACTCACCCTCATCAAAAACCAAACTAAACATCAATCAAAACCTCCACAAATCCAAACTATCATCAAGAAATCATAAGCTAAAAAACTAAAGGGAAACAGAGTATAAACCATAAAGTTATGGCTGAACTCACCTCAAATTCATGATTGAACCTCCTTCAATGGCTGAACCAAGTCCACAAACCCAGCCCCTTGATTTCCTAGCTTGAAACCCAACTTTGAGCTCAAAAACTCCAAAGGAGAATTAGTGGAGAATGGTGTACGGGAAGGAGAAAGAAGACCCTGTTTTGGCTCTGTTTTGTTCTATATCCTTCTACAGCCAACTAAAGGGTTATATAAATCCATCCAAATGACCTAAATGCCCCTAGGTCACCTAAAGCTTCTAAAACCATTCCAAGGGTAAAATTGGTACTTTCCACTTATCCCGTTAATCATAATTAACGCTTCCCAATTCCCGCTAATCCCAATAATCTCAAACTCCAATAATTTATATCTCGTTACCCTATTATTCCCAGTAACGCTCTAATCATTAAAAACACCCCGAGACTCACCCCAAGCCCCGAGCTTAAGCCTGTTATGACCAAACCGATAATTAACATACCATGATCATCTCATGCCGAATGGCTCGAACAAACCCACATTATAATGTGGTCTCAAAATATATCACC
Organism: Humulus lupulus; assembly: GCF_963169125.1. NCBI lineage: Eukaryota > Viridiplantae > Streptophyta > Magnoliopsida > Rosales > Cannabaceae > Humulus > Humulus lupulus. The sequence goes on along the minus strand of NC_084794.1, from coordinate 76,383,467 downwards.
AACATGCATCCAAGTAAACAATTTACCCTCAACGGGCCAAATTACCATCACACCCCTGTAATTAGAAATATGGACTCACATGCATGCATTTCACATCATATTATAATATAATCAACATATACATGCATTTTATCAATTAATAACATAATTAAGCAAGTATGGCCCTCCCGGCCTACTATTCACGCCTTTAAACATATCGGAGAATTCGGGGCATTACAACTATCCCCTCCTTACTGAAATTTCGTCCTCGAAATTTACCTGAACAGCTCGGGATACTGACTCTGCATATCTGACTCCAGCTCCCAGGTCGCCTCCTCGACCTTGTTGTTCCTCTACAATACCTTAACCAAAGATATTGTCTTATTTCTGAGGACCTTGTCATTTCTATCAAGTATCTGAACTGGCTGCTCCTCAAAGGAGAGATCTGGCTCAAGCTCCAGATCTTCATAACTCGGAATATGGCCCACATCAGATACATACCTCCGAAGAGTTGATACATGGAACACATTATGCACGGCAGACAACGCCGGAGGCAAGGCCAATCTGTAAGCCACCTGACCAATCCTCTCCAGGATCTCAAACGGACCTACAAATCTAGGACTCAGCTTGCCTTTCTTCCCAAACCTTCTCACCCCTTTCCATGGCGAGACTCTGAGGAAAACATAGTCTCCTACCTGAAACTCCACGTTCCTGCGCTTGGGATATGCATAGCTCTTCTGTCTACTCTGAGAAGCAAGCATTCTAGCTCTAATCTTCTCAATAGCCTCACTGGTCCTCTGAACTACATCAGAACCTAAGTATCTCCTTTCACCTATCTCATCCCAATGAATGGGAGATCTGCACTTCCTACCATACAGCATCTCATAAGGTGCTACTCCAATGGTAGATTGGTAACTGTTGTTGTAGGAGAACTCTATCAAAGGCAGATACTTACTCCAAGATCCACCAAAATCCAGTACACATGCCCTCAGCATCTCTTCCAAAATCTGGATCGTCCTCTTAGATTGTCCATCTGTCTAAGGATGATAAGTTGTACTGAACTTCAACTGTGTCCCCATGGCTTTCTGCAAACTCCCCCAGAACTTGGAAGTAAAAGTGGGGTCCCGATCTGACACGATCGACCTAGGTGCACCATGGAGCCCTTTCTTCCCAAACCTTCTCACCCCTTTCCATGGCGAGACTCTGAGGAAAACATAGTCTCCTACCTGAAACTCCACGTTCCTGCACTTGGGATATGCATAGCTCTTCTGTCTACTCTGAGAAGCAAGCATTCTAGCTCTAATCTTCTCAATAGCCTCACTGGTCCTCTGAACTACATCAGGACCTAAGTATCTCCTTTCACCTGTCTCATCCCAATGAATGGGAGATCTGCACTTCCTACCATATAGCATCTCATAAGGTGCTACTCCAATGGTAGATTGGTAACTGTTGTTGTAGGAGAACTCTATCAAAGGTAGATACTTACTCCAAGATCCACCAAAATCCAATACACATGCCCTTAGCATGTCTTCCAAAATCTGGATCGTCCTCTTAGATTGTCCATCTGTCTAAGGATGATAAGTTGTACTGAACTTCAACTATGTCCCCATGGCTTTCTGCAAACTCCCCCAGAACTTGGAAGTAAAAGTGGGGTCCCGATCTGACACGATCGACCTAGGTGCACCATGGAGCCGCACGATCTCTCTCACATAGAGATCTGCATACTGATCAACTATATATGTAGTCCTCACTGGCAGAAAGTGAGCTGACTTGGTGTAGCGATCTACTATCACCCAAATGGAATCATGCTGACTAGTAGTCCTGGGTAAGCCCACCACAAAATCCATTGTGATGTCTTCCCACTTCCACTCTGGGATATCCAGAGGCTGCAGTGACCCTGCCAGCCTCTGATGCTCAGCCTTGACCTGTTGACATGTCAAGCACTTAGCCACATACTCTACTACATCTCTCTTCATCCCCGGCCACCAATATAATGATCTCACATCCTGGTACATCTTCGTTGTGCCTGGATGCAAAGAGTAAGGTGTAGTATGAGATTCATCCAGAATATCTCACCTCAATGCAGTGTCTAACGAAACACATATCCGTCCCTTGTATCTCAACAAGCCTACCTCAGACACTGTATAATCCCTGGATGCTCCAGCCAAGACATCCTCTCTAATCTTGATCAGCTGTGGATCACTCAACTGACCCTCCTTGATCCTCTCTAACAGCGTAGACTGTAGCGTAATGTTAGCCAACTGGCCCACCAACAACTCTATACCAACTCTGGTCATATCATCTGCTAACTCTCTGGCTATCAGCCTCATACCATGAATCTGTCCCGGACCCTTCCGGCTCAAAGCATCAGCTACCACGTTGGCTTTTCCTGGATGAAACATGTAGAGTCCAAGAACTTTACTTAGCTAATTGTTTAGTAGTATTATAGTATGTTTAGTATTATCTTTGTAACTGTGGATTTTTGGTTCAGACCGGGAATTATTTGGACACTCATAGTAGTACTTGTAGATTTTCTAAGTTTAACCTATAGTTTAAGAATATTAATTTTAACCTAAGGTTTGATTAATATGACTGATATTGATGGTGATATTTATTATATTATAAGGTTTAGATAGATCCAATAAGATAGTAACACTTATCATATGTATGATTATTAAGAAATTATTATTTTAATGATAAAATAAGAGAAATATAAGACTTAGTATTCACCAAAATCTGATAGGAGCATGATAATTGTCACAATTTTATTTATTTGTGAATTATGTTGTAAATAGATTTTTCGTAACTTTAGATTACTGTAACTTCCAACCTGTTTTTTACCCAGTTATATTAGGAATTTTGAAAAATAATATTTCTTAAACGTTGTAGATAATTTAATGATATTTCTAACGGTATAAAGAGAGTCCAAATCGAAGTTCTACAGCGTCAGATATATTGATTTTACTGAAGGAGAGTTTAGAGTTACGAGATTTAGGGAGTTAGAAGTTAGGATTCTATTTGTTTTTATTATTTTAAAAATCAAGCTTTGAATCCTTAAATCTCTCTGAAAAATTTGAACAATTTCTAAGCCTTTAGCTGAAGGATATTCAAATATTTTCAATTAAATTTATTATTTTTATTCAAAGCTAAAAAGAAGATTTTTATTCCTAGAACTCTATAAATAGGACCTAGTACCCAGCCATTATTCACCTTTTACTCTAAGTTCAGAGGCTGCAAGATTGCTAGGAGAGTGTGAGAGTTAAACACCTGGGTTGGGGAATCATAAGCTTGATCATCATAAGCTTATCAAACACTTTGGGAAGTAAGGTTTTAGGGTATTTCGGTTTGAGGTGTAGATTGGTCTTACAAGTCTTTGAGGTAAACCCGAAACTTTATTTCATTTGTTTCCTGTTATTTTCTTTCTCAAAGCCTTCTACTCAGTCCCCTAACCTCATTCTTATTTTGGTTAGGGAATCCAAGTTCTTAAGCACATAAGTTGTGGTAAGCATATTTCTCAATGGTTTAGTCTTCCTATTCATTTTCATTTCTTCTTCTTAAGACTCACTCTTTCTCATATGGTTTAGGAGTGTTCCAAAAGTCCCAACTCAGTTCATCATATCCCAGTAACTTTGGTAAGGAAAATAGGCTAGAATCTATATGTTTATGTTTATGTTATCTTATGTGTTATGTTATGATATGTTATGAATATGTTATAAATGTGTTTGTTTGTAGGCTTGGGCTTATGCCCTATTTGACTAACAAGACCCCAAAAAGATTGTGGGCATATGCCTATTTAGCTGGTAGGACCCCACTAATCTCATGGGCATAAGCTTGTTTAGTCTATGGGACCCCAAGTAATAATGGCCATTATAATAAGTATATTATGTGTTATGATATGTCTTTACGTTATTATGATGTGTTAGATTTTTCCTTGCTGGGCATTAGGCTCATTCCTTTTTGTTTATGTGCAGGAAATAAGCTTTAGAGGCGGAAAGATTCGTGACGCTTAGAGGATGTGTATCGATGGTGAATGGAGTCAAGGGGCCGAGCGTTATTCGATTCGAGGATGTAGTCTCATTTTACCTCTTTATGGTTTTATATGTATTTTCCGCATTTCTTATGCAATTCTTTTCATTTAAATCATGTTTTTGTTTTTAAAGACAATGGGATCCCATATCCTTCTTAGTATTCTATTTTGTAAGTAACTCTTATTTTCACAAGTTACTCAATAAAATTATGGTATTTTCGCAAAATTGTAAGTTTTATGTATAGTTTCGTTAATGGTCCAAATAGTTTAGATTAGTGGGTCACTACAGTTGGTATCAGAGCAACGGTTCCTTCGCATGAAGTTCTCCTCGATACACACGCTCTAAAGCTCCGAATCTGACTGCCAAGTAAGTGTTTAAGTTACAAGTTACAAGTTACCTTACTTATGTATATAGCTAACTACTTTAGTGTTTATGTTTCAGTTAAGAATGAACGGAGCTTTAACCTACCAAGATATCCGAGCCATTAAGGCCTTAAAAAGAATAAGGGAGCCAAGAAACACCGTAGGAGCACTAGAAAGGATCACTCGGAGATTGATCTTGTTCCACAAAGAAATAGGTCACCTTCAAGAGTCTAAGCAAATCATGATGAGAGCTGCAGAACAATATGTCCTAGTAATTAGGCTTTTAAAAGATTTTCCTTCAGCAATTTTAACTTTAGAAGAAATATGGGAGAATATAAATAATGATGATGACTTACAAGCAGCCCTAAGATATTATTCTCTCATACTTAAGTTCACCTATGATTTAGAGTTTCAATTCACTAATGAACAACAACATAGGATCTTCTTGAATCTTCCCCGAGGAAATTTTGAGGCTCAAGACAACGATGATTATAAGGAGATAGATGACGATATGCTAGATGAAGGATCGGATGTAGAAGATCCCGATTTTTAGAATAGTTAGTTTTTGTTTTATTTATTTCTTTGTTCTATGATTGTAATAAGTGAAAATTGTTTTTCCAAATTAATTTCATGTTATTTTATTTTCATGTATGAGTTTGATTATATTTTCGCAATCATAATAAGTAATAAATAAAATGAATAATGACTAAGTTCAGTGAGGGTGGATACAAATCAATGAACCAAGTTTCCTTATTGAGAGTTAGGGGGCCTTAGTAGTGGGAACGATTTTACTGATCCCAGCCCTCCCTCAATATGGTTAACTTTGGAACAAAGATAAGTTTCGAGCCTGAGGATTAAGTCATATAGGATGATTAGAAACACACTTAGAAAATAAAGATGACTTGTTTTTCTAAGTATAGAAACCCACTCTAATAATAAATAAAGACCTATATAATCTTTTCATAAGAAGTCATAATAAATAGGTCCGAGATATGTTTGTTTTAGAATAAGTTTTGCCTTAGAGCCTATTAGGGTAAGTTCTAACATGTTCTCGACTGTTAGAACTTTTGGTGAAGATAGTCGCTCCAAAGATCTGCACGCACCAATGGAAACGCCTCCAACGATGTTTCAGCGACCAATGAAGCCCTCCAGTTCGCCGAAGGGGAGTGCATACTACTGCCCGCCGCAACGCGCCGGCACAGCCAGCTGACAACACTGCAGAGATTTCCAGACTGCGACAACAAGTCGAGGAACTTCTGCAGCAACAGCGCCAACAGGCTCAATCTTAGCCTCAGCCTCCGCCACAGCCGCAGCCACAGCAAATGGCCCCAGCACCCCAACAAGTTGGTCCTTATGGGGGATGGCCAATGACGAATTACGCGTCGTATCTAGTACCGAACATGGAGCCAGTGTACGAGAGGTTCCGCAAGCAGCACGCTCCAAACTTCGAAGGGACTACAGACCCCTTTGAGGCAGAAGAGTGGCTAAGGAATGTGGAGCCGATTCTGAGGCATATGAATCTCAGCAATGCGGACCGCATATCCTGCATCTCCTCTTTACTCAAGAAGGATGCCAGGATATGGTGGGACTTGGTCCAGCAATCTCATGATACGACCACCATGACATGGACTCGATTTGTGGAGCTCTTCCACAAGAAGTACTACAATTCGGCTGTACTCGCTACGAGGGTTGAGGAGTTTGCCAACTTGAAGCAAGGTACTTTAACAGTGGCGGAATATGCTCGCCAGTACGACCGCTTAGCAAAGTTTGCATCGGAAATGGTTCCAACCGATTTTCTGAGGGTGAACAAGTTTGTTAGAGGACTTCGCCCGAAGATCGAGATGGGGGTTAAGCTAGCAAACCCGGGAAACACTACATATGCTGACGTTCTTGAGACGGCAATCGAAGTAGAAAGGTTGCAGGCCAATGTAAGCAAAGAAGAAGCTAGCAAGCCGGAACCTAGACAGCAGAGCCAACCTCAGGCCAGTCGGAACAACAATCAGTCTAGCAATAGCGGCAACAATCAGTCCAACAACAACGGTAACGGACAGAAGAGAAGGCATCCTGACAACAAGCAATCTGACAATAATAAAAGAGCACGACCAAATAATGGGGGAAATAGGTCGGGCTACGTGGAATACCCGCCATGTGCCAAATGTCAGAAGAAGCACCCCGGAGAATGTCGTGCCAACACCAAGGAGTGTTTCAATTGTGGTCAAGAGGGGCATCACAAGAAAGAATGTCCTCAGCAAAAACCAGAAGGAAAAAAGGACGAAAAAATGGTTCCTGCTCGGGTTTTTGCTTTAACTCAAGGAGAGGCGGATGCTAGCAACAAGGTGGTCACAGGTCAGGTTTCCATCCTCAATAATTTATGTCATGTATTATTTGATTCGGGAGCCACTCATTCGTATATTTCGTTAGGAATGATAGATAAACTAGACAAACCTAGTGAAAGATTTAGAACTAGGTTTGTAACTGAGTTGCCTTCGGGCAAAGTAGTTCTATCATCACGAATTGTACGAGGCGTACCAATCAAGATTGAGGACAAGGAACTAGAAGGGGACCTGATAGAACTGGTGATCAAAGACTTCGACGTCATACTAGGCATGGATTGGCTAGCACGGCATGGCGTAACGATTGACTGCAGACGCAAGAAGGTAATGTTCGATACTCCTGACGGCCAGAAACTATGTTTCATGGGACAAGCTTCAGGACTACGCACCCCGTTAGTGTCATCTCTCAAAGCTCAGAGAATGATGGAGAAAGGATGCCAAGCGTTCTTAGCCAGCATCACGAATGTGGAGAAGGAGACATCACTTAAGGTTGGAGATGTTCGAGTTATACAAGAATTTCCAGAGGTATTTCCCGATGACTTGCCAGGATTGCCGCCAAATCGAGAAATAGACTTCACGATAGAGTTAGTACCAGGCACCGAGCCTATCTCTAAGGCACCATACCGGATGGCACCTACGGAACTCAAGGAGTTAAAGACTCAGCTACAAGAACTCCTAGACTTGGGTTTTATTAGGCCAAGCCATTCACCATGGGGAGCTCCGGTACTATTCGTGAAGAAGAAGGACGGAAGTATGCGGATGTGCATAGACTATCGTGAGCTGAATAAAGTAACAATTAAGAACAAATACCCACTACCTCGGATTGATGATTTGTTTGATCAACTCCGAGGTGCGACTGTATTCTCTAAGAACGATCTACGGTCCGGGTATCATCAGCTCAAGGTAAAGGGAGAAGATATCCCTAAGACAGCCTTTAGGACTCGTTATGGACATTACGAGTTCTTGGTTATGTCTTTTGGTCTTACTAACGCGCCAACCGCGTTTATGGACTTAATGAATAGGGTCTTCAAAGACTATTTGGATAAATTCGTCGTTGTGTTCATCGACGACATTTTAATTTACTCCAAAAACGAAGTAGAGCACGAGGAACACTTAAGGTTGATTTTGACGCGATTGAAGGAGCATAAACTTTACGCCAAGTTCAAGAAATGCGAATTTTGGCTTTCGCAAGTGGCATTCCTCGGGCACATCATATCAAAAGACGGAGTTGCAGTAGATCCATCAAAGGTAGAGGCCGTGAAGGATTGGCCTAGACCAAAGAACGCGTCAGAAGTAAGAAGCTTCTTAGGGCTAGCAGGTTATTATAGAAAGTTTGTAGAGGGCTTTTCTAAGATAGCCACTCCACTCACCAACCTGACCCGGAAGCAACAAAATTTTAACTGGAACGATAAGTGTGAAGAAAGCTTCCAGTTGCTTAAGGATAAGCTTTGCTTAACACCAGTACTTAGTGTCCCAACACCCAACGACAAGTTCGTTGTCTACTGTGATGCATCAAAGCTAGGATTGGGATGCGTGCTGATGCAAAACGACAAAGTGATAGCCTATGCCTCACGTCAGTTAAAGGAGTATGAGCAACGCTATCCAACTCACGATATGGAGTTGGCAGCGGTGGTCTTTGCGTTAAAAATCTGGCGCCATTATCTTTATGGAGAACGGTGCGAGATTTACACGGACCACAAAAGTTTAAAATACTTCTTTACACAGAAGGAGCTCAACATGAGGCAGCGCAGGTGGTTAGAGTTAGTAAAGGATTACGACTGCGAAATCCTATACCACCCAGGAAAGACAAATGTAGTTGCCGATGCACTCAGCCGGAAAAGCTATAGGAATTTAGCAGCCTTATCCAGAATTGAAAAGCCGCTACAGCAGGAGCTTATCAATGCCGGAATAGAAGTGATTGTAGGCAAGCTGGCTAACTTGTCTATCCAATCGAATCTGCTAGACGACATACGAATTGCTCAGGGACATGACGACACACTAGCAGCACACATGGATGTAGTCAGAGAAGGGAAGACTACAGATTTCTCAATATCCAGTCAAGGTTTATTGAGATATAAGGATCGGTTATGCGTGCCAGACGATTAAAGTATTAGAAGACGATACTAGAAGAAGCGCACAATACCCCGTACTCAGTTCATCCAAGGTCTACCAAGATGACTCGTGACATCAAGGCAGTCTATTGGTGGCCAGGGATGAAGAAGGAGATAACAGAGTATGTATCTAAGTGTCTTGTATGCCAGCAAGTGAAGGCGGAGCATCAGCGGCCTGTAGGATTATTGCAACCACTTAGCATACCAGAATGGAAGTGGGACGATATAGCCATGGACTTCGTGACGGGTCTGCCAAAGACGAATAAGCAGCATGATTCCGCTTGGATAGTCATAGATAGACTAACCAAGTCGGCTCACTTTCTGCCTGTTAAGACTTCATATACGGCAGACCAATATGCAGACATCTACATCCAAGAGATTATACGATTGCATGGAATCCCCAAGACAATAGTGTCAGATAGAGGATCAGTATTTACGTCAAGATTTTGGAGAAGCTTACAGCACGCTATGGGTACTAAGTTAAGCCTTAGTACAACTTTCCATCCTCAGACAGATGGGCAGTCTGAGCGTACGATTCAGATCTTAGAGGATATGTTACGCGCATGTGTACTTGATTTCGGAGGATCATGGATCAAGTACTTACCACTGATCGAGTTCTCGTACAACAACAGCTACCAGTCGACAATCGGAATGGCACCTTATGAGTTGCTATATGGAAGAAGGTGCCGATCACCGTTGCACTGGGACGAGGTAGGAGAAAGGCAGCTTCTAGGGCCCGAAGCTGTTAGACAAGCACAAGAAGCAGTAGCGCTTATTAGACAACGTATGCTTGCTACTCAAAGCCGTCAGAAAAGCTATGCGGATGCCAAGCGACGCGATGTGGAGTTCCAAGTTGGGAATCAAGTCTTCCTGAAGATATCTCCTATGAAGGGTGTCAAGCGGTTCGGGAAGAAAGGCAAGCTCAGTCCCCGATTCATAGGTCCTTTTGAGATATTGGACAAAGTGGGACCAGTTGCGTATAGACTAGCCCTACCGCCAACACTAGCCGATAGTCACAACGTCTTCCACATCTCGATGTTACGCAAATATGTGTCAGACCCATCTCACGTCCTCAAGTACGATACGATAGCACTCCAGAAAGACTTGAGTTACGAGGAACGACCGGTTAGCATCCTAGATAGGGGGATGAAGCAGTTACGGTCCAAGAGCTTTCCTATATTTAAAGTCCTATGGAGCAATAGTTCTGAACGCGAGGCAATGTGGGAATTGGAGGAGGACATGCATGGCCGGTATCCGGAGTTATTTGGTAAGTAAATTTCGAGGACGAAATTCTTTTTAGTAGGGGAGAATTGTAGAGTCCAAGAACTTTACTTAGCTAATTGTTTAGTAGTATTATAGTATGTTTAGTATTATCTTTGTAACTGTGGATTTTTGGTTCAGACCGGGAATTATTTGGACACTCATAGTAGTACTTGTAGATTTTCTAAGTTTAACCTATAGTTTAAGAATATTAATTTTAACCTAAGGTTTGATTAATATGACTGATATTGATGGTGATATTTATTATATTATAAGGTTTAGATAGATCCAATAAGATAGTAACACTTATCATATGTATGATTATTAAGAAATTATTATTTTAATGATAAAATAAGAGAAATATAAGACTTAGTATTCACCAAAATCTGATAGGAGCATGATAATTGTCACAATTTTATTTATTTGTGAATTATGTTGTAAATAGATTTTTCGTAACTTTAGATTATTGTAACTTCCAACCTGTTTTTTACCCAGTTATATTAGGAATTTTGAAAAATAATATTTCTTAAATGTTGTAGATAATTTAATGATATTTCTAACGGTATAAAGAGAGTCCAAATCGGAGTTCTACAGCGTCAGATATATTGATTTTACTGAAGGAGAGTTTAGAGTTACGAGATTTAGGGAGTTAGAAGTTAGGATTCTATTTGTTTTTATTATTTTAAAAATCAAGCTTTGAATCCTTAAATCTCTCTGAAAAATTTGAACAATTTCTAAGCCTTTAGCTGAAGGATATTCAAATATTTTCAATTAAATTTATTATTTTTATTCAAAGCTAAAAAGAAGATTTTTATTCCTAGAACTCTATAAATAGGACCTAGTACCCAGCCATTATTCACCTTTTACTCTAAGTTCAGAGGCTGAAAGATTGCTAGGAGAGTGTGAGAGTTAAACACCTGGGTTGGGGAATCATAAGCTTGATCATCATAAGCTTATCAAACACTTTGGGAAGTAAGGTTTTAGGGTATTTCGGTTTGAGGTGTAGATTGGTCTTACAAGTCTTTGAGGTAAACCCGAAACTTTATTTCATTTGTTTCCTGTTATTTTCTTTCTCAAAGCCTTCTACTCAGTCCCCTAACCTCATTCTTATTTTGGTTAGGGAATCCAAGTTCTTAAGCACATAAGTTGTGGTAAGCATATTTCTCAATGGTTTAGTCTTCCTATTCATTTTCATTTCTTCTTCTTAAGACTCACTCTTTCTCATATGGTTTAGGAGTGTTCCAAAAGTCCCAACTCAGTTCATCATATCCCGGTAACTTTGGTAAGGAAAATAGGCTAGAATCTATATGTTTATGTTTATGTTATCTTATGTGTTATGTTATGATATGTTATGAATATGTTATAAATGTGTTTGTTTGTAGGCTTGGGCTTATGCCCTATTTGACTAACAAGACCCCAAAAAGATTGTGGGCATATGCCTATTTAGCTGGTAGGACCCCACTAATCTCATGGGCATAAGCTTGTTTAGTCTATGGGACCCCAAGTAATAATGGCCATTATAATAAGTATATTATGTGTTATGATATGTCTTTACGTTATTATGATGTGTTAGATTTTTCCTTGCTGGGCATTAGGCTCATTCCTTTCTGTTTATGTGCAGGAAATAAGCTTTAGAGGCGGAAAGATTCGTGACGCTTAGAGGATGTGTATCAATGGTGAATGGAGTCAAGGGGCCGAGCGTTATTCGATTCGAGGATGTAGTCTCATTTTACCTCTTTATGGTTTTATATGTATTTTCTGCATTTCTTATGTAATTCTTTTCATTTAAATCATGTTTTTGTTTTTAAAGACAATGGGATCCCATATCCTTCTTAGTATTCTATTTTGTAAGTAACTCTTATTTTCACAAGTTACTCAATAAAATTATGGTATTTCCGCAAAATTGTAAGTTTTATGTATAGTTTCGTTAATGGTCCAAATAGTCTAGATTAGTGGGTCATTACAAAACAGAATCTCACAATCATAATCTTTTACCAATTCCAGCCAATGCCTTTGCCTCACATTCAAGTCTTTCTGGGTGAAGAAGTACTTCAGGCTCTTGTGGTCTGTATAGATCTCACACTTCTCTCCATAGAGATAATGCCTCCATATCTTCAAAGCAAAAACCACAGCCGCCAACTCCAAATCATGAGTAGGATATCTCTTTTCATACTCCTTCAACTGACGAGAAGCATAGGCTATTACCTTTTCTGATTGCATCAAAACACAGCCCAAACCCTGATGAGAAGCATCGCAGTAAATCACAAACTTCTCCTGGTTTATCGGAAGACTCAGAATCGGAGCTGTAATCAATCTCTGCTTCAGTTCCTGGAAGCTGTTCTCACACTTATCTGACCACACAAACTTCTGGCTCTTGCGTGTCAGCTCAGTCAAAGCACTAGCAATCTTCGAGAACCCTTCCACGAACCGCCTGTAATAACCTATCAACCCAAGGAAACTTCTAACCTCAGAAGCATTCTTTGGCCTTGGCCAATCTCTGACCGCTTCGATATTTGCTGGATCTACCTTAATCCCCTCCTTACTAACAATGTGTCCAAGAAAGGATACCTGAGACAACCAGAATTCACACTTCTTGAACTTTGCAAACAGTCTGTGTTCCCTCAATCTCTGTAGAACAAACCTCAGAAGCTGCTCATGCTCTGACTCAGTCTGAGAATATACCAGTATATCATCGATGAAGACGATTACAAACTGGTCTAAGTAATCCTTGAACACTCTGTTCATCATATCCATAAAAGCAGCAGGGGCATTAGTTAATCCAAATGGCATAACTAGAAACTCATAATGCCCATACCTAGTACAAAAAGCGGTCTTCGGTATGTCTCCCTCCTTGACCCTCAACTGGTGATAACCAGAACGAAGTTCGATCTTAGAGAATACCGTCTTACCCTGCAATTGATCAAACAGATCATCTATCCTTGGCAAAGGATATTGATTCTTAATTGTCAACTTATTCAGTTCTCTGTAATCTATACACATCCTCAGAGAACCATCTTTCTTCTTCACAAACAAAACTGGCGCACCCCAAGGTGAGAAACTAGGTCTAATAAAACCCAAATCTAACAGCTCTTGCAACTGTACATTTAATTCTTTCAGCTCAGCTGGGGCCATTCTGTATGGTGCTCTAGACACTGGCTCCGTCCCTGGTGCCAGTTCTATAACGAACTCAATCTCTCTGTGTGGTGGCAACCATGGAAAATCCTCTGGAAACACATCAAGAAACTCACATAGAAGTCTAGTATCCTCTGGTTTCATTGGCATGACCTGAGTGGTATCAACCACACTGGCTAAGAATCTAATGCAACCTCTTTGCAGTAGAACCCTGGCCCTCAATACAGAAATCATAGGAATGCGGGGTCCATGCACAGCACCAACAAACACAAAAGGATCCTCACCTTCAGACTCAAAGGTGACCATCTTCCTTCTGCAGTCAATAGTTGCCCTATACTTTGCCAACCAATCCATACCCAGTATCATATCAAAGTCCGTCATAACCAACTCTATCAAGTCCACAGATAACTCTCTGCCCTCCACTGTCACTAGCAAAGATCTGAATATTATAGTTGCATATTCATTAGTTATTCTTCCACTTTACTTAATAGCTCTAGCATTCGATTAACATTGTAATGCACTCAAAAGTATGAATAAAAACATCTTCTCTTATTTTTCATAATTGTTATAATGCATTTGTAGAAAGAAGTGGGAGTTACAATCTACCCTCCTTACAAATTTTCGTCCACGAAAATCTAGAGTAATTCGGGATATTTAGCTTTCATCTCATCTTCACGCTCCCACGTAGCCTCTTCTATTGTCTGGCTTCTCCACAATACCTTGACCAAAGGTATTTCTTTATTTCTTAAAGCCTTATTCTTTCGATCCAAGATTTGGACAGGTTTTTCCTCATAGGTAAGGTCTTTGTCCACCTAGATAACTTCATGTTGCAACACGTGACTAGAATCAGGAATATATTTCTTCAACATAGACACATGGAAGACATCATGCACATCCGACAACTCTGGTGGTAGTGCTAGTTTATAGGCCACTTTTTCAATTCGGTCCAATATTTCAAAAGGTCCAATGAACCTTGGATTCAACTTTCCTTTTTGTCCAAATCTCATAACACCTTTCATTGGTGTTATCCATAGAAATACTTTTTCTCTGACTTGGAACTCTAATGGTCTTCTTCGTTTGTCAACATAGCACTTTTGTCGACTTTGGGCTGCTGCTATCCTCTGTTGAATTTTTCGAACGACTTTCGTTGTCGATGTCACAATATCTGGTCCAGTTTGTTGCTCTATGTAATTTCTTTCACCCACCTCATGCCAATGGATAGGAGATCGACATTTCTGCCCATATAACGCTTCATAGGGTGTCATCCCTATGGTTTCCTGATAACTGTTGTTATAGGCAAATTCAATCAGCGGTAAATATTTACTCCACGATCCTTCAAAGTCCAGGACACACGCTCTTAGCATATCTTCAAGAGTCTGTATAGTCCTTTCTGTTTGACCATCTGTTTGTGGGTGGAAAGCTGTACTAAATTTCAATCTTGTCCCCATAGCCTTGTGCAAGCTTTGCCAGAACTTTGAAGTAAATTTTGAATCTCTACCTGACACTATGGAAATTGGAATTCCATGCAATCGTACTATCTCTTGCACATAAGCTTTCGCTAACTGGTCCCCTGTGTACATCACCTTTATCGAAAGGAAATGAGCAGACTTTGTTAATCGATCGATGATGACCCATATAGAATCATATCCTTTGCTTGTTCATGGAAGTCCAATAACGAAGTCCATTGCAATCTGCTCCCATTTCCATTCTGGTATTTCCAAAGGCTGCAGTTCTCATCCAGGTCATTGATGTTCTGCCTTAATCCTTTGGCAAGTAAGGCATCGAGCTACATATTGGGCTACATCTTTCTTCATGCCAGGCCACCAAAAGTGTTCCTTCAAAATTCTGTACATCTTTATTGAGCCTGAGTGTACCGTGTATGGAGTGTTATGAGCTTCATTCATAATCTTATTCTTAATGTCCTCTCTTGTAGGTACGCAAATTCTTCCGTTAAATTTTAATATTCCTGAGTCAGAAACATTAAAATTCTTCACTTTTTCTTCTTTGACTTCTGCTTTGACCTCGGCTAGGTGAGGATCTGATTCTTGACCTTCTTTTATTTCCTCCAGCAGAGTCGACTGCAACGTCATTTTGGACAATCCTCCGACTACTACTTCTATGCCCGATCTTACTACTTCCTGTTGTAGCGGTTTGGACAAGGCTTGAAGGAACATCAAGCTTATCGACGTCTTTCTACTTAATGCATCCGCTACTTTGTTAGTTTTACCAGGGTGGTATAAAATTTCACAATCGTATTCTTTGACTAATTCTAACCACCTTCTCTGTCTCATATTAAGTTCCTTCTGGGTAAAGAAGTACTTCAAACTCTTGTGATTAGTAAAAATTTTACATCTTACTTCGTAGAAATAATGTCTCCAAATTTTCAAGGCAAAAACTACTGCAGCAAACTCCAAATCATGTGTGGGGTAGTTTTTCTCGTAATCCTTTAATTTTTTGGAGGCGTAAGCTACTACTCTCCCTTCTTGCATCAACACCGCTCCTAATCCCATCTTTGAAGCGTCACAGAAAATTTCAAACTCATATGTATTATTCGGGATGGTGAGGATTGGAGCATTAGTTAGTCGATTCTTTAATTCCATAAAGCTCTCCTCACAAGCTTCCATCCATATGAATCGACTATTCATTCTAGTGAGCATCGTAAGTGGGGTTGCAATTTTGGAAAACCCTTCTATGAATCGTCGATAATATCTCGCTAAGCCCGGAAAACCTCTTAATTCAGTTGCATTCCTTGGCTGGGACCATCCTTTTACTGCCTCTACCTTAGCTGGATCCACCAAAATCCCACTTTTTGACACAACATGTCCCAAAAAGTTAATTTTATCGAGCCAAAATTCACACTTCTTGAATTTGGCATACAGTTGTTCCTTTTTGAGAGTTTCCAGCGTACATCTTAGATGTTCCTCATGTTCTTTTTCTGACTTTGAGTATATAAGGATATCATCGATAAAAACAACGACAAATTTATCCAAGAAATCCTTAAATACTCTATTCATGAGGTCCATGAAAGCTGCAGGAGCATTATTTAGTCCAAATGGCATCACCAGGATTTCGTAATGTCCATAGCGAGTTCGAAACGCTGTTTTGGGAATTTCTTGTTCCTTCATCTTGAGCTGGTGGTATCCCGAACGAAGGTCTATCTTTGAAAATACTGCCGCTCCTTATAGTTGGTCGAATAAATCATCAATCCTGGGTAGCAGGTACTTATTTTAATTGTCACTTTGTTGAGTTCCCTATAATCAATGCACATTCTCATTGTGCCATCCTTCTTCTTCACGAATAGTACTGGGGCTCCCCACGGTGAATGACTGGGTCTTATAAACTTCTTTTCCAAAAGATCCTCCAGTTGAGTCTTTAGTTCCTTCAGTTCGGCAGGTGCCATGCGGTAAGGGGCCTTTGAAATCGGAGTTGTACCAGGTAACAACTCGATCTCAAAGTCAATTTCACGATCGGGAGGAATTCCAGAAAGATCTTCTGGAAATACTTCCATAAATTCGCGTACAATATGAACGTCTTCAGGTCTCACAAGCTTCTCTTTCGAGATGTCACAAATCGTTGCTAGATATCTGGTGCATCCGTTTGCTAATAATTTCCTTGCCTTTGCTGAAAAAAATCATTGGTGAAGGGGTTCGTTTCACTTTCCCTTGAAAATCAACTTCGTCTTCTCCTACCGGTGCAAAAATGTCTTCTTTCTTACTACAGTCGATTCTAGCATTATACGTTGTTAGGAAATCCATTCCTAAAATGGCGTCATAGTCCTTCATGTCGATAATGATCGGGTTAACATATAGTTCCCTATCATTGATTGTAATTGGTATAGTCTTATACCAATGAGTTGAGTATAGCACTTCTCCGGATGGTAGTGCTATACTAAAAATTGCATCCATCTTAACAAGTAATCCATTCAGTCTACCAACAAAATGAACTAATGCAAATGAATGTGTAGCTTCAGAATCAACTAATACTGATGCAGGGATGTTATTGAAAAGGAGCTGACTTGAGATTACTGTGGATGGACTTGCTTCCGCTTCTTCCCGAGTCAAGGCAAAGACTCTGCCATTTGTTTTCTTTTCTTCTCCTCCTTTATACTGTTCGTTACGGTTGGAACATTCCCTTGCAAAGTGCCCCAGCTTCCCACATATGTAACAAGTGTTAGTCCCAACCCGACATTCACCAAGATGATATCTGTTACATTTTGGGCATTGAGGAAATCCTGGCTTTTCTTGGGACTGCTCCTTTCCTCTCTTCTTGTTGTTTTTGAAACTCCACTGGTTAGGTCGCTTCTTGTTACTATTTTTTTTTACTTAGACCACCTTTCATGAAATGGTTATTTTGCCGATTTCGGAAGTTCCTTGCGCCCTATCTTCTGAATTCAGCTTCTTTCTCCCGTTCTTGCATCAATATTGCCATTTCGATCTTCAAGGCTTTGTCAGCTACTTTGGAAAAAGAAGCTCCCTCCAAGTCTGCTACTTCGAGTTCTTTACGAATGTGAGAATGAATAGAATTTTTGAAATGCTTGATTTTTAATTCATCTGTACAGACAATGTGGGGTGCATATCTTGAGAGTTCATTAAATTTCTGAATAAACTCCTCCATCAGCATCTTTTTCTGCCTTAGGTAAGTGAATTATCTTGCCTTTTCATCTTTCAAGGCAGTTGTAAGGTATCTCTCTTCCAATAAGTTTCGAAGATGTTCCCAAGTCATTGTGTCTACTCCATGGATGGCCACCATAATATCCCACCAATAGCTAGCATCCTCCCTCAACAAGTATATTGCTAGTCGCACTTTGTCTACTTGTGGGACTCGAGCTAGATCAAAAAGTATTTCCATCGTGCAAATCCAATTCTCTGTTACTTTCGAATCAATGCTTCCATAGAATTCTGGGGGGTGAAATTTCATAAAGGTCTCCAGAGAGTAATTGGCTGTTGCATTTCTGACTTCTATTGGAGGAGTCGGAGGTGGTGCGTGTTGCTGTGCTCCATTTGTTGGTGGGTAGTCTGTGCTATCTTATGGTGATTCTTCATTACCCTGTGATCGTCCTTCATTTCTTTGTTTCCTTAGGAATTGTGCTAGTAAATCTTCTAACCGTTGGTTTTTCTCCCTTTTTTCTTGAAATTTCCGCATTAGCTCAGCAACATTTGGAGTAGTTTGCTCTGCAGTAGGCTCTCCAACTGCATGCCCTTCCATTCTTTAACTCTAAAAGGTCATGAGTTGGGATGATTCCCATGAATAAAACTTTCTTGAAAGTAATTGACCATATCACTAATTTACACGTCAAGTAACGCTAGATATAACTTTGCCAAGGGATTAAATTGAATGCCAATATATATATATTTATAAGGACTTACTTTATGAGTACCACGCTTACCATCATGCTTGTACATATGGGATTGTCTTCAAAACCGATCCGCTCTCATACCACTCTGTAACGACCTCCTTTCTTAACATACATATATAGTGTAAAAACAAAATTTAACCTGAATACGGCAATACTGAAATTCTGAATTTACAAAAACTTTATTAAACATTACATAAACTAATGTTCATAACTTCAGACCATACAATACCCACAAACTAAATAAAAACTTTATCTTACATACAAATCTTAATACTTTTATAAATAATTTTCGTGGCGTTACTACACCTTAACATAAAATTAGAGATGTATCCAACCGATAAATTTAAAAGCTTTATGTAAATTACAATGTTCATGAAATACTTTTAAAGCTTTATGTAAATTATAAAGTTCACAAAATAATTTTTATGAAATATAAATATAAAATCAAGTTTCTCGTTTATTTATAAAATAGCATAGCAGAACTCCACTCCCTTCAGGTCAGCCCCATATGTACAGTCATGTTGGCTCCACGTATACTCATCAACGATTTATATTTGGGGCCTCTTACCTACAATACAAAACATTATCTGATGAGCTAAGGCTCAGTAAGCAGAATAGCTACCTCATATGCATTAAAATAAACGTGCAACATGTTATGTATTTTCTTTCTTTTGGGCCTTAGAGGATGCTGCTGCCGGAATTACGTAGGGAATCACATTCCCACCTGAACATAAACATGATAATAGAGAATTTCTCCCGCATAAACATTCATTATATAGGGAAGTGCATCTCCCTCCTTATATTTTTGGGACGTAGGTCTCCCAAGCAGCACCTCTACTTTAACGCTTTCAATAACTTGTTTGTGAACATTAAGCGTGCTTATGCATAAGAAATATAACATTCTTAAAAATAACTTATGCATAACAACATGGAAGGATAACATATAAAGCACATAAGACACATAAAAGACTTGTATTGTAGATGAGGATTCTACTTACCTTGCGTCTTGATAAAACAACCGAAATTGTTAGCTTCTTGATAAAAATACAAACTATTAACTTACATAAAATCTACATAATGTAATTTTAGTTTATAATTGTTGTTATTCTATTTTTCTTATTTTATTGTTTATTTTATGCCCAGGCATATGGTCATACTATAATTGTCCATGGCAAGATCCCGGTCTAAAAGTCGTGGTCGTGGTCATGGTCATACGGAAATGTCTAGGTCATAGTATCAGTCCATAATAATAGGGAATAAGGTCATATAATAAAAGTCCATAATAATCTAAAGTGTGACCATAGCCTATATAAGTTTAGTATTATAAAGATACATAAAAAAATAATTTATATTTCACTTTTGGCATTGTAAGTCATGACGACATGGTAAAATAATCTATATATAAATTTTGGCATTTTAACGGCATGGTAACATAATCTATATATATAAATTTTGGCATTATAGCGACATAGTAAAATAATCTATATATAAATTTTGGCATTATAATGGCATAGTAAAATAATCTATATATAAATTTTGGCATTATAACAGCATAGTAAAATAATCTATATATAAATTTTGGCATTATAACGACATAGTAAAATAATCTATATATAACTTTTGGCATTATAACAGCATAGTAAAATAATCTGTATATATATAATAACTAAATAACTGAAATGAAAGGCTCGGGAAAGAGCTTACCTAAAAGGTTTTCGTAGACTAGCGTTACGGAGAGAACTTCGCCTAGATCTTCGAGGTTTAGAACTTTAGAAGGGTGTTAAGAAGATTTTTGGGTAGAGTGAGAGAAAGAAAATGAGGGTTTGTGATTCAAAAATGAGTTTTGGAAGGGCTATTTATAGGAAAAACTTGGGATACTATGCTAATAAAATATTTAAAATATCAAGCATAGTGGAATAATAAAATATTCAAAATATTAAGCATGGTGGTTTGCTAAAGTCATCATTGTATCACTACTGCATCATCATGTGGGAACCATGGGGTGGACCCTGCTGTGGGACCCACTATGAATAGTACCCGGTGAATAGTAAAAAATGAAAATTTCTTAATCTTCTTATATTACTTAGTCCAGCATTTTGACTCACAAAATTTTCTGAAAAAGTTTCTCTAATATCTATAAATTAATTATTCTCATGTGTTAGTTACTTCAACAACCTAGAATTGTTAAAATCTCACAATAGAATACAACTATATCCCCAACGGTCAGGTTATTGTTTCCAACAGTCGGATCACTATTCACCAACAGTCATAACGGCTAGTTTTTGTCCTATAAATACGTGTTCCTTCAACCATTTACTTGCACAACTTCTTCATCTCTCTCTTTATTGTTCATAACTTTAGTGATTGTTTGCTTGTATTTAGCATAATTTTATGGGTATTATACTAATGAAATGTCTATGAATATTATAGTTGCGTATCCATTAGTTATTCTTCCACTTTACTTAATAGCTCTAGCATTCGATTAACATTGTAATGCACTCAAAAGTATGAATAAAAACATCTTCTCTTATTTTTCATAATTGTTATAATGCATTTGTAGAAAGAAGTGGGAGTTACAATACCCATTGGAGAACAACCTCTTCGAGCTTGCAATGAAGGATCGAATCACACTCAGACTTCGGAGAAGATCCATCCTTTCGAGCTTGATACCTAAGCTCGAACCTTCTTAACTGGTGTTTGGTCGCCAATTGGAACAACTTAGAAAACATGTTAATTTATACAAGTATTGAACCCTTACTCAACATTTTCAAACTTACATTTTACGAGCCTACATTTCGAAGCTAATTTATGACGATTTCGAAATTTTGGTGTAACAGAATCCTCCTATAATCTTTATATATATATAATATCTTTTAAAACCGATGGAAATGTATAATTTTAAATTAATTTATTATACACACAAGTATTAAAATGATATTAATTGAATAATAAAGTACTAAATTATATAATCACTTTAAAATATTAAGATTATTATTTAAAATATTTATTTCAAAATTCTAGTAAAATAACATTTATATTAGATTAAATTATTATTGTTTTAACATCTCTTTTTCTTTTTCTTTTTTTAATATTTGTTATTATTTATTTGATAAAAACGAACGAATTATATTATGCACGGAACAATATTTATGTCTCACATTGATTAGTTAATTTCGTCATGAAGTCAGAAGTCAGGTCAGCTGACGTATGACAGACAACGTCAGCATGGAAAATTGAAAAATGAGGAGTATGTATGTCGGTTCGTCTAGCTGTTTATGCGCCCTTAAGACGAAAACGTCCCCATCAGACTAGAAGATATTTTGCACCACTTCTTTGGTCTTTGTTTTCACATTTGCAACATTTATCAAACTCCATTTTTTTTCAAGTGTTGTCAATGCATGGATAACATGTCCACCATCCAATGAGAAAAAGACAATATATGATTCTGAAATAGATTCGTTTCTTGGACAGATAATACTTCTCTTTGAAGAAAAGCAATATATCTGTATATATATATATTGTCACTAATTCCGCTGTATTAATTATAAACACTCCCCATCGACATAAATTGATATGAGTTGTTGATGATGAACGTTCCAAACTCACTTAATCTTACATTTACTAATATAACTCACCTTCATAGTTAACTTGAATTCACTTCAACGAAATCACCTTTTTTTTTTATCAACGGGATTAAGAGATGGTTTTATCGTCTCAGTCAAAAATTTAAAATAACTAGAGGAAAGATTGTTTGCATTAATTTTTTTCAGCTACAATCTTTATTCTTTACATTTTGTAATACTTAAATTTCAAAAGTTAATTTGTATCAGTTTGGTTCCCAATCTTTTTAAATCGTATCAGTACACCAAATACTCATTTCCATAACATATAAATATAATAGTATTAAAAAAGTATTATCATACATAAAATAATAAAACAATTGGTGGGAAAAAAATTGGCGGTACAAAATTTTTTGGAGCCCGCTTTTTTATTTCAAAACCTCTAAACACTTCTGACCATCCCTCAAGCACCTCTTCAAAACCTCATCTTCCTCCGCCACCGCCTTCAGAGCAAGACGCTCTTCCTCTTCTTTTTCTTCTTCTCCGCTGCTTATTCGCTCTTGTTCTTCCGCCGCCACCGCTGCTAATCCCAACGCCCATAATCGTCGCTCATCCTCCTCTTCTTCTTCTACTACTTCTAGTCCAGAGTCAGTTCGAGCTATTCGCTTGTAGAAGGTTTGTTCTTTATCATTCTTCTTTGAATTGGTTTCTCCAAAGTTTTGATTGAGGTATTTCTATGATAATTGATTATTATATATATACGTATTTTTTTTTTGTTTGAGAAAATTGTGAAGATGATTAACTCCTAACTCTAGGTTTTGAAATTAGACGTTGATTACGTATCCTTGTTTGAGGCAATTAAGTAATGCCCATAAACTGTTCGGCAAAATGTGTGTTAGAGGGACATTGTTATTTCAATACTGCTCAATAAACATAGGTCTATGTGGATGTGTTTTGTGTAGATAGAAGAATTGAGAAGCAAAGGGCTGGAATCGTATGCATATAAGTGGGACAGGGCTCACTCTGCTAATCAGTTGCAAGAGACTTATAAAAATTTAGAAAATGGTGAAGAAATGAATGGTGAGCAAGACAATGTATCAATAGCCGGAAGAATTGTGGCTCGTCGAGCATTTGGAAAGCTTGCATTTCTCACTCTAAGAGATGATTCTGGGACAATTCAGGTATCCCCACCTCAGCTACATTCTATATAATTTGACTCGTTTTTATTCAAAAGAAATCCATACCCCAAATCCCATGTGCTAACTTACAGAAAGAGACCAAGACTTTCTTATACATAACCTGGAAATACATGAAAATATAATGCATAGTTGATCAAGCTAGGCCTTCCATGTGCATTTGTTTGGTTTTTTTTTTCTTTTTGATGAAAAGTGTTTCTCCAAACCAGATGAAAGCAACGAGTATCAATAACAAAGCAAATTGGAAGTACTAGTACAATACCACAGAATAAAAAGACCAGAAAAGCAAGCATAGGAAAGAAAAAACAAGTCAAACCCTGAGCAAAGGTCACCAAAAAGATGGAAGAGATCTTGATCTTTGTTTTACTGAGATAAGCTTTGGAGATAATGAATAATGTGTGAACTTGATGTCTTTTGTATTTGGTTTATTTGCTTTACTTGAAATTATGAGGTTTGGAGGCTTATTGGGTTAGAAATGGGAATATATGAATGGAAATACTAAACTGGGTTCTGGTTATAAGGCAACAATACCTCTTTGTTGGAATGATGTTTCTATATGGATTGCGATCTACCGCTTTTGTTAGCAATATCATTTTTTAAAGCCTTGATTTTTATTCCATTCTTTGAAATGACAATTTGATATATCATATACTATATTGACTATGAAATTCACTTTCATGTATAATGTAAATTTTCTTGCGCTGTGTACTATTTTATATTTGGTTGATTTGCTTTACTTGATATTAAGAGCATGATAATGACTAAATGGCATATACTGTACTACTTGTAGAAAAACTGTTGCTATTGATTAATTGTTTATTTATCTTTAGCCAATTGGGAAATTCAGCCAATAGGAAATTAAAATTGATTCATTGTTATACTTTTTTTTTTTGAATAAAAATTTGATATGATATTTCATGATAAAGGCAAAATCCAATACAAACAAATAGTACTAAGGCCAAAGGCAGTGGGGTAAGCCTGGGCACCACACTTTAGGCTCATTCATAGTCAAAGCTAATTTTGCAATTGAATCAGCCATGGCATTTGCAGCTCTCGGACAGTAAATAAAGGATATAGTACTAAACGTTTTACACACATGAAGAAAAAATAAGGAAATAAGATGATCTTGCCTTCTCTTTGTTAGATGGATACTTATAATAAAGAAAAAATATAATAATAAGATGTGATTAGGTGGTTTAGTTCTTAAAAGCATGTCTATTTTATGGGATGCTTGATCTAAAATATATAAGTTAGTTACCTTTTTTTTTTAAAAATGGGGTGTTTTCCAAAGTTTGTAAATTTTGGCGGGTAGGAATGGTTTCTTCAGAAACTTTCTATAAATCTTTGCTCACATTTAGTATGGAAGACTCCTCACTCAAGTTTTTCAATGTTTGAAACAACTTTATTGTGAAAAGGCGAGATTTTTAAGTGATCAGTTTGACGAGCTTAAGAATCTTGTTGATATTGGTGACATACTTGGTGCAAGCGGCTCAATTAAGCGAACTGAGAAAGGCAAGTACTAAAAAAATTTATCTTTTGCATCTATTTGCGATTAGGTGCTTATTGTTAAATTTATAGGTACTTCTGGGTGAAGCTATTCTTACCCTATTTGTATTGGAAGCTATTTAGATAAACCAATGCCATTTATAAAAAAACGCCATTGGCTTTGATTGGCTTCTTACTTTTTTTGTGATTTCCCTTTGAGGTGAGAAACTAATTGAACTTATTTCTTTGTTTCTCTAGGGGAGCTTTCTGTCTATGTGAACTCTTTTGCAAGTCTTACAAAATCTCTACTGCCCTTGCCAGACAAATATCATGGTCTAACTCATGTGGATAAGCGTTACCGGCAACAGTAAGTTGAGTTTTTTGTTTCTTTTTCACAGTTTGAGTGAGAGTGTCTCTTATGGGAAATAACAAATTGTTTTCTACTGGATGATGATAGCCCACAATTCTTTGCAGTGGTTCTTGCAAAAGACTTGTCTAAATGGCTTTTTAAATAAAATATATATTTTTTGGGGTATACTTGGTTATAACTGAACTTTGTATTCTCTTTTCTTATTTGTAGCTTTAGTATGAATTAAGGAGTTGTAATAGTTTGGTATTTGTTTGTTTTTTAAAAATATGAGACCAATCACAGCTGGTTGCAAGGTATTTATGCGATTTTTCAGTCGCTACACCAAGTGACCAGAAAATCAGAAATGATTGTCCTTTTAGCTTTTGGGAATAATATATACTTGTTGTACATATCTTGTATTTGGCATTTTACTAGGTTAAAATTGATGTCACTAATACTTGTCCTATTTTTCTAGTTAGTGAACTTCTTATTTTAAAGATATTTAGCACATCCATCCTGAAATGTAACAATTATAGAATAACTATCTATTTTATGGAGCAGGTTTCGAAGGCCCAAGTTGTTGGTGTTAAAAGTTTGTGCTTTTCCCCAAATTTCCAAATGTTTTAAAGGTTCTTTCTTTGATTCTGTATCTTAATATATTGTTCTATATTATGACATAATATAATTGGTTTGTCTTTAACAGTCTCCAATAGGAGATGAAGTTTCAATAAGAATGGTTTAGTGTCCCCAATCCGGTTTCTCAAGGTCAAATTCCCTGGTCTTGTAAGTCAACATACCTCTATAATTTTTTAGGCTAATGAGTTTTTATGAATATTGTTAACTGTTTTTAATAATAGATAACTTTTTAATTGTTTCATCTTTCTTTTGTCCGAGTAATCTATAGTGATTACTTTCTTTTTTAATAGTTCAGGTTATTTATTGGTTTTGTTTATGGTAGTTTACAATCACCATGCTTGAATTTTATGTGTTTATATGCATTATTTTTTACTAATGATATATAGAGATGTTGTTTTTCCTGTTTTTTACTAAAATATATGTTAGTTATTGGAATTTTATTGAAGCAATAATACAAATCAAGAAACTTTTCTTGGTTATAGAATGCTTGAGTATAAAGTAATCAAGATAAATTTGTATTTTAAACGTGCTTTAGTAAAACTCTTCATATGCTTTAGTAAAACATGTTGTTGGACATTGATCTCATTCTCATCTAGTCTTACATGTGTATAGCCTTAAAGGTATTTAAGTTTTTATTTCCCCTTAATAGATAGATATCCATTCTATGTTTAGTTCTGTTTTATATTGATGGCAGCATAAGCCAACCTATTGGTTAGATTTTGGGTTGTTAATGTGGGGTTAAATTACATCTGATATAGAGTTAATATTTACTCAGTCTCGGATTCTAGACTTAGTTCGTGCTTACTCTTCTACTCTGATGATTAATCTCATGTCATAATCTATTTATTAATAATATGTTCTGAAGTTCTATTTTTGTGTATCTTAAGTTGCTTTATTTGTACCAGAATTTTGAAAGTTATACGGATAGTTTTTATATACTGTAATTGGCAAGTTCTTATCCACATCTTTCCATTTGCAATTTGTGTCACGTTACCAATTAGGTGCATTGTTCCTTGAGGTTGGTTTCCATATTTTATGAATATCTTGAAATGATATAGCAAAGTCTATTCCTTCCTTTTGGTCAACTGCTGTAAGTGATCTGTGTTTTCCTTTCCTTTTAACTTCTGTAAAGAGATTATGGCCTTCTGTTTTCTGGTTAATGAATTGTTTAAAAATAATGATTTTTCTTCTTCCTCTTCTTCTTTTGTACAGTTTCTAAATCACCCTGCTCTTGATGGTCTTTTAAGTGATAAAGATTGAAAGGTTGGGCTGTTATTTCCTTGTGGACTCTAAAAATCTATTATTTTGCCGTTGTTCAGTCGATTTGATATGGTTTTACTAACATCTGAACAATTTTATTTACATTTCTGCTTGGAAATTGTATTTTAAGAAGGGGAAATTGTCATTTTTTTCCCCAGATTTTCAAACATCTTACTACCTTGAGGTGCATACACGGATCCTTGTATTGCTATATGAATTGAGGTCAACTTAATTTTCTTATTGGTATAGCACTTTACAACATCTTTTTCTTAGTTGTAAATCTGATTTTTTAAACATACTGCTGCTTGAAGTATATTTTAAGGAATATTTTATTCATTATTGCAGCAGTTTCTCTCGCTCTTTTTCTTGTTGCACTTGTTCATAGTTGTTATGAATGAATGGTTTAAAATATTTATTATACTTACAACTGCATGACAAGACACTGCAGTAGTCTATTACTCTAATATTAGAAAGTAATTAGTTGGTGTAAAGCTTTTACTGCATCCTAGAATTTTAAACAACCAGATGATTTATCTGCTAATTTTTATCCTTGTAGGGAAGGTTCTTGATCTTTATTTTGAGATGTTGTCCATATATATAATAACTAAGGGAAAACTGAATGTTTTGTCAATCAAGTGTTATACTTTTAAAGGGTCGATGTTTGCATTAAGCTATCATCTATGTTGTACATGAATTTATTGGTTAAATAGAAATTCTTTTGTTAGCTTGTCAGAAATTCAGAATGCACGCGGCATAATGGATGTTCTTACATAAATACTTAGCGCAATTGATCTAGAGAATAAAGAGGTACTTATCTAACCAGAATTTTTTTTTTAAATTAAAACATATATTATTAGTTTTGCTTTGTTAAATTTCTTTTTTAAACAGATCTTTTTTTTTTTCCTTTCAGAATGTTGTAGTTGTTGCCTAAAGTTCTGTTTAATTTAATCTACCTAATTATGAGAAGTGTCTGTTATAGTTATGAGTAATTTATAACTCTCTAGATTGTAATTCAGTGTCTGCAATTTGTCAAACAAATTTTCGTGCAAACTGGAAATATATTTAATAATATAATATTACTTTTTGCAATCTTTTGTTTCTTATTGCCCAATGGCTTCCCTTCTAAATCTTTCCATAACAACCACCCTACCCAAATCCATCCAATAACCCCCATCCCATCCCTTTCCTTTCCTTTCCTTTCTTCCACTCCTTCCTCCCGCCTAGCACACTCTAAATAAGTGTATTTCTGGGTTTATGTTGACTCTCCTAAAATATAAGTTTTGAATTATACAAAGAAGTTGTTATTAAGATCATATTCTTTATTTTGTACCATCTGATTAATTAGATCTTGCTTGTTACAGTGTTTAGATGAGGTTCAGTCATATATCCTCGTTGAAAGATCTTTGGAGAAGTACAATGTTGTTCTTGACTCTATAGTTCAAGACTTTCCTCGTGTGGTTAGTTGCTTATTGTTATTATTATTATTATTATTATTATTATTATTATTATTATTATTATTATTATCTTTTTCTTTCCATGTTATCAAATTCATTTTCAAATTCTATCTAGAGGAATGGGGTTTCAACACTTATCTTCAAAGGAAGCTTTTATCTGTGAATGTTAGATTTTTCCTCCATGCTCTTGAAATTGCATTACTTTTCTGTCTATTTTGTTTTAGGTATTGCTTCAATACTACATTGAACGACAGTGCCTGCTGAAATGTACGAGGAGGGTTCTCATGCATGCTTGTAAGTTTATAATGAATGATGAGTGATTTACTTATTTAGTTCTCAGTTGTTATCCCTTAGAGACTTATTTTCCTTTATTGGGCGTCCTCAACTAGTGCTGGATATCTACAGCTGAACTTTAAATCCTACTTTCTAAAACTCATTATTTTTCTTTTTATACTGCTACTATTGATGCAGTATCTCTAGGAAATGGCTCTCAGAGAGATGTCGATATATGGAAGGAGGCACTAAACCTCATTTCTGATGGTTTAGAAGGAAAACTATTGTCTGTTCTCCAAGAGCTTCTATCTTCTAGTCACCCTAACCAAATAGTATATTTACTAATTACTATGAAAATATGTATTTCCTACATTCCTTATATTGTTTTGCAATATGCTGATTAAAATGATACATAATGAAGCCTTGTAACATAAGCTTTAGGTGTTACTTTTTCAAACTTATATCTATGTTTTGTGGATGCACTTTATTGATATTAGATGTACTTTAGTTATTGATATATTCCTTCAAATTAAAAACAGAACATAATAGCATTTTTGTGTCGATTATTCTAATGCACATGTTTGTGTGAAAAGTGACGTTTTGAAGATACTCTAGAAATGATGACGTATAAAAGCCTATTAATTGTTCTAGTAGTGCAATATAACTATGTTGATATGCTTGAAACTGTAGTTCTTGAATTTTAATTAAAAGGGGAACAAAAAGAAGCTCACATGTCTAATTTTGAAAGAGAAGTGTACAATTTTTTTTTGTTTTTTAAAAAACTGAGACAATATATACTGTTCCCCAGAAAACAATTGATCATGTAGTTTTTGTCCATTAGAGAAGAGAAAGTTTTGGAGGTTGATTTGATTATTATTTTTAGTATTATCATAATCAATCGGTATTAATATTGGCTTTTTCTATGAGTTTTTATTTGGTTCAAATCATGGACCAAATTGAATTTTCTTTTCTTTTCTTTTCTTTTTCCTTTCTTTTGTTTGGGAGAACAAGATTTCCCAACTTATTTTCATTCTTTGTAATGTCTATTATAATGTTTATTATTCTGATATGGAATCAATAGGAACAAGGGCTGGTTAGTACTAACTTTTCAGTAACTCTCATTAAATAAATTGTCTCAATAGTTGTATGTTATTTGATGAAACATGAGCATTGTTGCATTTGGTGCTAATTCAATAATTTGGTGCTTTTAAATGCACAACGAAGGCCCAACTTTTCTTTTGTCTATTTGGTGCTTTTAATTCAATACTGGGGAAGGTATTGACTTGCAATTTTCTTGATGTTTTGTTTTCCAAGACACTGTCAAATAGAACAATAGGTTTTTTCTTTGCAAATTGAAATTTCTTCCCAAATTCTCTCTAAAATAGAAATTTGAGAAGCATCTGAGACTACTCTATATACAAAATTGAAAGTTTTCTTTATATATATATATATTGATTTTGACTATTAAATGTATTACTTGTTATTGATGGGGATCTTTAGCATTGGCAGACTACTTTTTTCTAATAAACTTTTATGAGGTGTGTGTTTGGTTTCCAGATTCACCAAAGGAGATCTTCCTAAGTATGAAGTGAGGTAATACTTCCAACTACTTATAGAACTTCCTTAGTATCAAGTTTCTAGTTCTTATGGTTTTCATTTGTGTTCTTTGGTGTTTGCACAAAGCTCTTTTTGATATAAGGATGATTTGGTCACTTTCTTTCTAATGAAACAAGAAAACATATCATCTAGCACTAATTTAAAGTCAGTTGAGGAATCTCATATTAGACTTTGTAATTACTGATGTCTGTAATATCAGTTAGATAGTAAAGGTTCTTTCTTTGATTTTGTATCTTAATATATTGTTCTATATTATGACATAATATAATTGGTTTGTCTTTAACAGTCTCCAATAGGAGATGAAGTTTCAATAAGAATGGTTTAGTGCCCCCAATCTGGTTTCTCAAGGTCAAATTCCCTCGTCTTGTAAGTCAACATACCTCTATAATTTTTTAGGCTAATGAGTTCTTATGAATATTGTTGACTGTTTTTAATAATAGATCATTTTTTAATTGTTTCATCTTTCTTCTGTCCAAGTAATCTATAGTGATTACTTTCTTTTTTAATAGTTCAGGGTATTTCTTTTTGTAATAATTTCTTTTGTCAAACATCTTACTTGCCTAGATGTCACGTTAAGTACTGTTTATTTCTTTAATTATTTTTATTGTTACACTAAATAAAGAGAAGTTAAGTTTTCAGTTTTACAGAAACATTTACTTTTGCCCTTTGGCTACTGAATTAATATGATAATTTGCAAACCTCTTTTTTTTCTCTATGGAATACTAATTTGTAGAAAATGACAGTTTAAATGTCTATTTTGCAGATTGATGTAGGCATTGGATCTTCATCATTTGCAAGAGGTGTCATTGACCTTGTCTTGGGACATGTCACAAGTTTGGTGATTGACCTGGCTATTTCAATAGAGGTTTGTGTCTTGATACTAAGGGATATGTTTTCGGTTTATCAACTAGCATTTCGTCATTTTGTGTGGTCTGTCTAGTTGTACTTCCTTATTGCTTCTAGGAAAGCCAGACTTATTGCTTTATAAAAAGATTAGTTTTATGGTTGAAGTTAATTTACAATATCCATATTGGTTGATTTACTCTTAAGTCTGAAATGTATGCTATTTTAAATGTGATCACTCTTCCATTTTCTACAATTTGTATAGTCATTCATCTGTCCACAATGCATTTCAGCTTTGCTCCATTTTGTCACTATCCTTATCTACATTTTTTTACTCTTCCAATTTCCAAATATCTCAGGAAAGCCTTAACATACATGGTGGGGCTGTATCATTGGGACACCCATTAGGATGCAGTGGAGCTCGTATCTTGGTCACATTGTTAGGGGTAATCTATAAGCTTCCCTTCTCTTGCAATGCATTCCTAGTTGGACATTCTAATATGATTTATATAGTCATATCTAAGCTTAAGCTTTCTACATATACTCATGTGAAGTGATCTCGTGTTTGTCATTTATTCTTTTAAGTACTAGTTTAAGCTTTATGAGGTATTGGCATCATCTGAAAAGTTGATTCCTTAAGGAGAAAACATAAAAAAAAATTAGGGTCGATAGAAGATTCTGATCCTGCAATTTCTCTTCTTCATGCTACAGGCTTTTAATATTTATCATAATAGGCAACAGCTTCCTAAGGAACCCTTAAAATAAATCAACACATGATTACATCAATACAGTGAAAGAAATTTAAGAGATGCGAAAGTAGAGGAACTGTTTTTCTCCAGTTTCTGCTTTGTTTTCTTTTGGAGTTGTATATGCATTAAAGGTTGTATGGCATATGATGAAGTTCGTGATGGTGCTTTTGAACTTCTTAATTAACATTCATCAGAAGCTTATGGTTGCTTTGCTAATGAATATACTGTGACAGTAACAATAGAACTATTGACTTTTAGCTATGTTAGTTAGAATTGTATAAATCTTTTGATCTTAGCTTTATTGGTAGATTTGACAATGGTGAAAAGAACTCAACTTTACCGAACTAGCAAATGCTAATCTATTCTGTGCGACTTCAATTAATTGTTTCTTTTGCCCACCTGTCATAACCTGATGAAACCAAAAAAGAAAAAACTGCTAGTATTTCCTTTATATCTTATGTGGAGACTTGGAAATTATGGTTTTTGACACTCTTAAGTAAAAAGCTCATTTCTGAGTAGTTTCGAAGTAGAATGGTTTTTGTTTGCTTTGGTGTAGTTGTGAATTCATTATTTTGTATGCGGTGTCCCTTCTTGGATATAATTTCCATAGCATTTTTCTTGAAGTAATTTGTGATGCTAGATAATAACCATAAAATATTTCTTTGTTTATTTTGCAGATGTGACAAGCGAAGTAGAAAAGGATACTTAAGACATTTGAAAGTAGTAACTTTATTTATTTCTTTGTGTTGAAAGTAGTAACTTTTAACTATGTTGAATATTTAAGACTCTTTGAATACTTAAAGAACATTTTGTTGTTGATGACAGTGTTGAATGTTTTAAACTAATTTGTGGATTGTTAATACAATGTTGAATGTTCTTACTTTTTGTTATTTGAAAATTAAGTTCATTTGATGATACTAGTATATATTAGAAAGCTAATTTTAATTATATAAAAAAAATTAAAATATAATAGAATAAATTAGTATTATATAAATAAAATATATAATGAGAATTTAAACATATCTAAATATAACAATAATACGAAAGTTGTGTTGTAATATCTATTATAATAACACTTTTTATGGAAAGAATTGTGTTATGCAAACTTCATTATATAACAAAAATAATGTGTTATACTAAAGTGTAGTATAACACAAAAATTGTGTTATACTAAAGTGTAGTATAACACAAATTTATAAGTATTGGAATGTGTTATATAATCGACTATAAATAACATAATTAAACACTTATCTATATATCTTAAAATAACACAGAAAGTGTGTTATCGTTGACAGTATAATAACACATATGTATAACACTGATAAAGTGTTACGTAAAGTACCCTGACCTACGATAACATAGTCGGTCTTAACACATCAAAAAGTGTTATGGTATGTTTTGATAACACATTTTCGGTGTTATTAAAAGCATTTTTTCATGTAGTGTATCATTTAGGTTTCTAAATTCTATTTTTATTTTTTTCAATCAAAATACATAAATAAAATATAAAAAATGGTGAATCAATCTTAAAAAAAATTAGACCACTTCATTTATAACAATACCAAACATGACATTAAAAAAATATATATTTTCATGACATTTTAAAAAATATTTCATAGTTTTATAAATTAAATTAATTTTTCATTAAAAAAATTATTAACTATAAATTTTTGATATTAATAAGTGAACTATCACGAGATTATCAATATTTATAATGTATATAATTATTTTTTATTTTGTAAATTTTTTATTTAATGAAACTTATAACTAATCATATATATAAATATATATTTATGTACATAAATAACTATATATACACTATTATTATATTTTAAAAAATGTATGAAATACAAAAACATAAATATAATAAAAATTGATAATATCAAGATAACCGAGATAATATAGTTATTGCTATTAAAAATGCTATAAAAATATTTGTTTTCTCATGTCATATTTGTTATTGTCATAAATTGAATGTCAAAATATTTTAAGAATGATTCACCATTTATTTTGTACTTTTTGTATGTATTTTAAAAGAAAAAATAAACAAAAATAATATAGGGATGCAAATGATACAATTTAAAAATATTGGAGACTTAACTAATACAAAATAAATTTTTAGAATCTAAGTACTACAAAAGGTAAAAAAAATGACCCCACTGAAAAAAAAAACTATCTGCATAATCAATAAAATCACATTTATTAACATCGAAAACTAAATAATTAATCCCACAAAAGGAATGATGTAAAAATTATACAGAGCAGGGAAATCTAAATATATTGGCACCTAAAATATAATTTTAATTGGTCAAATTTTTAATTACTCAAGTCAAAAGTGTTGAAAAATATATTTCAAAACACGTAGAGAAAACTTGAAATATGGTCAAATAAATTCCATTAAAATTTTAAAAACACTTTTTGACAATTCATGAATGAAGTTATAAATCAAGTACCTTAATACAGCCAAAAATCAGTTCTGACAATTTTTTTCTGTTGTAGCTATCACGAAACAAGAAGCTGGGGAAAATACTCAGATTCTCATTAGCTTAGCATAAGTCGTTACAGAGGTATAAATATAATATTCAGCTAACAAACTAACTGTACAGAAACTAATTACAATAACTAATTACAATTAGTTTCTGTACAAATAACAGAGAGTATAACTAACTCTCAACATCTCCCCTCAAATTTAGAGTGGAAAATTTTTCAACTCTAAATTTGTTCCTCAAAAATAGAAACCAAGCACTAGAAGGCCTTGGTAAAGATCTCAGCATTTGGTCATGGGCATGAACATGTCTTACCGTGATTTGCTTCTTGGTTACTTTTTCTCTTACAAAATACAAATCTAATTCTATATGCTTGGTTCTCGCATGAAGCACAGGATTTTCAGACATCAAAACAGTACTCAAGTTATCACACCATAAAACCGGAGCTTGAGGTAGAATGACACCAATCTCATATAGAAGATATTTAATCCAGGTGATTTCAGCGATAAGGTTAGCAAGACTCCAATACTCAGCTTTAGTACTTGAGCGAGACACTGT
Source organism: Humulus lupulus (assembly GCF_963169125.1). Classification (NCBI taxonomy): domain Eukaryota; kingdom Viridiplantae; phylum Streptophyta; class Magnoliopsida; order Rosales; family Cannabaceae; genus Humulus; species Humulus lupulus. Next base: position 76,348,440 of record NC_084794.1, on the reverse strand, counting down.
TTGCTACTTCTGAGAAGACCAAGAAATTAGATTTGAGCCAAGATAAGCACAATAACCAGACATGGAGCGCTTGTCATCTAGGTTTGATGCCCAATCCGCATCACAAAACCCAACAAGATTCAGATCCGAGCACTTGCGCATATGTAGGCCATAGTCCAAAGTCCCTTTAAAATACTGAAGAATTCTTTTAACAACTCTCCAATAACACTCCAAAGGAGTTTGCATAAATTGGCAAACTTTGTTCACAGCAAAGGAAATCTCGGGTCTTGTGATGGTAGCATATTGAAGGGCCCCAACCAAACTTCAATAAACTTGAGGATCTTGTATAGGATCGCTGGTATATCCTGAAAGTTTTTCTCTGCCTACCATTGGTGTGGTGAGACCATTTGCAAATTGTATTTTAGCTCGGTAAAGCAAGTCCATGGTGTATTTTGTTTGTGACAAATGCAATCCTTCCTCAGTTTCAACAGCTTGAATCCCAAGAAAAGAATGAAGCTGTCCAATGACGTCTTTGAGTGCAAAAGAAGAATTCAGTTTGGTAATCAAGGAAGTTACCTCAAGTGAAGAGCTGCCCGTGACAAGGATATCATCCACATACACAAGTATAAATGTTGTATGAGCTGGTGTGATTCGAATAAACAAGGAATGATTCGATTTAGATCCCTGAAAACCAAATGCAAGTAATGCATATTTTAACTTCTTAAACCAAGCTCTAGGAGCTTGTTTGAGCCCATAAAGAGCTTTATAGAGCTTATAAACTAGATTTGGAGACTTGGATCTTCAAAACAAGGTGGCTGAATCATATAGACTTCTTCTTGTAGCATGCCATTGAGAAAAGCATTGTTCACATCTAGTTGGATAATTGGCCATTTCTGAGACAAAACAATAGTGAGAATCAATCTTATAGTGGTTGGCTTCACAACCGGGCTAAAGGTTTCATTAACATTAAAACCATAATTTTGGTGAAATCTTTTAGCGACTAGCCGAGCTTTATATTTCAGCACACTTCCATTAGAATTTTCCTTTAGCTTAAACACCCAATGACAGCCTATTGCTTTTCTGTTTGGAGGAAGAACAACTAATGTAACATCCCAAATTACCTAATAAGACTTAGGGCCTTAATTAGAAGGTCAGGTGGCAAATTATGGAAATTATATGTTTATGTGTTTTATATGCATGTAATTATGTGATTATGTGAGTTATATTATTATATGACTTGATATGCGTGTTTAGGTGTATTAATTAAGCTTGTGGGACCGTTTCTTATTAGAAGAGCAATTTTTTTAATTTGGCATGTTATGAGTATATTTGATATATGTCTGGGACCACATTATTATGTGGATATATTTGGGTTACTCGGCACGAGGCGATGCTAAGGAACAAGCTAGTGGGAAAGTCACAACGGGATTAATATTTGACTCGGTGTCAGTCAAAGGGTATATTGGCTATTTAGTACATTACAGGGTTATTGGGTAATGGGAATGATTATTTGATGATATATTGGGAGTTAGTGAGATTAGGAGGAAATTCTGAGAATTTTTACTATTTTACCCCGGGGGCGTTTTTGGGACCCCAAGTCTTGGGATTTACTTGAGGTTACTTAATCTCGAAGTAACCTCTCGGAAAGAAAAGTACGTTTAAAACATTGTTGAACTCTCTTCTGTTATTCCTTTTTACCGTTCCTCGAATTTTTGAAGGAAACTCGAGTTTTAGGACTCGGATTCAAGTAAGGATCGAGTCATAACAATTCTAGGAAAGATTAGAAGCTTATTAGCTGGAGAATTTAGCGAGAAACAACATAATCAGAGGTAATTTAAGCTTTGAATTTCCGAGTTTCTGTTTCTTGAAATTTCTTAAGTTTTGAATTTGGATTTTACGTTTTGAAGAGTTTTTTAATGATTTGAAGCTTGATTTTTGAGGATTTTGTGCCATTGAGATGATTGGGAACTTTGTTTTTGAGATTTGGGTATGTTTGGATAGGATTTTGGAATGATTTATAGTGGGAAAATCAGAGTTTTTGGGTTGTGTTCGTGGGTATGTTAGTGTTTAGAGTTTTGTTTTAGTGTGTTTAGTTTGGTACCAACATGAATGAAAATTGACAACAATTGCCGATGAGAATAAAATGAATGTTATGAGTATATATCAAAGAAAATGAAATCTAAAAAAATCTATGTGCTTGATTGAACATTCTGTTAGTTCATTTTAGTTTAGATAACATTTGTTGAATATTTTGTCATGATGTTAAATTTATGTTTTTTATATTGATTATGCTTGCTGAAATTGGTTAGTGGAATGATTAATGGAAAGTGAAAATTATTTTCAACAATTCTAGAACTTGCTTACTTGTTATTTGAGGCGAAATAATATATCATGTATGCTTAGGAATATGATTTAGGCTATCATTTGGATCGTTTGAGCTTTTCTTGCCAACCTTAAATTACTTAATCCTTTGTTTACCCTTTTTTAGCCTAATTTTGGATCTTTTTTGTTCTAAACCATCATTTAAGTCTAATACTTGCAACTTTGTTATATATCCGTCCATGATATACTATGAGCATATGATTGAGAAATAATTATGGGGATTGATGTGTAATGGGGTTTAATTATGATTTGAGTGGTTTAGAAAATGAAAAGTGAAATTTTTTTTTAGAGAGAATCTATATATTGAAAAAAAATATATATTTCAATACACTCTCAATATGAGTATATAAGAAAAATCAAGTTTGGGGGAGTGTAGTTATTATGGAAATATATATATCTAAAGAAAGGAAAAAAAAATAAGAAAGGGGATTAAGGGATTATATTTTTATGGAAATAAAGTTTTTGAGTTTTGGTCATGTGCTTATAGTAAAGTGAGCTTAAAATTACTTTGTCAACTACCTTTACCTAAGCCATCATTACAAGCCTATAAAAGTCCTATTGATTCTTATGCATATCATGATTTATATTAGTGGAGAATAGCAAGTAAGTGAGCTTATGGAATTATTTGGTTTGAATGGATCGATTGGAAAGAAATTTGGTGAGCATAATTGATTTCAAATTCATTTATTTAATGATCATGATTTGATAATCCAAACTGTTAGTAGACTAAGGTGTGTTGATGGAGTGTTTTGATCAAAATTATAGATTGAATAAACTGTTGAGTAGTTTTCTGAGAATTATATGGTTAACATTCATGATTTTGAGGCATAATTGTTGTTGTTGGTATAGTTCATGTTGTTAGAATCTAGGATTGTTTTGAGCCCTTTGTTCGAGGGCAAACAAAGAGTAAGTTAAGGGAGTTTGATACTTCATTTTAGGGTCATTTTAGAATGTGTTTTTTGTGGTAATCTTGAGTTTTTAGGTGTGTTTTGTGCAAGATTACGCTTTTGTTTGTCTTTGTTGTAGGTTGGTTCGATGAATCACGAGAAGAATGCAAAAAGAAGCGAAAATGGTGGAAAACGAGATTCTTGGCGGTTATTGGACTAAAAATGATACCAAGGATGCTTAAAGGACGGGTTTTGATGAAGAGATGAGTTGAAAGATCTAATTTGAGAAAAAAAATTGAATTAAAGTCGCGACTTTGGCTTTTGAGTCGCGACTCAAGGTGAAGTCAGAGGCACATAGCTTGCTGGACGGAATTAATGTCATGACTTGGGCTTACAAGTTGTGACTAAAGAGGGAAACAGAGGCTCAGCTAAGGGGAAACTCAGACACGGGCCGCGACTTGAGATTCTTGAGTCGCGATGCCTAAAGCCATTACACGAAAGAGAAAGGCCACAAAACAGACATAGGTCGCGACCCATAGAAGGCCAAGTTGCAGCCCGCACACGAAAAAACATAGACTCTTTTAATTTTTTACTATAAATTTGTATTTAGGGTTTAATTAAGTCATTAAGTAATTTTTAATTACGTTTTTAGAGACTAATTTTGTTTCTTAGGCTAGTAATTCTGCAGTTTTATATTTTTCTTTCTTCTTTAAGTTTATGAATCTTATGTTCTTTAATTATTATTTTATTGATTTAGTCATATCTGATATGAACTAAACAATTTTTATCTAGGGTTTAATGTAGTCACTTGGATTTCTATCTAATTGAATTATGATGTTCTATTGATTTTTCTTCTCTATTCTAATCTATATAATGTGTGTTTAATGCTAGTAAATACTTGATCACTATTTGCTTGATTTAATGATTTTGATTCAAAATTCGAAAGATGAGAATTGAATATGCTATCATTATATAGACATAGATTGCATATTGGACGAAAATACTTGTATGGCTTATGTAGTAATTAGGTTTACATGCTTAATGCCTTCTATATGTTTAAGTTTATCATAGAGATGTAGAAAAATTGCATACAGGCTGAGATCTTATATCTTGAAAAAGAATAGGAATCGATTTATGTTAACCTGCTATTAGAATAGGAAGAAATAAATCTATGATTGATTAATAAAATTAGTATAATGAAAAGTTGATGAAATTAACACCCTAGGTCTTTTTCATAGTGATTTAAATATTTTATTTAGTTGTTTTTGTTTAAAGTTATTTTCAAATTTAAAAATTAAATTCTTAGTTCCCAAATAGAAATTTAAAGAACAATTAGTGGTACTTGGAAGATAGTCTCCGAGGGAACGATACTTTACTTATCATATATTACTTGAATCGATTGAGTGCACTTGCGTATATACATATTTTCACGATCAGTTTTTGGCTGTTGGGGGCACTTTGGGCCGCTGCCCCTTTTTGTTAGGTCACGACCCACGACGTAGACAGAGAGGGGTTTAGCCCCTGTTCTTGATCAGGTCGCGGCCTGGGCTTTTTGTGCCGCAGCCCAAAAGGGCAGAAATGGCCAAAATGGGTTTTTATTGATGGGGACATAAACCTAAGGGCTAGGGATCGTTCCTACTACCCGATTTGGTAGGATTCGACGTCCCAGAGACAAGGACTTGGTCCAGAAGTCCTTGTTTACTCATTATTGATAGGATTCTATACTTGGTTGTGACTAGGTTATCGCTAGAGGCTCGGGGTCAAGATCGTGCTCGAGGGTCGTTCTTATTTTTAATTACACTCTAACTTGAGGTAAGAAAACTGCACCCAGTATGTGAGATACATGATTATTGATGAGGCATGTTGAGTGCTCTATATATGGTTATTGGGTGCATTGTAAATGTCAGGCAGTATTGCTTACTTGTGAATGGCATTGACTTATTAATCAGATCGGTAATGGTGTTTAGAACTGGTCGTGAAGCTCTGACTTATTAGTCATGATTGGTTATAGTATTGAGCGCTAGTCATATGGAATTGACTTATGAGTCAAGAGCGGCATTAGCGTATTGAACACAGGCCGAAATAATTAGATCTAATCAACATGAGCATTAAATGCTTGACCAACCTATTAGTCGAAGAAAAATAAAGTGTTTGGCTAGTCTGTGACTAGTTACTCAGAGCCAAGGCTAAAAGGCTTAGGTGACTAGATAGTCACATGGCTTAGGGCGCAGGACCCCAAAATGACCTCTAGTCATCTATTTAGACCGCAGGTCCCCAGAACGACTTAATAGTCAACAATTCAGGGCACAGGACCCCAGAATGATTACATGATCATTAATTTATATTGTATACATGCAGTAATAAGTTTTCGTGTTGAGCCTTGGCTCATGGGTGCTATGTGGTTCAGGTAAAGGGAAAGAAAAGCTTACCCAACCTTGAGTGGAGAGCTTAGGTGGCGATGTGTACATATGTGGCCGCTTGACCACCACGGCCAAGGTGTTTCTCATGGGAACTAGGGTTTAACCCTATTTTTACCGCTTAGGTTGGCAAATTGTAATGACCGCTTTTGAAATGTAATGACCATTTTGGATTATAAATAACTTTGTAAACACTTTTATGGGATCCCATCAACTATTTAATGCATTTAGTAAAATATATCCATTCTTTTTTACCGAGATTTTCACCCTGGCCCATTAATAATACTTAGATGCACGTTTATGACCTAATGACTCGTTTAGTAAGTTAAGCACTATTTAAAGTACACAATGTGACGGTTTTGGCTAACCAGAGCGTTACAACTAAGGACCAAGTTTTGTTCTTTTGAAGAGCATGAAACTCTTCATTCATAGCTTCTTTCCACAAAGGACTCTCCAATGCATCAGCAAGTCAAAGGTTCTCTAGAAACCATATAAACTTTGGGTTTGTAAGCACCTACCTTAGACCGAGTAACCATCATATGAGTATTAGTAGTACCTGCAAAAATGGATGATGTTGGTAAGGTGTTTGGGCTGAGATTGGGTGGCTGAGAAGTGATAGTAGGTGATTAGATTGGGAAGCAAGCATAGGTTCAGAACTAGGATTTTGAGTGGCTGTAACATCAGGTTGGGTTATTTGTGGAGGTGAGGATGTGGAATGGGATGTGGGTGACCCTAAGGAATGTGACAAGGACTCAGTGGAGTGATTGTCACTATTAGTGTGGTGTGTTGTGTTGTTTTGGAAAGAGGAATAGAGGCTTTGACAGAAGAAACTCTAGGGACAGAGGGAATGGGTTGAGTGGACAAGGTTTAGAAAAGGGAAAAGAATGCTCATTACAAATTACATCTCTTAAAATATACAACCTACCATTTCAGGCAAGACATTTATATCCTTTATGCTTGAGACTATATCCCAAAAAGGTGCACTCAAGTGATCTAAATTAGAGTTTATGGCTGTTATAGGGTCAAATATTTGGGTAACAAGCACAACCGAAAATCTTAAGTTGAGTATAATCTGGTTTTCTATTGAACATAAGCTTTAGAGGGTTAGAACCTTGTATTACAGTAAAGGGTAAGCAATTTAGAAGGTAGGCTGAGGTTATAACAGCTTCATCCCAATACTTAATAGGCATAGATGCATTAGCTAAAAGTGTGAGTGATGTTTCAACAAGATGCCTATGTTTTCGTTCAGCCAAGCCATTTTCTTCATGAGTGGTGGAGCAAGACATTTTATTATGAATATCATGGTCAACAAGATATTGTGTAAAATCTTGATACTCACCCCCCAGTCGGATTTTAAAGCCTTAATTGAATAACCAAGTTCATTTTCTACTTGAGTTTTGAAATAAATGTTTGTAAGGCTTCTGACTTGGTTCTAAGAAAATAGACCCATGTGTATCTAGAGTAAGAATAAATAAAATGGATATAGTATCTATAACCATTATATGACAACACAGGTGCCAGACCCCAAAGATCCAAATGCACAAGTTGAAGGGGCTGAGTATAATCTGTATCAGAATTAGGAAAAGGACATTTGTGTATTTTTCCTTGCCAACAAGCAGAACAGAAAACAAGAGCAGTTTTATTGATTGTTGAGATATCACAACGAGACAAGACATTCTTTACAACGGAAGCAAATGGGTAACCCAATCTACTATGCCACAAATGAAAATCAGACTTGGGAACAAGTTGTTGTGCACTAAAAGCAACAGATTTATTACAAGAATTATTGAAACAGGTGACATTAGCTGCAGGAACAGTAGACGAATTCTGGAATGGAGACATTTTGAACTTTAGTTAGACTCAAAGTAGGAGGGAAAGCATACAGTCCATTACTAAGCTTCTCGTGAATCACTACAGCCTTGGTAACCTGATCTTTCTCAAGACAAAACTCAGGATGAAATTCAAAGAAGACAGTTATCTTTTGTAAATTGGGAGACACTAATAATAAGATTTTTGTTCATCTTAGGGACATCAAGAATTTGGTTTAAAACAAACAGTTTGGGAGTAAAAGGAGAGAGTACCAGTCTCACCAACATTAGTAACAATCAGGCCTGTACCATCACCAATATGAAGCTGCTCAGGTCCTTAGTAGTTATCCTTGTGCATAAGACTGCCCTCATTATTGGTGCAACGATTTGTTGCTCCCAAGCCCGGGTACCATGCCAAATCATTCACCATTTCTAAAGTAGAGACCACAGCGAACATGTTACCAGAGGACTTATCATGAAGCGCAGCACCAGAACTAGGAAATTCCGGATTGAATTTGTTATAGCACCGAGAGGGAAAGTGACCTGGCCTTGAACACAATTGACACACTGGTCTGTTTCCATTGACACCACTGAAACCACTTCGACCACTAGTTGTAGAAGGCGAAGAGGATTGAGCTATGCCACCAATAGCAAACGGATTTCATAATCCTCTGCTAGAGCCACCAGTATTAGGAGTAGATCCACGAGAAGTACCAGGAGTTGTACCAAAACCATAGGACTGATTATTGAAGGTCCCTTTATTCTTGAAACCAGGTGCTTGAGTGAGATTGACTTGAGCGAGATTGGCTTGAGCAGTATCAAGCTCAGAATATTGACTCTCCAAACGACTCTTGGAGGCAAGCAGTAGAGACTCGATCTCAGAGACAGAGTGGGAATCATTCCAAGAGTTAACAAAAATCACGAAAATGTTGTAATCAGATGGAAGACCTTTGAAAATGGCAGCAATGTGCTCTTTGACCGTTATAGTGTGACCAACAGAATCAAGTCTATCAACAAGAGTTTTAATCTTGAGAAGCTAGTCATTAATGGATAACGAACCTTTCTTACAATTTTTGACGCTGAGTAGTAAATTGGTCGATCTTAGCATTTGTGTGTGTTGCAAAATACACCTCCAAAACCTTCCACACTTGAGTAGAAGTTTCAGATCCAACCACGCTATACAGAATCTCCTCAGTCATAGATGAGGGTAGACAGGAGTAAAGGAGTTGATCTTGCTACTCCCACTCGGCATACGCCGGATTAATCTTCTTAGCTGTCTGATCTGCTTCACTGAGAAATTTCTGAGGTGGATCAATATCTTCGTCGAAGTATGAATGGAGTTTGTGGCCATGTATTGCCGATAAAACTTGAGGTTTCCAGAGCAGGAAATTTTTCGAATCCAGCTTCACAGAGAGATTGTGAGAAAAAATGACCAGAGCAAACGTTGGAGAAGAAGCATCAGTCGGAGTAGAAGAAATCGCAGCCAGGAGAAAGAACAATCAACCAAGAAAACGAAGGAAATAGCAAGCCAAATGACGAGAAAATTTAGGAAAAATTAGTGAGAACCAGAGAGTGGCGCTGATACCATATCACGAAACAAGGAATTGGGGAAAATACTATGATTCTCGTTAGCTTAGCAAAAGTGATTACAAAGGTAATACATTGTTTAGCTAACTAACTACAAAGCTAACAAACTACCTGTATAGAAACTAATTACAATTAACTCCTGTACAAATAAGACAGATTATAACTAGCTCTCAACAGTAGCCACAATCTATCAATCTAACTTCTTCAGGTCTTACCGCCAAATCTTCCAAGTATGTAATCACTACATCAAGATACATGTAGTGTAGGCAGACCTACATGTAGGCTGCTGCCGCTTTGATTTTTTTTTTTTTATAAAGTTTAATATATATTTAATTTAGTCATTTATATAAATATATATATATATATATCTTAGTTTTATTTGTAAAACTTATTAATTATTTTCATTATATTTGTATGATTCTCATATAATTTTTTTGCAAAAGATAAACAATATTATGTAATAAAAAAAATGACATAAACATACTAAAAAAATTAAACCAAATAATTGTCTATATTTTAAAAAAAAAAAACTAATAATATAATAATCTTTTAGACCACACAATACTCTATTCAAGACACAAAATATTCATGACATTATTCAAAGCACACTCCAATGATTAGTGAAGAAGCTTGTTTATTTTTAAATAAAGAGAAATATTATTATAATTTTTTATGTAGTTACATATTCGTTCTATTTATACACACACGACACCTATAAATATTGTATTTATAATATTTGTTATTATTTAATATAAATATATATATATTTATACAAGTTAGATTAAGTAATAAAAAAAGTAATGTGTGTTCTTTTTAAATATTTATAAAATATTTTTTTATAAAAAATAAGAATATGTATTATATATTATTATAATAATGATATTTTATAACATTTAAATTTATATTAATATAATTACTAAATATTTATTCTACGAACATTTTATAAAAATTATGATTATTTATTAAATATTATTATAATAATAAGATTTTATAACATTTGAATTTATAATAATATATATTATTAATATAAATAGCTCAACCACGCTAGCTATAAATTGTCTTGGTCACAAGGACCTTAAATATTTACAAAAAATATACGGGTCATAGCCCAGCCCCGGTATCCACCTCGATCTTTTCACTAGTTTTGGCAGCCTCCTGAGATGCAATAGCAACCTCTTTCTCCTCCAATCGAGTCTCCCATCTCTCCAGATATTCCTCATCTTTTCCGATAAGGAAGCTGGTATCAAGGTTGGGATTCATGGCTAGGTCGATGGCGCTATCTTATTTGGCCTTGAACTCTTCCAAAAGATGAGCCTTTTCACCCTCCATGACCTCGAAAATGGTGGCCTTTTCCTCCTCGAGCTTGGCATTAAGTTTCTGAACCATTTCAAGCTCAGTTGTTTTGGAAGTCAGCTCTACCGCTTTTGTCTCCTACTTCTACGTCTTTGTTTTTAGCTCCTACATTTTTGTTTCCAACTCCTTCTTAGTCTCCTCAACTTCTTTCCTCACCTCCTTGAGGGCATCCTCAGCTCGGGTCTAGGTTTCCTGGGCACCATGAGCATGCCCGCAGATCATGGCTGCCTCATGGTTCAAGATTAGATATTGGTTAATAAAGGTCAAAAGGCTTTGTAAAAAGAGAAAATTGTTAAGACAAATAAAGACAGATAAATATGGCTTCGAACTCGACAAGCAACAATACTTACTGAGGCGTATAGCTTGCAAGCCTTATCAAAGAGGGTGGTGGCATTGTCGCAACCTCTCAAGAACATCCAGTGGGGGGCTTGAATATTGTTGTAGGCACGTCCCAAGCTGGTAAAAGCCTCTGAACCAAGCTCAACACTAGAAGTGCCAGCCTCGTTGTCAACCACAAATTCAGGCTCATGGGGAGATATGGTACGTTTTTGGGCTGGTATCGATGTATAAGCCGAGTGAACTTTCTTTCCCTTACTGGGAGATTTTCTAGGAGCAGTCAAGCTATAAATAGTTAGAGCTTTAACTTGTGGCAGAGGAGAGTCTTCCAAAGGAATGGCAAAAAAACCTAAACAGGTCGTAGGAAGATCCGAGGTGGCAGGAGTAGTCTCGGACCTTTTAAGTATCTTCGAAGGCCTGGTGCTCTTTGAAGATACTCGGCCCCATTTTGAACCCTTCGAGGCACTAGGTTGGCTGAGGAGGTTCTTAAGATGGGAATCCATCTCACCTACAAAAGAAAGAAATATATTAGTACTCAACTACTTGTAAAACAGGAAAGTAATATCAGAAAGGAGATCTAACTTGAAGATTAATTCTGACTTGAACTTGAACTCGAACTCCAAGAAATCTCTATGTCCTCTGAAGATAACTCAATAATACTAGGACCAAATTCCACACCTCAGAATGTGGGAGAAAACTCAGACAACTCTCTCCACTCATCCGAGCCATACTGACATCCTATACCTTCCCATACTTTGTTTATATTGTACATGGTTTGAGACTCAGATAACCAACTGTCATCTCTATGAACGTTAAAATCTACCATTGACCAGAACATAAAATTATTTTGAGTATTTTTAAAGAAGACTAACACATTCGGTAATCCGCTAATCATACATAGTCACACGATTATGGCCAAATGACTCGATTAGCAAGTTTAGCACTATTTAAAACGCACACCGTAACGGTCCATGGAGTTTAGGGCGTTACACCCTTGGCCCGTGTGGGATTCTTTGCAGACAAAAAAGATATAAAGTTTCATAAGGCGAGGGTCCTTTCCACTTCATCTAGTGATAAAGCGACCTCAGCAACTCCAGGCTCAGTAGGAGTTGGACTGGAGTTGGAAGGGAGAAATACCAATCAAATCGGTAAACTTCCCTAAAGTAATCCTTTAAGGGCAGGAGTACCTCGGCTCACATATGTTCGTGACTCCAAGCCGTGAGCTTGAGTTTCTTTTTCGGGTTGGCGTCACCCGGAGCATAGCTACTTCTTTTGTTGGGTTCGGGGACTCGACACATTAGTTCGCCGGACAATTTAGGCCATGAAAAAACAGAATGTCTGAAATCTGTCTCGTAGAGGAAATGTGGCTCTTATAGTGTTCATGCTTGAAGAATTTACTCTTGGGAGCAGGAAGGAAGATGATTCTTGAGGATGATGGCTTAGAGGCCTGGCTCGAAGAACTCTCTATAAGTTTGAAGGAGAGTTCATCTAGATGGTAGGAAACGGTTACTTTAGGCTTGGGGTCCAAAGGAATTGGATGGATTTCAAGTTTGGCATCAGGGTATACAGCGAATCACAACTTTTTTCTTTTTCCCTCTTCGACCTCAAAAATTTGACGTCGAAAGTGTGCCCGTGTATCTTCAAGCTAGAGACGATCTTGGTGCTCCCGAATGAGTCGTTGATTTCGAGAGAAGGGAGATTCAACTCAAGGCGATTGGGGGTGGTAAGGAATCACAAGGTCGGGCCACCACCGATTCTTTGAAGACTGAATCATCTAACAAAAAGAAATGGGCGAGGGCCCGTTACTTAGAAAGAATTATTAAAGAAAAATCTTGAAAATTTGAGCTTAAAAGCTTGAAATAACAAGATGAAGTTTTCAAATATTTACGATCTGGTTAGGTTCGAAAGATTGAGAGTGTATCCACTTAAAGTGAGTGAATTGACTTCCAAATCGGGGTTGTCTCGATTTTCTAGGAAAAATGGGCAGTTACCCAAAAATGGGTTATTATCGGATTTTGCGCATTAAAACCCTATTCTTGTGCTACATAGTACCTGTATCTCTTCTATTCAAAACCAAGAAAATAGGCCATTTTTACCACATTTAACCTATAAAAAACTCATGTTTATCCTTAAATATCTTAGAAAATCGATCAAATACCCTTTTTTCCTATACATTTTCAAGAGCAAAGTCAAAAAAAAAAAAAAAAAACAAACTCATGCGAAATAAAAGAGAAATCAGAAACTTACATGTTGGAAGTTGATGAGGAAACTGGAGTATCGACTGGTAGAATTTATACAAGGAAACCCTTGGGAATTCATTTTTGAAGGGAGATCGAGTGGGAAATTGAGGGATTTTAGATATATCACTACAAGAAAAAACATTTACTACAACTCTCGAAAAGTGTTATCAAATACAATTTATAACACTTTAGCAAGTGTTAAGTCTGCCCCATGTTATTAAAAGTCTTGTCATTTGATTACATTTTTTTCATGTTATTAAATAGATTATTATAACGTTTTTTCGGTGTTATATATTTTCAATAGTAACATTATCTAGATGTTATGATTCTTTATGTAAAGAATATTTTTTCATTTAATTACATTTTTAAGATGTAATCTAATTATCTTTAATTACATTGTCAAGATGTAATCTTATTATCTTTAATTACATTTTCAAGATGTAATCTAATTATCTTTGATTATATTTTAAAAATGTAATCTAATTATCTTTGATTACATTTCAAAAACTTAATCATATTATCTTTGATTACATTTTCAAGATGTAATCTAATTATCTTTGATTACATTTTCAAGATGTAATCTTATTATCTTTAATTACATTTTCAAAATGTAATTAAATTATTTTTAATTACATTTATTTGGTAAAGCAATTTATTATTTACTAATGTAATTTGAATTTGATAAAGTCTAATGTACTTTTTTTATCAACCAAAATATTCAATACAATTGTCCCAAATGAAAAAATTTCAAGTGCAAAATACCATAATAAAAGTTTATGCTTAGAAATAATGTCTAATGAGTAATAAAAGGCAAATTGTAACATTTTTCCAATACTATCTCTTTATTAATTGCACGCATCCAATAATTCTCAATGATTTAACGTCTATGCTTTCGCTTGTGCTTCAAAGGTGCAAGAGACTCATTCTCTCTTTGTTTTTCGATCATTGAAAGCTTTCTATTCCTTTCATTAGCCATGAGTGTCAACCTATTTAATAACAATACAACATAATTAGTCATGAATAGTACAATTTAATGCAAAAGATAAAAACATCATATACCATTTGAGGAATCAAATATCACTGAAGAAATGAAAATAAGATAAATAACCAATAGAATAAATTGAAATGTAATCTCGAAAAAGTTCTATCATAATTGAAATATAATCTTGAAATTGTTCTACATAATTGAAATACAAACTCAAAATAGTTCTACATATTACTCAAACTAATATGCCCTCACAATCCTCTCTCACAAGTGGATCATACAAGATATGTATCAATCCTTTCTTCTGACTCTAGCCCACAAACAAAGACACTAAAAACAGAGCAAGTAAAACAAAGACAATACTATCAGCTAGCAAATTGAACTCTCTAAGGATATATTAAAAAACACAATTTTGAAAACAAGAAATAACATAGTAAACATGAAGTGAAACTTAGTAGTACACATTTATAGAAACAGAACCAGGGAAATTGAGTTCGTTTATCGGGTCAAAAACTGCAAGTAAAGTTTAATTTTAACCAATACCCTCTAACTAACTCTATCATCCTCAATTTCTAGACTGTAAAAATAAATGATCTGGTATGAGTTAGCCTTGGGAGATACATTCTCTTCTAGGTATCTTATCATTTTTTTTTAAGTGCCACTATTAAGAAATCAGAGAGAATGGAGATTGAAAAGAAATAAAAACAAAAGACACACACAATAGTATTTATGTTCAATCCAAATGCTCAAGAAAAAGTGTAAACAATAAGACAATGACATATAAAATAAATTTTACATTCTAATGCAAGCAAAATAAGGTATTTTAGAAGAATCTTTAGGCTTTGAAAATAAAAGAGCAACACTTCCAATATTTCAACTTGATGCACTGAAAGAGATAGCATTAATACCCATTCTTCGCAGTTATGCAACAGAAGTTCCTTTGCATCCTTCTTTCTCAAGAATTTTTGCTATGTTGATGTCTCCTGTCTTCACAATTTTTCCATCCTCCTATTGTCAAAAAAAGAAAATAATTACATTGCAAGGGAGTGCTTAATTTCATTAACTTGTCCATCATTATGATGACTTTGTAAGATTAACGACAACAACAACATTGGCAGAACATCATATTCCCAATGACAATATTTTTATTTCTTTTAATTTTAATTTGCTCACTAACAAGTACTTATCTTCATATAGTTATGTCCTTGATAACTTTTAATTTACATCCAAAAGTCATAAAATCATCTTAAATTTACATGTCAAGATACCATCAGAGTCTAGCCTGTTCAGTATACTTAAAAAGCCATACATGGATTTCTTAAGTTTGTTTTCTCCCAAACAAGAAGCATCTGAGAAATGGCGACTACAATCAAATCTCGTGACCTTTACTCAAATAGAAATAAAAAGTAGAAAGAGGAAGCAAAATGGACAGACTACTTTGAATGAGGAATAAAAGATTCTTGTGAAAGTAACTGTCAAAAAAATGGACTACAATATAGCTTTTAATATAGTTTGAATGAAAAAGAGACACAAATTGCAATACAAAGAGTCATCACCACTTCATATACAACACGTCAAAAGTTCACCTCCAGCCTATGCTATGCAGTCCTTGACACTTGAAAAGAGATTCCTTGATTTTGAAAACTTAAGAACTTTTACGTTTTTTTTATTTCACAATACAAACAAATCCTCAAACGTTTGGAATATAGAAGTTGGTTGGGTTCATATGGAACTTTTGAACGACTCAAATGGTAGAATTCATTGAAAGGATAATATGGTAATTTCAGAGTTTTGCTGGGCAGCATTGCCCTCATTTAGCATCTAAATAAGCTTTGAGCAGCACAATTTTGACACACTAACATCACACACACACCTATGTGGCAACAAGGGTGTGTGCACATATCATTAATCATATGCAGAAAAGGTAAAATTGAAGGTGCTTGAATGAAAATAAAAAAAACATGTAAAAGCTTGAATTTGACATTGTTTCTAATCCAATGCTTGAGGACTAAAATGCCAATGTGAGTGAAATTTTGATTCAGACAGAACAACCAACTCTTATTCCTACTTCAAATTCATAAGGGAAAAGAAAGTCTGTGTACCATTCTGAGTCATGAGTGGATAATCAGCAACACTTAATGTGATAAACCAGTCCCAATCTGCATTAATCTTGAGAAACAACGCTGCAGCGTGAAGTGCGGCCGCCAGAGCTGACGATCCAATCTCGTTGAGTGCATAACTCTTTCCAATAACATCAACATTGGCAAAGGCTTGAAACGCTTTTTCTGATTGAACAGAAAGTGCTAAACTCTCTCTTTCATTGTCTGAAGAACTAGAATCAAGCTCCAGCAGGTACCGATTTCTTGGATGATATATTGCCTTTAAAACTGTCTCCATTAGTTCCATAAATCCAATAAGCAAGAACATGAGGATGCCCTTTCTCTTTTGATGGGATTCTGGTTATTGGAACTTGAAACTCATTAACTTTTCTAGAAAATCTGCTCTGGCCTGACCTCAAAATTGCTCCCAACAACACTAAACTAAATGCAAATGCCAGAATCCATAGACAATAACTTAAGATGAGTGAATGAACATGCAGTTTTCTCATTGCTAAAAAGACTAGAATTCTTATTGTAATTACAGCAAGCTCAAAAATCTTAAGCCAATATTAATGGGTGCACAAATGAACAGAACAAAGTTGTTGGAGAAGATATGAGTGGCTATTAAAGCAAAGACAATGCATGTTGGAACCTCAAAAAGAGCTCAGAAGTCCTACTATTTCATCAAATATATATTCTTATAATATCATCATCATCATCATCATAAGGTTTATTCATTAAATGAATTGAAAATGGTATATATATCTATATATATATATATATAAAGCTGCACCTGAAGATTGTTGTAGCGGTTAAATGTTTTGAAGCAAACATGGCAAGAAAAGTGAGTGAAGCCAATGAGTATTTGTTCTGGAGTTGGAATCCAGTACTCCTGGACTGTGACGACGTCGTTTGACAGTGCTGCAAAGTCCAATATGAATTTTGTGAGAGATGTAGCAATGACTACAAATTCAAGCTTTGTTGTAAAGTTGAACTATAGATTTTTAGGGATTTAGCTACCTATCAAATTAACAAAATCCTAATGTTAAACCAAAATAAAAAGGCATAAACAAAGGAAAATCATGAATCTAAACTTTAAAGTCAAAGATTATACCTAAAACAAACCAGATTCATTGAGAAGTCCCATCTATACATCAGAAATCAAATTGGCCGAGAAGTCTCGTCGATCGTTTGAGAACAAAATTGTGGCTAGAATTGACATTGATTGCAAGATGAGAGAAACTAAAAGAAGCCTCGTTGATCGTTTGAGAACAAATTCTCTATAAGCTTCGTCGGAAAACAAATTTGCTGAGAAGCCTCTCGTTGATCATCTGAGAACAAAATCGTGGCTAGAATCTCCACTTATTGCAAGATGAGAGAAACTAGAAGAATCATAAGGTCGAATCACGAGAGAGATGAAAAATCAAAAAGGTATCACGAGAAGAAACCGAGAAATGGTGAGAGTGAGGGTATTTATTTGAAAAGTGAGACTAATGGTAATGCAAAGTGATTACTCTTTTGAATATAACATTAATCTATAGTTAGTCCTTTTGAAAACTAAATAAACAAGTATGTTACGTTTTTTGAAATGTGTAATTAATCACTGTAATTATATGTGCAAATTGGTGTAGTGTATCCTTCTTTTTCATCAAAGAGAACATGAAAATGCTTTGAGTTTTGTGTTTTTTAAAGAGAAAGTGAAGAGAAAAGGTTGAAGAATGGTTTAAATATGCAAAAAGTGTTGTGATTGATGGGAGATCTGGGTCGTTGAATTGGATTAAAAAATGATCTGATGGATCATGTTAAATCTCAGAAACTGGCAGCAAAAAGGGGACTTGAAAAGACGTGGGCATAATTTTAGTACTTAAGTAATATTAGCGACCATCCCTAGGTCAACACGTGTCCATACTCAAGTGTGTTAGGTGGACACATTTCCCAAAAAAGGAGTTCAAAAGTTTTCTTCTCACGGAGCTTGAAAAAATACATTTAAAGGAGCAAAATATTATACCCAAATTTCAAGAATAAAATAGTAGCCTCGAAATGTGGGCCCGCAAGTAAAGAAATCAAAAACATTGGAAGTATCCAGTATGATTGAAAATTGAAGATATATATATATGTATATATAAGTGCCACGTCACTAGCACTCGAGCATGCCATATAAGCTCGATAAAAGAGGTTTCCTCCGAAAGACAGTATTGACGGATTGACCAATGAGGAGGCGACGTTAGTATTATGTTGAGATTTAAAGATAATGTAAGCTCGAAAACGAATTGGATCAATAGTGGGTGTATGGTTGGAAATCCGTACTCTTATTGGTTTAGTTGAAACCATGCATAAACAACCCTATTTTTAAGGGATATTTGTTTAAGTAATGCATTTAAATGTATTTGTTTAAATTCATTTGTATTTTAAATTCAAAGGAGATATGTTGTAACTTCCATAAAATTAAGGGAAGAGTATTATGTAAACCAGGTCTATAAATATTCTGGATCATAGTCATTTAAGGGCTCCGCTCAATTCTTGTACTAAAAAACTTTGTGAAATTGCTTTTAAAGCTTTAACGCAGACAAATAAATAAAAGTGACTCGTGGACTAGGTTGATTTAGCTACTGGACCACATAAAAATTCTATGTTCTTCTTTTCTTTCTTAATTATTCATTTGCTTAATTGATCTTGTTTTTAGTTGATGAAAAACGACGTCAACAATATTAATATAATTATTAAATATCTAATTTGTATTAAATATTTTATTACAATTATGAAATTTTATAATATTTAAATTTATAATAATATAATTACTAAATATTTATTCTTCCAAAAATTTTAATTGGCTTTAAAGGTATATTTCACTAAATATTTATAATATTCTAGTAAAATTAACAAAAAAAATCATTAAACACATACTTTTAATATAAAACAGATATATTTTAATATTTATGTCCTTTTCAATTTTATAATTTAATATTTTTATGTAAATTTAATATTTAATATACAATTATATATATAATGAATATTAAAATGTTACCTCTTTTTCTTTAATTATTCATTTCTTCTTCTCATTTAATCAATCAATCAATACAAGACTAACAAAGTGGAACAAAATTCACACTATGTACGTGAACAGTAAAAAAAAAAGATGAAATAATCACTACTACAAAAATGGGCTTTCCCGACAGTTTTTAACTGTCTCTATTGAGCAACGGAGACAGTCGACTAACTGTCGTATTTGCCTATGTCAGTGTAGGGGTAGCTACGCCGACAGTTAAACATTGTCACTGTTGCGAGTAACACCGACAATTATTAGGTGGCGCTGTTGCTGGCAACGCCGATAGTTAATAGGTGTCGTCGATGCTGGCAACACCGACAGTTATTAGGTGTCGCTGTTGCTGGTTTCAAAATCAACGCAGCAATTGCAGTAAAAGAATGCACATAAAAAATTATATTAAATTAACATTGGTAACATTAACTTTGTATTTGATTTGTTCTAACACTTTCTAATAAAAGAAATACATAGTTCCAAAAAAATTTATCATAAAATGGATATCTAGCAAAGTTCCAAAAAGAGTAGTTTGTCATAAAATGGATATTTAGCAAAGTATGCACATCAAAAAACAAATTAACTTAACCTATAATTTGTTAGATTGATTTTGTATTTGATTAATTCTAAAAATTTGTAATAAAAGAAATACAAAGTTCCAAAAATGCCTAAATCCCCTCACATAGGTATTAAGCATGCATGTAACGCCCCACGTCACTATGCCTGCTTCCTGGAATGACGACTGACCCTACAAACCAACACGAGTCTTTCCAGCGTGCTTTGTCCTCACTCGCACGCTTCCTGGGAAAACTTCCCAGTAATTCACCCATCTTGAGACTACTCTAGGTCAAGCTCGCTTAACTTTGGCGTTCTCAAGTGATGGGCTACCAAAAAGAAGATGCATCTTGTTGGCATAGGTAGTACCCATCAATCCATTTAAGACCTCTTCAACTGTGTAGTCTCATACCTACATAGTCTTAGAATCATCACACTTAACCTTCCCCAGGCGGTTTGCACAACTTTTTACCCGGTCTTTCCCCCTGCGAATCACGGGATTCTGACTGTCACAATGCATGCCATCATTCCGTCATGTGCGATGATTGTATTTGTTCTTTTTTCTTAGCTTAGCCCAATAAGGAGATAACCTCTTAGCAACAAATCCTTCCCAATCATCTTGTTTGATCCAGTTGCTCCATGCATTTGTTGGATGGGCAAGAAGTTCACGAGCTTTTTTTTGTACTTTTCAAGTTTATTTTTTGTTAGCCAACTCTTCCAATCTCTCCATCGGTCCCCGGATTCACTCAAAACTTTTTCTTTAGATGTGGCCTAGACAACGAATGACTCCTACATAAATAAACAAAATAATTAATCAATTAATAAACAATTATATATTCACTCATATACAAGTTAATAAAATTTAAAAACTTACATTAATTTCCTTCCAAATTAGCTCTTTAGTTTCATTTGGGACCAACCTCCAGTCATCGATATTCAAAGGAATGTGACAACGTGCCAACACTTCAATACGACTTTACATCTTCGTTGCCCCCTTTCAAATTGATATCCCCAATCAATTATACTCAACCACTAATTTTTGACCCTCACTTTTAGCCTTTATGATGTTAGTGCAAACTGTTTTACCCATATATATCTTCAGAATTTCAAATTGTTGTGGGATTTCACCCACCTCATCATTGTCATCACCAAATGGGTCAACATCATCATCAGATAAAGGGGGGATCTATATTTTTATACCTACATTTGAAGAAAAATAAAAGCTAGCTCATCATTGTTAGGCATTTTTGTTGTAGCAATGTCAATCTGATGCTACAACATCAATTTTGAGCAAGCTCTCTGATTTACTTTTTCTGCAGCAAAGTTCGTGCAATGCTACATCAAAGTTTCAGTGGGCAAGGACAACTCTCTGACTTACTTTTGCTGCAGCAAAGTTCGTGTAATGCTACAACAAAGTTTCAGTAGACAAGGACAACTCTTTGACTTAGTTTTGCTGCAGCAAAATTCGTATAATGCTAAAGCAAAGTTAGTAGTAACTAACTTTATGCTTTATGAGTTAGTACTTTTACAAAGAATGATTCATACCTCTCAACATCATTATAATTGTATTATATATCATCAAAGTTTTTTTTTTTATATTTTTCCATACTCAAAAGTTTCAATGAACTAATTTTTTTTTTCTCTCTAACACTCTATATCAAAACAAAATCAATAAATCAAAATTTTCAAATTAGAACAAGACAAAGAAAATACAAAGTATCAAGGCAATACACTTAAGTATGTTTTATGAAACACTTTGTGTGCAACTCAAAATCCAAACTAAAACACATAGTTATTTACCAAAATACATCCATAAATGACAAAATAAAAAATAATGTACATATAAATGAATGTTATTTTGCATGAAAAATGTATACTAAACTTGAATTTACAAGAACAAATTCGGACCCTAAAATTTGAGATTTTAGGGTTTAAACTTTGAAATATTTAAATCTAACAAAAAAAATCAAACATAAATATAATTTTTTAATACCTGAACTTGTTCTCGAACTATGTGCCTGGACAAGATAAACAACAATAAAAAAAGTTACAATAAAGATAAACAAACATAAAAGCATCCAAAAACAATACCCCGATATATTTACTGAGGTATGTCCTGGTTGAATTATTAGTTAGATGTCCAAACATTACAAAAAAAAAGGTCTTTAAATATGGTGATGCTTGGCACCTCAAAACTCAAGACTGTAAGAAAATAGAATGACAGTTTTTTTCTCCTGCCCAAATAAGTCTCTTCTAGCAAGCATCAAACATGGAACAATCAAAATTTACCAAAAAAAATAAAATCATACCGCTGATTATATAAATACTACTTCATCAAAATTCTTTTTTTAAAAAAAAAAAAAAAAGCTTTATGAACCAAAGTATATATACCAGAGAGAGTTACTTATTAAACAAAGGCTCATCTGAACTCTTACATGAGTTGTCATCATTACCCTAAAACCTTCGTACAAAAACATATCTACCTGACTAGCTTCGTATTTGAATTCCTGATAACATCAAATTTATCCTAAAAATAATCTTTTGCTGATAAACCACCAAGAAGATCCCAACGAATCACACGGCCAAATCAGAAGTATATGGACTAAGTCCTAAGCACATGATCTTTTAATGAAGTCTTAGTCTTATCTTTACTAGAGTCCTAGTCTTTAGAAAGTAGTTATCCATGCAACGTTATTTATTTATGAAATAATATTTATTTTTCTTAGTGGTCTTAAGAGTAGGAAGAGTTGTTAGATACTTGGTGTATTTAAACTCATTTGATGAATAAAGAAGGTCGGCTTTTGAATCCAAACAGTTGTGGTCTGTTCTCACCCGAAGAGAACAACATTATATATACATATATATTTATATAAAGCTTTGACTGGGACATATCAATGGTATCATAGCTGGTTTCAATGACAACCAATAAAGAGAGAATTGAAGCATTAGAGGCTGCACTCGCTGGAGTCCTCACAGGAATGCAGAGACTTGAGGAATCGATTGGCCGATTATCGGACTTCGTTCACAACAATTTGGACAGTTCAAACAACAACACTGGAGGGCGTGGACCAACTCGGACACAACGGGAAGAGAGTGATGGCAGCCGGCAAATGTTCTCTTCAAAAATGGCAAAGCTAGAGTTTCCAAAATACTCTGGTGATGATCCCACGGAATGGTTCAATCGGGTTGCACAATTTTTTGAATTTCAGGGCACAGTAGACAATCAAAAAGTTTCTCTAGCTTCTTTTCATCTTGAAGGAGAAGCAAATCAATGGTGGCAATGGCTACGACGCACGTATGAAGAGGAAGGTCGCATGGTGACTTGGGACACATTTAAGGAAGAGTTGTGGGCTTGTTTTGGACCAACTGATTGTGAAGATTTTAATGAAGCTCTGTCCAAAAATTCACCAAACTAGATCCCTTCATGAATACCAAAAAAAATTTGAGAGGCTGGGTAATCGGGTTGACGGCTGGTCACAGAAGGCACTTGTGGGAACATTCATGGGAGGATTACAATCAGAAATTTCGAAAGCTATTCGTATGTTCAAACTAAAAACTTTGAAGGACGCCATAAGCTTTGCTCGCATGAAAGAAGAATAGCTACAATGCCAACAGAGGTTCTACCGCGCTCCACCATCAACTTTTCGTCCTTCGCTCATTCCTTCCACTACCACTAAGACTTCAGCTATTAAGAAGCTGTCTTAGGATGAGATGCAAAGAAGACATGCACAAGGAATGTGCTTTAACTATGATGACAAATTCTCAGTGGGGCATAAATGCAAGGGGTCTCAACTTCTTCTATTGGAGGGGAGTTTTGAAGAGGAAGCTGAAGAACACAATACAAAAACCAAATATGACATTCCTTTCGACCCCGAGATCTCACTACACGCTCTAACAGGATGGATAGCAGCAAAAACCATGCATGTAACAGAAAAAATTGGAACTTATGACGTGACGGTACTAATCGATAGCAGTTCGACACATAATTTCATCGATGACAAGGTTGCTTCATTAAGGCAACTACCTATAATGCTCACTAAGCCTTTTTATGTACGCATTGCAAATGGATCGCCATTAAAATGCCAAGGGAGATTTGATAATGTCAACATACTTCTACAGGGTATTCCCTTCACCATTAATCTTTATTCTTTACCCCTAACTGGTTTATATTTGGTTTTGGGTGTCCAATGGTTGGAACAACTAGGATCGGTAATCTGTGATTGGAGGTAGATGACAATGGAGTTCAAATGGGCCAACAAAGCTTGAGTGTTACAAGGGACCAACACTCAAATCCTTCAGCAAGCATCATTGGAGGCCATCTCAAAGGAGATGAGTCACAATGCTTCTTTCTTCACAATCTATATACAACCAAGTGAAGAGCAACAACAACCCATTCAAAAGGATATGCAAACACTACTAGAGACTTTTTTCTGACCTTTTTGAGGAGCCAAAACAATTACCACCATCTAGAGAGGTGGCCCACAATATTGCTTTTAAAGAAGGAGCTGAGCCAATCAATGTACGTCCTTATAGGTATGCTTACTTTCAAAAAGCTGAAATTGAAAAAACAAGTTCTTGACATGTTAAAATTGGGGCTAATATGACCAAGTACTAGTTCTTTTTCCTCTCTTGTTTTGCTTGTAAAAAAAGGGTGATACTTGGCGTTTCTATACCAACTATAGAGCCCTTAATGCTGCTACTGTAACGCCCTGGTTACCCCAGAACAGTTACGGTGAACGTTGACCCGCTACCCGAGTCATTTGGTTAAAAACGTGTTCTAAGTATTATTAACAAGCTAAGGTGGAAGATCAATAAAAAGGAAAGGCTATATTTTATTAAATACATAAAGCTATTCATGGGCCCATAAAATCTTTTACAAGTTATTTACATCTCAAAAAGGTCATTACTGTTTCAAAATTACAAACACGCCGACCTAAGCGACAAAAATAGGGTAAACTCCCTAGTTCCTCTGAGAACTCCTTGGCCGTGGTGGTCAAGCGGTCGCATATGTACACATCACCACCTAAGCTCTCCACTCAAGGCTGGGTGAGCTTTTCTTTCCCTTTACCTGCACCACATAGCACCCATGAGCCAAGGCCCAGCAAGAAAACACAATAATGCATATAGATATTAACAACTGATTATTATTATAATCTCATAGAGCTTATAGCTCTAAACAGATGAGTGAATATCACTTGAGGTTCTGATAAACCATAATGAGTGACTGACAAGCAAGTCACTAATTTAAACAAATGAGTGACTGCTAGGTAAGTCACTAGCTTAAGCAGTTGAGTGACTGCTGGGTAAGTCACTAGCTTAAACAGTTCAGTGGCTGCCGGGTAAGTCACTAGCTTAAACAAATGAGAGACTGATGGGTAAGCCTCTAACTTAACAGATGAGTGACTGATGGGTAAGTCACACAAGCGCTTTTAGTTTTCATCAAACTTGAGGTCGATCTGGCATTAACGCTCTTTTGAGTCATTTAATGCAGATGACGATTAGATCTAATCTTTATTGGCTTGCATTAAACATGCTAAGTCTGTCCTGACTTATGAGCCAGCACTGTGTGACCAGTGCCCAGTACCACTGCTGAACTTGACTAATAAGTCCCAGCTTCATAGTTGATACTGGCACCTTTGCCAAATTTGACTAATTAGTCAGTACCATGCACAAGTGAGCAAGATTTGCTAAGCATTCAATAATCAATCCATGTCCACATTTAAACATTCAACATGCCTCATGAACAATCATGCATGTCACAAATGGGGTGCAGTTTTCTTACCTCTGGTTCGAGCGAGAATTAATATAAGAACAACCTATCTTTTTCTCCCTTAGCGATTACCTGGTCATAACCAATTATGGGATTCCATCAATAAAATGAATAACAAGGGTTCCCAAACCAAAACCTAGCCTTTGAGACATCGAATCCTACTAAACCGGGTAGTAGGATCGATCCCGAGGCCTAAGGCTAGAATCCCCGAGCCAAAAACTAATTTCTGGCCAAAATGCCACTAAGGGCCATGGCCCGCCCCTCAAACAGAGGCGGCCTCCTTCAGCACTCTGCATGGGCCGCGGCTCTTCCTGGCCATGCCGCAGCCCAACCTACACTTCAACCAAAACTCTGGTTTTTTCCTCCTTTGCGATTTTCCTTGAAACCAACCTTCCAAACCAAACCAAAACACCACCCAAACATCCAATACAACCCCTAAACTTGATCTACATCACACCCTCATCAAAACCCAAGTTAAACATCAACCAAAACTTCCATTAATTCCAACTATCCACAACAAAACCACAAGCTGAAAACTTAAACCAAAACAAAGCAAACCAGGGAACTAGTGGCTAGAAACTTACCTCAAACTAAGGTTGTGATGCTCTTCAATGGTAGAACACTCTCCCAAACTCCCAAGACTTACTTCCCAAGCTTGAATCCTCAACCATGGCTCAAAAATCACAAAGGAAATGGAGGAGAAAGAGGTACGGGAAAGCTTCAAGAACTTACTCTGTTTTCCCTCTTTTTCATAGCCTAAAATAGTTTATACCAATCCTATGGGTGAAAAGACCATTATACCCCTAGGTCAATTAAGGGTTTCTAAAGACTCCCAAGGGAAAAATTGGTATTTCCCATCTATCTCGTCAATCATAATTAACGCTCTCCAATTCTCGCTATTCTCAACAGTCTCAAACACCAATAATTTATATCCCGTTACCCTTTAAAACCTGGCAACGTTCTAATCATTAAAATCACCCCGAGACTCATCCCGAGCCCCGAACTTAAACCTGTTATGACTAGACCGCTAATCAATATTCCAAGATCGTCTCATGCTGAATAGCTCGAAAAAACCTACATTATAATGTGGTATCAACAATATACCACTGACATGCATACAAATATACAATTATGCCCTCAATGGGCCAAATTACCAAAACACCCCTGTAATTAGAATGTGGACCCACATGCATGCATTCAACGTCATATTATAATATAATTCACATATACATGCATTTATCAACTAATGGCATAATTAAACAGTTATGGCCCTCCCGGCCTACTAATCCCGCCATTAAACCGCATTAGGGATTTCGGGGCATTACAGCTACCATAAAAGATCATTTCCCATTCCTAATGTTGATGATATGCTTGATGAACTCCATGGAGCCACCTATTTTACCAAACTTGACTTATGTGCTGGCTATCATCAGGTACTAATGAACCCCATAGATATCTATAAAACTGCATTTCGTACACACAATGGTCATTATGAATATCTTGTTATGCCATTTGGTCTTTGTAATGCTCCATCTACTTTCCAAGTTATCATGAATTCCATTTTTCGTCCTTACCTTCGTAAATTCATTATCGTATTTTTTGATGATATTCTAATTTATAGCCCCAATTGGAACATGCATCTGAACATGTTCAACAAGCTTTTGAAATTTTG
Source organism: Humulus lupulus (assembly GCF_963169125.1). Classification (NCBI taxonomy): domain Eukaryota; kingdom Viridiplantae; phylum Streptophyta; class Magnoliopsida; order Rosales; family Cannabaceae; genus Humulus; species Humulus lupulus. The sequence continues at coordinate 76,321,333 of NC_084794.1, read as the reverse complement.
CGGCATCATAAATTCTTCTTGAAATTAAAAAAATGTGCATTTGGGCAACAAGAATTGAACTATTTTGGACATATCATAACGACTACAGGGGTCAAAGGGGATCAAACAAAAATACAAGCCATGCTTGATTGGCCTTGACCTACTAATGTCTCTGAATTACGTGGTTTTTTAGGCCTTACAGGTTATTATCGGAAGTTTGTTCGACACTATGGCCTTTTAGCTCGGCCACTCACCAATCTTCTCAAAAAGGGCCAATTTGGGTGGACTGCTGAAGCCAACAATGCCTTTACGACCCTCAAGAAAGCCATGACCACTATTCCAACCCTTGCCATGCCCAATTTTAAGCAGCCATTCACTATCGAATGTGACGCTTCCAGAGAAGGTATTGGAGCTGTGCTTACCCAACAGGGAAGACCAATTGTGTTTATGAGTCGAGCCTTAGGCATTTCTAAGTTATCATGGTCCACTTATGCTAAGGAGATGTTGGCTATCATTTGTGCGATTCAAACTTGGAGACCTTATCTTCTTGGTCAAAAATTGTACATTCAAACTGATCAACGTAGCTCAAAGTATTTACTGGAGCAACGTGTGGTCACAATTGAGCAACAAAAATGGGTTACCAAGCTACTTGTATATGATTATGAGATAATTTTTAAACCGGGAAAATAAAACTCAGTAGCCGATGCACTATCTCGCGTACCAGGCTCTCCACTCCTTAATGTCCTTTCAGTTTTGTAGGCTAGCATTTGGGATGATATAAAAAAGGCCTCTGTTGGAGATGCATATATGGAACGAATACAAACACAAGCTACTGCCTCACCTGGCCTTCCGTATACACACAAAAATGGGCTAGTCTTATACAAAAATAGAGTTGTCGTCCCTCCAAAGTCTCATATTCCACAATAACTCTTGCGAGAATTTCATGATTCCCCCATTGGTGGCCACTCCAGCGTATTGCGCACTTAAAAATGCATCGTTCAACAATTCTACTGGCCCTCCATGTACCGTCAGGTGCACAAATATGTTTCTGCTTGTGATGTATGCCAGCGAGCTAAGGCGTCTATGTTGTCCCCTGCAAGTCTCTTACAACCGCTGCCCATTCCTTGTCAAGTATGGGATGATGTCACTATGGACTTCATCGAAGGCTTACCACCATCTCAAGGAAAAAAACACAATATTTGTGGTTGTTGATCGACTCACAAAATACGCTCATTTCATGGCCTTGACGCACCCTTTTTCAGCCAAGATTGTAGCAGAAACGTTTGTCGACTGTAACGCCCTGGTTACCCCAGAACAGTTAAGGTGAACCGGAAGTTTTACTCGCTACCCGAGTCCTTTGGTTGAAAACGTGCTTCTAAGTGTTATTAACAGGCTAAGGTGAAAAACCAATAAAAAGAAAGGATATATTTTATTAAGTACATAAAAATGTTCATGGGCCCATAAAATCTCTTACAAGTTATTTACAACTCAAAATGGTCATTACTATTTCAAATTTACAAACCCGCCGTCCTAAGCGGCAAAAATAGGGTAAACCCCCTAGTTCCTCTGAGAACTCCTTGGCCGTGGTGGTCAAGTGGCCGCATATGTACACATCACCACCTAAGCTCTCCACTCAAGGTTGTGTGAGCTTTTCTTTTCCTTTACCTGCAGCACATAGCACTCATGAGCCAAGGCCTAGCAAGAAAACACAGTATAGCATGATATAATATCAACAATGATCATAATAATCATTGAGGACTTTCAGTCCAAAACAGGTAAGTGACAGTCGCAAAAGTCACTAAGATGGGTACAGCTTCCTTTAGCCATGTGACGATAGGGTCACCGGGGCTTAACAGATAAGTGAACCTTTCACTAGCTTAAACAAGATAGGTGCATGATGACTAGTCACCAACATAACCTTCCCCATGGCTCTAGAGTCATAACTATGGAACATTGTTCCCTAGCCATGTGACAAGCAGTCACCTAGGCCTTGGCCCTGGCTCTGAGTAACTAGTTTTAGACTAGCCAAGCGCTTATAGGATTCATCGACCTTAGGGTCCGTCCAGCGTTATTGCCTTAGAGTCATTCAACGCTGATATCGATTAGATCTAATCTTCATTCGGCCCTGCGTTCAGGACGCTTATGCCGTTTCTGACTCTTAGGTCAGTGTCCGTGACTAGTCAATACCATATACAAGTAAACAATATTCGCTAGCATTTAATATGCAATCAATGTCCACATTTATCAACCAACATACCTCAACAACAATCATGCATGTCATATACACAGGGTGCAGTTTTCTTACCTCAGGTTCGAGCGATAAATAATATAAGAACGACCCTTGAGAACGATCAACCTTTAGATTCCTTAGCGGTTACCTAATCATAACCAATTAGAAACCATTAATAAAGTAAATCAATGAATGGATCACAATCTAAACCACACTCCCGGGATCAATCCCTCACTATCGGGACTCTCAATCTACTCAAAATGGGTAAAGGAACCAATCCCCAAGCCTTAAAAACCATCTCGAGCCCTAAAAATAACATTCCCTGAAACTGACCTAGCGCCTAGGCGCTGGCAACTAGCGCTGGGGCGCTGCCCCAGAAACAGAGAGGGCCATTCTCTGCCCTGCATAGCGCTGGGGCACCAGGACTGGCGTTGGGCGCCAGCTTCAGACCAGCAACACCTCTGACTTTCCCTCCTTGCGATTCCCCTTGAAACCAACCTTCCAAACCAATCCCAAACCTTACCAAAATATCCAATTCAACCCCTAAACTTCATCTACATCACACCCTCATCAAAACCCAATCAATCTTACACAGAAAATCCCATTAATTCCAACTATCCACATCAAAATCTATAGGCTGAAAACTAAAAGAAAAACAGAGTATAACTTAAAATTCAAGGACAATTTCTTACCTCAAGCTGGTTTTGAATCCTCCTCAATAGATGAACTAAGTCTATAACCTCCAAGCTTTGATTTCCTAGCTTGATTCTTCAATTTGGGACCAAAAACTTCAAAGGAAGATAGAGGGAAGATGATGTACGTGAAGAAGAAGTGAGGGCTCTATTTTTTTCTGTTCTTCAACAGGTTACCAAAGTCATATATATCTCAAGTCAAATGACCTTAATGCCCCTAGGTCAACTAAAAGTTTATAAAGCCTCCCAAGGGTAAAATCGTCATCTTTAACCTATTTTGTTAATCATAATTAACACCTTCCAATTCCTGCTATTCTCGATATTCCCAAATACCAATAATTCAAATCCTGTTACCCTTTTATTCCCGGTAATGCTCTAATCATTTAAACATCCTGAGACTCACCCCGAGCCTCGAACTTAATCCCGTTATGACTAAACCGCTACTTAATATTCAAAGATTGTCTCATGCCGAATAGCTCAAACAAATCCACATTATAATGTGGCCTCAACAATATATCACCGACATGCATACAAATATACAATTACGCCCTCAACAGGCCAAATTACCAAAATACCCCTGTCATGAAATGTGGACGTGAAGCATGCATTTAACATCATATTATAATATAATTCACATAAACATGCATATATTCATTTAATGGCATAATTAAACAGTTATGGCCCTCCCGGCTTACTAATTCAGCCATTAAACCGCATTAGGGATTCTGGGGCATTACATCGACGGTGTCATCAAACTACATGGCATACCTAAGTCAGTAGTCATTTATCGCGACCCCATTTTCATAAGCAATTTCTGGCGAGAATTCTTAAAGCTATCTAGGACAGAACTGAAATTGAGCACAGCATACCATCCGCAAACTGACAGGCAGTCCGAGGTCATCAATCGCTGCGTGGAGCAATATTTACGCTGCTTTGTTCACCAACAACCACGCAAATGGCATTCATTTCTTCCATGGGCAGAGTTTTGGTACAATACAACCTTTCATGCTTCCACCGGCATGACGTCGTTTCAAGCTTTGTATGGTCGACCACCACCGATGATTATGCATTATCAGCTTGGCGCTTCTCCTGTGAATGAGATTGATCAAAACTTAGCTTCGCAAGATGCTTTTCTCAAACAACTCAAACTGAACTTATACGCCGCTACCAACCGCATGAAGCAGCATGCAGATTCGAAACAACGAGAAATTGAATTTAGTGAAGGAGATCATGTTTTCCTTAAACTACAGCCTTATCGCCAGCAAACGGTGTTTAAACGAGCGTCTCAAAAGTTAGCTAATAAGTTGTATGGACCATTTGAAATTGAGAAACGCATCGGCAAGGTAGCTTATCAACTCAAACTTCCCGTGGGTTCTTGCATCCACCCGGTTTTCCACGCTTCTCTGCTTAAGAAAATAATTGGTGAAACAAGTGTAAGCTGTAGTGAACTACCGCCACTGACCGATGATGGTTCAATCGATCTCGAAACTGAAGCTATTCTTGATACTCGTTGGCTCCGGAAGGGAGGTACATTCATCACAGAACATTTGATCAAATGGAAGCATCTTTCTTGTGAAAATTCCACGTGGGAGTCGACATCAACTTTGGCAGAAAAATTTCCTGAAATGAACCTTGAGGACAAGGTTCTAGTGAAACAAGGGAGTATTGATAAACCACCAAGAAGATCCCAATGCATCACTCGGCCAAATCAAAAGTATATGGACTAAGTCCTAAGCACATGATCTTTTAATGAAGTCTTAGTCTTATCTTTACTAGAGTCCTAGTCTTTAGCAAGTAGTTATCCATGCAACGTTATTTATTTATGAAATAAGATTTATTTTTCTTAGTGGTCTTAAGAGTAGGAAGAGTTATTAGATACTTGGTGTATTTAAATCATTTGATGAATAAAGAAGGTCGGCTTTTGAATCCAAACAGTTGTGGCATGTTCTCACCGGAAGAGAACAACATTATATATACATATATAATTATATAAAGTTTTGACTGGTACCTATCATTTGCATATACATATAACATATATATATAAATATATATAGATACACATATATGTGAGATATGGTAATTGTAAAATTAATCATAATGAGATTAGGATTAAGGCAATTAATGATGGGATCCTTGCTCTTCTAAATGAATTTAATTGGGCTAATTTAATTGATGATGAGATCTTTGTGACCCTAACTAAGTCTAATGTATTCGATGAGGAATGCATTGTAACCCAAATAGAGAATAATGCATTCAATGAGAAATGTATGATAACTTTAAAGGATATTGACATTGTTTATGCATATAGTGATGAGACTAATGCAACCTTAAGAGAAGGTAAACATGTCAATGCAATTGATGTTGAGATCATTGCAACCTTGAGTGAAGTTAATGCAACCCAAAGAAAGGTGCAAGGATGGTGGTATGATACTTATGCCATAATTTATGCAACCTATGATAAAACTCTCTTCAAAACCTTTGAAAGTACAAAGGAGGGACTTAAAGTCCAAATGAGAAATGAAAAGAGATCCAAGGTACTTGGAAGGGGGTGGATTGATGTGTTCTTCACTAATGGAAATAAAATGGCCCTAACTAATATTTTCTATGTTCCTGATATGATTAGAAACATTATAAATGGAAGTCTCTTGAGTAAACCTGGTATCAAAATGGAGTTTGAATCCGGTAAACTTATTTGACTAAATTGTGCTCTTTTGTTGGAAACATTTTTTCATGTGATGGGATGATTAAACTATGTACTCTTCATCATGAAAATAATTAAATGACATCTAATTCTTGTAATGTGATTAATTTTAGCTCTATTACTTCATGGCATAATAGACTTGCTCATATATGTTATAGCACAACTAAACGAGTTGTTAAGTGTAGATTGATTAATTGTGATGTGAATGAGCATGATAAATGTGAGTTATGTGCTAAATCTAAAATGGTTAAGAAACATTTTCCAAGTGTTGATAGATGTTCAAACTTGCTAGAGTTAATACACAGTGATTTATGTGAACTAAATGACATGTTGATTAGATGAGGAAATAGATACTTCATAACTCTTATAGATGATTGCTCTAGGTATAATTATGTGTATTTGCTTAAGAGTAACATGATGCATTTAATGCATTTAAAATCTATAAAGGTGAAGTAGAAAATCAATTGGAAAGGAAAATAAAGATTCTTAGAAGTGATAGAGGTGGTGAATACTTTTCAAATGATTTTAATGAGTTTTATGAACAGCATGACTTTATACATGAATGCACTGCACCATACACTCCACAACAAAATGGAATGGCTGAAAGAAAGAATATGATTTATCTTGAGATGATTAACTATATGCTTTTACATGCTAAATTGTGTTATAATTTGTGGGGTGAAGCTTTTCTTGTTGCGTGTCATATATTGAATTGAATTCCTATAAAAAAGAACAATGTGTGTACATATGAGTTATGGAGAGGAAAGAAGCAAAACCTAGGCTATCTTAAAGTGTGGGGGTGTCTTGCTTATTGCAAGAGCATGGAGCCTAAAATGACCAAGTTGGGTCCAAGGGCCGTAAAGTTTGCATTTGTTGGCTATGCCTCAAATAGCAAGGCATATACGCTATTAGATTTGGAGTCTAATGTGATAATTGAATCAAGAAAAATGGAGTTCTTTGAGAATATGTTATATTGTGATAGCAACTCTCAAGAATCCACAGGTGTAGGAGAATCTCGTAAAGAGAAATATCCAAAGGTTGATGAGCAACAAATATTGCCTCTGAGAAGCCAAATGCTTAAAGAGTTGGGATCAATTGAGAAATGTTTTCAATGTAGAAATACTCTACCTAGTAAAGGGTAACCTTGAAGAAGTCACATGGAAATTTCTTATGATTCTTCAAGTTGAGGATGATCCGAAAACCTACTAAGAAGCAATGTCTTCAAGAGCCTCCGATTTTTGGAAGAAGGCAATAAATGATGAGATGGATTCAATTATGTCAAACCACAAAAGGGAAATTGTAGACCTTCCACAATGTTCAAAACTAATTAGGCACAAGTGGATATTCTAGAGGAAATATCACACCGATGGCACCTTATAAATCTTTTAGGCTAGATTAGTAGCCAAAGGGTTTAAATAAAAGGAATGAATTGATTACTTTGACACATATACACCGGTTTCTAGGACAACCACTATAAGAGTATTATTTGCCTTATCATCAATATATATCATTTATGTTGATCAAATGGATGTCAAAACGACATTCCTAAATGGAGATCTCGCTGAGGAAATCTATATGGAACAACCGGAAGGTTTTTTTCTAAGGGGAAATGAACATAAAGTGTGTAGGCTTGTTAAATCATTATATGGTTTAAAACAAGCATCAAACCAATGGCATGAGAAATTTGACAAAGCCATAGTGTTGGAAGGATTTAGACACAACAATGCGGACAAGTACTTTATACTCTAAGACTTGTGATGGCTATGTCATCTTAGTGTGTCTATGTGTTGATGATATGTTGATTTTGTGTAATGAGATGAAAGGCATAATAGAAACGAAGAGGTTTCTATCTTCCACTTTGAAGATGAAAGAGCTTGGAGAGGTTGATACCATCTTGGGTATAAAACTGAGAATAAATAGTGGGGGTTACGCCTTGAGTCAAGCACACTATGTTGAGAAAATGCTTGACAAGTTTAGTCATCTCAAAATAAAAGAGGCAAAAGCACCATTTGATTCAAGCATAAAGATTGAAAAGAATAATGGTAGAGTGGTGGCTCAACTTGAGTATGCAAGTGGATTATGGAGTCTAATAAGTACAAACAAGAGTTCATGACTACTCAGGATTTAGATTGTTCTACAAATGATCATTTATTATTATAAGAATTAAATCTTTATGGAAAACGGTAAGTTTATAAAGATAGTTAATTCATATCGGTCCTATCATATATAATCTATATTATATACAATACATTTACCAAGATGTCTATCCATACCAGTATTCCGAATCTAGACTACTTGCATCCTGTATGCTTAATAAACCGTACTAGTAACCATTCATTGAAGATTCCTTACTTTAATATATTACTGACTATTTTATTCATTGTATATGATCTTAATTCTTTTGTACTAATACAAGATCATATCCTCATAAATGAATAAGAAATTTTCTTGATTTTCCTAAAAATTATTCATATAATAATTATAACATTAAAATATAATAAAATTCTACTTTTATTTAAATTAGTAAAATGTCTTTACATGCCTTTAGGGCATAAATCCTAACAGTCGCCTCTCATGGGAGTTGGAGTTTCTCCCCAGAAAGTTCATGAAATGGATGAGCACAAGGCCATGAAAAGTCCTAAGCGCGACAGTGAGAAAATGAATGGTCTAGTGCAGGTGTGTGAGGTGTTACTGGTCTTATCATTAAGGAATACTTGATGCAATCTTTAAGACACCAATGACTTCGATAAGGATTTGTAATACTTTCACTAAGGTAAAGTTCAAATCGAAATATACTTTATTTTATGCACCAATATTGTATGAGCTAAGAAGAGAGGATTATATTTAACAAAGTGAGGAAATATTGAGATTTGTTAAATATAATAGTTAAGATGTTTACACGATGAGGTGCAAAACACTTAACGATTTTCACTTAAGTTGAAGTGAAAACGTGAGATTGTGTAGTAGGCATCTAAAAGTGACTTTTATGGGTCTAAAGTGATACAACGAGGTGCCCAAACATTCTCAAAAAGTTTGGAGACATTTTGGGGTCATGCTCTGGGCGTTAATACAGAGGAATTTGCGTTACGTCGCCTTGGGAGGAAACACATCACCTAAAAGAGAGGAAAAACCTCCAACAGGTGATGCATCGCCTGCTGGGTGGTGACGCATCACCTAGGCAGTTCGTACTGGATCGTACAGATGCGAGGCTTAGCTCCAAATGATGTGTTTAAAAGCTCTAATCCTATTGGTCGAACTTAGTGATGGTGCCTACACTATAAATAAGGGTTATTAGATTTGAAAAGTCTTTATCAAACTTTTCAACTCTCTCTCTCTCTCTCTCTAGCTTTCAAAGACCATAAGATTTCTCCAAGAAACTCATCAAGCATTACTTGACTTGCATGAGTTTTAAGGCTTGTTAAATCCTAAATCTCATTCCACCTGATTGAAGCTTCAAGAAGTAAAGGAAGGCTTCGAATAGAGATCTTGGACATCAATATTCTTATTGTGTTTAAGCCTTAGATGTTCCCTAAGTTTGAAGATTCAAGTTACTCAAAGCTAAAGGATGTATCTCTCTAAATTCTAACTTTGTATTTCTGTCATTCTATTGTGTTTATATTGTTAGTATTGATGATTAAATGTTTCTAAGTTCATCTTATAATCATTTAATCACTTAATCCTTTATTTTCAAGATTTGCATTCATATCATGAGTATTGTTCTCTGATATTCAATATTTGCATTCATACTTTGAATAAGGTTCTTGATTATCATCTAGGATTTGTAATATTGAATTATTCATATTATGCATTGTTGACTAAGAAAGTATAAAGCCATAAATTCTCAACAGGATCTTCTTCCTACAGCCAGGAATTGTTCTGGCAACACAATATTTGTAGAGTCCAAGAACTTTACTTAGCTAATTGTTTAGTAGTATTATAGTATGTTTAGTGTTATCATTGTTACTTTGGATTTTTGGTTCAGACCGGGAATTATTTGGACACTCATAGTAGTACTTATAGATTTTCTAAGTTTAACCTATAGTTTAAGAATATTAAGTATAACCTAAGGTTTGATTAATGTGACTGATATTAAGGATTATATTATTATATTATAAGGTTTAGACATCAACCAATAGGATTTTAAGCACATGTTTTGAATGGTAATTAAGGATTTAGTATTTTTGAGGATTAAATTAAATAAGGGTAAAAGTTTGAATGTATAGGGCCAGTCAGCAGCTTTGAGCACGTTGAGGGCTTAGTCAAGGCTGTTTACTCCATTCAAACTCAGCTAAAAATGTGTAAATTCGTGTTTAAATATTCAGCGTATGCCGATATATCGCAGCTATAGGGGGCGATATGTCGCAGCACGTAGATACGGAAAACACGAATCGATGCACGGTCGCCTCGGGAACAAAGGTCCAGGCGATATATCGCCTATAGGGGGCGATATATCGCCTCCACCAGCATGAATTCAAATACATTTGAATTCTTTTCCCTTCAGCCATTCAAACTCCTTCAACAGTCCAGCATCTTCTGAACGAGTCTTCAGCCTCTGCTGAACGATTATTCAAATGATTTTCACTTAAAAAGCCATTATTTTTATTAAAGTAAAATCAAGATATTTTCATTCCCAAACTCTATAAATAGGACCTAGTACCCAGCCATTATTCACCATTTGCTCTAAGTTCAGAGGCTGCTAGTGTTAAGTGAGTGTGAGAGTGTAAACACTTGGTTTGGGAAAAAACTATAAGCTTAAACATCATAAGCTTATCAAACACTTGGGAAGTGAGTTCTATAGTATTTCGGTGGAGGTTAGATTGATCTTGCAATCTTTGAGGTAAACCCAAAACTCTAGTCCTTTCTGTATTCTATGTTATTTCTTTTCTCAAAACCTTCTACTCAGTCCCCTAACCTTATTCTTATTTTTGGTTAGGGAATCCAAGTTCTTAAGCACTTAAGTGGTGGTAAGCATATTTTCGTTTAATGGTTTAGTCTTCCTATTCTCTTTCATTTCATCTCCTTTCTTTAGACTCACCCTTGTTCATTGTGGTTTTAGGAGTGTTCCAAAAGTCCTAACTCAGTCCATTTTATCCCGGTAACTTTGGTAAGGAAAATAGGCTAGAATTAATATGTTATGTGCTTATGTTATCTATATGTTTATGTTATTAAAAGTGTTATGATATGTATATGTGTATGTAGGCTTGGGCATATGACCCATATGACTAACAAGACCCCAAATGGGTTATGGGCATATGACCTACTTAGCTAGTAGGACCCCATTAACCCCATGGGCATATGCTTGTTTAGTCTATGGGACCCCAAGTAATAATGGCCATTATAATAAGTGTATGTTATATGTATTATGTTAAGTCTTTATGTTTTCTTATGAAATTATGTATGTGACTTTGTGTTAGATTTTCCTTACTGGGCATTAGGCTCACTCCTTTCTGTTTATGTGCAGGAAAATAAGTTTAGAGGCGGAAAGATTCGTGACGCTTGGAGAATGTGTATCGATGATGAATGGAGTCAAGGGGCCGAGCGTTATTCGATTCGAGGATATAGTCTCCTTTTATGTTTTTATGGTTTTTATGTGTATTTTCCGCATTATTATGTAATGTCTTTTATTTTAAATCTTGTTTTGTTTTAAAGACAATGGGATCCCAAAATCCTTCTTAGTATTCTGTTTCTTTGTAAATAACTCTTATTTTCAAGTTACTCAATAAATTATGGTATTTTCGTAAAAATGTAAGTTTTATGTATAGTTTCGATAATGGTCCAATTAGTCTAGATTAGTGGGTCATTACAGTTGGTATCAGAGAAAACGGTTCCTTCGCATGAAGTTCTCCTCGATACACATGCTCAAAGCTCCGAATCGGACCGCCAAGTAAGTGTTTAAGTTACAAGTTACTTTGTCTATGTGTATAGCTAACAACTTTAGTGTTTATGTTTCAGTTAAAAATGAATGGAGCTTTAACCTACCAAGATATCCGAGCCATTAAGGCCTTAAAAAGAATAAGGGAGCCAAGAAACACCGTAGGAGCCCTAGAAAGGATTACTCGAAGGTTGCTTTTGTTTCACCAAGCAATAGGTGGCCTTCAAGAGGCTAAACAAATAATGCTAAGATCAACGGAACAATATGTATTAGTGATTAGGTTGTTTAAAGATTTCCATCCTGTAATAGCAGCCTTAGAAGAAATATGGGAAGAAATGAATGATGAGGATGAATCACCATTAGCAATGAGATACTACTTCCTCTTAGTTAGGTTCACCGCAAAATTTGAATTTCAATTCACCAAGGAGCAAAAGAATAGGATTCTCACAAACCTTCCTAGAGGGCATTTTGATGCTCATGATAATGATGACTATGAGGCTATAGATGATGATATGTTAGATGACGGATCGGATGTAGAAGATCCCGATTTTTAGATTAGTAGTTTTTATTTGTTTTATTTACTTTTATGTTATGATTGTAATAAGTGAAATTGTTTTCCAAATGAATAAACATGCTATTTGAATATCATGTGTGAGTTTGAATTTTTTTTCACAATCATAATAAATACTAAATAAAATGAATAATGACTGAGTTCGGTGAGGGTGGATACGAATCAATGAACCTGGTTTCCTTGTTGAGAGTTAGGGGGCCTTAGTAGTGGGAACGATTTTACTGATCCCAGCCCTCCCTCAATATGGTTAACTTTGGAACAAAGATAAGTTTCGAGCCTGAGAATTAAGTCATATAGGATTATTAGAAACACACTTAGAAAATAAAGATGACTTGTTTTTCTAAGTATAGAAATCCACTCTAATAATAAATAAAGACCTATATAATTTTTCATAAAAAGTCATAATAAATAGGTCCGAGATATGTTTGTTTTAGAATAAGTTTTTGCCTTAGAGCCTATTAGGAAAAAGTTCTAACATGTTTCTTTTAACTGTTAGAACTCTGCTACGATGTCTCTCCGAAGATCTGCTCGCACCAACGGGAACGCTTCCAACGATGTTCCAGCGACCAATGCGGTCCTTACCGTTCGCCGAAGGGGAGTGCGTGCTACTGCTCGCCGCAACGCGCCGGCACAGCCAGCTGACAACACTGCAGAGATTTCCAGACTGCGACAGCAAGTCGAGGAACTTCTGCAGCAACAACGCCAACAGGCTCAATCTCAGCCTCAGCCTCCGCCACAGCCGCAGCCGCAGCCGCAGCCACAGCCAATGGCCCCAGCACCCCAACAAGTTGGTCCGTATGGGGGATGGCCTATGACGAACTACGCTCCTTATCCTGTACAGCATATGGAGCCAGTGTACGAGAGGTTTCGCAAGCAGCACGCTCCGAACTTCGAAGGGACTACGGACCCCTTTGAAGCAGAAGAATGGCTAAGGAATGTGGAGCCGATCCTAGCCCACATGAACCTCAATAATGCTGACCGCATATCCTGCGTCTCATCTTTACTCAAGAAAGATGCCAGGATATGGTGGGATTTGGTCCAGCAATCCCACGATGCTGCCACTATGACGTGGACCCGATTTGTGGAGCTCTTCCACAAGAAGTACTACAATTCAGCAGTGCTTTCTACGAGAGTTGAGGAGTTCACCAATCTGAAGCAAGGGAACTTAACAGTGGCGGAATATGCTCGTCAGTTTGATCGCTTAGCCAAGTTCGCGGCAGAGTTGGTTCCGACCGATTATCTGAGGGTGAACAAATTCGTGAGAGGACTCCGACCAAAGATTGAGATGGGGGTGAAGCTAGCAAACCCGGGAAACACTTCATATGCCGACGTTCTTGAGACGGCAATTGAAGTAGAAAGGTTGCAAGCCAACGTGAGCAAAGAAGAAGCCAGCAAGCCGGAACCTAGGCAGCAGAGCCAACCTCAGGCCAGTCGGAACAACAATCAGTCCAACAACAATCAGTCCAGCAACAGTCAGTCCAACAACAACGGTAACGGACAGAAGAGAAGGCATCCTGACAACAAGCAAGCCGACAACAATAAAAGGGCACGACCAAGTAATGGGGGAAATAGGTCGGGCTACGTGGAATACCCGCCATGTGCCAAATGTCAGAAGAAGCATCCTGGAGAATGCCGTGCCAACACCAAGGAGTGTTTCAACTGTGGTCAAGAAGGGCATCGTAAAAGAGACTGTCCTCAGCAAAAGCCGGAAGGAAAGAAGGACGAAAAGATGGTTCCTGCTCAGGTTTTTGCTTTAACCCAAGGAGAGGCGGATGCTAGCAACAAGGTGGTCACAGGTCAGGTTTCCATCCTCAATAAATTATGTCGTGTATTATTTGATTCGGGAGCCACCCATTCGTATATTTCGTTAGGAATGATAGATAAACTAGACAAACCTAGTGAAAGATTTAGAACTAGGTTTGCAACCGAGTTGCCTTCGGGCAAAGTAGTTCTATCATCACGAATTATACGAGGCGTACCAATCAAGATTGAGGACAAGGAACTAGAAGGAGATCTGATAGAGCTGGTGATCAAAGACTTCGACGTCATACTAGGCATGGATTGGCTAGCACGGCATGGCGCAACGATCGACTGCAGACGCAAGAAGGTGATGTTCGAGACTCCTGACGGCCAGAAACTGTGCTTCATGGGACAAGCTTCAGGACTACGCACCCCGTTAGTATCATCTCTCAAAGCTCAGAGAATGATGGAGAAAGGATGTCAAGCATTCTTAGCCAACATCACAAATGTGGAGAAGGAGACATCACTCAAAGTTGGAGATGTTCGGGTTATACAAGAATTTCCAGAAGTTTTCCCCGATGACTTGCCAGGATTGCCGCCAACTAGAGAAATAGACTTCACGATAGAATTAGTACCCGGCACCGAGCCTATCTCTAAGGCACCATACCGGATGGCACCTACGGAACTCAAGGAGTTAAAAACGCAACTACAAGAACTCCTAGACTTGGGTTTCATTAGGCCAAGCCATTCACCATGGGGAGCTCCGGTACTATTCGTGAAGAAGAAGGACGGAAGTATGCGCATGTGCATAGACTACCGTGAGCTGAATAAAGTCACAATTAAGAACAAATACCCGCTACCTCGGATTGATGATTTGTTTGATCAACTCCGAGGCGCGACTGTATTCTCTAAGATCGATTTGCGGTCCGGGTATCATCAGCTCAAGGTAAAGGGAGAAGATATCCCTAAGACAGCCTTTAGGACTCGTTATGGACATTACGAGTTCTTGGTTATGTCTTTTGGTCTTACTAACGCGCCCGCCGCGTTTATGGACCTAATGAATAGGGTCTTCAAAGACTACTTGGATAAATTCGTTGTTGTGTTCATCGACGACATTTTAATTTACTCCAAGGATGAAGTGGAGCACGAGGAACACTTAAGGATGATTTTGACGCGATTGAAGGAGCACCAACTCTACGCGAAGTTCAAGAAATGCGAGTTTTGGCTCTCACAAGTGGCGTTCCTCGGGCACATCATATCGAAAGACGGAGTTGCAGTAGATCCATCGAAGGTAGAGGCCGTGAAAGATTGGCCTAGACCAAAGAACGCGTCGGAAGTAAGAAGCTTCTTAGGGCTAGCAGGTTACTATAGAAAGTTTGTAGAGGGCTTTTCTAAGATAGCCACTCCACTCACCAACCTGACCCGGAAGCAACAAAAGTTTAACTGGAATGATAAGTGTGAGGAAAGCTTCCAGTTGCTTAAGGATAAGCTTTGCTCAACACCAGTACTTAGTGTCCCAACACCCAACGACAAGTTCGTTGTCTACTGTGATGCATCAAAGTTAGGATTGGGATGCGTACTGATGCAGAATGACAAGGTGATAGCCTACGCCTCACGTCAGTTAAAGGAGTATGAACAACGCTATCCAACTCACGATATGGAGTTGGCAGCGGTGGTCTTTGCGTTAAAAATCTGGCGCCATTATCTCTACGGAGAACGGTGCGAGATTTATACGGACCACAAAAGTTTAAAATACTTCTTTACGCAGAAGGAGCTCAACATGAGGCAGCGCAGGTGGTTGGAATTAGTAAAGGATTACGACTGCGAAATCCTATACCACCCGGGGAAGGCAAACGTAGTTGCCGATGAACTTAGCCGAAAAAGTTATGGGAACTTAGCAGCCTTATCCGGAATAGAAAAGCCACTACAGCAGGAGCTTATCAGTGCCGGAATAGAAGTGGTTGTAGGCAAGCTGGCTAACTTGTCTATCCAATCGAATCTGCTAGAAGACATACGGAATGGTCAGAGACATGATGATTCACTAGCAACGCACATGGATGCAGTCAGAGAAGGCAAGACTACAGATTTCTCAATATCCAGTCAAGGTTTATTGAGATATAAGGATCGGGTATGCCTGCCAGGCGATCAAAGTATTAAGAAGACGATCCTAGAAGAAGCGCACAGCACCCCATACTCGGTTCATCCAGGGTCTACCAAGATGACTCATGACATCAAGGCAGTCTATTGGTGGCCAGGGATGAAGAAGGACATAGCGGAGTATGTATCTAAGTGTCTGGTATGCCAGCAAGTGAAGGCGGAGCATCAGCGGCCTGCTGGATTATTGCAACCGCTTAGCATACCGGAATGGAAGTGGGACGATATAGCCATGGACTTCGTGACGGGTCTGCCAAAGACAAATAAGCAGCATGATTCTGCTTGGATAGTCATAGATAGACTAACCAAGTCGGCTCATTTTCTGCCTGTTAAGAATTCTTATACGGCAGACCAATATGCAGACATCTACATCCAAGAGATTGTACGATTGCATGGAATCCCCAAGACGATAGTATCAGATAGAGGATCAGTGTTTACGTCAATATTTTGGAGAAGCTTACAGCAAGCCATGGGTACTAAGTTAAGTCTTAGTACAGCTTTCCATCCTCAGACAGATGGGCAGTCAGAGCGTACGATTCAGATCTTAGAGGATATGCTACGCGCATGTGTACTTGACTTTGGAGGATCGTGGAACAAGTACTTACCGCTGATCGAGTTCTCGTACAACAACAGCTACCAGTCGACGATCGGAATGGCACCTTATGAGTTGCTATATGGAAGAAGGTGCCGATCACCGTTGCACTGGGACGAGGTAGGAGAAAGGCAGCTTCTAGGGCCCGAAGCTGTTAGGCAAGCTCAAGAAGCAGTAACGCATATTAGACAGCGTATGCTTGCTGCTCAAAGCCGACAGAAAAGCTATGCAGATACCAAGAGACGCGATGTGGAGTTCCAAGTTGGAGATCAAGTCTTCCTGAAGATATCTCCTATGAAGGGTGTCAAGCGGTTCGGGAAGAAAGGCAAGCTCAGTCCCCGATTCTTAGGTCCTTTTGAGATATTGGACAAAGTGGGACCAGTTGCGTATAGACTAGCCCTACCGCCAGCACTAGCCGATAGTCACAACGTCTTCCACATCTCGATGTTACGCAAGTATGTGTCAGACCCATCTCACGTCCTCAAGTACGACACCATAGCACTCCAGAAAGACTTAAGTTACGAGGAACGATCGGTTAGCATCCTAGATAGAGGGATGAAGCAGTTACGGTCCAAGAGCTTTCCTATAGTTAAAGTCCTATGGAGCAATAGTTCTGAACGCGAGGCAACGTGGGAGTTGGAAGAGGACATGCAGAGCCGGTATCCGGAGTTATTTGGTAAGTAAATTTCGAGGACGAAATTCTTTTTAGTAGGGGAGAATTGTAGAGTCCAAGAACTTTACTTAGCTAATTTTTTAGTAGTATTATAGTATGTTTAGTGTTATCATTGTTACTTTGGATTTTTGGTTCAGACCGGGAATTATTTGGACACTCATAGTAGTACTTATAGATTTTCTAAGTTTAACCTATAGTTTAAGAATATTAAGTATAACCTAAGGTTTGATTAATGTGACTGATATTAAGGATTATATTATTATATTATAAGGTTTAGACATCAACCAATAGGATTTTAAGCACATGTTTTGAATGGTAATTAAGGATTTAGTATTTTTGAGGATTAAATTAAATAAGGGTAAAAGTTTGAATGTATAGGGTCAGTCAGCAGCTTTGAGCACGTTGAGGGCTTAGTCAAGGCTGTTTACTCCATTCAAACTCAGCTAAAAATGTGTAAATTCGTGTTTAAATATTCAGCGTATGCCGATATATCGCAGCTATAGGGGGCGATATGTCGCAGCACGTAGATACGGAAAACACGAATCGATGCACGGTCGCCTCGGGAACAAAGGTCCAGGCGATATATCGCCTATAGGGGGCGATATATCGCCTCCACCAGCATGAATTCAAATACATTTGAATTCTTTTCCCTTCAGCCATTCAAACTCCTTCAACAGTCCAGCATCTTCTGAACGAGTCTTCAGCCTCTGCTGAACGATTATTCAAATGATTTTCACTTAAAAAGCCATTATTTTTATTCAAGTAAAATCAAGATATTTTCATTCCCAAACTCTATAAATAGGACCTAGTACCCAGCCATTATTCACCATTTGCTCTAAGTTCAGAGGCTGCTAGTGTTAAGTGAGTGTGAGAGTGTAAACACTTGGTTTGGGGAAAAACTATAAGCTTAAACATCATAAGCTTATCAAACACTTGGGAAGTGAGTTCTATAGTATTTCGGTGGAGGTTAGATTGATCTTGCAATCTTTGAGGTAAACCCAAAACTCTAGTCCTTTCTGTATTCTATGTTATTTCTTTTCTCAAAACCTTCTACTCAGTCCCCTAACCTTATTCTTATTTTTGGTTAGGGAATCCAAGTTCTTAAGCACTTAAGTGGTGGTAAGCATATTTTCGTTTAATGGTTTAGTCTTCCTATTCTCTTTCATTTCATCTCCTTTCTTTAGACTCACCCTTGTTCATTGTGGTTTTAGGAGTGTTCCAAAAGTCCTAACTCAGTCCATTTTATCCCGGTAACTTTGGTAAGGAAAATAGGCTAGAATTAATATGTTATGTGCTTATGTTATCTATATGTTTATGTTATTAAAAGTGTTATGATATGTATATGTGTATGTAGGCTTGGGCATATGACCCATATGACTAACAAGACCCCAAATGGGTTATGGGCATATGACCTACTTAGCTAGTAGGACCCCATTAACCCCATGGGCATATGCTTGTTTAGTCTATGGGACCCCAAGTAATAATGGCCATTATAATAAGTGTATGTTATATGTATTATGTTAAGTCTTTATGTTTTCTTATGAAATTATGTATGTGACTTTGTGTTAGATTTTCCTTACTGGGCATTAGGCTCACTCCTTTCTGTTTATGTGCAGGAAAATAAGTTTAGAGGCGGAAAGATTCGTGACGCTTGGAGAATGTGTATCGATGATGAATGGAGTCAAGGGGCCGAGCGTTATTCGATTCGAGGATATAGTCTCCTTTTATGTTTTTATGGTTTTTATGTGTATTTTCCGCATTATTATGTAATTTCTTTTATTTTAAATCTTGTTTTGTTTTAAAGACAATGGGATCCCAAAATCCTTCTTAGTATTCTGTTTCTTTGTAAATAACTCTTATTTTCAAGTTACTCAATAAATTATGGTATTTTCGTAAAAATGTAAGTTTTATGTATAGTTTCGATAATGGTCCAATTAGTCTAGATTAGTGGGTCATTACAATATTGAGGATAGATAGATTATTCACAATTATTTGCAAGTCCTATATTTGGGGAAGAAGGTGTTTCATATCATAAAACTTAAATTCTATATATTGAGTAATAAGGAATTTCTTTGTACCTTCTTCTTTCGCTTTGTACTTTTTCTCAAAAGCTTCCCAAATCTCCTTGTCAGTCTTGGTGTTGGTGTAGAGACCATATAACTGGTCCAAGAGTGCATTGAGAATGTGACCCCTACATATCAACTCATCTTCTTCACGCTTCTTTCCTTTCTTTGATGACTTATTGGGTGTCACCTTCCTTGGCATGTTCCAAGACCTTTAGGTCTTTATCAAAGACATAGAAAACTTTGAGAGTTGTTAGCAAGAACCTAATATTATCTTGCCAAGGAACAAAGTTAATACCATCAAATCTATCTAATCTCACAAAGTCTTGTGTCATGTATTTCAAAGCCGAAAATGAAGTAGATTCTTCCATGATGTTGATCTCTGATAATAGAGAATTGGAATGTTTGTGGAGAGTGAGATTACACCACCACAATATTTATAATCTACACAAAATTATGATTTGACATAGACCAAAGAAAGATTGAGTTAGATGATGCAAACCCTAGTAGTAGAACACACTTCTTCAACTTTGATGATGCTTCAAAACCCTTGTTGAACCACCACTTTGAACTTCTTCTTCCTTATGCAAACAAACAACCAAAGGCTTATACACGATGTGTATCGCTGTCCTAATTCTCTATCTCCTAGCCCTCCATTGATGCTTAAGGCCTTTTATAAGAGGAAATAAGAATTGGGATTGAACAAGCCTTAAACTCACAAAGCCAAGCACTTTTTTTTATGAGTTTCTTGGAGAAAACTTAAGATTCTTGAAAACTAGAGAGAGATACGAGGGAGTGATCAACTTTTCCAAAACTCTAAGAGAACCCTTTTAAAGTGTTGGCGCTGTCATTAGGTATGACCAATAGGATTAGAGCCTCAAAACTCGTCATTTGGAGCTTAAAACATGTGTCTGTACGGACACGTCAGGTGACGCGTCGCCGGCCTATAGGCGATGCGTCGCCTACTAAGTGGCGATGCATCACCTGTTGGGTTTTTCAAGCCCCTTCGAGTTTAGGCAATGCCGCCTCCAAGGAGGCGATGAATCACAACCATCTCTACCCAAGGGCCCCTATAAGGGTCCTAAATATGCTCCAAATGCTACTAAACTTTTTGGGGATCCTTAGATACCTTCATGTATCACTATGTACTCAAAAACATAATTTTTTAAGTGCCTACAATTAAAACTCAAATTTCACATTTTCACTGTGTGAAATAACTAAGTGTTTTATACCTACCTTGTATAACAACACTTATTTTTTGTATTTAACCAATTATAACATTAATTTATCAGATTAATAGATGACCAATTCATAATTCAAATAATTCACTTATGTAGTTAATAAATATTAATTAATACTAATTATCATATAATTGCTCCATATAGTTGATAGAAAACTATTTTCAATCATCTATCTATGCTCTTTAATTAATTTTCTTATTGCTTTCACACTATACTATGTTTACATAGCCATCTTAAGAAGTTATGAACTTATAATTTCAAGTTTTAATAAATTTAGATTATCAATTAAATTTTT
Organism: Humulus lupulus; assembly: GCF_963169125.1. Classification (NCBI taxonomy): domain Eukaryota; kingdom Viridiplantae; phylum Streptophyta; class Magnoliopsida; order Rosales; family Cannabaceae; genus Humulus; species Humulus lupulus. Next base: position 76,300,530 of record NC_084794.1, on the reverse strand, counting down.
TAATTTAATAAATCTAATTTATTTGTTTGAGAGTTATTCCACTAAAAATCTAAAAACTGAACTCTTAAAGTTACATAATTGTTTAACCAACAATATTTCTCAAGAGTAGTCAATTAATTTAATAATTTAATGCAAGTCAATCCTCTAACAATGGATTCATAATTAGAGATAAATTAATTTATTGTTTTACCATTTAATTGCTTCTTTATCTTTGAGTTCTATTACTCCACTAGTAAATATTTAATTTAAAAACTTGTTATACATTAGAGTGCTCAAATCATTTAGTTCCATAAACAACACTTAAGTGAACCAACATACAACTTCTGTTAGAAATGTTTGGATTCTATATCATTAATGTATGTTCTTAGCCACTTACACCAATAGGCCTCGAAGATATATGTATTCAGCCTATATTAATAAAGTTAATGACTAATCATAATTTAGATTAATTTGCATGCGATCTCCTAATGATACGATTTGAAATATTTACGGTAAACATTATATTATTTAAGAGTTCAACTCATGTTTAGTTCAATCCAATATACATTCAATTATTCATATTAAGACCCTTGCATTCTTAATTTTAGTAAATTTTATTATCCATAATCTTAATCTTCTCATATAAAACCCATATAAAACCCATACAAGTAAGATTATGGTTACATTAATAATTTAAGAATTTTATGTTACTTTTTAATATATATATATATTTATATATATATATATGACAATTCTTCTACATGAGTTTCACTTTAAGCCCTACTGTTGAGGCTGTCAGTGTTTCTCGACCTCTGAACAGTTTTAGGTGAGATTTTTTTTATGATCGTGTATATTGTAGCTATTTAGAGCATCCTGCAAATTTTCAAAAAATTCCGAATAGTTTACAGTACCGAAAACTAGGTTCAAACATGTTGTTTTCCACTTGCATAAAAAAATTTAGTCACGCGTGTAACAACATGTTTGAACTTAGTTTTCGGTACTGTAAATTATTCCGAATTTTCTGAAAATTTGCAGGATGCTCTAAATAGCTACAATACACACAGTCATAAAAAAAATCACGTCGAAAACTGTTCACAGGTCGGGAACACTGAGAGCCCCACCGATAAGACTTAAACTGAAGCCCTTGTAAAAAAAAAAAAATTCATCAAAATATATAGTCTAATTTCAGATCGATGAGATTCACCCGTGGTAGGTAAGGGGCAAAGATTTTCATTTCGTTCACTCACACAAGCCTTGTGCTACTTTCTTTCTTATACCAAAAATTAATCAATTAATTATAAAAAATTGTCCAAATACATGCTTTTGGAACCTTGCCCAACAAAAGAGTGTCAACGTCTTCCCATTTTTTTTTTTTAATTTAAAGGTATTTTTATAATGAAAAAAAGTAGCGGAAAGGGACATATGGAGTCAATAGTTTAAAAAAAAACGCTATAAGTCCAAAATAATAGATTAGGATATCTCCCAAAAAGATGCTTGGTGATAACATGCATACACTAGCTCATATATTTAATTCACATTAAACGAAAAAAAAAAGTAGGATCTCCAATTGAAGTTATCGTAATTGTTTTTCATCTAAACAACTAATGCCTAATGGTTTCGATTCAGATCACATTTTGCTCTTTTGTTATCTTCAACTAGCATGAATAATGCAAGGCCTATTCAAATAAAAGGCTTACTATAATGATTTAATTAGGTTAGACAGGGACTAATATTTATAAATTATAAGTAGTTGGGTTTGGCTGTATGTGGTGGGCTTGCATATTAAATTGACATTATGTAGACTTTTCCTCAGTAGGGAGGAAAAACGATTTATGTATTGTGTTTGTGTATGTTGGTTTTCATGCCTGGCCATTTTATACAAAATGACAAAAAGGTCAAAGCAATTCAAAGAAGTGCATGGCTCAGACAATGACTATTAGTGACTGAGAAAGCCACTATTTTCTTGTAGAGATTTGACTTTATATTCAGGCTTAATCCAAACTAAATGGCCGGTGAAGTGTAGTACATTCAGATCTTTAATCTACTTTGAATTTTATGGAGGAAGCAAACCTATTATTCTACAAGGGGTCACAATGGAATAAAACAGGACAAACCAAACATACAGAGTCACATAACTGATATTAAGTGTGCTGATCTCAAAGAGAAAATCGAGAAACCATAGACATGGATAACTGATACCACCATGTAAATCAAAGCATAATCAAAAGACTAGTGCAACTTATTTCTAACCAAAAACTTAATCTATGTTGTGACTGATCCATTCTCTTTCACTTCCTTATCCAATGTTCCATTACCACATTTACATTTCACATCGACTTTATCAGGCTTTGGTTCACTCTCTTTTTCCAACTTTTCTTTCTCAGCCTTCACCTTTTCTTCCTCTTGAGCCTTCAACTTAGCTTCTTCTTCTTCCTTCAACTTTGCCTCATCCTCAGCCTTCTTTTTTATAGCTTCCTCCTTGGCGTTCTCAATAGCTTCAACCAAACTCTTCAAACACTTGTCCGCGTCTTCCTCGTCAGATTTTGGCATCAAATTCTCAGCCACATCAGCAGGAGTCATCTCTGTTTCCCCCAACAAACGCTCAATCGTCGGAAACAAATCGTGTGACTCGACATCCAAGTAGTTCCTGGCAAGCACCTTAAACGCTTCAAAACCACAGTAGGAGAGCTCTATATGCTTGTCCATTCTCCCTCTCCGAATAAGAGCAGGATCAAGTTTGTCAACATAGTTAGTAGTGAACACAATAAGTCTCTCACCTCCACAAGCTGACCAAATCCCATCAATGAAGTTCAAAAGACCAGAAAGTGTGACCTTACTCTTATTGTTATCTTCTTCAGCCTTTTTGCGAATAGGGTCTTTACTCTTTTCTTTATCTTCATCTTCATCTTTCTCCTTCTCCTTCTTTCGTTGACCAGTAAGATCAAGTGAGCAATCAATATCCTCAATCACAATGATGGACTTATTCGAAGTGTCGATCAACAGCTTCTTCAGCTCAGTGTTATCCTTAACGGCCGTGAGTTCCAAATCATACACATCATAATCTAGAAAGTTAGCCATGGCAGAGATCATGGTTGATTTTCCAGTCCCGGGAGGACCATAAAGAAGATACCCTCGTTTCCAAGCTTTCCCAATTTTAGCATAGTAGTCTTTTCCCTTCTTGAACTTAAGAAGGTCGTTTATAATCTCCTGCTTCTTCTTGGGGTCCATAGCCAGAGTATCGAAACTGGCCGGATGCTCGAAAAGGACATGGCTCCACTTGCTCCTTTTCCCCCCGTAATAGCTCTCACCAGAGCCATTAGTATAAAGCTTTCGTTGCCGATTTTTGATCGCTATGCTTTTTCCTTCTTCAACCAAGTGATTGAGATAAGTGGTGGTGATGAGTTCTCGGTGGCGTCTGTGGAAGGTGAGCCTGTAGAACCTCTTCTCGTCGGAGTTGGGATACCACGAAAACGACGAGTTTTTGGGGACGCTTTTGTAAGAAGTCCACCAAAGTTTCACGCCCTGAAAATCGTCAGTGACTTCCTCATTGTCGGCCAAGGTCAAAACCAATGATTTGGTATCTTTGATATCATCAGCCTTGAGTCGTTTGGCTCGAGCAGTGGAATTGGTGCTGAGGTAGTTTTGGATGGCTAAGTAGATTTCACTGCGCTTGAAACGGTCGCCAGAGTATTCATTGAAAGTAATATGGATATAAGGGTAGACCAGCCCCACGACTTTGTCTGTGTATTTTGTGAGATAACGCCGAAGATCGTATGGGAAGTATTGCTGAAACATGGCATAACCAAACATTATGCTAGCAATTATTGACCCAAATTGAGTCAACATCTCTCCCATGAACATGATTTTTCTTTAGAACAGATAATCACTGAAGTGATATCTACAATTTTAGAGAGTTGATATATGCTCTTATTTATAGGGATGAACCTTGAACCATGCTTGATCTATGCTCGTCAAGAGCTGCGCAATTTCCTTCTAGTTTCCAAGATGCACAATATTATACATATTTTATTTCTGCCACTTTTGTTAATATAATTAATCAACGGTGAAGATGCATTGAATTTAATAGTTCAGCTCACTATCGCTTACTATGATATAACATCTGATTGTATGTACATCTCAGTGCAGCGAATAACTTGTAACTATACAAAACCCCTTTGCCCAATTTAACTGTGTTGGTATGTGGCTTCATTTTTGCCACGTGAGTAAGCTTGCTGATAGTGCTTATTGGACAACATTGATTGGAGGCCAAGTATATTGGCTTAATGCCCAAGTTTCGAGAGAGCAAGTTTGAGTCTGTGATCTCTTTGTGAACAAGTGTGGGTCGTGTGTGAGAGATAATTTGGGCCAGGGTTATGAGGTTGAGAGTGTTGTAATCCACTTATTTATGTTTGTTAGTGAAAATTGTGGTCTCCTTCCAGTAGATGATGCTGAAATTAAAAAAAAAAAGGAAGAAAAACTCAAAAAGACGACAAATATGAAGTAGCTTGCAAATGCTTATCCATCGCTAAAAGTAACTAACGATTTCATGAAAATTTTCTAAAGAACCACTTTTGTACCAGATTGATTTGAGTCCCATAAGTGACATTTTAAAACATTCAAAGACCTTTTGCTAAAGGAATAACACATAATATAAAGCGGAAATTTCACAACAATCTGCCTACTATAAATAAAAAATAAAGAACATAAACAGAAAATAGTCGACGCTATTAATCCGTATGTATGTTCTTTTGGAGAAAGGCTACAAAGAAAATATGAAATACCAATTATAATATGTGATGTCATAAGATGTTAAATACCATTAGGTGCCTAATTATATGAGGGAAATTTGAGTTCTTATGCTTAACGAGGTGTCCAAAATCAAAATATGCTAGACCTTCTAATCATTTCAAAAAAATGCTAACTTTTTTTATAATACACAAAATACTACTCTCATAATTGTTCTCATCCACTTGTTCTTTTCTCTTCCATCTTCCTTTTTTCTCCCTCAACCCATTCCTCTTAACTCTCTCTCTAAAAAAAAAAAGATCAATGGATAAGGTAAAATATAAGAGAACTTAATGTAATAGCAAATATTTCTTACTTATGACACTAAAATACTGCATTTCGAACAGATCTAAGCAGCATTTTTTAGTTTTTTTTTTGTGATTTTTTTCAAATCTGAAACTTTGAAATTTACAGAAAATCAACGTGGTTCGATGGTGCTTGATGCCAGCTCGATGGGGCCTTCAAAATCAAGATTTTCATGAAAAAATCGATGTTGCTCGATAGAGGTTCGATGGTGTTCAATGCTATTCTTGCAAGATACATAATTTTTCACTCGGGCATCCGTTGGGGTGATTTTTTTTTATTTTGGATATATTTTCAAGATCTACACATTTGAGATGTGTATATACACATTTGGGAAATGTAAATCTTGAAAAAATGACAAATGTAGAACATACCTCATGTTCAAGATATGTTTTGGTAAGTTTTCAAGTGCTAAACTTTGAAAATGTGTACGTGAACATCTAAAACATGTAGATCTCAAAACAATACCAAAAAAACAAAATTATCCCAAACGGACACCCGAGTGAAAAATGATGTCTTTTACAAGAATTGTATCGAACCACCATTGAGCAACGTCGTTTTTTTTCATGAAAATCTTAATTTTGAAGGCCCAATCGAACTAGTATTGAGCACCATCGAGTAACAATCAAGCAAAGTCAATTTTCTACATATTTCAGAGTTTCAGATCTGAAAAAATAACTCAAAAATTATGCCCAACTCGATGGTTGCTTGATGATGTTCGATGCTACCTCGATGGGGCATTCAAAATCAAGATTTTCATGAAAAAATTGACGTTGCTCGATAGTGGTTTGATGGTGGTTCGATGCAATTCTTGTAAGAGACATAATTTTTCACTCGAGTATTCGTTTAAGATTGTTTACAGAGTTTTTCGAAAACTAGAATTATAAAAGATAAGAGAGCTTAAAAAGAAAGGATTTAGAATATGCAAGCAAGGTTTTTACGTGGTTGTGGCGTTAATGAGCCTTAGTCCACGAGTCAGTTGTATTAGAGCTTAGAGAGCTTTTGACAATGGTGTTTTCTGCAAGTTTGAGCAGAGTAATTGCTTCCAAGAGAAAATCTTTCCCTCCCTACTACAGTGTACAACTGGTCCTATTTATAGGAAGTTAGGTGCAATAGGCTTGGGCTGGACTAATTCTGGTCCAATAGAGATGTAGTCATAGTTTGCTCGCTAATGGAGCCATAATACAAAGAATGTTGCATAATATATAATATTAGTCAAGGCCCATTGGGCCGACTTGGGCATAGCCAAGCCTTACAGCTGTCAATAGTACATAACCTTAGACTGGTCCGCATGGGCTTCTAAGGGGATCCTGGGGACAGGATCTGTCAGAGTAGTGGCAGCATTGTTTCCTAGGAACAGTGTACGTCCCATGCGTAACTTCTTCTGCAGGTTAGTTGAGGAGACCAACTTTCGTGTTTCTCAGGGACCTGTCAGCTTCAGGGAAGACCAAACTTTCCCTATCTGGAAATTTTTTCTGGGTTCATAGTTGAGGAGACCAACTTCCATGTTTCTCGGGGACCTGTCAACTTCAGGGAAGATCAACTTCCCCTCTCCGGACATCTGGTCCAAGTTCATTTACTAATGTCCCAGTTCATAGTTGAGGAGACCAACTTCCGTGTTTCTCGTGGACCTGTCAGCTTCAGGGAAGATCAACTTTCCCTATCTGGACATCTGGTCCAGTTTCATTTACTAATATCCTAGTTCATTCTCGACAAGGTGTATTCCCAGACTAGTGAGCCTGCCACCTCTATTGGCATCCCGGAGGATACGGGTAGGTTGGGACCGGGAAGATAAGTTGGGCCTGCACCTTGATCCCGGTTCCCCGAGGATACGAGTAGGTCAGGACCAAGAAAATGAGTTGGGCATGCACCTTCGTCCCAGTCCCCTTGTTATGGTCGCGCCCATCGAATGTCGTTGGGTTCATTGACAGATGGGCTATCAGGACTTTCTTCTTCCCTGTTCATCGGGCTCCGGATGAACCTGAATCTCTTTGAGGGAGCCCATGGACCCATCGTGTCATGCCACTTGTCCCTGAGGAAAATAGGGATAATTTTTGTTTGATTTTGGGCATTTTTTTGGGATCTACACATTTTAGATGTTCACATACACATTTTCAAAATTTATAACTTGAAAACATACCAAAACATATCTTGAACATGAGGTATGTTTTCCATTTTTCATTTAATTCAATATTTACATTTCCCAAATGTGTATATACACATCTCAAATGTGTAGATCTTGAAAAAAATACCCAAAATAAAAAATAAAATCACCCTAAACGGACACTCGAGTGAAAAATTACCTATCTTGCAAGAATTGCAGCGAACACCATCGAACAACATCGATTTTTTCATGAAAATCTTGATTTTGAAGGCCTCATCGAGCTGGTATCGAGCACCATCGAACCACATCGATTTTCTGCAAATTTTAAAGTTTCAGATCTGAAAAAAATCACAAAAAAAAAACATAAAAATCATGCCCAGATTTGTTCGAAGTGTAGTATTTTAGTATCCTAAATAAGGAATACTTGCTCTTACATTGATTTCTATTATATTTTACATTACCCATGGATTTTTTTTTTCTAGAAAGGGAGTTGAGAGAAATGGATTGAGGGAGAGAGAGGGAAGAAAGAAGAGGAAGTGGATGGGAAAAATTATGAGAGGGGTATTTTGGGTATTGTCAAAAGAATTGACTTTTTTTTAAATGATTTAAATTCCTAGCATTTTTTTTGACTTAGAACCCCCCATTAAGCATAAAAACTCAAATTTTTCTTAGAGAAAGTCCAGTGCATGTAGTTAAAGTAGTGGCTTAATGACATGGACTGATAAGCCGCGGGTATAGAAGATTGCTTAGCATTGGAGATAGAGATTGCTTTTCAAATTTGAAGCAGTCGTGCCTCTGTCAGGCAACGGTTGCTATCTTTTTTTTTTTTAAAAAAAAAATTATGCATATATATATTTTATATATGTATGTAAAAAATGGTTAGCACATAATTATTATCACCTTTGCATAAAAAATATTTGGCACACAATTGTAAAAAAACGGTATAAATTATTACCGTTTTTTATTACTGTTGGCACACAATTTGTTAATTTTTTTTCTTCTATAAATACTCATCTATTTCATTTAATTTTCACACCATTTCATACATTCTTCTTCCAAATTATCAATATCACAAAATTTCTTTTCTTAACAATGGATTTCCAAAATTCTTCAAATTTCGTCTAATTTAAATTTCATGTAATATTTATTTATATTAATATATGGATTTAAAAAATTTAGTGTGACAATATTTATAATTATAAAATAATATATTAAATAATAATGTGTGAGAGCATAGTTGATAACTTTTGGGGTGGCTTAGCATTGGAGCATTTTTATGAAAAAAGTTGCCAAAAGTGATGTGGATGAGAGAGAAAATAAAAAATTATATTTTGGATGATTTGGACATTTTAAGCAACTAAGAGCAACTACAACGATGTTGCTTAGATGAGTGTCTGTTGACCAAGACTCTGACAGACAACACCTTTCAACATTGGAGTATTTGGTTGCTTGAACAAAATTAAGGCACCATTGCCTGACAGAGGCAACATTGTTTTTTTATTTTTAATTGTATATATATGTGGGGCACTCTTAATGGTTACTACCCATGGATGATTACTTTAATATTAACTATTAGATTAAGATCAATGATCCATATTTATAGTTGTTAATTAATATTTCTAAAAATAAATCATTTTTTTTTTAATTTTTGGAAAGACTACCTGATTAAATTAAAGAATTAAAAAAATCTTATTTAAACATTATATATGAAAATTTGAAATTAATGTAGAAAAAAAAAAATTTACTTGTTGGTGACTTGCTAAATCAAGTCACTATGTTGCCACATCATCATAATTGTTAGTACCCATCTATGGGTAGTAACCATTGAGAAGTCTTCCATATATATATGAATTTCGTTATTGTTTTTTATAACTGTTGGTGACATAATTTTTTTATTATTATTTTTTCTATAAATACTCATTTATTTCATTCAATTTTTAAGTCATTGCATACATCTTCTTCCAAATGATCAATATCACAAAATTTCTTTTCTTACCAATGGATTCCCAAAATTCTCCAAATACTAACTCCCAAAATCTAAATTTTCAATATTCTCAAGTTTTTCAAAATTCATCATTTTCTCCACAGAACAATCCCCAAAATCTAAATTTTCAATATTCTCATTTCAATCAAAATTTTCAAAATACTCCCTATACTAATCCTCAAAATCCAAATTTTTAATATTCTCAATTTAACCAAAATTTTCCAAATTCTCAAAATTATCTCATGTCCTCTTACCCTTACCAAAATTTTGGCTTTTTGAGACACCCCAACAAGGTCCATTCTTCACACCAAAAAATTCACTACCATATTCCTTTCATATGCCTTCCCTACACCAACCCGAAATGGTTTCAAGAAATCATAGGCCAAGTATGGAAAAGTCTAGTATTGATTTGAATCATGAAACATCATCGACATCTATCTCTGAAACCCAACCTGAACATGGAGTTGAAGCGTTGGAAAATGTAGTTCTACACAATGAAGATGAATCAAGGCATAAATGTAAAGTCAAATGGAGCAAGGAAGCCACTATACTTCTCATAAGTGGATGGCTTAATACATCTAAGGATGCCATTGTGGGGAATGACCAAACTTCTACACATTTCTGGGCTCAGATCGCAGAATACTACAACACCAACCAAAAAGGCGAGCAATCAATAATTGGAAGACAATGCAAAGACCATTGGAACAAGATGAATCAAAAAGTGGCGCATTTCAATGGGTGTTATAAACGAGTACAACAAGCACATCACAGTGGTTGGTCTGATGAGAAAATTCTTGAGAATGCACATCAATTGTACAAATCTGAAAATAACAACTCAAATTTTTTGCTTGTGGACTGTTGGAGATTGCTAAAGGATGAGCCGAAATATAATACAATGTACCAACCAAAAGGTGGTAAGAGAACAAAGGTGTCAAAATCAGGGACATTTAATTCTTCTTCCAATGTAGACATCAGTGATGATGAAGTACGTGAAGTGCGCCCTACTAGCCAAAATGCAGCAAAGAGAAAAGGGAAGGAAAAAAGATACACATACTAGATTTATAGAGATTAGTGAACGGAAAGCATCTGCATTGGAGAAATTGGTGGCGATAAAGGAGAAAGAGGCAGAAGATAACAAGATGACAAAATACATGGATTATCTTATCGTGGACACGTCGCATATGACTCATGAACAAAAGAAAGATCATGAAAACTTGTGTACTTATATTAAGAATAATATCCTGAAATTGTAATTGCTGTGTATTTTTATCAATCGCATTATTATGTATTTTATTTTATTTAAATAAATTATCCTTTATTTTAACGGTTATATTTTAACGGCTACATATATATGTCACCATGTCTATAAATACAAAATCTCAATAGTCCTTTTACTCAACTCTCCATTCAATCCTTCATTTTACTCTCTCATTCATCTTTCATTCCCAAATATCATATACTCTAAGTTCGACAATAGATTCGCCAAACTCTCCATATCCATATGACAATACGAGTCTAGAGGATATCATAATTGCAGAGTGTACTGAAGATCATGATGATCAATATGTCAAAGCGATCATGGATGGGGGTAGCTCAACAAGACAAGGAAGAAAGAGAGCCCACATTGATAGGGGTCATGTAGAAGGAAACCAACGTTTGTTCGATGACTACTTTTCTAATGAACCAGTGTATACAAAATATCAATTTCGAAGAAGATTTAGAATGCGTAGACATGTATTCCTACGCATAGTTCATTCGGAGTATTTCCATATGAGGTTTGATGTAGTCGGTAGAAGGGGGCTTTCGCCATTACAGAAGTGCATCGCTGTTGTAACGCCCCACGTCACTATGGCTGCTTCCTGGAATGACGACTGGCCCTACAAACCAACACAAGTCTTTCTAGCATGCTTTGTCCTCACTCGCATGCTTCCTGGGAAAACTTCTCAGGAGGTCACCCATCTTGAGATTACTCCAGGCCAAGCACGCTTAACTTTGGAGTTCTTAAGTGATGAGCTACCGAAAAGAAGATGCATCTTGTTGATATAGGTAGTACCCATCAATTCATTTAAGCCATCTTCAACTATGTAGTCCCATACCTACATAGTCTTAGAATCATCACACTTGACCTTCCCCAGGCGGTGTGGGATTTCACAACTTTACTTGGTCTTTCCCCCTACGGATCATGGGATACTGACTGTCACAATCACCCCCCCCCCCTTAGGAGTCCAACGTCCCGTCGGCCACACTTCCGGCTGGGTCAAGGCTCTGATACCATTTTATAATGACCCACGTCGCTATGGATGCTTCCTGGAATGACAACTGGCCCTACAAACCAACACGAGTCTTTCTAGCGTGCTTTGTCCTCACTCGCACGCTTCCTGGGAAAACTTCCCAGGAGGTCACCCATCTTGAGATTACTCCAGGTCAAGCACGCTTAACTTTGGAGTTCTTAAGTGATGGGCTACTGAAAAGAAGATGAATCTTGTCGATATAGATAATTCCCATCAATCCATTTAAGCCCTCTTCAACTGTGTAGTCCCATACCTACACAGTCTTAGAATCATCACACTTGACCTTTCCCAGGCGGTGTGGGATTGCACAGCTTTACCCGGTCATTCCCCCTACGGAACACGGGATACTGACTGTCATAGCTACTATGCGAACGTTGGCATATGGAGCGCCTGCTAATTATATTGATAAGTATGTTCGAATTGGTGAAACTATTGCTATTGAATGTCTAGTCAATTTCGTTCGAGGAGTGAATGATATTTTTGGGATCGAATATTTAAGACAGCCCAATGCTGGGGACATTCGTCGCTTACTTCAAATTGAGGAGGTGCATGATTTTCCAGGCATGTTGGGAAGCATTGATTGTATGCACTGGGAATGGAAAAATTGCCCAGTTGCATGGAAAGGCCAATTCACGCGAGGTGATCACGACAGACCAACAATCATGCTCGAAGCAGTTGTGTCACAAAATCTTTGGATATGGCATGCATTTTTGGTGTTCCAGGATCCAATAATGATCTCAACGCGTTAAATCAATCCCCAATATTCACGGATATCTTACAAGGGCAAGCTCCGAGAGTTGAGTTTGCGATAAATGGCACATAATACAACAAGGGGTACTATCTAGCAGATGGTGTCTATCCAAAGTGGGGTACATTTGTTAAAACTATCCCACTGCCTCAAGGAGAGAAAGAAAATTATTTGTCCGATGCCAAGAAGCGGTACACAAAGATGTTGAGCGAGCATTTAGAGTACTTCAATCTCGTTTTGCTATTGTACGAGGGCCAGCACGTTTTTGGCAAAGAGATGTTCTCAAAGATATTATGTATGCATGCATCATATTGCACAACATTATTGTCGAGGATGAAAGAGATGCATATGAGAGTTTGTTTGATTTTAATTATGATGACGGCCCCGTCGACACCCTAATGGTTGAAGTATTGCATGGACCTATTTCTGACTTCCTGACAATGCTTCAAAGAAATGCCGAAATTCGTGATAGAAACATTCATCGCAATCTTCAGGTGGACTTGGTAGAGCACATATGATCAAAATTTAGAAATCATTTTAATTAGCATTTTTTTAATTATGTTAGATTGATTAATTATAATTATGTCATTTTATAAGCTCCTTTAAATTTTGTCTAATTTAAATTTCATGTAATATTTATTTACATTAATATATGGATTTAAAAAAATTAGTGTGACAATATTTATAATTACGAAATAATATATTAAACAATAATGTGTAGGGCCATAGTTTACAACTTTTGGGGTGGCTTAGTATTGAAGTATTTTTATGAAAAAAGTTGCCAAAAGTGATGTGGATGAGAGAGAAAATAATAAATTATATTTTGGGATGATTTGGACATATTAAGCAACTAATGGGGCAGCCACCATTAGTGTTGTTCTGATGGGTAGCTACCATTGGAGTTGCTCTTATATGATCACTTTTTTGTGATGAGGTGAGCTGACATATTATGGCTACCATCGTCACGGGAAAACTGAAACAATTTTTATATTTCTAGAGTACTAGACCAATATTTAATTATTCATTCTTTATTTCATTCGTATTCAGATTTTTTAGGGAAATATTCAGTTAATTTATTGAAAAATGAATACTTACTAATGTCAATTTGAAGAGTCGGTTCATCTAGTTGTTTATGCACCTTCCTTGAGAAGTAAACGTCCCCATCGAGTCAGAAAACCTTACACCCGTTCCTTCCTATGAAGTAATAAAGTGGCCATGTGGTCCTGCACGCTATTCACTCATGAGTGTTATTAGAGCATTTTCAATGAAGTGCAACTGGTGTAATATTATACTTAACTTTAACAGTGTTCTAAAAAGTGTTAAATTTGACACATGTTAAAATTTATGTTGAATTTGACACATGTTAAAAATTGTGCTAAATTTGACACAAAATATAGCATGAGTCAAATTTAGTACATCAATAAATGCTACTTTTTTTATTTAGCATATTATCAGTAATTATTATAATTGATTAGTTGACAATTAATAATCAACCATATATTATTTTTTTTAAAGATAAATTTTTGAAGTAAATAATTTAGATAATAAAAAGAATAATTTTTGTAAGTTCTCAATAATTTTTGGGTACTTTAAATACTATGAAAATTATTTTAAATTTTAAAAAATCTAAAATATTATTAAAAACTAATTAATAAAACTAAAATTTGCAAATTTGAAACAACCCAAATTAAAATTGAAACTCAAAATCATCCCAAAATCTATATTATTAATTAGCTTTTAATAATCTTTTAGATTTTTTTAAAATTTAAAATGATTTTTATAATATTTAAAGAATTTAAATAATTTAGTCTAAAATATTCCCAAAATTCATATGTGTCACGTGAATACTTAACAGACAGTTAACGGTGAGTACTAATGGTTGCACCAAAATTGTAAATTTATGTATTACCGCAAAAAAAATGGGTATTAAGGTGTAACTTTTGAAAAGATTTGTGCATTGTCACCGCCAATTTGACTAATAAAAATGTCCCACGTGGATACTTAACGGACAGTTAATGGTGATTACTAACTGTTACACCAAAATTATAGATTTATGTATTATTACTGCAAAAAAATATGGGTATTAAAGTGTAACTTTTAAATTTTTTGGGTATTATCGCTGCCAATATCTCTCACGGGGTGTTTGGTATGGGGGTTTGGTTTGGTGGGAATGAGAATGTCAAATCTAACTTGTGTTTGGTAAATTTATATTTAATGACTTAGGGGTTTGTGTTTCCAAGTGAATCTTATTTTTTAGCTTGATTTTAGAGTAATCTTAACCCATTTAAACACTTAAGTTTCACATTCTCTTAATCTAAACTCCTTCTAACTCTACTCCCACAAACTCAAAACTCAAACCTCGTACCAAACACTACATAAATGTTATCTATAATATTTTTTGGAAGTAAAATAATAAAATCAATAATATTTTAAACAATGTATAATAATTTTTATTAGAATATTAATTTTTGAATAAATAAAATAAAAAATAAACTGATTAGTTAATCGTAAGATGATGCATTAAATAGGGTCCTATAACAAAATTATTCTAGCCACTCTATACATGTCATATTGGTCCTATTGTTTCCTTTAGTTCCCAAAATACCCTTGACATTTGTTTCCCACAGTCTCTCTGTATTCTCTCTCTCTCACTTTCTTAGTATTGAAGGAAAAAAACCCTCAAACCCAATTTAATCCATCAAAACCCAAGCAAATTGGAGAAGCATTGTCTTCCACGACCAACTGTGGCTTGGATATTGTCGGAGTTGACGATCGGAGAAGGCAAAGGAGAAGAACGTCGAGCAAACAGGAGGAAACAATCCCAAAGAAAGTGAAGGTGAAGAATTTCCTTTTTAATCTGTAATATGTGTATGTGTTTGGTTTTTTTGTTGATTGGATAGATCGGAGCTGATTTTAGCATCTACCTCGATAGGACTCGATGATATTAGACTTATGGCTGATTTTAGCATCTGCCTTGATAAGACTCGATGATATTAGACTTATGGCTGAATTTTGACATCTGTCTCGATAGGTCTCGATGATATTTTAGGCATATGGCTGAATTAGCATCTGCCTCGATAGGTTTCGATAAGACTCGATGATATTGCATCTGAAGAAAAAAAGTTAAAAAATGTTAAACAATCTGGTAACTATCGAGTCCTATTAAGGCCTATCGAGACAGGTGCTAAAATTAGTCATATGCCTAATATCATCGAGTCCTATCGAGGTAGATGCTAAAATCATCCATAAGTCTAATATCATCGAGTCCTATCGAGGTAGATGCTAAAATCAGCCATAAGTCTAATATCATTGAGTCATATCGAGTCCTATCAAGGTAGATGCTAAAATAAGCTATATGCCTAAAATATCATCGAGTCCTATTGAGTCCTATCGAGGCCTATCGAGGCACAATCAAATCTAGAATCTAACATAAACTATCGAGTCCTATCGATTTCTATCGAGGTGCATAAAAAATCTCGAAAAAAACCCATATTTCTTCATTCCACAGCCCCGATCTGTTTGCACATACACATATTTCAGATTAAAAAGGAAATCCCTCACCTTCGCTTTCTTTGGGGTTGTTTCCTCAAAGCTTGGTCTGTTTGCTCGACGTTCTTCTCCTTTGCCTTCTACGATCGTCAACTCCGACAATATCCGAGCCACAGATGCTTGGTCGTGGTCGTGGATGACAATGCTTCTCCAATTTTCTTGGGTTTTGACGGATTAAATTGGGTTTGAGGGGTTTTTTCCTTCGGGACTAAGAAAGTGAGAGAGAGAATAGAGAGAGACCGAGAGAATACAGAGAGACTGCGGGAAACAAATATCAAGGGTATTTTGGGAATTAAGGGAAACAATAGGACCAATATGACATGTATAGAGTGGCTAGAATAATTTTGTTATTGGACCTCATTTAATGCATCATTTATCAAATTTCCCTTTATTAAAAGAAGAAACAGTTATTGTTGCGTCGGATGTTGCCATATATTAAACATTTACTAATCAGTTTTTAGCATATTTTAAATTTGGTAGAGTTTTTCTTTTTTGACAAAAAAAATTAATAAGATTTTTTTAGTATTATATTAATTGGAGAATAATTTTTTTCCCCAAACTCAAGCCTCTGTAATTACTACTAAAAGTCACATTCATATTTAACTTATTTATCTTTCATCATAATAAGACATGATTATGGCTCTATTCACTAAGTTAAAATGTTTAAATAACTTATCAAAAGTGTTAGCACAATCAATAAAAGCATAACATAAAACATAATGATAATTAATTCTATTACAAATTAAAAAAACAACCTAATAACATCCCACAAAAAATAAAAGAATAAAAAAATTAAGAAAAATTGCAAAGGTGTACAACTCTTACCAACACCATAAGAAGGTAACATATAGATAGTAGTATTAGTTGAATATAGGGTCCTACGTATTTTAATTTAATAACTATTATAAAATATGGCTAACCAATCATGTTGTGTCACCTCGTGTAGAGTTAGACACCTTACGGTGTCAAATACCAACACTCAAAATTAAGAATGGGAAAGCAAAATATATTGGCGCCTAAAAGGTGTTATTAATTACAAGAACTAATGTCACCTTCTCTCAAACTACAATTGAGAGAAATTTAATAGAAAGAAGTCTTTTCAATACAGCGAAAAGCACAATTTAAAAGGCGAATACTTTCCATGTAGTGATTGAACTTTATATTCAGACTTAACATTATGGCTTGTTAAAACTAATTGCGTACATTCACAGATTTAATCTACTTCGAATAAAAGAGAACAAACCAACCCCACAGAGTCGCATAACTGAACATTATTAAGCATTTTTTGTACTAATCACAAAGCGAAAATGGAAAAACCATTGAAATGGTTAACTGAAACCATATATATCAAAGCATAATTAAAAGACAAATACAACTATATATTTCTTACTAAAAACTTATTACTCTAACTGCTGACTGATCCATTCTCTTTCACTTCCTTATCCAATGTTCCATTAGCACATTTACATTTCACATCTTCTTTACCAGACTTTACTTCACTTTCTTTTTCCAACTTTTCTTTCTCAGCCTTGACCTTTTCTTCCTCTTCAGCCTTCAATTTAGCTTCTTCCTCTTCCTTCAACTTAGCTTCATCCTCAGCCTTCTTTTTTATAGCTTCCTCTTTGGCGGTCTCAAGAGAATCAACCAAATTCTTCAAACACTTGTCTGCGTCTTCCTCATCAGATTTTGGCATCAAACTCTCACCTACATCAGCTGGACTCATCTCTGTTTCCCCCAACAAACGCTCAATCATCGGAAACAAATCGTGTGATACAACATCCAAGTAGTTCTTTGCAAGCACCTTAAACGCTTCAAAACCACAGTAGGAGAGCTCTATATGCTTGTCCATTATCCCTCTCCGAATAAGAGCAGGATCAAGTTTGTCAACATAGTTAGTAGTGAACACAATAAGTCTCTCACCACCACAAGCTGACCAAATCCCATCAATGAAGTTCAAGAGTCCAGAAAGGGTGACCGTACTCTTAATGTTATTTTCTTCAGCCATTTTGCGAATAGGGTCTTTACTCTTTTCTTTATCTTCATCTTCATCTTTCTCCTTCTCCTTCTTTCGCTGACCAGTAAGATCAAGCGAACAATCAATGTCCTCAATCACAATGATAGACTTATTGGAAGTGTCGATTAACAGCTTCCTCAACTCGGTGTTGTCCTTAGCAGCCGTGAGTTCCAAATCATAGACATCATAATCTAGAAAATGAGCCATGGCAGAGATCATGGTTGATTTTCCAGTCCCGGGAGGACCATAAAGAAGATACCCTCGTTTCCAAGCTTTCCCAATTTTAGCATAGTACTCTTTTACCTTCTTGAACTTAAGAAGGTCGTTTATGATCTCCTGCTTCTTCTCAAGGTCCATAGCCAGAGTATTGAAACTGGCCGGATGCTCAAATTGGACATGGCTCCACTTTGTCCGTGAGCCGCCGTACCAGTTATCGTTAGAACCATTAGTGTAAAGCTTTCGTTGTTGATTTTTGATGGCTATAATTTTTCCTTCTTTGACCAAGTGATTGAGATAAGAGTTGGTGATGAGTTATCGGTGGCGTCTATGGAAGCTGAGGCTGTAGAACCTCTTCTCGTCGGAGTTGGGATACCACGAGAAGGTCGAGCTTTTAGGTACGTTTTTGTGAGAAGACCACCAGAGTTTGACGCCTTCGATGTCGTCAGTGACTTCTTCATTGTCATCCAAGCTCAGAACCAATGATTTGATATCTTTGATATCATGAGCCTTGAGTCGTTTAGCTCGAGTAGAGGAATTGGTGCTGAGGTAGCTTTGGATGGCTAAGTAGATTTCACTGCGCTTGAAACGGTCGCCAGAGTATTCATTGAAGGTAATATGGATATAAGGGTAGACCAGCCCCACGACTTTGTCTGTGTATTTTGTGAGTGTTAAGGAGTTTGTTAAGTAGTTAGTTAATAGTCAGTTAGTTCTCTACTTGTATTTTGTTATAGCTGTTATAGGTTGTTACTCAACAACCTTCTCTGTTATCAAAGGTTAATTCTCGTTAGCCTTACTGAATATAAATACTCTGTACTCCTTTTCATTTGTTAATGAGAAAATACAATTCAGCTTCTTTGATAGTCTTTTACTTAATATGGTATCAGAGCCAGGTTCTTTTGTGAGCTATGGAGCACACTTCAGATCCTGTCCATGGTGATTCTCTTTGTCCAAATTTGTCCAACTCTTTCCCAAATCTTCTTCCCAAAACTTCTCTCGTCACATTTTCTCACACGCTCTCTGTACGCCTTGATGAACACAACTACTTACCTTGGAAACACCAAGTTTTTGCTGCCATTAAAGGCAGTCGACTCCAACGGTTTCTCGATCCCATTCTCACACCGCCGATGTACCTCTCCGATGAAGATCGTCTCGCACAACGCATCAATCCCGACTACGATGATTGGGACCAACAAGATAGCATTCTGGTGTCCTGGCTTCTATCTTCAATGACTGAAAAAATCCTAACTCGAATGGTTGGATGCAACACGGCTGCTCAGATCTGGCGAAATCTTCAAGACTACTTCACTGCTCTCAATCGTGCCAACATCGGCCAGTACAAAACTTTGCTGCGTAATACTCGGATGAAGGGTTCCTTGGGTGATTACCTTCTCAAGATTAAGAGTCTTGTTGATACTCTTGCCTCCATTGGACATACATTGATTGAGCAAGATCACATTGAGGCGATTTTCAATGGTCTTTCACGAGATTACGAAGTCTTCATTACCTCTGTTAATACCAGGACTGATGCTTACACAGTGGCTGAAATTGAGGCTCTTTTAATGGCTCAAGAAGTTAGGTTGGAAAAAGGATCTCAAGATTTGGATATCAAGAATGAAGCTAATCTAGACAGGCTACCCCTACCTATCGTGGCAATCAGTACAGTGGTCCCTCAGCTACATCTCCACGCGTCTTGTACAACCCATCTGTGGCTGCTTCTCCTGGCTTTGGCCCATACCCCTCACGATCTGCCCCACCTGCCCCTTCACGTGGTCAATATAGTGGTCCCAAACCTGGAGCAGCTTCAACAGGACGTGGACAATTCAATCCTTGGGGTCAAAAACCTCAATGTCAGCTATGCAACAAATTGGGTCATACAGTAAAGCAGTGTTTTTATCGATTTGACAAATCATTTACTGGTCCTGAATGTTTTCAGCAATTCTCGGGTAGTGCTAACATAGCTGAAATGCAGGCTCTTTATGCTTCCCCTGATACTGTCGCAGACCCCAGCTGGTACCCTGATTCAGGCGCCACAAATCACCTCACACCAGATGTCTCTAATGTCCATCACAGTCTGGAATACAATGGTGACCAGAAAATTTATATGGGAAACGGTACAGGTTTGCCTATTCATCATATTGGTCATTATTTTTTCAAGTCTCCCATTCATTCTAAACAGCTCATATTAAATAATCTTCTTCATGTTCCTAACATTACAAAAAATATTCTTAGCGTTTCTCAATTCTCTCTAGATAATAACGTGTTTTTTGAATTTCATCATTTTCAATGTTTTGTCAAAGATCAGGAAACTTTGAAGAATTTACTTGTTGGGAATCTTGAGCATGGCCTCTACAAATTTGATCCACTCCAACTAAGCTCTATCTCATCTCTTCAACACAGTCGTGCCTCTACTCTTTCACCGAGTGTCAATGGTCAGCCTATACCACAATGTAACAATCATGTTTTGTCCAAACAATCAAAATACTTTATTCTCTGGCATAATAGGCTTGGTCACCCTACTGCCAAAATAGTCAAGTTTACTTTACAATCTTGTAATATTGATATTCCCATTAATAAAAATAATACAATTTTTCCTGATCTCTGCTCTGCTTGCTGTTTGGGTAAAGTTCATAAGCTTCCTTTTTCTACATCTAACACTGCATATAATGAACCACTACAAATTTTACACTCTGACTTATGGGGTCCTGCCCCTCATACCTCATCTAGTGGTTATAAATATTATATCAGCTTTATAGATGCCTTCTCTATACACACCTGGATTTACATGCTTAGGACTAAAAATGAAGCTCTCCCTACCTTCACCAGCTTTAAAGCACAAGTAGAGCTGCAACTTGGTTTCAAAATAAAAGCTATTCAGTCAGATTGGGGTGGGGAATATCGTTCATTTACAAATCTTTTGAACCAAAATGGGATCATTCACAAAATTAGTTGTCCTCACACACATGAACAAAATGGTGTGGCTGAGCGCAAGCACAGACACATCATTGAGAGTGCCCTTACCCTATTAGCTCAAGCCTCTCTTCCTCTTAAGTATTGGGATGAAGCTTGTCGAACATTTGTATTTCTTATAAACAGGATGCCTACTCCTCAACTCAACTTCTTGTCCCCACTTGAGCTGTTATTCAACACCAAACCCGACTACAAATCCCTTAGAGTGTTTGGTTGCTTGTGTTATCCTAACCTAAGACCCTATAATAGATTCAAACTTCAATACAGGTCTCAACCTTGTGTGTTTCTTGGTTATAGCCTTTCACAAAAAGGCTACAAATGTCTTGCAAAGGATGGTAGGCTCTATATTTCCAGAGATGTTTTATTTGATGAACATATTTTTCCTTATTCAGATATGACAAGTCCATCATCTTCTCATATTTCTCCTCCACCTTCTCTCCCTTTCGCTGCTCCTCCAATACTTCACCAAGTATCACAGTCTGGTGCTCCACATGCTCCTCCACTCGATCCATTTCCATCCTCTCGGTTAGTCTCCACACAATCAGTTCCTTCATGTTCTCATCCTGTCCCACCTGACTTATCACCTCCTTTTTCTCCTCCAGAAATTTCGTCTCTTCCTCCCATTTCTCCTTGACTCTCGGATATGGCAAACAATACCGTACCTCCTTCTCAAAATCAATATACTGGTATTTCTAATATACAGACTACTTTTCCCACTGGTGTTGATGTGTTACAGGTACCAAATTTGCCTCGCACTGTCCCTGCCAATAGTCATGCTATGCAAACAAGAGCAAAATCAGGAATTCGCAAGCCTAAGGTTCTCATTGCATCGCTTACACCTTCCTCTGTTAAAGAAGCATTAAAGGTCTCTCACTGGTTTGATGCTATGCAATCTGAGCATGATGCTTTGAAAAAGAATGACACTTGGACATTGGTTGATCTTCCTGACATTCGGTCTCCTATAGGATGCAAATGGGTATTTCGTGTCAAAGAACATCCTGATGGTTCAGTTTCAAGATACAAAGCAAGATTGGTCACCAAGGGATATCATCAACAAGCTGGATTCGATTTTCATGAGACCTTCAGTCCAGTGGTTAAGCCACTAACTATCAGAGTTATTCTCACACTTGCTCTTACAAAAGGGTGGAAAATAAGGCAACTGGATGTTGATAATGCCTTTTTAAATGGAGATTTGCATGAAGAGATATATATGGTACAACCACCCGGATTCATTGACAGTGAGTTTCCTAACAAGGTGTGCAAGCTCAAGAAAGCACTCTATGGACTCAAACAAGCCCCACGAGCTTGGTTTGAAAAACTGTCCAATGCCTTATTTTCTTTTGGCTTTGTCTCGGCCAAAACAGATCATTCTCTATTTGTTAGAGCTCAACCCGACAGCTGCATTTACATATTGGTCTACGTGGATGACATTTTAGTCATAGGCAGCCATGATGATGATGTTTCAGCTCTTATTTCTCAGTTAAGTACCACTTTTTCCTTAAAGGATCTCGGCATTGTCACCTATTTCTTAGGCATTCAAGTTCTCAATACCCCAGATGGAGTTCTTCTCTCTCAGAAGAAATATTTACAGGATCTAGTTTGCAAGGCACAACTTCAGGGGGCCAAGACTCAAAGCACACCAATGAATGGTGGACTCCGCTTATCCAGCTTTGGTAGTGATCCAGTTGAAGACTCCACCATGTACATATCACTTGTGGGAGCCTTACAATATGCAACAATCACTCGCCCTGACATCATCTTTAGTGTTAATAAGGTCTGTCAGTTCATGCATAATCCCTTATAGTCTCACTGGGTTGCAGTTAAGCGCATCATTCGATATCTTGCAGGAACTCTCGACTACGGCCTTCACCTGAAACCAGTCTCCTCTTTCAATCTGACAGCCTATTGTGATGCAAACTGGGCCTCGGATCCTGATGACAGGAGGTCTACAACTGGTTTTTGTATCTTCTTAGGTGAAAATCTCATTGCCTGGAAATCCAAGAAGCAAAGCACCATCTCCCGGTCCTCTACAAAAGCAGAGTTTCTTAGTCTGGCAGATGTTGTTTCGGAAGTCACTTGGGTTCAATCTTTGCTGAGTGAGTTGCACTTCAAGTCAACTAATATTCCTTGTATCTGGTGTGACAATCTAAGTTCGATTCAGCTTGCAGCAAATCCCATCCTTCATGCTCGTACAAAACATATAGAAATAGACCTCTATTTCGTTAGAGACAAGGTGCTTTCAAAACAGATACAAGTTCAACATGTTCCTGCTTCTGGCCAATTAGCTGATTGTCTTACAAAACCAATTTCTAACTCCAGATTTGCTGATCTTAGAGACAAACTGTCTGTGGTTTCTCACCACACTCAGTTTGAGGGGGCCTGTTAAGGAGTTTGTTAAGTAGTTAGTTAATAGTCAGTTAGTTCTCTACTTGTATTTTGTTATAGCTGTTATAGGTTGTTACTCAACAACCTTCTCTGTTATCAAAGGCTAATTCTCCTTAGCCTTACTGAATATAAATACTCTGTACTCCTTTTCATTTGTTAATGAGAAAATACAATTTAGTTTCTTTGATAGTCTTTTACTTAATAGTGAGATAACGCCAAAGATCGTATGGGAAGTATTGTTGGAACATGGCATAACCAAACATTATGCTAGCAATTACTGACCCAAATTGAGTCAACATTTCTCCCATGAACATCATTTTTTTTCTTTTGTAATGAAAGAGTATGATCAGAGAAGTAATGTCCTACTTATTTTAGTGAGGTCGTGAACTTCTTTATAACAAACAGCCATGTTTGCCGTGCTAACGAAGGTACGTGGTTTCTTCGAAGATTCCTAGTCTACAGAGTTATGAGCACAAAAATATTTATTTTATTTGTGTCACTGTTAATCAACGGTGAATATTCATCGTGAAACGGAATACTCGGCCGTTATCTTTGACTATTTCCATGTTTTGTTATTACACAATTTTTTTTTTGTTAGTATTTTATATGGAGTAATATAATTAGAAACATAATTCCATTATCACAATCATTTTCTAGAGTGCCTACGAATATTTAAAGACCATAATGAGATGGTTAATATTAATCTAATTGCAATTGAGGCACATGGTAGCATCCTAAAGACTATAGGTTGACCCATTAAACCATAGTCCACCATATCTAATAATACAAGCCCAATAGGCCCAATATACCCATTAGGGTAATAAGGCATACAAGACATATATATAGAACATATATGTTGTTGGGTGAAGATACGCATGTGGTTGTGGTAAAGGTTGCTCTCCATAAGATCTCTCTTGTATTGCTATTTTCTAATCATCTTTGTGTAGATCGTGAGAGATTCAAAGATGAACATTGAAGACTCAATGTCAGGTATGTTTTATCTCTATATATTCAATTCAATACCCTAAATAAAGTTTGATCTTGCAGATTACATGAGCATGGTTTATTGTTATTAATTTCAGAATTGATAATGTTATAATGCTCATATGTTAGAAATATTAATAATTGGCATCAGAGACAGGTTCACTTGATTTTAGGGTTTGAAATTTTAATATATACCCAATTTTTTCAAAATCTAATTTTTTGGTGTATTAATTTCGAAATAATGCTATGTTACTTTGGGTAATTTGATTTGATAATGAATATCAGTTTTCAACTTGTTTTTGGCATTTTATTTATGAAAATATCAAGTTTGTTTTAAAGCTTAACAATGGAGAAACCCATTTCAGATTTATGGGTTTTTTCATCTTTTGTTGGGAATAAATGAGTAATAGGAAGAGATGGGGTGATGGGTGACGATGAATGGATGAAAACCCCCACAAAAGGCGCTTGAAATCGGCCTAAAATGGCCAAGAACCAGCTTGATCGAAACCGGGTTGAAACCAAACCCGTAGATCTGATTTTCAAGGACAGGGACAACAAAAACGACACGTCGTTTTGCCTCTGTCAGGCAAAAAACGACATGTCGTTTTATAGGTATTAAAAAAATGACACGTCGTTTTTCAGCATACTTGTTCTGTCGTTTTTAGAAAAACGACATGTCGTTTTTGGGGTAAAAAAAAAAGAAGTTTTTTGGGGCGCGTGGGGGTGCGTGATGGGTCTTTTTTGGCCAAATTTTTACCATTTCACTCCTATTCTCATATCCTACTATTTGTATATGTTTATGCACAAGATTAATTCATAGATTTGGTTTCATAATTGTATTTATATTTAATCTTTTGTGGCATAAATCTTATTATATATTGTCAACAATTATTGTTTATTTTCTTTCCTGTCGTAAGAATAAGCATGTAAATTGTTTAGTAAAGAGGAACATTTAAATAATTATTTATTTAAATTTTTTGTGTTTTTTCCTCCAAAATTACATTAAGATCTATATAAGTAATTAATTATCCTATCGATAATAATTGCTTGGTAAGGATGCTTAATATGGTAAAGAAAATTTATTAAACATTATGAATCACAATTTATCTATCCTTTCGATAGTAAATTAATGTATTTGATTATAATGTTTAATAGATTGTTCTTACCTGTGTATGAGTTCTATTTTGTATGTTTGTCTAAGAACTCTAGCATACATAATGATCATTTGTTATTTTGCGATCATATATTGATGAGAAAAGAGCACAAATGACATGGTTTATCATAACATGTATTTAATAGTTATTGCTCTTGTTTCTCATTCAGCTGTAAGCATTCCTAGATCTCCTGCCGTCTTGACGCTGAATGCAACCAACCACAAGCAGTGGATTGAAAATATCACGATGAACTTGACCTTCATGAAAATGGACTTGGCCTTGAGAATTGATGAACCATCTAAGCCTGCTGATGATGCTACTGAGAAGGTTAAGAAATCTTACGAGGACTGGGAACACTCCAATCGTTGTTGCTTGATGCTTATGAGATATCACATGGACGAATCCATTCGTGATAGTATTCCCAAGTCTGAAAATGCAAAGGATTTTCTTACTGCCATTAAGGAAAAGTATAAGAAATTCTCAAAGAATGAGAAGAATGAACACTTGAACATGCTGCATCACACTGTTTACGATGGTTCAGGTGACATTATGGCTCACATTGACAAGCTCATGGGCCACTATCATAAACTTAAGGCCATGGATATGGACCTTGGTGAGGATTACATGGTGTGGTTGGTGATGGAGAACATTCCATCTCAGTTTGATTCAATCAGATCAAGCTACAATGCTCAGAAGGATTAATGGACTGTTGGGGAGATGTCTGTTATTCTTGCCAAGGAAGAGGAGGACATGAGAAAAGGTAGGGCAAGAAGTATCTCCATGGTGATGAACCCAAACAATCCTCACAAAAGAAAGTTCACTTCCAATAACTCTGGTAACCAAGAACCTCCCAAGAAAAAGGCACTTAGTCCTAAAGGGAATGGACAGTCCAACTCATCCTCTAATGGTCATAAGAATGAGTTTTTCAAAGGGAAGTGCAACTTTTGCCAGAATTTTGGGCACAAGAAAGCTGATTGTAGAAAGCTCAAAGCTCACCTAGAGAAGAAAGGTAATTGTCTTGTGATGGTTTGTTTAGAATCCAATATTATTGATGTGCCCTCAAATTATTGGTGGTTAGATATTGGAGCCACAATTCATGTTACGAATTCCTTGCAGGCAGTGACAAGTCGAAGAAGACCGAGTAGTCTGGAGCAGAATGTGTACATGGGAGACGATACAAAAGTCCAAATCGAATTTTTGGGGACAGTCAGATTGCAGTTGAATACCCTCTTTTAGGAGGAATTTGATTTCTGTATCTATTTTGGATAGGCTTGGATATAGTTTTCTTTTTGGAACTGGAAAACTCACTTTGTATCGTGACTCTCTTTTGGTTAGAAATGGAACTTTATGTGGAAATTTATATAAACTTGATTTGCAGGATGTTGCTTCTATTTCTTCTACTTCTTCTCTTAATAATGTTGTTGGTTCTAAACGTGCAAGGTTAGATTTAAAATCTTCTATGTTGTGGCACAAACGTTTAGGCCATATCTCTAAAGATAGAATGCAAAGGTTGGTGAAAGATGGAGTTCTTCAAGATATAGATTTTTCAGATTTTACTGCCTGTGTTGATTGTATTAAAGGAAAGTTAACGACCAAAGTTAGAAAAAGTAAAACAGATAGGTGCACACGATTGTTGGAGTTGATCCATACTGATATTTGTGGGCCTTTTGTTCCGCCTGCTATGGGTGGTTATAAATACTTTATCACCTTCATTGATGACTTTTCCCGGTATGGCCATGTTGAGCTCATCCGTGAAAAATCTGAATCTTTAGATGCGTTTAAGATTTTCACGACGAAAGTTGAGCTTCAAAAGGGGAAGAAGATCAAGGCAGTTAATTCTGATAGAGGTGGAGAGTATTATGGACGTTATGATGAAAGTGGAAGGAACCCCGGGCGTTTCGCTAGATACTTACAGGAATGTGGCATTGATGCAAGATATACAATGCCAGGAACACCCCAACAGAATGGAATTGCTGAAAGGAGAAATCGCACTCTTCTTGACATGGTGCGATGTATGTTGGTTCATTCTAGTTTGCCAGAGTTTTTATGGGGTGAGGCATTAAAGACTGCAGCTTATATCTTGAATCAAGTGCCCAGCAAGTCTGTCCCAAAGACGCCTTATGAGCTATGGTCAAGTAAGAAACCGAGCTTGCGTCATTTTCATGTTTGGGGTTGCAAAGCAGAAGTGAGGCCCTATAATCCACAGTCTAAGAAACTTGATCCGAAGACCATTAGTGGCTATTTTGTGGTCTACACCATTGGATCAAGGGGTTCCAGATTTTATTGCCCATCTCACACCACCAGGGTTATAGAATCAGATAGGGCTGTCTATTTTGAGAATGAATTTGGTTCAAGTCAAGGGTCAAGAGAAATTATTTTCAGGGAAGAACGCATTTTTGTCCCTGTACCTGTCGCTTCCGCTCCTATTGATGACCCTGTGATTGAACAGATTCCGGCAGAAACTCATGATGAACGTCAAAATCAAGAACAAGGTGAAAATCTTGATATTGGGGATGATGAATCTATGGTGAGAAGATCACAGAGAACCCGCAGGTCTGCTATTCCTAATGACTACCTTGTCTATTTACAAGAACATGAGTTTGATGTAGGAGACACTTTTGAGCCAGTTCCCTATCAAGAAGCTATGAATAGTCCTCAATCTATATTGTGGATGGATGCAATGAAAGATGAGTTGAATTCTATGTCACAAAATGAAGTTTGGGAGTTGGTTGAATTACCCAAAGGTTGCAGACCCATTGGATGCAAATGGGTGTATAAGATCAAACGTGACTCGAATGGGAAAGTGGAAAGGTATAAGGCTAGGCTTGTGGCTATAGGCTATAGCCAGAGAGAAGGTATTGATTTCAAAGAAACCTTTTCACCTGTTTCCACCAAAGATTCGTTGCGAATTATTATGGCTATAGTTCCTCATTTTGATCTAGAACTCAATCAAATGGATGTGAGGACTGCCTTCTTGAATGGAGATTTATTTGAAGATGTTTACATGACTCAACCTATTGGTTTTGAGAAGTCTGGCAAAGAACACATGGTTTGCAAGCTCAAAAAGTCTATCTATGGGCTTAAACAAGCATCAAGGCAATGGTATCTCAAGTTCGATATGATTGTCACTGGAAATGGCTTCAAGGAGAATGTAGTAGATCAATGTATATACATGAAGGTCAGTGGGAGCAGCTTTATTTTTCTAGTATTGTATGTTGACGACATCCTACTTGCATCTAATAATTCTGATCTGTTGACTGAGACAAAACAACTTTTGTTTAGCCATTTTGATATGAAGGATCTTGGTGAGGCTTCCTATGTACTTTGGATTCAGATTCTTTGAGATAGGGCTAATGGCATTCTTCGTTTGTCTCAGAAGACTTACATTGATTGGATCTTGAAAAGATTCAATATGCATGCATGTTCTCTTGGGAAGGCACCGATAGTGAAGGGTGATAAGTTCTCAAAGGCCCAATGTCCACAAAATTATAAAGAGAGAGATGAAATGAAAGTCATTCCTTATGCGTCATTGGTTGGTAGCTTGATGTATGCTCAAGTATGCACACGCCCTGATATTGCTTTTGTTGTCAGTGTGTTGGGTAGATACTTGAGTGATCCTGGTCTTAGCCATTGGAAAGCGGCTAAGAAAGTCATGAGGTATCTTCAGGGTACAAAGGATCATATGTTGACTTATCGACGAGCTGACACTCTTGATATAGTTGGGTTCAGTGATGTCGATTATGCAGGATGCGTGGATGATAAAAAGTCCACTTCAGGCTACATTTATATGATGGCTGGAGGAGCTGTTTCATGGAAAAGTGTCAAGCAGACACTCACAACTTCTTCTACGATGGAGGCAGAATATATGGCGTGTTATGAGGCTACTTGTCAAGCAATATGGCTGCGGAATTTCATTTCTGCATTGAGTGTTGTAGACTTTATTTCGAGGCTGCTGAAATTGTATTGTGACAACTCCGCAACAGTAGCTTTCTCTAAGAACACTAGGAGTACTTCTCGCTCAAAGCATATTGATATAAAGTATTATTTTGTTAAAGAGAAAGTCCCTGAGTCCCTCATTTCTATTGAGTACACGCCTACCACTAGCATGTTAGCAGACCCACTAATGAAAGACTTACCTATATGTGTGTTTTTAGAACATGTTGCCCGAATGGGATTGTCAGGAGCCTAGCTTGTTGAGCTCAGTGGGAGTTTTGTTATTTATATATTGAACATGCTAGTATTTTGTATGGATTGCTTATAGCTTGTGTTTTGTTCTGAACATGCATAATGATAATTGAAGTCACTTCTTATTGTTGTTGTTATGTATATATGTTTATATATGTATATACTATTGTTCATCGAAGTGACAGGTACAAAAGGAGATGAATGTGCATAGTCTCAAATTAATGTACCACATGCATGTTTGGTTTGATAGTTAATGGTTGTTATGATATTTAAATGTCTATAGGGCCAAGTCATATGTAATATTTGTATCCTATCGGTATAATATTATGTATGATTTATTTGATTGTCATATATGTGTTAGACAAGATTATGGTGGTTTGATTAAATTGTCCAAGTGGGAGAATGTTAGAATTTTATATGGACTAATATAATTACAAACATAATTCCATTATCACAATCATTTTCTAGAGTGCCTACGAATAGTTAAATACCATAATGAGATGGTTAATATTAATCTAATTGGAATTGATGCACATGGTAGCACCCTAAAGACTATAGGTTGGCCCATTAAACCATAGTCCACCATGTCTAATTATACAAGCCCAATAGGCCCAATATACCCCTTAGGGTAAGAAGGCATACGAGACATATATATAGAACATATATGTTGTTGGGTGAAGATACGCATGTGGTTGTGGTAAGGGTTGCTCTCCATAAGATCTCTCTTGTATTGCTATTTTCTAATCATCTTTGTGTAGATCGTGAGAGTTTCAAAGATGAACATTGGAGACTCAATGTCAGGTATGTTTTATCTCTATATATTCAATTCAATACCCTAAATAAAGTTTGATCTTGCACATTACATGAGCATGGTTTATTGTTATTGATTTCAGAATTGTTAATGTTATAATGCTCATATGTTAGAAATATTAACATTTTTCTCTCATCAATTATGACACAATTTTTTTCACATCAATTTTCAAAAAATTCAGAAAAATTCCCTTAACTTAATTTTCAAACCACGTGACCGGACTCATTCTTTATTTATTTTGATCAAAGTACAAAAGTGTCTTTTGATTTTTAGTCATTATGTCTAATTTATTGAATTATCTCTACTAACAACTAACTAATGGATTGAACCCTAATTTAATACTATAAATTATTTTGAATTTCTAAAAAAATGATAGGATGTTTGCTATAACTACAATATATACCGTCATAAAAACAATCCAAATAGTAATTTCTCCATATGTCAAAAACAAAAATACTCCCAACGATAGGGATAAATATGCCCCTACTATAAAATTTTCTTATATACGTATATATATAGTAATGAACTTTGCCGTCGCTTTATTTTATATATTTTCATTAATTTTGATTTTTTTAATATATTTAAATATTTAATAATTAATAACAGTATGATCAATTAAATTATATATTGCTCCAATAATTATAAACGTAGATGAGATATATTTTTAATGCAACGAAATTTGATTTCATATATATAAAAATATTAGTTAAAAGCAACTTGTAATGTACGTTTACTTAGTTATTTTTAGAAAATGTATTAATTTATTTTTATTATGATTTTTAATTGTCATATAAATTTTAAATAAATAAATAATCATATATTATAAAAGAATGACATAAGTGTTGACGCCGTTTTTCGTCAACTTAAAAATGAGAGCCATTAAACAAGAATATATCTGAGAAAATGAAATAAGAAGATGACAACAGGATCTTTTTATGTGGTTCAGCAGTTAAAAATCTACATAGTCCACGAGTCCATATTATTAGCTCTTTGGAGTTTCCTGAAAACTTTCAAAGAATAGTTGCCCATAATTTTCTCTCCAAATCTCAATATTTCACCCCTTACAAATGGAGTTTCCTTCTCTATTTATAGGGAAGGTTCCATAATTCTTTCCCACATATTTCGGGAAGATATTCTATGAATTAAATGATATAATGTCACCTAATGCATTATCTTTTACTTGTATGATAATATCCCTTAGAATGTGGGATTGGATAACTAATTACATCATATCCCTTAAACATAGGGATTTTACAACAATAAATACATTCACACGTAACCGACTAGCTTAGATATTGGGTTTATTATGCCGTTGAGATTATTTTTCAATCACGAGCTCGTCATTCTTGCTTCGCCTTTGCTCCCAACAAGTTATTGATGGAGTCATCATATTCGAGCTTATGCCTCTCGAGCTTGGATCATCTTGTCTGAGGGCAAGAGATACATCAGGAAATATATACAAGTGTTGAACCCTTTGCTGTTGTGAGCTTACCTCATAAGCTCGAAGCATCTTCAAGGCTATATACTGCACGAGCTCACGAGATCGTTATTTACAGCGAAACTGTCTGACTGGATGATCATATGAGGACTGTGCGTGTTTCGAGCTTACACCTAACGAGCCTAGATTTTGGGATCATAATTCCTCATGCTCAAAATCTAGGTGTAACATTTTGCCCCCTCAAAAGTATCAGTTCGAATCTTATGAGAAGGAAACTTTTGAACTGTCTTCCTTGGATACTGTTGTAACGACCCAAAATCACTAATATGACTTAAGGGCCTTGATTAGTGTGCCCGGAGGGCATAATTGGTTTATGTGTGAATTTATTGAGTTTGACGCGTGATTATATAATAAGCATGCTTGTATGGTTATATGAATGTAAATGTGAGTATATGCTATAATTGTGAGAACCACATTATTATGTGGGTAAATTTGCAGCATGCGACTTGAGGCGATCCTAGGGAGCTAGTTAGCGGGAAAGTCACAACGGAGCTTAATACTTGACTTTGGGAAAGTCAAGGGGTATTTTAGGTATTGGATGGTTATTTAGGTTATCGGGTTATAGAAATAAATAATTGGAGATATATTCGAGGTTAGGAAGCTTAGGTGGGAATACTGGAAAATTTTACAATTTTGCCCTCGGGGACGTTTCCGGCACCCCGAGCCTCGGAATTGACTTAATTGCTTAAGGATAGATGGATAAAACTTAGGAAACAGTGGAAACATCAAGAACCGACTCTCCCTTCTCTCTCTCCTTCTCCTTTCTTCTTTCTCAAGGAAAACCACTAGAACCTAAGGAATTCAGCTGGGAATTCAGTAGATTGAGCTGGAGTTTTGGAGGATTAATCTAGTGTTCAGCTAAGGGGTTCAACCAAGATTAAGGTAAGTCATAAGCTTTGTGCATGGTGATTAATTCTGTGTTTATGGCTGGTTTTGAGGTGTTTATGGATTTTGATATTGAAGGATTGAATTGAAGCTGAAACTTGGAAGTTAGCTTAGGAATCCCTTAGAGAGTTGGTTCAACAGAGAAGGTAAGCTCCAATTCATGATTTAGTGTTTGAATTTTGATTTTTTATGACTAGTTTTAGTGTTCTTGAGTGTGTGAGTTTCAGAGATTGAAAAGGTGTATTGATGAGTTTTTAGATTAGGTTTCTGCTAGCTTGTGCTTCTGAAATCATGCAGGGAGGTTTGTGATAATTGTGGTATATTATTGGGGTGGTTTTGAATGGTTTTGAGTGAGGTTTGAGAGTTAAAAATGGAGGTTTTTTTGGGTTCGAAGGGGGCGGGCCGCGGCATAGTTCTTGGTGAGCCGCGACCCTCTGAAGCTAAAGTGTGCTAACGAAGGAGGGCGGGCTGCAGCATGGGGCTTGTAGGGCCGTGTCCCGTATCTAGTTCTGAGTGTGGATGGGTTCTGTTTGAGGGCCATGTTGTGGCATAGGAGGCTTGATCTGTGGCCCTTAAGGGAATTTGGGATTTTGGGGATTTTGGGATTTTAAGCATGGGAATTTAACCTAGGGTGCTCGGGATCGATTCTACTACCGTGTTTGGTGGAATTCGATATTCTGTAGACTAGAACCTTATCTAGAAGCCCATTTACAATTATTAATGGTATCCCTTATCTTGGTTGTGACTAGGTATAAGCTAGGGGCTCGGGAAACGGATCGTGTTCAAGAGGCATCTCACGTAACCAGTACACTTGGAAATTAAAGGTAAGAAAACTGCACCCAGTTATGGATTCATAATGGGAATAAGGGTTCCCTGTTTTGTATGCTTTATGAAGGATGGTATTATGCCATATAAATAGTAAAAAAATGACCTAAGAGTGCCGAAGTTTACATTAGCGCACAGGGCGCGGCTCAGCCACTGGTAGCTGAGGACAACTTATTATGCACTAAGCTCGGTTTAAGCGGGCCGGAATCAGTGGGGTAAACAGAGGGTACGACCTAAGGTGTCGACCCTGATTATTATGTGACTTGATTGCTATTAATGATTGGTGGATTTGTCGTGCTGAATAGCTGAGTGTTGATTGGTTGAATCTTTGGTTGTATCTCCATGCTATGTGATTAATGGAGTATATTAAGTGTATGGACATCCTTAAA
Source organism: Humulus lupulus (assembly GCF_963169125.1). NCBI lineage: Eukaryota > Viridiplantae > Streptophyta > Magnoliopsida > Rosales > Cannabaceae > Humulus > Humulus lupulus. The sequence continues at coordinate 76,266,471 of NC_084794.1, read as the reverse complement.
GGGGTTATTTAATTGTTATCATTGTTTGTTATATAATGTTATGTTTTCTTACTGGGCCTTGGCTCACGGGTGCTACGTTGTGCAGGTAAGGGCAAGGGCAAGCTTGATCAGCCCTGATTCGGAGAGCTCTGAGAGCAGAATATACAAGATCAGCTACTCAGCCGCCACGGTTGAGGGGGAGATAGGAATAGGCAAACCATAAATGTCTGTTTTGCCCTTAGAGTGGCCAATGGTTGATTGTACTCTGGAAATTTTGTAAACTAACTTTTTAAACGTTATTTCTTTTGGGATCCCTTGTGTAAAATATTTGATTTTATGAAAAGTATCCTTTGAGACCAAAACATTTTAACCCTAGCTCATTAATGGTTTTAGCAACATGTTTTGAACTAAATGACTTGATTAGCAAGTCCTGCACCTTTATAAATACACAGTGTAGCGGTCTTGGCTATCCAGGGCATTACAATTGTACCGTTTAAAGTGCTCAAGAGTGGACACGCGTGAGCTAGGGGTTGCTCAATCAGAGTACTTGAGTTCTTTTGTACCATGCCCACGTCTATTCGCTTGCCAACTTTATGCCTCCATTACCACGTTTGTACCTGATAGACAGATCAGATACTGAATCTGGCCAATGGCCCAGATCAACTAGACCTTTGACATTCCCTGGGGCTTATAAATTTGCCCGTGTCATCTAATTCATCCCATTTTTGCATCTTTTAGTTTCAGAAAAAGAAAAAAAACAAGAGCCAAAAAACCCTTTTTCCTCTTTGCATGTTCTCTAAACCGAGAAAACAAAACAACTTTGGCTTGTTCAACTTCGTGAGATCGTTCTTGCAACCACTCCTCCGGTCATCAATCTCTCTGTATCCGCAAGCCACCGTGTGTAAGTTTCTGTTCTTGATCCCATATGTTTATATATATATTTTTCTTTTACATTTCTATGTTCTCGTTGCACCGTAAGCATATTTACTAGTTTTATAAGAATATTCGTAGCAATTAGTAACCTCAATCACATTGTTTAGCTAATATTGTGTAGACTTTGGGTTCAAAAAATTTCTGATATCATGGGTTTCAAACGCAGATTTAGCGTAGAGGATGCAAATGTAGATGTTTTTATTTTTATTTTTTAGACTACGGGTGAATTATTGTGTAGATAAAGAAATGGGGTACTGACTTAGGGTTTTAAATTGCATGTTTCCTGAAATTATCACCTTTTTGAGTAACCCTCAACTTTTTCCCTGAAAATCCGGGATTCTTTAAAACAAATCCAATTTCCCTCCTTTGTGTCAAATATACGCTTAAAGCCTGAATCTTTCAATGGCTCGGGGCTCCTTCGAATTAATCCCATTCCTTTGAGATTTCGATCTCAATCGAGCTTATTCCGTGATTTCGAGCCTTTGAGCTCGAATCACCTAGAATTTTATTCTTCATTTCTTGTGTGCTTGACCCTCACCCTTTTCTTTCTTGCTAGATGTCACAAAATCTTGAAAAACGGTGGGGGTCAGTGCTCGCAACTCCCTATTCTCTGACGACTCCAAGCCCTGAATCACCCTTCAATCGAAATCAGCGGCTAATTCGGGAGCACAAAGTGAGGTGTGAGAAAGAAGATATTCGAGCTCACTTTCGATGTCAAATCAACGAGGTTGAGGAGAGGAAAAGGAAAAGACTTCGAATCGCAATAAATCCAGACCCAAACCCCGAACTTAGATTGGTCCCTCTCGACCCCAAGTTCAAAGTAATTGTTGCCTTCAAGCCGGGTGATCTCCTTTTCTCACTGATGGAGACATCAAATCGCCCGACCACCTCGCAGCTAGTTGCCATTCCTACCTCGAGGGAGGAATTTTTTGAGGCTGAGCATTATTGGAGCTCAGTTTCTTCCTTAGGAAAAATCACCGACATCCTGGCTTGTCAAGGCCTAGGATTGTTAGGCTCGCTGAGGTGTCGAGCTCCTACCTCCAATGAACGAAGCTGCTACGCCCTGGGAGATGGCCGCCCCAACAATAAACTGAAGCTCGCGGCCTGGAGTTGCGAACATATGAAGGCATAGGCTCTACTACCCTTGAAGTCCATTTTTAAGGACTTTCTGGATTTTGTTGGGCTTGCGCCCTTCCAACTCCAGACCAATTCATACAGGGTCTTGTCAGCCCTAAGGTCGCTGTACCACGAACTGAAGTGGGAAGGACCTTCGCCAAGGGAGATCCTGTATCTCTTCTGCCTGAAAAGCAACCCCTCCCGAGCTTGGGGAGGAGATGGCTTCTATTACTTGTCGAGCTATCCCAAGGAGAAGAAGATTTTTTAGGATATGTTGAACCATCCCCCCAACTTCAAGCTAGCCTTCTTTTGGACAGACGGCCTGGCTCCCTCAAAGTTCTATTCGTTCAGACGAATTCGTAAGTATATGACCCCCTTTCTTTACATGCTCGTCTAATGTTTAGGCACGAACTAATTAATGTATTTGATTCTTCAGCCAATTATCACCATCCTACTCCTACGGACTTAATGAAGGAGCACAAGGAAGTTCTACTCCAGCTGCCATATGGTAGGCTCTCCTTGTCTTATCTTCTTCATGAAGATAAGCTTCGAGCCTGCGATCTTTTGGGGCAAGGCCAGTCAACGGACGACACCACCTACCGAAAGTACACGATGTGGGAGCATGTACCACTCCCTACTGACAAACTTTCTTTGAGGCAGAGGTCAACGATCTCGAGGGCCCGATCCCCAGCCCGTCGTCACCGGAGTCCGTGTTCGGGGAATGATGCCAACGATGAAGCTTCGAGCTCAAGTGACAGAGGTAAAGTCATCCTCAGCTCGGCCTTGTGGTCTCATTCCCTTCTAAAATATAGACCCAACACCCTGATCCTATTCCCAGATTATAGGGATAACTTCCATGTATGGTCTTGGGTAGATGATAGGGTCTATAGGTTCGATAGTTGGCTAGGGAAATACAAAACAATGTATAGTCTAAATGAAGTTTGAGATGGGATAGCCGTCCAATACAGAACAAATGACTATAGGGACCTTTCGAGGTTGACTTCCACGTATAGGGAAAGGACTCCCCCAGCCTCCTTTGAAGAAAGGGGGATTACCTGGTCGCCGAGCACGAGCTCGAGGGAGAGTTCTAGTTAGTTTTCGTGTCACTTGTCTATTTGTTTCCATTAACTGTTTGATTCACATTTACTTTAGCATTCTAAGCTCGTTTTCTAATGTGATTTGATTATGCAAGCACTATGGACTCTGACCTCGAGACCATGATCAACAGCCGTTCGGGGGCCAAGCAAAGGAAGCGCCTGAGAGCGTCACAAAAAACTGGTCGGCCTGCAAAGTCCCTAAAAGGACCAAGGTGACTCCTCCTCCCCCGTGCCCTCAAGGCCCGAGCTAGGTTGTGATCTCGGATCCTCGGCTCGGGGTTCCTGTGGAAGCAGGTCCTCCTATACCTCCTGCTACCCGAGCCCTCCAGACGACTGTACCAACTCTGAAGAAGCTTGTTCCAACTCAGGAGAGCCTGCTGTCGATTTCGACTTATGCCAGAGAGTATGGCATCGACAATGCTGCCAGGACTCATAGAGCCACTCTTGCCTCGGATGTCATGTCTCGAGTGGGCCAAAGCTTCAGCAACCTTGGGGCTCCTCAATGGCAGTTCCTGGTCAACGCTCGGGACTCTAATGTCCTCTATGACAAGAGTACCGAGCTTATCTCGTAGATAATTTTTCTTACTTTTTTATTTATTTGAGTTTTACTTGAAACATGTTCTAACTTGATTTGTTTGTGTGTTAGGATCTTGCTGCAGTTGCTCAGCTAAATTACAAGCTGAACAATGAGGTTCATGCGAGCATGTCCTACGCTCAGGAGTCGAAGGATCTCCAGCTCAAGCTCGCTGAAGAGTTTAAGGCTGCCAAGTCAAAGCTGGAGGTTGAGCTCAAGGAGAAGAGATCCAGGTTTGAGGAGCTTGAAAAGATAAATGCCAAGCTCGAAGAGGAGAAAAGGGCCACCTTCGAGATAATGGAGGGTGAAAAGGCTCGCCTCCTTGAAGAGTTCAAGGAGAGGAAGGATCGAGCCGTTGACATGGCCATGTACAGGATTTGGGCCAACAATGCTAATATCGATACGAGCTTCTTGGGCACCCTAGAGGACAAGCTCGTGGCTAAGTGGCAAGCTCGGCTGGAGGCGGAGGAAGCTGAGGAGGAGGCTGAGAAGGCGAAGGAGGCGAGTGTCGTCGAGGGGGATGCTCCTGCTTCCTAGAGGCGAGATCATGGGCTGCGTCCCATTTAATTTTTTTTTTGTAATAGTTAGGTCCTTTCTTTTTTATTCCCCTGGGGCAAAAACAATTTACAGCTCGTATAAGAGTTCTTTTTTGTTTGTTCAAACTTTTACATTTGGTATACTTAATTTTTATGCTCGGCTTTTAATATTTTTACTTCACATTTCTAGGTTGAAATATTTTGAGCAACTTATATTAAATTTTTTCCTTTATGTTTGTTTATTCATACAAACTTTGGTTGGATTTCAGCTCGAGTTTCGATGCATTCATGCATAGTTTGCTCGATGAATCCATAACTGATCTCGTTTTGTGTCAAGGTCAGATCTTACTTTTACCACGCACTCGAAATTACTTAAGTGGGATGCAAGCTAGGAAGTTTAGTTATATCTTGCTTTTTATAGTCACTTTTCCTCTTCCTCGAGTATTTCCTTGAGGTTATGAGGTTGAAACTTTTTGTTGCAAAATACTCCAGCCTCGATATCGACTTAGCTCGAAGTAGGTTTATCTTTTTCCCACTTGTGTCGATCAATTTTAGCTGGTTTGTTCCAAACCTATTTAGGTTGTGTTTGGTTTGTAATCCATACACTTGAATACTTTTAATCTATTTATGTCTAGATCATATTAGCTCATGTATCGGGTTATGTCCAGACACTCATTTTTAAATAATCTGGTTACGTCCAGATTGTCTTAGCTCGCGTATCTGGTTATATCCAAACACTTTTTTTAAATAATCTAGTTACTTCCAAATTATCTTAGCTCACGTATCTAGTTATATTCAGACACTTATTTTTAAATAATATGGTTATATCCAAATTATCTTAGCTCGCGCATCTGGTTATATCCAGACACTTTTAAATAATCTGGTTACTTATTTTTTCAAACTTATGGTAAGTATACCACTGATGCCCCCCTTAATATCCTATGAGTATGACCATAAGTTATTAATTTATGAGAGTTTGCAAAAAACACAACATATAAGACAGAGAATGACTTTTGATCGAATATTTTATTAATAAATTTTTTGTAAAAACATGCTTGGTTACAATGAGACATCATTCCTACACTATTGATAGTAAGGTCGTAGATGCTCGCCATCTCGTGGTACCAATTCTCCGTTTAATCTCACCAATTTATAGACGCCAGGTTGAATAATTGACTCGATCTGGTATGGTCCTTCCCAATTATGTCCAAGTACGCCAGCAGTCGGGTCCCTTGTAGCTAGGAACACACGCCTTAACACTAAGTCTCTCAATCCGAACTTCCTCTCTCGAACCTTTTTATTATAATATTGGGTAGCTTGTTGCTGATATGCTGCATTTCTCAACTGAGCTTCATCTCTCCTTTCTTCAATAAGGTCCAGACTTCTTTGAGTTGGGATTGGTTCGAGGCTTGGTCATAAGCATGGCTACGAATTGTGGGTATTTCGACCTTGATTGGTAACATGGCCTCGCACCCATATGCCAGGGAAAAAGGGGTATGCCCTGTTGAAGTGCGAGCTATAGTTCGATATGCCCACAAAACTTGGGGTAACTCCTCGGGCCATTTTCCCTTAGCTTCCTCTAACTTCTACTTCATATAACTCTTGAGAGTCTTATTTACTGCTTCGACTTGAGCGTTTGCTTAAGGATGGGAAATGGAGGAAAAACTTCTTCTTATTCCATTTTTTTTTCACAAAATGGGTAAATAATTCACTGTCAAATTGAGTATCGTTATCTGATACTATTTTCCTTGGCATTCCGTATCGATAGATGATGTTTTTTACAACAAAGTCCAGGACTTTTTTCGAGGTAATCGTTGCCAGAGGTTCGGCCTTGGTCCATTTTGTAAAATAATCGACCGCGACCACAACATACTTTACTCCACCTTTGCCGGTTGGCAACGAACCTATGAGATCGATTACCCACACCGCAAATGGTCGTGGGGTGGTCATCATGGTTAGCTCGGATGGTGGAGCTCGCGAAATTGTAGCGAATCGCTGGCATTTATCACATTTCTTGACATACTCGAATGCATCTGCTTTGATAGTGGGCCAGCTTGTCTTATAATTTTCTTTGATAGGCTATGCCCCTCAGTGTGGTCTCCACAAAATCAATCATGAATTTCTTCTAGGATTTTCTTTACCTCGGGTGGAGTCACACATCGGAGTAATGGCATAGAATATCCTCTCCGATATAACCTTCCTTCCACAATTGTGTATCTCGGAATTTGATACATCAGTTTTCGAGCCTTGTTCCGTTCTGCTGGGAGAATGTCAATTTCGAGGTAATTAACTATTGGGGTCATCCAGGTTGGCTCGGAGTCAATCATGAATACATCTTCCTCTCCAGGCTTGCTAATACTGGGAGTCGACAGGTATTCTATTGGTACTACATTTAGTGTGTCGACTTCATTGGATATGGCGAGCCTGGCTAAGGCGTCTGCATTTGAGTTTTGTTCTCGGGGAACCTGCTCTATGGCATAGAACTCGAAATGCTCGAGTGCTGCTTTAGCTTTTTCTAAATATGTGACCATCCTTATGCCACGGGCCTGATATTCCCCTAGGATTTGGTTGACCACCAACTGCGAGCCACTGTAGCAGTGTATTTCTTTGGCCTTGAGCTCCTTGGCTATCCGGAGTCCTGCCAACAAAGCCTCGTACTTAGCTTCATTATTAGATGCTTCGAAGTTGAACCTCAAGGCGGAGTGAAATCACTTCCCTATTGGAGTGATTAATATGATTCCTGCCCCATATCCATTTTCGTTAGAAGATCCATCGTCGTAAAGTTTCCACAACTCGCAGGCTTGGGTTATAACCTCGTCATTGGATGCTCCTGTACATTCCATGATGAAGTCTGCCAGGGCCTGTCCCTTTATGGCCGTTCTTGGATGATAAGTGATCTTGAATTGGCTGAGTTCAACAGCCCATTTCAATAATCTGCCCGAGGCCTCTGGTTTGGACAAGACTTGTCGTAGTGGCTGGTCTGTCAGCACATGGATAGGGTGCGCTTGGAAGTAAGGTCGGAGCTTTCAAGATGAATGGATCGAGCTAAGAGCCAGTTTTTCCATTAATGGGTATCTCGATTCTGCCCCCAGTAACCTCTTGCTGACATAGTACAATGGTTTTTGTACCTTGTCTTCTCGGATGAGCAACACTGTTAGCGTGCTCGGTTGTGGCAAGATACAAGTATAAGACTTCTCCTGTGATAGGTTTTGACAAGATCGGAGGTTCTGCGAGGTGTTTCTTTAGGTCTTGAAATGTGAGATTGCATTCCTCTGTCCACTCAAATTTTTTGCCTCCTCTCAAAAGGTTGAAGAATGGAAGACAGCGGTCTATAGATTTAGAAACAAACATACTTAATGCCGCCCTCCGTCCAGTTAAACTCTGAACATCTTTATGCTTTTGAGGTGAGGGCATATCGATTAACGTCTGGATCTTGTCATGATTAACCTCTATTCCTCACGCTTTTACGATGAAGCCCAGAAACTTCCCCGAAGACAATCCAAAGGAGCATTTTTGGGGGTTGAGTTTCATGTTGTACTTCCGTAACACGACAAAGCATTCTTCGAGGTCGTCTACATGGTTATCATTATGTTTATATTTGACCAACATATCATCAACATAAACTTCCATGTTATTACCTATCTGCTCGGAGAACATTCTATTCACAAGCCTTTGGTATGTTGCTCCAGCATTTTTGAGTCCAAAGGGCATAACATTGTAACAGTACAGCCCTTTATCGGTTACAAAGCTTGTATGCTCTTGGTCTGGTGCGTGCATGGCGATCTGGTTATATCCAGAATAAGCATCCATAAATGACATAAGACCATGCCCAGCTGTGGCATCTACGAGCTGATCGATTTGAGGTAGGGGAAAACAATCATTTGGGCATGCCTTGTTGAGGTCGGAGTAATCGATGCAAGTTCGCCACGTTCCATTGGGTTTCAAGACCAATACCGGATTGGTGATCCAATCAGGATAAAAGGCATCTCGTATGAACCGATTTGCTTTTAACATGTTGACCTCTTCCTTTAAGGCTTTCTTTCTATCATCGTCCAGGATTCTCTATTTATGTTGCTTTGGGGGGAAGCGCTTGTCAATATTGAGTGCATGGCTCATTACATTTGGACTTATCCCTACCACGTCCGAATGTGACAATGCGAAAACATCCTGGTTTTTTTTAAGAAGCAAATTAATTGCTATTTTACTTTTTCAGAAAGATTTTTCCCCACCTTCACGATCTTTGGGGGATCAACTTCTTCGAGCTCCTCCAATGGCTCGAGGTCAGCTTTTTCCTCTACTCTAGGTTCGATTTCTTCGTCGATTTCAAAGATGGTCCTGTCCTCATTCCAAATTATGACAAGTGCCTATGCACTTGTTTGCTTTTTCCCTTTAACGGAAATGCTATAACATTCCCTCCTCGTGAGCTGGTCCCCTTTTAGAGTCCCGATGCCACTAGAAGTCGGGAACTTGATGGCCAGATGCCTAATGGACAAAACTGCCCCCAGCCCTACTAGGACAGGTCTCCCAAGCACTACGTTATAGGCCGATGGAAGGTCCACTACCACGAACTCCATCATCCTGGTTATAGAGACCGGGTAGTCTCCCAAGGTCACAGGGAGTTTGATGGATCCCATGCAGGCAATCCCTTAACCTGAAAAGTTGTACAACGTAGTTGCACAGGCTTATAGGTCACGAAGCACGAGTCCCATATTTTCTAAAGTAGCCTTATAGAGGTGTTGACCCTGATTTTGGCCAACTGACACGGAGTCAAATATGCTTGATGTGGACAGATACGTTGAAATGAATGTGATGACAAAAACAATAAAGAACACAAGAGTTTATAGTGGTTCGGCCCCAGAATCTGGTAACAACCTACGTCCCCTTGAACTGTTATTGATATAGGATTCAAAAGAGTGATCAAAGAACTAGGGTTCAATGAGTTTGACCAACCTTTGAAGAACAAGACAATATATCAAATAGAATAACTCTAATCTCGGATAATCAGAAAGCAAAAGTCCCTCTCCCTTGAGCTATATTTCTCTATTTATAGGCTCAAGGAAGATTTACATTAATTTGTTACAGATATTCTTTCCTAAATAATCGAATACTCAGGAAATAATGGGAGATAATTTCGGATTCAATCATAACTGCATAAGATTTTCTCCGTGTATAGCATGAGTACGACCAGGCTGGTCGTATTTGGAGATCGAACGTTGTGACAATAGATGTCTTCATGGTCGATAGTCGAGCACGACTTCTGCCAGATGTCAGCCACATGTATTAAATGTTTGCCATGTCATCCATGCCAGTTTTTTGGATAACATTTGCCCCCCAAGTTTGTTTAGTGCGACCAGCAATAAAGAAACTTTAGGGAAACAACTGTTCATATCCCCACGAAATTTGTCAGGATCCCCGTGCGTTTTTGGAAGCCGTGATATAATTATGTCTAATCAAGCCTTTTCAGTTTTCAAGACAACAATTTGATGGCTTATACACTCCTCCACGTTTCGAAAATGGGAAGTAATGATTACCACCTTTTTGCCATACCTCGGCCCCTATAAGCAATTTCTTTTTCTTCCCTATAACTTTTTACTCAACATCTTTGTCAAGAATCTCAAGGACCTTGCTTCCAGAATACAGAGCTTCGAAGCCAATCTGACGTCTAGCCGAAGGATTTTCCGACTCGAAATTTCTACTTTTTTCTAAATCTCCATCTTCGCCCAAGTAATTACTTTGCTTTTTAAACTTTCCTTTATGCCATGCATGTCGTTACTATGCTCTGTGATTTCTGTGTTCTTGAGTAGGGTTTTATGAGGATTTTTTGTATAAACCTTTCAATGCTTGGTAAGAGGGCGTCTTTCTGCTTTGTATAAGTTAGGACTTAGTTTGATAGTAAGGATCATAGGCTTAGGGTGTAAGATCGACGTAAAAATTCAATCTTTAAGCTAGGTGAAAAAACGGGGTTTTTTCTCGCCCTTCAGGAGTCGAAAAAGTTCTCTTTCAGAAAACAATTTATTTCCTTTTTGATCCGTTTTTCAAACTACTAGTGTCGAATCTTAGCATAGGGGTAGGATGCTGCTGGTTACTTAGACGCGAGCAACGTTATCCCAATCTTCCACACTACTTCGCAGACTGTGTCTTATCTCCTCCATTGTCTGTTTGCAGTTCATATGCAAGACCCTTGGGGAGGAGAAAGACCTATTGAAGACGACCTCTTGGCCCAACTACTTGAAGGCGAAGAAAACCCATCCACTTTGATACCAGAAATCCCTTTTTCTCGCCCTAGCTCAAACCGTCCTCCAGCCCCAACCCAGAGAATGGCCCGAACAAAAAAACAAAGCTCAAAAAAAGAAAACTCCTAACTCCTCAGGCCAACCTTCTGTTGATGCCCCCTCGACTAGTGGTCGAGGTGAATTTTCTCTTGACACCAATGTCCAAAGGCATGCCCATCCTCGACATGCTGATCAGCTAGCTGTTGAGTGGCACGTCGTTCCCCAAATTAGGGTGACGATACAGATGATCGCCAACTACTTAAATAAATACAACCTGACGGGGGTGACCCTAGTCAGACCTTCTATTGACCAGCGGGCCAACCTGCCAGGTGGAGCCTATAGCGCCTGGTCGCGGTTTCACCTCAAGGAAGGTGCCACCTTGCCTCTTCATCCGTTCTTTCAGGGGGTAGCAAATTACTTTGGAGTTACCCCCTTTCAAATCACCCCAAACAGATATAGAATGCTGGCCGCACTTTATATCCTTTATAAACTCAAGAAATGGCCAGTACCTACCCCCCATGAGGTCAATTTTCTTTTCGACCTTAAGTCCAACCCCAACCAAGATGGCACGGGGTTTTTTCATCTCTGCCACCAAGAAACCGGGCGCACTTCCTTGTCCGACACCACTCATATCTCTAACGCGGGGAGGTATCATCATGAATACATCCTTACTCCTGACCTAGCTGCAGACAACCTGGCCTTTACTCGAGGAGGTAAAAATTCTTATGCCAGTAGCTTCTTCACTTAGTGTTTTTATGTCGCCATGTCTTGACATTCCACTGTGTTCCAGGCCCATGGTTACGTCCAATCCCTACTCCAGGGATGGAGTAAAGGGCAACACTCTTAGCCAGCATGTCAAATGCTGATAAGAGTGTCAAAAACTTAGTTACTGAGGCTAACCTTAGGTTGGTTGGCCTTTGGAGCTCCCAACCTACGACGAATGAACCTTCAGCGGGCAGTGTCCAAGCCGAAGTGGAACCTGAGCAGGGACCCGAGCAGCAACCCCAGGCGCCTCCTCCATGGAGGAGGCCAACTGGGGTTACGATCAGGGAACCTGCCGTCCCCCATCGAGCGGAGAAAACCTCAGTCCCCGAGGGCAAGGGAAAACAAAAGACCGCCGAGCCTAACGAACTTTCTGAGGATTCTTTGGATGTAAATGGTACAATAATCTCGCTTTTAAATCATTTGCCAATTCCCTCTCATCTATTTGATGGGGACGACAACTTTAGGAATGCTCCCTCTTTAAACTCAGATTTCTTCCAGGAACTAGGTAGTTCAGTAAATAATGCTATGACCAGTAGTTGTAGCCCGGGTACTTTACTTGTAATCCTTTTACTTTTATCCCCATTCCCTCTATGACCATTTAGTCTTATTGCTCGAGTTGCTTTCTTTTGTACAGGTATGGACTCCGAGGATGTTTTCGAGCACTATCAGGTTGCCGCTGCCTCTTCTGTCCCAAAGAATGATAGCAAGAGGACTCGAGGGAAAGCAGCAAGACCCCATCGAAGAAGGCTCGAACAGACGATGCTCCAGCCACTGCCCCTTCCAAGGAGAACACGACACCTCCACCCCCCACCGAGCAGACGACTCCCACGCCTGTTAATCCACAGCCTTCTTCTAGGGCCGCTGACAAGGAGGCATTGGACAACTTTCCCAAAGGCTCCCTACCCAGCTTCGTGGTCGGGTGAGCCCGAGAGAGGATATTCAAACTCTCAAAGCACAGACGCAGTCAGGCTGCCATCACCGAAACTGCTTCGATGGATGCTGACCAGGTCGTCAACAGAGGGCTGAACGAGATAGTTAGCGTAAGTCATCTCTTGCTACTTTGACATTTATATCTGATTCCTTTCCCTTACTTTGTTTCAATTTTTATCCTTCAGGGCCTGCTAACTCTAATTGCTGGCTGGCGCCGTGTTGGGGCGTTGGTTTCTCGCGGAAAGAATTTTGACTCCAGGCTTGCTCAGGCTAAGCAAGTACTTGAGGCTGACAACAACAAGCTGCTCGAGGAGAAAAAGGAGCTGTCCAAACATAACGAGCAACTATGCGAGGACCAGGCCACTCTCAGCCAGGAGCTTTAGGACAGCCAAGACGCCTTGAGGAAAGCCAACGATGCCCAGGAGAAATTCAGGGAAAGTGCCAAGCTTGTCAGTCAAGAATGCAAGCAGCTTGGACTTGATCTGACCGCCAGCAGGGAGGTGACGGCGAAGCTTGAGAAGCGAGTGCAGGAACTCGAGGAGGAAGGGGCCAAGAATTTGAAGAAGTACAAGGAAGCCACTCACCTCTGCTTCTATGAGTTCTGGAAGCACAACCAGGAGGCCAACTTCAACTACCTGTCCGAGCAGTTGAAGAGGACTCTGATGGCATAATGCACCATTCGGTTGGAAGAAGAGGAGAAGGCCAAGGCACCTCCTACTGACGCTGAAGTTGGTCCTCCTGCCGACCAGGGCACTCCCCCTAATCCTCAAGACCCTACTGCTCCTCAGTAATATTTTTTTTTCTTTTATTTCATTTTTATGACCCACGGGTCATTTTGTAAAGACAATTGGTTTTTATTGCTGCGAGGGCAGCTCCTTTACTTTTAATTAAACAATTACATCCGAGCAGTACTGCTTGCGGTGTAACAGAATGCTTTTTTGATACTGTAATATTTTTTTCCTATTATAACATCTGTTCGTATGACTGAACTTAGCATAGTATTTTGGTTTGATTTAACAAAATATAAATTTTGAAAAATACTCTAAGTACCGTAGCATGCTTTCACTTATTTTGTTCATGTGTTTACATACTTATTGGTATGCTTTGCTATCGATCTACCTTATATGCCCCCCAAGTGATTGAGGAGCTTCTAGGTCCTTGGTCATTTGCCTTGACCACGACCTTTGCGAACATTACTGCTCGATAGGAAACGTAGAATTTATAATACAACAAAACAAGACATGTAATGAACAAATACTGGTAAAAATAAATTTACAAGGCTTGGCAAGAATGACTGGATGCGAACAGTCCCTTATAATCTTGTATTAATAATGGACTAAACATGTCTTTACGAGTGATCTTAAAAAGATCTTACACTTATAAGCGATTAGCCATACAACGTAGCTAACCCTTTTTCGAAAATTGTAAAAAGTAAAAATTAATACAAGCCAATCCTTTAAAAAGGATTGTTTATTGGTAGTACTTGCGCAGGTGTTCACCGTTCAAATAGCGTGGAACGAGATCTCCATTTAAGCATGCAAGTTTGTGGGTGCTCGGGTGAAGGACTTCTTCAATCTGATAAGGTCCTTCCCAGTTTGGTCCGAGCACTCCAGCAGTGGGGTCGCGGTTATTCAAGAAAACTCGTCGTAGCACTAGGTCGCTGACGTTGAATTTCCTTTCTTTCACCTTTGAGTTAAAATACCGGGCAACCTTTTGCTAGTACGCAGCAACTCAGAGTTGGGCTCTTTCTCGTATCTCCTCAATTGAGTCTAGGGACTCCATCATCAGTTGGTTATTTTGGCTCTGGTCGTATGTGATGCGTCGATGTAAGGGGGGATCTAATTTGACAGGTAAGATAGCCTCATACCCGTATGCTAAGGAAAATGGGGTGTGCCTGTCGCTGTTCGATGAGAAGTTCTATACGACCAGAGTACTTCAGGCAGTTGTTCTGGCCATGCTCCTTTTGCGTCTTCAAGTCTTTTTTCAGGGTGTCCTTAAGCGTTTTATTCACTGCTTTGACCTGCCCATTTGCTTGTGGATGCGTGACTGAAGAAAAGCTTTTAATGATCCCGTGTCTTCCGCAGAAGTCTGTGAATAAGTCACTGCCGAACTGGGTGCCGTTGTCTGAGACAATTTTTCGAGGTAAACCATATCGGCAAACAATGTTCTTGATGACAAAGTCAAGAACTTTCTTGGTCGTTATGGTAGCGAGTGGTTCAGCTTCGGCCCATTTGGTGAAGTATTCGACTGCTACAACTGTGTACTTCACTTCGCCTTTTCCCGTTGGTAGGGATCCAATCAAGTCTATACCCCATACTGCGAAAGGCCAAGGACTTTGCATCTGTTTTAACTCATTTGGAGCTGCGCGTGGGATTTTGGAAAATCTCTGACACTTATCGCACTTTAGCACAAACTCCATTGAGTCTTCGTTCATAGTCGGCCAAAAATAGCCCTCCCTCATACTCTTTTTTGCCAAACTTTGCCCCCCAGCGTGATCCCCGCAGAAGCCTTCATGTACTTCTCTCATCAGCTCCTTAGCTTTCTCTGGTGTAATACATCTGAGCAGTGGCATGGAATATCCCCTTCGGTATAGTACACCATCGACCAGTATATACCTAGCAGCCTGCCTTTGAAGAGTTTTGACTTTGTTCCTATCTACCGGTAGTACACCATTTGTAAGATACTCCAAGTAAGGTGCCATCCATGTGTCTCCCATCCGGATTTACATGCTGGTTTCATTTGCTCGTATGCTAGGCTCGCTCAATCTTTCCACTGTCACAATATTCAAAGTGTCAGCATCTTTTGCGCTTGCGAGTTTGGCTAAGGCATCTGTGTTCGAATTCTGATCTCGAGGTATTTACTGGAGGGTATACTTCCTGAACTGGGCCAACAGTTTTTTAGTTTTGTTCAAGTAGGCCACCATTTTTAGGCCTCGTGCTTGATATTCCCCTAGAACTTGATTCACTACCAGCTGTGAATCGCTGTAAATATCCAGCACCCTTATACCCATGTCTTTTGCCATTCTCAATCCAGCAAGGAGTGCTTCGTATTCGGCTTCATTATTTGACGCTGTGAAGTCGAACCTAATGGCGCAGTGAAATCGATGCCCCTCTGGTGTTATCAAGATCACTCCTGCTCCTGCATGAGATTCGTTGGACGATCCATCTGTGAATAACTTCCACGAATGAGCGTCATCTTGGGGCTCAGGCGCATTAGGCTTTCCACACTGCTCGTTGTCTGGGAGTTCGGTGAACTCTGCAATAAGATCAGCCAAGACTTGTCATTTTACTAATGCTCGCGGTGAATATGTAATATCGAACTGCCCTAGTTCGACCGCCCATTTTAATAAACGCCCAGCCGCCTCTGGTTTTTGGAGGAGTTGCTGAAGGGGCTGGTCAGTTAAGACTGTAATGGGATGGGCTTGGAAGTAAGGACGTAGCTTCCTTGAGGCCAAGATTAAACAATAAGCTAACCTCTCGATGGGAGGATACCTCAATTCTGCTCTGATTAGCCTCTTGCTTACATAGTAAACCGCCTTTTGTATGCCTTCTTCCTCTCGTACTAGTACCGCACTGGCAGCAACGTCGGTGATCGCCAGGTAAATGAACAAAGTTTCTCCTTCGATAGGCTTTGACAAAATAGGAGGCCGTTCCATAAGGGCTTTTAAGGCCTGAAAAGCTTGCTCCCAGTCTCCTGTCCACTCAAACTTCTTGTTGCCCCTAAGTAGATTGAAGAAAGGGACGCACTTATCCATTGATTTGGAAATGAATCTACTTAGGGCTGCAATTCTCCCAGTTAAACTTTGTACATCCTTGATCCTCTCTAGCGATTTCATGTCGATCAGGGATTTTATTTTGTCGAGTTTGGCCTCGATTCCTCTTGAATTAACGATGAACCCCAAAAATTTCCCTGATCCAACTCCGAAGGAACATTTGAGAGGATCTAGTTTCATCTGGTACTTGTTCAATACATCGAAACACTCTTGTAAATCCTTCACATGTCCTTCTGCTTTTTTCAACTTTACCAGCATGTCATCCACGTACACCTCCATGTTGACTCTGATTAACTCTTTAAACATGTGGTTAACCAGTCGTTGGTAAGTCGCACCTGCGTTTTTCAGACCGAAGGGCATCAATTTATAACAGTATAATCCCATATCGGTTTGAAAGCTGGTGTGATCCTCGTCAGGGGGATGCATACTAATATCATTGTAACCTGAGTATGCATCCATGAAGGAGAGGATCTCATGTCCTGCAGTAACATCGACAAGCTGGTCGATCCTTGGGAGCGGGAAGCAATCCTTTGGGCAGGCATTATTAAGGTCTGTGAAATCCACACAGGTTCACCATTTGCCGTTAGGCTTGGGAACCAGCACTGGATTAGAGACCCACGATGGATAAAACGCCACCCTAATGAGCCCATTCTCCTTTAATCTTTCAACTTCTTCTTTTAAGGCTCTTGATCGATCCTTATCGAGCAGTCTTCTTTTCTGTTGCACGGGTGGAAAACTCTTGTCTATGTTCAGGACATGGCTGATAACTGCAGGATCTATCCCAGCCATGTCTTTGTGCGACCAGGCAAAGACTTCCTGGTTATTCCTCAAAAACTCCACCAGTGCATGCTTTATGGTTGGTTCTAAGTTTTTCTCGACCTTCACAACTCTGGTCGGGTCTTTTTTGTCAAGTTGGACCTCTTCCAGGTCCTCGACGGGTCCAACATTTTCCTGAAAATCCCCAAAGCGAGGATCTAAGTCTCTATCCTCACTTTGGGCAACACCCTATTTGGTGACTTCATCACCGGATTAGGCTTGTGTATCAATTGCCATCTGCAACCTATTTGGGGGAGTGCTCTTTGACGTTCCCTTCTTCGCCTTCGTGACTGAGGTGTTGTAGCACTCCCTGGCCTCCCTCTGGTTTCCCAACACGCATCCTACCCCTGCGTTTGTTGGAAATTTCATGGCTAGGTGCCATACTGAGGTGACGACTCAAATATCAAACAGTATAGGCCTTCCAATGACTGTGTTGTACGCCGAGGGACAATCGACTACTATGAAAGTAGCAAGTAATGTCCTGGTAGCAGGCGTTGTACCGGCTATCACTGGAAGTCTGATTGACCCTGCCGGGGCGAGTCCCTCACCGGAGAAGCCGTATATTGTTTGTTTGTAGGGCTCCAAGTCCTTAACGGACAACTTCATGCGTTTCAGCGAAGATTTATACAGGATGTTGACTGAACTTCCTGTGTCAACTAGCACTCTTTTCACAATAATATTGGCCATTTGAATATCCACGAACAGTGGATCGGAATGTGGGAACCGGACATGTTGGGCGTCGCCATCAGAGAAGGCTATATCACCCTCTTCTGACCGGGCCTTTTTCGGTGCGCGGTCCTCCACAGTCATCATCTCGATGTCCTGGTCATGGCGCAGAGTCCGAGCATATCGTTCTCTGGCCTTTCCGCTGTTTCCCGTGAGGTGCGGGCCTCCACAGATTGTTAACAAGGTGCCAGTTACGGGGTCAGGCTGCAAAGGTGGCGAGCGTTGGCGTATGGGCGTTTGCTCGTTGCCACCTGGAGCTTCTCGTTGGGAATTTCCCGAGGCCCGCATATATCTTCTCAAGTGTCCTTGTCTAATAAGGAACTTGATCTCATCCTTTAGCTGGTTGCATTCATTGGTATCATGTCCGTAGTCGTTATGATAACGACAGAACTTGGTAGTATCTCTTCTCGAAATATCCTTTCGAATGGGGGCAGGTTTCTTAGAAGGCACACTGGAACTCGTGGCCTGATAAACCTCTCCCCGAGACTCAATAAGGGCAGTGTAGTTAGTGAACCGAGGTTCATAATGATTACCCTTGGCTCGTTTATTGTCAGAGGTGGAAGGCTCATTGTGCGGCCGTTTCCCCCCATTCTTGCCATTGCCATTGCCGTTGCCGTTCCCGTTGCCGTTGGGTTTGGGCCCATTGGCGGCTTTGGCGGGCTCGGCAGTCCGCTTGTCCTTGCCTGGGGGCTTCCCTTCATTGGTGATGGCATCCTCGAGCTTGATATACCGATTAGCTTGATCCAAAAATTCCTGGGTAGTTCTGACCCCCATGTTTTCTGAGGCTGTCCTAGAGAGGTGTGCGACGCTTAACCCCTGCAGTTATGGCCATCATTTTTCCCTCCTCTCCCACTGTTTTCGCTCCAGCAGCTGCTCGCATAAAGCGCTGGACGTAGTCCTTCAGTGGCTCTCCGTCTTGTTGGCGTATTTCGACCAGCTGATTTGCCTCAGTCGGGTGCACACGACCCGCATAGAACTGTCCGTAAAACTCCTTCACGAACATTTCCCAAGAAACTATACTTGCAGGAGGGAATTTGAAAAACCACTCCTGTGCAGCATCAGAAAGTGTTGCAGGGAAGATCCTACACCGAGCGTCTTCAGACACTTTCTGAATGTCCATTTGTATCTCAAATTTTTTGACGTGAGATACCGGGTCACCGTACCCGTCAAAGTTCGGAAGCGTAGGCATCTTAAACTTGCTAGGAGTTTCTTCCATAGCTATCCTCTGAACGAAAGGAGTTCCCTTTCTCCTATCGTGGTCGATATAAGATGTTCTTCCCCGACCAGTTGCTGCACTACCTGGTTAAGGGCATCTATCTGGGCTTGCACGACGCCAGGAATCGCCAGGGCCTCTGGTGCTGGGGGGACCTACTCGTCGTGCCACTCCCGGCGATCATTGAGTACGTCTCTCAAATCCTCGTCTCTCCTCCGCTGCTCGCTAGCTCCGAGCCGGTTGAAGACGTTATTTTTTCTGGGCTGCCCCTCAGCGTCCCGTCTTTCCGGTTGGTCATCCCTAGGTGGCAGGCTTCTGCCTCCACCTCTTTCTTCATTCCTCCGACCGGCATTTCCTCTGCCTGAGTCGGCCTGGTTATAACCATGGCCATCTCTGAATCTTGATTGGCTATAGTGGGATCGACTGTTCCCTCGGTTGCCTTCCCGGGCTGGAACCTCTTGAGCGTTAGAGGGTGGCCTGCGTTGGTCGGTAGGTCCCCGTGCATTATCATGCCATGGGGGGCCTCGGACCGTAGAGCTTGAGCATCAGTTCCTCCTATTACCAGGACGATGCTGTCCTCTACTCGGAGGGTTTGGCTCGTCGCCCCTATGGCGTCTAGGACTGCGAGGCGGCTGCCCGACCCTATTCTGCCTCTGTTGCGGGGGATTACCGCGACCATCTTGGGATAGAGGCTGTGCCTCAGGGTCCCTCAGCGGGACATCGTCCTGAGGTGTCGGTGGCTGCTCGGGCCTTTGTGGGCTCGAGGGTTGGATAGGCGGGCTAGGATTAGGACCCCTCTGTGACGGCCCATTCGTAGGTTGATCAGGCTGCGAGGTAGGTGTAGCCTGGTTCCTAGCCAGTTGTAGGTCTGCTTCAAGGGCTTCCATGGCCTCCCTCTGGCGACGGTCCATCTCCGCCTGTCTTCCACTCAGCTCCAGGCGCTGCCGTTCAATTTCCTGTTGCTGCCGCGCCATGATTTCGGCAACACTTTCCTGGTTGGCCCTCAGATTGGCCAGTTCATCCTGCAATACCCCCAGGGGTATTCTTCAGTGTCTCGGAATCCATCTCTTCCTCATCGAATTCCAAATGTGGCTCATCCTCAGCCACGTTTGGAGGAGGAGGCGGGTGAGATGGTGCAGCGCCGGCCGCCTGTCCAGTTTTCTTGGTAGTTTTCGTCATTGATCTTTCAACGATAATGTATCAAGCTCTTAATGAAAGCACCAGAATGTTGACCCTGATTTTGGCCAACTGACACGTAGTCAAATATGCTTGATGTGGACAAATACGTTGAAATGAATGTGATGACAAAAACAATAAAGAACACAAGAGTTTATAGTGGTTCGGCCTCAGAATCTGGTAACAACCTACGTCCACTTGAACTGTTATTGATATAGGATTCAAAAGAGTGATCAAAGAACTAGGGTTCAATGAGTTTCACCAACCTTTGAAGAACAAGACAATATATCAAATAGAATAACTCTAATCTCGGATAATCAGAAAGCAAAAGTCCCTCTCCCTTGAGCTATATTTCTCTATTTATAGGCTCAAGGAAGATTTACATTAATTTGTTACAGATATTCTTTCCTAAATAATCGGATACTCTGGAAATCATGGGAGATAATTTCGGATTCAATCATAACTACATAAGATTTTCTATGTGTATAGCATGCGTACGACCAGGCTGGTCGTATATGGAGATCGAGCGTTGTGACAATAGATGTCTTCCTGGTCGATAGTCGAGCATGACTTCTGCCAGATGTTAGCCACATGTATTAAATGTTTTCCATGTCATCCATGCATATATTCACTGAGCTCCTGTTGTCAATTATGACTCAGTGTACCCTCTTGTTCGCAAGCTAAAGGGTGGTGACCAGAAGATCATTATGAGGGAACTGTACGTGAGAAGTGTCGTCTTCAGTGAAATTTATGGGTTGAGTTTCAACCCTTTGTTGTTTCGAAACTCTGGGTTTGAGTTCGTAGGGAGATTCGTCACCAGTCTTTAACTTATTCACATATCTTTTATGGGCATTCCTTCCCGATCCTGCTATATAGGTTCCCCCCGAGATGGTTATAACATCTTCTCCATCAATCGGAGGGGTTCGTTCATCTTCTCGAGCTCGAGAGTTATTGTTCTGGGCAGGTGGTACAGCTGCTGCCCTCTGGCTGGTGGAAGCTTGATTGGGGTTTTGGTTTCATACATACTGACCGAAATACCCCCTTGAGATCAATCCTTCGATCTCATCCTTTAATTGCCTACACTCATCAGTTGTATGCCTGATATCTCTGTGGAATCTACAATATTTGCTAGAATCTCTTTTTGCCTTTTGGTTTCTCATGGGATCAGGTCACCTGAAAGGAACCTGGTTTTCATTAGCCAGGTAGATATTCTCCTGAGACTCATTGAGCTCGGTATACACCTTGTATATGGAGAAGTATCTTTCCCCTTTCTTCTTCTTTCCCCCTTCTACCTTGGGGTTATTCCCTTCATTTTTCGTTCTCTTGGAAGGGTTGTCCCTGGGGTTTTTTGAAGTTGTTGGATCCGCCGAGGTCGAGGTAGAGTTAGCATTCGTTTTTGTAGTTATGGGCTGAGAGGTCATATTCAATGCTGACCTCGCCTCCTCTACATTAACAAACCTCTGAGCTCTTCGATTGAACTCAGTTAAGGACCTTATAGGCTTTCTTAGCAAGTCTTCCCAGAGAGGACTCCCAGGCATTACTCCAGCTCGAACGTCCATTAAATGGCCACTACCGTTGACATCTCGAGCTTGAACGACTTCTAAGTTAAACCTTGTGAGGTAACCTTTTAGTGTCTCATTTGGCTGTTGCTGGACATTGGTCAAGGCTGAAGCCTCGGTTCTAATGCCGACCATGGCTTTGACTTGTTTCTTAAAATCTCTCGACAATTGATCCCAGGAGGCAATAAAATGTCTCTTTTTCAAACTAGTTTTTTGCTGGTCCCGTGAGAGAAGCTAGGAACAGCATACACCTGAGCTCATAGCCCACAGTGCTGGCTCGAATAATTGTGTTGAATGTGCTCAAGTGGTTGTATGGATCCAAATTTCCATCAAATGGCGGGACATGAGGAATTCTAAATCCTTGAGGAAACGAGGTGTTAGAGATATGTGGGGCAAAGGGCTCGAGTTCCTCATCGAAATCTTCATCCCGTTCTTGGCTACATTCGTTCTGTAAGAGCCTGAATGCTCTCTCTAACTGCTCAATCCTCTCTTGGATTGGATCTATAGGAGGCCTGGCCTGAACTAGAGGGAGCTGGTTATCGTTGATTACAACTCTAGTTCCATGTCTCGGTGCAGGATTGTATATCGACTGTTGCGATCATTCAGATGATCTTGTAGATCTGGATTCAGGGGATTATCACGCCCCCGATCATGGTTTAAGTGTTTCCGTAGGTCAGGGTGATCTCCTCGATTCCCGACATTCCTTGGCTCTGTGTCATAAATGCTCACAGACCTAGTGTAATCCGAGCTTTCACTTACATAGCTCGTCGCTCGGTGATTACGAGGTGGATCCCCTGCTGGTCTCCTTGTCCCAACAGCTCATGACCGCGAAATTTGTCTTCTAGTAGGTTGAGGAGCCCTGCGATCTCGGGCAGCCTCTCCATTTCTATGTCCCCATCCAGCTTGTTGATCCCTATTTTGAGGGGCAGGTCGCAGAGCATCTTGAATTGGAGAGGGATGCCTTATGGGAGATGGTGGCTGTCTCCCATTGTTGGGCTTGGAAGGTCCAGAATTCACCCGGTTAAGTTCTGGGACATTCTACGCTGCACCAAGATTTGGGGTCCGAGCCACCGAGGGGGCTTGGTTATTCCCCATTCTCGTG
Organism: Humulus lupulus; assembly: GCF_963169125.1. Classification (NCBI taxonomy): domain Eukaryota; kingdom Viridiplantae; phylum Streptophyta; class Magnoliopsida; order Rosales; family Cannabaceae; genus Humulus; species Humulus lupulus. Next base: position 76,243,905 of record NC_084794.1, on the reverse strand, counting down.
TGTGCTGCTACAGTCGGGTTGGCAGTGGCCCCAACCTGATTCCCCCTCTGGGATCTTGAATGAACAGGAGGGGATGTTGGTGGCAGTGCTTGTTCCGCTCTCCGGGTGGCCGCATTCTTTTGAGGACGTCCCCTGGGCCTACGAGGTGGGGCCTGATTGTCCCGCAGAGGCGGAGGCTTGGTATCTTGCGGAGGCGGGGCCTGAGCCGCCTGTGCTTCAGCAGCTAGCCTGGCGAACTCTTCATTGCATTTTGTAGCTTCTTCCAATTGTTTATGCTGTTGGCGGTTTTCGAGTTCCACGATTGGAACATATCTCTCGGGATTGTAGTACATATCCTCATCAACCCTGGGGGCAAGTGGTCCCCGGGAGTTAGACGAGTCACTCCTCTCATCGGGATCATAATTCAACATAGGCTGCTTTCCAGGGCGTCGTGGGTATTCATCATCATTTAGGATTTCCTCCTCAGGTATATGGGGATCGTTCATATCCATTGCTGATTCAAGCGGCTCTCTGACTAAACAGACTCACGCACTGCTTAATGGCTCTCAATGAAAGCACCAAACTATTGATGTCGTTTTTCGTCAACTTAAAAAGGAGAGCAATTAAACAAGAATATATTAGAGGAAATGAAATAAGAAGATGACAACATGATCTTTTTACGTGGTTCAGCAGTTAAAAATCTGCCTAGTCCACGAGTCTATATTATTAGCTCTTTGGAGTTTCTTGGAAACTTTCAGAGAATAGTTGCCCAGAGTTTTCTCTCCAGATCTCAATATTTCGCCCTTTACAAATCAAGTTTCATTCTATATTTATAGGGAAGGTTCCAGAATTCTTTCCCACATATTTCGAGAAGATATTCTATGAATTAAATGATATAATACAACCTAATGCATTATCTTTTACTTGTATGATAACATCCCTTAGAATGAAACATAGGGATTAAACATAGGGATTTTACAATAATAAATACATTCACACGTAACCGACTAGCTTAGATATTGGGTTTATTATGCCGTCGAGATTATTTGTCAATCATGAGCTCGTCATTCTTGCTTCGCCTTTGCTCCCAACAAGTTATTGATGGAGTCATCATATTCGAGCTTATGCCTCTCGAGCTCGGATCATCTTGTCTGAGGGCAAGAGATACATCAGGAAATATATACAAGTGTTGAACCCTTTGCTGTTGCGAACTTACCTCATAAGCTTGAAGCATCTTCGAGGCTATATACTGCACGAGCTCACGAGATCGTTATTTACAGCGAAACTGTCTGACTGGATGATCATATGAAGACTGTGCGTATTTCGAGCTTACACCTAACGAGCCTAGATTTCGGGATCATAATTCCTCATCCTCGGAATCTGGGTGTAACAATAAGCGTATAAAAAAAATTATACCAAAACATTGTTAAATAAAAATTTAGATAATTTTTTTAAAAGATTAAATATTAAATCAAGAATCTGTTAGATATACATTTTTTATATATAAAGATATGATGCATTCTAGTTTTAAACTTAAATAAATTTTTTTAATTTTCTCTTTTAGAATAAAAACCTATTAATTTTATTATAATATAATATTAAATTTTTTTAATTAAAACTATGAATTTAAAAAATTTATTTGATCAAATTTTAATTGTTTAATTTTAAAAAAAATTAAGTCAACAAAATTTATATATAAATATATATATTATTTAACTAATGGCTAGAGTAATTAAAATAAGTAAATTCTCATAAAAAAAAACTAAAAAGGAAAACAAAAAATATGTATATTTATGTTTTATTTTTCTATTACTTATGTATTTGGATAAATAAAATATGTTAAATAACAAAATAAATTCACTACAAAAAAAAAAAGGTTTTAGGGCGACTAAAAATCGCCGCTTATAATGCCATTATTAGCGGCGACAAGGCGTCTTCGCCCCTAATATCGCTGTGGATAGGTATTACTAATTAGAGATCTTATTAGGGGTGACTTTTTATAATAAAAATTTTAAAATTCCAAAAAAAAGTGTGGGAAATTTACCACTTAATTTTTTTTTTGAATATTTGCGGCGACATGTGTCGTTGCTAATAGTCTTTGAAAACTACATATCACCCTACAGAAACGACGTCGTTTCACATAGTAGGGGCGACTATTAGCAGCGACTCATGTCGCCTCTAATAATGCTATATATTCACCCAACCCTCTTTTTCTTCCTCATTCAAACCATTCTCCCCAAAAACGCCCTAGTCGTCACCTGCAACTCCTAACCCGACGGAAAACCCCATTCACACCCTCTAAACCTTAAATCAAGCCCTATAAATGCATTCCTCGACCCTCTAAACCATAACCATGACCCATCTCTCTCTCCCTCTCCCCCTCTTTCTCTCTCTCTCTCTCTCTACATATTTGACGCTCCACTACGCCATACGTCGCCTCCTCCATGTCGTACGCTGCCTCCTCCACGCCGTACGCTGCCTCCACCACACTGTTGTCGTCTCCAACACGTCGATTCTGCCACCACACGTAGATAGGTATATATATATTTCAATTTATATTTTCTTATTTAATTTTTTCTTTTATGTTTTTTATTTTTTATTTTTTTTGTTTTTATTCTTTTATTATTTTTTATGTTTTTTTTTTATTATTTCATTTTTTTGTTTTTTTCTATTTTTTAATTTAATTCTTTTTTTATTTCTTTTTTTTAATTTTTTAATTTTCTGTTTTTATTTGTTAAGTATGTATATGTGTGTCGTGTATATATAAGTGTGATACATGCCTGTGTATATAAATATGTGTGTGTCGTGTATATATATTTGTGATACATGTGTATGTATGTATGTGTGAATATATATATATATATGCGTGTGTGTGTGGGTTTGCATGATTTGTGTGCGTGTCCTGTATGTATACACATAAATGCATATATTTTTTATGTGTTATAATTTTTCTTACTAATTTTATTTTCTATTTAGGGGAAAACAAATTGATGTAATTTTTGGAGCTCTTTCTTTTGGAATTCTCTATGTATGTGTTGTATGTTTTTATGTTTATGTATGTGCATAAATTTGTTATTTAGAAATTAAAATTGAAAGTTTTGGTAATTGTTTAAATTAATTTGGTACATTGCAATTAATAATTTGGTTAAATTTAGTTTAGGTAAAAGTTTTGCTCATTGTTTTTAATTACATTTTGTGGTATTTGAAAGAGGTGTCTCTTATTTCTGGTTTTAATATTATTATAATTTACAATTGTTAGAGGAGTTTGAATATCCTAAATATTCGTCCATAGTGAAGTAGGTTCTGAGATACATATTGTGTGTTGCGGTGATAATGGAAGGTTATGAACTTGTATGTATTAGTGAAGTAGGTTCTGGGAAATTTTTGTGTGTTGTGGAGATATAAGGAATAAATTTATTGTGTGTTGTTTGGATTGTTTTTTTAACTGTTCACAGATGACTAGGTCATTAGTATAGGGGAGATGTTGTCCATATTTTTTTTGTAGATTTATGTATTAATTTATCAAGGATAGGGTCGAAATGGAATCGGGGATAAGGTCGGGACAGAGTTGCGGGTCGTCGGTCAAGGTCGTGTGTAGGGGTTGGGGATATGGATCGGGGTCATGGTTAGGGGTCGGTGGTTGGGGTCGGGGTCATGATAGGGGTCAGGGATAGGAATTGGGGGTCGTGGGTCGAGGTCGTGGTTAGGGATCAGAGGTCGGGGTGTGTAACGCCCTACTATCTTAGATTCGTTACATGTGAGTTATAAATGTGCTATTAGCTCACTAATCGAGGTTTTAGGTTAAAAGTGTGACTAAATTGAAATAAAACTCATTCAACGACATTAATTATAAAGATTTGGACATTCATTGAAATCATAAAAAGTTATACAGTTGGGATCCCTAAATACTGTTTAAAAAATGTATTACAACTCAAAATATAAATATGGTCGACCTAAGTGACAAATGCAAATCATTACAATACATTTCTCAAAATAACTCTAGCTGTGGCCGCCAGGTAGGTCGAATGTACACGCTGCTCCATGCTCTCCGTGCTCATGGTTGGTCAACATTTCATTTGCCCTTACCTGCACCATAGAACACCTGTGAGCCAAAACCCAGCAAGAAAACTCAACTCATACAAAGCATAATCTAATCCAATAATAACATCACAAACAATAAACGGACTAAACACATAGTGGCCTACGCCGACCCATGTGCTTTATCAGACCCTGGGTTCGCGGTCTTCATCGAGCGGGTGGATACAAATGTTGGGGTTTTATGCCCTAATTAAAACCCAAATTCTTTGTAATCTCATTTTATTATCAATAAAAGAATAGAAATCATTTTTTTTTTTACTTGGTTAATCACTTTGCTCACATGTTTTATTTTCATGATTATTTGTTTAATATAAACTTCTATTAAATCCCGATCATATAACTAATCTTATTTATAGTGACGTAATCACAGTGGAATATAAATATGATTATATGTTCAAAATAAGTTAGTCCTAAGATTAGTCAGTGCACCAGATTTACACTGACTTGCCAATCTACGATATGATCTACTTGCACATTACAGTGTTATGTTCTTTCCAGAATATTAGCAAAGTAGATAAGATAAGTAAACATACTGTTATTATCTATTATAGTCATATAATATAGTTGATCATAGGTCAATTCAATCTCAATTCTAAGTGTTTAGTATTCTAACTGATTGTATTATTTGATTTCTTTGACTTGTTCGTTACCAGCTTACCTTACGGACTAGCCCATACTTACATCTTGGGAACTCGGTAGTATAATTGAGTGGGAGTGTTAATCATAGATATGAAAATCTATAGCTTCTGATGAAGAAGTAAAACGATGGTTTCCTTTTAGTTTGGTTCAAGGTGTTAAATGATAGAGATCTCATTTCAGTAATTAAATTAGTTTACTGAAATATCATTTACAAGGAACTAAGTGTTTTAAGGATAAAATACAATGAGGGGTAAAACAATATTTTAGTCCTATCTCATTGTAGACCGTCTATAGAGGATTGAGTGAAAATTATGGTTGTAACAATGGATAATTAATCGCGTATCTATATTTGTTATAGAGCGTTCTATGAATTCAAGAGTGCAATTCCGAGTCTATAGTGGAGTCACGAGGAATTAATAAGTTAGTAAATTTATTTGTTAGGTTTATGATAACTTATTGGAGCTTGATTTCATAGGCCCATGGTCCCCATTGTACCTTGGATAAAATTATCTAGATAGTCTCAGTTAATTGATTTAATCATCAATTAGAATTATCAAAGTTGACCAGGTCAATTTTGGATAGTTTCACAGAGTTGTGTAATTTTGAGAAAAAAAGAGAAATTATGGCAAATTTATTAATTAAGATAAATTGGTATCTAAATTAAAAATAAGTTTAAATCAAGGTTCAAATTGTAAATAATTAATTTGATAAAGGATTGAAATAATTATTTAATTAATTAAATCGATAGAAAATAATACAAGCCTTGATTTTAAGTCCAATGAGCTTATAATCAAATGGGAAATTTCACGGGCCTATAGCCCATGATAATTTCGATCTAGTGCTTCAAAATGACTATTATTTTATTGATTTTTTAATTAAATTAAATGGCCTAATTGAGTCTATAAAAGGAGTGCTTAGAGAGAAGTCAAAACATAAGTTTAATCACTGGTGTTCTGATAGTTTTAGATTCTCTCTAAACACAAGTCATTTTCTAAGCCTCTTTGTTATTTTCTCTTCTTCTCTCTATATCTATCTCATGTGTTGAGAATTGCCCACACTAGTCTAGGTGGTTCTAAGGATACATTGGAAGATTGGGAAGAAAATAGAAGATAGGTTCAGTTTCTTGATAATACTCTGCGACAGAGAGGATACAAGAGTTAGAGAAACTGAAGGAATGACTGTTTCATTCCGCTGCGTATACTTTAAGTATTCTATTCTCTGTTTCTCTTTGAATTCAATTTTAGAAACATGTTTTAGGCTATCTCGTATTAATTTGTTTGATATTAGATATACATAAAAATAAATAAAGATCTTGTATAAGCTAATCTAACAACTACACCCTTGGAAGGTCTCACCCTAGTGGCTTGCACTAAGTGTGCTTAATGCCGATTCCAGCCCCTTGTCGTACTCAGCTTCTTTCTGTTCTCGGCCTTCACTATCCATTCATAAACAGCATAACACACCATAGCATTCATATATATGCACACATACATTAAATAAAAGCAATAGGGCCATGCCCTGCTCTACAGGTACAACAGTTTTCTTACCTTTGGTCCAAGCACGAGTTAAATATAAACGATCCTCGAGCACGATCATGTCCCAAGTCCTAGCGGTAACCTAGTCACAACCATAAATAGTAACTTCATTAAGTTTCAATCCCCAAAGTCAAACTCCGGGACCAATCCCATGCTCTTAGGACTTCCAATCCCACTAAACGAGGTGGTGGAACCATCCCCCGAGCCCCCAGGCCTTCATAAGCTCTAATAATGGGTTTTGCTGAGACAGGTCTAGCGTTGGGGCGCCAAGGGTAGCATTGGGGCGCCTTCTAGGTTAGAGATTACCCTTAGGGCTTCCCATGCATAGTGTTGGGGCGCCTACTTCTAGCACTGGGGCGCCAACCCCCTACGAATCTAGAATTCTGGATTTTTCCTACCTTCGTAATCTCCAAATTCAAGCCCCCAAAATCTAATCTAAACACACCCCCAAACTCAAAATTCAGCCTCAAAACTTTTTAGTAACACCCCATGTCACTATGACTGCTTCCTGGAATGACGACTGACCCTGCAAACCAACACGAGTCTTTCCAGCGTGCTTTGTCCTCACTCGCGTGCTTCCTAGGAAAACTTCTCAAGAGGTCACTCATCATGAGACTACTCCAGGTCAAGCACGCTTAACTTTGGAGTTCTCAAGTGATGGGCTACCGAAAAGAAGATGCATCTTGTTGGCATAAGTAGTACCCATCAATCCATTTAAGCCCTCTTCAACTGTGTAGTCTCATACCTACACAGTCTTAGAATAATCACACTTGACCTTCCCAAGTGATGTGGGATTGCACAACTTTACCCAGTCTTTCCCTCCATGGATCACGGGATACTGACTGTCACATAACTAACATACCAACATTAACAAAACCCAAGCGTACCCTAGATCAAAACCCCATTAAAAATCAAAAACCCAATCTTGAGCTTTAAAGCTCAAGAACACCCTAAATCACAGCAGAAACTACCAAGAATTTAGAACGAATCCTTACCTTGATCACAAATTTCAGGCCCTGAGTTGATCCTCAAGTGAATCCTAGGTTCAATCCTTGGACAAATCCTCAAGTGCTCTCAAAATCCCCCAAAGTACCAAGAAGGGAAAAAAGGAACGTGAGAGAGAGAAGATTGCTGAGAGAAAGTGTTTTTTTTGGGTTTCCAGAATTGTGGTTTGATCAGCTTAAGCTTATCCTCAACCACCTAAACCCCAAAAATACCCCCGAGTCTATCTCCAATCCTTTAATGCCACCAAGGGCAATCCCATCATTTGCCACATCCCACTAATTCCTCGAGTGAACCTATAATTCCCCATTAAATCCCGAACACCAACTATGTTCCCAAAATACCCCTAGGCTCCTCCCAAGCCGGGTATTCGACCCTGTTGTGACTATTTGGCTAATTTGCTTCCTAGGACCGTCTCAGATTGCACATAACAAATATATCATCACAATCGCATGGTATCAATCACAAGACATATATATTGCATTTATGCCCTCAACGAGCTAAAATTACAAATATGGCCCTAATAACTAAATTAGGTCCACATCATATTTAGTTCACCTAACACATGCATTTCTAATCATATAATCATTTAATTCACATATTAACATAATTAAATCAATTATTACCCTCCCGAAACGCTAATCAATGCCCTAAGCCTTATTAGCAAATTTGGGACGCTACAGGGTCGGAATAGGATCAACCTCCGCATCCTCATATGAGTGGACCGTCGTCTCAAACTCCGCCTCCTCATATGAGTGGACTATTGTCTCAACCTCTGCCCTATCCTTATCCATACATGTATGTAGCTGGAGGATCATTGTTACCTCCACCAGATCTATGGTCGATACCTCCGTAGACACCACAACCACCGTAGACTTGGTAGGCATCGTAGGCACCAGAAGGGAACAATACAAACGACACTGCAAATTTGAGAGATTAGATCTTAATATTAAACAATTAATTTTAATTAATATATGGATATTAGTTTTGTAATATGAATGAAATATTATTTTTATGCATATTTAATTTGGATACTATTGTTTTTATGAATTAAAAAACATGATTTATTATACTTTATATTTTATTTTAATAAATATTTTTTATACGTATAAAACTATTAAGAGAGACTTTTTTCGCCCCTAATAATATAATAGTAGGGGCGAAATTTGATTATGGGAACACCATAATTAGGGACGAATTTTAACGTATTAGGAGTGAAAATGTCGCCCCAAATATTGTATTATTATGGGTGAAGTTTGATTATTAGATGCGAAAATTGATTATGGGAACACCATTATTAGGGGCGACTGCGAAAGTATTAGGGCGAAAATGCCACCCCTAATGTTTGACTATTAAGGGCGACATAGTTTGTTGTCGCTAATAATGAATATTAGGGTCGACTCATTAGGGCGGCGATTTAGGGGCGACATGTCATTAGGGGCGACTTTTGGTGTTATAAGGGGCGACAACCGTCGCTTCTAATACTACTTTTTCTTGTAATGATAATAATAAAAGAAAGAAAAGAATAAATTTAAGCACATAAATATTTTTATACTATAGTTTTGAAAACATAATTGATTGAGTAATTTAAATATTTTAATATGAAATTTTAAAATATGTGATGAGAAATTATTATGACTTATTTATTATTATTATTTTAATTTCTTTAACTTATTTAGATAATTTTTTATTTTTTTAAAAAAATATTTACATTATTTAGATGACTTTAAAAGTAACGATGCTAGAAAACAATAAAAAAAAAACTGTTAAATTTAATAGAAACAAACCAATTTTGTTAAACTCGCATTTAAAATATACTAGGTAAAAGCAACATGTAATGTACGTCTTCGTAGTTTTATTTAGAAAATGTATTAATTTATTTTTATTATATTTTTTTAATTGTCATATAAATTTTAAATAAATAAACAATCATATATTATAAAAGAATGACATAAGTGTATAAAAAAAATTAAACCAAAACATTGTTAAATAAAAAAATAATATAATTTTTAAATATAAAATGTTAAATCAAGAGTCCGTAAGATATAGATTTTTAATATATAAAGATATGGTGTATTCTAGTTTTAAAATTAAATAATTTTTTTTTCTAATTTTCTCTTTTAGAATAGACACCTATGAATTTTATTATAATATAATATTAAAATTGTTTTAAATTAAAACTATGAATTTAAAAAGTTTTTTTTTATCAAATTTCAATTATTTAATTTTAAAAAAATTAAGCCAACAAAAAGTTATATATAAATATATATTATTTAACTAATTACTAGAGTAAATAAAATAAGTAATTTCTCATAAAAAGAACTAAAGGACAAAACAAGAAAAAATGTATATTTATGTCTTATTTTTCTATTACATGTATGTTTGGATAAATAAAATATGTTAAATGACAAAATAAATTATTAATAAAAGAATAAATTTAAGCACATAAATATTTTTATACTATAGTTTTGAAAACATAATTGATAGAGTAATTTAAATACTTTAATATGAAATTTTAAAATATGTGATGAGGGATTATTATGGCTCATTTATTAGTTTTTTAATTTCTTTACCTTATTTAGATTATTATTTTTTTTTTTTAAATTATTTACTTTATTTAGATTACTTTAAAATTAACATTGTTAGAAAACAATAAAAAAACTAATAAACTTAACGGAAACCAACCAATTACGCTAAACTCACATTTATATTATACTAGGTGAAAGCAGCGTGCAATGCACATTTACTTAATTTTATTTAGAAAATGTATTACTTTATTTTTACTATGTTTTTTTAATTGTCATATAAATTTTAAATAAATAAACAATCATATATTATAAAAGAATGATATAAATGTATAAGAAAATTAAACCAAAGCATTGTTAAATAAAAAATAAGATAATTTTTTTTTAATTTTTTTTAAATATAAAATGTTAAATCAAGAATTTGTAAGATATACATTTTTTTATATATAAAGATATGATAAATTCTAGTTTTAAAATTAAATAAATTTTTTTCTTCTAATTTTCTCTTTTAGAATAAACACCTATGAATTTTATTATAATATAATATTAAAAAAATTTAAATAAAAATAATGAATTTAAAAAGTTTATTTGATTAAATTTTAATTATTTAAGCCAACAAAAATTATATATAAATATATATTATTTAACTAATGACTAGAGTAAATAAAATAAGTAATTTCTCATAAGAAAAACTAAACGGCAAAACAAGAAAATATGTATATTTATGTCTTCTTTTACTATTACATATATGTTAGGATAAATTAAATATGTTAAATGACAAAATAAATTATAAATAAAAGAAAGAAAACAATAAATTTTAGTAGATAAAATATATTTATACTAAAGTTTTCAAAACATAATTGAATGAGTAATTTAAATACTTTAATATGAAATTTTAAAATATGTGATCATAAATTATTATGACTAATTTATAATTATTTTTTATCTTATTTACCTTATTTAGATAGTTTTTTTATTTTTAAAAAAAAATTATTTATTTTATTTATATGACTTTAAAAACAGTGTTAGAAATCAATTAAAAAATTGTTAAATTTAATGGAAACCAACAAATTTTGTTAAACTCACATTTATAATATATAAAGATAAAGAGATAAATTACCAAGAATTTTATATTTATTAAGATTACATTGTATATTTTCAACAAATTAATTACTTAAAATTTTATTTTTATTAATAATTTTTTTTATTAGAAGTCAAAATTTTTTAATTATTTTTATTGGTCAATTTTAAATTTTTCAATTGATAATACTTATATATATATAAGACATAAAATGATAAAATATCGTACCCGATTTCGAGAATGTGAATTTTGATCTCGAAACTCAAGCTCGAGACTAGCACAGTCGTCATGTAATCAGCAAGTCAGAGACAGTCTCACTGAGTAGTAAATGTGACAACGTCGGGATTGGTAAGCTCGGGACTACGTAGTCTCGGAGGTGTTCCAAGGTTATAAGTTAGGCTTGCAACTCGCAGTGGAAATGGTTCAACACTTGTATAAATTTCTTGATTTATTTCCTACCCTCAGGCAGGACGATTTGAGTTCGAGTATTGTAAGCTCGAAGAGGATGGTCTCGTCAACATCACTTGTTGAGAACATAGGTGAACCAAGGTGACAAGCTCGCAATAGGTAAACGGTCTTGAAGGTGTGTGAATCTAGCGTCCAAGCTCGCAAGCTGTGTGTGAATATATTTGTTATTGCAAAATCCCTATGTTTAAGGGATCTGATGTAATTTGTTATTAAATCCCAAATATTGTGGGATATTAGCACGTACGTAGTAACTAATGCATTTAATGACATTATTTTAATTGCTTTGTAGAATAACTCCCCGAAATCTGTGGGAAGAGATTCAGTAAACCACTCTATAAATAGAGTGGGATGATTCATTTGTAGGAGGACTGAGAAATGAATATTGGAAAAACTCTGCACAATTGCTTCCAGAAAGCTATCAGAGAATTCAAAGAATTTAATAACACAAACTTGTGGACTAGGCAGATTTTAACTGCTGAACCACGTAAAAAATCGTGTCTATATTATTTGCTTCCTCTGGTATATTTCGTTTAATTGCTCTTCTTCTCTATGTTGACGATAAATGGCATCAACAGTTTGGTGCTTTCATTGAGAGCTATTAAACAAGACGTGAGCCTATTTAGTCAAAAAGCCTCTCAAATCATCATTGGTCGCTGCGAGTAACCCCAGTACAGGTGAGCGACCAATGCTCAATATACCTGAGGAGTAGATTCCTCATGCTGAAGATTACCCACGACGGCCTGGAAAGCAACCTATGATGGATCCAGATCCTAAAGAAAGGAGCGATTCATCCAACTCTCGAGGGCCACCTGCCCCCAGGCCTGACGAGGATATGTATTACAATCTTGAAAGATATGTTCCAATTGTGGAACTTGAAAATCGCCAACTGCGCAAACAGTTGGCAGAAGCAACAAAGCGCAACGAAGAGTTAGCCACACAGGCTGCTGGCGCCCAGGCACCTCCTCAGAGGCCTAGGGGACATCCTCGTGGGAGCACGGCCGCCAGGAGGGCGGAACAAGTGCTACCACTAACATCCCAGCCAGTTCAGCCAAGGCCCCGGAGGAGTAACCGGGCTGAGGGTACGACCAACCCGACTGCAGAGGCACAAACAGGAAAGGGAAATAACCGAGCCCCCTTAGTGGCTCGGAACCTGAATCCTGATGCTGCGCAAAACAACCCGAAGCTTGACCGAGTGAATTTGAGACCATCTAGGCCCATCAATGGGAGACAACCACCGTCACCCATAAGACACCCACCATCGCCAATAAGGCACCCCTCGCCAGTCCAGGAGGTTCCCCAACCTGCACATCGAGATGGAAATCGATGGGCTAGGCATGGACATGGGAATAAAAGATAAGCTACCCGAGATTGCATGGCTATTCAGCCTACGGAAAGCCAAGTGTCAAGATCATAGATTGCCGGGACAAGGAGGCCAACAGGGGACCCACCTCGTAATCACCGAGCTGCGAGCTATGTAAGTGAAAGCTCGGATTACATTAGGTCCGTGAGCATTTACAACACAGAACTGAGGCATGCAGGGAATTGAGGGAATCACCCTGATTTGCGGGAACACTTAAACCACAATCGGGGCTGAGACAACCCCTCGAACCCAGATCTGTGAGACCATCTGAATGGCCACAATCAGCCAGTGTATAACCCTGTATCAAGACAAGGAGCTAGAGTTTTTATTAACGATAACCAGCCTCCTCAGGGCCAGGCTAGACCTCCAGTGGATTTAGTCCAAGAAAGGATTGAACAATAAAAGAGAGCATTCAGGCTCTTACAGAACGAGCGTGGCAGGGACAAGGATGAAGAGTCTGATGAAGAGCTCGAGCCTTTTGCCCCACATATCTCCAACACCCCGTTCCCTCAGTGATTCAGGATACCTCATGTCCCACCATATGATGGAAATTCATATCCCTATAGCCATCTGAGCACGTTCAACACCATTATGTGAGCCAGCAACGTTGGTTACGAGCTCAGGTGTATGCTGTTCCTAGCAACACTTACAGGACCAGCAAAAAACTTGTTTGAGAAGTTTAAAAGGCATTTGATCGTGTCTTGGGATCAATTTTCTAGGGACTTTAAAAAACAATTTAAGGTTATGGTTGGCATCAGGTCCGAGGCCTCAGTCTTAACCAACGTCCGACAACAACAAGACGAGTCGCTAAAAAGTTACCTCATGAGGTTTAACTTAGAAGTGGCCTGAGCTCGAGATGTCAACGATAGTGGTCACCTGATGGCGGTTAGAGCAGACATAATGCTGGGAAGTCCCCTCTGGGAAGACTTACAAAGAAAACCCGTCAGGTCTTTAACCGAGTTCAATCAAAGGGCCCAGAGGTTTGTCAATGTAGAAGAGGTGAGGTTAGCACTGAACATGACCTCTCAGCCGTAACTACAACGACAAACATGAACTCTGCCTCGACCTCGACAGACCCCTCAACTTCGAAACCCCCTAGGGATAACCCTTCTAAAAGGAAGAAAAACGAAGGGAATAACCCCGAGGCAGATGGAGGGAAGAAGAAGAAATGAGACAGATATTTCTCCGTATACAAGGTGTATACCGAGATCAACGAGTCTCAGAAAAATATCTACCTGGCTAATGAAAACTATGTCCCATTCAGACGACCTGACCCCATGAGGAACCAAAAAGCAAAGAGAGATTCAAATAAATACTATATATTTCACAGAGATATCAGACATACAACCAATGAGTGTCGACAGTTGAAAGACAAGATCAAAGGTTTGATCTTGAGGGGTTATATTAGATAGTATGTCAGAAACCGAAATCCCAATCAAACTTCCATAAGCCAAGGGGCAGCGGCTATACCACCTGCCTAAAACAGTAACTCCCGAGCTCGGGATGATGAGAGACCCCATCCAATTGATGGAGAAGATGTAATAAACATCTTGGGGGGACCTCATATCGCAGGTTCGGGCAGGAATGCCCAAAGGAGATATGTAAATGTGCTCAAGACAGGCAACTGTTCTCCCTACGAACCTGAACCACGAGCTCCGAAACAACAAAGGGTTGAGACTTAACCCATAACCTTTACTGAAGAGGATGCGTCACACGTCTAGTTTCCCCATAACGACCCCTTGGTCATAACCCTCCAACTCGCGAACAAGAGGGTACACCGAGTCCTGATTGATAACGGGAGCTCGGTGAATATCCTCTATAAAACCACTCTAGAAAAGATGGGACTCATGCTTCGTGATCTAAAAGCATGTGCAACCACACTGTACGATTTTTTAGGAGAAGGGATTGCCTGTATGGGATCCATTGTAATCCTCGTGACCTTGGGAGACTATCCAGTCTCTGTAACCAAGATGATGGAGTTTGTCATGGTGGACCTCCCATCGGCCTACAATGTACTACTTAGGAGACACGCCATAGTTGGGCTGGGGGCAGTGTCATATGTTAGACACCTGGCCATCAAGTTCCCGACTTCTAGTGGCATTGGGACGCTGAAAGGGGACCAACTTGTTGTGAGGGAATGTTATAGCATCTTCGTTAGGGGAAAGAAGCAAACAAGTGCACATGCACTTGTAATTATTCAGAACAAGGATGGGACGGTCTTCAAGATAGATGAAGAGATCAACCCCATAATAGAAGAAAGGGCTGACCTCGAACCTCTAGAAGAGCTCGAGGAGGTCAAGCTCGAAGGCCCCACAAAGATAGTGAAGGTGGGTAAGAATTTTTCTGAAGAAGCAAAATAGCAATTAATATGCTTTTTAAAAGAAAACCAGGATGTATTTGTATGGTCACACTCGAACATGGTGGGAATCAGTCCAAATGTCATGAGTCATGCACTTAACATCTACAAAAGCTTCCCCCTAAAACAGCAAAAGCGAAGACTCCTAGACGACGATGGAAAAAAGGCCCTCAAGGAAGAAGTCGACAAGTTAAAGGCAAATCGATTCATATGAGACGCCTTCTATCCTGATTGGATTGCCAATCTAGTGTTGGTTCCGAAGCCCAATGGTACATGGCGAACCTGTATCGACTACTCCGACCTTAACAAGGCATGCCCAAAAGATTGTTTCCCCTTACCTCGGATTGATCAACTCGTAGATGCCACTGCAGGTCATGGCATCATGTCGTTCGTGGATGCTTATTCTGGATATAACCAGATCACCATGCACGTGCCGGACCAAGAGCATACGAGCTTTGTAACCGATAAAGGGCTATAATGCTACAACGTCATGCCTTTCAGGCTCAAAAATGCTGGAGCAACTTACCAAAGATTGGTGAACAGAATGTTCTCCGAGAAGATTGGTAATAGCATGGAATTTTATGTTGACGACATGCTAGTCAAGTCCAAACATAACAATAACCATGTGGATGATCTCACAGAATGCTTCACCGTGCTACAAAAATATAACATGAAACTCAACCCACAAAAATGCTCTTTCAGAGTATCTTTGGGAAATTTTCTGGGATTCATAGTAAATACGCGAGGAATAGAGGTTAATCCTGACAAGATCAAGACATTGATTGATATGCCCTCACCTTGAAAGCATAAGGATGTACAGAGTTTAAGTGGATGAATGGTGGCACTAAGTATGTTTGTTTCAAAATCTACAGACCATTGTCTTCCTTTTTTCAACCTTTTGATAGGGGGCAAAACGTTCGAGTGGTCAGAGGAATGCGAGCTTGCATTCCAGGAACTAAAGAAACTTCTCACCGAACCACTGATCTTGTTGAAGCCTATCACAGGAGAGGTCTTGTACTTTTACCTCGCTACCATGGAGAACGCCATTAGTGCCATGCTCGTCCGAGAAGACAAGAAGGTACAAAAACCAGTGTACTATGTCAGCAAAAGGTTACTAGGGGTAGAATCGAGATACCCTTTAATGGAAAAACTGGCTCTCAGCCTGATCCACTCATCTCGAAAGCTCCAAACTTATTTCCAAGCACATTCTATTCATGTGTTAACTGACCAACCACTGCGACAAGTTCTATCTAAACCAGAAGCCTCTAGAAGACTGTTAAAGTGGGCGGTCAAACTCAAATAGTTCGAGATCGCATATCACCTGAGAACGACTGTAACGACCCAAATTCGCTAATAAGGCTTAAGGGCCTTAATTAGTGTGACTGGAGGGCATAATGGGAATTATGTGTGATTTAAATGAGTAAAATGCATGATTATGTGAAAAGCATGTTTATATGGTTATTTGTATATTTATGATGCATGACTAGGTGTATTAGTATGCATGTAGGCCCTGATTAGGATAGAAAGGGCATTTTCGTAACTTTGGCCTGTCGAGGGCATAAATGTTAATAACTGTGATAAATTGATAAGACCACATTATTATGTGGATATATTTATAACCAGTGATTCAAGACGATCCTTGTGAGCAAGTTAGCGGAAAAGTCACGGTGGGGATTTATACCCGGCTCGGGGCGAGCCAAGGGGTATTTCTGGGAATGTAGGTAATATATTGGAAATTATTTGGTATTGAGGAATATAATTGGAGATTAGTTAGGTATCGGGAATTAAGCGGAAAATATTAGAGACATTCGAGGAATTAGCGGGAATTGGGGTGAAATGACCAAAACGCCCTAGATGCACTTAAAGGTTTAAAATTAAAAGGGAGGGCATTATGGTCATTTGTCTTGCAAGAGATAAGTATTCTGAGGCTTTATACTTAGTGGGAATTGTAGAAAAAGGTAGAAGGCTGAGGAAAGAAAGAAAAGAAGGAAAAGAAAGAAAAAGAAAAGGAAGGAAAACAGGGCAGTTTTCTTAGGGTCGGTTGGTGATTCTCTCACCCTTTTTCTTCAATTTTCTTGGAGCAAAACTCAGAAGGGAGCTAGGTTAGGCTGAGCAACAAGAGTATTGAGCTAAACTTGAAAGGTTGGCAAGGGATTAGCAAGAACACATCAATATTTGAGGTAAGCCTTTAGAGTTTTCAGTTTCTGGTTTGGTTAGTTTAAACTATGGTAACTAAGCTGAGTTGATGGAAACTTTAGGGGAATTCAAGCCAAGGAATTGGGGAAGAACAAGCTAAGGAGGTCAAGAAGTTAACTTGAAATCGAATTTCCATCAAAGGTGTAAATTCTGAACTTTAAACTTTGAAGTTTTGACTGTGTTTTGCTGAATTATGAAGTCTAGGAGTGACTATGGTGAATTTTGGGATTAAAGGTGCATGTGATTAGATTTTATGTGGTTATGATGCTTGGGATGAGTTAGACATGTTAGTGAGCTTGATTTTGAGTTTGGTGAAGGTTTGGAGAAGTTTTGGTTAAGTTTGGCTCGGGGAAATCGCAGGGAGGGAAAATGTGGTGTTGGCAATCTGTAACTAGCGCTACAACGCTAGCCTTTGGGCGCTGTAGCGCTAGGCCAAGCTTGCTGAGGGCATTTTGGTTATGTTTTGTAGCACTGTAGCACCCTCCAATGAGCGATGTAGCGCTACCCTGTCTTCAGAAAGGAATTTAAGGTTATTTACAAAGGTTTTTGACCAAGGGTTCAGGGTTCGATTCCACCACCTTGTTTGGTGGAACTAGGACTTCCCGAGGGCTCGGGATAGGTTCCGAGGCTAGGTTATGGACTTTAGGGTTGGTTATGACTTTGGTCTATGATTTTGATTAGGTTCGCGCTAGGGCTCGGGAAGGATCGTGCTTGAGGATCACAGTGAACAAAGCAAGCGAATTTAAAGGTAAGAAAACTGCACCCGGGTATGTGTTTCTGATGGGACTAAGAGCTTCCGATATCTGTATAATGTCAATGATGGT
Organism: Humulus lupulus; assembly: GCF_963169125.1. Lineage (NCBI taxonomy): Eukaryota > Viridiplantae > Streptophyta > Magnoliopsida > Rosales > Cannabaceae > Humulus > Humulus lupulus. The sequence continues at coordinate 76,225,842 of NC_084794.1, read as the reverse complement.
ATTATTCCATGGGACATGTGATAGCGGCCTAAGGGTGCCGTACACAATATTTTCGCACAGGGCGCGGCTTGGCCACTAGTAGCTGAGGACAGCTTAATATTCACTGAGTTCGGTTTAAGCGGGCCGGAGTCAGTGGGATAACGAAGGGTGTGGCCTGAGGACGCTAACCCTAGTTATCATTTGTGAATTGATGTATGATATGAGTTGATATGTTTGGTATGCTGAATACTTGGTTATTCTGAATGTTTAAATGGTTGAGAACATGTTCATGGAATATTTGATATTGAATTGTCTGTTGATTGCTTATGCACTGTTATTGTGTTTTCTTGCTGGGCCTTGGCTCACGGGTGCTACATGGTGCAGGTAAAGGCAAAGGCAAGTTAGACTAGTCTTGAGATGGAGAGCTGCGGGGCTGAATGTACATAGCCGACTGTTCGGTCGCCATGGCCGAGGAGTGGATCAGGACAGAGATTGCCTAATTGTCTGTTTTGCCTTAATATGGCTAATACTGTATTTAACTCTTGAATCTTTTCTAAATGGTTTTAATCTTAATATTTTTTTTGGGATCCCGTGTAAACAGGAAATGTTTCCTTATAAGAAATGAAATTTTTAAGACCAAAACATTTTAACCCTAGTTCCATTATAGTTTCAGAAACACGTTCTTAATTAAATGACTTGATTAGCAAGTCTAGCACTTTTATAAACACACAATTTAACGATCTTGGCTATCCAGGGCGTTACAACGACCATAAAGGGACAAGCCCTAGCAGATTTCATCGTAGAATGTATTTGAGTGTCTAACGACGAAGTTATAACCCTAGCCCGCAAGCTATGGAAACTTTATGTCGACGGTTCCTCCAACGAAAAATGGATCGGGGGCAGGTATCATACTGATCACTCCAGCAATAAGTCGATTTCATTCTGCTTTAAGGTTCAACTTTGAAGCATCAAATAACGAAGCTGAATATGAAGCATTATTGGCAGGAATTCGAATTGCCAAAGAACTCAAATTAAAGGCTATACACTGCTATAGTGATTCACAGTTAGTGGTCAACCAAAATTTAGGGGAATATCAGGCTCGCAACATAAAGATGGCTACATATTTAGAGAAAGTCAAGGCTGCGCTCGGAAAGTTCGAGTTCTATGCTATAGATCAAGTTCCCCGAGAAAAAAATTCAAGCGCGAACGCATTAGCCAGGCACGCTATGACTAGTGAGGTCGATACACTGAACGTGGTCCCAATAGAATTTCTATCGAGCCTGACGAAGAAGACATATGCATGATCGACTCTCAACCTACCTGGATGACCCCAATAATCGATTACCTCGAAACTGGAATTCTCCCAGCAGAACAAAACGAGGCTCAGAAATTGATGTATCAAATCCCGAGATACACTATTGTGGAAGGGAGGTTGTATCGAAGAGGGTATTCTATGTCACTACTTTGATGTGTAACTTCACCTGAGGCAAAGAAAATTCAGGAAGAAATTCATGAAGGATTTTGTGCAAATCACACTGGGGGGCATATCCTATTCAAAAAAGTGATAAGGCATGGGTATTTCTAGCCCACAGTCATGGCAGACGTATTCAAATATGTCAAAATATGTGATAAGTGCTAGCGATTTGCTTTAATTCCATGAGCTCCACCTACCGAGCTAACCATGCTGACCTCCCCATGGCCATTTGTGGTGTGGGGAATTGATCTTATAGGCTCACTACCAACAGGCAAAGGTGGAGTAAAGTATGTTGTGGTCATGGTCGATTATTTCACAAAATGGATCGAGGCCGAATCCCTGGCAACAATTGCCTCGAAAAAAGTTTTAGACTTTGTGATAAAAAAAAACAGCATCTGCCGATACGGAATGCCCAGAAAGATAGTGTCGGACAATGGTACCCAGTTCGACAATGACTTGTTTACCCATTTTTGCGAAAAGAATGGGATAATAAAATGCTTTTCCTCTATCGCCCATCCGTAATCAAACGACCAAGTTGAAGCAGTCAACAAAACCCTTAAGAGATCCATAAAGAAAAGGTTGTAGGAGGCTAAAAGAAGGTGGCCCGAGGAGTTACCCCAAGTTTTGTGGGCCTATCAAACCACAGCTCGAACTTCGACGGGACATGCCCCCTTCTCCCTAGCATATGGATGTGAGGCCATGTTGCCAATTGAAGTCGAAATACCTAAAATATAGAGCCATGCCTACGATTAGGCCTCGAACCAATCCCAGCTCGAAGAAATTCTAGACCTTATTGAAGAAAGACGAGATGAAGCTCAACTGAGAAATGTTGTATATCTGCAACGAACTGCCTGATATTTCAATAAAAAGGTTCGAGATAGAAAATTCGGATTGGGAGACTTGGTAATAAAATGTGTATTCCTGGCTACAAGGGACCCGTCGGCTGGTGTACTCGGACCTAACTGGGAAGGACCTTACCAGATTGAGTCTATTATCCGACCGGGGGTTTATAAATTGGTGAGGTTGAACGAAGAGCTGGTACTGCGAGCTTGGAATGGTGAACATCTACGACCTTACTATCAGTAGTGTAGGAATGATGTTTTATTGTAACCAAGCTTGTTTATTTTTCAGACTTTTTGTTAATAAAGTGTTCAAATTTTCTCAAAAGTTATTTTCTTTACTAAATGTTGTATTTTTTGCAAACTCTCTTAATTCAATAACATATGGTCACACTCAGAGGATATTAAGGGGGCATCTATGGTATACAATAATACCATAAGTTTGAAAAAATAAAATAAAAAATGTCTAGAACATTAACCCGACATAAAATGTTGTATACATGTAAACTAACAAAAATGTCTAGATCATTAACTCGACATAGAAGTTAGAAGTGTATATGCGAGCTAAAGCTATCTGGATATAACCAGATACATGAGCTAAGATGATCTAGACATAACCAGATTATCAAAATTATAAGTGTCTGGATATGACCAGATACGCGAGCTAAGATGTTCTGGACATAACCAGATTACCAAAGTTACAAGTGTATAGAATATAAACCCGACACGAGCTAAATAAGTTTGGAACAAACCAGCTAAAACTAATCGACAGAAAGTTGGAATATAAATAAACCCACTTCGAGTTAAGTTGAGTTCGAGGCTATAGTATTTTGCAAAAAAGATACTTTCGACCTCACAACCTTGGGGAGTCACTTGAGGAAGAGTGACTGGAAAAGCAAGATATAACTAAACTACTAATCTTACATGCCATATAAGCACTTTCGAGTGCATGGTGAAAGTAAGGTTCGACCTTGACAAATAACGAGATCAGACATGGATACATCGAGTAAACTGTGCATGCATGCATTGAAACTCGAGCTTAAATCCAACAGATGTGTTTGTATGAATAAACAAACATAAAAGCAAACCTTTAATATAAGATGCTTGAAATATTTTGACCAAGAAATGTAAAGCAAAAATATTAAAGTAAAAGCTGAATGTAAAAATCAAGTGTATAAAGGTTTTCGAGCAAAGAAAATCATATACTTAAGAATTAAATTACTGTTTGAACAAGTATAAAATAGCCCTAAAGTGAGCTATAAATTGTCTTTGCCCCAAAGGCTTAAATAAAAAAAAAAAGAGGGTTACAAAAACTTAATGGGACACAGCCCATGACCTCGCTTTTATGAAGCAGGTGCATCCTCCTTGGCAGCACCAGGCTTCTCCGCCGCCTTTTTGGCCTCCTCCTTGGCGTCCTCCTCGTCTAGCCGAGCCTGCCACCTCTCAAGGAGCTCATCTTCAAGAGTGTCTAGAAAGTTGGTATCGAGATCAGCATTGTTGGCCCAGATTCAGTACATGGCCATATCAACATCATGATGTTTCTTCCGCTTGAACTCCTCAAGAAGGTGAGCCTTCTCACCATCGATTATATCAAAGGTGGCTTTCTTCTCCTCCTCGAACTTGACATTCAACTCTTCAAGCTCCTTGATTCTCCCTCTCCTTGATCTTAGAATCTTTAGCCTCCAGCTTAGACTGGAGCTCAGACTTTGTGGCCTTAAGTTTGTCTGCGAACTTAATCTGGAGGTTCTTCGACTCCTGAGCATAGGACAAGCTCCAGTGGACTTCGTTATTCAGCTTGTAGTTAAGCTGAGCAAACGCAACAAGGGCATGTACACAAACAAAATGGGTTAGAACACATACATAATAAATCCGAACAGGCAGCATGACAGAGTAAAAAGAATTACCAAAGTGATGAGCTCACTACCCTTGTCATAAAGGGTGCGTTGTCTCGACAAGAAGTGAGGAATTTCCATTGAAGGGCGCCAAGGTTGCTGAAACTTTGGCCAACTCGGGACAACACATCCAAACCCAGACTGGCTCCATGAGTCCCTACATCGTTGTCGATTACATACTCAGAAGTATGAGTCGAAATCGACAACAAGCGTTCCCGAGTGGGAACCAGCCTCTTTGGAGCCAGGCGGTCTATTGAGAAGTCTGAATGGAAAGAGGAGGAGGGGGGTGTGAGACCTCGGCAGATATCCTGACCTTGCCGTCTGTAGCAGCAGCTTGGCTCTGGTCTTGGGAGTCTGGGGCTGGAGGAGTCGCCTCAGCTCTTTTTGGGATCTTAGAAGGGTGTCCTGCTCTCTGCGACGCCCTTGGACGCTTGCTCTATTTAGCTCCTAAGCGGCGACTGAGCACGTTATCGAGATCAGACTCCATGTCACGTGCATATACACAATTTACACATTAGTTATTGAGCTTAAACTTCAAAAAGAAACAAGGCTAAAGTCAAAAGAAACCTAACTAGTACTCTCCCCCGAGCTTGTGCTCGGCGACCAAGTAATCCCCTTATCTTCAGAGGATGTTGGGGGAGTCCCTTCCCTATATGTGGGGGATAGCCTCAAAAGGTCTCTATAATCATTGGTCCCATATTGAACTGTGACCCCATCTTAAACTTCATTTAAACTATACATAGTTTGGAATTTGCCTAACCAACTATCGAACCTATGTACCCTATAATCTATCCAAGACCAAACATGAGAATTATCCCTGGAATCTGAGAATAGGATCAGGGTAACGGGATTATGCTTTAGCAAAGAGGGGGACCACATAGTCGAGCTAAGAATGATTTTACCTCCACTGCTTGAGCTCGAAGCCTCATCTTGTGCTTCATTTCCCGAGCACGGGTGTTCATGATGGCGAGCCATTGGGGAGCGGGCCCGTGAGCTCGATGACCTCTATCTTGGAGGAAGCTTCTCAGTGGGAAGAGGCACATGCTCCCACTTCAGGTACTTTCCATAAGCGACATTGTCTGTCGACTGATCTCGCTCCAAGAGGCCACAGGCTCGGAGTTTTTCTTCATGAAGGAGATAGGACAGGGAGCGCCTACCATACGGCATATGGAGTAGAGCCTTCTTGTGCTCCACCATTGAATCTGAGGGTGTGGGACGGTGATAATTGGCTGAAGAAATGGATATGTATCATTAGTTGGAGCTTAATCATTAATCGAGTGAGAAATAAATGAGTATGTATACTTACAAATTCGTTGGAACGAATAGAATTTTGAAAGAGCAAAGCTGTCCGTTTAGAAGAAGGCTAGCTTGAAGTTCAGAGGATGGTACAGCATATCCTCGAAGATCTTTTTCTCCTTTGGATAACTCGAAAGGTAGTAGAAGCCATCCTCTCCCCGAGCTCGAGAAGGGATACTCTTCAAACAAAAGAGGTACAGGATCTCTTGCGGTGAGGGTCCTTCCCACTTCAGCTCATGGTACAGAGACTTGAGGGTAGATAGAACCCTATATGAATTGGTTTGGAGTTGGAATGGGGCAAGCCCAACAAAGTCCAGAAAATCTTTGAAAAAGGATTTCAGGGGCAGTAGGGCCCCTGGCTTCATATGCTCGCGACTCCAGGCCGCGGGCTTAATCTTGCTATCAGGTTTGCCATCACCCGGGCATAGCATCTCCTCTCATTCGGAGTTGCAATACGATACATCGACGTGCCGGAAAGCTTCAGGCCATGGTGAGCTAGAATGTCAGAAATTTGGCTCGTTGAGGTGACCGAGCTCCAATAATATTCTGTCTCAAAAAAACCCTTTTGCATTGTCAGAATTGATGCCGCTCGCGAAGTAGAAGGGCGATCTGAAGGGTCCTCCATCAGCAAAAAGGAAAGTGCACCAGGCTTGTAAGAAACGGTGACTTTGAGTTTGGGATCGAGAGGGATAGATCTGAGCTCGGGGTCTGGATCTGGATAAATCGCGACCCAAAGTTTCTTCCTTTTTCTTTCCTCGACCTCGTCAATCTGATGTCGGAAATGGGCTTAGATATCCTCTTGTTCGCACCTAATGTGGTGCTCGCGTATCAGTTGCTAGTTCCGGGTGAAGGGAGATTCTGGACTGAGAATAAGGGATTGCGAACACTAACCCCCATCGATTCTCAGAGTTCTGCAAAATCGAGCAAGAAAGAAAAAGGTGAGGGCCAGGAATATAAGAAATCAGAGTATAGTTTTGATGATTCGAGCTCGAAGGCTCGGGATCACAGAGTAAGCTCGATCGAGACTGAGGTCTCGAAAGGACAGATCGAATTCGAGGAAGAACCCTAACTATTGTAAATTTCGGGCTTCGAGTGTGTATTTGACGCGAGAGTGGGAAAGTGTGGGTTCATTTTAAGAATCCCAAATTTTCTGGGGAAAAGTTGACGGTTACCCAAAAATGTGATAATTTTGGGATATGTGCAATTAAAAACCCTAATTCAGAACCCTATTTCTTGGATTACACGATACATTATCTGTAGTCTGAAAACGCCCCGTGTTTGTATTTTTACACTAAATATGTGTTTTAAAACTATGTTGTCAAAGATTTTGAATCGAAAGTTCGTGCTAAGCAATATTGCTAAAACTACCAACTACAGCATACATTCATACGGGAATGAAAAACACAAAAATGCACGAAGAAATAAAAATACGAGAATCAAGAACAAGAATCTTACACAGAGAAGCTTGCAGGTACAGTGAGATCGATGACTGTAGGAGCGGTTACAAGAATGCTCTCACGGAGTCGAAAATGCCAGGGGTGTTTTGTCTCTTCGGCTTGGAGAACATGCAAAGATGAAAGAATTTTAAGCTCTGGTTTTTTCTCTCTGAAACTCAAAATGTAAAGGTAAAAGTGAAGATGAAGAGAAGGTGAGACTATATATATATGCATACCAAGAGAAGGTCAAGGGTCGAGCTAATCAGAATCATTGGCTAGATTCGGTATTTGATCAAACGGTCGGGTGCAAATGTGGTGATGGCGGCAAAAAGCTGGCATACGAATAGACGTGGGTGTGGTGAAAAAGTACTCGAGTACTTTGATTGAGCCATCCGCGACTAACGCGTGTCCACACTCGAGTGTAGTAGGTGGCTCAGTTTTCGAAAGAGGCTGTTCAAAAGCTTCCTTCTCATAGGATTCGAAGTAATACTTTTGAGAGGGTAAAATGTTACACCCCGATTTCGAGAATGGGAATTTTGATCTCGAAACTCAGGCTCGTAAGGTGTAAGCTCGAGACTAGCACAGTCGTCATGTGATCAGCAAGTCAGAGACAGTCTCGTTGAGCAGTAAATGTGACAACGTCGGGATTGGTGAGCTCGGGAACTACGTAGTCTCGGAGGTGTTCCGAGGTTATAAGTTAGGCTCGCAATTCGCAGTGGCAGTGGTTCAACACTTGTATAAATTTCTTGATTTATTTCCTACCCTCAGCCAGGACGATTTGAGCTCGAGTATTGTAAGGTCGAAGAGGATGGTCTCGTCAACATCACTTGTTGAGAACATATGTGAACCAAGGTGATGAGCTCACAATAGGTAAACGGTCTTGAAGGCGTGTGAATCTAGCGTCCAAGCTTGCAAGCTGTGTGTGAACATGTTTATTGTTGTAAAATCCCTATGTTTAAGGGATCTGATATAATTTGTTATTAAATCCCAAATATTGTGGGATATTACCGCGTACGTAGTAACTAATGCATTTAATGACATTATTTTAATTGATTTGTAGAATAACTCCCCGAAATCTGTGGGAAGAGATTCGGTAAACCACTCTATAAATAGAGTGGGACAATTCATTTGTAGGAGGACTGAGAAACGAATATTGGAAAAACTCTGCACAATTGCTTCCAGAAAGTTATCAGAGAATTCCAAGAAGTTAATAACACAGACTCGTAGACTAGACAGATTTTAACTGCTGAACCACATAAAAAAATTGTGTCTATATTATTTGTTTCCTCTGTTATATTTCGTTTAATTGCTCTTCTTCTCTAAATTGACGAAAAACGGCGTCAACATACACCCCTTTGAATATGAGTTGGCTATGCCCATTATCTCAATATGATTCAATTAACAAAGACTCTGAATTTGTTAAAATCTTGTTGTATAGTTAAGTTAAAAGAAATAAAATTTTAATGTCATAGAGAAAGCAGAAATTATTTATAGATGATTCAACCACTATGATAAACTAGCAATGTACAATTAAACAAATCGTTTATAAAAGCACGCCTAATTGTAAGACCGTTGACATTTGACACAAACATTATTTCATTTTCTTTTGGATTGAAAAATATATTTATCAAATAATTGAATCTACGTAGCTTTGTGAAGAAAATATAAAACTTTTATAATTGTTTCCCAGCGAATTAAAATAAATTAATTGTTTCGTGAAAGCAAGTTGGCGACTTATTATATTAACATCACTATATATTCGTACCGTTCGTCATGGGGACCAAAACTGAACTTTACAACTCCAAATCACTTGTTTTATTAATTATTTAATTTCTTCTTTCTATCACAGTAAATTACCAGTTTAATGCTTTGTTGTTCTTTTTTTTTTTTTTTAAATTTAAATCCCCTTGTAGTAACTCTTTTATCTTCCACATTTTATAGAAAGTGAATTTGTCTCCACTCTTGCATTTTTACTCAAATGTCAACCAATTTACAACAAAATCTTTTTTTTTTTCAATTTTTTAAATGCTAGTTTTAATTTTTTTTTTTAGTAGGTTTTAACAAAATTCACATGGTTAAATATATATATATATATATATATATGTAAAAGGTAAGAAATGGTCCCTTTTGACATATATTCTTAAAGTTATGTTTAAAAAATGTTGCAAAATTTTTATATCCAAAAGGATAAGTAATTTCAAAATCAAGTAGAGATTGTTAGAAAATTTACTAATTAAGATGTTATATTATCATTCTAATTATAGAATGAATTTTGTAAAAAAAAAGTTATAGAATGAATTATAGAACAATGTGATTCTACTTTTTTTTTTCTCAATGACTAAAAAAAAATTACTGAGTATTAAAAGCAATAGGGTTTCATTCATCAAGTTTGAAATGAATATAAATCATTACATCACTAATCAAACCCTTAAAGTATATTTTTTGTTATTAAAATTAATTGTGCCAAATCAACAATTGGCTGGGAACCTAACTTACGCAGAAATGTCCTCATCGAACAATAGAAAGTTTGTTCTTATTTCGTCATCCATCATATCCATCTCAGTCTCCGTTTCGGTCTTCGTTTTTGTTTTATTTCCCCAAAACAAAATAAAAGAAAAGTATAATAAATGTCTCTTTCTTATTTGCATTAATTTTTTGAGTATTTGGAAGTATTATTAGAAAGAAATAAAGTTGATTTGCATAATTACAAATGTAGTAGTGCAACTTAATTCTTCTTGTCTTTTTTCTATTGTTTATTGAGAAAAGTAGGCAGTGATGAGATAGACTAACGTAAGCTTTTTTTAAATTTATTAATACGAGGGTTTATATTTTTTGGACTATATATTTTTTTCATTATTTGTTTGGACTTTGTGTTTTGACAAATTATTTTTTGGACCTTATATTTTGTAAAACGCTTAAAATAGAATCATAAACCTGATTTTTGTCAATGTTTTTTCAACTAAAATCATAAATAATTTACCAAACTAATAATTTAGAATAAAAATAAAATCATTCTGCTTAAAAACTGTATTGTTATATTAAATTTTTTTTTATCAAAATTGAGTTTATGGTTCTATTTGAACCATTTTATAAAATATAAAGTCCAAAAAATAATTTGTCAAAACATTGTACATGGTTCAAACAAATAATGGAGAAAAACAGAGGTTAAAAAAAAAAGGTACAAACCTTTAATGTTATTCAAACGAATAAAATGTGAGCAAGCATCGATGTCCTTACTCAACCAAAGACTTAATATATGACCGTCTTCTTCGTATCTTATTAAATGACAGGGGAACATCATATATGAGTCTTTTTTTTTATTGAATGATCAAATTTTTAAAGTTATTTTCAACTTTAGCTTAATTTTAATAATTCTTGAAAAAAAAAATATTTAGCTAGTCGAAAATTTAGACAGGTGGTCAAAAAATTCAAAAAATCGGTCGAAAATTTTAGACTGTTAGTCAAAAAATTTAGACAGAGGTCATTTGAAAAAAATTATAAAAAGTAGGTCAAAATACAAAATTACTTAAAAAAAATGTCATTTTCACAAATTTCTCATTTATATATAAGTACTTTATTTTTCTTATCATAAATATGTAATCAAGTAGAGCAATGTCCATAGTAATTAACCAGCTCCATTTCATACTCAATAATAATAATATATGAATTTTTATGTTGTAATTTAGATAACTAGGTCTAAATTACAACTGACTTTAATGAAATTGAGTAGTAATAGGTAGACTCAAATATTACAATCAAACATTTCTGATTGATCGTGTGTTAATGTAAATGAGTAATAAAAATTTATGAAAAAAATAATAGCTCACAATAAGCAAATTAATAAAACAATATATGTAAATCCTTTTTTTTTTTTGTGCAAATGAAATAAGTATGCAAGTCAAGTAATATTATTTATTAAATAAAAAACATAAACTAAATCAAGAACACAATATAATCTACAAAGTAAAGATACTAAATTTTTATGTGAAAATTCCTTCAAAAAAATAAAAATAAAATTATGGGCTGTTAGCCACTAAAAAATTTATACTATTAAATTAATGGATATATAGCAAAAAAAAATTCTCTAACCACAAAATTAGAGGCTATCAACATCAACAATTCACCTAGCTAAAAGTGGGTTTTATATAACAAACAATTGGACAATATTTAATCTTACAACAATGATAATAAAGAAAAGAAAGAAAAATTCACTTTTTTTTCTTTGTTTATATATATTTTTTAAAATGTCGGTGGCCCTCCTTGTCTTCTGAATGTACCAACTTGCTGAGCAAGTTTTTATTTCTTCTCTAGATACATATATCTATAATATGTAAACATCTACGTGACTCTTCAAAGTGACTCTTTTTCTTACCAACGAAAAATAATGTATGCCAGGTAATTCAACATTTGTGTGCGATATTATGTATCATTATTCAATGAAACTAGCTATGAGAAATTGTAAAATCTAGAAAAATATATACGAGACCACTCATGGCCCTAACCCTACAAGTTATTTCCAGGTAATGTCTAAACCTAATTAATTAGGGTTTCCTCTTCTTTCCTTTTCTCATGCTTCTAATTTCCAAGGAGAGTTTCCCTCTCCTTTTTCTTATCCATCACCATGAAGAACATAAATTAAAGAAATCTCTAAACTAAAAAATTCATTTAAATTAAATCTTACAAGACAAAAATAAAACTATATTATTTTCTCATTTTCTTTCACTTATCCTTACTTTCTTTCATTTTTTCCACTTTTGCACTAACCAAATTATTTCAACAACACTCATCAAATTATCTCAACAACAAAAAAAAAAATCACAGCATATATAAATCAAAATTTTAATTTGTGATATGTGTATGAATTTGATGAGAAGCTGAAATTTTGATTGGTATATGTTGTAATAATTTTTTTGCTTGGGTTTTTGTTGTGATAAATTACTGAGTGCTATTGAGATTGTTTGATGGTGCAAACGTGAAGGAAAGTGAAAGAAATGAGAGAAAATTCTAATTTAAATAAATATTTATTTTCATGATTTTTTAAATCTAATAATTCTTTCTCACCATCTAATTTATTTTTCTTTTTTTTAATATTTAAAATTTTGTTTAATTTTATGTTATTCAAAAAATTAGCATTGATGACATGGCAAGTGATCCCTGGATACGTGGCTAACACCTGGAAGAGCTCTGCTAGGGTATCGACCAGAGGACGCACTAGAAGCAGTAAGCAGCCCAATCTTCCCTGCGACCAGTCTGGTCGATAGTTCCGCATGCAATGTCATATTACCGTAAAGATCTTTGTAGATCCCGAATTTAACTCACACAATCTCCTAAATATCCGATTATTTAGGAGAGAATATTGGCAACTAAATCATGTAATCCCCCTTGAGCCTATAAATAAGAAAAAATAGCTCAAGGAAGGGACTTTTGGCTTTTGAATTATTTGAGATTAGAGTAATTCTCCTTGGAATATTGTATTGTTCTTCAGAGGTTAGTGAAACTTATTGAACCCTTGTTCTTTGATCACTCCTTTGATTCTTATATCAATAACAGTTTAAGTGGACGTAGGTTATTACCAGATCCTGGGGCCGAACCACTATAAAAATATCGCGTTCTTATTACTTTTTGTCATTACGTTCTTCTCAATACATTCATTCACATCAAGCATATTCTGACTCCGTGTCAGTTGACCAAAATCTGGGTCAACATTCTGGTGCTTTCATTGAGAGCTTGATTTATCATTGCTGAGAAAACTAATGGCGAAAACTGGAAGGAAAGCTGGACAGGCGGCCGCTGCTGCGCCATCAAACCCACCTCCTCCTCCCCCTGCGAGCGTGGCATAGGATGAGCCACATCTGGACTTTGAGGAGGAAGAGATGGATGATGCAACGCTGAAGAGTACCCTGGGGGCGTTGCAGGAGGAGCTGGCTAGTCTGAAAGCTAGTCAAGAGACTGCTGCCGAAGTTGTGGCGCGGCAGCAGCAGGAGATTGAACGGCAGCGCGCGGAATTAAGCGAAAGGCAGGCAGAGATGGACCGCCGCCAGAGCGAAGCCATGGCAGCCCTCGAGGCGGCCTTGCAACTGGTAAGGAATCAGGCCGCACCTGTTTCGCAGCCTGACCAACCTATCAATGGACCACCCCAGAGGGGTCCTAATCCCAGCCCACCGATCCAGCCTTCGAGTCCACAAAGGCCCGAGCAGCCTCAAGTGCCCCAAGACGATGTCCCGCTGGACCCTGAGGCACAGCCACCATCCCAAGGTGGTCGCAGCAACCCCCCGCAACAGAGGCAGAATAGGGCTGAGCATCAGCCTCGTAGTCCTAGACGCCGTAGGGGCGATGAGCCAAACCTACCGAACAGAGGTCAGTATCCCCCTGGTAACAGGAGGGACTCAGAGTTAGGCTCTGCTGTCCGGGGTCCCCCACGGCATGATAATGCACGGGGACACCACGACCAGCGCAGGCCGCCCTCTAACGTTCGAAACGTTTCAGCCAGGGACGAAAATCGAGGGAACAGTCAATCCCACCATAGCCAATCAAGGTTCAGAGATGGCCATGGGTATAATGAGGCCGACTCAGGCAAGGGAAACGCTGGCCGAAGGAATGAAGAAAGAGGTAAAGGCAGGAGCCAGGTACCTCAAGATGACCAACCCGATAGACGGGATGCTGGGGGCAGCCCAGGCAAAATAATGTCTTCAACCGGCTCGGGGTAGCGAGCAACGGAGAAGAGACGAGGATTTGAGAGACATACTCAACGATCGCCGGGAGTGGCATGGCGAGAACGTCCCCCCAGCAACAGATGCCACAGCGATTCCTGCCGCTGTACAGGCCCAAATAGATGCCCTCAACCAAGCAGTGCAGTAGCTGGTCGGGGGAAGGACATCTTATATCGACCACGATAGGAGGAAAGGCACTCCTTTCGTACAGAGGATAGCTAATGCCGAAACTCCAAGCAAGTTCAAAATGCCTACACTTCCAAACTTTGACGGGTATGGAGACCCAGTGTCTCATGTCAATAAGTTTGAAATACAAATGGACATTCAGAAAGTGTCCAAAGACACTCGGTGCAGGATCTTCCCTGCAACACTTTCTGAAGCCGCGCTGGAATGGTTTTTTAAGTTCCCTCCCACAAGCATAGTTTCCTAGGAAATGTTTGTAAGGGAATTTTATGGACAGTTCTATGCAGGCCGTGTGCATCCGACCGAAGAAAACCAGCTGGTTGAAATTCGCCAGCAGGATGGAGAATCAGTGAAGGACTACATCCAGCGCTTTATGTGAGTGGCGGCTGGAGAGAAAATGGTGGGGGACGAAGGAAAAATGATGGCCATAACCGCAGGGGTTAAACGTCGTTCTCCCCTCTGGAAAAGTCTCCGAAAGGAAGGAGTGAGAACTACCCAAGAATTTTTGGACCGGGCTGATCGCTACATCAAGCTCGAAGAAGCCATTGCTGACGATGGAAAGCCCTCAAGCAAGGATAAGAAGGCTTCCGAACCCGCCAAAGCCACCAATGGTTCCAAACCTAATGGCAACGACAAAGGCAACGGCAACGGCAATGGCAAGAATGGTGGAAAACGGCCGTATAACGAGCCTTCCACCTCCGACAATAAACGAGCCAAGGGTAATCGTTATGAACCTCGGTTCACTAACTATACGGCCCTCATTGAGTCTCGGGGAGAGGTTTATCAGGCCACAAGTTCTAGTGTGCCTTATAAAAAACCTGGCCCCATTCGAAAGGATATTTTGAAAAGGGACACTACCAACATCTGTCGTTATCATAACGACTACGGACATGACACCAACGAATGCAACCAGTTGAAAGACGAAATCGAGTTCCTTATTAGACAAGGACACTTGAGAAGATACGTACGGGCCTCGGGAAATTCCCAACGAGAAGCTCCGGGTAGCAACGAGCAGGCGCCCACGTGCCAACGCTCGCCACCCTTACAACCTGCCCCCGTGACTGCCACACTCTTAACCATCTGTGGAGGCCCGCACCTCGCGGGAAATAACGGAAAGGCCAGGGAACGATATGCTCGGACTCTGCGCCATGACCAGGACATCGAGATGATGACTGTGGAGGACCGTGCACAAAAAAAGGCTCGGTCAGAGGAAGGTGAGATAACCTTCTCTGATGGCGATGCCCAACACGTCCGGTTCCCACATTTCGATCCGCTGGTCGTGGACATCCAGATGGCCAACATGATGGTGAAGAGAGTACTGGTCGATACAGGAAGTTCAGTGAATATCATGTATAAATCAACACTGGAACGCATGAAATTGTCCGTTAAGGACTTGGAGCCATGCAACCAAACGATATACGGATTCTCTGGAGAAGGACTCGCCCCCGCAGGATTGATCAAACTGCCAATGACGACGGGTACAATGCCTGCAACAAGGACATTACTCGCCACTTTTGTAGTGGTCGATTGTCCTTCGGCGTACAATGCCGTTATTGGAAGGCCTATATTGGTTGATCTACGGGTCGTCATCTCTATGTGGCACTTGGCCATGAAGTTCCCAATAGACGCGGAGGTAGGACGCGTGTTGGGAAACCAGAGGGAAGCCAGGGAATGCTACAACGCCTCAATCACAAAGGCGAAGAATGGAACGTCGAAGAGCACTACATCAGATAGGTTGCAGATGGAAGTTGATACACAAGCCCAATCCGGTGATGAAGTCGCCAAATAGGGTGTTGCCCAAAGGGAGGATAGAGACTTAGATCCTCGCTTTGGGGATTTTGAAGAAAACGTTGGACCCGTCGAGGACCTGGAGGAGGTCCAACTCGACAAAGAAGACCCGACCAGAGTCGTAAAGGTTGGTAAAAACTTAGAACCTACCACAAAGCATGCACTGGTGGAATTTTTGCGAAAGAACCATGAGGTTTTCGCCTGGTCTCATAAAGACATGGCTGGCATAGATCCTGCAATTATCAGCCATGTCCTGAATATAGTCAAGACCTTTCCACCCGTGCAACAAAAGAGAAGGCTGCTCGATAAAGATAGATTGAGAGCCTTAAAAGAAGAAGTTGAAAGACTAAAGGAGAATGGGTTCATCAGGGTGGCATTTTATCCATCGTGGGTCTCCAATCCAGTGCTAGTTCCCAAGCCTAACGGCAAGTGGCGGACCTGCGTGGATTTTACAGACCTCAATAAAGCATGCCCAAAAGACTGCTTCCCACTCCCAAGGATCGACCAGCTGGTCGATGCGACTGCAGGGCACGAGATCCTCTCGTTCATGGATGCATATTCAAGCTACAACCAAATTAGCATGCACCCCCCTGACGAGGATCACACCAGCTTTCGGACCGATACGGGCTTATACTGTTACAAAGTAATGCCCTTCGGACTGAAAAA
Source organism: Humulus lupulus (assembly GCF_963169125.1). Classification (NCBI taxonomy): domain Eukaryota; kingdom Viridiplantae; phylum Streptophyta; class Magnoliopsida; order Rosales; family Cannabaceae; genus Humulus; species Humulus lupulus. Next base: position 76,209,579 of record NC_084794.1, on the reverse strand, counting down.
CGCAGGTGCAACTTACCAACGGCTAGTCAACCACATGTTTAAGGAGCTGATCGGAGTAAACATGGAGGTATACGTGGACGACATGCTGGTAAAGTCTAAGAAGGCAGAAGGACATGTAAGGGATTTACAAAAGTGCTTTGATGTATTAAACAAATACCAAATGAAGTTAAATCCCCTTAAATGTTCCTTCGGAGTTGGATCAGGGAAGTTTTTGGGGTTTATTGTAAATTCAAGAGGAATCGAGCCCAACCCCAACAAGATAAAAGCCCTGATCGATATGAAGTCGCCAGAAAGGATCAAAGATGTACAAAGTTTAACCGGGAGAATCGCAGCCCTAAGTAGATTTATTTCGAAATCAACAGACAAGTGCGTCCCTTTTTTCAATCTACTTAGGGGAAATAAGAAGTGTGAATGGACAGGAGACTGCGAGCAAGCATTCCAAGCCTTGAAAGCCCATATGGCACAACCTCCCATCTTATCAAAGTCGATCGAAGGAGAAACTTTGTTTATTTACCTGGCGATTACTGAAGTTGCTGATAACGCGGTACTAGTACGAGAGGAAGAAGGCGTAAAAAAAGCAGTCTATTATGTCAGCAAAAGACTGATCGGGGTAGAATTGAGATATCCACCGATCGAGAGGTTAGCATATTGCTCAATCCTGGCCTCTAGGAAGCTACGCCCCTACTTTCAAGCCCATCCCATTACAGTTCTAACTGACCAGCCCCTTCGGCAAGTCCTCCAAAAACCAGAGGCGGCTGGGCGATTATTAAAATAGGCAGTTGAATTAGGGCAGTTCGATATAACTTATTCACCGCGAGCAGCAGTTAAGGGACAATTCTTGGCCGACCTTATTGCAGAGTTCACCGAACTCCCAGACAGCGAACAGTGAGAACAGCCTAAAGCGCCTGAGCCTCAAGACAAAGCTCCTTCGTGGAAGTTATTCACGGATGGGTCATCCAATGAATCCCACGCTGGAGCGGGAGTGATATTGATAACGCCGGAAGGACATCGATTTCACTGCGCTATTAGGTTCGACTTCACTGCGTCAAATAATGAAGCCGAATACGAAGCACTCCTCGCTGGATTGAGGATGGCGAAAGATATGAGCATAAAGACGCTTGATATTTACAGTGATTCATAGCTGGTGGTGAATCAAGTTCTAGGAGAATATCAAGCACGAGGCTTAAAAATGGTGGCCTACTTGAATAAAACAAAAGACTTGCTAGCCCAATTTATGGAGTACACCCTTCAGCAAATTCTGCGGGATCAGAATTCAAACGCAGATGCCTTAGCCAAACTCGCGAGCGCGAAGGATGCTGACACTTTGAACATTGTGCCGGTGGAAAGACTGAGTAAGCCAAGCATACAAGCGGTCGAATCCAGTATGGAGATTCGAATGGAGGATACATGGATGGCACCTTATTTGGAGTATCTGACAAACGGTACGCTACCAATGGATAGAAACAAAGCCAGAACTCTACAAAGGCAAGCTGCTAGGTACATATTGGTCGATGGTGTTATGTATCGAAGAGGATATTCCTTGCCACTACTCAGATGCGTTATACCGGAAAAAGCTAAGGAACTCATGAAATAGGTGCATGAAGGCTTCTGCGGGGATCACGCTGGGGGGCAGAGTTTGGCAAAGAAGATTCTAAGACAAGGCTACTTCTGGCCAACTATGAACGAGGATTCAGTGGAGTTTGTACGAAGATGCGATAAATGTCAAAGGTTCTCCAAGATTCCACGAGCAGCTCCGAACGAATTAAAACAGATGCAAAGTCTGTGGCCTTTTGCAGTATGGGGGATAGATTTGATTGGATCCCTACCTACAGGGAAGGGCGGAGTAAAGTACGCAGTCGTAGCAGTCGATTACTTCACCAAATGGGCCGAAGTTGAACCGCTCGCTACCATCACGACCAAGAAAGTTCTTGACTTTGTTATCAAGAACATTGTCTGTCGATATGGATTGCCTAAAAAGATAGTTTCAGACAATGGAACCCAATTTGACAGTGACTTATTCACCAATTTCTGCAAAAGAAATGGAGTTATCAAAAGCTTTTCTTCAGTTGCGCACCCCCAAGCGAATGGGCAGGTCGAAGTCGTGAATAAAACTCTTAAAGATACCCTGAAGAAGAGACTTGAAGAAGCTAAGGGAGCGTGGCCAGAGCAGCTGTCTGAAGTCCTCTGGTCGTATAGAACGTCTCACCGAACAGCGACAGGACATACCCCATTTTCCTTAGCCTACGGATATGAGGCGATGTTGCCTGTCGAATTAGATCCCCCCTCACATCGATGATTAACATACGACCAAGACCAGAACAGCCAACTGATGATGGAATCCCTAGACTCGATTGACGAGATACGGGAGAAAGCCCAACTCCGAGTTGCTGCGTACCAGCAAAAAGTCACCCGGTACTTTAACTCCAAAGTTAAAGAAAGGAAATTCAACGTCGAAGATTTGGTGCTACGACGAGTTTTCTTAAACACCCGCGACCCCACTGCTGGAGTACTCGGACCTAATTGGGAAGGACCTTACCAGATTGAAGAAGTCCTTCATCCGGGAACCTACAAACTTGCACGCTTGAACGGAGATCTCGTTCCACGTTATTGGAATGGAGAACACCTGCGCAAGTACTATCAGTGAACATTTCTTTATAAAGGTCTGGCTTGTATTAAATTTTACTTTTTACAAGTTTAGCAAAGAGGGTTTGCCACGCTGTATGGCTAATCGCTCGTATATGTAAGATTCTATTTTAGAATCACTCGTAAAGAAATGTTTAGTCCATTATTAATACGAGATTATAAGGGACTGTGTGCAGCCAGTCATTCTTGCCTACCTTTGTGAATTTATATTTACAAGTATTTGTTCATTACGTGTGTTGTTTTGCTGTATTATAAGTATTACTTTTTCTCCCGAGCAGAAATGTTCGAACAGGTCGTGGTCAAGGCAAGTGACCAAGGACCTAAAGCTCCTCGATCACTTGGGGGGCATATAAGGCACATCGATAGCAAAGCATACCATGAAGTATGTAAACACATGAACAAAATGAGTGAAAGCATGCTAAGGTACTTAGAGTATTTTTCAAAATTTATATTTTGTTAAATCAAGCCAAAGTACTATGCTAAGTTCGGTCATACGAACAAATGTTATAATAAATGAAAATGTTATAGCATCATGATGTAATCTCTTACACTGCAAGCATCACTGCTTGGATGTAACCGTTCAAATAAAAGAAAAGGTTTGCTGCCCATGCAGCAAATTCAAAAAAGGAATTGTCTTTACATCACGACCCGTGGGTCGTATAATCAAAAGAAAGAAAAAATATTAAAAGCTCAAGAGGCATTGGGAGCAGGAGGGTCTTTATCAGCATTCTGGTTGGCAGCATCCTCAACAACTCCTTCTTCCTCTACGGCAGCAATGCTTGGGGAAGCAGGGACCCTGGCTCTTGCCTCCTCTTCAACCAGTTGAGCAGTGCAGCAAGCCATCTCAGCAGTCCTGACATCTTCTGAAAGATAGCTGAAGTCGGCACCCTGATTGTGTTTCCAGAAATTGTAAAAACACCAGAGCGTCGTCCTCTTATATCTTTCGAGATTCTTGGAGTTGTCAAGCTCCAGCTGCTTTACTTTGCCCTCAAGAGTAGCAATGGCCTCGTCTTTGGACTTATGCTCCTCTTCCAATCTCTTGACTTCCCGATACTGGGTGCGGCTAGCATCTTGATACTCCTCCCTCTGCTTTATTATAGCTGCATTCGTAGCTTCAGCCTCTGATAGATTTGTCACCGCGACATCCCTTTGCTGAGCCAGCGCCTCCAACTCCTTTGCGTGCCTGGCCTCTGCAGGAAAAAGTTCCTCGGCTGCCTTCACCTGGTGCCTCTCGATGGCCTTTGCCCGAGCCTGTTCAATGGTGGCTTGTGTGCGAGTACGAGCAGCAGTTGCAGACAACAAGGCCTGAGGACAGAAGATAAATTTAGAACCTATTACAAAGAATAAAAGACTAAGGCCTAAGAGATAAAAAGGCACTTACGCTGGCTATTTCGTTCAGACTCATGTTCAGGATTTGGTCGACTGCCATACTCTTTGCCTCGACTAGTGCATTTTTGACGCGGTCGTTCTTCACAATGTGCGCGAGGTGGCCTTTAGCTGCTCGTAAGGCATGGCTCGAGAGTTTGTCCCCAAGAGATTCTTCCTGCTTGTCTTGTTCCCTGGTGGGCGCAGCCGGAGGGTTCGGCGGGGGAGGAGGGGTCTGCTTCTCAGCAGGAGCCAGAGGATGAGTAGAAGTTTGTCCAGCTGGCACGTCCCTGGGAGCGTCTTCTGTTCGACTCTTCTTGGCCGGTCTCTGGCTTGTTTCGCCAGGCTGTCTCCTTGACGACTTTCGCCGGAGCTGAGGAACTTCCTCTTCCTCCTCAGGATTGTACAGGTCGAAGACATTGGGAGTGGCCATATCTGCATACAAGTAAAAACATACAGAGGGTAAGATAAAGGCAGATGAAAACTCTTTATTCAACGGAAAAGAAGGTCACAAAGTTAGTACCCGAGCTACAACTACTGGTCGCTATACTATTGACTCTATTAGTCACACACTCACTATCTGGCATGAAGAAGTCTGGCCCTAGATTTGGAGTATATGTAAATTTTCCCTCCCCGTCAAACAAATGACAGGGAATTGGCAAGCTATTTAAAAGAAAAATAACTTTTACCAATTTCATCAAAAGATTCCCCTAGGTCCACAACTGGCTCTTTGGCCTTTTGTTTCCCCTTGCCTTGGGGAGCAGAAGGCCTTTCTGCGGAAGGATTGCCCGTGGGCTCCCTGATTGTAACCCCCGTCGGCCTCCTTCGAGGAGGGGACGCAGGAGGTTGCTGCTCGGGAACCCCCTCGGCAGAGGCATCGGCTACCACAGACCCTCTTGTTTCATGGCGAGGAGCCAGGAGGCCAGACAGCCTCAGGTTTTCATCAGTAACCAGGGACTTGACGCTTTTTTCTGCGTTTGTCATCCTGGCCAGTCCATTGGACCTCAACACCATGTCTGGTGTTGGGGTCGGACATAACCATGGGCCTGAAAGAGAAAGTACAGTTTGAGAAAAATGAAAGGAAACTCCTTGATTAAAAGTATTGACCAGTCAAAGACGGTACTTACCTCCTCGGGTGAAGGCCAGGTTGTTGCTGGTTATGTCCGGAGTAAGGAAGTACTCCTTACTGTACTGCCCCACGTTAGAAATATGCGTAGTGTCACTCAGGAACGTCCGGTTTGTCTCCTGGTGACAGAGGTGGAAAAAACCCGTCCCATATTGTTGCGGGTTGGATTTAAGGTCGAAAAGATAATTGACCTCGTGGGGAGTGGGTTATGGCCATTTTTTGAGTTTGTACAGGATATAGAGTGCGGCCAACATTCTATATCCGTTTGGAGTAATTTGGAAGGGGGTGACATCAAAATAATTAGCCACCCCCTGGTAAAAAGGATGTAGAGGGAGGAAAGCCCCCACCTCTATGTGATACCGAGACCAGGTGCTGTATATACCTCCGGGGAGGTTAGCCCTTTGTTCTGTGGCAGGAATTTTGATGGAAACTCCTGTGAGGGGATACTTCCTGAATTATTTAGCAACCATACGAAGGGTCACTACGCTGGTCGGGGAAATATACCACTCGACATCAGGCAGATTCTGATGGTGGGGGCGGGCTCTAATTTGGATGTTAGGGTCAGGAACAGGATTGTCTCGACCACTGGTCGAGGGAGTCCTAGCCTGCGAATCAGGCTGGGCAGAAAGGTTTGGACTATCGTCAGACTCAGGTCTTTTCTTGCCTACGAATTTGGAACGGGTCATTTGAGGAGGAGAAGGACGAGGTCTGGAAGAGGATCGTGAGAAGGGAATCTCGTGGACTCGGTCGGCCGGTTGTTCTTCGCCTTCGAGTAGCTGGGTGAGAAGATCGTCGTCGATGGGCCGTTCACCTCCCCACAAATCTGGCATCAATGTCTGCAAACAGAAGAATGGGGTGGTGAGGATAAAGAATTTTTAAAGGCTTTTTAGAATAACGCTGGTCGAGTATAAAAGCCAAGCTTTTATACAACAGCATTCTAACAAAAAGCTAAATTTTCCGCACGGACAGTTTGAAAGACGGATCAAAGGGTGAAAGTAAAAAGTTTTTCAAGAAAGCTTTTTCAACTCCCCTTAGGGCGGGAAAAACCTATTTTCCAACTAGCCTAAAGATCGAATTTTTACTTCGATTTTACGTCCTAAAAGTATGATCCTGACTATTAAACTAACTCGTAACCCTTTTTTGCCTACAAAACATTCTACTCACAAGCGTCTCAAACCAGAAGCAGATGAACTCAAACAATCAACATACAGGAGCATGCATCATGAAAATTTGAAGCATAAGAATTCGAAAACTTACCAAATAAATGATCGTGGAGATGGAAAAAGGATCTTTGGAGATCGAGGAACTCTCGGACTGAGTCTTAAAAATGCAGAATAACGGTTACTGGAGAAGATTAAAACTCTGGTTTTTAGGGTTTCTTGAGAAGACAATGGCGTGCGTAAAAAGAAAAGGAAGATTTCGAAGGTATTATATAAGTTTGTTTGTGGCATTAAAAAGGTGTAATCATCAGTTTCCCTTTTTCGAAGTATGGGGAAGCGGAATGGCCGTCGAATTATTACTGGGGAACCGAAAAGTCATGATTAGACAGAAGTAGATTACTTTTTCCAAGAACACATGAAGGGTTCTGACACGTATGGTGGGGTTGCCGAAGAGTCGTTCGCTCAAAATTTTATTTATTGCTCGTGATAAATAAACTTGGGGGGCAAATGTTATCCAAAAAAATTAGCATTGATGACGTGGCAAGTGATCCCTGGACATGTGGCTGACACCTGGAAGAGCTCTGCTAGGGTATCGAACAGAGGACGCACTAGAAGCAGTAAGCAGCCCAGTCTTACCTGCGACCAGTCTGGTCGATAGTTCCGCATGCAATGTCATATTACCGTAAAGATCTTTGTAGATCCCGAATTTAACTCACACAATCTCCTAAATATCCGATTATTTAGGAGAGAATATTGGCAACTAAATCATGTAATCCCCCTTGAGCCTATAAATAGGAAAAAATAGCTCAAGGAATGGACTTTTGGCTTTTGAATTATTTGAGATTAGAGTAATTCTCCTTGGAATATTGTATTGTTCTTCAGAGGTTAGTGAAACTCATTGAACCCTTGTTCTTTGATCACTCCTTTGATTCTTATATCAATAACAATTTAAGTGGACGTAGGTTATTACCAGATCCTGGGGCCGAACCACTATAAAAATATCGTGTTCTTATTACTTTTTGTCATTACGTTCTTCTCAATACATTCATTCACATCAAGCATATTCTGACTCCGTGTCAGTTGACCAAAATCTAGGTCAACATTAAAATTTTTACGTTAATACATGGGATCTCGAAATAACATTTAAAAGGCTAATTACAGTTCAAAAGTTACAACCGACCGACCTAAGCGTAATATGGTTTGAATCTAGTTCCTCTAAGAAACCCTGGCGGTGGTGGTCGAGCAGCCGCATATGTACACATCGCCACCGAAGCTCTCCTACTCATGGTTGGTCCAGCTTCCCTTTCACCTTACCTGCACCACAAAGCACCCGTGAGCCGAGATTCAGCAAGAAAACTTAAACATGCTCATAAGCAGTTAATAACATATTACATAATCATAATAAATATGCCAAGCAGTAATAACCTTACTCATGCATGCATTCTATTTAGAAAAGTGACTACAGTGTTACACCGGGGCCCGTTGCCCTAAATACGTGACCATAGAGTCACCCCGGGGTCGTTGCCCTCAAATAAATGACTAATAAGTCATATCGAGGCTCATTTCCCTATGATATGGGACTATAGAGTCAACCCAGGGCCCATTACCCTAACCTCTATATAGTCAGCCTTAGAACTGGCTCAGTGTATCTGACACTTTAATTTTTCAACGACCATAGGGTCGGTCAAGCGTATAATACGCTCCTGATTAGGCCTAACCATATTGACCAGCGATCAACACGCTATTGTTACCCTTGACTTATAAGTTAATGCTATCGACCAGCGCTCAACGTGCTATTGTCGTCCTTGACTTATAAGTCAATGCTTTTCAATCAGATAATGCAAACAAGCATACATCATTTAACAATTATCCACATATAGAATATTCACGCATGCTTAATCAATCAATCATAGGCATATTCATAATCATCCTCATTCACAGGGGCCCAAGCCTTAATCAAATCTATAATTAATAATCGGGCCAAGCCCTAATCACATATATCACGTATTGGGTGCAGTTTTCTTACCTCTGGCCCAAGCACAAGCTAATTAACAATGACCCTCGAGCACAACCCTACCCCGAGCCCTAGCGGTACCCTAGTCACAACCATAATAAATGATATCCTTCAATATCGAGTAAATAAAGAATTCCGGACTTAGTCCTAGTTTCCGGGACCTCGAATTCTACTAAATCGGGTAGTAGAATCGTTCCCGAGCACTTAGGTTTATGTTCCCGCCACCCAAAACCTAACTTGGCCGAAGTTTCCTATTTAAGTCGCAACGCCTCTCAAAAGGGTCGCAACTATTCTCAAGTCAGAGAGCCCAACCCTCTTTTTCCTAGACACAAGTCACGAGGCGGCTCAACAAGCGTCGCGGCGCGATGGCGGTTCAGGGAAATTCCTTGGTTTATGGGTTCATGAGGGCCGCACCGTCCCAAGAATAGGGCCGCGGCGCGACCTTGCAAACCTTGTTTTTCAAAAGTTTTCTCAGAGCCAATTCCTCCAAAATTCACCCCAAAATGGTACCAAATACATTATTGAGTCCCAAGACATCGTTAGTACATCACAGGTAGCAAAACCCAACTCAAAATTGAATCGAACACTCACAAAAATCATAAAGTTGAATCAAAGCTTAAGAAACTTAAAGAGACAAAACTTAGAAACTTGAAAGCTAAAATTACCTCTGATAAATTCTTTTTCCAGCTAAATCCCCAGGCTATAAAGCTTCTAATCTTCCCTAGAATCGCTATGATTCTAACATCACTTGAATCTGAGCTCTAAAACTCGAGTTTCCTTTGAAAACACAAACTAGCTTAGGAGAGAACAGGAGAGAGAGTGAGAGAGAAAGAGAGAGAAAGAGAGAGAGAGAGAGAGAAAGTGTAACGTCCTCCTAATCCAGGGCCATTACACTGTGTACTTTAAATTGTGTCAGACTTGTTAACCAAGTCATTTGATTTAAAATGTGTAACTAAGGTTAATGTCAAGGGTTGGGGTTAAAATTTTGGTCAAAAGAATCGTTGACTTTTATTTAAAAAGTTTCATACAAACATGGGATCATAAGATCTTACAACTAAACTTTAAAAAAGGTATATATACATCAAAACTTACATCCAGTCGGCCTAAGCAAAAAAAACATGGCTACAACCCTAGTTCCTTTGAGATATTCCCGGCCGTGGTGATCGAGTAACCACATTTGTACACGTTACCACCGAAGCTCTCCAAATCATGGCTGATCAAGCTTTCCTTTCCCCTTACCTGCACCACAAAGCACCCATGAGCCAATGCTCAGCAAGAAAACTCAACATGTGCATAAATAGAGAATATAAACCTCTAGATACCCATCTAACATGTCCATCAATATTAACCTACGAATACCATCATTTAGTTACAAACAAGTGGTCATTGGACCAACTTGGGGCAGCTGCCCTAAATAGTTGGCTTTAGAGCTAACCCCGGGGCTTATGCCCTAGCTACGTGACCATAGAGTCACTTGGAGTCCTCGACCTTAGCTCTGAACAACTAGCCATAGAGCTAGCCTAACCCCTTGGCTTAACATCGACCATAGAGTTGACCAATGTAATAGTACGTTGCTGGTTTAGACCTAAGCCTTTCGACCAGCACGCATCGCGCTATTGTAGTCCTTGACTAATAAGTGTAGAGTCCTAGAATGTTTTCTTATTTAGCTAGTTATTAGTAGTTGTAGTATTTTAGATTTCGTGGATTTCGGTTCAAACCGAGACTTAGTTGGAAACTCCTAGCAATAGTTATGGATTTTATAAGTTTAACCTATAGTTTAAGAATATTAATTATAACATAAGGTTTGATTAATATTGCTGGTCATAAATATGATATTTATTATAACCTAAGGTTTAGATAGAGCCAATAGGATTATGACACTTGTCATAAGCATGATTATTAAGGAATTAAGTATTTTAATGATAAAATAAGGAAATATAAGCTTTAGTATTCACCAGAAACTGTTAGGGTCGTAGTTTGACTCAGTCAAAGTAGTTATCCCATTCAAATTATGCTAAAAAAGTATAATTATGTGTTTAAAATGTTCACATATGCCGATATATCGCAGCTGGGAGCCGATATATCTCCTGACGAAGAATACGGAAAACACGTTGACATTGCACGATCGTACGAACAGAGGTTTTGGATTAGGGCAGAGCTGATATATCGCCCTTAGTATTTATATATATTTTTTATATTTGTTTCTAATTTTTTTTTAAAAAGTCTTAACTACTTAGACCTACCTCTGAACGTTTTGACCGAGTCTTCAGCCTCTGATTGACGAAAATTCAATTCTTTTTCATTTCAAAATCATTATTTTATTCAAATCAAAATGGGGTTAGTTTCACTCCTTACCTCTATAAATAGGACTTAGTACCCAGCCTTCCACTCACTCTTCAAGCTGTGATCAGGGACTCCAAGGTGCTAGTGATTCCATAGAGTGATAAACACTTGGGTTGGGAAAAAGCTTTGCCATTATTAAGATTTACAAAATACTTGGGAAGTAAGGATTAATGTATTTCAGAATTGAAGTTAGACCAATCCTTAAGGTCAACTAAGGTACTCTTATTCTTTAAGTCCAGTTCTTTAAGCTACTTTAGTTTTTCTTTAGTTCCTTTTATTTAGATCCTAACTTTTGATATTGGTTTTGATTAGGTTCTTGAAACTTAAAGATTTTTCTTGGTAAGTTTCTTTTGAAGGTTTAGTTTCCACATTTATTCTTTACTCTTTAGAAATTCTCACCATTCTTATTGTTAGTTTTAGGATTGTTCCAAGTCCCGCATTTGTTCTTAAATATCCCGATTTTGGTAAGGAAAATAGGATAGATCTTGTATGTTTGTATGATATGTTATGTTATATATTATGTCATCTTATGTTGTATGTTAACATTATGTATAGTATGTTTATAGACCTTGGGCATATGACTTGTCTAGCTACCAAGGCCCAATAATTTATGGGCATATGACTTTCCTAGCTAACAAGCCCCAAGTAGTATAATGGCCATTGTAGTATTATATTACATATGTTTATAGTATATGTGGTTATGATATAATTTATGTATATGTTTTATGTTGGTAGTAGTTTTCCTTGCTGGGCATTAGGCTCACTCCTTTACTTTTAGTTTGATGCAGGAAAATAGAAACAAAGGCGGAAGGATTCTTGGAAGCTTGGCATGTGTGTTGAGGTGAATGGAGTGGATGGGCTGCGTGTCGATTCGAGGACGATGTTATTTTCTTTAGTTTCTTAAAATTACATTTTTATTTATTTTCCGCATTTAGCTTTGTAAAAAATTTCATTTAAAGTTATTTTTATTTTAAAACAATGAGCTCATTTATGTATTACAAATATTAAAGTTTTCAATAAAGTTATGAATTTTTCTCATGTATGTTCTCTTCAAAGTAGTAGTTATGTCTAGTAGGTTTAATGATCTAAGTCTTAGAAATAGTTGGGTCATTACAGTTGGTATTAGAGCAACGATCCATTTACATGAAATTCTCATTGATACACACGCTCAAGCTCCGGATCCAACCGCCAATGTAAGTATTTATGTTTTAATTATTATGTTTCTGTGTTTTAGCTAACGTTTTAGTCTTATGTTTTAAGTTAAGAATGGATGGAGCTTTATCATATAACAATATTCGAGCCATTAAGGCCTTAAAAAGGATTAGAGAACCAAGAAATATAGTAGGAATATTGGAAAGAATCACTCGAAGATTTCTTTTATTTCATAATCAAATTGTTCATCTCCAAACGACTAAGCAACTAACGATGAGAGCTACGAAACAATATATTTTAGTAATTAGGCTTTTTAAAGATTTTCCTTTTGTAATTGCTGCTTTGAAAGATGAAATACCAGAGGCGATGAGATATTATTTTCTTATAATTAGGTTTACCTCTAAGATGGAATTCCAATTCACACAAGAACAAAAGAATAGAATTTTTATGAATCTTCTTCGATGAATTTTTAGGCTCACGAAAATGATGATTATGAAGAGATAAATGATGACATGTTAGATGAAGGATCTGATGTAGAAGATCCTGATTTTTAGAATAGATTATTTTATTTATTTATTATTTTGCCTTTATAATTGTACTTAGTGAAAACTGTTTTCCCAAATTAATATCATTGTTATTTTGATGATATGAATGAGTTTATTTTTATTTTTCAATCATAATAAATGATAAATTTAATAAATAATAACTAAGTTCGATGAGGGTGGATACAAATCAATGAACCAAGGTTCTATATTGAGAGTTAGAGGGGCATAGTAGTGGGAACGATTTTACTGATCCCAGCCCTCCCTCAATATGGTTAACTTTGGAACAACGATGAGTTTCGAGCCTGAGAATCAAGTCATATAGGATAATTAGAAACACACTTAGAAAATAATAAAGATGGCTTATTTTTCTAAGTTTAGAAACACACCCTAATTATAAAGAAGGTTTATATAATTTTTTTCATAAGAAATCATAATTAATAGGTCCAAGTTATGTTTGCTTAGATTAAGGTTTTGCTTTAGAGCCTATTAAGGTAAGGTCACTGCACCAATAGTGACAACAGACTCAGCCTCACCTGCAACCACAACCTCAGCAAATGGCCCCAGCACCCCAGCAAGTTGGCCCATATGGGGGATGGCCAATGGCGAACTATGTGCCATACCCAGCTCAGCACATGGAGCCAGTTTATGAGCGGTTTCGTAAGCAACACCCTCCGAACTTTGAAGGGACAACAGACCCCTTCAAGGCAGAAGAATGGCTCGGAAATGTGGAGCCGATCCTGATACACATGAACCTCGGTAACGCGGACCGCATATCCTGTGTTTCATCTCTGCTCAAGAAAGATGCTAGAATATGGTGGGATTTAGTTCAGCAGACTCACGATGTAACCACCGTGACTTGGACCAGATTTGTGGAGTTGTTCCACAAAAAGTACTACAATTCGGCAGTCATCGCTTCAAGAGTCGAGGAGTTCGCTTGTCTGAAGCAGGGCAACTTGACGGTAGCAGAATATGCTCGGCAGTTTGACAGATTAGCCAAGTTTGCACCAGAGTTGGTTCCAACTGACTTTCTGAGGGAGGCCAAGTTCGTTAGAGGACTTCAACCAAAGATTGAATTAGGGGTTAAGCTAGCCAACCCAGGAAATACTACTTATGCTGATATTATAGAAACGACAATAGAAGTAGAAAGGCTTCAGGCGAACGATAGTAAAGAAGAGGCCTGTAAGCCTGAGCCTAAACATCAGAGTCAGCCTCAAAATTGTCGGAACAACAACAACAACAATCAGTCCAACAACAATAGTAATGGTCAGAAGAGACGACATCCTGACAATAAGCAGTCCGATAACGATAAAAGAGCACAGACAAACAATGGAGGTAATAGGCCGGGTTATGTAGAATACCCGCAATGTCCTAAATGCCAAAAGAAACATCCTGGTGAGTGCTGCGCAAAAACCAAGGGATGCTACAACTGTGGTCAGGAAGGACACCGAAAGAGAGACTGTCCCCAGCTTAAGCCAGAGGGGAAAAAGGAAGCAAGATGGTTCCTGCTAGGGTATTTGCCTTAACCTAAGGAGAAGCTGACGCTAGCAATAAAGTAGTTACAGGTCAGGTTTCTATCGTCCATAATATATGTTATGTATTATTTGATTCGGGAGCCACTCATTCGTATATCTTGTTAGGAATGATTGAGAAATTAAACAAACCTTGTGAAAAATTTAGAACTAGGTTTGTAATCGAGTTGCCTTCGGGTGAAGTAGTCCTATCATCACGGATAGTGCGAGGCATACTGATCAAGATAGAGGACGTAGAACTAGAAGGAGACCTGATAGAACTAGAGATTAAATACTTCGATGTGATACTTGGAATGGATTGGCTAGCAAGGCATGTTGCAACCATTGACTGCAAACGTAAGCAAGTGATGTTCAAAACGCCTGACGGTCAGAGACTATGCTTTATGGGAAAGGTTTCAGGACTATGTACACTGCTTATTTCATCTCTCAAAGCTCAGAGGATGATAGAAAAAGGATGTCACACATTTTTAACTAGCATCACAGATGTGGTAAAGGAAACACCGCTAAAAGTTGGAGATGTTCATATTGTAAAGGAATTTCTAGAAGTATTTCCTGATTTCCTGACCACTTACCAGGGTTGTCGCCGACTCAGGAAATTGACTTCACAATCGAATTAGTACCGGGCACCAAGCCTATCTCCAAGGCACCATTTTGGATGGCACCTATCGAACTCAAGGAATTAAAGACACAGCTACAAGAACTCTTAGACTTGGGATTCATTATACTGAGCCATTCGCCATGGGGAGCACATGTTCTATTTGTGAAGAAGAAGGACGGGAGTATGCGGATGTGCATAGATTACCGTGAGCTGAATAAGGTGGCGATTAAGAACAAGTATCTGCTACCTCATATTGATGACTTGTTTGATCAATTCCAAGGAGCGACCGTGTTCTCAAAGATTGATTTACGGTCCAGGTATCATCAGCTCAAGGTACGAGAAGAAGACATTCCTAAGACAACTTTTAGAACTCGTTATGGGCATTACAAGTTTCTAGTCATGTCTTTCGGTCTTACCAACACTCCAATCGCATTTATGGACCTAATGAATAGGGTCTTTAAAGACTACTTAGATAAATTTGTCATGGTATTCATTGACGATATCTTGGTATACTCAAAGGATAAATTCGAGCATGAGGAACATTTAAGACTGATCTTGTTACGATTAAAGGAGCATCAACTTTACGCCAATTTCAAGAAGTACGAATTTTGGCTTTCATAAGTAGCATTTCTCGGCCACCTAGTATTCAAGGATGGAATTGCTGTAGGCCCATCTAAAGTAGACGCCGTGAAGGATTGGCCAAGACCAAAAAATGCGACTGAAGTAAGAAGTTTTCTGGGACTAGCAGGCTATTATCGGAGGTTCGTAAAAGGCCAAGCCCTAATCACACATAACACGTATTGGGTGCAATTTTCTTACCTCAGGTCCAAGTGTAGTGTAAATAAGAATGACCCTCGAGCATGATCCCTGTTTTGAGCCCTTAGCGATAACCTATTCACAACCAATATAGGATTCCATCAATAACGAGCAAATAAAGGCTTTCGCACATAGTCCTAGCTTCTAGGGCCTTGAGTTCCAGCAAACTGGGTTGTGGAATCAATCCCGAGCCCTAAGGAAAAGGTTCCCATTTTAAAAAGCTTCCCAAAGGAAAAAAATGCCCAGGCGGGTCGCGATCTGGCCTTGAGGGTCGCGGCGCGCCCCTCCTATCAGAGAGCCTCCTCACCTTTGGCAAGAGGCGCGGGCCACGATTTGACCTTGAGGGTCGCAGCCCCCCCCCCCCCCCCCAAGATAGAGACCTCCCAAGGCTCTGGGCTCAAGCTGAGTCGCAGCCCCTCAAGAGCTGCGACTTGGCCCCTCGAACCCAGAATTTCCATACTTTTCAGCCGCCAAATCCAATCCAAATTAACCCAAACTCACCCCAAAACCATAGTTCAATTACCACAATAGTTCTAACACCTTCCCAGCAACAAAACCCAATAGAAAAACAACCTTAAAAATCATCAAAACACTAAGCCAATTCTCAAGCTAAAAGGTTCAAAACTCTTCAAAACAGCCAATCAAAACACAAAATTCAATGGCCAAAAACACAATCTAAAGCTTACCTCAACTGAAGATTAAACCCACAAGCTGCAACAGAACTAACTGCCCAAGTTTAGGCTTCAATTCTCCAAGTTTTAACTAGAAAGTTGCTTGATTTTTCAAAGGTTTGATTAGGAAAGTTTCTTGAGAGAAAGAGAGTGAGGGAGAGAGAAAGGGGTCGGCCAGTGGCAGCTTCTAAGTGTTTTGTCTTTAGTTTCCTAAGGTTAAATGATTTAAGTTAATCCCGAGGCTCGGGCTACCAAAAACGCCCCCGAGGGAAAAATGGTCAAATTCCCATGTATTCTCTCCTAGACTTACTAACTCCAAATATATCACCAATTTATTCATTTCCATTACCCAATAACCAAATTAAATGCATAATACCCAAAATACCTTAGACTCGCCCCGAGTCGGGTATTGGGTCCCATTGTGACTTTCCCGCTAACTTGCTCCCTAGGATCACCTCGTGCTAAGTAACTCAAATAAAACCACATGATAATGTGGTCTCTCACATATATCACATAAATATACAATTAAGCCCGCAACTGGCCAAATTATTAGAATTGCCCTTCTAATAAGAAACGGGCCCACATGCATATTTAATATCTTTAAACATGCACAACAAGTCATATAATCACATAATCCACATAATAAAATTAAATATAACAAATAAGCACATAATTCCATATATTGCCATCCTGGCCCCCTAATCAAGGCCCTACGCCTTATTAGGTAACTTTGGGACATTACAACTATCCCCTCCTTACAGAAATTTCGTCCTCGAAATTTTACTTGAACAGTTCAGGATATTGAGTCTGCATATCCGCTTCTAGCTCCCAGGTTGCCTCCTCGACCTTGCTATTCCTCCACAATACCTTAACTAAAGGTATAGTCTAGTTTCTCAAGACCTTGTCCTTCCTGTCTAGAATCTGAACAGGTTGTTCTTCATAAGACAAGTCTGCCTCTAGTTCCAGATCTTCATAACTTAGTACATGAGTTCCATCTGACACATACTTCCTCAACATGGAAATATGGAATCCATTATGCACACTAGACAATGCAGGGGGTAAGGCCAACCTGTAGGCCACCTGCCCGATCCTCTCCAGGATCTTAAACGGTCCCACAAACCTAGGGCTCAACTTTCCCTTCTTCCCAAACCTCTTCACCCCTCTCAGAGGTGAAACCCTAAGGAAGACATAGTCTCCCACTTGGAACTCTATGTTCCTCTACCACATGTCTAAATAGCTTTTCTGTCTACTCTGAGATGTGAGCATCCGAGCTCTAATCTTATCGATAGCCTCAGTGGTCCTCTGAACTGCATTAGGACCTAAATATTTCCTTTCACCCATCTCATCCCAGTGAATGGGAGATCTGCACTTCCTACCATACAACATCTCATACGGTGCCACCCCAATGGTAGACTGGTACCTGATGTTATAGGAAAATTCTATCAAAGGAAAATATTTACTCCAAGACCCTTCAAAGTCCAACACACATGCTCTCAGCATGTCCTCCAATATCTGAATAGTCCTCTCAGATTGACCATTGGTCTGAGGATGATAAGTTGTGTTGAACTTAAGCTGTGTACCCATCACCCTCTACAAACTTCCCAAAAACTTGGGAGTAAAGATAGGGTCCCTATCAGACACGATAGACCTTGAAGTCCCATGAAGGCGAACTATCTCTCTCACATAGAGATATGCATACTGGTGAACCATGTAATTCGTCCTCACAGTTAGAAAATGAGCTAATTTCGTATATCAATCCATGATGATCCAAATAGAATCATGCTGGCCCACTGTCTTGGGCAATCCTACCATGAAATCCATCGTGATGTCCCCCCCACTTCCACTCTGGGATATCCAGAGGCTGTAACAGTCCTGCTGGCCTTTGATGCTTAGCCTTAACCCACTGACAGGTCAGGCACCTTGCCACATACTCAGTCACATCCCTTTTCATCCCAGGCCACCAATATAAAGCTTTCAGATCCTGGTACATCTTCGTGGTGCCTGGATGTAGAGAATAAGGGGTAGTATGAGATTCATCCAGAATCTCCCGTCTAATCCCGTTGTCCATCAAAACGCAAATATGATCCTTGTGTCTCAATAAGCCCATATTTGACACCGTATAGTCCTTAGCTACTCCAGCTAGGACATCCTCTGTAACCTGTCCCAACTGTGGGTCATCTAACTGATTCTGCTTGATTCTCTCTAAGAGAGTAGACTGTAAAGTGATGTTGGCTAACTAGCCCACCACTAACTCAATCCCTCCTCTAGTCATGTCATAAGCAAATTTCCTCGATATTTGCCTGGCACTATATAGCTGTCCCGGACCCTTCCGGCTTAAGGCATCTGCTACCACGTTAACTTTCCCATGGTGATAAAGGATCTCACCGTCATAATCCTTTACCAGCTCTAACCAACGTCTCTGTCTCATGTTCAGATCCTTCTGGGTGAAGAAGTCTTTTAAACTCTTTTGGTCACTGAATAGCTTACATATCTCACCATACAAGTAGTGTCGCCAGACCTTCAGTGCAGAAACTACCGCTGCAAGCTCTAAGTCATGTGTTGGGTATCTCTGCTCATATTCTTTCAACTGATGTGATGCGTAGGCAATCACCTTCCCTTCTTGTATAAGTACACAACCTAGACCCTACCTCAAAGCGTCACAATAAACTACAAACTTATCTTGATCTGTAGGAAGGCTCAAAACTGGAGCGCTGATCAAACTCTTCTTGAGCTTCTGAAAGCTGTCTTCGCACTTGTCTATCCAAACAAACTTCTGATTATTGCGGGTTAACTTTGTCAGTGATGACGCAACCTTGGAGAACCCTTCCACAAAGCGTCTATAATACCCTGTCAATCCCAAGAAACTCATAATATCTGATGCGTTCTTCAGTCATGGTCAATCTCTGACCACTTAAATCTTCGTTGGATCCACCTTAATTCCATTCTTACTAACTATGTGACCCAAGAAAGTCACCTGTGGCAACCAAAACTTGCATTTCTTGAACTTCACATACAACCTGTGTTTTCTCAACCTCTATAGTACCAATCTGAGGTGTTGCTCATGCTATGTCTATTTCTGAGAGTATATCAATATATCGTCAATAAAGATGATCACAAACTAGTCAAGGTAGTCTTTGAACACCCTGTTCATTAAATCCATAAATGATACCGAGGCATTAGTCAACTCAAATGACATCACCAAAAACTCATAATGCCCGTACCTAGTGCGAAAGGCTATCTTCGGTATATCCTCCTCTCTAATCCTCAGCTGGTGATAACCAGATCGAAGATCTATCTTAGAGAATATTGTTCTACCCTGCAACTGGTCAAACATATCATCAACCCTTGGCAAAGGATATCTGTTCTTGATAGTCAACTTGTTCAGTTGTCTGTAATCAATACACATCTTCAGAGAACCATCCTTTTTCTTCACAAAGAGGACCGGTGCGCCCCATGGCGAGAAACTGGGCCTAATAAAACCCAAGTCCAGTAACTCCTGTTGTTGAACCTTTAGTTCCTTTAGCTCAGTTGGAGCCATCTTGTAAGATGCCATAGACACTGGCTCTGTCCCTGGCGCCAATTCAATTACAAACTCAATCTCCCTGTGTGGAGGTAACCATGGAAAATCCTCTGGAAACGCGTCCAGAATCTCACAGACTAATCGAGTCTATTCTGGTCCCACTAGCACGACCTGAGTGGTATCCACCACACTAGCTAAGAACCCTATGCATCCCCCCTACAATAGCTCCATAGCTCTAAGTACTGATATCATAGGTATATGGGGTCCATGCTTAGTGCCAACAAAAATAAAGGGGTCCTCATCCTCTAGCTCAGAAGTTATCATCTTGTTCTTGCATTCTATCATGGCCTTATACTTTTCTAACCAATCCATACCCAGAATTATGCAAAATCGGTCATCTCCAGCTTCACCAAGTCAACTGATAACTCCATGCCATCAACTGTAACTGGGAGTGATCTAATCCATCTCCTGGAAACTACTAACTCCCTAGTAGGCAACATCATACCCAATCCCACAGGATAAAAGTCACATGGTCTACACAACCCATCTATAATCCTACTAGCAAAAAAAGAGTGTGTAGAACCCAAATCAATAAGAATAGTATAGAAGGTTCCAGCACTAGAAATCTGACCTGTAACTACCGAGGGACTAGCCTCGACCTCTACCTAGGTCAAGGTGAACACCCGAGCTGGCGTCTAGTTATCC
Source organism: Humulus lupulus (assembly GCF_963169125.1). Taxonomy (NCBI): domain Eukaryota; kingdom Viridiplantae; phylum Streptophyta; class Magnoliopsida; order Rosales; family Cannabaceae; genus Humulus; species Humulus lupulus. Next base: position 76,189,392 of record NC_084794.1, on the reverse strand, counting down.
ACCCACTTCGGCTCCTCCTTCTTGGCTCTTGGGCAGTCTTTCTTCAAGTGCCCCATACTGCCACAAACAAAATAGGCCTTCGCCCGACACTCCCTGTGACAGTCAAAATCCCGTGATCCGTAAGGGGAAAGATCGGGTAAAGTTGTGCAATCCCACACCGCCTGGGGAAGGTCAAGTGTGATTATTCTAAGACTGGTAGGTATGGGACTACACAGTTGAAGAGCGATTAAATGGATTGATGGGTACTACCTATATCAACAAGATGCATCTTCTTTTCGGTAGCCTGTCACTTGAGAACTCCAAAGTTAAGCGTGCTTGACCTGGAGTAATCTCAAGATGGGTGACCTCCTGGGAAGTTTTCCCAGGAAGCGTGCGAGTGAGGACAAAGTACGCTGGAAAGACTCATGTTGGTTTGTAGGGCCAGTCGTCATTTCAGGAAGCAGCCATAGTGACGTGGGGTGCTACAAATGGTATCAGAGCTTTGACCCAGCCGGAAGTGTGGCCGACAGGGACATCAGACTCCTAAGGGAGGGTGATTGTGATAGTCAAAATCCTGTGATCCGTAAGGGGAAAGACCGGGTAAAGCTGTGCAATCCCACACTGCCTGGGGAAGGTCAAGTGTGATGATTCTAAGACTGTGCAGGTATGGGACTACACAGTTGAAGAGGGCTTAAATGGATTGATGGGTACTACTTATATCAACAAGATGCATCTTCTTTTCGATAGCCCGTCACTTGTGAACTCCAAAGTTAAGTGTGCTTGACCTGGAGTAATCTCAAGATGGGTGACCTCCTAGGAAGTTTTCCCAGGAAGAGTGCGAGTGAGGACAAAGTACGCTGGAAAGACTCTTGTTGGTTTGTAGGGCCAGTCGTCATTTCAGGAAGCAGCCATAATGACGTGGGGCGTTACACTCCCCAATATGGCACCTTCTGCACCGAGCACACTCTGTGAATGCCCTCCATGTCTTACCGCCACTCTGGCAGCCCATCTGTATGCCCCATGGCCTCCTATCTAGCCCTGAAGCTGAAACTGTGTCCGGAGTCTTCCTCTTCTTATCACTGGGGCCTCCACCTCTACCAAAACCTAGAAATGGAGGTCCCGGCCTCCTAAAATCCCTTCTGGATGCATTGTCACACCAGATCTTGTTCTCCGCGCTCTCAGATGTAAGCGCCTTCTCCACAGCTTGTGCATAGGTAGTCACGACTGGCATAGTAGTAATATGAACGTCCCGGGCTATCATAGGCTATAGCCCTTGAAGAAATCTCTCTCTTTTGGTCCCATTAGTGGGCACCAGATCCCTGACAAACTTTGCGAACTTGTCGAAATTCAGGGCATATACAGTCACTGTCATGTTACCCTGAAGTAACCTGCTAAACTCCTTAGCCTTCGCAACTTTAACTACATCATTGTAGTACTTCTCACTGAACAGAGTTCTGAATTCTTCCCATTCCATGGTGGTAACTGCTCTGGTCTGAGATACCACCTCCCACCATATTTGGGCATCCTCCCGAAACATATAAGTGGTGCAGGCCACTCTCTCATTACCACCTACCCTCATAAAATCCAGGATAATGGTTATCATAGTCATCCACTGATCAACCTTCAGTGGACCTGAGCCACCCTCAAAGACTGGAGGGTGTTGCTTCCTGAACCTCTCATATAGGGGTTCCCACCTATCTCCCCCTGCCTGGAGCTGCACTGCTGCTGGTACATCTGGTTGTATCAATGCCGGTACCATGGGCTATAGGTTCCCAGCAAGAACCTGTTGCTTTCTCAAGAGGCGTATCTCCTCTTCCTGCCTCTCTAATCTGGCTTGCATGTCAGCAAGCACTTATTGCCAGTTTTCTAAAGCTGGCGGTGGGGCCTGGCCCTAGTCATTTCCTTCACTAGCCTGTAGCTCTTAGCCAGCAAGTCTCTCCTACCTTCGAGGGTTCATACTGTTACTTAATTCACCCTACAGAGATCAAATAGACCGTTAGGTAATTAATAACTATACCTCTTGCCACTTGACGGTCCAAGATCAACAGATAACAAGAAAATGCAATGCTAATAAGCATGCCATCACGCAATATATTCATTCATGGTGCTAATAAGCACTTCCTAATAGCTAGTAAGCATATTCTTCAAATCCTTGCCAGTACTAACAGAGCTAACAAGCATTTCCTGGCCTAGATACAGATAATAACACTCATAAGCGGTTCCCTTGCATTCAAAAGCAGATGCTAATAAGAATGTTCTTTATCATTCATACAGTAGTCAAGGGCCAGGCCCTATCAGATTATCTCATGCTTCCTAAACAGGCATGCAGATAAGGCATTCATATCATGTTTAAGCATTTAAACCTATAAACACATAATAGTTACCGAACCCTAAGTCGAGCTTGTCTTTAGTAGCGAGTGTACATGTCCGGTCAGTCTTCAGGACCTTGTCCTTCATGTCTAGTATATGGACTGGATGTTCTTCATAGGAAAGATCTGCTTGCAGCTCTAGATCTTTGTAACTCAATACATGAGTCACATATGATACATACTTCCAAAGCGTCGAAATATGAAACACATTGTGTACAACCGACAATGCTGGAGCTGGTACCTCTGGTTGTATCAATGACGGTACCGTGGGCTGTAGGTTCCCAGCTAGAACCTGTTGCTTTCTCAAGAGGTGTATCTCTTCTTCCTGCCTCTCTAATCTGGCTTGCATGTCAGCAAACACTTGTTGCCAGTTTTCTAAAGCTGGCGGTGGGGCCTGGCCCTAGTCATTTCCTTCACTGGCTTGTAACTCTTAGCCAACAAGTCTTTCTTACCTTTGAGGATTCATATTGTTACTCAATTCACCCTACAGAGATCAAATCAGCCATTAGGTAATTAATAACTATACCTCTTGCCACCTGACGGTCCAAGATCAACAGATAACAAGCAAGTGCAATGCTAATAAGCATGCCATCACGCAATATATTCATTCATGGTGCTAATAAGTACTTCCTGATAAGCATATTCTTCCAATCCCTGTCAGTACTAACAGAGCTAACAATAATTTCCTTGCCTACATACAGATAATAACGCTCATAAGCGGTTCCCTTGCATTCACAACCAGTAACGATGCTAATAAGAATGTTCTTTATCATACATGCAGTAGTCAAGGGCTAGGCCCTATCAGATTATCTCATGCTTCCTAAATAGGCACGCAGATAAGGCATTCATATCATGTTTAAGCATTTAAACATATAAACGCATAATAGTTATCGAACCCTACGTCGAGCTTGTCTTTAGTGGCGAGTGTACATGCCCGGTCAGTCTTCAGGACCTTGTCCTTCATGTCTAGTTTATGGATTGGCTGTTCTTCATAGGAAAGATCTGCTTGCAACTCTAGATCTTTGTAACTCAATACACGAGTCACATATGATACATACTTCTGAAGCGTCGAATTATGAAACACATTGTGTACAACTGACAATGCTGGAGGTAAGGCCAATCTATGGGCCACCTGACCAATCCTCTCTAGGATTTCAAACGGTCCTACAAATCTAGGGCTCAACTTGCCCTTTTTTCCAAATCTCTTCACCCCTTTCCATGGTGAAACTCTCTGGAAGACATAGCCTCACACTTGGAACTCCACGTTCATGTGCTTCAAATCAGCATAACTTTTCTGTCTACTTTGAGACGCGAGCATCTAAGCTCTGATCTTCTCAATAGCCTCATTGGTCCTCTGACTTGCCTCAGGACCCACGTATTTCCTTTCTCCTGTCTCATCCCAGTGAATGGGTGATCTACATTTCCTACCATACAACATCTCATAAGGAGCCACTCCAATGGTCCACTGGTAGATGTTATTGTAGGAAAACTCTATTTGTTGCAAATACTTACTCTAGGACCCTTCAAAGTCCAACACACATGCTTGCAGCGTGTCCCCTAATATATGTATCGTCCTCTAAGATTGTCCATTTGTCTGAGAATGATAGGCAGTACTAAACTTCAGTTGTGCACCCATAGCCTTCTGCAAACTTGGAAGTAAATGTGGGGTCCCGATCTGATACATTCGACCATGGATCCCCATGAAGGCACAATATCTCTCTTATATAGAGATCTGCATACTGGTCAACTATATAAGTTATCCTCACCGGTAAGAAGTGAGCTGATTTGGTGTATCGATCCACGATAACCCACACCGAATCATGTTGACCCACGGTCCTAGGTAACCTAACCACAAAATCCATTGTGATATCCTCCTATTTCCACTATGGGATATCTAGAGGTTGTAATAATCCTGCTGGTCTCTGATGCTCAGCCTTGACTTGCTAACATGTCAAGCACTTAGCCACATATTCTTTCACATCTCTCTTCATCCTAGGCCACCAATATAGAAATCTCAAATCTTGATACATCTTTGTGGTACATAGATGCAAAGAGTAAGGGGTAGTATGCAATTCATCCATAATCTCCCGTCTGATAATAGTATCCATTGGAACACAGATTTGACCCTTGTATATTAGTAAGCCCATCTCTAACACTGTATAATCCCTAGCCACTCTAGCTAGGACATCCCGTCTAATCCTCGTAAGTTGTGGATGACTCAACCGACCTTCCTTTATCCTCTCAAAAAAAGTAGACTGCAGTGTGATGTTGGCTATCTGGACCACCACTAACTCTATTCCAACACTTGTCATATCCACTGTCAACTCCTTTGATATCTGTCTCGCACTATATAGTTGTCCTGAACCTTTCTGGCTTAAGGCATCTGCCACCATGTTGGATTTTCCTAGGTGATATAGGATTTCAAAGTCATAACCCTTCACCAGCTCTAACCAACGCCTCTGTCTCATGTTCAAGTATTTCTGCATGAAGAAATACTTCATGCTCTTGTGGTCAGTCTATATCTCACAATTTCCCCCATAAAGGTAATTCCTCCATACCTTTAATTCAAAGACCATCGTTGCTAATTGCAGATCATAAGTGGGGTACCTCTGCTCATATTCCTTCAATTGACGTGATGCATAGGCAATCACCTTCCCTGCCTGCATAAGAACGTAGCCCAAACCCTGTCTTGAGGCATCATAGTACACCACAAACTTCTACTGATCTGTTGGAAGACTCAATACTGGAGTTGTAATCAATCGTCGCTTCAACTCCTAGAAGCTGATCTCACACCTATCTGACCACACAAACTTCTGGATTTTGCGTGTTAGTTCCGTCAGTGGGGTAGCAATCCTTGAGAACCCTTCCACAAAACTCCTATAATAACCTGCCAATCAAAGGAAACTCCTGATCTCTGAGGCATTCCTTGGCCTTAGCCAATCTCTGACTGCCTCAATCTTACTTGGGTCCACCTTAATCCAAAACTCATACTTCTTGAACTTCACATACAATCTGTGTTCTCTCATTCTATGTAATACCAGCTAGAGATGTTGCTCGTGCTCTTCCTCTGACTGAGAATAAACTAGAATATCATCAATGAAGACGATCACAAACTTATCCAGATAGTCTTTGAGCACCCTGTTCATCAAATCCATGAAATCTGCTGGGGTATTAGTCAAACCAAACGACATAACCAGAAACTCTTAATGCCTGTATCTGGTAGAAAAGCAGTCTTCAGTATATCTCCCTCCTTGATCCTCAGCTGGTGATAACCAAATCGAAGAACTATCTTTGAAAATGTTGTATTACCCTGCAACTGATCAAATAAGTCATCTATCCTTGGCCGAGGATACTTATTCTTAATGGTTAACTTGTTTATTTCCTTGTAGTCAATGCACATCCTCAGAGAACCGTCTTTCTTCTTTACAAATAGGACTGACGCACCCCATGCAGAGAAATTGGGTATAATAAAACCCAAGTCTAACAACTCTTGTTACTGTACCTTCAGTTCCTTCAACTCTGCTGAGGCCATTCAGTACGGTGCCCTAGACACTAGCTCTGTTCTTGGTGCTAATTCAATAACAAACTCTATCTCTCTGCGTGGTGGAAACCCTGGTAAATCCTCTGGAAACACATCCAGGAACTCACAGACTAATCTAGTCTCTTCTGGTTCCTCTGGCATGACCTGAAGTGGTATCTACCACACTGTCTAAGAATCCTATGCAACCACCTTGCAATAGGTCTCTATCCCTCAATGCTAATATCATAGGTACACGGGGTCCATGCATAGTGCCAAAAAATACAAAGGGATCCTTAACCTTAGGTTCAAAGGTTGGCATCTTCTTCTTACAGTCTATAGTTACCCCATATTTCACCAACTAGTCCATACCCAAAATCATGTCAAAGTCATCCATTACTAGCTCAATCAAATTAATTGATAACTCTCTGCCATCCACTGTCACTGGAAATGATCTCCCGAGTGGGCAATAGAGTTCCAAACCCCACAGTATAATAATCACATGGTCTAAACAGTCTATCGATGATCCTACTAGAAACAAAAGAGTGTGTAGCACCAGAATCAATCACAAAAGTATAAGTGGTTCCAACACTAGAAAGCTGAATTGTCACCACTGAGGGGCTAGCCTCAACCTCTGCATGCGTCAATGCGAACACTCGAGCTGGAGTCGAGTTGTCCGCCTTTCTTGGTTCTTCCTTCCTTTCTCTTGGGCAATCTTTCTTCAGATGTCCCACTATCCCGCACTGAAAGCAGGCCTTTGCTCAACACTCCCCCATATGGTGCCTCATACATTTGGCGCACTCTGGGTAAGTCCTCCAGTCTTCATTGCCACCATGGCAGCCTATCTGTATACCCCATGGTCTCCTGTCGGGGCCTGAAGCTGAAAATGTATATGGAGCCTTCCTTTTCTAGTCACTAAGGCCTCTGCCCCTACCCAAACCCATAAATGGGGGTCCCATTCTCCTAATGTCTCTCCTGGTAGCGTTCTCAGTCCATATTCTGTTCTTTGCGCCCTCTGCAGTAAGGGCTTTATTCACCACCTACGCATAAGTTGTCACTCCAAGCATGGTGGTAATGCGAACATCCCGGGCCATCATAGGTTTTAGCCTCTGAAGGAATCTTTCCTTCCTTCTCCCATTAGTGGGTACCAAGTTTGCAACAAACTTGGCTAGTTTGTCAAAACTCAGTGCATACTCTGTCACTGACATGTTTCCCTATAGTAGCTTACTGAATTCCTCTGCCTTTGCAACCCTAACTGCATCATTATAGTACTTTTCATTGAATACCGTTCTAAACTCCTCCCAATCCATGGTATTCATGTTCATAGTTTGGGATATCACTTCCCACCAAATTTGGGCATCCTTCCAAAACATGTATGTGACACAGGCCATTCTCACATTACCAACTACCCTCATAAAATCCAGGATAGCGATAACCATACTCATCCACTGTTCGGCCTTGGCCGGATCAACACTACCCTAAAAAGCTAGACGGTGCTGCTCTCTGAACCTAGCATAGAGACATTCCCATTTGTTCCCAGCCTCTTACGGCTGTACTACTGTTGGCACCAACACAGGTGGCACCTCTGGCTGAATGTTCCCTGCAGGAACTTGTTGCTATCTCAGGAGGTGGATCTCTTCTTCCTGCCTCTGTAATCTGGCTTGCATATTAGCAAACACTTGTTGCCAGTTCTCAGGAGCTGGCAGAGTGTTCTGACCCTGATTATCTTTCTCGGTCTATATTACTTGGCCGACTTACAGTTCTAACTGCCCTGGAAGCATACTTCCAAGCTTATAACTTGCTGCAATAGTCAATTTATCTAGTTAGGTAGTAATAACTATACCTCTTACCGCCCTATGGTCCAAGACCGAACAAACAAGCATTCACATTCAACAATCATGTTGATAAGCATGTCAGTTCATACTCACACTCAAACATGGTGCTAATAAGCAATTCCTGACATTTATAATCAAATAACGATGCTAATAAGCATTTTTTGACATTTATAATCAACTAGCGACTCTAATAAGCATTTCTTAAACATTTAACATTGCTAATAAGCATTTCCTTTGCATTCACAAGCAATATCAGTGCTAATAAGCATGTCCTTATCAATCATTCAACAGTCAAGGGCCAGGCCCTATCAGAATATCTCATGCTCTCTAATAAAGTTGGCATATAAGGCATTTATATCCTATTTAAGCAGTTAAGCACATAACCACATAAATAGTTACCAAACATTGAGTCGAGCTTGTCTTTAGTGGCCAGTGTACATGCCCAACCAGTCTCCAGGAACCCTTAACATTGGCACACTTTGATACCAAGTTATAACGCCCTAGATAGCCAAGACTGTTACACTATGTGTTTTGAATAGTGTTAGACTTTCTAAACGAGTCTCTTGGCCATAAACGTGTAACTAACCGTGATTAACAGTTTAGGGTTAAAATTTTTTGTCAAAGGAATAACCATTTCATTAAAATGTTTACGTTCATACATTGGATTCCAAAATAGCGTTTAAAAGGATAATTACACTTCAAAAGTTACATCCAGCCGACCTAAGCGACAAAATAGGGTTTGACCTTAGTTCCTCTAAAAAACCATGACCGTGGTGGTCGAGTAGCCGCATATGTACAAATCACCATCGAAGCTCTCCAACTCATGGCTGGTCCATCTTCCCTTTCCCCTTGCTTGCACCACAAAGAACCCGTGAGCCAAGGCTCATCAAGGAAACTTAAACATGCTCATAAGCAGTTAATAACATATTACTTAATCATAATAAGCATGCTTAGCAGTAATAACCATACTAATACATGCATTCTATTAAGATAAGTGACTACAGTGTCACATCGGGGGTCGTTGCCCTAAATACGTCACCATAGAGTCACCCCAGGTTCGTCGCCCTCAAATAAATGACTAATAAGTCATACCGGGACTCATTGCCCTAGGATATGAGACTATAGAGTCACCCCAGGGCCCATTACCCTATCCTCTATATAACCTGCCTTAGAGCTGGCCCAACGTACCTGGCGCTTTAATTTTCCAATGACCATAGGGTCGGTCAAGCATATAATACGCTCTCAATTAGGACAAATCATTTCGACCAGCGCTCAGTGTGATATTGCCACCTTTGACTTATAAGTCAATGCTTTCGACTAGCACTCAGCGCGCTATTGCAGTCCATGACTTATAAGTCAACGCTTTTCAATCAGATAATGCAAACAAGCATACATCATTTAACAATTATCCATATACAGAGTATTCACGCATGCTTAATCAAGCAATCACAAGCATAATCATAATCATGCTCATTCACAGGGGCCCGAGCCCTAATTAAATCTTTATTTAATAATCGAGCCAAGCCCAAATCACATATATCACGTTTTGGGTGCAGTTTTCTTACCTCTGGCCCAAGCACAACCTAATTAACAACGACCCCCAAGCACGATCCCATCCCGAGCCTTAGTGGTACCTTAGTTACAACCATAATAAATGATATCCATCAATATCGAGCAAATAAAGACTTCCGGACTAAGTCCTAGTCTCCGGGACCTCAAATTCTACTAAACCGGGTAGTAGAATCCTTCCCGAGCACTTAGGTTTAAGTTCCCACCACCCAAAACCTAACTTGGCCAAAGTTTCCTATTTGAACCAAGACGCCCCTCACAAGCGTTGCGGCTCTCCTCAAGTCAGAGAGTCCAGCCCTATTTTTTCCTAGACACGGGCCGCAGCGCGACTCAACAAGCGCTACGGCGGGATGGTAGTTTAGAGAACCACTCTGGCTTCTGGGTTCATGAGGGCCAGGGCGTGGCCCTGCAAACCCAGTTTTTCAAACTTTTTCTCCAAGCCTATTCCTCCAAAACTCACTCCAAAATGGTACCAAACCGATAATTAAGTCCCAAGACATCATCATTACATCATAGGCAGCAAAACCCAACTCAAAATCGAATCAAACACTCACCAAAATCATAAAGTTCAATCAAATCTTAAGAAACTTAAAAAGACAAAACTTAGAAACTTGAAAGTTCAAATTACTTCTGATAATTTTTTTTCTAGCTAAATCTTCAAGCTATAAAGCTTCTAATCTTCCCTAGAACCGCTATGATTCTACCCTCGCTTGAATCCGAGCTCTAAAACTAGAGTTTCCTTTGTATACGCCAACTGGCTTAGAAGAAAATGGGAGAGAGAATGAGAGAGAGAGAGAGAGAAAGGTTTGCGTTTTCTGAGTTAATGAACTCGACCTTATCCTTGTTAGGAAAATATGTATTTTGCCTCAATGGAAATAATAATAAATTACAACTCTATGCAATATATTAAAAATAAATAATGATTGATTAAAAAGAGTTACAACTCTATAACTAAAAATTACAAATAAACAAAGAAAATGAAGAAGAAGAGAATAGTAAAATACAACTCTAAGCAAAAGGTTACAAATAAAGTAAGGTGTTTGAAACAAAAGAAAAGAAAAGATTACAACTCTTGAACAAGAAATACAAGTAAATAGAGAAGAACAATATAAAGATGAAAAACAGTAGAACAAAAGAAAGGAACAAGAAACAAAAGATAAACAACTCTCACTCACACTACCAAAGTGAAGAGTGTTGGGGATCACCAACTTGAACAAGGTTTGAAACCTTTGTCCAAAAGCTTATTTCCCCCTAACTCAAGCACTAAGGGATCTCTCACAGATTATAGGAAATGCTTTCTAGAATTATCAAGCCTCAAGGTGTTTCTAGCCAAATACTCTAATGGATAGAAATGTTGTGTCTTACAAGTGAGCTATAGGCTCCTATTTATAGAGTTTATAGACACCCTTTGAATTTCAAATTCCACCAACCCCCATGGCTGTTACCAATGTTTGATTGGATTAATATGGAATTAAAAATGAGATTTGGGAGTTATTTGGGTTTTTTGAGCCGTTCAACAAACATTGAAAAACTGAAAAAATGGTTAGTTTTTAGCCTGTGGCCACGGCCAGAGACATTAGTGGCCGCGACCACTAGCCTTTGTCCCACAGGCCACGACCACCGACCATTTTCAGCACTAAAAAATGTGTTGTTTTTCCAAACGATTCAAAACCCTCCCAAATGATTTTGTAACTCCCAAAACACATTATTGGGGTTAAAATCTTATCTCTAACAGCCATATAACATATGGCTCTATGAAATTCATCTCAATATTGTGTAACAACAAATTTACACAACAAAGGGTAATATTTGGATATATCTCATATATATAAATATTGTAACTCTCTATTATATGTTACAATGTGTGACACTCTTTGTCACATTTATTTAATCTACATTATAATATTAGATTATATTATAAAATATTATAACATTCCCCCACTAGATTAAATAGTTTTCTATTGTAACACTTATTTAATTAATCATTATATTTTAAAATATAACATATCCTCCACTTGATTAAATAAGAACTCTCTCTTATAGGAGTCATTGTATTAGTGCATAAAACAAAGTGTTTTTCAACTTGAACTTTACTATAATGTAATAATCACAAAATTTGTCGAAAATTTGGTTGCACTAGGAATTGAACCATCTTTTCATGATAACAAATCGGTGATAACACACACAACTTTGCGATGTTCACTTGAGACCTCTATGTCTCGCTGTGCACCATTAATGGGCATGTGCACTTTCCATTCATGGACGTTCTTGAGAATACTCCCAATTCTCATGAGAGGCAGCACCACCCCTAGGTCCATATAGGTAGAATTCTTACAGTATTTTGTTACCAAAAATACATTTCTTTACAAGACTGAATTCTATTAAAAAACCTTTCGGTTTTAACCCTTCACTTGGTAACACACAAGTACTCAATATCTCATATGGGACTTGTTTTGAGTACAACTAATATTCACTTGATTGACTTATTATTACCTATTGAACCTAACACTAGTTGAATAACTAGTGTTAAGATAGGTTACCATCAATCGTGAATCTCTTTAGGGAGTTTAAGTCCCATCCCTCGAGATGATGCAGACACTAAATCCCTCGTTAGTGGCTTAGTGAAAGGATCAGCCAGATTTTTACTTGTTCTCACATAGGATATTGAGATGACTCCTCTTTGAATCAATTCTCTTACATATCCATGTCTTAGACTAATGTGTCTAGACTTCCCATTATACACTCCGCTGTATGCTCTAGCAAATGTCGCTTGGCTATCACAATGTATCGATATAGTAGATACATTATCTTTGAATAGGGGAATCTCTATCAACAGATCCAATAACCATTCGACCTCTTTGCCGGTAGCAGCTAGAGCTATGAACTCTGCTTCCATAGTGAAATGAGATATACAGGTTTGTTTCTTGGAACCCCAAGAAATTGCACCTCCACCAAGTGTAAATACCCAACTAGTTGTGGACAAGTTGTCCCCAAGATTGGATATCCAACTTGCATCTGTATATCCTTCTAATATCGAAGGAAATTTGGAGTAGTGAAGGCTTAGTCTTTTAGTTTTCTTGAGGTAACCTAGGACTCTTCCACTTGCCTTCCAATGATCCACACTTGGATTACTTGTAAACCTACTAAGTTTACTTACCGCAAATTCCATATCAGGTCTAGTACACTGGGCATCGTACATTAGACTCCCTATAGCACTAGCGTACTCCAATTGAGCCACCACTCTTTCTCCATTCTTCTCTAGTTTTACACTATGATCGAATGGATTATTGGCATCTTTAACATTGAGATGGTTAAATTTGTTCAATACTTTCTCAACATAGTGGGCTTGCCCTAACGCAAAACCCCCACTATGTTTCTTTACTTTGATACCGAGTATGGTATCAACTTCTCCAAGATCTTTCATCTTGAAGGTTGATGATAGAAACCTGTTCGTTTCTTCTATCCCTTTCATGATATTACTTAGAATAAGCATGTCATCCACATATAAGCAAACAATGATCACATATCCCTTACAAGTTTTTGAATACAAACATTTGTCTCCATTGTTATGTCTAAACCCATTAGACATGATGGCTTGATCAAATTTCTCATGCCATTGCTTAGGAGCTTGTTTCAATCCATATAAGGATTTTACAAGTCTATATACTTTATGTTCATATTTTGGTAGGACAAACCCTTCGGTTTGTTCCATATAGACCTCCTCATTAAGGTCACCATTAAGGAATGTCGTTTTGAAATCCATTTGATGAACATACAAGTTGTGTATAGAAGCTAAAGCGAACAAAATTCTTATAGAAGTTGTTCTTGCAACAGGCACATAGGTATCGAAATAATCGATACCCTCTTTTTGCGTAAACCTTTTAGCTACTAATCTAGCTTTAAAGGTTTGGATAGTGCCGTCAGTGTGATATTTTCTCCTAAATACCCACTTACACCCAATTGGCTTAGACCCCAGTGGGAGGTCTACCAATTCCCATGCATATTTAATTCACCTAAACATGTATTTCTAATCACATAATCATCAAATTCATATATTAACATAATAAACCGCTTATTGCCCTCCAGGCACGCTAATCAAGGCCATAAGCCTTATTAGCAAATTTAGGACGCTACATGCATATAATCACAAAATACATAATTAAATCAATTATTCACTACTACAAAAATGAGCTTTCCGACAGTTTTTATCTGTCGCTATTGAGCAATGATGACAGTCGATTAACTATCGTATTTGCCTATGCCGGTGTAGGGGTAGCTACGCAGACAGTTAATAGGTGTCGCCGTTGCTGACTACGCCGACAGTTGATACGTGTCATCGTTGCTGGCAACGTCGACAATTGATACGTGTCGCCGTTGCTGGCAACACCGACAATTAATACGTGTCGCCGTTGCTGGCAACGCCGCCAGTTAATACGTGTCACCGTTGCTGGCAACGCCGACAGTTAATAGATGTTGCCGTAATATTAAATTTATATATATAAATAATAATTTTTTGATAGATATTTTTTAAAACTTTTAATTTTTTTTTAACAATTGAAGTTTGATATAAATTTAAATAAAAAAAATTACTCACATAATTAATTATTATTACCATAACTTGTAAAAAAATATATATTTATCATAATAAAAATTCTTATGCATACAACATTTATTCATACAAATGAAATGTAAATAATACATCAAATCCCCATAAAACTAAATAATTCTCAATAAAATTTAGTGCACGATGCCGAATTGGAAGTTGAAGATCGCCAACGGCCTTCTAAGTCTCTTCAAGAAGTTCTACAGGAGATAACTTGTAGCATATATATGAAATATTTATTAAATCATATTTATACAGAATATAAAATGATAGCAGCATAAAGAAACCAAGGGATATAGAAAAAATAATTTTAAGTTTTACAATTTGAATTTAGCTATCAAATGAAATGATACTGCCTTTAATCAAAAGTGTTTTTTTTTGGTTAACAGAGAGAGAGACCATCCAATTATAATAATTTCCATCCACCATAGGAAGGACTTAGTTGCCCAATTGAGCATAGTAGGTCATTTCATATAAATTTTGTCTGTAAAAAATTAACCCTCTCAGAAAAATTAAACCAACTCACTTGGGTTGGCTTTATTCCTTATTAGGGAAAAAAACCCTCACAAAAGGTAGTCCTACAGACAGATTCATGTAGACTAATATAAACTTATGTATATGGGACAATTTTAATTAACAAATATTTTTTACAATGTTATATCCGGTTGATCTAATAGCTCAAATAAAAACACATGTTAAATATAAATAAAAAGTTGTTCCTTATATGATTTCTAACATATGTTTTAATTTCAGATTTCACAGTGAAAAAAATATGTGTTATTGAACTTATCACTTGTACTAATTCATATTTTAATCACTGAGTGATAAAGAAACTCACCTGAGTCAAATTGTTGACTTGGATGTTGAACCTTTTAGTTATTTCAGCAATATTCTTCTTAGGCACCACTTTTCTTAAAAAAAACAGATGAGAAAATTCAATGCAAGTGCTCCTCGTTGTCCACAATAGTGATTGCTGAATTTTGCTTGTCCACAAACCAGAAAGAAGATATATTTCACAAAACGTGGCAAATAATTTATATATTACTATGAACCAAAAAGTGAGCCTAATCTAACAGGAAGAGCAAGATCTCATATGATAGTATAACATAAAAAATCATTATTTTGCATTAGATCTTACATATATCCAGTATTTTTCCAAAAGAAATTTTGCATTAGATCTTAGATCTTACATAATCAAAAGAAAATGCTATCTGAAATTTATTTTCTCAAGTACCTTTGTCTTTTTAGCCGCTCTCTGGCTCTCTTTGCAAGAGGAATATAAAATTTCAGGATCTAAGAGAACAACAACAGAAGATCGAGATGCATGTGAAAACATATCTAAAATCTAAAGGCATATTGAAATAAATAAATACAAAAAATCAATACAAATAATATTAAACCACATGAAGACATGGGCTTGAAAATTATCCAGAATTATACTCTCTGTTTTACTATTCATAACCAGACTAATTTATATTATGGTACAACTGACAAAAATAATATCTTAACACAACACATTCTACATAAATAAAAAGCAGAACAAAAGATCAGGACTCGTACAAAAAGAAAATGTTCTAGGCTAGAAGTTGGCAAATAAAACTAGCAAGTAGCTAAGCACCAATTGACAATACATTAGGCGAGTTTTTAAAACAGAGACTCAAATGTTCATAAGAAAGACCATCAACAATATTTAATGTTAAGAAAGATTTTGACAAGCTAAGCTGATAAAACCTTCAAAATAAATTCAAAAGCCTTAGTAATATTTCGAATTGAGTAAGCTCATCGAATAAAAAACAATCACATTTCCAGCCATAAAGAGGAAAGTCGTCAATTATATTTCTATATGCAATGAATTGATTCTACCGCATACCTTTGCAATGGAATAGTTTTCCCGAAGGAAGAGAATCAAATTCCACACCAAGGGGAGGGCCATCCTTTCGAAAGATCGTATTGAGAATGTAGTCTAGGGTAAACAAATCCTGGGATATTATGTTCTTAGCAACATATGCATTTTGGTGTTTGGAAGATGAAGAACGTGATCTAGCAGCATGTTTCTCCATTGAAGCGGAATCCGAAGATACCACTGCAGCTTCCGGTATCTGCAACCCCCAATGAAAAAAAATTAAAAATAAAAAAACTTCATTTCCTCATATAATTGCACTAAAACTTCAGTATCCAGAAGTGTGGAAAAAGAAAGCTAAAATGGTTTTTTTTTTCCTTTCTTTTCCATTCGTTTGAAAACAAAGAGTATAATAAACAAATGAATTATCACCACCTACAGATGATGAAATTTCAATCAAGTGCAAATAATTCAATTTATATTCCGAATTAAGCCCCAACCCACTTATAGCAACGAATACAAAGAAAGCCACAAAAACTTTGCAGAGAACAGAAGAAGAGCGAAAGAAATGAAAAAGAGAAATAGAAAAAACATCAAGAGCAAAAAGAATAAAAACGGAGAGCTTAAAATTGTTAAGACCGTAAATTATAAATGACGAGCAAAAAGAAAAAAAAAGGAAAATGATTTTTTTGGTTGATCTGCAGCCAAAAAAAGGAGCACGAATTGATCGTCACGCATACGGGGCAGGACGTATACATAATCACGAAGGCTGACACTTGTCCTTAGCAGCTAAAGCTGCTGCTCTATACCATGATGCTGCAGCCACAGATGGTCGAACCAAATGACCCAGCTTCCCAAGAATAAAAACGCATAGCTGAGGAAGAAGAAGAAGAAGTAAACAGTGCAAAAAATAAAATAATGACAAGACCTGAAAGAGGGAAATATACCTTATATGTTAGCTGAGAGAGGTTTTCGATTTGGTTTCTGAGTTTGGGGTTTCCGATTCGGTATCGTTCTATGCGGTTTGGGGCTTCAATCTTTGCATTTTGGGTTTGAGTCTGAAATGCATTTGGGGTTTGAGGTTTGGGAATGAAATTTGTTTGTATGGAGGGAAATGAAAATTTTGGAAGGATTTTTTATTGGTTTCGCGCGAAATAAATTATTTGAATAATCTTTTATATTTTTTTATAATATATTATTAAATTGGTGGATCACAATTTAATAATCCACTATTAGATAAAAAATAATTTTAATTACTCTTACAAGAAAAAAATTATACTAGATTTTTATTTAAAAAAATAATACACCATAATAAGTATTATTAATAAAATTTTATTTAAAAAAACTTCTTTTATTAAATATATAATAACTAATTGAATTAATATTAAAAAAATTAGACAATTAATGAAAAGTTATTTTTTTAACTAATAACTACTCTATGTTGCAAATTAATAATTAACACTTTTTTATGAATATATTTGTATAATATAAAATTTTTAAATTATTTTCAATATTTAACCAATAAATAGAACAACTCATTTTCAATATTACACTAATTTTATAAATATGATAAAGAATAATGTAGTTACATTAAATTTAAGTATATTATTATTTATATCATAGCTAATTTAAATTTTAATATAAAAATTATTAATTATAAATATAGAAATTAATAATATGAAAAATTTAGAAACAAAAAAATCTAGTTTTAAAAGTTTTTAATAAATACATAATTTTTATAAATATATATTTATATAATTTAGTTTTTTTTTTAAATTAAAATTTTCATTTAACAAAAGTAAAACTTTTTAAATTCAATCTACTCTCCATTTCTAAATTTTAATGTCACTTATTAATCATTCCAATAAATAATACATAATTTGAGACATAAATCGATCTATTATCTCATTATATAATTAAATTTAAATTTTAATATAAAAATTATTATAAATACAAAAGTTAATAATATGAAAAATTTAGAAACAAAAAAAATAGTTTTAAAAGTTTTTAATAAATATATATAATTTTCATAAATATATATTTAAAAATTTTTAGTTTATTTTCAAAATTAAATTATTTATTAATTATATTTTTAGATTTTTTTATTTGAATTTCGACGATATTTTATAACTGTTGGTATTTGACTTTTATTAATTGTCGGCGTTGAGGTCAATAAAGACAATTTTTAACTGTCGGCATTGGTCTTGAATTAACTGTCGGCGTTGGGGTCAATAGCGACACATTTTAACTGTCGGCATTGGTCTCGAATTAACTGTCGGCGTTGGGGTCAATAACGACATTTTAACTGTCGGCATTGGTCTTGAATTAACTGTCGGCGTTGGAGTCAATAACGACACATTTTAACTGTCGGCATTGGTCTTGAATTAACTGTCGTCGTTGGGGTCAATAGCGACAGTCAAAAGCAACGGTGACAGTTATTAGCTGTCGGCGTTGGTCTCTATGTCTACAGTTTTTAACTGTCGGCGTAGAGTCCCGCTAAGCAATTACGACAGTCAACAGAGTTGATTGTCGTGGTTGGGTGTCGGGAAAGCACAGTTTTGTAGTAATGATTGCCCTCCTTGCCCCCTAATCATGACATTAAGCCTTATTAGGGAAATCGGGACGTTACATGAAAAGTATGAGCTATAATGTTATGAAAAGTATGAACTATTAAAAGCTATTATGTTATGAAAAGTATAAGCTATTATGTTATGAGATGAAAGAGCTATTATGTTATGAAATGAGCTGTTTGTATATATGCATGTATGTTGTATGAAAAGTAGTTGGTTGTTAGCATGTTGAATACGACACAACAAATGTGTTACTAATGATATGACGTAACTCATAGGGTGGATGCGCCGAGGTTATTCGATGACCAAATTTCTTGTTTACCTCATAAAAGAGGATTTATTGGGTTATGCTTTACCAATTGCCTCCTAGAACTTGCTTGCTTTATTTGTTATGTTGATATTATTCAATTAAAGTGTATGGTTATGTTATGATTATGATATGATACGATATGGATGTGGATTGTTTTATGTTTCTTGGTAAATTGTTGTATGTTATTTGTACTTCCTTACTGAGATTTTAGCTCACCCCCTTACTTTCCTCTTTTCAGGTAGACAATAGAGTTTCTTCTTAGCACGCACTGATGTGGGGAGTTTCAACGTCTAAGCATGTATGTTGCGGGGTGTCCATGAGCAATAAAACGATCTAGATAAACACCAAGAATTTTCATGTTATGGTTTATATTTTTATTACGCTACAGTGAGACTTTAAATTTTATTTTAAAGATTGCATAAAGACACTATATTTTTTATTTTAAACTATTGGGCCTAAATTGCATATTTTTAAATGGCCCCCACTAAATTTTTTCTCAAAAATAGTATATTTCTAATAAATATGAATTGAGTGGCGTTTTTACAAAGTAAATGGATTAGGGCATT
Source organism: Humulus lupulus (assembly GCF_963169125.1). Lineage (NCBI taxonomy): Eukaryota > Viridiplantae > Streptophyta > Magnoliopsida > Rosales > Cannabaceae > Humulus > Humulus lupulus. The sequence goes on along the minus strand of NC_084794.1, from coordinate 76,170,234 downwards.
CTTACAGTTTTTCTATTCCTAACACATCACCTTTTTTTCCAAGGACATGGATTTACTGAGAAAAAGAAGAAGTTTCAAAATTGAGTCAAATAATGCAGTCTTTGTTATTGTTGGAACTCAAGAAGGATCACATCAATGAGTATGATTTATCAAATTCCTAAATAGTTGTGGATATTTTTATTATTACTTAGAATGCGTACTAAAATTAGTGGTATTAGTCACCCAGACTTGTGCTATTTGCATAACTTTTTAATGCTTCCCTTCGCTTAATATGCATTTAAGGGAAAAAAGAGAGACAATTTCTTTTAACCAAGAGATGATTACATAATACTGAAACTTAAATTATCCTACAATGGTTTTCTAAATAATAAAAGTCTCTACATTCATTTTTATCGAATTAGATATAATCTAAACAATAGAATTCGGTTTTGGTAGTTGGAATTGTGGTAGTTTCCATTAAGATAGTGTCAATTAGTAGAAGAGAAAAAAATATCCATTTTTTGTAAAATATTTTTTCGCCAATCACCCCAAGGACGGGGTTAATGACTAGTGGGCTTTTTTTTTTTTACGACAAATAACAAATTAGTTGTAATAAGTTCAACATGTAGTGAAATCTTGATGTGATTTATGTGGACAGCTGCCATATGGAAATAAATTGTAAATTCAACCATTGAAGAGCATTTTGTAAAATTTTAAGGCATATGGGGATAGAATAGAATATAGTATCCTTAAAAAAATAATATTTTGAGTGTATGTATGTAACCAGAGACATACCTCAGCTTTAGTTGCTTAAGTCTCAAAAGAATATCCAATGATTGAAAACACATCCAGACTTTAACAAAAATGAATACGCATAAGTACCAGATTAAGAAAAAATTGTCTATTAAAGAGTCCACTACTAGAAGGATAATGGATAATCTGACACCTCCCAAGAGTCAACATGGAACATTTTGGTGAGATACCAAAATCTCATATTAATGAAGTGATGCTATTGCCAACATTGGCCTTAAAGTTCTCTTGAAAGTTGGTTGTGTGGGCAGTATGTGACTGCAAATCTGTACAAAACATCGATGGATATGATTCAAATTATCGAATTAAAAGTTAGATGTACGTCATGCATTTTTTTTTTATTTATGCTTCATATTTGACAGGTGACAATAAGCTTCTTGCTTGAAAAATTAGAGAATAAATATGGAGATACAATTGGAGTTGTTGACCTTGGAGGTGGATCAGTTCAAATGACTTATGCAATCTCTGAAGCAGTCGCTGCCAAGGCATCAAAACCAACAAAGGGAGAGGATACATATGTGAATGAAATGTATCTTAAAGGAGGATGATACTACCTCTATGTTCACGTGTTAGTGTTTTCTCCCCAGATATATATAATATGTTAAATCTCATGATTTTATACACCACATGTTTTATGATATCATAACTCTATTTCTCTTATTGTTAGTTCTCTTTGTATCTTGAATTATGAAAATTAAGTTTTCAATGATTTAGTTGTATCATTAATTTCTTTGATTTTATTTGACGCCTTAGCTTCTATAGTTTGTTTTTGTTGCTGTTATAGAACTTCGTGTAGCCTGGTTTAATTTTTCCTTACATTTTTTTTGTACAGTTACTGCCATTATGGATTATTAGCAGTTCGAGCAGAGCTTTTAAAGGTTTATGGTGAAGCTGAAAACCCTTGCATTTTGGGTGGCTAAGATGGTATGTCGACTTCCTTGATTTCTATAACGACATAATTTTTTATGTTCTTTGTAATGTCATTACTTTGCTCATCTCATGTTAAATAAATCATATTTGTTTTGTAATGTACGTTAGGATGCTACATTTATTGGTTTTTCACAAGATAAAAAATTGTTTTTGAGAGGTTTCCCTCTACATAATTTAAGGAAGATAGGAGTAGAACTTTGAAGTCTAAAAGAAAATAATCTAGAATAAAGAAGTAGCCATTCCTGTCATTATTATCAAATACTTTTTGGCATGGCTGAGTGAAGATTGAAGAGGAAGATGAAGGAGATTGCCACAACTTCTTTTCAAATATTGGGTATGCGGAAATAATAATATACAACTAAAGTTTAGGGTTAGAAACAAAAAATATTGAAATAAGACAACAAAATTAATGCAGTTCACACAATTTAGGTTATGTCCACTGACATGTATTGAATAAATTCACCATGGAAATATAATGCAAACTCTACCTAAATACAACAAGTGAATAATGAAAATGTCTCTTGAAATAGGAGAAAACACCTCACAATTATCTGAACATATTAGGAGAAAACACCTGAGAGAATTCACCTCACAATTCTCTCAACAAATTAGGATAAACAACCTCACAATTCTCTCAGTAGTTTTTAGTTGATTTCTTATTGTCTTTTTGTGAGAATATGGAGTGTTGTGATTATAAAAATGATGACAACACTAGTTTACTTCTTTATTGTAGCAAAGTGATTCATTTTTTTTTCTTCTGAAGTTTGGTAGCTGACTAGATATAGGTTACTTACTTAGGTTAGTTGTAGTGTTATAACTCAGATATGTGGCAGCACAATATGGCATCCGTAATGTCCTATGTTATGATTGGTTAAATACAAATGATACAGTATTAAAATACAAGTAAAATATAAACACTTAGTAAAATTCACATAATGTAGATGTGAATTTGAGTTTCAAATTTTAGGCACTTATAAAATGCAAATTTGGGTCCAAAGTGATACATAAAAGTATCTAAGGGTTCCCAAAATTTTTTGGTGTCATTTGAAACAATTTTTGGACCTTTGGAAGTGTCCAAAGTCAGAGGGGGTGGCAATACGTCGCCACCCAAGAGGCAACACATCGCCTGAAGGCTAGGGTTTCCGTCGCCTGCTGTATTACGTGGATTTACGTAAATGCTCTAAATTATGTGTTTTGAAATTCTATTCCTATTGGTTGGACCTAATGATGATGCCTATTGTATATATGGGTCAAAAATAGTGACTTGGGGACTTTATCGCTCTCTCTAATCTTTCTCTACCCTCATTTCTCTAGCTCCAAGAATCTCTAGTTTTTTCCAAGAAAGTGCTTGACTTTGAGAGTTGAAGGCTTGTTCAATCTCAATCCTCATTTCCTCAAGAGAAGGCCTCAAGCATCAATGGCGGCTGAGAAATAAAGTATTAGGACAACGTTTCTCAACATGTATAAGCCTTGGTTTGTGTTTGGTTTGCTCAAGGGTTTGCTCTAAGGATTTGTTCAAAGTGGTGATTTGCCTAGGGTTTGAAGCTTCATAAAAACTTGAAGAACACCATTGTTCTACTTCGGTTGCCATGTTCTTTCTTAATCTCTTTTAAGTCTCTGTCAATCCAAATTTTGTGTAGATTCTATTTTTTGTGGTGGTGTTATCTCACTCTCCCCAAACATTCTAATACCCTATATCTGAGATAGCATATCATGGAAGAATCTAACTCTCTTTTAGCTTTGAGATTCATGACACAAGACTTTGTTAGATTGGATAGATTTGATGGGACTAATTTTGTGTGTTGGCAAGACAAGATTACGTTCTTGCTCACTACTTTGAAGGTGTACTATGTCTTAGATAAAGTCCTAAAGGCCTTGGAAGAGCCCAAGGAAGATAATACTCAAGAAATTGTCAAAGAAAGGAAGAAACGCGAAGAATATGAGTTGATATGTAGGGGTCACATCCTCAATGCCCTCTTGGATAGGCACTACAATCTCTACACCAACACCAAGACCACCAAGGAGATTTGGGAGGCCTTGGAAAAGAAGTACAAAGTGAAAGAGAAAGTTACAAATAAATTCCTTATTACTCAATATATGGAATTTAAATTTTATGATGATAAACCCCTTCTCCCTCAAATTCATGAGCTCCAAAGTATTGTGAATAAATTGTCTACTCTTAAAATTGTTTTTCCGGAACAATTCCTTGTTGGTGTCATTATAGCCAAGTTACCTCCTTCATGGAGAGGCTATAGGAAAAAGACGCTCCATAGAAATGAAGAGATTTCTTTGGGGGAGATTCTAAAACACTTGAGAATTGAGGAGGAATCTTGTTATAGAGATTTCAATGATGAGAAGTCTAATGGAGAGACTTCTAAGGCCAATGTTGTGGCAAATCCTCATAACAAAGGCTAGGGAAATGGCAAGAACAAGGGCAAGAGCCAAAAACCATTGGGGCCCAAAAAGAATGAGGGGCAATTCAAGAGTTCCCAGGGACCGTGCTATGTGTGTGGCAAGAATGGCCACTTTGCTAGAGATTTTAGGTTCAAGAGGAGCCATAACAATGATGCAAAGGTCAACTCGTCTCAAGAGGAGCTAGTGGCCACACTTAGTGAAGTAAATTCCATTCATGGAAAGGTGAATGGGTGGTGGTATGATACTTTTGCAACCATTCATGTAACCTATGATAGATCTTTATTCCAGACCTTTGAATCTTCAAAGGAAGGACATGAAATTCAAATGGGCAATGAGAAAAGGTCCAAGGTTGAAGGAAATGGAACTATTGACTTGTTCTTCACATCCGACAAGAAGGTTCTACTCACTAATGTTTTGTATGTACCAGAATGAGTAGAAACCTTGTGAGTGGTAATTTTCTTGGCAAACTGGGAATCAAGGTTGTGATTGATTCTGGCAAGCTCTTTTTATCAAAAGAAAATGTTTTTGTTGGAAAGTGATATGCTTGTGATGGCATGTTTAAACTTCGTACTTCCATTGACAATGTGAACAATAAAGTCTTTTCTTCTTGTTATATGCTTGACTCAAGTTCTATTACTTTGTGGCATGTTAGACTTGCACATATAAGATTTAGCACAATTAAAAGGGCTATGAAATGTGGATTAATTGATTGTGATAATGTTGAGCATGAAAAATGTGAATTATGTGTTAAATGTAAAATGGTAAAGAAAACTTTTCCTAGTGTTGAAAGAAACTTTATGTTGTTAGATTTGATACATAGTGATTTATGTGAACTGAATGGAATGTTAACTAGGGGAGGAAGTCAATATTTTATTACTTTCATTGATGATTGCTCTAAGTTCACATATGTATATTTGCTTAAAAATAAAGATGAAGCATTTGATGTGTTTAAAGTGTATAAAGGAGAAGTTGAAAATCAACTTGAAAGGCAAATTAAAATACTTAGAAGTGATAGGGGTGGTGAATATTTTTCAAATAAATTTAACTTGTTTTGTGAAGAACATGGAATAATTCATGAATGTACAACCCCTTATACTCCACAACAATATGGTATAGCAGAAAGAAAGAATAGAACATTTAATGAAATGATTAATGCTATGCTATTACTTTTTAATTGAGTTTTAGTTTGTGGGGTGAAGCCTTGCTATCCACTTGTCATATTTTGAATAGTATTCCCATGAAGAAAAATAATATATCTCTATATGAGTTATGGAAATGAAAGAAACCAAACAGTGCTTATCTTAAAGTGTGGGGGTGTCTTACTTATTGCAAGAGCACCGATCCTAAAAGCACTAAGTTGGGTCCAAGAGTTATAATATGTGCATTTGTGGGCTATGCCCAAAATAGCAGAGCTTATAGATTATTAGACGTGGAGTCTAATATAATAATTGAATCTAGAGAGGTTGAGTTTTTTGAGAACATGCCATGCGATGACAACAAGTTAGAACCAACTCAAACTAGAGAGCCTCAAGAGGAGACTCCTAAAATAGTTGGTGAGCAACCTCAATTGCCTAGAAGGAGCCAAAGACTAAAGAATTTGGGATCAAATGAGAAGTTTTCTCCAATAGAGATAGTATACCTTGTTGAAGGTGATAATGAGGAAGTTACTTGAAAACATCTAATAGTACTTCAAATAGAAGATGTCCCAAAACCTTCAAGGAAGCAATGTCCTCAAGGGACTCTGCTTTTTGGAAGGAGGCAATTAATGATGAAATTGATTCAATTATGTCAAACCACACTTGGGAATTGGTTGACCTTCCAAAGGGGTCCAAACCAATTGGGTGCAAATGGGTATTTAGAAAGAAATGTCATACCGATGGCACCATACAAACCTTCAAGGCTAGGCTAGTAGTCAAAGGTTTCAAACAAAGAAAGGGAATAGATTACCCTGTCACATATGCACTGGTAGCAAGAACTACTTCTATAAGATTGTCGTTTGCCTTATCATCTATATACAACTTTTATGTTCACCAAATGGATCTCAAAACAATATTTCTAAATGGGGATCTTGAGGAGGAGGTCTATATGAAATAACTGGAAGGTTTTGTTCTTCAAGGAAATGAACATAAAGTGTCTAGACTTGTCAAATCATTATATGGTTTGAAATAAGCTCCAAAATAATGGCATGAGAAATTTGATAAAATCATTGTTTCTAATGGATTTAGACACAACAATGCGGACAAGTTCTTATATTCTAAGACTTGTGGTGACTTTGTCATACTTGTATGCCTATATGTAGATGATCTGTTGATTTTGAGTAATGACATAAAAGGAATAATGGAAATGAAGAGGTTTCTATCATCTAACTTTAAAATGAAAGACCTTGGAGAGGTGGATACCATTATAGGTATCAAAGTTATAAGGAATAGTGGGGGTTATGTGTTAAGTCAAACCCACTATGTTGAGAAAGGGCTCGACAAATTCAGTCATCTCAAAATCAAAGAGGCACATACATCATTTGATTCAAACATGAAGTTTGAAAAGAATGAAGGAAGAGCGGTGGATTAATTGGAATATGCAAGTGCAATAGGTAGCCTAATGTACGCCGCTCATTTCACAAGAGTGGATATTTCATATGCGGTTAGTAAACTTAGTATGTTTCTAGCAGTCCAAGTATCAAGCATTGGAAAGCTATTGAGAGAATACTTGGTTATCTTAAGGGTACCAAGGAGTATAGTCTTCACTTTACAAATTTTCCAAAGATACTTGAAGGATATTCTGATGCTAATTGGATATCGGGAATTGGAGATAATCTCTCCACCATCGGTTGGGTGTTTACTCTTGGAGGAGGTGATATCTCACTGGGCTCCAAGAAGCAAACGTGTATATCACACTCAACCATGGAAGCGGAGTTCGTATCTTTAGCGACAACCGGCAAAGAGGCCGAGTGGCTTAGGAATCTCATGATGGATATTCCTTTAACCACAGATATGGTATCAAAAATTTTAATACATTGTGATAGCCAATCCGCACTTGCTATAGCATATAATAGTGTGTATAATGGAAAGTCTAGACACATTAGTCTAATACATGAATATGCGAGGCAAATGATTCAAGGTGGAATCATATCGATCTCATATGTCAAAACAAGTGAGAGCTTAGCGGATCCATTCACAAAACCTCTCGTGACAAGGTTAGTAAGTTCTACTTCAAAAGGGATGGGATTGAAACTCCTAGAAGAATAGATTCAACAATGATGGAAACCCAACTCTCAACTTGCACAAATTAAGGAGTTCAATGGGTAAGAACGAGTCATTGATAAGTGAATAGTTTCAACACTAAAACTTATGATGAGTTCCATTCGAGATGGTTAGTGTTGGTTGCTATCCAGTTAGGGTTAGGCCTAGGGCTTTTAATGAAGTTCAGTTGAGTTTAACCAGCATCTTTAAAGGTAGCAAAGATGTTGTAAGAACTTCACCTATGTGGACTTAGAGGTGGTGCTGCCTCTCACGGGAGTTGGAGTTTCTCCCTGGAAAGTCCATGAAGAGATGAGCACATGGCTATGATAGTGCTAAGCGAGAAAGTGGGAAAATAAAAGATGTGGTGGAGGTGTGTCAGGTAGCATTGGTGTTATCATATGGAATACTTGGTTCAAGCTCTAAGCTACTAATGATTTCGATAATGCTTTGTGGTATTTTAACAAAGATAATGTTCAAACCGAAAGGCACTTTATTTTATGCACCAAAACCGTTTAAGCTAGAGAATGTGGCTTATATTTAACCAAGTGGGAGATTGTTATGATTGGTTAAATACAAATGATAAAGTTTTGAAATACAAGCAAGGTATAAAAACTTAGTAGAATTCACATAGCGTAGATGTGAATTTGAGTTTCAAATTTTAGGCACTTATAAAATGCAAATTTGGGTCCAAAGTGATACATAAAGTATCTAAGGGTTCCCAAAAAAATTTGGTGTCATTTGGAGCAATTTTCAGACCTTTGGAAGTGTCCAAAGTCAGAGGGGGTGGCGATACATCGCCACCCAAGAGGCGACACATCGCCTGAAGGCTAGGGTTTTCAAAAACCCTAGCAAGCGACGCGTAGCCTGCTGTATTACGTGGATTTACGTAAATCCTCTAAATTATGTGTTTTGAAATTCTATTCCTATTGGTTGGACCTAATGATGGTGCCTATTGTATATATGGGTCAAAAACAGTGACTTGGGGACTTTATCGCTCTCTCTAATCTTTCTCTACCCTCATTTCTCTAGCTCCAAGAATCTCTAGTTTTCTCCAAGAACTCTCCAAGAAAGTGCTTGACTTTAAGAGTTGAAGGCTTGTTCAATCTTAATCATCATTTCCTCAAGAGAAGGCCTAGCATCAATGGTTGCTGAGAAATAAAGTATTAGGACAACATTTCTCAACGTGTATAAGCGTTGGTTTGTATTTGGTTTTGCTCAAGGGTTCGCTCTAAGGATTGTTCAAAGTGGTGATTTTCCTAGGGTTTAAAGCTTCATAAAAACTTGAAGAACACCATTATTCTACTTGGGTTTGCATGTTCTTTCTTAATCTGTTTTAAGTCTCTGTCAATTCAAATTTTGTATAGATTCTATTTTTTGTGGTGGTGTTATCTCACTCTCCCCCAACATCCTACTAATCCAGTACCGTTACATTGTATAATTAAAATAGTGCTTAACTTGCTAAATGAGTCACTTGGTCCAAGAACTTGTAATTGAAACTAACACCAGGTTTATGTACTAAAAAATTTTGGTCGAACATTAACCATTTTACTAAAAATGGGTTTAAGTTCTTTACATGGGATCCCAAAATGAAGTTATAACTATCACAAATCCAAAGTGAATACAAAAGGCCGACCAAAGCAGCAAAATCAGGGTTCAACCTTAGTGCCAGCAAGTACTATTGACCATTACGGTCGAGCAGGCCGCATATGTATACTTCTCCCCTGAAGCTCTCCAACTCATGGCTGGTCCAGCTTTCCCTTGCCCTTACCCGCAACACAAAGTACCCGTGAGCCAAGGCTCAGCAAGAAAACATAAACATGATCATAACTCATTAATCAAAAGATTACAAAATCATAATTAACATGTCTAGCAGTAATAACCATACTCGTGCATGTATTTAATCCATTTAAGCAATTATGGAGCCATATCGGTGCCCATCGCACTATTCCTTTTGGAAACAACTATCGAGTCCGTCAAGCGTGCACCATGCTTTATATTCCAAGCAGCTATAGAGTCGTGCAATAATACATCACACTTCTATATTGGCCCTGCCATTATGGCCTGCGTTTCGCATGCTAATGCCATCCACGACTTATAAGCCGAGCTTTTTTTGTTGGCCCTGCCATCTCGGCCTGTGTTCTGCATGCTAATGCCATCCATGACTTATAAGTCGAGCTTCTATGTTGACCATGACATCTCGGCCTGCATTCTTTGTCCATGGCTTATAAGCCGAGCTTCTATGTTGGCCATGGCATCTTGGCATGCGTTCTGTATGCTAATGCCGTCCTCGGCTTATAAGCCAAGCCTTTTTATTATCCCTGCCAGTTCGCCCTGCGTTCTGCATGCTAATGCCGCCCTCGACTTATAAGTCAAGCTTTTATATTGGCCCTGCCATTTTGGCCTGCGATTCACATGCTAATGTCGCCCTCGACTTATAAGCCGAGCTTTTCAATCTACATAAGCGATTGTAGAGTCGCACCGGGGCCCCATTTTCTTATTCCCATCTAACCAGCCATAGAACTAGCCCATCGTGTCTTGCACTTTATTTTATAGGCAGCCATAGAGTCGTTCAAGCGTATATCACGCTTCTCGGTTGGCTTAACAACACCGGCTTGCGTTCAGCACGTTGTTGCCGCCCTCGACTTATAAGCAGAGCTTCTCAATCACATATAACAAATAACCCTCGACTTATAAGCTGAGCTTCTCAATCACATATAATAGATAAACCCTCGACTTATAAGCCGAGCTTTTCAATCAGATATAATGGATAAACCCTCGACTTATAAGTCGAGCTTCTCAATCAAATATAATAGATAATCAGTCATTACTTAACACAGATATGCACCACGCAATCAACATGTTTACTAAAATATTTTAAGCATGATTATAATCATATTCGATATCTAGGGCTCGAGCCTTAACCACAGTCCAGGTGTAGTTTCCTTACCTTAAGTTCTGAGTGAATAGCGTATGGCGACCTAGAGTGCGATCCTTTCCTCCTAAGCCTAACGGTTCACCCTAGTCACAACCATAACAACGAATAACTATCATGAAGTGAATAAATAATGGCTTCCTAGCCTCTGGGACTTTGAATTCTACTAAACTGGGTAGCAGAACCATTCCCGAGCCTTAAGGGTTGAATTCCCACAACCTAAAACACATTTTCCTTACCTTTCCCAATTTGAGCCACCAAATCCCTTGCACCTGCGCCGCGGCGCTAAGGCAGTTTGAGGCAAGGGAGATCTTCTAGGACGCGGTGCCCCAAGAACAGCGCTGTGACGCAACCCTGCAAACTCAGAAACCAGTGATTTCATAAATTGCAGCTCACCCCAAATCCATCCCAAAACACAATTTTGACCATAATAATGGTCCCAGCAGCTCAGAAACATAATAAACAATCTTAAAACTTAACTGAAACCCGACCTCCAAGAAATTCTTATAAAAACTCTCAAAACCAAAATCTAAAACTTAAGAAAATAATTACCTCTCTCCAAACGTGATTCTCAATTGTTTCCCTAAGTTTAACAGCTTCCAAATCCCTTAGCAAGCTTGCTTCCAAGCTCTAGAATCATAATTCTCTTCCAAAATCTCAAAAAACTTAGAGAGAGAGAGAAAGAACGTTGAGAGGAGTGAGAGAGAGAACTGATTTTTATTTTTCTTTCTTTCTAAGTTGATAAACTCAGTTGAGCATATATCAACCTAATGGTCCAAAAGAACAAAATACCCCCCCCCACTTAATACTTTCTTCTCGAAGCCTACTAAGGGAAAAATCATCATTTTACATTCCCGTCTTACATTACACTTATAATTCCCAATTAATTCCGCCAACCCCGGAATATCACTATTTTCCCAAAATACGACTCATACTCCAATGACTCATCGAGTTACCAGGCTTGCTCGAGCCGAGTATTAGTCTCCGGATTGACTAGACCGCTATCTTACTCAAAAGAACCAAATCTTGTCGTATATCTCAAATCTATCCACATAATAATGTTGTCTCAATCATATAATATCATATAATCACAATTATACTCTCAGCGGATAAAAATTACAAATATGCCCCTTTAAATAAAAACAGGTCTGTTATGCACATTTAGTACAGTTAAACATGCATAATCAGTCACATTATAGTATAACTCATGCAATTCATATAGTCACATAAATATCCAATTAAATCATATATTAACAAATGATAATCCAATAATTCCCTCATGGCCCCATAATCAAGGCGCTAAACCTTGTTAGGAACTTTGGGATGTTACAACATCTGACATGTAATTTGAATGCTTTCAGGAAGATACTATATCCATAAACCAGATCTAGTTCAGCTGTTATAACTTTTGTTGGGTGGTGAGTATAACATAGTTACAGGACTGTCCAACACTTGTTTGTTTTCTTTAGTTAACATTTTAAGAAAAACGCATTGGCACTAACATCTCTCTCTTTATATATATTATATTACTTGTAGTGGGGCCTACTTTTAAAGGACTATAAGGAGGTTAAGGAATACATAGGAGACATCAAGGATATATGTGACGACTTTGAACATCTCTGCCAGTGTAATCTTTCAGCCAACACAGGTAAATTTCAAGTTTTTAGGACCCTTAAAAAGGGAATTGCAATACGCTGTATGCTTGATGACCTCATTGAAACTACATTGAACTCTGATATTGTGCCTAATGATTGTAATAGGCATGTTCTTAACTCTATCTCTAACTATAGGTGGACTTCTCTACAGAATTCTATCCTCATCAATTGTGATGTTGTTGTCATGCCTCAAACTGTTGATTTTTGCCTTGGTGTTGTCAGGGATCGTCTAGAAAGAATTCATGGTGTTCTTCTTCATCATCACAAAGGGGCAACTTCCGTGGAGGTTGCAGAAGCTATTGCCATCATAAACGGTCTGAATTTGGCCACTAAACTATCTTTGAATTGCAACCTTCAGGTGGCTTCAGATTGTGAAATTATCATTGATGTTAGTCATAGTATTGAGATATTATTGAGATATTCTCTTAATGTTTTCTATATATGGATAACCGCGAGTTTAGGAATTAGATTAGAATTACAGCTCTAGTTTCCTATTTTCTAGTTTCTTGTTTTCTATTCTTTTGTATATATATACGACTAAAATATATCAATAAGATCAAGCCATTCACGATTTCTTCATGGTACCAGAGCCACACGGCTAAGATACACGATCGGCAATGGCTGACGGTAACGATACCACTAAGCCTCCACCTCCACCTACCCCTTCTTGAAATGACCACACGTCTCCTTTTTTCCTTGGCTCATAAGACAGGCCTGGAGATCTCATCACTCCGGTTCATCTTCGACACGACAATTACGATGAATGGGCAAGGACTGTGCGTCTTGCTCTGCTATCCCGCCGGAAATACGGCTTCGTCAACGGCACGATTATGGAACCTCAAGCACCTTTCACAATGGAGGATTGGCTTACTATCCATTCGATGCTTGTTTCCTAGCTAATGAACACTATTGATTCGGAGGTTAAGTCTACTATTTCTTTTTATGATGCTAAACTTTTGTGGGATGAATTGCAGGCTCGTTTCTCAGTTGTTAATGGCCCCCGAATTCAGCAGTTAAAAACTGATTTGGCTAAGTGTGAGTAATCCAAGATCATGTCTGTTTCTTCATACTTTGGAAAGCTAAAGGTTTTATGGGAGGAATTGGCTACCACGTCAAACACTGCTGCCTCTCTTCCTCACCTAAGTGCAACACAATGGCAAACTATCGCTACTATGTTTGGTAATACTCATTCCTCTACCGACTGTTTACATGGTGAGTTTTCCAGGATTTCTTGGATTATTGATACTAGTGCTTCTAATCATGTGACGGGGGATGAATCTTGTTTGTTTAATGTTCATGATATTGCCTCATGTCCCGTTGGACTCCCTGATGGCCAAAAATTAATTGCTACTAAAGAGGGAAGTGTGAGACTCTTGGAAGGATTATTTCTTAAAAATGTTCTTTATGTCCCTAAATTGCACTGCAACTTAATTTCGGTTACACAAATCATTGATGACATGCACTGTTTTGTACAATTTTCTTCTAATATGTGTGTTATACAGGACCGTCATTCGAGGAAGCTGATTGGAACGGGTGAACGGAGAGATGGACTTTACTACTTCCGGCCACCGTCTACAATGCAAGCTATCTCAGTGGATGGTTCTTCATCTTCGTTGGAACTTTGGCATCAACGTCTTGGACATCCTTCAGAGAAAGTAGTAAAGTCATTACCTTTCCTACGTAATTCTAGTGATAAATTAAATAAGGCATGTGATGTGTGTCCTCGTGCCAAACAAACTCGTGATTGTTTTTCTCTTAGTGACCATAAGGCCTCTCGAATTTTTGAATTAGTACATCGTGACTTATGGGGTCCTTACAATACTGTTTCATCATGTGGGGCTCGTTATTTTTTACTATTGTGGATGATTTTTCCCGAGCCATATGGGTTTATTTGTTGATTGATAAATTGGAGGTGTTTAAAATGTTTATGTCATTTTTTGCTATGGTTGATCGACAATTTGTTCAAAAGGTTAAGATTGTTCGGAGTGATAATAGGAAATAATTTAATTGTTTGCAAGATTATTTTCTTTCAAACCTCTTGTGTGGGGACTCCACAACAAAATGGTAGAGTTGAACGTAAGCATCGTCATATTTTAACAGTGGCAAGGGCCTTACGTTTTCAAATTCATCTTCCTCTTTATTTTTGGGGTGAATGTGTCTTAGCAGCTTCTCATTTGATCAATCGAACACCCTCAATTGTTCTTCAGAATAAAACATCTTATGAAATTTTATTTCATACTTTGCCAATTTTTGATGAATTGCGAATGTTTGGTTCCTTGTGTTATGCCCATAATCAACGAGCTAAGAATGATAAATTTGCAAGTCGCAGTCGAAAATGTATTTTTGTTGGGTATCCTTTTGGTAAGAAAGGGTGGAGACTTTTTGATCTAGAAAATAAAAGTTTTTTTGTTTCTAGGGATGTTAAGTTCTTTGAAAATCAATTTCCTTTTGCTGAAAATGATCATTCTACTATTAGCTCTACATATAATTCTGGCAGCGTGAGTTTAGGTGATGATGACTTTGATTTTAATCTTTTTGGTGATTCTGAACCATTGTCTAATAAACCTGAACCCACAAATGAATCCTCCCCACTACATGTCACCACCCAAATTCCAACAACTACCACTATAGAGCCTACTATCCCTTTTCCTGTAGCACAGTCTAGCCCAACTGCTGCACAGAGTCCTGTTCAGTCCACATCTCCACTCCAACATCCATCTACAAGGGGGGTAGCAGGGGCTACTCCGAATTCTATCAATGACACTCACATGGGACGTGGACTCCGTGAAAAGGTTCCATCCACTCGGCTTCGTGACTATGTTACTAATACTGTTATCACACAAAGTCCATCTGCTATCTCTCTAAGTTCACCCGCGTCGTCAGCTCCCTCTGGTACGCCCTTTCCTATAACATTATATTAACTGTGCAAAATTTTCTACTAGCCATCGGCAATTTCTTGCCGCTGTTACTACAGGTTGTGAACCAAAATCATTTAAAGAAGCTATGAAAGATGAAGGATGGCGTCATGCTACGCACACAGAAATTCGTGCTTTAGAGGATAATGGTACTTGGACTATGGAAAAATTACCTCCTGGTAAACGTGCTCTTGGTAGTCAATGGGTCTATAAAATAAAGTACGACTCTGATGGCAGTGTTGAACGGCTTAAAGCTCGTTTGGTTGTTTTTGGTAATCATCAAATTTTCGGGATCGATTATAATGAGACTTTTGCACCTGTTGCAAAAATGGTCACCGTTCGTGCTTTCTTAGCCATTGGAACATCTAAAAATTGGGAGCTGCATCAGATGGATGTGCATAATGCTTTTTTGCACGGGGATCTCAATGAAGAAGTCTATATGAAGCTTCCTCCTGGTTTTGGGTCTTCTCAACCTGATATGGTGTGTCGTCTTCGAAAGTCCTTATTTGGCTTGAAACAGGCGCCGAGGTGTTGGTTTTCCAAACTTGTCATTGCTTTAAAAGAGTATGGCTTTCTATAATCCTATGCTGATTATTCTCTCTTTACTTATACTAAGGGTGATACTCAAATCAATGTTTTGGTGTATGTTGATGATTTAATTATATCTGGGAATAATTTCGATGTTTTGAAGATCTTTAAGAACTATTTGAGCACGTGTTTTCATATGAAGGATCTCGGGGTTCTTAAATATTTCCTCGGGATTGAGGTAACTCGAAGTCCTGATGGTATATTTCTTTGTCAATGAAATTATTCTCTTGACATCATTTCTGAGACTGGTGTTCTGGGTGCTAAGCCCGCATCTTTTCCCATTGAGCAAAACCATCGGCTTGCTCATGCTTCAGGAGATTCTTTGTCCAATCCGGAACCTTATCGTCGTTTGGTTGGTCGTTTGATTTACTTAACGGTCACTCGTCCTGATTTGGCATACTCTGTTCATGTTTTATCACAGTTCCTACAAGAACCAAGATAGGAACATTGGGAAGCCGCCTTGCGTGTTGTTCGCTATTTGAAAGGCTCTCCTAGACAAGGAATCTTACTTCATGTTAATAGCTCTCTTTCCTTGACTGGTTGGTGTGATTCTGATTGGGAAACTTGTCCTCTTACTCGTCGCTCTCTCACGGGTTGGCTTGTGTTTCTTGGTCATTCCCCGATTTCCTGGAAAACCAAGAAACAACCTATTGTGGCACGTTCTTCGACAGAGGCTGAATATCGCTCTATGGCTTCTCTTACTTGTGAATTGAAATGGTTGAAGGGTCTTGTTCTTAGCTTGGGGATTCAACATACTGATGCTATTGGGCTATATTGTGATAGCCAGTCGGCTTTACATATTGCTCAGAATCCAGTCTTCCATGAACGGACAAAGCACATTGAAGTAGACTGTCACTTTGTTCGTGATGCTATCCAAGACGACACTATTCTTCCTTCTTATGTTCCTACAACTGTTCAACTTGCGGACATCTTTACCAAGCCTTTGGGGACCCGTCAATTTCAGTTTTTGCTTTCCAAGTGAGCATTTATGATCCTCATGCTCCAACTTGAGGGGGGGTATTGAGATATTATTGAGATATTATTGAGATATTCTCTTAATGTTTTGTATATATGGATAACCGTGAGTTTATGAATTAGATTAGAATTACAGCTCTAGTTTCCTATTTTCTAGTTTCTTGTTTTCTATTCTTTTGTATATATATACGACTAAAATATATCAATAAGATCAAGCCATTCACGATTTCTTCACATAGTACTGAGGCAAGTTTGAAGGAATGCAGAAATATCATTAGTGATATTAAATTACAATGTATCTTCTTTTTGCTCAATAGTTGTTCACACTCCTAGACTTTGTAACAGGCTTGGTCATAGCTTAGCTACTTTTTACCTTAAAAACTCCACCAGTTATTTACGGCTTACTACTATCCCAAGTTGGATCAGGTTGATTGAATTAAAATTTCTTCTTCTTTTTTTTTTAAAGTAAAATGAGAAAATGTGTTGGAAATGCCATAGTATAAGATTTTACAACCTATAAATTATGTGGTAAAAGAACTTCTAATGTTAAGATTGCACTTTATGAATATTATAGTGTAGATTTATATAACAAATAAAAATCTTATAAATTTTTTTACATTGCATTTAAAATATGCTATGAAAACATTAGAGATAACATTTTGAAACACTATTGTAGGTAATAATTTGTGATTGTTCGTAAAAATTGACGATAGATACAAAACACTATGAAATCTTACTATTATATTTATAAAGTGATAGTATTATATTCTATGAGAGTCTCCCATCACATTTTGAAAACGCTATTAATTGGTTTGGACTTTTAATAACATGGGATGACATAGCGTTAGATTTAACGCTATCTATGTTCAATGATAGCTTTTTAGAAACTCTATTGATAGATCTTTTTCGTGTAGTGTCACTCCATAGTCCAGGTTCTCTGCTCTTGGTGCCAATTCTTTTGATACAGTATGTTGTACAAATAAAATTAGTTACTACTTTTATTGTTACTTAATGTATGTTTAGATATATAAATGAAATACTTATTTGTAGTGAAAATTGTAATGAGTTTGGAGGAAGACTTTAAATCTGTGTAGAAGTGGATAGCTCTTATAAGATATCAATTATTCAAGAAAATTTAGATATGATAGAGAAGCAGTTGGAAAGAGTCAAGCCTGAAGGAAATCAAAGCTTTTGAAGTAGGCTAGGGAGTCATAGCTAAGCTATGTAATATGAATGAGTTTCTGTATTTTTTATGTATAATTATTTATTAGCTATTTTAGTTGGACTCAGTGCGCTTCTTATTTTAACTCATTTTTTAATGCAATTAGGACCAAATGGTGACTTGTTTTAGGCAAAATGCGGATGGAATTGTATTGGAATGCCACGATTTATTTGACTGAATAATATAATTTTCCTTGTTCTCCATATTACCTAAATGTGCATATTTTTTTTGGTCCTCACAAGGTCCTCGTAATGGAGAAAAAAATGGAGGACCTCATTATAAATTGAATGTCTACAATGTCACCCTCGTTTGATTAGAATTTGTGTTTTGGCTTTTCATATTTGGGAGATTGTTTTTTAATTTTATAATATAATTAAATAATAATTTTGATTTCACTTTTATTATTTAATTATATGATATTTAATATTTATTACGAAACTTAATATTTAATCAAATAAAATAAAATCACTTATAATGTCTCCCTTAGGAAGACATGATAGACATCTCACGTCTCCTTTAGGGAGACATTATAGCTTTTAGTGTTTGACACCTTATATGTTTCCCATGTAAAGACATTAAAAGTCTTTTATGTCTCCATATGGGAGACATTAAATCTACCCCTACAATGTATACAACCCATCATTTTGTTGTAGTGATAAGGCCCAAGGGTGGTATAAACCTAAAGCCCATTAAAACATAATATAATTGTAAATATAACTACCCAAAATGTAATATATTAGGTGTGACAAAATAATTCATATGTCACATAAATTAAAGTCCTATTATATTATTTGTGGAAACCATTTTCAATTTGCTTACCACAATAAGGCTAAATAAGCATTTTCTCTCAAAATACAAAGCATGATTCTTTCCTAAGAGTTTTATTTAAAATTCTCTCGTAACATTATTAATATTTCTATGCCTAAAATAATTTTTTTTCATAATTAATTATTAAAGATAATTAGTTTTCCTCGACAAGTGTTTTTGTCTTGGTTCCAAACTGAGTTCTTCTCAATTTTGGGTAAGATGACTTAGTTTCTCATTTTGATTCAACATCACTTAAATATACAATATTTTGGAAATAACACACTTTATTACTAATAGATATAATATCTCAAAAGTTCAGTATGTTACAGTGTCGAGTAAAGTTATTATGTGTAAAGATACAAAGCATGTCCAATATGCAGTGACAACACTTGTGGTGTAAGATTAAAACCAAAAAACTGCATACATGGGAGAAAGACGCTTCTTGCCTCTTGGTCATCCTTATCATAAATATAAAATTTGATTCGATGGTAAAATAGAGGAACGAGATGCCCTTGAACCATTGATAGGTGTTGAAGTGCTTGATAGAGTTAGTCAACTACCCAATTAGTTTGGTAAGAAAGTAGTTGTTGAGGTGCCTAAAATGGTGAAGAAAAACCTAGGAAAGAAGAAAGGGAAAGGAAAAATAAAGTTAGCTTGAATATTTACGGTTGATGATGAAAATTTGCAACATAGATGTTTTTTGGAAGAAAAAAAAAATCAAATTTTTATTAATTGGAGTATTGGAAATATTGATTGTTGCGACACAATCTTGATGTCATGCATATTGAAAAAAAAATTGTTTGCGAAAGTATAATTGGAACGTTGCTTAACATTCCTGGAAAGACAAAAGATGGTATTGCAGCTCAAAAAGACCTTGCTGATATGGGAATTAGGATTGAATTAGCTCCTACATATGAAGACAAGAAAACATTCTTACCAGCTACTTGTTTCAACTTAATCAAAGAAGAACAACACCAATTGTGTGGTAGTTTGGTGATCTTGAAAGTACCATACAATATTCTTCAAATTTCCACAATCTAGATTCAATGAAAGATGTAAGGCTTATAGGGCTTAAGTCTCATGATTGTCATGTGTTAATGCAACAATTCCTTCCAATTGCAATTCGAGAAATTTCTCGAAAGCATGTGAAATATGCATTCACAAGATAGTTTTTTTTTTCTTTCAATGCAATTTGTAATAAAATCATTGATGTGGCTACCTTGGAGTCATTGGAAAAAGAGAATGTGCAAACACTATGCTTGCTTGAGCTATATTTTCCTCTCCTTTTCTTCAACATCATGATCCATTTAATGGTACATCTAGAAAAAGAAGTTGAGTTTGGTGGCCTAGTGCACTTGCGGTGGATGTATGGATTCCAGAGACACATAAAAAATTTAAAAGGTTACATTCGAAATCGACATAGACTCGAAGGTTAGATTGTTGAATGTTACATTCCCCAATAATAGATGAGTTTTGTTTAGAGTACGTCTCCAACGCTGATACAATAGGACTTTTGCAGGACCATATAGACAAAGAAACTGAATCAAAAGGAATATGTGTTGGGAGTCTCACATTCAAATCAATGGAAGTGATTCAAATGGCACACATAAATATTTTGGAAAACACATCGGCTGTACAAGCTTATATTGATTAAGTAATATAAAACATATAATAATTAATTTTTTAATATTCTTTTTCATATCTTGTCATATGCTAGCAAGTAATTAGATTTTTTTTTGTAGTGATCATTTGGAACACTTAAAGAGCGTTCATTCAACTAAAAGAGAGAAGTGGATACAAGATAAACATCATAAATCTTTTGGCAAGTGGTTAAGAGAAAGAGTTGAAGAAACAAACAAATATGTCTGAAGGGTTGTTGTTGATTTTTAGAGGACCAACAAACATGCAATCTAAGTTCGATGCATATGTTGTTAATGGGCGATATTTTAACACTAAGAGTCGTGATGATATTCGTGTTAATCAAAATAGTGGAGTTTCTATCATTGCTCAAACATTACATTTCACTAACGCTAAAGATACTAGACCTTTCTTTAGAGATGTGACATTTTATGGGATCATTAGAGAGATATGGGAGCTCGATTACGTTTCCTTTCAAGTTCTAGTATTCTTATGTGAATGGCCCGACACTAATATTGGTGTGAAAGAAAATAGGTTA
Source organism: Humulus lupulus (assembly GCF_963169125.1). Taxonomy (NCBI): domain Eukaryota; kingdom Viridiplantae; phylum Streptophyta; class Magnoliopsida; order Rosales; family Cannabaceae; genus Humulus; species Humulus lupulus. The sequence goes on along the minus strand of NC_084794.1, from coordinate 76,149,591 downwards.
GGTTCGAGTTAACCAATCTTAACAAAATAGGTCATATAGATGATCCTTTTATTCTGGTGTCTCAAGCAAGGTAAGTTTTTTATGTCGATGATCCATATAATAATAAATGGTCAATTGTATAATTAAGTGAACTGAGGAACTTAAGATTAAATGGCAAGATTCCAGATGTTGAAGAATTAGATAAGCTACAAGTCACAAAGAAAAACTTTGTCGAAATTGAGGGGTTTGATTCTACAAAAGCAATAACTGGTTCTTATTATCGTGATCATCGTGATTGTATATGGATTGAAAATGAACGAATCCAAATAGTGAAATGTTTATTTTTTTTTGTTATGCTATTATGACTTGTTTTGTTATGCTATCATATCTTATTTGATTATACTCTAACATTTGCTGATTATATTCTGTAGATTGATGGTAGATCAAGACGATAGTACGCCGCTTGAAAACAATAATGGACTGCCTAACAAAAAGAGGAAAATGAACATTGGGGAAAAAAGAAAACTAGAGGCAATACTGTGTACCAAGATGTGTTGAGGATAATGGCACAAGGAAGACACGTTCATGTTGACTTTAACTTCCATAGTCAAGCACTAGTCGAGCCAGGGAATTTGTTGCAGTCATATCTTGGTTGGCTTGCATGCAGCAAGGTGCCTGTTACTCTTAAAAATTGATCAAAATGTGATGAAATAATTTCCGGCCAACTTTGGCAAGATATCTTGGTAAAAAAACACTAATGATTTTGGATTTAGTTTATTATAATAACATTCATTTCTAGATTTTAGATTGTACATATAGTATGCATCAAACTTTTGAAGACATTAACGAGACTGGGGGGCATGTGATAGTTAGATCAATTGGAAAGAAATGGAGAGATAACAAGTCCGAATTGACTTCACATATTTTTTACTTTTTAGATGACTTGGAGTATAGAGAAGACCACCCCAATACATTTATTGAACCAACAAAAGACTACATCATTAGCGCAGAAGAATGGAAAAAGTTCGTTGCATCAAGAACAAGTGATGCCTTTAAGGTATAATTTCAGAGTATGATTATTAGTTTGGGATTATGCATGCCATTTTAATCTTATTAATTTGGTTTTTTATACATAAAAATTTGAAGGAAGAAAGGAAGGTGCAACAACGACGTTCCCAACAAAAGTATTCTCATCGAACAACACACAAATCTATTGCTAATATAAATTTTAAAATAAAAAAAGAGTGCAACACAACTGATCCAATAGACCGCGAAGAGCTATGGAAGCGTGCAAGGAAAAATAACAAAGGAGCTTATTTAGATAATGAAACAATAGAAAAGGGAGGACTAATTGTAAGTATTATGACTAATTTATTGATATATTATAACTTTTATAAGTTAATTAGTATTATATGACTTATTAGTTAATTTATTATGTGATGTAGGTCAAACTACTTGAAAAGAAAAAAAGAGGAGAACTAACTGTTATTGGCCAAAACGATATTCTACCCACACATTGGCCACTCCAAAGCACCCAGGGCGTGTGCGTGACAAAGGTTTTGGTGTTATGTAATATAAAATATTCAAGAAGCCTACGAGGGGGTTTAGGACTCTACAAGAGGAGCAATTCTGATATGAGACTCAAAAGGCCACTGCCTATGAGAGTCAAATCAAGAACCTAACTAAACACATCATGTTGTTACAGAGTCAAACTGAAAGGATAACGTCAAAACAAAATTGTTAACCAGACTCATGTTGATTCTTTTGAAGATATTCCTACTTTAAAATCACGCCTACGCTCTGCTACTTCATCAACAAAGGTAATTGAGTTTATAATTGGTACTTCACTATAGCTTTTAACTAACATATAAGGGCATATGTGGTAAGATAATTTTTTGTACATGGTATTCCTTGTAGATTGCTCATTGAATTAGACTTTAAGCTAGTTTCAAAAGGATATATTATGGAGACCATCTCATCCAAAATACATGGGAGTTAGGCGATAACAAAAGGGTTACAATATCTGAGACCATAGTACCTGAAGCTAAGCTACCTATAAAGGTTCGTAGGGTGATGGAGTCAGTTGAAGAAGTTGTGAATTCATGTGTTGCATGGCCTAAGTATTTGGTGTAGTGGGCGATGAAGAGGTACAAAAATAGAAAACTTATAATTAACAATGTCTAGGTGTTCTTAATTAATTTGTAAAGTTCACTAAAGTATGAATGTTTATTATATTTGTAGGTACCAAAGAAGAAAAAAGGATCAGTAGTAAGAGTAAGATTCTGACTTCACATATTGAGTTGCCCATTATCCCATCTCAACCAAAGGAAAATCCACCCATTAAGCCATCTCAGGCAAAGGAAAAGCCACACACTGAGCGACAAAAAAGAATCCCATCATCTTCATCCAGTGTTTAGGAAAAGCCACTATTGGACTTTTCTGAAATCCCTACAAACATTCTTGCAAACCGAAAGTCGTTACTGAAGTCTACTTTTAAGCTCAACAAGGCTTTTGTGTGTGAAGTTCCAATCCCTTAAGACATATGTGGACTTGATAAGCAGATCGTGTACGTTGGAGTAGATGACCTTCTTCAGTTTACAAGATTTGAGGAAATTAGTGCTTCCATGATCACGCTTACATGAGGTACAAGTAGTTTTTTTTTACTTTATCCTAGTTAATAACTATTAACTAACATGATCTCTATAGTTTATCTAGAAAACTGCACTTAGTACAAAATGCACAGAGCACTTGTGGTCTTTTGCTGAGCCTTCTCTCCTTGTATTCGTTGGAGGTAACACGATTGATGCACGTGCTCAATATTTTTCCTCACGCCTAGAGAATACATTAAAGGGAGCTCTGTTGGTCGTACCATACAATGCACCGTAAGTATGGTCTTATTAATTATTAATGATTTAAGTATACATATATATTTAAATTTGCATTTGTCATTGTAGATGACATTGGATGTTGATCCTTAGTAAACCTTGGCAAGAAACTACGTTCTTCCTCGATCCTATCGGACATAAGATTCGAGATGATGCAATAACATTTGTTCGCATGTATATCATAAATTGTAATGTATTAATTAGTTGTATCTTATTGTTATTTTTTTTTTAACTCATGCATGTTTTAAATCTTCTATTTTAATTGATTTGCAATATATAAAGCATCAAAAGATTGAAGAGGAAATAAGAGTGGTCCTAAATGGATAAATCTCAGGTATTCTTTCCGCATAAACTCTTTACTTATGGTAGTCTCTTTTAATTAAAGATTTAATTGATATCTTAGATTTAATTAACTTATGTGGAGTAATAATGTTTAATTATTGATACTTGATTGACTATATATATCCCACAAAAATGTTTAATTATACTCTGGTGTAATTTTTGTTGTATGGGGATAGTGAATTTTAAGGGGAGACTCTGCCAAAATTTCAATAGAAATGAAGGTTATATAATATATTTTTTGATACTTTAGAGTCTAAGTAAATAGATACTAGCCATTTTGTGTGTGTTATTTATTTTAATTAAGGAGCATATCTAAATTTTATGACTTAACTAATTGAGTATGTTCAACATTTTAGTGTCCCAAACAACTTGAAAGTGTAGAATATGGATACTATGTGATGCTTTATATGAAAGAACTAATGGAAACCACAAATGACCAAAATGAGCTTCTTGAAAAGAATGTAAGTGATCTAATATATATATATTGTTCATATATTACTAAAATTATTTTTTGTGTCATCTAAATATAATTTTTTTTATTTTGTGTAGTTTAATAGAAAAAAAGAGTATACAATTGATAAAATCAATGAGTTGCTTGAAGAATGGACTGAAGCCCTTATTGATTATATGCTATAGACTAGAATTTGAAATCCCTAGTATTAATGCTATTTGGTTTTCTGTACAATATTCTTGCATTTCTAAGCTACATTATATGCTTTTCTAATGCAAGTTTTGCATTGAAATTTTTAAAAATATAATTTTTTTTCTAAAATAAGCATGTATTTACGATGGTTTGCGCAAAATCGTCGTTATTACCTACTTTAAATGGTGATCTATACAAAATCTTCGTCTAAAATAACAATAGACGGTGGTTATGAATGATAACTCTACAAAATAGAGTTATTTTACCACATTTTATAAGCTAATTGTTGCTTAGTTCTTGTGTTTTTAATTAATTTATCAAGTTTTTAAGTAATTTTGAATTTATTAGTTTTATTTAGATTTTATGTATTCTTAGGTGCTTTTGGTATTTATTTTGTTTAGTTATGTTGTTACTAATTTATTTGTGTTTAATTTCTTTATGTAGGTGTCTTGTTGGGAGAAAATGAAATGTTGATGTACAATCCTTTATTGGCATATTTGATCAAATTGACAAAATTAATTATGGATGTATTTTCGAAATGGTTTAATCAGATTATTCTATATATGTTAATAAAATAAGTATATAATTTCCTATAAAAGAACATCTTTTCTTGAATTTTGTATATATGGAAATTATTGGTATTTATTTTAGTTTCTTGATCTGATTTGTTTGTCTAGAAACAATGTACAACTTGTAGAGATAATGTATATATTGTTTCCTTATTTATTTAAGGAAACTAGGTTTAAAAACTGTCCAGGTTCAATGAATCTGTTTGAACGGATTACCATTATGTTTGAACATATTTTGACTTTCCTTTTCGGGAAGATTTTTCATTTATTGGCTTATTGGAAACTGATTTGTTTTCCACGACCTAAAGGGATTCTAAAGGGTATATAAACATCCTTACGTCGTTGGTTTTTCTTATCTCTCTTGGTGTATTATTTTCCAAATATTTTTCAAGTTATAGAGAGAGTTTTTATTGTGTGAAGAACTTGAGTCCAGCAAGTTCTTAGTGGTTTATTACAGTGTACTTCTGTATTGTTTTCTTTGTGCTAATTGTGCAAGTTGAACACACTTGGACATTTTTCATCAAGCTTCGAGAGAAGTCTTGCTTGTGAGTCACTTTTCGGGAGGAAAAGTGCAAGTGTTATGATTTGTAGGGAGTTCAAGATCTTAGCACTTCAGAAATTTGATTAGGAGTTTAGATTACAATAGTTGCGAAAAATTCAAGAGGGAGTCTTTATTTGTATAAGTGAAATTTGTTTTATAATCGTTTAGATATTCTTCTAATAAATTTCATTCTCTAGGCGTGGCCTCGTGGACTAGTAGCAATCTGAAAAGATTGCTGATACCACGTAAAATTTCGTGTGTTCTTTACTTTATGTTCGTTTTTATCTTCTGTTGATAAACTGTTTAAACATATATGGTTTCTGTTCAAACAGGTTCTGTGTCTGTTTAAACATTTCTGTAACAATACAGTAATTAATTATTTCATTTTAATAATTGAGTTGGTAAACATAAAAAATGAAATTTCAATTGGTATCAGAGTGGTTCACTAAACTCTTAGTGAGATCTTGTAGTTATTTTTCGTTTGATTTGTATTGTGTGAAATGTCTTTCTTTGCAGAAGGTAGTTCAGTGTCTTGACCTCCATTGCTTAATGACTCAAACTATCCATATCAGAAAGTTAGGATGAGAGCATTCATAAAAGCTCAAGATGAGAAAGCATGGAGAGCAATTTTGTCTGGATGGTCACCTCCTACTGAAAAAGGTGAAGATGGAAGCACAACGGTAAAATCTGAACTTGTTTGGGATACAGAAGAAGAAAATTATCCAGTTATAATAATAAAGCTCTTCACGCCATTTTCAATGGAGTTGGAGAAAGCTTTATTAAACTTGTTTCCACATGTGTCTCAGCTAAAGATGCTTGGACAATTCTTCAAACTCAGTTTGAAGGAATTGCAGATGTCAAAAGATCTAGATTTATTATGTTACAAACTAGGTTTGATTATCTTAGGATGTCTGATTCTGAAACACTATCCAAATTTTATGAGAGATTATCTGATATTTCTAATGAGTATTTTGTACTTGGTGAGAAACTTGATGATCATGTTGTTGTCAGAATAATCATTTGAGTTCTTCCTGACAAGTTCAATGTTAAGCTCATTGATATGGAAGAGGTAAAAAATTTCAGTACTATGAAAGTAGAGGAATTGATGGGGTCACTTCGTACCTTTGAGATAAATCAAAGAAAAAAAGAGAATACCATAGCTTTCAAAAGTACTGAAAAAGAAGCATCAGATGATGAAGATGGTAATAATGAAATGGCAATGCTTGAAAAGAACTTTAAAAAAAAATATAAAGAAGATAGGAAATAAGAAGTTCAATGGCAAGCCGTCAAAAGGTAATCCTTCTTTTCTTAAACATTTTCAAACTAATAAAAAGGGTATTCAATGCAGGGAATGTGAGGGATTTGGTCACATCCAGTCTGAATGTGCAAACACCTTGAAAAAGAACAAAAAAGGTATGAGTGCTACTTGGAGTGATAATGACTCTGAAAGTAGTGAAGATGAGGAAGGTAATGTCGCTTTCACTTCTATATTACCTGTTTCTAAATCTGAAAATGAATTTTTTTTTTTTTGCTTGAATAATGTTTCAAAAGATGAAGAAAATTATGATAGTGATGAATTTGAATTGAATGATGAGTCTTTGAGTGAATCTTACAAAAATATGTAGGTTCATGGGTGAAAGTGTGTTATGAAAATTGGTCATTGGTAAGCAAAAATAAAAGAATAATCCTTTGAAATTAAACAACTTACTGATTTAAATGAAAATTTTGAAAAAGAAATAATTTCAAATTTTTTTGAAATTAATAAGTTTTCTAAAGATTTGGATACTCTTGAGAAAAATGTTAGAATGCTTAACCCCGGTTCAACTGTTTTTGAGAAAATATAGTATGCAGGTCAAAGAAGTCATGTGGGATTTGGTGCTTCAAGTTCTCAAAAATCAAAGAATACTGTCTTTATCTCGGCTGGGATGCTATCATCTGATCTTCCTGTGTCAACTTCATTGAAATCTGTTGCATCCAGTACTCGGATTGTTCCAACAGAAAGGACATAGTCAGTAGGTAAATCCAATGGAAAGTTCGAAAAATTCATTCCAATATGTCATTTTGTGGTACGAAGGGTCATATTCGTCCTAAGGGTTTTACTCTTATGAATTTTTCCAAAAATGAATTTTTTGAGAAATTCAATTATTTTGATAATTCCAAAAAAGTAAAAAAGGAAAATGTTCAATCAAAGAAAATATGGATCAAAAAGAATAATTGTTTTGCTAGTTTTACTAGTGAATATGATAGATCTGCTTCTTCATATTTTTGGTATTTTGACAGTGGTTGTTCAAGACATATGACAGGTGACAAGTATATTCTTATAGACATAAAACGTATGCAATGTGGATCTGTTACTTTTGGGAATGGAATTGAAGGTAATGTTCTTGGAATGGGTACTCTTAACTTTGAAGGGTTACCTAGAATCAAAAGAGTGTTACTTGTGGAAGGACTTAAAGCTAACTTGCTTAGCATAAGTCAAATTTGTGATCAAGGTTATACTGTTAACTTTGATAAAGAGAATTGTTTTGTTTTAAACAAGAATGGTGAGAATGTTCTTGAAGGTTTTAGATCTAATGACAATTGCTATACTCTTCTGCCTTCTATTATGTGTCAATCTGTTGTGAGTAAAAACATTGATGCGTGACATGCTAAACTTGGTCGCATAAATTTCAAAACTTTGAAAAAATTGTCACATGCGAGGATTGTTCATGGTTTACCTAAGGTAGGTAAAGAATCTAATGATAAATGCAAGAGTTGTCAACTTGGTAAGCAATTAAAAATTACACATAAAAGTGTTTCTGACATAAACACTTCGAAAGTATTAGAATTGCTTCACATGGATCTTATGGGTCCAATTCAAATTGAGAGTCTAAATGGGAAAAGGTATATTTTTGTTTTTGTGGATGATTTTTCTAGATATACTTGGGTGGATTTTCTGAAAGAAAAATCTGATACTTTTGATGCATTTAAAACTCTTTGCTTAAAATTAAAAGTTGAAAAAGATTTCAACATTGGAAAAATTGTTCGTATAAGAAGTGATCATGGTAAAGAGTTTGAGAACTCTGTCTATGATGACTTTTGTAAGTCTGCAGGTATTTCTCATGAGTTTTCAACTCCCAAAACTCCTCAACAAAATGGACTTGTAGAAAGGAAAAACCGCACTCTTCAAGAAATGGCTAGAGTGATGCTAAATAGCAAAAAATTGACCAAAAGGTTATGGGCAAAATCAATTAACATTGCTTGCTATATCATAAACCGTGTTTTTCTCCGTCCTGGTACATCTAAAACATCTTATTAAATTTGGAAAGGTACGAAACCAAGTGTGGCTTATTTTCATGTTTTTTGGATGTGTTTGTTACATTTTGAGAGATAGAGAAAATCTTGGTAAATTTGATGCTAAGAGTGATGAAGGTGTTTTTATTGGATACTCTACTAACAGTAGGGCGTATCGTGTGTATAACATGAGAACCCAAACAGTAATGGAGTCGGCTAATGTTGTTATTGATGATTCCAGGGATTTTTTTGAGTTTTCTACTAAGGAAGAAATTGATTGGTGTATTGATGAACCTACTGAAAAACAAGAAGAAGCTTATGTCAAGGATACTACTGTTGCAACATCTGGTCCATCTGTTCCAACAGATCACGAATTCGATGAAACAGATTCTTGACAGACAGAAATGAAATTTCCAGATATTATTTTGGATGAAGTCCAAAAGGAGCCATCAACCAAGAGTTAAATTAAATCATCCAGCAGATTTAAAACATGGAAATCCAAAAGACAGTATGGTCACAAGAAGAAGGTTTAGTAATGTTGTCCAATTTTTTTGTTTCCTATCTTTACTTGAGCCTAAAAACGTGAAAGGAGCTTTAACTGATGAAAACTAGATTAAAGCTATGCAGGAGGAATTGGAACAATTTTTTAGAAACAAAGTGTGGATTCTTATGCCAAGATCATTGCATACCAATATTATTGGTGCAAAATGGATTTTCAAGAATAAATCTGATGAATTCGGTACAGTTATGTGTAATAAAGCAAGATTAGTGGCACAAGGGTACACACAAGTGGAAGGAATAGACTTTGATGAAACATTTGCACCTGTTGCCAGACTTGAATCGATTAGATTATTATTGTCTATTGTTGTTTGATTAGTTTCAGATTGTTCCAAATGGATGTCAAATCCTCTTTTCTCAATTAGATCTTGAATGAAGAGGTATATGTTGAACAAACCAAAGGGTTTGAAGATCCCCATGCACCTGATCATGTTTACAAATTGGAGAAAGATCTTTATGGTCTGAAGCAAGCCCCTCGGGTTTGGTATGAGAGACTCACTCAATTTCTTGTTTCTCATGGATACAAAAAGGGTGGAGTAGATAAAACTTTATTTATCAAAAATATTAAATCTAACATAATTATTGCTCAGATTTATGTTGATGATATTGTGTTTGGTTCTACTTCTGAAAATGAGGTGCAGGTATATATGAAACAAATGAAAGAGGAATTTGAAATGAGCATGGTGGGAGAATTGACCTATTTCTTAGGTTTGCAAGTCAAGCAGTTAAATCTAACATAATTATTGGTCAGATTTATGTTGATGATATTGTGTTTGGTTCTACTTCTGACAATGAGGTGCAGGTATTTATGAAACAAATGAAAGAGGAATTTGAAATGATCATGGTGGGAGAATTGACCTATTTCTTAGGTTTGCAAGTCAAAAAGTTATATGAAGGCACATTTGTTTCTCAAAGAAAATACGCCAAGAATTTGGTCAAAAAGTTTGGACTTGAAAGTTCAAAGATTGCCAAAACACCAATGGGAACGAATGTGAAGCTATCTAAAGATGAAAATGGTGTCAAAGTAGATTATACACTGTATAGGAGCATGATTGGTAGTCTTCTTTATCTCATTGCTAGTAGACCTGATTTGAGTTATAGTGTTGGTGTGTGTGCCAGGTACCAAGAAAATCCCATGGAGTCTTGTAACGACCCAAATTTGTTAATAAGGCTTAGGGCCTTTATTAGCATGCCTGGAGGGCAATAAGTGATTTATTATTATAATAAATGAATTAGTGTGAATATGTGATTAGAAATGCATGCTTAGGTGAATTAAATATGCATGTGGGCCACGTTTGGTTATTAGGGGCATGTTTGTAATTTTAGCCCGTTCAAGGCATAAATGTGATAACTGTAATAATTGCGATATACTTGTGATATATCTGTGTTGCACGTTCCGAGACAGTCCTAGGGAGTTGTTAGCCAGAAAGTCACAACGGGGTCGAAAATTCGACTCGGGGTGAGTCGAGGGGTATTGCGGGTATTAGATGTTTTAAGGGGTTATTAGGTTATGGAAATAAATATTTGGAGATATATTCGAGGTTAGAATGTTTAGGAGGGAATATTGGGGAAATTTACCATTTTTCCCCCGGGGATGTTTTTGGCACCCCAAGCTTTGAGGTAACCTTAAAGACTTAAGTCAAATAAAACAGAATTCAAGAAACACTTAGAAACTTGGAGAAATCGACCCAAACTCCTTCTTTCCTTCTCTCTTTTTCTCTAAACCATACTAAGGGAAACTTTGAGGAGATTAAGCTAGGAAACTCATAATTCAAGGCTGGAGCTTTGGGGGATTGAAGCTTGGAACTAAGAAGATTAGCTCAGAGATTTAATTAAGAAAAAGTAAGCCTTTAACTTGACGAATTATATTGGTTTTCTGCTGATATTTTAGAGTTGCATGTGAGTAAAGTGATGATTTGCTCTTGAATGTTTGGGTGAGTTTTTGGGGTTAGTCTCTGTTGGGTTTCGCTGCTAGGATCACTCTGGAAATGTTGTGATGGTTGAGTGGGATTGTTAGGTTGATTTTGGGATAAATTGGCTGGGTTTTCGTGGCAATAATGGAGGATTTTTCTGGGTTCAAAGGGTCGGGCTGCGGCATTGTTCTTGCTGAGCCGCGGCCCTCTGAAGCATTTTGGTGGCCAGGAAGAAGGGCGGGCTGCAGCGCGCCTGCCCTGTTTTGGGGTTGATCTCTAGTTGGGGGCAGGCCACGACATGGCTTGATGGGGCTACGGCGCTTAGTACATTTTTGGGCTTTTAAGAGGTTTTAGGCTTGGGAATCCAAATGTTAAGGCTCAGGATGGATTTTATCACCCGGATTGATAGAATTCAAGGTCCCGGAGACTAGAATTATGACCCAAAGTTATTTAATGGATTAGAACTTGATGGATGAATATTGTTGGTGCGTTGTGACTAGGGTTTCAGTGAGGCTGGGACTAGGGAACTGTGCTCGGGACATCGGTGCTTGGAAAACTTAGGACAGGTAATACAACTACTGTACCCGTAGAGCTTGTGTTGCAGGGAACGACCCTATATGATTGTGTTGCAGGGCATGGCCCTATATAATTGTGTTGCAGGGCATAGCCCTTTGATTGAGTTTATTCATGTTCAATTATGCTATGTGTGCATATATGTGAATGAATGGAAAGAGTTGGGAACGGCGAAGGCCGGGAACGGCGAGGGCCGAGAACGTCAAGGCCGGGAACGGCAAAGGCCGAGAATGGAAAGGGGCCAGGAGCAGCGTTTAGCACGCGGAGTGCGAATTGCTAGGGCGAGACCCTATAGGATACCTGGGATATCTTCACGGTGTGGACTGCAAACCCAGGGCCTGGGACAGCATGGTCGTATGTGGTTAGCTTGATGGTGGCTTGTTTATATGTTAAGTGTGTCATATGCATATGTTATCTGTTTGTGAGGGTTTTCTTGCTGGGCTTCGACTCACGGGTGCTCTGTGGTGCAGGTAAGGGCAAGGGGAAAGTCGACCAACCATGAGTACGGAGAGCGTGAAGCGGCGCGTACATGTTTGGCTTGCCTGGCTGCCACAGCTAGGGGTGGTTTTTGGGAGATGGTTGTACTAAACCTAGATTTTGTCGTTTAGCCGACTTTAGTTATTCTTTTGAGTTGTAAATATTTCTAAACAATTTTGGGATCCCAAATGTTTAATGCTTTATGATTTTCAGTAAATGGAACTATTTTCAAAGTTTACGACTGTTTATGGTTTAATTACACTTTTGTCTTAAAACCTCGATTAGCGAGTTAAATGCACATTTTAAACTCACTTAGTAATGGCTCTAAGGAAATAGGGCGTTACAACTTGGTATCAGATCGAGCCAAGGTTTATGGTTTCGTGAGAATGACCGAACATTTACGCTCATTGTCAGTGACAAGCTCGACTGAGGGTTGGTTGGTAATGATTGACTTATATGCTTGAGTATGTGCTTGAATGCCCTGTTTGCCTGCTTATTTCATATAGAGCATGATGGATGAGTTGACATATGTATGTTGCCAGGGCATGGCTCATTGTGTGTTATATGTTATCTGTATGGTATGTGAGCTATTGTTTACAGTTGATTGGTATGATTTTGGAGGTGGTTTTTGAAGTTGTTATCATGCCTGATGAGCGGCGTCGTTGATTTCAGGCATAGTTGTTGAGATGCCTCGACAATCATCTAAAATCCGTGGCAGTAGGGCCGAGGATGACAACTAGGGTCAGGACCCTCCACCTACCCTCACAGAATTGGCAAAATATGTCTGCCGAAATGGAAGCAAGACTGTAACGAACAGAGGAGGAACTTCGACAGTTAAGGCAGCAGGCCCCCCACAGGTCACTGGGTTAGCGGTTTAGCAGGTTGTGGTGCCAGTGTCGGTTCAACCTATTGTGGAGAACAGGTGGGAACCTTTATATGAGAGGTTCAAGAAGCAGCATCCTCCACCCTTTGAGGGTGGATCAGACCCACTGCGGGCAGAGTAGTGGATGAATATGATTTCCTCTATCCTGGATTTTATGAGGGTTGAGGGGAATGAGAGGGTAGCTTGTGCCAGCTACATGTTCAGAGAGGATGCCCGCATCTGGTGGGATGTGGTAGTTTAGAGGAGGAATGTGGTAGTTATGACCTGGGAAGAATTCAAGAACATCTTCAACGAGAAATATTACAGTGTAGCAGTCCGAGCTGCAAAGGTTGACGAGTTCTTCAACCTGACTCAGAACCGGTAGACAGTTACTGAATATGCTCTGGGATTTGACCGGTTGGTGAAGTTTGCACCAGATTTAGTGTCGACGGATGTGGCAAGAAGGGATAGATTTGTACGGGGGTTGAATGTTATGATCGCCCGTGATGTAAAGATCACTTTGGATCCAGAGATTACTACCTACGCTCAGGTTGTAGACAAGGCCCTTACAGCTAAGGGGGTCGAGGATCAGATTTGGAGAGAGAGCATTGTTAGGCGCGATGCAAGGAGGATGGTGCCTCCTTTTATTAGATCCAGTCAGAGTAGTGGCTCCAGTGACCAGAAGAGTAAGACCCCAGATTCTTTTGTTCCCCCTAGTTCGGATAGGAGGGCACGAGGTGCTTTTGGTGGCCGTCAGGGCGGAGGTGACAACTGGAGGAGTTTTCCAATGTGTCCACGATGCAGACGACGACACCAGGGTGAGTCCAGGATTAGGGCCTACTTTATCTGTGGGAGTGCCAATCATCTGAAGAAGGATTGCCCACAAGCTAGGAAATAGGAGCTGAAGTAGGGTGACAGTCTCGCTCCTGCCAGAGTGTTTACCTTGACTCAGATTGAGGCGGAGGCTAGCCCCTCGGTTGTGACTGGTCAGATTTCTAGTGCTGGTTCTTCTTATACTGCATTGTGTGATTCGGGAGCTACTCATTCGTTTGTGTCTGCAAGAGTGATAGATCAGCTGTGTAGACCTAGTGTTTTGTATGCTATGGGTTTTCAATCTTTGTTGCCAACTGGGGAACTGGTAGTCTCTAGGAGATGGATTATAGCTTTACCAGTAGAGGTAGATGGTAGGTAGTTGTCTGTTGATCTGATTGAGCTTGCGATGGATGACTTCAATATGATCCTAGGGATGGATTGGTTATTGAAGTATGGGCGACGATTGACTGCAAGCGTAGGATGGTGACTTTTGAACCAGAAGGGGAGGTACCCTTTGTATTTGTGGGGACAGATGGTGGGCCGCGAATACCTATGATTTTAGCACTGAAAGGTAGGTACCTAATGTGTTGCATATGATTTCTAGCGAATGTTGTGGATACGTCTAGGGTTGTGCCAGTTGGACCGGGTGAGACCAGATTGGTATGTGAGTTTCCAGATTTGTTTTCAGCGGATCTGCCAGGGTTGGCGTCGCAGCGGGAGATTGATTTTGTTATAGAGTTGGTGCCAGGGGCAGAGCCAGTATCTAGGACACCCTACATAATGGCCCCAGCAGAGTTGAAGGAGTTGAAGATTCAGTTGCATGAATTACTGGATTTGGGGTTCATCAGATCGAGTTTCTCGCCATGGGGTGCTCCGGTGTTGTTTGTCAAGAGGAAGGATGGATCTCTTAGGATGTGTATTGACTATAGGGAGCTGAATAAATTGACCATTAAGAACAAGTATCCACTGCCTAGGATCGATGATTTATTTGACCAGTTATATAGAAGAACAGTGTTCTCCAAGATTGATCTCCGATCAGGTTACCACCAGCTAAGGATTAAAGAAGAGGACATACCAAAGACCAATTTTCGAACGTGGTATGGACACTATGAATTCCTGGTTATGTCCTTTGGATTAACCGATGCCCCAGCAGCTTTTATGGATATGATGAATAGGGTTTTCAAGGATTACTTGGATAAGTTTGTGATTGTGTTCATCGAAGATGTTCTGGTGTACTCTCAGTCAGAGACAGAGCATGAGCAACATCTACGTTGGGTATTGCAGCGGTTAAGGGAGCATAGGTTATATGCTAAGTTCAGCAAGTGCGAGTTCTGGTTACCGCAAGTTACATTTCTGGGCCATATCGTCAGTAAGGAGGGGATTCTGGTTGACCCAAGTAAGATTGAGGTAGTGAGAGATTGGCCTAGACTGAGCAGTGTTCCTGAAGTTAGGAGTTTTCTGAGATTGGCACGGTATTATCGGTGGTTTGTTGAAGGGTTCTCCAGGATCGCTACGCCGTTGACAGAATTGACAAAGAAGAAGACAAAGTATGTTTGGACAGACAAATGTGAGAACAGTTTCAAGGAGTTGAAGCGGCGACTGATCACCGCACCAGTATTGAGTTTGCCGACAGATAATGAGAAGTTTGTGGTTTATTGTGATGCTTCCAGACAGGGTTTAGGGTGTGTGCTGATGCAAGCTGGTAAGGTGATAACTTATGCATCGAGATAGTTAAAGGAGTATGAGCAGAGATATCCCACGCATGATCTGGAGTTGGCAGCGGTGGTATTCGTACTTAAGATTTGGAGACATTATCTGTATGGTGAGAAGTGCGAGATATACACTGACCATAAGAGTTTGAAGTACTTCTTTACTCAGAAGGATCTAAATATGCGCCAGAGACGGTGGCTGGAGTTGGTTAAGGATTATGAATGTGACATCCTATACCATCTTGGGAAGGCTAATGTAGTGGCTGATGCATTGAGTCGGAAGGGCCCAGGACAGTTGTTCAGTTCGAGACAGATATCTGATGAGCTAGCCGAGAAGATGACTAGAGTGGATATAGAGTTGGTGGTTGGTCGGTTAGCCAACATCACTCTTCAGTCTACGCTCCTTGAGAGGATCAAGGAGGCGCAGGGGAAAGATTCCCAGTTGAGAGGTCACAGAGAGAACCTCTTAGTTGGAGAGGCTAAGGACTTTGCTTTCTCAGAGATGGGATTACTGAAGTACAAGGGTCGGATCTGTGTTCCGATGGATTCTAATATCCGGCGGGAGATCTTGGATGAATTGCATACCACTCCCTATTCCTTACATCAAGTTACGACGAAGATGTACCAAGATTTGAGAGCTTTGTATTGGTGGTCGGGCATGAAGAGGGATGTGGTGGGTTATGTGGCCAAGTTCTTAACTTGTCAGTAGGTCAAGGCTAAACATCAGAGGCCAGCAGGGTTGCTACAGCCTCTAGGGATTCCGAAGTGTAAGTGGGAAGATATCACATTGGACTTCGTGGTTGGTTTGCCGAAGACCATGGGACAACATGACTCAGTATGGGTGATTGTAGATAGGTACACCCAGACCGCCCACTTTTTACCTTTTAGGGCAACTTATACCGTGGAGCAGTATGCTGAGTTATATGTGAAGGAAATTGTTCGACTTCATGGGGCTCCAAGGTCGATAGTATCTAACAGGGACCCCACCTTCACCTCCAAGTTTTGGGAGAGTCTGCAGAAGGCTATGGGCACACAGTTACGGTTTAGTACCGCTTATCATCCTCAGACAGATGGACAGCGAGAGGACGATTCAGATACTTAAGGACATGCTTTGAACTTGTGTGCTAGATTTTGGGGGATCTTGGAGAAAGTATCTCCCTCTGATTGAGTTCTCATATAATAACAGTTAGCAGGTGACTATCGGAGTTGCTTCGTATGAGATGCTTTATGGGAGGAAGTGCAGAACACCTATCCATTGGGATGAGATGGGTGAGAGGAGTTATTTGGGTCCTGATATGTTTCAGAGGACCAATGAGGCGATTGAAAAGATTATAGCTTGAATGCTCGCCTCCCAGAGTCGCCAGAATTGTTACTCTGACTTGAGACGCAGAAGAGTAGAGTTTCAGGTCGGTGACTATGTGTTTCTTAGGGTTTCACCTTTGAGGGGAGTGAAATGGTTTGGTATTCGGGGCAAGCTAAGCCCTAGGTTTTTTGGGCCCTTCGAGATTCTGGAACGAGTTGGGGAGGTAGCTTACAGGTTGGCAATGCCTCCAGCCTTCTCAAGGGTTCATAATGTTTTTCATGTATCCATGCTCTGGAAGTATGTATCAGATTCGACGCATGTACTGAGTTATGAGAATTTGGAGCTGGACCAGGATTTGTCTTATGAGGAGAAACTGGTTCAGACCGGAAGGATAAAGTCTTGCGGAGTAATACCATCGCCTTAGTGAAAGTGTTGTGGAGGAACAGCAAGGTCGAGGAGGCGACGTGGGAACTTGAATCAGAGATGTGGGAGCAGTATCCCGATTTGTTCAGGTAATTTCGAGGATGAAATTTCTGTAAGGAGAGGATAGTTTTAATGACCCAAATTTGTGAATAAGACTTAGGGCCTTGATTAGCATGCTTGGAGGGCAATAAGTGATTTATTATTATAAAAAATGAATTAGTGTGAATATGTGATTAGAAATGCATGTTTAGGTGAATTAAATATGCATGTGGGCCCCGTTTGGTTATTAGGGGCATGTTTGTAATTTTAGCCCTTTGAAGGCATAAATGTGATAACTATAATAATTGCGATATACTTGTGATATATCTGTGTTGCACGATCTGAGTCAGTCCTAGGGAGCTGTTAGCCAGAAAGTCACAACGGGGTCAAAAATCCGACTTGGGGTGAGTCGAGGGGTATTTCGGGTATTAGATGTTTTAAGGGGTTATCAGTTTATGGAAATAAATATTTGGAGATATATTCGAGGTTAGAATGTTTAGGAGGGAATATTGGGGAAATTTACCATTTTTCCCTCGGGGACGTTTTTGGCACCCCGAGCTTTGAGGTAACCTTAAAGACTTAAGTCAAATAAAACAGAATTCAAGAAACACTTAGAAACTTGGAGAAACCGAACCAAACTCCTTCTTTCCTTTTCTCTTTTTCTCTAAACCATACTAAGGGAAACTTTGAGGAGATTAAGCTAGGAAACTCATAATTCAAGGCTGGAGCTTTGGGGGATTGAAGCTTGGAACTAAGAAGATTAGCTCAGAGATTTAATTAAGAAAAAGTAAGCCTTTAACTTGACGAATTATATTGGTTTTCTGCTGATATTTTAGAGTTGCATGTGAGTAAAGTGATGATTTGCTCTTGAATGTTTGGGTGAGTTTTTGGGGTTAGTCTCTGTTGGGTTTCGCTGCTAGGATCACTCTGGAAATGTTGTGATGGTTGAGTGGGATTGTTAGGTTGATTTTGGGATAAATTGGCTGGGTTTTCGTGGCAATAATGGAGGATTTTTATGGGTTCGAAGGGTCGGGGCACGACATTGTTCTTGTTGAGCCGCAGCCCTCTGAAGCATTTTGGTGGTCAGGAAGAAGGGCGGGCCGTGGCATGCCCTAGCTTGGGTCGCGGCGCGCCTGCCCTGTTTTGGGGTTGGTCTCTGGTTGGGGGTGAGCCGCGGCATGGCCTGATGGGGCCGCGACTCTTAGTGCATTTTTGGTCTTTTAAGAGGGTTTAAGTTTGGGAATCTAAAGGGTAAGGCTCGGGATGGATTTTATCACCCGGATTGATAGAATTCAAGGTCCCAGAGACTAGAATTATGACCCAAAGTTATTTAATGGGTTAGAACTTTATGGATGTAAATTGTTGGTGCGTTGTGACTAGGGATTCAGCGAGGCTCGGACTAGGGAACTGTGCTTGGGACATCGGTGCTTGGAAAGCTCGGGACATAGGTAAGAAAAATGTTGTACCTGTAAAGCTTGTGTTGCAGGGCACGACCCTATATGATTGTGTTGCAGGGCGTAGCCCTTTGATTGAGTTTATTTATGTTTAAGTATATGTTTAGTTATGCTATGTGTGCATATATGTTAATGAACGGCAAGATCCGGGAATAGCGAAGGCCGAGTACGACGAAGGAAGAGAGCGGCAAGGCAAAGAACGGCAAGGGATTGGGAGCAGCATTTAGCACACGGAGTGCGAGTTGCCAGGGCGAGACCCTATAGGATACCTGGGATATCCTCACTGTGTGCACCGCGAACCCAAGGCCTGGAAAAGCGCCTAGGACGGGATGGCCGTATGTGGTTAGCCTGATGATGGCTTGTTGTTAAGTGTGTAATATGCATATGTTATCTACTTGTGAAGGTTTTATTGCTGGGCTTCAGCTCACGGGTGCTCTGTGGTGCAGGTAAGGGCAAGGGGAAAGTCGACCAACCATGAGCACGGAGAGCGTGAAGCGGCGCGTACATGTTTGGCCTGCCTGTCTGCCACGGCCAGGGGTGGTTTTTGGGCTATGGTTGTACTAAATCTAGATTTTTTCTTTTAGCCGACTTTAGTTATTCTTTTGAGTTGTAAATATTTCTAAACAATATTTTGGGATCCCAAATGTTTAATGCTTAATGATTTTCAGTAAATGGAACTATTTTCAAAGTTTATGACTCTGTTTATGGTTTAATTACACTTTTGTCTTAAAACCTCGATTAGCGAGTTAAATGCACATTTTAAACTCACTTAGTAATGGCTCTAAGGAAGTAGGGCGTTACAAGTCTCATGTAGCAGTTGTCAAAATAATCGTTCGATATGTTCATGGGACTGTTGATTATGGTATTTGGTATTCAAAAGAAACTAACTCTAATCTAGTGTGTTTTAGTGATGCTGATTGGGCAGGTAACACTGATGACAGAAAAAGCACTAGTGGAGGATGTTTCTACTTGGGAAATAATCTAGTTTCTTGGCATAGCAAGAAATAGAATTCTATTTCTCTCTCAACAGCTGAGGCCGAATACATTACAGCAGGAAGTTGTTGTGCACAACTTTTGTGGATGAAACAAATGATGATGGATTATGGGTTTGATCTTGACATTTTAACTATTTTTTGTGATAATACAAGTGTAATTAATATTTCAAAAAATCATGTTCAACATTCTTGTACTAAACATATTGATATTCATCATCATTTCTAAGAGAATTAGTTGAAAATAAAGTTCTTGTCTTGGAATATATTGAAACACATAAACAGATTGCTGATATTTTCACTAAAGCTCTTGATTCAGTGTGCTTTGATTTCCTCCGGAAATATTTGGGGGTTTGTTCTCTTTAAATTTGCTTGTTATTGTGTTGTAACTCTTGATCAAATGTGTGTTGTTTAAGCTTAAGAAAATTGTCAATTAATTTGAAAATTTTGTTGTGTGTCAAGCTAGATAATCTGACTTGTGTTTATGAGCTTTTAGTTGTATATTCTTGAGAGAAAAATAATCAATTCCTCCTAGGAATATTCTAGTCAATGAATCAATGTTTAATGTTTGAGCTTCCTTTTGTGTAGAATTGTTTCAAGCTCCTGTGCAAGAATAGAGCTACCTACATCAGTGTGTGAAAGCCGTCTTTTGAGTAAGTTGGAACTTTGTAATTCGAAGTTATGAAGATGATACGCTACCAAAGAAAATGGCTACCACTGGTGTAGTGTGACAGCGTCTTCATGGGTTACAAATTACTTACAATTTCAAAAAAGACTTATTTGTCATTGGGCAATGTTCCCTTGCATACACTATCACACACTTAAGCTTGAAACTATGCAAGACAAATAGTACACAGTTTATAATAATAATATAAAAAATGTGTGTAAGACTCATACATGTTGATTGATTCACTTAAGAATATGTGTTTGTGATTGAATTGTGCATTATTTCTCTCGAATATTCTTTCTACTTTTTTCATTTTCACAAGTGTTCTCATCCATGTTATACACTAACTCTTATTTTCAGTTGCTTGATTCTATTTTTTTCAGGATGACACTCATTGATCAAAACAATTATTTTTGGTTGGGTATTATTTTTGTGCATTTTTATATATATATATAAAAGAAAATATTTGATCGACAAGGAAATTAATGGTGGACCGAATCCTTGTGGCAATTATGTGAAATTGTACATTTATTTTGTGTGATTTAATATATTCTTTGTCTCCAAGGAATTTATTTTGTCCACTCACTCTATTTGGAATACCATGATATATCTTTTTTATTGTTTTTTACTTTGTTGCCTTTTTAGCATTTTTTTTTTAAAAAAGAAAAAAATGGGAAAGATCACATTTGATCGTGTAGGAGTAGATTTTGTATTCTTGTCTTTTTTGTTTTCCATAATTGTGTCTTTTCATTTAATAAAAAAATATATAAAAAATGGGAAAAGTTCATAGGAAAATCGTGTGGGATTTTTGGTTACCTTTCTAGTGTTGGCATTCTCTATTTATTTTATTTTCTTTTATAAAATAAAATCAACAAACAAAAAAGGGTAAGTTTGTTGTTTTGATTGTGTGTAATAAGGTTTGTTTCCTTTTATTTTTTTAAATAAAAATAAAGGGAAACCTCTTTTTGTCGTGGGTGTCTTAAATGGGAAAGTTCTTGTCCTTAAAAGGCTTGCACATTCCCATGTTCTCCCTCGCCCACGATACCTCTAAAGCTTCTTCCTCTTCTTATTGTTTTCTCATTGTTCTTGTAAGTGTTTGCTGCTTTTCAGAGAAGGAACAATGGTAACTCGTGGAGCTTCCTCTAAGAAGACCCCTGCTACTCAATCCAGAAAGATGCCCTCTCCGTCGCCCCCTCCATCTGTGTCAACAACGCCTCCATCTGCTCCAGCACTAGCGGCATCTGTTGGGAAAACTCCCAAATCCAAGGCGCTCAAGAAGGTGTTCTCCCTCTCTACTGAACACCCCATGGTGTTTCCAGATATCACGGCTGATATTGTCAATGTCGCACCACCATCTGAAGTGGTGGTGCCCTCTCGAGCCAAGAACCTATCTCCTTTTCCTATTGAATCGTCTCTGGCGGCTAGGGCAAAATCCAAATCTGTTTCATCCTCTTCCAAAGTTGCTGCTGCTGGGTTACTCAAGCTTCCCATGAAGCCGAGCCAGTCCAAGAAAAGCTCTGTGGTTCCCAAAAGGAAATTGGGGTTGGACTCGTCTTCATCTCCTTTGACTGCTGCCAAGAAAAGATTGAAGGCTCATCCCCCTTCTCCGTCTTCCTCTGAATCTGAACCAGAGGAAGCGAAATCTGAGTCTAAAGAAACCCATGATACCACTTTATCTGATGAATCTGTTCCTGACAATGCTAAATCAGAGGCTGAGTCTGATGAGCCAAAACAAGAAAACGTTGTTCCTACTGAACAAGAAGCCGAATCTGACATAGAGCTAGTTGCAACTCCATTGTCATCCAAGGCTAAAGGCAAGAGACCTATTTCTGATTCTAGACCATCTCCAAGACTCTCAGGTGTTAATTTCAAACCTCATTCTTCTAGTTTTTGTTATAATGACAATGCTCGTGATATGGTTCTCTATGATCAAAGGAAATTTCTCATCGAGAGAAATTATGTCTTGAGTGATCATCGTCCTTATGGTGTGCTAACAATGCTTCAAGATCGAAAATGGATAGGTCTTTGGTTAAATTTACTGGTTTTGTGGATAGAATAGTCAAGGAATTCTATGCCAATCTTACTAATGAAATTATTGACCCTAAATCTCCTCTGTATTGTAAAGTGTATTTTAAGGGCCATTGGTTCTCTTTTTCTCCGCAAGATATTGCACAGGCCTTGCATCTTCCTCTTGACGTTGAGGATGATGATGATCTTGCCTCTCTTGACACGGATGAGGTCATCACTGAATTAGTAGGGCAAAAAATGGTATGGCCACCTAATACAGTCATCTCGATCACCAATCTCACCTACACTTATGCTGTTCTCCATAAGTTTGTCACCACGAATTGGAAACCAACTTCTCACACCGCATTTATCTCATTTGACATGGCTTCTTTTTTGTACAAAGTGGAGACTGGACTGGGTATAGACTTGGCTATGTTTATCTATGATCAAATCATTGGATTTCAAAAAGGTAATAGGAAAAACTTGAATCTTCCTTTTCCTCAAGTTATTTATGAAGTGTTGAGTATGCAGAAAAAAGATCTCAAGCGAGCTCAAGAAGATTTGGAGGCTCCCACTACTGCTGCTTCCTACAAAGCCTCTGCTCCAACTACTGAAGCCGCTGATGCTCCATCAACCATGAAAGCCAGGCCTCAATCTCTGAAGTTTGCCTCTAATGACATTCCTCCTGAATCCTCATCTGTTCCCACAAATTCAGGATCTGTTACCACAGAACTAGCTGCAGTTCGAGCCTCTGTTGATTCTTTGGCTGCTCGAGTGATGATGATTGAAGGACTGCAACGTTCTATTTTAGATGCTGTCCAAACTTTGTCCTAGGATCCAGCTGTTTAGTTTTACTTGGGTTTATGTCTTTTGTCCTAAGAACATTGATACTTTCTTTTGTCTTAGGATTATTGTCTTTATTTTTGCATTTTGTTTCTTTGGCTTCTTTGAAAGAAACAAAGGGATACCTCCAAAAACCTGCTTTGTTTGTGTTTGTTTAACTCTGGGCCTTCTTATTTTGAGGGGGAGCTAAGTCTTAGTTTCTTTATATGTTTGTTATAAGTTAATGCATGTTTGCAGGGGGAGTTTTTTCTCTTTACTTGTCACTAACATTTGTGTTGCAGGTTTTTGAATTAATTTTGTCTATCAAATTGCCAAAGGGGATATTGTACAATCCTTTATTGGCATATTTGATAAAATTGACAAAATTAATTATGGATGTATTTTCGAAATATATTGTGTGGTATTTTCAAAATGGTTTAATCAGATTATTCTATATATGTTAATAAAATAAATATAAAATTTCCTATAAAAGAATATCTTTTCTTGAATTTTGTATATATGGAAATTATTGGTATTTATTTTGGTTTCTTGATCTGATTTGTTTGTCTAGAAACAATGTACAGCTTGTAGAGATAATGTATATATTGTTTCCTTATTTATTTAAGGAAACTAGGTTTAAAAATTGTCCAGGTTCAATGAATCTGTTTGAACGGATTACCATTATGTTTGAACATATTCTGACTTTCCTTTTCGGGAAGATTTTTCATTTATTGGCTTATTGGAAACTGATTTGTTTTCCACGACCTAAAGGGATTCTAAAGGGTATATAAACATCCTTACGTCGTTGGTTTTTCTTATCTCTCTTGGTGTATTATTTTCCAAATATTTTTCAAGTTATAGAGAGAGTTTTTATTGTGTGAAGAACTTGAGTCCAGCAAGTTCTTAGTGGTTTATTACAGTGTACTTTTGTACTGTTTTCTTTGTGCTAATTGTGCAGGTTGAACACACTTGGACATTGTTCATCAAGCTTTGGGAGAAGTCTTGCTTGTGAGTCACTTTTCGGGAGGAAAAGTGCAAGTGTTATGATTTGAAGGGAGTTCAAGATCTTAGCACTTCAGAAATTTGATCAGGAGTTTAGATTACAATAGTTGCGACAAATTCAAGAGGGAGTGTTTATTTGTATAAGTCAATTTGGTTTTGTAATCGTTTAGATATTCTTCTAATAAATTTCATTCTCTGGGCGTGGCCCTGTGGACTTGTAACAATCTGAAAAGATTGCTGATACCACGTAAAATTTTGTGTGTTCTTTACTTTATGTTCGTTTTTATCTTTTGTTGATAAACTGTTTAAACATATCTAGTTTCTATTCAAACAGGTTCTGTGTCCGTTTAAACATTTCTGTAACAGTACAACAATTAATTATTTAATTTAAATAATTGAGTTGGTAATCATAAAAAACGGAATTTTAGTTGATAAAATGTTGGCATAAGGAAATGAGAAATCAAGCCCAAATTGAAAGGCCCAATCCAATTCTTGACAATGTCATTTCATCCATCCATGTGCTTCTTTCTCCACCATTGGATTTGTAACTATATGAAAAGATGACAATTTTGAGCATGAATCCATGTGCTTCTTTTTTAGACCAATTAGAGTGTTCTCCTTTACCCAAGAATTTATCTAAAAATAGGAGTCTCATTTCACCATTTCAAATACACCTTCTCTTACACCACTTCTTTCATCTCTCTATTCTCTTAATCTTTTTCTTTTTTTAGATTTTATGTATTTTTAGAGGAATAATTTGGAGGCTCATCCTCCACATTTTCCTATTTATGCTGTAATTTTTATTTTGTTTTTGATAGTTATGGGTTCTTAATCCACTTAAGATTATTAAGGTGGAGGATGAACCAAGATATAACTAAATAATATTTGTTGTATGTTGATCTCCCAAAATGAGCAATAAATGGTATGATTTATCTTCTTCTAAATATTTCTTTCACCTATAATATCATGTATTCTAGATAGTTAGAACATATTTTACTTGGCTCTTAATTTTGTTAAAATATAATATTCTTTTGTTATCCCCATTTCCTTCCGGGCGCCCGGGTCCACGCTTCAAGACCGCGGGCCGCTCTAATGAGTTTCAGCCCAGACCGGGCACGTTTGGCAAAGAGTAAAATAGACGTTGGCAGCCCAAGTCTGGATGAGGCCCAAAGGGCATCCGGGGAGTGTCATCCAGGGCGGTCATACGGGAGATGGTATGAGCGTAGCTTCTGGTAACAACAGTCAAGATCGCAGTGGATGATCCCAGAGCCTGGTAAACGGTCCGGGATCCTGGTGGAATAATTCGAGCACCTAGTAAACATTCCGTGCTCCTGGTAAACGGTCCGAGCTCCTGGTAAATGATCCAGGCCCCTAGTAAATGATACGGGACCTTGACGAACGGAGGGGGACGTGGGTAAACGAACCCAGGTCAGTTGTCCGAGGTTGGCAAGGTAAAGCGTCCGTGACCCTGACTTCGTCCCATGAAGCATGGGGGTTGTCCCCACGCTTCACCTGCACAAAAGGCTACCTTGGGATTGTACGCCGTTTGTTCAGACCTGCGCCACCACTACTTTGCCGATCTTGTCTCCTGAATCTGCCTCGTAACCCGAGATGCCCAGACCAAATCCCCAATTCGTTGGATGACAGATGTGGTTTGGGCTGGCCCTGTGGGCTCAGATTAGTGTATTTTCTATGTTTTAATCCTTTGTATTGGGCTTCCATTAGAGAAGCCAGCAGTATTTATACCCTTATTGGGCCCGGGTCACCCCGGCCCAAGCCGAGTGCACCTGTAAACCTATAAATACAGGTAGTGGGGCATTGAGGAAGGGGGATCCCTGGCTTATAAGAAGTTACTCTGCTGAAACTTATAGAAAACTCCATTGTTATAGATAATCTAAGCTCTAATACAATTGTCTCGTGGACTAAGGCTCATTAACGCCCCAACCACGTAAAAACCTTGTCTTTATTCCATAAATCCTTTCTTCTAAGCTCTCTAATATTTTATTATTATAGTTTCCGAAAAACTCGGTAAGCATTTTGGTGCTTTCATTGAGAGCATGAGAAAGCTAGAGTTGATCTCGAGCATCTGCAACAATGGTGAACATAAGACACACCACTTTCGATCCTACTAACCAAGAGTCGGGTAGTGGAAAACCACTGCCCAGCCAGCCTCTTCCTCGAAGTCCACCTGAAGACACTCCCCATCAGATGTCCCAGCCCGACGAGTCACAGAACTATGAAGGTGGAGCAGAATATGAAGAGGACTACTATGAGGAAGAGGGAAATGAGGGGGAATACCACGACCTAGAGCCTGAGGATCCCGAGATCCCAGAAGGAGTGGACCCGAACCAGGAGGATCCGGAGGTGACTAAACTGAGGCAGCAAGTTCTGGACCAAGAAGCCAAGATTGCTGAGCAAAAAGAGGCCACTCGGCGGATGCAAGAGTCCCTCCAACCCTTACAAGCTTTCATAGCCACCCACGGTTCGGTGGCTAATCCCCCAGTTGTCCTACCTCCGAGAACGCAACCGCCGCAGGCCAGAAATGGCGCCCCTGAGGACGCGAGCCCGACCAATCCTCAGGGAAAAGCTCTCGAGCAAGGCCTGGGATACCCGGATCAAGAGAAAAGGAAGATCAGGGAAATCCCCCAGAGGAAAAACCCCCCGTCTAGAAAGTCGGGACCCGTCCCCGGTCGCTCCCTAGGAAAGAGAAGGTGCGCCCCGTCCCTGGACAGGGCCACCCGACCAATCTGCAAGGGACGTGGCCACAGGGTACCAGGCCTCGGTATGCCCTGGGGCAGGCCGGACGGGAATAGTCTTTACATCCCAGCGCTTCAGTGAATAAAAGCCGCTGGGAGTGCCCACGTAATGACGAGCATCATACCCTCAGCTCTAGGGACGATACGTCCCGGGTAGACCTGCGCGACGGGCTAAATACTCGAAAGGAGCGGGCTCGCAAGGAAAAGATCTGCCCCCGAGATGGCGACCTTAGAAATGACCTCATCGACAGGAGGAACGAGAGGTTTCCCTTAGAAGATGGTGTGGCCAGGCACCTCATGGAGCAGTTGGCCACCTTGAAAAAGGTCACGGACCGCCTGGTCCGAAAACAGGAAGGAGCGGACACCGATTCCGACGAGGAGGATAAGGAACCCTGCACAAGGCACATTCTGGGCACCATGCTCCCCAAGGGATTCAAGATGCCGAGTCTAACCGCCTACACCGGGAACACCGACCCCAAGGATCATCTGTCCCAGTATAACCAATTAATGACTGTGGCCCATGTCAGCGACGATGACAAATGCCTTTTTTTTTTCAATCACTCTATGAGGGCCTGCAGAAGAATGGTGGAAGAGACTCAAGCCAGGATCCATCCAATCCTGGTCAGGACTACAGTCCGTGTTTCGCAAACAATTTGTGGCCGCCATAAGAATGGACATGAAAATCAGTGCCCTCGCCAATATTAAACAGCTCCCCATGGAGACATTAAGAGCCTACATCCAGCATTTCACCGAAGAGGCCTCCAAGACCAAGGAGGATGATGGGCAATGCCTAGTGGCGCTACAATCTGGGATCCGCGCTAGATCCCCCCTCTGGGAGGATATGCAACGTAGCAAGGCGGCTAGCTAGAGGAGTTCATAAGGAGGACCCAAGGATTTATTAACTAGGAAAAGGCCCAAATATAGGCGTTCGGATGGCAGCAAACACCTCAGCCCAATGCCCAAGCATTTCTGGGATATGGGGTGCAGTTTCCAGCACAGAAATACATCACTCCCCCTCTTGCACCAGGATCGGAAGCCGCGCCTGGGATGACCTTCGCCACGCCCACAGTATATGGCCCTGCCTCTTCGGGGTATGCCCCGGCTCAGTCCACCCCTTTTTCTGGATATGGAGTCACACCGATCGGGTACAGGGCTGCCCCTGTCGGAGCCCAGTCGTCCCATGCGGGAGGAACTAAGGTGACTGTAAACCCCTCCCGGGGGAAAAGATCCGGAAAGTGCCAAAATCGGTCCGATCTGGCTAAGAAGGGCAAGAGGGGCTATGAGCCCCAATAATTGGAGTACACCAACCTAGTGGACACCAGGGAGAACTTCTTCCTGGCCATGGAAAGGGCAGTTCATTAGCGGAAGCCAACCCCCATGTTCAGAGGAAAGAATCTGAGAGATACTAGCAAGCGGTGCGCCTACCATAAGGAGGTGGCCCACACGACCGAAGAATGTCGAAAAATCAAGGATGAGATCGAAAATTTGATCAAGTTGGGGCATCTCTACCAATGGATCAGGATGCCCGTGGGAGTTCCGGGCCTGTCAGCAGTCCCCGGACAGTCCACGTTCCCGGGTGCACCTGGAACGTATTCGCCTCAGGGAGGGTACGCAAAAGGTCTGGCAGCATAGGCCCCTCAGGGGGCCCCTGTTGTGCAAGCACCTGGGCCTAGAATTCCCTATCCGTCCTGGACTGCACCCCCCCCGAGTAGATGACCATGTGGCCACCATCTCAGGCGGGCCTCATCTAGGAGGGACGTCCCAGAACGATAAAAAATGCTACCTTAGTGAGCTCGACCACGATCAAGAGGTATACGCTCTGGTCCAGGCCCCGGCTCAGCGCCCGACACTGATGAACCTCCCTATCACCTTCACGGAAGAAGACACCTGTAACGTCCATTTCCCGCACCATGACCCTCTGGTCATAGACGCCCAAATCGCCAATAAATTGGTGTCCCGGGTGCTGGTGGATGACGGAAGCACCGTCAATGTTCTGTTCAAGCCCGCCTTCGTCGCAATTGGATTAATCGAAACAGATCTGGCCTCATGCCCAACCCAGATATATGGCTTCAACGGGGATGTAATACTTCCTATGGGAAAAATCCAATTGCCCGTAAATTTGGGGAACGAGATGGAATGCTTGTTCAAGTTCTGTACGTTCGTAGTAGTGGATTATCCCACTGCTTATAATATCATTTTTGGTCGGCCCGCATTGGTCGAGTTTGGGGCTATTACCTCCATCTGTCACCTATGCATAAAACTCCCTTGCGATAACGGAGGAGTGGGAACAATCCGGGGAGATCAGAAGTGCACCCGAAAATGCTACCACGTGTTCGCCCGGCCTATGTACATGGTCCAGGAAGAACCGCACGAAGGAGCCGTCAGCTTGGTTCCACCTCCTCTAGCTGGGAGGATTTTTCGAGAAGAGGATGAACTAGACCCGTGGATAGGAGACGACCGTGTACTAGAACCCATGGACGAGATTGAAGAGGTGTGCATCAGTGACACCGACCGGACCAGGGTAATCCAAGTCGGGAAGAATCTGACGGCAGAAGTCTGGGCTGCAATCATCACCCAAGTAAAGGAGAACTAGGACATCCTAGCCTGGTCTCATTCGGATATGACGGGGATCGACCGCAACATCATTTGCCCTGCCTTGAACATCAACAAAGAAGCGACCTCGGTCCGACAAAAACGAAGGCCCCTGGGAACGGAAAGGGCAGAGGCCCTCAAGCTAGAAGTTGAAAAGCTGTCTTTGATCAACTTCATCCGTGAAGCTATATATCCCGTATGGCTGGCCAACCTGGTTCTAGTACCAAATCCGAACGGGACCTGGAAGACATGCATCGATTTCACATATCTTAACAAGGCTTGCCCTAAAGATTGCTTCCTGCTTCCTTGGATCGATCAGATGGTGGATACGATGTCCGGGTATGATATCTTGAGTTTTATGGATGCCTACTCAGGCTACAATCAGATATCTATGCATGTAGCAGACCAGGAGCATACCAGTTTCCAGACCAACAAAGGGGTATTCTGCTACATCGTCATGCCTTTCAGGCTCAAAAACGCCGGAGCCACCTATCAGAGGCTAGTCAATAGAATGTTCCGGGCCCAGCTAGGGCGGAACATGGAGGTCTATATTGACGCCATGCTGGTCAATTCCAAAACCTCTGGAAAATATTCTGACGACTTGGCCGAGGCCTTCGCGATCATTCGAAGGTATGGGATGAAGCTGAATCCCAAAAAATGCACTTTCATCGTGGCATCCGGGAAGTTCCTGGGGTTCATAGTGAGTTTCCAGAGGATAGAAGCCAATCCAGACAAGATTAAGGCACTGGTTAAAATGCCCTCTCCCCGGAAGTACAAAGATGTGCAAAGTCTGACCGGGTGGATAACCGCTTTAAGCAGTTTTGTCTCGAAGGCCACAGACAAATGCATCCTGCTCTTCAATGTTCTTCGGTGAAGCCAGCGTTTCAAATGGTCAGTCGAGTGCGAAGAAGATTTCAAAAGCTGAAGGAGCATGTAGCCCAAGCACTAATACTGGCAAAACCGGTGGACGGGGAGCCGCTATACCTCTATTTTGCTGTGACCGAACACGCGATCAGCGCCACACTAGTGCGGGAGGACGAGAAAACCCAACTCCTGGTGTACTACATGAGCAAGAGGTTATTGGGGGTAAAGTCATGGTATTTGGTAATTGTAAAAAGGACTTTTTTTCTACTAATGGCATCCCGAAAGCTCCGGCCTTACTTTCAGGCCCACGCCATAAAAGTTCTGACCAACCATCCCTTGAGGCAAGTGTTGCAGAAACTCAAATCATCAGGAAGACTCTTGAAGTGGACTATGGAATTGAGTCAATTTGATATAGCTTACATACCTAGAGTCTCGATCAAGGGACAGGCCCTACCCGACTTCATTGTGGAGTGCTCTAGGATCACCGAAGGGGACGATCCCGTAGCCCCCGCAGCGCCCGTATGGAAGGTGTTCATGGACGGAGCCTCGAATGAAAATTGAGTAGGGGCAGGAATCATCCTAGTGTCGCCACAAGGGCACTAGTTACAAAATGCCTTGCGTTTCCATTTCAAGGCGTCGAACAACGAGGCTGAGCACGAGGCCATGCTGACCGGATTGCGTCTGGCCTGGAAAGTAGGGGCCGCGAACCTGGAGATCTATAGCGAATACCAAACCAAACCAGATCCCCAGAGAATACCAAACCAAAGGGGAAAATATGGCTGCCTACGTGACTCAGACGAGAGAAATGCTGCAAACGTTCAAGAATCACTTCATCCGCCAGATCCCCAGGGAACAAAACGTGTTGGCAGACACGTTGGAAAAATTGGCCACCGATGCCGAGATAGAGCTGTCTAGGATAGTCTCGATCAACCATCTCCCCATCCCTAGCATTCGAACCTCCACGATCAACGCCATCGACCACTCCACGTCCTGGATGGGACCCATTATCCACTACTTGACAACCGGAGGGTTGCCAACAGACAAGGCCGCAGCTAGGAAACTTCAGTACCAGGTCCACAGATACGTCATGATGGACGGAAAGCTCTACCGCAGAGGGTTATCCATGCCATACCTCAGATGCATATCCGAGACCGAACTGAGCACAATCATGCATGAAGTGCACGAAAGCTTCTGCGGAGATCACACAGCCGCACTCAGTTTGTCCAAAAAGATCCTGAGCCAAGGATATTTCTGGCCAACCATGAAGAAAGACTGTGTCGATTACGTCTGCAAATGAGAGCAGTGCCAAAGGTACGTGAAGATCCCGCGAGCCCCTCCAACAGAAATAACCTTGATGACGAGTCTCTAGCCTTTCGCGATATGGGGGACCGACCTAGTAGGATCGCTCCCGACAGGGAAAGGAGGGGTGAAGTATGCCATCATGGCCATCATATTTATATTCCACTGTGATTACGTCACTATAAATTAGATTAGCTATATGCTCGGGATTTAATAGAAGTTTATATTAAACAAATAATCATGAAAATAAAACATGTGAGCAAAGTGATTGACCAAGTCAAAAAATGATTTCTATTCTTTTATTGATAACAAAATGAGATTACAAAAAATTTGAGTTTTAATTAGGGCACAAAACCCCAACATATTCATACTCATCCGTTGCTTTGCCTTAGTTGGATCTGCACTACCCTAAAAAACTAGAGGTTGTTATTTCCTGAACCTTTCATAAAGAGGTTCCCATTTGCTTCCAACCTCAGGAAGCTGCTCAACTATTGGCATCGATACAGGTGGTGCCTTAGGTAAAACGTTCCATGCAGGAACTTGTTGTTGTCTCTGGAGGCAGATTTCTTCTTCCTGCCTAAATACTCTGGCATGTAAGTCATTAAACAGCTATTGCCAGTTATCAGGAGCTAGCTGTGGAATCTGATTTTGGTCATTTTCTTAACCCTGTCTGTTATTATGGCTCTGATCTTCCTGGCCAGCTGGTGAATCTGTCTGTCTTGGAATCATTCTTATCAACTTAAACCTTGCTGTAATAGTCAATGCGGCCAGTTAGGCAGTGATAACTAAACCTCTTGCCACCTCATGGCCCAAGATCAACAGATATTCATCCATATTCCACAATTATACAGATATACAAATGGATACATGATCATAGAATTTAACATTTAACATGTATCAATCAACAATTCACAATGAACAATACTAATAAGTATGTTCTAGCAATGCCAGTACTAATAAGCACGTTCATGCTTATGATGCAGAAGTAAAGGCCCAGCCTTATTAATATATTTCATGTAGACAGGTAAAGCATTTATACTTTATTTAAGCAGTTAAACATATAACTACATAAATAATTACCAATCCATGAGTCATGCTTGTCTTCAGTGGCGAGTGTACATGCCCAGCCAGTCTACAGGAACCCTAAACCTTGGCACACTCTGATACCAAGTTGTAACGCCCTGGTTACTCCAAGACCGTTACTGTAAACTTTAAGCAGTGCTTAACTTGCTAAACGAGTCATTAGGTTTTAAACGTGCATCTAGGTGTCATTAATAGGCTAAGGTGAAAAATCTCGATCAAAATGTAATGATATATTTTATTTAAAACATAAAACTATACATGGGCCCATAAAAATGTTTACAATTCAAAATGTTAATTACAGTGCAAAAGTTACAACCCCGTCGACCTAAGCGGCAAAAATAAGGTTAAACCCTAGTTCCTCTGAGAAACACCTTGGTCGTGGTGGTCAAGCGGCCACATATGTACACATCGCCACCTAAGGTCTCCACTCAAGGCTGGGTGAGCTATTCTTTCTCTTTACCTGCACTACATTGTAATGCCCAGAAATCCCTAATGTGGTTTAATGGCTGGATTAGTAGGCCCGCGAGGGCCATAACTGTTTAATTATACCATTAAGTGAATATATGCTTATTTATGTGAATTATATTATAATATGATGTTAAATGCATGTATGTGGGTCCACATTTCATGACAAGGCGTAATTGTATATTTGTATGCATGTCGGTGATATATTGTTGAGGCCACATTATCATCTGGATTTGTTTGAGCTATTCGGCATGAGACGATCTTTGAATATTATGTAGCGGTTTAGTCATAACGGGATTAAGTTCGAGGCTCAGGGTGAGTCTTAGGATGTTTTAATGATTAGAGCGTAGCCAGGAATAAAAGGGTAACGAGATATGAATTATTGGTATTTGGGAATATTGAGAATAGCGAGTATTTGAGAGCGTTAATTATGATTAACGAAATAGGTGAAAGATGACGATTTTACCCTTGGGAGACTTTGAAAGCTTTTATTTGACCTAGGGGAATTAAGGTCATTTGGCTTGTGATATGTATGACTTAGTTGGTTGTAGAAACATTCAGAACAAAACAAAGCCCTCACTTCTTCTTCACGTACATCATCTTCCCTCTATCTTCCTTTGAAGTTTTTGGTCCTAATTTGAAGAATTATGCTAGGAAATCAAAGCTTGGAGGTTATAGACTTAGTTCATCTATTGAGGAGGATTCAAAACCAGCTTGAGGTAAGAAATCATCCATGAATTTTAAGTTATACTCTGTTTTTCTTTACATTTTCAGCCTATATATTTTTATGTGGATAGTTGGAATTAGTGGGAGTTTTTGTGTATGATTGATTGGGTTTTGATGACGGTGTGATGTAGATGAGGTTTAGGGGTTGAATTGGATGTTTTGGTAAGGTTTGGGATTGGTTTGGAAGGTTGGTTTCAAGGGGAATCGCAAGGAGGGAAAATCAGAGGTGTTGCTGGTCTGAAACTGGCGCCCCAGTGCTATGTAGGGCAGAGAATAGCCCTCTCTGTTTCTGGGGCAGCGCCCCAGTGCTAGTTGGCAGCGCCTAGGTGCTAGGTCAATTTCAGGGGATGTTATTTTTAGGGCTCGGGATGGTTTTTATGGCTCGGGGGTTGGTTCCTTTACCCCTTTTGAGTAGATTGAGAGTCTTGAGAGTGAGGGATTGATCCCGGGAGTGTGGTTTAGATTGTGAACCATTCATTGATTTACTTTATTAATGGTTTCCAATTGGTAATGATTAGGTAACTGCTAAGGAATCTAAAGGTTGATCGTTCTCAAGGGTCGTTCTTATATTATTTCTCGATCGAACCTGAGGTAAGAAAACTGCACCCTGTGTATATGACATGCATGATTGTTGTTGAGGCATGTTGATTGATAAATGTGGGCATTGATTGCATATTAAATGCTAGAAGATATTGTTTACTTGTCTATGGTACTGACTAGTCAGGGATACTGACCTAAGAGTCAGAAATGGCATAAGCGTCCTGAACGCAGGGCCAAATGAAGATTAGATCTAATCGATATCAGCGTTGAATGACTCTAAGGCATTAATGCTGGACTGACCCTAAGGTTGATAAATCTTATAAGCACTTGGCTAGTCTAAGACTAATTACTCAGATCTAGGGCCAAAGGCCTATGTGACTGCTTGTCACATGGCTACGGAACAGTGTTCCATAGTTATGATTTTAGAGTCATGAGGAAGGTTATGTTGGTGACTAGTCATCATGCACCTATCCTGTTTAAGCTAGTGAAAG
The DNA here is from genome assembly GCF_963169125.1 of Humulus lupulus. Lineage (NCBI taxonomy): Eukaryota > Viridiplantae > Streptophyta > Magnoliopsida > Rosales > Cannabaceae > Humulus > Humulus lupulus. The sequence continues at coordinate 76,114,929 of NC_084794.1, read as the reverse complement.
GTTCACTTATCTATTAAGCCCCGGTGACCCTATCGTCACATGGCTAAAGGAAGTTGTACCCATCTTAGTGACTTTTGCGACTGTCACTTACCTGTTTTGGACTAAAATTCCTGAATGATTATTATGATCGTTGTTGATATTATATCATGCTATATTGTGTTTTCTTGCTGGGCCTTAGCTCATGGGTGCTATGTGGTGCAGGTAAAGGGAAAGAAAAGCTCATCTAGCCTTGAGTGGAGGGCTTAAGTGGTGATGTGTACATATGCGGCCGCTTCACCGCCACGGCCAAGGAGTTCTCAGAGGAACTAGGGGGTTTACCCTATTTTTTTGCCGCTTAGGACGACGGGTTTGTAAATTTGAAACAGTAATAACCATTTTGAGTTGTAAATAACTTGTAAATGTTTTTATGTGCCCATGAATAGTTTTATGTTTTATATAAAATATATCCTTTTCTTTTGATTATTTTTCTACCTTAGCCTGTTAATAACACTTAGAATCACGTTTTTAACCAAAGGACTCGGGTAGCGAATCAAATTTTCAATTCACCGTTCACTGTAACTGTTCTGGGGTAACAAGGGCGTTACAACTTGGTATCAAAGCATGCCAAGGTTAGGGTTCATGTAGACTTGCTGGGCATGTACACACATCACTGAAGTCAAGGTCGATTCATGGTTTGGTAACTATTTATGTATAACTGCTTAAATATAGTACATATGCTTTACCTATATGCATGGGATACCATGTTAAACCTGTGCCCTGAAATATTATATCTTCAGCAAATGTGTGATAATTAGTACTGAGATTGTTGGAACATACTTATTAGTATGGTTGATTGTGAATTATTATGTGATACATGCTAAGTGCTAAATGCTATAAACATGTATCTGCCTGTATATTGTATGACTGTGGAATATGATAATTTTCTGCTTGTTCTTGGACCATAAGGCGACAAGAGGTTTAGTTATTACTACCTGACTGGTCATATTGATCATTATTTCAGCAAGGTATCAGTAATAAGAATGAATCCAGGGCAGACAGATACTTCAGCTAGCCAAAGTGATCAAGGCTAGAATAATAATAGTCAGGGTCAGGAGAATGAACAATCACAGATTCCACAGCCAGCTCCTGTAAACTGGCAGCAGATAGTTAGTGATCTGCAGGCAACAGTGTTGAGACAGGGGGAAGAGCTTCGTCTCCTGAGACAGCAGCAAGCGCCTGTAGTGGCCAGTGTATCAAAGGCACCTCCTGTGTCGGTGCCAGCAGCAGAGCATCTGCCTGAGGTTGGAAATAAATGGGAGCCTCTTTATGAAAGGTTCAGGAAGCAGTAACCTCCAGTTTTTTAAGGCAGTTCAGATCCTGCCAAGGCAGAGCAATGGATGAGTATGATTACCACCATCCTAGATTTCATGAGGGTGACTGGTAACGAGAGGGTGGCCTGTGCCACTTATATGTTTCGAGAGGATGCCCAGATCTGGTGGGAGGTTGTTACCCAGACCTGAAATGTAAATGCCCTAAGTTAGGAAGAGTTTCAAACTCTATTTAATGAAAAATACTACAATGATGCTATCGGGACAGCAAAAGCTGAGGAGTTTATTAGGCTACTTCAGGGAAATTTGTCAGTCACTGAGTACGCCTTAAAATTTGATCGTTTGGCAAAGTTTGCCATGGAGCTAGTGCCCATTGATGGGTCCAGAAAAGAGAGATTTCTGCAGGGGCTACGACCCAGATTAGCTCGTGATGTACGTATCACCACTGTGGCAGGGGTTATTACCTATGCACAGGTGGTTGAGAAGGTACTCACAGTTGAGAGTGCAGAGAATAAGATCTGGCGTGACAGTGCATCCGGGAAGGATTTTAGGAGGACAGGTCCTCCATTTGTGGGTTCTGGTAGGGGTGTAGGCCCCAGTGAGCAGAAGAGGAAGGTTCCTGATACCTTCCCAGTTCCAGGTCTTGATAGGCGACCCCGTGGTATCTCTATTGGTCTTCCAGGTGGTAGTGAAGCCTGGAAGTCTTATCCTGAATGCCCTAGATGTAAGAGGCATCATTTGGGAGAATGCAGGGCAAGGGCCTGCTTCTCATGTGGGGCGGTGGGTCATCTTAAAAGGGATTGCCCTAAGGTCAAAAAAGAAGAACCTAGGAAAGCGAACAGCTCGGCCCTAGCTTGAGTGTTCGCATTGACACAAGCAGAAGCTGAGACATCTCCCTAAGTTGTTACAGGTCAGCTTCATAGTGCTGGAACCCCTTATAATGTATTGATTGATTCTGGTGCTACACATTCTTTTGTTGCTAGTAGTATTATTGATAGACTATGTAGACCTTGTGATTTTTATGTTGTGGGGTTTGGAACTTTGTTACCCACTAGAGAGTTAGTGGTATCCAGGAGATGGGTCAGATCTTTGCCAGTGACAGTAGAGGGCAGAGAGTTATCAATGGATTTGATAGAGTTGGTTATGACTATCTTTGACATGATATTGGGTATGGACTGGTTGGCGAAGTATGGGGCAACCATTGATTGCAGAAGGAAGATGGTCACCTTTGAGCTTGAAGGTAAGGATCCTTTTGTGTTTGTTGGTACTGTGCATGGACCCCGCATACCTATGATTTCTGTATTGAGGGCTAGGGATTTATTGCAAGGAGGTTGAATTGGATTCTTAGCCAGTGTGGTTGATACCACTCAGGTCGTGCCAGTGAGACCAGAAGAGACCAGACTTGTTTGTGAATTCCTGGACGTGTTTCTAGAAGATTTTCCAGGGTTGCCACCACATAGAGAAATTGAGTTCGCTATAGAACTGGCACCAGGGATGGAGCCAGTGTCTAGAGCACCTTACAGAATGGCCCCAGCTGAGTTGAAAGAGTTAAAGGTACAGTTGCAAGAGCTATTAGATTTGGATTTTATCAGACCTAGTTTTTCACCTTGGGGTGCGCCAGTTCTGTTTGTGAAAAAGAAGGATGGTTCTCTAAGGATGTGCATTGATTACAGAGAACTGAATAAGCTGACAATTAAGAACAAGTATCCTTTGCCAAGGATAGATGATCTGTTTGATCAGTTGTAAGGTAAGAAGATATTCTCAAAGATCGACCATCGTTCTTGTTATCATCAATTGAGGGTCAAGGAGGGAGACATACCGAAGACTGCTTTTCGTACCAGGTATGAGCATTATGAATTCTTAGTCATGTCTTTTGGATTGACTAATGCCCCTGCTGCTTTTATGGATCTGATGAACACAGTGTTCAAGGATTATCTGGACTAGTTTGTGATCGTCTTCATCGATGATATTCTGGTATATTCTCAGACTGAGTCAGAGCATGAGCTGCATCTAAGGTTGGTTCTACAGAGACTGAGGGAACACAGATTGTTTGCAAAGTTCAAGAAATGTGAGTTCTGGTTATCTCAGGTATCCTTTCTTGGGCACATTGTCAGTAAATAGGGGATTAAAGTAGATCCAGCAAAGATTGAAGCGGTCAGAGATTGGCTAAGGCCCAAGAATGCTTCTGAGGTTAGAAGTTTCCTTGAATTGGCAGGTTATTATAGGCGTTTCGTGGAAGGGTTCTCAAAGATTGCTACTTCATTGACTGAGCTGACACGCAAGAGTCAGAAATTTGTGTGGTCAGATAAGTGTGAGAAAAACTTCCAGGAACTGAAGCAGAGATTGATTACAGCTTCGATTCTGAGTCTTCTGACAGATTAGGAGAAGTTTGTGATTTATTGTGATGCTTCTCATCAGGGTTTGGGCTGTGTTCTGATGCAATCAGAGAAGGTAATTGCTTATGCTTCTCGTCAGTTGAAGGAGTATGAAAAGAGATATCCCACTCATGATTTAGAGTTGGCGGCTGTGGTCTTTGCTTTGAAGATATGGAGGCATTATCTTTATGGAGAGAAGTGTGAGATCAATACAGACCACAAGAGCCTGAAATACTTCTTCACCCAGAAAGATGTGAATATGAGACAAAGGTGTTGGCTGGAGTTAGTGAAAGATTATGACTGCAAGATTTTGTATCATCCAGGAAAAGCCAACGTGGTAGCTGATGCTTTAAGCCGGAAAGGTCCGGAACAGATTTATGGCATGAGGCTGATAGCCAGAGAGTTAGCAGATGATATGACCAGAGCTGGTATAGAGTTGCTGGTGGGCCAGTTGGCTAATATTACGCTACAGTCTACACTGTTGGAGAGAATCAAGGAGGGTCAGCTGAGTGATCCACAACTGATCAAGATCAGAGAGGATGTTCTGGCTAAAGAATCTAGAGATTATACAATGTCTGAGTTAGGCTTGTTGAGATATAAGGGGCAGATACGTTTTATGTTAGACACTGCTTTGAGGCGAGAGATTCTGGATGAATCTCATACTACACCTTACTCTTTGCATCCAGGCACCACGAAGATGTATCAGGATGTGAGATCATTGTATTGGTGGCCAGGGATGAAGAGAGATGTAGTGGAGTATGTCAACAGGTCAAGGCTGAGCATCAGAGGCCGGCATGGTTATTGCAGCCTCTGGATATCCCAGAATGGAAGTGGGAAGAAATCACGATGGATTTCGTGGTGAGCTTACCCAAGACTGTTAGTCAGCATGATTCTATTTGGGTGATAGTGGATCGCTACACCAAGTCAGCTCACTTTCTGCCAGTGAGGACTACTTATACAGTTGACCAGTATGCAGATCTTTATGTGAGAGTGATCGTGCGCCTTCATGGAGCGCCGAGGTTGATCGTGTCGGATCGGGACCCTTCTCTTACTTCCAAGTTCTGGGGGAGTTTACAGAAGGCCATGGATACATAATTGAAGTTCAGTACTACATATCATCCTCATACAGATGGGAAATCTGAGAGGACGATCCAGATATTGGAAGACATGCTGCGACCATGTGTGCTGGACTTTGGTGGATCTTGGAGTAAGTATCTACCTTTGATAGAGTTCTCCTACAACAACAGTTATCAGTCTACCATTGGAGTTGCACCTTATGAGATGTTGTATGGTAGGAAGTGCAGATCTCCCATTCATTGGGATGAGACAGGTGAAAGGAGATACTTGGGTCCTGAGGCGGTTCAGAGGACCAGTGAGGCGATTGAGAAGATTAGAGCTCGGATGCTTGCTTATTAGAGTAGATAGAAGAGCTATGCAGATCCCAAGCGCAGGAACGTGGAGTTTCAAGTGGGAGACTATGTCTTCCTTAGAGTCTCGCCATGGAAAGGGGTGAGAAGGTTTGGGAAGAAGGGCAAGCTGAGCCCTAGATTTGTAGCCCCATTTGAGATCCTGGAGAGGATTTGTAACGCCCTGGATAACCAAGACCGTTACACTGTGTGTTTAAAATAGTGCAAGACTTGCTAATCAAGTTATTTAAACAAAGTGTGAATTCAATGTCATCAACAGATTAGGAATAAAAGATTTTGGTCACAAACAGGCTATTTTCATTAAAATGGCAGTTTACTACATGGAAACTCAAAACAGGGTTCGGATGTCTTAGTTACAACAAATTCCAAGAGTTACAAATAATTCAAGCCACTCTAATGGCAAAATATATATTTTAGGTTTCCGTCCCTGTACAATTCCTCGACCGTGGCGGCCGAGCAGCTGACAATGTACACCTCGCCCCCAGAGCTCTCCAACTCATGGTTGATTCAGCTTATCCTTGCCTTTTCCTGCACCACGTAGCACCCGTGAGCCGAGGCCCAGCAAGAAAGCATGATAACATAGCAAGATCAACATCATTTATCAAATATTTCACAATGCACAACCAGGAATTCAACAGTTCATAACACAATATTTACAATCATAGTCAACAGTTCATCACATCATCAAATGATATTCAGGGTCAGCGCCCTTAGTCACACCCTCTATTTAATACACTGTCTTCGGCTCTCTTGGGCCGCCCCCAGTGTAATACTCACTGACTCCAGCCAGCTTAACCGAGCTCAGTGATAGATAAGCTGCCTCAGCTACCAGTGGCCGAGCCGCGCCCTGTGCGCAAATATTGACTCCGACACTCTTAGGTCGGTTATCGCATGTCCCATGGCATAATAATACCATCTCATGACATGATATACAAGTGTAGGGAGCTCTTAGTCCCATCGTGTCCACATGGTTAAACACATTCACATAAAAATGCATACAAACATAGGGAACACTTAGTCCCAACCTAGCCACATAATCAGGTGCAGCTTTCTTACCTTTGGCTTTCAAACGAGCTAGTTATTAGCGATGCTCCTTGAGCGCGATCCGATCCCCGAGCCCTAGCTTAGCACCTAGTCACAACCAAGATAAAGGATACCATTAACAATCTTAAATGAGCTTCTAAACCAAGTTCTAGTCCTCAGAACATTGAACTTCACCAAATATGGTAAAAGACTCAACCCCGAGCACCTTAGGTTAAATTCCCAAGCCTAAAATCTCAAAATCCCAAAATCCCTTAAGCGCCGCAGCATGGGCCATCCATGCCGCGGCATGGCCCCTGACAGAACCCTACATGGGCACAAAAACAGGTAAGGGCCGCGGCATTGCTTGGACCATGCCGCGGCCCGCCCTCCTTCCTCAGCATGCCACAACATCGAAGGGCCGCGGCTCACCAAGAACCATGCCGCGGCCCGACCCTTCGAACCCAGAAAAAACCACCATTTTCAATCTCTAAACCTCACCTAAAGCCATCCTAAAGCCCCCAACTCAAAACCAATTAATAATAACAACATTAGAATGATTTAGACAACACAACCCAACCAAAAATCCAGCCTAAGACTCACCAAAATCCCAATTCCAACTTCTGAAATTTCAAACCCACAAACTCAAAACCAGCCATGAAAACTCTCAAATTCAACCATCAAACTTCAAATTAATCCTTACCGCAGCTGTAGAATCGTTCTAGCATCCAACCAGCTTCAAGCCCTTCAACTCCTCAGGTTCATATCCCTTAATTGACTGGCTTAATTATGCTAGTTCTTCAAGCTTCACCAAAGTCCCTAGCCCTAAGCTCCATCCTGAGCTTGCTCTAGAATTCCAGCTCCAAAACCCACAAGGAATGGTGAAGAGATGACCCAGCCGAATGAGAGAGAGTGAGATAACTCTAAGTGTTCTGTTTTTTTCTTTCTTTCCTTCTTCTTTTCCTTAAGTTTCTAGGTTTATCTACAACCTCCACTAACATCAAAAAGCAGAATATAGCCTAACCTTAAGTAAGCCAAATGACCACCTTGCCCTCCCAATAATAACTAAACCTTTAAACATTCTAAGGGCATTTTAGTCATTGCTCCCGATTCCCACTAATTCCTCAAGTGTCTTAAATATTTACCACTTAATTCCCATCATCTAGTTAGTCACCAATTATATTTCACAATACCAAATCATCTCCAATATATTCTCTAAATTCCCAGATACATCCCCAGGCTCACACCGAGCCGGGTATAAATCCCCGCTGTGACTTTCCCGCTAAACCGCTTGTTAGGATCGCCTCAAGCCACAAGCTGCAGACATACCCACATAATAATGTGGTCTCAACATTAACCTACCAGTATACACATAAGTATGCAATTACGCTCTCAGTGAGCCAAATTACCAAAATACCCTCACAACAGAGTATATAACCCCATGCATGCCTTTATCATCATATAATAATATGACCCACATAATCATGCATATAATCATATAATAGCACAATAAATCAATTATGGCCCTCCCGGCCTCCTAATCAAGGTCCTAAACCTTATTAGGGAATTTGGGTCGTTACAGGATTGGTCAGGTGGCTTACAGATTGGCTTTGCCTCCGGCATTGTCAGCCGTGCATAATGTATTTCATGTTTCAGCTCTTCGGAGGTATGTATCTGATGTGAATCATATTTTGAGCTATGAAGATCTGGAGCTTGAGCCAGATCTCTCCTTTGAGGAGCAGCCAGTTCAGATACTCGACAGAAAGGATAAGGTCCTCAGGAATAGGACGATACCTTTGGTTAAGGTATTGTAGAGGAACAACAAGGTCGAGGAAGCGACCTGGGAGCTAGAGTCAGATATGCAGAGTCAGAATCCCGAGCTATTCAGGTAAATTTCGAGGAAGAAATTTCTGTAAGGAGGGGATAGTTGTAATGCCCTGAAATCCCTAATGCGGTTTAATGGCTGGATTAGTAGGCCAGGAGGGCCATAACTGTTTAATTATACCATTAAATGAATATATGCATTTTTATGTGAATTATATTATAATATGATGTTAAATGCATGCATGTGGGTCCACATTTCATGACATGGCGTAATTGTATATTTGTATGCATGTCGGTGATATATTGTTGAGGCCACATTATCATGTGGATTTGTTCGAGCTATTCGACATGAGACGATCTTTGAATATTAAGTAGCGGTTTAGTCATAACGGGATTAAGTTCGAGGCTCGGGGTGAGTCTCAAGATGTTTTAATGATTAGAGGGTTGCCGGGAATAAAAGGGTAACGGGATATGAATTATTGGTATTTGGGAATATTGAGAATAGCGGGAATTTGAGAGCGTTAATTATGATTAACGAAATAGGTGGAAGATGACGATTTTACCCTTGGGAGACTTTGGAAGCTTTTATTTGACCTAGGGGAATTAAGGTCATTTGGCTTGTGATATGTATGACTTAGTTGGTTGTAGAAACATTAAGAACAAAACAAAGCCCTCACTTCTTCTTCACGTACATCATCTTCCCTCTATCTTCCTTTGAAGTTTTTGGTCCCAAATTGAAGAATCAAACTTGGAAATCAAAGCTTGGAGGTTATAGACTTAGTTCATCCATTTAGGAGGATTCAAAACTAGCTTGAGGTAAGAAATCATCCATAAATTTTAAGTTATACTCTGTTTTTCTTTTAGTTTTCAGCCTATAGATTATGATGTGGATAGTTGGAATTAATGGGAGTTTTCTGTAAGATTGATTGGGTTTTGATGAGGGTGTGATGTAGATAAGTTTTAGGGGTCGAATTGGATGTTTTGGGAAGGTTTGGGATTGGTTTGGAAGGTTGGTTTCAAGGGGAATCGCAAGGAGGGAAAATCAGAGGTGTTGCTGGTCTGAAGCTAGCACCCCAGCGCTATGTAGGGCAGAGAATAGCCCTCTCTGTTTCTGGGGCAATGCCCCAGCGCTAGTTGGCAGTGCCTAGGCACTAGGTCAATTTAGGGGGATGTTATTTTTACGGCTCAAGATGGTTTTTAAGGCTTAGGGGTTGGTTCCTTTACCCCTTTTGAGTAGATTGAGAGCCCCGAGAGTGAGGGATTGATCCTGGGAGTGTGGTTTAGATTGTGACCATTCGTTGATTTACTTTATTAATGGTTTCCAATTGGTTATGATTAGGTAACCGCTAAGGAATCTAAATGTTGATCATTCTCAAGGGTCGTTCTTATATTATTTCTCGCTCGAACCTGAGGTAAGAAAACTGCACTCTTTGTATATGACATGCATGATTGTTTTTGAGGCATGTTGATTGATAAATGTGGACATTGATTGCATATTAAATGCTAGCGGTTATTGTTTACTTGTCTATGGTACTGACTAGTCAGGGATACTGACCTAAAAGTCAGAAACGGCATAAGAGTCCTGAACGCAGGGCCGAATGAAGATTAGATCTAATCGATATTACCGTTGAATGACTCTAAGGCATTAACGCTGGACCAACCCTAAGGTCAATGAATCTTATAATCACTTGGCTAGTCTAAGACTAATTACTCAGAGCCAGGGCCAAAGGCCTATGTGACTGCTTGTCACATGGCTACGGAACAGTGTTCCATAGTTATGACTCTAGAGTCACGAGGAAGGTTATGTTGGTGACTAGTCATCATGCACCTATCTTGTTTAAGCTAGTGAAAGGTTCACATATCTGTTAAGCCCCGGTGACTATATCGTCACATGTCTAAAGGAAGTTGTACCCATCTTAGTGACTTTTGCGACTGTCACTTACCTGTTTTATACTGAAAGTCCTGAATGATTATTATGATCATTGTTGATATTATATCATGCTATATTGTGTTTTCTTGCTGTGCCTTGGCTTATGGGTGCTATGTGGTGTAGGTAAAGGGAAAGAAAATCTCACCCAGCCTTGAGTGGAGGGCTTAGGTGGTGATGTGTACATATGCGGCCGCTTGACCGCCACGACCAAGGAGTTCTCAGAGGAACGAGGGGTTTACCCTATTTTTTTTGCCGCTTAGGACAGCGGGTTTGTAAATTTGAAACAGTAATGACCATTTTGAGTTGTAAATAACTTGTAAATGTTTTTTATGGGCCAATGAACAGTTTTATGTTTTAAATAAAATATATCTTTTCCTTTTGATTAGTTTTCTATCTTAGCTTGTTAATAACACTTAGAAGCACGTTTTTAACCAAAGGACTCGGGTAGCCAGTCAAATTTCCGGTTCATCGCTCACTGTAACTGTTCTGGGGTAACCAGGGCGTTACAACACCCGTGAGCCAATGCTCAACAAGAAAACTCATTACTGCATGTATACAATATCAATGAATGATTATGATAATCATACTGGGCTTGTAGGCCTAATTAGATAATATCGAGATTCTAATAATCATGCTGGGGCGTGTAGCCCTTATCAATTGGTATCGAAGTTCTAATAATCATGTTGGGGCATGTAGCCCTAATCAGATGAGTGACTGATGAGTAAGTCACGAACTTGGGCTCCGCACCCTTAGCCATGTGACGATGCAGTCACCTGAGCCTTTTGGTCCTTGCTCTAAGTAATTAGCCTTTAGACTAGACAAGCGCTTTTGTTTTCATCGAACTTAAGGTCGGTCAAGCATTTCATGCTTATGACGATAATGCTTATGTCGATTAGATCTAATCTTTTCGGCTTGCGTTAAACATGATAATACCGTTCTTAACTCATAAGACAATACCATACGACCAGTGCTCAGTACTACTGCCGAACTTGACTAATGAGTCACAGCTTCACAGTCAATACTGACACCATTGTCGATTTGACTAATAAGTCAGTGCCACTCACAAGTAAGCAAGATTTCTAAGCATTTAATATGCAATCAATGTCCATATTTAGAGCACTCAACATGCCTCATCAATAATCATGCATGTCGCATACTGGGTGCAGTTTTCTTACCTTTGGTTCGAGCGTGAAATAATAAAATAATGACCCTCGAGAACGATTAGTCCTTAAGTCCCTTAGCGGTCACCTAGTCATAACCAAAATATGGGATTCCATCAATAAAATGAATAATAAAAGGTTCTCAGACCAAGACCTAGCCTCCGGGACGTCGAATCCTACTAAACCGGATAGTAGGAACAATCCCGAGGCCTAAGGTTTGAGTTCCCAGAACAGAAACACATTTCTATCCAAATAGGCCCTTAAGAGTCGCGGCCTTACTCCACTATGCCGCGGCTCGCCTACCAAACAGAGGTGTGAGCCTCTTCTCTGTCTGCACCTTGTGCCGCGGCATGCCAACCTAGCGTCATGACCTTACCTACCCATCAGCCAAAAACCCCTGTTTTCTCCCATTAAAACCTCATCAAACTCTTATCAAATCAACCAGGAAATCATAACCAATCACCAAAACATCATGTCCACTAGTTTAACCACAAAACCCAAGCTTTAAACCATTTAAAACCTCATCAAATTCCCACTTCTATAATCGAAACTTCAACCTCAAAACTAACACAAAAACAGAGCAAGGAGCCAGAGAAAGACTTGAAACCTTACCTTAAACTCAGGATTAAACCATCTTCAATGGTAGAACACAATCCTAGACCCTCAAGGCTTGATTCCCTAGCTTGAATCCTCAATTGTAGCTTTAAAATTCCAAAGGAAAAAGAAGAAAAACATGATCGTGGGAGAGGAGAAGGAAGGCTCTGTTTTACTTCAGCTTATGACCTTCTACAACTTTCTATTGTTGAATATATCCCTTGGTCAAATGACCAAAATGCCCCTAGGTCATATTTATTTCCTTAACAGCCCCCAAGGGAAAAATCGTCATTTCCCGTCTATCTCGTTAATTATAATTAACGTCCTCCAATTCTCGCTATTCCCAATATTCTCAAATGCTAATAAATTTTATCCCATTACCCTGTAATTCCTGACAATATACTATTCATCAAATTACCCCAAGACTCACCCCGAGCCCCGAAATTAACCCCGTTATGACCAAACCACTAGCTTGCATTCAAAGATCATCTCATGCCGAATAACTCGAACATATCCACATAATAATGTTGGCTCATCATAAATCACCAACATGCATGAAAATATACAAATATGCCATTAACAGACCAAATTACCAAAATACCCTTATAATGAAAAGTGGACCCACATGCATGCATTTATCATCATATAATAATATAATTCACATAATCATGCATATAATCATTTAATGGCAAGATAAATCAATTATGGCCCTCCCGATCTTCTAATCCAACCATAAACCTCATTAGGGATTTTGGGGCATCACAGGTGACGCTGCCGCCCCTGCCGCCTCGAGATTTCGGGTGGGGAGAGTGTGGACTTGGAATTGACACGAGGAGAGTGGTTAGGTCTTCTTCCATCTCTGACGAGTTCTCCGGCTTTATATCCATGTCCTCCATCTCCGGTGAGTTCTCCAACTTTATATCCATGGCCTCCATCTCCAACGGGTTCTCTAGTTTCATATCCATGGCAACCATACCTGCAAAAAGAAGAAATGGAAGAAGAAAGAGAACATTTGACTATTTTTATTGGATATAGTTTTAGGTTTTAGTTTAGATTTGTATTTTGTTTTGTATATCTTAATTTTATTTTTAAAATTAATTAAAATATTATTTAAATGATTTTTTATTTTAATTATTTATTTAATTCACTAAATCAGAAATTCAATGACATTTTGGTTATATTGAAATAAAGTTTGACCAAAATTGGCTCAAAGTACTATTTTGATCCATTTTGTAAAAAATAAGGTCCAATATATCATTTAAGAAAATATAGGAGACTGATCGAATATTCAGACAAACCACAAGGATCAAACTGATATTTTCCCAATTAATATTATCAATGGATTAGTGTGCCAAAGAAGATGTCATTAGCATATCATTTTACGTAACTTTAGTTGTATTAATATATAAACAATGAATAAAAAAATTTGGAGAGACAGATAAACATGAAAACCAAACCTTGCATGCATATTCATTCGTTGCTATTGATAATTTTCATGAATATTGACTGAAAAGTGGCCGAAACGGGTATATCGAGGGGACGAAGTTGTTACTTTTTGTAAATTTCGCTACCGGGCATATATTTTTTAATTGGTGCACTTGAATCTGTACATTTTATAAAGACGGACTGTGAGATTTTGACTAGCCAATCTCTTATTTCTATACTTATTACAATGTTGTAGTAACTGCAGCACTACACTAACTATTTTAAGAAATAAGAAATCAACCAAACTCTTATGTTTAATCAAATTAATACAGATTATTTTGTTCAACAAATTGCTGCAGGTGCTTCTGTGTTTTCAATTGGTTCAAGAAAGAAAACAAAACACTAGGGTACTAGGGTTCTGACGCTTTTGCAAAAAAAAAATAAAATCATCAGTCTCATAAACTATTTATATATATATATATTAAGTAAAATTTAAAATTATAAACATATTTATTCAAATATATATTTATTTTTATTATTTTTGAATTATCATATAAATTTTAAATAAATAAACAGCATCATAAAAATAAATAAAATATGTTTGATATATTTTATGACATAAATGTATTAAAAAATTAGGACAAAACATTATCTATAATTTTAATAAAAATTAATTCACTTTTTTTTAATATATAATAGAATGAACTACAGTTTTATAGTATATATAAATATTTATATCAATAATCTCTACATATATCACATCTAAACACAACATTGATATATATATTTTCATGACTACATGACATATATATAAATTACAATAATAGTTAAAAAGAAATTAATAATAGAATAAAATAATAATAGAAAAAATCATAGTGTAGAGTAGTATACATGCATCAACTATTTTTAGTTTTTATTATAATTCGCAATGTTTTTTTTTTTTGGTGAATTTGATGAAGAAAAAGAGTTCTCCTCACTTGATAAAAAATAAACTATTACACAAATTTATAAGATAAAAAAATGATATGTATGACATTATTATTTTCAAATAAATATGATTTAATTATTTAAATTATTATAAAATATCTTATTTTAATTATTTCATTTATTTATTTTTATTTAAGTTTATGTTTGTTCTAGTTTTTGAATTTGGTAGTGGCAACAAAACATTATATATTATACATTGATTTAAATTTAAGTTTGTTGCTAGATTTTATTAAGAGAGGTTTGTTCCTAGTTGATAGTAGATTATATTTTATTATATATTTAATATGATATTATTCTAATACGTAAAGTTTAATTTTATTTAAGTTATACAACATATGATTTTATTATTTTTAAATAACTATCATTGTAAAATATCTCAAAAATATCATATTTTAATTTGTTTAATTAACTATTTATTTAATTTGATTTAAGTTTAAATAATATTTACAATGTACTGTTAAATATAATAATATTTTATTATATATAAAAATATTCCATTAAAGTTAACGAAAAAAATAAAAAACCATTAAAACCAAGAATTTCCGTTATGACACTTATTATATAGAAGATATATTTATATTAAAACATTTATATAAGAATACTGTATATAAGAACTATTTCTATTTTATTATAAAAAAAAAATCGGTCCTAATTTGGACCAATTATAAATTAAAATAATTTTTAAATGTAATTAGTTATACGTTTTTTAAATACCATATTAAAAAAATATATACACCTGTATAGTAATAATTATATATAATTAAATAAATATATATTATCTCATTTATTTTAAATGGAGAAAAAATTAATCCATATTTGAATTACTGAAATTAATTTAAATATTTGTAAGAAGTTTTTATTATTGTTTTTAAAGTTGATTATTTTTTTCTTTTTGGAAATTTTATGTATCAATATCTCTATTCAGTTATAATCTATAAGTTTATTGTATAATTAATTGAGAAAGAATGAATAGACAAAATCAAAATTCGAGAGACTTAGATAATAAGATACCGGGACATTGCAGAAAGAGATGTAATTAATAATTAATAATAAGAATAAAGTATATAAGAGAAGTAAAGACAATTATATAAGACCGAGAAAGACTCCTGATCACATACAACTTCCTAATAGAATCGACACAAGTTCTTGTGTTATGTCCTAACCTAAGTCTCCTACTTAATGTCAGCTTCCAAAGAAGTGGCATGACAATCCACCACAACTTTCCAATTAAAAATACCTACCACTAATGAGATACGTTGATTGAGTGTGTATCACCCACATTCTTATTTAAAACACAGTAACAATAATAATAATAATAATAAAACAGTCATACCAAGAATATTTGATTATGAAAACTATAAATATGTTAAAAAACGAGGGTTATTTACCAACTATCATATAATTTTATGTTTAAATTGAATATTTATACAATAATAAACCACGTAGCAAGAATGCAATATCAACTTTTTCACTATATGATTACTTAATTAAATTAATATATAAGATTATTTAATTATAAGCACCATGAAGATCTATATGTGTGATTCGGTCACCCTAATTAATAGTCAAAATAATTTATAAGTAATGTTTAGGTACAAGCACTAATAGTTTAAAAGACCTTTTTAAATTGATGATGCCTGCCAGGTGAACTTAACTCTTTCCTATTGCAATGCATGAGAAATTGTAAAACCCACTTTATTGTAAATAAAAAAGCGGAAATTAGACTCGGTACTTATTTTAAATGATCCACTTTAATTTTTACCCACTATTTTTAACTTTTAATTTAGTACTCAAATTTTCAATTATTGTATCTATTATACCCATTCAATTACATGTTTTTTTTTCTCCTTAAACACGCTACAATTAGGATGCATTTCCAATTTAACTATAATATGACACATATAATACACATTACAACAACACTTAAAACCATGTGATCAAATAAGGGTAATTTGGGAAGTCTCATGATAATAATGAGTAAAATTCAACTAAATATATTTAGTGTCTAATTTTAGTTAACTACTCATAAAAATAGAATGAGTAGTTTAGTAAAATAACTAATGTCCTCATCTTTATATAGTTTAGTAAATGAATCTTTTAATATTATTGTTTATAATAAATATTTTTATTTGTTTTGCTTCTAAATTATTTTACTAAGTATTTATTTATTTCTTATGGATATATTCAATCAAAGATGAAGATATATACAGCCGAAGTGAGGCCGCTACCCACCTAAATTTGTCTTTTGATTTGGTCTTTCACAACTTTCTTTTTTAGAAATTTACTAAACACAGGCATGTACTTTTGTTCACATAACTTTTATTTTAATATTATAACAATAGACCAAAATTAAAATAAAATTTCATCAAACAACATTATAATTACTTTTTTGAAATTTTATACATTTATACAAAATCAACATTTCAAATTTCTAATGACAAAATCATTTTTGGTATCTTAATTTGTGCGGAGAGAACTAAATGGCATCAGCGATGTTGGGGTCACTACAAAAAAAAATTATCTTCAACTACATTTTAGCCACAATATAATTTTTTTGTGAGTAGATGTCACTTTTAATCACAAAAAAAAAAAAAACTACTTTGGGTTAAAAAGTAATATTTAGTCAAAAGTTGTTATTATTGTAGTTTTAGTCACAACCTATTATACATAGTGATAAAAGTTATTATCACAAAAAACACATTCAGTAACAATAAATTCTGATATTCGTGACTAATATTTTTAGGAACAGACTTTTTAGTGGTGACATAAGCATGAGTATATTTTTCTAGTCCCAAAATTTTCATTTTTAGTCCAACAAATTTGTTGTGATTAAAAGTAAGATTTTTTGTAATATAGCCAAGTGGACTAGAGTATCATCTGTTGAGATTGATTTATTGTAATGGTTAAGTTGCTTACACAATGTGGTGTAAAATACTTAATTGGTTTTTTACTTAAGTTGAAGTGAAAATATGAGTTTTTGTTGTTGGCATTAATAATTGACTTTTATGGATCTAAAGTGATACAATGAGGTAATCTAAGCTTACTCTAAAAGTTTGGAATCATGTACTGGAGGTAATTAAGGGTGATTTTGGGCACCTAAGGCACTCGGGAGATGACACTAAGAAATTCATTAACAAACTGCTTGTCTTGAGAATTTCAAAGACCTGTTCATTCTCAGTTCCCTTTCTTACTAGAGAAAGCCACAAGCATCTATAAAAGGCTAGAAAATTGAGAATTTGGACAATCTATAAGCTTTGATTTTGTATTTTTCCACTCTAATATTTTATTGGACTCTGTCAAGCGAAAATATGCGTAGGTTCTTATTATACTGGTGTTCTATTCTTACTCTTCCTCAACATCATCCACTATTGGAAATTTTCTACAGCCTTTAGGTGCAACTTGTCACCCTAAAAGTGTTTCTACAGTTACTTTGATGTTATTGCACCTCTTTTCGGGTGATACTGTCACCCTAAATATGGACAAAGTCAATGGAAATTTTTTGTCTATTTCATCATTTTTATATCATTTTTGCGGCGACACTTTTCAAATATATTAATTGTTGAAAATACTGAAAAATTGTTGCATTTAAAAGTCCTCAATTAGGGCAACAATTTTAAATATGTCACCCCAAAAATTCCTTAGAAGATCGCCTTTAGGGGTTACTTATTAGATTTTGTTACCCCAATTAATATTCAAATAATTAAATATTTTATTATTATTTATCTTTTAACGACAACTTTTGTCGTGCCAATAAAAAAAAAAATTTAAATAATAATTAATTTGTGAAATTTAAATTGATATAAAAATCTTCATAAATTCAAACATCAAATACTAATATTATGAGTTAGAAGTAATAATATAATAAATTTATTATTCTAACAATGTTAGAAAATTAAAAAGAAGGGTCATAGTCTAGCCTAGGTCGATAGATTTGTCATCATCTTCCTTCATAGGCCGATCCAGTGGTGGAGGTTGTGATGGCCTAACACTTACATCGCCTGAAGCAAGAAGAAACTGAATCATCTCTTGTATAGTGACCCACCTCTAAGGATCATGAGGTGGATGCATCTTAGGCGAAAGTTGTGTAGTTTAATTCATTCTCACAAGACTTCATCATGTTCAACATACTTGTTGCCATCTTTTTGAACACACTCACTGGTACTAAATATACTTGAGGGGGTGTTGGCCGGGGATATGGAAACGCCTGAGTCCCCCGACTCTGACAATTACTCACCCCAAACCCTTCTCGTGGTCGTGTTGTTGACTCAATACATTCTTGAGGATCATTCATTCGTTGATCATGGTGGGGGAATCAAAAGAAATGGTCGATGCTTGCCTTTTTTATTACAAAACCAACGGTAGTAACAAAAAAAAAGTAACCCAAAATATTTTCAATGTTAAATAATTAATTAATGAAATTATGTAATCAACTATCGCCTGCTCGTTGACAAAATCATTTGTGTTCTTCTGTTAGTGAAAGTCCTTCAAACTCTCAATAAGACTCAGTAACTCTTTAGATTTAGGGTTTTCCTAACAAAATAAGAAAAAATGTCAGATAAATAAAAAAAAGGTAATAAAAAGTCACTGTGATTACTTTTACATTTACTTTCTCGTAACAGGCAACAACATACGAAATTGAGACATGAGATAGAGAGAGAAATTGAGACATAAAAAAACCGAGAGAGGGAGAGAGAGAGAGAGAGAGAGAGGTAGGAAGAAGAAATTACCTTGGAGTTGTTCTATGTTTCTCTCGGTGCTTGGACATTGGCGCTACAAGGTGGGATAGCGGTGGCACAACCTGGAAGATTAAAGGATGGTTGGAAAAAATAAGAAAGGAAGAAATGGAGAAAGGAAGAAGGAGGAATGGGAAGCTTCATTTTATGAAAGGATTTAGGGCTGCGAAAATGTGAGAAACATTTTGGGAGAAAAGGGAAATACCAGGAAAAATTGGTGGGGAAAGAAAGGGTTTGGGCCTATTTATCGTGCACACCATTAGTGGTGACATTTGTCGCCCCAAATGCTCTAACATGTCACCTTTGATTCCTAAAGAATATCGTCTCACTAAGTATCTAATATTTAGCTTGGGAATTTTCCCATACAAAAAATATAATCATCGAAAATATATGCCATCATATGGGGCGACAGTGTCACCCAATTGCTTTATTGTCACCCAAAAAAAATCCCTATTACAATACAAATGGTAAAATTTTCCTCCAATAGATGCCTCATTTGGGGTTATAATTTCACCCCAAACATTGAAAAATTGCCCCAAATGCCTCAAAAAATATATATAATAAAAATAATTCAATATATTCATATAAATATATTTGATTTAAAATTTATTAAATTAATAAAAAAATAGGGATATTGGCGGCGATAATACCCAAAAAAATTTCAAAATTTATACTTTAATACTCAAATATTTTTTTGGCAGTAATAATACATAAATCTACAATTTTAGTACAATTGTTAGTACCCATCGTTAACTGCTAATTAAATATCGACATGGTACATTTTTATACTCGTAAAGTTAGGTATTAAAGTGTAACTTTTGAAACAATTTGGGTATTATTGCCGCTAATATCCCTAAATTCTTTAAATACTATAAAAATTATTTCAATTTTTTTAAAATCTAAAAGATTATTAAAAAATAATTAATAGGACTAAAATTTTAAACAACCCAAATTAAAATTGAAACTCAAAATCATCGCAAAATTCATATTATTAATTATTTTTTAATAATATTTAAAGAATTTAAATAATTTCGTCTAAAATCATCCCAAGATCCATATGTGACACGTGGATACTTAATAGGTAGTTAACGGTGAGTACTTATGGTTGCACAAAAATTTTAGATTTAGGTATTACCACAAAAAAGATTTGGGTATTGTCTCCACCTGTTAGACTAATAAAATGTGTCACGTGCATACTTAGCAGACAGTTAATGGTGAGTACTAACGGTTGCACGAAAATTGTAGATTTAGGTATTATTACTGCCAAAAAAATATTTGGGTATTTAAGTGTAAATTTTGAAAAAAATTGGGTATTATCACCGCCAATATCCCAAAAATTATTTCCAATTTGGGTATTAACCAATAGGCAGTTTGCTACCTAGGAGTTTCCAAGATCAATAATTTGACTAATCAAGAGGGAGCTACTTGACTTTAGCTGTCAAAAGTCTTTGGTCGGTGTCGATCACTGTTGATGGAGAGAACTTGTCAACAAAGTTATGTCGAAAAACTCAAAGTGTAGTAAAAGAATGAAGAGCTGAGAAAAAACTTAGAAGAATCTCAAAGAAAAAAGTGCAGAGAAACAATTGAGAGAAAAATCCTGTATATTGCTTAATTGCTTGAGTTTACAATGAATTCTTCCAACACCTTTGCTTGAGGGGTGAAGATCAATTTATAGGAAAGTTTAATGGCTCCTAATACATGGTGGTCCCAAAGGGACAACATAGTACTTTGAGGTGTTGCAGGTGTCAGGGTGCAAAGAGTAGTGGTATTGAGATAGTGGTGGTCGGACTTGGACCATGCTAGGGGTGCATAGGTAGTGTTACCATTCTTTGTACTAATTTGTACCACAACTACTTATCTGTTACGGATGTCAGGGTCTACATCTGACCTGCTTACCAGGATCGTACGCCCCGTACATGTCCAGGTGCTTAGTACATAGTGGTTGCTTATTTCCTTTTCAAGATATGTTTTCCATCCCAAGCTTTCCAGTGTTTCACTAATTGTTGTGCGTTGAACGTGTGTGAGCATGACTTTTTAGGGTTTATGCCCTAAAAATGATCTGGAAAGACATTTTATTGATATAAATGAAAGTACAATTTTATTATATTTGAATGTTATAATTATTGTCTGAATAATTTGTATAAATATCAGAAAATTCCATTTTCATTTATGAGAAAATGATCTTGTATGCCTACGAGAGAATTAATGTAGTGCCCCAAATTCCCTAATAAGGTTCAGGACCTTGATTAGGAGGCCGGGAGGGCCATAATTGATTTATTGTATTATTAAATGATAATATGCATGTTTAGGTGTATTAAATATGCATGTGAACCCATTTGTGATTAATTGGGTGATTTTCATATTTTGGCCATTTCGGGCATTTTTGGCATATATGTGAAATGGGTGTGGTGCTTTTTTATTATTTGGTTATGCCAGGGTTACCCAGCACAAGACGATCCTAGGAGGTAAGCTAGTGGGAAGGTCACAACGGGATTTAAGCTTGACTTGAAGTCAAGGGGTATTTAGAGCATAACCGGGTTATTGGGTAATGGGAATTAATATTTGGTGATAAATTAGGAGTTAGTAAGATCAGGGGGAAATTCCGGAGGTTTTGGCTATTTTGTCCCCGGGGGTGTTTTTGGGACCCCAAGCATTAGGTTTTATTGGAAGCTACTTAAGCTTGAAGTAACCTTTTAAGAGAATAAAAAGAATGTTCTATACGTTCTCTCTCCCTAAAAGTTCCCTTTTCGTTTCCCGATCGCTTTTTCGAAGGTATCTTGAGTTCTAGGACTCGGAATCAAGCAAGGATTGAGGCATAGCAATCCTAAGGAGAATTAGAAGCTTATTAACTAGAGGATTTAGTTGGAAACAACTCAATCAGAGGTAATTCAAGTTTAAGTTTTAAGTATTTAAAAGTTTTTAAGCTTGAATTGGATTTTGTGAATCGTTGGGTTTTTAGTTTGTTTGAGCCTTGGGTTTTGGTGGTTTTGGACCATTGGGGAGTTTGGGAAATTTGATTTGATGATTTGTAAATGTTTGGATGGGTTTTTGGAAGGTTTTAAAATGGAAAAAACGAAGAAAAGTGGCAGGTGCGAGGTTGCGGCCCTGTTCTTGGGCGCCGTGGCCCTAGCTTGAAGAAGATGGAGGAGGCTCTGCCAGGGGGGCGGGCCGCGGCATGGCCATGTAGGGCCGCGGCCCTTAAAGGAAAAATTGCCCAAAAGTGTGTTTTTGTGATGGAAACTTAGCTCTAAGGGCCTGTGATCGATCCTACTACTTAGTTGAGTGGGATTCGATGTCTCGGAGGCTTGGGTTAGGTTTGGAAGTATTTATTTACTCATTTTGATGAGGTTTTATATTATGGTTGTGACTAGGTTATCACTAGAGGCTTGGAATCGGGATCGTTCTTGTGGCTCGTTTGTTGGTAACCTGTGCTTGGACCCAAGGTAAGAAAACTGCACCTCATATGTGACATGCATGGTTATGTTTGATGCATGTTGGATGTTTAAATGTAAACATTGATAGCATAATGAATGCTTGGAAATCTTGCCCATTTGCATATGATTATTACTGAGGCGTGCTGGGTGATTAAGTGTGATGCATGTGATGCATGAGAAACATGTGATTAGGGCATGCCATGAATGATGAGTATGAGAATGGACAGAGCTTGAGTCTCTGTGTTTGTGCAGGATTATAATTGTGCTAGCAACTGCTTAGTAAGCATGCTGAATGCCCTGTTCTTGGATAATTGGCATATGATACACATTGTTAGCATTGCTTACTTGTGCATGGCACTGACTAATTAGTCAGATTTGGCAAAGGTGTTAGTATCAACTGTGAAGCCGTGACTCACTAGTCAGGTTCGGCAGTGGTGTTGGGCACTGGTCAAGCACTGACTAATTAGTCAGATTTGGCAAAGGTGTTAGTATCAACTGTGAAGCCGTGACTTACTAGTCAGGTTTGGCAGTGGTACTGGGCACTGGTCACATTGTGCTAATTCACTAGTCATGACAACCCTAGTGTGTAGTGCAAGCTATGTCGATTGGACCTAATCGACCCTCTGCATTGAATGACTCAAAGAGCATTAATGCAAGACCGACCTCAAGTTCGATGAATATAAACAAGCATTTATCTAGCCAAGGGCTAGCCATGTAGAGCCATTGCGGGAAATGGGCACTGGGCCCTAGTGACTTGGTTGTCAGTCACCCAGTATGGTTTACTAGAACCTCAAGTGATATTCACTCGTTTGATCAGGGCTATTTGCTCTGTATGATCTTTTTGATCATCATATGCATGGCTTGGGCACTGGGGCCCCTAGTGACTTGCTTGTTGGTCACTCAGCATGGTTTATCGGAACCTCTAGTGTTACGACACTCATCTGATTAGGATTGACTTGATAGTCCTCCAATCAGAAGGTCAAGATTTCTTATCCTGGATACTCCAGCATCTGTTTGAATTCATTTTCATGCTGAATAGAGCTATGAATGCTAGGCATGCCAGATATGGTTTGAAATCATGATATGACTGTTTATGAGCATATGAGTTTTCTTGCTGGGCTTCGGCTCACGGGTGCTTTGTGGTGCAGGTAAGGGAAAAAGGAAGCTGGACCATCCTTGAGTTGGAGAGCTTAGGTGATGACGTGTACATATGCAGCTGCTCGACCAATACTTGGGCGAGGTTTGAAAGTGGAACTAGGGCTGAAACCTGTTTTGCCGCTTAGAACGGCCTGTTGTAAACACTTTCGTGTAATAAACCCTGAAATTATATTTTTGGGATCCCAATGTATACAGTAAACGATCTTAACCAAAGTTTTTAACCCCTAAATCGCTAATCACACTTAGTTACACGTTTATGGCCAAACGACTCGATTAGCGAGTTTAGCACTGTTTGCAATGTGCACTGTAGCGGTCCCTGGAGTTGGGGTGTTACAATTAATATCATATATAATGAATAAAATAGTCAACAACGTATTAAAGTACATAATCTTTAATAAATGGTTGCTAGTACGGTTTACTAAGCTTATGGGATGCGAATAGTTTAGATTCGAACTAATGATGTGGATAGACATCTTAGTAAAAGTGTTGTATATAATAGTGATTATATATAACATGACCGATATTAATTGATTATCTTTATAAACTTTTCGTTTTTCATAAACATTTAATGCATATCATAATAGATGATCATTTGTAGTAGGTCTAGGAGGGTGGAGCGATCACTGCATTCTTGGTTGAGCTCCCCTATGGGATTGATGGCTCCTAGCAAGTCTAGGAAGGACCCCTTGATCACGAGATCATGATGGTTGGGCTGGTTCTATAGCTCGACTAGCTGGTCGTGAGGTTTCAAGTTTTGCCTAACCAATGTTCTCAAGGTGAGTGTTCACTGGTTAGGATCTCACTACTTGATTCTATGACAAGACGACCTCTAGCAACTTTGCCGCCTCAGCATTGCAACGGTCAGCTTCTTCTTGGAGAGCTTCAAAGGCTCTCTTTCTTTGATCCAACCATGCTTGAAAATCTTGTCTTTGTTTGTTGAGGGCTTCAGATATAGCCTCTTGAGCTGCTGCCTCATTTTCAAGCATGACAACCAATTGCTCCTACTGATAGAGTAGTTTTTATAGTGTTTTAGAGAGTTGTTTTAGGGAATTTTTTAGCTTATTTAGTTATGTTTGTGTAGTATGTCGTTTTTGTTTCCCGTGTTTGATAATATTTCAAGATTTATGGAAAAATTGATAAATAATTGTGTTTGGCTTTGAAAAGATATGATTTGTTGAAACAAAGGCATTTAAGCCGCGGTTCTGAGTATTAGAGCCACGGCACTGCAATTAGACAGAGACGCCGAATCCTAAGAAGTTGAGGGCTGCGACACTACCTTTGAGAGTTGCGACGCTATTGATTGAAGCATTTGAGCTGGGACGCTGGTTAACTCAGAGACGAGACGATTATGAATCATGGACACAGGGCACGGCGCAAACTTATGGGGCCACGACGCCTGAGGCGGTCAATGTGCAGATTAGAGCATTTTAAGTAGGGCCAAAAGTGGAATTTCATGTTCAAAGCACAAACTACTATTTAAGCAACATTATGACAATTTCTGAAAGGGGGAACCCTAAGGAGAGACTCAAGGAACACTCTATGGAGAAAAAAGCTTGGAGATCAACTAGTTCTATCATTCTTTTTCTTTTCTTCTTTTACTTTATCTTGTAATGATGTTTATATTTAGTTTGATGAATTTGATTATGTTTAGCATGAACTAATTTTCTTATTTATGGTGTTAATGGATTCTCTTGAAACCTTATGATAATCTAATGTTGTTTTTATGAATTTCTTATCAATATTGTGAATTGTTTGAATTATGTTTAATGCTTTGTGAATGCTTGATCACCATTTACATATTTATATGATTTTAACCTGAGATCTAAGAAGTGAAGGATAAATATGCTATAGTCAAATAATCATAGATTTATATTGGACGAGAGTACCTATATGATTTGTGTAGCTTAGGGATTACGTGTTTAATGCCTGCACTATGTTAGCTTACCACAGAGATGGAAGAGATTGCTTATTGTAGATAACTATAAGTCCTAGTAAGAATATAATTTACAATTGTAATATATCACAATAGAGATATGAATTCTTAAATTCACATTAGAAAGCATTGGGTGGATAGTTGATGAAGTTAATAACCCTAATTCTTATTCCATTGAATTAATATTTTGTATTTAGCTCTCTATTATTCTATTTTATTGTTTTATTCCTTTAGTTTTATAAATTCTGAATTCATTATTTGTCGAATCAATTAGAATTAAAGATTAATTTTTGGTAGTTAAGAATAGTCTTCGTGGGAACGATACTTGATTTATCACTTTATTACTTGTTATGATTGCGTGCACTTTTGTAGTTAAAAATTTGCACAGCACATGCATCTGCCCCACGACCCCTATCAGCTGTTCAAGGTTGGGGTGCAAGTCTTCTCCTAACTCCACATGGGCCTCATCTTGCCCGGCCGTGGCTGGTGGAGGCAGGCTTCCAAGAGGAGGAAATTGATGAGCAGGGTGCAAATGAGGGATCTGACTGCCCGAGGGGCGATCAGGATGGGCAGTGTTTGGGTTCCCCCATTGTGGCTCTTGTGTAATGCTCCGAATTCTTCGATGTATTTAACGGCGTGAACAGTAGGCCATGAGGGCCATACTTGCTTAATTATGTTATTAATTGATAAATGCATGTATATGTTGATTATATTATGATATGATGTGAAATGCATGCATGTGAGTCCATATTTCTTATTACAGGGGTGTGATGGTAATTAGGCCCATTGAGGGTAAATTGATTATTTGTACGCATGTTGGTGATATATCTTGAGACCACATTATGATGTGGGTTTGTTCGAGCCATTTGACATGAGACGAACAAGGAATGTTAATTAACGGTTTGGTCATAACAGGCTTAAGCTCGGGGCTCGGGGTGAGTCTCAGGGTGTTTTAATGATTAGAGCGTTACCGGGCATTAAAGGGTAACGAGATGTGGATTATTGGTGTTTGGGTATATTGAGATTAGTGGGAATTGGGAAGCGTTAATTATCATTAACGGTGTAGGTGGAAAATGCCAAAATTACCCTTGAGGTGGTTTTAGAAGCTTTAAAAGACCTAGGGGTATTTTAGTCTTTTGGCTTGGATATATATAATGTTGGAGGCTGTAGAATAAACAGAACCAAAAACAGAGTTTCCCTCTTCTCCTTCCCGTACCTTCTCCTTCCTTCATTTTCCTTGTGAGTTTTTGTGATCTTGTTGAGGATTTGAGCTTGGGAGCTAGGCCTTGGTACTTTGGGAGAGTGTTCCACTGTGGAAGAGCACCATAACCTTAACTTGAGGTAAGCTTTTAGCCATTAGTTACCATGTATTCTCTGTTTTCGTTTTAAGATTTCAGCTCGAGATTTTTGTGTGGAAAGTTGGAATCAAGGGAAGTTTATGTGGTGTTTTACTTGGTTTATGATTGGGGAGAGTTATGGGTGATGTTTAGAGGTTTAATTGGGTGTTAGGTTGGTGTTTTAATTGGGTTTGAAGGGTTGGTTCAAGAGAAAACGCAAGGGAAGAAAAACAGGGGTTTTGGCTGAACTAGAGGTTGTGCCGCGGCATGGCCAGGGAGAGCCGCGACCCTTGGGGAAAGCTGAGTTTGGGTGCCTCTGTTTGAGGGGCGGGTTGCGGCCCTTAGTGGCTTTTTGGCCAGAAATGGCTTTTTGGCTCGGGGATGCAAGTCTAAGGCCCCGGGGTTGAACCTACTACCCAGTTGAGTAGTGTTTGATGTCCCGGAGGTTAGGTTTTGGTTTGGGAACCTTTTATTATTCATTTTATTGATGGAATCCCATAATTGGTTATGACCAGGTAACTGCTAAAGAACCAAAAGGGCGATCGTTCTCAGGGTCATTCTTTTATTCATTTTAGCTCGAACCAGAGGTAAGAAAACTACACCCCAAGTGTGACATGCATGGATACTCGTGAGGCATGTTGGTTGTGTAATATGGACATGGATTGAATATAGAATGTTGGGCATATGTTGCTCACTTGTGCAAGGTACTGACTTATTAGTCAGGTTTGGCAAAGGTGCTAGTATCAACTGTGAATTTATGACTCATTAGTCAGGTTCGGCAGTGGTTCTGGGCACTGGTCACGTTGCATTGACTCATCAGTCAGAATTGGCAAAGGTGTTAGTGTTAACTGTGAAGCTGTGACTTATTAGTTAGGTTCGGCAGTGATACTGGACACTGGTCATGTAGCGCTGACTCATTAGTCAGAACGGCCTTAGCGTGGATCACGCAAGCCAACAGAGATTAGATCTAATCGACCATCAGCATTGAATGGCTCAAAGAGCATTAATTCCAGACCGACCCCGAGGGTCGATGAATGAAATAAGCACTTGGAGGCTAGTGGCTTACCTAGCAGCCACTCTCCCTCTTAAACCATGTGATGTTCACTCATTGGTTCGAAAGTTTTATGTACAGTGTGATTATAATAATAATCATTTGATATTGTTTATGAAAAGTATTATGTTTTCTTGCTGGGCTTTGGCTCATGGGTGCTATGTGGTGCAGGTAAAGGGAAAGAAAAGCTCACCTAGCCTTGAGTGGAGAGCTGATGTGGTGATGTGTACATATGCGGCCGCTTGACCACCACGGCCAAGGTGTTCTCAGAGAAACTAGGGGGTTTACCCTATTTTTGCTGCTTAGGTCGGCGGGATTGTAAATTTAAAACTATAATGACCATTTTGTACTGAGAACCACTTGTAAATGTTTTGTTTAGCTCTACAGATCAGTTTGTAATGAAAATCTCCATTTCCTTTTTATTGATTTTATGCCTTAACCTTTTAATTACAGTTAGAGCACGTTTTTGACCAAAGGACTCAGGTAGTGAGTCAAATTTCCAGTCCACCGTTCACCGTAACTGTTCTGGGGTAGCCAGGGTGTTACACTTGACTCTGGCTTCTAGTAGTGATTTCCATTGCTTCATATGGATATATTAAAATAGAATCTTGAGTTCAACTTTCAATGAAAGCACCAAAATGTTGAGTAACGTTTTGGTCAACGACACTAAGTTAATTTATAAGATGGAATAAGAATTAAACGAATTCAAATCACGTAAGCGACACAAAGAATTTTATAGTGGCTTAGCCCCAAGAATTGGTAATGACTTACGTCCACTTTCACTTTTATCAATCAAAGATGTCTCAAACTCAAGATAAAGAAGAAACAAAGTTCAACTGGGTTTCTTAAGCTGGCAAAAGAATACAATTCGAAGGGTTTTGTATGTAAAGTGCGTACAAAAGAAATCTCTAGTCTCTTCTCCTGTAATTTTCACTTGGGGTTAATGATTGAATAAACTCCATATTTATAAAGAGTCTTAGTGGGCTATGGACCCTTACAGGAAAATCTAGGCCCTACACGTGTAGGTGTGGGATCAGTACATCCAGTTACAAATTCAAATAATACAAGATTAATATAATTTAATTAATTGTTATCTTTTGAAATCCGGATCTTCGAGTAAAAGGATCCTACCCCTGGAGCAGGTCTTACACTCCTAGCAACATCATGGAATGGTACAACCCTTCTCCATTATCGAGCAGGTTACTTGAACTTTGCTGAATAAGATTCTGCATTTCGATGTAACCCTCTCGAACAATTACTCCTTCCGACCAGCTCTCTAAATTTAATGTAGTGTAATGCCTTGTGTCTGTTTCTTATATGCCACGTCCTCAATTCCTTACACGTGTAGGTGTGGGATCAGTACATCCAGTTACAAATTCAAATAACAAAAGATTAATACAATTTAAATATCAGTTACACAAATATCTTGGGATATTAATTGGTGTCTTGTGAAATCCAAATCTTTGGGTAAAAGGATCCTGCCCCTGGAGCAGGTCTTTCACTCCGAGCAACTTCATGGAATGGTACAACCCTTCTCCATTATCGAGCATGTTACTTGAACTTTGCTGAATAAGATTCTGCATTCTGATGTAGCCCTCTCGAGCAGTTACTCCTTCGACCAGCTCTCTAAATTTAATGTAGTGTAATGCCTTGTGTCTGTTTCTTATATGCCACATCCTCAAGTCCAAATTGGGTTAAACATAGGTTATTAGACTCTCTAAAAAAAGAAACGATAGAATTTTATCTAATCCTGAAATTCTAAAAGTTTCCATAAGCCTTCTCTCTTCTCAAACCTCTCTAGATCTCATGTGCTGAGAATATCTAAAGAGGCTAAAATCAACTAGTGAATCTTACGTGCCCACACACATCCCTGTATGTTAGAGGAACGACTTAGAAGACTAGTTGTGAGCTTTCGCTTGTATAGGAAGATCGTTGATTTTCTGAAAACACTCAAGGAATCTCGAAAGGCTCCAAGAGATCATATTTATTTCCTTGTTTGTGTTAATTTAATGTATATGTATATGTATATGTATGATCATGCCTGATATTAATAAATTTTGAAAATCCCCTCCCACTACAACAATTTTGCTTATATATTACGTTAAAATATTACATATATTTAGAAGTGTTATAAATATATCCTAATAAAAAAAAAACAAGCTGAAATTTTACCCAAAGAGGTGGCAAGTGAAAATACTTAGCGCCAAATGAAAATGAAAAATATCATTTGGGGGTTTCCTCTCTCTCTCTCTCTCATTCGGATTCAGCCCATCTAATTTCTGAACTCCATCACCCTAATCACGCCTCATCCTCTCTCTCTCGCCTTCATTTTATCAGTTCCCTCTCCATTCTCCATCACGCTCTCTCTCACCGAGTCTATCGACTCTCTCCTTCACGCCATGACCACGCCTAGCTAAAGCTCTCTCTCTAACAGAGTATATCAACTCTCTCTTCCTCAAGCCCCGATACTCTAAAGTCTAACTGAACAACACCACGTTTAGTCTCTCTTCACTCTTTCCCGTTGAGCTGTTGGAGCACACACGAGCACGGAGCAGCTAAACCAAGACCCAGGTAACCCAATTACTCACGAATTTGTTAGTTTCTTCTATAGTTTTTTTTTTCTTTTTCAGATTTCAAATTAATATCAAGAAAGTGTTTTGAATATTGATTATATATATATATTTGTTTCTAATTGAGATAACAACGAAAATTAAAACTAGAGAGGTTGTATGCTAGCTAATTTAAACACTCACAGGGCCTCTCTTTCTCATGCTCCCCTCTTTCCCTCACCTCTCTCAAATTTCACCTCACTGAAGCCTCTCTCGGAGTAGCTCAAGAGGTAAGGCATTTTGATTTTTTTTTAACTTTGATTTTGATATTTAATGTTTTAGTTTGTTAAGTAAAACTTGTATTGATTTTTGTTTTGGTTTTGGGGTATTATCAGTGGGTATAAGTCTTGGTTTCTCCCCTTGTTGTTGATCTGGTTCTTCGATCCCCTATTTCACAATCAGGTAAGTCAAACTTCCATTTACATATTATTGATTAATAACCAAATTTCTGTATATATATAGTGCATATTATACAAAGATAAATGATAGGTGCTTGCCATCCTTTTTTTTTTTTTCTATGTACATAAAGAAATGTTAAGAAAGATGGTTATATTCTCTGTTTGTCAAAATGTGAATATTATATATAGATAAGATAAATGAAATTAAATATGATTTTATGACAGCTAATTAGATAACTCATGACACTATATTCTTATGAACTAATGTGTTGTTAATAGAAAATAGTTTTGTTTTGTTTTAGGTGTTTTTCACTTTTTAATGAATTTGTACCTACTTTTCTCTATCAGTAGAATGGTCAAGAAGCTAAACCGATATTCTATATTACAATATAAAGTATTATTTTATAGATTTAGGTATCTACAAGACACACAGTATGTTATAACTAATATAAATTTGAATTTTTTTTAATATAGGTCTATTTGGTGCTTAAAATGATCCAAATTATTTCTCCATGTGTGTTCTTTGTCTCTACTCAACTTATATCAAGAAAACATTTTGAATATAGTCAATACATATATAATTTTTTGTGTTGGAATTATTTCTAATTGAGAGAATACAAAGATAAAATTTAGAGATGTTGTAAGAGTGAGAATATGGTGCTTAATACTTAATGTTTGTGATTTGAGAATATGGATTTAGATGACCTTTTCTTTAGTCCTTTTGTTGGCTTTTGTGTATGAAATTTGGATTTTACAGATTTGATTTATGCATATTCTAGAATCTAAATTTATCAGGTTTTTATTCATGTGAAAATTTATAATATTGATTGTATGGGTTTTGATCATAAATAATGAGATTTGTGTTTGATGCTGTTATATTGCTAATATATGGCTCTATCTCTGTATTTTTATTCTATTTGTAATATAGTTAAAACTTTTCTGGATGGCTGCCTCCAAGAGAAGAGGCAAGATACTTTGTGTGCAAGCAATCTTTCACGGGGGACTCTTATTTTTGTCTGCATTTTGCAAGTGGTATGCCTTTTACCTTTGTTTTAATATTATGCTAATGTTAGATGAGTTTGAATATCTTAAATATTCATCCATAGTGCAGTAGGTTATGAGATTATTGTTGTGTGCTGCGGTGATAACAGAAGGTTGAGAACTTGTGTGTCTTAGTGAAGTAGGATCTTAGAAATTTGTGTGTTGCAATGAGATAAGGAAGAAAACATGCATGTTTTTTGAATTAGTTGAATTGATATTGGTAGATGGTTAATTTCTAGTCTAGGGGAAATGGTGTTTGATTTTATATAGACTTATCTAGTATTACTATTTTATAATTGAATTGTGTTTGCTTGGTTTGTTTGATGATTGGTACATTAATTAGATTGTTAAAAACACACACTTTTAAATGGTGTAATAATCTTTTTGTATAGACTTTGAGGTCCTTTTCAGTTGTATTGCAAGCAACTTTGCCTGAGTTGCTTCCTTTCTTAGGGTCCTTAATCTTCTTAAAGAAACCAACATATCATTTTGTGTTGGCACTATAACAAAATTGGGTTTTAGAGACGAATTTGTCGCTAAAGCTTTCTAAATCCTCGCAATATCGAATAGAGATAACGAAATTGTCGTTAAACTTCCTCGCTAATACTTTGTTTCTATTGTTGAACTATAGAGAGGACATTTAAAATCCTCGCTATTGCTCGGTAATAGAGAGAAAATTTTAGTCGCTATTTCATAGAATATTAGGTTGATATGCATACATATATATGTTATGTCATTAAACCAGCTTTTTTCTACTTCCTTGGTGATGTTAGGCT
Source organism: Humulus lupulus (assembly GCF_963169125.1). Lineage (NCBI taxonomy): Eukaryota > Viridiplantae > Streptophyta > Magnoliopsida > Rosales > Cannabaceae > Humulus > Humulus lupulus. The sequence continues at coordinate 76,082,410 of NC_084794.1, read as the reverse complement.
GTCATTTGGTGAGTGACTTTATGCAAAGAGTAGCAACACGTCTTTTCTACTGAGTATCATTTATGGATTTAATTCATAATTAAATATTTTGATACCAAGACCAAATCTAACACCAGAAGAAAGAAAACCCCAATATTAGACATTTACCAAAACATATAACAAAATAATAATAGAATAAATCAAGTGAGAATTATTTTTTGTTTTATTAAAAAGAAAGAAAGGGGGCCTAGTTCAATTACCCAAGTGTGTAAACTTTGTTGAGACCCATGATTTAGTTTCTACACCATTAATTTTTTAATGCTTTCCACTATGAATTGTGATAAGGTATTTCTTTTGTTTCCAAATGATCAAGTAGTTGAGTCTTTGGAGGCCTTGAATTTGATTGATTTACTTGTGGCTTTTCTTGTTGATGCTATACATGTTTAATGGAATAGTTAAATCCTTTTGTAAGGTACTTCTTTGATCACTCTGATTACAATGTGATTGAATCCTACAATACTTTGTTTTTTTTCCACTATTAATGGCAACTATGAGGAATTGTATTGCATAGAGACACTCTTTAAATCTCCATAGAGTTATCTGTGTTTTTTTCTCTTCTGTATTTTAAATTCTTTCATCTCCCTTTATGGGCTTATTTTTCTTGTTGTATTGCCTCCTAGTGGTCGAACTCTATTGGATGGAGATACTATTTAATATTTTATTTCCTAATTGTGAATTGAAATATATATATTGGAATAATATTTGCATTGTGGCTATTAACAATTGTTGTTGTGTCTCTAGTTAGTTATTTGGTTTTTATATTTTATTAAGTTTTTTTACTTATATTTCTATTTGATAGTTTTATTTATGTATAATTTATGCGTTTATATTTATATGAATATTATGGACTTGTGAAAATGGTAAATCAATGTATTTTATTGATAGATATTTTAAAAGCCTCTATTGTTAGACATAGAGGCTGATTTGATGTTATATTGCTTGTAGTCTCTTCTAGTTTTGTACAAGTTAAGCATTGTCAAATAACCTTAATAGAAATCATTTTCTTGTAAATGGAACCAAGCCACTTGATAGATGTAGTTTATTCTTGAAATTCTATTCTTTTTGACATTTTTTTGCAGAAATAATTCTTTTATCATTAGAATAAGCGAAAGCCCTTAAATAAGCTTTTTCTACAGTTTATCTTTACTGGTTTGAGCAGAAATTAGTCACCATGTGCATAACAACACATTAGAAACACTATATTGAGGAAGTTATCTTACAGTTTTTCCCTGTTTTGAATATTTCTTGCTTAATTGAGGAAGTTTTAATGTTCACCATGTTCATGACTAGAATTTTCATGTATTAATGATCTTGTCGTTACTAAGAGGTTTGATGAGTCCTTGGGACTTTTTCTCTTGCATGTTCATTTTTTTTTCTTAAATATAATAGAAATGTTCACAATGATTAATTGATATTGGGTTTTACTTTTCTAATATTATACGAAGCCCCCCATAAATTTATGAGTATCTTTCTGTAATGTGTTAAAGCTTTTTATTTTAAGAATGTCTTATGTTATAGCTTCACTGTTTTTTGCTTGAATATAACTTGCGTCTTATCCTAAAGTATTGTGGAATAGATTAAAATTTTAGTTCTACTTTGGTATAATATGACACATATTCAGAATATAGCCACAATTTTGTGTGATTTTGAATTAAAAACTTGTAAACTTGGGGTTCTAAAAGTTTGGAGAATGATGCTGAAACTCATGTATATTGTATGTTGTAACCCAGTGTTTTTTCTCTCTAATTTTCTCCCTTTCACCTCTGAATTTATTTTCACTGCTAATAATTGTGATTTTGTATTGTGGAATAGATTAAAATTTTGGTTCTAATTTGGTATAATATGACACATTCAGAATATAGCCACAATTTTGTGTGATTTTGAATTAAAAACTTGTAAACTTGGGGTTCTAAAAGTTTGGAGAATGATGCTGAAAACTCATGTATATTGTATGTTGTAACCCAATGTTTTTTCTCTCTAATTTTCTCCCTTTCACCTCTAAATTTATCTGTTTTTTTGTGGAAATATCACTACTTCTTGGCCTTTTCCTTTTTAATAGGCTCATAATACTGAGCTAGAAGATGAACCTCAAAAAGATGACTTTCATCAGCCTTTGTCAAGGTATAAAGAAGAAAGTCTTATGTTGTGCTTTAGAGTTATGCTGCTGAATCTTTTTTTCATTTTCATTAATCTTTATGTATCGATAAAGTTCTTTAGGTATCATAAATCTGAAAATAGTAATGTTGAGCATTCTGGAGCTACTCAGGGATTGAATGAGATCAGTTTCTTAATTTGAGAAAGATTAAATTTCATATCTTGTTAGATGCAACTTATGTCTGTTCTTGATTATCTGAATTCAGGGCATAACACTAAATATTTTGATACTTTTTGTATTTAAATATAATACATAGTGCTTTTAAATATCCTACAATTGGTAGACACATACTTTATAAATTTAGATACTCAGTTCTAGAATAGCATATTAATAAGGGAAAGAAAAAAAAAGTCTCACTCTTTGTTTATTACTCTTTTGTGATAGGTTGCAGTTTCCACTACAAAGGCTTATATAAAGTTTCTTTCTGATGGATTTGTGTCTCAACTTGTGATTAAACTACATAACATATTGATTTGGATATAAATAATTGTCAAAAGTTCTTGATCCATGCAGTTGGAATATGGTCACTTGCTCTCCTGATGGTTTGGTCATTAGTCTGTAAGTAAATTCATGGCGAAAAACACCAAATTTTAGCTTATATCAGAAAAATTTGAGCTTATATGTCACACACAAATTTGAGACTTGAAACTATAAGATTTTTTCTAAGTAGTTGGGAATGGTTTTTGGTGCTACAGAGGAACTCCAAGCCAGAACTTATCAGGCATCCTTTCTGCAAGCATAGGAAACTTAACAAATCTCTGGAGTGTGTATATTGATATGTATATTGAATGAATGGTTATATTTTTTTTGAATGTATGGTTGAATGATGGATCGTTAATAATATGGTACTATTGGGTTAGGAATTGTTTTTAATGTTTTCTTAGATCAAGTGTTAGCCATATGGGGCATAGGAATATTTTTTAATTTTATTCTTGAAATCTGGTTGTAAAATTCTTGGTTCCACAAGAGGAGAAAAGGCCTGAACCACCTGCACACTCCAACCAGCGCCCCTACACTTATGGACCTAGCATGCCATTGCCCAATGCCCAGGGCACCAGCGCCCATCGCATCAGGCCCGTGCCTATGCTCCTCACCCCTGCTACCCGCGGACCCCAACTGCTGCTGAGCCCTTGCCTGCATGCACCGAACCCAGCCGAGCCCCTTGGGGGCTTGCCCTTGTCCCCAGCCCTAACCTAGGGCAACATTTAATGTTGCCCAACAAATCGCTATAATTTTGCTAATATCTTTTATTTAATTACTTTATAAAAAATTTTGAATTTGAAAAGTTAATTATCTTATTTTTATTATAAAAATAAAATATATTTTAGTTGGTTGAGATCTTATCTTTTGTTTAAATACTTATTTTAATTTGATTCTTTTAATTATATAAATTCAACTAAATTGGAAAGATGTTTAAAAAGGGTTATTTTATTAAAAATTAGTTTTAATTAAATGAATTAATTAGAAAATTAGTTTCTAATTAATCATTGGGCTTTGTACGCTCTAAATATCCACGCACTATTGGCGAGCTAGAAAATGGCCTAATTCGATCTGCCCCGTGTAAATCGTCCACCCGGAGCTGTTTTATTACGGGCCTCCATCTGTCCAGCCCGAGCTGATTAGAGAGTTAACTGCTACTCGGAGGCATCGTGTTAGCAGTATAAGTGTCACGAGCTGGCACCACATTAAGCTCGTGATGCGGCATAGATCTGACACCCGAATCCTTGTAAAGTCAACCACGCAATATAAATGAGCATATATCAGACATCACATGTCTGTTTTATTCGTGATTTCTCAGATGCGCAGTATAAACGTGCACATTCAGACATCCCGTATCTGATTTGGGCCAGGCAGCCCATTACCCATCCTTACCTATTGATTAGACCACACTTCACTGTAAGGTTTTAGGAATTAATCATCAGTGTCACAAAGATGACGTGAAGGATAAAGACATCACGGGATGACCCCATTGCCAACCCATATATCTTCTTCCTATAAATACCAAGACCCTGGGTAGTGCAAGGGGTTGGCATATCATTGTAAAGAAACAATCTGTAAGAAATAGTCAAGAGATATCAATAATATCGACTGGTGGACTAGAGGGATTTTAACCTTCGAACCACCTAAAAAGAAAGGAGTGACCATCTTCCCATGGTATTAGTTTCTCAAATCCAAAATATAATTATCTTCATATTACGGTTCACCAATTTGCACTAATCCATCCTATTTATTCGTATAATTACCTGTTGGCGAAGAACCACGTCAACAGTTTGGTGCTTTCATTGAGATGATTTAGATTGGTGCTATCACAAAAACCTGATCATGGTGGTTACTAGTTCGAGGCATGGTAACGAGGCGAATCAACATGATGGGCAGGAGGCCCACCATGCTGCCATATCCGACGAACCAAACCCTGAGGTCCAGTAATGATCGGGAAAGCAGCCGATAGGCCAGGACGGCACCAGGAGTTCGGCGCCCCGACCGCCAAACCCGAACTCGAGTTTCTTGACGGCGATAGAGATGGAGAACATACAGTTAAGGGGTCAGCTATCCAGAGAAAGTAAGCAAATCGAAGAAGTCTTGGCCCGGCTACCCCCTCTTGCAACCGACATTAACGTCGAAAAGAGGCAAAGTGGGACTCACAAGTCTCGCGGGGATAATCAGCCCAGACCTAGTTGATCAGTCAGAACCTCAACCCCGAGTTCTGCACCCATGTCACACCATAACTAGGAAACTATGTTTGAGGAGTTTCCCATGACCAATCAACAATTCAGCCGATCAGTCCAAACCTCGACTCCTAGCTCGATCCCACCGTCGAACACGCCCAGAAGGGCTTGTGGCAGCTCACGGAGGAGATCCGGGGAAGGCTCGTGCAGACAACCTGCTCCGGCCAGCCCTCCTGTGCCGCGGTCAGACTACCGAGCGCAGAATACTAGAGATGGTAGAGTAGAATGGCCACGAGCTAATTTGATCCACCCGGATGGGACTAGGATCACTTTGCCAGTTAGGCATCCCCCATCGCCGATAAGATACCCATCTCCTTCCTGTCCAGTTCAAGACATTTCGACACACGGGAGCAGCAGAAGAAATCCTCGTCCCGCCAATCCTTCCCATCACACCCGAGCACGTGGGGAGGTCCCGGATCCTCACCCCCAGCAGCGGGCTCCAAGATTTTCCAATGGGAGCTACTGGACCGGGAGCCACCGAAGTGGCAGGTCCGGTGGAGACCTGCGTAATCACTTAAGTTCTGCGTAAAGCCCTCGGGCCACCTCGAGTGTCGACCTTCGAGATCGCCTCAACTCGCAGAGGGGGAGTCCGGCCAGAAATGGAAGTCATGCTCGCTGAGAGGATTTTCCTTCCGAAGTACGTGACAGTGGGAATGTCCCACCTAACTAAGCTCAAGCTTGGAGGGACAATAACCTGCCTAATGTGTACAATGGAACTGGAGTTGTTGAACAACCCTAGAATAACCAAGGGATTAAGGACCAGACCCTAGAACGTTTAGCTTAGGTGGAGGAGCTAATGAAGAAGCTCTTGTCAGAAAAGGAGAAGGACGAGTATGACTCGGGGGGCGAGCTCGAGCTTTTTGCCTCCAACATAGCAGCCACAACGTACCCGTCGGGTTTTCGGATGCCCCACCTGTCTAAATTCGATGGAGACGGAGACCCATAAGATCATTTGGGTATGTTCAATACCCTGATGATGGCCCATAATATCAGCCTCAAGCTGAGGTGTTTGATATTCCCTTCCACCTTGGTCGGACCAGCTAGGCAGTGGTTCAAGCAATGTAAAAAACATTCCATCAGCTCGTGGAAGAATTTTTCTACCGACTTCAAGAGGGCATTCTGAAGCTTCTCAAGCTGCCCGCGTCAAATCTAACACCTTGGCCAACGTGAAGCAACAGCCCGGGGAGCCTTTGAAAGCTTACCTGAGCAGGTTCGTGAATGTTGCGGCTCAAGCCAGGGACGCGGATGATAATTCCAAGCTTATGGCCTTGAGAACTGGAATCCTAGTTGGAGGCGGGCTATGGAAAGAGATACAGAGAAGAGGTGTCAGCAACGTGGATGAATTTCTGAACAAGGCCCAGGAATGGATAAACCTGGAGGAGGCGTGAGCATTGGTCATAGGAACCAGCCAAACCCTGGATCAGCCCGTTGGAGTGGAAACGGATGTCGTAAAAGTGACTCAAACCGTTACACAGAATAACCAAGGGGGTGGAGGTAAGAGAAAAGGGAGTGGCGAGGGCAGCCAGCACGGTCCAAAGAAGAACAAGCCTGTGGAAAAGTTTGAGCCAGTCTACGCGGCTTATACCGAGCTCACAAACACTAGGGAACACATTTTCCTAGCAAATTATGCCCGCCTCCCCTGGAAAAAGCCGGAGCCTTTGAAGCACTAGAAGGATAAGAGGGACCCTTCCAAGTTCTGTCGATTCCACAACGACATTGGCCACAACACTGATGATTGTAGGCATTTGAATGATGAGATCGAGACACTCATTAGAGCCGGAACCTTGGTTCAATATGCGCGAAACTGGGTTCCTACTAGTCAGCCAGCCCCGGAAGCTCCGGTAAATCAGCCCGGGCCCCAGATAAGTCAGGGTACCCCTTCTCCTGTAATAGGAGGAGAGATATCCACAATCTCTGAAGGCCCCCATTTGGACGACACGAGCAGAGGTGCCCAGAAGAGATATGTCAATGAGTTGAAGGCTCATAACAGAGTGGAATTCGTCCTGGAGCAGGATCTACCCAAACAGTAACGATTGGAGAGGCAACCAATCATTTTTACCGAGGAGGACGCTAGTCACATCCAATTCCCCCATAACGATCCTCTAGTCATAATTGCCCAGCTCACCAATCAGAGAGTTAGGAGGATACTAGTCGATAATGAGAGTTCGGTGAACCTGCTATTCCGGTCTACGCTGGATAAAATGGGATTGTCTATCACTGAGCTGAAGGCCACCTCCATGATGCTGTATGGATTTTGCGGAGAAGGGTCGGCAGCGATAGGAACAATCGAGCTAGTAATAACCTTGGGAGAGGGGCCCCAAACTATCTATAAGCTCTTTGAGTTCGTGATTATCGATTGTTCCACCACCTACAACGCTATTCTGGGCCGACCTACGTTGATGGCATTTGAGGCCATAACCTTTATTCACCATCTCGCAGTAAAGTTCCCCTCCTCTACGGGGATATGTACGGTCTGAGGTGGTCAGCTCGCTGCCAGGGAATGCTATAGCATATCCATGAAGGGAAAATCACGACCCAAGCTGCAGATGATGACCATTCAAAGCGGGAATGAGGAATCTCATAAAGTATGACCTATTCCTGAGATAGAAAAACCTCAGGAAGCCAATGGGAAGGTATCCCCTGGAATGATGATATCGACCCTAGGATAGGCAAAGATAGATCCGAGCTCCAGGCCATTGAAGAACTCGAAGAGGTGAACATCGATCCGAAAGACCTCTCAAAGGTGGTGAAGCTCGGGAAAAACCTGTGTAATAAGAGGAAGGCGGAGCTGCTGAGATTTCTACAAGGGAATCTAGATGTGTTCGCCTGGTCTCATGAAGACATGATAGGGATCAGCCCAATCGTCATCATGCACACCCTCAACTTGGACAAAAACGTGCCTACGAAGTCCCAGAAACAAAGGCGCCTGGGCACGACACGAGCTGAGGCCCTAGAAGAGGAAGTACCTCGACTTTTAAAGTGTGGCTTTATTCGTGAGGCAAAATACCCGATTTGGGTCGCCAATCCTGTTTTGGTCCCGAAGCACAACGGGAAGTGGCGGACCTGCATCGACTTTTCCGATCTGAATAAAGCTGCCCCAAAGATTGCTTCCCCTTGCCAAGAATTGACTAATTGGTAGATGCCACTGCGGGGCACGAGCTCATGTCCTTTATGGATGCATACTTGGGCTATAACCAGATCACCATGAATCATGCGGACCAGAAACACACTAGCTTCATGACCCCAACTAACGTTTATTGTTACAAGGTCATGCCCTTCGGGCTGAAGAATGCAGGAGCTACATACCAGAGATTGGCCAACACGATGTTTTCTAATCAGATCGGGAAAAACATGGAAGTCTATGTTGAAGACATGTTGGTCAAGTCGAAAACTGCTGATAACCATGTCCCCGATCATAAGGAATGTTTTAAGATTTTAAGACAGTACGGCATGAGGCTGAATCCCCAAAAATGTACCTTCGGGGTTGCGTCAGGAAAATTTTTGGGTTTCATAGTCAACACCAGAGGAATAGAGGCGGACCCCGATAAAATCGGGTCGCTACTCGAAATGCCATCACCCCGGTCACGAAAAGACGTCCAAAGTCTAACAGGAAGGGTGGCAGCCCTTAATCGGTTCATTTCCAAATCAACCGACAAGTGTTTTCCATTCTATAACCTGCTTCGGGGAAATAAAAAATTTGAGTGGACCAATGAGTGTGAACGTGCTTTCCTCAACCTAAAAGCACATTTAGCTGAGCTGCCCGTGTTATCTAAGCCCACAGCAAGAAAGCCTCTTTTTCTTTATCTAGTTGTAACGAAAGATGCAGCCAGTGTCGTGCTGATTCGTGAGGAGGACCGCTCTCAGAAGCTGGTCTACTACATTAGCAAGAGGCTTCTCGGAGTCGAGTCTAGATATCCGATGATGGAAAAGATGGCGTTATACCTTATCACGGCCTCCAGAAAGCTCAGGCCGTACTTTCAGTCCCATTCAATCCACGTCATAACCGATCAACCTTTAAGACAGGTTTTGCAGAAATGTGAGGCATCGGGGCGTCTTTTGAAGTGGGCTATCGAGCTCACCCAATTCGAGATACTGTATGTGCCGCAAACTGCGATCAAAAGCCAAGCTCTGACTGATTTTGTAGCAGAGTCCACATGATTCCAAGAGGAACCAATGGAAGAACCAGTACGAGCCTCGTGGAAAGTTGTTGTGGACGGTTCGTCTAACGAGAACGGATCCGGAGCTGGAGTCATTTTGATATCCTCAGAGGGACATCGTTTCCACTATACATTGCGGTTCGGATTTGAAGCATCCAACAACGAGGCCGAGTACAAAGCTTTATTGGCTGGGCTAACGGTGGCCCAGGAGCTGAAGGCCAGCTCCATCCAGGGCTATAGCGATTCCCAGCTCGTGGTAAACCAGGTGTCAGGAGAATACCAAGTGCGGGGAACCAAGATGGTGCCCTACCTGGCCAAGGTAAAAAAGGAGCTGTCCGCATTTGAGCACAACCTAGTTGAATAGATATCTCGTGAGCAGAATGCCAATGCTGATGCCTTCGCAAAGCTCGCCACGTCCGGAGAGGCCGAAACCTTGGGCCTGGTACCGATGGAATTCTTGGAAAGGCCAAGCATAGAGGAACCGGGAGGGAGGTCAAGATGATCGACGCCAGGCCAACCTGGATGACTCCCCTAGTTGAGTACCTCACAACAGGAAAGTTACCTGAAGAGCGAAATGACGCGAGGAGGATACTTTACCAAGATCCGAGGTATACAATGGTAGACGGGACATTGTACTGGCGTGGTCTTTCTTTACCTCTTCTGCGGTGTGTACTTCCAGGCGAAGCAAAAACTATTCTGCAGGAGATGCATGAGGGATTATGTGGAGATCACGCTGGGGGGCAAAACCTGACCTTGAAGATATTAAGGCAAGGATATTATTGGCCCACTATGTCGAAGGATTCGATTTCTTATGTCCAAAAGTGCGACAAGTGCCAGCAGTTCGCCACGGTTTCCAGAGCCCCTCCAGTCGAGCTGAAGATGATCTCGTCCCTGTGGCCGTTCGCGGTCTGGGGAATTGATTTAGTTGGTGCCCTGCCCATTGGAAAAGGAGGAGTTCACTATGCGGTGGTGGCTATTGACTACTTCATGAAATGGGCAGAAGCGGAGCCCCTGGCGACGATTACATCAAAGAGGGTCCTCGACTTTGTAGTTAAGAATATTGTCTGCCGATTCGGGGTGCCAAAGAAGATCATGTCGGATAACGAAATCGAGTTTGATAGCGACCTCTTCACTAAATTTTGCGAGAGGCATGGCATAATTAAAAGTTTTTCCTTCGTGGCCTACCCCCAGGCTAATGGACAGGTCGAGGCTGTGAACAAGACACTAAAAGCGAGCCTTAAGAAGAGGTTGGATGAAGCCTAGGGAGTTTGGCCTGAACAGCTCCCCCAGGTGCTGTGGGCGTACCGGACCTCGCACTGAAATTCGACGGGTCACACTCCTTTCTCCCTGACTTTCGAGAGCGAGGCCGTCCTTCTTGTCGAAACAAAGATAGCCTCGCATAGAATCTGGGCGTTTGACCAAGACCAGAACGACAAATTGCTTAGCGTATCCCTCGACCTAATTGACGAAAAACGAGAAGCTTCGCAGCTGCAACTCGCGCATTATCAACAAAATATCACTCGTTATTTCAACTCAAAGGTCAAGAAACGCATCTTTAACTTAGGCGACCTGGTGCTCCGAAGAGTCTTCTTAGCCGGTATGGATCCCAAGGATGGAGTCTTGGGACCAAACTGGGAAGGACCCTATCAGATAATAGAGCTTGTAAAGGAAGGAACCTTTAAACTAGCTCGGCCTAATGGAGAAGCAGTCCCACGGACATGGAACACTATACACCTAAAGAAATATTATCAATAGTCATACTTTTGTAAGGCTTAATTATGAAAGCCACCTTGTTTTATTAAAAAATGAGAAGTACTTTTGTATATCGTTGTATGCTTCCGTGTGCGTGTAGTGTTAGAAGAGAGTGTTCCAAGTAACCAAGAAAGATCCCATTTTGTTTACTTGGGGGGCATATATCCTGGATACAATCAGGTCCTAAAACTTAGAAGTTAGTTAAATTGACTAACCAGTGTTTTTTTTCTTCTAAAAAGCATGAGGTGTCGATAAAACTAACGCGAACTAAGTTTTTAAATTAATGTCCTGGATATAACCAGGTCCTAAAACTTAGAAGTTAGTTAAATTGACTAACCAATGTTTTTCCTAAAGAACAAGAGGTGCCGATAAAACTAACGCAAACTAAGTTTTTAAATAAATGTCCTGGATGCAACTAGGTCCCAAAACTTAGAAGTTAGTTAAATTGATTAATTCAGTGTTTTTCCTAAAGAACACGGGGTGTTGATAAAACTAGCGTGAACTAAGTTTTTAAATTAATATCCTGGACATAACCAGGTCCTAAAACTTAGAAGTTGGTTGAAATTGACTAGCAATGCTTTGTAGTTTCGAAGAAAAAGTCAATAAACTAGCGCGAACTAGGTTTTTATCATTCACATTATATTAAAAAGAAAAATAAATGATGAAATTCAGGGTAACTGAAATCAATTGTCTCGAGGAGGAAAAACCTCGTGATAAATTATTACAGATAAATAAAAAAAAAAGACCCCAGGCCACTCCGCCGAGGTCACCCCCTTGGTCTCTTGCTTGCCAGCAGCGGAAGTCTCCCCAGTCTCAGAAGGCGGCTCCTATTGAAGACGGGCTTTGAACTTCTCAAGGAATGGCTCCCACACCTCGGGCGCCAAAAAGGAGAAGTTGCCATCTCGGTTGAAGGCCCAGCAATGGTAGAGCATGGCCTCCATGGAGGAGCAGGAAGACACCCTCTCTGCCACGATGGTGGCCTCGACTTCCAACTGCTTAGCCTTGGCCACCTCAAGCTCGGTCTTCGCAGCAGCCAAGGTGACCTGTGCGACCTTTTCACTTTCTTTGGCAGCCGCCAGGGCAACCTTGGCACTTTGCTCTTGCTGTTGGGCAGATGCGAGAGCGGCCTGAGCAGTCTGGAACTCGCCCTTGATCTCGTCAATCCTGGCCCTGGACCGAGCAACGCTGCGGTGTAGAGCCAAAGCCGCCTGCAAAGACATAGATAGTAAGGCACGTGCTGGGAAGAAAGCAAAGAAATTTAATTAAGTAAACTTATCGTGAGGGTCATCCCCAACAAAGACTCCATGAAATTCTCAAGGCTCCTCGTCTCGATCTCCCTCAAGTCCCTCAAGGTGGCATTGTAATAATGCTCCATTGTATAGCTCGCGGTCTTATAGACCGTCCCTTGGAAGGCCTCGGGGATTTTCTCCAGGGCCTGGCGTTAATCGAGATGCCCACGGTGGAAGTGGGAACTGGCGGGGTTCCAGCTGGTGCCTTCTGTTCCCGAGTAAGGGCTGGAGGTCGCGGGGGAGGTGGGGGCATGTTCTCTGTGGCTACAGGGACCTGGCTCCTCCCCTTGGCGGGAGACTTGGAGGTGGTCTAGGCAGGAGGAGTATTCTTAGTCAGCCGGGGTTTCTTGACCAGTGGCCCGGACGATCCTGAGGGAGGATTACCCCCCTGGAAGATGGATCGCAGGACGTTGTCTTCGGGCTGTGCCATCTCTTCGCCTGAAACAAAAAGAAAGGAACGTTAGTATACATGTAAGGTTACTTTATTATAATAAAAATCTAAAGGTGTATTGAAAAGGTCCTACCCTCCGAGCTAGAGGAGGAATCTATTGCCACGACCTCCGGCCTTGAAGCTTCTATGGGGGAGTCTAAGTTTATTACTTCACGGATGAGAGGGAGCACTAGGTCCAAATCCACCTCAGGACTGGATTCCTCTACATATTGCCTAAGCCCTGGAGCAAATACACCCTCCAAAAGGGAGGGCCACGACCTAAGGTTGGTCCCGTACTCCTCAAAGAAGGCCTACCTAAAGGACAGGGTGTTGTCTACTACTATGGTGCCCCTAGGGCGGCCCATATCATGGCACACCACTAGTTGATCTACACACTGGAGTAGGGTTATGTTAAGGTCTGGGTTATCTCGATGACGATGTATGAGCTGGCTTGGGTTAAACCTAGCAAGCCTTAGGTCTGCAGCGGCCCTGTCTAAGTCCCTAAACAGGTATGGGTTACCTTGGCCGGAGGGGCCGGCTGCTACCCCGGACTAAATCTAATCAACGTCGAGGCCTTGGGCATCCTCGAGAGCTTGCTTTCATCGCACGAGCGACACCTCATCTTCTTCGTCCTGCCCGTCGCTGTCCGCAGCATCCCCCTCGGGGATAGGCACCAGCTCGCGAGCTACTGGGATAGCCCGTGACCTCCTCAAGGCCAGAGTTTGGCCCGGAGAAATTAACTTACACGCCATCATCGTCTCATCAGATACGAGCTGGCAGTAGTCTTTTTCACTTGGTGGGAGCCCCGCCAAGGTATCGTATTGACCCCCAAGGGTCACCAATTTGGCTTTCCTCACAAAAATGGCTGCATGATGATGTTCAAGTCAATACGTGCAAAAAGAAATAAAGCAATATGGTGATTTTGCGAGCTGAGAATAGAGAGAACTTACGAGGATGGTTTAAGTAGTGGTATTCGCAGTTACGAAACCCGGTCGACATGAAGAAATGGTCCTTGAAGTCGTTGGGGTGGCTGGGCAGCTCGATGACTGCGGTAGTGTTGGGAAAACGGGTCAAATAGTAGAACCCGTCACCTCACCCCCGTTGATCCGGGCTGGCTTTGAGGCAGAATAAGAAAGGGATGTCCGCTGGTGTAGGGGCCTCCCACTCGTGCCTTAAGAAGAGGCACCTCAGCCCCGCCAGCAGACGGTATGAGTTAGGGGGCAGTTGGAAGGGAGCCAGCTTCACGTAATTCAGGAAATCCGCGAAGTACTGGTCCAGAGGTAGGAAGGCCCCAGCCTTGAGGTGTTCATCGCTCCAAGCTGCAAACTCCTCGTCGAGAGGCGTGCAACTCCTCTCGCCCTCGAGGGCATGTCAAGCAACAAGAGCGCCTATCCCAATTTTGATGTTATGGGATAGCAGGATCTTGTTGACCCTCCTTTGGGTCGTAATCTTCGAGACTATCCTCTCTACCTCGAAGAAGGCGTCAGGTCCCACCTCGACCTCTTTCTCCACCGTGGGACCGAAGTGGGGGATGGGAGAATCCACCGCAATCCCTTTCCCCTTGCTGGCCTGCTGGGATGACGAGCCAGCCATGCTCTTCTTGGGTACGTTCTTCCTGGGTCCCATCTGGTCGCCTAACGAACAAGAATGAAGAAAAGTTTAAATAGGCAACCTAAAAATAGAAAAGGGAATATGGCGCGATAAGTGATTTTCGTACACAGGCTGAAGTAATCTCAGCCCGTGGTGTGTGAAGCCACGCGTTGCCATGATCACGCATCCATGTTTCCAACAGATTCTTGATTGCTCGGGATCTGTGTGTCAGGAGGGTCAGAATAATGCTTTCCTTGGAGGGAAAGTTTTAAAAAGCAAAACCGCCTAGGAAGCGTGACCCCTAAGCTACCCGGTTTTGCACCCTAGAAACCTCTCACCTACCCCTTTCCAAACAGGCATTCCCTAAAGCTACCCAGAAAAATTACCCAAAATTTATCTTGTCCTAAGCATCATGTTCCTAGACATGTTCTCAAATAGTCGATATGCCTAGGATCAAAACCTATGCACCAAAAACCTATGCACAAAAATCCAGCCAAAAACAACCTACAGTGTGCGACCAAGAAAGATGTTTACCTAACAGAGAAACAGAAAGATCAAAACATGCAACAGGAAGAGGATGTACAGTGTATTTTTCGTGTGAAAGTCGCAAAAGGCGTAGGAATCAGAGTCCTGGTGGAGTCTTTAAAGCTGGACTGGTGAAGAAACTCTTGTGGTGAGAGCGTAAGGATCTCTAGGATGATAACCGAAAAAAGAAAAACTTCTGAGACTATAAAGGAGAGAAAATGAGGAAAAAAATTCAAATGAAGGGTGGCTAATACAAAAGATGGCCAACCTTATATATACGTAAGAGACATAAAGGAACGAGAACCGTTCGATCAGATTAATGCGAGATACGAGGGTCATAACTCGAGTGGCAAAATGACAACCGAAAGCAGGCTAGGACATTTAATGAAATTCTCAGAAACCGAACAGTCGTCAACCACGACGCTCCACATGTCTGATACCAACGTAGTGGGTGGGAGATGAAGAGTCGAAAGGGAAACTTAAAAGCCCCCGCTGTGAAGGTCACAGATGACGTCATGGGTCACGAGCAGGGGCTTGGGGGCAAATGTATGCCCTAAATATCCGCGCACTATTGGCGAGCTAGAAAAGGGCCTAATTCGATCTGCCCCGTGTAAATTGTCCACCCGGAGCTGTTTTGTTACGGGCCTCCATCTGTCCAGCCCAAGCTGATCAAAGAGTGAACTGCCACTCGGAGGCATCGTGTCAGCAGTATGAGTGTCACAAGCTGGCGCCACATTAAGCTCATGATTCGGCAGAGATCTGACACTCGAATCTTTGTAAAGTCAACCACGCAATATAAACGTGCATATATCAGACATCCCATGTCTGTTTTATTTCTGATTTCTTGGATGCGCAGTATAAACGTGCGCATTCGGACCCCGTATCTGATTTGGGCCAGGCAGCCCATTACCCATCCTTACATATTGATTAGACCACACTTCACTATAAGGTTTTGGGAATTAATCATCAGTGTCACAGAGATGACGTGAAGGATAAAGAGATTTTCTTGAGATAAACTAGGACTCTCCCAATAGCCTTCCAATTATCAACACTTGGATTAATTGTAAACCTACTAAGTTTACTTACTGCAAATGCTATATAACGTCTAGAACATTGGGAGGCGTGCATAAGACTCTCTACAACACTTGCATGCTCCAATTGAGCCACCATTCTTCCTTCATTCTTCTATAGTTTTACACTATGGTTGAAGGGAGTATTGGCATCTTTAACCTTGAGATGATTAAATTTGTTCAATACTTTCTCAATATAGTGCGCTTGCTCGAACACAAAACCTGCACTATGTTTCTTCACTTTGATTCCATGTATGGTGTCAACTTCTCCAAGATCTTTCATCTTGAAGGTTGATGATATAAACCTCTTTGTTTCTTCTACCCCTTTCATGCTATCACTTATAATAAGCATGTCATCCAAATATAGGCAAACAATGATCACATTTCCCTTACAAGTTTTGGAATACAAACACTTGTCTCCATTGTTATGCCTAAACCCATTAGACATAATGGCTTGATCGAATTTCTCATGCTATTTCCTAGGAGCTTGTTTCAATCAATATAAGAATTTTACAAGTCTACACACTTTATGTTCATATCTTGGTAGGACAAACCCTTTGGGTTGTTCCATATAGACCTCCTCATTGAGGTCACCATTAAGAAATGTCGTCATGTTATCCATTTGATGAACACACAAGTTGTGTATAGAAGCCAAAGCAAACAAATTTTTTATAGAAGTTGTTGTTGGAACAGATGCATAGGTGTCGAAATAATCAACACCCTCATTTTGCCTAAACCCTTTATCTACTAATCTAGCTTTAAAGGTTTGGATAGTGTCTTCAGTGTGGTATTTTCTCTTAAATACCCATTTACACCCAATTGGCTTACACCACGGTGGGAGGTCTACCGAATCCCAAGTATTGTTGGAAAGGGTGGAGTCCATCTCATCATTGATGGCTTCTTTCCAAAATGCACTATCTCTTGATTGCATGGCTTCTCTATAAGTCTTAGGCTCATCCTCAATGAGAAGTACAATAGGAATTTTCCTTTAGAGATGTTGAAGCTTGAGAATTGTTGTCACATAACATGTTCTCAAAGAATTCAACTTCTCTATATTCAATCACAACATTAGACTCTAAGTCTAATAGCCTATAAGCTTTACTGGTGTTGGAATAACCAACAAAATCACATTTTATGGCTCTTGAACCTAACTTTGTTCTATTAGGTTCTTTTTTCTTACAATATGCAAGACACCCCCACACTTTGAAGTACCCTATGTTGGGTTTTCTTCCTTTCCATAACTCATATGGAGATATCTCATTTTTCTTCATCCGTATTCGATTAAGAATGTGACAAGCAGTTAACAACGCTTCACCCCATAAGTTGAAGTTCAACTTAGAAAACACCAACATAGAATTTATCATCTCTACATAAGTCTTATTTTTCCTTTCAGCAACACCATTGTGTTGTGGTGTATAAGGAGCAGTGCACTAATAAATTATGCCATTTTCTTTACAAAATTCATTGAATTCATTAGAGAAGTACTCTCCTCCTCTATCACTTCTTAGCACCTTAATATTTTTAGTGAGTTAATCTTCAACTACTAATCTATATACTTTAAGAGCATCAAAAGTCTCATCTTTATGCTTTAAAAGAAACACATAGGTATATCTACTAAAATCATCTATAAAAGTAAGACAATACCTTTTACAACCTCTAGTTAAAACACCATTTAATTCACAAAGATCACTATGGATTAAATCTAGTAAATTAGATGATCTTTCTACACTAGGAAATTGTTTCTTAATTATTTTTTCCTTAACACATGTTTCACATTTTCCATAGTTTTTAATATTGTATACAATCATACCACATTTTATTACTCTTTTCATGGTTGAAAAACCTATATGAGATAGTCTAAGATGCCATAAAAATAAAGAATAATACTCAACAATATAAGCTGAATTAGCATTTTTATTGATAACATTGAAAATTACATCATTGGTGCACAACTTAACGATACCCAAACAAGAGTACCCCTTTCCAAAAAATACATTGGTTTTTGTAAGAATAAGTTTACCGAACTAAAAAATGGCTTTAATGTCGAGCTTGCCAAGAAAATCACCACTAACCTAGTTTCTACTCATTCAAGGAACATAAAGCACATTCACTAATGTGACTTTCTTGCCAAAGGTGAAAAATATTGGTACCTTTGCCAAGTACCCTGGATTTTCCCTCATTTCCCATTTGAATCTCATGGTTTCCCTTTGACTCTTCAAAGGTCTTGAACAATGATTTTTCATAGGTGACATGGACGGTAGCACATGTGTCATACCACCATCCCTTCACCTTGCTTTGGATCGCATTCACCTCACTAAGGGTAGCAACTATATTTTCCTCTTGAGTTGCATTTACCTTTGGTCCTTGTTGGTATTTTCTATGCCTACACTCTCTAGCATAGTGACCCTTTTTCCCACAAACACAAAGCAAGGACCTTTCTCACCCTTAAACTTGTTTGGATTGGTTTTTGGACCCAAAGATGTCTCATTACCCTTCTTGCCTTTTCCTTTGGTTTTGGGATGTTTTGGTTGTGACACCGTATTTTCTTTGAAAGTCTCTCCAATAGACCCCTCCACAAGTTTGTCTCTACATATCGATTCCTCCTTGATTCGAATATGCATTTGGATTCCTCAAAAGAATAATCCTCATTTTTATGAAGGATTCTTTTCCTATATCTTCTCCAAGTTGGTGGTACTTTTGCCACTATAGCACCAAATTGAAAGGCCTCGGGAAGCTTAATCTTCAAAAATTTCTATTTGTTAACAATTATTTGTAGCTCAGGTTTTTGAGGAAGAATAGGTTTATCACCAAAAAAAATTTGAAATCGATATATTGAGAAATCAAAAGATTTTGGTACCTTTCTCTTCCGCCTTGAATTTTGTCTCAAGTGCATCCCATATCTCATTTGCTGACTTGGTCTCAGTGTAGAGGTCATAGAGCCTATCCGATAGGGCGTTGAGAATATGACCCCTACAAAGGAGATTGCCCTCCACCGTCATCCTCCTTTTCTCCACCACCTCGGGAGTGCCCTTGTCGGATGGCGTTGAGAGAGGTTCAAGTGTGGACTCTAGGATGTAAGCGGTCTTGAGAGTGGTCAAGAGAAACCTCACCTTGTCTTGCCATCTAGTTAAATTGGATCCATCAAACCTATCCAACCTCACTAGGTCTTGGTTCATGATTTTGATAGTCTCACCTTCCATTGAAACAAACAAAGGAGTAATCTTTTGAATGTTAAAAAAAATTAAATTGCTTCAATGGAAATGGTAAAAACCCCTCACAACTCTAAGAAAAATATACAAATAAACAAGGATTTAATAAATTATGTTACAACTCTATGACTAAAAATTACAAATAGAATAAGAGAAGAAGTAGAAGAGGATAATAGAATACAACTCTAAACAAAAGTTACAAATAAAGTAATATTGTTTGTAGTAAAGAAAATAAAAGATTACAACTCTAAACAAGAAATAAAAGTAAATAAAAAAGAAGAGTAAGATGAAAAAGAAATAGTAGAAAATAAAAACAAGAATAAGAAGAAAAGTTACTCTCACTCACACCACCAAAGTGAAGAGTATTGGGGATCACCAACTTCAACAAGGTTTGAAACCTTTGTCTAAAAGCTTATTTCCCCCTAACTCAAGCACTAAGGGAACTCTCGCAATTTAAAAATAGTTTTGTGGAATTATCAAGCCTCTAGGTTTTTTCTAGCCAAGTGCTCTAGTGGATAGAATAAATTGTGTCTTACAAGTGAGCAATAGGCTCCTATTTATAGAGTTTGGAGACACAATTTTAATTTCAAATTCCACCATCCCCCATGGATGTTACCAATGTTTAATTGGATGTTTATGGAATTAAAAATGAGTTTTGGGAGTTACATGAACTGTTGGAACCGTTCAAAATTGAATTGGAAAATTGGCTTTGGCTGCTAGCCTCACTGGCCACGGCCTGGAACACCAGTGGCCGCAGCCACAACCTCTTTTTAGCACAAATTTTGTGCAATTTTCCAAATGGTTCCAAGCTACTCCCAATTGATTTTGTAAGCTCCAAACACATTATAAGGGTTAAAACCAAGTCTCCAATAGTCATTTCACTTATGGCTTTGAGAAATTCAAATCAATATTGTGTAACAAGAAATATACACAATAATGGGCAATAATTGAGAGTTACAAATTTGTTACTAAAAATGTAACTCTCAAATATGTTACACATTTATATTACACACTATAAAAAATGTTGTAACTCCCATTTGTATGTTACAACATGTGACACTATTTGTCACATTTATTTAATCTAAAACATTATATTATAAAATAATATAACAGCGAGAAGATGTAAAGACGGTGTACTTAAAATACTTGTCCCAAGTATGAAAGAATGACATGGGCCACAGATTAGACATAAAGATTTTAAATCGAATGGAGCTAAATTAGCAAAATTTGATTTTGAACGAAGAATAATTGTGGTAGGCCATCATGCCATGAAGAATGTCACATGATTAGAAGATGAGCAAGGAAGAACAAAACCTGCGACGTCTTGTTATTGCCTGCCTTGGATGTAGTCAGATAATGAGTTATGATGATAATTCTAAGGGAACCGTTAAAAAATCTTACAATCCCAAAAATATAAAATCAACTACGTACTTCTTGTTCGCAAAAAATCAAAATCAAAATCCATGGATCAATATTATTTGCCATAAAAGTCCTCAGCCGCTAACTTTCATTTTCTTAAATCACCAAAGTCAATGTACTTGGAGAGCCTCAATAACGAGTATGAATTCATCAAATGCTTCCATAATGTATTATGTACTATGTACTGAAGCTTTTGGTTTTTTAAAAATGGGCTTAAAATTATAAAGTCAATAAAGGCCCAGTAAAAAATTACATTCTTCACCAACGATCCAATCATAAATTCACGTTGACTATATTGTTTCTTCACTCTTTGACAAGATCAGATACAATGGTGACCTACTCCATCAATGTAAACATGATCAGGTGACTTGCTCCAGTGATCTGATCCATCTATCTGCTCAGGTACTTGGTTTGACGGTCAATCGTCACTCCTCACTCCTGAATCCCAAACCACCACCATTAGCGCCATTGTTTCCGATGAGTGTTTTTCTTTTCAATTTATATATTCTTTAATTTAAGATTAGTTTTCAAATTTGCTCTTACTTCAGTAATCTTACTTGTTATTTTCAGTACTTGATCAAAAATTGAGGTGTTTGCTTTGAGCAAGAAAAGCAGTATTTGTTGTGACCTTTCAAAATCGATTTTGGCGAAGTCAATCTCATTGGTGAACAGGATCCAACATTACCGATTCCGGTGACATCAAGCCTCCAAGTATTTTGCTCATCAATTTAGGAATAGAAATCAACAATTATTTTCATTTTACTTTGTCAATATAAAGCCATCAATTTGGGCATTATCTATTACATTTTTTAAAATTTTATTATGTGTCTCTCTGTTTAGGTGTTTTCTAATGTGAATCTTGTGACTATGAGTGTGTTATTCTTTTAAAAATGATGAAAAATGGTTTAAAGTTTGTTGACGTGGTTTATTGCCAATAGTGTATTACGTAATTAGCTGGGATAGATTAGTGCTTAATGATAAACCGTAATAAGAAAAATGAAACTTAAAAATGCTAGAAACGAAATATCAAGAACGCTCATTCCTTTTTACATGGTTCGGAGGTTAAAATCCCCCTAGTCCACGAGCCTATTTTATTACTGTATATCTCTCTATATTTTGACAGAGTATTTGCATTACAGAGAAAAACCAACCCCTTACCCTATCCAAGTTCTTGGTATTTATAGAAAACAAGTCATGGGTAGGCACTGGGGCCATCACGTGAATCTAAATCCCTCCTATGACCTGTCTTGCACTAATGATGAATATTACAATTTATATTAAGCTATGGTCTAGTCATTAGGTTAAACTGATCATGGGTCATCTGGCATAATCGGACATGTGATGTTTGACTATGCACGATTATATTACGTGTCCGAGAATTCAGGGATAAACGGACATGTGATGTCTGACATGGTAAATCGTTAGCGTACCCTGAGCTGAGCATAGCATCAACTCGTGTCTTGGATGCCATGCTTCATAAGTGTTCCTAGCTCATGCCTATTGCTTTGTACTCATCAGCTAGTGCTATTTACCTGGGGAATCGCACTGTCTTTACAGAGGAAAGGTGAACTTGTGGGTCGTCTATTATAGTTATGGGCTAGACAGCTGTATCCGAGCTGTCTAAAAGACTCGTGCTGAATTTCAGGATGTACATTTGCCCCCCAAGTCCCTGCTCGTGTTCTATGATGTCATTTTTTGACTTACACGGCGCGGACTTTTAAACTTCTGTCGCTATTATCCATGTTTGTCCATTACTTGAGTACTGGACATGTGGTACCCCGCGATTAGTGTCTGTTCAGGTTTCGAGGTTTGCATTAATGGCCTGGCCACCTTTTTACCGCTGTTTTGTCTTTCGAAATACCATCCTCGGATCTTGCACTAGTTTGATCGGACGGTCCACATCTGTAACGCCCTGGTTACCCCAAAACAGTTACGGTGAACCAGAAATTTGACTCGCTACTCGAGTCCTTTGGTTAAAAATGTGCTTCTAAGTGTTATTATCAGGCTAAGGTGAAAAATCAACAAAAAGGAAAGGATATATTTTATTAAGTACATAAAACTGTTCATGGGCCCATAAAATCTTTTACAAGTTATTTACAACTCAAAATGGTCATTACTGTTTCAAATTTACAAACCCGCCGACCTAAGCGGCAAAAATAGGGTAAACCCCCTAGTTCCTCTGAGAACACCTTGGTCGTGGTGGTCAAGCGGCCGCATATGTACACATCACCACCTAAGCTCTCCACTCAAGGCTGGGTGAGCTTCTCTTTCCCTTTACCTGCACCACATAGCACCCATGAGCCAAGGCCCAGCAAGAAAACACAGTAATGCATATAGATATTAACAACTGATTATTATTATAATCACACAGAGCTTATAGCTCTAAACAGATGAGTGAGTATCACTTGAGGTTCTAATAAACCATACTGAGTGACTGACAAGCAAGTCACTGCTTTAAGCAGATGAGTGACTACTGAGTAAGTCACTAGCCTTAACAAATGAGTGACTGATGGGTAAGTCACTAGCTTAAAGAGATGAGAGACTGATGGGTAAGTCTCTAACTTAACAGATGAGTGACTGATGGGTAAGTCACACAAGCGCTTTTAGTTTTCATTGAACTTGAGGTCGACCCTGCATTAACACTCTTCTGAGTCATTTAATGCAGATATCAATTAGATCTAATCTTTATTGGCTTGCGTTGAGCACACTAAGGCCGTCCTGACTTATGAGTCAGCACTATCTGACCAGTGCCCAGTACCACTGTCGAACTTGACTAATAAGTCCCAGCTTCACAGTTGATATTGACACCTTTGCCAATTCTGACTAATTAGTCAGTACCATGAACAAGTGAGCAAGATTTGCTAAGCATTAAACAATTAATCCATGTCCACATTTACACAATCAACATGCCTTATGAACAACCATGCATGTCACATATGGGGTGCAATTTTCTTACCTCTGGTTCGAGTGAGAATTAATATAAGAACGACCCTTGAGAAAGATCTGTCTTTTTTTCCCTTAGTGGCTACCTGGTCATAACCAATTATAGGATTCCATCAATAAAATGAATAATAAAATATTCCTAGAACAAGACCTAGCCTCCAGGACATCAAATCCCACTAAACCAGGTAGTAGGATTGATCCCGAGGCCTAAGGTTTGAATCCCTAAGTCAAAAACATACTTTTGGCCAAGATGGCCCTCTAGCGCTGCAGCCTTCCCAAGAAATAGAGGCAACTCACCTCAAGAACCTGCCTCAAGCGCCGCGGCCCTTAGGCCTCTTCAGCACCACCTTCTTCTTCAACAAGCTTGGGTCGCGGCGCTCTAGAACAGAGTCGCGGCCCCACCCAAAATTCATCCAAAAACCTCTATTTTTCTCCTTTAAACATATTCCAAAACCTTATAAAAACTCTCCCAATATCACTAAGCAATGCCACCAATTATTACCACAACTTATCCACCATATAACCATAAAAAACCCAAGCTTTACACCAATCAAAACTTCCTCAAATTCCCCATTCAATTACCAAAACTCCAAACTTTAAAACCAGCTCAAAAATAGGGTAAAACACTATAAAATAAGACTACAACCTTACCTCAAGCTTGAATCTAAGTCCTCTTCAATGGTTGAGCTAAGTCTATCACCTCCAAGCTTTGATTTCCTAGCTTAATTCTTCAATTTGGGATCAAGAACTCCAAGGAAGATAAATGAGAGATGATGAACGTGGGGGAAGAAGCTTGGCTCTGTTTTACTCTATTCTTTCTACAGGTTACCAAGGTCATATATATCCTAGGGGTGAAATGACTATTTTTCCCCTAGGTCATTTAAAAGCTTCTAAAGACTCCCAAGGGTAAAACCGCCCTTTTCAACCTATCTCGTTAATCATAATTAATGCTCTCCAATTCCCACTATTCTCAATATTCTCAAATACCAATTATTCTTATCCCGTTACCCTTTAATTCCCGGTAACGCTCTAATCATCGAAATACACCGAGACTCACCCCGAGCCCGAGATTAAACCTATTATGACCAAACCGATAGTTTATATTTAGAGATCGTCTCATGCCGAATATCTCGAACAAATCCACATTATAATGTGGCCTCAACAATTAATCACAAGTATGTGTTACACCCAGATTTCGAAACTTGAGGTTCTGGCCTCGAAAGCTGGATCCCTCGGGTGTGAGTTCGCGATAGCTAAAATACATGTTCGTAATCTAGACGCCGAATCTTCAAAGCAGGTGGCAACCTCGAAGATGGGTAGCCTCGAACTCCTTATAAGCTCGAAAAATAGAACAATCGGAGTATATCCATTGTCGGGCAGCCTTGGATCAAGTGGACCGAGCTTGGCATGAGTGTGAGCTCGACATAAGGCGGCCTCAGTGGTATTTACCCACTCCGAGCTGGTCTTGGGAAAATAATGCAACTCGTAATTTACCTAGAGACTTAGACTGGCATGATGCTGATTGCTGATCTCGAACGGCTTAATAGGTCACTTGAGGAGACACAGTCTATGCATTCAAGAGATATTTATTATTGTAACTTCCCTACAATAAAGGGATATTAACTAGTCGGTTATACGCCCCCTGGTCTTCAGGGGATGTTTCCTTGTATATAGGAGTTACAGGCTTTAAAGCCATTAAATTTATTAATATACAGAATAACTTCCTGAAACGTGTGGGATAGTATTCTGAGATCTCCTCTATAAATAGAGAAGTCATGTACCATTATAAAGGAGGGAAATTCTGTGATCTTGAGAGAATCTCTGGAGAATTCATCCCTGAAGAATTTCCAGAAATTCCCTAAGTTCTAATAACAAAGACTCGTGGACTAGGCAGAGTTAACTGCTGAACCACGTAAAAAACTCTCCTTGTTTTATTGTGTTATTCTTGCCATAGTTTTTACTGTTTACGTGCTCTACATTTTAAGTTGATGAAAAACGGCGTCAACAGTTTGGTGCTTTCATTGAGAGCCTTAAGCCGCGAATGATCAAAACATTCCTGAAGGAAACTATCCAAGACGCCCTGGGAAGCAGCCAATGGTAAATCCAGAGACTGAAGAGAGAAGCGAGTCCTCCGATTCTCAGGGACCTCCAGCACCTCCAGCCCCAAGGGATGAGGACATGTACTGTAATCCTGAATGGTACGTTCCCATTGTGGAACTTGAAAACCGACAGCTGAAAAAATAGTTGGCCGAGGCCAATAAGCCGAACGAGGAGTTGGCTAGGTTAGCCGCAGAGGCCCAGGCGGCTCAGCCCCGACCTCTGTGTGAGAACCAAGCCCCACCTCCGAGGGACATGCATGTTCCTCCCCACAGGCCTCATGGATGGCCTCGAAAAAATGCTGCCACAAGGAGACCATAGCAACCTCCGGTACCAGCAGAGCTATCCGCTCCCTCGAGATTCCAAAGAAGTACTTGAGCCAGGGCTCCGGTTAATTCGACTACGGAGCTACCAGCGGGAACTGAGAATAACCGAGCCCCTACAGAGGCTCGGACTCAAGTCCCTGGTTACACGCCAGATGTCACCGACCCAACACGGGCGAACTCAGGACCGTCTAGGCCTCGAAATGGGTGGCAGCCATCGTCACCCCTACGATTTTCCCCATTGCCTATAAGATACCCTTCACTGCCTCGTAGGAATGCTCAACAAGTTCGAGGTGATGAGGAAAGACGTGCAGGGAGGAAACAAGGAAATAGAGAAGTCTTCTGGGATCGGAGAGGCGCCCAGCCTACAAAAAGCAAATGTCTCGATCTCGCACTGCGGAGATGAGGCAGCACGAAAGAGATCCATCTCGAAATAATCATGCAACGAGCCTCGCTATTGATGATTCAGGAGACACTAGATCAGTCAGCGTGTATGATCAAGGCCGAGGAAATACTGGAAACCATAGGAACCGCTCCGACCTGCGGGAACATCTGAATCAGAACCGGGGTAGTGGTAATCCATCGAACCCGGACCTGAGAAATCGCATAAATGGGCGCAAAGATCACCTGCAAAGGTGCGAGCCTGGAATTGTGATCAATGATAGCCAATTTCAGGCAAGACCCCTTACAGACCCGATTCAAGAAAGAATTGATCAACTGGAAAAGGCCTTTAGGCTCTTACAAAATGAGCGAGGTTGGAGTCGGGACGAGGATTCTGACGAGGAGCTCGAACCATTCGCTCCCCATATTTATAACACTCTGTTTCCTCAAGGGTTTCAGATCCCTCATGTCCCACCTTTTGAGGGGAAGTCCGACCCGTACAGCCATCTGAGTACATTTAATACCATAATTAGAGCAAGTAATGTGGGTTACGAGCTCATATGCATGTTATTTCCAGCATCGGTTACGGGACCAGCAAAAAGCTGGTTCGAAAAATATAAAAGACATTCGATCACTTCTTGGGATCAGCTATCAAACGATTTCAAGAAACAGTTCAGAGCCATGATCGGGGTAAGAGCCGAGGCATCAACCCTGACCAACGTTCGGAAACAGCTAGGCAAGACGTTGAAAAGCTACCTTGCGAGGTTTAATTTGGAAGTTACCCGAGCTCGAAATGTGGATGACAGTGGTCATCTAATGGGTGTCCAAGCTAGAGTAATGCCGGGAAGTCCATTCTAGGACGATATGCAGAGAAAACCGGTGAGGTCCTTAACCGAGTTTAATAAGCGAGCTCAAAGGTTTGTCAATGTAGAGGAGGCGAGGTCAACACTGAATATGACTTCTCAGTCCATAACTACAATGATAAACGTAAACTCTGCCTCAACCTCAGCGGACCCACCAATTTCAAAGCCTACTACGAAAAACCCTTCCAAAAGAAAGAAGAACGAAGGGAGTAACCCCGAGGAAAAAGGGGGAAAGAAGGAGGGGGAAATGTATTTCTCCGTGTACAAAGTGTACACCGAGCTCAATGAGTCTTGGGAGAATATATACCTGGCTAATGAAATCCAGGTCCCCTTCAGGCGTCCAGACCCCATGAGAAATCAGAAGTCCAAGAGGGACTCCAGCAAGTACTGTCGTTTTCACAGAGACAGTGGACACACTACTGATGAATGCAGGTAGTTGAAGGACGAGATCGAAGGATTGATCTAGAGAGGCTATTTCAGAAAGTATGTCAAAAACCAGAGTAATAATCAGGCTTCTACTAGCCAGAGGGCAGCTGCACTGCAACCTACCCAAAACAACAATTCCCGAGCAAGGGAAGAAGAAAGGCCCCCTCCAATTGATGGAGAAGACGTGATAACCATCTCGGGCGGGCCTCATCTCGCAGGAATGGGCAGGAATGCCCAAAAGCGATATGTGAACAAGCTAAAAACTAGGGACGGGCGTCCTTATGAACCCGGACCTAGAGCTCCAAAATGCCAGAAGATTGAATCTCAGCCGATAACCTTTACTGAGGACGACGCGTCCCATGTTCAGTTTCCTCACCATGACCCACTGGTCATCACTCTCTAGCTTGCGAATAAGAGAGTTCACCGAGTCCTCATAGACAATGGGAGCTTAGTGAACATTCTCTATAAGGCCACCTTAGAAAAGATGGGACTCGCGCTTTGAGACCTAAAAGCCTGTGCGACGACCTTGTATGGTTTTTCAGGAGAGGGGATTGCCTGTATGGGGTCCATCGAACTCTCGGTAACCTTGGGAGACTACCTGATCTCAGTAACCAAGATGATGGAGTTTGTAGTTGTGGACCTGCCATCGGCCTACAATGTGCTGCTCGGGAGACCCGCCCTAGTAGGGCTGGGGGCAGTCTCGTCTGTAAGGCATCTGGCCATCAAGTTCTCGACTTCTAGTGGCATCGGGACGCTGAAGGGAGACCAGTTAGCCGGAAGGGAATGATATAGCATTTCCATAAGAGGAAAGAAACAGGCGAGCAAACAAGCACTCGTCGTTATCTGGAATAAGGACAGGACGATCTTGGAGATAGATGAAGAGATCGATACAAGAGTGGAAGAAAAAGCTGATCTCAAACCATTAGAAGAGCTCGAAGAGTCAAATCCCTCGAAAATGGTAAAGGTCAGGAAACAAATCCGTGAAGAAACTAAATAGCAATTAATTTGCTTTTTGAAGAAAAACAAGGATGTCTTCGCGTGGTCACATTCGGACATGGTAGGAATAAGTCCGAATATAGTGAGCCACGCGCTAAATATCGATAAAAGCTTCCCACTGAAGCAACAAAAGTGAAGACAACTGGACGACGATAGAAAAAAGGCACTAAAAGAGGAAGTCGACAGGTTAAAAGCAAACCAATTCATTAGGGATGCTTTTTACCCTAATTGGGTAGCCAATCCGGTTCTGGTCCCGAAGCCTAATGGGACGTGGCGAACCTGCATTCACTACTCGGACCTCAACAAGGCCTGTCCAAAGGACTGCTTTCCTTTACCACGAATTGACCAGCTCGTGGATGCCACGACAAGGCATGGACTAATGTCATTCATGGATGCCTATTCTGGATATAACCAGATTTCCATGCATGCCCCTGACCAGGAACATACGAGCTTCATAACAGATAAAGGGCTATACTGTTATAACGTCATGCCATTCGGGCTCAAAAATGTTGGAGCCACATACCAGCGGCTCGTGAACATGATGTTCTCAGAGAAAATAGGGAACAACATGGAAGTTTATGTTGACGACATGTTAGTTAAGTCTAAACTTAACGATAACCATGGTGATGATCTCGAAGAATGCTTTGCCGTGCTCCGGAAATATAACATGAAGCTTAACCCTCAGAAATACTCCTTTGGGGTATCTTCAGGAAAATTTCTGGATTTCATTGTAAACGCTCGAGGAATAGAAGCTAACCCAGATAAGATCCAGGCCCTGATCGATATGCCCTCACCTCGAAAACACAAAGATGTCCAGAGTTTGACCGGCAGAATGGCGGCATTAAGTAGGTTTATCTCGAAATCTACAGACCATTGTCTTCCGTTTCTCAACCTGTTGAGGGGAGGCAAGAAATTTGAATGGACGGAAGACTACGAGTTGGCCTTCCAGGAGCTTAAGAAACACCTCAGAGAACCCCCTTATCTTATCAAAACCTATTACGGGAGAAGTGCTGTTCTTATATCTTTCCACTACCTAGCACGCCATAAGTGCAGTGCTTGTATGAGAGGAAGAAAAGGTGCAAAGGCTCGTATATTACGTCAGTAAAAGGTTACTAGGGGCAGAGTCGGGATACCCCTTGATGGAAAAGCTAGCTCTCAGCTTAATTCACTCATCTCGGAAACTTCGACCCTACTTTCAAGCGCACCCCATCCATGTACTAAATGATCAACCACTAAGACAAGTCTTGTCTAAGCCAGAAGCTTCAGGTCGACTTCTTAAATGGGCAGTTGAACTCGGGCAATTCGAGATCACCTATCATCCAAGGACGACCATTAGGGCACAAGCCTTGGCAGACTTTATAGTGGAATGTACTGGCATGACCAACGATGAAGTTATAACCCCGGCCCAAGAGCTGTGGAAACTTTACGTTGATGGGTCATCTAATGAAAATGGATCGGGGGTAGGAGTCATTTTTAGCATTCCTGCAGAAAGCAGATTTCATTCTGCCTTGAGATTTGACTTCAACGCATCAAATAACGAGGCTGAATACGAGGCTTTACTGGC
The DNA here is from genome assembly GCF_963169125.1 of Humulus lupulus. Lineage (NCBI taxonomy): Eukaryota > Viridiplantae > Streptophyta > Magnoliopsida > Rosales > Cannabaceae > Humulus > Humulus lupulus. The sequence goes on along the minus strand of NC_084794.1, from coordinate 76,052,456 downwards.
AGGACTTCGTATAGCCAAGGAGCTCAATGCTAAAGCAATACATTGTTACAGTGACTCACAGCTGGTGGTTAACAAAATTTTGGGAGAATACAAGGCTCGTGGCATGAAAATGGTAGCTTACTTAAAAAAAGCAAGGTCATCATTGGAACATTTCTAGTTTTACGCGATCGAACAGGTCCCCCGAGAACAAAACTCGAATGCGGATGCCTTAGCTCAGTTCGCTACTTCCACCGAGAGTGACGAGTTGAACGTCGTACCAGTTGAACATCTCTCGGCACCTAGTATTAATGAGCCCGAGAAGGAAGACGTGTGTATGATCGATTTCGAGCCTACCTGGATGACTCCAATAGTCGAATATCTCGAGATCAACATCCTTCCACAAGATCGGAACCAAGCTCGAAAGTTGATGTATTAAATCCCCCGTTACACCATTATGGATGGAAGGCTGTATAGAAGAGGATATTCCATGCCCTTACTTCGGTGTGTGACGCCACCCGAAGCCAAGAAAATCATTGAAGAAATTCACGAAGGGTTCTGTGAAGAAATTTCTAGCCTACCATCAAGTCAGATTCTTTTGAGTACGTAAAGAAGTGTGATAAGTTCCAGCGATTCGCCACGATTCCTCGAGCTCCACCGTCCAAGCTGACCATGATGACCTCCCCATGGCCATTTGCGGCATGGGGAATCAACCTCATAGGCTCTCTCCCAACTGGCAAGGGCGGAGTGAAGTACGCGGTAGTCGCCTTAGATTACTTCACGAAGTGGACAGAAGCTAAACCATTAGCAACTATAACCTCCAAAAAAATCCTTGACTTTGTAGTAAAGAACATCATATGTCGATATGGAATGCCGAGGAAAATTGTATCCGACAACGGAACCCAGTTCGACAGCGATCTGTTTACCAACTTTTGCAAAAAAAAAAATGGAATAATAAAGAGTTTTTCGTCAGTAGCCCATCCCCAGGCGAATGGCCAGGTCGAAGCTGTAAACAAAACTCTAAAGAGTTCGCTGAAGAAAAAGTTGGAAGAAGCAAAAGGATGATGGCCCGAAGAATTGCCCCAAGTCCTATGGGGATATAGGACTACGGCCCGAACATCGACGGGACATACCCCGTTCTCTCTGGTGTACGGTTGCGAGGCTATAATGCCAGTTGAGGTCGAAATTCCTGCAATTCGAGCCCTCGCTTATGATCAAGCCTCGAACCACACTCAGCTCGAAGAAACCCTTGACCTGGTCGAAGAAAGAAGGAACAAAGCTCAGCTAAAAAATGATGCATACCAACAGTGATCTACCAGGTACTTCAACAAAAGGGTTCGGGATCAAAAATTTGGTATGGGAGATTTAGTGCTAAGGCGTGTATTCTTGGCAACGCCAGATCCAGCAGCTGGCATGCTCGGGCCAAATTGGGAAGGACCCTACTAGATAGAGTCAGTCATCCGACCCGGTGTTTACAAGTTGGTGAGATTGGATGGGAGTCTAGTACCGCGAGCATGGAATGGCGAACACCTACGACCTTGCTATCAATAGTGTAGGAAGGATGTTGCTTGTAACCATGCTTGTTTATTTGTACTGTTTTGAGTACTTTTGGATTTTGTCAAATAAAGATTTATTTCGTTTAATATGATTTTTTTTTTTTTTTTGCAATCTCTCTTAATCTAATAACCTATGGTCACATTCATAGGATATTAAGGGGGCATCATTGGTATATATACCATCAGCTTGAAAAATAAAATAACATATACGAAATACATGCAAGTGTTTGGATATAACCAAATGCGCGAGCTAAGATAGTTTGGATGTAACCAAGCTATCGAACATAAAAAAAAATACAAGTGTTTGGATATAACCAAATGCGCGAGCTAAGATAGTTTGGATGTAACTGTAATGCCACAAATTCCCTATTATGGTTAATGGCTGGATTAGTAGGCCGGGAGGGCCATAACTGTTTATTTATGCCATTAAATATGTTTATGCATGTTTATGAGAATTATATTATAATATGATGTTAAATGCATGCATGTGAGTCCACATTTGTTTACAGGGGTGTTTTGGTAATTTGGCCCGTTGAGGGTATAATTGTATATTTGCTTGCGTATTAATGATATATTGAGAGACCACATTATAATGAGGATTGGTTCGAATATTTCGACATGAGATGATCGTTGAACGGGATTTATCGGTTTGGTCATAACAGGTTTGAGCTCGGGGCTCGGGGTGAGTCTCGGGGTGTTATTAATGGCTATAGCGTTACCGGGGATTTTAGGGTAACGGGATATGAATTATTGGTGTTTGAGGATTTTGAGATTAGCGGGAATTGGGAAGCGTTAATTATAATTAGCGGGATAAGCGGAAAGTACCAATTTTGCCCTTGAGGTGGCTTTAGAGGCTTAAGATGACACAAGGGTATTTTGGTCTTTTTGGGCGGATATATGAGACTTATGTGGATGGAGAAGGTAGTGGAATAAACAGAATAAAAACAGGGGTTTGCTTCTTCCTCTCCCGTACATCATCTCCTTGACTTCTCCTTTGAGGGTTTTGAATTCTTGGTGGAGTTTCAAGCTAGGAAACTCAAGGGCTGGCTTGGTGGTCTTGGTTCAACCGTTGAAGAAGGTTCAAATCTGAATTTGAGGTGAGTTTTAGTCACTGGTTTCAGGTGCTGCTCTGTTTTCGTTTTAGTTTTCAATTCATGGTTTTTGATGTGGGGAGTGAGAATCAAAGGGGGTTTTTGTGTTGTTTTGATTAGGGTTTGATGAGGGTGAGCTATGGGTGTTATTTGGGGGTTTAAGTGAGTGTTTGGAGGAGGTTTGGAGTTGGTTCGAAGGGTTAGTTCCAAGGAAAAATGCAGGGAAGAGTTGGCTGGTGCGTGCTGGTTTCTTGGCTGTTTTGCGAAATGAGCCGCGACCTGTCTATGGTGTGCCGTGGCCTGAGTTGGCTTAAAATGGGAAAATGGCTCTGTCAGGAGGGTGAGCCGCGGCATGGCTCTGGTGAGCCGTGGCCCATCAGGGCAGATTTAGCCAAAAAGGTGTTTTTAGCTTGGGGATTCAAACCTTAGGCCTCGGGGTTGAACCTAGTACCTAGTTGGGTTATGTTTGATGTCCCGGAGGCTAGATCTTGGTTTGGGAACCCTCAGTTATCATTTTTATTGATGAATCCTATATTTTGGTTATGACCAGGTGACCGTCAAGGAATTTAAAGGTTGATCGTTCTCAGGGGTTGTTCATATAATTATTCTCACTCGAACCATAGGTAAGAAAACAGTGTATGATTACAGTTGCACCCTGTATAGGTATATGACATGCATGGTTTGATATTGAGGCATGTTTGTTGATATATGTGGACGTGGATTGCATATTAAATGCTGATGTACGCTGATTACCTGTTTAAGACACTGACTAGTCAGGGACCGACTCTAAAGTCGAGAATCACGCATTGAATGGCCCTATGGCATTAATGCTAGACCGATCCTAGGGTCGAAGAACTTATAAGCACTTGCCTGGTCTACGACCAGATGATTATAGCCAAGGTATATGACCCCGGTGACCGTTTGTCACATGGCTAAGGGACATTGTCCATAGTTTCGACTCTAGAGTCGTGAGGAAGGTTATGTTGGTGACTAATCACCATACACCTGTCCTAATCACCTTATGAAAGAAACACTTATCAGTTAAGCCCTGGTGACCCTATCGTCACATGGCTAGAGGGAGCGATGCTCATCATTGTGACTTTTGGCTATTGTCACCTATTTGATGGACTGATAGTGCTGAATGGTTATTATGATCGTTGTCGATATTGTGTCATGCTTTATTGTGTTTTCTTGCTGGGCCTTGGCTCATGGGTGCTATGTGGTGCAGGTAAAGGAAAGGAAAAGCTTAACCAACCTTGAGTGGAGAGCTTGGGCGATGTGGTGTACATACAGGGCCGCTTGACCGCCACGGTCAAGGAGTTCTCAGAGGGACTAGGGGTTTACCCTATTTTTTCCGCTTAGGCCGGCGGGGATTATAAATCTGAAACAATAGCAACTCTTTTGTATTACGAACTACTTGTAAATATTTTGAAAGGCTCATGAGCAGTTTATTTACTTAATGAAATGTACCCTTTCCTTTTTATTGGTTTTTCACCTTAACCTGATAATAGCACTTAGATCACGTATTTAACCAAAGGACTCGGGTAGCGAGTCAAATTTCTGGTTCACTGTTCACCGTAACTGTTCTGGGGTAGCCAGGGCGTTACAGTAACCAAGATATCGAACATAAAAAAAATACAAGTGTTTGGATATAACCAAATGCGCGAGCTAAGATAGTTTGGATGTAACCAAGCTATCGAGCATAAAAAATGTACAAGTGTTTGGACATAACCAAATACGCGAGCTAAGACAGTTTGGATATAACCAAACTAGATTAAAATGTAAGTGTATGGATTACAAACCTAACACAACCTTAATAGGTTTGGAACAAACCAGCTAAAATTAATCGGCAATAAGTTGGAGCATAACCCACTTCGGATAAGTCGAGACCGAGGCTGGAGTATCTTACAAAACAATAGTTTCGACCTCATAACCTCGGAGTGATAACTGAGGACGAGAAAAAGTAACTAAAAAGTAAGATATAACTAAACTGTTTGCATTACACACCATATAAGTACTTTCGGGTGCATGGTTAAAGTAATACCCGACCTTGACAAATAACGAGATCGAAAACAGATAATTCGAGCAAGCTGTGCATGAATGCATTGAACCTCGAGCTTAAATCCAAACTATGTTTGTGTCATTAAACAAGCATATACGACTCTTTAATATAAAATGTGCAAAACATTTCAAACTGAGAAATGTAAAGCATATATATTAAAAGAAAGTCAAGAAGAAAGAGAAATCGTATCAGCCCTATGGGCATAAATTAAAACAATTACAAAAATGAAGGGATGCAACCCCGAGATAGGATTTATGAAGGAGCAATCTCCTTAGCCTTCTCAGCATCAGCAACACTAGACTCTCTAGGACGAATAGCATGACTACCCTTCTGAGCTTCCCGATCAGCCTCCTCCGCTTTAAGCCGAGCATGCCATATGGCCACGAATCCTGCCTCGAAAGAGCCAAGGAAGCTGGTGTCGAGGTCGGCGTTGCTAGCCCAGATCCTATACATGGCTAAATCAACCGCCTTGTCCTTCTTCTCTTTAAACTCGGTGAGGAGACGAGCCTTTTCATTCTCTATTATCTCAAAAGTAGCGGCCTTCTCTTCCTCAAGCTTGGCATTGGCCTTCTCTAGCTGCGCAAGCTGAGCATTCGCCTTTTCAAGCTCGGCTGTCTTAGCCTCGACCTCTGTCTTCACAGCCTTGAGCTCATCAGCCATCTTAAGTTGAAAATCCTTCGACTCTTGGGCTAAAGACATGCTTGAGTGCACCTCATTGGTCAGCTTATAATTAAGCTGAGCTGAGACAATAAGAGTCTGACACACAAAGAAGACTAAATTAGAACATATTCCAAGGCACATAAACAATTAAAAGTAAGTTGTGAAAATTTACCGCGGCAGTAAGTTCAATACTCTTATCATAAAGAGTATTGCAGCCCCGAGCTTTATTCACGAACTCCCAGTCCTCAGCGTCGAAACCACCAACACTTTGACCCACCTGAGACAGAATGTCCGAACCAATTACAGCTCCATGGGCCCCAGCAGCATTGTCAATCGCGAACTCATCAACATGAGGTCGGATCGACAGCATATGTGACTTGGAGGTTGAGGGTTTTTTCGGGGGTGGGCCGAGTACTGGATTAATTGTGGCCGGAGGAAGCGCGGAAGATGTAGCCGAGATGGATGCTTCGACCTGGGCAGTCGGGTCCTCGGCTATGCTTGCAGTAGTCGGAGCCAGTGGAGTCTTTTCAGTGCGCTTGAGGACCTTGGAGGGTTGGTCTGACCTCCACGAGCCTCTGGGGCACTTACTCTTTTGAGCCCCCTCGCCACTAGTGAGCACGGCATCAAGGTCGGAATCCATGGCACCTGCACAATTGCAATTAAGATTTAGCATGACGCTAACAGACAAAGAATAAAAATACAAGTGAAGAAAAACCAAACTGGAAATCTCCCCCGAGCTTGAGCTTGGCGTCCACGAAATTCCCCCATCTTCAAAAGAGGCGGGGGGAGTACCTTCCCTATAGGTGGACGTCAACCTTGAAAGGTCCCTATAGTCATTAGTTCCATACTGAACGGCTACTCCATCACACACCTCATTCAAGCTATACATGGTGTCGTATTTCCCGAGCCAGCTATCGAACCTATGAACCCGTTCATCTACCCAGGACCATACATAAAAATGGTTTCTATCATCCTCACACAATAATAACCTATCGGGTTTATGCTTTAGTAGAGAGGGGGACCACATATTCGAGCTTAGGATGACTATACCTTGCTCATCCGAGCCCGAGCTTGAGGCCTCGTCGTTGGCCTCGTTCCCTGATTGCTGACTCCTTTGACGAACTGGAGGCGGAGGCCTCACCTCTCTCCTTGGGGGTAGGTTGCCCGTTGGCAGAGGCATGAGCTCCCAGCAGTCGTATTTTTTATTAGACCAATTCGAGGTGGACTGATCCTTTCCCAAAAACGCACAAGCTCGGAGCTTGTCTTCATGCAAAAGATATGAGAGGGATCTCCTGCCGTAAGGGAGTTGGAGCAGAGTCTCTCTATGCTCCTTCATCTCATCAGTGGGAGTAGGGCAATGATAGTTGGCTAGAAAATCAAACGCATTTCAACTAAGCATGGACCTAAAAACAGGGTTTGAGCACAAAAAAGAAGGAGGTTGAGGTACTTACGAATCCGTCTGAACGAGTAGTATCGAGACGGAGCCAGGCCATCTGTCCAGAAGAAGGCCTTCTTGAAGTCAGGAGGATGATTGGGAAGATCCTTGAACATCTTCTTCTCCTTGGGGTAGCTCGAGAGATAATAGAAGCCCTCTCCTCCCCAAGCTCGGCAGGGATTGCTTTTCAAACAAAAGAGACACAGAATCTCCTCTGGCGATGGTCCTTCCCACTTCAGTTCGTGGTATAGCGACCTTAGGGCAGACAAAACCCTGTAAGAATTGGTGTTGAGCTGGAAGGGGGCCAACCCAACAAATTCTATGAAGTCTTTGAAGAAAGACTTCAAAGGATGTACCGCTTCTGCCTTCATGTGCTCCTGGCTCCAAGCCGCGTATCTCAGCTTGTTTTCAGGATTTCCATCTTCTGGAGCACGACAGCTTCGCTCGTGGGAGGTCGGGGCTTGACAACTTAGCGAGCCTGATAGTCCTATACTATGAAAGGTCAGGATATTGGTTATCTGGCCTAGCGACGTAACCGAGCTCCAATAATGCTCGACCTCGAAAAACTCCCTCCTCGGCTGTGACATAGAGGGCTCCCCCATCAGTGAAAACTGCAAATCACCTGGTTTGAAGGAAACTGCCACTTTAAGCTTAGAGTCGAGGGGAATCGGTCTAGGCTCGGTGTCAAGGTCTGGATGAAGGGCGACCCTTAGTCTCTTCCTTTCCCCCTCCTTGACCTCGTCTATCTGACGTCGGAAGTGATCTCGAGTGTCCTCTTGCTCACGCCTCAGCTCGTGTTCGCGAATCAAACGCCAGTTCCAGGCAAACAACGACTTCGGGCTCGGAGTTTTTGGCGAATACGGGATGGCAAGCAACGACCCCCACCGTCTTTCCAGATTTTGTGACATCTAGCAAGAAAGAAAAAAATGGTGAGGGCCATGCATGCAAGGAATCAAGAATAACGATCTTGGTGGATCGGGCTCGAAAATGCCTGGATACAAGATGAGTTTGATCCTGGGGACCCGATTAGTGTCACGATGTGTATTTCACGAAAAAGGGAGGGAAGTGGATTTAATTTTTGAAAACCCCAAAATATCAGGGAAAAAAGGTGGCTGTTATTCAAAAATGGTATTTTTGAGAATCGTGCATTCTTTAAAACCAAGATTTTGTACCTGATATCTTGGTGTGCAAGATACGTCTTCCGAAATTTGAAAACCCAGAAAAAAGACCATATTTGGGTCTTCCTACATATGAACTGGATTTAGAACCAGTAATGTAGGAACCTAAACCTAATATCTATCGATCAAAGCATCCTAGTACATCAAACTAAAGAATGAACCAGCATAGTCCCAGAAACTAAAAAGCAACGAGGCAAAAACTGACGTAAAGAAAATATATATAAAGCCAAGATCAGATACATACACACTGAAGATGGTGGTTACAGAAAAATAGATGATTGAAGAAGAGGCTGCAGGTATAGTCTCACGGTCTCGAACAAGCTGATGGTTCTTTGTTTCTTTGGCTGAGAGAACATGTAAAAGCAAATACTTTCTGGGCTTGCCTCTGGTTCTCTCCTTTTTCCCTCTGATAAACATAAAAATGAAAGGAGGAAGACGACTGGAGTCTTATATATAGACTATCAGAAATTGTAAAAGAGGGATTAATGTGAGCCATTAACCAGATTCTGTATCAAATCTAACGGCTAGGGATAAGCGACATGATGGTGTCGTAAAGGTGGCAGGCAAACAATCGTGGGTAGGTTTCCAAGGTACTCGAGTACCTTGAATAAGCAATACTCAACTGACGCGTGCCCATACTCAAGTATGTGTGATGGTGCGGTTCCTGAGGAAAGTAGTTCAAAAGTTTCCTTCTCATAGGATTCGAAACTTGAGGATGTGACCTCGAAAGCTGGATCCGTCAGGTGTGAGTTCGCGATAGCTAAAATACATGTTCGTAATCTAGACGCCAAATCTTCAAAGCAGGTGGCAACCTCGAAGATGGGTAGCCTCGAAATCCTTATAAGCTCGAAAAATAGAACAATCGAGTATATCCATTGTCGGGCAACCTCGAATCAAGTGGACTGAGCTTGGCATGAGTGTGAGCTCAAAGTAAGGCAGCCTCGGTGGTATTTACCCACTCTGAGCTGGTCTTGGGAAAATAATGCAACTCGTAATTTACCTAGAGACTTCGACTGGCATGATGCTGATTGTTGATCTCGAACGGCTTAATAGGTCACTTAAGGAGACGCAGTCCATGCATTCAAGAGATATTTATTATTGTAACTTCCCTACAATAAAGGGATATTAACTAGTCGGTTATACGCCCCCTGGTCTTCAGGGGATGTTTCCTTGTATATAGGAGTTACAGGCTTTAAAGCCATTAAATTTATTAATATACAGAATAACTTCCTGAAACGTGTGGGATAGTATTCTGAGATCTCCTCTATAAATAGAGAAGTCATGTACCATTATAAAGGAGGGAAATTCTGTGATCTTGAGAGAATCTCTGGAGAATTCATCCCTGAAGAATTTCCAGAAATTCCCTAAGTTCTAATAACAAAGACTCGTGGACTAGGCAGAGTTAACTGCTGAACCACGTAAAAAACTTTCCTTGTTTTATTGTGTTATTCTTGCCATAGTTTTTACTGTTTACGTGCTGTACATTTTAAGTTGACGAAAAACAGCGTCAACAGCATGCACCAAAATATACAAATATGCCCTCAACGGGCCAAATTACCAAAATACCCCTGTAATCAAATGTGCACCCACATGCATTCATTTAACATCATATTATAATATAATTCACATAAACATGCATAGAATCATTTAATGGCGTAATTAAATAGTTATGGCCCTCCCGGCCTACTAATCCAGCCATTAAACCGCATTAGGGATTTCGGGGCATTACAACGTCGCTTTATGCCTTTTACGTATAAATAAGGTTGGAAATTTCCAGGATTCACCACCTTTCATTCGAAATCTTTCCACATCTTCTCTCTTCTGCATTTTCAACCCTTTCTTTCTCAGAGGAAACCGAAAACCATTTGTGGCAAAACACCTCAGAAACCCAATCGCTCAGGAGTCTTCCAGGAACTCTCCCATACATACTTTTCTAAACTGAAGAACATACTGTAAGTCTTTTGGTTTTGCCAAAAAAATTTCTTTTACTGGTTTCTGGGTTTTCTTCCTCTTTTTTTTTTTTACATATATACCATGCCTATCCGCACTCCTCCATGCATAGGAAATCCCTAGAATTGTGATGATCATAAAACTGGGTAAACCTGGGCAACTTACGGGGGATTTTAGGAAATACCCACTCAGGATATAGAAGATGAAAAGCTTTTAGGGTTTGAGACTACTTTTCTTAGGGGTTACGCTTCTTGGGTGGTTTTTCTCTAAATCGCTCCCCAAGGAGGGTAGTGGCCTGATTTTTTGACACACGGATTCCTAAACATCAGGGGTCTGTTGGGAAACCTAGGCACGTAGTGCAGGTAGCGCGTGGCATCACACCGTAGGCTGAGATTACCTCAGCTCGTGCATTAAAATCCTCAACCTTCGTGTTTCCTAGCTTATATAACAATTCTAGGTCGCCTACTAAGTGTTCCATCATTCTTGTTCGCCAGGCGATCTGATGGCTACCAAGAAGAACGCTCCCAAGAAGAGTGCAGCTGGCTCATCATCCCAACAAGTCAACAAGGGAAAGGAGGACGCTCCAGAGTCCCTTATTCCTCAATTCGGCCCCGCGGTGGTGAAGGAGGTCGTGGTCGGACCTGATGCATTTTTTGAGGCAAAGTGAATAACCTCCAAGATCATGACCCAAGGAAGGGTCAACAAGATAATGTTGTCACACAACATTGAAGTCGGGACTGGCATCCTCATTGCCCGACCTCCATTTGAAGGGAAGCGGAGCTGTGCACCACTCCAGGATGACTTCGCGGCCTAGAGTGATGAGCACCTAAAGGCAGGGGCCTTCCTCCCTCTTGATCAATACTTCACCGACTTCCTCAATTACGTGAAGTTGGCACTGTTTTAGCTCCCTCCAAATTCGTACTGACTGCTGGCGGGGTTGAAGTATCTCTTCCTGAAGCACGAGTGGGAGGTCCCCACCCTTGCAGACATTCTCTACTTCTTCTGTCTCAAAGCCAGGCCGGATCAACGAGGGCGAGGTGATGGGTTTTACTACTTGACCCAATTTTCGAACTCTCCCGCAGTCATCGAGCTGCCCAGCCATCCCAACGACTTTAAAGATCAATTCTTTATGTAGAACGGGTTTCGCAACTGCGAACACCGATACTTCAACTGCCCTTGTAAGTCTTCTTTCCTTTCTTAGCTCATGTAATTACTTTCATTGTTTCTAGTCTTATCGCGTGTATATTAACTGAGTAATATCTTCGTGTAGCCATCTTTGCAAGGACGGCCAAATCTGTTACCCTTGGGGGTCAATACGATACTCTCCCGAGGCTCCCGCCTAGTGATAAGGATTACCACCAGCTCGCGTCTGATGACACGATGTTGGCGTGTAAGCTTATTACTGAAGGCCAGACTCTGTCCTTGAGAAGAACTCGGGCTAACTTCCAGGTTATCCGCGAGCTAGCACCTATCCCCGAAGTGGGTGCTGAAGCCGACGAGGGCGAAGGGGAAGAAGAAGACGAGGTGCCCCTGGTGCGGAAGAGGTGAGCTCCCGAGGCTGCTCGGGATCCTGATGTAGAGCGAGCTTCATCGGGGGTAGCAGCTGGGCCCTCCAGCCAAAGTAACCCATATCCCTTTTGGGATATAGATAGGGTTGTCACCGACCTTAGGCTAGTTAGGTTTAACCCAAACAAGCTCGTACATCGCCACCCTAATGACCTCGACTTTAACGGAACCCTACTTCAGTGTGTGGATCACTTAGTGTTATGTCACGACATGGGCCGTCCCAGGGGGACCGTAGTTGTAGACAATACCTTATCCTTTAGAATGATCTTTATTGAAGAGTACGGAACCAACCTTCGGTCGTGGGCCTCCTTGCGCCAGGGTATCCTTGCCCCTGGACTTAGGCAATACGTAGAGGAGTCCAGCCCTGAGATAGAACCTGAGCCTGAACCTCCCCTAATCCATGAAATTATATACTTAGGCTCTCCCTCTCCCATAGCGGTTCTGAGGCTGGAGGTCGTGGCAATAGACTCCTCCTTTCGCTCGGAGGGTAGGATCTTTTGTTATATTGCATATACTTTCTTATGCAAACTGATGACTTTGTACGCATACTAATGTACTTCCCATTCTTTTTCAGGAGAGGAGATGGCATAACAAGGGGTTCCTGACATCCACGCAATTTTCCAGGAGAGAAAATCTGGCTCGGGGCCACTCGTGAAGAAGCCCCGGCTTCCAGCGAAGAAAGTGACCCCTGCGGCAGGGACGACCTCCAAATCCCCGGCTAAGGGGAAAGGTCAGAGCTCAATAGCTCCTGCTACTGCTGCTCAAGACAAAAAGGGTTTGCCTCCACCTCCTCCCCGGTTTCAATCCATCTCTGCTCAGGATCAGGCAGCACAAGCTGATCCTCCAACGCCCCTCGTCCCCACCGCCTCCGTACATATTCCGGTCAATGCCCAGGACCTAGAGAAGATCTTGGACACCTTTCAGGGGACTCTCTACGAGATGGCTAACCATACGATGGAGCATTTTCACAAGGCCAATCCGAAGGACCTGAGGGTGATCGAGGAGAGCAGCCTGGAGAACGTTATGGAGTCTGCGCTGGGGATGAACCTTACAGTAAGCCAATTTTCCTTAACTAAATATACTCTTTTGATTTTATTCCAGTGTGTGTCTAACTTAATTCTTTACTTTTTTTGCAGGCAGTCTTGGCTCAGCACTGAAGCATAGCTCGAGCCAGGGCCAAGAATGACGAGCTTCGGCCGAGCTTCAGGTTGCTCAAACAGCCCAGACTACTGCCCAAACTACCCTTTCCACTGCTCAACAAGGCGAGCTGGACGCCAAGGATGCTCTTGTAGCATCTCAATAGGGCGAGCATACTCTAAAGGCTGCTATGGCTGCTACCCAAGCTGAGCTCGCAGAGGAAAAAGCCAAGCGGTTGGAGGCCGAGACTGTTGTCAAGGAGGAGAAGGCGACCTCGTTAACCTCCATAGAGAACATGCTGCACCATTGTTGGGCCTTCAACCAAGACGAAAACTTCTCCTTCCTGGCCTCTGAAGTGTGGGACCCCTGTCTCGATAAGTTCAAGGCTCGGATTCAACAAGAGTAGTCCGAGACTGGGGAAGCCTCCATCGCTGGCGAGCAGGAGATCGAGGAAGTGACATCCTCGGAGCACCCTGGAGGGGCTTAATTTTCTTTTTCCTTTGTTCACCTTGTATATTATTATTTTTTTTAGTAAACACTTGCCGTTTTGGCTCGGTACGAAGTTATTCTCCTCAAGACAATTTATTTATAATTCCATTATCTACTTTTTTTATCTATTCCTTGATTTTTTTCTTATGTTCATGACTTGTACATTCAAAATCTTAGGAAATGACTCTTAGGTCGAGATAGATACTTTAATTTTAGTTGTAACCAAAATTGATGTTGATTTATATCCTACCTGTTAAGTATCAGGCCTTGGACCTGGTTGTATCCAGGATTTTGAATATTCCAAACTTAGTTTATTGTTATCCCGAGCTTCTGAGGAAGCCACTGGATCTCAAATTTTGCTAACTTCCAAGTTTCGGCCCTGGTTGTATCCAGGATATTTAATTAAAACTTAGTTCGTGTTAGGTTTATCAACACCTCTCGTTTTTTTAGAAAAAACATTGGTTAATCAATTTTAGTAACTTCCAAATTTCAGACCTGGTTGTATCCAGAATATTTTTGGACCTGGTTATATCCAGGGTTTTTGATGATTTATTACTTAGTTCGTGCTAGATCTATTGACACCTCGCGTTTTTTAGAAAAGACACTAGTTAATCAATTTCTCTAGCTTCCAAGTTTTAATCCTTCTCGGGTTATATGCCCCCGAAGTAATCACAAAGTGAACTTTCTTGGTTGTTTCAGACAAACGCTATCATCCAAACTAACACATAGATGAAACTATATGAAAAGACAAGAAATACACAATGATTCTTTTATTTCTTAAATTAAATAGCTTTTATAACTAAGCCTTACATAGACGGGTGGTATGATCATTGATAATACTTCTTTAGGTGCATAGCATTCCAGTTCCGTGGGACTGTTTCTCCATTAAGCCGAGCCAATTTGAAGGTTCCCTCATGTACGACCTCCACTATTTGATAGGCCCTTCCCAGCTCGGACAAAAACCACCGTCTTTGGGGTCCTTGCTTGCCAAAAAGACCCTTCGGAGTACCAGGTTACCTAAACGAAAGATACGCCTCCTGACCTTTGAATTAAAATAACGAGTGATTTTTTTGTGGTAATGCGCGAGCTGTAGCTGCGAATCCTCTCATTTTTCATCAATTCGGTTGAGGGATACGCTGAGCAACTTCTCATTACACTCATGGTTGAAGGTCTGGAGTCTGTGTGTAGCTATCTTTGTTTCGACGGGAAGGACAACCTCACTTTTGAAAGGGATTTGCCCCGTAGAAGTTTGATGGGAGGTTCGGTACGCCCATAGTACCTGTGGGAGCTGCTCAGGCTAGACTCCCTTGGCCTCGTCTAACCTCTTCTTAAGGATTTCTTTGAGGATCTTATTCACGGCCTTGACCTACCCATTGGCTTGCGGGTAGGCAACCGAAGAGAAACTTTTAATTATGACATGCCTTTCACAGAACTCGGTGAAGAGGTCGCTATCGAACTGAGTCCCATTATCCGATACAATCTTTTTGGGCAGTCCGAATCGGCAAACAATACTCTTGACTACAAAGTCGAGGACTCTTTTTGAGGTGATTATCGCCAGGGGCTCGGCTTCTGCCCACTTCATGAAATAATCAATGGCCACCACCACATGGCAAACTCCTCCTTTTCCCGTAGGCAGAGCTCCAATTAAATCGATTCCCCATACCACGAATGGCCATGGGGATGAGATCATTTTCAGCTCGACTGGTGGAACTCGGGCGACTGTGGCAAACCGCTGGCACTTGTCACACTTTCGGACATAGGAGATGGAATCCTTTGATAAATTGGGCCAATAATATCCCTGCCTTAATATTTTTAAGGCCAAGTTTTGCCCCCCAGCATGATCCCCACAAAAGCCTTCATGCACCTCCTACAAAATAGTTTTGGCCTCCTCTGGCAAAACACATCGTAGAAGAGGTGAGGAATGGCCATGTCGATACAATGCCCCATCCACGATTGTATACCTTGGAGCCTGATAGATTATCCTCCTAGCATCTTTCCGCTCATCAGGCAAACTCCCTATTGTGAGATACTCTATTATGGGAGTCATCCAGGTCGGCCTGGTGTCGATCATCTCGACCCCCATCGTGCTTTCTGCCATGCTTGGGCTTTCTAAGAATTCCATCGGTACTATGCTCAGAGTCTCGGCTTCCTTGGAGGTAGCGAGTCTCACCAAAGCATCAGCGTTGGCGTTCTGCTCGCGAGGGATCTACTCGACTAGGCCATATTCAAATTCTGATAGCTCCTTCTTCACTTTGGCTAGGTAAGCTGTCATTTTGGCCCCTCACACTTGGTTTTACCCAGACACTTGGTTTACCACGAGCTGGGAATCGCTGTAACACTGGACGGACCTGGCCTTATGTTCTTTCGCCACTCTAAGCCCGGCCAATAAGGCTTCGCATTTGGCTTCGTTGTTGGATGCCTCGAAGCCGACCCATAGCGCAGAGTGGAACCGGTGCCCTTCTGGAGAGATCAAAATGATCCCAGCTCCAAACCCATTTTCATTAGATGAACCGTCCATGAAGATTCTCCATAATGCTTGTACCGGCTCTCTCAAAAGCTCCTCCTGGAATCTAGTGCATTCAGCAATGAAATCAGCCAGGGCTTGGATTTTGATCGTAGTCCGTGGTATGTACAGTATTTCAAATTGCCTGAGCTCGATTGCCCATTTCAAAAGACATCTCGATGCCTCAGGTTTCTGCAATACCTTCCTTCAAGGTTGATCAGTCATGACGTGGATTGAATGGGATTGGACATACGGCCTAAGCTTCCTGGAGGCCATAATAAGGCAGAACGCCATCTTTTCCATTAAGGGATACCGTGATTCAAAGTCTTTTGCTTATATAATATACCGATTTTTGAACTCGGTCCTCTTCCCGGACCAGCACGGCACTGGCTGCATTTTTCGTAACAGCTAAATAAAGAAAAAGGGGCACCCCCGCCGTTGGTTTAGACAATACTAGTGGCTTGGCCAAATGTGTTTTTAGATTGAGAAATGCCTGCTTGCACTCCTCAGTCCATTCAAACTTTTTTATTTCCTTGGAGCAAGTTATAGAATGGCAGACACTTGTCAGTGGACTTGGAAATGAACGCTGCCACTCTTCCAATCAGACTCTGGACATCTTTACGCGACCTGGGTGAAGGCATATCTAGTAGCGATCTAATTTTGTCAAGATTCGCCTCCATCCCTATAGTATTGACTATGAATCCCATAAATTTTCCTGATGCCACTCCGAAAGTACACTTCTGGGGATTTAACATCATGCTATAACTCCTTAAGATCGCAAAATATTCCTTCAGATCGGGAACATGGTTATCGACATTTTTAGACTTGACTAGCATTTCATCAACATACACTTCCATGTTTTTTCCGATCTAATCAGCAAACATTATGTTGACCAATCGCTGGTAGGTAGCCCCAGCGTTCTTCAGACCGAAGGGCATGACTTTGTAGTATTTAACATTAGTTGGAGTCATAAAGTTGGTATGTTCTTGGTCCGCGGGGTTCATCGTGATCTGGTTATATCCAGAATACGCATCCATGAAGGACATGAGCTCCTGCCCCGCAGTGGCATCCATCAACTGATCAATCCTTGGTAATGGGAAGCAATCCTTGGGACAAGCTTTGCTTAAGTCGGAGAAGTCGATGCAAGTCTGCCACTTTCCATTTGGCTTTTGGACCAGGACAGGATTCACAACCCTGATCGGGTATTTAGCCTCGCGAATAAACCCGCATTTTAATAGCCGAGCTACTTCTTCTTCTTGGGCCTCAGCTCGGGTTGTACCCAGGCGCCTCTGTTTCTGGGATTCCCAGGCACACTCTTATCCAAGTTCAAGGTATGCATGATCACACTCGGACATATCCCTACCATGTCTTCATGAGACCAGGTGAATACATCTAGATTTTGTTGTAAAAATTTTATCAGCTCCGCTTTCCTTTTCTCACCGAGATTTTTCCCAAGCTTAATGACTTTTGAAGCATCTCTAGGATCGATGTTTACTTCTTCGAGCTCTTCGATGGCTTGGAGATCAAATCTATCTTCGCCTACTCGTGGATCAATATCATCACTCAAGGAAATATCCCTGCCACTGGCTTTTTGAGTTTCTTCCATTCTAGGAGCAGTCCTTACTTCTTGGGATTCCTCGCCTTCATCCTATATGGCCATCGTATGCTGCCCGGGTTGTGATTTTCTCTTCATGGAAATGTTATAGCATTCCCTGGCAGCAAGATGATCACCTCGAACAGTACATATTCCCATAGAGGAGGGGAATTTGATCACAAGGTGGCGGACATATGTTATGGCTTCGAATGCCATCAGCATAGGTCGATCCAAGATTGCATTGTACGCGATTGGAAAATCAACAACCATAAATTTGAGAAGTTTGGAAATAGTTCGTGGTCCCTTACCCAAGGTTATCACTAACTCAATCGTTCTGATAGCTGCCGATCCCTCGCCGGAAAACCCATATAGCATCATGGAGGTTGCCTTCAGCTCGGTCACAGACAATCCCATTTTATCTAGTGTGGATCTGAATAGTAGGTTCACAGAACTCCCGTTATCCACTAGTGTCCTCCTAACTCTCTGATTGGCGAGCTAGACAGTTATGACTAGAGGATCGTTATGCGGGAATTGGACATGACTAGCATCTTCTTCAGTAAAACTGATTGGTTGTTTCTCCAATCGCTGTTGTTTAGATAAACGATGCTCCGGGATGAACTCAACTCCATTGTGTGACCTCAACTCATTGATATACCTCTTTTAGGCACCTCTGCTCGTGCCTGCCAGATGAGGGCCTCTGGAGATGGTTGTTATCTCTCCCCTTATTATCGGACGAGGGGTATCCTGATTCACCTGAGCTCCAGTCTGTTTTTTGGGGGCCTCCGGAGTTTATTTAATGTTTTGCCAAACGAGCTGACTGAGAGTGATTCGATTCCGGGCATACTGAGCCAACGGTCCAGCCCTGATGAGCGTCTTGATCTCATCCTTCAAGTGCCTGCAATCATTGGTGTTGTGACCAATGTCATTGTGGAATCGAATTTTTTTTTAAAGGTCTTTCTTCTCCCATTGGTTTTTTAACGGCTTCGGCTTTTTCCACGGAAGGCGAGCAGAATTCGCCAAGAAGATGCACTCTCTAGTATCCGTGAGGTCGGCATAAGTTGCATAGTTTGGTTTGAACTTCTCCAGGGGCTTGTTTTTATTTGAACCATTTTGGCCGCCCTCAACACTTCCCTTCCTCTTGCTACCTCCCCCTTGGTTATTCTAGCTAACAGTTTGAGTCGTAGCTGTAACGTCTGTTACCGCTCCAACGGGCTGGGCAGGGACTTAGCTGGTTCCTGCAACCGAAGCTCGTGCCTCTTCCAAGTTGATCCACCATTGAACCCTATTTCGGAACTCATCTACGGTGTTGATGCCCTTTCTTTGGATTTCCTTCCATAGGTTGCCCCCAACAAGAATTCCTGTTCTCATCGCCATGAGCCTAGAACTTTCGTCCGCGTCTCTAGCTCGTGCAACAATATTGGCGAACCTACTCATATATGCTTTCAGAGACTCTCTGAGCTGCTGCCTTACATTTTCAAGGGAGTGAGCCTTGATGCAAGCCGCTCGAGAAGCTTAGAACACCCTTTTGAAATCGGCGGAGAAGCTCTTCCACGAGCTCATATAATGCTTTTTTGTATTGCTTGAGCCATTGCCTAGCCGGTCCAACCAGAGTCGAAGGGAATACAAGGTACCTCAATTCAGGTCCGATATTGTGGGCCATCATCACAGTATTGAACATTCCCAAGTGGTCGGACAGATCTCCATCTCCATCAAATTTTGATAAATGGGGCATCCTGAAACTCGATGGGTATGTTGTTGCTGCGATGTTGGGGGAGAAAAGCTCGAGCTCATCCCCTGAGTCATATTCGTCTTTTTCCTTATCTAATAGGAGTCTTTTCATCAGCTCCTCCATTTGGGCTAACCTATCGAGGGTTTGGTCCTTGGTTCCTTAGGGCTGTTCAACAGCTCCCATTCGGTCGTATGCGTTTGGCGAGTTATTGTCCCTCCAAGCTTAAGCTTGGTTTGGTGGGACATTCCCATTATCACTTACTTCAAAAGGACTTCCCTTGTGGTGAGTACTACTGACTCCATCGCGAGCTGGATTTCTCCTTTGTGAATTCAAGCGATCTCGTAGAACGGTCTGTTGATAAACTTGAGGGCTCTTAGTCGAACTCAGCTGATTTCTCAAATCTGCACCGGTCCTACCACTTCGACAGCCCTCCATCCAATAACTTCCATTAGAGAAACTCAGAGCTTGCGGTCGAGGATGAGGATCTGTGATATTTCCTCGTGCTCGTGGGGCATGAGTGGGGGCAGCCGGGGGAGGATACCTCCTGCTGTCCCCATAAATAGGAACGTTTCAAGTGAAACGAGGTGGTATTGGATGCCTTATGGGCGACGGGGGATGTCTAATTGGCGAGGAAATTCTCGTCCCGTCAGGTCGGAAAAAATTAGCCCGCTATCGCTCTACTCCAACATTTCTGACTCCCTGTGTCTTGCGATCTGATCGCGGCACAGGGAGGTCGGTTGGCACATGCCACCTTTACGAGTTTTCCCTTGACCTTCTACGTGGGTTTCCATGGGTGCTTCCGGGTGAATTTGACGGTGGTGCTGAACTCAGAGTTGAAGTTCTGACCGACTGGTTGATTCACTGATGATCCTTGGGAAAGCCACCAAACGGGGTTTCCTGGTGATCTTGCGACATGGGCGCAGAACTCGGGGTCGAGGTTCTAACCGACTGACTTGGCCTGGGTTGACTATCCAGGCAGGACTTATGAGTCACACCTTGCCTCTTTCCAACATTAACGCCGGTTGTGAGAAGGGGTAGCCTAGCCAAGACCTCCTCGATTTGCTTGTTTGCTTTGGCTAGATGTCTCCTCAACTGCATGTTTTCCATCTCCACCGCAGTCAAGTAATCTGGGTTCGGATTAGGCGGTAGAGGCGCTGAACTTCCAGTGTCGTCGTGGCCCATCAGTTGCTTTCCCAACCGCTGCTGAATCTCTGGGTTTTGTTCGTCGGAAATATCGGTATGGTGAACCTCCTGCCCACCATGCTAATCTGTTTCATTGCCGTGCCTCAAGCGAGTAACCACCATGATGAGTTTTATCTGAATCTTTCACAACATCACTAATCTGCAATTCTCAATGAAAGCACCAAACTGTTGACGCAGTTTTTTGCCAACAGTGTATGACGTAATTAGCTGGGATAGATTAGTGCTTAATGATAAATTGTAATAAGAAAAATGATAATTAAAAATTCTAGAAACGAAATATCAAGAATGCTCGTTCCTCTTTACATGGTTCGGAGGTTAAAATCTCCCTAGTCCACAAGTCTATATTACTACTGCATATCTCTCTAAATTTTTATAGAGTATTTACATTACAGAGAAAAACCAACCACTTACCCTATCCAAGATCTTGGTATTTATAGAAAAACAAGTTATGGGTAAGCGCTGTGACCTGTCTTGCACTAATGATGAATATTACAATTTATATTAAGGTATGGTCTAATCATTAGGTAAAACTGATCATGGGTCATCTGGCATAATTGGACATGTGATGTCTGACCATGCACAATTATATTACATGTCCAGGAATTCAGGGATAAACGGACATGTGATGTTTGATCACACATGTTTACATAACGTATCCAGATTTATAAAGATCCATGGACATGGCAGATCATTACCGTACCTCGAGCTGAGCGTAGCATCAGCTCGTGTCTCGGATGCCATGCTTCATAAGTGTTCCTAACTCGTGCCTATTGCTTTGTACTCATCAGCTAGTGCTATTTACCTGGGGAATCGCACTGTCTTTACAGTGGAAAGGTGAACTTGTGGGTCATCTATTATAGTTCTGGGCTAGACAGCTATATCCAAGCTGTCTAAAAGACTCGTGCTGAATTTCAGGACGTACAAAGTTCAACTTCCCCAACCACCTTCATTGTAAATTTGATTAGTTTTCATACCATTTTAATGTTGCTGCAAAGCTATTATATATAGTCTATGCTGAAAGTGGAGATGTAAACTTTATGCATAATTGTTTGGATACCTTGGAGGTGTAAACTTTATGAAGTTGAATTTATTTGTAATTTGGATACCTTGGTTCTCATTCTGGTAACTGTTTGATAAATTGTTATTTAAGATATATTTTATTTGGAATCATATACGTACACATTTATGTATATGTATACATGATTAATATAATTCAAGATGAGATGATATAATATGTGTATGTACATAGCCGTTTGCTTTTGTTGTTTTGGACCTTGTTTTGCCGGTAACATTCCGAGTTTGTAACTTTTGTTATAGCTTAAATTAAGTATTGTTATATGATTTTTGTGTTACGTTATAGTTACAGAGACATGTGACTAACTTTCTGTAAGTGGTTGATGATTGTTTCCAAATCTGAAGGTTTAATATGCATGTTTCTCGATATGTTTCAAGGTTGTCCAAATATTATCCAAGCTATATTACTACTTTTTAGAACCAGACTATTACGTACGGTGTATCTGAAATTTGGCTTGGGAATTATATTTCACATATTTTATGAAGTTTGGATCGTATACTATATTGTTCCTAAAACAATATTGTTAAATCATGTGATTTACTAGTTACACTCGCACCAAAATGCTACTTTATCATTAATTATGTAAAAATAATATTCAATTCCAATTTTGGTGTGGTTTGGTTTGTATCATGTGTCTGAGATGTTTGGTTAGTCCAATAAAACAATTGACCATTATTTTATGTATGGTTAACATTTGAGAATGGGATTGTATTGTACTGTACAAGTGAAGAACTTTCCCAAAAGCAAGCTGCGCAAAGGGTCAAATTAGAAGATTGGCGGTTCAGGTATATATTACAAGTTTTCTCCTATTTTGTGATCTGTAGCACTTTAATTGGCATTATTATAGCAGAGCTCAGTAGCTAAGTGCCAAAGAAGAAGGCTCTCAACATATTGGAACTCCCTTGTGCTCCATTTTAGTTTAATATAGCTAGAAGAATTCTTTATTATTATTTTTAATTAATGAATCAAGTAGTTGATATTGAAAGGTTGTAGTTGTTTGTATAATGTAGATGGATAAAACTTGGGTCTATCTTAACAGGTTAGTAAAAAATATATATATAGTTTAGGATTTAAGTTTAAGTTTGAGTTCGAGGACTTCATTATTGAAATATGCTCTGACTATTGTACAACTACAAAGGAATATGATAATGGAGCTAGGGAGTTAGTGAAGACTGCAATAATTAATGATGGTTTTCTGAAAAAGATTCTTTGTCCTTACTACAAATGCCAGAATTTAAGACATCAGCTTTCAGATGAAGTTGTTGAACACTTGGTAGTGTATGGCATGGACAAATCTTATAAAACATGGTTCCATCATGGAGAAGATCTACATCAAAATAGCACGACAAATAATAGGTCTTCAAATGATGTATTTTAAACTGCTGAAGTATATTTGACTAATGATTTCGAAGCATATTTGACTAATTTTGATGATTTAGATTATGATAATAGCGATGAAGATTTTAATAGGCTATTGTTGGATGAAGAATCGCCATTGTATGAATGGTTCTCAAAGTACACTAAACTTTCATCTATTGTTGGCCTATATAATCTGAAAACAAAACATGGATTCTCAGATGTTGGTTTCACTGAGATGTTGGAGATGATCAAAACTTTGTTGCCAGAAGATAATCTACTTCTAACATCTATGTATGCAGTTAACAAGTTTCTGAAGAAGATTAATCTTAAGTATAATCATGTCCATGCTTGTGTTAATGATTGCTGATTGTTTATGAAAGAAAATATTGATGCCCAAGAATGTCCCAAGTGTAATTCTTCAAGACGGAAACAAAATGAGCACGCAAATGAGATTTTACTAGGCCAACCTACAAAGTTGCTGAGATATTTTCCTATTACACCAAGGCTTCAAAGGATGTTTAGATCCAAGGAGACAGCTGCAAATCTTATGTGTCATTTTAATAATAAAAGCACAGATGGGAAGATGCGCCACCCAGTAGATTCAGAGGCTTAGGATGTAATTAATGAGAGATGGCCATATTTTTCACTTGAACCTAATGACCTTTGATTAGGACTTGCTGCTGATGGCATTAGCCCTTATAAAAGTATGAGTTCTGCATACGGTTGCTGGCCAGTAATGCTCGTTGTATACAATTTACCACCTTCATTGTGCATGAAGGATGAGTTTACCTTTTTATCTATGTTGATTCCTGGACCAAAGCAACTGGGAAATGATATAGATGTTTATTTGGAGCCCTTAATAGATGAATTACTTGAAATATGGAATGGCGTTTATGCATATGATGCTTCTATGAAGAAAATTTTCAATTTAAGGGCAACGTTGCTATGGACCATAAATGATTTACCTGCTTATGGAAATCTGGCTAGATGTGTGACTAAAGGAAAATATGGTTGTCCTATTTTTGGTGAGTATACAGATGTTGTTTGGTTGAAGCATAGTAAGAATATGTCTTATTGCAATCATACCAGATTTCTACCAAAACAACATGGTTATCGAAGGAAGAAGTATACATCCAAATTAAATGAAAAAGCTTCAGAATGTCCAACTATATTGACTGGTATTGAAGTGGTAGAGCAAGTGAACAAATTGACTAATAGTGTTGGAAAGGGTAGAAAGAGGGGTCGCGATGAGGGAGAAAAAATGTGGAAGAAAAAGTCCATTTTCTTTAGTCTACCCTATTGGGAGATTTTTCTTGTTCGTCATAACTTTGCTGTCATGCACGTTGAGGAAAATGTTTGTGAAATCATACTCAATACATTGTTGAATTGCAAAGGAAAGTCAAAAGATCACTAAACGTTGAGAAAAATGTTTGTGAAATCATACTCAATACATTGTTGAATTGCAAAGGGAAGTCAAAAGATCACTATGAATCGAGATTAGATTTGGAAGAGATGGGTATCATGACGAATTTCCATCCTTGCGAAGAAAATGGCATCATTCGCCTTCCTGCCGTAGCCTACACATTATCAAAATTTGATAATAAGTTATTTTGTAAGAGGCTATTTGACTTGAAATTGCCTTATGGTTATAGCTCTAACATTAGCAATTGTGTAGATGTGGAGAAACAAAAGCTGACAGTTCTTAAATCTCATGATTATCATGTGATTATGCAACAATTATTAGTTGTTGCTATAAAGGGTTTAATGGAAGAAGGTTGTAGAGTGACAATTCTTCGAATTTCTAAGTTTTTTATGGATTGTGTCAGCATGTGGTTGACAAGGAGGAGATTATAAAGTTGTAATTTGAAGCTATTGAAATTCTTTGCAAACTAGAAGATTATTTTCCACCATCTACCGTGAGAAGTTAGGCTATGTGGTCCTGTGCAATTTTGATGGATGTACCATTTTGAAAGGTACATGAAAGTTCTAAAAGGCTTTGTATCAAAGGATGCACATCCAGAAGGATGTATTGCGAATCATTATCTTTCCATCGAATGTGTACACTTTTGTGAGAGATTTTTAAAGCATAATGATGAATTAATTTCTTCTGGTGATGTTCAAGATGATGAAATCATGGAAGAACGTCCATTATCAGCTGGAAAATCTTTTGAGCTTGACCAAGTGGATGCAACAATAGCACACCGTTATGTGCTATTCAACTCATGTATTGTAGCACCATTTGTCAATATGCATATCAATGAGTTCAAAGAGAAGCACCCAAACTTGAAGGATAATCAAACTTTGTTGTGGAATTGACATTCAAAAGAATTTTCTTTGTGGTTTTATGAGAAGGTTACAAACATAACTAATTTTAATTTTATATTTTGATTTTTTTTTAAAACTTTCATGTACTAATAAATATTTTATTTTTCAGCTATCTAGATATGAGAAGGCAGATATCATGTTAGCTCAATTGGCTGAAGGCCCAAGTCACATTGTCATTTCTTATAAAGGTTATATGATCAATGGGATGTGGTTTCACAAAAAAAAAGGAGCTGAGAAAAGTACTCAAGATAGCGGTGTGTACTTAAAAGCTCATGACGGTGGGCAATTTGATGATAAAGAAGAGTATTTCGAAGTTATCAAGGATATAATTTTAATTGATTATCGCACTTTTAAGGTGCCACTATTTTGGTGTGATTGGGCAAATATTCAAAGTGGTGTTAAGAAGCTTGAGTACTATATACTTGTGAACTTTAGTGTAGGGCAAGCTCAATCCATTAGGGATCCATAAATATTAGCATCACAATCTAAAAATGCATTTTATGCAAGAGAAAATGAGTCGTCTAATTTGTTTATAGCTTTAAAGGCTTCAAATAGAGGGTGCTTTGGGCTAGAATATGAAAAATAATGAATTTTGGCCATTGATGTATGTTTGTTAATCTTCCCTTGTTTCTTTTTCTCTTAGTATTATTCTACGCTCTTTGATATTACGCTGTCACTAGGATCCTTCTCAATTGTTTCTTAATCTATGATCTTTTTTAATGTATTTCTGATTTGATTATATTAGTGTATTGCTCAATCATGTGTCAACATCTATATATATTTTTCTTTATTTTTCATATGGTTAGTATTACATATTAATAGGAATTAAGGTAATTGAAATTTGTAACTTTAATCATTCAGAGGTTTGCAAGTGCTTGATTGGGGGACATATTTCAAGGCATACCTAACTCTAAGGCTTGTAAGTGTTTTGATTTTATTATTATCTTAAGCATGCTGAGAAATTAATTAACTGGGACTTATGTTTAAAATCTAAAATGTACATTTATGTTCAGTAATGGGTGAATATTTTTTTGGTGCAGTGATTTCAACTAGAAAATGACTATACTACAAATAGGCAAAGACAAGAAAAAAAGAAAAGCATCCTTGAAGTATCAACTTGGTGGTGATGACTTGCTACATGACAGCCCAATTTGTAAAAAAAAGACTTCTCTACGTAAATTGGCTGCACCAGCTACTAGGGTTGTCGTTGACTCATCACTAGCTCTTAGTACAAGGGCAGCAACTCGTCACGTGATTCTAATTGACTCACCTAAAGTGATAGAGGCAGCTCTTGACCAAAGTATAACTAACTCTCGTATTGCAAGTCAACGGAAGCTAGACACTTGTAGAAAATCAACTCGATTACAAAATACAAGTAATACAATTCAAGATGAATTTGAAGCAACACCTCACGAACATAATGCAAATGAAGAATTAGAGATGATTACCAAGAAGACTAGAGGCAGCACTATCCTAAATAATCTTACTAGAAGGAATGGTGAATTGATAAAAATCAATTGGAACATGAATGGCCAACCAATTGATGATAATTCAATACGATTTGCATCTTTTGTTGGTACTCTTGTGAGAGAGATTGTTCCTTACACTCTTTCTGATAGGAGGAAATGACACCAATCATGAGAGATGTTCTTTGGGCATCTATTCAGGTATTGTTTTGTGTAGTAGTTGTTAACCCTGAGAATTATTTTGACTTTTTTATTATTGGATGTTAGCTAAGATGTTCCTAAATATAATTATTTATAATCTTAACATCTTTTCTTATTGTTGGGCAAGTATGATTTACATCAAGATTGGGAAAAGAAGTATTGCTTTCAAATGATGATTGACTTATGGAGAGCCTCAAAATCTAGGCTTGTCAAAGACATTATTAGTGCTAAAATTGAAAGTGAACGACAAGCACTAAAACCAGATTGCATCAAGAGTGATGTTGAGTGGAGGACCTTTATTAAATAGAAAACAAGTAAAGAGCATATGGTATGTATATAACTAATTAATTCAATGTCTATTTAGTGTTTTTTTTCACTGCTGAGCCAACACCCCTCTTAAATAGGCTTTACGTGCTAAATTTCAAGAGAGAAGAAAGAAAACTATTCCACACACTTTAAGCAGAAGAGGATATGCTCGAACAATTGATGATATGATATTTCATAAACTAAAAAAAGATCTTTTAATTTAAGTTCATCTAATTGCATTATTTAACTTGCTCCAGGATATTCTATGTAATATGCAGACTAAATAAAATCAAGGTGGGAAAATAACTAGGGTTCAAACATTTCAGAAAGCCCATACTAGGAAGAATGGTGAGCCAATCAACTCAACAACTTCTGAATTTTTGGTGAGTACTTCTTACTCATAATTTTGGATGTTTATAGTTACTTTTACTCTTGTACTTTAACTTTAAAAATTGATATGTAGGTGTAGTGCATCAAAAAAAAAAATTAGTTATTAAATTTTTGTGTTTTATTTTTATTTAATCGTTAAGTGTTTTGAATTATTTTATTTAATTATTTGTTTGTTTAAATTTATTGTTAGAATTTTCTGGTAGAATTTTTGTGAATTTATTTGATTAAATGTTATTTATTTATTTTATTTAAAAATATGATTATTTGAGTTTTGGTTGAATGCACTAAGGTGCATGGTAGGTAGTGATGCACCTTAGTTATTGAGTGTGTGCGTGTGCATGGTTGCATGGTGCACATGTGTAGAATTTTCTACACACCTGTAGTTTCCCATTTATTTAGATTTAATTATTTAATTGAAAAAAAATAAAATAAAAAAGGAGAAAGAGTCTTGGACGTGTGGAGTGTAATGGGAAAGGAGGATTTTCTTTATCTTTTTTGTTTGGATGAATATTGGTTAAAATGGAAAAGATGTTGTCATCTTTATTCCATACCAATTAAAATAAAAACAATTTAATAAAAATTAAGAGAAAATAATTAGAAATAGGAAACTTACCATTTTATTTTTATTAGGCTATTATGAGGGAATTAAGATAAAGGGGAAAGGAAAATAGAAGAAGAGCCATTATGCTCTTGGCTGCCAAAAATTAGAGAGGAGAGAGAGAGGGGGACGTGAGATAGAGAGAGGAGAAGAAGAAGAAAGAAAGGAAGAAGAAGGAGAAGAGAAAACCAACTCTAGGGTATGTTTTTGATGTTCATATTTGAAATTTCTTTTCTTTGATTCTTGTATTTTGACTATATGTTTTGTTGTGTTGTTGTTGAATCTCTCCTTCCCCTCATGATGGATTTCGAAGAAAAAAAAAAACCCTAGGCTTGAACAAGAGGTGATCAAGTTTGGGTATTGGTCACCTTGTGTATTCTTGATTCTACAAATCAAGAAAGGTAATGAACCCTTAGCCCTTTTGCCTTTATGTATTGTTTGTTTATATGAATGGGGTATGTTGATTTTGACTCTTTTGATGTTGGGGTTGAAGGGTTGTGTTGATTAGATGTATGGAATATTTGATCTAGGCATGGCTATGATTTTATGTGACAAATTTTTAATGATAATGTTCATATGTTCATAGGTGATGAGTTTGAGAAGGGTAGATTGTCAATTAAGGGTTTTGTCCCTAGGGTGTCTTGTAGTGTGTTATTTGCATGTTTGATCTTGAGATGTTCCTATGAGTTTAGGGTAAATTGATAACATGTGGGAATTTTGATGCATGGGGTTTCGGCCTAAGGGTGAATTTCAAAGCATGATGGTTGTTTTTTTTTATGTTTTATGTCAATATTAAATTTTAGGAACATGATTGGGTGTTGTAAGATTTTAAATGAATATATGGTGGTTTTGTTTCTTTGGAATACTTGCATGATATTAATAAATCAAGAGTATATGTAAGACAAGATCAAGATGATTATTCTTTTATGACTTGTGAATATGTTTCAAAGTGGTTGATGAATTATTGTATGCTAATGGTAACATTAAAATAAATAAAAAGGGGGTAGAAACATGCTAGGGTTTGTGTTGGAATATTGTTAAATAAATATGAATGAATTATGTGAAATATGACAAAATGAAAGAATTTCATAATTAGGGTACTTGCAGATTTAGTGAATGAAAGGTGTCAAAATGATGAGAAAAATGTTTTTGAATGCTTAAGTAAATTTTACAAGTTGTTTTGATGATTTAAGAAGTTAATGGGGAATTTTAAAGTGGCTTGAGATGATATTTTATGCAAACAATTACCTACAGATTTTTTGTTTATATTTTGATAAAAATATGGGTTTTTAAAAAGTAAAAATTGTGATTTTAATGGTATAATTGGTATCTGGAATTTTTGTAAAAAATGTGAAGTTGTATTTTGATAAAAAGGAATTTGATGTGTATGTTGGAATAAATTAATGCCCTAAAATATAGAAATATTAAAAGTGGTATTTTTTTTATAACATGAAAGTTTTTTTCAATAGTTATGATTTTCCTTTATTTTAGTTAAGAAAAATGGTAAACTTAGTTTATTTTTGAATCTTTAAGTAAATCAAATAATAGTTGAAAGTTTAATGTGATATTTTTTTAAAATAATTATCGAATTATCGCTTATGAATTTATTTTATTTTAAAATTAGGTCTTAAAATAATACAAGTAAAAATGTATTTCTCCACATCTAAAATTATATTTTTCTCACATTAAATTTATAAATTTGATAATTGAATTATAATGTTATTTTCTAAGTAAACATGTTAAACTATAAGTATTTTACATAATTTTTAGTCTTTGTTATTTTATGGAATTTAAAAGTAAATAATGGGATTATTATATTTTAATTGGTTAAATAAATTATTTTATGAAATAAAATAATGACTTGAGAGATTTAATCAACCTAGTAATTTTGAAAGGACAAACAATGGAAATCAAAGCATGTTACAATTTTATTATTTTCACAACGATAGAAATAAAACACATAGGAAATTATCGTTTTTAAGGCCGATTTTAAACAACGTCCCCACGTATGCATGTCGCATGCAATTCACTTTTAAGTTAAAAAATATGTCTATTATGCAACCATATAGTTTTTATAGCGAGACCATGCATGTAACATAAGTAGAATGTGCATTATTCTTTTATGACCTTATGTGTAAATATGCCTTGTTTGGATGTTGTGAATAACTTTCATCATGTGTGCATGCCATGCACACATGGGTTATATGAGTGGGCAAAATAGAGTTGATGTGATGCTAAGGAAGGTTATTGTGATTATGGTATAGGCTCATTGTGAAGTTGTCATTTTACCTTGCTTGGACCTGAGGTAAGGAAGTTAGATAGAATTTTTATTTATTTATGCTATGAATGGTAAGATCGTTTGTATGAATGGGAATGTTATGATTGATGATACTTTTGCGCTATGAATTATGAAATGCTTTATTCCAATAATGTGACTGGTTTGTATGTCATTTTGAATGTTGTATGCTATGAATGGATGTTAGCGTGGTGAACGCGACATATCAAAAATGGGTTGCTAAGGATATGAAGACATAACCCGAGTTACTAAGGATAAGAAGACGTAACTCCAAGGGCGAACGCGTCGAGGTTATTCAAGGACCAAAGATCCGGTTTCCCTCAATGGGTGACATGGACAAGTTAGCGGGCTATGATCACAAGGATATGATGTTTATGATATGATGTTATGATGATGATGACTTTGCATATGATGCCAATGTTCTTATGATTATGTTTATGTTTACGATATTGATGCCATTACGATAATGATGTTATGATGTGTGAAGATGTATGAATGCGATTATGATTTGTTGTGATTTACTTGTGTGTTGTTTGTACTTCCTTACTGGGCTTTTAGCTCACCCCCTTACTTTTCATTCCAGATAGAAAATAGGTTTCTCTATGGCACGTGTGGTGATGTGGGGAGTTCTATCGTCATGGTTTGTATGGCGCGGGGGCATCCTATGGATGAGAAACGATCAGTTTAAACGCCATTTTCTTTTAATAATGTTATGTTAAATGGGACTTTCTAAAATTATATGTGGGACTTGAACTTTGGTTGTTTTTAAGAATTTTGCATGAAAATTTCTATTTTCTTTTAAACTATTGGGCTCAACTTGCATGTTTTAGCAAGGCCCCACTGGAATTTTATAATAAGTGGCATTTCTCTTTTAAACCCTTGAGTATGTGAATGTTTTATAAAGTACTAGATTAGGGCATTTTATAGTAGGGACAATTAGATGACATTATACGTGAAAACCCAAATTTTGAAACTACAAAAAAATATCGAAGAGGATGCACTAATAATATTGTTCGGTGAACCAAAATCTAGTCGTCAAATTGGCCAAGGAAGAGGGATGTCAAAATCAAAATCAATTGTTGTTCATACGTGTCAAGACAAGATTGAAGTACTTGAAAAAGAACAACACAACATGAAGAAGAAACTTGCTGAATTGCTCAAACTTTTTAAGGAAAATGTAAAAATTCTCGCTTATCCATGTTTAAATATGTTCTATCATTATGTTAGGTCAAAATCTAACTTATTGTGTTATTTTTAAGGTGGTAAAGTATCAACAAGTGACAGACAATGTCACATTGCTCTCCAAAGGCAAATAATTATTTTGTGTCCTTTAAATATAATTTATGATATGTGTCATGGGTCATGAAAATTCTTGATTTTTAACTTTGTTATTTGGTTTCTGTTCATGTTGTTAATTAAAGCCTTCAAGTTCTTCATTGAATCATTGTGACAAGAGTGTTGTCCATGAAGAGAGCCATAACTTTTCAGGAATGAATAGTGCATGTTACTTGCTTGATTGGAAGGGTGAAATGGTTGCTGAAGGTCGTTGGTCTTCTAGTGATCCAAACATAGATGTTCATGGGATTCCTCTTGGACCCGAATTCATCCTAGTGTGGGTTGACATTGCTATCTCACCAAGTGCTTATTTGTTTCGTCCTAGCCACTCAATGATCACCATACAAGAAGTCGTTGGCTCTATTATTGCATGGCCTTCGGAGAAGGTTGTTCCAAGATGTCATTTAAAAAGTAGAGCTTACTGTTAAGGTCAATTTTTCTCCTCTGTGTTTATACTTTGAGTAGACATATATATTATTGCATGTGGAAGTTAATGCGCTATGATACGAAGACTTGAGAATGTGGAAGTTGATTATCGTTTAGTGAAACAATGACAAGAGTATTGACTGTCATTAATCAAGAAGATTTGGAGAATGAAGTTGGCTATCGTTTAGTGGAACAATGGCTTGAATTATTGAATGTCTATATCCAAACACATACACACATACATGCATACATACATATATATATTTGGTTGTTAGCGATGATTATTTGTGATGGGTTTATGCTAGCTTAGGAAATATAAATGTACTTTCCCAATACCATATTTTTCAATGATGTTTTAGGAAATGCATAACTCTGAATGTATCTTTGGATACACACACATATCAATAAATATTTTAATTGTTATAGATGGTCTAAGATGCAGAGTTGGATCTAAAGTGAGTAATATAAGGGTTACTAAATCATATACTCTTTGAAAATTGATCGTTCAACAAATAATTGGCATTCTTCTGCTAGTGTATAAATTTCAGCTTAAAACAAGTAACATGTTTGTTTGCAGCAGGCCTTGATTAACTGCTCTGGCTTTGGTAGCTACTGAATATGAATTTTTTGTTGTAGTGGTTTAATTGTTTTTGTACTATTTCTTGTTTTTAATTAATAATTTTCCAACTCTAAAGGCCAAAACAAGGTTAGGAATTTTTGTTTCTCTAGTTTGTTGAGAATGGTTGAATGAGTATCATTTTGATTATCAATTTCTACAATTATTTACAAGTAGCCAAAACAGAAAGATCATACATATATATGTGATAATCTTCTTGGTCTTGGTCGTAGTACAAATTTTTCATAATTTTATTATACATTTAAATTTCATTGTCTCATATTTTATTGATCATTTTTCCTAATTCTTATATGATATTTTAATTGTCAATAGGGATGGGAGTATTTTGCAAGTCATGGAGCAAAGTTATTTTTGGGCCTGATTGCTGGCATGACATAGATTTTGAAGGGTTGGATGACTTACTAGATATTAATGATTCTCATAATGCTTACCTATTTACACAAGACTTTGAAGAATTAGCAATCTTGATGTCATTTGGTCAATGCATTTTCCACTATTATAAGGCTTACCTTTCAACACTTTGCTATAATGATATATTGACATTTTTAAGGTTGGTTGAGTTAGTGTTTGAGACTTATATTGTAGTATTAGACACTATATTGCATCAAGTGTTTTGAATCACTAAAACAAGTTTTATTAAATAAAAATTAACTAGTGTTTCTAAATAATTGTAGAATAAGTGGATAAAAAAGTATTATGAATACCAAAATAATAATTATATTTTAAGCTTATAAAAATGAGAAAATAACACAAAAAATGTATTATTGTAGAATAAGTGGATAAAAAAGTCTGATGAATAGCAAAACAATAATTATATTTTAAGCTTATAAAAATGCGAAAATAACACAAAAAATTTATTATTGTAGAGTATTCAATAATACTCTCAATATAAGAGTAAAAAAGTCTTATGAAAACTATTAAGGATAATGATAATTTAAGCATATTAAAATAATACTAAAAAAGTCTTATAATAGAGTTTTCAATAATACTTTAGTATAAGTAAAAAAATGTATTACAAAAAGTGTCATGACTTACTGTTATCCCCAAAAAATGGAGATCGATGACGTGGCAATAGAGGTGACAAGTGGCAGTACATGGTCCGTAAAAGACACATTAAATAGTCAATAAATACATTGACTCCTCAGAGTTGTGATAAAATTTTGACTGGCTTGAGAAGTGTCATGACCGACCAGGCATGACCTTGTCCGACCAGTCACGACATTACTGCCCAGTAATGACTTTGCTGCCCAGTGCACCATGCTAGACCAGAGTGCCATGTTAGAGGAGAGACATGGCATGCTAGACCAGAGTGCCATGTTAGACGAGAGGCATGTGCATGTCCTATCAACAAGTGCATGTCCTACCACACTACAACAAAATAGACATTTAATGGCTATATGGGGGAGACATTGTAGACATTTAATGTCTCCCCCTAGGGGAGACGTTGTTGCAGGAGCCATCTAAAGTGGCCATATGACGTCTCCCATGGGGAGACTTTGTAGACTTCCAACGTCTCCCCCTGGGAGACGTCATAGGGTGTACGTGTACAACCTATGACGTCTCCCAAGGGGAGACGTTGGAAGTCTACAAAGTCTCCCCATGGGAGACGTCATAGGTACCTACAACGTCTCCCATAGGGAGACTTTGTAGACTTCCAACGTCTCCCCCTGGGAGACGTCATTGGTTTTTGTAATTTTTTTTTAAAAAATAATTAAATAATTATTTTCAGTATATTAATTAATAGAATTAAATATATTAATTTTTTTTTTGAAATAGAATTAAATATATTAATTAAAAAATCTAAATTATATGCAAATTTAAATTGTGAATTTTCATTAATAAAACTGAAATGTATATATAATATGTTTTTGCTAGCTAAATATACAAAATTGTAATATTTGTTGTTAAACATACAAAATTAACAAATATTACTCTAGCTAGCTAGACATATGGTAAGAAATAAAATGTAAAAAAAAACCTAATATGTGGGACGATGACCTTGAATTATCGGTAGCATATGGTTCGCCCAGTGTTGTCGCAGTTCATTAATATGTGCTGGTGTATATGGCGTAGTGTTTAGCTACAAAAAAATACAAAGTAAAATATATTAGTTAATTATTATTTAATTATATATACTTTAATAATAAATAAATTGTTAACTATGTCTATGAAAAATTAAACTAAAAAAAAAATACTAAATAAGCATATGAAAAATTGGGCAGCATTTCCTCTATATTAGTAACTTAACCATCTGTCAATCTAATCAAATCCAATCGAATAAGCACAACACAATACAAATATAATAATAGAATAATAAAATACATAATTCTAGACAAAATCGAGCAGCATTTCCCCTATAATAGTGATCTAACCATCTGTGAACAACAAGTCAAAAAATTCAAATAACACACAATAAGTTTCTTCCTTGTAGCTCCGCAGCACACAAACAAATTTTCCAGAACCTACTTCACTAAAACACACAGTTCTCAACCTTCTGTTATCACCGAAACACACAATTTTAATCTCAGAACCTACTTCACTATGGATGAATATATAAGATATTTAAACCCCTCTAACAAAAGTTTAATAAAACTAAAACAAGAAAGAAGATAATGTATGTACCACTTGCAATTAATAGTCCTTGCTAACAAATTTACTTCACTTTGCAAAGAGCGCACTTTGCTATTAAATTCACAACCTACAAAACTAAATTAATTAATAAATAAAATATTAATAAACAAACTTCATTAAATAATTAGATTAACAATAATTTATTATTGAAATTTTAGAAACTTAAAAACCTCAAATGTGTGCTTGAAATTGAAAATTTGAAGCAAAAATCTCAGTTAAAACTACAACTTAAAATTTTTAATTAATTAATTAATAAAAGATTACTAAATCAATCAAATAACATAACTATATATAAATAACTTACTTAAATTTTAATAAAGATTACAAATATATATAATTTTCTAATTAAATAAAAATATAAATTAAAAAAAATTATAAACATTATAAACTTGAATTACTATTTTGTATGTAAAATTCAAATTAAATTATTTTTCTTATTTTAGACAATTATTAAATATATTTTAGCAAAACATATTTACATATATATACTTAACAAACATTAAAAATTAATTAAAAAATGTATAATTTTCGGATTAAATAGTAAATAATGTGGTATCATCTTAAAATTAAACAATATTGTATCTCAAATATACATAAAAATTATTTTTCATACTTTAAACTAATATTTCTAATAAAACCCACAAATCATATTAAAAAAATGCACAAAAATAATTTTTTATACCATTCTAACTATAATACATTGTTTAATCTTGAAATCCTACCTCAAATATGCTTTAAATCCACTTTGTTGAGCCAAAAATCACCCAAAACCGCAACTCATAAACCCTAAAATCCCAATATAAATTCCTTAATAACTAGAGACAATAAGCATGAAAATTATCCTAACTATTATACAACACTTATAAATAATAAAAACTTACCTCAAATGAGACTTTATAGCCTAAAATCGGCCAAAATCGTCAAAAAAATTGCCCTGAAATCGCCCAGAAAATTGCCCTTCTTTGCCTCTGGTTCGTGCGCTCGGGGAAGAAGAAAGAAATGCTGAATATATATATTAGGCCAAACATTTAACGTCTCCCCTGGGGAGACGTGCCAGACATCTAACGTCTCCCCTGGGGAGACGTCCCATGTGGCACGTCTCCCCAGGGGAGACATTAGATGTCTGGCACGTCTTCCCAGGGGAGACGTCAGATGCTCTTACAAGTCTGATATTTTATAAATAAATAATTTTATATTCATATTTTTCAATTAACGTCTCCCACCACTTTTAATGACTTACCTTGGTAGTCATCAACAATAACTTTTAATGACTTACACCATTAGACTTTAAATATCCCTGAATACTTTTAATGACTTACACCATTGGTGTAAGTCATTATAGAGAGTCATTAAAAGTGAAAATTGTTGTAGTGCCAGCAAGTGCATGTCCTACCAGCACTTGCATATGTCCAGCATGCATGTGTCCGACCAGCACTTGCATGTCCTATCAGCACTTGCATGCCCTACCAGCAAGTGCATGTCCTACCAGCAAGTGTATGACTGACCAGCATGTGTATGTTCGACCAGAGTGGAGGTGATGTGGATCAACCAGATAGAGGAGGACTAAGTCAAGATTCCCATAAACGGCTTCAACAAGAACCGGTCTTGGCACACGCGGGAATCTCTCATTCTTCCCACAAATTTGGTGTTCTATTATATTTTGAATATTTTTGTAATTTTAATGTAATAAGAATAATAAAATATCTTGATTCTAGGGGATATCAGATGTATGATCCTAAGCCTATAAATACATGGCTTATGAGACTTTTTGGGGAAATTTTGGGTCTGAGTTTTCTAGAGAGAGAAAGTGCTGGTATCATAAAGAATTCTTGTATTCTTGTAATCTGTACTGAAGAAACTTAGTTGGCTCAGTTCATCTGATCTTGAGTACAAATCTATAATCAAAACTCTAAGTGGATTAGGCTATTACCAACATATTGGGGCTGAACCACTATAAAATTGCTGTGTTATTTACTTTCTGTTCAAAAATCGTCTTTGTCGTTTTATTTCTCTTGAAGGTTTTGTCGTTTTTGACGTTCACACGTCGTTGGCCAAAAACGCGGTCAACACTTACGATAACACAGCTTTCCTTAATGCTTCAAAAAGTATTACGATAACTGTTTTATAATACTTTTTTTGTATTATAATAAGCATTTTTCCTTGTAGTGTATGTATATGAAAAGGTGCTAAAAAATAACTAAGATTATATTCACAAATACATGTGCCTTGCATGCACTACTATCACTAATATATATCTTTTTTTTAACTATTTGAATGTATAGAAAGTCACCGTACCTCTCACTTTCGACCCATTAGTTTCTCCCTATGAAAATCTTAGCGTTTCCTGGATTTATCTAGGCTAGAAAAAATTTGTGCATCATTAGCTATAGTTGTGAAGCCTTTGTTCCTCTACAAATTTGTCCCTTGGCGCACGGAGGTAGAATGGGTAATTTAACTTTAGTTCACCTTGTTTCTCTTGATTGTAGTGTCATTTTTCTTTATTGTTTGTTTTTCATTTCTTCAATGGTTGGATTCTGTTCATGTGTGTGTCGCCCGTCGTGGTGCATTGGCTTGCTCAACGAGGTCTGGTGGGGCCTGATGTCCCATGTTGGTTTTTATCTTAATATCACTATGCCAAAAAGGACCTACGACGTTGCTTGTTAGCGTCAGTTTATAGTGTGAACTGACGCCATTGATAATCTCACATCAATAGCCTCGGTTCAAAACCGACTCTACCATTAAGTAATAGTGTCGGTTACTACCCCGACGCTGGTGTATGAGGATCAAATAAGTCGATTCAAAATCGACGCTTCTAATCAAAATGAACACAACGTTTCATTATAAGTGAAGTTAGTTTCGGTGATGAATCGACGCTATTCAACAATACAACGTTAGTTTAGAACCGACATTAACATTGTTATAGGTCAAAATTTTGGGTCGTCTCCCTCATTCCCTCCCGATCCCTGAAACAAAAAAATGGCAGAGGTGCGCATGCGCATGCGAACCCAGGCCCTCTTAAGCCATCCTGAGCCCCAAGAGCCCTTCCCGACCTCCGAACTCTGCCCCTTCATCACCCCTAAAAGCCCTTCATTCCCATGGCTCCGCCCTTCCCACGGGTAATGGCCACCTCTGCCATTTCAATAGTTCCCCACCTGCGGCTCCGCCCTCTGAGAGCCCCTCCCCTGTGGCTCTGCCCTCCCCCATGAGTCTCCGCTACCTCGTGCCAAATCCGAGACCTCCCAAGGATTATAAATTGATTATAGAATTAGGATTAGGATTGTATAATTAGGATTATAAATTTTATTGTTTAGGGATTATAAAGAAGATAAAATGTTGTTTAGCTTATGTTTTAATTTAAATTAATAATATTTTTAATTGTGTTAAATTAATTAAGTTTAATTGAAAGTTTTTGTTATAATTTATTTCAATAATTTAATTTAATTTTGTAATATAATTATATAATTAGTTTTAATAGTTAATTGTAAATTTTTAATTGTGGTTAGGTTTGGTGGTGATCCCATTGAGAGTATCTAAGCATTTATCTTGAACGAGGCAATTCAATGAAACTTTAATAGTATATATATTGAAAGATTTAGTTATATTAAATTTAGTGGAATTTATGATGAAAAGTTAGAGAAGATAGGTTCTGGGAATGTGTGCTATGGTGATATAAGGTTGGAATTATGCATATTTATTGATTGTTTGATATTTGTGTATTATATTCTGTGTATATGTACTTTTTGAAATTGTGAAATGTTGTAGAAATAGGAGAAATGCTGCCTAATTTTTTTCAAGATAACATTGATAGTTATGCATGTTTGATATTGATTAATACTTGTGCATGTTGATTGGATGTTTGATTTTCATGTATTATGTAATGTCTATATGTACTATATGAACTTGATATATGCTATAAAAATAAGGGAGATGCTGCCCAATTATTTTTTTTAATATAGTAAATCTACTCTTTGCTATGTATTGAATTTTTTGGCTTGTTTGTTTTGTTTCTTAGAAAATGTACAATGGATAGACATTAGTTATCTTCGGATAGGCTATCAGTGAAATATAGGGAAGATGTTGAGTATTTCTTGTAGTTTTGTGCAAGAAATTTAGAAAATCTTGATTTTGTTCCATGTCTGTGTCTTAAGTGTTGTAATGTTGTGAAGGTTAAGCTTATTACAGTGAATGAACACTTATTTAGGAACGCGATAGACAAGAGTTATAAGGTTTGGTTTTATCATGGAGAAAAAATTAATCTTAGGAAGGAAAGAACCTCTATGAAGGATAAGAATGTTGATTTAGATTATGAAGATGATTACATTGCAGAAATGATTGATGATGCACAATATGAATCTCGTGTGTAATCAAAAAAAATTCAAAACATCTTAGAAGATGTTGATAAACCTATATACCCTAACTGTAAAAGGTGCACTAAATAATCGACCCTTGTTAAGTTGTATAATTTGAACGTCAAACATGGTATTTCTGATAAGGGTTTATCAATGCTACTTTCTTTCTTAGGAGAATTATTACCCGAAGATAATAAGATGCCCTCGAGTTTTTATAAGGCAAAGAAGATATTGTATTCGTTAGGCATGGAATATGAAAAACTACATGCTTGTCCTAACGATTGTGTCCTATATCGAAAGAGATTTGCGGATACAATTGCACGTCCGACATGTGGTCAGTCTAGATGGAAAAAGAAAAATAATTCAAATGCGCTTAAGGATGGTTTCCCTGCCAAGATGTTAGGTACTTTCCAACCTATACCTCATTTGGTTAGGTTCTATCGAAATGCCGAATATACTAAAAGTTTAACTTGGCATGCCGACGAGAGGGTGAAAGATGGAAATATGAGACACCCAGCTGACTCACCAGATTGGAAAAAAAATAATGAAATAAACATGCTGATTTTTTTTTTTTCAACTGTAGGTGTGTTGACATGAGTTACAGAGAGGACAACCTACAAGAAGAGGACAGTCAATTATACTTGAGTCGTCACGTAAGTCTTGTTTAATTCACTACTTATTATATAGTTTAATTTATCTTTTATTGTAAAATCATATATAATTCAAGTTTAACTAATATTTTGAATTCATTTGTATTTCAAAAGCACAATGATGTACTCGCTTGAAGAAGTCAACGCCATATGAGATGAATGGTCAGAGTCAATTCTACCTCATCTTAGTGTTTGATGAGAACTTGTGCTAGCTAGTATGTACCTCCTACATACGTCGATCTTGACTTAGATTAGTTTGCTAGTTAACTTATTTGTTGTCTTTGACTTAGATTAGTTTACTAGCTAACTTATATTTTGTCTCTAAACAATGGTAAAGTTAGTAGATGTTGATTAAAAATTAATTTAGTCATTGTTTTCCCTCTCGACTATTTCATATTATTTTTTGAATCATATATCTTGATCATTGTCTATATAGTTTCATATCAATATATACTTTTGATATGTAAATACGTGTTTATGCTTCTGTTTCTGTCTTTCTGCTTTTGTTTTGCTGCAGGTGGAAAATGGCAGAAACATATTGCATAACACAATTTTTAAACATATTCACGTTGGTTCTGCACAGATGCATTTGAGTCTCAGAAGCGTCGGTTACAGACAGACGCATCTGGATAGGTCAATCGCATTGCCAGCAGCAGCGTCAGTCGGTTTCACAACCGACGCAATTGGGAAAAGCGCCAGTCTATAACCAAAGCTAAACCGCTGTTTTTTAGTAGTGTTTGTGTGAGTGTGGTAGAAGCATAAACATATTTTGTCGTGCAAAATAACAAATATAATACATGACAAAGATCATGCTCTAGCTATCATGATTAGAATAATATTTTCTCA
This sequence comes from Humulus lupulus, assembly GCF_963169125.1. NCBI lineage: Eukaryota > Viridiplantae > Streptophyta > Magnoliopsida > Rosales > Cannabaceae > Humulus > Humulus lupulus. The sequence goes on along the minus strand of NC_084794.1, from coordinate 76,011,437 downwards.
TTTACTTGGATATCATATAAATAAAAGCTAGATTATAATTTTTATCTCAATGGATTGCGAGATCTTATTGCACCATCTCACCAATCCTCTCCAAGTTATAACTTACACTTGCGAAGTATAAAGGTGAAATTATAGGCTATTGATAGGATTATATGGTATGTACTTTGGCATCTAATCTCATGAGAGTGTATATGCTTTACAAATTCTCAAGAGATGCTCTTGCTAAACTTTATTTTGGTTTTCTTTCCACAAAGGCACTTCAAGAGTGAAACCTTAGGGTTGGGAGAGAATGACTTAAGCATGAATATATAGAGAATGTCTTGGTTGTTTTTATTTGGGTTTTAACTTTTTCTTTAGAGTTTTAAGCTCTATTTTGGGTTTGTTTTGTTTAATAATAATGTTTATCAACCTTGTCCTTCGACGACTTTGGTTTTTGTCAATTTCAGTATATATATGTTTTCTTTATTCATGTTGTTCAAGGTTATGGACCCTTTGGTTTGAGTTGCTGGTTTAGAATTGATTACAAATTTATTGTATTGTTATATTCAAGAAAGGCAACTCACCATTTATTGTATCCCTTTGAGAACTTTAGAATAATAATTTATCCATCTAGGTTCTTTGTCTATGCCATACTCTATCATTACAATCAACTTAGTCTTTATTTGAGTCCTCCTAGTGAGATTTAGTATTTGCTCTGAGCTTTTTCAGTGTATGATCTTGTTCCAATTTAGCCAATTAATAAAAATGCAGCACTAATGTTTGTCTTGATGATGATCTACAAAAGAAGTCAAAAAAAGAAACAGTGCAAAAGTAAAGATATACGAGAGAAAGAATAGATTAATAAATAATGCTCTTATACATGTGCAAACAAACGAATTGTGCAAACAAAAACACACATATAATTGATGAATAGTAATAGGGAGCAAATGATAACATATGCATGTTTTAATCGTTTCAAGCTTCTTCTAGAGATTTTCCCTAAGAAAGAGATAGTAACAGATACGTTTCAAAACCCAAATAGAAGACTTTCCTTGGCTTATCACTCGTTAAGAAAGATTTTGATAAAAAAATATATTAAGAAAGTGTGATGTCGCATTCAAATTAATACTGAAAACATAAATAAAGTTTACAAAAATTAAATAATAATAATAAATGAATAGCTAAAAAAAGTTTCAGTAATACAAGTGATTTACTCACAAAATACATATTTAATTCAATAAAATTTAGAAAGTAAAATTTTAAAATTGTTGAAGAAATATAACCTAAAATTAAAGTGAAGATGATATTTCAATGACAAACGAAAAGAGATGACGACAAATATTTTACGTATCGTGTATTTTAGGCTGGATATTAATATTTAATTATTTTTTTAATTTAATTAAATATAAGACTCACTGTATTATAATTTATGATAATATTTCCACTCCACCATTTTTTTAAGGAATCAAAATTACTCTCTCATGCAATAGTTGGAATCCTACTAGAATAATTTTGCAGGGCTTAAAAAGTGAAAACCCTCATAACAAATATTCAAAATTACCATTCTCACTCCAAGATTAACCCATATAAAACAGCCCCATAGTGCTTTTTTGAAAGGAATATTCCTAGCGTCTAACACTCCGACAATACAAATAAGACTCATTGATAATTTAATGTTATTTAACTCATATGTCTCAATTAAAGCTACAAATGTGGCTTGGTCGGCCCGACTCATATTTTTGTGCTTCTGAATAATTCGGACTGGGTCGGATCGGGCACGTATTCAAATTCGTGTCGGGTCGGGCCGACCCATATTGTAAAGAGTAAGTCCAGCACGGGCCATAAACATGACCCATGTTGTGTCGTGCTTCATGTCTTGCCGAGCCCAAATATGGCTGACCCACTTTTTTTTTTTTTTTTTGGTAAATAAGATTTGTGTATTGCTAAAACCAGGTTATCTCAGTTCAGGAAACAAGTCCTTATGGTGGCGTTGGCAGCTATGATATATCAGATTTGGTGGTGTAGAAATGAGGCACTATGGAAGCAAAATGTTTATACGACAAATATAATTGTTCAAAGGATTCAATATACTGTAAAGTCCAGAATTAGAAGTATAATGCCTAACAATATTCAGTTGACAGAAAGAATATGGTTTGAGAAATTGTAATAGTTTTCAGTCAAGTTCTTCTGACCCACTTTATTATTGCAAAAAAATGTGAGAATGGAGAATCGAACACCCCCCCTCCCCACCTCCTCCTTAACAATAAATGGACTCAGCACCAATCCAAATACAATTTTTTATTTAAATTATAGTTTAAGATATTTTTATATACTTTTTGTTGACCCTGAATTTGGTCAACGATACAGAGTCACAAAAACAGTATGAATAAGAAAACAGAATTCAAGAATGTAAACGACACAAGGATTTTATAGTGATTCGGCCCCAAGGATTGGTAATGAGCTACGTCCACCTAGTATGTTTATTAATGTAGAAGGACTCCAAAACCTCCGATCAGCGAACAGGGGTTCACAGAGTTTCACAAGTCTTGAAGATAGATACAAATATTGTGTATAAAATCACTATTTCTCTCTTAATACAAATTCGTGTGTCCCCTATAAATGAATCGTATGAGTCTTATTTATAGGCCCATGGACGTACATATGAGCCTATGGGCCGTCTGTAACATGTGTTACAAGCATAATAAAATAATAATATCAATAACATTGATTATATTTGAATTAATAAATATGCCTGAAATATCTAACTTATAACCTTTTCTGAGCATTTTGCTCGGTCCCATGAGCAAACCTGGTAACATGTTTCTGTCTATCTTCTTTTTCGATGTTAAACCTATCCCTTGCGTCTATTGAGCAACTCAATTTCTTCTGATACTCTAATCGTAGGTCGACAATTCCTACATTAACAATCAGTCACATGTTGTTCATGTGCCTCTTTAACATGCCACGTCATCATGCAAATATTTAGGGAAACATTGGCGCCCCAAGTTTATTTTAATGCGAACAATATTTAATAAACTTACTCAATCAGTAATCTCCCAACCTATCACATCCGACTGTACTTATTTTCTCGAAAAGGTAAGTAATTATGACCTTTTATGTTTCCTATGAATGATTTGACGATTATTGTAGTTTCCCATACTTCGAAACCCTACTTTCATCATTACTCGTGAGTAATACCCCGATCAGAGTAAATATTGGTCTCCTCACTCCTTTTTATTTTTACCCGAATTTTCTCTTTCTTCAAGAACTCTTATAACTCTACAAAAACCTTCAAGCATTTCTCAATGCAATCTGAAGCCTTAAGAGCAATTTCGAGCAATCTTATTGAAATTTTTTCAACAATGTTCAATCCAAGTATGTTTTCGAACAAACCCTTTGGATTTTGTAGCAATTTACCAGTATTTTGGCTGTGATTCTTCTATGTTTGTAACTGTCTTTAGATGTTCTCAGCAAGTTCCTAAATATGATTGGGTTTAGGTAAAAAGTACACAAGAATACTAGGTTGAAATATGTATTTTAGATAGTTTATTGCATATAATGATGTTTAGAAGAGGTAGTTGTGTTTATTAGTACTGGTTTTGGATCCAAGAGTGAAGTGAAACTTCGATTCTGGTATTTTGGAAAAACTAAGTTTTCACGCCTATTTTTGAAGTTGAAAAATATTTATGAAAAAAAAAATTAGTTTCACTTTTTGATCTGTTTTGTCCAACTTGTGCGCAGGGTTTTTGTGTTTTTACTTGGATGTTGCAGGTCGAATAAAAGCTTAACTTTTATCCACGAGCAGTGTTTCCTTTATTTTTTGCTTTTCTTTCCCTATTGGTCGTAGATTCTCACTTCCCCTTATTCTTCTTAGATATTCATGCACGATCCCTAGGGAGGTGAGAGGTCAATAGAAGAAGAGCTTCTAAATTTGTTGTTCGAAGACTCTGAGTCGCCTACTTTACCCATTTCACCAAACATAACACAATGAATACCATCGACTAGCCATCCCATTCCAAACCCTTCTATGGCACGAGTGAAACACGTTTCTCAAAGGAAGAAAAAGATCCTTCACTACACCAAATACCCCTTAGCATAACACAAGAATATAATACTACTGAAAAAGTATTATTATATACATATATGTTGTAAAATAAAAAAAATGGCGCTAATTTATTTTGGTGCCCACCTATAACTTGTTATATTTTTTTCCCCTTTTTTCCTAGCCCGCCTATAACTCTCCTGTTTTCTTCTTCGCACCCATCTGCGCCTCTCCCTGCTTGAAATCTTCCTTTAAGCATCTCTACCATCCCGACTGCATTCTGCCCTAGCTCGCTCACCATAACTTATGCCCCGTTTGTCGGTTCCGATTACCCACAGAGCAAGTCAAGCTAGACTCTTTTGGGTCCCCGGAAGGGGTTTTGAGGATAGGGGACTTGATGATGGGGAATGAGGACTAGTAGCGGCGGCTTGTGCCAGTTTCCAAGAGGCGCATAAAGCCAGAAGGTATTTGGTTATTTAGGGTTGTTGAAAGAAGAAGAGAAAAGAGAAAGAGTTAGAGAAAGCTCTGTACATAGTCAACAATGGCGTTCTCTTCTCTGCTCAGATCTTCTAACGAAGCTGCTCTGATTGAAGCGTCTAGACCTGAAATCTTTGCGCCTCTTGCTTCCTCCAGTCCTCCTCCTAAGGTCTTCTTTACTTTCTCTCTATCTCTAGCTAAGCTCTCCCGTAAACCCTTTGATCATTTTTAGCAATCAATAATCTTCGTTGTGCCATTTGATCGACCATTTTATTGCTATTATTTTCCCTAGTCGAGCTTAACGTGTTTATATATATTCACGTGTGTATATAATTTTGTATGCAGTTTTCTTTTATTTTCCTCAAAAACCTATCTCGGTTACATATTCTTTTGAATTTATTCCTCTATTTTACGGTTTAAACTTGTTTATTTTCTCGATTATCGCCAGCGCATTTTTTTGTTCTTTTGTTTTTTTGTTGTTAAATTTGTTCGGGGTTTATAAATATATTATATACAATGCTTGATGTTTAAAGAACTCATGTTTGTACTGTTAATGCTTTTTCAATGCTTGGCTCATATAGGTTTTGGTCGGATTGGAAGATTGGTTTTACGAGTAGCAATATTCATGGATGATATTGACGTGGTGGCAGTGAATGATCCTTTTATTGATGCTAAATACATGGTAAGGATGTCAAGCTAGCTGCAACTTGATGGATTTCAGCTGCCAATGTTGTTGCTATGCTCATGAATAGTCATTATAATTTATAAATTAAAATGGCACTACGCAGATGATGCAAAAAAGTTTTCTTATGTTTGTAAGACTGCGTCGAGCATAATATTTGGTTGACATGTCTTTGCTTACAACCTGGTTAGATGTTTGCTTCATAATGTATAATGATATGACTTAAGTCAAGTTTTTGTGCCATGCTTGCTTGATTTCTTGTTGTGTTAATAGTATGTTGTTGAATGTGGTGATTTTTTTTTGTCTAAAGTGGCTAAAATGATTCTGCTCTACTTTAATATGGTCAAGGCAAACTATGTTATAAAGTATGTGGAAGAACGTTTAAATTGCATTTTATTTCAGTAGCTATTAATTTTGATAAACACCTCATAGGAATGGAGGTGCTCATTGTGTGTTCTCTTAAGAAATCATCTAGTCTCCTGGACTTGTAATTCACTTTTACGCTATCTTCTCTTCATAGTTTTGACTAAATAATTTCTATTCTCACCGCTATTAAATGTGAGAGATGTCTTAAATCCGGATCATTAAATGCTTTGAAATTATTTTTATCACCTTAAACCCTCTATAAATGTTACCAAGTATTTAGTTGCATATAATTATCTCAATTATCTATTGATCAAAACATGATTCTATTCTTTCAGATCTAACTTGATTCATGCTTATGCTTGTTGTGTGTAATGCTTGCAGTTTGGATTTTATTGTGATTTTTTGTGAGCTTATGTTTATGTCAAGTTGAGAGCATGGTAGCTTGTTAACTTGGCACTTTAAAATTTCTCACATTTTTTGGATTATGGTCTGAGGTGAGCAGTGGCTGTAGTGATAAACCATGGTCATTAATAGGCTTAGGATACTACCTTGAATGACCTTTATATTACATGAAATTATATGTATCTGAATGAAATGAGTATTTTCAGAGTATTTTATTAAATTGATGTCCTTTGCTAATAGTTCAACTTAAGTAACAATTACTTCTAATTGTCTTCTAAGGTCATCCCATTATGTGAAAATGGTTATGATATTTTCTATTCTTTATCCAGGTCTACATGTTTAAATATGACTCTACTCATGGATTATTCAAAGGAAGCATTAAGGTTGTAGATGATTCAACCTTAGAAATCAATGGGAAGCAGATTAAGGTTGTGAGTAAAATGTAATTTTCATCAGATCTTAGCATGAAAGTGTATACACATTCTTTATTTGCTTATAGCACTTGCAAATGTGGGTGTTTTTTGTTTAAAGCTTAATGTATTATGACTGGTTGTATCATAAAAAACAGAGGAGATCAGATGGGCATATATATTTATATGTGGTCTATGCTTTATTGTACAGGTATATAGCTATGAACTTCAACTGCACAGTTCCTAACAATCCAAAGTTCCAATGCAGCAACAATTGCAACAGAGTGGATATAATTTTCTTCCATCTCAGGCACAACAACCACAACAACAAATTGTGTCACAGATTCAGTCACAACCGCAGATGTAGCAACAGTTGGGTTTGCAACAACAGCCAAATCCACTACAACGTGAAATGAGGCTTCAACCATCAGGTCAAAATGTAATTGATCAGCAAAAGATGTTATATCAACCACAGAGACCTCTTCTAGAGACATCATCAAGTATGTTGTTGCCTTGTATAATTTTGCATTATTTTAAAGGTTTCTATGATTAGCAATTTTGCATTTCTCATATGATATTATGTGAACATCCTTTTGTAGCATCTGTCGATTCAGCTGCAACTGGACATGCGAGTGGAGTTGATTGGCAAGAAGAGGTTTACCAGAAGGTAATATGACTTGTTCATCAAACTAATTCCACCTATCAAGCTAGGATTCTGTAGGTGTTATGGAAGTAATTAAGATAATTGTGGATGACAAAGAATGTGAAACATACATGCAGTAATAAACTATAAATATCTGATTGGGAGGATAAAAAAACAATGAAGACATTATGTGAATGACAGAAATTATGGTTGTTATTATATTTCATAAAAGCATGTACTATGTAGCTGACTGATGCATGTTAATTTAAGTTATCGGCACCTGAAAAAGTTAAAGTTAACTGTTTTTTTTTTCATTTGTCGGCAGATCAAAACAATGAAGGAACTATACTTACCTGAACTTCATGAATTGTATCAGAAAATTGCTGGCAAATTACAGCAGGTACGTTCTCATTTTTACTTACAAGGATCTGTTAAAAAATATATGAAATTTAATTAAAATAAACAAATTAATGAAAACCCATAGTATAAAAGTAGAAAAGGGAAAGAAATTGAAACTTTTTAGCTTAAGTGAACCTTTTCTTATACTGTAAGCTTACTTGAGTCTGTTTTTTCTTTTGCCAGCTTACTCGAGCGTTTAATGAAAGCAGTTAGTCATTGCTTTTTCCTTTCACTTGATAATGTATTCATTTTTGGTGGTTCCTCATTTGTTGTTGGTTAAAGATTTATAATAATCTCTGGTTTCCAGGTAAAATCTATGTCACCTAAGGCATTGAGTGCTTCTGTCAGGGACATTGGCTCTGTTGTCAGCATGGTTGATAGGTTTGTAGGATCAGCTCCCAGTAATGGATCTAGAGCTGCATTTGGTGAGGATTTAGTTGCTATGACAAACTGTCGTTTACATGTAAGAAATTTCATGAGCCATGACAGAACTAACGGGACAAGGAAAATGAAGCGCTACACTAGTGCCATGCCCTTAAATGCTGTGCTAAGAGTTCATTTTATCATATCCATTCAGAAACTTATACCTATGAAGTGACTATGGTGATCTTGTTGCAGGCAATTCATGCTCTTAAAGACGAAATTAGGGAAATAAATCAGCGTCTTATTGACACTGTTATTGATATTAGTGAGGAATCAAGTGTTGTAGCACCTGCTGTTGAAGGAGATGAAGGGACCATTGTCAAGTGCTCTTTCAGCGTTGTGGCACTCAGTCACCATAATTGCTTAATATGGTTTTTTTATGGGTTATTGATCTCTTATGTAATTGAAGTTAATTTTATTGCCTCTGAACTTATATTTATGTGAATTTCCATTTATTAATGCAGCATTTTGACTCATATCTTGTTAATGAATTTTCGTAATTTAATCCGATAAAAATCAATTTTTTAGCTTGAGTTTATACTGCTTTTATTCATATTGTTTCTGATAGTTTTTAGTAATTTCTCTTACATGGTTAAATTGTGTCTACTGACTACATAGTCAATGCATTACTTCATAAGACCACTCAAGATAGTTTTATATGTAGTTAAGGAGTCTAATTAGTTAGCATCAGGATTAGGACTCCTAGTGAGACTAATTAGGCTCTTGGGCTTTCATTAAAATTTTCAACCTTTATTTTGAATACTTGTGCTCTATAACTGTAAATTTTCTATATACAGGGAGCTTTGGAAGACGAACTATCCGCAGCAGAGAGCCAGCAAAAACCTTAGACACAGTATTAAGATGGTAAGCTAAAGCTTTACTACATAATCATGTGGTGGTTATCCTAACTTGCACCTGATTCTTAAATTTTATTTTATTCTGTTTTAGCTACATGATTTTGATACGTGCATTACAAAAAATGAAGAAGCTATTCAAATTGATCCTCGCTTTGCTGAGTGTTATGGAAACATGGAAAATGCTTGGAAGGTAATCTTTAGTATCTTTTATGGTTCCAGTGTCAAGTATTTAGCCTGCAAGCATATAATAGACAATTATTATGTTTCTGCTGCAGGAGAAGGGCAACATTGATGTTGCAATCTGCTACTATTTAATTGTTATCGAGGTTTGTTACAACCATCAATCTAGTCCATAAGTGGGGCTTTTTGTGTGATTTATTTTCAATATATACTTTTTGAGTTCAAATTATATTTTATGTTTTTGTCTTACAGTTATTAGTTAACTCCTGATATATTCTTTCCACTGGTGGGGGTGTTTATGTTAATTGAAAGTGTTAATAATCAATTCTTTAGCTGACGTAAGTTGGTGCTTGCTTAAATTATTACTTTAGTGTTGATAAATTCCAGTGAACACATGTATGTGTGTTTTTTCATAAACACATGTTTGCATAATAATCTATGAAGTTTTTTCTGATTCTCTTGATGTGATAATGTGTGCATTGAATCTGTTTGATTAAATTCCTAAATGACTTGTATTTTCTTTAACACATTGCTTCATCCTTCCTAGTAGTACACATTGCTGCTCTAAAATATGTTTTTGTTCATCAGTGTCCTACTTGCTGGTAAAATATAATGTATGTATTTGTTTTGTTTTGGTAATAGTTAAATCCAGAATTTTGACATATATAACTCAGCATTGTTGAGTTGTGCATTGAAAAAATTATAGAGCAGTTACTGAGTTGTGTATTTTCTTCTCTACAGGTTTCTATTTTGTCAGGCAGTGCATGCATTACATGCTCCTACCTTCAATAAGGATGAATTCATACCAAAATCTCAGCCTGCGCTATGATGATAATGTCAAGAAAACTACTGGTGGACAAAATGGGTATGGTGCTAAGCTCACTAATATCTTCTCAACTGAGTTTATCATCGAGACCGCTGATGGAAAGCGTCTGAAGAAGTACAAGTAGGTATAGAAGTTCATTTCTTGATTAGGATGTCGGACAAGTTATCTTTTTAGTTAATTTGAATTTTGAGCTTAGTATACTTGTTGAGTGGATTTGGTGTTTCGTGTTGAATATTTGAAGGTTTTCCCTAATTTGGAAATAATTTGTTTATTCATGTGTTTTATTGATTAGGGTTTCGGACAAGCTCTCTTTTTAAGTTAAAGATCATTTCTTGATTTGGGTTTCGGACAAGCTCTCTTTTTTAGTTAAAGATCATATCTTGATTTGGGTTTCAGACGAGCTCTCTTTTTTAGTTAATTTGAAATTTTGGTCAGCATAGTTTGGCAAACATGGTGATTTGATTGGGTTTGTGTGTTGACGATTTGAAGTTTTTCCATAAATTGGGACTAATTTGTTTATAAATTTCATTTCTTGATTTTGATTTAAGACAAGCTCTCTACTGTTGTTAATTTGAAATTGGGTTCAGCATACATATTGATTTGATTGGATTTTCTGTTGATTGTTTGAAGGTTTTCTCCAATAACATGGGGAAGAAAACTGATCCAGTGATCACAAAGTGCAAGGAGAGTGACAATTGGACCAAGGTGACTTTTAAGCCAGATTTGGCTAAGTTTAACATGACACATTTAGAAGATGATGTTGTTGCGCTGATGAAAAGGAGAGTTTTTGATATGGCTGGATGCCTTGGGAATAATGTGAAAGTGGAACTTAATGGAAAACGAGTTCCTGTGAAATCATTCTTAGATTATGTTGATCTTTATTTGCGCTCTGCCCGCAAATCAGATGCTACTATTCCAAGGTTTTTTTTTTCACACTGATTCTAGTTAAGGTTTTTTTTTTTCTTCATTTGTTATCTTTTTTGCTAACATACTCTTTTGACCATTTCTCTGCAGGATCACAAAGAAAGTGAATGACAAGTGGGAGGTTTGTGTGAGCCTTGGTGATGGGCAATTTCAACAGGTATTTGAATTTTTATGTTTAATGAGAGTACTTTGATGTTGTTCTGCACTTTTAAGGGTTTTTTATTCTGATTGTTTTCTCTTGTTAAACCAGGTTAGCTTTGTAAATTCGATTGCCACAATCAAGGGTGGAACTCATGTAGCTCGCGTCACAAGTTAGATCACTAATCATTACTTTTTGTATCTTTGTTTATGTTTTACCTTTTAAACTTGCAGTGGTAAAGTCTGGCATTGTGGATAGTCTTCTTTCCTGGGCCAACTTCAAGCAGAACAAGGATCTTAAGAAAACAAATGGAGCTAAGACAGAAAGGGTTCATAATATCAATAAGCTAGAGGATCAGGTACTGAGTTTATATTTCAAATGAATTTCCTTTTGTTTCCACACTTTCTTTAATAGTATTGAAACTTGAAAGAGCTTGGTTATATGTATATATATATAGTAATTCGAATAGTAGTTCATAGTTATACCATCAAGACAAAATAGAAAAACACAGATTTTGGTGGAGCATAAACCTATACATATAATATAATCTAATTCAAACAAATGAGGTGCACACCAACCGTTTGTTAAATGGTCTCTCAAAACTCTGTTATTGTCATTTGTATTAGTTCTATTTTGGATGCGACAAGTTAAAATGGTTGGTGTTGTCATTTCTTTCATTTTAATTAGCAGCTATTGTTGTCACCTAAAACTTAAATTAGTTATCAGTTGTGTTAGTGCCGAATTTATTCTTCAATGTATTTATGAGCTTATATGCTTGTGGTTGTGCATTATGCAGGCTGATCATTCTCAATTTATTTTGGTCTATGTGTATTATTAATTTTCATCATGTCCTAATGCAATTTATGCTATTTGGTAAATGCCTTGTTCTAATTACAATTCATTTATCAACAAATTTATACTTATGATTCAAGACTAGACTATTTAATTGGTGAAAAGACTGGTCTAAACTTGCTAGACTAAAATAATTTTTTTAGTTTCATTTGGTTGATATTGTCTTAAGGACAACTTTTTTAGCAATGATTTATGGCAAGATTTATCATTGTATTTATGTGAATGAACATATATTATAGAATCTGTATTTGTTATGCCTTTGACTTTAACTCTGTTTAAATCTGTATTTTCTTGTTTTGAAATTGGAAAAGTCAGGAACACGAGTTGGACAGTTTCTCTTTTTTTTTTTCTGTAGTATGGATTTTGGAGTATGGAAAGAAAACAGCAGAAACACTTACAACAAATGGGACGGAGTTGCTCGCAGCACCACACAGGTACTCCTGTCTTGTAACTATAACCAAATTTAATAGTTTGATCAGCAAAACCTCAATTTGATTCTTGTCATGACAATGAAATGATGTTTCCTGGGATTGGTAAAACAGTGCATGGACCAGTTTTTTTTCTCAGCTTTCATGGTGCCTAAATTGAACTCATTAAAGAGAGTTAGTCAAGAGCTTTATTTATATAGAGAATGAGTAGTACAGAGGGGTTAGTTATGAAACTAACTACCATATAACAAACTCTTCAGTAGACAAACTAACATAACTAAATAATATTAACAACTAGTGCTTTCAGAAGTGAATCATGTCTTGTTAACAGAATGATTTTTCAACTGGTTACAGGTCTTTCCCAAAGCTTGGACAACAATTTTTATTTCTCTAGTAATCTTATTCATTTTGTTCTCTGCTATATATATTGGGACCTGTTCATGTTTTCAATCATTAGTAATCTTATTAGTATAAATAATATGAATATATTATCATTAGAAATATAAACAATTAAGTGGTAGTCAAAAAAGTTACCACATAAGAGAAAATTCCAATGCCATATCATGTGAATAGTCTTCCCATGTCAAGGGACATAGCTCCCTGTATCAGAATTTTTTTCAACTCAGAAACTGACCCATTTAGTTTTGTAGCCTCTGCTTTTCTCTTTGAATTTATTTTGATTCTTCAATTCCTTGTTTACTTTTAATCTGATACTTGTGTTTCTTATGTTTTGGGCATGAAAACTATGGTGTTTCCCTTTTTTGGCTCCTATACTTGTGTTACAGGAAATTCAATGAAATTATACATATAATGAATTATGTTTGTGTAAAAATTATTTATATAAATATACAATTAATTTCAGTCACATTTTTTTACAAGTGGTTTGAATCATATTCAGATTGAAAAGAGAGAATAAAAATGATAAGTGAAGGGACTAAACTATAAGTTGCAATCAACATGAAGGGACTAAACTATAAGTTGCATCCATTCCATATATTTCATAAGTTAATTAAAGTATGTGATGATTCTCAATGAATCACTGATAAGTGAATTGGCTAAATGGCAGTTTAGTTAGTTATATAAACTAGTTCATATAACTAATTTAAACTTTATATGCTTTCAGGTGGAAACTAGCTTAAGTCTTATGTTCTTAATAATAAAAGGATTTTTTTTTACAATGTGCAGGTATATTGAGATGATTTCTTTGGAACAATTCTTGACATTTGTAGTTAAGGCCTTTAGAATGGAAGAATGTATTTCACTAATTTTTGTATACATTTCTTGTTTTGTATTTAGTGATAAAGGAATCTGAATTGGGCATAAATTATGTTGTAATATGATTTCTTAAGCCTAGACTAGTAGACTAAATATTGTAATTACATTTGAGTAATTAATAAAAATCTATTTATGTTACCTTATTTGGCTTTAACTTTCATATTTGTTTTCCTAGTTTTGTGTAAGTAAAAAAAGATTATGTTTCTCTAAGCTAATATAACACATGTGTTATACTAAAGTGTAGTATAACACAAATAATGTGTTATACTAAAGTGTAGTATAACACAAAAAAAGTGTTATACTAAAGTGCAGTATAACACAAATTTATAAGTATTGAAATGTGTTATATAATCGACTATAAATAACATAATTAAACACTTATCTATTTATTAAAATAACACAAAAATTGTGTTATCGTTGGCAGTATAATAACACATCTGTATAACAATGATAAAGTGTTATGTAAAGCACCCTGACCTACGATAACATAGTCGGTCTTAACACATCAGAAAGTGTTATGGTATGTTTTGATAACACATTTTCGGTGTTATTAAAATCATTTTTTCTTGTAGTGCTTCATCCTCACATTGGCTAGCATGCGACCAATGCTGAGGGTCCTTCTACAACTAACTGACCTGCTGCAACCGAGCAACCTCCTGAGATTATCATTGGTTGTGCCCTTGTAAAAGAGGTCGCAAAAAATGATATACCATGGTACGTTGCCCCTCCTAGCATTATATCGAGTAGGATGGTGGCCAAATATCACAAGAAGTATGGCCTCCTAGGATTAAACTATTCAATCCAACCCCCAACCAGAGGGCAAACGTGCCCGAAGGCGCTTATAGTGTCTGGTAGAGGTATCACATTGAGGCCGAGGATACTTTTCCTCTGCATGAATTCTTCCGAGGAATGGTGGATTACTTTGACATTTCTCCATTCTAGATTACTCTGAACAGGTATAAAGTATTGTCAGCACTCTATATCATTTACCACCACAAAAATTTCCTATACCCACTCTCCACGAAATCAACTACCTGTTCGATTTAAAATCCAAGCCCAACAAAAATAACATGGGATTTTTTCATTTCTGTCATCAAGAGTCTTCCCACACATTCCTAACGGGCATAACCTACAAATTCAATGTGGGCAAATACTTCCAAGAGTATTTCCTTACCACCAATATTGTAGTGGACAACCTGTCCTTTACATGGGGAGGTAATTTTTCCTCTCGAATTTGTTCAAACTTCTGGTCATTTATTATTATTTTTTCTTCTTAATTTACTCTAATGAATATCGGCGCATGGTTCTGACCAAAGCCTACTCAAGCCATGGTAGAGAGGGTCATTGCCTTGTCCAACATGACCTATATTGAAAAGAACGTAAAGGAGTTGATTACTGAAAGCAACCTAGGTTGGTAGGATTTTCGGAGCCCCACCATGAGGTGAAGGAAACAACTGCTGGGAGTGCCACAAGAGAAGGTGTTGAAGATGCTTCCCAATCACAGGATGTTTCATAACCTCCCGGGAGTCGACCGATGACAGGGGTCACTGTCCGGGAACCATACTCCACTCCTCGACCAGAACCCATTCCTCCTTCTCACTGGAAGGGAAAACAAAAACAAGTTGATCACCCTGGCCAGGTATATGACTCGTCCGAGGACGAATATGGTATGGATTTTTCAACTCTTTTAGATACATTGCCCATTCCTATTAGCATGTTTGACACGAATGGAAACTTTATTTCTCCAATGAGTAACTTTACTCTAGATTTCTTCGAGGATAATGTTTGTAGCATTAGTAACTTAGATAAAGTAGTGACCAGTATCTTTAGTTCGGGTATAATTGTAGCGTCCCAAATTTGCTAATAAGGCTTAGGGCCTTAATTAGCATGCCTGGAGGGTAATAATTGATTTATTATGTTAATATGTGATTTTGGGGATTATGTGATTAGAAATGCATGTTTAGGTGGATTAAATGTGCATGTGGATCCCTTTTGGCTATTAGGGGCATGTTTGTAATTTTAGCCTGTTGAGGGCATAAATGCAATATTTGTATATATTTTGATTGATTCCACGTGTGAGTGGTGATATATTTGTGATGCACGATCCGAGATAGTCTTAGGGAGCAGATTGGCTAGAAAGTCACAGCGGGGTCAAATACCCAGCTCGGGAGGAGCCTAGGGATATTTTGGGTATATAATATGTGTTCATAATTTATATGGATAGTAGTTTGGAAATCATTTGGACATGTCAAGATTAAACAGGGATTTAATGGATTACTCGGGGACTTAAAGATGTTTGGAAAATGACTGAAATGCTCCTGTCAGAGTATTAACCTTGACCCAGACTGAGGCTGGCGCTAGCCCCTCGGTCGTGACAGGTCAGATTTCTAGTGCTGGTTCTTCTTTTACTACATTAATTGATTCGGGGGCTACTCATTCATTTGTGTCTGGTGGAGAGATAGATCAGCTGTGTAGACCTAGTGATTTGTATGTTAGGGGATTTCAGACTTTGTTGCCGACTAAGGAACTGGCAGTCTCTAGGAGATGGGTTAGAGCATTGCCAGTAGAGGTAGATAGTAAAGAGTTATCTGTTGATCTAATTGAGTTATCAATGGATGACTTCGATATGATCTTAGGAATGGATTGGTTATCGAAGTATGGGGCGATGATTGATTGCAAGTGCAGGATGGTGACTTTTGAACTGGAAGGGGAGGTACCTTTTGTATTTGTGGGGATAGTGAGTGGACCGCGAGTACCTATAATTTCGGCACTGAAGGCTAGATACCTGATGCAGGAAGGTTGCATATGATTCCTAGCGAACATTGTGGATACATCTAGAGATGTTGCGGTTGAGCCGAGTGAGACCAGATTGGTATGCGAGTTTCCAGATTTTTTTCCCGCAGACTTGTCTAGGTTACCGCCACAACGGGAGATCAAGTTTGGTATAGAGTTGGCGCCAGGGGCGGAGCCAGTATCTAGGACACCTTATAGAATGGCTTAGGCAAAGTTGAAGGAACTAAAGATTTAGTTGCAAGAGTTACTGGATTTGGGGTTCATCAGACCGAGTTTCTCGCCATGGGGTGCTCCAATGTTGTTCGTCAAGAAAAATGATGGATCTTTAAGGATGTGTATTGATTACAAGGAGCTGAAAAAGTTGACCATTAAGAACAAGTACCCACTACCTAAGATCGATAACTTGCTTGAGCAGTTACAAGGGAAGACAATGTTCTCTAAGATTGACCTTCGGTCAAATTACCACCAATTAAGGATTAAAGATGAGGACATACAAAAGATTGCTTTCCGCATGAGATATGGACACTATGAATTCCTGGTTATGTCCTTTGGATTAACCAACGCCCCAGCAGCCTTTATGGATTTGATGAATAGGGTCTTCAAGGACTATTTGGACAAGTTTGTGATTGTGTTTATTGATGACATTCTGGTGTATTCACATTTAGAGACAGAGCACGAGCAACATTTGCGCTTAGTATTACAGCGGTTGAGGGAGCATAGGCTATATGCTAAGTTCAGCAAGTGTGAGTTTTGGTTCTCGCAAGTAACATTTCTGGGCCATATTTCAGTAAGGAAGGGATTCTGGTTGACCCAAGCAAGATTGAGGCAGTGAGAGATTGCCCTAGACTGAGCAGTGTACCAGAAGTTAGAAGCTTTTTGAGATTGGCAGGGTATTATCGGCAGTTCGTTAAAGGATTCTCCAGGATAGCCACACCATCGACTGAATTGACACAAAAGAAGACTAAGTATGTGTGGACAGATAGGTGTGAAAACAGTTTCAAGGAATTGAAGCAGCGACTGATCACCGCTCCAGTATTAAGTTTGCCGTCAGACAATGAGAAGTTTGTGGTTTATTGTGATGCTTCCATATAGGGTTTGGGATGTGTACTGATGAAAGTCGGAAAGGTAATAGCCTACACGTCGAGACAGTTGAAGGAGTATGAGCAGAGATATCCCATGCATGATCTAGAGTTGGCAGCGGTGGTATTTGCACTTAAGATTTGGAGACATTATCTATATGGCGAGAAGTGTGAAATATACATCGACCATAAGAGTTTGAAGTACTTCTTTACTCAGAAGGATCTGAATATGCGCCAGAGACGTTGGCTGGAATTGGTAAAGGATTACGATTGTGATATTCTATACCATCCTGGGAAGGCCAATGTAGCGGCCGATGCACTGAGTCGGAAGGGCCCAGGACAATTGTTCAGTTTGAGGCAGATATCCGATAAGTTAGCTGAGGAAATGACTAGAGCGGGTATAGAGTTGGTGATTGATCGGTTAGCCAACATCACCCTTCAGCCTACACTCCTTGAGAGGATCAAGGAGGCGCAGGGGGAAGATCCCGAGTTAAGAGGGCACAAAGAGAGCGTCTTAGCCAGAGTAGCTAGAGACTTTTCTATTTCAGAGATGGGACTACTGAAGTACAAGGGTCGGATTTGCATTCTGATGGATTCTGATATCCGACAAGAGATCTTGGATGAATCTCATACCACCCCCTATTCTTTACATCCAGGTATGATGAAGATGCACCAAGATTTGAGAACTCTGTATTGGTGGCCGAGAATGAAGAGGGATGTGGTGGATTATGTGGCCAAGTGTTTAACTTGTCAATAGGTAAAGGCTGAACATCAGAGGCCGGCAAGGTTACTACAGCCTCCAGGGATTCCATAGTGGAAATGGGAGCATATCACAATAGACTTCGTGGTTGGTTTGCTGAAGACTGTGGAACAACATGATTCCGTGTGGGTGATTGTGGATAGGTATACCAAATCCGCCCACTTTTTTTCTGTTAGGAAAACTTATACAGTGGAACAATATCCTGAGTTGTATGTGAAGGAAATTGTACTACTTCATGGGGCTCCGAGGTCGATAGTATCTAACAGGGACCCCACCTTCACCTCCATGTTTTGGGAAAGCCTGCAAAAGACTATGGGCATGCAGTTGCGGTTTAGTACCGCTTATCATCCTCTGACAGATGGACAGACTGAAAGGATGATTCAGATACTGGAGGATATGTTACGAGCCTGTGTGCTAAATTTTGGGGGATCTTGGAGTAAGTATCTCCCTTTGATTGAGTTTTCGTATAACAACAGTTATCAGGCGACAATTGGAGTGGTTCTGTATGAGATGTTATATGGGAGAAGTGAAAATCACCTATCCATTGGGATAAGATGGGTGAGAGGAGATACTTTGGTCCTGAGGTTGTGTTAGAGGACCAATGAAGCGATTGAAAAGATTAGAGATCGAATGCTCACCTCCCAGAGTCGCAAGAAGAGTTACTCAGACTTGAGACGCAGGAGTATAGAATTTCAAGTCGGTGATCATGTATTCCTCAGAGTTTCTCCCTTGAGAGGGGTGAAACGGTTTGGTGTTCGGGGAAAGCTGAGCCCTAGGTTTGTTGGCACCTTTGAGATTCTGGAACTGGTTGGAGAGGTAGCTTACAGAATGGCGATGCCTTCAGCTATATCAGGGGTTCATGATGTATTTCACGTGTCGATGCTTCGGAATTACGTATCAGATTCTACGCATGTACTGAGTTATGAGAACTTGGAGTTGGACCAGGATTTGTCTTATAAGGAGAAGCCGGTTCAGATTCTCGATCGAAAGGATAAAGTCTTGCGAAGTAAGACCATTGCCTTAGTGAAAATGTTGTGGAGGAACAGCAAAGTGGAGGAGGCGACTTGGGAACTTGAGACAGATATGCGGGATTAGTAACCTGAGTTATTCAAGTAATTTCGAGGATGAAATTTCTATAAGGAGGGGATAGTTTTAGCGTCCCAAATTTGCTAATAAGGCTTAGGGCCTTGATTAGCGTGCTTAGAGGGAAATAATTGATTTATTATGTTAATATGTGAATTTGGTGATCATGTGATTAGAAATGCATGTTTAGGTGGATTAAATATGCATGTGGGTCCCTTTTGGCTATTAGGGGCATGCCTGTAATTTTAGCCCGTTGAGGGTATAAATGCAATATTTGTATATATTGTGATTGATACCACGTGTGAGTGGTGATTTATTTGTGATGCACGACTTGAGACAGTCCTAGGGAGCAGATTGTCTAGAAAGTCACAACAGGGTCAAATACTCGGCTTGGGAGGAGCTTAGGGGTATTTTGGGTATATAATATGTGTTCAGAATTTATTGAGTAATGGATAGTATTTTGGAAATCATTTTGATATGTCGGGATTAAACGAGGATTTCTAGGAATACTCAGGGACTTAATGGGATTTAGCAAATGACTGAAATGCCCTTGGAGGCATTAAAGGGACGAGGGTAGACTTAAGGGGGGCAATTTAGTCTTTTTGGCAAGTGGATATACACTTAGAGGCTTGAGGAAAACACTAGAATTCAGAAAAGAACAAGTTAAAGCTCTTAAGTCTCTCTCTCCCATTCAATTCATCTCTTCTCCCCTTGGTGCTTGGTTTTGGAAGATTTTAGGCCAGAAATTCTGAGGTTCAAGGTTGGAATTTGGGAGGCTAGCAGCTTGGAACTTAGGGGATTAGTTCAGAGGCTTAATTAAGTTCAAAGGTAAGCTCTTGAACCTAATGATCAAGTTGAATCCAGCTGGTTTTGTTGCTAGAACTTAGGCTTGCATGGATTTAATTTCCAAGGTTGGTTTTGGATGTTTGATGGGTGTAAGAATTTGTTTATGAGTTTGTTAGGATGTTTAGGCTATATGTGTATGAATTTTGGGCTTAATTCTGAGGTTGGCTGAAGTTTGAGGTGTAAATTATGGGTTTAAGCTTGGGCAAAACTTTAGAAATAGGCTGGTTTCTTGGTTTCTGGGACTTAGCCCGCGGCCCGTGTGTGCATGAAGGCCTAGGGAGGCCTTTGTTCTTGAGGCGCGTTGCAGCCCAAGGAAGGGAATGTTGTGGCCCGTGTCTCCTAGCAGGGAGGCATTTTTCCTCTGTTTTGAGGCGCGTCGTGGCCCTTAAGGGGCTTCGCCGTGGCCCTAATTCAATGCATTGGCTGTTTGAAGGATTTTGGCTCGGGAACCCAATTGTTAAGGCTTGGGAAGGATTTTTAACCACCTGGATTGGTAGAATCCAAGGTCCTGGAGACTAGAATTATATTCCAAAGATATTTAATGGATTAGAGCTTAATGGATGGCTATTGTAAATGCGTTGTGACTAGGTTTTCAGCGAGGCTCAAGTTAGAGGACTGTGCTCGGGATTGGGGTGCTCAGGAAGCTTGGGACACAGGTAAGAAAATTGTTCTACCCATAGAGCAGGGAATGGCCCTACGTGATTAAATTGCAGGGCATCGCCCTATTGTTTATGTTTTGTATTTGTTTAAGTATTTGTTGATATTATGCTATGTATTGCATATATGTGAATGAACGGCGAAGGCCGAGAACGGCAGGAAGCCAAGTACGACAAGGGGCTGGGAGTGGCGCTAGTACGCGAAGTGGAAAGCTGAGTACGCCAAGGGACCTGGAGCAGCGTTGAGCACACAGAGTGCAAGACGTTACGGTGAGACCCTCTTAGGATGCTGGAGTCATCCTCACGGTGAAGACTGCAAACCCAGGGCCTGGTAAAGCGCTTGGGACGGCATGGCTGCTATGTGTTTAGCCTGTTGGCTATTTTGTTATATGCTGATTGATAGATATGCATATGTTAATTATTTTGTGTTGAGTTTTCTTGCTGGGCTTCGGCTCACGGGTGCTCTATGGTGTAGGTAAGGGCAAAGGATAGGTTGACCAACCATGAGTACGGAGAGCGTGAAGCGACGAGTACATGTTCGGCCTACCTGGCTGCCACGGCAGGGGGTATTTTTAGGAAATGTTGTGTATTAGCCTAAATTTTGTCGCCTAGTCGACCCTAATTGTATTTTGAGTTGTAAATATTTTCTAAACAGTATTTTAGGATCTCAATTGTAAAAGTTTCTGATATTTTCAATGAGTATCCAAATGTTTTATATTTAATGACTGGTAACGGGTTTTATCTCAATTTAGCTACACTTTTAACCTAAAACCTTGATTAGCGAGTGATTAGCACGTTTTAAACTCACTTAGTAATGACTCTAAGGATGTAGGGCGTTACAATAATACTTAGAATTTTTCCTTGTCTATCCTTATAAGTTCTTGTGGACACTTTAAATAATTTCGTTTGCCTATTTCTCAGTCATGCAGGCGAGCAATACCTTCAACATCTACGCCTCGGGAGACAAAACCACCAGTTCGAAGAAGTCGAACAAGAGAGAAGATAGAGGTACCGAGCAAAAAGTCTCAAAAAATCGAAACTCCTCTTCCCACCAGGTCAACTACTCCTCCTCCCTCCTCTCAACCTGAAGCTTCCACCGAGTAGGTGGGAGATCCTGCTACGAACGAGATGTTGGCCAACGCCTCCTACTCCACCATTGATAAGCTGCAAATATTGGCTAAACATCGACTCAAAAAAGAGGCATTTTCCTTTCTTCCTTCGTTGAAAACTGACCAGGTCATTGGTCGTAGTTTCAACGAGCTTCTCGCTGTAATTCTTTTCTAACTTGTATTTCTTATCGATATTTTGTTTTCTTTCACTAACATCACTTTTATGCTATTCGCAAGCTCTTATGACCCTGAACAATGGGTGGCATCATGCTAAAGAGGATGGCTCCAAATTTTCTCAAAAGCAGAAAGCAGCAAAGGACCAGATAAAGGCCCTCAACGAGGAGCTTCGAAAGACCAAGGAGGGCTTGGACAAGGCTGTCACTTTAAATAAAAATACAAATTTGCGTCCAAGGCCTACCATGATGAGGCTGTCAAGCTTCAAGATGACTTGGTCGCCAGTCAAAAGGAGGTCAACGAGTTGGAGGAAAAGGTGAAAAAGCTCAATGAGGTTAATGCAAGCAGCTTGGAAAGGTTTCAAGGTGAAACCTTTCACCTGCTTTTATATTTTTTGGAAGAAAAATCAAACTGCAAACTTAGATTATCTTCCCGAACAGATAAGGGAGTCTGAGCTTGCTCGATGTGTTGCTCGACTGGAGGAGGAGAAGAATGCCCCTGCATCTCCTGAGATATCCTTAGCCACCAGCATCGATGGAGGAGGAGAGGAGGACGGTACTACCGTCGACCAGCAACCCGAACAGGACCCCCCCTGCAGCTGCTCAATGAATTTATATTTTTTCTATCTTGTAACTATAATACCCAAACTGACTATTCGTGGTGTTAAGACAATTGGCTGCCTAAGGCAGTTTTGTTTACTATCTATAATAGCTTTAATTACATACAAGCAACAATTTCTCACAATGTAAATATATTTCTCTTTGATATTAAAATTGTTATTATAACATCTGCTCGTATGACTGAACTTAGCATAACACTTTATTATTCCACAAAATCTGTTAATTTTTTTGAAAAATACCCTAAGTGTTGTAATATGATTTCCCTTATTTTACTAGTGTGTTTACATATGTTTATAATATGCTCTACTCATGTAGTATCTTATATGCCCCCCAAGTGATCGGGGAGGTTAAGGTTCTCGCTCACTTGTCTTTGACCAATACTTGTAAGAACATACTGGTCGTATACTTATAAACAATAATGAGAATATTAAAAAAAACAACACATGTAATGAGAAAATACTTGTAATAAATACAATAATTGGCAAGAATAACTAGCTGCATACAGTTCCTTTTATTTCTTGTAAAAAATGGACAAAAATTTGTGTTTGTACGAGTGATCAAAAATTGATCTTACACTTATAAGCGACCAACCATTTAACTGGCTAGCTCTTGTTTAAAAACTTGTAAACAGTAATACTAATTACAAGACAATTCTTTAAAAAAAATTTCTGTTGATAATACTTGCACAGGTGTTCTCCATTCCAATAGCGAGAAACAAGATCTTCATTTAAGCGAGCAAGTTTGTATGTACATGGTTGAAGAATTTTTTCAATTTGATATGGACCTCCCTAGTTTGGTCCGAGTACTCCTACAGCCTGGTCGCGAGTATTGAGAAAAACTCTTCGAAGTACCAAATCTCCTACGTCAAAATTTCTTTCGCGCAGTTTACAGTTAAAATATCGAGCGACCTTTTGCTGGTAAGCTACAGCTTGTAATTGGACCTGCTCGCGCATTTCATCTATTAAGTCCAAAAATTCCATCAGTAATTGGTTGTTCGTATGCTGATCGTATGTTATCCTTCTATGCGAGGGTTGATCTAACTCAATTGTTAACATGGCTTCATACCCACATGTTAAAGAAAATGGTGTATGGCTTGTTTTCATTCGATGTGTTGTTCTATACGAACAGAGTACCTTTAATAGTTCTTCTGGCCATGTTTCTTTTGCCTATTCGAGCATTTTCTTTAGAGTGTCCTTTAGTGTTTTGTTTACAACTTCTACTTGTCGATTCACTTGTGGATGAGCTACTGATGAAAATCTCTTCGTTATTCCATGTCGTTCGTAGAAATCAGTAAAAAGTTCATTGTTGAATCGTGTGCCATTATTTGATACGATCTTTTTTGGCAGTCCATAACGATATACAATGTTTTTGACAACGAAGTCCAATATTTTTTGGTCGTGATTGTTGCAAGTGGCTCGACTTCTACCCACTTAGTAAAGTAGTCAGCATCAACTACTGTGTACTTGACATTTCCTTTTCCTATAGCAAAGATCCGATCAGGTCTATTCCTCAAACTGCAAATGGCCATGGGCTTTGCATGTGTTTAATCTCATTTGGGGCTGCTCGAGGTATATTGGAGAATCTTTGGAATTTATCACACTTTTTAACAAACTCCATAGAATCCTCGATCATAGTAGGCCAGAAATACCTTTGTCGTAGAATCTGTTTTGATAAACTTTGCCCCCAGCATGATCTCCACAAAATCCTTCATCTACTTCTCGCATCATTTCCTTAGCTTTTTCCTTAGAAATACATCTTAACAAGGGCATGGAATATCCTCGTCAATACAAAATTCCATCAAGCAAGACAAATCTAGCTGATTTTCTTTTAGTGCTCTCGATTTATTTTCGTCTACTAGTAACAATCCCTGTTCGAGATATTGAATGATGGGGGTCATCCAAGTGTCGGTGTAACGACCTCCTTTCTTAAGATACATATATAGTGTAAAAACAAAATTTAACCTGAATACGACAATACTGAAATTCTGAATTTACAAAAACTTTATTAAACATTACATAAACTAATGTTCATAACTTTAAACCATACAATACCCACAAACTAAATAAAAGCTTTATCTTACATACAAATCTTAATACTTTTATAAATAATTTTCGTGGCGTTACTATACCTTAACGTAAAATTAGAGATGTATCAAACTGATAAATTTAAAAGCTTTATGTAAAATACAACGTTCATAAAATACTTTTAAAGCTTTATGTAAATTATAAAGTTCACAAAATATTTTTTATGAAATATAAATATAAAATCAAGTTTCTCGTTTATTTATAAAATAGCATAGCAGAACTCCACTCCCTTCAGGTCAGCCCCATATGTACAGTCATGTTGGCTCCACGTATACTCATCAACGATTTATATTTGGGGCCTCTTACCTACAATAAAAAAACATTATCTGATGAGCTAAGGCTCAGTAAGTAGAATAGCTACCTCATATGCATTAAAATAAACGTGCTACATGTTATGTATTTTCTTTCTTTTGGGCCCTAGAGGATGTTGCTGCCGGCATTACATAGGGAATCACATTCCCACCTGAACATAAACATGATAATAGGGAATTTCTCCCTCATAAACATTCATTATATAGGGAAGTACATCTCCCTCCTTACATTTTTGGGGCGTAGGTCTCCCAAGCAGCACCTCTACTTTAACGCTTTCAATAACTTTTTTGTGAACATTAAGCGTGCTTATGCATAAGAAATATAAAATTCTTAAAAATAACTTATGCATAACAACATGGCAGGATAACATATAAAGCATATAAATGCACATAAGACACATAAAAGACTTGTATTGTAGATGAGGATTCTACTTACCTTGCGTCGTGATAAAACAACCGAAATTGTTAGCTTCCAGATAAAAACACAAACTATTAACTTACATAAAATCTACATGATGTAATTTTAGTTTATAATTGTTGTTATTCTATTTTTCTTATTTTATTGTTTATTTTATGTCCAGACATATGGTCATACTATAATTTTCCATGGCAAGATCCTGGTCTAAAAGTCGTGGTCATGGTCATGGTCATACGGAAATGTCCAGGTCATAGTATCAGTCCATATTAATAGGGAATTAGGTCATATAATAAAAGTCCATAATAATCCAAAGTGTGACCATAGCCTATATAAGTTTAGTATTATAAAGATACATAAAAAAATAGTTTATATTTCAATTTTGGCATTGTAAGTCATGACGACATGGTATAATAATCTATATATAAATTTTGGCATTTTAATGGCATGGTAACATAATCTATATATATATATATATTGGCATTATAGTGATATAGTAAAATAATCTATATATAAATTTTGGCATTATAACGGCATAGTAAAATAATCTATATATAAATTTTGCCATTATAAAAGCATAGTAAAATAATCTATATATAAATTTTGGCATTATAAGGGCATAGTAAAATAATCTATATATAAATTTTGGCATTATAACAGCATAGTAAAATAATCTATATATAAATTTTGGCATTATAACGGCATAGTAAAATAATCTATATATAACTTTTGGCATTATAACAGCATAGTAAAATAATATGTATATATATAATAACTAAATAACTGAAATGAAAGGCTCGGGAAAGAGCTTACCTAAAAGGTTTTCGTAGACTAGCGTTACGGACAGAACTTTGCCTAGATCTTCTAGGTTTAGAACTTTAGAAGGGTGTTAAGAAGATTTTTGGGTAGAGTGAGAGAAAGAAAATGAGGTTTTGTGATTCAAAAATGAGTTTTGGAATGGCTATTTATAGGAAAAACTTGGGATACTATGCTAATAAAATATTTAAAATATCAAGCATAGTGGAATAATAAAATATTCAAAATATTAAGCATGGTGGTTTGCTAAAGTCATCATTGTATCACTACTGCATCATCATGTGGGAACCATGGGGTGGACCCTGCTGTGGGACCCACTATGAATAGTACCCGGTGAATAGTAAAAAATGAAAATTTCTCAATCTTCTTATATTACTTAGTCCAGCATTTTGACTCACAAAATTTTCTGAAAAAGTTTCTCTAACATCCATAAATTAATTATTCTCATGTGTTAGTTACTTCAACAACTTAGAATTGTTAAAATCCCACAATAGAATATAACTATATCC
The DNA here is from genome assembly GCF_963169125.1 of Humulus lupulus. NCBI lineage: Eukaryota > Viridiplantae > Streptophyta > Magnoliopsida > Rosales > Cannabaceae > Humulus > Humulus lupulus. The sequence goes on along the minus strand of NC_084794.1, from coordinate 75,984,878 downwards.
CCAACAGTCGGATCACTATTCACCAACAGTCATAACGGCTAGTTTTTGTCCTATAAATACTTGTTCCTTCAACCATTTACTTGCACAACTTCTTCATCTCTTAACCTTCTAGATAAAATTCATCATCAAATCATGAATTCTCTTTATTGTTCATAACTTTAGTGATTGTTTGCTTGTATTTAGAATCATTCTATGGGTATTATACTAATGAAATGCCCATGAATATTATAGTTGCATATTCATTAGTTATTCTTCCACTTTACTTAATAGCTCTAGCATTCGATTAACATTGTAATGCACTCAAAAGTATGAATAAAAACGTCTTCTCTTATTTTTCATAATTGTTATAATGCATTTGTAGAAAGAAGTGGGAGTTACAGTCGGCTACTTGTATCACTAGGGAGGATTTTTCTACTCGAATGCTGGGAGCTAATAGATGTTCAACCGACACTATGATCAGTGTGTAGGCATCTTTGGCGCTTGCTAATTTGGATAAGGTGTCAACATTGCAGTTATGGTATCGAGGTACTTGTTGTAATGTAAACTTTTTGAATTGAGCTAGCAAGTCCTTTGCCTTGTTTAGAGACGCGGCCATTTTAAGACCCCCAGACTTGATATTCTCCAATTATTTGATTGACAACTAGTTGGGAGTCACTGTATATTTCAATGTGACTTTACATTCACCTCCTTCGCTAGTCTCAATCCTACGATCAGTGATTTGTATTCGGCTTTATTGTTGGATGCATTAAAATTGAATCTAACTACACAGTGAAACCTATGCCCTTTGAGGGTTATTAGAATCAACCATGCCCCCGAGTTATGCTCATTTGATGATCTATCCATGAACAATATCCAGGTGGGAAATTTAACTTGGGTTCCAGGCTTTATAGTCTGCTCGTTGGTTGGGAGTCCAGTGAATTCAGCTACAAAGTCTAATAAGGCTTGTCCCTTTATGGTTGCTCGTGGTAAATAAGAGATTTTGAAGTGCCCTTGCTCAACTGCAAATTTCAATAGTTGACCAAAAACTTTTGGATCTTGCAAGACTTGTCGTAGTGGTTGGTCAGCAAAATGCTATGGGGTGAGCTTGAAAGTAGGATCGCAGTTTTCTTGATGCTAGTATCAAGCAGTAAGCCAATTTCTCTATAGCTGGATAACGTAATTCTGCTCCCACTAGCCTTTTACTTATATAATACACTACCTTTTGAATGTTGTCTTCTTCCATGATCAAAACAACACTACAGCATACTCTGTTATTGCTAGGTAGATGTACAAAGTGCCTCTTTCTACCATCTTCGATAGAATGGTCGATCGTGACATTTGGTCCTTGAGTGCCTAAAAAGCATGTTTGCACTCATCTGTCCATTCAAACTTTTTGTTTCCTCTAAGCAGATTAAAAATGGGACGCATTTGTCCGTAGATTTAGATATAAATCTACTCAGAGTTGTAATTCTCCGTGCTAGGCTTTGTACATCTTTAAGTTTGGCTGGTGTCTGAATCTCAATCAATGCTCGAATTTTTTCGGGATTGGCCTCGATTCCTTGCGAGTTTACTATGAATCCCAAAAAATTTCTTATTCCGACCCAAAAAGAATACTTAAGGGGATTAAGCTTCATCTAATATTTATTCAAGATGTTGTTATTGGGAAAACTTATACAAAATCTTATTTATTTTCATGTAAATCATATATTTAACAAATTAATATAAGAAAACCTAGAACATGTTTCTATAATTGAATTTAAATAGAGATAATGATAAGAACACTTACATTATGTGCAGCGAAATGATTAAGTCCTTCCTTTAGTTTCTCTAACCCTTGTATCTTTCCTATATCATAGTATCACCAAGAAACTGAACCGATCTCTAATTTCTTCAGTCTTCCATAGTATCCTTAGAATCACCTAGACTAGAGTGGGCAATTCTCAACACATGAGATAGATACAGAGAGAAGAAAAGAAGATAATATAGAGGCTTAGAAAATGACTTTGGCTGTAGAGAGTCTAAAACCCTAAAGCATAAAAACTAGATCTTCTGATCATCTGTCCATCATTTTTTAAACTCTCACTTAGCAGTCCTTTTATAGGATCAATTAGGTCACTTATTTAATTAAAAAAATCAATAAAATAATATACAATATTAGTCATTAGGTTGAAATTATCATGGGCTTTAGGCCCGTGAAATTTCCCATTTAATTATGAGCCCGTTGACTTAAAATCAAGGTCCGTATTATTTTCCATTGATTAATCAATTAAATAATTATTTAAATCATTTGTTAAATTAATTATTTATAATTTAAACCTTGATATAAACTTATTTATTAATTTAGACACCAATTTGTCTTAATTAATAAATCTACCCTAAAATCTATTTTCTTCTCTAAATTGCATAACTCTGTGAAACTATCCAAGATTGACCTGGTCAACTTTGATAATTAAATCAATTAATTGAGACTATCTAGATGATTTTATAAAGGTACAGTGGGGACCATGGGCCTATGAAATCAAGCTCCAATAAGTTATCATAAATTTATCAAATAAATTTACTAACTTATTAATTCCTTGTGACTCGACTAAAGACTCAGAATTGCACTCTTGAATTCATAGAACTCTCTATAACCAATATAGATACATTATTAGTTATCCATTGTCACAACCATAATTATCACTCAATCCTCTATAGACGGTCTACAATAAGATGAGACTAAAATATTGTTTTACCCATCGTTGTATTTTATCTTTAAAACACTTAGTTCCTTGTAAATGATATTTCAGTAAACTAATATTAATTACTCAAATGAGATTTCTATATCATTTAGCACCTCAAACCAAACTAAAAGGAAACCATCATTTTACTTCTTCATCAGAAGCTATAGATGTTCATATCTATGATTAACACTCCCACTCAATTATATTACCGAGTTCCCAAGATGTAAGTATGTGCTAGTCCGTAGGGTAAGCTGGTAACAATCAAGTCAAGGAACTCAAATAATACATTCAGTTAGATTACTAACCACTCAGAATTGAGATTGAATTGACCTATGGTCAACTACATGATATGACTAGAATAGATAATAACAGTATGTTTACTTATCTTATCTACAACCAATATCGCTCCAGTCCGATGTAACAAATACATCCGATCTATCTACTTTGCTAATGTTCTGGAAAGAACATAACACTACAATGTGTAAGTAAATTATATCATAGATTGGCAAGTCAGTGTAAATCATGTGCACTGACTAGTCTTAGGACTAACTTATGTTTGGACATATAATCATATCTATATTCCACTGTGATTACGTCATTATAAATATGATTAGCTATATGCTCGGGATTTAATAGAAGTTTAAATTAAACAAATAATCATGAAAATTAAACATGTGAGCAAAGTGATTGACCAAGTCAAAATTGATTTCTATTCTTTTATTGTTAATAAAATGAGATTACAAAGAAACTGGGTTTTAATTAGGGCATAAAATCCCAACAGTTGAAGCATTCCTATAAGTCCTTGACGTGCTCACCTGCTCTTTTTTACTTGACCAACATGTCATCAACGTAAACCTCCATGTTATTGTTGATCTGGTCTTTGAACATGTGGTTTTGCTAGTCGTTGGTAAATCGCGCCATCTTTTTTTCAAACTGAAGGGCATGATTTTGTAATAGTAAAGCCTTGTATATGTTCGAAAGCTGGTATGTTCCTCATCAGGTGAATGCATATTACTTTTATTATAGCTAGAGTATGCATCCATGAATGATAAAATTTTATGCACTGATGTAGCATCGATCAGCTGGTCGGTCCTTGGAAGTGGGAAACAATCTTTCGGGCATGCTTTATTAAGGTTTGTGAAATCCATGCATGTCCTCCATTTACCTTTTGGTTTAGGCACTAGTACGGGATTAGAGATCCAAGATGGATAAAACGCTACCCTGATGAATCTATTTTCCTTTTGCTTCTCAACTTCTTCTTTTAAGGCTTTAGACCGGTCTTTGTCGAGCAACCTTCTTTTTTGTTGGACTGGTGGGTGATTCTTGTCTACGTTCAGGACATGTTTAATAACTGTTGGGTCGATTCCCACCATGTCTTTATGCGACAAGGCAAAGACCTCCTAGTTATTCTTTAAAAACTCCACCAACTTTTCTTTGATTGTTGTCTCTAAGTTTTTACTGACTTTCACAACTCTGGTAGGATCTTTTCTTCTAGCTAGACTTCCTCAAGGTCCTCCATGAGTCCAATACCTTCCTCAAAATCCCAAAGCGAGGATCTAATTCTCTATCCTCACTTTGGGCAACACCCTATTTGGTGACTTGTTTACCTGATTGGGCATGCGATTCATTTACCACTGGCAACCTTTTTCTGCTCTGCTCCCCGATCTACACTTTCTTGCTTTTATGATCAAGGAGTTATAACACTCTTTGGCTTCTCGTTGGTTTCCCAATACGCATCAAACTCCTACATCTATTGGAACCTTCATGGCCATATATCATACTAAAGTTACTGCTCGTAGCTCTACCAGGATGGGTATTCCAATTACAACATTACATGCGGGCGAAAAATCAACTACTATAAAATTAATGAGTAATGTCTTATTCGCAGGTGTTGTTCCTGCCGTGACTGGGGGTCTGATTGACCATGTTGGTGCTAATCCCTCACTAGAGAAACCGTAGATGGTTTGGTTGTATGGTTCAAAATCTTGCACTGATAGTTTAATTCTTTCCAATGAAGATTTATATAAAATGTTCATCGAGCTTGCAATATCTACCAACACTCATTTCACCATCATGTTAGCGTTTTGAACATCCATGACCAAGAGATCTGAGTGGGGGAATCAGACATGTTGTACGTCAAGCTCAAAGAAAGTTATACTATCTTCCTTTGTTCGAGGATTTTTGGGAGTTCGTTCCTCGACGGTTAGCATTTCTATATCATGCTCATGACGTAGGGTCATGGCATATATTTATCTTGCCTTACCACTGTCACCAGATAAATGTGGTCCCCCATAGACATTTAGCAAAGTACTAGCGACCGAGGCTGGCTGAAGCGGAGGCAAGCTTTGGCGTACATGTGTCTGCTCATTGCCTCCGTTAGCCCCTTACTAGGGTTTCCCCCTATTCGCACATATCTTCTCAGGTGTCCCTGTCATATAAGGAACTCGATCTCGTCTTTCCATTGGCTATATTTGTTTGTGTCATGGCCATAGTCATTGTGGAAACAAAAAAACATGGTTGTGTCCCGCTTGGATATGTCATTTCTGATCGGGGCTAGTCGCCTGAAAGGGACTGTGGTTTGAGTGGCTTGATACACTTCTGCTCTCCTGTCGACTAGGGACATGTAGTTAATGAACCTCTACTCGTACCTGTTTTTCTTAAGGTGCTTGTTATCAGACGTCGTCTGCTCAACATTTGCCCTTTTTCCTCCATTCTTGTTATTATTTTTGTTGGGTTTGCTCGACCCACTAGCAGCCTTGGTCAACTATTCTTTTTTTTTCCTTGGTCGGCCTTTGGAGAATTTTCTTCATTGGCGATAACCTCTTCCAACTTGATGTATTTTTCTACTCGATCCAAAAATTCCTGAGTACTTTTGACTCCATTTTTCCTTAGGCTGCTCCAAAGGGGAGATTGGCGCTGCACCTCAGTGGTGATGCCCATCATCTTTCCCTCGTCTCCAACTGATTTGGCCCGAGCTGCTGCTCGCATAAACCTCTAGATGTAGTCCTTTAGAGGTTCTCCTTCCTTTTGTTTTATATCGACCAGCTGATTGGCCTATGTTGGATGTATCCTACCACCATAAAATTGTCCGTAGAATTCTTTTACGAACATCTCTCATGAAACTATGTTGGGTGAAGGAAATTTGAAGTACCATTCTTGGGCAGCATTAGAAAAGTAGCAGGAAAGATCCTGCATCGAGCATCTTTAGACACCTTTTGGATGTTCATTTGTATCCCAAACTTATTTACGTGAGATATTGGGTCTTCTCTTCCAGTGAAGTTGGGTAGTACTAACATTTTAAATTTTCTTGGGATCTCTACCATAGCAATTTTGTTGAAGAACGGGGTGCCCTTTCTCTGGTCATAATTAATATGGGAAGTTTTATTCCCGACCAGCTGTTGTACAACCTGATTCAGGGCATCTATTTGAGCCTGAACAGCAACTGATATGGCAAGGGCAGGAGCGACCACAGTAGGTAGGACATGCTCATCGTGCCTTTCCCTTCAGTCATTGAGTATGTCCCTTAAGTCCTCATCCCTTTGTCTCTGCTCACTTGAACCTAGTCAGTCAAAGACGTTGGGTTGTCTGGGCTGTCCTCCAACATTTTGGCTTGCTAGTCGGTTGTCCATTGGAGGAGGGTTTTGCTACATGTACCTTTGCTCTTGTTGTCAACCAACATTTCTCCTATTATAACTGGAGTCCCCTTCATTGTAAATAAAGTCTTCTCTGTGATGCGACTTGTGATTAAGTGACCTGCTATATGTAGTGTCCCCCTCTCTTCTCCCTAGGTCGTCTCGGTAAATAGGATGAGGCCTACGCTGTTCATTGGGTCCCTGGATATTGCTCTGCCATGGGGGATCCCGCACTGCAGAACCTAAGTTTGTCTACCTCCTGCTCCTGAGGGACCCTCTCCCCTGCCAGGAAGGTTTTTCTTGTATGTTGCGAGACGTCTAGGGTTTCTAGGACGTTGTTCGTCCCTATTCTGTCTGTGCTGTTGTATACTACCTCGACCAGCACGAGAGGTTTGACGTTGCTCATTATTTCTAGCAGAATTGTGAGCTGTCTTTCCTACTGGGCAACTTGATGTTGTTTCGGCTGGTGTTGACTTCTCGGGACTTGTGGGTTTGGAGGACATTGGTGATGCTCTAATCGTGGGTTTTGAGGAGAATGATAATTTGGCAGTAGGTCTGGCTGGGAGTTTTGTGCAGGTGGCAGTCTTCAAGCCAACTGAATGGCGGCCTCTAAAGTCACTATCACGTCTCTTTGTCGACGATCCATGTCTTCCTGTCTTTCATTCAATTCTGGATGTTGTCGGCCGAGCTCCCTCTGTTGTATCACCATCATTTCAACCACGTTCTCTTGGTTAGCTCTTAGGGTGGCTAACTCGTCTTGCAACACTACCAAGGTCGTTCTCAGGGTTCCAGCCTCCATCTCCTCCTCTTCTAACTCCACTTGTGGCTCATCCTCTGTCACGCCTAGTGGAGGAGGTGGATTTTGTGGATTTTCTGATGTTTTTCCAGCTTAACCCGTTCTTTTGGTGTTCTTAGCCATTGTGTTAGATCCTAGTTTCCTTGAGTTCTGCTTTCAAGGAAAGCACCAAAAATGTTGACTCTAAATTTGGTCAACGACATAGAGTCACAAAAATGAGATGAATAAGAGAATCGAATTTAAGAATGTAAACGAAACAAGGATTTTATAGTGGTTCGACCCCAGGGATTGGTGATGACCTACATCCACTTAGTATTTTTATTGATGTAGAAGGACTCCAAAATATGCGATCAACGAACAAGGGTTCACCGAGTTTCACAACTCTTGAAGATAGATACAAATATTGTGTATAAATTCACTATTTCTCTCTAAATACAAATTTGCACACCCCCTATAAATGAATCATATGAGTCCTATTTATAGGTTCATGGACGTACATATGGGCCTATGGGTCGTCCATAACTTGTGTTACAAGCATAATAAAATAATAATATCAATAACATTGATTATATTTGAATTAATAAATATCCCTGAAATATCTAACTTATACATGTTTCTGAGCATTTGTCTCGGTCCCACGAGCAGACCTGTTCGCATGTTTCTGTCTGTCTTCTTTTCCACTGCTCAACATATCCCTTGCGTCTATTGAGGAAATCAAATTCTTCAGATACTCTGATCGTAGGTCGACTAGTCCTTCATTAATAATCAGTCACGTGTTGTTCACATGCCTCTTTAACTTGCCACGTCATCATGCAAATATTTAGGGAAACACTTTTCAACAATATTTTACACAAAAATTATGTCAAAGATAATTATTAGAATTTGAATATCTACTAATAAATGCTAAAAATTTTAACTCACAAATCTTAAATCAAATCAATATAATTATAAAATTATAAACATTGAGAAAAATAATAAACTTTTATTACCATTTTAATTTATTTATAATTGACAAATAAAATTCATTATCATTTTTAATGTCAAACTATCAAGCTTTTTATTGTGTTGTGCTTTCGGGCTAGTTTGTTCGTGCTTTCGTGTCGTACCTTGGGGCTTGTCGTGTCTCTAAAAAATGAGAACAGAAAACAGTTTTTGTAGTTTTCAAAAAACAAGAGGTGTTTGGTTAATGTTTTCTAAAAACAATTTTTTAGTTTTGTTTTTTTTTAATCTTAAATAAAAAAATTAACAAATATATTTACAAAGAAAAAATCTTTTAAAATTTTGTAATAAATAATGAGATAAAATAATTTGAAAGAAAAAATGATGAAAAATAAGGAGTAAGAAAGTAAGGAGAGAAAATTTGAATAAATAGAAATTGAGAAGAGAGAAATTGATCGATATTCAAGAAAAAAATGAGAGAGAAGGTGGTGAAAAAGAAAGTGAAGAGAGAGAAGTGAGTAGAGAGAAAGTGATGATAGAGGAAATGGCGAGAGAAAAAAAAATGATGAGAAAGAAATTATGATATATTAAGTGATGAGAGAGAAAGTGAGGATATAGTAAGTGATGAAAGAGAAAATGATGACATAATAAATTATCCAAGAGAAAATAAGGGGATAGAAAATGATGAAATAAAAAATGAAAAGATAGAAAGTGAGAAGAGAGAAAATAGCGAGAGAGAAAGTGAAGAGAGAAAATGTAAGGAGAAAGAAAGTAATGAGAGAGAAAATAAGGAGATATAAAAGTGATGAGAGAGAAAATAATGTGAGAGAAAAAGAAGAGAGAGAAACTAATGAGAGAGAAAATTATGTGACAATAATTGATGTTAGATAATAATAATTAAAAAAGTGATGTGAGAAAAAAAAGATAGACAAAAAATTTGAGAACAACAGAATACAACTTTTTGTTGTTCTCAAAATTTTCTGTTTTTTGTAACTTTGTTTTTAAAAATTGTTTTCTGAAAACAATGTCAAACACACCAACTTACTTTCAAAAAATAATTTTTAACTTTAAAAAATAAAAAACAGTTTTTTAGTTAATGAGTCAAACATCCTCTTAATATTTCTATTATCGAATTTCGTAATAAACTACGTCAACAGTTACTTATTCGGGGTTAAAAATGAAGTAAAAGCATAAACTCATTTGATTCATTATCACTTAGTTGATTTTGGTTGATAGTAATGAAATTAAATGGAATAGAAATTATTCAATTTTTATTTTATTCTTGCATTTTTTAAAATATTGAAATAATATTTCAATAAAATGTTTTTTTATTATTTTAATAAAATGGTTATCTATTTAAAAATTAGAAAAAATACAATTATAATACAGGAATGAAACAAATTAAATTTTCTTTTTTATTAATATTAACGTTTATTCCATTCAATATTTTTTTCTTTTCCATTCATATTTATATTCCTCAAATTTAATTCTCTCGAATCATAACCATAATATTTTGATAAAAAACTACGCAGTTTTCTAATTATTAATATTATAAATTTTTCTTTTGTTTTTTTTAAAAAAAAAAAGCTATAATTTGTCGGCGTATAAAATGTAACGATTGATTGACACGAGCTCTGGTGGTCCTAGCTCTCACAGTCTACTGACAGCCAGAGGGAAGTTATTACGCGCCTAGCTTTCAAGGAATCAAATATCTCCTCCTCCTATATATATATATATATATATATATAAATATAAATATATAATAGGAGTAAAACATTACTTAGTCAAAATTTCAGTAGAGCTTTATATTATAATCGTTCATAGAAAAGTCTTCGGTGAAAAAGAAAAAAAAATGGCGTTCATGGGAGAAATATGGTCTCAAGTGGGCTCAGTGATGGCAAGCATTATGTTTGTTTATGCCATAGTTCAACAATACTTTCCCTACAATCTTCGGCGTCATCTTGAAAAGCATAGCAACAAAATCGTGGGCTTCGTCTACCCTTATATCCAAATTACCTTCCCCGAATACACTGGTGACCGTTTCAACCGCAGTGAGGTCTATGTAGCGATCCAGAACTATCTCAGCGCAAATTCTTCTTCTCGAGCTAAGCGACTCAAGGCTAACGATACCAAAGGAAGCAAATCTTTGGTTCTAAGCTTGGACGATAACGAAGAAGTCACCGAAGAATACCAAGGCGTTAAACTCTGGTGGACTGCTTACAAAAACGTCCCACAAGGCTCCTCCAATCCCTTCTATCCCAACTCCGACGAGAAGAGGTTTTTCAAGCTCACCTTCCACAGAAGCCACCGAGAGTTCATCACTGAATCTTATCTCAGTCACATGGTCGAAGAAGGAAAAGGCATAGCCTTCAAGAATCGCCAGCGAAAGCTTTACACTAATGGTTCTGGTGAGAGCAATTACGGTGGGAATCGGAGCAAGTGGAGCCATGTCCTGTTTGAGCATCCGGCCAGTTTCGATACTCTGGCTATGGAACCCAAGAAGAAGCAGGAGATCATAAACGACCTTCTTAAGTTCAAGAAGGGAAAAGAGTACTATGCTAAAATTGGGAAAGCTTGGAAGCGAGGGTATCTTCTTTATGGTCCTCCCGGCACTGGAAAGTCAACCATGATCTCTGCCATGGCTAACTTTCTAGATTATGATGTCTATGATTTGGAACTCACGGCTGTTAAGGACAACACGGAGCTGAGGAAGCTGTTGATCGAGTTATCGAATAAGTCCATCATTGTAATTGAGGATATCGACTGCTCACTTGATCTTACTGGTCAGAGAAAGGAGAAGGAGAAAAAAGAAGATAGTGAACAGAGCAAAGACCCTGCTAGCATTCGCAAAAGGGCCGAAGAAGAAGATAAGAATAGTCAGAGTAAAGTCACTCTCTCTGGACTTTTGAACTTTATTGATGGGATTTGGTCAGCTTGTGGAGGTGAGAGACTTATTGTGTTTACTACTAACTATGTTGACAAACTTGATCCTGCTCTTATTCGAAGAGGAAGAATGGACAAGCACATAGAGCTCTCCTACTGTGGTTTTGAAGCGTTTAAGGTGCTTGCCAAGAACTACTTAGATGTTGAGTCACACGCTCTGTTTTCTACAATTGAGCGTTTGTTGGGTGAAATTGATATGACTCCTGCTGATGTGGCTGAGAATTTGATGCCAAAATCTGATGAGGAAGACGCAGATAAGTGTTTGAAGAATTTGGTTGAAGCTCTTGAGAATGCCAAGGAAGAAGCTATAAAAAACAAGGCTGAGGATGAAGCAAAGTTGAAGGCTGCAGAGGAAGAAAAGGTAGAGGCAGAGAAAGAAAAGTTGGAAAAAGTGAGTGAACCAGAGTCTGCTAGAGAAGATGTCAAATGTAAATGTGGTAATGGAACACTGGATGAGGAAGTGAAAGAGAATGGAGCAGTCACCGTTTAGGGTAGGTTTTTGGTAAGAAAGAAATTGTATGTCTTTTGATTATGCCTAGTATTAGGATGAGTTATCTATTTTTTCCTTGTTTTTCCTTAAATACTTTCCGTGTACCTGAATTACTCTATATATAAGTCAGCCCCTTTGAAGTTTTTCACATGAGAATTGCTAAGGAGCACAACTCTACACAAGGAGGTGGTATACTATTATTGGTGCAATCCAATTTCGGATCCTACTTATTTGAATTTAATTAAGTATTATAAATTATCATTAATCAATCAATCATGGATTGCCAACTTATGTGGTGTTGAACACCTTAAGGTGCCAAATAGCAATTCTCATTTCATATATGTAAAAATACTTTTTCATTTCGTTTTTCTTTTTTCATTCTCTTCCGTAATATGGTATCAGAGTGGGAAAACTAGGATTTCCCTTGGATCCCCTTTTTCTCCTCCTTCTCATCCTTCGCTTTACCTTCAGCGAGTAGTGCCTTCGCTTCCAATTCTAGCTTTCCGTCTTCTGCAAGCTGTGTTCTTTTCTTCCATTTTCTGCTTTCCTCTACCATGGCTTCTATTCCCTCTACTGATGACACACCATCATCTTTTCCAACGAATTCCCAAGCCGCAATCATAGGAATCCCACTTCTCAAACGAATCCTAGAAGCTCCAACTCCATAACGATGCTTGAAAACCCTTCAGATCCGTATTACCTTCATCATGCCGACAACCTAGGGAATGTCTTGGTATCTCAACTTCTCACTGGCCAAGACAATTACACATCTTGGAGTAGAGCCATGAAACTTTCCATCTCTGTGAAGAACAAATTGGATTTTCTTGATTGGTCCATTCCTAAACCATCTTCTTCTTATTCTTTGCTATATAATGCTTGGCTTCGTAACAATAACATAGTCATTTCATGGATCTTGAATTCGGTATATAAAGAAATTTCTGCTAACATTTTATATAATGAATCAACTTCAGAAATTTGGAATGATCTCAAGGATAGGTTTCAACAACGTAATGGCCCTCACATCTTCAATCTCAGGCATGAATTGATAACCTCAAGCAAGACCTTTAATCAGTCAGTATATGCTATACTTGACTAAAGATGTTGTGGGAAGAATTATCCAATTACAAACCTTCTTGCACATGTAACAAGTGCACATATGGTGGAGTCAAGACTCTTCAAGACCGTCATAACATGGAATTTATCATGTCTTTTCTCATGGGTCTCAAACATTCATATTCTCAAGTCAAGGGCAATATACTACTAATGGATCCCTTACCTTCCCTAAGCAGGGTTTTCAACCTTGTTACTCAAGAAGAAAATCAACTTGGTAGAGGGCACACCATTCCTGCTACAGAACCATCTCACAACCCCTCTATGGCTTTTGCATTCACAGGCGACAAACTTACATCTCACAAGAATGACTCTGGCCCAACTCGTTCTTACCATCCACGAAAAAATAGACCTTTTTGTACACACTATAACATCCACGGTCACACCATTGACAAGTGTTACAAAATCCATGGATACCCTTCTGGTTACACTAAACCTCGACCTCCACCAATTGCAATTACCAACCAAGTGCAAATCAACGAACCTACTATATCTCAACTGAACGAGAATACAACTTTCTTGCCTCAATTAAATGCTACTCAATACCAGTGGCTGCTCCATCTTCTTGCAAATCAACAATCGGGTATACCATAATCTAACATGCCTCCCTCAATAAGTACAACATGTATTATCCTCTCTACAACTCAAGCTCCTCAATATACAGACCGTGAGTCTTGGATATTAGATTCAGGTGCTACCCGATACATTTGCTCCAATATATATCTATTTAATTCTTTGAGTCATATCCCACTGACCAAACTTATATTGTCTAATCATTCTACTTTATATGTGCATCATTCTCACATAATAACTTTATAGAATAATTTAATTCTTCAAGATGTTTTATATGTTCCTACTTTCAAATACAATATTATTTCATTTAGTGACTTAACTTTTTCTAAGCACATTTCCATTACTTTTTATTCAAATTATTTTTCCATTCAGGAAATAATCTCCAAGAGGATGATTGACGAGGGTAGTTCTAGTAATGGCTTGTATACTTTGGATATGACTCTCCTAATCTCACAAATCAATTTAGTCAGTGTAGAGATTTGGTAGTCAAGATTAGGGCACCTATCTTCTACATGTCTAGATATACTAGGTGATAATTTACAATGTAAAACTACTCGGTTACACAATAATTCAACTTGTTACATTTTCCCTAAAGCAAAACAAAGAAAATTGTCATTTCCAAATAATAATAATGTTGCTACAAATCTCTGACATTATGCATTGTGATATATGGGTTCCCCATCATATACCCTCTTATTGTAATCATAAATTCTTCCTAACATTTGTGGATAATAAATCTACATTTACTTGGATTTATCTTCTTAAACACAAATTTGACATTCTCACTATTATTCCTATGTTTTTTACTATGATTGAAACCTAATTCGGTACTATTGTTAAATGTTTTTTACTATGTTAGATTTGATAATGCACCTGAATTTTCTTTCACTAATTTGTTTGCTCAAAATGGCATTTTGCATCAATTTTCTTGTGTTGAAACACCTCAGGAAAATGCTATAGCAGAAAGAAAACATCAACATCTCTTAAATGTTGCTCGTGCTTTGCATTTTCAAGCTCATACACCAATTTCTTTATGGTCTGATTGCATTCTTACTGTCACTTATATTATAAACAGGACACCAATGCCAAATTTGAAGAATACGTCACCCTATGAGCTCCTATATAATAAGTTACCTTATTACAATCTTTTTAGAATTTTTGGTTGTCTTGCAGTCGCATCTACTTTATCAGCTCATAGAACTAAATTTGACTCACGAGCAAGAACATGCATCATTGTGGTGATCCCCCTGGCATTAGAGGGTAGAGATTATATGATATTAGTATCAAACAATTTTTTGTTTCTAGAAATGTTGTTTTTCATGAAACTATATTTCCTTTTAAAAAATTGAATGATGCAACTACACTTTCGGATCCTTTTCCTAACATTGTATTACCATCTCCTTCGGTTTCTTACACTAATGTACATGATTATGATAGATGCTTCGATGCTATCCATATTCCTTCTATCACTAATTCTTCTATGCAGCACAACCCCCCAACAACTCATACACCACCTCTGTGTTATCCTACTCAGCCAAATGTTCCAATAGTTCACCCCCTCAACCGTATCTCTGCCGATCCAATAGGCAGTCCCAACCACCTGCTTATCTCAGTGACTTTGAGTGTCACTGTGTTTCTCAGGCTTCTCCTTCCACTCCCTATCCCATTACTAACTATATCTCTTATTCAAAATTATCCAATACTCAGAAAGCTTTTTTTTTTTTGCAGTTTCTATAAATAGCGAACCACATTCATATAAGCAAGTTGTTCTTAATGATTCTTGGGTCAAAGCAATGAAAAAAGAACTTCAAGCATTACATGATAACAAGACTTGGTCCATTGTTCCATTACCTCCTTACAAGAAACCTATTGGCTACCGCTGGATATATAAAATAAAATATCATAGTAATGTCACAATAGAGCGTTACAAGGCCCGTCTAGTTGCCAAATGAAATGCTCAACAAGAAGGCTTAGATTTTTTTGATAGTTTTTCTCCCGTGCCAAAATGGTTACACTTAAACTTCTACTTGCTATTTAACCTATAAAAAATTGGCATACAATACAATTGGACATTAATAATGTCTTTTTAAATAGTGACCTCAATGAAGAAGTTTACATGACTTTGCCACCCCGTTTACTAATTCCTCAATCCTCTTCTGCAGGTACAACACTTGTATGCAAGCTACACAAATCGCTTTATGGTCTTCGCCAATCATCAAGACAATGGTACACAAAGATCTCCAAAGTTCTTCTCAATGATGGCTTCACTTAGTCCCAAGTCGATTACACACTATTTACTAGAGGATATGACAATTCTTTTATTGCTCTACTTGTTTATGTGGACGACATCGTCATCACTAGCCCTCAACTAACATATCTACAAAAGCTTCAACAATCTCTTCATAATCAGTTCAAACTCAAGGCATTAGGTTCACTGAAATACTTCTTCATATTTAAGATTGCTCAGTCTACTGCTGGACTATTCCCATCTCAAAGGCAATACACACTCCAACTTCTACATGACACTGTATATCTTGGAAGCAAACCAGCTCTCACTCCAATGGACCCTCGACGGAAGCTTGATACTACTTCTGGTGAACCACTATCTGATCCTTCCCAATACCAACGACTCATTGGACGTCTTTTGCACCTCGCCTTGTCTCGACATGATATAACATATTTTGTACACTGCCTTAATCAGTTCATGTCCTCTCCTCGCACTCCCCACTTACAAGCTGCGCATCATCTTCTCTGGTACTTAAAGGCCAAACCCGGTCAAGGACTCTTGTATCCAGCCAATTCTTCTCTTCATTTGAGAGCCTTTTCTGACTCTGATTGGGCCTCTTGCACCACCACTAGATGATCTACTACAGGTTTCTGTGTTTTCTTAGGCGATTGCTTGATCTCGTGACGTTGGCTTCAATACTTATTAAAACCTCTACACATTCCTCAAAATGCTCATGCTTTCATCTATTGTGATAATAAATCAGCAATACATATTGCCAAACAATCCCATTTTTCATGAAAGAACCAAGCATATAGAGTTGGATTGTCACTTTCTTAGAGGAAAAATCAGAGCCTCTTCCATTCGTCTCATCTCAGTCAGTAGTCAAACTCAATTAGTTGTTGCTTTCACCAAGGTTCTTCCATTTGCTACACTTAATTCTCATATTTCCAAGGAGACTGTGCATGATATCCATAGTACATCTTGAGGGGAGGCTATTAGGATTAGTTTATCTATTTTTTCCTTGTTTTTCCTTAAATATTTTCCGTGTACCTGACTTACTCTATATATAAGTCAGCCCCTTTGTACTATTTCATATATTCAATAGTACTTTTTCACTTTTCTCTTCTCATTCTCTCTCGTAATACCTAGATATGGTATAAGTTATCCCTGTCATTTACAAAAAATAGCCGATATGATTAATAAAAAAAATTGATGATCAATTATCTGACTCTAAATTGTTGGTTCCTTATGCCATTATTTGTAACCCCTTGTAGAATAATTTTGTAGGTCATTTGCTTCTCTATATAATTCAAAGTATAGATTATATAGAACTCTACCTGCTAAAGTTTAACATGTCATTTAGTTTGGATTTGTACTTAATAAGCTACAAATAGGAACTTGTGCAATAATAGCCAATTTCCAGATCATTTTCAGTTCACAGCAAGAAACAATGCACAACTAAATAGAGTGACAGAACATTAGTAGGCAGCTAAATCTTGTGTCAAAACATTAATACAACATTATCAACTGAAGTAAGATTATTAAGCAAATTAGTTGTTAGTTAAGTGGTAGCTAATCAATCTGTTATGATTGTTATGAGTCTATTACTCTTACTGTTTGTGTTGGCTCGGTAGGGGTACACGGCAGGCGAGTTGGGCGGGTTTTGGGCGGTTTGTACGGTTTTTTATTTGGATGTTTGAGATAAATGCAACCCATAACTACCCAACAAGTGTGCGGTTTGGGCAATTTTTTTATGTGCAGATTAATGCGGTTTTATGGGCGGGTTAAGTTAATTTAAATGTCAAAATTATCAACTTATGATATTTAAAAAAACAAAAAATTGTAGACTATAACGTTCAAACTTATACCATCTTTACTCATCAATGTCATTATGAATAATAATTTGATAAAATATTATAGTATCTCAAACTTGAATCTAAAACTTTACAAAAAAATTCTAATAAATATTTAAATTATACAAATTATAAATGGTATTGAACTCATCAATCCACACATTAATAATTTACACAGTTTGAGTTTTGTTATGAAAAGTTTCACTAATATTAAACCATCAATACAAGTAACACTATTTCTTTTTTCATCAATTTTTCCTAAACAAGTTTTTATATACAATTCTTAAGTTACCACCATTAATCTCATAGCAGCGAAAACTTTCATTAAAAATAGTTAAATCTTTGGATTACCATATATATATGTATAAATATAAAGAATACAACGATTCATATCCCAAAATACAATATCTTCATCAAACATATTAAAAGGGACACAAACATTATAATTTTTAATGAACCCTTTATGGGTTGTATTTTTAGATTTATATTATTACTAAAAATTTATATACAAAAAAATAAAGTAGCGGGTGCGAATTGTACCCTCCTTATATTATTATAATCCGTGCCTAACCCATCTTGTGGTGGGTTGGGTTCAATCCAACCCAATTTTGCCGAGTTTTTTAATGGGTGGGTTCAAAGCAGGTGGATTTTGATGGGTTGGACGGGTGGGGCGGATTAGAGGTTTTTTTGTGCACCCCTACGGCTCGGTATAGATAAGTGTTGTAATCTCTTGCTATTCAACACTTTCATGTTGATCAGTGAAATTTTAGCTAATATTCATGTGGGAGTAGTTTCTCCAAATCCCAACTAATTCTGTTAATGGGTTGTTTGGTTCTCAACTATCATAACAACCTCATTAACTTTAAGTCCTTGGTCTATAAAAGGACATGTTGGATTCACTTGTTGGTAGACACAAAAATAGAACAAGAAAAATAGATAGAGAAAGTTCAGTTGAAACAGCAGAAACACCAGATTAGAGAGAGAGAGAGAGAGCTCAAGTGTGGAAATCAAGATTGAGTATTGAGAAAGGTTGTGAGAGTTGGGTTTGGGGAACTGTATTGAGAAGCACAACTATTGGGAAAGTGCTTGCTCAGGGATTAAGAGGAAAACACCTGTGTGATTGAGTTTTTAGAGAGTTTGATCCAAGATTGTTCCAAGAAGCTCCATTGAAGTCTTGTACTCATTTCGTTGATTGAATAAAGAAGAGATAGTGGTTCCTAAAACTGGATTAGGTTCAAGATCACATTGATCTTGTTCTGAACCATTATATATACTTGTGTTGATTTGTGCTTTCATATTTTTTCGTTTTCTAATTGTTTGATAATTAATCTTACTGATTTGTCTTCTTAGATTCATCTCTGGTTTATCGAGATTCATCTGAGGTTCTTGAATTGGGAAATTTATCCACATTTCCAACAAAATCAGAGTCAGGTTTTTCAGATCAAAACGGGAGAAGAATGTTCAAGATCCTAGAGCTTCTGCATTACAACTAATACAGAACACAAGCTAGAATACTATGTCAACCATGGCCAAGTTCGAGCTTGAGAAATTTGATGGTACAAACAATTTTTCATCGTGGAGAGAAAGTCTTAAAGGAATTTTGGTACACCAGAAAGTAGCCAAGATTCTTGGAGATCAGAAGTTGCTGGCTGATAAGAAACCTAAAGAAATAGCTGAGATGGAAGAAATGACCTATTACACCATAATCATGTACCTATCAAATGGAGTACGAAGGAAATTGACATCAGAGACTACAGCAAAGGGATTATGGGATAAGATGGAAAAATTATATTTAAAGCCTTCTGTTTCTAACAAAATTAATTTACTTGAAAGGCTTTATGGTTTTAGAATGAATCTTGTTATGTCTTTAGATGAAAACATTGACAAATTCAATGAAATCATTGTAGGTTTGGAAAATATCGAGCACAAGGTGGATGAGGAAAGCCAAGCCATAATCTTGTTGCGCTCATTACCAATGGCATACCAAGAAGTGAAAGCTGCAATAAAGTATGGAAGAGATATCATTTCACGAGATGGAGTTCTTGGAGCATTGAAGTCCAAAGATTTTGAACTTCAATTGGAGAAAGAATCCAAGAAGGATGAAGCTTACTTTGTTCGTGGAAGATCAACAAAGAGAAGCTTTTGAAGAAGCCATACACCATTTCACTCACGTTCTAAATCAAGAGGAAAGGATTCAAGAATATGTTACCACTATGGAAAGGCAGGACATATTAAGAGATTTTGCAATCTGTTAAGAAATCAACAAGGGTCTAGATCAAACCAGGACCAGAGAGGACCCATCTACAATCAATTTCATAATGAGAACAAACACCAAGAAGGAATGAAGTCTCGAAACGAGTCAGCTGTTGTAGCAGAAGGAGAAGATGAACGTGTCTTAGAAGGAGAACTTTTCTCCATCTCAGAAACCGCCATGACAAGGGAGTGGATTCTTGATTCGAGATGCACATTCCATATCTGTCCCAATCAAGAATCATTTTGTTTTATTATAAAGAAATTAATGGTGGTAAAGTACTAATGAGTAATGATGTTTCTTGCAGGGTCTATGGCATTGGCAAGGTAGCTGTTAAATAATTTAATGGTGAGGTCAAGGTATTGACAAATGTGAGGCATATACCAGAATTGAGGAAACTTGATTTCTCTCGGATCTTTGGAAGAAGAAGGATACAGCTACAAGTCTACAAATGGCATCTTGAAAATCACTAGTGGCTCTCTAGTAGTGATGAAAGGAAAGAAAGTTAATGGACTGTATGTACTAGAAGGAGAAAATGTAGCAATTGCTGAAGCATCTATTGTTAAGACTTAGGAAAGTGAGATGCATCTGTGACACCAACGGATGGGACATATCAGTGAGCAGGGGCTGGGAGAGCTTCACAAACAAGGAAGCATAGACAAGTTGAAGTACATTCACTACAGCAAAGCACAATACCAAAGGAGTCTTGGAGTACATTCACTCGGATTTATGGGGGGCTAGCATAATACCAACACACTTAGGTGGAACAAGTAAAATGAATATGGCTGAGTTTGAAGTTAAACTGAGAAACTTTGAAGGAAATACTCAAGCTACTGCTGATATGAATGACCAAAGTGAATCTGAAACTGAGCTACATGCAATTGTACAACAACCTGATCTATCTGGGTATCAACTGGCGAGAGATCGAGAGAGAAAAGTTATACAACCTCCAACAAGATATGTTGAAGCTGACTTGGTGGCTTATGCACTTGCATCAGTGCAGCAAACTGACACACAAGAACCCAACAGTGTTGAAGAGGCTCTTTCAGGGAAGAACAAGGCGGAATGGAGTCAAGCAATGAAGGACGAAATGGATTCATTGAGCAAAAACAGAACATGGGATTTAGTTGCAAAACCAAAAGGTCAGAAAGTGATTTCATGTAAATGGATTTTCAAGGTGAAAGAAGGTCTGAGTAAAGATGAGCCTTTAAGGTTCAAAGAAAGGCTTGTCGCAAAGGGGTTTACACAAGTGGAAGGAATCGATTTCAATGAAGTGTTCTCACCTGTAGTAAAGTATAAGACTATAAGATTGATGTTATCTCTTGCAGCACAACAAAATTTAGAAGTAGAATAGCTTGATGTCAAGACTGCCTTCTTAAATGGTTTTATAGAGGAGGACATTTATATGCATCAACCACCTGGTTTTCAGGTGGAATCAAGCAATAAAGAGATGGTGTGCAAGCTTAGAAGGTCACTGTATGGGCTTAAATAGTCACCATGACAATGGAATAAGAGATTTGACACCTATGTTAAAGACATTGGATTTGTTAGATCAAAGTTTGATCATTGCCTATACTACAAAATCTTGAGCAATCTACATCAGTTTTTCTCTTACTATATGTAGATGATATGCTCATTATGGGGAAGGACAAGACAGTGATAAAAGACAAGTTGAAAGATGAATTTGAAATGAAAGAGCTCGGTCAAGTTCAAAAGATACTTGTGATAGAAGTGACAAGGAACAGAAAAGATGAGATTCTGAATCTTAAACAAGCAAGTTATATTCAGAGGGTACTTCAGAGATTCAACATGCAGGATTCAAAGAGTGTTTCAAAACCTCTAGGAGGACAATTTGTACTTTCAAAAGATCAAAGTCCAAAGACTATCGAGGAGACAAAGGAAATGGCAAAAGTCCCTTATGCTATGGCGCTACGGTGTTTAATGTACATCATGGTTAGCACTATACCAGACATAGCACATGCTCTAAGCATTCTTAGCAGGTTTATGTACAACCCCGGATTAGAGTATTGGAATGCTTTTAAGTGGCTACTTAGATATCTAAAGGGAATTACAGAGATGGGACTGAGATACAAGCAGATGGATCAGAAAGTTACACTTGAAGGTTTTGTAGATGCAGACTGTGCAGCAAGTAAGGATACAAGGAAGTCAACTACTTCATATGTATTTACAACAAATGGAGATTGCATATGTTGGAAGTCCCAACTACAGTCAGTGGTGCACTATCAACAACTGAAGTTGAGTTCATGGCCACCACCGAAGCATTCAAAGAGGCAATATGGTTACAAGGAATGCTACAAGAGCTGAAGATGATGAAAGGTAAAGCTAAGATATACTCAGATAGTCAATCTTCAATTCACCTCTGTAAAAATCCAGTATACCACGAAAAGAGCAAACACATTGACATTCGTTTGTTTTAGATAAGAGAAAAGATAGAGGAAGATGTGATATCTTTGGACAAGATTGATACTGAGGATAATCCAGCTGATATAGGAACTAAGGTGCTACCTGTGAACAAGTTTAAGCATTGCTTAAACTTGCGCAACCTTGGTAACTAATGCTGGAACTCTAGGATCACAATCTCTACAAGTGGAATTCTATTTAGGTTGTGATTTGAAGAATCTAGGTAGAATTTGTGGGAGTAGTTTCTCCAAATCCCAACTAATTTTGTTAATGGATTGTTTAGTTCTCAACTATCATAACAACCTCATTAACTTTCAGTCCTTGGTCACTAAAAAGGACATGTTGGATTCACTTGTTCGTAGACACAAAAATAGAACAAGAAAAATAGACAAAGAAAGTTTAGTTGAAACACCAGATTAGAGAGAGAGCTCAAGTGTGGAAATCAAGATTGAGTATTAAGAAAGGTTGTGAGAACTGGGTTTGGGGAAATGTATTAAGAAGCACAACTGTTGGGAAAGTGCTTGCTCAGGGATTGAGAGGAAAACACCTGTGTGATTGAGTGTTTAGAGAGTTTGATCCAAGATTGTTCCAAGAAGCTCCATTGAAGTCTTGTACTCATTTCGTTGATTGAATAAAGAAGAGATAGTGGTTCCTAAAACTGAATTAGGTTTAAGATCACATTGATCTTGTTCTGAACCACTATATATACTTGTGTTGATTTATGCTTTCATATTTCTCGTTTTCTAATTGTTTGATAATTAGTCTTACTGATTTGTGTTCTTAGATTCATCTATGGTTTACCGAGATTTATCTGAGGTTCTTGAATTGGGAAAGTTATCCACATTTCCAACAATTCATTTCTCTTTTTTTTTTTTTCATTCATCAAAGCTAATAAATACAGCAAGTAAAATGACACTCTAGCAATTTTATACTAGTTCGGTTATCAGTGTGAGAACTTACATGCCGTTGTTGGATAGCCTCAAAATCACTATGAACAATATCAAGATCTATAGAAACAAAGTTACAAAATACATAGCTTTACAAGAATAGATTTATCACTCAACCTCATGATGGTGTAACAATAGCCCCTCTGGTTTCACAAAGATTCTTCCAAACACTAGCTCTCTCTTTCTTTTATTGACCTCACTTTCTCTATCTTTTTTGCTCTCTCCTGCAATGCAATGTAATGCACCCACTATCATCTTTGAGTCGGGGATAAAAGAATTCGTAAGTGTCCTTGCACAAAATATAATTTTTTTATCAGTATATGTTACACTTAAAATATTACAATTTAGTAAAGAAAATTCCTTGAACTTTATCATTCACAAATAGTTATCTCTAACTCTAACTCAAATATCTTTTAGAAAGTAGAAGTTGAAACCTATCTTTCATGTATACATCTCAAACTCGAACTCCATCTTACCATTATTTTTCCCTCCTGAAATTTGTGTATGGTCTTCATCGAATTTGCATTGTGGAAAGAGGGGATGAAGCTTGATGTTCTATAGAAATAGTCTTTTAGCTTAGTGGAGAAGAGTCAAATAGTTTTTCTATATTCTTATGCTATCAGTTTGGATTTGGATTTTTTTTAATCTTATGATAAGTTAGATGAGGATAGCTTATTCTCGATTCAATTGATCAACCAGTAAATTTATGTTTTCCTATGTTCAAGGTTTGATTTGCTTATTTATTTATTTTTTTGCTGAAGTGGGCCTTGCTTAAAGCAAGGCAACACTAAATTCATTAAATAGAAAAGCAAAACATACAACAAAAGGGACCAAAAAAAGGCCATGACACAATACAAGCGACAAAAAACGAACCAGGAAGCTACAGAAAGCTAGAAAAGACCTTACTAAATAACAACAGACAGATAACAAATAGTAACAAACAGCAGCAAAGATAACAATAACTACTAAAACAGAGGACAATAAATGACTAGGAACAGTAGCAAAGAGGGACTAGAAATCAGAAACAACACTCCCAACAGTCAGCAGCTGGCTAAGGTGGTTACCAGGCCTTAGTTATTAAGAATTGCATCATTGCAGGATCTCCAATCAACAATGCCCTGTATATCGAAATGGAGAGCATATTTTTCCATATTGTGAGTCATGTAGTTGGCCCCCCTATCAATTTTGGCAATGTCCCAATGCCGAAGCTTGGAGCAGTAATTGAGGAATTAAGAACTTCCAATTTCCAGAGATGCAATTTGCATTTGATCCCTCTTTGCGAAAGTCTGGCTCGGTCCAACACAGTCGCTTTGGAAGATAACAGAGTTGGATATGTAGGAACAAACTTGTGGTATTGCCGTTACTAAAGCCAAACTCTCACCAAGGAGAGGATCCGAAATTAGCACTTTGTTGACCGTAACTGGTACAATGGCCCCTTAGCTGTCATGACACACAGCTGATAGCATAGTCCCTTGCAAGGAGACAACGATTTATGTGTTAAAACAGAGCCAGCCCTGGGGAGCTGGGTGCCATTTCGGGACTTCAGCAGGCATGGGCCTTGCTGCCAACTTGCCTTCAAGATATCACTCTTTGAAGCGGCTGCAGAGAGCAGAGAAAGGTTTGGGAGAACTTCCATGAGTGATCTCGTTCTTCTTGCGCCAAATTACCTCGATGAGAGTTGATGCTTGAAGAATGAAATCTTCAAAGGGCAGATTGTTAAGAAGGTTGTTGCTCAAACTAAAGTAGGCAAACCAATCTTTCCAATTGTTGAGACCGAGAGTCTTTGTTCTTAACCCCTGGAGGTTGATGTACCACAATTTTGCAGTCCATTCGCAATTTCAAAAAACATGGGAGGATTCCTCCTCCAAACAATAGAAATTGCAACATGTGTTGTTGATAGCCAAGACCCCTCCTAGTTTGGCTCTTGTAGAAAGAACATCCGCCAAGATCTCCAACCATAGGTTTTTATCCCTTTGGTGCAGCTTGCTTTTCCAAATAATGGTCCACACCGAAACATGGGGACCTCCAAGTGAGGTAAAAGTAGCAAAAGTACTAAGTTCTCAGTCTAAATTGGTTTAGAATTAGATAGGAATATTAGCCCAGGGTGTCTAATATTCCCTTCATTTGAGAAACTTGTGATGGTTAAGTTTAATTTATAAGATGCACCTTGTGTGAGAACAGTCTTTACCCTACAACTTCTGTGATGGTCTTCGTACGCTTCCCAACACTACACCGACTAGTGTTAGTTTCTTCATCAAATGCATAAGGACAACTTACAAATTTTTTAATTCTTTATTAGTCTTGCAAACCACCAAGAATGAAAGAAAACATACACTGTTTTCGGTTATGTTCTTCCTAAGGACATGAAAATCGCAGAGAAAATAGCTCTCCTCCCCGCTGTACCAGAAGTTTGGAACAATATCAATGTCTCTGTCTTGGAACAACCTGTATCGTTGTTGTTGCCATGGATCGAAAAGACCCATGGAAATCTTACCACAAGTTATTACAGAATAAGATTGTGGAGGTCCATCACTTGTAGGACACATCCATTTGAATATAGATCTATGAAAACACTTAGTTTAAATTTGACTTGTTGAAGTGGCAGACTACATCGCAGCATATTCTGCTAAGAAAGACGACTTGAAGATATTTTTTGGACCAAATTACTCGAACCCTGCCAATTCCATTTCAGGCTCTCTCTCATAAAAACCTTATGATTATTTGATTCTTCGTTTTATTAATTTAGGTCCTTATGCCTGGTTGTTTCATAATCTTTTTTACTTATTACATTAAGATTATCTTAATTAAATATATATAACTAAAAAGGAATTCCTTCTTTAGTTTACATATTTTCTTGAATATAATGATGATACAATTGTTGTTTTTTTAATAATTACTATTGTCTGGCCTTTTTCTTGATATGATGGCAACCAAGGCTATGTTTCCTATTAATTTATTGAAAAAAAATATCTTCATTTCGTTTAAATTTTACAATTTGTTAATTTATGGTTTGAGGAAAATATGGTAGTGCTTTCTTTCGATGGGAAGAAGAGAAGTGGTGGAAATTAAATGCTTCTTAAAATTCATCATGGTGAATAAGTGGCCAAACTTGGTTGCATATAAAGTTTTGCAATGATCAATTACAAACATTTTTAGTGTATTGAGGGCACCTCCTATTTTTCTTCGTTTTCCAATTTTTTCAACTCCCAATATTATGTTTTGTTTTTGTTCAAGTTTTGTTTAGTTAAGTTTTGTTGTTTAGATTTGATGAAAAATGGGCAACTTTGAAGGATTTAGACTACCATTGAGAAGATAAGTATTTCCTTTCCTTTTATTTTTTTGTTTCCATATCATTGAATTATAGAGATATAATTTTCCAATTTAGTTTATTTAGTGTATGATTTCGGTTTGATAATAATATTTTTTGTTGTGTTTTTTGTTAGAAATTTATCATGATGATTGATGTTTAATGATGATATTTTAATATGGGAAAAGTTATCTTGTCATGTTTTTTTTTGAGAAATTGTAGTAAATGGCTCAAAACAATAGTATCAAAAAACTAATGTCATATTTTAAAAATTATAGGGAAATGACCATTTTATATTGTTGATTACTTAAATTGTCATTGTCATATAAGTCTCTCATCTGCATCTCATTAAAGTGATACCCATAACAAATGACCTCTATTTTTTAGGATGATAATCAATAAATGTCTGTTATTTTTAAGTTAGAGAAAAATAATTTTTTTCAAAATTTTAATTTTATTATATATTTATTTATCCAATTTTCTGTTTTCTATCATTTTATTTATTTATTTAGAAGTATATGACTTTAATATAGTGATAAATGCATATTAGTTTTTATTTTATAGTTATATTGATTTTTTTTTTCATTTTTTATGGGTTGTTGGTATATTATTTTCCAACTAGTATATATGTTTTTTTTTGTATAGTGTAACATTTTTTTTCGATGACGTTTAGTTTTTATATTGTTATACATAATTGTAGTATATAATTTTGTATCATGATATATACATTTTAATGGTAGTATATAATTTGGTTAGTATAGTATATCCATTTTTTATTAATAATTTTGCATGTTTTGTTAGTATATTATTTTTCAACTCAGTATATGTATTTTGTGGTATGATATATCATTATTTTTTAGATAATATTTAGGTTCTATCTTGTTATATGTAATGGTGATATATAATTTTGTTAGCATGGTATATACATTTTGTAGTAATAATTTTTTAAGTGTTGTTGATATATTATTTCCAACTCACTATATATGTTTTTTGTGGAATTGTATATCATTTTTTGTAGATGATATTTAGTTTTTATTTTTTAATATATAATGGTGATATATAATTTTGTTAGCTATATTGTTTTTCAACTCTTTATATATGTTTTTTGTGGTATGATATATTATTTTTTTAGATGATATTTAGTTTATATCTAGTTATATATAATTTCATTAGTATTATATATTTATTTTAATTGTGGTAAATAGTTTTGTTAGCATGATATATACATTTATTGAGTAATAATATACCTAACTTATTTTTGTTAAAAATATTTATAGTGTATATTATCATGGTATATTGATTTTTTTTGTTATGGTATATAAAATACTATGGTGCATGCTATGATATATCAAGTTAATATACAATGTGAGTAAACTTATTTACTATAATTTTTTTTTTAAAAAAAAACAAACAAAATCAATTAATATGACATAACAATAAATTTTTTTTGATATATTATAGCATAAACAATATATATAAATATATATCGTGTTAATAATGGTTAAAAAAATGAATATGCAGTAAAACTCTCTATTTTTTTCAAGTTAATACACCAATAACCCCAATCAAAATATTTGAAGGAAATATCCCCGACTTTTACATTTTCCTTGCGGTTGTCTACTTTTGGATGTTAAGTGCCGGTCTGGAACAATAAAGTCCACGTGTCGTTGATATATTAGTCCACATGGTGGATGACATGGCACATCACTTGATTAAATCTTTAAAAATTAAAATATATGAAGAAATTAAAATCATATTAATTAATTTTAAAGTTAAAAACAAACAAATAAATTTAGAAACTGATTTAAACTAAAATAAATATATAAATTAAAAAGATAAAAACTAAATTAAAACAAAGGAACCTACCCGACCTCTCTCTCTCTTCCTCAACGTCGTCCTCTTCTTCATCATCATGATCATCACCACCCAAAGTTGTCTTCCCTCAATCGTTCACCATTTTCCCCTTTGATGGATCTGGTTTTGGAGTCGTTTCCAGGCAATGGATCTGGCTTCATCTCACCCTTACCATCTCGTCGATCGTTCATGACCAAATCTAATGGCTTCGCCCCGTCGACGCTGGTAAAGGTGCCAGTTTTGAGTTTGCGACGATGAAGAGAGACAGACGACGTAGTTGAATGACCACGAAGACAATGACATCTAAAGGCAGCAATAGTTGGGCAACACCTTCCCGAATAGATCTGGGTGACGAACGAATCTTCTATTGAGTTTTACGCGATGAAGATGGTGACGACGAAGCTTAGATTTATAAGTTATTTTTTTTTTTGATAAGAAAATAAATATATTCCACCAAGATCAAGCCAATTTACAAACTACCAGGTCTGGAAAAACAAACAAAACAATTACATCAATTGAAAAAAATTAACCAGTCTCTTCTCTCCAGCCTTAAGCTTGGAGCTCCTAAGATCAATTAATTTGGCTTTAATACCCCAGAGAATCAAAAAGCTCAGCTTCGAAACAGTACAAGAGTAAGCCTAAAAACCAGTTCCTGTTAGACCAAATATAATACATTGAGGCAGCAAGAACAACAACACTTATCTTCTGCAATAGGCCCTTTGGTCTTCCTTCCATCCATTTCTGCCACTCTGAATAAGAAGAAGGCCAAATCTGAAGCCCCAACCTGGTCTGGACTTCACCAAGAACCTGCTGAGAAAATGGACATCTGAAGAATAAATGTTCATGTGATTCCTGATCTAATTCGCAGACAGGACAGAGACAAGACTCAAGCGGGATATGGAATTTAAGCAAGTTGTCTCGAGTGAGGAGGTGACCTAGCACCGCTTGCCAGAGAATAAATCTATGCTTCGGAATAGATAGCTTACACCAAACCACCTTGTCAAAACGAATCTTCTCTTTGTGCACCAGATGCATATAAAGACTAGACAGGTGCAATTTGTCCTTGGTCACCGCAGCTTGTAACATATCAGAAGAGAAAAAATCCCTCAGCTTAATTAGATTCCTCCAGTACTAGCTAACATCATACTGCAATTTATAAGACCAGAAACTCTGCCCTTTGAGATAAACACTAGCTACCCATTTGACCAAAAGAGAATCCTGTTTAGAAGCAATAGCCAAGATATATTTAGCCATCAGAACAATATTCCACTTATAACCTTCTTTAAAACCAATCCCACCCAAGTGTTTGGGCAAACACACCTGATCCCAAGATAAAATATGCACTTTACTTCGATTACCTCTAGCTCCCTAGAGAAAATTCCTACACAGTCTATCTATGTCCTGAATAATTTTTTGAGGGAGTAAGAATATACTCATCCAATAAGTCCTAATACCCAACAAAACAAAATGTATGAGTTGAGATCTCCCAGCAAACGAGAGATGTCTACTAGACCACGAATGCAATCTGTTTTGAACTTTTTTAATAATTAGCCCACAATCCTCAGCCCTCCATTTAGTTGGTCTAAGATAAAGACCCAGATATTTCAGAGGAAAATAACCTTCTTCAATCTTCAAGCTAGCTAAAATTTTCCTCCTTTCCTCCAAATGAACTCCACCAAAATAAATATGAGACTTAGAAATATTCATATCAAGACCAGACATTTGACTGATGCTTCAGATTTGTAAGTTTTAGTCAAGCTTGAATGGGCGAGAAAGCTCTTGGTTGGACTGGGTAGTTCGTTAGGTCTGGGTTGGTAAATCTCATGAGGTTGTTTGAATGAGAAAAATGGAGGTTCGTGTTTTTTTTTTCTTTCTAATGTATGGGTTTGGAAAAAAATATGGTATTGCGAAAAATAGAGATGAATTTTGGCGATGGTACTGTGAGATTTTTAGGTTTCAGTCAATCTTGGTGGAGCAGCCATGGAGACCATTAATCATGTTTCTTTACTATAGTTTATTATTTCTAGTAAATGATTTTAAAGAATATTTGTTTTAGCTTTTGATTTTGGACAATGGGTAGGATATTAAACAAATGTTGGTTTTTGAAATTCATTTGTAATGTTATAGAATTTTTTTTCTTTCTCTAAGATGAACGAAAGAACATTATACTCAAATTTTTAATTTTAAGTTTTGTTTAATTATGTTTTTTTTTTTCATAAAAATTTAAAATTTTAATTTTTTATTAGATATTTTATTTAATTTCTAGATATTACACATAATCAAGTGATGTGCCATGCCATCCACCGTATGGACTAATATATTAACGACACGTAGACTTTAATGTACGAGACTGACACTTAACGTCCAAAAGTGGACGACTGTAAGGAAAATGTAATAGTGGGGTATTGCTATCAAAATTTTTGATTGAGGTAATTGGTGTGTCAACTTGAAAATAATAAGGAGTTTTGCCATAAATATCCCTTAAAAAACATATAATCTTTATAAAATATTAACCATATAACTTTGATATGTCATTTGACAAAAAAATATATACACTAGTTGAAAAATAATGTACCAACAACCTATAAAAAATGAAAAAAAAATCAAAATAGCTTTAAAATAAAAACTAACTAAACAAAACTAATATACATGTACTATAATTTAAAATATTTAGAATTGAATAGTATCAATGTAATTTGCTAAATGACATATTTAATAATATGTAATATTAAGAAGGTGATTATGCTATTTTACTACAAAATTGAAAACATAGATATTTACTTACTTTTCACACACCATTAAGAGTCATATTGCAGCAAGTCCCACTTATTTTAATTCATTAAAATTTTATTTCAATTGATTTTAAGTTTCAATTTTTTAAAGATAATTGATAATTGGCTTTTAAAAAATTGCTAGTTATTTTTAGTTGAATATATTATATTTTTAATAACTTGTTATTTATCAAACCTTTTGTGGGTATTTTGTTCTATGTTTTCCTTATATTAAAATTTAACTAAGTTCAAATTTATTTTGTGCTAAATGGGATTATAGCTAAGATATGATATTTTAGGCAGTCCAAAGACACAGCTAAAAAAATAGGCTTTTACTTCATTTTTTACACTTAAGAATTAAAAAAAAAACTAAAGTAAAATGTTTTAAATAGGTTTTTACTTCACTTTTGGGTTTGACGCCTCAAAAACAGAAGCTACTACTTTGGTTTCTTAAAAAACGAAGTCAAAAGAGAAATATAATCTTTTTTACTTCGTTTCTTTGCAAAACAATGAAGTGGAATGATGCGCATGCCAAACATGACCCTTGCACATTCTATTTAGGTTTTTAACTAAACCAAAGTAAAAGCACTAAAACAATGAAGGGCATGTTTGGTTGCATGCAAAATAGAATACTGTTAACTTCGTTTCTTAGCAAAACAATGAGTGGAATGATGCACATACCAAACATGACCATTCACATTCTATTTCGGGTTTTAACTAAAACCAAAGTAAAAGTACTAAAACAATTGTTTTAAGCCCGCCCATACCTTTTATACGCTTGCCCAAAAGGATTCCTTTAGATTTCTTTCCCACACTCTCTTTTATCTCTTTAGCAATCAAACGCGGCACTGTTCCATTCATTTTTTCTTATTTTTCCCTCAATCTAGCCTCATTCACTAATCTTCCATAGCTTTGCAACCATTTTATTAAGGTTTAGTTGATAAGCTATTTACTCTTTCACTTTGTCCATTCTTCTTTAGCTGTTCTATCATTCATCTTTTTTTTTTTTTTTTTGGATAACATTCATTAAGACTTCTTCATAGAGGAGAAAGCTATGCTAGCATGAGATGGACAAAGTTGAGGCGGGATGCTTGGTAGGGATGGAGAAGGTGTTGAGCATAAGGCACCATCGGCGGGAACACTTTCTGCATCTCTGACTTCGGCAAGGCTCTAGGCCCGCGGAAACTATGTCTGCATCTTCGGCTTCAACATGACTTCCACTTCTTTGCATCTCCCACTTTGGCATGGCGTCGACTTCAGTGAATCTCCTACTTTTCAGTAACAACAAAGTCTTTTGGCTTGCAGGAACAATTGCCTTTCTTTGGT
The DNA here is from genome assembly GCF_963169125.1 of Humulus lupulus. Taxonomy (NCBI): domain Eukaryota; kingdom Viridiplantae; phylum Streptophyta; class Magnoliopsida; order Rosales; family Cannabaceae; genus Humulus; species Humulus lupulus. Next base: position 75,952,736 of record NC_084794.1, on the reverse strand, counting down.
TCATGGCATCTCCTACTTGAGTTCTTCGATTCATGTGACTTGAGTTCTTTGTGATATATATTATTGTATTTTATGCTTATTATTAGAGTCCATGAGTTCCTTGTAAAGTAAATAATTATAACTTATAATGTCTTTGATATTCTTTGTTTGCCTAATTTATTGATTCTTTGGTGGTTATGTGTTTATTATTTCTGTTGTCTTTATTATTTTCTTGCTCTGTATTTTTTACTAAATTAAAAATTCTTTAAGTAATTTTTTTTCATATTGCCTTAGTGTTTATACAATTACAATAATATTTGGTTGTTATTGTAAAGAATAGAATTGAAGAAGAAAGTCAGAGAGAAATTTAGGTGAAAAACCTCAGATCGAAAAGGAATAAGACCCGAGTAACAAACCACTTATTTATAACCAATCAATTACAAGAAAATGTGAAACAGAAAGGTAGTTAGCCAAGAGGCCTGAATAGAAAATATAACGAAAAATATATCAAGCCCTAAAACTAACTAATCGACTATAAACAGAGGTTATTTAATAGCCCCCCTCAAACTGAGTGGCCTGGGAAGGACAGTCAGTTTGGCACACAAGGTCGAGAACCGAGCCACTAACAAATGTTTAATAAGTATGTCTACGACTTGGTGTTCCGAAGGAACATATTGCACACTGATTTCCTTGCGAGTTACCATATCACAGATGAAGTGGAAATCGATCTCGATGTGTTTTGTGTGGGCATGGAAGATTGGATTTGAGGCCAATTATGCTGCATACATATTATCACACCAAACCACTAGAGTAGAGGCTATAAGCAGCTGGAAATTAGTGAACAAGTGCTTGTACTAGGTGAGTTTTGCAACAACATTTGCAAGGGCACGATATTCAGACTTGGTGTTACTCCATGAGATCACTTTCTGCTTGGCCGAGGACCATGAGACGATGCTATCTCCCAAGAAAATGCAGTAGCTACCAGTGCTACGTCTGTCATCGGGGTTGGATGCCTAGTCCGCATCCGTAAAGGCAGTGAGATGAAGCTTCGTAGCAGCGGTAAAGGTTATACCGTGAGACTGAAAGCCCCGAAGATAATGTAAGATGAGTTTTACTGCTTGCTAGTGGGAAGTGGTGGGAGCGTGCATAAATTGGCAGGCACGGTTAACAGCTTAAAAAATGTTCGGGCAAGTCATTGTGACATATTAAAGAGAGCCAATGACACACCTGTACTTTGAGGGGTCTTCAAGCAAAATACCATCGTTTTGAGAAAGTGGTTTCCCAACCGTTCTAGGGGTAGGGGCAGGTTTAGTATCAAGCATGCCAGTCATGGATAATATGTCATGGACATATTTCTGTTGCAAAGGTGTAACTGATTGGATGCCCAAGTGACTTTCATTCCCAAAAAATAGTGAAGGTCACCAAGATCACGAATATCAAACTGATTGTGTAAAGCTTTCACTATGTTCTCAAGTTGAGTAGAATCAATGTTAGTGATGATCAAGCCATCCACATAAACAAGGATGAAGATGGCATAGGAAGGTCGATGCAAAATGAACAAGGAAGGGTCAACTTTGGAGCAGGAAAAACCCCAGGTGGATAGAGCTTGACTAAGCTTAGCAAACCAGGCACGTGGTGCCTGCTTGAGTCCATATAGAGCCTTGGATAATTTGCAGACATAATGAGGCTGGGTAGATTTGACAAATCCGGGTGGTTGAGACATAAACACAGTTTCTGAAAGATCACCGTTGAGGAAAGCATTATGAACATCGATTTGCTGAAGTGACCAGCCTTTGGAGAGAGCCAAAGTGAGCATAACACGCACTGCCCCTGGTTTGACAACATGGGAAAAAGTGTCGAAATAATCAACCTCTGCTATTTGTGTAAAACCCCGAGCAACCAGCCGTGCTTTATAGCGGTCTATGGATCCATCCGACTTGTATTTCAACTTGAAGAGCCATTTTCTATAAAAAAATATTGGTGTGAGGAGGACAAGGAACAAGCTACCAAGTGGAGTTATGATGAAGAGCATGAAGCTCAAGTTCCATGGAAGCTTTCCAATGAGGTATGCTCAAGGCTTGTTTGAAGGCACGGGGTGGCTGGTGAAGATCAGGAGCTTTTTTGACCATAAGAGCTCAAGGTTTATGGATGCCACACTTCGCCCGAGTCAACATTGGATGTGTGTTGGCTACGGATGGGACTTGAATAATCTTTTACATAAGCCTTACAAATGAAAAACTAACATTTTCCGTTTCAGTGTGTGATCATGTATAATTATTTTTTCTTTTCTAGTAATGAGTAAATATATAACGACAAAAATTGACGTTATGGTAAATGCATGCATAGACTCGACTACCTATAAAAATAAAATAGTCTCTCTCTGATAGACTAGCCAAGGTGTTGTTGGACCTGAAACAATTAGAAGCCCACGTGAAGTCATTGACTGCACCAGTAGCCCAAAAGGAAACCCTGAAGCAGCCCACACGGCCCAAATGAAAGCATCTGAAGCAGCTGCAAATACATACTTGGCTGAGGAAGAACTTGACACACCAGAAATTGAGAAGAGCAGAGCAGCTCAAGGAGTAACGCGTGAGTAGAGGACGCACATGAAACCAAGATGGCTAAGATATTTTGTGATCAACGAGAGTCGCTAAAGAGTGGGCTAATGCTCACAATCGATTTTGTTATGAACATATACCTATTTTGTATGTCTTTTCTTTATTTCCTGGCTAAACTATATATTTGGAAAACTTTGCTTTTGGAATTTTATGTTGAATGAGGAATTGGTTATTGGGAGTTTGACATTGACTCGCATACAACTTGGTTAATTTCTATAACTAGTGCTTTCATTGAGAGACATGCAACAATGAAGAACGATGAGATAGCTGAGTTGTTGAAGACCATGGAGAGCAATTTCAAATAGCACGTCGATTCACAGTTAGAGAAGTTCACTCCCATGCTGGAGCAACACCGAGCTTCGACCAATGAGAGACTGAACCAAATGTCATCACTGTCAATTGCTTCGAAGTTGAAGGAGATGAGCCAGGTTGTTGAAGTTGAGTAGAGTCCCATCGTCATTCGAAGAAATGGCGACGACTCTTCATTGCGCAATCTGAAAATGATTTTGAAGACTCTAAAGGTTAAGGTGCCCGAGTTTGAAGGTAGTAATGTGGAGAACTGAGTTTACAAGATCTATAAGTTTTTTTATCTCCATAAGGTGGAACCCAAAATGTGTTTGACAGTGGTAGCCTTTCATTTGGATGGGGGTCCTGCTACTTGTTATCAACGGATGGGGAAAAGAGATTTGTTTACTTACCAGCTGGGAAGTATTTCTACAGGAGCTACGCAAGAGGTATGGGTCATCGATATATGAAGATCCATTAGGAAGGATTGTAAAGCTTACATAGGCTGGGAAAAATTGAGCATTATCGAGCTGAGTTTGAGGAGCTCAAGACTCAGATTTCAGGGGTACTAGACACCATGATTCTGGATTTTTTTGTGTGGGGATTGAAGTTGCTGATACGTCTAGAGCTACTCTTGGAAGCACCTATGGATATAGCCGATACCATGGCTAAGACCCAACTATTTGAAGATCGGAATGAGGATTTGTTGAGGAAGCATCGTTATGAACACTAAGCAATAGGAGTTGGGAATCAAAAGTTCACACAAGCTGAGATATCTGGGGTTAACCAGCAAGGAATTATGGCCTATTCGGGATATACAGGGGTGAGTTCCAAACTAGTCGCAATAGTTAGTCAATCTCAACTAGCCATTAAATGCCTTACTTCAGTGGAATTGAAAGAAAGGAGAGGCAAGGGCCCATGCTTTACATATGATGAAAAGTTCAACTATGGCCATAATTGTAAGAACCGAGTGCTGCATTTGTGTGGACAAGAAGGGGATGAAGCGGAGGAATGTGAAGATAGTGAGCCAATGGATGCTGAAATTGACGAAGAGGTAAGCCTGAATACCTTATCAAACTTGGAAAATCCATGGATCTTCTGAATATTGGCTAAGCACGACTCTGAATCGTTGGAGGTCTATAATGCCCCGACTATTTCTAAGACTTCGGACCATTAAAAACTACTATGACATAAATACTATTTTGAAATACATTCATATGAAAAAACATAACTTTATTTAAAACCCAAAATATTATACGAAATACAAAATACGGTATGAGATCCCATTGTTATAAAACATAAACATAAACTTCAAATCAATTGTTTAAAATACTAACTGCGGAAATACATTAAAACATATATTTAAAGACTTTAAACAACATTATCCTCGATCTTCCAGCAGTCCATTCAATCCATTCATCCTCAACACACATGCCAAGCTGCCACGAATCCTTCCCGCCTTCCACATTCATTTTCCTACATCATTCTAAAAGAAAGGAATGAATCTAATGCTCAACAAGGAAAATCTACTAACAACATATATCATAAATCATAAACATAAGACTATATCATATACATATACTATAAAACATATGACTATAAAAATGTATATCATATAGGACTACAATATTAATGGCCATTAACTCATTAACATGGTATGTGATAAAACCATCTAGGTCTTCTGTCTACTAATCGAGGTAGGTTAGATCACAACTATAGTATATGATAACCCATCTAGGTCCTCTGTCTACTAATCGAGGTAGGGTAAATCATAACTCTAAACCATGAAAATGATAAAAAAATTTGGGGCTTGCTATTTAAGCAAGTCATATGCCCAAGAGACTACAACATAAATTCTTGGGGCTTGCTATCTAAGCAAGTCATATGCCCAAGCGACTACAAAACATATTTATACATATACATATCATAGCATAAAACATATCATAAACATATAAACACATATAATCTAACCTATTTTCCTTACCAAAAATCGGGATATGGAGACAAGAACAGGATTTTGGAACACTCCTAAAACTAACAGCAAGAATCGTGAGCTTCTAAAGAAAAGAGATGAAAAAGAGAACCAAACCATCCAAGTAGAAACTTACTGAAAACCTTAATGTTCAAGGAACTTATACACCTAATAAAGAATCATAAACAAGAGTTAGGATCCGAAAGAAAATGGAATAAAAGAACTATGAAGAACTGAACTTAAGGATAGGAATACCTTGAATGATCTTATGACTTGATCTATACCTCGATACCGAAATAACTCTATATCTTACTTCCCAAGTGTTTAGAAAAGCTTAGATTGGAAAATATTTTATCCCAAAACCCAAGTGTTTCTCTCTATAGTAAACTTAGCAGCTTGGAGGCTCTGAACAATGCCTGAACAATGAAGGAAATGGCTGAGTACTAAGTCCTATTTTTAGAGTTCAAGGAGTGAAATTAACCCCTTTTAATTTGAATAAATAAATGAATATAAAATGAAAAAGATTTGAATTTTCGTTCAGCAGATGCCCATAACTCGGTCAAAATTGTTCAAAGGCAGGTCCAAGTGGTTAAGGCTGTTTTTAAATTTAAATCCTCAAGATTCCAAAAATTCACTCCCAGGGGTGATATATCACCTACCTTGGGCAATATATAGCCTAGACCTATATCTTGAGCCCCGATCGTTCGTTCGTGCGAAGTTGACGTGTTTTACGTATCTCCCGTAGGCGATATATCGGCCCCTAAAGCTACGATATATCGGCATACGTTGATATATCAAATGCGTATTTGCACCTTTTTAGCATATTTTGAATTGATTAAATAGCTTTGACTGAGTCAAAATGTGATCCTAACAGCTGCTGGAAGGTTCTAGAGCTTATAGATCTTTCTTTTAATTAAACTATTCATAAAAAATACTTACATCCTTAGTAAATATGATTATGACAAGTGCCACATTCTTAATAATCCTATCTAAACCTTAGGTTATAATAATTAATATTTCTAGGACCAACAATATTAATCAAACCTTATGTTATAATTAATATTTCTATACTATAGGTTAAACTTATAAAATCCATAACTGCTGCTATGAGTTTCCAACTAAGTCCCGGCTTGAACCAAAATCCACGGAAACTAACATACTACTAACTACTACTACTACTATCTGGTTGAGTAAAAATTATGGGACACTACATTTCTCCCCTACTTAAAATAATTTCGTCCCCGAAATTTAATTACCAAAAAATTCTGGATACCGTGCTAACATGTCTCCCTCCAACTCCCACGTTGCCTCCCGTTCAGAACTATTACTCCATGGGACCTTGACTATCAGAATAATCTTAGACAGTAATTCCTTCATCCCTCTATCTAGGATGCTAACCGGTCGTTCTTCGTAACTCAAGTCTTTCTGGAGTGCTATCGTATTGTACTTGAGGACGTGAGATGGGTCTGACACATATCTACACAACATCGAGATGTGAAACACATTGTGGCTATCTGCTTGAGCTGGCGGTAGGGAAAATCTATATGTAACTGTTCCCACCTTGTCCAATATCTTGAAAGGACCTATAAATCGGGGACTAAGCTTGCCTTTCTTCCCAAACCGCTTCACATATTTCATAGGAGATATCTTTAAGAAGGCTTGATCTCCGATTTTGAATTCCACATCATGCCGCTTGTCATCCGCATAACTTTTCTATCGGCTCTGAGCAGCGAGCATACGCTTTCTAATCAGTGCGATTGCATCCTGAGCCTCTATAACAACTTCAGTTCCAAGAAGCTGCTGTTTGCTTACCTCATCCCAATGTAACAACAATCGACACCTTCTTCCATAAATTAACTCATAGGGTTCCATCCGATCGTTGATTGGTAGCTATTGTTGTAGGAGAATTCTATAAGTGGCAAATACTTACTCCATAATCCTCTGAAATCTAGTACACAAGCATGCAACATATCTTCTAAAATATGTATGGTACGCTCGGACTAACCATCGGTGTGAGGATGAAATTCCATACTAAGACCTAACTTGGTACACATGGCTTGCTGTAAGCTTCCCCAAAATATCGATGTAAACACCGATCCTCTATCGGATACTATGATCTTAGGATTCCATGCAGTTGTACTATTTCTCTAACATAGATGTCTACGTACTGGTTTGTTGTGTACGTAGTCTTGACAGGCAGGAAGTGAGTTTACTTGGTTAGTATATCCACTACTACCCAAGCCAAGTTGTGCTGCTTATTTGTTCGTGGTAATTCTGTCACAAAGTCCATGACTATGTCTTTCCACTTCCATTTTGGAAGCCTGTAGGCCGCTGATGTTTTGCTTTAACTTGCTGGTATACTAAGCATTTAGACACATATTCTGCTACGTCCTTCTTCATTCCTGGCCACCAATACAATGCCTTAAGGTCATGAGTCATCTTGGTCGACCCTGGATGAACTGAGTATGGGGTATTGTGCGCCTCTTCTAAAATCTTCATCTTAATTCCATAGTCATTCGACACGCATACCCGACCTTTATATCTCAAGAACCCCTGTCCTGATAAAGAGAAATCTGTGGCCTTGCCTTCTTTGACTGCAGCTATGTGAGATACTAACGTGTCATCATGCCCTTTGCCCGATCTGTATATCTTCTAACAGAGTTGTCTGGATGGACAAGTTAGCCAGTTTACCAATGAATACTTCTATTCCGGCATTGATCAGCTCTTGCTGAAGTGGCTTTTCTATTCCTGATATTGCTGCTAGATTCCCGTAGCTCTTTCTGCCTAGCGCATCCGCAACTACGTTTGCTTTTCCCAGGTGGTATAGGATTTCGCAGTCATAATCCTTTACTAGTTCTAACCACCTGCGCTGCCTCATGTTGAGTTTCTTCTGTGTTAAGAAATATTTTAACCTCTTGTGGTCTGTATAAATCTCATACCGCTCTCCATAAAGATAGTGGCACCAGATTTTCAATGCGAAGACCACTGCCGCCAACTCCATATCGTGCGTTGGATAGCGTTGCTCGTATTCCTTTAGCTACCTTGAGGTGTAGGCTATCACTTTGTCATTCTGCATCAACACACAACCCAAGCCTTGCTTCGATGCATCATAGTATACTACAAACTTGTCATTGGGGGTTGATACACAAAGTATTGGTGCTGAGCATAGCTTATCCTTGAGCAACTGGAAGCTCTCTTCACATCTATCCGTCCAGTTGAACTTTTGCTGTTTCCGGGTCTGGTTGGTAAGCGGAGTGGCTATCTTAGAAAAGCGTCCTACAAATCTCTGATAATAGCCTGCTAGCCTGAGAAAATTTCTAACCTCTGACACACTCTTAGGTCTTGGCCAATCCTTCAAAGCCTCTACCTTAGTTGGGTCTACAAAAACTCCGTCCTTGGATACTATATGGCCGAGGAGTGCTACTTGCAATAGCCAAAATTCACACTTCTTGAACTTGGTATAAAGTTGATGCTCATTCAGTCGCAACATGGTCATCCTTAAATGTTCCTTGAGCTCGACTTCGTCCTTGGAGTACACCAAAATATTGTCAATGAACGTTACAACGAATTTGTCCAAATGATCCTTAAAGACCCAATTCATTAAATCCATAAATGCGGCTGGAGCATTGGTAAGACCAAAGGACATAACTAAAAACTCATAATGTCCATATCGAGTTCTAAAGGCTATCTTAGGAATATCTTCTTCCTGTACCTTGAGTTGGTAGTACGAGGATCGTAGATCAATCTTTGAAAACATGGTCGCTCCTCAGAGTTGATCAAACAAGTCATCGATTCGGGGTAGCAGCTACTTATTCTTAATTGTCATCTTATTCAGCTTGCGGTAATCTATACACATTCGCATGCTTCTATCTTTCTTCTTCACAAATAGAACTGGTGCTCCCCATGGCGAAAGCCAAGTCTAAGAGTTCTTGTAGTTGCATCTTTAATTCCTTCAGTTCGGTTGATGCCATCCAGTATGGTGCTTTTGAGATAGGCTCGGTTCCCTATACTAGTTCGATTGTGAACTCAATTTCCTTAGTCAGCAGCAACCCTGGTAAGTCGTCAGGAAATACTTCTAGGAATTCCTTTATAATGCGGACGTCTCCAACCTTTAGTGGTGTTTCCTTTACCACATCCATGACACTGGCTAAGAATGTGTGACATCCTTTCTCTATCATCCTCTGAGCTTTGTGAGATGAAATAAGCGGTGTTCGTAGTCCTGAAACCTTTCCCATAAAGCATACTTTCTGACCGTCAAGAGTCTCGAACGTCACTTGCTTACGTCTACAGTCGATGGTTGTGCCATTCCTTGCTAGCCAATCCATGCCCAGTATTGTGTCAAAGTCTTTGATCTCTAGTTCTATTAGGTCTCTTTATAGTTCTATGTTCTCAATTTTGATCAGTACTCCTCGTACTATCCGTGATGATAGGACTACTTCGCCCGAAGGCAATTCTGTCACAAACCTAGTTCTAAATCTTTCACAAGGTTTGTCTAATTTCATTATCATTCCTAACGAGATATACGAGTGTGTTGCTCCCAAATCAAATAATACTGAACATATATTATCGAGGATAGGAATCTGACCTGTGACCACTTTGTTACTAGCTTCAGCTTCTCCCTGGACCAAGGCAAAGACTCTGGCTGGAACCATCTTGCTGTCTTTTTTCTCTTATTGCTTGAGCTGTGGAGATTCCTTCTTTGAATGACCTTCCAGGCCACAATTGTAACATCCCTTGGGGTTCGCATGACACTCACCAGGATGTTTCTTTTGGCATTTGGAGCACTGCGGGTATTCTACATAACCCAACCTATTGTTTCCATTGTTTGTCCGTGCTCTTTTGTCATTGTCGGATTGCTTATTTTCAGGATGCCTTCTCTTCTGACCATTATTGTTGCTATGTTGATGGTTGCTGTTGTGGTTCCGACCATTCAGAGGTTGATTCTGCTGCTTAGGTTCAAGCTTGCTGGCCTCCTCCTTACTAACATTCGCTTGAAGCCTTTTCACCTCTATAGCTATTTATAGAGCATCGGCGTAGGACCAACAATATTAATCAAACCTTATATTATAATTAATATTTCTATACTATAGGTTATACTTATAAAATCCATAATTGTTGCTATGAGTTTCCAACTAAGTCCCGGCCTAAACCAAAATCCACGAAAACTAACATACTACTACTGCTGCTACTACTACTGCTACTACTACTACTACTACTACTACTACTACTGCTGCTGCTACTACTGCTGCTGCTACTGCTGCTGTACTACTACTACTACTACTACTACTACTACTACTACTACTACTACTACTACTACTACTACTACTACTACAATTCTCCCTTACTTAAAAGAATTTTGTCCCCGAAATTTACTAACCAACTACTACTACAATTCTCCCTTACTTAAAAGAATTTTGTCCTCGAAATTTACTAACCAAAAAATTTTAGATTCCGTGCTAACATGTCTCCCTCCAACTCCCACGTTGCCTCTCGTTCAGAACTATTACACCATAGGACCTTGACTATCAGAATAATCTTAGACCATAATTCCTTTATCCCTCTATCTTGGATGTAACTCAAGTCTTTCTGGAGTGCTATCGTATTGTACTTGAGGATGTGAGATGGGGCTGACACATATCTACGCAGTATCGAGATGTGAAACACATTGTGGCTATCTGCTAGAGCTGGCAGTAGGGCTAATCTATATGCAACTGTTCCCACCTTGTCCAATATCTTGAAAGGACCTATAAATCGGGGACTAAGCTTGTCTTTCTTCCCAAACCGCTTCACACCTTTCATAGGAGATATCTTTAAAAAGGCTTGATCTCCGACTTTGAATTCCACATCACGCCGCTTGGCATCTGCATAATGTTTCTGTCGGCTCTGAGCATCGAGCATACACTTTCTAATCAGTGCTATTGCATCTTGAGCCTCTCTAATAACTTCGGGTCCAAGAAGTTGCCTTTCTCCTACCTCGTTCCAATGTAACGGTGATCGACACGTTCTTCCATAAAGTAACTCATAGGGATCCATCCCGATTATTGACTGGTAGCTATTGTTGTAGGAGAATTCTGTAGGTGGCAAATACTTACTCCTTGATCTTCCTAAATATAGTACACAAGCGCGCAACATATCTTCTAAAATCTATATGGTACGCTCGGACTGACCGTCGGTCTGAGGATGAAATGTCGTACTAAGACTTAACTTGGTACCCATGGCTTGTTGCAAGCTTCCCCAAAATCTCGATGTAAACATGATTATGACAAGTGTCACATTCTTGATAATTCTATCTAAACCTTAGGTTATAATAATTAATATTTCTAGGACCAACAATATTAATCAAACCTTATGTTATAATTAATATTTCTATAATATAGGTTAAACTTATAGAATCCATAACTGTTGCTATGAGTTTCCAACTAAGTCCCGACTTGAGCCAAAATCCACGGAAATTAACATACTACAAACTACTACTAACTACTACTACTATCTTGCTATGTAAAAATTCTAGGACACTTCAAGGTCCTCATTGATACAGGAAGTAATAACAATTTTACTCAAGAAGTTTTGGTAGAGAAACTACATCTCTTATGGATACCCATCAGAGCCTTTAAGGTTGATATGGGGAATGGGAAATCTCTAACATGTGATAAACAGTGCAAGGAGATGGAGTTGGTGTTATAGGGAAATAAATTTGTGGTAGATCTATATGTTTTTCCAATTTGGGGCTTGGATATAGTGCTAGGAATGCAATGGTTGCAGACACTTGGTCCCTGTGTTCACGACCATAAATCTTTGATGATGGAATTCCAATGGGAGGGGGAGACGGTGAGGTTGGATGACAATAAAACATGGAAGGCAAAGTAGATTTCATACTCCAAGCTCAACACCATAGTGTCCAAAGGGTGAGTCATCTATATGTGGAGGTTACATCCAGAAAGCCAACAAAAATTGACCAATTCAAAGGGAAATTTCCTCTTGCTGCCCAGAAATTAATCAGTGAGTACGAGACAATTTTCGCTACTCCAACTACTCTTCCACCCATCCAAAATGTGGACCATAGGATTCATCTACAACCAGGCACTGCCCTAGTGAATGTAAGGCAATACATGTACCCTTACTTTAAAAAAGATATCAATGAAAATATGATTGGTGAGTTGACAGAAGCGGGGTTCATTTGCAATAGTACCAACCCCTATTCTTCTCTAGTATTATTAGTTAAAAAGAATGGGACATGGCGATTCTGTGTTGATTATCAAGCATTGAAAGGCATTACCATTAAGGACATATTTCCTATTCCAAATATTGATGAATTGTTAGAAAAATTGGGGGAAGCAGTGATATTTTTTAAATTGGACCTGCGAGTAGGGTACCATCAAATTAGGATGGATAACAGAGATATGCATAAAACAACCTTCCGCACGCATGAGGGACACTGTGAATTCCAAGTGATGCTGTTTGGTCTCACAAATGCCTCGATGGCATCCCAAGCAGCCATGAATCAAGTTTTCAAGCCTACTTACACCAATTTGTTATTGTCTTCTTCGACGACATATTGGTTTATAGTAAGAGTGAGTCCAAGCATATTCATCACTTGAGATTGGTTTTTAAGTTACTGCAGGAACATCAATTCTACACCAAAGGTAGGAAGTGTTCTACGGGGTAGAGGCTGACCCGTCCAAGATTAAGGCCATGCTTGCTTGGCCCCAACCACAGAACATTAAACAACTCCTAGGATTCCTGGGTCTCACTGGATATTATAGGCATTTTGTAGCTCACTACGCATCAATTGCAACAACCATCACTGATCTATTAAAGAAAGACAAGTTTTCTTGGAATGAAGTTGCTGCCTATGAATTTGACCGACTCAAGATGGCCATGACGACAACCCCAGTATTGCAATTGCCCAATTTTTTGAAAACCTTCATAGTTGAAACGAATGCTTAAAACATGGGATTTGGAGGGGTTCTAATGCAGGATGGTCACCCCTTAGCCTATTTTAGAAGAAATTTGGGCCTAGATTGTTAGGAGCCTCAACATATGATGGTAGAGAGTTAAGGACTGTGGTGGAAGCTGTCACCTGTTGGTGCCAATAATTTCTTGGGCATTCGTTTATTATTAAGACATATCACAAGATTTTAAAGGAGATACTGACACAAGTTCTTCAAACCCCTGAGCAACAGTACTGCCTTTGAAAATTGCTAGGCTTTCAAATTAATATTGAATACAAAGCTGGTCAGATGAACCCAGCAGCAGATGCATTATCGTGTCGAGAAGAAGCACCTGTGAGGCAATTGGAAGCAGCTATTTCAGAGGGAGAATTCCAAATTTTGGCTGAAATTCGGCTAGAAAATTAGTCCTCTCTATACTTGGTTTCATTACATGAACAATGGCAACAAGGCACACTTAAGGACTCACATTTAATGAAGCTACTGTTACAAGAGTTTCATGCTACTCCAGCAGGAGGTCATGCAAGTGTACAAATGAACTTTCTCCATTTGAATGCTAATTTCTTTTGGGAAGGTATGAGGTGTGATGTTCAAGAATTTTTTAGTTCATTCCTTATCTGGAATACTGTGAAGTATTCCCCAGCCGCACCATATGGATTACTTCAACCACTGGAATTAGCAGAGCGAGTTTGGGAAGATCTCGAAGTAGACTTCATTGTTGGACTCCGTAACTCCTATGGTCTCACAACAATCTTGGTGGTGGTAGATCGTTTCACGAAATATGCCCAAAGTTTTTGAACTCTTTTCAACAATGGTCATTCGTCTCCATGGCTTGCCATGCACCATTGTCTCAGATTGTGATCCAGTATTTACTAGCAAATTTTGGTAGAAACTGTTCGAAATGATGGGCACGTGATTGAAGAGGAGTTTGACTTATCATCCCTAAACCGATGGCCAAACAGAGGTGAAAAATCGGTATTTGGAACAACACTTGAGAGCCTTCACAGCTAAAAAACATGAAACGTTGGAGTCGATTTTTATCTTGGGCCGAGTGTCACTACAATACTAGTGTTCATTCAAAAATCGGTATGACTCCCTTTTAGGTTGTTTATGGATGCCCACCACCTACCATTCCTATGTATACTTGTGGCTCTACTTCCATTCAAGCAGTGGAGGAGGAATTGATCACTCGGGATGCCATTCTACAACAATTGAAATTGAATTTACAAAGAGCTCGACACCAAATGTGTCAAAAAGTTAATAATAAACGCTGATACCTTGCATTCTCGATAGGAGATATGGTCCCCGTGAAGCTGCAACCATATCAGTCCATAGTATGCAAAACTTTGCCGATGATACTTTGGACCTATTCAAGTGGTCAGGCACGCTAGACCCATAGCTTATACACCACGGTTACATGAAGTAGTCAGATATATCCTACATTCCATGTTTCCTCACTTAAACCGTTCTGAGGCGACAACACTTCTGAGCATTTTTCTCTGCTTGAATTGACTCGTGGTTTTCAACCCTTGTTACTACCCCTTGTTATTGTGGCCAGTCGAGTAATTCAGCGGGGACCCCACACCATACCACAAGTGCTTGTATAATGGTCTCATATCTCCCATGAAGATGCCACTTTGGAAGATTTTGGACCCTTTTGTCAGATATATGGTTTATCCGACCTTGAGGACAAGATCGTTTTTGAGGATGAGAGTAGTGATAGACCAGCCAAGGTGTTGTTGGACCTAAAACAATTAGAAATCCAAATGAAGTCATGGGCTGAACTAGCATCCCAAAAGGAAACCCTTGAAGCACCCCACACGACCCAAGCGACAGCACTTGAAGCAGCTGCAAATACACACTTGGGTGAGGAAGAACTTGACACGCCAACAATTGAGAAGAACATAGCAACTCAAGAAGGAGTAACACGTGAGCAGATGACATGAGTGAAACCAAGATGGTAAGAGATTTTGTGATGGTCGAGAGTCGCTGAAGAGTGGGCTAATGCTCACAATCGATTTCTGTTACGCACCTATGCCTATTTTGTATTTCTTTTCTTTATTTCCTGTCTGAACTATATATTTGGAAAACTTTGTATTTGGAGTTTTATGTTGAGTGAGGAATTGACTATTGGGAGTTTGGTATTAACTCAAAGAGGTGCTTGGTTAATTGCTATTACTCTCAAACATAAATGACATTACAAATATTTTTATTTAAAGATAGGTCATGAGTATCCATGCTAATTGCTATAACAAAATAACGAAATGCAAAGATATGAATAAAAAACCATTTAATATATGAGTGCAACCATGTTATCACCAAGAATATCATTTTGTAAGATACGTAAATAATTATTAAGGACTTATCACAAAGCATCTTATCATGTTTCTCGCATGTTTCTCAAACGAGATGGACGAATTAAAATTTTGAATGGAGAATTTACGGATACCCCAAATGCAATGTGTCATTGAAAATATTCATTGTTATCAATTTTTTAAGGTACAGTAATTGAAGTTTTTTTTTTTTTTTATTAATTGATTCTCTTTTTCCTCTTTCAAATATCTTCTATATATATGAAAGAAAAAAAATTACTTAGAAATATTTGTAGAACTTGATATTATAATAGTTCTTAGTAAAGTATTCGGTAAAATAGAAAAAAAATGATGTTCATGGGAGGATTATAATCTCAAGTGGGCTCAGTGATGGCAATCATTATGTTTGTTTATGCCATAGTTCACACTACAAGAAATCATGTTTTTAGCTACAAAAGTTTTAGCTACCAAATATTTTTGGTAGCAGTTAATTACCATTTGCTACTAAATTTTGGTAGCAAAATGATTTAGTAGTAAATTCTAATCATACAATACCAGATATTACTGCTACCAAATATTTTGGTAGCATATTTATATTTTCAGCTACCAATGTTCTTTTGTAGCTAATATTATTGGCACCAATGAATAAATTTGCTACTAAATTTTGGTAGCAAAATGATTTAGTAGCAAATTATAATTAAATGATACTAAATACGTCTGCTACCAAAATATTTGGTAGCATATTTATATTATCAGCTACCAATATTTTTTGGTAACTAAAATTAAATATTAGCACCAAATATAAAATTGATGCATTTTATATGATTTTATCTTTGTTTTTTTCCCATTTAGTGATCAATTCTTTGGTAGTAGAAATAAATTTATTGCTACTAAATTATATCATATTTTGGCACTAGCATATAAAATATTTCTAGTAGTAGTATTTTTGCTACAAAAGTATTGGTAGAGAAAGTACACAATAAAAATTATAATATAAAAAATATATAAGAATACCAAACATAAAGTAATTAAATTTAGATTTGCGTTATGGACTCTCAACAAATTAATAATATTTTAATTTGTAAAATAATTTTATTTTTTTAAAAATAAGATCAAGGTAAAAAAAAACTAACTAAATGTATATGGACAAAATCAAAAGATAAAATTAAAAATATCATAAGTACAATAACAAACTCGAAGGAAAATAAAAGTAAGAAACTACATAAGCCATGTATAGGGATGCATATAACTTTCCTAAAACAAAGATATTGCATTGAACCTATGGCAAGACTCAGTTAAAAAATGCAAAATGGAAAATCCAATGAGAAAAAGCCTCTTGGGGGAAAAAAGAGCATAGTGACTATAAAACTATTCAAAATAAATAAAAAAACTAGAACCACAAAACTCTTTGGATACCACTTTTGAAAATGAAAATTGGAGAAGGAACTATAGTATTGCTCATTGGAATTAGTCAACCAATTCTATGAATTCGTCAGCCCACTCCACTCGAATTTGATCAATATTTTGTTTTGTGTAATCTTTCATCTTCTCTTTGCACTGTAATAAATAAATGTAAGTAATAATGAATATTAGTCAATTGTCAATATAATAACAAAATATTATATTTCAATAGTATTTATATACATCTTACATGAGTAGTTAACCAATTGATAGGTCTAGAATTCATGCAAAAGTCACGCATATATGTCATTACATAATATCCACACTCAATATTCGATGGTTGTGGAGGACACTGCACAAATTCATAAAATGTAAATGACAAGATTAAAAGATATTGATAATTTAAATTTTCAATACAATATTATATTGTAATATTTAAAGTAACTATCAAATGTAATATATATTATGTGATATTATTTTATAACTTACCTTTATAGATTTCCATGTAATCTCTTTTGGTTGCCTATTATGTGCATGAGAATTATGTGAAAGGTATTTCTTTTTTACCTGATCCAAAATGTTATACAAGGAGCTCCAATCTCTGTCATGGTGCCAAGGTGAATCACATCTTCAGGTGAAATAAATAAGTATTGATCACTATCCAAAATTTCTGGGTCCATGGCAATACGAAATGTGTGTGAAGGTTCATAAAGTCGAACAGCTAGTAATACAACTTTTATACTCTTTGGAGCATCCTTGGGCATCTCAAATTGAATTGGAGATTTTTGCACTTCCTTTAAACTTGTGGAGGATGTATTGAGAGTTTGTGAAGAAAAAGGTTGATCTTTTCCTTTACATGGCTCCAGTTGCGGTGAAAGACTATGTTGTTTATTCTGAAACAAAATATAAAATTAATAATTGATTAGAAAAAAACACCATATATTATATGTAATATTGGATTTAAAATTTAAAATTTAAAATTTAATGAAACCATTGATGGAGGAGGTGTGATTTGTGACTCTAATACTCTTTGTTCTAATAATCGACTTTGTTGTGATTCGTAGAACTTCTCCATATTCTCTTGAACAATTCTTGCAATGTTGTTATTTTGTTCGTTTTTAAGATCTTTAACAATTTTCTCTAATTTCTTCAAACGTTCATCTTCAATCTCTTCACGTTTGGATGATAACTGGGTTGACATCTTCTTTCCGGGTATAGGACCAAAACCTCGTAACCAACCATATTTTTCTTCGCCTAAAACTTGCCTGTATATAGCAGCCTCATCCACTACTAGTAACAATCCATCTTCAAATTGAATGAGTTTCTCTTTTCGTAACTCTACCATTTCCTTCTACAATAACAACAAAATAATAGTGTAATAGTTTTACAAAATTTAGAAGGTAAAAATTCATAATTTTTAAAATTCGAACATACATATTTGTCCTCGGCTATTCTGTGGGTCCACTCATTCTTAATTGTACAATGAGTTTTTCGAAACATTTCAATCTCTCCAAACTTCATTGTTTCTTGTTGTACTTTGTCATCCATTATTTGTTTTGATTTCTGTAATGCATTTAAATAATTAATAACGTTAAATATAATAAAATTACAATGATATTATGCCAAATATATGTTTACCTCCTCATGTAAATACTGAATAAATGACTTAGTTCCACCAAAATGCATAAAGGAAACACTTGATCTATTTTTTGACCCTGGAATTGACTTTTTCTACAAAATACTTTTCATGTGAGTTTTAAGAATTAAAAATTATGAAATGTGTACAAATAATTCAAGAAATTTAGGATACCTTCCATTCTTCGTTAGAGAAATATTTATTGCACATCCATTGCCAATCTTCATCTCTTAGCACCAATTTCACAGGCCAATTTTCTAATGGATTCTTACCTTCTTTGATGATATTCTTGTACTCTCTGTGACAATTATTACGATAATCTTTATAGCGCTCTGAACAATAGTGATTGCAAATAGTTTCAAGATATGGATCTTTTTTAAAATCCATCTCGAATACATCCTGCAAAAAGAATTTCAAAAAATAAATTGTCATGCAAAAAACATTATAAAATAAGTATGGTAACATAAACATACCATGATACGAGCATATACGACTTTCTTATCTTCTGGAGGAACTTTAGCCCATCCACTATACTGAAGTGCATGATGGCGTACATTTACACCAACAATGTTCGCAAATGCAGTGGCATGCGTCCCATGAACTCGAAGTTCTCCTTTTTTTATAGGAAATATTTAACTTACTTGCATCATCCTTTAATAAGCGTCTGACACCATCCCCATGAGTAGGGCCACGAGTTCTCTTCCTTGATTCTGTCAAATAATTGTTATATTACTTATAATCATAACTATTTTCATAAATTTTTAATGTATATATTATCATATTATCATAAGTTGTACATAAACCATTTATACCTTCTAAGGACTTGTGTGTTTCATCATTTAATGGTGTTATTGAATCATCATTGGAAGAACATGGCAAACGAGGAGGAGACTGTGTAGATGATGAAGAGTTAATATGCGTCCTCTTACGGCCAAACACCCTTCTAGTAGTTATTGGTGGATCGAGAGACTTCTCATTTGTCATGATTAAAAATCTAAAAAATATAAATTTTTTATTAGCATATAATAAATTTGCATATTCAAAACTTTACAAAAAATAAAAATAATAACACACTTTATAGTTAATCAATTTCATCACTCAAAGTTATATCTTCAGAATCATCGAGTAATGCTTCTTCATCGGTATCGTCACTGTTTATATCACTTTGAACTTGATCATTATGATTTATTTGAAGTTCATTGAACAATTGATGATTATCACATTCTATATCTTCAATATCATCCCGAATAAGATTAGTATCATTTTTCGTTGAATCAAAATTCACGCCAATGTCATTTGAAGATTCTTCTTGATATGCTTCAGAACTGTTGATAGTTGGATCTTCATCATCAACTTCACCATCCATTGGCTTTGATGGTATATCCCAGATGTGACGATGATTTACTTTTTGTACCACTTTCCAATCTTTATTATCTTTACTTTTTTTAATGTCATCCAAATAAAAAACCAAACTTACTTGATTGGCAAGAACAAATGGTTCATCTTCAAACCATTCTGAGTTGATGTTGATACTAGTAAAGTTATATTCAGAGTACATTCTATCACTTCCATTGGTATTGTACCAAGAGCATTTGAACAATATAACTTTGTTCAAATAGAGGTAATGTACTTCCCAAATTTCATTGATGACACCATAAAAATCACATATATTTCCATCATATTCTGCTTCAACGTGAACACCGTAGTTTTGAGTTAAAAGTCTTTCATCTCGACTTTTTGTATGGTATCGAACTCCATTAACCATACAACCAGCATATGTACAAGCCAAAAAACTTGGTTGCATTGCAATTGCATACAAATCTTCTTGTGCTTTACCAGATATTGTTTCATTCATTTTTTTTATCTGTGATGGCAGATAAAATTATAAATGTAAGATTAAGACAAATAAAAAATTTAGAATATCAAACATTGATATTTAAACTTACTTTATTTTCAAACCATGTTGAAAATTCATTTTTTTTGCACTTGATTGATATCCAGAATTCCTTGAGATTGTAAGAATAATCTATGTTCTCTGTGGTCACAATAAGTACTATGAAAGATTATTTTTATGCTAAAACCTAAATGTTGTTAGAATTTAAAAAAAAAATTATAAACATACGTTAAATATGGTTCCAACTCAGGACAATTATTCAAAATGTACCATTGAACCTGGGTTCATTGATCTTGATTTAGTGTGATGGATGATTGTCTTCCAAATGGTCTTGTAGGCATGTTGAATATTGACGGTGTCGATTGTTTTCTAATTCCAAGGTAATCAGGATTGCGCTCAGGACCATTAAAGCGTGTTTCCATTCCACGAAGATACATTGAACAAAAGTGTAGTGCCTCAGTAATAATGTATCCTTCTGCAATAGAACCTTCAGGTTGAGCTTTGTTTTTCACATATTTTTTCAAATGACCTAATTCCCTGAAATTAATTATATTTTCAATATATAATAATAAAGAATTGTATTCAATGATTATTTAATTTTTTAAACTTAAGTTATAGATTTAGTTACCTTTCAATTGAATACAACCATCGCATTTGTACTGGACCACCTAACTTAGCTTCTAATGGCAAGTGAACCATAAGATGAATCATCACATCAAAGAAGGCTGGAGGAAAGATACTTTCTAATTTACACAGCGTGAGTACAACGCCCTTTTCCAATTCGTCTAAGTCTTTCACATATAATGTCCTCGCACATAGCTTTTTAAAGAATAACGACAGCTCAGCAATAGCATCCATTACTTTCTTTTTCAAATATGGCCTTAAACCAATAGGTAACAACCTCTGTAATAAAATATGACAATCATGACTTTTCAACCCAAATAACTTTCCATCTTTCGTGTTAACATTCCGAGAAATATTTGCAGCATATCCATCAGGAAATTTTACGGACTTTATGAACGTACAAAATTCTTGTCGTTCCTTTGTTGATAATGTATAGCATGCTACTGGTTTGAACCATTTGTTCCCCTTCTTTTTCATGTGTAGCTGCTTACGAATATTTAAATCTTGTAAATCAAGTCTTGCCTTTTCAGTATCTTTAGACTTCCCATCAATACTAAATATTGTACCAACTACACTATCACATATATTTTTCTCAATATGCATCACATCCAAATTATGTCTTAGTTTTAATTTAGGCCAATATTCTAACTCCCAAAAAATACTTTTTCGCCTCCAGTTCGTGTTATTTTCATAACATGCATCCTTCATTTGTTGCTTATCGTCCTTAATGATCTTATCATTTTTACCTGCCCTAGATTTCCATACACCTTTTAACTTATCTAAGATTTCATCTCCTGTTAAAATTCTTCGAGGTGAACGTCGTTCGATTGTACCATCATACTCCATATCATTGCGCCATTGGTGGTTCGGACACAAATATCGACGATGACCCATGAAACATGTTTTTCCTCTTATTCGAAATGAAGATGTGTCATCTTCACAAACAGGACAAGCTTTATAACCTTGAGTGCTATACCCAAATACAGTACCATATGCTGGAAAATCATGGATCGTCCACAATATTGCTGCACGCATTGTAAAATATTCTTTATCAATAATATCAAAACTACGTACACCATTTTCCCATAGTTCTTTCAGCTCATCGATCAGAGGTTGTAAATAGACATCTATGTCTTTTCCTGGAGCACGACGTCCCAGAATCAATAATGCCATCATTAAGAATTCTCGTTTCATGCATCTCCATGGTGGCATGTTATATGGCATTAGTAACACTGGCCACATACTGTACGAGTTTGATAAATCACCGAATGGATTGAACCCATCTGTTGCAAATCCAAGCCTTACATTTCTAGATTCTTTTGCAAAATCTGGATATTGTCTATCAAAATCCTTCCAAACCTCTGCATCTGCCGGGTGTCTAAGTACACCTTTTGTATCAACACGTTCTTCCTTATGCCACCTCATATCAGATGATGTATGGCGTGACATAAAAAGTCTCTGTAGTCATGGAGTTATAGGAAAATATTGCATCTTTTTGTGTGGGATCTTCTTGCCTTTAGTTCCTTGGAATTTGTATCGTTCATGACCACATATAGGACATCTTTCAGCATTTTTATTCTTTTTCCAAAATAAAGCACAATCATACTCACATACATGAATAGTTTCATACCCTAAACCAAGATCACGCAACATTTTCTTAGCATCATAATAAGATCGTGGAATTTTATTGTCTTTGGGAAATGCTTTCGAAAGTAAGTCGAGCAACAAATCAAAAGATTTGTTACTCCAACCACACATCACTTTAATGTGCATTAGATTAACAATAAATGTTAAGATTGAGAACGTTGTACATCCAAAGTATAACTCCTTTTCTGCTTCTGCAAATAAGTCAGGCAATGTATTCCTTTCATCATTGTGCTCATTTGAATCTCCAAGGTTCACAAAATCACTATTATGATGATATTGATTAGCTAAGTCTTCTAATGCTGGTATCATATCGTCATCGTCTTCATTATCACTATCACATGATATTTCGTCTTCTTCACTATTTGTTTCTAGGTCCTCTCGGTCTTCGTTTACTTCTGTGATATTTTCCCCATGATACTCCCACGTAACATATTTACTATAAAATCCCTTTACGAATATATGACGCTCAATTGTCTCCAAGTCATGGTAATATAAGTTCATACATGAAACACATGGACATCGAATTTTATTTTCACCATTTAAGTGAAGCGTTGATAATTTAATAAAACTCTTAAGTCCATCAAAATACTCTACGAATAATCTATTCTTTTGGAAAATCCAATTTTTATCCATCATTTCTCTATTATCTTTCGAACAAGTAGATGATGAATTATACTACATTGACAAAAATAAAACACTTAATTAGCCATTGAATTATAGTTATAGGGTATGATATGGTTATGGTACAAAAAAACATGTATCTGATGTGAGTATAGGGTAGGATACGAGTATAAGTAATTCCTATCCTACTTGATTACATGCATATTTTTTTATAATTATTTTACATATATATATTTATAAATACATTTAATTTAAGTGTCAGATAGACACATATGTGGAAGTCTTTGATCGATACATGCCATTATTTTTAATGTTTTATTTAAAAATTATTTAAAATCTAATAAAAAAATTAAAAAACATTTAAAAAATACTTTAAATATTCTTTTTGAAGGAGAAATTATTTTACACACTAAAATTATTATTCATTTATAAATTTAATTAAAATAGTAAAATAAAAAAAATACTTTTTTAGAAAAATTAATAATAAAGAAGCTTATTCCACAATCGAAAAAACGTACTACCACATAATTAACTTTGAAATTTTACAAATTCAAATAGGGTATTTCTATCAATATTGTTATGATGATTATCGGATGCGTTACAATATTGTAATAGTGGTTATCGATCTAATAATTATGATTTATAATATAATAATATGTAACTATAGTAATTATATAATAATTACTATGTAATCCTAAGATGATAGTAGAATAATGTAAAACCTTAATTAGTTGGTCACCTAAAAAAATCTCATAATATTCATAACATTCAATTAGAAAAATAGAAATAACTTAATACAAGGGAATAGAAAGAATACAATTTATCATTGCATTCAAGATCTCGCAACTAGGGTTTTGAAATAACCCTTAACTACAAAGAAAACTACTCCATAATCAAATTCATATTCACAAACATAAATATTAAATGAAAATAAAGAAGTTTTGAGAAAAAAGTTTAGATTGAAAAATAAAGATGACGATGTATTTTCTTCTCCTCTTCTCCCCTGCCGCTCTAGATTCTAAAATTTGCAATCGAATATTGTATTAAAAGTTAACTCTAATCTGTTTTATAAGCCCTAGAAAAATACATTTAAAATTTAAAACTTAAAGAAAATTTCAACCGTCGGTCGCGACTAGTGTTTCTTGGTGTTTGCAGCCACTGGAGTCGATTTGGTGCATTTATCGGGCTCTGGCTGTGACCAGGAGTTTATAATAGCCACAACCACTATGTTTTGTCCCCCAGGCTGGGAATATGTCTGGCCATGGCTAATGACCATTTTCAGCACACATGCATTTTTCTTCATTTTTTTTGTGTTTCTTCAACTGCAGCCACTGATGATATTTTAACCATAACTTCCTCGATATAACTCAGAATTGGAAAATTTTAAAAGATATGGACAACTAAGAAAAATATATAAAACTTGTATTTCAAGAGAGATTTCCAAAAGAGTATTGGAAAATTATTTAAAGCAAGTGTTAATTTTTAGGCTTGTAATTCCGAGCTTAACCATTTCTTGTAAAACATCCCAAATTCATTATTTTTCACCCAAATATCTTGGAAATCCTAAAAACAAAAAATAAAATTATTAAACATACATAAATAAGCAATAAAGTGCATAATCATAGAAGAATAATGAATTTAAAATAGATAAATTCGATACTTATCACTTAAACTATTAAAACAGAATCAGACAGACTATCATACTTTTTTCCTTATAAAGAAATTCACAAATTATTTCTTTATTACTCCAGAACAAAAGAGAGCCTCTTATGAACATACATAAGATATAAATAGATAGAGAGCTCTTGAAAAGTCACATCTCCTATCTTGTGATAAGGATAATATATTTGACTTATTCTGGCTGAGTATTTTCAGGGACTGAGTGATTCTAGATAAGAAAGATTCAAAAATAAACTTGGTAAAGAAAAATGACCGAATTTGTTACAGCCAGTCAAGACTAATGATCATGCTAACTCAACAGTTTTCTATTATGTCAGAATTCATTCAGCTTGACCAGCAGACTTTTTCAATCAAAGAAATTTGTAAATATTCTTGTATTATTTGCAAGATTTCAGAAGAGCTGGTCTTGGACGTTTTTCTCACCTATAAATACCTTGCCAAGGCCTTTGGAAAAATCACCTCTTCCATTTTGATTTTGAAAACACTTGTTAATTTCTTGAGGAGTTTTTTTTTTTTTTTTTTTTATAAAGATTAAGTTGTTCACCTTAATCTCTGTGGTTGTGCTGAGTGCATTTTTCTATGTATCTATCTTGTTCTTTGTAACATGTTCTTTTTATTGTGAACGTGTTCCTAAGGATCTTCAGGAAAAGATTTCATCAAGTCTCACTTCGGGGGGAAGAAGCACTCACTGATCTTTGAAGGGAGTTCAAGAGATTCAGTGTTTCATTAAAACTAGATTCATAAAGAAGTGTACAACAAGATTGCAACAATAGTTTAAGAGAGAATCTTACGTTGTTTAAGTCAATGCTTTTGTACAATTTTGTTCTTTAGTAATTAGTTTATTCTCTGGGCATAACCTCGTGGATGTAGGTTATCTGAAAGGATTTCTACACCATGTAAAAATTATTTTGTGTCAATTTTTACTTGCTTTCTATTTTTGTTTTAACATTCATCATAGTCATGGTAACTGTTGGTATTAAATAGAAAAATATCAAAATATGCATCATAAGGTAGGGGAGGGGGTTTTAAAAAATTATTAATACCAATCAAGATCATACATATATACATACATAAAATTAACACATATAAGGATATAGAGACTACTTCTCATAGCCTATTAAGTGTCCTTGAGTCTTTTTATATTAATCAACAATCCTCCTATCCTTATGAAAGCTCACATCTTAGCCTCCCAGTTCGTTCCTCTAACACACAAGGAGGTGTGTGGGCAAGTAGGATTCACATGTTGATTTTAAGCTCTATAGATTTTCTCAACACGAGATCTAGAGAGGTTTGAGAAGAGAAAGTGCTATATAAACTTCTAGAATTTCATTATTAGAAAATTCTATCATTTCTTTTCTTTTGAAAGAGTCTGTTAACCTAGAAACAACTGACTTAGACAAGAATCGTTTCTTTTCAAGTTTATAAAGATAATTAAAACTATTTTAGTATTCTTTATTTAATTAAATTAAAATTTATCAATTATAACCAATTAATTATTCAATTTAATTCATATTTGAAAAAGAATAATTAAATAAACAAATTAATTTAAAATTCAAAATTAAAATACTAGGGATGTTGCACACTGTGTGACGCCACTCACTGTCTGGCACAGTGAGTGGTGTGTGTCACATTATTCTATCTTTGATTTTCTCATTTATTTATTTAATTAAATTTAAGATAGCATATTTATTCCCAAAATAAATATCAGTTAATTAAAACTTAACCTTATCTTAGAAAATATCAGTTTTAAATAATTATCTTATAATAAGATAATAATTAAACTCTCCCAAATATAAATCCAAACATGATTATCACATAGTTATTTCCTTGCCCTGGAAAATTAATTCCTTTACAATTTAGTCTTTTTTCTCTATTAATCTTTAATGTGACATTCTTACCATTGACAATGTAGGACAGAGGTGACCCAGGGACCATGGATCTATAATTTGAAGCTCCCATTAGCCAAATTATTAATTAAACTCTTTATTTCAATAATCTTATGTATCAATTCCATGATTACTCCACTATAAATATGAAATTTCACTCTAAGTATTTATAGAATTATATTTACATAGTTTTCTCATGTAGTCCATTGATGTAATCAAATAAATATAGTTTTGTCCTCTATTTATTAGTTTGTTAATTAGAGCTGGTAAAAATTACTATTTTACCCTTCTAATTACCTCTTGTTCCTTAAATACCATGTATTCAAAAGTGAATAATAAATCAATAATAAAATTATAGATTTGTGTTCAATAACTATTAAGATCCTAAATTAACTGTCAAGGGAACCAATATTCGATCCGTCAGGAAAGCATGGATTCAATTATTGTAAAATCATGTTCCTAGCCATTCATGATGTTGAATCTCCAAAACAAAATTCACTAGCCTCATTATGTCAAGAGACCTAAACGAATGAATCATAAGATCCAATAAGCACAAGCAAGAGTTTATGATCACTCAAGATTTAGACTGATCTACAAATAATCATCTATTACGATATGAATTAAATCTTTATGGAAAAATCTAAGTTTATAAAGATAATTAATTCACATCGGTCCTATCATATATAATCATTATTATATACAAGACATTTACCAATGTATCTATTCACATCACTAATTCAAATCTAGATTACTCCCATCTCATATGCCTAGTAAATCATACTAGCAACCATTCATTAAAGATTCCTTACGTTAATACGTTGCTGAATATTTTATTCATTATATATGATCTTAATTCTCTTGTACTAATACACGATAATATTTTCATAAATGAATATGTAATTTTATGATATTTATACCAATAATTCAAACAATAATTATAACATTCAAATATAATAAAATTGTATTATTATTTAAATCAATAAAATATCTTTTCACATGTTTTTAGGGCATAAACCCTGTTGACGCCGTTTTTCATCAACTTAGAAATGAAGAGCACTAAACACAAAATCAGAAAAATAAAGAGGAACAACACAATTTTTATGTGGTTCGACAGTTAAAATCTGCTTAGTCCACGAGTCGATGTTATTCAATTATGGAATTCTCTCAAAGCTTTTTTGAGAGAAATTCGGCAAAGTATTCCCAGTGCCAATTTCAGTCTGTCCCCAAATGAATTTCTCCAATCTATTTATAGACTGGTTGACAGACTATCCCCCCTCACATTTCAGGGAATCATGATTCAAATCTCCAAATAAATACAATTAAATGCATATATATATATATAACACAAGTATAAATCCCCTAATATTGGGGATTTATTAAGAGATTACAACCAATCCCTTAGATATAGGGATTCATAAACAATAACTGCGTTCTCATTTGGCTATCGATCTTGAACATTCGACTTCGAGATCAGCAAATCATTACGAGCTTGCTATCTCAACTTCCCTTAGTCTTATTAAGTAACTTTATCGAGCTCATCTCCTCCGAGCTTGCAATATCCAGGCTCGAACCTTTTTGACTGATGCTAAGACAAACAGACCAGAAAAATTAAACAAGTGTTGAACCCTTGTCACTATAACTTCGAGCTTGGCTCGATCCTTCGAGATCATGTGGTTTCAAGCTTACCACCTACGACGTCGTCATTTTAAAATTGAACGAGACTGTTAAACTTGATTCTCATTAATGCTGATCTCATGGACAATTTGCATATTTTGAGCTTACACTTTACGAGCTTGACTTTCGAGACGAAAAATTTGTATTCTCGAAATTTCGGTGTATCAAACCCTAACAGCAACAACACATAAATCTGTTTAAACAACTTAATCTATATTCCACTTTTAAACAAGTTTTTTAATTCTAATCACTTGGTAAGTACAAAATACGGAATTTCAATTGGTATCAGAGAGGGGCACTAAACTCTTAGTGTGATCTTGTAGTATTCCATTTGTTTGTTCTTTGTGAAATGTCTTTCTTTGCAGAAGGTGGCTCCATAACATGTGCTCCATTGCTGAATGATTCTAACTATCCCTACTAAAAGTGAGAGTGAAAGCCTTTATCAAATCATAAAATGAAATGGCTTGGAGATCGATCTTAACTGGTTGGACATCGCCTGTTGAAACTGATGACTTGACAAAGGTAAAATCTAGACTTAACTGGACTGATGGTGAAGATAAATTGTCCAGTTACAATAATAAAGCTTTGCATAATATTTTCTATGTAGTTGGTGAAGGGTACATTAAATTAATTTCATCCTGTGAGTCTGCCAAAGAGGCTTGGCAAATTCTTCAAACATAATTTGAAGGAACTACTGATGTCAAGCGCTCTAAGCTTGTAATTTTGATGACAAGGTTTGAAAATCTTAGGATGACTGAAACTAAAGATCTCACTGAATTCAATGAAAGATTATCTGATATTGCTAATGAATATTTTTCCTTTGGTGAAAAATTAGAAAATAATGTGTTAGTTCAATTTTTTTAGAGTTCTTCCTGACAGGTTTCAAACTAAATTCACGAGCATTGAAGAAGCAAAAGATCTTGACACAATGAAAGTGAAGGGGATGATGGGTTCACTTCAAACTTCTGAAATGAATCAACAAATTCGTCAAAAGAGAAACCAAGTGCTTTTAAAGAGAAATCAATTGCTCTAAAAACTTCAAAAGAGAAAAACTTGGATGAAGACAATGATGATTATGAGATGGCCTTGTTAGCCAAGAATTTTAAAAAATACATGAAAAAGATTGGTAACAAGAAACCCATGCTCTAGTCATCCAAAGGTAACAACTTTTCTAAATCTTTTGATGTTAGCAATAAAAAAGGTGTGCAATGCATGGAATGTGAAGGATTTGGTCATATTCAATTTGAATGTGCTAATAAGTTGAAGAAAAATAAGAAAGTGATGGCATCCACTTGGATTGATCATGATTTTAGAAGTGGTGATGAAGACGATAACTCAAATATTGCCTTGACTTCTGTTTTTTTTTTTGGATTAACCCAAAAAAAGGCAGGTTAATAAAAATCTTGTTTGTCTGAACAACACAGTTCAGGAAGGGGATAAATTTGAATGTGAATCCAATGAATCCGATTTGGATGAGGATTCTTTTAACGAGTCTTACAAAGACATATGTGATCAGTAGTTAAGGGTATGTTCGGATAATCACTTAATGACAAGTAATAACAAATCTTTTAAGAAAAAGAATGAAGAGCTTGAATGCATTGAGAAAAATCTTGAGAATGATATTCTTGCCAAAAGATTGTGAAATTAAGTGACTATCTAAAGAAATTAATCACATGGTTAAAGGTGTTAAAATGCTTAATCCAAATTCTATGATTTTGGATGATGTAATTTGTGTAGGACAAAAAGTTGGTAACTTTACTGGATTAGGATCAGATGGATCCAAATCCAAAAGCAAAACTACTTTTCTAAAATCTAGAATTTTTTCTAATGTTTCAACAACTGATTGTCCTGCATGTACATCTCAGGGACCTGATGCTACAAACATTCAGCCTATCACAACTTTTGCAAATCAGACAAACTTTTTTCAAAAAGGAAAAACTAGTCATTTTGTTCCAACATGTCATTTTTGTGGTGTAAAAGGGAACATTTGACCTAGGTGTTTTACTATGATGAATTTTTTCAAAAATAATTATTTCAATCATTATATTAAGACAAGACAGGTTGTGGGAAAAACACCCAAAAATTTTTGGGTAAAGAAAAAAAAATCAAAGTGTTTTGGTGCCTTTACTTGTTATAAAACTCGTGCTTCTATTTCTTGGTATTTTGACAGTGGATGTTCTAGACATATGACATGTTATGCAAGTATATACACCAATTTCATTTCTTTGAAATGTGGTGCTATAACTTTTGGTGATGGTATGACAGGAAATATTTTTGGAAAATTTACCTTCAATCTTGATGGGTTGCAAAATAAAAAAATATTTTACTTGTTGAAGGACTTAAAGCTAATTTAATTAACATAAGTCAAATTTGTGATAAAGGCTTCACAGTTAACTTTTCTCGTGATGATTTCAATGTTGTTGATCAAAATGGTATGATTGTGTTGAAAAGATATAGATCTCATGATAATTGTTATACACATTCACAAACACTCACATGTCATTCGGCCATTGGAAATACAACTGACTTATGGCATGAAAAGCTTGGTCACATTAACTTCAAAAAATTTAAAAGAATTGCGAGTGCAGGACTTGATCGTGGTTTACCCAAAGTGGGTAAAGAATCTGCAGGTAAAGTGTAAACCCTACCAGTTGGAGAAAAATTGAAAAATTCTCACAAAGGTGTTACATGAATTAATTCTTCAAAAGTTTTTGAACTTTTACATATGGATCGCATGGGTCATATGCAGGTTGAAAGTATTAATTGTAAGAGGTACATTTTTGTGTGTGTTGATGACTTTTTTCGCTTTACTTTGGTTGAATTTTTTAGGGAAAATCAGATACTTTTGATGCTTTTTAAAACTCTTTGCATGAAATTAATTGTTGAAAAAGATTGCAACATCGGTAAGATTGTGAGAATCAGTAGTGATCATGGTAAGGAATTTGAGAATAATGTTTATGATGATTTTTGTAAATCTCTAGGTATTTCTCATGAGTTTTCAACTCCCAAAACTCCTGAGCAAAATGGAATCGTTGAAAGAAAAAAATAGAACCCTACAGAAAATGGCAAGAGTAATGATGAACAGTAAAAACTCTCAAAACGGTTGTGGGCAGGGGCTATCAATACTACATGTGACACAATCAATCTAGTGTTTTTACGACCAGGCACTACCAAAAATCCTTAAGAAATCTAAATAGGAAAAAGAAACTCAATGTAAGTTATTTTCATGATTTTGGGTGTGTTTGATATATACTTAGAGATCGTGAAAATATTGGAAAGTTTGATACCAAAAGTGATGTGGGAGTATTTCTAGGATATTCTACTATCAGTAGAGTTTATCATGTTTATAAAATGAGAACTCAAACTATTATGGAATCTTTTAGTGTTGTTGTTGATGATTTGAAATATTTTTCTGAATATTCTAGTGAAGAAGAAATAGACAGGTTAATCGATGAAACCACTTAAACATAATCATCTGATGTGACTGGAAGTGATTCTGTGCCCACATTTTCCAAAAAAAGTTGTAACAAAAGTTGAATCTCTTCTAACAACTGCTAAAAGAATAGTGAAGGAGGGTCCATAAATTATCACAGACTCAATTCAGAGAGAACCTTCTACCAAAGTAAAAAGAATCATCCTACTGACCTCATTCTCGGTAATATTGAGGAAAGTATGATCACAAGAAAAATGTATGTGAATCTGATTCAATTTGTATGTTTTACATCCACCTTTGAACCAAACGATGTGAAAGAGATCCTGAATGATGAATGATGGATAAAAGCAAAGGAAGAAGAACTAGAGCAATTCACAAGAAATGAGGTATGAATCTTGTACCTAGTGTAACGACCCACTACGTTGGGTACGTCTACCGCACACTCAAAGGACAAATCCTACAAATATGACAAACATCCAACACTAAAACCATAACTCAAAGTCTATAAAAAAGCAGAAAATTTAAAATTTTTGAACTTTAATAACACTTGGTAATTTACAAAGTTGAATTAAACTATTCTTATATAGTAATACAAGAATTCTAAAAATACTATTCATAAATGCCATTTCTACTGAGTTCGGAGTCCACAAGATGCCCAAGTATCAAGCCACACCTAAAAAGGGGGAAACAACAAAATAATGAGCTAACGCCCAGTAAGTAAATCTCATTCAATGCATGAATGCATACACAATTACTTGTAACAAAAGATGCATGATGAAATACAATCATAATCACATTATGAAAGGACAACTATAAAAGTCCAAAGTTCGACAACATTGTCTTAGACAGTCAAGTGCTTACATGATAAGTCAATGTTTTATCTTATTAGCTGCTAAACAACATCATCTCCTGATTATCTCTCTATCACATAACCAAGTTCAAATTAAGCCCTCAACTAGGGTCCAACTACAACCTTTCACTAAGGCATGTCGACAACTTTAGTAATTAATGTATTGTCATATTCTCAAGACCTCCACGGTTGAGAAATTATTCTATGCCAATGCTATGGTCTATGATAATCTCAGGAGCACAACCTAACTATGAAATTTTACCTTCTTACCCCACTAAAAATAATTTCATGGCTATCATATAACTATAATCTCCCTTAACGAGCCTTGCTGATTGTGTCTTTCTTTGTACTGATCCTAACTTCTAATCATAACGCCTCACCTCTAGGTGTTGGTCTTGTACGGTGAAAATTACGTTTTTCACACAATACCAAGTTTGACCTTTTTCTCAAGCTTACCTCAGACTTTAATATACTTTTTAATATTCTTTACTTGAATGACAAACCTACATCTGGTCTCTTGACACATTTAGCATGTCTTTATCTGATTCTAAGGTTCACTCAGACCCCTCACAAGTTAATTGATTTTAGAATTTACCTTGTTCTCCCACAAGATTTTCCCTTATCTTTAATAGAATTAACTGACTCCCCATACCCCTACTTACTCTTTGTTACCCTAGACACATTTATCATGAAATGGTGCTAAGGTGGTCGGATAATACATTACGACCTTAGATTCAACACTAAGTTTCTACTAAAACTTACGACAACTAGTTGAAGCCTTTAAATGTTGTATAACGTATCTTGTTTAACGGCTTGAGAATCAACATTCAAACCCAACATATAGAATGTTAGCTTTGTAAGATAACCTTGACACCAGGGGAAAAGAAACCTAATTAGGCCACAAGGTTAACTAAACAACCATAACCTATGTGCACTCTTTAGCTTGTTAAGACTGGCCACATAGCATCATGAAACGTTTATCAGTCATTCTTGACACATTTTTGTAAATTGGATTTATCTAATCACACCCCTTAACTGATCACCTTTACTAAACATAATTGGAGCATTCAATTGAAATCGTTCATGACTTGCACCAATTCTATTAATACAACGGTCATTCAACTCACGAAGATAATAGCCAATAATACTATCAACTTGCAAGGTAGCTGACAATACACCAAAGTTAACCCTAGAAGTTAACTTAGGAGTCACCAAAATAATTTGGAGCTAACAGGTACCCCTAAACATGCATACCATTAACATAGGGAACTGAGATCAAAATTATCCATTCCAAACATACAATCCCACCAAGGGTAAGCATTGGTTCCCATAGCACAGGTGTTACATAGGTGTAAATATGTGTACTTCAATTTACAGAGACTCCTAATTAATATTGGGTTACTCGTCTAAGGCGAATTGTTGCAAACTTGAACAAGACCTAATAGTAATTGTCACAGATTTGAACCCGATCGAATAATGGCCTAATGTCACGAACTTGAATCAGACCTAATAGTAATTTTCATGGACTTGAACCAGATTGATAATAATTGTCATGGACTTGAACTAGACCTAATAGTAATTGTCACAGACTTAAACCGAATCGATAATAATTTTCACGGACTTAAAACAGACCGATAATAAGTGTCACGGACTTGAACCAAACCTAATAGTAATTATCACGAACTTGAATCGTAATGATAATAATTGTCACGGACTTGAATCAGATCGATAGTAATTGTGAGCGGGTCAGACCACATCACGATGAACACCCACTAGGTTATGGTCTCTATGTAAACCTTCTACGATAAGTGTATACATGCGCATGTGTTCCTATATTAACATATATAACACAAGCTATTTCATGTCGTAGCAACATAAGTCAAAAGGTTGACTTCCAGCAAAGCAATTCACAATGTTTTCCCCAATCATACCAACTGCACAACATCACAGAGACGCGAAACTCATTCATCAATTAAGTACCCATAGATATAAATCAAACCATGCGAGCATAATCTGAAAGTTTTTCATTCTTAATTACACAGATAAAGCAAGTATAAGTACAAAATCCATTATATTCTAAATTGCCTAAAAATGCACTTATAATCACCATACCAATCTTTCTCAATTATTGAGACACCTTATATCACATAACCAGGAAACACGTACACATTCATAGAATCTGCGTCTGAATAATATCTAAGAGTATGTAAGTCATGCAGTTTATGTACAACCATATAATCAAACACATGAGCAAGTAAATCACGCATGGTGAGATTTACTTACCCCAGGTCCTTAGATATATAAGATTGCTCAGCAAGAGTTATCAACCAAGCTTTTTCCACTATCTTTAATCCTATCCAAGGATCGTTATTGAGTTAATTACTCACTCGCTAGATCCTACACTATTAAACTTAGTGCATACCCAAAAGCGATAAAGTTAACGAAATGATAATATTAGTTATCATCTAATTATTGCCCTGACTTCAAAGTCGTAACCACTTAATAAACACAATCATAGAAACCCATATTATTATTAGTATTGTCCAAAATCATACTAATATTCATATTGATAAAATTATAATAAAAAACTCACGTAAAATATCAAAGCGGTATAAGTATAGCTGATTTAAACGAGGTCCTTAGTTAAGCATAAATTCTCTATGTCCATAACCCATTAACATAGATTCAAATGGTTAGAACAAATAGCTTCAATTTCAAGCATCTAAGTATTCAATTGCTTTGTTTGGAAACCATTAACTTATTCTTTAAAAAAATCCATAATGAACCACATTAGACTATTCTTTCAACTAGAAACTCTTGCTTTTATTACATAAGTCAGAATAATCAAATAGTGATAATAATATTATTCACTAGTTTCATCTATAGTAATTATTGTCATTAAGATAGTCCAAGATCTTAGCTTGTAAATCTGGAACTAAAAAATTTGAAAGCCATTTGTTTCTTTCTTTCCAATCCACACAAAATCGTGAGTTAACCACTTCTCCTCTTAATAATAATTCCAATTTCATTATGAAAATCACATTGGTAAAATCATAATAACACAATATTTACACATAAGAAATTCTTGATAATATAATTATTAATAACAATAATTATACTAAAAATTGTAATAACCAAGTTATTATTCTATTTCATAGAATTTATTTTTTGTGTTTCATAGTTTATGATTAATTATGGTATTAATTTAATGAACATGATAAGTTTGGACTTTATTAGTTAGAATAAGAGTATACTAAAGTATTTAGAATTTAAATTTGTTGATTAAGATAATTGTGAAGGTTAGGAGAATTATATAATTAAATAGAATTTTTTGTAACTCTAGGGTAGGGTAACTTGAGACTCGATTTTTACCTAGTTACATTATGATTTTAGAAAAATGGTAGTTCTAAAATGTTGTAGATAATTGAATTAGATTTTCAATGGTACCCATATTGTCCAAATTGTACTAATAACTATTTTGTAATGTTAATTTTACTACAGATGAGTCTAAAGTTATGAGATTTCTAAGAAATGTAATTTTGAGAGATTTAAGCTATGTTGGATCAACTTTGATTTGAGTTCCTAGATTATTGCATGTAGGCTTATGGAGGCAAGAACATAATAGAATTTAAAAAATTAAACTTGAGGAAGAATAGGCATAGGTGGCGTGTAGGCAATAGTGTAGGCTAGAAACAATCAACTAAGTGGACTTTTTTTGGTCTTTAATAACTAGTGAGGTATGTGTGGCATCACAAGAGAAAATGGAGGAAATTGGTTACCACAAAACTAGGGTTGTCCGAAACTTAAGAAGAGGGAAGGCTTGGAGGGAGTTTTCAAAATTTGAAATGAG
Organism: Humulus lupulus; assembly: GCF_963169125.1. Taxonomy (NCBI): domain Eukaryota; kingdom Viridiplantae; phylum Streptophyta; class Magnoliopsida; order Rosales; family Cannabaceae; genus Humulus; species Humulus lupulus. The sequence goes on along the minus strand of NC_084794.1, from coordinate 75,916,425 downwards.
GTTGAGAAATGTGGGGAGATAAACTAGGTGGGAGGTTATGCTTGGAGACTATAAATAGGTCCATAAGCCTTTCATTTTCTTCACCATTTTTGAACAAGCATGTGTGCATAAACACTCTTCATTTTCATCTTCATTTCTTCTTTGAACGAGATACACTACACCCCGAGCCCCTATCATATTTTTGAACCCTAGCTTAGTATCCTTTTCTCTCAAAACTGAAACACTACATCCTTGCTAAAAATATTTCTACATTGAAACTTCAAGGCTTCTAGTGGCCAAAATTCTAGTTTATTCAAGGCAATTGGGAGATAGCATAATTCTTCAAGATTTCAAGATGCATTCATAGTTCAGACTAGAGTATTGATTCACAAAGTTAAGGTATGATTATTAAGGTGTAGAGTTTGATTTAAGATATATATATATGCTAGTTTAGACTCTAATGCTAGATTATGTAAATTTTATGATTTGAAGGGCACTTTGGGCGTGATGTTCTAAGGATCTTAGCACAATTGTTCTCTTATCTCCATCTTCAAGGTTAGGAAATTAGGTAGATATTTATGTTAGAATATGTATGTATGGTATATGTATGGCCAACGTCGTAGGAACATGAGGGATTTGTACATGAGGTAATGTGGCTCTAATTTCCCTATTGCAGTTATCTCTACCCTCATAAACTGTATGTTTCATTATTATCTACGTAAGGATATTCTTGGCCTTTCCTAGGTTCACTTTTGGATTAAGCTATGATATCAGTAAGGTTTATGCATGATTTTGTATGGTTATGTCTAATAGGTATATGTATGTGATATAAGACTTGTTAACTAAACTTTTTGCTAGGTATTATATGATTGTTATGATTATGTGTTTGTATGTATTTCCTTAGTAGGCTTAGAAGCTCAATCATGTTTTGTATGTGTAGATAAAACCAAGTAGAAAGTTAGACTAATGAGTGCAAGTTGGTTCCAACCAGCAATATGTGTATCAGTGAGGATCATATAGCTGATGATGGTCAAAGGGAACACACTTTTTTATTAGTTTTTTTTAATTTATATATGAGATTAGTAATGTTGCTTTATTTTACATTATTTTATGCATTAAAGATTCTAAAGTATGTTTTATTTTGATGGGGTACCCAATTGCATTGTTTATAATAAAAAGGGCAACATTTATTATTATTTTTCAAAGCTTGAATCTACTATGCGATTTTATTGAATAAATGTGGGCGTTACAAGTGGTATCAGAGCCACCGCTATATCGATCCCGAACGTTCTCACAATATACACACACTGGCTAGAAAGAGGGTTAAATTGTTACTATTTAAGTATGTTTAAGTTTAGTGCTGCTAAGAATGTTAATTTTTGGAGGTTTGCTTCAGGAAAAAGTATATTTTATTTCAAATGACTCTAAGTGCAAATGATATCAGGGAAATTGAGTCTTTAAGGAGAATCCAGATAGCAGATGACGTTGCAGATCCATTAGAAAGAGTATACCTAAAGATAGTGGTGCGACAATTTGTAAAGACTATGTTGATATTATTAAGGGAATATGAGAAATTTATAGTCTTACAACATTAACTAGAAAATGAACCTACAATCAATCTTAGAGTAAAAGTGATATGGCAAGAATTAGAGGATAATGGTGTACTAGAACATGAAGAATACCCGAGGTTGATAGATTGTTTCGCAAGTACAATTAGATACCCAATAATGCAGAAAGTGATAGCAATTGATGCCAATGGAGAGCATGAAACAATGGAGCCTAGAGACCTTTTTCTTGTTGATGAGTCTTTATAGTGTTAAATAGATAATTTTAAGCTCTAACAAGTTTGCATGAAATGGTTAGGCTGAAATCCAAGATGTGTAAACAGTAAAATGTAGTAATAAAATGACATGTTATCATGATACAACAGTAGGTATCGAGGATATGTGAGCTTCTGAATTTTTAGGATTGTAATATAGCATAGGTTTCATTATGGATTTGGATTAAGGTGATCCATATTAAAAGAAGGAGACAATTGTATAGGTTAATTGTATTGACTAGCTTATTGGCTAGTTAAAGCTTAATTGGTAGGATTAATGATAATTAGATATATTGGTAGAATGAGAATAAATAATGAGAGAGGACTAATTATAGTAATTAGATATTTACTAGTTGGGTTGTTGGCAAAAACATACTTGCAAGCGTTATGTTGATAACAATGCATTAGGTGACATTATTAGGAGGTAAGGTGTGTGTGCATATGTGCAGTGTTGCCATTAGGCCCTAGATTGACCGAAATGGTTTAAGGATTGGTTTAATCATTTATCACCTTATTCCTATAAAGTTTATTCTTATGTATTGTAACACTCTAATTTCTTGAAACGTTAACTGACTATTACAATAATTGACATTTGAAATAAAAAATACTCTTTTATTTATAGAAAATTCATCGTAAATACAAACCAAAAGTTTAAAAGAATGAAACTCCAAAGTTTTGTAGTTATCGTAAATAAAGTAAAGTAAACAAACTTTAAATCTAGTCAATAAAAATAAAACATTATTATAAAAATACATAATAAATTTCCTCAGTAGGCCCAATCCCTTATGATCGTTAAATCCTTGACATGTACGCCTTCCGCCAAAGCTCTCCAACTTATTGCGTTGTAACCACATCTTTGCCATTACCTGCAGCATAAAGTACCCATGAGCCAAAGCCCAACAAGAAAAGATGTGTAGGACACAACCCCATAACCTTAACCAGAAGTTCAAACCAATAACAATAAAGATAAAAATAACATAAATCATGAAATATCGTAGCCCAAGTTGAATTGGACAAGTGTCGTATAATGTAAGCATGCAATTTCAATCATATCATAAGCATGCAATTTAGTAACGTAGACATGCATTTTAAAATGTAAGCATGCCACATAGTTATCACATATTCACATAAAACACATAAAACACAATTACATGTGCGCTATTAAACATAATTACACACTAGCAGCATAATCATACATTTGCATAAACATATCATATAAAAAAATTGCCACCATAAAGTATGTCAAGTGTACACCCTGTGTGCAGGTGTCCACTCTTCTTACCTCAACAACAACAGTGATCCACACACCCTAACACGTCTCTTCAAGTATCCTCAGTGAGCCTAATCATAACACATAACATTAATGTTTTAAAAACCTCAACCAAACAAAACCATATTAAGTCCCACTAATAATCTTTTTAAGACTAGTTCATCCCCACATTATCTTAAAGAAAATCTTAAAACTCCACTGCATAAAGCTCCAAAAATGTACAATCTATATCTAAAAGGGTGCATAAAAATTCCAAAATACTGGTTTCTGGGAAACTGGCGTGGTCGAGTCGGTACCTGGGCGCGGTTATGCTCACAGAGCGCGATGCCAAACTAGCCAGATAGTGCGGTTACGCTAGGGATGGGCGTGGTCGTGCTAAGTCTCTTATTTTAAAGATCGTAGTTGTGATTTCTAAACCTAAGAATCGAACCAAATCGCAAAATCTGACTTTGAACGACTACCAAATCAATCCTAACATGTTTCTAACCTTAATAACTTATAAAGATTCAACTATAAACATGCAAACAACCTATAGTTTCAATCTAACACAATTAATAACCTGTTTTACTTCAAACCTAATATTGACAAAACTTTAAACATTAAAAGTTTGAATACTTACAGATCAAAATTCAACCTCAAAACATAGATCCTTGCCGTCTATGAGATTTCATAGCCCTTCAATAACCTAGATTGATGATTTCTCCAAAACCTTAGGCTTCAAGAAAGATCAAGAACGAGAGAATTGTTCTTGGTCTGTTTCCCCTTTTGTTTATTGCAAAACAAGAAGTCTAACAACTTCAAACGACATCAAAACTATTCTATTTATTATTTAATTATTTAATATGATTTTAATTGTGTAAAAAACCAAATTACACTACTATCCTCAACCTCTAGCTTTTCCTTAATAATTACTTAAGCCCCTTATAGTAATTTCCATTCAAAACTAATAGTTTTAACTTCTCATAATTAAACTTTCTATCATAAATTCCATAATTCTAGTTTAACCCCAATAATTAAACTTCTATCACACTTTGGCCTCTAATACTTGAAGAAACTAAAGTGTGTGGATTGCCTGACGGAAAATATAAGATAAAAATACACCATAAATTAGGTGTATCATAGTTCATATAATTTACCATAATACCCTGACCCAAGCCAGATAATCAAAATACCCTTACTAGTAGAGGAGGATATTACATGTATGATGTGTGATAATGGTTGTATATCTATTTTATGTTGTTAATGCATGTATGCTTGCTATGTAGCATGTATTGTTAGCTTTTGCATAGTTAGTATGGTAGACTTTTGGTATGAAATGTTGCTAGTTTCCAACAATTTTGGGGACATGCTATATTTGGGTTTAGCATGTCTTCACTTAAAGAAATCGATTCGAAAAGGTGAGGGAGGCGATCAAATAGCTCATGCGGCCATTAGAAATGAGGAGATACTATTTTGACATTGAAGAATTGTTAAAGGGCTTAGGATGAGAGAAATTGATAATTTGAGGCGAGTTACTCCTCAAGCCTAGCCAGAAATGGACGTAAAAAAAACACTTGAAGGTTTCATAAGCAACAATCATCCACTTTAGAGTTTGGGGTCGAATAGTAGGGAAACTGGAAGATAAGTTGGAATACTGGCAACAATAGGTTATGTCACAGAGATTAGTTATATTAAGAATATGATAGACACGAGTGTCTGCACAAGAAGAATATATTGTACGCTCAAGATGCGATATGATGAGGAAATGATGATCACGTAAGTACTTGGCTCAAATATTCATACGCACAAAACTGGATCTTTCAATTTCTGTGGAAGTTTCCTTTCTAAGATGGCACTACACTCCTCTGTCAATGTCACTATCTTATAATCACCCATCTTATGTTTCTTTGATAGTATCCCCTTCATGAACTTAACATGGCTAGGCATCTGTTCTAAGGCTTCTACAAAGGGGATATTGATAAGAAATTTCTTCAATACCTCTAGAAACTTTGCAAATTGCTCATCTAGGTTTTTCTTGCGCAACCTCTGTGGAAAGGGAATTTTGATGTGATGATCTATACTCACTTGTAACTACCTCTTCTCAAGGTTCTGAGTAACCTTTTCTTCCACCTTTCCTTTTTTTTTTCAGACTCCATTTTTGATGGAAGACTAGATTTCTCAACTGGCTCTTCCAACTCCTTACCACTCCTCAAGGAGGTTGCATTACACTAATCCTTAGGATTCACCTCAGTATTACTTGGCAATTTCCTTGAGGTCTACTTTGTAACATATTTTCCAATTGACCCACTTGTATTTAGAGATTTATGATGTATGACACAGTTTTAGTCATAAACTGAGCTTGGGAGTTGGTCAAAGTAAACAGTTCAACTTGTAATTCATTAGTCTTCGCTTGAGAAACTGGTGGTTGTAACATTTCTTGAGGCGGAGCTTGTGAAACAGGTTGCTAAAATTGTTTTTGAAGGCCTTGATTATTTCTCCATGAAAAATTAGGGTGATTCCTCAACCCCGTATTATAAGTGTTGGAGAAAGGATTGTTGGCTTGCCTATTAAAACTCCCCATCATATTCACTTGCTCCATAGGGATAGCATTATTCACCTCTGCTCCCGTACACTGCTTAAATTGGTGAGCACCTCCACACCTTTCACAGATTGTCTGCATCTACATTACTTGAGCTGAAATATTGTTTTTATGTAACTGCTTGGTTAAAGTGGCCACTTGAGCAATTAACGCTGTGATAGAATCTAGTTCATGAATCCTATCGACTTTTTTGTTACTAGTAGCTCGTTGATCAACCCATTGACAGTTATTCATGGCCATTTTTTCCAATAATGCATAGACCTCATTAGCACTCTTTCCCATGAATGCTCCTCCTATTGCAACATCTATAATGGTGCGTGTAGTATTGCACAACCCGTTATCGAAATTGTGGACCAACATCCACTTCTCAATGATGTGATGGGGACACTTTCTCAAAAATTCTTTAACCCTCTCCCATGCATCATATAATTATTCCTCATCATGTGAGAATAAGTTATTGATCTCTCCTCTTAACCTTGCAGCCATTGAGGGTGGAAAGAACTTTGCGAGAAACTTGTGTGCTAGTTCCCCCAAGTTTTAATAGAGTTGGCCTACAAAGAGTTTAACCAACTCTTGGCTCTTTCCCTTAGTGAGAATGGGAACAACCTCAATCTAATAGCATCGTCACTCACCCCATTCATCTTGAAAGTTGCACATAGCTCCAGGAAATTAGCTATGTGCATGTTTGGGTCCTCCGTAGGTAATCCACCAAACTGAACGGGGGACTGGACCATTTCTAGTATTGTCGGCTTGATCTCAAAGTTGTTAGCAGCACTTGTGGGGTGTCTGATGCATGTATGCACTTCCGTAACAGTTGGGAGTACATAATCTCTTAAAGTTCTCGCCCCTTGTTCAGGAGTGACCTCAACAACAGCTTCCCCTTCAGCATTGTTGGCGGCATTATTTACTGCATTCCCTTATTTTGCATCACTCCTTGCCTCCAACCTCTTACTCTTTCGGTTATGTCTACAAGTTCTCTCAATCTTTGGATTCACCGTTAATATCTTTGTTGTTTTACCTCGTCGCATAAACCAAAACTTCCTGAGATAAGAGGATTCAGACAAAAACAAGTTATAATTATAAAAAGAAAAACAACCAAATTAGAACAGAAATTAATTATTTTGATATCTATTAAACAATCCCCAGCAACGATACCAAAAAATTATTGCGATGATTTCAATGTGTAAGTATACACAATCGTAGACACATAATAATTGAGTTAAGTAAAGTATCATCCCACAGAGATTGTTTATTAACTACCAATAATTAATTTCCTAATTCTATTTGGCTAATAAATTATAGATTAAAGAATATCAAGAACAAAAACAAGAATTAACAAAACTAACAATTAAATAATAACATAAACAAATAAAAGAAAAATTATTTCAATTGGTGAAAACCTAGGGTATTTAGTTTCATTATCTATCAACTTTATCACTTCATCAATATAATTTCCATAATTCTTTCTCTTATTGTGATAGCAAATTTACTAATATAATCTATATTCTTATTAGATGTATAAATCTCTCCACCTATATGCGAATCTTCTACATCTCTGTTATAAATTCCAAACATAAGGCAAGCATTGAGAATAGAAATCCTAAAAGCTACACAAACCATATAGGCACTCTCGTCCTATATTGAAATCTATGGCTATTCAACTATAACAAATTTAACACTCACCTTTCAGATTTTGAATTAAATTCATAAGCAATGCAAATAATGACGTCAAATTACTCACATTCATTAAGCACATATTGAATAGATCACAATGAAGAAAAATAAATCATAGAAATTGCATTAACTAATAAGAAAGTATCAAGAGACTACATTAAATCCCTACAAAATAAAATTAGTTCATAATTAAATTCATAACATCCGTTGATTAAGAAAATAAAATAGAAAAATAAATTAAAGAAGAAAAGAAATAAAACTCTTGATGAATTCCCCAATCTTGATCTCCAAGTTCCTCTTGTTCTCCAGTGGTCAGAAGTGATTTGAATCGCTAATAATTATGTTTTTATAATAACCCTAGCGATTCCATGTGAAAATACTTTCTCCCCTCCATAAAAATGTGATTTCCATACATTGTACGGACTCAAGTGCCTTGGCCCAGCAATCAAGCATTGTGACCCGCCTCCAGTGCCCATATTTCTTTAGCCTCTGACTTCTCAAGATTCGTGGGCCCACTTTTAAGCGCGACGACTCTTCCATTTCTAATATTTAGCAACCTCTTTGACTTTGCATGCACCACGACTCTACTTACAAGCGCCGCGACCCTATTGTCCTGTATTTTTAACTCACATTTTGAACTCCATTTTCACTGTTGTGGTCTCTCTAGGTACCCAAGAACAACCAATCATCAATTTATATGCAAAAACCAACAAAATCATACTCAATTTAGAAAACTTCACACCACATCCACTCATTCCCTTGATTAATTGCTAAGTTATGAAAATACACACCAACCCAAGCATAATACTGCATCAAACCACTTTAAAGATTAAAAACACACCCTAAAATACAATCTAAAATCATACTAAAATAGACCTAACAATGATCTTGAGTTAGTGGCGGTGGTTTTCACGTTAAAGATTTTGAGGCATTATCTATATTGAGAGAAGTGTGAAATCTACACGGACCACAAGAGTCTAAAGTTCCTCTTCACCTAGAAAGAATTGAATTTGAGGCAGAGGAAATGGATAGAACTTGTGAAGGATTACGACTATGAAATTTTATATCACCTGGGTAAAGCCAATGTTATGGCATACACTTTAAGTAGACGAAGTTATGGAAACCTGTCTAACTTAAAAGTAATAGAATGGCCATCACAATAGGAGATTGTAAAAGTTGGAATCATATTGGTGACTGTGAGTTTGGCAAATCTCATGTTGCAGGAAACTCTATTGGAGAAGATTAAAAGAGAAAAAAGGTGAAGATGATGCTTTGCTACAAGATAACAAGGATGAGGAGTTCTCCAAGTCAAAAGGGGGCTTGCTTTGTTATAAAGCATGTGTGCTTTGTTATAAAGCATGTGTGTGTGTGTTTCAAATGATGATAATATTAAGTGGTGTATAATGCATGGGGTAGATATTATTCTCTATTCGTTACATCCAGAGTCTACCAAGATGTATAATGACTTGAAAACTATGTACTGGTGGCAAAAAAGAAGAAAGATGTAGCCAAGCACCTCACTTGTCACCAAGTGAAAGCAGAACATCAAAGACCTGCTGGACCACTACAACCACTAGAAATTCCTGAATGGAAATGAGATGATATAGCTATGGATTTTGTAGTAGGGTTACCCAAAACAACAAATCAGTACGATTCAATTTGGGTGGTAATTGATAGACTCACCAAGTTAGGACATTTTCTACTAGTACGAACCACATACACAACTGAGCATGGGGTACCTAAGATGATATTGCCAGATAGTACGACTACATGGGGTACCTAAGATGATGTTGTCAGATAGAGGCTCTATGTTTACATCAAAGTTTTGGGAAAGTATGCAACACACAATGGGTACACATATTAAATTGAGTACGACATTTCATCCCTAGACAGATGGACAGTCAAAACGTATGATACAGATTCTAGCTACCAATCTTGGAGTAAGATATGTTGAGAGCCTGTGCTTTGGACATCACAGGGTCTTAGAGTAAATATTTACTACTGATAGAGTTCTCTTACAATAATAGCTACCAATCTACTATAGGGATGTCACCTTATGAGATGTTGTACGGATGGATATGTAGATCACTTTTACACTGCGATGAGGTTGGTGATAGGCAATATTTAGGTCTGGAAGCAGTAAGCGAGGCTAGTGAAGCAATAGAGAAGAACAGAAAGCAGATGATAACTACTCAAAGTCAACAAAAGAGTTATGCAGATCCCAAGCGGAGGGATATTGAGTTCACATTAGGTGATCAAGTGTTTTTGAAAGTATCACCTATAAAGGGTGTTATGAGTTTTAGAAAGAAGGGTAAGCTATGTCCACGATATATAGGTCCATTTGAGATTCTGGATAGGATTTGACAGGTGGCCTATCGATTAGCGCTACCACCGACATTAGCCGAGATGTATAATGTGTTCCATATTTCGATGCTAAGGACATACGTGCCAGATCCATCCCACGTGCTGAACTATGATGTTTTAGAACTGAAGCAGGACTTGAGTTATGATAAATGACCAATACGCATTCTAGAGAAGGGAACTAAGGAGTTAAGGTCCAAAAGTATCCCTCTAGTCAAGGTTCGGTGGAGTAATTGTTCAGATAGAGAAGCAATGTGGGAGTTGGAGGAGGACATGAAGGGAGAATATCTCGAATTATTAGGTAAGTCAAATTTCGAGAACGAAATTTGTTTTAAGGAGGGAAGATTGTAATAACCAAGTTATTATTCTATTTCCTATAATTTTTTTTTGTGTTTCGCTACTTTGAATGTGGATATGAGATGATTGCTTAAGTATGGTAATTTTATAGGTTATGATTAATTATGGTAATTTTATAGGTTATGATTAATTATGGTATTAATTTATAGCCCATGATAAGGTTGGACATTATTACTTAGAATCAGAGTATACTAAAGTATTTACAATTTAAATTTATTGGTTAAGATAATTGTGAAGGTTTGGAGAATTAGATAATTAAATTGAATTTTTGTAACTCTAGGGTGATGTAACTTGAGACCCTGTTTTTACCCAGTTACATTACGAATTTAGAAGAAGGGTATTTCTAAAATGTTGTCGATAATTGAATTAGCTTTCCAATGGTACCCATATTGTCCAAATTGAACTAATACAACTTCAGTAATGTTAATTTTACTACAGATGAGTCTAAAGTTATGAGATTTCTAAGAAATATAATTTTGTGAGATTTAAGCTAAGTTGGAACAACTTTGATTTGATTTCCTAGATTATAGCATGTAGGCTTACTGAGGAAAGACTTAGATAGAATTTAAACAATTAAACTTAGGAAGAATAGGCATAGGTGGCGTGTAGGCTAGAAACAAGCAACTAAGTGGACTTGTTTCGGTCTTGAATAGCTAGTGAGGGGTGTGTGGCATGAAAAAAGAAAATGGAGGAAATTGGTTACCACAAGACTAGGGCTGTTCGAAATGTAAGAGGAGGGAAGGCGTGGAGGTAGTTTTCAAAATTTGAAAGGAGGTTGAGAAATGTTGGGAGATAAACTAGGTGGGAGGTTATGCTTGGAGACTATAAATAGGTCCTTAAGCCATCCATTTCCTTCGCCATTTTTGAATGTGTGCATAAAAACTCTTCATTTCTTCTTTGGTCGAGATACACTACACCCTAAGCCCCTTTCATATTTTTGAACCCTAGCTCAGTATCCTATTCTCTCAAAACTGAAACACTACATCCCTGCTAAACATTTTTCTACATTGAAACCCTAAGGGTCCTACTGGTCGAAATTCTAGTTTATTCAAGGAAATTGGGAGATAGCATAATTCTTCAAGGTTTCAAGATTCATTCATAGTCCAGACTTGATTCACGAAGTTAAGGTATGATTATTAAGGTGTAGAGTTCGATTTATGATATATATATGCTAGTTTAGACTCTAATGCTAGATTATGTAAATTTTATAATTTAAAGGGAACTTTGGGTGTGTGGTTCTAAATATCTTAGCACAATCATTATCTTATCGCCATTTTCAAGGTAAGGAAATTAGGTAGATATTTATGTTAGAATATGTATGTGTGATATGTATGTATGCTATATGTATGGCTAACGTTGTAGGAACATGAGGGATTTGTTCGTGAGGTAATGTGGCTCTGGTTTTCCTATTACGATTATCTCTACCCTCATAAACTGTATGTTTCGTTATTATGTATGTAAGGATATCCTTGGTCTTTCCTAGGTTCACTTTTGGATTAAGCTATGATATTACTAAGGTTTATGTATGATTTTGAATGGTTATGTATAATAGGTATATGTATGTGATATAAGAGTTGTTAAGTAAACTTTTTGCTAGGTATCATATGATTGTTATGCTTATGTTTCTGTATGTATTTCCTTACTAGGCTTAGAAGATCACTCCTTATGTTTTAAATGTGCAGATAAAAATAGGTAGAAAGTTAGATTGATGAGTGCAAGTTGATTCCAACCAGCAGTGTGTGTATCAGTGATGATCATATTGCTGATGGTGGTCAAAGGGAACACACAATTTTTATTAGTTTTTATTTATTTTAAGAGATTACTAATGTTATTTTATTTTACATTATTTTATGTATTAAAGATTCTAAAGTATGTTTTCTTTTGACTGGGTACTAAATTGCATTTTTTATAATAAAAAGGGCAACAATTATTGTTATTTTTTAACTCTTGAATTTATTATGAGATTTTATTGAATAAATGCGAAAGTTACAAAATTAGTGAATTTCCTTTTCAAATTATTTTTATACAAAAATCCATCTAGATTCTATTTATGTTCAATTATATAATTATCCTTTATAATTTTCCTCTCACGTTCTAAATGATTTCTATCAAAGTGCTAGAGTCTTTAAACCATTAACTCTTAATTAACAATTTTCCTATTTGTAAAGATTATGACTTAGCTTTAAAATTCCATCAACGAATTCAAAAATCACAGTTTACCATTTGATAACGATTTTAACACACTATCACGAAAGCTGGACTAATGACTAATAATTTTATATTGCTCACAATACTTCTTAATAGAGTACTACTCTAGCCTCGAGCAATAATTGAATACAACTTAAAATTCACATTCATATTTTGCTAATCTTTAGAAATAAACATTCTAATCAATTCTAAAACAATGAGTGATTTTTATAAAAATTAACTCGACACGTGTTCGTAAATTTATAGAAAAATAGGCAGAATAATGGCTGCAAATCGGACATCCCCAACCTTTAAAAACCTACACACATAACAAAAAAGAACTCCAGAGCAGACAAACATATAATAGTTCAATTCAGTATACTAATTAGCTCTTAATATACTATGAACATACTTAATTTCATCTTATTTTCACTTATAGGGGAAGCCCGAGTTCGCAACGTTGATGATAGTGGTCATTTCATTGCAGTGTGAGCCAGAGTATTACCATGAAGTCCTCTTTGGGACAATATCCAAAGGACGCCTGCGAGACAGTTCACCACTTGTGCTCAGAGGTTCGTCAATGTAGAAGAGGGGAAGTCAACATTTAAATTGGCTCCTCCACCGTCAATAACTACAACGACCAACATAAACTCAGCTACGAGCTCAGCCACACCATCCACAACAAAACTTTTAGGAGACAATTCTTCTATGTGAAAGAAGAATGAAGGAAATAAACTCGAGACAGACGGGGGTAAGAAGAAGAAAGGAGATAAGAATTTCTCCATATACACCATCTATACCGAGCTCACAGACACTCAAGAAAACATAGTTGTCGCGAATGAAAATCAGGTCCCATTTAGACGACCATAAGAAATGCGACATCAACTTAGCAAGAGGAATTCGAATAAGTTTTGTAGATTCCGTAGAGACATAGGACATACAACTGAGGAATGCAGGCAACTCAAGGACAAGATCGAAGGACTGATCTCGAGAGGCTACCTCAGACAATATATCTGAAACAAAAATCAAGCTTGAAAGACTGTTTTCCATTGCCTCGAATTGATCAGCTCATTGATGTAACCTTAGGCAATGGTATCATGTCGTTCATGGATACATATTCTGGATATAATCGAATAGAAATGCATGCACTCGACCAGGAGCATATGAGCTTCATGACAGACAAAGGGCTATACTTTTACAATGTAATGCCCTTCGGGCTAAAAAATGCTAGATCAACGTACCAAAGATTGGTAAATAGAATGTTTGCTGAACAAATTGGAAACAACATGGAAGTTTACGTGGACGGCATGCTGGTCAAGTCCAAACACAATAATAACCATGTTGATGATTTCGTAGAATGCTTCACTATACATTGAAAATACAACATGAGACTCAACCCACAAAAGTGCTCTTTCGGGATATCTTTGGGAAAGCTCTTAGGATTTTATAGTGAATGCTCGAGGAATCGTGGAAAATCTGGATAAGATCAAAGCTTTGATTGATATGCTTCACCTCATAAGCATAAAGATGTCCAGAGCCTAAATAGACGAATGTCGACTTTAAGTAGGCTCATCTCGAAATCCATAGACAAGTGCCTACTATTCTTTAACCTTTTGAAAGGGGGCAAGAAGTTCAAGTGGTAAGCTGGGTGCGAACTCGCCTTTCAAGCACTCAAAAAGCACCTCGCTGAGTCTCTTATTTTATCCAAACCAGTCACGGGGAAAATATTGTACTTATACCTTGCTACAACCAATCATGAAATCAGTGTAGCACATGTTTCGGAGGATACAAAAATACAAAGATCAGTCTACTACGTTAGTAAAATACTACTGGGAGTTGAGTCGAGATATCCACTAATGTGAAAACTAGCATTGTGCCTAGTTCATACGTCTCAAAAGCTTCAACCTTACTTTCAAGCACATCATATTCATGTGCTAACTGTTCAGCCTCTAAGAAAGATATTAGGGAAACCTAAAGCATCCGGAAGACTATTAAAGTGGGTGGTTGAACTCGGGAAGTTTGAGATCACATACCACATGAGAACGACAATAAAAGGTCAGGCCTTGGCTGAATTTATAGTTGAATGTACATGAATGACCAACAAAGAAGTCATAACTCCAGCTCGCGAGCGATGGAGACTTTATGTTGATCGATCCTCTAACAAGAACGGATCGACAACATGCATGATCCTAATAACTCTATCAAGAAACAAGTTTCACTCTACCTAAAGATTTGGCTTCAAGGCTTCAAATAATGAAGCTGAATATGAGGCACTATTAGCAGGGCTCCGAGTAGCTTCTGAGCTAAAAGCTAAGGCCATACACTGCTATAGTGATTTCAAGTTGGTAGTCAACCAAGTGTTAGGGGAGTATCAGGCTCGGGGGACTAAAATTCCAACATATTTGGAAAAATTCATAGAGGTATTTGAAAAATTCGAGTTCTACATATATCGAGCAGGTTCCACGAGAACAGAAATTGAATGCCGATGCCCTACCTCGACTTGTTACAACCAGGGAGGCTGACACACTCAATGCGGTAAGAGTGAAGTTCTTACCTGAACTGAGCCTGACGAGGTCGAAGCTTTCTTGGATGACACCTATAATCAACTACCTTGAAACTAGGAACCTGCCTGTAGAACGGAACTAGGCGCGAAAAGTAATGTACAAAATAACAAGGTACATTATTTTGGAAGGTAGATTGTACAGAAGAGGATATTCCATGCTATTACTGCACGTGTGACTTCACACGAGTCTAAGAAAATCCTAGAAGAAATTCACAAAGGATTTTGTGGTAATCACGTTTGGGGACATAGCCTCTAAAAAAAAGTAATAAGGTAGGTGTATTTCTAGCCTACGATAAAAACAGACTCATTTGAATACGTAAAGTGTTGTGACAAGTGTCAACATTTTTCCTCGATACCTCAAGCTTCACCAACCAAGCTCACAGTGGTGAGCTACTCTTGGCCATTCATGTTATGGGGGATCGACCTCATCGGGTCCCTACTAACGGGAAAAGGTGGAGTCAAATATGCAGGTTGACTACTTCACTAAATGGACTGAGAATGGACCGAGTCTGAACCTCTGGCCATAATCACCTCGAAGAAAGTTCTAGACTTTGTGGTGAAGAACATCATTTGCAGATATTGGATATAGTCAAAGATAGTCTCAGACAATGGAACCCAGTTCGTCAGCGAGCTGTTCACACAATTCTACGAGAAAAATAGGATTACTAAAAGCTTCCCCTCAGTGGCCCACCCCCAAGAAAATGATCAGGTCAAAGCTGTAAACAAGACTCTCAAGAGTTCTATGAAGAAAAGGCTTGAATAGGCTTAAGGTAGATGGATAGAAGAGTTACCACAAGTCCTGTGGGCTTAAGGGCGATGGTTTAAATCTGAACCTAACACACACCCTTCTCCCTAGCCTACACTGCGAGGGGATGTTGCCAATTGAGATCAAAGTTCCTACTATAAGGCGTGAAGCATATAATCAATACTCAAACAAATCCCAGCTCGAAGAATCCCTAAATCTAATTGAAGAAAAAGTGCGATGAAGCTTGACTTAAAAATGCTGCATACCAGCAAAGGGCTACAAGATATTTCAACAATAGGATTCGAGGTAGACACTTTAGATTGGGAGACATGGTGCTAAGGTGCATATTTTTGGCTACGCGAGACCCCTCTGGAGGCATGCTTGGACCTAATTGGGAAGGACCTTACCAAATTGAATCCATCATTCGACCTGGAGTCTATAAACTAGCTCGATTAAATGGAGAATTGGTCCCATGAGCTTGGAACATTAGAACTCTACACTCATATTATAAATAAATTATGGAATGATGTTTATTTAGTTGTAACCAAGCTTGCATTTTCCCAAAGACACTCTTTTCCCTTTGTAATGTCCCGATTTCCCTAATAAGGCTTAGTGCCTTGATTAGGGGGCCATGAAGGCAGTAATCGATTTAATTGCATTATTATGTGATGATATGCATGATTATATGAATTATGTGAGTTATATTATAATATAATTGTATTTGCATGTTTAGGTGTATTAAGCATGCATGAGGGCCCATTTCTTATTAGAAGGGCATTTTCGTAATTCTAGCTCTTTGAGGGCATACTTGTATATATATGTGCATATTTATTGAGACCACATTATTATGTGGATATATTGAGTTGTTCGGCATGAGGAGATCCTAGGGAGAAAATAGTCATAAAGGAGTCAAATACCTGGCTTAGGGTGAGCCTAGGGATAATTTGGTAATTTAGTACATTACTGAGATTTTTCAAGTAATGAGAAACTATTTAATGATTATTTGAGGGTATTGGAAGTAACAGGAATTATGAGGCGTTAATTATGATTAATGGGAAATGTGAGAAAAGACTAATTTACCCTTGAGGGCATAAGAGAGCAAGGCATAGGCAAATGGGCAATTTGGTCTTTTTATGTCAAAGAGGTGACTTAGTTAGATGGGAAGGTAACCTATAGAGGTTACAAGCATCAAGTAACAACTCTCTCTCTCTCTCCCTTTGCGTTCTCTCTCCCTTTATCTAGGTTGGGTTGGCTTTTGAGAAAAGCTAAGGGAATTTAAGGCTTGGAAGTTTGAATTTGGGTTGTTTGATGTTCTTGAGGCTAGGAGTTGATTATCTGCAGCTAGAAGGACCTAATTCACCATTGAGGTAAGCTAAAAATTTCTACTTTGATTTAATTCTGCTTTGGTTTTCAAGTGTTCTTGATATTGGAGGATCAAGGTACTGATTTTGAGTTTTGGTGGGGTTTCAACCAAGTTTAAGGATGGGTTTTGATGGTGTTAATGTGTTAATGATGTTCTGGGACTCAATTGTGATTTTAGGATTGGTTTGGGATGGATTTTAGAAAGAATTGGCTTGAGGAAAATCTGGAAAATTTGGGTTTGTAGGTTCGCCCCGCGACTCTATTTTTGGGGCGCTGTGACTTGTGTGAACCTAGAGCCCAGGGTGTTGTGATTTGCGTAGGCGCACCGCATTGCGCATCCCTGGGAAATTAGGGCGAGGGGGCTCTAACTTGAGGATTTCCGTGACCCGTCAAGGAGGCCATGACGCACATAAGGAGAAATGGCCAGAACATGTTTTGAGTGACAGAAAATCAAACCTAAAGGCTCGGGAAGGATTCTACTACCCATTTTAGTAGAATTTGAGGTCCCGAAGACTAGCACTCAGTCCGGAAGTATTTATTTCTTCGATATTGATGAATATCATTTATTATGATCATGACCAGCATACCAATAGGGCTCGAGAAAGGATTGTACTCGAGGGTCGTTCATATTTAACTTGTGCTTGGACCAAAGGTAAGAAAACTGCACCCAATACGTGATGTATGTGATTAGGGCTCGGGCCCTTGTGAATGAGCATGATTATGATTGTGCCTATGATTGCTTGATTAAGCATGTTTGAATACCTTGTATGTGGATAATTGTTAAATGGTGTATGCATGTTTGCATTATTTGATTGACAAGCATTGACTTATGAGTCAACGACGAAAATAGTGCACTGAGTGCTGGTCGATATGGTTAGGCCTAATAAGAAGCATATTATATGCTTGACGAACACTATGGTCATCAGAAAACTAAAGTGCTAGGTATGCTGGGCCAGCTCTAAGGCTGGTTATACAGAGGATAAGGAAGTGTTGCCCGGGGTGACTTAATAGTCCCATATCCTTGGGCAACGAACCCTAGTATGACTTATTAGTCATTTATTTAGGGAAGTGACCCCAGGGTGACTGTATGGTCACGTAATTAGGGCAACGAGCCCCAATATGACTTATTAGGCACTTATCTGAATGGAATGAGTGCATGAAAATGGTTATCATTGCTAAGCATGCATATTATGATTCTGTGATATGTTATTAACTGCTTATGAGTATGTTTAAGTTTTCTTGTTGAGCCTTGGCTCACGGGTGCTATGTGGTGCAGGTAAGGTGAAAAGGAAGCTGGACCAGCCATGAGTTGGAGAGCTTCAGTGGCTACGTGTACAAATGCGGCTGCACTACCACTACAGACGAGGTTTCTTAGAGGGACTAGGGTCAAACTCTAATTTGCCGCTTAGGTCGGGTATTTGTAAATTTTGAGTTGTAATTACCCTTTTGAACATGTAAATGACCTTGTAAATGTTTGTTTCGGGATCCAATGTATGCAGTTAATGTTTTAATGAAAAGAATATTCCTTTTGTCAATTCTTTTTAACCCTAAGCCGTTAATCACGTTTTGTTGCACGTTTATGGCCAAATGATTTGATTAGCGAGCCTAGTACTATTTAAAATACACAGTTTAACAGTCTTGGCTATCCAGGGCATTACAACTTGGTATCAGAGTGTGCTAAGGTTAAGGGTTCCTAAAGACATGTTGGGCACTGTAACGCCCTGGATAACCAAGGCCGTTACACTGTGTGTTTAAAATAGTGCAAGACTTGCTAATCAAGTCATTTAAACAAAATGTGAATTCAATGTCATCAACGGATTAGGAATAAAAGATTTTGGTCATAAACAGGCTATTTTCATTAAAAATGACAGTTTAATACATGGAAACTCATAACACGGTTTAGACGACTTAGTTACAGGAAATTCCAAGAGTTACAAATAATTCAAGCCACTCTAATGGAAAAATATACATTTTAGGTTTCCGTCCCTGTACAATTCCTCGACCGTGGTGGCCGAGTAGCTGACAATGTACACCTCACCCCCAGAGCTCTCCAACTCATGGTTGATTCAGCCTACCCTTGCCTTTACCTGCACCACGTAGCACCCGTGAGCCGAGGCCCAACAAGAAAACATGGTATCATAGCAAGATCAACATTATTAATCAAGCATTCCACAATGCATAACTAGGAATTTAGCAATTCAAAGCATTTGCCCAATCAGTGATAACACTCAGCAGATAAGCAGTTTATCATCTAGACGGTCAACCAATCATATCCATAACACAATATTCATGTTCATAATCAACAGTCTATCTCATCCACCAATTGATATTCAGGGTGAGCGCCCTTAGGTCGCACCCTCTATTTAACACACTGTCTTTGGCTCACTTGGGCCGCCCCCAGTGTAATACTCACTGACTTCGGACAGCTTAACCGAGCTCAGTGATAAATAAGCTGCCTCAGCTACCAGTGGCCGAGCCGCGCCCTGTGCGCAAATGTTGATTCCGACGCCCTTAGGCCGGTTATCGCATGTCCCATGGCATAATACCACCTCATGACATGATATACGAATATAGGGAGCTCTTAGTCCCATCATGTTCATATGGTTAATCACATTCATATAAAAAAGTACACAAACGTAGGGAACACTTAGTCCCAACCTAACCACATAATCAGGTGCAACTTTCTTACCTTTCGATTCGCTAGCTTTGATCACTTGACTCCTTGAGCATGATCCCTCTCGAGCCCTAGTGCTCACCTAAACACAATCATAGGTCAAAGTCATCACCAAACCTCAAATCCAAAACCTAGCCTCGGGACCAATCCCGAGCCCTCAGGAAGTCCTAGTTCCACCAAACAAGGTGGTGGAACCAAACCCCAAACCCTTGGTCAAAAACCCTTGCAAATAACCCTAAAATCCCTTTATGGAAACAGGGCAGCGCTACAGTGCTCTTAGGAGGGTGCTACAGCGCTACAAGCAGAACCAAATTCCCCCAGAAAGCTTGGCCTAGCACTACAGCGGCCAAAGGCTAGCGCTACAGCGCTAGTCACAGACAGGCAATACCCCAATTTTCCCTCGTGCGATTTCCTTGAGCCAAACTCAACCAAAACCTCTCCAAACCTTCACCAAACTCAAAAACAACATTATTAACACACTCCACTCATGCCAAGCACCCCAAATACCCAGAAATCAAACACATGCATCCCTAATCTCAAAATTCACCATAGCCACTTCTAGATATCAAAACTCAGCAGAAACCAGTCAAAACATCAAAGTTAAAAGCTTAGAATTTCTTACCTTTAGTGGGAATTCGGTTTCAAGACAACCTTTACACCTACTTAGCTTGCTCTCCCTCAACCTTTGGCTTGAATTCCCTAAAGTCCCCACCAGACTTAACTTAAACACCATAGTTTAAAAACTAAAACCAGAAACTGAAGAACTCTAAAGTCTTACCTCAGGTGTGGTGTGTTCTTGCTAAACCCCTGCCAGTTCTTCAAACCTAGCTTAGGATCCTTGATGCTCAGCCTAACCCAGCTCTCCTCTGAGCTTTGCTCCAAGAAAACCCAAGAAAAGTGGTGAGAGAACCACAAACCGACCCTAGAGAAAACTCTCCGTTTTCCTCTCCTTTCTCTTTTCTTTCTTTTCCTTCTTCAGACTTCTGTAGTATTTTACCACTTCCACTAACATAAAGCCTCAGTAATACCCATATTTAAAAAGAAAAATGACCTTAATGCCCTCCCTTTTATTTCTAACACTTTAATCCACTTAAGGGCATTTTAGTCATTTCACCCAAATTCCCGCTAATTCCTCGAGTGTCTCTAATATTTACCTCTTACATCCCAATACCTAATTAACCACTAATAATATTCCTCGATGTCAATATAGACCCCAATATACTCACTAAATTCCCATTTATACCCCAGGCTCACCCCGAGCCGGGTATAAATCTCTGCCATGACTTTTTCGCTAATCTGCTCACTAGGATCGTCTCGAGTCACAGATCACAGATATATCCACATAATAATGTGGTCTCAACATTAGCTTACCAATATACACACAAGTACACAATTACGCTCTCAATGAGCCAAATTACCAAAATACCCTCACAACAGAGTATATAGCCCCATGCATGCCTTTATCATCATATAATAATATGACCCACATAATCATGCATATAATCATATAATAGCACAACAAATCAATTATGGCCCTCCTGGCCTCCTAATCAAGGTCCTAAATCTTATTAGGAAATTTGGGTCGTTACAGGCACGTACACTCGCCACTAAATACAAGCTCGACTCAAGGTTCGATAACTATTTATTTAGTTATGTGTTTAACTGCTTAAATAAGATATAAATGCCTTATCTGCCTGCCTGATTAGGAAGCATGAGATATTCTAGTAGGGCATGGCCTTTCCCTGCTGAATGATTGATGAAGACATGCTTATTAGCACTGATATTGCTTGTGAATGCAAAGGAAACGCTTATTAGCATTGTTATATGTACATGTATGCGAGGAAAATCTTATTAGCACTGTTAAATGTTAAAGAAATTCTTATTAGCATCTCTATTTGTCTATGAATGCCAAAAAATGATTATTAGCATCATTACTTGTTTATAAATGTTAGGAAGTGCTTATTAGCACCATGTTTGAGTATGAACATGAACCGAAATGCTTATCAGCATGATTGTTGAATGTGAATGTTTGTTTGTTTGTTCTTGGACCGTAAGGCAGCAAGAGGTATAATTATTAATACCTTACTGGCCGAATTGATTACTACAGCATGGTACAAGCTTGGAAGTATGCTTCCAAGGTAGACAAATCTACAAGTTGGTTAGGGAATACATGATGAGAATGAGAACATGGTCAGACCCCTTCCCCAAATCCTGACAACTGGCAGCAAATGCTTGCTGATATGCAAGCCAGATTACTGAGTTAGGAAGAAGAGATTCGCCTCTTGAGATAGCAACAGGTTCCTGCAGGGAACATTCACCCAAAGGTGCCACCTGTGTTGGTGCTGACGGCAGTACAACCATCAAAGACTAGGAATAGATGGGAACCTCTCTATGAAAGGTTCTGGAAACACACCCTCTAGTTTTTTAGGGTAGTGCAGATCTGGCTAAGGTCGAGCAGTGGATGAGCATGGTTGCCAGTATCTTGGATTTTATGAGGGTAGTTTGTAATGAGAGGGTAGTTTGGATTTTATGGTTGCCACATATATGTTTTGAGAGGATGCCCGAATTTGGTGGGAAGTGATATCCTAGACTAGAAATGTGAATACCATGGATTGGGAAGAGTTCAATATGGTATTCAATGAAAAGTTTTATAATGATGCAGTTAGTGCTGCAAAGGCAGAGGAATTCAGTAAACTGCTTTAGGGGAATATGTCAGTGACAGAGTATGCACTGAGATTTGATAGATTAGCCAAGTTCACTGCAGACTTACTGCCCACTAATGGGACAATAAAGGAAAGATTCCTTCAGGGGCTACAACCTACGATAGCCCGGGATGTTTGCATTACCACCGTGCCTGGGGTAACAACTTATTCAGAGGTGGTGGAGAAAGCCTTTACTGCAGAGGGTGCAGAGAACAAAATTTGGCACGAGAACCTGGCCAGGAGAGACAGTAGGAGGATGAGACCTCCATTCATAGGTTCAGGTAGGGGCAGAGGCCCCAGTGATCAGAAAAGGAAGGCTCAAGATGCCTTTTCAGCTACAGGCCCTGATAGGAGACCACATAGTATACAGATAGGCTGCCAGGGCAGCAATGAGGGCTAGAAAACTTATCCAGAGTGCAACAAGGGTAGGAGGTGTCACATAGAAGAGTGTCATGCAAAGTCCTAATTTTTGTGCAGGATAGTTGGACACCTAAATAAAGATTTCCCGAGAGCAAGAAAGAATGAACAAAGGAAGGTAGATAGCTCGACTCCAGCTTGAGTGTTCGCATTAACTCAGGAAGAGGTGGAGGCTGAGGCTAGTACCTCAGTAGTGACAAGTTAGATTTCTAGCGCTAGAACCTCTTATATTGTTTTAATTGATTCTGGTGCTACACACTCTTTTGTTTCTAGTTGGATTATTGATATACTGTGTAGGCTATGTGATTATTATGCTATGGGGTCTGAAATCGTATTCCTTACTGAGGAGTTAGTAGTTTCTAAGAGATGGGTTAGATTACTGCCAGTGGCAGTGGATGGCAGCGAATTGTCAGTTGAATTGATAGAGTTGGTTATGATCGACTTTAACATGATTATGTGTATGGACTGGTTGGTGAAGTATAGGGAAACCATAGACTGCAAGAAGAAGATGGTAACCTCTGAACCTGAGGGTGAGGATCCCTTTGTATTTTTTGGCACTTTGCGTGGACCTCGTGTACCTATGATATCAATATTAAGGGCTAGAGACCTACTACGAGGTGGTTGCATAAGATTCCTAGCCAGTGAGGTAGATACCACTTAGGTCGTTCAAGTGGGACCAGAAGAGACTAGATTAGTATGTGAGTTTTTGGATGTGTTTCCAGAGGATTTACCAGGGTTTCCGCCACACAGAGAGATAGATTTTGTTATTGAACAGTCACCAGGGACAGAGCCAGTGTCTAGGCACTGTACTGAATGGCCCCAACAGAGTTGAAAGAACTGAAGGTACAATTATAGGAGTTGTTAGACTTGGGTTTTATTAGACCCAGTTTCTCACCATGGGGTGCACCAGTCCTATTTGTAAAGAAGAAGGATGGTTCTTTGAGGATGTGCATTGACTACAAGGAACTGAACAAGTTAACCATTAAAAACAAGTATCCTCTTCCAAGGATAGATCACTTGTTTGATCGAATGCAGGGTAAGACGGTATTCTCAAAGATAGATATTTGATCTGGTTATCACCAACTAAGGATCAAGGAGGGAGATATACTGAAGACTGCTTTTCGTAACAGATTTGGGCATTATGAGTTTCTAGTCATGTTATTTGGTTTGACTAATGCCCCAACAATTTTTATGGATCTGATGAATAGGTTGTTCAAAGATTATCTGGATCAGTTTGTGATCGTCTTCATCGATGATATTCTAGTTTATTCTCAGTTAGAGGAAGAACATGAGCATCAGCTCAGGCTGGTTCTACAGAGGCTGAGGGAACACAGAATGTATGCGAAGTTTAAGAAATGTGGGTTCTAGTTAGTGTAGGTGACTTTCCTTGGTCACATTGTCAGTAGGGATGGAATCAAGCTGGACCTAGCTAAGGTTGATGTAGTCAGAGATTGGCCAAGGCCAAGGAATGCCTCAGAGATTAAAAGCTTCCTTGGATTGGCAGATTATTACAGATGTTTGTTGGAAGGGATCTCAAGGATTGCTACCCCACTGACAGAGCTAACATGCAAGAATTAGAAGTTAGCATGGTCAGATAGATGTGAGAACAACTTCCAAGAGTTGAAGCCGTGATTGAATTCAACTCCCGTTCTGAGCCTTCCAATAGATTAGGAGAAGTTTGTAATGTACTGTGATGCCTTGAGACAGGGTTTAGGATGTGTTCTTATGTAGATAAGGAAGGTGATTGCCTATGCATCACGTCAGTTGAAGGATTATGAGCAAAGGTACCCCACTCATGATCTAGAGTTAGCATCGGTGGTCTTTGCACTAAAGGTATGGAGGCATTAACTTTACGGGGAGAAGTGTGAGATATACACAGACCCCAAGGGCTTGAAGTACTTCTTCATGCAGCAAGACCTAAACATGAGATAGAGGTTGTGGATGGAGATGGTGAAGGCTTATGACTGTGAAATGTTGTATCACCCAAGAAAGGCCAACGTGGTGGTAGATGTTTTATGCTGGAAATGTCTGGGACAATTATACAGTGCGAGGTAGATATCCAAAGAGTTGGAAAAGGATATGACTAGAGCTGTGATAAAGTTAGTGGTGGTCCAGTTAGCCAACATCACACTTCAATCTACTCTATTGCAGAGGATAAAGGAAGACCAAATGTAATGTCCCAAATTCCCTAATATGGCTTAATGCCTTGATTAGGGCGCCAGGAGGGCAATAACTGGTTTATTGTATTATTATGTGATAACATGCATGGTTATGTGAGTTATATTATTATATGACTGAATTGGCATGCACGTGGGCTCGTTTCTTATTATAAGGGCATTTTAGTAATTTTGGCTTGTTGAGGGCATAATTGTATATATGTGCATATATGTGATATATGTGTGAGACCACATTATTATGTGGGTTTATTTGGGTTACTCAGCCGGAGGCGATCCTAGGGAGCAAGTTAGCGGTTTAGTCACAACGGGGTCAAATACCGAGCTCGGGGTGAGCCTAGGAATAATTTGGTAACTCAGTACATTACCGGGATTGATCGGATAATGGGAAATTATTTGGTAATAATTTGAGGATATTTGAAGTAATGGAACTGTGAGACGTTAATTATGATTAACGGGAAAAGTTGTAAAAGACTGAATTTCCCTTGAGGAACTTTGAGAGAGAAATTTTACATAGGGGCATGTAGGTCTTTGTGTGATAAAGTAGTGATTTAAGCACTAACTCCTTCAGCAGCAAGAAACGCCAAAGAAGAGAACTTACTCACCTCTCTCTCTCCCCTTTCGTTTCTCTTCCTTTCTCTCTATCTTGGTTTGATTTTTTGAGGAAACTAGAGAATCATAGAAGCTAAGGCTTGGGAATTTAAAGCTTGAGGTCTAGAGTTTGATTAGCTACAGTTAAGAGGTGGAATTCACAGTTGAGGTAAGCTATAAACTCTGTTTTTAATTGAATTTTGTTTTGGTTTTATGGGGATATTGAGCTTGAGGTTCAAGGTATTGAAATTAATATTTGTGGGGGATTTAGATCAATTTAAAGTTGGGTTTTGTTGTTGGTAGTATGCCTAAGTTGTTAACGGATTGAAGTGTGATTTTGGGAATTTTTTGGAAAGGATTTTCGGTGAGTTTTGGCTAAGGAAAACTGGGGAAATTTTGGGTTCGTGGGGTCGCGTCGCGGCCCTGTTCTTGGGGTGTCGTGACCCATGTGAACCCAAGGTGGAGGGGGCTCAGTTTGAAGTAGGCATGCCACAGCCCTCAGAGTGAAGTCGCTGCGCATGTCCCTAGGAAGAGGCAGGGTGAGACCTCAGATTGGAGGCGCGCCGTGACCCTCAAGGTCAATTCGCAGCCCGCATAGATAGTTTTGTCAAAGCTAGATTTTGAGTGATGGGTACTCAAACCTATGGGCTCAAGATCGATCCTACTACTTGATTTAGTAGAATTTGAGGTCTCGGAGGCTAGGACTCAGTCTGGAAGCCTTTATTTGCTCGTTATTGATGGATTCTATATTTGGTTATGACTAGGTTACTGCTAGGGGCTCAGAATCTGGTTCGTGCTCGAAGGTCATTCTTATTTTACATTACACTCAGACCTAACGTAAGGAAATTGCATCCCATACATGATGTATTTGATTAGGGCTTGGCCCGAACATTGAATATTGATTTGATTTAGCCTTGGGCCCCTGTTAATTCATATGATTATGATTATGCCTGTGATTATTGATTAAGCATGTTGAATGCTATGTATCTGGATATTTTCTATATGATATATGCTTGTTTGTATTATTTGATTGAAAAGAATTGACTTATGAGTCAAGAACGGCAATACCGCGCTAAGCGCTGGTCAAAAGCATTGACTTATAAGTCAAGGGTGCCAATAGCACGCTGAGCACTGGTCGATATGGTTAGGCCTAATCTGGAGCACATCGTACGCATGTTCTACCAATGGTCGTTGAAAATTAAAGGCCAGGTACGTTGGCCCAGCTCTAAGGCTAGTTATAGAGAGGATAGGGCAATGGGCCCTGGGGTGACTTATTAGTCCCATATTCTAGGGTTGGGCCCCAGTATTATTTATTAATCATTTAATTTGGGCAACATGCCCTAGTATGTTTCATTAATCATGTATTTTTTGTCAATGGGCCCTGATATGATTCATTAATCATTTAATTAGGCTAGCTGGCCTCTATATGATGCTGTAGTCATTTATATGAATGGTATGCATGCATGAGTAGGGTTATTACTGCTAGGAATACTTATTATGATTTGGTAACATTCTATTAACTGCTTATAAGAATGTTTAAGTTTTCTTGTTGAGCCTTGGCTCATGGGTGCTATGTGGTGCAGGTAAGGGTAAAGGGAAGCTGGACCAGCCATGAGTTGGAGAGCTTCAGTGGCAATGTGTACATATGCAGCTACTCGACCACCATGGCTAGGGTTTCTCAAAGGAACTTGGGTCAAACCCTAAAATTGTCGCTTAGGTCAGTTGGTTGTAATTACCCTTTTGAAACTGTAAACAACTTTGGAAATGTTTATTATGGGATCCCATGTACAACTTAACATTTGAACGAAATAACCATTCCATTTGACCTAAATTTTTAACCCTAGACCATTAAACATGTTTATGGTTAAATGACTTGTTTAGCAAGGCCATCACTATTTAAATTACATAGTGTAATGGTCTTGGCTAACCAGGGTGTTACAACTTGGTATCAGATTGTGCAAGGTTAAGGGTTCTTGAAGACTGCATGGACATGTACACTTGCCACTAAAGACAAGCTCGACTCAGGGTTTGGTTACTATTTATGTGGTTATGTGTTTAACTGCTTAAATAGGATTGAAATGCCTTATCTGCCTGCCTTTTTAGGTAGCAAGAGATATTTTGATAGGGCCTGGCCTTTGACTATTGCATGATTCATAAAGACGTGCTTATCTACACTTGTATTGCTTGTCAATGCAAACGAAACACTTATTAGCATTGTTATATGGACATGTAGGTTAGGACATGCTCATTAGCACTGTAATAGATACATGTATGCCAAAAAATGTTTATTAACATTGTTATTGGGTTATGAATGTCAGAAAGTTCTCATTAGCACCTACATGAATATGAACATGAATTTACATGCTTATTAGCATGACTGTTGAATGTGAATGATTATTTGCTTAGTCTTGGACCGTGAGGCTATAAGAGGTTTAGTTATTACTGCCTAACTGTCTGAATTGAATATTGCATCAAGGTATACGCTTAGAAGTATGCCTCCAATGCAGATAAAATCATCAGCTGGCTAGGGAGATCAGGGTGAGACCCCTCCTCGAGCTCCTAAGAGCTGGCAGCAAGTGCTTGCTAATTTGCAAGCTAGGTTATTGAGGCAAGAAGAAGAAATCCACCTTCTATGACAACCACAGGTTCCTGCAGGGAACAATTTGCCAAAGGTACCACCTGTGATGGTGTCAACAGTATTATAGTCGCTATAAGCTAGGAACAGATGTGAAACTCTTTATGAGAGGTTCAGGAAATAACACCCTCTAGTTTTTAGGGCAGTGTAGATCCGGCTAAGGCCGAGCTGTGGATGAGTATGGTTACCACCATCTTGGATTTTATGAGGGTGGTTGGTAATGAAAGGGCGGCCTATGCCACATACATATTTCAGGGGGATGCTCGAATCTGGTGGGAGGTATTATCCCAAACCAGGAGTGCTAATACCCTGGAGTGGGAAGATTTTAGGACTCTGTTGAATGAAAAGTATTACAATGATGCAATTAGGGCTGCAAAAGTTGAAGATTTCAGCAAGTTACTTCATGGCAACACATCAGTGACAGATTGGCAAAGATTTCCAGGGAACTGGTGCCCACTGATGGGACTATAAGAGAGAGGTTTCCCCAGGGACTGCAACCTATGATAGCCTGAGATGTTTGTATCACTACTGTGAATGGAGTGACTACTTATGCATAGGTTGTTGAGAAGGCGCTCATAGTTGAAGGCACAGAGAATAAAATTCAGCGCGAGAATGCGGCCAGGAGAGACACTAGGAGGGTGGGACCTCTATTTATGAGTTTAGGTAGGGACGGAGGCCTCATAAAAGGAAGGCTCTTCATGCCTTTCTATCTCAAGGCCTTGATAGAAGACCACGTGGTGTTCAGATAGGCCGCTAGCGCGACAATGAGGGCTGGAGGACCTTTCTAGAGTGCGCCAAATGTAGGAGGCGCCATATAGGAGAGTGTTAGGCAAAGGCCTCCTTTTTGTGCGGGATAGTGGGACACTTAAAGAAAGATTGCACGAAAGCAAGAAAGAAAGAACCAAGAAAGGCAGTCAGCTTGAACCTAGCTCGAGTGTTTGCATTGACAAAGGCAGAAGTTAAGGCTTGCCCCTCAGTAGTGACTTGTGAGCTTTCTAGTGCTGGAACCTTTTATATTGTTTTAATTGATTCTAGTGCTACACACTCTTTTTGTTTATACCAGGATTACTGATAGACTATGTAGGTCATATGATTATTATTCTATGGGGTTTAGGACCTTATTGGCCACTGATGACTTAGTAGTTTCTAGGAGATGGGTCAGATCATTGCCAGTGACAGTGGAGGGTAGAGAGTTGTTAGTTGATTTGATAGAGTTGGTTATGACCGACTTTGATATGATTCTGGTTTGGACTGGTTAGTGAAATATGGGGCAACCACAGACTGTAAGAGGAAGATGGTAACCTTTGAGCCTGAGGGTGAGGATCCTTTTGTACGTGTTGGCACTGTGCATGGACCCTATGTACTGATGATATCAGTATTGAGGGCAAGAGATCTATTGCAAGGTCTTTGCATAGGATTCCTAGCCAGTGTGGTAGATACCACTTAGGTCGTGCCAATGGGACCAGAGGAGACTAGACTAGTCTGTGAGTTTCTTGATGTGTTTCCAGAGGATTTTCCAGGGTTTTCGCCACACACAGAGATAGAGTTTGTTATTGAACTAGCACCAGGGATAGAGCCATTGTCTAGGGCACCGTACCGAATGACCCCAACAAAGTTAAAAGAATTAAAGGTAGATTTGCAGGAACTATTAGACTTGGGTTTTATTATGCCAGTTTCTCACCATGGGGTGCACCGGTCCTATTTGTAAAGAAGAATGATGGTTCTTTGAGGATGTGCATTGACCACAAGGAACTAAATAAGTTAACAATGAAGAACAAGTATCCTCTGCCAAGGATAGATGACATGTTTGATCATTTGGAGGCTAAGACGGTATTCTCAAAGATAGATCTTGGATCTAGTTATCACCAGCTGAGGATCAAGGAGGGAGATATACCAAAGATTGCTTTTTGTACCAGATATGGGCATAATGAGTTCTTAGTTATGTCATTTGGTTTGACTACTGCCCCAGCTACTTTTATGGATCTGATGAACAGAGTTTTCAAAGATTATGTGGATCGGTTTGTGAGCATCTTCATCGACGATATCCTGATTTATTCTTAGTTAGAGGTAGAACATGAGTAACATCTCAAGTTTTTTCTATGGAGGCTAAGGGAACACAGACTATTTGTGAAGTTTAAGAAATGTGAGTTCTGGTTGCCGTAGGTAACTTTGCTTGGTCATATTGTCAATAGGGATGGGATCAAGGTGGACCGAGCCAAGATTGAGGTAGCCAGAGAGCAGCCAACGCCAAGGAACACCTCAGAGATTAAGAGTTCCCAAGGAAATTTGTGGAAGGGTTCTCAAGGATTGCTATCTCAAATAGGTGTGAGTGCAACTATCAGGAGTTGAAGCAGCGATTGATTACATCTTTAGTTATGAGTCTTCTGATAGATTAGGAGAAGTTTGTGGTGTAATGTGATGCCTCACGATAGGGTTTGGGTTGTGTTCTCATGCAGACGGGGAAGGTGATTGCCTATGCATCACGTCAATTGAAAGAATATGAATAGAGATACCACACTCATGATCTGGAGTTGACATCAGTGGTCTTTTCATTAAAGGTATGGAGGCATTACCTTTATTTGGAGAAGTGTGAGATATATAGTGACGACAAGAGGCTGAAATACTTCTTTACATAGAAAGACCTAAACATGAAACAGAGGCGTTGGCTGGAGTTGGTGAAGGATTATGACTATGAAATTCCGTATCACCCAAGAAAGGACAACAGGGTGGCAGATGCCTTAAGTCGGAAGGGTCTGGGACAGTTATATAGTGCGAGACTGATATCAAGGGAGTTGGCAGAGGATATGACCAGAGATTGCATAGAATTCCTTGTGGGCCAGTTGGCCAATATCACGCTACAATCTACATTGTTTGAGAGGATAAAGGAAGGTCAGTTGGGTGATCCACAACTGATGAGGATTAGAGGGGATGTCCTAGCTGGAGTGGCTAGGGATTATACAACGTCATAAATGGGCTTTTTGAGATACAAGGGTCGAATTTGTCTTCTGGTGGACACTATTATCAGATGGGAGATTTTGGATGAATCTCATACTACTCTTTTGCCTTTGCATCCAAGAACCATGAATATGTATCACGATCTGAGTTCACTATATTGGTGGCCTGGGATGAAGATGGATGTGGCAAAATATGAAGCTAAATGCTTGACATGTTAGGAGGTCAAGGCTGAGCATCAGAGAACAGCAGGGTTATTACAGACTCTTAAAATCCCAGAGTGGAAATAGGAGGACATCATGATGGATTTCATGGTTGGGTTACCCAGGATCGTGGATCAACATGATTTGGTGTGGGTTATCGTAGATCAATACAGCAAATCAGCTCACTTCTTACCAGTGAGGACGACTTATACAATTGGCCAGTACGCAGATCTCTATGTGAGAGAGATAGTGGCCTTCATGGGGCTCCGAGGTCGATCGTGTTAGATCAAGACACCACATTTACATCCAAGTTTTGAGAAAGTTTGTTGAAGGCTATGGGTATGCAACTCAAATTTAGTACATGCTGCGAGCATGTGCTCTAGACTTTGAAGGGTCCTAGAGTAAGTAATTGCCTTTGATAGAGTTTTCCTACAATAACAACTATCAGTCGACCATTGCAGTGGCTCCTTATGAGATGCTGTAAGATAAAAAATGTAGATCGCCCATTCATTAGGATGAGATAGGAGAATGGAAATACTTGGATCCTGAGGCAGTTCAGAGGACCAATGAGGCTATTGAGAATATCAGAGTTCAGATGCTCTCTTCTCAAAGCAGGCAGAAAATTTATGCTGATCCAAAACGTAGGAACGTGGAGTTCTAATTGGGAGACTATGTCTTCCTTAGAGTCTCACCATGGAATGGGGTGAGCAGATTTGGGATGAAGGGCAAGCTGAGCCCTAGATTTGGGGGACATTTTGAGATCCTAGAGAGGATCGGTCAGGTGGCCTATAGATTGGCCTTACCTCCGGCACTGTCGGCCATAAACAATTTGTTCCTTGTTTTGACACTTTGGAGATATGTGTCAGACGTGAATCATATGTTGAGTTACGAGGATCTGGAGCTTCAGGCAGATCTCTCTAATGAGGAACAACCAGTCCAGATAGTAGACAGAAATGACAAGGTCCTGAGGAGCAAGACTATGCCTTTGGTTAAGATATTATGGAGGAATAGCAAGGTCAAGGAAGCGACCTAGGAGCTGGAGTCAGATACACAGAATCAATATCCCTAGTTATTCAGGTAAAATTTCGAGGATGAAATTTCTATAAGGAAGGGATAGTTGTAATGTCCCAAATTCTCTAATATATCTTAGTGCCTTGATTAGGGGGCCAAAAGAGCAATAACTATTATATTGAAGTATTATGTGATAATATGTATGGTTGTGTGAGTTATATTATTATATGACTGAATTTTCATGCAGGTGGGCCTGAATCTTATTAGAATGGCGTTTTAGTAATTTTGGCCAGTTGAGGGCATACTTGTATATATGTGCATATATGTTATATATGTGTAAGACCACATTATTATGCAGGTTTATTTGGGTTACTCGACATGAGGAGATCCTAGGGAGCAAGTTAGCAGTTTAGTCACAACGGGGTGAAATACTGGGCTCATGGTGAGTCTAGGAATAATTTGGTAATTTAGTAGATTAAGGGGTAATGGGAAATTATTTGGTAATTATTTTAGGATATTGGAAATAACGGGAACTGTGAGACGTTAATTATGATTGACAGGAAAAGTGGTAAAAGACTGAATTGCCCTTGAGGGGATTTGAGAGAGAAATTCGACCTAGGGGCACGTAGGTCTTTGTGTGCTAAAGTAGTGACTTAAGTCACTAACTCCTTCCGCAACAAGAAACCCCAAAGAG
The DNA here is from genome assembly GCF_963169125.1 of Humulus lupulus. Lineage (NCBI taxonomy): Eukaryota > Viridiplantae > Streptophyta > Magnoliopsida > Rosales > Cannabaceae > Humulus > Humulus lupulus. The sequence goes on along the minus strand of NC_084794.1, from coordinate 75,883,477 downwards.
CATAACTTACTCAGCTCTCTCTCTCCCCCATTCGTTTCTCTTTCTCTCTCTCTATCTTGGTTTGATTTTTTAAGGAAACTAGATAATCATAGAAGCTAAGGCTTGGGAATTTAAAACTTGAGGTCTAGAGTTTGATTAGCTGTAACTAAGAGGTGGAATTCACAGTTGAGGTAAGCTATAAAATTTGTTATTAATTGTATTCAGTTTTGGTTTTATGGGGTTCTTGAGCTTGAGGTTCAATGTACTGAAATGAAGATTTGTGGGGGATTTAGAGCAAGTTAATGTTGGGTTTGGTTGCTGGTAGTGTGCCAAAGTTGTTCAGGAATTGAATTACCTAAGGGCTCGGGATCAATCCTACTACCCGGTTTAGTAGAATTCAAGGTCCCTGAGGCTAGAACTCCGTCCAGAAGCCTTTATTTGCTTGTTATTGATGGGATTCCATATTTGTTTATGACTAGGTTACCGCTAGGGGTTCAGAATCTGGATCGTGCTCGAAGGTCGTTCTTATTTCACTTTACACTCGAACATGTGGTAAGAAAACTACACCCAATACGTGATGTATTTGATTATGGCTTGGCCCGAACATTGAATATTGATTTGATTACGGCTTGGTCCCCTGTAAATGCGCATGATTATGATTATGCATGTGATTATTGATTAAGCATGTTGAATGCTCTATATCTGGATATTTTCTATGTGATATATGCTTGTCTTCATTATTTCATTGAAAAGACTTGGCTTATGAGTCAAGATAGACAATAACGCATTGAGCGCTGGTCGAAAACATTGACTTATAAGTCAAGAGCGGCAAAAGCACGCAGAGCACTGGTCGATATGGTTAGGCCTAATATAGAGAACATCATATGCTTGTTTGACCAAATGGTCGTGGAAAATTAGGTGCCAATTACGTTGGGCCAATTCTATGGCTGGTTATACAAAGAATAGGGCAATGGGCCCCAGAATGACTTATTAGTCCCATATTCTAGGGTTGGGCCCCAGTATGATTTATTAACCATTTAATTTGGGCAACATGCCCTAGTATGATTCATTAATCATGTATTTTTGGAAATGGGCCCCGATATGATTCATTAGTCATTTAATTAGGGTAGCTTGCCTCTTATGACACTGTAGTCATTTATATGAACGGTATGCATGCATGAGCAGGGTTATTACTGCTAGGCATGTTTATTGTGATTTGGTAAAATGCTATTAACTGCTTATGAGCATGTTTAAGTTTTCTTGCTGAGCCTCGGCTCATGGGTGCTATGTGGTGCAGGTAAGGGGAAGCTGGACCAGCCATGAGTTGGAGAGCTTCGGTGGCAATGTGTACATATGCAGCTGCTCAACCACCACGGTTGGGGTTTCTCAGAGGAACTTGGGTCAAACCCTAAAGCTGTCGCTTAGGTCGACTAGTTGTAATTACCCTTTTGAAACTGTAAACAACTTTGTAAATGTTTATTATGGGATACCATGTACAAATTAATGTTTTGACGAAATAACTATTCCTTTTGATCAAATTTTTTAACACTAAACTATTAAACACATTTACGGTGTAACAGTTTTGGCTAACCAGGGTGTTACACCAGCTGAGTGATCCATAACTTATGAGGACCAGAGGGGACATCCTAGCTGGAGTGGCTGGGGACTATACAATGTCAGATATGGGCTTGTTGAGATACAAGGGTCGGATCTGTATTCGGATGGATAGTGTTATCAGACGAGAGAATCTAGATGAATCTCACACCACCCCTTACTTCTTACATCCAGGCACAACGAAGATGTATCAGGATTTGAGATCGTTATATTAGTGGCCTGGGATGAAGAGGGATGTGACTGAATATGTAGCTAAGTGCTTGACATGTCAGCAGATCTAGGTTGAGCATTAGAGAACAATAGGGTTAGTACAACCTCTGGAAATCCTAGAGTGGAAATGGGAGAATATCATAATGGATTTTTTGGTTTTGAGGTTGATCGTGTAAGATTGGAACCCCACATTTACTTCCAAGTTTTGGGGAAGTTTGCAGAAGGCTATAGGTACACAACTTATGTTTAGAACAACTTATCATCCTCAGACATATGGACAATCTGAGAGGATGATACATATATTAGAGGACATGTTGCGAGCATGTGTACTAGACTTTGAAGGGTCCTAGAGTAAGTATTTTCCTTTATTAGAGTTTTCCTACAACAACAGCTATCAGTCGACCATTGGGGTGGCTCTTTATGGGATGTTGTATGGAAGGAAATGTAGATCACCCATTCCTTAGGATGAGAACGGAGAAAGGAAATACTTGGGTCCGGATGCAGTTTAGAGGACCAATGAGGCTATTGAGAAGATCAAAGATCGGATGCTCACTTATCAGAGTAGACAGAAAAGTTATGCTGGCTTAAAGCACATAAATGTGGTGTTCCAAGTGGGAGACTATGTCTTCCTTAGAGTCTCACCTTGGAATGGGGTGAGGAGATTTGGTAAGGAGGGCAAGCTAAGCCCTAGATCTGTAGGACCGTTTGAGATCCTAGAGAGGATTGGTCAGGTGGCCTATAGATTGGCCATACCTCCGACTTTGTCGATTGTACACGATGTGTTTCATATCTCGACGCTTTGAAAGTATGTATCTGTTGTGACTAATGCATGAAGTTACGAAGATCTCAAGCTATAGGCAGATGATTCTTATGAAGAACAGCCAGTCCAGATACTAGACAAAAAGGACAAGGTCATGAGGAACAAAACTATACATTTGGTTAAGGTAATATGGAGGAGCAGAACGGTCGAGGAGGCGACCTGGGAATTAGAGTCCAACATGCTGGATCAGTATCCCGAGCTATTTAGGTAAAATTTCGAGGACGAAATTTCTGTAAGAAGGGGATAGTTGTAACCCCCTGATTTCCCTAATAAGGCTTAGTGCCTTGATTAGGCGGTCCGGAGGGAAATTATTGATTTAATTGGATTATTATGTAAATATATGCATGATTATATGAATTATGTGAGTTATAGTATAATATGATTGTATTTGCATGTTTAGGTGTATTAAGCATTCATGTGGGCCCATTTCTTATTAGAAGGGCATTTTCATAATTCTGGCTCTTTGAGGGCATACATGTATATATATGTGCACATTAATTGAGACCACATTATTATGTGGATATATTTTAGTTGTTCGGTACGAGGCGATCCTAGGGAGCAAGTTAGCAGTCTAGTCATAACGAAGTCAAATACCCGACTTGGGGTGAGCCTAGGGATAATTTGGTAATTTAGTATATTACCAGAATTTTTTGAGTAATAGGAAACTATTTAATGATTATTTGAGGGTATTGGAAGTAACGAGATTTGTGAGGCGTTTATTATGATTAACAGGAAATGGGACAAAAGACTAATTTACCCTTAAGGGCATAAGAGACCAAGGTATAGGAAAATAGGCATTTTGGTCTTTTTATGTCAAAGAGGTGACTTCGTTAACAGGGAGGTAACCTCTAGAGGTTACAAGCATCAAGTAGGAGCTCTCTCTGTCCCTTTGTGTTCTCTCTCCCTTTCTCCAAGGTGGGTTTGTTTTTGAGAAAAGTTAAGGGAATTTAAGTGTTGGAAGTTTGAATTTGGGTGGTTTGATGTTCTTGAGGCTAGGAGTTGATTAGCTGCAGCTAGAAGGACCTAATTCACCGTATAGGTAAGCTGCAAATCTCTGTTTCGATTTAATTCTACTTTGGTTTTCAAGTATTCTTGAGCTTTGAGGCTCAAGGTATTGATTTTGAGTTTTGGTGGGGTTTTGATCAAGTTTAAGGTTGGGTTTTGATGGTGTTAATGATGTTCTGGGACTCAATGTGATTTTGGGATTGGTTTGGGATGGATTTTAGAAAGAATTGGCTTGAGGAAAAATTTGGAAAAACTGGGTTCGTAGGGTCGCGCTGCGACCCTATTCTTAGGGCGTCGTGACCCGCGTGAACCCAGAACCCAGGGGCTCTCTAATTTGCGTAGGCGCGCCGCGGCGCGCATCCCTGGGAATTTAGGGCGAGGGGGCTCTGGCTTGATGAGAGCCACAACTCGTCAGGGGGTGCCACAAAGTGCATAGTGAGAAATGGCCAAAACAGGTTTTAAGTGATGGGAACTCAAACCTAAGGGCTTGGGAAGGACTCTACTACTCGGTTTAGTAGAATTTGAGGTCCCACAAACTAGTACTTGCTCTGGAAGTATTTATTTACTTGATATTGATGAATATCATTTATTATGATTATGACTATGATACCACTAGAGATCGGGAAAGGATCGTGCTCGAGGGTCGTTCATATTTAACTTGTGCTTGGACCAAAGGTAAGAAAATTGCACCCAATACGTGATGAATGTGATTAGGGCTCGGACCCCTATGAATGAGCATGATTATGATTGTGCGTGTGATTGCTTGATTAAGCATGTTTGAATACCTTGTATGTGGATAATTATTAAATGGTGTATGCATGTTTGCATTTTCTGATTGAGAAGCATTGACTTTTGAGTCAACAGTGATAATAGTGCGCTGAACACTGGTTGATATGATTAGGCCTAATCAGGAGCGTACGATACGCTTGACCGACCCTATGGTCATCGGAAAACTAAAGTGCAAAGTACGCTGGGCCAGCTCTAAGGTTAGTTATATGGAGGATAGGGCTGTGGGCCTTGGGGTGACTTAATAGTCCCATATCCTAGGGCAGCGGGCCTCGGTATGAATTATTAGTCATTTATTTAGGTCATCGGCCACGAGGTGACTATATGGTCACGTAATTTTGGAAATAGGCTCCAATATGACTTATAAGTCACTTATCTGAATAGAATGCGAGCATGAGTAGGGTTATCACTGCTATGCCTGCTTATTATGATTTTGTGATATGTTATTAACTACTTATGAGTATGTCTAAGTTTTCTTGATGAGCCTTGGCTCACGGGTGCTATGTGGTACAGGTTAGGTGAAAGGGAAGCTGGACCAGCCATGAGTTAGAGAGCTTCAGTGGCGACGTGTGCATATGCAGGTGCTTGACCACCATGGCTGGGGTATCTCACAGGAACTAGGGTCAAATTCTAATTTGCCGTTTAGGTTAGCTGTTTGTAAATTTTTAGTTGTAATTTTCCTTTTGAAATTGTAAACGACCTTGTAAATGTTTCTTTTGGGATCTCATGTATGCAATTAACATTTTATTGAAAAGACTATTCCTTTCGTCCAAATTTTTTAACCCTATGTCATTAATCACAATCATATCATAAGTTCTAAAACATATAACTATAAGAAAAATAAATTTAAGGGCATGGATCAATAACCAAGAACCTGCCTAACCCTATAATGAGTCTGGATCAACTAGCACAAATAAATCGATATAAGGATAAAGTTGGAATTCTAGATTATCCAACAATATTCATAAATAGCTACAGAGCTGGAATTTTTCACAAAATAGTTTCAACCTTGCAACGTTGAGACTATACTCGAGGATGAGGAAAATTATTATCACTATGCAAGAAATAAATAGACTAACGAGACTATAGACCAATAAGTGTTTTTTAACGCAAAAATACATGGTATAAGTAGTATTCGACCTTGAATATAATGAGGAAAAAATTGAGCAATCGGATGAACCATGTATGATCATACAAAAGTTTAAACTTAAGCTTGAAAGTGTGCTTGTGTGAGTAAACAACTATGAAAGCAATCCCTTAGTAAGAAGCTCGAAATATTTCGATACATAAATATGATGCAAGATATTAAGGAAAAAATTTATAAGTAGATAATGTGCAAAACAATTTTCAAGCTAGAGAATTGAAAGCATAAACTACATTAAGTTAAATAAACATTCACGAGATAATAAAAATAGCTGACACTCGAGCTATAAATTTTCTTTTCCCAAAGAGCATCAAAAAAGATAATTATAATTATAAAAAAATATACCATAGGTCACAACCCTTGTTTGAATCTTCAAGGATTGGTGGCTCCAGCTTGCTCTTTGGCCTTTGTAGCCTCCTGAGCTTTGAGCTTGGCCTTCTCCTCCTCTAGTTGAGCTTTCTATCTCTCTAGATATTCCTCCTCTTTTTTGGCAAGAAATCTGGTATTAAGGTCGGGATTCATGGCAAGATCAATGGGGCTATCTTTTTTGGCCTTGAATTATTTCAAAAGATGAGCCTTTTAGCCTTTCATGACCTCGAAGGTGGTGGTCTTTTCCTCCAGGAGGTTGGCGTTGAGCTTCTGAACACATTCGAGCTATGTTGTTTTGGAAGATAGTTCTAGTGTTCTTGTGTCATGCTCCTTCCTGAAATCCTTAATTTCTTTCCTCTCCTCTTTGAGAGCATCTTCAACTTGAGTTTGAGTAGCTTTACCACCATGAACATGCCCGAGACTGGTGACTGCTTCACGGCAAAAAATATGGAACTAGTGAATGAAGGTTAAAAGGCTCTACATAAAGAAAAAACATAAAAGGCAAACAAAGATGAATAAAATTACTTTCAAACTCGACAGACAATGATACTTACTAAGGTGAGCAACTCTCTGACCATATCAAAAAGAGTGGTGGCTTTGTTACAACCCCTCAAGAACACCCAATGGGGACCTTGGAGATTGTTATAGGTGCAACCCATGTGAGTAAGGTCCTTAGAACCGAGCTCAACACCAAAGGTGCCAGCCTTGTTGTCAACTACGAATTCTAGCTCGTGGGGAGATATGGTGCGTATTTGGGCTAGTATGGGAGTGTAAGTGGAGGGGAATTTCTTCACTTTGCTAGAAGCTTTTCCAGGAGCAAGAAGAGGAGGAGCAGTCGAGCTGAGAACAATTGGAGCCACAATTTATGGTAGGGGAGGGTTCGCTAAAGGAACGGTGAAAGGATTTGAGGAGATAGTTGGAAGATCCGAGGTTGCAGGGATAGTCTCAAACTTCTTAAGTATCTTCAAAGCCCTAGTGGTCTTCAAATATACTCAGTCTCATTTTGAACCCTTCAAGGCGGTGGGTTGGCTGAGAAGATTCTCGAGGTCAGAGTCCATATCAGCTGAAAAAAGAGAACAAACATTAGTATTCAAAAGTGTTTGTCAAAACTATGAACGTACTTCTAAGTAAAGAAAACTAACTAGAAGATCACCTCTGGCTCGAACTTGGGGACCAGGAAATCCTCTAGCTTCAGAACATTCTATGGGAGTTCCTTCTCGCTAAGTAGGGGACAACCTCAAAAAATCCCTATAGCCATTAGTCCTGTGTTGGACGGCTATCCCTTCCCAAACCTCGTTTACACTATACATGGTTTGGTATTTTCCTAACCAAATATCGTCCCTATGTGCCTTAAAATATACCCACGACGAATTCATAAATTTTTTATGGGGATCATAAGAAAGGACTATGATGTTGGGTTCTTGTTTTAACAAAGTCGGAGACCACATAGACATGTCTAACACTACTTTACCTCCATCTGATGAGCTTGGAGAGGCTTCGTCTTTTGCTTCGGTCTCCAAGTCCGAAGGTTCAACTAGGCGAGGAATGGAGGCTTGGGAACACGAGCTCAAATGCTTCCTTTTGGACGGAAGCTTGGCGGTTGGGACAGGGAAATCTTCCAATCTCATGTACTTATGAGTCCCAACATCATTTGTAGACTTGCCTACACCAAGGAGACTGCATAGGCACAGCTTGTTCTCGCGTAGGAGGTAGTTGAGGGACCGCTGACCATACGGGAGCTTCAGAATTTCTTCCCTGTGGTCCTTCATGGCCTTGGTGAGCTTCGGGCAGTTGTAATTGGCTGCACAATTATCTTGGGTGAGCATTTTGAGCTCGAAATAAAAGAATTCAAGACGTAAGTTATGAGAAAATCCTTACGGATTAGTTGAAACGAATAGAATATGGACGGATCAATACCGTTTTTCCAGGAAAATATGGTGTTGTAGTTTAGAGGATGGTTAGGTATGTCGTCAAACAACCTCTTTTCCTTTGGATAGTTTGACAGAGAATAGAAACCATCCCACCTTGAGCTCAGGTAGGGTTGCTTTTCAAACAAAAGAGATACAAGATCTCATGTACTGAGGGTCCATACCATTTTTCTCATGATACAATGACCTCAATGTCGCTAGGATCCTGTATGAGTTGGACTGAGGCAGGAAGGGGGTGATATCGACGAAGTCAGTGAACTTTCTGAAGTACTCCTTTAAGGGTAGTAGTGCCCCAGCTCGTATATGCTTATGAATCCAGGCTGTGACCTTAACTTTTCTCTCTGGATCATCTTGAGCCAGAGTAATATCGCTCTTTTCGTCGGAGCTGGCATGCCGAGACAAAAATTTTCTGGACATCTTTAATCCATGGTGAGATAGGATGTCTGAAATCTGTCTCGTAGAGGTTGTGGAGCTCTAGTAGTGTTCAGATTCGAAGAAAGAATTCTCAAAGGCCGGGGTAGAAGATACTTCAGGGGCTATGTGAAGGAGAGCCTACTCGGGGGAAATGCTATGGTAACCCTGCACTTGGGATCTAAGGGAATGTGATAGATTTCGAGGTCTAGGTCTTGATATACGATGAATCGCAGTCTCCTTCTTTTTCCTTCTTCAACCTCGGCAACCTAGCGTCGAAAGTGAGCTCGAGTGTCTTCACGTTTGAGGCGTTCCTTGTAACATCCCAAATTTTCTAATCAAGCTTAGTGCCTTGATTAGTGTGTCAGAACGACATAATTGAATATTATGTGCATTTTATGATTATATGCATGATTATGTGAATTATGTGAGTTATATTATGACATGACTATTGTAGAATTTTTAAGTCTATTAAGTATGCATGTGCGCCTGTTTCTTATTAGAAGGGATATTTTCATAATTTTTTACCCATTGAGGGCATATTTGTAAATATATGTGTTTTGTGATTTAGACCGCATTATTATGTGTATATATTTGAGTTATTCGACACGAGATGATCCTAGTGAGCAAATTAACAGTTTAGTCAGAACGGGGATTAATACCCGACTCGGGGTGAGCCTAGGGGTATTTTAGTAATTTAGCACATTATCGTGATTTATTAGGTAATGGGGAGTTATTGGGTGTTAATTGTTGATTAGAGGGAAATGGTGGAAAAATAGCATTTTGTCCTTGAAGGCATTAAAGAGCCAAGGCTTGGGCAAGGGGTATTCTTGTCTTTTTCCTAACCTTGGATAGACTTAGGCAATTAGAAGCCTTCAGAAGAAATCAGATTACACTTCACTCTCTCTCCCTCTTCTCTCTCGTTATATCTATCTCTTAGTTTGGGTTAAGAGTTTCTGGATTTTTTAGGAGAAGTGTTCAATTCGGATCTTAAAGATGGGAATTGGACAGCCAAGACCGCTACACTGTGTACTTATAAAGGTGCAGGACTTGCTAATCAAGTCATTTAATGAAAAACATGATATAGAAACCATTAATGAACTAGGGTTAAAAGGTTTTGGTCTCAGAATGTACATTTCATATAACTAAACATTTTTACACATGGGATCCCAAAAAGGAACAGCGTTAAAAAGTCAGGTTACAAAATTTCCAGAGTTCAAACAACCATTAGCCACTCTAAGGGAAAAACATACATTTCTGGTTCTCTTGTTCGTGTCTTCCTCTCAACTGTGGTGGCTGAGCAGCTGATCATGTACATTCTGCTCTCAGAGCTCTCCAAATCAGGGCTAATCAAGCTTGCCCTTGCCTTTACCTGCACCACGAAGCACTCGTGAGCCAAGGCCCAGGAAGAAAACATATCATCTTATACAACAATCAACAATAACATTTGGATAACCCCTTAAGCATAATTATACACTTAACATACCACAATAACCACAAACCATGAAGATTCAACAAAAAATTAAGCTAACCAATACCCAGCCATACAACATAACAATCCACCAATAAAAAATAACAATCAAATCACACGGTAATCAGGATCGACACCTTAGGTCGCACCTTCTATTAAATCCACTGACTCTGGCCCGCTTAAACCGAGCTCAATGCATAGTAAGTTGTCCTCAGCTACCAGTGGCCGAGCTGCACCCTGTGCGCTAATGTAAACTTCGTCACTCTTAGGCCGTTTTTTTACTATTTACATGGAAAAATACCATCCTTCACAAAGCATACAACATAGGGATCCCTTAGTCCAATTATAAATCCACAACCGGGTGCAGTTTTCTTACCTTTAGTTTCTAAGTGCACTGATCACGAGTGATGCCTCTTGAGCACGATCCGATTCCCGAGCCCTAGCTTACTACCTAGTCACAACCAAGATAAGGAATATCGTCAATAAATGTATAAGGGCTTCTAGATAAAGTTCTAGTCTCTGGAACATTGAATTCCACCAAACAGAGTAGTAGATTCAATCCCGAGCACACTAGGTAAAATTCCCATGCATAAAATCCAAAAATCCCTTAAGGGCCGTGGCTCAAGCCACCCATTCCCCGGCATAGGCCCCAAACAAAGCCCATCTAGGCTCAGAACTAGACACGGGCAGCGGCCTTACAAACCCCATGCTGCGGCTTACCCTGCTTCCTCAGCACATTTCAGCTTCAGAGGGCCGCGACTCACCAAGAACTATGCCGTGGCCCAACCCCTTCCAACGCAGAAAAACCACCATTTTCTACTCTCAAACCTCACTCAAAACCATCCAAAACCATCCTAATTCCACAACTCAATTAATGCAAAACTTCTCACATGATTCCAACAACACAACCCAACTGAAATTTAGCCTAGAAACTTACCAAAATCCCACTTCAATCTCTGAAACTCACTTACTCAAGAACACTAAAACCAGCCATAAAAACTCAGAATTCAAACACTAAATCATGAATTAGAGCTTACCTTGTTTGATGAACAAACTCCCTTAACGATTTCTGAGCTAAAACCGAAGCTTTCTAGCTTCAATTCCGTCCTTAAATTTCCAAAGCATAAACACTTTAAAACCCAGCCAAAAAACTGAATTAATCACCATGCACAAAGCTTATATCTTACCTCAGATCTTGATTGAACTCCTTAGCTGAACGCTGGACTAATCCTTCAAGACTCCAGCCTAAACCACTGAATTCCTAGCTGAATTCCTTAAGTTTTCTGTGGTTTTTCTTTGAGAGAGAAAGGGAGAATGAGGGAGGGTCAGTTCCTTGTGTTCTACTATGTTATGAGATTTTACTTAGTCTATCCTTAGGTGATTAAGTTAATCCCAAGGCTTGGGGTGCCGGGAATGTCCCCGAGGGCAAAATGGTAAAATTCCCCAGTATTCCCACCTAAGCTTCCTAACCTCAAATATATCTCCAATTATTTATTTCCATAAGACGATAATCTAAATAACCTTCCAGTCTATAAAATACCCCTTGACTTGCCCAAAGTCAAGTATTAAGCCCCGTTGTGACTTTCCCGCTAACTAGCTCCCAAGGATCGCCTCAAGTCGCATGCTGCAGATTTACCCACATAATAATGTGGTTCTCACAATTTAAAGCATATAATCACATTTATATTCATATAACCATACTAGCATCCTTATCATATAATCATGCATTAAGTCAATAAATTCACGCTTAAACCAATTATGCCTTCCCGACACACTAATCAAGGCCCTTAAGCCTTATTAATGATTTTGGGTCGTTACAACTATCCCCTCCTACTGAGAATTTCGTCCTCGAAATTTACCTGAATAGCTCGGGATACTGATCCCGCATCACCGTCTCTAGCTCCCAGGTAGCTTCCTTGACCTTGTTATTTCCCCAGAACACTTTAACTAACGGAATCGTCTTATTCCGTAGAACTTTATCCTTCCGGTCCAAAATCTGAATTGGTCGCTCCTCATAGGAAAAATCTGTCTGCAACTCTAAGTCCTCATACTTCAATACATGCGTCATATATGAGACATACTTCCGCAACATAGTGACATGGAATACATCATGAACTCTCGACAACGATGGTGGCAAGGCCAACTTGTAAGCCACCTGTCCAATCCTTTCCAAAATCTCGAAAGGTCCAACAAACTGAGGGCTCAGCTTGCCCTTTACTCCAAATCTCTTCAGCCTTCGCAGTGGTGAAACTCACAGAAACATGTGGTCCCCAACCTGAAACTCCATATTTCTACGCTTAGGATCAGCGTAGCTTTTCTGTCTACTCTGCGAAGCAAGCATTCTGGCTTGAATCTTCTCAATAGCTTCATTTGTCTTCTGAACCATATCTGGTCCCAAATATTTTCTCTCACCCATCTCATCCCAATGAATGGATGACCTACACTTCCTTCCGTATAACATCTCGTAAGGAGCCACTCCAATCGTGGAATGATAACTATTGTTATACGAAAATTAAATCAGCTGGAGATACTTACTCCAAGATCCCTCGAAATCAATCACACATGCCCTAAGCATATCCTCTAACACCTGAATTGTCTGCTCAAACTGTCCATCAATCTGAGGATGAAAGGTTGTGCTAAACTTCAACTGAGTCCCCATGGATCTCTGCAGAGCTCCCCAAAACTTAGAGGTAAAGACAGGGTCTTGGTCAGATACAATAGACTTAGGAACCCCATGGAGACGAACTATCTCCCTCACATACAACTCTGCATACTGTTCTACTATGTAAGTCAACTTCACTGGCAGAAAATGAGCTGACTTGGTGTATCCGTTCACTATTACCCACACCGACTCACAAAGTCCCACTGTCCTGGGTAGACCTCCCACAAAATCCATAGTAATATCTTCCCACTTCCACTCAGGAATACCCAAAGGCTGAAGCAACCCTGCTAGTCGCTGATGCTCATCTTTCACCTGTTGGCATGTCAAACATCTGGCCACATACTCTACCACATCCTTCTTCATCCTGGGCCACCAGTATCATGTTCGTAGATCTTGATACATCTTCAGCGTACACGGATGGAGTGAGTATGGCATAGTGTGAGACTCCTCCAGTATCTTTCATCTGCCGGAGCAAAAATTCGCCCCTAATATCGAAGCATACCAGCCTCAGAAATAGAATAATCCTTAGCTATCTCTGCTAAGACATTCTTCCTAACTTCGTGTAACTGCGCATCTACCAACAGTCCCTCCTTCATCCGCTCTAGCAGGGTCGATTGCAAGGTATTATTGGCCAACCGACCCACCACCAGCTCTATCTTTGCCTTGGAAATTTCATCAGCTAACTCTCTCGAAATTTGGGTGGAACTATACAACTGACCTGGGCCCCTCCGGCTCAACGCATCCGCCACAACATTGGCCTTCCCCGGATGATAATATCACAATTATAATGTTTAACCAGCTCCAACCAACACCTTTGCCTCATATTTAGGTCCTTCTGGGTGAAGAAATGCTTCAAACTCTTATGATCAATGTATATCTTGCACCTCTCCCCATACAGGTAATGCCACCAAAACTTCAGTGCGAATACCACTGCCGCCAGCTCCAAATCATGGGTAGGATATCACTGTTCATACTCCTTCAGCTGCCATGATGCATAAGCTATAACCCTCTCATTCTACATCAACACATAGCCCAAAACCAACCTTGAGGCATCACAGTATACCACAGACTTTCCTTCTTCTGAAGGAAGGCTCATTACAGGTGCGGTAATAAGTCGTCGCTTCAATTCCTGGAAACTATGCTCGTACTTTTCTGACCAAACAAACTTCTGATTCTTTCGTGTCAACTCTATCATCGGTGAAGAAATCTTCGAGAATCCCTCTACAAACTGCCTATAGTAATCCGCTAACCCGAGGAAACTCCGTACCTTCGAGGTGTTCCTTGGCCTCGGCCAATCTCTCACTGCTTCCACCTTGGATGGATCCACCTTAATTCCCTCTGCGCCAACTATATGCCCAAGGAAAGTCACCTCTGGAAACTAAAATTGAGACTTCTTAAACTTGGCATATAACCGATGCTCCCTTAACCTCTGTAAGACCTGTTGAAGATGTCACTCGTGCTCTGCCTCTGAACTGGAGTACACTAAGATGTCGTCGATGAAGACAATGACGAACTGATCCAAGAAGTCCTTGAACACCCTGTTCATTAGATCCATGAAAGCTGCCGGGGCATTGGTCAAACCAAAAGACATGACAAAGAACTCATAATGCCCGTACCACATTCGGAAGGCCGTCTTCGGTATGCCCTCATATTTCATCATCAGTTGGTGATAACCAGATCGAAGATCAATCTTTGAGAACAGTGTCTTTCCCTGTAGCTGATCGAACAAGTCAGCGATCCTTGGTAGAGGGTACTTATTCTTGATGGTCAACTTATTCAATTCCCTGTAGTCTATACACATCCTCAGAGTCCCATCTTTCTTCTTAACAAACAACACTGGAGTGCCCCATGGAGAGTAACTAGGCCTGATGAATCCCAAATCCAGAAGTTCTTGCAACTGTATCTTCAATTCCTTCAACTCTGCTCGTGCCATCCTATATGGTGTTCTTGATACTGGTTCTGTCCCTGGTGCCAACTCAATAACAAACTAAATCTCCTTGCGTGGCGACAATTCTGGTAAATCCTCAGGAAATACATCCAAGAACTCACACACCAATTTGGTCTCCCCAGCCCTGCTGTCATAACCTTGGTAGTATCCACTACACTAGCCAGAAAACCTATACATCCACCCTGTAACAAGTCTCTGGCTCTCAACGCTGATATCATGGGTACGCGGAGTCCACATACCGCACCCATGAAGACAAAAGGATCCTCGCCCTCAGGCTCAAAATTCATCATCTTTTTCCTGTAGTCAATAGTAGCCCCATACCTGACCAACCAATCCATTCCTAAGATCATATCAAAGTCCTCCATTTCTAACTCAATCAGATCTACCGAAAGCTCCCTACTATCAACCATCACTGGCCATGCCCTAATCCACCTCCTAGAAACTACCAGTTCACCTGTAGGCAATAAAGTCCTAAACCCTACAGTTCGATACTCACTACGTCTACACAATCTATCAATCACTCTACTAGAAACAAATGAATGTGTAGCACCAGAGTCAATCAATATAGTAAAAGGAGAGCCTGCGCTAGAAAGCTGACCTATCACTACCGAGGGACTAGCCTCGGCCTTTTGCCTGTGTCAAAGTGAATACTCGAGCTAGAGTCAAGCTATCCACTTTTCCTGCTTCCCCTTTCTTCACTGTTGGGCAGTCCTTCTTGAGATTCCCCACCATTCCACATACATTGCAAGCCTTGGCCTGACTTTCGCCCTGATGGCATCTTCTAAACCTCAGGCACTCTGGATAACTCTGCCATACTTCACCACCACCCTGACGGCCACCTTGACCACCCCGACCCCTCCTATCAGGACCAGCAGCGGTCGAAGTGTCAGGAGTCTTTCTCTTGAAGTCACCGGGGCCTCCGCCCCTACCTGACCCAGAATAAGGAGGCACCACTCTGCGACCCTCGCGCCTCATTGCACTTTCCTTCCAAATCTTGTTCTCCGCTTCCTCAGCGGTAAGAGCCTTCTCCACTGCCTGGCATAAGTTGTCCCCCCAGGAACTATCATAATCCTCACATCTCGGGCTATCATAGCATTAAGCCCTATGATAAATCTGTCCTGAATAGCTTCATCTGTAGGCACAAGGTCTGGTGCAAATTTCGCGAGTCTGTCAAACTTTAGAGAATACTCAGTAACTGTCATGCTACCCTGAACCAACCCTACAAACTCATTTACCTTTGCCGTCCAGATGGAAACATTGTAATATTTCTGGCTGAACAAGTCTTTAAATCCTTCAAAACTCAAAGTAGTGACGTCCCTGGTCTGTGATTCCACTTCCCCCCAAATACGGGCATCCTCTCTCAATATATATGTGGCACAGGCCACTCTGTCATGCCCCTCTATCCTCATAAAATCTAGAATAATAGTAATCATAGTCAGCCATTGCTCGACGTTCAATGGGTCTGGTCCACCCTCAAAGATTGGGGGCTGCAGCTTCCTGAACTGCTCATATAATGGCTACCACCTGTTCCCAACCTCTCCTGGCTATACAACTGGTACCACTGCAGGTGGTACAATAGGGGCAGCACTCCCTGATGGAGCATGCTGTCGCAATAGACGAATCTGTTCATCTTGGCTCTGTAACTACGCTTGCATATCTGCCATGAGTTGCTGCCAGTTCTCAGGGACTGGTGGAGGAATCTGGCCCTGGTCATCACCCCCGGTCCTAGACCTAGTTTCAGCTAGTCGCATAGATTTTCTTGGACGCATAGCTATCCAAGTCAATCTACAATCAACAACTCGGAAATCAGACCATGATGACAGGGTAAATGCTTCTCCAAAATCCACTCAAGGAACATAACCAATCACAAACAATCAAGATATAGGCATTTATCCACATGCACTGACATCACTAATAAGCATGCCCCAACCTTACCACACAACAACTAAGATATAAGCATTCATCCATACACAACTTGCAGTTAATCATTCAAATATCCATTTACATGCATGGCGAAGCTAATAATCATGCCCCAATATTTTCACACATCAGTCAAGGGCCAGGCCCTATCAGTATCTCATGCTTCCTATTAATCCAACAAATAACAACATTCACAATTCATTCCAAGCATACAAGCATATAAGCACATATACACATTACCAAACCCTGAATCGAGCTTGTCTCTAGTAGCGAATGTACATGTCCAGCCGGTCTTCAGGAACCCTTAAACCTAGGACGCTCTGATACCAAGTTGTAACGCCCTGGATAGCCAAGACCGCTACACTGTGTACTTATAATGGCGCAGGACTTGATAGTCAAGTCATTTAGTGAAAAACGTGATACAAAAACCATTAATGAACTAGGGTTAAAAGGTTTTGGTCTCAGAAGTTACATTTCATATAACTAAACATTTTTACACATGGGATCCCAAAAAGGAACAGCGTTAAAAAGTCAGGTTACAAAATTTCCAGAGTTCAAACAACCATTAGCCACTCTAAGGGAAAAACATACATTTCTGGTTCTCTTGTTCGTGTCTTCCTCTCAACTGTGGTGGCTGAGCAGCTGATCATGTACATTCTACTCTCAGAGCTTTCCCAATCAAGGCTGATCAAGCTTGCCCTTGCCTTTACCTGCACCACGAAGCACTCGTGAGCCAAGGCCCAACAAGAAAACATATCATAATTATATAACAAGCAACAATAACATTTGGATAACCCCTTAAGCATATTTATACACTTAACATACCACAATAATCACAAAGCATGAAGATTCGACCAAAAATTCAGCTAACCAATACCCAGCCATACAACATAGCAATCAATAATAAAAATCAAATCACATGGTAATCAGGGTCGACACCATAGGTCACACCCTCTGTTTAATCCACTGACTGCGGACCGCTTAAACCGAGCTCAGTGCATAGTAAGTTATCCTCAGCTACCAGTGGCCGAACCGCGCCCTATGCGCTAATGTAAACTTCGACACACTTAGGCCGTTTGTTTACTATTTACATGGCATAATACAATCTTTCACAAAGCATACAAAATAGGGAACCCTTATTCTCATTATAAATCCATAACCAGGTGCAGTTTTCTTACCTTTAGTTTCTAGGTGCACTGATCACGAGCGATGCCTCTTGAGCACGATCCGATTCCCGAGCCCTAGCTTAGTACCTAGTCACAACCAAGATAAGGAATACCATCAATAATTCTATAAGAGCTTCTAGATAAAGTTCTAGTCCCCGAAACATTGAATTCAACCAAACACGGTAGTAGATTCGATCCCGAGCACCCTAGGTAAAATTCCCATGCTTAAAATCCCAAAATCCCTTAAAGGCCACGGCTCAAGCCACCCATGCCACAGCATAACCCCCAAACAGAGTCCATATGGGCTCAGAACTAGACACGGGCTGCGGCCCTACATACCCCACGCCGCGACCCGCCCTCATTCCTCAACACATTTCAACTTCAGAGGGTCGTGGCTCCCCAAGAACTATGCCGCGGCCCGACCTTTTCGAACCCTAAAAAACCATCATTTTTTACTCTCAAACCTCACCCAAAACCATCTCAATTCCACAGCTCAATTATCCCAAAACTTCTCACATGATTCAAACAACACAACCCAACTGAAATTTATCCTAGAAACTTACTAAAATCCCAGTTCAATCTCTGAAATTCACTTACTCAAGAACACTAAAACCAGCCATAAAAACTCAAAATTCAAACAATAAATCATGAATTAGAGCTTACCTTGTTTGATGAGCAAACTCCCTTAACGATTTCTGAGCTAAAACCCAAGCTTTCTAGCTTCAATTCCGTCCTTAAATTTCCAAAGCATAAACACTTTAAAACCCAGCCAAAAAACTGAATTAATCACCATGCACAAAGCTTATATCTTACCTCAGTTCTTTATTGAACTCCTTAGCTGAACACTGGACTAATCCTTCAAGACTCCAGCCCCAACCACTGAATTCCTAGCTGAATCCCTTAAGTTTTATGTGGTTTTTCTTTGAGAGAAAAAGGGAGAAAGAGGGAGGGTCGGTTCCTTGTGTTCTACTATGTTCTGAGATTTTACTTAATCTATCCTTAGGTGATTAAGTTAATCCCAAGGCTCGGGGTGTTAATCCCAAGGAACGTCCTCAAGGGCAAAATGGTAAAATTCCCCAATATTCCCGCCTAAGCTTCCTAACCTTAAATATATCTCCAATTATTTATTTCCATAACCCGCTAATGTAAATAACCTTCCAGTACTTAAAATACCCCTTGACTTGCCCAAAGTCAAGTATTAAGCCCCGTTGTGACTTTCCCGGTAACTAGCTCCCTAGGATCGCCTCAAGTCGCATGCTGTACATTTACCCACATAATAATGTGGTTCTCACAAATGGTATCAAAGCCTTGACCCAGCCGCAAGTGTGGCCGATGGGGACGTCGGGCCCGTAAGGGGGGGTGATTGTGACAGTCAGAATCCTGTGATTAGTAAGGGGAAAGACCGGGTAAAGCTTTACAATCCCACACCACCTAGGGATGGTCAAGTGTGATGACTCTAAGAATATGTAGGTATGGGACTACATAGTTGAAGATGGATTTAATGGATGGATGGGTACTACCTATATCAACAAGATGCCTCTTTTTTTCGGTAGCCCAGAGAACTCCAAAGTTAAGCGTGCTTGACCTGGAGTAATCTCAAGATGGGTGACCTCCTGGTAAGTTTTCTCAAGAAGCGTGCGAGTAAGGACAAAGCACGCTGGAAAGACTCGTGTTGATTTTTAAGGCCATTCATCATTCCATAAAGCAGCCATAGTGACATGGGGTGTTACAAAGGTGTTGGAGTTCTTCTTAACTGCCTAGGCACCGTGGTTGCGCTGCGGTGCGTGTCTTGTGCCTTTGTGGTTCGGGCCTCTCTTCGTAGAGGTGTGCCATAGCCCTTTAGTCGTAGGTCTCGACTCTAATTGGGGAATATGGTAAAATGAGGTTTTGAGTTGCGAGGACTCAAACTTAAGGGATCGGGAAGGATTCTACTACCTGCTTTAGTAGAATTCGAGGTCCCGGAGGCTAGGAATCTATCCAGAAGCCTTTATTTTCTCGTTATTGATAGTTATTCGTCAATTTGGTTGTGGCTAGGATTCACCGATTCGCTCAGAAGGCAAAGGATCGTGCTCAGGGTCGAGATACGTGTCTCGTTAAGGACCTATGGTAAGAAATCTGCACCTAGTCCGTGGTTAGAGCTTGAGCCTGTTCATTGAACATGGTTATAACTATGATTAAGATGTTTTATCAAACATGTATGATTATATTGAGCTTATTTGTGATAAATGATTTATGCTTGTCTGTATTATCTAATTGAAAGGCTTGACTTATGAGTCAAGGGCATCAATAACGTGTTGAGCGTAGGCCGAAAGGCTTGACTTATGAGTCAAGGGCGGAAATAGCGTGCTAAGCGCGGGCCAGTATGGTTAGGCATATCCAGGAGCGTGACATGTGCTTGAATGACCTAGTGGTCACTTGGAAAACAAAGCGTCAGGTACCCTTGTCTAGCACTATGGCTAGTTATCAGTAACTAGGGCTACGGGCCCTGGTTTGAGCCTATAGTCACTTAGCTGGATTGTATGAATGCATTAGTAGATTTATTACTGCTAGGCATGCCAAATAAGATTCTAAAATATGTTATTAACTGCTTATGAGCATGTTTATATTTTCTAGCTGAGCCTTGGCTCACAGGTGCTATGTGGTGCAGGTAAGGGAAAGGAGAAGTTGGACCAGCCATGAGTTGGAGAGCTTTAGCGGCGGCGTGTAAATGAGATCTAAAGGCTTTATCTTCCTACCTTATTAAGGAGTATGAGATAATCTCATAAGGCCTGACCCTTGACTTTTGTGTGTATGTTAAAGATGTGCTTATTAGCACTATAACTGCTTGTGAATGCTTAGGAAATGCTTATTAGTGTTGTTATATGCATATGTATGCTAGAAAATTCTTATTAGCATTGCTATTTGCTACTGAATGCTAGAAATCGTTTATTAGCATCGTTATTTGCTTATAAATGTTAGGAAGTGCTTATTAGCGCTATGTTTAAGCATGAATATGAACTAACGTGTTTATTAGCATGGCTGCTGAGTGTGAAAGCTATTGAAATGCATATTAGCATTGTGATTGCATGTGAATGCTTATTTGATCAGTTTCAGATCTTGGAGCGACAAGAGGCACTGTCATCACTACATGATAAGCCAAGTTTTTAAGTGTAGATAAACTTGGAAGTATGCATCCAAGACAATCAAATTCATTAGTCGACCAAGAAATGCAAGCCCAAGAAAATAATCAGGGCCAGGCCCCTCTGCCAGCTCCAGAGAACTGGCAACAAAAGCTTGCTGATATGTAAGCTAGATTGCAGAGACAAGAAGAAGAGATCCACCTATTGAGATAGAAACAAGTTCTAGTAAGGAATGTTCCACCAGTGGTGCCACCTGCATTGGTACCGGTAGAAGTACATCCACCAGAGGCTGAGAATAGATGGGGACCCCTTTATGAAAGGTTCAGAAAGCAGCACCCCCCATTTTTTAGGGTAGTGCAAATCTGGTTAAGGCCGAACAATGGATAAGTATGATGACCACTATCTTGGACTTCATGAGGGTAGTTGGTAATGAGAGAGTGGCCTGTGCCATGTATATTTTTTGGCACGATACTCGAATTTGGTGGAAAGTAATATCCCAGACCAGGAACGTGAATACCATGGATTGGGAAGAGTTCATAACTTTGTTTAATGAAAATTACTATAATGATGCAGTTAGGGCTGCAAAGGTAGAGGAATTTAATAGGCTGCTAAAGGCCAATCTGTCAGTGATAGAATATGCACTAAAGCTTAACGAACTGGCCAAGTTTTCTGCAGACTTTGTGGCTACAGATGGGACAAAGGAAGGAAAGGTTCTTCAGGGGTTACAACCTATGATAGCTCTAGACGTTTGAGTTACCACTGTGTATGGGGTGATGACATATGGAGAGGTGGTGGAGAAACCCCTTACTGCAGAGGGCGGTGAGAACAAGAGCTGGTGCAAGAACGGGGCTAGAAGAGATATTAGGAGAATAAGACCTCCATTTATAGCTTTTGGTGGGGCAGAGGCCCTAATGACCAGAAAAGGAAAGATCCAAATAGTTTTTTCAGTTTCACGCCCTAACAAGAAGCCAAGGGGTATGCAGATAGGCCGCCCAGACGGCAATGATGTCTGGATGACCTACTTAGAGTGCGCTAGATGTAGAAGATGCCATGTGGGATAATGTCAAGCAAAGGCCTGCTTTTTATGCGGTATAGTGGGACATTTGAAGAAAGATTTCCCGAGAGCGAAGAAAGAGGAACCAAAGAAATCGGACGGCTTGACTCTAGCTCGAGTGTTCCCATTGATGCATGCAGAGGATTAGGCTAGACCCTTAGTAGTGACAGGTCATCTTTCTAGTGCTGGAGCCTCTTAAAATGTTTTGAATGATTCTGGTGCTACACATTCCTTTATTTCTAGTACAACAATTGATAGACTATGTAGACCATGTGACTATTATAATGTTGGGTTTAACACTTTATTGCCCACTTGGGAGTTAGTAGTCTCTAGAAGATTGGTAAGATCACTATTAGTAGTGGTTGATAGTAGGGAGTTGTCAATGGACTTGATTGAATTAGTTATCGATGATTTTGACAAATTTTTTGAGCCTGAGGGTTAGGATCCCTTTGTTTTGGTTGGAACTATGCATGGACCCTGTGTACCTATGATATCAGCATTAAAGGCTAGAGACCTATTGCGAGGTGGTTGCATAGGATTCCTAGCCAGTGTGGTGGATACTGCTTAGGTCATGCCAGTGGGACCAGAAGAGACCAGACTATTTTGTGTGTTTTTGGATGTGTTTCCAGAGGATTTTTCGGGGTCTCCACCACATAGGGAGACAGAGTTTGTTATTGAACTAGCACCAGTGGCAGAACAAGTGTCTAGGGCACCGTACATAATGGCCCCAACATAGTTGAAAGAACTGAAGTTACAGTTACAAGAGTTGTTAGACTTCAGTTTTATTAGACCCAATGTCTCTCCATGTGGTGTGCCAGTGTTGTTTGTGAAGAAGAAGGATGGTTCTTTGAGGATGTGCATTGATTACAGAGGACTGAACAAGCTAACCATCAAGAACAGGTATCCATTGCCAAGGATAGAATACCTATTTAATCAGGTATAGAGCAACACTGTATTTTCAAAGATTGATCTTCAATTTGATTATCATTAGCTGAGGATCAAAGAGGAAGTTATACCAAATACAACCTTTCACACCAGATATGGGCATTATGAGTTCATAGTCATGTCATTTGGTTTGATTAATTCCCCAACAACATTTGTGGATCTGATGAATAGGGTGTTCAAGTATTACTTAGATCATTTTGTGATTGTCTTCATTGATGATTTATTATTTTATTCTCAATCAGAGGTAGAACATGAGCAACATCTCAAGTTAGTTTTACAGAGGCTCAGAGAGCACATAATGCATGCAAAGTTCAAGAAGTGTGAGTTCTGGTTACCACATGTGACTTTCCTTGGTCATATTGCAGTAGAGATGGAATGAAGGTGAATCCAGCTAAGATTAAGGCAGTCAGAGATTGCCCAAGGCCAAGGAATGCTTTAGAGATTAGAAGTTTCCTTGGATTGGCATGATATTACCAATGTTTTGTAGAAGGCTTATCCAAGATTGCTTCACCATTGACAGAGCTGATACACAAGAACTTAAAATTTGTGTGATCAGATAGATGTGAGAACAACTTCCACAAGTTGAAGTGGCGACTGATTACAGCTCCAATACTAAGTCTTTCAACAGATCAGGATAAGTTTGTTGTTTACTACAATGCCTTGAGATAGGGTTTGGGCTGTGTTCTTATGAAGGTAGGGAAGTGGATCACATATGCATCATGTCAGTTGAAAGAATATGAACAGCAGTACCCTACTCATGATTTTGAGTTATCAATTGAAGTCTTTGCACTAAAGGTATGGAGGCATTACCTTTATGGTGAAAAGTGAAAGATATACACTGACCACAAGAGCCTAGAGTATTTCTTCACACAGAAAGATCTGAACATGAGGCAGAGATATTGGCTAGAGTTGGTAAAAGATTATGACTGTGAGATTCTGTATCATCCAAGGAAAGCAACAGTGGTTGCAGATGCCTTGAGTCGAAAAATTTCGGGATAGTTATTTAATTTGAAGCAGATATCTAGGAAATTGGCAGAGGATATGACCAGAGTGGGGATAGAATTGGTGGTGGCCCAGTTAGTCAATATCACCTTACAACCTACTCTTCTAGAAGGGATAAAAGAAAGTCAGTTGAATGACCCTTAGTTGATGAAGATTAGAGGGGATGTCTTAGCTATAGTAGCTAAAGACAATACCATTTTGAATATGGGTTTACTAAGATATAAGGGGATATTTGTGTTCTGATGGATGCTATTATTAGACGGGAGATTCTGGATGATTCTCATACTACCCCTTATTCTTTGCATCCAGGCACCACAAAGATGTATCAGGATCTAAAGACTTTATATTGGTGGCCTAGAATGAAGAAATATGTGATTGAATATGTGGCTAAGTGTCTGACATGTCACCAAGGTCAGGGCTGAACATCAAACACCAGCGGGGCTATTACATCATTTTGGATATCCCGAAGTGGAAATGGGAGGACATTACCATGGGTCATTATGGATTGGTATACCAAATCAACTCACTTTCTACCAGTGAGGAGGACTTATATAGTTGATCAATATGTAGATCTCTATGTGAGAGCGATAGTAGGTATTCATGGGGCTTCAAAATCGATTGTGCTAGATCAGTGTTGCGATATTTTTGCTATGCAAGTGCACACAGTCGCAATTTGTAATAAAATGGTCAAAACCAAGTATCGTCCTCAAGGACTGATTTATCAATTACCAATCAATCAATCTTTTTAATTCTATTTTATTAAACAATTTCAGAGCTTTCAAACAAAGAAGAATACTAACCAAGCAAAATGAAAATTTAAACAAAATAACAGAGAAAATGAAATTAGGACAATTATGATCCTCTATTTTCCACCCTTTTATTTCCTAATGCAAGAATTATATCCCCTTCTCCCTATTCAAGAACAAGTTGCAAAAACAATTCATAATCTAGTCAAGATTTACAAAATTCAATCAAAATGACAACTTCCTATATTTCAATGGTAAGTTGAATCATGAAGAAGACCTTAAACACGCAACTCAGAAAAATAGGCAAACAATTTAGATACTTTCGTTCTAAATTGAATTTGCATCCCAACAATCAAAGCATATCAAATTTCACTTTTCAGATTTCAATTTGATTCATGAAATAACAATTAGAGGTGATCAATCAATAATTGCACAGGTAACACAGATTGTAAGGAATTGAAAGAGATGAAGAAGAACATCAATTTTTCATTAAACTATAAAAAGGGTTTCCAAAAGATTCACATAATAGCCCTAAAGAAGAATTAGCCCATAATATTCATTCTAGCCATAAGAGAATTCAATTACAAACATAAAAATTGAAGAAGATGATGAAAAATACAAGAATGAATCCTCCAATCGGGTTCTCCACACCCCAGCCGTCGTCTCCTCTTCAGACCTTCTTTTAGTCGCACACTATCTTTCTCAAAAAATCCTAAAAATTTGCAAGTGAAAGGACCAAATTGCCCATCAAAAAGTGATCAGATCTGTGAAAAACGCGTCACCAGCGCTGTAGCGCTGGTATTGTAGCACTGTAGCGCTAAAGTCAGAAACAAAATAAAAGAAATCTGGGCACCAGTGCTGTAGCACTCTTATCGTAGCGCTGTAGCGCTAAAGTAAGAGCCGAACTTCCTGAAAATTGCGTCCAAGCGCCGTAGCGCTGTTGTTGTAGTGCTGTAGCGCTAAAGTCATAACGGAACTTCTTTAGAAATTCTTCCTAGCGCTACGGCGCTCCCTTAGTAGCGCTGTAGCGCTACTTACAGAACCCAAAAGTCCACAAATCCGTCCCGATTTTGTTCCACTTTCACTCTTTTTCACTATTTGTATCACTTTAGCATTAATCACCCTGAAACATGAACAAACAAGCATAATTCCGAAATAAAATAATCCTAACTAATGAAAAATAGCCTAAAAACTTAGACCATAAATGAGCCTAAAAATCGTTTATCAATCGGAACCACGCATTTACTTCTGACATATGGGGAAGTCTGCAGAAAGCTATGGGTACATAGTTGAAATTCAGTACAACTTACCATCCTCAGACATATGGTAATTCTGAGAGTATGATTCAGATACTCGAAGACATGCTTCAGACATGCATTTTGGAGTTTGAAGGGATCTGGGGTAAGTATTTGCATTTGATAGAATTTTTCTACAATAACAGCCACCAGTCGACCATTGGGGTGGCTCTTTATGAGATGTTGTATGGTAGAAAGTGTAAATTACCCATTCACTAGGACGAGATGGGTGAAAGGATATACTCGGGTCCTAAAGCAGTTCATAGGACCAATGATGCTATCAAAAAGATTAGAGCTTGGATGCTCGCGTCGCAAAGTAAACATAAAAGTTATTTATATCTGAAGCGCAGGAACGTGGAGGTCCAAGTGGGAGACTATGTCTTCCTTAGGGTTTCAACATTGAAAGGGGTGGAGATGTTTGGGAAGATGGGCAAGTTGAGCCCTAGCTTTGTAGGACCTATTTAGATATTGGAGAGGATTGGTCAGGTGGCCAATAGGTTGGCCTTACCTCCGACATTGTCAGGAGTGCATAATGTGTTCCATATTCTGATGCTTCGGAATTATATGTCAAATAAGATGCATGTATTGAGTTATGAAGATCTGGAGCTGCAAACAGATTTTTCCTATTAGGAACAACCAGTCAATATATTAGACAGGAAGGACAAGGTCCTAAGGAATAAAACTATACCTTTAGTTAAGGTATTATGGAGGAACAACAAGGTCGAGGAAGAGACCTGGGAATTGGAGTCAGAAATGCAGGATCAGTATCCCGAGATGTTTAGGTAAAATGTCG
Organism: Humulus lupulus; assembly: GCF_963169125.1. Classification (NCBI taxonomy): domain Eukaryota; kingdom Viridiplantae; phylum Streptophyta; class Magnoliopsida; order Rosales; family Cannabaceae; genus Humulus; species Humulus lupulus. Next base: position 75,857,090 of record NC_084794.1, on the reverse strand, counting down.
AGGACGAAATTCCTGTAAGGAGGGGATAATTATAACAACCCAAATTCGCTAATCATGCTTAGTGCCTTGATTAGTGTGCCAGGAGGGCATACATGGATATTATATGCATTTTGTAGTTATATGTATGATTATGTTAATTATGTGAGTTATATTATGATATGACTATTGTAGCATGTTTTGGTGTATTAATTTTGCATGTGGGCCTGTTTCTTATAAGAAGGGGTATTTTCATAATTTTGACCCGTTGATGACATATTTGTAAATATAAGTGTTTTGTGATTTAGACCACATTATTATGTGAATATATTTGAGTTATACAACATGAGATGATCCTAGTGAGCAAATTAGCGATTTAGTCACAACGGTGATTAATACCCGACTCAGGGTGAGCCTAGGAATATTTTGGTAATTTATCACATTACCAGGATTTATTGGGTAATGGGGAGTTATTTGGTGTTAATTATGGATTAGTGGGAAATCGTGGCAAAATAATATTTTTCCCTTGAGGGCATTAAAGAGCCAAGGTTTCGGCAAGGGGTATTCTGGTCTTTTCCCTAACCTTAGATAGACTTAGACAATTAGAAGCCTTTCGGAAGAAATCAGATTTACTCTCTCTCCTTTTTATCTCTCGTTATCTCTCTCTCTTAGTTTAGTTTGAGAGTTCCTGGATTTTTGAGAAGTGTTTGAATTTGGAGCTTGGAGTTGCAGATTTATTTTAGGTTCAACTTAAGGTCGCAATTACTCAACTGACGTAAGAGTTTTATTCTAGTTTTTGATAAATGTTTGGATTGTTTCAGTGTTCTTGAGTTTTGAACTCTAGGTTTGAATTTTGAGTTGCGGTGAGGTTTTAAATTGAATCTTAACGTTTATATGCTTCTTATAATGTGTTGTTTTGAGTTTAGAACTCAATTATGGGATTGGTGAAGTTTGGGGACTGATTTTAGGGGTTTTGCTTAAGAGAAATTTGCGGGAAAACCCTGGAATTCTGGGTTCGCGGGGTTGCGCTGCGACGTTGTTTCTTTAGCGTCGCAGCCTGCATGAACTCAAAGGCGTTGGGGTTCTTCTGAACCGCCTAGGCATCGCCTCGCTTGGTAGGCTGCTCCACGGCCTGTGTTCTATGCCTTTGTGTTTCGAGGCTCTCTGTCTAGAGGAACGATGCGACCCTTTAGGGGCAAGTCGCGACTTTAATTTGGGAAAATGACCTAATGAGGTTTTGAGTTGCAGAGACTCAAACCTATGGCCTCATGAAGGATTCTACTACTCGGTTTAGTAGAATACGAGGTCCCGGAGGCTAGTACTCGGTCTGTAAGGCTTTATTCACTCGTTATTGATAGTTATTCGTTATTATGGTTGTAGCTAGGGTTCACTGATCGGCTTAGGAGTAAAAGGTTCGTGCTCACGGTCGTGATACATGTCTCGTTAAGGACCTAAGGTAAGCAAACTGCACCTAGTTTGTGATTAGGGCTTGAGCTCGGTCATTGAACATGGTTATAACTATGATTGAGATGTTTTATTAAACAAGCCTGATTGTATGGAGCATATTTATCTAATTGAAATGCTTGACTTATGAGTCAAGGGCAACAATAATGCGTTGAGCATAGGCTGGTTTCCTTAGGACTATCTAGGAGCATGGCATACGCTTAACCGACCTAATGGTCGCTTGGAAAACAAAGCTCCAAGTACGCTTGTCTAACCCTATGGGTAGTTATCAACAAATAGGGCTATAGGCCCCGGTTTGAGCCTATAGTCACTTAGTTGGATTGTATGCATGCATGAGTAGATTTATTATTGCTAGGCATGCCAGATAAGATTCTAAAATCAGTTATTAACTTCAGTGTTATGTGGTGTAGGTAAGGGAAAGGAGGAGTTGGACAAGCCATGAGTTGGAGAGCTTCGGTGGCGGCTTGTACATATGCGGCCTGCTCGAATGTCCACACGACTTGATTAGCGAGTGCAGCACTATTTAAAATAAACATTGTAATGGTCTTTCCTATCCAGGGCTTTACATTCCTCGTGTTCCCAAATTATCCGTTGATTGCAAGTAAACGGAGATTCAGCATGGGGAGATGGTGGATGGTAAGGGATCGCAAGCTCGGGCTCCAATCGATTCTCTAAAGACTGCATCATCTAACAAGAAAGAAAAGGGTGAAGGTCCATCATTTAGAAGGAATAGGAAGAAAAGAAATATTAATAACTCAAGCTCGCAAGCTCGAATGAGATAGAGTAATTCGAGCCTTAAGTCTCGAAAAAGAGAGGCTATTTGAATGCCATAACCGAGCTCTTATAAGCTAGGGGAACCGAGAGTAGATCCACACAAGAGTGGGGGAGTTACTTCCAATTTCGGGTATCGCAAATTTCTAGGTGGAAATGGGTAGTTACCCAAAATGGGGATATCATTAGTTTATGAGCATTAAACCCCTATTTCTGAAGGGAAATTTCACACTATATGCTCTATAACATAGCTAATTTTTTTTAAAATGCCAACATAACATACTCTCCCAAACATATGCCATTTCTAATTTTTTGGACAAAAACACCCCTAACATTAAACACTCCCATCCCAGCCGAACTCTCTTATTTCTCTCTCAATGGTTCTCTCAACCTCTCAGACGTCACATTCTCACTACCTCTCAGGCGAAACTCTCTCAGGAGAAGCTCTCTCTCTCTCTCTCTCCTTGTTACAGTTGTCGTCGCCACCATCTTCTCCATCGCTAGCAACATTAAGGTTATTTTTTATGTTTTTTTTTTAATTTTAATCGTAACATATAAAATCGTTGAAATAAGTTTGATTTCAATCCTAATAGAGGATTTTAATCTCTATTTTGAAAAAATATAGCTTTAAATGGGTTTGATTCTATGTGCATCGTTTTGGAAGATTGGGTATAAGTTGTACAAAAATTTTGTGGGTCGATGTTCATTCAATCCCATATCGATGCCATTTCGATGCTTAATCAATGGTAATTTGATGACATTTTTTGGATGTGTATATTTTTTAATAATTGAAATGTTGTGTCATTGATTCTCAATCAATGCTCCATCGATGGTGTTATGATGGAGCATTAAATGAAGGCGATAGTCAATCAATGTGCAATCGATGGTATATCAATGCGCAATCAATGGTATATTGATGCACAATCAATGGTATATCGATGCAATTTCGATGCATGCATGGTTTTCAGTTTTCTTTTTTTATAAAATCGATGAAATTTTGATAATATGTCGATACTGATTTTGATACAATTTCAATTCTAGTTCGATGGTATTTTGATGCTCTCTTTGTTTTAGTTATCTTTTTATAAATCTATTAATTTCTATGCCATTTTAATGGTTGTTCGAGCACATTAATATAATGGTGATGCATTGGTGTTAAAAACGATGCTATGTCGATGGATTTTATATGTTATCTACTTGAAAGATTTATGATGCATAATCAATGCTATTTCAATGGCATATCGATACATTGTTTGTTGATTTTATTTTGTATATAATCGATGAAATTTCGATGTTATTTCGATTCTTATTCGTGGGTGGCTTAGTCAATTATTATTTGTTAAATGTATTTCAAAGCTATTTCGATGACATATAGATAGTTTGTTTGTTTATTTGTAAAATCAATTTTGATGGTATATCGATAGTATCTCGATGTTGTTTCGATGCATACTTGTATATGTTGATTTTTTCTTTTTGCTTCGATGCCATATCGATGGTAATTTGATGGCATTTCGATGACAACAACAGACTGAGCATTTTTTTTTTGTAAATTCAACTAATTCTCTCTTTTTGTGTGTGGATATTTTGTAGATGCCACCCAAACATATCCCACCACTTGAGATCCCCATAGAGGATCATTATGTCTCTCATATGACCTATAGGGGTTCCAGGAAGTTAACTAAATTGAAGAAAATACTTTAGGAGCATGGATTGTTGGGTAGGGTGAATGAGTCTATTTTCGGACAATTCTTCACAACCCCTGCCTTTTCGTTCTCTGGGGCATTGGGGCACACACTGCTTTTGCGGAAGGTGAATTCTCTGCATGGCTATGAGGTGCAATTCTTGATGGGCCCAAACTTATGTAAGTTTGGGGTGCACGAGTTTGCCATTATGACTGGCCTGAGCTGCTTCTGTCCACCGCTTCCGCTGACATTCAACCGCACCTTACGTCCTCCCACCTACTTGATACATATTTTAAAGTGGAACCCGAGAAAGACATTAAGTTCAATATGTTGGAATGAGCTTTCAGTATGTGTGATGTACCTAATGATTTGTACAAGCTCAGTTTGGTTTACTTTGTGGAGGTGATACTATTGGTCGCTGAGAACGACAATGCTATTTGGCGAGATTCATTCTCGATGGTCGAGGATTTAGATTATTTTGAGAAGTATCCAAGGTGACCCCTTTCATTAGATACAACTATGAAACAATTCAATAGAGATATGATAGTGATTGGGGCTACACAACATGGTAAGAAGGCGAAGAAGACCACTGAGGTGGAGTTTGCTGGGAAACTTATACATGATCTTGTTTATATTCATGTAGATCTTATATCAAACAAATTAATATAAGAAAACCTAAAACATTTTTCTAAAACTAAATTTAAATAGAAATAATGATAAGATCAGTTACATTATACGCAGCCGAATGATAGAGTTCTTCCTTTAGTTTCTCTAACCCTTGTATCATTTCTGTCGCAGAGTATTACCAAAAAAACTGAACTATACTTCAGTTTACTTCACAACCTTCCAAAGTATCCTTAGAATCACCTAGACTAGAATGAGAAATTCTTAACTCATGAGATAGATACCGAGAGAAGAAGAATAAAAGAGAAAAATTGAGGCTTAGAAAAGAACTTATGCATTAGAGAGAATCTAAAAACTAATAGATCTTCTGATCTTCTCAGAAACTTATGTCTGTCATCTGTTTTCAACTATCACTAAGCATTTCTTTTATATACTCAATTAGGCCATTTATTTTAATTAAAAAATCAATAAAATAATAGCCAATTAACAGCTCTATGTCGAAATTCTCATGGGCTTTAGGCCCGTGAAATTTCTCTTTTAATTATAAGCCCGCTGGACTTAAAATAAAGGCCTCAATTATTTTCTGTTGATTGATTAATTAAATAATTATTCAAGTCTATTATCAAATTAATTATTTATAATTTAAACATCGATTTAAAATTATTTATTAATTTAGACACCAATTTATCTTAATTAATAAATCTGCCCTAATTTCTTTTTTCTTCCATAAATTACATAACTCTGTGAAACTATCCAAAATTGACTTGGTCAACTTTGATAGTTCTAATTGATAATTAAATCAATTAATTGAGACCATCTACATGATTTTATCCAAGGTACAGTGGGGACCATGGGCCTATGGAATCAAACTCCATTAAGTTATCATAAATCTAAGAAATAAATTTACTAACTTATTAATTCCTTGTGACTCCACTAAAGACTCAGAATTGCACTCTTGAATTCATAGAACGCTATATAAGAAATATAGATACGTTATTAATTATCCATTGTTACAACCATAATTTTCACTCAATCCTCTATAGAAGGTCTACAATAAGATGGGACTAAAATACTATTTTACCCCTCATTGTATTTTATCCTTAAAACACTTAGTTCCTTGTAAATGATATTTCAGTAAACTAATATTAATTACTGAAATGAGATCTCTATCATTTAGCACCTTGAACCAAACTAAAAGGAAACCATCATTTTACTTCTTCATCAAAAACTATAGATGTCCATATCTATGATTAACACTCCCAATCATTATACTACCGAGTTGCCAATATGTAAGTATGAGCTAGTACGTAGGGTAAGCTGGTGACTAACATGTTAAAGAACTCAAATAATACAATCAGTTAGAATACTAACCACTCAGAATTGTGATTGAATTGACCTATGGTCAAGTATATGATATGACTTGAATAGATAATAACGGTATGTTTACTTATCATATCTACTGTCAATATCGGTCCAGTCCGATGTAACAAATACATTTGATCTTATCTACTTTGCTAATGTTCTAGAAAGAACGTAATACTACAATGTGTAATTAGATCATATCATAGATTGGCAAGTCAGTGTAAATCATGTGCACTGACTAATCTTAGGAGTAACTTATTTTGAACATATAATCATATTTATATTCCACTGTGATTACGCCACTATCAATATGATTAGAATATGTTTGGGATTTAATAGAAGTTTATATTAAACAAATATTCGTGAAAATAAAACATGTGAGCAAAGTGATTAACCAAGTCAAAAAATGATTTCTGTTCTTTTATTGATAATAAACTGAGATTACAAACAAATTGGGTTTTAATTAGGGCATAAATCCCCAACAAAGTCTTCTAAGGGTGTTCAGGTGGAGGCAAAGGACACCCGCAAGGGGTATCCACCAGCCTTGTTATGTTGGGCATACGAGACGATTCTTGATTTGTAGAAGGAATACGCCAAGCCCTATGGATTCAAGTTCCCTAGGATGCTATAGTGGGAGAGCACAGGCCAGCCAAAGCATTCACATGTGAAGGATGTACTTGTGAGGAGACGTGTAAGTTATTTTAAATTTAAACAATTAAAAAACTTTTGAATTATACCAATCAACTTATGTCATTTCTAATTTGCTTGTTTTATTTTGATTACAGTTGCCATGCAATTCTATCTTAAGGCCTCGACCAAACGAGTGAGACTTCTTCGGCCTTACATATCAGAGGACAGAAGGGGATGCTCCTAGGTATGCAATGCTGCAGGATATGATCCAACCTGGACCAGATGATGGAAGACCTTACGATCCTGAGGCAAAGGATGTTGTGGTGATTGAGAAAGCTGTGGAGGCTTGCCTATTTGTGGAGGATGCCGTGACGGAGACTGCTCCAGATACTAGTGTAGAACCTACTTCTGCTCCTGCTCCTTGGGCTTATGAGGTTGTGTTGGGTGAGATGGCCATACTATTAGGTGCAGTGGATGAGTTTAAGGCGGCTCGAGGTATTGTCCTTAATAATCAAGAAGTCATATTGGAGAAGCTGGCAATACTTGGTTGTACACCTACTCATGCACCTACTCCAACAGAGGATGTAGAGCACGACATCTCCTCACATGTTACGAGCCTCCTGTTGGAGAATTCACACCTCCTCAGCCAGTGCAGACGGTCTTAGGTACTACTAATCCATGAGTTATTACATGTTTTAAAGAGATTGCATACTAATTGTTTCCATTACAGGTAAGCGCACTAGACAGAGACCAGTCTGGTACGAGGACTATACTCCAGCAGCCAAGAAACCAAAGTTCAAGGACCCAATTCTGATCCATCCTTTGAAGGTATTGGATCAAGCTATTGATTCCATATCGATGCTTAGCCACATCTACATATATGGAATCAATTCAGCATCGGCATACCATCGATATTATATTGAAAATAACATCTAAATTATATGTTCGCCTCAGCATCAAAATAGCATCGACGTACCATCGAAATGACATCGATGTACCATCAAAATGTCATCGATTTAGCATCGATTTCAAATGGCACCCACATATTTCCAGTTCCAAAGAACAGATCAAAAAATGCAGAAAAAAATACCACACTCAACACCAAAATAGTTTGAATCTAATATCTAACCATGACATTTTATATTCACAAGTCGATAGAATGAAAGGATACATACCCATGAATTTTCTCTTAAAAATGCCAAGAATGACAATTTCTTCACTTGGAATGAAACTTCCAGATCCGAGCAGTCCAATTTCTTCACTGATTCTAGTATATTCGACAATGCTATTTAGGTTGCAATGAAAATAGTCGTGAATGATGGAGGAGCTAGAGAGATAGAGAGAGAAATGTGTGAAGTGTTAAATTTCCCCTATTTTTAACTAATGAGGGTATTTTGTCCAAAATAGGGGAGGGGCACATTAGTGGGAGAATTTTTATGATGGCATGTTAAAAAAATTTAACTATATTATGATGCATATAGTGTAAAATTTCCCTTTCTAAAACCCTATTTCTTTGTAAAACGTGTCCTAATTCTATTCCTTTATAAAAATGACTCAACTCATAAGTATTAGAAAAATACAAATTTAAAGAAAAGTTCAGTGGGGCCTTGATAAAACATGCAATTTGGGCCCAATAGTTTAAAAATAAAAATAATGTGTCTTTATGCAATATTGAGAAATAAAATAAAGTTGTAAGTCCGACTAACGTAATTGAAATAAAAATCATAACATAAGTTCTTATTTATTCTTGGCGCTCAACTTGATTGTTATTCGTTCATAGGACACCCCACGCCATACATACTCAAACGTCTAAAATCTCCACATCACTTCACGTGCCAAGGAGAAACACTATTGTCTACCTAAAAGGGAGAAAAGTAAGGGGGTCAGCTAAAAGCCCAGTAAGGAAGTATAACAAATACAACAATATCAAAGAAAATGCAAGAAGAGCATATTCGTATTGTAAACTCAGGGAAAATATACGTAAGTAGGGAAAAGGCTAACTATACTCCCATTTTGTTAAATAATTCTTTGGTCATCTTTTAGAAAAATAATTTTACTTAATTATTTTATGGATAAAAATCTGCATAATTATTTATGAGAAAATTACACATCCAAAGTATGGAAAAATCTTATTTTTCATATATGAAATTTAAGGCATAAACTATTAAAACATGTATTTGATATCCTTTTAATTAAAAGAGATTTTCCATAAAGCTAAGAAAAATTCAGCTAGCTAAAGCATGCTCAGAATCACAATTTTCTTTTGAATCATTTTAACAAATAAATCTAGTATACTTATATACCTTCATGCATTTAATAACACAATTAGCATGTAACAATAATTTAATTAAAATAAAAAAATAAACCTAAATAATACAAGTTTATGCCAAAACCTAGCATGCTTTTATCTCTTTATTTTTTTTCCAAAATTTACAATTAATCATAGCATGTTTCTATTACCAAGTTTTTCATTTTTCTCTTTTATAAATCAACCATTAAAATCAAAAACACCAATAGCAACATACTATTATGATTTTCAACATAGCGTCATAGATGAAAATCCTAAATTGAATAAACATGAATTTCCATAATCTACAATTATTAGATTTCCAATAAAACAAGAATGGTTTTAAACTTTTCAAGAAAACAAATAACATCATAACATGAACATCAACACCTAAACATATATATTCCCTAAAAAATATAACCACTCACAACCATGCTTTCCATGAACCTGCAATTAAACAAGGATCAAAACACAACTTGTAATCCTATTCAAAACACCCTAGGCTGAAACCCTAAAGACCAAAAATTATTATCACTCCACACATAAAAATCTTAGCCCATTTTCTAAGAAAATAATAACCTGAAAACCATGACAAGAACATACATCAAGATCATGATAGCCTAGTCATACCCTAGTCGAAACATACATGCTTATAACAACAACCCACATTTCAAGATCCATAGACAAAATTATTAGCATGCTTCTACGCATAGTAACAAAATAGAAGCGTGAATAACAATCAAAATGCATACAGGAAAAACCATCCAAACAACCAACAATATATCAAAAACACAAACAAAATAACAATAAATCATCACCAAAATAAGAAGAACGTAGAATTCTCCATTACCTCCTTCATTGTGTTTATGAACACAAAAGCCAAAAAGAACAACCTCAACACCAAGCGATTTCGAACATCTCCGAAAAGAAAGAACAATTGCTTAGAATGAGAAGGGGGAATATCCTTAGAGAATAAAAACAAGAACACAATCAAAGCATACCTTATGATTTTTGAACTCTAGCCTCCTTCCTCTCTTCCTTTCTTTATTTCTTTCTTTATTTCTCTTCCTTCTCTATGCACATGGTAGCCACCACAAAAAACAATGGTCAAGCTTCTCCTTGTTTCCCCTTCTTAACCTAGCCTAGCTCCTTTGAATCACTTGCCCAAAATTAAGGCCTCAATCCTTCCCTTAATTCCCTATCCCCAATTCATGTAATTGCCAACTATGGCTTGATTGATTTGTGTACAAAATGGAAACTCCCCTATGCACTCACACTAACCTTGGCTGAACCCCCTAGCCTCTCTCCTTCTCTTCTATACACGGCTAGCACACACCAAATCATCTTCCTCTAACTTACCCAATATAGCTTAGAAGACCAATAATAGCCATATCAGCAATATCCTCAAACTAAATTACATTAAATAAAAATACATACATACTATCCCATTATTTTCCTTTTTCTGAATTAACCACCGAGAATAAATAAATAATAATTAATAGAAACTAAACACCATGAATGGAAACTAATGTGTGCTCACCATGCATACCATGCACATACACAAGTGCTAAGGTGTATTTCTACTAACCATGCACCTTAGTGCACCCAACCAAAATTCACGAATGCTCTTAAAATAAAATTATTAAATAAAATAATTAACAAAAATTAAATTCACAGAATTCCTACCAAACAATTCCAACAATTAAAAATAATTTTCTAACATTTAACAATTACTAATAAAATAAAGCATAAAATTAAATAAAACAAAATAAAAATTTGGTGCACTACAATATACTCACCTTAAAAGGAATTTCGTCCCGAAATTCTTTCTTACAAAATAACTCAGGGTATATTTCTCTCATGTCGTCCTCTAGCTCCCATGTTCCCTCTCTTTCCGTGTTATTCTTCCACAGGGCCTTAACTAATGTAATCCTTTTGGATCTCAGTTCCTTGATTATGTTTAAGATGATACGCTTTGGTTGCTCATTGTAACTCAGGTCCTGCTTCACCTGTAAAAGCTCATAACTCAGAACATGAGAGGGATTTGACAGATACTTATGCAACATCGAGATATGAAAGACGCTATGCATTTCGGCTAGTGCTGGGGGCAGTGCTAAACGGTATGCAACTTGCCCAACTTTGTCCAAAATCTTAATTAGACCTATAAACTTGGGCTCAATTTCCCTTTCTTCCCAAAATGCATAGCACCCTTCATTGGAGAGACTCTCAAGAACACAAACTCGCCAACCGAAAACTCGATGTCCCTTCTCTTAAGGTCGGCATAGCTCTTTTTCCTAGTTTGGGCGGTAAGCATCCTTTGGCGAATCTTCTCAATCGTCCTGCTAGCTTCCCTAACCGCCTCGAGGCCTAAAATATGCTTCTCCCCAACCACATCACAGTGCAAAGGAGATCAACATTTACCCCCAAAAAGCATCTCATAGGGAGCCATCACAATAGTGGATTGATATCTATTATTATAGGAGAACTCCATCAGGGGTAGATATCTACTCCAAGACTCTGAAAAGTCCAACACACCACATCTCAACATATCTTCTAGAATCTGAATAGTCCTCTCAGAATGCCCATTGGTCTGGGGATGAAAAGTGGTAATGAACTTCAACTTTGTACCCATAGCTTTCTGCATTCCTTTCAAAAAGTTTGATGAGAACGCTGACCCTTGGTCAGAAATATTCGACTTTGGAACCTCATGAAGTCTCACTATATCACTAACATACAACTCTTCAAACTGATATGCTGAGTAGGTGGTCTTAACTAATAGAAAATGGGCAAAATTAGTTAGCATGTCCACTATTACCCAAGCTGAATCATGTTTTTTGTGGTCCTGGGTAATCCTACCAGAAAATGCATCGCTATGTCTTCCTATTTCCATTCCGAAACATAGAGTGGCTGAAGTAGCCCTGCTGACCTTTGGTGTTTCACTTTGACTTGCTGACATGTTAAATACCTGGCAAAAAACTCAAAAAAATATATTTTCACTACAAACCAACAATACAATGCTTTAAGGTCTTGGTACATCTTTGTCGATCCTGGATGTAAGGAACAGGGTGTTGTATGTGCCTCTTTCATAATAATTTCCTTAATCTTTTCATTATTAGGCACACAAATATACTCTTATATCGTAGCTATCCATTGTTGGACATCGTGATGTCGCCACTACCACTTTCTTGTACCAAAGCCTCTTTCTTCATTAGGGCTTCATCCAACTTCTGCCCTTCTCTAATTTGTTCCAATAGGGAGGAATGTAGAGTGAGGTTTACTAGGCCTCTTGTTACTAACTCAATACAGACGTTAATAATCTCTTTCTGCAGAGGTGTCTCTATTGTGCTCAGAGCTGAGACAATTCCATGTCCTCGCCTACTCAATGCTCAGTCGCCATGTTGGCCTTACCTGGGTGGTATAGAATCTTGCAATCATAGTCCTTCACTAACTCCAACCACCCCCCATATCTCATATTCAACACTTTCTAAGTGAAGAAGTACTTCAGACGTTTGTGATCGATGTAAATTTCACACTTATCCCCATAAAGGTGATGTCTCCATATTTTTAGTTCGAACACCATTGCTGCTAACTCAAGATCATGGGTGGGATATCTCTGCTCATAGTCCTTGAGCTGCTTTGAGTAATAGGCTACTACCTTCCCATTCTACTTCAACACGGAACCTAACCCGTTTTTAGATGCATCCCAATACACCAAAAACTTCCCACCCTCAGTGGGAACACAAAGGATAGGTCCAGAGATAAACTTATTTTTCATAGTCTAAAAGCTTTCTTCACACTTCTCAGTCCATGTGAACTCTTGGTGTTTGCGAGTTAAGTTTGTTAAGGGCATGGAAATCTTAGAAGAACTATCGACAAACTTCATGTAATAACCCGTTAATCCTAACAAGCTTCGACCCTCTGAGGCATTCTTGGGTTGGAGCCAGTCTCTAATGGCCTCGATCTTTGCTGGATCCACTGCTATTCCATTCTTGGACACAGTATGTGTAACGACCCAAATTCACTAATTAGGCTTGAGGGCCTTGATTAGTGTGCCTGGAGGGCATAATGGGAATTATGTGTGATTTTAATGATTTAGATGCATGGTTATGATTTTAAGCATGTTATATGACTATGTGTATTATGATATGTGATTTGTACCACGTGGGTGCAGTGATTTCAATGTGATGCACGTGCCGAGGCGGTCCTAGAAAGCTAGATAGTGGTAACTGGTGATTTGGTAACCTGTGTAACTGTTAGTAACCATAGAGGGTAACAAGTTTTGTTGGAGAGGTGGTAGAATTGTAAAGCTAGTAAAAGGACAAGTAAGCCCTTGAGGTCTAGTTAGAAAGGGATATTAATGGAGGGATAAATTGGTCTTTTTGCAGTAAATAGGTGAGTTTGAGCTGAAGGAAAATACACTTACGTATAGCATTTTGGGAAGTTGGTTTTATGCTGAATATTGGAGACCTAGAAGTAGAACAAAAGAAAGATAGAAAAGGGAAGCTGAACTTTAGCTCTTGGAAGGAGAATCAAGGGGTGTTTGAAGTTATCAATCAAGCTTAGGCCAAGAATACTCAGAGGTAAGGATTTAGCTATGATATGTTTAAGTTTCAAGTCTGGTTTTTAGATGATGAGTATGAATTGAAGCAAGTTGGTGGCTGGTTTGCATGAATTCAGAGTTGGAATAATCAAAAGAGAAGGTGATTTGAAGCTAGAGTTGAGGAGAATTCAAGCTGGGTTCTTGACTGAGGTAAGAGTGTATCATGTTTAAATTTTCGTAGCTGTTATGGTTTAAGAATCTAAAGGGACTGGTTTACACTTTTCTCAAGCTTTGGTTCAAGGGTTTGAATCTGAATTTAAGTGTGAATTTTGTGGGTGGTTGTGTAATTGAGTTAGACTATAATGTTTATAGGTTGAGGTTTGGTCTATTTGGGGTTTTGAGTTGGTTTTGGGGCTTAGGTAGGAGTTTGGGGTGATTTGGAATGATTTGGGTTCGGGAAAACGCAGGGGAAAAACCCAGATTTCTGGGCTCGCGAAGGAGAGCCGCGGTGCTGTTCTTGCGCGCCGCGGCGCAAGGTTGATTCTGGGCAGAGCAAGTTCTCTGTCTTGTTGGGCGCGGCGGCTCAAACTTGCTGGGCGCCGCGGCGCTAGGCCAATTTCAGAACATGGGATTTTGCTATTTTGAGCCTTTGCTCCGGGGGTTCCGGGGATGTCTTCGAGGCATTGTTTTAGGGATTTGGGGGATTCCGAGAGTGTGGGATTGGTTCCGGGAAGTAGTTTTGGGATTGATTAGTGACAAAGGATGTTTCATTTGTGTTGTGATTAGGACTTTGGAGAGGCTCGGGGTAGAGGACCGTGCTCGCAGCTTCGTGGCATCAGAAACCAGTGAATTGAAAGGTAAGAAAACTGCACCCGGTTGTGAGATTGTGATGGGACTAAGTGCTCCCGAAAGTTATATCGTGTCAACGTTGGTATCACGCCATGGGACATGTGAAAGCAGTCTAGGAGTACCGTATGTGATTTTAGCGCATAGGGCGCGAATTGGCCACTGGGAGCCAGGAACAACGGGATAATAGAGGGAGCAGCCTGAGGGCGCTAGCCCTGGTTATCGTTTGTGAATTGTGCATATTATGAACTGAAATGCCTAGTATGTGGAATACTTGATTATACTGACTGATGATATATCTGAGTTTATGAGATGCAATGTGAGTTATTGATTTGTCTGTTAATTGTTCATGCTCTGTTGTTGTTGTGTTTTCTTGCTGGGCCTTGGCTCACGGGTGCTACGTGGTGCAGGTAAAGGCAAAGGCAAGCTGGACCAAGCCTGAGGTGGAGAGCCCCAAGGTGGAATGTACTTAGCCAGCTGTTCGATCACCATGGTCGAGGAATGAGTCAGGACAGGGATTACCTAACTGCTCGTTTTTCCTTAGTATGGCTGGTTAATGTATTTGAACCTTGTAACTTTTGTAGATGGTCTTTAAACTGATATTTTTGGGATCCTGTGTAAATAAACAATGTTTCTTAATGAAAACGTGACTTTTGAGACCAAAACGCTTTTAACCCTAGTTCCTTAATAGTTTCAATAACACGGTATTATTCAAAAGACTTGATTAGCGAGTCTGGCACTTTATAAACACACAGTGTAACGGTCTTGGCTATCCAGGGTGTTACAGTATGCCCTAGGAAAGTCACTTGTTCCAACCAAAATGCACATGTAGAGAACTGAGCATAAAGTTGGTGCTCTCATAGTCTCTTGATCGTCAACTTGAGGTGCTCCTCACGCTGCTCCTTAGTCTTTGAGTAGATAAGGATGTCGTCAATAAACACCACTACGAATTTATCCAATTAGTCATTAAACACTATTTTCATCGTGTCCATGAATGTTGCTAGGGCATTAGTGAGTCCAAAATACATCACTAGGAACTCATAATGTCCATAACAAGTTCTGAAAGTTGTTTTAGTAATATCTCCTTCCTTCACTCTTAGCTGATGGTACTCAAATTGTATATCAACATTTGAGAACACTACCGCCCCTTGTAGTTGATCAAAGAGGCTATCTATCATGGGAAAATCATATTTGTTCTGAATTGTGACCTTATTGAGTTCTCGCTAATCGATGCACATCCTTATACTTCCATGCTTCTTTTTCACAAACAAAACTGGTGCCCCCCATTGTAATGACCCAACTACTCTAGAATTTTGGACCATTAACGAAAACTATACATACTAATCCTTAATAAAACTTACAAGTGAAAATACCATAACTTTATTAAGAAACTTGTAAGAAAAATAAGATTTAAACTTACATAAAATCTCAAGTAGGATATGGGATCCCATTGTTTTAAAAACAAAACATAACATAATTTAAAATAAAAAGGCATTGCATGACAAGTGCGGAAAAATACATGTAAAAACCATAAAAACAAAGCTACATCCTCAAATCGAAACGCTCGGCTCTTGAATCCATTCCGCCTCAATACACATTCTCCAAGCTTCCAAGAACCTTTCCCGCCACTAAGACTACTTTCCTGCACATATAAATAAAAAGGAATGAGCCTAATGCCCAGCAAGGAAAATCTAGCACATAGTTCATATACATAAATTTCATAAAAAAAGACATAAAACATAACATAACACTTATATCATACACATACTATAATGGCCATTATTACTTGGGGTCCCATAGACTAAACAAGGCATATGCCCATTAGATTAGTGGGGTCCTACTAGCTAAGCAGGTCATATGCCCATAATCCATTTGGGGTTTGTTAGTCATATGGGTCATATGCCCAAGCCTACAAACATACATAACATAACATAACATATTTCATAACATAAAAACATGAGATAACATATAAAAAGCATATAACATATAAATTCTATCCTATTTTCCTTACCAAAAATACTGGGATATGAGGACAGAGTTGGGACTTTTGAACACTCCTAAAAACCATTTATGAAAGGGTGAGTCTATTGAAGAAAAAGAGATGAAAGAGATGAAGGAACTATACTATTAAAATATACTTACCAAAACCTTGTGCTCAAGAACTTAGATTTCCTAACCAAAATAAGAATAAGGTTAGAAGGCTTAGTAGAAGACTATGAGAACTTAAATAAAATAAAACCAATGAACTAGAGTGTGGAAATACCTTGAAGACTTGTAAGACCAATCTAAACCTTGAACCGAAATGCTATAAAACCTTACTTCCCAAGTGTTTGATAAGCTTATGATGACCAAGCTTATGATTCCCAACCCAAGTGTTTACACTGTTACACTCACCTAGCAACTTGCAGCCTCCGAACTTAGAGTAAAAGATGAATAATGGATGGGCACTAGGTCCTATTTATAGAGTTTAGGAATGAAAAGATCTCATTTAACTTGAATAAAAATAATGGCGTTTTAAGTGAAAATAATTTGAATTATCGTTCAGCAGAGGCTGAAGACTCATTCAAAAAGGTGCTGGACTTATCAAGAGGTTGAAGGTTTGAATGGGAAACGATTTCAAAAAGTTTCAAAAAGTGCTGAGAGGGGCGATATATCGCCCCCTATAACTGCGATATATCGGCATACGCTGATTATTTAAACACGAAATTACACATTTTTAGCTTAATTTAAATTGAGTAAACAGCCTTGACTAAGCCTTCCAACATTTTCAAAGCTGCTGACTGACCTTAGAGTATTCAAATTTTAGCCTTAATAAATTAAATCCTCAAAATACTTAATCATTAATAACCCATACATAACATGTGCTATTTTCCTATTGGTTCTTATTTAAACCTTATAGTATACAAAATATTATCCTCAATATCAGTCATATTAATCAAACCTTAGGTTAAAATTAATATTATTAAACTATAGGTCAAACTTAGAAAATCTACAAGTACTGCTATGAGTGTCCAATTAAATCCCGGTCTGAACCAAAAATCCACAGTTATAACAATAATACTACTATTACTATTATACTACTATCTAACTTAGCTAAGTAAAGTTCTTGGACTCTACAATTCTCCCCTACTAAAAAGAATTTCGTCCTCGAAATTTACTTACCAAATAACTCCGGATACCGGCCTTGCATGTCCTCCTCCAACTCCCACGTTGCCTCTCGTTCAAAACTATTACTCCATAGGACTTTTACTATAGGAAGGGTCTTGGACCGTAACTGCTTCATCTCCCTATCTAGGATGCTAACCGGTCGTTCCTCGTAACTTAAGCCTTTCTGGAGTGCTATCATATCGTACTTGAGAATGTGAGATGGGTCTGACACATATTTGCGTAGCATCGAGATGTGGAACACGTTGTGACTATCGGCTAGTGTTGGCGATAGCGCTAGTCTATACGCAACTGGTCCCACTTTGTCCAATATCTCAAAAGGACCTATGAATCGGGGACTAAGCTTGCCTTTCTTTCCGAACCGCTTGACACCTTTCATAGGAGATATCCTTAGGAAGACTTGATCTCCAACTTGGAATTCCACATCACGTCGCTTGGCATCCGCATAGCTTTTCTGACGGCTTTGAGCAGCAAGCATACGCTGTCTAATAAGCGCTACTGCTTCTTGAGCTTGTCTAACAGCTTCGGGACCTAGATGCTGCCTTTCTCCTACCTCGTCCCAGTGCAACGATGATCGGCACCTTCTTCCATATAGAAACTCATAAGGTGCCATCCTGATCATTGACTGGTAGCTATTGTTGTACGAGAACTCGATCAGCGGCAAGTACTTATTCCATGATCCTTCGAAATCAAGTACACACGCGCAAGCATATCCTCTAAAATCTGAATCGTATGCTCGGACTGCCCATCTGTCTGAGGATGAAAAGCTGTACTAATACTTAACTTGGTACCCATAGCTTGCTGTAAACTCCCCCAAAATCTCGATGTAAACACCGATCCTCTATCTGACACTATTGTCTTGGGGATTCCATGCAACCATACAATCTCTTAGATATAGATGTATACATATTGGTCTACCGTATATGAAGTCTTAATAGGCAGGAAATGAGCCGACTTGGTTAGTCTATCTATTACTATCCAAGCAGAATCATGCTGCTTATTCGTCCTTGGCAGACCCGTCACGAAGTCCATAGCTATATCATCCCACTTCCATTCTAGTATGCTAAGCGGTTGCAATAAACCTGCAGGCCGCTGATGCTCTGCTTTCACTTGTTGGCATACAAGACATTTGGACACAAATTCTGCTATGTCCTTCTTAATTCCTGGCCACCAATATACTGCCCTAACATCATGAGTCATCTTGGTAGACCCTGGATGAACTGAGTACGGGGTGATGTGCGCTTCTTCTAGAATCGTCTTCTTCATACTTTGATCATTTGGCATGCATACCCGATCCTTATATCTCAATGAGAAATCTGTAGCCTTGCTTTCTCTGACTGCATCCATATGTACTGCTAGTGTGTCGTCCTGTCCCTGACCAATTCGTATATCCTCTAACAGATTTGACTTGATAGACAAGTAGCCAGCTTGCCTACAACTACTTCTATTCCGGCATTGATCAGCTCGTGCTGTAGCGGCTTTTCTATTCCCGATAAAGCTGCTAAATTTCCATAACTTTTCTACTAAGCGCATCGGCAACTACGTTTGCCTTTCCTGGGTGGTATAGGATTTCGCAGTCGTAATCCTTTACTAACTCCAACCACCTGCGCTGCCTCATGTTGAGTTCCTTCTGAATAAAGAATTATTTTAAACTCTTGTGGTCCGTATAAATCTCGCACTGTTCTCCGTAAAGGTAATGACACCAGATTTTTAACGTAAAGACCACCGCTGCTAACTCCATATCGTGAGTTGGATAGCGCTGCTCGTACTCCTTCAATTTTTGTGAGGCGTAGGCTATCACCTTGTCATTTTGCATCAGCACGCAACCCAATCCTTGCTTTGATGCATCGCAGTAGACCACGAACTTATCGTTGGGTGTCGGTACACTGAGTACTGGTGCTGAGCAAAGCTTATTCTTGAGCAATTGGAAGCTTTCTTCACACTTATCATTCCAATTAAATCTCTGTTGTTTCCGGGTCAGGTTGGTGAGCGGAGTGGCTATCTTTGAAAAGCCCTCTACAAACTTTCTATAATAACCTGCTAACCCTAGGAAGCTCCTTACTTCAGATGCGTTCTTTGGTCTGGGCCAATCCTTCACAGCCTCTACCTTTGATGGGTCTACTGCAACTCCGTCTTTTGATATAATGTGCCCGAGGAATGCCACTTGCGAAAGCCAAAATTCGCATTTCTTGAACTTGGCGTAGAGTTGATGCTCCTTCAATCGCGTCAAAATGAACCTCAAATGTTCCTCGTGCTCTACTTCATCCTTGGAGTATATCAAAATGTCGTCAATGAACACAACGATGAATTTATCCAAGTAGTCCTTGAAGACCCTATTCATTCAGTCCATAAACGCGGTTGGTGCATTAGTAAGACCAAAAGACATAACCAAGAACTCGTAATGTCCATAACGAGTCCTAAAGGCTGTCTTAGGAATATCTTCTCCCTTTACCTTGAGCAGATGATACCCGGACCGTAAATCGATCTTTGAAAACACAGTCGCGCCTCAGAGTTGATCAAAAAAATCGTCGATCCGAGGTAGCGGGTACTTGTTCTTAATCGTTTCTTTGTTCAGCTCACGATAGTCTATACACATCTGCATACTCCCGTCCTTCTTCTTCATGAATAGTACTGGAGCTCCCCATGGTGAATGGATTGGCCTAATAAAACCTAAGTCTAGGAGTTCTTGTAGCTGCGTCTTTAACTCCTTGAGTTCCGTAGGTGCCATCCGGTATGGTGCCTTAAAGATAGGCTCGGTGCCTGGTACTAATTCTATCGTGAAGTCTATTTCTCGAGTTGGCGGCAATCCTGGAAAGTCATTGGGAAATACCTCTGGAAATTCTTGTATAACACGGAGATCTCCAACCTTAAGTGGTGTCTCCCTTTCCACATTCGTGATGCTGGCTAAGAATGCTTAACATCCTTTCTCCATCATTCTTTGAGCTTTGAGAGATGATACTAACGGGGTGCGCAATCCTGAAGCTTGTCCCATGAAGCATAGTCTTTGGCCGTCAGGAGTTTCGAACATCACCTTCTTGCATTTGCAGTCGATGGTTGCGCCATGCCATGCTAGCCAATCCATGCCTAATATTACGTCGAAGTCCTTGATCACCAGTTCTATCAGGTCTCCTTCTAGTTCTATGTCCTCAATCTTGATCGGTACGCCTCGTACTATCCGTGATGATAGAACTACTTTGCCCGAAGGCAACTCGGTTACAAACCTAGTTCTAAATCTTTCACAAGGTTTGTCTAGTTTTTCTATCATTCCTAACGAGATATACGAATGAGTGGCTCTCGAATCAAATAATACATAACATAAGTTATTGATGATAGAAACCTGACCTGTGACCACCTTGTTGCTAGCATCAGCCTCTCCTTGGGTTAAAGTAAAAACCCTAGCAAGAACCATCTTTTTGTCCTTCTTCCCTTCTGGCTTCTGCTGAGGACAATCTCTTTTACGATGCCCTTCCTGACCACAGTTAAAGCATTCCTTGGTGTTTGCGCGGCATTCTCCAGGATGCTTCTTCTGACACTTAGCACATGGCGGGTATTCCACGTAGCCCGGCCTATTTCCTCCATTATTCATACGTGCCCTCTTATCACTATCGACTTTCTTGTTATCAGGATGTCGTCTTTTCTGGCTGCTACCGTTGTCGCCTGATTGATTGTTGCCATTATAATTGCTGGACTGATTGTTTCCATTATGGTTGTTGCTCCGAATGGTCTGAGGTTGATTATGCTGTCTTGGTTCAGGCTTACTAGCTTCCTCTTTACTTACATTAGCCTGAAACCTCTCTACTTCTATTGTCGTTTCAAGAACATCGACATATGTAGTATTCCCCGGGTTTGCTAACTTAACCCCCATCTCGATCTTCGGTCGAAGTCCTTTAAAAAATTTGTTCACCCTCAAAAAATCAGTTGGAACCATCTCAGATGCGAACTTTGCTAAGCGGTCGAACTGACGAGCATACTCCGCCACTGATAAAGTACCCTGCTTCAAGTTGGCGAACTCCTCAATTCTCGTAGCGAGTACAGCCGAATTGTAGTACTTTTTGTGGAACAGCTCCACAAATCGGGTCTATGTCATGGTGGCAACATCATGCGATTGCTGGACTAAGTCCCACCATATCTTGGCATCCTTCTAGAGCAAAGACGAGACACATGATATGCGGTCTGCATTACTGAGATTCATGTGCATCAGAATTGGATCCACATTCCTTAGCCACTCTTCTGCCTCAAAGGGGTCTGTAGTCCCTTCGAAGTTTGGAGCGTGCTGCTTGCGGAACCTCTCATACACTGGCTCCATGTTCGGTACTGGATATGGCGCATAGTTCTTCACTGGCCATCCCCCATATGGACCAACTTGTTGGGGTGCTGGGGCAATTTGCTATGGCTGCGGCTGAGGCTGAGTTTGAGCTTGTTGCTACAAAAGTTCCTTGACTTGCTATCGCAGTCTGGCGATCTCCGCAGTGTTGTCAGCTGGCGGTGTCGGCGCGTTGCGGCGGGCAGTAGCACGCACTCCCCTTCTGCGAACTGGAGGGGCTTCATTGGTTGCTGGGACAGCGTTGGAGGCATTTCCGTTGGTGCGTGCGGATCTTCGGAGCGACATCTTAGCAGAGTTCTAACAATTGAAAGAAACATGTTAGAACTTTACCTAATAGGCTCTAAGGCAAAAACTTATTCTAAAACATACATATCTCGGACCTATTTATTATGACTTTTATGAAAAATTATATAAGTCTTTATTTATTATTTAGAGTGGGTTTCTATACTTAGAAAAACAAGTCATCTTTATTTTCTAAGTGTGTTTCTAATCATCCTATATGACTTAATTCTCAGGCTCGAAACTTATCTTTGTTCCAAAGTTAACCATATTGAGGGATGGCTGGGATCAGTAAAATCGTTCCCACTACTATGGCCCCCTAACTCTCAATAAGGAAACTTGGTTCATTGATTTGTATCCACCCTCACCAAATTTAGTCATTATTCATTTTATTTAGTATTTATTATGATTGCAAAAATAAAATCAAACTCATACATGATAATAAAATAACATGTTATTCATTTTGAAAAATAGTTTTCATTTATTATAATCATAAAATAAAGAAATAAACAAAACAACCAATAAAAACTAACTATTCTAAAAATCGGGATCTTCTACATCTGATCCTTCATCTAGCATATCTTCATCTATCTCCTCATAATCGTCGTTATCATGTGCATCAAAATGTCCTCTAGGACGGTTTGTGAAAATCCTATGTTTTTTCTCATTTGTAAACTGAAATTCTGATTTTGCAGTGAACCTAATTAAGAGGAAATAATATCGTATCGCTAATGGATGTTCGTCCTCATCATTCATGGTTTCCCATATTTCTTCTAAGGCTTCTATTACAGGATGGAAATCTTTAAATAGCCTAATTATTAATACATATTGTTCCGTTGATCTCATCATTATTTGCTTAGACTCTTGAAGGTGACCTATCTCTTTGTGGAACAAGAGCAATCTTTGTGTGATTCTTTCTAGTACTCCTACGGTGTTTCTTGGCTCCCTTATTCTTTTTAAAGACTTAATGGCTCTAATATCCTGATAGGTTAAAGCTCCGTTCATACTTAACTGAAAACATAAATACTAAAAATTGTTAGCTATACACATAAGCAAAATAACCATAACTTAAATACTTACTTGGCGGTCAGATTCAGAGCTTTTGAGTGTGTGTATCGAGGAGAACTTCATGCGAAGGAATCGGTTGCTCTGATACCAACTGTAATGACCCAACTACTCTAGACTTTTGGACCATTAACGAAAACTATACATACTAATCCTTAATAAAACTTACAAGTGAAAATACCATAAATTTATTAAGAAACTTGTAAGAAAAATAAGAGTTAAACTTACATAAAATCTCAAGTAGGATATGGGATCCCATTGTTTTAAAAACAAAACATAACATAATTTAAAATAAAAAGGGATTGCATGACAAGTGCGGAAAAATACATGTAAAAACCATAAAAACAAAACTACATCCTCAAATCGAAACGCTCGGCTCTTGAATCCATTCCGCCTCAATACACATTCTCCAAGCTTCCAAGAACCTTTCCCGCCACTAAGACTACTTTCCTACACATATAAATAAAAAGGAATGAGCCTAATGCCCAGCAAGGAAAATCTAACACATAGTTCATATACATAAATTTCATAAAAAAAAACATAAAACATAACATAACACTTATATCATACACATACTATAATAGCCATTATTACTTGGGGTCCCATAGACTAAACAAGTCATATGCCCATTAGATTAGTGGGGTCCTACTAGCTAAGCAGGTCATATGCCCATAATCCATTTGGGGTTTGTTAGTCATATGGGTCATATGCCCAAGCCTACAAACATACATAACATAACATAACATATTTCATAACATAAAAACATGAGATAACATATAAAAAGCATATAACATATAAATTCTATCCTATTTTCCTTACCAAAAATACTGGGATATGAGGACAGAGTTGGGACTTTTGAACACTCCTAAAAACCATTTATGAAAGGGTGAGTCTATTGAAGAAAAAGAGATGAAGGAACTATACTATTAAAATATACTTACCAAAACCTTGTGCTCAAGAACATAGATTTCCTAACCAAAATAAGAATAAGGTTAGAAGGCTGAGTAGAAGAATATGAGAACTTATATAAAATAAAACCAATGAACTAGAGTGTGGAAATACCTTGAAGACTTGTAAGACCAATCTAAACCTTGAACCGAAATGCTATAAAACCTTACTTCCCAAGTGTTTGATAAGCTTATGATGATCAAGCTTATGATTCCCAACCCAAGTGTTTACACTCTCACACTCACCTAGCAACTTGTAGCCTCCGAACTTAGAGTAAAAGATGAATAATGGATGGGCACTAGGTCCTATTTATAGAGTTTAGGAATGAAAAGATCTCATTTAACTTGAATAAAAATAATGGCTTTTTAAGTGAAAATAATTTGAATTATCTTTCAGCAGAGGCTGAAGACTCGTTCAAAAAGGTGCTGGACTTATCAAGAGGTTGAAGGTTTGAATGGGAAACGATTTCAAAAAGTTTCAAAAAGTGTTGAGAGGGGCGATATATCGCCCCCTATAGCTGCGATATATCGGCATACGCTGATTATTTAAACACGAAATTACACATTTTTAGCTTAATTTAAATTGAGTGAACAGCCTTGACTAAGCCTTCCAACGTTTTCAAAGCTGCTGACTGACCTTAGAGTATTCAAATTTTAGCCTTAATAAATTAAATCCTCAAAATACTTAATCATTAATAACCCATACATAACATGTGCTATTTTCCTATTGGTTCTTATTTAAACCTTATAGTATACAAAATATTATCCTCAATATCAGTCATATTAATCAAACCTTAGGTTAAAATTAATATTCTTAAACTATAGGTCAAACTTAGAAAATCTACAAGTACTACTATGAGTGTCCAAATAAATCCTGGTCTGAAGCAAAAATCCACAGTTATAACAATAATACTACTATTACTATTATACTACTATCTAACTTAGCTAAGTAAAGTTCTTGGAATCTACACCCATGGCGAATGACTAGGTCGTATGAACACCTTATTCAACAATTCCTTTAGCTGGGTCTTGAGTTTCTTCTACTCTACATGTTCCATTTGGTAGGGTTCTTTGGATATTGGTGTTGTTTCTAGTGCAAGTTTGATCATGAATTTGATTTCTCTGCTCGGGGGTAAACCTGGCAAGTCTTTGGGAAACACTTTCAGAAACTCACAAACAATGTGGACATTTTCTAGTTGACGACATAATGTCTCCTGATGGTAACATGGTACTAAAACTACGGTCAAACAGTTTACAAGGCAATCTCAATTTACCAATTACATTCATAGTAATATAAGATTGAGTCGCTTTAGAATCAGTGAGGAATCTGCATATCATACTAGAAATAAGGAGCTGACATGTGACCATGATGTGACTGTTGGCTGCTTTCTTTTAGGTCAATGCAAAGACTCTTCCTAACAATAGATTTATATTGTTGCTCTGCCCTGCTCCTACACTACACCAAATATCACTTTCCATAACACTCAGTTTTAAGTTTATTTAAAAAGTATTATAGTATATCTAAAAAAAAGTCCTAAATCCTTTAAAAAACAAAAACAAAAAGACGGTAACTTTCCAAAAAAGCCAAAATAAAAGTGTTAAATTATTTGTTTCTAAAAAAAAGGTGGGATATGAAAGGAAAAAAATTTCAATTAGCCCTAGCTTTACTCCATTCTCCCTCTATATTCATTGTTTTCTCTACACTGCCTCCTTTAGATCTCACCTTTACTCTTTTTCCATCATTCGTTTCCCTCTCTATTATCCTCTTCTTAGATTTAGGATTATAGAGACATACATACCCACTGAGACTATTCAAATACCATGGATTTCGATGTTGGCATTCGCAAAGAACTCTCCAATGGCAATCATCCCAACCTCCCTCCTTGTCTCCAGGTTTTTTTTTCCTTTCTTTTCATGTTATAAATTTCTTCCACTGAGAGAGCATGCACTTATTTTCTGGTTACACAAAATCTCTCTTTTGTTTTTAATTCATTCTTGTGTTATATACGTAATCTACTGGTAATGGAACAATAATGAATGAACTTTTTGTTGTTGTTGTTGCAAATCTACAAGGTTGATTTAGTCTTTATCATAGACTCATTCATACTCAAGGACACTCCTTTATTATATTTAAATGGGTCTCTTGGCATGCCGAAATATAAATGTGTTAGATCTGTTTGATATTTATTTAGTCTATGTTAGTTATTTGTTATTGTCATTTGTTTTGTCTTTGTCTCTTTTGTTTGCTTACAGTGAAATGGGTATGGTTTTTATGTTCATGTATATATATATATAGTTTTCTTTCTTTGTTTGCAGATAATGTTTTTGTTTAAATGACTCTAAGAGACCTATATAAATAAATGACAAATATGTTGCTTTAATTTGTTGTGAATTTTTTTACTTTGTTCGAACAGACAAAATCAGTGGCCCATTAGTGCCATATATGCTCTTCATTTATATATATTTGAATAATGGTTGTAGAAGACTGAAGATTGTCTTTTGATTGTAAGAGAAGGAAAAATAAAGGGTAAAAGAAAACCCTACTTACTAATAAGACACTGCTCACAGTAGAGTTCCATAAGGTTGGTAGAGGCTTTCCTATAACCATCTCACACTCTGCCCCCACACACATATACTTTTACTTCACCTCCACACTTGTGTGCGAATTTGTGTTTGTGTGTGCCTTAACAAAGTTTTTGGAATAGACTTGTGTAGAGAGACCCCTCAGTCTCATGGTTTAGCTTTTTGTTTCTATTCTTAGTTTTTCTTCTTTGCTTTTTTTTCTGCTGTTGTTTTGTTCTCTGTTCATGTACTGGCCACTTTACTTTTTCTTTATAGTTGTTGATTCTCGTTGGTTCCCGCTGGTTTGAGTAAAATAGTGATTGTAAGAGTCAACTAGTGATTACAAAAGGCCAAAACTTTATATAATGAAGAAAACCTCTAGTGTTTGGGTGACTTTTCCATAAAATCCCGCAACAAAGTTGTAATTGATTTAAGTTTTGAAGCCTTTGAGGTTGGATAGTAGGGACTCTTTTTATTTTCTAAACAAAATTTAATTTTTTCAAAACTACTTGTAAACTCAGGTTAGATAAATTTGCTTTTTTTTTTTAAGGGTTTGTTTGCCTTTGAATAGTTGAAATAAGTATATATATATATATGTTGATTAATTTATACTATTAAGGTTTTGGGATGTCTATCCATTTTGACCATTAGACTTTTGAGGACCTATATTAGCGTTTTAAGATAATCTTGTGAGGCTCTGAGTTTTTGTTAGCAAACTAGCTACTACTATAATATTATTTATATTCTACTTCTTTAGTGCTTGCTTAAATTTTTGGGTTTGTAACACTATGTGTCTTTGGACCCTTCAATTGTTATAATATGACTATGTAAAATTCTTCAACTGCTATTGTTGCTGCGTTTTTAGCCAACGACGTGAGAACGTCAATAATGACAAGCCTTCAAGAGAATGTAAACAACAACAGACAGTTTTAATAAAGAAAATAAAGAACACACAAGAGATTTTATAGTGGTTCAGCCCCGATTGTCGGTAATAGCCTAATCCACTTAGAGTTGTGATTTATGGATCCGTACTCAAGATCAGATGGACTGAGCCAACTGAGTTTCTTCAGTACAGATTACAAAAATACAAGAGTCCTCTCAAATTTCAGCACTTTCTCTCTCTAGAAAGAAGAAGCCCCAGAAGCCAACCCCTCTCTCATCCCATAAGCCCTCTATTTATAGGTCTGGGATACTCAACTGATATCCCCTTTCGATAGGGATATTTTATTATTAATCTTATATTTATATTACAAGAAATATTTAAAATACAACTGATTCCTTAATTTGAGTGAGGAATGAGAGATTCCCGGGTGCCTAGACCAATTCTTGCTGAAGTCGTTCCGGGGATTTTGACGTAGTCTCACATGCATGTTGGTTACTCCTTCAAGCTTTCCTTGGTTCAAAGTGATGTATGCTTGGCTCTCCTCAGACCAAGGTGGTCCGAGCCAAGCACCTCTTACCTTCTCCTCGGACCAAAGTGGTCCGAGGCATTTTCCTCTTGCTTCTCACCTCGGACAAGTCCAAGCATACCTCCTCCAATCAAGGTCCGATCGGACCTTGTGGCCTTCTCCTCGGACCAAGGTCCGAGGCACTTCTCCCCTTGGCATCTTCAACCATGTATGATCCATCCTCCTTGGCATCTCACCTTGGACAAATCTGAGGCACTCTCCTTTAGCATCTCTCAACTATGTCTGATCGGACATTGTGTAGCCTTCCCTTGGCTGAAATCTAAGTCCCAATCCTTGGCTTGCATGGGACTTCCATAGCCTCCTAGGATGCACTCTCCTTAGCTCTCCTAGGATGCACTCTCCTAGGATGCACTCTCCTTAGCCTCCTAAGATGCATTCTCCTTAGCCTCCTAGGATGCACTCTCCTTAGCTTTCCTCGGACCAAGGTGCACTTGGCTTAGTTATGACATCTTTCAAGCAGTCCAAATCCTTCGTCAGTCTACCGGGTCACTTTATCACAACTCTGAGGAGTCAATGTATTTATTGACTATTAATGTGTCTTTTACTGATCATGCACTGCCACTTGTCACCTTTATTGCCACGTTATTGATCTCTAATTTTTGGGTATAACAGTTATTCACAGAGTTTGTAGTATTATTGCTACAATAATGGTTGCTTTTTTAAAACCTGGAACCTTATTTTTTTTAATGCTTGTTTTGTTTGTCTTATTATTGGTTTGTATCACTTTTTCGGGGCTATGATACTAATGGGTCTACCACACCCTTGAATTCACTTATAATAATACAAAGTTATTTTGTTTAAAAAATAATCATAACAGTTGAAAGTAAATAGTATATGATTATGTCAATGTATATCATCACAGGATAATGTTTCCTATTTAACATTATAAGTTTAATAGATCGATGTAGCATGTTGTCTTTTAACAAAAAAATCACTTAGGATGATTAAAAATGATATTTCAACTACTTCCACTAGGGTGAGTAATTAACACTCTCATAATGTTGCAAAATGGTCTCTGATTCATAATCAAATGGGATCCTTCTTCAACAATGATTTTTCTCAGGGTTGGGTAATCAAACTCCCTTGCAAGATGTGTTTAGTCTATTATTTTGTTATTTATTTTTTTGGTGGTGGCTACAGACACGAACCACACCCTTAGGCTTTTCATGCTATTGGTTTTAGTAGCTGTGTTATGTTTTTGTTGCTCTTTTTCTCAGTTTCTTATGGATATATGGTTAAAATTGAAGTCTTGTACTTACATAATTAATCAAATGGCTTCTTTATTTATTTTCCAAAACAGCCCTGCATTTGCAACAACTTGCAATCATGGAGGAAAAGTTGAACCGTTTTTATGCCCCTTCCAACAAAAAATAATTATCATTTATGTACTATTGTATTTTAATTCATTTATTTGATTAGTGATAGCCAAAACTATTATTATTTTATTCATATATTGCATTAGTATCGGAAAACATTAAAATTGAGGTCATTAAAATCTTATTTTACATGTATATGCCTGACGGTTGTAGTTATAAATTATTACAACTTTGCATAATACATAGGGGTTTAATATATATTTATATATGTAGTATTGAATGGCATGTGAAAATTAAAGTAAATATATATATATATAGAAATTACACCATATTGGATGAATTAATGCCATTTTCATAATTTAAGTTTCTACTATTTTTATTAGTTCATTATATGAAGTCAATTTGGAAGAAAAAAAATAACAAAAAAGAGGAATTGTTCATTAGTGGTTCTCAACTATCTTACTTATGTTTCTTTTCTTTTTTTTGTTAACCGTAAGTATGTATTGTATACGAGAGCTATTTATTTTGTAAGAGAAGGTGTGAGAAGAGAAAGACCTTGTAATATTTAATTGTTGATAGCAGATTGAAAAAGATTGCCCTCTTATGGTGTTGTTCTGTATTTTTTTGTTTGTTTGTGTTCTCTGATTTGACCTTGTAAGTTAAGTTAAGTTAAGTCAGTGTTAAGTTATCCCTTAGTTTAGGAAGTCCCCCACTACAGGTCCCTCCATGACCATTGTCATTGCTGAACAAACACCATTGGATTTGACAATGACATCAAAGAATTGGTAGCCCAGCCATTTGACAGTGAAAGAGAAGGCATAGGATGATCTCTATCTGCAAAATGGTTTATGACCACCCTTTAAGTCAGGAGTCACTTTGATTGTTTTTCTTTGGCTTAAATATCCCAAAAAATGGGTGGTTTTGATTGTTTTGCTTGGGCTTAAGTTTTAGCACATGTAGTTAGTTAGCTCTAACTATAATATAGGTTCAGCTATAGTTAGTTGATTAGTGTGGTTAGTTTTCTGTTAATCACTTCTTGGCTTCCAGCTCCTTTTTCCCTCTCTTTGTATCTTTGTACTATTCTGCTATAAATAATAAAGTTTCATATCTCTGGTACATTTACAAAGATCATTTTATCCAATTCATATTCTCTGAAGTACTCTTATGTGTGTGTGATGGCAGTGATCACACAGGGGGGCATGTTTGGAAGTATGAAATGTTATTATTTAATCACAAAGGAATGCTGATGATACCATGTAGTACAGTGCGATGGTGCTCCTTCCTATGATGACACCATCTAGATAATGACCACCATTTATTACTAAAGCATTCCAAAGGCTTCTATCATATTTTTTTGGCCTCTGTAATTTTCAAAGATTACCCCCAAAACAGAAGCTTCTGTTCCTCTTTTTATTTTTTTATTTTTACCCTAACAGAGCTAAAAAACAATTCAGTAGAGGTTATAGAAGCTAGAAGCTAAAAGTTAGATAAGAAAATGAGATAAAAATATTGCTAGACAATTTTCACTACTACAAAATACCCTTTATGGGACACTTTTTTAGGACACGCACCTAAACGCAAGTCCTTAAAAATATTTATAAAGTTTTTAGGACACTCATTGAGAGTCCTGAAAAAACACAATTTAGGACTCGCAATGAGTGTCCTAAAAGAATATGCGAGTCCTAAATAAATCTGGGCTATAAAAATAAGTGTTTTCCTTAATAATTTTAAGGACTTGCTTTGGGAGTCATTAATACTCTTTTAGGACTCACAATGAGTGTCCTAAAAGAATATGCGAGTCCTAAAAAAAATCTGGGTTAAAAAATAAGTGTTTTACTTAATAATTTTAAGGACTTGCTTTGGGAGTCCTTAATACTCTTTTAGGACTCTCAATGAGTGTCCTAAAAGAATATGCGAGTCCTAAAAAAATCTGAGCTAAAAAAAAAATAAGTGTTTTACTTAATAATTTTAATGACTCACTTTGAGAGTCCTTAATACTAAAAAAACAGCCCATTTACCATTATTATTATTATTATTAGAAATACAAAAAAAAAAAAGACAGCCCATTATTATTATTATTATTATTATTAAAAATACAAAAAAAAAGACAGCCCATTATTATTATTATTATTATTATTATTATTAATATTATTATTATTATTATTATTATTATTATTATCATTAAAACCCATCATCTTCCCTCTTTCCAAATTCCACGTGATATCTCTCTCCCTCCTTATATTTTTCTTTCTGAATAATGAAGCCCTAGCCGCCAGCCTCACTCTCTTCCTCCTCCCATCTTCTTTCTTCCTCATCTCTCTCACCATCTCATTCTCTTCCTCCTCCCATCTTCTTTCTTCCTCATCTCTCTCACTAGCTTCCCATCCTTCATTACTCACACCGGTAGCAATGGTGGTGGCGGACGAAGGCTTGCTGTAACGCCCTACTTCCTTAGAGCCGTTACCAAGTGAGTTTTAAGAAAAAACAGTGTGCAATGAACTCGCTAACCGAGGTTTTTAAAACGAAAGTGTGACTAATCAAAAGTTAAGGCTGTAATCTTTGAAAATGCATTATTTCAATAAAAACTTCTAGTATTAAACATTTGGGATCCCAAAATAAGGTTTGAAAACTATTTACATCTTGAAATAAGTTTACAGTTGATTAGTTATAAAAAGCATAGATTATTACAGCCATTTCTCGAATAAACCCCTAACCAAAGCAGTCGGGCAGGCCAAACATGTACGCGTCGCTTCACGCTCTTCGTACTCATGGTTGGTTGACTCAATCTATGCCCTTACCTGCAACACAGAGCACCCGTGAGCCGAAGCCCAGCAAGAAAACTCATGCAGTTCATAACATATGCAAATTATACAGTTAATCATATCAGATAGTCCACAGATAAACAGGTCAACCATTAGACTAAGCAAACACGGCCATGCCGCCCCAGAAGCCTTACCAAAGCCTGGGGTCTCGGTCCTCACCGTAAGGATATCACATGTATCCACTGGGTCCTACCCTGACTATAAGCATCCCATGTGCTAAGTGTTACTTCCAGCCCCACTGCCGTTCTCGGCCTTTGCCGTTCTCGCTACTATAATCACATATAGTATAATTCAAATAACAGTCAAACATATGACAATTCAATCAAAACTATACCATAACCATGTAATACAATTTAGGCTCGTGCCCTGCAATTAATTCAATTACATCTGCACCCTAACATGTAATGTAATATAGGGCCGTGCCCCGCAATCACACTATGGGCCCATGCCCTATCCTACGGGTGCTATAGTTTTCTTACCTGTATTCCGAGCTTCCTGATGCACTAAAGCCGCGAGCACGGTCCTCTAACCCGAGCTTCACAAAGACCTAGTCACAACACGTACAGAACATCCTTTAATACTAATCAATTCAAAATCACTTCCCGGAACCAATTCCACACTCTCGGGACTCCCAAATTCCTAAAAAAAATCATTGGAAACATCCCCCGAACCCCCGGAGTAAAAGCTCAAAAATGCAAAATTTCAAGTACTGAAAATGGCCTAGCGCCGCGGCGCTACCCAAGAGGGCCGCGGCGCCCAGCAAGTCAGAAGCCTCCCTCTGCCCAGAAATAGCCTCGCGCCGCGGCGCTCCTACGCGAACCCAGAATTCTGGGTTTTTCTCCTTCAATTCCCTCATCCAAAACACCTCTAAACCAGCCCAAACACATATCTCAACCCCAAAACCAAATTGAAACCTCAAATGAACCATCTAACAACCTATAGACACTATCATCAAGATCAAAAACACAATCACACCCAAAAATCCACACCTTAGATTTCTGATTTCAGCAACTCATACAAAACTTAAAAACTTAACTCATGCTTTAAATTTCTCAAATCAAAACAGAAACAAGCCTTAAATTTGCATAAAAATTCTTACCTCAAATGGAGAATTCACCCCAAAACTCCCTTGATTCTCCTCCTAAACTCCCACTTCAGCCACTTCTATTCTTCTTCTTCTTGCCCTAGCTTTTCTCCTTCTAGTTTTCTTTCCTTCTCTTCAAATTTTATCAAAACCAACAATGACCAAGCCCAAACCGTGTACCCCTATAACACATCTCAATTGTGTCTAAACCCCTTGCCAAATGACCATTTTACCCCTCCTTACCTATCCTTTCATAACTAAGCCCCAAGGGCTCACTTGTCATTTCCTATCCATTACAATTCTACCATTTCTCCATCTAAACTTGTTACTCAAAGCAGTTAAAAATGGTTACCCAGGTTACTCAATCACCAATAACTATATCCACTAGTTCTCAACTCAACCCACAAAATTCCCCAAAATACCGCTAGGCTCCTCCCGAGCCGGGTATAAAATCCCGTTGTGACTTTTGAGTAAACTAGCTCTCTAGGACCGTCTCGGCACGTGCATCACAATAACAACACCACACTCACGTGGTACGAATCACATAATACAATTATCACATATATGCCCTCATCGGGCTAAAATTACCAATTTACCCCTATCATACAAACGGGGTCCACATGCATATTTATTTCACCTAAACATGCATACTAACCACATATTCAGTAAATTCACATAAATTAATGCAGTAAAACAATTATTGCTCTCCTGGCACACTAATCAAGGCTCCAAGCCTTATTAGCAAATTTAGGTCGTTACACTTGCAGTGGTGGATGAAGGCTCACGGTGGTGGCGGACGAAGGCTCACG
This sequence comes from Humulus lupulus, assembly GCF_963169125.1. Lineage (NCBI taxonomy): Eukaryota > Viridiplantae > Streptophyta > Magnoliopsida > Rosales > Cannabaceae > Humulus > Humulus lupulus. The sequence continues at coordinate 75,823,066 of NC_084794.1, read as the reverse complement.
GTTGGTGGGGGCTTGCTGCAACTGTGGCTCACGAGGGGTTAAGGGCTAGCTGCAACAGTGGCTCACGGAGGTGGCTCACTGCAACGGTGGCTCGCACGGAGGTGGCTCGTGGAGGTGGCTGGCAGCAACTGTAGCTCGCGGCAGTGGTGGCTAACAAGGGCAATCTTGGGTCTTCATTTTAAAAAATATATACAATATCTCATTTTGTTGTTGTTGATTTATTTCTGTGTTGTGTTTGTATTAGCTTGTGTATTTCTGGTTTTGTATTTCTGATTTGATTTTGTATTAGATTGTATCTTTTTTATTTTGTTTATATGAGCTGTATTTATTCATTTAATCTTTTAAAAAATTTCTATAATATATTTTAAATATATACTTATATATTTATTAGTCATTAGATAATAGTGGGATTTAAAAAAAAATTGTGCATTTTACCTAAATATTGATTTATAAAATAAAATTATAATTAATTAAAAGGTACTCAACTAAATTTTTTAGGACACACATTGTGAGTCCTAAAAAGTCCTTTTTTATTGTAGTAGTGAAAACTTTTTAGTACTCGCAATGCGAGTCCTAAAAAACTTCTTTTAGGACTCGCAAAAACCTTAGTTTTTAAGGCTCTCAAATAGAGGACTCGCGCACCGCGAGTCCTAAAAACTTTTTTAGAACTCGCAATGCTAGTCCTAAAAACTTTTTTAGGACTCGCAATGCTAGTCCTAAAAAGTCTTTTTTGTAGTAGTGTTTATTGTGACAGTCTTGTCTCCATGAAGTTTAATAAAAATGTCCAATTATTATGAGACGTGTCTAGAATCCATTATTTTTTGTTTTCCGTCTTCTTTTTTTTTATAATTCTTTTGGCTACTCCTTCTCATGATTAATTCAGTATTGATTATATTTTTTAGCTCATTACAAGTGTTGAATCACAAATATTCAACACTTGCATATATTTGGATAAAGTTTAGTTCATTCATGCTCTATTCTCTATGATGAATGTGGTGTTGTTTGGAGGGACCAGTGATAAGGGACACAACATAATGAAAATTTCATCTGTTTTCCATAATGGAGTTGTATTGTATTGTATGTATTTGGTTTTGATTCATGTTAGGGTGATTGGTGCAGGATAATTGGCCTTCTGTGATGTTTGCAATGGCAGGAGCGGTGGTACTTAGCCTTGGAAATCTCTCAACTCAGTATGCTTGGGCTTTTGTTGGCTTATTAGTCACAGAATTGATCACTGCAAGCATAACAGTTGTTATAGGTCCTTTCTTTCGTTCTCTCTCTCTCTCTCTCTCTGACCATTTCTAAATGTTGATGTTTGTCTGTAATGCTCTTATAGATACTGAATTTTTTGCTTCTGTTGTGATCTTTAATGGTGATAGGAACAACCTTGAATTACTTAATAGACGATAGAATTAATAGAGCCGAGATCCTTTTCCCTGGTGTTGGCTGCTTCTTGGTTGCAGTTTGCCTTGCTTCTGCTGTCCACTTATCTAATGCAGCGGATAATAAAAAAAAGCTTGAAGGTTTTTCATCTAAAGAAGGGTATGTTTCATTCATTAAATGTTAAGGTTATCTAAGAATTATCTTGTTTTTATTCATTTCTACAAAGAAAATCATCGAGCTTGTTGAGTGATGCAATTTTTACTTAAATTGTTTTATTTGATGGTGCACTTAAGGATAATGAGAATGAGCAGAAAACTAGTTGTACTACTATAGATGGCACTGCAGAAGACAATAATTTTCAGTATGGAAAATCAATTAAAATTCTCACATTTGGACATTCATCACCTGACATTCAAATCCAAACATCTCAGATTCTCTATCACATTTAATAATTATAACCCTTGCTACAGGTGTTTGGGAAAAGCACTCTCATTGGATTGTCCATATGTTTCTTTGCTGGTGTTTGCTTTTCTCTATTCTCACCAGCATTCAACTTGGCAACAAATCATCAATGGCATACATTGAAAGATGGGGTTCCTCACTTGGTTGTCTACTATGCATTCTTTTACTTCTCAGTATCTTGTTTTGTCCTTTCTATAATCCTCAACATCACATTCCTTTACTACCATGTGCTGGACTTACCCAAATCTTCATTCAAGGCTTTTATGAATGACTGGAATGGCAGAGGCTGGGCCTTAATGGCCGGTCTGCTCTACGGGTTTGGCAATTGACTCCAATTCATGGGAGGCCAAGCTGTAGGGTATGCTGCAGCAGATGCTGTTCAGGTTGGTTCAAATATAATTTTTTGTCTTGATTCCAAAATTCTCTTTTGTGGGATAAACTTGTTTGTGCAAAATTTCAACTGAACCAAAATGTGCATCACATACTAATATGGAATTTTTTGGGGTGCAGGCACTTCCACTAGTACGCACTTTCTGGGGAATTCTTTTGGTTGGAGAATACAGAAAATCGTCAAGAAGAACATATATATTGCTAGTAAGTATGTTGTCTATGTTTATTGTGGTTGTTGCTATTCTTATGGCATCATCAGGGCCTCAAAAGTAGGAGTCAGCTGCATACACAACCCTTTTCCTTTGTTTTGGGGTAGTGTTTTGTGTAAAGCAATAAGTTGGCCTGCGGTTTGATAATACCGATGAGGATGCATTAACAAACTATACGAGAAGCTGTTGGTTTAACAATTGCATGGCCTTCTCAAAAGGTTATTCCAAGAGGTATTTATTTGGTTATTTGATTATATAAATGCTTGTTCATCATTAACTGATATGCAATCCAAGATTATGATAGTATTATTTGATTGATTTGATAGGGAAGATGAGAAAGACAAAATGATAATGGGGCCAATTTGAATTAATATTATGCACCATTTAATTAAAGTTCTAAGGTCACTTGAGTATAGATAGTTGTAGTAATGTGTGTAATATAATAACTTCATTATTATTTAAAATCAATTATTCTAAATTTGGTTGTCTCATGATATTATTGTCTATTTTAGATGAATGATATGATATTTCATGATCTCATTAGTTTTTTTTATGTTTTATTTACTAGAATCAACAAGTGAAGTGTAAAAGAAAATCTGATTTGGAAGGCTTTGGTGTGCTAACATTTGGAAGATCATGAATTCCTACCTTTACTTTTGAATATGCAACTGTTTAAGATTATTTTGTTGACTATTGTGAGAATGTTTTGTTTATGTTAATTAGGCAATGTTGAATATCTTAAGACTTTTTTATTGTAGTTCAGATAATCTTGAATGTATTTTGACACAATTATTTGGTTATATGTGTTATGAACCATGTAATTGGTACTCAAAAATATCTTTGTACAATGTTAAGGGTGTCTTAAGTATATTAATGAAGCGGGTTTTAATTAAAACAATAAAAAATAATTATAATGTACAGGTTTATATAATAATAATTCAAGCTTATCCAAATATTAGAATAATACAAAAAATGTGTTATTGTATCTTTTACAATAACACTGGTTTATAAGCATAAAATTATGTTATGCAACTATTTTCTATAATGCAGAAAGTGTGTTATTATAAAGTGTATCATAACAATACTTTATAAGTACAAAAAAGTGTTATATAATCTATTTATAAATAGCATAATGAAATAATTATCTAACTATTAAAATAACACAACAAAAGTGTTATCGTAGGCTATACCATAACACATGTCTATAACTATGGAAAAGTATTATGTAAAGTGCTCCGACCTACTATAACACTGCTTTCCTTAACACATCAAAAAGTGTTATGGTATATATTTAATAAAACTTTTTCGGTCTTATTGAAGGTATTTTTTCTTGTAGTGCTACTTTCCATTGTGGGCAATCTTTCTTCAGATGGCCTTTATGATCGCACTTGTAACACTTGTTGGTGACGACCTGACATTCCCCCAAATGTTGGCGTGAGCATTTAGGGCAGCTAGGACACTAAACTTTGTTGTCTTGGTGGTTTCCGTAGTTATGATCATTATTGTGATTGTTACGGTTTTTGTAGTTGTTATGGTTGTTATGATTTTTGCCATTCATGGTTGGGAGTCTAGGTCTCTTGTCAATGCCATTGCTTTGTCTGTCATGGGCCTTCCTCTTGTTGCTCTCATGGAAGCCCTTATTTCTATTAGCCTCCCTTCTTGCAGCACTGCCCTTCCATATGTTGTCCAACAAGTACTCCGCTTCAAGTGCCTTATCCAAAACCTCAGCTTTACTAACCACCTCAGCACTGGTGATCTTGGCATCTCTAGCAATCTTAGGCTTAAGTCCTCTCATAAACCTTTGGACTTGCATGGCCTCGGTTGGTACTATTTCAGATGCAAACTTAGCCAACCTGTCAAACTTCTAAGCGTAATCGATAACGGAAAGGTTTCCTTGAACCAAAGTCATGAACTCATCCACCATAGTTTCCAGTACAGCTGCACTGTAATACTTTTTGCCAAATGCTTGAACAAAATCTGCCCACATCATAGTTTTCAAGTTATGAGTCTGCTTCACCACATCCCATCATATCCTTGCATCATCTTGAGTAGGTGAGTTTCACAAGAAACCCATTGATGGTCATTCGTCTCCATGTGGTCAAAGATAGCTTCCACTGACTTCAACAAATTTTTCTACCACCATAGGATCAACTTTCCCTTCAAAACTAGGTGAGGCTTGCTTCCTAAAGCGTTCATAGACTGGATTGAAACCATAAGCAATTGGCAATGGTGCAGGTGGTGTTACTGAAGGCTCGGGCTATGCCAACGGTACTTGGGATGGTTGGGGTAATTTTCTGGCTTGGGCCAACTCCTCATCCCTCTACATTAACTGTTCCCTCAATCTAGCTATTTCTGCAGCCAAATGCACAAATAGTACAGCTGGGGTTGCTGGTTGGGCAAGTGGCATTCTTAGGTCAGGGATTTTTGCAGCATTCAGATTTGTAGAGGCACTTCTTCCTCAACTTCTTCCCCTTCCACCTCTTGTTCCTTTTCCTCTTAACCACATTATGAAATTCTAAGTCACCAAACCAAAATCATATGAGGAGACAAAACACATCGTGTTTTGGTTACTTGAAAGCTAATCATGAAAGTTGTCATAAATACTCACATCCACACATTATTTAGAGTTTAAAAAAGAGAGAGGTATACAACTATAATATCCAAAGTTTTCTCAAAAGTACCCCATAAAGCAAACATCCAATAAAGTGTTTAAATAAAACCATAACAAGAATCCATAGGTTCTTAAGGAAGTCCCATTTTATTTAAATAAGAATTATTGATGGAAATTTGAGATAGACTCTAATCCTCGGTCATGGACTCGTCCCTTGAATCGTAATCTAAGATGTTTTCCAAGAAGTGGAAGTAGTCAGAGGCGTTAGCCATCAGTTGGGAAAACTTATACATGATCTTAATATTTTACATGTAAATCATATATTAAACACATTAATATAAGACAACCTAGAACATCTTTCTACAATTGAAGTTAGAAAGAGATAATGATAAGAACACTTGCATTATACGCAATGGAATGTATTATTAGTTCTTCCTTCAGTTTCTCTAACCCTTGTATTTTTTCTGTATCGGGGTATCACCAAGAAATTGAACTGATCTTCAAATTTCTTCATAGTCTTCCAAAGTATCCTTAGAATTACCTAGACTAGAGTGGGCAATTCTAAACACATGAGATAGATGCAAAAAGAAGAAGAATAGAAGAGAATATTGAGGCTTAGAAAAAGACTTATGCTATAGAGAGGATCTAAAACCTAGAGCATCAAGAATAGAGCTTCTGATTTTCTGTCAAATAGTCTTTCTAAAATTTTATTTCAACTCTCACTTAGCATTCTTTTTAATTAAAATGTCATTTTTTTAATTAAAAAAACAATAAACTAATAGATAATATCTGCCTAACGGTCAAAATTCCGATGGGTTTTAGGCCCGTGAAATTTCCCATTTAATTATAAGCCCATTGGTCTTAAAATCAAGGTCTGTATTATTTTCTATTGATTAATTAATTAAATAATTATTTAAATCATTTATCAAATTAATTATTTATGATTTGAACCATGATTTAATCTTATTTATTAATTTAGACACCAATTTATATTAATTAATAAATCTGCCCTAAAGTCTCTTTTCTTCTCTAAATTGTAAAACTTTGTGAAACTATCCAAAATTGACCTGGTCAACTTTGATAGTTCTAATTGGTAATTAAATAAATTAATTGAGACTATCTAGATGATTTTATCCAAGGTATAGTGGGGACCATGGGCCTATGAAATCAAGCTCCTGTAACTTATCATAAATTTAACAAATAAATATAATAACTGATTAATTCCTCATGACTCCACTAAAGACTCAGAATTGCACTCTTGAATTCATAGAACGTTGTAAAACAAATATAGATATGTTATTAGTTATCCATTGTTACAACCATAATTATCACTCAATCCTCTATAGACAGTCTACAATGAGATGGGACTAAAATACTGTTTTGCCCCTCATTGTATTTTATCTTTAAAACACTTAGTTCCTTGTAAATGATATTTCAGTAAACTAATATTAATTACTGAAATGAGATCTCTATCATTTAGCACATTGAATCAAACTAAAAGGAAACCATCATTTTACTTCTTCTTCAGAAGCTATAGATGTGCACATCTATGATTAACACCCCCACTTAATTATACTATCGAGTTCCCAAGATGTAAGTATGGACTAGTCTATAGGGTAAGTTTGTAACGAACAAGTCAAAGAACTCAAATAATACAATTAGTTAGAATACCAACCACTCAGAATTGATATTGAATTGACCTATGGTCAACTATATGATACGACTTTAATAGATAATTACGGTATGTTTACTTATCCTATCTACTGTCAATATGGGTCCTGTCCGATGTAACAAATACATCTGATCTTATTTACTTTGCTAATGTTCTGGAAAGAACATAACACTGCAATGTGTAAGTAAATCATATTGTAGATTGGCAAGTCAGTGTAAATTTGTACACTGAATAATCTTAGGACTAACTTATTTTGAATATATAATCATATTTATATTCCACTGTGATTACGTCAATATAAATATGATTAGCTATATGCTCGGGATTTAATAGAAGTTTATATTAAACAAATAATCTTGAAAATAAAACATGTGAGCAAAGTGATTGACCAAGTAAAAAATTTATTTCTATACTTTTATTGATAATAAAATGAGATTACAAAGAAATTTCTTTTAATTAGGGCATAAAACCCCAACAAACTCCCACTTGCACTAATTGAAACTAATGCCTTAATTATACTAATCCCATTTCCTTGATATGCTTATCAAATGTAGCTTCTGGTAGTGTCTTTATAAATGAATATGCAAGATTGTCTTCAGATCCAATCTTCATAACCTTCACATCTCCCCAGGCCACATATTCACGAATTATGTGATACTTCCTTTCTATATGCTTACTCCACTTGTGACTTCGAGGTTCTTTCGAGTTGGCCATCACTCTAGTGTTGTCACAAAACAGCACAAGCGGTTTATCCATATCTAGAATAACACCAAGATCTGAATAAAACTTCTTCAGCCAGACTATTTCCTTAGCAACTTAAGACCCATCTATGTACTCAGCATCCATGGTTGAATCTGAGATTGCAGACTGCTTTACACTTCTCCATATCACAGCTCCACCCCAAGAGTAAACACCATTCTAGAAGTAGACTTCCTATCATCGACATCAGTTTGAAAATCTGAATTGGTGTAGCCTACAGGGTTCACAACACCACCCTTGTAGACTAACATATAATCCCTAGTTCTCCTTGAATACTTCAAAATATGCTTAACTGATATCCAATGTTCCGGTCTTGGATTTGACCGATACCTACTCACTGCTCCCACTGCATAGCAGATATCTGGTCTAGTACACAACATAGCATACATCAGACTTCCAACTGCAAATGCGTAAGGAACTTTTCTCATTGCATCTTCCTCTTAAGGAGTCTGGGGAGACTGCTTCTTTGAAAGATGAATTCCATGGCAGGACGGTAGACGTCCTTTCTTGGAATTTGTCATTGAGAAACATTCAAGCACTTTATCAATGTATGCTGCTTGAGATAGAGCTAAGATTCTGTTCTATCTCTCCCTGATGATCTAGATAACTAGAACATAACTTGCTTCACGCAAATCCTTCATCTAGAATTGAGTGTTCAGCCAATTCTTCACATCTTACAATTTCGTAACATTGTATCCAATGAGTAAGATATCATCTACATTAAGAAATAAGAATACCACTATTTGGTTTGCCTTCAGTTGGTAAACACAAGGCTCATCAATATTTTGTTCAAAGCCATAGGTTTTGATTATTTCTTCAAACTTAAGGTTCCAGAAACGAGAAGCTTACTTAAGTCCATAAATGGACCTATTCATATTGCAAACTTTTTTTTCTTGTCCAACTACTTTAAATCCTTCTGGTTGATCCATATAAATGACTTCGTAAAGCTTCCCATTAAGAAAAGTTGTATTGACGTCCATTTGCTAGATCTCATAGTGGAGAATGGCTGCTGTGGATAGGAGGATGCGAATGGACTTGAGCATGGCTACCGGACTAAAACTTTCTTCATAGCCCATGGCTTCTCTTTGAGTATAACCATTTTCCACTAATCGAGCTTTATAAGATTCAATATTTCCATCAACACCTTGTTTCTTTTTGTAGATCCACTTGCACCCAATGGAATTAAAGTCACTAGGTGCACTACAAGATCTCAGACAGAATTTCATTACATGGACACCATTTCCTGTTTCGTGGCTTCGAGCCATAGTTCCTTTTCAGGGTTTCCCATTGCCTGTTTGAAAGACAATGGATCATCTTCAATAGTGTCACCAACAACCTTATTGGTTTCGCCATCCAAACCATAGCGATTTGGGTTCCTAGAAGCCCTCCCACTATGACGAGGCTCTGTGACTGTTTGCTCAGGAACAGTGGTACTTTCTTCATTTAAATTGACTTGCTTCTGTTGGACATGAAGAGTGGGAATTTTATCATCAACTTGCATTGATGATGATGGAACATTGGTTGGAGTCAATTCTCCAACAATCTCCTCTAAAACTACTTTGTTGCATGGTTTGAAGTTTTGGACATAGTCATTCATCATAAAAGTAGCATTCGTAGAAGTAAACACTTTCTTTTATGACTGACTATAGAAAAGCCCACCCCGAGTGCCTTTAGGATAGCTCACAAAAATCCAAACTTTGGTTCACAGTTCAAGCTTTCCTTCTTTTTCCTCCACACGTCGGCGGGACACCCCCAGATTCTAAAATGAGTAAGCTAGGTTCATGACCATTGCAACGTTCTAAATGTGTTTTAGGGATTAATTTCGACGGTACGTCATCTAGAATGTTGTTTGCAGTTTCAATTGCATATCCCCAAAATGAAGTTGGCAGAGTTGAGTAGCTAAGCATGCATCTAACCATTTCCAATACAGTCTGTTCCGGCGCTCTGCTACACCATTTTGTTGCGGAGTACCTGGGGCAGTAAGTTGTGATAAAATCCCAAGTTCAGTTAAATAATCTTAGAACTACATATTCAAATATTCTCCACCCCTATCAGATGGCAAGAACTTTAACGCTTTACCTAATTGGTTCTGAGCCATAGCTAGGAATTCCTGAAACTTTGAAATTGTTTCTGATTTCCTATGGATTAGGTAAAGACATGAGTATCTTGAGTAATCATCAATGAAAGTGACGACATACTCAAAATCACCCCTGGCTTGTACATTCAGAGGTCCACAAACATCTTAATGAACAAGTCCAAGTGGTTCCTTTGCATAGAATGGACACTTGGTCACGAGATTCACAAATAGGCAATTCACCTAAGGTGAGTTCCCTCAAAGGTCCGTCCTTTGTAAGTCTTTGAATTCTATCATAGCCAATGTGACCTAGTCCCAAGTGCCATAAATACTTCATGTTATTGTTATTGGTGTTTTGACGTTTATTGGTCCTAGGTTTAACTACTTTGAATAAACCATTGTTAAGAGCGAGGGGTTCATTAGGTCGCTGAATATAAAGCCTGTTTTCCAAACATGCAATACACAATTGTGTTCCATTGAAAGAAATAGATATATTAAAACTTGTGAAAGTCATAACAAATTGTTCTAATTGCAACATGGAAACTGAAATTGAATTTCTACTAAAATCTAGAATAAAAAATACATCTTTTAAAATTAAATATTTATTTCCGAACTTCATGTGGGCTCTTCCTCTAGCTTGGACCGTAACGAATGCTTCATTCCTAACTCTAAGCTTTAAGTCACCTTCATCCACTTCCTCCCAAAATTCAAGAAGCTGTAAAAAGAGTTACAAACATGGTTAGTAGATCCTGAATCAATAGTCCAAACATATTTATCATTCTCTAAAACACATGTTTCTAAAATATATGAACTATAATCATTACGTTTGTTTTTCGCTGCTAGAAACTTGGGGCAATCATGTTTCCAATGCCCATTCTCTTTGCAATGAAATCACTTTTACCTTTCTTGTTTTTCATTTTCTTCCCCTTAGGTGTCTGTGCACTCGTCTTTGCAGCTTTTGTAGGCCTGGGGTTGTTTTTTTGTTCATCTTTCCTCTTGTTTCCAGCTTTCAAAGATGAAGCTTGGTTAGCTTCAGCCTTAGCTGGATCACCAGCAACAATAGTAGTCTTCTTTTCTCCTCCCTTACTTGGTCCACCCATGATAGACTCGAAAGTCTAAAGCTCATTCATGAGTTGCATCAGACCATAGTTCAGTTTATCACAAAAGTGTGGAGATAGTGAAATCCGAGCATTGGCATATTTCTTGGTGGCCTCAAAATGAGTCTCCACAACTTTTCACTGAACATGTCTTGGAGCTGATCCATGATTTCGTAGGTCATCTTGACTGCCTCCATCTTTGTCTTGAGAGTGTCGACCATACCAGTAAACAAGTAGTGTCGTGCCTTGTTATTAGCCGTCTGCCAACACTCATATTTATCTCTTACAGACTTTTGAGCTCCTTCAGCTTGAACTTCTGGGGATTCCTCAGTCATGACGAACTTGGCATTGTCACCAATCAACACTATGTTGATATTCTGCTTCCACTTAAGGAAGTTTTCTCCAATGATTTTCTCCATAGAAAGTTGAGAAAGGATGGGAGTAGACACAACGATACTTAAAACTATATATTATCAATAAAATTGAAATCAATCACATTTTCTCAATAAAAAATCTATTCACTCTAATATCAAGAAATAACACAACATATACCATAAAACATGTAAGATATGGAAAAAATACCAAAATAATCATATCTCTATTTCTTCAGGATTTTAAATATTCTATGATATCATTGTCCCGGTTGGCGAAAGTCAAAAAAATATCATTACTTAAATAGAGTTATAAACTCATTTAATAATGGACTCCTGTAACGACCCAAAAATGCTAATAGGGCTTAGCGCCTTGATTAGCGTGTCAGGAGGGCATAATTGGATATATGTATGTTAAAATGTTTAAATTCGTGACTATGTGGCATGCATGATTAATATGAATATGTGAGTATGTTATATGCATGTTTATGAGTATTAAATATGCATGTGGGCCCTTTAATGTTCATAAGGGCATATTTGTAATGCCCGTTAAGGGCATAAATGTGATCTTATGTGATATATGGTTGAGGCAACATTATTATGTGGATATATTTGCAGCATACAGCTCGAGACGGTCCTAGTGAGCGGACTAGCAAAATAGACACAGTGGGGTTTAAATGCCCAGCTCGGGGGAGCCTGGGGATATTTTTGGGAATTTAGATAATATTTTGGGATTTATTGAGTAACGAATAAGTATATGGTAATTAATTAGACGTGAAGGGGTTAATTGGTTAATAGTAGGAACACTTGAGAAATTGGCAGAAACGAGGGGAAAATTACCATTCTACCCTTAGGGGAAATTTAAGGGCTAGGTTAGTGATAAGGGGCAGTTTGGTCTTTTCTAATTAAGTTTTATACTCAGTCGTGTCTAAGGAATAACCAGAATGTAGTAGAACCTCTCAGCACATTCTCTCACCCTCTCACTCACTCTTTTTTCTCTCTCTGTCTTGTGTTGAGGTCTTGAGCTTGCTGAAGGAAAAGGCTTGGTTTAAGCTGGATTGGAGCTAAATTTTAGGTTGGTTCAAGCTGAGGAAGACCAAAGCTAAGATCCATCAAGGGTTTCTGAGGAGTTTAGATCATCAATTCAGGTAAGAATTCCAATTCTTATCTATTTAATTTGGCTGAGAATGTGGGGAGTTTAGAACTTGTGTAAATTTTGGGTTTTGTTTGAATTTGAGTGACTAATAGGTGTAAGAATTGATTATGAGTTGGTTATAATGTTTAGACCAAAGGGATGCGAACTCTAGGCTTAAATTCATATTTGGGTGTTGGTTTGGGGTGTGAATTAAGGTTACGCTCGAGGAGAAATGTTGAGAAAATGGGGATTTTTTGGGTTTACAGGTTCGGGTCGCGGCCCTGTTCTTTAGGCGCCACGACCCTCATGAATTTTGGAGGCTGGGAGCCTCTGTTCGCCAGCCGCGATGATACTCGGAGGAGAGCAGGTCGCGGCCTATGTCCCCTGGGGGATTGAGCCACTGTCTAAGGGGCGGGCCGCAAACTTCAAGGGCAAGTCGCGACCCGCAATGGGGAATTAAAGGGAAATAAGGTCTAAGGTTTGGGGAGGCTCGGGAATTCAAACCTAGGTGCTCGGGATGAATTCTACTACCTAATTTTGTAGAATTCAAGGTCCCAAATACTAATAGTTGTTCCCTAAGTATTTAATTGGATTAGAAATTGATGGTTACTCATTGACACTGTGACTAGGTTTATCGCCAAGGATCATGACTGAGGATCGTGCTCAGGACCGTTCTTTATTCTTCGCTTGAGATTCAAGGTAAGAAAACGACACCCTTGTATAGTTATGAACGGGGCTGAGATTTCCAATATATAAGTATATGTACTGTGTGAGAGAATGATTGTTATATATATAAGAATGAACGACCTAAGAGAGTCAAGGCTGATGATAGGTGTACTGAACGCAGCTCGGCCTAAGCGAACCAGGGTCAGCTAGATAAACAGGGGGCTCAGCCTAAGTGTGCCAACCCTGAACATTTGTGAAACTGGTTAAGATATAACCTTGAGATTATATGCATACCATTGATTAGTTTAATGTTCGTACTTTGTTATATAATTGAACAGGATGAGTTGAGATTGATTGAATACCATTATTGCTATATGTATTTTCTTTTTATGGTTTTCTCGCTGGGCCTTGGCTCATGGGTGCTACATGGTGCAGGCAAAGGCAAAGGAAATCTGGACCAACCATGTGTTGGAGAGCTCTAGGGGCGAAGTGTACATAGTTAGCTGCTCGATTGCCATAGCTGAGGGAAAAGTATAGGGACAGAGCCCTAAAACTTGTAATTTTCATTAGAGTGGCTTTTGATTGTATTAAACTTTTGAGGGTTGTAAATTATCACTTATACCATATTTTTGGGATCCCATGTACCAAACATCTGTTTTAATGAAAATTAATCATTTATAATCAAAATCTTTTAACCCTAACCTGATAGTTGACTTTAGGAACACATCATTGTTCAAACGACTTGATTAGCAAGTCTTACGTTATTTTAAAATACATAGTGTAACAGTCTTGGATATCCAGGGCGTTACATCTTGGTATCAGAGCGGTCTAGGTTTAAGAGTTTCTAAAGACTGGTTGGGCATGCACACTCGCCACTAAAGACAAGCTCAACTAAGGGTATGGTAATTGTATATATGTGATTACATGCTTAAATATCTAAATAATATGTAAATGTTTTAATATGTATGATTAATAGGGAGCATGAGAAACTGGTAGGGCCTGGCCCTTGACTATTGTGTGATTATGATGAGGCACACTTATTAGCATTGTCGCTGCTTGTGAATGAATGTTTAACTACTTGTTTGTATCTTGATTGCATTTTGTTGGTTAAGTTTCAATGGTGGACTATGGAAAGACTGCTAACCTGTCATCATTTCTTGACTGCTGAGTCGTTGATTGCAGATAAATTTGGATAGCTATGCTTCCAAGGTGATCAATACGACTAGTCGGCATAATTTCAGAGGTTAGAGATGGTGAACAAGGCCAGAACCCTCCACTAGTCCCTGAGAAGTGGCAGCAAATACTTGCTTATATGCAAGTCAGATTTCAAAGTCAAGAAGAGTAGATCCGTCTCTTGAGACAGTAGGCTTTGTCGGGGAGAGTTCTTCCTATTATGCCACCTACTGTGGCACCAGTTGTACAACCACCTAAGGTTGGGAACAGGTGGGAGCCACTTTATGAGCGGTTCAAGAGTCAGCATCCTCCAACCTTTGAGGGAGGACCAGATCCAATTAAGTCTAAACAATGGATCAGAATGTTCACTTCCATCCTGGATTTCATGAGAGTGGAAGGTAATGATAGGGTGGCTTGTGCCACTTATATGCTTAGGTAGGATGCCCATATTTGGTGGGAGGTGGTATCACAGACCAGGGACATTTCTACTTTGATTTGGGATGGGTCCAGTGATCTGTTCAACTAGAAGTATTTCAATGTTGCCATCAGGGCAGCAATGGTGAATGAATTCACTGGGACTGGTATAGGGCAGCATGACATTTACAGAGTATGCCCTGAAGTTCAATAGGTTGGCAAAGTTTGCATCGGACTTAGTGCCTACAGATGTGGCCAGGTAGGACAAGTTCGTTCAAGGGCTTAATTCTATGATAGCCCGGGATGTGAGGATTACATTGATATCTAGGCAAATGAGTTATGCCCAGGCTGTTGAGAAGGCTCTTACCGCAGAAGAGGCAGAGAATAAGATCAGGAGGGTGAGCATTGCGAAACAGGATGTTCGAAGGCCAGTGCCTCCATATACAGGGTCTGGTAGGGGCGGAGGCCCCAGTGATTTGAAGAGGAAAACCCTTAATACTTAGACCACTGTTGGTCCTTATAGGAGGGGTCAGGGTGCTCAGGTTGGCCGCTAGGGAGGCAGTGAGACATGGAGGAGTTATCCAGAATGCACAAGATGCTGGAAGCGCCATTCGGGCGAATGTCAAGCAAAGGCTTGTTATCTGTGCAGGGTGGTGGGTCACCTCAGGAAGGACTACCCAACAGCGAGGAAAGAGGAACCAGGGAAAGGGGATAGCTTCACTCCAGCTTGAGTGTTCACCTTGACGCAGGCAGAGGCCGAGGCTAGTCCCTTGGTAGTGACAGGTTAGCTTTCTAGCGCTGGATTTTCTTATACTGTATTGATTGACTTTGGTGCTACACATTCGTTTGTTTCTAGTAAGTTAATTGATAGATTGTGTAGACCTAGTGAGTATTAAACTGCGGGATTTGGGACTATATTGCCAACAGGGGAACAGGTAGTTTCTAGGAGATGGATTAGAGCACTGCCAGTGATGGTAGATAGTAGGGAACTATCAGTAAATTTGATTGATTTGAGTATGGATGACTTTGATATGATTCTAGGGATCGATTGGCTAGTCATATATGAGGTTACTATAGATTGTAGGAAGAAGATGGTGACCTTTGAGCCTGAGGGTGAGGATCCCTTTGTTTTCGTGGGTGTTGTGCATGGACCTCGCATACCCATGATATCAGCATTGAGGGCTAGGGTCCTATTACAGGGAGGTTGTATAGGTTTTCTTGCTAGTGTAGTGGATACCACCAAAGCTATGCCAGCAGGGCCGGGGGAAACCAGATTGGTAGGATTTACCAGGACTGCCACCGCACAGGGAGATTCAGTTTTTCATCGAGCTAGCGTCGAGTACAAAGCCATTGTCGAGGGCACCATATAGGATGGCATCGGCAGAACTGAAAAAGTTAAAGATACAATTGCAAGAGCTTCTTGATTTGGGGTTTATCAGACCTAGCTTCTCTCCATGGAGTGCTCCAGTTTTGTTTTTGAAAAAGAAGGATGGGACTTAGAGAATGTGTATAGACTATAGGGAGTTGAACAAGTTGACCATCAAGAACAGATACCCCTTACCAAGGATTGATGACCTGTTCGATCAGCTGTAGGGAAAGACGGTGTTCTCGAAGATTGATCTTCATTCTAGTTATCACCAGCTGAGGATCTAGGACGAGGATATTCTGAAGACAGCCTTCCGAACGAGGTATGGGCATTATGAGTTCATGGTCATGTCATTTTATCTGACCAATGCCTCAGCAACATACATGGATCTGATGAATAGGGAGTCCAAGGACTTCTTCGACCAGTTTTTGATTGTTTTCATTGATGACAT
Source organism: Humulus lupulus (assembly GCF_963169125.1). Lineage (NCBI taxonomy): Eukaryota > Viridiplantae > Streptophyta > Magnoliopsida > Rosales > Cannabaceae > Humulus > Humulus lupulus. The sequence continues at coordinate 75,806,833 of NC_084794.1, read as the reverse complement.
TTTTGTTCACTCCAGTTCAGAGGCAGAGCATGAGCAACATATTCGGCAGGTATTGCAAAGACATAGAGAGCATCGGTTGTATGCCATGTTTAAGAAGTACGAGTTTTGGCTACCAGAAGTGGCATTCATTGGACACATTGTTGGTGAGGAAGGGATTAAGGTAGACCCAGCTAAGGTAGAGGCAGTGAGAGATTGGTCGAGGCCAAGGAATGCCTCAGAGGTTAGGAGCTTTCTTGGATTAGCGAGATATTACAGACAGTTCGTGGAAGGGTTCTCGAAGATTGTTGCACTGATGACAGAATTGACACAGAAGAATCTGAAGTTTGTCTGGTCAGACAAGTGTGAGAATAGCTTCCAGAAACTGAAGCAACGACTAATTACTGCTCTGGTGTTGTGTCTTCCTTTGGAGGGAAGGAAGTTTGTAGTATACTGTGACGCATCGAGATTGGGGTTGGAATGCGTGTTGATGCAGAATAAGAAGGTTATTGCTTATGTGACACAGCACCTAAAGGAGTATGAGCAGCGGTACCCTACCCATGATCTGGGGTTAGTAACGGTGGTATTCGCACTGAAAGTTTGGCGACATTACTTGTATAGGGAAAAGTGTGAGATATACATCGATCATAGGAGCTTGAAGTATTTCTTCGCCTAGAAGGATTTGAAAATGAGGCAGAGATGTTGGCTAGAGTTGGTAAAGGACTGTCACTGTAATATCCTTTACCACCCAGGAAAAGCCAATGTGGTGGCAAATGCGTTGAGTCGAATGGGCCTGGGACAGTTATTCAACTCTACACAGATATCAAAGGAGTTGGCAGAGGAGATGACTAGAGCAAGGATATAACTGGTTGTGGGTTGGTTGGCCAATATTAACTTACAATCGACCCTTTTTGAGAGGATAAGAGAGGGCCAGATGGATGATACACAGCTGCAGGAAGTTAGAGGGAATGTCCTAGGTGGAGTGGCTAAGGACTATTCCATTTCAGAGACCGGGTAACTACGGTATAAGGGTCAGATTTGTGTTCCGACAGACATGGGTATTAGACGAGAGATATTTGATGAATCCCATACTACACCATACTCACACCATAAGGCAACACAAAGATGTATCAGGAACTACAGACATTATATTGGTGGCCTAGGATGAAGAAGGATGTAGTGGAGTACGTGGCCAAGTGTTCAACCTGTCAGCAGGTGAAGGATGAGCATCGGCGACCAGCACGGCTGCTACAGCCTTTGGGTATTCCCGAGTGGAAGTGGGAAGACATTACTATGGATTTTGTGGGAGGTTTACCAAGGACAGTGGGGCTACATGACTCGGTATGGGTGATAGTAGACAGATACACCAAGTCAGCTCTCTTTCTATCGGTGAAGATGACCTATAATGTGGATCAGCACACGGAGTTGTATGTGAGGGAGATTGTACGTCTCCATGGGGCTCCTAAATCTATAGTATCATACCAGGATCCCATATTCATCTCCAAGTTTTGGGGTGGTTTGCAAAAGGCTATGGGGACTCAGATGAATTTCAATATAGCCTTTCATCCCCAAACTAATGGACAGCCTAAGAGGATGATTCAAGTATTGGAAGACATGCTTAGAATGGGTGTATTGAACTTTGAGGGGTCTTGGAGTAAATTCCTTTCGTTGATTGAATTTTCTTACAACAACAGTTATCAATCAATGATTGGAGTAGCTCTATATGATATTTTGTATGTAAGGAGATGTAGATCGCCCATTCATTGGGATAAGATGGGTGAGAGAAATTATTTGGGACCGGAGATGGTTCAGAAGAATAATGAAGCTATTGAGAAGATCCAAGCTCAAATGCTCGCTTCACAGAGCAGACAGAAAAGTTACGCTGATCCTAAGCACAGGGACGTGGAGTTCTAGGTGGGGGACCACGTGTTTCTGCGAGTGTCACCACTATGAGGGGTGAGGAGGTTTGGGAAAAAGGGCAAGTTAAGCCATAGATTCATAGGACCTTTTGAGATCCTAGAGAGGTTCAGGCTAGTGGCCTACAGATTGGCACTGCCACCATCGCTATCAGGGGTTCATGACGTATTCCACATTTCTATGCTTCGGAAGTACGTCTCAGATACAACTCATGTGTTGAGGTATGAGGATTTGGAGTTACAGACAAATTTGTCATATGAGGAGCAACCGATTCAGGTCCTAGACAAGAAAGACAAGGTCCTACAAAACGATTCCTCTAGTCAAAGTGTTATGGAGGAATAGCAAGGTCTAGGAAGCGACCTGGAAACTTGAGTAAGCTATGTGAGATCAATCTCTCGAGTTAGTTAGGTAAATTTTGAGGACGAAATTCTCAGTAGAGGGGATAGTTGTAACGATCCAAAATTGCTAATAGGGCTTGGTGCCTTGATTAGCATGTTGGGAGGGCATAATGGGATATATATGTATGATTAAATGGTTAAATGCATGACTATGTGGCATCCATGATTAATATGACTATGTGAGTATGTTATATGCATGTGGGCCCTTTAATGTTCATAAGGGCATATTTGTAATTTTGGCCCGTTAAGGGCATAAATGTGATTTTATGTGACATGGTTGAGACAACATTATTAGGTGGATATATTTGCAACATACGGCTCAAGACGGTCCTAGTGAGCAGATAAGGCGAAATAGATACAACACGGTTTAAATGCCCGGCTCGGGGGAGCCTGGGATTATTTTGGGAATTTAGAGAATATTTTGGGATTTATTGAGTAACGAATAAGTATTTGGTAATTAATTAGACGTGACGGGGTTAATTGGTTAATAGTAGGAACACTTGAGAAATTAGTGAAAACCAGAGGAAAATTACCATTCTACCCTTAGGGGAAATTTAAGGGCTGTGTTAGTGATAAGGGGCAGTTTGGTCTTTTCTAATTAAGCTATATACTCAATAGTGTCTAAGGAATAACCAGAAAGTAGTAGAACCTCTCAGCACATTCTCTCACTCTCTCACTCACGATTCTTTCTCTCTCTCTCTCTCTCCCTCTTGTGTTGAGGTCTTGAGCTTGTTGAAGGAAAAGGCTTGGTTTAAGCTAGATTAGAGCTAAATTTTTGGTTGGTTTAAGCTGAGGAAGACCAAAGCTAAGATCTATCAAGGGTTTCTGAGGAGTTTAGATCATTAATTCAGGTAAGAATTCCAGTTCTGATCTGTTGAATTTGGATGAGAAAGTGGGGAGTTTAAAACTTGTGTAAATTCTGGGTTTTTTTTAATTTGAGTGACTAATAGGAGTAAGAATTGATTATGAGTTGGGTATAATGTTTAGACCAAAGGGATGGGAACTCTAGGCTTAAATTCAGGTTTGGCTGTTGGTTTGTAGTGTGAATTGAGGTTAGGCTCAAGGAGAAATGTTGAAAAAATGGAGGATTTGCTGGGTTTAAGGGTTCAGGTCGCGACCTGTTCTTCAGGGGCTTGGCCCGCATGAATTATAGAGGCTGGGAGCCTCTGTTCACCAAGCGCACCGTGACTAGGAGGAGAGCAAGTCGCGGCCCGTGTCCCCCAGCAAAGGGGTGGGTCGCGGCCCTCAAGGGCAAGTCGCGACCCACAATGGGAAATTAAGGGGAAATAATGTTTAAGGTTCGAGGAGGCTTGGTAATTCAAACCTAGGTGCTCGGGATGAATTCTACTACCCGGTTTAGTAAAAATCGAGGTCCCGTAGACTAATAGTTGTTCCCTAAATATTTAATTGGATTAGAAATTGATGGTTACCCGTTGACACTGTGACTAGGTTTATCGCCAAGGCTCAGGACTGAGGATTATGCTTGGGACTGTTCTGTATTCTTCGCTCGGGATTCGAGGTAAGAAAATTGCACCCTTGTGTGGTTGTGAACGGGGCTGAGATTCCCAATATTTGAGTATGTGTACTGTGTGACTGAATGATTGTTATGTATATAAGAATGAATGACCTAAGAGAGTCGGGATTGGCGATAGGCGTACTGTACGCAGATCGGCCTAAGCGATCCAGGGTCAACTAGATAAACAAGGGGCTCGGCCTAAATGTGCCGACCCTGAATATTTGTTAAAATTGGTTAAGATATAAACTTGAGATTATATGTGTACCATTGATTAATTTAATATTTGTACTCTATTATATAATTGAACTGAATGAGTTGAGATTGATTGAATACCATTGTTGCTATACGTATTTATTGTTTATGGTTTTCTAGCTGGGCCTTGGCTCACGGGTGCTACGTGGTGTAGGTAAAGGAAAAGGAAAGCTGGACCAACCATGAGATGGAGAGCTTTGGGGCGGAGTGTACATAGTCAGCTACTCAATTGCCACGACCGAGGGGAAAGTACAGGGACAGAGCCCTAAAACTTGTATTTTGCCATTAGAGTGCCTTTTGATTGTATTTAACTTTTGAGGGTTGTTTTTGGGATGCCATGTAACAAACATTTGTTTTAATGAAAACTAACCATTTATAATCAAAATGTTTTAACCTTAACTTGATAGTTGACTTTAGGAACACATTATTGTTCAAACGACTTGATTAGCAAGTCTTGCATTATTTTAAAATACATAGTGTAACGGTCTTGGTTATCCAGGGCATTATAACACCATTATTAACAACCTACTTTTCGATCAAAATAAGAAAACAAAATCTCTTATTTTATAAACTAGACCCATGGTTTCGATAATCAATAGATTTAGTCCTAGTAGTCACCGTACGGGTGAGTCTAGTAGAATTTCACTTATAATTATCTATCTTTCAAAATCTAACATTGTCAAAATAACTAATGAGCACCTTCCGTAGGGAGACGAATCAAAGCATCTCGATGCCCCATTAAGCTATTGACATTGTTAAACCAACGATGAAGATCAAATATAATTCTTAAAATAAGCTCATTATTAATTAAAAAATTATTTTTATTATTTATTTTTCTAAAATTAATGACTATGGTTCTCCAAAAATTAAAAAAATAAATAAATTTTTAAAACCAAGGTCCTATAATTTTCTATTAATTCTAAAGTGTCACACTGAAACAAATTCAATTAAATTAGAATTAATTTATTGCTAATCAATATTTAGGTTTAAGTATTATAATGAACCTATACAATTAAGTCCAACCCAGGCAAATGAGCCTTAACAATTGGGCTTGTGTGGAGAAGGGTTGGGTCCAGTAAGTCGTTCCCATTACTAAGGCCCCCATACTTTCTTACAAGGTCCAAAAGACAAGAATTTAAATATTTGTTTTATTAATTGATTAGTCCCACTATAGTAATGCAAATGGACCTTCACAAGTGGAACCACCCACAAAAAAGAAATTTAAATTTTACATTTTCTAATGGGCCCAAATAAAACCTATCATTTTATGAATGTTTTATTTAGAAAAATCCATATATTTAGCAAACATATTTTCCATTATATTCATCCAAGCCCAATTGCAAAAATACCACATATAGTGGAAACACACATGTTATAACTGGAGGGGCTTAATCATTTTACTATATGAGCAAGTCTATGAATTTATGCAAAAATACCACAATTTATTTCATTTGAAAAAATACGACAATTAATTTTCTAGAATCTATCCCAAATTTGAATTAATTAAATTTTTACAAAAATAAATATGTCAATTTAAATGAAATTTATCAATAATTAACAAAAGATCATTTAAATTTTATTTATCAACAATCAACTTAGTTTAGGTCATTTTGAAAAATATTAATTTAATTTAAATAGGATTCATCAAAAATTAATCAAAGTTAATTTAAATCTCATTTATTAAAAAATATTTTAATAATTGATTTGAAAAACGTGATATTTTTTAAAAAAATTAACCAGTTATAAATTTTTAAAACAAATACCATCTGCTATTTTTTAAAGAATATCTTAAAAAGTTAAACAAGTTCAAATATCTATAAAAATATATAGTCAACAAATTTTTAAATTTCAAATTATTTTAATTTCAAAATCTATAGAATAATAAGATAATACTATTTTCCAATAAAAGATTTCAAAAAATATCAAGTATTTAAAAAATATTTGTAATATCTAATAAGTTAATTCTAATATTTTAATATATTAAAATATTTAAAATTAATTCGTTAACCTATTTTTAAATTTGAATTTGAATCTTTGTAGAAAATATCAATTTTTTAAAAGATCAAACAACAAAAATATCATATTTCAAAAAAGATATTTTTAAATAATAGAAAAGACTTAATATTTTTGTTGGGGCGCTAGCCATCTGTTGGGAAAAGTTATACAGGATCTTAATTATTTTCATGTAAATCATATATTAAACACATTAATATAAGAAAACTTAGAACATGTTTCTACTATTGAATTAAAAGAGAAATAATGATAAGAATACTTACATTATACACAGCAGAATGTATTAGTCATTCCTTCAGTTTCTCTAACCCTTGTATCCTTTCTGTCGTAGGGTATCACCAAGAAACTAAACCAATCTTCAAATTTCTTCACAGCCTTCCAAAGAATCCTTAGAATCACCTAGACTAGAGTGTGCAATGCTCAACACATTAGATAGATACAAAAAGAAGAAGAATAGAAGAGAATAGTGAGGCTTAGAAAATGATTTACGCTATAGAGAGAATCTAAATCCTAGAACATCAAGAATAGAGCTTTTGATTCTCTGTCAGATAGTCTTGCTAAACTCTTATTTCAACTCTCATTTAGCATTCCTTTTATAGACTCAATTAGGTCATTTATTTTAACTAAAAAATCAATAAAATAATAGATAATATCAGCCTAGTGGTTGAAATTCTCATGGGCTTTAGGCTCGTGAAATTTCTCATTTAATTATAAGCTCATTGGTCTTAAAATCAAGACCTGTATTATTTTCTATTGATTAATTAATTAAATAATAATTTAAATCTTTTATCAAATTAATTATTTATAATTTTAACCTTGATTTAAACTTATTTATTAATTTAGACACCAATTTATCTTAATTAATAAATCTGCCCGAAAATCTCTTTTCTTCTCTAAATTGTAAAACTTTGTGAAACTATCCAAAATTGACCTGGTCAACTTTGATAGTTCTAATTGGTAATTAAATAAATTAATTGAGACTATCCAAATGATTTTATCCAAGGTATAGTGTGGACCATGAGCCTATGAAATCAAGCTCCTATAAGTTATCATAAATTTAACAAATAAAGTTACTAACTTATTAATTCCTCGTGACTCCAGTATAGACTTAGAATTGCACTCTTGAATTCATAGAACACTGTAAAACAAATATTGATATGTTATTAGTTATCCATTGTTACAACCATAATTATCACTCATTCCTCTATAGATGGTCTACAATGAGATGGGACTAAAATACTATTTTACCCCTCATTGTATTTTATCCTTTAAACACTTAGTTCTTTGTAAATGATATTTTAGTAAACTACTATTAATTACTGAAATGAGATATCTATCATTTACCACTTTGAACCAAACTAAAAGGAAAGCATCGTTTTACTTCTTCATCAGAAGCTATAGATGTTCATATCTATGATTGACACTCTCACTCAATTATACTACCGAGTTCCCAAGATGTAAGTATGGGTTGGTCTATAGGGTAAGCCGATAACAAACAAGTCAAATAACTCAAATAAGACAATCAATCAGAATACTAACCACTCAGAATTGAGATTGAATTGACCTATGGTCAACTATATGATATGAGCAAAGTGATTGACCAAGTCAAAAATTGATTTCTATTCTTTTATTGATAATAAAATGAGATTACAAAGAAATTGAGTTTTAATTATGGCATATAACCCCAACACCATCACCCTTATCATGATGCTCACTTTTGGTATAACGGGTATTGCTTCCTAACGCACCATTTCCCCTTCCATGTCATGTACCGTCTCATAACGTTCCTCCATCTCTCAGTTGTCATTCTAAACTAGGACCGCCTCTAAACGATTGAATTTGTAATTGTCCATGAGGTCGTAAATAGTGTACTTGATAGTGTCGAAGTGCAAGTCATCCTCGACGACGTCGTGCCGCGCTATGGTCAATTGAAGGAGAGCCTCTGTAGTGCCCCACATTTGCTAATAAGACTTAGGGCTTTGATTAGCGTGTCGGGAGGGCAATAATTAATTTAATTATGCTAATATGTGAATTTAATGATTATTTGATTATAAATGCATGTTTCGGTGAATTAAATATACATGTGGGCCCCATTTGGCTATTAGGGGCATATTTGTAATTTTAGCATGTTGAGGGCATAAATGTAATATTTGTGTATATTGTGATTGGTACCACAAGTGAGTGGTGATATATATCTGTGATGCACGATCTGAGATGGTCCTAGGGAGCATTTTAGCTAAATAGTCACAGTGGGGTCGAATACCCAACTTGGGAGGAGCCTAGGAGTATTTTGGGAACACAGTTGGTGTTTGAGATTTACTGAGTGACAGGTAGAAACTTAGTAATTATTTGGACATGTCGGGATTAAACATGGATCTATAGGAGCACTCGAGGAATTAGCAGGATATGGCAAATGATGGAATGGCCCTTGGTGGCACTTGAGGATGTAGATAGGCTTAAGGGGCATTTTGGACTTTTGGCAAGGGATATACATGATTTACGATGCTAAGGTTCTAGAGGGACTTGGAAGAAAAAAAAAAGGAAACAAAGCAAGAAATCTTAGCCTTGCTCTCTCTCTCTCTCTCGGCTCACTCCCTCTCTCATTGATGCTTAGAGATTTTTGAAGAAAATCTGAGGATCCTAGGCTACGGAAGTGAGGAATTGGCAGCTTGTTGTGATGGGAAATGGTTCAGGGTCAAATTATGTTCAGAGATAAACTCCTAAACTTAAACTTGCTATTGAATTTTGCTGTGAAATGAAGGTTGCATGAGAGTTACACTCTAAGTTTGATTTTGAGTATTGGTGAGGATTAGGGAGTTATTTTTAAATGGTTATGGTGTTTAGGCTATAAGGATAAAGATATTGGACTTAATTATGATTTTGGTTGATGATTGAGATATGAATTTGGGGTTTAGGCTCGAGGAAAAACATAGGAAAAAGGTTGATTTTCTAGGTTTAGGAGCTCAGGCAGTGACCCTGTTCTTCAGGCGTCGCGACCCGTGTGCTCGAAGAGCCTAGAAGGCCTCTGTTTTTTCTAAGCGAGCCGTGACCCTGGGGGTGCAGGTCGTTCCCCGTGTCCTTCAGTAGGGAGGGCCTTGCCCTCTGACCAAGTAGCGGGTCGCGGCCCTAAATGGGAAAAAAGGGGAATTAAGGTTTTAAGGCTTGGGAACTCGAATGTTAAGGCTCAAGAAGAATTCCACTACCCAGTTTATTGGAATTCAAGGTCTCGGAGGCTAGATAAATATTCTGAAGTTATTTATTGGTTTAGAACTGGATGGGTGGTTATTATGAATGCATTTTGACTAGGTTTTCAACAAGGCTCGAGTTACAGGACAGTGCTCGAGATTGCGGTATTCAAAAAGCTAAGGACACATGTAAGAAAACTATTGTACTTGTAGAGCAGGGCGTGGCCCTATTGTTTATATTGCAAGGCGCGACCCTATTGTTTATTTTTAATATGCATTTAAATATCTGTGAATATTATGATATGTGAGGTATGTTTGTGAGTGCACGGCGAAGGCCGGGAACGACGAAGGCCGGTGTAACATCTCAAAATTACCTAATAAGGCTTAGGGCCTTGATTAGAGGGTCGGAATGGAAATAAATGGATTTATATGTTTATTTGATATATTTGATTGTGATTATGTGAGTTATATGATAATATAACTAGTTGTGCATGTTTAGGGGTATTACATAAACATGTAGGCATGTTTCTTATTAGAAGGCAACTTTCGTAATTTGGCCCGTTATAGGCATAATTGTATATATGTGCATATTTGTGATATATGTGTGAGACAACATTATTATGTGGTTTTATTTGAGTTACTCGGCACGAGACGATCCTAGGGAGCAACTTAGCGAGAAAGTCACAAAGGGACCCAATACCCGACTCGGGACGAGTCAAGGGGTATTTTGGGTATTTGACAATTAATTGGGTTATCAGGTAATGGGAATGAATAATTGGGGATATATTTGAAGTTAGTGAGTTTAGGAGGGAATGCTAGGGAATTTGACCATTTTTCCCTTGAGGACGTTTTTTGCACCCCGAGCCTCAGGATTAGCTTAAGTGAAACTTAAGCCTTAGAAAACTTAATGAAACACACGAAGACCCTCCCTGAACCAACTCACTCTCTTTCTCTCTAAAGCTTCACTGAGCTAGTCTTTGAAGAATTAAGAAGGATTTTGGCTAGAAACCAATGAATTGAAGGCTTGGGATTGGGATTTGTATAGCTTGTGGCTAGGAGATCTTCATTCACAGCTAAGGTTATCGCTAGGGGCTCGGAACCAGGAATGTGCTCGAGGGTTGTCCTTATTTTAAGCTATACTCGGACTTAAGGTAAGAAAACTACACCCAATACAGTTTATATGTGATCACGGCTTGGCCTGATTGTTATCAATGATTAGGGCCTGGGCCCCTGATAACGTTTATGTTTAAGCTATTGTTTTACATGTTGATTGATCCTACTTGAATATTCTATACATGATTAAGTGTTTCATGTTTGTTGCATGGATTATGTGGCTAGGGCCTAAGGCCCGTTAAATAGGTATGATTAGTATTATGAGTATGGTTACTCGATGGTGTTATGTGATTAACATACATGCGTGCTCATTTTTTTGGGATATGCCTATTCATATATGTTTCTGTATTGAAGTTTGAATACCTGGATCAGGGCTTGACTTATTAGTCAAGGACGGCAAAAGCGCATTGCGCGCTGGTCGAAAGGCTTAGGCCTAAATCAACAACATATTATTAGGTTGGCTGGCCCTACGGTCGTTCGAAAACCAAAGGTGTTGGGCTAGCTCTATGGCTAGTTACTCAGAGCTAAGGGTGACGACCCCAGGTGACTCTATGATCACATAGCTAGGGCATAGGCCCAAGGGTTGGTTCTATGGTCAACATTTCAGGGCAGCGGCCCCAAATTTGTCCAATGACCATTTATTTGTAATTGAATGAATGTATGTGTTGGTTATTATTGCTAAACATACTAGATAAGCATCTGGAAATCTGTAATTCTGTTATTCTATTTATGAACATGTTGAGTTTTCTGGCTGAGCCTTGGCTCACCAGTGCTTTGTGGTGCAGGTAAGGGGAAGGGAAAGCTTGACCAGCCATGAGTTGGAGAGGTTCGGTGGCAGCATGTACATATGCGGCTGCTCGACCACCACAGCCGAGGATATTTCAGGGGAACTAGGTTCGTAGCCCTGTTTTTGTCGCTTAGGTCGGATGGTTGTAATTTTTTATAAATATACACCTTTTTAAATGTTTAGTTGTAATATTTTGGGATCCTATGATTGTATGAAGCTTTTTAAATAAAATTCAATGGTTCTTTTGACCAAAATTGTTTACCCTATTTAAGCCAAATGATTTGATTAGCAATTCTGACACAATTTAACGGTCCTGGATTAGGAGGTCGTTTCAACTTGGTATCAGAGCGAGCTAAGGTTTAAGGGTTCCTGAAGACTGGTCGAGCATGTACACTCGCCACTAAAGACAAGCTCGACTCAGGGTTTGGTAATTACTATGTGGTTATGTGTTTAAATGGTTAAACATGATATGAATGCCTTATTTGCGTGCCTATTTAGGAAGCATGAGATAATCTGATATGGCCTGGCCCTTGACTACTGCATGAATGATAAAGAACGTGCTTATTAGCATCGTTACTTCTTGTGAATGCAAGGGAACCACTTATTAGCATTATTAATTGTTTATAGGCCAGGAAATGCTTATTAGCATTGTTATCACTGGCAGGGAATAAAAGAACATGCTTATTAGCAATGTTACACTTGCGTAAATGTTTGGATATATTTATGTGCATTGTTATTTGCTGATGGATATCAGGAAGTGCTTATTAGCACAATGAATGAATATGTTGAGTGATGGCATGCTTATTAGCATTGCACTTGTTTTTTTTTTTTTTTTTTTGATCTTGGATCGTTAGGCGGCAAGAGGTATAGTTATCACTTACCTAACAGTCGATTTGATCACTGTAGGGTGGATTGAGTAAAAGTATGAATACTGAAAGGCCAGAGAGGTTGGCTGACCAAGAGTTACAGGCCAGTGAAGGGAATGACCAAGGCCAGGCCCCACCGCCAACTCGAGATAACTGGCAACAAGTGCTTGCTGACATGCAAGCCATGTTAGAGAGGCAGGAAGAAGAGATACGCCTCTTGAGACAGCAATAGGTTCCAGCAGGGAAACCACAACCCACGGTACCGGCAGTGATATTGCCAGAGGTACCAGTAGTAGTGCAGCCCCAAGCATGGGGAGATAGGTGGGAACCCTGTATGAGAGGTTCAAGAAGCATCACCCTCTCGTCTTTAAGGGCGGCTCAGATCCACTGAAGGCTGAGCACTGGATGACCATGATAACAACCATCATGGATTTTATGATGGTAGGTGGTAACGAGAGAGTGGCATGTGCCACTTATATGTTTCAGGAGGATGCTCGAATATGGTGGGAGGTGGTATCCCAGAGCAGAGCGATGACCACTATGGAATGGGAAGAGTTCAGAACCTTGTTCAATGAGAAATACAACAACGACGCAGTTAAAGCTGCGAAGGCTGGGGAATTCAGAAAGTTACTTCAGGGTAACATGACAGTGACTGATTACGCCCTAAAGTTCGATAGATTGGCGAAGTTTACCGAGGATCTGGTGCCCAGTGATGGGACCAGAAGAAAGAGGTTTCTTCAGAGGCTACAACCTATGATAGCCCAGAATGTTTGTATTACCACTGTGTTAGGATTGACTACCTATGCACAGGCTGTGGAGAAGGTGCTTACAACTGGGAGCGCAGAGAACAAGATCTAGCGTGACAATGTAGCCAGAAGGGATTCTAGGAGGTCAGGCCCTCCATTTTTAGGTTTTGGTAGGGGCGGAGGCCCCACTGATCAGAAGAGGAAGACTCTGGATATAGTTTCAACTTCAAGGCTAGATAGGAGGCCACAGGGCATACAGATGAGCCGCCAGAGTGGCGGTGAGACATAGAGAGCATTCCCAGAGTGTACTCGATGCAGGAGGTTCCATATTAGGGAATGTTGGGCAAAGGCCTGCTTCGTTTGTAGTAGTGTGGGGCATTTGAAGAAGGATTTCACGAGAGCCAGAAAGGAAGAGCCGAAGAAGGTGGACAGCCTGACGCCAGCTCGGGTGTTCACATTGACCCAGGCAAAAGCTGAGGCTAGTCCCTCAATAGTTACAAGTCAATTTTCTAGTGTTGGAACCTTCGATAATGTTTTGATTGATTCGGGTGCTGCACACTCTTTTGTTTCTAGTGGGATTATAGATGGATTGTGTAGACCACGTGACTTTTATCCTACGGGGTTTGGTACTATGTTGCCTACTAGGGAGTTAGTCGTTTCCATTAGATGGGTTAGATCACTACTAGTTACAATGGATGGCAGGGAATTAATGGTTGACTTGGTAGAATTGGTGATGATAGATTTTGATATAACTCTGGGTATGGATTAGCTAGAGAAGTATGGGGCAATGATAGGCTGCAAGAAGAAGATGGTAACCTTTGAGCCCGAGGGTGAGGACCCCTTTGTATTCATTGGCATTGTGCATGGACCCCGTATACCTATGATATCAGTACTTAGAGCTAGAGAACTATTGCAGAGGATACCATTCAGGTCGTGCCAGTGGGACCAGAACAGACCCGATTAGTCTGTGAGTTTCTGGACATGTTTCCAGAGGATCTGCCAGAGTTACCTCCACACAGGGAAATTGAGTTTCTAATTGAATTGGAGCTAGGGACAGAACCAATGTCTAGAGCACCTTATAGTATGGCTCCATCTGAGTTGAAGGAACTAAAGGTTCAAGTACAGGAGTTACTAGACTTAGGTTTTATCAGGCCCAGTTTCTCGCCATGGGGCGCACCAGTTCTATTTGTAAAGAAAAATGACAGTTCCCTGGGGATGTATATCGATTACAAAGAACCGAACAAGTTGATTATCAAGAATATATATCCACTGCAACGGATTGATGATTTGTTTGATTAGCTGTAGGGTAGAAGGATATTCTCTAAGATAGATATTCGATCTGGCTATTACCAGCTGAGGATCAAGGAGAAGGATATACCGAAGACAGCTTTTCGCACCAGGTACGGGCATTATGAGTTTTTGGTGGTTGTTTGGATTGACTAATGCCCCGACAACATTTATGGATTTAATGATCAGGGTGTTCAAAGATTACCTGGACTAGTTTGTGATCGTCAATATTGATGATATATTGATATACTCTCGGACAGAGATAGAACACGAGCAACACCTCATATTGGTAATATAGAGGTTCAGAGAACACATGATGTATGTAAAGTTCAAGAAAATGGAGTTTTGGTTGCCACATGTGACTTTATTCGGTCACATAGTTAGTAAGGATAGGATTATGGTGGATCTAGCGAAGATCGAGGTGGTCAGAGATTGGCCAAGACCGAAGAACGCTTCAGAGATCAAGAGTTTCTTAGGATTGGCAGGGTATTACAGACGCTTTGTGGATGGATTCTCCAAGATTGTATCATCATTGAAAGAGTTAACACACAAGAATCAGAAGTTTTTATGGTCATACAAGTGTGAAGACAGCTTCCAGAAGCTCAAGAAGAGTTTGATCACCGCTTCAGTTTTGATCCTTCCTGCAGATTGGGACAAGTTTGTAGTTTATTGTGACGCTTCGAGCCAGGGTCTGGGTTGGGTTCTAATGCAAACAGGGAAGTTGATTGCCTGTGCATCATGTCAGTTAAAGGAATATGAGCAGAGATACCCCACACATGATTTAGAACTTGCAGCAGCAGTTTTTGCACTGAAGGTATGGTGACACTACTTGTATGATGAGAAGTGTAAGATATACACTGATCACTAGAGTTTAATATAATTTTTCACCCAGAAGGATCTAAACATGAGACAAAGATGTTGGTTAGAACTGGTAAAGGATTATGATTGTGAGATCCTTTATCACCCTGGGAAGGCCAATGTGGTAGCAGATGCCTTAAGCCGGTAGGGTCCAGGACAATTATATAGTGTTAGGCAGATATCAAGGGAATTGGTTGATGATATGATAAGAGCAGGAATTGAGTTAGTGGTGGGTCAGCTAGCCAACATCACCCTACAATCTACTCTTTTGGAGAGGATTAAAGAGAAGCAGTTAGATGATCCACAGTTGGGGCAAATTAGAAGGGATGTTCTAACTGGAATAGCTAAGGACTATACAGTGTCGAGCATGGGCTTGTTGAGATACAATGATTGGATTTGCGTTCCGATGGACACCAAGATCAAACGGGATAATCTGGATGAATATCATACTACCCCTTATTCTCTACATCTGAGCACCATGAAGATGTACCAAGATCATAGAGTTCTATATTCGTGGCCTAGGATGAAGAGGGACGTGACTGAGTATGTGGCAAGGGGCATGACCTGTTAGCAGGTCCAGGCTAAGCATTAGAGGTCAGTAGGGCTATTACAACCTCTGGATATCCCAGAGTGGAAGTGGGAGGATGTCACGATGGATTTCGTGGTAGGGTTGCCTAGGACAGTGGGTCAGCATGATTCTATTTGGGTCATTGTGGATTGGTATATGAAATCAGCTCATTTTCTACCAGTGAGGATAGGAACCATATCTTTACTTCCAAGTTTTAGGGAAGTCTACAGAGGGCAATGGGTACATAGTTGAAGTTCAGTACAACTTATCATCCTCAAACCGATGGTCAGTCTAAGAGGACTATCCAATTATTGGAGGACATGCTGAGAGCATGTGTGTTGTACTTTGAAGGGTCCTGGAGTAAATATTTTCCCCTGGTAGAGTTTTCCTATAACAACAGCTACCAGTCTACTATTGGGTGGCACCTTATGAGATGTTGTATGGTAGAAAGTGCAGATCGCCCATTCACTGGATGAGTTAGGTGAGAGGAAATATTTGGGTCCTGATGCAGTTCAGAGGACCACTGAGGCTATTGAGAAGATTAGAGCTCAGATGCTCGTGTCTCAGAGTAGACAGAAGAGTTATTTAGACCCAAGGTAGAGGAACATAGAGTTCCAGGTGGGAGACTATGTCTTCCTCAGGGTTTCACCTCTGAGAGGGGTGAAGGTTTGTGGGACCGTTTGATATCCTGGAGAGGATCAGGCAGGTGGCCTATAGGTTGTCCTTACCCCCTGCACTGTCTAGTGTGCATAATGTATTCCATATTTCAATGTTGAGGAAGTATGTGTCAGATGGAACTCATGTACTGAGTTATGAGGATCTGGAATTGGAGAAAGACCTGTCCTATGAAGAATAGCCAGTTCATATTTTAGACAAGAAGGACAAGGTCCTGAGGAACAAGACCATACCTTTAGTTAAGGTATTATGGAGGAACACCAAGGTTGAGGAAACAACCTAGGAGCTGGAGGTAGATATGCAGACTAATCATCCTGAGTTGTTCAGGTAAAATTTTGAAGACAAAATTTCTATAGGGTGGGGATAGTTGTAACATCCCAAAATTACCTAGTAAGGCTTAGGGTCGTGATTAGGGGGCCAGGATCGCAATATATGGATTAATATGTTTATTTGATATATTTGATTTGGAGTATGTGAGTTATATGATAATATAACTAATTGTGCATGTTTAGGGGTATTAAATATGCATGTAGGCCTGTTTCTTATTAGAATGGAAACTTTCATAATTTTTCCCGTTACGGGCATAATTATATATGTGTGTGTATTTGTGATATATGTGTGAGACCACATTATTATGTGGGTTTATTTGAGTTACTCAGCACGAGACGATCCTATGGAGCAAGTTAGCGGGAAAGTCACAACAGGACCAAATACCTGAATCGAGGCGAGTCAATAGGTATTTTGGGTATTTGGCATTCAATTGGGTTATTGGGTAATGGGAATAAATAATTGGGGATATGTTTGGACTTAGTGAGTTTAGGAGGGAATACTGGGGAATTTGACCATTTTGCCCTCGGGTTTTTGGTACCCCGAGCCTCGTGATTAGCTTAAGTAAAACTTAAGCCTTAGGAAACATAAAGAAATGCACAAAGATCCTCTCTGAACCGACTCACTCTCTCTTCCCACTCTCTTTCTCTCTAAAGCCTCACTAAGCTAGTCTTTGAAGAATTAAGAAGGATTTTGGCTAGAAACCAAAGAATTGAAGGCTTGTGATTGGGATTTTGATAGCTTGTGGCTAGGAGATCTTCATTCACAGCTAAGGTTATCGCTAGGGGCTCAAAACCGGGATTGTGCTCGAGGGTCGTCCTTATTTTAAGCTATACTCGGACCCAAAGTAAGAAATCTACGCTCAATACGTGTTATATGTGATTAGGGCTTGGCTTGATTGTTATCAATAATTATAATTAGGGCCTAGGCCCCCCTAGAACATTAATGTTTAAGCTATTATTTCACATGTTGATTAAACCTACTGTGGTTAGGGCCTGAGGCCCGTTAAATAGGTATGATTAGTATTATGAGTATGGTTACTAAATGGTGTTATGTGATTAACATACATGCGTGCTCGTTTTGTTGTGATATTCCTATTCATATCTATTTCTGTATTAAAGTTTGAATACCTGGATCAGGGCTTAACTTATTAGTCAAGGATGGCAAAAGCGCGTTGCACGCTGGTTGAAAGGCTTAGGCCTAAATCAACAACGTACTATTACTTTGGTCAACCCTACGATCTTTGGAAAACCAAAGGTGTTGGGCTAGATCTATGGCTAGTTACTCAGAGCTAAGGGCGAGGGCCCCAGGTGATTTTATGGTCACTTAGCTAGGACATAGGCCCCGGGTTGGCTCTAAGGTCAAATATTTAGGGCAGCGACCCCAAATTTGTCCAATGACCATTTATTTGTAATTGAATGACTATTTATGTAGGTTATTATTGCAGGACAGACTAGATAAGCATATGGAAGTCTGTATTTCTAGTTATGCACATGTTGAGTTTTCTTGCTGAGACTTGGCTCATGGGTGCTTTGTGGTGCATGTAAGGGGAAGGGAAAGCTTGACCAGCCATTAGTTGGAGAGATTCGGTGGCAGCGTGTACATATGCGACTGCTCAACCACCACGACCAAGGATATTTCAGGGGAACAAGGGTCGTAGCCCTATTTTTGCTGCTTAGGTTGGCTTGATGTAATTTTTTATGTATATCCACCCTTTTTAAAAGTTTAGTTGTAATATTTTGGGTTCCCATGATTGTATGAAACTTTTTAAATAAAAGTCAATGGTTCCTTTGACCAAAATATTTTTACCCTTGACATTAACCATAGTTACACGTTTTAAGCCAAATGACTTAAATAGCAAGTCTGACAAAATTTTAAGTACATAGTGTAAAGGTGCTGGATTAAGAGGTCATTACAGCCAGGAACGACGAAGTCTGAGAACAGCAAGACGCCGAGTATGGCAAGGGGTCGGGATTAGCATTGAGCATGTTGAGTGCAAGCCACTTGGGTGAGACCCTCCTAAGGTGCCGAAGCCACCCTCTCGGTGAAGACCGCGAACCCAGGGCCTGGTGAAACGCCTGGGATGGTACTAGCCGGTATATGTTTAGCTTGTTGGCTATTTTGTTAAATACTGTTTATTTTCATATATATGTTATATGTTTTGTGTTGAGTTTTCTTGATGGGTTTCAGCTCACGGATGCTCTTTGTTGCGATCAATTTATTATTTGATTTTAAATACGCAAGTGCACGTAATCACACAAGTAATATAATGATAAGTAAATCGTCTCCACAGGGATTGCAAATTAAAAAAAGTAAGCAAAACAATTACTAAACAATTTTAGAAAATTAAAAATCAAGTGGGTTGTTTATAGGCTAAGCAAAATATTAAAATAAAATGGAAATACTGAAATTAAAAACTGAACTGAACAAAAAAAATTGAGAGAAATATATGGATTGCAAAATGGACTTGAATTATTGAATTCCCCTATATTATTCATCCTGAACAAATTGCGGACGGATTGTTGCAGCAATATTCTAGCAAAACTCCCAGGTTAACAAGAATTCATTTAAACACTCATAAAACTTTCCCAAATTTTATGACATTAATTCTTCTACCTAATTAAACATATTCCTTTGCAAAATCAGATTTAAGAATGCAAATCAAAGTTTAATTCTCAAAAGTTATCCAAGGAAAATAACATATCCCTATGTTATTTACTAACATAACCTAACCTAGATTATGACTTGTGTCATCCAAGATTTTCCCATTACATTTAATCTTTCCAGCATTAAAAATAATTAAATAACTTGCCATTGCTGGCCAAACAACAACAAGAAATTAATATAAGCACACTTGAATGAACAAATGAGATTTTACTAGAATAAAGTGCAAGAAATTTATAGACTATAACATAGGGTTCATCAACAATTCAAGCCACCTAAAAATTAGTTCATGGCTGAATTCATAGACATTAATTCACAATCAAAACAGCCCATAATATTCAGATTTAGAATCCAACTCAGAAATTAATAAAATAAAGTTCAGGAAAAGAAGAAAGAACAAATCCAAAATGATGCTTGAGCTTTCTTTGTTTGTCCTCCTTCTTCCTTGTTGGTATTCTCAGCTTTTCTCCTCTATTTTTTCTGGTCTTTCTTTTCCAAAAATGGCTGATGCTCTCCTCTCGGATGGAACCTCTTTTTGTATATATTAGGTTTTCTCCTCTCTTTCCCAAAAGTACCATAATGCCCCTTTTTCTCCCAAAACATGAAGTTCTCATTTCCTCTGATTTTTTGTCCTTTTCTCCAACATGCTGAATAGTCTTTCTACCCTTTCCACCTCAGCCAAAATGTCAGCTCACCCATTGACTGCCACATGTACCATGTACCCCAAAATCTGCCTGATCAAAATGCTTCAGGTTTGCTACAGCAAACTTGAATATTCAGCCATCAACAACATAATTTCATCACAATAGATTAATATGTTAGCTCATTCCTTTGTACAAATATTTATCCATGAAATCATTATCTTTAACCCAATAGGTATAAAAACTAAAAAATAATTACACTTAATTAAGATAATGAAAACATCAAGGTTAGCTACAAAAACTAAAAATAAACTAACATCACCCATGATTTTTTCACAATTATAAGTTCAAAAGCACATGAAATAACTCTTTATTCAAGAGTTATCACTCTTGGTACAGGTAAGGGCAAAGGAAAGTTCGACCAACCATGAGTACGGAGAGCGTGGAGCGACGGGTACATGTTCGGCCTACCTGGCTGCCATTGCTAGGGTTATTTTGAGAAAAGTACTGTAAATAACCATTTTATCGATTAGGTCGACCTCGATTGTATTTTTGAGCTGTGATGTATTTTCTAAACAGTATTTTGGGGATCCCAACTATATAACTTTCCATAATTTCAATGCATGTCCAAATTTTATGAATTTTTCATTTAACGAGTTTAACTTCAGTTTAGTCACACTTTTAGCCTAAAACCTCGATTAGCAATATAGTGTCATAGTTTTAACTCGCATAGTAACGACTCTAAGGAAGTTGGGAGTTATAGCCTCGGAGTATATTGACAATGATTACCTCAGCACCCAGTATTGTTCAATGGGCCAAAGTAGCGTTCCTCTCTTACTAATCATTCCTTGAATACGCTACCATACTGCTACAGTCGTCTTAAGTACAGCGATCCTCCAAACTTCGTTATCCTCGTCGAGTTGCACTTTAGGTATAGCGCATATTTCTTTAAGTAACTTTTTCTTAGTGGTCCTAATGATAGGAGGCATATTTCTATAATGCAATTACAAAACTAAATATTTAAAATAAAGAAAACAAATAACAATTTAAAGCAAGTACTTACGACACGGTGAGGTGAGATTTTCCCGTCTTTAGCATGTATGTTGTAGGTCCTTGAAAACATGAACGACCGTCTCTGATACAATTTGAAATACACGCCCTAATTCTATTCCTTTACAAAAACGTCGCTCAACTGACAAGTATTATAAAAATATAAATTTAAGGAAATGCTCAGTGGGGCCTTGATAACATGTAATTTGGGCCCAAAAGTTTAAAAATAAAAATAATGTGTCTTATGCAATACTCAAAAATAAAATAAAGTTTTAAGTCCTAGTGACATAATTGAAATAAATATCATAACATAAGTTCTTATTTATTCTTGGCGCTCAACTTGATCATTATTCACTCATAGGACATCCCACACCATACATACTCAGACGTCGAAACTCCCCACATCACTGCGCGTGCCCAAAAGAAATCCTATTGTTTTCTTGAAAGGGGGAAAAGTAAGAGGGTGAGCTAAAAGCCCAATAAGGAAGTACAAAAAATACAACAATATCAAAGAAATGCAAGAAGAGCATATTCGTATCATAAACTCAGGCAAAACATATCATCTTCATACTCATAAATTATAATCGTAATTGTAATCGTAATCGTAATCATAGTCATAAATCATAATCATACTCTTTGTGATCATGGCACCCCTATTGTCCATGTCACATCTTGTGGTAACCATCAAAAGCATAAACTGGTAAGAACTTCTCTATGAGGTAAACAGGATCTCCGGTCCTCGAATAACCTCAGCATGTCTGCCTCATGAGTTATGTCATATCATTTGTAACTACTTTGTTGTGTCGTGTTCAGCACGCTAGCAACCTTTTTGTTTTTTATTCATCGTAGAAGCACGTGTATCTCATATCAAAACATATAATTCACACCTTTCATAACACTTGAATTATCATAACATATGCTTTCCATACACTTTACTCTTGCAACATAACAAGTCATACCTTTCATAACATAATTCATAGAAAAGTATAACTAACTTCCTACCTCAAGTCAAAGCAATTTATGGAGCGGAATACTTCACAACGAGCCTAGAATCACAATCAAATACTCGTCTCGATATCAAGTAAAACTAAGTATACCATACAAGCATAGCACACATGTGCATAAGTTGCACCACAAGTATAAACACACAATAATTCCAATTCTACTAAGTAATCCTCATTGCTTACAAAACAAGAACCATATATTTGATTAATCGGCATATATTTGAACGTAAAAATGAACTTGCATATAACATGCATACGTGGGAGGGTTCTTTAAACTCATCTTGAAGTTGGTAAACTTTACTGGTTTATTTTATTGTTACTTTCTTAAAATTCAGCAAGAATTAGTCTACCACATTATTAATATTAACATATTACTTCGTTGGAGCATAAGGTTCCATTTCTAGATTTTAATTTCACAAAATTTATTTTATTTAACTAGCCCTTTAGCTATATTTGCACCAAATAATAAAACCCTATTTATTAATTAAATAAAATAAAATGACAACATTTTTTTTTATTTCCCACAAAATAATTAATTTCATAAAATACTCTTATTCATTCTATCAAAGTTATTTAATTAATAAAATGTGGAAATACATAAAGACATAGAACTTAAAAACAACGTCATCCTCGATTTTGATCGTCACGCAGTCCATTCAATCCATTCATCCTCAACACACAAGCCAAGGTGCCATGAATCTTTCCGCCTTCCATAATCATTTTCCTGCATCAAGCTAAAAATAAAGGAATGAGCATAATACCGAGCAAGGAAAATCTACTAACAACATATATCATAAATCATAAACATAAGACAATATCATATACAATATTATAAAACATATGACTATAAAAAAAACATATAACATATAGGACTACAATATTAATTTCCATTAACTCATTAACATGGCATGTGATAAACCATCTAGGCCTTCTGTCTACTAATCGAGGTAGGGTAAATCATAACTCTAAACCATGAAAATGATAAAAATTCTTGGGGCTTGCTATCTAAGCAAGTCATATGCCCAAGGACTACAAAACATATTTATACATATACATATTATAGCATAAAACATATCATAACATAAACATATAAACACATATAATCTATCCTAATTTCCTTACCAAAAACTGAGATATTTGAGAACAAGAACAGGATTGGAACACTCCTAAAAACCAACAGCAAAACCACGACTATTTCTAAACAATGAAGATGAAAAGAGAACTAAACCATCTAAGTAGAAACTTACCGAAAAGAATCTTAAGTTTCAAGAAACTTAAATACCTGACCAAGAATCATAAACAAGAGTTAGGATTTGAAAAGAAAATAAAAGAAAACTAAAAAACCATAAAGAATTGAACTTAGGGATAAAAATACCTTGAATGATTTTATGAATTGACCTAAACCTCGATACTGAAATCTCACTATATCTCACTTCCCAAGTGTTTACAAAAGATTTTAACCCAAAACCCAAGTGTTTCTCTCTATAGTAACCTTAGCAACTTCGAGGCTCCGAAGACTGCTTGAAGAATGAAGAAAATAGTTGAGTATTAGGTCCTATTTATCGAGTGCGAGTGAAACTAACCCCTTTTAATTTTAATAAATAAATGAATATAAAATGAAAAAGATTTGAATTCTCGTTCAACAGATTCCCAGAACTTCGTCAAAATCGCTCAAAGGCAGGTCCAAGAGGTTAAGGGATGTTTTAAGCTCGGATTCCACGGATTTCAAAAATGCAAGGGTGGGGCCGATATATCGCCCCCTATAGGTGATTTATCGCCTCCACTATGTTCCTGAGCCTCCGTTCGATCGCTCGTGCGAAGTCGACATGTTTTTCGTATCTTCCGTAGGCGATATATCGACCCCTATAGCTGCGATATATCGGCATACGTTGATATAACAAACACATATTTGCACTTTTTCAGCATATGTTGAATTGATAAAATAGCTTTGACTAATTCTAAACGTGATCCTAACAATTTCTGGAAGGTTCTAGAGCTTTATTTTATTTAATCTATTCATCAAAAATACTTAAATCCTTAATAAACGTGATTATGACAAGTGTCACATTCTTAATAATTCTATCTAAACCTTAGGTTATAATAGATAATATTTCTAGGACGAACAATATTAATCAAACCTTATGTTATAATTAATATTCTTAAACTATAGGTTAAACTTATATAATCCATAACTGTTGCTATGAGTTTCCAACTAAGTCCTGGTTTGAACCAAAATCCACGGAAACTATCATACTACAAACTACTACTACTACTGCTACTATTATCTTGCTAGCTAAGTAAATATTCTGGGACACTACAATTCTCCCCTAATAAGAAGAATTTTGTCCCTGAAATTTACATACCAAAAAATTCTAGATACTGTGCTAACATGTCTCCCTCCAACTCCCACGTTGCCTCCCGTTCATAACTATTACTTTATAGGACCATGACTAGAGGAATACTCTTAGACCGTAATTCTTTCATCCCTCTATCTAGGATGCTAACTGGTCGTTCCTCGTAACTCAAGTCTTTCTGGAGTGCTATCGTATCATACTTGCGTACGTGAGATGGGTCTGGCACATATCTATGCAGCATCGAGATGTGGAACACATCGTGGCTATCTGTTAGAGCTGGCGGTAGGACTAATCTATATGCAACTATTCCCACCTTGTCCAATATCTCAAAAGGACCTATAACCGGGGACTATGTTTTCCTTTCTTCCCAAACCGCTTCACCCCTTTCATAGGAGATATCTTTAGGAAGACTTGATCTCCGACTTTGAATTCCACATCACGCTACTTGGCATCCGCATAACTTTTCTATCAGCTTTGAGCAGCGAGCATACACTTTCTAATCAGCATTACTGCATCCTGAGCCTCTCTAACAGCGTCGGGTCCAAGAAGTTGCCTTTCTCCTACCTCGTCCTAATGTAACAGCGATCGACACCTTCTTCCATAAAGTAACTCATAGGTTGCCATCCCGATCATTGACTGGTAGCTATTGTTGTAGGAGAACTCTATCAGTGGCAAATACTTACTCCATAATCCTCCGAAGTCAAGTACACAAGCGCGCAACATATCCTCTAAAATCTATATGGTACGCTCGGACTGACCGTCGGTCTGAGGATGAAATGTCGTACTAAGACTTAACTTGGTACCCATAGCATGCTGCAAGCTTCCCCAAAATCTTGATGCAAACACCGATCCTCTATCGGATACTATGGTCTTAGGGATTCCATGCAGTCATACTATTTCTCTGACATAAACATCTACGTACTGATCTGTTGTGTACATAGTCTTGACAGGCAGGAAGTGAGCTGACTTGGTTTGTCTTTCTACTACTACCTAAGCTGAGTCGTACTGCTTATTTGTTCATGGTAATCTAGTCACGTAATCCATGGCTATGTCTTCCCACTTCCATTTTGGAATACTGAGCGGTTGTAATAAGCCTGCAGGCTGCTGATGTTCTGCTTTGACATGCTGGCATACTAGGCATTTAGACACATACTCCGCTACATATTTCTTCATTCATGGCCACCAATACAATGCCTTAAGGTCATGAGTCATCCTAGTCGACCCTGGGTGAACTGAGTATGGGGTATTGTGTGCTTCCTCTAAAATCTTCATCTTAATTCTATGATCATTCGGCACGCATACCCGGTCCTTATATCTCAAGAACCCCTGTCATGATATAGAGAAATATGTGGCCTTTCCTTCTTTGACTGCAGCTATGTAAGATACTAACGTGTCATCATGCCCTTGCCCAATCCGTATATCTTCTAACAGATTTGAATGAATGGACAAGCTAGCCAGTTTACCAATGACTACTTCTATTCTGGCATTGATTAGCTCTTGCTGAAGTGGCTTTTCTATTCCGGATAATGTTGCTAGATTCCCATAACTTTTCCTACTTAGCGCATCAGCAACTACGTTTGTTATCCTGGGTGGTATAGGATTTCACAAACATAATCCTTTACAAGTTCTAACCACCTGCGCTACCTCATGTTGAGCTCCATCAGTGTGAAGAAATATTTTAAGATTTTGTGGTCCGTATAAATCTCACACTGTTCTCCATAAAGATAGTGGCGCCAAATTTTCAATGCGAAGACCATCGCTGCCAACTCCATATCGTGGGCTGGGTAGCGTTGCTCGTATTCCTTCAGATGCCTTGAGGCATAGGCTATCACTTTGTCGTTCTGCATTAGCACACAACCCAAACCTTACTTCGACGCATCACAGTAGACTACAAACTTGTCGTTGGGTGTTGGTGCACAAAGTACTGGTGCTAAGCATAGCTTATCCTTAAGCAACTAGAAGCTCTCTTCATGCTTATCCGTGCAGTTGAACCATTGTTGTTTCTGGGTCAGGTTGGTAAGCAGAGTGGCTATCTTAGAAAAGCCATCTACAAACCTCCGATAATAGCTTGCTAGCCCGAGAAAACTTCTAACCTCTGACACATTCTTAGGTCTTGGCCAATCCTTCATAGCTTTTACCTTAGCTGGGTCTACAACAACTCCATCCTTGGATACTATGTGGCCGAGGAACACTACTTGCGAAAACCAAAATTCGCACTTCTTGAACTTGGTGTAAAGTTGATGCTCTTTCAGTCACAACATGGTCATTCTTAAATGTTCCTCATGCTCGACTTCGTCCTTTGAGTACACCAAAATATCGTCGATGAACACTACGACAAATTTTTCCAAGTAATCCTTGAAGACTCGATTCATTAAATCCATAAATGTGGCAGGAGCATTGGTAAGAGCAAAGACATAACTAGAAACTCGTAATGTCCATAACGAGTTCTAAAATCTGTCTTAGGAATATCCTCTTCCTGTACCTTGAGCTAGTGATACCCGGACCGTAAATCAATCTTTGAAAACACGGTCGCTCCTCAAATTTGATCAAACAAGTCGTTAATCTGGGGTAGTGGGTACTTATTCTTAATTGTCACCTTATTCAGCTCGCAGTAATCTATACACATCTGCATGCTTCCGTCCTTCTTCTTCACAAATAGAACAGGGGCTCCCCATGGCGAATGGCTTGGTCTAATGAAACCCAAGTCTAGGAGTTCTTGTAGCTGCGTCTTCAACTCCTTGAGTTCAGTAAGTGCCATCTGGTATGGTGCCTTTGAGATAGGCTCAGTTCCCAGTACTAGCTCGATTGTGAAGTCAATTTCCCAAGTTGGCGGCAACCCTGGTAAGTCATCATAAAATACTTCTGGGAATTCTTTTATGATGCGGATGTCTCCAACCTTTAGTGGTGTTTCCTTTACCACATCCATGACGCTGGCTAAGAATGTGTGACATCCTTTCTCTATCATCCTCTTAGCTTTGAGAGATGAAATAAGTGGTGTTCGTAATCCTGAAACCTTTCTCATATAGCATAGTCTCTGACTGTCAGGAGTTTCGAACATCACTTGCTTGCGGCTACAGTCGATGTTTGCGCCATGCCTTGCTAGCCAATCCATGCCTAGTATCACGTCGAAGTATTTGATCTCTAACTCTATTAGGTCTCCTTCTAGTTCTATGTCCTCGATTTTGATCAGTATGTCTCGTACTATCTGTGATGATAGGACTACTTCGCCTGAAGGCAATTCTGTCACAAACATAGTTCTAAATCTTTCGCAAGGTTTGTCTAATTTCTCTATCATTCCTAATGAGATATACGAGTGTGTTGCTCCCGAATCAAATAATATTGAACATATATTATCGAGGATAGGAATCTGACATGTGACCACTTTGTTATTAGATTCAGCTTCTCCTTGGGTTAAGGCAAAGACTCTGGCAGGAACCATCTTGTTGTCCCTTTTCTCTTCTTTCTTGAGCTGTGTACATTCCCTCTTCTTATGACCTTCCTGGCCACAATTGTAGCATCCCTTGGTGTTTTCACGACACTCACCAGGATGTTTCTTTTGGAATTTGGAGCACTTTGGGTATTTTGCATAACCCACCAATTTTATTGTTTGTCTGTGCCCTTTTGTCACCATCTGCTTGCTTATTGTCAGGATGCCTTTTCTTATGGCCATTATTGTTGCTATGTTGATGATTGTTGTTGCGGTTCCGACCATTCTGAGGTTGACTTTGTTGTTTAGGTTCAGGCTTACTGGCCTCCTCCTTACTAACATTCGCCTGAAGCCTTTCCACTTCTATAGCCGTTTCTAGAGCATCGACATAAGAAGTGGTTCCAGGAGTTGCTAGCTTGACTCCTAGCTCAATCTTTGGTCTGAGTCCTCTAATGAACTTGGTGACCCTCAAAAAGTCTGTTGGAACCAACTCTGGTGCAAACTTGGCTAGTCGGTTGAAATTTCGAGCATACTGTGCTACAGTTAAGTTGCCATGTTTCAGACTAGTGAACTCTTCTACCCTTGTAGCGATGACTGCCAAGTTGTAATACTTCTTGTGAAAGAGCTCCACAAATCTAGTCCATGTCATGGTGGCGACGTCATGAGTCTGTTGAACTAAATCCCACCACATTCTAGCATCCTTCTTTAGAAGAGAAGAAACGCAGGATATGCTGTCCGCATTGTCGAGATTCATGTATGCTAGGATCGGCTCTACATTCTTGAGCCATTATTCCGGCTTGAAGGGGTCGGTTTTCCCTTCAAAGTTTGGAGTGTGTTGCTTACGAAACTTCTCGTAGATTGGCTCCATGTACTGAGCTGGGTAGGGCGCATAGTTCTCTAGTGGCCATCCCCCATAAGGACCTACTTGTTGGGGTGCTTGAATCATTGGCTGAGGCTGCAGTTGCGGCTGAGGCTGGGGCTGAGTCTGAGTCTGTGGGTGTGGCTAAGCCTGTTTTCATTGTTGCTGCAGTAGCTCCTCCACTTGTTGTCGTAGCCTAACAATTTCAGCGGTGTTGTCAACTGGAGGTGGCGGTGCACTTCTGTTAGCAGCAGTATTGGTAGCACGCACTCCCCTTCTGCGAACTAGAGGGGCTTCACTAGTCTCATTGTAACGCCCTGGATAGCCAAGACCGCTACACTGTGTGTTTATAAAGTGCCAGACCTGCTAATCAAGTCATTAAAGTAAAACCGTGTTCTGAAACAGTAGAGGTACTAGGGTTAAAAGTGTTTTGGTCTCAAAAGTTATGTTCTCATTACTAAACATTGTTTATGTACAAGGGATCCCAAAATCGACAGTTTAAAAGCCATTTACAAAAGTTACAAAGTTTAAATACATTGACTGGCCATACTAAGGCAAAAATGAGTAGTTAGGTAATTCCCTGTCCTGACACACTCCTCGACCATGGTGATCGAACAGCTGGCTATGTACATTACACCTCGGAGCTCTCCACCTCAGGCTTGGTCCAGCTTGCTCTTGCCTTTACCTGCACCACGAAGCACCCGTGAGCCAAGGCCCAGCAAGAAAACACAGCAACAACAAAGCATGAACAACTAGTAGACAGGTCAATTACACATATAGCATCTCATAAACTCAAGTATATCATCAAACAAATATTCCATATACAAAGCATCTCAGCTCATAATACATAATGCACAGACGATAACCAGGGCTAGCGCTCACAGGCTGCTCCCTCTGTTACCCTATTGTTTCTGGCTCCCAGTGGCCAATTTGCGCCCCGTGCGCTAAAATCATGTACGGTACTCTTAGACTGTTTGTACGTGTCCCTTGGCATAATACCAACATTGACACAATGCAACTCTCGGGAGCACTTAGTCCCATTACAATCATACATTCGGGTGCAGTTTTCTTACCTTTCAATTCACTGGTTTTCGATGCCACGTAGCCGCAAGCACAGTCCTCTACCCCGAGCCTCTCCAAAGTCCTAATCACAACACAAATATAATATTCTTTGTCATTAACCAATCCAAGACTACCTTCCCGGAACCTAACCCACACTCTCGGAACCCCCAAAACCTTAAAACAACACCCTGGAGACATCCCCCGAACCCCCGGAGCAAAGGTCTAAAATTGCCAAAAATGATATCCTAAAATTGGCCTTGTGCCGCGGCACAACTTTCTTGTGCCACGGCACCCAGCAAGTCAGGGGCTCCGCGCCGTGGCACGAAAAAACTGTGCCGCGGCACGCCTTCGCAGGCCCAGAATTCTGGGTTTTCCTTCGCATTTTTCCCGAACCTAGCTCACTCCAAATCACCCCCAAACTCCATCACAAGTCCCAAAACCAACTCTAAATCCTTCATAAACCTCACAACAACCTAGAAAAATCATGCCTAAGCCCATTCACACAATTATTCCCAAGATTCACTCTTGAATTTCATACTTAGTAACTTAAACCAGAAAATTAAGAACAACTTGAACTCAAACACAAACCACACTCCAAACTCCCTAAACCTTAACAGAAACAAGCCTAATAATCACACAGAAACCTTACCTTGAGTGGTGAGTCCAACCTCCAGCTCTAAACCTCCTTCCCCCTTGATTTCCCAATTCTGATTTCACACAAAACCAGCCACCAACTTGCCTCAATTCACATTCATTATCTAAAATTTCAGACTTAAAACTTAGATATATCATAATCATAATCTTACCTCTGAGTATTTTTTATCTAAGCTTGCTTGACAACTTCAATCACCCTTAATTCTTCTTCCAAAAGCTAAATTCAGCTTCTCCCTTCTTCTTCTTAGTTTTGCTCTTCCTCTAGGTCTCCAATTTTCAGCATAAACTCATTTCTCCAAGTGTTATACGTATATGATCCTTTCCCTTCAGCTAATGGTCATTTATCCTACCAAATGACTATTCTACCCTTCCACTAATACTCCTTCCTAACTAAACCTCAAGGGCATACTTGTCCTTTTACTAGCTTTGCAATTCTACCACTTTCCCCATAAAACCTGTTACTCTCTATGGTTACTAATAGTTACGCAAGTTACCAAATCACCAGTTACCATTATCTAGTTTTCTAGGACCGTCTCGGCACGTGCATCACACTGGTATCACAACACCCACGTGGTACAATTCACACATCGTAATTATCACATAATATAATTCACATAGTCATATAACATGCTTAAAATCATAATCATGCATCTTAATCATAATAATCACACATAATTCCCATCATGCCCTCCCGGCACACTAATCAAGGCCCTTAAGCCTTATTATTGAATTTGGGTCGTTACACTCATGAGCGGTGCTGGAGGTATTGGCATTTATGTGTGCAGACCTTCTAAGAAACATCTTCAGCGAAGTTCTAATAGTTGAGAAAAACATATTAAAACTTACCCTAATAGGCTCTAAGGAAAAACTTAATCTAAGCAAACATAACTCGGACCTACTAGTTATGATTTCTTGTGAAGAATTATGTAAGCCTTCTTTATTATTAGAGCGTGTTTCTATACTTAGAAAATCTGCCATCTTTATTATTTTCTAAGTCTGTTTCTAATCATCCTATATGACTTAATTATCAGGCTCGAAACTCATCGTTGTTCCAAAGTTAACCATATTGAGGGAGGATTGGGATTAGTAAATCGTTCCCACTACTATGGCCCCCTAAACTCTCAATATAGAACCCGGTCCATTGATTTGTATCCACCCTCACCGAACTTGGTCATTATTTATTAAATTTATTATTTATTATGATTGTAAAAAAAAAAAATCAAACTCATACATGTCATCGAAAATAACAATAATATTCATTTGGAAAAAGGTTTTCACTAAGTACAATCATAAATGCAAAAATAATAAATAAATAAAGTATTAAACTAACATAACTAGGGTGAATCTAAAAATCAGGATCTTCTACATCTTACCCTTCATCTAAAATATCATCATCAATCTCTTCATAATCATCATTATCTTGAGCCTCAAAATTTCCTCGGGGAAGATTCATAAAGATTCTATGTTTTGCTCATTTGTGAATTGAAATTCCAACTTAGAGGTGAACCTAAGTATGAGAAAATACTATCTCATAGCTACCGGTAAATCATCTTCATCATCTATAGTCTCCCATATTTCTTCTAAAGTTGAAATTACAGAAGAAAAATCTTTAAAAAGCCTAATTACTAAGACATATTGCTCCGTATCTGTCATCATAATTTGCTTAGTAGTCTGAAGATGAACTATCTCCTTGCAGAATAAGATTAATCTCTGAGTGATTCTTTCTAACACTCCTACTGTATTCCTTGGCTCTCTAATCATTTTTAATGCCTTAATGGCTCGGATATCCTCATAGGTCAAGGCTCCATCCATTCTTAACTAAAAACATAACGGCTAAAATGTTAGCTATAAACATAAACGTAAGCATAATAAACATAAACACTTACATTGGCGGTTATATTCGGAGCTTGTGCTTGTGTATCAAGGAGAACTTCATGCATATGAAATGTTGCTCTGATACCAACTGTAATGACCCAACTATTTCTAAGACCTTGGACCATTAAAACTACTAGACATAACTACTATTTTGGAAACATACATCATAAATAATATAACTTTAGTTAAAACCCAAAATATTGTACCAATACAAGATAAGGTAAAAATATAAAATAAAAATGTGATATGGTATGGGATCACATTGTTTATAAAACATAAAACATAAACTTTAATTGTTTAAATACTAAATGCGGAAATACATAAAGACATAAAACTTAAAAACAACGTCATCCTCGATTTTGATCATCACGCAGTCCATTCAATCCATTCATCCTCAACACACAAGTCGAGCTGCCATGAATGTTTCCGCCTTCCATAATCATTTTCATGCATCAAGCTAAAAATAAAGGAATGAACCTAATGCCCAACAAGGAAAATCTACTAACAACATATATCATAAATCATAAACATAAGAATATATCATATACATATACTATAAAACATAAGACTATAAGAAAAACATATAAAATATAGGACTACAATATCAATAGTCATTAACTCATTAACATGGCATGTGGTAAACTATATAGGTCCTCTATCTACTAATCGAGGTAGGTTAGATCACATGGTAGTATTTGATAACTCATCTAGGTCCTCTGTCTACTAATCGAGGTAGGGTAAATCATAACTCTAAACCATTAAAATGATAAAAATTCTTGGGGCTTGCTATCTAAGCAAGTCATATGCCCAAGCGACTATAAAACATATTCATGGGGCTTGCTATCTAAGCAAGTCATATGCCCAAGGACTACAAAACATATTTATACATATACATATACATATTATAGCATAAAATATATCATAACATAAACATATAAACACATAAAATATATCATATTTTCCTTACCAAAAATTGGGATATTTGAGAACAAGAACGGGATTGGAACACTCCTAAAAACCAATAGCAAAACCATGAGTATTTCTAAAGAATGAAGATGAAAAGAGAACTAAACCATCCAAGTAGAAACTTACCGAAAAGAATCTTAAGTTTCAAGAAACTTAAATACCTAACCAAGAATCATATACAAGAGTTAGGATCTGAAAAGAAAATAAAAGAAAACTAGAGAACCATAAAGAATTGAACTTAGGGAGAAGAATACCTTGAATGATCTTATGAATTGACCTAAACTTCGAAACCAAAATCTCACTATATCTCACTTCCCAAGTGTTTAGAAAAGCTTAAAATGATAAATCTTTTAACCCAAAACCCAAGTGTTTCTCTCTATAGTAACCTTAGCAACTTAGAGGCTCCGAAGACTGCTTGAAGAATGAAGAAAATGGTTGAGTATTAGGTCCTATTTATCGAGTGCGAGTGAAACGAACCTCTTTTAATTTTAATAAATAAATGATTATAAAATGAAAAAGATTTGAATTCTCATTCAACAGATGCCCAGAACTCTGTCAAAATCGCTCAAAGGCAGGTCCAAGAGGTTAAGGGATGTTTTAAGCTCGGATTCCACAGAGTTCAAAAATGCAAGGGTGGGGCCGATATATCGCCCCCTATAGGCGATATATCGCCTCCACTATGCTCCCAAGCCTCCATTTGATCGTTCGTGCGAAGTCAACATGTTTTCTTTATCTTTCGTAGGCATCGACCCCTATAGCTAAGATATATCGGTATGCGTTGATATATCAAACACGTATTTGCACTTTTTTAGCATATTTTGAGTTGATAAAATAGCTTTGACTAAGTCTAAACGTGATCCTAACTGTTTATGGAAGGTTCTAGAGCTTCTAGATCTTTCTTTTATTTAATCTATTCATCAAAAATACTTAAATCATTAATAAGCATGATTATGCAACTGTCACATTCTTAATAATTCTATCTAAACCTTAGGTTATAATAAATAATATTTCTAGGACCAGCAATATTAATCAAACCTTATGTTATAATTAATATTCTTGAACTATAGGTTAAACTTATAGAATCCATCACTGTTGCTATGAGTTTTCAACTAAGTCCCGGTTTGAACCAAAATCCACAGAAACTATCATACTACAAACTACTACTACTACTACTACTATTATCTAGCTAGCTAAGTAAATATTTTGGGATACTACAAAGGTAAAATCTCAAGGTCATAAAATTTTACATTGAGCTACAAATATATGTAAGTTGGGAAAAGGCTCACTATATCCTCCCATTTGGTTAAATAATTCTTTGGTCAACTTTTAGAAAAATAATTTTGCTTAATTATTTTATGGATAAAAATCTGCATAATTATTTATGAAAAAATTGCACATCCAAAGTATGGAAATTTAAAATTTTCATATATGAAATTTAAGGCATAAATTATTAAAACATATATTTTATATTCTTTTAATAAAAAGATATTTCCATAAAGCTAAGAAAAATTCCGCAAGCTGAAGCATGCTTAGAATGTCAATTTTCTTTTGAATCATTTTAACAAATAAATCTAGTATAATTATATACCTTCATGCATTTAATAACACAATTGGCATGTAACAATAATTTAATTAAAATAAAAAATAAACCTCAAAAATACATGTCTTGGCCGAACACTAGCATGCTTTTATCTCTTTATTATTTCCAAAATTTACAATTAATTCTAGCATGTTTATATTACCAAGTTTTGCATTTTTCTACTTTATAAATCAACCATTGAAATCAAAAACAACAATAGCAACATTCTATTATGATTTTCAACATAGCATCATACATAAAAATCCTAAATTTAATAAACATGAATTTCCATAATCTACCATTATTAGATTTCCAATCAAACAAGAATGGTTTTAAACTTTTCAAGAAAAAACTAACACCATAACCTGGACATCAACACCTAAACATATATATTCTCTAAAAAAAATAACCACTCACAACCAATGCTTTCTATTAACCTACAATTAAACAAGGATCAAAACACAACTTGTAACCCTATTCAAAACACCCTAGGCCGAAACCTAAAGGCCCAAAAGTATTATCACTCCACACATAACAATCTTAGCATGCTTTCTAAGAAAATAATAACCTTAAAACCATGACAAGAACATACATCAAGATCATGATACCCTTTGCATACCCTATCCGAAACATACATGCTTATAACAACCCACATTTCAAGATCCTTAGACAAAATTCTTAGCATGCTTCTACACATAGTAACAAAATAGAATCATGAATAACAATCAAATTGCATAAAGGAAAAACCATCCAAACAACCAACAATATATCAAAAACATAAACAAAATAACAATAAATCATCACCATAATAACAAGAAGGTAGAATTATCTAATACCTCCTTGATTGTGTTTAAGAACACAAAAGCCAAAAAGAATAACCTTGACACCTATGGATTTCGAACACCTCTAGAAAGAAAGAACAATTGCTTAGAATGAGTAGGAGGACTATCCTTAGAGAAGCAAAACAAGAACATAATCAATGCATACCTTATGATCTTTGAACCCTAGCATCCTTCCTCTCTTTCTTTCTTTCTTTCTTTCTTTCCTTCTCTTCCTCCTCTATGCACACGGCAGCCACCACACACAAAAAATGGGTCAGGCTTCTCCTTGTTTCCGCTTCTTAACCTAGCCGAGCCCCTTTGAATCACCTTCCCAAACATAAGGCCTCAATCCTCCCCTTAATTCCGTCTCCCCAATTCATGTAATTGCCAACTATGGCTTGATTGATTTGTGTACAAAATGGAAACTCCCCTATGCATTCACAATAATCATGATCGAACCCCCTAGCCTCTCCCCTTCTCTTCTATACACGGATAGCACACACCAAACCACCTTCCTTTAACTTACCCAATATATCTTAGAAGACCACTAATAGCCATATCACCAATATCTTTAAGCTAAATTAAATTAAATAAAAATGTAAACATACTATTCTATTATTTTCCTTTTTCTAAATTGACCACACAAAATAAATAAATAATAATTAATAGAAAATGCTCACCATGCATACAGTGCACATGCACACACACAAGTGTTAGGGTGCATTTCTAATAATAATGCACCTTAGTTCACCCAACCAAAACTCAAGAAATCTCTTAAAATAAAATAATTAAATAAAACAATTAACAAAAATAAAATTCATATAATTACAACCAAACAATTCCAAAAATTAAAAATAATTTTCTAACACTTAACAATTAATAATAAAATAAAGAACAAAAATTAAAAAAAAAAATTTGGTGCGCCACATTCTTGTACTACACGAAACCTGTAACCTATTAACCTATTACCCCATAACCTAAATATGGATGCTATTTTTACCAATTTTCTACTGAATTTTTTCCTAAACAGATCTTTATCCTTCAAGGTTATTCACTCACAAATAAAAAATCCCAATTTACAATAAAAATCTCAAGAACACATCAAGAACTAGAAAAGGTTTTTCTTTCTTTCCCATGCATGAAAAGGAAAAGTACGATATGCAGAAAAAAAAAAGCAAGGTTTAAGAACTTACTCAAAGTCAATCGTGGGAATGAAGAGATCGTCGATTGGAAGATCAGAAGCAGGAACGATCCTATGGAACCAAACGAATGAAGGTTGCTTTGTTTTCTCGGCTTGGAGAACATGCGAGGGTTAGGAGCTCTAGATCGTAGTTCTTTTTTTAATGTTGAAAGAGTAAAACTGAAGACGGAGAAGATGAAAGGAGGTTTAATTAGGCAAAAAGGTGGCATTCAGGGGGGGGGGGGGGATCTAAGCCCTTGTATCGAATTAAAATGTGATCCGATGGACCATGTATGATCTTGAAAACTGGCGGCAAAAAAGAGTACTCGAGGACTCTTGATACCAATTCCCATGTTGAAACGTGTTCACACTCGAGTGTGGTAGGTGGAGACATTTCCCGAAAGTGAAGTTGAAAAGTTTCCTTCTCATCGGATTCGAACCAACACTTTTGAGGGGGAAACATGTTACACCCAAATTTCGAGAATAAATAAACAACTTCGAAATGTAGGCTCGTAAAGTGTAAGCTCAGAATGAATTAAGTATTATGTAATGACCCACTAATCTAGACTCTTGGACCATTATCGAACTATACATACAAATTCTTACTAAAACATACATTTGCGAAAATACCATAATTTATTATAAACTTGTAGAAACAAAGGTTACTTTCATAAAAATAAGTAGGATATGGGTACCCATTGTCATTAAAACAAAAATAACTTAAAGTGAAAAGAGTTACATAGAAAATGCGGAAAATACATGTAAAACCATAAAAAGTAAAACAAGACTACATCCTCGAATCGAACAACGCTCGGCCCCTTGACTCCATTCACCATCGATACACATCCTCTAAGCGTCACGAATCTTACCACCTCTAAAGCTATTTTCCTGCACATAAAACAAAAAGGAATAAGCCTAATGCCCAGCAAGGAAAATCTAACACATAGTCATAAACAAAAATTTCATAATAAACGTAAAGACATATCATAACACTTAATACATACACTTATTATAATGGCCATTATTACTTAGGGTCCCATAGACTAAACAAGCTTATGCCCATGAGATTAGTGGGGTCCCACTAGCTAAGTGGGCATATGCCCATAACTTTTTTGGGGTCTTGTTAGTCAAATAGGGCATAAGCCCAAGCCTACAAACATACACATTCATAACATATTCATAGCATGTTTCATAACATAACACATAAAATAACATAAACATAAACATATAGATTCTAGCCTATTTTCCTTACCAAAGTTACCGGGATGTGTGGACTGAGTTGGGACTTTTTGGAACACTCCTAAAACCATAAGAAAGAGTGAGTCTAAAGAAGAAAGGAGATGAAATGAAAGGGATGGAAAGACTAAACCATTTGAGAAACATGCTTACCGAAACTTATGTGCTCAAGAACTTAGATTCCCTAACCAAAATGAAGATTGAGTAGAAGACTATGAGAAAGAAAATAACATAATACAGAAATGAACTAGAGTTTTGGTTACCTCAAAGACTTGAAAGACCAATCTACTCCTCAACCGAAATACTATAGAACCTCACTTCCCAAAGTGTTTGATAAGCTTATGATTTTCCCAAACCAGGTGTTTACACTCTCACACTCACACTCACTTAACACTAGCAGCTTTTGAACTTACAACAAAAGGTGAATAATGGATGGGTACTAGGTCCTATTTATAGAGTTTGGGAATGAAAGTATCTTGATTTTACTTGAATAAAAATAATGGCTTTTTAGGTGAAAATCATTTGAATAATCGTTCAGCAGAGGCTGAAGACTCGTTCAAAAGATGCTGGACTTATGGAGGAGTTTGAATGGCTGAAAGGAAAAGAATTCAAAAGTGTTTGAATTTATGCTGGAGGAGGCGATATATCGCCCCCTGTAGGCGATATATCGCCTGGGCCAGTATGCCCGAGGCGACCGTGCATCGTCTCGTGTTTTCCGTATCTACGTGCTGCGATATATCGGCACACGCTGAATAATTAAACACGAAATTACACATTTTTAGCTAAGTTTGAATGGAGTAAACAGCCTTGACTAAGCCTTCAACGTATTCAAAGCTGCTGACTGACCCTATAACATTCAAACTTTACCCTTATTTAATTTAATCCTCAAAATACTTAATCCTTAATTACCCATTCATTACATGTGCTTAAAATCCTATTGGTTGATATCTAAACCTTATAGTATAATAAATATAATCCTTAATTATCAGTCATATAATCAAACCTTAGGTTATATTAATATTCTTAAACTATAGGTTAAACTTAGAAAATCTATAAGTACTACTATGAGTGTCCAAATAATTCCCGATCTGAACCAAAAATCCACAGTAACAAAGATAATACTAAACATACTATAATACTACTAAACAATTAGCTAAGTAAAGTTCTTGGACTCTACATATTAATATTGTACTTATACAAATAAACAGAAAGTTCCAAAGAGCCATATCATTTTCACTCGAGCATGAGTTGCAGACTTGAAGACAATAAGAGTCTCCTCCAAAAGATGAGTTCGATAGACCAGTCAAGGAATGAGGTAGCGACAACTGGAACTACGACCTCGAAGCTACATATGATCTCAAAAGTGCATTGAAGCAGCGTTCAAGCTCGAAGACACATTAAACTGATACATGGAGACATTGTTAGGAAATCCCTATAATTGTGGGGATTTAATTCAAACCGTGTAATCAACAATATTGTTTAGGGATATTTATCTACAATTAATGCAATTGATTGTATTTTAATGAACATATTTGTATTTCAAATCGAGATATGATATATTGTAATATCCTTAAGATTAAGGGAGGATTCTTGTAATCTGGTCTATAAATAGCCTGGATTTAGTCATTTGTACTCACACACTATTTTGTACAGAGAAACGCTCTATGAAATTAATCTCAAAGCTTTAACGCATATCTTAATTAAAGTGACCCGTGGATGTAGGCAAATTTTAACTGCTGAACCATGTAACAGTCTCTGTTCTTACTTTCTTTCTAAATTATACATTTGCTTAATTTCTCTTGTTTTTAGTTGACGAAAGATGTCGTCAACAAAGAGTTATATTAAATATCTGTTCATGAATAATTTATGATGATATTAACAAGTGATGATTTATAATATCACAATGAAAATCATATAAAATATTTGATCGCCAAATTACTATGGATATTTGCATGAGAAGGAGGCGTATACATGTTGCACTCTTTTTTCCTTAGTTCGAGTTTTGTCCCACTAGGTTTTCCTGACAAGATTTTTAACAAGGAAACTTAATTTAAATCATGCTAATATACCTGCAATTCATGAGGTGAGTGAAGCATGTGTGACTGAGATCAACGACATAACATATTCGAGAAACATGTGGATTATCACCCAACGAAGAAGTACCAACAATTCTCTATAAAGATAACGGTGCATGCAATGGTCACCTAAAAGAAGATGAATTAAAAAATATAGAACTAAACACATTTCCCATAAATTCTTCTGTAGAGTCCAAGAACTTTACTTAGCTAGTTATATATTAGTAGCAATAGTATTAATTGTAGTATTTTTTATGACTGTGGATTATGGTTCAGACCGGGATTTAATTGGACACTCGTAGTAACACTTGTAGATTTTCTAAGTTTAACCTATAATTTAAGAATATTAATTTTAACCTAAGGTTTGATTAATATGACTGATATTGATGGTGATATTTATTATATTATAAGGTTTAGATAGACCCATTAAGATAGTACCACTTGTCATATGTATGTTTAATGATAATTAAGTATTTTTGAGGAATAAGTTTATTAAGATCAATATTTGAAAATCCTAGGGTCTGTCAGCAGCTTTGAAATCGTTAGAGGACTTAGTCAAGGCTGCTTACTCAATTCAAATTAGGCTGAAAATGTGCAATTTCGTGTTTAAAAATCCAGTGTATGTCAATATATCGCAGCTATAGGGGGCAATATATCGCAGTACGGGGATACGAAAAACACGTAACTTCGCACGATCACCTCGACGAGGCTCGGGCATACTGGCCCAAGCTATATATCGCTTACTAGGGGCGATATATCGGCTCCTTTGATGAATTTTTGAATGTTTTTGAAAACGTTCTCATTTTAATCTTTAACCTCTTGATAAGTCCAGCATCTTTTTGACCGAGTCTTCAGCCTCTGCTGAACGATAATTCAAATATTTTTCACTTAAAAAGCCATTATTTTATTCAAGTTAAATGAAGATCTTTTCATTCTTGAACTCTATAAATAGGACCTATTACCCAGCCATTTATTCATTCATCAAGCTAGGTTCAGAGGCTGCAAGCTGCTAGGTTATTTTTGAGTGCTTAAACACTTGGGTTGGGGATTATAAGCTTAATCATTATAAGCTTACCAAACACTTGGGAAGTAAGGTTTATAGCACATTTCGGTTCAAGGTTTAGATCGGTCATAGTTCATTTTGGTATTATTTTCTTTAAGTTCTTATAAGTTTTTCTACTCAAAATCCTAACTCTATTCTTCATTCTTGGTTAGGAAATCTAAGATCTTGAACATAAGGATTTTGGTAAGTATATTCTTGATGGTATAGTTTGTCCATTCTTTTCATTCCTTTTTCTTCAGTATACTCACCCTTTCATTGATGCTTTTTAGGAGTGTTCCAAAGTCCCAATTCTATTCACATATCTCGGTATATTGGTAAGGAAAATAGGATAGGATATTATTTGCTATATGTTATCTTATGATTTATGTGTTATGTTATATGTTATCTTATGATATATGTGTTATGTTATGTATGTTGTAGACTTGGGCATATGACTTGTATAACTAACAAGCCCCAATAAATTTATGGGCATATGACTTGCTTAGCTAGCAAGCCCCACAAATCTAATGGGCATATGACTTGTTTGGTTTACGAGCCCCAAGTAATAATGGCCATTATAGTATGTGTGATATATGTTTATGATATGTTTTAGCATATGTTGTTATTAATTTTATGTATATGATTTATGTGTTAGATTTTCCTTGTTGGGCATTAGGCTCATTCCTTTATGATTATATGTGCAGGAAAATAGCTTTGTTGGCGGGAAAGGTTCTTGGAAGCTTGGGGATGTGTATTTAGGCGAGATGGAATTGATGGACCGAGCGTTCGATTCGAGGATGAAGTCTCTTTAAATTTTATATGTATTTTCCGCACTTTATTATGTAATCCATTTATTTAAAATTATGTTATGTTTTTATTTTAAAAACAATGGGATCCCATATCCTACTTTAAATTTTATGAAGTTTAACATTTGTCTTACAAGTTTTTAATGAAGATTATGATTATTTCACTTGTAAGTTTTATAAAAAAAATTAGTGTCTATGTATAGTAGTCATTAATGGTCCAAAGTCTAGAGTAGTTGGGACACTACATCTTCACACATGGTCTTTAAAAGAGTGGTGATATTAATGTTCAACAAATTCGATCTAGTGATATTCTCACATACTTATTCACAAACTTTTGTCCCACAAGGTTTTGTTGGCAAGGTGTTTAATGAGAAAATTTTTATGGACATCCAAGGTGGAGTGTTATAAATATTATATATATATGGATGTCCATAATGAGTAATGATATGTGCACCCAAAATATATAC
Organism: Humulus lupulus; assembly: GCF_963169125.1. Lineage (NCBI taxonomy): Eukaryota > Viridiplantae > Streptophyta > Magnoliopsida > Rosales > Cannabaceae > Humulus > Humulus lupulus. The sequence goes on along the minus strand of NC_084794.1, from coordinate 75,764,587 downwards.
ATAAACATTACACACAGTGACCTGGTAGTTTAGCCTAGCCAATCATATTTATCAAATCTAGGACCCACTATTTTAAAAAGCAATGCCACATCACTGTGTGTAATGTTTGGGCGCTTACACTACACCAAAATACCATTTTTGTGCATTCAAAGCAGTTGACTAACGCAGTTGACTCAGTTTGAACATTTGGGTCAGTTGGCAAGTGACATGAAATAAAGGGCATTTGCGTCATTTATAAGCCTCATGCAATTAATAGAGTGTGTTTGTGGCAGTTTTCAACTGACACAAACAAGATCATTTGTGTTAGTTTTGCACTGTCACAAATGACCTCATTTGTGATAGTTGCAAATTGTAATGCCCCAACTAATTCTAGACCTCGAATGATTAAAAACTACTAAACATAACTACTATTTTGGAATACATACATACATAAAATATTAGAACTTTATTAAAAATCCAAAATACGGTACAAAATACAAAATAAGGTATGGGTACCCATTTCTTAGTACATAAAACATAAAAACATAAACTTTAATCAATCGTTTAAATACTAAGTGCAGAAATACATAAAACATAAATTAAAAGACTTTAAACAACGTCATCCTCGATCTCCCCGCAATCCATTCAAACCATTCATCCCCAATACACATGCCAAGATTCCATGAATCCGTCCCGCCATCTAAGTTCATTTTCCTGCACCATCTAAAATAAAAGGAATGAGTCTAATGCCCAGCAAGGAAACTCTACTAAAAACATATATCATAAATCATAAGACCATATCATAAATCATATACTATAAAACATATGATGTAAAAATGTATATCATATAGGACTACAATATTAATGGCCATTAACTCATTACCGTAGCATGTGATAAATCCATCTAGGTCCTCAGTCTACTAATTGAGGTAGGTTAGATCACAAGGTAGTATATGATAACCCATCTAGGTCCTCAATCTACTAATCTAGGTAGGGTAAATCATAACTATAAAGCACGATAATGATAAAAATCTTGGGGTTTGCTGTCTAAGCAACTATAAGCCCCAATTGACTAGAACATAAAAACATATATTCATATACATATATAGCATATCATCATAACATAACATATCACATAAACATATCATAACACATATAATCTAACCTATTTTCCTTACCAAAAATCGGGATATTGGAGACAAGAACGGGATTGGAACACTCCTAAAACCAACAGTAAAAACCATGAGTTTGTAAAGAAAGGAGATGAAAAAAAGAACTAAACCATCAAAGTAGAAACTTACCGAAGAACCTTAAGTTTCAAGGAACTTAAACACCTAACCAAAAGCCATAATAATGAGTTAGGATCTGAAAGAAAAATGGAAGAAAATAACAGAACCATGATGGATTAAACCTAAGGATAAGAATACCTTGAATGGGCTATGACTTTGATCTACACCTCGATATCAAAATAACACTCTATCTTACTTTCCAAGTGTTTAGAAAAGCTTAGATTGGAAAATATTTTAACCCAAAACCAAAATGTTTTCTCTATAGAGTAATCTTAGCAGCTTGGATGCTATGAAGAATGTTTGAATGATGAATGAAATGGCTAAGTACTAGGTCCTATTGATAGAGTTCAATGAGTGAAACTAACCCCTTTTAAAATGAATAAATAAATTAATATAAAATTGAAAATATTTGAATTTTCGTTTCAACAGACGCCCAGAACTCGGTCAAAAACGTTCAAGAGCAAGTCCAAGAGGTTGAGGGTTGTTTCTAGCTCCGATTCCACGATGTTTCAAAAACCAACCCAAGGGCTGATATATTGCCCTACCCTAGGCGATATATTACCTATCCCTATGCCTCGAGCCTTCGTGGTTTCGTTCGTGCAAAGTCAACGTGTTTTCCATGTCTCCCGTAGGCAACCTATCGGCCTCTATAGCTGCAATTTATCGACATACGTTGATATATCAAACATGTTTTTGCACTCTTTCAGCACATTTTGAATGTGTTTAAACAACTTTGACTGAGTAAAACGTAATCTTAACAGCTATTGGAAGGTTCTAGAACTTCTAGATTTATCCTTTATTAAATTATTCATCCAAAATGCTTAAATCATTAATAAACATGCTTATGACAAGTGTCACATTCTGATAAATTCTATCTAAACCTTAGGTTATAATAAATAATATATCTAGGACTAGCTATATTAAATAAACCTTATGCTATAATTAATATTTCTAAACTATAGGTTAAACTTATAAAATCTATAACTGTTTCTATGAGTTTTCAAATAAATCTTGGCTTGAACCAATATCCACGAAAACTAAAATACTACTACTACTGCTACTGCTACTGCTACTGCTACTGCTACTGCTACTGCTACTGCTACTGCTACTGCTACTGCTACTGCTACTGCTACTGCTACTACTACTACTACTACTACTACTAAGCTAAGTAAAATTTTGAGACACTACACAAACTGCCACAACTTTTATTTTTCAATTTTTTTAATACTTAAAAAAAATATATGGGCCCATTTATCAGCCCAAAACACACATTAACCTAACCGTCACACACATCTCTTTCTCTCCCTCTCTCTATCAGCCGCCTCATTTCTTTCTCACCATCTCTCTCGAACCCCATTTCTCAACCCCCTCTCTCTTTATCTCTCCATTTCTCTACCTTTCTCTCCCATGGTCTTTCTCTCTCTCTATCTCTCCTATCATCTCTCGGATCTCTCTCACTCTCTCGCCTATTCTCTTGACGATGCAGAAGCTTTGTGTTTTTGAGGGGCTAGGCAATGTGGAGGGGTTGTAGGGGTCATGGGTGGCTGGGCTAGCGGCAGTCGCGGGTGGCTGGGTTCGCAGGGCTGCTGGCGGATGGGTTCACGAGGGTCTTAGGTGGGTAGGCTCGAGGGGTCACGGGGCACGATGTGCACAGGGATGGGCTTGCGGCGGTCGCAGGGGCTAGGGTCGCTGTGGGGTTAGGCTCAACAGTTGGGTTCATGTGATCTTATATATTTCCAATTGTCTTGTGATAAATAGATTGGGCCAGGTTTCTAATCTCATTTCTATTGTCGGTGGTGGTCATGGCTATGCCTCGTGAATATGGTGGTGGTGGGGGGCACTCGATGGAGGCAATCGGTGGGGATATTTTTTGTTTCATTTGATTTTTTTTTGTATAAACTCTTGAGATCTGTAAAACTGTAAAAATTATGTGGTATTGACTTGTAATATCTATGGGAATCTCTTTTTTTTGTATATTTTGCCATTTGCTTAGAGTTTGTAAATTTATTTTGTATTGTGTATTCAATCAATCTTGAGTTTGATACAATGTTTTTTATATTATAAGTTTGGTTTTGAAATAAATAAATATTTTTGTTTGCTGGTGGTATATTAATTTTTTTTAATATATCATTTGTGTTAGTGCCCAACTGTCACAAACGTGACATTTGTGGCAGTGTATCACTGATGCAAATGTCTAGCATTCGCGTCAGTGGAGTGTTGATGCAAACCTGGCATTTGTGTCAGTGGAGCACTGACCCAAATGTCGCGTTAGTGGAGAACTGCCACAAATGTCAAGTTTGCGTCAGTGCTCAACTGACGTGATTGTCAGGCTAGTTTGCGTCGTGGGATTTAGTGTCACTTTTAAAACTTACACAAAAAATCAATTGTGGTAGTTGGGAATTGACGCAAATGACCATTTTTTTAGTAGTAATATTTTGGGTGCACATATCATTACTCTTGCGTAATAATAGAGAATCTCGTTGGTCAAATATCATAATAATTGAAAATCACAAGGTTACCCAATGTTAAATATCAGTATTAATTCTTTATTGTATTTGTAGTACTTACTTGATTGTCCTAAATCATATTTATCTGTAAAAATAAGGTTTCATCCCCTTTGAAATAATACATAAAAAGAGTTCATTCCCTCTTTATATCTCTTTCTATTACTTTGTCTATTTACTTTTGTTGATGCCATTTTTTGTCAACTTAAATCCGAAGAGCACTAAACAGAGATTTAGGAAATAAGTAAGGAACAATAGGATTTTTACGTGGTTCAGTAGTTAAACTGCCTAGTCCACGAGTCAATGTTATTGATTCGTGATACTCTCTCAAAGCTTTATCAAAACAATTCAGCCAAGTATCCTGAGTACAATATTGTCCCTCCCTACAAATGAAATTCCCCAGGCTATTTATAAACTTGGTTGACAGAATATCTTCCACTTATTTTGGGAAGTTACAATTCAAATGTGAAATAAATATAAATAAATGCATTAATTACATAATATCCCATGATAATTGGGATTTAATATCAGATAACAAAAAATCCCTAAGGAATAGGGATCTCCTAACAATTGTTGTGTGCAAAACATGTTGCTGACTTTGAAGGCAAAGTTTACACGCTTTCAAGATCAACCAACACTTTGAGCTCGTTATTCTAGTCACCTCCTCCTTAGCCCATAATTTCATTGAGCTCAATCTTCGAAGACCAACATCTTCAAGCTTATAACTAAAGCTCGAATAACACCCATATGCATCAGAGAAGATTCGTTCTTTCGAGCTTGATGCTTAAGCTCGAGCCTTTTGAACTTGTGCTCGATCGCCAATAAGAACAAGTCAAGAATTATGAAAATTCATACAAGTGTCCAGCTACTGCCTGTTATTTTCAAGTTTATGCTTTACGAGTCTATATTTCGAGGCTCATTTATGACGGTGTCAAAATTTGGGTGTAACATTTTGCCCCCTCAAAAGTGTTAATTCGAATCCTATGAGAAGAAAACTTTTGAACTCCACTTTTCAAAAAATGTGCCACCTACCACACTCGAGTTTGGACACACATCACTTGGGGATTGCACACCATGAGTACTCAAGTACTCTCTTTTTCTGTACACGTCCTTTCATATGACCCCTTTTTGCCGCCAATGTTAGAATTAAACCCCATCCATCTGATCATTTTTCAACCCGAACCAATGGCCCAGATCCATTCGACCTTTGACATCCCTCTTTGACGTATATATACCCCTTCTTCTTCCTCATTCTCCACTTTTACTCTTCTGATAGCACAAACCAGAGAAAAATAAAGGAAGAACCAGATTTTTACTTGCATGTTCTCTAAGCCAAAAATGCAAAACCATTCTAGCACATTTGGCTCCGTGAAAACATTCTTGATTCCACTACTCCAGTCGATGATCTCATCATATCCTCGATCCAATTCGTGTAATTTTTAACCTTATTCACATGTTTTCCTTTGTTATATATACATTTTCACTTTTTACGTGTTTCTTTTATCCATAAAGATGCCATTTCTGGTTTTTACCAGATTTCTAAGGCTTCATTTTTGCACTAAGAAAATGTTTTGGTGTAAATAGCCTTGGCGTGTTTAGAATCATATTTTAGGCTAAAAATTTCTAGTAGGTTTGTGAGAAATGGAGTTTTCTGGTAAATGGGGTTTTTTGGTCATAGATTTCATGTAGCTTCAGAAATAGGGTTTTGGTTTAGGGTTTAAATGTACGAATCCTGAAAACATGGCCTTTTCTGGTAACTGCCAACTTTTTCCCTGAAAATCTGGGATTCTCTTAAATCAGTAACAACTACCCCACTCTCGCGTGGGTGCACTCTCGATGCCCAAACTTTACAACAGTTCAGGACAAACATCCAAGTCAATCTCGCCCTTTCGAGCCTTCAGTCTTGATTGAGGCAATCTTGTTATCTTGAGCTTTCGAGCTTGATTTATCAAAATTTTAATCCTGTCTTATTATTTTCTATATGATGGGCCCTCACCTTTTTCTTCCTTGTTAGATGTCGTAGTACTCTTAGAATCGATTGGGGCCCAAGTTTTCTTTCTCTTACCACCCATTAACTCCCAGTCCTGAATCGCCTTTCACTCGAAACCAGCGATTGATCCACGAGCACAAAAACCGGTGTGAGCAAGAAGATATACGATACCATTTTTTATGTCAGATTGATGAGGTCGAAGAGAGATAGAGGAAGATACTCTGAGTGGCAGCTTATCCTGACCCAGACTGTAATGACCCAACTAATTCTAAGTCTTTGGACCATTAAAACTACTATACATAGACACTACTTTTGAGAAAACATACATAAGAAACATTCACAATTTTATTAAAAACTCTAAGGTAAATGTTAAAATACATAAATGAACAGTATGGGGTCCCATTGTTTGAAAAATAAAACATAACTTTAAACTTAATTAAAATTGTTTACAAAGCTAAACGCGAAAAATACATAAAAACATAATAAAAAGACAAAAAATAAAGTCACCCTCGAATCGTTCACATAGTCCATCGAATCCCTTCATCCTTAATACACAAACCAAGCTGCCAAGAATCCTTCCGTCGCCATAACTATGTTCCTGCATACATAAAAATAAAGGAGTGAGCCTAATGCCCAGCATGGAAAAATCTACTAATACATATAAGCGTATTCATAAAACTATATCATAAACATATACTATAAACATATGTCACATACTACTATAATGACCATCATACCTCTTGGGGCTTGTTAACTAAGCAAGTCATATGCCCAATAGATTTGTGGGGCTTGCTAGCCAAGCAAGTCATATGCCCATAAATTACTGGGGCTTGCTAGCTAGACAAGTCATATGCCCAAGGACTATATACTATACATAACGTAAACATAAGATAAGATGACATAAGCATAACATATCATAAAACATATAAAATTCTATTCTATTTTCCTTACCAAAACCGGGATATGAGAACAAGGACGGGATTTGGAACACTCCTAAAACCAATAATAAGAATGTGAGTATTTCTAAAGAAAGAGATGATCAAGAAATGAACTAAACCACCAAGAAGAAGCTTACCGAAACGAAACCTTAAGTTCAAAGAACTTAAATACCTAACCAAGAATGGAAAACAGCGAGTTAGGATTTGAGTAGAGAAAACTATAAGAAACTAATGAAACATACAGAAATGAACTAGGAATAGGAATACCTTTGGATGCACTATAACCGAACTACACCTCGATATCGAAAAACACACTATTAACCTTACTTCCCAAGTGTTTATAAAGCTTAAGATGATAAAGCTTATACCCTAACCCAAGTGTTTATCACTCTATAGTAACCCTAGCAGCTTGAAGGCTCTGAACACAGCTTGAAGAATTAGAGAAATGGCTGGGTACTAGGTCCTATTTATAGAGTTCAAGGAATGAGCTACCTCATTTTAGCTTGAATAAAAATAATTAGTATTAATTGAAAAATATTTGAATATTCGTTCAGCAAAGGCTTAAGACTTGGTCAAACACATTCAGAGGTTGGTCAAGAGGTTAAGGAATGAATTGAGCTCGGTTTCGAAAACGTTTGAAAAAATAACCCTAGAGCCGATATATCGCCCATCATAGGCGATAGATCGCCTGGGCTTATGACTCGAGTGCTCGTCGTTTCGTTTGTGCGAAATTAACATGTTTTTCGTATTCCCCGTGTGGCGATACATCGGCTCCTAGCCTGCGATATATCGACATACGTGAATATATTAAACATGTAATTGCACATTTTTAGCATAATTGAATTGATTAATTAGGTTTGACTGAGTAATACGAGATTCCATAAAGTTCTGAAAGGGTCTTGAGCCTCTAGAAACTACTATTTTTTAATTATCCACTTATAAATACTTAAATCCTCAAATAAACAAGATTGTGACAAATTTCATGCTCTTAATGGTCTTGGAAGGTTCTATAGTTTTCTAGAACTTTCTTTTATTTAAACTATAGTTAAATCCTTAAATAAACCTGCACACGACAAGTGTCATGATCTTATTAATTCTATCTAAACCTTATGGTATAATAAATGACACCTTTATAATCAGCTATATTAATCAAACCTTCTGTTATAATTAATGTTCTTAAACTATAGGTTAAACTTATAAAATCTATAAGTTTTGCTACGAGTGTTCAACTAAGTCCCGGCTTGAACCAAAATCTATAGAATAAAACATACTATAACTACTACTAGCCATTACTACTACTACTACTATCTAACTAGCTAAGTAAAATTATGGGACTCTACACAGACCCCCAGATCAGGCCTATCCCACTAAATCCCAAACTTAAAGCCACCGTAGCCTTTCCACCTGGTGAACTCGCATTCAGCTTAATGGAGGGTCCTTTTAACCAACCACTTTCCATCTCGGTCTCGACGAGTTCTTTCTTTGAGGTTGAACATTATCAAAGTTCCATAACCTCGACTCAAAAAATTTCTGAGCTCTTGTCTTGCCATGGGTTAAATCTCTCCAGAAAGTTGGTATGTCGACCTGCCAGCTCCGACGAGAGGATCTGCTTTGGACTTGGGGAAGAAAACCCAAATAAAAAGGTTAAGCTCGCGACGTGGAGCCATGAGCACTTACAAGCTGAGGCATTGCTGGCCCTAAAGGATTATTTTTAGTGCTTTCTCGACTGTGCCGGCATAGCTCCATTCTAAATATAGACGAACTCGTATAAGGTTCTATCTACACTAAAGTCATTATACAAGGAGATGAAGTGGGAGGAGCCCACAACACACGAGATCTTGTATCTCTTTTGCCTTAAAAGCAACCCTTCCCAAGCTCATGGCGGGGATGGGTTCTACTATCTGTCCAACTACCCAAAAGAGAAGCGCCAGTTTGAGGACATCCCAAACCACCCTCCGAACTTCAAGACTGCCTTCTTTTGGACAAACGGTCTCGCTCCCTCTCGATTCTACTCCTTCCAGAGAATTCGTAAGTCCCTCATATTTTTTGGCTAAATTCTCTTTTGATTTGCGAGCCCTACTGACTTACTTAATTCTTTTATATAGCTACCTACCATCGTCCTCAGCCTACAGATGCCATGAGGGAATGTAGGGAAACTATCCTCAAGTTCTCTATGGTCGAAGATCCCTCTCTTACCTCCTTCATGAGGACAAAATTCAGTTGTGCAACCTCCTGGAAGAAGGCGAGACCACTGACGACTTCGGCAACCGCAAGTATGCGAGTTGGGAGGACGTACCCGTGCCCACCACCAAGCTCCCTGTGAGAGGTAAACATGCAGATCAAAGCTCTCGGGCCCACCTACCTTGCCCCTTCAAACACTCAGGCTTAGGAAATGAGGCCTCAGCGAGCTCGTCAAGAGGTAAAGTCGTGCTCGATTCATCCATGTGGTCTCCTTCATTACTTAAGCATGAGCCTAACGTAATGATCCTGTTCGAGGACCCCAGAGATAATTTCTAGCATGGTCGAGGGTAGACCTTAGGGTTCATAGGTTTGATAGCTGGCTAGGTGAGTACCAAACCATGTATATCCTAAAAGAGGTTTGGGATGGGGTAGCAGTGCAATACGGCACAAACGATTATAGGGACCTCTCGAGGATGTCCCCCACTTTTAGGGAGGGGACTCCCATAGCCTCATCAGAAGATAGTGGAATTCATGATCCCCAAGTTCGAGCTCTAGTGAGTCTTCTAGTTATGTTCCTGTCACTTAGTCATTTGTACTTATAAATATATGTATGACTTTTTTCTTTCTCTGCTTGACCAATATACCTCATATTTTTCAGGTGACATGGAGTCAGATCTGGACAGCCTCTTGGGACAGCCCCCCAAGCCCCACGGAACCAAGCAAGGTCGCGTAACCTCGAAGAAAGGGGACACCTTGAAGTCGACCAAGATCGCTGATGGTTCCTCCCCTTCAAATCCCGACTCTTCCGAGCCCAAAGCTCAAGCTCCAGGGTCTATAGTCGTGGTATTGGACACTGCCCTCGCGACCTCATATGTCGCCACCACCAAACCCCCGGAGATTATGTCACCTCCACAACCTGTTGGAGACAAAGGAAAACAAGTCGTGCCCCATTCAGCTCCCAAGCCTACAGGCGCCCCGATGGTGGCTCGCAAGTTTGTGGCGTCATCCCACATGCGGGAGTACCTCCTGGAGAACATGGCGAGGTCCATGGGATCCAACCTATGGTTTGACTTACTATCTCGAAAAGGCCAATTCTGCACTAACCTCGACGCCAATGTGTGGCAATTTTTTAGGGAAGAGAATCCCACATGCCTCTTTGACCAAACAATGGAGCTCGGGGTTTCGGTAAGTCTGTTCCTCGTGACATTTACTTTCTTGGTTTCTTGTTTATTTTCTAACCATTGGAAAACCCCTTTGTTTTAGGCCCTTCTCGGTGTCCTTCGTCAGAGTTCTGTATTCTCCTCAAAGATGGCGGCGGCTAAAATTCTGGTTTATGAAACAAACCAGGCTCGCAATCGAGCTTAGGATGATCTAGAGGAGGCCAAGGGAGTCCAAGTCAGAGTTAGTATATTTATTCATTCAAATATACGTTGGGTTTAAGTTCTAATTTCAATACATTCATGCATAGTTTATTCAAAATTTCCATGTTCGCTTTGTTATTTTCAAGGTCGAACCTTACTTTTAACATGTATTTTAAAAAAAATACTCAAATGGTATGTAACCTTTGTTAGTCTAGTTATATTTTGTTTTTCCAGTTACTTTTCCTCATCCTCGAATGTGGTATCGAGGTTGCAAGGTCGAAACTTATTTGCATAAATTTCCAACCCTAGTTTCGACTTATAGTTTATAGTTGGTTTATCTAGAATTCAAACTTTTGATTTTCGAATAAGTCTTGCTAGTTTGTTCCAAACTTGTTTTAGTTCGTGTGTTTGGTTAATGATCCATACACTTATTGTTTTCTTCATGTCAAGTTAATAATCCAAACATGTTTAGTTCGCGTGTTTGGTTAATGATCCATACACTTTGTTTTCTTCATGTCGGGTTAACAATCCAAACATTGTTAATAGAGTTACTTTTTATTTATGTTATATTTTTTCGAGCCTATGGTATGATTGTATACCACTTATGCCCTCCTATGATTGCGATCTTAGGTTATTGAAATCGAGGGTTTGCAAAAAAATTATAACAATAAAAATACAACTTTGAATGAAATTCAATACTTTAATGATAAAAAGCCAAAAATCAAATACACACTTGGTTAAAATAAATAAACATCATTCTACATTACTGATAATAAGGTCGTAGATGTTCACCATTCCAAGCTCGCGGAACTAGTCCTCCATTCAGCCTCGCCGGCTTATAAACTCCAGGTTGAATAATGGACTCGATTTGGTAAGTCCCTCCCAATTAGGCCCAAGCACCCTAGTAGATTGGTCTCGTACAGCCAAAACCACGCGCCTTAACACCAATTCTCATAATCCAAATTTCCTATCTCGGACCTTCTTGTTAAAATATCTCGTAGCCCTCTACTGGTATGCAGTATTTTTCAACTGGGCTTCATCCCGTCTTTCTTCGATGAGGTCTAAACTTTCTTCGAGCTGGGATTGGTTCGAGGTTTGTTCATATGTGTCACGTCTTATAGTCAGGATTCAATCTCGATGGGCAACATGGCCTCGCATCCATAATCCAAGGTGAAAGGGGTATGTCCCATCAAGGTTCTTGTCATTGTTCTATATGCCCACAGGACATGAGGCAACTCCTCTGGCCATCTCCTTTTCGCTTCTTCTAGCCTTTTTTAATAGAACTAAAATATTTTGTTAACCGCTTCGACCTAGCCATTTGCTTGGGGATGGGCCACGGAGGATAAACTTTTTATTATCTCTTACTTTTCGCAAAAGTGTGTAAACAAATCACTGTCGAACTGGGTCCCATTATCCGATACAATCTTCCTGGGCACCCCATATCTACAGATGATATTTTTCATTACAAAATGTAGGAATTTATTCGAGGTGATGGTTGCTAAGGGTTCGGCTTCGATCCATTTTGTGAAATAGTCGACAGAGACTACAACATATCTTACTCCACCTTTTCTAGTTGGAAAGGAGCCTACGAGGTCGATTCCACATATCACGAATGGCCATAGGGAGCTCATCAGGGTAAGCTTGGTGGGTGGAGCCCGCAATATCGAAGTGAACAGTTGACATTTATCACAGTGTTTAACATACTCGAATGAGTCTGCCTTGACCATTGGCCAGAAGTATCCTTGCCTAGTAACCTTTATTGACAAGCTATGCCCCCCGGTGTGGTCTCCGCAAAATCCTTCATGGATTTCTTCCAAAATATTCTTTGCTTCGGGGGGAGTTACACACCTAAGTAATGGCATAGAGTATTCCCTTCTGTAAAATTTTCCTTCCAAAATGGTATATCTTGGTATTTTGTACATAAGCTTTCTAGTCTCGTTCTGGTCTGCTGGGAGACTTGTGGTTTTGAGGTAGTCAACTATCGGGGTCATCCAGGTGGGTTGTGAGACAATCATGTTTACATTCTCTTCCTCGGGCTCAGCTATGCTCGAGGTCGGTAAGAATTCCACTGGGACAACGTTGAGTGTGTCAACTTCATTAGTCGTGGCGAGCCTGGCCAATGCATCTACATTTGAAATTTGTTCTCGTGGAACTTGTTATATAGTGTAGAACTCAAACCCCCCAAATGTTGCCTTAACATTCTCCAGGTAAACCGCCAATTTTATTCCACGAGCCTGATATTCACCCAAAACTTGGTTAACAACCGATTGTGAGTCGCTATAGCAATGAATAGTTTTTGCTTTGAGCTCGGTGGCTATCTGAAGACTTGCTAACAACGCCTCGTATTTAACCTCATTGTTTGATGCCTCAAAACCAAATCTTAGCACCGATTGGAAGCAATTTCCCGTTGGGGTGATTAGAATGATCCTTACCCCCGATCCATTTTCATTGGAGGACCCATCAACGTAAAGTCTCCATAGCTTGCGGGCTGGAGGTACGACTTCCTCGTTGGAGATCCCTGCGCATTCGATAATTAAATCTGCTAAATCCTGTCCTTTGATTGTTGTTCTAGGATGATAAGTGATCTCGAACTGTCTGAGCTCGACAGCCCATTTCAACAATCTCCTAGATGCTTCCGGCCTGGATAATACTTGCCTCAATGGCTGATCAGTTAACACATGAATCAGATGTACTTGGAAATAGGGTCGAAGCTTTCGAGATGCGTGCATTAGGCTTAAAGCCAGTTTCTCCATTAATGGATATCTCGATTCTGCCCCCAGTTACTTCTTACTGACGTAGTATACAGGCTTTTCTACTTTCTTATCCTCCCGTACAAGTATTGAACTAATGGCATGTTCGGTTATGGCGAGGTATAAGTATAAAACTTCCCCTGCGATCGACTTAGACAAGATCGGAGGCTCAGCGAGGTGTTTCTTAAGATTTTGAAATGCGAGTTCACACTCGCCCAACCATTTAAACTTCTTGCCCTCTCTCAAAAGATTAAAGAATGGAAGACATCGATCTGTAGATTTTGAGATAAACCTACTTAAGGTCGCCATTCGTCCAGTTAATCTTTGAACATCTTTATGTTTTTGAGGTGAGGGCATATCGATTAACACTTTGATCTTGTCAGGATTAGCCTCTATACCCTGAGCATTCACTATGAATCCAAGAAAATTACTCGAGGATACTCCGAATGAGCATTTGTGTGGGTTGAGTCTCATGTTGTATTTTCGAAGTACAGTAAAACACTCAGTGAGGTCGTCTACATGGTTATTGTTATGGTTGGACTTGACTAACATATCATCCACATAAACCTCCATGTTATTCCCTATCTACTCAGCGAACATCGTATTTACCAATCTTCGGTATGTGGCTCCAACATTTTTGAGCCTGAAAGGCATTACATTGTAGCAGTACAAGCCCTTGTCGATCACGAAGCTCATATGTTCTTGGTCAAGTGCATGCATAGCGATCTGGTTATAGCGAGAATAAGCATCCATGAATGACATGATGTTGTGGCATGCAGTGGCATCTACAAGCTGGTCGATTCGAGGCAAGGGAAAGCAATCCTTGGGGCATGCCTTGTTGAGGTCAGAATAGTCGATGCAGGTTCGCCATTTACCGTTAGGCTTTGGGACCAGCACAGGTTGGCTATCCAATTAGGATAGAAAGCATCTTTGATAAACCAATTTTCTTTTAACCTTTCAACCTCTTCTTTTAGGGTTTTCTTTATCGTCATCTAGGAGCCTCCTTTTTTGTTGCTTCGGGGGGAAGCTCTTATCTATGTTGAGTGCATGGCTTATAATACTCGGACTAATCCCTACCATATCCGAGTGTGACCGTGCAAACACATCCTGGTTTTCTTTCAAAAAGAAAGTTAATTGTTATTTTGCTTTATCGAATAGATTTTTCCCTATCTTTACCACCCTCCTGGTATACTTCTCATCGAGCTTTACTTCTTCAAGCTCCTCCAATGGTTCGAGATCGACCCTTTCTTCAACCCTAGGGTTAATCTCTTCTTCTATCTCGAAGATGGATCCGTCCATCTCTCGAATAACTACAAGTGATTGTGAACTTGTTTGGTTCTTCCCTCTCATGGAAATTCTATAGCGTTCCCGAGTGGCGATCTGGTCTCCCTTCAACGTCCTTATGCCACTAGACGTTAGAAACTTGATGGCCAAATGCCTAACAAACGACAATGCCCCCAGCCCAATCAGAGCTAGTCTCCCGAGCAATACGTTGTAGGTCTACGGGGTGTCCACCACTACGAACTCCATCATCTTGGGTACCAAGACTGGATAGTCTCCCAAGGTTGCGGGGAGCTCGATGGATCCCGTACAAGCAATCCCCTCCCCTGAAAATCAATACCATGTTGCTGCATAGGCTTTCAAATCTTGAAGCGTGAGTCCCATCTTTTCTAGAGTGGCCTTATAAAGGATATTAACAAAGCTCCTGTAATCTATCAGAACTCTACACACCCTTTTGTTCGCGAGCTGAAGTGTGATGACTAAGGGATCGTTATGGGGAAACTGGACATCCGAGGCATCCTCTTTTGTAAAAGTAATGGGTTGAATTCAACCCTTTGTTGCTTTAGAGCTTGTGGTTTAGGTTCGTAGGGAGAACCGTCTCTAGTCTTGAGCTCATTTACATATCTCTTCTGGGCATTTCTGCTCGATCCGGCAAGGTGCGGTCCCCCATAAATTGGTACCTCATCCTCTCCATCTATTGGGGGAGGTCAATCATCCTCCCTTGCTCAGGAATTGTTATTCTGCTAGGCACGTTGCGCAGATGCTGATCTCTATCCAGACGATGCTTGGTTGGTATTCTGATTTATTATATATTGTTTGAAATATCCTATCTAGATCAAACCTTCAATCTCGTCTTTCAGCTGTCGGCACTCATCAGTGATGTGTCCGACATCCCCGTGGAATCTGCAGTACTTGTTGGAGTCTCTCTTTGCCTTCTGATTTCGCATTGGGTCAGGTCGTCTGAACAGGACCTGATTCTCATTTGAGAGGAAGATATTCTCCCGAGTCTCATTGAGCTCGGTGTAAACCGTATAAATGGAGAAATACTTGTCTCCCTTCTTCTTTTTCCCCCTGTCTGTCTCAGAGTTATTCCCTTCAATTTTCTTCCTTTTTGAAGGGTTATCTCCTGAGGGTCGTGACGTCGATGGGGTAACCGAGGTCGAGGCTGAGTTAACATTCGTCGTTGTAGTTATGGGCTGAGGGGTTAGTTTTAATGATGACCTTGCCTCCTCTACATTAACAAATCTCTGGGCCCTTTTATTGAACTCAGTCATTGTCCTTATCGGTTTTCTCTGCATATCATCCCAAAGGGGACTCCCTAGTAATATACCAGCTCGTACATCCATAAGGTGACCACTTTCGTCGACATTGCAGGCTCGTGCAACCTCTATGTTAAACCTTGCAAGGTAACTTTTCAATGATTCTCCCGGCTGCTGTCTGACATTGGTTAAGGTAAAGGCTTCGAGCCTGACGCCTACCATGGCCTTGAATTGTTTTTTTTTTTTTGAATTCCTTTGCTAACTGATCCCAAGATGAGATCGAATGTATTTTGAATTTTTTGAACCAGTTGTTTGCTGGTCCTATCGAAGTGGTTGGAAAAAACATGTACTTGAGCTCGTAACCAACGTTGCTGGCTTGCATGATGGTATTGAATGTGCTCAGGTGGCTATATGGGTCTGAGTTACCGTCAAAGGGAGCAGCGTGAGGTATCTTGAACCCATGAGGGAATGGTGTATTGGAAATATGCAGAGCGAAAGGCTTGAGCTCCTCATCGGAGTCATCAGCCTTGTCCCTGTTCCTTTCATCCTAGAGGAGCCTAAACGCTCTTTCGAGATAGTTAATTCTCTCCTGGACCAAGTCCACTGGAGGCTGAGCTTATGCTTGGGGGAGCTGGTTATTGTTTATAAAATCTCCATCTCCTTGTCCCAACATAGGGTTATACTGATTCCCATATGTCGGTTGTACATGTTCTTTTCGACAATTCAAATGATTGCGTAAGTTATGGTTTGCGGGATTGGCTTGCCCCCGATTCTAGTTTAGATGATCTCGAAGATCAGGATTGTTGCCATGATTCCCAGTATTCCTGGGTTCGGTATCATATACGCTTATAGACCTATAGAGGTCTAAGCTCCCACTAATAAAACTGACGTTTATGTCTGGTTGATGGGCTCACTTGTTACGAGGTGGATCTTCCACCGGCCTTCTTGCTCAAGTTGTTTATGATCTTAACATGTGGCTTCCCACTGGCTGGGCAGGCCTATGTCCTCGAGCCGCCTCTCTCTCGCCCCCATTTCCAGGTCAGGTTCGACGACTCCCATCTTGGCAACCACTACGTGATGGCCTTATAGTGCAGGCTCCCCTGCCTGGTTCCTATGAGGAGCCGGCTGGGGTGCCTCTCGATGTGATGAGGGGTGTCTTATAAGAGATGGCAGATGATTTATAGGCGATGGTGGTGGCCTCCCATTGTTGGGCCTGGAAGGCCCATAATTGGCCCAGACAAGTTCCGGGTTGTTCTCGACAGATTCAGGGTTAGAGCTCCGAGCTGCTGGAGGAGCTCAATTATTCCCTGTTCCAGTAGTTACCTCCACAGTCGGGTTGCCAGTAGTAATGGTTTGAGTATTTCTTCTAAGGCATTCATTGCCAATGTTTGCCCTAGGTCTTGGGTGAGCCTACTGAGCCCCTTGTACGGATCTCCTAGCGATCGTGCTCCTGGGGGGGACGTCCTTTAGCCCTTTGAGGTGGTGCTTGGCCAATTCTTCACTACACCTTGTGGCCTCTGCCAATTGTTGGCACAATTGGCGATTCTCCAATTCAACAATGGGGATATACCTCTCAGGATAATAGTAGAGGTCCTCATCAGGTCTGGGAGCAATCGGTCCCCTGGAGTCAGAGGATGCACTTCCCTCATCTGGGTCGTGGTCCTTCATTGGTTGTTTCTCAAGTCTCCATGGGTAATCTTTAGTGTAAGGATTTTGCTCCTCAGATATTTGGGGCAATGGTCGCCCACCAGCACCTGGGTTGTTCGCGGCGACCATTGGTAATTCAGGAAGTTTTTTACTAAACAATCCAAAGATTTACTTAATACTCTCAATGAAAGCACCAATCTATTGACGCCATTTTTCGTCAACTCAAATCTGAAGTGCACTAAACAAAGATTTAGGAAATAAGAAAAGAACAATAGGATTTTTACGTGGTTCAGCAGTTAAAATTTGCCTAGTCCACGAATCAATGTTATTGATTTGTAATACTCTCTCAAATCTTTATCAAAACAATTCAGTCAAGTACTCTCAGTACAATATTGTCCCTCCCTACAAATGAAATTCCCCAAGCTATTTATAGACATGGTTGACAAAATATCTTCCCCTTATTTCGGGAAGTTACAATTGAAATTTGAAATAAATACAAATAAATGCATTAATTACATAATATCTCATGATAATTGGGATTTAATATCAAATAACAACAAATCCCTAAGGAATAGGGATCTCGCAATAGTTGTGTAATGACCCAACTAATTCTAGACTTTTGACCATTAAAACTACTTATACATAGACACTATTCTTAAGAATACATACATACGAAACATTCAAAACTTTATTAAAAACTATAAGATAAATGTTGAAATATATAAAATTCGGGGTATGATATGGTATGATATGGGATCTCATTATTTGAAAATAAAACATAACTTAAATCTTAAATAAATTTGTTACAAAATCAAGTGTGGAAAATACATAGAAAAACATAATTAAAAAGACTTAAAACAATGTCATCCTCGAATCATTCACGCAGTCCACCGAATCCATTCTTCCTCAATACACAATCCCAAGCTGCCAAGAATCTTTCCGCTGCCATAACTATTTTCCTGCACATAAAAAAAAAATAAAGGAATGAGCCTAATGCCCAGCAAGGAAAATCTACTAAATGCATAAAACATAACATAAACATAAACTATAAACTTATGATTATAAAGACATATACCATATAGGAATACAATATTAATAATGACCATTATGGTATGCGATAAACCATCTACGTTCCCTGTCTAATATCTAAGGTAGGTTAGGTCACATGGTAGTATATGATAACCCATCTAGGTCCTCTGTCTAATATCTGAGGTAGGGTAAATCATAACTATAAACATGAAAACGATAAACACCAGGGCTTGCTAACAAAGCAACTATGAGCACTAGATACGTGGTGCAGGTAAAGGCAAGAGGAAGCTGGACCATCTTTGAGTTGGAGAGCTTAGGTGATGACGTGTACATATGCAGCTGCTCGTCCGCCACGGCCGAGGTTTAAAGTTGAACTAGGGTTGAACCCTATTTTGCCGCTTAGAACGGCCTGTTGTAAATGTTTTCTGTAATAGACTTTGAAACTTAATTTTCGAGATCCCAATGTATAAATTAAACGTTCTAGTAAAACGTTACATTTTAACCAAAATGTTTAATCCCTAAACCGTTAATCATACTTAGTTCACGATTTTGGCCAAACGACTCGATTAGCGGGTTTAGCACTGTTTACAAGGCACACCGTAGCGGTCCCAGGAGTTGGGGCGTTACAGTTGAAGCATGGCCAACATCAGGCAATTGGAAAGATGCACTATTGGAGCACTTTGAGTGCTGGGTTAGAATGATAGGCATTCATCCGAAGGCCCTAACAAAGAATAATATAGGCAGACTGGGAGACATGGTTGGGACTGTGTCAGATATAAAATGGGATGATCCCCGAGTCATCATGATGAAACACGAAGTGAGAGTGAAGATTAAATACCCCATTAACAAGGAAGCTTTTGTTGGGAGATACATGCCAGTGGAAGGAGGGAAACATTGGGTGCAATTTAAGTTCGATTATCTTCCCCTCCTCTGTTTCATTTGCAGTCGATGGGGCCATCATAAAAATACATGCAATAGGGAGCAAGTTTTGGTGCAAGACCCAAATGGAAATATGGTGCCTCTGTACGGTGGATGGCTTAACACAGATGATGAACGGAATAATTTTTTCAGTAGCATAAAGGAAAAAAAAAAAACTAGCTGATGGAGAAGGGAGGACGGAACCAACAGCAGCCGGAGGAGTAATGAAAGAAAAGGAAAACCAGGGGGTGGAGGAAGCTGATGGGAAAGCTAATGGTACTATCATGCATGGAGCTCCTCAACGCTCATTGGGGAAAGAGAAATTTCAGTCCCAGACGACGTCTCTTGATATGGACCAATGGAAAGAAAAGAGCAAGGGTGGGAAATTGGATTTTGGAACTAGTGATAATCTCATCAAGGGACAAGTGCCTGTTACAGGGAGTCATAGTGGAGTTCGGCTGACGAGACAAGAGGAGGGAAAGGTGGTGATTGAGACAGTGTCCATGGGGTCAGCTTGTCTTGATAAGGAAGTCAACAACGAAGATTTGATTGGGTTGGGCCTGAGGCCTTCTAGGCTTCGGGCAAGTGAAGAGAAAGAGATGGGCCAACATTTGGATGGACCGATACAAGGACAGAGAGTGTTAAGTGAGAAGGGAAGGGAGCACGTGCCTCAATATGAGATGGCTAATGAGAAAAGTCAAAAGAAAGGATGGAAAAGAGTCGATAGACAAAAAAGCTCTGGAAAGTCTACAAACCAGGAACGATACGAGATTACGAAAAATAACAAAAAAAGAAGAGGTGAGAAGGATGGGAGTGCTGAGAGGTTGGGGCGAAAATGCAAAAAACAAGAGGTGGAAGAGAAGAAGATTGATGGGATCAACTTCAACCCCCCACCCCTTCATTTGCAGGTCCCTGGGACGTTCTCTGTTGGAAGCTCAACTTTCCCTTCTGTTCAGAATCAAGGAAAAGAGAAGAAGAAGATGTCGATCAAGGACGAGGCTCGCAACAAATCCACACGGATCAGAGTTGTCATTCCAATTGATAAAATGGCGGCGAATGGAGAGGGGACAAGATTGTTGATAGAAGGAGGAGAGGCAACATCGGGAGAGAGGTTTCTTATTTCAGAGGATTCCTCGTATCCCATTACTAAGAATGAATCGGCGAGCCTTGTGGATCAAGGCAGCCGGACACAATGAAACTCTTTTGCTGGAATGTGCAGGGGTTGGGGAACCCTTGTACATTCAATATTCTAAAAACCCATTGTGTTCGGCTAAAACCGGATATTGTGTTCATCATGGAAAGTAAGCTAGCACGGAGTCAAGCAGAAAGTGTCACTCTTAGATGTGGGTTTGACAATTTTTTTTATAGTGGATAGAGCCGGGTTAAGTGGAGGATTGTTGCTGATGTGGAACTCGACCCTGAAGGTTAGTATACGTAGTTTCTCAAAATCCCACATTGATATTGTGATATATAGAGAAGAGGAGGTGGGTTTCCATTTTACAGGAATGTATGGCAACCCAGTAACTGGAGAACGTATTCATACTTGGGAACTATTATGTCGTCTTGCCGACTCTATCCAGGGGCCGTGGATCCTTGGAGGTGATTTCAACGAAATTCTGTCGATGGAGGGAATACACGGAGTGGGGAGGCTATGAGTAGATTCCAAAGAGCCCTGGATTACTGCGCTCTGGACGACATTACTAGGCAGGAAAAAATCTTCTCTTGGTGTAATGGCCAGAAGACTAACTTTATTATGGAAAAATTGGATCGAATTCTTGCCAATGTGGAGTGGAGGGACATGTTTAAGGATTTTAGGATCCAGTATCTTGACTGGATGGGTTCTGACCATAAGGTCATTGTCACTGTCTTTGGTGAGGAGTGGCCCCTTATGGAGAAAAGAGGAAAATTCAGGTCTCGCTTCCACTTCGAGGAGGCCTGGTGTGAAGAGGCGGAGTGTAAACAAATTATCGAGGACAAGTGGAATAATGGTGTAGTTTGCAACAACCCATCCGAGTTCAAAGTGAAGACAAAGGAATGTAAGGAGGAGTTGAGGTGATGGAACCATGAGATGAGGAAGCAGATGAACTCTAGTATTGTTGAAGCTAATCAAAGAATTAATGATTTGTCTCTCTCAATGGACCCCAGTAGCTGGCAACGACTTAAAAGGAAGGAAAAATATCTGAATTGTCTGTTGGAGAAGAAAGAAGTTTACTGGAGACAGAGGAGTAGAGCGGTTTGGTTAAAATGTGGAGATCGTAACTCTCGTTATTTCCATCATAAAGCCTCTTTGAGGAAGAAGAAAAACTGAATTGGTGGATTGCTTAACAATGAAGGGACCTTTCAAAGCGAAGTTGAGAATGTTGAGAAAATTGTTGTTAATTATTTCCAAACCTTGTTCAGGTCAACTAGTCCTTCCAACGACATAATTGATATTGCTATAAGAGGGATCCAACCAAAAATATCAGAGGCTATGAATGAGAGCTTGTTGGGTATGTTCACTGAGGAGGACGTCTTTTCGGCGGTTAGGGGTATGAACCCTATCAAAGCCCCTGGAATTGATGGGCTCCCCGCCCTCTTCTTTCAGAAATTTTGGAGCTCGGTTAGGGGTGATGTAGTGAGCGTTTGCCTGAAAGTTTTAAATGAAAACATCCCTCTCCATCAACTCAATGAAACTCTGATTACGTTAATACCGAAGGTTCCTAAAGCAAAGAAGGTTGAGGAGTACCGCCCTATTAGTTTGTGCAAGGTGGTGTATAAAATTGTGTCGAAATGCTTGGTGGAGCGAATGAAAAGCTCCTTGACGGTGGCTGTCTCGAACTCTCAAAGTGTGCTTGTAACGGGAAGAATGATACATGAGAATGCAATTATTGGATACGAAGGGTTGCATTGTATGAGAAAGGATCGATTCGGGAATGGAAAGAAAATGGCCTTAAAGCTTGATATGTCCAAGGCTTATGATAGAATTGAATGGAGATTCGTGGAGCGTCTGATGTTAAAGATGGGCTATCATGAAGAGTGGGAGAAGAAAATCATGGGGTGCATTAGTTCAGTTTCCTTTTCCTTCCTACTTAATGGGGAAGTTAGAGGCAACATGTCTCCAGAACATGGTCTACACCAAGGCGACCCCCTCTCTCCTTTCATTTTCGTTCTTTGTGCTGAAGCTCTCTCTGGCTTGATTTTGGAAGCTGAACATAATAATCTTTTAGAGGGCATTTTCTTTGGAAGAAAAAGTGTTAAAGTATCCCACTTGTTTTTTGCTGATGACAGTATCATGTTTCTCAATGCAGATGGGGATGAGTGTAGAGCACTGAAAGATATTCTCCTTTGGTACACTACCGCTTCGGGACAGGTCATCAATTTCAACAAGTCGGAAGTTTGCTTTGGCAGCAAAGTTGATGAATGTACTAAGAAAGTGATAGCTGAGATTTTTGAGGTTAAAATTACGAAGCGTTTTGAGAAGTATTTGGGCCTCCCGGGAATGGTTGGCAGATCAAAGCAGGAGACCTTTAAATCAATCAAAGCCCGGATTTGGAATAAGATCAAGGGTTGGAAGAGATCCTTATTCTCTGCGGCTGGAAAAGAGGTCCTGATAAAGGCAGTGGTGCAGGCAATGCTGAATTATGCTATGAACTGTTTTAGACTCCCTCTGAATATGATAAATAGTATTCATAGTATTGCCGCTAAATTCTGGTGGGGTTCATCTGAGAAGAGAAGGAAAATTAACTGGTGCAAGTGGGAAGTGTTGTGTAAAAGAAAGTTTAGAGGAGGCTTAGGCTTCAAAGACATGGAACTCTTCAATAAAGCTATGCTTGCTAAACAATGCTGGAGACTAGAAAGAGCTCCTGACTCCCTTGTTGCTAAAGTCCTCAAACACAGTTACCATAGTAATTGTGATTTTGTGCATGCGAAGATGGGATCTGCTCCATCCTTTATATGGCGGAGTCTTCTATGGGGGCAGCAAATAATCGAAGCAGGGGGCGCGTTGGAGAATCGGCTCGGGAGAGGAGGTTCGAATTGTTGAGGATAAATGGCTGCCAAGACCTTTGAAGTTCACCTTTCTGGAAAAACCTGAGCTGCCTCCGAGTCTCAGAGTGATTGACCTTAGGGTAGCTGATGGGGAGAGAGATGAGAACTTGGTCTGAAATATCTTCACTAAGGAAGATGCGAATAGTATCCTGAGTATTATTCCAGGGCCCCTGGACTCTAAAGATAAAAGGATATGGCATTACAACCAAAATGGTGAATATTCGGTGCGCAGTGGCTACCAAGTTGCTATTCGTGAGAGAGAAAGGGCAGAAGGCTCAGATATGAGGGAAACTGAAAGTTGGTGGAAAAAATTGTGGAGTATGAGCGTCCCTCCTAAAATTAAACAATTCCTATGGAAGCTAAGCAACAGGTGGCTTCCCACTAACAGTGTTCTATTTTGCAGGAAACTCAGGAAGGACCATGGTTGCTGCAGGTGTGGGGATTCTAGCCAAAGAGAGGACTGGTATCACGCAATATGGCAATGCCCAAAGAATAAACAGGTCTGGAAGGTGGCGGGGTTCAACAAGATCATTAAAAGAAGGAATTTGGAGGACCCAATCTCCTTCTTGTCCAGGATTTCTCTTCAGCTTCCCAAAGACAAATTTGGGTTCTTTATTATTTTGGCATGGCAGTGTTGGAACAGTCGCAACAATGCTTTCTTCAAGAAATGGAATCCGGAGGCTACCGCTGTGGTGGACTGGGCGGCCAACTATCATGAGGAGTTTGTTCAAAGCCAAGCTGCCACTTCATACAAAACCAATTCTACTTATAAAGCGTGGACTGCTCCTGTTGAGGGAGAGCTCATGATTAATGTGGATGCAGCAGTGAACAAGAATCAAGGCTGTTGTAGTAGTGGAGCGATAATCAGGGACAGTTTGGGAAAGGTAATCGCATCAAGAAGTACATTCATAAATTGTGCCTATGACCTACTTGTGGCTGAATTGCTAGCCATCCAACAGGGCATTAAACTCAGTAAGAGGTTAAATCTTAACGGTGGTCTGATAGTTTCGGATTGTAGCCTGGCGGTTGGTATGCTAAATAGACCACCGGAAGAGAGTGGTGATCTAGACTTACTTGTGGCTGATATTAAGAGGGAGGCAGAGGATCATAGAATTTCATCCGTTCGGTTTGGTCCCAGATCGACGAACGTTGTTGCTCACTTGATAGCCAAATTTGCTATTCGGCATCAAGCAACTGGCTTTTGGGAAGGTGGAGTTCCCCCGATGGCGTCCTTGGCTCTTGCTGAAGACAAGGCCCTCCTGGGTGTTTGAGTCTTGCCTGTTTTCGTATGTATTTCATCTCAAAAAAAAAAACACGATTATATTTATGGTCCTGACTAAGAAATTTGTGGTTAAAAATATCAGTTATAAGAATCATAATTTATTGTGATTAAATGTATTTTTAGTCCTAACAAATTATATCATTTTTTTTAACAATTTATATCGTTCTTTTTTACTAATCTAATATTATTTTTTAATCCCAAACAATTTTTTGTTGTAAATAAAAGTAATATATATATATTATGACTAAAAAATTTGATGGCCAGTTAAAAAAAATACAATCCAACTTACATCCTAAAGAATTTAAATTCGCGTGCTGAAATGTAAATTATTATGGTAGGTGAAGTTTGGTTGATTTTTGTTTGGCATAATAAATTAATATTAAATATTAAGGTCATCAAATTACAACTTTTTCGTAGTGGTTTTCATATGCAGAAGCCTGAAAGTGTGTTATATTCATATCATAACCAATAAGTCCATCAATTTTAACGCACACATCGCAATGACAACTCATCCACTAGTTTGAAAGCCAATCTAGCTGAAAGATATGGTTTTGTGGACAAACAACCTTTTATATATATTTACATAAAAGACTAAAGGTGATTTGTAAGTTCTCTTTACCATTATGATTAAAAACACTCAAGATGACTACAGGAGTCGTTCTTCCCCAAATCGCCTTTTCCTGGAAATTCCTCATTTCACATTTTAAAATTCACCAAGGAAATGAATATGTATGCATTGAAACATGACCTCACCGTAGTGATAGTGACGTATTTTGAGTAGTATGCGAGTATTTTATATAAAAAGAAAGCAGAAGAGAAAAAGAATATAGTATGCTGTGCTGTGCTGTGCCGTGCAATTATATACAATCTATTTAACCCCTGATCAGAAAGACCATACGCTGACCTGTGACCACTATGTCGTGTATCCTTTGCCGACCCTTGAGGATAGAGACAAAGATAGTTGTCAATTTATGAACAAATTTTCTCCTCTCTCTATTCAAATGGGGCCACAGCCAATACATTTCGAAAGAGAAGCCAGCTAAGTGTAAACTTTACTTCCTTTATAAAAAGTACACAAAACACATCTGAAAAGAGTGTACTCTCAAACAACCCTGCAAAACATTTTGTAACAGAAAAACATGTTCATGGAGTCTAAGGAGTCGCTTGCTCAGCTGGGATCCTATCTTGGTGGCTTAATGTTCCTTTGGGCAATATTTCAACAATTTTTCCCTAATCAGCTTCGAAATTACCTTGAGAAATACTCTCTAAGATTTGCGAGTCATCTTTACCCCTATATTCAAATCAGGTTCAATGAGCTCACTGGGGAACGTCTCATGCGAAGTGAGGCTTACTCTGCCATTGAAAACTACTTGAGCACGAATTCCTCACTCCATGCAAAGAGGCTCAAGGCTGACGTAGTCAAGAACAACAACCAGTCCCTTGTTCTAAGCATGGATGATCATGAAGAGGTGGTTGATGAATTCCAAGGAGCAAAGCTCTGGTGGGCTTCAGGTAAAAATAATTCCAAAACTCAGACAGTTTCTTTCTACCAAGTTTCTGATGAGAGAAGATACTACATTCTCACTTTCCATAAACGGCATAGAGAACTCATTGTTGGGCCTTACCTGAATCATGTTCTGAAAGAGGGTAAGGCCATTAAAGTGAGGAACAGGCAAAGAAAGCTGTATACCAACCATGGTTCCTATTGGAGCCATGTTGTGTTTCAGCACCCTGCAACTTTTCAGACACTGGCTTTGGAAGAAGAGAAGAAGCAGGATATCATTGATGATTTGATTGCGTTCAGCCAAGCAGAGGACTTTTATGCAAGAATTGGGAGAGCTTGGAAAAGAGGTTATTTGCTTTATGGTCCTCCAGGAACTGGGAAGTCAACCATGATTTCTGCCATGGCCAATCTGTTAAACTATGACATCTATGACCTTGAGTTGACTGCTGTCAGGGACAACACTGACCTGCGAAGGCTGCTGATTGAGACATCAAGCAAATCCATTATTGTGATTGAGGACATTGATTGTTCACTAGAGTTGACTGGACAGAGAAAAAAGAAGAAGAATAAGGAGAAAAAGGAAGAGGAAGATGGAAAAGAACAGAAAGAGAAAAAAGAGGAGAAAGAAGATAAAAACAGCCAGGTGACTCTTTCTGGTCTTTTGAATTTCATTGATGGGATTTGGTCGGCTTGTGGGGGAGAGAGGCTCATAGTTTTCACTACTAATTATGTGGAGAAACTTGACCCGGCTCTCATTAGGAAGGGGAGAATGGACAAGCATATTGAATTGTCTTACTGTGGTTTTGAAGCTTTCAAAGTTTTGGCCAAGAACTATCTTTGTATTGATGACAACCCATTGTTCCCCACAATTGATAGATTGTTGGGGGAAGCCAAAATAACCCCTGCTGAGGTAGCAGAGCATCTGATGCCCAAGAAAATTATTTCTGGGCAAGCTGAAATCTCTCTGCAGAGTCTAATCCAAGGTCTAGAGAAGGCCAAGCAGGAAGAGAAGCTCAAAGCTGAGGAAGAAACCCAAAAGAAGGCATTGGCTGACAAAAAAGAAGATAAGGATCAAGAATCAAAAAATGAGTTAAAGAATAATGGCTACTAGTGCATCTAGCTAAGGTGGAGAATCATTGATCAGGTGGTGGAGAAGTGCAGAGGACAAGGAGTGAGTATCAATTGGGATTATGTTTCTGTAGATTTCACTAATTTAGTGGCGGTTGGTATTACCAACTAACATGTTGTACAATTAGAAGTATTAATAAAAAATTCATTTTCAGTTTTTTTCTTTCTAATAAAGGAAAAGCAGGACAAACCAAAATGAAACAAGAACAGCAGATAATTTACACCTCAGCTTTTTAGCTAACCCCATTTCAATGACAAAAGTAGTCAAAACTGAGAAACATTATTATACATACGAGTTTTTTTTTTAAAAATAAAAAATCTTTTAATTAGAGTAATGTAACAAGATCAATGAAACCAATCTATATAACATATAGAGTAATTGCCGTCTAAAATCTAAGTTCTTTTACAAATGTAGCATTTTAGTCTCTTGACAATTTTTTTTTTTGCAAAAGTCTCATATATTACATAATTGTTGTATAATTTCTCCGAACTGTTGTTATTTAAGGCTATTGCTAACTTGAATGCTTTAATTTCGAAAAAAATGAGAACTTTAGTCACCAATTTCTATATAATTATTTTTTTTCGAAGAGATTAGATACTCTAGGATAATTGCGGCAAAACTTCCAAATTTTTTCGTGTTGACTATAACCCCAATAATTTTTTTTACAGAAATACCCCGATTCTTACATTTTCCTTGTACTTGTCCACTTTTGGACATTAAGTGCAAACGAGGACAGATAACGATCCATGTGGCATAGATTCATTTCTCCACGTATTTGATGACATGTCACTTACTTAATGACATGGATTTTTTTTTTCTTCAAATCTTACCCTTAAAGATTTAAAAATTTAATTTAATTTAACTAATAATATTAAACCCAAAAACATAATTTTTTAAAAAAACTTCATCTCCACTTCACTCACACTCCGTCTCAGTTCAATTAAAAACATTGCAGTTCAAGATCACAAATTCAAACCCAGAAAATCTAAAATTTTGAAATACATACCCAAAACCCACTGTAAAAAACAAAGAACACATCCTGTAAAACTCATCTCTCTCATAAAACATAAGGTTTGATACTCTTTCACAAAATCAGATCAAACAATGCCTTCTAGATATAAAATCTCAACAACCTGTAAAACCATCAATCCAAAAAATTTCAAAAATGTCTAACAAGCATACACACACATACATATTTATATACATACAAACATAGAACCAAAGAATATACCCAGAAAAATTATTAGAGCTTCACGAAAGTAAACATCATCAACTCACCGGAGTTTGCAGATGGCGGTTGGGGGCGACACACGAGGACGACGGTGCTGGTCAAATCTTTTCCCTTCGCTTTGCTCTCTTGTTGACGGATCAGACCAGATCTGCATCCCGCAAGTTGGCTAAGAAGAGTGGAGCTTCAGTGTTGATCCTAACCTCATATCTACCGACTTTGAACCCATACCTTTCGTCCCTGAGTACACAGCCTCCGTTCCCATCAGTCGTTGTCCTTAGATCTATCCAGTCGCTCCGTCGACCTAGCAACATTGGCTTTGAACCCACCAACGTCGTCCCTAAGCACACAGCCCCCACGCCGTCTCCAAACACCCAGCCCCTGCCCATCTGCTGTGTAACCCATGAGACTCAAGTAGTGGATTTCAGTGATAATATCTTGCTTTTCTCCAATCGGCGTGTTCTTAGGTTTTTTGATGAAGTTTGAAGAACAAGAAAATGAAGGGCCTGTTTGGCTCCTTAAATCAGAAACAGTTTTCTGTTCTAAAAAATAGAAAATTGTTTTTGGAAAACAAACGATATGTTTGGCTTTGTTTTTTTAGAACAGATTTTTAAAATCTGAGTTAAAAAAGACAAGAAGGTAGAAAATACCTTATTTCTGTTTTCAAAAGTTGTTCTCAATTCTCTCATTTTTCTCTTAAGCAGTCAATGAACTTTAATGGAGCTTTGAGCTCCTTCTCCTCCATCTCTCTGTCTCTGAGTACATTCTCCACGCACAAATTAATTGTCTCAACATTTTAATTGTGTGTTCTTCTTATCTTACACACTTTTGTGCCCTAATTTTTCTCTCTCTTATGATTTAACATCTCCTCACATAGAAAAGATCTCTGATCCTCTTTTGCAGATCATATCTTGATGTTGCAGCTAGACCTTCACTCTGCCATTCGCCTGGTTTTTTAAGGTATCTCATTCTATATATTTATATATATACACACTTGCACACGTATCATCTATATATTTATATACATTCGCCTGGTTCTATATATTTTTTGTTGCTCTTGTTTTGGTAAACCTCAAGTCTAAGTTCTTTTTTTTAACAGTATTGATTGATGAAAGACCCTTTGAGTGTGTTTATGGATATTGTTGTATTTGGATGATTACATGTAGAAGTTTGTTATATAGAACGTGTATAGATTGTTTTGGTACTGCAACTCTTGCATATATATATATTTGTTTCTTTTTCATTTTGTTCTTGTATTTTTAGTTATGTTCATGATTCAATTTGCATGCCAACTGTTCGAAGAAATTCCTCTATCAGATGTCTAGATGATTTCACTTTATGTATGTCTCATTTATTGTATATATTACTGTGGGTTATGTTTATTTCAACTATTTCTATCTGATTTTCTTTCCACTTGAATCACCAGCACATATATTAGTTGAAGGAGTGGGAAATCTGTTTGGTTTATTGAGGAAATTTAGTTAGTATAGTTGTATAATTCCTTTATGGGTGTTGGGTATATATATACTCTGTTTATATATATACTCTGTTTTTTATGGGTGTTGGGTATATATATACTCTGTTCTTTAGGTGAGCTGGACTCCTCAATTTATCCTTGGAAAAGTAGTGGTCATTACTTGACATCTCTTATAGATATTTCTCAAGTTTTGTATCAAAGAAAAATATGCACACATGATAGGTAGATTTCTTATGTGAGACTTTTTCTACAATTCAGTAATAATGAACCAACTGCCCTCATGTTTAGGAAGGCATACAATTGAAATAAGGAATAATTAAATATTAAAGAACATACCATTTAATAGGTGGAAGAGAAAGGCAATTGTGAATACCAAGAAAATTTAAATAGACCATAATCAAATCATTTACCTTAAGTTAACTTGCCACCCTACAGAAAGACCACTGAGATGAAAAAATCACCCGTGAAATAATGCTGAACTTTGTATAAATAATTGCAAAAATAGATAAAAACATGAATAGAGATCATATGTAAAGAGTATTAGGTTAGTATGTAGTAGTGGTGATCATTTGCTAAAAAAATGTTGACCTCTGCTGTAAATATTGTGAAGGCTATCTCTGCTAGAATTTGCTCCACCTGATATGCAATTTTTAAATCTAAATTAAACATCTGCAACTTCTAGTTCCTTATGTTACTAATCATAAGTTTTGCATGCGATAGAACCACTATTTTTGTCCAACTTCTAGCAACTACCCACTTTACAACCAAGTTAATGGCCTTAATCTTTGCCTCCATTGGAGTCTGAGCCTCTTCTCTCTTTAAAACTTGCCTTGATTCTCCCAGTTCCTCATCCATCATCACAACAGCCAATCCAACCACATTTTCTTTGCAAGAGGCATCACAAAAGATAATTTTCGATACCTCAGAGGGAATTGAATGGGGAGAGCTTAGTCCTGTACTTTGGTCAGCCAAACTAAAACAGTCTGTCTTGTTTTCAGCGAACTCTCTCCATATTTAGTCTATCAACTGCACCATGAGCATAGTGGGAGTTTGTCTTCCCTAAAAAGTATATTGTTTCTTTCCTTCCAAACTGATTCAAATAAACAACCTACATAAGTCAAGAATTTACTACTGTCTTTGTCGTTTAGGTTGGAGGTAACCTCTTCCAAAATTTTCAGCAAGGAGGTTGATTGCACTTGGGATGTTATAATATAATATTGTCCACCAAACCATAAGGTTTGGTTGTGGTGTGATTAGGTTTGGTGATAAACTATTATTGTTCTCTTCATAAGAAACAAAAATCAAATGGATAGGATTAGAAAACAATTACAAGGGGGTAGAGGTGTAAACCTCAAAAGCGGAGAACAAAAGGAAATGAGGAAACTAGAGGCAAAGTACAAGCTAAAATTTGGCATTTTCCCTCAAAATAACCAGCTCTGTTTCCTGCTCTTCGAAAATTAGACTAGTACCCTTCATCCAAGTTACTGAAACAATTGCCATCACCACTTAATCCCACTTCAGTATTCCATCTTCACTTTGACAGATCCAGCAGGCTTTTTGATCATTATCATTCACATTTTTTGGAAATGAAAAAAAAAAAACTTCAAAATCTGCTTCAGACAACTATGTGTTCAATTAGGCTCTTGCACGAATGGATGATTTACTGTTTGATAAACATTAATGTCATGACATTTTTCTTTTTCTTTCTGGCTCATGGTCGATGAAGGGGACATACTCCCATCTAGTACTGATTTTTATGTTTGCACTGTTCAAATCGCGCTAACCTCTTATAAGGTTACAAAATTTAATAAAGCAATATAAGATTTAGATTAGAATATTGATGAAAGTGGAAATAGGAGTGTTGAGATTTGTTCACTCTAATAATCTACTTTTGCAGAAAAAGATGTTTTTGAGTCTGTGGTGTTAAGCTGGATGAACTTGTGAAATCTGAAGGATAGTTTCATTAAACCTCTGCAACTTCAAGTTCCTTATGTTACTAATCATTGTTTCGTTGTTGTGTTTCAGATTCACTTCCAGTTCTAGGTTCAGGATGCAACCCCCGAAAGTACTTGTCTGGAAAATGTGGAACATTGAGTAAAGTGGGTGTTCTTATTGCAGGTAAAATTTGTAATTATTGCATTATTTTTCTCTAATTTTTCAATTGAATTGATTATTATATCAATGTATTGCTTGACAATCTTATTTTAATTTATGTTATTCTTTTGGTCATGAAAGGTTTATCAGTGTATAATTGGTATTGCTATGTGTTTGTCTCAACTTTAAGTTCATAAGTTCATTGTTACACTAAAATATAAACTACTTTGATCACATTTATTAATCCTATGTTACATAAAATTTTACTATGATATATATTAGGGTATATATATGCAACATTTCTACTTATTTATCAACATTGCCTATTAGCATAAATGAATAGTCAAGATTGCATTCTAGAGTAATCATATTTGACTGTAAAAAATTTCTATGTGTATAAATTTATAAGGATTTATATTTTTTTTCATTACATAAAGATGTTTCTGTTGAGAGTAGGGAGTTGTCCAGTGCAATGGATTTTCTTGGAATAGATTTTGGAAAGAGAAGACATAACAATGTTGATTTTCTAGGTTGACATGCTAGATTGCTCTTCTATATGGCATTAGGCATTGGGCAATGTGCAATGGCCAAAGTTGAAGTGTTTTGTTTAACTATTGCCTCATTAGAGACCTTTCCTTTATCATATGATTGTGTAGGCAATGACAGGGCTGATCTCAAGGAGTGGGGTTATAAGCTAATAGGAAATAAATAGGATTTATTGATTATAATATTTGTGTCTAGTGTCTTATATTGGCTATGCTCTAAGATAATTTATGGTATGGAATATTGCTAGATTTGAAATATGACCATTGAGATCATAGATGTTGATGATGCATGTTTATGGGGACCAACTATAGAGAAGATTTTCATCGATATCATGGTTGATGAAGTGAATAAAGGAAATATGGCAAGTGGTCAATTTGGCTCAAAAAACATGGGCGAAAATTCTTGAGTTGCAAATTAAAAGTAAGCGGAAATACTTAATCAAACAAATTAAGCAAAAGTTCAATAGGTTGCGCACTAAGTATCGCGAGTTTGCTGAGTTGTTGAAACAAACTGGATTTGGATGGGATCGTGAAACTAATACTGTGGTTCTTCTGAGGAAATATGGCAGAATTATCTAAGGGTAAGAACAAACTAAGTCTATTATTTATATAAAAAATTAGTCTTGAATCAAATTAAGTGATGAAACTAGTTTTCTTTTTTATTTTAGGCACACCCAAATGCAACACAATATCGCAAGAATGGATGTGATCATTTTGTATTACTGGAACTAATTTTTAGTAAGTCAACTGCCACTGGTCAGTTCCATCGTTCTGCTACTTCAGGTCCGCCCAACACTGATGATGAAAGGGAAATGGAGAATGAATTTGATCGCATAGACGCCCATGATATTGATGAGAATGATTCTACTAGTTGCTCTCGGCTTGTTGATGATGTTTTTAAACGTTCAACAAAAAATTCAACAACTACAAGTACAGAGTGAAGAGCTAAGAGACAAAGATCACAACAAATGAGTGATACAATTGTTGCATGGACTGAGGTAGCTAAAGTAAGAGCAGAGGCCACTTTAGCTAAAGCTGAAAAATACAAGAGTACAACCGAAGGGTGAGGAAGCCAAAATCATGAGTTTTCTCTCACAAATTGTATGCAAATCCTCGAAGGAATGGAAGAAGTCAGTGATGATGCCTACATGAAAGCTATTGCGAAATTTAAGGATCCAGATTGGAGAGAGATTTTTATTAATATGTCTACTATTAGAAAGAGAGCTTGGTTAGATAGGCTTTGACTATAATGTGATATGTTTGACTGTGTAGGCTTTGAGTTTTACTTTATGTGTGCTTGACATTATTATGGTATGTTATGTTAAGATAATCTAGTGGAGACTTTGTTATTAGTTTCAAATACGTATTGTTTTTTTCTAAGTTTATTATGCATGTCAAATAATTTGCAGGATTCGGAGTAATCAAATAGATGATTCTAGTTCATCTTCTGCAGATAGTGATTTTGATGATTTTTCAGATTTTTTGATGCTAAACTTTTTAAGTGATTACAATGAAAAGTTTATCGAGAAAGTCCCTCAAAGAACATCTTCTTTATGTGGAGAAGATTTTGTGAGAGAGTTATTAGGTGGTCATGAGAGAACATGCTATGAATTATTGCGAATGGATAAAAATGTATTCATCGAGCTTTGTACTTGTTTAAAACAAAAGGAATACATTAAGGACACACGAGAGATTAAAGTTGAAGAAGCAGTTGCCATTTTCCTTATAATTGTTGGTTAAAATGTGGGAATGAGACTTATAGCTGACCGATTTCAACATTCCCTTGAAACTATTGATAGGCACTTCCATTTAACATTAAAGACAATATGTAAATTAGGACAGGATATCATTCGACCAACTCAATCTCTGTTACCTTCTCATATTGTCAACTCCTCAAAATACTACCCATGGTTTCAGGTACTTAATATACATCCAATGTATTATAACTTTATATATAAATTATATTTTCACATATTTTTATTTTACATTTTTCTTCGATAAATGTTTATAATGGTTTTGGATTTTTGTACTATCAGAATTTCATTGGTGCCATTGATGGAACACATGTGAGTGCATGTGTCCCTACAGATAAGCAAGTCAGTTACAGAGGCCGAAAAAACGTGGTAACACAAAATGTCTTGTGTGCTTGTAACTTTGACTTTGTATCTGCTGGTTGGGAGGGCACCGCAAATGATTCCAGGGTATTTATAGATGCAATTACGAAACCTAAATATAAGTTTCCATTGCCTAAATAAGGTATTGAAAGCCTAGGATTGAATTATTATTTTATAATTTATGTGATGGTGCATATAGAAAACTAATTTTTCTTTTTGACATGTTTTATTATGAAGGTGAATACAGTGTTTTGGATTTTGGGTTTCCATGGACAAAAGGTTTTCTCCCACCATATCGTGGTGAAAGATATCATTTGCAAGAATACAATAGTGGACGTAATCGACCACGTGGTATGAAAGAACTATTCAATTATAGGCATTCTTCTCTTAGGAATGTCATTGAACGATGCTTTGGTGTACTAAAAGCACGTTTTCCTATATTGAAGATGATGCCACCTTACAAATTGAGTAGACAACCTTTGATAGTTATTGCTTGCTGCACTCTTCATAATTTTATTCGTCAACGCACACAGTATGATCATATGTTTAGAGAATGGGAAGAGAAAGAACTTGAGGGTGAAGACAACTTAGAGGAAGCTAACACTAGTGTGTCAAGATGTGAAGTCAATTTATCTGATGAATCTGCTACAGCAATGGCAAGATGTCGAGATCGTATTGCTCAAGCTATGTGGAAAGCTTATAATAATATAAATGAGTCAACTATATTTTATTACTATAAAATAAATTTAGTATTCAAATTGTGTTTATGGGGACATATTGTAGATTAATGTTGATTTTCTATATACTTTAGATTAAATATTTTATTTAAAATTTAAAATTTAAAATTTCTCATATTTTTTAAGCATTATAATTTTTTATTGATATTTTACTTGTAAAAATGATTTATATATTTTTTAGATTATATATTTTTTCAAACAATATGATATATTGTTAATTTATATGAAAATTAGCAATATTATAACTAAGTTAGATTAAATATGTATGTGACATATTGCATTTTTATTAAAAAAAATCATAATAATAAGTATTAAAATAATTATTGTAAAAAAATATGTTTTCTAAAAACTGTTTGTTTTTTTATCATCCAAACATGTTTTTGGTTTTTTGGTTTTTGAAAACTGTTTTTAGAAAACAATAGCCAAACACCATTATATTTTGAAAACTACAAAAACTGTTTTCTATTCTCATTTTTGAAAACACAATTTTGAAACAGAAAACATAAAACAATGCCAAACACCCTCGAAGTGTGGGGTTGTTCGGAAGAAGATCAAGGAAAAAAAGTTCTTTTAAATTTAAAATTTTTATTTTTAAAATTAAAATTGTTAGTAACTCATGTTTTTCTTGGTTAATACAATATATTAATTAAGTAAAATTAAATTAAAATTTTTTAATTTCTATTATTTATTTTTTGGGGTAAGATTAGTAAAAAAATCAATCTCATTAAGTAAGTGACATGTCATCAACTACGTGGACAAATTAATTTATGCCACATGGACCTTTGTCAGTCCTCGTTGGCACTTAACATCCAAAAGTGGATAGCTGCAGGAAAAATGTAACAATTGGGGGTATTTTTGTCAAATTTTTTTATTGAGTTTATAAGTGCGTCAACTTGAAAAGGTTAGGAGGTGGTTTGGCCGCTAATATCCCAATATTCTATAATTAACAAATAAAAAAATTGTTTCTTAGATTTTTTAAGGGGACTATTGATTACCGAGACAAATTGTAGTTATACCACTGTATAATTCTATATTAATTATTTTAATTACAAAATTAAGACAAAAATATTTTTTTATATTATGTCATATATCAATTTCTCAATTTTTTTTCTTTACATTATTTAAATATTATATCTTCAACCAGAAATTGTAAAATTAAAGCATATAATGCCACACACAAGAAATCTTACTTCAACTAGAGTCATTAATGAACCACCGTGGGTTTGGCCTAGCGGTGGGGGCCTCTTGATTTGTACCAAGAGGTTGGGGCTAAAGCTGGACTCAAGCTAGCTAAAAATTTGTAAATATGTATATATGCAGGTATTTGTCCTCTATGGTTTTGGTAGTGGTCTCCTAAAGTAGTAGTGCTATTTTGGTTTTTGCTGGATGTCCGTCACTCCTTCCCCATGAGTGTTCTTGGTAGGTTGTATCAGATTGGATATTGTAAATATAATTGATGATCATTATCATGTTTTGTACTACAATGTATACATCATTTGTAATATGTAATGAATTTTAAAAAAACAAGTGCCATTAATGAGAAACTACTAAGAGAGGCAGCAACCCATATTGGAGTTCCACAAGAGCCGGGCTCAAATCTAGGCCTAGAATATATTATCCAATTCATCATTCGAACAAAACAGTTTGATAAAGCTTTTAGAAAAAACCACTTTTTAAAATACTTCTACAATAAATTTAGCATAAATTATGATTTATATGACTTTTTTAAATGAAGTTTACAAAAATATGGACTTTTCAAACTAATTATCTTATGGCTTTTTATATATCATTATCAATTTTATTGATTTTTTCCCAATAATTTTGTAACTAAGTCTGATTATGTCATATTATTCTTAATGAAATTTTGTTAAATTGGAGGGGTATTTATGTAATATCATTGTTTATTTTATATTAACAATTTGATATTATTTTTTTACATTTACTTTACCTTTTCATATTTTACTTTACTAATTTCAAAACATTTACCTTCACCGACTGTTCTTCTTCATCTTCCTCCTTTCCGTTTGTTCCTTGCTTTTTTCTGCAACTTGCCGAATGGAGGCGAACAACTGCAATTGGGCGAATAGAGTGGGGCGACGACAAGTGTGGCTGAGTGCGGTGTGGTTAGGATTATATACGGTGGAGGTATTTCTCTTTTTATTCCGTTGTGTCTGGTTCATTCCCTACGATTTATTTGATTTGTTTCTTTTTTTTCGATACTATGAATAATGTCGACCTCTATTTTTCTTTTTTTCTTTTTTGGATTTTGAATTGTCAAATACCTTAAACAGTGACTGTCTGTTGCATTGGATTGCATTTTGAGGTATTCTTCTATCTATTGTTTGGATTTTTCTATTTTATTGCTCTGTTTAGTATTAATGTCGAGCTCTATTGTTCATTTATTTATTTATTTTGAATTGTTAGATACATTTATGAGTGGCAGTCTATTGCATTTGTTTTAATTTTGAGGTATTGTTTTATCTATGGGTTGTGTTGATTGTCTTTTTCGCTATCAACCTAATCTAAGAACTTGACATAAACTATAAGAAAATAACATAAATATTTTACACGGTTCAGGCTATAAAAGAGTCCTAGTCCACGAGTCTTTGGTATTAGTGATTTTGAAGCTTATTTGAGCAAGATTCAATGGAGTCTCAGGCAGCGTCTATATTGCTTTGAGTTTACAATGCTTAACTTGCCAAAATTTCTAACCCCTCACAAGGAAATATCTCAGCCCTATTTAGAGGGGCCTAGGTCATTAATGCCCTTAATGGACATTATTTGGGGAGTAAAATACTAATTAATTACATAGGGATGCATTAATATAGACCATGGGCGCATGTAGATTGCACGAGGCCCATTTACAGCAAGTTGCCTACCAATTGTATGGGAAATAGGTATCTGACCACTTTGGGATTCGACGCACGTTCGCCCATGTTAGCCGAAATTGTGAGAAATGTCGCTTGTTGAGTGTACAATCTCCACACCACTACTCAAGGCTCTCCAAAAGCTGTCAGATGATCTTCTGGCTGGCCACATCTACAGTGACTGAAACCTGGCAGCAACTCCAGGTCAGAGGACAAGAATCCTAGATCTGGGGGGGGGGGGGGGGGGGGGGGGAGGGAGGTTGGCGAATGAAGTGAACGAGGGCCACTTGAATGGTCCTTAGGGCATGACCTTACTTGGAGGCATCCATGCCTTGGAGACGGATCATGGGACGTGGCCTCGCCTAGAGACATCCGTGCCTTGAGGACATACCTCAGGACGTCACCTCACTTGGAGACATCTGCGTCTAGCCAGATCATAGTAGGAAACCTCACTAGCACTCAAGGAGCCTAATTACTCCTCTAATGAATTCCACTTGTCCTCTAGTGAAAACATGGACAACATTTTCCCCCAAGTCTTCACTTGTCTGCGGATAGTGGAGACCTAGATTGAGAGAGTAATTCAAAAGGTTCGGGAGGAGACGCTTGGGCTCTTCATGGCGTCACTCTTGGAAAAGGTAGTGCCACGTGTCGACTCCCTATTGCTAGGCCCACCAATCCGTGTCATTAATGAGGAGTCGACTCCACGTCCCAAAACGTCTTATCCATACCTTAGGTGTCATTTCGTCCCATACACGAGGCGTCATTTTCCAATGCTAATGATCACAATCCACGCCTCTTGGATTCTGATTGTTGGATTACTCTCAAGTGCCTATGTCTTAGGTAATCCACGGTCAAGGTGGAGTTGCTTCCATCCCAAGATCTTCAAGTATAAACTCAAAAACCGCCTCTCAGGAAATCACTTTTGGCATTCGAAATTCAAAATCTAAGAGCCCACAAACCCTCTCTTCCTCTTCACCTCATTGTTTCCCAGATTTCCCCCATTCTTCGAGTTCTCGACGCTCTGGATGACTGGTGAGAATCATCATACTTCTCGTCAAACAACAAGCAATTTTTTAGAGTCATTACTCACTTCAGCACATACAAGCGCTTCATTTCGAGTATGTTTTACTTCCCTATCTCATGTTTGGCTTTGAGCATATTTTTGAATTTTTTTGAGGGTTTTAGGTGCATGCCTAGGATTTTGACTTGTTTTAGCATTTTTTTTGGGGCACATTTTGACGTTAAAAATGGTCGAAATGGCCCCTTACACTTTGTATGTGACTTTTCGCATTTCTGAACATTCGACCAGAATCTGGAAAATTCCCAAATTTTGGTAAAGTTCATAGCTTCCAGTAGTGCCCTCCGGCGACCATGCTTTTGGCCCGGAGACACTCCAGCAGTAGTCTTAGGGGTTCTCGTTTTTGACCTATCTCTCTTCGGGTCATGACGCTAACTTCTTGGTTTCTTGTTTCAGATGTCCAGGGAGCATCAACAACTACACCAATAGGAATTCTACATGTTCAACTCTGAGATATTGGAGATGGCCCGAGAGGCAGGAAAACTTCTCGAGAAGAGAAAAGAAGCGAAGAGTAGTCTAGCTCTTATGGTAAGGGAAGACCAGTCCCCCGCAGTGGAGATGCCCCTTCAACACAGCTTCTCGGAGGAAGAGGCAAACATGGGCCCTCTGCTGTCGGACAAAACCTATACTGCACGGGTTTTGAGGCGGAGGTGACCCCCAACAAGCTCAGACACCAAGGTGCTCTGGAGAGGATCATAACCCACCATGGGGTGGACACCTGTGACATGTGGGTGTGCTTGTCGCGAGAAGTCGAGATAGCACATACGAACGTCCACAGCCTTGGGGCCTGGAGTTCATCTCTTCTACAAGCTGGTGTAACCTTTCCACTGCACCAATACTATGTCAAATTTTTGAAGTTCTTCGGCATAGCTCCATTCCAGGTGTCCCCAAATGGATATCGGGTGCTGGCCGGACTATTTTTTTTGTACAAGAGGTAGAACTGGCATGTTCCTTCTCAGGCTGAGATACTGTACATCTATAACTTCTGACCATGCCCGAAGAAGGATAAGCGAGACAGGTACTATACTTTGATGATGCATACGTACCCGGGGATGATGTACAAGGCCCTGAGCGACAATGAGAACCATGAGAGGGACTACAAGGACCACTTCTTCTGGTCATTCCTTAGTCTTAACCGCTTGTTTTCCAGGTCTCTTCTGTCGCACACCTTTCGTTAACGCCTACAACAAAAGGTTCAAAAAAATGAATGAAATCCCCGAGGAAGAGATGAATCTCAACTTTCTCATCACCAAGGCCCATCTTCGGCAATTTGGCTTGCTTTGAGAGGGGCAAAGGACAAGCCTCGTGGTCCGCACAAGCTTTTGTGACTCGAAGAAGTCACTTTATGAGGCGAGGCTCCAGACAGAGTATATTGCGGCAAAGGTTAAATACGAGTACAGACAACGTCTTCATGAGGAGCACACATAGAACATACTTGCGATCCAATCCATCGCGGAGGAGAGAAAGGATGAGGAGCTTGAAGCCGAGAAGCTGGGGTCAAATAATCCTCTGTGCCTCAAGGTAAATCTTCAATAGTTGTTTACTATGCTCATCATGTAGGGGAGGGAACTAGTCTCAAATACTCTTTACTCTCGCCATCACTCCTCGAGTGTGGGAAAATCTCGGGGCATCCTTGGATCGATGAGCAATACCAGGACTATCAAGACCTTATCGACATTTTTCTCTGTCATCCGAAGAGGACGAAACACCCTTAAGGGTTCATGCCTCTGGGCAAGGTGACGCCGATTCTCGTGATATGGTTTTGTCAATATCACAAGAGATGGGCTGACTCATCCGTGAGTTTTCCCATTATGTTCTTCACCTAGAGGAGCCTTGTCTTGGTGTGGTTCCCGAGGAGACTTCTTTGTGCCTTGCATGCATGTTTCTTTTTATAAATAATTTATTTTCTTTTCCCTCTGAAAACTAACCTTACATGTTTCTTTGTACAGAAAGCATGGCCCTATCCAACTTGGTCAGGCAGAAGTGCTCGAGGTTAACGGAGACCTCTCAAATAGACACCCTGGAAGCATCGGTCATGGTGCTCTTGCCCTGACATTTATGCCTTTGGCTCCAATGGTCGCTCCTCCGCCTCCGGTGGCTCCAGTAGTTCTGAAAGCTGCCTGGTTGGCCACTCCTTCACGACCAATGGTTCTCGGTGAGGGCATTGGCCTCAAGGTCTCCCCTCCTCGAGATGAGGGGTACTCTCAGAAGGGAAAGGGAATCCATTCTAGGGTGTCTGACTATCCTTTGGTCAGGACACCTCACCTGGTGGTCTTTCCTGAGCACTTCAAGGGAGAAGACTTAGACAGAAGGGTGGTTGAGTATTTAAACGCCTGTCCTCACAAAGGTAACGAGGATTTCAAAGTCCTCATAGAGTACGTGTGGGATGATAGACCGCAGGGTCCGGTCGCCCCTCCTAGCCACGAAAAGCTAGAGACTCTTCTCGCGGGGAGGATTGGAGAAAGGACGGCTCCACTTGTCGCAAAGAGACTTCAGGGATTGGTGGGGTCCTTGTGTGACATGCCCTTTCGCAGCTTCTCGCTCACTATAGTAGTGATAATGAGATCTCACTGATAGTTGTCAGCTGCCACATCACCCTGTGGGTAAGTGTCGAATCTTAAACTCTCATTTTAATTTAATTTCTTCACCGAGCTAACAAGTATTGTTTTGATGCAGGGTGCGGACTTCAACCAATGGCTTGGGGACATCGTTACCATGAGGTCCTTCGAGCTGAAGGAGCTTCGGGAGGAAATGGCACAACTTAAGGAGACTACGATCCCATTGGTGGAGCACTCGCTACTCCAAAAGGACTTGGAAAATCTCAAGGTCTGTGCCTTGGAGTTGGAGACCTAGTTGGCCACGAAGCAGTCGAAGTTGTTTTCTCTTGAGGATACTTACGCAAAGCTGCTGGAAGATATAACGGATAGGACCCGGACCATGGAGGAGCCCACAACAAGTTGTCAACGGACCTCACAACTGTTCAGGAGGAGCTCCGTTTCAGTCGCAAGGAGTCTTCAACTCGTGCCACTGAGCTGGCCAGAGTCCGAGACGAGATCGCTAAGACCAAAGAAGAATTTGCGCACGCTGCCTCTCGCTTTGAGAACCTCGCTCGGGAGAATGGAAACCTCCATCTCCGAGCAGAGGAGCTGAAGAAGGATCTCAATGTGATGGCAGATGACACCATGTTTGTGGCGTGGCAGAGCAACATGGACATGGATTTGTCATTCACTGAGGAGTCGAACATGCAGATGATGCTCGAGGATTGACTTCTAGCCGAGGAGGCCAAGACAACCCAGGAAAAAGAGGCTGCGACAGCTGGTCATTCTCCCAAGTTGGATCTTATCATCGAGGTTATGGCGG
This sequence comes from Humulus lupulus, assembly GCF_963169125.1. Lineage (NCBI taxonomy): Eukaryota > Viridiplantae > Streptophyta > Magnoliopsida > Rosales > Cannabaceae > Humulus > Humulus lupulus. The sequence continues at coordinate 75,722,020 of NC_084794.1, read as the reverse complement.
AAGTTCCTCTGGGCAAGGGCCCGAAATGATTTTAATTTTCTTTTCTTTGTGTGATTAATTTGGCCTACATGCCTATGTTTATTGGGGTATAAAGAATTAAATGCTCGAGCCCTCGAGCTCAATTATAAATACCTTTTACCCTCTATGTTGCTTGTAGCGCCCTAAATTTGCTAATAAGGTTTAGGGCCTTGATTAGCGTGCCAGGAGTGCAATAATTGATTTAATTATGCTAATATGTGAATTTGATGATTATATGATTAGAAATGCATGTGTTAGGTGAATTAAATATGCACGTGGGCCCCATTTGGCTATTATGGGCATATTTGTAATTTGAACCCGTTGAGGGTATGCTTTTGAGCTTTGTGCGATGTTTCTGGCATGAGAGACCTTGTCTCGCGGTATTAGCCGAGAGTCACAAATATGGTATTTGATATCTTTTGAGATTGGTAACCATTAGTAACTTGAGGTTAGTGTTGTTGTTGAAATAAGAGTAAAAAGGTGGCATTTTTGATAAAGGGTTAAAGGACCTAGCTACCCTTAAGGGTTAGCCCAGAACTAAGTTAGAGGGATGGGTAGAATGGTCTTTTGGGCATTAATTAGATAACTCTTGGCTTAAGGAAAGCCATACATGTTCAAACACTCTCTCCATCATATTCACTTAGTTTCTCAAGAGTTTTAGAAAGAAAAGGTCAAGAACAAGCTTGAGAATTTTGGTGGTTTGAGAAATTGGGAGTAGTTCAAGCAATGGAGGAGGATTAACAGCTACCAAGCCTTAGGAATTTCGAAATCCAAGAAAAGGTAAGAGCTTCATTTTCTTATTTTGGGTATTGCTTGAAGTTCTTCAGGGTTTTGGATTTATGATACTTGAATTTGGGTTTTTGGATGAAGTTTTGAGGAACTTAAGCTTGGGAATTTGAGGATTGAAGCTTGGAGTGTTATTGGAGGCAGCCTAGGGTTGAATTCCTCTCTAAAGGTAAGGATTCCTTTAAGCTTTTGAAAAGTTTCTGGTTTAGTTTAAGCTTTGAGCAATTTTCGGTCATTGAGTGATTTGGAGTTTGGATGTGAGTTTGGGTTTGCTTTTGATGCATATGTGTTGTTTATATTGTTTACTTGGAGTTTTGGGTCCAATTGAGACTTGGGTACACTTGGGGAATGATTTGGGTAAGCTTGGGTTCAGAGAAATGGTGGAAAAACCAGTGTTCATTTCTGTGTTCTGTAAGGAGCGCTACAACGCTGCTTTTTGGGCGCTATAGCAATAAGGGTCCTTCTGGGTTCTGTAAGTAGTGCTACAGCGTTGCTCCTTGGGCGGTACAACGCTAGTCATAATTCAGGAAGGCAAATTTTCCAGTTTTTGAGAATTTGGTCTAGGAGCTCGGGGATCGATTTCACCGCATCGTTTGGTGGTGACTAGGTTTATGACTAGGTGACCACTTGGGCTTTGGAACAGGATCATACTTGGGGGGTCGTCTCTTGTAATCTAGTGCTTGTATAAAAGGTAAGAAAACTGTTGTACCCATATAGCAGGGCGTGGCCCTATTGTTTGTATTGCAGGGCATAGCCCTAATGTTTATGCTTAATATGCATTTATATATCAGTGAATATTATGCTATGTGATGCATGTTTGTGAGTGAACAGCGGCGAATGTCGAGAACGGTGAAGGTCGAGAACGGCAAGGGGTTGGGATAGGCGTTGAGCATGCTGAGTGCAGGCCGTTAGGGCGAGACCCTCCTAGGGTGCTGGAGCCACCCTCTTGATGAAGACCGTGAACCCAGAGCCTAGTAAAACGCTTGGGACGACGTTGGCTGCTATGTGTTTAGCCTGTTGGTTGTGTTGTTGTATATTGTTGATTGTTATGTATATGTTATATATTTTGTGTTGAGTTTTCTTGCTGGGCTTCGGCTCACGGGTGCTCTATGGTGTAGGTAAGGGCAAAGGAAAGGTCGACCAACCATGAGTACGAAGAGCATGGAGTGACGGGTACATGTTCGGCCTACATGGCTGCCACGGCCAGGGATATTTTGGGAAAATGTATTGTAATGGTTGTTTTGTCACCTAGGTCGACCTTAATTGTATTTTTGAGTTGTGAAGTATTTTCTAAACAACATTTTGGGATCCCGTCTGTATAACTTTTCCAAGATTTCAATGAATGACCAAATTTTTATACTTTATGTCCTTCAATGAGTTTTACTTCAGTTTGGACACATTTTTAACCTACACTCTTGATTAGTGAGTTAATGGCACATTTTTAACTTACCTAGTAATGACATTTAGGAAGTAGGGTGTTACAACTTGATATCAGAGCGTGCCAAGGTTTATGGTTCCTAGAGATCGACTGAACATGTACGCTCGTTGCCTGTGACAAGATCGACTTAGGGTTGGATGGCATTTAATGAATTATATGTTTAACTACTTGATTAAGTGCCTTGTTTGCCTAAATATATAAATAGAGCATGATGAATGTGTTGATATATGCACGATGATAGGGCATGACCCCCTTGATTGTTGTATGCTATTTGTGATATGTTGACTTGCTAGTTATGGTTGATTGATGAGATTGGGAGGTGGTTTTGGATGTTGTTATCATGCCTGATGTGCGATGTCATTGATTGTAGGCATATTGCAGTAATGCCTCGGCAATTAATCAAACTTCGCAGCAATAGGGCCGAGGATGACAACCAGGGTCAGGTTCCTCCATCTGCCCCAGCGATTTAGCAACAATTATTTGCCAATATGGAAGCTAGAATTCACTGAACAGAAGAAGAGCTTCGCCAGTTGAGGCAGCAGGCCCCTCCTCAGGGCATTAGGTTATAGGTTTCACAAGCTATGACACCAGTGCTAGCACAACCTGTTGTGGAAAGTAGGTGGGAACCTTGGTATGAAAGGTTTAGGAAGTAGCATCCTCCCACCTTCGAGGGTGGTCCAAACCCACTGTGGGTAGAGCAGTGGATGAACATGATTTCTTCCATCCTGGACTTCATGAGGGTGGAAAGGAATGAGAGAGTAGCTTACGCCAGCTACATGTTGAGGGAAGATGCCCGCATCTGGTGGGATGTTGTGTCTCAGAGAAGGAATATTGTAGTCATGACTTGGGAAGAGTTCAGAAATATATTCAATGAGAAGTATTACAGTGTCGCAGTCCGAGTTGCGAAGGTAAATGAGTTTACAAACCTGACTCAAAACCGGATGAAGGTTATTGAGCATGCTTCGAAGTTTGATCGGTTATCGAAGTTCGCGTCAGATTTGGTGCCGACTGACATGGCACAAAGAGATCAGTTTGTGCGGGGATTGAATGTCATGATCGCCCGTGACGTCAAGATAACTTTGGATCCGGGGATTACTATTTATGCACAGGTAGTGGACAAGGCCCTTACAACTGAGGGGGCCGAGGATCAGATTTGGAGAGAGGGCACTGTTCATAAACTTGTAAAATGTGAAATTAATACAAGCCAGTTCTTTAAAAAGAACTGTTTATTGATAATACTTGCGCAGGTGTTCTCCATTCCAATAGCGAGAAATGAGATCTCTGGTTGAATAATTTCTTCAATCTGATATGGACCTTCCTAGTTTGGTCCGAGAACTCTAGAAGCTTGGTCGCGACTGTTGAGAAAACTCTTCTAAGTACTAAATCTCCCACGTTAAACTTTCTTTCACGTACGTTAGAGTTAAAATATCGAGCGACCTTTTGCTGGTAAGCTACTACTCGAAGCTGAGCTTGCTAGCGCCTTTCATCAACCAAGTCCAAGGACTCCATCAATAATTGATCATTAGTGCTTTGATCATATGTAAGCCTTCTATGTGATGGTGGGTTGAGCTCAACAGGCAACATGGCTTCATACCCATAAGCCAAGGAAAATGGAGTATGGACTGTTGTTGTTCGATGGGGTGTTCTATACGACCAAAGTACTTCTGGTAATTGATCTGGCCATGCGCCTTTTGCTTCTTCGAGCCTTTTCTTCAGTGTGTCCTTCAAAGTCTTATTGACAGCCTCAACTTGTCCATTTGTTTGCGGATGAGCTACTGATGAAAAAAAATCTATAATCCCATGCCTCTCGCAGAAATCAGTGAAAAGGTCACTGTCAAATTGTGTGCAATTATTCGAGACAATTTTCCTTGGAAACCCATACAGACACACGATGTTTTTGATGACAAAGTCCAATACTTTCTTGGTTGTTATCGTTGCTAATGGCTCAGCTTCGGCCCACTTTGTAAAGTAGTCAACAAAAACTATTGCATACCTGACGTTCCCTTTTCCTGTAGGTAAAGACCCGATCAAATCAATCCCCCAAACTGCAAATGGCCATGGGCTTTGCATCTGTTTGAGCTCATTTGGGGCTGCTCGCGGTATCTTGGAGAATCTTTGACACTTGTCACACTTTTGAACGAAATCCATTGAGTCCTCATTCATGGTAGGCCAGAAATATCCTTGCTTTAATATTTTCTTCGACAAACTCTGCCCCCTAGTGTGATCTCCACATAAGCCTTCGTGGACCTCTTGCATCATTTCCTTCGGTTTCTCCTTAGACACACACCTCAAAAAAGGCATCGAGTATCCTCTTCTACATAAAATTCCATCGATCAAACTAAATCGAGCCAATTGTCCTCACTTTGTTTCTTTCTGCTAGCGGAAATCCTTGTTCGAGATATTCAACGATGGGCGTCATCCATGTATCTGTTGCTTGGATCAACAGTGAAGACTCTTCTGCTTGAATGCTGGTGCCAACAAGCATTCAACTGGCACTATGTTCAAGGTGTCAGCATCTTTCACGCGTGCTAACTTGGCCAAGGCATCAACATTTGAATTCTGATCACGAGGGACTTGTTGGAGAGTATACTTTTCAAACTGTGCCAAAAAGTCCTTTGCTTTGTTCAGATAAGCAACCATCTTGAGACCCCTAGCCTGATAATCTCCCTTAATTTGATTAACCACTAGCTAAGAATCACTATAAATTTCTACCGACTTTATATCCATGTCTCTAGGTAGTCTTAATCTTGTGAGCAGGGCTTCGTACTCGACTTCATTGTTTGATGCTGTAAAGTCGAATCTGATTGCACAATGGAACCGATGTCCTTCGGGTGTGATTAAGGTCAAACCTACTCCTGCATTGTGCTCATTGGAAGAGCCATCTATGAACAACTTCCAGGAAGGAGTTTGATTTTGACTTTCCATTTCTTCCATTGGTTTGCTGCGAAAAAGTCTGCTAGAGCTTGCCCTTTCACAACTGCTCGTGGAGAATAAGAAATGTCGAACTGCCCTAGTTCGACTGCCCATTTTAATAACTGGCTAGTGGCTTCTTGTTTCTGTAAGACTTGCCGTAATGGCTGGCCGATGAGCACCACGATGGGGTGAGCTTGAAAGTAAGGTCCCAGCTTCCTTGAGGCCAGAATCAAGCAATAGGCTAACCTTTCAATGGGTGGATACCGCAATTCTGCTCCCACTAACATCTTGCTCACATAATATACTGCTTTCTGTGTGTGGTCTTCTTCTCTGATCAAAACAGCACTAGCAGCATATTCTATGACTGCCAAATAGATGAACAAAGTTTCTTTTTCAGCTGGTTTGGACAAGATTGGTGGTTGTAACATGTGGGACTTTAACTCTTGAAAAGCCTATTCGCACTCTTCTGTCCATTCAAACTTCTTGTTTCTTCTGAGTAGATTGAATAATGGGACACACTTGTCCATTGACTTGGATATGAATCTACCCAGGGCGACGATCCTCCTAGTTAGGCTTTGAACATCTTTAATCTTGGCTGGAGACTGCATCTCGATCAGGGCCTGAATCTTTTCGGGATTAGCTTCGATTCCTCACGAGTTTACTATGAATCCCAAATTTTTTCCTGATCCAACGCCAAAGGAACACTTGAGGGGGTTCAGCTTCATCTGATATTTGTTCAAGATGTTGAAGCATTTTCAAAGGTCCTTGATGTCATCGACATATACTTCCATGCTAACGCTGATCAACTCTTTGAACATATGGTTGACCAGTCGCTGGTAAGTTGCACCAGCGTTTTTCAAACCGAAGGGCATTACTTTGTAACAGTAAAGTCCTGTATCTGTTTGAAAGATAGTGTGATCCTCATCAGGTGGAGCATACTGATTTGATTGTACCCAGAGTATGCGTCCATGAATGATAAAATTTCATGCCCTGATGTAGCATCGACCAGTTGGTCGATCCTTGGAAGTGGGAAACAATCCTTCATGCATGCTTTATTAAGGTCTGTGAAATCCACGCATGTCCTCCACTTGTCATTCGGCTTGGGAACCAGTACGAGATTAGAGACCCAAGATGGATAAAACGCTACCCTTATGAATCTGTTTTCCTTCAGTTTCTCGACTTCATCTTTTAGGGACTTCAATCTGTCTTTGTCGATAAGCCTTCTTTTTTGTTGTACAGGTGGAAAGCTTTTGTCTATATTTAAGATATGGCTGATCACCGCTGGGTCTATCCCAACCATATCTTTATGAAACTACGCAAACACCTCTTGGTTCTCCTTCAAAAATTCCACCAATTTGTTTTTTGTTGTTGTCTCTAAGTTTTTATCGACTTTCACAACCCTGGTCGGATCTGCTTTTTCTAATTGGACCTCCTCAAGGTCCTCCACGGGTCCAACATTTTCTTCAAAATCCCCAAAGCGAGGATCTAAGTCTCTATCCCCACTTTGGGAAACACCCTATTTGGTGACCTGTTCACCTGATGGGGCTTGTACTTCATTCATCAACATCAAAATTTTCTCGACTTTTTACTCCGATCCACCTCTCTTTGCCTTGGCGATCGAGGAATTGTAACATTCCTACACTTCTAATTGGTTTCCCAACACGCATCCCACTCCTGCGTTGGTTGGAAACTTCATGGCCAAGTGCCAGACTGAGGTCACAACTTGCAGATCGACTAGAATAGGCCTTCCAATCACAACATTATATGCAGAAGGACAATCAACTACTATGAAAGTAACAAGCAATGTCCTGTTTGCAGGCGCAACTTTTGATGTGACTAGAAGTCTGATCGACCCAGTTGGGGCGAGCCCTTCACCAAAAAAACCATAAATGGTTTAGTTGAATGGTTCCAAATCTTGCACTAACAAATTCATTCTCTCCAGTGAAGATTTATACAGAATGTTGACTGAGCTTCTTGTATCTACTAACACCCGCTTGACCATCATATTTGTGATCTAGACATCCACGACCAAAGGATCTGAATGGGGAAATCAAACATGTTGAGTGTCGAGCTCGGAGCAGGTTATTAATTCTTCTTCTATTTGAGCTTTTTTGGAAGTTCGCTCCTCTACGTTCAGCATTTCAATATCCTGGTCGTGAAGTAAGGTTCGAGCATATCTTTCCCTCACCTTCCCACTATCACCTGCTATGTGTAGTCCTCCCCAAATGGTCAACTATGTACTACCAACTAGAGCTGGCTGTAAAGGGGGTGAGCGTTGGCATACAGGTGCCTACTCGTTGCCTCCTTGAGCCTCTCGCTGAGAACCTCCAGCTGCTCGCACATACCTCCTCAGGTGTCCTTGTCTAATAAGGAACTCAATCTCATCCTTGAGCTGGTTGCACTCGTTAGTGTCATGGCCATAGTCGTTATGAAAACGAAAAACTTGGTACTATCTCGCTTGGAGATATCTTTCCTAATTGGGGCTGGTCGCCTGAAGGGAACAGTAGTGTGAGTGGCCTGGTACACCTCCGCTTGGCTATCAACTAGGGTCGTATAATTGGTGAACCTCAGATCATATCTATTTTGCTTCGGGCGCTTGTTATCATATGTCGTCGACTCGTGGTTCGCCCTTTTCCCCCCATTCTTCTCATTATTTTTGTCATTGCCATTGGGTTTCCCAGACCCATTGGTGGCTTTGGCGGGATCTTATTTCGGGCCCTGGTCATTTGTGGGAGACTTTCCTTCGTTAGCAATGACCTCCTCGGGCTTGATGTACCTGTCTACTCGATCCAGAAATTCCTAAGTACTCTTGACTCCATTCTTCTGCCAACTGTTCCAAAGAGATGATGGCATCGTACCCAACAGAAAGAGCCATCATCTTCCCTTCACCCCCAATCATTTTGTCCCCAGCAGATGCTCGCATGAATCATTGAACATACCCCTTCAGGGTTTCTCCTTCCTTTTGGCGTATTTCGACCAGCTGATTGGCCTCGGTTGGATGCACCCGAACAGCATAGAACTATCCATAAAACTCCTTTACGAAAATTTCCCAAGAGATGATACTGGCCGGGGGGAATTTCAAAAACCACTCCTGAGCAGTTTCTGATAGGGTTGCCGAAAAAATTCTGCACCGAGCGTCATCTGACAACTTTTGAATGTCCATCAGTATCTCCAATTTGTTAATGTGAGATACAGGATCTTCTAATCCAGTGAAGTTGGGCAAGACCGATATTTTAAATTTGCTTGGAGTTTCTACCACAGCGATTCTTTACACAAATGGAGTGCCCTTTCTCCGATCAAACTATATATGGGATGTGGGGTTCCCAACCAGTTGCTAGATGCCTAATTTAAAGCATCGAGCTGAGCCTGCAAAGTATCTGGTACTATTGGAGCGACCGATGTTGGGGGGAAATACTCGTCGTGTCTTTTCCTTCTATCATTGAGAACATCCCTCAGATCTTCTTCTCTACGCCTTTGCTCGTTCGCGCCCAGTTAATAAAAAACGTTGGGTTGTTTAGGTTACCCCCCAGCATTTTGGCTTACTGGTCAGTTTTCCCTTGGTGGAGGGTTCTGCTCTTCACCCCACTCTTCTCGCCGCTGACCAGCATTCCTCCTGCCAGAATCTGCCTCATTATACTCATGGACATCTCTAAATAGTGACCGATGATGGTGCGACCTGTTGTTCACACTATTTCCCTCTCTCCCTGCTGGTATGTCCCAATAGGTAGGAGGAGGCCTGCGTTGGTCGATAGGTCCCCGGAATTATTATGTCGTGGGGGACCACTGACCGTAGAGCCTGATTCCACCTGCCTTCTACTCGCAGAAGGACGTTGTCCTCTGCTTGGGGGTTTTGTTCCTCAGCCGTCTGGCATCTAGGACTTCTAGGACGTTGCCCGACCCTATTCTGCCTTTCTTGCTAGGGATTATCTTGACCAGCACGAGAGGGTGGCTGCTGCTACGGATCCTGGAATAGAATCTTCTGTTGAGCAGCAGGGGGTTGTTCTGGCCTCTGAGGGTTTGTCGGTTATGGCGGATTGTGGTAATGCTAGGGATGATCTGATTATGGATTTTGTTGCGGGTGAGTACTAGGTGGTTGATCCAGTTGGGAGGCAGGCGCTGGCTCTCCCCAGGCCAACTGAATGGTTCCCTTAAGGCAGCGGTGGCATCCCTCTACCAGCAGTCCACGTCAGCCTGCCGCTCATTCAGCTCTTGGCACTGCCTATCAATTTCCCTTTGCTGTAACACCATTGTTTCTGCCACATTATCTTGATTAGCCCTCAAATTGGCTAATTCTTCTTGCAGCACAATCAGAGTCGTTTTCAAAGTTTCAGCACCCATCTCATCCTCTTCCAAATCCACTTGTGGCTCATCCTCAGCCACCCCTTGCGGAAGAGGTTGGGTTGGCGCAGTACCAGAAGTTTGCCCGATTTTCCTAGTTATTTTCGCCATTTTTCTTCCTGGAGGTCTTGAGTTCAACTCTCAATGAAAGCACCAAAATGTTGACCCTTGATTTGGTCAACGACACGAATTCAAGTAAAACGACAGAAATGAGATGAATTCAAGACAAAAAGATAAATGACACAAAGATGTATTGTGGTTCGGCCCCAGGTGATGGTAATGACCTACGTCAACTTAGTGTTCTTATTAATGTAATAAAAACATGCGATCAGTAAACTAGGGTATATTGAGTTTCACAAGCTCAATGATAGTTACAAAGAATTGCGTAAAAACAATAATTCTCTCTCAGTCTCCAAAAGATCCTTATCCAAAGATCCTTCTCATGAACCCTTTGAGTCTTATTTATAGACTCAAGGATCTCCTTATGGGCCGATGGGCCTTGATTACATTTAATACAAGCATATCTCAAATAATAATGGAAATTACAATTATTACATAAATGTAAGATCAGATATCTTTAGAAAATATCTGATATACTACGACCAGCGTGGTCGACTACGAAATAGGCCTTCTACTGAGTGAATTCTCCTCTGGTCAGTGGTCGACCAGAAACGTAACTGCTTAAATGGTCACGCGCATCCCACGTGCGTACTGGTCTTGCCACGTCATCAGATGAATCTTTTTTTTGGGTAAATAGATATTTTTCAAGGAAATTTGAATTCCTAAAAATATCTGGTTAGCCTGAGAGGTTATAAGTAGGGCCTCACTTCTCATTCCCTTGTTCTGTGCACCTCACCCCTAAGAGTCTCCAAGCCTCATTTCTTCAATTCTTCCTCAAATTTGGATCTTTATTTGGGTAAGTACTTTCTCCTAATCCTTACATCATTTAATTTAAATGTGCTTAGATTTAGAAGAGATACTTTGAATCTTTGAGGAATCTATCTGAATCTTCTTGTTTTGTTTTATTTTGATCCAAAATAACTGACTTGTTTGAATCAAGTTACGATTTCTCTGTGAGATTCTTTAGCTTGGATGATTTCCAGGGTTACAAACCCTTGCACATACAATTTTAGGTTTGTGAAACCCTATGATAGGCGATTTCCAGGGATGAAAAACCCTAAGCCGACCACCCCTTTGAGATTATTAGCCTGCGATTTCTAGGACTCCAAACCCTAGCATAGGAGATTTCTAGGGATGTCCATTCCCTCATGGGTAGACCACCCCTAAGGATTCCATCGTGGGCCAAGTACCTCTAGGGCTTCCCTTACATTTTCCTTGCCTTATGCAATTTCCAGGGATGTCCATTCCCAGATGGGTCGAGCAGTGTTTACCTCATGGGCCAACCACCACACCCTTGGGGGACTTCCAGGGATCCAGGGTGATCGGCCCAAGCATAAGCCGTGGTAGGAAGCTTCATTATGTTCACTTACTAACTTTACACTTTATTTTTCCTTTGTTGCAGATGTCCAGGTCCTCTTCATCAGGCAAGTCAGTAAGCGAGCATACTCCCTAGGAGTTCTTGGAAAGGGTGAAAAGGATTTTCCCTCGCTTCGCTTTATATTTGTTCTGTGAGGAAGACTTCTTGAAAAGGTATAGCCCAATGGAGAGAGTAAAACAAACAACTCGGCAACCTTGTGAAGATGATCCTCATATTGCCAGGCACATCACTTAAGGCTCTTCACCCTGTTCTTCTCAGATCTCTTCTCAGCATAGTACGCCCTGCGATTCTCAAGGCACATCTCAACGAAGTCATTCTTCTCAGCAAAATATGTCTAGTCAGCGAGACTCATTGCAACACCCTTTTCATCGGGATACCAGTCAGGTTCCCCATCACTCTTCTTCTCAGTGAGAACACACCGAGGGCTCTCATCACCATGCTACTCATGCTCAGGAACGTTCTATTCACAGGTCCCAGCCTAAGGTGGTTTGCCCTCCTTCCAAGAGTTAGACAGTCTATCCAACTGCGCAGTAGAAGAAAAGATGACAAAAGGAGTTCCATTCATCAAATTCGGGGGCCACATTGGCCAGTGAGATCATATGGAAACTGGTTGAGAAGCCTCGCCCTCCTAAATATGAGGTTGTGTGGTTCAAGGAGGCTGCCTCTGACATGACTGAAGAGAAGGTAAAGAACTTAAGGAAGACCTTTGACCTCTCTGGCATGTCTATTACTATCCTTGGTCTGGAAGACAGAGCCGAGGACCATCCTTTGGGTATGTGTGCTTGGACACATTCTGCCATCAAGTTTGGCGCCCTACTTCCTCTTCATCGATACTTCCGTAGCGTTGCAGACTATTTTGGTATTATTCCTTCTCAACTGGCTCCTAATGCGATCTTGGTCTTATCTGTGTTGTACAATATCTATCACCGCAGAAAATGCGTTGCTCAAGTGCCTCACGAGATCAACTACTTGTTTGACCTGAAGACGAACCCTTCTCAGCGCAACTCGGGGTATTTCCACTTTCACCATTATATGAGCGAGGGTACCAACACCTTCTTGGAAGAGATCTCTAGAAATAGCAAGGCATTTAGATATGCTGATAAATATTTCTTTACTAAGGACGCAGAGGCCAACTAGTCCAAGTTTAAGCACGTTGGGCCATTTTATAGACCGCTCCCGACCCAGGCTATGACAGTTAGGGACAAGGCATTGATTGCCATGAACCCTAAGGAGAAGAATGTCAAAACCCTCGTTACTTCAAAGAACCTAAGGAAGGTCAGTCTGTTTCCTCCCACTATAGCCGATGTTTCGGATGACGATGATCCCGAGTCCGTGAACGCCATAGACTCTCCGAACCCATTCATGTCAAGGAGATACCCTCTTTGCCTGTGCTAGCTGGACAGAAGGGTGATGAGGTGGGTGCATATGTTGCTTACTCATAGCTTTCTTCGGATGACTTTGATGAGACTACGTTCGAGCCCGAATGTCATTCAGAAGGTTTGAAACTTTATCACATTTATTTTATGATTCATTTGTGCTTAATATCCTTCTAACATTTGATCTTCTTTTGCAGGCTCATACATGTTTGGTTTTGTTCATACCTAGTAGAGGTCGACTCCCACCGAGGCCAGTCCTTCTATTCAAGTGCCAAAAAGGGCCAGGATTGAGGCTGAGTCGGTAATTAAGGTTCCTCTTGAGGTGTCTCCTCTGACTCCTTTGGCCTATAGTCGGATTCTTTTGTCATCTAGTCCTGTCTCAGAGGTAGAGCCATCTCTGTCTACACCAGTTCCTCCCATTTCCACTGATGTGGGTGCTTCTTGCTCTACGCCTCCTCCCTTATCTGAGCCACACCAGTCTGTTATACGGAACTTAGGTGCCCTTATAGACCGAGCATCTCATCTGGAGCAGACGGCAATTACTTTTAATGCGATTAAGAACGATGACTTAAGCACCATTCTAACAAAGTCAGTCCTAGACATTCAGAGTGTGAGTCCTTTACAGTTCTCTTCTTGTCTCGTTAGCTTGTGTGCTGACGTTTATCTAACACTTATATGTTTTTTGCAGGCACTAATGCTGGTCTTTCATGTCAGTGATAGGTCTATGGAGTATACCTCTACGCTCTCCAATCTCTGTTTTGAGCTTGAAGTTGTCTGCCAAGAGGTGCTAGACCTTAGGCACGTTCTCAGCTCTAGGGATGCTGACATTGCTTCAAAAGATGAAAAGATTAACACCCTCCATAGTACCGTGGAGCTTAAACAGTAGGAAGTGACCGAGTTGACTCTTAGGATAACTCAGATGGAGGGGAAACTTGCCGATCAGCTCCAACAGTCTGAAGCTGAGAAAGAGAAGCTGATTACTGACATGGACCAATTGCGGAAGGATGCTCTTGTCAAGAAGGAACAAGAGGTCAAAGCTGCCCAGTACAAGGCTCGAGAGGAGTATTCAGAGATAGCTTTCTCTTGCTTTTACTTGATCTGGAAGTCCAACAAAATTTGAACTTGGATTTCCTTCCTGAGAAGACGCGAGCAAAGGAGCTTAGGAAGTGTCTGGTTCGTGAGGCTGCCAAGGCTCAGGGTGGTCTTTCAAATGGTACTCCTCGCTCTAGTTAGTATTCTTTTGATTTTTTACTTTGTTTTTCCTTCAATGCCATTGGTGGGGCACCTTGTATATGACAATTTTTCATATGACATTTTATGCCTTTATGCATTTTTTGTTATGAGTACTCATTGTATTGATTGAAAATTTTAATTTCCAATGCTTACTGAGTATATCAACTCACAACCCACATTGGTTCAGGTATCAGTATACTCTGAACACATGTATTTCATGCGCCATACTAACCTTACTCTTCTATGATTTTCATGCTAACAACCATGGTAATGTGAGTATTGTGACACTTCACCAGGTACCATGAACAAAACAGGTCAGGTCAACCACCCCATGGGTGATAGGTTGACCACCAATGCCTATTTTATTTTTGTTTTTTGCACTTTCGGAACTATTATCCCTAAAAAATACGAGGATGACGTGGAAAATGAGAATGCGACACGTGACATTAAAATCAGAGAAAAAATGACAAAGTATTGAGAAAAGACCGACGGGCAGAAAAAATAGGTCCAAGACCTATGGGGAAGTCGACCAAGCCTAAACCCCTGAGGGTGTGGTCGGCCTGACACCTACCCCTAGGGGTGGTCGGCCTAAGCAGGCCTAAGAGCTCTAGGGGTGGTCGGCCTAACCTCTACCCCAGGGGTGGTCGGCCCCAGCATGTCCAAGGATCCCTAGGGGTGGTCGGCCTGACCCCAACCCCTAGGGTGGTCGACCTGACCTGCTCAAGAACCACCTGGTTGGTCAGCCCACCCTATTCTTCATAGGGTGGTTGGCTCAAACCCCCAAGTACACTTCACTGAGAAATACTCACTCTCATTCAAACTGAGATCAACAGGCCTAGCACCCAGAGGATCAACAGGTCCAGCACTCAGAAGGTCACAGGCTGCCCAAGCTCGGGTTGTTGGGCCTAGGACCTAACTCTCACATACCAATAGAGACTTAACATCTTCCTCAGAGGTTTCTATCATGAATTATCCACCACGATCTAGAGAAAAAACGAGAAGACCCACACTCTCATAATCATGGGGAGGTGGACACATATGTCCACTACCTGATAATCATGTACCAAACCATGATCCTAGTATTAGTAGTCATGTAACAGCCCCTGGGTACTATAAATAAAGGACCCAGGGCTTCATTTCAAGGGATCTTTTTTTCTAGAATTTTGGGAGAATTTTTTTTTAATGAGAGAACTCAGCAGTTCGTACTTGTAATTGTCGATCGAGTAATTCAATACTGAAGACTAAGTGGATTATGTTATTACTGTTCATTAGAATAGGGCTGAACCACTATAAAATTCCTGTGTGTTTACTTAAGATAATCGTACTTTGTTGTTTATTCAATTTATATTATTCAAAAGGTGTCGTATACGACCGTAGGACAATTTCACAGGTCAACAATTTGGTGATCTCATTGAGAGTATGAAATCAAGAAACACACTTTCATACGGTGCCTCCAAAACCCAGTCAGACAAAGAAGACTGCTCCCAGGGATTCCACCACCCAGGATCCCATAGATCCCATTAATGAACCTTAGGTGGAGGTTGGAGATCAACCTGATGCGAAGGATCCATAGGACACTCTCCAGGAGGAGATGGCACAATTTTTGGCAAGGCAGAAGGCCTTTGTTGCCGAAATTTACCTTCAGTGGGTGACTATGGAATGACAACGACGGGAGATAGATCAGCAGGTCCAGAGAATGATCAGAAGGGAGCAGGAAGCTGATCGGAGACACCAGGAGGCTGCTGTGGCCTTGGTAATACTCAGTTAGCCCAAGCTAACGCTGAAGCTACTGCACAGGCGGTGAGGGAGGCTTAGGCCAAAGCAGCAGGAATGCGAGACAACAGTAACAGAGAGTCCCAGGGGAAGAGTAGGACCTAAGGAAACTCTCAGAACCACTTTCCTAGAGACAGGATGAAGAGGCACAGTCCAAGACTGCCTCCTCCATGACTAAGAAGAATAACACTTCATCTCGGAGTAGGAGTATTACCAACCCGAAGGCCCCCTCCTAGGGGGACCGACAAAACAACACAGGAGATGAGGGTCAGACATCTGAGAGGCATGATAGGAATGGAAACGACCGCTCAAAATCTCAAAGTCATGTAGAAGGAGAGGCTCAGGGGCAGGGTCGCACCGACAGGGACAAGGCGGACCTACCACCCCTACACCCTCAGTATCGCAAGGGAAAGGAACCGATGAATAACACCAATACTGTGTTCGATAGGCTGGGGAAAGATGTGCAACCTCAGGATCTGGGGGAAGTCATCAACAGGAGGACCAACGCTCAGGAGGGGTACCCGGGACGTCTACCCTACCTGGAGCAGCGATCCCATCAGCAGTGCAGGCTCAAATAGATGCACTCGTCATGGTTGTCCAGGGTCTGACAACGAAACCTTCCAATATTGAGTTGGCACATAGAAGTGGGATTCCCTTCAGTGCTAATATCCAAGCTTCTCAACCACCACCAAAATACAAGACCTCGAAACTCCCAACTTACATTGGGAAGGATGACCCAGTACAACACATTAGGAAGATCGATGATCAGATAGAGTTACTCGACGTGGAGCATGATTATAGATGCAGGGTATTCCCTACTACTCTCTCTGACTCAACTCAGGAATGGTATTGGAAATTCAAATCTGGATCCATCACTTCCTGGGAGCAGTTCAGGAAGGAATTATGAAAGGTCTTTAGTGTCGGGAAGATTCAACCAGTTTATGCCAATCAGTTAGCTGACATCAAGCAAGGGAAAGATGAATCCCTGAAATACTACATTAAAAGATTCATGAGAGAGGAAAACTGAGTGTCCACTGTAGGAGAAGAGGGAAGTTCGTTGCCATCTTGGCAGGAATAATTTATCGTAGTCCTTTGTGGGATAGTATACACAGGAATTCTATCAACACCTTGCAAGAGTTCCTGAACTGAACCAAAAAATACATCAAGCTAGATTATGCTATCATGATGAAAGAAAAATGCATAAACCATCCGACTACTGTCAAGGCAGATGAGAATGACACAAACCCTCAGGGCGGCAGTGGGAGCAACGGTAAGAAGAGGAATACCTTAGGTGCTGAGCAGGGTGGAGAGAAGATAGCTAAGTCAGCACTAGCTGACAAACAGCCTAAGCATCAACCCTACCAGCCTAGGTTCACCAATTATACTGTCCTGACTACATCAAGGGATGAGATTTACTTGGAAACATACCACAAGGTACCATACGGAAAGCAACCACCCTTGCATTCAGAAGGAAAGAAGGACAAGAATAAGTTTTGTCATTTCCATAATGATTATGGGCACGACACAAGTGAGTACAAACGATTGAAGGATGAGACAGAGTTTCTTCTCCGATCAGGAAAACTCTCAAGGTACCGAGTCAAGGCTGAAACCCGAAGCAGGAATCCAAAATTCTAAAGACAAAGTAGTCCACCACTGGAGCTGGTGGCTGTAGACTTCCACTGGATACCATATGTTGGGGGCCCCATATAGCAAGCAACAGTAACAATGCTTGTGAGTGAAATGCAAGGACCCTCAGACATGAGGTAGGGGAGTCTTCCCAGTGTATGGCAGTCAAGGAGCGGTCTCCAAAAAATCCAAAGTATGAAAGTGAAACCCTCACTTTTATAGAGGATGATGAAAGGCGGTACCCCCACAATGACCCTCTAGTCCTTACCATTCATCTCGCCAATGCCCGAGTGAAGAGATGCTTGATGGATACGGGATGCTCAGTAGATATCATTTACAAATCATCCCTCGAGAAGATGATGCTCACGATCAAGGACCTGACACCATGTTCCCAAGTGATATATGGGTTCACGAGAGAAGGCCTAGCACTAGTAGGAACTATCAGGCTACCAGTCACGGTGGGGGATGCCCCTAGGCACGAGATAGTAATGACAGAATTCCTGGTGGTAGATTCCTCACTGGCTTATAATGTAGTGCTCGGGAGACCCCTTCTGATGGCATTACATGCAGCAGTATCTATCTAGCATCTATCTTTGAAGTTCCCTACCAGCGCAGGGCAAGGATGCATACAAGGTAACCAAAGGGTGGCACGAGAATGCTATAATACGTTAGTGGTCAAGGAAAAGAAAGGACCATGCATAAATAACATGATAGGTACCTGCTGCGAAGAGAATGAAGGAACCGATGAGGTTGTCAACATGGAAGTTGACGTTGAAAAAAACACTCTACTGGAGCCGGGGGCTCCTTTTAACGAAGATTTGTTGTTATGGCAAGTTTCCCAAAGCGAGGGTAACAATATCGATCCTCACTTTGGGGATGACGTCATGGGGGTGGGACCACTCGAAGATCTTGACGAAGTCCTACTAGATGAGGAGGACCTGACTAGAGTAATCAAAGTCGGGAAGGAGTTAAAGGTGGAAATTAATAAGAAAAACTAGGACGTCTTTGCCTGGTCACACAAGGACGTGGTTGGAATTCTCCATTCGTGAAAATTCATGTCATCAATATAGACAAGAACTATCCACTAGTGCAACAAAAAAGGAGACTGCTTGACAAAGATCGATATCAAGCTCTGAAGGAGGAGGTTGAGCAGCTCAAGGAAAACAGTTTTATTAGGGAGGCCTACTACCCTGATTTGGTATCGAACCCCGTGTTGGTCCCAAAACCAAATGGGAAGTGGAGAACATGCGAGGACTTCACAGATCTGAACAAGGCCTACCCCAAAGATTGCTTCTCACTACCCAGAAAAGACCAACTGGTCGATGCAACGGCAGGACATGAAATACTCTTATTCATGGATGTATATTCTGAGTATAATCAAATAAGTATGCACCCTCCCGACGAGGAGTATACCAACTTCTGGACAGACAAGGGATTGTACTGTTATAAGGTAATGCCATTTGGCTTGATGAACGTAGGAGCCACCTACCAGTGTTTAGTGAATGGCATGTTCTGAGACTTGATCGGCAAAAATATGGAGGTATACGTCGATGAAATACTGGTCAAGTCTAAAGAAGCTGGAGGGCATGTTTAAGACTTGGAGGAATGGTTTGAAATACTTAGAAAGTATAGCATGAAGTTAAACCCTCTCAAGTGTTCATTTGGAGTTGATTCTGGTAAATTTCTCGAATACATAGTAAATTCACAGAATTAAGATTAAATTGACCTATGGTCAACTATATGATATGACTAGAATAGATAATAACGACATGTTTACTTATCTTATCAATTGTCAATATCGGTCCAGTCCGATGTAACAAATACATCCAATCTTATCTACTTTGCCAATGTTCTGGAAAGAACATAACACTGTAATGTGTAAGTAGATCATATTGTAGATTGACAAGTCAGTGTAAATCCTGTGCACTGACTAATCTTAGGACTAACTTATTTTGAACATATAATCATATTTATATTCCACTGTGATTACGTCACTATAAATACGATTAGCTATATTATCGGGATTTAATAGAAGTTTATAGTAAAAAAATAATCATGAAAATAAAACATGTGAGCAAAGTGATTGACCAAGTCAAAAAATTATTTATATTCTTTTATTTATAATAAAATGATATTACAAAGAATTTGAGTTTTAATTAGGGCATAAAACCCAAAACAAGCTATATGTTGATGGAGCATCCAATGAGCACAACTTAGGCGCAGGAATTGTACTGATCACTCCAGAGAATAATCAAATCCATTGTGCTCTTTGATTTGGATTCAATGCTTCAAAGAACGAGGCTGAATACGAGGCATTATTAGCAAGATTACACTTGTCTCGGGATGTATATGCACAGTCCCTGGAGATATTCAGCGATTCCCAGCTAGTGGTGTACCAAGTGATGAGGGAGTATCAAGCCAAGAGACTTAGGATGGTGCAGTACCTGAACAAGGTGAAGGAATTGTTGGCACAGTTCAAGAAATACTCAATTATACAAGTCACGAGATAGCAGAATGCCAATGTCAATGCCTTAGCCAAGGTTGCCAGTGCCGAAGATGCAGACACCCTAAATGTCGTTCCCTTCGAATACTTGGCGGAAAGAACCATAACCGAGCAGGAGGCACTACCTGTTGAGTTAGGAGATACATGGATGACCCCTATTGTTAACTATCTCAGAAAGGAGTAGTGCCCAATGATCGAAACAAAGCAAGGAAGTTGGTGAGACAAGCTGCATGTTATATGATAGTCGAAGAGGTACTGTACCGACGAGGGTACTCCCTACCACTGCTAAGGTGCGTTACACCAGACCAGTCAAAGTTGTTAATTTGTGGAGATCACGCTGGGGGGCAGAACCTATCAAAGAAAATCCTAAAATAAGGATACTTCTGGCTGACGATGAATGAAGCCTTGATGGATTATGTCAGAAGATGCCACAAATGCCAGATGTTCTCCAAGAGACCACGGGCGGCACCTAACGAATTGACGCAGATGCAAAGCCCTTGGCCCTTTGCTGTATGGGGGATCGACCTAATCAAAAAGCTACCTACGAGAAGAGGAAGAGTCCAATTTGTTGTTGTAACTGTGGACTACTTCACCAAATGGACTGATGTAGAACTGCTCACCACCATAACCTCAAAGAAAGTCTTAGACTTTGTGGTGAAGAATATCATATGTCGATTTGGCCAACCAAAGAAGATAGTCTCAGACAATGGGACTCAATAAGACAGTGATGTGTTCATCGACTTTTGTATGAGGCATGGAATCACAAAGAGCTTTTCCTCAGTAGCACACCCCCAAGTTAATGTCCAAGTAGAAGTAGTGAACAAGACACTCTGAAGAAACGCCTTGAACAAGCCAAAGGAGCCTGGCCAAAATTACTTCCTGAGGTCCTATGGTCACATCGAATGACAGCACCAATGGCAATAGGGCATACGCCATTCTCTTTGGTGTTTGGATATGAAGCCATGTTGCCAGTTGAACTCACTCCCCCATCGCATAGACGAGAGACATATGATTAGGGGAGGAACCATCGACTAATAGAAGAGTCTCTCGATTTGATCGAAGAAAGACAAGAAAAGGAAAGTCTCTGAGTAGCAGCACATCAACAAAAAATGGCCAGATACTTCAACTCCAGAGTGAAAGATAAAAAATGCCATGTTGGGGACTTAGTACTCAAGAAGGTGATCCTAAACACTAAGGACACTACAGTAGGGGTAACGGGACATAACTGGGAAGGACCATACTTTGTGGAGGAGGTAATCCCACCAGGGACGTTCTAGATAGCTTGACTGAATGGAGAATGAATAATAAATTAATGGAATGGCGAACACCTCGTCGGCACTATCAGTGAAACTTTTTAGCAACGACACAAGTTTTAATTTGCAAATGTAGTAATTTTTAAATTATCTATGTAACAACCATTGTGTTTCAATGAATGATTTAATTTCCTAAGTTTCGCTTAGTTCTTTAAATTTCTTTCAACGAAGGACTTGTCCTGTAGACCTGTCAAGCCCATCGGATCATGTTTGATTCTGGTCCTTGAGGGACCTATCGATCCATAAGATCCAAACGAAAGACAGGTCTTAGGACCTTGTCGCCAAAATATGGATCATGTTCGATCTTGGTTCTTAAGGAGCCTATCGACCCATACGATCCAAACGACAGATAGGTCCTAGGAGCTTGTCGCCAAATTATGAATCATGTTCGATCTTGGTTCATGAGGAGCCTATCGACCCATACGATCCAAACGAGCAACAGGTCTTAGGACGTCGCCAAATTATGGATCATGTTCGATCTTGGTTCTTGAGGAGTCTATCAACCCATGCGATCCAAACGAGAGACAAGTCCTAGGACCTTGTCGCTAAAATATGGATCATGTTCGATCTTCGTTCTTGAGGAGCCTATCGACCCATACGATACAAATGAGAGAAAGGTCCTAGGACCTTTTCACCAAATTATGGATCATGTTCAATCTTGGTTCTTGAGGAGCCTATCGACCCATACAATCCAAACAAGAGACAGGTCCAAGGACCTTGTCGCTAAATTCATTGATCGCATTCGATCCTGGTTCTTGAAGAACCTATCGACCCATATGATCAACGAAAGAGACTAGTCCGAGGATCAGTCACCATTATTTGATCACGTTCAATCCTGGTACTTGATGAACCTATCGACCTATACGATCAAAAAAAAAGAGACTGATCCGAAGACCAGTCACCATCATCAGATCATAATCGAATCTGGTCCTTGAGGGACCAATCGATAATTTCATCTAAGACTCGTTACAGGCTTGATTAGCTCATCTAGACTCGATTTGTCCAACTTAGACACTTCTGTCCACAATCATTGTAACGAGTACACGAGAGATTACGTAGATCGTGATCGACACTTGCTACACAATATGCATCTATGTATAGGTATCATTACCACTGAGTATGAAACCATCACCCGACTACCAATGAGGGACAAGCATTTGCTGTTTGCATCATTGGGTGAAAAGGATAGTATTATGTGTCTAAATGCTCGAAGCAAGGCATGGTCAAGTAGCAAGTGACCAAGGCTTTAAAACCCATGATCACTTGGGGGGCATATAGTACATATCGATCGGGGTATACACAAGCAATGAGGGAGTGACCTTAAGTACTAAGCAAGCTCAAGCTTTTCTAAGACATTTTTTCAACATATGTTCCGAAAGTGCAAAAAACAAAAACAAAAAAAGGCATTGGTAGGGAGATTCCTAGCCATTTCCCTTATGGGGTGGTCGGCCTATCACCCATGGGGTGGTCGGCCTGACTGTTTTGTTCATGGTACTTGGTGAAGTATTGTACTACTCACATTACCATGGTTGTTAGCATGAAAAACATAAAAGAATAAGGTTAGTATGGCACGCAAAATACATGTTTTCAGAGTATACTACAACTTGAACCAATAAGGGTTGTGAGTTGATATACTTAGTAAGCATTGGAAATTAAAATTTTCAATCAATACACTGAGTAATCATAACAAAAAAGCATAAAATGTCATATGAAAAATTGCCATTTACAAGGTTCCCCACCAATGGGATAAAAGGAAAAACAAAGTAAAAAACCAAAAGAAGACTAAGGGCAAGGATTACCATCTGAAAGACCATCCTGAGCCTCAGTAGCCTCACGAGCCAGACACTTCCTAAGCTCCTTCGCTCGCATCTTCTCGGGAAGGAAATCCAAGTTTAGATTTTTGTCGGACTTCCTAATCAAGTGAAAGCAAGAGAAAGCTATCTCTAAATACTCCTCTCGAGCCTTGTCCAAGGCAGCTTTGACCTCTTGCTCCTTCTTGACAAGAGCATCCTTCCACAATTGGTCCATGTCGGCAATCAACTTCTCTTTCTCGACTTCAGACTGTTGGAGCTGATCGACAAGTTTCCCCTCCATCTGGGTTATCCTGAGAGCCAACTCGGTCTCTTCCTTCTGTTTGAGCTCCATGGTGCTACGGAGGGTGTTGATCTCTTCATCCTTTAAGGCAATGTCAGCATCCATTGAGCTAAGAACACACCTTAGGTCTAGCACCTCTTGGCGGATAACTTCAAGCTCGAAACAAAGGTTGGAGAGTGTAGAGGTATACTCCCCAGACCTATCACGGTTATGAGAGACTAGCATCTGTGCCTGAAAAAAACATACAAGTGTTAGATAAACGTCAGAGCACAAGCTAACAAGGCAGGAAGAGAACTATAAAGGACTCACACTCTAAATGTCTAGGAGTGACTACGTTAGAATGGTGTTCAAGTCCTCCTTCTTAATCCCATTAAAAGTTGTTGTCGTCTTCTCCAGATGAGACGCTCGGTCCACGAGAGCCCTTAAGTTTCGTATAGCAGACTGATGTGGCTCAAATAAGGGAGCAGACGCAGAATAGGAAACACCCACATCACTGAAAATGGGAGGAACTAGTGTAGACAAAGCCTGCTCTACCTCTACGACAGGACTAGATGCCAAAAGAATTGGACTAGACGCCAAAGGAGTTGGAGGAGACACCTCATGAGGAGGAACCTCCATGACCGACTCAGCCTCAACCCTGGCCCTTTTTGCCACTCGAATAGAAGGACTGGCCTCGGTGGGAGTCGACCTCTGCTGGGTATGAACGCTCTACTGGGTATGAACAAAACCAAACATGTCTGAGCATGCAAAATAAGATCAAATGTTAGAAGGATATTAAGCACAAATGAATCCTAAAATAAAGGTGATAAAGTATTGAACCTTCTGAGTGAGATTCGGGTTCGAACGTGGTCTCATCAAAGTCATCCGAAGCAAGCGATGAGTACGTTACAGATGCACCCACCTTATCGTCCTCATGTCTGGCTGGCACCATCGAAGAGGGTACCTCCTCGACATGAATGGGTCCCGGAGAGTCTATGGCAGTCATGGGCTCGGGATCATCATCTTCCAGAACATCGGCTTTGGTAGGAAGAAACAGCCCCACCTTCCTAAGGTTCTCTGGAGTAATGAGGGTCTTGACATTCTTCTCCTCAGGGGTCATGAAAATTAGTGCCTTGGCCCTAACTGTCATAGCCTGGGTTGGAAGCGGTCTATAAAAAGGCCCAATGTGCTTAAACTTTGAGTAGTTGGCCTCTGCATCCTTAGTAAAGAAATAGTTGTCGGCATATCTAAATGCCTTGCTATTTCCAGAGATCTCTTCCAAGAAGGTGTTGGTACCCTCGCTCATATAACGGTGGAAGTGAAAATATCCCGAGGTGCGCTAAGAAGGGTTTGTCTTCAAGTCAAACAAACAGTGGATATTGTGAGGCATTGGAGCAGCCCATTTTCTGCGGTGATAGAGAATGTACAATGCAGATAAGCCCAAGATCGCATTAGGAGCCAGTTGAGAAGGACTAATACCAAAATTTTCTGCAACACTATAGAAGAATGGATGAAGAGGAAGTAGGGCCCCAGACTTAATGGTAGAACGTGTCCAAGTGCACATACCCAGATGGGGGTCCTCAGCTCTATCATCTGGACCAGTGATAGTAATAGACACGCTGGAGAGGTCAAAGGTCTTCCTTAAGTTCTTTACCTTTTCTTCAGTCATGTCAGAGGATGCCCCCTTGAACCAAACAACCTCATAATCAACAGGGTGAGGCTTCTCAACTAGTTTCCATATGATTTCATTGGCGAGGGTGGCCCCAGAATATGATGAATTGAACTACTTTTATCGTCTCTTCTTCTAGTGTGTAGCTGGCGAGGTCGTCTTGCTGTTGGAAAGAGGGTGAACCACCTTAAGCCAAAACCTGAGAATAGAACTCTCCTGAGAATGAGTAGCATTGCGATGAGAACCCTAGGTATGTTCTTGCTGAGAAGAAGATTGATGGGGAGCCCGACTAGTATCTCTGTGCAAAGGATGTTGCGATGAGTCTCGCTAACCTAACCAATACCGCTGAGAAGACTGACTCAGCTAAGATGTGCCTTGGGAGCTGCGGGGCGTACTGTGCTGAGAAGAAATTTGAGAAGAGCCAGACTAGGAGCCCTGAGTGATGTGCTTGGCAATATAAGGATCATCGTCTATTTTACTCTCGCCATTGGACAGTACCTTTTCAAGAAATCATCCTCGCTGAGCAAATATAAAGCGGAGTGAGGGAGAATCCTTTTCACCCTTTCCAAGAACTCCTGGGGAGTACGCTCACTTACTGACTTGTCTGATGAAGAGGAGTTGGACATCTGCAACGGAAGAAAAATGAAGATTAAAGTTAGTAAAAGAGCATAATGAAGCCAATAGCTGGGGACATATCCATGAACCAAGGAGTAAAAATGAAGAAATCAGAAGTAAAATTCTGTATAGGGGGTCGGCCTAGTGAGCCTAAGCCTGGGTCGAACACCATGAATCAATCATATTAAAAAGCAAGAAAAATGGGGCATAGGTGGTTGGCTTACCACCCCAGGGATGCAAGCCTTAGAAAAGTGCCAGAGGACCGTTCAAGTCTCCAGAAAAAGTAATTTTTACAGTACAAGGAAGGCCCCCAAGGAGATCAATTGAGGTGAAAAAAGTATTTTTAGGGTCCCAGGTGGTCGGCTTATGCTTCGGCCGACCACCCTGAATCCCTCAAAATCACCTAAGGCAAGAGAAAGGAGGTACCTAGCCCGTGAATCTCTAGGGATGGTCAGCCTAGCCCTAATTCTAGGCCTGGAAATTGCCTAAGGGAAGGGAAAGGGAGTACTCAGCCCATGAAGCTCTAGGGGTGGTTGTCCTAACCCTAAGTCTAAGCCTAGAAATGGCCTAAGGCTGGGGAAGGGGAGACCTGGAGGTGCTCGGCCCAAACCTGTTCCTAGGCCTTGAAATCGCATAAGGAAAAGGTTGGAAACTCTGAAGGTGCTCAGCCCAAACCTGTTCCTAGGCCTTGAAATCGCACAAGGAGAAGCCAAGAGGCACTCAACCCAAGATTGGGTGCCATGGAGGTCGTCAGCCCAAACTTGATCCTATCCCTGGAAATCGCAGGCACTAGAGTTTGGAGTCCCAGAAATCGCCAGAACTAGTGAGTGGTGAGCCTACGGTCTTACATTCCTGGAAATCGTCCAGTCTGGGGTTTATTACCCTGGAAATCACCTAGACTAAGGAATTTTACAGAGAAATCTTGATTCAAGTAAATAAATTATTTTGAATCAAGATACAACAAAACAAGAAGATTGAGACAAAAATTCCTCAAAAATGCAAAGTGTTTCTTATAAATCTAAGCACATTTAAATTAAATGATGCTAGGAGTAGAAGAAAGTACTTACCAAAGACCTGAGTTTGATGAGGAACTGAAAAGATCAGACATGGATCTTGTTTGAAAGTGGCCCATAAAGCAGGAATGAGAAGAGAAGACCTACTTATAACCTCTTGGCAGACAAGATATTCTTAGGAATTCAAATTTCCTTGAAAAATATTTGATATAGTTTGTGGTTACAATTTAAATTCCTTGAAAAATATCTATATTTTTAGGAATTAAAATTCCTTGAAAAATATTTTTATTTTTAGGAATTAATATCCTTATAAAATAAAGTATATTTTTAGGACCTTAAAATTCCGTGAAAAATATGTTATATTTTTAGGAATTTAAATTTCCTTGACAATCCTCATTATTTTTAGGAATTTCTAATTGTCCTTAAAAAATTCGTACCGAGCAAATTATCGATACTTAAAAAAGTACTATGTAATGTCCTGAGGGACTTGACTATTTAAGTACTGCTACGGTATGCTTCTTGGGTCGGGATCAAGTTTACCATAATGTTGAAAACATTACAATAAACTTGGGGGGAAAATGTTATCCCTAAAAAATACGAGGATGACATGGTGAATGACAATGTGACACGTGACATCACAAATCAGGGAAAAAATGACAAAGTATTAAGCAAAGACCGACGAGCAAAAAAGATAGGTCTAGGACCTATGGGGAAGTCTACCAAGCCTAAACCCCCTAGGGATGGTTGGCCTGACCCCTACCCCTAGGGATGGTCGGCCTAAGCAGGCCCAAGATCCCTAGGGCTAATCGACCTGAACTTTACCCCAGGGGTGGTCGACCCCAGTATGTCCAAGGATCCCTAGGGTTGGTCGGCCTGACCCCAACCCCTAGGGTGGATGACCTGACCCGCTCAAGAACCACCTGCGTGGTCGGCCCACCCTATTCTTCATAGGGTGGTCGGCTCAAACCCCCAAGTACACTTCACTGAGAAATACTCACTCTCATTCAAACTGAGATCAACAGGCCTAGCACCCAGAAGGTCACAGGCCTAGCACCTAGAGGATCAATAGGTCCAGCACCCAAAAGGTCATAGACCTAGCACCCAAGCTCGAGCCGTTGGGCCTAGCACCTAAGCCTCACATACAAACAGAGACTTAACATCTTCCTCAGAGGTTTCTATCGTGCATAATCCACCACGATCTAGAGAAACAATAAGGAGACCCGTGATCTCATAATCATGGGGAGGTGGACATGTATCTCCAATACCTGATAATCGTGTACCAAACCACGATCCCAGTAAAATTGGTCATATAACAGCCCCTGGGTACTATAAATAAAGGACTCAGGGCTTCATTTCAAGGGATCTCTTTTTCTAAAATTTTGGGAGAAAAATATTTTTCACGAGAGAACTCATCAGTTCGTACTTGTAATTGTCGACCAAGTAATTCAATACTGAAGACTAAGTGGATTTGTTTATTACTGTTCATTATAACAGGGTTGAACCACTATAAAATTCCTTTGTGTTTACTTAAGATAATTGTACTCTGTCATTTATTAAATTTATTTCATTCAAAAAGTGTCGTATACTATACATATGACCGTTGTCCAATTTCACAGATCAACATGAAGATATGTTGGACAAATGTCATAGAAAAACTTGAGCTTTCATAGTACATAAGGTCACACCCTCATTGCTTGTGTATACCCTAATCAGTATGTACTACATGACCCCCGAGTGATCATGGGTTTAAAAATTCTTGGTCACTTGCTACTTGACCATGGCTTGCTTCGAGCATTTAGACACATAGTACTATCCTTTTCATCCAATGATGCATGCAACAAATGCTTGTCCCTCATTGGTAGTCGTGTGATGGTTTCATACTCAGTAGTAATGATACCTTTACACAGATACAGATTGTGTAGCAAGTGTCGATCACGATCTACGTAATCTCTCATGTACTCGTTATAATGGTTGTAGACATAAGTGTCTAAGTTGGACCAACTAGGTCAAGATGGGCTAATTGAGCCTATAACGAGTCTTAGATCAAATTATCAATCGGTCCCTCGATTACCAGATTCGATTATGATCCGATGATGGCGACTAGTCTTCAGACTAGTCTATTTTTTGATCGTATGGGTTGATAGGTTCCTCAAGAACTAGGATCGAGCGTGATCAAATAAT
The DNA here is from genome assembly GCF_963169125.1 of Humulus lupulus. Taxonomy (NCBI): domain Eukaryota; kingdom Viridiplantae; phylum Streptophyta; class Magnoliopsida; order Rosales; family Cannabaceae; genus Humulus; species Humulus lupulus. The sequence goes on along the minus strand of NC_084794.1, from coordinate 75,693,654 downwards.
GGCAATTGGTCCTCAGACCAGTCTCTTTTGTTGATCATATGGGTCGATAGGTTCCTCAAGAACCAGGATTGAACATGATCAAATAATGGCGACTGGTCCTTGGACTAGTCTATTTTGTTGATCGTATAGGTCGATAGGTTCCTCAAGAACAAGGACTGTACATGATCAACTAAATTGGCAACAAGGTCCTCGAACTAGTCTCTTGTTTGGATCGTATGGGTCGATAGGCTCCTTAAGAACCAAGATAGAACATGATCCATAGTTTGACGATAAGGTCCTAGGCCCTATCTCTCTTATTGATCATGTGGGTCGATAGGTTCCTCAAGAACTAAGATCGAACATTATCAAATAAGTTGACGACAAGGTCCTCAGACCAGTCACTTGTTTGGATTGTATGGGTTGATAGACTCCTCAAGAACCAAGATCGAACATGATCCATAAATTTAGTGACTAGGTCCTAGGACCTATCTCTTTTATGGATCATATGGGTCGATAAGCTCCTCAAGAACTAAGATTGAACATGATCCATAATATTAGCGACAAGGTCCTAGGACCTGTCTCTCTTTTGGATCGTATGGGTCGATAGGCTCTTTAAGAACCAAGATCGAACATGATCCATAAATTTGGTGACAATGTCCTAGGACCTATCTCTCGTTTGGATCGTATGGGTTGATAGGCTCCTCAAGCACCAATATTGGACATGATCCATGATTTGACGACAAGGTCCTTGGACTAGTCTCTTGTTTTGATCTTATGGGTCGATAAGTCCTTCAAGGACTAGAATCGAACATGATCTGATAACTTGACGACAAGGTCCTAGGACCTGTCTCTCTTTTGGATTGTATGGGTCGATGGGTCCCTCAAGGACCAGAATTGAACATGATCTGATGGGGTTGACAGGTCTAAAGGACAAGTCCCTTTATGGAAGAAATTTACAAAATTAAATGAAACTTAAGAAATTAAATTCATTCATTCATTGAAGCACAATGGTTGTTACATAGATAATTCGAAAAAAATACATTTGCCTCTTGCTTGGCAATGCTTCTTTCCGCCAAGTATTCAACGGGAACAACATTAAGAGTGTCCGCATCTTTTGCACTGGCAAGCTTGGCTAAGGCATCAGCGTTGGCAATTTGCTCCCTCGGCACTTGTGTAATTGAGTATTTCTTGAACTATGCCAACAAGCCCTTCACCTTGTTCAGGTACTGCACCATCCTAAGTCCCTTGGCTTAATACTCCCCCAGTACCTAGTACACCACTCAAGTGGGACTGAACATTGCCCACTTGAGTAATTATCCTTCATGATGCTTTCCACATTACTCTATGTGCATCACATCGACGAGGTTCAGCTGGGGCCTTCCAAGTGATGGCCTCTAGAAGCTTGGTCTGCAACTCTGTTGGCTTCCTCACAGGTAGAGCAAGCCTTTGCAAGTTCTTGTTCCATGGTAGCAAGGGCGGAAATGGTACTCTTAAGGTATAAATGAGCTCTCTCGAGGTCTGAACGTGTCTTCCAAAGCCCTCAAACTCCCTTTCAAGTTGTAAATAAAAGTTCACCACCGTCAACAGTGCCTGAAAAGAAAAATAGCCAGGAGAATGACTATAAAAGGAGAATGACTATAAAAGGAAAAGTAAGGGGAAGGAAAGAAGACAAGTCAAAGTAGTTATCATGATAGTGTTCTCCATCTGCTAACGGGATAAGTCAAGAGAAGAGCTCGGGGTCCCCAATGGGCAGCTGTGGAGTTTGCGAAGGCCTAATGCCATGGAATCTAGCATCCCTTTTGCCATGTCAATCCCAACCTAAAGGGGCATAGGAGGAGGCAGCTTCGAAGATGTCGGCACGATGTTGGTCTCCGTTGCGGGAGGTGGATGTAGCAACCATCGGGTGGATCCAAACTTTTTTAACTTTCCCTCGCGACTGGTCCTGGGATGAGGGCCGATTTGTCTTCTTCTCGGGCCTCTCTCAGATGGTTGATGGTCAGGTGACATACTTTGACGGATCCATGGCACCTGCAACCCAAAAAAAAAAAATAGTCAGTTTCACAATGCAGAAGTAAAATCATGACACCATAAATTTAGTTAGATAAATAACATCAGCAACAAATGGGCATTAAGTACCCATCATATCCCTAAGAGAAGGCCCAAAAGATGAATTACATAAGGAGATCGTCGGCGGCCATTGGCGAGGGCTCCCATGCCCATATGTTAGAGTGGCGTGCCATAATTTCAAAACAATATTTCATAAAGTAGGGAGTGAGTTAATTCACAAACTTTCCAGAAGGCCTTGTGGATGAAATTGATACCCTTGCTAAAAAATATCTGTAGGCATGCTCCCCGACTAATCTTCTAGTAACTACCAATGGGGGCACACCATTCTAATTGCAGAGAAGGTAGAAGTCGGTTCTCCTCCCTTTTGGATTGAACTGAAGGTGGTAAAGGTAGTGAATCTCATGGGGCGTAGAAGGTTCCCAACCAATGGACCTAAGCAATATGTTGAGCCTAATAATAATTGATAGGCATTCAGAGAAAACTGAAATTGCACCACCTGAAAATAAACAACAAATCTGTGTAAATAATCATGTAGTAGGAATATGGCCCCAGGATCGCAATGCCCGGGACTCCACGCCTTGCACCCTCGGGGGGATAGTCAGCGCGCTTACCAGGCCTGGGATGCCTATACTTGGACCTGTTTGATAAGCTGTGATGGGCGATCATCTAATTCAACTGGGCCTCAGTGATGTCGGATTGAAGGTTACTAAAATTACCCACGATTGGCGAAGGAACTGTATCGTGGACTTGCCAAAAAACCTCGGTAGAGTCATCGCTAGAGGATGACCTCGAATCCACTATAACTGGGTGGACTGCTCCCCACCTCAGTTGGGCCTGATCTCGAGGAGGTTTCTGAGGGATCATGACGGCCTAGCTAGCAACATTCTCTAGAAACCACTACTCCATGAGGATACTTGAAAAAAACAACATACAAAGGGTCACCATCCAAAGTTCTTTTCAAGCCCTCGTGCCCTTGTTCTTTCGCCAATCCCCTCATCTCTAAGGGCCCGCCCTAGCACCACACACCATCTTCATTCCCCTTGACTCGGAGGGCTTGCACCATCTCCTCGAGCATTTGTGCCCTCATGCCTTTTCACGCTAGCCGATCCGTTCGTCTTGGAGGGCCTGCACCGTAATCCTCGCGCCCTCGCCTTGAGCCCTTGTGTCCTTGCGCACCCAAGAAAAAATCCTTTACCCTGAAATCATAGATCTACAAAATGAGCATAGTGTTGAACTCTTTTACTCCCCTTCCGAAATCAATCAAGGATTTCCATCGAGTTATGCCGAATTCTTCAATAAAAGTATACGTCCCCAGAAAGGGTATTGTGTATCTGGAGGATTCAGACTTCGTTTCAAGCAGCAATCTTTGAAAGGAAAGAGATTTCGTCCTAGCTCAATGTTGTTCATTCTCTGCTAAAGAAATGGGGGTTTTATCAGTACTTTTTCCAGCCTATGTCTAGTTTCAAAAAAAAGGCCTTGAGGGAACGAGTAGTGCGCCGCCGCCTTTTGTCGAGGAGGTCAACCACTCGATCAGCCCCCAAAATTGATTTGGGGAACCTATGTACCAAAAATCGCTCTATGGCAGACCAAGACGACCCACTAATTGGAAAGAGCAATCCCAAATCCACCAAGACCATCAAATTATAAATCCAATTTTGTGGGTGTAGAAAAGAATGAAGGAATTTAAAAAGGAAAATCTAGGGCTCATGTATTGGGATACAAGCGAAAATTAGGCAGAGTAATCTTGATGGGCAAAATAAAGGAGGTAAGTATCTTACCAGGGCAAAGGAGATGAGTGGAGAATGGACTCGCTAGTTGCTTAAAGTCAATGGGTTTAGCACGTCGATGGCACCACGAGAGAGGAAGGAAGGTGAAAGCCCATCAATCCCTAAGCCGCCACTGGAGATGGCTAAAATGGTCTCCTTGAAAGCATCTATAAAGATTAAAGACCCCTCCTTCAGCTAGTAAAGACCATGCGCGTAGGTGGCTCGTTGTCATTGCTGATGAAAAGACCCAAAAGGGGAGACACTCTAATGTTTGCCGGAAAAAAAAAATACGACGCCCGAGGAAATTCCCAAAAAAGGAAAGGTTTAAAGATGTCAAGCAAGGGCAACTCCTGAGCTCACCACAGTCGACACACGAACCTCGGGTCATCAATTATCTTGGAGTAGGCACTAAAGTTTCATCTTTTCAGTCGCCTCGTCACTCGCTCAGTGAAAGACTACTGAGAAGTAGATTACCTGAGAATGTGTGACCAAGGACAGTATCGACTTATTAGAATGCAAAACTAGCACAAGCCTGTGCCACACGAAGAATCCAAATGATCGCAAGTTCAGCGCAAATGGAAATAACCGTGACAAGCCATCGCTCGAAGAACCAAGGACCCCTACTGCACTTCAAGAACTATGTCATACCAACAGTGCAGAGCACAAAGAGTTCAAGTCGAGAAGAACCCGTGGACCACAAAGTAACAGGAAAAAGCAAGTAGACAGTCCCTTGGTGATTCAAGTCAGCCTCATGCCATCATGGAGCCTGACTTGGGGGACAAATGTCAAACACAAATTTTGGCACTGCCGTGAAGTGGCAAGACACCACAGTCACCATTGCTCACCTAGGAGGATGACCCCCATCATTCCCTCACCACTTATGCATAAAAGGATCTCACCAACACAAGCCTACTCCTCCCATCATGTGAAGTAAAGTGGTAGCCAATAGCCCTAGCCAATCGCCAACTATAGGAGGGATGATTTCCAGCCGATGGCCCTAGCCAGTCGCGCCAACCAATCATGCTATCCATTCAGGTGCAAGCTAATTGCAAAAAGTGCTAGCCAATCATCAGAGGAGCTATCCGATCGCAAGAGCTCTAGCTAATCCTCAGTGGCCCTCGACACCTGATCCATCTCCCGCAATTAAGTGCATCGAGTACACACCATAAGCCTAAGCTAGTCGTGAGGAGTTCTAAATGATTTCTAGAGGACCTCGCCGGTCGCTGGTGGCCCTCACCACACGAGCCTTCTCCAACACCAGAGTGCGCCTTCAACTTTTAAAGGAACATGAGACATCAGATTACCATTTTTTGTGAGGCAGAAACCTGCCTTTGTCCAAGTGTACCAAAAATTAGCCTGATCGGGAAACAGGTTGGCACCATCAGCACTTCCCATCTCTATGGCTATAAATAGTGCAAATCAAGATGCAAGAAAGGGAGAGGGTCAGATCGATCGAGATATAGGAGAAGTTGGCTAATTTGCTCATTAAATCAATAACTATTCATCTTCAAGAGAGCTTTCATTCTCCATTGTTGTAATTGCCCCAAGAACAAGATCGAACTCACTGTACTTGTTCTTGAGGGTTCATAGTTCATCATCAATAATACTGACTAAAGTAGACGTTGCTCATTTTTTTGGGGTTGAACCACTATAAACCTTTGTCTCTTTCATTTATTATAGCAATCATTTATCGTTTTTTGGTTCACTATTCACAACCAAGATTCCACTCCAGATTTTACACATAAAACAAATCTTCATTCATTGTTCTATGCAAGTTCACGAAAAAACAAGTCAACAATGTTGTTCCCAACAACTCTTATAGGAGCATCAAAGACTTGGTTTGAAAAGTTCCAAAAACATTCTATTTCTTCGTGGGAACAATTATTCAAGGATTTTCTAAAGCAGTTTCGAGCTGCAAAAAGTATTAAGCCTGAGGCTTCATCTTTGGCCAATATCAAGCAACAACCAGGGGAATCTCTCAAAAAAGTATATTGGGAGATTCAATATTGAGGCGTCTAGAGCACGAGATGTTGACGTCCTTAGCCACCTAATCGCCATCTGAGCTGGAATCCTACTAGGAAGCGCCCTTTGGGATGACCTGCAACGAAAACCACTTCAAACCTTAATGGAATTTATAGACCAAGCCTAAAGATTCATTAAGGTAGAGGAGACCAGGTCAGAACTATAGGTGGCACCTCCAGCCCCTATAAATACAACAATGAATACAAACTCAATTGCGAGCTCGACAACACCAACTACAGTGCACCCTTCTGATGATACCTCTTTCAAGAGGAAGAAGAATGATTGGAATATTCTTGATGTGGAAGGGAGTAAGAAGAAGAAAGGAGACAAGTAATATTGGGATTATATGACTTTAAATTTTGCAAATAAATAATTAATAATGGTAATCATTCAATATTCCAAACCTTAAGTGTTAATCAAGATCCAAATACAAAGTCTGAATGCAGTTCTTGATAATCAAAGAAACATGTTCATGGTATGAAACTAAATAATTTAATGATGATAAGATGATAAGATGAACTTAGATACATTTAATCATCAATACAAGATTAGGGTTAGAGAGATACAATCTTTGTATTGAGCAACTTACATCTTCAAACTTCGGGAACTTCTAAGTTTTATACACAATTAGAATATTGTTGTCCAAAATATTTATTCCAAGCCTTCCCTATTGCTTGAAGCTTCATTTAAGTAGAATAAGATTTGAGATTTAACAAGCCTAAAAACTTATTGAAGTCAAGCAAAGCTTGATGAGTTTCGTGGAGAAAACTTTGGTTATTGAGAGCTAGCGAGAGAGAGTTGGAAAGTGTGATAAAGACTTTTCCTCTCTAATAACCCATATTTATAGTGTATGCATCATTAATAGTCTAAACAATACGAATAGAGCATTTAAAACACATCATTTGGAGCATTTTATGTAAATTGTATGGACAACCGTAACAGCCCAGGCGACAGATCGCCTGGTCTGTCTTAGCTAGTGTTTGAAGCCCTAGGCAACGTGACACCTCCAAATGCTCCCAAACTTTTTGGGAATGTTTGGATACCTGATTGTATTACTTTAGACCCATAAAATTCACTTTTTGATGCCTTCTACACAATCTCATGATTTCACTTCTCCTTAAGTGAAAATCGTTAAGTGTTTCACACCTCAACGTGTAAACATCTTAACCGTTATATTCAACCAATCTCAACATTCCCTACTTGGTTAAATATAATCCTCTCTTCTTAGCTTAACGGTTTTGGTGCATAAAATAAAGTATCTTTTGATTTGAACATTACCTTAGTGAATGTATTACAAAGCCTTATCAAAGTCAATGATGTCTTAAAGATTAAACCAAGTACTCCTTAATGATAAAACTGGTAACACCTCACACACCTCCACTTGACCATTCATTTTCCCACTTTTCTTGCTTAGCATTCAAATGGCCATGTGCTCATCCATTTCATGAACTTTCTGAGGAGAAACTCCAACCCCCATGAGAGGCAGCACAACCTCTAAGTTCACATAGGTGAAGTTCTTACAATATCTTTGCTACCTTTAGAGATGCTTTTTGCACACAACTGAACTTCATTAAAATCCTTAGGCTTAACCCTCACTCGGTAACAACCAACACTGACCATCCTTGGATGAAATTAATGACTTTGTTAGTGTTGAAACTATTCACCCAATAAATTTTTCTTACCCATTGAACTCTTACCCTTGATGTTCACAGGTTTGGAATTAAGTTGCCATCATTGGTGAATATATTATTCTAGTAGTTTTATTCATATCCCTTTTTAAGTGGAACTTACTAACCCCTTCCAAAGAGGTTTTGTAAATTGATCTGCTATGTTTTCACTTGTCTATATATGAGATCGATATGATTCCTCCTCAAATCAGCTGCCTCACATACTCATGTCTTAGAATTATATGTCTAGACTTCTCAAGCCAATATAAGTTGTAGCTAATGAGGTTTTTTTATCAACATTGGGATATTCCTCATGAAATCCCTAAGCCATTTGGCCTCTTTTCCATTTTCCGCTATAGATATGAACTCATTCTCCATGGTTGAGTGAAGTACATGTTTGTTTCTTTGGGCCCTAAGAAACCTCTCCTCTTTGGAGCATAAACACCCAACCACTGGTGGAGAGATTATCTCTCACACTTGATATTCAACTTGCATCGAAATATTCTTTAAGTATCTTCGAGAACTTTGAATATTGGAGGCCTAGTTGCTTGGTCCTTTTAAGGTACCCTAAAACTTTCTCAATCGTTTTCAATGTTCCATACTTGGATTGCTAGTAAACCTACTTAGTTTTCCAACCGTATCTACATATCCGCTCTTGTACAATGAGTAGCGTACATTAGACTCCCTAATGCACTTTCATACTCAAGTTGAGCCACTGCTCTACCATTATTCACTTCAAGCATTATGCTTGAATCAAATGGTGTATTTTCCTCTTTGATTTTGAGATTACTAACCTTGTCAAGCACTTTCTCAACAAACTGAGCTTGACTTAAGGTATAACCCCCACTATTTCTTCTCACTTTTATACCAAAGAAGGTATCAACCTCCCAAAGGTCCTTCACTTGTCCATTATTGTGTCTACAACCATCCGAAACAATAGCTTTATCAAACTTCTCATGCCATTATTTCGAAGCTTGTTTTAAACCATATATGATTTAACAAACCTACGCACTTTATGTTCATTTCTCCTTAGAAAAAATCCCTCCGGTCATTCCATATAAATCTCCTCATTGAGATCTCTATTTAGGAATGTCATTTGGATATCCATTTTATGAAAATAAATGTTATATATAGATGATAAGGAAAACAAAACTCTTTTTGTGTTTGTCCTAGCAACTGGTGCATACTTGTCAAAGTAATCGATTCATTCCTTTTGTTTAAACCATTTTTGCTACTCATCTAGCTTTGAAGGTTTGTGTGTGCCATCAGTGTGATATTTCCTCCAAAATACCATCTTGCACCCAATTGGTTTTGAACCTAGTAGAAGGTCTACCAATTCCAATGTGTGGTTTGACATAATTGAATCTACCTCATCATTTATTGTCTCCTTCCAAAAAGCAGAGTCTCTCGAAGAAATTGCTTCTTGGTAGGTTTTGGGATCATCCTCAACTTGAAGAATCATAGGAAATTTCCATGTGACTTCTTCAAGTTTACCGTAGAGTATCTCTACTTGAGAACATTTCTCATTTGATCCCAACTCTTTAAGACTTTGGCTTCTTCGATGCAATATAGGTTGCACATCAACGTTAAGATCTTTCTTTTTAAGAGATTCTCCAATACCTGTAGGTTCATGAGAGTTGCTATCACAATATAACATATTCTCAAAGAACTCCACTTCTCTTGAATCAATTATCATATTAGACTCTAAGTCTAATGACCTATTGGCCTTGTTATTTGAGACATACCCAACGAATGCACACTTTACAGCCCTTGGACCCAACTTGGTCCTTTTAAGCTCCGTTTTCTTGCAATAAGCAAGGCACCCCTACACTTTAAGATAGCCTAGGTTAGGTTTCTTTCCTCTCCATAACTCATATGGAGACACATTTTTCTTTTTCATAGGAATTCGATTCAATATATGACACGCAGCAAGGAAAGCTCCACCCCACAAATTATAACACAATTTAGCATGTAAAAGCATAGGGTTAATCATCTCAAGATAAAACCTATTATTTCTTTCAGCTATTCCATTTTGTTGTGGAGTGTATGGTGCAGTGCATTCATGTATAATTCTATTCTGTTCACAAAACACATTGAAATAATTTGAAAAGTATTCACTACCCCTATCACTACTAAGAGTCTTTGCTTTTCTTTCCAATTGATTTTTTACTTGGGCTTTATAGATTTTAAATACATTAAATGCCTCATCCTTACTCTTAAGCAAATACACATATGTATATCTAGAGAAATCATCTATAAAAGTCATGAAGTATCTATTTCCTCATCTAGTCAACATGTCATTCAATTCACATAAATCAGTGTTATGATTAATGCCCTAAAAGCATGTGAAGATATTTTATTGATTTAAATAAAAGTACATTTTTATTACATTTGAATGTTATAATTATTGTTTGAATTAATTATATAATAATTTCAAGAAATTTTTTTATTCATTTATGAGAATATGACATTGTATTAGTACGAGAGAATTAAGATCGTATATAATGAATAAAATAGTCAGTAACATATTAAAGTAATGAATCTTTAATGAATGGTTGCTAGTATGGTTTACTAAGCATATGAGGCAAGTGATCTAGATTCTGATAACTAATATGGATAAACATCTTAGTAAAGGTGTTGTGTATAATAGAAATTATATATGATAGGACAAATGAGAATTAATTATCTTTATAAACTTACCATTTGACATAAGGATTTAATTCTTATTATAATAGATTATCATTTGTAGACCAGTCTAAATTCTGAGTATTCATGAACTCCTGTTTATGTTTATTGGATCTTATGATTCACTCGTTATGGTTTCTTAGTATAATGAGGCTAATGACTTTTGTTTTGGAGATTCAATATCATGAATGGATGGAAACATGATTTAAAATAATGAAATCCATACTTTCCTAACGGATGGAATATTGGTTCCCTTAAGGGTTAATTTTGATACTAAATAGTTATTGAGATGAAATCTATAATATGATTATAGATTAATTATTCGCGAATGAATTAATGGCACTTAAGGATCAAGAGGTAATTAGAAGGGTAAAACGGTAATCTTGACAAACTCTAATTAATGAACCAAAAAATGGAGGGCAGAAGTACATTTATTGATTTTATCAATGTACTACAAGAGAAAACTCTATAAATATAATTCGATAAATACTTAGAGTGCAATTCTATATTTATAGTGGATTAATCATGGAATTAATAAATAATATTATTAGATTAAAGAGTTTAATTAATAATCTTGTTTAGTGGAGCTTCGTATTATAAGTCAATGGTCCCTAAATCACCTCTATCCTATACTATCAAGGGTAAGGATGTCAAAAGAAAGATTTGTAGAGAAAAAGACATAATTGCAAATGAAATAATTTTCTAGAGCAAGGAAATAATTATGTGATAGTTATGGACAATTAATTAATTAATTATTTAACTATATAGTTTTTATTTTAACAAATTATATGTTAAAATAAATATTAATCACGTTTCGATTAATATAGAGAGAGACTAATAATTATCATATTTATAATAAGATATTTATTTGTTTATTTAAAACTAATATTTTAAGATAAAGTTAATTTTGAATTAACTGATATTTATTTTAGGATAAATATATTGTCTTAAATATTAATTAAAGAAACACATGAGAAAATTAGGGAAAATCATATTGTGACTCACGCCACTAACTGTATTGCACAATGAGTAGGATTTGAATTTTGAATTTCAAATAATTTGTTTTTTTAATTTTATATATTTAATTATTCTTTTTAAATATGATATAAATTAAATACTTCAATAGGTTATAACTGATTAGTTTTATTTTAAATAAAATAAAAATGAATTAAATTAGTTAATTATTCTTATAAACTTGAAAAGAAGCAATACTTTTCAAGAAGTTGTATTCAAGAATTTTTTATTGTCAGACTCTCTCTCGAGAAAAGAAAGCGATACATTTTTCTAAACTTGAAAATCTATTCACAACATCCTTTCTCTATCAAACATCTCTAGATCTCATGTGTAGAGTACATCTAGTGAGTTTTAAATCAACCTTTTGAATCCTACGTGCCCACACACGTCCTTTTGTGTTTGAGGATTGGTCTGGAAGATCAAGGTGTGAGCTTTCAGAATAAGGATATGAAGATTGTTGATTTATACAAAAAGATTCGTAGACTCTTGATAAGCTACAAGAGGTAATCTCTAATCTATTTGTGTTTGATTTAATATATCTATATATGTATGATACTAGCTGATATTAATAGTTTTTTTTTTAAAATAACACATTCCGCAGCGCAATCTATGTATTAAATCTAGCAAGTTTGAACATCTATTAACACTTGGAAAATATTTCTTTACCATATTACATTTAACGCATAATTAAAATTTATCATGCTCATTCACATCACAGTTAATCTATACCCATTTAAAAACTCTTTTAATTGTGCAATAATCTATATGAACAAGTCTACTATTCCACAAAGTAATAGAATTGGAACTAACCACATTGCAGGATTCAGATGCCATATCATTATTGTTGCTATCAAGAGTAGAAAGTTTGATCATTCCATCACATGAATAACTCCTTCCCAAAATAATGTCAAATTTAGTCAAAGTGAGTTTACTGAATTCAAACTCAATTTTGATACTGGATTTCCTCAATAGACTTCCACTCATAATGTTTCTAGACATATTGGGAACATAAAAAACATTAGTTAGGGTCACTTTCTTTCCATTAGTGAAGAACAAATCAATGCAGTCTTTTCCAAGTACCTTGGATCTTTTTTCATTTCCTATTTGGACTTCAAGTCTAACTTTTGCACTTTCAAAGGTTTTGAAAAGAGTGTTATCGTAGGTTGCATGAATGATGGCACAAGTATCATACCACCATCCTTGCACCTTTTCTTGAGTTGCATTAACTTCACTCAAGGTTTCAATAATCTCAACATCGCATTGGCCTTGGTACCTTTACTTAGGTTTGCAATGATCTCAACATCAAATGTATTGACCTTAGCATCTACACTTTTTTTTTAAATGATTTCATCATCAATTGCATTGACAGATTCACCTTCTCTTAATGTTGCATTAGTCTCATCTCTACATGCATGAACCATGCAATTCTCTTTAGGGTAATCATACATTCCTCATTGAATGTATTATTCTCAAGTAGGGTTACAATGCATTTCTCATTAAATGCATTAAATTTAATCAAAGTCACAAATATTTTATCATCAATTAGAGTGACCAAATTAAATTCATTTAAAAGTGCAATGATGTCAACATAAATTACCTTAACCCCATTCTTATTATGGTTAATTTTACAATTACCATATCTCACATGATGATCAATAACTTTACAAACAAAACAAGTATAACAATAACCCTTGAATTTTTTTATTAAAATTCACCATTGTTTTATGAACATAAACAATAATCTCAAACTCACAAGAATATGCCAATAAACACATTTCATTCAAATTCTTGCAATCTACACATTTAGAAATAAGGATTTGATGATACCAATCTCATTAAGTATGTAATCAGATTGAGTTGTCTCATCCTTTATTGATGAAGACTTTGAATCCATATCTACATTCATGTAGAGCATGTCCAAATAGAACTTTCTTTGATCTTTCATGGTTATGTGTTCAACACAAACCAAATAATTAAGCAATGATTTGAAGGTTGTTGAAGATGAACCAATTCCCCTCATTGTTGATTATGCAAAACAGGAAATGAAAGTAATTAGAATAGAGATTTTGATTGTTGGGAATATATGGCTTTACACTTTGCAAAAAAACAATCAATAATGGGAATAGGTCAATATTCCAAACCCTATATGTTAATCAAGTTCCAAATTAAATGTATGAATGGAATTCTTGATAATCAAAGAAACATGTTCATGATAGGAATGTTAATCTTGAATATAAGTAACTAAATGATTAAATGATGATAATATTAACTTAGATACATTTAAATCAATACTAACAATGAAAACACAATAGAATGAAAAAAAAATACAAGATTAGGGTTGAGAGATACAACCTTTGTATTGAACAACTTGAATCTTCAAACTTCGGGGATTTCTAAGACTTTTACACAATAAAAATATTGTTGTCCAAAATCTCTATTTCAAGCCTTCCCTATTGCTTGAAGCTTCAACTAACGAGAATGAGAATTGGGATTTAACAAGCCTTAAAACTCATGCAAATCAAGCAAAGCTTGATGAGCTTATTGGAGAAAACCTTGGTCTTTGAGAGCTAGAGAGAGAGAGAGAGAGAGGTTAGAGAGAGAGAGTTGGAAAGTGTGATGAAGACTTTACAACTCTAATAACCCATATTTATAATGTAGGCATTTTAATTAGTCTAACCAATATGATTAGAGCATTTTAAACACATCATTTTGAGCATTTTTTGTAAATTGTACTGACACCCGTAATAGCCCAGGTGATGCATCGCCTGGCACCTGGCGATGCATCCCTAGTCTATCTCAGCTAGGGTTTTGAAGTCGTTCGTGACACATCACACCCTAATTTGGCACTCCAAGACTTGTCTCAAAACACCTCAAAATTCTCCCAAACGTTTTGGGAATGTTTGGATACCTCATTGTATCACTTTAGATGTAACGCCCTAATTTCTCATAGATTATCGAGAACACAGCGTTGGGTCATAATCGTAAATATTTCTCTTTTATTGAATAAAAAACTTGAAAATAAATACATACATGGATCCATGGTTTTACAAAAATAAAAAATTGTCTTTAACACAAAATGAAAAACATTTAAGTAAAAATTTAAAATAATATGCTTTTTATAAAAATAGGCCCGCTTGATCTTCCTCGACTATATGGTCCCCACAAGTACATCACGAAGCTGTTAGGTCCCCACTCGCCACCGACCTTTCTGTCCTTAATTTCCTGAAATAACAACATCATAAGGAGTGAGCTTCTAAGCCCAGTAAGGAAAATACAAACAAGAGTTAGTCATATAATCAAACATAAGATAAATTCACAAGAGTCATACAAACACAAATCCCTAGGTCATATCATAGGTTAAGTCATAATTCTACATCATAATCAAAGTCATAAATCATAAATCATACTCTAAGTCATAAGTCATAGGTCATAAGTCATAAGTCATAGATCATAAATCATAGGTCATAAGTCATAATCATAACTATAGGTCATAGGTCATAATAACAAGTCAGATATAATAAAAAGATAAGTGTTTATACAAGGGTGGCAATTAAGCCCCAGACATAAGTCCGTCATACACCAAACATCACTTAGGTCCGTCATAAAGTTTTTGCAACCGAGCCTACCGAACATAAGTCCGTCATACATCATTGGACACCTTAGGTCCAGACACACTTACCCCTTTATTCTACCTGAAATGTTAGGTCATAAAAAACATAAACTAGATCATAAACTATATAAACTAGGTCATAATACTAAACTACCTAATTTTCCTTACCAAAAATCAAAATATTGGAGACAAGAGCGGGATTGAAACTCCTAAAACCAAACATAAAGAAACCATAAATTTCCTAAAAAAATAAGATGAAGAGAAGATCTAAACCATCAGGATAAGAACTTACCGAAAACTTTATGTTTCAAATAAATTGAACACCTAACCAAAAGTCACTATCACAAGTTAGGATTTGAAGAAAAATGAAAGAATAATAGAAACTATAGTGAACTAAACCTGAAGATAAAGAATACCTTGGATAGCTTAGAACCTTGATCTATACATCGAACACCGAAATCACACAAATTCCTACTTCCCAAGAGTTTATATAAGCTTTAGATTTGGAAGCTTTAATCCCAAAACCCTAGTGTTTCTCTCTAGAATGAACTTCGCAGCTTGAAGGCTCTGAACCGTGCTTGAAAGATGAAGAAAATGGCTGAGTGAAGGGTCCTATTTATAGATTTCAAGGAGTGTAACTAACTCCTTTAAAATGAATAAATAAATGATTAAAAATGAATAAATTTGAATTATCTGTTCAACAGATTTCCAGAACTCGGTCAAAAACGATAAGGAACGAATCAAGGTTGTTGAGGGTTGTTTCTAGTTCAGAATTTTACGAAAAACTTAAATATGGTCACTGGAGCCAATATATCGCCTAGGGTAGGCAATATATTTCCCCTACCATGATTCCGATGGTCCGTGGTTTCGTTTGTGCAAAGTCGACGTGTTTTTCGTATCAATTATAGGCGATATATCGACCCTTATAGCTGTGATATATCAGCATACACTGATATTTCAAACAAGTTTTTGCACATTTCAGGATAATTTTAAATTGATTAAAACTACTTTGACTGAGTAAAACGTGATCCTAACAGATAATGGAAGGTTCTAGAGCTTCTAGATCTTTCTTTTAATTAAACTATTCATAAAAAATATTTAAATCCTTAATAAACATGCTTGGGACTAGTGTCACATTCTTAATTATTCTATCTAAACCTTAGGTTATAATAAATAATATTCTTAGGACCATATTCATTAATCAAACCTTATGATAAAATTAATATTTCTAAACCATAGGTTAAACTTAAAAAATTCATAACTATTTCTACGAGTTTCCAACTAAATCCCGACTTGAACAAATATTCACGAAAACTAAAATTCTACAGCTACTACTACTGCTGCTACTATCTAGCTAAGTAAAATTCTGGGATGCTACATTAGACCCATAAAAGTCACTTTTAGATGCCTTGTACACAATCTCATGTTTTCACTTCTCCTTAAGTTAAAATAGTTAAGTGTTTTGCACCTCAACATGTAAACATCTTCACCATTATATTTAACCAATCTCAACAAGTACATCACCATATACACCGTGTACACCGAACTAACAGAACTAGGGAAAATATTTATGTGGCGAATGAAAATTAGGTCTCATTCCAACGACCTGAGCCCATGTCCAATCAACGCGCCGAAATAGATCATAACATGTACATCAAGTTTCATAAGGGCACTGGCCATATGAAGGTTGAATGTAGACAACTCAAAGATGAGATCGAAAGTCTCATCTCAAGAGGTTACCTCGCGCAGTATGTTCAAAATAGGGTCAATATGTTAGAGAATATATATTTATACTTAATGGAAACATGGAAAACCCAAAATACAACTCTATGCAAAAAATACAATAGAAAAGGTAATTGATTAAATAAACATTACAACTCAATTGCTTAAAATACAAGTAAATAAAAAGACGTAGAAGAAGAAGATTACAAACCTAAAAAAATAATAATACAAGTAAATAAGATCAACAAGATGAAAAGAATGAAAATAAAATCAATAAAAAGAACAAACTCTCACACAACCAAAGTGTAGAGTAGTGGGGATCACCAACTTGAACAAGGTTCAAAACCTTTGTCCAAAAGCTTATTTCCCCCTATTCTCTAAGCACTAAGGGATCTCTCTAGGAAATAGCCCTGTGGAATTATCAAGCCTCTATGGTGTATTTTTCAGCCAAGTGCTTTGTGGATGGAAAATGGTGTCTCTTACAAGTGAGCATTAGGCTCTTATTTATTGAGTTTTTGAGACACCCTTTGAATTTCAAATTCCACCAACCCCCATGGTTGTTACCAATGATTAATTGGATGTTTATGGAATTAAAATAGAGATTTTGGAGTTACTTGGCTGTTGGAAACGTTCAAAATTGGATAAAATCGAAGTTTGGAAAATAATGTCAGCCACTTGGGTTGCGGCCCACGATGTTTTCTGCCTCTTGGGCCGCGGCCTGAGTAAGACGTTTTTTCAGCAACCAATTTTCCAAAACATTCCAAATTCATTTCCACTTAATTTTGTAACTATCATACACATTACGGGAGTTAAAAACACATCTCTAACAGCCATATCTCTTATGGCTTTGAGAAATTCAAATCAAAATGTGTAATATCAAATCTACACATTATTGGGTAATATTTGAGAGTTACAAGTTTGTAATTGTTTTTGTAACTCCAAAATATGTCACATTTGCCACACACATGTGTCCAAATTTTGTGATTTTCAATAATATGTTACAAGGTGTGACAAATCACAATTTGTCACATTATTTAATCTAACTTATATTATATGAAATAATATAACACAATAACCAATGACAGGACCCACAAAATCAAGGGCGACAGTAGCTCTTCCTATAGCACCACCGCAACTTGCATGACCCCTAGCTCGGGAGGATAATCGGACACCTCCAATTGATGGAGAAGGTGTAGTAACCTTCCCTGGAGGACCCCATATAGCCAGAACGAGCAGGAATGCCCAAAAGAGGTATGTGGAGGAGTTAAAAGTAGAGGATGGTACACCTTACATTCCAGAGCCACGAGCTCCAAAACAACAATGGGTCGAGTCCTAGCCAATAACTATCATTGAGGTGATGCCTCTCTTATATAATTTCTATGTAATGACCCATTGATCATCACCATCCGGCTCTCCAACAAGAGATTTCATCGAGCGCTAATTGATAATGGTAGCTTGGTTAATATCTTTTACAAAACAATGTTGGGAAAGATGGGTTTATCAATTCAAGACCTTAAGGCATGTAAAATGACCATGTACATATTTTTAGGAGAAGGAATTGCGAACAGTGACCATTGAGCTCCTCGTAACACTAGGGGAATATCTGATCTCGGTAACCAAGATTTTTTTGTTTGTTATGGTAGATACGCTACAATATTTTGCTCGAGAGACCAGTCTTGATCGAGTTGGGGGAAACAACATTAGTAAGAAATTTGGCTGTAAAGGGTGACCAATTGGCAGCTGGGGAATGCGATAGTATTTCCATGAAAGGAAGCGGCCAACCCATCGCACAATTGTTGGTTTTAATCAAAGAGATAGAAAGAAAGGGTTTTCGAGATTGAATGAGAGATTGACACTCGCATGGGAGAAGATCGAGCTAAACTCGGACTTATAAAGGAGCTTGAAGGAGTCCAACTCGATAGTAAGGATCCGACTAAAGTTATAAAGATCAAGAAAAATCTTGCCAAGGATGCAAAATAGCAATTAACCAGATTTTTATAGAAACACAAAATATGTTTTTGCAGGTCTCACTCAGACATGATTGGAATCAGTCCAAATATAATTAGTCACACCATAAACATAGATAATTCTTTCCCTATGAAGCAACAAAAATGAAGGTTGCTCGACGATAAAAAAAACAAAACATTAAAGGATCAAGTTGACAAGTTAAAAGCCAATCACTCAATAAGTGAAGCTTTTTATCAAAACTAGATAGCAAATAAAGTATTAGTTCCCAAATCCAAGGAGAAATGGAGAACTTGCATTGGTTATTTAGAACTAAATAAAGCGTGTCCAAATGATTGTTTTCCACTACCTCAGATCGACCAGATCGTAGATGCTACCTCGGGTCCTGATATCATGTCTTTTATGGATGCATATTATGGATATAACCAGATAGCCATGCACGCTCTAGACCAAGAGCACACAAGCTTTGTAACAGATAAAGGGTTGTGTTGCTACAACGTAATGCCCTTTGGGTTAAAAACATTGGAGCAACATATCAAAGACTTGTGAATCGAATGTTCATTGACCATATAGGAAGGAACTGTTGGGGTTTTATGCCCTAATTAAAACCCAATTTCTTTGTAATTTCATTTCTTATCAATAAAAGAATAGAAATCAATTTCTGACTTGGTCAAGCACTTTGCTCACATGTTTTATTTACATGATTATTTGTTTAATATGAACTTCTATTAAATCGCGAGCATATAGCTAATCATATCTATAGTGACGTAATCACAGTGGAATATAAATATGATTCTATGTTCAAACATAGGCTAGTCCTAAGATTAGACAGTGCATAGGATTTACACTGACTTGCCAATCTATGATAAAAATCTACTAACACATTGTAGTGTTATGTTGTTTCTAGAACATTAGCAAAGTAGACAAGATTGGATGTATTTGTTACATCAGACTGGATCGATGTTGACAGTGGATAGGATAAGTAAACATATCATTATTATCTTTTCTAGTCATATCATATAGTTGAACTTAGGTCAATTCAATCTCAATTCTGAGTGGTTAGTATTCTAAGTGATTGTATTATTTGAGTTCTTTGACTTGTTCGTTACCAGCTTACCCTATCGACTAGCCCATGCTTACATCTTGGGAACTCGGTAGTATAATTGAGAGGGAGTGTTAAATCATAGATATGAACATCTATAGCTTCTGATGAAGAAGTAAAAAGATGGTTTCCTTTTAGTTTGGTTCAAGTTTTTAAATGATAAAGATCTCATTTCAGTAATTAATATTAGTTTATTGAAATATCATTTACAAGGAGCAGTATTTTTAGTCTCATCTCATTGTAGACCATCTATAGAGGGTTGAGTGATAATTATGGTTGTAACAATGGATAACTAATAACACATCTATATTGCTTATAGAGCGTTCTATGAATTCAAGAGTGCAATTCTCAGTCTCTAGTGGACTCACGAGGAATTAATAAGTTAGTAAATTTATTTATTAAATTTATGATAAATTATTGGAGCTTGATTTCATAGGTTCATGGTCCCCACTGTACCTTGGATAAATTATCTAGATAGTCTCAATTAATTGATTTAATTATCTATTAGAATTATCAAACCTGACCAGATCAATTTGGATAGTTTCACAGAGTTATACAATTTAGAGAAGAAAAGACATTTTAGGGCAAATTTATTAATTAAGATAAATAGGTGTCTAAATTATTAAATAAGTTTAAATCAATGTTCAAATTATAAATAATTAATTTGATAAAGGATTTAAATAAATATTTAATTAATTAATCAATAGAAAATAATACGAGCCTTGATTTTAAGTCCATTGGGCTTATAATTAAATGAGAAATTTCACGGGCCTAAAGCCCATGAGAATTTAAACCTGATGGCTGATATTATCTATTATTTTATTGATTTTTTAATTAAAATAAATGGCCCAATTGAGCCTATAAAAGGAATGTTAAGTGAGAGTTGAAATCAGATTTTTGAAAGACTATTTGACAGATGATCAGAAGATCTATTCTTGATGCTTTAGGGTTTTAGACTCTCTCTAGCAAAAGTCCTTTTCTAAGCCTCCATATTCTCTTATCTTCTTCTTCTCTCTGAATCTCTCTCATGTGTTGAGAATTGCCAACTCTAGTCTAGGTGATTCTAAGGATACTTTGGAAGGTTGTGAAAAAATTTGAAGATCGGAAGGTGATACTCTGCGACAGAAAGGATTCAAGGGTTAGAGAAACTGAAGGAGTGATAAATACATTCTGCTGCATATAATGTAAGTGTTCTTATCATTATCTTTGTTTAAATTCAATTGTAGAAACATGTTCTAGGTTGTCTTATATTAAAGTGTTTATTATATGATTTACATGAAAATAATTAAGATCATGTATAAATTTTCCAAACAACTGGTATCGGAGCCTTTGGTAATCTTTATTTTCATGAATGAACATGTATGGAATTGATTGATATGTTAGGTTATTAATTGGATGGTACATGTTATTGGTGCATGTTTATGTTTTATTATGTAAATTTAGCAATAATTTGGTTGTTTTTGGCTTGTTTTGGGATTGAAAAACTGCAGAGATATTTTTTTTTAATTTTTTGCGATTGAATGAACATGCGTGCATACTAGGCACGCATGAAAAAACCGCCAGGACCTCGGCCGTACAAACATCCATACGGATCCGTATGGCGTTAGTGCCGGACCCCGTGGCAACATTTTTTCGCAAAAAAATAATTATTTTTTTATTTTTTAAATTGGATATTTTGTGCAGTTAAGTTTAAAATATTTAAAATTGATTATTTGATTATTTTAGATATTTTAGTTTTTTTTAAATATTTTGACTTTGTTATTTGATAATAAAGATATTTTAAGATATTTTTTATTTTGTTATAAATGAAATATTAAAATTAGTTATCTGATTATTCAATATATTTTTATTGTTTAAAATATTTGAAATTTGTTATTAGATAATTCTAGATATTTTAAATTTGGGTAAAAGATAGTTTGATATTTTAAATTTTGTTAAAATATTTAAAAAATAAAATATCTTGTCTTTCCTAACAACTTAACAAACTACTTTCAATTAATTATTTAAAATTTATTTTTGTTTGATAAATTCTATTTTACTTAATTTTATATTTTGCAACATGTTTAATTAATTATATTGAATTTTTTCTAATGAATTCTATTTAAATTAATTATGGTATTTTTACAAAATATTATATTGTTGTGGTATATTTGCATAATTTAATAATACATGCTCATATAGTAACATGTTAGGCTCATCTAATTAGTAACATATCAAGCATCATTATTAAGTTATTTTTTGCATTTGGACTTTAAATATAAGTATAATGATGGCTCCATATTTGTGTTTGAAAAATGTGGGAAAACTCAAATAAAACTTTCATAAAATGATAGGTTTCATTTGAGCTCATTACAAAATGTAAATTTTAAATTCCTCTCTTGTGGGTGGTTCCATTTGTGAAGGCCCGTTTGCTTTGCATGACTACAGTGAGCCTAATCAATTAATAATAATTAATAAAACGAAAGTTTAAATTTCCGTCTTTTAGACTTTGTATGGAAGTATGGGGGTCTTAGTAGTGGGAACGACATACATGACCCAACCATCCTCCATACAAGCTCAATTGTTAAGGCCAATTTGCCTTAGTTTGACTTAATTGTATAGTTTGATTATAATAGTTAAACCTAAATATTTATTAGCATCAAATTGATTCTAATTTATTTGAATTTGTTTCAATGTGACACTTTATAATTAATTGAAAATTATAGGACCTTGGTTTTGAAAATTTAATTTAATATTTTATTTTTTGGAGAACCATAGTCATTAATTTTCAAAAAAGAAATAATAAAAATACTATTTTTAATTAATAATGAGCTTATTTTAAGAATTATATTCGATCTCCACCGTTGGTTTAACAAGGTCAATAGCTTAATGGGGGCTCGACACTTTGATTCGTCCCCCTGCGAAAGGTGTTCATTAGTTATTTTGATAATGTTAGATTTCGAAAGATAGATAATTATAGGTTAAAATTCTACTAGACTCACCCCTACAGTGACTACAAGGATTAAATCTATGATTATCGAAACCGTGGGTCTAGCTTATAAAATGAGAGATTTGTTTTCTTATTTTGATCGAATAGTAAGTTGTTAATAATGGTGTCCATTATTAGATGAGTTTACAACTCTATTTAACTAATGATATTTTTTTACTCTCGCCAACTGGGGGCAACGTTGTCATAGAATAGTTAAAAACCTAAAGAAATCAAGATATGATTATTTTGTTATTTTTTCAATATCTTACATATTTATGGTATATGTTGTGCTATTTCTTGAAATTAGAGTGAATAGATGTTTTATTGGGAAAAAGTGATTGATTTGTATTTTACTGATAATTGGTAGTTTTAAGTATGGTTGTGTCTATTCAAGGGTTAGAGAAATTGAAGGAATGACTAATACATTCTGATGTGTATACTGTAAGTGTTCTTATCATTATCTCTGTTTATATTCAATTGTAGAAGCATGTTCTAGGTTGTCTGTTATTAATGTGTTTAATATATAATTTACATGAAAATAATTAAGATCTTGTATACGTTTTCCCAATAGGAACATGAAGGTGTATATGGATGACATGTTGGTCAAATCCAAACACACCACTAACCACGTTCCCAACCTAACAGAGTATCTTCATAAAATTCCTTGCATTTATAGTGTATGCTTGGGGAATCGAGGAAAATTCTGACAAAATTAAGGCCGTAATCGAAATGCCCTCAACTCATAGAGCTTGACTGGATGAATGGCAACATTGAACAGGTTCATCTCGAAGTGTACCGAGAAATGTATGCCATTCTTCAACCTTTTGAGAGGGGCAAGAAGATTGAAAGGATAAAGGAGCATGAGAGAGCCTTTCAAGCCATAAAGAAACATCTCACAAAACCACCAATTTTGTCCAAACTTGTCACGAGCGAAGTGTTGTACCTATATCTTGCAGTAACCGAGCATGGAATTAGTGTTGCATTAGTTCAAGAAGATAAAAAGGTACAACGAACAATTAATTGTGTCTGAAGCTCATAGTATGCATAGTGCAAGCATGAAGGAAGATCCTACCATATTTCCAAGCTCATCCCATATATGCTCTTACTAACCAACCCTTAGGATAAGTTCTGGAAAAATCAGAGGCATCAGGTCAGCTGTTGAAGTGGGTTGTCGAGCTCAGACAGTTTGAGATAACGTACCATCTGAGAGCGACAATTAAAGGTCAAACACTATCTGATTTCATAGTTGAGTTCATTTGTATATCTGACAAAGAGGTGATAACCCCAGCTCGAGAGTGGTGGAAACTCTACGTCGACGGATCATCAAATGAGAACGACCTACGGGCAGAGATTATACTTATGACCCCCAAAGGACATAGGTTTCATTATGCATTGAGATTTGGATTTGATGCTTCTAATAATGAAGCAGAATAAGAAGCTTTATTAGCAGGAGTTCAAGTTGATCGAGAATTGCAAGCTAAAGCTATACACTGCTATAGTGATTCTCAGCTTGTAGTTAATCAGGTAAAAGGTGAGTATCAAGCCCGAGGAATGAAAATGGCAACATACCTTGAAAAATTTAAAACAACATTCGAGCAATTCGGATACTACACAATTGATCAGGTTCTAAGAGAGCAAAGCCCAAATGTCAATGCATTAGCTCAACTTGCAGCAATTGGGGAACCTGGCACACTTAATGTAGTTCTAGTTGAATTTCTACCACAACGTAATATTACCGAGTAGGAAACGCCTAATGTTGAGATGATTGATGCACAACCAGCCTGGATGACCCCAATTCTCGATTACCTCGTCACTGGAGCACTACCCAAGGATCAGAACGAGGCTGGAAAGTTACTATATAAAATCCCAAGATATACAATTATTGATGGGAAATTATACATAAGGAGTTACTCTATGTCATTATTGTGATGCGTCAAACCACGAGAATCAAGAAAAATCCTTGAAGAAATCCATGAGGAATTTTGTGGAGATCAATCTGAGGGCATAGCATTTCGAAGAAGATTATTAGACAAGGATAATTTATGGCCCACTTTTAAAGTCGATGCCTTCAATTATGTAAAGCACTGTGATAAATGTCAGAGATTTGCATCAATACCACGAGCTCCATCGACCGAGCTAACTATGATTACTGTCCCATGGCCATTTGTTGTATGGGGGATAGATTTGACAGGCTCATTACCAATGGGACGAGGAGGCATCAGATACGTAGTGGTGGCGATTGACAACTTCACATAGTGGACTGAAGTAGAGCCACTCGCTACTATTACATCGAAAAAGGTATTAGATTTCGTGATAAAAAAACATCGTATGTTGATACGACTTCCCAAGAAATATAGTCTATGACAATGGAACTCAATTTGATAGCGAGCTGTTGACATGGTTCTGCTAGAAGAATGGTATAATAAAAAGTTTTTCATCTGTGGCACACCCACAAGTGAATGGGCATGTTGAAGCTGTAAATAAGACCTTAAAAAGTTCCATTAAGAAACAGCTCGAAGAAGCAAAAGGAAGATGGCCAAACGAGTTGCCACAAGTCTTGTGAGCATACAAGACAACAGCTCAAAACTCAACAAGACACGCACCATTCTCGCTCACCTATGGAAGTGAAGCAATGCTAGCGATTGAGGTGGAAGTCTCAACTTTATGACATGAAGCCTATGACCAAAATTCAAATCATAAATAGCTTGAAGAAGCCTTGGATTTTCTTGAAGAAAAATGAGAAGGCTCTCGAATAAGGAATGTCTTATATCAGCAATGAGGTACAAGGTATTTTAGCAAACGAGTTCGGGATAAGCAATTTGGGGTTGGAGATTTGGTGTAAAGACGAGTGAAACACCTTGGTTTTCTAGGACCGTTACACTGTGTATTTCTAAAATAGTGCTTAACTCGCTAGATGAGTCATTTGGACCTAAATGTGTAATTAAAGTTAACTAATGGATCAGGTTATAATTTTTTTGTCAAATTGTAATCATTTTCCATTAAGAGTTTAAGTGTGTACATGGGATCCCAAAAGAGTTTAAAGGTTAAATACAATTCAAAAGAATACAAAAGAGAGGTCGACCTAAGCAGAAAAATAGGGTTCAACCCTAGTCCATTAACATAGATTTCGGCGGTGGCGGTCGAGCAGGCTGCATATCTACACACAACCCTTGAAGCTCTCCAACTCATGGCTGGTTCGTCTTTCCTTTACCCTTACCTGCACCATATAGCACATGTGAGTCAAGACTCAGCAAGAAAACTTAAATAAACAGATGCAAATACTCAACATATCACAAATAGCATGCTTAGCAGTAATAACCATATTCAAGTAGGCATTTAACTTAATTATGCGACCATAGGTCACACGAGTGCATACCGCACTTGGTTTATTCAAGCGGCTTCAGAGCCAAACAAGTGCATATTGCACTTGCAAATTGGCCTAGCCATAACGACATGCATTCTACCCGACCACGACTTATAAGCCGAGTTTTTCAATCAGACTCAATCAAGTATGCAGTTTAGACATAACATAGTCATTTTTATTTAAACAAGTATTTGAAGGCTTGATTACAATCATTTTAATAATCGAGACTCAAGCCCTAATCAAAACCCGGGTGTAGTTTTCTCACCTCAGGTTCTGCGTAGAAGAACTAGTACAACCTTGAGCATGATCCTTCCCCAAACCTTTTAGGTAAACCTAGTCACAACCATAAATAGTACTCCCGTTAAGATCCTATTCCAAACATAGACTCCAGCACCAATCCTATGCTCTTGGGACCTCCAATTCCACCAAACGGGCTAGTGGAATTATCCCCCGTGCCTCTGGACCAAAGCCCTAAAAATAGAAAATTTATGGTTCGGAAAATGACGTGGTGCCGCAATGATGCCCTCTTGGCGCCGCAACGAGCCGAAAGGGTACCTTCGCCCTAACATGGTACAACACCGCAACACTGTTCATCTGGCATCGCAGCTCGAACCCAGAAAAGCTAGACCCCAAAATCACCAAAACAAATTCCCAGCCTTTTATACAAAAATTCTAACCTCAATACAGTTTAGCCAAACACCAAAGAACATTAAAGCAAGACCAAAACACCCAACAACACAAAGATCCCTAAAATCATAACTTTGAGCTTCAAAGTTCATTTCTTGCCAAATTCAAAAATCAAAGACTCTAAATCATAATTCAAACCTGCACAAGCTTTAAAATCAATTTATAAACTTATTCCCAACCTCAAAACACTGCCAAAAGTACCAATTACGAATTGGAGAATCAAAACCCATCAATATCAAGAACACCAAGAACATCAAGGAAAACTCAGAAAATTCATACCTTAGCTGTAGAATTTAGTGATTCTAGACCTAGAATGATCACCTAGCAGTGCCTAACTCTAGCTAATCCCACCCATCTTCAAGAAACTCCAACAAACTTCCAAGATTGAACACCAAATCCTCAAGTGCTTAACAAAGCTTTTGATAGAGAAACAACCAAGAGAGAGAGAGAGAGAGAGAGATGTAAAGTAATGTGTATGTCCCCAAAAGTTCTCAGCATTTAACTCAATTGGCTCAGTCCATTAGCCGAAAGACCATTTTTTCCCTCACCTCTTAATCCCTTCCAAAGCACTCTCAAGGGCATTTTGATCTTTTTCCTGAAATCCTCAAATTTTCATCAAAATTTCCCAATTAATTCCATTTAACCCAAATACTCACCAAATTGATTCTCATTACTCAATAAACCCCGGTAATTTACTAAGTTACCAAAATACCCTTAAGCTCACCCCGAGCAGGGTATTTGATCCAATTGTGACTTTTCCGCTAAATTGCTTGCTAGGATAGCCTCTTGCTAAATATCACAAATATATCCACATAAGAATGTGGTCTTAATTATAAAGCACATATAATTACGAATAAAACATAAACAGGTCGAAATTATGAAAATGCCCATTCTAATAAGAAATGGGCACACAAGCATATATAATATACTTAAATAAGCATAAGCAATGATATCATAATATAACTCATATAATTCACGTAATCACTTATATAATCACAATTAAATTATATTAACACATAAAAAATCCAATTATGTCATACCGAACACTAATCAAGGCACTAAGCCTTATTAGCAATTTTGGGACATTACAACGAGTGTTTTTGGCAACAAGGGATCCATGAGCACGAGTGCTCAGGCCAAACTGGGAAGGACCCTTTCTCGTTGATGCAATAATCCGACTAGGTGTATATAAACTAGCATGGCTAAATGGAGAATTGATCCCATGAGCATGGAATAATGAACATCTACGATCTTACTATCAATATCTTAGGAATGATGTTTATTTTATGCGATGTAATATTCGATTATTATTAATAAAATCATCACTTGCACTATTTTTTTTATGTTATTTAATTTTTTCTAGCACCTCATTGCAAAATAAGCTAAAATAAGGGGGGCACATATGGTACTGGATATAACCATAGCATGGACTTGAAAAATTAGACAAAAATAAATTGAGTATGCTAAAAAAATTAAAAAAATCAGGTTTAAAAACTTTAAGACTATCAACTCGTAAAACTTTAGGAGTTAATCGAGTGTGAGACTTATAAAAAGTTTGCCAACTCAGAATATAAGAGTGTAAACCAAGTTAATTTTAATTTCATAAGTACTGCAAATTTTTGTTTAAGGCAAATTAAAGTAGTCATATTTCAACTTAAGCATGGTTGTTTTAACAAGAAAGGAATTTGAGCACAATTTTACATACAAACTACATGAATAACAGTGTAATAACTGCCATAAATAATAAGAGCTCGAAAAATTCTAACACTTAGAAAAATTTGAGCAAACTATTATCAAAGATGCAAACTATTACAAAAAGGAGATAAGTAAATGCTTATGAAATCAAGCATATAATTGTCTCTGCTCGTTCATTATCATACCCCTTCAAAAAATAAGTTCTTGGAAACATCGAGCATAATATTATCTCAACCTCAAGGGCCTTAATTAAAAATGGCCCGAAACTCTTAATCCAAAAGAAAAATAATCAAGCATAAAAGATGCAGTTAAGAATTCCCCTCAAGCAGTTCCTCATTTGGATGTAGCTCCTCCCTTCGACGTGACCTCATCTCCCAGTTCATCATTTGGGTTATCCTCTGCAGTTGTAGTCTAGGCAACCTCTTCTACAACGATTTGTACCTTGAAATTCTCAATAAAGGCATCATGAGCATCAGCCAAAAAGGAGAAGTTTGCATCAGGATTGAAGGTCCAAACTCGATAATAGGCTAGCTCAGAATACTCAGCTTCTTTGGCCTTGGGCTCTTCTTGAAATCGAACCGTCTCCTATTCCATGAGGTCGGAGGAGGTTTTCTTCTCTTCCTTGAACTGTATAACCTTCTGGGCAAGAGAGGGTTCTTGGCCTTATGCATCCTCCAATGACTTCTTCAACGAGTCAACTTCAGCTTGGCCTTAACCTGGAGCTCCTGAGCCTCGGTCATGCCTCATTCGCTCGTAGCCATGAGGTCATTAACCTGCTTCAAAAATTAGAAGACTTCGAGAAAACCCTACATGAGGAAAATAATATATGCTAAGGCATATAATTATAAGACATTAATAAAAATAAAGTGGTACGTATGCACTTAGACTTTACCACATAAATGAAGTCTAATGCTCGATTTTGGACAGACAAGGAGGCCTCATTCTCGAGGAAGTCCCAATCCCTATAAGTCACTCCACTCAAGGTTTGAATGACTCGGGACAGGAGCTCAGACCCCAACCCAACTCTGAAATCACCAACTATGTGGGATAGGATAAGCTCCTTCTTATGAGGAGCTGCTACAACTGTCTCGAGAATAGGGGAATCAGTGCCTTTGAGGATGTGCGTTGTAAGAGCAGCCCTAGGGACCTTGTCCTTTTGGCAGCTAGGAGTTTCATCCGAGCTAGAGATGTGAAGGGTCTTGGAGGAAGGATGAGGCATTTTTCCTGTCTTCTATGTTGTGACCCCTTTTAGCACTTTTAACTTGAGGCGGGTCTTGAGGAGGTTGGTCATGCGAGATGCCATTGGCTGTATTTCGTCTCTAGGAATTACAATGAAAATTGATCAAGTTATAGAAGGGAACTCAACAAGCCATTAAAATTGTTAGTAAAACTCTCTTTGATTGTTAAAATACCTACCCTGGTCGCATGAGCTCGGATTGACATTAGTGGTTAGAATGGGTTTTGGTTTCCAAACTATTGAAGAAATACTAGGGTCACTTAGTTCTTCTTCTATTCGAATAGGGGTGAGCTAGGAAAAATATGTCCAGTCATTCGACCTAAATTTGTATCCTAGCCACTCTCAAATGTCTTCCAATGTGTATTTAACTTCTTTATCTACGAACCCACTATCATACCTATGGACTATCTAATCTACCCCCAACCAAAAAAGAAAATTATAGTTAAAATCTTGAAAGGACACTAAGAGGTTAGGGGATTGTTTGAGTAGGGTAGGAGACCATCCTGCTTGGCTGTTGAAATTACCTTCACCCATGGTCGAATGGGTTTTTCCTATCTCTTTGACCATGTACTTGTCCTAGGGAGTGTCATCCTCGTTCGAGTTAGTCTTTTGTTTCATGGAGGAGGAGCCTGGTCGGTCTAGAGGTTTCTTTTTGGATTTTGATGGAGCAGGGATAGGGACATAGGTCCATTACTCGTACTTAGGGTACATGTGGTCAGCCGCAGTCTCACCATCAAGGAGAAGGCCACATTCTCGGAGCTTAGTTTAATGCAAAGGTAACTAAGAGACCTCTCCCCATACGGGAGTTTCCCTAACTCTTCTCGGAATTGTTGCATCGTGGAAGATGCCTTAGATCGACTGTAGAAAACTATTAGACAAAAAGAAATTTAAGGATTGATTAGAAGGCAAACCATTTGAAAGGAAGAAGAATTGATGAAATTGTCTAAGTGTAAAACTTACGAATGCGTTGGAATGAATAATATTTTGTTTTCTTGAGGCCACTAGTTTAGAAGAATTGGGTTTTGAAGTTTGGAGGGTAGTTTAGGATATCTTTGAGCAAGCTCGATAGGAAGAAAAACTCGTCACCTCCTTTCTTCTTAGTAGGATTGCTTTTGACGCAGTACAGATAAATGATCTCTAGTGGAGGCGGTTCTTCCAATTTCAGCTCATGGTAGAGCGATTTGAGGGTTGAGAGGAAGCAGTAATAGTTGGTCTGGAGTGGGAAGGGGGTTGTCCTAATCTAGATAGTAGATCTTGAAGTGTTGATTCATAGGGAGGAGAGCTCCCACCTTCATGTGCTTATCGCTCCATGCTTCGAACCTAACACGAACATCCGAATCAGTCTCTCCAGGTACAAAGTAGCTCCATTCATCTTCACGAAGAGCTCAGCACATGAATGTGCCAGAAAACTTAAGCCCATTGCTAGCTAAGATGACAGACAGTTGTCTGGTTGATTTAATTGAGGACTCGTAATGCTCGGCTTCAAAGTAGGTGGCTTTGGGGATAACAACATTTTTTTGTTGACTGAGGGGCCGAACTACGGAATGAGTGACTCCTCTTGTGGTTCATTGGATTCTCCTAAAAGGGATGAAGACTCGGCTGCCATTATCTCGTAATGCAAACATGCATATATCATATGTCAAGTATCTAGATTCAAAGCATTCAACATGCTTAATCAACAATCATAAGCATAATCATAATCATGCACATACTCAGGCGTTCATGTCCTATTCATGTTTCTGGTAAACAATTCAGAATCACAAGCATAATAATAATCATGCACATTTATAGAGACTCAAGCTCTAAACAATTCTATATTCAACATTTACGTCATGCCATAATCACATGTATCACATACTAAGCGCAGTTTTCTTACCTTTAGTCCAAGCACAGGTTACCAATAAACGACCCTCGAGCATGATCCTGATTCTGATCCCCCATCGATAACCTAGTCACAACCATAATACAGAATCCCGTCAATAACGAGTAAACACAGGTGTTTGGATTGAGTCCTAGCCTCTGGGATGTTAAACCCTAACAAATCGGGTAGTAAGATCGATCCCGAGCCCTTAGGCTTAAGTTCCCATGACTAAAAACTCATATTGGCCAAAACTGCCCTTTTGGGCTGCGGCCCCAAAATCCTGAGTCACAACCTGCTCAAGAATAGTGGGTCATCCCTTCCCTGTCTGCGCCATGGGTTGCGGTTTACCTAAAAGGGGATGCGGCCCAAGGTGCCCCCAATAGCGAAAAACCACCTTTTTTCAAGCCTGGGTTGCGACAAACAATAAATGGGTTGCGGCCCAGCCATGAACACAGCTAGGAACTCTGTTTTCCCATTTTAAATCCTTCCAAAACCTATACAAACATACCCAAATGTCAAAAACAAAGTTTCCAATCAACTCAATGGCCTAAAACCATCAAAACCCAAGCTTTAAACCATTCAAAAACTCCTCAAAACGTAAAATCCAAATTCAAAATTTAAGAAATTTCAGGAATCGGAAACATGGAAAATCAAAGCTTAAATTACCTCTGATTAAGTCGTTTCTCGCTAAATCCTCTAGCTAATAATATTATAATCTTCCCTATAATTGTTATGACTCGATCCTTGCTTGAATTTGAGTATTAAAACTCGAGTTTCCTTCAAAAATGCAAACGAATGTCAAGGAGGGATAGTAGGAGAGAGAGAACGTACTGATCGTTCTTTTTATGTTTCTGACAGGTTACTTCGAGCTTAAGTAACCTCAAACAAATCCCAATGCTCGGGGTCCAAAAAATGCCCTCGAGGGTAAAATAGTCAAAATTCCCAGAATTCCCTCGTGATCTCACTAACTCCCAATATATCATCAAATAATCATTCTCATTACCCAATAACCCGGTAATGCATTAAATACTCAAAATACCTCTTGACTCACACCGAGTCAAATATGGGTCCTGTTGTCACTTTCTCACTAGCTTGCTCCCTAGGATCGTCTCGTGCCGAGTAACCCAAATATATCCACATAATGATGTGGTCCCACACATATATCACATATATGCCAAATATGCCCATAACGGGCAAAATTACAAAAATTCCCCTTTTAATTAGGATTGGGCCCACATGCATATCTAGTCACTCACATAATCACATATTGATACACATATATATCACATAATTTCATAATTTGTCATCCTAGCCTCGTAATTAAGGCCCTAAGCCTTATTAGGTAATTTGGGACGTTACAACAAGCATATAACATTTGGCCTTATTGTTAGATAAGATCCAACTGTCATATTTTTCTCTAGCAGTTTTGGCAGCAATGAAAGAAGGAACCTTAGGACATTCCTCATTTAGGACAAACCTATGGTTTTCACATATCAAAACAATGTTCACATTTGATTTCCATTTCATGTAGTTATCACCAGTCGATTTCTCATTAGCAAGTAAAGCAGTTACAGAGTTTGGGTTGGACATATTGCTGAAAATTAAATAAATATAATGAATTGATGCATATAATAAATATAATTTTATATTTGGAATAGTAAACATGATGCATGAATGCAACACATAAAATAACACACAAAAAATAGTTACTAGTCCACGATAGATTAATTTGAAAATTAATGGACCAGCCTTGGGGTGGGTTTGACTAATCACGAATTAATCTTGAGACAAGATCTCAAATCCATAAGTGAAAACTTTAAAACTCCTTTTCTCCTTTGACTTATGAATTACCGTTAGTTTGGTCAAGATGTACGAATCGTGCTCAAAATCCTAGATACATATTCGGAGTGTAACCCATTATTTTTTTATTAATGACTTAACTCAAGAGTGTGTCTTAGGGTCAGTCAAACTTGAAATACATCACTGATCTTATTCTCTTATGAGAAGTCAACCTTGAGATAAAATAAACATATTCGGAAGCATATTCTGAGGCTAGGTTTTGGAATTGAAGTTTTTTATAGTTCTAACTTGTGACCGTGACTAGGTGTACGCTAGGGCTCGGACGGGATCGTGCTTGAGGGTTGAATTGAACAAAGCTGTCGGAATCCAAAGGTAAGAAACTGCACCCGATTATGTGATTGTGTTGGGGCTAAGAGCTCCCTATAACTGTATAATGTCATAGATGGTATTATGCCATGGGACATGTGATAAACGACCTAAGAGTGGCGTAACCAATTTTTGCGCATAGGGCGCGGCTCGGCCACTGGTGGATGTGTTTCTCTGATGATTATGCTCTGTTATTGTGTTTTCTTGCTGGGCCTTGGTTCACGGGTGCTATGTGGTGCAGGTAAAGGCAAGGGCAAAGCGGACCAGTTCTGAGATGGAGAGCTTTAGGGCTGAATGTACATACACTACAAGAAATCATGTTTTTAGCTACAAAAGTTTTAGCTACCAAATATTTTTGGTAGCAGTTAATTACCATTTGCTACTAAATTTTGGTAGCAAAATGATTTAGTAGTAAAATCTAATCATACAATACCAGATATTACATCTACCAAATATTTTGGTAGCATATTTATATTTTCAGCTACCAATGTTCTTTTGTAGCTAATATTATTGGCACCAATGAATAAATTTGCTACTAAATTTTGGTAGCAAAATGATTTAGTAGCAAATTATAATTAAATGATACTAAATACGTCTGCTACCAAAATATTTGCTAGCATATTTATATTGTCAGCTACCAATATTTTTTTATAGCTAAAATTAAATATTAGCACCAAATATAAAATTGATGCATTTTATATGATTTTATCTTTGTTTTTTTCCCATTTAGTGATCAATTCTTTGGTAGTAGAAATAAATTTATTGCTACTAAATTATATCATATTTTGGCACTAGCAAATAAAATATTTCTAGTAGTAGTATTTTTGCTACAAAAGTATTGGTAGAGAAAGTACACAATAAAAATTATAATGTAAAAAATATATAAGAATACCAAACATAAAGTAATTAAATTTAGATTTGTGTTATGGACTCTCAACAAATTAATTATATAGTCAGCTGATCGGCCGCCACGGCCAAGGAGTGGTACAGGGCGAGAAGAGCCTAATTGTCTGTTTTGCCCTTACAGTGGCTAGTAACTGTATTTTAATCCTGAAATTTTGTAAACTGTCTTTTAACGTTACTACTTTTGGGATCCCATGTAAAAATATTTGATTATCAGAAATGTAGCTTTTGTGGCCAAAATCTTTTAACCCTAGTTCAACTAGAGTTTAATAACACATTACTAACTAAATGACTTGATCAACAAGTCTTACACCTTTATAACACACACATTGTAACGATCTTGGCTATCCAGGGCATTACAACTTGGTACCAGAGCGTCCTAGGTTTAAGGGTTCCTGAAGACTGGCTGGACATGTACATTCGTCGTTAAAGACAAGCTCGACTCAGGGTTTGGTAATTGTGCATACGTGTTTATATGCTTAAATGATTAGAATGGAATATGACTGTTGATATTTGCTTGATTAATAGGGAGCATGAGATACTGATAGGGCCTGGCCCTTGACTACTGCATGATAATATTGAGGCATGCTTATTAGCATTGCTATGCATGTGAATGAAAATGCTTGGATACTTGGATAAAGTGTTATATCTTGATTGTTTGTAAATGTTTAAGTTCTAATGGTGGATGATGGAAGGATTATTACCCTGTCATCATAGTCTGACCGCTGAGTCGTTGATTGTAGATTAACTTGGATAATTATGCGTCCAAGAAAATCTACGCGACTAGCCAGCACTAGGTCTGAGACTAGAGATGATGACCAGGGCCAGACCCCTGTGCCAATCCCTGAGAAATGGCAGCAACTTATGGCAGACATGCAAGCACGACAACAGAGCCAGGATGAGCAAATCTGCATTCTGCGACAGCAGCCTCCATCAGGGAGTGCTGCCCTTATTGTGCCACCTGTAGTGGTACCAGTTGTATAGTCGGTGGAGGTTGGTAACAGGTGGGAGCCATTGTATGAGCGGTTCAGGAAACAGCAGCCCCCAATCTTTGAGGGAGGACCTAATCCATTGAAGGTCGAATAGTGGATGACCATGATTACTACTATCCTGGATTTCATGAGGGTAGAGGGACATGATAGAGTGGCCTGTGCCACATATATGTTGAGAGAGGATGCCCGTATCTGGTGGGAAGTGGCATCACAGACTAGAGATGTTACTGCTTTGACTTGGGAAGGATTCAAGGACTTATTCAGTCATAAGTACTATAATGTTACCATCAGGGCAGCGAAAGTAAATGAGTTCGTGGGGCTAGTTCAGGGCAGCATGACAGTTACAGAATATGCCCTGAAGTTTGACAGACTAGCGAAGTTTGCACTAAATCTTGTGCCTACTGATGCATCAAGGCAAGACAGATTTATCAGAGGGCTTAATGCTATGATAGTCCGAGATGTGAGGATTAAAACAGTTCCTGAGGGGACAACTTATGCCCAGGCTATAGAGAAGGCTCTTACCGCTAAGGAAGCTGAGAATAAGATATGGAGAGAGAGTGCGGCGAGGCAGGAGGGTCGCAGGGCGGTGCCTCCATATTCTGGTTCTGGTAGGGGTGGAGGCCCCAGTGATCTTAAGAGGAAGACCCCTGATGCTTCGACCGCTCCTGGTCCTGATAGGAGAGGGCGGGGTACTCAGGGTGGCCGTCAAGGAGGCGGTGATACATGGAGGACCTATCCTGAGTGCACGAGGTGCAGGAGACGCCATCCGAGCGAATGTCGGGCTAAGGCCTATTATGTGTGCAAGGTAGTGGGACACCTTAAGAAGGACTGTCCAGCAATGAAGAAAGGATATGTAGGGAAGGTGGATAGCTTAACTCCAGCTCGAGTGTTCACCCTGAATTAGGCGGAGGCCGAGGCTATACCCTCGGTAGTGACAAGTCAGCTTTCTAGTGTTGGCTCTCCTTTTACTGTATTGATTGACTCTAGTGCTACACATTCATTTGTTTCTAGTAAGGTAATTGATAGTGTGTAGACCTAGTGAGTATTGTACTTCGGGGTTTGGGACTATTTTTCCTACAGGAGAACTGGTATTTTCTAGGAGGTGGATTAGAGCACTGCCAGTGATGGTGGATGGTAGGGAATTGTCAGTAGACTTGATTGATTTGGGTATGGAGGACTTTGATATGATTTTAGGCATGGATTGGCTGGTTAGATACGGAGCTACTATTGACTGCAGAAAGAAGATGGTGACCTTTGAGCCGAAGGGCGAGTATCCCTTTGTCTTTGTGGGAGTGGTGCATGGACCCCGCATACCCATGGTATCAACGCTGAGAGCCAGAGATTTGTTACAGGGAGGATGTATAGGTTTTCTGGCTAGTGTGGTAGATACCACTAGGGTTTTTCCAACAAGACCGGAGGAGACCAGATTGGTTTGCAAGTTCTTGGATGTATTTCTTGAGGACTTACTTGGATTGCCGCCACGTAGGGAGATTTAGTTTGTTTTTGAGTTGGCGCCAGGGACAGAGCCAGTGTCGAGGGCACCATATAGAATGGCGCCGACAGAACTGAAGGAATTAAAGATACATTTACAAGAGCTTCTGGATTTGGGGTTCATCAGGCCTAGTTACTCGCCATGGGATGCTCCAGTTTTGTTTGTGAAGAAGAAGGATGGGACTCTGAGAATGTGTATAGACTACATGGAATTGAACAAGTTGGCTATCAAGAATAAGTATCCCTTGCCAAGGATTGACGATTTGTTCAATCAGCTGCAGGGTAAGATGGTGTTCTTGAAGATTGATCTTCGATCTGGTTATCACCATCTGAGGATCAAGGATGAGGACATACTGAAGACGGCCTTCTGAACGAGGTATGGGCACTATGAGTTTCTAGTCATGTCATTTGGTTTGACCAATATCCCACCAGCCTTTATGGATCTAATGAACAAGGTGTTCAAGGACTTTCTGGATCAGTTCGTTATTGTCTTCATCGACGACATCTTAGTGTACTCCAGTTCAGAGGCAGAGTATGAGTTTCATCTTCAACAGGTTCTACAGAGGTTGAGGGAGCACCAGTTGTACGCCAAGTTTAAGAAATGTTAATTTTGGCTACCAGAGGTGACATTCCTAGGGCATATTGTTGGTGCAGATGGGATTAAGGTGGATCCATCTAAGGTGGAGGCAGTTAGGGATTGGCCGAGGCCAAGGAACGCCTCGGAGGTGTGGAGTTTTCTTGGTCTAGCGGGTTACTACAGAAAATTTGTGGAAGGCTTCTCGAAGATAGCGGCACCGATGACAGAATTGACACGGAAGAATTTGAAGTTCGTCTGGTTAGACAAGTGTGAGAACAGTTTTCAAGAGTTGAAGCGACGACTTATTACCGCGCCTGTGTTGAGTCTTCCTTCGGGGGAAGGGAAGTTTGTTGTCTACTGTGATGCGTCGAGGTTGGGTTTAGGTTGTGTGTTGATGCAAAACGAGAAGGTCATAGCTTATGCATCACGACAGCTGAAGGAGTATGAGCAGCAGTATCCTACCCATGATTTGGAGTTAGCAGTGGTGGTATTCGCACTGAAGGTTTGACGGCATTATCTATATGGGGAGAAGTGCGATATATACATCGATCACAAGAGTCTGAAGTATTTCTTCACCCAGAAGGACCTGAACATGAGACAAAGACGTTGGCTAGAGTTGGTGAAAGACTATGATTGTGATATTCTTTACCATCTGGGGAAAGCCAATGTAGTGGCGAATGCATTGAGCCAGAGAGGCCCAAGTCAATTATATAGTTCCACCCAGATCT
Organism: Humulus lupulus; assembly: GCF_963169125.1. NCBI lineage: Eukaryota > Viridiplantae > Streptophyta > Magnoliopsida > Rosales > Cannabaceae > Humulus > Humulus lupulus. The sequence goes on along the minus strand of NC_084794.1, from coordinate 75,655,386 downwards.
CGAGAAATTTAGCTGATGAGATGGTCAGAGCGGGGATAGAATTGGTGGTGGCCGGTTGGGTAGTATTACTCTGCATTCGACCCTACTAGAGCGGATTAAAGAAGGTCAATTGGTAGACGCTTAGTTACAGGAGGTTAGAGAGAATGTCTTAGTAGGAGTAGCTAAGGACTATTCTATTTCTGAGGTTGGCTTGCTACGGTATCAGGGACAGATTTTTGTTCCAGCTGATGAGGGGATCAGATGAGATATATTGGATGAGTCACATACGACGCCATACTCACTTCATCCGGGTACCATGAAGATGTACCAGGATCTACGGACGTTATATTGGTGGCCCGGGATGAAGAAGGATGTGGTAGAGTACATAGCCAGATGTTTAACCTGTCAGCAGGTGAAGGCTGAGCATTAGCGACCAACAAGGTTGCTTCAGCCTTTGGGTATTCCCGAGTGGAAATAGGAGGATATTACGAAGGATTTTGTGGGAGGTTTACCCAGAACAGTAGGGCTTCATGACTCGGTGTGGGTGATAGTGGACAGATACACCAAGTCAGCCAATTTTCTTCCAGTGAGGTCGACATATACTATGGATCAGTATGCAGAGTTGTATGTGAGAGAGATCGTACGTCTCCATGGGGTTCCTAATTCTATAGTGTCAGACCGGGATCCTATCCTTACCTCCAAGTTTTGGGGTAGTTTGCAGAAGGCTATGGGAACTCAATTGAAGTTCAGCACAGCCTTTCATCCTCAGACTGATGGATAGTCTGAGAGGACGATTAAAGTATTGGAGGATATGCTCAGGGCATGTGTGATCGACTTCGAGGGATCATGGAGTAAGTATCTTCCGTTGATTGAGTTTTCATATAACAATAGTTACCAATCGACGATTGGAGTGGCTCCCTATGAGATGATGTATGGGAGGAGATGTATATCACCCATTCATTGGGATGAGATGGGTGAGAGGAAGTATTTGGGGCCAAATATGGTTCAGAAGACAAATGAAGCTATAGAGAAGATCCGAGATAGGATGCTTGCCTCACAGAGTAGACAGAAAAGCTACGCTGATCCCAAGCGTAGAGACATGGAGTTCCAGGTTAAGGACCACGTATTTCTCCAAGTATCACCACTATGAGGGGTGAGGAGATTTGGAAAGAAGGGAAAGCTAAGCCCTAGGTTCATTGGACCTTTTGAGATCCTGGAAAGGATTGGTGAGGTGGCTTACAGGTTAGCCTTGCCATCATCGTTGCTAGGAGTCCATGACGTATTCCATGTTTCTATGCTCCAGAAGTACGTCTCAGATGCGACACATGTGTTGAGGTATGAAGACTTGGAATTGTAGACAAATTTAGCTTATGAGGAGCAACCGATTCTGATTTTGGATTGGAAGGATAAAGTACTACGCAATAAGATGATTCCTCTCGTTAAAGTGTTGTGGAGGAATAGTAGGGTTGAGGAGGCGACCTGGGAGTTTGAGTCAGTGATGAGGGATCAGTATCCCGAATTATTCAGGTAAATTTCGAGGAAGAAATTCTCATTAGGAGGGGATAGTTGTAACGACCCAAATTTACTAATAAGGCTTAAGGGCCTTGATTAGTGTGTTGGGAGGGGATAACTAGACTATGTGTGAATTAAATGATTAAAAGCATGTTTATATGATTATTTGGATATATGTGATGCATGACTATGTATATTGGTAAGTATGTAGGCCTTGATTAGGTTAGAAGGGCATATTCGTAATTTTGGCCCGTTGAGGGCATAAATGTAAATATATGTGATAAATTGTTGAGACCTCATTATTATGTGAATATAATTGTAGCTTGTGACTCGAGGTGATCCTAATGAGCGGTTTAGCGAAAAAGTCACGGCGGGGATTTATACCCGGCTCGGGGCGAGCCTGGGGGTATCTCTGGGAATTTAGGAAATATATTGGAGTCTATTTTGATATTGAGGAATATAATTGGTGATTAGTTAGGTGCCGGGAAGTAAGCAGTAAAAAATAGAGACATTCGAGGAATTAGCAGGAATTGGGTGTAATGACCAAAATGCCCTTAGAATGATTTAATGGATTAGGATTTATGGGAGGGAAAATTGGTCATTTGATTTAAAATCAGGAATAAGTATTATTTTGCTTTAGTGCCTTAGTTGAATGTGTAGAAATCAGTGGAAGTCTGAAAGAAGGATTGAGACAAAAAGGAAAAGAAAAGAAGGAGAAAAGAAACAAGGGAAAAACATGGCACTATTCTCTTATGCGGTTTAGGACTTTCTTCACCAATTTTTCTGAAATTTGGAGCTAAAATTCAGAGAAGGCTTAGGCTAAGGCCCAACACTAGAGTCCTTGATTTGACTTGAGGAATTGGCAGAGGTTATTCATCCATTTGAGGTAAGGTTTTGAGGTTGATAATCAGTTTCTGGTTTTTGGTGTTGAGTTGAATTTTTTAGCTGGGTTTTTATGGGAATTCTAGGGAATTATGGCTGAGGTTTTGAGGACTGAAAGCTAAGGAGGTGTGGAGGATAGCTTAAGGTCGAATTTCTCTATTTAAGGTAAGAAATTCTGAACTTGGTCACTTGAATACTGAAGTTTATGTTGCTTTCTGTTGAGCTTTTGAGTTTCAAAGATCATCCATGGTTTTTTTTTGGTTTGATGATGCATGTGGTTGAGTTTTGTTTGGTTGGGTCATATGGGGTGAGATATAGATGTTGGTAGGCTTGTTTTGGAGTTTGGTTGAGGTTTGGAAGGATTTTGGAGGGTTTTGGCTCGATGAGGTTCGAAGAGGAGAAATCTGGGTATTATCTGGCTGTGACTAGCGCTGTAGCGCTAGCCTTAGAGCACTACAGCGCAAGGCTTGGGTGTCTGGGTGCCTGTTGGCTCTGTTTGTAGCACTATAGCGCCCTCTTTATGGCGTTGTAGTGGTTCCCTATTTCTAGAAAAGGGTTTTTGGGATATTTCTTAGGGTTTTTGCCCGGGGGCTCGGGGTTTGATTCCACCACCCCGTTTGGTGGAATTAGAGCTTCCCGAGGGCTCGGGATTGGTTCCGAGGCTAGGTTTTGAAATTAAAGTTTGGTATGGTTCTAACTTGTGACCGTGACTAGGTGTACGCTAGGGCTCGGACAGGATCGTGCTTGAGGGTTGAATTGAACAAAGTTATCAGAATCTAAAGGTAAGAAACTGCACCCAGTTATGTGATTGTGTTGGGACTAAGAGCTCCCTATATCTATATAACGTCATAGATGGTATTATGCCATGGGACATGTGATAAACGGCCTAGGAGTACCGTAATCAATTTTTGCGCACAGGGCGCGGCTCGGCCACTGGTAACTGAGGACAGCTTGATGTTCACTGAGCTCGGTTTAAGCGGGCCGGAGTTAGTGGGATAAATAGGGGGTGCGACTTAAGGGCATTGACCCTGGTTATCATATGTGAATTGGTTATTAGTATGAAATGATGAACTTGGTATGCTGAATACTTGATTATTGTGAAATATTTGGAATGTTGAGTATATGATTATACTGTATGAGTTATCTGGTTGTTTGTCTGATAATTATGCTCTGTTATTGTGTTTTCTTGCTGGGCATTGGTTCACGGGTGCTACGTGGTGCAGGTAAAGGCAAGGGAAAAGTGGACCAATTCTGAGATGGAGAGCTTTGGGGCTGAATGTACATAGTCAGCTGATCGGCTGCCACGGTCAAGGAGTGGTATAGGACGAGAAGAGCCTAATTGTCTCTTTTGCCCTTACAGTGGCTAGTAACTGTATATTAATCCTGAAATTTTGTAAACTGTCTTTTAACGTTACTACTTTTGGGATCCCATGTAAAAATGTTTGATTATCAGAAATGTAGCTTTTGTGGCCAAAATCTTTTAATCATAGTTCAACTACAGTTTAATAACACATTACTAACTAAATGACTTGATCAGCAAGTCTTGCATCTTTATAAACACACAGTGTAACGGTCTTGGCTATCCAGAGCGTTACAAATATTTAATACAAAATTAGATATTTAATAATTATATTAATATAAATTTAAATATTATAAAATATCATTATTATAATGATATATAATACATAATCTTAATTTTTATTAAAATTCTTATAATTTATTTTTTTATTACTTGATCTAACTTATATAAAGTAGATGCATTCGTGTTGTCAAAAAAGTGAATGTGTTGTAGTCACTCTTTAAATATATTTTCATATTAAATAACAAGAAACATTTTAAAATCATTACGTGTCATGTGTCTACAAATAGTATGACTTTGTAGCTAATTATGGAATTATAATAACTACTTATGAAATTATCTTTTATGACTGTGTACAATTGTGAACTGAATTATATCATAAATATATTATAACTTAAATAAGATAATTTATGATTTAAAATGTTAAGATATTATTTTTATAAAACAAAAAATCATAAAACAATGTTTTAGTTAATTTTTATATTGTTTTTAATATATAATATTATTTATTTATTTAAAATTTATCTGAAAATCTTAAAAATTTAGTAAAAATAATTATAAAATTTTATAAATAAAATTATGGGACATGCATTGCACGAGCATGTATTTAATATTAAATAAACGTGTCAGTGTCGAACTCTTATATATATAAATAAACGTGGCATGTATTTAATATTGACTTTTTGATGTATTAGAGGTTTTTTTTTTTGTTTTAAAAAATATATTCAGATATGTGTGAAGAGGTTATTTATCAAGTATGTATTTGTAAGTCATTTTATTTAATTTAAAATTTATTAAATAGAGTGTAAAATGAAAAAAAAAAATGGAATAATTGGAGAGAAATTAAACAACAAAAAATTTATATCCTTCAACATCAGTCGCGAATTAAAAAAGTAAATAAACGTGCTCCTTATAAAGGAGTGCATCAAGGAGATTATGTATCACTCTAAAATTTTTCTAAATTACTTTATTTATTTTTTTTATTTTTTCTGATTTTTTCACTCAACATTTCTAAAAAAATATATTTTTATTTTATTTTATTTTGGTTTCTAAATATCTATCTATATATAATATTAGACATATATAAATGCATATTTAAATTTACTTAAAAAAAAGTACAACACAAATATACAAAATAACATTTATTTTAATCCATTTTATTTTAGTCAAATATTATTTCTGAAAATTCAATATTAACTCTTTGTTTTACAAAATTTTAATAATTTATCATACCATTTTAATAATAAAGGGTCGAAATAAGTAAACACGAGATTCAAAATTTAAATTTTTTAAATAAATGGTCTAAACAGGTAATCGAATACACGTGGTTCAAATAATTTATTTATATATACCAATTTTTAATATTTTGACAAAATATGAGGTTCAAAAGTTAATTTAAAAAAAATAAAGGGTCAAAGCGGGTGATCGGCTAAAATAGAAATTTCAAAATAGTGTGAACCCTTACAGAAAACATAATGTTGACGCCGTTTTTCGTCAACTTAAAATGTAGAGCGAATAAACAATAGGAACTATGACACATATGAACAATACAGTAAAATAACAAGAATTTTATGTGGTTCAGCAGTTAACTCTGCCTAGTCCACGAGTCAATTTTATTAAGACTTTGGAAATTTCAAAAAATTCTTCAGGGATGAATTCTCCAGAAATTGTCTCCAGATATCAAAAATATATCCCTTACAAGTGTTCACGATCTATCTATTTATAGAGGGTTCTCAGAGTTCGTTCCCATATATTTCGGGAAGATACTCCTATTTATTAATGAATGTAATTGTTGACGCGGTTCTTCGCCAATAGGAAATTAAGAAAAGAAGAGAAAGGGATTAGTGCTTTTGTTGAACCGAAACAGATATATGATCTTAGGAAATGAAATGGTGACTCAAAGTATGTTTTTTAAGTGGTTCAAAGGTTAAAATCCTTCTACTCCACTAGTCAGTATTATTGCTATATACTGGATATTTTATTACAGGGTATTTCTTACAATAGAGAATCCAACCCCTATTAACTCCCAGGGTCTCCATATTTATAAGAGAAGGCACCTGAGAGTTGGTAAGAAGGTCATCCCGTGACCTTCTGACCTATCGTATCAACTCTGTGACATTCATGATTAATTCCTAAACTTGACACATAAGTGTGGTCAAATCAATAGGTAAGGGGTTAATGGGTCGCACGGCCCAACTCAGTCGTGGGTGTCAGAATACGCACGTTCACGCTGCGTGTTCGAGAAGTCAGGGATATATCAGACATGTGATGCCTGATATATGCACGTTTACCTTGCGTGGTTGACTTTATAAAGGGTCATAGCCTCCATCTCTAGCTCGTACCACAAGCTGGATACCTAACTCGACCTTCGGCCTTCAGAGCCCTGACTCAATCCTTAAGTAACCAGAGGCGAACCCTCAGGTTACCTCGAGCTAAGGAGGTATGATCTTATGATGGCAGCTCTGGTTTTGGGGATGTCCACGAGATAATCATGCTTAGGCCGTAGCTCAGCTCGCTAATCAGCCCGTAGGAAAATCAGGGCGTACATCTGCCCCCCAAGCTTCTGCTCGTGGCATACGACGTCGTATAAGGCCACAGTAGGGGCTTTTAGGCTTCCCCATGAACTCTTAACATTCCACATTTTACGCAGGCGCCTGATACGTGGAACATCATGATTGGTGACGGTACGTCTTCCGAGAACCGCATTTAATGGCCTAGCCTATGCCCAGCTGTCGTTTCGTATTTCGAGTGGAGGGCCTTGGATCCCACATCAGGGCCATCCAACGACCCTTTTTACGTGACCCTTTGCGTATATAAAAGGGGTGGCCACCCTACGCATGGGCCACCCTTTCATTTGAAATTTCTCAGAAACTCTCTCCTTCTTCTCTCTTCATCTGAGAAGAAAAACCCTCTTCTTTCCGACTGTCATTCATCGTTCAAGAAGCTCAAGCGTAAGAACTCCTTCAAAGCTTTGGAAACAAATACTCCGACGAAGCTCCCACCTAGGCGACACCTTCATCCACCTTCCATCCAAACACTCTGTAAGTCCTCCTGACTATGCATGTTTTGAAAATATTTTTCACTGTAGCCTAGGTAAATATTTACTGTAGCCACATGCAAGGGTTTACTGGTTTTTGTGGGTATGAAGAGTGAAAGCCTTTTAGGTTAGGGTATTTTTGCTGTAGGAAATCGTTTAGGAGTATGGTTTACAGGATGCATTTTCTGGAATTTTGGGTGCAAAACCGGGTAGCTTAGGGGACACGCTTCACAGGCGGTTTTGCCCTCTTTGCTTACTGAAACTTCCCTCCATGGAAAATTCTATCCTGACCCTCCTGACACAAGAATTCCGATTAATCGGGTATCTGTTGGGAGCACAGGCGCGTGTTCATAGAACCGCGTGGTCTCACTCTCCATGGGCTGGGCTTACCTCAGCTCGTGCAAAGAACACTTTGATTCTTCCTCATGCTTAGGTCACCTTTTCTGAAATCTTTTCTTTTGTTCGCTAGGCGACCAGATGGCACCGAAGAGGAATGCTTCAAAGAAGACCGTCGGCAGCTCGACCTCCCAGCAAGACAAAGGAAAGGCGGTGATGCCGGAATCCCCGATCCCCAACTTTGGGCTGGCAGTGGAGCAGGAGCTCGAGGTGGCTCCTGACGCGTTCTTTGAGGTGGAGAGGATCGTCTCAAAGATTACCGAACAGACGAAGATCAACAAGCTATTCCTCTCCCACAACATCGGGCTGGGGAGAGCGTCAGTGATTGCCCGACCTCCCGCGGAAGGCGAGCGGAGCTGCGCGCCGCTCGACGAGGAACTCGCGGCCTGGAGCGGCGAGCATTTCAAGGCGGGGACCTTCCTCCCGCTGGACCAGTATTTTGCTGACTTCCTAAATTATGTGAAGTTGGCCCCATTTCAGCTCCCCCCCAACTCTTATCGGTTGTTGGCGGGGTTGAGATATTTATTTTTGAAGCACGAGTGGGAGGTCCCTACTCCTGCAGATATTTTGTACTTTTTCTACCTCAAGGCCAGCCCGGATCAGTGGGGGAGAGGCGACGGGTTTTACTACTTAACTCGATTTCCCAATACGGCTACGGTCATCGAGCTGCCCAGCCACCCCAACGACTTTAAAGATCAATTCTTTATGTTGACGGGGTTCAGAAACTGCGAGCTCCACTACTTCAATCGTCCTCGTAAGTGTTTTTTAACCTTAGCTCGTAAGTTAAGTATCATACAGCTCCTCCTGTATCCTTTTCTGACTTAGATTAATCCTGCAACTATCTTTGTGAGGACAGAGAAATCTGTGACCCTCGGGGCTCAATATGAGACACTGGCGGGCTTGCCCCCAGTGAAAAGGACTACCGCGTGCTCATGACAGATGAGACGATGGTGGCCTACAAGCTGATTTTCCCAAATCAGACTCTGAACCTAAGGAGGCCCCGGGGGCTTCCCCCAGCCCGCGATACCAGGCCCATCATCGTGGAGGAGGTCGCGCGGAATGAAGATGAGGAGGACGAGGTTCCCCTCGTGAGAAACAAGAAGCGGGCGTTGGAGGTCGCCCAGACATCAGGCGAGGAGCGGATCCTGTCCGGAGCAGCCGCGGGTCCTTCTGGCCAAGGTAACCCTTACTTGTTTAGGAGTTTAGATAGGGCCACAGCAGACCCCCGGCTAGCTAGGTTCAATCCTAGGCAGCTCGTCCATCGTCACCAAAGTGATCCGTACCTGGACACCACCCTGCTCCACTGTGTCGAACGGCTTGTGTTGGACTACCAAGATAGCCGGCCTAGGGGTACCGTAGTGGTAGATAACACCCTAGCCTTTAGGTCAGTCCTATTCGAGGAGTATGGGACCAACCTTAGGTCATGGCCATCACTTCGGAGGGGTGCCGTAGCTCCGAGGCTTAGGCAATATGTAGAAGAATCTAGCCCTGAATCGGCCTCGGACCTAGAACTTGCGCTAGCTCGGGAAGTAATTGACTTAGATTCTTCTTCTAGCTCGGGGGGTAGGATTCCCTTTAGTATGCATATACTTGAATTTCTCTTTTTCCCCCTTTGTTTTTGTTTCTATATGATTGCTAACTCTTTTACTAACCATGTCTTTGTTTTGACAGAAGAGATGTCTCAGCCCAAAGAGAGCCTGCGAGGTTCGTTCGCCGGGGGGAACCCCTCAGCTGGGGCCGCTGGGCCAAGAATGAAGAGGCTCTGGACGTCTAGGCACGCCACCGGGACCCCCACTAAGTCTCCTACAAAGGAGAAGGAGCAACCCCCAGCTGCCCAAGTCGTGGGAGCGGTTCCTCCTGCTGCAGGGGGAAGCAACATGCCCCCACCTCCTCCGCGAGCTCCGGCCCCCGTCCCGGATGCAGGGGCGGAGCCTGGGGCTTCGGCGATCGTACCCTCTGAGGTACGCATCCCATTCAATCCCCAGGACCTGGAGAAGATTCCAGAGGCCTTCCGGGGAACGGTGTATGAGTCGACGAACTATGTCGTCAGCCACATATACAAGTTCAACGAGAAAGAGCTCCGGGCCATCGAGACAATGAGCCCGGTGGGCATGCTGGAGTCTTCATTGGGCATGACCTTAACGGTAAGCTGACTTTACCCTTTTATGGATTTTTATTATTACACTTTGCCCTGTTTTTTCTTTCTTCTCCTTTTTCTAAGGCGATTGCCTTTCCGCCTTTGCAGAGCGCCGTTGCCCTTCATCGGAGCATCGCTAGGACCAAAACTCAGCTCGAGGATATGAGGAGCGAGCACCAGACTTCTCTGCAAGCGGCTAAGGATGCCTTGGCGGCCTCGCAGGCCGAGTTGGAAAAAACTCGCCCAAAGGTTCAAGAGCTCGAGACCACCCTCGCCACCGCGCGGACAGAACTAGATGCCATGAAGGCTGAGGCCAAGGCTGCCCTGGAGGCCGAGCGGACAACTTCGGAAAAGGCCTTGGAGGACCTGTTCTACCATTGCTGGGCCTACAATCCAGACGCTGACTTCTCCTTCCTAGCAGCGAACCTCTGGGAGCGCTTGCTGGTGAAGTTCCAAGCTCGCCTTGATAAAGAAGCGCCCTCCGAGGCCGGGGAAGGCTCTGGCGTAGCTGAGCAAGGCGAGACGGCGACCTCCAAGGGGCCACCTGGCGGAGCTTAGGGCCTTCTTCTCTCGTGCCCTTTCTTTCAACATTTTTTACTCCCTTTTTTTTGTGTAACCTATGCATGAGGTGCTTCCACCTCGAGACAATTTAACTTAATTTTATTTTTAATTGATTCTTTTTTTTGCCCTACGCATTTTGGTTACAATTTTTGAAAAACTTAGTTCGCGTTAATCTTTATCCATATCTCGAGCTCTTTAGGAAGAACAACGATCACACAGATTTAAATCAACTTCTAAGTTTTATGACCTGGTTATATCCAGGAACTTAATTTGAAAACTTAGTTCGCGTTAATTTTTATCCATATCTCGAGCTCTTTAGGAAGAACAACGATCAACAAATTTAAATCAACTTCTAAGTTTTTTGACCTGGTTATATCCAGGAACTTAATTTGAAAACTTAGTTCGTGTCAATTTTTATCAATATCTCGAGCTCTTTAAGAAGAACAACGATCAATAGATTTAAATCAACTTCTAAGTTTTATGACCTGGTTATATCCAGGAACTTAATTTGAAAACTTAGTTCGCGTTAATTTTTATCCATATCTCAAGCTCTTTAAGAAGAACAACGATCAATAGATTTAAATTAACTTCTAAGTTTTATGACCTGGTTATATCCAGGAACTTAATTTGAAAACTTAGTTCGTGTCAATTTTTATCAATATCTCGAGCTCTTTAAGAAGAACAACGATCAACAGATTTAAATCAACTTCTAAGTTTTATGACCCAGTTATATCTAGGAACTTAATTTGAAAACTTAGTTCGTGTTAACTTTTATCCATATCTTGAGCTCTTTAGGAAGAACAACGATCAATAGATTTAAATCAACTTCTAAGTTTTATGACCTGGTTATATCCAGGATAGGACTTAGTTAGCGTTAATCCTTATCAATATCTCGCGTTTTTTAAGAAAAACAACGGTCAATCGATATGAATCAACTTCTAAGTCATTAAGGCGACCTGATTATATCCAGGTACCATATGCCCCCCAAGTAACTGGGAAAGGGTCTTTCATGGTTACTTTAGATTACACTTGAAAAACATGTACAAATATGAACGAAGAGTTAATTCTGATTGCTTAATACATGAAAAATGGCCTTTCAGGCCTTACAAGGGAATCATTGATAATATTTCTTTAAATGGATGGCGTTCCAAGTCTGCGGGACTGCCCCTCCATCAAGCCGAGCTAGCTTGTAAGTTCCCTCTTTAATGACTTCGATGACCTGATATGGCCCCTCCCAGTTCGGTCCCAAGACTCCATCTTTGGGATCCTTACCGGCTAAGAAGACTCTCCTTAGGACCAGGTCGCCAACGCTAAAGGCACGCTTTTTGACTTTGGAGTTGAAATAGCGAGTGATCTTTTCCTGATAATGGGCGAGCTGGAGTTGCGAATCTTCTCGCCTTTCATCAACTAGGTCAAGGGAATTGCAGAGTAGCTCGTGGTTGCGGTCCTGGTCGTAAGACTAGACCCTATGTGAAAGCACCTTAATTTCCACGGGGAGGACTGCCTCACTCCCAAAGGTCAAGGAAAAAGGAGTATGACCTGTAGGAGTCCAATGCGAGCTCCGGTATGCCCATAGGACCCGGGGGAGCTGTTCTGGCCAGTCCCCCTTCGCTTCATCTAATCTATTCTTGAGGCTTGCCTTTAGAGTCTTGTTGACAGCTTCGACCTGGCCATTCGCCTGAGGATAGGCCACGGAGGAGAAAATTTTCACAATTCCGTACCTTTCACAAAACTCGGTGAACAGGTCGCTGTCGAACTGAGTGCCATTATCGGAAACGATCTTCTTGGGCAGGTCGAATCGACAGACAATGCTTTTAACCACGAAGTCAAGCACTTTTTTGGATGTTATCGTCGCCAAAGGTCATGCTTCAGCCCACTTCGTAAAGTAGTCGATGGCTACCACGGCGTAACAAACCTCGCCTTTTCCAGTAGGGAGGGCGCCCACCAAGTCGATCCCCCAAACTGCGAACGGCCATGGGGACGAGATCATCTTCCGCTCGACTGGAGGAGCTCGGGCAACTCCGGCGAATCACTGGCACTTGTCGCATTTTTTCACGTATGAAATCGAGTCTTTGGACAGAGTTGGCCAGTAATATCCTTGCCTCAGGACCTTTAAGGCCAAGCTTTGCCCCCCAGTGTGATCTCCGCAAAAACCCTCGTGCACCTCCTGCAGGATGGCCTTTGCTTCGCCTGGAAGAACGCATCGCAGGAGAGGTAGGGAATGCCCACGTCAGTATAACACTCCATCTACCATCGCATACCTGGGAGCTTGATAGAGTACTCGTCGTGCATCATTACGTCCTTCGGCAGCTTTCCCCCGTCAAGATACTCAAGGATGGGGGTCATCCAGGTCAGCCCGGCATCGATCATCTCGACCTCCGTCCTGACTTCTTCTATACTTGGTTTCTCCAAGAATTCTATTGGCACTAACCCCAAGGTCTCCGTCTCCCATGAGGTGGCGAGCTTGGCAAGAGCATCTGTGTTAGCGTTCTGCTCCCGAGGTATCTGTTCGATCGAGCCTCGCTCAAACGCGGACATCTCAACTTTTACCTTTGCCAGATAGGCAGCCATCTTGGGTCCCCGTGCTTGATATTCACCCAGAACCTGGTTTACCACGAGCTGGGAGTCACTGAAGCACTGGACGGAGCTCGCCTTCAACTCATGGGCTATCCTCAGCCCGGCTAGCAAAGCTTCGTATTCGGCCTCGTTGTTGGAGGCCTTGAATCCGAATCTCAGTGCCGAGTGGAATCTATGTCCCTCGGGGGATATCAAAATGATTCCAGCTCCGGAGCCGTTCTCGTTGGATGAACCATCCACAAAGATCCTCCACGACATCTGGAGCAAGGTGACTTGGGGTGAGTCTTCTGCGGGATCCTCCTGGAATCCCGTGCATTCTGCCATAAAATCGGCCAGGGCCTGACTTTTTATAGCAGTTCGCGGAGTGTACAAAATCTCGAACTGACTGAGTTCGATTTCCCATTTTAACAAACGTCCTGATGCTTCAGGTTTTTGCAAAACCTGCCTTAAAGGCTGATCGGTCATGACGTGTATCAAGTGGGACTGGAAGTATGGCCTGAGCTTTCGCGAGGTCGTGATAAGGCAAAACGCCAATTTCTCCATCAACGGGTATCGGGATTCAGCCCCGAGAAGTCTCTTGCTGATGTAGTAGACTGGTCTCTGAACTCGGTCTTCTTCCCGTACTAATACGGCACTAGCTACATCCTTCGTGACAGCTAGGTAGAGAAAAAGAGGCTCTCCTGCCTTTGGCTTGGATAATACGGGTGGCTCAGCCAGATGTGCCTTCAGGTCGAGGAATGCGCTTTCGCATTCTTCTGTCCAATCGAACTTCTTGTTTCCTCAGAGCAGGTTGTAGAATGGCAAACATTTATCGGTGGATTTTGAATTAAACCAGTTGAGGGCTGCCACCCTTCCTGTCAGGCCTTGGACATCCTTGTGCGACCTGGGAGAGGGAAGCTCGAGCAATGATTTGATCTTGTCGGGGTTTGCCTCGATTCCTCAGGTATTGACGATGAACCCCAGGAATTTCCCTGACGCGACTCCAAAAGTGCACTTCTGTGGATTAAGCCTCATGCCATACTCCCGTAGTATCTTGAAACATTCTTCCAGGTTGGAAACATGGTTATCGGCAGTCTTTGACTTGACTAGCATGTCATCAATGTACACTTCCATGTTTTTCCCGATCTGGTCCGCGAACATTCTATTTACTAGCCTTTGGTAGGTAGCTCCGGCGTTCTTCAGCCCGAACGGCATGACCTTGTAACAATAAACGTTAGTCGGGGTCATGAAGCTGGTGTGTTCCTGGTCCACCGGATTCATGTCGATCTGATTGTAGCCTGAGTACGCATCCATAAAGGACATGAGCTCGTGCTCCGCCGTGGCATCCACCAACTGGTCAATCCTTGGCAATGGAAAGCAATCCTTGGGGCAGGCTTTATTCAGGTCGGAGAAGTCGATGTAGGTTTGCCACTTCCCGTTAGGCTTTGGAACTAGCACGGGGTTTGCGACCCAGATCGAAAACTTGGCTTCATGGATAAAGCCGCATTTCTTGAGCCGGGCTACTTCTTCTTCTAGGACTTCAGCCCGGGTTGTTCCTAAACGTCTATGCTTCTGGGACTTGGCGGGAACGCATTTATCCATATGAAGCATGTGCATGATGACACTCGGGCTGATTCCCACCATATCTTCGTGTGACCATGCAAATACGTCCAGGTTATTTTGCAAAAACTCGATCAGCTCTGCCTTCCTCTTGCTACAGAGGTTTTTCCCGAGCTTGACCTTCCGCAAAGGGTTCTGCGGATCGATGCTCACTTCCTCGAGCTCCTCAATAGCCTGGAGGTCGGATCTGTCCTCGCCTATTCGGGGGTCAATATCCTCACTTAAGACGATATTATCCCCTTCGGCGCTTTGAGGTTTTTCAATCTCAGGATCAGCTAAGGGTTCCTGAGATTCCTCTTCACCGCCTTGAATGGCCATTGCCAGCTGCCCGGGTTTAGATTTTCCCTTCATGGAAATGCTGTAGCATTCCCTAGCAGCGAGCTGATCGCCATGGACCGTGCATATTCCCGTGGAAGTAGGGAATTTCATCGCGAGGTGGCGAATGGAAGTGACGGCCTCAAATGCCATGAGTATGGGTAGTCCCAAGATGGCGTTGTATGCAGCAGAGCAGTCAATGACCACGAACTCGAGGAGTTTGGAGACTGTCCGAGATCCTTCTCCTAGGGTGATCACCAGCTCGATCGTCCCTATTGCTGCTGATTCTTCTCCCGAAAAACCATACAACATCATGGAGGTCGCCTTCATCTCGGCGACAGTTAAACCCATCTTTTCTAAGGTGGACCGGAATAGGAGGTTAACAGAGCTCCCATTGTCGATCAGCACCCTCCTGACCCTCTGATTGGCGAGCTGAACTGCCATGACCAAAGGGTCATTGTGAAGGAACTTGACATGGCCCGCATCTTCCTCTGTAAAAATGATTGGTTGCCTCTCCAATCGCTGCTGCTTTGGCTGACGCTGCTCCGGGACGAATTCCATTCCGTTATGAGCCTTTAGTTCGTTCACTTACCTCTTCTGAGCGCCCCTGCTTGTGCCAGCCATATGCGGACCTCCAGAGATGGTGGATATCTCTCCTCCTACCACAGGAGGAGGTACATCCTGATCTATCCGAGACCTAGGCTGACTGGCCGGGACTTCTGGAGCAGGTCGACTCGCTGGAACCCTGTTTCGTGCGTATTGAGCCAAGGGGCCGGCTCGGATGAGGGTCTCAATCTCATCTTTTAAATGCTTACGATCATCGATATTATGGCCAACATCATTATGAAAACGGAAAAACTTGGAGCTGTCTCTCTTCCCCTTGCGGTGCTTTAATGGCTCCGGCCTCTTCCAGGGGACTCGAGCAGAGTTAGCTAGGAAGATGTTCTCCCTAGACTGGGTGAGCTCTGTATAAGTCGCGAAGATGGGATTAAACTTATCTACGGACTTATTCTTCTTTTGGTCGTGCTGGCTGCCCTCGCCATTTCCCTTTCTTTTGCCTCCACCTGGCTGGTTGTTCTGTGCGACGTTTTGGGTCACTGCCACGACCTCCGTCCCCACTTCAGCGAGCTGCTCAGGGACTTGGCTGGTTCCTGCAGCTGAAGCTTTGACCTCCTCCAAGTTGATCCATTCTTGGGCCCTATTAAGGAATTCGTTAACCGAGCTGACTCATTTTCTTTGTATGTCTTTCTAGAGATCCCCTCCGACGAGGATTCCAATTCTCATGCCCATGAGCTTGGAGCTATCATCTGCGTCTCTGGCTTGAGCAACGACATTCGCAAATCTGCTCAGGTAGGCCTTCAGAGTTTCACCGGGCTGCTGCCTCACGTTAGCCAAGGAGTCGGTCTAAATGCGCGCAGCCTAGGAGGCTCGGAATGCCCTTTTGAAATCTGCCGAGAAAGTCTTCCAGGAGCTGATCGACTATCTTTTACCTTGCTTGAACCACTGCCTGGCAGGTCCAGTCAGTGTGGAAGGGAAGATTAAACATCTCAGCTCGGGGCCAATGTTGTGGGCCATCATTAGGGTATTGAACATCCCTAGATGGTTCGATGGGTCTCTGTCCCCATTGAACTTTAATAGGTGCGGCATACGGACACCAGGTGGGTACGCCGTTGCCGTTATGCTGGGGGCGAAGAGCTCCATCTCATCCCCCGAATCATATTCATCTTTCTCTTTCTCCGATAGGAGTTTCCTGATTATCTCCTCCATCTGAGCCAGGCGCTCGAGGGTTTGGTCCTGATGCCCTTGGTTATTCAGGGGCTGTTCAACAGCTCCGGATCCATTGTACATATTTGGTGGGTTATTGCCCCTCCTATCTTGAGATAGGTTATTTGGGGCATTCCCTCCGTTACGTACTTCGGACAAGGCCCCCCCTGAGCGAGCATGGCTATCTCCTCCTACCTACTCCCCTCTATGGGAGTTAAGGCGGTCCCTCAGGTCGCCCCCCTGGTTGGCTTGTGGACTTTGCACCGAACTTAAATGCTGACGCAGGTCTCCGCCAGAAAGGTCACTCCGGCGACTGCCGGTCCAGTAGCTCCTGCTAGAGAGGCTTGGAGCTCGTCTTTGGTGCTGAGGACCTGGGCTTTCCCGTGGCGCCCTGCTACGCCGGGAAGGTCCAGCTGATGGCGGATCTCTCCTACAACTTCCGTAGGCTGGAATATCTCGAACGGGCCGAGGAGGAGATGGATATCTGATTGGAGACGGAGGATGCCTAACTGGAGATGCGATCCTAGTTCCGTCTGGACGGATCAAGTTTGGTGGGGGCCTTTCGGCCCTGCCAACCTGCTGGTCCCGAGCCTGGCGATCTGGACGAGGCGCAGGACGGTTGTTGGGGATGGGCTGATGCTGCGAGCCCTCCCCGGATCTCCTTCGGGAATTTCCTCGAGCTCCCCTGGTCGCTCTCGAGGATGGTTGGGAGCTAGGAGTCGACGTCCTGACCAAACGACTATATTGTTGTTGTCTTGCACCAGGCACTTCTTCGAAGTTTGCCTCTCGATGGTGTGATGAAGGGGTAGAGTTGGCTGTCGGAAGTCTGTCCGAGCGGCTATGCCTGGACCGGTTACCCCGGCGAGACTTAGGAGCCTTGCCTTGCCTCTCTCCGACGTTAGCGTCGGTTGTGAGAGGGGGTAGTTGGGCCAGCATATCCTTGATCTGCTGGCTAGCTATTGCTAGCTGGCTCCTTAGCTGAGCATTCTCCATCTCCACCGCAGTGTAATAACACGGGTTCGGATTAGGTGGCCGGGGCGCCAAACTTCCGGTGTCATCTTGGCCCACCGGCTGCTTTCTTGGCCACTGCTGGACTTCAGGAACTTGTTCACCCGGGGTGGCAGTTTGATGAGCCTCCTGCCCATCATGTTGTTTTGTCTCGTTACCGTGCCTGGATCGAGTAGTCACCATAGTTGGATGTTTGCGACAGTACTAATCGAACTTGCTCTCAATGAAAGCACTAAATTGTTGACGCGGTTCTTCGCCAACAGGAAATTAAGAAAAGAAGAGAAAGGGATTAGTGCTTTTATTGAACCGAAACAGATATATGATCTTAGGAAATGAAATGGTGACTCAAAGTACGTTTTTTAAGTGGTTCAAAGGTTAAAATCCTTCTACTCCACTAGTCAGTATTATTGCTATATACTGGATATTTGATTACAGGGTATTTCTTACAATAGAGAATCCAACCCCTATTAACTCCCAGGGTCTCCATATTTATAGGAGAAGGCACCTGAGAGTTGGTAAGAAGGTCATCCCGTGACCTTCTTACCTATCATATCAACTCTGTGACATTCATGATTAATTCCTAAACCTGACACATAAGTGTGATCAAATCAATAGGTAAGGGGTTAATGGGCCGCACGGCCCAACCCAGTCGTGGGTGTCTGAATACGCACGTTCACGCTACGTGTCCGAGAAGTCAGGGATATATCAGACACGTGATGTCTGATATATGCACGTTTACCTTGCGTGGTTGACTTTATAAAGGGTCATAGCCTCCAACTCTAGCTCGTACCACGAGCTGGATACTTAACTTGACCTTCGGCCTTCAGAGCTCGGACTCAGTCCTTAAGTAACCAGAGGCAAACCCTTAGGTTACCTCGAGCTAAGGAGGTATGATCTTATGATGGCAGCTTCGGTTTTGGGGATGTCCACGAGATAATCATGCTTAGGTCGTAGCTCAGCTCGCTAATCAGCTCGTGGGAAAATCAGGGCGTACAGTAATGACATTAAACTCTGTAACTCCTATATACAAGGAAATGTCCCCTGAAGACTAGGGGCATATAACAGACTTGTTAATATCCCTTTAATGTTGGGTTGTTACAACAATAAATATCTTTTAAATGCATGGATTGCGTCTCATCAGATGACCCACTAAGTCATTCGAGGTCGGCAATCAGCATTATGCCAGTCCAGGTCTATAGATAAGTTATGAGCTAGGCACCTTTCCCCAAGATCAGCTCAAAGGGGGTAAATACTACTGAGGCTGTCACACTCCGAGCTTATACTTATGCCAAGCTCGGGCTACTTGATCAGCAGACACCCGACATCGGGTATATCCCGATGCCAAGTTCTTTCGAGCTCAGAAGGAACTTCGAGGCTAAAAAATGTCTTTGAGGTTGCCATCTTGATTCGAGGGTTCGACACCTGAGTCATGCATATGCGTTTCAGATATTTCGAGCTCACAATTGACGAGTCCAGCTTTCGAGATCACAATCTCGGGGTCTCGAAATCTGGGTGTAACATTTTGCCCCCTCAAAAGTATTAGTTCGAATCCTATGAGAAGGAAAATTTTGAACTACTTCCTTCGGGAACCATTCCGTCACACACTCGAGTATGGACACGCATCACCTGGGTATTGCTTACTCAAGGTACTCGAGTGTCTTGAAACTCTGGCCATGATCGTTCGCCTGCCAGCTTTATGGTACCATCATGTCATTTGTCCCTGCCCGTCGGATCTGATACGAAATCTGTCCAATGGCCCAAATTAATTCAACTTTTACAATCTCTGAGGGTCTATAAATATATCCCCTTTCGTCTTCTCCAGTTTTTCTTCACATTCAACTTCTCAGAGAAAGAAAAAACCAGACACTTCTTTGCCTAGTTCTTGCATGTTCTCCAAGCCGAGAAGACAAAGCACGGTTGGACTTTTTGATTAAGTGAGAACGCACTTGCAACCGCTCATTCAATCATCTATTTCTCTGTTTCCATCGATCACATTGTGTAAGTTTTCAATTTATGGCTTCTTTACATTATACATGTACATTTTTTATGTATGCTTTTGCTTCTGTTACGCCCTGAGTGCTACGATTTGTACTATTTTAGTGCACTAGGAATAGGGTGCTTCGACTGATAGTCATTAGACTCAAACCCAGTTTCTACGAAAGAAGGTCCAAAAATGGTTCCTTTTCTGGATTTTCAAAAATTTTAAACCATATCTTGCACACCAAGATATTGGGTACAAAATCAGGGTTTTTTAAGGAATGCACGATTCCCAAAAATATCACCTTTTAGACAACCGCCACCTCTTTTTTTTTCCTAATATTTCGGGACTTCTCATAACTGATCCACCTCCCTTCCTTTCGGTGGAATACACGCTGTGAGATTGGTCTCTTCCTTTGAGTCGAGCTTGCCTTGTAGTCTCGATCATTCGAACTTATGTACTATTTATTTCTTTATTTCTTGCTCGCTTGGCCCTCACCCTTTGCTTTCTTGTTAGATGCCGCCGAATTCGGGAAAGTGGTGGGGGTCAAAGCTTGCAATTCCTTGCTCACCAGTAGCTTTGAGCCTGGAATCTCCATTCACTCGCAACCAATGCTTAATTCGGGAGCACGAACTGAGATGTGAGCAAGAGGACACTCGAGACCACTTCCGACGTCAGATAAACGAAGTCGAAGAAGGGAAAAGGAAAAGACTAAGGGTGGCCCTTCATCCAGATCCGGACACCAAGCCTAGACCAATCCCTCTTGATCTTGCGCTTAAAGTGACAATCGCCTTCAAACCAGGTGATCTTCAGTTCTCACTGATGGGGGAACCCTCTACCTCGCAGCCGAGGAGAGAATTTTTCAAGGCCGAGAATTACTGGAGCTCGGTCACATGACTAGGCCAGATAACCGATATTCTGGCCTTTCACGGCATAGGACTATCAGGTTCGCTGAGGTGTCGAGCCCCGAACTCGCACGAGCGGAGCTGCCGCGCTTCAAGAGATATAAATCCTGACAGCAAGCTGAGATATGCAGCTTGGAGCCAGGATCATATGAAAGCAGGGGCGATACTGCCCTTGAAGTCTTTTTTCAAGGACTTCACAGACTTCATTGGGTTGGCCCCCTTCCAGCTCAACACCAATTCTTAGAGGGTCCTGTCTGCCCTGAGGTCGCTGTATCACGAGTTGAAGTGGGCAGGACCTTCACCAGAAGAGATTTTATATCTCTCCTGCTTGAAAAGCAATCCCTCCCGAGTTCGAGGAGGGGACGACTTCTACTACCTCTCGAGTTATCCGAAGGAGAAGAAGATGTTTGAAGACCTTCCCAATCATCCTCCTGCCTTCAAGAAGGCCTTCTTCTGGACAGATGGCCCAGCCCCGTCTTGATTCTATTCATTCAGATGGATTCGTAAGTATTTCAACCTCCTTCTTTTTTGTGCTCGAACTTTGCTTTAGGCTCGTGCTTAGCTGAATTGTGCTTAATTTTCCAGCCAACTATCGCCCTACTCCCACCGATGAGATGAGGGAGCGCCGAGAGACTCTGCTCCAGCTTCCCTATGGCAGGAGGTCTCTCTCCTACCTCCTTCATGAAGGCAAGCTCCGGGCATGTGGGCTCTTAGGAGAGGATCAGTCTACATCAGACTGGTCCAATAAAAAATACGACTGGTGGGAGCTCGTGCCTCTGCCAACAAGCAACCTCCCCCCAAGGAGAGATGCGAGGACTCCACCTCCAGTTCATCATAGGAGTCCACAATCGGGGAATGAGGCCAATGAAGATGCATTAAGCTGGGGCTCGGATGATCAAGGTACAGTCATCCTTAGCTCGAATATGTGGTCCCCCTCCCTATTAAAGCATACCCGATAGGATAATATTATGTAAGGATATTAGGAACCATTTATATGTATGCTCTTGGGTAGATGATAGGGTACATAGGTTTGATAGCTGGCTTGGGAAATATGACACCATGTATATCCTGAACGAGGTATGGAACGGGATAGCCGTCCAATACGAGACTAACGACTATAGGGACCTTTCGAGGTTGACTTCCACCTATAGGGAAGGCACTCCCCCCGCCTCTTCTGAAGATGGGGGAATTTCGTGGTCGTCGAGCACAAGCTTAGGGGAGAGTTCCAGTTAGGTTTCTCTCCACTTGTCTTTTTATCCCATGTATGTTTGCATTATGCTGAGTTACTTTATTTTTCGATAACTCATATTTTGGTGTAACTGTGCAGGCGAGATGGACTCCGACCTCGACAACATCCTTGAGAGTGGCGGGGCCAAAAGAAGCAAGCGCCCGATAGGCTCACGGAAGTCCGAGTGTCCCGCCAATGTCCTTAAGAGGACTGAAAAGACACCTCCTCTACTAGCTCCAGCTGCTACGAGCTTGGCGGTGGAGCCGACTCCTCAGGTCGAAGCATCAACTACGGTCGAGCTCCAACCTCCTCCCATCAGGGTTCACTCAACACTTGGCCCACCTCCGAAAAAACCCTCAGCTTCCACAGCTCGCAAGTTGTCAATTTCTACTAACATCGATGAGTATGTAGTTGACCATGCTGCTAGATCCCATGGGGCTACGCTTGGCTCGGGCATTCTGTCTCGAGTGGGCCGGAGCTTTAGTGGCTTTGACGCTCCTCATTGGCAGTTCTTGAATAATGCTCGACACTGCAATACGCTTTATGAGAAGAGTATCGAGCTCACTGTTGCGGTAATTTCCCTCATCTTTCGGTATTAGCTATATTGACAATTGGTCCGTATGCTAATTTGATTTCTTTGTATGCCAGACTCTTGCTGTCTCTGCCCAGCTCAACTATAAGCTGAACCACGAGGTCCACTCGAGCATGTCAATTGCTCAGGAGGCGAGCGATCTTCAGCTCAAACTGAGTGATGAACTCAAGGAAACAAAGGCAAAGGTGGAGGCAGGGGCTGAGGAGCTAAAGGCCAAGTCTTCTGAGCTTGAAAATCTGAATGCCCCGCTCGCGGAGCTTGAATAGGAGAATGCCCGGGTCAAGGAAACCAATGCCAAGCGTGAAGAAGAGAAGGCCGCCACTTTCGAGATCATGGAAGGTGAAAAGAGTCATCTTCTTGAGGAGTTTAAGGAAAAGAAGGACCAGGCAGTCGACATGGCCATGTATAGAATATGGGCCAACAATGTCGACCTCGACACCAGCTTCTTAGGACCTCTTGAAGCGAAGCTCATGGCCCAATGGCAGGCTCGACTAGAGGATGAGGAGACTGCCCGAGATGAGGCGGAGAAAGCCGGAGGGAACGCTAATGCTGAGAAGGCCAAGGAGAATGCTCATTCTTAATTCTTGCCTCAGGGTTGTGTCCCTTTGAATCTTTTGTAAAAGTCCTTTTATTTTGTTTTTTGTTTTTTTTATGCCCATGGGGCCGAGACAATTTTATGGCTCGTGAAGGAGCTAGTATTACTTTTTTGAACTTACTTTAATATATTTGCTTTACATTTCTTGAGCCGAAATAATTTGCGCAATTTAAATTAAAGTGTCATATAAGCTTGTTTATTCATACAAACATAATTTGGATTTAAGCTCGAGGTTTAATGCATTCATGCACAGTTTGCTTGAATTATCCACTTCCAATCTCATTATTTGTCAAGGTCGGATATTAATTTTACCATGCACCCGAAAGTACTTATATGGCGTGTAATGCAGATGGTTTAGTTGTATCTTACTTTTTAGTTTCTTTTTCTCATCCTCGGTTAGCTCTCCGAGGTTATTAGGTCAAAACTATTATTTTGCAAAATACTCCAGCCTCGATCTCGACTTAGCACGAAGTGGGTTATGTTCCAACTTACTACCGATTAGTTTTTAGCTGGTTTGTTCCAAACCTGTTAAGGTCGTGTTAGGTTTGTAATCCATACACTTATATTTTTAATCTAGTTTGCATATTTGGTTACATCCAAACATTTTTATCTTTTTGACAATTTGGTTATATCCAAACTTATCTCATATCGCGCATTTGGTTATATCCAAACACTATTTTTGACAGTTTGGTTATATCCAAACAGTTATATGTGTTTCATATATGCTATTTTATTTTTTCAAGATGATGGTATATGTACCACTGATGCCCCCTTAATATCCTATGAGAGTGATCATAGATTATTAAATTAAGAGAGATTGCAAAAAATACAACATATTAAATGAAATCAAACTTTATTTGAAAAAAATCCAAAAATAGAAAAATAGTACAAATAAACAAGCATGGTTATAGGCGACATCCTTCCTATACTATTGATAGTAAGGTCATAGGTGTTCGTCATTCCATGCTCATGGTACTAGACTTCCATCCAATCTTGCCAACTTGTACACGCCGGGTCGGATGACTGACTCTATCTGATAGGGTCCTTCCCAATTTGGCTCGAGCACGCCAGCTGCTGTATCCTGTGTTGCAAAGAATACATGCCTTAGCACCAAATCTCCCACGCCGAATTTTTGATCCTGAACTCTTTTGTTGAAGTACCAAGTAGCTCGTTGTTTATATGCAGCATTTTTTAATTGAGCTTCTTCCTTCTTTCTTTGATCAGGTCAAGAGTTTCTTCGAGCTGAGAGTGGTTCGAGGTTTGATCATAAGCGAGGGTCAAATTGTGGGAATTTCGACCTCGATTGGCAACATAGCCTCGCAACCGTATGCCAGCGAGAATGGGGTGTGTCCTGTTGATGTATAGGCCGTGGTCCTATATGCCCATATGACTTGGGGCAATTGTTCAGGCCATCTTCCCTTAGCTTCTTCCAACTTTTTCTTCAGTGTACTTTTTAGGGTTTTGTTTACAGCTTCGACCTGGCCACTCGCCTAGGGATGGGCCACTGACGAGAAGCTCTTTATTATCCCTTTTTTTTTTGCAAAAGTTGGTGAATAGATCACTGTCGAACTGGGTACCATTATCATATGCAATCTTCCTTGGCATTCCATATCGACATATGATATTTTTCACCACAAAGTCAAGGACTTTTTTCGAGGTTATTGTCGCCAAAGGTTCAGCCTTTGTCCACTTTGTGAAGCAATCTACGAAGACTACTGCGTATTTCACTCCGCCTTTGCCAGTCGGAAGGGATCCTATGAGGTCGATTCCCCATACCGCAAATGGCCATGGGGAGGTCATCATAGTTAGTTCGGATGGTGGAGCTCGAGGAATTGTGGTGAATCGTTGGCACTTATCATACTTTTTTACGTAGTCGAACGAGTCTGATTTGATGGTAGACCAGAAGTATCCCTGGCGTATGATTTTCTTGGACAGGCTATGCCCCCCAGTATGGTCTCCACAGAACCCTTCATGAATTTCTTCTAAGATTTTCTTAGCTTCGGGTGGAGTCACACACCGGAGTAGTGGCATAGAATATCCTCTTCTATACAGCCTTCTATCTACAATTGTATAACGAGGATTTGATACATCAACTTTTGAGCCTTGGTCCGTTCTTCCGGAAGGATGCCGGTCTCAAGATATTCAACTATCGGAGTAATCCAGGTAGGCTCGGAATTGATCATACACATGTCCTCCTGCTCTGGCTCGTCAATACTAGGTGCCGAGAGATGTTCAATTGGTACAACATTTAGTTCGTCATTCTCGGTAGAGGTAGCGAGCCGGGCTAAGGTGTCCACATTCGAGTTCTGTTCTCAAGGGACCTGTTCTATCGTATAGAACTCAAAATGATCCAATGCTGATTTTTCCTTTTCTAAGTATGCCGCCATTCTCGTACCACGAGCTTGGTACTCTCCCAAGATTTGGTTAACCACTAGCTAGGAGTCACTGTAGCAATGTATTGCTTTAGCTTTGAGCTCCTTGGCTATGTGAAGTCCCGCTAGTAAAGCCTCGTACTCGGCCTCATTATTTGACGCGTTGAAGTCAAATCTTAAGGCAGAGTGAAATCGGCTTCCCGCAGGGGTGATCAAAATAACTCATGCCCCTGATCCATTTTCATTAGATGATCTGTCAACGCAAAGTTTCCACAGCTCGTGGGCCGGGGTTATAACTTCATCGTTGGCCATGCCAGTACACTTCACTATGAATTCTGCCAAGGCTTGACCCCTAATGGTCGTCCTTGGATGATAGGTGATCTTGAATTGTCCGAGTTCAACGACCCATTTAAGAAGTCGACCTGAAGCATTTGGTTTGGATAAGACTTGTCTTAGTGGTTGATCAGTTAGTACATGGATGGGGTGCGCTTGAAAATAGGGTCGAAGCTTTCGAGATGAGTGAATTAGGCTGAGAGCTAGCTTATCCATCAAGGGATATCTTGATTCTGCCCCCAGTAACCTTTTACTGACGTAATACACGGGCTTTTGCACTTTTTCCTCCTCCCGTATGAGTACTGCGCTTATGGCGTACTCAGTCGTAGCAAGGTACAAGTACAGAACTTGTCTCATGATGGATTTTCACAAGATAGGAGGTTCTGTGAGGTGTTTCTTGAGTTCCTGAAAAGCCAACTCGCATTCCTCTATCCATTCAAATTTCTTGCCTCTCCTCAACAGGTTGAAAAACGGAAGACAATGGTCTGTAGATTTTGATATAAACCTACTTAATGCCGCCATCCTGCCAGTTAAACTCTGGACATCTTTTTGTTTTTGAGGTGAAGGCATATCGATCAGGGCCTGGATCTTATCCGGATTAGCCTCTATTCCTCAAGCATTTACAATGAAACCCAGGAATTTTCCTGAAGATACTATGAAAGAGCACTTCTGAGGGTTAAGCTTCATGTTATATTTCCGGAGCACGGCAAAGCATTCTTCGAGGTCATCAACATGGTTATTGTTAAGTTGAGATTTGACTAACATATTGTCAACATAAACTTCCATGTTGTTCCCTATTTTCTCGGAGAACATCATGTTCACGAGCCGCTGGTAAGTGGCTCCAGCATTTTTGAGCCCGAATGGCATGACATTATAACAATATAACCCTTTATCTATTATGAAGCTCGTATGTTCCTGGTCAGGGGCATGCATGGAAATCTGGTTATATCCAGAATAGGCATCCATGAATGACATTAGTCCATGCCTTGCCGTGGCATCCATGAGCTGGTCGATCCGAGGTAAAGGAAAACAGTCCTTAGGGCAGGCCTTATTGAGGTCCAAGTAATCAATGCACGTTCGCCACGCCCCATTAGGCTTCGGGACCAGCACCGGATTGGCTACCCAATCAGGGTAAAAAGCATCCCTAATGAATTAGTTTACTTTTAACATGTTGACTTCCTCTTTAAGGGCCTTTTTCCTATCCTCATCCAGTTGTCTTCGCTTTTGTTGCTTCAGCGGGAAGCTTTTATCGATATTTAGCGCGTGGCTCACTACATTTGGACTTATTCCTATCATGTCCGAATGTGACCATGCGAAGACATCCTGGTTCTTCTTCAAAAAGAAAATTAATTGCTATTTGGTTTCTTCATGGAGGTTTTTCCCGACCTTTACCGTTTTCGAGGGATCTGATTCTTCGAGCCTGACTTCTTCGAGCTCTTCCAATTGTTCGAGATCAATTTTTTCCTCCACTCTTGGGTCGATTTCTTTATCGATCTTTAGGACTGTCTCGTCCTTATTCTGAGTAATGACGAGCGCTTGTGCGCTCGCCTGCTTCTTTCTTCTTATGGAAATGCTATAGCATTCCCTCCCGGCTAACTGGTCTCCCTTCAACGTCCCGATGCCACTAGAAGTTGGGAACTTGATGGCGAAATGCATTACAGACGAGATTGCCCACAACCCTACTAGGGCCGAGCAGCATGTTGTAGGCTAATGGCAGGTCCACTACTACAAACTCCATCATCTTGGTTGCTGAGACTGGGTAGTCTCCCAAGGTTACTGGGAGTGCAATGGACCTCATACATGCAATCCCCTCTCCTGAAAAACCGTACAATGTCGTTGCACAAGCTTTTAGGTTTCGAAACGAGAGTCCTATCTTTTCTAAGGTGGCCTTATAGAGAATGTTCACTAAGCTCCCATTATCAATGAGAACTCGGTGAACTCTCTTATTCGTGAGCTGGAGAGTTATGACCAGTGGGTCATTGTGGGGAAAATAAACATGGGACGCCTCATCCTCAGTAAAGGTTATCAGCTGAGATTCAATCTTTTGGTACTTTGGGGCTCTAGGTTCGGGTTCATAAGGGGACCCATCCAAAGTTTTTAGCTCGTTCACGTATCGCTTTTGGGCATTCTTGCCCGATCCTGTGAGATGAGGCCCGCCCGAGATGGTTATCACCTCTTCTCCATCAATCGGAGGGGGCCTATCTTCTTCTCTAGCTCGGGAATTATTGTTTTGATCAGGCGGTGGCGCAACTGCCCTCTGGCTATTAGAAGCCTGATTATTATTGTGGTTCCTGACGTACTGTCTGAAGTATCTTCTCAAGATCAGTCCTTCGATCTCATCCTTCAACTGCCTGCATTCATCAGTAGTGTGCCCAGTATCTCTGTGAAATCGACAGTACTTGCTGGAGTCTCTCTTGGACTTCTGATTTCTCATGGGGTCTGGATGCCTGAAAGGGATCTGGGTTTCACTAGCCAAGTATATATTCTCCCGAGACTCGTTGAGCTCGGTGTACACTTTGTACACGGAGAAATACATTTCCCCTTTCTTCTTCTTTCCCCCTTCTGCCTCGGAGTTACTTCCTTCAATCTTCTTCCTTTTGGAAGGGTTTTCTGTAGGGGGTTTCGAGGCTGATGGGTCTGCCGAGGCCGAGGCTGAGTTTACGTTTATCATTGTAGTTATGGGCTGAGAGGTCATATTCAGCGTTGACCTCACCTCTTCTACATTGACAAACCTCTGAGCTCGTCTATTAAACTCGGTTAAGGACCTCACATGCTTTCTTTGCATATCATCCCAGAGGGGACTTCCCGGCATTACCCCAGCTTGGACGGCCATTAGATGCCCGCTGTCGTCTACATCTCGAGCTCGGGCGACCTCCAGATTAAACCTTGTAAGGTAGCTCTTCAACGTTTCACTTGGCTGTTGCCGAACGTTGGTCAGGGTCGATGCCTCGGGTCTAACCCCGATCATGGCTCTAAAATTCTTCTTGAAATCTTTTGATAGCTGATCCCAAGAAGTGATTGAATGTCTCTTATATTTTTCGAACCAGTTTTTTGCTGGTCCTGTAAGCGATGCTGGAAATAACATGCTTCTGAGCTCGTAACCCACATTACTTGCTCTCATTATGGTGTTAAATGTACTCAAATGACTGTACGGGTCGGATTTTCCTTCAAAAGGTGGGACATGAGGAATTTGAAACCCTTGAGGAAACAGAGTGTTGGAAATATGGGGAGAGAATGGTTCAAGCTCCTCATCAGAATCCTCATCCTGACTTCGACCTCGCTCATTCTACAAGAGCCTAAATGCTCTTTCCAGCTGATCAATTCTTTCTTGAACTGGGTCCACAGGGGGTCTCGCCTGAAATTGGCTATCATTGATCACAATTCCAGGTTCGCGTCTACGCAGGGGATCTTTGCTCCCATTTAGGCGATCTCTTAGGTCTGGGTTCGATGGATTACCACTACCCAGATTCCGATTCAGGTGCTCCCACAGGTCGGAGCGGTTCCTTTGGTTTCCAGTATTTCTACATCCTTGATCATACATGCTGACTGATCTGTTGTCCCCTGAGTCGTCACTGGCGAGGCTTGTCGCATGATTGTTCCGAGATGGATTTCTTTCATGCTGCCTCGTCTCTGCAGTGCGAGATCGAGACATTCGGCTTCTTGTAGGCTGAGCGCCTCTTCGTTCCCTAGTAGCCTCTCTATTCCCCTGTTTCCATCCTTCCCGCCTTTCCTCATCACTCTGAGTTGGTTGTGCGTTCCTCCGAGGTGGTGAGGGGTATCTTATTGGTGACAGAGGGAATCGTATGGGTGACGGTGGCTGCCAACCATTTCGGGGCCTGGATGGTCCCGAGTTCGCTCGTGCTGACTCGGTAACATTCTGTGTGTTACCAGGAATCTGAGTCCGAGCCTCTGCAGGGGCTTGGTTATTCCCAGTTTCTGCTGGTAACTCTGCAGTTGAGTTAACTGGAGCCCTAGCCCGAATGTTTCTTCAGGGCCTCTAGGGAGCAGGTTGCTCTGCTGGTGGTGGAGATTGCTCTGTTCTTCTTGTGGCAACATTTTTTCGAGGTTGCCCACGAGGCCTCTGGGGAGGAACATGAACGTCATGTGGAGGTGGGTCTTGGTTCTCCAGGGGAGGTTGAGGCTAAGCCGCTCGCGCCTCCGCGACTAACCTAGCCAACTCCTCGTTCCGCTTCTTGGCCTCAGCCAACTGATTTCTTAACTGTTGGTTTTCAAGTTCCACAATGGGGACGTATCGTTCGGGATTATAGTACATGTCCTCATCGTCCCTGGGAGCCGGAGGTGCTGGAGGTCCTCGAGAATCGGAGGACTCACTTCTCTCTTCAGGTTCACGGCTCGTCATCAGCTGCTTCCCAGGGCGCCGTGGATAGTTTTCTTCAGGAATATTCTGATCATTCGCGACCATAGCTAATCAGGGATTGTATTGCTTAAGGCTCTCAATGAAAGCACCAAACTGTTGACGTCGTTTTTCGTCAACTTAAAACGTAGAGCGAATAAACAATAGGAACTATGGCGCAGATGAACAATACAGTAAAACAACAAGAATTTTACGTGGTTCAGAAGTTAACTCTGCCTAGTCCACGAGTCAATTTTATTAAGACTTTGGAAATTTCAGGGAATTCTTCAGGGATGAATTCTCCAGAAATTGTCTCCAGATATCAAAAATCTGTCCCTTACAACTGTTCATGATCTATCTATTTATAGAGGGTTCTCAGAGTTCGTTCCCACATATTTCGGGAAGATACTCCTATTTATTAATGAATTTAATGACATTAAACTCTATAACTCCTATATACAAGGAAACGTCCCCTGAAGACTAGGGGGCATAGAAAATACTTGTTAATATCCCTTTAATGTTGGGAAGTTACAACAATAAATATCTTTTAAATGCATGGACTGCGTCTCATCAGATGACCCACTAAGTCGTTCGAGGTCGGCAATCAGCATTATGCCAGTCTAGATCTATAGATAAGTTATGAGCTAGGCACCTTTCCCCAAGATCAGCTCGGAGCGGGTAAATACCATCGAGGTTGTCACACTCCAAGCTTATACTTATGCCAAGGTCGGGCTAATTGATCCGCAGATACCCGACATCAGGTATATCCCGATGCCAAGTTCTTTCGAGCTCAGAAGGAACTTCGAGGCTAAAAAATGTCTTCGAGGTTGCCATCTTGATTCGAGGGTTCGACACCTGAGTCATGCATATGCATTTCAAATATTTCGAGCTCACAATTGACGAGTCCAGCTTTCGAGATCACAATCTCGGGGGTCTCGAAATCTGGGTGTAACACATAAATTATACATAATTTATTTTTTTATAAAGAATTTTAAACTTTTTAATAAATATATGGCCCAAAGGTTAATTTTTATCAATAAAATGTCAAAACATGTAGTTGGTTGAAATAGAGTGTCCAAATATATAAATTTTTTAAGATAAATGGTCTAAACATGTAATTGAATACATAAAACACAAGGTCTAAAATTTTAAATTTTAAAATATAGGGTCTAAACATGTAATCAAATACATGTGGTTCACATAATATATTTATATATACCAATTTTTAATATTTTGACGAAACATGATGTCAAAAAGTTAATTTTTTAAAATAAATGGTCAAAACGAGTGATCGACTAAAATAAAATGTTCAAAATGGTGTGATCCCTTACACAAAACATATATTATATGTAGTTTATTTTTTATAAAGAATTTTTAACATTTTGAATAGATACATGGGCCAAAGGTTACATTTTATAAATAAAATGTGAAAACGAGTAGTTGGTTGAAATAAAGTGTTCAAATAAATAATTTTTTTTTAAATAAAGGGTCTAAACATGTAATCGAATACATAAAACACGAGGTCCAAAATTTAAATTTTTATAATAAATGGTCTAAACAGATAATCGAATATATGTAGTTCAAATAATCTATTTTTATGTACCAAATTTTAATATTTTGACAAAACATGATGCCGAAAAGTTAATTTTTTAAAATAAATGATCAAAATGGATGATAAGCTAAAATAAAAGGTTCGAATGGTGTGAACCCTTACACAAAACATATATTATATATAATTTATTTCTTATAAATAATTTTTAACATTTTGAATACCTACACAACCCAAACGTTAATTTTTATAAATAAAATATCAAACAGGTAGTTAGTTGAAATAAAATATTCAAATAATAAATCTTATTCATATTTTTAATATTTAAAAAAAACATCTGGTCTAAAACATAATTTTTATAAATAAAAGATAATCAGCTAAAATAATCATTACAAAAACTATAGTTATATTTTCTAGCGTAATATTAATTTTATGCATATCCAGCTGGCACTTGCTAGCCGCCGACGGAGACTGAATATTTATTATTTATTTTTATATAAAAACTTAATACAATATATAAATACATACACATAAACTATATTTTAGTCTTTCCCCTTTTTGGGCGCGTCTAATTAGCATTCAGGAAGTTGAGGTGGAAATAAGATTGATAATAATATTCTACAAGTCACAGTTGAAAGAAGATTTTGACGATTTCCCTATATATATATATATATATATATATATATATAATTTAGACTATTTGACTGAAGTCATGTGGAAACTTAGAAGGGTCACCCTTCACTCGAAAAAAGAAAAAAAAGTGGGTCACCAAGAAATCCTTGAGCAATTAATGTAGAAATTGTTTGGCAGGACTAAATTAGTGCTAAGTATTGGTAAACTTAATTAGTTTCGTTCAAAAAGTTAAATTGATGTTGATGTATATACTTCTCTTTCGAGACAAACAAACAACTGATCAACCACTAAGTCCCAAGTTAAATTGCTAGTGACTTTAATCACATTTTCGGAGTAATTTCCACATACACATTAATATATGGTGTAAAATTAACATGTCATATAAGTAGAAAAGATTTTTCTAATAATTATTAATAACTAGCTTCGCGCAGTAATAATTAGAAATAATATATTTTTTAAAGAATATTTAATATTTGTCAATACAGTGGTAGAATAATTAATTAGTATCCTATTTTGTACTTGATAAAAACTTAGCCAGTTTTTTTCCCTTCTAATTTTTAATAAAACTGCCCTATAAAAGTAGTATTATTTATCCAAAGTAATTATTTTTTTATTAATTTCTTTTATATAATTTGTGTATGGAATTTATATTTTCGTAGTTGTTGAATATTTTTACTAAACGAGTGACATAAAGTAAATCATGAACTTATACTTCTGATAATAGATTGTGCAAGTTTGCATGTGTCTAGTTTAGTACCACACAAACTTTTATTATAAAAAACAATGTCATTACTATAACACATTTGAAGACCATTCCCTTCTTTAACAAAGATTACCTTTACTCACAAAACGCTCTTTGTTCTCACAACACCTTCATGTGCCATTGTTGTTGACATAAGAATTTACACTTTAAGAATAAATGAAAGGAATAATAATAAAAAAATGGTGCCTATTTTCTATTTTTGAAGAAACAAAAACAAATTTAAAGGCCCCTATATGGGACATCTCATCATTTCCTACCTCTAATTGAAAAATAATAATAAAAAATTTTAACGGCCCACTAGTCTCATTCACACCCTCTCATATATGAAGAAAAAGAAAGGTTTGAGTAAAAGAGATTTCATTTATTACACGATAATGAATTTTTTTTTGAATGACAACATTATCAAGAATAATATATAATAAAACTGAAACAATAAGGTTTACCAATATTTTTTTTCCTAATAATTTGTTAGTGGATTCATCACATTTTAATGTAGACACATTACTATATTTGGTTTCAAGTAACTATTTTTTTTTTTCATTTGTTAAACAAACAATTAAACAATAATTTTCACACTATTACAAAAAAATATTTCTTTATGGTTTTTTTCTTTAATACATTGCGGTTTTGGGAGCATAAAAAACCGCAGTGTTTATGACCACATAGAAAAGTAATAACAAAACTGCAGATAAAAAAATATTTTACTCTGTGGTTTTGTTATCATAACCACAGAGAAATATATTTTTTTCCGCAGTTTAGTTAACAAAACTGCAATAAAATAAAGCACGGGTATTAAATGTGATATTTTAGACTCATTCAAACATTTTCTCTGCGTTTTTTTTTAAGGTTGAAAAAAATATAAAGAAAATCTATATTTGTAGTAGTGTCAATAGAAAAAGTAGAATAACATTATATTATTATTATTATTTAAATATAAACTGTAAGAAAATTAGTTTATGAAAGCACATATTACATATTACATAGTGGCACTGCATGCATGCAAAATATAGAAATATACATATATATTTCATGATTTTTTTTCCTCCTTGTGTTAACGTCATTTTTCGTCAACTTAAATCTGAAGATTACTAAACACTGAATTAAAGAAAATAAATGAGAACAAACGGGATTTTACATGGTTCAGCATTTAAAATCTGCCTAGTTCATGAGCTGGTATTATTGAGTGGTGGTCTTCTCCTAAAACTTTTACAAAGCAATTTAGAACAATATTCTCAGTACTCAATTATATGTGTCCACAAATGAAATTCTCCAGTCTATTTACAGACTGGTTAACAAAATATCTTCCCTTTATTTCGGGAAGTTATAATTCAAATTTGAAATACAAATAGTTAAATACATTAATAATATAATATCCCATGATAGTTGGGATTTAATATAAGATAATAACAAATCCCCAAGGAATAGGAATTTCCTAACAGCCACCGTGTTTAAATTGAGTTACCGACATCGAACATACAATTTACACACTTTCGAGATCGACCAACATCACGAGCTCGTCATTCTAGTTAACATCATCCGTAGCCAGCGATTTCATCGAGCTTAACCTTCGGAGATCAAAATCTTCGAGCTTGCAATGAAGGTTCAAATTGCGCTCATATACCTCGGTAAAGATCCATCCTTTCGAGCTTGACACTTAAGCTCGAACCTTCTTAACTAGTGCTCGGTCACCAATAGGAACAAGTCAGGAAACATGTTAATTTACATAAGTATTGAGCCCTTACTTAACATTTTCGAGCTTACACTTTACGAGCCTACATTTCGAGGCTCATTTATGATGATTTTGAAATTTGGGTGTAACATTTTTCCTCTCAAAAGTGTTGGTTTGAATCCTATGAGAAGGAAACTTTTAAACTTCACCTTTTGAAAAACGTGCCACCTACCACAGTCGAGTATTCACTCGGGGATTGCACACCAAGAGTACTCAAGCACTCCCTATTTCTGCACATGTCCTTTCCTAGAACCTTTTTTCCGCCATTGTATACAATTAAATGTGATCCTTCAGATACTCATTTAACCCAAATTAAGGTCCCCGATTATTTCGACCCTTGACATCCCCATAGAGGTATATAAATACCCTCATCATCTTCATCACTCCCATTTTTACTCCTCAGAAAGCACGAACCAGAGAAAAACAAAGAAGAGAAAATCTCAAGGTTATCTTTGCATGTTCTCTAAGCCCAAAAGACAGAGTTCCCTTTCCTCCTTTGGTTCTGTGAAATCGTTATTGCAACCGCTCCTTCAGTCGACGATGTCCTCATATCCACAAACAACTTTGTGTAAGTTTCTGTTCTTGATTCTCTTACTTTTCTTTTTACGTGTACTTCATATGTTCATGAGAATATCTTCACTTGTTTTATACCAGTTTTTTAAGGCCTTATTCTTGCACTAAGCAAGTTTTCTGATTTGAATAATTTTGGCATGTTTAGAGCCAAGGTTTAGACATAAAATTTTAGGGTAGAAATGTGTAAAAATGGAGTTTTTCTAGTAATGGGGGGTTTCGTGTAGCTTAAGAAATAAGGTTTTGGTTTAGGGTTTAAATGCACAAATCCTGAAAACATCACCTTTTCGGGTAACTGCCAACTTTTTTCCCTGAAAATCACCGGATTCTTTTTAACAGTATTAACCTCCTCACTCTCGCATGGGTGCATCCTCGATGCTCAAACTTTACAACAGTTCAAGAATGACATCCGAGTGAATCTCGCTCTTTTGAGCCTTCAGTCTCGATCGAGGCAATCTTGTTATCTAGAGCTTTCGAGCTCGAGTTATAGAAATTATAATCTCCTTATGATTTTCTATATGATGGGCCCTCACCTTTTTCTTCCTTGTTAGATGTCCCAGTACTCTGAGAATTGGTGGGGGCCCGAGTTCACTATCCCTTATTACCCATCAACACCCAGTCCTGAGTCACCTTTCACTCAAAACCAGCGACTGATCCGCGAGAACAAAGAGAGGTGTGAACAAGAATACATACGAGACCGTTTTTGACGTCAGATAGATAGGGTCGAAGAGAGAAAGAGGAAGAGACTCCGAGTGGCGGCTCCTCCTGAACCAGACCCTGAGATCAGACCTATTCCCTTAGATCCCGAGCTTAAATTCGCCTTTCCACCCGGTGCCTTGTCATTTATTGTTAGAGAATATATTTTTATACTCAATGGAAATATGGAAAAACCAAAATACAACTCTATGCAAAAATACAATAGACAAGATAATATTGATTAAATAAACATTACAACTCAATTGCTTAAAATACAAATAAATATAAAGAGGTAGAAGAAGAAGATTACAAACTCAAAACAGTAATAATACAAGTAAATAATATCAACAAGATCAAAAGAATGAAAATAAAACCAATAAAAAGAACAAACTCTCACACAACCAAAGTGTAGAGTAGTGGGGATCACCAACTTGAACAAGGTTCAAAACCTTTGTCCAAAAGCTTATTTCCCCTATTCTCTAAGCACTAAGAGATCTCTCTAGGAAATAGCTCTCTGGAATTATCAAGCCTTTTTGGTGTATTTTCCAGCGAAGTGCTTTGTGGATGGAAAATGGTGTGTCTTACAAGTGAGCATTAGACTACTATTTATAGAGTTTTGAGACACCCTTTGAATTTCAAATTCCACCAACCCCCATGGTTGTTACCAATGATTAATTGAGTGTTTATGGAATTAAAATAGAGATTTGAGAGTTACTTGGTTGTTGGAAACATTCAAAATTGGATAAAACCGAAATTTAGAAAATGTTGTCAGCCGCTCAGGCCACGCCTTGAAAAACATGAGCCACGACCCACGATGTTTTCTGCCTCTTGGGCCGCGGCCTGAAAAACATAGGCATCGACCTAATTCGTTTTTTCAGCAACCAATTTTCCAAATTTGCCAAAACGTTCCAAATTCATCCCCACTTGATTTTGTAACTTCCATACACATTATGGGAGTTAAAATCACATCTCTAACAACCATATCTCTTATGGCTTTTGAGAAATTCAAATCAAAATGTGTAATATCAAATCTACACATTATTGGGTAATATTTGGGAGTTACACATTTATTTTTTGTGCAACTCCAAAATATGTCACATTTGGCACACACATGTGTCCAATTTTTGTGACTCTCAATAATATGTTACAAGGTGTGACAAATCACATTATGTCACATTATTTAATCTAACATTATATTATTTAAAATAATATAACATTCCCATACTTAGATTAAATAATAACTTTTTGTAACACTTATTTAATCAATCAAAATATTATATTAAAATATAATATTCCCTCACTTGATTAAATAATGTCTCTCTATAGAAACTTTTGCATTGGTGCATAAAGTAAAATGTCTTTCGACTTGAATTTTACCTTAGTGTAATTATCACAAAGTTTGTTGCAATTTTGGTTGTCGAAGCATTGAACCACTATCCCTTGATAACAAACCGGTGATAACACACACACCTTTGCTATGTTCACTTGAGACCTCATTGTCTCGCTTTTGCACTGTTAATGGCCATGTACACATTCCATTCATAGACTTTTCTTGAGAATGACTTCCAATTCTCACGAGGGGCGGCACCACCCCTAGGTCTATATAGGTAGAACTCTTAAAGTATTTTTTTACCCTAAAATACTTGTCTTTTCAAGACTAAGTTCTATTAAAAAACCTTTCGGTTTTAACCTTCATTTTGGTAACACTCTAGTACTCATATCTCAGATGGGACAAAATTTTGAGTACTACTACTATTCACTTAATTGACTTGTTATTACCTATTGAACATAATACTAGTTTGGTTACTAGTATTAAGATAGGTTACCATCAACCGTGAATCTCTTTAGGGATTCTAAGTCCCATACCTTGAGGTGTAGAAATGATTCCATTTGAATAATTTATTTTCTCATTTATGCATACTTACACACTCTCATTATTTTATTCAAACTTTGTTGCTAGCCATAGTTTGATTAAAATAGTGATTTTGACCATAGTCAACACCCTCACTATTTATAGTTTAATATCAAAGATAAACATTTGAATATTAATTCTAGAAACCTATTTGTTTCTAGAATTCTCTTTTATGTTTTAAATTTATTTCTTCTTGAATCAAAATATTACAAAACAATAACTTTAGACACCAAGCATGTCTAGATTTGTTCATTCTATACACATATAGCCAATATGATTTAGAATGTGGAATTTCAAATCACCTATTTGATAGAATGACCAAATTAATCAATTATTATCAACAAAATAAATTGATTAACTTTGGAGCATCACCCCCACATTTCTCCCATAGTGATAATAAAATATCATTTTTAAAAAAAATAGAAACCTCTTCATTTCTATTAAGTCCCTTATCCTCTAAGATAAATCTAGACTTATAATTCTCAAAGTTCATCAATAGTCATCTAAGACATAGGATAAACTCTCAAAAGATCAAGATAAAAACCTCAATGTTTTATCTTGATTTATTTGCTTTCTAAAGCAATGTACATTTCTTTCAAAGAAACTTTCACTTAGTTTTTTTTTTTTATGTATTTCACAAAATAAAAATGTGAACACAAATGTAATGTAAGAATTTCTCAAACAAATAATCACAAATTTTCAATTTTAGTTATCTAAGTAATCTCAAAATCACTTTAACAACTTTTGTGTATTTCTTAAGAGTCTCTTTGAGATTCTTTTGAAAACACCAATTTGACATCCATTGTTTTTCTCATCAAAATCAAAATGAATATGTCAATTTTAAAACACTTTAAATCAAAGAAAATAAACCCTCATTGATTTATTTAAACACATTGATTTCTTTTGTTTAAAATTATCTCCTCATTGAGATTAATTTAAACATATCACCATCTTTTACCAAAATGAATAAAAATCTCTTTAATTCATCATTGGTGTAAAGATTCAAAATTGCTTCTCCAATTTTGAAATGTCTCCTCATTGAATATTTAAGAATTATTGTCAATAAATAATTCTCAAATATATTCCATTTGACCACACTCTAGACTATAAGTCTATTGAGTCAATATGTCATCCCACAATTTTGAATCCACCTTGATCTATTTTTCTTGCAATAACAAGACACAACCATTAAAAGATGTAACCCCCTTAGGTTCATCTTTTCTTATTTCATAAAATGAGACGGTCAACACTTAAATGAGAAATTTAATTTCTCAAATAATTCTCTTTATTTACCAAATAAATGGTAACTCATCACATTTTAATAATATATGATAAACATATTTACATTATTATCACCTTAATAATCATATGATATGACATATCATAATAATCACGATAATTCTCATGTATAAATCAATATACATTTATATATTAACATAATTATGTCTCAAAGAATTTTCACACAATTAGTCAACATATATCCATCATATTAGCATGCATTGTTAATCTCATAATAGTATTGTAAATATATCACAAATATCATACAATAATTCACATATCCACATATTGATATATTCTATTGATTCACAAAATTAATATATAGGCATGTCATATAAAACTCATAAAATTGTCATCTTAATAATTTATCATTATCTCATAATAAGACACTTCTATAACATGCTAGCATATTACCCAATAATCTACTAGAATTTTTACACATTAATCACATATAACAAAAACTCAAGATATTATATTATCTTCTAATCTAACTACTAAAAAACAAAGAAGATTAGAAAACAATGAACCTTATTTATACATTTTTATTCTTCTCATTTCTATAACTATATGAAAACTATTAGATCTTCTAAGAAAACAAAGGAAGAACATTACCTTGTCTTACCATATTTTCAAGGTTGAATCCTCACAAGATCTCTATGGTTTCTCCTTCCATTGAAAAGGAAAATAAGCTTTTGATTGTTAGAGAATATATTTTTATACTCAATGGAAATATGGAAAAACCAAAATACAACTCTATGCAAAAATACAATAGACAAGATAATATTGATTAAATAAACATTACAACTCAATTGCTTAAAATACAAATAAATATAAAGAGGTAGAAGAAGAAGATTACAAACTCAAAACAGTAATAATACAAGTAAATAAGATCAACAAGATCAAAAGAATGAAAATAAAACCAATAAAAAGAACAAACTCTCACACAACCAAAGTGTAGAGTAGTGGGGATCACCAACTTGAACAAGGTTCAAAACCTTTGTCCAAAAGCTTATTTCCCCTATTCTCTAAGCACTAAGAGATCTCTCTAGGAAATAGCTCTCTGGAATTATCAAGCCTTTTTGGTGTATTTTCCAGCGAAGTGCTTTGTGGATGGAAAATGGTGTGTCTTACAAGTGAGCATTAGACTACTATTTATAGAGTTTTGAGACACCCTTTGAATTTCAAATTCCACCAACCCCCATGGTTGTTACCAATGATTAATTGGGTGTTTATGGAATTAAAATAGAGATTTGAGAGTTACTTGGTTGTTGGAAACATTCAAAATTGGATAAAACCGAAATTTAGAAAATGTTGTCAGCCGCTCAGGCCGCGCCCTGAAAAACATGAGCCACGACCCACAATGTTTTCTGCCTCTTGGGCCGCGGCCTGAAAAACATAGGCAGCGGCCTAATTTGTTTTTTCAGCAACCAATTTTCCAAATTTGCCAAAACGTTCCAAATTCATCCCCACTTGATTTTGTAACTTCCATACACATTATGGGAGTTAAAATCACATCTCTAACAGTCATATCTCTTATGGCTTTTGAGAAATTCAAATCAAAATGTGTAATATCAAATCTACACATTATTGGGTAATATTTGGGAGTTACACATTTATTTTTTGTGCAACTCCAAAATATGTCACATTTGGCACACACATGTGTCCAATTTTTGTGACTCTCAATAATATGTTACAAGGTGTGACAAATCACATTATGTCACATTATTTAATCTAACATTATATTATTTAAAATAATATAAAATTTATCACAATGGAGGACTCTTTAACTCGTCCATCTACTTTCCAAATTCTCTCAATCCCCATCGCGAAGGAGGAATTTTTCGAGGCTAAGCACTATTGAAGCTTGATCACTTCCAGTGGCCATATATCCGAGGTGCTGGCCTACCATGGCCTTAAACTTTTTGGTACACTGATGTGTCGTCCAACGACCTCAAATGAAATGAGCTACTATGCCTCGGGAGATGGCTATCTCGACCATAAAATCAAACTTGTCGCCTAGAGTCGCGAGCATATGAGGACTGCGGCTCTGCTACCCTTGAATACTTACTTCAAGGAGTTCTTGTACTACGTCAGACTCGCCCCCTTCCAGCTCCAGACCAACTCTTTTAGGGTCTTGTCAGCCGTTAGGTCGTTGTACCATGAGATGAAATGGAAAGGGCCTTCGGCACAAGAGATATTATATCTCTTCTGCCTCAAGAGCAACCCTTCTCGAGCTCGTGGAGGATACGCCTTCTACTACTTATCGAGCTCTCCGAAGGAGAAATGGCTATTCGAGGATATCCCAAACCATCCTCCAAAATTCAAGACTGCATTCTTCTGGACGGATGGATTCGCTCCTTCCCGATTATATTCCTTCCAACGCATCCGTAAGTATTTCAACACCCTTTTATCCACTTTTCATTGAGTAATCAGGCTCGAAATATTCACACTATTCTTGCTTGCAGCCAACTACCACCGCCCCACTCCAACAAAAGCTATGACGGAATACAAGGCAGCCATTCTCTAGCTTCCTTATCATCGAAGGTCCCTGACTTACCTTCTCCATGAAGACAAAGGTGAATCCATCGATTACTCGGAGATTTGAAAATATCGGAGGTGGGAAGATGTACCAATCCCCACGACTAAGCTTTGCCCGAGGAGGAGGACCTCAGGCTCGCAATTTCGTGCCTCTGCCACCCATCATCATGATCGAGCCATCTCGGGCAACGAAGCCCACGGCGAGGCCTCAACAAGCTCGACTGATGGAGGTAAAGTTGTGTTGGACCACTTAATGTCGTCTCCGTCAATGCTTAAACACGAGCCTAATGTGATGGTTGTGTGCGAAGACCCTAGTTTCTTAGCGTGGTCAAGGGTGGACCTCAGAGTCCGTAGGTTCGATAGTTGGTTAGGACAATGCCAGACTATGTATAGCCTAAACGAAGTCTGGGATGGGGTAGCCATACAGTATGAGACCAATGATTATAGGGACCTTTTGAGACTATCCCCCACCTATAGAGAAGGGCCCCCCTTAGAGTCGTCCGAAGATAGGGGAATTTCTTGGTCTCCGAGCTCAAGCTCGGTCGAAAGTACCAGTTAGGTTTCTATTATCTTTGAGTCTTGTTTCTTATAATAACCCCTGTTCAATTACTCAGGTACAATCTTTATGTTTTTCAGGTGACATGGATAACGTTCTCAATAGGCCTATGGCCTCGAAGGCGAGCAAGCGCCAAAGAGCATCGCAAAAGGGAGGTCACCCCGCCAAAATGTCCAAAAAGATCGAGATGGTCCCTCCGGCATCGGTTCCCCTGGATCCGAGTCATGCGGCCGAACCAACATCATAATAGATAAACAATTGAGATTTTTTTTTAGCAATGATAACTTCATTGGTAAATAAAATAACGTCGTACAATCTAAAAAGTCTAAATGTCCCAAAAATTGAGAAACTTATTTATGTGTGTACATCTATAATGCATTCACCAACATCAAACATAACTTCAAAAACTAAAAACTCAATGTAAGATGGATAATTCAATCTACGTGCAAAAATAAAAGGATTGCGATGAGAAAGAAATATTAAATTCTTTCTTCCTACCTAGTCTCTCCTGGAATGTTTTGATAATTTAACACTCCACTTCATAGGAAAGAATTGAAGAAAAAAGAATTATGAATATAATAATAATACACAATATGTGGGTATATGAATGATTCTTATTCATTGATTATCAACATAGAGAGAAAAAAAAATAGACCTGATGACGAGCGGCAACGAAAAACAGGTGAATGATCGACGACCGAGGGAGGAAATTCGAATTACAAACTGGTTTGTTTTACTTTATGGAATTATATATAAAATTTTCGTTCCAGTTTAGAAATTCTATTTTTATTGGGTATATCGTGTAGGGTTTTCTGTATTGATCAATAATTAATAATAATTAGTAATCAAACTGAAATAATAAATTTGCAATTAATAATGTTAAAAAAAACTGAAATAAAATTTGTCATTAATTGTATATTATATATTAATAAATGGTACAGGTTACACACACTTGCAAACCAAGAAAGAGTACAATAGTCTACTTTATATTGATAAGATAAAACTGAAATAATCTCAAACAATAGATTTGCTATTAATTTTGTTTGACAACGACAAATGTCTATGTTTCTCAATCACTTTGGCTGGACCCACAAAAGATTGGTGGAAAAGACTTAAGACGGGATCGATCCTGTCTTGGTCCGGAATGCAATTAGCTTTCCGTAAACAGTTCGTGGTCGCCATAAAGGTGGACATGGAAGTCATCGTGCTGGCCAACACCAAACAACATCCCACATAGACTTTAGGGCTTACATACAACGCTTCACGGAGGAAGCCTAAAAAACTAAGGTGGATAACAGACAACTCCTGGTAGCTCTCTAGTCTGGAATCAGATATGGGTCCCTTCTCTGGGCGACATGCAACGCAGCAAGGTGACTACCCTTGAAGAATTCATTAGGAGGGCACAATGTTTCATCAACTGGGAGGAGGCTTGAATCTAAGCCTTTGGGTGGCAGCTAGCAACCCAGTCAACAACACAAACCTTTCCCGAATATGGAGCGCAGTATTCGGCAAATATCTATCCGACGCCCCTAGCGGCGTCCGGATCCGCTGGAACCCTTGGGATACCATTCATGACCTTGACGGTCTATGGGCCCACTTCGACGTGACATGCTCCGACTCCATCAGCCCCATTTTCCGAGTACGAAGTAGCACCCACCGGGTACAGTGCCACTCACGGCGGTGTCCAACCGCCTCAGGCCGAAGCAACTGAGGTGAGCATAAACTCCTCCGGGGGAAAAAGATCCGGCGAAAGTCAGAACCGATCTGAGTCCTTGAATAAGGGAAAGAGGGGTACGTGCCCCAATACACGGAGAATACCAACTTGGTGGACACCCGAGAAAACATCTACCTGGCAATGGGAAATGTAGTCCATTACCAGAAACCAAGCCCCATGTTCCAAGGGGGAAAAAAATTCGAGGGACACCAACAAAATGTGTTCCTACCACAAGGACGTGGGCCACACGACCGAGGAATGTCATCAGCTGAAGGACGAGATCGAGTACCTGATCAAACTGGGACATCTCCACCAATGGGTCTAGATGCCAACGGGAGTTCCGGGACTGCTAGTAGCTCCAAGGAAACCTCTAGCCCTGGGTGCCCAGATGTTGTACCGTACTCCTCAGAGAGGGTACGCACCTGGATCGGGAGCACAGGCCCCTCAAGGGGGCTCCAATAGTGCAATCACCTGGAGTCCCTATGGCTCCTGGGCACGGAATGCCATATCCTACCGGAACTGCGCCTCCTTGGGTAGATGGCCATGTGGCCACCATATCAGGAGGCACGCACCTAGGAGGACCGTCTAGAAACGATAAGAAAAGATACCTCAACGAGCTCGATCACGACCATGAGGTATGCACCTTGGTCCAGACTCCGGCCCAACATCCAAAGCTGATGAACCTGTCCATAATGTTCACAGAGGAAGACACCTGGAACGTTCACTTTCTGCATCACGACCCTTTGGTCATTTTACGCCCAAATCTCCAATAAACGAGTGTCCCAAGTGTTTGTGGAC
The DNA here is from genome assembly GCF_963169125.1 of Humulus lupulus. Taxonomy (NCBI): domain Eukaryota; kingdom Viridiplantae; phylum Streptophyta; class Magnoliopsida; order Rosales; family Cannabaceae; genus Humulus; species Humulus lupulus. Next base: position 75,610,947 of record NC_084794.1, on the reverse strand, counting down.
GACGGGAGCTCCGTCAATGTCCTATTCAAGCCAGCCTTCTAGAAATCGGGCTAACAAAGGTGTACCTAGCCTCCTGCCCTACACAGATTTACGGCTTCAACGAGGATTCTTTGCTCCCGATGGGCAGGATCCAACTCCCTGTGAAGCTGGGGAACGAGGTTCATGGCTTGTTCAAGTACTGCACTTTCGTGGCGGTGGATTGCCCCATTGAATATAACGTGATCTTTGGGCGCCCTGCTCTAGTCGACTTTAGCGCCATAACCTCCATCCGCCCTCTATGCATGAAGTTCCCGTGTGATAACGACTGAGTGGGAACTGTACGGGGAGATCATAAGAGCGCCCGAAAGTGTTATCACATCTCCGCTCGACAAATTTTCATGGTCCACGAAGAGCCTCTTAAAGAGGGAACACTTATCCAATCCCACCACCACAGCCAACACGGAGGGTGTTCTAGGAGGATGAAAAATTGGATCCGTGGATAGAGGGGGATAGGGCATTAAAGCCCATGGAGGAAGTCGAGGAGGTGTGCATTAGTGACACTAATCCGACCAAAGTGATCTGGGTAGGGAAGAACTTGAAGTCAGAGGTCAGGGTTGCTATAATTTCCCGGGTGAAGGAGAACTAGGACGTCTTGGCTTGGTCTCATTCAGATATGACCGGGATCGACTGCAACGTCATATGTCATGCCCTGAACATTGACGAGAACGCAACTCCCGTCCGACAGAAGCAAAGGCCCCTAGGCGCGGAAATGGTAGAGGCCCTCAAGTTAGAAGTCGAGAAGTTGTCTTCAATCAACTTCATCCGGGAAGCCTTATATCCTGTCTGGCTAGCCAATCCAGTGTTGGTACTGAAGCCAATGGACGTGGAGGACCTGCATCGACTTCACAGACCTCAACAAGGCATGCCTAAATGATTGCTTCCCTCTTTCCCGGATGGACCAGATGGTTGATGCCACATCCGGGTATGAGTTCCTAAGCATCATGGATGCTTACTCCGGCTACAACCAGATTTCAATGCATGTAGCAGACTAGGAACACACCACTACCAAATAGACAAGGGTGTATACTTCAACATCGTCATGCCCTTTGGGCTTAAGAATGTTGGGGAAACCTATCAGAGACTGGTCAACAGGATGTTCCAGAATCAACTGGGGAGGAACATGGAGGTCTGTATAGATGACATGTTGTTCAAATCCAAGACCTCAGATCAACACGCGGATGGCCTGACAGAAGCATTTGCCATTATCCAGAAGTATGGGATGAAGCTGAACCCCAAAAAGTGCACTTTTGGCGTGGTATCCGGGAAGTTTCTGGGCTTCATAGTAAGCTCGAGAGGAATAGAAGCCAACTCGGACAAGATCAGAGCGTTGATCGAGATGCCATCGCCACGAAAGCATAAATACTTTCAAAGCTTGATGGGAATAATAACAGCTTCGATAAGTCCACAGACAAGTGCATCCCATTCTTCAACGTACTTCGCGAAAACTAGAGGTTCGAATGGACGGCCGAATGCAAAAAGGCCTTCCAAAAATTGAAGGAACATCTAGCCCAAGTGCCAATCTTGTTGAAACCAATGGATGGGGAGCCACTGTACCTGTATTTTTCAGTGTCAAAGCACGCCATCAGTGCTGCTTTAGTGCGAGAAGAGGGAAAGGTCCAGCTCCCGGTCTATTACGTAAGAAAAAGGTTGATGGGCGCGGAGTCCAGATACCCCTTGATCGAGAAGTTGACATTTTCTTTCTGACAGCCTCCAAGAAGTTGAGACCTTACTTTCAGGCCCATGCCAGCAAGGTACTGGCGAACCATCCCCTACGACAAGTACTACAGAAGCCCGAATCATCGGGAAGACTTTTGAAGTGGGCCATGGAGCTTAACCAGTTTGATATTGCGTATGTCTCCAGGATTTCGATCAAGGTGCAAGCCTTGGTCGACTTATGTTGGAAAAACATTCAGAGCACGCAGCAGAATCGGTGTGGTGGACCCATTGTTTATAGGAACAACAACAATAAAAAAATTCATCGCTCATATAAACCATTTATATGAACAAGAAAACAATCTAGAAATATTATCATACTATATTATTAATCATGTAACAAATATATAAATATACAATATATTTATATAGAACATATAAACATATAAACATACAAGATCATGAACTTTTACCTCTTGAAGTTTATCAAGTGTCCTTGAGTCTTTTCGTATATTTATCGATCTTCCTATCCAAAGCTTTGAGCACTCAAACCACGATCTTCTGGAGTGTTCTCTACACCTCAAGATGTGTGTAGGCACATATAGAACACAGGTTTGCAATTTTAGGAATCACAAGTATTTCTCAACACATGAGAACTTGGATTATGGTCTGAGAATGACTAGAATGAAGAAGAAGAAGAAGAAGAAGAAGAAGAAGAAGAAGAAGAAGAAGAAGAAAGAGTTTTGTTTGACAAAAACTCTAAGAACTATTCTGAATTATATTTGTATTGTTGTGTATTTGTTTTCTATATCTTTTTTTTTTCTTCTTCTATATCATATATAGAGATTTATATTACCTTATTGTTCCTAATAATAATAGTAATATAAATATATTATAATAATGAATCGTAGGATTTGATGTTAGGTAAATATCTAACTTACAAGATTTGAAAAACTATTTTCAAATTATTAAATAATTAAATAAATGAAATAAAACTACATCGATACAATATCAGTTTATGTGGTACACGCATGGCACAATCTCTAGACTGTGTCATGCGTGACCCACTATTCCATTTTCAGGGACTTTTTTATTTTTTTATTTAATTATTTAATTAAAATCAATCTCCCACAAAATAAGTTGTTTATCTTTTTATGGAAAAGATATAAATTTTAAATTGAAAATTCAAATTGATGATCATCATTATCATCATCTTTTAAAATTAAATAAATCAAAAACTATTTTTTTACTTACTAATTTTATTTTCTCCCACTCAAATAAAATAATTAATATAAAAAATTAATTTATTCATTTATATAAATGTAATTAAAATTTACATAATTAAATTAATAAATATATTTTTCGAAAATTAATAATTAATTCTAAATTAATTATTTAACCTCAATTATCATATAATTGCATACTTGACCCGAAGAAAAAAAAATTTCTCAAATTTCCAAATTACAGTTATACCCTTGTATCGACTATTACCTTGATATGGTGGTGTTGATAGAGCCACCCTAGGAACCTATGGACCTATAATATCATGCCCCAATAAATATTACATTATTATTCAAAGCTTTTTGATTAAATAATCATATTTATTAATCTCATAATTACTCCACTATAAATATAAGATTGAACTCTTGATAATTACAGACATATATTTACTGAGTACTTTATTAAAGAATAAATTGTCCATTGATCTAATTATTACATACAACGCTAATCATCTATTAATTGTTCATAATTAAAAGGGAATAAAATTATCATTTTACCCTTTTAGCTATATCTTGTTCCTAGTGTACCATTGACTTTATTAGTGAAGGTTGTGTTAGAGAAATATGTATTTGCCTCAATGGAAATAGGTAAGATAATTACAACTCTAAACTAAATATTACAAATAAATATTATTGATTAAAAAGTGTTACAACTCTATGACAAAAATTACATATAAATATAGAGAAAGAGGTAGAAGATGATAGAAATAAAAGATACAACTCTAAGACAAAAAGATACAAATAAACTAGAAGTAGTAGAATGAAAGATATAGATGAGATTACAACTCAAAAACAAAAGATACATATAAAGAGTAAATATAGAATAATAGAAGAAATGAAAAGCAATAGAATAAAAGAACAAGAATAAGATCAATGAACTAAGAACTCACACTCACACAATCAAAGTGAAGAGTGTTGGGGATCACCAACTTCAACAAGGATTGAAACCTTTGTCCAAAAGCTTATTTCCCCCCAACTCAAGCACTAAGGGATCTCTCACAGATATTGGAAATGCTTTCTGGAATAATCAAGCCTCAAGAAGTTTCTAGCCAAGTGCTCTAATGGATAGAAAATGTTGTAGTGTCTTACAAGTGAGCTATAGGCTCCTATTTATAGAGTTTAGAGACACTCTTTGAATTTCAAATTCCACCAACCCCCATGGCTGTTACCAATGTTTAATTGGATTAATATGAAATTAAAAATGAGATTTGGGAGTTATTTGGGTTTTTTGAGCCGTTCAACAAAGATTGAAAAAATTGAAAAATTGGTAAGTTTTTGGCCTGTGGCCGCGGCCAGAGACATTAGTGGCCGTGGCCACTAGTCTTTGTCCCACAGGCCGTGGCCACCAACATTCAGTGGCCGCGGCCACCGACCAATTTCAGCACTTAAAAATGTGCTGTTTTTCCAAACGGTTCCAAACCCTCCCAAATGATTTTGTAACTCCCAAAACACATTATTGGGGTTTAAATCATATCTCTAACAGCTATTTCACATATGGCTTTATGAATTCATCTCAATATTGTGTAACAACAAATTTACATAATAAAGGGTAATATTTGGAAGTTACAAATTTGTAACACCAAATATGTTACATTATTTGGATATATCTCATATATCTAAATATTGTAACTCTCTATTCTATGTTACAATATGTGACACTCTTTGTCACATTTATTTAATCTAAAACATTATATTATAATATAATATAATATTACATTATATTATAAAATAATATAACATTCCCCCACTAGATTAAATAGTTATCTATTGTAACACTTATTTAATCAATCGTTATATTTTGAAATATAACATATCCCCACTTGATTAAATAAGAACTCTCTCTTATAGGAGTCATTGCATTAGTACATAAAGCAAAGTGTTTTTCAACTTGAACTTTACTATAGTGTAATTATCATAAAATTTGTCGAAAATTAGGTTGCACTAGGCATTGAACCATCTTTTCATGATAACAAATCGGTGATAACACACACACCCTTGCGATGTTCACCTGAGACCTATATGTCTCGCTTTGCACCGTTAATGGCCATGTGCACTTTCCATTCATGGACGTTCTTGAGAATACTTCCAATTCTCATTAGAGGCGGTACCACTCCTAGGTCCATATAGGTAGATTTCTTACAGTATTTTGTTACAAAAAATACTTGTCTTTACAAGACTGAATTCTATTAAAAAACCTTTCGGTTTTAACCCTCCACTGGGTAACACACAAGTACTTAATATCTCAGATGGGACTTGTTTTGACTACAACTAATATTCACTTGATTGACTTGTTGTTACCTATTGAACCTAACACTAGTTGAATAACTAGTGTTAAGATAGGTTACCATCAATCGTGAATCTCTTTAGGGAGTTTAAGTCCCATCCCTCGAGATGATGGAGCCACTAAATCCCTCGTTAGTGGCTTAGTGAAAGGATCCGCCAGATTTTCACTTGTTCACACATAGGATATTGAGATGACTCCTCTTTGAATCAATTCTCTTACATATCCATGTCTTAGACTAATATGTCCAGACTTCCCATTATACACTCCGCTATATGCTCTAGCCAATGTTGCTTGGCTATCACAATGTATCGATATAGTAGATACATTCTCTTTGATTAGGGGAATCTCTATCAACAGATCCCTTAACCATTCATCCTCTTTGCCGGTAGCATTTAGAGCTATGAACTCTGCTTCCATAGTGGAATGAGATATACAGGTTTGTTTCTTGGAACCCCAAGAAATTGCACCTCCGCCAAGTGTAAATACCCAACCAGTTGTGGACAAGTTGTCCCCAAGATTGGATATCCAACTTGCATCAGTATATCCTTCTAATATCAAAGGAAATTTGGAGTAGTGAAGGCTTAGTCCTTTGGTTTTCTTGAGATAACCTAGGACTCTTCCAATTGCCTTCCAGTGATCCACACTTGGATTACTTGTAAACCTACTAAGTTTACTTACCGCAAATGCTATATCAGGTCTAGTACATTGGGCAACGTTTATTAGACTCCCTATAGCACTAGCGTACTCCAATTGAGCCACCACTCTTTCTTCATTCTTTTCTAGTTTTACACTATGATCGAATGGAGTATTGACATCTTTAACCTTGAGATGGTTAAATTTGTTCAATACTTTCTCAACATAGTGGGCTTGCCTTAACGCAAAACCCCCACTATGTTTCTTTACTTTGATACCAAGTATGGTGTCAACTTCTCCAAGATCTTTCATCTTGAAGGTTGATGATAGAAACCTTTTCGTTTCTTCTATCCCTTTCATGCTATTACTTAGAATAAGCATGTAATCCACGTATAAGCAAACAATGATCACATATCCCTTACAAGTTTTGGAATACAAACACTTGTCTCCATTGTTATGTCTAAACCTGTACGCCCTAAATATCCACGAATTATTAGCGAGCTGGAAAAGGGCATAATTCAATCCGCCACGTGTAAACCGTCCACCCGGAGCTACTGTTATGAGTCTCCACCTCTTTAGCTCGAGCTGATCAGAGAGTTAGCAGTATACTCGAAGGCAACGGGTAAGCCGTATGGATATCATAAGCTGGCGTTACATCAAGCTCGACGTGCGACATAGATCTGGCATCCCCGACTATTTGTAAAGTCAACCACGCAATGTAAACGTGCACATATCAGACATCACGTGTCAATTCCATTCTTGAATTCTCGGACACGCAGCATAAACGTGCATGTTCAGGCACCCACGACTAGTTTGGGCCATGCAGCCCATTATCTCCCCTTACCTATTGATTAGACAACACCTCATTGTCAGGTTTTAGGAATTAATCATAAGTGTCATAGAGATGACATGATGGGTAAGAAGGTCACGGGATGACCCCCTTTACCAACACCCAGATATCCTCTCCCTATAAATACCGAGACCCTGGGCGTTGCAAGGGGTTGGCATTTCTGATTGTAAAGAAACACTTTGTAAGGAATACTCAAGAGAGATCAATAATATTGACTGGTGGACTAGAGGGATTTTAACCTTCGAACCACCTAAAAAGAAAGGAGTGATAACCTTCCCACAATACTAATTTCACCAGTTTGGAATTTAAATATTTTCATATTACGGTTCACTATTTAGCACTAATCCATCCTGTTTATTCGTATAATTATCTGTTGGCGAAGAACCGCGTCAACAGTTTGGTACTTTCATTGAGAGGATTTAGATTGGTGCTATTGCAGAAAACCCGACCATGGTGGTTACTCGTTTGAGGCATGGTATTGAAGCGGATCAACATGATGGGCAGGAGGCCCACCATGCCGCCATATCCAATGAATAAAACCTCGAGGTTCAACAGCGACCGGGAAAGCAGCACATGGGCCAGGGCGACACCGGAAGTTCGGCACCCCGGCCGCCAAATCCGAACCTAGATTTCTACACGGCGATAGAGATGGAGAGCGCACAGTTAAGAAGTCAGCTGTCAAAAGCAAACAAGCAAATCGAAGAGGTCTTGGCCTGGTTACCCCCTCTTACAACCGACGCTAATGTCGGAAAGAGGCGTAGTGGGAATCATAGATCCCGCTGGGATAACTGATCCAGGCCCAGCCGGTCAGTCAGAACCTCAACTCCGAGTTCTACTCCCACGTCGCACCACCACCTGGAAACTGTGTTCGAGGAGTTTCCTAGGGCCGATAAGCAATTCAACCGATCAGTCCGAACCTCCACTCCGAACTCGATTTCATCCTCGAACGCACCCAGAAGGGCCTGAGGCAGCTCGCGGACATCCGGGGAGGGCTCGCAAAGATAGCCCGCTCCGGCCAGCCGTCCTGCACCACGGCCAGACCGCCAAGTGCAGGATGCGGGGAATGGTAGAATGGAGCGGCCGCGACCTAGCTTGATCCGTCTTGACGGGACTAGGATCGCGTCACCAGTTAGGCATCCCTCGTCACCCATAAGATACCCATCTCCTCCCTGTCCAGTCCGGGACATTCTGGCTCATGGGAGCAGCAGGAGAAATCCTCCTTTTGCCGGTCCTTCCCGTCGCAGCCGAGCACACGGGGAAATCCCGGATCCTCACCCTCAGCAGCGGGCTCCGAGTTTTTCAAACGGGAGTTACTGGACTGGGAGTCATTGAAGTGGTATGTTCGGTGAAGACCTGCACCATCGTTTGAGTTCGGCTCAAAGCCCTCGGGCCACCCCGAGGTCCGACCTTCGAGATCGCCTCAACTCACGGAGAGGAGATCCGACTAGAAATGGCAGTCATGCTCACCAAGGGGAGGGTCTGTCGGAAGTACGCGACAGTGGGAATGTCCCCCCTAACTAAGCTCAAGCTTGGAGGGACAATAACTTGCCTAACGCTTACCATGGAACTGGAGCTGTTGAACAACTCCTGAACAACCAAGGAAGTAAGTACCAAACCCTAGAGTGTCTAGCTCAGATGGAGGAGCTAATGAAGAAGCTCTTATCGGAAAAGGAAAAAGATGAGTACGACTCGGGGGACGAACTCGAGCTCTTCGCCCCCAGCATAGCAGCCACGGCGTATCCACCTGGTTTCCGTATGTCCCACTTGTCCAAGTTCGATGGAGACAGAGACCCATCGGATCATCTGGGTATGTTCAACACCCTGATAATGGCCCACAACATCGGCCCCGAGCTAAGGTGTTTGATATTTCCTTCCACCTTGACTGGGCTGGCTAGGTAATGGTTCAAGCAGAATAAAAAGCAGTCCATTAGCTCGTGGAAGACCTTTTATGCTGACTTCAAGAGGGCATTCTGAGCTTCTCAGGCTACCCGCATCAAAGCCGACACCCTGCCAACGTGAAGCAGCAGCCCGAGGAACCTTTGAAAGCTTACATGAGCAGGTTCACAAACATCGCGGCTCGAGCCAGGGACGCAGACGATAGTTCCAAGCTTATGGCCTTGAGGACTGGAATCCTCGTTGGAGGCAGACTATGGAAAGAGATACAGAGAAAATGTGTCTGCAACGTAGAAGAATTCCTAAACAAGGCCCAGGGATGGATAAACCTAGAAGAGGCGCGAGCATCGGTCATGGGAACCAGCCAAGCCCTGATCTGCCCATTGGAGTGGGAACGGATGTCGTGAAAACGACTCAAACCGTTACACGGAATAACCAAATTGGGTGGAGGCAAGAGAAAAGGGAGTAGCGAGGGCGGCCAGCACGGCCCCAAGAAGAACAAACCCGTGGAAAAATTTAAGCCAGTCTACGCGACTTACACTGCGCTCACAAACACTAGGGAGAACATTTTCCTAGTAAACTCTGCCCGCCTTCCCTGGAAAAAGTCGGAGCCTTTGAAGCACCAGAAGGCCAAGAGGGACCCCTCCAAGTTTTTTTGATTCCACAACGACATTGGCCACAACACTGACGATTGTAGGCATTTGAAGGATGAGATCAAGACTCTCATCAGAGCCGGAACCTTGGCTCAATATGCACGGAATAAAGTTCCCACCGGTCAACCGGCTCCAGAAGCTCTGGTCAATCAGCTCGGGCCCCGGATAAACTAGGACACCCCTCCTCCTATGATAGGAGGAGAGACATCCACGATCTCTGGGGGCCCCCATTTGGCCGGCACGAGCAGAGGTGTCCAAAAGAGGTATGTCAATGAGTTGAAGGCTCATAATGAAGTGGAATTCGTCCCAGAGTGGCTCCTACCCAAACAACAACGACTAGAGAGGCAGCCCATCAGTTTTACCGAGGAAGATGCTAGTCATGCACAGTTCCCCCATAATGATCCACTAGTCATAACTGCCCAACTCGCCAACCGGAGAGTTAGGAGAATACTGGTCGATAATGGGAGTTCGGTGAACTTTCTGTTCCAATCTACGTTGGAAAAGATGGGTTTATCTGTCACCGAATTAAGAGCCACCTCCATGATGCTATATGGATTTTCCGGAGAAGGGTCGGTAGTAATAGGAACAATCGAGCTGGTGATTACCTTGGGAGAGGGACCCTGGACTGTCTCTAAACTCCTCGAATTCATGGTCATCGATTGTACCGCCGCATACAATGCCATTTTGGATTGGCCTACGTTGATAGCATTTGAGGCCATAACCTCCATCCACCATCTCGCAGTAAAATTCCCTTCTTCCACAAGGATATGCACGGTCCGAGGCGATCAGCTCGCTGCCAGGGAATGCTATAGCATTTCCATGAAGGGAAAGTCACAACCCGGGCAACAGATGATGACCATCCAGGGTGGGAATGAGGAATCTCAGGTAATAGTACCTAGACCTTAGAAAGAAAAACCTCAGAATGCCAGAGGGGAGAGTATCATCTTAAATAATGATATCGACCCTAGAATAGGTGAAGATAGATCCGAGCTCCGGGCCATCGAAGAGCTCGAGGAGGTTAGTATTGACTCGTGAGACCCCTCGAAGGTGGTAAAGTTTGGGAGAAACCTATGTAGCGAAAGGAAGGCGGAGATGATTAGGTTTCTACAAGAAAATCTAGATGTATTCGCCTGGTCTCATGGAGACATGGTAGGGATCAGCCCGAGCGTCATCATGCACACCCTCCACTTGGATAAGAAAGTACTTGCAAAGTCCCAGAAACAAAGGCGCCTGGGCACGACTCGAGCTGAGGCCCTAGTGGAGGAAGTAGCCCGGCTCTTAAAGTGCGGGTTTATCCGCAAGGCAAAGTACCCGATCTGGGTTGCCAATCCTGTTTTGGTCCCGAAGCCCAATGGGAACTGGCAGACTTGCATCAACTTTTTTGATCTAAACAAAGCCTACCCCAAAGATTGCTTCCCTTTGCCAAGGATTGACCAATTGGTAGATGCCACGGTGGGGCACGAGCTCATGTATTTTATGGATGCGTACTCAGGCTATAACTAGATCGCCATGAATCCAGTGGACCAGGAACACACTAACTTCATAAGCCCAACTAACGTTTATTGTTACAAGGTCAAGAAACGCATCTTTAGCGTAGGCGACCTGGTACTCAGAAGAGTCTTCTTAGCTGGTGAGGATCCCAAGGACGGAGTGTTGGGACCAAACTGGGAAGGACCCTATCAAATAATAGAGGTTGTGAAAGAAGGAACCTTTAAGCTAGCTCGACTTAATGGAGAAGTAGTCCCACGGACTTGGAACGCTATACACCTGAAGAAATATTATCAGTAATACTTTTGTAAGGCTTAATTAGAAAAGCCACCTTTTTTTATTAAATAATGAGAGATAGTCTTTTCGTTTTATCGTATATGTTTTTGAATGTAATGTTACAAAAAAAGCACGTTTCAAGTAACCATGAAAGGTCCTTTCCTGGTTACTTGGGGGGCATATATCCTGGATACAACTAGGTCCTAGACTTATAAGTTGATTCAAATTTATTAATCAATGTTTTTCTTAAAAACAACGAGATATCAATAAGGAATTAATGTGAACTAAGTTTTTCAAAATCAATGTCCTGGACGCAACCAGGTCCTAAACTTAGAAGTTAATTCAAATTGATTAATCGATGTTTTTCTTAAAAAGCACGAGATATCAATAAAGAATTAACGCGAACTAAGTTTTTCAAAATCAATGTCCTGGATGCAACCAGGTCCTAAACTTAGAAGTTGATTCAAATTGATTAATTGATGTTTTTCTTAAAAAGCACGAGATATCAATAAAGAATTAACGCGAACTAAGTTTTTCAAAATCAATGTCCTGGACGCAACCAGGTCCTAAATTTAGAAGTTGATTCAAATTGATTAATCGATGTTTTTCTTAAAAAGGACGAGGTATCAATAAAGAATTAACGCGAACTAAGTTTTTCAAAATCAATGTCCTGGATGCAACCAAGTCCTAAACTTAGAAGTTGATTCAAATTGATTAATCGATGTTTTTCTTAAAAAGCACGAGATATCAATAAAGAATTAACGAGAACTAAGTTTTTCAAAATCAATGTCCTGGATGCAACCAGGTCCTAAACTTAGAAGTTGATTCAAATTGATTAATCGATGTTTTTCTTAAAAAGCACAAGACATTAATAAAAAATTAACGCGAACTAAGTTTTTAAAATTAATGTCCTGGATATGACCAGGCCCTAAAACTTAGAAGTTAGTTTAAATTTATTGATCGATATTTTTCTTAAAAAGCACGAGATATCAATAAAAACACTAACATGAACTAAGTTCTTACCAAATGCGTTGAAAATGAACAACAATAAAGGTACAAAATAGATTAAAGTGAAATCTGGGAAAACCAATTGTCTCGAGGAGAAAAAACCTCATGGCAGAAGATTACAAATAATAAAAAAAGAAGGATTAAAAGTCCTAGGCCCCCCCAGGCGGCTCCGACGAAGTCACCCCTTCAGCATCCTGCTCGCCTGCAACGGAAGTCTCCCCAGTCTCAGAGGCCGCCTCTAGTTGAAGTCGAGCCTTAAAATTCTCGAGGAAGGCTCCCACACCTCTGGCGCTAGGAAGGAAAAATCGCCATCCTGGTTGAAGGCCCAGCAATGATAAATCATGGCCTCCATGGAAGAGCTGGAAGATGCTCTCTCTGCCACAAGGGCGGCCTTGGCCTCCTTAAGCTCGACCTTTCAGCAACCAAGGCGACCTGTGTAGCCTCGACCTCCAGTAGCTTAGCCCGGTTTGCCTCCAGATTAGCCTGCGCAACGACCAAGGTGGCCTACGTGACCTTCTCGCTTTCCATGACAGCCATCAGGGTAGCCTTGGCATCTCACTCTTGTTGTTGTGCAGACGCGAGAGTGGCCTGAGCAGTCTAGAACTCACCTCTGATCTCGTCAAATCTGGCCCTGGACCGAGCTATGCTTCGGTGTAGAGCCAAAGCCGCCTGTAAGGTCAAAAGATAATAAGACATGTGTTATAGAAAAATCAAAGAGAACCATTGATTAAGTAAACTTACCGTGAGGGTCATCCCCAGTGAAGACTCCATAACGTTCTCGGGGCTCGTAAACCGCAAGTCCCTTGGGGTGGCATTGTAGTAATTATCCACTGTATAGCTCGCGATTTCGTAAACCGTCCCTCAAAAGGCCTCAGGGATTTTCTCCAGGGCCTGAGTGTTGACCGGGATGTGCACAGTGAGAGTCGGAGCTGGCAAGGTCCCAGTTGGTACCTCCAGTTCCCGAGTAGGGACCAGAGGTCGCGAGGGAGGTGGGGGCATCTTCTCTGCGGTGGGAGGGACCTAGCCCCTCCCCTTGGCGGGAGACTTGGAGGTGGTCCTGGGAAGGGGAGCTTTCTTGGTCAGCCGGGGCTTCTTTACCAATGGCCCAAACTACCCGGAGGGAGGGTTCCCCCCTCCCCCCCCCTGGAAAATGGATCGCAGGACGTTGTCCCCGGGCTGTGCCATCTCCTCGCCTGAAATAAAGACAAGGAAGAGTTAGTATACATGTAAAAATACTTTATCACAAAACATCTAAGAATGTATTGAAAAGGTCATACCCTCCGAGCTAGAGGAGGAATCTATTGCCACGACCTCCGGCCGTGGAGCTTCTACGGGGGAGTCTAAGATTATAACTTCATGAGTGAGAGGGGGCTGTGGGTCCCGATCCGCCTCGAGACTGGACTCCTCTACATACTGCCTAAGCCCCAGAGCAACTACACCCTCTAGAAGGGAGGGCCACGACCTAAGGTTGGTCCCATACTCCTAAAAAAAGACTGACCTAAAAGCCAGGGTGTTTTCTACTACTACAGTGCCCCTAGGATGGCCCATGTCATGGCGCAACACTAGTTGATCGATGCACTAGAGTAGAGTTATGTTATGGTTTGGGTCATTTTGATGACGATGTACGAGATGGTTGGGGTTAAACCTAGCAAGTCGTAGGTCTGCGGCATCCCTGTCTAAGTTCTTAAACAAGTATGCGTTACCTTGGCCGGAGGGGCCGGATGCTGCCCCGGACTGGATCCACTCCGCGTCGACCCCCTGGGCGATCTCAAGAGCCCGCTTCTGACGCACGAGCGACACCTCTTCTTCATCGTCCTACTCGTCGTCATCCGCAGCACCCCCCTCGGGGATGGGCACCAGTTCACGAGCTGCTGGGATGGCCCGCAGCCTCCTCAAGGCCAAGGTCTGACCCGGAGAAATGAACTTACACGCTAGCATCATCTCATCAGACACGAGCTGGTGGTAGTCTTTTTCGCTTGATGGGAGCCCCGCCAAGGCCTCATATTGACCCTCGAGGGTCACCGATTTAGTAATCCACGCAAAAATAGCTGCACGATGGTATTCAAGTCAATACGCATGGAAAGAACTTACGAGGATGATTGAAGAAGTGGTGTTCGCAGTTGCGAAATCCCGTTGACATAAAGAACTGGTCCTTGAAGTCGTTGGGGTGGTTGGGAAGCTCGATGACTGCAGCAGAGTTAGGAAAACGGGTCAAGTAATAGAACCTGTCGCCTCGCCCCCGATGATCCGGGCTGGCTTTGAGGCAGAAAAAGTAGAGAATGTCCGTCGATGTAGGGACCTCCCATTCGTGCTTCAGGAACAGATACCTTAGCCCCTCTAACAGGCGGTAGGAGTTCGGGGGCAGATGAAAAGGGGCCAGCTTCACGTAGTTTAGGATGTCCGCGAACAATTGGTCCAGAGGTAGAAAGGCCCCAATCTTGAGGTGTTCGTCGCTCCAGGCTGCGAACTCCTCGTCGAGCGATGTGCAGCTTCGCTCACCTTCAAGGGGAGGTCGGGCAACAAGAGCGCCTGTCCCAATTTTGATGTTATGGGACAGCAGGATCTTGTTGATCTTCCCTTGAGTTGTAACCTTCGAGACTATCCTCTCGGCCTCGAAGAAGGCGTCAGGTCCCACCTCGACCTCTTTCTCCACGATGGGACCAAAGTGGGGGATCAGGGATTGAGCTACCACCTCCTTCCCCTTGCTCGCCTGCTGGGATGACGAGCCGGCGACGCTCTTTTTGGGCATGTTCTTTCTGGGTCCCATCTGGTCGCCTAACGAACAAAGATGAAGAAAGTTTAGATAGGCGACCTAAAAATAGGAAAGGGAATCTAGCGCGATAAATGATTTTCATACACGGGTGGAGGTAACCTCAGCCCACGGTGCGTGAGGCCACGCGATTCTATGAACACGCGCCTATGTTCCCAACGAGTCCCCCATTGCTCGGGATCCATGTGTCAGGAGGGTCAGTGTACTGCTCCACAGTATAAGTTGTTTTAATAGACAAAAAGTGGGCGGACTTGGTATACCTATCCACAATCACCCAAACTGAGTCATGCTGTCCCACAGTTCTCGGTTAACCAACTACGAAATCCATAGTAATATCTTCCCACTTCCACTCTGGGATCCCCAAAGGCTGCAATAACCCCGCTGACCTCTAGTGCTCAGCCTTAACCTGCTGACAAGTTAAGCACTTAGCCACATAATCCACCACATCCCTCTTCATGCCTGACCACCAATATAAAGCTCTCAAGTCCTGGTACATACCGCCTGTGAAGTGTGACCCCTAAGCTACCCGGTTTTGCACCCCAGAAACCTATCGCATTCCCCTCTCCAAACAGGCATTCCAAAAGCTACCCAGAAAGGTTACCTCGGAATCATCTTGTCCAATACGTCACATTCCTAAACATACTCTCATATGATCAATACCCCTAGGGTAAAAGCCTGTGCACAAAACACTAGCCAAAAAGAAAAACAACCTACAGCGTACGGCTAAGAAAGAAGTTTACCTAACAAGAAAAAAGGAGACATCTAAATGTACAATAGGCAGAGGACTTACAGTGTTTTTGTCTTGTGAAAATTGCAAGAAGCGTAGGAATCGGAGTCACAAAGAAACCCTTGTGTCTGGAGCGTAGAGACCTCTGGGACAATAGCCGGAAGGAGAAAGACTTCTGAGGCTAAAGAAGAGAGAAGATGAGGAAATTTTTTTCAAATAAAGGGTGGCTCATGCGAAAGGTGGCCAACCTTATATATACGTAAAGGGAAAAGGAGCGAGGACCGTTCGATCGCCTTAATGCGAGATACGAGAGTCACAACTCGAAAGACGAAGATAGGCTAGGCCATTTAATGCGATTCTTGGAAGCTGAACCGTTGCCAACCACGGAGCTCCATGTGTCCGATACCAGCGCAATGGAAGAGACATGAAGAGTCGAAAAAGAAACCTAAAATCCCCCGCTGTGGCCACAGATGACATCATGTGTCACGAGCAAGGGCTTGGGGGCAAATGTACGCCCTAAATATCCACGAGTTATTAGTGAGCTGGAAAAGGGCATAATTCAATCCGCCACGTGTAAACCATCCACCCAGAGCTGCTGTTACGAGTCTCCACCTCTTTAGGCCGAGTTGATCAAAGAGTTAGCAGTATACTCGAAGGCAACGAGTCAGCAGTATGGATATCACGAGCTGGCGTTACATCAAGCTCGAGGTGCGGCATAGATCTGGCATCCCCGACTATTTTTAAAGTCAACCACGCAATGTAAATGTGCACATATCAGACATCACGTGTCAATTCCATTCCTGAATTCTCGGACACGCAGCATAAACGTGCGTGTTCAGGCACCCCATGTCTAGTTTGGGCCATGCGGTCCATTATCTCCCCTTACCTATTGATTAGACAACACCTCATTGTCAGGTTTTAGGAATTAATCATAAGTGTCACAGAGATGACATGATGGGTAAGAAGGTCACGGGATGACCCCCTTTACCAACACCCAGATAGCCTCTCCCTATAAATACCGAGACCCTAGGCGTTGCAAGGGGTTGGCTTTTCTGATTGTAAAGAAACACTCTGTAAGGAATACACAAGAGAGATCAATAATATTGACTAGTGTACTAGAGGGATTTTAACCTTCGAACCACCTAAAAAGAAAGGAGTGATAATCTTCCCACAATACTAATTTCGTCAGTTTGGAATTTAAATATTTTCATATTACGGTTCACTATTTAGCACTAATCCATCCCGTTTATTCGTATAGTTATCTGTTGGCGAAGAACCGCGTCAACAAAACCCATTAGACATGATGGCTTGAGCAAATTTCTCATGCCATTTCTTAGGAGCTTGTTTCAATCCATATAAGGATTTTACAAGTCTACAAACTTTATGTTCATATTTTGGTAGGACAAAACCTCGAGGTTGTTCCATATAGACCTCCTCATTGAGGTCACCATTAAGGAATGTTGTTTTGACATCCATTTGATGAACATACAAGTTATGTATAGAAGCTAAAGTGAACAAAATTCTTATAGAAGTTTTTCTTGCAACAGGTGCATAAGTATCGAAATAATCGATACCATCTTTTTGCCTAAACCCTTTAGCTACTAATCTAGCTTTAAAGGTTTGGATAGTGCCGTCAGTGCGGTATTTTCTCCTAAATACCCACTTACACCTAATTGGCTTAGACCCCAGTGGGAGGTCTACCAATTCCCAAGTGTTATTGGAAATAATGGAATCCATCTCATCATTGATGGCTTCTTTCCAAAATGCACTATCTCTCGATTGCATAGCTTCTCTATAAGTCTTAGGATCATCCTCAATGGGAAGTACAATAGGAATTTTCCTAATAACTTCCTCTCTATTTCCTTCTACCATGTAGAATGAAATTCGTTGAGAATCTATCTCATCCACTATTAGACTTTTATGATTTTTAAGCCTTTGACTTCTTCTAGGTTCAAAGGGTTGATTTACATCATTTTGAGAATTCTCCTCTTGAGAATCAACTTTGGATGTAGAAGCTTGAGAATTGTTCTCATATAACAAATTCTCCTTTAGAGATGTTGAAGCTTAAGAATTGTTGTCACATAACATATTCTCAAAAAATTCAACTTCTCTAGATTCAATCACAATATTAGACTATAAGTCTAATAGCCTATAAGCTTTACTATTGTTGGCATAACCAACAAAAGCACACTTTATGGCTCTTGAACCTAACTTTGTTATATTAGGTTCATTTTTCTTGCAATATGCAAGACACCCCCATACTTTGAAGTACCCTATGTTGGGTTTTCTTCCTTTCCATAACTCATATGGAGATATCTCATTTTTCTTCATTGGTATTCAATTAAGAATGTGACAAGCAGTTAAAAGCGCTTCACCCCATAAGTTGAAGTTCAACTTAGAAAACACCAACATAGAATTTATCATCTCTAGATATGTCCTATTTTTCCTTTCGGCAACACCATTGTGTTGTGGTGTATAAGGTGCAGTGCACTCATGAATTATACCATTTTCTTCACAAAATGTATTGAATTCATTAGAGAAGTACTCTCCTCATCTATCACTTCTTAGCACCTTAATTTTTTTATTTAGTTGATTTTCAACTTTTAATTTATACAATTTAAAAGCATCAAAAGTTTCATCTTTATGCTTTAAAAGGAACACATAGGTATATCTACTAAAATTATCTATAAAAGTAAGAAAATACCTTTTACCACCTCTAGTTAAAACACCATTTAATTCACAAAGATCACTATGGATTAAATCTAGTAAATTAGATGATCTTTCTACACTAGGAAATGGTTTCTTAATCATTTTTGCCTTAACACATGTTTCACATTTACCATAGTTTTTAATATTGCATGCAATCATACCACATTTTACTACTCTTTTCATGGTTGAAAAACCTATATGCGATAGTCTAAGATGCCACAAAAATAAAGAATCATACTCAACAATATAGGCGAAATTAGCATTTTTATTGATAACATTGAAAGTTACATCATTGGTGCACAATTTAACCATTCCCTCACAAGAGTACCCTTTTCCCAAGAATACATTTGATTTGGTAAGTATAAGTTTTCCGGACTCAAAAATAGCTTTAATGCCGGGCTTGCCAAGCAAATCACCACTTACCAAGTTTCTACTCATTTCAGGAAGATAAAGTACATTCACTAATGTAACTTTCTTGCCGAAGGTGAAGTAGACTTCAATAGTACATTTTCCAAGTTGGATTTGCCCTCATTGCCCATTTGTATCTCATGGTTGCCCTTTGACTCTTCAAAGGTCTTGAACAATGATTTGTCATAGGTGACATGGATGGTGACACATGTATCATACCACCACCCTTTCACCTTGCCTTGGACCGCATTCACCTCACTAAGGGAGGAACTATGTTTTCCTCTTGAGTTGCGTTCACCTTAGTTCCTTGTTGGTCTTTTCTATGCCTACACTCTCTAGCATAGTGACCCTTTTTTCCACACACAAAGCAAGGACCTTTCTCGCCTTTAAACTTGTTTGGGTTGGTTTTTGGACCCAAAGGTTTCTCGTTACCCTTTTTCCCTTTGTTTTTGGGATGTTTTGGTTGTGACACCGCATTTGCTTTGGAAGTCTCTCCTTTAGACCCCTCCACAATTTTATCTCTACATATCGATTCCTCTTCGATTTGAATATGCTTTTGGATCTCCTCCAAAGAATAATCCTCATTTTTATGTAGGATTCTTTTCCTATAGCTCTTCCAAGTTGGTGGTAATTTAGCCACTATAGCACCAACTTGAAAGGCATCGGGAAGCTCAATCTTTAAAAATTTCAGTTTGTTAACAATTATTTGCAATTCATGAATTTGAGGAAGAATAGGTTTATCACCAAAAAATTTGAAATTGAAGTATTGAGATATCAACAACTTTTTGGTACCTTCCTCTTCCGCCTTAAGCTTTTTCTCCAGTGCATCCCATATCTCCTTGGACGATTTGGTTTCGGTGTAGAGGTCATAGAGCCTATCGGAAAAGGCATTGAGGATATGACCCCTACAAAGGAGATTGTCCTCCTCCCTCTTCCTCTTCTCCTCCTCCTCGGGAGTGTCCTTGTCGGATGCGTTGGGAGAAGTTCTAGAGTGGATTCTAGAATGTAGGCGATTTTGAGTGGTCAAAAGGAATCTCACCTTGTCTTGCCACCTAGTGAAATTGGATCCATCAAACCTATCCAGCCTCACTAGGTCTTGATTCATGATTTTGATGGTCTCACCTTCCATTGAAACAAACAAAGGAATAAGCTTTTGAATGTTAGAGAAATATGTATTTGCCTCAATGGAAATAGGTAAGATAATTACAACTCTAAACTAAATATTACAAATAAATATTATTGATTAAAAAGTGTTACAACTCTATGACAAAAATTACATATAAATATAGAGAAAGAGGTAGAAGATGATAGAAATAGAAGATACAACTCTAAGACAAAAGGATACAAATAAACTAGAAGTAGTAGAATGAAAGATATAGATGAGATTACAACTCGAAAACAAAAGATACATATAAAAGAGTAAATATAGAATAATAGAAAAAATGAAAAGCAATAGAATAAAAGAACAAGAATAAGATCAATGAACTAAGAACTCACACTCACACAATCAAAGTGAAGAGTGTTGGGGATCACCAACTTGAACAAGGTTTGAAACCTTTGTCCAAAAGCTTATTTCCCCTAACTCAAGCACTAAGGGATCTCTCACAGATATTGGAAATGCTTTCTGGAATAATCAAGCCTCAAGATGTTTCTAGCCAAGTGTTCTAATGGATAGAAAATGTTGTAGTGTCTTACAAGTGAGCTATAGGCTCCTATTTATAGAGTTTAGAGACACCCTTTGAATTTCAAATTCCACCAACCCCCATGGCTGTTACCAATGTTTAATTGTATTAATATGGAATTAAAAATGAGATTTGGGAGTTATTTGGGTTTTTTGAGCCGTTCAACAAAGATTGTAAAAATTGAAAAATTGGTCAGTTTTTGGCCTGTGGCCGTGACCAAAGACATTAGTGGACGTGGCCACTAGTATCTGTCCCACAGGCTGCGACCATCGACCAATTTCAGCACTTAAAAATGTGTTGTTTTTCCAAACGGTTCCAAACCCTCCCAAATGATTTTGTAACTCCCAAAACACATTATTGGGGTTAAAATCATATCTCTAACAACCATTTCACATATGGTTTTATGAAATTCATCTCAATATTGTGTAACAACAAATTTACACAATAAAGGGCAATATTTGGAAGTTACAAATTTGTAACACCAAATATGTTACATTATTTGGATATATCTCATATATCTAAATATTGTAACTATCTATTATATGTTACAATATGTGACACTCTTTGTCACATTTATTTAATCTAAATCATTATATTATAATATAATATTACATTATATTATAAAATAATATAACAAGTTGTGTCACAACAAATTTGCGACGTGAGCGCTCATACATTAACATATATTGGAGTCCATAGCAACCTCAGGATTAAGATCATCGTGTATATGATCATCGTTTGATGTATATGATTAATACTACGAAACAATGTTTAAACAAGTATTAACAAATCACATTTGGTCTGGTTCTATATATCACTATATATAAAGTACCTTCACTAAAGTGTCCTACTACACTAGTAACATGAATCTAGGTCACATGTATTCATAATACTAGTGGACAGTACTAGCAGTTTTTAATCTACAGATTCCACAACTATATGAACTTTGGAATTTTCTGATGTTTACTTTATATTATCATATAATATCATACATAGTCTATATATATATAATAAGTCAATTCAATTATTTATTTCATTTAAAATATTTGTCAACTACAGTTGCTTTAAGGGCACTAATCCCAACAACTTCATCTTAGAATGCACCGAGATAACTGAAGATGAAGAACTCGTCGATCCCATAATTCCCTTGTGGAAGATCTTTGTAGATTGAGCCTTCAATGAAAATGGGGTTAGAGCTGGGATCATCTTGACATCGCCTCAAGG
This sequence comes from Humulus lupulus, assembly GCF_963169125.1. Lineage (NCBI taxonomy): Eukaryota > Viridiplantae > Streptophyta > Magnoliopsida > Rosales > Cannabaceae > Humulus > Humulus lupulus. The sequence goes on along the minus strand of NC_084794.1, from coordinate 75,589,370 downwards.
TCACTAGTTGCAAAGTTCCCTACGCTTCCAGTTCGAGGCGTCAAACAATGAGGCGGAGCACGAGGCCATCCTGGTTGGATTATGCTTGGCCCGGGATGTACGTGTAGCAAATATTGAAGTCCATAGCGACTCCCAATTGGTGGTCAGGAAAATTTTGAGGGAATACCAAACAAAGGGGGAGAAGATGGACGTCTACATAGCGCTAACCCGAGAGTTACTCTAGTCTTTCAAGAGATACTCCATCCGCCAAATCCCAAGGGAACAGAATGTGTTCGCAAACTCATTGGAAAAATTAGCCACGAATGTTGAAGTGGAACTCTTTGGGGTATTCCTGATAGACCATCTACCCGCCCCCAGTATTCAAGCCCCCGCAATCATCAATGCCATCGATTACTTTACGTCTTGGATCGACCCTCTCATCCAGCACCTAACCACGAGGAATTGCCTGCGGACAGGGCTGCCACAAGAAAACTTCAATACAAGGTTCCCAGATACATCATGATGGATGGCAAACTCTATCGCAGGGGGTTGTCCATGCCCTATCTCATATGCGTATCTGGGACCAAAATGAGCGAATCATGCATGAAGTGCATGAAGGCTTTTGTGGAGATCACACAATCGGACTCAACTTGTCCAAGAAGATCCTCAGGCAAGGATATTTCTTTCCAACAATGAAGAAGGATTGTGTAGATTACATCCACAAATGTGAACAATGCCAATGGTACGCGAAGATCTCGCAAGCCCCTTCAACGGAGATAACCCTAATGACCAGTCCCTGGCCTTTTCTAGTTTGGGGAATCGATTTGGTAGGATCCCTCATGACTGGGAAGGGCGGAGTAAAATACGCTATCGTAGCCGTCGACTACTATAACAAATGGGTCGAGGCAGAACCTATGAGCACCATCACCTCCAAAAAGGCCCTAGAATACATCATCAACAACATTGTGTGCCGATACGACCTCCCTCACAAAATCGTGTTCGATAACGAGAAGCAATTTGATAGCATCCAGTTCACCCACTTCTGTGAAAGACATGGCATCATCAAAAGCTTCTCCGTAATTGCAAGGCCTCAAGCAATCAGGCAAACAAAGGCCGCGAATAAGATTTTGAAGGGGACATTGAAGAAAAAGCTACAAACTTGAAAGAGCAAGTGGCTGAAAGAGTTGCCCCGCGTCCTATGGGCGTACCGGACCATAGAAAGAACGTCTACCTGATATACTCCCTATTCAATGGTGTACGGATGCGAATCGGTCATCCTAGTAGAAACGGTGGTCCCATCTCATAGACGAGATACATATGATCCCGTCTAGAACCATGCCTTACTCCAAGAATCCATGGATCTCATTGAAGAGATCACAAGTGCAGCTAAAGATGTATCAGGGAAAGATCGCAAGACACTTCAACTCAAAAGTTAAGAGTCGAAGGTTCAGAATCGATGATCTAGTCCTGCGAAGAGTCTTCCCTGCATCTCAAGATCTGGGAGTCGGGGTTATGGGACAAAACTGTGAAGGACCCAATGAGATCCTAAATGAAGTATGCCCGGGAACATATCGTTTGAAGCAGCTAGACGGAACAGAGGTCCCAAGGACCTAGAACATAGAACACCTCTGCCAGTACTATCAATAGTTGGGAGGATCTAATTCTGCTCTTTCTACAACTTTTAATTTCAATCAATGTATTCCCCAGGGCCATATCATTTTAATGAAAATGGTGTGGACAAAACACCATAAGAAATGTTGTAAAAAAAAGAAAAAAGTTCACATCTGTCTTTAATTTTTCCACGAACAAGTGACCCAAGACTACACTCTTTGATCACTTGGGGGGTAAGACCATCTATATAGATCTAGGATTAAAATCAAAGAAGGATGCAAAGCTCAGAGCTTAGTCCTGATCTAGACTCGCATAGACTAGGGTGTAAAACCTAACTCCTAACAAAATAGGATGCAAGGCTCAAAGCTCAGTCCCAACTAGGATCCGTGTGATCCGGGGGGTTAAACCAGAATAGGATGCAAGGCTCAAAGCCTGGTCTTATCCCAGACCCACGTTATCTGGGGGGTTCAAAATCCAACTCCCAAGAGATTGGTCCAAACCTAACGTGGTCCAGGATAGTCCAATCCCTCTTCATGTTTTCCTTAACGATCCATAACTATTGGAACTTGAATCTTAGGCATAGATTGATTGAATTTGGTCATGTAAACGGTCTAGGCCATTGGAACTTGAACCCCAGGGTTGAGATAATTTAATCAGCTAAGTTCTACCTAAGTCATATTTTTAATGGTCCAGACCGTTAAAACCTGAACATTAGATTCAGGATAGATCAATCAGACAATAGTTAATAACCCTTAACGGTCCAGGATGTTGGAACCTGAACATCGGGTTCAGAGTAAGTTTGTTAGCTGTCATATCTAAAAATTTCATAACGGCCTAGGCCGTTGGAACCTGAACCATAAAGTTAGGATAAATCAATTAAGTTATATTTGGTAAGTCCAAGACAGCCCAGGCCGTCGAGACCTGAACTCGGATCTCAAGACAAGTAAATTACCTTCTACAATATTTCCCTTAATGGCCTTGGCCATTGGAACCAGGACTCCATATTCAACCCAGACTCATGCAGCATGGTGAAACACTTAGTGAAATTCAGAGGGAAAATAAATGAACATAAAGCAAGAATCATTGTGCAGAGAAAAACCAATATAATAACAATACGAACAAATAAGCAATTGTCTTAGACACATTGGCATCCATAAAAATGAGACAGTTACAAAAACAGAAAGAAGAAAAAAGAAAGTCCTAATTAAAATACATAGGCTTAGGCCTGGGCTTTATTTTGATCGGGGACGTCCGGAGCATTCTCACTCTGCCGATCCCCAGCAAGAAGCGTTGCGTCCTCTCTTTCCTTCGACTCAAATTTGGCCCTCTTCGCATTCGGATCCGGATAGAGGAGGAGGTTCATGTTCTTATCTTGGAGCCAAGCCATGTAAAGGACCTCACCAAAAGTGGCCTCTAGCAATGCATCACCCTGTTCCTTCTCTTTGCGAACCTCCTCGCTCTGCTTCATTTTCAATTGGGCCATGGCCTCCAGAGTTTTGTTTTGCCTCTTAAGAGATGCAACCTTTTCCTGCTCCTGACAAAGGTGGACCTTGGCCGCCTCCAAGAGAGCTTTGGTAGAAGCTTCCGAGCCATGAGCATGGGATAGCTCCGCCTCCAGGGACTCCACTACTTTCTTGGGCTCATCATCCTTATTGGACAGAGCATCCTCATGTTTAGTCTGAACAGGGGCGGCTTCTCTAGCAAGGGCCTCCCTGGTAGTCTCCCACTGATTGATAGCCCCCTCCAGTTCCATTTTGGTCGTCTCCAGCTTCATCGCCATCTTGGCCACCAACTCTGCGTTCCTGTGAGCCAACAACGCATCCTAGAACAAAAAAGAGTTAGAAATAACACAAAAAATCAGGTTGATAAAGAAAGGAAACTAGGAAAGACACAGGACTTACCACATTGGCCTGATGACAGATGGCTTGGGAGATGAAGAGTGCTTCCCTGTTGGCCAGTGTGGCATAACGCTTGAGTTGGAGGGACATAGTATTCCCCACTTGGGCCAATAAGTCCACAGCAAGCAGGGCCGTGTCCTGCCCCAGTTTAGGCCGGAACCCAATCTCAGCTTCCAACCGATCCACGATCTGCTGTGGGCGCCGAAGGCCTCCAGACGATCAGCAAACTCTACCTTCCCACGAATGACCAGAGCCTGGGCCACCTCATCCTGCTTATCACGCCCTTCGTCCTAAACTCGAGACACCATCTTCATCCTTTCCCCCTAGAGGATCAAGTCCTCTTCCCCAGGAAGAGCCGGATTGATAGGTAGCTCGGGAGCCTCCGGAAGCTCCTGTGTGACGATGACGCTTTCACTAGAGGAGTGTTCCTCGGCTAGGGAGAAATATTTCATCTTGGCCCGCTTTGAGGACTCCGCAACGACCGAGTCTGTTCTCCTCTTACTCCCTCCACCTCCTTTTGAAGGTTCCTACTCCAAATTAATGACCTGGAGAGGAGCAGGCTGGACTGGACACTACTGAGTCGATGGCCCCGGGACCAATGCTGAAGCCTGAATTCCCTCTGAAGCTCCTAGGTTCGGATGTGAGTCCCTGAGGATCATCTCGATTATATTCTTCCTAGCTAGACCCTTGGCTGCTTTCTTTGCTGAAACCTTGGCCGCAACAGCTCTGGCCTCGATCATCTCTTTCATCTTGGCCATTGGGTTTGACAGGTCCGTGTCACCTAAAATGGGAATAAAAAGAAAAATGATCAGTAACGTAAAAGAATGGGGGTGACAAAAAAAAATAAAGGAAACAATTAAGTCTAAAGTCCTCTAGGACAAACCCTCATCCATGGAATGGGCATGACTTAACTCTCTTAGTGGAAAAGAATGAATTCGGTCCCCCATGTCATCTGGGTCCAAAAAGCTACCATATTGAAGGAACAAGGATGAGTACATGAGGGTCAGCGTGTCTATAGGAACAGGGCAAGGAAGCCCAACGTTGCTAACAGTCCCGGTCAAATAATCATGGTATTGTTGCCTATTCCTAACTAATCCCTCAATATGAGGGGCTTAAGTTAAAACCGGAGGAATTTTCCTTGCCTCGAAATGCTAGTCCCTGGAGTCCCAGTGTTGGGCTGCCTCCCCTTAAGAAGGGCACCCAGCTCCTCGGACGCGACCCTCTTCGCAAGGCCGCCTATTCTTTTCTCTAATTCTCCTTTTCTGCCTTGATCGCGGCCTCCAATGCCTCAATATGAATAAGGGCCAGCTCCTCTCTCAAGACAGGAGCCCTCTTGCATTGTAACCCCTGGAAGCTAGGGGCATCTATCGACTGGTTCGTGGAAATCAACTTTACCAGCCAAAGGTTCTCCGTGGTCATGTAGCCTCCCACATCTAGCTCATCGACACTAAGAGTGGCATAGTACTTCTTTCAATCTAGGATCGATTTACTAAGCTGAGTTTTAGCATACGGACCTGTTCACAGGAACGTAAGTTTCTAATAGACTAAATAAAGGGCTAGATGAATAATGAAAAAGGACGACTTACCCACATGCTGAAAGTCCAGCACCAGAATGGGGTTCTTCTCGAGGAGAAACCTGGATGTCATGAACTAGTAATGTTTGACATCCGAGGGATGTTTCCACATGCTGAATGGAGTCAGACTAATGCCACAAGCCTTCAGCCTATATAACTCGTCCTGCATCTTATCCTTAGCATTAAGTTGCGGCTCCAGCTTGTAAAAATACAGCACCTCCACGGGGGTAAGTGTTGGGATCTCCTTCGAAGTGTAGAATAAGCACCATCTCACAAGAAACTTATATGCTTGGGGCAAAAGCTGGAAAGGTGCGATCCCCACAAACTTTAGGAAGTTCGTGAAGTAGTCGTGGAGCGGGAGAGTAGCTCCCGCACTGATATGGCCTATGCTTCAGGCCCCGAACATGCTCGCTCCGGTGTGTGCTTTCTCTTCCTTCCGGACGAGTCTGTTGTAAAAGACCTTGGAGTTGCCTCCACTCCAAGGGCCTTCTCCAGTTCTTTCAGCATTCGGTAGTTCCAGAACTCCACTACAAGAAAAAACAGTATTCATAACACTTAAAAACTGCTAACTGGGAGTATTGATAACGCTTCTAAAAACGCTAACATAGCCCCTGTTATTAAAAGTCCTGTCCTTTCTATAACACTATTTGAATGTTATGTTCGATGTTATCTTAAACTATTCAATAACACATTTTTAGTTGCTATAATATTCAAATAATAACATTTAGTTAGAGTATTGGGTTATAAATTTGAAGTTTAATCTTATACTTTATGCATAACACTTTCCAACTATTATGAAAATTATTATATTTGATCATTTTATAACATTTTTAATTCATTCTATTATATAAATCATAACTTTTTGTCCCAATTATAATATATTATACAAAACAACCATAATTATTGTAAATTCTCCCAGTAATAACATTTTGTTATTTTGTAGTATGCATTTTTAATTGCTGTAAAAAGTTTTTATTATTGTATTTTGATTAAAAAAATCACAATTGATCACAAGTGCAATATTAAATAGATCAAAAAATCTAAAATATTCAATATATATAGTATAAACCATGAGTATTTTTACATTTGAAGACAAACTACTTCAAACCATGATGACACTGTCCACTTCAAAAGTTCTTAGTTCTAACTTGAGTTTGAAAGCATACATAATAAAATTCTATAGTCTTCACATCTTTTGCTTCAAAAGTAAAAAACAGAAACATAACAAGATACACAAAAAGTAAACCATGAAGCTTGCTCCACCCTCCAATTCATCATCCATTCCATTGTGCACTTGTCTTTGTTGTGAGGTTGATTTGCTTAGCTACACAAGAGTTTAAATAATTAATGCTTAAACTTAGGGTTAATAGTAAACTAAAAGAGTACAAAAAGAAAGAAAGTTAATAACCTCATTACGACTTTATAAGATGGCCATGCAATTACACTAACTACAACACATAGGCATGGAAGATTGAAGATTTATGCTTGGTAAAATGCTCATTAGAAAAGTTAGCTCAAACACTTTATGATTATGAAATGAAGATGCAAATGAAACACCAACCAAACATATAAATATATATATATACAATACAACAACTAATTTATAAAGAAAACCCAATAGCATATACACATGAACTAGAATTAGATCAAATATAAAGTTCCAAAAAACAAGAGCAATGAATTTGCCATTTTTATTGTAGATTTCACTACTGGACAATTAAAGGTTTCTCAAAATCCTGCAAACCTAGTTTCTATAAGCTAATCAACTAAATTAAAATGTCACAATAGAGTGAAGGTATTGTTCTGTTGAGATTATATATGAAACACCACAAAGAGTACAAAGCATAAACTAAGCACAACGATAGAAGTCAGAGATAAATGTATTTCTAAGAATGAGACAAATTAAAAGCATTTAACAATATGGTATTTAAAAGAAAAGGAAAGAGACTTGACAAGATGCTCATCCAAATAAGCATAGATTATTTACACATGGCTAAGAAAAAATTATAAGAAACTCAAGCAACCAAACATCTAAATCTCACTACAGCAACAAAGAATCTACTTCACTAATGCAGTAAACATAAGACAAATTATATCCTCAATCAGAATACGATAATCAACATCATAGAAACACAATATCAAAAGAAAATATACAACAAGCTAAATCTGAATATAGCAAACATGGCGGCACAATGTTAGAAAAATATACAACAACTTTGAAAAAGTAATGTGAGTCTGCAAAGATTTACATAGACAACAAATATAGTTTGGATCTTTGGCATGATCCAAACTAAATTTAAGAAACTCATCGACCAATTTTATATATTCCAACAACCTATCGGCTAACATCCATTCCTTTTCCATATTGTGCCTATCTGTTTTAATAAAATATACAAATTATGAAAATAAAATAAGCATACAAAACAAAACTAAGTATAAAAAATCTACTAAAAATCGGACAGCATATTCCCTAATTTACTAGCCTAGCCATCTGTCACAATCAACACAACAAATTCAAAAAAATCAAACAACAAACAGGTTTTCATCCACATATCACCGCAGCACACAAAATTCTCATAACCTACTTCAATAAGACATGCAAGTTTTCAACCTTCCGTTATCACCACAGAACACAGAATTCCCAGAACCTACTTCACTACGGATGAATATCTAAGATATTCAAACTCCACTAAAGTTATACAAATTCTATTCAAAATTATAAAAGATTGAAAAAAAAAAAAAAAAAAATCAAATACAACATACCTTTTGCAATTAGCTACCAATTCAATGCTTTACAATAATCACTAAAGCAGTTATAAATCATAAACACATTATAAAGACTATCACTCAAAAATATTCCTTAAACAAAATAACACAATGAATTCTCAAATATTCGTTTGATTTATTAGATTGATTAGCCAGACCTATAAATGAACAAACATATATTGTATTAGTTAGAGAAACCAGTGTTAAGAAATGAAGAAAAATTATGTATTGAATGAAAACGTTGCTTGCAAAACTGTACATAGTAGCTTTTATATATGCTATTATTAAGAAATAATTAACTTCTATTCTAAAGCTAAGACTATTCTTTTGCACAATATTAACTACTCAAAAAAGCAAAGTTAACAAAATTTGAAAACAAATCAATTAAAAGGACAAGTGATACACACATCAGAAGATTCAAAACCTTGGCCAATCTTTAATAGTATTGCAACCATGCATCGGACCTGGTGCCACAAGAAAGCACTGCCTTTGATTTTAATTGCCCAAAGTTGGTTTCCTTGAAACCTAAAAAAGTTCAGCAATACTCAAACATTATTTTAAAAGAACAAATGGTAGATAAATTTTGTTCATTCTAGAAGGTTTAGTTAAACAAAACACACACTCCTCCTCCCCATGTACACACACACTCCTCCTCCTCCTCTTTCATTAAAAAAAATTGGAAGCAAATTTACATGAGTATCGAACAACAAAAGTGATCAAGCGACATCAGAAAAAGGTTTGAGAATTCAAAAATAATAACTAATAGATGTAAAAACTGTGAATTTCTATTGTACACTATTTAATATGACAGTAATCAGTTCAATTGATGACACTTAAATACTATTAAGACAAGTTCATTCAACAACTTGCACTTGCAGTCAGGGAACCATGCTTTTATCACAAGTCTGCTCCCTAGCTGGTGCTTGTGAAACCTAGAATATAGGTATGTCTCTAGAGCTACAATCGTAAACTTTAGAAGCTACTACTATTATTTTCTACTCAGCTTTGACCACTGTTATTTATAGTTCTCACACATGGTTCCTGCACCCTCAATTACATGTTTTATAGAATAAATCAATAAGTACAACGATAATTATAACCTAGGCAAGAAAGGTCAGGTTTAACTACTGAATTTCAACATGAATGAGAGAGAATTAATCTACCAGTGTTAACCTCACATCACAAGGAGTAATTTCAAATGACTTGTCACGACGCATGCAGGTGTGCACATTTAGTGCATCCATCTTATAGAAATTTCGGAAGTCATGTTCACCTATAAATTTCTCACCAGAGCTTTCCATTGCCTGGAGAAACATGAGCCAACTAATTAAAGTTAATTCTAAACTGAAGCAACACACACAATAGATCATTTATTGAGCTAATCGAAAAGAGCTAAAAGATATACCTTGAGATTTAGATTGTCTTCCCAAAAGAAATATTTGTACTCCCTGCTCAGATAGCTAAACCTGTATTTTGGATAAGGCAACCATCAGAAGACAATCAATCCAACACTGACAGACACACACAAAAGTAAACAAATAATTCACTAAATAAGTCAAATATGGAAAGATCTAATGAAAAGAGAGGTGATACCATGTAATGAAAGAACATTAAAATGAGATAGAGAAATAAAAATGAAGCTTTTTTTTTCATTGAGTAATCGTAAAGACATGTAGAACAAAGAAAATATAGTAGAGAACTTACAATTATCTTTAAGTGACTATGTCTGCAGGGTTTATTGATTATGTATTATTGAGTAATTTGATGAAAATTTCGAAAACATGTGATGTGATCATATACTATTCTCTAAAAATTCATCATGACAGCAGAAGAGCTACAAGTTATACTATCTTTAAAACCTCCTACTGCTAATGAAACCTTCCGTCCATTAAAAAAGTTTATTACAGTTTATCATCATTCATAAGTCCAAACACCAATGCAAGATAGAGCAACACTCAAGTTCATCTTTCAAAGAAGCAATATGAGAGCAAATATATTTGCTCCACAATTTTACTACTAAAAAACCTCTAAAATTTACAGTGGAAAAACCTTGCACTGAAATCAATTGGAACAGAACACCAGCCTAAAACTCCCATATCATTTGGAAGGGCTCCATTCAAAACCCTCACATAATCAATTTCTCCTTCTGCAAAACACATGAAAAGGGGTAAATAATGAAAGGAGCATGTAGATTAAAATCTAGAAACAATTTGGTTGAATTTAAGGTCAGAAAGTAAACAAGATCATATAAATAGAGCTCAGATGCATAATTAGATGCCAATTGTCTTAGGCTCCTAGTCTTTGGGAGGTATCCCCTTTGTAGCTACTAGTTTAGCGTTAGGGTTAAAAGACTTAAATAAAAAGAAATTTAGTAGTGCCATTTTTCAAAGGTTAAAAGCATGTGATCAAAATGTAGAGCATAAAAACATAAAACAAAACTGAAAACAGAAAACAAAACTAGTTGCAGAGCATAAAAAATACCACTAACAGGAGCCTGAAACAGAGATCAAAATGTAGCTGCAGGCAAGCTGTAAGCAAAAGCAAACCCTACAAGCAAACAAAATTAACAAAAAACAGATGGAAATACTGAATACACCATAACAGAAGGAAATACTCATCATTTAAATGTCGCAATCTAAAAAATAGGGGACCGCCATTGATTAAACTAGAAAAGTCTGTCGCTCCTAAGTTTTTGCAAGCAACATTCCATTTCAAAAGTAGAAAAAAATAATAAAAAAAACAATTTCAAAATCATTGTATCTAAAATTGCAAGAAAATTGTTTTGCTATCAGTAGTTAAAATGACATGGTGAAAAACTTATAAGAAATCAAGCTATAGAATCATGCCTAGTGTAGTCATGATAGCAACAAAAAGGATTATGCCAACAGGCTGCACCTTAAAAAAAATATAGAGCATTGATCACTGGTTGGACTGAACTACAAAGAGCATAAGGTATAACTTGACTATCTTGTTTTGAACTATAGCAGCTAAATAGCAAAGCCTGAAAAGATGTGGTAGTCAATTTCATTAAGTTTTCAAGAAAGCGTGACCGAAAAAAGCTTCTCCAAATTTAGAAGTTACTACATATACTTAAGAAGCATCTCCAATTTCATTTGAAATGAGTATTACTATAAGATCTTCTGCTTCTAAATTTTATTAGACTTGGATCAACCACCCCAACACTCATTTCTTGATATATTCGATTGGAAATGCATGCATTAAATGACCCTCCGTCTAACAAAATCATTCCCCATCTCTATTTATGCAAATAAAATTTAAAATCCAAATAAAACTAACAACATATCCCAAGTTATCAGAACTCATTCGAATTTAAAATTTCAAAGTTAGTTTCTCTCAATGAAATGTTTAAAGCTAAAGTAAAAATATTGACATCGGGACAACTATAAATGTAAAAGTCAACTAAATAAAATAGTCACAATTTCATGAAAATAATATTTAGAAAGAAAAAGTAAAAAAATCAATCAAGACTCTTTAACAAAAAAAAGCATGAAAATCAAATAAATTGATGGACATTCCATATGAGGTAAAAAAACTCCATCTGCACACATTAAAAGAGAATCAAATAACTAAAATATCAACTGCAAAGTAAACATCACATTGTGACATGGACACATAGACTTGAAATTAATACTTAATATATCAGATTTTTTTAATGAAGAAACTATAATAATAAAACTTTTGGCAAGACGTCTTATGGTCCAAAATACCATACTCAGAAATAGGTCAAAGATGAACCACGACACCAGAGACCAATAACATAACAGAAAACAAGGCTCCCCAAAAACAGAAAAACAACAGAAAATAACTTTATACAATTGAATCACCTGAAATTGATCAAAACAAATGGCATAGGATCCTTCCTCTCTATGAGGGAAAACAAAATCAGAAGACAATAGAGAGAGAGAGAGAGAGAGAGAGATTTAGAAGAGATACATACCATCGAGCCTACACCTCGCCTTTCCAAGCCCTGCCACCATCAAACCTCATCACAACCACTGGTGCACCTACAAAACAGAAAGAAATAAGCATAGCTAAGTGTCTAAGTCATTTGTAATTTATATTATGCACCCAAAAGCAAGCAATTTCTTCCACATCAATAAATTTATTGTCAAAAGCATTCTATAAATGAATAATAAATGATAGTATTCTCCATAAAACTAGAAAAGACTCTCAGATCATAACATTACATTATAATCAGAAAGATGCTACTTTAGAAGACCATGAGAAACAATGGCTAGTTAATTACTTCTAATTTCAATTAAAAATGCATTCAAGCACAATAAAAGTTAAAGAAACCAACACTACTCAAGGCCACCAATTATAAAATTTTCAGTAAGGTTAATGTAAGATCTGGCTGATCAAATTCAATATAATTGAATATATATATGCAAACCGCACCAAATGAATCCCTCCCTACATATATTTACACACTGAAAGAATACGTGCGAGGTTTACTAACTAAAACAACTAAAATCCTAAGATACATGTCAAATCCAATGCTATAAACAAACTCTTATTTCTTTACAATCTCCAATAATAACAGAAGTATAACCTAATGAACTGTTAAACAACATTCTTTACAAGCTCAAGCCATCATAATGTGGTAGCATGGCAGCCAATATGTGTATATTTAGATCAGTTTCATCTGCCTCACATACCATCTTGTAAAATTCTGTCAAAAACAGAGAAAAAATTGACATAAAAATATAGCAAAACATAGATGAACCCTAACAGAACATAACTAATAACATAAATACACACAAATAGATTAAAAATACATTTTTGATTGTTCAAGAGAATCAATTATTTTTGTTCACCAATTTACATAATAAAAAAATGTCAAAAGAACAGAGAAAACAACATCAATACTATTATCTCTCACATAATTCAGACTCAAAATAGAACCATTAATATCTAATTTATTTTAAGAATTAACTACAAGCACCAAACGAAACCAAAACTGTAATAGCTCGAAATGCATTAGTATTACAAATAGGAAAAAGATTATTCAAAGTTCACAAAATGGAAAATTCCTAACAAAAGAGGGGAAACTAAAATAAATAAATAAACTTATTTTTTATCAGAGGGTAATGAAATACAAAATAAAAGGCTATGAAACTAACCAAAGCTACATTACCAAAAGCTATGAAACTATCAGCTTTCATAAACCCAATACATAATATATTTTTACATCATCAAGTTGTAATCTTTGCTTGATAAATCCCAAACAAACAATAATTCCATAAAAGGGAGAAACAGAGAACTAACATAGAAACCCAATTCAGATTAACTTAAAATCCAAAACTCGCTGAAAAATTTCACAATTCGACAAATGAACAAACTAATAAGAACATAAACCTGCCAAAATTTTCATCACCATTAATCAAAACCAAGAAAGATACTAAAAAATATGAAGAGAGAAGAAGAAAAAAGCAAACCCATAACATAAAAGCATAAAAAAACTATTCATATAATCACTAAAATAAACTATATTAATCATCGTTTAAAAAATGTTCAGAAGCAAACAAAGGACAGAACAACATAATCTCATGGTGAGAGAGAGATAGACCTTTACCAAAAGCATAAGAAGAAAAACGCCATGATACCGGTTCCACAGAGAATGAGAAGAAGAAGAAGAGGATTAACTTCAAAGGAGATGGGTTTACGGTTGGTGGGTTTACAGTGTATAGGTGTTGGAGAATAATAGTTACACGTGTAGATATAAAGTTAAATCTTTGGTGGGTGATAGAATATGTGTACACTGAAGATAAACAAAGTTTTTGAAAATACAGTAAAACCTTTGTGAAAAACTGAAATAGAAGGATATAACAGTAAAAGAAGTAGGAGGCAAACAAGCCTCTTAGTATATGTAAGAATTTATACAAACCATTATAAAGCTACAGAAACAACAAAATCCCCTGGAAAAGCTAGAAACCATAGAGACAGAGGGACAACTTCAAGACAAACAAAACCAGGGGAAACATAAAACAAGGAAAACACAATAGCTCAAATATGAAAATCAAAATCAATATCAATAAATATACACATAATTTACAATTTGGCCAGATATTATAATCACAAACATAAAAAATATTACTAAATTTATTTTAACATGTGATGAGTTATAGATGAGAGGTAAACCCAACTGTAAGAAGAAGCACTACTCCATGATTGCAAACCCAGATTCTTTCTCAAATGGATAGATCGATCGAGATGAGAAGATTAGAGATTGAAAAACTATTGATGGAGAAGAGAGAGTGAGAGTCCATCGTCCAAAGGATGAGGAAGTCTGTTGAGAAAAGGCATTAGGTTTCAAGAACAGATATTAAATTAAAATCTGAAAAAAAAAGAAAGAAACATATACCTCACAGTCACCTGGGTTCTTGCTTCTAGCTAGCGATAGAGATACACAGCAATGGAAAAGGACAAGAGACTCATCGCTTCAACAATGGTGTGGTCATGGTGTGCTTCAGCTGCTCAATGGAAGGGATTGAAGAATAGTGGACTGGAGGAGAGAGAGCCGATAGACTCTGAGAGAAAGAAAGAGTGAGTGAGAGTGGGAGAGAACTGACTGGAGAGTGTGTGAGAGAGAGGTGACGTGTAAAGGGATTAGGGATTTAGAAAACAATCTCCATTTTTTATTGTTTTAGCTTTTTTTCTTTTTGTCAATTTCATTTGGCGCCCACTTTTTTCATTTGGCGCCTACTGTATCTTTTTTATTTGCATGTATCAATAACGCTTTTAATAATACGTCATATTTTATTGTCATATCTGGTCAAAATTGTTGTAGTGCTCGTTCTTTTCCCCGTCCATTTCCCACGTGTTGCCAGTGGGAAGTTTTGTCCCCTCCAAGATTACGAGGCCCACTTGGACAATATCCTCCACTTACAAAGTAATGTCGCGACCCATGATCAGGGACCTAGAAGTGACAAGGAAAACAAGAACCAAGTAGTTAGCACCAAAATCGAAGAAAACTAGTTGAGTTACGGGGATTCTCCTAAAACTTCTTGGAGAGGTCCCCTCTGGACCTAGATCCAGGACCAATAGAGATCCCAGGATCTTAAGTCGGGAACTAAAGGCCAAGGATTTTTCTAATTTACCTTAACATTGTTTAGGGGTCTAAATTGTTTAGGGACAACCAAACTATGCGATATGGGGTGGCACCCAGAAATCCTAATGTTCAATTCTACCGCTGTCCTACCTAAGATCACTCTGCACAGTGGTCGATACCCTAAAGGTCTTACAGTCGCAAAAATGACATGACATTAAAAATGACAAAAAGGAATAAAATAGAGGAGAAAATTACCATAAATCTTACTGTGAGGTGTTGGATTTGGGATTCGTTGAATCTCAAGTGACAACGTCGGTAGATACTCGGTCTTAAACTTGAGGAGATGATGTAGAATCTCATCGTCACTCCCAGACATATGGACCGGGACAGAATTGTCTGTTGGTTGAGTTGAAAAAAACTCAGTCGAAAACAAATGAGCACAAAGGAATAGTAATCACTGGAGAATCTCGTCGACAATTTCGGACATACAAAGCTCTGGCTCTCTGCTTTCTAGATTAAGAATGTGGCATGTGTAAAGTGTATAAATGAGCTTGTTAAGGTATTTATCGGATAAATATCAACTATTTGATCCAACGGTCCACAATGGGGATCCCAAGATTATCCCCATCCGACGGTCCCGGATGATGCAGGGGCATTAATTAGCCCAATAGAGTAATAAATTATGGATTCGTCAATCCACGATCTGCGCCTACCTCATCCAACAACTCTGGATGGTGCAAAAGCATTAAACATCCCACTCGAGTACCCAGAGCACCTTTTTCGTATAGAAGGGCCGCTTTGAGACGTGTGCTAACACCTATCGGTCACCTAGGTAATTAAAAGATTATCTCCAGATTTCTAAGGTGCAAAGTGGTAAACACGCACCATCAACCTAGTGACACGTGTCTAGGATGTTGGAATCTGAAAGGATGGGGATCGCCTAAATGGCCCCCAAGTAAATGAACACGGGTCCTGGTAAACAACCCGGGACTTGATTAAACAAACCAGGACATTTGTGATTGAACCAGGAGAAGGAATGCAAGTCCCCACCATGCAAACATGGATGAAGACTTGGGGTTAAATGTTATCCATATTTTCCACCTATGACACGTGGTAGGGCAAAACGGGCCCATGCGTCCTCAGAAGAGGTCCAGGCCCAACCTGGGCCCAGTGACCAATGAATCAGGAAACCCTGACGACCTAGACCATACTAAGCCCGATGATAGTAGCATAAGCATAGTAAGGGGGCCAGACCCAAGGTGAAGGTCCATATTGTCTCCTTGACCACTCTCAACCTACATCCTACGATATCTCAATGGTGATGGCGGATGGCTCACTCCAGGAGACGGATCCCATCAGGTGGGATCTAAGAGAAGATGTCGTCAACAAGGTACCCACCTTGGTAAATGAACATGGGTCCTGGTTAACGAACCAGGACTTAGGTAAATGATCCCCGGTATTTGTAAATGAACCTGGACCATACATCCGGATAGGGCAAGCCTCGTCTACCTTGATGCTGATGTGTTCCCGAGAAATCTGGAGGTTAGTCTCCCTAACTAACCTACATAATGGGGTATGCACGAAACGTACACTGTTCCTAGGAAACACTACTGTCACTACTCTGACAGATCCTGTCCTTAGGATCCCCTTAGTAGCCCACGCGGGTCAGTTCGTACTAACGAATTGAAGTCAGTTGTAAGGCTCTACTACGCCTAAGTCGGCCCAATGGGCTCAAATTAATAACATCTAATTATGTTACATATATCCTTTGTATTGTGGCTCCATTAGCGAGCATATTGTAATTGCATCCCTATTGGGTCCAAATTAGTTCGGCCAAAGCTGCTTGACTGTCTGTAAATAGGACCAGTTGTGCACTGTAGCGAAGATCCCATATTTTCTCTTGTAAGAAAAAACTCAGCTGAATTTGTAGAAAACTCCATTGACAAAACTCTCTAAAGCCTAATACTAGTGACTCATGGACTAAGGCTCATTAACGCCTCAACCACGTAAAAACTGTGATTATTCATCTCTAATCCTTTCTTTCGAACTCTTATTTCATAATATATTTATAGTTTCCGAAAAACTCGGTAAACACATATTAAATGAAAAATTAAACCAAAACATTGTTTATAATTTTTTAAATATATATATAACATGATAATCTTTTAAACATAAATAATTTTTTTTAATAAAAATTAGGATTATGTATTATATATTATAATTATAATGTATTTTATAATATTTAAATTTATATTAATATAAGTATTAAATATAACTCTTGTACTAAATATTATTATAATAATAATATTTTATAATATTTGAATTCATATTAATATAATTACTAAAAAATTAGAATTACGTATTTTAACATAATAATATTTTATAATATTTAAACTTATATTAATATAATTAATTATTAAATATCTAGTCTTATATTATATATTATTATAATAATGATATTTTATATTATTTAAATTTAAATTTATATCAATATAATTAATAAATATCTATTTTTAATTAGTTTTAAATGTATATTATGTTAAATATTTGAAATATTCCGTTAAAGTTAACAAAACAAACCGTTACAATCAATAATTTCCATTATCTACTCACTTTTTATATAGAAGAGATATATATTTATAAGAATATATATAGCATTATTATCATATCTTAATTATTTGTTTACTTTTTCAAGATATATATAAAAAGAGTAATGATATACATGTACCTAAAATATAAACTCAAACATTAAAGATAGTGAATGCATTATTTTTTTTAATTGCATAATATTTATGTGCATATATTTTAGAGTGTAAATATTATATATATATATATATATGGCAAATTATTGATCAGTATTTATTATCAGACCGTCTTCAGACTGTGATTTAGTCAAGCAAAGGGTCTCTGTCACTTCAAAACTTTTGGGTACGTACGTTGTTTTTTATTTTTTGATGACCATTGAACATTTCTTTCATCGTCTAATTAACTCTCCCAAGGTGGAATATTTCTTCTTCTTTGGTCAGTCGAATAAACGACCATCGAAAAGGGTCACATGTAGTCCAATTAATGACCAATAAGCATATAGTACTAGCAAATTGCCCATTCTGACCTCCACTTGAAATCTTGATGATAGTCGATCAACTTTATTTTTTGGTCGTGCTATTAATTAGAATTCCAAATGCTTTATTAATATTTCAACATTCATGTGGGAATGGACTTGGCCTCCATTCTATATTTGTGTTCACATTAGCTGGCTAGTTGGTGTTTTTTCGTATGCATCTTGATTGATATGAGTCTTTTGACCTCATTATATATATTATACTTATATAGCCAAATATATATTTAATTAAATGATCGTGACTCATGAGAGATATCTACATAGTATATATAAATGTATATAGCCGAGAGAGTAGTAGAGAGGGAATTATAAGAAAAAACAAGAGTGAGGTAAGGGTTATTCTCTGCAATACCTGCAACTTCTACTGTGACCATATATTTTCTCATCTGGTTTTATATGCACAATCTGTAAGTTATTATATATATGTTTGCATTTTCTACAAGCTTTATTGTTTTTCTTCTGTGCAAACCATAGTTCTTTTATTCTCTCCGTGACCATATATTATGCTGCATTTTTATTTATCAATATCTATTCTCTATATAATTAAGTGACAATATGCATTAATTCAGGTGTAGGATGTATTTCAATTCTTTAAAAATGCATTAGCAGATTAACGAAAACTGTTTTTTTATCACTTTCAATATGCTAATGTATTACATCTAGTACAGTTTCTTAATGTGGCGCTTAGAGATAAATAATTTCTTTACTTTGTCAAACCTTGATCGATCGATGTTTATTAAATCAAGAGTGAAAACATTTTTTGATTGAGATATAGCATATCTATCAAATAATTATTAAACCTCTAAGATTTTTTTTAATATTTATTTTAAGATATATTTATTTTATATTGTAAAATAAAAGAAAAAGTAAAAAAAAAAGTTATTTGTTATTAATTAGATTTTTAATTTTTTAATATTTGCAAATTTATTTAATTAATTTGAAACTTTTAGTATTGTTTAGTTTAAAATGATATTTTTTTAATTTCCAAGGATTTAATCATTATTTTTTAAGAAAAAAATAGATTTTATATATAAAAAATTAGTGAAAATTACATATTATATGGGAATTTTAATAAATTGTGCAAAAATATGACTTTTTTTCAAAAAAAGTTAATCTATGGCTTTTTTATTTTAATTTCACTTTTATGGGTTTAATTTCCCATATTTTTGTAATAAAAGTTTGTTTATGCCATATTTTCACTCTTAATCAAGTTTTATGAATTTAGAAGGGTATGTTTGTAATTTGATTATTTTTTTTAGCTTATTTGATTATTTTTTTATATTAATTTTATATAACTATTTTTATATTAAATTTTTCCATGGTTGTTTTGTAAATTTTTTTTTTGTAATATGAATTGTGTTTATTATTTTTTTTATTTATTGTAAATATTTTTTTTCCTTTTTTTTAGGTTGTACTTTTTTTTTCTTTCAAATTTCGGGTAGGGTAACCAGTTACTTGATTGATCTTAATAAAAAAATCTTAGAGCTAGGTTAAATAACATGCACCAGGAGGGGTAACCAATTATTCTGAGATGAGTAACTTTCTGCTATAAGAGAGGTAACCAGTTACCTAAGAGGGGTGACGAGTTACTTATATTAAATATGAAAAGAAACATCAAATTTGAAGGAAAAAAAATGAAAGAACACTTCATTAAAAAAGGAAGAATAAGTAACTATGATTTTAGTAACATAAGTAACTAGTTACCATAAAGAAACCATAAATATACACACAACAGAACGTGAAAGTAATCAGTTACCCTCATAAATATACACATAAAGAATGTGAAGGTAACCAGTTACCCATTCACGTTTTTAGATTTTTATTAGTTTTCTTTCCAAATTTTGGTATTCCTATAAGTGTTACAGTAAAAAGAAAATGCTGAAAACATATATTTGATTTTTTTTTACATATAGTGGAAAAACTATAAAAAAAATTACAATAATAAAAGATAATAAATAAATAAAAAATAGTAGAATAATTATGTAATGTTAAATAATATGTGTGAAAAAAAAGAAAAAAAAAAGAAATAGAATGAGAAAAGAATAAGTACAAAAATGAAAAAAAAAATATGAAAAAAAAACAAAAGAAATGATGAATGAAAAAAAAATAGATGAATAAATAAGAATGAAAAGAAGAAGAAGAAAAATAATGGAAAAATGAAAAGAAAAAAAAATATGATTGAAAAAATTGGTAGAAAAAAATAAAAAAAAATAGAAGAAGAAAAAAAAGCTCATATGTGTGAAAAAAGAAAAAAAAAATTAAAGGAAAAAATAATAAATACAAAAATGAAGAAAAAATAAAATGAAAAAAAAAACTGAAAAAATATGAAAAAAAAAAACAAACCAATACAAATGAAAGAAAAAAATGGATAAATGAAAAAAAAATAGTACCCCTCCTTTTGCTCATTTTTTTTGATTAATTTTGATTTCCAATATGGGATTAGTTTTCCCATAAACTAAGTTTTCTTAATTAAATTTTCCCATACAAATTAAAGAAAGTTAAACTCCCATATTTTTGCACATTGATGGCTAAAAAGCCATATTTTTGAAAAATCCCCAAAAAATTAATTTGTTTTAGTAAAAATGGCACAGTTTGGTTGTGTTCAAAGTTTGGGGGGCAAAATCGATAATTATTCTATACATGGTGTTGAGGGAGAGTGAGATATTACACCACCACAATAACTAGAATCTACACAAAATTATGATTGACAAAGACCAAAGAAAGATAGAGAAAGAAGATGCGAACTCTAATACTGGAACACAATTCTTCAACTTTGATGAACCATCAAAAGCCTTGGAGAACCACCACTTTGAGCATTTCCTTCTTCAATGTAAAAAACAAAAAACCAAGGTTTATAGAAGATTTGTATCACTTTCCTAATGCTCTATTTCCTAGTCACCATTGATACTTGCTGCATTTTCTAAGAGAAAATGAGAATTGAGATTGAACAAGCCTTAAACTCACAAAGTCAAGAACTTTCTTTATGAGTTTCTCGGAGAAAACTAGAGATTCTTGAAAGCTAGAGAGAGAGAAATTAGAGAGAGTGATCATGTCTTCCAAAACTTTATGAGGACACTTATATAGTGTAGGCAATGTCATTAGGTCTAACCAATAGGATTAGAGATAATTGACTCGTCATTTGAAGCTCATTTTACGTGTTCGTACGGACACGTCAGGTGATACGTCGTCTGCATGTAGGCAATGTATCGCCTGACAAGCGATACATTGCCTACTAGCGAACGATGTATCGCTTGCTGGGGCTTTTGTACCCCTTTGCATGTAGGTGATGCAACGCCTCTTAGAAGGTGACTCATCGCCACCCCCTTTGACTTTGAACCCCTCCAATGGTCCTAAAATTTCTCCAATAGATACCCAACTTTTTGGGGATCCTTAGATACCTCCATGTATCACTTTGGACACTACTACAAAAATGGTAATTTGCATCACTTTCCAACTGTCACAATTGATTTTTTGCATCAGTTTTAAAAGTGACGCAGAATCCCATGACACAAACCGGCTTGACATTTGCATCGGTGCTCCACTGACGCAAACGTGGCATTTGTGGCAGTTATCCACTGACACAAACGCCTGATGATTGACCCAAAATGGGTATGTTTAAAAATTTATAAATCGCAAGCGCACGAATCGTTCATAAAGAATAGTGATCGTGTAAGCAAGGATGTCGAACCCAAAGGAGTTGTCTAAAATCGAAAAGGAAACTATTTTAAACCAAAATTAATAAATTCTAACCTAGTTCCAAAGATTGATAAGAGTTTTGAATAATGAAAATAAAATAAAAGACAATAATATAGAAATTAAAGACAATATATATTACTAAATTAATAATAGAAAATAAGATGGTAAAATAAGATCATTACGGATTAGAATCCACAAAATATACGTTCAATAATATTTATAAGTACATTGATTCCCAAGTTTTAGTGATAGTTGAAATAAATCAAACTATCATTTTCTAAATAGATTTATAATTTTAAGCACAAATTATTTCTAAAAAGATAGGATTTTTCTTCACTTTTCAAAATTATAATTTCAAAGCATTTAGTGTAAATCAATCTAATGAAATAACAAATAAATCAATGAACATTATTTATAAGGCAAAACATAATATTTTTGATCTAAGCATGGATGTGCACAATTTAATGACACATCTTACACAAAGAATATTATTGTTTTGCACTAATGAAGAACAAAGTGTAAATATGTGCTAACAATCCAAAATACATGATATTTAAGATGAAAGAAGATATTTGAATAAGAAAATTCCATAAACTTTGTTGCACAAAATGGGAAATCAACATACAAAATAAACACTATCTAGTTACAAATTGTTTCATCATCACCTTAATAATCTTAAAAAGATTAGAAACACATAACTAGAATAACAAATACAAACTAAAAATTACAAACATAAATAGAAAAATTTGGAGGATGAACCCCCAAATTGTTCCTCTAAAAATACATAGAAAAAAATAAAAAGAAGAAGAAGATGAAGAGAATAGAGAGGTTTTGAATGTGTAGAATTTTTAGTATAGTAACCTCTCCAAAATATGACACCCTAAATGGTCTTCAAAACTCCATATTTATAGCCAAAATGAGGTATTAAAATAATCAATTTAAATTAATTAAATTGATTAAATTAATTTAATTAATTATAATATGGCAAATAGGGATAAATTATAGGGTGTAATAATGATGTTTTGTGGTAAAATGTGTAGAAAGTGAGGTAAAAATGGTATTTTGAGACAAAGGGACAATTTGGTTTGTTGGGCTCAAAAAATGGGAAAAGGAGGCTGCTTTGTGCTGCTTTGGCAGGGAAGCAGGCTGTGGTCTTGTGATGTTTGGAGCAGCTTGGAGTCATGATGCATGGCTGGAAGGAGAAGAAGAGGAGACCGTATTGGGCTTAGGCTGATAAATTGGCAGCTGCTGAATTGGTGAGGAGTGTCAGGCGTGAGCTGAGATGGAATTGGAGGAGCTGTAGGTGCTTGGAAACGTGGGCCCAAGTGGGGGAGCTGCTGGTGGGCCTTGCTGATGGGCTTGAATTACTTGGGAAAATACCAATTTCCTTTGCTATTCTTCACAAAAATGCCATCTTTTTTCATCATTTTCATTGCTTTTCAAGAGCATAAATTCCCTACAAAATAAATATAAAATAAATCATAATACAATATTTTCAATTATAAAATAAATTAATTTAATTCTTTGAAAATATTAATTATAACTTAATTATATTTTACATTTAAGTTTAATAATACAACATTTTTTTACCACTTATAATTCAAATAATTAACTACAACATTTTACAACAAAATACTTATAAAAACACACAAAAGTATATAAAATCATGATAAGAATAAGAAATTCAAAATTACTTAAAAACTTAATAAATTATTTAAAAACTCAAGAATTAAGCAATAATTAGCACATAAAAAGTGGTAAAATAACTCTATTTTGTAGAGTTATCACCTGGCATTTGCGTCAGTACAATTAGGGAAAATGAGTTTCTTAGCATCTTCTAGGATGGACTGAAATTTAACTGGATCCACATGTAATTCATATTGTGTATCATCAATCATTTCTGCAATATCATCGACTTCATAATCCACATCAAAATACTTATTATTCTTAGAAGGCCCCTCATTAGTGACTTTCATTCTTTCTCTGCTGCCCAAATTTAATTTGACATATTGTTTCCAAACCCGAAATAAAATAATTTTTTTTTTCACTACTAGAAATATAGGCTTTTACTTCATTTTTTACACATATAATATAAAAAAATTGAAGTAAAAGTCTTTCAATGGGTTTTTACTTCGCTTTTGGGAATGGTAGTACATAAAAAAAAGCTATTACTTCGGTTTCTTAAAAAAACGAAGTTAAAATAGAAAATAGACAAGGGCCATGTTTGGTTTGCACATTATATTGAGGCTTTTCACTTCGGTCCAAAT
The DNA here is from genome assembly GCF_963169125.1 of Humulus lupulus. NCBI lineage: Eukaryota > Viridiplantae > Streptophyta > Magnoliopsida > Rosales > Cannabaceae > Humulus > Humulus lupulus. The sequence goes on along the minus strand of NC_084794.1, from coordinate 75,565,386 downwards.
TTGGAAAAAGTTAACTAAACATAATGAAAAATATACTAAAAATATTCTAACTAAATAAATAATAAAATAAATCTTAAAGAAAACAAACAATTTAATATAACATATTTAAAAAATTAAACCCAAAATAAAAAGTTAACAAAATATAAAAAAAAATAGACTAAAAATATTAAAACTAAATAATTAATAAAGCGGAACTTATAGAAAATATACAAATTAATATATATACACATTTACATAATGAAACTCGAAATTAAATTTAATAAAAAAAATTGAAAAAGTTAAGAAAGTTAAGAAAATAAAGAAATTATAATAAAAAAATTCTAAAATATTAAAATACAAAGTTTAAACCTAAAAAAACTACATAATCATCAGTATATAACTAACCTATAATTAAAAAATCTGAAATATAGCTATTTCATAAAAAAAAATCACAAAAATTAATTTTAATTTATAAAAATTAATAAAATTGCACTTACTTGTGGTAATTGAGTGATGTGGGTTCTTGAAGTAGAAAACCCAAAAAAACTAAGAATAAAGTTTTTGAGTTTTCAAACAATAATCTTCAAGAATAAAAAATTTACACAAAAAATAAAAAAAAAATGTATAAGGTTCATAAACATATATAATTCATTAATTTAACATTAAAATTGAAAAAAAATAAAGAGAAAACTCAATTGGTCTTAAAGGTCAGAGTCGTCGTTGTTCTTGGAGAGAAAACATAGTTTTTTTTTTCAGGTCATGCCAAAGAGAGGAGGGGATCGGGGAAGACGTTGGGTTATTTCTGGTGGAGGACATCCGTGTTAGTGCCAAACTGACGGTAACGATTCGTTTGTGTCAGTTGGGCACTAACGCTAACGCTGACCTTAACAGTGTCATCATGCCACTCACAAAAACATGCTCAAAGAACAACGTAAGTGTTACAAGTGACTCAAATGCACTTTCATTTGTGGCCAACCACCACAAATGCTAATTCTCGGTCAACAGCGTCAGTCAACTGAGAGTTAACTGACGCATTTGACTGACCCAAAATGAGTATTTTGGTGTAGCGGTACCCAAAAATACATTTTTAAAGTGTCTGTAATTGAAACTCAAATTTCACTTCTACACTATGTGAAATTCTGTAAGTGTTTTATCCAATCATAACATTCCCCCCACTTGGTTAAATACAGGTTTCAACCTCTAGCTCAAACAGTTTTGGTGCATAAAGTAAAGTGCATTTCGGTTTGAACTTTACCTTAGTGAAAATACCACTACAACAAAAATGGTTTTTAGGGGCGACACCCGACCATGAAAGCCGCCTCTAATACTTATCATGGGCGACACACTCGTCACCCCTACTACTTATCTGGGGCAACACGACTTCGCCCCTAATGTTTGATATGCCACCTCTAATGTTTATTACATGTAACAATATTTATTTTCTTTTGCGTCAATATGTCACCCCTCATATGAATATTAGGGGCGACGCTAATACATTTTATTTTTAATTAATAATATTTTTTATAATAATTAGAAAATAAATAATTTAAATTTAAATTATTATTAATAAATATATTTGAAAGTATAAATATTATATTAAATATTCAATTTAGTTCATTAAAATAACAAATATCTATATTGTTAATATAATGTAATAATTAACTAACAATAATATAAATGAAGTCTCTTAAATCAGCCGAACCGTCCTCCCTATCGTCTTCATATTGTGGTTGTGGTGGTTCTTGTGGCTGTAGCGGCATCGACCACAAATATTGCAGAGGTAATCTGTACGATCATGCTTTGAACATGTAGGGATTCGGCGGCTGTGATGACAATGTCATAAAAGGTGCCAATACACAGAACATTAATGAGAGTATTTATGATAAACATATTTAGTGGAATAACAAAGTGAAGATAAACTACCTGACTCGCATGAAGTCAGGAATTGTAGTAGGATCCGGTGGAGGATCACTGCCAGCGTCTCCATCGTGGACTTTAGCCACTTCCGCTAACAATAGAATATAATATTTATAAATAATCAATAAATTAAAAATGATTCAAATACTACTTAACATGTTCGTTTTAACTTGAATCAAAATATGAATACATTTTTTCGTTCATAACCCACTTATATTTTTATTTTTACTAAATTTAAATATAATAGGTGTACTAGGGGCGACAACCTGTTGCCCCATGGTTCTCAAGTTTGATCTACCCATGACCTCGGCCTTCAACCCCTAACCACGACCCAAACCCATAACTCATAGCGCCAACCCCAGACCACGATCCCGACCTCCGACCACGACCCCGATCCACGAACCCTAACCACGACGCCAACCCACGACCATGATCCCTATCCCCGACCATGACCCACGATCTCGACCCCCGACCCCTAACCAAAACCTTAACCCCGGAACCTTAACCGCGACCCTAACCCTATACAGACCCTGATCTACAACCCCTAACCATGACCTCGACCCCTAACCACGACCTTGACCCTATTCTGACCCTGACCCACGACTCCTAACCACGACCTCGACCCTATTCTGACCCCAACCCACGACCCCGACCCCCGACCCTTAACCACGAGACCGACCATATTCTGACTCTAATCTACAATCCCTAACCACAACCCAAACCCACGACCCCGACTCCTAACCATGACCAAGACCTTATTTCGACCTCGACCCTGACCCCAGATTCTATTATCGATCCTATTCTGACGGCTGACTCTATCCCCACCATATGCCCGATCCTATTCCGACTCACGACTCAGACCCTCGACCGAACTTGATCCTTGACAATTTAAATATTATAAATTAATACATAAATTTACAAAACAAAAAAAATGGGCAACATCTCCACTATACTATTGACGTAACTTTCTGTGAATAGTTAAAATAAACAATCCAAACAACACATAATAAGTTTCTTCCTTATATCTCCGTAGCACACAAAAATTTCCCAAAACCTACTTCACTAATACATACAAGTTCGTAATATTTCGTTTTCACCGCAGCACACAATATATATATCTCAAAACCTACTTCACTATAGATGAATATTTAGAATATTCAAACTTCTCTAACAAATATAATTTATAATAATAATAATAATAATAATAATAATAAAACAAGAAATAAAAGACACATCTTTCAAGAAACAAAAGCCCTATGGGTTTTGCCGACACAAATTTACGCCGGCAAAATTCCGCGATGTACCCCCGTCGCTAATTTCACTTTTGCCGACGCAAAATGTAATGCGCCGGCAATGGTATCTTTAGGCGACGAAAAAATGTGCCGAGAAAAATAAGGATGCGCCGGGAAAAAAATTTGTCACGTTGTTGTGGAAAACACTTTTAGCGGCGCAAAAATGCGCCGGCAAAAGATGACTCTTATAGTGGCGTGTTTTTGCGCCGGGAAAGGTGTATATATGCAGTGAGGGTTGAGACTTTTGCCGACGTAATTTGCGCCGGTAAAAGTATTTTTTAAATAATTTTTTTGATTATATTACTAATTTTATTTTCAATATATTAATATTAATTAATAAATTTTTATTTTAATATATTAATAATTATTTAATTTTTTAGTAATATTATTTAATTAGAAATAAAATTAAAATTAAAATTTTATAAATAAATAAAAAAAAATTATAACTATTAATATTTATTGTCTCCACCAAACATGAAAATATAAAAGTAGTTTAGTAAATTAAATGTCTAATAACTTAAAATTTAAATAAATAAAAAAAGTTATAGAAATGAGTACTGCCCGCCTCATCATCCCCATCCCCGTCAGCATCATCGTCCTCGTCCGGATCCTATTCTGGTAAGTCGACAGTAAAACCAGGAGCCAATTCACCAACCTGCTTCAACAAAGCACTGAGCAGGACATCTTGACGCTGTTGACGACTCTCAAGTTTAGTCGTATGCTTCTTTAGGTTCTGATTTTCTAGCATAATGTCCTGATTTTGCTGCAAAATGGTGTCCACTTCAGGTGGCAATTGCCTGGACATTTGAGAAGTTGACGAAGATGCTACCCTCTTTGCGCCAATTGCCTTCAACCTAGGCAACCCCCAACCCATTTCTTATAACGTGAGCGAGGTCCAAGGACATCCATGACAATATCCATATCAGGCGGGAATTGACCGTCGACATTATCGCCGACACAAGAAGCAGCAGATGATACAGGGGTCATACTCTGCGATGCTCGATGCTTGTTCATCTCAGTCTGCACAATAAAAAGCACGTATCTTGAATTCCAATATAACATTATTTGAAAACCTAACTTATAAATTTTTAATATAACAACATATAAAATATAACTTTATTATCTATCTGCCAACATCCTGTCATTAATGGCTGCAGACCAGTGATTGAAAAAGAATGTAATTAATTTTGTTCCTGTATCAGGGAACAAGTGGGCTAAATTAAATTTGGTCATGAAAATCCATATCTAAAGGGAAATTTCAATTTGTATGCTTGATAATTTTTATAATTACAAAAAAATGCTATGCATATTAAAAATTTCAAAATAATGTTATTTTTTGGTACTTTACCCAAAATGCCCTTTCCACTTCCTCCTCACTTCTCATTTCTCTCTTCTCTCTTCTCTCTCCCCTCTCTCTTATTTCACTCTCTCTCACCTCACAACACCACCGCCACACTAAATATTATATTTCGAACAGATTTGGACATGATTTTTGGGTTTTTTTTTGGTTTTTTTTTTTTCAGATCTGAAACTCTGAAATCTGCAGAAAATCGACCTTACTCGATGGTGGTTCGATGGTGCTCGATGCCAGCTCGATGAGACCTTCAAAATTATGATTTTTCATGAAAAAATGACTTTGCTCTATGGTGGTTCGATGATAGCTCGATAGTGGCTCGATGGTGCTCGATGCCAGCTCAATGAGACCTTCAAAATCATGATTTTTCATGAAAAAATGACTTTGCTCGATGGTGGTTCGATGGTAGCTCGATAGTGGCTTGATGGTGCTCGATGTAATTCTTGCAAGAGACATAATTTTTCACTCGAGTTTCTGTTTGGGGAGATTTTTTTTTTGTTTTGATTTTGGGTATTTTTTCAAGATCTACACATTTGACATGTTCATATGCACATTTGTGAAGTGTAACACTTGTAAAAAATACAAAAGTGCAAACATACCTCATGTTTAAGACATCTTTTGGTATATTTTTAAGTTTTAAACTTCCCAAATGTGCATATGAGTATGTTAAACGTGTAGATCTTGAAAAAATACCCAAAATTAAAAAAAATCACCCCAAACGGATACCCGAGTGAAAAATTATGTCTCTTGCAAGAATTACATCGAGCACCATCGAGCCACTATCGAGCTACCATCGAATCACCATCGAGCAAAGTCATTTTTTCATGAAAAATCATGGTTTTGAAGGTCTCATCGAGCTAGCATCGAGCACTATCGAGAAACCATTCGCTGGGGCCTTCAAGATCGAGATTTTCATGAAAAAACGACTTTGCTCGATAGTGGTTCGATTATGGCTCGATGGTGCTCGATGATGCTCGATGGTGCTCGATGTGATTCTTGCAAGAGACATAATTTTTCACTCGTGTGTCCGTTTGGGATGATTTGTTTTTTTATTTTGGGTATTTTTTCAAGATCTACACGTTTAACATACACATATACACATTTAGGAAGTTTAAAACTTAAAAATATACCAAAAGATGTCTTAAACATGAGGTATGTTTGCACTTTTGTATTTTTTACAATTGTTATACTTCACAAATGTGCATATAAACATGTCAAACGTGTAGATCTTGAAAAAATACCCAAAATAAAAAAAAATCACCCCAAATAGACATCTGAGTGAAAAATTATGTCTCTTGCAAGAATTGCATCGAGCACCATCGAGCCACTATCGAGCTACCATCGAACCACCATCGAGCAAAGTCATTTTTTCATGAAAAATCATGATTTTGAAGGTCTCATCGAGCTGGCATCGAGCACTATTGAACCACCATTGAGCTACCATCGAACCACCATCGAGCAAAGTCATTTTTTCATGAAAAGTCATGATTTTGAAGGTCTCATCGAGTTGGCATCGAGCACCATCAAACCACCATCGAGCAAGGTCAATTTTTTGCAGATTTCAGAGTTTCAGATCTGAAAAAAAATCGCAAAAAAAACCCAAAAATCATGTCCAAATCTGTTTGAAATATAATATTTAGTGTGGTGGTGGTGTTGTGAGGTGAGAGAGAGTGAAATAAGAGAGAGAGAAGAGAGAAGAGAGAAGAGAGAAATTAGAAGTGAGGAGGAAGTGGAAAGGGCATTTTGGGTAAAGTGCCAAAAAATAGCATTATTTTGAAATTTTTAATATGCATAGCATTTTTTTGTAATTATAAAAATTATCAAGCATACAAATTGAAATTTCCTTATCTAAATAAAAATCATGAAGATGTTGTTGATATATACAGTAAGTCCAGTTAATTCCATTAATGGAGAATTTACATCTCTAAACATATACATAAACTATATTTGCATGTTTTTTTTATTTAGATATGGATTTTCATGACCAAATTTACTTTAGCCCACAAGCTCCCTGATACGGGGACAACATTAGTAACATTCATTTTTTTTTTTATCTTAGTCCACAATCATTAATCATAAAAATATTGGCACATAGATTATAAATATTTAATTGTTAAAAATTTAATTAATAATTAATAATTGACAACAACCAATTAATAATTAATATTTATTAATTATTTACTAAACTTTTTTTAAAGTTAAATGATCATAAATTAGTTAAGGTTATGCAACTTACATGTTTTGTTGCCGCTACATCACTAATCCACTTATCCTTCTTCTTGTGGAGGTGCTCGAATGTGTCGATCATGCTCGGGAGCTCGCCAGTAGATGGGCCCATCTAAAAAAGAAAATTATTTAAACATTGTGACCTTTATAATATTTTTGTAAATTAAGGATATAGGTTATTATAATTTACGTAATCATAAACATGGACAACGATGGATTTGGAACCGTGTCCTCCTGGTATGGTCATTTTTGCTCGAGCTTCTTTATTTTTCTTCGATATACGCTTCAAACAGAAAATAGTACTCATTAATCTAGATTGTAATTTTATAATTAAAAATTAATGTAAAATCTACAGCATACCTGCTGAGAATCAGAAGCCAAAAAATCGCATAGAATTGTCCAATGAGAAGAAGTAATCGACCCAAATGGTTTTGACTTCGCTCTCTCGTTGTCCACCTCTCCTCCAACCTCTACCCAGTGTTTCTTCATCGTGTGTCGTCAATCAGTCAGATGCTTTTGCATTTGTCTTACCATGGCATCGTTGATTACTCGATTTTCTTATGGATAAATGAATTTTTCCTAAAATCACAATTAAATTTGGAATTTGTTAAAATATTATGAAGATAGACAAAATATTTAATAGTGAGTTATTAAAGGTTTAAAAATGCTTACAGATAGCCTATTTCGAATAACTTGGATATCAGCTGGTTTTACTTGTTCCCAAGCTAGTGTAGTTGGGGGTACGGTGTTACGCAAATAACGAGCCATGGAATTGTTGAACCACTTGCCGTACGTTTGAATAGCTTTTCCAGTTTGTGTATCAAACTCTACTTTCAAATTACTAACTTTTTTGGTGGCCAGCTCCTTCTCAATATTGGCACCGTAATAAGCTCCCCTGCCCCTCTTGGAGCCACCACCTGTGTCATTACTTGGTTCGGCCATTCTACATTAAAATATTAATTAATTAACTAATTCAAATTATGTATGTCTGTTGTTTTTTGTTATAAAATTAACATTTGATTCATTATGGTCTTTCCCAAACTACCCTATTTCAACCTAGTGGATCCCTTGGAGATAGTAAGCAATCATGTATTTTTCCACATTTTTTCAAGATGTTTGAGAAACATCTTGAAAAAATGAGGAATAGTACATGAATACATTGGCTATCCCCAAGGCATCCACTAGGTGCATGTCTATTACTTTATATATATGTAAAATTAACATTTTATTACATATGGTATTTCCAACAGGTATTTCCGATCGTTCAACTAATTTTTAGCGATAGCGAAGAACTCCTAACACAATTTCTATACTCCAGAGACCAACGATTCCTCGCACTCATCCAGCTTCTGTCGCTCGCCATCTTTAAGCGAAATAATTAAGAAAATATTAATAATTGTCTTAAAATGAGGGAAATGATAGTCAAAATATTTCATGACTATTTGTCTCCCTAATTATCACTCACTGATAATAATATCTTATCTCTGGCAAAAATAATTATTTATATTTACAAAAAAAAATGTAGCTAATTATTAATTATTGCTATTTTTTAAATCATTTACTTATTATTACTTTTATTTTAAAATTAAATTAATTATACATTAATTGCATTTTGTAATTTTTTATTAAATTCTTCAATTTGTATTGGATCATTTACTTAATTAACAACAATTTTATTATATTTATATTTCACTTAATTATATTTTATTAAATCATTTATATTTTTAACTTTCTCCAATTACAAAACATCTAATATTAATGTTAAAATTAATTATTAATTATTATGATTGGTAATTTTATTTTATTTAAATTATAGTTAAACAATATTTTTTTGATGTATTTTTTAATTATACTTAAAATTTTATTAATTAATTATTAAACTTGTATTAATTTTACTAACTCTAACAAAATTTGGGCAGCATAACGACTATATTTCAAACTATCCCAAAATTGAAAAACCTACAAATTAAACACATATATAACCAGAATATTCCCAGATCATACAAAACATATATATACATTAACAAATACATCAATTTACACAAATACAAATTTTTAACCACAAAAAAACATATACCAAAACTAATTTTTTATTAATACAAAAAATATTATTAAATACATATTTACAAACATATCACATTTAATATAAAACAATTAAAAAATATAAACATACATTATTAATCTAATTTTTTTAGAATTCATACTTTAACTAAAATACATATATCACAAAATACAATATAATAACTATTAACATGCAAAAATAAAAATATTAAAGTGGGTGAAGTGGCTCCGCTCCGGCAGTGGCTCGGGGACTCAATAGAAACAAAAAAATTTTTAATACATAAATAAAATTAAATAAAATACTTACAGTGGGCAACTTGGAGGAGGAGGGGCGGCAGTGGTGGCTCGCGGTGGCGCCGGGGTGGGGCTCGGGTGGGGTGGCCGTCGGGGTGGGTGGGCTCGGCTGGGGTGGGGTGGCCGTCGGGGTGGGTGGGGTGGGCTCGGGTGGCGTGGGGTGGCCGTCGGGGTGCGGCTGGTGGGGGTGCGACTAGTGGTGGTGTGGTCATAGTATGGTGGAGGATTGAGAAGAGAAGAAGAAAGAGAGGAAAAAAAAAGGAAGAAAAAAAATGGGGAAGAAGGGCTCACGACTGCTGAAATATCGCTATGACTTTTGCCGCAAAAGTCTAGCTAACTACTCTGTTGAAAACGTGCAAAATTTCAAAAATGCACGTTGACTTTTGCCGGCGCGTTAGGTGAAATGCGCCGGAAAAAGTCTACGTTTTATTTTTAAATCTGATAGACTTTTGTCGGCACAATTTTGCGCCGACAAAAGTGCTTGTTTTTGCCAGCGCAATTCACTAAATGCGCCGGCAAAAGTTTTTTTTGCCGACACAATTGCGCCGGCAAAAACCTTGTTTCTTGTAGTGGTGCTACATAAACACATAAACTCTTTCACACCACCAAAATTAAATTAAAAGCAATGAGAATATTTTTATATATATATGCATATACATAAACATAAAAACACATACGAATAATAGAGAGATACAAAAGAAAGAGCTCTAAAAACTACACTAATTTGTTTTCTCCTGAATAGAAAACAAAGTTAGTAAAATAAAATAAAAAACACATACACACCTCACACATACATATATCACATAACACACATATATAAACATGACAAACACACATATCACACAAACACACACACACATATATATACACGACGTACATATAGATACACACATTTATATACACGGCACACATATATATATCCACATATGTATAAAATCATTAAAAAAACAGAAATCTAAATTAAATAAAAATAGAAAAATAAAAAATAAATGAAGAAAAATAAAAATAAATATACATATAAACATACATATATATACACACAATTATATATATAAACATACACAGACATATATATATACACACATACAAATATATATTTATGTCAAAGAAAAATACAAACCTAGAAAAAAAAATCAATAAATTATATATAATTTATATATATAAATATAAAGTTATACATATATTCACAACGAGAGACTAAAAATATACCTAAAACACAAATGTGGTGGCTGGAAATCACTCATTCAACAAAGAGAGAAAGAACTTAGGGAGGGGGAGATTTAGGGATTTCAGAGAGATAAAGAAAGGATAAAAACCAAATTAAAGCATAGGGAAGCTAAGGGAAGTGTCGGGGAGGCTTAGGGACGTCGAGCCTCTATCGGGGGAGGTCTAGGGAGGTGGGGAAGGGACTTCAGTGGTGCTGGAGGTGAAAATTGTAGAGGAAAAAATGAAGAAGACAACTTTGTGATCTGGTGTATATGCCACTATAAGGGGTGACACTTGTCTCCCCTAACATAACCACAAGTCGCCTTTAATGATGGGAACAATATCATTTCCATTTTAAAAATTAAAAACCCTAAAAGAATTAGGGCGACAAATGTCGCCTTTAATATTCTAAAAAAATTCAATGGGAAAATTTCCCACATCTTTTTCACTCGAAATTTTAGAAACATTAGGGGCAACATGTCACCCTTAATATAATATTTTGTCGCTCCTATAATTTTTCCAAATTAAAAAATAATTCCACTTAATATTAGTGGCAACTTTTATTTGTTGCCCCTAAAAAGTATTTTTCTTGTAGTGCACCACATAGTCTTATTGAAATCATTGGTAGCTTAAAAGCTTGAACCAAGTATTCATTAAGATAAAACTAGTGATACCTCACACACCTCTACTAAATCTTTCGATTTTCCACTTTCTCGATTTAGTACTCATATGGCCATGTGCTCATCCCTTCATGAACTTTCCGGGGAGAAACTCTAACTCCCATGAAAGGAAGCACCACCTTTAAGTTCACATAGGTGAAGTTCTTACATCAACTTTCCTACCTTTATAGATACTTGTTGTACTCAACTGAACTTCATTAAAAGCCCTTGGATTAACCCTTACTCGATAGCAACCAACACTAACCATCTCGAATGGAACTTATCGAAGTTTTAGTGTTGAAACCATTCACTTATTAATGACTTGTTCTTACCCATTAAACTATTTTCCTTGTTGTTCAAAAGTTTGGAGTTAGGTTTCCATCATTGGTGAATCTATTCTTCTAGGAGTTTCAGTTCCATGTCTTTTGAAGTGGAACTTACTAACTTTCTCACAAGAGGTTTTGTAAATGGATCCACTAAGTTCTCACTTGTCTTAACATATGAGATCGATATGATTCCATCTTGAATCAATTGTCTCACATATTCATGTCTTAGACTAATATGTCTAGAGTTTCCATTATACACACTATTATATGCTCTAGCAAGTGTGGATTGACTGTCACAATGTATTGGAATTGTTGATACCATATATGCAGTAAAAAGGGATATCCAACATGAGATCCCTAAGTTACTCAGCCTCTTTATTGGTTGCTGTATATTGAGTTTTTTGGAAACCGGAAATATATTATGAAATAAGAGCTGGAAAGAAAGGATTAAGGATGAACAATCATAATTTTTACGTGGTTGGGGCGTTAATGAGCCTTAGTCCACGAGTCACTAGTATTAGGCCTGAGAGAGTTTTGACAATGGAGTTTTTCTACAAGTTTTAGCAGAGTTTTTGCTTACAAGAGAAATTCTGGGATCCTTGCTACAGTGCACAATTGGTTCTATTTATAGGCAGTCAAACAGCTTGGGCCGAACTAATCTGGGCCCCATAGGGATGTAATTACAGTTTGCTCGCTAATGGAGCCATAATACAACAAATGTAACGTAATTAGATGTTGTTAATCTGGGCTTAGGAGTGGCCAAGCCTTACAGCTGCCCATTGTACATTAGCACTGACTAGTCTGGGTGGGCTTTTAAGGGGATCCTGGGGACAGGATCTGTCAGAGTAGTGGTAGTATGATTTTCTAAGAACAGTGTACATTCCATGAGTATCCTCTTCTGCAGGTGAGTTAAAGAGACCAACTACTAAATTTTGCGGGGACAGGTCAACATCGGGGAAAACTTGGCTTGCCCTATCTAGATGTCTTGTCCGATTTCATTTACTAATGTCCCAGTTCATTTACCGGAGTCCTGGTTTGTTCACCAATACCCGGGATCATTTTCCAAGGTGGACATCGTGACATTGAAGATCTCCCCTGGATTCTTGAGAAGGTCCATTTCCAGTGAATAGTTAGTCTGCCAACTTAATTAGCATCCCAGAGGATGTAGGTTGGTCGGGGTTGGGAAGATAAGTCAGCCCTGGATCTTAGTCTCGGTTCCTTCATTATGCTTGCACCCATTGAATGTTGTTGGGCTCGATGGTGCTTGGGCTATCAGAGTTTCCTCCTTCCCCGTTCATTGGGCTCAGGATGGGCCCGGACCTCTTAAGAGGGCCCACAAATTTGTTGGGTCGTGCCACGTGGCAAAGGTAGAAAACAGGGATAACATTTATCCCCTAAGTTTTCATCCGTGTTCACATGGTGGAGACTTGCCTCAATCTCCCTGAACAATCTCAAATATTCTGGTTTGTTTTCCAGGAGCCGGGTTCATTTACTTGGGGGTCATTTTGGCGATCCCTGTCCTTTCAATTTCCCAATGTCTTAGACACGTGTCTCTTGATTAATGGTGCGTCTGCGCTACTCGCATCCTAAAAATATGCAAAAGACTCTTTTGATTGCCTAGGTGACCGATGGGTGTCAGTGCAATCCTCGAGACATCTCGTCTGTACGAAAAAGGTTTATTGGGTACTCGAGTGGGTTGTGTAATGCTTCTGCATTATCCAGAGTCATTATATGGGGATAAATTTGGGATTTTTGATGTGGAGGAGGTAGGCGCGGATCGTGGTTTTATGAATCCATGATTTAGTACTCGGTTGGGCCAATTAGTGCCCTTACATCGTCTGGGACCGTCGGATGGGGACAATCTTGGGATACCTAGTGTAGAACATTGGATAAAATAGTATTCTATAAATACCTCAACAAATTCATGTTCACAGTTTACTCATCCCATATTATTCAAACCAGAGTGCAGAGGAAAAAGCTTTGTATGTCCAACTTTGCCGACGAGATTCTCTGGCGATTAATTCACCTTTGTGTTCACCTGTTTCCAACTATACCCCCTCCCACTCAACCAGCATAATTTTTTTTCTTGGTTCTCACATCTGAGAGTGCCGATAGAATATTGCATCGTCTTCTCAAGTTCAAGATTGAGATTCTGCTGACGTTGTCACCTAATCTCTACAAATCTCAAATCCAATACCCCATTATAAATTTTCTTGTCATTTTCTCTTCTTTTTATTCCTTTTTGGTTGTTTTTATTGTCACGCTATTTTCGCGACTGTAAAACTGTCAGGGTCGTGACCACCGTGTAGGGCAGTTCTAGGTAGGATAGTGGTAGACACGAACCATAGAGTTTCACGGTGACATCTCATATCAGTCTGGTTGTCCCAGATCAATTCGGGTGCCTCAAGACTGTTTGGGGTGAATTAGAAGAACCTTTGGCCTTTAGTTTCCGACTTAAGATCTTGGGTTCTCTATTGAACTTGGATCTGGGGACCTCTCCAAGAAGTTTTAGGAGAATCCCCGTACCTTAACTAGTTTTCTTCGGTTTTGGTGCTAACTGCTTGGTTATTGTTTTCCTTGTCGCTTCCAGGTCCCTGATCATGAGTCATGACATTACTTTATACGTAGAGGACATTGTCCAGGCGAGCCTCGTAGTCTTGGAGGGGACCAAACTTCCCACTGACAACACATAGGAAATGGACGGGGAAAAGAATGAGTTTCGAAATTATCATATGCTGCATTAGCTGGAGAAGGCCCTTGGAGTAGAGTCGAGTTCAGGGTTTTTTTATAACCGATTGGCCCGGAAGGAGGAGAAGGCCCATACAGACGTGGGCAGGTATGGGGGCCTAGAGCATAGGCCACATCAGCGCGGGGAATTACTGTAACGTCCTAAATTCCCTAATGTGTCTTACTACCTGGATTAGGGGGCTAGGAGGGCCATAATTGATTTAATATGTGATTATGTGATTATGCATGATTATGTGAGTTATATTATTATATGATGATAATTGCATGCATGTGGGCCCACTTCTTATTAGAAGGGCATTTTTGTAATTTTGGCCATTGAGAGCATAATTGTATATCTATGTGCATGTATGTGATATATGGGTGAGACCACATTATTATGTGGATATGTTTGAGTTATTCGACATGAGACGATCTTAGGATGCAAGTTAGCGGTTTGGTGATAACGGGGTTAATTATCGGGCTCGAGGTGAGCCTAGGGGTAAAATGATGCTTAGTACATTACCGGGAATGAGCAGGTAATGGGATATGATTTATTAATTAATTGAGGATATTGGGAGTAACAGGAATTGGAGGACGTTAATTATGATTAACGGGATAGGTGGGGAATGACCATGATGCCCTTTGGTGGCTTTGAGGAATTAAAATGGCCCTAGGGGCAATTTGGTCATTTTAGACCATGGGATATGTTTAACCAAGGGTAGGCTGTAGAAGAAACAAGCAAAAATAGAGTTCCCTTCTTTGTTTCTCTCGATCATCTCTCTCTCTCTCTCGGTTCGGATTTTTGAAGCTAAGCTAGAGGATTAACTTGAAGATTTAAGGCTTGAAGGTTTAGGCTAGTGATCATCATCTAAAAAGGGGTTCAATTATAGTTTGAGGTAAGGTTTTCAGCTGTAAATATCAAGTTTTTACTTAGTTTTTTAGATGGTTTATAAGATTGATATTTGATTGTGTAATTGGGTGTTTGTTGATGTTTTAAATGTTTCTAGGCTTGGGCTTTGTTGTTTGAATGGTGGTAATGTTGTGGTGATGATTGATGGTGATTTGGGATTGGTTTGACGAAGATTTGGCTAAGTTTATATTTAATGCATGGAAATTAAACTCAGTTAATACAAGTAGAAGGGAATTATCATAGAAAGAATAAAATTTCCCGAGTTGAGATCAGGGGTTAAAAAACTTATGCAGGCGGTTGAAGTATATGTGTTCACTATTTCAGAACCCGCTCGACATAAAGAACAAGTCTTTATAGTCGTTACGGTGGCTTGGGAGGTCGATGACATGAGCAGAATTTCAGAATCTGGTGAGGTAGTAGAACCTGTCACCTCGACCTCTTTGCTTCGGGCTAGCCTTGAGGCAGAAAAAGTACAGAATATCTGCCGGAGTAGGGACCTCCCACTCTTGCTTCAAAAATAAGTATTTCAGCCCCGCCAAAAGCCTATAAGAATTTGGGGGGAGCTGAAAAGGTGCCAACTTCACATAGATTAGGAAGTCGGCAAAGTATTGTTTCCAGGGGCAGGAAGGCCCCCACCTTCAAATGTTCGTCCCTCTAGGCTACGAAGTCATCTTGGAGAGGGGAGTAGCTCTGTTCCCCTTCAAACACAGGTCGAGCGATAAGGACTTCAGTCCCGACCTCGATGTTATGGCTCAACATAATCTTGTTTACCCTCCCTTGGCTCGTGATCTTGGAGACGATCCTTTCTGCCTCGAAGTAAGCGTTAGGGTCCACCACTACTTCCTTTTCCACCATTGGACCGAAGTGGGGAATGGGAGACTTAGGGATGACTTCCTTCCCCTTTTGCTTTTGTTGAGAAGATGAGCTGGGTGCATTTTTCTTTGGTGCGTTCTTCTTGGGAGCCATCAGATCGCCTAACGAACAAGAATGACGAGTCACTTAGTAGGCGATCTAAGATTTTTTAAAAGGTTATGGCACAAAAGTACGGAGGGGAATGTTGTCTCTGATATACAAGCTGAGTTAGTCTCAATCCGTTGCGTGATGCCACGCGCTATCCTAGATTACGCACCACGATTTTCTAACAAGACCCTGATATTTAGGGATTCGTGTGTCAGAGTGTCAGACCACTACTTCCCTTGGGGGCGGTTTAGTGAAAAACCACCAAAGAAGCGTAACCTCTAAGCAACCTGGTTTCGAACCCTAAAAACTTTTCGTCTTCTATATCCCAAATGGGTATTTGCTAACATTCACCATAAATCACCTAGGTTTACTCATAAATTACCTAGGTATACCAAGAAATTACCCAGTTTTATGAATATCATAGTTCTAGAGATATTTTAAGACCTACTCAGTAAACCTAAGTCGAAGCCTATGTGCTAAAAACATTTGGAGAACAACCTAATAAGGACTACGGTGAAGTGCAGATGAGCATGATAAAAAAAGAGACCAGTAAAAAAGAAATGTTTCTTCAAAACCAAAAGACTTACAGTGCGTTCTTCGATGAAAGAAGTAGACTTTGCAGGGGAGAGTTCCAGGAAGACTCCTGAGTAACTGAGTAACTAGGTTTCTGAGGGTTTTTGCAACAGATGGTTATTTTTTCTTTGAGAAGGAAGAGGGTTTGGAAATGCAGAAGAGAGAAGATGTAGAAAAATTTCGAATGAAAGGTGGTGAATCCTGGAAATTGCCTACTCTTTTTATACGTAAATGACATAAATTAATTTTGGCCGTCCGATTTGGTTAGTACAAAATCCAAGGGCTATTTTTCAAAAGACAAAACGGCGGCAAAAAGGTGACAAGACAATTATTGTAAGCCTCAAAACACAAACATACGCAAATTGTGATGTACCACGTGTCTAGTACTAGAGTAGTGGGCATGCATGGTTTAATGCAGCAGAAGTCCAAAAGTCCTTACTGTGTAGGTCAGAAGGTGACATCATGTACCAGGAGCAGGGACTTGGGGGGGCAAATGTGTACCCTAATTTCAGCACAAGTCCTTCACTTATGTCGGGTACAACTGACAAACAAATATGTGGAAGAAATAAAGCAAGGAACCCATTTATCATCCACGTGGACAGCTCAGTTTTCACGGTGATTATGCGAGCTAAGGGTGCATAGGTTGCGAAGCGCAAGCTCATGATATTCATACGGCCTCCATAGTATGAGCTCGGAGATATATCCAGCTCGTGGTAACTCAAATATATTGTGTACCCGCAAATACCCAAAGACTTGGATACTTTTATACGATTATTTATGACGAGCTTGTAATATTTAATGTCCTAGATATTAGGAGTATTTATTTCGTGATTAGATCATATCCTAGTATAAATGAGAATAGTTTGTATTAAATGTAATAAATATGTAAACCCATGATTGACTCACGTGGTTACCCAAACCTTTCCATGGAATTTCTATATAAATACTGAGAATATTGGACAGGGAAAGGGACGATTATTCTGTAATACTGAAACTCTGCCAAAATAGAGAGAGAAAAACAGTAAAAATATAGACTCATGGACTAGGTGGATTTTAACCACTGAACCACGTAAAAAGATCTGTGTCTTTGAGAGTTAATTTCTTATTTTGGTTTATTAACAAGCACTAATCAACCTTGTTATTTTCTTAATTCACTGTTGGCGAAAAACCGCGTCAACAAGATTGGTTGGTGAAGTATGGGGCAACCATAGATTGTAGAAGGAAGATGGTAACCTTTGAACCTGAAGGTGAGGATCATTTTGTGTTTTTTTGCACTGTGCATGGACCCCGTATACCTATGATATATGTTATGAGGGATAGAGATCTATGCAAGAAGGTTGCATAGGATTCCAGCAGAACTAAAAGAACAAAAGGTACAACTATAGGATCTGTTAGGCTGAGGTTTTATCAGACCTAGTTTCTCACCATGGGGTGCACCAATTCTATTTGTGAAGAAGAATGATGGTTCTATGAGGATGTGTATTAATTATAGAGAACTGAATAAGTTGACAATTAAGAACAAGTATCCTTTTCCAAAGATAGATGATCTGTTTGATCAATTGTAAGGTAAAAGGGTATTCTCAAAGATCGACCTTAGATCTTATTATCATCAGCTAAGGGTTAAGGAGGGAGATATACCGAAGACTTTTTTCACACCATATATGGGCATTATGAGTTATTAGTTATGTCCTTTGGGTTGACTAATGCCCCAACTGCTTTTATGGATTTGATGAATAGAGTGTTCACGGATTATTTGGACCAATTTGTGATCGTCTTCATCGATGATATTTTGCTTTGTTCTCAATCAGAGTAAAAACATGAGCAGCATCCGAGGTTGGTTCTACAGAGACTGAGAGAACACAGATTGTTTGCAAAATTCAAAAAGTGTGAATTTTGGTTATCTCAGGTAACTTTCCTTGGGTGCATTGTTAGTAGGGAGGGGATTAAGGTGGACCCAGCCAAGATTGAGGCAGTTAGGTATCGGCCAAGGCCAAAGAATGCTTTAGAGGTTAGAAGTTTCCTTGGATTGGCAGGTTATTACAGACGTTTTGTGGAAGGATTCTCAAAGATTTCCACTTCATTGACTAAACTGACACGCAAGAATTAGAGATTTGTGTGGTCAGACAAGTGTGAGAACATATTCCTGGAATTGAAGCGGAGGTTGATTACAACTCCAGTTTTGAGTCTCCCAACAGATCAGGAGAAGTTTGTGATATAATGTGATGCCTCACATCAAGGTTTGGGTTGTGTTCTTATGCAGTCGGGGAAGGTGATTGCTTATGCTTCACGTCAGTTGAAAGAGTATGAATAGGGGCCCCACTCATGATTTAGAGTTGGCGGCTGTGGTCTTTGCATTAAAGGTATGGTGACATTACCTTTATGGAGAGAAGTGTGAGATCTATACTGACCACAATAGCTTGAACTACTTCTTCACACAGAAAGACATGAACACGAGACAAAGGTGTTGGCTAGAGTTAGTGAAGGATTAGGATTGTAAGATTCTGTATCATCCAGGAAAGATCAACGTGGTAGCAGATGCTTTAAGATGGAAGGGTCCGGGACAGATTTTCAGTGCGAGCCTGATTGCTAGAGAATTAGCAGATGATATGACCAGAGCTGGTATAGAGTTATTGGTGGGCCAGTTGGCCAATACTACGCTACAGTCTACGTTATTGGAGAAAATTAAAGAAAGTCAATTGGGTGATCCACAACTGACCAAGATCAAAGAGGATGCTCTAGCTGGAATGACCAGAGATTATACAGTGTCAGATATGGGCTTAATGAAATACAAAGGTCGGGTATGTGTTCCGACGGACACTTCCTTGAGGCGGGAGATTCTGGATGAATCTCATACTACTCCTTACTCTTTGCATCCAGGCACCATGAAGATGTATCAAGATGTGAGATCACTGTATTGGTGGCCTGGGATGAAGGGGTGTAGTAGAGTATGTATCTAAGTGCTTGACATGTCAACAAGTCAAGGCTGAGCATCAGAGAGCAGCAAAGCTATTACAGCCTTTGGAAATCCCAGAGTGGAAATGGGAGGACATCACGATGGACTTTGTGGTGGGATTACCCAGGACTGTGGGTCAACATGATTCAATATGGTTTATTGTGGATCGATATACCAAGTCAGCTCACTTCCTACCAGTAAGGACTACTTATACAGTTGACCAGTACGCAGATCTCTATGTGAGAGAGATTTCGGCGCCTTCATGCGACATCGAGATCGATCGTGTCAGATCGGGAACCCACATTCACTTTTAAGTTCTAGGGAAGTTTGCAGAAGGTCATGGGTACACAATTGAAGTTCAGTACTGCTTATCATCCTCAGACAGATGGACAATTTGAGAGGACGATCTAGATATAAGAAGACATGCTACGGGCATGCATGCTGGACTTTTGTGGGTTCTGGAGTAAGTATCTACCTTTGATATAGTTTTCCTACAACAACAGCTATCAGTTGACCACAAGGGTGGCTCCTTATGAGATGTTGTATGGTAGGAAATGTAGTTCTCTCATTCATTGGTATGAGACAGGAGAAAGGGGATACTTGGGTCCTGAGGCAGTTCAGAAGACCAAGAGGCCATTGAGAATATTAGTGCTTGGATGCTCACTTCTCAAAGCAGACAGAAAAGTTATGCAGATCTCAAATGCAGAAATGTTGAGATACAGGTGGGAGACTATGTCTTCCTTAAACTCTCGCCATGGAAACGGGTGAGAAGATTTGGGAAGAAGGGCAAGCTGATCCCTAGATTTTTAGGTCCATTTGAGATCTTGGAGAGGATTGGTCAGGTGGCCTATAGGTTGGCCTTACCATCGACATTGTCGGCCGTGCATAACATATTTTATATTTCAGCTCTTCGAAGGTATGCATCAGAGGTAACTCATATTTTGAGTTACGAAGATCTATAGCTTGAGGCAGATCTCTCCTATGAGGAACAGCCAGTCCATATACTAGATAGAAAGGACAAGGTCCTGAGGAATAAAACTATATCTTTGGTTAAGGTATTATGGAGGAACAAGGTTGAGGGAGTGACCTGGGAGCTGGAATCATATATGCAGAGTCAGTATCCTGAGTTGTTCAGGTAAATTTTGAGGACAAAATTTCTGTAAGAAGGGGATAGTTGTAACGTCCCAAATTCCCTAATGAGGCTTAGTGCCTGGATTAGGGGGCCAGGATGGACATAATTGATTTAATATGCGATTATGTGACTATATGCATGATTATGTGAGCTATATTATTATATGATGATAATTGCATGCATGTGGGCCACTTCTTATTAGAATGTCATTTTCGTAATTTTGGCCATTGAGAGCATAATTGTATAACTATGTGCATGTATGTGATATATGGGGGAGACCACATTATTATGTGGATATGTTTGAGCTATTCGACATAAGACGTTCGTAGGATACAAGTTAGCGGTTTGGAAATAACGGGGTTAATTACCGGGCTCGGGGTGAGCCTAGGGGTAAATTGATGCTTAGTACATTATCGGGAATGAGCGGGTAATGAGATATGATTTAATAATTAATTTGAGGATATTGGGAGTAATGGGAATTGGAGGACGTTAATTATGATTAACGGGATAGGTGGGGAATCACCATTATGCCCTTGGGTGGATTTGAGGAATTAAATTGGCCCTAGGGGCAATTTGGTCATTTTAGACCATGGGATATGTTTAACAAAGGGTAGGCTGTAAAAGGAACAAGCAAAAACAGAGTTCCATTCTCCCTTTCTCTCGATCATCTCTCTCTCTCTCTCAGTTTGGAGTTTCAAAGCTAAGCTAGAGGATTAACTTGAAGATTTAAGGCTTGAAGGTTTAGGCTAGTGATCAACATCAGAAAAGGGGTTCAATTCTAGTTTGAGGTAAGGATTTTAGCAATAAATATCAAGTTTTTACTCTATTTTTTAGATGGTTTATACGCTTGATATTTGATTGTGTAATCGGGTGTTTGTTGATGTTTTAAATGTTTCTAGGCTAGGGTTTTGTTGTTTGAATGGTGGTAACGTTGTGGTGATGATTGATGGTGATTTTAGGATTGGTTTGATGAAGATTTGGCTGAGTTTAGATTTATGAAAATGCAGGCAAGCTGGGTTTGTGGGGTCAAGTCACGACCGAGTTCATGCAAGTCGCGACTTGAATGTATCTCAGAGCCTCCCCTGGGTTCTATCTAGCAGACGCGCTGCGACCCTCAAGGTCAAGTCGCGACTCGCCTTTGGCACCCAAACAAGGGGGCTTCCTGTCTTGGGGGCGCGCCGCGGCCCTTGGGGGCAGGTCGTGGCCCGCCTGCCTTCCTTATGCCAGGTTGTGTTTTAATGAGTTTTAGGTGCGGGTTTTTTATTTTCAAGGCTCGAGATCGAATCTACTAACCGTTTTTGTAGGATTCGAGGTCCCGGGAGCTGGGTTTTAGTCCATGAACCTTTTATTACTTATTTTATTCATGGGATTTCATGTTTGGTTTTGATTAGGTGACCGCTAAGGGGCCTAAGGATAAATCGTTCTCAAGGGTCGTTCTTTATTTATTTTATGCTCGAATCCGAGGTTAGAAAACTGCACCTAGTATGTGATATACATGATTATTGATGAGGCATGTTGAGTGCTCTATATATGGACATTGGTTGCATTGTGAATGCTTGGCAAGGTTACTGTTTGTGAATGGTACTGACTTATTAGTGAGAAAGGGCAATGATGTTTAGTACTGGTCGGGAAGTTCTATCTTATCAGTCATGATCGACAATAGTACTGAGTGCTGGTCGTATAGAATTGACTTATGAGTCAAGAGCAGCATTATCGTTCTGACCGCAGGTCAAAATGATTAGATCTAATCAATATGAGCATTAAATGCTTGACTGACCTATTGGTCAAAGAAAACTAAAGCGCTTGGCTAGCCTAAGGCTAGTTTCTCAGAGCCAGGGCTAAAAGGCACAGAGGTGACTGGAAAGTCACATGGCTTAAGGCACAGGACCCCAAAGAGACTTATCAATCATCTATTTAGGGCGTAGGACCCTAGAGAGACTTATTAGTCATCTATTTAGGGCCCAGGACCCCAGAGAGACTTATTAGTCATCTATTCGAGACGCAGGAACCCATAATGACTCATTAATAATCTAAGTAGGGCGCAAGACCCCAGGATTAACTTACTAGTCATCATCTGATTAAGGCTAAAGCTCCAGAATGATTACATGATCATTTATTTATAATGAATACATGCATTAATAAGTTTTCTTGCTGAGCCTTGGCTCATGGGTGCTATGTACTGCAGGTAAAGGGATATAAAAGCTCACCTAGCCTTGAGTGGAGAGCTTAGGTGTCGACGTGTACATATGCGGCCACTTAACCACCATGGCCAAGGTGTTTCTCAAGGGAACTTGGATTCAACCCTTTTTTTTTTTGTCGTTTAGGTCGGCGGATTGTAACTTTTGAACTGTAATGACCATTTTGGATTGTAAATAACTTTGTAAACACTTTTATGGTATCCCATGTACAATTTAATGTTTTAAATAAAATATATTCATTCCTTTACACCGAGATTTTTACCCTGGCCCATTAATAAAACCTAGATGAACGTTTATGACCCAATGACTCATTTAGCAAGTTAAGCACTATTTAAAGTACACAGTGTGATGGTCTTGGGTTATCCAGGGCATTACAGTTACTCGTCTGCTCCATAATTATTTTGTACGGTTCCTCAAGTTTGTGGGGATTGTGCATTTTCAGCTTCTATCCCAAGTATATAAATTTCTCATGGGATGGCGTATATCCTGCGCGTTGAAGGAGATCTCGGCGCCCACCTCCGTAGAGGTACTATACTTTTAAAAGTTGGAGCCGCATCTCAACTCCAAGGACAAGATGTGGAATGGATTTTATAGACTTCCCATGGCAGTAGTCTGACTCCATTTAGTACGTGGAAGCACCCCCGCATGTCAGGCATTACTAGTTCATGACATCCGGGTTTCTCCTGTAGAAGAACCCCACCTTGGTGCTGGAATTCCAGCGCGTGGGTAAGTCGTCCTTCTACATTTTTTTTATCTAGCCCTTAGTTTTGTTTACTAGACACTCACAATCCTAGAAAACAGGTCCATATGCTCAAACTCAGCTCAGTAAATCAATCCTGGATCGAAAAAGTTCTATGACACTCTTAGTGCCGAGGATCTGGATGTGGGGGGCTTCATGACTATGGAGAACCTTTGGCTAGTCAAGTTGATTGCCACGAACTAATCGATAGATGCCCCTAGCTTTTGGGGGCTGCAATACGAGAGGGATCCTGCCCTGAGGGAGGAGCTGGCCCTTATCCACATCGAGGCAGTGGAGGTCGCGGCCAAGGCGGATGCTGGGAAGGTGAAAAAGGAGAAAGCCCATCAAGCAGAGAGGGCTGAATCCGATGAACTGGATGTCCTTCTCGAGGGGAGGTAGCCTAACACTGAAGCTCCCAGGGCTAGTATTTCGGGGCAAGGTAAAATGCCTCCGATCTTCACTTATGCCCCCATATTGAGGGCTTTGTTAGGAATAGGCAACGATACCATCAATATTTGACCGGGACTGTTAGCAAAGTGGGGCTTCCTTGCCCCCATCATCGTGGACATGCTATCCCTCATGCATTAATTATGGTTTCTTTAGTACGGTAGTTTTTGAACTCGGATGACATGGGGGATCGGATTCACAAGTTCGCACTAGGAGAGTTAAGTCAGACCCAATTTATGGATAAGGGTCTGCCCCAGAGGACTAGACTTATATGTTTCCTTTGTCTGCTTGTGATCCTTATTCCTTTACGTTATTGTTCGAGTTTGTTTTTATTTCCATCTCAGATGATCTGGAGATGTCCAATCCAATGGCCAAGATGAAAGATATGATTGAGGCCAGGGTGGCCACAGCCAAGGCTTCGACAAAGAGGGCCACCAAGGGCCAAGCCAAAAAGAAAATCATCGAGTCGGGGATTCGGATCCAATCCTGAAGTCTTTTGAGGGAGTAACAGTTACAATCCCCACTCCGGTGGCTCGCATCGAAAAAAATCCGCCCTAAGCCGCTCTTCTCTAGGTTATTAACTTGGAGTAGGAACCTTTTGAAGGAGGAGGGGCGGACAAGAAGAAGGCAGACTTAGTCACCGCAGAGCCCCCGAAGCGAGCCAAGAGGGACAGGACCAAGGATCTTGCCTTATTTGAGGTGCATTCCTGTAGAGAGAGCCTCATTGTCACGCAGGAGGTTCCGGAAGCTCCCAGGCTTGCCATCAACCCAGCCTTCCTGATGAAAGGGACTTGATCCTCCGAGATGAGAGGATGAAGATGGTGTCCCGGACTTGGGATGAAGGTCAGGACCGAAGGGACGAGGTGGCCCAGGCCCTGCTTCTCCCACGAAAGGTGGAGTTTTTCGATCTTACGGAGGCCTTTCACGCTCCCCAACTGATCGTGGACCAATTGGTAGTCGAGATTGGGTTTCGACCTAAGTTAAGGCAAGACACAACCTCGCTTGCTGCGGATCTGTTAGCCTAGGTGGGAACTAAGACGTCCACCCTTCAGCTCAAGAGATACGCCACCTTGGCTAGCCAAGACGCCCTGTTTGTCTTCCAAGCCATTCGTCATCAGGCCACTACGGTAAGCCATATGTTTGTTTTGTCTATTCTTTTGTCATCATTATTACTTGAGAATTTTCTAACTTTGATTTGATCCTGGATGCCCTGTTTTCCCATAGGAACGCGAAGTTGGTGGTCGAGAAGGTGGTGAAGCTGGAGATGACCAAAATGGAGCTGGAGGGGTCCGACAATTAGCGAGAAGCTATCCAGGAGGCCCTTGCCAAGGAGTCTGCCTGAGTTCAAGTCGAGCATGAGGAGGCTGCCCGGGTTCAGGCTCAACACGAGGAAGCTTTGTCCAGGAAGGATGTCGAACATAAGAAGTCGATGGACAACCTGGAGGCGGAGCGTTCTCGTGTTTGTGGCCTGGAGTCTTCGACCAAAGCCCTTTTAGAGGTGACTGAGGCCCAACTTTGCTAGGAGGAGGATAAGGTGGCAAACCTTGAGTCCTGAAACCAAGCTTTGGAGGCCACGGTCCAGCTAGAGATGAAGTGGAGTGAGGAGGCTTGCAAGGAGAAGGAGCAAGCTGACGAAATGTTGGCGATCACTTTTGACGAGCCCATTTACTTTGCCTGGCTCCAGGACAAGAACATGAATCTCCTCCTCTATCCAGATCCGGCTGCAAAGAGGGATGAATTCGAAGCCAAGAAGAAAGCTGATGTGGCGATCCTAGCTGGGGATCAATAGGATGAGAATGTTTCGGATGCCCCAGATCGAAATGAAGCTCAAGCCTGAGCCTTTGTATTTAGATTAAGGCTCTGTTTCTCCTTTTTGTTTTTTGTACTCGTACTATCCTTATGGATGCCAATGCGTCCAAGACATTTATTGTAATGACCCAAATTCGCTAATAAGGCTTAGGGCCTTGATTAGCATGCCTGGAGGGCAATAAGTGAATTATTATTATAATATGTGAATTTGGGTGAATATGTGATTAGTCATGCATGTTTAGGTGAATTAAATATGCATGTGGGCCTCGTTTGGTTATTAGGGGCATGTTTGCAATTTTAGCCCGTTGAGGGCATAAATGTGATAATTGTGATATACTTGTGATATATCTGTGTTGCACATTCTGAGACAGTCCTAGGGAGCAGTTAGCTAGAAAGTCACAACGGGGTCGAAAACCCGACACGGGGCGAGTTGAGGGGTATTTCGGGTATTAGATATTTTATTGGGTTATCACGTAATGAAAGTTAGAATGTTTATGAGGGAGTATTGGGGAAATTTACTATTTTTCCCTCGGGGACGTTTTTGTCACCCCGAGCCTTTGAGGTAACCTTAGAAACTAAGTTAAATAAAACAAACCAAGGAATACTCAAAATTTCTAAACCGACCCAAAATTCTCTTTTCTCTGAACCTTACCAAGGGGGAACTTTAAGGAGTTTGAGCTAGGAAATTCAGAATTTAAGGCTGGAGCTTTGGGGAATTGAAGCTTGGAGCTTAGGAGATTAACTTAGAGGCTCAACTAAGCAAAGGTAAGCTCTTAAACTTGATGAAATATGTTTAATTTCTATTGATATTTCAGAGTATGCATGTGAGCTAAGTTGGGATTTTCTCTTGATTGTTAGGTTGAGTTTTGGAGTTCGTTTCTGTTAGGTTTTGATGCTGAGGTTGTGTTAGAACTTCTGTGATGAATGTTTGGATTGTTAGGTTGATTTTTATGGATAATTGGCTTGGTTTTAGAAGAGAAAATGGATGATTTTTCTGGGTTCGAAGGGTCGGGCCACGACCTTATTCTTGCTGAGTCGCGACCCTGTTCTTGCTGAGTCACGGCCTTTTAGAACATTGGTGCAACCTGATAGCAGAGGCGCGCCGCGGCGCCCTACAGCAAGGCCATGGCATGTGTTGGTAGAAAAGAGGTTGGGCCTCTGGTTGAGCATAGGGCCGCGACATGGGATCTTAGGGCCGTGACGCTTAGTGCATTTTTGGGATTTAAAGAGGTTTTAGGCTCGGGAATCCAATAATTAAGGCTCGGGATGGATTTTATCACCCGGATTGATAGAATTCAATATCCCGGAGACTAGAATTATGACCCAGAGTTATTTAATGGATTAGAACTTGATGGGTGGATATTATTGGTGTGTTGTGACTTGGGTTTCGGTGAAACTTGGACTATGGGACTGTGCTCGGGATATCGGTGCCTGGAAAGCTCAGGACACATGTAAGAAAACTACTGTTCCCATAGAGCTTGAGTTGCAGGGCACGACCCTATATGTTTGTGTTGCAAGGCTTGGCCCTATATGACTGTGTTTCAAGGCGTAGCCTTTTGATTTAATTTATATGTGTTTATGTATCTGTTTAGCTATATTATGTGTACATATAAATGAATGAATGGCAAGAGTCGGGAACGGCGTCGGCTGGGAACAGCGACGACCGGGAACGGCAAAGGCCGAGAACATCAAGGGGCCGGGAGCGGTGTTTAGCACGCAGAGTGCGCGTTGCCAGGGCGAGATCCTAAAGGATACTTGGGATATCCTCATGGTGTGGACCGCGAACCCAGGGCCTGGTAAGCGCCTGGGACGGCATGGCCGTATGTGTTTAGCCTGATGGTGGCTTGTTTATATGTTAAGTGTGTAATATACATATGTTATCTGCTTGTGAGGAATTTCTTGCCGGGCTTCGGCTCTTGGGTGCTCTATGGTGCAGGTAAGGGCAAGGGGAAAGTCGACCAACCATGAGTATAGAGAGTGTGAAGCAGCACGTACATGTTTGGCCTGCATGGCCGCCATGGCCAGGGGTATTTTTGGGAGATGGTTGTACTAAACCTGAATTTTGTCGTTTAGCTGACTCTGATTATATTTTTGAGTTGTAAATATTCCCAAACAGTATTTTGGGATCCCAAAGGTTAAACACTTTGTATTTTTCAGTAAATGATTATTTTCAAAGTTTATGACTCTGATTATGGTTTAATTACACTTTTGCCATAAAACCTCGATTATCGAGTTTAAATGCACGTTTAAAACACACTTTTAGTAACGGCTTAAGGAAGTAGGGCATTACAACTTGGTATCAGAGCGAGCCAAGGTTTATTGTTTATGAGGAATGATCGAACATGTACGCTCGCTGTCAATGACAAGCTCGACTGTAACGCCCCAAACTCTAGGGACTGTTACGGTGTGCCTTGTAAACAGTGCTAAACTCGCTAATCGAGTCATTTGGCCAAAATCGTGAACTAAGTATGATTAGCGGTTTAGGGATTAAAAACTTTGGTTAGGATGTAACGTTTCACTAGAACGTTTAACATATACATTGGGATCCCGAAAATATAATACCAGAGTTTATTACAGAAAATATTTACAACAGGCCGTTCTAAGCGGCAAAACAGGGTTCAACCCTTGTTCCACTTTAAACCTCGGCCGTGGTGGACGAGCAGCTGCATATGTACACATCATCACCTAATCTCTTCAACTCAAGGATGGTCCGGCTTCCTCTTGCCTTTACCTGCACCACGTAGCACCCGTGAGCCAAAGCCCAGCAAGAAAACACAATAAAGCATGATATAATATCAACAACGATCATAATAACCATTCAGGACTATCAGTCCAAGCAAACGGGTGACAATAGCCAAAAGTCACAATAATGAGCATAGCTCCTTCTAGCCATGTGACGATAGGGTCACCAGGGCTCTACTGATAAGTGATTCTTTCTTAAGTTTGATTAGGATAGGTGCAAGGTGATTAGTCACCAACATAACCTTCCTCACGACTCTAGAGTTGAAACTATGGACAACGTCCCTTAGCCATGTGACAAACGGTCACCGGGGTCATATACCTTGGCTATAGTCATCTGGTCGTAGGCCAGGCAAGCTCTTATAAGTTCTTCGACCTTAGGGTCGGTCTCGCACTAATGCCATGGAGCTATTCAATGCGTGATCATCGACCTTAGGGTCGGTCTGGCATTAGTGCCTTAGAGCCACTCAATGCACGATTCTCGACTTTAGAGTCGGTCCAGCATTAATGCCATGGAGCCATTCAATGCATGATTCATCGACCTTAGGGTCGGTCTAGCATTAATGCCATAGAGCCATTCAATGCGTGATTCTCGACTTTAGAGTCGGTCCCTGACTAGTCAGTGTCATACACAAGTAAGTCATGCCGCCAATCATATATCACATGTTCCATATCCATAGACAAGGTATTCAGCATGCTTACTAAACAGGTATTAGTACAATTAGGACCATGCACAACCACAGAGGCACAAGCTCTGAATAATATCATACTCAATATACGAAGCATGTCCTAATCACAAGTTTCTCATGCATCATATGCAATATATCCAGCAATCCAACATGCACCAATAACAGCCATGCATGTTACGTTTAATCGTCAACCAACATGCATCAAGAATAGCCATGCATGTCATACATAATAATCAACCGGCATGCATAAATAATAACCATGCATGTCATACTCAATAATCAACCAACATGCCTCGATAATAACCATGCATGTCACATATACACAGGGTGCAGTTTTCTTACCTCAGATTCGAGCTAGAACCAATATAAGAACGACCCTTGAGAACGATCAACCTTTAAGCCCTTAGCGGTCACCTAATCATAACCAAATATGGAACACCATCAATAACATGATAATCAAAGGTTTCCACACCAATATCTAGCCTCCAAGAGACCAATCCAAACTAATCCAAGTAGTAGGGACACTCCCGAGGCCCATAGCTAAGTTCCCGGGGTCAAAACGAGCAAACAGGGTGAAAACAAGGCAAGGGCTGCGGCCCTAGCGCCTTGGGCCACGGCCCCCAGGGTTCTCTGAGGCAAGGGTCGCGGCGCTCAGCAAGGCCAATTTCCTGACACCTGCTTCAACGAACTAGGGCCGCGACGCCCAAGAACAGGGCCGCGGCCCCCAACCCTGGGCCATTCCCAAACGTGTTTTAAGCACTCCGAATCCTCCAAAAACATACCCAAGCATTCCCCAATCATCAAATCAAAGTTCCAAAGCTTCCCAATACTCCAAAACCCTCAAAACCCAAGGTTCAAACCAACCAAAAACTCAACAATTCATAAAGTCCAATTCTAAGCTTAGAAACTTTAAAAACTTAAAACTTCAAACTTAGATTACCTTTGATTGGGTTGTTTTCCGTCAAATCCTTCGGTTAAGAAGCTTCTAATCTTCCCTAGGATCGCTATGCCTCGACCCTCGCTTGATTCCGACTCCTAGAACTCAAGATTTCCTCAAAAATGCTCAAACGGTATAACGGACTGTTTTGAGAGAGAACGAGAGGTTTCTAACGTACGTTCTTATCTGGGAAGCTACTTCAAGCTTAAGTAACCTCAAATAAAACCTAGTGCTCGGGGTCCTGAAAACACCCACGGGGACACTATAGTCAAAACTTCCAGAATTCTATCCCAATCTCAAATATTCCCAATCTATCACCAAATAAACATTTCTATTACCCCAAATTTGACCCCGTTATGACAAAACCGCTAACTCATAATCTAAGATCGTCTCATGCCGCATAGCTCGAATATATCTCCATAATAATGAAATCTCATTCAAAAATTACAATATGCACCCAACATACACAATTACGCCCACAGTGGCCAAATTACCAAATTACCATCATATTTAACATATGAACCCATATGCATGCATCCACCATCATATAATGATATAATTCACGTAAACCTGCATATAATCATTAAATACCATAATAAATCTATTATGGCCCTCCCGGCCTCCTAATCAAGGTCCTAAACCTCATTAGGAAATTTGGGGCATTACATCGACTCAGGGTTAGTTGGTAATAATTGACTTATATGTTTGAATATGTGCTTAAATGCCCTTATTTCCTGTTGAGTGTTATATGTTATTTTTATGTTATGAGGACTGTTGTTTATGGTTGACTGATGTGATTGGGAGGTGGTTTTGGATGTTTTTATCATGCCTGATGAGCGGCGTCGTTGATTGTAGGCATATTTGTTGAGATGCCTTGACAATCATCTAGACTCCGCGGTAGTAATGCCAAGGATGACAACCAGAGTCAGGACCCTCCACCTACCCCAAAGAATTGGCAACGGAGTTTTGCCAAAATGGAAGCAAGAATACAATGAACAGAGGAAGAACTTTGACAGTTGAGGCAACAGGCCCCTCCACAGGTCACCGGGTTTCCAGTTCAGCAGATTATGGTGCCAGTGCCAGTTCAATCTGTTGTGGAGAACAGGTGGGAACCTTTATATGAGAGGTTCAGGAAGTAACATCCTCCCACCTTTGAGGGTGGACCAGACCCACTACGGGCAGAGCAGTGGATGAACATGATTTCCTCTATTCTCGATTTTATGAGGGTTGAGGGGAACGAGAGGGTAGCTTGTGCAAGCTACATGTTCAGAGAGGATGCCCGCATCTGGTGGGATGTAGTAGTTCAGAGGAGAAATGTGACAGCTATGACATGGGAAGAGTTCAGGAACATTTTCAACGGGAAGTATTACAGTGTGCAGTCCGAGCTGCGAAGGTTGATGAGTTCATCAACCTGACTCAGAACTGGTTCACCGTGACAGAGTATGCTCTGAAATTTGACCGATTGGCAAAGTTTGGGCCAGATTTAGTGCCGACAGATGCGGCAAGAAGAGAAAGATTTGTACTTGGATTGAACATTATGATCGCCCGTGATGTGAAAATCACCTTAGACCCAGAGACTACTACCTATGCTCAAGTTGTAGACAAGGCCCTTATTGTTGAGGGGACCAACGACCAGAATTAGAGAGAGAGCGCTTGTGCGCCCTAAATATCCACGGGCTATTAGCAAACTGAGAAAGGGCATAATTATATCAGCCACATGGATGCCACGTACCAGGAGCTACTGCTACCAGGTCCTACCTCTTTAGCTCAAGGTAACCAAAGGCTTAATGAGATTACTGAGTCGGGTCAGAAGTATGGACATCACGAGCTGAGAGTACATCAAGCTCGAGGTGCGAGCTTGAGTTGGCACCTCTGACCCCTTATAAAGTCAACCATGCAATGTAAACGTGCATATATTAGACATCACGTGTCTAATCCATCCTTGAAATCTCGGACACGCAGCATAAACGTGCGTGTTCAGGCGCCCACGATTGGGTTGTTCCATGCGGCCCATTATCCCCCTTACCTATTGATTATACCATGCTTCATTGTCAGGTTTTAGGAATTAATCATGAATGTCACAGAAGTGACATGATGGGTAAGAAGGTCACGGGATGACCCCCCCTTGCCAACCACCAGGTGCCCTCTCCCTATAAATATGGAGACCCTGGGAGTTGCAAAGGGTTGGATTCTAATCTACAAAGGAACACCCTGTAAAGCATATCAGAGAGATATCAATAATAGTGGCTGGTGGACTAGAAGGATTTTAACCTTTGAACCACCTAAAAAAGTATTCATGTTATCATTTTATTTTGAGATCATTCATCTATTACGGTTCATTGTTTAGCACTGATCCCGCTCTTTATTCTATTAATTATCTATTACCGAAGAACCATGTCAATAGTTTGGTGCTTTCATTGAGAGCCGGTCAGATTGGTGCTATCGCAAATACCCAACCATGGTAGTCACTCGCTCAAGACATGGTAACGAGGCGGACCAACGTGATGGGCAGGAGGCCCATCATGCCGCCTTGTCCGATGATCAGAACCCTGAGGTTCAGCAGTGGCTGGGCATGCAACCAATAGGCCAAGACGACACTGGAAGTTTGTCTCCCCAGCCGCCCTATCCGAACCCAGATTTTTACACGGCAGTGGAAATGGAAAATGCACAGCTGAGAAGTCAGCTGGCAAAAGCTAACCTGTAGATTCAAGAGGTTTTGGCCTGACTACCCCCTCTTACAACTGACTCTAATGTCGAAAAGAGGCAATGCGAGACTTATAAGTCCTGCCGGGGTAATCGGTCCAGGCCCGGTCGGTTGGTCGACCCCCAACATCAAATTCCACTCCTACATCGCACCACCCGAAAACCACTTTTGAGGAACTACCTAGGGCCGAGCAATAATACAGCCGATCGGTCCGGACCTCAACTCCCAGCTCACTTCCACCTTCAAGCATACCCAGGAGGGCTCGAGGAAACTCGTAAAGGAGATCCGGGGAGGGCTCACAGCGACAGCCCGCCCCGACCAGCCATCCTGCGCCCCGCTCAGACCGCCGAGCGCAGGACGTGGAGGATGGAAGAGTGGAGTGGCCACGACCTAACTTGATCTGCCCTGATGAGACTAGGATCGCATCCCCAGTCAGGCATCCTCCTTCACCAATAAGATACCCATCTCCTCCCCGGCCAGTCTGAGACGTTCCTGCTCATCGGAGCAGCAGGAGAAATCCTCCTTCTGCCGGGCCTTCCCATCGTAGCCGGGCGCCTAGAGAAATCCCGGATCCTTGTCCTCAGCTGCGGGACCCAAGCTTCTTAAATGGAAACTTTTGGACCGGAAGCCATTGAAGTGATCTATCCGGCGAAGATCTGTGCCAGCGCTTGAGCTTGGCGCAAAGTCCTCAGGCCGCCCCAAGAGACGACCTCCGAGATTGCCTAAACTCTCGAAGAGGAGACCCAGTTGGAAACAGCAGCTGCGCTTGCCAAAGGGAAGACCTGTCTGAAGTACGTGACAGCGGGAACGTCCCATACAACCTATCTCAAGATAGGAGGGACAATAACCCGCCAAACGCGTACAATGGATCCGGAGCTGTTGAACAGCCCTGGAACAACCAAGGAAGTC
Organism: Humulus lupulus; assembly: GCF_963169125.1. Classification (NCBI taxonomy): domain Eukaryota; kingdom Viridiplantae; phylum Streptophyta; class Magnoliopsida; order Rosales; family Cannabaceae; genus Humulus; species Humulus lupulus. The sequence continues at coordinate 75,531,646 of NC_084794.1, read as the reverse complement.
AAGACAAAACCCTTGAGCGTCTGGCCTAGATGGAGGAGTTGATGAGGAAGCTTCTATCAGAAAAAGAAAAAGATGAATATGATTCAGGGGACGAACTTGAGCTCTTCTCTCCCAGCATAGCAGCAACAACATATCCACCTAGTTTTCGTATGCCGCACTTCTCCAAATTCAACGAAGACGGGGATCCGTCAGATCATCTGGGTATGTTCAATACCTTGATGATGGCCCAAAACATTGATCCTGAGCTGAGGTGTCTAATATTTCCTTCCACCTTAACTGGGTCGGCCAGACAATGGTTCAAACAGAGTAAGAAGCAGTCAATCAGCTCGTGGAAAGCTGTCTCTACTGACTTCAAGAGAGCATTCCGAGCTTCTAGGCTGCCCGTGTCAAGGCCAATACCTTGGCAAACGTAAGGCAGCAACCCGATGAGCCTCTGAAGGCTTACCTGAGCAGATTCGCGAACGTCACTGCTCGGGCCAGAGACGCAGATGACAGGACTGGGATCCTCGTTGGAGGAGGACTCTGGGAAGAGATACAAAGGAAGGGAGTCAGCACCGTAAATGAATTCCTAAATAGGGCCTAGGGATGGATAAATCTTGAGGACGTGCGAGCATCAGCCGTGGGAACCAGCCAGGACCCTGAACAGCCCACTGGAGTGGGAACGGAGGTCGTGACAGCGACCCAAACCGTTACATAGAATAACCAGTTTGGTGGAGGCAAGAGAAAGGGGAGCAGCGAGGGCAATCAGCACGTCCCAAAGAAGAACAAGTCCGTAGAAAAATTCAAGTCGATCTACGCGACTTATACCGAGCTCACACACTCTAGAGAGAATATCTTCCTAGCAAATTTTGCTCGCCTCCCCTGGAAGAAGCCGAAACCGTTAAAGCACCAGAAGGGTAAGCGAGACCCTTCCAAGTTTTTTCGGTTCCACAACGACATTGGCCACAATACCGATGATTGTAAGCACCTGAAGGATGAGATCGAGACTCTCATCAGAGCCGGACCCTTGGCTCAGTATGCATGGAATAGAGTTCCCACCGGTCATCTAGCTCCAGAAGTCCCGATTAGTCATCCCAGATCTCGGGTAGATCAAGACGTCCCTCCTCCCGTGATAGGAGGAGAGATTTACACGATCTCTTGAGGTCCCCATTTGGCTGGCACTAGCATAGGTGCCCAAAAAAGATATGTCAACGAACTTAAGGCTCACAATGGAGTGGAGTTCATCCCTGAGCAACATCTACCGAAGCAGCAACGATTGGAGAAACAACCAATCATATTTACTAAAGAAGATTCCAGCCACGTCCAATTCCCTCATAACGACCCTCTGGTCGTAGCCGTGCAGCTCGCTAATCGGTGGGTTTGGAGAGTGCTGGTCGATAATGGGAGCTTGGTAAACCTACTGTTTCGGTCCACGCTGGAAAAGATGGGTTTATCTGTCACCGAAGTGAAAGCCACCTCCATGATGCTTTACGGATTCTCTGGAGAGGGATCGGCGGTAATAGGAACGATCGAGTTGGTGATCACCTTGGGAGAGGGACCTCGGACAGTCTCGAAACTCCTCGAGTTTATGGTCATCGATTGTCCCACCGCATACAATGCCATTTTGGGTCGACCTACAATAATAGCGTTTGAAGCCGTTACCTCCATCCGCCATCTCGCGCTAAAATTCCCCTCTTCAACATTTCTATGAAAGGAAAATTAAAACCCGGGCAGTTAACGATGACCGTCCAAGGTGGAAATGAGGAATCTCAGGAACTCATGCCTAGTCTTGAGATTGAAAAACCTCAGAGCGCCGAAGGGGAAAATATCATATTAGGGAATGATATCGACCCAAGAATAGGCGAGGATAAATCCGAGCTCCAAGCTATCGAAGAGCTCGAGGAGGTAAATATCGATCCATAGAATCCTTCGCGGATGATAGAGCTCGGGAAAAATCTATTTGAGGAAAGGAAGCGGAGCTGATTAAGTTCCTGCAGGAGAACCTGGACGTGTTCTCATGGTCTCATGAGGACATGGTGGGGATTAGTTCGAGCGTCATCATGCACACCCTCAATTTGGATAAAAGCGTGCCTGTGAAATCCCAGAAACAGAGACGCCTAGGAAAAACCCGAGCTGAAGCACTAGAAGAGGAAGTAGCCCGTCTCTTAAAGTGCGACTTTATCCGTGAGGCTAAGTTCCCGATCTGGCTTGCCAATCCTGTGTTGGTCTTAAAGCCCAACGAGAAATGGCGGACCTGCATCGACTTCTCCAATTTGAACAAAGCTTGCCCCAAAGATTGCTTCCCCTTACCGAGGATCGACCAATTCGTGGACGCCACGGCAGGGCACGAGCTAATGGCCTTTATGGATGCATATTCAGGCTATAATCAGATCGCCATGAATCCAGCGAACCAGGAGCACACTAGCTTCATGACCCCAACTAACGTTTATTGTTACAAGTTCATGCCATTCGGGCTGAAGAACGCCGGAGCTACATACCAGAGGTTGGTAAACAGGAGGTTTGCCAACTAGATCGGGAAGAACATGGAAGTGTACGTTGACAACATGCTGGTCAAGTCAAAAACTTCTGATAACCATGTTTCCGACCTGGAGGAATGCTTTAAGATACTGAGAGAATACGACATGAGGCTTAACCCGCAGAAGTGTACTTTCGAGGTCGCATCAGGGAAATTCCTGGGTTTCATTGTCAATACCAGAGGAATCGAGGAAAACCCCGATAAGAGCAGGTCGTTGCTCGAGCTGCCCTCACCTCAGTCGCGAAAGGACGTTCAAGGCCAAATAGGAAGGGTGGCGGCCTTTAATCGGTTTATCTCTAAATCTACCGACAAGTGTCTGCCATTCTACAACCTGCTCCGGGGGAATAAGAAGTTCGAATGGACTGAGGAGTGCGAGCGTGCCTTCCGCGACCTAAAAGCACATTTACCCGAGCCACCCGTATTGTCCAAACCAACGGCAGAAGAGCATCTTTTCCTTTACCTAGCTGTCACAGAAGATGCAGCTAGTGCCGTATTAGTCCAAGAAGAAGACCAGTCTCAGAAGCTAGTCTATTGCATCAACAAGAGGCTTCTCGGAGATGAGTCCCGGTATCCGTTGATGGAAAAGATGGCTTTCTGTCTCATTACGGCCTCCCGGAAGCTCAGACTGTATTTCCAATCCCACTCAATACATGTCATAATCGATCAACCTTTAAGGCAGGTTTTGCAAAAACCTAAAGCATCGAGACGTCTGCTGAGGTGGGCTATTGAGCTCAGCCTGTTCGAGATTTTGTACACACCGTCAATTGCAATAAAAAGCGAGGCCCTGGCTGATTTTGTGGCAGACTGCACAGGATTCCGAGAAGATCCTGTGGAAGATTCAACCTAGGCCTCCTTAGTCCAGGCCTCATGGAAGGTCTTCGTAGATGGCTCATCTAACGAGAATGGCCCCGGGGCTGGAATCATTTTGATTTCCCCAGAAGGACATCGATTCCACTCAGCATTGAGATTCGGATTCAAAGCGTCCAACAACTAGGCTGAACACGAGGCTTTACTGGCCGAGCTAAGGGTGGGCCAGGAGCTGAAGGCCAGCTTCGTTCAGTGTTACAGCGATTCCCAGCTCGTGGTAAACCAAGTGCTAGGTGAGTACCAAGCACAGGGAACCAAGATGGCTGCTTACCTGGCCAAGGTAAAGAGCGAGTTGTCTGCATTCGAGCAAGGCTCAATCGAGCATATACCTCAGGAGCAGAATGCCAGCACGGACGCACTCGCAAAGCTCACTACCTTCGTGGAGGCGGAGACTCTAGGGTTAGTGCCGGTAGAGTTCTTGGAGAAACCAAGCATAGAGGAAGTCAGGGTGGAGGTCGAGATGATCGACGCCAGACCGACCTGGATGACCCCCATCCTAGAATATCTCACAGCAGGAAAGTTACCTGAAGAGTGTAATGATGCAAGGCGGGGTGGTAGATGGGATATTATACCAGCGGTGACACTCTCTACCTCTCCTACGATGTGTTCTGCCAGGCGAAGCGAAGACCATTTTGCAGGAAGTGCACGAGGGTTTTTGCGGAGATCACACTGGGGGGAAAAACTTGGCCCTGAAGATCTTGAGGCAAGGATATTACTGGCCCACTCTGTCAAAAGACTCGATTTCCTATGTCAAAAAATGTGACATGTGCCAACGATTTGCAACAGTTGCCCGAGCTCCCCCGGTCGAGCTGAAGATGATCTCGTCCCCGTGGCCATTCGCAGTCTGGGGTATTGACTTGGTTGGCGCCCTCCCTACTGGAAAGGGAGGGGTCCGTTATGCGGTGGTGGCTATTGACTACTTCACTAAGTGGACAGAAACAGAGCCCCTGGCAACAATCACTTCAAAAAGAGTCCTCGACTTCGTGGTCAAAAGCATTGTCTGCCGATTCGGGCTGCTAAATAAGATCGTATTAGATAATGGAACGCAGTTCGATAGCGACCTCTTCACCGAATTCTGTGAGAGGCACGACATTGTAAAAAGCTTCTCCTCCGTGGCCTATCCCCAGGCGAATGGACAGGTCGAGGTCGTCAATAAAACGCTTAAGGCAAGCCTTAAGAAAAGACTTGACGAAGCCAAGGGAGTCTGGCCGGAACAGCTCCCCCAGGTACTGTGGGCATTCCGGACCTCACATCGAACGCCGACGGGTCATACTCCTTTCTCCCTAGCTTTCGGGAGTGAGGTAGTCCTTCCTGTTGAAGTAAAGGTAGCCTCACATAGAGTCCAGGTATTTGACCAGGACCGCAATCACGAATTGCTCTGTGCATCCCTCGACCTGATTGATGAAAGACAAGAAGATTCATAGCTACAGCTCGCGCATTATCAGCAAAATATCACTCGTTATTTCAACTCAAAGGTCAGAAAATACACCTTTGGCATTGGCGACCTGGTCCTCAGAAGAGTCTTCTTGGCCAGTAAGGATCCCAAAGACGGAGTATTGGGGCCAAACTGGGAAGGGCCCTCCCAAATAACCGAGGTCATAAAAGAAGGAACCTACAAGTTAGCTTGGCTTAATGGAGAAGCAGACCCACGAACTTGGAATGCTATCCATTTGAAGAAATATTATCAATGATACCTTTGTAAGGCTTAATCAGAAAGGCCAACTTTTGTTTATTAAGTAATGAGAATTAAATCTTTTTTCATTATTCTGTATATTTGTGGATGTAATGTCAAGTAACCATGAAAGACCCTTTCCTAATTACTTAGGGGGCATATGTCCTGGATATAACCAGGTCATCTTAAAGACTAAGAAGTTAGTTCAAATTTATTGATCGATGTTTTTCTTAAAAAACACGAAATATCGATAAAGGATTAACGCGAACTAAGCTATATCCAAGATATAACCAGGTCGTCCTAAAAACTAAGAAGTTAGTTCAAATTGATTGATCGATGTTTTTCCTAAAGAGCATGAGATATCAATAAAGGATTAACTCGAACTAAGTTTTCAAAATTAATGTCATGGATTCAACCAGGTCCTAAAACTTAGAAGTTAGTTCAAATTGATTGATCGATGTTTTTCCTAAAGAGCACGAGATATCAATAAATGATTAACTCGAACTAAGTTTTCAAAATTAATGTCCTGGATTCAACCAAGTCCTAAAACTTAGAAGTTAGTTCAAATTGATTGATCGATGTTTTTCCTAAAAAGCACGAGATATCGATAAAAAATTAACGCGAACTAAGTTTTTAAATTAATGTCCTGGATACAACCAGGACTTGTCTTAGAAGTTGGTTCAAGATTGATTAGCATGTTTTTTTCCTAGAAAAGCATAAGATGCCAATCACAACACCAACAAAAAACTAAGATTATTACCAAATGCATAGAGGAAAAACAAGATAAAGGCAAAAATATGTAAATCAATTAAGATAAAGGTGAAGAAATCAATTGTCTCGAGGTCAGAAAACCTCATAATATTAAGTTACAAAAAAAATGTGTAGAGGATAAAAAGAAAAAGAAATGTCCTATGCCCCGCCAGGCCGCTCTGATGAGGTCGCCCCTTCACCATCCTGCTCGGTGGCCGTGGAAGTCTCCCCAGTCTCAGAGGGTGCCTCTTATTGAAGGCGAGCCTTGAACTTCTCCAAGAAGGACTCCCACGCGTCCGACTCCAGAAAGGAGAAGTCACCTTCCGGGTTGAAGACCCAGCAGTGGTACAGTATATCCTCCATGGAAGAGCTGGAAGCTGCCCGCTCCGCCGCCAGGGCAGCCTTGGCCTCTTCGGCCTCAACCTTCGCGGCGTCTAGTGCGGCCTGGGCAGACTTGGCCTCCTCGAGCTCGATCTTCACAGCAGCTAGGGCGGCCTTGGTGGCATCGTCCTCCTGCAGCTTAGTTCGAGATGCCCCCAGCTCGGCCTGGGCGAGCATCTCGTTTTCTCGAGCAGTTACCAGGGCTGCCTTGGCGTCCCTTTCCTGTTGTTGAGCCGTCGCGAGAGCGACCTGAGCAGCCTGGTTCTCACCCCTGATCTCCTCGATCCTGGCCCGAGACCAAGATATGCTCCGGTGGAGAGCCAGAGCCCCCTGCAAAACCAAAAGATAATAAGGCAAGTGCCTTAGGAAAAGTAATAATACAAACAACCAGGGAGTCCAGTGGTAAGGCCAACTTACCATGAGGGTCATCCCCAATGAGGACTCCATCACATTCTCGGGACTCCTTGTCTCGATCTCCCGCAGATCCCTCGAGGTGGCATTGTAACAATGGTCCACCATGTAGGTCGCGGTCTCATAGACCGTCCCCCTGAAGACATCGGGGATTTTCTCCAAGGCCCGGGGGTTGACCGGGACACGCACCTTGGGGGTCGTAGTTGATAAGGTCCCAGTGGGTACCTCAGGTTCCCAAATAGAGACAGGAGCTCGCGGAGGAGGCGGGGGAATCTTCTCCCTTGCAGGAGGGGGCGGAGGCAATTTCTCCTGAGCAGCCGGGGCTTGATTTTTCCCCTTTGCAGGAGATTTGGAGGTAGTCTCGATGGCTTTCTTCGTCGTCCGAAGCCTCTTCACCATGGGTTTGGAAGGCCAAGAGGAAGGGTTCCCTCCAAGGAACATGGCTTGCAAATCCTTGTTCTTGGGCTGAGACATCTCCTCTGTTGAAGCAAAGACAGCAAAGCATTAATATACATGTAAAAATATTTTTTGCAAATCAACAAAAGAAAAGAAAGCAAGTCTCAAGTATGTATTGAAAGGGGTCCTACCCTCTGAGCTAGAGGAGGAATCTATGGTCACGACCTCCGACCCCGGAGCTTCGGCGGGGGAGTCTAAGGTAACGACTTCGCGAGCTAGAAGAGGATCTGGGTTCGAATCTGCCTCAGGACTGGAATCTTCTACGTACTGCCTAAGACCCGGAGCTACTACACCTTCCAGTAGGGAGGGCCACGACCTAAGATTGGTCTCGTACTCCTCGAAAAAAGCCAACCTTAAAGCTAAGGTATTATATACAACTATAGTACCCCTAGGGCGACTCATGTCATAACGTAGCACGAGCTGGTCAACGCATTGGAGTAAGGTGATGTCGCGGTCTGGGTCGTTTTGGTGGCGATGAACAGGTTGGCTGGGGTTAAACCTAGCAAGCCGTTGGTCGGCAGTGGCCCTATCTAAATCCCTAAATAGATAAGGATTACCTTGGCCGGGGGGGGGGGGGGGGGGCGGCTGGTGCCCCAGACTGAGCCCTCTCGACGTTTACTTCTTGGGCGACCTCCAGAGCCCGCTTCCGCTGCACGAGGGGCACATCGTCCTCCTCGTCCTCATCCTCGCCCGTGGCCTCCTCCTCAGGGATGCGTGCCATCTCGCGAGCAGGAGCGAGGCTCCGCGGTCTCCTCAGAGCCAAAGTTTGGCCCGGAGAAATTAACTTGCACGCCAGCATCGTCTCGTCGGACACGAGCTGGCGATGATCCTTTTCACTTGGGGGGAGCCCCGCCAAGGTGTCATATTGACCCCCAAGGGTCACTGACTTAGTCGTCCTCGCAAAAATAGCTGCATGATAGTTTCTAAGTCAGGAACGAATAAAAAGAGACTGGTCAGCAATCGACTTACGAGCTGAGAGTAGAAGGTACTTACGAGGATGATTGAAATAATGGTGTTCGCAGTTACGGAACCCCGTTGACATGAAGAACTGGTCCTTAAAGTCGTTGGGGTGGATGGGCAGCTCGATGACCACAGCTGAATTTGGAAAATGGGTCAGATAGTAGAACCCGTTGCCTCGACCTCGCTGCTCTGGGCTGGCTTTGAGGCAGAAGAAGTAGAGGATGTCCGCCGGTGTGGGGACCTCCCATTCTTGCTTCAAGAATAGATACTTCAACCCCGCTAACAGGCGGTATGAGTTAGGGGGAGCTAGAAGGAAGCCAGCTTCATGTAATTTAAAAAATCCGCGAAGTACTGGTCTAATGAGAGGAAGGCCCCAGCCTTGAGATGCTCATCGCTCCAGGCGGCGTATTCCTCATCGAGCGGAACGCAGCTCCGCTTACCTTCTAGGGGAGTTCGGGCGTCCAGGGTGCCCCTCCCAATCTCAATGTTGTGGGAAAGCAAGATTTTGTTGACTTTCCCTTGGGTGCTGACCTTCAAGGAGATCCTCTCGGCCTCGAAAAAGGCGTCGGGCCCCACCTCGACCTCATTCTCCATGGTTGGACCGAAGTTGGGGATCAGGGAGTCCGTGACCACCTCTTTTCCTTTTTGTTGGGAAGACGAGTTGCCCGCACTCTTCTTGGGTGCGCTCTTCTTAGGTCCCATCTGATCGCCTAACGAACAAAGAAGAAAATTTAGAAAAGGCGACCTAAGTATAAGAAAGAATCTAGCGCGAAGTGTTTCCTTTACACGGGCTGAGGTGATCTCAGCCCGTGGTGAGTGAGACCACGCGATTCTATGAACACGTGCCTGTGCTCCCAACAGGTCCTCGATTACTCGGAATCCATGTGTCGGGAGGGTCAGAGTAAAAGTTTTCCTTGGAAGGAAAGTTTCAGTAGGCAACAATAGGCCAAACCGCTTGTGAGGTGTGTCCTCTAAACTACCCAATTTTTGCACCATAAAAACTGGCTACTCCAAACAGGCATAAAAAAAAATTACCCAGAAAATGACCCCAGAAAGTGTATCCTAAATGGTTTTTCCTACGGTCGATGCCCCTAGGATAAAAACCTACGCATAAAACACCAGTAAAAAAAATAAGCAACCTACTACATTCGATTAAAGAGAAAGTTTACCTAAGCAACAGTGAAGGAAAACATTTAAAACATGCACAAATGGAGGACTTACAGAAATGTTTTGCTGTGATGAGATTGAAAGGGTCGTCTGGGTTGAAATCCTGTTGGGATCGCTGGTATTGGAGTCTCGAAAGAGCTCTCGTGTCTGAATTTCTGGAACGCTGGGAACAGTGACCTGAAGAAAGGAAGGATTTTGAGACTAAGAAGAAAGAAGGAGATGAGAAAATGAGAAAATTTTCAAATGAACGGGTAGCCCATGCGAAAGGTGGCCAGCCCTTTTATATACGTAAAAGGCCAAAGGAGGAGGACCGTTGGATCGCCTTGATGTAGGATACGAGGATTACTACTCGAAAGACGAAATGCCTGCCGAATATAGGCTAGGCCATTTAATGTGGTTCTCAGAAGACAAACCGTCACCAACCACGATGCTTCACGTATTCGATACGAGCGTAATGGACGGAATGTGAAGAGTCCAAAAATAAGCATAAAATTACCCACTGTGGCCCCAGGTGACGTCGTGTGCCACGAGCAGGGGCTTGGGGGGCAAATGTACGCCCTAAATATCCACGGGCTATTAGCAAACTGAGAAAGGGCATAATTATATCAGCCACGTGGATGCCACGTACCTGGAGCTGCTGCTACCAGGTCTTACCTCTTTAGCTTGAGGTAAGCAAAGGCTTAATGAGATTACTAAGTCGGGTCAGAAGTATGGACATCACGAGCTGAGAGTACATCAAGCTCGAGGTGCGAGCTTGAGTTGGCACCTCTGACCCCTTATAAAGTCAACCACGCAATGTAAGCGTGCATATATCAGACATCACGTCTCTGATCCATCCCTGAATTCGCGGACAAGCAACATCAATGTGCATGTTCAGGCGCCCATGACTGGGTTGGGCCATGCGGCCCATTATCCCCCTTACCTATTGATTAGCCCACACTTCATTGTCAGGTTTTAAGAATTAATCATGAATGTCACAGAAGTGACATGATGGGTAAGAAGGTCATGGCATGATCCCCCTTGCCAACCCCCAGGTGCCCTCTCCCTATAAATATGGAGACCCTGGGAGTTGCAAGGGGTTGGATTCTAATCTACAAAGGAACACCCTGTAAAACTGATAACTCTATAAAATAGAGTTGTTTTATCACTTTTTATGTGCTAATTGTTGCTTAATTCTTGAGTTTTTAATTAATTTATTAAGTTTTTAAGTAATTTTGAATTTATTGAGTTTATTTTGATTTTCTATACTTTTGTGTGTTTTTATAGTTATTTTGTTGTAAAATGTTGTAGTAAATTATTTGAATTATTATTGTTAAGTTAGTGGTAAAAAAATGTCGTATTATTGAACTTAAATGTAAAATATAAATTAAGTTATAATTAATATTTTCAAAGAATTAAATAGATTTATTTTATAGTTGAAAATATTGTATTATGATTTATTTTATATTTATTTTGTAGGGAATTTATGCTCTTGAAAAGTAAAGAAAATAAAGGAAAAAAGTGGCAAATCTGAAAAGAAAAGAGTTAAAAGTGCCATTTTTCCAGGCCTACACACCTGCCTCTCCTCCCAGCCCATGGCTGGCCATCTGCCCAGGCCCAAGCCGAATTCAGCTGCTCTCCTCCACCACATTCAACACTTGCACCCAAAGCCCAGGCCCACAAAAATTCATTCAGCAGCTGCACACCAAGCCAGCAGCCACCTCACGTTCAACATCCCACTGAAGCACCACACTCCCAATCAACCTTCAGCTGCTCCAACGCCAGCTGCCACTCCAAACATCACGCCTGGGCATGCACCCAGCCAACTGCCAACACAAAGCAGTCCAAAGCCACCAAACCCATGCATGCCACTTATTGAGCCCAACAAAAATGCTTTTGTACCCTTGTCCCTTTTGCCAAAAATACCACATTTTTACCCCACTTTCTACAATTTTACCCCAAAACATCATAATTACACCCTATAATTTACCCCTATTTTCCATATTATTATTAAGTTAATTAATTTAATCAATTTAATTAATTTAAATTGATTATTTTAATTAACTCATTTTGGCTATAAATAGGGAGTTTTGAAGACCATTTAGGGGTGTCATTTGAGAGGAGAGGTTACTATACCAAAAATTCTACACATTTCAAAACCTCTCTATTTTCTTCATCTTCTTCTTCTTTTTGGTTATTTTCTATGTATTTTTAGAGGAAAATTTTGGGGGTCCATCCTCCAAATTTTCCTATTTATGTTTGTAATTTTTAGTTTGTATTTGCTATTCTAGTTATGTGTCTCTAATCTTTTTAAGATTATTAAGGTGATGATGAAACAATGTGTAACTAGATAGTGTTTATTTTGTATCTTGATTTCCCATTTTGTGCAACAAAGTTTATGGAATTTTCTTCTTCAAATATTTTCTTTCATCTTAAATATCATGTATTTTGGATTGTTAGCACATATTTATACTTTGTTCTTCATTAGTGCAAAAACATAATATTCTTTGTGTAAGATGTCTCATTAAATTGTACACATCCATGCTTAGAACAAAAATATCATGTTTTGCCTTATAAATAATGTTCATTGATTTATTTGTTATTTCATTAGATTGATTTACACTAAATGCTTTGAAAATATAATTTTGAAAAGTGAAGAAAAATCCTATCTTTTTAGAAGTAATTTGTGCTTAAAATTATACATTTATTTGGAAAAATGATAGTTTGATTTATTTTAACTATCACTAAAACTTAGGAATCAATGTTCTTATAAATATTATTGAACTTATATTTTGTGGATTCTAATCCTTAATAATCTTATTTTACTATCTTGATTTCTACTTTTAATTTAGTTATATATATTGTCCTTAATTTCTTTATTATTATTTTTTATTTTATTTGTATTATACAAAAATCCCATCAATCTCTGGAACTAGGTTAGAATTTGTTAATTTTGGTTTAAAATAGTTTCCTTTTCGATTTTAGACAACTCCTATGGGTTCAACCTCGTGCTTACACGAATACTATATTCCATATACGATTCGTGCGCTTGTGAGTTATAAATATTTAAAACATACCCGTTTTGGGTCCATCAAAAGCATATCAGAGAGATATCAATAATATTGGCTGGTAGACTAGAAGGATTTTAACCTTTGAACCACCTAAAAAAGTATTCATGTTATCATTTTATTTTGAGATCATTCATCTATTACGTTTCATTGTTTAGCACTAATCCCGCTCTTTATTCTATTAATTATCTGTTGCCGAAGAACCGCGTCAACAACGCTGTTAGGCGCGATGCTAGGAGGACGGTGCCTCCTTTTATTGGATCCAGTCGGGGTAGTGGCTCCAGTGATCAGAAGAGGAAGGCCCCAGATTCCTTTGTTCCTCCCAGTTCAGATAGGAATGCACAAGGTGGTTCTAATGGCCGTCAGGGCGGAAGTGACAACTAGAGGAGTTTTCCAGTGTGTCCTCGATCCAGATGATGACATCAGGGTGAGTGCAGGATTAGGGCATGCTTTGTCTGTGGGTGTGTCAATCATCTAAATAAATACTACCCATAACTCAGGAAGGAGGAGCCGAAGCAAGGCGACAGCCTTGCTCCTGCCAGGGTGTTTACTTTGACTCAGACTGAGGCGGAGATTAGCCCCTCAGTTGTGACAGATCAGATTTATAGTGCTGGTTCTTCTTATACTGCATTGTTTGATTCGGGAGCTACTCATTCGTTTGTGTCTGCTAGAGTGATAGATCAGCTGTGTAGACCTAGTGTTCTGTATGCTAGGAGTTTTCAGACTTTGTTGCCAACTGGGGAACTGGTAGTCTCCAGGAGATGGATTAGAGCTTTACCAGTAGAGGTAGATGGTAGGGAATTTTTCGATGATCTGATTGAGCTTGCGATGGATGACTTTGATGTAATCCTAGGGATGGATTGGCTATTGAAGTATGGGGCAACGATTGACTGCAAGTGTAGGATGGTGACCTTTGGACCGAAAGGGGAGGTACCCTTTGTATTTGTGGGAACAGCTAGTGGACCGTGGGTACTTATGATTTCAACACTGAAGGCTAGAGACCTAATGTAGGAAGGTTTCATAGGATTCGCAACGAATGATGTGGATACCTCTAGGGTTCTGCCGGTTGGACCGCGGGAGACCATATTGGTATGTGAGTTTCTAGATTTATTTCCAGCAGATCTGTCAGGGCTGCCACCGCAGTGGGAGATTGATTTTGTTATAGAGTTGGTACCAGGGGCAGAGCCAGTATCTAGGACACCTTAAATGGCTCCAGCGGGGTTGAAGGAGTTGAAGATTCATTTGCAGAAGTTACTAGATTTGGGGTTCATCAGACCGAGTTTCGCACCATGGGGTGCTCCAGTGTTGTTTGTAAAGAAGAAGGATGGATCACTTAGGATGTGTATTGACTATAAGGAACTGAACAAGTTGACCTTAAGAATAAGTATCCACTGCCTAGGATTGATGATTTGTTTGACCAGTTGCAGGGAAAGACAGTGTTTTCTAAGATAGATCTCTGATCAGGTTACCACCAGTTAAGGATTAAAGAAGAGGACATACCAAAGACCGCTTTCTGGACAAGGTATGGACACTATGAATTCCTGGTTATGTCCTTTGGAGTAACCAATGCCCCATCAACTTTTATGGACATGATGAATAGGGTTTTCAAGGAGTATTTAGACAAGTTTGTGATTGTGTTCATCAACGACATTCTGATGTACTCTCATTCAGAGAGAGAGCATGAGCAGCATTTACGTTTGGTACTACAGCGGTTAAGGGAGCATAAGTTATATCCTAAGTTCAGTAAGTGCAAATTATGGTTACCGCAAGTTACATTTCTGGGCCATATCATCAGTAAGGAGGGGATTCTAGTTTACCCAAGTAAGATTGAGGTAGTGAGAGACTGGCCTAGACTGGTGTTCCTGAAGTGAGGTGTTTTGTGGGATTGGCAGGGTATTATCAGCGGTTTTTTGACGGGTTCTCTAGGATAGCTACGCCATTGACAGAATTGACAAAGAAGAAGACAAAGTATGTTTGGACAGACAGATGTGAGAACAGCTTCAAAGAGTTAAAGCGGCGACTGATCACCGCGCCATTGTTGAGTTTGCCGACAGACAATGAGAAGTTTGTGGTTTATTGTGATGCTTCTAGACAGTGTTTAGGGTGTGTGCTAATGCAAGCTGAGAAGGTGATAGCTTACGCATCGAGACAGTTAAAGGAGTATTAATAGAGATATCCCACACATGACTTGGAACTGGCAGTGGTGGTATTCGCACTTAAGATTTGGAGACATTGTCTATATAGTGATAAGTGCGAGATATACACCGATCATAAGAGTTTGAAGTACTTCTTTACTCATAAGGATTTGAATATGCTCCAGAGACGGTGGCCAGAGTTGGTTAAGGATTATGATTGTGGCATCCTATACCATCCCGGGAAGGCTAATGTAGTGGTTGATGCATTTAGTCGAAAAGGTCCAGGACAGTTGTTTAGTTCGAGATAAATATCCCATAGGCTAGAGGAGGAGATGAATAGAGTAGGTATAGAGTTGGTGGTTGGTCGTTTAGCCAACATCTCTCTTCAGTATACGCTCCTTGAGAGGATCAAGGAGGCACAGGGTAATGATTCCCAGTTGAAGGGTTACAGGGAGAACGTCTTAGTCAGAGCGGCTAAGGACTTCTCTGTCTCGGAGATGGGGTTACTGAATTATAAGGGTCGGATCTGCGTTTCGCTGGATTCAAATATCCGATGAGAGATCTTAGATGAACTGCATACCACTCCCTATTCCTTACATCCGGGCACGATGAAGATGTACCAGGATCTGAGAGCTTTGTATTGGTGGTCGGGCATGAAGAGGAATGTGGTGGATTATGTGGCCAAATGCCTAACTTGTCAGCAGGTCAAGGTTGAACTTCAGAGGCCAGCAGGGTTGCTGCAGCCTCTAGGGATTCCAGAGTGGAAGTGGGAAGATATCGCCATGGCTTCGTGGTTGGTTTGCCAAAGACCGTGGGATAGCATGACTCGGTGTGGGTGATTGTGGATAGGTACACAAGGTCCACCTAGTTCTTACTGGTCAGGACGACTTATACTATGGAACAGTATGCTGAGTTATATGTGAAGGAAATTGTTTGACTACATGGGGCTCAAAGGTCGATTGTATCCGACAGGGACCCCACCTTCACGTCCAAGTTCTGGGAGAGTCTGCAGAAGGCTATGGGCACAGTTACGGTTTAGTACCGCTTATCAACCTCAGATAGATGGTCAGACTGAGAGGATGATTCAGGTACTGGAGGACATGTTACGAGCCTGTGTGCTTGATTTTGGGGGATCTTGGAGTAAGTATCTTCCTTTGATTGAGTTCTCGTACAACAACAGTTATCAGGCGACTATCGGAGTGGCTCCGTATGAGATGCTTTATGGGAGAAAGTGCAGATCACCTATCCATTGGGATGAGATCGGTGAGAGGATGTACTTAGGTCCTGAGATGGTTTAGAGTACCAATGAGGCGGTTGAGAATATTAGAGGTCAAATGCTCGCCTCCCAGTGTCGCCAAAAAAGTTACTCGAACCTGAAACACAGGAGCGTGGAATTTCAGGTTGGTGACCATGTGTTCCTTAGGGTTTCACCTTTGAGGGGCAAGCTGAAACGATTTGGTGTTTGGGGCAAGCTGAGCCCTATATTTTTTGGCCCCTTTGAGATTCTGGAACGGGTTGGAGAGGTAGCTTATAGGTTGGCCATGCCTCCAGCCTTATCAGGGTTTCATGATGTGTTTCACGTGTCCATGCTTCAGTTTTGACGCATGTTCTGAGTTATGAGAATTTGGAGTTGGATCAGGATTTGTCTTATGAGGAGAAGTCGGTTCAGATTCTTGATCAGAAAGATAAAGTCTTGCAGAGCAAGACCATCTCCTTGGTGAAAATGCTGTGGAGGAACAGCAAGGTTGAGGAAGCGACGTGGGAAATGGAAACAGAGATGCGGGAGTGGTATCCCGAGTTGTTCAGGTAATTTCGAGGATGAAATTACTGTAAGGAGGGGATAGTTGTAATGACCCAAATTTGTTAATAAAGCTTAGGGCCTTGATTAGCATGCCTGGAGGGCAATAAGTGAATTATTGTTATAATATGTGAATTTGTGTGAATATGTGATTAGTGATGCATGTTTAGGTTAATTAAATATGTATGTGGGCCCCGTTAGGTTATTAGGGGTATGTTTACAATTTTAGCCTGTTGAGGGCATAATGTGATAATTGTGATATACGTGTGATATATCTGTGTTGCACGATTCGAGACAGTCCTAGGGAGCGGTTAGCTAGAAAGTCACAACGGGGTCGAAAACCCGACTCGGGGCGAGTCGAGGGGTATTTCGGGTATTAGATATTTTATTGGGTTATCGGGTTATGAAAATAAATATTTGGAGATATACTAGAAGTTAGAATGTTTAGGAGGGAGTATTGGAGAAATTTACCATTTTGCCCTCAGGGACGTTTTTGGCACCCTGAGCCTTTGAGGTAACCTTAGAAACTAAGTTAAATAAAACAAACCAAGGAATACTCAGAATTTCTAAACCGACCCAAAATTCTCTTTTCTCTCTCTTGTTTTCTCTCATTCTTACCAAGGAGGAACTTTGAGGAGTTTGAGCTAGGAAATTCATAATTTAAGGTTGGAGCTTTGGGGAATTGAAGCTTGGAGCTTAGGAGATTAACTTAGAGATTCAACTAAGCAAAGGTAAGCTCATAAACTTGATGAAATATGTTGAATTTCTGTTGATATTTCAAAGTATGCATGTGAGCTAAGTTGGGATTTGCTCTTGATTGTTAGGATGAGTTTTGGGGTTAGTTTCTGTTAGGTTTTGATGCTGAGGCTGTGTTAGAACTTCTGTGATGAATGTTTGGATTGTCAGGTTGATTTTTATGGATAATTGGCTTGGTTTTAGAAGAGAAAATGGAGGATTTTTCTGGGTTCGAAGGGTCGGGCCGCGACCCTGTTCTTGCTGAGTCGCGACCCTTTAGAACATTGGCGCGGCCTGAAAGCAGGGGCGCGTCGCGGCGCCCTACAGCAGGGCCGCGACGCGTGTTGGCAGAAAAGAGGCTGGGCCTCTGGTTGAGCGTAGGGCCGGGACATGGGATCTTAGGGCCACGACGCTTAGTGCATTTTTGGGCTTTAAAGAGGTTTTAGGCTCGGGAATCCAATAGTTAAGGCTCGGGATGGATTTTATCACCCGGATTGATAGAATTCAATGTCCCGGAGACTAGAATTATGACCCAAAGTTATTTAATGGATTATAACTTGATGTATGGATATTTTTGGTGTGTTGTGACTAGGATTTCAGCGAAGCTTGGACTAGGGGACTATGTTCGGGATATCGGTGCCTGGAAAGCTCGGGAAACAGGTAAGAAAACTACTGTTCCCATAGAGCTTGAGTTGCAGGGCACGACCCTATATGATTGTGTTGCAAGGCTTGGCCCTATATGACTGTGTTGCAGGGCGTAGCCCTTTGATTGAATTTATATGTGTTTAAATATTTGTTTGGCTATATTATGTCCACATATAAATGAATGAACGACAAGGGCGGGGAATAGCCAGGGCTGAGAACGGCGACGGCCAGGAATGGCGACGGTCGGGAACGGCGAAGGCCGAGAACGACAAGGGGCCAGGAGCGGCGTTTTGCACGCGGAGTGCGAGTTGCCAGGGTGAGACCCTAAAGGATACCTGGGATATCCTCACGGTGTGGACCGCGAACCCAGGGCCTGGTAAGCACCTGGGACGACATGGCCATATGTTTTTAGCCTGATGGTGGCTTGTGTTATATGTTAAGTGTGTAATATACATATGTTATCTACTTGTGAGGGTTTTCTTGCTGGGCTTCGGCTCCCGGGTGCTTTATGGTGTAGGTAAGGGCAAGGGGAAAGTTGACCAAACATGAGTACGGAGAGCATGAAGCGGCGCGTACATGTTTGGCCTGCCTGGCCGCCACGGCCAGGGGTATTTTTGGGAGATGGTTGTACTAAACTTGAATTTTGTCGTTTAGCCGACTCTAATTATATTTTTGAGTTGTAAATATTTCCAAACATTATTTTGGGATCCCAAAGGTTAAACGCTTTGTATTTTTCAATAAATGATTATTTTCAATAATTATGACTCTAATTATGGTTTAATTACACTTTTGTCTTAAAACCTCGATTAGCGAGTTTAAATGCACATTTAAAACGCACTTAATAATGACTCTAAGGCAGTAGGGCGTTACAATTATTTAATTATTTGTATTATTATTATAGTGATTTTTCTCTGCTTAATGGTTCCCACTTTATATTCATTTATTTTTTCTTCCAAATTCACTAAGTGGTTTATCACTCTGCATGAATCTGGGCTGAATACTGAGTCCTGGTTTCAATGGCTAGGCCCACTAGGGGTTATATTGTAGAAGGTATTTAACCTGTCCTAAGACCCATCATTCGGGTCTTGATGGCCTGGACCATCTTGGACTCTATTGTTCAGGTTCCAACGGCCTAGACTGTTATGGATTTTTTTAGATATGATTTAATTAATTAACCAGTTCCGAACCCAATGTTTAGATTCCAATGGCCTGGACCGTTAAGGAGTCAATAACTGTCGTCTGATTTATTTGTCCTGACTCTGGTGTTCACGTTCCAATGGTCTAGACCATCAGAGATTAGTTGATTATCTTATTTCGAACTTGAGGTTTCAGTTCCAATGGCTTAGGTCTGGTCAAATTTTTAGGA
This sequence comes from Humulus lupulus, assembly GCF_963169125.1. Taxonomy (NCBI): domain Eukaryota; kingdom Viridiplantae; phylum Streptophyta; class Magnoliopsida; order Rosales; family Cannabaceae; genus Humulus; species Humulus lupulus. The sequence goes on along the minus strand of NC_084794.1, from coordinate 75,512,741 downwards.
GTTGGGTTTTGAACCCCCAGACCATATAGGTCCGGGTTAGGATTGGGCTTTGAGCCTTGCATCCTTTGAGGTTTTGAACCCCCCGAACGATGTGGGTCCGAGTAGGACTAGGTTTTTAGCCTTACATCCTTTTTGTTGGGAGTTGGGTTTTGAACCCCCTTAGACCATGTGGGTCCGGGTTAGGACTGGGATTTGAGCCTTGCATCCTATTGGGTTTTGAACCCCCAGTCTATACGAATCCGGATATGGACTAAGCCCCGAGCTTTGCATCCTTCTTTTTAACCCTGGACTTGTATAGATGGCCTTACCCCCCAAGTGACCAAAGAGTGTAGTCTTAGGTCACTTGTTTGTGTAAAAATTGAAGACGGATGTGAACTTTTTCTATCCTTACAACATTTCTTATGGTGTTTTGTATACACCATTTCCATTAAAAATGAAATCTCCATAGGGCGTACATTGCTGGAAATAAAAAAATGTTAGAAAGAAGTAGAATTAGATCCTCCTGCCTACTGATAGTACCAGCGGAGGTGTTTTGCATTCCAGGCCCTTGGGACCTTCGTTCCGTCTAGTCACCTTAAGCGATACGTTCCTAGGCATATTTCGTTTTGGATTTCATAGGGTCCTTCCCAGTTTGGTCCCAGAACCCGCACTCCCGGATCTTGAGATGCAAGGAAGACTCTCCTAAGTACTAGATCGCCGGTTTTGAACCTCCAGCTCTTAACTTTAGAGTTGAAGTGCCTAGTGATCTTGCCCTGATACATCTTCAGCTGCACTTATGATTCCTCTTAAATCTCTTCAATGAGATCTAGGGATTCCTTGAGTAAAGCATGGTTCCGAACGGGATCGTATGTGTCCCGTCTATGAGACGGGATCGTTGTTTCTACCGAGATAACTGCTTCACATCAGTACACCATTGAATAGGGAGTATGTCCAGTTGACGTTCTTTCTGTGGTCCGGTAGGCCCATATGACGTGGGGCAACTCTTCCAGCCACTTGCTCTTTGCAAGCTTGTAGATTTTTCTTTAATGTTCCCTTCAAAATCTTATTCACGACCTCTGTTTTCCTGTTTGATTGAGTCCTTGCGACCGCGGAGAAGCTTTTAATGATGACGTGTCTTTCACAAAAGTCAGTGAAATGGATGCTATCAAATTGCTTCCCATGGTCGAACACGATTTTGTGAGGGAGGCCGTATCGGCACTCAATGTTATTGATGATGAAGTCCAGGGACTTTTTGGAGGTGATGGTGCTCATTGGTTCCGCCTTGACCCACTTGGTGTAATAGTCGACAACTACAATGGCGTATTTTACTCCACCCTTCCCAGTCGGGAGGGATCCTACTAAATTGATTCCCCAAACTACAAAAGGCCAGGGACTGGTCATCAGGGTTATTTTTGTTGGAGAGGCTCGCAGGATCATCGCATACCTTTGGCACTGTTCACATTTGCGGATGTAATCAACACAGTCCTTCTTCATCGTTGGCCAAAAATATCCTTGCCTTAGGATTTTCTTGGACAAGCTGAGTATGGTTGTGTGATCTCCGCAAAAAACTTCATGCACTTCGTGCATGATTGCAGTCATTTCTGTCCCAGATACACATTGAAGATAGGGCATGGACAACCCCCTATGATAGAGTTTTCCATCCATCATGATGTATCTGGGAGCCTGGTACTGAAGTTTCCTTGCGGCAGCCCTATCTGTGGGAAATTCCCTAGTGGTTAGGTGATTAATGAAAGGGCCCATGCAAGACACAGAGTAATCGATGGGGCTGTTGATTGCGGGGGCTTGAATACTAGGCCCATGAAACATTCGTGGCCAATTTGTCCAATGTGTCTACAAACACATTTTGTTCCCTGGGGATTTGGATGATGAAGTATTTCTTAAAGATAGGCGACCATCTTCTTTCCTTTTGTTTGGTATTCCACCAAAATCCGTCCGACCACCAATTGGTAGTCGCTATGGACTTCAAAATTTGTTGCCCCTACCTCTCGGGTCAAGCGTAATCCGGCTAGCATGGCCTCGTGCTCAACCTCTTTGTTTGATGCTTAGAACTGGAAGCGTAGGGTGCTTTGCAACTGGTGACCTTGCGGGGATATCAATATGATCCTGGCCCTGGCCCCATTTTCATTGGAGGCTCTATCTACAAATATTTTTCCCAAGGGAAATATTAGGTCGACGGGTTCTTCATCTTCGGTTATCCCGATGCATTCTAAGATGAAGTTAGCTTGGGCTTGTCCCTTGATGGAAATTCTGGGGACATAAGCGATGTCAAACTGGCTAAGCTCCATGGCCTACTTCAAAATTCTTCCCGATGATTCAGGTTTCTGTAGTACTTGTCGCAAGTAATGGTTCGTCGGTACCTTAATGGTGTGGGATTTGAAGTAAGGTATTAGCTTCTTGGAGGCATTTAATAGGCAAAATGTTAGCTTCTTGATTAAGGGATATCTGGACTCTACGCCCAGCAACCTTTTGCTTACGCAATAGACCGAGAGCTGGACATTTCCCTCTTCTCACTCTAAAGTGGCACTGATGGCGTGTTTTGACACTGCCAAATACAGGTACAATGTCTCCCTATCCACTAGTTTCAAAAATATTGGCACTTGGACAAGATATTCCTTCACTTTTTGGAAGGCCTCTTCACACTAGGCCGTCCAGTCGAACCTATGGTTTCCGCGAAGTATGTTGAAGAACAGGACGCACTTGTCTGTGGACTTCGAGACAAAGCTGTTATTCTTCCCTTCATGCTTTGAACATCCTTGTGCTTTCCTGGTGATGACATCTCGATCAATGCTCTGATCTTGTCCGGGTTGGCTTCTATTTCTCTTTAGCTTACTTGAGGCCCAGAAACTTCCCGGATACCACGCCAAATGTGTACATTTTGGGGTTCAGTTTCATCCCATACTTTCAGATAATGGCAAATGCTTCTGCCAGGTCATCCCCGTGTTCGGTCGAGGTCTTCCACTTGACCAACATGTAATCCATATAGACTTCCATGTTCCTCCCCAGTTGGTTCCAGAACATCCTATTGACCAGCCTCAAATAGGTGGCCCCAACATTCTTAAGCATGAATGGGCATGACAAGGTAGCAATATACACCTTTCTCCATCTGGAAGCTGGTGTGTTCCTAGTCTAGTACATGCATTGAAATCTAGTTGTAGCTGGATTAGGCATCAATGAAGCTCAACTACTCATACCCGGATGTAGCATCCACCATCTGGTCAATCTGGGCTAAAGCGAAGCAACCCTTCGGGTAAGCCTTGTTGAGGTCTGGAAGTTGATGCAGGTTCTCCACGTTCCATTTGGCTTCGGTGCCAACACTGGATTTGCTAGCCAAATAGTATATAAGGCTTCCTGGATGAAGTTGATCAAAGACAACTTCTCGAATTCTAACTTAAGGGCCTCTGCCCTCTCCACCCTTACGGGCTTCCGCTTTTTCCAGGTGGGAATTGCATTTTCGTCAATGTTCAGAGTGTGACACATGATGTTGCGGTTGATTCCGGTCATATTTGAATGAGACTAGGCTAGGACATCTTGGTTCTCTTTCGCCCAGGCGATTATGGCAGCCATGACCTCTGAGTTCAGGTTTCTCCCGACTCGGATTACTTTTGTCGGATTGGTGTAATCAATGCACACCTCTTCCACCTCCTCCATGGTAACTAATGTCCTATCCATTGCTATTCATGGATCCAGTTCATCGTCTTTCCGAACCATTCTCTGTGCCGGCCGCATAGGTGGAACTGGATCTACGTTTTCCTCTTCAATGGGTTCTTCGCGGACCATGAAGATTGGTCGGGAAGAAACGTGATAGCACTTTCGAGCGCTCTTCTAATCTCCCCGTATAGTTCCCATTCCTCCATTATCGCAAGGGAACTTCATGAAGAGGTGGCAGATGTAGGTGATGGCACCGAAGTCGACTAAGGCAGAACGACCAAAGATCACATTGTATGCTGTGGGATAGTCTACCACTACTAAAGTGCAATACTTGAACAAACCTTGAACCTCGTTCCCCAATGTCATGGGTAGCTAGATTTTTCCCATCAAGAGCAATGAATCCCCATTGAAGCTGTAGATCTGCATCGGGTAGGAAGCTAGATCTACCTTTGTTAGGCCAATCATTATGTATGTCAGCTTGAATAGGACATTGACGGAGCTCCCATCATCTTCCAACACTCGGAATACCCTTTTGTTGGCAATTTGGGCATCAATGACAAGGGGGTCATGATGTGGGAAATGAACATTCTGGGCATCCTCTTCCATGAATGTGATGGGCAGGTTCATCAACTTTGAGTGATGGGCCGAAGTTTGAACCAAGGCATACACCTCATCGTCGTGATCAAGCTCGATGAGGTACCTTTTTTGATCATTTCGGGATGGTCCTCCCAGATGCGGGCTTCCTGATATGGTCGACACGTGGCCATCAACTCAAGGAGGTGTAGCTCCAGGAGGATATGGAATTCCGGGTCCAGCACTCATTAGACCTCCAAGTGATTGCACTATTGGGGCCCCTAAGAGGCCTATGCTCCCCATCTGAGAGTGTACCCTCTCTGAGGAGTTCACTACGAGGCCTGTGCACCCTGGGGCAAAGGTTGTCTAGGAGCGACTGGCAGTCTCAGGACTCTTGTTGGCATCCTGACCCATTGGTGGAGATGTCCGAGTTTAATCAGGTTCTCAATCTCGTCCTTTAGCAGACGATATTCTTCAATCGTGTGGCCCACATCCTTGTGGTAAGCATACCTTTTAATGGTGTCCCTTGAATTCTTTCCCCTTTTGAACATGGGGATTGGTTTCTGGTAATGTGATACATTGCCCGTTGCAAGGTAGATGTTTTCCCGGGTGTCAACCAGGTTGATATACTCCGTGTATTGGGGTTCATACCCCTTTTTCCCCTTCTTTGAGGGCTCAGATCAGTTCTGACTTTTGCCTGATATCTTTCCCTAGGATGGGTTTATGCTTGCCTCAGCTGCTTCAGCTTGAGGCGGTTGGGCACCACCAGGAGCGGCATTGTACCCGGTGGGTGCCACTCTGTACCCGGAAAATAGGACTGATGGAGTTGGAGCATATTATGCGAAAATGGGCCTGTAGACTTTCGGGGTGATGAATGACATCCCAAGGGTTCCAGCTGATCTGGACGCCGCTGGGTGTTCCAGATAGATATTTGCTGGATAATGCGCTTCGTATACGAGAAAGGTTTAGACTGTCGACTGGGTTGATGGCTACCATCCAAAAGCTTGGATCCGGGCCTCCTCCCAATTGATGAAACCTTGTGCCTTCCTGATGAATTCTTCAAGGGTGGTCGCCTTGTTGCGTTGCATGTCCTCCTACAGAGGGGATCTAGCTCTGATCCAAGACTATAGAGCCACGAGGTGTTGTCCGTCATCCACCTTAGATTTTTAGGCTTCTTTCGTAAAGCGTTGGATGTAAGCCCTATGGGTTCCCGTGGGATGTTGTTTGACTTTAGCCAGCACACTGACTTGCATGTCCAACTTTATGGTGGCCACAAACTGTTTATGGAAAGCTGACTGCAATCCATACCAAAACTGGATCAATCCCGTCTTAAGTTTTTCCACCACTCTTCTGCAGGTCCAAACAGAGTGATTGAGAAACATAAGCACTTACCGTTTTCTCAGATGTGAGCTATAGTCATCAGGTGATTGTAGCGGGATAAGTGATCTTTGGGGTCCGTATTCCCGATATAGGTGGGTATATCCAGCATCTTGAACCCCTTTGGTAGCACGATGTCTAGTATGTGCTTGGCACACAACTCATTTTCCTCTTCTTCGGAATCAGAACCTCCACCTTTTTGTTTCTGGACCAAGCGATCCGTGACTTTTTTAAGAGCGGCCAGCTGTTCCATGAATTGCCTGGCCATTCCATCATCTAGAGGGACTCTCTCATTCCTCATGTCGTTGAGGTTATTCCTCAAGTCGCCTCCTCAAGGGCGAATCTTTTCCTTGCGGGCCCGCTCCTTTCGGGCGTTGAGGCCATCACGTAAGTCTACTCGGGATGTATTGTCTCCCGATCTGATTGGTTCCAACTCTTCTCCGTGTTTGCACTCTCTGTGATTCTTGTTCACAGAGGCCCTAGGATAAAAGTTTCATCCCTGATCGTCCTATCTAGGGACGTTCCGGGGCTTAGTACATTGCGGGCGCTTCCCTTGCGGATCGTTCGGATGATCCCGCCTTGGAACAGGATTCATCCATTCTTTCCTACAGAATTGCCATGGGTTAGCCCCAATTTTTTTAACGGGATGAGCTCTTTTTTAGGGGTTTTCTTTTCCAACAAGATCAGTTATTATGGATTTTCCTTTTTCATGAGCAAGATTCGATGGGATAGCTCCGAGATGCAGGGATGGTCCTGGAGGAGGAATATGGGTGGTGTCGTTGGGTACGCCAGTCCTGAGAGTTAGGATAGACAGTTGCGTTCCTGGGGGAGGATCGACTAAAGGATTGGTTTCTAATCCATGGGTAGCATTAAATTTCTGAAGAGCTAGGAGGGACTCTTGCATTTGGCGGGTGGCCTCTTTTTGTTCAGCTATCCTGGTTTCTTGATCCACGATCTATTGTCTCAGACAAACCACCTTTGGATCCTCCTGATCAGGATTCATATCCTTTTTTTCAGGATCAACGGGGTTTCTGGCCTCATGATCTTCATATTGCCTTTCATCTTCCTCCTAATATCCTTTGTCATAGTCACCCCCATTCCCAATGTTTTGGGAGTCGTCAGGCAGAGGACCTTGATAAGGATTATCCTCAGATTGGTCTTGAGGAAATGGTTGATTGGGCAATGGTTCTCCATTGTCTTGTTGTTGCGAGTGAGCAAGATCAAACATGGTATGCCTGGTGTTCATCGTTTTGTCACAGATGATCGAGATTGATTCAAGCTTCCTTCAGCTCTCAATGAAAGCACCAAAATATTAACCGAGTTTTTTGGAAACTGGAAATATATTATGAAATAAGAGTTGGAAATAAAGAATTAAGGATGAACAATCACAATTTTTTACGTGGTTGGGCGTTAATGAGCCTTAGTCCATGATTCACTAGTATTAGGCTTTAGAGAGTTTTGACAATGGAGTTTTTCAACAAGTTTTAGCTGAGTTTTTTCTTATAAGAAAAATTCTAGGATCCCTGCTATAGTGCACAACTGGTACTATTTATAGGCAGTCAAGCAGCTTGGGCTGGACTAATCTGGGCCCAATAGGGATGTAATTACAGTTTTCTCGCTAATGGAGCCATAATACAATGAATGTAACATAATTAGATGTTGTTAATTTGGGCCCATTGGGCCGACTTAGGAGTGGCCAAGCCTTTCAGCTGTCCATTGTACGTTAGGACGGACTGGTCTGCGTGGGCTTCCAAGGGGATCCTGGGGACAAGATCTGTCAGAGTAGTGGTAGTAGTATTTTCTAAGAATAGTGTATGTTCCGTGCATACCCTATTCTGCAGGTTAGTAGATGAGACCAACTGCCGGATTTCGTGCGGACAGGTCAGCATCGGGGAAAACTAGGCTTGCCTTATCTGGATGTCTGATTTGGGTTCATTTACTAATGTCCCGATTCATTTACCGGAGTCCTGGTTTGTTCACCAGTACCTGGGATCATTTTCCAAGGTGGACATCGTGACATTGAAGATCTCCTCTGGATTCTTAAGAAGGTCCGTTTTCAATCAACAGTTAGTCTACCAACTTAGTTATCATCCCAGAGGATGTAGGTTGGTCGGGGCCGGGAAGATGAGTCGGCACTGCATCTCAATCCTAGTTCCTTCATTATGCTCACGCCCATTGAATTTTGTTGGGCTCGATGGTGCTTGGGCTATCAGGGTTTCCTTCTATCCCGTTCATTGGGCCCTGGATGGGCCCCAACCTCTTAAGAGAGCCTATGGATCCGTTAGGTCATACCACGTGTCAAAGGTGAAAACACAGGGATAACAATTGCCACTAGAGCTATAAACTTCGCTTCCATGGTTGAGTGTGATATACAAGTTATCTTCTTGGAGCCCCATGAGATTGCACCTCCTTCAAGAGTAAACACTCAACCGGTGGTGGAAAGATTATTTCCTACACCCGATATCCAACTAGCATCGGAATATCCTTCATGTATCCTTGGAAAGTTTGTATAGTGAAGACTATACTCTTTGGTACCCTTAAGGTAACCAATAATTCTCTCAATAACATTCTAATCCTTGATGTGGATGCCAAAAATCCACCAAATAAAAAATCTCTAATCCCTGGTTGGTACAGAGGGATAAAGGCCACTTAATCATGCAATTGGACTCGAGTCTGTAGGCCTTTTTGAATACAGGAGATTGTCTCATGAGAAATGTGGATGCTCGAAATTCAATAGTTATAAAAAGGCCAAAAGCGTGTGATAGGCTCCCATAAACGCCTCGTGGGTACGCCCGATATGCTACGGGCATATCACACCAACTGTTTAAGGGCCCCATCTCGCACCCCTGCACGACACGGCCTCGCGTACCCCCGCACAACAGCCTCGCGTGTCACCAAGGGCCTGCGCGCGCTAGCCACGCGACACCACCAGGATCCGCGTGCGCTGGCCACGCGACACCACCAGGATCCGTGCTCGCTGACCACGTGACACCACTAGGATCCATGCGCGCTGGCCGCGCAACACCACCAGGATCCGTGCGCTGGCCGCGTGACACCATCAGATCCACATGTAGGGTGGCCTCACCCCTAAGGGCTTCGCCCTAGGGTCACGCATGCCTAGTGGCCTCGCCCTCAAGCACCTCGCCCAAGGATCACTCATGCGAAGGGTGGCCTCGCCCCCAAGGGCCTCACCCAAGGGCCACGCGTGCCTAGTAGCCTTGCCCTCAAGGGCCTTGCCCAAGGGCCACGCGTGCCTAGTGGCCTCGCCACCAAGGGCCTCACCCAAGGGCCACGCGTGCCTAGTAGCCTCGCCCTTAAGGGCCTTGCCCAAGGATCATGCACGCGTACCTAGTGGCCTCGCTCCCAAGGGCCACGTGTACCTTGCCTCAGCTGCGTCACGAGGGCCTCGCAGGGGAGCATCTCGCACCCTTCACCTCGAGATGCATCTCCTATGGAGACTTGTGGAAACCCCACCATCTAGAAGTGAAAGCCCAAGTATGTCTCAGAAAGGTAATGTTGGTACAATCTTGTACGGGGTACTGCTTTTAAGATCCCGTACGCCTGACCATGGCACTCATGCAAGACAAGTAGTTGGAGCACTGGGAGAGAAGGCCTGGCCTGCATGCTTCCAACCAGATGTCATAGTCGACACCACTACCACCCACACCACTCATCTGACAATCGTACGGACGAGTAGTGGAGACATCCTCATGGTACCTGGCCATGTACTTGTACCAACAACACCACCTTTGAAACCACTCTCCTGACAGCATACTTATGTACCACCTGGTCCCCTGGACCACAATGTATTTAGGGCCATTAGAGCCCACTATATAATGAACCCCAATTCCACATGGAAAGGGGTTGGAAAATTCATTGTAAGTTGAAGCTATTAAGCAATATACAGTTTTTACTCCATTGTTGATATGTGCTTATCCTTCTATAAGTCCATTCTAAATTCTCATCTAAACATCACCTTGTTTACCTTTGAGTTTTCCAATCTAATTTCGTTGACGAGATTTCACCGTCAACAGTTTGGCGCCGTCTGTTGAAAGAACAAGCATCAAGCCAGTGTTCTTCCATCACTTCCAACGAAAAAAAGATGCTAAGAAGTTCAAAACGCCTACAGCAAATACAAGAGGATGAGGTTCGCCAGAGCGAAGTAGAGCAGAGGGCTTCCAAGAAAGATCCCCCTCCGTCTAAGCGTGGAGATAGACCAGAGGAACCTCTTCCCCCAGGGGAGAGGGAAGCATCGTCCCCAGCTATCCAGCCCGACGGAGGTCATTCAGAGCCAGTAGTGTATCCACTTAACCAGCCCCCGTTGACACCACGCACAGGCCACCAGGACCCAGGTCCCTCGACGCACTGGCCAGGCAAGGGTCCCGGCATACGCTCGGTAAGTTCCAGCTCAAGGACTCGCTTCTACAATTATGAGATTCACGAGTTGCATAAAAAGACTCGAAGGCTGGAAACCACGATAGAGAACATGCAGGAGGTTTTAAACGGCCTATTACAAGGGAAGTCAAGCATACCCCTCCCGAAGCGTAAAGGGAAGGAGCATGAAAAAAGGAAAACACTGTCCCCATAGACGATGGGGGAACCCAAATTTCCACCAATAAAACCCCCCCAGACAAAGTACCATGGGGGACCTAGGCCGATGAAATGTCCCCAGGAGCAAAGGCAGAGAAAAGATGATGGTCGTAAGAACGAGGCCGAAGTCCCCTCAAAAGAGGCACCCCCTGGCCTAAGAAAAGAGCTCCATGGGAAGAGGTCAGAAGTAAGAAATGTACCCCACGCGGTTCCCCCTAGGAACACAACCAAGGAAAGGGATCAGCCCTAGAACCCGCAAGACTCCTTATGCAAAAAGAGGAGGGGACTAGACACCAAAATGAGAAGCCCTCAGGGAAAGATCACCACTGCACTTGGGGGGCACATGAATGACGAAGAATTCAACTGTGACTCACCCTTCACAAGGGAGATTCAGGCTGAGCAAGTGCCCACTGGCTTCAGAGAGCCTCGCATGACTCTGTACGAGGGTACTACATACCCAAAATATCACTTAGACTCCTTCAATAACTTGATGAGGTTAAGAGGGGTCAACAATAGGCAAAGTGTCATTGCTTTGTCGTTACAATTAAAGGAGTGGCGTACAAGTGGTTCAAGAGGTTAAGGCCAGGAACAATCGAGTCGTGGCAACAATTCTCTGATGAATTTCTTAAGCAGCATCATGCAGCCTGTGATTACGTCATGCCAACTACCAACCTTGCTAACATAAAACAACGCGAGAATGAAAGTCTGAAGGACTACATCCATAGGTTCAGTATAGAAGCAACAAAGGTGGGAGATTTAACCAAAGCGGAGCTCAAGATGGCTATTATAGCCGGAGTTCATCTAAGAAGAAAGTTATGGGATAGCATGCTCAAAGGAGAAGTTTTGAATTTGGATGACTTCGAGAGAGAGCACAGAAGTACATACGTGTGGAAGAGGGCCATAAGAACTTCCATGTCGAAGAAAGCGAATCTTCCTCTAGTGGCCATACTACCAATACGCTGGAGATTCCATATAAAAGGGGGCATCGTGCTAGAGGGGTCGCTGACCAAGTTTGAGATCGAATGAAGACCATTTAGCCATGAAAGTCCCCACCCGAGGGGAGATCACCCCAAAAGCAGACGCCTCCAAAAAGGGTCTCCAAAGTAGACGCCTCCAAAAAGGGGCTCCAAAGTAGACGCTTGCAAAAAGGGTCAAAAAAGTAGATGCTTGCAAAAAGGGTCGCCAAAGTAGACGCTTGCAAAAAGGGTCTCAAAAGTAGACGCCACCAAAAAGGGTCTCAAAAGTAGACGCCACCAAAAAGGGTCTCCAAAGTAGACGCTTACGAAAAAGGGTCTAAAAAGTCGACGCTTGCAAAAAGGGTCTCCAAAGTAGATGCTTGCAAAAAGGGTCTAAAAAGTAGACGCCTGCAAAAAGGGTCTTAAAAGTAGACGCCTGCAAAAAGGGTCTCAAAAGTAGACACCTGCAAAAAGGGTCTCAAAAGTAGACGCCTGCAAAAAGGGTCTCAAAAGTAGACGCCACCAAAAAGGGTCTCCAAAGTAGATGCTTACGAAAAAAGGTCTCAAAGAAGATGCTTTCAAAAAGGGTCTCAAAGAAAACGCTTGCAAAAATAGTACTATGCCTAATAACGAGAAGGACGGTTCTCGCAAGAAAAAATAAGCGCGCGCAAAAGTATGTAAAAGGATAACCAGAACCCAAGGGGTCAACATATCCTTATAGATACGAGCAAGGTGCACCAAAGAGAGACCTACTGAACCCCCTTTCACGTGGGTTCCAAAGGACCTTGAGCATGATATATACCAAAAAAAAAATGAAAAAAGAGGGATAATAAAAAGGAAGAGAAGAGTCTACAAGAACGCCTAAAGGCCTCCCTATAGACTGGGGGGCAAGTGTGGATGCCAAAAATCCACCAAATAAAAAATCTCTAGTCCCTAGTTGGAACAGAGGGATAAAGGCCACTTAATCATGCAATTGGACTCGAGCCTGTAGGCCTATTTGAATACAGGAGATTGTCTCATGAGAAATGTGGATGCTCGAAATTCAACAGTTATAAAAAGGCCAAAAGCGCGTGATTGGCTCCCATAAACGCCTCGTGGGTACGCCCGATATGCTACGGGCATATCGCACCAACTATTTAAGGACCCCATTTCGCGCCCCTGCACGACACAGCTTCGCGTGCCCCCGCACCACGGCCTCGTGTGCCACTAAGGGCCTACGCGCGCTGGCCGTGCGACACCACCTGGATCTGCGCACGCTGGCCGTGCGACACCATCAAATTCGCGCGTAGGGTGGCCTCGCCCCTAAGGGCTTCGCCTAAGGGTCACGCATGCCTAGTGGCCTCACCCTCAAGGTCCTCGCCCAAGGATCACGCATGCGAAGGGTGGCCTCGCCCCCAAGGGCCACGCGTGCCTAGTGGCCTCATCCCCAAGGCTTCGCCCAAGGGCCACGCATGCATAGTAGCCTCGCTCTCAAGGGCCTCGCCCAAGGATCATGCATGCGTACCTAGTGGCCTCGCCCCCAAGGGCCTCGCCCAAGGGCCACGTGTACCTCGCCTCGGCTGCGTCACAAGGGCCTCGCAGGGGAGCATCTCACACCCTTCACCTCGAGATGCATCTCCTATGGAGACCTGTGGAAACCCCACCATCTAGAAGTGAAAGCCCAAGTATGTCTCAGAAATGTCATGTTGGTACAATCTTGTACGGGGTGCGGCTTTTAAGACCCCGTACGCTTGACCATGGCACTCATGCAAGACAAGTAGTTGGAACACTAGGAGAGAAGGCCTGGCCTGCATGCTTCCAACCAGATGTTAGAGTTGACACCACTACCACCTGCACCACTCCTCTGACAGTCGTACGGATGAGTAGTGGAGACATCCTCATGGTACCTGGCCATGTAATTGTACCAACAACACCACCTCTAAAACCACTCTCCTGACAGCGTACTTATGTACCACCCGGCCCCTGGACCACAATGTATCTAGTGCCATTAGAGCCCACTATATAATGAGCCCCAATTCCACATGGAAAGGGGTTGGAAAATTCATTAAAAGCTGAAGCTATTAAGCAATATACAATTCTTACTTCATTGTTGATCTGTGCTTATCCTTCTGTAAGTCCATTCTAAATTCTCATCTAAACATCACCTTGTTTACCTTTGAGTTTTCCGATCTAATTTCATTGACGAGATTTCACCGTCAACACTTGATACTTGGATTGCTAGTAAACCTACTAAGTTTACTAATCGCATATGCAATATTCGCTCTTGTGTAATGAGTGGCGTACAACAGGCTTCCTATTGCACTTGCATATTCCAATTGAACCACCGCTCTTCCTAATTCTTCTCAAACTTCATGTTTGAATCAAATGGTGTATATGCTTCTTTGATTTTGAGATGACTAAATTTTTCGAGCAATTTCTCAACACAGTGGGTTTGACTCAACACAAAACCCCCACTATTTCTTCTAGCTTTGATACCTAGAATGGTATCCACCTCTCCAATGTCTTTCATTTTAAAGTTAGAAGATAGAAACCATTTCGTTTATATTATTTCTCTCATGTCATTACTCAAAATCAACATATCATCTACATATAGACACATTAATGACATAGTCATCACAAGTCTTAGAGTATAAGCACTTGTCTAGATTGTTGTGTCTAAATCCATTTGAAACAATGACTTTATGAAACTTCTCATGCAATTATTTTGGAGCTTATTTCAAACCATATAATAATTTGACAAGTCAACACACTCTATGTTCATATCCTTAATGAACAAAACCCTTCGGTTGTTCCATATAGGCCTCCTCCTCGAGATCCTCATTTAGGAAAGTCGTTTTGACATCCATTTGGTGAACCTAAAGGTTATATATAGATGATAATACAAATAACAATCTTATAGAGGTAGTTCTTGCTACCGATGCATAAGATTCAAAGTAATCTATTCCCTCATTTTGTTTGAATCATTTGGCTACTAATCTAGCCTTAAAGATTTGTATGGTGCCATTGGTATGGTATTTCCTTCTAAATACACATTTGCATTCAATTGGTTTAGACCCTTTTGGAAGTTCAACCAATTCCCAAGTGTGGTTTGACATAATTGAATTCATTTCATCATTAATTGCCTCCTTCCAAAAAGTGGAGTCCCTTGAGGACATTGCTTCTTTGAATGTTTTGGGATCATCCTCTATTTAAAGTACTATTGGATGTTGCCAAGTAACTTCCTTATTATTACCTTCAACAAGGTATAGTGTCTCTATTTGACAACACTTCTCACTTGATCCCAATTCTTCTAGCCTTTGGCTACTTCTAGGCAATTTCGGTTGCTCAACAACCATTTTATGAGTCTCCTCTTAAGGCTCTCTAGTTTGAGTTGGTTCTATTAACTTGTTGTCATCGCATGACATGTTCTCATAGAACTCAACCTCCCTTGATTCAATGATTACATTAGACTCCAAGTTTAATAATCTATAAGCTTTGCTATTTTTGGCATAACTCACAAATACACATCTTATAGCCCTTTGACCCAACAAGGTCCTTTTAGGATCGGTGCTCTTGTAATAAGCAAGACACCCCCACACTTTAAGATAACTAATATTTGGTTTCTTTCATTTCCATAACTCATATGGAGATAAATTATTTTTCTTCATGGGGATACGATTCAAAATATGACAAGCGGATAGCAAGACTTCACCCCAAAAACTAAAACTCAATTTAGAAGGTAATTGCATAGCATTAATCATCTCAAGAAATTTTCTAGTTTTCCTTTCCGCTATACCATATTGTTGTCGAGAATAAGGGGTTGTACATTCATGTATAATTCCCATGCTCTTCACAAAACAAGTTGAAATCATTTGAAAAATATTCATCACCCCTATCACTTCTAAGCACTTTAATTTTCCTTTCCAATTGATTTCCAACTTCGGCTTTAGGGGTGTTCGCAGCATGGGTGTGCGGTTTTTCTCCAATTTTTTGGACCGCACCACATATGTAGTATGAACAATTTTCCAAACCGCAACCTGCACTGCATAGAGCTCCAACTGCATTGCAAAAATACAATGCGGTGTGGGTGGTTTATTCCTATTGCCAAATAAATTAACATTTAAAATTTATAATTAATAAAGATTCATAATAAATCTCATAACTAAAGAGTGTTTAACAAAATAATTAAATTTACATCAAACTAATAAAATTTAGCAAAACAATAAAAATACAACAAAACTAATAACAAAGAAAAAAATCTAATATAGAAGTAAAAAATTTAATTAAGGAAGAATATCTTTAGATTGAAGTAGAATATGTGTTAGCATCCTATGAAACATTATATATATATATATTTTTCTAAATATTGTGACTATATAAATATATATGTAGTAGGTTTAAATGTAGTAAAATTGAAAAAACACATAAAAAGTTAATATATATAGCGATGTGGTGCGGTTTAAACCCTGTTTATAAAACTTAAAATGGCAAACCACACCATGTGGTTTGGTAAAAATGAAAATTGCAACCACACCACGAAGGGTTCCAAACCATAAATTGCGGTGTGGTGTGGTGCGGTGTGGGCGGTTTGTGCGGTATGGGAGAATTTATGAACACCCCTACTTTAAACACATTAAATGATTTATATTTATTTTTAAGCAAATATACATATGTGAACATAGAGCAATCTTCTATGAAAGCAATAAAATTACTACTTCCTCCTCTAGTCAACATTCCATTTAGTTCACATAGGTCACTATGTATCAAATCTAACAACTTAGAGTTTCGTTCAACACTTGGAAAATATTTCTTTACAATCTTAGATTTAACACATAACTCACATTATCATGCTCAACATTATCATAATTAATCAATCAAATTTTAATTGCTCTTTTAATTGTGGTAAATCCAATATGTGTGAATCTAACATGCCACAAACTAATATAATTTGACTCAAGCATATAACAATAAAAGAGAAAACTTTATTGTTCACATTGTCAATAGAAGTACAAAATTTAAACATGCCATCACATGCATAACCCTTTCCCTTGGACAAAGTAAGTTTCTGGAATCTATCACAACCTTTTGATTCCCGGTTTGCCAAGCAAATTACCATTCACAATGTTTCTACTCATTTTCGGTACATACAAAATATTGGCGACTAGAACCTTCATGCTGGATGTGAAGAATGAGGAAGAGTCTAATGGAGAGACTTCTAAGTCCAATGTGGTGGCTAATCCTCCTAACAAAGGCAAATGAATTATCAAGAATAAAGGCCAGGGTCAAAATGCCTTGGGACCTAAGAAGAATGAAGGCCAATTCAAGAGTTCCAATAGACCTTGCTTTGTATGTGGCAAGAATGGCTATTTTGCAAGAGATTGTAGGTTCAAAAGGAACCATAATAATGAAGTAAGAGTCAACTCAACCGAAGAAGAGATAGTGACAACACTAAGTGAGATCAAATTCCATGCATGTTACCTATGATAGATCTTTATTCAAGACCTTTGAAGCTCCAAAGGAAGGACATAAAATCCAAATGGGCAATGAGAAAAGGTCCAAGGTTGAAGGAAATGGAACTATTAACTTATTTTTCACATCCGAAAATAAGGTTCTACATACTCATTATTGTTTTCTATGTATCAGAAATGAGTAGAATCCTTGTGAGTGGCAATTTTATTGCTAAACTAGGAATCAAGGTTGTGATAGATTTTGGCAAGCTTACATTGTCCAATACTACAAGAAAAAGAGTCTACATCGATGATTTTTGTCGTCGTTGTAGATCAAGAAATTGTCGCTGAAGGTATACAGCGACGGCATGTCGTCGCCAAAACGGCGTCACTGTAGGTTGGTATGTGTAGCACTCTACGGCGACGACAAAACGCAGTCGTCACAGTAGTGTTTTACTACATCAACAACATGTCGATCGTAGTAGGATATCCTTTTTTTTTTGGACTCGGATATTGCGACGATATGTCGTCGCTGTTGGTGATTGCAAAATTTGAAAATTTAAATTTCAAAAAATTCTACACTAACGACATGTCGCTGTAGGTCCATTGACTGCTCCATCTACAGTGACACCATGTCATCGCTAGAGTTCGTGAGTTTATATGCCTTCAGCGAAGACATGGCGTCCCTGTAGTGTCACGAAAACTCAGATTTTCGTGTTCAGCGTGCACCCTATGGCGACGACATGCTGACATGCCATCGTTATAGGTATACAATTTTTAAAAAATATATATTTAATTAATTATATTAATTAAAATTTATTTAATAAACTATTTAATATTAATTAAATAAATAAATAATAAAACCAATTTAACAATATCCATAGTCTCCAAAATGTAAGATAACAAAAGATAAGTAGTATTGTCTCCAAAACAAAATAAAACAACACAAAATATTAATAATTTAAAAATAGTAATATAATAATACTAAATGTCATCAAAATCAAATTGAATGTCATTTCCGTCGGGCTGTTGTGGTGGTTGCTGTGGTTGAAAGCTTGCCATCATGGACTGTATCTGTTCATATTGACAGGATGAAATGGTGGAGCTTGGATGTTCAGATTTGTTGCTTGCAAAAATTGTTGCATTTGCTGAAAGTTGTTGTTCTGGGTCATAAAGGCTTGACTAAAGTGTTGAATCATGGACTGGAAAGCCTTAGGTGGTATCGTTGGATGGCCAACTGTGGTGGACAGAAATGGTGATGCCTTTGAATGTGAAGAGTATCTGGTGGCATTTGAGGCAAAGGTACTAGTGCTTTTCAACTTCAGTCCAATACCTCGGTTGTGGCCATGACGTTGACCAAGTACCTTTGAGACGACTTGTGTCTCATTGACAATGGCACTTCCTTCTTCAGATTGAGATTGAGATTGAGATTGGGATTGTGTCTGGACTTCTTACTGGAAGGCATCCTGCAGTTTAGAAACAAGACAATTGATACATAATATAATTGAATAATATACATATATACAAAACTTAGAAAGTTACTTACATATGCATCCTTAGCATTTGTGTTCACCTATCCACGATCAGATGATTTTGCATGTCATGGAACACATCGATAATGTTGGACAGCTCATTAGTCTGAAGATTCATCTTTAGAATACAAAATTTAACAAAATATCAGTTAAATATTGAAATTATTATTCAGATAACTTAAAATATTTCAAATTATCTATATATTTTTATTTACCTTCTTAAATCGAGTAGAATAATGAGAAGTCAATCCATGGAGACTTGGCAGCATTTTCCTTTGAGCATGCCATGAACTATGGAGTGGTGAAAAGGTCAACCAACTTCTGCCAACTCTCGTTGTCAATGTCCTCTGGTGGACTCAATCTGGCTGTCTCGATATCATCATACCCTCCATGTTCATCGAAGTGTCTTTTCTTGCGACCTTTTCTATCCTTGTAGCGATCCTGAAACTCTCGCTCAATCCCAGTCTCTATCAGTCGCCGCTCAGGGAGAGCTCGGGGAAGAATGAAAAATTCCTTCAAAAAAAATGGTGAGATTTTTTAAATTATAAAAAAAAACATTACATGTGAATAAGTAGATAAATTTACCTCAAACTTTTGCATCAATCCATTATTGTGCTCATTCGGAACACTCTGGCATGAGTCATTATATAACGGGATATGGTGACCAATAAGGTTGCCAATAAGTCTCGTGAACAATGTCCCAAAATCACAAACTGCTTTGTAGGTTCCCTTCTTCATAATAAATTGTAGAGCCAACTGACATTTATTGTCGTTGACGAGCTACTGCAAATTTTTGGATCAAGAATAACCTCTTCTTTTTGCGGTAGTTGTTGTATATGTTAATTAAGCAATACAATTAAATTGAATAAAATAATAACAATTTGTCATTTATTCATAAAAGATAGACTAATTATAGTATATTACCTGTCTCACAGGAAGTAGGAATTCGCGTGGGATCTGGAGGAGGAGGAGGATCCGCCCCATCACCGCCATGAGAACGAGCAACAATAGCATAAATATATTTGCAGTTTATATAATTATTAACTTAAATTCAGTTATACTTGGAGGTTAATTACATAACTTAAATAATTTCGGTAATGCATTTGAAACTATTGAAAAACAAACATTGTTGAGAAAAGTCATATATTGATTGAAAAGTCATGAAATTAAAACATACACATTAAACATACAAGTATGAACATGCATAAGAAAATATTATTCCTCATCAATGTTGATTCCTACATCATCATATGTACTTTCTAAATCATCTTCACTAATTTCTTCATCATCATCATCATTGATGAAATCATCATCCACATCCGGAACAGATCAAGACGTTTCCCCAATTATGTTGGTGTGACCAGGTCGATCCAAATGCATAATCTCCAACTCTCCTAATTCCACGGTGAGTACAAAATTTTATGAAGTGCTACCATGCATGACATCAACCTCGTTATCATCATCGATTCTTGGATGATCCCAAATCCTTCGATGATTGATTTCTTCTACTACCTTCAAATTTTTGTTTCTTGAAGGATCTTCCAAGTAGAAAACTTGTTTTGCTTGAGTGGCGAGAATAAATTGATCGTTCTTGTACCATTCAGAATTAAACATGATACTAGTTATGTTATTCCAGTCACATTTCGACCCTTGTTTGCATCAGTGTTGAACCATTTGCATCATAACAATACTACCGAGTAACCATGGGAATAACATAACTCTACAATCTCCTCAAGTTGGCCATAGAAAGTGAAACCATCGGTTCCTAGCAACGAAACTCCATTATTTTGAGTGGTACGTCTTTCGTTACGACTATGGACCAAAAACTTCACACTGTTAACAATGCAAGTCGTGTAGGAGTTTGCATTCGAATTGGACCCGTTTGCTAAAGCAAATAATTCATCAGTACACTCAGTTGACTGTACTTGCCGCAAACAAACCATCTATAGATTATGAAAAAAAAAACATAATGAGATGAGTATTAATCGATACAAATTTCGTAAGAATTCTATAGTTTTGATAATTTACATTCAATTTAAACCAGATAGGGAAATCTTTTATGAAGATTTATGTTTGAATTTTCTCGAAGGCATTCACTGTATAACACAATTAAGGTAAGATAACAGTTTTCCATGAATTAAATTTAATGAATTTATATATGTGTTGAGTTACTTACTCCATATATGGTTGGATTTCAGAGCAATTGTTGAGTATAAACCACTCCGCTTTTTTTCGATGAAGAAAATCAAGGGATATGATTTGTTTTTGCTACTTTGACGACATTGTGATTCAAAAATTGACAACTGTCTTTTAGGAATAACAATATCCACATTTCTTTCCGGACGATTAAATTTAGTTTGTACGCCTTGAAGATATTGCGAACAAAAAGTCAAAGCTTCATCAGCAACATAACCCCCCGCTATAGAACCTTCATGGCGCGCCTTATTCCTGACATAATTTTTCAACTTCTTCATATATCGCTCAAACGAATACATCTACCTCATGTAAACTAGTCCTCCGAGGATAGCTTTTTGTGGTAAATGAAGAAATAAATGAATCATTATGTCAAAAAAGGTTGGAGGAAAAATTAACTCCAACTTGCACAAAATTTGTATCACTTGATCTTCTGCATTCTCCATGTCCTTAGCAACCAATGTACGAGCACAAATTTGCTTAAAGAAATTACAAAGCTCAATGATTATCTTCGAAATAGACTTATCCATGTAGCCTCAAACTCTTACCGAAAACAGACGTTGCATAAGAATGTGACAATCATGGGATTTATACCTAACAATGTTGCCATCATTGTCAGTTACTTTCTTAGAGAAATTTGAACTGAAGCCATGAGGAAGTCTAACTCCTTTTACGAACTGACAAAAAAACAATCTATCATCCAGTGTGAAAAAGTACATAGGATGTGGTTTGATCAACTTCTTACCGTCTTCCTTGAGGTGCAACTCTTCTTGGATACCCCAATTCTTCAAGTCTACTCGTGCGCTGGTGGTGTCTTTAGATTTCTCATTCATAAGAAAAGTACCGAGTAAACTGTCACAAACATTTTTCTCTACATGCATCACATCTAAAATCGTGCTTCAATTCAAGTTCAGACCAGTGATCAAGTTCAAAGAAAATACTATTTTTACTCAAATTAAGCTCTTTTGGATATTGCTTTCTTTTCACACCCCTGAAACTGACATGTTTACTCGGCAAGCAATCTGGAACATGTGCTAATTGTTTGAGTATGTCTTGACTACTGAATTTTCTTGGAGGACTTCCTTTTTCATAATTCCCATCAAACAAGAAACTCTTCCTCCACTTATGCGTAGGAGATAAGAATCTTCTATGACCAACATAAGTCGTCTTCCCAATTACCCGACATGAAAGAGTGTCTTTGTTGCATGAAGGATATGTCATATATCCTTGGCCACACCAACCAGACAAACTACTATGGGCTGGAAAATCATTGATAGTCCATAATAGGGCTGCACACATTCTGAATACACTGTTCTTTGCAATGTCTCTAGTTTGAACTCCTTCACCCCACAACTCCTTCAATTCGTCTACCACAGGCCTAAAAAAGACATCCATGTCTTTCCCAGGTGATTTCAGACCGGGAATCAATAAGGTGAGCATGAATGATGACTTTTTCATGCACAACCAAGGAGGCTTATTGTACGTGCAGAATATTACCAGCCACATGTTGTAAGATAGACTCATGTTACCAAATGGATTAAAACCATCAACAACCAAAATCAATCGAACGTTTATGGGTTCTTTGGAAAAATCAGGATATTTGGAATCAAATTGTTTCCAAGCACCCCCATTAACAGGATGGTGCATCATACATCTTCTTTCGACCATCCCATACTATGCCAGATCATATAATTTTTTGTATGCCTTGAACCATAAAGACGCTTCAGCCTAGGAGTCAAAGGGAAGTACCACACACACTTTGTGGGCCACTTTTTTCCCCTTTGTGTCTTTTTCAACCTATCGGCTCTCACCACATACAGGACAATTCTGTTTTTGGGAATTCTCCTTCCAAAACAAACAACAGTCATACTTGCAAGTATGAATTGATTGATAAGCTAACCCTAACTTCCTCTTTTTTTTTCATAGACTCATAAATTGAAGTCGGAATCGTATTCTCCTTCAGGAATGCAAATTTCATAAACTTCAAAAGTTCATCATAGGAACTATTTGTCCATTTATTCATAACATTCATGTGCATAATCTTCACCAAGAAGTTCAAAGAAGACAACCAAGTACAACCAGGGTATAACTCAACTTCAACCTCTTGAAATAGGTCATCAAATTGATTCTCCGCACTATTGCCACCGCCATATGAAATTCCTTCATTCACGCCTTCTTCGTTAGTGTCTTGTTCACCAATAACATCATTGATGATGTCAATCATCTCATCAGTCACTGGAGCCCCATCGTCCACTATTTGATGCATATCAACTTCACTGTGGTAAGTCCACTTCACGTATCACTGCAGAAACTCATATCTGTGAATGTGAGCCTCCACCACATCCAGTTTCTGATTAAGCACATTGACGCACTGAACACATGGGCATCTGACTTCTCCCAAAGCATTCAAATGATTCTTGGCCATTTGAATAAATGCTTGAAGACCATTCCAAAACTCATCAGAGTTATGTCATCTATTAGTTATCCAACTCTTGTCAATCGTCATAACTGATTCAAGTGGAAAATAAATCATCACAATGTGATAATCATAAAAAAAAAACTACATTTATTTGCTAATAATTTTATGAAATCTTATGAATAAATTACTAAATTTTATGAATATACATTATCAAATTTTAGGAATATATATTATTGTTAGTTATGAATGTATTATAAAGTTTCATTATATAATCATATATTTAATTATAATTATTATTATGTTATTTAATAAATATCAAATTCTTAATATAATTTTCACTTTTTATTTTATTAAAAACAACAATAAAATTTTATTATTTTAATCTTAAATTAATTTTTAGAATAAAGTTAACTTAATTAACTATTTTATCTACATATATTATCAAATTTTATGAATATATTATAAAAGTAATTAAATAAATAAATATTTAATTACAAATTTATTAATTTACCACTAAAGATTATTATTTTAATTTCTACTTATTTTATAAAAAAAATATTGATAATGTTTAATGATTGTAAAATTATTATTTTAATTTACACTTTATAATTTTTACTTAATTTTTATTAATTGATTTAAAATTTATTAATTAAAAATTTTAATCACACTACTTTAAAACTATGTTGTAATGTTTAGTTTTTTTAAATCTACAAAAATTTCGGCAGCATAACGATTGTAATCTAACATATCCCAAATTTTAAAATCTGCATAAAAACATATATACCAGTCCCAGAGCATACATAAATTTTAATACAATCATTTAAATTGCAAACAAATAACAAAAACAAATTATAAACATATTCCCAAATCAACATATTATTTATCTAACATAACATATATATAATAAAAAAAACATAATATAAACATCTAATATAGATTTATCTAACCTATCGCATAGAATACCCAATACAATGAAATACCACCTAAATTAATATTTTTTTATAACCTAATATTTAATTTTATTATAATAAAATATTAAACAACTATAAAACTTCTTTATGTCAAATTAACTTTTTTATTATCAAAATTAAACTAAATTAGCATATACATTAATCTATGAAAAAAATTCATCAACATAAACAATCAACATTTCCTTATAAAAAACATATACACATAAAAACATTCACATTAATTTATATACATATACATATATATATATATAAATAAACATATACATATATAACACAAAAAAAAAAGTAAAGATAAATAAATGAACAATCTGAGCAATACCTAATGGCAAATTTCTCTATTATCTGAAAAAAGAAATGAACAAAACAAACATCAAAATCTCAAAAACTTATTTTTACCAAAAACTAAATAACCACAAAACAGACACACATATACTAACAAAAAATACATTTTAAACCATAAAATACAAAGAAAAAAGGATTAGATTACCAAAACAAGGCAAAATGGCAGCAAAAGGCTCGGATGGACGAAGAACTCTCTGGTTTTTCTAGAATTTTTCGCAGAACATGAAGAAGAAGGCTCTGCTTGGGGGCTTATATCGATGTGACCTATAGCGGCGATGAGCTAATAAGAATGTCGTCATTGATATCAAACACACTATTTCACTCAAACGGTGAGATCCTACAGCGACGACAATAGTGAATAGTACACGAATACTCTTGTGTGCTATTTTGTACTCTACAGCGATGACATGGCAGTGAAATTTGACTTAAATTTTTTGGCAGTTCATGTTCCCACGTTTTATTTTGAGTCCTATTATGACGACATGTCGTCGCTGTAGAGTACAAAATAACTGACAAGTGGATTAAATTGGACTCTATAGCGACGACATAGGGAGTGAAAAATAGGTAACCGACTCTTGGCAGTTAAGTTCCCTCCCTATCCTATTGAGACGACATGTCGTCACTCTTGAATAACATATTTCCCTCCTTTTTTTCCACGATTACTCTATAGTGATGACAATTTGTCGCTATAGGGGGGTGCAAATAGGCAACCAACTCACGGCGGTTGAGTTCCCTGAGCATCCTACAGTGAGGACGAGTCGTCTTTATAGACAAACATATTTCCCTTTTTTTCAACGAAGTCCCTACAGCGACGACATGTCGCCATAGAGTCACTTCTCGTCTTGTGTTCCCTCCAAATTCCTGATACTGTGTCATCGTTGTAGGGTATTAGGAATATGGAAGGCCTGGTTATGTGTTGTGTGATGACACATTTCGCCGCTGTAGCTTATTTTTTAAATAAATTAAGAAAAAAATATTTTTCATGGATTTTGCCTGCATACAGTGACGACTTTGGAGTCATCATGTCGTCGCAACAGATGTCGTGTTGTAGAGTCTTTTTCTGATAGTGAAAGGGGAATGTATTTGTGGGATAAGGATATGCTTGTGATGACATGTTCAAACTCTCTACATCAATTGATAATTTGAACAATAAAGTTTGTAGTTGTTCTTGTTACATTGTTACACCCAGATTTTGAGATAAGTAACTCTGAAAACTGGGCTCGTTAGGTGTGAGCTCGAAACATATGCGGTCATCATATGATCTAACCGTCAGACCTCTTTGAAGTAAACAATGACCTCGAGGATGTGTAGCCTCGAATATTCTCTAAGCTCAAAAAATCCATGGAATGACACTTGTATATATTTTTCCTTGATTGCCTTCAGGCCAGATGGCTCAAGCTCGAGAAGTGCAAGATCGAATGTGACAGCATCGTCAGCATGTTCCAAGCATAGCGCGAAGCTAGGTGACAGGCTCGTGATTGACTCATGGTCCCGGCAAGTTCAATACTAATTGTTGATCTCGAAGATTTGATGAATCATGTGGGTTAATCAGTTACGTGTGAATACGTTTATTGTTGTACAATCCCAATATTTACGGGATATCATTTAATTTGTTATCTGTTCCCGATCTTCATGGGACGTTTCCGTGTATGTAGGAAATAATTCATTAAATAACATTATATTAAGTGATTTACAGAATATCTTCTTGA
Organism: Humulus lupulus; assembly: GCF_963169125.1. Taxonomy (NCBI): domain Eukaryota; kingdom Viridiplantae; phylum Streptophyta; class Magnoliopsida; order Rosales; family Cannabaceae; genus Humulus; species Humulus lupulus. The sequence goes on along the minus strand of NC_084794.1, from coordinate 75,487,005 downwards.
TATATGTGGGAATGAATTCTGCAACCTTCTCTATAAATAGAGAAGGAAACACCATTTGTAGGGGACCGATTTCTGATTTCTTAATAGAAAATTCTGGCAACTCTTCTCTGAAAAGTTTCCAGAAAACTCCCAAGTCTTAATAACATAGACTCGTGGACTAGGCAGAGCTAACTGCTGAACCACGTAAAAATCCTCTGGTTTTCCTCTTTATTCATTTGCACCAATATTTTATTGTTTAATTGCTCTACTATTTAAGTTGACAAAAAACGGCGTCAACAGTTTGGTGCTTTCATTGAGAGCTATTAAACGGTACGTGTGTAAGTCTATTTAGTCAGGAAGCCTCTCAGATTAGCAATGGCTGCAAATGATCCCAATATTCCTAAAGAGGAGATTTTAGATGAAGCTGAGTACCCCCAGTGCCCTAGAAAGCAGCCTATGGTGAATTCTGACCCCAATGAGAGGACTGGATCATCTGACTCTTGGGGACCACCTGGCCCTAGGGACAACGAGGACATGTACTACAATCCTGAACGATACGTCCCAATAGTGGAACTCGAAAATCGTCAACTGCGAAAACAATTGGCGAAAGCCAAGAAACACAATGAAGAGCTAACCAGGTTGGCAGCTGAAGCGCAAGCGACCCATGCCCCACTTCCACAAGAGGCCCAGGATCCACTTCTGTGGGACGTCCACGTCCCACCGCGAAGGCCTCGAGGGCGGTCGCGCAAAAACGTTGCCACCCGAAGAGCGAAGCAGTCTCCGCCACCAGCAGAACAGCCTGCTCCACCGAGGCCCTGGAGAAGTTACCGGGCTGGAGGTCCTGCCAGCCCAACTGTAGAGGCACCATCCGGAGTAGGGAATAACCGAGCCCCCTCAAAGGCTAGGACCCAAAATCCTGGTACCGCGCAGAACATTGTAGAACCTAATCGAGCGAACTCAGGGCCTTCCAGGCCCCGTAATGGATGGCAGCCACCATCGCCAATAAGGTATCCCTCATCAACTCGGAGGAACGCCCAACCGACCCATGGTGATAAGGAAAGGCGAGCTGGGCGAAGGCATGGAAATGGGGAAACTACTAGGGAGCATAGGGGTCCCCATCCCATGAGAAGAAAAATGTCTCGATCTCACACTATTGAGACGAGACAACCAACAAGAAACCAATCTCGAAATAATCGTGCAACGATCCATGTCAGTGAAGGCTCGGGTGACACCAAGTCTGTAAGTATATACGACTAGGAACGTAGAAACACTGGAAATCAAGGTGATCACCCAGATTTACAGGAGCATTTGAACCATAATCAGGGGCATGGCAATCCCCCGAATTCGGACATGAGAGACCATCTCAACGGGCACAAGCACCCCGCGCCGAGGCGGGGAACTGGAGTTGTAATCAACGATGACCAGTTCCCGCTGCTTCAAGTCAGACCCCCCATGGATTCAGTCCAAGAAAGGATTGATCAGTTGGAAAGAGCATTCAAGCTCTTACAAAATGAACGAGGCCGGGAATGGGACAAAGAGTTCGATGAAGAACTCGAGCCCTTCGCCCCACATATTTCTAGCACCCCGTTTCCTCAAGGGTTCATAATTCCTCATGTCCCACCCTTTGATGGGAATTCAAATCCGTCCAGCCATTTAAGTACGTTCAACACAATCATGCGAGCCAGTAATGTGGGCTACGAGCTCAGGTGCATGCTGTTCCCAGCCTCATTCACGGGACCAGCGATGAACTGGTTTGAAAAGAATAAGAGACATTCGATTGCTTCTTAGGATCAATTATCAAGAGATTTCAAGAAGAAATTCAAGCCCATGGTCGGCATTAGGCCCGAGGCGTCTACCTTGACCAATGTCAGACAGCAGCCAAATGAAACACAGAAAAGCTATCTCACAAGGTTTAACTTGGAAGCCCCTCGAGCCCGTGACGTCGACGACAGTGGCCATTTAATGGCTGTCTGAGCTAGAGTAATGCCTGGAAGTCCTCTCTGGGAGGACATGCAAAGAAAGCCTGTAAGTTCCTTAAACAAGTTCAATCGACGAGCTCAGAGGTTTGTCGATGTAGAAAAGGCGAGGTCAGCATTTAATATGACCTCTCAGCCCATATCTACAACAACAAACGCAAACTCTGCCTTCACCTCGGTGGTTCCTATGACCTCAAAACCCCCTGGGGACAACCCTTCTAAAAGGAAGAAGAATGAAGGGAATAATCCCGAGGCTGAAGGGGGAAAGAAGAAGAAAGGGGAAAGATATTTCTCCGTATACAAGGTGTATACTGAGCTCAATGAGTCTCGGGAGAATATCTACCTGGCTAATGAAAACTAGGTCCCTTTCAGACGGCCTGACCCCATGAGAAACCAAAAGGCAAAAAGAGACTCCTTCAAGTACTGCAGATTCCATAGAGATATCGGACATACAACCGATCAATGCAGGCAATTAAAAGATGAGATCGAAGGTCTAATCTCGAGAGGATATTTCAGGAAATATGTGAGAAATCAAAACCCCAATCAGGCTTCCACCAGCCAAAGGACAGCAGGTGCACCACCTGCCCAGAATAGCAACTCCCGAGCAAAGAAGGATGAACGACCCCCTCTGATTGATGGAGAAGATGTCATAACCATCTCGGGGGGACCACATATTGCAGGATTGGGCAGGAACGCCCAGAAAAGATATGTGAATGAGCTGAAAACTGGTGACGGGTCTCCCTACGAACCCGAACCCAAAGCTCCGAAACATCAAAGGGTTGAATCTCAACCCATAAATTTTACTGAAGATGACGCATCCCATGTGTAGTTCCCTCATAATGACTCGTTGGTCATAACCCTTCAGCTCGCGAACAAGAGGGTACACCGAGTCCTGATTGATAACGGGAGCTCAGTAAGTATCCTCTACATGGCCACTTTAGAAAAGATGGGACTCGCGCTCTGCGACCTAAAGGCCTGTGCAACGACATTGTACAGCTTTTCAGGAGAAGGGATTGCCTGTATGGGATCCATCGAACTCCCCGTAACCTTGGGAGACTTCCCAGTCTCGACAACCAAGATGATTGAATTCGTAGTTGTGGATCTTCCATCACCCTACAACGTACTGCTCGGGAGACTCGCCCTAGTAGGGCTGGGGGCAGTTTCATCTATTAGGCACCTGGACATCAAGTTCCCGACTTCTAATGGCATCGGGACGCTGAAAGGGGACCAGCTCGCGGGAAGGGAATGCTACAACATTTCCGTGAGGGGAAGGAAGTAGACAAGTGCACAAACACTTGTAGTATTTCAAAGTAAGGATGGGATAGTCTTCGAGATAGACGAAGAGATCGATCCAAGAATAGAAGAGATGGCTAACCTCGAGCCTCTAGAAGAGCTCGAAGAGGTTGATCCCCCAAAATCTATGAAGGTAGGGAAAAACCTTCTGGAAGAAACAAAGTATCAATTAATTTGCTTCCTGAGGAAGAACCAGGATGTTTTCGCATGGTCACATTCGGACATGGTAGGGATAAGTTTGAATGTGATAAGCCATGTCCTTAACATTGATAAGAGCTTCGCCCCAAAGCAACAAAAATGAAGACTCTTGGACGATGACAGAAAGAAAGCCCTAAAGGAAGAGGTCGACAGATTAAAGGCGAATAGATTTATATGAGATGCCTTCTACCCTAATTGGGTCGCCAACCCGGTACTAGTTCCAAAACCTAATGGAACGTGGCAGGTTTGTATTGATTACTCTGACCTCAATAAAGCATGTCCTAAGGACTGCTTTCCTTTACCTCGGATCGACAAGCTCGTAGATGCCACAGCTGGGCACTGACTTATGTCATTCATGGACGCTTATTCTGGATATAACCAGATTGCCATGCATGCCCCAGACCAAGAGCATACGAGTTTTGTGACAGATACAGGGTTGTACCGTTACAATGTCATGCCTTTCGGGCTAAAGAATGCTGGAGCCATCTACCAAAGGCTCGTAAATATGATGTTCTCCAAGCAGATAGGTAATAAAATGGAAATGTATGTTGATGATATCTTGGTCAAATCTAAACATAACAACAACCATGCGGACGACCTTAAAGGATGCTTCACCGTGCTACGAATGTACAACATGAAGCTCAATCCCCAGAAATGCTCCTTTGGAGTATCTTTGGGGAAGTTCCTGGACTTCATTGTGAACGCGTGGGGAATAGAGGTTAATCCTGAAAAGATCCAGGCGTTAATTGACATGCCCTCACCTTGAAAACATAAAGATGTTCAAAGTTTGACTAGACGGATGGCGACATTAAGTAGGTTTATCTTGAAATCTACAGACCGTTGTCTTCCATTTTTCAACCTTCTGAGAGGGGGCAAAAAATATGAGTGGACAGAGTATTGTGAGCTGGCATTTCAGGAGCTCAAGAAGCATCTCGCGGAACCTCCCATATTGTCGAAGCCTATCACAGGAGAAATTTTGTACCTATATCTCACTACAACCGAGCACGCCATCAGTGTCGTGCTTGTCCGAGAAGACCAGAAGGTACAAAAGCCAGTATACTATGTCAGCAAAAGGTTATTGGGGGAAGAATCGAGAAACCCATTAATGGATAAGTTGGCTCTCAGCCTAATCCACTCATCTCGAAAGCTCCGACCTTACTTCCAAGCACACCCCATCCATGTGCTGACTGACCAACCACTACGACAAGTCTTGTCGAAGCCAGAAGCCTCGAGTCGATTATTAAAATGGGTTGTTGAGCTCGGACATTTCGAGATCACTTATCATCTGAGAACAACCATAAAAGGGCAGGCATTGGAAGACTTCATAGTGGAATGAACTCGAATGACTGGCAATGAAGTTATAACCCCAACCCACGAGCTGTGGAAACTTTATGTCGATGGGTCCTCCAACGAGAATGGGTCGGGGGCAGGAATTATATTGATCACTCCAACTGGAAATCAATTTCACTCCGCCTTAAGGTTTGGCTTCAAAGCATCTAACAACGAGGCTGAATATGAGGCTCTATTGGCCGGACTTCGAATAGCCAAGGAACTCAAGGCTAAGGCGATACATTGCTACAGTGACTCGCAGTTGGTGGTCAACCAAATTTTAGGAGAATATTAGGCTCGTGGCATAAGGATGGCCACATATTTAGAAAAAGAAAAAACAACACTCGAAAATTTTGAGTTTTATACAATAGAGCAAGTTCCCCGAGAACAAATTCGAACGTAGATGCACTAGCCAAGCTTGCCACATCCACTGAGGTTGACGAGCTGAATGTTGTGCCAATCGAGCATCTGTCGACACCCAGTATAAGCGAGCCTGAACAAGAAGATGTCTCCATGATTAGCTCCGAGCCAACTTGGATGACCCCAATAGTTGATTACCTTGAAACCAGCATTCTCCCAGCAGAACGAAACAAGGCTCAGAAATTGATGTATCAGATTCCCAAATACACTATTATGGAAGGAAGGCTATATCGGAGAGGATACTCTATGCCACTACTCCGATGTGTGACTCCACCCGAGGCCAAGAAGATCCTAGAAGAGATACATGAAGGATTCTGTGGGGACCACACTGGGGGGCATAGCCTCTCAAAGAAAATTATATGACAAGGATACTTCTGGCCCACTATCGAAGCAAACTCATTTGATTCTGTCAAGAGATGTGATAAGTGCCAATAGTTCGCTACAATCCCGCAAGCTCCACCTTCTGAGCTAACTATGATGACCTCCCCATGGCCATTTGCGGTTTGGGGAATTTATCTCATAGGCTCGTTGCCAACTGGCAAAGGAGGAATTAAGTATGCAGTAGTCGCGATAGATTATTTTACAAAGTGGAACGAGGCCGAACCTTTGGCAACGATTAGCTCGAAGAAAGTCTTGGAATTTGTGGTAAAAAATATAATCTGCCGATATGGAATGCCAAGGAAGATAGTATCAAATAATAGAACTCTGTTCGACAGTGATCTGTTTATAAATTTTTGTGAGAAGAATGGGATAATGAAGAGCTTCTCCTCTGTTGCCCATCCCCAAGCAAACTGACAAGTCGAAGCTGTAAATAAGACTCTAAAAAGTTCTAGGAAAAAGAGATTGGAAGAAGCTAGGGGAAAGTGGCCCTAGGAGTTGCCCCAAGTCCTGTGGTCCTATCGAACCACAGCTTGCACTTCAAAAGGACATACCTCATTTTCCCTAGCATATGGATGCGAAGCCATGTTACCAATCGAGGTCGAAATACCCACTATTCGTAGCCATGCTTATGACCAAGCCTCGAACCAATCCCAGCTCGAAGTAAGTCTGAACCTGATCGAAGAAAGACGGGACGAAGCTCACCTAAAGATGCAACATATCAGCAGCGAGCTACCCAATATTTCAATAAAAAGGTTCGGGACAGGAAATTTGGATTGGGAGACTTGGTATTAAGGCGTGTGTTCCTAGCTACGTGGGACCCAGCCGCTGGCGTACTTGGGCCTAATTGGGAAGGACCTTATCAAATCGAGTCAGTTATTTGACCTGGAGTCTACAAATTGGCAAGATTAAACAGAGAATTGGTACCACGAGCATGGAATGCCGAACATTTGCGACCTTACTATCAATAATGTAGGAATGATGTTTCCTGTAACCATGCTTGTTTATCTTTACTAAGCTTCTTAATTGTTCAATTCTGAATAAAGTTCATTTTCGTCTCAATATGTTGGATTTTTTGCAAACTCTCTTAATTTAATAACCTATGGTCACACTCATAGGACATTAAGGGGGCATCCGTGGTATACATACGATAAGTTTGGAAAAAATTGCTCAAAAATAAGCATACACAAAAACAAGCAAATGTCTGGATCGTTAACCAGATTATTAAAAGTAAAGTGTTTGGATATAACCAAATACACGAGCTAAAATTTGGACATAACCAAATTATATAAAATAAAGTGTCTGGATATGACTAGGTATGCGAACCAGTACAATCTAGATATAACTAGATCGAAAATATATGTGTATGGATTATGAATCAAACACGACCTAAATAGGTTTGGAACAAACCAGCTAAAATTGATAGACACAAGTAGGAAAAAATTAACCTACTGCGAGCAAAGTTGATACCGAGGATGGAGTATTTTGCAACAAAAGTTGCAAACCTCACAACCTTGGGGAGCTACTCGAGGACGAGGAAAAGTAACTAGGAAAGAAAAATACAACTAAACTACCTATCTTACACGCCATATAAGTACTTTCAAAAGTGCAAGGTAAAAGTAAGTTTCGACCTAGATAATAAAACGAGATCGGATACGGATATATCAAGCAAACTACGCGAGAACGCATGGAAACTCAAACTTAAATCCAACATGTGTTTGTATGAATAAGCAAACATAAAGGCAAACCTTTAATATAAATTGCTTGAAATATTTTATTCAAGAAATGTAAAGCAAAAATATTAAAGTAAAGTCAAATATGGTATTACAAATATCATAGATGAATAGCTCTTTTACGAGCTGTAAATCATTTTTACCTCAAGGGCATAAAAAGCAAAAGATAAAAACTATTACAAAAGATTCAGAGGGATGCAGCCTAGGATCGAGATTTAGGAGGCAAGAGCACCCTCCTTAGCCTTCTCAGCATTCTCCGTGGCCTTCTCAGCATTATCAAAAGCATTACCCTCACCAGGACGAATAGCATGACTATCCTCCCGAGCAGCCTCCTCCTCATCAAGTCGAGCTTGCCATTTGGCCATAAGCTCTTCCTCAAAAGATCCCAAGAAGCTCGTATCGAGATCGATGTTGCTGGCCCAAATCCTGTACATGGCCAAGTAAACATCCCGATCCTTCCTCTGCTTGAACTCTTCGAGAAGACGAGCTTTTTCATCCTCCATCACCTCGAAGGTGGCCTTTTCTCCTCCTCAATCTTTGCATTGATCTTCTCAAGCTCCTCAACCCTGGAGCTCTTCTCTTTGAGCTTATTTTTTGCCTCCTCGAGTTCGACATTCAGCTTCTCAAGCTCCTTAACCCTGGAGCTCATCTCTTTTACCTCGGCCTCCAGTTTTGACTTCGCGGCTTTGTACTCATCTGCGAGCTTGAGCTAGAAATCCTTCGCCTCCTAAGCATAGGACATGCTCGTGTGGATCTCGTTGTTCAGCTTGTAATTCAGCTGAGCAAATGCGGTAAGAGACTAGCACACAAACAAATCAAGTTAGAACATACTCTAAGAAAAATCCCAACAAATAATCAAGTAAGAGAGGTTACTGCGGATGCGAGCTCAACACTTTTTTCGTAAAGGAAGTTGCAGTCCCGAGCATTGACCAAAAACTGCCACTGAGGACCCTTAAAATTACTGATACTTTGGCCTACCTGAGACAGGACGTCCGAGCCCAGGGTGGCCCCATGAGTCCCAGCAGCGTTGTCAACGACATACTCATCAACATGAGTAGAAATCGACAACAGGCGCCCTTTGGAGGTCGCTGGTTTCTTCGAAAGTGGGCCGAGCATTGGGAGGATCTTGATGGCAGGAGGCAAAGGAGGAACACCTATTGGGGAAGCATCGATCTGGGAAGTGGGATCCACGGCCGAGCTCGCAACAATGGGAGCTAGGGAAGGAGGAGTCTTCTCGATCCTCTTAGGGACCTTAGCAGGCCGATCAAACTTTTGCGAGGCTCTCGAGCGCTTACTTTTCTTGGCGCCCTCACCCTTGGCGAGCACGTTCTCGAGATCGGAGTCCATTTTACCTACACAATCAAATCACATTAGAAAAGGATTTCAAGACGCTAAAATTAGCATAATGTAGACAGTTAAAGGAATTAAATTCAAGTGACAAGGGACCTAACTAGAACTGTCCCCTCGGCGACCACGTAATTCCCCTATCTTCGAAGGAGGCAGGGGGAGTCCCTTCCCTATATGTGGAAGTCAACCTCAAAAGATCCCTATAATCATTTTTCCCATATTGGATGGCTATTCCATCCCAAACCTCATTCAGACTATACATTGTGTTATATTTCCCTAGCCATCTATCAAACCTATGGAACTTATCATCTACCCAGGACCATACATAAAAGTTGTCCCTGTCATCTTCGCATAAGATTAGGGTGTCGGGTTTGTGTTTAAGTAAGGAAGGAGACCACAAGGTCGAACTAAGAATGATCTTACCTCTGTCACTCGAGCTCGAAGCCTCGTCATTGGAATCGTTCCCCGAGCACAAACTCCTGGGGCGACGAGCTGGGGATCGTGCCTTAGAATTTCGCCTCAGAGGAAGGTTGCAGGTTGGGAGAGGCACAAACTCCCACCTGGTGTACTTCTTGTAGGTTCCATCGTCTGTGGATTGATCCTTCTCTAGGACCACAGGCTCGAAGATGTCTTCATGAAGAAGATAAGAAAGAGAGAGCCTACCCTAAGGGAGTTGAAGAAAAGTTTTCTTGTGCTCCTTCATCTCGTCCGTGGGAGTAGGGCGGTGATAGTTGGCTGAAGAATTGAATATATTATGAGTGGTTTGAGCTTAAACAAAAATTGAGCATGAGAGGAAAAGGATCGTAAACTTACGGATTCTTCTAAACGAATAATATCTGGAGGGAGCCAGGCCGTCCGTCCAAAAGAACGCCAGTTTGAAGTTGGGAGGATGGTTCAGCAGGTCCTCGAAGATCTTCGTCTCCCTCGGATAGCTCGAGAGGTAGTAGAAGCCATCTCCTTCCCGAGCCCGGGAGGGGTTTTTTTTCAAGCAAAAGAGATACAAAATCTCTTTTGGTGAAGGTCCTTCTGACTTTAGCTCGTGGTAAAGCGACCTTAGGGCAGACAAGACCCTGTATGAGTTGGTCTGGAGTTGGAAGGGCGCGAGCCCAACAAAATCCAGAATGTCCTTGTAAAAGGACTTCAAGGGCAATAATGCCCTTGCCCTCATATGCTCGTGGCTCCAAGCAGCAAGCTTCAACTTATTATCAGGATTTCCATCTCCTGGGGCACGACAGCTACGTTCTTTGGAAGTGGGAGCTCGAAATCTCAGCGAGCCTGATAATCCTAGGCCGTGGCGAGCTAGGATATTGGTTATCTACCCCAATGAAGAGACAGAGCTCCAATAATGCTCGGCCTTGAAAAATTCTCCCCTCAAGGTGGGGATGGCAGTTGGTTGCGAGGTGGATGGGTGATTTGATGATTCTTCCATCAATGAAAATTTGAGTTCACCCGGTTTGAATGTGACCGTCACTTTGAGAGTAGGGTCGAGAGGAATTGGTCTGGGCTCGGGGTTTGGGTCTAGATAGATTGCGACCCTGAGTTTCTTCCTCTTTCTCTCTTCAACCTCGTCGATCTGGCGCCGAAAGTGAGCTCGAGTATCCTCTTGCTCACACTTCAATTCGTGCTCTCGAATTAGCTGTTGTTTCTGAGTAAAAGGTGACTCCAGGCCCGGAGCTGGCGATGAGTAAGGAATCGCAAGTATTGACCCCCACCGCTTTTCCAAATTCTGCGACATCTAGCAAGAAAGAAAAAGGGTGAGGGCCAGATGAACAAGAGATTAAGGATAAAAATCAAGATGGTCTTAGCTCGAATGCTCGAGACCATTGAATAAGCTCGATCAAAAGAACGAGATCAGGTTCGGAAGAAACCTGAGCTATCAAAAGAATCGAGCCCTGAGCGTGTATTTGACGCAAAGGGGGGAAAGTGCATTTATTTTTAAAAGATCCCAGATTTTCAGGGAGAAAGTTGGCGGTTACTCAAAAAGTGATATTTTTGGGAAGCGTGCAATTTGTAAACCCTAATCCTATACCATGTTTCTTGGTCCACACGATATGATATTCGAAATCAAGATAACCCGGTAAAAAAGCCATAGTTGCATTATTTATGAAAAATTTGGGTTTGGAAATCTGTAACATTATATGAGCCTAAAGACTACATGACATTGACTAAAGCAATCTAGTGCTAAACTGGTACTAAAATTGGTGTCCAAAGTTCTACTATAACATAAACATGCATGGAAAAATAGAATGTACATGATCAAGCACAGATACTTACACAGTGTGGTTGGTGGGTACAGAGAAATTTATGACCAAAGGATTGGTTGCAAGAACGATTTCACACAGTCGAATAGGCCAGCGGTGTTTTGTTTCCTCAGCTTGGAGAACATACAAAATTCGAACGATTTTGAGTTCTGGTCTTTTGTTCTTCTCTTCTCTCTGAAAGCTCTGAATACCAAAGTAAGGGAAGAAGATGGCAAAAACATATTTATAGGCCACAAAAGAATGTCAAACGACGAATCAATCTGGACCATTGGAGGAGTTTGGTATCTGATCGAACGAACGGGTACAGGCGTGGCAATGGCGACAGAAAGATGGCAGATGAGAAGATGTGGGCATGGTGCATGTTACACCCAGATTTCGAGACTTGAGGTTGTGACCTCGAAAGCTGGATTCGTCAGGTGTAAGCTCGCGATAGCTAAAATACATGTTCGCAATCTAGACGCCGAATCTTCAAAGTTGGTGGCAACCTCAAAGATGGGTAGCCTCGAAGTCCTTATAAGCTCAAAAGACAAAACATCGAAGGACGTCCATTGTCGGGTGGCCTCGGATCAAGAGCCTGAGCTTGGCATAGGTGTGAGCTCGAAACAAGGTGGCTTCGGTGATATTTAGCCACTTCGAGCTGGTCTTGGGGAAAATAATGCAACTCGTAATTTATTCAGAGACCTAGACTGGCATGATACTGATTGCTGATCTCGAACGACTTAATAGGACACCTGAGGAGATGCAGTCTATGCATTCAAGAGATATTTATTGTTGTAACTTCCCTACAATAAAGGGATATTAACTAGTCAGTTATACCCCCTGGTCTTCAGGGGACGTTTCCTTGTATATAGGAGTTACAAACTTTAAAGTCATTTAATTTATTAATGTATAGAATAACTTCTCGAAATGTGTGGGATTATATTCTAAGATCTCCTCTATAAATAGAGAGATCATGTACCTTTGTAAAGGACCGAAATTTTTTGATCTTGAGAGAATCTCTGGAGAATTCATCCCTGAAGAATTTCCAGAAATTTCCTAAGTCTTATTAAAAAGGACTTGTGGACTAGGCAGAGTTAACTACTGAACCACGTAAAAAACTCTCATTGTTTTATTGTGTTATTCTTGCCATAGTTTTTGCTGTTTACGTGCTCTACATTTTAAGTTGATGAAAAACGGCATCAACAGTTTGGTGCTTTCATTGAGAGCCTTAAGCAGTACAATCCCTAAACAGCTATGGTCGCAAATGATCAAAACATTTATGAAGAAAACTATCCAAGATGCCCTGGGAAGCAGCCAATGGTAAATCCAGAGACTGAAGAGAGAAGCCGGTCCTCCGATTCTTGGGGACCTCCAGCACCTCCAGCCCCAAGGGATGAGGACATGTACTATAATTCTGAACAGTACGTCCCCATTGTGGAACTTGAAAACAGACAGTTGAAAAAACAGTTAGCCGAGGCCAATAAGCGGAACGAGGAATTGGCTAGGTTAGCCGCGGAGGCCTAGGCGGCTCAGCCCCCACCTCAGCGTGAGAACCAAGCCCCACCTCCGAGGTACGTACATGTTCCTCCCCGCAGGCCTCGTGGACGACCTCGAAAAAATGCTACCACAAGGAGACCAGAGCAACCTCCGGCACAAGCAGAGCAATCCGCTCCCTCGAGACCCCGAAGAAGTACTCGAGCTAGGGCTCCGGTTAATTCAACTGCAGAGCTACCAGTGGGAACTGGGAATAACCGAGCCCCTACAGAGGCTCGGACTCAAATCCCTGGTAACATGTAGAATGTTACTAACCCAATACGGGTGAACTCAGGACCGTCTAGGCCTCGAAATGGGTGGCATCCACCGTCACCCATACGATTCCCTCCATCGCCTATAAGATACCCTTCACCGCCTTGTAGTAACGCTCAGCTAGTTCGAGGTGAGGAGGAAAGGCGTGCAGGGACGAAACAAGGAAATAGAGAAGCCTTCAGGGAACGGAGAGGCGCCCAGCCTACAAGAAGTCAAATGTCTCGGTCTCGCACTGTGGAGATGAGGCAGCATGAAAGAGATCCGTCTTGAAATAATCATGCAACGAGCCTTGCCAGTGATGATTCAGGAGACACTAGATTAGTCAACGTGTATGATCAAGGTCGAGGAAATACTGGAAACCATAGGAACCGCTCCGACCTGAGGGAACATCTGAATCAAAATCGGGGTAGTGGTAATCCATCGAACTCGGACCTGAGAGATCGCCTAAATGGGCGCAAAGTTCCCCTGCGAAGGCGCGAGCCTGGAATTGTGATCAATGTTAGCCAATTTCAGGCAAGACCCCTTGCGGACGCGGTTCAAGAAAGAATTGATCAACTGGAAAAGGCCTTTAGGCTCTTTCAAAATAAGCGAGGTCGGAGTCGGGATGAGGATTCTGACGAGGAGCTCGAACCATTCACTCCCCACATTTCCAACACTCGATTTCCTCAAGGGTTTCGGATCCCTCATGTCCCGCCTTTTGAGGGGAAGTCTTACCCGTACAGCCATCTGAGTACATTTAATACCATAATGAGAGCAAGTAATGTGGGATACAAGCTCATATGCATGTTATTTCCAGCATCGCTTACAAGACCAGCAAAAAGCTGGTTCGAGAAATATAAAAGACATTCGATCACTTCTTGGGATCAATTATCAAAGGATTTCAAGAAACAGTTCAGATCCATGATCAGGATAAGACCCGAGGCATCAACTCTGACCAACGTTCGGCAACAGCCAGGCGAGACGTTGAAAAGCTACCTTACGAGGTTTAATTTGGAAGTTGCCCGAGCTCGAAATGTGGATGACATCGGTCATCTAATGGTTGTCCAAGCTGGAGTAATTCCAGGAAGTCCTCTCTAGGACGATATGCAGAGAAAACCGGTGAGGTCCCTAACCGAGTTTAATAAGCGAGCTCAGAGGTTTGTCAATGTAGAAGAGGCGAGGTCAACACTGAACATGACTTCTCAGCCCATAACTACAACGATAAACGTAAACTCTACCTCAACCTTGGCTGACACTACAAGAATTTTGAGCAAATATTACGTTAAGATATAGCACCTTTTTTAAAGTGTTATTAATGATTTAGCTCTAAAATATTCGGGTAGAAATATTTAGCGCCAAGTGAATTAGTAATGGCGCCTTTACTTTTCATTTTTTTTTATTATTTTACACAACACTCATTCTGAATATGGGTTCTCTCTAAACGCCTAAATCCCTTCATTCTCACCATTCATTTCATCGATTCTCTCTAGCCTCCACGAGAGAGTGCTCAAACCACACGGCGTCGTTCTCCTCCACCGGCGGTCAGATCGGTCTACTCCAACATCACGAAGTCGCTCTCCACCCCATCGGCTCGACTTAGCAAACATCAAAGGTACTCTTTCTTGTTCTGACCTCACTCTGGTAATGGTTCCTACTCTTCAGTAAATGAGAGAGAGCCCTAAGCCGCTGCCCTCTCCTCCTCTCACTCCTATCCGTTATTCTTCTTTTTCTTGGAAGAATAGGTGACGGCGCCTGGTAGAGGCAAAGGCGAGGTCACGGGTTCGACGATGCGTGGGTCTTCTTCTCCTCAGCACACGACGGAGGCGAGATCTGGTATGTTTCCTCTCGACTTATTTTTGTTGTTGTTGGTTGGTTCATGGTAGTCGAAGCCTTAGAATGGGGTATTTTAATTACTGTGTGTTTAATAATCTTATATGTTTTCTTCATAGTATATGTTTTGTCTTTCATTTTAGTTAGAGAGAAGATTAGATTATAGGAGACTCTTAATGAAATTGCTAAATTGGTATTTTGAAGTCATAATGTTAAATTATCATTTCATGATTGCTAAGGTACTTCAGTCATGAGCAAATATAAGAAACTACTTGGTGTGATATCCATCCTGTTGATATTACATTATATGTGCTCTATTTGAATCTTTGTGTTTTTCTACTTTTACGGGAAATTTCTTCGTTATATTATCTTGATCTCCTATGTTTTGACACTAAGTAATCTCTTTTCAGTTTCTGTAGCTTGTTTTGATTTGGGAATTCCTGGTTTTTGTCTAACGTGCGAATTAGTTGCTACTATCGTTTTATTAGCATTCTATTAGGTTTCAGTTACAGTTTAGTGATTTACTAAATGTTCATGTTTTCATTCTTGGTGATCTGGACCAGATTGTTAATGGACCTGAAGTCTTGAGCAAGTTTGTTGGTGAAACAAAAAAGAATGTTAGAGATCTGTTTGCTGATGCTGAAAATGATCAGAGGACTCGCGGTAAGAGAAATTTATACCCAGAATATGATAATTAACCTGTTTGTATTTACTAATGTCGTAATGTCCTTTACTGTTTAGGTGATGAAAGTGATTTGCATGTCATAATCTTTGATGAAATTGATGCTATTTGCAAGGTACTAACCATTATGAGTCTATATCAGATTCTCTGTGTTTTTGTAATGGAATTGGTATTAGCTGCTGACATTTATAATATTGATTTGGGTTATTAACAGAGTCAACTGGTCTTTCACATTAGTTTTCTTCTTCATTTTATGGTTGCCATTGTCAGCTTGATAAATTTCATTCGCTACTTGCAATTTCTCTGATTTATGGGTTTTCTTTTATTGTTTCATGAGTTTCTTTTGACATCATTATTATCTTTTCGCAATCCTTATTTATTTAACTTAATTATTAGCACTGATTTGCTTTTAATTTGTGAATGCAGTCGAGAGGATCAACCAGGGATGGTACTGGAGTTCATGACAGTATTGTGAATCAACTGCTTACAAAGGTACGTGAATGGTTTCAACTTTTGAGTCTGGGATATTTTATAAATTTTTGTCTTATAATAATATCTATTACCAGGGAAAGACTCAACTTTTCTAACTGTGGAAATTTTATCAATGTAATCTATGGCTGACAGATTAGTTACTTTGCAGATAGATGGTGTAGAGGCTTTGAATAATGTCTTGCTCATTGGAATGACCAACAGAAAGGATTTACTTGATGAAGCCCTATTAAGGTGCTTTCTTTTCTCCTTTGACATCTAGCCTTATTGCCTATCTGTATCTGGATTGTCTCAAAGTGTTTTCTTTTTACCCACACACCACACACATATATTATATATATTTAACAATAGCACTTTTTGTATAATTGACTGACTTGCCATGCACGAACATCCTGATTTTTCTCATAACTTTTTACAAAATATGCATGGTAGATGAACTGCTGAATTAAGATTATTTCTTTTGATTTTTGTAAAATGAAGAATGAGAATGAACTGCTGGTGACAAACACAAGAAAAAAAATTTGGCAAACAACTTTTAATTTTTCTTTTCCATATTATGCAGACCAGGACGGTTGGAGGTTCAAGTTGAGATAAGCCTGCCTGATGAGAATGGTCGTCTACAAATTCTTCAAATTCATACAAATAAAATGAAGGAAAATTCCTTTCTTGCTCCTGATGTGAACCTTGCAGAACTTGGTACGTGCATTGGTGATGTATACTAGTGAGACCTATCATATTTATTTTTTAGATTGCGACATTTAAATGATGAGTATTTCCTTCTGTTATGGTGTATTCAGTATTACGCCCAAGAAATGGAGAGGCTAACCGCTAAAGAATCCCTTATTCTTGCTGTGAGTATCAAGTTTTAAGAATTTGTGTATTGTAGTTGAAATGTGCTTTCCTTTTTGACATATATGAACTTGTTGCAGGAACATCTAAAGGAGATGAAATTGTTTAGTGATTTTCCTCTTCTTGTGGATTTGCAATCTCTTTTATTTTAGCATTAGTATGTTATTGTTGGCCACTTGACCCACACATCCTGTTTATGTGTTTTTGATATATGAATATTTATTTCTCTCAAAAAGGAAAGTCTATTGGTGTACGTTTCAAGATAGAACTTTTTAATTTTTGTTATTATTATTATTTTGCGTAGTATTTTGATCTGTTAATCTTCACTGATTTAGACTCTTTAGATATATCTATATACCGTAATTTTTTTTATATATATTTTATAGCAGACAGTAGATATTGATTATCTAATGACATGCAGGTTATATGCCTTCGGATCTGTACAATTTAAACTCAGCATATGGTTCTGAGGAGGAACTTAAACACTGCATTGAAGAAATGCATTCTCAAGACCTTTTGGTATGTTTGTGATTTTTTTTATTTGAAGTTGAGTTTTGGATGTTAAATTTGGTTTTAAAATCTGGTGCTATGTCTGTATTTCTATGAATATAGGCCTTGGGAGATGTTGTGCTGAATCATCGGTGTGCACATAAACAGGTTAGACATTGTTATACAAATTCTTCTTTTTTGTCAAATTATTCTGAGTGCGAATATATTTATCATTTCTAAGAACCTATGAGAATGGTGGCTTGTCATATGTGGTAAACTAATATAAAAAATTTATTTTTATCATATCTATTGTTACGATCAAGTGATAATATAGTTACTTAATCCGAAGTATTTTAGGTTCCATTTAAGAATGTTTTTGAGGCCTCTATTACAGAATATATATATATATATATGTATTGCTGTTTTCAGAGCCCAAATGGTGTTTGGAACATTTTTGGTGGCAAGCTTTCTTGGGGTCCTGAGGCAATTGTTTGCGATGATCCAAATTTTCAGGGTCGTGGAAACCCTTCTAGTGGTACCTTTTCATTCAATTGTTTATTGATGTAGTAATTATAAGTGCTTGACATAGAATGCCTTGCAGTTGCATGCATGTGGATATTTACATGCATACATATGCATGTGTATATGTCTAAATGTTAATGTTCGATAGATGAAAATGTCAATATGTCATTATTAATTTTAATAATTAAGCTGGAAATGATTAACATGTTATAATAGTTTTGATGATTAAGCTGGAAAATGAGAGAGCATTCTATCTTACTTAGTTGCTCTTAATTTTTGCATAGGTGATATATTCCATGCTGCACCAAACATCGATCATTCCCAGGAGTTTGTAAGAAAAGATATAAAAGAGTGGTTAAATTGGCTTCGAAATTACATTGGTTATGATGGGTGGCGCCTCGACTTTGTGAGGTAATGTATTTCTCAACTTTTTCAGCTTTACATGTGTTTCAAACACTTCCTGCTGATTTATGTGCTAGGATTGCTTATTCATAGATCACAATGATAAAGCTGGATGGAAAGCAATGTATATGAGATTAGATCCTCATCACCATTCATTTAAAAATAAAAATAAAAATTCTGTTTGTATTGTTGAGAGCACTGTGCGCTTGTGCATTTACAGGTCATCAGTGACTTTTACAATAAATGAACATCATTCTTTCCATCTTTGAGATCTATCCCATTTTTGTCTTTTTGAGTCAAAGATGCTGATATTGATATGAATGAAGCATAACTTTATAAAGTCATGTCTTTAGACGGCTCTGCTAAGGACATTAATATTCTATATGCTGCAGTCAATTTCATTTGTTTAGTACTGTACTCAACTTTTCTGACTGAACATGCCATCTAAATGTAACATGTGCCACCTTGATGTTCAAAGGAGACTAATTTAAGAGGTATCACAGTGACTTCTGTCAACTGCAGATTACACTAATTGGAATGATAGGATGTTTGGGAAAGTTTTGAATGGTTCTATAAATTCAGAATTATATTTCTATTCATATATTTTAGTAGAAGTTTTTGTCTTATATGTTGTTCACAGGGGCTTCTCAGGTTCTTATGTAAAAGAATATATTGAAGCTTCAAATCCTGCATTTGCTATTGGAGAATATTGGGATAGTTTAGGTTATGAGCATGGCGACTTGTGTAACAATCAAGGTAAGAACTTAAGGCCCGAAAGAAAGTCTTCACTTAAGGATTTTAGCTGTTATGTTTGGATAATGTTGAGAGATCTGTGTGCATTCACGTACAGTTTATTTACCTGCTACCTCACTGTTTTCAGGGTGGCGTTTTTTATTTTTTTTTAATTTTTTTTTTCAAGTGCCTACAAACATGTTGAATTGATCTTCCAGATTGGGGCATAGAATACAAGATTTCTAAAATACCATGTTTGATTATTCATCTGGGGTCTAGATGTCTGGAGACTTTTTTGGCTACCCAAGATGGGTTAAGATTTTGATCTTGCTCTACCAATACGTACGTGGACCTAGAATTATTTTACAAAACAATGAGTTAGAAATTGAAGCAAGGGAACCTGAATCATGTTATTTATGTCATGCACTATTTGTTAGGCAGCTAGAAAAGATCAGTTTACTTTATATAAGATACACTCTTTTATTTATTTATTTACTTTTGTGGATGTGGGGATGGAACACTCAAATTATAAATGCTCATAGGCAAAGGATAGTCAATTGGATCAATGCCACAGGGGGTACTTCATCAGCATTTGATGTCACAACAAAGGTGATGTTTCTGCTTTCTCAAGTTTCTCATAATATCTATTTTAATTTCCCAGATATTTCATTTCTTATTTTCAATGAAAGATGTAAACTCTTGAGGTATTGCCCTTGTGCAGGGAATCCTCCACTCTGCTCTGCATAATCAATACTGGAGATTGATAGATCCTCAAGGCAAACCAACTGGAGTTATGGGATGGTGGCCTTCGCGTGCTGTCACATTTCTAGAGAACCATGATACAGGATCAACACAGGTCTCTCTCTTACATGCATTTAATTATTCAGAAAAAGGCATAAACATGCACATTGGTAATACGATCTGTAGTATGAATAGCCAAATTTGCAAGATTCGCTAGAGCGATTGTCTACTACTTATATGCTGCTCTCTATGCTTTTTCCTACTGGCACTTCTTGATGTTGGTTAAGAAGCCAAACTTTTATCCTTGATAAGCAAATACTATACAAATTTTAGTTATAACTTATTTATATAGGGATATCTATATCTAATGAGCTTGAATTGAGGGAAATTGACTTTCTATTTTCTTCCAGGGTCACTGGCCATTTCCACGAGATAAGCTTGCACAGGGATATGCCTATATTCTGACCCATCCTGGAACAATAAGTTCTTTGCCACTCAATTGCTTGAGTCTAGCCTTCATTCCATTAAAGCTTCCATAAAACTTCACCTGGTGGATATAGAGTACATAATCTTTTCTTGAGCCAACTTAAACTCCTTTTTTCCTTTTTGCAGCCTTAAGATGAACTAGTATGAGAAATAACTTAAACCCTTAATTTCATTGCTAAATTTTTCCTTAGTACATGTAAGATTTCTATGAATTTTAGAAGCTGCAATCCATCACGTAATAGTTTGTTTACACCTCATGGTTATTTTCAATAGCATTATTCTTGTAATTTAGTTGTTTTCTATATGGTTATATTCCAGTGGCATTGTATTAGCTATTATAAATTCATTGTTACTTTTTATATTTATTTTTTCATCTTGAATTCTTTGCTTCGCATAGAATTGGAACCATATGTTTGAAATTTAGAGTACTGTGGCCACTTGCTGTTCTATGAACACTGTTAACTCCATATATTCTAGCTAATTAAGAAGTGAAGTTTTCTCTTATCTCTGGTTTTGTTGCTTTTTGAGTGTAATAAATTATTTTTATGCAGTACTCTATTCAATTTCCATGTACGTAACAATTTCCATGAACAAAGTGTAGTCACAGTTTTCTTTTCCTTTTACTGAGAAAAACAAAATCAATAAAAGCCAAGTATTATATATGGTAATATGCATTTGGGTGCATGTTATATGGTAATATGCATCTAGCTATACATGATATGTTTCTTGAATTTTGTTTGTCTTGTTCATGCAGCTTCTAATTGATGGTAACTTATTATTTTAATAACATAATTGCTGGTGCCTTTTGTGTGTTTATAATTTGTTTTTGTTTGCATATTGTGTGTTTATTTTCTTGAGTTATTTGATTCCTTCTAGGTTTTCCTTTATTCTGAAGTTGTTTAGAGAGCAATATAAGGGAATTATTTTCTAAGTAGTTGCAAAGAGCAACAATAGAAATAGAAAACAAATTAAGAAAACAGGGCATAAAAAACAACTAGATGATTCTTTTTACTGCAATATGTGGAAACTTTTCGTTTGAGCAGTAGTTTTTATTCCCCTGCCCCATACGTTATTCTCATAATAGAGGGGATTTAGAGCAGTGATTGGTAATCCACCGCTTCAAAATAAA
The DNA here is from genome assembly GCF_963169125.1 of Humulus lupulus. Classification (NCBI taxonomy): domain Eukaryota; kingdom Viridiplantae; phylum Streptophyta; class Magnoliopsida; order Rosales; family Cannabaceae; genus Humulus; species Humulus lupulus. Next base: position 75,465,976 of record NC_084794.1, on the reverse strand, counting down.
ACCAAAACTTCCCCATTAGTTAGTTACAATTCCCCAGCACTTGTACTTTCTCTCTCATTCATCACCACTGTCCTATACATATACATAAGAGCAATGATTGTGCTTAACATCAATACTAGTAAATAATAAGAGTTAATTATAAATGAATTCAGTATGTCTTTTAGCATTATTACTACTTTTTTTTCTTATTATTATTATTATTATTATTATATGAGAGTGTTCCCTAGCTTAATATTGAAACCAGTCCAAACTTCTGCCCCTTTTTTCCACCTGTTATTATATTTGGAACCAGTCAAGATTCCCTTTTGTTAAAAAAAATGACACCCAACTTATATGTTGAGGAAGCTGAGCTAAATTAGACAAATATTTGTTGTTGTACTATTCTAAAGGGATTAGTGTAATATTAGTAATAGTGGATATATGTGGTATTAATGGTCCTATTTTTGTGTAAGAATTTGAAGAGTGCGCCCATAATATGGCCAAGCCAAGTGGGCGCTGATGTCTAAATTGGTTGAGGACATTTGATGTTAGTCTTGCAATATGGCCAACTTTGTCTGAATGAATTATGCATTTCGATTATAAAAATATAAAAATAATTGCTTAAAAAAGTCAGTTCAAATTTGATCAAATTTGGCCACAGAGCATGGGCTCCCTAATTTTGTGGTGGACTCTTATTGTTCAAATGCTGTCATTTTTTTGTGTAAGAAAGATTATGTTCCTTACTGATTTATTAGATAGTGTGATTCTCCCTTATACCCAGGACTGACTGGGTTTTTGGGTTTCAGATTGTTTAGCAAATGTTCAAAGCTTGTTCTTCCTCTTAAAGAAAAAAATAAATCTGTTATCTTCTTCTTCTTCTTCTGAAACTGATATATTAACTATACAGTGGAGCAGGACCTTTGTGTTGCTCAGACCCTCCAATCCTTGATCCACACAGTGGAGCAGGCCATGTCGAGAAACTTGGTGGCCTTCCTACCTATGTCATCGGTTCTCCCTACTCTAAGCATGCTGCTGTTCTTATTTCTGATGTATATGGTAATTTTATCATTATTTTGTTCTTATTTAAGCTTTATATGATATTGGGTTCTTACTAATTTGATCACTTGCCCTGGCTTGAAATTATGTGTCACTACTGTTCTTTTGGATAAATTTTTCATTTTGTTTGATAAATTTTTCACTACTCTTATTGTTATCACTGTATCGTGTCATGTACTGGATTAAATTGATGGGATCAGAATGCTTTGTTAATTTACAATATTTGATTAGAAGGAAAATTTTACGTAAAGGACCATTCAAGTTCTCAGCCAAGGCTGCAATTCAACTCGCAAAGTGCGACTCTATTAAGGCTGCTGCCCTCTTACATCAATCTTACGTCACTGTGGATGACATCAAAGGTACATACATAGTGATATGATACTTTGAAACAACTACAAATTATAAGATAACTTTTAGTTCAAACGCTTGTGTATTTCACTTTACCAAAACTCCAATTTTTGCATTTTATGTTAAACTTGACTCATTCTTTCTCAACTCAAAAATATTAATCCATGATTCAAATACTTTCAGAGGTCAAAAATATCTAATTTGTTCATGAAATTGTTTAAAAATCATGCTTTAAAGTTTAATTAAGTGCTTGTTCTCTTTGTTTAATTAACCCTATTCAATCCCCAAATAACATTCAGCCATTTACTACAATTCAGAGTTGTTTAAGTTCTTGGCACAATGTTCCAGTGATATTTCATTATAAGTCTGTAAAAATTATAGTATAGCATTCATTCATTACTTGGGCTAAATACATGTTAGTTTGGATTCCAAGTGGGTTAATGAAATCTTTTACAGGTCTTTGTTTAGCTGTGCAAAATAGCTAGTGGTATGAGGTTCATCTCATCTGATGTTCATGCATATCTATGTAATAATCTATTTGGTTTTAAGGGAAATAATGTGTCTAATGTCCATATGTGCTGTTTTAGGTTCAGATCACTTCCAGGACTTGTCAACCAGACCCAAAGAGATATCATAGAATGTGAGAATTTTGTCTTCTGGACAAGTGCACAAAGAATGATGAATTGAAGGATGGAGCAAGTTTCATGCATGGTTTACTTTTGTGTATCTTGTAATGTTTTTGTTTTTCATTTTTGAAGTAAAAAATGTTCAAGAAACTTTATTATGTTATGCTTTCAAACTTAAGTTAGAACTAAGATCTCATGAAGTAGACATATTCATGGTTTGAATTAGTTATTGTTTAATTTAATACTTATGGTTTATCAATATATTGAGAATTACATTTTATGATTAATTTTGAATTTTTTTTTATCAAAATACAATAATGAAAATTTTTTAATTAAAAAAAAACCATATAAGTATACTTATCAAAATAAAATTTAAAATTTTATTACTAATGTTATGATTTAAAAACATATTATAAGCGTAAAAAATCGTTATGGTTTATATAATATAACAAATTAAAAATGTTATCAAAATAATCAAATGTAACAGTTGAAAAGTGTTATGAAAAAAGTACAAGATTACATTTCAAATTTATAACCAAAAATTCTATCTAAATGTTATTATTTGAATATTATAGCACCTAAAAATGTGTTATTGAATAGTTTAAGATAACATCGAACATAACATTCAAAAACTGTTATAGAAAAGACTGGACTTTTAATAACAGGGGCTATGTTAGCATTTTCAGAAGTGCTATCAATAGTCCCGGTTAGCATTTTTTAAGTGTTATGAATACTGTTTTTTCTTGTAGTGTGACCCACCAGTTTCAAAGCCTCCTGCAGAAAACCCTTCCAAGAGAAAGAAGAACGAAGGGAGTAACCCCGAGGCAGAAGGGGGGAAAAAAAGAAGGGGGAAAGGTATTTCTCCGTGTACAAAGCGTACACCGAGCTCAATGAGTCTCGGGAGAATATATACCTGGCTAATGAATACCAGGTCCCCTTCAGGCATCCAGATCCCATAAGAAATCAGAAGTCCAAGAGGGACTCCAGCAAGTACTGTCATTTTCACAAAGACAGTGGGCACACTACAGATGAATGCAGGCAGTTGAAGGACGAAATCGAAGGATTGATCTTGAGAGGTTATTTCAGACAGTATGTCAAAAACCATAGTAATAATCAGGCTTCTACTAGCCAGAGGGCAGCAGCACCGCAACCTGCCCAAAACAAAAATTCCCGAGCAAGGGAAGAAGATAGGCCCCTTCCAATTGATGGAGAAGACGTGATAACCATCTCGGGCGGGCCTCATCTCGCAGGAATGAGCAAGAATTCCCAAAAGCGATATGTGAACGAGCTAAAAACTAGGGACGAGTCTCCTTATCAACCCGAACCTAGAGCTCCAAAAACCCAAAAGATTGAATCTCAACCGATAACCTTTACTGAGGACGACGCATCCCATGTTCAGTTTCCTCACCATGACCCACTGGTCATCACTCTCCAGCTCGCGAATAAGAGAGTTCACTGAGTTCTCATAGACAATGGGAGCTTAGTGAACATTCTCTATAAGGCCACCTTAGAAAAGATAGGACTCGCGCTTCGAGACCTAAAAGCCTGTGCAACGACCTTGTACTATTTTTCAGGAGAGGGGATTGCCTGTATGGGGTCCATCAAACTCCTGGTAACCTTGGGAGACTACCTGGTCTCAGTAACCAAGATGATGGAGTTTGTAGTAGTGGACCTGCCATCGGCCAACGTGCTGCTCGGGAGACCCGCCCTAGTAGGGCTGGGGGTAGTCTCGTCTGTAAGGCATCTGGCCATCAAGTTCCCGACTACTAGTGGCATCGGGACGCTGAAGGGAGACCAGCTAGCCGGAAGGGAATGCTATAGCATTTCCGTAAGAGGAAAGAAACAGGCGAGCGAACAAGCACTCATCGTTATCCAGAATAAGGACGGGACAGTCTTAGAGATAGATGAAGAGATCGACCTGAGAGTGGAAGAAAAATCTGATCTCGAACCATTAGAAGAGCTCGAAGAAATCAAGCTCAAAGAGTTAGATCCCTCGAAAACGGTAAAGGTCAGGAAACATCTACGCGAAGAAACTAAATAGCAATTAATTTTCTTTTTGAAGAAAAACCAGGATGTCTTTGCGTGGTCACATTCGGACATGGTAGGAATAAGTCCGAATATAGTGAGCCATGCACTAAATATCGATAAAAGCTTCCCATCGAAGCAACAAAAGCGAAGACAATTGGACGACGATAGAAAAAAGGCACTGAAAGAAGAAGTCGACAGGTTAAAAGCAAACCGATTCATTAGGGATTCTTTTTACCCCGATTGGGTAGCCAATCTGGTACTGGTCTCAAAGCCCAATGGGACATGGAAAACCTGCATTGACTATTCAAACCTCAACAAGGCCTGCTTTCCTTTACCACGGATTGACCAGCTCGTGGATGCCACGGCAGGGCATGGACTAATGTCATTCATGGATGCCTATTCTGGATATAACTAGATTTCCATGCATGCCCCTGACCAGGAACATACGAGCTTCATAACAGATAAAGGGTTATACGGTTATAACGTTATGCCATTCGGGCTCAAAAATGTTGGAGCCACATACCAGCGGCTCGTAAACATGATGTTCTCGAAGCAAATAGGGAACAACATGGAAGTTTATGTTGACGACATGTTAGTCAAGTCTCAACTTAACGATAACCATGTTGATGATCTCGAAGAATGCTTTGCCGTGCTCCGGAAATATAACATGAAGCTTAACCCTCAAAAATGCTCCTTTGGGGTATCTTCAGGAAAATTCCTGGGTTTCATTGTAAATGCTCGAGGAATAGAAGCTAACCCAGACAAGATCCGAGCCCTGATCGATATGCCCTCACCTCGAAAACACAAAGATGTCCAGAGTTTGACCGGCAGAATGGCGGCAATAAGTAGGTTTATCTCGAAATCTACAGGCCGTTGTCTTCCGTTTTTCAACCTGTTGAGGGGAGGCAAGAAATTTGAATGGACGGAAGAATGAGAGTTAGCCTTCCAGGAGCTCAAGAAACACCTCGCAGAACCCCGTATCTTATCAAAACCTATTACGAGAGAAGTGATGTACTTATATCTTGCCACTACCGAGCACGCCATAAGTGCAGTACTCGTACGAGAGGAAGAAAAAGTGCAAAGGCCCGTATATTACGCCAGTAAAAGGTTACTGGGGGTAGAGTCGAGATACCCCTTGATGGAAAAGCTAGCTCTCAGCTTAATTCATTCATCTTGAAAACTTTGACCCTACTTTCAAGCGCACCCCATCCATGTACTAACTGATCAACCACTTAGACAAGTCTTGTCTAAGCCAGAAGCTTTAGGTCGACTTCTTAAATGGGCAGTTGAACTCGGGTAATTCGAGATCACCTATCATCCAAGGATGACCATTAGGGTACAAGCCTTGGCAGACTTTATAGTGGAATGTACTGGCATGACCAGCGATGAAGTTATAACCCCAGCCCACGAGCTGTGGAAACTTTACATTGATGGGTCATCTAATGAAAATGGATTGGGGGTAGGAGTAATTTTGATCACTCCTGCAGGAAGCTGATTTCATTCTGCCTTGAGATTTGACTTCAACGCATCAAATAACGAGGCCGAATACAAGGCTTTACTGGCGGGACTTCGTATAGCTAAGGAGCTCAACGCTAAAGCAATACATTGTTACATCGACTCCCAGCTGATGGTTAACCAAATTTTGGGAGAATACCAGGCTCGTGGCACGAAAATGGCAGCTTACTTAGAAAAAGCAAGGTCAGCATTGGAACATTTCAAGTTTTACACGATCGAACAGGTCCCGCGAGGGCAGAACTTGAATGCGGACGCCCTTGCCAGGCTCGCTACCTTTACCGAGAGTGACGAGCTGAATGTCATACCAATTGAACATCTCTCAGCCCCTAATATTAACGAGCCCGAGCAGGAAGACGTGTGTATGATCGATTCTGAGCCTACCTGGATGACTCCAATAGTTGAATATCTCGAGACCGGCATCCTTCCAAAAGATCAGAACCAAGCGTGAAAGTTGATGTATAAAATCCCCCGTTACACCATTATGGATGGAAGGCTGTATAGAAGAGGATATTCCATGCCATTACTTTGGTGTGTGACTCCACCCGAAGCCAAGAAAATCATTGAAGAAATTCACGAAGGGTTCTGTGGAGACCATACTGGGGGACATAGCTTGTCCAAGAAAATCATAAGCCAAGGATATTTCTGGCCTACCATCAAGTCAGATTCTTTTGAGTACGTAAAGAAGTGTGATAAGTGCCAGCGATTCGCCACGATTCCTCGAGCTCCACCGTCCGAGCTGACTATGATGACCTCCCCATGGCCATTTTCGGTATGGGGAATCGACCTCATAGGCTCTCTCCAAACTGGCAAGGGCGGAGTGAAGTACACGGTAGTCGCCGTAGATTACTTCAAGAAGTGGACAGAAGCTAAACCGTTAGCAACTATAACCTCCAAAAAAGTCCTTGACTTTGTTGTGAAGAACATCATATGTCGATACGGGATGCCGAGGAAAATTGTATCCGACAACGGAACCCAGTTCGACAGCAATCTGTTTACCAACTTTTGCGAAAAAAATGGAATAATAAAGAGTTTTTCGTCAGTAGCCCATCCCCAGGCGAATGGGCTGGTCGAAGCTGTAAACAAAACTCTAAAGAGTTCGCTGAAGAAAAAGTTGGAAGAAGCAAAAGGACGATGGCCCAAAGAATTGCCCCAAGTCCAATGGGGATATAGGACTACGGCCTGAACATCGACAGGACATACCCCGTTCTCTCTAGCGTACAGTTGCGAGGCTATGTTGCCAGTTGAGGTCAAAATTCCCACAATTCGAGCCCTCACTTACGATCAAGCCTCGAACCACACTCAGCTCGAAGAAACTCTTGACCTGATTGAAGAAAGAAGGAATGAAGCTCAGCTAAAAAATGCTGCATACCAACAGCGAGCTACCAGGTACTTCAACAAAAGGGTTCGGGATCGAAAATTCGGTGTGGGAGACTTAGTGCTAAGGCGTGTATTCTTGGCAATGCGAGATCCAGTAGCTGGCGTGCTCGGGCCAAATTGGGAAGGACCTTACCAGATAAAGTCAGTCATCCGACCCGGTGTTTACAAGTTGGCGAGATTGGATGGAAGTCTAGTACCGCGAGCATAGAATGGCGAACACCTACGACCTTACTATCAATAGTATAGGAAGGATGTTGCCTGTAACCATGCTTGTTTATATGTATTGTTAAGTCTATTTTTGGGGTTTTGCCAAATAATTTCGTTCAATATGTTATGTTTTATCATTTTTTTGCAATCTCTCTTAATTTTATAACCTATGGTCACATTCATAGGATATTAAGGGGGCATCATTGGTATATATACCATCAGCTTGAAAAATAAAATAACATATACGAAATACATGCAAGTGTTTGGATATAACCATATGCGCGAGGTAAGATAGTTTGGATGTAACCAAGCTATCAAACATAAAAAAACGTACAAATGTTTGGACATAACCAAATGCGCGAGCTTAGATAGTTTGGATGTAGCCTAGCTATCAAACATAAAAAACGTACAAGTGTTTGGACATAACCAAATGCGCGACCTAAGATAGTTTGGATGTAACCAAGCTATCAAACATAAAAAAAAACGTACAAGTGTTTGGACATAACCAAATACGCAAGCTAAGACAGTTTGGATGTAACAAAACTAGATTAAAATGTAAGTGTATGGATTACAAACCTAACACAACCTTAATAGGTTTTGAACAAACCAGCTAAAATTAATCGGCAGTAAGTTAGAGCATAACCCACTTCGGATAAACCAAGACCGAGGCTGGAGTATCTTGCAAAACAAATAGTTTCAACCTCATAACCTCGGAGAGATAACCGAGGACGAGAAAAAGTAACTAAAAAGTAAGATATAACTAAACCGTTTGCATTACACACCATACAAGTACTTTCGGGTGCATGGTTAAAGTAATATCCGACCTTGACAAATAACGAGATCGGAAGCGGATAATTCGAGCAAACTGTGCATGAATGCATTGAACCTTGAGCTTAAATCCAACCTATGTTTGTGTGATTAACAAGCATATACGACTCTTTAATATAAAATGTGCAAAATATTTCAAACCAAGAAATGTAAAGATTATATATTAAAAGAAAGTCAAAAAGAAAGAGAAATTGTATCAGCCCTACGGGCATAAATTAAAACAATTACAAAAATAAAGGGACGCAGCCCCGAGATAAGATTTATGAAGGAGCAGTCTCCTTAGCCTTCTCAGCACCAGCAGCACTAGACTCTCCAAGACGAATAGCATGACTACCCTTCTGAGCTTCCCGAGCAGCCTCCTTCGCTTCAAGCCGAGCATGCCATTTGGCCACGAATCCTGCCTCGAAAGAGCCAAGGAAGCTGGTGTCGAGGTCGGTGTTGCTGGCCCAGATCCTATACATGGATAAATCAACCACCTTATCCTTCTTCTCTTTAAACTCGGCGAGGAGACGAGCCTTTTCATTCTCTATTATCTCAAAAGCGGCGGCCTTCTCTTCCTCAAGCTTGGCATTGGCCTTCTCCAGCTCCGCAAGCCGAGCATTCGCCTTTTCAAGCTCGGCTATCTTTGCCTCGACCTCTGTCTTCACAGCCTTGAGCTCATCAACCATCTTAAGCTGAAGATCCTTCGACTCTTGGGCTAAAGACATGCTTGAGTGCACCTCATTGGTCAGCTTATAATTAAGCTGAGCAGAGACAACAAGAGCCTGACACACAAAGAGATTGAATTAGAACTTATGATAAGGCACATAAACAATTAAAAGTAAGTTGTAAAAAGTTACCGCGGCAGTAAGCTCAATACTCTTATCATAGAGAGTATTGCAGTCCCGAGCTTTATTGAAAAACTCCCAATGCTCAGCGTCAAAACCACCAAGGCTCTGACCCACCCAAGACAGGATGTCTGAACCAAGTATAGCCCCGTGGGTGCTAGCAGCATTGTTAATCGTGAACTCATCAACATGAGGTCGAATCGACAGCATATGTGACTTGGAAGTTGAAGGCTTCTTCGGGGGTGAGCCGAGTACTGGGTGGACTGTGACCGGGGGAAGCATGGAAGAAGTGGCCGAGATGGATGCGTCGACCTGAGCAGTCAAGTCCTCAGATGTGCTCGCAGTAGTCGGAGCTGGTGGAGTCTTCTCAGTGCGTTTGAGAACTTTGGAGGGTCGGTCCAACCTCCGCGAGCCTCTCGGGCGCTTACTCTTTTGAGCCCCCTCGTCACTAGTGAGCACGACATCAAGGTCGGAATCCATGGCACCTGCATAATTGCAATTAAGATTTAGCATGGCGCTAACAGACAAAGAATAAAAAGACAAGTGGAGAAAAACCTAACTGGAACTCTCCCCCGAGCTTGAGCTCGGTGACCACAAAATTCCCCCCATCTTCAAAAGAGGCGGGGGGAGTACCTTCCCTATAGGTGGACGTTAACCTCGAAAGGTCCCTATAGTCATTGGTCCCATATTGGACGACTATTCTGTTCCATACCTCGTTCAGTCTATACATGATGTCGTATTTCTCGAGCCAGCTATCGAACCTATGAACCCGTTCATCTACCCAAGACCATGCATAAAAGTGGTTTCTATCGTCCTCACACAATACTAACCTATCGAGTTTATGCTTTATTAGGGAGGGGGACCACATATTCGAGCTTAGGATGACTGTACCTTGCTCATCTGAGCCCGAGCTTGAGCCCTTATCGTTGGCCTCGTTCCCTGATTGCAGACTCCTTTGATGAATTGGAGGCGGAGGCCTCACCTCTCTCCTTGGGGGGAGGTTGCCCGTTGGCAAAGGCACGAGCTCCCAGCGGTCGTATTTTTTATTGGACCAATCCGAGGTGGACTGATCCCTTCCCAAGAGCCCGCTAGCTCGGAGCTTGTCTTCGTGCAAAAGATACGAGAGGGATCTCCTACCGTAAGGGAGTTGGAGCAGAGCATCTCTATGCTCCTTCATCTCATCAGTGGGAGCAGGACGATGATAGTTGGTTGGAAAATCAAATGCATTTCAATTAAGTACGGGCCTAAAAACTGGGTTCGAGCACAGAAAAGAAGGAGGTTGAGGTACTTACGAATTCGTCTGAACGAGTAGTATCGAGACGAAGCTAGGCCATCTGTCTAGAAGAAGGCCTTCTTGAAGTCAGGAGGATGATTGGGAAGATCCTCGAACATCTTCTTCTCCTTGGGGTAGCTCGAGAGATAATAGAAGCCATCTCCTCCTCGAGCTTGGGAGGGATTGCTTTTCAAACAAAAGAGATACAGGATCTCCTCTGACGATGGTCCTTCCCACTTCAACTCGTGGTATAGCGACCTCAGGGCAGACAGAACCCTGTAAGAATTGGTGTTGAGCTGGAAGGGGGCCAACCCAACAAAGTCTGTGAAGTCTTTGAAGAAAGACTTCAAAGGCAGTATCGCTCATGCCTTCATGTGCTCTTAGCTCCAAGCCGCGTATCTCAGCTTGTTGTCAGGGTTTCCATCTCTTGGAGCGCAGTGGCTTCACTCGTGGGAGGTCGGAGCTCGACACCTTAGCGAGCCTGATAATCTTATACCATGAAGGGCCAAGATGTCGGTTATCTGGCCCAATGATGTAATCGAGCTCCAGTAATGCTCGGCCTCGGAAAACTCCCTCCTCGGCTGTGAGGTAGAGGGTTCCCCCATCAGTGAAAACAGCAGGTCACCTTGTTTAAAGGCAACTGTCACACTAAGCTTAGGGTCGAGGGGAATCGGTCTAGGCTCGGTGTCAGGGTCTGGATGAAGGGCGACCCTTACTCTCTTCCTTTTCCCTTCCTCGACCTCATCTATCTGACGTCAGAAGTGATCTCGAGTGTCCTCTTGCTGACGCCTCAATTCGTGCTCCCGAATTAAACGCTGGTTCTGAGTAAAAGGAGACTCCGAACTTGGAGCTACTGGTGAATAAGGAATCGCGAGCTTTGACCCCCACTGCTTTTCCGAATTCTGCGGCATCTAACAAGAAAGCAAAAAGGTGAGGGCCAAGCGAGCAAGAAATAATACTTAAGCTCGAATGATCAAGGCTACAAGGCAAGCTCGATCTAAAGGATGAGGCCAATCTCAAAGCGTGTCTTCCACCGAAAGGAAAGAAGGTGGACATGTTGTGGGGAATCCCAAAATATCAGGGAAAAAAGATGGCGGTTATTAAAAAAGTGATATTTTTTAGAATCGTGCATTCTTTAAAACCCAGATTTTGTACCCGATATCTTGGTGTGCAAGATAGGGCCTCAACAATTTTAAAACTCATAAAAAAGACCATATTTGGGTCTTCCTACATATGAACTGGATTTAGAACCAGTAATGTGGAAACCTAGACCTAATGTCTATCGATCAAAGCATCCTAATGCATTAAACTAAAGAATGAACCAGCACAGTTCCAGTGACTAAGATGCAATGGAGGCAGAAACACACGTAAAAGAAAATATATATATATATAAAGCCAAGATTAGATACTTACACAATGTAATTGGTGGGAACAGAGAAATGGACAACTGAATGAGTGGTTGCAAGTACGATCTCACCGATTCAAAAAGTCCAACCGTGTTTTGTCTTCTCAGCTTGGAGAACATGCAAGAATCGGACAAGAATGGCTCTGGTATTTTCTCTCTAAAAAAATTTTGAATGTAAGGAAAAAATGAAGAAGACGACTAGAAGCCTATTTATAGGCCCATGGAGATGTTGAGAGTCGAACCAATCTAGGCCATTGGGCAGGTTCCATGCCAAATCTGACGATCAGGGACAAGTGACATGATGGTACTGTAAAGGTAGCAGGCGAACGATCGTGGGCAGATTTCCAAGGTACTCAAGTACATTGAGTGAGCAATACCCAACTGACGCATGTCCATACTCGAGTATGTGTGATGGTGCGGTTCCCGAAGAAAGTAGTTCAAAAGTTTCCTTCTCATAGGATTCGAACTAATACTTTTGAGGGGGCTAAATGTTACACCCAAATTTCGAGACTTGAGGTTGTGACCTCAAAAGCTGGATTCGTCAGGTGTAAGCTCGCGATAGCTAAAATACATGTTCGCAATCTAGACGCCGAATCTTCAAAGTTGGTGGCAACCTCGAAGATGGTTAGCCTCGAAGTCCTTATAAGCTCGAAAGACAGAACATCGGAGGACGTCCATTGTCGGGTGGCCTCGGATCAAGAGGTCCGAGCTTGGCATAGGTGTGAGCTCGAAACAAGGTGGCTTCGGTGATATTTAGCCACTCCAAGCTGGTCTTGGGGAAAATAATGCAACTCGTAATTTATTCAGAGACCTAGACTGGCATGATGCTGATTGCTGATCTCGAACGACTTAATAGGACACCTGAGGAGATGCAGTCTATGCATTCAAGAGATATTTATTGTTGCAACTTCCCTACAATAAAGGGATATTAAATAGTCGGTTTTACGCCCCTGGTCTTCAGGGGACGTTTCCTTGTATATAAGATTTACAAACTTTAAAGTCATTTAATTTATTAATGTACAGAATAACTTCCCGAAACGTGTGGGATTTTATTCTGAGATCTCCTCTATAAATAGAGAGATCATGTACCTTTGTAAGGGACCAAAATTTTGTGATCTTGAGAGAATCTCTGGAGAATTCATCCCTGAAGAATTTCCAGAAATTTCCTAAGTCTTAATAAAAAGGACTTGTGGACTAGGCAGAGTTAACTACTGAACCACGTAAAAAACTCTCATTGTTTTATTTTGTTATTCTTGCCATAGTTTTTTCTGTTTACGTGCTCTACATTTTAAGTTGACGAAAAACGGCGTCAACAGTGCAAACATACTCAAGTACTCTGATCTTCCAATACCTGCCTGACACATGTCCCCACTCGAGTACAATTGATGGTACAGTTTCCAAGAAGGGCAATTCAAAAGTTTCCTTCTCATGGGATTCGAATTGATACTTTTGAGGGGGCAAGATGTTACACCCAGATTTCGAGATAAGTGACTCTGAAAATTGGGCTCGTGAGGTGTGAGCTCGAAACATATGCGAACATCATATGATCCAACCGTCGGACCTCTTTGAAGTAAAAATCGACCTCGAGGATGTGTAGCCTCGAATATTCTCTGAGCTCCCAAAAGCCATGGAATGACACTTGTATATATTTTTCCTTGATTTCCTTCAGGTGAGATGGCTCGAGATCGAGAAGTGCAAGCTTGAATGTGACAGCATCGTCAGCATGTTCCAAGCATACTGCGAATCTAGGTGACAGGCTCGTGATTGACTCGTGGTCTCGGCAAGTTCAATACCAATTGCTGATCTCGAAGATTTGATGAATCATCTGGGTTAATCAGTTACGTGTGAATACGTTTATTGTTGTACAATCCCAATATTTAAAATATCATTTAATCTGTTATCCGTTCCCGATCTTCACGGGACATTTCTGTGTATGTAGGAAATAATGCATTAAATAGCATTATATTAAGTGATTTACATAATATCTTCCCGAGATATGTGGGAAAGAATTTTGCAACCTTCTCTATAAATAGAGAAGGAAACACCATTTGTAGGGGACCGATTTCTGATTTCTTGAGAGAAAATTCTGGGCAACTCTTCTCTGAAAAGTTTCCATAAAACTCTCAAGTCTTAATAACACAGACTCGTGGACTAGGCAGAGTTAACTGCTGAACCATGTAAAAGTCCTCTGGTTTTTCCTCTTTATTCATTTGCACCAATATTTTATTGTTTAATTGCTCTACTATTTAAGTTGACGAAAAACGACGTCAACATACATGCTTGACTCAAATTCTATTACTTTGTGGCATGTCAGACTTGCACATATATGATTTATTACAATTTAAAGAGCAATTAAATGTAGATTGATTGGTTGTGATAATGATGGCATTTTCAATTTCATAAGTTTTGACCTGCTGGGGAGGTGTTGTGTCGCCACCCTGGTGGCGTTGCATCACCTGAAACCCTAGGGTTTAGGCAAAGCCCAGCAGGCGATGCATCACCTACTAGCAGGCGACATGTCTGTACAAACACATGTTTTAAGCTCCAAATGATGTGTTTTGAGGCTCTAATCTCATTGGTTAACCTTAATAACTGTGTCTATTCTATAAAAGAATTATGATGGATTTTTGATGACTTGATAACTCTCTCAAATCTCTCTCTAGCTTTCAAGATCTCAAGTTTTCTCCAAGAAATTTATAAAGAAAGTGCTTGTATTTGTGAATTTAAAGGTTTGTTCAATCCCGATTCTCATTTCTTCTTAGAAAAGCCTCAAGCATCTATTAAGGGCTAGGAAATACAAAATATGGATATCGATACTCTTCGTGTATAAGCCTTGAATGTGTTTTATTGAAGAAGAAGAAGATGTTTAAGGTGGTTTTCTAGCAATAATTTTTAGTTTCAAGAAGATCCAAGAAGTTTGGTCTAGAAACTAGGGTTTGCATCCTCTAACTGGGTCTTTTATTGGTCTCTCACAATGACATTTATGTATAGATTCTTAATATTGTGGTAGTGTAATCTCACTATCTCCCAACACGTAAGTTTTACTAAGGAGAAATTTTATGAGTGTAAAGAAAAAATAAAGGAAAATATTTTTCTAAAATTTTATAAGAGATTTTTTTTTTAATATTTTCTTTATTTGAACATATTTGTAATTGATCCAAATTCAATTTCTTTCTGTTGACGCGGTTCTTCGGCAACAGGTAATTAAGAGAAGAAGAGAAAGAGATTAGCACTCAAGGTAGAACCGTCACAGATATGAAATCTTATATATGAACTAGGTGACTCAAGACACGTTTTTAAGTGGTTCAAAGGTTAAAATCCTTCTACTCCACTAGTCAATATTATTCATCCTCTCTGGTTATTTGGTTTACAAAGTATATAGTCCTTCAAAGACTACTTTTTCCAACCCCTATCAACTCCCAGGGTCTCCATATTTATAGGAGAAGGCACTTGGAAGTTGGTAGGGAGGTCATCCCGTGACCTTACCATTTGTCATATCCACTATGTGGCATTCATGATTAATTCCTAAACCTAACACATAAGTGTGGTCTAATCAGCATGGAAGGATATAATGGGCCGCAAGGCCCAACCCATCCGTGGGTGTCTGACACGCACGTTCCTACTGCGTGTCCGAGAAGTCAAGGGGATATCAGACGTGATGTCAGATATATGCACGTTTATCTTGCGTGCGTTGATTTCATAAAGGCTCAGAGCTTCCTGGGCTCCTTGCGACACGAACAGCTCGTATTCCGAGCTGTTCTCCTGGCGTTGCCTTCAGATGCCCCTCTCGAGCTGAGAAGATCTGCCCTGGAAATAGGATCTTCGTCCTGTGGGCACCTTGGACTAAACCTGATTAGTCCGAGGCTCATTCTGCTAATCAGCCCGTGGGAAAATCAGGGCGTACATCTGCCCCCCAAGCTCCTGCTCGTGGTATATGACGTCATGTATAGGAGACCACAGTAGGGGCTTTTAGACTTCCCCCACAACCCTTCGCATTCCATTCTTCTCGCAGGCGTCTGATACGTGGAGCGTCGTGGGTGGCGACGGTACACTCTACGAGAACCGCATTAAATGGCCTACCTACTGACCAGCCGTCGTTTCACATTTCGAGTGGAGGGTCTTCCAAGAGCCTTTTACACGTGATCCTCCCCTTGTATAAAGAGGGGGTGGCCACCCTACGCACGGGCCACCCTATCATTCAAAAATTTCTCATATTTCCTTCTCCATTCTCTAACTTTCCGAAGGACGAAACCCTCATCTCTGCTGTTTTTATCTTCTCCGTTCACGAAGCCTAAGCGTACGAGTTTCTTAAAAGCCTTTGAAGCCACTGTACCAACGAAGCTCCTACCAGCGCAGCAATCTCGCTCACCATCCAGCCATACACTGTAAGTTTTCTGACCCAGTTTATTTTGAAAGCATGCCACTGTAGCTTAGGTAAAAAAATTTACTGTAGCCACATGCAGGGGTTTTCTGGGTTGTGTGGATATGGAGGGTGACGGCCCTTCTAAGATTAGGGCACGCCTGTTGCAGGGAATCTTTTTAGAACATGGGTTTCAAGGTGTTTCTTCAGGGACAATTTCTGGGTAGGACCTTTAGGAATTTTGGGTGCAAAACTGGGTAGCTTAGGGAATACGCCTCAAAAGCGGTTTTGCACGTTTTGCCTATTGAAACTTTCCCCCCAAGGCAAATTTTTATTCTGAGCCCCCTGACACAAGAATTCCAAGTAATCTGGGATCTGTTGAGGGCCTAGGCGCGTGTTCATTGAACTGCGTGGTTCCACTCTCCACGGGCTGGGCTTTCCCCAGCTCGTGTAATTAACACTTGTTGCATCCTTCTGCTTGGGTCGCCTTTTCTAAAGTGTTTTCTTTTGTTCGATAGGCGACCAGATGGCGCCGAAGAAGAACCTGCCCTAGAAGAACGTGGGAAGCTGGCCTCCCAACAAGATAAAGGAAAGGCGGTGATGCCCAGCTCGCCGATTCCCCACTTTGGCCCGGCCGTGGAGAAACAGGCCGAGGTGGCCCCTGACGCGTTTTTTGAGGCGGAGAGAATCATCTCGAAGATAACCGAGCAGGCCAAGATCACCAAACTCTTCATCACCCACAACATTCCCTTGGGGAAAGCCTCAGTGATTGCCCGACCTGCCGTAGAGGGCGAGCGGAGCTGCACGCCCCTCGATGAATCATTCGCGGCCTGGATCGGTGAACACTTCAAGGCAGGGGCCTTCCTCCCCCTGGACCAGTACTTCGCCGACTTCCTGAATTATGTGGGGTTGGCCCTATTTCAGCTCCCTCCCAACTCCTACCGTCTGCTGGCGGGCTTGAGGTATTTATTTCAAAAGCACGAGTGGGAGGTCCCCACTCCTGCTGATATTCTATACTTCTTTTGCCTCAAAGCCAGCCCGGACCAGCGGGGGCGAGGCGACGGGTTCTATTACTTAACCCGTTTCCCTAATACGGCGGCGGTCATCGAGCTGCCGAGCCACCCGAATGACTTCAAGGAACAGTTTTTCATGTCAACTGATCATCATTAATTTAATCGCCCTCGTAAGTGGTCCTTGACCTTAGCCCGCCTTTTAAGGGTTATCTTATTTTAGCTCCCTCCTTACTCCACTTCTGACTTCAACCAATCTTGCAGCCATCTACTCGAGGACCGAGAAGTCCGTGACCCTCGGGGGTCAATACGACACACTGGCGAGCCTGCCCCCCAGTGAGAAAGACTACCGCGTGCTCGTGACCGACGAGACGATGGTATTCTGCAATCTAATTTTCCCAAATCAGACTTTGAATTTGAAAAGGCCCCGGGGGCCGCCCCCAGCCCGCGACAACAGACCGATCGTCGCGGAGAAGATCGCAGACGACGAAGGTGAGGAACAGAGTGACGAAGTTCCTCTCGTGAGGAGTAGGAAGAGGACCTTGGAGGTCGCCCAGATGATGGACGAGGAGAGGGTCCAATCCGGAGCAGCCGCGGGTCCCTCCGGCCAAGGTAATCCTTACTTATTTAAGAATGTAGATAGGGCCACCGCAGACCCCCGGCTGGTTAGGTTCAATCCTAGGCAGCTCGTCCATCGTCACCTGAGGAATCCGGACCTGGACACGCTCTTGCTCCATTGTGTTGACCGGCTCGTGCTGGATCACCAAGAGAGTCGGCCTAGGGGTACCGTAGCAGTAGATAACACCTTAGCTTTTAGGTCGATACTTTTTTAGGAGTATGGGAGCAACTTACGCACGTGGCCGGCGCTCCAGAGGGGCATCTATGCTACGGGGATTAGGCAGTATGTAGAAGAGTCCAGCCCCGATTCGGAACCGGACCTAGAACCTGCGCCAGTTCGTGAGATAATCGTCTTAGACTCTTCCAGCTCGGGGGGTAGGGCTCCCTTAGTATTCGCTTACTCATTGCCTTTAAACCTTTTGCCTCTATTTCTGCATGATTTCTACCTTGTAATAACCATGTTTTTTGTTCTTGGCAGAAGAGATGTCTCAGCCCGGAGGTAATCTACGGGGCGTGGTCTTCGGCGGGAACCCCCCAGCGGGGCCAAGGTTGAAAAGGCTTTGAGAGTCCAAGGGCTCGGCTGGGACCTCCACCAAATCCCCGGCTAAGGAGAAGGAGAAAGCCCCTCCATCCCAGGTCGCGGGGACGATCCTTCCTGTTGCCAGGATAGGGCCCATGCCCCCGCCGCCCCAACGATCTCCATTAGCCGCCCAAGACGGGGTAATAGAGATCGGGAATCCGGCCGCGGCAGCCCCGGATGTGCATATCCCGTTCGATCCCCAGGATCTGGAGA
The DNA here is from genome assembly GCF_963169125.1 of Humulus lupulus. Classification (NCBI taxonomy): domain Eukaryota; kingdom Viridiplantae; phylum Streptophyta; class Magnoliopsida; order Rosales; family Cannabaceae; genus Humulus; species Humulus lupulus. The sequence goes on along the minus strand of NC_084794.1, from coordinate 75,447,726 downwards.
AGATGCCAGAAGCATTCCGGGGGATGGTGTATGAGTCGGCTAGCTATTCCGTCAGCCACTTCTACAAGCTCAAGGAGAGGGAGCTCCGGGCCATCGAAACAACGAGCCCGGTCCGAGTTATGGAGTCTTCGATGGACATGACCCTAACGATAAACTGCCCCATTCTTTTAGAGCTTTAACACTTACACGCCGCCTTTTTTCTTCCAGTTAGTTAATTTATCCTTCCTTTCCTGCAGGGCATTGCTGTCACATACAGAGGCATCGCTAGGACCAAGGCCCAGCTCGAGGGTGTGGAGGCTGAGCGCCAGACCGCCCTCCAGGAGACTCAGGAGGCGAAAGACGTGCTGGCGGCCTCTAAAGCCGAGCTAGAGAAGATCCGCTCCAAGAACCGAGAGCTTAAAAACTCCCTGGCTGCGTCGCGGACAGATCTCGAGGTAGCGAAGACCGAGGCCCAGGCCGCCATGGAAGCCGAAGGGGCCGTCTCGGAGCAGTCCTTGCAAGACCTGTTCTATCATTGCTGGTCCCACAACCCAGATGCGGACTTTTCTTTCATGCTGCCGGACCTCTGGGCGTTTTTGCTGCCGAAGCTCCAAGCCCGCCTAAATAAAGAAGTACCTCCCTCGGAGACTGGAGAGGCCCCTGTCGCGGCGGAGCAGGACGAGACCGCGACCTCCAAAGGGCCAACTGGTGGGGCTTAGGATACTTCTCTTTGGGCATTTTGAACTATTTTATTTTCCGTCGTACTTTTTCATGAGGTGTTTCCACCTTGAGACAATTTGCTCAATAACTTTAACATATATATTTTTTTTATGCTTTTGGCTACAATTCATCTCTTCATTTTTATGAATTTAGTTCGGGTTAACCGTTATTTATATCCCGGGCTTTTAAAGAAGAGCCACGATCAAAAAAATTTAGTTAATTTCTAAGTTTTATGACCTGGTTAAAACCAGGAACTTATTTTGAAAACTTAGTTCGCGTCAACTTTTATCCATATCCCGGGCTCTTTAAAGAAGAACCACGGTCAATAAATTTTAGTTAACTTCTAAGTTTTATGACCTAGTTAAAACCAGGAACTTATTTTGAAAACTTAGTTCGCGTCAACTTTTATCTATATCCCGGGCTCTTTAAAGAAGAACCGCGGTCAATAAATTTTAGTTAACTTCTAAGTTTTATGACATGGTTAAAACCAGGAACTTATTTTGAAAACTTAGTTCGCGTCAACTTTTATCCATATCCCGGGCTCTTTAAAGAGGAACCGCGGTCAATAAATTTTAGTTAACTTCTAAGTTTTATGACCTGGTTAAAACCAGGAACTTATTTTGAAAACTTAGTTCGCGTCAACTTTTATCCATATCCCGGGCTCTTTAGAGAAGAACCGCAGTCAATAAATTTTAGTTAACTTCTAAGTTTTATGACCTGGTTAAAACCAGGAACTTATTTTGAAAACTTAGTTCGCGTCAACTTTTATCCATATCCCGGGCTTTTTAAAGAAGAACCGCAGTCAATAAATTTTAGTTAACTTCTAAGTTTTATGACCTGGTTAAAACCAGGAACTTATTTTGAAAACTTAGTTCACGTCAACTTTTATCCATATCCCGGGCTCTTTAAAGAAGAATCGCGGTCAGTAAATTTTAGTTAACCTCTAAGTTTTATGACCTGGTTAAAACCAGGATAGGGCTTAGTTTGTGATAATTCTTATCCATGGATAAAAATTAACACCTAAGTCGTTAAGGAGACCTGGTTATATCCAGGTACCATATGCCCCCCAAGTAACTGGGAAAGGGTCTTTCGTGGTTACTTTAAAATCACACTTGCAAATAAAGAGAAACATTTAATTTTTATTTATACATGGAAAGTGACCTCCTAGGCCTTACAAGTGGCTCATTGATAGTATTTCTTTAGGTGGATGGCATTCCATGTCTGCGGGACCGCCCCTCCACCAAGCCGAGCTAACTTATGAGTTCCCTCTTTGATGACTTCGATGACTTGGTATGGTCCTTCCCAGTTTGGTCCCAAAACCCCATCTTTGGGATCTTTCCCGGCCAGGAAAACTTTCCTTAGGACCAAATCGCCGACGCTAAAGGCACGTCTTTTGACCTTAGTGTTGAAGTAGCGAGTGATCTTCTGTTGATAATGGGCGAGCTGGAGTTGTGAATCTTCTCGCCTTTTATCCACTAAGTCTAGGGAATGGCATAGGAGCTCGTAGTTCCTGTCTTGGTCGTAGTGCTGGACCCTATGTGACAGAACTTTAACCTCCACGGGGAGGACTGCTTCACTCCCAAAGGTTAGGGAGAAAGGCGTGTGACCCGTGGGAGTCCGATGTGAGGTCCGGTATGCCCACAAGACTTGGGGGAGTTGTTCGGGCCAGATCCCCTTTGCCTCATCTAGCCTTTTCTTGAGGCTCGCCTTCAGAGTTTTGTTGACACCCTCGACCTGGCCGTTCGCCTGGGGATAGGCCACGGATGAGAAGCTTTTCACAATTCCGTGCCTTTCGCAAAATTCGGTGAACAGATCACTGTCAAATTGAGTTCCGTTATCGGAGACGATTTTCTTAGGTAGGCCAAATCGACATATGATGCTTTTAACCACGAAGTCTAACACCTTTTTTGATGTTATTGTCGCCAACGGCTCTGCCTCGGCCCACTTGGTGAAGTAGTCAATGGCTACTACGGCGTAACGGACCTCGCCCTTTCCGGTAGGCAGGGCGCCTACTAGATCTATCCCCCAAACGGAAAATGGCCAGGGAGATGAAATCATTTTTAGCTCGACCGGAGGAGCTCGGGCAACCGCAGCGAATCGCTAACACTTGTCGCACCTTTTTACATATGAGATCGAGTCTTTGGACAAAGTCGGCCAGTAATAACCTTGCCTGAGAACCATAAGAGCCAGGCTTTTCCCCCCAGTGTGGTCTCCACAGAATCCTTCATGAACTTCTTGCAGGATGGCCTTCGCTTCACTTGGAAGAATGCACCGGAGGAGAGGTAGGGAATGCCCACGTCGGTACAACACCCCTTCGACTAGCGTATATCTCGGAGCTTGATAAAGGACCCGCCGTGCGTCGTTGCGCCCTTCGGGTAACTTGTCCTCGACGAGATACTCAATAATGGGAGTCATCCAGGTCGTCCTGATGTCAATCATTTCAATTTCCGCCCGATCCCCGTCTATGCTAGGATTCTCCAAGAACTCAACTGGCACCAACCCTAGGGTTTCTGTCTCGCCCGAGGTGGCGAGCTTGGCGAGAGCATCTGCGTTGGCGTTCTGCTCCCGAGGTATCTGTTCGATTGACCCTCGAACAAACGTAGACAGTTCGGACTTTACTTTTGCCAAATAGGCGGCCATCTTGGGTCCCCGCGCCTGATATTCGCCTAGAACCTGGTTCACCACGAGCTGGGAATCGCTGAAGCATTGGACAGTGCTCGCCTTTAGCTCACTAGCTATCCTAAGTCCAGCCAACAAAGCCTCGTACTCTGCCTCGTTGTTAGACGCCTTGAACCCGAACCTTAGCGCCGAGTGAAATCTATGTCCCTCTGGGGATATCAGAATGATTCCGGCCCCGGAGCCGTTCTCGTTAGATGAGCCATCAACGAAGATCTTCCACGACGAGTGGGGAGAGGCGACCTGAGGTGAGTCTCCTGATGGAATCTCCTGGAATCCCGTGCATTCCGCCACGAAGTCGGCCAAGGCCTGACTTTTTATGGTAGTTCGGGGAGTATAGAAAATCTCGAACTGACTGAGTTCGACCGCCCACTTTAGCAAGCGTCCCGATGCTTCAGGCTTTTGCAAAACCTGCCTTAAAGGCTGATCGGTCATGACGTGTATAGAGTGGGACTGGAAGTATGGCCTAAGCTTTCGCGAGGCCGTGATTAGGCAGAACGCCATTTTCTCCATCATTGGATATCTTGATTCAGCTCCGAGGAGTCTCTTGCTGATGTAATAGACCGGTTTCTGAGCCTGGTCCTCTTCTCGCACCAGAACGGCACTAGCTGCGTCCTCAGTCACGGACATGTAGAGGAAAAGAGGTTCTCCTACCTTGGGTTTTGATAGCACAGGCGGTTCAGCCAAATGCGCTTTCAGGTCAAGGAATGCGCTTTCGCACTCCACTGTCCATTCGAATTTCTTGTTTCCCCGGAGCAGGTTGTAGAAGGGTATACACTTATCGGTCGACTTGGAGACGAACCGGTTCAGTGCTGCCACTCTTCCTGTGAGGCCTTGGACGTCTTTCCGTGACCTGGGGGAAGGAAGCTCGAGTAGTGACCTGATCTTGTCGGGGTTTGCCTCGATTCCTCGGGTATTGACTATGAAACCCAAGAATTTCCCCGATGCAACACCGAAAGTGCACTTCTGAGGATTGAGCCTCATGCCATATTCACGCAGTATGTTAAAACATTCTTCCAGGTCGGCAACGTGGTTGCTGGCAGTTTTTGACTTGACAAGCATATCATCGACATACACTTCCATGTTTTTCCCGATCTGGTCCGCGAACATTCTGTTCACTAGCCTTTGGTAGGTAGCTCCGGCATTCTTCAGACCAAACGGCATGACCCTATAACAATAGACATTAGTTGGGGTCATGAAGCTGGTATGCTCCTGGTCTGCCGGATTCATCGCGATCTGATTGTAGCCTGAGTACGCGTCCATGAAGGACATGAGCTCGTGCCCCACTGTGGCATCCACCAATTGATCGATCCTTGGCAATGGAAAGCAATCCTTGGGGCAGGCTTTATTCAGGTCGGAGAAGTCAATACAGGTCCGCCACTTCCCGTTGGGCTTTGGAACTAGCACGGGATTGGCGACCCAAATTGGAAACTTGGCTTCACGAATAAAGCCACACTTTTTGAGCTGGGCCACCTCTTCTTCGAGGGCTTCGGCTCGGGTTGTTCCCAGACGCCTCTGTTTTTGAGACTTGGCAGGGACGCTCTTATCCAGGTGGAGCGTGTGCATGATGATGCTCGGGCTGATTCCTATCATGTCCTCATGCGACCATGCGAATACGTCTAGGTTCTTCTGCAGAAACGTAGTCAGCTCCGCCTTTCTTTTATCGCAGAGGTTCTTTCCGAGCTTAACCATCCGTGATGGGTTTTTTTTATCGACGCTCACCTCCTCGAGCTCCTCAATAGCTTGTAGCTCGGACCTGTCCTCGCCTACACGGGGGTCAATATCCTCACTCATGGCGGGCTTTTCGTCTTCGGAAATCTGAGGTTTTTCAATCTCAGGAGCCGCCTTGGGTCCCTGAGATTCCTCTTCATCCTGAACGGCCATCGTCACTTGCCCGGGTTTAGATTTTCCCTTCATGGAAATGCTGTAGCATTCCCTGGCAGCGAGCTAATCGCCCTTGATAGTACATACCCCTGTTGAAGTAGGGAACTTCATGGCGAGGTGCCGGATGGAAGTGATAGCCTCGAAGGCTATGAGCGTAGGTCGGCCCAAAATGGCATTGTAGGCAGCGAAGCAGTCAATGACCACGAATTCGAGTAGTTTGGACACTGTCCGGGACTCCTCTCCTAGGGTGATCACCAGCTCGATTGTCCCTATCGCTGCTGATCCTTCTCCTGAAAAACCATATAGCATCATCGAGGTTGCCTTAAGCTCGGCAACAGTCAGACCCATTTTTTCTAAGGTGGATCGGAACAGGAGGTTCACCGAGCTCCCATTGTCCACCAACACTCTCCTTACTTTCCGGTTACTTTCCGGTTGGCAAGCTGGACTGCTACGACCAAGGGATCGTTATGAGGGAATTGGACATGACCTGCGTCTTCCTCCGTGAAAGTTATCGGTTGTTTCTCTAATCGTTGTTGTTTTGATTGACGTTGTTCCGGGACGAACTCCGCTCCGTTGTGGGCCTTTAATTCATTCACATACCTCTTCTGGGCGCCCCTACTCGTGCCAGCCATGTGTGGTCCTCCAGAGATGGTGGATATCTCTCCCTCGACCACGAGGGGAAGGACGTCCTGATCTGCCTGACACCCGAGCTGACTGGCTGGGACCTCCGGAACGGGTCGACTTGCCGGGACACGGTTCCGCGAGTACTGCGCCAATGGTCCTGCTAGGATGAGAGTCTCGATTTCATCTTTGAGGTGCCTGCAGTCGTCGGTATTGTGCTCGACGTCGTTATGAAAACGGCAGAACTTCGAAGCGTCTCTCCTTCCCTTAGGGTGCTTCAATGGCTCAGGCCTCTTCCAGGGGACCCGAGTAGCGTTGGCCAGGGAAATATTTTCCCTGGTCTGGGTGAGCTCGGCATAGGTTGTGAACACGGGCTTAAACTTATCCACAGACTTATTCTTCTTCTAGCCGTGCTGGTTGTTTTCACCATGTCCTTTTCTTTTGCTACCACTGGGCTGGTTATTCTGCGTGACGTCGGGAGTCGCCACTACGATCTCCGTCTCCGCCCCAGCGGTCTTCTCGGGGACCTGGCTGGCCCCGGCGGCCGAAGCTTCAGCTTCTTCCAAGTTTATCCACTCTTGGGCTCTGTTAAGGAATTCGCTAACCGAGCTGACTCCCCTCCTTTGAATATCTTTCCACAGGTCTCCGCCGACTAGGATCCCGGTCCTCATGGCCATTAGTTTGGAGCTATCGTCAGCATCCCTTGCTCGAGCAGCGACATTTGCAAATCTGCTCAAGTAGGCTTTCAACGTCTCACCGGGCTTCTACCTCACGTTAGCTAAAGAATCGGCCTGGACCCGGGCGGCCTGAGAGGCGTGGAATGCCCTCTTGAAGTCCACCGAGAAGGTCTTCCAGGAGCTGATTGACTGCCTTTTACTCTGCTTGAATCAAATCACTGCCTGGCAGGTCCAATCAGGGTGGAGGGAAAGATTAAGCAACCCAGCTCCGGGCCAATGTTATGGGCCATCATTAGGGTGTTGAACATCCTTAAGTGGTCAGACAGGTCTCCATCCCCGTTGAACTTTGACATGTGGGGCATACGAAAACCAGAAGGGTATGTCGTTGCTGCTATATTGGGGGCGAAGAGTTCCATCTCGTCCCCTAAATCATATTCGTCTTTTTCTTTTTCCGATAGGAGCTTCTTCATCAGCTCCTCCATCTGAGTTAGGCGCTCTAGGGTTTTGTCCTGAGATCCTGGGTTATTCCAGGGCTGTTCAACAGCTCCGGTCCCGTTGTACATATTAGGTGGGTTGTTGCCTCTCCTATCTTGAGATAGGTTATTTGGGACATTTCCACCGTTACGTACTTCGGATCGGACCCCCACCGAGCGGGCCTGGTTTCCATCCCTAACTCGATCCTCTCTGTGAGAATTGAGGCGATCTCGAAGGTCGCCTCCCTAGGTAGTACGGTGACTTTGTGCCGAACTTAGTCGCTGGCGCAGGTCTCCTCCCGAGAGATCACTCCGTCCACTACCGGTCTAGTGAATCCTGTTGAACAGGCTCGGGGTGCGTCTTTGGCGGCTATGACCTGATCCTTCCTCTGGCATCCTGCCGCCCCAGGAGGGTCCAGCTGACGGCGGGCCTCTCCTGCTATTTCCATAGGTCGGGATGTCTCGGACGGGCTGAGGAGACGGATATCTGATGGGAGAAGGAGGATGCCTGACTGGGGAGGCGATCCTAGTGCCATCCGGACGGACTAAATTTGGTGGGGGCCTCTCGGCCCTGCCAGCTTGCTGGTTTCGCGCTGGGCGAGCTGGACGAGGAACTGGATGTCCTTCGGGGACGGCCCGACGTCTCTGGCCTTCCTCGGCCCTTCTTTGGGAATTTCCTCGATCTCTTCTGGGCGTTCTCGAGGAAGGCTGAGAGCTAGGGGTCGACGTCCTAACCGAACGGCTGTACTGCTGCTGTCCGGTCCGAGGCATTTCCCTGAGGTTTGCCTCCTGATGGTGTGATGAAGGGGTGGAGTTGGCTGCAGGAAGTCTACCCAAATGGCTATGCCTGGACCGATTACTCCGGCGAGACTTAGGAGCCTCGCCTTGCCTCTCTCCAACGTTACCGTTGGTTGTGAGAGGGGGTAGTCGGCTCAGAATATCCTGGATTTGCTGACCAGCTGCTGCTAACTGGCTCCTCAGCTGAACATTCTCCATCTCCACCGCAGAATAATAACATGGATTCGGATTAGGCGGCCGGGGCGCTGAACTACCAGTGTCGTCTTGGCCCGCCGGCTGCTTTCCCGGCCTCTGTTGGACTTCAGGAGCTTGCTCATCAGGGATGGCAACCTGGTGGGCCTCCTGCCCATCATGCTGTTCTGTCTCGTTACCATGCCTGGATCGAGTGGTCACCATAGTTGGATGTCTGCGGTAGTACTAATCGAAATTGCTCTCAATGAAAGCACCAAACTGTTGACGCGGTTCTTCGGCAACAGGTAATTAAGAGAAGAAGAGAAAGAGATTAGCACTCAAGGTAGAACTGTCACAGATATGAAATCTTATATATGAACTAGGTGACTCAAGACACGTTTTTAAGTGGTTCAAAGGTTAAAATCCTTCTACTCCACTAGTCAATATTATTCATCCTCTCTGGGTATTTGGTTTACAAAGTATATAGTCCTTCAAAGACTATTTTTTCCAACCCCTATCAACTCCCAGGGTCTCCATATTTATAGGAGAAGGCACCTGGAAGTTGGTAGGGAGGTCATCCCGTGACCTTACCATTTGTCATATCCACTCTGTGGCATTCATGATTAATTCCTAAACCTGACACATAAGTGTGGTCTAATCAGCATGGAAGGATATAATGGGCCGCACGGCCCAACCCATCCGTGGGTGTCTGACACGCACGTTCCTACTGCATGTCCGAGAAGTCAAGGGGATATCAAACACGTGATGTCAGATATATGCACGTTTATCTTGCGTGCGTTGATTTCATAAAGGCTCAGAGCTTCCTGGGCTCCTTGCGACACGAACAGCTCGTATTCCGAGCTGTTCTCCTGGCGTGGCCTTCAGATGCCCCTCTCGAGCTGAGAAGATCCGCCCTGGAAATAGGATCTTCGTCCTGTGGGCACCTCGGACTAAACCTGATTAGTCCGAGGCTCGTCCTGCTAATCAGCCCGTGGGAAAATCAGGGCGTACACTTTCTATAAAAGAGTTCATTCCTAATTTCACTACAACAAAAACGCTTATTACCGACGGAGAAAACCGCCGGCAATAGTCAGGAAAGCCGCCGGTAATACTTTTACCGGCGGGCTCCGCCGGCAAAAATCTGCCGGTAAAAACCGGTTGGTAAAAGGTCGTTATTGCCGGTGGAACTAGCCTCCCGCCGGTAATAATTTGGTCGGAATTCATGTCTGACACATTATTACCGGCGGTTTTCGCCGGTAATAATCCGCCAGTAATAACATATTTAAAAAAAATAATTATATTTAATTCACAACCCCACCGGAATTATTCAAATGGGTCTTGCTGAGATTCAGGTAATAATTAATAGTAATTATTTTTTTTTTAAAATTTTCACAAACTGAGATAATCATGATCATCATCTGATCACGTGGTAAAAAAAAGGTAAATTTATCTAAAATTAATCTATCAGCTGTCACAGTCATATAAAGCAAAAAAACTTTGGCATTAATCAATTTGCTTGAATTGACAAAACTCGTGTTTATAATTTTACACGTATATACTCTCTCTGTCTAATCCGATTGAAATTATTATTATGTGCAGCTCTCTTTCGACCTTCTTGAACGATGGCTTGCTGAGAATCCAGACTCCATTGGATTAAAGAGTAATAATGGCCAATCTCTTTTCAAAGAACAGAGTCCACTAAGATAGGCAGAGAGGAATCTGAATGGCTAAAAAAATAAAATAAAATAAAATTGAGTTTTTTTATATAAACAATAACATAATTATTTTTTTTTATATAAAACTATAATAGAACAATATATAGACATACCCCCTTCGCTGTTACAGTTGCCGGCCACCAGAATATCTTCGGGAACGCCGGAAAACTCCACGGCAGAGAGCACTCGGCGGATTAGAAGAGAGAATCAGAAGAACAAAAAAATGGAGGAGAAGGAAATGGGGGGAGGGGAATAGGGTTGCACAAATATATAGATTATTATTGCCGGCGGAGCCCGCCGGTAATAATCCACCGGTAATAAATTTAAATATTTATTGCGCGGCAGTTTTGCCGCCTTAATAAATTCTGATTATTACCGGCGGGTTGTCCGCCGGTAATAATAAATTTTCCGCCGGTAATAATTAAATAATTTTAAAAAATAAAAATAAAAATAAAAAACAGATTAATACCGGCGGATTACGTTTTCTGCCGGTAAAAATGGTATTATTACCGGCGGACTTTCTCCGCCGGTAATAATTCCGCCTGTAAAAATAATTTTTGTTGTAGTGTTTTATGTTTTAGAATTTTTTTCAATCTTAAAATTCAAGATTTAAACCGAAGGGTGAAGTTTGATAATTTTGTAGGATGGGAAATGAGAATTTGAATCCAATTATGGAATCGTGGACGTTTTTTTATTTTTTACCGAAATATAAGGATAATAAAACACATCCATATATAAATGGTATAAAACTTGGGCAGATCGATTGGCTTATTTGGGTTCACCGACTTGACCCTCATAATTATTATATATTATTATAAGTTGTTCTGTAGAATGGCATGCGTATTTCATGTTTGGAAGAAATTAATAAAGAATAATATAATAATAATAAAAAAAGAATGTCTGTGGAAAACAGGGCTGCTTGTCAGTGGGAATGCAACAGCTAACACTGCGGGTCTTTTCCTAGTTAAGGATAATATATATATATTATATAATTATTTGTTTATTCAACAAAAAGAAAATATAGTTAAAGTAAAATGTCATGGTTAGTGACAGTCAGGACGGTAGTGTAGAATAATATTGATGGATTATTCAACTATATATAATTACTGGTCTAAGATATATATTAATAATTCAGCATAATTCCACGATCTAGAAAAGAGAAATTTCAAATACTCTTCTTTCTGATTAAAAAGCCTAACATTTCCCAATCTCAATCAACAAGACGACTAGCATTAACACGTATTAAATAAAGAATATGGTCTAATATATATTTCATATCATCCTTTCTAGCTTCTAGAGACAATTACAATAATAATATAATTAAAACCAAATGTTCGATGTGAGCTAGGTGATTACGTATAGTTAGTGATGTAGTAATTAAACTTTTTACTGAGCTAATCAATTAATTTTCATTAATTTTGATTCCTTTTAGCGTTAGTAATTAAGGTAACTATATAAAGAATTTATATCTGATAAATATATATATAGAAAAATTGTTTATATTTTACCAAAAACAATCTGCTGCTGCAATATATATAGAAATTTAAGATAATTAACTACAGTAGAGTATACACATAACAAGTTGTCGAACCTACACACCTATTGTAAAAATTATCATCATTATTGTTATTGCGTCTTCATATCCTAAAATTGTATACATATGCAGAGATGTAGTATATAAAGGGAATTTTTTTTTTTTAAGGAGTTTTACTTTACGCTCTCAGTGTTATCGATTTGTGAATAATTTTTTGCATGATTTTTTTTATGATCGTATATATTATAACTATTTAGAGTATCCTGCAAATTTTTAGAAAATTCTTAATAGTTTACAGTACCGAAAACTAGGTTCAAACATGTTGTTGTACGCGTCACTAATTTTTTTTATGCACGTGAAAAACAACATATTTGAACCTAGTTTTTGGTACTGTAAACTATTAGGAATTTTCTGAAAATTTGCAGATATTCTAAATAGCTACAATATACACCGTCATAAAAAAAATTACGCCGAAAACTATTCACAAGTCGAGAAATACTGAGAAACCTACCGATAAAACTTAAAGTAAAACATATATATATATATATAGTTAATTGTCGCCCCCGAGGAAAACTCCACACAATTTTATGCATGTATTGTCAAGCCTCAGGAGAAACTACGTGACAATGGATATGTAACTTCATCGAAGCTCACGAGAAACTTCATCGTATTAATTATTGAACAATTATAAGAAAGAATTACATATATATAATTAGAGAGTCATAGAGGAGAAAAATATCACATACAGAGAAGAAGAAGAAGAAAAAAAGGGGAACAAGAAACCGACGAAAAGAAGTATGGGAGACCCGTCGTAGGAAAGATGGCACTGGCTACTGCCTGTAATTGCAGACGTTGTAAATATATATTTATACATATATATATATATGAAGCATTCGGATTCATGAATGAAGGTATAGGCAGTGCCATCTTCTTACGCCATGATTCCCATTGTCTTCTTAATTAATTTAATTATTATTTGGTCTTTCGTCGAACTTTGTTTCTACCTCGCGTATATTTACAGAACGGTAATTTCTCTCTAACTCGATCTGTAAATATATTATATATCTTAATCTTATATAATATTATTAATAATCAAATTGAAAAAAAAATTATTACATATTTATTATAAAGTAAAATATAATTACATTTATTTTTTTTTAATTATGTTTCCTCATTTCTAATAAAATTAAAACTATAAATTTTTTCCATTCAATTAAGTATTTCTACTCAATAATAAATTTTTCTAACTAGAAAAATTATATTATATGAATGTAAGTTTATTGTATTTTTTAATTTAATTTTTCATATATTTATCTTTGAAATTGTATTATTAATAATTTTTTTATTTAATTATCTATTTTTATTATGAATTATTCAATTGATTATTTAAAAAATTTCGTTTCTAATTTTTAATAAAATTATATATATTTAATTTATTGTCGAGAATAATTTATACAAAATTTTAAATTATAGGGTATCTAATGATCATTATTGATAATATAGGGTGCTAAAGCTATATTTTGTTAAACACATATACTAAATAAGTACATTCCTTTTAAAAAAATAATTTATATCTTTTTGGACAATGTATTTTATTCTATTACTTATTTGGACCATGTGTTTCGATAAATTATTTTTTAGACCATGTATTTTATAAAATTATTTAAATAGACTCCTAAATCCCAATTTCGATAAAAAATGAATGTAGCAACCCAATTATTATGCATAATGATTGTACTATTAATTTGAGTTGTTAGTTTGATAAATTATTTGCGATTTTAATTCAAAAAACTTTAATCAAAATTAGATTTAGGGGTCTATTTGAACCATTTTACAATACACAGGGTCCAAAAATAATTTATCAAAACACAAAGTCTAAATAAGTAATGGAACGAAACACAGAGTCTCAAAATTGTATAAACCTGAAAAAAATGTATAATATATTTTTTGTAGTTTAAAATACAAATTATTTTGTATTTCTTTTCATTCCAAAATGCACTTTATTATTATGTTTGTATAAAAGGTTGTTGTTGGAGGCATCCAATAAAAAAGTAATGAATTTTTTACTTAAAAATATGTTGTTAAGGTTGTGTTGGGTGTTATTTTTCTAATGTTATATTTTAAATAAGATAATAGTAAATAATTTTTAATGTTTTCAAAATATAAGAAGTGAATGCATGGTTAATATGATTTGTAGAGAAAATATTTAATTTTTTTCTTTAATATACTTGATTAGAAAAATTAATAAATATATTTTTGTTTACAAATTTTTATTTTAGACAAAGAGAATAGAAACAATTTTTTTTGTTATCTTCAAAATATCTGATTATTTTTACTTAGTATTGCTTAGTATTTTAATTTATTTTTACAATAATAAAAATTGACAAATAGATTATGTCATAAATTTAAAAATAGTAAACAGAATCAGTGGTAAGTCTAATTTAATTATTTGTAACAATAATGACTTTTAATTAAGAATAAAAAATTTCACAAATACATTATATTGTAATCTAATTATAGCATATAATTTTACTTACAAATTCATTATAATATATATATGTTAAATATATTTAATCATATATATTTCAAAACAATTTCATAAGTAAATAAAATATAAAATAATTTAAGAAAATAAGTTATAGTTTTTATTTAAAAAAAAGGAATTATAGTTCTTTCACTCTTTAATATATATATATATATATGTGTGTGTGTGTGTGTGTGTGTATTATAGAAAAAAAATCAGAATATGAAAATAAATGATAAAAAATAATTAGTTGTAGCCAAGTTTAATTTGTAACAATAATCATTTTTATTCAACATTATAGTTAAATATAAGTATATTGATGTTAGGCACAAAATATAATCTAATTATAGCATATAATTTTACTCACAAATCCATTATTTAATATTTATATATATATGTATGTGGTAAATATATTTAATCATACATATTTCAAAATAATTTCATATAAGACAGTAAATCAAATATAAATAATTTGAGAAAATTAAATTAGTTATAAAGAAAAAAGAATTAAGGTTCTTTCACTCTTTAATATATATATATTTATATTTATATATATAGGGAGCGACTATAACGCATCTTTTTTTTTGCAACACCGGTGTATCATTTTTCTATTTCGGTACCTAAATAGTTATAATCCCGAAATTTTTTATATGATTGGTGTACATTATAGCTATCTAGAACATTCTCCAAATTTTCAAAAAATTATGAATAAATTATGGTAAAATTTGACAGTTTGAACTCTGTTTTCGGCTTCGTAAACTATTCAGAATTTCTTGAAAATTTGCAGGATATTCTAAATACCTACAATGTACACCGTCATATAAAAAAATTTGGGATTAAATGTATCCAATGCCGAAAATAGAAAAGGATGCACTGGTGTTGCAAAAAAAATGGATGCGTTGTAGTCATTCCCTATATATAGTATAGAAAAAATAAAATCATGAAAAATGATCAAAATAATTAGTTGTAGCCAAGTTTAATTTGTAACAATAATAATTTTTATTGAACATTATAGTTAAATATAAGTATATTGATGTTAGGCACAAAATGTAATCTAATTATATCATATAATTTTACTTGCAAATCAATTATTCATATATATATATATGTGTTAAATATATTTAACATATATATTTCAAAATAATATCATATATGACAGTAAATAAAATATAAATAATTTGAGAAAAATAAATTAGTTTGTTAAAAGAAAAGGAATTATGGTTCTTTCACTCTTCAATATATATTTATATATATATTATTGAAAAAATAAAATAATGAAAAATGATAAAAATAATTAGTTGTAGCCAAGTTTAATTTGTAACAACAATAATTTTTATTGAACATTATAGTTAAATATAAATATATTGATGTTAGGCACAAAATGTAATCTAATTATAGCATATAATTTTCACTACTACAAAAGGGGTTTTTTAGGACTAGCATTGCGAGTCCTAAAATTTTTTTTAGGACTCGCGGGGCGCGAGTCCTCTATTTGAGAGCCTTAAAAACTAAGGTTTTTTAGGACTCACGCTAAAAAATCTGATTAAGTGCCTTTAATTAAGTTTTTAGGACTCACAATGCTAGTCCTAAAAAATCGGGTTGAGTGCATTTATGTAATTTTTTAGGACTCGCTTTACATGACCTTAAAAGTAATTTAAAAAAAAAAATACAGCTACAATTTTAATTTTGATTTAAAAATATATATCCATTTGAGTGTCGAATATGTATCAAAAGAAATTTGAAAAGAAAATACTAAAAAAATAGAAAAAAAAAATTACGAAATAAATTTAAAATTTCTAAACATGTATTGTAATTAGCTAGCTATAACATCATTCATTTTGCTCTAACCAATTGTAAAAATGACATTGCCCATTCTTCTCTAACTTCGTCAATTTCTTGAGTAGTATATGGTTTGTCGGAGGTGAATTGAAAAAAAAACAAAATTTTAATTATAATTATATTAGTGGTAATAAATTCAAAGTATATATAAAAATTGTACTAGATTAATACTATGTAGTTGTATATTGTTTATCACTTGTTTCGACAAGAAATGTTTGATATAAGAACATTCTTCATCATCCTCATAACGTAATATCTGCAGTCAATATTGTTTGGTTGGAAATACATGTACAATTCTTAGTATTAAATATCTTAAACATCTTTACATATACATAAACTATACAAATAGAAATATACCGTAGGTTGGAAATACATTACTCCCGATGAGCGTTTATTGATCTTTTGACGTGCTTTCATTCTTTCTATGAAATACATCTCAAATGCATCATGGATGGTCTCCTTGATGGCTGTCCTGTTATCTAATGGTGCATTGAGAGGATCAAGAAAATAACAATAATGTCAATTGGGATATAATAAAAATAACATCCAATGCTCCTTGTTGAAAGAACAAGTATTACACAGTTGTTAACTTTAAATTCTATTTGTTTGTATCAATGAAAAGCATAATAATTAAACTTACCCATGGTTATAAGGCATAACTATCCAATCATGCTTTATAGACGTGCAATATAACATCCTATCACATAAAGCTTGAGCACGACTATATGCACGAGTCACGAAAGTAGAAACCTTATTCGGTTTCATAAACAACAATGATCCTCTCTTTTCCTCGTTTAATAACAGTGTCTGGTACAAAATCCTACCAACAAATATAATTAATTAAAAAGAAAACTAAATAGTTGATGAAAGAAAATCCTTACAATAAATATTATTAGCATACCTTATGTAGAAGACAATACATGATTGTCCAATCATCTCATTTCTATAAAATTCAAGTACTTCATCCCGAAATAGAGCAAAGTATTCACAAGCATGGCCAAACACATCAAAGTCAATGGACACTTCAACGGCATAATCATGTTTAGGTCAATCATTGACGATTTCATATACTTGTCTCAACTTAGGCGAAATTGGAGATGGTTGTTGCACCTCTTGTGACAATGACTCCTTAGGCGCTCGTTTTGGAACTAGTTTTTGAGTTTGTGGTGCTAATGGTAGAGAAGTTTTTTTCCCAGCTTGCTTTCCATTTTTTTTAATGACCTCATAATAAACCCATAACAAATAATTAATAATGGAATAAGTAAGTAAAAAATTAATAGTCTTAAAAGAATTACCTGTGTCGCTCCATTGAAGATGACTAGCGACTTGAGCCAACGTATCAAACTCCCAATAGCTTGTTTGACTGTATAAATCTCACTGTTAGGGATCGGATTAACAAGTAGAGCATCAGGTTGGTCAGCAAACTCAATTGCACCGCGGTAGTTTTCTCCTATGTTTTCTCCATGTATGTCTGAGCTACTAGTAACTAGAATGTATCCCCTACCAACGATGTTGGTGATAGAGCCTAATGCAAATTTGCATTCAATCATTTTATCATGCACATATTTAGATATGTATAAATATGTTATACAAGTTCACAAATTTAGATTTTAAAAAGATAAAGCTATACCTGATTTGAGTCAGGAGTGGGGATAAACACAAGTGCCTCTTCTGGTTGTGAGGGCGGGGGTGCTAGAGGTTGATGCTGCGATTTCGGAGATGCCTGATGAGATGGTGTCACCTGATCTATAGGTGATCCATAGTTTGGCACTGACACATGAGAAGATCCTCCAAAGCCACTATGTTGTCCTTTCATCTGTTCCATAAATTGTCGCATCATTTCCTCTTGTCTTTTTATCATTTCCTGTTGTTGTTTCATTATATCTTCTTGTTGACGGTATTTTTCTTCCATCATTGCAAATCGAGCCTCAACTAAGGAAGCCTCAAATTCCTTTCTCTTTTTTTTACTGGATAGTGGGGTTTTCCAGAATTGGCTAGGCATTACACCGAGCCCAATACCCCTCACTCTCCCTCTACTCTCAGGGGTGCCTAATACCATATTAAGCACATCCTTAGACCCATTAGGTTCAAATTTTCCTTCACTCATGAGCTTATTATAGTGCTCCGGCAAACAAAATATAGAACTATAGTTATTCTCATTAAAAATAAGTAATCCAATCATATAAAATGTAGTACACTTACTATGTTGCGAGCTACGCTTGTTGCCTCGGTACCAACCGGCTCACCCTTTTTGTTAGAATGTCCCACCAACCACAACTGTGACCTGTCGATTTCAGACACATCGAGTCCAAATTTTTGTTGTTGCAGCCTTTCTAGTGCCAACAAATATCCACCTCGTGACATATGATGGTTGTTTTTATTTTATTTTCGACGATCTTGATGTATTTTTCTTTTTTTCTTCCAATCAACAGTCATGCATGAAACACAGAACTCATCCCATTCTGTTTTAGTGATCAACTGTGAGTAACCTCTTGGCATATTGAACGTCTTGATGGTCAGATTTGCATCAAGTACATCATAGATGCATACCTTAGCTAGATGGGATTTGAATGATCTCCATCGTTTTGCCGCCCTTGACATAATTTTTCTTTTTGCTTTATAGTCTATGTCAAATGTAGCCTACAATTGAAAATAATACATATCGTTAGTCTACATTAAAAATACAAACAACATATATTATAGTGATAGAGAAAATACCTTAATGATTTCCCAAAAATTTTCTTTGTCTGATTAAGGGACTTTATCCCAACTCGCGTGTGTGATTGAAGCACACCTCTTGATAGTTGATTCGATCATTGATCCCAATTTTGATCTCATTGTACCAATGAATTGTCCATATTCATTGAACTTGATCGGTACCTTAACACCTTCACTTTGCATCTTGGCTATGTCGGGCATGGTATATAGTCCCCTAACAGATCTCACATGCACTATAGCAGTGTCATCATTCTCCTCCTGACCAACATTATTTTCAAGTCCAGGAAGTGGACAAACATCATCAAGTCCAGGAAGTGGACAATCATCATCAAAACCTCATGGATCAGCCATGGAAATATCTTAAAAGGAAACGATTATAAACAATGTTAATAGACAATCATCAACATGATAGGAAAATTAAATATAAAATGAACAAATCCAACCTTCAGAAGAAAAAAAAAACAAGTCAACATTTATCACAGTATATGATCAACCCATACACCGTCACCATCAAAATGCAAACAAATATCATCGTCATCTACACCATCATCAATTGGGTATTTGGTAAGCTGTGGTTCGAGAATTGTGACAAGTTGTTGAAGGAGAGGTAAGTCATGTACATCATTCTCTTTGTCTCTCCAATCTATCGGTTGAGTAGGAACCACGACTGACCATTGCTTGTCTGATGGATCATTCACATAAAAAACTAGCTTGGCTTGTGTTGCCATTATGAAACGATCATTTTTGTGCCCAATTCGATTTAAATCAACTGAAGTAAAACCTAAATCATCAACCTTTACTCCCTTGTCACTTTTCACCCAATCACATAAGAAGACCGGCACTCTAGTTGTAGTATAATCTAATTCCCAAATTTCTTGGATTACTCCATAAAATGTCATATCACACTCTACAGGATTTTTGTCCTTTGAACTAGAGATTTGCACAGTTTTTGCTACAATACAAACTCCATTATTCTGTGTGGTTCTTACATTATCTCGTTCCAAAGTATTGAATTGAGTACCGTTGACGATGTATGATGGGTACTTAAACACATTCAGAGAAGGACCACGAGAAATCCACTTAACTATGTCCGACACATGACACGACGTGTGGGTCACTTCAATTGCAACCTTTGTTAAAAGAAATGAAATAATAATTAATAACATGTCATGCAATCAAAACAAAAGATTTAAAATTATTTACTCAAATCAATACCTTGTTCTCTAACCAAGTACTAAACGTACGATAGTGTTCATCTTGGATCCATTTTTGGTTCTTTGACTTAGATGGATATTTTTTCCGAAGCCAAACAAAATGATTCCTTCATAAATGTATGCAAAATTAGTATGAATTAATACAAATATCACAATAATGTTTTATGATATCATATTGTCTAAGATAACTTACTCGATGTAAGGTTGAATCTCATCAATGTTTTGCAATACAAGACAGTGTGCTTCATGTCTTTCATCTTGAGTTATTGAGCATATAACACCACCTTTTCCACCATAACCACCATTACTTTTATTTAATGTAGATTGATCGCCCACACTTGTCACACCATGCAAGTATTCTGAACAAAATTCAATGGCTTCTTCTGCAATATAGCATTCAACAATACATCCTTCAGATCTACTTCTATTTCTAACATAACTCTTAAGAATCTTCATGTATCGCTCAAAGGGATACATCCATCTTAAATAAACAGGTCCGCATAGTTTAATCTCTCTAACCAAATGGACTGTAAGATGCACCATTATGTCAAAAAAAGGTGGGAAGAATCGCTCTAAGTAACACAAGATTATAGCAATCTCTACTTGTAAATTGTCTAACGTTGAACATCAATTGTCTTACAACATAAATACTTGAAAAACAAACACATCCGTGTGATTATTTCTCGAACCTTTCTAGGTAGCACACCATGAATAGCCACAGGTAGAATGTGTTGGCATAGGACATGACAATCGTGAGATTTCATGCCGACCAAATTTAAATTCTTCATATCCACCAACGTTCTTATGTTTGAAGAATACCCTTCTGTAACTTTAATATTGTATAGACAATTGCAAAGTTCTTTTTTCTCATTCTTAGTGAGTGTGTAACAAGCTGCCGGTAAAAATGTTCTATTAGAGCCAGCTTTTGGATGTAGGTTTTTTCACAAGCCCAATGCAGCCAAGTCTTTTCGAGCTTTAATACCGTCCTTACTTTTACTTGGAATATTTAACAAAGTTCCTATTAGACTATCACACACATTTTTCTCAATGTGCATGACATCTAAATTATGTTGCAAAAGTAACTTTTCCCAATATTCAAGCTCAAAGAAAATTGATTTTTTCTTCCAAGGACTTGTAGACTCATCCGCACTAGTCAAACTAACTTCAGTCTTATCCTTGCCAACACTCTTTCCACGACCCTTCTTCTTCTTAATTGAACAAACAATAGGTTTTCCTACCTTAAACTGAATTACCGATACTTTATTAAGTACTTGATTCCCAGTCAAAGAACTCTTGTTCACCATTGCATGCCTTTTTCCAAGTTCTAAAATAATGTCTCCGGGGCAAGAATTTTCTATGTCCCATATAGCACACCTTGCGGGAATGTTTCAAATATTGAGTGAAAGTTTTCTCCTCACAAATAGGACAAGCTCTGTATCCTTTTACACTGTAACCAGATAAATTTCCATAAGCGGGGAAGTCGTTGATTGTCCATAACAACACCGCTCGAAGGGTAAATTCTTCTTTTAAGTATGCATCATAAGCCCTAACTCCTTCATTCCATAAAGTTTTCAAGTCATCCATTAGGGGAGCTAAGTAGACGTCAATATCGTTACCAGGTTGTTTAGGTCCAGATATTAGCAATGTCAGTAAGGTAAACTTCCTTTTCATACAAAGCCATGGCGATAAATTATATATGAATAGCATAACATGCCAACAACTATATTTACTACTGAGAGAAGTATGAGGATTAATTCCATCCATAGAAAGAGCTAGACGAATATTTCTAGGTTCATTGGCAAATGAAAGCCATTCAAAATCCACTGTCTTCCACGCTGGCGAGTCAGCAGGATGTCTAAGTCTACCGTCCTTTATTCTCTCATTTGCATGCCAAGTCAAATTCTTAGCATGATCAACATTTCGATAAAATCGAATCAAACGAGGAATTGGATGAATATACCACAAAATTTTTGCTGGTACTCCTTCCTTAACTTCGTCTAAATTCCTTTTCTTTTGCCATCTGGACACACCACAAGTAGGACATGAATTCGCATCTACAAGACTATTTCGATATAATACGCAATCATTAGGACAAGCATGTATTTTTTTCATATTGCAAGCCTATTGAGCACATAGTTTTCTTAGACTCGTAAAATGATACGGGCATCTCATTTTCTTCAGGCAGTAAATCTTTCAAAAAAACTAACAATTCCGTGAAACTCTTATCACTCCATCCATTTTTTTCTTTTATATTGTACAATCTAAGAAGGGCTGACAACTTTGAAAATTTAGTGCAACCAGAGTAAATCGGCTTTTCAGCGTCATTAAGAAGATTTTCAAACTTAACAGGATCTACTTCTGATTCATAATATGCATCGTCAATCATTTCATCTAAATTATCCTCACAATCCAATTGCCTATAATTCCGATCTTCATTCATCATAGGAGGGTCTGAAGTAACATGAAGCTCTTCACCATGCCAATACCATATTTTATAACTTTTGTCTATCCCGTGGAAATATAAGTGCTCTTTTATTATTGTGGCAGTCATCTTTTTCATATTTCCACACTTACTACAAGGACAACAAATATAGTTTGGATCTTTAGCATAATCCAAACTAAATTTAAGAAACTCATCGACCCCTTTTATATATTCTACTGACATCCTATCAGCTGACATCCATTCTTTTTCCATATTGCGCCTATTTGTTTTAATAAAAAATTAAAATTAAGAAAATAAAATAAACATACAAAACAAAACTAAGTACAAAAAAATCTATAGAAAATCGGGCAGCATATCCCCTAATTTACTAGCCTAGCCATCTGTCACAATCAACACCAATATGTCAAACAAATCAAACAGCACACAGGTTTTCATCTATATATCACCACAACACACAAAATTCTCAGAACCTACTTCACTAAGACATGCAAGTTCTCAATCTTTCGTTATCACCACAGCACACAGAATTCCCAGAACCTACTTCACTACGGATGAATGTCTAAGATATTCAAACTCCACTAAAGTAGTACAGTTATCATTCAAAATTGTAAAATATTGAAATTTTTTAAAACTAAATCAAATGCAACATACCTCTTGCAATTAGCTACCAATCCAATGCTTTAAGACCAATCAAAATATTAACCTATTCATTTTAATCAACATTATAAAAAAAGAAAAATTTCAGATGTTGACATGCTCTTTTAAAAAGGTTAAAATCAACACAACAAATATATGCGTACATACTTGTATATTCTTTTACATGTCACACTTGTATCAACTATTATTTGTCTAATGAACACTTTAAGAGCTTTTTTTATTTAGAAATATTTTCTCTTTGTGTGTGTCTAATTATATTATATATTTAAGGCATGCAAAAAGTTGCTCGTTTGTTAATAATAATGGTTTGTGTTTATATGCATTGATTTCAACAATACTAGAAAGATGAATAAATGTAAGATACAAGTTACTTTAGCTTCATCATTATTCCACTTAAACTAAACAAAGCAAACACTTAAAGAAATTTCCTTGATGTGATCAAATATAGATCCTTGATCTCTCTTCTCTTGATATATATACTAATAATGAATGATCTCATAATATTACCTAATCAAATCCAAATCCAATTTTTTTTATTATGTTTTTACCATGCAATCCATGAAATCATCAAATTTTTGTGATAAATAGGATCCAAATCACAATGAGTGATTTGGATTTTAAGATCCAATCAATCACATATATACCAACTAGAATGTGATTACCAAATTTAATGTAATAGTAAAGTCATAAAATAATTCTAAATTTTTAATAGGACAAAGATATAAATTTTTGGTATCATATAATTTCACTCACATATATACTTAGTATCTTATTATCAAATTTTGTACACAAATTAAAACAATAATTAATATATAAGTATGCAAACATATGTAATCAATCCATAAAAAATAATATATACTAAACTGTATATTAATATAGGAAACCAAACCGTAGCTTATCTAAAATAATAAACCAAATAGTTTCCAAGCACTCACACCACTCACATCACTAACTCTTTTGGGAGAGAAAAGATGAGGATTTTAATTTAAATTCTAGAAAGACCTATCCTGCACTTATAATCTCGAAAGCACAAATAACATGTCATACATAGTTACTCTAAATCGACTCTTTTGAGGCTCGGATTAAGCAAATTTTGTGATTAGTAGCAAAATTGAAATTCAACTTAATTATTAATTAGACGGTCAAATGTTAAATATCCGAATCACAAATTTATCATTGTGGCAATTATCATTTTCATATTTCCACACAAAACTAAGTACAAAAAAAATCTATAGAAAATCGGGCAGCATATCCCCTAATTTACTAGCCTAGCCATGTGTCACAATCAAAATCAACATGTCAAACAAATCAAACAACACAAAGGTTTTCATCCATATATCACCGCAGTACACAAAATTATCAGAACCTACTTCACTAAGACATGCAAGTTCTCAATCTTCCGTTATTACCGCAGCACACAGAATTCTCAGAACCTACTTTACTACAGATGAATATCTAAGATATTCAAACTCCACTAAAGTAATAAAATTATCATTCAAAATTGTAAAATAACAAATAGTATAAATATTAGCCTATATTATTTATTTGTATATTAAAACTTGAAATTATATTATTATCCTATATTATAAATAGAAAATTATTAGCCTATATTATTTTTAGTGTTTTAAACATTCTAGTTCCGTACATTATTTATTTGTATAACCATTGAGTTTATTATTTTTATTGTTATAAACATTCTATTTACCTATATTATTTTAATTTTTTGTATATTAAAACTTGAAATTATATTATTACCCTATATTATAATAAGAAATTATTACCCTGTATTATTATCCTATATTAAAATCTGATAATATAATATTACCAATTATAATATATATAAATATAATATAAATACATAATATAATACCAATTACCAATTTTTTATAATATAAATTGTTGACGCGGTTCTTCGCCAACAGGTAATTAAGAAAAGAAAAGAAAGGGATTAGTGCTTATGTTGAACCGAAATAGATGAATGATCTAAGAAATGAGAAGGTGACACAAAATACGTTTTTGAGTGGTTCAAAGGTTAAAATCATTCTACTCCACTAGTCAGTATTATTGCTATATACTGGATATTTGATTACAGGGTATTTCTTACAATAGAGAATCCAACCCCTATTAACTCCCAAGGTCTCCATATTTATAGGAGAAGACACCTGGGAGTTGGTAAGAAGGTCATCCCGTGACCTTCTTACCTATCGTATCAACTCTGTGACATTCATGATTAATTCCTAAACCTGACACATAAGTGTGGTCAAATCAATAGGTAAGGGGATAATGGGCCGCACGGCCCAACCCAACCGTGGGTGTCTGAATACGCACGTTCACGCTGCGTATCCGAGAAGTCAGGGATATATCAGACACGTGATGCCTGATATATGCAGGTTTACCTTGCGTGGTTGACTTTATAAAATGTCACAGCCTCCACTCCAGTTCGTACCACGAGCTGGAAGCTTCCCTTGACCTGTGTTCTCCAGAGTCCACTTAGCCCTTAAGCAGTCTTGGCGAACCCTTGGGTTACCTCGAGCTTAAAGAGGTAGGACCTTACGATGGCAGCTCCGGTTTTGGGGATGTCTACATGGTAATCATGATTAGGCCGCGTCTTAGCTCGCTAATCAGCCCGTGGGAAAATCAGGGCGTACATCTGCCCCCCAAGCCCCTGCTCGTGGTACACGACGTCGTATAAGGCCACAGTAGGGGCTTTTAGGCTTCCCCATGAACTCTTCACATTCCACAATTTATGCAGGTGCCTAATACGTGGAACATCGTGGTTGGTGACGGTACGTCTTCCGAGAACCGCATTTAATGGCCTAGTCTATGCCCAGCCGTCGTTTCGTATTTCGAGTGGAGGGCCTTGGATCCCACATCAAGGCCATCCAACGGCCCTCCATACGTGACCCTTCACGTATATAAAAGGGGTGGCCACCCTACGCATGGGCCACCCTTTCATTTGAAATTTCTCAGAAACTCTCTCCTTCTTCTCTCTTCATCTCAGAAGAAAAACCCTCTTATTTCCGACTGCCATTCTCAGCGTTCAAGAAGCTCAAGCGTAAGGATTCCTTCGAAGCTTTGGAAACAAATACTCCGACGAAGCTCCAACCTAGGCGATATCTTCATCCACTTCTCAGCCAAACACTCTGTAAGTCTCCTGACTGTGCATGTTTTGAAAATATTTTTCACTGTAGCTTAGGTAAATATTTATTGTAGCCTCATGCAAGGGTTTGCTGGGATTTGTGGGAATGAAGGGTGAAAGCCTTTTAGGTTAGGGTATTTTTGCAGTAGGAAATCACTTAGGAGTATGATTTTTCAGATGCATTCTCTGGGGAAAATTTCTGGGCAGGATTTTTGGTATTTTGGGTGCAAAACCGGGTAGCTTAGGGGACACGCTTCACAGGCGGTTTTTCCTTTCTTGCCTATTGGAACTTTCCCTCCAAGGAAAATTTTTAACCTGACCCTCCAGACACACGAATTCCGAGTAATCGGGGATCTGTTGGGAGCACAGGCGCGTGTTCATAGAACCACGTTGTAACGCCCCAACTCCTGGGACCGTCACGGTGTGCCTTGTAAACAGTGCTAAACTCGCTAATCGAGTCATTTGGCCAAAATCGTGAACTAAGTATGATTAGCAGTTTAGGGATTAAAAACTTTGGCTAGGATGTAACGTTTCACTAGAACGTTTAATATATACATTGGGATCCCAAAAGCATAAATTTCAGAGTTTATTATAGAAAATATTTACCACAGGCCGTTCTAAGCGGAAAAATAGGGTTCAACCCTAGTTCCACTATAAACCTCGGCCGTGACGGACGAGCAGCTGCATATGTACACGTCATCACCTAAGCCCTCCATCTCAAGGATGGTCTAACTTCCTCTTGCCTTTACCTGCACCACATTGCACCCGTGAGCCGAAGCCCAGCAAGAAGACATAACACTATACATAAACATCATCAAATGATTATCATTATAATCATACTGAGCATAAAACTTTCAACCAATGAGTGAGCATCACATGATTCAAGAGGGAGAGTGGATGCTAGGTAAGCCACTAGCCTCCAAGTGCTTATTTCAATCATCGACCCTCAGGGTCGGTCTGGCATTAATGCTCTTTGAGTCATTCAATGCCGATGGTCGATTAGATCTAGTCTCCGATGGCTTGCGTGAACCACGCTAAGACCGTTCTGGCTAATAAGTCAGCGCTATGTGACCAGTGTCCAGTATCACTGCCGAACCTGACTCATATGTCACAGCTTCACAGCTGATACCAACACCTTTGCCAATTCTGACTGATGAGTCAGTGCAATGTGACCAGTGCCCAGTACCACTGTCGAACCTGACTCATAAGTCACAGCTTCACAGCTGATACCAACACCTTTGCCAATTCTGGCTAATGAGTCAGTGCAATGTGACCAGTGCCCAGTACCACTGGCGAACCTGACTCATAAGTCACAGCTTCACAGTTGATACTAGCCCCTTTGCCAAATCTGAATAATTAGTCAGTACCATGCACAAGTAAGCAATGCTTTCAATATGTATCATATGCCAGTTATCCAAGAACAGGGCATTCAGCATGCTTACTAAACTGTTGCTAGCATAATCATGATCATGCACAAACCCAGAGACTCAAGCTCTGGCCAACCTCATATTCATCATTCATGGCATGCCCTAATCACATGTTTCTCGTGCATCGCATGCATCACACTTAATCATCCAGCATGCCTCAATAATAATCATATGAAAAATATCCATCAATCCAACATGCACCAATAATAGCCATGCATGTCACGCTTAATAGTCAACCAACATGCATCAAGGATAGCCATGCATGTCATACATAATAATCAACCAACATGCATCATAATAGCCATGCATGCCACATATACACAGGGTGCAATTTTCTTACCTCAGATTCGAGCTAGGACCAATATAAGAACGACCCTTGAGAACGATCAACCTTTAAGCCCTTAGCGGTCACCTAATCATAACCAAATATGGAACACCATCAATAACATGATAATCAAAGGTTCGACACCAATATCTAGCCCCCAAGAGGTCAATCCAAACTAATCCAAGTAGTAGGGACACTCCCGAGGCCCATAGCTAAGTTCCCGGGGTCAAAACGAGCAAACGGTGTGAAAACAGGGCAAGGGTTGCAGCCCTAGCACCTTGGACCGCGGCCCCCAGGGTTCTCTGAGGCAAGGGCCGCGACGTCCTCCACTAAGGGCCGCAGCGCCCAGCAAGGCCAATTTCCTGACACCTACTTCATCAAACTAGGGCCGCGGCGCTCAAGAACAGGGCCGCGGCCCCCAACCCTGGGCCATTCCCAAACGTGTTTTAAGCACTCCAAATCCTCGAAAAACATACCCAAACATTCCCCAATCATCAAATCAAAGTTCCCAAGCTTCCCAATACTCCAAAACCCTCAAAACCCAAAGCTCAAACCAACCAAAAACTCAACGATTAACAAAGTCCAATTCTAAGCTTAGAAACTTTAAAAACTTAAAACTTCAAACTTAGATTACCTTTTATTGGGTTGTTTTCCGTCAAATCCTTCGGTTAAGAAGCTCCTAATCTTTCCTAGGATTGCTATGCCTCGACCCTCGCTTGATTCCGACTCCTAGAACTCAAGATTTCCTCAAAAATGCTCAAACGGTAAAACGGACCGTCAGAGAGAAACGAAAGGTTTTCTAACGTACGTTCTTATCTGACAAGCTACTTCAAGCTTAAGTAACCTCAAATAAAACCTAGTGCTCGGGGTCCCGAAAACACCCCCGGGGACACTATAGTCAAAACTTCCAAAATTTCACCCTGATCTCAAATATTCCCGATCTATCACCAAATAAACATTTCTATTACCCCAAAGTTGACCCTGTTATGATAAAACCGCTAATCCATTATATATGACCGTCTCATACCGAATAGCTCGAATATATCTCCATAATAATGAAATCTCATTCACAAATTACAGTATGCACCCAATTTACAAATATGCCCTCAACAGGTCAAATTACCAAAATGCCCTTATAAGTATAAATACACCCATATGCATGCATTCACCATCATATAATAATATAATTCACTTAAACATGCATATAATCATTAAATATCATAATAGATCAATTATGGCCCTCCCGGCCTCCCAATCAAAGTCCTAAACCTTATTAGGAAATTTGGGGCACTACAACTATCCCCTCCTTACAGAAATTTCGTCCTTGAAATTTATCTGAACAGCCCGGAATAAGAATTCCACACAACTGATTCCAGTTTCCCAGGTCATTCTCTCGACCTCACTGTTTCTGCAACATACCTTAAATCAAGGTATACTTTGCTCCTCAAAATCTCATAACTCAACTCATGAGTTCTCTCAACCCGTGTCCACTGCATGGAAATGCACAAAACAATGTACAACCACCAGAACCAAAACTATGGTCCAACAAAAGATAATCTGACCAGTCTTATCCAGGACTTAAACTGTTATACCCATCTAGGCTCAACTTGCTTTTACTCATCACCCCCTTACCATGGTGATTCTTTAGGAAAACATAACTTCCTACCTGGAACTCCATGTTCCTGCTTTTCAATTTAGTATTACTTCCATTTAATCTGAGAAATGAGCATCCCTGCTCCAACCTCTAATAACCTCTATGGTCCCCTGAACCATCTCATGACCCAGATGTAACATCTCACCCATCACATTCCAATGTACAGGTGATGAACATGTTCTACCATACCTTATCTCATAAGGCACCCTTTCAACACTAAACAGTTCCCCCTCTGATTATGATCAGCCCGAGAACAATGGTTTGTACAAAATTCTATCTATATACTCATTGCCTTCTCTCACCCTTCCATAACCTAGAAGTAACATTAGAGTCTTCATCTGATAAGATAGACCTTGGGTTCACGAAGGCTCTCTATTCTTCTCACAAGGAGACTCAAATATAGATCAGCTGTACTATTCACCTGTCCTTACTGATATAATAAACTCACTTGGACTACCAGTCCACAATGACTTAATACCCATTTCATACCGATCCATCAACCTGGGAATCCCACCGCGAAACTCATCGCGATGCTCTCTTATTCCCACTATGAAATACCCAAAGGCTGTAATGGCCTTGCTGTTTCCTGATATTCCGTCTTGACCTGCTAACAGGTTAAGAACTTTATACATGCCTCAACATATGCCTCCTCATCTCAGGCCATCACTATAAAATTTCCATATCACGTTACCCTTTCACGATGCCTGAATGAAACGAATAAAAGAATACCATGAGATTCATCCAGAATCTCCCAGTTAATCTCAATGTCCATCGGATCCCAAGTCCGATCTCTATACCACCATAAATTCACGTCTGTCGTTACACAAGCCTTAGCCAATCCAGCTAAAGCTTTCCATTCAATCTTGCCCGTCTGTGGCTCACTTAACCATCTTTCCCTTTTATCTTTCTTGAGATAATAATCTCAAACAATAAACTAGCCACTTGGCCCGCCAGAAACTCTACCCCGTCCTGGTCAGATTCTTTAATCAACATGCTGCATGGGCAATCATTTTTCCCTCTATCACTGGGATGTCATAACAACCCACTAACTGATCTTGGTCTATAAAGACCCAGCACTTCCTCCCCAAGGCACCTGAAATATCTTTACTATCCATGGACACCTCTATCCCCAAGGCACTCTTCACTCTTGGCAATTCTTCAAAGAGAAAACGCCACTATTTCATCGTCCAAGACGATCACAAATCCCATTTCAAACAAATCCTTGAATGCTCTATTCATCTGATTCACAAACATTTAGCATCAACCCAATTCTCAAGATATACTCAGCACTCGCAGTGCTCTAATCTGATACTAGATCAATCCTTTACATAATTTTCTCACTCTGATCTCTAACTGGTCTTAACCAGATCCAAGATCCACCTTAAAGGGTTCCATGTTACTCAACAACCAACTCTTTAATTCTTATAACTCCACTGAGCCACTCGAAACAGTGTTTACATCTGATTTCATCTCTGGCACTAAACCAATCACCACTCTAATTTCCTGTTATAACAAGAAGCCCTGGCAAACCACCTGAGAACACATTCAGAACCCACAGACTAATCCAGTCTGTCCTGATCTCACTGACACAACCTAAGTGGTATCCACCATGCTAGCTAAGAGTTCCATGCATCTCCCTGCACAAAACTCTAGTTCTCACTACAGGTATTATAAGTGTATAAAACCATGCACCATGCCAACTATCACAAGGCTTCCCACTCTCAAACCCAAGAGTTACTATATTTTTCCTTATCATTCAAGATTGTTCTTTAATTACTTAACCAATCCATACCTGGATCTAACCAAAGCTAGTCAATCATAACTAACTCATGGAAACCACTAATAAGTCCTTTCCATAATCCAACTCGTCCCTTGGATTACCAATATTGTATTACATTTCTCATCACATCATAACCATGTGATCTGCATAGCAAATCTATGCCTCTCTATATACAACAAACAAGGGAAAAGCATGGCACCAAAACCAACCAGCATAGCTCAGAAATCAGAACCAGAAAGTTAACCTGCCATCCCTGAGGAACTAGTCTCAGTCTCAGACTCTGACTGCCCTGGAATAAACACTTGAGTTGGAACCGAGCTGCCTATCCCCTTTTGCTCAAGTTCTCTTAGCCTTGGGAAATCTTTCTTGAAATGCCCAACCATGCCACAAGCGAAACATGACCTTGCTCGACATTCCCCCAAATGTCGCCTCTTGCACCGCGTGCATACTGGACGAGTCTGCCAGCTTTTCTTCTTACTTGCTCCAATAAGTGGAGGTACCACTATCTGGACTCCACGCTCTCCAGCACTCTGCCGCCCAACTACTATACTCTCAACAGCAAGAGCCTTCTCTACCACCTGAGCATAGGTAGAGACTTCATACACTGGGGCAACTCCAACGCCTTGAGCTATTCCAGGATCCAACCCCTGAACAAACCTTTCCTTCCGAGCCACATCTGTGGGTACCATGTCTAAGGAAAACTTGGCCAACCCATCAAATTTTGTAGCATACTCGGTCACTGATGCATAACCCTAAGCAAGACTCAGAAACCCATTCACCTTGTCAGTCTTAGCCACATCACAATAATACTTCTCATTAAACAGCTGCCTAAATTCTTTCCAATCCATCACAGCTGTGTCTCGTGTCTGGGATACTACCTCCCACCATGTCCGGGCATCACTCCGCAGTACACATGTAGCACAGATCACCCTATCGTGACCCACCAGTCCCATACTATCAAGAATGGAACTGATCATGCCCATCCATTGCTCAGCTCTGAATGGATCTAGGCCTCCCTCAAAGACTGGAGGATAATACTTCAGGAATCTTCCACAGAGAAATTCCCATCTGTTCTCAACCCTAGGCTGAGCTGAAACGGATGCCACCCCTGGCATAGAAAAGGAAGAGGTACTACCCAACAGACTCCGCTGTTGCTTCAAATACCTGATCTCTTCCTCCTGCCTCTGCAATCTTAATTGCAAATCTGTAAGCGTCTGCTGAACATTCAGAGATGCAGACGAAGAACTAATACCCTGGCTGTAACTCCCAGCCCCTGTATAACTATCACCAGGCCTCATAATCTGCCTTGAATATGAACCTGCTGATTCAATCTGCAGTCAATAACTTGATCCATTAGTCACAATAACCATATCAAGGGCTTTTCCCACAGGATAAATCTTACCACACCACAAACATAATCCACTTGTAGTGCTACAAACATGCCCATGGCATTCATACATACTCATAATTCCTGCTCTTCAAATACTCAAACCATGCTTCTAATCCCAGCATGCATAACACAATCGTATATATTCACAGAGTAGGTAATCATATGATCACAATCATACATATATTCACGGAGCATATAATCATATAATTAAGAGCCAGGCTCTATCAGAATCTCATGCTCCCTAATACAATGTATAGGTAAAGCATTCACATTTTATTTAAACAGCTATGCACGTAGCAACAGAAATAGTCACCATTCCCTGAGTGAATCTATCTTCAGTGATGAGTGTACATGCCCAGCTTGTCTTCAGGAACCATAAACCTTGGCTCGCTCTGATACCAAGTTGTAACGCCCCAACTCCTGGGACCGTTACGGTGTGCCTTATAAACAGTGCTAAACTCGCTAATCGAGTCATTTGGCCAAAATCGTGAACTAAGTATGATTAGTGGTTTAGGGATTAAAAACTTTGGCTAGGATGTAACGTTTCACTAGAACGTTTAATATTTGCATTGGAATCCCAAAAGCATAAATTTCAGAGTTTATTATAGAAAATATTTACAACAGGCCGTTCTAAGCGGAAAAACAGGGTTCAACCCTAGTTCCACTTTAAACCTCGGCCGTGACGGACGAGCAGCTGCATATGTACACGTCATCACCTAAGCCCTCAAACTCAAGGATGGTCTAGCTTCCTCTTGCCTTTACCTGCACCACATAGCACCCGTGAGTCGAAGCCCAGCAAGAAAACATAACACTATACATAAACATCATCAAATGATTATCATTATAATCATACTGAGCATAAAACTTTCAACCAATGAGTGAGCATCACATGATTCAAGAGGGAGAGTGGCTGCTAGGTAAGCCACTAGCCTCCAAGTGCTTATTTCAATCATCGACCCTCGGGGTCGGTCTGGCATTAATGCTCTTTGAGTCATTTAATGCCGATGGTCGATTAGATCTAATCTCCGATGGCTTGCGCGAACCACGCTAAGACCGTTCTGGCTAATAAGTCAGCGCTATGTGACCAGTGTCCAGTATCACTGCCGAACCTGACTCATATGTCACAGCTTCACAGCTGATACCAACACCTTTGCCAATTCTGACTGATGAGTTAGTGCAATGTGATCAGTGCCCAGTACCACTGCCGAACCTGACTCATAAGTCACAGCTTCACAGCTGATACCAACACCTTTGCCTATTCTAACTGATGAGTCAGTGCAATGTGACCAGTGCCCAGTACCACTGCCGAACCTGACTCATAAGTCACAGCTTCACAGTTGATACTAGCCCCTTTGCCAAATCTGAATAATTAGTCAGTACCATGCACAAGTAAGCAATGCTTTCAATATGTATCATATGCCAGTTATCCAAGAACAGGGCATTCAGCATGCTTACTAAACTGTTGCTAGCATAATCATGATCATGCACAAACCCAGAGACTCAAGCTCTGGCCAATCTGATAGTCATCATTCATGGCATGCCCTAATCACATGTTTCTCGTGCATCGCATGCATCACACTTAATCATCCAGCATGCCTCAATAATAATCATATGCAAAATATCCATCAATCCAACATGCACCAATAGCAGCCATGCATGTCACGCTTAATAGTCAACCAACATGCATCAAGGATAGCCATGCATGTCATACATAATAATCAACCAACATGCATCATAATAGCCATGCATGCCACATATGCACAGGGTGCACTTTTCTTACCTCAGATTCGAGCTAGAACCAATATAAGAACGACCCTTGAGAAGGATCAACCTTTAAGCCCTTAGCGGTCACCTAATCATAACCAAATATGGAACACCATCAATAACATGATAATCAAAGGTTCCACACCAATATCTATCCCCCAAGAGGTCCATCCAAACTAATCCAAGTAGTAGGGACACTCCCGAGGCCCATAGCTAAGTTCCCGGGGTCAAAACGAGCAAACGGGGTGAAAACAGGGCAAGGGTTGCGGCCTTAGCACCTTGGGCCGCGGCCCCCAGGGTTCTCTGAGGCAAGGGCCGCGGCGCCCTCCACCAAGGGCCGCGGTGCCCAGCAAGGCCAATTTCCTGACACCTACTTCATCGAACTAGGGCCGCGACGCTCAAGAACAGGGCCGCGGCCCCCAACCCTGGGCCATTCCCAAACGTGTTTTAAGCACTCCAAATCCTCGAAAAACATACCCAAACATTCCCCAATCATCAAATCAAAGTTCCCAAGCTTCCCAATACTCCAAAACCCTCAAAACCCAAAGCTCAAACCGACCAAAAACTCAACGATTAACAAAGTCCAATTATAAGCTTAGAAACTTTAAAAACTTAAAACTTCAAACTTAGATTACCTTTTATTGGGTTGTTTTCCGTCAAATCCTTCGGTTAAGAAGCTCCTAATCTTTCCTAGGATCTCTATGCCTCGATCCTCGCTTGATTCCGACTCCTAGAACTCAAGATTTCCTCAAAAATGCTCAAACGGTAAAACGGACCGTCAGAGAGAAACGAAAGGTTTTCTAACGTACATTCTTATCTGACAAGCTACTTCAAGCTTAAGTAACCTCAAATAAAACCTAGTGCTCGGGGTCCCGAAAACACCCCCGGAGACACTATAGTCAAAACTTCCAAAATTTCACCCTGATCTCAAATATTCCCAATCTATCACCAAATAAACATTTCTATTACCCCAAAGTTGACCCCGTCATGATAAAACCGCTAATCCATTATATATGACCGTCTCATGCCGAATAGCTCGAATATATCTCCATAATAATGAAATCTCATTCACAAATTACAGTATGCACCCAATTTACAAATATGCCCTCAACAGGCCAAATTACCAAAATGCCCTTATAAGTATAAATACACCTATATGCATGCATTCACCATCATATACTAATATAATTCACGTAAACATGCATATAATCATTAAATATCATAATAAATCAATTACGGCCCTCCCGGCCTCCCAATCAAGGTCCTAAACCTTATTAGGAAATTTGGGGCATTACACGCGTGGTCTCACTCTCCACGAGCTGGGCTTACCTCAGCTCGTGCAAAGAACGTTTGATCCTTCCTCATGCCTAGGTCGCCTTTTCTGAAATCTTTTCTTTTGTTCGCTAGGCGACCAGATGGCACTGAAGAAGAATTCTCCAAAGAAGACCACTGGCAGCTCGGCCTCCCAGCAAGACATAGGAAAAGCGGTGATGCCCGAATCCCCGATCCCCAACTTCGGGCCAGCAGTGGAACAGGAGCTCGAGGTGGCTCCTGACGCGTTCTTCAAGGTGGAGCGTCTCGAAGATTACCGACTAGACGAAGGTCAAAAAAATATTCCTCTCCCACAACATCGGGCTGGGGAGAGCATCAGTGATTGCCCGACCTCCCGTGGAAGGCGAGCGAAGCTGCGCACCGCTCGACGAGGCATTCGCGGCCTGGAGCGACGAGCACTTCAAGGCGGGGGCCTTCCTCCCACTGGATCAGTATTTCGCTGACTTCCTCAATTTCGTGAGGTTGGCCCCATTTCAGCTCCCCCCCAACTCCTATCGGCTGTTGGCGGGGTTAAGATATTTATTTTTGAAACATGAGTGGGAGGTCCCCACTCCTGTGGATATTCTGTACTTTTTCTACCTCAAGGCCAGCCCGGAGCAGCGGGGGCGAGGTGACAGGTTTTATTACTTAACCCGATTCCCCAACACAGTTGCGGTCATTGAGCTACCCAGCCACCCCAACGACTTCAAAGATCAATTCTTTATGTCGACGGGGTTCCGGAACTGCGAGCTCCACTACTTCAATCGTCCTCATAAGTGCTTTTCAACCATAGCTCGTAAGTTAAGCATTATACAGCTCTTCCTGTGTCCCTTTCTGATTTAGATTAATCCTGCATCTATCTTTGCGAGGACAGAGAAATTTGTGACCCTCGGGGCCCAATACGAGACACTGGCAGGCTTGCCCCCAGTGAAAAGGACTACCGCGTGCTTGTGAAAGACGAGACGATGGTGGCCTGCAAGCTGATCTTCCTAAATCAGACTCTAAACTTGAGGAGGCGCCGGGGGCTTCCCCCAGCTCGCGATATCAGGCCCATCATCGTGGAGGAGGTCGCGGGGGATGAAGATGAGGAGGATGAGGTTCCCCTCATGAGGAACAAGAAGCGGGCGTTGGAGGTCGCCCAGATAGCGGGCGAGGAGCAGATCCTGTCTGGAGCAGCCGCGGGTCCTTCTGGCCAAGGTAACCCTTACTTGTTTAGGAACTTTGACAGGGCCACCACAGACCCCCGGCTAGCTAGGTTCAATCCCAGCTCCTCCATCGTCACCGAAGTGATCCGGACCTGGACACAACCCTGCTCCACTGTGTCGACCGGCTTGTATTGGACTACCAAGATAGCCGACCTAGGGGTACCGTAGTAGTAGATAACACCCTAGCCTTTAGGTCGATCCTATTCAAGGAGTATGGGACCAACCTTCGGTCATGGCCATCACTCCGGAGGGGTGCCGTAGCTCCGGGACTTAGGCAATATGTAGTATAATCTAGCTCTAAATCAGCCTCGGACCCAGAACTTGCCCTAGCTCGGGAAGTAATTGACTTAGATTATTCTTCTAGCTCGGAGGGTAGGATTCCCTTTAGTATACATATACTTGAATTTCTCTTTTTCCCCCTTTGTTTTTGTTTCTACATGACTGCTAACTTTTGTACTAACCATATCTTTGTTTTGACAGAAGAGATGTCTCAGCCCGAAGAGAGTCTGCGAGGTGTGTTCGCCGGGGGGAACCCCTCAGCTGGGGCTGCTGGGCTAAGAATGAAGAGGCTCTGGATGTCTAAGCATGCTGTCGGGACCCCCACCAAGTCTCCTGCAAAGGAGAAAGAGCAACCCCTAGTCGCCCAGGTCGTGGGAATGGTTCCTGCTGCTGCAGGGGGAGCAGCATGGCCCCACACCCTCTGTGAGCTCCGGCCTTTGTCCGGGACGTAGGGGCGGAACCTGGGGCTTCGGCAATTGTACCTTCCGAGGTGCGAATCCCAGTCGACCCCCAGGACCTGGAGAAGATTCCAGAGGCCTTCCGGGGGACTGTGTATGAGTCGGCGAACTACACTGTCCGCCACATCTACAAGTTCAACGAGAAGGAGCTCAGGGCCATCGAGACAATGAGCCTGGTGGGCGTGATGGAGTCTTCATTGGGCATGGCCCTAACGGTAAGCTGACTTTACCCTTTCATGGTTTTTATTATCATGCTTTGCCCTGTGTTTCTTTTCTCCCTCCTCTATTTTTTTCTAAGGAAATTTTCCCTCCTCTTTCACTTGGCGATGTTTCCCTTCATCGGAGCATAGCCAGGGCCAAGGTTCAGTTCGAGGAGATGAGGAGCGAGCACCAGGCAGTTGTGGCCACCCACCAGACTTCTCTGCAGACGGCTAAGGATGCCTTGGCGGCCTCGCAGGCCGAGCTGGAAGAGACTCGCCCCAAGCTTCAAGAGCTCGAGACCGCCCTTGCCACTGCGCGGATAGACCTAGATGCCGCGAAGGCTGAGGCCAAGGCTGCCCTGGAGGCTGAGCGGGAAACTTCAGACAAGGCCATGGAAGACATGTTCTACCATTGCTGGGCCTACAACCCAGACACCGACTTCTCCTTCCTGGCAGCGAACATCTGGGAGCGCTTGCTGGTGAAGTTCAAAGCTCGCCTTGATCAAGAAGCGCCCTCCGAGGCCGGGGAAGGCTCTGGCGCCGCTAAGAATGGCGAGACAGCGACCTCCAAGGGGCCAACTGACGGAGCATAAGGCCTTCCTCTCTCGTGCCCTTTCTTTTAATATTCTTAATTTTTTTTGTGTAACCTTTGCATGAGGTGCTTCCACCTCGAGACAATTTAACTACCAATTTTATTTTGAATTGATTTACTCCCCTTTGCCTCTGCATTTTAGTTACTATTTTGAAAAACTTAGTTCGAGTTAATTTTTTATCAATCTTGGGCTCTTTAGGAAGAACAACGATCAATGGATTTAAATTAACTTCTAAGTTTTACGACCTGGTTATATCCAGGAACTTAATTTGAAAACTTAGTTCGCGTCAATTTTTATCAATATCTGGAGCTCTTTAGGAAGAACAACGATCAATCGATATGAATCAACTTCTAAGTTTTATGACCTGGTTATATCCAAGAACTTAATTTGAAAACTTAGTTCGTGTCAATTTTTATCAATATCTCGAGCTCTTTAGGAAGAACAACGATCAATCGATATGAATCAACTTCTAAGTTTTATGACCTGGTTATATCCAGGAACTTAATTTGAAAAATTAGTTCGTGTCAATTTTTATCAATATCTTGAGCTCTTTAGGAAGAACAATGATCAATAGATTTCAATCAACTTCTAAGTTTTATGACCTGGTTATATCCAGGAACTTAATTTGAAAACCTAGTTCGTGTCAATTTTTATCAATATCTCGAGCTCTTTAGGAAGAACAACGATCAATCGATATGAATCAACTTCTAAGTTTTATGACCTGGTTATATCCAGGAACTTAATTTGAAAACTTAGTTCGTGTCAATTTTTATCAATATCTCGAGCTCTTTAGGAAGAACAACGATCAATAGATTTAAATCAACTTCTAAGTTTTAAGGCGACCTGGTTATATCCAGGATAGGACTTGGTTCGCATTAATCCCTATCAATATCTCGCGTTTTTTAAGAAAAACAACGGTCAATTGATATGAATCAACTTCTAAGTCATTAAGGCGACCTGGTTATATCCAGGTACCATATGCCCCCCAAGTAACTGGGAAAGGGTCTTTCGTGGTTACTTTAGATTACACTTGAAAAACATGTACAAATATAAACGAAGAGTTAATTCTCATTGCTTAATACATGAAAAATGGCCCTTCAGGCCTTACAAGGGAATCATTGATAATGTTTCTTTAAATGGATGGCGTTCCAAGTTCGTGGGATTGCCCCTCCATCGAGCCAAGCTAACTTGTAAGTTCCCTCTTTAATGACTTCGATGACCTGATATGGCCCCTCCCAGTTCGGTCCCAAGACTCCATCTTTGGGATCCTTGCCGGCTAAGAAGACTCTCCTTAGGACCAGTTCGCCAACGCTAAAGGTGCACTTTTTTACTTTGGAGTTGAAATAGCGAGTGATCTTCTGCTGATAATGGGCGAGCTGGAGTTGCAAATCTTCTCGCCTTTCATCAACTAGGTCAAGGGAAGCGCAAAGTAGCTCGTGGTTGCGGTCCTGGTCATAAGATTGGACCCTATGCGAAAGCACCTTAACCTCCACGGGGAGGACTGCCTCACTCCCAAAGGTTAGGGAAAAAGGAGTATGACCCGTAGGAGTCCGATGCGAGGTTCGGTATGCCCATAGGACCTGGGGGAGCTGTTCTGGCCAGAACCCCTTTGCTTCTTCTAGTCTCTTCTTGAGGCTCACCTTGAGAGTCTTGTTGACAGCCTCGACCTGGCCGTTCGCCTGAGGATAGGCCACAGAGGAGAAAATTTTCCCAATTCCGTACCTCTCGCAAAATTTGGTAAACAGGTCGCTATCGAACTGAGTCCCATTGTCGAAAACGATCTTCTTGGGCAGCCCGAACCGGCAGATAATGCTCTTAACCACGAAGTCAAGCACTTTTTTGGAAGTTATCGTTGCCAAAGGTTCTTCCTTAGCCCACTTCGTAAAGTAGTCGATGGCCACCATGACGTAACGGACCCCGCCTTTTCCAGTAGGGAGGCGCCAACCAAGTCGATCCCCCAAACTGCGAACGGCCATGGGGACGAGATCATCTTCAACTCGACTAGGGGAGCTCGGGCAACTGTGGCGAATCATTGGCACTTGTCACACTTTTTCATGTATGAGATTGAGTCTTTGGACAGAGTTGGCAAGTAATATCCTTGCCTCAGGACCTTTAAGGCCAAGCTTTGCCCCCCAGTGTGGTCTCCGCAAAAACCCTCATGCACCTCCCGCAGGATGGCCTTTGCCTCACCTGGAAGAACGCATCATAGGAGAGGCAGGGAGTGCCCACGTCGGTATAACACCCCATCTACTATCGTATACATGGGAGCTTGGTAGAGTACTCGCCGTGCATCATTACGTCCTTCAGATAGCTTTCCCTTGACGAGATATTCAAGGATGGGAGTCATCCAGGTCGGCCTGGCGTCGATCATCTCGACCTCCGCCCTGGCTTCTTCTATACTTGGTTTTTCCAAGAATTCTATTGGCACTAACCCCAAGGTCTCCGTCTCCCCAGAGGTGGCGATCTTGGCAAGAGCGTCTGCGTTAGCGTTCTGCTCCCGAGGTATCTACTCGATCAAGCCTCACTCAAACGCAGACAGCTCGACTTTTACCTTTGCTAGGTAGGTAGCCATTTTGGGTCCCCATGCTTGATATT
This sequence comes from Humulus lupulus, assembly GCF_963169125.1. NCBI lineage: Eukaryota > Viridiplantae > Streptophyta > Magnoliopsida > Rosales > Cannabaceae > Humulus > Humulus lupulus. Next base: position 75,406,963 of record NC_084794.1, on the reverse strand, counting down.
CGCCCAGAACCTAGTTTACCACGAGTTGGGAGTCACTGAAGCACTGGACGGAGCTCGCCTTAATCTCCCGGGCTATCCTCAGCCATGCCAACAAAGCTTCGTATTCGGCCTCGTTGTTGGAGGCCTTGAATCCGAACCTCAGCACCGAGTGGAATCTATGTCCTTCAAGGGATATCAAAATGATTCCAGCTCCAGAGCCATTCTCGTTGGATGAACCATCCACAAAGATCCTCCACGATGCCTGGAACGAGGTGACTTCAGGTGAGTCTTCTGCGGGATCCTCCCGAAATCCCGTGCACTTTGCTACGAAATCGGCCAGGGCCTGACTTTTTATAGCAGTTCGCGAAGTGTACAAAATCTCGAACTGACTGAGTTCAATTGCCCACTTTAACAAGCATCCCGATGCTTCAGGTTTTTGCAAAACCTGCCTTAAAGGCTGATCGATCATGACGTGTATTGAGTGGGACTGGAAGTACGGCCTGAGCTTTCGCGAGGCCGTGATAAGGCAGAACGCCAATTTCTCCATCAACGGATACCGGGATTCAGCACCGAGAAGTCTCTTGCTGATGTAGTAGACTGGCTTCTGAACTCAGTCGTCTTCCCGAACTAATACGGCACTAGCTGCATCTTCCGTGACAGCTAGGTAGTGGAAAAGAGGCTCTCCTGCTTTCGGTTTGGATAATATGGGCGGCTCGGCCAGATGCACCTTCAGGTCAAGGAAAGCGCTTTCGCACTCTTCCGTCCATTCGAACTTCTTATTTCCTCGGAGTAGGTTGTAGAATGGCAGACATTATCGGTGGACTTAGAAATAAACCGGTTGAGGGCTGCCACTCTTCCTGTCAGGCCTTGGACGTCTTTGCGTGACCTGGGTGAAGGAAGCTCGAGCAATGATCTGATCTTGTCGGGGTTTGCCTCGATTCCCCGGGTATTGACTATGAACCCTAGGAATTTCCCTGATGCGACTCCAAAAGTGCACTTCTGTGGATTAAGCCTCATGCCATACTCCCGTAGTATCTTAAAACATTCCTCCAGGTCGGAAACATGGTTATCGGTAGTCTTTGACTTGACTAGCACATCATCAATGTACACTTCCATGTTTTTTCCGATCTGGTCTGCGAACATTCTATTTACTAACCTTTGGTAGGTAGCTTCGGCGTTCTTCAGCCCGAATGACATGACCTTGTAACAATAAACGTTAGTCGGGGTCATGAAGCTGGTGTGTTCCTGGTCCGCCGGATTCATGGCGATCTGATTGTATCCTGAGTACGCGTCCATAAAGGACATGAGCTCGTGCCCCGCCGTGGCATCCACCAACTGGTCAATCCTTGGCAAAGGGAAACAATCCTTGGGGAATGCTTTATTCAGGTCGGAGAAGTCGATGCAGGTCCGCCACTTCCCGTTGGGCTTTGGGACTAGCACGGGGTTGGCGACCCAGATCGGAAACTTGGCTTCACGGATTAAGTCTCATTTCTTGAGCCGGGCTACTTCTTCTTCTAGGGCCTCAGCCCGGGTTGTTCCTAGGCATCTTTGTTTTTGGGACTTTGCAGGAACGCTTTTATCCAGATGAAGGGTGTGCATGATGACACTCGGGCTGATTCCCACCATATCCTCGTGCGACCACGCAAACACTCGGGCTGATTCCGCCTTCCTCTCGCTGCAGAGGTTTTTTCCGAGCTTGACCATCCGTGAAGAGTTCTGCGGATCAATGTTTACTTCCTCATGCTCCTCAATAGCTTGAAGCTTGGATCTATCCTCGCCTATTCGGGGGTCAATATCCTCACTTAAGATGATATTTTCCCCTTCGGCGCTTTGAGGTTTTTCAATCTCAGGATCAGCTAAGGGTTCTTGAGATTCCTCTTCACCACCTTGGATGGCCATTGCCAGCTGCCCGGGTTTAGATTTTCCCTTCATGGAAATGCTGTAGCATTCCCTGGAAGCGAGCTGATCGCCATGGACAGTGCATATTCCCGTGGAAGTAGGGAATTTCATCGCGAGGTGACGAATGGAAGTGACTGCCTCAAACGCCATGAGCGTAGGTCGTCCCAAAATTGCATTGTAAGCAGCGGAGCAGTCGATGAACACAAACTCGAGGAGTTTGGAGACTGTCCGAGGTCCTTCTCCTAGGGTGATCACCAGCTCGATCGTCCCTATTGCTGCTGATCCTTCCCCCGAAAAACCATATAGCATCATGGAGGTCGCCTTCAGCTCGGCGATGGTCAAACCCATCTTCTTTAATGTGGACCGAAATAGGAGGTTCGCCAAGCTCCCGTTGTCGATCAGCACCCTCCTAACCCTCCGATTAGCGAGCTGAAATGCTACGACCAGAGGGTCATTGTGCGGGAACTGGACATGGCTCGCATCTTCTTCCGTAAAAATGATCAAATGCTTCTCCAATCGCTGCTGCTTTGGCTGACGCTGCTCCGGGGTGAACTCCACTCCATTGTGCGCCTTAAGTTCGTTCACGTACCTCTTCTGGGCACCCCTGCTCGTGCCAGCCATATGCGGACCTCCAGAGATGGTGGATATCTCCCCTCCTATCACGGGAGGAGGGACGCCCTGATCTACCTGAGACCCGGGCTGACTGGCCGGGACTTCTGGAGCAGGTCGACTTGCTAGAACCCTGTTCCACGCGTATTGAGCCAAGGGGCCAGCTCGGATGAGAGTCTCAATCTCATCTTTTAGATGCCTACAATCGTCGGTATTGTGGCCAACATCGTTATGAAAATGGCAAAACTTAGAGGTGTCTCTCTTCCCCTTTTGTTGCTTCAATGGCTTCGGCCTCTTCCAGGGGAGGCGAGTAGAGTTGGCTAGGAAGATATTCTCCCTAGATTGAGTGAGCTCTGTATAAGTCGCATAGACAGGCTTGAACTTGTCTACAGACTTATTCTTCTTTTGGCCGTGCTGGCTGCCCTCGCCATTCCCCTTTCTTTTGCCTCCACCGAGCTGGTTATTCTGTGTGACATTTTGGGTCGCTGCCACGACCTCTGTCCCCACTCTAGCGGGCTGATAAGGAACCTAGCTGGTTCTTGTAGCTGAGGCTTCGGCCTCCTCCAAGTTGATCCATTCCTGGACCCTATTAAGGAATTCGTTAACCGAGCTAACTCCCTTCATTTGTATATCTTTCCAGAGCCCCCCTCCGACGAGGATTCCCGTTCTCATGGCCATGAGTTTGGAGCTGTCATCTGCGTCTCTGGCCCAAGCAGCGACGTTCGTGAACCTGCTCAGGTAAGCCTTCAGAGTTTCGCCGGGCTGCTGCCTCACGTTAGCCAGAGAGCCGGCCTTGACGCGGGCAGCCAGGGAGGCTCGGAATGCCCTTTTGAAGTCGGCCGAGAAAGTTTTCTAGGGGATGATTGACTGTCTTTTACCTTACTTGAACCACTGCCTGGCGGGCCTAGTCAGCGTGGAAGGGAATATTAAACATCTTAGCTCGGAACCAATGTTGTGTTCCATCATCAGAGTGTTGAACATCCCCAGATGATCTGACGGATCTCCGTCCCCATTGAACTTGGACAGGTGCGGCATATGGAAACCAGGTGGGTAAGCCGTTGCTACTATACTGGGGGCGAAAAGCTCCATCTCATCCCCTGAATCATACTCATCTTTCTCCTTCTCCAACAGGAGCTTCCTCATCAGCTCCTCCATCTGGTTTAGGCGCTCGAGGGTTTGGTCCTGATGTCCTTGGTTATTCCAGGGCTGTTCAATAGCTCCGGATCCATTGTACATATTTGGTGGGTTATTGCCCCTCCTATCTTAAGATAGGTTATTTGGGGCATTCCCGCTGTTACGTACTTCGAACAGGGCCCCCCCCGAGCGAGCATGGCTGTCGCCTCCTACTTGCTCCCCTCTATGGGAGTTAAGGCGGTCTCACAGGTTATCCCTCTAAGTGACTTGTGGACTTTGCGCCGAGCTCAAACTTTGACGCAGGTCACCGCCAGAAAGGTCTCTCCGGCGACTGCCGGTCCAGTAGCTCCTGCTAGAGAGGCTTGGAGCTTGCCTTTGGTGCTGAGGATCTGGGCTTTCCCTTGGCACCCTGCTGCGCCGGGAAAGTCCAGCTGATGGCAGGTTTCTCCTGCTTCTCCCATAGGCTGGAATATCTCAGACGGGCCGAGGAGGAGATGGATATCTGATTGGAGACGGAGGATGCCTGAATGGAGAGGCGATCCTAGTTCCGTCAAGACGGATCAAATTAGGTGGGGGCCTTTCAGCCCTGCCAACCTGCTGGTCCTGCGACTGGCGATCTGGACGAGGCGCAGGATGGTTGTTGGGGACGGGCTGATGCTGCGAGAAATCCCCGGACCTCCTTCTGGAATCTCTTCGAGCTACCTTGGGCGCGCTCGAGGCTGGTTGGGAGCTAGGAGTCGAAGTTCTGGCTGAACGACTGTACTGCTGTTGTCCGGCTCTAGGCATTTCTTCGAAGTTTGCCTCTCAATGGTGCGATGAAGGAGTGGAGTTGGCTGTCGAAAGTCTGTCCGAGCGGCTAAGCCTGGACCGGTTACCCCGTCGAGACTTAGGAGCCTCGCCTTGCCTTTCTCCGACGTTAGCGTCGGTTGTGAGAGGGGGTAGTCGGGCCAGCACATCCTTGATCTGTTGGTTAGCTATTGCTAGCTGGCTCCTCAGTTGAGCATTCTCCATCTCCACCGCAGTGTAATAACATGGATTCAGATTAGGCGGCCGGGGCGCCGAAATTCCAGTGTCGTCATGGCCCGCCGGCTGTTTGCCTGGCCGCTGTTGGACTTCAGGATTTTGTTCATCAGGGATGGCCGTATGATGAGCCTCCTGCCCGTCATGTTGTTTTGTCTCATTACCGTGCCTGGATCGAGTAGTCACCATAGTTGGATGTTTGCGACAGCACTAATCGAAGTTGCTCTCAATGAAAGCACCAAACTGTTGATGCGGTTCTTTGCCAACAGGTAATTAAGAAAAGAAGAGAAAGGGATTAGTGCATATGTTGAATCGAAATAGATGAATGATCTTAGAAATGAGAAGGTGACACAAAATACATTTTTGAGTGGTTCAAAGGTTAAAATCCTTCTACTCCACTAGTCAGTATTATTGCTATATAGTGGGTATTTGATTACAGGGTATTTCTTACAATAGAGAATCCAACCCCTATTAACTCCCAAGGTCTCAATATATATATGAGAAGACACCTAGGAGTTGGTAAGAAGGTCATCCCGTGACCTTCTTACCTATTGTATCAACTCTGTGACATTCATGATTAATTCCTAAACCTGACACATAAGTGTGGTCAAATCAATAGGTAAGGGGATAATGGGCCGCACGGCCCAACCCAGCCGTGGGAGTCTGAATACGCACATTCACGCTGCGTGTCCGAGAAGTCAGGGATATATCAGACACGTGATGTCTGATATATGCAATTTTACCTTGCGTGGTTGACTTTATAAAAGGTCACAGCCTCCACTCCAGCTCGTACCACGAGCTGGATGCTTCCCTCGACCTGTGGTCTCCAGAGTCCACTTAGTCCTTAAGCAGTCTTGGCGAACCCTTGGGTTACCTCGAGCTTAAAGAGGTAGGACCTTACGATGGCAGCTCCATTTTTGGGGATGTCTGCATGGTAATCATGATTAAGCCGCATCTTAGCTCGCTAATCAGCCCGTGGGAAAATCAGGGCGTACATCTGCCCCCCAAGCCCCTGCTCTTGGTACACAACGTCGTATAAGGCCACAGTAGGGGCTTTTAGGCTTCCCCATGAACTCTTCACATTCCACATTTTATGCAGGCGCCTAATACGTGGAACATCGTGGTTGGTGACAGTACGTCTTCCGAGAAGCGCATTTAATGGCCTAGTCTATGCCCAACCGTCGTTTCGTATTTCGAGTGGAGGGCCTTGGATCCCACATCACGACCATCCAACGGCCCTCCATACGTGACCCCTCACGTATATAAAAGGGGTGACCACCCTACGCATGGGCCACCCTTTCATTTGAAATTTCTCAGAAACTCTCTCCTTCTTCACTCTTCATCTCAGAAGAAAAACCCTCTTCTTTCCGATTGCCATTCTCAGCGTTCAAGAAGCCCAGGCGTAAGGATTCCTTTGAAGCTTTGGAAAAAAATACTCCGAAGAAGCTCCAACCTAGACGATATCTTCATCCACTTCTCAGCCAAACACTCTGTAAGTCTCCTGACTGTGCATGTTTTGAAAATATTTTTCACTGTAGCTTAGGTAAATATTTACTATAGCTGCATGCAAGGGTTTGTTGGGTTTTGTGGGAATGAAGGGTGAAAGCCTTTTAGGTTAGGGTATTTTTACAGTAGGAAATCACTTAGGATTATGGTTTTTCGGATGCATTCTCTAGGGAAAATTTCTGGGCAGGATTTTTGGTATTTTGGATGCAAAACAGGGTAGCTTAGGGGACACGCTTCACAGGCGGTTTTGCCTTTCTTGCCTATCGGAACTTTCCCTCCAAGGCAAGCCCGCCAGTGTCTCGTATTGGGTCCCGAGGGTCACAGATTTCTCTGTCCTCGCAAAGATAGCTGCAGGATTAATCTAAATCAGAAAGGGATACAGGAAGAGTTGTATAATGCTTAACTTACGAGGTAAGGTTGAAAAGCACTTACGAGGACGATTGAAGTAGTGGGCTCGCAGTTCTGGAACCCCGTCGACATAAAGAATTGATCTTTGAAGTCGTTGGGGGTGGCTGGGCAGCTCGATGACCGCAGCCGTGTTGAGGAATCGGGTTAAGTAATAAAACCCATCACCTCGCCCCCACTGCTCCGGGCTGGCCTTGAGGCAGAAAAAGTACAGAATATCCGCAAGAGTGGGGACCTCCCACTCATGTTTCAAAAATAAATATCTTAACCCCGCCAACAGCCGATAGGATTTGGGGGGGAACTGAAATGGGGCTAACCTCACGAAATTGAGGAAGTTAGCGAAATACTGATCCAGTGGGAGGAAGGCCCCCGCCTTGAAGTGTTCGTCGCTCCATGCCGCGAATGCCTCGTCGAGCGGCGCGCAGCTCCGCTCGCCTTCCGCGGGAGGTCGGGCAATCATTGATGCTCTCCCCAGCCCAATGTTGTGGGACAGGAATATTTTGTTGACCTTCGTCTGGTCGGTAATCTTCGAGACGATCCTCTCCGCTTCGAAGAATGCGTCAGGAGCCACCTCGAGCACCTGTTCCACCGCTGGCCCGAAGTTGGGGATCGGGGATTCGGGCATCACCGCTTTTCCTTTGTCTTACTGGGAGGCCGAGCTGCCAGTGGTCTTCTTTGGAGCATTCTCTTCGGTGCCATCTGGTCGCCTAGCGAACAAAAGAAAAGATTTCAGAAAAGGCGACCTAGGCATGAGGAAGGATCAAACGTTCTTTGCACAAGCTGAGGTAAGCCCAGCTCGTGGAGAGTGAGACCACGCGGTTCAATGAACACGCGCCTGTGCTCCCAACAGATCCCCGATTACTCGGAATTCGTGTGTCAGGAGGGTCAGGTTAAAATTTTTCCTTGCAGGGAAACTTCCAATAGGCAAGAAAGGAAAAACCGCCTGTGAAGCGTGTCCCCTAAGCTACCCGGTTTTGCACCCAAAATACCAAAAATCCTACCCAGAAATTTTCCCCAGAGAATGCATATGAAAAACCATACTCCTAAGTGATTTCCTACTGCAAAAATACCCTAACTTCAAAGGCTTTCACCCTTCATTCCCACAAAACCCAGCAAACCCTTGCATGCGGCTACAGTAAATATTTACCTAAGCTACAGTGAAAAATATTTTAAAAACATGCACAGTCAGGAGACTTACAGAGTGTTTGGCTGAGAAGTGGATGAAGATATCGCCTAGGTTGGAGCTTCGTCGGAGTATTTTTTTCCAAAGTTTCAAAGGAATCCTTACGCCTGGGCTTCTTGAACGCTGAGAATGGCAATCGGAAAGAAGAGGGTTTTTCTTCTGAGATGAAGAGTGAAGAAGGAGAGAGTTTATGAGAAATTTCAAATGAAAGGGTGGCCCATGCGTAGGGTGGCCACCCCTTTTATATACGTGAAGGGTCACATATGGAGGGTCGTTGGATGGCCCTGATGTAGGATCCAAGGCCCTCCACTCGAAATACGAAACGACGGCTGGGCATAGACTAGGACATTGAATGCGCTTCTCGGAAGACGTACCGTCACCAACCACGATGTTCCACGTATTAGGCACCTGCATAAAATGTGGAATGTGAAGAGTTCATGGGGAAGCCAAAAAGCCCCTATTGTGGCCTTATACGACGTCGTGTACCACGAGTAGGGGTTTGGGGGGCAGATGTACGCCCTGATTTTCCCACGGGCTGATTAGCGAGCTAAGATGCGGCCTAATCATGATTACCATGCAAACATCCCCAAAACTGGAGCTGCCATCGTAAGGTCCTACCTCTTTAAGCTCGAGGTAACCCAAGGGTTCGCCAAGACTGCTTAAGGACTAAGTGGACTCTAGAGACCACAGTTCGAGGGAAGCATCCAGCTCGTGGTACGAGTTGGAGTGGAGGTTGTGACCTTTTATAAAGTCAACCACGCAAGGTAAACCTACATATATCAGACATCACGTGTCTGATATATCCCTGACTTCTCGGACACGCAGCGTGAACGTGCGTATTCAGACACCCACGGCTGGGTTGGGCCGTGCAGCCCATTATCCCCTTACCTATTGATTTGACCACACTTATGTGTCAGGTTTAGGAATTAATCATGAATGTCACAGAGTTGATACGATAGGTAAGAAGGTCACGGGATGACCTTCTTACCAACTCCCAGGTGTTTTCTCCTATAAATATGGAGACCTTGGGAGTTAATAGGGGTTGGATTCTCTATTGTACCCTGTAATCAAATATCCAGTATATAGCAATAATACTGCTAGTGGAGTAGAAGGATTTTAACCTTTGAACCACTCAAAAACGTATTTTGTGTCACCTTCTCATTTCTAAGATCATTCATCTATTTCGGTTCAACATAAGCACTAATCCCTTTCTCTTCTTTTCTTAATTACCTGTTTGCGAAGAACCGCGTCAACATAAATAAATACCAATCCTATAAATAAATATGATATCATATATATATATATATATGAAATTACAATATATATATATATTTATATAACCAAACAAATAATAAAAAAAAGTAATATATATACCTGAACCACGGCTGGAACCGTGAGCAACCTCCACGAACCCACACCGAGAACCTGCTGGAGCCGAGACCCTGCACCACTGGCGAGACAGCTGGAGCCGAGACCTCCGCCGTCGTGAGTGCTGAAGCCACGGTAGTGTGCCGCCGTGAGTGCTGGAGCCGAGAGAACACAGTCGCTGTCGAGCGCCGCCGAGAATGCTGGAACCGAGAACCCAGTGCCGTTCACCACCGTCACTTCCGTCGAGCGCTGTTCACCACCTGCTACCGTTCATCTCCTTCAGCCGTTCAGCAGTCTTGGTCATGTGGTTGATTTAGCAGCCGTGTGGTTGCTGGTTTTGAGTAATAAAATTCCCAAATGTGTATAGTTTTTTAAGTATGTAACCCTATAATTTTGAAATGTATATGGCTGTCTTTAAGTGTTTTACATAAAATATTTAAGGGCTTGCTTTGGGAGTCCTTAATACCTTTTTAGGACTTGCGAGTTCTAAAATAGTATTAAGGACTCTCAAAGAAAGACCTTAAATTTATTAAGTAAGACACTTTTTTTTTAGCCCAGATTTTTTAGGACTCGCAGATTCTTTTAGGATACTCATTGCGAGTCCTAAAAGAGTATTAAGGACTCCCAAAGCATGTCCTTAAAAATATTAAGTAAAACAATTATTTTTATAGCTCAGATTTTTTTAGGACTCGCATTTTCTTTTAGGACACTCATTGCGAGTCCTAAATTGCGTTTTTTTAGGACTCTCAATGAGTGTCCTAAAAACTTCATAAATATTTTTAAGGACTTGCATTTATGTGCGTGTCCTAAAAAAGTGTCCCATAAAAAGTATTTTGTAGTAATGTTTACTTACAAATCCATTATTAATATATATATATGTATGTGTTAAATATATTTAATCATATATATTTCAAAATAATTTCATATATGATAGTAAATAAAATATAAATAATTTGAAAAAAATAAATTATTTAAAAAAAAAAAAGAGTTATGGTTCTTTCACTCTTTAATATATATATTCACTATAGAAAAAATAAAATTATGAAAAATGATAAAAAAAAATAGTTTTAGCCAAGTTTAATTTGTAACAATAGTAATTTGTATTGAACATTATAGTTAATTATAAGTATATTGATGTTAGACACAAAATGTGAAAATAACTTTACTAATGAATAGTCACTAATTTAAAGACAAAATAACTTGACAAATTTTTTTGGCTCACTTCACTCTTCACTCTTTTATATATGTTATAGATTGGTTTGGAAATTAAAATTATATTTTTAAAAATCATTTTAAAATAATAATTTCTTACTCATCTTTTGTCATATTAATTCTTTTTCTAGAGAAGTTTTTCATGTTAATTATTTAGTTGAGAAGAAAAACTCAGAACACTGATTAACTAACTATTAAAAATTGCTATGATTAAAATATTATTTCTTTATGACCCACATAAAAATAAAAAATTTATAATTATTATTAGGTAAGAATTTTCTTATTAGTAAGTTTATTATTGCCTACACATAACTTTACTTTTATTTAAAATAAATTTATTAGACTTTGACTTTTTTTTTTTTTTGAAAGATTAGACTTTGACTTAAATATAAAAGATTAAAAAAATTATTCAGTGTATATAATATTTTGCTTACTTGAACTGTCATACTTTTGTCTTTTGAATTTGCAGTAGTAAATTTAGTAATTCTGTATTATAAAATATTAAATTAATTTTTATATTTTTTTCGTACTAATAATTTAGAAAAACTTCCAATTAAATTTTTTGCGAAGGCTCCCAAATATGTTCAGACGGCTAGGTCTAAGCTTATTGCATAGTTTCATCCAACTAACTATTTTGCACAACATCAAAAGCCCCGATATTTTTTTATGCCATTTAGCAAAATTAATTGACGAAATTAGTATCATAAAAAGTTATTTTTGGTTGTAGTGTATAAATGTATAATTCTCGATGTCTAGGCCATAATATATTCGATGGCCCTATAAACCATCTAATAATAAATGTTAGTTAAATTGGGAATCTAGAATTTTTGCCAACCCCATTTATTTCTCGATCTCTAGGCCATAATATATTCGATGGCTCTATAAACCATCTAATAATAAATTGTTGATCCTCAATATTGGGCATCATTGACCAGAATTTGCACATATAGCTGGTTTGTATTTTACTCTTCAGAATATGTAACTAAACCAATAAAACTAAAAAAAACAAGAAATATGGAGTTAGCCTAACTTATTTTAAAACTTTATATAAATTGAATGCAAAAATTCTCTACGTTGGTTAAAAGCTGAAGTAGATCAATCGGTGAAGTGGAGTTAGGACGTAGTGAGGTAATAGATTGTTAGATATATAAACGACTTGGTAAAGTCTGTCATGTCGGGTTTATACACGATGTAATAGAAGCTAATTAATTAAAATTAACAATTTTTTCATGAGTATGTACTATTTTACCTTCTATATTTTGCTTATATATATATATCCATTTATACCATTAATGATTTCAAAAATACTAAATTACATTCCTATATTTTGTTTAAATACCATTTTATACCTGTTGACGCCGTTTTTCGTCAACTTAAAAAAAAAGCAATTAAACAAAAATATAACAGAGGAGATAGAAAATGTAGACATGATCTTTTACGTGGTTCAACAGTTAAAATCTGCCTAGTTCACGAGTCAGTGTTATTAACTCTTTAGAATTCTCTCATAGCTCTGTGGAAGCAAATGTACAAAGTTTTTTCCAATATCAATATTTCGGTCCTTTACAAATGAATTATCCCTCTTTATTTATAGAGGAGATTTCTGAATTGTTTCCCACATATCTCATGAAGTTATTATTCAAATCAAATAAAATAATGTCATTCAATGCATACAGTTATCACGTATACAGTAATATCCCAAAATATGTGGGATTTAATAACAAATTACATCAGATCCCTTAAACATAAGGAATTTATAACAATAAGTACGTTCACACACAGCCAACGAGTTTAGACACTAGATCCATGTGCCTTCAAGACCGTTTGCCCATTACGAGCTCGTCATCTTGGTTCGCCTATGCTCCCAATAAGTAACCATTGACAAAGCCATCCCCTTCAAGCTTACGGCTCTCGAGTTCGAACCATCTTGTTTGAGGGCAGGAAATGAATCAAGAAGTTTATACAAGTGTTGAACCATTGCTACTATGAGTTGCGAGCCTAACTTATGAGCTCGGAGCACCTTCGAGGTGACATAATCCTCGAGCTCACGAGGTTGTCACTTACAGCTTTAGCGAGACTGTTTCTGACTTGTGGATCACATGATGACTATGCTAGTCTCAAGCTTACACATTACAAGCCTGAGCTTCGAGATCAAGATTTTCGTTCTCGAAATCTGGGTGTAACATTTCCCCCCCTCAAAAGTATCAGTTCAAATCCCATGAGAATGAAACTTTTGAACTGCCGCTTTCGAAAACTGAGCCACTTAATATACTCGAGTGTGGACACACGTCAATCATGGGTTGCTCAATCAGAGTACTCGAGTGCTTTTTCACCATACCCACGTCTATTCGTTTGCCAACTTTATGCTGCCATCGCCACGTCTGTACCCGACCTTTTGATCAGATACTAAATCTGGCCAATGGTCCAGATCAGTTCAACCCTTGACATTCCCTAGGGCCTATAAATAAGCCTGTATCGTCTTCTTCATTTCATTTTCGCGTCTTGATTTTTCAAAGAAAAAAGAAGAAAAACTAGAACTTAAAAAGTCTTTTCTGTTCTTCCATGTTTTCCAGACCAAGGAGGCAAAATATCCTTGGCATCTTCAACTCTGTGAGAGCTTCTCTGACACCGCTCCTTCAATCATCAATCTTGCTATACCTGCAAGCTGCTTCTGTGCGTAAGTTCTATTTCTTATTCTTTATTTTTCCATGCATTTTTATGTACTTCCTTTCCTTATGAACATATTCAATAGTTTGTTGCCTTAGCAATGTAGTTTAGCTGATACTTCATAAACTTTGGAACAAAAAATCCTTGAAATCGTGGGCTTCAAACCCAGATTTAGTGCAAAAAATGCAGATATAGGTTTTCTACCTTTTAGACTACGGGTGGTGTATCATGTAGACCAAGAAATGGGGTACTGAATTAGGGTTTTAAATTGCATGAATCCCAAAATTATCACCTTTTTGAGTAATCGTCAACTTTTCCCATGAAAATCTAGGATTCTTAAAATGAACCCACACTTTCCAACCCTCACGTCGAATACACGCTCGAAGCCCAAACCTTACAATAGTTCGGGGGTCTTCCTCGAATTCAACCCGTCCTTTCGAGACCGTGATCTCGATCGAGATTACTCCGTGATCTCGAGCCTTCGAGCGCGAATCACCTAAAATCATACTCTGAATTCTTGTATGCTTGGCCCTTACCCTTTTCTTTCTTGCTAGATGTTGCAGAATTCTGAGAAATGGTGGGGGTCAGTGCTCACAATCCCTTACTCTTCAACAACTTCAAATCCAGAATTTCCCTTCACTCGAAACCAGCGGTTGATTTGCGAGTACAAAGTGAGGTGCGAGCAAGAAGATATTCGAGCCCATTTCCGACGTTCGATTGATGAGGTCGAGGAAAGAAAAAGGAGGAAACATCGGGTTGCAATGTATCCAGATCCAGATCACGAGCTCAGACTTATCCTCCTCGATCCCAAGCTTAAAGTCATCATTGCTTTTGAGCCTGGTGTACTTTCCTTTTCCTTTTTGGAGGACCCTTCAAACAGTCCATCTACCTCGGAAGCTGCTACCATTCCTACCTCCAGGGAGGACCTCTTTGAAGCCAAGCATTTCTGGAGCTCGGTGACTTCGACGGGACAAATTTCTGACATCCTTGCTTGCCACGGCTTGAGACTGTCCGACTCACTGATGTGCCTAGTTATAAAGTGTTCTATGAATTCAATAGTGCAATTCCGAGTCTTTAGTGGAGTCACAAGGAATTAATAAGTTACTAAATTTATTTGTTAGGTTTATGATAACTTATTGGAGACGTCACTACAAATAAGATTAGCTAAGTGATGTTACTATAAATAAGATTAGCTATATGCTCGGGATTTAATAGAAGTTTATATTAAACAAATAATCATGAAAATAAAACATGTGAGCAAAGTGATTGACCAAGTCAAAAAATGATTTCTATTCTTTTATTGATAATAAAATGAAGTTACAAAGAATTTGGGTTTTAATTAGAGCATAAAACCCCAACACTAATGACATGTATTCATTTCTTCAGTTAATTTTCACCATCCCACACCCACGGATTTGATGGTGGAGCACAAGAAGGCCCTAATCCAATTGCCTTACGGTAGGCGCTCCCTGTCTTATCTTCTCCATGAAGATAAACTTTGAGCCTGCGACCTCCTGGAGCAGGATTAGTCGACGGATGATGTCGCTTACCGTAAGTATACCAGTGGGAGCACGTACCTCTTCCCACTGAGAAGCTTCCTTCGAGGTAGAGGTCAACGAACTCAAGGGCCCATTCCTCAGTAGCTCGTCGTCACAAACACTCGTGCTCGGGAATTGAAGCAAACGACGAGGCTTTGAGCTCGAGTGGTGGAGGTAAAGTCATTCTTAGCTCGGCTATGTGGTCCCCCTCCCTGCTAAAGCATAAGCCCGACACCTTGATCCTATTCCCGAATTCCAGGGATAATTTCCATGTATGGTCTTGGGTAGATGAGAAGGTTCATAGGTTTGATAGTTGGTTAGGAAAATTCCAAACTATGTATAGTTTAAATGAAGTTTGGGATGGGGTCACTGTTCAGTACGATACCAACGACTATAGGGACCTTTTGAGGCTGTCACCCTCGTATAGGAAAGGGACTCTCCCAGCCTCCTTTGAAGATAGGGGGATTACATGGTCATCGAGCACAAGCTCGGAGGAGAGTTCCAGTAAGGTTTCTTTCTACTTTAACCTTTGTTTCTTTTTTTAATTTAAGGTTGTTAACTAATGTGTGACTTGTGTATGCAGGCGATATGGAGTCCGATCTCGACAACGTGCTTAACCGCCACTCGGGAGCAAAACAAAGCAAATTTCCAAGGGCGTCGCAGAGGGTGGGATGCCCTTCTATGGTCCCAAAAAGAACTGAGGCGACTCCTCCACCCCTAGACTCCCACGGCCTGAGCCAAGCTGCTGCTGTAGACCCTGAGGTCAGGGTATCTGCTGAAGTAACACTCCCTATGCCTCTCAAAAGACCGCGCCGGCCCCAAAGAAGCTGATTCCCGCTCGGGAACACCTGTTGTCGGTTTCGACTCATTCCACTGAGTACATGATTGATAACACCGCGGGGAAACATGGAGCCAACCTTGGCTCGGACGTACTGTCTTGAGTTAGCCAGAGTTTCAGCAATACTGGGGCCCCTCAATGGTAGTTCCTAACCTCTTGTCGAGACACCAACACCCTTTATGACAAAGGTAGCGAACTCATCTCCTCGGTAATTATCTTTATTCTGTCATGCTACCTGTTCAAGTTTATTTGGTATATGCTCTAACCCATTTTGTTTATGTACAGAGCCTTGCTGCATTTTCTCAACTAAACTACAAACTGAACAATGAAGTCCATTCAAGCATGTCTTATGCTCAAGAGTCGAAGAATCTCCAGCTGAAGCTTGCAGACGAGCTTAAGGCTACGAATTCAAAGCTTGAGGCTAAAGACTCTGAGATTAAGGAGAGGGACTCGAGGATCAAGGAGCTTGAAGAGCTAAATGCTTAGCTTGAGGAGGAGAAGAAGGCCACCTTTGACATAATCGAGGGTGAGAAGGCTCGCCTCCTAGAGGAAAGAAGGATCACGCGGTTGATATGGCCATGTACCGAATCTGGGCCAACAACGCTGATCTTGACACGAGCTTTCTTGATACTCTTAAAGAGGAAATCCTGGCGAGGTGGCAAGATCGACTCAAGGAGGAGGCCGAAAAGGCGGGAGGATGCACCTACTTCCTGAAAGCGAGGTCATGGACTGCGTCCCATTAAGTTTTTTGTAACCTCCGTTTTGTCTTTCTTTTTTATTTAAACACTTGGGGAAAAGACAATTGATAGCTCGCTTAATGGCTATTTTATATTTGTTCAAACTTTTACATTTGATTTTCTATGCTCGAAAATTTTTATACACTTAATTTTATATTAAGTTTTTACTTTAACATTTTTGCTTTACATTTCTAGGTCAAAATATTTTAAACATTTGATATTAAAGGTTTGCTTTTATGTTTGTTTATTCATACAAACACATCTGTTGGATTTAAGCTCGAGTTTCGATGCATTCATGCACAGTTTACTCGATGTATCCATATCCGATCTCGTTATTTATCAAGGTCGAACCTTACTTTTACCATGCACTCGAAAGTACTTTATATGGCGTGTTAGAAAAGTAGTTTAGTTATATCATGATTTTCTAGTCACTTTTCCTCTTCCTCGAGTAGCTCCCCAAGGTTGTGAGGTTAAAACTAACTTTTTGCAAAATATTCCAGCCTCGATCTCGACTTAATTCGAAGTAGGTTTATTTATATCCAAATCATATTAGCTCGCGTATCTGGTCATATCCAGACACTTATAATTTCGATAATCTGGTTATGTCCAGATCATCTTAGCTCACTTATCTGGTCAAATCTAGATAGCTTATAATTTTGTAGCCTAGTTATGTCTAGATCATCTTAGCTCACGTATCTGGTCAAATCCAGACAGCTTTGGCTCGCGTATACACTTGTAACTTCTATGTCGGGTTAATAATCCAGACATTTTTGTTAGTTTACGTGTATACATAACATTTTTATGTCGGGTTAACGATCCAGACATTTTTATTTGTGTTTTTTATTTTTTCAAACTTATGGTATTATTGTACACCACTGATGCCCCCTTAATATCCTATGAATGTGACCATAGGTTATTAAATTAAAAGAGTTTGCAAAAAATACAACGTTTAGTAAAGCAAGCAAAGTTGAACACTTTATTAACGAAAATTCTGAAAAATAAACAAGCTTGGTTACAATAAAAGCATCATTCCTACACTACTGATAGTAAGGTCGTAGATATTCGCCATTCTAATGTAACGCCCCAACTCCAGGGACCGCTACAGTGCACATTGCAAACAGTGCTAAACTCGATAATCGAGTTGTTTGGCCATAAACGTGTAACTAAGTGTGATTAGTGATTTAGGGGTTAAAAACTTTGGTTAGGATATAACGTTTCACTAGAACGTTTACTGTATACATTGGGATCCCAAAAATATAATTTCAGGGTTATTACGAGAAAGTGTTTACAACAGGCCGTTCTAAGCGGCAAAACAGGATTCAGCCCTAGTTCCACTTTCAAACCTCGCCCAAGTATTGGTCGAGCAGCTGCATATGTACATGTCATCACCTAGCTCTCCAACTCAAGGATGGTCCAGCTTCCTTTTTCCTTTACCTGCACCACAAAGCACCCATGAGCCGAAGCCCAGCAAGAAAACTCATATGCTCATAAACAGTCATATCATGATATCAAATCATATCTGGCATGCCTAGCAATCATAGCTCTATTCAGCATGCAAATGAATTCAAACAGATGCTGGGGTATCCAGGACAAGAAGTCCTGGCCTTCTGATTGGAGGACTATCAAGTCAATCCTAATCAGATGAGTGTCGTAACACTATAGGTTCCAATAAACCATGTTGAGTGACCAACAAGCAAGTCACTGGGGCCTCAGTGCCCAAGCCATGCATATGATGATCAAAATGATCATGCAGAGCTCATAGCTCTGATCAGACGAGTGAATATCACTTGAGGTTCTAGTAAACCATACTGAGTGACTGACAACCAAGTCACTAGGGGCCCAGTGCCCATTTCCCGCAATGGCTCTACATGGCTAGCCCTTGGCTAGATAAATGCTTGTTTATATTCATCGAACTTGAGGTCGGTCCTGCATTAATGCTCTTTGAGTCATTCAATGCAGAGGGTCGATTTGTTCCAATCGACATAGCTTGAACTACACACTAGGGTTGTCATGACTAGTGAGTTAGCATAGTGTGACCAGTGCCCAGCACCACTGCCGAACCTGACTAGTGAGTCACGGCTTCACAGTTGATACTAACACCTTTGCCAAACCTGACTAATTAGTCAGTGCGTGACCAGTGCCCAGCACCACTGCCGAACCTGACTAGTGAGTCACGGCTTCACAGTTGATACTAACACCTTTGCCAAACCTGACTAATTAATCAGTGCGTGACCAGTGCCCAGCACCACTGTCGAACCTGACTAGTGAGTCACGGCTTCACAGTTGGTACTAGCACCTTTGCCAAATCTGACTAATTAGTCAGAGCCATGCATGAGTAAGCAATGCTACCAATGTGTATCATATGCCAATTATCCAAGAATAGGGCATTCAGCATGCTTACTAAACAGTTGCTAGCATAATTATAATCATGCACAAACACAGAGACTCAAGCTCTGACCAATCTCATATTCATCATTCATGGCATGCCCTAATCACATGTTTCTCGTGCATCACATGCATCACACTTAATCATCCAGCATGCCTTAATAATAA
The DNA here is from genome assembly GCF_963169125.1 of Humulus lupulus. Lineage (NCBI taxonomy): Eukaryota > Viridiplantae > Streptophyta > Magnoliopsida > Rosales > Cannabaceae > Humulus > Humulus lupulus. The sequence continues at coordinate 75,388,318 of NC_084794.1, read as the reverse complement.
TCATATGCAAATGGGAAAAATTGCCAAGCATTCATTATGCTATCAATGTTCACATTCAACATCCAACATGCATCAATCATAGCCATGCATGTCACATATGGGGTACAGTTTTCTTACCTTGGGTCCAAGCACAGGTTACCAACAAACGAGCCACAAGAACGATCCCGATTCCAAGCCTCTAGTGGTAACCTAGTCACAACCACAAATGGTGATCCAATGAGTTCAAGTTCTAAAATCAACCCTTGAACTAAAACTTAGCCTCCAAGACATCAATCCTCACTAATCCGGGTAGTAGGAATGATCCCGAGGCCCAAGGTTTGAGTTTCCATGACTAAAAACCCATTTTGGTCACTTTTCCTCTTTTGAGTCGCGGCCCCATCCATTAGAGCCGCAGCCCCACCCAAATCAGGCCCAAAAATACTGTCTAATAGCTATTAGAGTCTCAGCTCTACCCCATAGAGCCACAACTCAAATAGCCCATCAGCACCATTTCAGCAACTTCTTCAAGCTTGAGCCGCAGCGCCCAAGAACTGAGCCGCGGCTCAACCTCGGACCCAACCAAAAGTCTTCCATTTCTTCATCTAAAATCCTTTCATAAACATATCCAAACATCTCCAAACTCAAAAATCAAAGTTCCCAAACATCCCCATGATCCAAAACCCATAAAACCCAAGTCTCAAATCACCCAAAAACACATCAAAACACAAAATCCAATTCAAGCTTAAAAACTTTAAAAACTTAGAACTTAAAACTTGAATTACCTCCGATTGAGTTGTTTCCAACTAAATCCTCCGGCTAATAAGCTTCTAATCTTTCCTAGGATCGCTATGCCTCGATCCTCGCTTGAATCCGAGTCCTAGAACTTAAGTTATCTTCGAAAAAACGATCGGGAGACAAAAAGGAAACTTTAGGGAGAGAGAACGTACAGAACGTTCTTTTTTATCCTTTTAAAAGATTACTTCAAGCTTAAGTAGCCTCAACCAAATCCTAATGCCCGGGGTCCCGAAAACACCCCCGGGGACAAAATAGTCAAAACCCCCATAATTTCCCCCTGATCTTACTAACTCCCAATTTATCACCAAATATTAATTCCCATTACCCAATAACCCGGTAATGCTCTAAATACCCCTTGACTTACTCCAAGTCAAGCTTAAATCCCGTTGTGACTTTCCCACTAGCTTACCTCCTAGGATCGTCTTGTGCTAGGTAACCCTGGCATAACCAAATAATAACAAAGCACCACGCCCATTTCACGTATATACCAAAAATGCCCGAAATGGCCAAAATATGAAAATCACCCAATTAATCACAAATGGGTTCACATGCATATTTAATACACCTAAACATGCATATTATCATTAAATAGCATAATAAATCAATTATGGCCCCCCGGCCTCCTAATCAAGGTCCTAAACCTTATTAGGAAATTTGGGGCATTACATCTAAGCTCGCGGTACTAATTCTCCATTTAATCTGGCCAATTTGTATACTCCGGGTCAAATAATAGACTTGATCAGGTAAGGTCCTTCCCAGTTAGGTCCAAGTACTCCAGCAGACGAGTCCCTTGTAGTCAGGAATACACGTCTTAATACAAAGTCTCCTAATCCGAATTTTCTGTCTCGAACCTTTTTATTGAAGTATCGGGAAGCTCGTTGCTGATATACGACATTTCTCAGTTAAGCTTCATCTCGTCTTTCTTCAATAAGGTCAAGACTTTCTTCGAGCTAAGATTGGTTAGAGGCTTGATTATAGACATAGGTAAGAATTGTGGGTATTTCGACTTCAATTGGAAACATGGCCTCGCATCCATATGCTAGGGAGAAGGGAGTATGTCCTGTTGAAGTTCGAGCTATGGTTCAATAAGTCCACAAAACTTGGGGTAACTCCTTGGGCCATTTTTTTTTAGCCTTCTCCAACCTTTTCTTCATGGAGCTTTTAAGGGTTTTGTTAACTCCTTCGACTTGGCCGTTTGATTGGGGATGGGCGATGGAGGAGAAGCTTTTTATTATCCCATTTTTTTCACATAAATTGGTAAATAAATCACTATCAAACTGGGTACCATTGTTTGATACTATCTGTTATATTATTTCATATGTTATCCAAAAAAATAGGCACGAATGACGTGGCAGGCGATTTCTGAACACGTGGCTGACACCTAGCAGAGTTCTGTTAGAGTATCGACTAGTAAGACATTACAGGCGCGGCGATTGAGTTTTTCTTATGACCAGCATGGTCATACACTTCGCATATTTCAATATGATCTTGGGTGAATCAAAGTCAATCTCGAGATTATCTCCTATGATTCCTGATTATCTGATTAATTAGGAGAGAATATATGTAACAAATTCATGTAATCCTCCTTGAGCTATAAATAGAAAAAGATAGCTCAAGGAAGGGACTTTTTGGCTATTAGATTAACGATTGTACTGTTTATCTCTCTCAGGTCTGTGAAACTCGGAGAACCCTAGTTCTTTGATCACTCCTTTGAGATATCATATCAATAATAACTCAAATGGACGTAGGTTATTACCAGTTTTTGGGGCCGAACCACTATAAATTCTTGTGTGCATTACTGTTTTTGTCATTATATTCATTCCAACATATCTGTCTACATCAAGCATTTTGACTCTGTGTCAGTTGAACAAAACAAGGGTCAACATCATATAATATAATGTTAGATTAAATAATGTGACAAAATGTGATTTGTCACACAAATGTGATTTGTCACACCTTGTAACATATTATTGAGAGTCACAAAAATTAGACACATGTGTGTGCCCAAATGTGACATATTTTCGAGTTACGAAATCAGTTACAAATTTGTAACTCCCAAATATTACCCAATAATGTGCACATTATGTGTTACACATTTGAGATTGGATTTCACAAAACCATGATGAAATATGGTTGTTGGAGACATATTTTTAACTCCCAATAGGTGTTTGGAGGTTACAAAATCATGTGGGAAAGGATTTGGGACGTTTTGGAAAAATAAATTTTTTGTGCTAAGAATGGCCTGTGGCTGCGGCTACTGACTTTCAGTGGCCATGGCCTGGGGGACAGAAGCCAGTGGCCGCGGCCACTGAAAATTCCTGGGCGCGGCTAGTGAGGCTGACAACCTATTTGGTTTTTCAATTTTTTTTTCCAAATTGAATGTTTCTAACATTCCAAATAACTCCCAAATCTCCATCTTAATTCCATAAACATCCAATTAAACATTGGTAACAGCCATGGGGGTTGGTGGAATTTGAAATTCAAAGGGGTATCTCAAACTCTATAAACAGGAGACTAATGCTCACTTGTAAGACACACCATTTTCCATCCACAAAGCACTTGGCTGGAAAATACACCATAGAGGCTTGATAATTCCAGAGAGCTATTTCCTAGAGAGATCCCTTAGTGCTTAGAGAATAGGGGGAAATAAGCTTTTTGGACAAAGGTTTTGAACCTTGTTCAAGTTGGTGATCCCCACTACTCTACACTTTGTTTGTGTGAGAGTTTGTCCCTTTTATTGGTTTTCTTTTCATCCAGTTCTTCTTCGTGTATTATTAGTGTATTGAGTTTGTAATCCTCTACTTCTACTTCTATTTACATATTTATTGGTATCTTTTGTTTTAGAGTTTTCAGTTCTTATAATTCTCTTCCTCCTCTTATTTCTATTTACTTGTATTTTGAGCAATTGAGTTGTAATATTTATTTAATCAATTACCTTGTCTATTGTATTTTTGGCATAGAGTTGTATTTGGTTTTACCATTTCCATTGAGAAATAACATATATTCTCTAACACTATTTTCCTGGGCATTCCGTATCGGCAGATAATGTTTTTTACCACAAAGTCTAAAACTTTTTTCGAGGTAATTGTTGCCAGGGGTTCGACCTCGTTCCATTTTGTAAAATAATCGACAAAGACCACAACATACTTCACTCCACCTTTTTCTGTTGGTAATGAGCCTATGAGGTCGATTCCCCATACCTCAAACGGTCATGGAGAGGTCAGCATGGCGAGCTCGGTAGGTGGGGCTTGTGGAATCGAAGCAAACCGCTGGCACTTATCACATCTCTTGACATACTCGAACGTGTTTGCCTTTACAGTGGGCTAGAAATATCCTTGTCGTATCACCATTTTAGATAGACATGCCCCCTGTATGATCTCCACAAAATCCTTCGTGAATTTCTTCCAGAATTTTCTTTGCCTCACATAGAGTTACACATCGGAGTAGTGGCATAGAATATCCTCTTCGATACAACCTTCCTTCCACAATAGTGTATCTCAGGATCTGATACATCAATTTCTGAGCCTCGTTATGTTCTGCTGGGAGAATGTCGGTTTCAAGGTAATCGACTATTGGGGTCATCCAGGTTGGTTAGGAGTCGATCATGCGTACGTCTTCTTTGTCAGGCTCGCTGATACTTGGGGTTAATAGAAACTCTATTGGGACCACGTTCAGTGTATCAACCTCACTAGTCGTAGCGAGCCTGGCCAATGCATCTGCATTCGAGTTTTGCTCTCAGGGAACTTGCTCTATGGCATAAAACTCAAACTGTTCAAGCGCAGCTTGGCTTTCTCTAAATACGCAGCCATCTTTATGCCACGAGCTTGATATTCTCCTAAAATTTGGTTGACCACTAACTACGAATCACTATAGCGGTGTATAGCCTTTGATTTGAGTTCCTTGGCTATTCGAAGTCCTGCCAATAATGCCTCGTACTCAGCTTTGTTATTAGACGCTTCGAAGTTGAACCTTACGACAGAATGAAAACGACTTCCGGCTGGAGTGATCAGTATGATTCCTGCCCCTGATCCATTTTTGTTGGAGTATCCATCAACATAAAGTTTCCACAGCTCACGGGCTAGGATTATAACTTCGTCGTTGGACACTCCAGTACATTCTACGATGAAATCCGCCATGGCTTTTCCCTTTATAGTCGTTCTCGGGTGATATGTGATCTCGAACTGTCCAAGTTCGACCACCCATTTTAACAATCTCCCCGAGGCTTCTAGTTTAGATAAAACCTACAGCAGTGGTTGATCAGTTAACACATGAATAGGATGTGCTTGGAAATAAGGTCGGAGCTTTTGACATGAGTGGATCAGGCTGCGAGCCAGTTTTTCCATTAACGGGTATCTTGATTCTGCCCCCAGTAACCTTTTGTAGACATAGTATACTGGACTTTGTACCTTCTTGTATTCTTGGACGAGGACAACACTAATGGCATGCTAGGTAGTAGCGAGATACAAGTATAAGATCTCTCCTGTGATAGGCTTCGACAAGATCATAGGTTTCTTTAAATACTGGAATGTAAGCTCACATTCCTCTGTCCATTCGAACTTTTTACCCCCTCTCAAAAAGTTGAAGAAAGGAAGACAGCGGTCTGCAGATTTTGAGACAAACCAACTTAATGCCGCCATTCGCCTAGTCAAACTCTGAACATCTTTATGCTTTTGAGGTAAGGGCATATCAATTAATGCCTTGATCTTGTCAGGATTAACCTCTATCCCTCGCGCGTTCACTATAAAACCTAGAAACTTTCCCGAAGATACTCCGAAATAGCATTTTTGTGGGTTAAGTTTCATTTTATATTTTCGCAATACGGCGAAGCATTCTGTGAGATCATCCACATGATTATGGTTATGTTTAGATTTGACTAGCATGTTGTCAACAGAAACTTCCATGTTATTACCTGTCTCCTTGGAGAACATTCTGTTCACCAGTCTGTGGTACGTTGCTCCAGCATTTTTAAGCCCAAAAGGCATGACATTGTAGCAGTATAGTCCCTTATTGGTTACAAAGCTTGTATGTTCTTGGTCTAGTGCATGCATAGCAATCTGGTTGTATCCAGAATAGGCATCCATGAACGACATGAGACCGTGACTTGCTTTGGCATCTACGAGCTGATCAATCCGAGGTAAGGGAAAACAATGTTTGGGACATGCCATGTTAAGGTCGAAATAGTCGATACAAGTTCGCCACGTTCCATTGGATTTCAGAACCAACACTGGATTGGCAATCCAATCAGGGTAGAAGGCATCTCGTATGAATCGATTTTCCTTTAACCTGTTGACTTCTTCCTTTAGGGCCTTTTTTCTGTCGTCGTCCAGGAGTCTTTTTTTTTTGCTGCTTCGGTGGGAAGCTCTTGTCGATGTTAAGTGCATGACTCATGACATTTGGACCGATTCCCACCATGTCTGAATGCGACCATGCAAATACATCCTGGTTTTCTTTTATGAAGCGAATTAATTGCTATTTCGCTTCTTCAGAAAGATTCTTGCCCACCTTTATAATCTTCGTGGGGTCTTCGAGCTTGATCTCCTTGAGCTCCTCTAAAGTTTTGAGGTCAGTTCTTTCCTCTATACTGGGGCCGATCTCTTCATCTATCATGAAGATCGTCCCATCCTTGTTCTATATATCACAAGTGCCTGCACACTTGTTTGCTTCTTTCCTCTAACGGAGACGCTATAACACTCCCTCCCCGCAAGCTGGTCCCCTTTCAGAGTCCCGACTCCACTAGAAGTCGGGAACTTGATGGCCAAGTGCCTAATAGATGATATTTCCCCCAATCCAACTAGGGCGGGTCTTCCGAGCAGTACATTGTAGGCAGATGGAAGATCCACCATGACGAACTCCATCATCTTGGTTACCGAGACTGGATAGTCTCCCAAGGTCACAGGGAGTTCAATGGATACCATACAGGCAATCCCTTCTCCTGAAAAACTGTACAGCGTGGTTGCACAGGCCTGTAGGTCTCGAAGCGCGAGTCCCATCTTTTTTAGAGTGGCTTTATAAAGGATATTCACCGAGCTTCCGTTATCAACCAGGATTCGGTGTACCCTCTTGTTTGCGAGCTGGAGGGTTATGACCAGGGGGTCGTTATGGGGAAACTAGACATAAGATGCGTCTTCTTCAGTGAAGGTTATGGGTTGAGTTTCAACCCTTTGTTGTTTTGTAGCTCTTGGTTTGGGTTCGTAGGGAGAACCATCACCTGTTCTGAGCTCATTTACATATCTCTTTTGGGAATCCCTACCCGATCCTGCAATATGGGGTCCCCCGAGATGGTTATTACATCTTCTCCATCAATCAGAGGGGGTCGCTCATCCTCCCGAGCTCAGGAGTTACTGTTCTGGGCAGGTGGTGCAGCCGCTGCCCTTTGGCTGGTGGAAGCCTAGTTGGGGTTTCAGTTTCTTACGAATTGTCCGAAATAACCCCTCGAGATCAAACTGTCGATCTTGTCTTTTAACTGTCAACATTCATCAGTTGTATGTCTGATATCTCGGTGAAATCTACAGTATTTACTAGAATCTCTCTTTGCCTTTTGGTTCCTCATGGGGTTTGGTCGTCCGAATGGAACCTAGTTTTCATTAGTCGGTAGATGTTCTCCCGAGACTCATTGAGCTTGGTATACACTTTGTATATGGAGAAGTATCTTTCCCCTTTCTTCTTCTTTCCCCCATCTGGCTCGAGGTTATTCCCTTCGTTTTTCTTTCTTTTGGAAGGGTTGTCCCCGGGGGGTTTCGAAGTTGAGGGGTCCGCCGAGGTCAAAGCAGAGTTTGTGTTCGTCGTTGTAGTCATGGGATGGGAGGTCATGTTCAGCGCTGACCTCTCCTCTTCTACATTGACAAACCTCTAGGCTCTTCGATTGAACTCGGTTAAAGACCTGACATGTCTCCTTTGTAAGTCTTCCCAGAGGGGACTTCCTGGCATTACACCAGCTCGAAATGCCATTAAGTGACCACTATCGTCGACTTCTCGAGCTCGAGCCACTTCTAAGTTAAACCTTGTGAGGTAACCTTTTAGTGACTCATTTTGTTGTTGTCGGACATTGGTCAAGGATGAAGCCTCAGGCCTAATGCCAACCATAGCTTTAAATTATTTTTTGAAGTCCCTAGACAATTGATCCTAAGATGCGATCAAATGCCTTTTGAACTTCTCAAACCAGTTTTTTGTTGGTCCTGTGAGTGTGGCTGGGAACATCATGCATCTGAGCTCGTAGCCCACATTGCTGGCTCGCATGATATTGTTGAACGTGCCCAGATGGCTAAATGGATTTGAGTTTCCGTCGAATGGTGGGACATGAGGAATTCTAAATCTCTGAGGAAACGGGGTGTTGGAGATATGCGAGGCAAATGGCTCGAGTTCTTCATTGAACTCTTACATCCTTTTCCCAGTTATGCTCGTTCTGTAAGAGTCTGAATGCTCTATCCAATTGTTCAATCCTTTCTTGGACTAAATCTACGAGAGGCCTAGCCTGGACCAGAGGGGGCTGGTTATCGTTGATAACAACTTCACCTCCCTGTCTCGATGCTGGATTGTAAACCGGCTGTTTGCGGCCATTTAGATGGTCTCGTAGATCTGGGTTCAGGGGATTGTCACGTCCTCGATTGTGGTTTAAGTGTTTCTGTAGATCAGGGTGGTTTCCTCAGTTCCTGGAATTCCTTGGTTCTGTGTTGTAAATGCTCATGGACCTAATGTAATATGAGCTTTCACTTACATAGCTCGTTGCTCGTTTATTACGAGAAGGGTCCCCTTCTGGCCTCCTTGTCCCAGCAGTTTGTGATCCTGACATTTGGCTTCTCGTAGGCTGAGGAGCCCTACAATCTTGGGTAGCTTCTTTTTCATTTCTCTGTCCTTTCCTATTGGTGATGGTGGGTGTCTTATGGGAGATGGTGGCTGTCTCCCATTGTTGGGCCTAGATGGTCCCAAATTTGCTCGGTCAGGATCCAGGACGTTCTGTGCAGCATCAGGATTTGGAGTCCGAGCCACTAAGGGGGCTCGGTTATTCCTTGTTCCTGTTTGTGCTTTTGCAGTCGGGTTTGTAGTACCCTCAGCCCGATTACTCCTCTGGGGTCTTGGCTGAACAGGTTGAGACACTGATGGCGGCGCCTGCTCTACCCTCCTAGTGACCGTGTCTTTACGAGGACGTCCCCTAGGCCTTCGAGGAGGGGCCTAGGCGTCAGCAGCTAGTCTGGATAACTCTTCATTGCGTTCTGTTGTTCTGCCAACTATTTGCGCAGTTGGCAATTTTCAAGTTCCACAATTGGAACATACCTTTCAGGATTGTAATACCTATCCTCGTCGGGCCTAAGGGCAGGTGGTCCTCGAGAGTTGGATGAGTCATTCCTTTCATCGGGATCGAGATCCACCATAGGTTGCTTTCCACGCCGTCGTGGGTAATCCTCATCATGAGGAACTTCCTCCTCTGGTATATTGGGGTTACTTGCAGCGGCCATTAATGATACAAGAGGCTCTCTAACTAAACAGGCTCATGTCTTGTTTAATAGCTCTCAACGAGAGCACCAAACTGTTGATGCCGTTTTTCATCAACTTAAAAAAGAAGAGCAATTAAACAAAAATATACCAGAGGAAATAGAAAATGTAGATAGGATCTTTTACGTGGTTCAGCAGTTAAAATCTGCCTAGTCCACGAGTCAGTGTTATTAACTCTTTGGAATTCTCTGATAGCTCTCTGGAAGCAAATGTACAAAGTTTTTCCCAATATCAATATTTTGGTCCCTTATAAATGAATTATCCCTCTTTATTTATAGAGGAGATTTCTGAATTGCTTCCCACATATCTCGGGAAGTTATTATTCAAATAAAATAAAATAATGTCATTCAATGCATACAGTTATCACGTACGCGGTAATATCCCATAATATGTGGGATTTAATAACAAATTACATCAGATCCCTTAAACATAGGGAAATTATAACAATAAGTATGTTCACACACAGCAACCGACTTTAGACACTAAATCCATGTGCCTTCGAGACCGTTTGCCCATTACGAGCTCGTCATCTTGGTTTGCCTATGCTCCCAACAAGTAACCATTGACGAAGCCATCTCCTTCGAGCTTACAGCTCTCGAGCTCGAACCATCTTGTCTGAGGGCAAGAAATGAATCAAGAAGTTTATACAAGTGTTGAACCATTGCTAGTGTGAGTTGCGAGCCTAACTTATGAGCTCGGAGCACCTTCAAGGCGACATAATCCTCGAGCTCACAAGGTTGTCACTTACAACTTTAGCGAGACTGTCTCTGACTTGTGGAATACATGATGATTGTGCTAGTCTCGATCTTACACATTACGAGCCTAAGCTTCGAGATCAAGATTTCTGTTCTCAAAATCAGGGTGTAACAACACCATATAATTTCGATAAAGTCAAAGTACATCCATGTGATTTACCAAACAATAAAATATACATACTTGAATAAACTTTTTAGAATTTTTTTGATTTTAATAAGATAAAATACCCTCCATTAATTTGTCTACTTAATTAATATTATTCCTTTGCAGGCTCTCCCAAAACTTGGAGGTGAAGGTGGGGTCTCTGCAAACACTATCGACCTCGGAGCTCCATGAAGTCAAACAATTTCCTTAACATATAATTCAGCATATTGCTCCATAATATAAGTCATCCTGACAGGCAGAAAGTGGGCTGACTTAGTATACCTATCCACAACCACCCACACCGAATCATGCTGTCCCACGGTCCCTTGGAAAACCAACCACAAATTCCATGGTGAAATCTTCCTACTTCCATTCTGGAATCCCCAGAGGCTGTAGCAATCCCGCTGGCCTCTGATGCTCAGCCTTGACCTGCTGACATGTTAAACACTTGGCCACATAATCCACCACACCCCTTTTCATGCCCGACCACCAATATAAAGTTCTCAAATCTTGGTACATCTTCGTCGTACCTGGATGTAAAGAGTAGGGAGTGGTATTCAATTCATCCAGAATCTCCCACCGGATTCCAGAATCCATCAGAACGCAGATCCGACCCTTGTACTTTAGTAATCCCATCTCTGAAATAGAAAAGTCCTTAGTCGCTCCGACCAAGACATTTTCTCTGTGACCTCTCAACTGAGAATCCTTCCCCTGTGCCTCCTTGATCCACTCAAGGAGTGTAGACTGAAGAGTGATGTTCGCTAACCGGCCAACCACCAACTCTAGCCCTGCTCTAGTCATCTCCTCAGCCAACTTATCAGATATCTGCCTTGAACTGAACAACTGTCCTGGGCCTCTTCGACTCAATTCATCAACCACCACATTAGCCTTCCCAGGATGGTATAGAATATCACAGTCATAATCCTTAACCAATTCCAGCCACCGCCTTTGGCGCATATTCATATCCTTTTGAATAAAGAAATACTTCAGGCTCTTATGGTCGGTGTATATCTCACACTTCTCACCATAGAGATTATGTCTCCAAATCTTAAGTGCGAACACCACCGCTGCCAACTCCAGATCATGTGTGGGATATCTCTGCTCATACTCCTTTAACTGTCTCGATGCATAGGCTATCACCTTACCAGCTTGCATCAGCACGCACCCCAAACCCTGTTTGGATGCATCACAAAAACCACAAACTTTTCATTATCTGTCGGCAGATTTAATACTGGCGTGGTGATCAGTCATCGCTTCAACTCCTTGAAATTGTTCTCACATCTGTCCGTCCAGACATACTTTTTCTTCTTCTTTGTCAGTTCTGTCAAAGGCATAGCTATTCTGGAGAACCCCTCAACAAACCGTCGATAGTATCCTGCTAAACCTAGAAAACTCCTCACTTCAGGAACATTACTTGGTCTAGGCCAATCTCTGACCGCCTCAATCTTACTCGGGTCAACCAGGATCCCCTCCTTACTGACGATGTGGCCCAGAAATGTAACTTGCGGTAACCAGAACTCGCACTTGCTGAACTTAGCATATAACTTATGCTCCCTTAACTGCTGTAAGACCAACCGCAGATGTTGTTCATGCTCTGTCTCTGACTGAGAGTACACCAAGATATCATCGATGAATACAATCACGAACTCATCCAAATAATCCTTGAAAATCATATTCATTGTATCCATAAAAGCTGCTGGAGCATTGGTTAATCCAAAGGACATAATCAGAAATTCATAATGTCCATACCTCGTCCGGAAAGCGGTCTTTGGTATGTCCTCCTCTTTAATCCTTAACTGATGGTAACCTGACCGGAGATCAATCTTAGAAAACACCGCACTCCCCTGTAACTGATCAAATAAATCATCTATCCTAGGCAGTGGATACTTATTCTTAATAGTCAGCTTGTTCAGCTCCCTGTAGTCAATGCACATCTTAAGCGATCCATCATTCTTCTTAACAAACAACACTGGAGCACCCCATGGAGAGAAACTCGGTCTGATGAACCCCAAATCAAGTAATTCTTGCAACTGAATCTTTAACTCCTTTAACTCTGCTAGAGCCATTCTGTAAGGCGTCATAGATACTGGCTCCACCCCTGGCGCTAACTCAATAACAAAGTCAATCTCCTGCTGCAGCGGCAAGCCCGGCAGATCTGCTGGAAATAAGTCTAGAAATGCATACACCAATCTAGTATCACCTGGTCCAACCGACTCAACCTTAGAGGTGTCCACAACATTTTCTAGGAATCTTATGCAACCTTCCTGCATCAGGTCTCTAGCCTTCAACTCTGAAATAATAGGTATTCACGGTCCACTAGACATCCCCACGAATACAAAGGGTAGCTCCCCTTCCGGTTCGAAAGTCACCATCTTACGCTTGCAGTCAATCGTTTCCCATATTTTACTAACCAATCCATTCCTAAGATCACATCAAAGTCATCCATCTCAAGCTCAATCAGATCAACAGACAATTCCCTACCATCTACCTCTACTGGTAAAGCTCTAATCCATCTCCTAGAGACTACCAGTTCCCCAGTTGGCAACAGAGTCTGAAAACCCCTAGCATACACAACACTAGGTCTACATAGTTGATCTATCACCCTAGTAGACACAAACGAGTGGGTAGCTCCTGAATCAAACAATGCAGTATAGAAAGAACTAGCACTAGAGATCAGACCTGTCACAACTGAGGGACTACCCTCCACCTCAGTTTGAGTCAAGGTAAACACTCTGGCAGGAGCGAGACTGTCTCCCTGCTTCGTCTCCTCCTTCCTGACTTGTGGGCAGTCCTTCTTCAAGTGGTTGGCACTCCCACAGACAAAGCAGGCCCTGATCCTGCACTCACCCTGATGTCGACGTCTGCACCGAGGACACACTGGGAAGCTCCTCCAATTGTCACCACTGCCCTGACGGCCACTAAAAGCACCCCGTGCCCTCCTGTCAGAACTGGGACGAACAAGGGAATCTGGGGCCTTCCTCTTCAGCTCACTGGGGCCACTACCCCGATTGGATCCAACAAAAGGAGGCACTGTCCTCCTAGCATCGCACCTAACAGCGCTCTCTCTCCAGATCTAGTCCTCAGCCCCCTCAGCTGTAAGGGCCTTATCCACAACCTGAGCATAGGTAGTAGTACCAGGATCCAAGGTGATCTTCACATCACGGGCAATCATAACATTCTGTCCCCGCACAAATCTGTCTCTCCTTAATGCATCAGTCGGCACTAAATCTGGCGCAAACTTCGCCAATCTATCAAATTTCAAAGCATACTCTGTCACAGTCAACCAGTTCTAAGTCAGGTTGATAAACTCGTCAACCTTTGCAGCTCGGACTGCCACACTGTAATATTTCTCATTAAAGATATTCTTGAATTCTTCCCAGGTCATGACTGCCACGTTCCTTCTCTGAACTACAACATCCCACCAGATACGGGCATCCTCTCTGAACATATAATTGGCACAGGCAACCCTCTCGTTTCCCTCAACCCTCATGAAATCCAGGATAGAGGAAACCATATTCATCCACTGCTCTGCCCACAGTGGGTCTAATCCACCCTCAAAAGTGGGAGGATGCTGCTTTCTGACTCTTTCATATAGAGGTTCCCACCTGTTCTCAACCACAGGCTGAACCAGCACTGGTGCTGCACCCTGCTGAATTGGCAACCCAGTGACCTGCGGAGGGGCCTGTTGCGTCAACTGACAAAGCTATTCTTCTATTCTCTGCAACCTTGCTTCCATTTCAGCAAACATCTCTTGCCAGTTCTGTGGGGCAGGTGGAGGGTCCTGACCCTGATTGTCATCCTCGGCCCGACTGCCGTGGAGTCTAGATGATTGTCGAGGCATCACAACTATATGCCTACAACCAATGACGCTGCTCATCAGGCATGATAACAAAATCCAATACCACCTCCCATTCACAACAACCAACCATGAACAACAATCCAGATAACATACAGATAGCATATCACACACAACGGGCCATGCCCTGGCATCATGCATATGTTAACTCATTCATCATGCTCTATATAAGACAGGTAAGCAAACAGGGCATTCAAGCACATATTCAAGCATATTAATCAACCATACCAACCAACCCTGAGTCGAGATTGTCACTGACAGCGAGCATACATGTTCGGTCAATCTCTAGAACCAATAAACCCTAGCTCGCTCTGATACCAAGTTGTAACGCCCTACTTCCTTAGATTCGTTACTAAGTGATTTTAAAACGTGCTTTTAACTCGCTAATCGAGGTTTTAAGACAAATGTGTAATTAAATCATAAGTAAAGACATAAACTTTGAAAATAATTCCATTTGCTGAAATTCATAAGACAATTGACATTTGGGATCCCAAAATCCTGTTTATAAATATTTACAACTCAAAGTATATTTAAAGTCAACTAAATGACAAAATAGGATTCTTTACAAACAACTTTCCAAAAATACCCCTGGCCGTGGCAGCCAGGCAGACCAGACATGTACGCGCTGCTTCACGCTCTCCATACTCATGGTCGGTTGAGTTTCTTTTTGCCCTTACCTGCACCACAAAGCACCCGTGAGACGAGCCCCAGCAAGAAAACTCCACATAGATATACAACATACGCATATAAGCTACTCAACATATAACAGATTCGCCATCAAGCTAAACACATACCGCCTAGCCGTCCCAAGTGCTTACCAGGCCCTGGGTTGCAGTCTATACTGTAAGGATATCCCAGGTATCCTTTAGGGTCTAACCCTGGCAACTCGCTCTCCACGTGCTTAATGCTTCTCCCGACCCTTTCACCGTTCTCGGCCCTAGCTGATCATTCACATATATGCATACACAGCATAATTTAAACATAACTTACACTTATACTAACAAATTCAATGGGCTACATCCAACACATAATCATATAGAGTCGTGCCCTGCAACACAACTATGGGGCCTCGCCCTGCTCTATGGGTACAACATTTTTCTTACCTGTGTCCCGAGCCTCTTGAGCACTGAACCCTCGAGCACGGTCCTCTAGTCCAAGCCTCACCGAGAACCTAGTCACAACACATAAATAGCACTCCCATTACTAACTATTTTAAAAACATCTCCTAGAACCAAACCCGAGCCCTCGGGACCTCCCGGAACCCCACACAAAGTGGCGAAAGCGTCCCCCGAGCCGCCTGGGCAAAAGCCTAAAACCAAATTTTTCCCCTGCCCAGAAATGGCCTAGCATCGCGGCGCCCAAAATGGCCCTCGCCCCCTGCTGCAGCCTAGCGCCGCGGCGCAGAAGAACAGGGCCGCGGCGCCCTTTCGCAAACCCAAATTTCTGGGTTTTTCCCTAACACTTTCCCGAGCCAAAACACTCCCAAATCAATACCAAGGCATACCTAAGTCTCAAATTCAATCCAAAACCCCATATAAACAATCTAACAACTCAGAAACATTAACAACAAGCCTAAACACACAATCGATCCCCCAATTCACAAATTGGTTTAAAACTTTATAAAACTTAAACCAATAAACTAGAAACTTAAACCACAACAGCTAATACATATCAGAGATGATAAAACCCTTACCTCAAGTAGAAATTCGGCCTTGAGCCTTCTCCAAATCCAACTCCAAGTAAATCCCTCTTATTCCCAAACTGAACCTAGGCAAGCTTCATCCCCAAGAATCCACCAAACAGCCACACATATCAGCTCTTAACCTTAATATTTCTCTACAGAATTCAACCAAGATACTGAATAAAACTTACCTTTGAGCCTGGGTCAATCTCCCAATTCCTAGCCTTGAATCCCTTGAACTCTAGCCTAGAATCCTTCAAAACCAGTCACCTTAGAGAGGGAGAAAGAGAGCATCGATAGAGAGAGGCAAAGAGATTAGGTTCCCTTTTTGTTCTTCTGTCTTCTTTTGCTAGCTGATTCTAGAGTCCCAGCCCCTAATTTGAACATATCCATCTGCCTAGAATGACCTCAATACCCCTTTAAGCTAGCTTAAGTTCTCAAACCTATTCAAGGGAAATTTTGTCTTTTGACACATCCCGCTAAATCACCAAGTGTACCTAAAAATCCCCATTTAATCCCGACATGCCTAAACTATTGCTATTGCTAATTGTTATTCAATAATTCCCGATCACCTAATAATATTCCCAAAATACCCCCTAGGCTCCTCCCGAGCCGGGTATTTGACCCCGTTGTGACTTTCTAGCTAAAAGGCTCCCTAGGACTGTCTCAGAACGTGCATCACAGATATATTACCATTATATCACATAAATCACATATATTACATTTATGCCCTCAACGGGCTAAAATTACCAATTTTCCCTAACAATCAAATAGGGCCCACATGCATATTTATTCCACCTAAACATACATTCTAACCACATATTCATTAATTTCACATAAATTAACACAGTATAGCAATTATTGTCCTCCAGGCACACTAATCAAGTCTCCAAGCCTTATTAGAAAATTTGGGTCGCTACAATGTCAGTGATAGGGGTCTCTCAGAACTAGAAAGGCAGGGTATATTAAAAGGAAAACTTGGATTCTGTGAGCAATGTGTATATGGCCAGAGCTGCAAAGTTAAATTTAATACAAGTACTCATACAACAACTGAACCTCTGGCTTATGTACACTCGGATTTGTGGGGTGGCTCTAGAGTTAAAACTCTTGGTGATGCAAGCTATTTTATGAGCATCATATATTACTACTCGAGGAAGGTATGGATATTCTGACTTAAAAGTAAAGATCATGCATTCAGTACATTTGTTAACTGGAAAAGACTGGTGGAGAACAAAACTGGAAAGAAGGTCAGGAAGCATCATACAGTTGCTAGGACTCCCCAACAGAATGTTCTTGCAGAAAGAATGAATAGAACACTCTTGGAAAGGGTGAGATATGCTAAGTGGTGCTGGTTTGGAAAGACATTTCTGGAGAGAGGCAATTAAGACAACCTTCTACTTAATCAATAGGTGCCCCTCATCTGCTATCAATTTTCTAACACCACATGAAAGATGGACAGGTAAAGCTCCAAATTGTGATCATTTTAAGGTGTTTGGATGTAGTGCATATGCTCACATAAGGCAAGACAAACTTCAACCAAGAGCTTTGAAGTGTATGTTCCTTGGATATCCTGGTGGCATTAAGGGATAGAAACTTTGGTGCTTAGAACTCGGATACAAGAAGTGTCTCATTAGTAGAGATGTGACTTTCAATGAAACTAAAATGCCTATGAAACTTCACACTCAATAAGAATCAATCTCAGAAACCAAGGGTGACAATATTCAACTTGAGGTGGAAAAGGCTCACAGTGACATAAACTCACCAAGTGATCAACAACAAGGATCAGAGATTGAAACAGAAATTGCTCAATCTAAGCTAGATAATTACCAGCTGGCTAGAGATCGTGATAGAAGAGAGATACATCCTCCTGAAAGATTCGGGTATGCTAATATTGCAGATTTCACTGCCTTTGCTTTATCTATAGCAAATGAAGTTGATAATTCAGAACCAACTACTTATTCAGAAGCAAATAACAATAAAGAAAGCACCAAATGGTTACAAGCTATACATGAAGAAATGGATTCCTTGATAAAGAACCAGACATGGACTTTGGTAAACAAACCAGATGGACAAAGATTGATAAGATGAAAATGGATCTTTAGAAAGAAAGAAGGTACTCATGGAGAAAACACTAGATACAAGGCAAGGCTTGTTGCCAAAGGCTTCACCCAAAAGGAAGGGGTAGACTACAATGACATTTTCTCACTAGTTGTAAAACAAACATCAATAAGAGCTATTATGTCTAAGGCTGGCAAGTTTGATCTTGAAATTGAGCAGATGGATGTTAGAACAACATATCTACGTGGAAACCTAGAGGAAAAGATCTATATGAGACAACCCGAAGGCTTTGAGAGCAAAGACTCTAACCAGTTATGTCTATTGAACAAGTCTCTTTATGGTTTAAGACATGCTCCAAGACAATGGAATATTAGGTTTGATGAATTCATGTCTAAAATCAAATACCACAAAAGTAAGTTTGATCCTTGTGTTTACTCAAATGGTAAAATATTTCTGTTACTATATGTTGATGATATACTGCTTGTTGGTAAAGAGAAATCAGAAATAAACATGTTAAAAAGGCAGCTGCATAGTGAGTTCGAAATGAAGGATCTTGGTGAAGCCAAGAAGATTCTTGGGATTAAAATTCAAAGGAAAAGAACTGGAAGGATAACTCTATCTCAAAAGCAATACTTGAGTAAAGTATTAGAAAAATTCAACATGAATAAAGCCAAGTCAGTAAGCACTCCCTTGGCTCCTCACTTCAAGTTGACCAAAGAAAAATCTCCTAATATTGAAGCTGAAAGAACCTACATGGATAATGTACCTTATGCTAGTGGGGTTGGAAGCCTAATGTATGCAATGGTCTATACTCGGCCTGATTTGGCTCAAGCAATGAGCATAGTTAGCAGGTTTATTTCTGATCCTGGAGAACCTCACTAGGAAGCTCTTCAATGGATTTTGAGATATGTCAAAGGCACTCTTGATGTTGGTATGATCTATGATTCAAAACTTAACAACACAAATGTGGTAGCTGGTTATGTTGACTCTGATTATGCAAGATGCTTGGACACTCGAAGATCTACCACTGGTTATGTTTTCACAGCTCATGGTGGATGCATTAGTTGGGAAGCTACTCTACAGGAAGTTGTTGCCTTATCCTCAACTGAGGCTGAATATATGGCTGCAACAGAGGCTATTAAGGAAGCCATCTGGATTAAAGGATTGACAAAAGAGCTTGGTTTCAACTCTGATAACATCACAGTATACTGTGACAATCAAAGTGCTCTTCACTTGATGAAAAATCATATGTTCGATGAACGGTCCAAGCACATTGACATTAAGCTTCATTTCATTCAGGATGTTATTGCTATCAAAGAGGTTCATGTGATGAAGGTGAACACAAATGACAATCCTATAGATATGTTCACTAAGTGTGTGACTTCAAACAAGTTTCGGCACTGCCTAAACTTGCTCTGTTTTGATACATGTTGATTATGCCCTTAGGGGCCATGTGGGAACAGCCATAAGCCGTGTTTGATCATCATTTTTTTAAACTTAAGTCATCATGAACGAAAGGGGGATTTGTAGATGTTGGTTCATATTACTTAAGTTTTGTCCAACTCAGCTCACTCTATAAGTTAAAAAGGCTTCAGTTAGTTAGTTAGTTATCAAGACTCTAGGTATTTCAATTTTTCAGCTATATATATATATATCAACTAAGACCAATTTTTAAGTTAGTAGCAGTTTTTCTCTGTTTTTGGTTTCAGTTTAGAGAGAGAGAGTTCTTGTATATTGTTCTTTAATTCTTTGTTCCTTACCTTTGGAACTTGAACATTGTAAGGAGTGAATCTCTATTGTTGTACATTGCTTTCACTCAATATACTGAAGCCTGTTTTGGCTATTTCCCCCGTGGAGTAGACTAGAGTGCTACTGTTGTAGATCGAACTATGTAAGTTCTTGTGTTGATTTACTTTTCTGTATATTGTTTTTGTTTTCATTATTGTTCAATGACTTACTTAATTGGTGTTCTTGTTTGTTGTGGTTAATCACCACAGTTACTTTCTTTAAATAGTTAGAATAATTTTTTTTTTAAAATGCAATAATATTTATGTTTTATTTAAATAAATTCTTTCAAACATTTTATATATATTATAAAAAATTATATTTTGGGGTTAATAAATAAAAATTAATTTTTACCAAAAATTTATACAAATGTGTATTTTGCACTATTTGGTAAAACATGTAATTTGATATTATTGAAATTATTGGGGAATAAATGGATATTTAAACAAAACGTATGTGTGTAATTTGATATTTTTGAAATCACAGTATATAAATAGGTATTTAAGCAAAATACAATATATGAAATAGTATATAACTTTTTATTTCACCAACCAAAATATATCAATGGGGCTATATTCACTACATAGATGATTATTTAGAAATTGCAAAGTAACCATAAAGAACAAAGATAACACAGAAATTAGAAAACTGAATCCATCAATAAATAATCCCTGAAATCCTTAGTAAAATTGAAACAGAAAAAAATGAAATAGATAAAACTTTTTACCAATTGCAAATCTGATATAGAATATCTAAATTCCAAAATCACAAAATTCAAACAAATATTAACCGAAATCCATCATCGCCTCTACACCACAACAATCACCATTGTTATTATACTTAATAATATTATTAAAATGGTGTCTTAAGATGTCGAACATTATTTGATATTAGTACAAATTAATATATCATCGTACTTATTATTACATAAGTGGGTTTAGATCATATGTAGTTGAGAAAGGTTAAAATTTAGGTGTATTAATTTTAGTGTCATTGGGCATATTTAAGAGCTTCACAAGTTGTCTTCCATCTTTACACAAGGATCCATCAACAACATGGTATGAAATGAACAGGTGGGCAACGATAATCAGCTTAGGATTCAGAAGGGGACCCACAAGCTTTTACTAAAGTCCTAAATATGCCATGACAACTCACGCAAATCTATGGATTTATTCTACATTGGCGAAGTATCTTGATCAATTATTTTCATATATAAAGCCGATCTATCTTTCATACAGACAATTAATATGCTAATGATTATTATATACAATAACATAATTTAATTATTCAAAAGCAAAACACAGAATAAGTTTCTTAGCATTTGCCATATAGTTTGGACTACCCCACAGTGAGCCAAACTCCACTATATATACAATCATTAGTAACGCTGGAGTTTTCATCAAAGAAAAACACAATGAAATGAAAGAATCCGTATTTATTGCAGAGAAAAATCAGGTTATAATGGACATCTGTCGCAGGAGAGATGGCGCCCTGTCCGCTATATTTTGTTTGTGTAGTGGAAGTGTACTTATCAATACTTATATATAAATATACGAGTGACTATAATGCATCGTCTTTTTTTTATTTTAATATCGGTGTTCTCTTTTTCTATTTTGGCACCTGAATAGTTATAATCTCAAAAAAAAATTTATATGATGGTATACATTGTAGCTATCTAGAACATCCTACAAAATTTTAAGAAATTCTAAATAAATTATGGTACCGAAATAGGGTCTAAACTGTTTGTTGCACGCGTGCCTGTTTTTTTGTGTACGCGTGTAAAATTTGACAGTTTAAAGTCTATTTTCGGTTTCATAAACTATTCAGAATTTATTAAAAATTTGCAGGATATTCTAAATATCTATAATGTACACTGTCATATAAAAAATTAGGATTATATCTATCCAAGTGTCGAAAATAGAAAAAAAATTAAGTAACGTTGCAAAAAAGAAGATACCTTTCAGTGTTCCTAAATATATATATATATATATATATAAAATTTTTGATTTGATGGGCGACATCACCCTGCGACAGGCATCCCTTATTAATCTCTACATATACGCTTATTCATTATAAACCTTCATATGATATTGTAATGATTAATCTATATTTTTTTTTTATTTGTCCTTGTTAATATATTGTGATCATGATCTTTGCATCATATTCTTCGAGAAGATGCTAGCTTTACTACTACGAGAAATGTTTTACTGATCGGTTTTTCTTCTTAATACACTTTAATTTTTTAGGGTATAAAAAACTGCAGTGTTTACAGCTGCAAAGAAAAATAATAAAAAAATTAAATAGAAAACTGTATTTTTTCTCGGTAGTTTTGTTAATAAAATTGCGGAGAAAGAATATTTTTCCACGGTTTTGTTAACAAAACTGCATAGAAAAATTATCTTTTTCTACAATTTAGTTAACAAAACTGCAGAAATTTTTTTTTTTATTTTTTTATTTTGGACATGCATCTTTATTAATTACTTAATTTTATATTTTCAATTCCGATTATATTACCTAATTTTATTAATTATTATTATATACCTAACTTTTATATAATAATAATATAAAATACATAATTTGATAATATAACATACTATTATATACATTCACATATCATACAAGTAGTTTGTATATACATAATAAGAACATACAAATATCATTTAACATATAAGCCAAGTTAACCAAGTTACATATTTGAAAAATTAGACTTCATGGATAAACAACATTAATCTTGCTAACCAATCGCTTTGTAATGGGAGTAGATCATCTTTGACATTGTATTCCTTTTTGTTAAACCACTACAAAATTGAAAAGTTAATATAGATTAGAAGATTAAATACTATATCTAGTTTTTCTTAAGCAAAAAAGAGTATAAACTATAACATACTTTCTTCTATATAACTTCTGCCGGATTCGATGCATTTACAAGATCATAAATGTATCTTAGTACATAATAACCACATTCATGACTTTCAGACTGTTTTGGACAAGTTCATCTCAGCAATTTTGTAAATGTGCCAATATATTCATTTTCCGAACATTGTGCGTATGCTCTCCGAAAATTAAAATTAATTAAATACATATTATACTCTCAACTCTTAAAAATTAATAATGCATACATTAAAATTGAAAAAATATATATTTTTCCATAACATTTGTGATTTTTCAAAGGGTCCAAAATTATGGTCATCCCTCGCATCACCATGAGCACCAATATCCAATGTTGACTAAAACAATAATAAATTATATTTATTATAAGATTAAAATCCAAACATAGTGGTGATAATATTTAAGTAGTGTGTTCTTACTCAACAACCTAATGAATGAAATATATTTGACTTCGTCTATCCATAGTCACCATCCATTTGACTATAAAATCCACCGTATTATTTTTAAATTCATCATTTCCAATAGAAAGATGTTCAGTGTCAAAAAGTTTGTATGACTGTCGTGAATTTGGGTGCATGCTTTCCCAAATGTATCCGTAGAATCAATCATGCATATTATATTTTCACTTAATAAATTAATATCATAAAAAAAAAATTGGGCAGAGTTTCCTCTGTTTCTATAGCATATCCAAAATTATTAGTACCTATAAATTCAATTCAAACAAAACATACAACAAACAACATGCATATTCTCAACCATAAATCACCGTAGCACATATAATTCGCAGAACACTACTACAAAAGCATGTTTTTATGATATTTTTTTAGGGCACTCACCTAGATGCGAGCCTTAAAAACATCTCATGGACTTTTTAGGACACTCATTGAGAGTCATTAAAGAATTTCTTTTAGGACACGTGGTGCGAGCCCTAAAAATTGATGTGTGTCCTAAAAGTTTGATTTTTTTTTTAACAAAAGTTCTTAGAATTTTTAGGACACTCATTGAGAGTCTTTAAAGAATTTCTTTTAGGACACACAAAGTGAGCCCTAAAAACTTATGTTTGTCCTAAAAGTTTGAATAAGTTTTTTTTTAACTAAAGTTATATTATATATTAAATCACAAAGAAAAAAAAACAATAACTCATTCTCTCTCTCTCTTCCCCCATTCTCTTTCTCTCTCTCTCTCACACACACAAGCCCGCTGCCTAGCCACGAACGACGGCTCTCTGGCCACCCTCCGCCTATACGTGCTGGCCCACGGTGTTTCTCGGCCCCCGAAACCCCCAACCCCGTGAGCCCCTAGCCTCACACGCCCTTACCCCTCTCAAGGAGCCTCCAAAGCTCGATGACCATGTGGGTTTCCAAAACGTTTTGGGCATTTTCAGACCACCTCAAGCAAGTTCGAGCCAAATGACCACCACCACTGCATTCATTGTGCTCTGGGCTTCCAAACACACTAAAGGATCATACTAAACAACCACCGTGGGGTGGTGGCGCCGCCCTCATCATCGGACCTCTAGCATGAGCTTTGGCTACCATATAATTTTTTAAAAATTAAAAATAAAATTGGCTACCATCCCAAACACGTGCTATGTTCCCAAAATACCCCTAGGCTTTCTCGAGCTGGGTACTCGACCTTGTTGTGTCTATTTTGCTATTCCGCTCCCTAGGATCGTCTCAGTTCACACATCACAAATATATCACCACAATCTCATGGTCTCAAGCACAACACGCAAATAATTCACATTTATGCTCCCAACGAGCCAAAATTACAAATATGCCTCTATTAACTGGAATTTGCCCACATGCATATTTAATTCACCTTAACATGCATTTCTAATCACACAATTATTTAATCCACACAATAACATAGTAAAATTAATTATTGCTCTCTCGGCACACTAATCAAGACACTAAGCCTTATTAGCAAATTCGGGACGTTACATAACTACTATTTATTTTTATTATTATTGCGATGAGAACTAAATGTTGAGTTTCACTCATGTTTTAAATTAAAGATTAAAAGGCACTATTTTCCCTACTATAAAGGGATGCATAAGGTAGCTAGCCAATAATAAACTACCACTAAGAAAGAACCTAAGATTTTTGTTCATAAGTTCACAAAACATCATTGTCCACCAACCTCCAAGATCACAGTCAAACCTCCCAGTTGGAGTAATGTCATTGAACAAAATTAGGAAACACTTAGAAGTTTATAAGTGCCTTCATAGACCGAATACAAAATAAAAGGTACCCTAATATCAAAACATTTTGACTTCCGAAGCTAAAAAACAAAACACAGCAAAAGACCAAGTTGTTCATTGCGACCCAATCAAACGTCTAGTTTCCTGGCAGCCAAATTACAACTCCTTGTTCGTGATAACATAGTGGAAATCATATTCCTGCTTTTGGCTTTTTTAGTGGAGAAGCGGCTGTACTACCAAGCGATTCCCTAGCTGCAGTTGGTTTATCACCTAAGGAACTCCAGTGTCACCACTAGCACCAACAACATTAATCTCAAAATGGTCCTCATTATCGCACATGACTTGCTTCCTTAGTTCATTCAGCTCATGACAAACAATAAGATTATTGATCCTATATCTCTCTTCAATTGCATCAAACTAGAATAAAAAAAAAGAAACAAAGGTGTGGTACTCAGAGCATAATACTAAACAATAAAGTAAGAAACAAATTCTACTTTTTAAAAAAGAAATAGACATGTGTAATTATCTCGTAGGCAATTGCATTTCCCTCACTAATGGCCTCCATATACTTCATAGCATAAACATCACAGTCATGCATATTAGTTTGTTGGGGTAACCAAACTTGAAAAGATATTTCAAAGTCATAGAACTTAAGCGAATCCACCCCCCTTGAGCTAGAAATCTCAAAGGCAAATAACTTATCTAGGGTACTCAACTACACTCAATCAAATATAACAAATTAACACTAGCAACAATTATGTTTGATCATTAATTTGTTTAGCAAATATTGTTTTAAAAATGGAGTATTTACCATTTCTTTAGTTTGTCCAACCTCTCGGCCATTGTTTCATCACTGGTTAATGAAACCCAAATGTCAACAACTTTTTATTTTTTTTCTCCCGGTCTACGAACCAATGCCAAGCTTCTGAAAACATGTCACTCAAAATAGGGACAACCATCTACATCAAGAATTAAAAAATAAGTTATTAATTTTTGAATAGCCACGGAATGAGTAGTGATAACCATACTTAGTTACTGTTGTCTTAGTTAGATAATGTTGTATTAAGTAGCTGTTTTATTACTTGTCAAAAAAACAAGAGTTAGTTAAGCTTTAATTTTCTGTTAAGCATTTCTGTTGTAAACTCACTCTTGTAATAGCTACTCTCTATAAATACATATCTTGATCTCTTACAGAAATCAAGTTTTTACTCCATAAAGATTACTCTGCTTTTTCTCTGTTCTCTCTCAAGATTACTCAAGAAGTTCTTACTTCAGAAAAGCTTTTCATGGTATCCAAGCCTCTGACTCACGTCCATGGCTTCCTCTGATTCTGATGCGACTATTGCTACGGCGACCACTGCTACAGCAACTCCGACAGCGACTCACTCATGGAATCCCTTCTCCAATTCGTTATCCTCGTTTCTTACTGTTAAACTTGATCGACTTAATTTCCTTGCCTGGAAATCTCAAGTCCTACCTACGGTCATAGGTCATGACCTTGATGAACTTCTTTTCAGCAATGTTGCCCCTCCGCAAAAATTGCTGTCTGGTAACCCTAACCCTGCCTATGTGGAGTGGAAACGCAAAGATCAGCTCCTGCTTTCTTGGCTTAGGTCTTCCATGTCTGAAGGCATTCTTGCTTCCGTTGCCAACCATTCCACTTCACATGATGTCTGGAGAGCACTTGAGCAACAGTTTTCTAGTCAATCCAAGGCTCGCCTCTTGCAGCTAAAGGGCCAACTCTCCAACATTCAAAAATGTACTTTGTCAATTTCTGACTACGTTGACAAAATTAAGTCATTGGTTGATAATCTTGCCATAGCTGGTTGCTGCATTAGTGATCAAGATCTTGAGTTACAACTTCTCAATGGTCTTGGTCCGGAATATGATCCGGTTGTATCTGGTATTACCTCCAGTTCTGAATCGAAGTCTCTTGAAGAAATTCAAGTACTTTTGATGGCTCATGAATGCCGCTTGGAACACCGTCATACTATGGCTGACATTTCGGGCAAGATGGCTGCAAATTTGACATTTGGCTCATCAAGAAATATGTCTTCCAACTTGTATAAACCAAGTTATGGTTCTGGCAGAGGATCTTCTACTGCAATGGGGTCTAGACAAGCTGGTCGCTCTTACTATCGTAGCCCTCCTCCCTCCACACGCCCTATTTGTCAAGTTTGTTTGAAACTCGGTCACACTGCTGCGATATGCCATTATCGTTTTGATAAGAACTTTGTCCCTCCCAAGAACACAAATGCTTAGCCAAGAGCCTATCTTGCAGAACAGGAATATGATTCTGGTGAAAATGAAGAACCTCAAGTCTACATGTCCACCTCTGTCCCAGATTTTGGTGATGACTCTTTTTGGTATGCTGACACAGGTGCAACGAATCATGTAGCATTTGGTATGGAACACCTTGCATCTGTACAACCCTACAATGGTTCTGAAACTCTTGCTATTGGCAATGGTAAGAAACTCCTCATTCATCATATTGGTGAAGCCTCTCTTCCTTCTCATTCTCAATCTCTTTTACAGTTGAAATCTGTCTTACAAGTTCCTTCAATCACTAAAAATCTTGTTAGTGTTTCTAAGCTCACCAAAGACAATGATGTTTTTCTTGAATTTCATAAAAATTGTTGTTTTGTCAAGGACAAGCAAACGGGGAGTGTCTTGCTCAAAGGGAGAGTTAGGAATGGCCTATATATACTTGGGGATGACTCTACAACTACTACTCAACCTACACTTCAGTGTCATTTAGCTACTGTCTCCAAACTCAACCACAATCCACATATGCCAGAATGTTCTCCTGTCCATTTTCCTTGTACTTCTTTTCGTTGTAATGATTCTTGTAAATCTGTTCATCAGAAAACTCTTTGTAACAGTACTAATATCAATAAAGACAAGTTTTTCATTTCCTATGCTTCATCTCAGCCTCAGTTAAATATTGTTTCTTTACAAAATGATGTGAATCTTTGGCATTCCAAGTTAGGTCATCCATCCCCACAGGTGCTAAGAAAAGTTCTCTCTCATTTGCCCTACTCTCCATCTTTACAGAACCTCAAATTCTGTGATGCTTGTCAAAAGGGTAAAAGTCATAGACTACCTTTTTCCTTATCATCTAATAGAGCAACTCAGCCCTTGGCACTTATTCACACTAATGTGTGGGGTCCCTCTCACACTCCTTCCAAAGATGGATTTCGGTATTACATTCATTTTATTGATGATTATAGCAGATATACTTGGATATTTCCATTAACACTAAAATCTCAAGCATTTGATACTTTTGTTCAATTCAAAAGTTTAGTTGAGAAACAATTCTCATTGCCAATAAAGAGTATTCAAGCAGACTGGGGAGGAGAATACAGAATCTTTGACAAGTTTCTCAAGGATCAAGGAATTCGGTTTCAACATCCTTGTCCTCATACTCATGAGCAAAATGGGAGAGTTGAAAGGAAGCATCGTCACATCACAGAAACTGGGCTCACTCTTCTTGCACAGTCAGGTCTAGACTTGTCCTATTGGTGGCATGCATTTCAGTGTGGAGTTTATACAATCAATCGGCTTCCAACTAGAGTTCTTAATAACATCAGCCCATATCAGTGTTTATTTGGAAAGCTGCCTGACTACAATTTTTTGAAACCTTTTGGCTGTGTTTGCTATCCCCACTTGAGACCCTACAACAATCACAAGCTCAACTTTAAGTCAGAAAAGTGTATCTTTTTGGGATACTCCCCTCAACATAAGGGATATATGTGTGAAAACTCTGCTAGTCGAATCTTTATAGCAAGAAATGTGATGTTCAATGAGTTTCAGTTCTTCTCTCACTTAAAGGAAGAAGATAAACAGGTACATGACTCTTTCTTACATGTCTTACCTTCAACTCAGTTCATTACTTCACCACTATTTTCTACTTCTGATGTTCCTTGTGCATCTGCTTTTTCTGAACCTCCTGCTACTGAGTGTCATGCTTTGAATACTGGTGGTCCACATTTGGCTCCAATTATTGCTGAGACTCCTCAGCAAGCTATCACTACTTCTCTTCCGCAAGTGGTTGCAGATCAAGCTCAGTCTCATGACAAAGCTCCTCCCACCTTTCACTCAGAATCTGCACCATCAGTTGCTCCAGCATCAGGTGTTCCATGTTCAACTGATACTACAAGGACTCATTCAATGACAACAAGATCTCAAAGAGGGATACAAAACATCCATTGATGGAGTCCTTACTGCCTTCATAACCATCTTCTACTCAGGCTGCATTAAGAAGTCCAAGATGGTTTGCCTCCATGAAGGAAGAGTTCGATGCTTTACAACGACAACAAACTTGGACTCTGGTTCCGTTTTCTCCTGAAATGAATATTATTGGGAACAAATGGGTCTTTCGGGTCAAATTAAAAGCAGATGGCAGTTTGGATAAGTTTAAATCTCGGCTTGTAGCAAAAGGATATCTTCAGACCCCGGGGATAGATTATGAAGACACCTTCAGCCCTGTTGTTAAACCTGCAACAGTGAGGACTGTTCTCACCCTAGCAGTCTCTTTCAACTAGGATGTCAAGCAGCTGGATGTCAGTAATGCCTTTTTGAATGGCACTCTAACATAACTTGTCTATATGCAGCAACCAAGTGGATTTGTGGATCCTCATAAGCCCACTCATGTGTGTAGATTGAATAAAGCTCTATATGGATTAAAACAGGCTCCTCGGGCCTGGAATGAAAGACTTAAGCAGGCTTTATTTCAATGGGGATTTCAAGCTTCTAAATCAGATAATTCCTTGTTTGTTTTTGGCTCTGGTCAAACTTTGATTCTTCTTCTTGTTTATGTGGATGATTTTCTCATCACAGGTCCAAACAAGGAACTAGTTCAGCAGCTCATAGTCTACTTGAATTCAACTTTTTCACTCAAAGATTTGGGGTCAGTTCACTATTTCTTAGGGGTGGAAATATTTCGCAATTCTGTTGGCATGTATCTTTCACAAACAAAATACATCACTGATCTTTTAGTCAAGTTACACTTGGAAGGTGCCAAAGCATGTCCCAGTCCCACAAGTTCTGCTCATAAGCTTTCTTTAGCAGAAGGTGCACCATTTGAAGACATAACAATGTACAGGAGCACACTTGGAGCCTTACAATATCTGACATTGACTAGACCAGATGTGGCTTTTATAATCAACAAGTTGAGTCAATTTATTCATGCACCAACAGTAATTCATTGGGAGGCCTGTAAAAGGTTGCTGCGGTATCTCAAAGGTACAATACATGAAGGTATTCTACTCAAACCTGCTCTCACCATGACACTGTCTGCTTATTCAGATGCAGACTGGGCTAGTTGTCCTGATGATAGAAAATCCACCGGTGGCTATGTTGTGTTCCTTGATGGAAATCTGATTTCTTAGTCTGCTAAGAAGCAACAAGTAGTGGCTCGCTCAAGCACTGAAAGTGAGTTCAGATCCCTTGCTAATGCTGCAGCTGAACTTCAATGGCTTACTTCTCTATTAACTGAACTCAAAGTCCCTCTTCATGATGCTCCTGTTCTGTGGGTTGATAATCAAGGAGCAGCTTCCCTAGCTGCCAATCCAGTGTTCCATGCTCGGTGCAAGCATATTGAAATTGATATGCATTTTGTGCGTGATCAAATTTTGGCCAAGAAACTTCATGTTTGTTATGTACCTTCGGTGGACCAAGTGGCTGACATACTTACCAAGCCTCTTCCTGTTGATCGATTTCAATACTTGAAGTCCAAACTGAAAGTGGTTAATACCTCCTTTCGTTTGAGGGGGGATGATAACCATACTTAGTTACTATTGTCTTAGTTAGATAATGTTGTATTAAGTAGCTGTTTTATTACTTTTCAAAAAAACAAGAGTTAGTTAAGCTTTAATTTTCTGTTAAGCATTTCTGTTGTAAACTCACTCTTGTAATAGCTACTCTCTATAAATACATATCTTGATCTCTAACATAAATCAAGTTTTTACTCCATAAAGATTACTCTGCTTTTTCTCTGTTCTCTCTCAAGATTACTCAAGAAGTTCTTACTTCAGAAAAGCTTTTCAAGTAGGTTAAACCACTTTAAAAATGAATACTAAATAACCTCTTGACAATGCTTAAAACTTCCACAATGATGTTTCTTCCAATTGCCTTGACGAGAAGCATGACCGATTGGGAAAGGGGCTAGTTGTTTTTCCTTTTAAATTATAAACCAGATAACATATCATCATCAATATCAAAATAAACTATGCCATACACAGAATCCATAAAAAAATCAAACTATATTAATAAAGTTATACTCCATCTTACATAAATTATTGTAGGCATAAACCAAACTGAATGAGGTTGTCCAGATCGATATTTCTTCTTCTCTTCGTTTGTCAATATTCTAGCATAGCATTTTATTATCTGCAGACAAAGATTTATTAAATAAGAAGTCCAAGAAAAAAGAATAACATCCAAAAACTAACTTATTAACTCTAGCTATTTTTTAAATAATACTTGCCTCCCTGGGAACTCATTTGTCAGGCAACAATGACAGCATGCAGTAGCAATCCACTTGCAAGTTGGTGTAGTCACACAGCACATGCTTGTACTCATTAGCAAATTACAATTCTACACATATGCTAAAACAACTAAGATAAAAAAAATAAAAAAAATAAAAAGTAAACTTACAAATCACTAAGAACGGGGTTGTACATATAGTTTGCCAATTTGTACATCTGTGGGAACACGTATGCTCCCAGCCAGAAAGGCCCTGCCACAACCCGATTGGCTAAACAAAAATTTTGGTAACCCTCAACACCCCACATATTCACCTCAATCAATTTAGAAAGCGTGGTAGTGGCTGGAATAAGATAAGCATTTCCCACAGCGGTCAAATCAAACACTTCAGGTACCTTTTCAAGGTCGTCAGCAGAAAATTCCTTGTCTTGGGCATTTACTCCTTCATTTCCACTATTTTCCTTGCCTCTACAATCTACATTTTCTTTTGGTTGAGAATTGTCCCTCATAATACTTAACTCCCTTGATATAATAATCTTAAGAGTATCAGGTAGGGCAACCGTCAATGCAATCAGTGCTTCCATCTGATAACCAAATTTTGTAACCTGCTCTAGCAACATTGTATTGGAGAAACTCCCACTCACTTTTCGACTCAGCCCAAGAAGAACCCCATCAACAATTCTATCCTGAAATGTAAATATAATTTTTCTTATTGGTTCTGAAAATGCAATATCAACGTGGAATATTAATAAAAAAAATATGTCTACATGGAATTACCTCTCTGCAAGCACTATAGCCACCGTTGTTCAAAGGATAAGTCTTTAGCTTTTGCGCCTCATCTGTCCAGAATTTGATTGGTGAATTGGATCAGTCAACATACATCACAGGAACATCAAGATGATACATATACAAAAGTTGTAATAACGCAATGTAGATATATAGTAAGTATTAATTGAATCCCATAAAAGCAGCAAAATGCAAATTAACATACTTGATTTCTAACCTGGAGGAAAGTCGTGCATCCAATTAGGTGGACCAATTGGCCAGCTTGTTACTTGCCAATAGACTTCATAAGCTCTCCAAAAATGTGGGTGGCCCAATTGTGGGAAGTAATTCTACTCAAATCAGACACAACAATAATATATGACGTACACAGTTGATTCCAAGTTTCTGGCACCAATACACTCCCAACAATAAGCATGATCATACTAGATAAAAAATAATTGTCTGCGTCCTTGTAGTTCACTAGATGAAGTTCTAAAATCTGACCTTTCGACCCGTCGCTTCTTACTAAGCAACCTAGACTTCAACTCTGACTGGGGAACCTTCTCATTAGCTTCGATCACATCATCCTCGTCGGGTATATCCATCACCAGCTGCAATATCTTCCCAGATATCGACAACTCTTTCCCATATAATTTTAGGCAGCTCTTACTGACATCTACACTATCCACTAGCCACGGCACTAAAGGAGTGTAGATGTTAGGGAAATCTTTCCTTAGAAATGATCCAAATTCAGTTGCTCTTACCATTGATTTCTGTTCCTTAGACATCATGCACACAATTCGACTTACCCTCTGAAACGAGCATCTAGTCACAATTTCCCCTTTATGTTCAGCCGCTGATTGGGAATCTACCTCTACCCCATCATCTTCTTCTTCAAAACCTCCTTCCAATTGCTCATCACTGGAAGACTCGTTCGAATTCGATAGTTGCACTTACTTTCTCTTCTTACACTTGCTAGTTGAAGTAGTTTTCAAAGCTTTTTTCCATTTCTCACTAAGGTCCTTTTGCATCAAATTGCATTTTAAAATAAAAACGTAAAAATCATTATTTTAAAAACAAGACAAAAACGATATACCCCAATACAAAAGTTTAACTAAGTCATGGCATACCAAAGATACTTTCAGCCTTCTCTGTTCCCTCAATAAAGTTATTCTTGTGTCATTGCTTTCAATTGCGCTTCCATGTAATAACAAGGAAATTTTTAACAGTGCAAATTGTTAAATAAATAACAAATGCAATATGTGAAAAAAAAACTAACATTAGTTTTTCCATCTTTTAATTACTCTTGGCTTCACCGACCTTTTATCGTTACCACACCACATTTTTTTCCTCATTTTCAATGACCTATATAGCTGTCTAAACAACACAAAAAATACACTAAATAAATTGAACACAATATTCGTACCAATGGAAAATATTACTTGAAATAGAATAAGCAAAAAAATTACTGATCAATACTGAATTTCCACTAAATACTATGATTCCATCGATTTATATTATCCATAATTACCTAATTAATTTCCAAAGCTAATGCAATCACATACACTTGCATGACAATGTAGTTAAAAATATTAAATGACAAAGTATACACATTTAATTTGGTTCAGCCCAATCTAATGGCACACTACCACTCTTTCCTTTAAGCTTCCTATGTAATAAATAAGTTACACCTTAAAGCATTCAATTCAAGATGAACCAAATAAATCACCCAAAAAGCTAATTTAAGTTTGTAACGACCCAAAAATGCTAATAGGGTTTAGTGCATTGGTTAGCGTGTCGGGAGGGCATAATTGGATATATGTGTGTTTAATTGGTTAAATGCGTGACTATGTAGCATGCATGATTTATATGATTATGTGAATATATTATATGTATGTTTATGAGTATTAAATATGCATGTGGGCCCTTTACCCCTTATAAGGGCATATTTGTAATTTTTGTTCGTTAAGGGCATAAATGTGATTATATGTGATTAATAGTTGAGACCACATTATTATGTAGAAATATCTGTAGTATGTGGCTCAAGATGATCCTAGTGAGAGGATTATCGGAATAGTCACATCAGGGTTTAATACCCTGCTCGGGGAAGCCTAGGCGTATTTTGGGAATTTAGAGAATATTGAATAAATATTTGGTAATTAATTGGACACGACAGGATTAATTGGTAAATGGTAGGAACAGTTGAGGAATTAGTGGGAATCGAGAAAATGACCATTTTACCCTTAGAAATCATTAGAGCGCTAAGTAATTCAAGGGGAAAATTGATCTTTTGGGGTTAAGTTCACCCATGACACTTTAGAGTTTACCAGAACTAATAGGAAACTAGACGAAACTTCTCAGCCTTTTCACTCTTTCATACACGTTTCTCTCTCCCTCTCTTGCGCCTAAGAAGATTTTGAGGTTTTGGGGGAGGAAACCAAGGGAATTCAGCAAGAAATTCTGGAGGATTGAGGCTAGAAGTTCACAAGAATCAGCTGGGAAGTTTGGGAATTGAAGCTCAAGGACTGAAAGATCAAAGCTGAGGATTTAGTTGTCATTGAGGTAAGGTTTTTTCAGGTTTCTAAGTTTGTTGAGCTTTTGGTTGAATTGGATTTTTGTTAAGGGGATAATAAATTTGGGCATTTAGGGGAAATTGAATTAGTATTCAACGCTTTAGATGTTGTTCTGAAGTGTTGAGTTGAAATCTAGGACTGGTTTTGGATAGGATGCATGTTAGGATTGGATTTTTGGGGGTGAAGGTTGAGGAAAAACGCTGGAAAGGGAGGATTTTTGGGTGTGCGGCCTTGGGTTGCGGCTCTGATCTTCAGGCAGCGCGGCCCGCATGCTTGAAGAGGCTGGGGTGCCTCTGTTTCTCCAGGTGCGCAGCAACCCATGGGGTGCAAGTCGTGACCCATGCCCTCCAGTAGGGAGGGCCTGGCCTCTGTCTAGGGGGCAGAACGTGACCCTTAAGGGCAAGTCGCGACCCTAAATAGAAGCTAAGGGCAGCTAAGTTTTAGGCTCGGGAATTCAAACCTAAACGCTCGGGATGAATTCTACTACCCAGTTTAGTAGAATTCGAGGTCCCGGAAGCTAATATTTGTTCCCTAAACATTTATTTGGATTAAAAATTGATAGTTACCCATTGTTATTGTGACTAGGATTATCATTAAGGCTTAGGACTGAGGATCGTGCTCGGGACCGCTCTTTATTTATTGATTGGGATTCGAGGTGAGAAGACTGCACCCATGTGGTTGTGAACAGGACCAAGGTCCCCAGTAATTGAACATAGGTACTATGTGATTGTATGGTTGTTATGCACTATATAAAAGTACGACCTAAGGGTGTCGGGGTTGATGATAAGCATAATGAACACAGATCAGCCTAAGTGAGGCAGGATCAGCTAGATAAACAGAGGGCTCGGCCTAAGGGCACTGACCCTGAATATTTGTATTATTGATTAAGATGTATGCTTGAAAATACATGTTTACTGTTGTTTAACTCTGTTGAATAATTGAATTAGTTGGATTAAAGTTTATTGAATGCTACTATTATGTGGATACCAAAAATCTTAGTTGCACGAGACTCCCGCCTTGTACCCTTCAAAACATAGACTTAAGATAGAAGTAGCGAAGGCCAACCTGGTGCCTTCTGCTAAAAGCCCCATGATAGAACCAAGTGAGAGATGGTCTTGAGCCACAGGCCTTCGTCTCGTGCCAAAAGGGTCTCGCGTCAAAAGAACCTCACGCAAAGAGGGTATCGCTCCTGCAAGGTGCCCCGTGCCTCGGAGGGACCTCACTCCGAGAGGGCCTCGCGCCAAGAGGGTCGCACGCCTAGAAGGTGCCCTATGCCTCGGAGGGACCTCCTGCTGAGAGGTCCTCGTGGCAAGAGGGTCGCACATATGGAAGGTGCCCCGTGCCTCGGAGGCAACACACGACTCTACCTCTCGCACAGGGGCCTCGCGCCATAGCATCTTGTGCGCAGAAGCCCCGTGCACCACATCATCTCGCGCGCAGCACACTCGTACACCACATCGTCTCGTGCGCAGCAGCCCCACGCACCACGGCTCCGCCTTGCGCGCAAGGGCCTCGGGCCATAGTGTCTCGCATGCAACAGCCCCTCGCACTACGACTCTGCCTCATGCGCAGGGGCCTTATGCCACAGTGTTTCACATGCAGCAGCCCCATACACCACATCGTCTCGCGCACAGTGGCCTCGCGCCGCAACATCTTGAGCACAGTAGTCCCGTGCACCACATCATCTCGCACGTACCAACCCAGTGCACCACGGCTCCGCCTTGTGTGTAATGTCCTCGTGCCACAACATCTCACACGCAGTTGCCTCGTGCACCACATTGTCTCGCATACACCAACCCCGCGCACCATGGCTCTGCCTTGCGCGTAGAGGCCTCGCCCCATAACTTCTCGCATGCAGCAGCCCTATGCACCCCATCGTCTCGTGTGCACTAGCCCGGCACACCACGACTCTGCCTCGTGTGCAAGGGCCTCACGCCATAGTGTCTCGCACTTAGCATCCCCTCGCACCACGGCTCGGCCTTGCACGTAGGGGCATCTCGTCACGGGCCTTGGGAGGATCTTGCCTCCATTCTCCTAGAGGTATTAACTTTCACGAGGTATTAACTTGCATGAGGACTCGACAAGTGGTTAACCTTGACTACTCCAGGTACAAAATGCTTATGGAGGTACGGCCCTGAAAACCCCAGATGGAAGACCCTTTCCCCACGCTAGACAAGTGGTGGTAGTATGCATAAGGTACCTGACATGGTCCTTCTTAGCCAACCTTTGACATCTGTCCTTGACAAGTAGTGGAGGTATGAGGAGTGGTGGCATGACCTACATGCTTTTGACCATTATCAGCATCAACACCACAACCCTCTGCTCCACCACGACCTGTGCCACTACGATGACAGCGTACCCAAGTACATTCTTGTCCCCAGGGACCACCTTGTATCCAAGACCATTAGATCCAAGCTATAAATGGATCTTCACCTCTCCATCTAAGGGGTTAGAAAATTCTTGTAATATCAGACTATTCTGAGAGCCATATACCAGTTTTTCTTCCATTGTTCACTTGCAATTCTCCTTCATATTTCTACAAGTTCTTTTGCGTTCATTTAGTTTGATTAATTCTTTGAGTTTTCCATCCATATTTCATTGATGAGTTTCTGCCATCAATAGTTTGGCACTATCTGTGGGAAGGATAAGTGCCAAGCCACTGTTCTTCCATTGATTCTGGTAGAAAAGATGCTGAGACGCTCTAAGCGGTCGAGAGAACCACGGGAGGTTGAGGTCCACCTCGATGGAGATCAGCTGAAGGCCTCCATGAAGAATCCTCTGCCACCCGAAAATGTGAATGCACCAAAGGAGCCCGGGGTTCCTGAGGATGAAATGGAGGCCTCATCCCCGGCTGTCGCACCTGATGAGAACCGTTCGAGATCAGCAGCTACTCCTGTGAGAGATGTCAGAGAGTTCCCGCCCCCAAAGTCGCCACAGGTGCCGAACTCCGGCCGGCAAGATCCGAGCCCATCGACGCGCAAGCCTGACAAGAATCCCCGAGTCCATTCCATAAGCTCGAGTTCTCAATTTTACGAAGAGGAGATACGCGAATTACAACGAAAGAACCAAGGGCTAGAAACCAACTTAGAGAATACGCAGAGAGGTGTTGAATGACCTGCTACAGGGGAAGTCAAGCATATCTCTTCCTAGGTGAAAAGAGAGAGACCAAGAGGGGGCAGAAACCATAGTCCCAGTGGAAGATGGGAGGACTCGACTCTCCACCAGTAATACCCCCCAATGGCACCCCAGGAAGACAAAGGGAAGGGAAAGGCTAACCCGTCCACTTTGAGAGACTCCTTGAACAAAAGGAGACAAGACCTAGACACAGAAATGAAGATCCTCCTGAGCAAGATAATCACCGCATCTAGAGGGCAAGCCGTCGACGACAAGTTCGATTATGAATCGCCCTTCACTAAGGAAATCCAAGTCGTCCGACTCCCAACCAAATTCAAAGAGCCTTATATGACCTTTTATAAAGGAAATACGGATCACAAATACCATTTGGACGCATTTAACGACCTGATGAAATTAAGAGGAATTAGTAGCAAGGCCAGATGCCGCTGCTTTGCTGTCACGTTAAAGGGACCTGCGTACAAATGGTTCAAAAGACTCCGGCCAGGGTCCATCAGGTCTTGGCAACAATTTTTTGATGAATTTCTCCAACAACATCACACCGTACATGATTACACAATGCAAGGCACCAACCTTGCTAACGTGAAATAAGGAGAAAATGAGAGTCTAAAGAGCTATATCCATAGGTTTAATATGGAGGCAGCCCAAAGTAGGAAGCTTGACCCGTGGGGAATTAAAAATGGCCATTACGGATGGAGTACACCCGGGTAGTAAGCTGTGGGATAACATGCTTATGAGGGAGGTCATTGACTTGGACGATTTCTATGAACGGGTACAGAAATATATTCGTGTCGAAGATGGTCTCGAGAGCCTTAAGGCCGGAAAAGACAGGTCCCCTCCAAAACCCTTAATCCGGGAAGGCTTAAGAAGCGCAAAGAAGAAGAGGGTCTAAGAAGGGTCAAGAGATGATCGGCCTTGAAAGCCCCAATGCATTGATGAGTGCAAACAGGCCCCCTACAACCTTTATACTGACCTCACACATGCTAGGGAACATATCTTCATCACGAATGAAAATCAGGTTCCTTTTAGGAGGCCCCCACCAATGAAAAAAGACCGATAAAAAAATACCCCAGTAAGTATTGTCAGAATAATAAAGATATTGGCCACACCGTCGCAGACTGCACTCATTTGAAAATAGAAATCAAAGAGCTTATACGCAGGGGACATTTGGGCAGATACGTCCGCAAAGAAAACCAAAGGCCGAAAGAAGGAGTATCCTCACCACGGGCATGGGAGGTAGCCCCAGAGGTACAAGGAGAAGTTAAGACCATCTTCAAAGGGCCAGGGTTCGGAGGCAAATCAAGGAAGGGGCGGGACAAATATGACAGGGAAGCCAGACGAAGTCCACCACCATGTGTCTTATGTTTGGAGCAATGCCCCCAAAGAGTTTTAAGGGGGAGAACGACTTGATAACCTTCACCAAAGAAGACGCACGGGGTGTGCATTTCCCTCATAATGATCGCTTGGTGTTGACTGTCCAACTTGCTAACATGACAGTGCATCAGGTCTTGGTGGATAATGGAAGCTTCATAGACATCTTGTATTGCCCAGCTTTAGCGAAGATGAGACTGAACATCAGGCATCTAAAGCCCTGCAATACCTCCCTGTATGGATTTATAGGAGATTCAATACAACCCATAGGTGCAATTGAGTTAGCCCT
The DNA here is from genome assembly GCF_963169125.1 of Humulus lupulus. Lineage (NCBI taxonomy): Eukaryota > Viridiplantae > Streptophyta > Magnoliopsida > Rosales > Cannabaceae > Humulus > Humulus lupulus. Next base: position 75,349,066 of record NC_084794.1, on the reverse strand, counting down.
CACCATGGGAGAACAACCCAGACAAACCACCATAATGGAAAACTCTATCGTGGTAGATTGTGCCTCAGCCTTCAATGCGGTATTAGGGAGATCCTCCCTATGAAAATTGAAGGCGATAACTTCAGTGTGCCACTTATCCATGAAATTCCCGACTCCTGGGGGGATAGCAAGCATGAAAGGAGAGCAGAAGGAAGCAAGGGAATGTTATAACACATCCCTCTGCATGGCCATAAAGCCGTCAGTGCCTATAGAAATGGTGGTGCATGGAAGCACAAACCCGCACGAATTGGACCCGCGGGTCACAGAGGAACCCAGGGCCGAGCCATTAGAGGAGTTAGAAGAGGTCATAGTCATGAATGAGCTATTGAGGAAGTTGAAGGTAGGAAGAAGCCTTCCAGGTATCGTGAAGGAAGAGCTGGTAGAATTTTTGAAAGTCAACCTCGATGTATTCACCTGGAGTCATGAGGACATGGTGGGAATATACTCATCAGTCATGTGCCATCACTTAAACATCAACCCAAAAACAAGACCTGTGAGGCAGAAAAGGAAAGCCCTAGATCCAGAAAGATACGCGGCCCTAAAAGAAGAGGTTGACAAGTTGAAGTCAAATGGGTTTATCCAAGAAGCATTCTACCCAGTATGGGTATCCAACCTAGTTTTAGTCCCAAAGCACAATGAAAAGTGGAGGACTTGCATGGATTTTACTAACCTTAATAAAGCCTGCCCTAAGGACAGCTTCCCGCTTCCTAGGATAGATCAGTTGGTAGATGCCACGACGGGACACGAGCTACTCAGCTTCATGGATGCATATTCTGGGTACAATCAAATACCCATGAACTCGGCCGATGAGGAGCAAACTTCATTCATAACAGACAAGGGGTTGTATTGCTACAAAGTGATGCCTTTTGGGATAAAGAACGCAGGTGCTACTTATGAAAGGTCTGTGAACATAATGTTTGCGAATCAGATAGGAAGAAATATGGAAGTATATGTAGATGATATGTTGGAAAAGACAAAGAAGGCAGAAGAGCTCACAAATGACCTCCGTGAGATGTTTAACACCCTCCGAAAATTCAGAATGAAGCTAAACCCGCTCGTGTGGACATTTGGAGTTTTGTCAGGGAAGTTCCTGGGTTTTATGGTGAATTCCCAAGGTATTGATGCCAATCTTGACAAAATCAAGGCATTGTTGGAAATGAGCCCACCACGAAACAAGAAGGAGGTGCAGTTCTTAACAGGGAGAGTAGCAGCCCTCAATAGGTTCATCTCTAGATCCACTGACAAATGCCTCCCTTTCTTCAACGTCCTAAAAGGGAGCAAAAAGTTCGCTTGGGATGAAGATTGTCAGGAAGCATTCACTAAGCTAAAGGAACACCTTGGAAAACCACCCTTTTTGGCTAAGCCAGAAAAAAGGGAAAAATTGTACCTGTACTTATCAGAGCATGCTATAAGCGATGCCTTGGTCAAAGGAGAAAAGAAGCATCAGCAGCCCGTATACTATGTTAGCAAATGATTGGTAGACGCAGAAACTCGGTACCCAAAAATACAAAAGTTAGCATATGCCTTGATAGTGGCTTCGCGAAAGCTGAGGCCCTATTTTCACGCTCATGCTATTGAAGTGCTCACCAACACCCCTTTGTGTCAAGGCTTGCACAAACCGGAGACTTTGGGAAGGTTGTTAAAATGGTCAATTGAGTTAAGTCAGTTTGACATCATTTATACCCCAAGGACCTCAGTCAACGGGCAGGTACTTGCAGATTTTATTGTTGAGTTTGCATATCAAACCAATGGGTGAAGGGGAAAAGTAGCCTAAAGAATGGAGCCTCCATGTGGACGGGGCATCTAACGAAGGTGGAGCCGGTGCTAACATAGTAATGATGGGACCTAAGGGACATAAGATGTATTGTTCATTAAGATTCAGATTTGAAGCTTCCAACAACGAAGCAGAATACGAGGCACTATTGGCTGGCGTGCGACTAGCCAAAGAGTTGAAGGTAACACATTTGCATGTCTTTAGTGACTCACAGCTAGTAGTATTTCAAGTGAAGGGCGAATATCAAGCTAAAGGCCCAAAAATGGCTGCATATCTCGCCAAGGTGAAGGAGTATTTGGATCAGTTTGAAAAATACACCATAAAACAGATCCCAAGGGAGCAAAACACAAATGTCGATGCTCTCGCAAAACTTTCCTATACCCGAGACGAAGACACGCTTGACTCCATCCCTGTCGAATAACTCTCTAGCCAGAGCATAGTAGAAGAGGAGGTTCACATGGTCAATAACTCTGAGGAGTCATGGTTTGCACCCATCTCGAGATACTTAAGTGATGGAATGTTGCCTTCAGACAAAAAAGATGCCCATAAGATAATTTACAAAGCCACCCAATACACCCTAGTAGATGGAGTTTTGTATACAAAAGGCTTCTCCACCCCGCTCCTACAGTGTATAGACAAGGGGGAGGCTTTAAAGGTCCTGCAAGAGATACACGAAGGGGGATGTGGAAATCATGCTGGGGGGCAATCCACAACAAAAAAGGCCATACAACAGATGTATTATTGGCCTACCATGGAGAAGGATGTGAGCGATTTTCTGAGAAGATGTGACCAGTGCCAACGACATGCAAATTACCCCAGACAGTCACCAAATGAGCTCGTGAGCATGACCAGTCCGTGGCCCTTTGTTGTAATGGGGATTGACTTGATTGGTGCGCTACCAGTAGGAAGAAGATGAGCAAAATACGTGGTTTTAGCAGTCGATTACTTTACTAAATGGGTGGAAGCAGAGCCTCTAGTCAACATAACGACTTAGCAAATCACCACATTCATCAACCAATTTATTGTCTATAGGTTTGGTGTACCCTACAAGATAATCTCTGACAATGGGACGCATTTTGAAGGAGGGGTATTCGAAGAATATTGCAGAGAAAAAGGAATCAAGAGGAGCTTCTCCGCTATAGTGTATCCACAAGCCAATGGACAAGTGGAGGCCGTCAATAAGATCTTAAAAAGAAACCTGAAAACAAAATTGGAAAATTCGAAAGGAGCCTGGGTCGAAGAACTGCCCAATGTGCTTTGGGCCTACAGGACGAAGCCTCGTTCCACTACTAGAGAAACACCTTTTGCCTTAAAATCAACTCCTTCTGCATACAAGCATATGATGACAAGGCTAACCATGCAACATTGGACAAAATTTTGGATCTGTTGGAAGCAAGAAGAGAAAGGGCACAACTGAAGTTGGAAACGTACCAGCAACGAGCCGCAAGAAACTATAACTCAAGGGTGCGAGAGAGGGCGTTCAGGGTCAGAGACCTCGTGTTAAGGAAAGTTCTGCCCAATACTCGAGACCCGAACACAGGTGTATTAGAGGCAAACTGGGAAAGGCCTTACCAAGTTGCCCAGGTGGTGCTCCCTAACACCTACAAGCTGGCACGTTTGGATGATACCATGGTACCCAGAGTGTGGAACACAGAGCATCTAAAAAAATATTATTAGTAAGACCTCCATGTGTGAGGCAAGAGTATTATTGCTGTGTCTAAACATGCAAGTTTAAGTGTAATAGCTATGAGGTAGAGGGCTAACTTAGACCCCTTGATATGTAGTAAGAACAAAGTCACCGTAGGTAACCATGTACTTCACTCATTTCCAATGAACATGTTTTAACATCTAATGAATATGTAGTAAGAACTCTCATTTCCAATAAGTATCAAAATTCATGAGAGAAATGATCAAAGTGCCCGATGAAATAAATCTCGCCGACCACTTGAGGGCAGAGTATTCAGCCAAAAAAGGGTCCTAAACGAGACCCTTATATATATATATATAAAAGATCCTTTATAATAAGGCAGAAGACCTTGCAAGGCACCTCTTGAGTTCACGAGGATTAGCTACCCTTATGAACATCAAGAAGGTGAAAAGGTCCTACAGGAAAAGCCTCCTAATAAACGTTAATATCTCTATGAGAGGAAAGGCCTCAGGAAGAGCATCCACCAATAAGTCCAGAGCGGCCACCAAGCCATCAAGCCAAAAAGGGTCCTAAAAGAGACCCTTGCAAAAATAGTACTATGCATAATGATGAGAAGGACGCTTCTTGCAAGAAATAATAAGCGCGCGCAAAAGTATATAAAAGGATGACTAGAACCCAAAGGGTCAACATTTCCATACAAATATAATCAAGGTGCCAAAGAGAGACCTATTGAACACCTTCGCATGGGCTCAAAAGGACCTAAAAAAAAGTAAAAAAAAAAAAAAGAGGGACCTATCGAATCCCTTTTCCAGGCTCAAAAGGACCTCAAGCATAGAGAAGCCAAAATAAATGATCATATATATATATAAAGTTGCGATAATGTGGCAGGCTCAAATGAGCGTACAACCAAATCGAATTAAATGATAACAACTGCAGAAGCAAAATCTCAAGGCCTCCCGCCGCGAGCATTCCACTCGGCCACCTTGGCGACGGCATGCCCACCAAAGGAGGAGAAATCAAAGTTAGGATTTTGCCTCCACACTCCATAGAGGGCGCGCTCTATGGATTTATATTCAATCTCGACCAAATTCACCTCCAGGAGAGTGATCCTTTCCTGCAACGTTGCAATCTTGGTTTTTTCTCCCCCAAGTTTAGCCTCCAGGTGAGCGACCTTCTCCTGCAACATCACAACCTTGGCTTCCGCTCTCCTCCTCTTTTTTGAGGACAAAGAGGCCTTCACCAAGGCCTTCTATAGCTTGAACCTGATGTCAGTAAACTCCCTCTCAAGCTCCTGAACTTTGACCGTGAGACGGTCCTTTTCAGCGTTCGACGAGGAGAGGTCTTGCGCCGAGCCGGCAAAGCGTTGAGCCACTAAAGAAGCTTGCAAGAAAGCAAAAAGAAAAAAAATGGTGCGCACATAAAGAACTCAAAAAAAGAAAGAAAGAAAGAGTAAGACCAATGTAAGACGCATGAGCTCACCCAAGTTGTGGAGCGCACAAGGGTCTCCTCAAGCTCCAACATAGCGAAATTCCCAAGACCTCTCAACTCAGTCTCAAGAATACCTTCGGTGACTCAGGTATACCTTTGTCCATAAAAAGCCCCCAAGAGACCCACCCAGGGTGTCCCCTCCAAATCAGGGGTGCCTGGCTGAGCACGGAAAAATGACCCACTCACTGAAGGAGGAGGTGCAGGAACACCGGAAAAATGGGGCCTCGACGGACCAAGATTAATGGGAGCATGAGGAAGAGTATCATATTCCTCATAAAAGGACATAACGAAGCACCCTGGCATGGCTTGTGGACCGCAGGAATGAGAGTCCATGTCATAGTCCATAGGGACCAAAGGAGGGCACCCCCTGGGAGACGGAGATGACTAGGGTGGGCATCTGGATTCTGGGGAAACCTTCTCAAGCACCCAATTCGCATCACCCCCGTCTGAGTGAGGCTCGACTAAAGTCACCTTCTTCCTTCATTCAAAAATATGCCACAGCGAATCGGGATCCAAAATCGTGGATAAACCATAGCGGTTAAGATTGGCCACAGTGAAGTGACGAGGAACCATTTTTTTAGCAGGGCCGGAATCGAGAAAGGTGTCCACTGGTGCTGCCTCCGACTCAGGAATGTTGGGGAAACCAAAGGTCTCTGCTCAATCAACACAGTTACCAATATGAGCATAAGTTCCAAAATAACAAATTCAAGGTAAAGGAAGAAAATCTTGAAGTACTTACTTGGGGACGAGCGAAAGTGTCCACGTACAAAAATGGGACCTTTCACGAAGAAAAAGTCCTGCTTCCAGGACCCCGGGTTGGATACAGAGCCCTTTATGAGGGAAACCTGGGAATTGGCTTTCTGCACGAAATAAAAGCCTTTGGATTCAGGGGTTGGCGTGAGGTTGTACATAAAGTGCACCTCTTAAGATGTAGGAGCACGGCGGTTGAGCTCAATAAACGCCATGTATAGGCAGCTTAAGGTTAGCCAGCTATTAGGTGCCAGCTGGAGCGGAGCAAGGTTGAAATGGTTAAGAATCATGATGAAGAACGGGTGTAAGGGAATGGTCCCACCCGCCTTCAGGATATGCTCACTCATGGCCATGTACCTCTAGGGGAATTATCGGCCCGACACTTGTTGGAAGGAACACACAGCTTGTATTCATTGCCAATATGGTATTTCTCAGATAACTCCAATAGTCGGTTCTCTGACACATTGGACATAATAGAAGACGCCAATAGAGGACCAGAATTTGGCCCCTCGGGAGCAACCTATCACTGCACTTTATTAGACATATCTGCAAAACCCAAAGAAAATGGTGAGGTTGAAACAGGGTACTTTACCCTCCATTTCTTTTTTCTAGCAAGAGTTTTCCACTGAGGCGCTGAGAGTGGAAGTGCTGAGCAAGGGTGAATCGAAGACAAGGGTTGAGGGGAACCCGGGGTGACCTCATGACAACTATAAGGGGAGAACGGGGCTGGAGGTTCAGGTGGGAGGTTTGCCTCCATGAACTCCAACACCATCTGTAGATCAAAAAGGCTCACTCTAAGGTTTGCAATGTAGTCACTAAGGTCAAAGGAGAAACGAACTCCATCGCCTCTCAAGACTGAATCTATTTCTCTCTCCACCACAAAGATTTTACGCCTAAGTTCAACCATGTGCTCAAGGTGACATATACGGGCCTGCCTCAAAGTGTCATAGTCTTAGTGAGGGTTATTTTCGGGGGACTCCAAGTCTGAAGATAAGACTACAAACTTAACCCCCGGAGGAATGCCAGACGATCCCTCACATGCCATGGAACCTTGTCTCGTAGGTAATAAGGGCGCACGTGTAGGTGAAGGGGGTGCTACAAAACACAAAGGAATGGGCTCAAAACCTCTAGACACAAGTGCTCTAAATGACCAACTACGGGGTACAAGTAAGGGCATGTGTGTGGATTAGTTCATAGGGAGCTCCGACCAAGGCAACCCATCCCGAGTAGTGCTAATTTAGACCCAATGAACATAAGAAAGAAAGAGAGTATATCTTGAGTAAGTAAAATTGAGCACTGTCTCGGTCGAAAGAAGGCCAAGGGTTGAAAGACAGCCAAGGTTCAAAAGGAGGCCAAGGGTCGAAAGTAACGTCACGATTGAAGGTAGGGTCGGAGGTTTGCATTTGCTAAAATAAAGGAGAGAGGTGTTTTAGTCTCCAAGCACCTATATGGATATTGGCATAAAAGAAGTGAATTTAAATAATAAAAAGGAAAGACAACCAAAATGAAGTAGTGAGGAATCGAACCCTTTACCTCTTGGAGGAAGTGAAGACACCAAAACCACCAAGTTAGGAAGATAAAATGTAAATATTATGATTGAGATGAAGGTATATTTATAAGAACCATAAGCTCATCTTAGCCATTGGATCCGATGCTTGATCAATGGTCAAGAAGGGGGCTTGGCACTTGCCTTAGGATCTGCGAAGCACAATGATAGGCTCACATTCACCCTCAAAATCTCATAATGGTCTTCAACTCCAAAGTGTGTTTTTTTATAATGTCAAAATGAAGAGGCAAGCTAATACCTCACGAGCATCCCAAAAGCTTTGCACCTTGGAGTCTACAAGTGAGCCTGAAGACCCTCTCGTAGACTGGGGGCAAGTGTGGATACCAAAAATCCTAGTTGCATGAGACTCCCACCTTGTGCCGTTCAAACCATAGACTTGAGATGGAAGCGGTGAAGCTCGACCTAGCACCTTCCCCTAAGAGCCCCGCGACAGAACCAAGTGAGACATGGTCTTGAGCCACAGGCCTTCACCTCACGCCAAAAGGGTCTCGCATAAAAAACACCTCACGCAAAGGGGGTCTCGCGCCTGGAAGGTTCACCGTGCCTGGGAGGGGCCTCACGCTGAGAGGGCCTCAATCCAAGAGGGTCGTATGCCTAGAAGGTGCCTTGTGCCTCGGAGGGGCCTCGCACTGTGAGGGCCTCGCGCCAAGGGGGTCGCATGCCTGGAAGGTTCCTTGTGCCTCAGAGGCGACTCATGACTCCGCCTCACGTAAAAGGGCCTCGCGCCACAACGTCTCACACGCAGCAGCCCCGTGCACCACATCGTCTTGCGTGCACCAACCCCGTGCACCATGGCCCCACCTCGCACGCAGGGGCCTCGCGCCACAACATCTCGCGTGCAGCAACATCGTGCACCACATCGTCTCGCGTGCACCAACCCCGCATACCATGACTCTGCCTCGCACACAGGGGCCTCACGCTGCAGTGTCTCACACGTAGCAGCCCCTCACACCATGACTCAGCCTCACACGTAGAGGCCTCACGCCACGGGCCTTGGGAGGATCTTGCCTTCCATTATCCTGGAGGTATTAACTTTCATGAGGACCCGACAAGTGGTTGACCTCGACTACTCCAGGTACGAAATGTGTATGGAGGTATGACCCTGAAAACTAGAGATGGCAGACCCTTTCCCCATGCCAGACAAGTAGTGGTCGTATGCGCAAGGTACTTGACGTGGTCTTTCTCAGCCAACCTCTGACATCTGTCCCCGAAAAATAGTGGAGGTACGAGGAGTGGTGGCATGACCTGCATGCTTTTGACCATTTATCAGCATCGACACCACAACCCTCTGCTCCACCATGACTTGTGCCACTACCATGACAGCGTACCTAGGTACCTTCTTGTCCCTTGGGACCACCTTGTATCCAAGGCCATTAGAGCCAAGCTATAAATGGATCTTCACCTCTCCATCTAGGGGGTTGGAAAATTCTTGTAATATCAGACTATTGTAAGAGCCACATACGAGTTTTTCTTCCATTGTTCACTTGCAATTTTCCTTCATATTTCTACAAGTTATTTTGCGTTCATTAAGTTTTGATTAATTCTTTGAGTTTTCCATCCATATTTCGTTGACGAGTTTGTGCTGTCAACATGTTACTATATGTGTTTGTCTTGTTGAGCCTTGGCTCACGGGTGGTACGTGGTGCAGGTAAAGGAAAATGGAAACTGGATCAACCATGAGTTGGAGAGCTCTGCGGGCGGAGTGTACATCGTCAGCTGCTTGACCGCCACGACCGAGGGAAAGTTACAAGAATAGAGCTCTAAATTATATTTTTCCATTGGACTGCCTTTTGTTGTATGAGCTTTTGGGAGTTGTATTTACCACTTATACCCTATTTTTGGGATCCCATGTATCAAACATTCGTTTTAATGAAAATTAACCATTTATGATCAAAATATTTTAACCCTAACTTGTTAGTTGACTTTAGAATCACATTTATGTCCAAACGACTTGATTAACAAGTCTTGCACTATTTAAAAATACACAGTGTAACGGTCTTGGTTATCCAGGGCATTACAACTTAGTATTAGAGCGTTCTAGATTTAAGGGTTCCTGAAGACTGGCTGGGCATGTACACTCCCTGCTAAAGACAAGCTCGACTCATGGTTTGGTAACTATATATATGTGATTACATGCTTAAATGTTTAAATGAAATATAAATGCTTTGTTGCATGATTATTACGGAGCATGAGACACCGATACGGCTTGGCCCTTGACTGCTATGTGATTATGATGAAGCATGCTTATTAGCATTACTACTGTATGTGAATGAATGTTTAATTTCTTATTTGCATCTTGATTACATATTGTTGGTTGAGTTTTGATGATGGACCATGGAAAGAATGTTAACCTGTCATCATTGCGTGACTGCCGACTCATTTATTGCAGATACACTTGGATAGTTATGCGACCAAGGCAATCAATACGACTAGCCAACATAAGGGTCGATGCTAGAGATGATGAGTAGGGTCAAAACCCTCCGCCATTCCTTGAGAACTGCCAGCGGATACTTGCTGATATGCAAGCCAGGTTACAAAGTCAAGAAGAGCAGATTTGCCTTTTGAGACAGCAGGCTCCATCAGGGAGTGTTGCACCTATTGTGCCACCTGCTGTGGCACTAGCTGTACAACCACCTGAGGTTGGGAACAGGTATGAGCCACTTTATGAACGATTAAGGAGACAACATCCTCCAAACTTTGAGGGAGGACCAGATCCACTAAAGGTTGAACAGTGGAAGAGTATGATCACCTCCATCCTGGACTTTATGAGGGTGGAAGGTAATGACAAGGTGGCATGTGCCACCTATATGCTTAGAGAGGATGCCCGTATTTTGTTGGAGGCGACATCATAGCCTCGGGATGTTTCTACTTTTAGCTGGGATGGGTTCAGAGATCTATTCAACCAGAAGTATTACAACATTTCCATTAGGGCGACAAAGGTGAATGGGTTCATGGGATTGGTACAGGGCAGCATGACAGTTACTAAGTATGCCGTGAAGTTTGATAGGCTAGTAAAGTTTGCATTCGACTTAGTGCTTATAGATGCGGCCAGACATGACAGGTTTGTTCAAGGTCTTAATGCTATGATAGCCCAGGATGTGAGGATTAAATCGGTACCTGGACTGACGACTTATGCCGAGGCTGTTGAGAAGGCACTTACTGCTAGGAGGCAGAGAATAAGATCTGGAGGGAGAATGTTGCAAGACGAGATGTTGACAGGGCACTGCCTCCATATACAAACTCTAGTAAGGGTGGAGGCCCCAATGATCTGAAGAGGAAGAACCCTGAAACCTCGACCACTGTTGGTCCTGATAGGAGGGGCCGGGGTGTTCATGGTGGCCACCAGGGAAGCAGTGAGATATGGAGAAGTTATCCAGAGTGCATGAGGTGTAGGAAGCCCCATCCAGGTGAATGTCGGGAAAAGGCTTGTTACCTGTGCGAGGTGGTTGGACACCTCAAGAAGGATCTCCCAACGTCAAAGAAAGAGGAACCAGGGAAGGTGGATAGCTTGACTCCAGCTCGAGTGTTCATCTTGATGCAGGCAAAGGCCGAGGCTAGTCCCTCGGTAGTGACAGGTCAGCTTTCTAGTGTTGGCTCTTTATATACTGTATTGATTAGCTCTGGTGCTACACATTCATTTTTTTCTAGTAAGGTAATTGATAGATTGTGTAGACCTAGTGAGTATTATACTGCGGGGTTTAGGATTATATTGCCTACAAGGGAACTGGTAGTTTCTAGGAGATCGATTAGAGCACTGCTAGTGATGGTAGATAGTAGGGAACTATCAATAGATTTGATTGAGTTGGGTATGGATGATTTTGATATGATTTTGGGGATGGATTGACTAGTCAGATATGTGGCTACTATAGATTGCAGGAAGAAGATGGTGACCTTTGAGCCTGAGGGTGAGGATCTGTTTATTTTTTGGGTGCTGTGCATGGGTCGCACATACAAGGGGGTTGTATAGGTTTTATAGCAAGTGTGGTGGATACCACTAGAGTTATGCAGGTGGGGTCGGGTGAGACTAGATTGGTACACGAGTTCTTGGATGTGTTTTCTGAGAATTTACCAGGACTGCCACTGCACAGGAAGATTCAGTTAGTCATCGAGTTAGCACCGATTATAGAACTAGTGTCGAGGGCACCATATAGAATGGCTCTGACAAAGTTAAAGGAATTGAAGATACAGTTGCAGGAGCTTCTAGGCTTGGGGTTTATTAGACCTAGCTTCTCGCCATGGGGTGCTCCGGTTTTGTTGGTGAAGAAGAAGGATGGGACTTTGAGAATGTGTGTAGACTACAGGGAGATGAACAAGTTGACCATTAAGAACAAGTATCCCTTACCAAGGATCGATGACCTGTTCAATCAGTTGCAGGGAAAGATGGTATTCTCGAAGATTGATCTTCGATCTGGTTATCACCAGCTGAGGATCAAGGACGAGGATTATTCCATTTCAGAGACTGGTTTACTACAGTATAAGGATCGGATCTATGTTCTGATGGATATGGATATCAGGTGAGAGACACTTGACGAATCCCATACTACGCCATACTCACTCCATCCAGGCACCACGAAGATGTATCGGGATCTACAGACTTTATATTGGTTGCCTGGGATGAAGAAGGACGTAGTTGAGTACGTGGCCAAGTATTTAACCTGCCAGCAGGTGAAGGCTGAGCATCATCGACCAACGGGGTTGCTACAGCCTTTAGGTATTCTCGAGTGGAAGTCGGAAGAAATTACCATGGATTTTCTGGGACGTTTACCTAGGATAGTGGGGCTACATGACTCGGTGTGGGTGATAATGGACAAACACACCAAGTCAGCTCACTTTCTACCAATGAGGACGACCTATACTGTGGGTCAATATGCGAAGTTGTATGTGAGGGAGATTGTATGTCTCCACGGGGTTCCTAAATCTATAGTATCAGATCGAGATCCCATATTTACCTTCAAGTTTTCGGGTGGTATGTAGAAGGATATGGAGACTCAATTGCAGTTCAGTACAACCTTTCATCCTCAAAGATATGGACAGTCTGAGAGGACAATTCAGGTATTGGATGACATGCTTAGAGCGTGTGTGTTAGAGTTCGAGGGGTCTTGGAGTAAGTACCTCCCGTTGATTAAGTTTTCATCCAAAGGTTAAAGATTCTACTGTCCATCACATAGTGCTAGGATTGTGGAATAAAAAATGCAAAATTTCTTGAAAATGACTGTATTAGTGGGAGTGATCAATCAAAGGGCTCAAATCTTGAGATAGATCATTCAGATTCTTCCACCTCAGGATTAAGATTGATAGTAGTGCAAAACATCCCTCAAGTTCAAACGGATGTTGAACAACCACAACAAGTCATTAAAAATCCACAAGTCGATGATGAAGTTCCAATGGATCAAGTTGTTCACGAATTACCTACAGCTGATGAACAACCAACTAAACCACTAGCTCCCCATGAGCCCACTAGTGTAGCATTAAAAAGATCCACTAAAACGATAAAAATGACAATTGCTAGTGACTACATTGTGTATCTGACTACAATAAAGAAGCCGAAAATGATACAGAAATTTTTTCACAAGCCATGGATGGCAAAGAATCGAAATTGTGGTACAATGCCATGAATAAAGAAATTAATTCTATGAAGAGCAACAAAGTCTGGGATCTTGTTGAGTTTCCTAATGGGGCGAGGGCCAGTGGGTGTAAATGGGTCTTCAAAACAAAGAAAGAATCATTAGGCAACATTGAGAGACAAAAAACAAGACTCATTGCTAAGGGATTCACTCAAAAAGAAGGAATTTGTTACACAGAGACATTTTATCCTATTTCTAAGAAAGATTCTATTAGATTAATCTTGGAATTAGTTGCTCATTTCGATTTAGAGCTAAAAAAAATGGATGTGAAAACTGCTTTCCTGAATGGTGACCTAGAGGAGGCGGTATACATGAAACAACCAGAAGGATTCTTCTCTAGTGATGGTGAGCACTTGGTATGCAAGCTCAAGAAGCTCATCTATGGATTAAAACAAGTGTCCCACCAATGGTATTTAAAATTCCATGATGTGATCTCTTCCTTTAGATTTTAAGGGAATTTCATGGATCAATGTATGTGAGGTTCTGTGTTTTGAACAAACGTTAGTAGCTGGTTCGAGCCGGTGAACAATTATGTGGAATATTATTTTGATAAATGATATTTTATGAAATTGTATTATTTCATAAATTTTTATAGTCATTGTTATGATCTAGTAAAGGGTCTATGCTTATGCAAAGAAAGATTGGTCTCGGACCAAGGGGTAGACCATAATTGTAGAAATATCCCAGATTTAAATAAAATGGGGAATACTATGACATAAAAATATTTTTGGCAACTGGGACTTTATATTCGGGCCAATAAATTTTAAGAGAATTGATTGACGTTTGAATTCCAATCAACAGGGCTTAAGAATGAAAATTTCTTGCTCGGACCTTTAAGGGCATTTTGGTCAATATGTGATAAATTACCATATTTATGTGATATTGGGACAAATTTTATTTTCTTGGTCACAAATTAGTTTATTTAATTATGCTTAAAGATTTAAAAACTATTGGTTTAAAATTAAGGGAAAATAAAGAGCACAAAATTACAATAGGGCCCTTAAGTTCTTTATGTGCGAGATAACTTAAGAAAGGGCATAAAGGTAATTTCAAAAGGGAAGAAAAAGAGAGAGGTGGGAGGCATGGTTTAGGGGTAGGCCCTAGAGTTCTTATAAGCTAGGTTACATACCCCAAAAGCTAATGAATGGGAAAAGCCTCTTACCTTTTTAAAGATGTTAAAGCTTAATCATTTTTTCTTCTAACATACTCTCTCTCTAGCTCTCCCTCTCTGCCAAAACTGATACACTCTCCCTCTCTATCCTCCATTGCTGCAAGAAATTCAAGTCCTAGAAAACTAGTACTCCTTTTCTCCATTGGAGAAGGAAGAAGTTCAAGAAGAAATCCTTGTCTAGTGTAAGCATAAAACTCCTTGTGAATTTCATTCTCTTTCCGTTCAAACCCGAAACCCTAGAAGGTTTCCTTATGCATGCATGTAATATAATAAGCATGCATGGCATTGATCTTGTGTTCTAGGGTTCAAGAAAATCTTTTACTAGTTGGATTTCAAAGATTGAGCACCCTTGTGATCAAATAAAGCAAGGTAAGAGGTTTTTATAAGTTTGCATGTTCTTGTCCCTCATCTAAGTTCTTCCTACCCTAATCCTTTCTTTAAAATCTTCATGTGGGACTTGAGGCTCGATTTTGAGAGTTTAGAGCACAAATGGAAGTTTTTGAAGAGCTAAGGAATAGATCTCCAAGCTAGGGCTTCAAAAGGTACAAATATATAGTTGTTTCTTTGAGTTTTGTGATGATTTTTGTAGATCTGGTTATATAGGGTATTTCAATAGTTTTTGGAGCCTACTTTATGCTTAAGTTTTAGATTGTGTGATTTGATAAATTGCATGCATGCATGTGGCTAGCGTTTATGCTAGAAATGCTTGTTGTGGTTAAGTGTGAGTAAAAATACATGCTGCCAAAATTCGTGGTCTGGCTTCCAACAGGTCATATCATACCCTACTGCTTCTTTTTCTGGAAATAATTTGTATATTTGTGTAGTTCTTTTAGAGTAATTTATGTTAGGCTTTGGAAAATCACAGAAAAGTATTTTTAAGCCAAGGTTATACACTTTTTGGCATTGTGATACAAATCTCGAAAATTTCTGGGCAGCATGCACTGCCAAAATTTCTTTATCTTTTGAAAGGGTTTTACTAATCTAAAAGTTAGAAAATTTGGTATAAAGTTATTTGATATATTCATAAGGGCACCTACAAAATTTTAGAGGAAAATATCTTACGTCTTAAGAGAAATTTTTTTTCAAAGTTTGCCCTAAAATCTGGAAAAAACATCTGGGCAGCAAGCACTGCCAAAATTGCTTTAATTATTTGAATCTGTTTTACTATCCCAAAAATTATGAAATTTTGAAGCAAGTTAGTTAAGATATGTATCAGGAATTCTGTAAAATTTAAGAGAAAAATGTGGCACGGTTTAAGAGAAATTAGTTTTCTAAATGTTCTCTAAAATCTGAAATGTAGTAATTTCTGACCATAGCGAAAAATGATTTTTGGGAGCTTAGTTCTCCTAACCTAAGACGAGTTTTGACGCGAGATTTTCGCCTAGTTCCCGTAATTAAGAAAAATAATACGGGACCGATAGTTAAAAGAATTTTTCCAAAAAAATCAACTTATGGAAAAAGTTTAAAAATTGGACTTTATCACTTTAAATCAAATAGTGAAAGTAAAATTTTGGAAATGGAACAAATGGTTCTTTTGCAAATGTAACTAAGGATTTGGAGGTTTAACCAATCCAAATAAGCTTGAGTCAAATAATATATGAATTTTATTATTTTAATAAATTAAGGGTCCAATTGCCCTTCTTTTAAAAAATACCGCAAAAGAGGTTTAAGATTATCATTAAACTTGGTAAAAATAGAAGTTTAGGTTAAAAAGGATCTTTATAAACAATGGGTGACTTTTCAAAAATAATAATAATTAAAGAGTCTAAAATGAGTATTTTGGTATTATAAAAGGAAATGGTGAACTTTGACGAAAATCATGGTATTTTTCTAAAGATGCGATTTTGTTAACTCCTTTTTCTAAAACTAGAGTACCAAATGATAAAATAAGATAATTCCTTCATGAAGAAATATTAAAACACACAGTATGGAGAGAAAGTTACTATGAGACTAATTTTCGTACGATAACTTAAAGACTGAAAAGAAAACTCGGCCTTATACACTATGAAGTGTATAAGAGGCTACAACATAGAGTCTCTAAGAGTTTATTGCATGCAGCTATTGTAGAATATTAACTATAAGTATATGACATAGTTTAATCCAAGTACACTGTACTAATTATAGTAACCGCCAAAGGGAAAAATGAATAACGATATTAAGGATCTAGCTGGGAACTAAGGACTCCAAGTAAGTTAGCATTTCCCTTCTTGGCTATAACATGAATATACTAATATGTGATTGTAGTAGTAGATTACACTAGTTTTGTTTGGCTAATTAAGACCAGGGTATGCTTAATACCCACTCTTGCAATGCTTTTGCATTATGCGGTTAAATGGTAAGTAGGTTCGGGTTGGAGCCAAAACCTTAGCGTACGTAATATAGTCCGAGTTGGAGCCAGGACACAGTAAGCTAAAGCTCGGGTCGGAACCAGGACATGGTAAAAATATAGTTCGGGTTTGAGCCAGGAATGGTAAAAGTATATAGTCCGGGTTGGAGCCAGGACAATGGTAATATAGTCCAGGTTGGAGCCAAGAAATTAATGGTGGAACCAGCTTGAGGCCTGAATCCCTTATTGTTAATCTATTAATTAGTTATGATATATGTTATATATCTTGAATGTTCTAGGAATTTTCTGAGTGTAGGATATTATGATATTTGTGATATATCTTGAATGTTCTGGGAATTTGCTAGGTGCAGGTTCTTGTGATATGTGTGCGCTTGGTTGTTTGAAATAACAAAAGAATTTATTTCGGATATGGTTATATATCTTGAATGTCTAGGATTTTCTGAGTGCAAGTTGTTATGATATGTATGAAAATTTGTTGTTGGGTGCAACCAAAGTGCTTGATTTTCTATTATGATTATTACTTGTGAAATTGTATGATAGGGTTAGAACTTATCCAATACCCTAGTAACAGGTAGATATACTTACCTTAGGTTGACATGTTGTTGGGTTTTAGTATACTTGTGTGTAATGCTATTCTTACTAAGCGTTGTCGCTTACCTAGTTGTTATGTTGTAGGTAAGTACAAAGGCAAAATGGACCAGTGAGCGTCGAAGTCTGCTTGTGGATATGTACATGTGGTCTGACCTAGGAAGGGTTTTGATGGATCACCATTTGAAAAGAAAAAGTTGAAAGCTCGTTATTACTTTTGGGATAATTACTTTATTATAAATTTGTGGATGATTATTTGTATTTCCGTTTGCTAAACTAATAGTGTGCGCACACGACCTTTTTAAAATTTTTATTTTAATATGGATTTTCCGTATGATGAGTTAAAGTCAAAGTTTTAAATTTTCGCATGATTTTTGGTCTTGTATGTTTTTGGTCGTTACAAGTGGTATGAGAGCACCAGACTAAATCGGAACTGTAGACAAACCCACATGTACATCCTGCAACGTAGACCGGTACTCACTGTAAGTATTGTCTTTTCATATTATTTCATTTGCTTTCTTTAATTTACCTCATTTCTATAAATTCTAGGTTATGGCTAATATACCTGAGATAGGTGACTCTGTGATAGAGAACCTACCCATGATCCCTATGCTTAGCATTGATTATTATAGACTCTTTAACGATGAGACTCCTCGACACTTCGAGTACAATCGATGACATCGACGTGCCATTTTTCAATGGATGCATTACATGATAGTAGTCTTTGATAGGGCCAACACACTCGAGCGACGGAGAGTGTGATATGCCAGCACTTGTCTGAGAGGCTTCACATAGATATGGTTTCGTCACAGACGTTGGCGGCTGGTTTGCAACACATGGGATGACTTTCGTATGCCGATCAAGCTAGCATTTGAGAAATGGATTGGCCTATCTCTTTGGTTGATAGCATACCTTGAGGCAGGGCAATTGAGCCAGAGGAGGATCCCGAGCAGACTAACGAGGATACTGGCATAGAGATTGATATGTTGATGGATAGCTTAGATTAGGTTATGTTGTGAGAGTCTTGTTGATACTTTTGGTAAAGACTTTTCAAACCTACCAGGTTGTAGGAATTTTGTATAATTGTAGCAAGTGGATGTAGAAACCTGACGTGTAGCTAGGGTTCTCTTTTGTATTTATCGTTCTGCTAACTAAAACTTTATGCCATGATTTGTCATGATCATTTGATATTGCTAGGTTATATCCCTAAATGTTTTGACTACCTGTATTGAGTTAAATCACTATGACTTTTTTTACTTTTTCTTTTCCTTGTGTGTGGGAAACTTGTATACTCAAATGTTTTTAACATTATTGTATACAGACTGGCGATGGTGCCTAACACTCGAGCCAGGGTAGGCCGAGCTATTAATCTACCAGACCCAACCGAGAGAGCGGCCATTGACCAAGATGTAGGTTGTAGTCGAGGAGGAGGAAGGGGTCGATGCCGAGGGAGAGGTCGGGTACAAAGAGCACAGCCGAAACTAAATCTAGAAACTCAGATAGAGGATCGGAGAAGGACTGTTCATGAGCAGAATGCAGAGAACGCTCAGATGTCTGAGGCATTGATGCGAAGGTTTCCTGAAGTGCCACACAACCCCCCACCCCCTATACCCTGGGAGGACGTTCCAGAACAACAGGAATTCTCAGTCAAGAAGACCCATCGGTGGGAGAAAATCCGCCAGTGGATGAACCTAGAGAAGAACCGCCAAAACTGATGTTGGAACGATTTAGCAGGCAAAACCCACCCGTGTTCAAAGGGACTTCAGATCCCCTAATGTCTGAAAAATGGGTCGGCGTGCTGTAGAGAATCTTTGACTTTGTGGCGGCTACCAAAAGCAAAAGGTTAATATGTGCAGTGTATATGTTGAAGAAGGACGCCTGCATTTGGTGGGATATTACTAGGAATGGGCGTGATGTTGCACAATTGGAATTTGAAGAATTCCTGAACTTATTCAATGCCAAGTACTACAACCAGATAGTGATAGATCGGAAGGAGGTTGAGTTCTCCAACCTGATCCCTGGATCATGTAGCTTACAAGAGTACGTGCACAAGTTTTACCAACTCTCAAGATTTGCTCTGGATCTGGTAAACACTGAAGCCAGCCCGGTACACAAATTCATGAAGGGGTTGAAAAGAGAGATTGCTAAGTTCTTGGATACCAGAAAAACCAACCCGGATACTTATGATGAAGCCGTAGAGCGAGTAATCCACCAAGAATCATGGTTGGTACAAGAGAAGAAAGAGCCTTACCCCGCTGAAGAACAAGCACATGTCTCGAATGACAGGGGAAGATACTTTGGTAACCAGAGCGACCCTTCTGAGAGTTTTGCATCTAGGGGAAATAAATGTATGGGGAAGAATAGGAAACTCTAGGTTTCCCAATGGTGGAAATATAAATGAAGAATGGAGCCACAAAGCTGAAGTTTGAACGTCAACAAGCAACCAAGGAGAGAGAACAACTATTGGCCACAACACAAAAAATGCAATCGACGCCACCCAGGCGATTACAACAACAACAACTTCTTCACCTGTGGAATGCCAGGTCATTTCTCAATGCACTGCCCGAATCATGTTCAAAAGGAAATAAACGACCAACCAAAGCCAATAAGAGTTGCACTGCGAGTTTATGCACTCACCCAGGGTGATAAATGAGTTGGGACTTCCGATATGGTGTCAAGTCAGCTTCCCGTGGCTAATAACTCAACATATGTATTGATGGACACTGATGGAAACTGATGGATTTCATTCTTTTATTGTTGAATCTTATGTTGATAAGATATATAGGAAGTCTGAGCCTATGGAAAATATATGTGGTTTATCCTTACCTTCGGGAGAGGATATGATGGTACAATCTTGGGTTAGAGTCGTACTATTCTGGGTAGAAGGCTGGGAGTTGACCGTGGACTTACTGGTTTTAGATTTACATGAGTATGATGTTAGTTTTTCTATGGATTGGCTAACCGAATGCGGGGTGGTGGTGAATTGCAAATGAAGGAAGAACTGTTCATGTTCCAAGGCACGGCCCGAGAGAAGAATTTTTCTATGATCTCAATCTTGAGGGAAAGGAAACTACTGGAAAATGGATGTATCAGATACCTAGTGAATGTAATAGACAAGGATAGAGAGGCTAAGCTACAATTGACGGAGGTAGTTGTACTGCACAAATTTCTGGACGTATTTCCTGAGGATCTTCTAGGGATACCCCCAGACTGGGAAGTCGAGTTTGAGTTCAAGTTAATTCCAGGAACCACACCAATTTCAAAAGCACCATACCAGATGGCGCTGGAGGAGCTCAAAGAACTACAAACACAATTACAAGATTACCTGAATGAAAGCTTTATATGACCGAGTCATTCTCCATGGGGAGGCCCGATACTATTCATGAAAACGAAAGACGTCTCCATGAGGATGTTCCTAACACAACAAGGTAACGATCAAGGTAACGATCAAGAACTATTCACGAACACAACAAGGTAACGATCAAGAACTAATACCCATTGCCCAGAATCGATGATCTATTCGATCAGCTTTAGGGAGCATCGATATTCTTGAAGATCGATTTAAGATCCGACTACCACCATTTGAAGGTCAAGGAATTAGATATTCCTAAGACTGCATTCATAACTCGATATGGCCACTACGAGTTTATGGTGAGACAACAGAGGTGGTTAGAATTGTTTAACGATTACGATTGTGTTATACTATACCACCTAGGCAATGCTAATAAAGTAGCTGACGCATTGAGTCGACAACCAATGGCTTATGTAATGACGGTGAAGGAAATAACCCTAGAATTACTGATTGATATCTCCAAATTAGATTTGGAGAGAGTAGTGGGAAGATTAGCAAAGTTATTTGTGCCACCCATGATAATGGAAGCAATCCAAAGGGGAAAAGTCGCAGATTGATGGATCCAACGACTGGTGCATGAGACTACGAAAGACATGCGACCAGGGTTTCACATCTCGGAGGATGGAGTGTTGGGTTTCAAGGGTAGATTATGCATGCCTGATGATAAGGAGATCAATAGACAAATCTTGTATGAGGCTCATAATACTCCTTAAGTTATGCATTCAGGAACCATTAAGATGTATTAGGATCTCAAAAGATACTTTTGGTGGGTAGGAATGAAGAGAGATGTAGCAAAGTATGTGGCACACTGTTTGACATGTCAGAAAACTAGGGCGGAGCGTCAGTGACCCCCAGGGTTATTGCAGCTGCTAGAGATCCCTGGGTTGAAATGGGAAATGGTCACCATGGACTTTGTTAACGGGTTACCACACACTCCAAAAAGGCATGATGCAATCTGGGTTATCGTGGATAGACTAAAAAAATCCACTCACTCCTTACACATTAAGACAACAGATGATGCAGATAAATTGGCAGACTTGTACATTGTTGAGATAATGCGATTACATGGGGTTCCCATCTCTATATTGTTCGATCGTGACAGGCGATTTACCTCTGCGTTCTGGAGCAGAATGCTAATGGGATTGGGAAGTAAACTCCAGTTTAGTACTGCCATTCACCCACAGACTGATGGCCAAAGCGAACGAATGATTCAGACCTTGGAAGACATGTTGAGAACTTGCGTACTAGATTTTCATGGTTCGTGGAGTGTAAAACTTCCATTACTTGAGTTCGCCTACAACAATAGCTACCAATGAATCAATAAAGATGGCTCTATATGAGGCACTATACCAGAGAAAGTGCCAATCTCCAATCCATTGGCATGAGGCCGGTGAGAGGAAATTCTTGGGATTAGAAGAAGTAGACAAGGCTATAGAGGACATTAAGTTGATTCATTAGAGGATACAAACCTCTATATACCGACAATGTAAGTATGCCGATCATCGACTGAGACCTTTAGTATTTGAAGTTGGGGACAAGGTACTACTAAAGAGAGCTCCATTGAGAGGATCTATGAGGTTCGGGAAAAAGGGCAAGTTGAGCCCTAGGTACAAGGACCGTTTAAGGTTTTGGAACGCATTGGGAAGGTGACTTATTAACTAGCCCTTCCGCTCACGTTCTCTAGAGCTCAAGTTATGTTTCATGTGTCAACCTTAAGGAAGTACGTGAATGACCCACCTCATGTGCTAAATTACGATGAACTTAGCATAGATCCTCAGCTGAGTTATGAAGAAAATCCAGTCGCAATTCTAGATCGGAAAAATAAGGTGTTAACAAACAAAACAATACCTTTGGTAAAGGTACAGAGGTGTTACCACGACATTCCAAAGAGGCGACCTGGGAGACACAAGTCGAGATGCGGGAGCGGTATCCTCATCTGTTTTGAGTTTCGAGGATGAAACTTTTATAAATTGTAGGTATGGTGACGTCTCATGTTTTGAACACACGTTAGTAGTTGGTTCGAGTCGATGAAGAATTATGTGGAATATTATTTTGATAAATGACATTATATGAAATTGTTATTTCGTGAATATTTATAGTCGTTGTGATGATCTGGTAAAGGGCCTAGGCTTATGAAAAGAAAGATTGGTCTCGAACCAAGGGGTAAACCCTAATTGTAGAAAAATATTGGATTTAAATAAAATGGGGAATACTATAGCATAAATATATTTTTGACAAATGGGACTTTATAGTTGGACCAATAAATTTTAAGAGAATTGATTGATGTTTGAATTCCAATCAGCGGGGCTTAAGAATGAAATTTTTTTGCTCGGGCCTTTAAGGGCATTTTGGTCAATATGTGATAAATTGCCAAAATTATGTGATATTGTGATTTTTTTTGTCACAGAAAATAATTTATTTATTTATGCTTGGAGATTTAAAAACTATAGGTTAAAAGTTAAGGGAAAATTACGAGCACAAAATTACCTTAGGGCCCTTGAGTTCTTTATGTGTGAGGTAACTTAAACAAGGGCATAAAGGTAATTTCAAAAGGGAAGAGAGAGAGAGGTGGGAGGCATGGTCTAGGGGTAGGCCCTAGGGCTCTCATAAGCTAGGTTACATACCCCAAAAGCTAAGAAATGAGAAAAGTCTCTTACCTTTTTACACAAGTTAAAGCTTCATCCTTTTCTCTTCTAACACTCTCTCTCTAGCTCTCCCTCTCTCCCAAAAACGATACACTCTCCCTCTCTATCCTCCATTGTTGAAAAAAATTCAAATCCCAGAATGCTAGTACTCCTCTTTTCCATTGGAGAAGGAAGAAGTTCAAGAAGAAATCACTCTCTAATGTAAGTATAAAACTCCTTGTGCATTTCCTTCTCTTTCGCTTCAAACTCGAAACCGTAGGAGGGTTTCCTTATCCATGCATGTAATATAATATCCATGCATGACATTTATCTTGTGTTCTAGGGTTCAAGAGAAGCTTTTACTAGTTGGATCTCAAAGATTTAGCACCTTTGTGATCAAATAAAGCATGGTTTTTGTAGGTTTGCATGTTCTTGTCCCTCTTCTAAGTTCTTCCTACCCTAATCCTTTCTTAAAATTCTACATGTAGTACTTGGGGCTCAGTTTTGAGAGTGTAGAGCACAAAGGGAAGTTTTTTGAAGAGCTAAGGAATAGGTCTCCAAGCCAGGGCTTCAAAAGGTACAAATCTATGGTTGTTTCTTTGAGTTTTGTGATGATTTTTGTAGATCTGGTTGTATAGGGTATTTCAATAATTTTTGGAGCCTATTTTGTGCCTAAGGTTGAGATTGTAAGATATGATTAATTGCATGCATGCATCTGGCTAGGGTTTATGCTAGAAATGCTTGTCGTGGTTAAGTGTGAGTAAAAAAGCATGCTGCCAAAATCGCGGACTGGCTAGGGTCAGATCATACCCTATTGCCTCTATTTGTTAAAATAATTTTTGTAACTGTGTAGTGGTTTGAGATTAATTTATGTTAGGCTTTGGAAAATCACAAAAAGGTATTTTTAAGTCCAAGTTATGCACTTTTTGGCGTTGTGATGCAAATCTTGAAAATTCTGGGTAGCATGCACTACCCAGATTTCATTATCTTCTAAACTTGTTTTGCTAATCTAAAAGCTATGAAATTTAGTAGGATTTTAGTTGATACATGTATAAGGGTCTCTATGTATAAGGGTGAAGAGAAACAAATTTTTGAAGTTTCCTCTAAAATCTGGAAAAAACTTCTGGGCAGCAAGCACTGCCCAAATTGATTTTATTATTTGAGTCAGTTTTAATATCCGAAAAATTATGAAATTTTGAAGGAAGTTAGTTAAGATATGTATTAGGAACCTTGTAAAATTTAAGAGAAATTTTTTTCACGGTTTAATAGAAACAAATTTTCTAAGTTTGCCCTAAAATCTGAAAAGTAGTAATTTCTGACCATAACGAAAAGTGATTTTTTGGAGGTTAGTTCTCCTAACCTAAAACGAGTTTTGATGCGAGAATTTTTCCTAGTTCCCGTCCTTATGATACAGAATAAGTGAACGATAGTTAAAGAGTTTTGGCCAAAATACTCAACTTACGGCAAAAGTTTAAAAATGAGAGTTTGTCACTTTATATCAAATAGTGAAAGTAAAATTTTGGAAATGGAAAAAATGGTTCTTTTACAAAGGTAACTAAGGATTTGGAGGTTTAACCAATCCAAAATTAGCTTGAGTTAAATAAGATATGATTTTTACCATTTTAATAAATTAAGGGTCCAATTTCCATTGTTTTCAAAAATACCACAAAAGAGGTTTTAGATTATCATTAAACTTGGTAAAAATAGAAGTTAAGTTTATAAAAGATCTTTATAGACAAAGGGTGACTTTTCAAAAATAATAATAATTAAAGAATCTAAAAGGAGTATTTTCCTATGATAAGTTAAAGACTGAAAAGTAAACACGACCTTATACACTATAAAGTGTATAAGAGTCTACAATATAGAGTCTCTGAGAATTTATTACATGAATCTATTGTAGAATATTAACTATTAGCATATGTCATAGTTTAATTTGAGTACATTGTACTAATTACAGTAATCGCCAAAGGGAAAAACAAATAGCGGTATTAAGGATCCAACTGGGAACTAAGGACTCCAAGTAAGTTAGCATTTCCCTTCTTGGCTATAACATGAATATACTATTGTGTGCTCTTAGTAGTAGATTATACTAGTTTTATTTGGATTGTTAAGACCAGGGTATGCTTAATACTCACTCTGGCAATGCTTTTGCATTCTGCGGGTAAATGGTAAGTAGGTTCGGGTTGGAGCTAGAACCTCAGGGTACGTAATATAGTCCGGGTTGGAGCCAGAACACGGTAAGCTAAAGTCCAAGTTGAAGCCAGGGCATGGTAAAAATATATAGTCTGGGTTGGAGCAAGAACATTAATGGTGGAACCAAGTTGAGGCCCGAATCCCTTACTGTTAATCTATTCATTAGTTATGATATGTGTTATATATATCTTGAATGTTCTGGGAATTTTCTGAGTGCAAGATATTATGATATGTGTTACATATCTTGAATGTTCTGCGAGTTTTACGAGTGCATGTTATTGTGATATGTGTGCTCTTGGTTGTTAGAAACAACCAAAGTATTTATTTCGGATATGGGTATATATCTTGAATGTCTGGGATTTTTTGTGTGCATGTTGTTATGATATGTATGAAAATTGGTTTTTGGGTGCAACCAATGTGCTTGATTTTATGTTATGATTATTACTTGTGAAATTGTATGATAGGGTTGTAACTAGTAATCGGTAGCTATATCTACCTTAGGTTGACCTGTTACTGGGTTCTTGTATACTTGTGTGTAAGGCTATTCTTACTAAGAGTTGTCGCTTACCTAGTTGTTCATGTTGTAGGTAAGTGTAAAGGCAAAGTGGATCAGTGAGTGCCGGAGTTTGCTTGCAGACATGTACATGTGGCCTAACTTGGGAAAGTTTTTGATGGATCACCATTTTGAAAAGAAAAAGTTGAAAGCTTGTTATTACTTTTGGGATAATTACTTTATTATAACTATGTGGATGAGTATTTGTATTTCTGTTTACTAAACTAAAAGTGTGCGCACTCGACCTTTTTTAATGTTTTTTTATATGGATTTTCGGTATGATGAGTTAAAGTGAAAGTTTTAAATTTTTGCATGATTTTTGGTCTTGTATGTTTTGGGTTGTTACAATGTATATACCAGTACATAAGTGTAAGTAAGATTTGTTTTCTTGTTTTATAAGTGCAGGATATTTTACTTGCAACCAATGATAAATGTTTTATCCTTAAGGTGAAACATTTCCGCTCGAAGAACTTTGAGATGAAGAATATGGGTGATGCCTCTTATGTCATTGGCATTAAGATCCATCGAGATAGACATCAAGGTATCTTAGGCTTATCTCAAGAAGCCATCATCAATAAAGTTTTAGAGAGATTTCAGATGAAGGATTGTTCACCAAGTGTTGCTCCTATTGTTAAGGGTGATAAATTAAATTTGAGCTAGAGTCCAAAGAATGATTTTGAAATGGAAGAAATGAAGAAAATTCCCTATGCTTTTGTTGTTGGAAGTTTAATGTATGCTCAAGTGTGCGCAAGACCTGACATTCCACTTGTTATCAGACTGTTAGGAAGATACCAGAGTAACCTGGGATTTGACCACTGGAGAGTTGCAGAGAAAGTGATGAGGTACCTCTAAGTAACTAAGGATTACAAGCTGGTGTTTAGAAGAACCGACAATCTAGAAGTAGTTTGCTACTCAGATTCAAACTTTTCTAGTTATGTTGACTCACGTAAATCAACCTCTGGTTACATGTTTATGTTTTCCAGTGGAGCTGTGTCATGGAGGAGTACCAAATAGACCTTGATCCCTAATTCTACTATGGAGGCTGAGTTCGTTTCCTTTTTTGAGGCTACATCACATGGTGTATGGATAAAGCGTTTCATTTTAGGCCTTACAATTTTAGATTTTATTTCTAGGCCATTGAAAATGTTTTGTGACAATTCTATTGCTGTATTCATGGCTAAGAACTACAAAAGTTTTAGTCGAAGCAAGCACATCGACATTAAGTACTTAGTTGTTTGAGAACGTGTTAAAGAAAATAAAGTGGTCATTCAACACAAAACCACTAAATTGATGATTGTTGATCGGTGAAATAATGCACGCAACATGTTCGTGATGACAAGTAATAATTTTTGTAAGAACGAGATCGTCCCACAGAGACTACTAATCAATTAATAATAATTTACTCTCGATTTCTATTTGACGATCGAAATTCAGATTAATTAATAAGCCAATAGTAAAAACTAAAGTAAGCACATCAATACTATTGAGTAATTTAAGAATAAAGACCTAGGGTATTAATTTCATCAACTAATTCACATATCAATTTGACTATTTCAGCACAATTCGATCTTCTAATTCTTTCTTAATACCAGGTTATCAAAGGTGTCGAAGGTGAGAACTTGTCAACGATGTTAGATTGGAAAACCCAAAGGTATGTATGGAGATAGCTAGATAAGAACTTAGAATAGACTTAAGGAAAAATAAACACAGACCAACAATGGAGTAAACATTCATATATTGCTTAATAGCCTGAGTATACAATCAATTTTCCAACCCCTTAGCTTGAGGGGTGGAGGTCTATTTATAGCCCGACTCTAATGGCCTCTAATACAAGGTGGTCCCAAGGGACAAGAAGGTACTTGGGGTACACTGTTAGGGTAGTAGCATAGGTGTTAGTGGTGTTGGAAGAGTGGTGGTCGGCTCTAGTACATGTCAGGGGTCTGCAAAAGTACTCCTACCTTGGTACCATATTATGCCTCCACTACTTGTTGAGTACGAACCTCATAGGCGTGCTGGGGGAGTAATTGCTATGAACCATTCTTGCTCTGCCACTACTTGTCTGGCATGGACATCATGTTTGTACTCTAACTCCTCTTGGTTTGCAAGTGCATTTTGTACCTTTACGAGCTCCTCAAGCCACAGGTTTTTACCCTCGCAAGGTACCTTATTTCCAAGGACTTCAAGTGTTGAAATCCTTATATGTTATTCCAAGATGCTTGGCACCCAAGGACCTTGTGAGATGGCCCTATGAAAATGAGCTGAGAGGTGTCTCGTGAGGCCTTCGTCGCGACACCCCTTGTGATGGGTGACTTCGTGACATCCTAGGCCCGATACCCTCAGGACACTCCTAGCGCAACACCCTTGACATGGGATACTCATGACACCCTTGGCGCCCCTTGTGATGGGTGGGCGCACGAGGCGCTGGTGCTGGCACTGCGAGGTGTGGCGAGGTGCTGGTGCGCAGAACTGAGGTACGTCATGCCTTGCTGCGCGAGACGCTGGAGCAAGGCAAGGTCGTGAGACACAGGCGCGGGCGAGGCGAGGCGAGGTGTGCCTCGTTGTGCGAGGCGCTGGTGCACAGGACCGTGGTGCGGAATGCCTTTCTGTGCGAGATGCTGGCCCAAAGATGGGTCACGAGATGAAGGCACGAGCAAGGCGAGGTGTGCCTCGCTGTGCGTGGTGCTAGTGTGCGGAACCAAGGTGCGACGTGCCTTGCTGCGTGAGACGCTGGCGCAAGGGAAGGTTGCGAGACACAGGCGCGGTCGAGGCATATGGCTTGGGTGCCCTTGACATCTCTCAGAGTCAAGGCAGGTAGGGCCTCGCTATGTGAGTCTCCCTTTGCACGAAGGTAGGCGTACATCCCGGGTGCCTTTGACAACCCTTATGCATGTGAATGGATCTCGACCCATGAGCATGTTAACCTCGCGCAAGCTCACTGAACTTCGCTATGCGAGGGCCTTGTGCACCCGTCCTCTTGCAACGTTTAGTTTGGCCCCTTAGCTTAGCAAGGCCAAACATCATAGCTCATTATGTGATGTTTCCCTTGGGACAATCTCCCCTATTCACACGCGCCTAGCGCCATCACGCGAGAAGCCCAAAGGCCTGCACACGGGGATTGGGCCTTGCTATGCGAGGCCATTGGCTGTGGGAGATGTGCGCCTAGGGTCTTCATACTTTCACCGAGGGAAGATTTAAGGGAAATTATTCCATATTCACAAGACCTATAGGCCCGAGCCCGATAGCATGACTAAGTGACCTTTGGCCATGTATTCTAACCAGGGACCAGAGATTTTTTCCTTGGTGGATTTTTGGCATCCACAAAAGGCAATCTCCATTCTTTATCAAGATAAAAAGAATTCAACCTATATGAAAATATTCTGCATATCTGTGACAAATTTCAACACATAGTAGACATTAAACATCATAACCCTAAAATCTACACAAATCATATAGATACTATCGTCCTATATGCAATCTATGTCTCAGAGGCTATTGAATATTTCCCTCTCAAATCTCAAATTAAAATCATAAATCATACAATAAATGGCCATTAAGTTGTAAGCATTAAATACAAACCAATAGAGATTAAGAATAGAAGAAAAGGAATAAAATTACACTTAATAGAAAATTAACAAGATCAAAAGTGACTACATTAAACCGTAGAGAAAAATATTTAGTTCATGGAAAACTTGGCTAACAAAATAAAGAAAAATGTCATCCTCCTTAACATCCAACTCTTGAAAGAAATTAAAGAAGAAGAAAAGTATAGAAAAATAAAGCTTAGGAGTCCAAAAACTCTCTAAAATTCATAATTAAAACTGAATTAAAATCCTAAGCCCCAATGTTTTTAAACCTAAATTGTTTTTTCTTCTCTCAGGGAAGCGCCCCGCGACCCTTGCTTATTCATGTCGCGCCTCGTGTCTTCCAAGTGCTCAAGGAGGTTTGTGCCTCCGTCTTCAAGTTTCACGGCCCTAAGGTGACCATGTCGCGGCCCGTGTGTATGCCTAGATTTTTCTTTGCTCTCTGCCACTCATCATGTCGCGACCCTAAAGGGCATGTCGCGGCATTAATTCACGCCAACCTTGGGTAGATTTTAACCTTGTTAGAGTCATGACCCTTAAGCCCATGCCGCGACTCTAATTCTTTATTTGTTATAAAACTTGACCATTTTTAGTCCTTCATTCATCAAAACTTCACCAAAAACTTCTTCTAACTCCTCCTTGATGCCAATTTAACTCGAACAACCACCAAAGGCTCCATTTTCCCACCATTTCTTCTTCTTTTCGTGTTTAGCTCATGATTCATAGCACCGACCTACAACAAAGACAAACACAAGCGTAATCTTGCACAAAACAAACAAAAAGACTCAAGATTACCACAAAAATACTTCCTAAAACGACACTAAAATGGAGTTATCAATAGGCGATCCCTTGATGAAAGGCTTGCCACCTCATAAATTCAAGGATCATGTAGTGAACATGGGTCTTTGTTTCCTAATGTATTTTTTATTGTACAACTGAAGTTATTATCAATGAAACTCTTATTTTGATGTATTTTCATATTTATGCGCATTTTAATTTTATTTGAGAAAAATCTATCTTCATAGGACCTGAATAAACATAGGGTTTATTCATTAAGTTGCATCGCCATATAAACTTTATTATTAAGTAATAAATACATTGTAATACATGGAATATAATACTCATCATCAAAGAGGACCTATCGCTATGATTCATGTGTTTGTTGCCTAATAAGGATAATAATTGGACTTAAGATGTACACTAGTTTAAATGCAGACCAAATAGGAGAATGTTATAATATATTATTTAATTAATTAGAGTTACCAAAAACCACAATTCTAATTAATTATGATTAAAATCAATATTGGGATTAATTGACAAATATTCTCAATATGGTCAACATTTAAGGTAGTTACTCAATATTGAATTACCCAATATGTCATATCCAATTGTGGCAGAGACGTTGATGAAATGTCTCACGTATATAAATATAAGGTTCTGGTCCCCAAACTCATTGTTCATTCTCATACTCCATCTAAAGAGCTAGTGAGAGCTTTGAAGTCCATTAGCCTCTCTAATTCTCTTTCATTTTCTTTTGCAGATCTAAAGACTTTAGATTGGGGTTATTAAATCAATGGCTTAAGGTATAATTTATTGATCTCCTTAATTTCTTGTAGCAATCCTATACAGTTTTATTCCACATATTAGGATTGTTAATACATCTAGATTAAATTAATCTTACATATGAAACTTTTGAGAACGAAATAAAGAGAAAACAATAATATAAACATGTTAAATAATAATAAGAACGAAATTTTAAAATGAAATATTTAATCATATAATTACAATAAAAAAGAAAAATTAAAACTTATCTTTTTTTAGTGCTTCATACTTCAACATTTGTAATAGACTTCAACAACTTTGAGAAATTAATAAAACAATACTTAACATAACAAAAGACAAAGTTAAATAACCAATAAAAAGAATAACTTTGATGATAACATAATAACATTAAATAGCACAATAACATCAATAAAATTAATAACTAAGTTCCAGAATATTAGATTTGATATTGTTTGATAAGAATTATATAAAGCGTCAAAAGAAATAAGTACAAACTTTTAATTGTGAATGATTAAAAGTAATAAAAAATACTAACAAAAAATTATAATAATAAAAAAACAAATTAAGTATAATTTAAAAAAGTACTAGGAAAGTTATTGAAAAAATTGTATTCACAAATAAAGAGAAACGATTATTTATTATAATGGGTACTCGTAATTGACTAAAATAATAAGAATAAATAAAAAATAAAATAAAAAATAACTAAACTTATAATCGAAAATGTTTGACGGGAAAAATATAAAGTATATATATATATATTATATATATAGGACAATTCTTATATATGGGCTTCACTTTAAGTCCTTTCGGTGGGGCTCTTCAGTGTTCTCGACCCGTGAACAGTTTTCGGCGCGATTTTTTTTTATGATCGTGTGCAATCCTAATGTTTACTATCATATTTATTGTTGTGCAATCCCAATGTTTAAGGAATATTATTCAATTTGTTATTCGATCCCACGTTTCATGGAACGTTTCCGTGTATGTAGGAAATAAACCATTAAATAGCATTATATTAATTGATTCGCAGAATATCTTCTCGAGATATGTGGGAATGAATTCTGCAACCTCTTCTATAAATAGAGAAGGAGACTCCATTTGTAAGGGATCGATTTCTGATTTATGGAGAGAAAACTCCGAGCAATTATTCTCTGAAAAGTTTCCAGAAAACTCTCAAGTTCTAATAACA
This sequence comes from Humulus lupulus, assembly GCF_963169125.1. Taxonomy (NCBI): domain Eukaryota; kingdom Viridiplantae; phylum Streptophyta; class Magnoliopsida; order Rosales; family Cannabaceae; genus Humulus; species Humulus lupulus. The sequence continues at coordinate 75,317,018 of NC_084794.1, read as the reverse complement.
TAGACTCATGGACTAGGCAGATTTAACTGCTGAACCACGTAAAAATCCTCTTGTGTTCATCTTTGTTCATTTCCTCCAATATCTTTTTGTTTAATTGCTCTTCTATTTAAGTTGACAAAAAACGACGTCAACAGTTTGGTGCTTTCATTGAGAGCCATTAAACAATGCGTGAATCTGTTTAGTCAGAAAGCCTCTTGAATTAGAAATGGCTGCAAATGATCCCAATATTCCTGAGGAGGAGATCTTAGATGAAGCTGAGTACCCCCGGCGCCCTGGAAAGCAGCCTATGGTGAATTTTGATCCCGATGAGAGGAGTGGTTCATTCAACTCTTGGGGACTACTTGCCCCAGGGACAACGAGGACATGTACTACAATCCTGAAAGGTATGTCCCAATTGTGGAGCTTGAAAATCATCAATTGCGTAAGCAGTTGGCAGAAGCTAAGAATTGCACCGAAGAGCTAGCCAGACTAGCTGATGAACTGCAGACGGCTCAGGTCCCACGTCCGCAAGATGCCCAGGATCCGCCTCCGCGGGACGTTTACGTCCCACCGTTTAGGCCTCGGGGACGACCCAAAGAGCGGAGCAACCTCCGTCACCAGCAGAGTAGCCTGCTCCGCCGAGACCCCGGAGAGGTAACAGGGCTGAAGGTCTTGCCAACCCAACTGTAGAGGCACCGACCAGAGTAAGGAATAATCGAGCCCCCTTAGAGGCTCGGACCCGCAATCCTGGTACCGCGCATAATGTTGCAGAACCTGATCGAGAAAATTCAAGGCCTTCTAGGCCCCGTAATGGATGGCAGCCACCTTCTTCAATAAGGCATCCACCATCGCCAATAAGGCAACCCTCACCAATTCGGAGAGATGCGCAACCGGCCCATCGCGATAGGGAAAGACAAGCTGGGCAAAAACATGGGAATAATTGAACTACTAGGGAGCGTAGGGATCCCCATCCTGCAAGAAGCCAAGTGTCTCGATCTCAAACTATCGAGACAAGGAGGCCAGCAGGAAACCCATCTCGAAATAATCATGCAACGAGCCATGTCAGCGAAGGCTCGGGTGGCACTAGGTCTGTGAGTATATATAACCCGGAGCCTAGGAATGCCGGAAATCAAGGAGATCACCCAGATTTAAGGGAGCATCTAAACCACAATCGGGGGCGTGATAATCCCCCGGACCTATATTTGAGAGATCACCTCAATAGGCGCAAGCACAGTGCGCCAAGGCATGGAACTGGAGTTGTAATCAACGATAACCAGTTCCCCTTGATTCAGACTAGACCTCCCGTAGATCTAGTCCAAGAAAGGATCGAACAGTTGGAAAGAGCATTCAGGCTCTTGCATAACAAACATAGCTGGGAACGGTACGAGGAGTTCGATGAAGAACTTGAGCCCTTTGCCCCGCATATCTCTAGCACCCCGTTTCCTCAAGGATTCATAATTCCTCATGTCCCACCATTCAATGGAAATTCAGATCCATACAGTCATTTAAGTACGTTCAACACAATCATGCGAGTCAGTAATGTGGGCTACGAGCTCAGGTGCATGTTGTTCCCAGCCTTTCTCACGAGACCAGCAAAAAATTGGTTTGAAAAATATAAAAGACATTTGATTGCTTCTTAGGATCAATTATCAAGAGATTTCAAGAAACAATTCAAGGCCATGGTCGGCATTAGACCCGAGGCATCTGCCTTGAACAATGTCTGACAGCAGCCAAATGAGTCACTAAAAAGTTATCTCACAAGGTTTAATTTGGAAGTCTCTTGAGCTTGTGACGTCGACGACAACGCCCATTTAATGGCTGTCCAAGCTAGAGTAATGTCTGGAAGTCCTCTCTGGGAAGATAGGCAAAGAAAGTCTGTAAGGTCCTTAACCAAGTTCAATCGACGAGCTCAGAGGTTTGTTAATGTAGAAGAGGAGAGGTCAGCATTGAATATGACCTCTCAGCCCATAACTACAACAACAAATGCAAACTCTACCTCGGCCTCGGCGGACCCTATGACCTCCAAACCCCCTGGGGACAACCCTTCTAAAAGAAAGAAGAGTGAAGAGAATAATCCCGAGGCGGATGGGGGAAAGATACTTCTCCGTATACAAGGTGTATACCGAGCTCAATGAGACTCGGGAGAACATTTACCTGGCTAATGAAAACCAGGTCCCTTTCAAACGACCTTATCCCATGAGAAACCAAAAGGCGAAAAGAGACTCCAACAACTACTGCAGATTTCATAGAGATATCGGACATACAACCGATGAATGCATGCAATTAAACGATGAGATTGAAGGTTTGATCTCGAGAGGATATTTCAGGTAATATGTAAGAAATCAGAACCCCAATCAGGCTTCCACTAGCCAGAGGGCAACAACTGCACCACCTGCACAAAATAGCAACTCCCGAGCAAGGGAAGATGAACGACCCCCTCCAATTGATGGAGAAGATGTCATAACCATCTCGGAGTGACCCCATATTGTAGGGTCGGGCAGGAATGCCCAGAAAAGATACGTGAATGAACTGAAAACTAGCGACGGGTCTCCCTACGAACCCAAACCCAGACCCAGAGCTTTGAAACAACAAAGGGTTGAAACTCAACCCATAACTTTTACTGAGGATGACATGTCTCATGTACAGTTCCCTCATAATGACCTACTGGTCATCACCCTTCAGCTCGCAAACAAGAGGGTACACCGAGTCTTGATTGATAACAGGAGCTTGGTAAATATCCTCTACAAAGCCACTTTAGAAAAGATGGGACTTGCGCTTCACGACCTAAAATCCTGTGAAACTATGTTGTACAGCTTTTTCAGGAGAAGAAATTGCCTGTATGGGATCCATCGAACTCCCTGTAACCTTGGGAGACTACCAAGTCTCGGTAACCAAGATGATGGAGTTTGTAGTGGTGGATCTCCCATTGACCTATAACGTGCTTCTCGGGAGACCCGCCCTGGTAGGGCTGGGAGCAGTTTCATCCGTTAGGCACCTGGCAATCAAGTTCCCGACTTCTAGTTGCATCGAGACTGTGAAAGGGGACCAACTCATAGGGAGGGAATGCTATAGCATTTCTGTTAGAGGGAAAATGCAGACAAGTGCACAAAAACTCATTGTAATTCAGAATAAGGGTGGGACGATCTTCGAAATAGACGAAGAGATCGATCCAATAATAGAAGAAAGGACTGACCTCGAGCCTCTAGAGGAGCTCGAGGAAGCTGATCCCCCAAAAACCGTGAAGGTGGGGAAAAACCTTTTAGAAGAAACAAAGTAGCAATTAATTTGCTTCTTGAGGTAGAACGAGGATATTTTCGCATGGTCACATTCAGACATGGTAGGGATAAGTCCGAATGTGATAAGCCATGCACTTAACATTGACAAGAGCTTCCCCCCGAAGCAACAAAAATGAAGACTCCTAGACGATGATAGGAAGAAAGCCTTGAAGGAAGAAGTTGACAGGTTAAAGGGAAATCAGTTTATACAAGATGCCTTCTACCCTGATTAGGTCGCCAACCCGGTCTTGGTTCTGGGCGAACTTGCATCGACTATTCAGATCTCAACAAGGCATGCCCTAAGGATTGCATTCCCCTACCTCAGATCGATCAGCTCGTAGATGCCACAGGTGGGCACGATCTTATGTAATTCATGGATGCCTACTCTTGATATAACCAGATTTCCATGCATGCACTGGACCAAGAGCATACGAGCTTTGTAACAGATAAAGGGTTGTACTGTTACAATGTCATGCCTTTCGAGCTCAAAAATGTTGGAGCAACGTACCAAACTTGTAAACAGGATGTTCTCCGAGCAGATAGTTAAGAACATGGAAGTGTATGTTGACGATATGTTAGTCAAATCTAAACATAACAATAACCATGTGGACAACCTCAAAGAATGCTTTGCTATGTTACAGAAATACAACACGAAACTCAACCCACAAAAATGTTCATTTGGAGTATTGCCTGGAAAATTTCTGGGCTTCACAGTTAACGTGCGAGGAATAGAGGTTAAGCCTGACATGATCCAGGCTCTAATTGACATGCCCTCACCTCAAAAGCATAAAGATGTCCAGAGCTTAACTGGTCGGATGGTGGCATTAAGTAGATTTATCTCGAAATCTACAGACCGCTGTCTTCCATTTTTCAACCTTTTGAGAGGGGGCAAAAAATTCGAGTGGAGAGAGGAATGCGAGCTTGCATTTCAGGAGCTAAAGAAACACCTCATGGAACCTCCCATATTATCGAAGCCAATCGCAGGAGAAATCTTGTACCTATATCTCGCTACAACTGAGCATGGCATCCGCGCCGTGCTCGTTCGAGAAGATCAGAAAGTACAAAAACTAGTGTACTATGTTAGCAAAAGGTTACTGGGGGCAGAATCGAGATACCCGTTAATGGAGAAGTTAGCTCTTAGCCTAATTCACTCATCTCGAAAGCTCCGAACTTACTTCCAAGCACGCCCCCATCCATGTGCTAACTGACCAACCACAACAACAAGTCTTGTCAAAGCTAGAGGCCTCAGGCCAATTATTAAAATAGGTTGTTGAGCTCGGATAATTCAAGATCACTTATCATCCAAAAACAACCATAAAAGGGTAGGCCCTGGCAGAATTCATTGTGGAATGTACAGGAATAATAGACGATAGAGTTATAACCCCAGCCCGCGAGCTGTGGAAACTTTATGTCAATGTAGCTTCCAATGAAAATGGATCGGGGGCAGGAATCATATTGATCACTCCAACCGAAAGTCGATTTCACTACGCTTTCAGGTTTGGCTTCGAAGTGTCTAATAATGAGGCTGAATACAAAGCTCTATTGGCAAGACTTCAAATAGCCAAGGAGCTCAGGGCTAAAGCAATACATTGTTATAGTGACTCGCAGTTGGTGGTCAACCAAATCTTAGGGGAATACCAGGCTCATGGAATAAAGATGGTTGCATATTTAGAAAAAGTGAGAGCAGCACTCGAACATTTCGAGTTCTACACGATAGAGCAGGTTCCTTGAGAGCGAAATTCAAATGCAGACGCCCTAGCCAGGCTCACACCATCTACCGAGATTGATGCGTTGAATGTGGTCCCAATTGAATACCTCTCAACCCCCAGTATTAGCGAGCCCGAAGGAGGACGTATGCATGATAGACTCTGAACCAACCTGGATGACTTTGATAGTTGACTACCTTGAAACCGACATTCCCCCAGGAGAACGGAACAAGGCTCAAAAAGTGATGTATCAGATTCCCAGATACACACTATTGTGGAAGGAAGGTTATATCGGAGAGGATACTCTACGCCATTACTCCGATGTGTGACTCCACCCGAGGCCAAGAAAATCTTCGAAGAAATTCATGAATGATTTTGTGGAGACCACACTAGGGGGCATAGCCTATCAGAGAAAATTATAAGGCAAGGATACTACTGGCCCACTATCAAAGTAGACGCATTCGAGTATGTCAAAAATGCGATAAATGCCAGCGATTTGTTACAATTCTGGAAGCTCCTCCATCTGAGCTAAACATGATGACTTCCCCATGGGCATTTGCGATGTGGGGAATCGATTTAATAGTCTCGTTGCCAACCGGCAAAGGTGGAGTTAAGTATGCGGTAGTCGCGGTCAATTATTTTACAAAGTGGACCAAGGCCGAACCTTTGGAAATGATTACCTTGAAGAAAGTCTTAGACTTTGTGGTAAACAACATCATCTTCCGATATGGAATGCTAAGGAAAATAGTATCTGATAATGGTACCTAATTTGACAATTAATTATTCACCAATTTTTGTGAGAAAAATGGGATAATGAAGAGCTTCTCCTCTGTTTCCCATCCCCAATCAAATGTCCAAGTCGAATATGTGAATAAGACCCTCAAGAGTTCTATGAAAAAGAAATTGGAAGAAGCTAAGATAAAATGGCCCGAGGAGCTGCCCCAAGCATCGTGGGCATACCGAACTACAACTCGCACTTCAACAGGACATACCCCTTTTTCTATGGCATATGGATGCGAGGCCATGTTACCAATCGAGGTCGAAATACCCATTATTCATAGCCATGATTATGATCAAGCCTTGAACCAATCCCAGCTCGACGTAAGTCTGGACCTTATTGTAGACAGATGAGATGAAGCTCAGTTGAAGAACGTAGCATATCAACAGCGAGCTACCCGATATTTTAATAAAAAGGTTCGGGATAGAAAATTCGGAGTGGGATACTTGGTGTTAAGGCGTGTGTTCCTAGCTACGAGGGACCCAACCGCTGGTGTACTCGGGCCCAATTGGGAAGGACCTTATCAAATTGAGTCAGTTATTCGACCTGGCATCTACAAATTGGCAAGATTAAATGGAGAGTTGGTACCACGAGCATGGAATGGCGAACATCTACGACCTTACTATCAATAGTGTAGGATGATGTCTCCCGCAACCATGCTTGTTCATCTTTACAATGTTTTCGTTGATAAATTGTCCAATTTCGAATAAAGTTCATTTTTGTTTCAATATGTTGTATTTTTTGCAAACTCTCTTAATTTAATAACCTATGATCACACTCATAGGATATTAAGGGGGCATCAGTGGTATATATACCATAAGTTTAAAAAAAATGAATGACTCAAAAATAGCATACACGAAAACAAGCAAATGTCTGGACCATTAACCTGACACCGAAGTTAAAAGTGTAAAAGTGTATATAACTGGACATAACCAGATGCGCGAGCTAAAGTAGTTTGGATATAACCAGATTATTAAGTCTAAAAGTGTATGGATTACAAACCCGAAAGTTTGGAACAAACTAGCTAAAACTAATCGACAGAAAGTTGGAACATAAATAAACCCACTTCAAATTAAGTCGAAATCGAGGCTAGAATATCTTGCAAAAAGGAAGTTTCGACCTCACAACCTTGGGGAGCTACTCAAGGACGAGGAAAAGTAACTAGAAAAGTAGGATATAACTAAACTACCAACCTTACATGCCATATAAGTACTTTCGAGTGCATGGTAAAAGTAAGTTCCGACCTTGACAAATAAAAAGATCGGATACAAGTATATCAAGCAAACTATGCGAGAATGCATGGAAACTCGAGCCTAAATCCAACATGTGTAAGTATGGATAAACTTGCATAAAAACAGACTTTTAATATAAAAATTGCTTAAAATATTTTGATAAGAGAGATGTAAAGCAAAAATACTAAAGTGAAGTCGAAGCATGGTATTAAAAATATCAAAAAGCTCTTTTACGAGACTGGTATTAATAATACCAAAAGCTCTTTTACAAGCTGTAAATTGTTTTTGCCCCAAGGACATGAGTAACAAAAGCTATAAACAATTACAAAAGGTTCAGAAGGATGCAGCCCATGATCGAGATTTAGGAGGCGGGAGCACCCTCATTAGCCTTCTCAGCATCCTCCTGAGCAGCTTCCTCTGCCTCCAGCCGAGCTTGACATTTGCCAAGAAACTCTTCCTCAAAAGAGCCTAAGAAGCTTATGTCGAGATCGGCGTTGCTAGGGTTGATCCTATACATGGCCAAGTCAACCGCCCGATCCTTCCTCTGCTTGAACTCTTCAAGAAGACGAGCCTTTTCACCCTCTATTTTCTCGAAGGTGGCCTTTTTCTCCTCCTCGAGCTTGGCATTCAGCTTCTCAGGCTCCTCAACCCTGGAGCTCTTCTCTTTGAGCTCGGCCTTCAGCTTCTCGATCTCAGCCTCCATCTTTGACCTTGCGGCCTTAAATTCGTCGGCGAGCTTAAGCTGGAGTTCCTTCGAATCCTGAGCATAGGACATGCTCGAGTGAACCTCATTGTTCAGCTTATAATTCAACTGAGCAACTACAGTAAGAGCTTAACACACAAACAAATCAAGTTAGAGCATGCTCCGAATAAAATCACAATAAATAGCGAGGTAAGAGAAATTACCGAGGATATGAGTTTGGTACTCTTGTCATAAAGGACATTAGAGTCCCGAGCATTGACCAGGAACTACCATTGAGGAGTCCCGAGATTGCTGATGCTTTAGCCTACCCGAGACAGAACGTCCGAGCCAAGAGTGGCTCCGTGAGTCCCGGCAGCGTTGTCAATAACATACTCATAAACATGAGTAGAAATCGACAATAGGCGCTCCCGAGTGGAAGCTGGTTTTTTTGGAACTGATCCGAGTGTCGGGAGAATCTGGACAGCAGGAAGCAAATGAGCGGCACCTAGGGAGAAGAGGTCACTACTGAGCTCAGAACAATAGGAGCTGCGGGAGGAGTCTTCTCGGTCCTTTTAGGGACCTTAGCTGGCCGACCAGACTTATTTGAGGCTTTCAGGCGCTTGCTTTGCTTGGCCCCCTCACCACTGGCGAGCATATTCTTGAGGTCGGAATCCATAGCCCCTTCATGATCAAATCACATTAGAAAAAGATCCCAAAACACTAGAATTAGCGTATGTTTACCCTAAAAAAGGCTGCTGATGACGTGGCAGAGATTTTTCACACGTGGTTGACACGTGGCAAAAGTGCTGCTCAACTATCAACCAGAGGCATATCGCTTCGCCAGGGGTTAACATTTAGGTACGACCAGGCTGGTCGTATAACTTGATTTGTTTTCTTCTTAAACTGTAATCTTATAATAATTGCATTGAATATATCCTCATTATTATCTTGATATGCGATTATTAAGGAAAGATAGGGCACGTTGGCATATGTAACCCTCCTTGAGCTTATAAATATGCATGAAATAGTTTAAGGAAGGGACTTTGGATTCCTGAATCTTTTTTCTAAGATAGAGAAAAAGAGAGAGCTATAGTGCAATTATCCATCATTTTATTGTATTTCTTTCAAAGCTTGTGAAACTCAAGAACCCAAGTTCTTTGATCACTTCTTTGAGATTCAATCTTAATAATAGCACTAAGTGGACGTAGGTCATTACCATCTTTTGGGGTTGAACCACTATATATCCTTGGTGTTTTCTTCTCTTCCATTAGATTATCTTTCTTACTTGTTGTTTTATCTTTTGTCATATATTTGACTCCGTGTCATTGGCCAAATCACAGGTCAACATTCTGGGGCTTTCATTGAGAGTTTGTCAAAAAACTGTGAAAAAATCTAATGGCGAAAACATCCAAGAAGACTGGACAGGCTGCTGGCACTGCACCATCCCAACCTCCTCCCCCAAATGTGGCCTACAATGAACCACATTTGGAGTTTGATGAGGAGGAATTATATTCTGAAACACTGAGGGCAATGCTAGGAGCGTTGCAAGATGAGTTGGCTAATCTAAGGGCCAACCAAGAGAATGCTGCAGAGACAATGGCGCTGCAGCAAAGAGAAATAGAATGCCAGCGCCAAGAGCTGATTGTGCAGCAGGCGGAAATGGATCATTGGCAGAGGGATGCCATGGCCGCCCTTGAAGCACCCATTCAACTGGCCAGGAGTCAAGATGTGCCAACCTCCCATCCAGATCAGCCATCGAAAGAACCACCTCAAAGAGGTCCCAATCTAAGCCCTCCGCTCCAGCCAGCAAGTCCTCAAAGGCCAGAGCAGCCGCGTGTGGCTTAGGATAATATCCCACCTAGGGATCCTGAGCAGCAGCCTCTATCCCAAGCTAGTCGAGGCAATCCCCAGTGCCCGAGGCAGAATAGGGCAGAGCAGCCGCCCCGTAGCCCTAGATGCCCAGAGGATGAAGAGCCGAATCTGTCGAGCACGGGGTAGCGTCCTTCTGTCAACAGGAGGAACATCGAGTCAGGCTCTGCGGTCAGGGGCCCCCCACGGCATAACAATGCACGGGGACCCAACGAACAACGTAGGCCTCCCCCTGACACTCGAAAAATGCCAGCCTGAGGAGAAAATAGCATGAACATATGGTCACGCCATAGTCAACCACAATTCAGAGATGGCCATGACTATAATGAAGCTGACTCTGGCAGAGGAAATGCTAGCTCGAGAAATGAATAAAGAGGTGGAGACAGATGCCCCCCACCTAGAGAAAATAGGCCAGCTAGCCACAACGCTGGGGGGCAACCCAGGCAGAAGAACGTGTTTAGTCGACTAGGAGCTGGCAAGAAGAGACGTAGAGACGATGATCTAAGAGATGTACTTAACAACTGCCGTGAGAGGCACGACGAGTACGCTCCCCAGGCACTGGTGGCCCGAGCAGTCCCAGAAGCCGTTCAGGCTCAGATTGATGCCTTGAACCAGGTGGTACAACAACTGGTCGGGGGACGAACGTCCCATATTAAGTATGATAGGAGGAGGGGCACCCCCTTTGTACAAAGGATTGCCGCGACCGAAACCCCCAGTAAGGTCAAGATGCCTACATTGCCGAACTTCGATGGGTACAGAGACCTAGTATCTCATGTTAATAAGTTTGAGATACAAATGGACATACAAAAAGTGTCGGAAGATGCCTGCTACCGGATCTTCCCTGCGACACTGTCTCACACCGCCTAGGAGTGGTTCTTCAAGTACCCTCCTGCTAGCATAGTATCTTGGGAAATGTTCGTGAATGAGTTTTATAGACATTTCTATGTGGGTCGCGTACACCCCACAGAGGCCAACCAGTTAGTCGAGATACGCCAGAAAGAGAGAAAGCCCTTGAAAGAATATGTCCAACGCTTCATGTGAGCAGCAGCTGGAGCCAAGACAGTGGGCGATGAGGGTAAGATGATGGCTCTAACTGCTGGAGTTAGGCGCCATTCACCCCCCTGGAGTAGCCTCAGAAAGAATGGGGTAAGAAGTACCTAAGAGTTTTTGGATCGGGCTGATCGGTATATCAAGCTCGAAGACGCGATTGCCAACGAAGGAAAATTTCCAACAAAAGACAAGGGGCCCAAGGAAGAACCCGCCAAATCCGCCAACGGGTTGGAAAATCCCAATGGCAACGACAAAGGAAACAAGAATGGCAATGGTAGGAATGGTGGAAAATGGCGAACAATGAACCCTCAACTTCTGAGAGTAAACGCCCTAAACGCAATAGATACGAGCAAAGATTCACTAACTACACAGCCCTTGTCGAAAGCCGAGCTGAAGTCTACCAGGCAACCAGCTCAAACGTGCCTTACAAACGACCCGTAGCTATAAGGAAAGATATCTCCAAAAGGAATACGACAAATTTCTGTCATTTTCACAACGACTACGGGCACGAAGCCAATGAATGTAACCAGCTGAAAGATGAGATTGAGCTCCTGATAAGGCAGGGACATTTGAGAAGATATGTGCGAGCGGTAGGAGGATCTCAGTGAGAGGCTCCAGGTGGCAACGAGCAGGTGCCTGCACGCCAACACTCGCCACCTCTACAGCTAGCTCCTATGGCAAGCACTTTACTCACCATCTGTAGAGGCCCACATATTGCAGGAGACAGTGGGAAGGCAAGGGAACGATATGCTCAAACCCTATGCCATGACCAGGACATCGAGATGATGAGTATGGAGGATCGAGCCCCAAAAAAGGCTCGAACAGAGGAGGAATTGATAACCTTTTTGAAGACGATGCCCAGCATGTGCGATTCCCACACTCCAATCCACTGGTCGTAGATGTACAAATTTCCAACATGATGGTGAAAAAGGTGTTGGTCGACACAGGAAGTTCAGTCAACACCCTATACAAGTCTTCGCTAGAAAGAATGAAGTTGCCCGTCAAAGACCTGGAGCCATGCAACCAAACCATTTATGATTTTTTCGATGAAGGGCTCACCCCAACAGGGTCGATTAGGCTTCCAGTTACAGCAGCAACTACACCTGCTAATAGGACATTACTCACTACTTTCATAGTAGTTAATTATCCTTCAGCATAGAATGCTGTAATTGGGAGACCAATTCTGGTCGACCTACGGGCCGTCACTTCGATATGGAACCTCTCCATGAAATTCCCAATAGACGCAGGGGTAGGATGCGTATTGGGAAATCAACGAGAAGCAAGGGAGTGCTACAATGCCTCGATCACCAAGGCAAAGAAGGGTGTATCGAGAGATGTTCCCGGAAAAGAGTTGCAAGTGGCAATTGATGCTCAGGCCCACTCAGGTGATAATGTCACCAAATAGGGCATTGCCCAAAGTGAGGATAGAGATTTGGATCCTTGATTTGGAGATTTTGAGGAAGAAATTGGACCCATCGAGGACCTTGAAGAGGTCCAACTCGATGAAGAAAATCCAACCAGGGTTGTGAATGTCGGTAAAAACTTAGAGACAACAACAAAACAAGCACTGGTGGAGTTTTTGAGGAGGAACCAGGAAGTCTTTGCCTAGTCGCACAAAGACATGGTTGGGATAGACCCTGAAGTCATCATCCATGTCCTGAACATCGACAAGAGTTTTCCACCAGTGCAACAACAAAAAGGCTACTCAACAAAGATAGATCATGGGCCTTAAAAGAAGAAGTTGAAAAGATGAAGGAGAATGGGTTTATTAGGGTGGCATTTTATCCATCGTGGGTCTCTAATCCTGTGCTAGTTCCCAATCCGAATGGAAAATTGTGTACGTGCGTGGATTTCATAGACCTTAATAAAGCCTGCCCCAAAGATTGTTTCCCGCTCCCAAGAATTGACCAGCTGGTCGATGCCACTGTAGGGCATGAGATTATCTCGTTCATGGATGGATACTCTGGGTATAATCATATTAGTATGCATCCCCCTAATGAGGATCACACTAGCTTTCATACTGATACAGGGCTTTACTGTTACAAAGTGATGCCTTTCGGTTTGAAAAATGCTGGTGCGACTTACCAGCGACTAGTCAACCACATGTTTAAGGAACTTATCGGCACAAACATGGAAGTCTACATCGATGACATGCTGGTCAATTCGAAGAAAGCATAAGGGCATATAAAGGATTTGCAGGAGTGCTTCAACATCTTGAACAAATTTCAGATGAAGTTGAATCCTCTTAAATGCTCCTTCGGAGTAGGATCAGGGAAGTTCTTGGGATTTATAGTTAACTCGAGAGGAATTGAAGCCAATCTCGAGAAAATTAAAGCCCTGATCGATATGAAATCACCAACAAAGATTAAGGATGTTCATAGTTTAACTAGAAGAATTGTCGTTCTCAGTAGATTCATTTTGAAGTCAACAGATAAGTGCGTTCCATTTTTTAATCTACTTAGAGGCAACACAAATTTTGAGTGGATGGAGGAGTGCGAGTAGGCTTTTCAAGCATTAAAAAATAACATGGTGCAACCACCCATCCTATCAAATCCGGTCGACACTACAACAATTTTGCTCAAATATTACATTAAAATATAACATAATTTTAGAAGTGCTATTGATAGATATGGAGACACGGAGAAAAAAAGACACGGTAAAAAAAAATTAGGCGGCAAATGAAACTCTTTTTGCCGCCTGAAATTGACAAAAAGAACAGCAAATGAAAAAAAAAACTTATCCCTAATCTGAAATCCCTACGCATGCCTCTCTCTCTCTCTCTCAAATCCCTAATCTCTACCAGCGCCTGAACCACACCACAACGGCGGCAAAAACTTATCCCTAATCTCTCATTCAGTCTTTCTCTCATTCGCTCTCCCTTGCTATTTCTCTCATTCGCTCTCTCACATTCTCTCGGCTTTCTAACCCTCGCGCCATTGAACCACACCACAACCACACACCTGAAGCCTCCCTCACGCCAGTACTCACGCAACTGAAGCACACCACGACCACGCCCGTGCTGTAGTCATTGAGTCTCTCATCCCCCCCTCTCTGTTTATCTCTCCCGCTGGAGCAAGAACCCAGGCATCTCCCTCACGAGTCGCGTGCTTGCTATCTCTCCTGCTGGAAGCAAGAACCCAGCCATCTCCCTCACGAGTTGCGCGCTTGCTAACTCTCCTACTGGAAGCACGAAACCAGGCCAGAGTATTCGAAACTGTGAGGTAATTTTTAATTTAGATTTCAATTTCATATTAGATCATCAATGTATATGTATATATATATGTGTGTGTGTATTTGTGTTGTTTGGCCTTGTTATTCTATTTTACTGTTTCTTAACAGTTTCGTTAGCTCTGTTAGTTTCTAACTTATCCTCTGTATAAAAGGAGCTAATTCCTCTTAATCGGTAAAATCAGTAAATTACCCAAATAAGATGGATTTCGGAAAAAAAGGGGCTTGATTTCTTGGACTTGAGTGAGAACCAGCTTGAAGGTGAGTTTCTAGAAATCCCAAAATCCATCACATTACATTTCTAGCTGTTTCTTTTCTTTTCTTTTTCAGCGTCATTACATTGTTGTTTTGAAAGTTGATTATTTTAGCACTCTGATAGAGGATGTGTTCAATTTGAAGCAAATGAGGTTGATTGCAATGGATATGAGATGATATAAATTACTGGGACTTTGTTCAAGTAGTTGAACTTTGAGGAATAATGAATATAATTGTCTTTGATTGAGTGTTTTTATTTAAGAGTTCTGTTTTTTTTTTAAATAAATTGAGCTCTAAATTTACTTATTTGGGTCCCTTTTTCAACGGTGATTGGGATTCTTGGTTTGGAAGTTGAAACTCTTATTAGAGATTACAATGAATTTGGGAAAGATCTTTTTCGTGGGTTAGTCTTTTCATATAAATTTATTGTTGAAAAAGTGGGTGTTTGACACTTTTTTTTATAGATATTTTGAGGCATATTTTAAAGTGAAACTAAATCCACTATACAATTATTAGTGAAAAAGTCAGAATAGATTTGTGTTCTCCTCACCTCAGTGAATATTTCAACAATATCTTTTTCTTTTATATTTAATTGCAAACCAACTTTAATATCATAACTGAGAAATAATTGTTTGTTTAGGAGGTGTTCAGATTATGAACAAAAGTCTGTCACAAGAATTTCACTTTCTGAAAAAGCACTGAGGCCACTGAGAGGTTCATTTTACACAGATATCACGTGACTTCATTTGTGAATGTGTTCAAGTTTTAGTTAACTAATTTTGAGTTGGTATTATGATCAATATACGTGGTTTTATTGTATAATTTGTATTATTTTTTTTGGGACATAGATACATAACTTGAACACTAGGAATAAATTTCATTGTACAAATTTCATACTAATTCAAATGCTATTATTGAGCTTTTGAAAGTCATTTGTGAGCTGAGATGCATAGGAATTTCACTTTGGATTGACTAATGGATTATGCATTTTTTGCCTTTTCTTTTTTCATTGTATTTTCAGTGAATATATTAGACCAATTCTATTGGCCCTCTCAGTTCTATTTTTCATTTAGCATTAATTGCAAATACGGTACAAGGAATTTTTCATGTATGAGGTTCAAGTGGTGGAGCTATTGTTTCTCTTTTCTGTTTTTGACACTCTAACATTGCATATCTTAGTGGCCCTTCAACTTAGTTGCATTTCTGCTTTTGAGCATTTGTATCTTTCATTTCATATGAACATGCTTGTTTTGGTAAAAAAAACTTTGTGAATGTTTAGACATATACCTGCCCCTCTCATATTAGTTAAGCTTTTAATTTGTCTCATTCTTGGTTGACGAATACTTAATTCTTACTTTTTGCACTTTCTATTTATAACTTTGGCCATTGTATTATGACTTAGAAACACTTAGTTAGCTTTGATTTCTATCTTTTGCATGGTTGTTGAAGTAAGTACATCTGTGATGCTGAAGGTTTTCTTAATGTTTTCTAGGATGACATTGTTCTTAATTCTTTGTGCAGGCATGCACTTAGACTCTGATCTAGTGATGTTAAGCTTGAAGGAAATTGGAAAACTCAAGGTGAAATATTTTCATACAAGTATGCTTCATTTATAATCATGAAATTCTTTTATGTATATGGTTTATCTACTCTCAGCATTGGAAGAAATGACCTACTGAGTTTGCTCTTACTTTTGATCCCATCTTTATTTTCTTTGAGACTCAAGTTTTTGGCTCAAGAATTTACACTTAGTTTGGATCAAATTCAAGGTGTTGAGCTTTCTATTTCATCTCTATTCAATTAAGAAATTGAGTGACTTCATATTATTTTCATTTGCTACCTACATATATTTAAGTTAGCCCTTTCATTGAGCTAATTTTAATCAGAAAGTAAGTCAATAAAGAAAATTTTGCTATTATTTGTTCTAAAGTGCATTTTAGTTTTTATATGTGTTAAAAGAACCATAGTTTTGATTGTGTTTTCTAAAGTACTAAAGTACCATTAACTTGATTTAAAATGTATGTTAAAGTGATATTTGATTTATTTTTAATCATTATGTAACAAATTTTCATTGCATGACTGGTTATGTTTTATTATTTGACATAATTTTATGTTTTCTTGCATATTGGTTATTTATATTTTCTGTTCTATAATATGTTTGTTTTGTTTTTTTGCTAGAACTTTTATAAATAAACCTTATATTTTCACATTATGGTTGTGTCAATATCCTTTAAGTGGGCTTTAATTTGTTGGTTTTCCTTAAAGATTATTTCTTTGGTTTGTGTTGTTGCTTTTGTTTTTAATAATTTATTTTGCTGCAGCTGATGAAGGTAAGTCATCTCCCCTTTAGTTCAGGTTTATATAATTTTTTGTGTTGGAATTGTTTCTAATTAAGAGAATACAAAGAGAAAAATTAGAGATGTTTTAAGTGTAAGAATATGGTGCTTAATACTTAATGTTTGTGATTTGAGAATATGGATTTAGATTACCTTTTCTTTAGTCCTTTTGTTGGCTTTTGTGTATGAAATTTGGATTTTACAGATTTGATTTATGCATATTCTATAATATGATTTTATCAGACTTTTATTCATGTGAAAATATATAATATTGATTGTATGGGTTTTGATCATAAATAATGAGATTTTTGTTTGGTGCTGTCATATTGCTTATATATGTCTCTATCTCTATACTTTTATTCTCTTTGTAATATAGTTAAAACTTTTTTGGTAGGCTTCCTCCAAGAGAAGAGGCAAAATACTTGGTGTGCAAGCAATCTCTCACGAGAGACTCTTACTTTTGTTTGCATTTTGCAAGAGGTATGCCTTTTACCTTTGTTTTAATATTATGCAAATGTTAGAGGAGTTTGAATATCTTAAATATTCATCCATAGTGAAGTAGGTTCTGAGATCATTGTTGTGTGCTGTGGTGATAACGGAAGGTTGAGAACTTGTGTGTCTTAGTGAAGTAGGATCTGAGAAATTTGTGTGCTGTGGCGAGATAAGGAAGAAAACATGCATGCGTTTTTGAATTAGTTGAATTGATATTGGCAGATGGTTAGATGCTAGTCTAGGGGAAAATGGTGTTTGCTTTTATATAGACTTATCTAGTATAACTATTTTATAATTGAATTGTGTTTGCTTGGTTTGTTTGATGATTGGTACATTAATTAGATTGTTAAAAACATATACTTGTAAATGGTTTAATAATCTTTTTGTATAGTTTTTGAGGTCCTTTTCAGTTGTATTGCAAGCATCTCTGCCCGAGTTGCTTCTCTTTTTAGGGTCTTTTTCCTTCTTAAAGAAACCGAAATATCATTTTGTGTTGGCACTATAACAAAATCGGGTTTTAGAGATGAATTTTTTTCTCGCTAAAGCTTTCTAAATCCTTGTTATATCGAATAGCGATAATGAAATTGTCATTAAACTTCCTCGCTAATACTTTGTCTCTATTGCTGAACTATAGAGAGGACATTTAAAATACTCGCTATTGCTCAGTAATAGAGAGGAAATTTTAATCACTATTTCATAGAATATTAGGTTGAGAAAAGTAGCAAGAAAGGTTTATGATTAGAGAAAAGGCTTTATCCTCGATTAAAATATAACTTTGATAAAAGAATATACACTTTTTTTATGTGACGACTTCTTGTACAAACAAACTATCTCCTATCTTCGTGATGAGGCACACTTAATTTAATTTTAATTTCCTAAGTATATTGCTGATCATAATCTATGTCAAGAATTTTACTCTGTTTGGTTTCTGAAAATACCAAAACAGAATGTTGACCAAGAACTTGGGACAAGTAGTCTATGATATATTCATAAAAAAAAAGTTCCAATCAAATAAAAGTCATGAAATTAGCTTGATACTTTTGAGTTTGAGAACTTAGGATGGTAGTGATCCCCATTCATATGTGTATTTATAACCAATAGTCTTTGATAAGATGTATAGGACAGATATATCTATTGCATTGAAAGGAATGGTCAAGACTATAGCGAAAATTAGCTAGAAGGGGTCAAGTGAGGTATAGTCCTTGTGGAATCACATGGTATTGTCTAACCAGTCATCATTATGGATTCAAAGTTCAGATCTAGCTGCCCTAAAATAAAATACCAGTTCATTTTTCTTGGCCCCCAACCCCAACCCCACCAAACAACCTCAGAACATAAAATTTAAAATTTGTAATAAGATGTCTTAGGCATGTCTAATATCTGAAGGGACACATTTTCATATCAAAATTAGAGTGGCCATAACCATTTAAAATCATTATCTTCTCTTCCAATCTTATTGATGCATAATAGGACATGTCATTATCTGCTAAAATTCTGCTTATTGAAGGCTATTTTTCATTATTTACAGGCTGTTTTTTGTCAACAAAATGTAGAGACATATTTTTCAATACCAATATCATTTGTCTTGCCACAAAAGTCACAGCCTCTTTCTACACAAATAAATCATAGCACTAACAAAATTTGGTAGAAAACAATGTAGATCATACTCTTTACGTTCTCTTTTAAGATACAAGAAATTGTTTGACAAAGTTGTAAATAGAAATTGCTCATTTGAATTTATATCTTAGGAAGAATTATGTCTTGGTGTGATATTTATGTTTTGCTTTCTATCTTCATCTAAATAAATATATAAATATAATTGAAATTTGTAACGGCCACAGAAGCCTATGAATAAATAAATCATAGCCTAAATGGTTGTTCACAAGTGTTTATTTGTTTCATTTGTTCCGAAGAGTAATTTTTCTACTACTGTTTGTTCTCTTATCACTTTCTTTAAACATTGCTTTGTAAGTATGCTCCTACTAATTCTATGTTGGCATTGAAAACTTTTGTGTCCAATAATTTCTCTTGATTCTAATTAAGAAACAAGGTTCCATTCATATAAAATTCATGGAAGAAAATTTCCAATGAAATCTTTGATTAAACCATGAGAAATTTTGAATGATTTATATCTTCACTTAATTAGTTCTGTTTTGCTTAAAGCCAATTTTTATCAAATAATATCTCTTGTACCAGCTTCAAAATCCATTGACCTTTTATTTGATTACTTAGAATTAATCATGAATGCAACGAATGAATGTTGATCATAGAGCCATTTTAGATCCCTGATAAGCCCCTCAAAGAAAAACATTGATTCTAATGAATGTTTCTTTGATATTAGTGGTTCACTAAACATTTCATTACCTGAAATACTATCTTAAGTAAATTATTTATAACTGTATTAGTTTGTAAATTCTATTATCAAGACAGAGACCAAATAATATACCATGATAAGGATTCTATGTCATATTTTTATGAAAAAAATTCTAATACATTTTTTCTCTACAATTTCTTGCCCTTCTTTCCCTGTCCCACCACACCAACTCAGAACAATACAATTGCAATTAGATGTGTTAGGCATGTCCCATATCCACAGGGACACACATTTTCTTATCAAAACTAAAGTAACCCTTGCCTGAATGTTTTCTAGCAGTGTTCACATTTTAAATCAAAGTTCAAGAAGCTTAATAATCTCAACTCAAGTAATTAGGTCATTATTCCTTAAAAGGAAATTATTTCATCAAAATATACCATAAGTGAATGAAACAGTACTAGAATTTTTTGGAATATATAACTTTAAGTAAAGTGTAGTAAACTTCGGAAAGTAATGGAAGAGAACGTGAACACATAGCTCTCAAAATTAGTGGCTAGATCATTTTCTAAACCATTTTCTTTCAGGGTCATCTAAAGTGAATTTGATGTCTTCGAAACAAGATTACTTGGAATGGAGAATGTTACAATGTACCTACATTTGGACTACGTTTTTATTTCTTGACGGTGGAAGAGCTGTGCAGGTAATATTCTCCTTTGTGTCTTCTACCTCAACCACTTGAATCATATGGTTGAGGCCTAGTTGTAATCAACAGCTATTCTAGAGCTTGGATGTAAAATCATAATATCCAAATCTGCATTTTAGGTGCAGCCATGTTTTGAACCCTGTGATTGTTGTAGTGGGTGGCAAGTTTCTTGACAAAACAGTCTTCAAGATAACCCATAAATCTAAATACCACCATTCCAATGATTATATCCACATTATTATGCACTCTAAATATTAGTTGACCATTTGTTTAATTTGAGTGCAAGCTTTCTCCCTGGGCCTGTATATAAGTTGAAATTGTATTATGAATTTAGTTGGGAAATTATTTTAGAAATTCCATGTTTGAGAAACATACATATTTCTCTTTATAAGTCCTCTTAGAAGTATCATATTAGAATTACTTTAATTTGTAGAGCATTTGTCACAATCTATTTGCATGTATCCACAGGGCGCTTTTGGAAAAAATGCTCTAGTTGGATTTGGTTTGACAACTTACACAATGCTTGGATTAGGAGTGGTAATATCTCTTTGAACCTTACCATAATGATTTTACTTTGGGTATTTTTCTCTATTAGTCTTTGAACAATACTCTACTTATTACAATTTAGCAGCTTAGTCCCTAAAATTTTAATATTTTAGTAATTAAGTCCTTTTTACTAACAAAATTGAATTTTTTACTGAATAAATTAGCAAGAATTATGCAGATTAAGAATTTATCTTTGACTTCTATCGTTGTGCTTAGTTTATGCTTTGTACTCTTTGTGGTGTTTCATATATAATCTCAACATAACAATACCTTCACTCTATTGTGACATTTTAATTAATACAAGACAATTACCACTTTAAGTAATTGCTGGTGTGATTCCATTATTACACTCGAATATTACAGGTGTGTAGATGTGACTGGAGCTTACAGTGCTCTAAAGACGGAGCTTAACATAAGCTTGACAGCAATAGGCCTTTTGTGGACTACAACTGACTTTATTGCAAAGAGGATTACACATGGACCTGTGGAAGAAAGGGAAACAGGTATATGACGAGTGCACAACAAATGGACTCACAACAAAGACAAGTGCACAAAGGATGATGAATTGAAGGATGGAGCAAGTTTCGTGCATGGTTTACTTTTGTGTATCTTGTAATTTTTTGTTTTTCATTTTTGAAGTAAAAAATGTTCAAGATTATAATACTTTATTATGTTATGCTTTCAAATTTAAGTTAGAACTAAGATCTCATGAAATAGACACATTTAGAGTTTGAATTAGTTATTGTTTAATGTAATACTTATGGTTTATCAATCTATTGAGAATTATATTTTATGATTAATTTTGATTTTTTTTTATCAAAATACAATAATGAAAATCTTTTAATTAAACAAAAAACTTATAAGTACCATTATCACAATAAAAAACCTTAATATGTTATGATTTAGAAACATATTATAAGCGTAAAAAATCGTTATGGTTTATATAATATAACAAACTAAAAATGTTATCAAAATAATCAAATGTAACAGTTGAAAAGTGTTATGAAAAAATTACAAGATTAAATTTCAAATTTATAACCAAAAACTCTTTCTAAATGTTATTATTTCAATATTATAGCATCTAAAAATGTGTTATTGAATAGTTTAAGATAACACCGAACATAACATTCAAAAACTGTTATAGAAAAGATTGGACTTTTAATAACAGGGGCTATGTTAGCATTTTCAGAAGTGCTATCAATAGTCCTGGATAGCAGTTTTTAAGTGTTATGAATACTGTTTTTTCTTGTAGTGAGATAAGGAAACTTTGTTCATCTACCTGGCGAGCACAGAGTATGCTGCTAGTGTAGTTTTAGTAAGGGAGGAAGAAGGCATGCAAAATGCTGTTTATTATGTAAGCAAAAGGATAATTGGAGCATAACAACGGTACCCACCCATCGAGAAGCTATCCTATTGACTAATTTTGGCCTCCAGGAAGCTACGGCCTTACTTTCAAGCTCACCCAATCACGCTTTTGACAGACCAACCTCTACGACAAGTCCTGCAAAAACTAGAGGCTGCAGGTAGATTTTTAAAATGGGCAGTCGAACTTGGGCAGTTCGATATATCTTACATGCCACGAGCAGCAATAAAAGGGCAAGCTCTGGCTGACTTCATTGCAGAGTTCACTAAACTTACAGATAACGAGCTGATTGAAGAGCCTAATGAGCCTGAAAGTCAAAACCAAGCTCCCTCGTGGAAATGATTTACAGATGGTTCTTCTACCGAGTGCCACGCTGGAGCAGGAGTGATATTGATAACATCGGTAGGGCATCGATTTCACTGCGCAATCAAGTTTGACTTCACTGGTTCCAACAACGAGGCCGAGTATGAAGCATTACTCGCTGGGTTGCATTTAGCCAGGGACATGAATATAAAGGTGCTCGACATCTACAATGATTCTCAGCTGGTGGTGAATCAAGTCATGGGAGAATACCAGGCGCGAGGTTTAAAGATGGTTGCCTATTTAAACAAAACAAGAGATTTATTGGCTCAGTTCGACAAATACACCCTCCAACAAGTACCTCGCGACCAGAATTCCAATGCTGATGCTTTGACCAAATTAGTAAGTGCAAAGGATGTTGATACTCTGAATATAGTGCCGGTTGAGCAGCTGTCTATGCCAAGCGTCCAAGTGGAGGAGACCACTATGGTGATCCAAATGTTAGATACATGGATGGCACCATATATAGAGTATCTAACGCAAGGCATGTTACCAACGGACAGAAACAAAGCCAGGACCCTTCAGCAACAAGCTGCTAGGTATATCCTGGTCGATGGAATCTTGTATCGAAGGGGATACTCAATGCCACTCCTCAGATGTATTTCAACAGAAAAGGCCAAATAATTAATGAAAGAGGTACACGAAGGCTTTTGTGGAGACCACGCTGGGGGGCAAAGCTTGTCAAAAAAGATCCTGAGGCAAGGATACTTCTGGCCCACGATGAATGAAGACTCGATGAAGTTTGTGCGGAGGTGCGACAAGTGCCAAAGGTTCTCCAAAATCCCACGAGCAACCCCCATTGATCTTAAACAGATGCAAATTCCGCGGCCGTTTGCAGTTTGGGGCATATATTTAATCGGATCTTTCCCGACAGGGAAGGGCGGCGTCAAGTATGTTGTGGTTGTCGTCGACTACTTCACGAAATGGGCCGAAGCCGAGCCACTCGCAACCATAACGACCAAGAAGGTGCTGGATTTTGTGATCAAAAACATTGTTTGTCGCTATGGATTGCCAAGGAAAATTTTTTTGGATAACGGCACCCAGTTCGATAGTGATTTATTCACAGATTTTTGCGAAAGGCATGGCATTATCAAGAGTTTTTCTTCAGTCGCTCATCCCCAAGCAAAGGGACAAGTCGAAGCAATCAACAAAACGCTAAAGGATACATTGAAGAAAAGACTAGAATAAACTAATGGGGCGTGGCTAGAACAATTGCCTGAAGTCCTTTGATCGTACAGAACGTCTCATCGAACAACAACAGGCCATACTTCATTCTCTTTAGCTTACGGATATGAGGCTATGTTGTCTGTTGAGTTAGATCCGTCTTCGCATCGCAGAATAACGTACGATCAAGGCTAGAATTGCCAACTACTGATGGAATCCCTAGACTTGGTCGATGAGAACCGTGAGCAAGCCCAACTCCGAGTAGCTTTGTACCAGCAAAAAGTCACTCGGTATTTCAATTCTAAAGTGTGAGAAAGGAAATTCAATGTCGGAGATCTAGTACTTCGAAGAGTTTTCCTGAACACCCACGACCAAGCTACTTGAGTACTTGGACCTAATTGGGAAGGGCCATACCAGATTGAAGAAGTCCTTCACCCAGGCACCTACAAACTTGCTCGCTTAAACAGAGATCTCGTTCCTCGCTATTGGAATGGAGAACACCTGCGCAAGTACTATCAATGAACAATCCTTCTTAAAGGATTGGCTTGTATTAATTTTACTTTTTACAAGTTATGAAAAAGGGTTGGTCATTTTATATGACTAATCGATTATAAGTGTAAGATCTTTTTGATCACTCGTACAGACACGTTTTGTCCATTTATTACGAGAAATATAAGGGACTGTGCGCAGCCAGTCATTCTTGCCAATTATTGTATTTTATACAAGTATTTGTTCATTACTTGTGTTTTTTTGCTCTATTACAATTTTAATTATTTTGCTCCAAGCACTATTGTTCGAACAGGTTTTGGTCAAGGCAAGTGACCAAGGACCTAAAGCTCCTCGATCACTTGGGGGGCATATAAGGTATCTAGTAAGCAAAGCATATCGAAAGGTATGTAAATACATGAGCAAAATAAGAGAAAGCATGTCAGGGTACTTAAAGTATTTTTCAAAATTTTGATATTTTGTTAAATCAACCAAAGTACTATGCTAAGTTCGGTCATATGAACAAATGTTATAATAAGACACAAATGTATTATAATATCAAAAAAGAATTACTTTACACCGCAAGCAGTACTGCTCGGATGTAATTGTTCGATTAAAAGGAAAATACCTGCTCATGCAGCAATCAAAAATTAAATAAGGAATAATCTTTACATCACAACCCGTAGGTCATGTATTTAAAAGAGAAAAAAGATTATGAAGTTGCCGAGGGGTCTTGTGGCGATTGTTGTTGCTGTTGGTCGACTGCATCCCCAGCTTCTTCTCGGGCGCCTTCGATGCCAGTTGCTAGAGAAATTTCTGGAGACCTTGGAATTGTCTCTTCTTCCAGGTGAGTAGTGCACCTAGCCAGCTCCGCCTCCCTGATATGGTCTGGGAGATAGGAAAAGTTGACACTAGGATTATTCTTCCAAAACAAGTAGAAGCACTCGAATGATGCCCCTTCATAGTCTTCAAGGTTGCAGGCATTCTGTTCCTCTAAAGCAACAACCTCTTGGCAACTTATTACAAGCTCATCTTGAAGCTTGTGGGCTTCCCGATAATTCCTGAGCGAGACCTCCTTGTACTGCTCCTTGGATGCAGTGATCTTATCGATACTTGCATCCTTCCTCTTCAGCTCCTCTTTGAGAGAAGCAATTGTGGCCTCAGTCACTTGCAACGCTTCAGGGTGCTTCACCTTGACTTTTTTAAGAGCCTCGGTATGCTTCGCCTCAACCTCTTTGAGGGCCTCAGAATGTTTCGCCTCGACTGCCTTCAGCTGCTCAGCATAAGTAGCCTCAGACGCCTTGAGTTGCTCAGTGTATTGAGCCTCAGCAGCACTGAGCTGATCGCTGAGTTTCTTCTTAAACCGAGCATTCTGCGTCCTTGAAGATCACCAGCCAGAGGTCAGGGTAAGCACCCCCTACGATAAAAAAAGATAAGGTTGTTAATAGGAGCAAGTTAAAAAGACGATTTATAAAGCAGAAAGCAACTTACAGCACCACTTCGTTCAGTGCGCAGCTGAGGACCTGGTCGACCCCCATGGAGTCGATCTCCTAGATTGCCTCTTGGCTGCGTCGGTACTTTGTTATTTTCGACAGCGTATCTTTGGCTGAGCTGAGGACCATGCCCATAGGGTCGTCTCTTGAAGCTTCTTCACGATGACCAGCCGATTGCTGGACGGTGGATGTTGGAGGCATAGGGTCAACTGGAGCCGGAGGAGGAGTCTGTCTGACCGAAGATGGAAGATCTGGGTTTGTTGGAGTTGGAGGAGTTGCCTCCCTGGTAGGAGCTGGTGGAGGAGTTGTCTCCCTCGTTGGAGTAGACGCAGGAAGCTCGTCTGTTCGAGACTTTTTCGCAGGCTGGTTGTTGCAGCCCTCCCCAAACTGGCGCCTATGGGACTTCTTCTTGTTCGCAGACTTGGTGTACAAGTCAAAGGCACGTTTAGCATGCATGTCTGCAAAAAAGAAAAGAGCGAACAGTAAGGAAATATAATAAAAGAAACTTTCTAAGTTTAAGAAGCAAGGACAGAGAAATTGAAAGTATAATACCCGAGCTATCATTACTGGTTGCTACATTATTTACTCTACAAGTGCTACACTCACTCTCTGGCCAGAAGAAATCTAAATTTAAAGCAGGAGGGTATTTAAAGTTGCCATCCTTGTCAAAGAGGTGACAGGGAATAGGCAGACTATCTAAGAGCGAGAAATCAGTACTGTTCTCGTCCGACGATTCATCAAGGGGATCGAGAGGGGCAGTGGCCTTCTTTTTTCCCTTTCCCTGAGGGACGGGGTGAGCAGCAACTCGTGGAGTACTGGAGGGTTCCCTGATTGTCACTCTGGTTGTCCTCCTTTGAGGTTGTGACACGTACGGGTGCTGCTCAGGAATCTCCTATCCAGTGGCACTTCCCACTGTTGACTTCCTCACGTCTTGGTGGGGGGATAAAAGCTCGGCTGGCCTCAAGTTGGCCTCCATGACAAGCTGTTTGACACTTTTCTCTATCTCGGTCATGCTGGCCAGGAAGGCTGATCGCATCTCCATATCCAGAGTAGGGTCTGGTCGCAACCATGGGCCTGAAATGCACTAAATTTCTAAGGAAAGTACAGCAAAAAATTGAAGAAAGATTGACGACCAGTGGTACAAACACTTTACCTCCTTGAGTGAAGGCCAAGTTGTTCGCGACCATGTCAATCATCAGGAAATACTTCTGATAGTACCTCCCCGCGTTCGAGATGTAGGTGGTGTCAGTCAGTAAAGTGCGACCTGTTTCCTGATGACAAAAGTGGAAAAACCCCGTGTTGTCTTGGTTGGGGTTAGATTTTAGGTCGAACAGATAGTTGACCTCATGTTGTGTGGGGACATGCCATTTCTTATGGCTATAGAGGATATAGAGTGCTGCAAGCATTCAATATCCGTTGAGAGTTATTTGAAAAGGGGCGACCCCGAAGTAATGGGCCACCCTCTGGAAAAAAGGATGAAGAAGCAAGGTCACTCCTTCCTCGATGTGGTACCTCGACCAGGTGCTGAAGGCACCTCCTGGCAAGTTCGCCCGTTGGTCTTGAGTGGGTTGGACTAATGTCACCCCTGGGAGTCCATATTTGTTGATGTAATTAGCAATCATCCTGATCGTTACTCGGCTGACAGGGGCGATGTACCATTCAACATCTGGGTGAACGAAGTTTCGAGGCTGAGCGCGCGTTTGAATGTTAGGGTCAAGGATATTTCTTTCCTGACCACTGGTCGAGGGAATTCCAATCTGAGGAGTAGGCTGGGTAGAAGGGTTTGAATATTTCTTTTCTGGGCAATGGATATTACTCTACCCATGGCTGGAAGGTTTGACTGAGGTCTATTGGGTGGGGTTCGAGAAAAGGAATGTCTGGAATTAGCAACGACCGTTGCTCCTTGTCTTCAAGTAATTGGGCTTTCACCTCCCCTAAAAAGGAATGTCTGGAATCAGCAACGACGGGTGGGTCAAGCAAGTCACCGTCGATAGGCCTTCCACCTCTCCACGGATCTTGCATGAAAAACTGCGAACAGAGAAAGGGGGAGGTGAGAACTTATAGCCTAAAAATCTGTGTTGAGAGTTAGAATAACGTTGCTCGAGTATAAAAGTTAAGCTTTTATACGACCAGCAACATTCTAGCAAAAACACTAAGTTATTTATATTAGCCGAGGAGCAGTTACCAAGGTAATCATAAAGGGTAACTTTTCAAGGCATGGGGAAGTGTGATAGCCGTCAGACAAGTTATTGGGAAACTGAAAAGACTTTATTGGACATGATTGATCACCTTTTTTTCGAGAAAGCATGGGCGGCTCTGACAGATTTTGTGGGGTATTCGAAGAGTCAGTTTCCTAAGTTTACTTATTGCTGGTCGCAATAAATAAACTTGGGGGGCAAATGTTTACCCTAAAAATGGCTGCTGGTGACGTGGCAAGGATTTCTCACACATGGTTGACACGTGGCAAAAGTTCTGCTCGACTATCGACCAGAGGCATATCGCTTCGCCGGGGGTTAACATTTAGGTACGACCAGACTGGTCGTATAACTTGATTTGTTTCATTCTTAAACTGTAATCTTATAATAATTGCATTGAATATTTCCTAATTATTATCTTGATATGTGATTATTAAGGAAAGATAGGGCACGTTGGCATATGTAACCTTCCTTGAGCCTATAAATATACATGAAATAACTGAAGGAATGGACTTTTGATTCCTGAATCTCTTTGGTAAGACAGAGAAAAAGAGAGAGCTATAGTGCAATTATCCATCGTTTTATTGTATTTCTTTCAAAGCTTGTGAAACTCAAGAACCCAAGTTCTTTGATCACTACTTTGAGATTCAATCTTAATAATAGCACTAAGTGGACGTAGGTCATTACCATCTTTTGGGGCCGAACCACTATAAATCCTTGGTGTTTTCTTCTCTTCCATTAGATTACCTTTCTTACTTGCCATTTTATCTTTTGTCGTATATTTGACTCCATGTCATTGGCCAAATCTTGGGTCAACAGCATATAGTAGATAATTAAAAGAATTAAAGACAAGTGACAAGGAACCTAACTGGAACTCTCCCCCGAGCTTGTGCTCAGTGACCAAGTAATTCTCGTATCTTTAGAGGAGGCTGGGGGAGTCCCTTCCCTATACATGGAAGTCAACCTCGAAAGGTCCCTATAGTCGTTTGTCTCGTATTGGACAAATATTCCATCCCAAACCTCATTCAGACTATACATTGTGTCATATTTCCCTAACCAGCTATCAAACCTATGGACCCTTTCATCTACCCAAGACCATACATAAAAGTTGTCCCTATCATCTGGGCATAAGATCAGGGTGTCGGGTTTATGCTTAAGGAGGGAAGGAGACTACAAGGCCGAGCTGAGCATGTACTCTAGCGACAGTGAGCTGGGGATCGTGCCTTTGAGCTTCACCTCAGAGGAAGCTTGTCGGTTGGGAGAGGCACAAACTCCCACTTGGTATGCTTCTTGTAGGTGGTTTTATCTGTTGATTGGTCCCGCTCCAAGAGACTGCAGGCTCGAAGCTTATCTTCATAAAGAAGATAAGATAGGGAGTGCCTACCATATGGAAGCTAGAGCAAATCCTCTTTGTGCTCCTTCATTGTGTCTGTAGGGGTTGGACGGTGATAGTTGGCTGAAGAATGGAACATTATGAGTAATTCGAGCCTAAGGAAAAGTCGAGCACGAAAAGAAAAAGGATCGTAAACTTACGGATTCGCTGAATGAATAATATTTAGAGGGAGCCAGACCATCTGTCCAAAAGAATGCCTGCTTGAAGTTAGGAGGATGGTTGGGTATGTCTTCGTAGATCTTCTTCTCCCTGGGGTAGCTCGAAAGGTAGTAGAATCCATCACCTCCCCGAGCTTGGGAGGGGTTTCTTTTCAAACAGAAGAGGTACAAAATCTCTCTTGGCAAAGGTCCTTCCCACTTCAGCTCGTGGTACAGCGACCTCAGGGCTGACAGGACCCTGTTTGAGTTGGTCTGGAGTTGAAAGGGCATGAGCCCAAAAAATTCCATAAAGTCCTTAAAAAAATGAATTCAAGGGCAATAGAGCCCCTGATTTCATGTGCTTGCGACTCCAAGCCGCGAGCTTCACTTTATTGTTAGGGTGGTCGTCTCCTGGGGCGTAACAACTTCGTTCATTGGAGGTCCGAGCTCAACAACTCAGTGAGCCGGACAATCCTAGGCCATGGTGAGCTAGGATGTTGGAAATCTATCCCAATGAAGAAACCGAGCTCCAATAATGCTCGGCCTCGAAAAGCTCTCCCCTCAGGGTAGGAATGGTGGTCGGCTGCGAGGTGGATGGACGATTTCTTGATTCTTCCATCAATGAGATATTGAGTTCACCCGGTTTGAAAACGACCATTACTTTAAGCGTAGGGTTAAGAGGAATTGGTCTGGGCTCGGGGTCCGGGTCTAGAAAGATTGTGAATCTAAGTTTTTTCCTCTTTGTCTCTTCGACCTCGTCGATTTGGCATCGAAAGTGAGCTCGAGTATTCTCTTGCTCACACCTCAATTCGTGCTCACGATTCAGCCACTGATTCTGATTAAGGGACGACTCTAGGCTCAAATTTTTCAGTGAATAAGGAATCGCGAGTACTGACCCCCACCATTTTTCCAAATTCTGCGACATCTAGCAAGAAAGAAAAAGGGTAAGGGCCAAGCACACAAGAATTTAAGGATAAAAATTGAGATGGTTCGAGCTCGAATGCTCGAGGACATGGAATAAGCTCGATCAAAAGAATGAGATCAGGCTTGGAAGAAACTGTAGCTATTGAAAGAGTCGAGCCCGAGCGTGTATTCGACGCGAAGAGGGGAAGGTAGATTTATTTTCGAGAATCCCGAATTTTTAGGGAAAAAGTTGGAGGTTACTCAAAAAGATGATATTTTTGGGAAACGTGCAGTTTTAAAATCCTAAATCCAAAACCCTAATTCTTAAGCTACACGAAACCCCCGATTACCAGAAAAGCTCCATTTTTACACATTTCTACCCTAAATTTTTCAGTTAAAACCTTGATTCTAAACATGCCAAAATTACTCAAATCAGAAAACTTGCTTAATGCAAGAGCGAGGCCTTATAAATCTGGTAGAAACTAGGAATGCCATTTTTACAAAAGAACCATGTAAAAAGAAAAAGCAGGTGAATAAGGATCAGAAACTTACACAATGTAGTTGGTGGATACAGAGAAATTGATGATCAAAGAAGTGGTTGCAGGAAAGCCTTCATGGAGTCATGGACGTCAAGAGATTTTTGTTTTCTCGGTTTGGAGAACATGCAAGGGCAAGACGATATTTTGGTTCTGGTTTTTCTTTTTTCTCTGAAAGTTTGAAAGCAAAAGTGAAGAATAAGAGATGAGATGCAATATATATATAAATCCCAAAAGGAGGCCAAAGGTCGGGCTTATCTGAACCGTTAGCCAGATTTTGTATCTGATCTGACAGTCAGGAATAAATGAAAGGATGGCGCCATAAAGTTGGCAGGCGAATGGACGTGGGCATGATACCAAAGCACTCAAGTACTCTAATTAAGCAACCCCTAGCTGACGTGTGTCCACACCCGAGAAAAATTGATGGTACAGTTTCTAAGAAGGGCAGTTCAAAAGTTTCCTTCTCATAGAATTCGAATTGATACTTTTGAGGGGAAAAATGTTACATTCAGATTTTGAGCATGAGAATGTGATCCCGAAATCTTGGCTCGTTATGTGTAGGCTCGAAAAAGGCATGGTCGTTGTGTGTCCTTTCTGTCAAACTATTTTTCCTGTAAGCAGCGGCCTCGAAGGATAAAAGGGGTATGTAACCTCGAAAGTGCTCTGAGCTCGCAAATAGCCTGGTGTGACACTCGGATGTATCCCTGAACCATCCCTTGCCTTCTGGACTAGTTCGAGCTCGAAGCGAATGAGTTCGAATGTGGCGATATCGTCAATGTTTGCTTGCTCCGAGCATAGGCAAAGTTAGGCGACAAGCTCATGATCGACTGCTAGTCTCAGAGATTTGATGAATTCCGTTACTGAGTTAATTAGTTATATATGAACATATTTATTGTTGTGCAATCCCAGTGTTTAAGGGATATTATTCAATATGTTATCCGATCCCGCGTTTGATGGGATGTTTGTGTGTATGTAGGAAATAATGCATTAAATAACATTATATTAATTGATTCACTGAATATCTTCCTGAGATTTTTGGGAATGAATTTTGTAACCTCCTCTATAAATAGAGAAAGAGACTCCATTTGTAAGGGATCGATTTCTGATTTCTGGTGAGAAAACTCTGGGCAACTATTCTCTAAAAAGTTTCCAGAAAACTCTCAAGTTCTAATAACATAGACTCGTGGACTAGGCAGACTTAACTACTGAACCACGTAAAAATATTCTTGTGTTCATCTTTGTTCATTTCCTTTAATATCTTTTTGTTTAATTGCTCTCCTATTTAAGTCGATGAAAAACAACGTCAATAGGTTCTTAATTGCTCAAGAGAATACATGTATTTTAATGTATATTATGTATATTTCTACACACAAATGAATATCAAACTATGCTCACACTGCAATAGCTGAAAAACTATTTTCACGTAAGTTTTGTGCACCTGACAAATGTAGTGAGAACTCATCGATTGAGACCCACAGATCACGTAATAGTTCGGTTCTCTATATATCTATTTTTCTTATTATATTATAATTATGTTTTTTATTCAACAGTGAATAGTTGTACAAAATATTATAATTATTATTATCAATCATAAATTTTGATAATTGTATTTTTCTCTTATTTGATATATATTAAGCTTGTGACAATACGATATTACTACTAATATTGTTTGGATTTGTGATTTGTTTTCACAATAGTAAATAAATGTTTTCTAAATTGTAATTTAGTGGACATTCACGCAGCAACAAAAGATGCGAAGGTTGATGTTAAGCACAAAAAATTCTTTTTAGAAATAAGGAACACATTATGAATTAAAACGAATATTAATCAAAATAAATAAATTAATTTTAAAATCGAATAAATCATTCAAGTTATACATAATCATGTGCTTAAACAAATGACACCTCCAATTTATGATTGATAATGACAACAACAACAACATCAACAACAACAACAACAATAATAATAATAAATTTTTATTTAAATTATTTATGTTTTTTTAATTTAAATATAATAGTTTTACAAAACTATATCTTAACAACATATATAATGTAAATTTAATTTTAATTTGATTTATTTCAACGATATATATATTTTGAATTTAAATTTGATTAGATATTTAATTACCACAACTGTTTAATTAAATTATAAATATAAGTGAACAATATTTTTTTCACATTTTTTATTTTACTTTTCTAATTTATGGCTATTAATTAATTAAGGAATTTTTTTTTTATCTATTTTCTCATTGTTATTTTAATAAAAAATTACAATGGATAAAAATATCTATATAATAATAATAATAAAATCTATCTATTTATATTTTAACTTTTTGACAAAACACAAGATCGAAATATTAGTTTTTAACAATAAAATATCAAAACGGGTAATCAACCAAATTATACGTGGTTCAAATAATCTATTTTTAAATTCATATTTTTAACCTTCTGATAACACACAAGGTCCACAAGTTAATTTAAAAATGTTAATGGTCCAAATGGGTAAACAACTAAAATACAAGGTTCAAAATAGTGTGAACCCTTATAGAAAACATAAAGAATTTTTAACCTTTCGATTAAATATTTGATCCAAAGGTTAATTTTAAAAAATAAATAATCAAAAGGAGTATTAGGCCAAAATAGAGTGTTCAAATAATTGATCTTTCTATTCACATTTTAACCTTTTGACAAAACTTGAGGTCCACAAGTTAAATTTTAAAAATAAAGGTTCCAGCGGGTAATCGACTAAAATACAAGATTCAAAATGGTGTGAAACCTTAAAGAAAATAAAAATTATATAAATATATAATTTAATTTTTATAAGAAGTTTGAACCTTTTTAAATAAATATATCGTCCAAAGGTTCATTTTTAAAAATAAATGGTCAAAACAGGTAATCGGCAAAAATACAGTGTTCAAATAATCAATCTATCAATTTCAATTTTTAACATTTTGAAAAAACACGAGATCTAAAAGTTAATTTTTAAAATAAAGGCTTCAAATAGGTAATTAGCCAAAATAAGTCTTACACAAAACATAAATTTTCTTATATATAATTTATATTTTTTATAAAAAAAAAATCAAGCAAAGCATATAATAATAATAATAATAATAATAACAATGTTGACGCCGTTTTTCGTCAACTTAAAATGTAGAACAATTAAACAATAGGAACTATGACGCAGGTGAATAATATGGTAGAACAACAAGAGTTTTACGTTGTTCAGCAGTTGACTCTACCTAGTCCTCGAGTCAATTTTATTAAGACTTGGAGTTTTCTGGAAATCCTTCAGAGATGAATTCTCCAGAGTTTCTCTCAAGACTGCAAAAGATCATTCCTTTACAAGTGTTCAGCACCTCTCTATTTATAGAGAGTTTTCAGAGTTCATTCCCACATATTTCTGGAAGATACTCCTACTTATTAATTGAAATAATGATATTAAATGTTGTAACTCCTATATACAAGGAAACGTCCCCTGAAGACTAGGAAAATGGATAACAGACTTGTTAATATCCCTTTAATGTCAGGACGTTACAACAATAAATACTTTTAAATGTACAAAGTGTGTTACATCAGATGATTCATCAAATCTCCGAGATCAGC
The DNA here is from genome assembly GCF_963169125.1 of Humulus lupulus. Lineage (NCBI taxonomy): Eukaryota > Viridiplantae > Streptophyta > Magnoliopsida > Rosales > Cannabaceae > Humulus > Humulus lupulus. The sequence continues at coordinate 75,282,941 of NC_084794.1, read as the reverse complement.
AATCAACATCGCATGAGCCAAGGTTTACAAACAGGTTACGAACTGGCTATCTTATCCAAGACCTACTCAGAGCAGATAAATTCTATTGAGGCTGTTATGATTCAAGCCTGCACTCTTTAAGCTCAGACTATTCGATCTGAAGGCACTCGGTAACGGATGTATCCCGATTCTATGCCTTTCGAGCCTGGAAAGAATCTCGAGGTTACATGTCTTCGAGATTGTCATCTTGCCTCGGAGGTTTAACCTTAAACATGTATTTTATATATCTCGAGCTCATACTTGACAAGTCCAGCTTTCGAGGTCATAATTTCTTGTCTCGAAAACTGGGTGTAACATTTTGCCCCCTCAAAAGTATTTGTTTGAATCCTATGAGAGGGAAACTTTTGAACTACTTCCATTGGGAACCGTACCATAAAATATACACGAGTGTGGACACGCGTTAGCTGGGTATTGATCACTCAAAGTACTTGAGTACCTTGGAAACCTACCCACGCCTATCCATCTGCCATCCTGTATATTACCATCGAATCAATTGTCTCTGACCGTTGGATCGGATACGAAATATGGCCAATGGCTCAGAACAATTTGGCCTTTGATATTTCCAAGGGCCTATATATACATCCTCATCGTCTTCCCCACTATACTTTCATTTGTGCTTTCAGAGAAAAAAGAAGAAAAAACCATAGTTCGATTTGTCCTGGTTCTTGCATGTTCTCCAAACCAAGAAAACAAAATAACGTTGGCTTATTCAACTCCGTGAGATCGTTCTTGCAACCACTCATTCGGTCTTCGATTTCTCAGTACCCGCCAGCTTCATTGTGTAAGTATCTGTTCTTAACCTTTTATATCCGCATTCATACTATATCTTTGCATGCACGTTTATGCTTCTGTTGCACTTTAGCACTAGGATTTATTTTTGGTCCATTCATTAGTTTAATGCACCAGGATGCTTTGATTGATAGACATTAGATTCAAACCCAGTTCTTGTGTGAAAAGGTTCAAATATAGTTCCTTCTCTGGGTTTTCAAATCTCAGAGTACATATCTTGCACACCAAGATATCGGGTACAAAACCAAGGTTGTTTAAAAAAAAAAACATAAAAGAATGCATGATTAAAAAAATACCACCTTTTTAATAACAGCCACCTTTTTTCCCCGATATTTCGGGATTTCCCACAACATGTCCACCTTCTTTCCTTTCGGTGGTATACACGCTCTGAGATTAGCCTCATCCTTTGGATCGAGCTTGCCTTGTAGCCTCGATCATTCGAGCTTAGGTATTATTTATCTCATTATTTCTTGCTCGCTTGGCCGTCGCCCTTTTGCTTTCTTGTTAGATGCCGCAGAATTCAGGAAAGTGGTGGGGGTCAAAGCTCGCGATTCCTTACTCACTAGTATCTTCGAGCCTGGAGTCTTCTTTTACTGATTTGATGGTAGGCCAGAAGTATCCCTAACGTATGATCTTCTTGGACAGGCTATGCCCCCCAGTATGGTCTCCACAGAACCCTTCATGAATTTCTTCTATGATTCCCTTAGCTTCGGGTGGGGTCACACACTGGAGTAGCGGCATGGAATATCCTCTTCTATACAGCTTTCCATCTACAATGGTATACCTAGGGATTTGATACATCAATTTTCGAGCCTTGGTCCATTCTTCCAGGAGAACGCCGGTCTCAAGGTATTCAACTATCGGAGTCATCCAGTTTGGCTCAGAATTGACCATACACACATCCTCCTATTATGGCTCGTCTATACTGGGCATCGCGAGATGTTCGACTGGCACGACATTCAGTTCATCATTTTCGGTAGAGGTAGCAAGCCTGGCTAAGGCGTCCGCGTTCGAGTTCTGTTCTCGTGGGACCTGTTCTATCGCATAGAACTCGAAATGCTCCAGTGCCGATTTTGCCTTTTCTAAATATGCCGCCATTCTCGTACCATGAGCCTGGTACTCTCCCAAAATTTGATTAACCACCAGTTGGGAGTCGCTTTAGCAATGTATGGCTTTGGCTTTGAGCTCCTTGGTTATGCGGAGTCTTGCCAGTAGAGCCTTGTACTCGGCCTCGTTATTCGACCCGTCAAAGTCAAATCTTAAGGCAGAGTGAAATCGGCTTCCTGCAGGGGTGATTAGAATTACTCCAGCTCCTGATCCATTGTCATTAGAAGACCCGTCAACATAAAGTTTCCACAGCTCGTGGGCCGAGGTTATAACTTTGTCGTTGGCCACGCCAGTGCATTCTACTATGAAGTCTGCCAAGGCCTGTCCTCTTATGGTCGTCCTTGGGTGATAAGTGATCTCGAATTGTTCAAGTTCAATGACCCATTTGAGCAGTCGACCTGAGGCTTCTGGCTTGGACAGGACTTGTCTTAGTGGTTGATCGGTAAGTACATGGATGGGGTGCTCCTGAAAATAGGGTCGAAGCTTTCGAGATGAGTGAATTAGGTAGAGAGCTAACTTCTCCATTAAGGGATGTCTCGATTCTGCCCCCAGTAACCTTTTACTGACATAATATACGGGTCTTTGCCCTTTTTCTTCTTCCCGCACGAGTACTGCGCGTATGGCATGCTCGGTCGTGGCAAGGTATAGGTACCGAACTTCTCCCGTAATGGGTTTTGACAAGATGGGAGGTTCTGCGAGGTGTTTCTTGAGTTCTTGAAAATCCAACTCGCATTCCTCCATCCATTCGAATTTCTTGCCTCCCCTCAAAAGGTTGAAAAATGGAAGACACCGATCCGTAGATTTCGAGATAAACCTACTTAGTGCTGCCATCCTGCCAGTCAAATTTTGGACATCTTTATGCTTCCGAGGTGAGGGCATATCAATCAGAGCCTGGATTTTGTCTGGATTAGCTTCTATTCCCCGAGCATTTACAATGAAGCCCAGGAATTTTCCTGAAGATACTCAGAAAGAGCACTTCTGAGGGTTAAGTTTCATGTTATATCTCCGTAACACGGCGAATCATTCTTCAAGGTTATCCACATGGTTATTGTTAAGTTGAGATTTAACTAACATATTGTCAACATAAACTTCCATGTTATTACCTATTTGTTCGGAAAACATCATGTTCACGAGTCACTGGTAAGTGGCTCTAGTATTTTTTAGCCTAAATGGCATGACGTTATAACAATACAGCCCTTTGTCTGTTATGAAACTCGTATGCTCTTGGTCAAGGGCATGCATGGAAATATGGTTATATCAAGAATAGGCATCCATGAACGACATGAGTCCATGCCCTGCCGTGGCATCCACGAGCTGGTTGATCCGTGGTAAATGGAAGGAGTCCTTGAGGTCCACGTAGTTAATACAGGTCCGCCATGTCCCGTTAGGCTTCGGGAATAGTACCGAGTTGGCTACCCAATCGGGGTAAAAAGCATCCCTGATGAATTAGTTTGCTTTTAACCTATTGACTTCCTCTTTAAGGGCCTTCTTCCTATCGTCATCCAGTAGTCTTCGCTTTTGCTGCTTCGGCGGGAAGCTTTTGTCAATATTTAACGCGTGGCTCACCACATTTGGACTTATCCCTATCATGTTCGAATGTGACCATGAAAATACATCCTAGTTCTTCTTCAAAAAGAAAATTAATTGCTATTTGGTTTCTTCGGGGAGGTTTTTCCAGACCTTTACTGTTTTCGGGGGGGTCTGCTTCTTCGAGACTGATTTCTTCAAGCTCTCCCAATGGCTCGAGATCATCTCTTTCCTCTACTCTTGGATCGATTTCTTCATCTATCTCCAAGACAGTCCCGTCCTTATTCTGAATATCGACGAGCGCTTGTGCGCTTGTTTGCTTCTTTCCTCTTATGGAAATGCTATAGCATTCCCTTCCGGCTAACTTGTCTCCCTTCAGTGTCCCGATGCCACTAGAAGTCGGGAACTTGATGGCCAAATGCCTTACAGACGAGACTGCCCCCAGCCCTACTAGGGCGGGTCTCCCGAGCAGCACGTTGTAGGCCGATGGAAGGTCCACTACTACAAACTCCATCATCTTGGTTGTTGAGACTGGGTAGTCTCCCAAGGTCACAGGGAGTTCAATGGACCCCATACAGGCAATCCCTTCTCCTGAAAAACCGTATAGCGTCGTTGCACAAGCTTTGAGGACACGAAGCGTGAGTCCCATCTTTTCTAAGGTGGCCTTATAGAGAATTTTCACTGAGCTCCCATTGTCAATGAGAACTTGGTGAACCCTCTTGTTCGCGAGCTGGAGAGTGATAACCAATGGGTCGTTGTGAGGAAACTGAACATGGGACACATCGTCCTCAGAAAAGGATATAGGCTGAGATTCAACCTTTTGATACTTTGGAGCTCTGGGTTCGGGTTAATAAGGGGACCCGTCCCTAGTTTTCAGCTCATTCACATATCTCTTTTGGGCGTTCTTGCCCGATTCTGCGAGGTGAGGCCCGCCCGAGATGGTTACCACATCTTCTCCATCAATCGGAGGGGGTCTCTCTTCTTTCCTAGCCCAGGAATTGTTGTTTTGGGTAGGCGAAAGTCCAGCTGTCCTCTGGCTGGTAGAAGCCTGATTATTGTTCTGGTTCCTGACATACTGCCTGAAGTATCCTCTCGAGAACAGACCTTCGATCTCGTCCTTCAATTGCCTGTACTCATCAGGAGTGTGCCCAGTATCTCTGTGAAATCGACAGTATTTACTGGAGTCTCTCTTGGACTTTTGGTTTCTCATGGGGTCTGGACGCCTGAAAGGGACCTGGTTTTCATTAGCCACGTAAAAATTCTCCCGAGACTCGTTGAGCTCAGTGTACACCTTGTACACGGAGAAATACCTTTCCCCTTTCTTCTTCTTTCTGCCTTCCGCCTCGGGGCTACTTTCTTCATTCTTCTTCCTTTTGGAAGGGTTTTCTGCAGGGGGTTTCAAGGCTGATGGGTCTGCCGAGGTCGAGGGAGATTTTATGTTTGTCATTGTACTTATTGGCTGAGAGGTCATATTCAGTGTTGACCTCGCCTCTTCTACATTGAAAAACCTTTGAGCTCGCCTATTAAACTCGGTTATTGACCTCACAGGCTTCCTCTGCATATCTTCCGAGAGGGGACTTCCCGACATTACCCCAGCTCGAACGGACATTAAATGACTGCTGTCGTCTACATCCCGAGCTTGGGCGACTTCCAGATTGAATCTTGTAAGGTAGCTTTTTAGCGTTTCATTTGGTTGTTGTCGGACATTGGTCAGGGTCGATGCCTCAGGCCTTATCCTGATCATGACTCTAAATTGCTTCTTGAAATCTTTTGACAACTGATCCCAAGAAGTGATTGAATGCCTCTTATATTTTTCGAACCAGTTTTTCACTGGTCCTGTAAGCGATGTTGGAAACAGCATGCATCTGAGCTCATAACCCACATTACTTTCCCTCATTATAGTGTTAAATGTACTTAAATGACTGTACAAGTCGGATTTCCCTTCAAAAGGTGGGACATGAGGAATCTGAAACCCTTGAGGAAATAGATTGTTGGAAATGTGGGGAGCAAATGGTTCTAGCTCCTCATCAGAAACTTCGTCCCGATTCTGACCTCGCTCATTCTGTAAGAGCCTAAATTCTCTTTCCAATTGATAAACTCTTTCCTAAACTGGATCCACAGGGGGTCTTGCCTGAAATTGGTTATCGTTGATCACAATTCCAGGTTCGCGCCTTCGCATGGGATCCTTGCCTCCATTTAGGCGATCTCTCAAGTCTGGGTTCGAGGGATTACCACTACCCTGATTTTGATTTAGGTGTTCCCACAGGTCAGGGTGGTTCCTTTGGTTCCCAGTATTTCTGCGTCCTTGATCATACATACTGACTGATCTGGTGTCCCCTGATTCGTCGCTGGCGAGGCTCGTCGCATGATTGTTTCGAGATGGATTCATTTCAGGCAGCCTAGTCTCTACAGTACGAGATCGAGACATTTGGCTTCTTGTAGGCTGGGCGCCTCTCCGTTCTCTAGTAGCTTCTCCATTCCCCTGTTTATGTCCAGCCCGCCTTTCCCTATCACCCTAAGTCAGTTGTGTGTTTCTCCGAGGAGGTGAGGGATATCTTATTGGCGATGGAGGGAACCGTATGGGTGATGGTGGCTGCCACCCATTTCGGGGTCTGGATGGTCCTGAGTTCGCCTGTGCCGGCTCGGTAACATTCTGTGAGTTACCAGGATTCTGAGTCCGAGCCTCTGCAGGGGCTCGGTTATTCCCAGTTTCAACTGGTAACTCTACAGTTGAGTTAACCAGAGCTCTAGCCCGGGTGTTTCTTCAGGGCCTCGAGGGAGCATGCTGTTCTGCCGGTGGCGGAGGTTGCTCCGTTCTTCTTATGGAAGCGTTTTTTAGAGGTCGCCCACGAGGCCTGCGGGGAGGAACATGAACGTCCCGCGGAGGTGGGGCTTGGACTTCAGTCGGAGGTTGGGGCTGAGCCGCCTGCGCTTCCGCAGCTAATCTAGCTAGCTCCTCGCTACGCAGCCAACTGTTTTCTTAACTTTCAGTTCTCGAGTTCCACAATGGGGACATACCGCTCAGGATTATAATACATGTTCTCATCGTCCCTGGGAGTCGGAGGTGTCGGAGATCCTCGAGAATCAGAGGACTCACTTCTCTCTTCTGGTTCTGGATTCATCATCGGTTGCTTCCCAAGGCGGTGTTGATAGTTTTCTTCAGGAATATTCTGATCACTTGCGGCCATAGCTAATCAGGGATTGTACTGCTTAAGGCTCTCAATGAAAGCACCAAATTGTTGACGCTGTTTTTCGTCAACTTAAAATGTAGAGTAATTAAATAATAGGAACTATGGCGCAGGATAAAAATATGGTAGAAAAACAAGAGTTTTACGTGGTTCAGCAGTTAACTCTGCCTAGTCCATGAGTCAATTTTATTAAGACTTGGAGTTTTCTGGAAATCTTTCAAAGATGAATTCTCCAGAGTTTCTCTCAAGATAGCAAAAGATCCTTCCTTTACAAGTATACATGACCTCTCTATTTATAGAGAGTTTTCAGAGTTCATTCTCACATATTTCGATAAGATACTCCTACTTATTAATTGAAATAATGATATTAAATGTTGTAACTCCTATATACAAGGAAACGTCCTCTAAAGACTAGGAAAACGGATAACAGACTTGTTAGTATCCCTTTAATGTCGGGACGTTACAACAATAAATATCTTTAAATGTATAAAGTGTGTTACATCAGATGATTCATCAAATCTCCGAGATCAGCAATCAACATCGCATGAGTCAAGGTTTACAGACAGGTTACGAACTGGCCATCTTATTACAAGACCTACTTGGAGCAGATAAATTCTATCGAGGTTGTCATGATTCGAGCCTGCACTCTTTAAACTCGGACTATTCGATCTAAAGGCACTCGGTAACGGATGTATCCCGATGCTATGCCTTTCGAGCCTGGAAAGAATCTCGAGGTTACATGTCTTCGAGATTGCCATCTTGCCTCGGAGGTTTGACCTTAAACATGTGTTTTATATAACTCGAGCTCATACTTGACGAGTCCAGCTTTCGAGGTCATAATTTCTGGTCTCAAAAATTGGGTGTAACAAACAACAACAACAACAACCACAACAACAACAACAATAATAATAAATAAAAGCACATGTACAAAAAAAATTCTGAACTTTGTTTTCAATACTTTAATTTGTCAGAATTTTTCAAAAACCTAAAGGAGATTCGTTATACAATGAACATTGAACACCATCATGAAAAAAAAATTATGGTCAAAATGTATTCACGTGTCCATATAAAAAGCATGTTGTATGAGTAGGGTGAAAATGAATCACTATCCCATAATCTCCCAAAAAACATTTTAAAATATATATTTATTAATTACAAAAGAGTATGTAGCGCAGTTATATTTTCTAGTTATTACATGTAGATGAAGAAGATCTCTCCATTATTCTTTTCAAAATTAAAATAATGACTAAATGAAATAGTGAAAAAAAATTACCATTTCAATAAAACAAAATAAATGAAAAAAAACTATTCGTAAATTGTAATCGCACTTAATTTTCACTTAATTCTAAAGACAACATTTACAAAATATGATATAACACAACATGTAGAACATAATCATTTTTGAGAGAAAATATATGTTATGTTTTTGGAATGCGCTTGAAATCGTAATTACAATTTATGGAAAAAAAAAAGAAGGAAAAAGAATTGCATGTAATCTGATAAATGATAACCAAAAGTGTTAAATATATATTAATTATGTGATTATGCAAATTTAATGCTATACAAGTATTAGCAAATGTCGTTAAACAATTGCGTTCAATTAATATGAGTAAAAATTTATTTTATTGGAGTGTTGTTATTTGGCACCTTAAGGTGCCCAACACCACATGAGGTGGTATCTCATGATTGGTTAGCGATATCTCAGAATATTTTTTAAATTTAAATAAGTGGGACACGATATTAGATTGTAATAATAGCGGTATGCCACCTCTTTGTGATGTTGGACACCAATGGTGCTTCTTAGCAATTCTCTATTTATCGTTCACCAAATCAAATGATCATCTTGAGGAGGTGGAGGCCAATATTACTATATGTATGTTATATGAAAGAGACATGCTGATTAATCCTTATCTAACAAGTACTCATCGGAAGAAAAAGAGGAAGTCTTGGCAAGGACGTGGGATAGTAGTGAAAAGGTTAATTGATCAATACTTGAGTAAACCAAAGTTGCTTGTGTTCTGTCAATCCTTCTTTCCATACCTGTTTCTATCAATACGTGACATCCGTCTCTATTGAATAAAAGAAAGAAAGTGTACATCAATGTCGTTTTCCATTCGGGGATGAACAGTCGACTCCTCAAACTTGTAGATCTATCGTCGTTTTCCTGGATTGTCACATGAACGGTCCACCCATGTCCAACGTCTCTGTCGCACGCCCAAAGTGAAGGGAAGAGAAGTTACCCAATGTCTTCATTGCACGCCCAGTGTCTCCCATACTGTGTGAACTACTCACTGTCGAGATTACCAAACCGTGAGAGACTGATGGAACCAGTGCCGGTGGATGAGAGCCGTTCATGAGAGTGGTTATTGGTTAACAATAGAGAGATTGACATCCATAGACCATTATTTTCAAATATGAACACTACTACAAAATTGGGCTTTTCCGACACCCAACCAACTACAATATTGCTACTAATAAAGAGCTACAACTTCTAGTGTTTCAGGAACTCAAGAGAAAGAGCACAGCAGCTGCTGCACTCAAGTCACTTCAACATAAACTTGAGAAATACAGGACAGAGTTGAACAACTCGTACAAGAATACTCAAGTACCAATCTGATGAAATATATTTTGATTAAGTTTGCTATGTAATTTTTTTCTTTGTAATATGTAAATTTGGTTTATTTTTTTATTGTTGACTGTTGTTCGTGTAATAAATTTATAAAATTGTTGAATAAAAAAGTTTATAAGTTTATTTCTTTTATTAGAAAGTGTTAGAACTAATCAAATATAAATTTAATGTTACTAATGTTAATTTGATTTAATTTTTGATGTGCATTCCTTTACTATTTGCAATGCCCTCTGGTGTGGAAAATTTGCGACAGTTAAAAAATGTCACCATAGAAAGCCAATCACAACACCTAATAACTGTCGGCGTTGCCAGAAACGGCGACATCTATTAACTGTCAGCGTTGCCGGCAACGAGGACTTCTAATAACTGTCGTCGTTTCCAGCAACAACGACACCTATTAACTTTCGCCGTTGCCGGCAATGGAAACACCTATTAACTGTCGGCGTTGCTAACAACGGCGACGATGTTTAACTGTCGGCGTAGCTACTCCTTAATAGTCAGTGTAACTACTCCTACAACGCATAGGCAAATACAACAGCTAGTCGACTGTTGTCATTGCTCAATAACGACAGTTAAAAACTGTCGAGAAAGCTCATTTTTGTAGTAGTGGAAACAATAATTTAAATAAATAACATCATATTTAAATTATTTGTAAATAAATATAATTATTCAACTTAAATATATAATTCACGAATTTTGTTACAAATAGTTTTTGTTATGAAAAAATAGCTCAAATTTGTTTAATAAAAATTTATATTATATTTAAAATATAGCTATAAAATTTTATTAAAAATATTATTATTTAGACAATAATATACTACATGTAAAATATATATTTTCTTTTAGTATTTTTATAATGAACATTTTGTAACACCCTAAATTCAATAAAAAAAATTAAAAATATCAATTAGATATCATAAAATAGTAGGGTTAATTATGTTAGAAGAAAACTACAACTTATTCATATATAAGTATTGGATATCCCGTAATTTAAAAAATTGAATAAAATATATCCTAGACTTAGATTTGGTCAACAAATTTTATCAATATATAAATATATATATATATATATATATATATGACCAAACTAACATTAGATATATGTAATTAAATCATTAAAATTAATTTGAAAAAATATTTTACCACATGTCATATTTTTATTGGTCCAACTAATAAATTTTAAAAAAATTAATTTAAAATTACAAAATTAATTAAAATACATTTTAAATTACAAAAATATATTTCATTTAAATAACTATCTATTTTTTAAACAGTAGTTTATTAATCACAATAACTTCACAAGTAAACATGCCAACTATGCAACACAGTTTATGTTTATGTTTAAAATAAATTAAGTTATATATTTAATTCAAAATTTGTGCAAAAGAAATCATGTAGTAAATACATCGAATTAAATAAAATTTGAACAATAAATCCATATAATTAATTTTGAGGGAAATATATAAATAAGCATGCATATACAATATCTACTTTTGGAAAAATCTTACTACCAAGAATTGTTTCATGATCTACCTATCAAGTATACAAATATTATAATTATCTATGCATTAATAAATAAAGTAATGATCAGACGCTTTTTTTTTATTATCTTTTTTATAAAGTATATTATGTTTGCTCAAATTTGGAATTAAAAATTATAATTCATAAAGAATTACAGTAAGGATTATAAGAATTTCCATATTAAAATAAAAAATATGGATTGCAATTATAAATTTATTTTATAGGTAGAAAATAAAATTAAAAATATATAATTAATATAATAAACAAAATATATAAAAAAAAATTAATTTATATTAGAATAGTTTGTATATCTTTTTCATGTAAAACAATACAAAGTGTTCACTCCTTAATCATAGAATGGTTAATATTTATTTATATTTTTTTATTATTTATCCATATTTTATAACACAATAATTATGTTTTAAATATGTAATATCATTACGTATTAACATCTAATAACATACTATAAGTACAATATATTTATATTATGTTATTTCATGTAGTAATATGGAACATAATTTTATTATTATAAATATATAATTAATGTGCTACAATATAGGGATATCCTAGCTGAGACCCTTTAATTTAAAACATATTATATTCTATCAAAAACTTAATTCAGTATATCATCAATTTCTAAACATGGCAGAGATAAGCAATGAAATGTTTCATTTCGGATTCTAGAATACTACAGTAAGTCGAATGAAAAAGAAGGATACAATACAATAAAGCAAACCATTTGACGAATTTCTGAGGAGGGACTTATTGTCGGCACTTAGGAACGGATGGTGCTTCCATTAAATACAATCAATAAGTACAAGAATCAAATTACAAGATTATAACCAGTTTGGAATCAATAAAGATGCAAATCAGGGAAGAAAAATAATAATGTATTAATATCATTTACAATATCTTAAAATGGAGACAAATCTTGACTAGTATGTCTAACTCTATCAATTATAACTTTAGAGTCCATTTCAACAAGGTCAATATGTAATGAAATTGCACTACACCATTTAAGGGTGTATAAAAGTGCATGAGCTTCCACGACCATTGGCGAGTAGTTTCCCTAGTGGGAATTGCAAAACTAGCCAACACTTTTCCTTTATGATTTCAAACCACAGCTCCAAAACTCATTATGCCACTTTTAGCATTTACTGGTGCATATATATTTACTTTTAGTTTATTAGTTAGGGGAGGAATCCATTGAACATTCGTCCTCCTGACTTTGTCTTCTTTAACAAATTTATTATTTTCATGAGCTTCACAATAGTTTATTAGTTGGGGGAGGAATAGTCGTTCAATATGGGACAAACGACTATAGATACCTTTCGAGGTTGACTTCAACTTATAGGGAAGGTACTCCCCCCGCCTCCTCTGAAGATCGGGGAATTACGTGGTCATCGAGCACGAGCTCGGGGGAGAGTTCCAGTTAGGTTTCTCTCTCTTGTCTTTTTATTCTTTGCCTGTCTGCATCATGCTAACTTTTTTTTTTGTCTTGGAATATCTCATAATGCTATGTAAATGTGCAGGTGATATGGATTCTGATCTTGACACTGTGCTCGCTAGTGGCGAGGGAGCCCAAAGGAGTAAGCGCTCGAGGGGGTCGCGAATATTAGACCGACCTGCCAAGGTCCTTAAGAGGACCGAGAAGACACCTCCTCCACCAGCTCCAGCTGTTATGAGCCCAGCTGTGGATTCGAATCCTTAGGTCGAAGCGTCCTCTTTGGTCGTCCCTCCCGTGGTTCCTCCGACCCTAGTCCACTCCACACTTGGTCCACCTCCGAAAAAGCCTTCGGCCTCCAAAATGCATCTGTTGTCGATTTCTACTCACGTCGAAGAGTATGTAATCGACAATGCTGCCGGATCCCATGGGGCTACACTCGGCTTGGACATTCTGTCTCGAGTGGGTTAGAGCTTTAGTGGCTTTGACGCCCCTCATTGGCAGTTTTTTAACAGTGCTCGAGATTGCAACACACTTTATGAGAAGAGTATCGAGCTCACTGCTAGGGTAACTCCCCTCATCTTGTTATTAGTTGAACTTGTACTTAGTTCATGTTCTAATTTGATTTCTTTGTATGTCAGACTCTTGCTGTCTCTACTCAACTTAATTATAAGTTGAATAATGAGGTCCATTCGAGCAAGTCTTATGCCCAGGAGGTGAAGGATCTCTAACTCAAGCTTAGTGATGAGCTCAAGGCCACAAAGGAAAAGATGGAGGCTGAAGCTGAACAACTAAAGGCCAAGACAATTGAGCTCTAGAAGGTGAATGCCTAGCTCGCGAAGCTTGAGAAGATTAATGCCAAGCTTGAGGAGGAGAAGGCGGCCACTTTCGAGATTATGGAGGGAAAAAAGGCTCGTCTCCTTGCAGAGTTTAAGGAGAGGAAGGATCGGGCGGTCGACCTGGCCATGTATAGGATCTGGGCCAGTAATGCCGATCTCGATACCTGCTTCTTAGGCTCTTTTGAGGAAGAACTAGTGGCCAAGTGGCAAACTTGGCTCGATGAGGAGGAGGTTGCTCGGGAGGAGGCAGAGAGAGCCAAGGAGGATGCTGAGAAGGCTAAGGAGGATGCTCCTCCCTCCTAAGTCTCCACATGGGACTGCATCTCTTAAAAAAAAAATTGTAATAGTTTTTTATCTTCTGCTTTTTATGCCCCTGAGGCTAAGACAATTTATAGCTCATCAAAGATCTATTTTCTTATGATATTTATGATACCGTATTTGACTTTACTTTAATATTTTTGCTTTACGTTTCTTAGGTCGAAATATTTCACACAATTTATATTAAGGTGTCCTTATGTCTGTTTATTCATACAAACACGCAGTGGATTTTTATGCTCGAGCTTCAATGCATTCATGCATAGTTTACACGATATATCCGTATCTGATCTCGTTATTTGTCAAGGTCGGAAGTTACTTTTACCATACACCCGAAAGTACTTCTATGGCGTGTAACGTAGGTGGTTTAGTTATATCTTACTTTTTTAGTTACTTTTCCTTGTCCTTGGGTAGCTCCCTTATGAGGTCAAAACCATCTTTTTGCAGGATATTCCAGCCTCGATCTCGGCTTAGCTTGAAGTAGGTTGTGTTCCATCTTACTATCGATTAGTTTTCACTGGTTCGTTCCAAACCTATTCAAGTCGTGCTTGGTTTGTAATCCATACACTTATATTTTTGATCTAGTTATATCTAGATCGCGTATTTGGTTACATCCAAACACTTTTATTTTTCCGTAATTTGGTTATATCCAAAACATCTTAGCTCGCGTATTTGATTATATCCAAACACTTTATTTTTAATAATTTGGTTATTTCCCAACTATCTTAGCTCGTGTATTTGGTTATATCCAAACACTTTATTTTTAATAATTTGGTTATATCCAAACTATCTTAGCTCACGTATTTGGTTATATCCATACACTTTATTTTTAATAATATATGCTATTTCATTTTTTTCAAGCTGATGGTATATGTACCACTAATGCCCCCTTAATATCCTATGAGTGTGACCATAGGTTATTAAATTAAGAGAGTTTGCAAAAAATACAACATATAGAAATGAAATCGAACTTTATTTGAATAATTTATTAATAGGAACATAGTACAGATAAACAAGTATGGTTACAGGTGACATCATTCCTACACTATTGATAGTAAGGTCGTAGATGTTTGCCATTCCATGCTCATGGTATCAAACTCCCATTCAATCTTGCCAACTTGTAGGCGCCAGGTCGAATAACTGATTCGATCTGATAAGGTCCTTCCCAATTGGGCCCGAGTACATGTAGATTCCAACAACTTTACTCAGCTAGTTAGATATTAGTAGTAATAGTAATAGCTAGTAGTAGTTGTAGTATGTTTATGACTGTGGATTTTGGTTCAAGCCGGGACTTAGTTGGAAACTCCTAGCAATAGTTATGAATTTTATAAGTTTAACCTATAGTTTAAGAATATTAATTATAACATAAGGTTTGATTAATATTGCTGGTTATTAATATGATAATTATTATAACCTAAGGTTTAGTTAGAGCCAATAAGAATATGGCACTTGTCATGAGCATAGTTATTCCTAAGGTTTAGATAGAGCCAATAGGATTATGACACTTGTCATATGCATGGTTATTAAGGAATTATTATTTCAATGATAAAATAAGGGAAATATAAGACTTAGTCTTCACCAGAATATGTTAGGAGCATGACATTTGTCATAGTTTTATTTATTTGTGGATTAGGTTAGATAATTAAATAGATTTTTCGTAATTTAGGGTACTTTATCTTCCGACCTATTTTTTACCTTGTTATGTTATGAATTTCGAAAAATAGTATTTCCATAAAGTTGTAGATAATTGAATTTTCTTTCTATGGGTATAAAGAGAGTCTAAATCAGAGTCCTACAACTCCAGATATGTTGATTTTATTGTAGGTGAGTTTAGAGTTACGAGATTTAGGGAGTTAGAAGTTAGGATTCTATTTGTTTTTATTATTTTTGTTTTATAAATCAAGCTTTAACTCCTTAAACCTCTCTCTGAATAATTTGACCAAGTCCTAAGCCTTTGGCTGAAGAATATTCAAATATTTTCAATAAAATTCATTATTTTTATTCAAAGCGAAAAAGAATATTTTTATTCCTAGAACTCTATAAATAGGACCTAGCACCAAGCCTTTTCATTCATTCTTCAAGCATTAATCAGAGCCTTCCAAGTGCTAGTGAGACTATAGAGTGATAAACACTTGGATTGGGGTTATAAGCTTAATCATTATAAGCTTAATAAACACTTAGGAAGTAAGGTTATAGTGTATTTCGGTTTCGAGGTATAGTTCGATCATAGAAGCATTCAAGGTATTCCTAATTCTAATTCATTTTGGTATTGTTTTCCTTAAGTTCTTATAGTTTTCTACTCAGCATCCTAACTTTATTCTTTATTCTTGGTTAGGAAATCTAAGATCTTGAACATAAGATTCTTGGTAAGTATATTTTCGATGGTATAGTTCTTTCATTCTTTTCATCCCTTTCTCTTTAGTATATTCACCTTTCTTTGATGGTTTATAGGAGTGTTCCAAAGTCCCAAATCTATTCTCATATCCCGGTACTTTTGGTAAGGAAAATAGGATAGGATATTATGTGTTATGCCATATGTTATCTTATGATTTATGTGTTATGTTAACTTATGATTTGTGTGATATGTATGTTTGTAGACTTGGGCATATGACCTGTACAACTAACAAGCCCCAATAAATTTATGGGCATATGACTTGCTTAGCCAGCAAGCCCCACGAATCTAATGGGCATATGACTTGTTTAGTTTATGGGACCCTAAGTAATAATGGCCATTATAGTATATGTGACATATGTTATGATATGTTTTAGTATATGTTGATATCAATTTTATGTATATGATTTATGTGTTAGATTTTCCTTGCTGGTCATTAGGCTCACTCCTTTATATTTATATGTGCAGGAAAATAGCTTTGGTGGCGGGAAAGGTTCTGGGAAGCTTGGGGATGTGTATTGAGACAGAATGGAATCGAAGGATCGAGCGTTCAATTTGAGGATGAAGTCTTTTAATTATGGTTTTCTATGTATCTTTCCGCATTTGGTTTGTAATAAGCTTTAATTAAGTTTTCATTATGTCAAAGTTATGTTTTGTTTCAACAATGAGATCCCAATGTCCTACTTATGAATTTTATATAGTTTTGAACATTTACCTCACAGTTTTGAAATAAAGTTATGGTTATTTCATATGTACGTTTTCTTAAGATTAGTATAGTAGTCATTAATGGTCCAAAGTCTGGAATAGTTGGGTCGTTACAGCACACCAGCAGCTAGGTCCCTTGTTGCCAAGAACACACGCCTCAGCGCCACATCTCCCACATTGAATTTTCTATCTCGAACTCTTTTATTGAAATACCAGGTAGCTTGCTGTTGGTATTCAGCATTTTTTAGCTGAGCCTCGTCCCTTCTTTCTTCAATCAGGTCCAGACTTACTTTGAGCTAGGAATGGTTAGAGGCTTGGTCATAAGTGTGGGCACGAATTGTGGGTATTTCGTCTTCGATTGACAGCATAGCCTCGCATCCATATGCCAAAGAAAAGGGGGTGTGTCCCGTTGAAGTACGAGCTGTGGTTCAATATGCCCACAAAACTTGAGGAAATTCTTCGGGCCATTTCCCTTTTGCTTCTTCCAACTTTTTCTTCATAGAGCTCTTTAGTGTTTTGTTTACAGCTTCAAGCTGGCCATTAGCTTGGGGATGGGCCACAAAGGAGAAGTTCTTTATTATCCCATTTTTCTCGAAAAAGTTGGTAAACAAATCGCTATCGAATTGAGTATCGTTATCGAACACAATCTTCCTTGGCATCCCATATCGACATATAATGTTCTTTACCACAAAGTCCAAGACTTTTTCAAGGTAATTGTCGCTAGAGGCTCGGCCTCAGTCCACTTCGTAAAGTAATCTACTGGGACTACTGCATATTTGACTCCATCTTTTCCAGTTGGCAACGAGCCTATGAGGTCAATTCCCTAGACTGCGAATGGCCATGGGGAGGTCATCATACTTAGCTCAAAAGGATGAGTTCGAGGGATTGTTGTGAATCATTGGCACTTGTCGCATTTCTTGATGTAATCAAATGAATATGCTTTGATGGTAGGCCAGAAGTATCCTTGGTGTATGATTTTCTTGGATAGGCTATGCCCCCTAGTGTGGTCTCCATAGAATCCTTCATGAATTTCTTCCATGATCCTCTTAGCCTCAGGTGGAGTCACACATCGGAGCAATGGCATAGAGTATCCTCTTCTATATAGCCTTCCATCCACTACGGTGTACCTGGGGATCTGATACATTAGTTTTCGAGCCTTGGTCCGTTCTTCTTGGTGAATGCCCGTTTCAAGGTACCTAATTATCAGGGTCATCCAGGTTGGCTCAGAGTTAATCATGCATACATCCTTCTGTTCAGGCTCAGTTATACTGTTCAGGCGGTACGTCGAAAGATGTTCGATTGGCACGACGTTCAGCTCGTCGACCTCGGTGGATGTGGCGAGCCTGGCTAAGGCGTCTGCATTCAAATTTTTCTCTCGGGGAACCTGTTCTATCGTGTAAAATTCGAATTGCTCAAGGGCTGCCTTCGCCTTTTCTAAATATGCAGCCATTCTCGTCCCGCGAGCTTGGTATTCCCCTAAGATTTGGTTGACCACCAACTGGGAGTCACTGTAGCAATGTACCGCCTTAGCCTTGAGTTCCTTGGCTATTCAAAGTCCTGCTAGTTGAGCTTCGTATTTCGCCTCATTGTTTGACGCTTTTAAGTCAAATCTCAAAGCGGAGTGAAATCGACTTCCTACTGGGGTGATCAGTATTATTCCTGCCCCCGAACCATTTTCGTTGGAAGACCCATCAACATAAATTTTACACAGTTCGCGGACTGGGGTTATAACTTCATCGTTGGTCACTCCAGTGCATTCTACTATGAAGTCTGCCAGGGCCTGTCCTCTTATAGTTGTCCTCAGATGGTAGGTGTTCAACGACCCATTTTAGTAATTGGCCTAAGGTTTCTGGCTTGGACAATACTTGTCTTAGTGGTTGATCGGTCAGCACATGAATGGGATGCGCCTGGAAATAAGGTCAGAGCTTTTGAGATGAGTGAATTAGGCTGAGAGCCAGTTCTCTATTGAGGGGTATCTCGATTCTACCCCCAACAACATTTTGTTGACATAGTATACAGGCTTCTGCACCATCTGTTTTTCTTGGATGAGAATGGCGCTAATGGCGTGCTCGGTCGTAGCAAGATATAGGTACAAAATTTATTCTATGATGGGTTTCGACAAGATGGGTGGCTCCGTGAGGTGCTTCTTAAGCTCCTGAAAAGCTAACTCGCATTCTTCTATCCACTCGAATTTTTTGCCTCCCCTCAAAAGGTTGAAAAATGGAAGACAACGATCTATAGATTTCGAGATAAACCTACTTAGTGCCGCCATCCGCCCAGTCAAACTTTGGACATCCTTATGCTTTCAAGGTGAGGCCATAACAATTAAAGCCTGGATCTTGTCTGGATTAGCTTCTATTCCCCGGGCGTTTACAATGAAGCCTAGGAACTTTCTTGACGATACTCCAAAAGAGCACTTCTGGGGGTTGAGCTTCATGTCATATCTCTGTAACACGACAAAGCACTCTTCAAGGTCTTCCACGTGGTTATTGTTATGTTTAGATTTAACTAACATATCATCAACATAAACTTCCATGTTATTACCTATTTGTTCGAAGAACATCATGTTTACGAGTCGTTGGTAGGTGGCTCTAGCATTCTTGAGTCCAAACGGCATGACATTGTAGCAATAAAGTCCTTTTTCTCTCACAAAACTCGTATGCTCTAGGTATGGAGCGTGCATGGAAATCTGGTTATATCCAGAATAGGCATCCATGAACGACATTAGTCCATGCCCCGCTGTGGCATCTACAAGCTGATCGATCTAAGGTAGGGGAAGTAGTCCTTAAGGCAGGCCTTATTGAGGTCTGAATAATCAATACACGTATGCCATGTCCCGTTAGGTTTCGGAACTAGCAGCGAGTTGGCGACCCAATCGGGGTAAAAGGCATCTTGAATGAATCAGTTTGCATTCAATCTGTCGACTTCTTCCTTTAGGGCCTTCTTCCCGTCGTCATCCAGGAGTCTTCGCTTTTGTTGCTTCGAGGGAAAGCTCTTGTCAATATTTAGAGCATGGCTTACCACATTCAGATTTATCCCTACCATATCTGAATGCGATCATGCAAAAACATCCTAGTTCTTTTTCAAAAAGCAAATTAATTTCTATTTCGTTTCTTCTGGAAGGTTTTTCCCTACTTTCACTGTCTTCGGGGGGTCCTGACTTCTTCGAGCTCTTCTAATGGCTCGAGGTCAGCTCTTTCCTCTATTCTTGGATCAATTTCTTCGTCTATCTCGAAGACTATTCTGTCCTTATTCTAAATCATGACAAGTGTTTGTGCACTTTTCTGTTTCTTTCCTCTAATGGAAATGCTATAGCGTTCCCTTCCTGTGAGCTGGTCTCCTTTCAGTGTCCCGATGCCACTAGAAGTCGGGAACTTCATGGCCAAATGCCTTACAGACGAAACTGCCCCCAACTCTACTAGGGCGGGTCTCTTGAGCATTACGTTGTAGGTCGATGGTAGATCTACTACAACGAATTCCATCATCTTGGTTGCCGAGACCAGGTAGTCACCCAAGGTTACAGGGAGTTCAATAGATCCCATACAGGCAATCCCTTCTCCTAAAAAGTCGTACAATGTCGTTGCACAGGCCTTTAGGCCATGAAGCGTGAGTCCCATCTTTTCTAAGGTGGCCTTATAGAGGATATTCACTGAGCTCCCGTTATCAATCAGGACTCGATAAACCCTCTTATTCGCGAGCTGAAGGGTGATGACCAGCGGGTCATTGTGAGAAGACTGCACATGAGATGCGTCGTCCTCAGTAAAATTTATAGGTTGAGATTCAACCCTTTGGTGTTTCGGAGCCCTGGGTCCGGGTTCGTAAGGGGGCCTGTCACCAATTTTCAGCTCATTCACGTATCTTTTTTGGGCATTCCTGCCCGATCCTACGAAATGAGGTCCCCCCGAGATGGTTACAACATCTTCTCCATCAATCGGAGGGGGTCTCTCGTCTTCCCTTGCTCGGGAGTTATTGTTTTGGGCAGGCATTGGTGCAGCTGCCCTCTGACTGGTAGAATCCTGATTGGGATTTTGGTTTCTTACATATTGCCTGAAATATCCTCTCGAGATCAGGCCTTCAATCTCGTCTTTTAGTTGCCTGCATTCATCGGTTGTGTGTACGATATCTCTATGGAATCTGCAGTATTTACTAGAATCTCTCTTTGCTTTCTAGTTCCTCTTGGGGTCCGGACGACTAAAAGGGACCTGGTTTTCATTAGCCAGGTAGATATTTTCCCGAGACTCATTCAGCTTGGTATACACTTTGTACATGGAGAAATATCTTTCCCCTTTCTTCTTCTTTCCCCCTTCTGCCTCGGGATTATTCCCTTCATTCTTCTTTCTTTTAGAAGGGTTATCCACAGGGGGTTTCGAGGCAGTAGGGTCTGCCGAGGTCGAGGCAGAGTTTACGTTTGTTGTTGTAGTTATGGGCTGAGAGGCCATATTCAACGCTGACCTCGCCTCTTCTACATTAACAAACCTCTGAGCTCGTTGATTGAACTCGGTTAAGGACCTCACGGGTTTCCTTTGCATATCTTCCCAGAGAGGACTTCTAGGCATTACCCCAGCTCGGACAGCCATCAAATTACCACTGTCATCTACGTCATGAGCTCGGGTGACTTCCAAATTGACCACGGGCCTTATTCCAATCATGGCCCTGAATTGCTTCTTAAAATCTCTGGATAATTGATCCCAAGAAGCAATTGAATGCCTCTTATATTTTTCAAACCAGTATTTTGCTGGTCCTGTGAGCGAGGCTGGAAACAGCATGCATCTAAGCTCGTAGCCCACGTTACTCGCTCTCATAATTGTATTGAACATACTCAAATGACTGTATGGATCTGAATTCCCATCAAATGGTGGGACATGAGGAATTCATAACCCTTGAGGAAACAGGGTGTTGGAGATATGGGGGGGCGAAGGGTTCAAGTTCCTCATCAAAATCTTCATCCCGATCCCGACCTCGTTCATTTTGTAAGAGCCTGAACGCTCTTTCCAGTTGTTCAATCCTTTCTCGGACTGGATCAACGGGGGTCTGACTTGAAACTGGTTATCATTGATCACAATTCCAGCTTCGCACCTCTGCATAGGATTTTTACGTCCATTGAGGTGATCCCTCAGGTCTAGGTTCGAAGGGTTATCATTACCCCAATTTTGGTTCAGGTCTCCTGCAAATCTGGATGACCCCTTCGATTCCCAGTATTTCTGTATCCCTGGTCATACATACTGACCGATCTAGTGTCCCTTGAGCCTTCACTAATATGGTTCATTATGTGGTTGGTTCGAGATGGGTTCCTTTCTGGTTGTCTCGTCTCAATAGTGTGAGACCGAGAAACATGGCTTCTTGTGGGTTGGGTACCTCTATGCCCCCTAGCGGTCTCCCCATTCCAATGTTTTCGCCCCGCTCACCTTTCTCTATCACCCTAAGTCAGTTGCGTGTTTCTCCGAGTTGGAGAGGGATATCTTATCGGCGATGGTGGGTGCCTTATAGTTGATGGTGGCTACCATCCTTTATGGGGCCTAGAAGGTCCCGAGTTTTCCTGTGCTGGTTCAGGAACGTTCTGCGTGTTATCGAGATTTTGGGTCAGAGCCTCCGCGGAGGCACGGTTATTCCCAATTTTGGCCGGTACCTCAGTAGTTGAGTTGGCAGGAGCCCCAGCCCGGGTACTTCTCCAGGGCCTTGAGGGAGCAAGCTGTTCTATAGGTGGCGGAGGTTGCTCCGTCCTTCGCGTGGCAGCATTTTTGCGAGGTCGCCCACGAGGACTACGTGGTGGAACATGAACATCTCGCGGAGGTGGAGCTTGGGCCTCAGGCGGAGGGGGGGGGGGGGAGGCTGAGCCGCCTGCGCCTCAGCAGCCAATCTGGCTAGCTCCTCGTTACGTTTCTTGGCCTCCACCAACTGCTTTCGCAATTGACGATTTACAAGCTCCACAATAAGGACATATTGCTCATGGTTGTAGTACATGTCCTCGTCTTCTCTGGGGGCCGGTGGTGCAGGTGATCCTCGAGAGTCAGAGAACCCACTCCTTTCATCTGGGTCCGAATTCATCATCGGCTGCTTCCCAGGGCACTGGGGGTAGTCAACTTCCTCTAAGATTTACTCCTCAGGAATATTGGGATCATTCGCGACCATAGTTGATTCAGGGAGGCTTCTTCGACTGAATAGACTCACGTACGTACTACTTAATGCTCTCAATGAAAGCACCAAACTGTTGATATCGTTTTTCGTCAATTAAATCGTAGAGCAATTAAACAATGTAACTATGGTGCGAATGAATAAAAAAGAAAAGCAAGAGGGTTTTTACATGGTTCAGCAGTTAACTTTGCCTAGTCCACAAGTCTATGTCATTAAGGCTTATGGATTTTTGGAAATTCTTCAGAGATGAATTACCCAGAAATTATTCTCCAGCCAAAAAAATTTCATCCCTTACAAGTGGTCATTCTTCCTCTATTTATAGGGGAGGTTACAAAGTTCATTCCCACATATCTCGGAAAGATATTCTGTATATCAATTTAAATAATGACATTAAATGCAATATCTCCTACATATATGGAAACGTCCCACAAGAATCAGGAATGGATAACAGACTAAATAATGTCCCTTAAATGTTGGGATTATACAACAATAAATATGTTCATACGTAACGGGCTATCCCAGATGACTCATCAGATCTTCGAGATCAGCGATCGACCCTGTGGCTGTCAAGACTTATGGTACTGCTACGAGCTTGCCACCCTACTTCAGGACATGCTCGGAGTAGATTGACACTTTCGAAGATACCATACTTAAGACTGAACTTCCCAATCTCGGACTGTTTCATTCGAAGACAATCGATAATGGATGTATCCCAACGTCATGTCATTTCAAACTCAGAAAGTATCCCGAGGTTAAACATCTTCGAGGTCGTTTTTTTACTTCAGAGATCTTACAGCTGGACCATACAATGTTTTTATACATTTCGAGCTCACACTTGCGAGTCCAGTTTTCGAGGTCATAACCTCTGGTCTCGAAATCTAGGTGACCTGCATTTTTTAGAACAATTCTGATTCGAAGAAGAATGAGCAAGATTAGAGGACACAGTAAGATGATAAGCAGATTTGACAGAGAATAGTCCTAAAGAAGTTTGGCTCCAAATAAGGGAATCAATTTTACGTAAGGAAGTAAGAGGAATAATAAGAATTGAAGGGACACAATATCAACATAAAAATATTTATTCAATTTATCAACATCCCAACAATCATGTGGAGAAATAAAAAAAGAAATAAAATCTGAAGGTGGGGAGGTCTACCATTCATATGATATATACCAAAAATTCAGAATCGAATAGTCTCAAGTAGATCTAAATGAATTACCATTTCCAATTTTCCATATTAAGCCCCTATTAAGAAGGTCTCTTCCCCAAAGTAGACTTTTCCAAATAAAAGAAGGAGAATGAACTTTTTTATCCTCTAAAAAAATTTTTAGGTTAAAATATCTAGATTTTAAAATTCTAGCTAATAAGGAATTAGGGTTTTGAACGATTCTCCAAGCGTGTTTTGCTAACAGTGCCTGATTAAAATGAGTTAAAGATCTGAACCCCGGGCCCCAAAAAAACTTAGAACAATGTAAAGATGATCACTTTTTCCAGTGTATCTTATTATTAGCTCATGTTGAGCCCCACCAGAACTTAGTCATTAAAGATTCTATTTTATTACAAATACTTACAGGAATCCTAAAACATGACATTGCATAAAAATGTATAGCCTGGCTAATTGCCTTAAGTAAAACTTCTCTACTAGCCTTAGAGAAAGATTTATTATTTCAAAAATGTACAAAAGCTTAACCTTGTCTACTAAAAAATCAAACGAAAACTTTTTAGATCTATTAAAGCATTTAGGAAGGCCTAAATATTTACTAATAAATGGTTTATTCTCAAGACCTAAGAGTTCTAGAAACATAGCAGAATCAGAGACATTTTATTTGGAGAAAAAAGGCAGAGGATTTAGTAAAATTAACTAATTGACCCAAAACCTTATTATAAATATCTAAATTATCTTCAATATCAATAAAATAATTAATATTTATAGTAAAAAAAGTAAACTATCATCCGCAAATAGTAAATGAGAAATACCATGTGCATTTCGTGAAATTTTAATACCATTAAGTAACCCAATGTTATCTTTTAACCTTAGGGCAGAGGAAAGCCCTTCAGAACACAAAAGGAAAAGATAAGGTGATAACGGATCACCTTGACAAATCAATATAGTAGGGACAACATGCCCACAAACTTTACCATTTATGCAAAATTTAATAGTCACAAAATTAAGGCATTGCATAAATAAAGATACAAAATTTTGAGGAAAATTTAAATGCACCATAACTGTAACACCCCAAATTACTTAATAAGGTTTATGGCCATGATTAGGGGGATGGAAATATATGGAATTATATGCTTATATGATATATTTTTGTATGATAGTGTGACTATGTGAATTATATGATAATATAACTTGTTTAGGACTATTAAGTATGCATGTGGGTTCGTTTCTTATTAGAAGGGATTTTTTTTTCATTTGACCCGTTATGGGCATAATTGTATATATGTGCATATATGTGTTATACGTGAGAGACTACATTATTATGTGGGTTTATTTGGGATACTTGGCACGAGACGATCCTAGGGAGCAAGTTAGCGGGAAACTCACAATGGGACCCAATACCTGACTCAGAGTGAGTCAAGGGGTATTTTAGGTATTTAGCTCAGTATCAGGTAATGGGAATGAATAATTTAGCATATATTTGGAGTTAGTAAGATTAGGAGGGAATACTGGATATTTTGACCATTTTGCCTTCAGGAACATTTTTGGTACCCCGAGCCTCAGGATTAGCTTAAGATTACTTAAGCCATAAACAAACAAAACACTTAAACACTTTGTTAGCAGTAGCTCCCAACTGACTCACTCTCTCTCTCAACTTTTTCTAAGGGAATTATTCGAGAATTAGGGAGAAATTGTTGGTTGAAGCTTGAGAGATTGAAGACCTAAGCTTGAGATTGGATTAGCTACAGCTAGGGAGACTTAAATCATAGCTGAGGTAAGGTTCTAACCTCTATTTAAATTGAATTCAGTTAGAGGTTTTTTGTGTTCTTGAGCTTGTAGCTCAAGTAATGGATTGTTGAGTTTTGATGGGTTTCTAATCAGGTTTTAGGTTAGGTTAGGTTTTGGTACTGATATTATGCTGATACCATTCTAAGGATTTAATTATTTTTTTTGGATGGATTTGGGGTGGTTTTGATTGAGTTGGCTGGAGAAAAATCAAGGAATTCTGAGTTCTCAGGGTCAAGTCGTGGCCTTGTTCTTGGGGCACCGCGACCCAACCAAACCCAGGGTCCTTGGGGGCTTCTATTTGGGAGACGCATCATGACCCTCAAGGGAAGGTCGTGGCCCATGTCCCATTCCTAGGAAAAAGGGGGCCTCTAACTTGACAGGCGTGTCGTGACCCTCAAGGGCAGGTCACGACATGCCTATGCTGTTTTGGCGACTGTGGGTTTTTAATGATGGGAATTCATTCCGAAGGGCTCAGGATCGATTCTACTACCTAGTTTAGTAGAATTCGAGGTCTCGAAGGCTAGGACTCGGTCCAGAAGCCTTTATTTGCTCGTTATTGATGGAATCCCATATTATGGTTATGACTAGGTTATCACTAAGGGCTCGATACCGGGATCGTGCTCGAGGGTTGTTCTTATTTTACGTTATTATGGTTGTTAAAAATTATTTGCAATTCATGAATTTGAGGAAGAATAGGTTTATCACCAAAAAATTTGAAATCGAAGTATTGAGATATCAAAATCTTTTTGGTACCTTCCTCTTCCGCCTTGAACTTTTTCTCAAGTGCATCCCATATCTCCTTGGCCGATTTGGTCTCGGTGTATAGGTCATAGAGCCTATCGGATAGGGCATTTAGGATATGACTCCTACAAAGGAGATTGTCCTCCTCCCTCTTCCTTCTCTTCTCCACCTCCTCGGGAGTGTCCTTGTCAGTGGCGTTGGGAGAGTTTCTAGAATGGATTCTAGAATGTAGGAGATTTTGAGAGTGGTCAAAAGGAATCTTACCTTGTCTTGCCACCTAGTGAAATTGGACCCATCAAACCTATCCAACCTCACTAGGTCTTGGTTCATGATCTTGATGGTCTCACCTTCCATTGAAATAAACAAGGGATAAGCTTTTGAATGTTAGGAAAATATATATTTTTCCTCAATGGAAATAATAATAAATTACAGCTCTATGCAATATATTACAAATAAATAATGATTGATTAAAAAGAGTTACAACTCTATAACTGAAAATTACAAATAAACAAAGAAAATGAAGAAGATGATGAAGAAGAAGAGAATAGTAAAATACAACTCTAAGCAAAAGGTTACAAATAAAGTAATGTGTTTGAAACAAAAGAAAAGAAAAGATTGCAACTCTTCACCAAGAAATACAAGTAAATAGAGAAGAACAATATAAAGGTGAAAACCAATAGAATGAAAGAAAGGAACAAGAAACAAAAGATAAACAACTCTCACTCACACTACCAAAGTGAAGAGTGTTGGGGATCACCAACTTGAGCAAGGTTTGAAATCTTTATCCAAAAGCGTATTTCCCCCTAACTCAAGAACTAAGGGATCTCTCACAGATTATAGGAAATGCTTTCTGGAATTATCAAGCCTCAAGGTGTTTCTAGCCAAGTGCTCTAATGGATAGAAATGTTGTGTCTTACAAGTGAGCTATAGGCTCCTATTTATAGAGTTTAGAGACACCCTTTGAATTTCAAATTCCACCAACCCCCATGGCTGTTATCAATGTTTAATTGGATTAATATGGAATTAAAAATAAGATTTAGGAGTTATTTGGGTTTTTTGAGCTATTCAACAAAGATTGAAAAAATTGAAAAAATGGTCAGTTTTTAGCCTGTGGCCGCGACCACTAGCCTCTGTCCCACAGGCCGCGACCACCAACATTCCGTGGCTGCGGCCACCGACCATTTTCAGCACTAAAAAATGTGTTTTTTTTGCAAACGGTTCCAAACCCTCCCAAATGATTTTGTAACTCCCAAAACACATTATTGGGGTTAAAATCATATCTCTAACAGCCATATCACATATGGCTTTATGAAATTTATCTCAATATTGTGTAACAACAAATTTACACAATATAGGGTAATATTTGGAAGTTAAAAATTTGTAACACCAAATATGTTACATTATTTTGATATATATCATATATCTAAATATTTTAACTCTCTATTATATGTTACAATATGTGACACTCTTTGTCACTTTTATTTAAGTTAAAACATTATATTATATTATAATATAATATAATATAATATTACATTATATTATAAAATAATATAACAGATTCCGTATCAGATCTAACGGTCAGGGACAAATGAAATGATAGTACCACAAAAGGATGGCAGGCAGATAGGCGTGGGCAGAGTTTCAAGGCACTCAAGTACATTGAGTGAGCAATACCCAGCTGACGCGTGAACATACTCGAGTGTGTGACAGAACAGTTCCCGAAGGAAGTAGTTCAAAAGTTTCCTTCTTATAGGATTCGAACTAATACTTTTGAGGGGGAAAAATGTTACACCCAGATTTCAAGACCAGAGATTGTGACCTCGAAAGTTGGACTCGTCAAGTGTGAGCTCGAGATGTCTAAAACACATGTTCATGGTCCAGATGTTAAACCTTCGAATCAAGATGGCAACCTCGAAGACATTTAACCTCAAAGTTCTTTCTAAACTCGAAAGACATAGCATCGGGGTATATCCATAGACGGGTGTCTTCGGATCAAGTAGCCCGAGCATAAAAGAGTACAAGCTCGAAATATAACAGCCTCGATGGTATCTACCTGCTTCGAGCTGGTCTTGGAGTAAGGTGGCTAGTTTGTACCTTATCTATAAACCTTGACCGACATGACTGTAACGCCCTGGCTACCCAAGAACAGTTACGGTGAACGGTGGACCAGAAATTTAACTCACTACCTGAGTCCTTTGGTCAAAAACGTGCTCTAAGTGTAATTAACAGGTTAAGGTATAAAACCAATGAAAAGGAAATGGAGATTTTTATTACAAACTGCTCTGCTGAGCTAAACAAAACATTTACAAGTGGTTCTCAGTACAAAATGGTCATTATAGTTTTAAATTTACAATCCCGCCGACCTAAGCGGCAAAAATAGGGTAAACACCCTAGTTCCTCTGAGAACTCCTTGGCCGTGGTGGTCAAGTGGCCGCATATTTACACAACACCGCATCAGCTTTCCACTCAAGGCTAGGTGAGCTTTTCTTTCCCTTTACCTGCACCACATAACACCCATGAGCCAAAGCCCAGCAAGAAAACATAACACTTTTCATAAACATTATCAAATGATTATCATTATAATCACACTGAGCATAAATATTTCAAACAAGAAAATGAACAACACATGATTTTAGCGAGAGAGTGGCTGTTAGGTAAGCCACTAACCTCCAAGCTCTATTTTCTAGCGGGAGAGTGGCTGCTAGGTAAGCCACTAGCCTCCAAGCTCTGTTTATTCATCGACCCTCAGGGTCGGTCAGGAATTAATGCTCCTTGAGTCATTCAATGCTATTAGTCGATTAGATCTAATCTCTGTTGGCTTGCATGATTCACCCTAAGGCCGTTCTGACAAATAAATCAGCGCTACCTGACTTGTGTCCAGTATCACTACCGAACCTGACAAATAAGTCATAGCTTCACAGCTGATACTAACACTTTTGTCGATTCTGTATTCAATCCATGTCCATATTTATACAGTCAACATGCCTCACAAATATCCATGCATGTCTCACTTTGGGTGCAGTTTTCTTACCTCGGGTTCGAGCAAGAATGAATATAAGAACAGCCCTGAGAACGATCAACCTTTTGGTCCTTTAGCGGTTACCTGGTCATAACCAAATATGGGATTCCATCAATAAAATGAATAATAAAAGGTTCCCAAACCAAAACCTAACCTCCGGGACCTCAAACACTACTCAACCGGGTAGTAGGTTAAATCCCGAGGCCTTAGGCTTGAATCCCCATGCTAAAAACTCCTCTTTGGCCAAAAATTCCTTAAGGGCCGTGACCCTCCTTGGCCATGCCGTGGCCCGCCCCTCAAACAGAGGCGCCCAAACTCAGATTTCACCAAGGGCCGCAGCTCTCCCTGGCCATGCCGCGACGTAACAACCAGTTCAGCCAAAACCCCTGTTTTTCTTCCTCTACGATTTCTCTTAGAACCAAACCTTCAAACCCAGTTTAAACACCACCCAAACCTCTTTCAAACACCCTTTTAAACCTCCAAACATCACCCATAACTTTCCCCCATCATAACCCAAGTAAAACACCACAAGAACTCCCCTTGATTTCAACTTTCCACACCAAAATCAAGAGCTGAAATCTTAGAACGAAAACAGAGCATACATGGAAACTAATGGCTAAAAGCTTACCTCAAGTTCAGGTTATGGTGCTCTTCCACAGTGGAACACTCTCCCCAAGTACCAAAGCCTAGCTCCCAAGCTCAAATCCTCAACAAGATCACAAAAACTCACAAGGAAAATGAAGGAAGGAGAAGGTACGGGAAGGAGAAGAAGGGAACTCTGTTTTTGGTTCTGTTTTTACAGCCATCTAAACATCATATATATCCAAGCCAAAAGACCATTATACCCCTAGGTCTCTTAAAGATTCTAAGCCACTTCAAGGATAATCTTGGCACTTTCCACCTACACCGTTAATGATAATTAACGCTTCCCAATTCCCGCTAATCTCAATATTCTCAAACACCAATATTTCACATCCCGTTACCCTTTAATGCCCGGTAACACTCTAATCATTAAAAGCACCCGGAGACTCACCCCGAGCCCCGAGCTTAAGCCTGTTATGACCAAACCGATAATTAACATTCCTTGATCGTCTCATGCCAAATGGCTCGAACAAACCCACATCATAATTTGGTCTCAAGATATATCACCAACATGCGTACAGATAATTAATTTACCCTCAACGAGCCAAATTACCATCACACCCCTGTAATAAGAAATATGGACACATATGCATGCATTTCACATCATATCATAATATAATCAATATATACATGCATTTAATCAATTAATAACATAATTAAGCAAGTATGGCCCTCCCAGAGAATTCGGGGCATTACAATGACGCTGGTTGCTGACCTCGAAAGATTTAATGAGTCATCTGATGTAACACGCTTTATACATTTAAAGATATTTATTGTTGTAACATCCCAACATTAAAGGGATATTAACAAGTCTGTTATTCGCCCCCTGGTCTTCAGGAAACGTTTCCTTGTATATAGGAGTTACAGTATTTAATATCATTATTTTAATTAATAAGCAGAAGTATCTTCCCGAAATATGTGAGAATGAACTCTGAAAACTCTCTATAAATAAAGAGTTCATGAACATTTGTAAAAGACGGATCTTTGGATATACTGAGAGAAATTATGGAGAATTCATCCCTGAAGGATTTCCAGAACACTCCAAGTCTTAATAAAATAGACTCGTGGACTAGGCAGAGTTAACTGCTGAACCATGTAAAATTCTTGTTGTTCTGCCATATTATTCATCTATGCCATAGTTCTTATTGTTTAATTTCTCTACATTTTAAGTTGACAAAAAATGGCATCAATAGTTTGGTGCTTTCATTGAGAACCGTAAGCAGTACAATCCCTGATTAGCTATGGCCGCAAATGATCAGAATATTCCTGAAGAAAACTATCTGCGACGCCCTGGGAAGCAGCCAATGACGAACCCAAAACCAGAAGAGAGAAGTGAGTCCTCCAATTCTCGAGGACCTCCAGCACCTCCGACTCCCAGGGACGATGAGGACATGTATTATAATCCCGAGCGGTATGTCCCCATTGTGGAGCTTGAAAACCGACAGTTAAGAAAACAGTTGGCTGAGTTCCTTTGACCAAAAATCTTAACCCTAACCCTTGACGTTAACCTTAGTTACACGTTTATAACCAAATGACTTGATTAGCAAGTCTGACACAATTTAAAGTACACAGTGTAACAGTCTTGGATTAGGAGGACGTTACAACTTGGTATCAGAGCTGCCAAGGTTTAAGGGTTCCCAAAAACTGGTTGAGCATGTACACTCGACAATAAAGACAAGCTTGTCTTAGGGTTCAATAACTATTTATGTGGTTATGTGATTAACTGCTTAAATATGATATAGATGGCTTATCTGCATGCCTGTTTAGGAAGCATGGGATAATCTGATAGGGCCTGGCCCTTGATTGTTGCATGAATGATAAAAAAAAAACATGCTTATTAGCATTGTTATTGCTTGTGAATGGAAAGGAACCACTTATTAGGGCTATTATACCCAGATTTCGAGCCACGAGAATTGTGACCTCGGAAGCTGGATTCATAATGGGTGAACTCGTAAAGTCTGGAATATGTTCGAAATCTAAACAACGAGCCTACGAAACAGAGACGACTTCGAAGATGATAGCCTCAAAATACTCACGAGCTCGAAGGATAGGCCTGAGGTGCATCTGCTCTCTGGGATGACCTCGGGTTAGGGCTCCGAGTCTGATGCGCCTACGAGCTCGAAGCCATGTGGCCTCGAGAAATGTCATAACTCGAAAGTCGGTAAGAAATCTGGGAGAATATGGCCTTGGTGATATAGGATAATAACTTTGAATATCCTAATGAGTCATCAATAGCAAGACGCTGTCTACATTTATTGCTGAAAATCCCCCACAATCAGGGGATATTATTTGATTAGTTATACGCCCCCTGGTCTTCAGGGGATGTTTCCTTTTACATCGGATTGTAGGTATTTGATGCCATTTAAACTATTTGTAAATATAGAGTAACTACCCGAAATATGTGGGATAGTATTCTGCAATCTTCTCTATAAATAGAGAGGTCATGTACCATTGTAATGGACCGAATTTTTGTGATCTTGAGAGAAAACTTTGAAGAATTCATCTTTGAAGAATTTTCAGAGATCATCTTGAGTTTAATAACAAACACTCGTGGACTAGGCAGATTTAACTGCTGAACCACATAAACAATCGCTTTTTGTATTATCGTATTTTTATTGGCCATTACTGTTTATTGTTTACGTGCTCTTCTTTCACTGTTGATGAAAAACGACGTCAACAGTTTGGTGCTTTCATTGAGAGCCTTAAGCATTCATTCCTGAAAAAAGTCATGGCCACTAATAATCAGAATACACCTGAAGAGAATTATCCAAGACGTCCTGGGAAACAGCCGATGGAAAACCCAGATGTCGAAGAAAGGAGTGGATCCTCTGATTCCAGGGGACCGCCTCCTCCACCAAGAGATGAGGATATGTACTACAATCTTGAGCGATATGTTCCTATTGTGGAACTCGAGAACCGGCAACTGAAACAGCAGTTGGCAGAGGCCAACAAACGGAATGAGGGGTTGGCAAGGATAGCCGCAGAGGCGCAGGTGGCTCAGCCCCCGCCTCCACGTGAAAACCAAGCCCCTCCTTTAAGAGACATGCACGTTCCTCCCCGTAGACCCCGTGGGCGTCCACGAAAAGATGCTGCCACGAGGAGGCCGGCACAACCTCCGTCACCCACAGAGCCATCCGCTCCACCTAGGCCCTAGAGGAGTACTCGGGCTAGGGCCCCGGTTAATCCACCTGTGGAAGCACCTGGGGAAACTGAGAACAACCGAGCCCCTGCAGAGGCTCAGACTCAAGCCCCTGGGAATGCACCACACGCAACCAACCCATCTCGGGCAAACTCCGAACCGTCTAGGCCGCGAAATGGGTGGCAGCCACCGTCGCCCATACGGTTTCCTCCATCACTAATAAGATATCCTTCGCCTCCTCGCAGGAATACACAACCAGTTCGAGATCAGAGCGAAAGGCATGCAGAAAGGAGACAAGGAAATAGGGAAATTTTCCAGGAACGGAGAGGTGCCCCATCAGAAAGAAGTCAAACATCTTGGTCTCGCACGGCGGAGACGAGGCGGCGTGGAAGAAATCCATCTCGAAATAACTATGCGGCAAGTGTTACCAGCGACAATTCTGGAGACACCAGGTCGGTCAGCAAGCATGACCGAGGTTGTAAGAATGCTGGAAGCCGCAGAAATCGCCCCAACCTACGAGAACACCTGAATCAGAGTCGGGGTAATGTTGACCCGATAAATCCGGACCTGAGGGATCGCTTGAATATGCGTAAAGACCCTTTACGGAGACACGAGCGTGGAATTGTGATCGATGACAACCGATTCCAAACTTTGCCTCTCGCGGACCCAGTCCAAGAGAGAATCGATTAGCTGGAAAAGGCATTCAGGCTCTTGAAAAACGAGCAAGAGCATGATCGATATGAAGATTCTGATGAGGAGCTTGAACCGTTTGCTCCCCATATTTCCAACACTCCATTTCCACAAGAGTTTTGGATCCCTCACGTCCCGACGTTTGAGGGAAAGACTGACCCATATAGTCATCTGAGTACATTCAACACCATAATGAGAGCCAGTAACGTGGGTTAAGAGCTCAGATGCATGTTATTTCCAGCATCATTGACAGGACCAGCTAAAAGCTGGTTCGAAAAATATAAGAAACATTCAATAACCTCTTGGGAACAGCTGTCTAAAGACTTTAAAAAGCAGTTCAAAGCCATGATGGGGGTTCGACCTAAGGCGTCAACCCTAACTAATGTTCGGCAACAACCAGGCGAAACATTAAAAAGTTACCTTACAAGGTTTAACTTGGAAGTCGCCCGAGCTCGGAATGTGGATGAAAGTGGACACTTAATGGCTGTCCAGGCTGGAGTAATGCCAGGAAGCGCCCTCCGGGACGATATGCAAAGAAAACCGGTGAGGTCCCTAACTGAGTTTAATAGACGAGCGTAGAGGTTTTTCAATGTAGAGGAAGTGAGGTCGACACTTAATGTGACTTCCCAGCCCGAAACTACAACGATAAACATAAACTCTGCCTCAACCTCGGCGGACCCGGTAGCTCCGAAGCCTGCTGTGGAAAACTCTTCCAAGAGAAAAAAGAACAAAGGGATTAACCCCGAGGCTGAAGGAGGAAAGAAAAAGAAGGGGGAGAGATATTTCTCCGTGTATAGAGTATACACCGAGCTCAACGAGTCTCGGGAGAACATATACCTGGCTAATGAAAACCAGGTCCCCTTTAGGCGTCCGGACCCAATGAGAAATCAGAAATCCAAGAGGGATTCAAGCAAGTATTGCCAATTTCACAGAGACACCGGGCATAATACCGATGAATGTCGACAGTTGAAAGACGAGATCGAAGGATTGATCTCGAGAGGTTACTATAGACAATATGTCAAGAACCAGAGTACTAGTCAGACGGCTGCGAGCCAGAGAGTGGCCGCGCCTTCGACCACACAAAACAATAATTCCCAAGCTCGAGAAGAGGATAGGCTCTCGCCAATAGATGGAAAGGATGTAATAACCATCTCGGGAGGGCCTCATCCCGCAGGGTTGGGTAGGAATGCCCAAAAGAGATACGTTAATGAGCTAAAAACTGGGGATGGATCTCCTTATGAACCCGAACCTAGGGCTCCAAAAAGCCAGAGGATTGAAACACAACCAATAACCTTCACTGAGGAAGACGCGTCCTATGTCCAGTTTCCTCACCATGATCCGCTGGTCATCACTCTCCAGCTAGCCAATAAAAGGGTCCACCGAGTTCTCATAGACAATGGGAGCTCAGTTAACATCCTCTACAAAGCAACCCTCGAGAAGATGGGACTCTCCCTTCGCGACCTGAAAGCGTGTACAACTACTTTATATGGCTTTTCAGGAGAAGGGACCACCTGCATGGGATCCATCGAGCTCCCCGTGACCTTGGGAGACTACCTAGTCTCGGCAACCAAGATGATGGAGTTCGTGGTAGTAGACCTACCATCAGCCTACAATGTGCTGCTCGGGAGACCCGCCCTGGTCGGGCTGGGGGTAGTCTCATAGTGAGGCATCTGGCCCTTAAGTTCCCCACCCCTAGCGGAGTCGGAACATTAAAAGGAGATCAATTAGTAGGGAGAGAATGCTATAGTATTTCCTTGAGAGGAAAGAAACAGATGAGCGAACAAACACTCGTCATTGTTCAAAATAAAGATGGGACAATCTTAGAAATTGAAGAAGAGATCGATCCAAGGATTGAGAAGAAAGTTGACCCCAAACCCTTAGAGGAGCTCGAAGAAATTCAGCTCGAGGAAGCCAATTCCTTGAAAAAGGTGAAGGTTGGAAAACACCTCCAAGATGAGACAAAATAGCAATTAATTTGCTTTTTGAAGAAAAACCAGGATGTCTTCGCGTGGTCGCACTCGGACATGGTGGTAATAAGTCCGAATATAGCTAGCCACGCGCTGAATATAGACAAAAGCTTCCCTCCGAAGCAACAAAAGCTAAGGCAACTGGATGAAGATAGAAAGAAGGCACTAAAGGAGGAGGTTAACAGGTTGAAGGCAAACCGATTCATTAGGGATGCCTTTTACCCTGATTGGGTAGCCAATCCGGTGTTAGTCCCAAAACCCAATGGGCGTGGCAGACCTGTATTGACTATTCAGACCTCAACAAAGCTTGCCCGAAAGACTATTTTCTGTTACCAAGGATTGACTAGCTCGTGGATGCCACGGCGGGGCATGGCCTGATGTCCTTCATTGATGCCTATTCTGGATACAACCAGATTCCCATGCATGCCCCCGACCAAGAACATACGAGCTTCATAACGGATAAGGGGCTATACTGCTACAATGTCATGCCATTCGGGCTCAAAAATGCTGGGGCCACATACCAGCAGCTCGTGAACATGATGTTTTCAGAACAGATAGGGAACAACATGGAAGTTTATGTTGACGACATGCTTGTCAAGTCTCAACTCAAAAAGAACCATGTTGATGACCTCGAAGAGTGCTTCGGCGTGCTCTGAAAGTATAACATGAAGCTAAACCCTCAGAAGTGCACTTTTGGGGTATCTTCAGGAAAATTTTTGGGCTTTATCGTGAACTCTTGTGGGATCGAGGCCAACCCCGACAAGATCAAGGCCCTGATAGACATGCCCTCACCTCGAAGGCATAAAGATGTCCAAAGTTTGACTGGTAGGATGGCATCCCTAAGCAGATTCATCTCGAAATCTACGGACCGTGGTCTTCCGTTTTTCAACCTATTGAGGGGAGGCAAGAAATTTGAATGGACGGAGGAGTGCGAGTTGGCCTTTCAGGAGCTCAAAAAGCACCTAGGAGAACCCCCCATCCTGTCAAAACCTGTTACGGGAGAAGTACTGTACCTATACCTTTCCACCACCGAACACGCGATAAGCTCAGTGCTCGTTCGAGATGAAGATAAGGTACAAAGACCCATTTACTATATCAGTAAAAGAGTGCTGGGGGTAGAGTCGAGATACCCCCTGATGGAGAAGTTAGCGCTTAGTCTAATTCATTCATCTCGTAAACTCCGCCCCTACTTCCAAGCACATCCCATCCATGTGTTGACTGATCAGCCACTTAGGCAAGTCTTGTCTAAACCAGAAACTTCAGGTCGACTTCTTAAATGGGCTGTTGAGCTCGGACAGTTCGAGATCACCTACCACCCGAGAACGACCATTAAGGCGCAGGCGTTGGCGGACTTTATAGTAGAATGTACTGGTATGACCAACGACGAAGTCATAACCCCGAACCACGAGCTGTGGAAACTATACGTCGATGGCTCATCCAATGAAAATGGATCGGGGGCAGGAATCATTTTGATTACCCCCGCAGGAAGCAGATTTCATTCTACCTTAAGATTCGACTTCAAAGCGTTGAATAATGAAGCCAAATACGAGGCTTTACTCGCGGGACTTCGTGTAGAAAAAGAGCTCAAAGCCAAAGCTATACATTGCTACAGTGACTCCCAGCTCGTGGTTAATCAAATCTTGGGAGAATACCAGGCTCGCGGCACAAGGATGGCAGCTTACTTAGAGAAGGCAAAACCGCATTAGAATGTTTCGAATTTTATGCGATCGAATAGGTTCCCCGAGAGCGGAACTCAAATGCAGATGCTTTAGCTCGGCTTGCTACCTCCACTGAGAATGATGAACTAAACATTGTCCCCATAGAGCACCTCTTGGCACCTAGCATTAACGAGCCGGAGGAGGAAGATGTATGTATGATCGAGTCCGAGCCAACATGGATGACCCCGATAGTTGAATATCTCAAGACCGGTGTGACAGAAAGCTATATAGAAGGGGGTATTCCATGCCTTTACTACGGTGCGTAACTCCACCCGAAGCCAAGAGGATCATCGAAGAAATTCACGAAGGGTTCTGTGGAGACCATACTGGGGGGCACAGCCTGTCCAAGAAAATCATACGCCAAGGATATTTTTGGCCCACCATTAAGTCAGATTCTTTCGAATATGTAAAGAAATGCGACAAGTGCCAGAGATTCTCCATGATTCCTCGAGCTCCACCATCTGAGCTGACCATGTTGACATCCCCATGGCCATTCGTGGTATGGGGAATCGACCTCATTGGCTCTCTCCCAACTGGCAAAGGTGGTGTAAAATATGTTGTGGTCGCGGTGGATTACTTCACAAAGTGGACGGAAGCTTAACCGTTGGCAACAATAACTTCCAAAAAAGTTCTTGACTTCGTGGTAAAGAACATTGTATGCCGATATGGGGTACCGAGGAAGATTTTGTCCGACAATGGGACCTAGTTTGAAAGCGATTTGTTTACCAACTTTTGTGAAAAGAATGGAATAATAAATAGTTTTTCGTCTGTGGCTCATCCTCAGGCAAATGGCCAGGTCGAGGCTGTAAACAAGACTCTCAAGAGTTCATTAAAGAAAAAGTTGGAGGAAGTAAAGGGACGTTGGCCCGAAGAATTGCCCCAAGTCCTATGGGGTTATAGAACCACGGCTCGAACATCAACGGGGCACACCCCATACTCTCTAGCATACGGATGTGAGGCTATGTTGCCTATTGAGGTCGAAATTTCAACAGTCCGAACTCAAATTTACGACCAAGACTCAAACCACACTCATCTCGATTAAACCTTAGACTTGATTGAAGAAAAGAGAAACGAGGCTTAGTTAAGGAACGCTGCCTACCAGCAACGAGCTACTAGATATTTCCACAAAAGGGTTCGAGATTGAAAGTACGATGTGGGAGATTTGGTGTTAAGACGCGTATTTTTGGCAACACGAGATCCAACAGCTGGTGTACTAGGACCGAATTGGGAAGGACCATACCAGATAGAGTCAGTCATCCGGACCGGTGTTTACAAGCTGGCGAGATTGGATGGTAGCCTGATACCGCGAACATGGAATGGCGAACACCTTAGACCTTACTATCAGTAGTATAGGAAGTGCGTTGCTGATAACCATGATTAATTATCTGTACTAGTGTCCGCTTTTGAATTCCATCAAATAAAGATCTGTTTCATTCAATATGTTATCTCTTTTTATTTTTGCAATCTCTCTTAATTTAATAACCTATGGTCACACTCATAGGATATTAAGGGGGCATCATTGGTACATATACCATTAGCTTAAAAAATAAAATAACATACACGAAATACATACAAGTATTTGGATATAACCAGATACGCGAGCTTAGATAGTTTGGACATAACCGAATTATCGAAAACAAAAGTATGTGGATATAACTAGATACGCGGGCTTAGATAGTTTGGACATAACCGAACTATCAAAAATATAAAAATATTTGGATGTAACCAGATATGCAAACTTAATAGATTTGGAACAAACCAGCTAAGACTAATCGACGAATTGGAATTTAAACCTACTTCAAGATAAGTCAAGATCGAGACTGGAATATCTTATGGGAAAATAGTTTCGAACTCATAACTTCGGAGAAATAACCGAGGACGAGGAAAAGTAACTAAGAAAAAAGATATAACTAAACTATTCACATTACATACCATATAAGTACTTTCGAGTTCGTGGTTAAAGTAATATCCGATTTTGATGAATAACGAGATCGGAAGCGGATAATTCGAACAAACTATGTGTGAATGCATCGAGTTTCGAGCTTAAATCCAAACTATGTTTGTATGAAGAAATAAACATAAACTCATTAATATAAAATATGCAAAATATTCGAACCAGGAAATGTAAAGCATATATAAATTAATATAAAATATGCAAAATATTTCGAGCCAGGAAATGTAAAGCATATATAAGCTAGTATAAAAAGAAATTGTATCAGCCTTGTAGGCATAAATTAAAGTAATTACAAAAATAAGGGGACGCAGCCCCAAGATAAGATTCCCCCGAGATCAGATTCAAGAAGGAGGAGTCTCCTTGGCCTTCTCAGCATCAGCACCACTGGATCCATCAGGACGAATAGCATGACTATCCTCCTGAGCACATTCGGAGGCGGCCTCCTGGGCAGCCTCTTCTGCCTCGAGCTGAGCATTCCACTTATCCAGAAGCTTCGCCTCAAGAGGACCTAAGAAACTAGTATCCAGGTCTTCGTTGTTGGCCCACAATCTGTACATGGCTGAGTCAATCGCCTGGTCCTTCTTCTCCTTATATTCAGCAAGGAGACGAGCCTTCTCACCCTCAATTATGTCAAAGGTAGCGGCCTGATCTTCTTTGAGCTTTTTGTTAGTCTCATGGAGCCAAGAATTCTCCTCCTCAAGCTCCTCGAGCCTAGTTTTCAGCTTCCCTAGCTCGGATGCCTTGGCCTCGAGCTCCTTAGCTCCTGCCTCAAGCTTTGCATTTGCTGCCTTCAGGTCATCACTTGCTTTGAGGTGGAGATCCTTCGCCTCCTGAGCATAAGACTTGCTCGAATGGATCTCATTATTCAACTTATAGTTGAGCTGGGCAGTAAAGGCAAGAGACTGACAAAAGAAGAAATCGTCATTAGCGCCAGGACTGTGTGATTATAACTAAGAAGTAGAAGAAAACTTACCGCGGCAGCGAGCTCGATACTCTTCTCATAGAGGGCAATGCAGTCTCGGGCATTGTTCAAGTATTGCCACTGAGGAGCTTCGAGACTACTAAAGCTCTGGCCGATTCGGGACATAACATCCGAGCCCAGCGTAGACCCATGGGACCCAGCTGCGTTGTCAATTACATACTCCTCCATGTGGGTAGAAACTGACAGCTTCTGAGTTCGAGAAGCAGAAGACTTTCTAGGAAGTGGACCAAGTGTAGGCCGAACCACTACAGGAAGTTGGGGACCGGTCATGGTAGAGGCATCGACCTGCGAAGACGGTGCCGTAATGGAACTGGTAACAGGCGAAGCTGGGGGAGGAGGTGTCTTCTCGGTCCTCTTGGGGACTTTGGCAGGCCGGTCCACCTTTCGCGACCCCGCCCTGGGACGCTTGCTCCTTTTGGCGCCACCACTCTCGATGATATTGTCGAGGTCGGAGTCCATGGCACCTGCACAGTTCCAATCGAAGTTAGACATAATGATAATAAGATTGGAAAATAAAAAAGAAAAAACCAAGTAAAGAAAGACCTAACAGGAACTCTCCCCCGAACTAGAGCTCGAGGACCATGAAATTCCCCCATCTTTAGAAGAGGCGGGTGGAGTACCTTCCCTATAGGTGGACGTCAACCTCGAAAGGTCCCTATAATCGTTTGTCCCATATTGGACGGCTATCCCATCCCACACTTCATTCAGACTATACATGGAGTCATACTTCTCAAGCCAACTATCAAACCTATGAACTCGGTCATCTACCCAAGTCCAAATATAGAAGTGGTCCCTATCGTCTGGGCACAAGACTAGCCTATCGGGTTTGTATTTTAATAAGGTGGGGGACCACATTCTTGAGCTAAGGATGACTTTACCTTCTTCATCCGAGTCTGAGCTTGATGCTTCATCATTAGCCTCATTCCCCGATGGCGGACTCCTTCCTCGAACTAGAGGTGGGGACCTCACCTCTCTCCTCGGAGGGAGGATGCCTGTGGGCAAAGGCACCTGCTCCCAATGTTCATACTTTTTATTGGACCAGTCAAAGGTGGATTGGCCCTCTCCCAAAAGCCCGCAATCTCGGAGCTTATCCTCATGCAAAAGGTACAAGAGAGACCTCCTGCCATGAGGGAGTTGGAGCAGGGTCTCTCTATGCCCTTTCATTGCCTCGTCGGGAGTAGGACGCTGAAAATTGGCTGGAAAGCAAGACACATTTCAACTATGTACGGATCTTACAGTTAAAAGAGCACAGAGATAAAGAAGGTTGGAATACTTACGAATCCGCCTGAATGAGTAGCATCGAGACGGAGACAAGCCATCTGTCCAGAAGAAGGCTTTCTTGAAATCAGGTGGATGATTAGGGAGATCCTCAAACACCTTTTTTTCCTTGGGATAGCTCGAAAGGTAGTAAAAGCCATCTCCTCCCCGAGCTCGGGAGGGATTGCTTTTCAGACAAAAGAGATATAAAATCTCCTGCGGCGAAGGCCCCTTCAACTTCAGCTCGTGGTATAGCGACCTCAGGGCAGACCGAACCCTGTAAGAATTGGTGTTGAGCTGGAACAGAGCCAACCCAAAAAAATCCGTGAAGTCCTTGAAAAAAGACCTCAAAGGCAATAGTGCCCCTGCCTTCATGTGTTCCTGACTCCATGCCCCGTACCTCAGCCTGTTGTCCAGGTTCCCAGAGGCGTAGCTGCTTCGTTCGTGAGCGGCCGGAGCTCGACATCTCAAGGAACTTGACAACTTGAGTCCATGGAGGGCCAGAATATCAGTTATCTGACTTGTCGAGGTAACCGAGCTCCAATAGTGCTCGGCCTCAAAGATTTCTCTCCTCAGTTGCGAGGTAGAAGGCTCCCCCATAAGTGAAAATTGGAGCTCTCCCGGGCTGTACGCAACAGTCACTGTCAGTTTAGGGTAGAGAGGGATCGGCCTGGGCCTTGAATTGGATTCTGGGTAAATAGCCTCTCGAAGGGTCCTCCTTTTCTTCTCTATGACCTCATCAATTTGGAGGCGGTAATGAGCTCGAATATCCTCATGTTCGCGTGCGAGATCGTACTCGCGGATTCGACGTTGATTCCGAGCAAACAGCGATTCCGGGCTCGGGGTTTTGGGCGAATAAGGGATTGCCAACAATGACCCCCACCGTCTTTCCAGAGAGAAAGAAAAAATGGTGAGGGCCATGCATGCAAGAATTATGAGCTTGGCAGGACAGGCTCGGAGTTTAGGAACAAAACGAGCTCGATACTAAGATCCTTATTAAAGAGTTAGAACGTGTATTCCACGAGAAAAAGGAGGAGAGTGGACAATTTTTTGAAAATCCCAAAAATCAGGGGAAAAAGAGTGGAGGATAACCAGAAAAGGTAATCTTGGGTATTGTGCATTCTTCAAGGCCAAGGTTTTATACTCGATATCTTGGTGTACAATAAATGTCCTTTAAAATTTTAAAACCCAGAAAAAAGAGATCTTGCTCAAACACCAAAACTGGGTATGGAACCAGTGATGTAAACCCAGTATGGAGACGTAAACATGGAAGCCTATCGGTCAAGAAATCCCTAACGTATCGTACTAAGAAAATAAACTAGTACATTCACAGAAATAATAAGAACAATATGAACAGAAACTGGCATAAGGGAAAGTAAAGATTGGACACTTACATAATAATGGCGATTGCAGAGAAATAGTTGACTGAAGGAGAGGCTACAGATATAAGCTCACGGTCTTGAACAAACTAGAGGTCCTTTGTTTTTTCGGCTGAGAGAACATGCACAAGCAAGCAGTTCTCTGGGATGGCCTCTGGTTTCATCCCTTCTCTGTTGTTTCTGATGCGTGTAAAATAAGAGGAAGAAGAAGACCTTGTATATATAGAGGGAGAAAAGTGATAAAAAGGATTAATCTGAGCCATTGGCCAGAATCCTCATAAAATCCAACGATCAGGGATCGATGACATGATGGTACCGAAAAGGTGGCAGACGAATGATCGTGGGCAGATTTCCAAGGTACTCGAGTACCATGAGTGAGCAATACCCAACTGACGCATGTCCATTCTTAAGTATGTGACGGTACGGTTCCTGAAGAAAGTAGTTCAAAAGTTTCCTTCTCTTAGGATTCGAACAAATACTTTTGAGGGGGCAAGATGTTATACCCAGATTTTGAGCCACGATAATTGTGACCTCGGAAGCTGGATTCATAATGGGTGAACTCGTAAAGTCTGGAATTTGTTCGAAATCTAAACAACGAGCCTACGAAACAGAGACGACTTCGAAGATGATAGCCTCGAAATACTCACAAGCTCAAAGGATAGGCCCGAGGTGCATCTGCTCTCTGGGATGACCTCGGGTCAGGGCTCCGAGTCTGATGCGCGTACGAGCTCGAAGCCATGTGGCCTCGAGAAATGTCATAACTCGAAAGTCGGCAAGAAATCTGGGAGAATATGGCCTTGGTGATATAGGATAATAACTTTGAATATCATAATGAGTCATCAATAGCAAGATGCGGTCTACATTTATTGCTGAAAATCCCCCACAATCAGGGGATATTATTTGATTAGTTATACGCCCCCTGGTCTTCAGGGGACGTTTCCTTTTACATCGGATTGCAGGTATTTAATGCCATTTAATCTATTTGTAAAATAGAGTAACTACCCGAAATATGTGGGATAGTATTCTGCAATCTTCTCTATAAATAGAGAGGTCATGTACCATTGTAATGGACCGAATTTTTGTGATCTTGAGAGAAAACTCTGAAGAATTCATCTTTGAAGAATTTTTAGAGATCATCTTAAGTTTAATAACAAAGACTCGTGGACTAGGCAAATTTAACTGCTGAACCACGTAAACAATCACTCTTTGTATTATCGTATTTTTATTGGCCATTACTGTTTATTGTTTACGTGCTATTCTTTCACTGTTGACAAAAAACGGCGTCAACAAGGGCTATTATGTGGACATGTAGGCCAAGACACACTTATTAGCATTATTATTTACATATAGGTTAGGAAATGCTTATTGGCACTGTTAACACCGGCAGAGAATAAAGAACATGCTTATTAGCATTGTTATACATGTGTAAATATCTAAATATGTTTATGTGCATCGTTAATTGCTTATGAATGCCAAAAATGCTTATTAGCATTGTTATTTTCTGATGAATATCAGGAAGTGCTTATTAGCACCTTCAATGAGTATATTATGTGTTGGCATGCTTATTAGCATTTCATGAGTTTGTTTGTCTGTTGGATCTTGGACCGTCAGGCAACAAGAAGTATAGTTATTACTTACCTAAAAGGTTGATTTGATCACTGCAAAGTGGGTTAGATATCAGTATCAATCCTCGAAGGTTAGAGAGGTTGGTTGGCCAAGAGATACATGTCGAGGAAAGGAATGACCAGGGCCAGGCCCCACCACAAGCTCCAAAAAACTTGCAACATGTGCTTGCTGGTATGCAAGCCAGATTAGAGAGGTAGGAAGATGAGATTCACCTCTTGAGACAGCAACAAGTTCAAGCAGGGAACCCACAGCCCACAGTACCGGTAG
The DNA here is from genome assembly GCF_963169125.1 of Humulus lupulus. Lineage (NCBI taxonomy): Eukaryota > Viridiplantae > Streptophyta > Magnoliopsida > Rosales > Cannabaceae > Humulus > Humulus lupulus. Next base: position 75,237,982 of record NC_084794.1, on the reverse strand, counting down.
TGATACAGCTAGAGGTACCAGGAGTACTGCAGCCCCAGGCAGGGGGAAATAGATGGGAACCCCTATGTGAGAGGTTCAAGAAACAACACCCCCAATCTTTTAGGGCAACATAGATCCACTGAAGCCTGAGTAGTGGATGACCATTAAAACCACCATCCTGGATTTTATGAGGGTGAGAGGTAATGAGAGAGTGGCACTTACATGTTTCGAGAGGATGCCCAAATATGGTGGGAGGTGGTATCCCAAAACAGAGTAGTAAACACCATGGAATGGGAAGAGTTCAAAACTTTGTTTAATGAAAAGTACTACAACGACGCAGTTAAAGTTGTGAAGGCTGAAGAGTTTAGCAAGTTACTTCAGGGTAACATGACAGTGACTAACTACGCACGGAAGTTTCATAGATTAGCAAAGTTTTTCGAGTATCTCATCCCCACTAATGGGACCAGAAGAGAGAGGTTTCTCTAGGGGTACAACCTATGATAGTCCAGGATGTTCGTATTAATATTGTGCCAGGATTGACCACCTATGCACAAGTTGTGGAGAAGGGGCTTATAGCTGAGAGCGCAGAGAATAAGATCTGACGTGAGAATGTGACTAGAAAGGATTCTAGGAGGTCGGGACCTCCATTTACAGGCTTTCGAAAGGGCGAAGGCCCGAGTGACCAAAAGAGAAAGACTCCATATACAATTTCAGCTTCAGGGCAAGATAGGAGGCCACTAGGCATATAGATGGGACACCAGGGTAGCGGTGAGACCTGGAGAGCATTCCCAGAGTGTACCTGGTGCAGGAGGCGCCATATTGGGGAATGTCAGGTGAAGGCCTGTTTTCTTTGCGGCAGTGTGGGGCATTTGAAAAAGGACTGCCCAAGAGCCAAAAAGGAAGAGCCCAAGAAGGTGGATAGCTTGACGCTAGCTCGGGTGTTCACCTTGGCCCAGGCAGAGGCTGAGGCTAGTCCCTCGATGGTTACAAGTCAGATTTCTAGCGCTGGAACCTTCTATACTATTTTTATTGATTCGGGTGCTACACACTCTATTGTTGCTAGTAGGATTATAGATGGATTGTGTAGACAATGTGACTTTTATCCTATGGGGTTTGGTACTATGCTGCCTACCCGGGAGTTGGTGGTTTCCAAGAGATGGGTTAGATCACTACCAATTACAGTGGATGGCAGAGAATTGTCAGTTGACTTAGTAGAGTTGGTTATGACTGACTTTGATATAATTCTAGGTATGGATTGGCTAAAGATGTATGGGGCAATGATAGATTGCAAGAAGAAGATGGTAACCTTTGAGCTTGAGGATGAGGACCCATTTGTATTCATTGGCACTGTGCTTGGACCCCGTATACCTATGATATATGTACTTAGTTCTAGAGACCTATTGAAAGAGGGATGCATAGGGTTCTTAGCTAGCGTGGTGGATACCACTCAGGTCATACTAGTGGGACCAGGATAGACTCGATTAGTCTGTGAGTTTCTAGATGTATTTATAGAGGATCTGCTAGGGTTACCTCCACACAGGGAGATTGAGTTTGTAACTGAATTGGTGCCAGGGACAGAGCCAGTGTCTAGGGCACCTTATAGGATGCTCCAGCTGACCTGAAGGAACTAAAGGTTCAACTACAGGAGTTACTAGACTTGGTTTTTATCAGGCCTAGTTTCTCGCCATGGGTCACACCAGTTCTCTTCGTGAAGAAGAAAGATGTTTTTCTAAGGATGTGTATCGATTATAGAGAACTGAACAAGTTGAATATCAAGAACAGATATCCTCTGCCAAGGATTGATGATCTGTTTGATCAGTTTCAGGGTAGGATGATATTCTCCAAGAAAGATCTTCGATCTGGTTACCACCAGCTGAGGATCCGGGCGGAGGATATACTGAAGACAACTTTTCTAACCAGGTACGGGAATTATGAGTTTTTAGTGATGTCATTTGGATTGAATAATAACCCAGTAGAATTTATGGATCTGATGAACAGGGTGTTCAAAGATTACTTGGATCGGTTCGTGATCGTCTTTATCGACGATATACTCACACACTCAAAATTAGAGACAGAACATGAGCAACACCTCATATTGGTACTACAGAGGTTGAGAGAACACATGTTGTATACAAAATTCAAGAAATGAGAGTTTTAGTTGCCACAGTTGACTTTCTTAGGTCTCATAGTCAGTAAGGATGGAATTATGGTGGATCCAATAAATATTTAGGCAGTAAAAGATTGGCCAAGATCGAAGAACGCTTCAGAGATCAAAAGTTTCTTGGGATTGGCAGGTTATTAGAGACGCATTGTAGATGGGTTTTCCAAGATTGTGTCACCACTGACAGAGTTAACACGTAAGAATCAGAAGCTTATATGGTCAGACAAGTATGAAGACACCTTCTAGAAGCTCAAGAAGAGTTTGATCACCGCTCTACTTCTGAGTCTTCCTATAGATTAGGACAAGTTTGTAGTTTATTGTGACGCCTCGAGGCAGGGCCTGGGTTGTGTTCTTATGCAAACAGGAAAGGTGATTGGCTATGCATCATGTCAGCTGAAAGAGTATGAGCAGAAATACCCACACATGATTTAGAACTTGCAGTAGTGGTTTTTGAAGTGAAGGTGTGGCGGCACTACTTATATAGTGAGAAGTGTGAGATATACATTGACCACAAGAGTTTAAAATACTTCTTCACCGAGAAGGATCTGAACATGAGGCAAAGATGATGGTTAGAGCTGGTAAGGGATTATGATTGTGAGATCCTCTATCACCCTTGGAAAGCCAACGTGGTAGCAGATGCCTTAAGCCAGAATGGTCCGAGACAGTTGAATAGTGCCAGGAAGATATCAAAGGAGTTGGCTAATGATATGGCTAGAGCAAGAATTGAGTTAGTGATGGGCTAGTTAGCCAACATCACCCTGCAATCTACTCTTTTGGGGAGAATTGAAGAGAAGAAATTAGACAACTCATAGTTAGGGCAGATTCACTACAAGAAATTTGACATTTACCTATCAATTTATTACCTACTTATATTTATTTGTAGGTAAAGATGAGTTTTACCTACAAATATTTAATGGTACGAACTATTCGTCAGTAAATATTGCAAAATATATGAACTATTTCAGATTTATTTTTCGCTACCAATAAAATTGGTAGGTAAAGAGTTTTACCTACGTATATATTGGAGGAAAAATTTTCAGGTTTTGGAGCTCACTTTTCCCACCAATTTAATTTTAATTTTAAAAATTTATTAAAATCAGTGCTGAAATGTTTACAACATTTGTGTGACCATACTTATTTTATAATTAACACATTATTTTATCAATACATATAAATATAATACTAACATAAATAAATTTATTATTTAATATAAATTTATACTTATAAACCTAACCCCTAACATATATTTAAACACTCAAGCTTTTCTCTTCCAAACCCAGTTGCCCCTCTCTGTTCTCTTCTCCGAGCACCGCCTCTCTCTTCTCTCTTCTCCGAGCTTTGCCTCTCTTTTCTCTCTTCTCTGAGCACCGCCTCAACCATCAAACCATGGATGAGCATCTCCATGGTTGAGCATTGGGTGTCGTCCTTTGTCTAGTTCGAGAGCTTTCAGTAGAATAATCAATAAAAAATAAATTATCCAAGAACCTAATAATAATGAACAATAAAGAATAAAGAACACTGGAATTTATAGAGGTTCGACCCTAAGAACTAGTAATGACCTACTTCCTCTTAGATTTTTATTAATCTTAAAGGTTCACACAAGATCATATGGTATTACAAGTGGATTTCTATGTGTAAAAGGCAATAAAATAAGGCAGAATTGTTGCTAGGTATAAATATAGGTTGTCTGGTATATTTCTAAATATTGGTCGATAGGCGAGTTTCTGAACCCTCTCCACTGTGGTGAAGGGTTGTATTTATAATGCTCTGTTAGCCCAAGGGATGCACACGACATAACTAATAGTGGAAATATCTCATTATTTTCGCAGGTAGTTATAGTCCTCTTTGTTAGGAAGCTTGACCGAGTTTTCAAGGTTGCTAGGCGTTCCTGGGGGTGATTGGGCGATTCTTGTAGAGTGCTAACGAGAGTGTAACTCCCTCTTGCTGACCAGGTTTGTCTATCCATTATACCGACCAGATGGGCCTCTAGTGATAGCATGTCGAGCAATAACTTGCCATATACCCCACAGATTTACACCATTCAGCTTGTCTGGGGGTCTGCCCAGTCTATCCACATGTCCAAGCTTAATGCCACGTCAGATATGTCAATTTTTCAGATAACAATAGTCAAAATCCCAAGAATTCCCTCTTAGTCTCGCTAACTCCAAATATATCCTCAAATATTCATTCTCATTACCCAATATCTCACTAATGTACTAAATACCCAAAATACCCACTAACTCACCCTGAGTCAATTATTGGTCCCATTGTGACTTCTCCTCTAACTTGTTCCCTAGGATCGCCTTCTGCCGAGTAATCCAAATATATCCACATAATAATGTGGTGTCACACATATATCACATATATGCCAAATATACCCATAACGGGCCAAATTACAAAAATTTCCCTTCTGATAAGAAACGGTCCCACATGCATATTTAATACACCTAAACATGCATATCAAGTCATATAATAATATAACTCACATAATCATACAATGATACACATAAATATCACATAAACACATAATTTCCATAATTTTCCATCATGGCCCCCTAATCAAGGCCCTAAGCCTTATTTAATAGTGATGGAAGATGGAATGCTAAAGGGGATTGTTTTGAGTGAAGATATGGCAGTGGCTCTGAGTGAGAATTGGTAATGTAACTAAGGTTTAATTGTATACGCATCATATTTATTAAGATATTTGAGGCAATGAGTATAAACATGATTTAGCATGCTACAGTGATAACAATTGTTGTCCATATATTTCACCCCAACACGTGCCAACCCTCAGTGGCTGCCTAGGGCATTTGTTTATATCCTCAGGGCATGTTACTGCCAAAGGCCTATAGTCGGAGCAAGGGTCTTCCTAGGTGAGACTTTGTCTTTGACAGTGGGTTGTGGGTGCCTTGGTAATTGACTCCCCGATGTTTGGTCTCAGAGCTGGAGGTTCTCCAGCTCAGACACTTAAGGCGAGGGGTCTCATCTCTCAATCACCTCCCAGGTCCGTGGTTCTAGTTCTCGGATCTAAGACAAGAGGCAGCGTTTCAGTAGGCGCGGGTTTTTCAGAGTCAGAGAATCATCTGACAACCTTTATGGGTAATCCATCAGCAGTGTTTTCAAATGTACAACTTGACAATTCACACACCCACTATGCTTCCTGACACAAAAATACATACAACATGCCCTGACAGTCCCAGGGGCATGTTCCCTGTAAAGTGGTTATCTTTCTACAGTGGGCCCCGTAAATCTCGTCTGGGCCTTAGTTTCTATTCAATGTAGCCCGATGCATTAAATTGGTATTAATCCCCCAATAATAGGAAGAATGTGTATTAATTACTTATGATTAGTATTAATGACCCCAACCTCTATAAATAGGGCTAGGAGTCTCATTGTAAAGGGTTCGGTTTTGATAGAGAAAACTTCTTGCACTCAGAGCAATCTAAACGCTGTCTGAGAATACACCGTTGAAGCGTGTAACCACAAGCTTGCAATCCTTTTAATACCAAAGACTCATGGACTAGGGTTCTTTTATAACCTGAACCATGTAAAACTCCTTGTGTTCTTACAGTTTCTTTCTTTAATCTCTCATATTAAGGTTGATAGCAGAAAAGGCAGTCAACATTTTGGTGCTTTCATTGAGAGCTTGAAGGAAGCATTTGAAACATTCAAGATCATGGTGACTACACGAAAAAACATTACAGATGAGGTGCTCCCTCCTACCGAAGTTGAAGAAAGAGAACCCAGTAGGCAACCACCTCAGGACGTACCTGAGATGATGGAGGACTATGATGAGTGCGCCGAGTATGATGGCAAAGATAATGGTGCCCATCATGGGTATTATGAGAATGAATATCCTCATCCCATGGAGGCAGAAGAGATGTTGTGGTGGTGCTCCGTGAGTAGGTGGCTACCCAACAGAAAAATCTTGATGCTCAAGAAGGTAACATCGCTGCCCTTCAGGAGATGGTACATTCCATGAAGGCCACTCTTGAAGCCCAGGGGTTGCAAGTGGACTCCAATGGAAATGTGGCAGCTGGGCACCCAATAGGTGTGCCACCTGTCAATGCAGCGGATGTGCCTCCTAAGCACCCGGCTACAGAGGCACGAGATCCATCAGCGAGGGTGCCCGTCGGTCACTAAGCAGGAGTTGGAACCTCAGCGCCACTACAGGACCATGGTAAAGGAAAGGCCAATGATAACCTGCTTCAAAGTATAAGAGGCCCCGTCAAGAGCCCAAAGGCCACCAGTCTCCGCAATAGGCTGGTAAATGTAATGAAACAAGGGCCCGAGGACAGCGCCAAGCAGACAGCGCCCGTGGAGCTCAGGGCCCTTCGCTTGTTAGGTTCATTTTAGGTTTATTTTAGAGATTTTTTTATGTTATGTTTTTAATTATTTAGGATTGTTTAGCAAAGATTTATGCTTGTTTTCTTCTTGTTTCAGGTTTTAATGGTCAAGTACATAATATGGAGTGAAATGAGAAGAAACATGTTAATTATGATAAATAAGATGGATTTCGAGTTTCAAGGCATACGTAAGTTTGAGACTTCAAGCCGCATTTTGACCATGATTTATTCACATTCATGAAACAATTCTAGAAATAGAAGTTGTAGATATTTCTCTTAACTTTCCATAGCGCTATATACGCGTTTTTCAGATTTTAAACCACTTTTTGAAGGGCAAAATGGTCTATTCACTTGGGAACATTGGAGGGCTATTTAAGGAACATTACTCTGTGATTTTGGGAGGAGTCTTAGTTTTAAAAACCCTAGATTAGAAGAGGCTACTATAATTATTTTCTGTGTTTTCATCTGAATTCTTTAGGTTGATTTTATGAATAATTATTTGAACTTTATTTTCATCATGGTATTTATGAACTAATTTCTTTTATCTAGGAATTAATATAGTCACTGGGATTTCTATTTAATTTTATTATGATATTCTATTGATACTTCTTTTCTATTCTAATCTATATGATGTTTGTTTAATGCTTGTAAATACTTGTTCACTATTTACTTGATTTAATGGTTTTGATTCAAAATTCGAAAGATGAGAATTGAATATGCTATCATTGTATAGGCACAGGTTGCATATTGGACGAAAGTACCTGTATGACTTGTGTAGTAATTAGGTTTCCATGTTTAATGCCTTTTATATGTTCAAGTTTATCACAGAAATGTAGAAAACCTACATATAGATTGAGATGTTATATCTTGAAAAAGAATAAGAATCGATTATATTAACCTGCTATTAGAAGAGAAAGAAAAGATTCAGAATTGATTATTAAAATTAATAGAATAAATAGTTGATGAAATTAATTCCTAGGCTTTTTATTATTGATTTTTAATTAAGTGATTCATTGTTTTGTTTCCAGTTCTTTAATTTTTGTTCATAGTTTATAGTATTTCTTTTACCTTTAAGTATTCACTTAAATTTTAATTCACCAAATAGAATTTGAAAATCAATTAGTGATACTCGAAAGATAGTCTCTGTGGGACGATATCCGTTCTTCCGGAATTTACTACTTGACACGACCACGTATACTTGTGTGTCATATTTTTACGATCACCTGACACGCCCATACGGTCTGCCTGAGGCCTGGAGCTAGTGTCCCTTCGAGACCTAACCAATCTAAAAGGAATAAATGCCCGAGGAATGCCCCACAAAATCAAGAACGGGGCATCAATATCTTGGTAAACGAAAACAAGTCTGGTGGAGAGACTGAGGTGGCCCGCCCAGTAGATAATGGTGCATTGCGAGGACAAGCTGACCTATGAGACAACCTTAATGCTCAGAGGTGTAATAAGGCCAGAGTACGCGAGCCTGCTGGTAGAGGCCTGTCAGATCTCCGAGATATTCTCAACACTTGGAGAAGAGATTGCCCATCCCAGAGTATCAAATGGGATCACAACCCACTCTGAGCGGAATTAGAAAGTCTGAAGAAAATAATGCTCAGAATGGCCAAGAGACAAGGCCATGAGTCTGACTCAGAAGATGAAGAGGCAGAGGCAGAGCCATGGGCTCCTCACCTTGTTGAGGCCCCGCTACCTCTAGGATTCAAAATGTCATCCATACCAGTTTACGATTGTGGTTGGGATCCCATGGACCATCTGTCCAAGTTCAACAGGTTAATGTTGGTGCATCGTGTCTCCGACGATGCTAAATGCCACGTGTTCTCACTCACCCTGACAAGACCAGTAGATGAATGGTTTAAGAAACTCTGATCAGGTTCGATTCAGACGTGGCAACAGTTATCATTCGCCTTCTGAAGACAGTTCATAGGAGTTCAAATGGTAAGCTTTGAGGTCAACGCCTTGGCCAAGAACAAGCAAGGACTGTTCAAGACCCTCAAGGCCTACATTAAACACTTAAAAGAGGAATTGGCGAGAACCAAGAGGGTCGATGATGGCCAACAACTGATGGCGTTATAGGTCGGTATACGCACAGGATCCCCACTCTGGGATGATCTCCAGCAAAGGGGATGTCAGCGTCTCGACGACTTCATTCGTCGACTACAAGAATACATCAGCTAGGAGGATGCCTAGATCAGGGCGTTCGGAGCGTCCACCTTGTTTCCTACCTCAATCGCACCTGGCCCCATGGCCTCGGGGATCCAATACTCCCCCTATGTTCAACCTAACCAGAGCGCCACCCCTGCCGGTTATAGCGTCATGTCTGCTCCTGGATTTGGTATGGCTCCGGCAGGGAATCGGGTAGCGCACACTGGATACAACACTTTTCAACCTACATTTAGTGTTGGAGTTGTCGCCCCATCCCAGCCAGCTGGATCCAGTCGAGCTCTCAATGGCACAAGGCGCGAAGGGAAGGGTAAGGGTCGCAAACCCAGGGGAAGCGGAACCACACAACCCGAGAAGGGAGTCACATCACGCGAGAAGTATGTCTCATAATATTCAGAGTATACTAACTTGGTGGACTCCCGAGAGAACATCTTCATGGCCACAGCACATCATGTGCACTACAGGGAGCCAAAGCCCATCTGAAGAGACAGGGATAGGCGGGACCCTGGCAAATTTTTTCGTTTCCACAATGATATAGGGCATCACACTAACGATCGCCATCAGTACAAGGATGAGATTGAGAATCTCATCAAGCCGGGACACCTCCATCAGTATGCTAAGGGTGGAGCGCATCAAGCACAGCCTCCCATGGACAGGCCAGTGGTCTCGCCTACCACACCATAGGTCCCAACAGTGGCTCCCATAGTTCCCCAGCATCCATTGGCCAAGGACCTCCTCCAGCGAATGGACGGGTAGGAACCATCTCAGAAGGACCTCACTTGGGGGGCACCTCACAAAGCTCGCAGAACAGGTATGTGCGAGCTTTGAACCACGAAGATGAGGTAATGGCTTAGACCCAAATACCTGCCCAAATATCACAAATGACTGACCAAGTCATAACATTCTCCGAAGACGATGCTCAGAGAGTACATTTCCTGCATCATGGTCCGTTGGTGATTGAGAGTCAAATTTCGAACAAAATTGTGGCACGAATTCTTGTAGACAGCGGGTGTTCAGTGAATATCATGTTTAAGTTAACCTTCAAGAAGATAGGGTTGACTACAGCAGACTTGTCCACATGCGCCTCGACACTCTATGGGTTATCGAGAGATCCCTCATCTCGATGGGGTAGATAAAGCTCCTCCAGACGTTTGGAGAGGAACCTCTCCAAGCCTTCAAATACTGCACCTTTGTAGTGGTGGATTGTCCCTCAGTGTACAATGCCATTTTGGGATGGTCAGGACTAGTGGAGTTTGGGGCAGTCACCTCCATCCATCATCTGTGCATGAAAGTCCCCACAGATGGAGGTATCAGCACAGTCTGAGGTGACCAGAAAGAGGCGAGACAATGCTACAATGTCTCCTTCAAGGCTCCTGTGATGATGGTAAGGGAGGAAGGCTCCGAGAACTTCAAGATCTCGAAGTTTCAAGTTGTGTAGGACTCAGGTCTGATGAGTTAGACCCAAGGGTTCAAGAAGAGAGGTCCATTGAACCAATAGAGGAGGTGGAGGAGGTAGTTCTAGATACCTCCACCCTCGACAGGAAAGTACAAGTCGGGGGAGGCTTGAAAAGGGATGCCTGGGAGGCATTAGTGGTGTTCCTCCTAGAAAACCAAGATGTGTTCGTGTGGTCACATTCTGACATGATTGGCATTGATCCGAATATCATATGCCATGCCTTGAATGTCAACTCTAGTTTTGCTCCCGTCCAGTAAAAGCAACAGATGTTTGACCAAACTTAGAAAGAGGCCCTAAAGGCCAAGGTGGACAAGCTCCTCTCCAATGAGTTTATCCAAGAAGCCCAATATCCTAGGTGGCTGTCCAATCCTGTCCTCGTGCCAAAGCCGAATGGCACTTGGAGGAAGTGCATCGATTTTTGGAACCTTAACAAGGCCTGTCTAAAGGATTGTTTTCCTCTCCCCAAGATAGACTAGATGGTTGATGCCACCTCTGATTACAAGTTACTATCATTTATGGACACATACTCTAGATATAACAAAATATCCATGCACGTTGCTGATTAGGAGCACACTAGAATTTGAACTGACAAGGGTGTCTATTGTCACATCATGATGCCTTTTTGGTTGAAGAACACGTGCGCCACTTACCAAAGGCTGGTTAACAAAATGTTCAAAAGAAAGTTGGGGCGGAACATGGAGGTCTATGTGGATGATATGCTGGTTAAGTCCCGAACCGCCCCAGATCATGTAGGCGACCTGGCTAAGGTCATCATGGTGCTCCGCTGGTTTGGGATGAAGCTCAACCCCCAAAATTGTACATTTGGGGTAGCCTCCATAAGTTCCTAGGGTTCATCATAAGCGCTCAGAGGATTGAGGAGCACCTCGAAAAAATCAAGGCTCTAATCAAAATGCCTTGTCCCTGGAAGCATAAAGATGTTCAAAGCTTGACAGGAAGGATCGCAGCTTTGAGCCATTTTGTCTCTAAGGCAACGGACAAGTGCATCCCCTTCTTCAATGTTCTCCGAGGGAGTCAGAGATTTGAATGGACAGAAGAGTGTGAATAGGCTTTCCAACAGCTCAAGGTGCACATGGAAAACCCTCCGATCCTATCCAAGCCATTAGATGGAGAACCCCTCCTACTCTATATGGCTATTTCGGAAGACGCCATCAGTGATGCGTTGGTAAGAGAGGAAAGCCACGTTCAGCACCCCGTCTATTACATCAGCAAGAGACTCCTTGGGGTAGAATCTAAGTACCCGCTGATGGAGAAGTTAACCTTCTGCTTGAGGGTTGGTTCTCAGAAGCTAAGACCCTACTTCCAGGCGCATCCAATTAAAGTCCTCACGAACATTCACTTAGGCAAGTCCTTCAGAAGCCTGAGTCGTTGGGAAGGATCTTGAAGTGGTCGGTGGAGTTGAGTTAGTTTGACATCACCTACCACCCAAGGACCGCCATAATAGGTCAAGCACTCGCCGATTTCATCACCGAGTGCACCAGGAATCAGGAGATAACCGAGTGCACCCCAGCGGTCGGACCAGCATGGAAGTTGTTTATGGATGGTTCTTCAAACGAGAACGGCACCGGGGCAGGACTTATTTTGGTTTCCCCTGAGGGGCATAGGGTGCATAGTGTTCTCTGCTTCGGGTTTAGCACCTCTAATAACGAAGCAGAGTACGAAGCCTTAATCCCTAGGCTTCGTGTGGCACTGGAGCTCAAGGTCGAAGGAATCGAGATCTTTAGCGATTCCCAACTCATGGTGAACCAAATTCTCAGAGAATACCAGGCTCAAGGAAAAAATATGGCAGCATACTTTGCAAAGGCTTAAGAAATGCTGCACAACTTTCGAAGTTTCACTATTCGGCAAGTGTCGCGGGAGAAAAATTCTAATGCGGACGCCCTGGAAAAGCTGGCTACAACCAAAGATGCCGAATTAATCAATGTGGTCCCCATTGACTACCTGGAGTCTCCGAGTATCTTGGCTCATAAGAGGTGGAAATAGTACAACCCCAAGAAGGGTGGATGGAACCAATAGTTAAATACCCTGTCTTCGGGGAGTTGCCCAAAGACAAGAAGGCAGCTCGGAAGCTACTGTACCAAGTGCCGAGGTACATAATTATGGATAATAGGCTTTACAGGTGAGGATATTCTTTGCCTTTGCTTCGGTGCGTGTCCAAGCAAGAAGATAGTTTAATACTGCGAGAGGTACATGAAGGTTTCTGAGGTGATCACACTGGGGGCAAAGCCTTTCCAAGAAGATCTTAAGACAAGGGTATTTCTGGCCCACCATGAATGGAGACGCAATGGATTACATCAAGAAATGTGACAAATTCTAACGCTTCGCCAACATCCCCCGAGGGCCTCCAGATAAGCTTACTCAAATGACCACCCCATGACCTTTTGCTATCTGGGGCATTGACCTTATCGGGTCACTGACTATAAGGAAAGGAGGGGTGAAATATGCCATAGTGGTTGTAGACTACTTCATGATGTGGGTTGAGGTTGAGCCACCCACCACAATTACCTCCAAAAAGGCTTTGGACTTCATCATTAAAAAATATCATTTGTCAATATGGGCTTCCGAGGAAGATAGTCTCCGACGACAGATTGTAGTTTGACAGTGAAGTGTTCACAAACTTCTGTCAACTGAATGGTGTCATAAAGAGCTTCCCTTCCGTAGCCCATCTGTAGGCCAACGACCAAGTGGAAGCAGTGAACAAGACACTCAAGTCCACTCTGAAGAAAATACTGGAGCAGGCAAAATGAGCTTGGCCTGAGGAGTTGCCTAATGTATTGTGGAGCTACCGCACCACTGCTCGGACCTCCACCGACCATGATCCCTTCTCGATGGCCTATTATTACGAGGTTATGCTCTAGGTTGAAGCAGCAATATCCACGCATTGACGGGATACGTGTGATCCGGCCACAAACCATGCCTTACTTTGGGAGTCCCTGGACCTTGTGGAGGAGCTACGCGATGCTTCTCAGCTACGAGTAGCATCCCACCAGCAGAAGGTGGCCAGATATTAAAATCCAAAGTGAAAGATAGAAAATTCATGGTCGGAGACCTGGTGTTACGAAGAGGTCTTCTTAGCCACCCGAGATCCAGGTGCAGGAGTGTTGGGACCTAACTGGGAGGACCCATACCAAGTCGAGAGAATTGTATGCCTGGGAACATATAAATTGGCTCGACTTAATGGGTAATTGATTTGTCATGCCTGGAATGTCGAGCATCTTTGCTGGTACTACCAGTAGCATCTGCAACAAACATTGTTTATTTCTGAAATATCCCCTCTGGCCTATGGGCACATATAAAGGAAACAGTGTATATAAAACACAGTAACAAATTTGTTTGTTTTGCTTATCTTCTTTAGTTTCTGTTATATTATATTAGTGTTGTGTAAAGAGCACCCGCTCGCCTGGACAAGTGACCACAGACTAGTCTCTGATCACTTGGGGGTATGGAGTTAGGGCAACACCGCGCCTCGCAAGGAACGACCTAGAAAACTAAAATTGTAAATAGCCAAGAGGAGTAAGCCTAGCGTCACCTTCCCGAGAATAGAATTTCTTAGGAAGCTAAGAAAGTCTAGCCTAGAAGATACCTTATTCCATGGAGAAAAAAGCTTAGTACCTAGGAGCTAGCTAACCCAAGTAGCGCGAGAATAGACTATTGTCATCTCCCGCGGACACCGAGTCCGAGGAGCTCTAACCAAGTCTCTTGATCTCGAGATGCGAAAGAAAGGTCGAGTACCCATACTTGGCCTCGAGAAATCCGTGATATGGAAAGCTTGGCTAGTCGATGAGCGAAGCACCCTTACTGTCACTATATCCCATATTTAGAAAAGCCAGTATAACAGACAGGAATTTAGGTTACCTCCCGAGGACAACACGCGCTCGGAGAGTAATAACCAAATCCTAATTTTTGGGTAACAAACGGATACCCAGGCGGCCTACGCCTAGGCGTCTCGTTAACATCACCTCCCGAGAAGACATCCTACAAGGTAGGTATGCACTCGGGAAGCAGTGTCAAAACCCCTAACCTCTCGAGTAGTGCATACTTAGGGGGCAGGTGTTTTCACATGCCAGGACCCCTAAAAGCCCGAATCTTCGTGTCAAAGCTACTTCTAGGACTACGGGCCTACAAGAGACTAAACGCAAAAACCAGATATTTAAAACACTTTGAGTTCTTGTTCTCGTGACATTCATGTTACGTTGAATTTATAGAACTAACTGTTCAAACAATTTGAGTTCTTGTTCTTGTGACATTCGTGTTATGTTGAATTTATAGAACCAAGTGTTGTAAAACAAGTATGAGTTCTTGTTCTCGTGGCATTCGTGTTATGTTGAATTTATAGAACCAAGTGTTCAAACAATGTGAGTTCTTGTTCTCGTGAAATTTGTGTTGTGTTGGATTTATAAAACCAAGTGTTGTAAAACAAGTATGAGTTCTTGTTCTCATGGCATTCGTGTTACGTTGAATTTATAGAACCGAGAGTTTAAAAATGGTTTGAGTGCTTATTCTCGGGCCAATTTAAGTTACGGTGAATTCATAGAACCAAACTAGATAAAAAGCAGTGCCAGTTATATAATTCTTAAATGGGTAAGTAATTACAAATATGCTCGGGGATTGAGCGATTGTTTGTTTATACCCCAATAATTTTATGGCACGCAGGCCCAAATGCAAAAATTATACTCAGTCTTCAGGAACCACCGCCACTAGTTCAATGACCAGATCCCCTCAGTTGTTGGGATCACTAGGGTCGCCTCTACAGCTTGGGAAGCTCGGAGGCACTCATTGTAAAGAAACTTATACTTCTCGGAATCACCGGTGAAGTCCAAGTTCATGTCCTAATTGTTATACCAGGCCACATAAAAGGTGTCCTCAGTGATCAATTTGGTCTCCTGCTTGAGCTTCTCCACCTGGCGCATGGCAGATCTATTCATCCCATGTCTTGGAGGGTCTTCCTCTCGGCTAGCTCAGCCCGATCGGTAGCCTCTTTAGCCTCTTCCTAAACCTGAGAATTCTCCAGGACCACTCAGGTGATCTCAGTTGTAGCTTTCTTGGCCTCCTCCTGGGCTCGTTGCATGCCCTCAATGGTCACCTACGTTTCCCCTTTTGCATGTTGCATATCTCCGGAGGCTTTATAGAGGGTCCCATAAAGCTCCCGAGAGCATTTTCGCTCGGCCTCGAGGGCAACTATGGCTCGGGCAAGTTCTTCCCGATAGCCCTTCATTTTCTCCTTGATGGAGGCAATTTTGTCGTAGGATCTCTGAAGTTCATATGAATTCTCTATCATAATGTCTCTCAGTCGTTGTCATGCTAAGGCTGTAACGCCCCAACTCCAGGGACCGCTACAGTGCACATTGCAAACAGTGCTAAACTCGCTAATCAAGTCGTTTGGCCATAAACGTGTAACTAAGTGTGATTAACGGTTTAGGGGTTAAAAACTTTGGTTAAGATATAACGTTTCACTAGAACGTTTACTGTATACATTGGGATCCCAAAAATATAATTTCAGAGTTTATTACAAGAAAGAATATTTACAACAGGCCGTTCTAAGCGGCAAAACAGGGTTCAGCCCTAGTTCCGCTTTCAAACCTCGCCCAAGTATTGGTCAAGCAGCTGCATATGTACACGTCATCACCTAAGCTCTCCAACTCAAGGATGGCCCAGCTTCCTTTTTCCTTTACCTGCACCACAAAGCACCCGTGAGCTGAAGCCCAGCAAGAAAACTCATATGCTCATAAACAGTCATATCATGATTTCAAACCATATCTAGCATGCCTAGCATTCATAGCTCTATTCAGCATGCAAATGAATTCAAACAGATGCTGGAGTATCCAGGATAAGAAATCCTGGCCTTCTGATTGGAGGACTATCAAGTCAATCCTAATCAGATGAGTGTCGTAACACTAGAGGTTCCGATAAACCATGCTGAGTGACCAACAAGCAAGTCACTAGGGGCCCCAGTGCCCAAGCCATGCATATGATGATCAAAATGATCATACAAAGCTCATAGCTCTGATCAGATGAGTGAATATCACTTGAGGTTCTAGTAAACCATACTGAGTGACTGACAACCAAGTCACTAGGGGCCCAGTGCCCATTTCCCGCAATGGCTCTACATGGCTAGCCCTTGGCTAGATAAATGCTTGTTTATATTCATCGAACTTGAGGTCGGTCCTGCATTAATGCTCTTTGAGTCATTCAATGCAGAGGGTCGATTAGGTCCAATCGACATAGCTTGCACTACACACTAGGGTTGTCATGACTAGTGAGTTAGTACAATGTGACCAGTGCCCAGTACCACTGCCGAACCTGACTAGTAAGTCACGGCTTCACAGTTGATACTAACACCTTTGCCAAATCTGACTAATTAGTCAGTGTGTGACCAGTGCCCAGCACCACTGCCGAACCTGACTAGTGAGTCACGGCTTCACAGTTGATACTAACACCTTTGCCAAATCTGACTAATTAGTCAGTGCCATGCACAAGTAAGCAATGCTAACAATGTGTATCATATGCCAATTATCCAAGAACAGGGCATTCAGCATGCTTACTAAACAGTTGCTAGCACAATTATAATCCTGCACAAACACAGAGACTCAAGCTCTGTCCATTCTCATACTCATCATTCATGGCATGCCTTAATCACATGTTTCTCGTGCATCACACTTAATCACCCAGCACGCCTCAGCAATAATCATATGCAAATGGGCAAGATTTCCAAGCATTCATTATGCTATCAATGTTTACATTTAAACATCCAACATGCATCAAATATAACCATGCATGTCACATATGGGGTGCAGTTTTCTTACCTTGGGTCCAAGCACAGGTTACCAACAAATGAGCCACAAGAACGATCCCGATTCCAAGCCTCTAGTGATAACCTAGTCACAACCATAATATAAAACCTCATCAAAATGAGTAAATAAATACTTCCAAACCCAACCCAAGCCTCCGAGACATCGAATCCACTCAACTAAGTAGTAGGATCGATCCCAGGCCCTTAGAGCTAAGTTTCCATCACAAAAACACACTTTTGGGCAATTTTTCCCTTAATGTCCGCGGCCCTACATGGCCATGCCGCGGCCCGCCCCCCTGGCAGAGCCTCCTCCATCTTCTTCAAGATAGGGCCGCGACGCCCAAGAACAGGGCCGCGACCCAACCTCGTACCAGCCACTTTTCTTCATTTTTTCCATTTTAAAACCTTCCAAAAACCCATCCAAACATTTCCAAATCATCAAATCAAATTTCCCAAACTCCCCAATGGTCGAAAACCACCAAAACCCAAGGCTCAAACAAACTAAAAACTCAACGATTCACAAAATCCAATTCAAGCTTAAAAACTTTTAAAAACATAAAACTTAAACTTGAATTACCTCCGATTGAGTTGTTTCCAACTAAATCCTTCGGTTAATAAGCTTCTAATTCTCCTTAGGATTGCTATGCCTCGATCCTTTCTTGATTCCGAGTCCTAGAACTCAAGATACCTTCGAAAATGCGATCGGGAAACGAAAAGGGAACTTTTAGGGAGAGAGAACGTACAGAACGTTCTTTTTATTTTCTTAAAAGGTTACTTCAAGCTTAAGTAGCTTCCAATAAAACCTAATGCTTGGGGTCCCGAAAACACCCCCGGGGACATTATAGTCAAAACTTCCAGAATTTCCCCCTGATCCTACTAACTCCCAATTTACCACCAAATATTAATTCCCATTACCAAATAACCCGGTAATGCTCTAATTACCCCTTGACTTACTCCAAGTCAAGCTTAAATCCCATTGTAACTTTCCCACTAGCTTACCTCCTAGGATCGTCTTGTGCTGGGTAGCCCTGGCATAACCAAATAATAGCAAAGCACCACGCCCATTTCACATATATGCCAAAAATGCCCGAAATGGCCAAAATATGAAAATCACCCAATTAATCACAAATGGGTTCACATGCATATTTAATACACCTAAACATGCATATTATCATTAAATAGCATAATAAATAAATTATGGCCCTCCCAGCCTCCTAATCAAGGTCCTAAACCTTACTAGGAAATTTGGGGCATTACAAAGGCAGACTACAAAACTAAAATAAAAGAGTAATATAAGTAAATGTGTTAGCTCAATAACATCTGGTTAAGTGGAATTCAATCCGCAGGAATGATCAGCTTACCTGGACAGAAGAATACCAACACAAGGCTACGAGAGATACCTCATTACTATCGCCGAGTTGCGAGAAGCTTCGAGCTGTCAACTCACACATAGTGGAGCTGACCCCCTGGAGGAGCTCGGTGGCGAGAAGGGCAACAATGTCCCCTAACTGGGTAGAAACAAGGTCTCCAGCCCAGCTCAATTGATTGGGGGGATGATGGGCCTCTCTCAAGGTGGTTTAAGTTGTCGGAGAGCCTCGGTTGTCTCATACAAGGCTCTATTGCCTTCTTCCACCCTTGCTTCGAAGTGTTGAAGCATCCTCTTTTACTGCTCCAATAAATCCCCCTCATATTTCTTGGGATACACGAGGAGATGGACTTGGGGTGGCAATGCCTCCTGCTCGGTGTTGTGAACCAACCCTTGGCCCAGTCCTGATGCCCTCTCCAACCGTATCTCTTGTACTTCCTTCGGCCTTACGATTTGTGTCACCTCATCTAACTCGGGCGAAGAGGGTATCTCCACCACCAAGGGTAGATCAACTACAAGGGGCTCCCCAGAAAGAACGAAAACTCTCTGCCTCTTGGTCGGAGGAGAGGGATCAGGTTGCTCTCAAGGATGTGACAACCCCTCTCCTGCCGAAGAGTTAGGGGTCGCTTCTAATCTTAAGGCAGACCGAGCAATGTCCGCCAATCCCATGTGAGTTGTAGGAACAAGGTAAACGGTTAGCATACATTTTACACAAGGACAATGCAATAAAATAAGCTACTCGGAGGCTCACCCTGAGTTGAGCCTCGGTGCATACAGTAAGGGTGTACTATCCTATTCATTGCATCACATCTAATATTGGTGACATATTGGCAAAACCAGCTTAAGGTCAAGGACGTCACTCGGTTAAAGGGTACAAACCCATGGGATGTAGATTGTGTAATGCCCTACTTCCTTAGAGTCTTTACTAAGTGAGTTTTAAACGTGCAATTAACTCGCTAATCAAGGTTTTAGGTTAAAAGTGTAGCTAAACTGTAATAAAAATCATATAATTTAAAAATGTAACCATTCATTGAAATTATAAAGCGTTAAACATTTGAGATCCCAAAAGACTGTTTAAAAATATTTACAACTCAAAACATGATTAAAGTCGACTAAACGACAAAATCAGGTTTAATGCAAAACATCTCCCAAAAATACCCTTGACTGTGGCAACCAGGTAGGTCGAACATGTACACGCTGCTTCACGCTCTCCGTACTCATGGTTGATTGACTTTTCCCTTGCCCTTACCTGCACCATAGAGAACCCGTGAGCCGAAGCCCAACAAGAAAACTCCACACAAGCAATCAATATATACACATCTATCAATCAGCATATAACAAAGTTGCCAATAGGCTAAACACATAACGGCCATGTCGTCCCAGGCGCTTTACCAGGCCTTGGGTTCATGGTCTACACCAAGAGGATATCCCAGGTATCCAATAGAGTCTTACCCTGGAAACTCGCACTCCACGTGCTTAACGCTGCTCTCGGCCTCTTGCCGTACTCGGCCTTGCCGTTCTCAGCCTTCGCCGTTCCCAACCCTCGCCGTACATTTACAGATATGCAACACATAGCATAAACTTAACAAATACTTAAGAAATTACAAACATAATTAATAGGGCTACGCCCTGCAACACAATAACATAGGGTCGTGCCCTGCAACACAAAATATAGGGCCACACCCAGCTCTACGGGTACAACAGTTTTCTTACCTATGTCCCAAGCTTCTGGAGCTCCAATATCCCGAGCACAGTCCTCTAGTCCGAGCCTTGCTGAAAACCTAGTCACAACGCATCAACAACATCCATCCATCAAGTTCTAATCCATTAAATAACTTTGGGTTATAGTTCTAGTCTCCGAGACCTTGAATTCTATCAACCCTGGTGATAAAATCCATCCCGAGCCTTAACTATTGGGTTCTCAAGCCAAAAATCTACAAATGACCAACACTTTGAACTAGGGTCGTCACATGCCTTGAAACAGAGGCAACACTCCTCCCTGCTGGGAAGCGTAGGCCGCGGCATGCCCTTCCTAGGACTGTCTCGGATCGTGCATCACAAGTATATCACCACTCACACGTGGTAAAGATCACAATATTCACAAGTATTACATTTATGCCCTCAACGGGCTAAAATTACAAACATGCCCCTAATAACCAAATGGGGCCCACATGCATATTTAATTCACCTAAACATGCATTTCAAATCACATATTCATCAAATTCACACATTAATATAATAAATCACTTATTTCCCTCCGGGCACGCTAATCAAGGCCCTAAGCCTTATTAGCAAATTTGGGACGCTACAACTATCCCCTCCTTACAGAAATTTCATCCTCGAAATTACTTGAATAACTCGGGATACCGCTCCCACATATTTGATTCAAGTTCTCACATCGCCTCCTCAACCTTGCTGTTCCTCCAAAGCACTTTCACCGAGGCGATGGTCTTGCTCTGGAAGACTTTATCCTTCTGGTTGAGAATCTAAACCGGCTTCTCCTCATATGATAAATCCTGGTCTAGCTCCAAGTTCTCATAACTCAATACATGAGTCGAATCTGATACGTACTTTCAGAGCATGGATACGTGAAAGACATTATGAACCCCTGATAGAGCTGGAGGCATCGCCAATCTGTAAGCTAACTCTCCAACTCGTTCCAGAATCTCAATGGGGCCAACAAACCTAGGGCTCAGCTTTCCCTGAACGCCAAATCATTTCACTCTTCTCAAAGGTGAAACCCTAAGAAACACATGGTCACCAACTTGAAACTCTACGCTCCTGTGTTTCAAGTCCGAATAACTCTTCTGGCAACTCTGGGAGGCGAGCATTCGAGTTCTAATCTTTTCAATCACCTCATTGTTCCTCTGAACCATCTCAGGACCAAAGTACCTTCTCTCACCCGTCTCATCCCAATGGATAGGTGATCTGCACTTCCTCCCATATAGCATCTCATATAGAGCCACCCCGGTATTCGCCTGGTAACTGTTGTTGTATGAAAACTCAATCAAAGGGAGATACTTACTCCAGGATCCCCCAAAATACAGCACACAGACCCGTAACATATCTTACAGTATCTGAATCGTCCTCTCAGACTGTCCATCCATATGAGGATGATAAGCGGTACTAAACCGCAACTGCGTGCCCATAGCCTTCTGTAGACTCACCCAAAATTTGGAGGTGAAGGTGGGGTCCCTGTCGGATACTATCGACCTCGGAGCCCCATGAAGTCGAACAATTTCCTTCACATATAGCTCAGCATACTGCTCCACAGTATAAGTCATCCTAACAGGAAAAAAGTGGGTGGACTTGGTATACCTATCCACAATCACCCACACTGAATCATGTTGTCCCACGGTCTTCGGCAAACCAACCACGAAGTCCATGGTGATATCCTCCCACTTCCACTCTGGAATCCCTAAAGGCTACAATAACCCTGCTGGCCTCTGATGTTCAGCCTTTACCTACTGACAAGTTAAGCATTTGGCCACATAATCCACCACGTCCCTCTTCATTCCCGACCACCAATACAAGGCTCTCAAATCTTGGTACATCTTCGTCGTACATGGATGTAAAGAATAGGGAGTGGTATGAGATTCATCAAAGATCTCTCGCCGGATGTCAAAATCCATCAGAACATAGATTCGACCCTTGTACTTCAATAATCCCATCTCCAAGATTGAGAAATCCTTAGCCGCCCTGACCAAGACACTCTCTTTGTGCCTTCTCAACTAGGGATCCTTCCCCTGTTCTTCCTTGATCCTCTTAAGGAGTGAAGACTGAAGAGTGATGTTGGCTAACCGACCAACCACCAACTCTATGCCCGCTCTAGTCATCTCCTCAGCTAACTTATCATATATCTGCCTCGAGCTGAACAATTGCCCTGGGCCCTTCCGACTCAATGCATCATCCACTACATTAGCCTTCCCAGGATGGTATAGGATATCACAATCATAATCCTTTATCAATTCCAGCCACCGTCTTTGGCGCATATTCAGATCCTTCTAAGTAAATAAGTACTTCAAACTCTTATGGTCGGTGTATATCTCATACTTCTCACCATATAGATAATGTCTCCAAATCTTGAGTGCAAATACCACTGCTACCAACTCCAGATCATACATGAGATATCTCTGTTCATAATCCTTTAGCTGTCTCGATGCATAGGCTATCACCTTTTCGGCCTTCATCAACACACACCCCAAACCATGCTAGAAGCATCACAATAAACCACAAACTTCTCATTTTCTGTTGGCAGACTCAACACTGGGGTGGTGATCAATCACCGCTTCAATTCCTTGAAACTATTCTCACACCTGTCTGTCCACACATACTTAGTCTTCTTTCTCGTCAATTCAGTCAACAGTGTGGCTATCCTGGAGAACCTCTCAACGAACTGCCGGTAATACCCTACCAGTCCCAGAAAACTCCTAACTTCCAGGACACTGCTCGGTCTAGGCCAATCTCTCATTGCCTCAATCTTACTTGGGTCAACCACAATCCCCTCCTTACTGACAATATGGCCCAGAAACATGACTTGCGGTAACCAAAACTCACACTTGTTGAACTTAGCATATAACCTATGCTCTCTCAACCGCTGCAATACCAAACATAAATGTTGTTCGTGCTCTGTCTCTGACTAAGAATACACCAATATATTGTCAATAAACACAATCACGAACTTGTCCAAATAGTCCTTGAAAACCCTATTCACCATGTCCATAAAAGTTGTTGGGGTATTGGTTAATCCAAAAGAGATAACTAGGAATTCATAGTGTCCATATCTTGTGCGAAATACGATCTTTGGTATGTCCTCCTCTTTAATCCTTAACTGATGGTAACCTGATGAGAGATCAATCTTAGAAAACACTGTCTTCCCCTGTAGCTGATCAAATAAATCATCGATCCTAGGTAGTGGGTACTTGTTCTTAATGGTCAACTTGTTCAGCTCTCTACAGTCAATACACATCCTAAATCCAGTTACTCCTACAACTGAATCTTCAATTCCTTTAACTCTATCGGAGCCATTCTGTAAGGTATCCTAGATACTGGCTCTACCACTGGCACCAACTCTATAACAAACTCGATCTCCCGTTGTGGAGGAAATCTTGGAAAATCTGCTGGAAATAAATCTGAAAACTCACATACCAATCTGGTCTCACTCGGTCCAAGTGACACATCCCTAGAGGTATCCACAATTTTCGCTAAAAATCCTATGCAACCTTCCTGCATCAGGTCTCTAGCCTTCAGTGCTAAAATCATAGGTACTCGCGGTCCACTAACTTTCCCCACAAATACAAAGGGTACCTCTCCTTCTAGTTCAAAAGTCACCATCCTGCGCTTGCAGTCAATTGTCGCCCCATACTTCGATAACCAATCCATCCCTAGGATCATATCAAAGTCATCAATCTTTAACTCAATCAGATCAACAGAAAACTCCTTACCATCTACCTCTACTGGCAATGCTCTAATCCATCTCCTAGAGACTACCAGTTCCCTAGTCAGCAACAAAGTCTGAAAACCCCTAGCATACAAATCACTAAGTCTACACAGCTGATCTATCACTCTAGCAGACACAAATGAGTGAGTAGCTCCCGAATCAATCAATGCAGTATAAGAAGAACCAGCACTAGAAATATGACCTGTCACAACCGAGGGGCTAGCCTCTGCCTCAGTCTGAGTCAAGGTGAATACTCTGGTAGGAGCGAGACTGTCGCCCTACTTTAGCTCCTCTTTCCTGGCTTGTGGACAGTCATTCTTCAGATGATTGATACTCCCACAAATAAATCAGGCTCTAATCTGGCATTCTCCCTGATGTTGTCATCTTCACTGAGGACACACTGGGAAAATCCTCCAGTTGTCACCCCCGCCCTGATAGCCACTAATAGCACTCAGTGCCCTCCTATCCAAGGTATGAGGAGCAAAAGAATCTGGGGCCTTTCTCTTATGTTCACTGGGGCCACTACCCCTACTAGATCCAGAGATACTGTCCTCCTTGCATTGCGCCTAGCAGCGTCCTCTCTCCAAATCTGATCCTCGACCCCCTCAGCTGTAAGGGCCTTGTCCACTACCTGAGCATATTTAGTAGAATCTCGATCCAAAGTAATCCTAACATCACGGGAGATCATAACATTCAACCCTCGTACAAACCTATCCCTTCTTGCCGCATCAGTTGGCACCAAATTCGGTGCGAACTTTGCCAATCGGTCAAATCTCAAGGCATACTCAATAACTGTCAACCGGTTCTGAGTCATATTGATAAACTCGTCAACCTTTGCAGCTCGGACTGCAACACTGTAATACTTCTCATTAAAGATGTTTTTGAACTCTTCCCAAGTCATAACTGCAACATTTCTTCTCTGAGTCACTACATCCCACCAGATGCGGGCATCCTCTCTAAACGTGTAGTTGGCATAAGCTACCCTCTCATTCCCTTCCACCCTCATGAAATCTAGGATGGAGGATGTCATATTCACCCACTTCTCTTTCCGCAGTGGATCTGGTCCACCCTCGAAGGTGGAAGGATGCTGCTTCAAGAATCTCTCATACAAAGGTTCCCACCTATTCTCCATAATAGGCTGAACCAGCACTAGCGCCAAAGCCTGCGGAACTGGCAACCCAGTGGCCTGAGGAGGGGTCTGCTACCTCAGTTGTTGAAGTTCTTCCTCTGTTCGTTGTAGTCTAGCTTCCATTTAGGCAAACATCTGTTGCCAATTCTGTGGGGCAGGTGGAAGGTCCTGACCCTGGTTGTCATCCTCAGCCCTACAGCCGTGGAGTCTAGATGATTGTCAAGGCATCTCAACAATATACATGTAATCAACAACGCCGCTCATCAGGCATGATAACAACATCCAAAATCACCTCCCATTTCACATCAACCAACCATAAACAGCAGTCCACATAACACAAATAACATACAACACTCAAGGGGGCCATGCCCTAGCATCATGCATATGTTAGATCCTAGTCTGTTTAAAAATATTTACAACTCAAAATATGATTAAAGTCGACTAAACGAAAAAATCAGGTTTAATACAAAACATCTCCCAAAAATACCCCTGGTCGTGGCAGCCAGGCAGGTCGAACATGTACACGCCGCTTCACGCTCTCCGTACTCATGGTTGACCGACCTTTCCCTTACTCTTACATGCGCCATAGAGCACCCATGAGCCAAAGCCCAGCAAGAAAACTCCACACAAGCAATCAATATATACACAACTATTAATCAGCATATAACAAAGCCGCCAACAGGCTAAACACATAACGGCCATGCCTCCCTAGGTGCTTTACCAGGCCCTAGGTTCGCAGTCTAAACCGTGACGATATGCCAGGTATCCAATAGTGTCTCACCCTGGCAACTCGCACTCCACGTGCTTAACGCTGCTCCCGGCCACTTGCCATACTCGGCCTTGCCGTTCTTGACCTTCGCCTTTCCCAAACATGCCGTTCTCGCCCTTCACCATTTCTGGCCCTCGCTGTACATTTATAGATATGCAACACATATCATAAACTTAACAAATACTTAAGCAATTAAAAACATAACTAATAGGGCTACACCCTGCAACACAATAACATAGGGACGTGCCTCCAACACAAACTATAGGGCCACGCCCTGCTCTATAGGTACAATAGTTTTCTTACCTGTATCCCAAGCTTCTGGAGCTCCAATATCCCGAGCATAGTTCTCTAGTCTAAGCCTCACTGAAAAACTAGTCACAACGCATCAACAACATCCATCCATCAAGTTCTAATCCATCAAATAACTTTGGGTTATAGTTCTAGTCTCTGGGACCTTGAATTCTATCACTTCGAGTGATAAAATCCATCCCGAGCCTTAACTATTGGGTTCCCGAGCCAAAAATCCACAAATGACCAACACTTTGAACTAGGGTCGCGGCCCAGCCCCCTAAGGGTTGCGGCATGCTTCAAAATAGAGGAAACATTCTTCCCTGCTGGGAGGCGCAGGCCGTGGCATGCCCTTCCTAGGGCCGCGGCGTGCCTCAAAAACAGAGGCCTCCCCAGGCCTTCACGCACACGCGGGCCGCAGCATGCCCAGCCTTGGGCTTCGGCTCGACCCCCAAACCCAGAAAACCTCCATGCAATCCTCGAGCTAACCTCCCTAAATTTAACCATTTCTGAGCCTAAATCCTAGAATTCTGCCTAGGACTCAATTCCAAACCACATAACCATTTTATTCATCTAGAAAATCCAACAACAAATCTCCAAAAACACTTCAATTCTATCACGTAAGTTCCAACTCCCAAACTCTAAAAAAAATAGAGAAAACCAAGGAGAAGTTAAACTTAAATCCTTACCTTTGAATTAGTTTTGACCTATGCTTGATTCTAGTTGCCCCAACTTCACTTCTCCCCAAGCTCAGCAAACACAAGGCTTGAATTCCTATGCTTGTTTTACTTCTAAAATCTTCAACCACCAAAGAGGGAGATGGAAAGAGAGAGAATCGGTTTCGCAAGAGTAAACAGCTGAGAAACTTCTATCTTTTACTTTTGTTCCAATGTTTTCCCCAAGGTTCTAAGTGTATATCAATTAGCCTAAAAGACTAAATTGCCCATATGCCTATCTTCAACCCTTTAGTGCCATAAGGGCATTTCGGTCATTTGCCAAATCCCGCTAAGTCCTCGAGTATTCCTATAAATCCCTGTTTAATCCTAACATGCCTCATTCATTACTAAACTACTACCAGTTACTCAATAATTCCCGAACACATATAATATTCCCAAAATACCCCTAGACTCCTCCCGAGCCGGGTATTCGAACTCGTTGTGACTTTCTAGCTAAACCACTGCCTAGGACTATCTCGGATTGTGCATCACCACTCACACATGGTAAAGATCACAATATTCACAACTGTTACATTTATTCCCTCAACGGGCTAAAATTACAAACATGGCCCTAATAACCAAATGGAGCCCACATGCATATTTAATTCACCTAAACATGCATTTCAAATCACATATTCATCAACACATTAATATAATAAATCACTTATTGCCCTCCAGGCACGCTAATCAAGGCCCTAAGCCTTATTAGCAAATTTGGGACGCTACAGACTGCCTCCCAAGGTGGTGAAGGTAAACATCTATGAGATCTAGGTAATCCTAGAATTCTTCCCTAGTCCAACGCCGATGTGAGATTTTACCACAACAGAGGAGTGATGGGGAAGCCTAGACATGCTCGGGACTTATCCTATCACATACTCGGAAAGCACACGTCAAGACGAAATGTGATTTACCTAAGTCCATGTGGGAAGCTTCCATCCCTGCCTGATGCTCTTCCTCGAGCTCCCGATCCTCTTGGGCCTCTCAGGCCTCTTCTATGGCTCGCACGTTCACCAGCCTTTCCTCTGCCAGTCGCCTATGAAACACTGTCTTTGCCAACCCTTCTAAGTAATTGATGTGGTGAGACACTAGCTCCTAAGACCTTTTGGACTGGCGGTATTTGGTCTGCTCCAGGTTGCTTATTCGTTGCTCGACACTGAGAAGCCCCGACCTAATGAGATTCTCCTCTGTTACCAAGACGCTAAGGTCAAAATCCCATTCGGGGAGAGCCTTCATCGCTTGGAGGTGATCCTCAAAAAGATAAACATATGGAGTTCAGTGGAAAGAACCTATTCAAAAATGAAATGACTATGTGTCGAATATAGAAAGAACCTAGTGAGACAAAGAATAAGTGCACTCGGAAAGATACTCACCTACTCGGGCGAACTCAAGAATTAAGGTCAGACTACTATGGATCGGGAAGCCATTTGTGAAGACGAAGGCATCCTTGAAGTCCCAGCCATGATTCTCGTTATGGTGGGGAGCCTTGTAGCTGAGCGACGAAGCTAGATACTTCACCAAGGCATAATATCCATCCCGCTTGGAACCTTTCTTCCAAGGGGTGGTCTTGAAATTGCATAAATAAAGGATCTCTACTGGTGAAGGCTCCGGCCATTTCTGCTTCTAGAATAGAATATACATCCCCGCGAGGACTCTATAGTCATTGGGGGAGAGCTGGAAGGGGGCTATCCCCACATACATCAAGAAGTTAACAAAGTACTGCTTGAGGGGTAAGGTAGCCCCTACCATCAGGTGGGCCTGGCTCTAAGCACCTAGGCCATAGACGCTGCGATGCGCCCTCTTAGACTCCCGATAGAGGCGAATGAGGCATTTTTCCCCAACTGAATGGTACTCATGATCGCCTCTAGACTATCGGGATGTCAGAGCAAAGTGCGATAATCCTCTGCCTCGAACGCCTCACCCTCATATTTTTGCTAAGGGTGTGGAATGGGGGCTCTGTATACCTCCTCCACGGTGAACCCGAGTTTTCAGACATTCCAGGCCTCACCGCCACCTGGAGGTCGGGACGGACGACTTGTTCCCCATTCTGCTCTCGGGCCCCTGTCCTTGCATTGCCTTCTGGAGCATCTCATGCACGAGCCATTTTAGAGATTTTCTGGTCGAAGAGGTAAAACCCGTGTTCGTGTAGTTGGTGGAGTTCCTTGGAAATCTGATACAAAAAACCAAGCAATTAGCATTATGACCGAAGGAAAGATGGCCACAACACAAGTGATTTTAGGAAAATTGATCGGGAAGGAAATGAGAGTTTTAGAAATGCGGGATGGCCCCTGAGCCTAAGAACAAGCCTGAGAGAACGAACCTACCGGAATCTGGAAAATTCCCAGATTCCAGTCACACGCCCAGAAATGTAAATTTGACAAAAAGACCCTTGAAGGTCATTTCGAACGAGCCTAATGTCAAAATATGCCTAAAACGACTCGTAAAAATGAGGAAGAGACTCTAAAAATCCACAATACTACCATTCCTAAACATATATCGAAAAACACCTAGCACACACTAAGGAAAGTGGGTCGAAGGAACTTACCTGAGATAAAGCGAAGGTTGGTGTTGATAGGAGTCCTAACAGTGAAGCACATTTTGTCGTCTGAGCAAAAGTAGGATGATTCACGCTAGTCTTCCAGAACTCTGGGAAGGGGTTGAAGATGAGAAGCAGACGGGAGAGAAAAAATAAAAAGTTTTGGGAGGGTTTGTGATTTTCGAATGGTTGTAGTATGAGACTGAAGGTTTTCTGGGTTTTTATACCTAGTAAAACGCTTTAGAGAAGCAACTTCCCCACAACCGTCAGATGAGTAGGTTCATGAAGTTAAACCAACTGTTAGGGCTCAAAAGGCATGGATCGTAATCATTGTTTTCTCTGGGATAAGACACCTCGGGCGCAGAGTAGACGTTTGGGATATCGAGGTGACCCCTAATTAAATGCACGAACTGATGGGCCCAACAATTGGGCGGTGACAAGTGATTCGGCTTTTCAGAGTGACATCAGTGGAAATCCAAACATTTACCATTCGAGGACTTTTTGAAATCTTCCTCATTTTGAAGTCTCTACTATCTGAAGACAAGTAGAGACTTGGGGGGTAAAATGTTGTCCATATTTTTCACCTCTGACACATGGCAAACCCCAGTGGTAGGCTAGGATGTTTGTGGATATCCCGAAGCATGTTAGTGCCCGAGGCCTATAGTCGGAGTGTAACATTCCAAATTTCCTAATAAGGCTTAGGGTCTTGATTAGGGGGCCAAGATGGCAAATTATGGAATTATGTGATTATGTGATATTTATGTGCATTATTATGTGAGTTATATTATAATATAACTTGATATGCATGTTAAGGTGTATTAAATATGCATGTGGGCCCATTTCTATATAATTGGGCAATTTTCATAATTTGGCTCATTTTGGTAATATTTGGCATATATGTGATATATGTGGTATGTGGGTGGTACTGTATTATTATATGGAAATGTTTGGGTTACTCAGCATGAGATGATCCTAGGGAGAAAGCTAGTGGAAAAGTCAAAATGGGATCCACACTTGACTCAAAGTGAGTCAAAGGGTATAATTGGTATTTAGCACATTACTAGGATATTGGGTAATGAGAATGATTATTTGATGATATATTTGGAGTTAGTGAGATCAGGGGGAAATTATGGGAATTTTGACTATTTTACCTTGGGGGCATTTTTGGGACCCTGAGCATTAGGATTTGCTTGAGGTTACTTAAGCTCGAAATAACATGTCAGAAACATAAAAAGAACGTTTAGAACATTATCTCTCTCTCTCTCATTCCCGTTTCGACACCCGATCACATTTTTGAAGGAAACTCGAGTTTTAGGAGTTGGATTCAAGAAAGGATCGGGGCATAGTGATTCTAGGGATGATTAAAAGCTTATTAGCTGGAAGATTTAGTTGGAAAACAACTCAATCGAAGGTAATCCAAGTTTTAAGTTTTCGAGTTTTTAAGCTTTGATTAGATTTTATGTTTTGATGAGTTTGTGGATGAATTGAGACTTGGGTTTTAATGATTTTGGGCCATTGGGATGTTTGGAAACATTTTTTTTGGATTTAAAGATGTTTGGATTGGTTCATGGAGGATTTAAAATGAGAAATTGGAGGATTTTTGGCTGGGTTCGAGGTCGAGCCGCGACCCTGATTTTGGGCGTCGCGGCTCAAGCTTGATGAAGCAGGTGATTGGTGCTGCTAAGCTATTTGAGCCGTGGCGCTAGTTAGGAGCGCCGCAGCGCTAATGCAGTTAGAGAAAGGCTTTGGGCCCTGACTTGAAGTGGGCTATGGCTCTAGTGTTTGGGGCGGCAGCTCAAATGGGGAAAAGTGGCCAAAGTGGGTTTTTAGTTATGGGAACTTAAACCTAAGGGCTCGGGATCGATCTTACTACCCGATTTGGTAGGATTCGACGTCCCGGAGGCTAAGACTTGGTCCGGAAGTATTTATTTACCCATTTTATGGGATTTTATATTATGGTTATGACTAGGTTTTCGCTAGAGGCCTGGAAACAGGATCGTGCTTGAGGGTCGTTTATTGGTAACCTGTGCTTGACCAAAGGTAAGAAAACTGCACCCAGTATGTGATGCATGTGATACATGTAATTATGGCATGGCATGAATATTGAATATGGAATTGATCAAAGCTTGAGTCTCTGTCAATGTGCATGATCATAAATATGCTGGTGAATGTTGAGTAAGCATGTTGAATGGCTTATATTTTGATATTTGACATATGATATATGCCTGGTTGCATTGCTTACTTGTGAGTGGCACTAACTCATTAGTCAGAAACGGCATTGGTGTTAGTACTGGTCGTGAAGTCTTGACTTATCAGTCATGATCGACAATAGTACTGAGCATTGGTCGAATGGAATTGACCTTCGAGTCAAGAGCGACATTGCTGTGTTTAATGTAGGCTGAAATGATTAGTTCTAATCAACATGAGCATGAAATTCTTGATCGACCTAAAGGTTGAAGAAAACTAAAGCGCTTATCTAGTCTAAAGGCTAGTTAAGTAGAGCTAGGGCCAAAAGGCTCAGGTGACTGAAACGTCACATGGCTTAGGGTGTAGAGCCCCAGAGTGTGACTCATTAGTCACCTATCCAGAGTGTGACTTATTAGTCACCTACTTAGAGAGTGACTCATTAGTCACCTACCCGGAGAGTGACTCATTAGTCACCTACCCAGAGATAGACTCATTAGTCATCTATTCAGAGAGCAGATCCCCAGAGATAGACTCATTAGTCATCTATTCGGGGAGCATATCGCCAGAGTTAAACTCATTAGTCATCTATTCAGGGAGCAGATCCCCAGAGATAGACTCATTAGTCATCTATTCAGGGAGAAGATCCCCAGACACAGACTCATTAGTCATCTATTCAGGGAGCAGATCCCCAGAGATAGACTCAACAGTCATCTACTCAGAGCGCAAGGCCCCATAATCATTTATTTGGACTTGACTGCATGCATGAATAAGTTATTACTGCTAGGCATGCTTATTATGATTTAGTGACATGTTATTATATGGTTATGAGCATGTTGAGTTTTCTTGTTGAGCTTTGGCTCACGGGTGCTATATGGTGCAGGTAAAGGTAAGAGAAAGCTGGACCATCCTTGATTTGGAGAGCTTAGGTGACAATGTGTACATATGTGGCTGCTCGACCACCACGACCGAGGGTTTAAAGAGGAACTAGGGTTAAACCCTATTTTGCCGCTTAGGTCAGCTGGTTGTAAATCTTTTATTGTAATTAACCTTTAAAATATATTTTGGAATCCCAATGTATATAGTAAACGTTTTAGTGAAACGTTGTATCTTTGACAAAAAATTTTAACCCTAAATCGTTAATCATACTTAGTTTCACGATTATGGACAAATGAGTTAGTTAGCAAGTTTAGCATTTTTTAAAATGCACAATGTAACAGTCCCTGGGTAGTAGGGTGTTACACGGAGCAAGGGTATTCCTAGGTGAGACTTTGTCTTTGACAGTGGGTCGTGGGTGCCTTGGTAAGTTACTCCCCGATGTTCGGTCTCGAAACTGGAGGTTCTCTAGCTCGGACAGTTAAGGCAAGGAGACTCATCTCTCAATCGCCTCCCAGGTTCGAGGTTCTAACTCTCGAACCTAAGACAAGGAGCAATGTGTCAGTAGGCACAGGTTTTTAGAGTCAGAGGATCGTCTGACAACCTTTATGGGCGCTCCGTCAACAATGTTGTTGAGTGTACGACTCGACAATTCGCACACCCACTACGTCGCCTAACACAGAAATATGTACAGCATGCTCTAACAGTCCCAAGGGCATGTTCCTCGTAAAGTTGTTATCTTTCTACAGTGGGCCCCACAAATCTCGTTTGGGCCTTAGTCTCTATTCATATAGCCCAATGCATTAAATTGGTATTAATCCCCCAATAATGGGGAGAATGTGTATTAATTACTTATGATTAGTATTAATGACCACAACTTCTATAAATAGGTCTGGGAGTCTCATTGTAAAGGGTTCAGTTTTTGATAGAGAATATTACTTGCACTCAGAGCAATCTAAACGTTGCTTGAGAGTACATCATTGAAGCTTGCAATTCTCTTAATACTAGAGACTCGTGGACTAGGGTTCTTTTATAACCTGAACCATGTAAACACTACTCCTAAAAATATTCTTTAAGGACTCGCAATGAGTGTCCTAAAAAGTTAAGAAGGTGTTTGTTAAAAAAAATCAAATTTTTAGGACACACATAGTTTTTAGGACTCGCTCTGTGAGCCCTAAAATATATTCTTTAAGGGCTCGCATTGCGAGTCCTAAAAAGTCCAGGAGTTGTTTTTAAAACCCGCATCTAGGTGAGTCCCTAAAATGGTGTTTTTGTAGTAGTGAAATCTCCTTGTGTTCATACAGTTTGTTTCTTTAATCTCTCCTATTAAGGTTAATAGCAAAAAAGACAGTCAACAACAATAGTTAGGAGGCCTCTCATATTTATGATCTGATCATTTTGGGGCTAACAATCTAAGAAATGAAACTGAGATACCCCTACGAATCGATTTGTTGACGTCTAAAAGAACTTTGATTCTAAGAAAAGCACTAGAATTCTCAAACAGGGTGGACAAGTCTACATCAATAAGATCACCATTGGCAGCACCAACTAGCTTTGCAAGATCCGAAGACCTTCTATTCTTGTGATGCACCTCTATTCTTAGGAAATATAGGGAAAATTTAAAGCGAAAGAGACCACCTCTGTTCTATTCTTGTGATGCAAAGGCATTTCATGTGATAGAGCCCAATTATTTATCAATATTTAATACCGGTCCTTCTCCATACAGTAGTTTAGTCCAACCAAAGGGTCTCTATCACTATAAAACTTTTAGCTACGTACGTTGTTGTTTGTTTTTTTTTTTTTAAAAAAAAAAATATGTAAACGCATACTTATTTTACACAATTAAAATACACATAATCATATGGTATGTATTGTAAACCACATAAAAATGATGAGTTTCACTCTAAATAATTTAAATAGTTAAAAATATATATATCATATTATTACGTGCATTTTAAGTATCTAAAATAAATGTGTGACTACATTACTCTTCTTTTAATGATCATTTAACATTTTGTTCGTCGTACAACTCCCATAGGTGGAATATTTCTTCTTCTATGGTCAGGCAAATTTGACCAACATTATTAATCCAATATAGTCACAATTCCAATAACCAACATCAATAGTACTGCAAATTGTCCTTTGTGACATCCACTTGATATCTTCATAATCAATTTTTGTTTTTTTTGGTCACGTTATTAATTAGAATTCTCAGCTATATATACTCCAAATGCTTAATAACATTCAACAGTCATGTGGAAATGGATCGGCCTCCATTTATATAAATAATGTGTTCACATTAGCTAGTTGGTGTTTTTTCGTATGCATAGTAATTGGTATGAGAGAATCATGTCTTTTGACCTTGTATATACATATTATTTATATGTATCTATACATATATATATAATTAGGGAAGTGATGACCATGAGAGAGAGATATATATATGTAGTATATATAAATATTGCTCTATAAATATTGTATCAAGCCGAGTAGTAGATAAGAGAATTAAGGAAAACACAAAAGACTTGTATCTATTCTCTGCAATACCTGCAACTTCTATGTACAATACCCTGTAAGTTATATATATATTTGCATTTTCTACAAGTTTGTTTTTCTTCTGTGCAAATTTAAATCATAGTGTTATCTCTGATTGACTATTATGCTGCTCTTATATATACAAATATATATTGTATATTTATATATATAATTAAAGGACAGTAATGCACATGCAGGGCTGTAATTCAATTCTTTAAAAATGTATTAATTAATTAACGAAGAAAACTGATCTGTATTACTTTCAATATATGCTAATGCACATCTAGTACAGTTTCTTGATGTGGCCCTTAGAGATATGTCGTACCTCTCTTTAATTAATTTCTTCACTTTCATCAAACCTAGCTAGCTGATCGATAATTTTTAATTCAATTGTGAAAATCTTAATTTTTTGTTCCTATTGATCAGATATAGCATATCTATGAAATAATTATTAAACCTAAAACTATTGATTTCTTTTTTAACCAAATATCAATTTGAAGAAATATTTATTATATTATCAATCGTAGATAGTATATTCTCATAAATTTCATGATAAATATATCAGTGGGGCGGCCTCCTATTTAAATAACTTTAATTCAACATCCATATGAGGCACTTCAAATTAATTATTTAGGAGTAGTAATAAAAAAAAACATGACACATATGGTGTAATGTTTTACAATTAGTTTATACACATGTAAGTGGTTCTACACATAAATACATATCATCATCTACAGCTGTTCATGTTGCGTTGACATGCAACTACATATTAAAAAACAAATCAAGATTAATGATTTAAGAAGAGAAAGAAATAATATAGTTATATATTATTGGTTATATTTAATTATTAACGACCTATGGATATGTATATTTTATTCTTGCCTGCAAAATTTTAAGCTTCCAACCTGACCCGAATATTGCCCAAGGCCTACTAATTAAGATATATTTCTATATCTTAGCCATAGAGCCGAGACATGGAGCCTTTACATATACTTACACATATAAAATATAAATATGAAGGGGTAGATAACTGAAATTTTTACTACAGTTTTTTATTTTTGTTAACATCATCAAAATATTTTAAATATTTGACCGAATATACATTTAAAATTTATTAAAAATATTAATTATATTAATATAAATTCAAATATTATAAAATATCATTATTATAATAACATTTAATAAAAAACTATATATTTAATAGTTATATTAATATAAATTTAAATATTATAGAATATAATTATAACAATAATAAATAATATATAATACATAATCTTAATTTTTATTAAAAAAAATCATTTATATTTAAAAAAAAACATGTTATTTTTTTATTTGATTTAACTTATATAAATATATATTCATATTGAATAACAATAAATATTATAAATATATTATTTATAGGTGTCATACTATATAAATATGATGATTGTGCAACAACATAAAAAAATTAGAATAACATTTATCTTCTCTTAAGAATAAAAATGATTATTCTCTAATTATTAATGTGTCATTTGAATAATATAATAAATATTTTGTACCTTAAATAAGATATATTGTGATATAAAAAATTATAATATTATATTTTTTTTTAAAATGATAAACAATATTTTTGTTTAATTTTTATTTTATATGTTCGTGATATTATTTTATATATAATATTATTTACTTATTTAAAATTTATATATTTAATAAAATTAACTAATAAATTTTATAAATAAAACTACTGGCCTTGTTTGTATGTAAAATGCACATATTATACATATATACGGGAAAACCCTGACTTTTAGAAGCAGGGGAAGGACAACTTTATATGTATGTACCCTGACTTTTAGAAAACCCTGATTTTTTTCCCTTTATATATACAAATATGTACTCTGTATATGTATCTGGACTGGATGGCCCTAGCTATACCGGCCCTATATATATTAGAGACAATTATATATGTACATATATACCAGTCCTATTACTAAAGAAAAGTTAATTTCTGTGAGAATTAAGACAGGAGGAGGAGGAGGGCGGTCGGCGACCAATTAGCTTGCGGCGGCGGAGAGAGATTATTTAACAGAGAATTGAAGGGGCTACTGTCGCAGGAGAGATGACGCCTAATAGTGTGTGACAGATCAAATTAAGGGTTATAATTTGATGATATATATAGTCCATACATTAATAGGCTTCATCTCCCCGCGACTGAAGCCCCTCCTACTTTCTTCAACAATATCTATAAATATATATATATATTTGTTGTACTTTGTAAATCACGATATTTCTCATGATTAGAAGCTATGGCTGCAGCCCTTGCCCCCTACAGGTATCTTTCTCTCTCTACTGGTCTGTTTTATGGAATATTTTTCTTCTTCTGGACCTCCACAGTTTAATTTATGTTTATCATCCCAAATGTATTATTCTACGATTTTTATTTTCAGATTTATTAATCATTAATTAAGTCTCTTATAAAAAGGGGATCAAGGAAAGTTTCTTAATCTTGAATATCAAGATTCAAGATCAGATCAAGATCGACTTGAAACATCATATATATGTCTTATATTTAGGGGTTATATATATATATATTTAAATGTTTTATACAATATATAATATTATGTGTACAGGCAAATAATTTCGTTTTAATTACTTTGGAAAAATAAATAAAATAATGCTTACATAGAAGGGTCACAAGGAGGCATTTTGCTCATATGTTTCAGGACACAACGTTTTTTCGGTTATTATTTTTTTGCCCTTTAATTGAAGTTATTGGGAATTATGATCATTAAATTGTTTGTACCAAGAATTATTTATTTATTTATGTAGCCAATCTTTCGTTTTCTTAACGAAAGTTGTGGCGACAGTAATCATTATATATTGAAAACGAAATAAATAGATAAACGTGATCTAAATCGATTCTTAAATTAATTTTTTAAGATTGATACAAATAAATTATATTGTTTAAGATATAAAATATTATTTACCAACATTTATGAGCAAACAATCCCATTTACTTAATACTTAACTACTTTTTAAGTTCAATGTATATAAGTAATGATATATATATATATACTCATATGGTATGTATTGTTGGTGTGTAAGTACCATGCATAATGAAACCTAATGACAGTTAACACTATTTATTAAATGGATTTAATTAAGATTTAATTGGGGACCTGACCTCTAAACTTATAAAGCTGGAATTTTTAATTTTTTAAGATTGATACAATTAAATTATATATAATAATGAGATTTGAAGAGTGAATGTATAGTTTCATGGAAAAGAATCTTTGATGAGCTGTCTAGCAGAATTAAACCTCATGGATAAGAATTTAAATTATTAAGAGGCAAACTCCCCCCGCCATATGGGGTTACTACTTAATAATTGTGATTATAGTTAATTTAATTATATATTACTAGCCAGTTTTGTCAACTTTGCTACATAGAAATATTGTTTTTTAAAATATATATATATTTAAAACACTTGGTTTAAAATGGAATTTATACTTTTTTTTGGATTTTGTGTTTTGTCTCATTATCTGTGGACCCTGTATTTTGATAAATTATTTTTTAGACTTTGCAATTTGTAAAATGATTAAAATAGAACCCTAAATTCAATTTTGATGAAGAAAAAATTTAATATAACAATACCGTTTTTAAGCAGAATGATTTTATTTTTGTTTTTAATTGTTAGTTTGGTAAATTATTTGTGATTTTAGTTGAGAAATTATTGACCAAAATCAGATTTAGAGTTCTATTTTAACAATTTTACAAAACACAGGGTCCAAAAATATATAAACCCTTCAAAAATTAACAAAACAGAGTGTAAATTATATGTACTAGGAATGCTATATATATTCAAAAATTCACTCCATCAACTTTTAACAAATAAACTGTATTGTATAAGCTTTATATTATCTGAACTCTAAATAATAACAAAGTTATAAATAAGAGAACAAAACTAATCAAAACTATGAGGGTGTATGATTCTTAACTAAAATAACAGCTTCTTCTTTTTTGTTTTTAAAACCTAAAATTTGTTTTCTGAAATTTAAGAAAATAATTTTTAAAAACAAAGTTACAAAAAACAAAAAATTTGAGAACAAAAAATTATTTTTAGTTGTTCTCAAATTTTTTTTTGTTAATTTTTTTCTTCTCATATTACATTTTTAATTATTACTATCTCATATCATTTTCTCTTTTATTAATTTATTTCTCATAACTTTTTCTCTCCTTACTTTCTATAACATCATTTTTTCTCTCATTACTTTTCTGCTTATTTTCTCTTTCATCACTTATTATCTAATTATTTTCTCTCTCATCACTTCCTATATCATCATTTTTTCTCATCTCATTTTTTCTATCTCATCATTTTCTCTATCGTCACTTTCTCTCTCATTTTTTTGCTTCTATCAATTTTTCTCTTCTCAATTTTTCTTCCTCAAAATTTCTCTCTTTACTTTTTCTCTACTTATTTTTCATAATTTTTTCTTTCACATTACTTTATCTCATTATTTGTTATAAACTTCTAAAAGATTTTTCTCTTTCTAAATATATTTATTAAT
This sequence comes from Humulus lupulus, assembly GCF_963169125.1. NCBI lineage: Eukaryota > Viridiplantae > Streptophyta > Magnoliopsida > Rosales > Cannabaceae > Humulus > Humulus lupulus. The sequence goes on along the minus strand of NC_084794.1, from coordinate 75,198,680 downwards.
TTTTTATTTACCATTTTAAAAAAAAATAAAACTAAAAAATTATTTTTAGAATATATTAACCAAACACCTGTTATTTTTTTAAAATTATAAAAACTATTTTTTGTTCTCATTTATGAAAACACAATTTTGAAAACAAAAAACAAAAATGATGCCAAACAAACCCTTCGTAACTTTGTTAATACAAAGTGAAATGAGTATTATACCATAAATTAACCATAATATGTGTGGTACAATATCTATATATATTTGTAACTAGAAAACATAACCGCGCTCGCCCAGTCTTTTATAATTATTAAAAAATATACATATTTTAAAATATTTTTTTTGGGAGATTGTAGGATAAGGATTCATTTTCACCATACTCGTACAACATGTTTTTTATATGGACACGTGAGGGCATGTTGACCACCATTTTTTTCACAATGGTGTTCAATGTATAATTTTGAATAATTAAAGTGTCGAAAATAAAGTTAAAAAAACTTGTTCTACGTGTACTTTTTTTTTATTATTATTATTATCATTATTATATGCTTTGTGTGATTTTTTCTAATAAAAAATATAAATTACATATAAGAAAATTAATGTTTTGTGTAAGACTTATTTTAGCCGATTACCCGTTTGAACCATTTATTTTTAAAAATTAACTTTTAGTTCTTGTGTGTTTGTCAAAATGTTAAATATAGAAATGGATAAATTGATTATTTGAACATTGTATTTGACCGATTACCCGTTTTGACCCTTTATTTTTAAAAATTAACCTTTGGGCCATGTATTTATTGAAAATGTTCAAAATTATTTATAAAAATTAAATTATATATATAATTTATGTATTCTGTAAGGGTTCACACCATTTTGAACCTTGTATTTTAGTCGACTACCCGTTGGGGCCTTTATTTTAAAAAATGAACTTGTGGACCTCAAGTTTTGTCAAAATGTTAAAAATAGGAATAGATAGATCGGTTATTTGAATACTATATTTCGGCCGATTACTCCTTTTGACTCTTTATTTTTTAAAATTAACCTTTGTACCATGTATATATTTAAAGTGTTAAAATTCTTTATAAAAAGTAAATTATATAAATATGTATAATTATCTATATAATTTATGTTTTCTATAAGGTTTCACACCATTTTTTATTTTGTATTTTAGCCGATTATCCATTTGAACTCTTTATATTTTAAAATTAAATTGTGGACCTTGTGTTTTGTCAAAATATTGATTACCCGTTTAAATCTTTTATTGTTAAAAAATAACATTTGGATCTCTTGTTTTGTCAAAATGTTAAAAATATAAATAGAAAGATTATTTATTTATTTATTATTATATATATTTTTAATTGACATCTATTATTATTATTATTAAAATAAAAATGATTAAAAAGAGAAAATAGATAGAATTTTTTCCTTAATTAATTAATAGCTATAAATTAAAAAAGTAAAATAAAAAATGAGAAAAGTTCACGATTATTTATATATATAATTTAATTAAATAATTTTCATAATTAAATATCTTAATCAAATTTGAATTCAAATTAAAAAATGTGAAAAAAGAAGAAAATAGAAAGGGTGCTTTGGAGCAATTTTAGAGTGTCACATCATATAAATATATTAGAAAATATGCCCGCTTTCGTATAATTTTTTTTTATAATAATTTTAAATATATATTTAAGGTAATTTTATATTTGTTTGATAAATATTATAATTTGAATTTATACATTTTGTAATTAAACTATATATACTTAACGTAATTCTATATTTGTTTGATTAAGTTTATAATTTGTATAATGTGAGTGAGAAATTTATACCTTTTTTAATTCCTCCATTTTTTTAAGTTATGCTCTAATAGTAAAATTGTATAAAACGTATCTAATTAATCAATTATTTATTTCTCTATCCTTTCAAGAAATTAATAGAATGTATAATAGAATTTGAAAAGCAAGAGATGTGAAAAAATTAAGCTAACTGTTGACGCCGTTTTTCGTCAAACAGTGAAAGAAGAGCACACAAACAATAATAGATAATGGCCAAATACAATAAAACAAATCAAACACACGATTTTTACGTGGTTCAGCAGTTAAATCTGCCTAGTCCACGAGTCTCTGTTATTAAACTCAAGATTATCTCTGAAAATCCTTAAGCATGAATTCTTCAGAGTTTTCTCTCAAGGATCAGAATTTTCGGTCCTTTTCAATGGCGCATGGCTTCTCTATTTATAGAGAATGATGCAGAATACTATCCCACATATTTTGGGTAGTTACTCTTTTTGTGAATAAAATAAATGGCCTTAAATGCCTATAATCAGATATAAAAGGAAACGTCCCTGAAGACCAGGAAACACATAACTGATCAAATAATATCCCACGATTCTAGGGGATTTACATTAATAAATGAGGATTATATCTCATATTTATAATACTTGTAGATATTCAATGTGGTTACTGCGTATCTCTAAGGCTTTAGTCTCCCAGGTTTCCTGTCACCTTTCGAGCTGGAGACATCTTCCGAGGTCACCCAATCTGTTCGAGATCGTATGCGCGTCGAGCTCGAGAACCCTGATCCGAAGTTGTCTCCGAAGATGGATGTGATCCCAGGGCTATCTTTCGAGATCATGAACTCTTTGAGGTCACCATACTCGAGATCGTCCATATCCTGCAAGCTCGGCATATGATCCTGGAGCTTGCTTCCAACCTTATGAGTCCACTTATTTGCGAATCCAACTTTCGAGGTCATAATTAACATGGCTCGAAATCTGGGTATAACATTTTGCCCCCTCAAAAGTATTTGTTCGAATCCTAAGAGAAGGAAACTTTTGAACTACTTTCCCTGAGAACTGCACCGTCACACCTTTAAAAATGGACACGCGTCAGCTGGGTATTGCTCACTTTTGGTACTCGAGCGCCTTGGAAACACGCCCACGATCGTCCGTCTGACAACTTTTCGGCGCCTTCTTGTCATTGATCCCCATCCGTTCGATCTAGTGAGGATTTCACTCGACGCTCCTGATTAATTCCTTTTCCCCACTTATATATACAAGACCCCACTCTTCATCTTCTTCTTCACTTTTACCTTCTGATGTGAAAATTCTAACGATTAAAATATGCGCAAGTATACACAGTCACAAACAAGTAATACAGTGATACAGTATCAAAGTTCGTCTCCACAGGGACTTTTAAACTAAAAATAATGCAATATCAACTAAGAACAATTTACAATTCAGTAACCAAATCAAGAGAAAATTTATGTAATTAATTCTGAAAATAAATGTAAATGAGCAAATTAATTAAACTAAAAATCAGAGATTAAAATGAAAGAATTCTGGGTGGATTTCAGATATGAGAAAAATAGATTTGGGTGGTTAATTCCCCTCGGTTCGTTCCAGTTGCTACAGCAATGACTCAGCAATGGGTCAGCAATTTATGTCACAGTTAACAGATTTCACAAAACCCAGTAAGTTTTTCCCAAAACTTAATATCTATTGTCTATAACCCCCCTCAATACATTCCTGTATTAAAACAGACTATAACCAACCAATCAAGCACCAAATATTTAGGTTATGCAAGGCAGCGAAATAGTCCTATTCCACTACTCAAAATCACCTAAAACTAGGTAAGTTTCTTGCATCAATTGAATGGGTTCAGCTAGACTTCCCTTTTCCAAGCTAGATCTAACTTAATAAATGCTAAAAATGGCCAGTAATTAACATTCACTTATCATTACAGCACATTAAATTGAACTATGACATAAACAACTTAACCATGCATTTAGAAATTTAATTCATACAAAGGGTTCATAACCACCCAAATCCTCAAAAGCTTAGTTCATAACTGAAATTATAAAAACATGACTAGAACTTAGAAGTTCCATAGAGTATGAGCAGAAAAACTAGATAGGAAATTAATACAAAATGAGAGGTGAAGATTAGAGAGAAAGATGAGTGATGAGCTCAAGTCCCCCTTTAGAGCGTCTGCCTTCTTCTCCTCTGTTTGGTACTTTTTTCTTCTCTTTTTTTTCTTCTTCTCTCTGTACTTCTCTCTGCAAAAATATGTAGAATACTTCAATGATAATGGGTCTCCCTCTATTTTGGCTGGTACCCTTCTTTTTAGGGCACTTTCCTTTACCCTAATAGGAAAGTCAATTCCCACTTTGTCCTCCAAGTGCCACATCACCCAACTGACTTAAGTTATTAAAATTATAGCCACATAGATGCTGATTTCACTCATTAAGCCCAGCTGTCTTCTAGCCACGTCACCTGCCTGATTCCTTGAATTGCTGTGGTGATGCTACAGCATTGAAGCAGCAACACGCCCCTTTCAGAATTCGTTTTTCCCCTTGCTTCCAGCAGTTCCCTTTTACATATTTTGTAAGCTTCCTTTCCTGATTAACACAACACAGTAATTTACATAAAAAACATTGAAAAATATTACAATACAAACCTAACTCTTACCCAGACTCACTACCTAGAATAACACACTAAAACTGACAAAATTACATGAAATAAGGACTCATTACTCTTTTTAGTTTTGAAAAGCAAGTTCAAAGATTATAAAAATAACTCTAAATCCTAGAGTTATCACCTTCATTCGCCATAAGCAAAAAAGAAAAACAAACTCAGAGACCTCTTTGCAAAATTCCTATTCTGTGCATGTTTTCTCGACCAAAGAAGCAAAGGAATCCTGGTATGTTCGAGTCAGTGATCTCTTTCCTGCAACCTCTTCTTCGATCGACGATCTCTCTGCAATCGCCATTACTGTGTAAGTATGCCATTTTTTTATTTAAACTGTTCTTGTTGTGTATCTGTTTATACTGGTTTGCATCCACGATAGGAAGTTTTAACACGATAGGCTTTCATGCCTTTTAGACTTTCATTCTGGATTTTCGTCTCTGGTTTATACCCAGTTTTGACGTTTGAATGTGGTTCCCATTTTCTGGGTTTTGAAATTTTTAGGCAACGTTTCTTGTGCACTAAGCTTTCGGATAAAAACGTGGGTCTTGATAAATGCACGAAACTCAAAGATGCCTTTCCTGGTTAACCGCCACTCTTCTTTCCCTTGAATTTCGGGATTTTCAAAAAATCATCCACGCTCCTTTTCTCTTTCGTGGAATACACGCCCCTGACTCTTCAATAAGGATCTTAGTATTTAGTGTCTCGTTCCTAAATTTCTGAGCTCACTCCATCGAGCTCGTAATTCTTGCATGCATGGCCCTCACCATATTTTATTTCTCGTTAGATGTCACAGAATCTGGAAAGAGGGTGGGGGTCATTGCTGGCAATCCCTTACGAGCCAAAATCTCCGAACCCAGAATCGCTCTTCGCCCGGAACCAACGCCGGATAAGAGAGTACGAGTTTGCATGCGAGCAGGAAGACATTCGAGCCCACTATCGCCGCCAGATAGACGAGGTCATTGAAAAGAAGAGAAGAGTTCTTTGGGAGGCCCTCTATCCGGAGCTCAATTCAGGACCTAGGCCAATCCCCCTCGACCCTGCGCTAAGAGTTACTGTTGCATATCGTCTAGGGGAACTCCAGTTTTCCTTAATGGGGGAACCTTCCTCCTCACAGCCAAGGAGAGAAATGTTTGAGGCCGAGCTCTACTGGAGCACGGTTACCACAACCAGCCAAATATCTGAAATACTGGCCTTCCATGGCCTTCATTTGTCAGGCACCTTGAAGTGTCGAGCTCCGACTGGTCAAGAACGGAGCTGTTTCGCCCCTGGCGGCCGCGATGCCACAGTGAAATATGCGGCATGGAGCCAAGAACATATGAGGGCAGGAGCACTGCTGCCCTTGAAGTCTTTTTTCAAAGGCTTTACTGATTTCGTTGGGTTGGCTCCGTTCCAACTCAATACTAATTCGTACAGGGTGCTGTCTGTCCTGAGGTCCTTATTCCACGAGCTGGGGTGGGAAGGACCTTCACCTTTAGAGATTTTATATCTCTTTTGTTTGAAAAGTAACCCCTCCCGAGCTTGGGGAGGGGATGGTTTTTACTATCTCTCGAGCTATCCCAAAGAGACGAAGGTTTTTGGGGATCTCCCCAATCACCCGCCTGATTTCAAGAAGGCCTTCTTCTGGACAGATGGTCTGTCCCCGTCTCGACATTACTCGTTCAGGTGGATTCGTAAGTATTCTCGTTACTTTTATTCCTGAGATCGAGACTTTAGTTCTTAAATCCACATTTAGTTGAAATGTGTTTCGTTTTTCAGCTAACTTTCAACGTCCCACCCCTAATGAAGCAATGAAGAGGCACAGAGAGGTCTTACTCCAAATCCCTTATGGTAGGAGGTCTCTCTCGTGCCTATTACATGAGGGTAAGCTCCGAGCTTGCGGGCTGTTGGGAGAGGGTCAGTCAACCTCTGACTGGTCCAGCAAAAAATATGAACGTTGGGAGGAGGTGCCACTGCCCACAGGCACCCTTCCTCCGAGGAGAGAAAGGAGGCCATCACTCCCAGTTCGTCTGAGGAGTTCGCGGTCCGGGAATGAGGCCAATGATGAAGCCTCGAGCTCGGACTCAGATGAAGGTAAAGTCCTCCCTACCTCGAGGATGTGGTCCCCCACACTACTAGAACACAGGCCCAATAGGTTAGTCTCGTGCCCACAGGATAGATACCACTTCTACATATGGAGTTGGGTAGATGACTGTGTCCATAGGTTCGATAGTGGGCTCGGGAAATACGATACCATGTACACCACGGACGAGGTGTGGAATGGGATAGATGTGCAGTACGGGACCAATGATTATAGGGACCTCTCGAGGTTATCACCTACTTATAGGGAAGGCACTCCCCCCGCCTCCTCTGAAGACGGGGGAATTTCATGGTCCCCAAGCTCGAGCTCGGGGGAGAGTTCCAGTTAGGTTTCTTCTATCATCACTCTATATGTCTAATACCGAAATTACTTGATGTACACTTCTCTTTTACTGACTCACTGTGTTGTGACTTGTGCAGGAGAGATGGACTCCGACCTTGACACCCTTATCGACAATGCAGGCGCCAAGAGGAGCAAATGCCCTAGGGCGGGATCACTGAAGACCGGTCAGCCGGGCAAAGGCTCCAAGAGATCCAAGAAGACACCTCCCCTTGCCCCGCCGATTTCGAGCTCTATTGCTGCGTCGACTGTCCAGGCCAGCGCCTCCACGACAATTCCATCCTCGCAGGCCGTCGTCTCCGCGGTTGCACCGACTTCGCTGGTTGGTGCCCCTGCCATTTTTGAGTCCCAACCTCCTGTGGTGGGCGAAACGTCTTCTGCTCAACTTTCCAGAAGGCCTTCTGCTTCTCGAGTTCAGAAGCTAACAATCTCCACCCATATGGACTCATATGTGGTGGACAATACTGCTGGACCTCACGGATCTACGCTGATCTCGGATGTCATGTCCCGGATCGGCCAGAGCTATGGCAGTTTCGAAGCTCCCCAGTGGCAGTGCTAACTGGCACCCGAGACCGCACTGTCCTTTACGAGAAGAGTATCGAGCACACTGCTGCGGTAAGTATCCTTCTATATTCCTTTTGCTTACATTCATACTGACCTGAGGCTAATGGTGGTTTCTTCCTTTTTTTAGGCTCAATTAAGAGCTGAACAACGAGATCCATTCGAGCAGGACTCATGCTCAAGAGGCGAAGGACCTCCACCTTAGAGCGAATGACGATCTGAAGGCGGCGAATGCTAAGCTCGAGGCAGTGGTTAAGGAGCGTGAGGACATGGCCAAGGAGCTCGAAAAGCTGAGAGCTGAACTCGAGGAGCAAAAGAAAGATAATACCCAGCTTCAGGAGACCAATAAGAAGCTCGAAGAGGACAAGGCCGCCACCTTCGACATCATAGAGGATGCCAAAACTCGCCTTCTTGCCGAGTACAAAGAAAAGAAGGAAAATGCGGTCGACTCAGCCATGTACTGGATGTGGGCTTATAATGAAGATCTGGACACCAGCTTCTTAGGTCCCCACGAGGCGCCGCTTCTTGAACGATGGAATGCTCGGCTCAAGAAGGAAGAGGCTGAACAGCTCGAGAAGGAGAAGGCTGCTCCGGACACCGTTTCGGAGGGAGCTCAGGAGGATAGTCATGCTATTCGTCCTGGGGGGTCCGGTGCCACCGACGCTGAGAAGGCCAAGGAGACTCCTCTTCCTTGAATCTGACCTCGGGGAGATCAATTATCGAGGCTGCGTCCCCTTATTTCTGTAATTATTTTAATATATGCCCACGAGGCTGATACAATTTCTTTTACCATTCTTTTATATGCTTTACATTTCTTGGCTCGAAATATTTTGCATATTTTTATATTGATGAACCGGTTATGTTTATTTAATTCATACGAACATAGTTTGGATTTAGGCTCGAAATTCGATGCATTCATGCATAGTCTATTCGAGTTATCCGCTTCCGACCTCGTTACTTATCAAGGTCGGATATTACTTTAACCATGAACTCCAGAGTACTTATATGGTATGTAATGTGAATGATCTGGTTATATCTTTTTTTTTTTGTTTAGTCACTTTTCCTCATCCTCATTTTTGTTCCGAGGTTAAGAGTTTGAAACTATTTTTCTCTTAAGATATTCCAGCCTCGATCTCGACTAGTCTCGTGATAGGTTTAGGCTCCTACTTATGATTGATCAATTTTTTGGCTGGTTCCAGACCTGTTAAGTTTGCACATCTGGTTAACTCCAAACGTTTTAGGTTTTTGGTATTTCGGTTTTGTCCGAACTATCTAAGCTCGCGTATTTGGTTATATCGAAACACTTCATATGTTTTTGATAACTCAGTTATCTAGGCTCGCGTACTTGGTTATATCCAAACACTTCATATGTTTTTGATAACTCAGTTATCTAGGCTCGCGTACTTGGTTATCTCCAAATACTTTTTATCTTTTTGATAAGTCGGTTATGTCCGAACTATCTAAGCTCGCGTACTTGGTTATCTCCAAATACTTCATGTATATATATATTTTTTATTTTTTAATCTGATGGTATATATACCAATGATGCCCCCTTAATAAACTATGAGTGTGACCATAGGTTATTAAGTTAAGAGAGATTGCAAAAAAAAAAAAAAATTACATATGGAACAAAATAGACCTTTTATTTGATGAAATTCAAAAACAAACAAACAAACTAGTATAGATAGAAAGCCATGGTTACAGGCAACACTTCCTACACTATTGATAGTAAGGTCTAAGGTGTTCGCCATTCCATGCTCGCGGTATTGGGCTCCCATCCAATCTCGCAAGTTTGTACACACCAGGTCGGATGACTGACTCTATCTGGTATGGTCCTTCCCAGTTTGGCCCGAGCACTCCAGCTGCTGGATCTCGGGTTGCCAAGAATACGCGTCTTAATACCAGATCTCCCATTCCGAACTTTCGATCTCGAACCCTCTTATTGAAATATCGTGTAGTTCGTTGCTGGTAAGCAGCGTTTCTCAGCTAAGCCTCTTCTCTTTTTTCATCAATCAAGTCTAGAGTTTCTTCGAGCTGAGTGTGATTGGAACTTTGATCGTAAACCTGAGTTCGAATCGTTGGGATTTCGACCTCGATGGGCAACATTGCCTCGCAGCCGTATGCTAGAGAGAACGGGGTATGCCCTGTTGAGGTCCGAGCTGTGGTTCTATACCCTCAAAGGACTTGAGGTAATTCCTCAGGCCATCGTCCCTTGGCTTCTTCCAACTTTTTCTTCAGAGAACTCTTGAGAGTTTTGTTAACGGCCTCGACCTGACCATTCGCCTGAGGGTGAGCCACAGATGAAAAACTCTTTATTATGCCATTCTTTTTGCAAAAGCTGGCGAACAAGTTGCAATCGAACTGAGTTTCGTTATCGGATACGATTTTTCTCGATACTCCATATCGGCATACGATGTTCTTTACCATGAAATCAAGGATCTTTTTCGAAGTTATGGTTGCCAATGGTTCAGCCTCCGTCCATTTCGTGAAGTAATCAACGACGACTACAGCATACTTCACTCCGCCTTTTCCAGTTAGGAGAGAGCCTATGAGGTCGATGCCCCATACTGCGAAAGGCCATGGGGATGTCAACATGGTTAGTTTGGATGGTGGAGCTCGGGGTATCGTGGTGAATCTCTGGCATTTGTCGCATTTCTTCACATACTCAAAAAAGTCTATTTTAATGGTTGGCCAGAAATATCATTGGCGTATGATCTTCTTGGATAGGCTATGCCCGCCGGTGTGGTCTCCGCAGAACCCTTCATGAATTTATTCAATGATCTTCTTTACTTCGGGAGGGGTTACACATCTAAGCAGCGGCATGGAATATCCTCTTCTGTATAGCTTTCCGTCCAAAATGGTGTAACGAGGAAGCTGATACATCAACTTTCGAGCCTGATTTTGATCTTTTGGAAGAATTCCATTTTCGAGATAGTCAACTATTGGACTCATCCAGATCGGTTCTGTTTCAATCATACACACATCTTCCTCGTCTGGCTCAGTAATGCTGGGTGCTGATAGGTGTTCTACGGGTACAACATTCAGCTCTTCATTTTCGACGGAAGTGGCGAGTCGAGCTAAGGCATCTGCATTTGAGTTTTGTTGTCGGGGAACCTGTTCAATTGCATAAAATTTGAAATACTCCAATGCGGATTTTTCCTTCTCCAGATAAGCTGCCATTCTTGTGCCACGAGCCTGGTACTCTCCCAAGATTTGATTAACCACGAGCTGGGAGTCACTGTAGCAATGTATAGCTTTGGCTTTGAGCTCTTTTGCTATTCGTAGTCCCGCGAGTAGAGCCTCGTACTCAGCTTCATTATTAGATGCTTTAAAGCCAAATCTTAAAGCAGAGTGAAATTTGCTCCCTGCAGGAGTGATCAGGATAACTCCTGCCCCCGCTCCATTTTCATTTGACGAGTCGTCGATGTAAAGTTTCCATAGCTCGTGGGCCGTGGTTATTACCTCGTTGTCGGCTATCCCAGTACATTCCACTATAAATTCCGCCAATGCTTGTGCCTTAATGGTCGTTCTTGGATGGTAGGTGATCTCGAACTGTCTGAGCTCAACAGCCCATTTAAGGAGTCGACCTGACACCTTTGGTTTAGACAGGACCTGCCTAAGTGGTTGATCTGTCAGTACATGGATGGGATGTGCCTGAAAATAGGGGCGGAGCTTACGAGACGAATGAATTAGACTGAGGGCAAGTTTCTCCATCAATGGATACCTTGACTCTGCCCCCAGTAATCTCTTACTGATGTAATAGATGGGTTTCTGCACCCTCTCTTCCTCTCGAATGAGCACCGCGCTTATCGCGTGTTCTGTGGTCGAGAGGTATAGGTACAATACTTCTCCCGTTTCGGGTTTTGACAGGATGGGTGGTTCAGCGAGGTGTCTTTTGAGCTCCTGAAAGGCCAGCTCGCACTCCTCTATCCATTCAAACTTCTTACTTCCTCTCAATAAGTTGAAGAATGGAAGGCCACGATCCATTGACTTCGAGATGAATCTGCTCAGGGCGGCCATCCTGCCAGTCAAGCTTTGGACATCTTTATGCTTCCGAGGTGAAGGCATATCAATCAGGGCCTTTATTTTGTCGGGATTAGCCTCGATTCCATGAGAGTTGACAATGAAACCCAGAAATTTTCCCGAAGATACCCCAAAAGTGCACTTCTGAGGATTTAGCTTCATGTTGTATTTTCTGAGCACGCCAAAGCACTCTTCGAGGTCATCAACATGGTTCTTGTTAAGTTGAGACTTTACAAGCATGTCATCAACATAAACTTCCATGTTGTTCCCTATTTTCTCTGAAAACATCATGTTTACGAGTCGCTGATATGTAGCTCCAGCGTTCTTGAGCCCAAACTGCATAATATTATAACAGTATAGCCCTTTATCTGTGATGAAGCTCGTATGTTCTTGGTCGGGGGCATGCATGGGAATCTGGTTGTATCCAGAATATGCATCCATGAATGACATCAAGCCATGCCCCGCCGTGGCATCCAGGAGCTGATCAATTCTTGGCAGCGGAAAGCAGTCTTTTGGACAAGCTTTGTTGAGATCCGAGTAGTCAATACAGGTTCTCCATGTCCCATTGGGCTTTGGGACCAACACTGGATTGGCTACCCAGTCAGGGTAAAAGGCATCCCTAATGAAATGGTTTGCTTTTAACCTGTCAACTTTCTCCTTTAATGCTTTCTTTCTGTCCTCGTCCAGCTGTCTTCGCTTTTGTTGCTTCGGGGGAAAGCTTTTGTCTATGTTTAATGCGTGGCTCGCAACATTCGGGCTTATCCCCACCATGTTTGAGTGTGACCATGCGAAGACATCCTGGTTTTTCTTCAGAAAGCAAATTAATTGCTATTTTGCCTCATCTCGGAGGTGTTTTCCGACCTTCACCTTCTTCGAGGGATCAGCTTCCTCGAGCTGAATTTCTTCGAGCTCCTCTAAAGGTTCGAGGTCAACTTTCTCCTCAATCCTCAGGTCGATCTCTTCGTCAATTTCTAAGACTGTTCCATCTTTATTTTGTATGATAGCGAGTGTTTGAGCGCTCGTTTGTTTCTTTCCCCTCAAAGAAATGCTATAACATTCCCTTCCTGCCAATTGATCTCCTTTTAATGTCCCGACCCCGCTTAGAGTTGGGAACTTAAGGGCCAGATGCCTCACAGATGAAACTGCCCCCAGCCCGACCAGGGCGGGTCTCCCGAGCAGTACATGGTAGTCAGATGGTAACTCTACTACCACGAACTCCATTATCTTGGTCACCGAGACCGGATAGTCTCCCAAGGTCACATGGAGTTTAATGGATCCCATACAGGCAGTTCCTTCTCCTGAAAAGCCGTACAAAGTAGTTGCACACGCCTTCAGGTCGCGAAGGGAGAGTCCCATTTTCTCGAGGGTCGCTTTATAAAGAATGTTGACCGAGCTCCCATTATCTATGAGAACTCGGCGGACTCTTTTGTTGGCAAGATGAAGAGTAATAACCAATGGATCATGATGAGGGAACTGAACATGGGAAGCGTCTTCCTCAGTGAAGGTTATCGGTTGTGTTTCAATCCTTTGGCTTTTCGGTGCCCTAGGTTCGGGTTCGTAAGGAGACCCGTCCTCTGTCTTCAGCTCGTTTACATATCTCTTTTGAGCATTTCTGCCCCCTCCTGCGAGATGAGGCCCTCCCAAGATGGTTATCACGTCCTCTCCATCTATCGGTGGGGGCCTGTCTTCTTCCCGAGGTCGGGAGTTATTATTTTGTGCCGTCGAAGGTGCGGCTACTCTCTGGCTCGTAGTAGTCTGTCCAGTACTCTGGTTTTTGACATACTGCCGGAAGTAACCTCTCGAGATCAACCCTTTGATCTCGTCCTTCAGCTGTCGACATTCATCAGTTGTGTGTCCGGTGTCTCTGTGGAATCGGCAATACTTACTGGAATCCCTCTTGGATTTTTGATTTCTCATTGGGTTCGGACGCCTGAAGGGAACCTGGTTTTCATTAGCCAGGTATATGTTTTCCCGAGACTCGTTGAGCTCGGTGTGTACTTTATACACGGAGAAATACCTCTCTCCTTTCTTTTTCTTTCCTCCCTCAGCCTCGAGGATATTTCCCTCGCTCTTTTTCCTATTTGAGGGATTTTCCGAGGTAGGCTGCGGAGCTGCTGGGTCAGCCGAGGTTGAGGCGGAGTTAATGTTTATCGTTGTAGTTTCGGTCTGCAAGGTCGCCTTGAGCGTTGACCTTGCCTCCTCTACATTGACAAACCTCTGCGCTCGTCTGTTAAACTCGGTTATTGACCTCACCGGTTTCCCTTGCATGTCATCCCAAAGGGCACTTCCGGGTAAAACACCAGCTCGGATAGCCATAAGGTGCCCACTGTCATCCACATCTCGAGCTCGGGCGACCTCTAGATTAAATCTCGTCAGGTAGCTTTTCAGTGTTTCGCCTGGCTGTTGTCAGACTTTGGTCAGAGTGGATGCCTCTGGTCTGACTCCCACCATAGCTCGGAACTGCTTCTTGAAGTCTTTAGACAACTGTTCCCATGAAGTTATTGAGTGTTTCTTGTACTTTTCGAACCAACTTTTGGCAGGTCCTGCCAATGATGTTGGAAACAACATGCATCTGAGCTCGTAACCCACGTTACTGGCTCTCATAATAGTGTTGAATGTACTCAGGTGACTACATGGGTCGGTTTTTCCTTCAAACGCTGGGACGTGAGGAATCCGGAATCCTTGAGGAAATTAGGTGTTGGAAATATGTGGAGCAAACGGCTCGAGCTCCTCATCAGAGTCCTCATATCGACCATTTCCTCGTTCATTCTTTAAAAGCCTAAAGGCTTTTTCGAGCTGATCGATCCTTGCTTGGACTGGGTCAGTAGGAGGTGTTGTCTGGAATTAACTGTCATTGATCGTGATTCCAGGCTCGCGTCTCCGTGAGGGATCTTTACGCTTATTCAAGTGATCCCTCAGGTCCGGATTTGTTTGATCTTCCTTCCCCCTACTCTGATTTAGATGACTTCGCAGGCCATGACGATTCTTGCGACTTCCAGTATTTTTACGACCTCGGTCGTGATTACTGACGGACCTGGTCTCTCCGGACTCGTCACTGGTGAAACTCATTGATCGGTCATTTCGTGATGTATTCTTCCCATGTCGCCTCTTCTCCGCAGTGCGAGACCGAGACGTCTGACTTTTCTTAGAGGGTGCGCCTCTCCGTTCCTGGAGTGTCTCCCTGTTTCCTTGTCTTTCCCTCGTACGCCCTTGATCTTGATCTCGAACAGGTTGAGCGTTTCTGCGGGGAGGTGAGGGATATCTTATGGGAGACGGAGGGAACTGTATAGGCGACGGTGGCTGTCGCCCTTGCCTCGGCCTAGAGGGTCCAGAATTTGCCCGAGATGGGTCAGTCGCGTTCGGTGCACTACCAGGAACCCGAGTCCGAGCCTCGGCAGGAGTTCGGTTATTCTCAGTTCCTACAGGCACTTCCACAGGTGGATTAGGCGGGACCCGAGATCAGGTACTCCTCTGGGGCCTAGGAGGAGCAGATGGCTCTGCTGGCGCCGAAGGTTGAGTTGGCCTCCTTGTCGCAGCATCCTTTCGTGGCCGCCCACGGGGCCTCCGGGGAGGAACATGCACGTCCCTTGGAGGAGGGACTTGGTTTTCGCGCGGAGGCGGGGGCTGAGCCACCTGCGCCTCTGCGGCTATCCTAGTCAGCTCCTCATTCCGTTTGTTGGCCTCTGGCAACAGCTGTTTCAACTGCCGGTTTTCCAGTTCTACAACAGAAACGTAACGCTCTGGATTGTAGTACATGTCCTCATCCCTTGGTGGAGGCGGTGGTCCCCGAGAATTAGAAGACCCACTTCTCTCCTCAGCATCCGGGTTCTCCATTGGTTGTTTTCCAGGATGCCTTGGGTAACTTTCATCAGGCATGTTCTGATTGTTCGTGGCCATGTATCTCTCAGGGATGAATGCTTAAGGCTCTCAATGAAAGCACCAAACTGTTGACGCCGTTTTTCGTCAAACAGTGAAAGAAGAGCACAAAAACAATAATTGTTAATGGCCAAATACAATAAAACAAATCAAACACACGATTTTTACGTGGTTCAATAATTAAATCTGCCTAGTCCACGAGTCTCTGTTATTAAACTCAAGATTATCTCTGAAAAACCTTAAGCATGAATTCTTTAGAGTTTTCTCTCAAGGATCATAATTTTCGGTCCTTTTTAATGGCGCATGGCTTCTCTATTTATAGAGAAGGATGCAGAATACTATCCCACATATTTTGGGTAGTTACTCTTTTTGTGAATAAAATAAATGGCCTTAAATGCCTATAATCAGATATAAAAGGAAACGTCCCTGAAGACCAGGAAACACATAACTGATCAAATAATATCCTACGATTCTAGGGGATTTACATTAATAAATGAGGATTACATCTCATATTTATAATACTTGTAGATATTCAATGTGGTTACTGCGTATCTCTAAGGCTTTAGTCTCCCAGGTTTCCTATCACCTTTCGAGCTGGAGACATCTTCCGAGGTCACACAATCTGTTCGAGATCGTATGCGCGTCGAGCTCGGGAACCCTGATCCGAAGTTGTCTCCGAAGATGGATGTGATCCCAGGGCTATCTTTCGAGATCATGAACTCTTCGAGGTCACCATACTCGAGATCGTCCATATCCTGCAAGCTCGGCATATGATCCTGGAGCTTGCTTCCAACCTTATGAGTCCACTTATTTGCGAATCTAACTTTCGAGGTCATAATTAACATGGCTCAAAATCTGGGTATAACACTAACAAACAATATTAACATCAATTGTCATAATTATATACTTTTTAATTCATTATATGTTCCTTATTTCTAAAAAAGATTTTTTGTGCTTCACATCTACCTCCGCATCTTTTGCTACTGGAATGTCTACTAAATTATAATCTAAAAAACATTTATTTACTATAGTGAAAAAAAATCACAAATCCAAACAATATCATTAGTAATATCGTTTTGTCACAAGCTTGAGAAAATATCAAATAAGAGAAAAATACAATTATTAATATTGTTTTTATTATTACTACATTTTTGCAAACGTGTAAAATAGATTGAGTAAATAATAATATCTTGTAAATATCTTATTTAAATTTAAAAAACATGTAACTACATATTTTTTTTATAAAGTGTATGGTACATTTTTTTTAAAAATGCTACATTACTATAATCTATATAAAATGAATAAAAAAATTAGATTAAAGGAGAAAATAAATAAAATTCTTTGCGGCAATTTTAGTTTTTTAAAAGTGTAAAATAGATAGAGTAAATAATAATATTTTGTAAATATCTTATTTAAATTTAAAAAAAAACATGTAACTACTTATATTTTTTTTAAATTACTATATTATTATAATCTATAAAATGAATAAAAAATTATATTAAATGAGATAATAGATAAAGTGCTTGAAGCAATTTTAATTTTTTTTAAATGTGTAAAATAGTTAGAGTAAATAATTATATCTTATTTAAATTAAAAAAAATATGTAACTACTTACATTTTTTTTAAATTACTATATTATTATAATCTATAAAATGAATAAAAAATTAGATTAAAAGAGAAAATAAATAGACTGTTTTAGAGAAATTTTAGTATGTCACATCATCTCCTTGAAGCTCTCATTTATATAATATATAGATACTATATGATGATACAACAGCTGGACTCATTTTTCTTCAATTATTATTTGTACGTTTTTTTTTGACAAAATATTATTTGTACATTTTTTTGACAAAATATTATTTGGACTTTAAAGTATGTTGGTTTACTAATATATATATATATATATATATAAAAGTACTTGATGTTACACTTAAATACTTAATTTATTTTTTTGACGGCATAAATACTTAATATTTATTTTTTGTTGCAACCGTTACTTTTTTCCCTTAATAGTCAAATACCAAACTTTATAATTGGGATATTGGCGGCATAAATATATAAGTTGATGTGATTGTTGCACTTAAATACCTAACTTTTAATATTTGTAGCATAAATAATAAATATATATTTTTTAAAAGTACTAAACTTTTTTTTTTCATTATTTATGCTACAAAAATTAAAAATTAGGTATTTAAGTGCAACAGTTACATGAACGTATGTATTTATGCTGTCAATGTCCATATTTAAAAAGTTTGGTATTTTCCACATAACGGGAAAAGTAACAATTGCAACAAAAAATAAATGTAAGGTATTTATGGCGTCAAAAAAATAAGTTAAGTATTTAAGTGCAACAGAAACATATATTTAAGTATTTATGCCGCCAATATCCCAAAAGAAAATTGAAAAAGGATATTATGATGTCCGTATGTGTTAAAGAAGACAATGTGTAATGACCCAAAATTAATAATAATGCTTAATGCCTTGATTAGCGTGCCAGGAGGACATAATTGGATATATGTATGTTTAATTGGTTGAATGTGTGACTATGTGACATGCATGATTAATATGATTATATGAATATATTATATGCATGTTTATGAGTATTAGATATGCATGTTGACCTTTTATAGCTTATAAGGACATATTTGTAATTTTGGCCCATTAAGGACATAAATGTGATTTTATGTGATATTTGGTTGACACCACATTATTATGTGGATATATTTGTAGTTCATGGCTCGAGACAGTCCTAGTGAGTGAATTAGCGAAATAGTCACTGCGGGGTTTAAATACCTGACTCAGGGGTGCCTAAGGATATTTTGGGAATTTAGAAAATATTTTGGGGTTTATTGGGTAACGAATAAATATTTGGCAATTAATTAGATGCAATGGGGTTAATTGGTTAATAGTAGGAACACTTGAGGAATTAGCGGGAAAATGGGGGTGGAATGACCATTTTACCCCTAGAGACAATTAGAGGGCTGGGGAAAGCTTAGGGGAAATTAGGTCTTTGTTTAAGCAAGGGATATACTCGGAACTCTTAAAGAGATACCAGAATGTAGTGGAACACATTTGATATCTCTCATTCTCCCAAAAACACATTTCTTTTCCTCTCTCTAAAACTAAGGGAAACCTTTGAATTTTGAAGGGGAAGCTAAGGGAACAAGCTGAGAATTGGGTTGAGTTTGAACTGAGAAGAACCTAATGAGTTAAGGCTAGAAGTGGACATAGTCTAGCTGGGGGATACAAGCTATCAATTCAGGTAAAATCCTAAACTATGATTATTGAATTATGTTGAAGTGATGATGAGCTTAGAGTCTGCATGAAATGATTTCTTAAATTGATTTTGGGTGTTAGGGAGCGTAAGAATTTCTTTTAAGATTGGATATGATGTTTAGGCTATAGGGATAATAATTCAAGGTTTATTTATGAGTTGGCTAAAGGTTTGTGTTGAATTTTGAGGCTTGGACTCAAGTGAAACGCTAGAAAAAAGATTGTTTTCTGGGTTTAGGGGCTCGGGTCGTGGCCCTGTTCTTCAGGCACCGCGGTCTGCATGAATTTTTGGAGGTTGGGAGCCTCTATTAGCCAAGCGCGCCGCAACTCGGGGGAGAGCAGGTTGTGACCCGTGTCCCCCATCAGAGGGGTATTGAGCCTCTGTCTAAGGGGCGGGCCGCGACCCTCAAGGGAAAGTCACGGTTTAATGGTTGTCCAGGGCGTTACAACTTGGTATTAGAGCGGTCTAGGTTTAAGGGTTTCTGAAGAATGGCTGGGCATGTATACTCGCCGCTAGAGACAAGCTCAACTCAGGGTTTGGTAACTTTATATATGTGACTGCATGCTTAGATGCTTAAATGAAATGTAAATGTTTTAATCTATATGATTAATATGGAGCATGAGATACTAATAGGGTCTGACCCTTGGCTGTTGTGTGATTATAATGAGGCATGCTTATTAGCATTGCTGCTGCATGTGAATTAATATTTAAATGCTTATTTGCATCTTGATTGTATATTGCTGGTTGAGTTTCAATGGTGGACTATGGAAAGACTGTTAACCTGTCATCATTGCCTGACTACCGATTCATTGATTGCAGATAAAGTTGGATAGCTGGCACAAGGTCTGAGGCTAGAGATGATGAACAGAGCAGAACCCTCTACCGGTCCCTAAGAACTGGCAATAGATACTTCCTGATATGCAAGCCTGCATACATATTCAAGAAGAGCAGATTCGCCTTCTGAGAAAACAGGCTCCATCAGGGAGTGCTGCCCCTATTATGCCACCTGTTGTGGCATCAATTGTACAACCACGTGAGGTTGGGAGCAAGTGGGTGCCACTATATGAACGGTTTAGGAGACAACAACCTGCAACCTTTGAGGGAGGACCAGATCCATTGAAGGCTGAACAGTGGATGAGTATGATTACCTCCATCCTAGATTTCATGAGGGTGGAAGGTAATGACAGGGTGGCTTGTGCCACCTATATGCTTCAAGAGGATTCCTGTATTTGGTGGGAGGTGGCATCACAGACTCAAGACATTACTGCTATGAGCTGGGATGAGTTCAGAGATCTATTTAACCAGAAATATTACAATGTTGCCATCAGGGCAGCAAAGGTGAATGAATTCACAAGGCTGGTACAGGGCATCATGACAGTTACATAGTATGCCCTGAAGTTCGATAGGCTTGCGAAGTTTTCATTAAACTTAGTGCCTACAGATGCGGCCAAGCAGGACAGGTTCATTCGAGGGCTTAATGCTATGATAGTTCGGGATGTGAGGATTACATCAGTACCTGGGCAGACGACTTATGCCCAGACTGTTGAGAAGGCTAATACCCCTGAAGAGGCAGATAATAAGATATGGAGGGAGAACGTCGCGAGATGAGATGTTCTCAGGGCAGTGCCTCCATCTACAGGGTCTGGGAGGAGCGAAGGCCCCAGTGATATGAAGAGGAAGAACCCTGACACTTTGACCACTGCTGGTCCTTATAGGAGGGGTCGGGGTGCTCAGGGTGGCTGCCAGGGAGGCGGTGAGACAAGGAGAAGTTACCGAGAATGCGTGAGGTGTAGGAAGCGCCATCCGGGCAAAAGTCGGGCAAAGGTTTGTTATCTGTGCGGGGTGGTGGGACACCTCTAGAAGGATTTCCCAACCGCAAAGAAAGAGGAACCAGGGAAGGTGGATAGCTTGACTCTAGCTCGAGTGTTCACCTTGATGCAGTCAGAGGTCGAGGCTAGTCCCTTGGTAGTGACAGGTCATCTTTCTAGCGCTGGCTCTTCATATACTGTATTGATTGACTCTATTGCTACACATTCGTTTGTTTCTAGTAAGGTAATTAATAGATTGTGTAGACCTAGTGAGTATTATACTGCGAGGTTTGGGACTATACTGCCTATAGGGGAGTAGATAGTTTCTAGGAGATGGATTAGAGCACTACCGGTGATGGTAGATAGTAGGGAACTATCAGTAGATTTGATCGAGTTGCGTATGGATGATTTTGATATGATTCTAGGTATCACTACACCAAATACCCATTTCCATAACACATGAATATAATACTAATAAAAAAGAGTTATGAAAAAGTATTATATTGGGAACTTAATGAAAAGAAGGGCGGTAATTTATTTAGCCATCCCGCCACTTAGCTTTTTTTTTTCATTTCCTTCAACATTTCTTCAACAAAGAACAGAGACCCATTTCCTTCAACATTTCGACACAAAGAAGAGACCCCTTTCTTCGGCTTGGTACGGTCTTCGAACTCCTCACTCTCTCAAATCTCCTCAAAGGAGCCGGAGCAAGTGATGAAGCTGAGGGGAGGATCAGTGCTCGGGAAGAAGACGATTCTGAAGAGCAACCACTTTCCTGGCTACCAGAACAAATGATTGTCTCCTCAAATCAATGGCGCTCCCAACTACCATCACGTTGAATCTTTACATGTTCATGGCGTTGCAATTCCTACCATGGATGGGATCTGGAATGTTCTCAACCACATTCATGGAAAGGAGGCTCAAGTTCTTTGGATGAACCTTCGCGAGGAGCCGGTAAATTCCTACACAAATCCATTACTTGTTAGGTTCTTCAGTTTCTATAACCAAATTCGATTTCCTAGGCCATTTCATTTTAGCTGTGTTTTCAAGTTCGCCCAACCTAAATTTTGGACTCACGAGCCTTTTGATGCTTTGACCATGCAAAAAATTCGGACCAGATAGTCCACTAGTGCAAGTGGTTGTTCTCAACCAAAAAAATTTCATTCTTTTCTTCAAACAGGTAGTGTACATTAACGGACACCCTTTTGTATTGCGTGATGTGGAAAGGCCTTTATCAAACCTGGAATATACAGTATGTTGTTATAAAGTCCAGCCTTTTATTCACTTGTGTTATCCCAAAAATTTGAAAAGAATGACGTGGCAATAAAATTGACACATGGCATGACTCAGTGAGGTGATCTGGCTTAATAATGGCCCAATATGTCACTTAAGGAATTGGACAGATAGTCAATACAATACGCCCGATCGAAGAAAGTATTTGGACTGGGGGTTGCTTGGCTCAGACCTCAGTTTAAATATCCTTAGAATTCAATTGGTGCCAAGTCCAAAAAATTGAAGGGGAGGTATGTATTTTGGTTCAAGATATAAAAGCGGTAGGTCCGATCGGACCTAAGCTTAGGGGACCTCTTGTTAAGCTTGGCTCGAATGAGTTCAAAGAGAATGACCAAGACTCAAGTTTTACTCAAAGGAAAAGGCCACATAGTGACCGATCGGGTATGATGTGGAAGAAGTGCACTTGGGCTTGAATGAGGTGAGGAAAAGTTTACCTTGGACCATTTCGGACCAAGGTGATAACTATGCTCGATCGAGCTTTGGTTGAAAAAGAGAGCTATGTCCGATCGGACATGCTCATAGAGGAGGTACCTTGGACCATTTTGGTCCAAGGAGGTGTAAGTGATGGCTCGGACCACCTTGGTCCGAGGAGAGAAGTCCAATGCCCGATCGAGCATGGGTTGAACGAAGGAGGCTCGGACCACTTTAGTGCAAGGAGACAGCTGCACCCGATCGGACATGTTCATGGGAGAGACCTTGGGTTGTTTGGATCCAAAGTGGTGATATGTGAAGGAAGGGTCCAGTGCCCGATCGAACAGTGGGTGCACGAGGGAAAGCTCGAACCATGTTGGTCCGAGGAGAAGGAATGTGTGCCCGATCGGACAGGGTACTTATGAGGTACCTTGGACCATTTTGATCCAAGGAGAGGTAAGTGGTGGCTCAGACCACCTAGGTCCAAAGAGAAAGGACCAAGGTCCTATCGGACCTTGGTTAAACGAAGGAAGCTTGGACCATTTAGGTCCAAGTAGAGGGGCATTGCGCCCGATCGCACAAGACGCCTCCCCCGATCGCACAAGACGCCTGAAGGAGTGTTTTGGACCATTTTGGTCCGAGGATATGCTAGGAAGAAGATGGCTCGGACCACCTTGGTCCGAGGAGCAAAGTGCAAGGTCCGATCGGACCTTGATTGAAGGAGTCAAATAGGGTGGTTTGAACCACCTTAAGCCAAAGAAGACAACCATTGTGTCCGATCGGACACAATGGAGGAGTATACCTCGAATGTACCTGACCTTTGGTCCAAGGAGAGCCATGCACATACCACCTTTGACCTACGTAAAGCTTGAAGAATAGTCAACATGCATGAGAAGCTACGTCAAACTGCCCAAAACTACTTCAGTGAGAATTGGTCCAAGCATCCGGGAATCACTCAATCCTCACTTGAAATTAGGGATCATTTATATTTTGAATGTTTATTTAGTAATATAAATATTAGGTAAATAATGGAATATCCCTATCAAAAGGGGATATCAGTTGGGAATCCAGGTCTATAAATAGAGACTTGGGAGGATCGTAAGAGAGGACTTTTTGAAAATTTGAGAGTGAATCTGTATTCTAGAGAGAGAAAGTGTATTGTTCTTGAGAGAAACCCTTTTTTGTATTCTGAAATATTTGCACTGAAGAAACTCAGTTGACTCTGGTTCATCTGATCTTGAGTGTGAATACAGTAATAAAATCTCTAAGTGGATTAGGCTATTACCGATCATCGGGGCTGAACCACTATAAAAACCTCGTGTTATTTACTTTCATTCATAAAAACTGTCTGTTGTCGTTTATAATTCTCTTGAAGGTTGTCGTAGTTGACGTTCTTACGTCGTTGGCTAAATTCACAGTCAACAACTTGCAATTTAAGTTGTATGTTTTACTCATATGTTTCTAAACTCCAAACATTATTGCCTTTTTATTCATGAACTCTAACATACGTCTTTAAGGCTATACCACATTCTTCTTTCATGTAAGCAGGGTTTAGAGCTTTGGCGAAGGCTTTCCGAAACTTTAGAAGCTGAGCTTAATCTGGTGCTCTAACGTCTCAAGTTCTGGCTTAATTGCACTTGCCAAGAAGTGCTCATTTTTAACAGCTTTAGATTTACAGGTGATTTTTTGGTCTACTATACTTGAAATTTGAAGTGTTTTATGTGGGTCTTATCTGTTTCTGTTAAAATAAATGAAAATATATTCATCGTTTACCTCATTTTTCCCAAGTTTTTGTGACATATCATTTTGGTATGGTTTTCTTTAAGGGTTGCTATGTTGGAGATCATGGTCTAGCTGCTGTTGGACAGTCTTGTAAGTAGCTTGGGGATTTAAATTTGCGATTTTCTGAGGCCTTAACATATGCGGGTTTAGTTGAATTAGCTCTTGGTTGTGGGAATTCATTGAAAGCTCTTGGTATTGCTGCTTGTGCTAAGATAACTGATGTCTCACTGGAAGCAGTGGCCGTACATTGCAAGTCTCTTGAGACCCTTTCTTTAGATTCCGAGTTCATACTCGTTTTGCTGTATTGCTTGCTCTTGGCATGGAAAAAGGCAGTCAGAATGTAAGGTTTTTATAATTACAACAATTCTAGATATTATAATTTAATCTTTTTCTCTTGTTTTGTGAATTTTTTCATTTGATTCATTCTGATTATTTGAATGTTTTCTCTTGTTTCATTTATGACAATGATGCTTTCCCCAACTCAAGGGTTTCCTTCACAAAATCTAGAGTGGAATGGGTATCAGGTACTTTCATACTAAGAAACTTATCTGTTACTTTTTAAAGTACCGAGATTTAATTAACTTTTATTTCTTTGATGCTACCAGTGAGTATTTTAAGGATGAATTTAAAGCATATACACTCTTATTTTATTTTTATCTCACTTTCTTTTTATTGAATTATATTACTAAACTCCATGTATTATTGTCATATAGAGATTTCATCTCCTCATCCATGGCTGTAAGCCAATTTTTTCTATCCTTACAAGCAATAGCACCTTGCTTAGATTTGTTCTCATTCACTTTCATTTCTGAATTTAACTGTTTGTTTTGTGGAAAATTCATATGCTTAGATTTGGCACCTTGGGAGAGTCCAAGCTGTCAATTATGGTGACTATTTTGGCCTAATTTAACTCCCAGTAGGATGATCGGCTTGTAATTTTTTCTGTTAAATTCGGTTTTGCAGGCTGTAATTGAGGCCAATATCATTCACCCGCTTGTACATCTTCTCCAACATTCAGAGTTCGATATAAAAAAGGAGGCTGCATGGGCCATCTCTAATGCCACTTCTGGTGGCTCTCATGAACAAATCCAGTATATACTTGTGCTTCCTTTCTTGTTTACACATGCACTTCCGTTACAACCAAAAAAAAAGAGAAAATATATAAAATTTGAGTTGACTCGGTTGAAATTTATCGCTGAGGAGGCACTTGGTAATATATTTCTGCAGAGTATATATTTGGCTATCCATTCAAAGCTTATGTCTTCTAAATCTGATTATTATCTTTTTAAATCACCAGGAGCAAGGAATGTCGCACAAAGGAAGCTGTTAGATGAACTGGGTATTCCTGCTGAAGATGTGCCAGTTGATCAATTTACCCCACTAGGCAAGATGTTGTACAAAGCTCCTTCTGATGGCAAATGGGGCGAGCACGGACGTAATAATTCTTACTTTATTAATTTATATAGTATACATCATATTATGTCCCCCCTATGGTGTGGTAACTGGACTCTATAAACCATTTATATGCAAAATAAATATATAGAATCAAGATACTATGTGCGATTGGCTATCGCACTGTTCTCTACTTTCCCCCAAAAGAAAAAAAAACATGTCAACTTATGTTATAGTTTTTGAGTATCGTTCCAAAACATACCTGGGATGCCTGTTTTCTTATGTAGTACCAAAGTTTCTATACAATGAAGAATGAGTCTTGGTTATGCTAAATTTAGAGAATCAGCTTTCTGTTATGTCGTTTTACTCAATTGAAGATAGTGTTGGAATTGGAAGCACTGTAATTCTCAACACTGGCAAAGTATTTAGATCAAATAGAGAAAAGTCAATAGAGAAGGCTTTTTATGTAATCTCATTTTTTTCTTAACACAGGGAATACATTTATTTCCAAGAAAGTTGACAACAAGAAGAAAAACAAACTTAAGAAGGTGGAAGATAAGATGCTTGGATGGGGTAAGCTTTTTATGGTACTCTTAAATGCTCTATTTAATAGTTCAGTGACCTTATATTGCATGCTGTTTACGTTCTCACTCTGTTTCCTTTCTTAATATTAATATTCTTTTCTTAATATTGATACCATACTCTGTTTCATCAACCATTAAACCATCATCTGTATGACAGGTGGTCGTGATGATGCAAAGTTGTACTCTTTGAATTATATGCTGTGTGTGGGTTTATCCTTTTCTCAAAAGGCTGATGAATTACTTGAAACCCAGGTAGAAAACGATCTTTCCTGGCTGTCTGATATTTTCTAAGACATTAAACTTGTTTTTGATAGAATAAATAAAAGAATTAAGTAGTTATTCAATTATTTGTTGCCAGAAATGTCATAATTGAATGATTTGGTAATGTTTTTAAAGTGCAATTATTTTTCTTTATTTATTTTGTGCATCTTCAGGCAATAGTTAAAATGGCTCATGCTCATGATGCTTTTGTCTTGGTGGATAACAGTATAATGTCTCCTGTAGTGTCACAACCTCTGGAACTAGGAGCTGGTAGCAATATAAAACATGAACTTTACATTCTACAGATTACTCTTTTTTATTTCCTCTATAAAACTGTTGGATTTTGATTCATTCATCTTTCATTCAGACATTGTTATGCACTCAGCTTCCAAGTTCATTGTTAGGCACAATTATGTGATGGCAAGTGTACTGGCTGTAAGAGGGGAAAGGTTCTGCATGGACTTTCTTTACTGTGAATTGTAATGTTATAATTTATAACTTCAGGCCCTTATTATAATTTTTTTTTCAGATTAGCAAAAGAGCTGTACTTTCTACAAAATGCAGAAGGGTCTGGGTTGGCTCCATTTGATTGTTGGCTCTGCTTACGAGGAATTAAGACAATGGCTTTACGAATTGAGAAGCAGCAGGTGAAACTTCATGCTTTTATCACTTTATAATTTTCTTATAATCCTTTTTTACAACTGTAAAGCTCTGACTTGTTAAGGTCGTAATTATTTAATATTTATTTCTTGTAGTTATGAATTATAGCCTGGTCATTTATCATATACATTGTCTTGACTTCACATAACTAATTCAAAACAATATTGTAACTCTGTTATATGTACTTGAACTTGTGTTGTGCATCTTGGGTAAGTTTGAATTATGTTAGTAATTAATGCTTTACCTTCTAACTTAATATTTCAAGGCCGAACTTTTAAGTTTGCAAAATCACTTGAGATGAATAAAGTTTTGGCTTTGAGTTTGACATATATGCTAATTGCTTCAAAATTTTGCTCACCTTCAGCACTTACAATGCAGTTTTCATCTGTTAACAGGGAGTGTGAAGTCTCTCATAAGCCTGCCATGCTTCATGTCTCATGCTAGCATACCAGCTGAGGTTTTAGGGTGAAGTTGTTTTGGAAATGTGGTGGTGCTTTTTGGGTTGTGGCACAAATCTTGAAAATATACGCCAAGTTGGAAGGACAATTTTGATTTGTTTATTTAGTTTTTAGTTCTTTCTCTGATTTGTTTATTCAGTTTTAATTGAAATTTTTACTTTTTGTCTTTATATATATATATATTTTTTAAAAAAGATGATTTTTTTCCTAGATAAACATTTCCTTTACAAATGTCTTTAGATATTCAGAACTTATCAGTCATGCACCAGAAGGAGAATTTTCCAAGATGCCTCCATTTCGCATACTGAGTTTTGACATTGAATGTGCTGGTCATAAAGGTCATTTTCCTGAGCCTGGCCATGATCCTGTTATCCAGGTCGGACATGTTCATCTGTTATAGTTTATATAAAATTTACTGACTTTTAATTATTTATTTAAAAATTTTTTTGGTCATTATGTTTATAAGAAAAATGATAACTAAAATTACTCTTTTATTTGTAGATTGCAAATCTGTTAACTTTACAAGGAAATACTGAGCCATTAATCCGTAACGTCATGACCCTTAAGTCATGTTCTCCTATAGTTGGTGTCGATGCGATGTCCTTTGATACAGAAAGAGAAGTCTTGCTAGCTTGGAGGGTATTAGTTTTGCATTACTTTTCTTTTATGAAAATGAAAAGTGTCTGTTAATACTGTTAAGGTGCATTTTTTATGAATCTGTTCTCAATATTTATATCTTATTTTTCATACTTTTAGGGATTTTCATTTATAGGTTCCTTTTCATTTCACTCTTATGGTGGGCGCTCTAGCTTCAGAAAACTATTTCTCTTGCCATAGTGAAACATAATTTTCATTCTAGTCTGGAAAAGCAATCAGACAAGCAAGCAAGTTTTGGGGATTAACTTGAACTTGCACCCACCAAGCAAGTTTTGGGGATTTATGCTGGGATATTAGAGCACACATGTGTGTGTGCATATGAAATTATTTTCGTTATATATTATAACAACTTTAGTTTGTTCAGATATTGTCTATAAGTCAAAGGCAACCAGCCAAATGCTATTTTCATTTTCAAATGGTAATGCATAGTATTGAACCTTTTACCATGTGTAATTCTTTGCATCATTAATTGATCTTATCTTTCATTTTAGCTTAAATTATTTTGTTGTCAGTAATGATTTTCTAATTTATATTAATAGGGGACATTATACACCATCTGAACAAACTAGCATCAATATTTCTATGGTAAACTTTAATAGATTATTTCTCACCTCTTTCTTTTTTGTTGATTATTTCAGGTGGTACTGAAAGAAAATCTAGTTCTAACATTATTTAGGGATGAGGTGAGACTTGTCATTTATATTTCTCTAATGAAACATGTTATCAAATTGAAGAAGTTGACTGTTTTCTTGACTTTAAAATATGCAGTATATACTTCTGCATGAGGAATATCAGCTCTATGTTCTACCCAGAATTTTGGAATCAAAGAGGACGGCAAAATCTGGACGCACCAAGCAAAAAGAAGCAAATTTGGAATATAGTGTTGCAAAGCAGGTTGAAAAAATGATTAGGTATGACCCTTTTATTCTTCTTCTTTAAGCAGTTATTTAATTTTCTTGCTCTGTTAGGCTCTGATCTGATATGTGTGCTGATTATTGCTATTCATATATGGACTAAACAAGTCTCTCAACTCAGTATGCTTGGGCTTTTGTTGGCTTATCAGTCACAGAAGTGATCACTGCAAGCATAACAGTTGTTATAGGTCCTTTCTTTCATTCTCTCTCTCTCTCTCTGACCATTTCTAAATGTTGATGTTTGTCTGTGTTGCTCTTATAGATATTGAATTTTTTGCTTCTGTTGCGATCTTTAATGGTGATAGGAACAACCTTGAATTGCTTTTTAGACAGTAGAATTAATAGAGCCGAGATCCTTTTCCCTGGTGTGGCTGCTTCTTGGTTGCAATTTGCCTTGCTTCTACTATCCACTCATCTATTGCAGCTGATAATAAAGAAAAGCTTGAAGGTTTTTAATCTAAAGAGGGGTATGTTTCATTCATTAAATGTTAAGGTTATCAAAGAATTATCTTGTTTCCAGGTGACATTCTTCTTTCTTTTTATTAGAAAGAGTTATTTTCACTTTATTTTAGTTTTATTGTAGAAATTGGGCTAAACCTTATATTAAAGATGCTAAAGAAGTTTCCAGGTGCATTTTTATTTTATTGTTTTTCTTTATGATTTTGTTGTATAAGAAGTCAAAGTGTGATTCTGTTTTTATTCTTTAATTTTTTTGGGGATATATTGACAGAATTTAGAGTTCTGGAATCAATTCTTCCTCACATACATTTTGATCATTGAGAATGATATATTTGTTATCTTGATACATTTCACAAGCCTTGTTTTAAGTTACATGTTTTGTTGCTTCAGTCGTTGTTTTGCATGGTAGTACATCTTCCTATACCCTACTGTTTCGTCAAGTTTTGGAGTTATTACAAATTTAATTTAAACTGTATATGCTTACAGGTGGAAACTAGCTTAAGTCTTGAGTTCTTAATAATAAAATGACTTTTTTTTTACAATGTTCAAGTATATTGAGATGATATCTTTAGAGCAATTCTTGACAAAATTTGTAGTTGAGGCCTTTAGAATGGAAGAATGTATTTCACTAATTTTTGTATACATTTCTTGTTTTGTATTTAGTGATAAAGGAATCTAAATTGGGCATAAATTATGTTGTAATATGATTTCTTAAGCCTAGACTAGTAGACTAAATATTGTAATTACATTTGAGTAATTAATAAAAATCTATTTATGTTACCTTATTTGGCTTCAACTTTCATATTTGTTTTCCTAGTTTTATGTAAGTAAAAAAATATTATGTTTCTCTAAGCTAATATAACACATGTGTTATACTAAAGTGTAGTATAACACAAAAAATGTGTTATACTAAAGTATAGTATAACACAAAAAAAGTGTTATATAATCGACTATAAATAACATAATTAAACACTGATGTATTTATTAAAATAACACATAATTTGTGTTATCGTTGACAGTATAATAACACACATGTATAACAATGATAAAGTATCATGTAAAGTACCCTGACCTACGATAACATAGTCAGTCTTAACACATCAAAAAGTGTTATGGTATGTTTTGATAACACATTTTCGGTGTTATTAAAAGCATTTTTTCTTGTAGTGTATGGATTGGCTGATCAGATATGGGGCTTCTATAGATTGCAGGAAAAAGATGGTGACCTTTGAGCCTGAGGGTGAGGATCCTTTTGTTTCCGTAGGTGTTGTGCATGGACCCCGCGTACCCATGATATCAG
Source organism: Humulus lupulus (assembly GCF_963169125.1). Classification (NCBI taxonomy): domain Eukaryota; kingdom Viridiplantae; phylum Streptophyta; class Magnoliopsida; order Rosales; family Cannabaceae; genus Humulus; species Humulus lupulus. Next base: position 75,168,107 of record NC_084794.1, on the reverse strand, counting down.
CATTGAGGGCTAGGGACCTACTACAGGGAGGTTGTATAGGTTTTCTAGCTAGAGTGGTGGATACCACCAGAGTTATGCCAGCAGGGCCGGGAGAAACTAGATTGGTATGCGAGTTCTTGGATGTGTTTCCTAAGGATTTACCAAGTCTGCCACCGCATAGGGAGATTCAGTTTGTCATCGAATAAGCGTTGGGTATAGAGCCAGTATCGAGGGCACCATATAGGATGGCTCCGACGGAATTGAAGGAGTTAAAGATACAATTGCAAGAGCTTCTTAATTTGGGGTTTATTAAACCTATCTTTTCACCATGGGGTGCTCCAGTTTTGTTTGTGAAGAAGAAGGATGGGACTCTGAGAATGTGTATAGACTACAGGGAGTTGAACAAGTTGACCATCAAGAACAAATACCCCTTACTAAGGATCGATGATCTGTTCGATCAGCTGCAGGGAAAGACGGTATTCTCGAAGATTAATCTTCAATCTGGTTATCACTAGCTAAGGATCAAGGACGAGGACATACCGAAGACGACCTTCTGAATGAGGTATGTGCATTATGAGTTCATGGTCATGTCATTTGGTTTGACCAATGCCCCAGCAACATTCATGGATCTGATGAACAGGGTGTTCAAGGACTTCTTGGATCAGTTTGTAATTGTCTTCATCAGTGACATCTTGGTTTACTCCAGTTCAAAGGCAGAGCATAAGCAACATCTTCGACAAGTATTGCAGAGATTGCGAGGGCATCGGTTGTATGCCAAGTTAAAGAAGTGCGAGTTCTGGCTACCAGAAGTGACATTCCTTGGACACATTGTTGGTGAGGATGGGATTAAGGTAGATCCAGCTAAGGTAGAGGCAGTGAGATATTGGCTGAGGCCAAGGAACGCCTCAGAGATTATGAGCTTCCTTGGATTAGCAGGATATTACAGATGGTTCGAGGAAGGGTTCTCGAAGATTACTGCCCAGATGACAGAATTTACACAGAAGAATTTGAAGTTCATCTGGTTAGACAAGTGTGAGAATAGCTTCCAAGAATTGAAGCGACGACTGATTACTGCTCCTGTATTGAGTCTTCCTTTGGAGGGAGGGAAGTTTATTGTATACTGTGACGCATCGAGATTGGGAGGGATGGACAATGAGAAGGTTATTACTTTTGCATCACGATAGCTGAAGAGGTATGAGCAGCGGTACCCTACCCATGACCTTGAGTTGACAGCAGTGATATTCGCACTGAAAGTTTGGTGACATTACCTGTATGGAGAGAAGCGGGAGATATACACTGATCATAAGAGCTTGAAGTATTTCTTCACCCCAGAAGGACTTGAATATGAGGTATAGACGTTGGCTGGAGTTGGTGAAGCACTATGATTGTGATATCAAAGGAGTTGGTGTTAGAAACGTTCTGTATTCTTCACTCGGGATTCGAGGTAAGAAAACCGCACCCTTATGATCGTGAATGGGACTGAGGTTCCCAATATATGAATATGTGTACTACGTAATTGTATGATTATTATGCTATATGAAAATGGACAGCCTAAGGGTGTTGGGGCTGATGATATGTGTACTGAACGCAACTCAGCCTAAGTGAGCTGGGGTCAGCTAGATAAACAGAGGGCTTGATCTAAGCGTACCAACCCTGAATATATGTGTAATTGGCTAGAATATGAACTTGAGATTATATGTTTACCATTGGTTAGTTTGATGCTTGTATACTGTTATTTAATTGAACTTATGAGTTATGATTGATTGAATACCATTGTTGCTATATGTGTCTGTTGTTTATGGTTTTCTTGCTGGGCCTTGGCTCACGGGTGCTGCGTGGTGCAGGTGAAGGCGAAGGAAAGCTGGACCAATCATGAGTTTGAGAGCTCTGGCGAAAAAGTGTACATGGTCAGCTGCTCGACCGCCACGGGCGAGGAAAAGTGCAAGAACATAATCCTTAAACTTGTATTTTTCCATTAAAGTGGCTTTTGATTGTATTAAACTTTTGAGAGTAGTAAATTATCACTTATACCCTGTTTTTGGGATCCCATATATTAAACATCCATTTTAATGAAAATTAACCGTTTATAATCAAAATCTTTTAACCCTAAACTGATAGTTGACTTTAGGAGCACATTATTGTTTAAACGACTTGATTAGCAAGTTTCGCACTATTTCAAATACACATTGTAACGGTCTTAGTTATCTAGGGCGATACACAATGATGAATAATTAGATAAAGTTACTATACCATAGCATTTTGAACCTATATATATTGATTTATTGATAGCCGGCGGAAACATATAATTAACATATTTAGAGCAATATATAAATAATTGGCTTAATTAGGACAATAATAATGATAAAAAAATTTAGGAAGAATAATGATGGAGAATGGATAATGAAATGATGTTATAAAACTATTAAGAATACTGAAATATAAAGTATAAAGAAAATAAATAGACAGAGTAATAGAAAGATGTAAAGAGAGAGTAAAACTCTTGTGTATTACTTCAATGATGATTGAACCCTATTTTTAAAGATAAATATGATCTAAGAAAATCATGTAAGTACCACAATTACAATTAATAATTAATGTTGATATTTAACTTTGGGTAACTTGGTGATTATCCATTATAATGTTATTTGACTAAGGGACATGTCCATTATTATAGACATTCATATAATATATAATATTTATAACACTCTCCTTGGATGTCCATAAATATTTCCTCATTAGAAACCTTGCCAACAAAACCCAATGAGACAAAAACTAGGTCAAGGGAAAAAGAGTGCAGTGTGTATTTACTTCCTCTCATTTTGACATTCATGGAGATCTTTTAGTCGATGCATTCTAAACTTATGTACCATCTTCTCAAATGTTGACATTGGTAAATACTTTGTGAATAAGTATGCGAGATTATCACTAGATCAAATTTGTTGAACATTATACCAATCTTTTGAAGTCCATGTTTGAAGAAGAATTTCGGCGAAATGTGTTTAGTTCTATATTCTTTAATGTATCTCCTCTTAGCTGAGCATTGCATGCACCATTATCTTTATTGAGAATTGTTGGTACTTCTTTGTTGGGTGATAATCCCAATATTCATCCACATGCAATAGCAATGCTATTTAGCACACTTCATCTCATCATGCAATAATCAAGGGCCAGGCCCTATCAGTATCTCATGCATATGTTAACTCATTCATCATGTTCTATATATAAAATAAGCAGGCAAGCAGGGCATTCAAATACATATTCAGACATATTAACCAATCTTACAAACTAACCCTGAGTTAAGCCTGTCACTGACTGCGTTTGTACATATTCGGTCAATATCCAGAACCAATAACCTTGGCTCACTCTGATACCAAGTTGTAATGCCCTACTTCCTTAGAGCCGTTACTAAGTGTGTTTTAAGTCAAGGTTTTAAGTCAAACAATGTAATTAAGCCATAAACAGAGGAAAAAGTGTACAATTAACTCCATAGCATTGAAGATCATAAAAGTTTGACACCTAGGATCCCAAAATACAATTTAGAAATATTTAAAACATAAGAAACTTTACTAAGTCTGCTAAACGACAAAATATAATTTCATTTACAAGCATCTCCCAAAATCCTATGGTTGTGGCAGCCAAGCTGGCCAAACATGTACACGCCGCCTCATGCCTGCTGTACTCATGGTTGGTTGACCTTGTCTTTCCCTTTACCTGCACCACAGAGCATCTGTGAGCCGAAGCCCAGCAAGAAAACCCACAAGCAGATAACATATGCAACACATATATTAGGCATATAAATAGGCCACCAATTGGCTAAACACATACGGCCTAGCCGTCCCAGGCATTTACCAAGCCCTGGATTTGCGAACCATGCCGTGAGGATATCCCAGGTATCCTTTTAGGGACTCGCCCTGGCAACTCGCACACCACGTGCTAAATGCTGCTCCCAGCCCCTTGCCGTACTCGGCCTTCCAATCGACGTGCCTAACGCCGTTCTCGACCCTTCGCCGTTCTCAGTCTACACCGTTCCCGGCTCTAGCTGATCATTCACATCATAATATACATAGCATAGCAAGCAAGTACAGAGTTCTAGCACATTCAGTTAAAGGGCTACGCCCCGCATTCCTAACATATTGGGCTCATCCCTGTATACCAATTCCATTCAAACACATTGGGCTCAGCCCTACACACCACCTCTATGGAAACAAGGGTTCTCTTACCAGAGTTCCAAGCTTTCTGAGCACCGCTGCCCCGAGTATAGTCCTCTAATGTGAGCCTCGCTGAAACCCTAGTCACAACACATTAACAATGTCCATATATCAAATTCTAATCAAATAAATAACTTCGAGCCATAACCCTAACCTCCGAGACCTTGAATTCTATAAATCCGGGTGATAAAATCCATCCCAAGCCTTACCCCTTGAGTTCCCAAGACTAAAATACCCTTAAAAACGCAAACTGGCACTAAGGGTCGCGACCCCACCCTCAAGAGCCGCGGCTAGCCTCAAAACAAAGGCTAGCACACCCCTGCCACACACACGGGCCGCGGCGCGCCCATCCTAGGGCCGCAGCCCTCACCACCGAACCCAGATTTTCCACCATTTTTCCACACCTTTCCTCAAGCTAATTCACCCAAAACTCACCTATCTAACCCAGATATTTAACACATATACTCCAACTCAATAATAACTCAGTAACAACATCAAAACCCATTAGAATCCACCCCAAAACTCAACTAGACCACACAAGAACAATTCAAACTTGCTAGCATGCATACTCTAATAACCAGCTGCAACTCTAGACTTATCCACCATAATCAAAGCTTACCTCTTGCTGAATTGAGCCTTAGAACCAGCCCCCTTATGCTCCAAGTTCCCTAAATCCCAGCTGAACTCCTTAGATCCTCAAGTTGATTCCCAAAGTTTTCCCTTTGATTTTGCCTTAGAGAGTGAAAGAGAGAGAAGAATAAAAGCTAACCTTGGCTGAGAAGAGAAGTGCAAGTCGGTTTCTCCAAGTTTCTAATTAATTCCTCTTTTTTGTTTTATTTGACTTAAGTCTAAAGGGTTACCTCAAGGCTCGGGGTACCAAAACGTCCCCGAGGGCAAAATGGTAAATTTTCCCAATATTCCCGCCTAGACATTCTATCCTCAAATATATCTCCAAATATTTATTTTCATGTCCCGATAATCCCATAACACCTAGTACCCAAATTACCCCTCGACTCGCCCTGAGTCGGAATCTCAACTCTGTTGCGACTCTTTGGCTAACCCCTCCCCAGGACTGTCTCGGATCGTGCTGCACAGGCATTTCACATATATATAACATATATCACATTCATTCCCCTAATATCCAGACGAGGCCCACATGCACATTTAACTCACTAAATATGCATCACTATCATATATTCACGCCAATTCACCCATTAACATATTAAAGCATATTAAATCATTTATTGCCCTCCAGGCACACCAATCAAGGCCCTAAGCCCGATTAGCAAATTCTGGTCGTTACAACAATCCCCTCCTTACGGAAATTTCATCCTCGAAATTACTTGAACAACTCGGGATACTGCTCCCTCATCTGTGTCTCAAGTTCCCCCGTCGCCTCCTTAACCTTGTTGTTTCTCCACAGCACTTTCACTAAGGCGATGGTCTTGCTCCGCAAGACTTTGTACTATCCCCTCCTTAATATAATTTCGTCCTTGAAATTTACTTGAGCACATCAGGCTGTATACCTCATACCTCTGATGAAAATTCCCAAGGTCCAATGCCTTTACCCTTAATCATTAATAATACCCATGCGCGAGTACAATCTTGTTCCACAAGATCTTGTCTGATAACCATACTTTCTTTAACTTTTACTTATACATTAAATCTACAGAACTCCAGTGTCTACTTGGTTCACAACAATCTCTTCATTGATTATTCTCAATGCCAAAATACTTATGAATTATCATCCTTACCAGGAAAAGATCAACTTATAGGCCCGCGGCCAAATCCTTAGTACGACTTAGAACTCTTGTCGAAACGAAAGTCATAACTCCCTTTTTCTTTCCTCACTATCATACTCTTCCTTGCTGCCTAACTTGGAGGAATATACAACTCCCATTCTGAAACCTCGTACTCCAAATTTAACAGTTTACAGGTTCCTATAAACTTTCAGATAGGCAGACATCCCCTGCCTTAAGAATTCCAACATCCTCTTTGCTTTTCCTCTGAATTATTACTAAACTGTAGTGTCCACTAACTCTTAATTCTTTGCTTTTATCTTACCAAGTCTTATGCCTTGTCACCTTAGCTGTACTCCAGCATCCAATACCGTGACTATCTCATCAAAGAATACACCTCCTTTGATATTCTAAAAGTTGGACAATCAATGCTTAAATCCTTAACATAATTGTTAAGCCCTCAGATTGCTATCCTTTCTGCAATCAATCAGTAATTCCGGATTACTACTTTGTTTTCTTCGATCTCAGGTCCCTTTCCATAACTTAGAAACTATAAGGTCTCAATTCATCATTACCAATGCCCTATTTCATTACTAATTTATACAAACCAAAGTATGCTATCTCATTCAGCTGAGTTACAACTCCTCCCCTAATCAATCACCTTATTTACAGTCTAATGTGATCCATTCTTATGATCCATCATCGTATTATTTTACTTTTCAATATTCGAGTATCCCCGGGTTCTACCATCAACTAAAACCTCCCAGTACCACAAACCCTAGGAGGTGAAACAACACCCACTTATAATTCCCATCTCCACACCAAATTCTCTTTAGACCATTCATCTGGTTCTTGTACCTTATCTTGTATAATACTCGTAGGGTTCTTCCCTGTTTCCACAAAACCAAAACTATGGATTCCGTTATCCAAAGAAAACATATGTGTCCATCACCACACACTAACACTATACCAGTTTCAGTCGTTATCTTGTCCATTCCATTGTAACCTGTGGCGCTCTTTTAACTGACACACACCTTCCAAGTAAGAGATCCACCTCATATTAAATCTCCTACAGTCGAAGACTTATAACATCAACCCTCCATCTGTTGTGTTCCACTAAATTTTAGTCTCAAGATTATCTTTCTTACTAACAACCCAACACTCAAGAACCTTATGATAAGCATAACTGTCAACTTAACGTTCCAAGTATATCAACCATGTTCCATTCTTTCACCTTCCACGAGGTTCGATCCATCCTTGCGCCAATCTGAGCCTGGGTGTGCCCAACCTATGGTGCACCCCCACGGTTCCATACCCTCCTCATAGATTAGGTCCTTTATGCTATACCTCTATACTTAACCATAACACACACATATTTCTGCATCACCAGATACCAATAAACTCTTACCTTGTCTTCTGAACTCTGATTTGACACAATTCATTCCGTCTAACCTCAAGTTTTACTGTTCTTCCCATCTCTGATGTAGTTATCTACGGAGATACTTATACAATAGATGACACACTTGCCAGTCTTATTATGCTTTCCGTTCTTCAGACGTTCTTCATTAGCTTCTTCGTGATTTCAGATCAAATCTTCTCATACCTGTCCTTTCCTCTTATAGCTCCACTCTGAGTACTCTTAACAAAACCCAAACTAACACTTCGTAGAACCTTACCTGTGACCCTGCTTCCTTGGTACTAGCGTCTTCAGCATAATAGTCATTCGCTCTCCATTTCTTTCTGGGAGTAGTCCACATATACTGCTCGTGAACTTGAAGGGGACTTACCCATATCGTTATAATATTCTCTACTTAAGAACTTACCTGTGCTGCCGTAGCTTGAACCATTCTAGAATCTTTGTTACCAACTCCTTACACCTTACTCAGTACAAAATAAAGATTCCTGAAATGTCTTTCTCCTTGATTTCCAGCTGGTAATAATCAGGTCGCAGATCAACTCCTGGAGACATTGTCCCATCTTGTACCCAACATCAAACTTTTCATTCTTAACCGTTGATGCCAAAAATTCTCACTATATAATGCTCTGACTAATCCAAGGTCAAATTTCTTTAATTGCTTCAGGTAATTCTTTCTGTCTGCCAGTGCCGTCTTCCACAACATTCCTGATACCAAATCTACCTATAGCCCGACTTTATAATAACCCCAATCTTTCCTTATATACCTATACAAGTTTTCCACTGGTTAGCTCAGTTTCCATTCAGTCTAATTAAAATAATCGAAATGATATCCCTTATAATCCATGGCTGTCTCTTAACAGATCCACTTTCACTCTGCCTCATGTTGAGGCTTCCTTAAGACGAACTCTATTGTTCTCACTATGAACTTCTTAATTACTTGTATCCCAATTCATCTGCCAGAAGTTCCTTATTCCTCCTCAACAAATGCTATTATCCTCAGCTTCTCACATAGCACCCTTGAGGCAAACTTTCTCTATGTTTAACTCCCTCTCGTTACATGACTAAAACATAAAACATCCAGTTAAATACTCATCTTTGACGAATCGGCCTTGAACTTCGTGTGTAACGAGGCATTCTAGTCTTTCGTTCCCTTACTATGGAAAATCCATCCTAACATACTGAATTATTTCATTTAGAAGTCGTGCCCTCACCCGACATCCTCTCAGGTGGCATCCTCTCCCTCAGGTGCATACCAAATAACCTCCCTGGTTCCTGTCACCATCTTAATAACTACCTTTTCAACCATGCTCCTTTCCAATCACAAATTAGGTGCCCTAGCACTGTCTGGAGTTCTTCTACCTCAAAAATTGAGAATTTGTCCTTATTGAATTCTACCAATAGAAGCATTTTCTTTCACATCCCTTGCCCCGCAGCACTCATGCTCTTTACCTCATTCCACAGATCTCAAATAACATGGCTCTCTCTGCTACTCAAATACCACCAAAGATCTAATACACTGGAGTGGCCCTGACACCCTGAACCATTCAAGAATTTAATCCTTACATGAGTCATTATTTCCAACCACCACCACTTGCATAAATTTCCAAAGTGAGGTATCTGGCTCCTAACACTCAATAACGCAGGTTGTCATTGTCTTATCATTTCAAATCAAGCTCATAGATTTATTAATCTCCTCGTCCTTATAATTTCTTTTATCAAGTCCCCATTTGAGTTCTTCCCAACCCATCACGCCAATATCTCAACCTGAACACCACTTTCTAGTATCCTCCTGTTACAAGTACTTTGCACAATCCCTTAGTTATGAACTTTCACCTCCATATAACCAAGAGTGAAGTTAGCTTTGTCCATCCACTAAACAATTCCTAGGCAACCCAAACTTTCCTCTCCAACCAGAGGTTAACACCTCTTAAGCCCTCCAGTTACTATTCTTTATCTGTTTGTATCCTTATACTGTACCAATACCATTTACACATATGCTAGTGGACATCTCCGGACTTTTAGGGTAGATGGAAATTTCCAACCCCAACTACCATCTGCAACTTTCCTATATTACGATGCCAGGTCTACTTAACCATCCTGGATGCAACCGCCACAGCTGACTAAACTTCTCCACCTTAAGTTTCACACTCCGAACCAAACCACATCTAGGTCTAAAAATCACAATATTCATACACACATAAAGCATATTAAGCCAAATCCACAACACCATACATTTAGCTACCCAATTATACCACAACTAGGTATACTCACATTTTATTATGCCTCCTACAGGCCAATAAACAGGTATTACATATGAATTCAATTTAGGCAGTTAACCACACACACTCAATATGCAAACCATTATCCCAATATTCATCCACATGCAATAGCAATACTATTCAACACACTTCAATCTCATCATGCAATAATTAAGGGCCAGGACCTATCAGTATCTCATGCATATGTTAACTCATTCATCATGTTCTATATATAAAATAAGCAGGCAAGCAGGGCATTCAAATACATATTCAGACATATTAACCAATCTTACCAACCAACACTGAGTTAAGCCTGTCACTGACTGCGTGTGTAAATGTTCGGTCAATCTCCAGAACCAATAACCTTGACTTGCTCTGATACCAAGTTGTAATGCCCTACTTCCTCAGAACCATTACTAAGTGTGTTTAAAAACGTGCTTTCAACTCGCTAATCGAGGTTTTAAGTCAAACAGTGTAATTAAGCCATAAACAGAGGAACAAGTGTACAATTAACTCCATATCATTGAAGATCATAAAAGTTTGACACTTGGGATCCCAAAATACAATTTCGAAATATTTACAACATAAGAAACTGTACTAAGTCGGTTAAACGACAAAATCTAAGTTCATTTACAAGCATCTCCCAAAATCCTCTGGCTGTAGCAGCCAGGCTGGCCAAACATGTACACGCCGCCTCACGCCTACTGTACTCATGGTTGGTTGACCTTGTCTTTACCCTTACCTGCACCACAGAGCATCTGTGAGCCGAAGCCCAACAAGAAAACCCACAAGCAGATAACATATGCAACACATATATTAGGCATATAAATAGGCCACCAATTGGCTAAACACATACAGCCTAGCCGTCCCAGGCGTTTACCAAGCCCTGGATTTGCGGAACATGCCGTGAGGATATCCCAGGTATCCTTTTAGGGACTCGCCCTGGCAACTCGCACTCCACGTGCTCAACGCTGCTCCTAGCCCCTTGCCGTACTCGGCCTTGTACTCGACGTGCCTAACGTTGTTCCCGGCCCTTCGCCGTTCTCGGTCTACACCGTTCTCGGCTCTACCCGATCATTCACATCATAATATACATAGCATAGCAAGCAAGTACAAAGTTCTAGCACATTCAGTTAAAGGGCTACACTCCGCATTCATAACATATTGGGCTCAGCCTGCATACCAATTCCATTCAAACAGATTGGGCTCAGCCCTACGCACAAGCTCTATGGAAACAAGGGTTTTCTTACCTGAGTTCCAAGCTTTCTGAGCACCGCTGCCCCGAGCACAGTCCTCTTACGTGAGCCTCGCCGAAACCCTAGTCACAACACATTAACAATGTCCATCTATCAAATTCTAATCAAATAAATAACTTCGAGCCATAACCCTAACCTCCGCGACCTTGAATTCTATCAATCCGGGTGATAAAATCCATCCCGAGCCTTACCCCTTGAGTTCCCAAGACTAAAATATCCTTAAAAGCTCAAACTGGCACTAAAGGCTGCGACCCCACCCTCAAAAGCCGCGGCTAGCCTCAAAACAGAGGCTAGAGCACCCCTGCCACACACACGGGCCGTGGCGCGCGCACCAAGCACCGTGGCGCACATGAACTCTCGGCCACCCTCGGCCGCGCGCGCACTCGGGCCGCGGCGCGCCTATCCTAGGGCCGTGGCCCTCACCACCGAACCTAGATTTTCCACCATTTTTCCACACCTTTCCTCAAGCTAATTCACCCAAAACTCACCTATCTAACCCAGATATTTAACACATATACTCTAGCTCAATAATAACTCAGTAACAACATCAAAACCCATTAGAATCCACCCCAAAACTCAACTAGACCACACAAGAACAATTCAAACTTGCTAGCATGCATACTCTAATAACCAGCTGCAACTCTAGACTTATCCACCATAATCAAAGCTTACCTCTTGCTAAATTGAGCCTTAGAACCAGCCCCCCTTATGCTCCAAGCTCCCTAAATCCCAACTGAACTCCTTAGATCCTCAAGTTGATTCCCAAAGTTTTCCCTATGATTTTTCCTTAGAGAGTGAAAGAGAGGGAAGAATAAAAGCTAACCTTGGCTGAGAAGAGAAGTGCAAGTCGGTTTCTCCAAATTTCTAATTAATTACTCTTTTTTGTTTTATTTGACATAAGTCTAAAAGGTTACCTCAAGGCTCGGGGTACCAAAACGTCCCCGATGGTAAAATGGTAAATTTCCCCAATATTCCCGCCTAGACATTCTATCCTCAAATATATCTCCAAATATTTATTTTCATGTCCTGATAATCCCATAACACACCTAGTACCCAAATTACCCCTCGACTCGCCCCGAGTCAGAATCTCAACCCTGTTGCGACTCTCTGGCTAATCGCTCCCCAGGACTGTCTCGGATTGTGCTGCACAGGCATTTCACATATATATATAACATATATCACATTCATGCCCCTAATATCCAGACGGGGCCCACATGCACATTTAACTCACTAAACATGCATCACTATCATATATTCACGTTAATTCACCCATTAACATATTAAAGCATATTAAATCATTTATTGCCCTCCAGGCACACCAATCAAGGCCCTAAGCCTGATTAGGAAATTCGGGTCGTTACAAAGGACATAGGGCATCCTTACCAGCGGGAAGTCATTTGTCGAGGTCACAAACAACTGGAGCAAGGGAGCTAGGGAAAAACCCACCATGCAATCATTAACCAACATAACAACAACCTGAGAGAAATGTTAGTTTCATCAGTGGAAGTCTAGACCTCAGAAGATCGGTGAATGTATACGACACTGAGCCCAGGAATATTGGGAATTATGAGAACGACAATCCTGATCTTAATGATCATTTGAATAAAAACTAGGGCAGGGTAACCCTTCAAACTAAGACTTACGAACATATCTGAATAGCCGAAAAGAGCCCATGCATCCAGTACAACGAAATCAGTATAATTCTATACTGAGGCAGGGAGCTGGAGTTTTCACAAAAAATACCCAGCTGCTTCAAGTACAAGCTCAACCTTCGGTGGACTTGGTCCAAGAAAGAATCAACCAACTTGAAAGAGCATTCAGGCTCCTTCAAGAGGAGAGAAATAAGGACAAGAATAATGACTCCGATGAGGAGCTTGAGCCCTTTACTCCACACATATCGAACAATTCGGTTTCCTTATGGATTCAAGATACCCCATGTGGCACCTTTTGCCAGGACCTCAAACCCGTACATCCACTTGAGTATGTTTAACACGATAACGCGTGCCAACAACGTCAGATACAAAATTAGGTGCATGCCTTTTCCGACCACGCTTACAGGACCAGCCAAAAACTAGTTCAACAAGTTCTGAAGGCATTCGATCTCGTCTTGGGCACAACTGGCTAAGGAATTCAAGAAACAGTTCAAGGCCATGGTAGGTGTCAGGCCCGAAGCCTCGGCCTTGACTAATGTTAGACAGCAGTTGGGAGAGTCATTAAAAAGCTACTTAGCAAGGTTTAACATAGAGGGGGCACGAGCCTGGAATGTCGATGACAGTGGTCATCTTGTGGCAGTACAAGCTAGGGTATTTCCAGGAAGTTCCCTTTGGGACAACATGCAAAGGAAACCCATAAGGACTATAACCGAGTTCAATAACAGGGCTCAGAGATTTGAAAATGTCGAGGAGACGAGGTCAGCACTAAAATTGACCCCTCAGTCGATTGTAACTACAAAGACGAACGTCAACTCAACCTCGACCTCGGCTACACCCTTAACATCGCGGACCTCAGAAATAAACCCTTAAAAAGGAAGAAAAATGAAGGGAATAACTCAGAGGCGAACGAGGGAAAAAGAAAAAGGGAGATAAATACTTCTCAATTTACACAATTTATACCAAGCTTACTGATACTCAGGATAACATTTTTAACGCAAAAGAGTATCAGGTCCTATTTAGATGACCTGCCTCGATGCCAAATCAAAATTTGAAGAGGGATACCAATAAATTCGGCAGATTCCATAGGGACATTGGACGAGATCGAAGGTCTGATCTCGAGAGTTTATTTTTGGCAATATGTAAGAAACAAGAATCTGGCCCAAGCCTCGGCCGGACAGAGGGAAACTCCTACGCAACCTGCCCAATAGAACACGGCCCCACGCACAAGGTAGGATGACCGACCTTTCCCAATTGATGGGGACGATGTGGTAACCATTATCAGAGGACCACATATCTCTGGGTTGGGTAGAAATGCCCAGAAAAGATATGTAAACAAGCTCAAGACGGGGGACAATTCTCCCTATGAACCTGAAGCACGAGCTCCAAAACAACAGAGGGTTGAAACTCAACGCATTACTTTCACAGAAGAAGATGCCTCACATGTACAGTTTCCCCACAATGACCCTTTGGTCATCACATTTCAACTCACTAATAAAAGGGTGCACTGGGTCTTGATAGATAATAGGAGCTCAGTTAACATCCTTTATAAGGCCACTTTAGAAAAGATGAGATTCTCAGTTCGAGACTTGAAAGCCTGTGCGGCGATGTTGTATGGATTTTTAGGAGAAGGAATAGCCAACACGAGTTCCATCGAGCTCTAGGTAACCTTTGGAGACTATTCAATCTCAGTAACCAAGATTATGGAGTTCATAGTGGTGGACTCCCTGTCGGCCTACAATGTATTGATCAGGAGACTAGCCCTAATCGGGCTAGGGGCAGTGTCATCAGTAAGGCACTTGGCCATCAAGTTTCCAACACCTAGTGGCATTAGGACACTGAAGGGAGACCAGCTGGCCACCCAAGAATGCTATAGCATCTCCCTGAGAAGGAAGGGCCAAACGAGTGCACAAACACTGGTTGTAATCAAAGAAATAAGCAGGACAGTCTTTGAAGTTGAAGGAGAAATCGACCCCAGGATAGAAGAGCACAAGGCCGATCTCGGACCAATCGAGGAGCTCGAGGATGTAGAGCTCAATGAAAAAAATACCACTAGGGTTATAAAAATAGGGTAGAACCTCCCCAAGGACGTGAGATAGCAATTAATTCGTTTCCTGGGGGAGAATCAAGATGTGTTTGCATGGTCACACTTGGACATGCTTGGGATCAGCCCAAACATTTTAAGCATGCACTGAGCAGAAAAGAAGGCTCCTGGATGATGAAAGGAAGAAAGCCCTGAAAGAAGAGGTCAAAAGGATGAAGGCGAAACTGTTTATCTGTGATGCTTTCTATCCTGATTGGATAGCCAATCAGGTGTTAGTTTCGAAGCCTAATGGCAAGTGGCAAACTTGCATTGATTATTCGGACCTCAACAAGGCATGATCAAAGGATTGCTTTCCTCTACCTCAATTTTATTAGCTTGTATATGCTACCGCAGGGCACGACATCATGTCGTTTATGGATGCATATTCTGGATATAACCAGATAGCCATGCATGCACCTGACCAGGAACATACAAGTTTTATGACCGATAAGGATTTGTATTGCTATAATGTGATGTCGTTCGGGCTCAAGAACGTCGGGGCCACGTATAAGAGATTGGTGAATAGGATGTTTGCTGAAAAAATAGGGAACAATATGGAGGTTTATGTGGATGACATGCTGGTTAAGTCCAAACATAACTGCAACCATGTTGACGATCTCGCAGAATGCTTTGCTATACTCCGGAAGTATAACATGAGACTTAACCCACATAAATGCTCATTTGGAGTATCCTCGTGAAAGTTTCTCAAGTTCAAAGTTATCACTCAGGGCATAGAGGCAAACTCGGATAGGATTAAGGCATTAATCAATATGCCCTCACCTCAAAAACATAAAGATGTCCAAAGCTTAATTGGGCGAATGGCGACCTTAAGTAGGTTCATCTCGAAATCTACAGATAGATGCCTTCCATTTTTTAATCTTTTGAGAGGGGGCAAGAAATTTGAATGGTCAGACGTGTGTGAGTGCTTTTCAAGCCCTTAAGAAGCACATTGCTGAACCAATGATCTTATCCTAACCAATAACAGGGGAAGTATTGTACTTATACCTCACAACAACCGAACATGCAATCAGCGCAGTACTTGTTTGGGGGGATAAGAAAGTGCAAAAACCTATTTATTATGTTAGTAAAAGTTGACTGGAGGCAGAGTCGAGATATCCACTAATGGAAAAGCTTACCTTGTACTTGATACATGCCTCTCAAAAGCTTCGACCTTACTTCCAAGCACATCCCGTACACGTATTGACTGATCAAACATTAAGACTAGTATTATCAAAGCCTAAGGCCTCCAAGAGATTGTTAAAATGGGTTGTCAAACTTGGGAAATTCGAGATCACCTATCATTCGAGAACAACAAGCAAAGGGCAAGCCTTAGCAGATTTCGTAGTTGAATGTACGGGAATCGCCAACGAGGAAGACATAACCCCAGCCTGCGAGCTAAGGACACTTTAGGTCGATGGATCTTCAAATGAGAACGGGTCGGGGGTAGGAATCATTTTGATCACTTCGATGAGAAATCATTTTCATTCATCCTTACCGTTTGGATTTGAACCATCAAATAATGAGGTCGAAGAAGAAGCACTATTTGCGGGACTTTGGATAGCTTCCGAGCTCAAAGCAAAGACCATTCACTGTTATAGTGATTCCCAATTAGTGTTAATCGGGTTTTAGGAGAATATCAAGCTCGTGGAATTAAAATGGCAGCATATTTGGAAAAAGTTAAGGCATCATTCGGGCAATTTGAGTTCTATGCCATTGAAAAAGTTCCACGGCAGCATAACTCAAATGCGAACGCTCTAGCTAGGCTCACAACAACCAAAGAAGCTGATGCACTAAATGTGGTGACGGTCGAATTCCTATCGGTCCCAAGCATAACTGAGCCTAAAGAAGAAGATGTCAACATGATTGACTCGCAACCTCCCTGGAAGACCCCCATAATTGACTACCTCGAAACTGGGAGCCTCACAGTAGAGATCGAAATGAGGCTAGGAAACTTATGTACAAGATACCAAGATACACCATCTTAGAAGGGAAGTTGTACAGAAGAGGGTACTATATGCCACAACTAAGATGTGTAACTCTGCCCGAAGCCAGAAAAATATTAAAAGAATTCCATGAAGGATTTTGTGGAGACCACACTGGGGGCCATAGTCTGTAAAAAAAGGTGATTAGACAAGGATACTTCTAGCCTACAATTAAAGCTGAATCATTCTAATACGTTAAGCACTGTGACAAGTGTCAACGATTTGCTTCAATCCCGTGAGCTCCACCTACCGAGCTCACCATGATGAGCTCCCTGTTGCCATTTGTAGTATGGGAAATCGACCTCATAGGATCCTTACCAACAGAAAAAAGGGGGAGTGAAATATGTCGTAGTCGAAGTTGATTACTTCACAAAGTGGACCGAGGCTGAACCTCTGGCTACTATAACCTCGAAGAAAGTCTTGGATTTCATGGTAAAAAATATAATTTGTAGATATAGGGTACCAAGGAAAATAGTATCAGACAACGAGACCCAGTTCGACAGCGATCTATTCACCCAATTCTGTGAAAAGAATGGGATAATCAAAAAAATTTCCTCTATGGCCCATCCACAGGCAAACGACCAGGTCGAGGCAGTGAATAAAACTCTGAAGATTTCTATTAAGAAAAGGCTCGAAGAGGCTAAAGGAAAGTGGCCAAAGGAATTACCACAAGTCCTATGGACATAAAGAACGACAACCCGAACCTCAACGAGACATACCCCCTTCTCCCTAGCTTATGGTTGCGAGGCTATGTTATTAATTGAGGTTGAAATCCCAAAAATAAGACGCGAAACATATGACCAAACCTCAAACCAATCCCATCTCAAAGAAACTTTGTACCTAATTGAAGAAAGACAAGACGAAGCCCAACTAAGGAACGCTGCATACCATCAGAGGGCTATAAGATACTTCAACAAAAGGGTTCGAGACAGAAAATTTGGATTGGGAGATTTGGTGCTCAGACGCGTGTTTTTGGCCACACGAGACCCCTCAACAAGCGTGCTTGGGCCTAATTGGGAAGGAACATACCAAATCGAGTCCATCATTGGACCTGATGTTTATAAACTAGCAAGATTGAATGGAGAATTAGTTCCACGAGCTTTGAATGGTGAGCATCTACGACCTTACTATTAGTAATGTAGGAATGTTGTTTATTCATTTGTATCCCAACTTGTGTTTAATTTATGCTTTTTATCAATAAAGCACTGATTTTTATTCAAAATTTTGTGTATTTTTATTGTTATACTTTTTGTAAGCTCTCAAAATTTAATAACCTAAGATTGCAATCATAGGATATTAAGGGGGCATAAGTGGTATATGATAATACCATAAGCTCAAAAATGTAGCATCAATAAATATGAAATAAAATTAATCAAAGTGTAAATAATAACAATGTATGGATCACTAACCTAACACAAATTATACAAGTTTGGAACAAAAGTTTATAAGTCGGGACAGAGCTAGAAATTTTTTATAAATAATTTTCGACCTCGTAACCTTGAAACCATACTCAAGGATGATGAAAAGTTACTATAAATAAGCGAGGAATAAATAGGCTAACAAGGTTACATGCCAATAAGTATTTCATAATGAAGATATGAGGTAAAAGTAATATTTGATTTTCAGAATAACGAAGCCAAAATAGTTCGCAGTTGAATGAACTATGTATGAACACTTGGAAGTTCTAACTCAAGCATGATAAGTATTTGTCCAATTTGGCATTGAGCTCTTGGATTCTTTTGTTCTCTGAGTCCCTGGCCTCAACCTCCTTCCGGGTCGCCTCTAGCTTGGTGTCCAGCTCTGGGATCTTCTTGATCTCTGCATCTCTCGCTTCAAGTTCCAGCCAAGCCTTTTTAAGGTCGTCCTCGATGCTAAGTTGTGCATCCCTGGCCTCTTGGGAAAGTTCCTTGCACACTGTGACCTCGCGGTTCAGGATAAAGTTATGTTGGACAAAGGATAAGAATGCCTGCAATGAAAAACCGATGTTAAAAACAAAAATTCAAAGTTGGCACAAAAGCAGGGAGCTTGTCAGAAAGTAACTATGTGAAGAAAATAATTCCCCACTCTTGTAAAAAAAAGTGTTGGTATCCTGGCAAGAGGTCAGAAATTCCCACTGGGGAGCTCCGAGGTTGCTAAAGCTTTGACCCATGCGAGTCAAAGCGTTAGAACCATGGTTAACCACAAGGGTACCAGCAGCACCGTCAACCACAAATTCGAACACATAAGTCGAGATCAAAAGACAGTGGTCTCGGATGGGAGGCTGGGCTAGGTTTGGTTGAACTACAGGAAGGAGATTTGTAGTTTCTGAGGGTGCTAGGAGCTCGGTAACTTGGCCCGGGTCGGATGGCCTCGATGCTGGAGGGACCAGCTCTAATTTCTTGGTGAGTTTGGAGGGGCGACCTCCCTTCTGGGATGCCTGATGTCAAAATCCATATCACCTACAAAAAGGAAAGATAGAACATCAACAGTTGATTAGTTTACCATGAGTGATGAGACTTCCAAGTGGAAAGAAACCTAACTGGAAGATTCTGTTGAGCTTGAGCTTGAGCTTGAGCTCGAGCTCGAGGATGAGGAAATCCCCTTGTCTTCTGATGACTCTAAGGGGGTTCCCTCTCTATAAGTGGGGGACAGTCTCGTTAAATCCCTATAGTCATTGGTCCCATATTGGAGAGCTACCCAATACCAAACTTCGTTTAGAATATAAGTAGTCTGGTATTTCCCTAACAAACTATCGAACCTATGGACTTTAAGGTCAACCCCGACCAGATCATGAAAATATTCCTAGGGTCATAAAAAAGAACACTACATTAGGTTCCCACCAAAGAAGAGTGGGAGACCACATGGACAGGTTCAGCACTACTTTACCTTCATCTGCTGAGCTAGGAAAAGCCTTGTCTTGGGCTTCAGTGCCTGAGCATGGATGCTCAGGTACGCAGGGAACGGAGACCTGGGCTTGCTAGCTCGAGGGCCACCTCTTGGAGGAAGTTTGGCGGTTGGGATTGGGACGTCTTCCCATCTCGCAAATTTGCAGATTCCTGATTCGTCGGTGGACTCGCCTTCACCCAGGAGACCACAGGGTTGGAGCTTATCCTCATGGAGGAGGTAAGTAAGAGACCGTAGATCGTAAAGGAGCATGAGAATCACTTCCGTGTGGTCCTTAATAGCCTTGTTTGGTACAGGTTGGTGGTAGTTGGCTGGAAGAAAGAGTTGAGTGAGCATTTTGTTCTCAAAAATTAAAGAAAAAGAGAATGAAAAATGAACATGGAGAAATACTTACGAATTCATTGGAAGGAGTAGAACTGAGAAGAAGCGAGCCCATCTGTCCAAAAGAAGATAGTTTTGAAGTTTGGAGGGTGGTTAGTGTAACGCCCTCGTTAGCTAACACAATTATACTGTGTATTTTAAATAGTGCTTAACTTGCTAAACAAATCATTAGGCCACAAACGTGCATCTAAATGTGATTAATGGTCTAGGGTTAAAAATTTCAGTTAAAAGGAATGGATATTTCATTAAAACATTAAACTGTACTTGGGATCCCATAATAAAAGTTTACAAAGTTGTTTACAGTTCCAAAATGGTCATTACAACTCAAAAGCTACAACGTGTCGACCTAAGCGACAAAAAAATAGGGTTTAACCCTAGTTCCTCTAAGAAACCTTGACCGTTGTGGTCAAGCGTCTGCATATGTACACATCACCACCTAAACTCTCTAACTTATGGCTGGTCCAACTTTTCTTTCCCTTTACCTACACCACACAACATCCATGAGCCAAGGCCCAAGAAGAAAACTTAAACATGCTCATAAGCAGTGATTAACACATTTCCAAATCATAATAAACATGCCCAGTAGTAATAACCCTACTCATGCATGCATACCATTCATATAAATGACTACAGTGTCATATAGGACCAAATGCCCTAAATAAATGATTAACTGAATCATATCGGGGACCGTTGCCCAAGTTACATGATTAATAAATCATATTGAGGCTCAGCACCCTAGGATCTGGGACTAATATGTCACCTTAGGGCCTATTTCCCTATCCTTTGTATAACTGGCCTTGGAGCTGGTCCAACGTACCTAACACTTTAGTTTTCTACGACCGTTGGGTAAGACAAGCGTATGATGCACTTATGATTAGATCTAACCACATCGACCAACTCTCTACGCGTTATTGCCGCCTTTGACTCATAACAAACATCCCTATACAGAGCACTCAACATGCTTAATCAATAATCACAGGCATAATCATAATCATGTGCATTTACAGGGGCCAACACCCCAGTCAAATCTATATTGAACATTTGAGCCAAACCCTAATCATGTACATCACATAATGGGTGCAATTTTCTTACCTTAGGTCCAAGTGCAATGTAAAATAAGAACGACCCTCGAGCACAACCAATTATAGAATCCCATCAATAATGAGTAAATAAAGGCTTTCAGACTGAGTCCTAGTCTCCAAGACATCAAATCCTACTAAACTGGGTAGTAGGATAAATCCTGAGCCCTTAAGGTTTGAGTTCCCGCACTCAAATCCTCCCTAAAGCCAAAATCCCATGAATCGTCGTGGCCCCAAGCTTTTGAGTTGCAAGACCTCTTTTTTTCCTGTACCCTCTGATTGAGTCATTTTCCAGTTAAATCCTCAAGCTATCAAGCTTCTAATCTTCCCTATAATCATTATGACACTAACCTTGCTTGAATCTGAGTCCTAAAACTCGAGTTTCCTTCGAAAATGCAACGAATGGTAAAAATGAGAATGAGAGAGAGAGAGACAGAAAGTGTATTGAATGTATATCTGTTTCTATCAGGATACTTCGAGCTCAAGTAAACTTAAGTAAAACAAACCCAAGTTTGGGGTCCCGAAAACACCCCCAAGGGTAAAATAGTAAAAATTCCCAGAATTTCCTGCTGATCTCACTAACTCTCAATATATCATCAAATATTCATTCCCAATACCCAATATCTCTGTCATATACTAAATACCAAAAATACCTCTTGACTCACCCCGAGTCAAGTATTAATCTCTTTGTGACTTTCCCACTAGCTTGCTCTCTAGGATCGCCTCGTGCTGAGTGGCCTAAATATATCCACATAATAATGTGGTCTCACACATATATCACATATATGCAAAATATACCCATAATGGGACAAATTACAAAAATTTCCCTTTGGGTAAGAATCAGGCCCACATGCATATTTAATACACCTAAACATGCACATCACTCATATTATAATATAACTCACATAATCACACAATGATACACATAAATATCACATAAACACATAATTTTCCATAACTTGCCATCCTAGCCTCCTAATCAAGGCCCTAAGCCTTATTAGGTAATTTGGGATGTTACAACATCCCCTCCTTACGAAAATTTCATCCTCAAAAGTTTACCTGAATAACTCGGGATACTGATCCTGCATATCTGACTCCAACTCCCAGGTCGCTTCCTCGACCTTTCTTTTCCTCCATAATACCTTAACCAAAGGTATAGTCTTGTTCCTCAAGACCTTGACCTTCTTGTCTAGTATCTGGACTAGCTGTTCCGCATAGGAGAGATCTGCCTCAAGCTCCAGGTCCTTGTAACTCAACACATGAGTCATGTCTGACACATATTTCTGAAGGGTCGAAATATGAAATACATTATGTGCTGCTAATATTGTTGGAGGTAAGGCCAACCTATAGGCCACCTGACCAATCCTTTCCAGGATCTCAAATGGTCCCACAAATCTAGGGCTCAACTTTCCCTTCTTCCCAAATCTCCTCAACCCTTTCCATGGTGAGACTCTAAGGAAGACATAATCTCCCACTTGGAACTCCACGTTCCTACATTTGGGATCAACATAACTTTTATGCCTGCTTTGAGAAGCAAACATCCGAGCTCTCATCTTCCAATTACCTATTGGTCCTCTGAACTGCCTCAAGACCCAAGTATTTCCTTTCTCCTGTCACTTCCCAATGAATGGGAGATCTGCATTTCCTACAGTACAACATCTCATAAGGAGCCACCCCAATGGTCAACAGATAGCTGTTATTGTAGGAAAACTCTATCAAAGGCAAATACTTACTCTAGGACCTATCAAAGTCCACCACACATGCTCACAGCATGTCCTTTAATATATGAATCTTCCTCTCAGATTGTCCATCTGTCTGAGAATGATAAGCAGTACAAAACTTCAACTGTGTATCCATATCCTTCTATAAACTTCCCCAAAACTTGGAAGTAAATGTGGGGTCTCGATCTGATATGATTGTCCTCAAAGCCCCATGAAGACACACTATCCCTTTCACATAGAGATCTGCATATTGGTAAATTGTGTACGTTGTCCTCACTAGTAAGAAGTGAGCTGATTTGGTGTATTGATCCACAATAACCCACACCGAATCATGTTGACCCACTTTCCTGGGTAACCCCACCACGAAATCCATCGTGATTTCCTCCCATTTCCACTCTGGGATGTCCAGTGGTTGTAATAGCCCTGCTGGTCTCTGATGCTCAACCTTGACCTATTGACATGTCAAGCACTTAACCACATATTCTGTCACATCCCTCTTCATCCAAGGCCACCAATACGACGATCTTACATCCTGATACATCTTCGTGGTGCCTAGATGCAAAAAGTAAGGGTTAGTATGAGATTCATCCAGAATCTCTCGCCTGACAGTAGTGTCCATCAGAACATAGATCTGACCCTTGTACCTCAGCAAGCCCATATCTGACACTGTATAATCCTAGACAATCCAGCTAGGACATCTCTTTGTTAGTTATGGATCACCCAACTGACCTTCCTTTATCATTTCTAACAACGTAGACTGTAGCTTGATATTGGCCAACTGGCCCATCAACAACTCTATACCAACTCTGGTCATATCCTTTGCCAACTCTCTAGATATCAGTCTCGTACTGTATATCTATCTCAGGACCTTCCATCTTAAGGCATCTACCACCATGTTGGCCTTCCCTAGGTGATATAGGATTTCACAATCATAATCCTTCACTAACTCCTTCCAACGCCTCTATCTAATGTTCAGGTTTTTCTGTGTGAAAAAGTACTTTAGGCTCTTGTGGTCAGTGTATATCTTACACTTCTCCCCATAAAGTTAATACCTCCACCCCTTTAATGCAAAGACCAATGCTGCCAACTCAAGATGATGAGTGGGGTATCTCCGTTCATACTCTTTCAACAGACGTGATACATAGGCAATCACTTTCCTCGACTGCATAAGAACACCACCCAAACCTTGATGTGAGGCATCACAATAAATCACGAACTTTTCTTGATCTATTGGAAGACTCAGAACTAGAGCTATGATAAATCACTGCTTCAACTCCTGAAAGTTGTTCTCACACTAATCTAACCACACAAACTTTTGATTCTGGCATGTCAGTTCAGTCAATGAAGTAGCAATCCTTGAGAACCCTTCCACAAAACATTTGTAGTAACCTTCCAATCAAAGGAAGCTCCTGATCTCTAAGGCATTCCTTGGCCTTGGCCAATCCCTGACTGCCTCAATCTTAGTTGGGTCCACCTTGATCCCATCCTTACTGACAATATGACCAAGGAAAGTTTCCTGAGGTAACCAGAACTCACATTTCTTGAACTTTGCAAACAGTCTGTGTTCCCTTAGTCTTTGTAGAACTAACCTCAGAAGCTACTCATGTTGTGACTGAGAATAAACCAGAATATCATCGATGAAGATGATCACAAATTATTATAGGTAATCTTTGAACACCATGTTCATCAGATCCATAAAAGCAGCTGAAGCATTAGTTAACCCAAAGGACATGACTAAGAACTCATAATGCCCATACCTGGTATGAAAGGCAGTCTTTGGTATATCTTCCTCCTTGATCCTTAGTAGGTGATAACCAGATCGAATATCTATCTTTGAGAATACCATCTTACCCTGCAACTGATCAAACAGATCATTTATCCTTGGCAGAGGATACTTGTCCAGTTCCATGTAATCAATACAGATTCTCAGAGAACCATCTTTCTTTATAAATAGGATTGGTGCACCCCATGGTGAGAAAATGGGTCTAATAAACCCTAAGTCTAACAACTCCTACAGTCGTACCTTTAATTCCTTTAACTCTGCTGGGGCCCTTCTGTAAGGTGCCCTAGACAATGCCTCCATTCCTGGTGCTAGTTCAATAATAAATTCAATCTCTCTATGTGGTGGAAACCCTGGCAAATCCTCTGGAAACACATCCAGAAATTCACAGAATAATTTGGTCTCCTTTGGTCCCACTAGCATGACTTGAGTGGTAACTACCACACTGGCTAATAATCCTATGCAACCACCTTGCAATAGATCTCTAGCCTTTAATACAAATATCATAGGCACACGGGGTCCATGCACAGTGCCAACAAATACAAAAGGATCCTCACCTTCAGGCTCTAAGGTTACCATTTTCTTTCTGCAATCTATGGTTGCCCCATACTTCACTAACCAATCCATACCCATAATCATATCAAAATCGGTCATAACCAACTCTATCAAATCAACTGACAAGTCACTGCCCTCTACTGTTATTGGCAATGATCTGACCCATCTCTTGGATACTACTAACTCCCCAGTGGGTAATAAAGTCTCGAACCCCACAACATAATAATCACATGGTCTACACAATCTATCAATAATTCTACTAGCAACAAAAGAATGTGTAGCTCCAGAATCAATCAAAACAATATAATGGGTTCCAGCACTAAAAAGTTGACCTGTTGCTACTGAGGAAAAAGCCTCAGCTTTTACCTGTATCAATGCGAACAATTGAGCTGGAGTCGAGCTGTCCGCCTTTCTTGGTTCTTCCTTTCTTGCCTTTGGGTAGTCTTTCTTTAAGTGTCCCACTATCCCGCATAAAAAGCAGGCCTTTTCTCGACACTCTCCTATATGGCACCTTTTGAATTTGGCACACTTAGGAAAAGTCCTCCAGCCCTCATTGCCACCCTGGCAGTCTATCCAAATACCTCCTGGTCTTCTGTTAGGGCCTGGAGCTTGCAAGGCATCAAGAGCCTTCCTTTTCTGATCACTGGGGCCTCCGCCCCATACCTGAACTCATAAATGGAGGTCCCACCCTCCTAGTGTTTTTTCTGGCTGCATTCTCATGCAAGATTTTGTTCTTTGCACTCTTAGGTGTGAGCGCCTTCTCAACAACCTGTGCATAGGCACAATGGTAATGCGAATATCCCAGGCTATCATAGGTTGTAGCCCTTTGAAAAACCTCTCCCTTCTGGTCCCATCAGTGGGCACTGATTCCCCGAAAAACTTTGCCAATCTATCAAATTTCAGTGCATATTCAGTCACTGATGAGTTTCCCTGAAGTAATCTGTTGACCTCTTCAGCCGTTGTCACCCTAATGGCATCGTTGTAGTACTTTTCATTAAACAGGGTCCGAAACTCTTCCCAATCAAGGTCATTAACATTTCTTGTCTGGGGTATCACTTCCCACTAGATTCGAGCATTCTCCTGAAACATAAATGTGGCATAAGTCACTCTCTCATTACCAGCCACCCTCATAAAATCTAGGATGGTGGTAACCATGTTCATCCACTGTTCGACCTTAGCCAGATCTGCACTACCCTCAAAGAATATAGGGTGCTATTTCCTGAACCTTTCATAAAGAGGTTCCCATTTATTCTCAGCCTCTAGCGACTACTCAATTGTTGGCACCATCATAAGTGTTGCCTCTAGTAAAATGTTCCCTGTAGGAACCTGTTGTTTTCTGAGGAAGCATATTTCTTCTTCCTGCCTCAATACCCAGGCTTGCAAATCAGCAAGCACCTGCTCCCAGTTCTCAGGAGCTGGCGGTGGGGTCTGACCCTGTTTATCATTCAGGCCTTAATCTTCCTGGCCAACTGATGATTCAATCTGCCTTGAAAGCATACTTCCAAGCTTATACCTTGCTACAATAATCAATTTGACCAGTTAGGTAATGATAACTAAACCTCTTGCCTCTCACGGTCCATGAACAAGAAAATAATAATTCACATTCAACAGTCATCCTAATAAGCATGTCGATTCATATTCATATGCAAGTCTGGTGCTAATAAGAACTTCCTGATATTCATAACAATCAATAATGTTAATAAGCATTTTCTGGCATACATGTATCTATGACATTATTCCTAGGGTCATTAAAAAGAACCACTACATTAGGTTCCCACCTAAGAATAGTGGGAGATCACATGGACAAGTCTAGCACTACTTTACCTCCATCTGCTGAGATCGGTGAAGCCTTGCCTTTGGCTTTAGTGCCCGAGCATGGATTCGTAGGTAGGCGGGGAACGAAGACCTGGGCTTGCAAGCTCAAGGGCTTCCTCCTGGAGGAAGTTTGGAGGTTAGGATTGGGATGTCTTCCCATCTCGCAAATTTGCAGATTCACGAGTCGTCAGTGGACTCGCCTTCACCCAGGACACCGCAGGGTCGGAGATTATCCTCGTGGATGAGGTAAGTAAGAGACGATCGACCATAAGGGAGCTTGAGAATTGCTTCTTTGTGATCTTTCATAGCCTTGGTTGGTACTGGTTGGTGGTAGTTGGCTGCATGCAAGAGTTGAGTCGTGACCATTACACTGTGTATTTTAAATAGCGCTTAACTCGCTAAACGAGTTATTAGGCCATATACGTACATCTAAATGTGATTAATGGTCCAGGGTTAAAAATTTCAGTTAAAAGGAATGTATATTTCATTAAAACATTAAACTGTACATGGATCCCATAATAAATGTTTACAAAGTTGTTTACAGTTCCAAATGGTCATTACAACTCAAAAGCTACAACGCGCCGACCTAAGCAGCAAAAAAATAGGATTTAAACCTAGTTCCTCTGAGAAACCTTGGCCGTGGTGGTTAAGCGTTCGCTTATGTACACATCGCCACCTAAGCTCACAACTCTTGGCTAGTAAAGCTTTTCTTACCATATAGCACCCGTGAGCCAAGGCCCAACAAGAAAACTTAAACATGCTCATAAGTAGTGATTAACACATTTCCAAATAATAATAAACATGCCCAGCAGTAATAACCCTACTCATACTTGCATAACATTCATATAAATGACTACAGTGTCATATGGGACCAAATTCCCTAATTAAGTGATTAACTGAATCATATCGGGACCCGTTGCCCAAGTTACATGATTAATAAATCATATCGGGGCTCAGCGCCCTAGAATCTGGGACTATTAACTCACCCTGGGGGCCATTTCCCTATCCTCTATATAACCATCCTTGGAGCTAGTTCAGCGTACTTGTCGCTTTATTTTTCTACGACTGTTGGGTCAGACAAGCGTATGATGCGCTTCTGATTAGATCTAACCACATCGACTAGTGCTCTACACGCTATTGCCGCGTTTGACTCATAAGTCAAGGCTTTTCGACTAGCGCTCAGCGCTATTGCTGTCCTTGACTGATTAATCAATGCCTTTTCCAGTTATACAATGCTAATAGGCATCCATCACATAACAAACATCCATATACAAAGAACTCAACACACTTAATCAATATTCACAGGCATAATCATAATCATGCGCATATACAGGGGCCAACACCCAATCAACTCTATATTCAACATTCGAGTTAAGCCCTAATCTGTACATCACATAATGGGTACAATTTTCTTACCTCAAGTCCGAGTGAGTGTAAAATAAGAACGACCCTCGAGCACGATCCTAATCCTATGCCCCTAGCGATAACCTAGTCATAACCAATTATAGAATCTCATCAATAATGAGTAAATAAAGGCTTCTGGACCGAGTCCTAGCCTCCGGGATGTCAAATCCTACTAAACCGGGTAGTAGGATTAATCCCGAGCCCTTAGGTTTGAGTTCCCGCACTCAAAACCTCCCTAAGGCCCAAATCCCCTTAAGTGCTGCATCCCCAAGCTTCTGAGTTGCAGCCCGCCCATGAAAAAGGCCCTTGCCTCTTTTCTGCTTGCACCCAGCGCTGTGGCATGCCTATCAGGCGCTGCGGCCCAAACTACCCAACAACTAGGTGCTTCATCTTCGTCAAGCCTAACCTGGAACCAAGCCATTTCCTCCATTTTCTCATTTCAAAACCCTTCATAAAACTATCCAAAGATATCCAAATCCCAAAACCAAAGTTCCCAATAAACTCAATTGCCTAAAACCATCAAAACCTAAGTATCAAACAACTCAAAAACTCATCAAAATAGAATCCAATTTCATAACTTAAGAAACTTGAAAATTAAAAAATTAATGCTTGGATTACCTCTGACTGAGTCATTTTCCAGTTAAATCCTTTGGCTATCAAGCTTCTAATCTTCCCTAGAATCGTTACGACACTAACCTTGCTTGAATCCGAGTCCTAAAACTCGAGTTTCCTTCGAAAATGAAACGAACAGTAAAAAGGAGAATTGGGGGAGAGAGAGAAAGTGTATTGAACGTATATCTATTTTTGTCAGGTTACTTTGAGCTCCAGTAACCTTAGGTAAAACAAACCCAAGGCTTAGGATCCCGAAAACGCCCCCGAGGGTAAAATAGTCAAAATTCCCATAATTCCTCCTGATCTCACTAATTGACAATATATCATAAAATATTCACTCACATTACCCAATATCTTGTTAATGTACTGAATACCCAAAATACTCATCGACTCACCCTGAGTAAAGTATTAATCTCGTTGTGACTTTCCCACTAGCTTTCTCCCTAGGATCGCCTCGTGCTGAGTGACCTAAATATATCCACATAATAATGTGGTCTCCCACATATATGCCGAATATACCCATAACAGGCCACCAAATTACAAAAATTTCCCTTCTGAAAAGAAGCAGGACCACATGCTTATTTAATACACCTAAACATGCACATCAAGTCATATTATAATATAACTCACATAATCACAGAATGATATATACATAAATATCATATAAACACATAATTTTTCATAGTTTGCCATCCCGGCCCCCTAATCAAGGCCTTATGCCTTATTAGGTAATTTGGGACGTTACATTTAGGAATATCTTTGAACAACTACTTCTGCTTCGGATAGCTAGATAGATAGTAAACTCCATAGGCTTGAGAGGGATTACTCTTTAGGCAGAGTAAATATAGGATCTCATGTGCGGAAGGCCCGTCCCACTTTATTTCATGGTATAACAACCTCAGAGCTGGCAAGACTCATTAGGAGTTGGTCTGGAGCTGGAAAAGGGAAATGCCAGGATAGTCCAGGAAACTTTGGAAATAATCCCTTAGGGGCAATAAGGCCCCAGCTCACATATGCTCGCAACTCCAAGCCGCGAGCTTAATCTTCCTATCAGGATTATTGTCACTGGGAGCGTAACAACTCCTCTCATTAGAGGTTGTAGACCGACACGTCAATTTTCCGCATAACTTTAACCTGTGAAAGGCCAACAATTTGGAGATATGCTCGGTGGAGGTCATGGAGCTCCAATAATTCTCAACCTCGAATAAACTATCCTCCGAGGTTGGAATAGAAATGGCCTCGGAGGTGGTCTATTGGGTCAAAGCACTCTCCATGAGGCTAAATGAGAGCTCACCTGGAGAGAAGGCTACGATAACCCTACAGTCAGGATCTATAGGGATTGGATAGATCTCGGGGTCGGGATCTGGATACATAGAAAACCAAAGCCTCTTATTTTTTCCCTCTTCGACCTCGACAATCTGGCGTCGAAAGTGGGCTCGGATGTCCTCTTGTTTGAGTTTTTCCTTGTACTCATGGATTAGCCATTGGTTTCGGGTAAACGATGATTTAGGTGAAGGAGATTGTGGGTGGTAAGGAATGGCAGACTCGGGCCCCCACTAATTCTTTGAAGATTGCGACATCTAACAAGAAAGAAAAATGTGAGGACCCACAATTTTAAAGAGCGAAAAAGTTGAGATCTTGATAACATGAATTTGCAAGCTTGAGATAACAAGATCACCTTAATCGAGCCTGAAGGCTCGAAAATGGCGAGGTTAACTCAAATGCCAACACCAAACTCTCATAAAGTTTGGGGCATCGGGGGTGTTCCCACTTGAGAGTGGGGTGGTTATTGTTAGTTTAAGAGTATCCCAGGTTTCTAGGGAAAAAATGGGCATTACCCAAAAAGGAGATACTGTTGGGATGCGTTCATTAAAAGCCTAATCAAAAACCCTTTTTTCTTAAGCTACACGAAACCCATATCCTAATACCCCATAGCATAAAAAGGTTCCGTTTCTATATGTTTTTACCAAAAAAAAATTTCCTAGAGCATATTTCTGATCAATACTCTCCCATAGGAATTGAAAACTCCCCTTCACAGAGAAGATTTCAAGAATACAACAAGAACCAAGAAAAATTTCTCATGCATGAAAAACTAAAAGCAAGGTTCAAGAAACTTACACAAAGTCCATTGTGGAAACGAATAGATTGCCGACTAAAGAAGAGGAAGTAGAAATGATCCCACTGAGCCGAAAGTGGTGAGATTGCGTTTTTTCTTTGGTTTGGAGAACATGCAAAGGAAAATCTGGTTCGTGTTTGCTTCTGGTTTGTATTTTCTTTTTCTGAAGGTGAAAATGCCAAAGTAAAAAAATAATGGGGAAGAAGGGAGTATATATATAGGCACAATGAATGTCAAAGGTTGGGTAGTTTTTAATCCTTGATTTGAGTTAAAAGGTGATCAAAAGGACCATGTTTAATTCCAAAAAAGCTAGCGGCAAAAAGGTAATAGGAAAGGACGTGTGCAGATAGGAGGGTACTCAAGTAATTTCGGTGAGCAATCCCCTAGTGGTGCGTGTCCACACTTGAGTGTGGTAGATAGACACATTTTTCGAAGGTGAAGTTCAAAAGTTTCCTTCTCAGAGGACTCGAACCAACACTTTTGAAGGGGCAAAATGTTACACCCAAATTTTAAAAGGAATAGCCTCGAAATAGTTAAGCTCCTGTTTACGGATACTAGCAAAACACTTGTGCAAATTATTAATTGGTTCCAGATCTGCTACAACACTCTAGTCTACCTACTGATCTATTACTAGTACTCGAGCATGAGTGTCATAGTTCGAGCCTGAGTTGCAGGCTCGAAGGCATTGACCTTCTCCAAGGAACGTACTCGAAGAAATTACTAGATGAGGAGGAGGTTATAACTAGAACGGTGAGCTCAAAGCCTGAACCGGTCTCGAAAGCACGTTAGCAATATGATCGAGCTCAGCAATGCATTTTACACGTGGGAATGCTGTTAGGAAATCCCTATTCCGTAGGGATTCATTATTATCAGATATTAAATCCGTATTGTCATGAGATATTATGTAATCAATGAATTTATTATATTTATTTTAAATTAATATGATTGATTGTAACTTCCCTGATTCAGAGGGAGATATTCTCATGACCAAGTTTATAAATAGTCTGGTCTGATTCATTTGTAGTAACGCAAAAAAATGTACTGGAGAATAGTCTGCCAAATTACTTTCTGAAAAAACTTTGAGATAATAGTGAGAGTAATAATAGTGACTCGTGGACTAGGCAAATTTTAACTGCTGAACCACGTAAAAAGCCTTTGAATCCTTCTATTTTTTCTTCTTCTGCGTTTAGTGCTCTTTATATCTAAGTTGACGAAAACGGCGTCAACAATATGTATCATATTTGTGGATATTCATTATATATAACTATGTTCAACCAAAAATTTGAAATTTAAATATGAACACATTAATGAATATATTCGCTAATATCAATTTTCATTTGCAATAAAGATGGTACTGTAGGACCATATATTTGTTACATTCTCGTTACATGTTCTCTAATTTCTACATCAAGTAATCATATACACTATGATTCTTTATGCATATGAAGTACTTTGGGACTTCGTTACTCATAATCTAATTTATGAACAAACAATATATTTTATAATCCTCAATCTAAAAGTTTGTTCTTCAATATTTTTACGACATAATCATAAGCTCTTTAGGAACCTTTTATGATATATAAATCATAAATTCATATTGCCTAGACAATCTTACTTGTAATTACAAATAATTATTCACCTGCATGTTAATCCATACAAAGATCTTTGTTATATAATGTGCGGGAGTTTGAATTTATATCTCTTAAGACATTTTAAATTATTCTGAATTTTTTTCAATAAGGGATATTTCAAATTCTCATAATACTAGAAGCTTCAAATAAAAAAAAATTGTTGCAACATTTATGTGACGCAGATCAATTCTTATAAAACATATATACTCCAGCCTGTAATAAAATCTTGATTATATTTTCTCATAACAATATCTATATGCCTTTTCTTAACCAATCTCATGTCTATGAAAATTTTGTACAACAATTTATTTTGTGTAAAAATATACATGTTTCTCATTTACATTACATTTTATTGCACAAATATTTATTGGTAGACACTACAACTTTTAGTTCACTTTATGTGAGTAAATTCTATACTGCTTGGATTGTGTCGCATGATTTTGGCCAAAATTATATGCACATCGAAAATTCTTGACAAATTTAATATCATGCTTCTTACTATATCATATTAGGGCATCTCCAACCCATAACACCACACATGGTATTACACCAACACCAAAACTAAAGAATCTTAGCACCATAGTTTTTTTTACATTCCAACCACAACTCCAAAAAGTATATTCTTTATTATTTTATCTTATATATAAAATAATATACATATATATATTTATTTATAAATACTAATATAAAAAGCAAAAGAGTAAATAATTTTTTTTGTTGTTGCTACAGTACTAGTACTCCATATTTGGTGGGGTAATGTAGCTTAACAACATAATGGTGGGATAAATGCAATTGAGTTGGACTTGCTTTTGTGCCTTTTTTGCACTATATTTGCTGTTTTGCAGTCTGGTTGGAGAAGCCCTTAGTTTATTACACATATGCAAACATTTAGTTTTGTCGACAATAATTCATAATATGATAATTTCCTCCCATATTGACATAACTTATAGAGATATCATTATTTTCAACATACTTTTTAAACATGTATATTATTTATAGGTACCTATATAACCACTTCAAGAGCTTCAATTATTATCAACTTTGTTATGTCTATAACTTATTTAGGAAGTCTCTTATGGAGTACCATTTTTATTTAATGTTCAAATTAGCAATACTTTATAATATTAATGTATCTTCATGAGTAACTCTTGCTTACAACATCTTCAGGACAAACCAAATGAACATTTATTTTTATAATTTCTACTTTGTTTACTTACACTTCAAGCGTTATTAGACTCATTCTGACTCAATTTAAATAATATTGATTTGTAGTTGGCATACATATATGTATGATTTTATCATTTTGAACTTCTAGTTCTTATTTTGTGTAATGACTATTTTTCAAAATATTCATCAATCCAACTACATTTCTCTCCCCCAGATTGAGAGAATATGTTTAAAAGATAATACAACCTGTATGGATTTCAATATAGCACAATAAATAACTATTTTTTCAAACTCATATATATTATTGGGTCATTGAACTTCATGTTCTATAAATCACAATTATCAACTTATTTCATTTTCAAAAATGAGTCATATATATATAAATGTATAATTAGAAATACATAAACTTATAATTTTTGTAAGCTCACGATCATATGATCTTATCAGATCGATAAAAATATATGCAATATAAGTTTAGTAGTGGTTTAAGATTGTAAAGAAAATATAATCAAGCATTCGTTATCAAAATAATATATTTTTCTCATACATATTGGACAAATAAATAACTATATAGCAAAATAACTTATACAAACAAAATAATTTTCAAAAGACATATAATTTAAATTTATAAAAAATTATGAAAAGTTTGAAAAATGAATGCACCAACATTCTAATGCATAAGAAATTTTACAATAAAAATGCACTAGTTAAAAATTTTTTAGAAAATAAAATATTTGAAAACTAGTTGAAATGTACATATTTTTCTTTTTAAAATTTCAAATTATTTTCACTTTCCATGTGTAAATATATATATATATATACATTTTTGGTTCTTCATTCAAATTAAGGAAAATTCTTTACATTTTATTGCATATGATTAATCATTTCTAAACAATAATTCAATTAATGAACTTCTGGTTAACTATAATTTGTATTTCACTAAAATTTTCAGCATATAAGTAGTTACCGTAAATTTTATTTTAATATACTAGAGAATGAAACAATTTCAATATTCTTCAAAACATATAATTGTATTGACGCTTGAGGAGTCTCTATTAATTTTTTGTAATATTATGTTCAACAACATTATATTTCACAATTTTCTCTATTCAATGGTGTACGTGCTTAAAAATACTTTTTTTTTTTAAATATAAATAATTTCATCATTCATTCAAGTTAATACATAAAGATAATACTCATATTTGTTGTAGTCAAATAGATATAATAATAATATGAATATGTCACTCAATTTTTTCTCTCATTTCTTTCGAACAAGTGGTCAAATTTATTAATGAAATAAATCATTCATCATTTTTATGACTTGGTATATTATGTATATTTAAATGTACGACTGATACATATAATAAGTCATTTCTTACCACATTCACAATTTGATAGAAATTGTACAACTGGTACATAAAAATATATGTTTAACTTTAGCTAGTAATTGTGTTAAGGTTTCATCAAGAACCTTTTCAAATAATCTTGTGACTTTATAAAACTTTAAGAAATGCAATTACAAATTACATTTTGACCAATGACAAAGTTCACTACAACACAAGTAATTTGGATATTCACTTCTAGGAATGTGCAATAAATAATTGACATAAGTGACTATGAGGGTGTTTAGCTCCTTAACTAAAAAACTGTTTTGTGTTTTTAAAAGCTAAAAACTATTTTTTGAAAACAAGTTGGGATGTTTGACATTGTTTTCATAAAACAATTTTTAAAAACAAAGTTACAAAAAACAGAAAATTTTGAGAACAAAAAAAAATTGTTTTCTGTTGTTCTCAATTTTTTTTTGTTTATTTTTTTTTCTCACATCACTTTTTTAATTATTATTATCTAAAATCATTTCTCTCTTATTAGTTTATCTCTTTTCACTTTCTCTCACATCACTTTCTCTCTCATCACTTTCTATCTCCTTATTTTCTCTCTCATCACTTTCTCTCTCCTTACCTTTTCTCTCTTCACTTTCTCTCTTGCTATTTTCTCTCTTCTCACTTTCTATCTTTTCATTTTCTCTTTCATCATTTTCTATCTCCTTATTTTCTCTTTAATCATTTCTATCTCCTTATTTTGTCTTGCATCACTTATTATGTCATCATTTTCTCTTTCATCAATTACTATATCCTTACTTTCTCTCTCATCACTTAATATATCATAATTTTCTCTCTCATCATTTTTTTCTCTCTCGCAATTTCCTCTCTAATCACTTTTCTACTCACTTCTTTCTCTTCACTTTTTTTCCCATTACCTCCTCTCTCATTTTTTCTTGGATCAATTTCTCTTTTCTTAATTTCTATTTCTTCAAATTTTCTCTCCTTACTTTCTCACTCCTTATTTTTCATCATTTTTTCTTTCAAATTATTTTATCTCATTATTTATTACAAACTTTTAAAAGATTTTTCTCTTTGTAAATATATTTGTTAATTTTTTATTTAAGATTTAAAAAAAAACTAAAAAATAGTTTTTAGAAAATATTAACCAAACACCTTTTGTTTTTTTAAAACTACAAAACAGTTTTCTGTTCTCATTTCTGAGAACGCAACTTTGAAAAAAAAAATAGAAAACAATCCCAAACAGGCCCTATATATTTTTCTTTATTACCAAATAATTATTTGAGTATCATCCACTTCAAAAATTTACTTCCAAGAATAATATTGAAAAGACATTATTTGCTTATGGGAAGAAATATTTGAATTTAGAGAGAGAATGAATTTGAATTCCTTCTAAGAGAACCTATATAAATGAATTAAATTAGACTACAAAATAAGGTAGCAATAAAAAATACGCAATAATTCATTATACAACATCAACATAAATAGTTTTTTTTTCTAAACGTAAGATTCATATAAAAAAAGATAACACATATTATATATATATATTTATATAAACTTCTTTCGTATCTAATCTATGACTGCAAAATAGCACAAGCTCTGGTTATGTCGCGAATGTAGTGCTTACGAGTGTTATTTTATAGTTTTGGTTATGTTTATATTGTTAGAAGTGCCTATTCATGGCATTAGTATGTTATTTTCAGGTATAAATGGCTTTGGTTATACAATTTTTGGTTCCAAGAAAAATTCATTTACTTTTGTTTATTCCCTTTTAGATGTCTTTTACTTCAGATTTATTATTATTATTATTATTATTATTATTATTATTTCCACTACTAACTAACAATAATCTTTCTCAAGCACACATTATCTTACTAAAGGTCACTCTTGTAGAGTTCATAGTTGCTTAAATTGTTTGTTTTTCTGTATAAATTTCTCTGTCACTTTTGATATCCAGGAATTTTTGGTCGTCCAAGCAATGACGAGATTTTTGGGCTCAAGTTCTTGGACTTTCGGCTCAAGTTTTTCTTTTTAACTTCTTTTTTGCCTCGATAGCTTTATTGTATAAATTTACAAGAGCATTCGTATTTCATTTAAAAGAGGACATACATAGCTTAAGCACGCCTTTACACTAGATAATGAGCTCTGCTGGATAGAATATTTCCCTCCACCTATTTATTGTATTGTTTTCTTTTTCCAATTTTATAGTGGTACAATAGTTGTTATGATTGGTTAAATATAAATTATAAGTGTTTTTATTATTCAAGCTAGGTATAAAACACTTAGTAAATCTTACATAGTGAAAATGTGAAATTTGAGTTTCAATTGTGAGCACTTAAAAATTATGTTATTGGGTCCAAAGTGATATATGAAGGTATCTAAGGATGCCCAAAAAGTTTGGGAGCATTTAGAGGACCTTTAGGTCCAAATTTGGGGGCTTAGACCGGGAAGAGAGGGCTGTGTTGCATCGCCTAAATGCGAAAGGGCTTGAAATCCCTAGCAGGCAATGCATCACCTGCTAGTAGGCGACGCATCACCTATAGGAAGACGACACATCGCCTGGTGTATTTGTACAATTACGTAATTTAAACCCCAAATGATGTGTTCAAAAACTCTAATCCTATTGGTTAGACTTAATGACAGTGCCTATACTATAAAATAGTTCTATTAGAGTTTTGGAAGACTTGATCACTCTCTCATATCTCTCTATCTAACCTCGGTCTCTCTCTAGCTTTCAAGATCTCAAGTTTTCTCTAAGAATCTCATAGAGAAAGTGCTTGACTTTGTGAGTTTAGATGCTTGTTTAATCTCGATTCCCCTTTCCTCTTAGAAAAGCCAAAAGCATCAATTGAGGGTTAGAAAATAGAGAATTAGGACAACGATACAACTCATGTATAAGCCTTTGATTGTGTTTTTTGCATTGAAGAAGAAGTTCAAAGTGGTGTTCTCAATGAAGGGTTTTGAAGCTCCAAGAAGGTTGAAGAACTTTGGTCTACTACTAGGGTTTGCATCATCTAACTCAATCTTTTATTGGTCTCTCTCAAAGATAATTTAGTGTAGATTCATATTATTTTGTTGGTTTAATCTCACTCTCCCCCAATATTCTAATTCTCTATTATCTGAAATACAACATCATGGAAGAATCTACTTCATTTTTCGGCTTTGAAACACATGACACAAGACTTTGTGAGATTAGATCGATTTTATGGTAGTACCTTTGTTCATTGGAAAGATAAGATTAAGTTCTTACTAACCACTCTCAATGTTTTCTATGTCTTAGATAAAGACCTAAAGGCCATAGAACCTGCCAAGGAAGATGATACCAAAGAAGTCAACACAGAAAGGAAAAAGCGCGAAGAAGATGAATTGATTTGTAGAGGCCACATACTCAATGTGCTATCAGACCAATTTTATGATTACTACACCAGCACCAAGACCACCAAGGAGATTTGGGAAGCTTTAGAGAAAAAGTAAAATGCGAAAGAATAAGGTACAAAGAAATTCATTATTACTCAATACATAGAATTTATATTTTATGATATGAAACCTTTTTTCCCCCAAATACACGAGATACAAATTATTGTGAATAAGATATCTACCTTAAATATTGTGTTGCCGGAGCAAATTCTTGTTAGTGTCATAATAGCCAAGTTGCCTTCTTCTTGGAGGGGCTATAGGAAGAAAATCATCCACAAGAATGAGGAGATTTCCTTGAAGGAAATTCTCAAAAACTTGAGGATTGATGAGGAATCTTCACTACAACAAAATAGGCATTTAATGGTTACATGAGGGAGACATTGTAGACATTTAATGTCTCCCCCATCTAAAGTGGCCATATGAGGACTCTCATGGGGAGACTTTGTAGACATTCAACATCTCCTCCTGGGAGTCGTCATAGGGTGTACGTTTACATCCTATGACGTCTCCCAGGGGGAGACGTTGAATGTCTACAAAGTCTCCCCATGGGAGTCATCATAGGTTTTTGTATTTTAAGAAATAATTAAATATATTAATTAAAAAATATAAATTATATGCAAATTTAAATTGTGAATTTTCATTAATAAAACTAAAATGTTTATATCATATGTTTTTCTAGCTAAATATACAAAATTGTAATATTTGTTGTTAAACATACAAAATTAACAAATATTACACTAGCTAGCTAGACATATAGTAAGAAAGAAAAAGTAAAAAAAAAAAACTTAATATGTGCGACGATGACTTTGAATTATCAGTCGCATATGGTTTGCCCAGTGTTGTCGCATTTCATTAATCTGTGCTGGTGTATATGGCGTAGTGTTTAGCTACAAAAAATACAAAGTAAAATATATTAGTTAATTATTATTTGATTATATATACTTTAATAGTAAATAAATTGTTAACTTTGTATAAATTTATATACATACCTCTTTCTTCAAGTAACATCTAGGTCGTGAATGTTCAATGTAATCCTTCAATATTCTCGTCACATAATATCCACTTGCCACATTGTCTGGTTGGTGTGGACACTAATATTTAAATAAAATGTCAAGCAATTAATATAAAGAATATTAGTAAAATTTTAGTATAAATTTTGAATATAATTAAAGTCATAGTTACTTACTTTCGGTTGCACAATTTCTATAATATTTGGAATCTCATGAGGTTTTGGTAGACTGGTCAGAAAAAAGTTGAAAGCATTGACTATTACTGCAACAATTTCTTCATGGTTTTCTAGTTCTGAGTTCACCGGATGACAAAAACAAACGTAATATGCATATGGGGCCAATATAATCAACATCCAATGATCACTGCACAAGAAAAACAATACTAGGTATAAGTCTCCAATGCAAATGTTATAAGGACTAAGTATCTGACAATAACAAATTTTTTAACTTACCCATGGTTCCAAGGGACAATCATAAGTTGCTCACTTGATCTTAATTGACGACAGCGCTTGAACACGCTCTTTGAATGAACTTCCTTTAGTGGCTACAACATTAGGATTGACAAATAAAAACTTATTTTGGCGCCCTTGTTCTACCAAAAAAATTGTATAACAACCTATTAAAAAACAGTAGTAGTAAAAAATATAATTTAGGAAATTTGTTGTTAAAATAAATCAAATAAGAAAGGTTAATTAAAAAACTTGTGAGATACCTCATGTAGCAAACGATAACTCCTTGTCCAATCTTTTCCATTTGAATAAATTGAAGCATGTCCTCTTTGCATATGTAAAGACTTGAAATATCCTGATCGAATACATCCTCATCCATGCCTGGATTGACACAGTCGTTGTCATCCCAATGAGATATAATATTGTATATCTGTTCCAAAGGACTAGTGTCTTGTGTCAAAGGATCACTCATACGTTGTATTCTTTCTCGTGGTCGTTGTGTTGAGGGAGTAATTGGTCGTTTTGATATGTTATTACTTCTAGAACAAGTCTGTAAAATAATATTAATAATTAGAAAATCTACAAACAAATTGAAATATATAATAACAAATATGATTATATAAGCATGATACATCACCTGTTCATGTATATCATCAGATACATGTTTTTTCTTCAAAAACGGGACAAGCCTTATATCCTTTCACACTAAACCCGGATAAATTTCCATAAGCAGGAAAGTCATTGATAGTCCACAAAAATACACCTCTAAGAATAAATTATTCTTGCCTGTACGCATCATAAACCTTAACCCCTTCATCCCACAAAGTTTTCAAATTATCAATAAGAGACGACAGATATACGTCGATGTCATTACTAGGTTGTTTAGGTCCCGATATCAACAAGGTCAACAAGGTAAATTTTCTCTTCATGCACAACCATGGGGGTAGATCGTAAATGACAAGCATAACAGGCCAACCACTACACTTACTACTAAGAGAAGTGTGTGGATTAATCTCATTAGTTGAAAGACCTAGACGAATATTACGAGATTCATTTCCAAAACCAGGCCACTTCAAATAATCCCTCTTCCAAGCTAGGGTGTCAGCTGGATGCCTTAATTTACCATCATTTATTCTCTCATTAGCATGCCGCGATAAAATTTTAGCATGTTCAACATTTCTAAATAACCGAATGAAACGAGGAATAGGAGGATGGTACCACAAGACCTTGGCGGGTACTCCTTCCTTGACATCCTCACCATTTTTTCTCTACTTGGCAGAGTTGGAGCAACATGCCTTCTCTCCCCATGCATATACCAAACCGTGTAGCTTTTGTCGATACCATTGAAAAATAAGTGTTGTTTGATCTTACTAAGATCCATTTTCCTTAGATTTCCACACTTAATACATGGGCAAGAATTAAATTTTAGGTCTTTCACATTTTCCGAACAAAATCTAAAGAATAAATCGACTCCGTTTTT
The DNA here is from genome assembly GCF_963169125.1 of Humulus lupulus. NCBI lineage: Eukaryota > Viridiplantae > Streptophyta > Magnoliopsida > Rosales > Cannabaceae > Humulus > Humulus lupulus. The sequence continues at coordinate 75,126,696 of NC_084794.1, read as the reverse complement.
ATATTTCACGGATAACCTATTCGCTGACATCCATTTTTTATCCATATCTTCTCCTATGTCTATGAAAAATTAAACAATAAAAACTAAATAAGCATACGACTGAGCATATGAAAAATTGGGCAGCATTTATTCTATATTAGTAACCTAGCCATCCGTCAATCTAATCAAATAAGCACAACACAATTCAAATATAATAATATAATACATCATTCTAGACAAAATCAGACAGCATTTCCCCTATAATAGTGATCTAACCATCTGTTAACAACAAGTCAAACAATTCAAACAACACACAATAAGTTTCTTCCTTATATCTCCGCAGCACACAAACAAATTTTGCAGAACCTACTTCACTGAAACACACAGTTCTCAACCTTCTATTATCACCGCAACACACAATTTTAATCTCAGAACCTACTTCACTATGGATGAATATTTAAGATATTCAAAGTCCTCTAACAAAAATTTAATAATACTAAAACAAGAAATAAGATAATGTACGTACCTCTTGCAATTAATAGTCCTAGCTAGCAAATTTACTTCACTCTGCAATAGACTTTGCTATTAAATTCACAACCTACAAAATTGAATTAATTAATAAATAAAAAATTACTAAAAAAATATCACTAAATAATTGGATTAACAATAACTTATTCTTGCAATTTTAGAAACTTAAAAACCTCAAATATATGTTTGAAATAGAAATTTTGAGGCAAAAATCTCTCTAGGTAAAACCACAACCTACAAAATTAAATTAATTAATAAATAAAAGATTACTAAATAAATAAATAAAACATAATATATATATAATCAACGTACTTCATTGTTAATAAAATATTTAAAATATATATACAAATATATACACTTTTCGAATAATATAATAACATAAATAAAAAATCATAAACATATATACTTGAATTACTTATGTCTATACATGCAATGTAGTATGTAAATTAAAATTGAAATATTTTACTTATTTTAGATATATATATATACTTAATAAACCTAAAAAATTAATTAAAAAACTCTACAATTTTTGAATTAAATAGTAAAAAAATAAAAAATAGTAAATAATGTGGTATAACTATTAAATCCCAATTGTGTATCTCAAATCTTCATTAAAATCATTTTTCAAACTTTAAAAAAATATTTATAATAAACTCACAATTCATAAAAAAAATGCACTAAAATAATTATTTCTATCATTCTAACTATAATGAATTGTTTTAATAATGAAATCATACCTCAAATCTTCTTGAAATCAAGCAAAGATTAAGATTACCCAAAACCACGACCTACAATACCCTAAAATCCCAATATTAACCCATTATAATTAAAAGAAAAAAAAATAAAAAAACATTATCCTAACTATTATACATTAATTAAAATTAAAAACATACCTGAAATTAGTTTTTTGAGGAGAAAATCAGCCAAAATCGGTATCAACTTCACCCAAAATCACCCACAATACCCAAAACCGCAACCCACAAAATACCCTAAAATCTCAATATTAACCCATTATAATTAAAGAAAATAAATAAAAAAAACATTATCCTAACTATTCAACATTAATTAAACTTAAAAACATACCTGAAATTAATTTTTGGAGGAGTAAATCGGCCAAAATCGGATGTGAAGTTCGCCCAAAATCGCCTCTGATTCATGAATGGCTCGGGGAAGACGGTGTAATGAACTTATACAGGGGAGGCTTCTATCGTCTTCCTTGGGAAGATGCGCACACTTCCAACACCTCCCCTGGGAAGACGTGCATACTTCCAACGTCTCCCTTGGGAAGACGTTCAATGTGGCACATCTTCCCAGAGGAGATGTTGAAAGTGTGCACGTCTTTCCAGGGTAGACGTTGGATGTGTGCATGTCTTCCTAGGGGAGACATTAGAGGACTCCCATTGTCAGACATTTAATTATTTTATTTCCATTTATTAATTTATAATAAATAACGTCTCCTACTACTTTTAATGACTTACTCACTTAGTCATAAACAATAATTTTTAATGACTTACACCCTTAGACTTGAAATATCCCTAAATAATTTGAATGTCTTACACCATTGGTGTAAGTCATTATAGAGAGTCATTAAATATAAATTTTGTTGTGGTGCTCGTTTTAGAGATAAGGACGAGGAGGAGTCTAATGGTGAGACTTCAAAGGCCAATGTTGTGGCTAATCCTCCTAACAAGGGCAAATGAATAGGCAAGAATAAAGGCAAGGGTCAAAACCCTTAGGGCCTAAGAAGAATGAGGAACAATTCAAAATTTCCAAGTGACCTTGCTTTGTGTGTGGCATGAATGGCCACTATGCTGGAGATTGTACGTCCAAGAGGAACCATAACAATGAAACAAGATTCAACTCACTCGACAAAGAGCTAGTGGCAACACTAATTGAAATCAATGTCATTCATGGAAAGGCGAAAGGGTGGTGGTATGATACTTGTGCCACCATTCATATTACCTATGATAGATCTTTATTCAAGACCTTTGAAGCTTCAAAGGAATGGCATGAGATTCAAATGGACAATGAGAAAAGGTCCAAGGTTAAAGGAAATGGAGCTATAGACTTAGTATTCACATCTAGCAAGAAGGTTCTACTCACTAATATTTTGTATGTATCGGAAATAATTAGAAACCTTGTGAGTGGAAATTTGCTGGGCAAACTAGGAATTAAGGTCATGATAGATTCTTGCAAGCTTATTTTGTCCATGGGAAATGTACTTTTGGGAAAGGGATATGCTTGTCGTGGGATGTTCAAACTTGTTTCGAACAATAAAGCTTCTAGTTCTTCTTGTTATATGCTTCACTCAAATTCTATTACTTATAGGATTTAGCATAATTAAAAGAGCTATTAAATGCGGAATGATTGATTGTGATAATGGTGGGCATGATAAATGTGAGCTATGTGTTAAATCTAAAATGGTAAAGAAACATTTTCCAAGTGTTGAAAGAAATTCTAAGTTGTTAGATTTGATACATAGTGACTTATGCGAACTAAATAGAATTTTGGCTAGAGAAGGAAGTAGATATTTTATTACTTTCGTAGGTGATTTCTCTAGGTTCACATATGTATATTTTCTTATTTAATAAAATTGTTTTATTAAATAAAATGGTATTCTTTTTAAAAAAAGGCAAAATAAAATATAGGCCACGATTATTTATTTTGCATAATTGGATTAGTATTTATTAGAATATCATTTGGTGAAATTAATTTAATTAGTTTTACAAATTAAAAAATATTGATTTTGAGAAAACACATTTTTTTTTTAAATAGTGAGTGGGAGAGGGAATTATGACAATAAGTCTCATGGTCTCCATTATTGGTTGAACACCGAGAGGCATAGGAAGGGTCTCGTGTCGTCTCCGTTTGCGGCCTCCCTAAGGAAAGGCTTCTGAATATGTTTATTATTTCTCAAGGTTGACTTCTCATAAGAGAATAAGATTAGTGATGTATATCAAGTTTGACTGACCCAAAGTGTAACGACCCAAACTCACTAATAAGGCTTAAGAGCCTTGATTAGTGTGTCGGGAGGGCATAACTGGATTATATGTGATTTAATGATTAAAATGCATGTTATATGATTATTTGAATATCTATGATGCATGACTATGTGTATTAGTATGCATGTAGGCCCTGACTAGGTTAGAAGGGCATATTCGTAATTTTAGCCCGTTGAGGGCGTAAATGTAAATAATTTTGATAAATTGTTGAGACCACATTATTATGTGGATATAGTTAGAATCTGTGACTCGAGGCGATCCTAGTGAGCGGTTCAGCGAAAAAGTCACGGTGGGGATTTATACCCGGCTCGGGGTGAGCCTGGGGGTAATTTTGGGGATTTAGAGAATATATTGGAGTCTATTTTGATATTGAGGAATATAATTGGTGATTAGTTAGGCGTCGGAAAGTAGCGGAAAATATTTGAGACATTCGAGGAATTAGCGGGAATTGGGAGGAAAAGACCAAAATGCCCCTAGGTTGATTTAAAGGCTTAGGAATTATGGGAGGGCAAATGGGTCATTTTGTTTAAAAACCAGGGATAAGCATTACTTTGCCTTTATACACTTAGTGGAAAATTTAGAAACCAAAGGAAGCTGAAAAGAAAAGAAAGAAAAGAAGGAAAAGGAAAGAAGGAAGAAGGAGATAAAAGATTCTCTCTCATGGTTTGGGTTTCTCTCCATCAATCTCTTAAGGTCTCTTGGAGCTAGAATTCAGAGGATCTTTAGGCCAAGACTTTGCACTTGGGATCTTGATCAGGTTTGGAAAGTCAGCAGGGGTTAGGCATCCAATTAAGGTAAGGATTTGAGGTTATAACTCAAACTCTGGTTCATGGTGATGATATGGATTTTTAAGCTGAATTTTGGTGGGAATTCTAGGGAATTGAGGCTGAGGTTTTGAGGAGTGAAGGCTAAGGAGGAGTGGAATGAAACCTAGGTTGAGCTAATCCATCAAAGGTAAGAAACTCTAGTTTTAAGTTCTTTGATTTCAGTTGATTTCTCTTGAGTTTTTTAGCTCTGAGTTCAGCCATGGTAAATTTTGTGTTTTGGGGTGCATGTGGTTGAATATCTTATGGTTGGGTCACTTTGGATGATTTAGAGATGTTGGGAAGCTTTTTTTGAAGTTTGGTTGAGGTTTGGTTGAGTTTTGGAAAGGTTTGGTTCGGGAAAATTCGAAGGAGAAAAATCTGTGCTGGGTCGTGCTGTGACTAGCGCTGTAGCGCTAGTCACTGGGTGCTACAATGCTAGGCCCTGAAGCTCCAGAGCTTTTTGGCTCTGTTTGTAGCGCTATAGCGCTCTCCTTAGGGCGCTGTAGCACTACCCTATTCCCAGAAATGGGTTTTTGAGTTATTTCTTAGGGTTTTTGCCTGGGGGCTCGGGGTTTGATTCCACCACCCCATTTGGTGGAATTAGGGCTTCCCGAGGACTCGAGATTGGTCCCGAGGCTAGGTTATGGAATTGAAATTTGGAGTTGGTTCTAACTTGTGACTGTGACTAGGTGTACGCTAGGGCTCAGACGGGATCGTTCTTGAGGATCGAATTGAGCAAATCTAGCGAAATCTAAAGGTAAGAAAACTGCACCTAGTTATGTGTGTCTAATGGGACTAAGAGCTCCCTATATCTGTATGATGTCATAGATGGTATTATGCCATGGGACATGTGATAAACGGCCTAAGGGTGCCGTAAATAATACTTGTGCACAGGGTGCGACTCGGCCACTGGTAACTGAGGACAACTTTATATTCACAGGTTTAAGCAAGTCGGAGTCAGTGGGATAAGTAGAGGGTACAGCCTAAGGGCGTTAACCCTGGTTATCATATGTGAATTGATTATTGATATGAAATGATGTACTTGGTATGCTGAATACTTGAATGACATGAGTGTTTGAACTGTTGAGTGCTTGTTTATACTATATGAGTTATCTGGTTATTGCTTGACCATTATGCTCTATTATTGTGTTTTCTTGCCAGGACTTGGCTCACGGGTGCTACGTGGTGCAGGTAAAGGCAAGGGCAAGTTGGACCAGTCCTGAGATGGAGAGCTTCGGGGCTGAATGTACATATTTAGCTGATCGGCAGCCACGACTGAGGAGTGGAACAGGACGAGAAAAGCCTATTTGTCTGTTTTTTTTAGAGTGGCTAGTAACTGTATTTTAATCCTGAATCTTTTGTAAACGGTCTTTAACTTTACTATTTCTGGGATCCCATGTAAAAGAAATGTTTAATTATTAGAAATGAAACTTTTGAGGCCAAAATCTTTTAACCTTAGTTCAATTATAGTTTCAGTAACACGTTTTTGACTAATTGACTTGATTAGCAAGTCTTGCACCTTTATAAACACACAGAGTAACGGTCTTGGCTATCCAGGGCGTTACACAAAGGCACACTCTTGAGTTAAGTCATTAATAAAAAAATAATGGGTTACACTCCGAAGATGTATCTAGGCTTTCGAGCACAACTAGTGCATCTTGACCAAACTAACGGTAATTCATAAGTCAAAAGAGAAAAGTGAGTTTTTAAGTTTTCACTTATGGAGTTGAGATCTTGTCTCAAGATTAATTTGTGATGAGTCGGATCTATTCTAAGGCGGTCCATTAATTTTCAAATTAATCTATCGTGGACTAGTAACTATTTTTTGTGTGGTATTTTATGTGTTGCATTCATGCATCATATTTACTATTCCAAATATAAACTGATATTTATTATATGCATTAATTCATTATATTTTTAATTTATTTAATTTTCAGCAATATGTCCAATCCAAAACATGTAACTACTTTACTCGCTAATGAGAAATTAACTGGTGATAACTACATGAAATGGAAATCAAACATGAACATTGTTTTGATATGTGAAAACCACATTTTTTTCCTTGATGAGGAACCCATGGTGCGACCATTGATGAGAGAACTCAAGTAAGTGTGATACCTGAATCTCTCACACCAACTTTTGCGGCATTCACTACCAACTACGTTATGAACAAGTTGGAGTACAATATGACCCAACTACTAAATGAGTTGCAAACTTTTGAATCTCTACACAAAAGTTCTACCGAGGTTGAGGAGGAAAATGTTGTCGAAACCAAGCCTTCCAGTTCAAATGGTAATTCGAAGAAATGGAAGGGTGGCCAAGGAAAGGACAAAGAACTAGAAAAGACCAACAAGTCTTCCAAGAAGAATAATTACGCAAAGAACTCCAAAAAGAAGGCACCAAAAGGATCATGCTTTCATTATGGAGTTGACGGTCATTGTAAAAGGTATTTTCCTAAGTACCTAGCTGAACTGAAAGACAAAAAGAAGGGTAAATTTGATTCGCTTGTTTTAGAATCTTGTTTAGTGGAAGGTGATTTTTCATCTTTGATAGTTGATTCCGGAGCCACTAATCATGTTTTTTTTTGTAGAGTCTTAGTACTTCGACGAAGCTGACTCATGGAGAGGTGACCATGAGAGTTGGAAGTGGAAAGGAGATCTCAGCAGTTGAAGTTGGAAAATTTCGCCTATTTTTTTATAATAATAAATTTATTGTGTTGGAAAATGCTTTTCTTATTCCTAGATTTACTAGAAATTTGATTTCCTTATCAAAATTGCATGAATAAGGTTTTAATATTTCCTTTAATAATAATTCGATTGTTATTTTGAAATATGGTTTTGACATTTGTTCTACAAAGTCTGAAGGTATACTTTATAAGTTAATGTCCAACGTTGAGCATTTTTATAATTCTAAATTATTTGAAACTGCAAATCCCACATCTATCAAAAGACAAAAGACATATTCTGATAGTGAAACATATCTGTGGCATTTGAGATTGGGACATATTGGTTTAGACAGAATTAACAGACTAATAAAGGATGGTCCTTTAAGAGAACTATTTATTAGTTCTCTCCCAGTCTGTGAATCCTGCCTAAAACGCAAAATGACCAAGATACCCTTCTCTACTAAAGGTTCAAGAGCCACAGAACCACCTCAACTTGTACATACGAACATTTGTGGTCCACTAAATGTCCAAGCTAAAGGAGGTTATGAATATTTTGTCACTTTCATTGATGTTTATTCAAGATATGGTCACTTATAGTTAATGGAAAGGAAATCTGAAACCTATGGTAAGTTTAAAGAATTCTGAGCAGAAGCTGAAAAAAATTAGTTACATCACTAAAAGTACTTCGATTGGATCAAGGTGGAAAGTACTTAGATTATGAATTTGAGGGCCATTTGCGTGAGCATGGAATTCAATCCCAACTCACTACACTTGGAACTCCACAAAAAAATGGTGTTTTAGAAAGGTTGAATAGAACCTTATTGGATATGGTTAGATCGATGATTAATTTCTCATCGTTGCCTTTGACATTTTGGGGTTATGCAATAAAATGTGCTCTACATACTCAATGTTGTTCAATCAAAGTTTATTCAGAAAACACCATTGGAATTATGGAATGGTACTACACTTAGTTTACGCCATATTCATATATAGGGTTGTCCTGCACATGTGCTTAAAGGAATGTTTGGGAAGTTGGAATCACGCACTGAAATGTGCATGTTTGTAGGATATTCCAAAGAAACAAAAGGATGTATATTTTATAGTCCTAAAGATGACCAAATGTTTGTATCTACAAATGCTACTTTTTTGGAGCTCGACTAAATAAATAACCACAAACCTCAAAGTAAATTCGTACCTGAGGAAATGGTCTCAAGTAAATAAGACCAATCACCAGTAGATGGTAAGAACTCATCAACTAAGTTAGAACAAGAACTTTATGAGTTGTAAAAGAAGTGAACTTAAACAGATTAAACTTCAAGAAAACTTATTTATAACTTCAAGAACACAAAATGTAAATGCTAGAATTCTAAAGTGAAAAATAGAGAGAATGTCGAATATCTATTTTTATTAGCAATAACTAGTTCACAAATTTTCAAAATTCGACCCCTTTCTCAGGTGAAGGGAGGCCATATTTATAGTAGAGCACTATTGGCTCAATGTACATGGTGGTCCTTGGGGACACGACCTTCCATATCCAGTCTACAGATGGTAGTGGTGCCAGGATTGTGGTGGTTGGCTCTAGTACACGCCAAAGGTCTGCGGGAGCACCTCAATTTTAGTACATGGTTGTACCTCCACTATTCGTTTAGTACCAATGTCAGAGGCTGGCTGGGACGAACGACGTAAGGTACCTTATGCTTACAACCACCACTTGTCTGGCGTGGAGTTAGGGTCAGACATATGGGGTCTTCAACACCATAGCCACGTTCATATTTCGTACCTGGGGTGGACAGGGTTCACTACCTTTCTATGCATTCCACACATGTACATGCTCTTCTGTTCATATGTGGGTTTTTGTCCTCACAATGTATCCTATTATCTTAACTTTAAAAAGTTGAAATCATTTTTGGTTGTTATGGAAGATATGCCCCCAAGGGGCATGGAAGGCAAGAACCTCACGAGACCCTTGCCGCGAGAAAACTACGTGCAGGCGAGCCCCCTGCACGCAAGACGGAGCTGTGGCGCGGGGCCCTTGCCCACGAGATGGGGTTGTGGTGCGAGGCCCTTGCGTGCGAGATGGGGTTGTGGTGCTAGGCCCTTCCGCGTGAGCGAGAGCTGTGGCGTGAGGCCCCTGCGCGCGAGACGGGGTTGTGGCGCGAGGCGCTTGCGTGCAATATGGGGTTGTGGTGCTAGGCCCTTGCGCGTGAGAAAGAGTTATGGCGCGAGGCCCTTGCGTGCGAGACGGAGTTGTGGCGCGAGGCCCTTGCGCAAGACAGAGTTGTGGCGCGAGGCCCTTGTGTGTGAGATGAAGATGTGCACGCGAGGCCCCTGTGCGTGAAATGGGGATGTGGCGCGAGGCCCTTGCACACAAGATGGATTCATGTGCAGGCACGAGGTTGCACCTCGTGAGGCCTCGGTGCGAAGTGGGCCGTTACTAGCAAGACATCCGCCCCCTTGGGACCCTCATTGCAAGATGTGTAGTTGATCCTACCTAAACTTGGGCACGAAGCGAGGCTTTGTAAGGGATTTCATATTTGGTTATGACTAAGTCACCGCTAAGGGATCAAAGGATTGATTGTTCTCAAAGGTCGTTCTTTTATTATTTCATTCTCGAACCAGAGGAATGAAAACTGCACCCAGTATGTGACATGCATGGTTATTGATGAGGCATGTTGAGTGCTCTATATGTGGACATTGATTGCATTGTAAATGCTTAGCAGTCTTGCTTATCTATGAATGTTACTGACTTATTAGTCAAAAATGGCAATGGTGTTAGTATTGATTGTGAAGTTGTGACTTATTAGTCAAGTTCGAAAGTAGTACTGAACACTGGTCATATGGTATTAGCGTATGAGTCAAGAACGATATTAGCCTGTTTAACGCAAGCCGAAAAGATTAGATCTAATCAACATAAGCATTATCAACATAAGCATGAAATGCTTGACCGACCTCAAGTTCGATGAAAACAAAAGCGCTTGTCTAGTCTAAAGGCTAGTTACTTAGAGTCAGAGCCAAAAGGCTCACGTGAATGTACTGTCACATGGCTTAGGGTACAAAGCCCAAGTTCGTGACTCATTAATCACTTATTTGATTGGGCTGGAATCCCCAGCATGATTACTAGAATCATTATTGATATTCACTTATCTGATTGGGATGTATGCCCCAGCATGATTACCAGAACCATTATTGATATTCACTTCTCTGATTAGGTTGCAAGCCCCAGTATGATTATCATAATCATTTATTGATGTTGTATACATGCAGTAATAAGTTTTCTTGCTGAGCCTTGGCTCACGGGTGCTATGTGGTGCAGGTAAAGGGAAATAAATGATTAGTGTGCCGGGAAGGCATAATTAGTATTTATATGAATAAATGATTAAATGCATGATTATGTGATATGCATGATCCTATGATTATATGGATATGTGAAATGCATGTTTATGAATATTAAATATGCATGTGGGCCATTTTAGCTTGTAAGGGCGTATTTGTAATTTTGGCCCGTTGAGGTCATAAATGTAATTATATGTGATAAATTTTTGAGACCACATTATTATGTTGAAATATTTGTAGCATATGGCTCGAGACGGTCCTAGTGAACGGATTGGCGAAATAGTCACAGCGGGGATTTATACTCGGCTCGAGGGAGCCTGGGGGTATTTTCGGGAACTTAGTAATTATTTTGGGGGTTATTAAACATTGGGTAAATAATTGGTGAATAATTGGATGACAAAATTTAAGTAATAAATATTAGGAACATTCGAGGAATTAGTGGGAATTGAAACAAAATGACTATTTTACCCCTAGGGTCAACTTAAGGGCTAGTTATTTAAGAAGGGCATTATGGTCTTTTGCCGAGGAATTAAGGGATATACTCAGCCATCTACTAGAAAGATTTGGAACCTAGGAGGATATTCAGAACTTCCTCTTTCTTTTTCACGGTTTGCTCTCTCTCCCTCTACTTTCAAGCTAAGGTGAAGGGGCTACTGAATATTGGTTAGGAGCTGGGAATTAAGTTGGTTCTAGGCTGGGTCAAGCTGAGGAGAAGCAAGGTTAAGACAACTAGAGGATTTCTGAGAGGTTAGGATCATTAAATTCAGGTAAAACTCTTGTTCCCCACCTCTGAATTTACTAGATAGGACTGATTGATTTTAAGCCTTGAACATGTGTTTCACTTATAGAATTTGAGTTGAATTGGATCGTGTTTTCGGGTGATGAACTCCGGTTGAAAATTGGATAGTGATTAAGGTATAATTTCTAAAACTCTTGGTGATTAGAAATATGGAATTTAATCTTGAAATTCGTAGCTTGATTGGTGGTTGAATTGAGGGGAAAATTTTGGGTTTAATGGGTGTTCTTGGTTGGGAAGGAGGAGAAAACCCAGAATTTTCTGGGTCAAAAGGGGCGCATCGCGACCTGCACAGGGGCACTGCAGCGCATGTGGCCCTTCTGGCCTAGGTGTTCTCTGATTTGGGGGTGCGCCGCGGCATGCCTAGCAAAGTCGCGACCCACCTCCCCTTTGGCTTGGGAGTTTGCTCTCTGACTTGGGGCAAGTCGCAACTTGCTGAGCCAAGTCGTGAGCTGCCTCGGAGATTTGGTCTTGGAAGAATTCTAAGTATTATTAAGGCTCGAGGGTTCGAACCTAGGGGCTCGGGACGATTTCTACTACCCTGTTTAGTAGAAATTGAGGTCTCGGAGGCTAGTTTTGTTCCCTAGGTATTTTGTTTCTAATCGGAAGTTGATAGATATCCATGACCTTTGTGACTAGGTTTACCGTCGAGGCTCAAGGCTAAGAACTGTGCTCGGAATCAATTCACCTTCTTCGCTCGAAATCAAAGGTAAGAAACCTGCACCCTTTTATGTGGTTATGTCGGGACTAACAGTTTTCTATATTTGTATACAATATTGTATGATGGTATTATGCCATGTGAGTATGAAATGAACGGCCTAAGAGTGTCGTAATTAATATTGATGCACAAGGACACAGCTCGGCCATTGGTAGCTAAGGTTAATTAAATAATCATTGAGCTTGGGCTAAGCGAGCCGAAGTCAGTGGGTTGAACACTAGGCTCAACCTAAGTGAGCCGAAGAAAGTGACTTAAATAGAGGGTGCAGCCTAAAGGTGTCAACCCTAGTTATTGCATGATATGTTTACTGTGTTAATATGATGATTATGGCATGTTAAATACTTGGTTAAAAGACTGTTGATTTGTCAATTGCTATCGCTGATTATGTGAATATTGCGGAATGCAGAATATCTAGTTATGCTTTGTGAATTATTTGGTTATTGATATCGATTGTGTTATGATGTCATAGTTTTCTTGTTGGGCCTCGGCTCACAGGTGCTACATGGTGCAGGTAAAGGCAAGGATAAGATGGATCGACTATGGGTTGGAAAGCTCTGGTGGCGAGGTGTGCATTGTCAGTTGCTCAGCCGCCACGGTTGGGGGAATTTGTACAGGGACGGAAACCTAAAATGTGAATTTTGCCATTCGAGTGGCCTTGATTATTTATAACTTTTGGAGATTTTGTAAATATGTCTTTTAAACCCTGATTTTGGATCCCATGTACTAAACATTCATTTTAATGAAAATGACCTCCTTATGACCAAAATCTTTTAATCTTAACCTATTTATGAATTTAGACTCACGTTTTTATTTAAATGACTTGGTTAGCAAGTCTTGCACCACTTTAAACACACAGTGTAACGGTCTTGGTTATCCAAGGCGTTACAAAAAAGCTCACCCAACCTTGAGTGGAGAGCTTAGGTGGCGATGTGTACATATGCGACCGCTTGACCACCACGGCCAAGGTGTTTCTCAGGGGAACGAAGGGTTAACCCTATATTTTGCTACTTAGGTCAGCGGGTTGTAATTTTTATACTGTAATGACCATTTTGGATTGTAAATAACTTGTAAACATTTTTATTGGGCCATGTACAGTTTAATATTTTAAATAAAATTTATCCATTCCTTTTGACTGAAATTTTTACCCTGGCCTATTAATGACACCTAGATGCACGTTTATAACCTAATGACTCATTTAGTGAGTTAAGCACTGTTTAAAGTTCATTGTAATGTTCTTGGAGTAACAAGGGCATCACAACTTGGTATCAGAGCGTGCCAAGGTTTAGGGTTCCTGTAGACTGGCTGGGCATGTACACTCGCCACTGAAGACAAGCTCGACTCATGGTTTGATAACTATTTATGTGCTTATGTGTTTAACTATTTAAATAAATATAAATGCTTTACCTGCCTACACGAGATACATTAATAAGGTTGGGCCTTGAATACTGCATCATAAGCAAGAACGTGCTTATTAGTACTAATATTGCTTGAACATGCTTATTAGTTTTGTTAATCGTTGAACTTTTAAATGATAAGTGTTAAATGCTAAATGTTATGATCATGTATCAATATGTATATATTCATGAATGTGGAAAATGGATGAATATCTACTTGTTCTTAGACAGTGAAGCGGCAAAAGGTTTAGTTATCACTACCTAACTGGCTGCATTGATTGTTTCAGTAGAGTATAAGTTGTAGTTATACTTCTAAGGCAGATAGATTCATCAGTTGGCCAGGATGATCAGCACCAGAATAAAAGGCAGGGTAAAGAGAATGACCAGAGTCAGATTCCACAGTTAGTTCCTGAAGACTGACATCAGTTGCTGGTTGATTTACAGGCCATACTATTGAGGCAAGAAGAAGAAATCTGCCTCCTAAGAAAACAACAGGTTCATATAGGGAATGTTTCGCCAGAGGCACCACCTGTAACGGTGCCAACAGTTGAGCATTTACTAGAGGCTAGAAGTAAATGGGAACTTCTTTATGAAAGGTTCAGGAAACAACAACCTCTAATTTTTTAGGGCGGTGCAGATCCAACAAAGGCAGAGCAGTGGATGAGTATGATTACCACATTCCTTGACTTTATGAGGGTGTCTGGTAACGAGAGGGTGGCTTGTGCAACATACATGTTTCGGGAAGATACCCGAATTTGGTGGGAAGTTATACCCCAGACTATAAATGTTAATGCCCTGAGTTGGGAAGAGTTCCAAACTCTGTTTAATGAAAAGTATTATAATGATGCCATCAGGGCTGCAAAGGCTGAAGAGTTTATCAGATTACTTCAGGGAAGTCTATCAGTGACTGAATATGCTCTGAGGTTTGATAGATTGGCAATGTTTGCCATGGAGCTGGTGCCCACTAATGGGACCATAAGGGAGAGGTTTCTCCAGGGGCTACAGCCAAGATTAGCCTGGGATGTTTGTATCAACATTGTGGCTCGAGTTACTACTTATGCACAGGTGGTTGAGAAGGCGTGCACAACTGAGAGCGCAGAGAATAAGATCTGGCAGGATAATGCAGCCAGAAGAGAGTTTAGGAGGGCAGGACCTCCATTTGTGGGTATAGGTAGGGACGAAGGCCCCAGTGATCAGAAGAGGAAGGCTCCTGACAACTTCCCAGCTCCAGGTCCTGACAGGCAACCACGTGGTATTTCAGTTGGCTGCTAGGGTGGCAGTGAGGCCTGGAAGACTTATCCTGAGGGCCCTAGGTGTAAAAGGCGCCATATGGGGGAGTGTAAGGCAAAGGCTTGCTACTTATGTGGGGTAGTGAGACATTTTAAGAAATATTTCCCAAAAGCAAGAAAGGAAGAACCCAGGAAGGCGGACAACTCAGCCCCAACTCGAGTGTTCGTATTGACTCAGGCAAAAGTTGAGGCTTCACCCTCGGTAGTTACAGGTTAGCTTTTTAGTGCTGGAACCCCTTATACTATTTCGATTGATTCGGGTGCTACACATTCTTTTGTTGCTAGTAGAATTATTGATAGACTGTGTAGACCATGTGATTATTATGTTGTGGGGTTCGGGACCTTATTACCCACTGGGGAGTTGGTAGTATCCAGGAAATAGATCAGATCATTGCCATTGACAGTAGAGGGCAGAGAGTTGTCAATGGATTTGATAGAGTTAGTTATGACTGACTTTGACATGATTCTGGGTATATATTGGTTAGTGAAGTATGGGGCAACCATAGATTGTAGAAGGAAGATGGTCACCTTTGAGCCTGGAGGTGAGGATCCATTTGTGTTTGTTGGCACTGTGCATGGACCTCGTATACCTATGATATTTGTGCTGAGGGCTAGAGATCTATTGCAAGGAGGTTGCACATGATTCTTAGCCAGTGTGGTTGATACCACTCAGGTCATGCCAGTGAGACCAGAGGAGACCATACTAGTTTGTTGGTTTCTGGATGTGTTTCCAGAAGATTTTCCAGGGTTTTCACCACACAAAGAGATTGAATTTGTGATAAAACTGGCACAGGGGACAAAGCCAGTGTCTAGAGCACCTTACAGAATGGCCCCAACAGAATTAAAAGAACTTGTTAATCGAGATTTTCAGTAAGTATATTAATAAATACTACCTAAGGATAATTGTAATGAAATCAGAAGATAACACGGGGTTTTTACGTGGTTGGGGCGTTAACTAGCCTTAGTCCACGAGTCTATATTATTAGAGCTTAAAAGACCTTTTACAATGGAGTTTCCCGCTGTATTTTCACAGAGTTACTGTATCTCAGGTGAAGAGAGATCCCTCCTACAATGTTCTATAGCCTGTATTTATAGGCTTATGGGAACACTGGGTTTGGGCCGGGTATGACCCGGGCCCATCAGAGACACGGGTATTTTTGGCCTTTCTAGTGGAAGCCCAATACAAAAGATACAACATACATGAAACCCAGATCAGCTAAGGCCCAACAAGTTAACTCAAGAGCTATATCTTGCCCGACAAAACGGTGCTTTTGGTCTGGACACTTCGAGTTACGAGGCAGATTTAGGAGACAAGACCAGTCAAAGTACTTGGTAGCGCAGACCTGAAACAACGGCGTGCAATCCCGAGGTGGCCTTTTCTGCAGGTGAAAAGTGGAGACAACGCCCACGCGGAGGGGGGCGGCGTCAGGATCCTGGACGCCTGACCCCTGCAACTAGGGAAGAGATGATCCAGGTTCGTTTACCTTCGTCCCTCTTCTTTTACCACAGGCCCAGACCATATCAGGGTCCGGGACTAGGGCGTGTATGTCGTGGGGGGTTCGAATGATCTTCATATCACCCGGACGACCGTCCCGGAGGACAAAACCCGGAGGGCCATGCCAGACCCCTCAAATGGGCCCGGACATGCACCCCCGGCCCATACCCCTCTCGGACAACTTCCGTACCGAGGCCTTAGGCCGGGCCCGTATGCTTACATAGCCCTGACAATGGACCTGGACGAAGGTCCCGAGTCCATGCAGGAAATGGGGATAACAGAACTGAAAGTACATCTACAGGAGCTGTTAGATTTGATTTTTATCAAACCTAGTTTCTCACCATGGGGCACCAGTTCTGTTTGTGAAAAAAGAAGGATTTTTCTTTGAGGGTGTGTATTGATTACAGAGAACTGAATAAGTTAACAATTAAGAACAAGTATCCTATGCCAAGGATAGATTATCTATTTGATCAGTTGCAAGGTAAAAGGGTATTCTCAAAGATAGACCTTCGATCTGGTTATCATCAGTTGAGGGTCAAGGAGGGAGATATATCGAAGACTGGTTTTCACACTAGATATGGGCATTATGAGCTCTTAGTCATGTCTTTTGGATTGACTAATGCCCCAACTGCTTTTATGGATTTAATGAACAGAATGTTCAAGGATTATTTGGACCAATTTATGATCTTCTTCATCGATGATATTCTGGTTTATTCTCAATCAGAGTTAGAGCATGAGCAGCATCTGAGGTTGGTTTTAAAGAGATTGAGGGAACACAGACTGTTTGCAAACTTCAAGAAGTGTGAGTTCTGGTTATCTCAGGTAACTTTCCCTGGGCACATTGTTAGTAAGGAGGGGATTAAGGTAGATCCAGCTAAGATTGAGGCAGTCAGAGATTGGCCAAGGCCAAAGAATGCTTCAGAAGTTAGGAGTTTCCTTGGATTAGCATGTTATTTCAGACGTTTTGTGGAAGGATTCTCAAAGATTACTGCTTCATTGACTGAGCTGACACGCAACAATCAAAAGTTTGTGTGTTCAGACATGTGTGTAAACATCTTCCAAGAACTAAAATAGAGTTTGATTACAGCTCCAGTTTTGAGTCTTCTTATAGATCAGGAGAAGTTTGTGATACTTTGATGCCTCACATCAGGGTTTGGGGTGTGTTCTGATGCAATTAAAAAAGGTGATTGCTTATGCCTCACGTCAGCTAAAGGAGTATGAATAGAGATATCCTTCTCACAATTTAGAGTTGGCGACTGTGGTCTTTACATTAAAGGTATGGAGACATTACCTTTATGGGGGGAAGTGTAAGTTCTATACTGACCACAAGAGCCTAAAGTACTTCTTCACACATAAAGACCTGAACATGAGACAAAGACGTTGGCTAGAGTTAGTGAAGGATTATGATTGTCAGATTATATATCATCTAGGAAAGGCCAACGTGGTAGCAGATGCTTTAAGCCGGAAGGGTCCGGGATAGATTTTCAGTGCGAGCCTGATAGCTAGAGAATTAGAAGAGGATATGACTAGAGCTGGTGAGTTATTGGTGGGCCATTTGGCCAATATTATGCTACAGTCTACGTTGTTGGAGAAAATTAAGGAAAGTCAGTTGGGTGATCCACAACTAACCAAGATCAAAGAGGATGTTTTGGTTGGAGTGTCCAGAGATTATTCAGTGTCAGACATGGGTTTATTGAAATACAAAGGTCGGATATGTGTTCCGTTAGACACTGCTTTGAGGCAAGAGATTCTGGATGAATCACATACTACTCCTTACTTTTTGCATCCAGGCACCACAAAGATGTATCAGGATGTGAGATCACTATATTGGTGGCCTGGGATGAAGAGAGATGTAGTGGAATATGTGGCTAAGTGCTTGACATGTCAACAGGTCAAGGATGAGCACCAGAGGTCGATAGGGTTATTGGAGCCTCTGGATATCCCATAGTGGAAAAGGGAAGACATCGCGATGGATTTCGTTGTGCGGTTACCCCGGACGGTTGGTCAACATGATTCAGTATGGGTTATTGTGGATCGCTACACCAGTGAGGACTACTTATACAGTTGACTAGTACGCATATCTCTATGTGAGAGAAATCATGCGCTTCCATGGAGCACCGAGGTCGATTTTATCATATCGGGACCCCACTTTCACTTCCAAGTTCTAGGGAAGTCTATAGAGGGCCGTGGGAACACAGTTGAAGTTTAGTACTTGTAAATGTGGAAATTCCTCCCTTATGAATCCTATTCACAAGTGAAGCTCTATACTACGAGACATCCTAAAAGCTACTCATTGTCCGCACAAGGGGATGAGGACGTCGCATGATGGTGAGGGAATTGGGCTAAGAGGGCCACCCTCGCTATGCGAGGGCCCTCGGCCGCTTACCAATCTGAACGTCACCCTCACTATGCGAAGGTCCCTGGTTGGCCATCTGCGTGCGCCCCGTTCCATCAAGCATCGAGCCGAGCCTGCACTTAGGAGAAGAAAGCCAGCCTCGCTACGTGAGATACCCTCGATATGCGAGGATGGGGGCCTTGTTATGGCGTCCGTGCCCCGAGCCTCGCCATGCCTGCACTCGGGAGGAGAAGGTCAACCCCGCTACGCGAGACACCCTCGCTATGTGAGGGTGAGGCCTTATTGTGGCGTCTGTGCTCCGAGCCTCGCGATGCCTACACTCGGGAGGAGAAGGTCAACCCCGCTACACGAGACACCCTTGCTATGCAAGGGCGAGGCCTTGTTGTGGCATCCATGCTCCAAGCCTCGCCACGCCTGCACCCGGGGGGAAGAGAGGCAGCCTCGCTATGCGAGGGTGCTGCCCTGTTGCACCATCCATGTCTTCAGCCTCGATTTCATGTGACCTGCGTAGGCCAGCCTTGACTCCTACCGTATCAGCCACACATGACGCATACAAGATGAAGCCTCCTTGGCATTAGCATGAGGGGTACTTAGAGACACTTACTAGGAATGCCAAGCCAGCATTGGGTACCAAACGTGTGTTGATGAGGACAACCGGGTACAAGACACGCGTACTGACACGGGGCGTACGGTTGTGGAGAGAACAAAGGTACGGCCCCGTGACCTGCATCTGAGGAGTAGTGGCGGTACGGACCTGTACGAAGAGTAGTGGTACCACTTGGCCACCCCCGACCATACGCCAGAGCCGACAATACTATGTCCTAGGCCACGACTCTGGCATCATCAGGGTAGACACCACTACACCCTGAGCCACTACACTATCAGAGTACCTGTGTACGACCCTGTTGTCCGGGACTTGTCTGTATCCAGGGCCAATAGAGCCCCCCTATAAATAGGCCCCAACACCTCAGGTTAAGGGGTTGGAAAACTGAGTGTATGAGGGGACGTTTAAGAAATACATGATCTTTGTTCCATTGTTGCTCTGTTTTTTTTTCTATTGATTGAAGTTCTTTCCTCTTGATTCTAAGCTACCCTTAGTATAAAAATCTTAGTTTTCTAACCTTTAATCGTTGACGAGATTTCACCGTCAACAGTACTGCTTATCATCCTCAGATAAATGGACAATCTGAGAGGACGCTCCAGATATTAGAAGACATGCTATGAGCATGTTTACTGGACTTTGGTGGGTCCTAAAGTAAGTATCTACCTTTGATAGAGTTTTCCTACAACAACAACTATCAGTCGACCATTAGGGTGGCACCTTATGAGATGTCGTATTGTAGGAAATGTAGATCTCCCATTCATTGGGATGAGACGGGGGAAAGGAGATACTTGGGTCCTGAGGCTATTGAGAAGAATAGAGGTCGGATGCTCGCTTCTCAAAGCAGACAGAAAAGTTATGCAGATCCTAAACGTAGAAATGTGGATTTCCAAGTGGGAGACTATGTCTTCCTTAGAGTCTCACCATGGAAAGGAGTGAGAAGGTTTGGGAAGAAGGGCAAGTCGAGCCCTAGATTTGTAGGTTCATTTGAGATCCTAGAGAGGATTGGTCAGGTGGCCTACAGGTTGGCCTTACCATCGGCATTATCAGCCGTGCATAACGTGTTTCATATCTCAGCTCTTCGAAGGTATATATCTGATGTGACCCATGTTTTGAGTTACAAGGATTTGGGGCTTGAGGTAGATCTCTCCTATGAGGAACAACCAGTCCAAATACTAGACAGAAAGGACAAGGTCCTCAAGAATAAAACAATACCTTTGGTTAAGGTATTATGGTGGAACAACAAGGTCGAGGAAGTGACCTGGGAGCTAGAGTTAGATATGCAGAATCAGTATCCCGAGTTGTTCAGGTAAATTTTGAGGACGAATTTTTTGTAAGGAGGGGATAGCTGTAACGACCCAAATTCCCTAATGTGGCTTAAAGCCTGAATTAGGGGGCCAGGAGGGCCATACTTGATTTATTATGCAATTAAATGATTATATGCATGATTATGTGAGTTATATTATTATATGAGGATAAATGCATGCATGCATGTGGGTCCACTTTTCATTGTAAGGGTATTTTGGTAATTTGGCTCGTTGAGGGCATATTTGTATATTTTCATCCATGTTGGTAATGAATGGATAAGGCCACATTATTATGTGGATATATTCAAGCTATTCGGCATGAGGCGATCTTAGAATGCAAGTTAGCGGTTTGGTCATAATAGGGTTATTTACCAAGCTCGGGGTGAGTCTCGGGGTAATTTGATGATTAGTACATTACCAAGAATAAGAGGGTAATGGGATATGATTTATTAACTATTTGAGAATATTGGGAATAACGGGAATTGGAGGATGTTAATTATAATTAACGGGATTAGACGGGAAAGGACGGTTTCGCCCTTAGGGGCTGTTAAAAAGTTAAATTAGGCTTGGGGGCATTTTGCTCTTTTGACCAAGGGTTATATGTTTAAATTAGAAGGTTGTAGAAAGAGGTAGGCTAAAGACAGAGTGCTCTTTCTTCCTCCACAATCATCTTTCCTCTTTTATTTCTTTGGATTTTTGAATCAAGATTGAGGGTTCAAACTTGGAAATCAAAGCTTGAGGTTCTAGGCTAGTGTTCAGCCATTAAAGGAGAATCAAACCTGAGTTTAAGGTAAGGTTTTATCCATAGTATGTTTTTGGTTGTTGCTCTATTTTCCAGCTTGTTTTTAGCTGATATTTTGGACTGAATAGATGGGAATTTGATGAGGTTTTAAATGGTTTAAAGCTCAGGTTTTTTTGGTTGAGTGTTGGATAAGTTGTGGTCATGCTTAGGTGTGATTTCTGGGTTGATTAGTCAAGGTTTTTGGCTGGTTTTAATTGAGAGAATGGCAGGAGGCTGTGTTTGTGGGGTCAAGTTGCGACCCACCCCTGGTACCCCAAGAATATTGCTCTCTGACTTGGGGGCGCACAGTGACTCACTAGGCCAAGTCGCGACCCGCACTTCTTTTTTGTGCCAGGAAGGAATTCTCAAGGGTTTAGGTTCGGGGTTTCAATTCTTAAGGCTCGGAATCGAATCTACTAACTGTGTTAGTAGGATTCGAGGTCCCGGGAGCGAGGTTTAGACCATGAACCTTATATGAATTATTTTATTAATGGGATTTCATATTTGGTTATGACTAGGAGACTGCTAAGGGATCAAAGGATTGATTGTTCTCAAGGGTCATTCTTTTATTATTTCACGCTTGAACCAGAGGTAAGAAACCTGCACCCAGTATGTAACATTCATGGTTATTGATGAGGCATGTTGAGTGCTCTATATGTGGACATTGATTACATTGTAAATGCTTAGTAGTCTTACTTATCTGTGAATGGTACTGACTTATTAGTCAAAATGGCAATGGTGTCAGTATTGATTGTGAAGTTGTGACTTATTAGTCAAGTTCACCAGTAGTACTGAGCACTGGTCATATGGTATTGGCTTATGATCCAAGAACAGCATTAGCGTGATTAACGCAAGCCGAAAAGATTAGATCTAATCGACATAAACATTATCAACATAAGCATGAAATGCTTGACCGACCTCAAGTTTGATGAAAAAAAAAGCGCTTGCTAGTCTAAAGGCTAGTTACTTAGAGTCGGAAGCAAAAGGCTCGGGTGATCGTACTGTCACATGGCTTAGGGTGCGGAGCCTAAGTTCGTGACTCATTAGTCACTTATCTGATTGGGCTGCAAGCCCTAGCATGATTACCAGAATCATTATTGATATTCACTTATCTGATTGGGCTGCAAGCCCCAGCATGATTACCAAAATAATTATTGATATTCATTTATCTGATTGGGCTGCAAGCCCCAGTATGATTCTCAAAATCATTTATTGATGTTGTATACATGCAGTAATAATTTTTCTTGCTGAACCTTGGCTCACGAGTGCTATGTGGTGCAGGTAAATGGAAAGAAAAGTTCACCCAGCCTTGAGTGGAGAGCTAAGGTGGCGATGTGTACATATGCGGCTGCTTGACCACCACGACCAAGGTGTTTCTCAAGGGAACTAAGGGTTAACCCTATATTTTGCCGCTTAGGTTAGCGGGTTGTAATTTTTATACTATAATGACCATTTTGGATTGTAAATAACTTGTAAATGTTTTTATGGGCCCATGTACAGCTTAATGTTTTAAATAAAATATATCCATTCCTTTTGACCGAAATTTTTACCCTAGCCTATTAATGACATCTAGATGCACGTTTATAACCTAATGACTCGTTTAGCGAGTTAAGCACTGTTTAAAGTTCACTGTAACGGTCTTGGAGTAACCAGGGCGTTACACGGGGCCATCTGCAACTAAAATTTTGGTATCCATACTTGCCCCCCAGTCTATGGGAGGGCCTTTAGGCGCTCTGGTAGAATTTTCGGTATGGTGCATTCAAGTCGCTTGTGGTGTTAATGTGTTTATTTATTTTGGTGGTGTGAAGTAACATACTTTGGAGTGGTGATCCTCATGATTCCTTGAGGATAAATGTGAGCCTATCATTTGGCTTCTCAGATCCTAATGCGGGTATTTGGCTTCATCCTTGACAATAGATCCAATATTGGATTCAACGGCTAGGATGAGTTTGATCCTTCTATAAGTAGGACTTCTTCTCAAAGACAATTACTACACTTTTTTCTTAGCTTGGTGGTGCTTTTGTCTTCAAATCTTCCAAGAGGTGAGTGGTTCTATCCCTCACAAGGGCACTTTGTCTTTTTTTTCTCTTTTTTTTTTCTTTTTATATAAATATTTGTAAATATGCTTGGAGAGTAAAATATCTATCTCCTTTCTTTTTGTAGGCAAGTACTTTTGACCCTTGGTACTTTTGCAGTTGGAATGGTGTGCGACTTCACCCGCTCAAGGTATGCATTCACCCTTTCTTGTGCTTAATGGGTATAAATTAGCGTTACTTGGGAAGGGTTGTCTTGGCCGGGGCTCCTCATGAGCTAATTTGTGTATATGCACCCGTTAGCACATATACCCTCCATTGCACCCCGTAGTTGGTTATTTCGAGCACTTTTGTCTAGAGGTTTTGAGCTTATTCCTTTGTGTTTTGTAGTACACTTTCCACATACACTTGCACCCATATCACAAACGAGACACAACTTTATGGCATTTGAGGGGTCGTCTAGCATTCCTCTGGGGGTCGAGTTTGTAGACTTGTCCTCAGACTTGGGGTCCCCCGAAAAAAATCCTTACCAAAACTACGACACCTTAAGGAGGGCCCATATATGTCACCTCGAACGTGTGGCCGAGCTTAGGCATAAAATATGGGTGGTGGAAAGCGAGATAGACTCATTTTTAAGGGGTGATGGAGTCCCTTTCTCCTTTGATCTTAATGATCACATTGCAAGCCTTAGAGTGAGCCCTCTTGACCTACAAATGGAGCTAGAGTTCATGGAGGGAAACCTCCCTCCTGAACCCTCAGCCCCGTGTTCTCCTTATAGTAGCCCCGAGGTCACTCCTGGTTCTCCTCAACCATTGTCTTTAATCCACCTGTGTTTGATGCTTCCACACTCAATGTCTCAATGGAAAACTTACGCATGAAGAAGAAAATGGAGGGTAAAGTGCTCTGTTTTGACCTCACCTTTCTCCTTTGGTTTTGGAGACATGTCGAATAGAATGAGACGACAGGTTGCTCCTGAGAATCTGGACTCCAGTCCTTTATTGGTGTCCACCATCATTTCCAGCGTGTTCGAAAACAGGCTGTTAGAGTTGTCCGAGAAATACCACATTAGTAAGGAGTACAAACTGTATGTACCATCCAATAAATGTCGGGCTGATAATCCCCCCAGGGCTACGTCGCTATGAGCAAAAGTATTTTGAAGGCAGGTGGGACCATTCCCCTACACCCGTTCTTCATCATGATCCTGAATCATTTTGACCTTGCTCCACTTTAGCTGGCACCCAACAGCTAGTTGACCTTGAGTTGCCTATACATGTCATTCATGAAGCTTAACAGTCGCGCTCCCATGGCCCAGGAGGTGCATTTCATGTACAACCTCATGCCCACTCCTAAATCGAAGGGCTTCTACCTTTTACAGAAAGCCAACTCTCAGGTCTCTTTGATAGAAGGTTATGTTTCTAATCCGGGTTTGTGGAAGCAAGACTTTTTCTTTGTGAAAGGTCCCCTTTCTGTCCGCGAACATTTTCGCTCATCTACAAGTAAGCACTTCAAGTCTTTCCTTTTATATTGAGTTTGCTATTTTTGGAACTTATACTCATATTGATAATTGAGTTGATTGTTCAGAGAGTTTCAGTATCCCCGATGTTCGTGAGTCGGAGGCGGTGCCGATAGATGTCTTCCTTGATGCAGACCCTACAATGAAAATGGTTGCCAATCTTTTTATTGTGGCCAACCTTAATTACTATGGTCTATCTAGGGTTTTAGAGCCCGACGTGCTATGGCACATTTTTGAGCGAAGGAAGAAGGCAACTCTGGCAGAACCTCACTCAAACGAGGGTGATGTTGAATGGGAGCCTGAGGATATTTCTCCTGAATCTAAACATCCAACTTGGCTTTCTCTAGCCTTCAGGGTACGCCCTTCTTCTGCACCTTTGGACCGTGGCATTGCTTCTCATTCTCATGATCCATAATCCATGCAAGGGCGCTTTGTTCTGCCATCCTATGATGAGTTTGACAGTCTCCCCTACACCCTCGCTAGTCATGGCTATTTTAGGGACCCTTCATCTAATGCTCCCGAGCCTCCTCCTCGCTCAGTGAATGGGTCATCTGTCCTTGCTCACCCGGATGCTCCTGATTTGGAGGGGATGTCCTGGGTGAGTCGCACATCAGCCCCTTACGTGCGAATGTATACCCGGGTTGCTAAGGATATCCCCGAGACCAAGTGGAGAGGTCTCGAGAATTATAATTTGGCGGAACTTGGGGAGACCCTTATGCACTCCACTACTTGGGCAATTTTATGCATCTTACGTTGGTCTCTTATTTCTTTTTTGTGTTTTAGGTTCCCTATTTGCTCACTTTTTTGCTTCCTTTCACACTTCTCTGGTGGCTCAACACTTGATAGACTCAGCGCATGACTTATCTTCATCCAACACTGACAGGGATTGTCTTGCGGCCAGAGTTCAAAAGCTGGAGGAACAGCTTGCTAATGCCAATCTTAAGCTGGAGACAGCCTTAGCGAAGGCCTCTTCGTCATCCAAAAAGAAGAAGAGAGTGGAAGCCCGGGCTGAGGTGTTGCGGGAGAGGATCACGCTCATGGAGGCCAATCTGGCAGAGGTTGAATACAAGTCTGTGGAGCGCACCCTATATGGAGTGTGGAGGCAGAATCCTGGCTTTGACTTCTCCTCCTTCAATGACCATGCCATTGATAAGGCGCCCGAGTGGAATGCTCGCGGTGGAAGGCCTTGATATTTCATTTCGACAACTTTTATTTTGTTGTATAATTATTTTAACCTTATTATGCCAGAGAGGTTTCTCCATGTTCTTTGTTTTTTTCCTTCAAGAACTTTTTTAAGTCCTGTTGTTGTTGGTGTTGGCTTTATCCTGCAGCATTATCTGTTAGGAATATATATGTTATTTCAATGGAAATTGTAAGATATATTACAACTCTAGACAAAATATTACAAATAAACAATATTGATTAAATAATGTTACAACTCTATGACTGAAAATACAAATAAATAAATAAAATAATTAGAAGAAAAGAATGGTGAAATATAACTTTAAGCAAAAGATACAAATAGAGTAAAATGTTTGTAACAAAAGAAATGAGAGATTACAACTCTTAAACAAGAAATACAAGTAAATTAGACAAGAGGAATATGAAGCTGAAAATCAATAGAATAAAAGAAAAGAACAAGAAACAAAAGACAAACAACTCTCACTCACACTATTAAAGTGAAGAGTGTTGGGGATTACCAACTTGAACAAGGTTTGTAACCTTTTTCCAAAAGCTTATTTCACCCTAACTCAAGCACTAAGGGATCTCTCACAAATTTTAGAAATGCTTTCTAGAATAATCAAGCCTCTAGGTGTTTTCTAGCCAAGTGCTCTAATGGATAGAAAAGTTGTGCCTTACAAGTGAGCAATAGGCTCCTATTTATAGAGTTTAGAGACACCCTTTGAATTTCAAATTCCACCACCCTCCATGGTTGTTACCAATGATTAATTGGATTTTTATGGAAAAATGATATTTGGGAGTTATTTGTGTTTTTAGAGTCGTTCAAAAAGGTTGGAAAAAACTGAAATTTTTCGCTAGTCAGCACCTGTGGCCGCAGCCAGGAGTATCAGTGGCCACGGCCACTGGTCTCTGTTCCCCAAGCTGTGGCCAACAACATTCCTGGTCGGCCACTGGCCAATTTCAGCACATGAAAAAGTGTTGTTTTTCCAAATGGTTCCAATCCACTCCCAAATTATTTTGTAAACCCCAAATACATTATTGGGGTTAAAATCATATCTCTAACAGCCATTTCACATATGGTTTTAAGAAATTCATCTCAATATTGTGTAACATCAAATCTACACAATAATGAACAATATTTGGAAGTTACAAATTTGTGACTGAATTTGTAACATCAAATATGTTACATATTTTGATATTCACACATATCTCAATATTATAACTCTTTATAATATATTACAATATGTGACACTCTTTGTCACATTTATTTAATCTAAAACATTATATTATAAAATAATATAATATTACATTATATTATAAAATAATATAATATAAGATTATCACAACTTTTTTATATATATATATATATGTGTGTGTGTGTCATCTTTTATTGTTGTTTCTTTATGCTTAAGGTCCTTTTGAGCCCACTCCTATATGCAGGAGCAAAAAGGGTTCGATAG
The DNA here is from genome assembly GCF_963169125.1 of Humulus lupulus. NCBI lineage: Eukaryota > Viridiplantae > Streptophyta > Magnoliopsida > Rosales > Cannabaceae > Humulus > Humulus lupulus. The sequence continues at coordinate 75,099,458 of NC_084794.1, read as the reverse complement.
GTCTCTCTTTTTTCTAATAACTCGTTGATGTTTTATTTGGACTGGTAGTAATGGTCTCTTTGGTGCACCTTGATTTTATTTGTAAGGATATGTTGACCCTTTGGGTTCTATCTATCCTTTTATATATTTTTGCGCGCGCTTTTTATTTTTTGCGAGAAGCATCCTTCTCCTCATTATGCATAGTACTATTTTTACAAGGGTCTCTTTTAGGACCCTTTTTGGCTAGACGGCTTGGCGACCACTCTAGGCTTATTGGTGGATGCTCTCTCTGAGGCATTTCCCCTCTTGGAGGTATCAGCCTTTATTAGGAGGTTCTTCCTGTATGACATTTTGCTCTGTTTATGTTCATAAGGATAGCTAATCCTCGTGAACTCAAGAGATGTCTTGCAAGGCTCTCTTCTTTATTTTTTTTTATATATATATATATAAGGGTCTCTTTTAGGACTCTTTTTGGCTATATATTCTGCCCTCCAAGTGGTCTGTGGAATTTATCTCATTGAACACTTTGTTCATTTTATCCCCACTATGTGCACATATCTTTTATATGGGTGTTTTCATGAAAAACAAATTAAAAAAAGGGGAAGTAACGTCTGGGATGAAAAATCAAATCTTCTCGTTAAAGATAGGTATATTACAAAGGTGCCCATGGTAGTATTGCATCTATTAAGGCTTTTGGGATAACCTCTATTGAGGCTTTTGGGATAGCAAGTTCAACTATTTAACTTGAACTTGCATACTTAGACAAAGTAATGACATTCTTAACTCAGATATTGAGGTCTTACAGATAATATTTTTTTAAGTACTCTGTGTTCCACACTTTGGGTACCATGGTATCATCCAAACGTGCTAGCTTGCAGGTGTTAGGGGGCACCACCTGGGCAACTTGGTAGGGTCCCTCCCAGTTCGCCCCTGGGTCACGAGTGTTTGGCGGGACTTTCCTTAACACGAGGTCTCCATCCCTCAATGTCCTCTCTCGCACCCTTGAGTTATAGTACCTTGCGGCCCACTGCTAGTACACTGCCAACCACAGTTGTGCCTTTTCTCTTCTCGCCTCCAACAGGTTCAAATTTTCAGCCAATGTTGCATGGTTAGCCTGGTCATCGTATGCTTGTACATGGAAGGAGTTGACTTTCAGTTCTATTGGAAGAACAACCTCGCACCCATAGGCTATGGCGAAAGGTGTTTCTCCAGTAGTGGAACGGGGAGTGGTCATGTAGGCCCAGAGCAAATTAGGCAGTTCTTTGACCCAGGCTCCCTTCAACTTCTCGAATTTTGTTTTCAGGTTCCTTTTTAGGATCTTATTGATGGCCTCCACTTGTTCATTGGCTTGCAGGTGTACTACAGCGAAATACTCCTCTTGATACCCTATTCTCTTCAATATTCGTGGAATAACCCCCCTTCAAATTGAGTTCTGTTGTTGGAGATTATCTTGTAGGGCACTCCATACCTGCAGACGATAAGCTTGTTGACAAAGGCAGTGATTTGCTTAGCCGTTATATTGACTAGAGGCTCTGCTTTAACCCATTTCATATAGCAATTAACTGCTAGAACTGCATACTTTGCTCCCCCTCTTCCTATTGGTAACACACCAATCAAGTCAATCCCCCACACTAGAAAGGGCCACAGATTGGTCGTGCTCACCAGCTCATTTGGTGCCTGTCTGGGGTAATTCGCATGTCGTTGGAAATTGTCGCATCTTTTCGTGAAGTCACTCGCGTCCTTTTTCATGGTAGGCAAATAATACCCCTGTCGCATGGACTTTTTTTCTGTGGATTTCCCGAAAATGATTTCCACATTCTCCTTCGTGTATCTCTTATAGAACCTTGGAAGCCTCCTCCTTGTCTATACACTGAAGGAGCGGGGTGGGGAAGCCTCTTTTATACAAGACGCCATCTACCCGGGTGTATTGGGCAGCTTTGTAAATCAGCTTACGGGCATCCTTTTTATCAAAAGGCAATGTTCCATCGCTTAAGTACCTCGAGATGGGTGTGTACCATGACTTCCTAGGAGCATTGACCATGTGAACTTCCTTTTCTGCTATACTTGGTCTAGAGAGGTATTCCACAGGGATGGACTCAAGCGTATCTTCATCTCGGGTAGAGGCGAGCTTTGTGAGAGCATCGACTTTTATGTTTCGCTCTCTTGGGGTTTGATCTATGGTGTACTTTTCGAACTGGTCCAAGAACCCTGTTACCTTGGCCAGGTATGCAAACATTTTTGGGCCTCTAGCTTGATATTCACTTTTCGCCTGAAATACTACTAATTGTGAGTCACTAAAGACATGAAAATGTGTTACCTTCAGCTCTTTGGCTAGTCGCAGGCCAGCCAGGAGTGCTTCGTATTCTACTTCATTGTTGGAAGCTTCAAATCTGAATCTTAATGCACAATACATCTTATGTCCCTCAGCAACTCTCAGTACTATGCCAGCTCCGGCCTTACCTTCGTTGGACGCTTCGTCTACATGGAGGCTCCATTCTTCATGTTGTTTTTCCCCTCCACAAGTTTGTTCATTCTCTTCTATTTCTCCCGCCTCATGGGGTCGATAGGCAAACTCGACTATAAAATCTGCAAGTACCTGCCCGTTGATCGAGATTCTTGGGGTATATATGGTGTCGAACTGACTTAATTCAATCGACCATTTTAGCAACCTTCCTGAAGTCTCTGGTTTATGCAAGACTTGATGCAAAGGGGTGTTGGTGAGGACTTCAATAGCATGAGCGTGAAAATAGGGTCTTAGCTTTTGCAAGGCCACTACCAAGGCATACGCTAATTTTTCTATATATGGGTATCCAGTTTCTGCATCTACCAACCGCTTGCTGACATAGTATACGGCTGTTGGTGCTTCTTTTCCCCTTTGACTAGGGCAGCACTTATGGCATGCTCCGACACTGCTAAGTACAGGGACAATCTTTCACTTTTTCTGGCTTAGCCAGAATGGGCGGTTTTTTGAGGTGTTCCTTTAGCTTAGCAAAGTTTTCCTGACAATCTTCATCCCAAGAGAACTTTTTGTTCCCTTTTAGGATGTTGAAGAAAGGGAGACATTTGTCATTGGATCTGGAAATGAACCTGTTGAGTGATGCTACTCTCTCTGTCAAGCATTGCACCTCCTTTTTGTTTCGTGGTGGGCTCATTTCCAATAATGCTTTGATTTTATCAGGATTGGCCTCGATACCTCACGAATTTACCATAAAACCGAGGAACCTCCCCGAGGAAACTCCAAAGGTGCACTTGAGTGGGTTCAGCTTCATTCTAAATCTTCAGAGGGTGTTAAACATCTCACCGAGGTTGTTTGTGAGCTCTTATGCCCTCTTTTTCTTTACCAATATATCATCTACATATACTTCCATATTTCTTCCTATCTGATTTGTAAACATTCTGTTTACTAACCTTTGATAAGTAGCACCTGTAATTTTTAACCCAAAAGGCATTACCTTATAGCAATAAAGCCCCTTGTCTGTTATAAACGAAGTACGTTCCTCATCAGCTGGGTTCATGGGTATTTGGTTGTACCCAGAATATGCGTCCATGAAGCTAAGTAGCTCGTGCCCAGCCGCGGCGTCTACTAACTGATCTTTCCTAGGAAGCGGGAAATTTTCCTTGGGGCAGGCTTTATTGAGGTTAGTATAATCCACGCAAGTCCTTCACTTCCCAATGTGCTTTTGGACCAAAACTGTGTTGGATACCCATACTGGGTAGAATGCTTCTCGGATAAATCCATTTGCCTTCAATTTTTCAATTTCTTCTTTCAGAGTCGTGTATCTCTCTAGATCTAGTGCCCTCCTTTTTTGCCTCACAGGTTTTTCTTTTGGGTTGATGTTCAAGTGGTGGCACATGACTGATGGGTCTATCCCCACCATGTCTTCGTGATTCTAGGCGAACACATCAAGGTTATCTTTCAGAAATCCTACCAACTTTTCTTTAACGATATCCAAAAGGTTTCTCCCTACCTTCAACTTCCTCAACGGCTCATTCATAACTATGACTTCTTCCAACTCCTCTACTGGCTCGGCCCTTGGTTCCTCTGCGACCCATGGGTCCAATTCGTGTGGGTTCGCACTTCCATGTACAACCATCACCATAGGCACTGACAATTTTATGGTTGTGTGGAGGGATGTGTTATAACATTCCCTTTCTTCCTTCTGCTCCCCTTTCACACTCGTTATCCCCCCGTGAGATGGGAATTTTATGGCCAAGTGATATACTGAGGTTATTGCCTTCAAATCTCTTAGGGAGGGTCTCCCTAATACTGCATTGAAGATCAAGGCACATTCTACCACGACAAAGTTTACCATTATGGTGGTTTGTCTGGGTTGCTCTCCCATGGTGAGAGCTAACTCAATTGCGCCTATGAGCTGTATTGAGTCTCCTGTAACCCATCCAGGGAGGTATTGTAGGGCTTTTTGTGCCTGATGTTTAGTTCCATCTTCTCTAAAGCGGGGCGATATAGGATGTCTACGGAGCTCCCATTGTCCACCAAGACCCGATGCACCCTCATGTTAGTAAGTTGTATAGTCAACACCAAGGGATCATTGTGAGGAAAATGCACACCCCATGTGTCTTTTTCAGTGAAGGTTACCGAGTCGTTCTCCCCCTTAAAACTCTTTGGGCAGCATTGCTCCAAAATTAAGACGCATGTAGGTGAACTTCGCCTGGCTTCCATAGCATATTTATCTCGCCCTTTCCTCGATTCACCTCCAAATCTTGGCCCTCCAAAGATGGTCCTAACCTTTCCTTGCACCTCTAGGGCTACATCTTGTGCCCGTGGTGAGGGCATTCCTTCTTCGAGTCTTTGGTTTTCTCTGCGGATGTATTTTCCCAAGTGTCCCATGCGTATAAGGTCTTCGATTTCTACCTTTAGATGAGTGCATTCTGCGATGGTATGGCCAATGTCTTTCTGATATTGACAATACTGACTAGGATCTCTTTTCGATCAATCTTTCTTCATTAGCGAGGTCTCCTGAGGGGGACCTGATTCTCATTCGTGACAAAGATATGCTCCCTAGCGTGCATTAGTTCAGTATAAAAGGTGTATGAGGTTTGTCTATGTTCACCAACACATTGGGGCTTTCGAGGACAATCATCTCTCGACCCTTCGTAGAACTTGTTTTTCTTTACACTACTTAGGCCTTCACGGATTGAGGGTTTTGGTGATGACCCGCCCTTTCCAGCCTTAAGACTCTCGTGACCATCCTCAACATGGATGTATTTCTGTGCTCGTTCGTAGAAATCTTCTAAGTCGGTGACCTCTCTCTTTAGCATGTTATCCCACAACTTACTACCAAGGCGCACACCGGCCGTAATAGCCCTTTTTAACTCCCCTCGGGTCAAGCTTCCTACTTTGGCTGCCTCCATATTGAACATGTGGATATCACTCTTTAGGCTCTCATCTTCTCCTTGTTTTACGTTAGCGAGGCTGGTGCCTAACATAGTGTAATCACGCACTGCGTAATGTTGTTGGAGAAATTCATCAAAAAATTGTTGCCAAGACCTGATTGACCTGGTCTGGAGTCTTTTGAACCATTTTTACGCAGGAACCTTTAACGTGACAGCAAAGCAATGGCCTCTGGCCTTGCTATTAATTCTTCTTGACATCATTAGATCATTGAACGCGTCCAGATGGTACTTCGGATCCGTATTTCCCTCATAAGGGGTCATGTGAGGCTCTTTGAAGTTGGCTGGGAGCCGAACAGCTTGGATTTCCCTAATAAAGGGTGATTTATAATCAAACTCATCGTCGATAGCGTGCCCCCTAGTCGTGGTGAATCTTGCTCCGTAGGCTCCTCATCTCGGTATCTAAGTCTTGTCTCCTTTTGTTCAAGGAGTCTCTCAAGTTAGATGGGTTGGCTTTTCCTTTCCTTTTGTCTTGTAGAGGAGCCACAGGAGGGGTGGTCTGCTCATTTTTCATTTTCCTATTGAGTTCTTCCCTTAAGTCTGGGGGTGTTTCCCTTGAAGTGACCTCAACTTCATCTCGAGAGTTAGCATCGTTCATCCGCTCTGGCCTCTTAGGCTGCTTCGCCTATCCGAGACGTTCATGCTGCTTTGGCCATGGAGTATTGCTACTGCAGAGACGAGTCCTTCTGTCATCCACAGGGACTGTGGTTTCTCCTCCCTCATGGCCTTTTTCCTTTTGCCTAGGAAGAAGCATGCTTGACTTTCCTTATAGCAGGCCATTCAACACCTCTTTCATATTCTCTAAGGTGGTATCTAGCCTTTGATTCTTTCGGTGCAACTCGCATATCTCCTCTTCATAGAATCAAGTCCTAGAGCTCGAGCTTATGGAATGTACTCAAGGACTATTGTCGGGTCTGCACATTGATGGACCCGAATCTCGTCGACCGTAATTCGGCACTTGCGGCAGCCTTGTGGGTGGAAATGCTCCGGCATCTCCCATAGGGGAAGCCACCGGTCTTGGATGGTTTTCATTAGGCTGGACAGCTAGGAATGAGGCATCCCTTTCATCCTCAAGAGCCCTAGGCTCCTTTGGTGCATCCACATTTTTGAGTGGTGGAGGATTCCACATAGAGGCTTTCAGTTGATCTCTGTCCAGGTGGTTCTCTCAGACGCTTAGAACGTCTTGGCATCTTTCTCTGCCACAATCAATAGAAGAACAGTGGCTTGACACTTATCCTTCCCACAGACAGCGCCAAACTATTGATGGTAAGAACTTGTCAACTAAGTTAGAACTAGAACTTTATGAGTTGTAAAAGAAGTGAACTTAAACAGACTAAACTTCAAGCAAACTTCCTTATAAATTCAAGAACACAAAATGTAAATGCTAGAATTCCACAGTGAAAAATAGAGAGAATGTTGAATATCTTTTTTCATTAGCAATAACTAGTTCCCAAATTCTCAAAATTCGACCCCCTTCTCAGGTGAAGGGAGGCCATATTTATAGTAGATCACTATTGGCTCACTATACATGGTGGTCCCTGGGGACACGACCTTGCATATGCAGTCTACAGATGGTAGTGGTGACACACTACAAAAAAAAAATGCTTTTAATAACACCAAAAATGCGTTATCAAAACATACCATAACACTTTTTGATGTGTTAAGACCGACTACGTTATCGTAGGTCAGGGTACTTTACATAACACTTTATCATTGTTATACAGATGTGTTATTATACTGTCAACGATAACACACTTTCTATGTTATTTTAATAAATAGATAAGTGTTTAATTATATTATTTATAGTCGATTATATAACACATTTCAATACATATAAATTTTAATAAATATATATATGTATATTAGTAAATTTTAGAAATTGTGACAATAGATAAATTTGCTTTATAAATATTTGAAAAAAAATAAATAGCTTGAAGATGATCAAAGTGTTGTTTATTAGTTTCTTTAACTAGTTTGATTTTTTTTATTTATTGTTTTGATAATTAATTATGTAAGTAATGTTTTAGTAGGGTTGTTGATTGAGTGGTGAACTTTGTTGTTCATTTCAGGTGAATTGAAGAGTAATATTGAAGGTTAGTTATTTTTTATTTTTATTTATATTACTACAAGATTTATGTATAAAGATAAGGCTAATTAAATCATGCATATTGAATTTAATGAAAGTTATGTTTGAAAATTAGTGAAGTAGGCTCTGGGAAATTTGCGTGCTGTGGTGATATAAGGATGGATTCATTTATGCTTGATTATTGTGTTTGTTTGTGTTGTTTTTATAGGAAATTATGAAATTGCAGTAGGCTATAGAAATAGAGGATACTCTGCCGAATTTTTTATATTTTTTATATGACTAGAACCTAATAATGATGGATTCATTTATGTTTGATTATTGTGTTTGTTTGTGTTGTTTTTATAGGAAATTTTGAAATTGCGGTATGCTATAGAAACAGAGGATACTCTGTCGAATTTTTTAAAAAATTTATAAGACTAGAACCTAATAATGATGGATTCATCTATGCTTGATTATTGTGTTTGTTTGTATTGGTTTTATAGGTAATTATGAAATTACGGTTTGCTATAGAAATAGAGGAAACTCTGTCGAATTTTAAAAAAAATCTATAAGACTATAACCTAATATAAGTTTTTTTCTAACTTATTAGGAATTTAATATTGTTATTAGCATAGATAAATCATGTATGCTTGAGAGGAGAGAAAAATCACAATTTTAAGATGGATTCAACAAATTTTTAGAGTTTTGCCTAAAGAATTGTAGTGATCCACAAAAAATTCATTGTCCTTGTATAGATTGTGGTAATGGAGTAAAGGGGAATATTACCATGATAATGGATCATTTATTTTGTCAGGGCTTTGATATAAGTTATATTAAATGGTATTGGCATGGATAATTATTAAATTATGACCCATATCCATTAGGTAGGCGAGGTGTAGATAATTTTGAGAGTAATGATTTTGATGATCATCCTATAGAATTGCTTGATGAAGCACAAGAAAAGTTTTTTCATAATCCAAAAAATTTTGATAGTATGGTTAAAGATGTAGTAAATGGAATAACAACTAATAGTAAAACTTTTGATTTAACCACTGTAGAAACAATTAGGATATTTAATCTCATCAACTATCCTCCCTATTATTCCCTAATGTAAAATATGAGTTCTTCTTCTTTTTGGCTAATTCAATTAACAAGTTGATACAGCAGCCTATAATCATACTATGAATTATAAACTCAACCTAGGTGACAATTTCCTATATTTCTATGGTAAATTGAACCACAAAGGTAGCATTAATCTTGATAACTTAATAAACAACTACACAATTAATTCAGATACTTTCGTTCTAAATTAGAATTATGTCCAATATAACCACAGCAGATTTAAATCTCACTTCTCAAATTTTGACTTAAAAACATATATATAAGACTAAAGATGGCCAATCAATAATCAGTCTATAAGAACAAGTTATATGGAATTGAAGAAGATTGAAGAAAAAGAGAATTGAAATTGCATTAGTTCATAATAGGGATTCAAGTGATTCAATTAAACATCTTAAATAGAAAATTAGTTCATAATCATAATGCTAATCACAACGAAAATTAAAGATAACATCAGAAAGTAGAAGAAAAACATGTAGATAAAAATACTCCAAGCCTTCATCCTTCAAGCAAGAACTTCTCCCCCAGTCTGTACGTCCTCTTTCTTCTCCCTTTTTCTCCTTATAAAAACCTAGGATTAAATTTTTAAAAGAGGCGAGCCGCGGCATTACATGCACCATGCCGCGGCCCGTGTCTAAAATTCTGGGCATTTTGATCTCTTCATGCCGCAGCTCTTGTCAGCCATGCCACGGCCCTTGTCGACGAATTCTGGGTTGATGCCTATCCATGCCGCGGCCTTCTCTAGCCATGTCGCGGCTCGTGTTTCCCTTCCAAAACAGTGGTTCTGTTTCACCACTTAGCCGCAACTCTACTTTGCTCATGCCGTGGCTCTTAAGGGATTTCTCAATTTTTCAAGTTTTCATCCCAAAAATTCACCAACACTTCCAAATCATGTTGAGATCAATCATTTCTCAAAATATGTTGAAAAACTTGGTTATTTCTTCCCTTTCTTTGACATTTTCCTCCAAGTGCTCAATTCTTCCTGATATTCACAAAAACAAACAAACAAAGCATAAACCCGCACTAAATTAAAGAAAAACGAAATAAAAGACTACTTAAAACATCACCTAAACATGACAAAAACTAGACTCAACAAATTCCCCCAAACTTAACATTTACTCGCCCTCGAGTAAAGACCAAGTTAAACTAACAAAAAGAAACAAACACAAAACGAACAAACTAAACCATCATTACCATCTACACTGCTTTGCCAAAACTCATGAAATCTCAATTGCAATAATAATAACCAGAATTTCAGCTCAATTGCCTTAAAGTTCAATTTGTAAAGTTCAATTAGGGAGATCAATAATATATCACGAAAATGACTACAACACTTGGAATCTATCATATATGCTCAACTCATTCCAGACAAGTCCACAAACCAATTTTTCAATATGCTTGCATTACTTATCCTTCTCCACTAATGTCATTAACACGTGTTTTGAAATCAAAAGGACTTTCACAGGTTATATCGTTAGGCTTAGGCAAGGGTAGATGAAATTGTCATTTAGGCTCAAAATCACCATAAGCATATAAACTTTACACCCAATCTTGATATTCACAACACAATTTAACACACCACAAAGATCCTCTTTATTTCCAAAGATTGAGAAATTTAAACACTAGATTTTTTTTTTATACTACATTTCCCCCAAACTTATGCATTTTAATGGGAACATAAAAAGAAAAGTAGTTTCTCTCAAATCTTTTTTTTTTCTTTTCTTCTTTCTCAATATTTTCTTGAATTTTTCTATTGCCAACACCAATACACAAGAGTAACACCCATTATAAATCAATCCCCTTTTATATTTTATAAGCTCATGGTACAAATTTAGGAACTGAAAAATAATAAAGTATTCGGTTAAGCTCAAAACAAGTGTTTAACAATAAAATGTAGACTTTTAGGCTGAAAGAGGGCATCTAGGGAAAATTAAATCAAGGTTGGCTTGAAAAGCACAATCGATCCAATAAAATTGCCTAAATCACTTTTCAAAACACATGTCATCAAGGATTTCGCCTCAAAGGCCAAATAATGCAAGTTTTATCAAATTCAAATTTTCATACCACCAACCCTAGTCAAACATATATAATAAAATCCAAAATGTTGCATTTTCAACACATATTAAAAATTTCCCACAAAACCTTTAAATTAAACTCTAAAACAATTGAACCAAGCACACAGTTGAATTCAATTTCCTTTTCACGATTAAAGACAAAGCAACAACAGACAAGAATGATGGCTTAACAATTACACTAAACAAACAACAAAAAATAACACAAGAGACTAAAAGCTAAACTAAACAACGCACAAAATAAAAATAACACAAAATAAGCTCCCCCCCAAACTAAAGATACACATTGTCCCCAATGTGATAAAGAAAAGAACAAAGGACGAGAAATTACCTGACGCCACATCAGTATGGCGGAGGGGGTGGCGGTGGTAGCCACTGGTACTAAGGCGGAGGAGTAATTCTCACGTTTTTGCTGGCAACGGAACCAAAGTGAAGTAATTCTCACGCTTTTCACGGTTTAACTTACAAAAATAATCCAAAAATTGTCCAAAATAATAAAAACCAAAACAACACTTAAAAATTGTTCAATACTAAAGCAAAACAACTAAAAGAATGGGATGCCTCCCAAAAGCGTTGTCGTTAACGTCATTTAGCCGGACGTTGAACTCTCTACACCTTTAACTTGGGTCAAGTCCACCCCTTGCATCCTTGAGAGCCATCGTGTCATACGAGGGGAATTCCCTTCTACTGTTGAGAATATTGAAACTATCCCCAATGTCATCGAAACCTTCAAACTTGCCACATAATAATATTTTCATACGATGTCGAACTGTTCGAAATCGTTCTTTGGTCTTCTTCTTCTTTTTACCAATTGAATCTTGACAATCATTCACCACGTCAACTCTACAACAGGTAGGAATTTCAGTTGCTGTAAAAACATTAAAACTTATTTCCTCATTTTGGACTCGCAATCTTAACTCCCCCTTTTGTACGTCGATTAAAGCTCGTCATGTGGCTAAGAATGGTCTTCCAAGAATGATTGGGACGTTGGCATCCTCCTCCATATCAAGTACAATAAAGTCTGCTGGGAAGATGAACTTGTCCACTTTTACCAAAACATCTTCAATAATACCCCGAGGATGTGCTATTGATCTGTCTGCCAACTGAAGATTTACTGTTGTAGGTCTTGCTTCCCCAAGCTTCAATATTTTGAACACAGAAAGCGGCATTAGATTAATGCTCGCCCCCAAATCACATAGAGCATTCATGCTCTCAAAATTCCCAATAGTGCAGGGTATTGTGAAACTCCCAGGATCTCTCAGTTTCTGAGGAAGCTTCCTTTGCAGAATGGCGCTGCACTCTTCAGTGAGTGCCACCGTCTCATAATCCTCCATCTTCCTCTTCTTGGACAATATTTCGTTCATAAACTTCACATAACTTGGCATTTGTTCAAGTGCCTCGGAAAAAGGTATGTTAATGTGAAGTTTTCAAAAAATATCTAGAAACTTCGAAAATTGTTTGTCAAGTGTCTTCTTTTGAAGTCGCTGAGGATATGGAAGGTTGATGTGGTGCTCATAATTCACTGGTGACTGATTCTTCTCAAGGTCTTCAATAACCTCTTCTTCTACCTTACCCTCATTCTCAACTTCATCTTTTGGTGCAAGTATAGACTTCTTGATTGGCTCTTCCAACTTCTTCCCACTCCTCAGAGTAATTGCCTGAACTTGCTCCTTAGGGTTGACTTCAGTATTACTGAGCAAATTTCCCTGCGGTCTGTTATTGAGCATATTGGCCAACTGCCCAACTTGTGTTTCCAGGTTTCTGATAGAAGATCTAGTATTGGTGTCATAAACTGAGTTTGAGTATTGGTGAGGGTCAATAATGCAGCTTGCAGTTCATTAGGCCTTTTAGGTGGAGCTTGATTCATTGATTGTTGAGGCCTAGGCTGTTGTGATGAAGAGGCTTGATGCATTGGTTGCTGATGCATATTATTCTGAAATTGACCCTGAAACTGAGGTTGCTGGCCCTGATTATTCCTCCAAGAAAAATTAGGATGATTTCGCCATCCAGGATTGTAAGAATTGGAGAATGGATTATTTACTGGCCTCTGAAAGGTTCCCACCGCTTGAACCTGAGCTTGATCCATCGGAGTGTTACTATTAATACTGGTAGGACACTGATCAAAAGAGTGAGGGCCACTACAGATTTCACACCTACCTGCCATTTGAACCGCATTAGCAGATACAGTGCTCTGTTGTAACTGTTTTGTCAAGGAGGCTACTTGTGCTGTTAGAGAAGTGATTGCATCCAACTCATGCACCCCAGCTACCTTTCTGACTCCTGATGATCTTTCCTCATACCACTGATGATTATTGGTGGCCATGTCCTCCAGCAGCTCATAAGCACCAGTTGCACTCTTGCTCATAAAACTACCACTCGCTGCAGCATCAATAATGGTTCTGGTTGTAGGACATAAACCTTTGTAAAAATTTTGTACTAGCATCCACTGTTCAATTCCATGATGAGGACATCTTCTCAAGAGTTCCTTAAACTGTTCCCAAGCTTCATACAATGACTCTCCATCATTCTGGAAAAAATTATTGATCTTTCCCCTCAATTTAGCAGCTTTGGACGGAGGGAAGAATATTGACAAAAACTTCTGAGCTAGATCTTGCCAGGTGACAATAGAGTTTGGTTGCAATGAGTTCAGCCAACTTTTAGCTCTGTCCCTCAGAGAAAATGGGAAAAGCCTAAGCTTAATAGCGTCATCACTCACCCCATTGTATCTAAAAGTTCCATACAGCTCCAAAAAATTAGACAAATGGGTGTGAGGATCTTCAGAAGGCAACCCATTAAATTGAACAGAGGATTGCACCATTTGTAGAATAGCTGGCTTAATCTCAAAGTTGTTAGCCTCTACAGCTGGTGGGCGTATACTGTTTTGTACTCCCGTCAGAGTGGGCAGTACATAGTCTCTCAGGCTCCTCTCAGCACTGTTCTGAGCCTGACCCCCTTGTGCAATTCCAGGAATTATAACATTCCTGCCATCCCCTTCATTATGTGCCATCTTCACAGATTTCTGGGCCTCCCTCTTGTTCTTTATGATTTGCTTGCAAGACTTTTCAATCTCAGGATTCAAAGGAACAAGACTGTCTGTTCCTCTTCTGCCACGCATATACCAAAATTTACCTGAGATAGACAACTTAAGCAACTAAACAGATTAGAAACAAGAGAAATTAAAATCAAATTAGAATAAAAATTAATTGGACTGATATTGATAATTATTTTCAGTCCCCGGCAATGGCGCCAAAAACTTGTTGCGATATTTTTGCTATGCAAGTGCACACAATCGCAATTTGTAATAAAATGGTAAAAACCAAGTATCGTCTTCAAGGACTGATTTATCAATTACCAATCAATCAATCTTTTTAATTCTATTTGATAAATTAAAATTCTTGATTTTTGTAGACACAGCAAAAGAAACTAAAAAGTTCAGAAACAACAATTGAAAATTAAATAGAATAACAACTAATAGTAAAACTTTTGATTTAACCACTGTAGAAACAATTAGGATATTTAATCTCATCAACTATCCTCCCTATTATTCCCTAATGCAAAATATGAGTTCTTCTTCTTTTTGCCTAATTCAATTAACAAGTTGATACAGCAGCCTATAATCAACATCCTATGTCAAAAAGCCCATCCAAGGATAAGACAAACCGTAATTCTCTGACTAGCCCACATCTGTCATCAGCTGGGTCTCACGTCAATCCAAAAAACACTTTAACTGAAGGCCAACCATTTTCCAATCACATCATGAATCGCATCCATGTTAGCATTCAGTTTATGGTGAGAGAATTTTGCAGAGTTAAGGGAATGAACGCAGTCGTCTCAATTCCAGTGGACCCATCATTCATGAATCGCGAGTCAATCTTTATAACTTCAGAGGATGTGAAACAAGTTGCTACTTTGCATATGATTGGAGGCTCAACAATGATATTCGGATTAAGGTATCCCTTCAACTAATTCTTTGGAATTATATGAAATTTAGAATGGTTATGAGTAATGCTCTGTGATCTGTTACAAATTTTCATAGTAAATTGAATGTTTACTGGTTTGGGCAGTCCTATTTATAGGGGAAGCTCTACCAAAAATTTTCAAAAATATTTAACACTTAAGAAAATTTTGCAGATGCATTTGGGAGTCCCTATTTCCAAATCAGCGTGTCTTTTACAAGTTTTTTGACATTGAGCGTCTTAGCATTAATATTATTAACGATGTAGAACGATCAACCATTGACTTGGCAAATTGGTTGATTACCATGGATAGAGTTAGTCAACTATACTTTATACTTTGGAACATACGGTAAGAAATACTATAAACTTTTCTTATTTGATTATTCATATATCAAAATTTTAATTATTTTATTTAACACACTTATTATTTTAGGGAACATTGGATGTTGGTGATTGCTATGCCAAAAGGAAAAATCGTGTTCTTGGATCCACTGAAAGCACACAAACGTCCTGAAGAAATTGATTCAATGATAATAAGGTAAGCTTTAAATTTTTAAAAATATTTCTTAATATGCAACTATTATTACATGTTACTACATTTTAATAACTTTTGTTAATTTTCTTTTTAAATAGTTCATATTATAAGGCTTCATCCAATGAATTACTCGGCAATCCTACAAAGATATTCAATGTTTCATGTCCAAAACAACCACAAAGTCATGAATGTGGTTTTTATGTGTTGAAGTACATTAGAGATATTGTACGGGCATCAAATACAATAAAAACCTTAAAAGAAAAAAGTAAGTTCATTTTTTATAACTTATTTCGGTATCGATGATCTATAAAATTAATTTATATTTATTAATTTTACAGTTTGATGGGAAGAAGCAATATTATGAGATTGCATACCTCTTTCCAATCCAACACGAATGGTTAGGTCAATTGATGACATACATTTATCAGTAAGCCTATTTTGCTTATAAGTTCATTTAGTTGTAAGTTTAGTTTTATGTAAATGTATTAATGTTAAGGCTAGCTATCTTACTTAAGTACTTGTGTTTTATATGCTTATGTATGACATTTTTAATTAATGAAAGTTAGCCTATTTTCATTCAAAAAAATTATTAACCAATTCCAATTGTAAAAATATATATAATTATAAATTCATATAATTAGACCGTTGAAAAAAAAATTAGGCCAAAATATATATATATAATTAGACCATTTAAATAAAATTAGGCCAAATATATATAAATAGAATTGGGCCATTTAAAAATAATCAGAAATAATTATTAAAAAAAGGGGCACTTTCTACTTCGGTGTTTAGGTAAAAACCGAAGTAAAATGTGCACTTTCCACTTCGGTTTTTACCTAAAAACTGAAGTAGAAAGTCCCTTGCTAGGCACTTTCTACTTCAGTTTTTAGGTGAAAACCGAAGTGGAAAGTGCACCTTTTACTTTGGTTTTTACCTAAAAACCGAAGTAGAAAGTGCCCAGGATGGATGCGTGCCCACTTTCTACTTCGGTTATTATGTAAAAACCGAAGTATAAAGTGAGGATTCTACTTCGGTTTTAACTACTTTTTACTTCGCTCGGAACTACTGCGATTGCGAATTTTAGTGAAAACCGAAGTAATTCAAGCTTAAAAACCGAAGTAAAAGCCATTTTTTCTTGTAGTGAAAGTGTTTGACTTTGTGAGTTTAAGGCTTTTTCAATCTTAATACTCATTTCCTCAAGAGAAGGCCTCAAGCTTCCATGGTGGCTAGGAAATTGAGTATTAGGGAAGTGTTTTGCAATGTGTAGAAGCCTTGGATTTGTGATTTTGCTTTGCTCTAAAGGTTTGCACAATGTGGTGGTTTTGCCTAGGGTTTTCAAGCTTTATCAAGGTTGAAGAATACCATCCATCTACTTAGGTTTGCAAGTTCTTTCTAAATTACTTTTAGACTCTATGAATCCAATTTTTGTGTAGATTCTAAATTTTGAGGTAGTATTATCTCACTCTCCCCCAACACAACACATGTGGGTTCTTGAGAGTTGCTATCAAAATATAACATATTCTCATAGAACTTCACTTCTCTTGATTCAATTATCACATTAGACTCCAAGTCTAATAGCCTATAGGCCTTGCTATTTGAGGCGTAGCTTACAAATGCACACTTTACGACCTTTAGACCCAACTTGGTCATTTTAGGCTTCGTGCTCTTGTAATAAGAAAGACAACCCCACACTTTAAGATAGCCTAGGTTAGGCTTCTTTCCTCTCCATAACTCATATGTAGACACATTGTTCTTTTTCATAGGAATTCGATTCAATATATGACACGCAGCAAGCAAAGCTTCACCCCACAAATTATAACACAATTTAGCATGTAAAAGCATAGAGTTAATCATCACAATATAAGTCCTATTCTTTCTTTCAGTTTTTCCATTTTGTTGTGGAGTGTATGGTCTAGTGCATTCATGTATAATGAAAAGTTGTTCACAAAACACATTGAATTCATTTAAAAAGTATTCACCACCTCTATCACTTCTAAGAGTATTTATTTTCCTTTCCAATTGATTTTCTACTTTAGCTTTATAGATTTTAAATGCATTAAATATCTCATCCTTACTCTAAAGTAAATACACATAATTATACCTAGAGCAATCATCTATAAAAGTCATGAAATTCTATTTTGCACTCTAGTCAACATGTCATTCAATTAACATAAATCACTATGTATTAGATCTAGCAAGTTTGAACATTTATAAACACTTGGAAAATGTTTCTTTACTATTTTAGATTTAACACATAATTCACATTTATCATCACATCACAATTAATCAATTCATATTTAACAACTCCATTAATTGTGTTATAATATATTTGAGCAAGTCTATTGTGCCACAAAGTAATAGAACTAGAATTAATCACATTACAATAATTATATGTCATATTGTTATTGCCAAAAAGTTTGATCATTCCATCACATAAATAACCCTTCCCCACAAAAGTACCCAAATTAGTCAAAATGAGTTTACCAGATTCAATCTCCATTTTGATACTGGATTTACTCAATAGACTTTCTCTTATATTGTTTCTAGTCATATCGGGAACATAGAAAACATTTGTTCAGGCCACTTTCTTTCCATTAGAGAAGAACACATCAATGCAGCCCATCGCAAGTACCTTGGATCTATTTTCATTTCTGATTTGGACTTCAAGTCCCTCCTTTGCAAAGGTTTTGAAAAACGTTTTATCATAGGTTGCATGAATGGTGGCACAAGTATCACATCACCATCATTGCACCTTTTCCTTGGGTTGCATTAACTTCACTCAAGGTTGCAATGATCTCAACATCATGCATTGGCCTTGGTATCATTACTTAGGTTTGCATTGATCTCATCGTCAAATGCATTGACCTTAGTATCTTCACTTTCTTTTGCAATGATCTCATCATCAATTGCATTGACATGTTCCCCTTCTCTTAAGGTTGCATTAGTCTCATCACTACTTGCATGAAATATGTCAATTCTCTTTAGGGTTATCATACATTCCTCATCGAATGCATTAAATTCAATTAAGGTGACAAAGATTTCATCATCAATTGTATTAACCCTAATCTCATTATGATTAATTTTACAATTACCATATCTCACAAGATGATCAATAACTTTATAAACAAAAAAATTATAACAATAACTCTTGAATTTTTTTATTAACATTCACCATTGTACTCTTAATAGAAAAAATAAACTCAAACTCACAAAAATATGACAGCAAACAAATTTCATTCAAATTCTTGAAATCTACACATTTAGAAATAATTAATTTTATGATATCAATCTCCTTAAGTATATAATCTCATTGAGTTTTCTCATCCTTTGTTGATGAAGACTTAGAATCCATATCCACATTCATGTAGAGAATATCCATATAGAGTTTTCCTTAATCTCCCAAGGTTGTGTGTTCAACACAAACCAAATCTTGAAGCAAGGATTTGAAAGTTGTAGAAGATGAACACATTTTCCACATTGTAGATTATGCAAAATATGAAAATAAATTAATTAGAAATTAGAGATTTTGATTGTTGGGAATTTATGGCTTTACACTTTCTTAATAAACAATGAAGAACAGGAAAATCTCAAAATTACAAACCCTAAAGGCTAGTCAAGAACCTTATTCAAACTATGAATGCAAATCTTGATAATCGAATAACCATGTTCATGGTATGAACGCAAATTTTGATTATAAATGATTAAATTATTATAAGATGAACATAGAAACATTTAATCACCAATACTAACAACATAAACACAATAGAATGACAAAATACAAGATTAGGGTTAGAGAGATACAACATTTTGTATTGAGCAACTTGAATTTTCAACTTGTGGAACTTATAAGGCTTATACATAATAAGAATATTGTTGTCCAAAATCTCTACTCCAAGCCTTCCCTTATTGATTGAAGCTTCAACCAAGTAGAATAAGATTTGGAATTTAACAAGCCTTGAAACTTATGCAAGTCAAGCAATGCTTGATGAGTTTCATGGTGAAAACTTATGGTCTTAGCCAGAGAGAGAGAGGGGTTAGAGAGGGAGTAGAAAACTGTGATTAAGGATTTTCAACTCTAAACCTTCATTAATTCCAACCGATAGGATTAGAGCTTTTAAACACATCATTAGAAACTAAGTCACGTAATTGTGCAGTCTTGTACAAATTTCCCAGGTAATGTGTCGCTTGCTAGGTGGCGATGCATCACATGTCAGGCGATGCATCGCATACTGGGGGTTTTTCCTCCTGTGATTTTTTAGGCAATGTGTCGCCTCCCATAGGTGACACTAGGCAGATACTACAAGAAATAGACTCTACAACAACGACATCTATTGTGACAACTCTAAGTATCGATCGAAAGATCTGGGATCACCCAAGTATCAATGATGATAACAAAGTTGATGTCGTGCATGATAGTACTTAATCAAATTGTGTACTCACTGTGGAATAAGGAGAGTTGGAGGTTATGCATTTGGATCGACCTAGTCACACCATCATAATTGGGGAAACGTCTCAATCTGTTCTGGATGCGGATGATGATTTCATCAATGACGATGATGATGACAAAATTAGTGAAGATGATTTAGAAAGTACATATGAGGAATAATTTTTTCTTATGTATATTATTATTGTATGTTTAATGTGTATGTTTTAATTTCAAGACTTTTCAATCAATATATGATTTTTTCTCCACAATGTTTGTTTTTCAATAGTTTCCAACGCATTACTGAAATTTTAATGTGGATGCCCTATATTTTATTACTATTATTTTATAACTCATTTAAAGTTAATAATATTATAAACTATAAAGATATGTCTGCTGTTGTTGCTCGTTCTCATGGCTGTGATGGAGCGGGTGATCCTCCTCCAGATTTTACGCGGGTGCCTACTTCTTGTGAGACAGGTAATATACTATAGTTAGTCTATGTTTTTATCATAAATGACAAATTTTTATTATTTTATTCAATTTTATTTTATTGTTTAATTAAAATATGCACCGGTTTCCATGAAAAGAAGAGATCGGTCTCGATCCAAAAATTTGCAACAGCTCGTCAATGACAATAAGGGTACATTGGCTCTTCCATTTGATCTGAAGGAGGGAACCTATAAAGCAGATGGTGATTTTGGGACATTGTTCAAATTATTGGTAACCTTATTATTCACCATGTCTCGTTATATTATGACTCGTGGCAGAGTGTTCCGGATGAGCACAAGATAGGATTGATGCAAAAGATTGAGGTAAATTTATTAACTTATTCAAATGTAATATTTAATTATAATTTCAAAATTCTAACCGGTTTAATTTTTTTTAAGGAATTTTTCAGTCTTCCTCGAGCTTTTCCTGAGTGGCGACTGATAGAGACTGAGATTAAGTGAGACTTTCAGGATCGCTATAAGGATAGAAAAAGTCACAAGAAAAAATACTTCGATGAACATGGAGGGTATGATGATATCGTAATAGCCAGAAAGAATCTACCGGAGGACATGGACAACTAGAGTTGGCAAAAGTTGGTTAACATTTTCACCACACCACAGTTCATGGCACGCTCAAAGGAAAATGCCGCCAACAGAGCAAAACAGAAGTATCCAAGTCTCCATGGATAGACCTCTTATGCTTCTACTCGATTTAAGAAGGAAAATGAAAATATATAGATAATTTGAAATATTTTCAGTCATCTTAATAATAATTTCAATATTTAACTAATATTTTGTTACATTTTGTTTTGTGAAGATGAATCTTCAGACTAAGGAAATGTCCAACATTATTGATACGTTCCATGACATGCATAATCATCCGACACGAGATGGGTGAACACGAATGCTAATGATGCATATGTAAGTAACTTTTTAAGTTTCGTATATATGTTTATTATTTAATTATATTATGTATTAACTGTCTTATTTCTAAATTGTAGGATGCCTTCCAGTAAGAAGTCCAGACACAATCTCAATCTCAATCCCAATCCCAATCCCAATCCCAATCTTCAGTAGGAAGCGCCTATGTCGATGAGACACAAGTTGTCTCAAAGGTACTTGGTCAACGTCATGGCCACAACCGAGGTATTGGACGCAAGTTGAAGGGCACTAGTACCTTTGCCTCAGGCGCCACCAGATCCTCTTTACAATCAGAGGCATCACCATTTACGTCTACCACAGTCGGCCCTCCAATGGTACCGGCTGAGGTTTTCTAGTCCATGGTTCAACACTTCAGTCAAGTCATTATGATCTAGAATAACAACTTCCAACAAATGCAACAATTTATGCAAGCTACAAATCTGAACATCCAAGCTCCACAATTTTAGCCTGTCAACTTGGACATGAATATGATATAGTCCATGATGGCGAACTTTCCAAGCTTGGGCCAATTTCCACCACAACAGCCACAACGACCACAGTTGCCACAAACAACTACCACAACATGACAACAACCCGACGATGATGATGACTTTGAGATTAATTTAGATGACATGTAGTTTGGTTATATTATTCTTTTAAACTTATTAATATTTTATATTGTTTTTTTGGACACTATACTACTCATGTTTTGTTTTTTACATTTTGGAAACTATACTAATTTTAAATTGTTTTTATTATTTAATTAAATAAATTGGTTTTATTTGTTTAATTAACATTTAATAATTTTATTAAATAAATTTTAATTAATACAATTAATTATTTTTTAAAAATATATATACCTACAATGACGACATATCGTCTCAGTAGGGTGCTCGATGAACACAAAAAATATGAGATATCATGATCCTAAGGCGACGAAATATCGTCGCGGTCGATGTTGGTGGTCCACGGACCTACATTGATGACATTGGTCGCTGTAGGAGTTTTCAAAATTCAAATTTTCAAATTTTGCAAGCACCTACAACGACATGTCATCGCAATATCCCAGTTCAACCGAAAAAAAAGGATTTCTTACTGCCACTGACATGTTGTCGCTGTAGCAAAACCCTACTTCGACGACTGCGTTTTGTCTTTGCTGTAGGTCGCGACACATGCGGACCTACAACGACGTTGTTTTAGCGACGACTTCTTGATCTACAGCGGTGACAAAAGTCGTCGTTGTAGACCTATTTTCCTGTAATGATATGCTTCTGTATAAACGCTTCGATCATGACCTAAAATGTCTCTAAATGCCTCCAAACTTCTTGAGAATGTTTCGATACCTCATTGTTTCACTTTAGACCCATAAAAGCCAATTTTGGATGCTTCCTACACAATCTCATGTTTTTACTTCAACTTAAGTGAAAACCATTAAGTGTGTTTGTTGATCATCGTGTAAACAACTTAACCATTATATTTAACGAATCTCAACAGGTGCATATACTATAAAATGGTTCTATTATTAGAGTTTTAGAAGACTTGATTACTCTCTCAAATTTTTTTCTCTTTATATTTCAAGATTTGAAGTTTTCTCCAAGAAACTCATAAAGAAAGTGCTTGATTTTGTGAGTTTAGAGGCTTGTTCAATCTCAATTCTCATTTCCTCTTAAAAAAGCCACAAGCATCAATGGAGGGCTAGAAAATAGAGAATTAAGATAGCGATACACCTCGTTTATAAGCCTTTGGTCTTATTTTTTTACATTGAAGAAGAAATTTAAGTGGTGTTCTCAAGCAAGGGTTTTGAAGTTCCAAGAAAGTTGAAGAAATTTGGTCTACTACTAGAGTTTGCATCATCTAACTCGATCTTTTATTGGTCTCAGTCAAAGATAACTTAGTGTAGATTCATATTATTTTGGTAGGATAATCTTACTCTCCCCAACATTAGTCACCCATATGTAAATAAATAAATAATGTTCCGCCATTTTTTTTATCATGACATCTATTAAAACTTTAAGTTGCGCATTTTGATGTTGTTTGTCTATGTTATCATAGTTATAATTCCACTAGTCATATAGTTACATTCATTTTGGAATTTAGGTTAATAATTTTGTTTGGTTACCTACCACATAACTAATTTAAACGTGTGTTTAACTTTTTAACAAATGATAGGTGAAAACTAATTAAAAAACCAAAAAAGAAAAAAAGCAATAACTATCTCTCAAGGAAAATACAAGAAGTCTCTCTCCCAAACTCCCTAAAATAGTTGTATTTGTAGTGATTAAATACTTTATGTAAAAACAATAATCATGACAATGCTATCTAAGTAGCTGGTTTTAGTGCAGTCGTTTCTCCCTACTGCTAAATCTAACTACAGTCACATGGATACGTCTTATTTGCCCAAATTATTTTTAATTTACTGAATATTTAAAACTAATTAAATTTTTATTAAAATTCCTAAAATATATTTATAACATTAGAAATTATTTAAAAATAAGGGATTTGAGACAAAAGTGCTTATTTATTATGTTTGTAGTACTTAAATACCAAATTATTTTTTAGCAACGAAAGTACTTTCTATTCTTGTTTTGATTTAGTTTAGTGTTAAGTCTGTCTATGTGGCATCAAATTTACTTATAATTTAAGTACTTTCACGCATAAATATCATTTTGATTGGATATTTTCTTCTATATATCACAAACGAACTTAATGATAAGAACAAACAGTTATACTAAACTACACCAAAATATGGACAAAAAATATTTTAAAATATAACTTTAATATTTAATTGCTACAAATTTAATCCTTTAGGTACTGAACTGCAAATATTCTATTAAAATTAAAATTCAAAAAAATAAATTCAAAACTTAATTAAATTAAATATAAAAAGTTGAAGCAAATTTACATTATCAATTTAAAATAAAAACAATTTATTAAATAATAAAAAGAACAAAATAACCTATGCACTACATCCTCAACGTGTTTCCCTAATCATTTTCATCTTTTTCTTTTTCTTGATCTTTGCATTTGCAGGGAATGGTGAAGGAATCACAAAGGGGCAGTTCGTAATAGGGTGGGCGGCTTCGTGATTGTTGGCTTGGAAATGGGGATGGTGGCTTCGTAACTAAAGGGTTCACAACGAGGACGGTGACTTTACGACGAGGACACCAACTTCACAATAAAGCCAACATATTCACAACTGGAAGCTTTATGACGGAGGCATCAACTTTGCCTCGGAGACGAGCTAGGTGAGGACGGCAACCTTTCATTTTCTTTATTTTTTTCCTATGTCCAACCATGTTAGGGATTATATCCTAAAAGCATGTAGAAAGATATTTTATTTATTTAAATAAATGTACAATTTTATTATATTTGAATGATATAATTATTATTTGAGTAATTTATATAAATATCAAGAAAACTCCATATTCATATACGAGGATATGATATTGTAATAGAGAATTAAGATCACTTACAATAAACAAAATAATCAGTAACATATTAAAGTATGAAATTTTTATGAATGGTTACTGTTATCCATATTTCCGGATAGCGTTTAGATGGATATCCTCGGGGAAGCAGAATTATCAATGTCTTTCACGGAAGGTGACCAGAGCTCGCGGATGGACAGAAAGGCTTCGCCTCTCCCGTTTAGTGTCCAGATTACTCTTTCAAGCAAACGCGACACGGAAGCTCGTCAACTCTCCCGGACTCCCGAAGGGGTATCCTTCGGGGAAGCTCCTTCCAAGAGAAGCTCTTCAAGTGGTCTTTGCGGAAACCGTTCCATGCCTCGCACGGAACAAGACCAGGCGGTCGAGTCATGGAGGAGGCATAGTTGGAATGATATCCGCCTGACACAGAATCCCGCCTGACACGCCCGACAGGTCAAAGCCGCACACATCCCAGCACGCCTAAAAGTACTATTTCGCCTACTGTTCCGCTGACAACTTGGAAAAGACGACTGCCTTTGTGCATTCCCCATACTTTCACGTAAATATACCCACATAGAGCCTGGTAGCCAGGTGACTACCGTAATTGTATCCCCTATTTATGGCTGGTGTAATTAAGACTCATGTGAGTAGAGAAAAACCCTAATCCAAAACCCTAGCTATAAAGACCCCCTCATTTTACAATAGGGGGGACGGCCAACAAACCACAGAGCAAGAACTCTACTAAAATCGCTCTAGCTTCATCTTCTCCAAGAGAACCTGAGAGAAACACTATGAGGTTGTGAGTTCCTTATACACCAGCTGTTTGACTGTTATTCTCTACAAGTATAATAACATCGACTCGTGGACTAGGGCTCGTTAGCGCCTGAACCACGTAAAAACACTGTTTGTTTATTTACATTTATGCATTTCTATAACTCTTGTCTTTTTATTATTCCGTTCGTATTCGTTTCCGAAAACCTCGGTAAACATTTTGGTGCTTTCATTGAGAGCTGTAGGAAGTTGTTAGTCAGCTCTTTTTCTGTGTATTGAAAAGATGGTGACTACGAGAAAATCTGCGGTTGACAAAAGTGCTAGGGTCAACCCCGATACTATGATGGAAGATGTGGTACAAAACGAACCCTTGGACCACCACGGTGAAGACCCGACATCCCGCCAGGATCGGGTCAGCACTGAAGATACGACATACCTAGAAAGCGAGGAAGAGTATGTCCGAGACGGTTACTCCAAAGACGGCTACTACTACGAGAAGGATCCAGAACTGGTCCAAGTAGCCGAAGAACTGGTGGTCACTAAGGCCAAGCTTGCTGAGCAGGAGCGCGTCTCCGAAAAAATGGAGCGCATAATGGAACACCTCCAGAGCAAGTTCGGAGACCTAGGCGACTCGGACGAGGATTCCTTTGTCCCAGGTGGTGCTGATGCCACCATGTCGGATCCAGCCGCCGCTGGACCATCCAAAACCGCCCCTAACAAGGGCAAAGAAAAGGTTGGGGAGCCTGCACGCACTAACGCCTCTGCACCTCCTAAGGGCGTGGATCACCAGGCCGACTGCCCCCCCCCCCCCCCCGCGCGCAGAAGGTCTCTGGCGCTTCTAAGCCCAGACGTCCTTCAGCCCCAAGGGGGCACTCTGTGCCTAAAGGGCCCGGTGCTAAGGCACCCAGGCCTAGGGGAAGGAACAACCGCCCCAGTGATTCCGTCAACCAGGACGGTCGGGCTGCGGAAACGCACTCCGAAGATAGCTGGTCCACGGTGGATCTAAGAAGAAGGTTGGAGGCCAAGTATGAAAAGGCCAAAGGAGAAAAGGCCCGACCTCGTGGAGATGACCTGCGAAATCATCTTAATGACAAGGTCCGGGGACGTGACCTCCCGGAGAGTGATACAAAGAGGCTCGAGGAACAGATCGCTGCCTTGACCAAGCTGGTCCGGAAGCAGAGTGGAACCCTGTCAGACTCCGAGGAGGAGGACCCGGAACCATGTATTCGGAGGATCGCGGAAACGTCCCTCCCGGATAACTTCAAAATGCCCCACATAGAATTATATGAGGGGAGGACAGACCCGCGCACCCATCTAGCTAAATACAACAAAATGATGCAAGTGGCGCGCGTCAGTGAAGATGCCAAATGCATGTGCTTCTCACTCACCCTTACCAAGTCCGCGGAGGACTGGTGGAAAAGATTAGCTCCCGGATCCATCCACAGTTGGAAGGAGCTACAGTCCGCGTTTAGAAGGCAGTTCATTGCTGCCCGAGACCACGACATGGAAGTTGGTTCCTTAACCAACATCAAGCAGCTACCCAACGAGAACCTCAAAGCTTTCATTCAGAGAATGATGGAAGCTGCTGCTAAAACCAAGGTCAGCGACGACATGAAGCTGATCGCCCTTCAATCGGGCCTTACTGTCGGCTCTCTGCTATGGGGGGAAATGCAAAGGAGACGGGCAGAAACGCTGTCCAAATTCATGTCAAGAGCTCAGGGAATAATCAACCTTGAGGATGCCTACCAGCAGGCCTTTGGAGTTCCCCCAGCTCCGACGCCTTCCGTGACTGCGCCGAGCTTTGCTTCGCAAGCTCCCGCGCCAGCCCTCGCGCTTCCGGGAGCCCAGTTCACTCCAAGCGTGTATGGGCCTTCTGCGTCTGCTCCGACGCCGAGTCAAACCCATTTCTCTGGGTACGGAGCTGTACAGACAGGATGTAGTATCGCTCCCGGACCGTCGCAACCGCGAGCAGAAGACCCGGAACGAAATCTAAGCCAATCCCGGAATAAACGAGGCGGAAGAAACCCCAACCGGGGAGACCATTCAAAGAAACCACGGAAGGACTATGAGCCCAAGTTCGCAGAGTACACCAGTTTAATAGATTCGCGAGAGAATGTCTATCGGGCGACCTGTAATATGGTCAACTACAGGAAGCCCCCGAAAGTGTCTCACGGAGGAAGGCGTCCGCAAGACTCCAATAAGAGGTGTGAGTTCCACGGAGACGTGGGGCACACCACGAACGAGTGCCTTCAGCTGAAGGATGAGATCGAGTCCCTGGCAAGAGCGGGACACCTCGGTCAATGGGTGAGGATACCCATAATCTATCCCGGACAGGGGGTAGTTCACGGAGCTGCATATTCTCCGGGACAGAGGGGGACCGCTAGCGCTCCTGGAGCCGGTCACCCCCAAGCTCCCGGGTCTCAGTTCCCAGCGCTTCCTGCTCCAACCGCTCCGGCACCCATTGCCTTGTTGGCTCCAGGACCTGGCAACCCATATCCACCCGGCCTTGCTCCGCCACCCGTTGACGGACACGTAGCCACCATTTCCAGAGGACCGCACCTTTCCGGAAGCACCCGCAACTCCCAGAAAAGGTACTTGAGGGAGTTAGAACACACCGGGGAGATGTGCGCCTTGGTTCAATCACCTGCTCAACGTCCCCGAATGATGGACCTTCCCATCACCTTCACGGAGGACGATGCCCGACATGTGCACTTCCCCCACAACGATCCCCTCGTGGTGGAAGCCCAAATTGCCAATAAGAAAGTCTCACGGATCTTGGTCGATAACGGAAGCTCCATAAACATCCTCTTCAAAGCGGCCTTCCACGCGATCGGATTAACCGAGACAGACCTGACCCCATGCCCCATCCAGCTTCAAGGGTTCAATGGGGATGCACTCATGCCATTAGGCAAAATTCAACTTCCAGTCACCCTCAGAGGAGAAAGCGACGCTTGTGCCTTCAAGCACAGCACATTCATGGTGGTCGACTGCCCCACAGCGTATAATGCCATCCTAGGCCGACCGGTCCTAATAGATTGTGGGGCCATAACCTCGATACGCCACTTATGCTTGAAGTTTCCATGCGACGATGGGCGTATCGGCACCCTCCGAGGAGACCAACGAAGTGCACGAAGCTGTTATAACGTCTCCGTCCGATCCGTCTACACGGTCCAGGAGACGGTTGCTGCCATTCCTTTGGCGAAAGAATTACCAGAAACTGGGGGTGCTCAAGGGGCATACTTTGACGAAGTCGACCCAAGAGTGGGGATCGAGAAAGCGATAGAACCGATGGAGGAAGTCGAAGAAGTGATCCTCAACCCGGGAGATCCCACTAAAGTCATTCAGGTGGGGAAAAACCTGTCGTCGGCCATTCGAGATAAGATCGTGGCCACTGTGAAGAATAACCAGGATATCCTGGCGTGGTGCCACGCTGATATGACGGGGATTAATCCTAATGTTGCGTGCCACGCACTCAACATAGACCCATCTGCAACTCCAGTTCGCCAAAAGAGGAGGCTGTTAGACCCAGTGAGGGCCGAAGCCGTCAAAGCTGAAGTGGACAAGCTGATGTCCATAGGTTTTCTCCAGGAGTCACACTATCCCGTGTGGTTGGCCAACCCAGTTCTGGTCCCGAAACCCGATGGGTCCTGGAGAATGTGCATTGACTTCACGGACCTAAACAAAGCCTGCCCGAAAGATTGTTTCCCTCTTCCGCGAATTGATCAGATGGTAGACGCTACTTCCGGGTATGAACTCTTATCCTTCATGGATGCGTACTCCGGATACAACCAGATCAAGATGCATGTCGCGGACCAGGAACACACCAGCTTCCTCACGGACAAGGGTGTCTACTGTTACGTGGTCATGCCTTTCGGTTTGAAGAATGCTGGGGCGACGTACCAGCGTCTAGTAAACAGGATGTTCAAGGACCAACTGGGGAGGAACATGGAGGTGTACGTGGACGACATGTTGGTAAAATCCAAGACCTCCGGGGGCCACAGTGACGACCTTGAGGAAGCTTTCGCCGTGATCCGAAAGTACGGAATGAAACTGAATCCGAAGAAATGTACTTTCGGGGTCTCGTCTGGGAAGTTCCTCGGTTTCATTGTCAGCTCCCGCGGAGTGGAGGCCAACCCTGAGAAAATTAAAGCATTCATAGATATTCCTTCTCCCCGAAAGCATAAGGACGTCCAAAGCGTTACCGGAAGGATAGCTTCTCTCAGCCGCTTCGTATCCAAGGCCACTGACAAGTGTATCCCCTTCTTCAATGTGTTGCGAGGAAACAAGAAGTTCGAGTGGACCCCCGAATGCGAAGCAGCCTTCCAACACCTCAAGGAACATTTAACCCGAGCTCCCATTCTGTCCAAACCTGTCGAAGGAGAGGCGTTGTTCTTATACTTAGCTATGACAGAGCACGCAGTGAGTGCCGCTCTCGTCCAGGAAGATGGCCGTATCCAGCTCCCTGTGTATTACGTAAGCAAGAGGTTACTGGATGCCGAATCCAGATATTCAATGATCGAAAAACTCTCCCTCTGCTTGCTAATTACTTCGCGGAAGCTAAGGCCATATTTCCAGGCGCACACTATCAAAGTACTCACCAACCACCCTCTCCGACAAGTCTTGCAGCAGCCCTAGTCTTCTGGCAGATTGCTTAAATGGGCCATGGAACTGAGCCAATTTGACATCCACTACCAGCCACGTGTTTCCATAAAAGGACAAGCTCTCGCAGACTTTATTGTGGAATGCTCAGGAATGAATGACCTCCCGAAAGATGCTGTCCCGGAACTTCCCGCATGGAAGGTCTACGTAGACGAAGCCTCAAATGAAAAAGGAGCTGGAGCAGGGGTCATCCTAATATCTCCCCAAGGACATCAGCTCCAGAGCGCCATCCGTTTCGCATTCCCAGCATCCAACAACGAGGCAGAACACGAAGCCATGTTGGCTGGATTACAACTGGCCAGAGAAGTCGGAGCCCAAAAAATCGAGGTATACAGCGACTCCCTACTTGTGGTAAACCAAATATCCGGGGAATACCAGACGAAAGGCGAAAAGATGGCTGCCTACGTGTCTCTCTCCCGCGGCCTCCTGCAGCATTTCAAAGGCTACCAAATCCGCCAGGTCCCCCGGGACCAAAACTCACTCGCGGACACGCTGGCCAAGCTTGCAACAGACCCGGAGATTGAACAATATGGCCTAGTGCCCATCGGGCACTTAGAAGCACCTAGTACCGAGACACAGAGGGTAAATTCCATCATCGACCATTCCCATTCCTGGATAGGACCCATCCTCAGATTCCTCACCACCGGAGAGCTCCCCACTGATAAAGCTGACGCAAGAAAGCTCCAGTATCAAGCTCCCCGATACGTGGTTATGGATGGAAAGCTTTACCGCAGGGGGTTGTCCATACCCTTCCTTAGGTGTGTTGCCGGAACCGAAGTCAGCGCCATCATCCATGAGGTTCACGGAGGCTTCTGTGGCGACCATACTTCCGGGCTGAGCCTCTCCAAAAAGATCCTTCGACAAGGATACTTCTGGCCCACCATGAAGAAGGATTGTGTGGATTATGTCAGAAAATGTGAGCAATGCCAGAGGTACGCCAAGGTTCCGCAAGCGCCTTCTACAGAAATTACCTTAATGACCAACCCCTGGCCGTTCGCCGTCTGGGGCATTGACCTAGTAGGTTCCCTTCCAACTGGAAGGGGCGGAGTGAAGTATGCCATAGTCGCGGTAGACTACTTCACCAAATGGGTTGAAGCTGAACCTATGAACACGGTCACGTCTAAGAAGGCACTGGACTTTGTCATCAGGAATATAGTGTGTCGTTTTGGGCTTCCACGAAAAATTGTGTCCGACAACGGGAAGCAATTTGATAGTGAACATTTCACGAACTTCTGTGCTTCGCATGGAATTATCAAAAGCTTTTCCGCAGTTGCCAGACCCCAAGCTAATGGGCAAGTGGAGGCAGTAAACAAAATCTTAAAGACCACGTTGAAGAACAAACTCCAAGCCTGCAAGGCTCACTGGCCGGAAGAGCTTCCGCGAGTACTTTGGGCCTATCGCACAACAGAGAGAACTTCGACGGGGCACACACCTTATTCCATGACCTTCGGTTGTGAGGCCATCATCCCAGTAGAAACTATGATCCCCTCTCACAGGCAGGATACTTACGACCCTACCCGGAACCACGCCCTTCTCCAGGAGTCCCTGGACATGATCGAAGAGCTCCGGGAGCAGTCGCAGGTCCAACTAAAAATGTACCAAGGCAAGATAGCCCGACACTTTAACACAAGAGTCAAGAGCCGTACATTCGAAGTTGGGGATCTTGTCCTACGGAGAGTTTTTCCTGCTACGCAGGATCCGGGAGTGGGAGTCCTCGGACCCAACTGGGAAGGCCCCTATGAAGTACAAGAAAAAGTGGGCCATGGGACGTATCGTTTAAAGAGACTCGACGGATCTAAAGTCCCGCGCGCCTGGAACGCGGAGCACCTCCGCCGTTACTATCAGTAGGCCCCGGACTATCTAGTCGAAAGTCCTTGGTGGGCGTAGAAAAAGTGTAAAATGTGGAGATAATCCTCCCCGCTGTAAAACACATGCCTCAGGCTAATTTAATGAAACACGGAGAGGTTCACTCCGCTTTTACTGCATTTTTTATCCCTGTGTTCAAGGCTGCGTTTCAACAAGTGACCACGCGGTCCGGAGACGTCCGGACCCCACGCTCACTTGGGGGGGGGGGTATACATGGCTAAGGCATAGCCATACGCCCCTTGAACAAAATATACGCAGAACACTACTCGTGTGCTAGCATTTTTTAAATTGTTAAGCTTAGGTTAATTTGTTATTGCCATAAACATACTTGCATTACGTGTCATGTGTGCATTATGTGTTTTTGACATAAACATACTTGCATTACGTGTCATGTGCGCATTATGTGTTTTTGTGAAAATTGCCATTGAAATGCCTGCCATTATGCATCATGAAAATTATCTCCTGTAGCCTAGCGATGAACAGGACTGGGGGTTGGGGCACATTCAGAGAGCTACGCCGAAACACCCCCAACTCCCTGACAAGTCCTTTGCAGGGTACTCCGCGATCGCTGTAGAGCTTTGCTTTGCAAGCTCCAGCTCCAAGTCCCGCAAGGCGAAAGATGGCAAGATCCGCGACCGTTGTAAGCCTTGCTTCGCAGGCTTCAGCTCCGGATCTCACAAAATAATGCATGGCGAGCTCCTCGACCACTGCAAGTTTCAGCTCCAGGAGCAGATATGGTCGATCCCCCACTCACAGCAGGCCTCGCTTCGCAAAGCCCCTGCTCCGGGATCGCACATGGTGGGCGTGGCAATTTCCCCGACCGCAACGAGCCTTGCCTCGCAGGGCTCCATGCCAGGTCCCTGAAGTCAACCACCATGAGGTTCGCAACGACAGTTAGTTTTGCTTCGCAAAGATCTAACCTTAAGTCTAGCGACGCTCACCAAAAGAACTCCCGTTCCGAGCCATGGAACGGTTCACCTTAGCAATCCCAGCGAACAGTATAACTACAAGTCCCGGGATTGGCTATTTGCCTTAGGAAAGCTAAGATACGGTGAAAGGAGTCTGGCTGCTGGAACCAGGAAACCTTCGTAACCTAGAAACTACGTGGGAAAAGACATCAACCGTTAGAGCTTCAAGTTGGAAGTGCATAGGTTCTGGCCGTTGGAACCAAAACCTCATGCGCCCCTACAGCAGTTTCTACCATATAAAAGTCTACCCTAAACGCAAAGTTAAATAAAGAACTCGGCAGAAAAGAAAGGAGAATGCTATAATTATGGCAAATATGTCTGCAATGAGAAAAGAGTACAAGGAGCTTCGCCCCAAAGAAAAACACAAATGAAAAATAATTAAAGATAAGGCCCCTTCAAGCATTGGGGGTGGTAGCAGTATCCGCGTCCAAGGCCTCGAGGTCAGCGGTTTCAACTGGGGCTGGCGGAGTCGGCTCATTGGAAGGCGAAACGTCATCGCAGGCAGGTTCAGAGGTTCCCGCCTCTCCGGGATCTCCTGCCTCAGGGGCTCCAGCGGGTTCGTCAATGTTGTAAGTTTGGACGTACACCTCTGGGCCTTGATCCCACACTTGTAGCTTCTCCCTCATGGCATCGGCATCCTCTCCCAGATAGCCAAGTACCTCCGGGTTCATTTTCCAGAGTTGATGCATGAGGACCACGTGCGATATATTAATCGTCCTGTTCAGTACCACCTCGGCATCCTCCTTCTCCTTCAAGCGCTCCGCCTCGGAGGTTGCCAGCTTTGCCTCCGCGACAGCTAATTGAGCTTTCAGTTCTTCCACCTCGGCCTTGGATGCATCCCGCTCTCCCTTAAGAGAATCAATCTCCTTACGCTGCACCTTATTTTGGTTCAGCACGGATTGCTTCTCGGTCACATGCCCCCTGGCGGTGAATTGCAAGGCTCCGATCTCTTTATCCTTCTCGGCGAGCCCCAACTCCAGCATAGACACGAGATCCCTACTCCTCTTATGAAGTTGCTCCTCCCCGTGCAGCTTGTTCTGAAGAGTGGCATATTCCTCTTGCCGCTTAAGGAGGAGATCATTTTTCGATTGCAAGCGGGCTTCCAAGGTATCCTTCTCCACCCTGGCTTGGGATAGCTCTTCCCGGAGCTTGGAGGTTTCGGCCTTCAAGTTATCCGACCGCTGTTTGAACTCAGTCTCTGCGCTGGCCCGGTACTCTCGGTATTTGGCAAGATATTTCTTGTCCGCCTCTTCCTCAGCCGTGCGCCGGGCCTGGTCAATCTTCTCCGAAGCCTCCCCCCTTGTGCTCTCGACCTGTTGGGTCAGTTTCTGCTTCTCCGCCTCCAAGGCCTGGCGAGCCACCTGGCTCTCCTCCAGCTGAACCAGAACTGCACCCACCTCCCGGAACGAGCGTTCCGCGATCAGAGAGGCCTGCAAGGAAAGACAACAGAATGAGTTAAGCAGAACCAAATGTGCTAAGATAGATGATCCCAAAACATAACTGACGGCTTACCCCGGACAATTGTTGCTTCACGGCATGTGTCAGCAACAGCGAATCCTTACTGCTACTGATGGCCCATTTCTCAGAATTGAGCTCGCACAAGCTCAGGGCCATGTCCTCCATCATCTCCGCTCCGAACGGCGCCAATGCACGTCCGAGCCTAGGCACCAGCCTCTTCTCCAAGGCTGGGCCATCCAAAACCGCTCCAGCCGGGTGAAGAGACCTCACCCCCTCGACCAGCTCAGCTCTCTTCACGGCAGACAAGTTGTCTGCCCTTCCCTGAGTAACAGCCTTCTCAGCCTCCAACCGCCTCTTCAAAAAATTATCGGCCCATCTTACACCCTCCAGGAGGGCAGCGGGGAAACGGGTTGGTTTCTGCGGGAAGTGGAACTTCAGGCCAGGCAGAGGAAGGTTTGTTTGCTGAGAAGAAGGAGACCCCGAAAGGGTGGACTCCCTTTGGGCTGGAGGAGGAGGCAGACGGGGTATTAAGGCCCCGGTCTGTGGTTGTTGCTGGTGTTGCTGTTGTTTTTGCTGCTGCGGTGGAGGAGGTGACTGCCTTTGTTGTTGTTGTTGCTTTTGCTGCTGCGGCAGCGGAAGTAATTGCCTTTGTTGTTGCGGCTGGTTTGGCTGCTGTTGTTGCTTCCGCTGTGGCGTTGGTGATTGTCTCTGTTGTTCTTGTTGCTGCTGTTGTTGTAGTTGTGATTGCTGTCGTTGTTGTTGTTGTTGCCTTCGACCGGGAGAAGAGTGTCTAAGGCGTTTCTTCTCGGCACCCTCAGCATCCCCTCTGGGACGCTTGCTCACCCCAGTCGTCTTCACGGGGAACACAAGCCCTTCCCCGTCGCTGCTACTACTCGAGTTCGCCATGGACTCGGAAGGCCCCTCGGCAGGAGATCTCTCCACCGCCGAAGACACATGCGCCTCGCCACCTGTCTTCTTGGATGTGGCAGTTTTACCTCCCCTACCGGCTCCGGCTTTTCGTCCTTTCCCCTTGGACGGATCTTGGCTGGTGGCGGCTTTCTTGATGAGTAAGGTAACTCTCCCCAACATCTTGGCCTCGGGAAATTCTGCAAGAAACGTACGAAGCAAGGTTAACGAACCAGCAAGCAATGTGAAAGAAGATAAGCAGAAGACAAGACAATCAACAACATAAAAGCACAAGCAAGTCCGCTAGCAGGGAACAAGGAACAAGAAAAAGAAAAGTTTGAAAGGGACGACCATGCACGAGAAACGTGGATGGCCTTCCCCGAGCGAAACAAAACACCGCTTCCTGCTCCAGGAAGCTCCCGTACTCCTTGAAGTCCGGGAATGACATGCTGAGGGAAGAAGGGTCAACCATGATGACACCTTCTGGCAGATTACCGTCACTCAGACACCCGAGGAGCTCATCTACCCTATCGCAATATCTGTCAAAGGGTATCCTACGCGGATCTAGCCTAAGGAAGCGGGGATCGAACCCCATCTGAGAGGTCCGGGAAACCTCAGACAGGCTGGGGGTGTGGATCAATCGAAAACTAGTCTTACCTCTCCCGGAGGTACCAGCCCCCGGAGTCCCTTCGTTGGGGTAAGCTGCGGCGTGGCGAGCCTCGATCTCCTCTTCCTCCGGCTGGGGGTTGGGGAACCTCTCCGCCCAACTAGGGGATAAAGTATTCTCGTCCCGGGCTGCTTGGCTGATCACCTTGGACAGCTCCAGGGCAATTTGCTCCCGGATGTCAGCTGACACCTGACTTTGCCCCTTGCCACTCACTGGCTCAATGTTTTGAAAAGAGGCGAGTAGCCCATACTCCCTCAAGGATTCGGAGGTCACAAGTCCCTCCACTTTCAACTCTTCCTCCGAGAGCCCTTCGTAGAACTTTGACCTCCTTATCATCTCCGCACAGCGAGGTGTCCGCGGAACGACTTCTGCAAAATCCAAATACAAGCATTAGAGACCCTCCCAAAAGGCAAATCAAACGTAAAGAAACAAAGTTGAAAAGGAGAGGAAGGAGCACTTACCAGGGACTTTGAAGTCCAAAAATAGGGCGGGCACCCTCTTCAGTGGGAAGCCAGTCGTCAGGAACCAGTACTCCCGGAGGTCTGGAACTCTCGCGGTATGACAGGTGGGACACATCACGTCCGGGTGCCTCTCCAGCCTGTAAAATCCCACCTTGTCTGGATGACCTCTCATGGGCTGAGACTTCAACCCGTAGAAGTACAGCACCTCCTCCGGGGTAGGAGCCTCCAGGTTCCGGGACTTGCAAAAGATGAACCACCCCGCTAGGAGCTTGTAGCTGGGGGGAATCAACTGGAAGGGGGCAATCCCCGCCTTCACACAGAAATTGGCAAAGTAACTTCTTAGGGGCAAGTGCGCCCCACACACTATGTGTGCCCAACTCCAGGTACCAAAACCCTCGTGGCTCTGACTAGCCGACTCGCCAAGCACCGACAGACGGTGCCACATCAGGCCTGGGATGTTCTTCAGACCTGCCTCTGAGGAGTACAGCTCCAGCATGCCGTAGTTCCTGAACAGGTTCGGCTTCTGGTCCATCTCCCAGATTGAACTATTGGTAGACGGTGGGCTAGCCGCGACCACTTTTCTCTTTCCTTTCCCCTTTGCGCCGGCGACAGGAGAACCCTTCTCCTGGGCAGAATCAGCCTCTACCACAGCAATGAGTTGTTCCTTTGAGATGTTCGTCACTGAACAAAAGAAACAAAGAAGAAAACACTCTAAGCAGTCAGCACCCTTGTCATACCCTAGTGGTATCAAAGGCGTCGGGGAGACCCTCCCCGAAAACTGCTTGGAGAGGCTCCCACCGAGCTTGCCGAGGGGTTGGCACCATGCCACCCGAAGGGCAGCAAGGAACCAAACTCAGACTCTGAGCCTAAGCCTGCCGAGAGGAGTGTTTTTCCAGAGAAAGACACCCTAAAGTCGTTCATGCTTATGCCCTAAAACAGCAAACCAGAACAGCGCAAGCAAGACAAGGAACAACTTTCCAAACGCAAATCGTCAAAGCATGCAAAGAGATTACTTATCGACTCACATCAATCGCATGCCTATCAAAGCCCTATTCACGCATGCACATAGGCGATACTGGCAGAAAACTCAACTCTAACAGCTACCAACAACCTTAGGTTTGGGAGGAAAGAGCAAAGTAGAAATACTTATTGGTATTCGGGTAGTTGAAGGTTGAAGGAGTAACCGGATCACTGCACAGCACGATCGCGAGAAGTAAAAGCTGCAAAGACGAACGGCGATTCAAACCCTGAACTTCGGCGAATAAACCCACTGCCAAGTCAAAAGAAAAATTTCTAGATTCCTTACCAAAAGAAGTGGCAAGTTCGAAGGAATGGAACCTTGGAAGCCTGAGAGTTCGAAGGTTTGAGAATCTGAAAATCTGAAAGATAGAGAATTTGAAAGCGTAAAGAGGAAGAAAGGTCCGTTCCCTCGTTTTTATAGCAGGAAAGAAGTCGTTTCGAATTCCTCAAATGGACGGTCCCGATCTTCCCATTCCGTGTGCATCAGATCCAACGGCTGGAGATGAAGCGACGATCCTATTTATGACTCCTCGGATGGGAATAAAGTATTTATTTCCCATCATTATACCACCTCGGGCCCGGTGTACCATTAAAAACCGTCGAATCATTACTCAGATGCCTGACGCACGCATACTCAACCAATCGCGTCGCGCACACGTCTTGGTCGCAGAGCCATTCCCGGCATGACGCGTGGCCCTTGCCGCACTTGGGTACTTGAGTTCAAACAGAAGAAATTTCCTTTCTTTTTCATACTAACACTCAGGCGGGAAAAAGGAACCCTTCCAGGAACACAGGAGGTGGCCCCTCGCCTAATCTAAGAAACCGGAATACCCGGAGGACTGTACAAGCTCCCGGATCTCTCAAAGCTCCGTGACCTTGGGGGGTAAATGTTATCCAGATTTCCGGATAGCGTTTAGATGGATATCCTCGAGGAAGCAGAATTATCAATGTCTTTCACGGTAGGTGACCAGAGCTCGCGGATGGACAGAAAGGCTTCGCCTCTCCCGTTTAGTGTCCGGATTACTCTTTCAAGCAAACGCGACACGGAAGCTCGTCAACTCTCCCGGACTCCCAAAGGGGTATCCTTCGGGGAAGCTCCTTCCAGGAGAAGCTCTTCAAGTGGTCTTTGCGGAAACCGTTCCGTTCCTCGCACGGAACAAGACCAGGCGGTCGAGTCATGGAGGAGGCATAGTTGGAATGATATCCGCCTGACACAGAATCCCGCCTGACACGCCCGACAGGTCAAAGCCGCACACATCCCAGCACGCCTAAAAGTACTATTTCGCCTACTGTTCCGCTGACAACTTGGAAAAGACGGCTGCCTTTGTGCATTCCCCATACTTTCACGTAAATATACCCACATAGAGCCTGGTAGCCAGGTGACTACCGTAATTGTATCCCCTATTTATGGCTGGTGTAATTAAGACTCATGTGAGTAGAGAAAAACCCTAATCCAAAACCCTAGCTATAAAGACCCCCTCATTTTACAATAGGGGGGACGGCCAACAAACCACAGAGCAAGAACTCTACTAAAATCGCTCTAGCTTCATCTTCTCCAAGAGAACCCGAGAGAAACACTGTGAGGTTGTGAGTTCCTTATACACCAGCTGTTTGACTGTTATTCTCTACAAGTATAATAACATCGACTCGTGGACTAGGGCTCGTTAACGCCTGAACCACGTAAAAACACTGTTTGTTTATTTACATTTCTGCATTTCTATAACTCTTGTCTTTTTATTATTCCGTTCGTATTCGTTTCCGAAAACCTCGGTAAACAGTTACTAGTACGGTTTACTATGCATACGAGATGCAAGTAGTCTAGATTCAAATTACTGACGTGGATAAACATCTTAATAAATGTGTTGTATATAATAGTGATTATATATGACAGGTCTTATATGAATTAATTATTTTTATAAACTTACCGTTTGCCATAAAGATTTAATTTTTATCATAATAGATGATTATTTGTAGATTAATCTAAATCATGAGTGGTCATGAACTCCTGTTTGTGTTTATTTGATATTTTGATTCATTCGTGAATGTCTCTTAATATAATGAGGCTAGTAATTTTTGTTTTGGAGATTCAATATCATGAATGGTTGGGAACATGATTTACAATAATGAAATTCATGCTTTCCTAACATGATCGAATATTGGTTCTCTAAATGGTTAATTCTTGAACTGAATAGTTGTTTAGCTCAAATCTATAATTTTGTTATAGATTAATTATTCGCTAGTAAATTAATGGTACTTAAAGAACAATATGTAATTAGTAGAGTAAAATGGTAATTTTGATCATCTCTCTAATTAATGAACCAATAAATTATGGACAAAACTACATTTATTGATTAAATCAATGGACTACAAGAAAAAAAATCTGTAAATATAATTTTATAAATACTTAAAGTGCAATTCTATATTATAGTAGAGTAATCATGGAATTAATAAATAAGATTATTAGTGTTGACGCGGTTCTTCACCAACAGGTAATTAAGAGAAGAAGAGAAAGGGATTAGTGCTAATAATGAACCGAAACAGATATATGATCTTAGGAAATGGAAAGGTGACTCAAGACACGGTTTTCAAGTGGTTCAAAGGTTAAAATCCTTCTACTCCACTAGTCAATGTTATTGCTCTATTCTGGGTGTATCATTACAGGATATTTCTTACAAGAGATAATCCAACCACTATTAATTCCCAAGGTCTCCATATTTATAGGAGAAGGCACCTGGGAGTTGGTAAGAAGGTCATCCCATGACCTTCTTACCTATCATATCAACTCTGTGACATTCATGATTAATTCCTAAACCTGACACACAAGTGTGGTCAAATCAATAGGTAAGGAGATAATGGGCCGCACGGCCCAACCCAATCGTGGGTGTCTAAATACGCACGTTCCTGCTGCGTGTCCGAGAAGTCAGGGGTATATCAGACACGTGCACTCTGATATATGCACGTTTACCTTGCGTGTGTTGACTTTACAAAGGGTCATAGTCTCCATATCCAGCTCGTACCACGAGCTGGATACTTAACTCGACCTTCGTCCTTCAGAGTCCGGACTTAGGTCTTAGGCAATCTTGGCGAACCCTTGGGTTACCTCGAGCTAAGGAGGTACGACCTTATGACGGAAGCTTCGGTCTTGGGGATGTCCACGAGATAATCATGATTAGGTCGCAGCTCAGCCCGCTAATCAGCCCGTGGGAAAATCAGGGCGTACATCTGCCCCCCAAGCCCCTGCTCGTGGTATACCACGTCGTATAAGATCACAGTAGGGGCTTTTAGGCTTCCCCATGAACTCTTCACATTCCACCTCTTACACAGGCGCCTGATACGTGGAACATCGTGGTTGGTGATGGTACGTCTTACGAGAACCGCATTTAATGGCCTAGCCTATGCCCATCCATCGTTTCATATTTCGAGTGGAGGGCCTCGGATCCCTCATCAGGGCCATCCAACGGCCCTCTACACGAGACTCTTCACGTATATAAAAAGGGGTGGCCACCCTACGCATGGGCCACCCTTTCATTTGAAATTTCTTAGAACTTCTCTCCTTATTCTCTTCAGCGCTCAAGAAGCTCAGACGTAAGGATTTCTTCAAAGCTTTGGAAGCCAATACTCCGACAAAGCTTTCACCTAGGCGATACCTTCATCCACCTCCCAGCCAAACACTGTAAGTCTCCCGACCATGTGTGTTTTGAAAATATATTTCACTGTAGCTTAGGTAAATATTTTACATTAGCCGCATGCAAGGGTTTACTGGGTTTTGTGGATACGGAGGGTGAAAGCCTTTTTAGGTTAGGGTATTTTTGCTGTAGGAAATCACTTAAGAGTATGGTTTACAAGATGCTTTTTCTGGGTAGGAGTTTTGGAACTTTTGGGTGCAAAACCGGGTAGCTTAGGGAACACGCTTCACAGGCGGTTTTGCAATTTTTTGCCTACTGAAACTTTCCCCCCAAGGCAAATTCTATCCTGACCCTCCTAACACACGAATTCTGAGTAATCGGGGATCTGTTAGGAGCACAGGCACGTGTTCATTGAACCGCGTGGTCCCACTCTCCACGGGCTGGGCTTACCTCAGCTCGTGCAAATAACATTTGATTTTTCCTCACGCTTGGGTCGCCTTTTCTGAAATATTTTCTTTTGTTCGTTAGGCGACCAGATGGCACCGAAAAGGAACGCTCCCAAGAAGACCGTCAGCAGCTCGGCCTCACAGCAGGACAAAGGAAAGGCGGTGATGCCGGACTCCCCAATCCCCAACTTTGGGCCGGCGGTGGAGCAAGAGGTTGAGGTCGCCCCCGATGCCTTCTTTGAGGCGGAGAGGATCGTCTCAAAGGTCACCGACCAGGCGAAGATCAAAAAAATATTTCTCTCCCACAACATCGCCCTGGGGAGAACATCTGTGGTGGCCCGACCTCCCGCGGAAGGCAAGCGGAGTTGCGCGCCGCTCGACGAGGTATTCGCGGCCTGGAGCGGCGAGCATTTCAAGGCGGGGCATTCCTCTCGCTGGACCAGTATTTCACAGACTTCCTCAATTATGTGAGGTTGGCACCGTTTCAGCTCCCCCCCAACTCTTATCGGTTGTTGGCGGGGTTGAAATATCTATTTTTGAAGCACGAGTGGGAGGTCCCCACTCCAGCGGACATTTTCTACCTCAAGGCCAGCCCGGATCAGTGGGGGCGAGGCGACGGGTTTTACTACTTAACCCGATTCCCCAATACGGCCGTGGTCATCGAGCTGCCCAGCAACCCCAATGACTTCAAGGATCAATTCTTCATGCCGACGGAGTTCAGGAATTGCGAGCTCCACTACTTCAATCGTCCTCGTAAGTGTTTTTCATCCTTAGCTCGTAAATTAAGTTTCGTTTTAGCTCCTCCTGCACCCCTTTCTGACTTAGACTAATTCTGCAGCCATCTTCGCGAGGACAGAGAAATCTGTGACCCTCGGAGCCCAATACGAGACGCTGGCGGGCTTGCCCCCCAGCGAGAAAGATTACCGTGTGCTCGTAACAGACGAGACGATGATAGCCTACAAGCTGATTTTCCCAAATCAGACTTTAAACCTCAGGAGGCCCCGGGGGCTTCCCCCAGCTCGCGACACCAGACCCATCATCATGGAGGAGGTCGTGGGAGACGAAGACGAGGAGGACGA
Organism: Humulus lupulus; assembly: GCF_963169125.1. Classification (NCBI taxonomy): domain Eukaryota; kingdom Viridiplantae; phylum Streptophyta; class Magnoliopsida; order Rosales; family Cannabaceae; genus Humulus; species Humulus lupulus. The sequence goes on along the minus strand of NC_084794.1, from coordinate 75,057,130 downwards.
GGGTGACGAAGTTCCCCTCGTGAGGGATAGGAAGCGAGCCTTGGAGGTCGCCCAGAGGACGGGCGAGGAGAGGATCCAATCCGGAGCAGCCGCGGGTCCTTCTGGCCAAGGTAACTCTTACATGTTTAGGAGTCTAGATAGGGCCACAGCAGACCCTCGGCTGGCTAGGTTCAATCCTGGGCAGCTCGTCCATTGTCACCAAAATGATCCGGACCTGAATACCACCCTGCTCCATTGTGTTGACCAGCTTGTGCTGGACTACCAAGATAGCCGGCCTAGGGGTACCGTAGTAGTAGATAACACCCTAGCCTTTAGGTCGATCTTATTCGAGGAGTATGGGACCAACCTTCGTACATGGCCATCACTCCGGAGGGGTGTCGTAGCTTTGGGGCTTAGGCAATACATAGAGGAATCTAGCCCTGAGTCAGACTGGGACCTAGAACTTGCGCCAGCTCGGGAAGTAATCGACTTAGATTCTTCTTCTAGCTCGGGGGGTAGGATTCCCTTAGTATTCATATACTTTTTATCTTTACCCCTTTGTTTTTGTATCTATATGGTTGCTAACTCGTACTAACCATGTTTTTGTTTTGACAGAAGAGATGTCTCAGCCCGAGGAGAGCCTGCGAGGTGCGGTCTTCGGGGGTAACCCCTCAGCTGGGCCAAGAATGAAAAGGCCCCGGACGTCCAAGAACGCCGCTGGGGTCCCCACCAAGTCTCCGGCTAAGGAGAAGGAGCAAACCCCGGCTGCCCAAGTCGCGTGAGCGATTCTTCCTGCCGCAAGGGGAAGCAACATGCCTCCACCCCCTCCGCGAGCTCCAGCCGCCGCTCGGGACGTAGCAACGAAGCTTGGGACTTTGGCGGCTGTACCCTCCGATGTACGCATCCCAGTCAATCCTCAGGACCTGGAGAAGATCCCCGAGGCCTTCCGGGGAACGGTGTATGAGTCGGCGAACTACGCCGTCAGCCATATATATAGGTTCACCGAGAAGGAGCTCCGGGCCATCGAGACACTGAGCCCGGTGGGCGTGCTGGAGTCTTCATTGGGCATGGCCATGATGGTAAGCTAACTTACTTTTTCATGGTTTTTATCATTACACTTTGCTGTGCTTTTCCTTTTCCTTTTTTCTAAGGCAATTGTCTTTTCAACTTCGCAGAGCGCCGTTGCCCTTCATCGGAGCATTGTGAGGACCAAAACTCAGCTCGAGGACATGAGGAGCGAGCACCAGACTACCCTGCAGGCGGCTAAGGATGCCTTGGCGGCCTCGCAGGTCGAGTTGGAAAAAATCCGCTCGAAGGTTCAAAAGCTCGAGACCTCTCTCGCCACCTTGCGGACAGACCTAGATGCCGCGAAGACTAAGGTCCAGGTCGCCTAGGTTGCCTTAGAGGTCGAGCGGACAACTTCGGAAAAGTCCATGGAAGATCTGTTCTACCATTGCTGGGTCTACAATCCAGATGCAGACTTCTCCTTCGTGTCAGCGAGCCTCTGGGAGCGCTTGCTGGTGAAGTTCCAAGCTCGCTTTGATAAAGAGGCGCCCTCGGAGACCAAGGATGGTTCTGGCGTAGCTGAGCAAGGCGAGACGGCGACCTCCAAGGGGCCACCTGGCAGAGCTTAGGGCGTTTCTTTTCTTGTGCCCTTCAATATTTTTAAATACTTTTTATGTAACCTTTGCATGAGGTGCTTTCACCTCAAGACAATTTGATTTAACGCTTTCAATTGATCCTCTTTTTTTTTCTTTACGCGCTTTGGTTACAATTTCTTGAAAAACTTAGTTCGTGCTAACTTTTAACCATATCTCGAGCTCTTTAGGAAGAACAACAATCAATAGATTTAAATTATCCTCTAAGTTTTATGACCTGGTTAGGACCAGGAACTTAATTTGAAAACTTAGTTCGCGTTAACTTTTATCCATATCTCGATCTCTTTAAGAAGAACAACGATCAATAGATTTAAGTCAACTTCTAAGTTTTATGACCCGGTTAGGACCAGGAACTTAATTTGAAAACTTAGTTCGTGTTAACTTTTATCCATATCTCGAGCTCTTTAAGAAGAGCAACGATCAATAGATTTAAATCAACTTCTAAGTTTTATGACCCGGTTAGGACCAGGAACTTAATTTGAAAACTTAGTTCGTGTTAACTTTTATCCATATCTTTTTATGACCCGGTTAGAACCAGGAACTTAATTTGAAAACTTAGTTCGTGTTAACTTTTATCCATATCTCGAGCTCTTTAAGAAGAACAACGATCAATAGATTTAAATCAACTTCTAAGTTTTATGACCCAGTTAGGACCAGGAACTTAATTTGAAAACTTAGTTCGTGTTAACTTTTATCCATATCTCGTGCTCTTTAAGAAGAACAACGATCAATAGATTTAAATCAACTTCTAAGTTTTATGACCCGGTTATATCCAGGATAGGACTTAGTTAGCGTTTAATCCTTATCAATATCTCGTGTTTTTTAAGAAAAACAATGGTCAATCGATATGAATCAACTTTTAAGTCATTAAGGAGACCTGGTTATATCCAGGCACCATATGCCCCCCAAGTAACTGGGAAAGGGTCTTTCGTGGTTACTTTAGATTATACTTGCAAACATGTACAAAAAGCTGATTCTCATTCATACATAAAATTTCTTTAGGTGGATGGCGTTCCAAGTCCGCGGGACCGCCCCTCCATCAAGCTGAGCTAACTTATAAGCTCCCTCCTTGATGATTTCGATGACCTGGTATGGTTCTTCCCAGTTCGGTCCTAAAACTCCATCTTTGGGATCTTTCCCGGCCAGGAAAACTCTCCTTAGGACCAAGTCGCCAACGCTAAAGGCGCGTTTTTTGACTTTGGAGTTGAAGTAGCGAGTGATTTTCTACTGATAATGGGCGAGCTGGAGTTGCGAATCCTCTCGCCTCTCTTCAACTAGATCGAGGGAATGGCACAGGAGCTCGTGGTTTCGATCTTGGTCGTAAGACTGGACTCTATGCGAAAGCACCTTAATTTCAACGAGGAGGACTGCCTCACTCCCAAAGGTTAGGGAAAAGGGAGTATGACCCGTAGGAGTCCGATGCGAGGTCCAGTATGCCCATAGGACCTTGGGGAGCTGTTCTGGCCAGACCCCCTTTGCTTCATCTAATCTCTTCTTGAGGCTCGCCTTTAGGGTCTTGTTGACAGCTTCGACCTGGCCATTCGCCTGAGGATAGGCCACGGAGGAGAAACTTTTCACAATTCCGTGTCTTTCGCAAAATTCGGTGAATAGGTCGCTGTTGAACTGAGTGCCGTTATCGGAAATGATCTTCTTGGGTAGGCCGAATCGACAGATAATGCTTTTAACCACGAAATCAAGCACTTTCTTGGAAGTTATCATCGCCAAGGGTTCTGCCTCAGCCCACTTTGTAAAGTAGTCGATGGATACCACGGCGTAACGGACCCCGCCTCTTCCAGTGGGGAGGGCGCCAACAAAGTCTATCCCCCAAATGGCAAACGGCCATGGGGACGAGATCATCTTCAGCTCGACTGGAGGAGCTCGGGCAACTGCAACGAATCGCTGGCACTTGTCGCACTTCTTCACGTATGAGATCGAGTCTTTGGACAGAGTTGGCCAGTAATATCCTTGCCTTAGGACCTTTAAGGCCAAGCTTTGCCCCCCAGTGTGGTATCCGCAAAATCCTTCATGCACTTCCTGCAGGATGGCCTTTGCTTCGCCTAGAAGAACACACCGGAGGAGAGGTAGGGAGTGCCCACGTCGGTACAACACCCCATCGACTATCGTATACCTAGGAGCTTGGTACAGGACTCGTCGTGCATCGTTACGTCCCTCAGGCAGCTTGCCTTAGGCGAGATATTCAAGGATGGGGGTCATCCAGGTTGGCCTGGCATCGATCATCTCGACCTCCGTCCTGACATCTCCTACGCTTGTTTTCTCCAAGAATTCGACTGGTACTAGTCCCAAGGTCTCCGTTTCTCCAGAGGTGGCGAGCTTGGCAAGAGTGTCCGCGTTAGCGTTCTGCTCTCGAGGTATCTGTTCGATCGAGCTTCGCTCAAATGCGGACAGCTCAACTTTTACCTTTGCCAGATAGGCGGTCATCTTGGGTCCCCGTGCTTGATATTCGCCCAGGACCTAGTTTACCACGACCTGGGAGTCACTGAAGCACTGGATGGAGTTCGACTTCAACTCCTGGCCTCCCTTAGCCCGGCCAGCAAAGCTTCATATTCGGCCTCCTTGTTGGAGGCTTTGAATCCGACTCTCAGCACCGAGTGGAATCTATGTCCCTCAGGGGATATCAAAATGATTCCAACTCCGGAGCCGTTCTCGTTGGATGAACCATCTACAAAGACCCTCCACGAAGCCGAGGGCGAGGTGACCTGGGGTGAGTCTTCTGTGGGATCCTCCTGGAATCCCGTGCATTCTGCCATAAAATCGGCCAAGGCCTGACCTTTTATAGCAGTTCGCGGAGTGTACAGATTCTTGATCTGACTGAGTTCGATGGCCCACTTTAACAAACGTCCCAATGCTTCAGGTTTTTGCAAAACTTGCCTTAAAGGCTGATCGGTCATGACGTGTATCGAGTGGGACTGGAAGTACGGTCTGAGCTTTCGCTATGCCGTGATAAGGCAGAATGCCAATTTCTCCATCAACGGGTATCGGGATTCAGCCCCGAGAAGTCTCTTGCTGATGTAGTAGACTGGCTTCTGAACTCGATCCTCTTCTCGTACCAATACGACACTAGCTGCATCCTCAGTAACAGCCAGGTAGAGAAAAAGAGGCTCTCCTGCCTTGGGTTTGGATAGCACGGGCGGCTCAGCCAAATGTGCCTTCAGGTCGAGGAATGCGCTTTCGCATTCTACTCACCATTCAAACTTCTTGTTTCCTCGGAGCAGGTTGTAGAAGGGCAAACACTTATTGGTGGACTGTGAAATAAACAGGTTGAGGGCTGCCACTCTTCCTGTCAGGCCTTGGACATCTTTTCGCGACCTAGGCGAAGGAAGTTCGAGCAATGATCTGATCTTGTCGGGGTTCGCCTCGATTCCTCGGGTATTGACTATGAACCCCAGGTATTTCCCTGACGCGACTCCAAAAGTGCATTTCTGTGGATTGAGCCTCATGCCATATTCCCGTAGTATCTTAAAACATTCTTCCAGGTCGGAAACATGGTTATCGGCGGTCTTTGACTTGACTAGCATGTCATCAACGTACACTTCCATGTTTTTTCCGATCTGGTCCGTGAACATTCTATTTACTAGCCTTTGGTAGGTAGCTCCGGCGTTCTTCAGACCGAACGACATGACCTTGTAACAATAGACGTTAGTCGGGGTCATGAAGCTGGTGTGTTCCTGGTCCGCCGGATTCATCGCAATCTGATTGTAGCCCGAGTACACATCCAATAAAGGACAAGAGCTCGTGCCCTGCCGTGGCATCCACCAACTGATCAATCCTTGGCAATGGAAAGCAATCCTTGGGGCAGGCTTTATTCAGGTCGGAGAAGTCTATGCAGGTCTGCCATTTCCCGTTAGACTTTGGAACTAGCACGGGGTTGGCGACCCAGATTGGAAACTTGGCTTCACGGATGAAGCCACATTTTTTTAGCCGGGCTACTTCTTCTTCTAGGGCTTCAGCCTGGGTTGTTCCTAAACACCTTTGCCTCTAGGACTTACCGGGAACACTCTTATCTAGATGAAGTGTATGCATGATGACACTCGGGCTGATTCCCACCATATCCTCGTGGGACCAGGCAAACACGTCCAGGTTATCTCGCAGAAACTTGGTCAGCTCCGCCTTCCTCTTGCTACAGAGGTTTTTCCCGAGCTTGACCATCCGTGATGGATTCTGCGGATCAATGTTCACTTCCTCGAGCTCCTCAATCGCCTGGAGCTCAGATCTGTCCTCGCCTACTCGGGGGTCAATATCCTCACTTAAGACGACATTTTCCCCCTCGGCGCTATGAGGTTTTTCAATCTCAGGATCTGCTAAGGTTTCCTGAGATTCCTCTTCACCTTGAATGGCCATTGTCAGCTGTCCGGGTTTATATTTTCCCTTCATGGAAATGCTATAGCATTCCCAAGCAGCGAGCTGATAGCCATGGATAGTGCAGATTCCCGTAGAAGTAGGGAATTTCATCGCGAGGTGGCGAATGGACGTGATGGCCTCGAAAGCTATGAGCGTAGGTCGTCCCAAAATGGCGTTGTAGGCAGCGGAGCAGTCAATGACCACGAACTCGAGGAGTTTGGAGAATGTCCGAGATCCTTCACCTAGGGTGATCACCAGCTCGATCATCCCTATCGCTGTTGATCCTTCTCTCGAAAAACCATACAACATCATGGAGGTTGCCTTCAACTCGATGACAGTCAAACCCATCTTCTCTAAGGTGGATTGGAATAGGATGTTCACCGAACTCCCGTTGTCTATCAGTACCCTCCTCACTCTCTGATTGGCGAGCTGGACTGCTACAACCAGAGGATCATTGTGAGGGAACTAGACATGGCCCGCATCTTATTCCGTAAAAATGATTGGTTACCTCTCCAATCACTGCTGCTTTGACTGACGTTGTTCTGGGACGAACTCCACTCCGTTATGAGCCTTTAGTTCGTTCACGTATCTCTTCTGGGCGCCTCTGCTCGTGCCGGCCATGTGTAGACCTCCAGAGATGGTGGATATCTCTCCTCCTACCACAGGAGGAGGAACATCCTGGTCTACCCGAGACCCGGGCCGACTGGCCGGGATTTCCGGAGCAGGTCGGCTTGCTGGAACCCTGTTCCGTGCGTAATGAGCCAAGGGGCCGGCTCGAATGAGAGTCTGGATCTCATCCTTTAGATGCCTACAATCGTCGGTATTGTGGACAACATCGTTATGAAAACGGCAAAACTTGGAAGTGTCTCTCTTCCCCTTGTGGTGCTTTAATGGCTCCGGCTTCTTCCAGGGGACTCGAGTAGAGTTGGCTAGGAAGATATTCTCCCTAGACTGGGTGAGCTCGGTATAAGTCGCGAAGACGGGCTTAAACTTGTCTACGGACTTATTCTTCTTTTGACCGTGTTGGCTGCCTTCACCATTCCCCTTTCTTTTGCCTCCTCCGAGCTGGTTGTTCTGTGTGACGTTCTGGGTCGCTGCCACGACCTCCGTCCCCACTCCAGTGGGCTGCTCAGGGACCTGGCTGGTTCCTGCAGCAGAAGCTTCGGCCTCCTCCAAGTTGATCCATTTTTCGGCTCTATTAAGGAATTCATTAACCGAGCTGACTCCCTTCCTTTGTGTATCCTTCCAGAGATCTCCTCCGACGAGGATTCCAGTTCTCATGGCCAAGAGCTTGGAGCTATCATCCGCATCTCTAGCTCGAGCAGCAACGTTCGCGAATCTGCTCAGGTAGGCCTTCAGAGTCTCACCGGGCTGCTGCCTCACGTTAGCCAGGGAGTCAGCCTGAACATAGGTGGCCTGGGAGGCTCGGAATGCCCTTTTGAAATCTGCCGAGAAAGTCTTCCAGGAGCTGATTGACTGCTTTTTACCTTGTTTGAACCACTGCCTGGCAGGCCCAGTCAGTGTGGAAAGGAAGATTAAACATCTCAGCTCGGGGCCGATGTTGTGAGCCATCATCAAGGTGTTGAACATTCCTAGATGATCCGACGGGTCTTTGTCTCCATTAAACTTTGACAGGTGCGGCATACGAAAGCCAGGCGGGTACGCCGTTGCTGCTATACTGGGGGCGAAGAGTTCCATCTCGTCCCCTGAATCGTACTCATCTTTTTCTTTTTCTGTCAGGAGCTTCCTCATCAGCTCCTCCATCTGAGTTAGGCATTCGAGGGTTTGGTCCTAGTGTCCTTGGTTATTCCGGGGCTGCTCAACAGCTCCGGATCCATTGTACATATTTGGTGGGTTATTTCCCCTCCTATCTTAAGATAGGTTATTTGGGGCATTCCCTCCGTTACGTACTTCGGACAGGGCCCCCCCTGAGCGAGCGTGGCTGTCTCCTCCCACCTGCTCCCCTCTATGGGAGTTGAGGCGATCTCGAAGGTCGCCCCCTTGGGTGACTCGAGGACTTTGCGCCTAACTCAAACGCTGGCGCAGGTCTACCCCAGAGAGATCACTCCGGCGACTGCCGGTCCAGTGGCTCCTGCTAGATAGGCTTGGAGTCCGCCTTTGGTGGTGAGTACCTGGGCTTCCCCCTGGCGCCCTGCTACGCCGAGAAGGTCCAGCTGATGTCAGATCTCTCCTGCTACTTCCATAAGCAGGAATATCTTGAACGGGTTGAGGAGGAGACGGATATCTGATCGGAGACGAAGGATGCCTGACTGGAGAGGCGATCCTGGTTCCGTCAGGTCGGATTAGATTTGGTGGGGCCCTTTCGGCCCTGCCGACCCGCTGGTCTCGCGCCTGGCGATCTGGATGAGGCGCAGGACGATTGTTGGGGACAGGCTGATGCTGTGAGCCCTCCCCAAATCTCCTTCGGGAATTTCCTCGAGCTCTCCTGGGCGCGCTCGAGGATGGCTGGGAGCTAGGAGTCGACGTTCTGACCGAACGGATGTATTGCTGTTGTTCAGCTCTAGGCATACCTCTGAAGTCTGCCTCTCGATGGTGTGATGAAGGAGTGGAGTTGGGCGTCGGAAGTCTGTCTGAATGGCTACGCCTGGATCGATTACCCCAGCGAGACATAGAAGCCTCGCCTTGCCTCTCTCCGACGTTAACGTCGGTTGTGAGAGGGGGTAGTCGGGCTAGCACATCTTTGATATGTTGACTAGCTATTGCTAGCTGGCTCCTCAGTTGAGCATTCTCCATTTCCACCGCAATGTAATAACATGGGTTCAGGTTAGGCGGTCGAGGTGCCGAACTTCCAGTATCATCTTGGGTCGTCGGCTGTTTTCCTGGCCGCTGCTGGACTTCAGGAACTTGTTCACCAGGGGTGGCAGTATGATGAGCCTCATGCCCATCATGTTGCTCTGCCTCGTTACCGTGCCTGGATCGAGTTGTCACCATAGTCGGATGTTTGCGACAGCACTGAATCGGACTTGCTCTCAATGAAAGCACCAAATTGTTGACACGGTTCTTCTCCAACAGGTAATTAAGAGAAGAAGAGAAAGGGATTAGTGCTAATAATGAACCGAAACAGATATATGATCTTAAGAAATGGAAAGGTGACTCAAGACACGGTTTTTAAGTGGTTCAAAGGTTAAAATCCTTCTACTCCACTAGTCAATGTTATTGGTCTATTCTGGGTGTATCATTACAGGATATTTCTTACAAGAGATAATCCAACCACTATTAATTCCCAGGGTCTCCATATTTATAGGAGAAGGCACCTGAGAGTTGGTAAGAAGGTCATCCCATGACCTTCTTACCTATCATATCAACTCTGTGACATTCATGATTAATTCCTAAACCTGACACACAAGTGTGGTCAAATCAATAGGTAAGGAGATAATGGGCCGCACGGCCCAACCCAATCGTGGGTGTCTGAATACGCACATTCCTGGTGCGTGTCCGAGAAGTCAGGGGCATATCAGACACGTGCACTCTGATATATGCACGTTTACCTTGTGTGTGTTGACTTTACAAAGAGTCATAGTCTCCATATCCAGCTCGTACCACGAGCTGGATACTTAACTCGACCTTCGGCCTTCAGAGTCTGAACTCAGGTCTTAGGCAATCTTGGCGAACCCTTGGGTTACCTCGAGCTAAGGAGGTACGACCTTATGACGGAAGCTCCGGTCTTGGGGATGTCCACGAGATAATCATGATTAAGTCGCAGCTCAGCCCGCTAATCAGCCCGTGGGAAAATCAGGGCGTACAATTAGATTAAAGAGTTTAATTAATAATCTAGTTTATTGGAGATTCGTATTATAGGTCAATGGTCTCCATGTCTCCTTTGTCCTACATTGTCAAGGGTAAAGATTTCAAAAAGAAGATTTATAGAGAGAATTATTAAATTGCAAATGAATTAATTTTCCAGGGCAATGAAATTATTATGTGATAATTATGGGTTGTGAATTATTTAATTAATTAACTACATAATTTTTATTTTGAAAAATTTTATGTTAAAATAAATATTAATAATGTTTTGATTAATATTTGAGATAGTTTAATTATTATCTTATAATAAGATATTTATTTAAAACATATATCTTTAAGATAACGTTAATTTATTTTTGGATAAATATCTTGTCTTAAAATTAATTAAACAAACCAATGAGAAAATCAGGATAGACTCTAGTGGTGCCAAATAGTGAGTGACGATATTTCTCATCTCTAGGATTTGAATTTTGAATTAATTTGTTTATTTAATTATATTTAATTATTCTTTTTTAAATATGATTTAAATTAAATGGTAATTAATCAATTTTATTTTAAATTAAAAATAAATATTAATTGAATTAGTTAATTATATTTTTATGAGAGATAAACTCTATTCCTATCATCATGACTGATATTAATGATTCCCTACCCAAATATGTTGCCTATTCTGATTTTTCATTATTTAATACCAACACACCATTGATAGTCTTTCCATGGGCAATGCGATTTGGGACCTTGAGTAGGCATTGCAGGATCAACAAATGCAGGTGCCCAAAGAGTTTGGGCAATATTGGTTGTGAAAGCATTGGGTTACTAGAATTTTGATTTTTGATTTTTGATTTGGGTATGAGGGAGAGGTCAAATATTGATTCTGGGTTGTGACGTCGATTGGCATGGGAAGATTTCTTTGTGTTCTTTTTTTTTTAGGAGGTGAGCTATTTTTTTTTTCCAAAAAGGAAGTTCAGTGGTTGTTGAATTTTAATTTTATTTGTTTAATGTTTTATTTGAATTTAAGTTTTAATTTTTTTTAATGAATTATCAATCAAATCAAATTCAATTTTTTGTATTATTTGTATGGAGCTAATTAAAATTTATATATTTTTTTATTTTTATGTTTTAATATTCTTTATATAGACATTTTATTAAATTAAAATGGGTTTATATCTTTTGTACTATGTGTTTTGTCTCATTATTTGTTTAGACCATATATTTTTGACAAATTGCTTTTTCGGATATTGTGTTTGTAAAATAGTTTAAATAGACCCATAAATCCGATTTTGATGAAAGAAAAAATTGAATATAATAACACAATTATCAGGCTGAATAACTGTACTTTTGTGAATTATTTGTACTGAATTGATAGCTTGGTAATTATTTGTAATTTTAGTTCAAAATTTTTTATCAAAATCGAATTTAGAAGTCTATTTGAACTATTTATAGAATACAATATCAAATTTTTTTTTTTTTGTTAAAACGCAAGATCTAAATAGGTAATAAGAGAAAAAATAAAATCGAAAAAAGGATAAACAGTTAACAAGACAAAGTTTTTTTTAAATAAAATTATAATTTACTTTTCATTTTAAAATTTAATAAATTAAAAATAATATGGGCCAATAAGGTGTAGCTGGTAAAATTAATAAATTAAAAGTAATTTGGGCCAATAAGGTGTAGTTGCTGCCACTGTAGGTCCATAGTTAGATTTAAGGGCTTTTTTCATAAGATACAACTATTATAAAGAAACAATATATAATAATGATGCAATATTTTCTATTTTCATTATTATTGCAAAATAGTCAATCTTGTAGAATATCATAAAATAACGATGGGTGTTAATGGAAATCAAAAACCAATCATTACCGTAAATAAAATATCCCATCATTAATATTTTGTTATTTAACCCAATTAAAAGTACACAATAAAACTGTTTACTCGTCCATTAAAATTACAGAGCAAGAAAAAATTGTGGCAAAGATCTTCAAAAAAATCTATAGATTCTGGTAACTCAAAACTATCCGCCAACATAAACTAATAGGTTTATAGTACACTGCTCCCCAATTGCAACATAAACCAATAGGTTTATAATTCTCTGCAATACTTCACAACCAATAGGTTTATATTACTAACAGTTGATCAAATATGCATGTTAATTATTATTAAACATATATTTAACTAATTAGTTTATATTTGATGTAAACAATCATGTTGATGCTAAATATCACATTTCCTAAAAAATACTAATAAGTTTATTCAAATACATCAAAAAATATAATAGTATTTCAAGAAACTAACAAGTTTATTCAAATACATAAAAAAATATAATAGCATTTCAAGAAACTAACAAGTTTATTATTTATATTTCATAAAAGCTAAAGAAAGTTATTTCAGAAAGGCTTCAAAATAAGGAAACTACTCTAAAAAAAACTTTCTGGTTTATTACATAACAATATAAAACCAAACACTTTATAAGAATATGTTTCAAAGTAAAAATAAACTCAAAAGATGGGAAGAGGCTGCCACATGCAGTGGTCCTCCATGGATGCCGATTGACTAGAAACAACCGATGGGAAGAGGGAGAGAAGGAGAAAAATATGGATTTTATTTTACTTTTTTGGTATCTTTTTTATTTTTTTAATATTATAATATCCCCTATCATAATTAAAAATATAGTAATAATAGTGTGGAAGTTAAAAATGGAAGATATTTGTTGACGTCGTTTTTCGTCAACTTAAAATGTAGAGCACGTAAACAGTAATAACTATGACAAAGAAAAATAATACAGTAAAACAATGAGAGTTTTTTTACGTGGTTCAGCAGTTAACTCTGCTTAGTCCACGAGTCAATTTTATTAAGATTTTAGAGTTCTCTGGAAATCCTTCAGGGAAGAATCCTCCAGAATTTCTCTCCAGATCACAAAAATTCGGTCATTTATAAAGGCACATGACATCTCTATTTATAGAGGAGATCTCAGAATCCAATCCCACACGTTTCGAGAAGTTATTCTGTAAATTAATAAATTTAATTACTTTAAAGTTTGTAACTTCTATATACAAGGAAACGTCCCCTGAAGACCAGCGGGCATATAACAGACTAGTTAATATCCCTTTAATGTAGGGGAGTTACAACAATAAATATCTTTTAAACGCATGGACCGCGTCTCATCAGATGACCCATTACGTTGTTCGAGATCGGTAATCAGTATCATGTCGGACTAGGTCTTTAGGTAAATTATGAGCTAGTCACTTTACCCCAAGACCAGCTTGGAGCGGGTGAATACCACCGAGGCCATTATACTCCGAGCTTATACTCTTGCCGAGCTCGGGCTACTTGATCCGAAGACACCCGACAACGGATGTACTCCGATGCTACGTCTTTCGAGCTTAGATATCATTCCGAGGTTACATATCTTGGAGGTTGCCACCTTTCTTCAAGGGTTTGACACCTAGATCACGAACATGTACTTTAGACATCACGAGCTTACACCTGACGAGTCCAGCTTTCAAGCTCACACTCTCAGGTCTCGAAATCTAGGTGTAACAATATTAATAAAGCAATTGAGTAAAATGTGTGAGATATATTGAAATCAAGTATAAACTTTCTATTTTTAAGTAAATTGACGCACAAATTTAAATTAAATATAAAAGTTAAAATTAAAAAAAATGTAACGAATTTAATGTAAATAAAACATATAAATGTACTAAAAAATATATAAATATAGAAAATGGTCTTAATAGTGTGATTTGAGTTTGTTTTTGTTTTAAGAAAAAAGTATGATTTTCCCAAATATTTAATGGGATGGAGTCACCGCTGCACCAAAATAAGTATTTGGGTAGTATTGTTGTCAAAAAAATTTACACAAATATTTAATTTAAGTATTACAAAAACAACTACTTAACTAGTTTCCCACAAATTTTCCAATATGTATATATAGAAGATATTTGTTACACCCAGATTTCGAGCTATGTTAAGAAAGTTGGATTCGCAAACAAGTGGACTCATAAGGTTGGAAATATGCTTCAGGATTAAATATCGAGCCTGCAGGACATAGACGACCTCGGATATGGTGACCTCGAAGTGATCATGATCTTGAAAGGTAGCTCCAGAGACGCATCCATCCTCAGGGATGACCCCGAATCAGGGGTCCCGAGCTCGACGCACATACGATCTCGAAAGCTATGTGACCTCGGGAGATATCTCTAGCTCGAAAGATGACGGGAAACCTGGGAGGCTAAAGCCTTAGAGATACGTGATAACCACCTTGAATATCTATAAGTGTTGTAAATACGAGATGTAATCCTCATTTATTATTGTAAATCTCCTAGAATCGTGGGATATTATTTGGTCAGTTATACGTCCCCCGGTCTTCAGGGGACGTTTCCTTTTATATCTGATTATAGGCATTTAAAGCCATTTATTTTATATACACAAAAAGAGTAACTACCCAAAATATGTGGGATAGTATTCTGCAGCCTTCTCTATAAATAGAGAGGTTAAGCACCATTGTAAGGGACCAAAAATTCTGATCTTTGAGAGAAAACTCTGAAGAATTCATGCTGAAGAATTCTCAGAGATAATCTTGAGTATTAATAACAGAGACTCGTGGACTAGGCAGATTTAACTGCTGAACCACGTAAAAATCATGTGTTTATATTGTTTTATTTCAATTGGCCATTAACAGTTATTGTTTACGTGCTCTTCTTTCACTGTTTGACGAAAAACGGCATCAACAGTTTGGTGCTTTCATTGAGAGCCTTAAGCATTCATCCCTGAGAAAATCATGGCCACAAACAATCAGAACACCCCTGATGAAAATTACCCAAGACGTCCTGGAAAACAACCAATGGAGAACCCGGATGTTGAAGAGAGAAGTGGGTCCTCTGATTCCCGGGGACCACCTCCTCCACCAAGAGATGAGGATATATACTACAATCATGAGCGGTACGTTCCTATTGTGGAACTTGAAAACCGGCAACTGAAGCAGCTGTTGGCAGAGGCCAACAAACGGAATGAGAAGTTGACAAGGATAGACGCAGAGGCGCAGGTGGCTCAGCCCCCGCCTCCGCGCGAAAACCAAGTCCCTCCTCCAAGGGACGTACATGTTCCTCCCCTGAGGCCCCGCGGGCGTCCACGAAAGGATGCTGCCACAAGGAGGCCAACTCAACCTCCGGCACCAGCAGAGCCATCCGCTCCACCTAGGCCCCAGAGGAGTACTCGAGCTCGGGCCCCGGCTAACCCGCCTGTAGAAGTGCCTGCAGGAGCTGAGAATAACTGAACCCCTGCAGAGGCTCGGACTCAGGTACCTGGGAGCGCACCGAATGCGACTGACCCATCTCGGGAAAATTCTGGACCCTCTAGGCCACAACAAGGGTGGCAGCCACCGTCGCCTATACGGTTCCCTCCGTCACCATAAGATATCCTTCGCCCCCACACAGAAACGCTCAACCTGTTCGAGATCATGATCAAGGGCATGCGGGAGAAAGACAAAGAAACAGAGAGACTTTCCAGGAGAGGAGAGGCGCTCCATCTGAGAGAAGGCAGAAGTAAACATGACCGAGGTCGTAAGAATACTGGAAGTCGCAAGAATCATCCCGACCTGCGAAATCATCTGAATCAGAGTCGGGGGAATGGAGATCAAACAAATCCGGACCTAAGGGATCGCTTGAATAAGCGTAGAGATCCCTTGCGAAGACGCGAGCCTGGAATCACTATCAATGACAGTCAATTCCAGACAGCACCTCCTACTGACCCAGTCCAAGAAAGAATCGATCAGCTCGAAAGAGCCTTTAGGCTTTTAAAGAATGAATGAGGAAATGGTCGATATGAGGACTCTGATGAGGAGCTCGAGCCGTTTGTTCCCCATATTTCTGACACTCAATTTCCTCAAGGGTTTCGGATTCCTCACGTCCCTACGTTTGAAGTAAAGACCGACCCGTGTAGTCACCTGAGCACGTTCAACACTATCATGAGAGCCAGTAACGTGGGTTACGAGCTCAGGTGCATGTTGTTTCCAACATCATTGGCAGGACCTGCCAAAAGTTGGTTCGAAAAGTATAAGAGACACTCAATAACCTCATGGGAGCAGTTGTCCAAAGACTTTAAGAAGCAGTTCAGAGCAATGGTAGGGGTCAGACCAGAAGCATCCACCTTAACTAATGTCCGGCAGCAACCGGGCGAAACATTGAAGAGTTACTTGACAAGATTTAATCTGGAAGTAGCCCGAGCTCGGAATGTGGATGACAGTGGACACCTCATGGCTATCCGAGCTGGCGTATTACCGGGAAGTGCCCTTTGGGAAGACATGCAAGGGAAACCGGTAAGGTCGATAACCGAGTTTAACAGACGAGCACAGAGGTTTGTCAATGTAGAGGAAGCGAGGTCGACGCTCAAAGCGACCTCCCAGTCTGAAACTACAACAATAAACATCAACTCTGCCTCAACCTCGGCGGACCCAGCGGCACCAAAGCCTGCTTCGGAGAACCCATCCAAGAGGAAAAAGAACGAAGGAAGTAACCCCGAAACGGAGGGAGGAAAGAAAAAGAAAGGGGAGAGGTATTTCTCCCTGTATAAGGTATACACCGAGCTCAATGAGTCTCGAGAGAACATATACCTGGCTAATGAGAACCAGGTCCCCTTTAGGCGCCCTGACCCGATGAGAAATCAAAAATCCAAAAGGGATTCCAGTAAACATTGTCGGTTCCACAGAGACACCGGACATACAACCGATGAATGTCGACAACTGAAGGACGAGATCGAAGGGTTGATCTCGAGAGGTTACTTCCGGCATTATGTCAAAAACCAGAGTACTGGACAGGCAGCCGCAAGCCAGAGAGTAGCCGCGCCTCCGACCACGCAAAACAATAGCTCCCGATCTCGGGAAGAAGATAGGCCCCCGCCGATAGATGGAGAGGATGTAATAACCATCTCGGGAGGGCCTCATCTCGCAGGAAGGGGCAGGAATGCCCAAAAGAGGTATGTTAATGAGTTGAAGACAAGGGACAGGTCTCCTTATGAACCCGAACCTAGGGCGCCAAAAAGCCAGAGAATTGAAACACAACCTATAACCTTCACCGAGGAAGACGCCTCCCATGTTCAATTCCCTCATCATGATCCAATGGTTATTACTCTTCAGTTGGCCAATAAAAGGGTTCACCGAGTTCTCATAGATAATGGGAGCTCAGTCAACATCCTTTACAAAGCAACCCTAGAGAAGATGGGACTCTCCCTTCGAGACTTGAAAGCGTGTGCAACTACTTTGTACGGCTTTTCAGGAGAAGGAACTGCCTGTATGGGATCTATTGAGCTCCCCACAACCTTGGGAGACTATCCAGTCTCGGTGACCAAGATAATGGAGTTCGTAGTAGTAGACTTACCATCTGCCTACAATGTGCTGCTCGGGAGACCCGCCCTGGTCGGGCTGGGGGCAGTTTCATCAGTACGGCATCTAGCCCTTAAGTTCCCAACCCCCAGCGGAGTCGGGACATTAAAAGGAGACCAGTTGGCAGGGAGAGAATGCTATAGCATCTCCTTGAGGGGAAAGAAACAAACGAACGCTCAAGCACTCGTTATCATACAAAACAAAGACGGAACAGTTTTAGAAATTGACGAGGAGATTGATCCGAGGATTGAGGAGAAAGCTGACCTCGAACCTTTAGAGGAGCTCGAAGAAATTCAGCTCGAAGAAACTGATACCTCGAAGAAAGTGAAGGTCAGAAAACACCTCCAGAATGAGGCAAAATAGCAATTAATTTGCTTTCTGAAGAAAAACCAGGATGTCTTCGCGTGGTCGCACTCAGACATGGTAGGAATAAGCCTGAATGTAGAAAGCCACGCTCTAAACATAGACAAAAGCTTTCCCCCAAAGAAACAAAAGCAAAGACAGCTGGACGAGAACAGAAAGAAAGCACTGAAGGAGGAGGTTGACAGGTTAAAGGCAAACCATTTCATTAGGAACACCTTTTACCCTGACTGGGTAGCCAATCCGGTGTTGGTCCCAAAGCCCAATGGGACGTGGAGAACCTGTATTGACTACTCAGATCTCAACAAAGCTTGCCCAAAAGACTGTTTTCCGTTACCAAGGATTGACCAGCTCGTAGATGCCACGGCGGGGCATTGCCTGATGTCGTTCATGGACGCCTATTCTGGATATAACTAGATTACCATGCATGCCCCTGACCAAGAACACACGAGCTTCATCACAGATAAAGGGTTATATTGCTATAATGTCATGCCATTCGGGCTCAAGAATGCTGGAGCCACATACCAGCGGCTTGTAAACATGATGTTTTCAGAACAAATAGGGAACAACATGGAGGTTTATGTTGATGACATGCTTGTAAAGTCACAACTCAACAAGAACCATGTTGATGACCTCGAAGAGTGCTTCGGCGTGCTCAGGAAGTATAACATGAAGCTAAATCCTCAGAAGTGCACTTTTGGGGTATCTTTAGGAAAATTTCTGGGTTTTATTGTGAACTCTCGAGGAATCGAGGCTAACCCCGACAAGATCAAGGCCTTGATTGACATGCCCTCACCGCGAAGGCACAAGGATGTCCAAAGTCTGACTGGCAGGATGGCGGCCCTAAGCAGATTCATCTCGATGTCTACAGATCGTGGTCTTCCATTTTTCAACTTGCTGAGAGGGGGTAAGAAGTTTGAATGGACAGAGGAATGCGAGCTGGCCTTTCAGGAGCTCAAAAAGCACCTTGCGGAACCACCCATCCTGTCAAAACCTGAAACGGGAGAAATACTGTACCTATACCTTTCCACCACCGAACACGCGATAAGTGCGGTGCTCGTCCGAGAAGAAGAGAGGGTGCAAAGACCCGTTTATTACATCAGTAAAAGATTGCTGGGGGCAGAGTCAAGGTACCCATTGATGGAGAAACTCGCGCTCAGTCTAATTCATTCATCCCGTAAGCTCCGCCCCTACTTTCAGGCACATCCCATCCATGTGCTGACTGATCAACCACTTAGACAAGTCCTATCTAAACCAGAGGCTTCAGGTCGACTTCTTAAATGGGCTGTTGAGCTCGGACAATTCGAGATCAACTGCCACCCGAGAACGACCATTAAAGCACAGGCATTGGCGGACTTTATAGTGGAATGTACGGGTATAGCCAACGACGAGGTAATAACCACGGCCCACGAGCTATGGAAACTTTACGTCGACGGCTCGTCAAATGAAAATGGAGCAGGGGCAGGGGTCATTTTGGTTACCCTCGCAGGAAGCAGATTTCATTCTTCCCTAAGATTTGACTTTAAAGCATCGAATAACGAGGCCGAATACGAGGCTTTACTCGCGGGACTTCGTATAGCTAAGGAGCTCAAAGCTAAAGCTATACATTGCTATAGTGACTCCCAGCTTGTGGTTAATCAAATCTTGGGTGAATATCAGGCTTGCGGCACGAGAATGGCAGCATATTTGGAGAAGGCAAAATCCGCGTTAGAGTGTTTCAAATTCTATACAATCGAACAGGTTCCCCAGGAGCAGAACTCGAATGCAGATGCTTTAACTCGGCTCGCCACGTCCACCAAAAACGAAGAGTTGAATGTTGTGCCCGTAGAACACCTATTAGCACCTAGCATTAACGAGCCAGAAGAGGAAGATGTGTGTATGATCGAGACAGAGCCGACCTGGATGACCCCCATAGTTGATTATCTCGAAAATGGAGTTCTTCCAAAAGATCGGAACCAAGCTCAATCTTGGATGGAAGGCTATACCAAAGGGGATATTCCATGCCGTTACTCAGGTGCGTAACCCCTCCTGAAGCTAAGAAAATCATTGAAGAAATTCATGAAGGGTTCTGCGGAGATCACACCGGGGGGCATAGCCTATCCAAGAAGATCATATGTCAGGGATATTTCTGGCCAACCATTAAAACAAATTCTTTTGAGTATGTGAAGAAGTGCGAAAAATGCCAGAGATTCGCCACGATACCCCGAGCCCCACCATCCGAACTGACCATGTTGACATCCCCATGGCCTTTCGCGGTATGGGGCATCGACCTCATAGGCTCTCTCCCGACTGGCAAAGGCGAAGTGAAATATGCTGTAGTCGCCGTGGATTACTTCACAAAATGGATGGAGGCTGAACCGTTGGCAACCATAACCTCAAAGAAGATCCTTGATTTCATTGTAAAAAGCATCGTGTGCCGATACGGAGTGCCGAGGAAGATCGTATCCGACAACGGAACCCAGTTCGATTGCGACCTATTCACAAATTTTTGTGAAAAGAACGGTATAATAAAGAGTTTTTCATCAGTGGCTCACCCTCAAGCGAATGGCCAGGTCGAAGCTATGAACAAAACTCTCAAGAGTTCTCTAAAGAAAAAGTTGGAGGAAGCAAAGGGACGGTGGCCCGAGGAATTGCCACAAGTCCTTTGGGGATACAGGACAATGGCTCAAACCTCGACAGGACATACCCCGTTCTCTCTAGCATACGGCTGTGAGGCAATGTTACCCATAGAAGTCGAAATCCCAACGATCCGAACTCAGATTTATGACCAAAGTTCAAACCATACTCAGCTCGAGGAGACCTTAGACTTGATTGAAGAAAAAAGAGAAGAGGCCCAGCTGAGAAACGCTGCCTACCAGCAACGAACTACCAGATATTTCAACAAGAGGGTTCGAGATAGAAAATTCGGAATGGGAGATCTGGTGTTAAGACGCGTATTCTTGGCAACTCGAGATTCGGCAGCTGGAGTGCTCGGGCCGAACTGGGAAGGACCATACCAGATAGAGTCAGTCATCCGACCTGGTGTGTACAAACTTGCGAGATTGGACGGGAGCCTAATACCGCGAGCATGGAATGGCGAACACCTTAGACCTTACTATCAGTAGTGTAGGAAAAGTGTTGCCTATAACCATGAGTTTCTATTTGTATTAGCTTATTTTTTTTTGAATGTCAACAAATAAAAGATCCATTTCGTTCAAATATGTTATTTCTTTTTATTTTTGCAATCTCTCTTAATTTAATAACCTATGGTCACACTCATAGGTTATTAAGGGGGCATCATTGGTACTTATACCATCAGCTTAAAAAATAAAAGAACATATACGAAAACATATAAAGTAGTTGGATGTAACCAAATACGCGAGCTTAGATAGTTCGGACATAACCGAATTATCAAAGATACATAAAGTATTTGGATGTAACCAAATACGCGAGCCTAGATAGTTCGGATATAACCGAATTATCAAAAACATATAAAGTATTTGGATGTAACCAAATACGCGAGCTTAGATAGTTCAGACATAACCGAATTATCAAAGATACATAAAGTATTTGGATGTAACCAAATACGCGAGCCTAGATAGTTCGGATATAACCGAATTATCAAAAACATATAAAGTATTTGGATGTAACCAAATACGCGAGCTTAGATAGTTCGGACATAACCAAATTATCAAAGATACATAAAGTATTTGGATGTAACCAAATACGCGAGCTTAGATAGTTCGGACATAACCGAATTATCAAAGATACATAAAGTATTTGGATGTAACCAAATACGCGAGCCTAGATAGTTCGGATATAACCGAATTATCAAAAACATATAAAGTATTTGGATGTAACCAAATACGCGAGCTTAGATAGTTCGGACATAACCAAATTATCAAAGATACATAAAGTATTTGGATGTAACCAAATACGCGAGCCTAGATAGTTCGGATAAAACTGAATTATCAAAAACATATAAAGTATTTGGATGTAACCAAATACGCGAGCTTAGATAGTTCGAACATAACCGAATTATCAAAAACTGAAAACGTTTAGAGTTAACCAGATGTGCAAACTTAACAAGTTTGGAACAAACCAGCCAAAAGATAAAAACTAATCGATGGTAAGTAGGAACCTAAACCTATTTCAAAATCGAGGCTGGAATATCTTAAAGAAAATAGTTTCGAACTCTTAACCTCGGAGCAAAAACTGAGGATGAGGAAAAGTGACTAAAAAAAAAGATATAACCAAATCATTCACATTACATACCATATAAGTACTTTCGGGTTCATGGTTAAAGTAATACCCGACCTTGAAAAATAACGAGGTCGGAAGCGGATAATTTGAACAAACTGTGCATGAATGCATTGAGCTTCGAACCTAAATCCATAATATGTTTGTATGACTAAATAAACATAACTGATTCATCAATATAAAATGTGCCAAATATTTCGAGCCAAGAAATGTAAAGCATATATAAGTAATATCTAAAGAAATTGTATCAGCCCCGAGGGCATTAATAAAAATAATTACAGAAATAAGGGGACGCAGCCCCAATAAATGGTTCCCCCGAAATCAGAGTCAAGGAAGAGGAGTCTCCTTGGCCTTCTCAGCATCTCTAGCACCAGATTCCTCAGGACGAATAGCATGGCTATCCTCCTGGGCTCCCTCCGGAACGGCATCCCGAGCAGCATTCTCCTTCTCGAGCTGCTCAGCCTCTTCCTTGTCGAGCCGAGCATTCCACCTGTCGAGAAATGTCGCCTCGTGAGGACCCAAGAAGCTGGTGTCCAGATCTTCAATGTAGGCCCACATTCGGTACATGGCCGAGTCAACCGCTTGTTCCTTCTTCTCTTTGTACTCAGCAAGGAGACAAGCTTTTGCATCCTCCATTATGTCAAAGGTGGCAGCCTTTTCCTCTTCAAGCTTCTTGGTGGTCTCTTGAAGCTGGGTGATCTCCTTCTTATGCTCCTCGACCTGAGCTTTCAGCTTCCCGAGCTCGGTGGCCATGTCCTCACGTTCCTTGGCTCCTGCCTCAAGCTTCGCATTCGCTGCCTTCAGATCATCGCATGCTTTGAGCTGGAGATCCTTCGCCTCCTGAGCATGAGAATTGCTCAAGTGGATCTCATTGTTCAGCTTATAGTTGAGCTGAGCAGTGAAGGCAAAAGCCTGAAAAAAGGAAAAAACCACCATTAGCTCCAGGTCAGTGTGATTATAAGCAAAAAAGGAAGGACTATAGAAAGATACTCACCGCGGCAGTATGCTCGATGCTCTTCTCATAGAGAACAGTGTAGTCTCGGGTGTCATTTAAGCACTGCCATTGAGGAGCTTCGAGACTGCCATAGCTCTGGCCGATCCGGGACATAACATCCGAGACCAGCGTAGATCCGTGGGACCCAGCGGCATTATTGACCACATATGCATCCATGTGGGTGGAAATTGATAGCTTTTGAGCTCGAGAAGCAGAAGGCCTTCTGGAAGGCGGAGCTAAGGATGACTGAACCACCACAGGAGGTTGGGACTCAGTCATAATGGAGGGACCAACCAGCGAAGTCGGCGCCACAGCAGAGGCGACGACCTGAGAGGACAGCGCCGTTGTGGATGCGTCGGCCTGAGAAGTCGCCGCGGCGATGGAGCTCAAAGCCGGCGGAGCAGGAGGAGGGGTTTTCTTAGACCTCTTGGGACCTTTACCCGGCCGGTCGGACTTAAACAACCCCGCTCTGGGACGCTTGCTCCTCTTGGCGCCAGCGCCATCAATGATGTTGTCAAGGTCGGAGTCCATCTTGCCTGCACGAGTCACAACACAGAATGAGCTAATAAAATAGAAGCATACAAGTTCTTTCAGTATCACAGACATATAAAGTGATGATAGAAGAAACCTAACTGGAACTCTCCCCCGAGCTCGAACTTGGGGACCATGAAATTCCCCCGTCTTCGGAGGAGGCGGGGGGAGTGCCTTCCCTATATGTGGGCGATAACCTCAAAAGGTCCCTATAATCGTCGGTCCCATACTGAACAGCTATCCCGTTCCACACCTCGTCCGTGGTATACATGGTGTCGTATTTCCTGAGCCCACTATCAAACCTATGGACACAGTCATCACCCAACTCCATATGTAGAAGTGGAATCTATCCTGTGGTCACGAGACTAACCTATTGGGCCTGTGTTTTAGTAAGGTGGGGGACCACATTCTCGAGGTAGGGAGGACTTTACCTTCATCCAAATCCGAGCTCGAGGCTTCATCATTAGCCTCATTCCCCGACTGCGGACTCCTCAGGTGAACTGGAAGTGGTGGCCTCATTTCTCTCCTTGGAGGAAGGGCGCCTGTGGGCAGGGGGACCTGCTCCCAATGTTCATATTTTTTGTTGGACCAGTCAAAGGTGGACTGGCCCTCTCCCAAAAGTCCACACTTTCAGAGCCTCTCCTCATGTAAAAGGTATAAGAGAGACCTCTTGCCATGTGGGAGTTGGAGCAGGGTCTCTCTATGCTCCTTCATTGTATCGTCAGGAGTGGGACGTTGAAAATTGGCTGAAAGATAACATATTTCTACTAAGTACGGATCTAAGAGCTAAAATTTCGAACACGGAAATAAAGATAACAAGAATACTTACGAATCCGCCTAAACGAATAATGCCGAGATGGGGACAGACCGTCTGTCCAGAAGAAGGCCCTCTTGAAATCAGGCGGATGATTGGGAAGATCTTCAAAGACCTTCTTCTCCTTAGGATAGCTCGATAGGTAATAGAAGCCATCCCCTCCCCGAGCTCGGGAGGGGTTACTTTTCAGACAAAAGAGATAAAGGATCTCTTGAGGCGAAGGTCCTGTCCACCCCATCTCGTGGTATAAGGACCTCAGGGCAGACAGCACCCTGTAAGAATTGGTGTTGAGTTGGAATGGAGCCAACCCAACGAAATCAGTGAAGTCTTTGAAAAAAGACTTCAAGGGCAACAGAGCTCCTGCCCTCATGTGTTCCTGGCTCCAGGCCGCGTATTTCACACTGGCGTCGCGGCCCCCAGGGGCGAAACAGCTTCGTTCATGGTCAGCTGGAGCTCGACACTTCAAGGAGCCTGACAGGCTAAGGCCGTGGAAAGCCAGGATGTCAGTTATCTGACTAGTAGTGGTAACCGAGCTCCAGTAGTGTTCGGCCTCAAACATTTCTCTCCTCGGCTGCGAGGAAGAAGGTTCCCCCATTAGTGAAAATTTGAGCTGTCCTGGATGATATGCGACAGTAACCTTTAATGCAGGATCGAGAGGAATCGGCCTAGGTCCCGAATTGAATTCCGGATAAAGGGCCTCCCGAAGAACTCTCCTCTTCCCCTCTATGACCTCGTCTATCTGGCGGCGGTAGTGAGCTCGAATGTCCTCTTGCTCGCGCGCAAGCTCGTATTCTCTTGTCTGACGTTGATTCCAGGCGAGCAGCGATTCTGGGCTGGGAGATTTTGGCTCGTAAGGGATTGCCAGCAATGACCCCCACCGTCTTTCCAGATTCTGTGACATCTAGCGAGAAAGAAAAAATGGTGAGGGCCATGCATGCAAGAGTTGCGAGCTCGAAGTTACGAGCTCGGGGGTTTAGGAGCAAAACAAGCTAAATATTAAGACCCTTATTAAAGAATCAGGGCGTGCGTTCCACGAAAAAGAAAGGAGCGTGGATAATTTTTTGAAAATCCCGAAGATCAAGGGAAAAAAGAATGGTGGTTAGTCAGAAAAGGCATTCTTGGGTTTCGTGCATTTATCAAAGGCAAGGTTTTTTACCCGAAAACTTAGTGTACAAGAAACGTCGCCTAAAAATTTCGAAACCCAGAAAATAGGAACCTCACTCAAACATGAAAACTGGGTATGAACCAGTGATGTAAATCCAGTATGAAAGTCTAAAAAGCATGAGAGCTTATCGGATCAAAACCTCCTATCATATTATGCTAAGGATGTAAACTAGTATATACACATATACAGCAAGAACAGCATGAATAAAAACTGACAAAATGGAAAACGAAGATTTCATACTTACACAATAATGGCGATTGCAGAGAGATTGTCGATTGAAGAAGAGGTTGCAAATAAGAACTCAAGGACTCGAACAGACCGGGGTTTCTTTGTTTCTTTGGCCGAGAAAACATGCACAGAATAGAAACTTTGCAAAGAGGTCTCTGGTTTCGTTTTTCTTCTTTTCTTGCTTTTGGTGAACGAAGGTAAAAATGAAGATAAAGGGTGGGGTCTCGTATATATAGATGGAAAAAGGGGGATTAATCCGGGGCGTTGAATGAAATCCTTGCTAGATCGGACGGATGGGAATCAATGACAAGATGGCGCCGAAAAGGTGGCAGACGGATGATCGTGGGCATGTTTCCAAGGTACTCAAGTACCAAAAATGAGCACTACCCGGCTGACGCATGTCCATTTTTAAAAGTGTGACGGTACAGTTCTCAGAGAAAGTAGTTCAAAAGTTTCATTCTCTTAGGATTCGAACAAATACTTTTGAGGGGGCAAGATGTTACACCCAGATTTCGAACTATGTTAAATATGATCTCGAAAGTTGGATTCGCAAACAAGTGGACTCATAAGGTTGGAAATATGCTCAAGGATTAAATATCGAGCCTGCAGGACATAGACGACCTTGGATATGGTGACCTCGGAGTGATCATGATCTCGAAAGGTAGCTCCGGAGACGCATCCATCCTCAGGGATGACCCCGGATCAGGGGTCCCGAGCTCGACGCACATACGATCTCGAAAGCCATGTGACCTCGGGAGATATCTCTAGCTCGAAAGATGACGGGAAACCTGGGAGGCTAAAGCCTTAGAGATACGTAATAACCACCTTGAATATCTATAAGTGTTGTAAATACGAGATGTAATCCTCATTTATTATTGTAAATCTCCTAGAATCGTGGGATATTATTTGGTCAGTTATACGTCCCCCGGTCTTCAGGGAACATTTCCTTTTATATCTGATTATAGGCATTTAAAGCCATTTATTTTATATGCACAAAAAGAGTAACTACCCAAAATATGTGGGATAGTATTCTGCAGCCTTCTCTATAAATAGAGAGGTTAAGCACCATTGTAAGGGACCGAAAATTCTGATCTTTGAGAGAAAACTCTGAAGAATTCATGCTGAAGAATTCTCAGAGATAATCTTGAGTATTAATAACAGAGACTCGTGGACTAGGCAGATTTAATTGCTGAACCACGTAAAATTCGTGTGCTTATATTGTTTTATTTCAATTGGTCATTATCAGTTATTGTTTACGTGCTCTTCTTTCACTATTTGACGAAAAACGGCGTCAACAATATTTATATTAACATATAAAATGATATAATTTGTATATTCTCAATCAACAACATAATTTATTAAAACAAAAATTAAAAATAATACATTTACAATATCTGCTCTATTTAATAAGTGTGCAGATAACACAAATTCTTGGTTTTAAATGTTTTTTATTTTTTAATGTTAACTTTAATGGAATATTCTGATATTTAAGAGGATATTCTTATATTTAACGGTTGCTTGTAAACACTTAAACTTAAATAAAATAAAATAAATAATTAAAAAATTTAAATATGATATTTTTGAGATATTTTATAA
This sequence comes from Humulus lupulus, assembly GCF_963169125.1. Classification (NCBI taxonomy): domain Eukaryota; kingdom Viridiplantae; phylum Streptophyta; class Magnoliopsida; order Rosales; family Cannabaceae; genus Humulus; species Humulus lupulus. The sequence continues at coordinate 75,030,067 of NC_084794.1, read as the reverse complement.
TGATAATTATTTAAAAATAATAAATAATTAAACAAATTAAAATAGTCTATTTTTTCAGAAATTTTACAATGAAAATTATTTTAAAATAATAAATAATTAAACAAATTAAAATATGATATTTTCGAGATATTTTACAATAATAATTATTTAAAAATAATAAAATCATATGTTTTATATTTAATTAAACTTAAACTCAGTTATTAGAATAATATCATGTTAAACATATAATATACTCTATTGTGAATTAGCAACAAATTGCTTTTTTTTTTTTAAATTAGCAAAAAACTTAAATTTAAAATCCAGGTATAATATTTAATATTACATTAAACATATAATATATAATTTTGTTGTTACTCCCAAATTCAAAAACTAAAACAAAGATAAACTTAAACAAAAATAAATAAATTATTTAATTAAAATAAGATATTTATTTTGAAATTTATATCACATTAATATAAATTTAATAAAAATAATTAATAAATTCTATAAATAAAATTAAATAAACGTTCATATTACACATTGTTTGTATCTAGTATATATATATATATATATATATCACGAACTCTTTTTGATGAGTTAAGTTGGGTAATTTATGGAGTTTTTCTAGGTAGATTATTTTGTATTCTTCACTCTTCATTATTGTTTACGTTGAACTGAAAAATAAGAATGTGTTCGGCTACTTAGAGTATTCACTATACATCAAATGCTGTAAAATACAATAATCTTTAAATTTGTAAAGAATCAGTCAAAAAAAAGCTCATCCATGACTACCTTTATGGAAATTTATATGATCTATTACTCTAATTCTTTTGAATCTTTTTTTTGTAATTATATATATTTAATACTAATTGACTTGTTGACCAAATTTCAGCAAACATCATATACCCTTTACAACAAAAACAAAAATCATCAAATCATTACTATATTTATTGATGCATATACAGTAAAATCTACCTAAATTAATAGTGTTGGGACATGAAAAATATATAATTTTATAGAGTTATTAATTTATATAAAAACTAACAAATTATAACTGTACAAATCCCATAAAATCATTTAGGGTAATTATATTTGCACCTTAAAATTTGATTAAGAGATCCTATTTTTATTAAAAATTAATATATATTTTTACCTGATGCTCACAATTTTTTTAATTTTTTTTTCTTTTTCATATTCTAACAAATACACATAAGTAATATAATTTTAAATATTTAAATTAAAAAAATAAAACAAAAATATAAAAACTTGTTAAAGTTTTTTTTTTAAATTATACACTATTTCAAAAAAAATTATGAAAACAACATAAAATAAACTATTGGAATTAAAAAAAAATTAAACAATGTAAAAAAAATATTGAGAAAAAGTGTTAAAAATAATTTTAAAAATGAATCCTTTTTAAATAATGAGGTGCATTTATATAATCTTAGGGTGCAAATATAATGAGTGTTGATATTTGGCACTTAAAGGTGTCCAACATCACACGAGGTGATACCTCATAATTAGTTAGCGATAGCCCATAATACTTATTCAATTTAAATATATGGGACCCAATATTGAATTGCACCAATAGCGATACACCACCTCCTTGTGGTGTTGGGCACCACTGGTGCCCCTTAGCAATTCTCCAAATATAATACCCCAATAATTTACTAAAAACAAGAAAACTCATTATTCACGCCGTTTTTCATCAACTTAAGAAAGGAGAGCAATTAAACAAAAAATACCAGTGGAAGTGTATAAAAAGAATAAAGACAAGATCTTTTACGTGGTTCAGCAGTTAAAATCTACCTAATTCACGAGTCTATATTATTAATTCTTTGGAGTTTTCTAGAAACTTTTTAGAGAATAATTGCCTAGAGTTTTCTCTCCAAATCTCAATATTTTCCCCCCTTACAAATGAATTATCCCTCTCTATTTATAGAGAGGATTTTAGAATTGCTTCCCACATATATCGGGAAGATATTCTGCCAATCAAATAATGTAATGCCAATAAATGCATTAGTTACAACGTATGCGGTAATAACCCATAAAATGTGCGATTGAATAACAAATTACAGCAGATCCCTTAAACATAGGGAATTTATAACAATAAATATGCTTACACACAACCGACGAGCTTAGACACGAGATCCATTTGCCTTCGAGACTGTTTCTCTATTACGAGCTCGTCATCTCACTTCGCCTATGCTCCCAACAAGTAACAATTGACGATACAATCACCTTCAAGCTTACACCTCTTGAGCTCGAACCATCTTGTCTGAGGGCAAGAGATGCATCAAGAAACTTATACAAGTGTTGAACCCTTGCTATCGTGAGTTGTGAGTTCACCTTATAAGCTCGGACACTTTCGAGACTACATAATGTTCGAGCTCATAGGGTTATCACTCACAGCGAAACTGTCTCTGACTAGTAGATCACATGACGATTGTGCTTATTTCAAGCTCACACCTTACGAACCTGAATTTCAAGATCAACACTCATGAAATCAAGTCACACATGCTTTACACATCATTATAATGGGCTCTTAATTTAATATATTTAATATATATATTATTTTATTTTATTTTATTTTATCAATCATTTAGTAATTTTTTTTTGTGAGGGACTCATTTAGTAATTTCAATTTTCAAAAATAAAGAGATTATTAATTTATATATTTAGCGGGACCTATGTATTTTTCAAAAAAAATATCATCTTATAAATTTAGCGAATTATTATCATCACGAGTCGGGACCACACAAAAATATAATTTAATCGATTTTTTAATTTATCGAGATTTTACTGTACAATTATAATATTATCATGATACAATTTTAGTAGTAAGATTGTTCCAAAAGATATTATGTATGTATAAGCTTTTGTTAATATATTTCCTTCAAAATCAATTATATGGTTTCTGTAACGACCCAAAATCACTAATAAGGCTTAAGGGCCTTGATTAGTGTGCTGGGAGGGCATAACTGGATTATGTGTGATTTAAATGATTAAATGCATGATTATATGATAAGCATGCTTATATGATTATATGGATATATGAGATGCATGGTTATGAGTATTAGTAAGCATGTAGACCCTGATTAGATTATAAGGGCATATTCACAATTTTGGCCCGTTGAGGACATAAATATAATTATTTGTGATAAATTGTTGAGACCACATTATTATGTGGATATATCTGCAGCTTGTGACTCGAGGCGATCATAGTGAGCGGTTTAGTGAAAAAGTCACGGTGGGGATTTATACCCAGCTCGGGGGAGCTAGGGGTATTTATGGGAATTTGGGAAATATATTGGAGACAATTTGACATTGAGGAAAATAGATTGGTAATTAATTAGGTGATGGGGTTTAAGTGGTAATTATTAGGACACTCGAGGAACTAGCAGAATTTGGAGCAAATGACCAAAATGCCTTTGGTATGTTTAAAGGCTTAGGTCTTAATGGGAGGGGAAAATGGTCATTTGATTTAAAAAGGGATAAGGGGTCATTCTGTCTTTATAGACTTAGTGAGATTTGTAGAAAGTAGTAGAAGCTTAAAGAAAAGAAAAGAATAAGGAAAGAAGAGAAAACATAACACTTGAGCTTACCTCCTTCTCCCCTACTCGGTTTGCCCATTCTTCACCATTTCTTGAGGATTTCTGAAGTTGTAACTCAGAGAAAGCTTAGGCTGGAGCTTGGGGCTAGGATCCTTGGTGAAGCTAAAGGATTTAGCAGGAATTAACTACTCAATTGAGGAATTACCTCCTTCTCCTCCACTCGGTTTGCCCATTCTTCACCATTTCTTGAGGATTTCTGAAGTTGTAACTCAGAGAAAGCTTAGGCTGGAGCTTGGGGCTAGGATCCTTGGTGAAGCTAAAGGATTTAGCAGGAATTAGCTACTCAATTGAGGTAAGGTTTAAAGGTTTTGATGAGTTTTCTGAGTTTTGTTAGAATAGATTTCTGAACTTGGGTTTTGGATGGAAGTTAAGGGAATTAAGCTTTGGGAACTGAGGAGTTAAAGGCTGGAAAGGCTTAGAGGAAAATCTAATGTTGAATTCCCCATCAAAGGTAAGGAATTCTGAGCTTGATCATCTGAGTTGCTGGGTTATTTCTGGTTTTTCTAATGAGTTTTTGAGTTTTAAGTTCAATTCTTAATTTGCTATGTTTGATGGTGCATGTGGCCAACTTTAATGTTGTTGGGCCATGTGGGATGAGATGTAGTGGATGGTAGGCTTATTTTGAAGTGTGGTTAAGGTTTGGAGAGGTTTTAGGGAGGTTTGGCTCGGGGAAATTCGAAGGAAAATTCAAGGGGTTTTCTGGTGCTGAGAGTAGTAGCGCTAGCTTTAGGGTGCTACAGCGCTAGGCCTGGTTTTCCTGGGTGTTTTTGTCTCTGCTTACAGTACTGTAGCACCCACTTTGTGGCGTTGTAGCGCTACCCTGTCTTCATAAATGGATTTTTGGGTATTTTCTTAGGCTTTTTGCCCGGGGGCTCAGGGATTGATTCCACCACCCCATTTGGTGGAATTAGGGCTTCCTAAGGGCTCGAGATTGGTCCCAAGGTTAGGTTACGGAATTGAAGTTTAGCGATGGTTCTAATTTATGGTTGTGACTCGGCGTACGCTAGGGCTCGGACGGGATCGTGCTTGAAGGTCGATTTCACTAATAAAAGTTATTACAATCAAAGGTAAGAAACTGCAGCCGGTTATTTAAATATGTCGGGACTAAGAGTTCCCTATATTTGCATGTGATGTCATGAGATGGTATTATGCCATGGGGACATGTGATAAACGACCTAAGAGTGCTGGAATCAACATTTGTGCACAGGGCGCGGCTCAACCACTGGTAGCTGAGGTTAAGTACATAATCACCGAGCTCGGTCTCAGTGAGCCGGACTCAGTGGGATAATCAAAGGGTGCAGCCTAAGGGCGCCGACCCTGGATTTTGGCGTGATATGTTTAATGTTGTTTAAACTGATGGTTGTGGCGAGTATGTTATCTGAATAACTGATTATTGGCTTGTAGATTGATATCACTGTTTATATGAGCAATATGACATGTTTGTATCTGATTGATAATTCATGAAATATCTGACTGTTGTTTACCGTTTATACTTTGTATTGTGGCTTTCTTGCTGGGCCTCGGCTCACGGGTGCAGGTAAAGGCAAGAGAAAGGTGGACCAGTCATGAGTTGGAGAGCTTTGAGGCTGAATTTACATAGTCAGCTGATCGGCCGCCACGGCCGAGGAGTGGTACGGGACAGGAGAAGCCTAAATGTTTGTTTTGCCCTTAGAGTGGCCAGTACTTGTTTACAACCTAGAATTTTTGTAAACTGTCTTTTAAACTCTATTTCTTTTGGGATCCCATGTATGAAATGTTTATCTAAATGAAATGTATCTTATATGACCAAATTTTTTTAACCCTAGTTCAATTATGGTTTCAGTAACACGTTTCTAACTAAATGACTTGATTAGCAAGTCTTACACCTTTATAAACACACAGTGTAACGGTCTTGGCTACCCAGGGCGTTACAGTTTCAATGTTTAAATTTTGTTTAATTAGATTGCATTATTACATGATTTATTTTGCCCAAATATTGAAATTAATATATAACTTCAATTTTGTTACATATTTGACATGCTTACTTGTAAAGTTATTGTGATTTTTATAAAATTCTTTAAAATATAGATAGTTTTTTAATTTAGATATAATTTTAATTATTTTTTGTAATTTTAAAATATATTTTTAATTAATTTTGTAATTTTAAATAAATTTTAAAAAATTATTAGTTGGATATTTAATCAAATTAATTATATATAATTGACGTTAGTTTTGTTATATTAAATCAAATGTGTTGACTAAACTTGAGTCTAGAATACATTTTATCTACTTTTTTTTAAATTAATGGATATCCAATAGTCATTTGAGAACACAGGATACCAACTATGTATTTCGTTAAAACATAAATAAACAAATAAGTATATTCTAAACTAGAACTTAATTCACATAACTATTTTATGATATCAAATTGACATTCTTTAAATTTATATTCAATCTAGAGTGTTACAAAATGTTCATAACATACAAAAAAACTATAAAAAAAGTTACATTTAGTATTTTATTGTTTAATTAATAATTTTTATTTATTTGTATCGAAATTAGTGAATTCTATATATGTTGAATTATATCTATTCGAAACTAATTTAGATATGATATTATTTATTTAAAATTATTGTTTTAAATTTGAGGAAATGATTTTGTCCAAAAAAAAAAAAACAATTGAAAAAATGATTCATGAAGAAATGGCACCATATCCCTTGTATGTGCTTTGCCACTAGTATAAGCTAAGGCACTACTCCACATTTACAACACTTAGGATATGCTTATGTTGACGACGTTTTTCGTCAACTAAAATTAGATAAAAGCGATTAAGCACTTACAAACAATAAAGGAATAAAAGAAATAACAAGAATTTTTTACATGGTTCAATAGTTAATACATCTAGAAGTCACTTTTATTATGTTGTCTACGTTAAAGCTTTTTAAAAGTAATTTCACAGGGCTTGAGTACAAAATTTGCGTCTGTCCCCTTAAATGACTATGATCCAGACTATTTATAGACTTGATTTACAAAATATTTCTTCCCTTAATTTTAGGAAAGTTACAAGATATCTAAATTGAATTTGAAATATAAAAGATTATATTAAAATACAATCAAATGTATCCATTAAACAAATATCCCTTAAAAATAGGGTGGTTGACACACGACTATAACAATTCCAACACTTGTAGGGAATTATAACCATGTAAGTTGTTATCCCAGTGTACTTTTGAGCATGCTCCATGTTTCGAGCTCTCCAAAACATGAAGACCACTTCTTTATCTATTACACTTTTGAAACTAACCTTCGGAGGGCACCCTTGCCTTCTATAGGGCACCAATTTTTTTTTTTTAGTTTATTATTAATTGTTTAAGTGTTTAGTTATTTTTAATTTAATTATTTAAATGTTAAAAGTTAATTGTGTGAATTGATTTTTTTATTTATTTAAATTATTTTGTAAATTTTGTTCTTTGAGCTTTGATTGTATACATGTGAGTGCATGATTAGTAGTGATAGATTGTGTGCTTGTGTGTGTGAAAGTCCATGGCATGCATGGTAAGCATGCAAGTGAATGCCATGCACCTAGACTACATAGTCGATGTGTAAGTTTTCCCTATTTTAGAAAATTTATGAATTTGGAAGTTTTCTAGAAGTTGTGATTCAAAAAGTGTGAAAAGAAAATAAACTATATGAGAGAGAGAAGGGAAGAGAGGCGTGTGGGAGTGTAAGAGGAAAGAAAGAAGGAAGAAGAAAAGGAATAGGGTTTTCGAAATTGTAACGCCCTAATTTCTCATAATATTATCGAGAATACAGTGTTGGATCATAAACATAAATGTTGTTATTTTATTTAAAGAAAACCAAAATAAGCAAAAGGGATCCCATGGTTTACAAAAATAAAATAGTAGTCTTTAACAAAATAAAATGAGCAACATTATAAATAAAATAAAAAAAACTTAAAAGGAAATGCTTTGTAAATAAAGTTACAGGCACGTTGATCATTCATTGACTATACGGGCCCCACGAATACATCACTAAGCTCTTAGGTCCCACTCGCCACCGGCCTTTCTATCCTCAATTGTCTGCACAACAACATCGTAACTGTTGTGTAAAATTGATACGCAAGATACGTCATCGACACAAGTTATACAATGATAAATAAAGATAGTTCCCACGGAGATTGATTTACTAAATTATACCAACAAATTAATTTTCTATTTCTATTTGGTCAACAATAAATTGGTTTCAAAAATATTAAAATAACAAAAGCAAAAAACATAAAATAACACTATGAAAGAAAGCAAATAATTGTAAAAACTTCAAAAATAAAGAACTAGGGATTTTAATTTCATAAAAAATAACACGTATGGCGTAATAGTTACACACAATTACACATAAAACTTGAAACAATATAAGCACAGATAGCTCTACGGGCACAGACAATTTTCTTACCAGAGTCTCGAGCTGACCGTATAGTGCGATCTCGAGCACGATCCCCTAAACCCAAGTCTTAGTGCTAAAACCTAGTCACAATGCAATAATAATAAATATCAATCAAACCCTAAACTAATTAAAAACTTCAGAATAATATTCTAGCCTCCGGGACCTCAAACTTTACTAAACCAGGTAGTAGAATCCTTCCCAAGTTCTTAAGGTTGAGTTCCTGAGCTTAAAAATATGTTTTGGCCATTTCCCATAATTATAGTCGTGGCCCAGCCCCTAGGGCCTCGACGCGCTACAAGTCACAGAGACCCAAGGCTCTCTTCTGGGGGAAGCGGGCTATGGCACGCCCTACCTCAGCCACAACACCATGGCAATTTTAGAGAGCCCCAAGGCCTCCTCGCACACATGGGCCACTATGCCTGAATAACAGGGCCGCAACTCGAGCCCAAAACCCAGAAATCTTCAATTTTTTCACTGCGCTTTCCCTGAGCCAAACCTATCAAAATCTATCCCAAACATGAACCAAAGCCACAATTGAATCCCAATGCCTCAATATTACACTTAAGGCAACACAACCACAGAAACAACTAAGGAAAAACTCCATCACAGCTCAAAATCAAATCCTTGAGTTCAAAATTCAAAAACACCAAAACAAAGCTGGAAATTCAATAAGAACAGAGGAATTTACTTACCCTCACTGTAAATTACGACGCTAGGCTGGCCCTTGATTACTTCCCAGCTCTGTATCCCTTCCAAGCTCACCAAATCCAAGCTTCTACCCTTCAATTCCTAATCCAACTTCTTCAAAATGATGCAACCCCATCCAAGGCTAAAGGGAGAGAAGAGAAACAAGAGAGATAGAGAAGAAAAGAGAACTGCTGAGTGTTTTGTTTCTACAATAATATGAAAGTTTCCTATAGAGTCTACAATCATCTAAGTCAATCTAAGGTTAGGGGAAAAAGACTAAAACACCCCTATCCTCAATCTTAGTTCTTTAATGTCTCTAAGGGCGAAATTTGCATTTGCCACATTCTCGCTTATCTTCAAGTAGTTCTATAAATTCTCAATTAATCCCGACATACCCAAATAATCGTTTAATAATTACCTGCTACTCGTTCAATCTCGAATACATATTACATTCCCAAAATACCCTTGGGCTCACCCCAAGCCGGGTATTTGACCCCGTTGTGACTATTATGCTAATCTGCCCACTAGGATCGTTTCGGACCACACATCTCAAATATATGCCCATAACACTAGGGTCTCACTCCAAACACGTACACAATTACATTTATGCCCTCAACGGGCGAAAACTACAAACATGCCCCAATGTACAGAAATGGGCCCACATGCATATCTAATACACATAAATATGCATATCCAGTCACATTACCACACAAATAATTTATATCACATAATCACATGCATAATCCAGTAATCGCACATATAATTCCAATTAGGCCCTTCGGGCACAGTAATCAAGGCACTTAGCCTTAATAACAAACTCGGACGTTACCAATATCCCCTCCTTTTTAAAATTTTGTCCTCGAAATTTATTCAAACATCTCGCGATACTAATTCCGCAAACCTGTCGTTTCTTTGTAACACCTTCACAAGAATGATAGACTTAATCTGTATGACTTTATCTCTTTTATCCATAATTTCTACTGGCTTTTCCATACACAATAAGTTTCACTGAATATCTAGGGTCTCCTCACCCAATCAGGGGTCGTACTCGACTCCCATTTTTCCTTAATATTGGCACCAGTAACACCTTATGAGCCTCTACCCATGGTGGGGGTAAGGCTAATCTATAGGCCCCTGGCCAAATCCCTTTTAGGATCTCACAAATATATCAAATCTAGAGTCAAACCCCTATTTCCTTTCTGAACCATCTTATTCTTGTTAGTTCATAATACCCAAAGAAATACAAATTCCTCAATCCTGGAACTCTATGTTTCCATATTTAGATTTGTGAACTCTTATGTCCTTTTAATAATGTAGACACTTTCGTCCTAACGATCCTTAATAATTTAACTGGTCCTCCGAGCCAATTCTGAACCAGGATACTTACTGTCCCTGGTTTCATTTTCTAGAATAAGTACTTCTCCTTCCCTATCTCAAAATATCTTCCTCAGAGCCATTATAGTCATCGATTTGTATTCACCACCGTGACAATGCACTCCAGGGATCGTATTTACCACAAGGTCCCAAAACTCACATATTCGAAGTAAAACACTCAAAGTCTGAGTTATTCCTTAAGGATATTAGTCTGTTTGAAAGTAACTATTAATTCCAAATCCTAATGTTATACTCATCACCCTCTATGACCCTTTTCCAGAACCTGGGAATCTAAGGGTCTCAATCTGACACTATCGACTTTGGTGTTTAGTGGAGACGTACGATCTCCTTTCGTACACACTCCCTCATTTGATATCTCACTCACACAACCATTCGTCATAGATTTTCACATCCACTCACCTCATCTACACTCTGAGGTGATCCACCCTTAGGGTCCATAATTATATTCCTCCATACTAACTCTAGGATACCCTAGAGTCATAATAACCCTTCTGGCTTCTGATTATCATCTTTAAGTTACTAAAAGATTAGGTCGTGCACCTCCCAATATACAAATTTTGGTCTTAACACCCATTCAAACTTCCTAGATACAATAATCGTAAGGGGGTAACCTAAGGCTCATCCCGCAGCTTCCCCTCAACTCCAGCATCCATGAGGTCACTCATCTGATCCACATATCTTAACCTATCTATGCCAAAGTGGTAGGATTCTTAACCTTTCCTACAAGATCTTCTTTTGGTGTTTCACAGATTATTCATAAAATTATATCTGCCAATTATCAATCACAAGTTCCAAACCAATCTCGGTCATTACTCCACCCTAACCGTGGCTAACCGACATTACCGTCAACTCGACATCCTATGTAAAACATCGAAGTCCTTATCCCTAATCAAAATTTATTCCAACTTCTAAAAATGTGGTACACAACTATCCATTCAAACAAACTTTAGGTTCTTACGTGATATCGGTCAAGGTATGGTTGTCCTCGAAGATGCTTCAAGTAGTTGCCAATGTATCTTAGCGATCTCATCGTGCTTCTCACCCCTAAGGCATTCCTTTAGCAATTTTCTTACGGTTTTGATCTTATTTACATCATACATGATTCCATCACTTCTCATAACATGTCCTTGAATATCCTTTGGAAAATCAATACTTTATTCCTTCTAGAATTTTATCGGTAATCCCCGCTTCCTCAGCCTCAGTAGTATCAACATAGGTATTACTTGTATTATGTTCTTAATTAGAAGTAGTCCAAAACATTCTCAATCAAGCTAGATATGAATTTTACAAATCATCCATGTATTCTCTACTTGTTGAGTTTATGTGGGCTGCTGGAATATTGATCAGTTCGAGAGCCTTCACTAGAAAAACCAATCATATCCTACTTGGTGCGAGAGGTAATTCCTGAAATGTCTCTTTCCTTGATACTCAACTGGTAATAACCAGAGCGAGGGTCAATTCCTAAGAGCATTGTCCTACTTTACAACCGGAAAAATAATCCTTCATTCTAGGCAATGGATATATGTTCTTAACAATTACTTTATTTGGCTATCCATATGTGTTGACCACGATTTTGGCCAATGGCGAGTAGATGTAAAAATGACAATAAACCTTGAATAGAAAATAAATGACACAAATAATTTTATAGTAGTTCAGCCCCAATTTGTTGGTAATAGCCTAATCTACTTGGAGTTGTGATATATGTAGCATACACTTAAGATCATATGACTCTGAGTTAACTGAGTTTCTCAAGTGTAAGTAGAAAAGTACAATATTTCTCTCTCTAAACTCTCAGAAAATGCTCCAGAATGCCCCAAGTAACAGTTCCAAAGTCTCAAAACTAGAGAGTTTTTTCAGTCTAAAAAAGATTTGATCCTCCCAATGATCCCATGAGCTCTTTATTTATAGGCTCATGGATCGTACATGAAAAATATCCTGATTTGACGGGGTCCTTGGTTGTTTCAACCAACTTTAACTAATAAAGTAATAAACAAATTTAAATTACAACAATATAGCTATTATTTCGGGATATTTGAGAGATTCACGCGATAGTTACGAGCGATTCGGATTGAAGTTGTTACTGAGATTCTACAAAGAAGTCACTAGGCAGTTAACTCTTGAAATTCTGACACATCCGGTCAACTACATCCTCAATCTGACATAGCTGTTCGGATGAAACCCATTTTTGAGGTGACTAGTCAGATGAGTCACATTTCTAAGGTAACTGGTTGGATGAAACCCATTGCTGAGGTGACTAGTCGGCTGAACTGCATCTCTAGTCGGCTAAATCCCTTTCTTGTTGGACAAATTATGTGTCTGGTCATGTGAGTCCCTTTCTAACCAGACAAAAATATTCTCTGTCCGGGTAGATCATTTCCTGACCAGGTAGAACCATCCTTTTCACCAATATCCTTTCCTTGGTTCACATACTTACTAACCATTAATGCTTAACTAGGTAGACACGAGTTGCCACCTGTCACCTCTAATTTCCACGTAATTAAAATAAAATTTTAGGGATAACAATATGCAGTACATATCATTCCAGACTTGGCCTATTTCTTGGTAGTCAGTGTTGACGTGTCCCATGATGAGGTGCTCCATCTAATAGACCCTCAAGTCAAATAACTTCATTGACTGAACCTCTAATTATTTCTGCTCAGCTAGCGTCATTCTTCATGATTTTCTCATATAATAAATGTTTCCTCTAATTCCTTATAAGGATCCACCAATAAATTTAATAATTTTCGTTCCAAAAATGACCTTTGGAACTCTCCCGCATTTTTCAAATAAACGTGTGATTAAATTTTTCAGTTCACAAAAAGGGCAGCTACCAATTTCCCAGAAAGTGGGATAAGGGGATATATGAAAAATTAGGAGTTAAGGACTCCCATCTTTTCCTATAAATAACCCCATTCTTGCCTCACCCTCTCATACCAAAACACACATCATAAAAAGACTCCTCCTGGCCATTCCTTGCCGTGGTCAATCTCCTCATCAAAGTTTCGTCTCCCATTTTCTCCAAGCAATTTCAAAGGAGATTCTCAAGAAAGCCAAGGCTCTTCCACCCATTTGAGTAAGTTTTCTCTTCTTAATCTTTACTTTCAAGCAGTTTAAGCTTTAAAATTCTACATAAAAACTTGTTAGAACATGTAAATGTCGAAACCCCCTTTTGGAATGCACTCTTGGAATTTTTGTAATGAACCTTTTCAAAATAGAGATTGTGTGGCTGTTTTAGTGTAGTTTAGGCCTTGCGTTAGTCAATTTTTCCTCCAATTTCATGAAATTTTGAAGAAAAAATTATTTCCCATTCCACATTGTACATTCAGGTTCATGGGTATAGGATGAGCATTTGATATTTTCTTGAGACTTGTTGAACCCTTGAAATTCTACTTTTTGATCTTGTTTGCATGCCCCAAGATTAGGAAAATGTTTTTATGCTTCACGTTATGCTCCATACCCTTTAGCTCATTGAATTTGTTTTTTTTTGCCACCCCTTTTTGAGGTTTTGACCACTCGGACTCTACTGAGCTGGTCAGACTGCTCGGATTCTATTGAGATGGTCAGACCACCAAGCCCTTTGGAACTATCTAGCCGACCGGACCCCTAATGGCCCTTGGAACCCAAATAGCTCCTTGGAACCCATATAGTTCCTTAACCGCTCAGTCCCCCTTACAACCGAACTCCTCGGGTGTTTTACCTCATCGGGTCCTTCTAGCCGTTTGGACCCTTTTGGTCCTCATTACCTAGATAGCCCCTCGGCCCGAACATCTCGCAGCCGCCCAGGCATTTGACTACCTTGGCTCTTTGGAACCCACCAAGTCGCTCAGCTATGCACCGTAACCACTCGAGTGCCCTGCCCCTTCGGGGACCTCTAGCCGATCGGACACCATAAGCCTTTAGGAAATTTTTCAAGCTAGCTACTCGGCAATCCTGTTTTACTGCTTGGATTACGTATCCAACCACTCGGGTTCATGCATATTTAGTTGTGCACAAAACTTTATAGTTAAAAACCACACATGACAAAATTATAAGCTTAATATCTCAGAACACATAACACCCGAAATAACTTCCATTTTCCTTGTGAATTACTTAAAATAATGTGGTTGCTAAAGATGTCTTTATTTGGGTGGTAAAATGTTTTCACTTCTCAAAGAAAATATTTACTGGACAGTTAATACTTTTACTACTTACTTTCTTCTTGGTTTACTCACCTCCCCTTATTTTTTGTAGATGAATCACTTTGACTATAGGGGAGGTGACAACCAAATAGACTCTGATTCCTTAGCTCTCGCTTCAAGTGATACTCTTCCGAGCAGCGATTCCTCTTCCAAATCTCCCAGCAAACGAACTTTGAAAGACCGTCTTCGTCGTCTCAAGAAAATCCTTCTGCGGTCAGCTTTATAATTTCTTCACGAAGATCAGTTCCTTAAGCAACAACATCAAAACCAACCGATGAGGGTGAAAAAGTCCAACCGACTCCCTCAGGAACAAGATTTCCAAGTTGCTCGTAGAGCAACACAAAAGGTGGTAGAACGAGTGTCTTGTGTGGGAAAAAATCTATTAGAAGAAGTTGAGACTGAATCTTCTTCAAAGCCTCCTTGCCAAGCTCGAAAAACTAGTAAACCCAAAAGAAAGGATACCCAGACTTTTGCCACAGAAATCCAACAAACTGCTACACTTAAACTGAGGAAAGAAGAAGATCATGTGCCTTCTTGGTTCGTAGCTAAGCCTTCTAAGCTAAACTCCAAAATGTTTGATAAGCATATTTAGACTTTGGGTCTTGAAGGAGCCAATGTGATATGTCCACATCCACACCAAAGAGCCAATAATCCTGGTGGAGCCTATTGTGCCTGGTCTAAGTATCACATTTATGCAGGAGCTACAATCCCCTTGCATCCTTTATTTAGGTCAATAGCAGATTGCTTTAATGTTTCTCCCTTCCAGATTGCTCCAATTGGGGTACAAGCCCTTTCTGCTCTATACATTCTCTACCACTTTCAGGACTGGAACCCACCTACCCATCACGAGGTACACTATTTGTTCGATTTTAGGACTAACCCCAACCACAAGAATACAAGTTTTTCCACCTATTTCATAGGAAAAAAGGGGTTAAGTACCTTCATGGTATTGCCTATAAATCGAATCCTGGGAAGTATTATATGGAATACTTCATTACTCAAGACATTAAAGCCAACAACTTGGCTTTTACGCATGCTGGTCCTTTTGATCAACCTCTCCCAACCAGGGAAATGCACGCTCGGGCAGAAGATCTTGCTAACATGCCCCTTGAGGAGAAGGATGCTGAGGAGTTGGTCTCCTTGGAGAATCTTCGATTGGTGGGATTGTTACCGAACAACTGAGATATTACTGTGGGTAGTAAGACCGATGAAACAGACACAACTGATCAATCTAATGCCAATACTGAAGTAGTGACTGACCAATTTTCTCCTGTACCATCTCCTCAGCCACGCCAACCAGGTGGTCCTATCATTAGAGAGCATCTTCTTGAAAATTCTTGCCGACCCGCCTTCCCTACCAGGCGTGGTAAAGGCAAAAGCATTGAGCTTCTTATAGAAGATAACTCATCGTCGGAAGATGAGGAAAAGATTTTTAACGAAGTTCTGAACTCAGATTTTACTGACAGTAACCATAATTACATTTTGTGATGATTCTGTAGAATTTCCTTTTTCACTTATGTTCATTTATTGTTTCTACTAACTTGGTTTTTGCTTTACTTTTATGCAGATCCAACCATGTTCACGCAGTTCAACACTCCTTCTGCCCAAAAGAGGAAAACTGGTGAAGATAGCAGCTTGACTCCTCCAAGCAAGGTCATGAGGACTACACCACCTAGTCAGGGGAGACCATTTGATCAGTTAGTCATTGTCCCACGCTTGACTCCTCTGTCACTCCCCTCTTCTACCAGCCTACAAACTACTCGGTCAACCTGCTTAAGCGAGCCTCTTCGCGGTTGGTGAGTACGACAAAGAGTTACTAGACCATACTCTTCACCATGCAACGACAGCTCAGACCTTTGAGACTCTACCCTGGCAAAGCATTGAAGTTGTCCTTCACAAAGGCATTGCTCAAATTATGAGTGAAGCATCTTATCAGAAACATTCACTTTCTTATTGATTATTCTTATTCTAATATTTCCCAGTTATTTACTCCAGGGACTTATCACTGTTAGTCATGCTCAACATCGAGCAGTTGACTATAAAGAGTTGATCAAGGTCTTGAATGATTAGTTGGTGGAAGCCAAAGCTAAGATTGAAACTTTGACTAAGTTTGAGAAAGATCTCCAAACAAAGACTGAGCAGGCAGAGAAAACAATTGCCAACCGAGACAATTCTCTAAGGGAATTGGCTGATGAAAATAATAAGTAGATCCAAGCCTACAAGACATTGACTGACCAACTAGAGAAAATGACTCATGAGAATGAAGAGTTAAAATAGGAAAAAGAAGCCGACCTGTCTCATTATGAAGTGATCTGCTTCAACCACTTTTATCAGATATGGAAGCTAGACAAACCTCTCAACCTCGACTTTCTTGTTGAAGAGGCAAGGGTGGAAGAGCTTGCCAAATGTGAATCCAAGGCCGCTGAAAAGGCAGCCATTCCAGCTGGTGTTGTGCCTGCTTCTCTTGCTTTATCATTCCAACCAGAGGAGTTTCCAGACATTGACGATGGTGTTAACCAGCCAGAAACTAGTTTACCTGACCAGTAAACATGTTTTAGCCGACCAGAGAGCCAACCATCTGACCAGTAGACACTTTGTACCTGGCCAGTAATATACTTGTTTTTCTTATACTTTTGTTGAGACAATTACTGGTTATCAACTTTGATAGTTTGTTCGTATTGTCGAGTTACTTGACTTTCACTTTTTGTTGCTAACCTGAAATATTCTAAGTCTTTGTAGACTTAAAACATTATGAGCTTTTAGAATATTAAAGTCGTTTTGATATATGCTTTTTATTTTCGCATGAGTACTTAGTTTTATAACTTAGAAATTCTACACATTTCATAAGTTCCCGCCAAGTATACTTTCTCACACTCTTATTGCTCTAATATTTTATGAGCATAATATTTATTTTTACACGAATATTTGCTTTTAACTTGGAATATTGAAAGATTCCAAGTTACTTAAACTTTGATAAACAAGTTAGCTCAATGGCCCTTTTTGACTTCGAAAATTTACAAGTCAGCCCAAAAACAAATATTTTAACTCGTGCTCTTATTGCTTGTGTTGAATTATTTACCAGTATACCGCATGTGCCCCCAAGTGATCGAGAGTTTAAAGATCCTTGGTCACTTGCTACTTGACCGAATTTGTTCAAGCAATTACTACTCGTGAAACACATTGAATATAAAGAAAATATTTAAGCAGTTGAACACTGCTTGAACGCACCCAGTAGTTGAAAACTGTCCGATTTTGCCGATCAGTTGAACATTGTTCGAAAAATTAACACACATGCATATTTGTAGCAAGAGTTGACCAAATTGCGCGTAATCTCTTTTATTACTCGTAAATTAAAAAATGACAAAACGTGTCTAATAACGAGTCTCAAACAAACCAATATTGTTCAAAAATAAATGATCGGTCAGCAAATAACCAGCTCATAAACATACTTAAAGAACAAGTAAAACACTTGAATCTAAGCTACCACTTTGTAAGCGATATTTATTGATAATATTTCCTTAGGTGCTCGCCATTCCAGTAGTTTCTGATCAGCTCACCGTTCAGCCTAGAAAGTTTGTAAGTGTCGGGTGGTATGACCTTCTCAATCTGATATGGTCCTTCCCAATTTGGTCCTAGCACCCCAGCTCCTGGGTCTTTGATGAACACTCTCCTAAGAACCAAATCTCCAACCTGGAACTTTCGATCTTTAACTCTGGAATTAAAATAGCGGGCCACCTTTTGTTGATGGGCAGCAACTCTCAAGTTCACCTTTTCTCATTTTTCTTCAATAAAATCCAAGGACTCAGCCAGTAATTGAATGTTCTCTTCTTGGTCATAATTGCTTCTTTGATGGGACGGGGGTTCAATCTCGACTGGTATCATAGCTTCATAACCATATGCCAAGGAAAAAGGAGTACGACCAATTGTTGTCTGAGCAGTGGTTCTGTACGGCCAGAGAACTTCTGGTAATTCTTCCGCCCAAGATCCTTTAGCTTGTTCAAGCTGCTTCTTCAAGGCATCTTTTAACATTCGCCTTCAAGAATTACCAGAGAACTTCTGGTAATTCTTCTGCCCATTCGCATGTGGGTAAGCCACCGAGGAGAAACTCTTGGTAATGCCATGTCTAGCACAAAATCAGTAAATAGATCGCTATCAAACTGGGTACCATTATCAGACACTATCTTTTTTGGCAGACCATAGCGACATCTGATATTCTTCACTACAAAATCTAACATTTTCTTTGAGGTGATTGTGGCTAATGGTTCTACTTCAGTCCACTTAGTGAAATAATTCATGGAAACTACCGCGAACTGCACTCCCCCTTTTCCTTTGGGTAGTCTCCCGATTAGATCAATTCCCCATACTGCAAAAGGCTAGGGACTTTGCATTTTCTTTAAAATATTTGGAGGTGCTCTGGGTATCTTAGAAAATCTTTGACACTTACCTCGTGTACTTCGGCTAATAAGTTTTTTCGACTGGTCGGACGTCACACATCTAAGTAGTGGCATAGATTACCCTCTTCTATATAACACCCCCTCTATCACGACATACCGAGCTGCCTGCCTCATTGTCCTCTTGGCATCATTGCGGTTATCTGTTAAGGTGCCTTGTTCAAGGTACGTGATGATGGGTATCATCCAAGTGGTTACTATGATTAGCATTACTTCCGGCTCGGTGGTACTTGGGTTTGCTAAGTATTCAACTGGTACTATGTTCAGAGTGTTAGCATCCTTTGCACTGGCTAATTTTTCCAAGGTGTCTGCGTTGGAGTTTTGCTCTCGTGGCACCAACTTGATTGTGTACTCTTTAAACTGTGCTAGCAACTTCTTAGATTTATCTAAGTATGCCACCATATGCAAACCTCTCGCCTAATATTCCCCTAAAATTTTGTAGACCACCAGTTGAGAATCACTATTTACTTCCACTAACTGGGCATGTACATCTCTGGCCAGTCATAATCCTGCTAAAAGGACTTCATATTCTGCCTCATTATTGGAGGCATTGAAATTGAACCTCAATGCGCAGTGGATTCGATGTTGCTTATGTTTGATTAATATAAGTCTTGCTCCCGCATGATGTTCATTCGAGGATCTATCCACATAAAGTTTCCAGGTAGGAAAAGTTTTTCTCTGCCCAGCTACATTTTCTATCTAGTCAGGAATATCAGGAATTCTGGTCCATTCAGCAATGAAGTCCACAAAAGCCTATCCTTTAATGGATGATCGGGGTTGATACTTGATCTCGAATTGGTCTAATTCAACATCCCATTTAAGTAGTCGACCAGAAGTTTCTGGTTTTTGTAAAACCTGTCGTAATGGCTGGTCGGTGAGCACTTTGATGGGATGTGCTTGAAAATATGGCCGCAGCTTGCAAGATGCAAGCACTAAACAATACGCAAGCTTTTTGATCAACAGGTATCTTACTTCTGGTCCTATCAACCTCCTGCTGATGTAGTAGATCAGATGCTGCACTTTATTTTCTTCTCGTATTAAAGCTGTGCTGATAGCATGCTCTGTGACTGCTAAATAAATAAAGAGGTCCTCTCCATCTATGGGTTTTGATAAAACTAGAGGTAGAGCCAAATGTTTCTTTATGTCTTGGAATGCCTGCTCGCATTCTTCTATCAAGTCAAATTTCTTACTTCCTCTTAGTAAGTTAAAAAATGGGACACACTTGTCTGTTGATTTAGAAATAAACCTACTTAGAGCAGCAATCCGCCCAGTCAAGCTCTGCACATCCTTAGTTCTGGTCGGGGATTTCATTTCTATGAGTGCTTTAATCTTCTCGGAATTGGCCTCTATCCCACGTGAGTGAACAATAAATCTGAGAAACTTTCTAGAACTTACTCCAAACGAGCATTTGAGGAGGTTCAGCTTCATGCGATACTTTCTAAGTATTGCAAAGCACTCCCCTAGATCTCGTACATGCCCCCAGCTTCATTTGACTTGAATAGCATGTCATCGACCTACACCTCCATGTTTTTGCTGATCAAGTCGTGGAACATATCATTCACTAAACGCTAGTAAGTGGCTCCTGCGTTCTTCAAGCCAAATGGCATAACCTTATAACAATATAATCCTATGTCTGTCCGGAAGTTGGTATGCTCCTTGTCGAAGGGTGTATACTTATTTGATTATACCCAAAGTAAGCATCCATGAAGGACAAAGTTTCATGACCAGAAGTTGTGTCAACCAACTGCTCCTGAGCAGGGGAAAACAGTCCTTGGGATATGCTTTATTCAAATCGGTGAAGTCCAGGAAGGTCCTCCACTTCCCATTGGAATTGGGCACTAACACTGGGTTAGAAACCCAGGCCGGATAGTAAGCCTCCCTGATGAACCCATTTTCCTTCAGTCACTCAACTTCTTCCTTTAGAGCTTTTGCTCGTTCCTTGTCAAGCAACCTTCTCTTCTGCTGCACTGCTGGGTAGTTTTGATCCAAGTTGAGCACGTGGCTGATCACAGTTGGTGAGATACCCACCATATCATTGTGAGACCACGCGAAGACGTCTTGATTCCTTCGCAAAAATTCTACTAGTTGTGCTCTCACTTCAACCTTTAATTTCTTTCCAACTTTGCAACTCTGGTCGGTTCGTTCTCATCTATCGGGACCTCCTCTAAGTCTTTCATAGGTCCTACTTCACTCTCCAAATCCCCAAAGAAGGATCGATGTCCATTCCCTTGCTTTGGGCAACGCCCTATTTGCTGACTTCATCACCGGATGGGTTCTGTTGCTCTGTAGTTTCCTGGTTGGTAACCTTTAAAAAAAATTCTTGGTCGGCTAAATTCACAATGTTATATTGGTTGATGTCAATTCTTCTACTACTTCTTCTCTCTCCCCGCACATAATCATGTTATTGTCCTTGGTTCCCCTCCGTGCCTTAACCATTGAAGCATTGTAGCATTCCCTAACTTCTCTATTGTTTCCCTGGACACACCTATGCCTGCACTAGTCGGGAATTTCATAGAAAGGTGCCATATAGACACTGCTGCGTGTAAAGCCATGAATAGTGGTTGATCAATCACCACATTGTACGCCGACGAACAATCTACTATAAAAAATGATGTCATGACCGTCTCGTGCCTAGGAGCGTCTTCTACTGTGACCGGTAACTTGATTGTTCTAGCTGGTGAAAATCCTTCCCCAGTGAACTCGTAAATAACTTGAGAGCATGGTTTCAAGTCATTGATGGACAATTTCATCTTTCTCAAAAGATTACTTGTAGATAATGTCCACGGAGCATCCCGTATCAACTAGGCATCTCTTTACTTTCATGTTTGCAATTTGGATTGTAATGATGAGTGGGTCATTATGAGGATAACTCACGTGTCTAGCTTCTTCCTCTGTAAAAGTAAGAGACTTGCTCTCGTACTGAGGATTCTTTGGAGGTCGCTCCTCTACAATCATGAATTCTGATGTTGCATCCAACTCATGTCGAAGTGTCCAGGAATATCTTTCCCTTGCTTTATTACTATCCCTAGCCAAGTGTGGACCTCCGCATATAGTGTCTAAAGTAAAGTCCACAGGCTCGGATTGCAAAGGTTGAGATCGATGTCGTTTGAACTCAGGATTATTGTTGCTTCCTTCTCCTCGGGGTTTCTCTGGCCGGTACTTTTTCAACTTTCTCGACCGGAGAATAAATTATATCTCGTCCTTGAGATGATTGCATTCATTCATATCGTGACCATAATCTCCATGGAAATGACAAAACTTATGCATGTCTCTTTTACTCATCTCTTTCTTGATGGGTGGGGGTTTCCAGTAAGGAACCTCTTGATGACTAGCAATATATATTTCTGGCCGGATGGTCGAGAGAGTGGTGTAATTAGTGAACCAAGGCTCATACTTAGTTGTCTTATTCTTTGGACCCGACTTGGCCTTCTTTTCTTCATGGTGATCAGACCCGTTATTTACACGTTTCTTTCTACCATTTTGACCGCTTCCACCATTCTTAGGAGGGTCAGCTGATCCACCCGGATTATTTATGCTCTTCTCCTCTTTCTTGATCGCATCATCCAATTTCATATACTTTTCCGCTCGGTCAAGAATTGTTGAAGTGTTGAAATTGGATTTCAATGTATACTATCCCACAAAGGGCTTTGATAAGTGATTCCACAGGATATGGCAACCATCTTCCCCTCATCTCCGACAGCAGTTGTTCGGTTGGCTTCTCTCATGAACCTCTGTATATAATTCTTTAGAGACTCATCCTTTCCTTGTTTGATATTTGCCAAGTGGTTGGCATAAACTGGTAAAGTCTGGGCAGCACTGAATTGTCTACAAAACTCCTTCCTGAATGTTTCCCAAGAGGTAATGGAATTTGACTTAAACTTCCAATACCATTCCTGGGCAGTATTTGATAATGTAGTCGGGAAAACTCTACACCGATAATCGTCACTTACCCCGAGCAGTTCCATCTGGTCCTCAAATTTCCCAACATGTCTCAAATTTCCCAGCTGGGCTTGGATGGCTGGTGCAACCGACGAGGCTCTAAGGTTTGACCTCCTAGTCAAGCATTTCCATCTGGAGCACTGTCGTCAAGTATTTCTACTTGATCGGCAGGGCGGTTCAGATCTTGCCCTCCGACCGAGATGGTCTTCCTCTTGTTGCTGATAACGTCCCTTAGATCTTTTTGGCAAGCATGTCCTCCTAACCGATCAAACACCGTGCTCTTAGATTTTTCAGAGGGCTTACTGCAGGGGATGTGCTCTCTCCCACTATGTTGCTGGTTGGGATGTAGTGGGGGCTTCTCGACACGGCTCGTGCAGTCCTTTCTTCCTTGTTGATTGTTGCCTTATTTCTCCTTTCACCAGTTAGTGTGATGACTATCAGTGAGCCCTGGTCTGATTATGCCTGGGTGGAGTCTTCTTACTGCCTGACCAGTGACTCCCTAATCTAGAAGTTTCTGACCGGTGGCTCCTCAAAGGGGTTCTAGAATTCTCCCTTTGCGTCGAGGCAGTCCCGGAGCGGACCCCATCATCCCCCCGACCAGTGGGATTACTTCTATTTCTGTCTATCCTTTGAGAATCGGCTCTGCCAGCGGACCTCTGACCAGCATTGTTATTTCTTACTCCCTGGGTGGTTGCTCATGCTGTGGCTTTGGCATTGGCCAGGGTCAACTGAGTAGTCGCTTCTAGAGCAAGTGCTGCCGCGCGATGTCGTCGGTCGGCCTCCTCCTGCTGTCGCCTGATCTCTTCGCTTCTGGCATCAATTTCTCATTTTTACTACTCAAATGCAAAAAATTTCCTGGCCATTTCCTCAGTGAAAGACTCCTAACGAGCATTGAATTGCATCATCTCCTCCTGGAAAGCCCCCATGGCTTCCTGGAGTTGTTCGACCTTTGGAGTTGTCTCCTCGAAAAAGACCATGGGCTCAATGTCAGGGTTCTCAGGTGCAGGGCCTTCTAATCTAACAGGTTCTTTTGATGTATTGAGCTTTTTGGTCGCCATATTGGTAGGATAGTAGTGTGTTTCTTTTATTCAGGCTCTCAATGAAAGCACCAAAAATGTTGACCACAATTTCGACCAACGGGGAGTCGACACAAAAATGACAGTAAACCTTGAATAGAAAATAAATGACACAAATAATTTTATAGTGGTTCAGCCCCATTTTGTTGGTAATAGCCTAATCCACTTGGTGTTGTGATATATGTAGCCTACACTTAAGATCAGATGAATCTGAGTCAACTAAGTTTCTCAAGTGTAAGTAGAAAAGTACAATGTTTCTCTCTCTAAACTCTCTGAAAATGCTCCAAAATGCCCCAAGTAACAGTCCCAAAGTCTCAAAACTAGAGAGTTTTTTCAGTCTCAAAAAGATTTGATTCTCCCAATGATGCCATGAGCTCTTTATTTATAGGATCATGGATCGTACATGAAAAATATCCCGTTTTGATGGGGTCCTTGGTTGTTTCAACCAATTTTAATTAATAAATTAATAAAAAAAAATTACAACAATATAGCTATTACTTTGGGATATTTGAGAGATTCGCGCAATAGTTATGAGCGATTCGGGTTGAAGTTGTTACTAAGATTCTACAAAGAAGCCACTGGGCAGTTAACTCTTGAAATTCTGACACATCCAGTTTGCTACATCCTCCATCTGGCACAGCTGGTCGGATGAAACCCATTTCTGAGGTGACTGGTCGGATGAATCCAATTTCTGAGGTGACTGGTCGGATGAAACCCATTGCTCAGATGACTGGTCGGGTGAACTGCATCTCTGGTCGGTTAAATCCCTTTCTAGTCTGAAAAATTGTGTGTCTAGTTGGGAGAGTCCCTTTCTGACCAGACAAAAATATTCTCCGGTCAGGTAGATCATTTCCTGACCAGGCAGAACCATCTTTTTTCACCAATATTGTTCCCTTGGTTAACATACTTATTAACCATTAATGCTCAACTAGGTAGCCACGAGTATCCACTTGTCACCTCTGATTTCCACGTCATTAAAATGAAATTTTAGGGATAACAATATGCAGTACACATCATTGCAAACTTGGCCTATTTCTTGGCAGTCGGTGTTGACGTGTCCCATGATGAGGTGCTCCATCTAATAGACCCTCAAGTCAAATAACTTCATTGACTTAACCTCTAATTATTTCTGCTCAGCTAGCATCATTCTTCATGATGTCCCTTATACCGGTTCTATCCTCGTCTTAACCCTGTTGCACACTCATTCTTTTGACGAGACAACAATCCCCACGAATTCTCGTAAACCCATCTATAACCTCATTGGCCGATCTAGTTTCTCATCTGGTCCAATTGACATACACTTAGTGATACCTACCACCATAGCTAGGAATCTCTTAAACACGACCGAAACCTTCCTTTTTAAACCCAGAAGTCACCATCCTTTCTTCTAGTCCATGGTCATCCCTTACTTGGCAAACTAATTCATACTTAAGATCATACCGCGATCATCGTATAATAATCCCAATAAATTTTTACTACTAACTTTCCACCCATAATACTCTGATCCATTTCCTAGAAATTACCAACTTTCCTTAGCAAAGACACAAGATCTCAAGCCCCGTAGCAGAATAACCATACGGTATGTACCACATATCTATGTTTCCACTAAGATATACGTAGCACCAGACTCAATCAGCCCAATATAAAAGTACAGGAACTGGAAAGATGACTTGGAGCCTCTGTGAGACTAGCCTCAGGCTTTAACCGCGTCGAGACAGACACTCGAGCTGGGGTAGAGCTATCTGTACTATTTGGTTCTTCTATCTTTGACTTCTGGAAATTCCTCTTGATTTGCCCTACTATTCCACATAGGGAACATGCCTTCGCTCGACATTCTCCCAGATGGTGTCCCCTGCACCTAGCGCATACTGGGTAACTCCTCCAGATCTCATCGTTGTCCTAGTGGTCGCCCTGAATATTATGACCCCTCCTGTCCGAACTAGGAGTAGTAGAACTATCAGGGGTCTTTCTTTCCTGGTTACATGGCCTCCGCCCCTACCTAATCTTGCAAATGGGGGTACCATTGCCTAAGCTTCCCGCCCTACGACACTCTCACTCCATGTCTCATTTCCTGCATCCTCTATAACAAGGACCCTCTCTACTGCCACAAGCGTAGGTAACAATCTAATATATTGGAGCGATCCTAATGCTCTGGGCCATCCCAGAGTTCAATCCTCGAATGAATCACCCCTTTAGGGCCACATCCGTTGGTACTAAATCAAGAACGAATTTGACCTATCTATAAAATTCACTAGCATACTCTATCACTGTCTTACTACCCTGAACTGAGTTTATAAACACATTGGTCTTCACAAATCAAACAGTGTCGTAGTAGTGCCTCTCATCGAACCATTGTCTAAATTCCTCCCAACCCATCATGACAACATTCTGGGTCTGGGATACAACTTCCCACCACGTTCGAGCATCATTCTGCATCATGTAGGGGGCATAAGCCACTCTATCATTGCCTTTCGCTCCTATGTAGCCAAGGATGGATCTATTCATGCCCATCCACTATTTAGCTTTGAATGGGTCCAAACCTCCCTCAGAAACTGGATGATGACGCTTCTACGATCTTTCATACAGTAATTCCCATCTGTTTCCACCCTCAGGTCGAACCATAGTTGGTGCAAGTGTTGTCAACACACACAGGGCAATGTTCCCTGACAGAAACTGCTATCTCAACCACCTAATCTCTTCCTCTTGCTTTTGCAATCTTTCTTGCTTGCCACCAAACATCTGCTGCCAATCCCACGGCCGATGGAGGTTTCCGGCCTCAACTGTCATCTGCAACCCGACCATTAACATTGCCTAATCCAGTTGACTAGCTTGGATACAAAACTTCCAAATCTATTTGCAGCAAATAACCTAACTTGCCAGCCCTAATATTCTTATCAAGAACTATACCATTAGCAATGCCAAACAACACAATAGCCATATACAATATGCATACCAGGATGCAATTCCATAACACTCATGCATCAATTACCAAGTCTCAATCCCACAAAATACATACATATACATCATGGTCTCTATTCTAGCAGATAAGGCAATTAAGATAAGCAGTTAAAACAAATATTGCACTTAATACCAACAATCCCTGAGTTGAACTCATCTCTGGTAGCGAGCATACAGGTTCGATTAATCTCCAGGAACCATAAACCTTAGCTCGCTGTGATACCAAGTTGTAACGCCCTACTACCCTGGAGTCGTTACCAAGTGATTTTAAAAGTTGCCATTAGCTCACTAATCGAGGTATTAGACTGAAAAGTGTGATTAAATCAAAAGAAGGACTCGTTTAATGAAAATTAAGTAATAAGGGTCTGACATTCATTAAAATTATAAATGTTTTACACTGGGATCCAAAAATATTGTTTTGAAAAATATTTACAACCAAAAAATGTAGGAACAATCGACCTAAGCGAAAAATATTGAACATTTACAACGTGCCCCTCCAAAGAACCCCAGCCATGGTGGCCAGGTAGGCCAAACATGTACACGTCGCTCCATGCCCCCCAACTCATGCTTGGTCAGTCTTTCCTTTGCCCTTTCCTGCACCATAGAGCACCCATGAGCAAAAGTCTAGTAAGAAAAATTCACAGCACAGCATATAATAATGTATTTCAATAAATTCATAATTACTCCGACACAACAGACAATTACAAGCTTTTATCAGAATTCACAACAGCGGCCTATGCCGATCAGGGTAAATTACTAGGCACCAAGCTCACCGTCTTCATCGAGCGGGTGAGTATAGAACCCTTATAGGGTCTTTCCCTAGTGTTCTGCATTCATCATCCTTTATGGATCTCGGCCTTTGCTGTTCCCGGCCTTCGCCTTTCTCGACTTTTGCCCTTTTCATCACAAACACATGTATGACGTAATAGTTGCACACAATTACACATAAAACTTGACACAATATAAGCACATATAGCTCTACAAGCACAGACAGTTTTCTTACCTGAGTCCTGAGCTGACCATATAGTGCGATCTCGAGCACGATCCCCTAAACCCAAGCCTTAGAGGTAAATCCTAGTCACAATCCAATAATAATATATATCCATCAAACCCTAAACCAATCAAAGACTTCAGAATAATATTCTAGCCTTCGAGACCTCGAACCTTACTAAATCAGGTAGTAGAATCCTTCCCTAGCCCTTAAGTTTTAGTTCCCAAGCTTAAAAATATGTTTTGGCCATTTCCCTTAATTAGAGTGGCGACTCAGCCCCATAGGGCCGCGACGCGCTACAAGTCAGAGATCTCCAAGGCTCTCTTCTAGGGGAAGCAAGTTGCGGCATGCCCTACCTCGGCCGCGGGACCAGGGCAATTTCAGAGTCCCCTTGGGCCTCCTCGCACACACAGGCCACGGGGCCTAAAGAATAGGATCGCGACTCGAGCCTAAAACCCTGAAATCTTCAACGTTTTCACTGCGTTTTCCCTGAGCCAAACCTATCAAAATCTATCCCAAACGTGAACCAAAGCCACAATTGAATCCCAATGCCATAATATTACACTTAAGTCAACACAACCACAGCAATAACTAAGTCAAAACTCCATCACAGTTCAAAACCAAATCCTTGAGTTCAAAACTCAAAAACACCGAAACCAAGCTGGAAATTCAATAAGAACAGAGGAATTTACTTACCCTCACTTTAAATTACGACTCTAGCCTAGCCCTTGATTACTTCCCATCTCTATATCCCTTCCAAGCTCACTAAATCCATGATTTTAGCCTTCAATTCCTAAGCCAACTTCTCCAAAATGATGCAACCCCATCCAAGGCTCAAGGGAGAGGAGAGAAAAGAGAGAGATAGAGAAGAAAAGAGAGTTGTTGAGTGTTTTATTTCTACGATGATCTGAAAGTTTTTAATGGATTCTACAGTCATCTAAGTCTGTCTAAGGTTAGGGGTAAAAAGACTAAAATACCCCTAGCCTCAATCTTAGTTCTTTAATGCCTCCAGGGCAAAATCGTCATAGGCGATTTCCAGAGTTCCAAATACAAATCTAAGCATAGGCGATTTCCAATCCTATGCCTAGATTTTTGAAGGCTTCACATCTAGGCATAGGCGATTTCCTATGCCTCTAGATCAAAGTATAGGCGATTTCTAGAGTTCCAAATACAAGCCTAGGCTGCATTCCCTATGCCCTGGGCGATTTCCAGGGTTCCATAACCCAGGTGATCGGCCCTAAATCTAGCATAGGCCGACCACCACACACCTTGGGTTATTTCTAGGGATCCAAGATCTAGGGTGGTCGGTCCAATCATACGCCGAACGCCCGGGACCCTAAAATTTTTTTTCCTTTGATTTCTTCACTTTTGCTCCTTAGTAATGGATATGCTCCAAGCTATTGGCCTATATGGTTTGTAGTAGGGAGCTTCATTACGTCGATATACTAACTTTAATTTTTGTCCTTTCTTTGTTGTTGATGTCCAACTCCTCTTCGTCTGATAAGTCTTTGAGTGAGCATACTCTCCAAGAGCTGTTGGAAAAGGGTGAAAAGGACTATCCCCCGTTCCACTCTATATTTATTCAGTGACAAAGATTTCTTGATAAGGTATACCCCAATGGTGAGAGTGAAACAGACAACTCGAAAACCTTCCAAAGATAATCCTCACATTGCTAGGCACATCACTCAAGGCTCTTTGCCTGGTTCTTCTTAGATCTCTTTTTAGCATAGTACTCCACTCCTCGTAACGCCCTTCGCACTAGGATACCAGACGGGTTCCCCATCACTCTTCTTCTCAATGAGAATATACCAAGGGCTCTCATCACCAGACTACTCATCCTCAGGAGTGTTCTATTCACAGGTTCCATCCCAAGGTGACTTGCCCTTCTCCCAAGAGCAAGACAGTTTCGCCAGCTATGCAGCAGAAGAAGAGACAGCAAAAAGAGTTCCATTAATCAGATTCTGGGGCCACCTTTGCTAGTGAGATCATAATGGAAACCGGTTGAGAAGCCTCACCCTGCTGATTATGAGGTGGTTTGGTTCAAAGGTGCTACCTCTGACATGACTGAAGAGAAGGTAAAGAACTTAAGGAAGGCCTTCGACCTTTCTGGGCATGTGCACTTGGACATGCTCTACCATTAAGTATGGCACTCTACTTCCTCTTCATCCGTATTTATGGAGCATGGCAGATTATTTTGGTATTAGTCCCTCTCAGTTGGCTCCCAACGCTATCTTGGTGTTATATGTGTTGTATATTATCTATCATCGTAGAAAATGGGCTGCTCTAGTACCTCATGAGATCCACTATTTATTTGATCTGAAGATGAACCTTTCTCAGTGCAATTCGGGGTACTTTCACTTCCACCATTATACAAGAGAGGGTACCAGCACCTTCTTGGAAGAGATCTCTAGAAATAGCAAGGCGTTTAGATATGCCAACAACTCTTTCTACACCAAAGATGCAGAGGCCAACTACTCCAAGTGCAAGCATGTTGGGCCTTTATATAGATCGCTCCCGACCCAGGCCATGACTGTTAGGGCCAAGGTATTGATTGCCATGACCCATGAGGAGAAGAACGTCAAGGTTCTTGTTACTTCAGAGAACCATAGGGAGGTTGGGCTATTTCCCTCTACTGTCGCCGATGTTCTGGATGAAGATTGTACCGAGCCTGTGAATGCCATAGACTCCTTGGGGCCTATTCATATCGAGGGGGTACCTTTTTCGCCCGTGTTAGCTGGACAGGAGGGTGATGAGGTGGGTGCATCCACACACTTACTGCTTCCTTCAGATGACTTTGATGAAGCCACATTTGAACCTGAGTCTCATTCAGAAGGCTCAACACTTTTATCATCTTTACATTATGTTTCGTCTGTATTTTATATCCTGCTAATATTTGATATGTTCCGCTTTGTTCACACCAAACAAATGTTGACTCCAGCCAAGACTAGTCTTTCTGTCTGAGCGGCCAAGAGAGTCAGGGTTGTGCCTAAGCTGATAACAGAAGTCCCTCTCGAGTTGCCTCCTTCGGCTCCACTAGAATCTAGTCCTATCGTAGAGGTAGAGCCATCCTTGCCCATGCCAGTTCCTCCTAGTATTACTGATGGGGGTGCCTCCTCCTCTTCGCCTGCTCCTTTATATGAGCCACACCAGTCCGCCATATGAAATTTAGGGGCCATTATGGACCAAGCATCCCATCTGGAGCAGACAACAGTGGCCTTTAATGGGATTGAGGATGAGGACCTGAGCACCATCCTCACGAGGTCACTCCTTGAAATTCAGAGTGTAAGTCCTCTAAGGTTTTCTTTTTGTCTGGTTAGCTTGTATGTTGATGTTATCTAACACTAACGCTGATGCTGGTCTCCCATGTCCATGATAGGTCTGTGGAGTATACCTCTATGTTTCCCAACCTTCATTCTGAGTGTGAAGCTGTCCGACAGGAGGTACTAGACCTTAGACGCATTCTTGGCTCTAGGGATGCACACATTGCTTTGAAAATGAAGAGATTAGCACCCTCCGCAGTGCCATGGAGCTCAAACAAAAGGAAGTGACCGAGTTGGCTCTCAGGGTAACCTAGGTGGAGGGGAAACTTGCAGATCAGCTTAAACAGTCTGAAGCTGAGAAATAAAAGCTAACTGTTGAAATGGACTAACTTTGGAAGGATGTTCTTGTCGAAAATGAGAAAGAGGTCAAGGCTGCCCGGGACAAGGCCCGAGAGGAGTATTAAGAGACTAGATTCTCTTGCTTCTACTTGATTTGGAAGTCCAACAAAAATCTAAACTTGGATTTCCTTCCCGAGAAGATGCGAGCAAAGGAGCTTAAGAAGTGTTTGGTTCCTGAGGCTACCGAGGCTCAGGGTGGTCTTTCAGATGATACTCCTCATCCTAGTTAGTCTACTTTTGGTCTTTTATTCTTTGTCTTTCCTTTAGTGGCATTGGTGGGGCACTTTGTACTTGAAAGTTTTTACATATGACATTTTATGCCTTTATGCTTTTTTGTTATGAGTACTCAGTGTGTTGATTAAAAAAATTTATTTGCAATGCTTACTAAGTATATCAACTCATAACCGTCATTGGTTCAGGTATCCGTATACTATGAACACATGTATTTACGCACCATACTAACCTTACTCCTTTACATTTTTCATGCTAACAACCATGGTAATGTAAGAGTGGATACCAAAAATCCACCAAGAAAAAAAAAGGTTTCTTATTGAAGTGAGCGGCTAAGGGGCATCGAAGGCGCCAAGTACGCTATAGAGTCAGAAGGTCATCACGTGTCACCAAGAGGCCAAATATTTGCAAGACCCTAGGCCTCAAAAAGTCACTTCATGCAAAATGAGGGACAAGGATTCCACACCAGTAAAAAGTCCCAAGCAATCAAGTCCAAATTCCCATAAGGCCAGCTCGCATTGCAAGACCCTCACACAAGGCATCAAACGCCTCGCACCTGGGTCTCATGAAGATGCCTCATCCATGCCCAGTGCCTCGCGTCGTGGGCCTCATGAAGGTGCCTCAGCCTCGCGCACCTAGTAGGCCCTCGTCAGGAGCCTCGCATTCCAGCACCTCGGGCACCTAGTAGGAAAGCCCCGCGTGCCAGCGCCTCGCGCACCAAGGGACCCGCGCGCTTGGCCTCGCGACACCCCCAGGGACTCACGCGCTTGGCCTCGCGACACCACCAGGGACTCACGCGCCTAGCCTCGCAACACCACCATGGACCCATGCGCCTGGCCTTGCGACACCACCAGGGACCCACGCGCATGGCCTCGCGACACCACCAGGGACCCGCGCGCGTGGCCTCGTGACACCACTAGGGACCCGCACGCCTGGCCTCACAACACCACTAGGGACCCACTTACCTGGCCTCGCGACACCACCAGGGACCCGCTCACCTGACCTCTCGACACCGCCATGGACCCGCGCGCCTGGCCTCGCGACACTACTAGGAGACAAGCGTCTCGCGGCCCCCAAAACGCCTCAAGATGTTTCGCGCACCAACCACACCAAGGCTCTCGCGGCCTTTCCCCGTGCACCAGCCGCGCGATGGGCCTCGTGGTGGCCTCTCCTCGCGCACCAGCCACACCCTTAGGGACCTCGGGAGAGATGGCCTCACCATAGCCCCGTGCCTAAGACCCTGTGAGACGGCTTCACACCCAAGCTCACCTACGGGTTGGCCTCGTGCTTGGGCACCCCACAGGACCTCTCACACCTTACCCCTATAATCCAACTAGCAAAGTTTACCTCTCATATGTATCCTTTCCCGTCAATGAGAAATATGATGCACAGATAGATATAATGGGGCTACATCAACTTGCACACCTTCAGAATGTGAAAACATCCACTAGGTGCAGGGTACACGCACGTGTACGAAATGTACCTACAAACCTAGAGGAGTCAGAGTACGGATATGGTGCCCTTGCCAGATAGGTAGTGGCGGCATAAGAATGGTACAGGGTAAGGACTCCCTCAGCACGCTTGTGAGGTCCGTACCTGACAAGTAGTGGAGGCATAATATGATACCAAGGCAGGAGTACTTTTGCAGACCCCTGATACGTACTAGAGCAAACCACCACTATTCCAACACCATTACCATCTGTGTTGCTACCCTGACAGTGTACTCATGAACTATTTTGTCCCAAGGGAATACCATCTATAAGGGTCCATTAGGGCCCAGCAATAAATAGACTTGGATCCCTCAGAATAAGGGGTTGGAAAATTCATGGGACACTAAAGCTATTAAGCAATATACAAAGGCTCACTCCATTGTTGATCTGTGTTTATCCTTCCATAAGTTCATTCAAAGTTCTTATCTAAATATCTCCATACTTACCTTTGAGTTTTCCAATCTAATTTCGTTGACGAGATTTCACCATCAACAGTGAGTAGTATGATATTTCACCAAGTACCATGAACAAAACGGTCAGGTCGACCACCCCATGGGTGATAGGCCGACCACCCTATAAGGGACATGGCTAGGAGTCTCCCTACCAATTCCTTTTTTGTTGTTGTTTTTTGCAATTTCGAAA
The DNA here is from genome assembly GCF_963169125.1 of Humulus lupulus. Lineage (NCBI taxonomy): Eukaryota > Viridiplantae > Streptophyta > Magnoliopsida > Rosales > Cannabaceae > Humulus > Humulus lupulus. The sequence continues at coordinate 74,996,358 of NC_084794.1, read as the reverse complement.
CATATGTTGAACGAATGTCCTAGAAAAACTTGAGCTTGCTTAGTACTTAGGGTCACATCCTCATTGCTTGTGTATACCCCGATTAGTATGTACTATACTCCCCTCAAGTGATCATGGATTTAAAAGCCTTGGTCACTTGCTACTTGACCATGCCTTGGTTCTAGCATTTAGACACATAGTACTATCATTTTCACCCAATGATGCAAGAAGCAATTGCTTGTCCCTCGTTGGTAGTCGGGTGACGGTTTTATACTCAGTAGTAATGATACCTATACACAGATGTAGATTTTGTAGCAAGTGTCGATCATGATTCACGTAATCTCTCATGTACTCGTTATAATGATTGTAGACATAAGTATCTAAGTTGGACCAATCGGGTCTTGATGGGATAATTGAACCTGTAACAATGTATGCTTGTTTTGTTTCTCGTAGCTTTTACATTTTTCTCTTTTGGGGAGGGAAAGAAAAGAAATATGGAGTAGGAACCAAGAAGATCTGATAGACTAAATGTCCAAGAAAGAGGAAAGGGAAGAGGACGAGGAAGAGGACAAGGGAAAGGAGTAGTTGCTGCCCCCATATATGAAGAATTTCCAAATATGCCACCAGCCCAGGGAGTGCCAGAAGCCACCTAATGTAGCAGAAGAACCGGCAGCTACTGTCGCTCGAGAAAACTTGGAAAGAGAGAATGCTCGTCTTAGGGCAAAGCTAAGGAGGGAGAAGAAGAATTCCAAATAAACCAAGGAAAAAAACAACAAGTGGCGCAACAAGTCATTCCTTTAGCACAATTATTATAGTTGCCAGAACCTCGCTACGAGGCACTATATGAATGATTTAGGAAGTAGCAACCACTAAACATCGAGGACGGATCAGACCCAATAGAAGTAGAAGAATGGCTTTGCTCGGTAGAATATATCTTAGAACACATGCGATTAGGAAATGAGGACCGAGTCTCGTGTACCTCGGGTTTACTCAAGAAAGATGCCCACATCTAGTGGGATATGGTGAAGCAAACCCAAGATGTAAATATTATGACATGGGACGAGTTTGTCCAGGTATTCAACAAAAAGTATTGCAGTCTTGCAATTCTAGCCACAAGGGTGGACGAATTCATCGCACTTACTCAAGGGAATTTCACTGTGATAGAGTATGCTAGGAAGTTTGATAGAGTGGCTAAGTTTGCAACGGACATGGTACCCACCGAGACGCTAAGAATTCAAAGATTCGTGAGGGGACTGGAACCTATGATAGCCAAGGACATGAAGCTAATTTGAGGAATAACCACATATGGAGAAACATTGGAAATAGCCTTGGAATCCGAACAGGCAGAAGACCGAATCTAGAAAGAAGGTACGGCCAGTAGGGATGCTAGAAAGAACAATAATGAACAGAATGATCACAAGTAGAAACATGATGGTGTTCAAAACCAGAAGGCTGGCAAGAAAGGGAAAACTACGTCGGAAGGAAACGAAAACAAGAAGCCTTACATAGAATAACCCCAACGCCAAACCTCTAAGAGAAAGAGTTCAAGAGCATGTCGATATAAGACCAAGGGATGTTTCAATTGTGGAGAAGGGGGTCATCTCAAGTAGGATTGTCCAAAATTGAGGGACCAAAAGAAAGATGATAAGCTAGTACCAGCCAGAGTTTTCTCTTTTACAAAAGGTGAGGCAAAAACTAGCAATACAGTGGTATTAGGTTGGATCACTGTCTCTGGAAAACCATTCAATTTTTTATTTGATTTAGGAGCTACGCATTCCCTTGTCTCTATGAATATGATTCATAGCTTAGATAAACCATGCAAACTTTTTAGAGATAAGTTTGTTACATAACTACCCTCTGGGAAAAGAATGTTATCTAGTAGAGGGGTGCATAGCGTTATAGTTAGAATCGAAGGAAGAGAGTTACTAGTAGATTTTGATAGAGTTAGACCTTGAGGAATATGATGTAATATTAGGCATGGACTGGTTAGCAAAATATGGGGCAACGATAGACTGTAAGGGTGACACAGTCAACTTTCAAACAGAAGGTCGAGAATAGTTCACCTACAAAGGAGAAGTTTTTCAAACTCGCATAACAATAGTCTTAGCTCTCAAAGCTCAAAGGTTAATCGGTAGCGGTTGTGAGGCATTTCTAGCCAGCATGGTGGATAAGTTGCGAGAGACGCAGCTCGAACAAAAGGATGTACATATAGTATGTGAATTTCCTGTGGTGTTTCCAGAAGATCTACCGCGATTACCTCCGAGTAGAGAAATTTAGTTCGAAATAGAGTTGGCACCAGAGACGATAGCAATCTTGAAAGCTCCCTATAAAATGGTGCCTACCGAGTTAAAGGAATTAAAGATACAACTGCATGAGCTATTAGACAAGGGTTTTATCCGACTGAGCTATTAGCCTTCGGGTGCACCAGTGCTTTTTGTCAAGAAGAAGGACGGGAGCATGAGGATGTGCATTGACTATCAAGAACTAATTAAGGTGACAATCAAGAACAAATACCCTTTGCCTCAAATAGACGATCTTTTTTATCTACTACAAGGATCTACGGTAATTTTGAAGATAGATGTGTGGTCAAGGTATCACCAGCTAAGAGTACGAGAAGAAAACATCCCAAAGACATATTTTCGGACAAGATATGGACACTATGAGTTTCTGGTAATGTCTTTTGGCTTAACGAACGCACCAAACGTGTTCATGGATCTTATGAACTGTGTAGTAGAATCCTTCCCAAGCCTTAAGATTTGAGTTCCCAAGCTTAAAACCCTATTTTGGTCCTTTTCCCTAATTTGAGCCGCCACCTGCCCCCTAAGGCCATGGCCCGCTGCAAGTCAGAGAGCCTTGGGATCTCACCAAAAGGACATGGGCTGCGGCGCACCTCAGTCTGCGCCATGGTGCCTGGGCAAAATTAGAGGCTCCCAACCTCTAGAGTTTATACGGGCTACGACACCTGAAGAACAGGGTCGCGGCTCGAACTTGCGAACCCAATTTTTTTCCAGGTTTTCAGATTTTTAACTCCCTGAAATTCAATCTAAACATACTCTAAGGCCAAAATTAAGTCCTTCAAAAACTCTACTACATTTTAGGCAGTATTAGCACCTTAGAAAGCTAGCTAAATCACCCAATTCAAAGCAAATTCAACTTAAGCCTAGAACTTAGCTAAGCTTCATTCTCAATAGAATTTACCAAATGAAACATTGAAATAACCTTACCTCTGTGATGATTTCTACCCTGAGCTAATTCCCAACACTTCTAGCTTGTTTTCCCCCAAGCCCCAGCTTCTATTCTCAGCCAAATTCTCAAGAATTCACAAAAGCTCCAAGCACACCAAAGAGAGGGAGAGAGTCGAGTGGAAAGAGAGAAAGATAAGGTTGAGGTTTATGTTTCTATTTCTCACTAGTTCTAGAGTCTTAGGCCAAACCAATTTTATCCCCAACAGTAGAATACCCAAAATTACCCTAGGTAAATCCTTAGCCCTTCTAACACCACCAAGGGCAATTTCATTTTTTGCCCCATTCCTGCTAATTTCTCGAATAGTCCTATAATTCCCCATTTAATTCCAACATACCCAAATAATTGATAAATCATTACCTGTTACCCAGTAACCCCGAACACGTACTATATCCCCAAAATACCCCTAGGTTCACCCCAAATTGGGTATTCGACCCCGTTGTGACTATTTCTCTATTCCTCTCCATAGGACAGTCTCAGATCACACATCACAAATAAATCTCCACAATCTTGTGGTCTCAAGCACAACACACATATAATTTACATTTATGCCCTCAATGAGACAAATTACAAGCATGTCCTTATTAACAAGAATGGGCACACTATTTAATTCTCCTGAACATGCATATCTAACCATATAATCATTTATCCACGTAATCACAAGCTAATACACATATATCACAAATATAACCCATTGATCGCTCATATATTCCCAATTAGGCCCTCTAGGCACTCAACCTTAATAACAAATTCGGGACGTTACAACTATCCCCTCCTTTCGTCCTCGAACTTTATTCAAACATCTCGGGATACCAATTCAACAAACTTGACTATATCCCAAGAGTCAGGTCCTTTACCTTGCCACTACTTGCAACACCTTCACAAGAAGGCTAGTCTTAATATGTATGACTTTATCTCTTGTGTTCAGAGTTCCACTAGCTTTCCCTTGCACAATAAATTTCCCTGAAATTCCAGGGCCTCTTCGCCCGATCAGGGGTAGTACTCAACACTTCTTCCCTTAACTCTAGCACCAATAACACCTCATGAGCCTCTACCTAGCTTGGGGTAAGGCTAAAATGTAGGTGTCTAGCCTTGTCCATATTATGATCTTTCAGATATATCCAAATCTAGGGTTAAAATTCCTTCTTCCTTTCCAAAACTTCTTTACCCATCTTAGTCCACAATATTTGAATAAGCACAAAGTCTCCAATCCTGGAACCCTACGTTCCCGTACTCAAATTTTGAACTTTTATATCCTTCAATAAAGTAGACACTCTACTCTAACAATCCTTAATAATTTCACTGGTCCTTCAAACCCACTCTGAACCAGAATACTTCCTGTTTCTGGTTCCATTTTTCTTGGAATAAGTTTTTCTCGTTCCCTATCTTATAATATCTTATTCAGAGCCACTCTAGCCGTCGACTGGCATTCATCATCGTGACAATCCATTCTAGGGACTGTATTTACCTCAAGGTCCCAAAACTCACATATTCGAAGTAAAACACTCAAAATTTGAGTTATTCCTTCAGGTTATCAATTATCTAAAGGTAACCATTAATTCCCAATTCCAACCTTATACTCATCACCCTTTATGACCCTTTTCCCAAACCTGGGAACCTAAGGGTCTCAATCTAACACTGTTGACTTTGGTGTCCAGTGGGGACGTATGGTCTCATTTTGTACACACTCCCTCTTTTGATATCTTACTCATGCCAACCATAGTGTGTTAACCCAATAGGTCAAGTCACAACTTTTCACATCCACTCACCTCATCTGCAATCTTAGGTGATTCGCCTTTAGGTTCCATAATTATATTCCTTCATACTAACTTCAGATATCCTAGAATCATAATAGCCCTTCTGGCTTCTGATCATCATCTCTTACTTACTAAAATATTAGGACATGCGTCTCCCAGTATTCAAGTTCCTGGATACAATAATCGTAAAGGGGTAACGTAAGGCCCGTCCCGCATCTTCTCTCAATGCCAGCATCCATCGGATCACTCATCTGATTAGCATATCTTAACCTATCTATGCTAAAGCGATAGGTTATTTTTAACCATTCCTACAAGATCTTCTTTCAGTATTTGACCGTTTAACCATAGAGGTATATCTACTACTTATCAATCACAAGTTTTGGACCAATCCCGCTCATTACTCCACCCTAACCGTGGCCAAACGGCATTACTGCCAACTCAACATCCCATGTGGAATATCTATGTCCTTATCCCTTTGTCCATTGTAAGGTACAAACGATCACTCTTTCAGTGTATATACAGGTGCACCCTAATCCTTGATGCACCGCACTAATATTCCATGTTGAAAGCAAAGACAGTGTCCACTACACCATCCTCCTGCACCAGTCTATCTCATGCATATCCTAATACCATGGCGTGTGAATCAACCCTTATTTCAATCTCTTAGAATCTGGCATAGAATATAGTTTTAAGCTTTTAATTACATTATAATATAGCTTTAATGCACATATTATTTTGTAGTCTAAGGATTATACATGTGGCATTAAATTAAGTCCCAAATATTGTAAAATATAGTGTATGGCCGAGTTTTCCCTATGGTATTATTAGGTGGATTTTTCATGAATTAATTAAATTAAGCATTAAGGCTAAATTGAGGACCTAGCTTCATCATAGGCATGTGGAGCATATTTAGGCTTGGATTTAGACTAAATTTTGAATTTTACATAGGTGTCACACTAAGCTTAAGTCAAGTTACCAAGTTGAAAATTTGTTGAACCATTTTGAAGATGTTTGGATGGTTATGGGCGTGTAGGCTATAAAGGTGGGTAAGTTGGGACTTTGACTCATTTTTTAATCAATTAGAGGCTATGTGGCATGTTGGAGAGTTTGGACCACTTTGAATGAGCCATTTCGGGCTGGCCAAAACTACCTAAGAGAGAAAAGAGTTTGAATTTTGAAAAATAGTTAAACTAGTTGGAGACAATCAAGGAAAAAGGTTAATGTGTAGAGCCTATAAATAGAACCATTACCATTTCACTTTTTCACACTCAAAAGCTCTCAATCTTCTCTTATTTTTTTAAATCCTATAGTCCCCAAAAGCTCTCTTCTTTTTGCCCACAAACACCTTATAGCTGACATCTTATAGCCTTTATAAGTGCTCGGGAAATTTATTTTCCTCTATTTTCTTATTTAACCTCAAAAACTTAGCCATTATAAACCCTACATAGCTGAGACACTAAGCCCTTTTAAACCACTTTATAGCAGAAATATTCCAGGCATTGAAGCTCTTGGTGTTGTGTTGGAGATAGGCATTATAAAAGGCTCGGGATTTCGATCTTTTGTTTTAAGGTGAAGGTATGATTTTATAATGTTTAGAGATTTTGGAAGTTTAGTTTTATTATAAGTCTCTAATCTTAAATATTTTAAGTCATATATATAAGGTTTTGGGCGATTGTCTATAGCAAAAGAATCTTTCTTTTTCCTCTCATTTCCACACTCAAGGTAAGGAAAATTAGGTAGTTTAGTTTATGACCTAGTTGTTCATTTGTATGACCCTAAAAGTTCAGGTACAAAAAGAAGATAAGTGTGGTTGTACCTAAGGCTTTCATAAATGTATGATGGACCTAAGTGATGTCCGGCAGGCTCGGTTGCCAAAAATGTATGACGGACTTATGTCCGGGGCTTAATTCCCACCCCTGTATAAGCACTTATCTTTTTCTTATACCTGTCTTGTTATTATGGCCTATGACTATGACCTATAATTATGACCTCTTATGACCTATAATTAAGATCTAGATTATGTTTATGTTTTAGGGTATTATGAACTTTTGTATGATTTATGATATGTTTGTTATGATTACTTGTTGTATGACTTTTGTTTGTATTTTCCTTACTGGGCTTAGAAGCTCACTCCTTATGATATTATTGTGCAGATAATTCAGGTTAGAATGGCCTATGGCGAGTGGGACCTAAGAGCTTAGTGATGTATTCATGGGGACCATATAGTCAAGGAATGATCAACGGGCCTATGATTTTAGTTTCAAAGCATTTTTTTTCGTATCTTTATTTTTAAATATTGGAATGTTTCTCTTTAATTTTGTTACAAGCCTTATTTTATTTTTAAAGACATGAGATCCATTTTCTTATTATGATTTTCTTAAATAAAGAAGCAATATTTATGTTTATGATCCAACGCTGTGTTCTCGATAATATTAAGAGAAATTAAGGTGTTATAGAAATCCCTAGGTAAGAACCTTGTTTTTTCTTTGAATCCTCTAAGTTCATCATCCCATCTTCTTGATCCTAAGATTTCTTTTTCTTTTATGTGGTGTTTTTTGAAATTCATAGGGTACCTAAGGTTTGGTCAATCTTGTGTTTGTGATCACTATAAAATGAGGTAATTAGAATTACTAGCATTTTTGTTGTTTTGATGTTGTTATATTCTTGTTTATGACTTTGGATTATTGTTTGTTATTTTGAGAAAGCATATTTATGATGTATGATGATGTATTAATTATGGTGGTCTTGATGGGTATATGTTCTAGTATATGTCTTCACAATATTGCTATGATGAACACATGAGTTGTTATGATATTTTGATTAGAAGCATGTTAGGTTTTTAATTAGATTGTGGAAACAAGAATATATGTTGATGTGTGTTTCGGCCTAGCCTATGTTGTATGGTTCATTTTATTTCTTTTGAATTATGATGAACATGTTTCTTGATTAGGGAATGTGGTGTAAATTGGAGCATGAGAAATATGATGTTTATATTGTTTATGTATCATTAGAAAGCATGCTAGCATATCATTTTGGGTTATGATAATGATATATGTGAAAATTGTGGTTCATAAAATTATATGGTGCTAGGATTTCGGCCATGACATGTATTAGGCTTTAGGTTCTTTTGTTTATTTAATTTTGAGCATGAAAAGTTGCTCTAATATTATTGTAAAAAAAAAAAAGAGCATGTTAAAATTTCTATTGATATAAAGTACAAACATATTGAGATTGGTGTTGATTATATGATGTGTCTTAAGAATATGTGAAGGTGTATGTTTGAGTTCGGAAACATGATAGTAATGTCTTAATTTATTTTGCATTTTTTATTTATGCTTGTTAGATGTCTTGGCCAAGGCATCTCTTTTTGAGGTTATGTTTTTTAAATGATTTAATTTTTTGTTTCCATGCTAATGGTGATTATAAAATGCATAAAATGGTAAAGAAACATGATAGGTTAATGGTTAAAAATGACTATGAGTATTTTTAAATTAAATTCTGCTTCCTGATTTTATTTTATCTTTAATGAAAATTTATAAATAAATTTAAAAAGAGAATAATTTATGTCTTAAAATTCCTATTTTGAAACTAATGCAAGTAAAAGGTGAATTTTATACATGAATAATGTATTTTTCTTTAACAAGATATATGTAATATTTTTGTGTTTAAAAATTGAGAAAAATTATTTTTTAAAGAGTGTCCAGAATTTGGTTTATTGAAAATGTGAGTATTATTAGTCCTTTTACCAAATTTTAGATAATTATAATATATATATATATATTACCTAGAATATATATTTTTAAAAGCATTAAATTATGTCACATTTATTAGTATTATTTAATATTGTCAAATTAAAAGGGTACTTTTATGAAATTAATTAATTTTTCCAAATTCATTATTTTATATGTAATTATAGATGTTGTCACATTTTATTGGTATTACACAATAACTAAGATTATTATTTTGTACAATTAAAGCGAAAGAACTATTTTAGTGAAATAAATTTTGTGATAAAATTTATGAAAGAAAAATGTATGATTTAAAGAAATAAAGTAGAATTAATCAAGTTGGTAATTTATTATATCCTTATGGAATTTTTGTGAAATTGACAATAAAATAAAGGAATAAATATTACCAATTTCAAAGCAAGTTTTAAGAACGGTCTCACGTATGCATGTTACATGCAAGATTACTTTTACGTTCAAATATATGTTAATTAATCAAATTTATGGTTCTTAGTAGAATTGACATTATTCTTTTATGATTATATGCGACGTTGTTGTATGAATATAGTTGTGGTGCAACTTGTGCCAAGTGTGCATGGCCCATGCACATGTAGGGTATGTTTGTGTGATATGTTTAGTTTTACTTGATATTAAGACGGTGTTTGATTGACTATTCTAGGCTCGTTGTGAAGCTATCTCGCATTCTATAGCTTGGACTTGAGGTAAGGAAGTTAGCTAGATTTCTGTTTTGTTTTTTTTAGTGGACTTTAGTTATGAGATATGTATGGATTTGTTTATGTTTGCTTAACCTAGTGCTGCAACATTATTAAAGGCAGACGTGCCTAATATCTAGATAATAGGAGTGCCTGGTAAAACATGGAGAATAGGGGCGCCATGTAAGTGACCAAAGAAGAGTCACATGTGATCTTGGACAATAGGGGTGCCATGATCTTATGTTCTATGATTATGATTTACGTTGTTATGGTTATGTTCCCACATGTGACATGGACAATAGGGGAGCCATGATCATATGTTGTGTGATTATGCTTATGTTTTAAGTAATCTTATGTTTATGATTATGATCTTATGTTGTATAATTGTGCTTATGTTTATGATTATGAGTTATGTTATTATGGTTATGTTCATATGAATTATGTTGATAAAGATTGCTATAAGAAAATACATTAAGAATTTATGAGATATGTTGCTTATGTTTTCATGTTGTGTTTTCCTTCTTGTTTGTACTTCCATACTGGGCTTTTGGCTCATCCCCTTACTTTCTCCCTTGCAGGTAGACACTAGTAGACTTATTTGGTACTCATAGTGAGCTGAGTCAGTTTCCATAAAGTATGTGTGTATGCTGTGGGAAGCGATATTGAACGCCATAGTGCCTTAGAGTCTTTTATTATGTAATTTATAAGTGGGATGTATTTCCTTATTTAAGACTGCATTAAATTCTCTTTTAGTTTTAAACATTGGATCCAAACTCTAAATTTATTTTTAATAAAGACGCATTGTATTTTTCAGTCAAATTATGTAATCTTTTAAGTAGTTATTAAAATTAGTATTTTAATAAATATAGGCAAATATGGGCATTATACCTTCGAGCTCACATTGCATGCTCGAGTGCCAGTGATGTGACACCTTGGCATGATTGATTTTTTGCATAAGTAATTATACTATGTCTTTTATATAATCGGTCATCACAATTGCAAGCCTACATTTCGAGGCTAATATTTATATCTCGAAATTTGGGGTGAAACATTTGCCCTCTCAAAAGTATCTTTTCGAGCCCCGTGAGAATGAAACTTTTGAACTCTTCTTTCGGGAAACATGCCCACCTACCACACTTGAGTGGGTATACATGTCATCATGAGAGTGGTTATTAAAGGTACTCAAGTACTAAGCATCTGCCTGTAACGTCCCAAATTACCTAATAAGACTTAGGGCCTTGATTAGGGCGCCAGGATGGCAAATTATGGAAATTATGTGTTTATGTGATATATATGTGTATCATTATATGATTATGTGAGTTATATTATAATATGACTTGATATGCATGTGGGCCCGTTTCTGATTAAAAGGGCAATTTTCGTAATTTGGCCTGTTATGGGTATATTTGGCATATATGTGATATATGTGTGTAACCATGTTATTATGTGGATATATTTGGGTTATTCAGCACGAGACGATCCTAGCGAGCAAAGTAACAGCTTAGTCACAATGGGTCAATTACCAGGCTCGAGTTGAGCCTAGGGGTAATTTGGTAATTTAGTACATTACCGGGATCGGGTAATGGGGAAATTATTTGTTAATTATTTGAGGATATTGGAAGTGAAGGGAATTATAAGGCATTGATTATAATTAACAGGGTATATGGAAAATGGCAAAAATGCCCTTGAAGAGCTTTGAGAAAGAGATTCGACCCTAGGGGCATATGTGTCATTTTGAGTCAAAATTAGTGACTTAGTCACCCTTACCCTCAGAAGAAGGAAACCAAAAACTGAGCATCACCCTCAAGCAGATCCTTTCTCTCTCCCTCTCTTCACGATTTCTCTCTTCTCTCTTAGCACCTTGGGGGATTTTGGATTTTTGAAGAAGAAAAGCTCAAGGATTAGGAGGTTGAAGCCATAGTTTGGCTAAGGGACAACTTGGGCTTGCAGATTATTGGTTTGAGGTAAGGATTCTTTGATTTTTGTTGTGAACTCTGTTTAAGTTCTTCATGTTGTTGAGATATTCTTGAGCTTCAAAGCTCAAGTATGGATTTGTGTGTGTTGCTGGGTTTTTGATCAAGTGTGAACTTGAGCTTTGTTGAGGTTGGTGTATTGATGAAATTCTGAGGTGAAATTATGAGTTTGGATTGTGTTTAGTTGAGGTTTTGGTGACTTAAACTTAGGGGAAAATGCAGGGGAAAACCAGAGAATTCTGGTCTGTAGGGTTGGCACCCCAACGCTAGGCAGGGGAAGCCAAGTGGTGGCTCTCTGACATGGGTGGTGCCCCATCGCTATCCTTGGCTCTCCAGCACTAGTCCAGTTTCAGCAAAGCCCATTTTTAGGGCTTGGGATGACTTGGGGATGGTTCCACCACCCCGTTGGGTGGATCAAAAGTCTCGAGAGCAAGGGAGTGGTCCCAGAATTTGTTTTTAAGGACTGAATCTTATGAAACTATTATTTATGATTGTGACTAGGTTACCGCTAAGGCTCGGGACAGGATCGTGCTCGAGGGTCTTTCATATTTAAACGGTGCTTGGACCAAAGGTAAGAAAATTGCACCCGGTATGTGATACATGTGATTATGGCTTGGCCCGAATTACTGAACAGGAATATGAATAGGGCATAAACGCTTGAGAATGTGCATGATTATGATTATTGATTAAGCATGTTGAATGCTTTGTATTTGTATATTTGATATAAGATATACGCCTGTTTGCATTATCTGATTGAGAAAGGCTTGACTTATGAGTCAAGGACGGCAATAGCATGTTGAGCGCTGGTTGAAAGGCATTGACTTATTAGTCAAGGGCGGCAATAGCGTGCTGAGCGCTGGTCGATATGGTTATGCCTAACTAGGAGCACATCATACGCTTGTCAGAACTAATAATCGTAGAAAACTCAGCGCCAAATATGTTGGATCAGCTCCAAGGCCGGTTATATAGAGGATATGGCAATCGCCCCCGGGGTGACTTATCAGTCCCATATCCTAGGGCTGGGCCTTAGACTTGACTTATGAGTCAAGAACGATATTAGCACACTAAGTGCCGATCGAAAACATTGACTCGTAAGTCAAGGACATCAATAACATTGAACGCTGATCGAAAAGCATTGACTTATGAGTCAAGGACGGCAATGGTGTTGTGCGCTAGTCGAAAAGCATTGACTTGTAAGTCAAGGGCGGCAATAGCGCATTGAGCGGTTGTCGATATGGTTATGCCTGACCAGGAGTGTGACATACGCTTGACCGACCCAATGGTCGTGAAAAAAAATTCAGCGCTAGGTACTCGGGCCAGCTCCAAGGCTGGTTATATAGAGGATAGGGCAAAGGGCCCTGGGGTGACTCATTAGTCCCATATCCTAGGGCGTTGAGCCCCATTATGATTTATTAATCATATATAAGGGCGCTGAGGCCCACTATGATTTATTAATCATATACTAGGGCGTTGAGCCGCAGCATGACTCATTAATCATGTAATTTGGGCATTGGACCCCAGTATGATTCATTAATCATGTAATTTGGGCATTGGAGCCTGGTATGAATCATTTATTGTTTATCTTGGGCTATTGGCCCCATATGACATTGTAGTCATTTATATGCATGGTATGCATGCATGAGTAGGGTTATTACTGCTAGGCATGCTTATTATGATTTGGAACGTGTTATAAACTGCTTATGAACACGTTTAAGTTTTCTTTCTGAGCCTTGGCTCACGGGTGCTTTGTGGTGCAGGTAAGGGGAAAAGAAAGCTAGACCATCCTTGATTTGGAGAGCTTAGGTAACGATGTGTACATATACGGCTTCTCGACCACCGCGATTGAGATTTTAAAGAGGAACTAGGGTCTGTTTACCCAAAAAATATTTACCTGATGACGTGGAAAAATTAACATGAATGTGGGATACACGTGACTGTTTAAGTGAGTACGTTCTATTCGATCGTCGATCAGAGAAGAATTCACTTAGGAGAAGGCATATTTTATGGGCAACCAGTCTGGTAATAGTTTTTCAGAAATCTTCTATAGATATGTAATCTTGTATTTGTGTAATAAGGGTGATTTCCATTATTATTTAGATATGCTTGTATTAAGTGTAATTAAGGCCCATCGGCCCATGAAGAACTCCTTGAGCCTATAAATAAGATTCAAAAGCCTCAAGAGAGGGACTTTTTGGGACTCGGAGACTCTTGATCTTGAGAGACCGAGGGAGAATTATAATGTTTTTATCCACTATACTTGTATTCATCTCCAAACTTGTCAAACTCATGAAACTGAGTTCATTGATCACATGTTTTTCGGAGTTCTACATCAATAAGAACACTAAGTGGACGTAGGTCATTACCATTATTTGGGGCCGAACCACTCTAAATATTTTTGTCATTTTACCTTTTTGGCTTGAATTCACCTTATTATTGTCGTTATATCTGAATCCGTGTCGTTGGCCAAACCAAGGGTCAACAGGGTCAAACCCTATTTTGCCGCTTAGATCGGTTGGTTGTAACTTTTCAATTGTAGTTAACCTTTTTAAATGTATTTTGGGATCCCATGTATGAAGTAAACGTTTTAGTGAAACAGTTGTACCTTTGACCAAAAATTTTAACCCAAAACCATTAATCACGTTCAGTTACACGGTCATGGAAAAATGACTCGTTTAGCGAGTTTAGCACTATTTAAAATACACAGGGTAATGGTCCCTGAGTAGTAGGGCGTTACAGTGCCCATGTCTTTTCATTCTTCTTTTCGCTACCACTTATCGAGATTGAATGTAGTTCCTTGGATCATGGATTATTTCATTTTAAAGGCCCAGATTCATTTAAGAACCACAGTTTAAGCCTATTTAACCATTTACTTTACAACTTTCACTCTTTATAAAAGATCATACTTTCTTGCATTCTTGCATGTCCTATTCGGAGAAGGATATATCGAAAATCCCCCACTTTCCCACACTTTCCATTTTATGAAGAGTTTCCAATGATTTCTCTTCACAAATATTTTCAATCCACGCTTCAGTTCTACCATCAACTTCCATTGTCTAAGTTTCTCAACTTTTCTTCTATGGTAATGTGTTTATGAGCGTTTTTCTTTTTGTTCTTGATCTTGTTCTTAAAGATTTAAGGAAAAAAAGGTAGTTTGATCTATTTTTTTTGAGGTATAAATTGAAAAAAAAAATGAGTTCTTTTAAAGTAAAACTGGGTAAAAATGGACTTTTTTCTGGGTTTTAAATGGGTTCGATACGGGTATCATGTAGAACTAGGATTTCTTTAGAAATAGGATTTTAAGTGTACACACTCCAATAATAACCTCTTTTTGGGTAACTACCCACTTTTCCTAGAAAATCGGGATAGCCCAAATTAGAAATTAACTACCCACTTTATGTGGGTATAATCTCGATACTACAAGCCTTTATTGGCTCGGTTACATCGATATCATCACATTGTTATTTTGAGCCTTCAAGCTAAAAATTTTGAGTTATTCTTTCAATTTAATCTTTTCAAACTTCGGGCCTCACCTATTTCTTTATTGTTAGATGATGCAGTCTTTCGAGAATTGGTGGGGGGTCGACCTTGCCATCCCATACCAACCTCCATTACCTCAATTGATACGGAAGTACGAAGAACAATCTGAACGCAAGGACATCAGTGTCCATTTCCAACACTAGATAATCGAGGTTAGAGAGGGAAAAAGAAGGATACTTTGAGTAGTTATTTATCCTGACCCTAATCCAAAAATTAGGCCCATTCCATTAGATCCCTATTCTTTAATTTTCCATTTCCTATCATCCTCACGAGCTCTCCTTCAAAATGATGAAGAGTTCATTAAACTAGAACCTTCCATCAGCCCTTGTGGTATCTTCCATTCCTACCATCAAAGGCTAATTTTTCAGGCTGAGTTATGTAAGAGCTTGATCGCCTCCACAAGACAGATATCAGAAATTTTGTCTTGCCATGGCCTAAAATTTTCCGGCAAGTTAATGTGTCAAGCTCCCAGCCTCTTGATAGTATTAGTTATGCTCCAGGTGAGGACCACCCGAATAGGAAAATCAAGCTCGCGGCTTTGATTCGCTAGCACATGCGAGCTGGGGCACTCATGCCATTAAAGGATTACTTTAGAAAGTTTACTTATTGGATCGGCATCACTCCCTTCCAACTTCAGCCCAACTCCTATCGAGTTTTAGTACCGCTAAGGTCACTTTATCACGAAATGAAGTGGAAAGGCCCAACTCTAGTCTCCCTATGAGATATTTTATCTCTTTTTCTTGAAAAAGCAACCCCACAGGGATAAAGGTGGGGATGGATTCTACTTCGCCTTGAATGAAGCAATTATTCAAGGACACCTGCAACCATCCTCAAAACTTCAAGACCTAGTTTTTTTGGATGAATGGCCTCGATCCGTGCAAATTCTAATCATTTCAATGTCCACGTAAGTCATATCTTTGCAATTTTCAAACTTAGATGTCATCTTTTCCTTAAGCTCGAATAGTTATATTTTTATGTTGTACAACCAATTTTGATCGCCCGAAGCAAACTCAGGAAATGATGGATCATTGAGACGAGATCCTGAAGCTCACGTATGGCCAGTAGTCCCTTCACTATCTCCTTCACGAGGACAAGTTTCGCCTATGTGGTCTCCTTGGTGAAGGCGAGTCGAGTCTACGAATGATGTCGAGACTCATAAATATGCCCAATGGGAAGATGTCCCACTACTATGTCCTTCCAACTCATAGAAGAAAAATAGGAGGAAGGGTTCGATCTCAACCCAGAGCGAACTCTTAGGGTCATGAAATGATGCTCAAGACGAGGCATCCCAGAGCTCGACTAGCGTTAAAGTTGTACTCGATATGTCCAATTAGTATCCCACTGTTTTAGAATTGGAACCAAATGTACTAGTCTCTTTTAGTAACACCCAGAATAACTTTATGACCTGGTCAAGGTAGATTTTAAGGTTCATAGAGATGATAGTTGGTTATCAGAGTCCCAAACCATGTATAGTATAAATGAAATGTGGGAAGGTTAGGATTCCATTATGGTTCGAATGAATGGAGAAAATTTTCCAAGTTGTCAACCACATTTCGAGGTGAGGAATTAGATTCATCCAAGGAACCTATTCAAGTCATCGAGATCTCGTCAGATGACATAGTAATTTCTTGTTCTTCGAATTCAGACCAAGGACCTTCAAGTTAGGTCTCCCCACTTGCTAAATTTAATTGTATTTATATGTGATCAATTCTAATGTGTCTATACTTTTGTTTTGCAGGCGATATGGATTCCGACCTGGACAGTATCCTCGGGATGCCTCCCAAGGCTCGTGTTGGAAAATGAGGTCGTGTGCCCTTGAAAAAGGATGGTCCACCTCCTCCCGCCAAGGTTGCAAAGGTCTCTAGGAACCCCCCCGCCCACCATAGATATCTCGAAGACAGTTCCCTCCTCCGAGCTTGTTGCTCTTCCAACCCCAAAACCAAAGACTCCTCCTCCTCCTCAAAAGCTGGAGACTCTTCCTCTCCCTCCACCCGCTAGTAGTTGGTGCTCCCGTCCCTAAAGTGGTTCACAAATTCTTGGCCTCGACTCATGAGCGGGAATTCCTCCTGGACAATGAGGCTGGTGCCTTAGGAGCAGACCTTTCCTCCGAGCTGCTCTCCCGTGCGGGTCGAGCTTGCAGCAACCTTGACACTCCGGTGTGGAAGTTTTTGAAGGGTGATGATGCCACGACCATTCTCGACTAGATCTTGGAGCCCAAGTTCTCAATACGTGGTCTTACCTCTTAAATATTTTATCAACTTGTCTTATTGTCTATCTAACTCTTCATTTTATTTCAGGCCTTCCTTGGTTTCTTGCTCCAAGGGTCCCTTTTGTCAACCAAGGTGGCAACAAATGAGGGGCTCACCTTAGAGGCCAAGGTACCCCAAATCCAGGTTGAGGATGCCCTCAAAAAGGCCAAAGGAGTCCAGACCAAGGGCGAGGAAGCCTTGAAAGAGGCTCAGAACAAGCTCTCAACCTCCGAGGCCGAGATCGGTTGTCTGAAGACCAAACTTGATGCAAGTAAAGTTGAGCTTGACACGAGGACCGTAGACTTCGACGCCACCAAGGTCAAGCTGACGGCCAAGACTACTGAGATTGAACTTCTTCTGGCACGGGCTGTAAAACTTGAGGAGGAGAAAAAGGCAACCTATGACATCCTTAGGGATGAAAAGAAGCGCCTCCTAGAGGAGTTTAATGCCAAGAAAGAGTGGTCCATGGACATGGCCATGTATTGTATATGGTTCATGAACCTGTAGATTGACACCTCTTTTTTGTTGGACTAAGAGGAGGCCTTCTTAGCCAAATGGCAAGCTCAATTGGCAGAGGAGGAAGCAGCCCAAGTGACTGCTGTCGAGGAAGGAAGCGGGGAGGAGAAGGGCGAGGATGTCGAATCTGCCCTTGTTGCATAGGAGTAAGAAAAAATATTACAAGGGTTGCGTCCCTTATTAAATGTAATTAATTAGGACCCCTAGAGCCGAGACAATTTATAGCTAGAATCGGTGAGCTACTTTATTATCTCTTAGTTCTATAATTATTTTTCTAACTTTTTTTAGAAGTAGTCTTATACTTAATATTCATTCTAGAAAATCTTGTGCATATTGTCCACTATAATTTTTCCTTCATATTATGCCCAATATTAACTTATCAAAATATTTTGAGCTTTTATTATGTGGCTTTTGACATACTTGTATATTCATACAAGTAAATTCTGAGCTTGCATCGAATTTCTTCCATACAATCTTGTATGGTTTATTATTTTTCTCTTGGTCTGATCTTGTTTTAGACGAGATTGAATACTACTTATATCAAATATTTTCATTTTAGAAAGATTGAATGGTTTGTAGTGTTATTTGTCTAGTTATTTCTTGCTTGTTAACATTCTCTTTTCCTCGTTCATTCTAATGGTTTGAAGATTGAAATCGTGTATTGCAAAAAGAATCCAATATAAAAACTTTGATAGGGATTATGTTGGTTAATCTAGACCTGCATATAATCAGGCTCGTGCTTTGTTGGTTATCCATGCACTTGGTAATTATTTTTATTTTTTGCTATATTTTTTCGAGCTTATGGTATTATTGGTAGACCACTTATGCCCCCTTAAAATCCTATGATTGTAAAATCTTAGGTTGTAAAATATTGAGAGTAAGCAAAAAACTTACAAAATAATAATGATGAAAATGAGCAGTACCTTATTGATAATACCAAAAAAAAAATACAAGCTTGGTTACAGCTAAATAAACATCTTTAAAAAATTATTGATAATAAGGTCATAGATGTTCATTGTTCCAAGCTCGTGGAACCAATTCTCCATTCAATCGAGCTAGTTTGTAAACTCAAAGTCGAATGATGGATTCAATTTGGTAGGGTCCTTCCCAATTAGTTCTGAATACACATGCTGATGTGTCTCGTGTGGCCATAAATACTCGTCTGACTACCAATTCTCCCAATCCAAATTTTCTGTCTCAAACCCTTTTGTTAACGTACCTTGTGGTGCATTGCTAATACTCGCCATTTTTAAGTTGAGCTTCATATCGGTTTTCTTCTATTAGGTCTAAGGAGTCTTCGAGCTGGGAATGGTTCGAGTCTTGTGTATATGTGTCACGTCTTAGTGTCGATACTTTGACCTCAATTGGTAACATAGCCTCGAAATTGTAGGCTAATGAGAAGGGTGTGTGTCATGTCGAGGTTCGAGATGTCGTTCTATAAGCCCATAAGACGTGGTGTAGTTCATCTGGCTATTTTCCTTTGGCTTCATCGAACTCCTTAGGGTCTTGTTTACGGCTTCGACTTGACCATTTTCTTGTTGATGGGCTACTAAGGAGAAGCTTTTTATTATCCCATTTCTTTCACAAAATTGAGTGAACAACTCCCCATTTTCCCATTGGCAGTGATTCTATGAGGTATATGCCCTATACTACGAATGGCCATTGGGAGCTTGAGGTATCGACGCGAACTGTTGACACTTATCCCAATGTTTAACATATGTGAATGCATTTTCTTTTAAGGTAGGCCAAAATATCCCTGCGTAATTACTTTCTTAGAGAGGCTATGCCCCCCAACGTGATCTTCACAAAACCCCTCATGAATTTCTTCGAGGATTCATTTTGCTTCCAGGATAGTATATTATGGAATTTTGTATATCAACTTTCGAGCTTCATTCTGGTCTTTAGGGAGGTTGCGAATCAATCATGTCAACCTCGTTTGTGTCCAGCTTGATAATACTTGGTTGTGGTAAGAACTCTAGTGGGACCACATTGAGTGTATTGGCTTCTCTGCATTCCAGTTTTACTCCTGTGGGACTTGTTCGATTATGTAAAATTTGAACTTTTCGAATGCTGATTTAACCTTTTCTAGGTACGCCGTCATTTTCATCCCTCGAGCTTGATATTCTCCTAATACTTGGTTGACCACAAGTTGTGAATCACTGTAACAGTGTATTGCCTTAGCTTTTAGCTCAAAAACTACTCGAAGCCCTGGTAGTAATGCTTCATATTTCACCTCGTTATTAGATGCTTCGAATCCAAATCTCAAAGTCGAATGAAATATGTTTCTTGATGTTGCAATTAGTATAATACCTGCCCCCGTTCCTTTTTCATTGGATGTTCCATCAACATACAGGCTTCACAGCTCTCGAGCTAGGGTTATGACTTCTTTGTTGGATATTCCTGTACACTCCATGTAACATCCTACTAAATAAGGATCGTTACACCATGTGTTAAAAATAGTGCTTAACTCCTTAAGCGAGCCATTTGGACTTGAAAGTGTACTTAAGGTTAAACGATAGTTTAGGTATTACAAATTTTGGTTAATAAGTTGAAATTCTCATGAAAAAGGGGTTTAATAATTACAAAGGATCCCAAAAGTTTCTAAATAAAAGACAGGTATATCAAAATTACAGACTTAACCGACCTAAGTGGAAAATTTCAACTAATGACCCCTACTACTCAAAATATCTCGACCATGGCGGCCGAACAGGCTGAGTATGTACACGCCGCCCCTACAGCTTTCCAACTCATGGCTAGTCCAGCTTTCCTTTGCCCTTACCTGCACCACAAAGCACCCGTGAGCCAAGGCTCAGCAAGAAAACCTAAACAAATTAAACAAATATCCAGATAGACATTAACATGTACGACATACTTTATAACCACACAGGTTCACATAGATTTTCCAATCAGTTTACGACTCATGCTGAGTAGATGGATATCACACCCTCACAATGGCCCCGCCACTACGGCATACATTGCACATGTAATTATGATAACAATCTCACGACCGAGCGATCATGATCACAATTAATCAGTACAAACAATTATAACAACATAGGTCCATGCAAAGCAAATTAACTTAAACAAATTCATGACACGGTAATCCATGTACCCTATAATTGGGGCACATGCCCTACACTCGGTGCAAGTGTCAGTTTTCTTACCTTAAGTCTTTAGCGATAAGGTAAAGAGACTGTGAGCACGATCCTTTCCTCCTGAGCCTTGTGGTAACCCTTGTCACAACATAACAAGGAATAATTATCAAGAAAAGAACAAACAAAGGCTTATATGGAGTAAGTCCTAGCCTCTAGGACCTTAAATTCTATTAAACTTGGTAGTAAAGCCATTCCCGAGCCCTCAGGTTCGGGTTCTCGCAACCCAAAACATAATTTCCCTGTGTTTTTCTCCAAACCCAACTCACCAAAACTTATCCCAAATGTGTTTCAAGGCCAAAACTGAATCCCAAAACGCCAACAACACACCTTAAGCAACATAGAAACATCAAAAACTTAACCAAAACACATCAAAATCTCATAATCACCATTTGAGTTCCAAGAACTCAACTTTCCCTTTAAATTTGAAAATCAAGACTCAAAATCATGTTTCTGATCACCATAAGCTTCCAAATCAGTTATAAATTGATTCCTATCATCAATCTAACCTCAAAATGATCCCACAAGGACAAATTACAAATTGGCAAAAGAATCAAAACCCACTAAGACCAAGAACACCAAGAACAAACTTCCAAGGGAATGGATCCATACCTTAGCTGCGAAAATTCGTGGCTCTGGACCTAGGATGATGACCTAGCAACGCCCAACTCCAGCTAATGCCACTCTTCTTTCAAAAATTCCAACAAGCCCCAAAGATAGAGCACCCAAAATCCTCAAGCTCGTAACAAAAATTTTGAGAGATATCCCACAAAGAGAGAGAAGAAAGATATGTGAATAACCGAAACCCCTTAGCCAAGGTCTCATTCCGTTTAGTCATGTGGTTAAAAGATCATAATACCCTACCATAATCAATCTCGAAAATTGAGCCCAAGGGCAAAATAGTCATTTTGCCCTAATTTCCTATTAACCCCAAATTACACCAAAAACTTCCAATTAAATCCATTAAACCCAAATACTCACCAAATAAATTCCCATTACCCAATAAACCTCGATAGTTTACCAAATTACCGAAATACCCCTAAACTTACCCCAAGTCGGGTATTAATCCCCCGTTGTGACTTTTCCTCTACTTGGCTGAAAAGGATCGCCTCATGTCAAATATCTCAAATATATCCACATAATAATATGGCCCCACTCATAAAGTACATAGAATTACAGATATACCCTAAGCTGGTCAAAATTACAAAAATGCCATTTTTAACAGAAACTAGCCCAAAAGCATATTTAATACACTTAAACATGCATAAGCAGTCATATCATAATATAACTCATATAATTCACATAATCATGTATATATAATCACAATTAAATCGTATTAACACATAAGAATTCAATTATTCCCTCCTGGCACACTAATCAAGACACTAAATCTTATTACCAAATTTGGAACGTTACAACTATCCCCTCCTTATAGAAATTTCGTTCTCGAAATTTACCTAAACAACTCAGAATACTGATCCCGCATGTCTGATTCTATTTCCGAGGTCGCTTCCTAGACCTTGTTGTTCCTCCATAACATTTTAACCAAGGATACAGTCTTGTTCCGCAAGACTTTATCCTTTCTGTCTAGGACCTGTATTGGACGCTCCTCATAGGACAAGTCTATCTGTAGCTCCAGATCCTCACAACTCAATACGTGAGTTGCATCTAATACATACTTCCAGAGCATCAATATGTGAAACACATTGTGAACTTCAGACAATGTCAGAGGTGAAGCCAATCTGTAGGCCACCTGACCAATCCTTTCCAGGATCTCAAAAGGTCCTACGAATCTAGGGCTCAGGTTTCTCTTCCTCTCAAACTTTTTCACCTCTTTTAGCGGTGAAACTCTAAGGAAGACATAGTCTCCCACTTGGAACTCCACGTCCCTTCGCTTCAATTTTGAATAACTTTTATATCTACTATGAGATGTGAACATCTGAGCTCTAATCTTTTCTATGGCCTCATTGGTCCTCTGAACTGCTTCAGGACCTAAGTATTTCCTCTCACCCATTTCATCCCAATGAATGGGTGATCTGCACTTTGTGCCGTACAACATCTCATAAGGAGCCACCCAATGGTCATCGAATAGATGTTGTTGTAGAAAACTCTATCATAGGCAAGTATTTACTCCAGAACCCTTCAAAGTCCAAAACACATGCCTGGAGCATGTCTTCCAGTGTTTGAATCGTCCTCTCAGACTGACCATATGTCTGAGGATGGTAAGTTGTACTAATTTTCAATTGTGTACCCATAGCTTTCTCCAAACTTCCCCAAAACCTAGAAGTGAAGATGGGGTCCCAATCTAACGCGATAGACCTAGGAGCCCCATGGAGGCGTAATATCTCTTTCACATAAAGATCAACGTAGTGATCCACTGTAAAGTTTGTTCTTACTGGAAAGAAATGTGTTGATTTGGTATACCAATTCATAATCACCCACACTGAATCATGTTGATCCACTGTCTTGGGAAATCAAACCCCAAAGTCCATAGTGACGTCCTCCCATTTCCATTCAGGGATACCTAAAAGTTGCAGTAGCTCTGCTGGTCTCTGGTGTTCAGCCTTGACTTTCTAACAAGTCAGGCACTTAGCCACATATTCAGTCACATCTTTCTTCATCCCAGACCACCAATATAGGATTTTCAGATCCTAGTACATCTTCTTGGTGCATGGATGCAATGAATATGATGAATTGTGAGATTCATCCAGAATCTCTCATTTGATAGAATAGTCCATCGGAACACAATTTCGCTTATTATACCTCAGCAAACCCATTCTGAAACAGTATTGTCCTTAGCCACTCTAGCTAGGATATCCCTCTGTGCCTCATCAACTAAGGATCATTCAATTGACCCTCATTTATCCTCTCCAAAAGAGTATATTGCAAGGTGACATTTGCTAACTGACCCACCACCAACTCTATCCCTGCTCTAGTCATATCCTCCGCCAACTACTTCGATATTTGCTTCAAAATGAATCATTATCTTGGACGTCTCCGACTCAAGGCTTCTGCCACCACATTGGCTTTCCCTAGGTGGTAAAGAATCTCACAATCATAATATTTCACCAACTCTAGTCAACGCCTCTTCTCAAGTTCAAATCCTTTTGGGTAAAGAAATACTTTAAGCTCTTGTGGTTAGTGTATATCTCACACTTCTCTCCATAAAGGTAGTGCTGCCATACCTTAAATACAAAGACCACTGCTAACTCCAGATTATGCGTAGGGTACCGCTGTTCATATTCCTTCAACTATCGTGATGCATAAGCAATCACCTTCCCTGCTTGCATAAGAACACAGCTTAACCCCTTCCTTGAAGCATAACAATACATCACAAACTTCTCATGATCTAACAGGAGACTCAATACTGGAGTAGTGATCAATCGTCATTTCAACTTCTGGAAGTTGTTCTCACATCTGTCTAACCATACAAACTTTTGATGCTTGCGTGTTAACTCTGTCAGTGGTGTAGCAATCTTTAAGAACTCTTCTACAAAGCGTCGATAATATCTCGCGAACCCAAGGAAACTTTTGAGCTCCTAGGCCTTGGTCAATCTCTCACTGCCTCAATATTGGCTAGATCAACCTTAATTCCATCTTTGCTAACAATGTGACCAAGGAAGGTCACTTGAGGTAACTAGAACTCGAAATTCTTGAACTTGGCATACAACATGTGCTCCCTCAACCTTTGAAGTACCACCCGGAGATGCTGCTTGTGTTTTGCCTCTGTCTGAGAGTAGACCAGGGTGTCATCGATGAAGACAATCACAACTTGTCCAAGTAGTCTTTGAACACCCTCTTCATTATGTCCATGTTTTCTTCTGGGCATTGGTAAGTCCAAATGACATGACCAAAAACTCATAATGTCCATATCTCATGCGAAAGGTTGTCTTCGGAATATCCTCATCTTTGATCCTCAGCTAGTGATAACCAGATCAAAGATCAATCTTTGAGAATATTGTCTTACCCTGCAACTAGTAAAAGAGGTCATCAATCCTTGGCAGCAGGTACTTGTTCTTGATCTTTAGCTTGTTCAAATCCCTGTAATCGATAAACAACCTCAATGTCCCATCTTTCTTTTAAACAAACAACACTACCTCACCCCACAGTGAGAAGTTGGGTCTAATGAATCGCAAATCCACTAACTCTTGTAACTATATCTTCAATTCTGTTGGATCCATTCTGTAGGGTGCCTTAGACACTGGTTTGTCCCTGGCACCAACTCTATGACAAACTCCATCTCCCACTACGGTGGTAACCCCGGTAGGTCCCACACACCAATCTGGTCTCTGCCATCCCAACTGGCACATCCCTAGTGGTATCCACTACGCTCACTAGGAATCATATGCAACCTTCTTGCAATAGATCTCTATCCTTCAATGTCAAGATCATAGGAATGTGAGGCCCATTCACAGGGCCCAAAAACACAAACGGGTTTTCTCGCTCGGGCTCAAAGGTCACGATCCTCCTTTTACAATCTATGTTTTCCCTATACTTGGCTAACCAATCAACACCCAGAATCAAATCAAAATCCTCCATAGCTAGCTCAATCAAGTTTACTGACAACTTACTACTATCCACTTTTACTGGCAAGGATCTAATCCATCTCCTAGAAACTACTAGCTCTCCAGTAGGCAATAAGGTCACAAACCCCACATCACAAAAATCACAAGTCCTACACAGTCTATCAATCACTCTACTAGAAACAAATGAATGTGTAGCACCAAAATCAATCAATACAGTGTAAGTGGAGCCAACTATAGAAATCTGACTTGTCACCACCGAGGGACTAGCCTCGGCCTCTGATTGGGTCAGTGTAAACACTTAGGCGAGAGTTAAACTATCGCCTTTCTTCTGTTCCTTTTTCTTCAATTGCGATCAAGCTCTTTGGAAATTTCCACTACCCCGCAAAGGAAGCATGTCTTAGCACGACATTCTCCCAAATGGCATTTCCTACATCTGGCGCATACTGGATAACTTCTCCAGGCCTCGTTGCCGCCCTGACGGCCACCTTGAGTACCCTGACCCCTCCTGTTAGGTTCAGGGGTAGTAGAAATATCACTGGTCTTCCTCTTCTGGTCACTAGGACCTCTGCCCCTACTAGATCCAATAAATGGAGATACCATCCTCCTAGCATCACGTCTCGTGGCTCTCTCGCGGAAAATCCTATCCTCTGTGCCCTCAGTAGTAAGGGACTATGTAGTAACTTTAGGCACTGAGGTAATCCTAACATCCCATGCTATCATGGGGTTTAATCCTTGAACCAACCAGTCTCTCCTGCAACATCGGTTGGCACCAATTCAGAAGAAAACTTGGCCAATCTGTCAAACTTGAGGGCATACTCAGTCACAGTCATGTTTCCCTTAACCAATCTTGTAAACTAATCTGCCTTCTCAGTTCAAACTATGTCATTGCAATATTGCTTGTTGAACAAATCCCATAACTCATCCCAACTCAATACAGTGACGTTCTGGGTTTGAGATACAACCTCCCACCAGATACAAGCATCCTCCCGAAACATGTATGTGGTACATGTTAGGAAACTTATACATGATCTTTATTTATTTTCATGTAGATCTAATATTAATCACATTAATATGAGATAACCTAGAACATGTTTCTAAAATTGAATTCAAAGAGAAATAATGATAATAATACTTACATTATACACAGGGGAATGAATGAATCATTCCTTCAGTTTCTCTAACCATTGTATCCTTTCTGTCGCAGAGTATTACCAAGAAACTGAACCAATCTTCAATTTTCTTCACAGTCTTCCAAAGTATCCTTAGGATTACCTAGACTAGAGTGGGCAATTCTCAACACATGAGATAGATACAGAGAGAAGAAGAGAAAAGAACAATAAGGCTTAGAAAAGGACTTATGTTTAGAGAGAATCTAAAACCTATCAGAAAACTAGTGTCTGTCATCTTATTTCAACTCTCACTTAACATTCCTTTTATAGAATCATTTAGTTCATATATTTAATTAAAAAATCAGTAAAATAATAGCCAATTAACAACCCTAGGTCGAAATTATCATGGGCTTTAGGCCCGTGAAATTTTTCATTTGATTATAATCATGTTGGACTTAAAATCAAGGCATGTATTATTTTCTATTGAATTAATTAAATAAATAATTATTTAAATCATTTTTCAAATTAATTGCTTATAATTTGCACCTTGATTTAAAATTATTTATTAATTTAGATACCAACTTATATCTTAATTAATAAATCTGCCCTAATTTCTCTTTTCTTCTCTAAATTGTATAACTTTGTGAACCTATCCAAAATTGACCTGGTCAACTTTGATAATTAAATCAATTAATTGAGACTATCTAGATGATTTTATCCAAAATATAGTGGGGACCATGAGCCTATGAAATCAAGCTCCAATAAGTTATCATAAATCTGACAAATAAATTTACTAACTTATTAATTCCTCGTGACTCCACTAAAGACTCGAAATTGCACTCTTGAATCCATGGAACAATCTATAACAAATATAGATAAACTATTAATTATCCATTGTTACAACCATAATTGTCACTCAATCCTCTATAGACGGACTACAATGAGATGGGACTAAAATACTGTTTTACCCCTCATTGTATATTATCCTTAAAACATTTAGTTCATTGTAAATGATATTTCAGTAAACTAATATTAATTACTGAAATGAGATATCTATCATTTAGCACCTTGAACCAAACTAAAATGAAACCATCATTTCACTTATTCATCAAAAGCTATAGATGTTCATATCTATGATTAACACTCCCACTCAATTATACTACCGAGTTCCCAAGATGTAAGTATGGGCTAGTCCGTAGGGTAAGCTAATAATGAACAAGTCAAAGAACTCAAATAATACAATCAGTTAGAATACTAACCCCTCATAATTGAGATTGAATTTATTTATGGTCAACTATATTATATGACTAGAATAGATAATAACAGTATGTTTACTTATCCTATCTACTGTCAATATAAGTCTTGTCTGATGTAACAAATACATTCTGATCCTATCTACTTTGCTAATGTTCTGGAAAGAACATAACACTGTAATGTGTAAGTAGATCATATTGTAGATTGGTAAGTCAGTGTAAATCCTGTGCACTGACTAATCTTAGGATTACCTTATATTTGAACATATAATCATATTTATATTCCACTATGATTACGTCGCTATAAATATGATTAGCTATAAGCTCGGGATTTAATAGAAGTTTATATTAAACAAATAATCATGAAAATAAAACATGTGAGCAAAGTGATTGACCAAGTCAAAAAATAATTTTCATTCTTTTATTGATAATTAAATGATATTACAAAGAAATTGAGTTTTAATTAGTGCATAAAACCCTAATAAACTCCTACTTGCACTAATTGAAACTAATGCCTTAATTCTACTAATCCTATTTCCTTGGTATGCTTATCAAATGTAGCTTTTGGTAGTGTCTTTGTAAACAGATCTGCAAGATTTTCTTCAAATGCAATCTTCATAACCTTCACATCTCCCCTGGCCACATATTCTGGAATAATGTGATATTTCCTTTCTATATGCTTACTCATCTTGTGACTACGAGGTTCTTTTGAGTTGGTTATCGCTCCTGTATTGTCACAAAACAACACAAGTGGTTTATCAATTTCGGGAATAACACCAAGATCCGAATAGAACTTCTTTAGCCAGACTATTTCCTTAGTTGCTTCTGACGCAACTATGTACTCAGCCTCTATGGTGGAATTTGAGATTGCAGATTGCTTTACACTTCTCCATATCACAGCTCCACCCCCGAGAGTAAACACCATTTCAGAAGTAGACTTCCTGTCATCGACATCAATCTGAAAATCTGAATCGGTGTAGCCTACATGGTTCAGAACACCACCCTTGTAGACTAACATATAATCCTTAGTCTGCCTTAAATACTTCAGGATATGCTTAACTACTATCCAATGTTCCGGTCCTGGTTTTGAGTGATACCTGCTCACTACTCCCACTGCATAGCAGATATTTGGTCTCGTACACAACATAGCATACATCAGACTTCCAACTCTAGATGTGTAAGGAACTTTTCTCATTTCATCTTCCTCTTCAAGATTCTAGGCAAACTGCTTCTTTGAAAGATGAATTCCATGGCGGGACAGTAAACGTCCTTTCTTGGAATTCGTCATTGAGAAATGTTCAAGCACTTTATCTATGTAAGCTGCTTGAGATAGAGCTAAGAGTTTGTTATTTCTATCCCTAATGATATGGATACCTAGAACATAACTTACTTCACCGAAATCCTTCATCTGGAATGAGTAAGATATCATCTACATAAAGAACCAGGGATACCACTATTTGATTTGCCTTTAGTTGGTAAACACAAGGCTCATCAATATTTTGTTCAAAGCCATAGGTTTTGATTATTTCATCAAACCTAAGATTCCAGGAACGAGATGCTTGCTTAAGTTCATAAATGGACCTATTCAACTTGCAAACTTTTCCTTTCTTATCCAACTATTTTAAATCCTTCTGGTTGATCCATATAAAAGACTTCGTCAATTTTTCCATTAAGAAAAGTTATCTTGACATCCATTTTCCAGATCTCATAGTCGAGAGTGGCTACTATGGATAGAAGGGTGCAAATGGACTTGAGCATGGCTACCGGACTAAAATTTTCCTCATAGTCCACGCCTTCTCTTTGGGTATAACCCTTTGCCATTAATTGATCTTTATAAGTCTCGATATTTCCATCAACACCGCATTTCTTCTTGTAGATCCACTTGCACCCAATGGCCCTAAAGTCACTAGGTGCTTCCACAAGATCCCAAACAGAATTTAAGTACATGGACTCCATTTCCTGTTTCATGGCTTCGACCCATAGTTCATTTTCAGGGCTAGCCATTGCCTGTTTGAAAGACAACGGATCATCATCACTAGTGTCACCAACAATCATATTGGTTTCACCATCCAAACCATAGCAAACTGGGTTCCTAGAAACCGTCCTACTACGACGAGGCTCCGTGACTGTTTGCTCAGGAACAAGGGTACTTTCTTCATTTAAATCGACTTGCGTCAGTTGTAGATGAAGAGTGGGAATTTCATCATCAACTCGCATTGATGACGATGGAACATTGGTTGGAGTCAATTCTTTAACCATCTCCTCTAAAACTACTTTGTTGCGTTGTTTGAAGTTTTGGACATAGTCATTTTCCAAAAAAGTAACATTCGTAGAAGTAAACACTTTCTTTTCTGAATAACTATAGAAAAGTCCACCCTAAGTACCTTTAGGATAGCCAACAAACATGCAAACTAGGGCTGGGCATGGGTTGGGTTGGCCAGGTTAGGGGTGTTTTAATGAGTCAACCCAATTACATCAGCCTAGAGAATTCTAACCCATTTAAAACATTTTTAATATATAACCCAACCTTACTAATTACATTAAGGGTTGGGTTGGGTTGGGTTATAACCCATTTAAAAATATATATTCAAATTCTAATCAATAATGTAGAAAAGATTATCAAATTAAAATCTAAAATGAAGAAAATAATGTCTTAGTAGTTTTTACTACTAGTTAGTACTTAACAACTCAAATATTACAATCATCTAAATTTGAAACACAAGCCATAAAATTATTACAATCATCCATTAGGGTGGTGTCTACGGCATCATGAACTTCCCTTAGTTGGGTGGAAGTTGGGCTAAGAAACTTGTCCATCACTCCTACATTACACATAGTAAAAACAATAACTTATTTCATCACTAATTTATGTAAGCAAATATCAAAATATTTTAGCACTTGTATTGTATGATTTTGAGCAAATATCATAATATTTAACACTTATTTCAGCACTTAACAAAAAAAAAACAATTTTAAAATATGACAAATATGCACAAATAATCACATATTTCAGCATTAACTTATTTTTTTAGCAAATAATTTCAGCAACCAATATGTTCGTGAACCATCATCAAAAGAAAAACATTATTAATCAAATAATTATAGAAAAAATATACCTATCTATTCCTTGAGATTTAACACTTTGACAACAATATTTCTCCTCTTTCTTTAGGCTTTGACAGTACCAATCAGATCCTCCTAGTGTATAAAAATAACATAGTTTAGCAATAAAATAAAATACAATTAACAATTTTAATAAACAAAATCACATGACAGAATATAACAAGCATTTTTAGTTAGTTTGACCAAATCAAAACAATAATACAAATTACATATATATAATACTTACTGTTTCTGACTATATTATATATATACATAATATATATATATTTATTTATTTCAGATATTATATATATTCTCGTTAGTTAGTTATATTTATATATTCAAATAATATAATATATATACAAATTGTTAGTTATATATATATACTTATATATATACTTATATTCAGATTCAAATATATATATATACTTAGATACTTATATATATACTAACAATATTCAGATTCAAAAATATATATACTTATATATATATTCATATTCAAATAATACATACATAATATAATATATATATATATATACCTCAGGTGGAGCGTGAGCACTGAGCAATCAAGGAGGTGCTGCTTGGAGTGGAGCATGAGCAGTCGAGGTGCCACCTGCCTGGAGTGGATCTGACGTGAACTTCGCCTGGAGCTTCGCCAAGGATGGAGTGGAGCCGCCGTGTGAGCTTCGCCTCTGGTCTGGTTTGGAGTGGAGACTTGATACACAACACAGTAGGTGTGCACCCGTAGAGAAGAAGAGAAGTCAGACAAGCAGAGGCAGATATGTATGTATGTGTAATATTATGTGATGTAATATTTTTAGGGTTTATTATTGGGCTGGGTAGGTAGTAGTCGGTCCGAGTTGGGTAGATTGGCTTAGGAATACATTAGGTCGTGGCCGGCCCAATCACATTCGGGCTGCATGTTCAAGGGCCGAATGGGCTTCAGCCTGCACTTATTCGGCCTGGTTGGCCCATTTCCTTGTTGGTTTGGCCGGTTTGGTCGACCCAATCTCATTTATGCCCAGCCCTAATGCAAACTTCAGTTTGCGGTTCTATCTTTCCTTCATTTTTCCTGAGGACATGGGCGGGACACCCCCAGATTCTATAATGGCATAAACTAGGTTCGCTGAGGATGGAGTGGAGCCGTCGTGTGAGCTTCACCTCTGGTTTGGTCTGGAGTGGAGACTTGATACACAACACAGTAGGTGTGCACCCATAGAGAAGAAGAGAAGGCAGGCAGGCAGAGGCAGATATGTATGTATGTGTAATATTATGTGATGTAATATTTTTAGGGTTTATTATTGGGCTGGGTAGGTAGTAGTCGGTCCGGGTTGGATAGATTGACTTAGGAATACATTGGGTTGTGGCCGGCCCAATCATATTCGGGCTGCATGTTCAAGGGCTGAATGGGCTTTGGCCTGCACTTATTCGGCCTGGTCGGCCCATTTCCGGGTTGGGTTGGCCGGTTTGGTCGGCCCAATCTCATTTATGCCTAGCCCTAATGGAAACTTCAGTTTGCAGTTCTAGCTTTCCTTCCTTTTTCCTCAGGACATGGGCGGGACACCCCCAGATTCTATAATGGTGTAAACTAGGTTCACAACCATTCCAGCATTCTAAAGGTGTTTTGGGGATTGATTTAGACGGCACGACATTGAGAATGTCATTCGCGGTTTCAATTGCATGTCCCCATAAAGAAGTTGGTAGAGTTGAGTAACTAAGCATGCATCTAACCATTTCTAATAAAGTTCTGTTCTGGCATTCCGCTATACCATTTTGTTGCGGAGTACCTGGGGCAGTAAGTTGTGATAAAATCCCAAGTTCAGTTAAATGATCTTGGAACTGCATATCCAAATATTCTCCACCCCTATTAGATCGCAAGATCTTTAATGTTTTACCTAATTGGTTCTGAGCCATCGCTAGGAATTCCTGAAATTTTGAAAATATTTCTAATTTCCTATGCATTAGGTAAAGACATGAGTATCTAGAGTAATCGTCAATGAAAGTGACAAAATATTCAAAACCACCCCTGGCTTGTACATTCAAAGGTCCACAAACATCTGAATGCACAAGTTCAAGTGGTTCTTTGGCCCTATCACCCTTTGCAGAGAATGGATGCTTGGTTAGTT
The DNA here is from genome assembly GCF_963169125.1 of Humulus lupulus. NCBI lineage: Eukaryota > Viridiplantae > Streptophyta > Magnoliopsida > Rosales > Cannabaceae > Humulus > Humulus lupulus. Next base: position 74,963,398 of record NC_084794.1, on the reverse strand, counting down.
TTCCTTCTAGACAAGATTCACTGATAGGTAATTCACCTAAGGTGAGTTCCCTCAAAGGCCCATCCTTTGTAAGTCTTTGAATCCTATCATAGCCAATGTGACCTAGTCTCAAGTGCCATAAGTGCATCATATTATCATTATGGGTCTTTTGACGTTTATTGGTCCTAGGTTTAGCTACTTTGAATAAATCATTGTTAGGAGCGAGGGGTTCGTTAGTTCGCAGAATATAAAGCCTATTTTCCAAATATGCAATACACAATTGTGATCCATTGAAAAAATAGATATATTAGAACTTGTGAAAGTCATAAAAAAAATCGTTCTAATTGCAACATGGAAACTGAAATTAAATTTTGACTAAAATTCAGAATAAAAAATACATCATTTAAAATTTAAAATTTATTTCCGAACTTCAAACGAGCTCTTCCTCTAGCTTGGACTGCAACGAACGCTCCATTCCCAACTCTAAGCTTTAAGCAGCCTTCGTCCACTTCCTCCCACGATTCAAGAAGCTATAAAGAGTTGCAAACATGGTTGGTAGATCCAGAATCAATAATCCAAACGGATTTATCATTCTCTAAAATACATGTTTCTAATATAAATGAACTATAATCATTACCTTTGTTTTTTGTTGCTAGAAACTTAGGGCAATCTCGTTTCCAATGCCTGTTCTCTTCGCAGTGAAAGCACTTATCTTTACTTTTCTTATTCTTCCCCTTAGGCGTCTGTGCATTTGGTTGTGCCCTCGTCTTTGCAGCCTTTGCAGGCTTGAGGTTATTGTGTTTTTCCACCTTTCCTCTTGTTTCTAGCTTTCGAAGACGAAGTTGGGTCAGCTTCAGCCTTAGTTGGATCAGCAGCAACAGCAGAAGTCTTATTTTCTCCTCCCTTACTAGGTCCACCCATGATAGACTTGAAAGTCTAATGATCGTTCATGAGCTGCGTCAAACCATAGTTGAGTTGATCACGAACGTGTGAACACGGTACCATCCAATCATTGACGGTGCCATCACAAACATGTGGAGATGGTGCTATCCAAGAATTTATGGTGCCATCAAGAACATGCGGAGACGATGCTCGTTCTGGGGATTCCTCATTCCTGACGAATTCAGAGTTGTCACCAATCAACTCTATATTGATATTCTGCTTCCACTTAAGGAAGTTTTCTCCAGTGAGTTTCTCCATCGAAAGTTGAGAAAGGATGGGAGTAGACACAGCCATACTTAAAAACTACTAATTATCAATAAAATATAAATCAATCACTTTTGCTCAATAAAACTCATATTCACACAAATTTCAAGAAATAGCACAACATATACCAAAAATATGTAAGATATGAGAAAAAATACCAAAATAATCATATCTCTATTTCTTTAGGTTTTTAACTAATCTATGATATCCTTGTCCTGGTTGGCGAGAGTCAAAAATATCACTAGTTAAATAAAGTTGTAAACTTATTTAATAATGGACACCGTTATTAATAACCTACTATTCGAACAAAATAAGAAAACAAAATCTCTTATTTTATGAGCTACACCCACGGTTTCGATAATCACAGATTTAGTCCTAGTAGTCATCGTAAGAGTGAGTCTAGTAGAATTTGACATATAATTATCTATATTTTGAAATCTAGCCTTGTCAAAATAACTAATGAACACCTTCCGTATGGGGACGAATCAAAGCGTCTCGAGGCCCCATTAAGCTATTGACTTTGTTAAACCAACAGTGGAGATCGAATATAATTCTTAAAATAAGCTCATTATAAAATTAAAAATAATATTTTTAATATTTATTTATAGAAAATTAATGACTATGGTTCTCCAAAAAAAATTGAAAAGATTAATTTTTAAAACCAAAGTCCTATAATTTCCAATTAATTCTAAAGTGTCACATTGAAACAAATTCAATTAATTTAGAATTAATTTGTTGCTAATCAATATTTAGGTTTAACTAATATAATGAACCTATACAATAAAGCCTAACTCAGGTAAATGAGTCTTAACAATTGGGCTTGTATGGAGGAGGGTTGGGTCTAGTATGTTGTTCCCATTGCTAAGGCCCCCATACTTCCATACAAGGTACAAAAGACATGAATTTAAACCTTCATTTTATTAATTGTTATAAATTGATTAGGCTCACTATAGTCATGCAAAGCAAATGGGCATTCACAAGTGGAACCACCCACAAGAGAGGAATTTAAACTTTACATTTTCTAATGGGCCCAAATAAAACCTATCATTTTATGAATATTTTATTTGGCAAAATCCATATAACTAACAAACATATGGGCCACTATATGCATCTAAGCCCAATTGCAAAAATACCACATATAGTGCAAACAGACATGTTATAATTGGATGGGCCTAATCATGTTACTATATGAGCAAGTCTATGAATTTCTACAAAAATACCACAATATATTTCATTTGCAAAAATATCACAATTGACTATCTAGAATTTATCAAAAATTAGAATTAATTAATTTTTTGCAAAAATAAGTCAATTTAAAATAAATTTATCAACAATTAACAATAGTTAATTTAAATTTCATTTATCAACAATCAACTCGGTTTAGGTTAATTTGAAAAAATATCAATTTAATTTAAAAATGATTTATCAATAATTAACCAAAGTTAATTTAAATCCCATTTATTTAAATATATATATATATATATTTTATTAATTGGTTGAAAAAAAATTAGATTTTTCAAAATTTAACCAATTTTAAAACTTTAAAATCAATGTCATAACTGTTTTTCAAAAAATATCTTATGTTGTTACAATAATAAGCGAATATTTTAACCATTTTAAAAATTAAAATATTAATAGTTACAACAACCCTAAAATATCTCAAAACAATTAAACAAATTCAAATATCCATGAAAATATCTAACTAAAAAATTTCAAATTTCAAATAATTTAAATATTAAAAACTATAGAATAAACAGATATTTATATTTTCAAATAAAGATTTAATAAAAATAACAAGAATTTAAAAGAAAATATCTTAAATGTTTAATATCTTAATTCTAATATTTTAATATATTAAAATATTTAAAATTAAGTTGTTAGTCTATTTTTAAATTTGAATTTGAATCTTTGTAAAAATATCTAATTATTTAAATCTCAACCAACAAAAATATGTTACTGTAAAAAAATATTTTTAAATACAAAAAACAAATCTGATTTTTTTGGCTTTGATTATAAATAATCAATTTTCACATTTTTTTTAAAATTAAATTGGGATGAACAGTACCCCCTTTCGGGTATTGTTCACCTTGGCCTGGCTACAGGTGTGCTCGCGCGCGGATGGTGTGGCTGTCGAGGGGTGTGCGCGCAGGTGGGAGTTGGCTGCCGTGGTTTGCGCGTGTAGCTGGGGAACGCGTGGGTGCACGGGTGATACACGCGCGTGCGCGCGCTAGTGTGCGTGGTGTGCACGCACGCACGCATGGGCAGCCAGGCCAAAAATTTCCGGAAAAAATTTTTGTGCAATTTTTCAAAAAAAAAATGTTTTCTAATTAAGTTTTACCATGTTTTACATAAAATAAAGCATATATAAAAATTAATGGCATAGAAAACACAACAAAATAACCTAAAAATTGCTAATAATCACATAGAATTCAATATGTTTCATAAAATCATGAAATCTATCCAATTATTCAAACACATCAAATAATTCAATTTTTAACATGTTCATGCATGAAAATAAAGATTACCAAAGGCTCTGAGGCCAGTTGTTAGGAAACTTATACATGATCTTTATTTATTTTCATGCAGATATAATATTATAAAAATTAATATGAGATAACCTATAACATATTTCTAAAATTGAATTCAAAGAGAAATAATGATCAGAATACTTACATTATACACAACAGAATGAATGAGCTCTTTCTTCAGTTTCTCTAACCCTTGTATCCTTTCTGTCGCAGAGTATTACCAAGAAACTGAACCGTTATTCAATTTTCTTCATAGTCTTCCAAAGTATCCTTAGGATCACCTAGACTACAGTGGGCAATTCTCAACACATGAGATATATATAGAGAGAAGAAGAGAAAAGAACATTAGGCTTAGAAAATGACTTATATTTACATAAAATCTAAAACCTATCAGAAAACCAGTGTTTGTCATCTTATTTCAACTCTCACTTAACATTCCTTTTATAGACTCAATTATGTCATTTATTTAATTAAAAAATCAATGAAATAATATTCAATTAATAGTCCTAGGTTGAAATTATCATGGGCTTTAGGCTTGTGAAATTTCTCATTTGATTATAAGCCACTTGGACTTAAAATCAAGCCTTTATTATTTTATATTGATTTAATTAATTAAATAATTATTTAAATCATTTATCAAATTAATTATTTATAATTTGAACCTTGATTTAAACTTATTTATTAATTTAGATACCAAATTATATTTATTAATAAATCTGCCATAATTTCTCTTTTCTTCTCTAAATTGTATAACTCTGTGAAACTATCCAAAATTGACCTGGTCAACTTTGATAATTCTAATTGATAATTAAATCAATTAATTGAGACTATCTAGATGATTTTATCCAAGGTACAGTGGGACCATAGGCCTATGAAATCAAGCTCCAATAAGTTATCATAAATCTAACAAATAAATTTACTAACTTATTAATTCCTCGTGACTCCACTAAAGACTCGAAATTGCACTCTTGAATTCAAAGAACGTTCTATAACAAATATAGATACGCTATTAATTATCCATTGTTATAACCATAATTGTCACTCAATCCTCTATAGATGGTCTACAATGAGATGGGACTAAAATACCGTTTTACCCCCTCATTGTATTTTATCCTTAAAACATTTAGTTCTTTGTAAATGATATTTCAGTAAATTAATATTAATTACTGAAATGAGATCTCTATCATTCAGCACCTTGAACCAATCTAAAAGGAAACCATCATTTCACTTCTTCATAAGAGGTTATAGATGTTCATATCTATGATTAACACTCCCACTCAATTATACTATTGAGTTCCTAAGGTGTAAGTATGGGCTAGTCCGTAGGGTAAGATGGTAACAAACAAGTCGAAGAACTCAAATAATACAATCAGTTAGAATACTAACCACTCAGAATTGAGATTGAATTGACATATGGTCAAATATATGATATGACTAGAATAGATAATAACGATATATTTACTTATCCTATCTACTGTCAATATTAGTCATGTCCGATGTAACAAATACATCCGATCTTATCTACTTTGCTTATGTTCTGGAAATAACATAATACTGCAATGTGTAAGTAGATTATATCATAGATTGGAAAGTCACTGTAAATCTTGTGCACTGACTAATCTTAGGACTATCTTATATTTGAACATCTAATCATATTGATATTCCACTATGATTACGTCACTATAAATACGATTAACTATATGCTCGGGATTTAATAAAAGTTTATATTAAAAAAATAATCATGAAAATAAAACATGTGAGCAAAGTGATTGACCAAGTCAAAAAATGATTTCTACTCTTTTATTGATAATTAAATGAGATTACAAAGAAATTGGGTTTTAATTAGGGCTTAAAACCCCAACAGTACAGGCCACTCTCTCATTACCTACCACCTTCATAAAGTCTAGGATGGAGGTGGTCATATTCATCAGCTACTCATGTAACGCCCTGGATAGCCAGGGCCGCTACACTATGTACTTATAAAGGTGCAGGACTTGCTAATCAAGTCATTTAGTCATAATGTGTCACTAAACCATAAATGTGCTAAGGATAAAATGGTTTTGGTCTCAAAAGATACATTTCATATACTTAAACAAATTTACATATGGGATCCCAAAAAGGAACAGTGTTTAAAGGTTACCATCAGTCACTCTAAGGCAAAGCAGACATTTATAGCTTTTATGTTCCTGTTATCCTCTCAACTGTGGCGGCTGAGCAGCTAGTCATGTACATTCCGCTCACGGAGCTCTCCAAGTCAGGGCTGATCAAGTTTGCCCTTGCCTTTACCTGCACCACGTAGTACCCATGAGCCAAGGCCCCGCAAGAAAACATATTACACATCTCAACAATCATATCAAGAGAATGATTCATCAAGCATGATCAACCACTTAACATTCCACATTAATCACATAGCTTGTAATCAGAATCAAAGATGCAACCAATCATTAATAACAGTCAAATCACATGATAACTAGGGCTGACAACTTAGTCTGCACCCTCTATTTACCCCACTGACTCCGGCCCGCTTAAACCGAGCTCAGTGCATAATAAGCTGTCCTCGGCTACTAGTGGCCGAGCTGCGCCCTGTGCGCAAGTGTAACCTTTGGCACTCTTAGGCCGTTGGTTTACTATTTACATGGCATAATACCATCCTTTTCAATGCATACATATTAGGGAACCCTTAGTCACATTACAAATACACAACCAGGTGCAGTTTTCTTACCTTTGGCTTCCAAGTGAACTAGTTACGAGTGATGCTCCTTGAGCGCGATCCGATCCCCGAGCCCTAGCTTAACACCTAGTCACAACCAAGATAAAGGATACCATCAACAATCTTAAATGAGCTTCTATACAAAGTTCTAGTCTCCGGAACATTGAACTTCACCAAACATGGTAAAAGATTCAATCCCGAGCACCCTAGGTTAAATTCCCAAGCCTAGAATCCCAAAATCCCTTAAGGGTCGCGGCATTAGCCACCCATGCCGCAGCATGGCCCCAACCAAAGGCCTCCCAATGCCCAAAAATAGGTAAGGGCCGCGGCCCGCCCTCCTTCCTCAGCACACATCAGCTTTGAAGGGTCGCGACTCACCAAGAACTATGCCTCGGCCCGATCCCTTCGAACCCAGAAAAACCTCCATTTTTTACTCTCAAACCTCATGCAAACTCACTCAAAACTACCCCAATTCCACAACTCAATTATCCAAAAACTTCCCACAAGATTCCAGCAACATAACCCAGCTGAAACCTAGACTAGAAACCCATCAAAAACCTATCTCAACCACTGAAACTTTCTAACTCAAGAACACAAAACCCAGCCATGGAAACACTATAACTCAGCCATTAAACCTTAAATTCGAGCTTTCCTCAGCTGCAGAACCAATCCTCCAAGAGCTTTCTGAGCTAACTTCCAAGGTTCTAGCCTCAATTTAATCTTCAACTCCAAAACCCAAAACCCACTTAGAACACAACCAAAATCACAGAATTTCAACAACAGAAAGTGAGAATCAATCTTTACCTTAGTCCTGGTTGAATTCCTTTGCTAAAATTGAGCTAATCCCTCAAGACCCAAGCCTAAATCACATAGCTTTCAGCTGAGTTCCTTTAGATTCCAAGAGTTTCCTTTGAGAGAGAAAGGGAGAAAGAGGAAAGAGTCGGTTTATTATGTTCTACAGTTTTCTATAGTTCCTTAAGTCTATCCTTAGGCAATTAAGCTAATCCCAAAGCTCGAGGTACCGGAAACGTCCCCGAGGGCAAAATGGTAAAATTCCCCAATATTCCCACCTAAACTTCCTAACCTCAAATATATCTCCAATTATTTATTTTCATAATCCGATAACCTAAATAACCACCTGATACCTGAAACACCCCTTGACTTGTCCAAAGTCAAATATTAAGCCCCGTTGTGACTTTCCCGCTATCTAGCTCCCTAAGATCGCCTCAAGTCACCTGTTGCAGATTTACCCACATAATAATGTGGTTCTCACAAGTATAACATTTAATCACATTTATATTCATATAATCATACAAGCATGATTATCATGCATTAAATCAATAAATTCACACATAAACCAATTATGCCCTCCTGGCACACTGTTCAAGGCCCTTAAGCCATATTAGTGATTTTGGGTCGTTACAACTCAACTCTTAGTGGGTCTGGACCTCTCTCAAAAGTAGGAGGGTGTTGCTTCCTGAACCGCTTATAGAGAGGCTCTCATCTATTCTGAACTTCTGGCTGTCCTAGAACTTGTCCCACCGTAGGAGGCAGAACCGGTGCAATGTTCTCGGGTGGAACCTGCTGTCTCAGAAGTCTGATCTCATCCTTCTGTCTCTATAATCTGGCTTGCATTTCCGCAAACATCCACTGCCAGTTCTCAGGAGCTGGCAGAGGGTTCTGACCTAGTTATCATCTCTAGCCCAGATTTCATCGCCGACTAGTCTGTTTGATCAGCTTGGGGTCATAACTCTCCAAGTATATCTGCAATCAACGCCTCGGCTCATCAGACAATGATAACATATTCCAAAATTGCCCCATGATCTTCAACCAAACCAATAAGCAACACTCACAATCATAATGCTAATTGACATTTCACATGCATCAACAACGTTAACAAGCATACATTCTCATATTCACCTAGCAGTCAAGGGCCAGGCTCTATCAGTATAGCTCATGCTCCCTAAACAAGCATGCAGATAAGGCATATATACTTCATTTAAGCAATTAAGCACATAAAAGGTTTCCAAACCAAGTCCTAGCCTTCGGGACCTTGAATAGCCCTCAGGTTTAGGTTCCAACACCTCATGCCTCGTCGAGTTCATGTTGTAGGTAAGTTACCATGTGCGCAACGAAAATCACGGGGTGTTGAGCCTAGAGATTTAAAAAAATTATTTAAAAAAAATTAAAATAATCAGATCCATTAACATGAAAAACATTAATCATAGAGAAATAAAAATATAAGGATTTACCAGTTGAAGAACTATAAAGAATCCTTGATTTCTTTTTTGTATCTCCAATGAACATCCAATCCAAAGCAGTTCTTTAAAATACTCAAACAAAGATTTTCCAAGATGTATCTCTACACCTCATGATGTGTGTGAGCACGTAGAGTAATGGTAGGGAAAAATTTCTTATTCTCAACACGTGAGATCTTGAAAGATTAGGTCTGAGACAGTTTTCAGGGATAGAGAAAAAATAATACGATCTCTTTTCTTTCTGTCAAAAGTCTTATGTTTTTAAAAATTATTTCCATCTGATAGATTTATAAATGAGTTAATTAAAATTTTGAAATTCAAACTATAAATCAATAATTATATAAATAAAATAAATATCCAAGACCCATTCTTGGACCTTGTTACACGCCAACTACAATGCATGCACTGTATTTGGCGTGTAACACATCCCTGTTTTGAGGGATGTGTTCCAACCATTTTCTTTTAATAATCATTCATTAAAAAATATCTAAACCTGATAATTGATCTTATCATATTAATTAAAGAATAAATCTCATTTCAAATTCCAATCTAATTTGAATTATCAAAAATATCTTTTCACATTATTTAAATAAATAAAACTAATTAATTATCTTAATTATTTAAATGGTATTTTCTAAAAGGCCATTTTAATTAAAAAAATTGAAAATATAATTAAATAATTTATTAATTTTTAAAATTTATACATTAATTAATTAATTTGTCTCAATTACATATTTGACCCTAAAGAACAAATTTCTTCCAAATATGTCATTTTCCTTATTTTTCCCAATTTTAACTCTTGCCTTGAATAGTATTGATAGAGCCATCTCGTGGACCTATGGACCTATAATTTCAAACTCCAATAAATTTAGGCTATTAATAAATTCTTTAATATAATAACATTCATCTATTAATCTCAATAGTATTTCACTAAAAATATGAGACTGCACTCTTATAATTATAGACATATATTTATCGAGTACTTTTAAAACATAAAAGTGTCCATCGATTTAATCACTACATACAATTCAATCCTCTATTAATGGTTCATAATTAAAGTAGGAATTAATCACCGTTTAACCTCTTTAATTATATCTTGTTTCCTTGAGTACCATTAACTTTACTAGTGAAGGTTATAATAAACTGATTTATGAAATTGAGCTCAATAACCTTTCAGTTCCAAAAGCCAACCCTTAAGTGAACTATTATTCAATTCCTCGTAGAAAGGTATAGATTCCATATTTGTATATTATGTCCCCAGTCGTTTACATCAATGAGTTCCCAAAACAAAAGTTTTCAGCCTGATCATTTTGACAAACCATAACGAGTGAATCAAAGAACTCATATGACATAAACAGGAGTTCATAATAACTTCAGGATTAAGATAATTTTGTATATGATCATCTTTATGTTTTATTAATTCTTATATGATCATCTAAGAGTCGTTTACTGATGTAATAGACTGGCCTTCATACTTTTTTGTCCTCCTAAACTAATGTCACACTGATTGCATGCTCGGTTGTGGCAAGGTATAAGTACAGCACTTGTCCCAAGACTGGTTTAGATAAAATTGGTGTGTTTTTTAAGAGCTTGAAAGGCAAGTTCACATTCCTCTGTCCATTCGAATTTCTTGCCCCCTCTCAAAATATTAAAGAAGGGTAGGCACTTGTTGGTGTCGGGAATTTCAGTGCCAAATTCGTTACTGACGCCACTGCCCCCATCCCAATCAAGGCTGGTCTCCCGAGCAAGACGTTGTAGGCCGATGGGGTGTCCACCACTATGAACTCAGACATTTTGGTGGCGAGACTGGATACTCTCCCAATGTTACTAGGAGCTCGATTGACCCTTTGTCGGAAATCCTTTCTCTTGAGAATCCATATAGGGTAGTTGCACAGGATTTTAGGTCTCAAACCGATAGGTTGGGATTCGACCCTTTGTTGCTTTGGAGCTCAGGGCTCTAGAACATTCATCTCCTATTTTCAGCTCTTAAACATATCTCTTTTGAGCATTCTTACTATTTCCAGCGATGTGGGGTCTCCTAGCAATGGTTATTACATCTTCTCCATCAATTGGGGGAGGTAGATTGTCCTCCCTTGTAGGGGGTGTTGTGGCTTGAGGTTGTTATGCAGGTTGGGCATGAGCTGCCCTTTGGTTCTGCGAAGCCTGCGGCTGGTTATTGTTTGTCTTTTAGACATATTATTCGAGATATCCTCTCAAAATCAATCCTTCAATCTTGTCTTTTAGCTATCTGCATTCCTCAGTCGTGTGATCAATGTCCCTGTGGAACCGACAATATCTGTTTGGATCTCATTTAGCGCGTTGATTGCGCATTACTTCAGGTCGTCTGAATGGAACCTAATTCTCATTTGCTACATAAATATTCTTCCGAGTTTCCGTGAGCTCTGTATACAAGGTGTAAATGAATAAATATTTGTCTCCCTTTTTCTTCTTACTCCTATCTGCCTCGGGAGTATTACCTTCATTTTTCTTCCGTTTGGAAGAATTATCACCAGCAGGTTGAGCTATGGATGGTGTTGTCAAACTTGTTGTAGAGTTAACGTTCGTCATTGTAGTTATTGAGGTAGGAAGTGCTAAGTGTAGCGCTGACCTAGCCTCTTATACCTTGATGAACCTCTGAGATTGAATTTTGTTATTGTTTGCACTGATTTTTGTTGTATATCATCCCAGAGGAGGCTTTCTGGAAAGATTCCAGCTCGAATAGCGATTAGATGACTATTATCATCAACATCTTGAGCCCGGGCTACCTTGATGTTGAATATGGCAAGAAACTTCTTGACTGGTTCTCCTGGCTATTGCTTGATGTTTTCCAAGGAGGAAGCTTTAGGCTTAATGCTCTTTGCAGCTCGAAACTGCTTCTTGAACTCCTTCGACAATTGTTCCCATGACGAGATCAATTGCATTCGACCCCCCTGAGTTCAGATGGTCTTTCTTGGAAATCTATGGCCCCCCTTCATACAAAGGTAGAGAAGAATTCTGGCTTAGAATGACTACTCTTGTGAAAAAAATTCTTCTTCTTTAGTTTTAATGGGAGATCTCAGTGGAACGCTTCATGATTGGGAATGCATAAACTATAGCAAACAAGGAAACACTTCAAAATATTCCTTCGATCTACGTAGAATGGTTAGGAGATCTGGCCTTGTGGATATAGCAGCAATAGGGCCAAAATCCACTTGGAGAAAAAGATGCAACATGGTTGGGGGGGGTGGCTAAGCACTTTTAAAAGAGCTCATCTAGACAGATGTTTAGCCATCCATGAATGGCGTTTGAAATTCACAAAAGCTACTCTCCAAAACCTTATTACCTCGAGCTCATAACACAACCCTATTTTACTAGATACATTCGGGGATAAAGAAAATATGAGGAAACCTTTCAGATATGGGAATATGTGGGCTCGGGACCTAAATTGTATCTGGGTGACAAAGTATGCATGGAACTCCACCTTCAACAGCGATCTAATGCGCAATTTTTCCCAAAGACAAAATGAAACTTGAAATGAGCTTAGAAAATGGAAGTGCTTGCACTTTATGTCCATACAAAAGAAAATCAGGAAGGCTAAAAGTGACTTGGAGCAGGCGGATACTATGTATGCAGATAATGCAGAGAATGAGTTTGAGGCTCGAAATAATCTCAATGAAGTGCTTTGGAGGGAAGAGATTCACTGGAAACAAAAATCCATGATAAGTTGTCTTAAAGATGGAGACTGAAGCACAAAATTCTTCTTTGAAGGAGGAGGAACCATATCCATGCTCTAAAGAATACAGATGGAGTGTGGCTGTACGAAAGAGATCAGATTGGAAAATGTCTAGTCAACATATACAAGAGCATCTTCATAGCTGACTGAACTTCTTTTTCCTCGGGGCTCAATGGGGTTTTCAAGGACAGCATCTCGGGGATTCAAAATGAAGGACTGTGCCTTATCCCAGAGGATGAGGAAATAGTGGAGGCCCTTAATCAAATCGATCGCGACAAGGCCCCGGGCCCTGATGGATTCCCTGGATCCTTCTACAAACACCATTGGGGGTCGTAAAAAATGATGTACTGGGCATGGTTAGGAGTTTCTTCCAATCGTCCAGAATGTCGAGCTTCCTCAACAAATTTAATGTGGTACTAATCCCCAAAAATGATAATGTAGGCGCTCTCCAAGACTTTCGGCCAATTGCCCTATGCAATGTGATAACTCTATGATATAGAGTTATTTATTTGACTTTTACACTTAATTATGCATAAAAAGAGTGATGATTTTGGTGTTTGTTTGTTAATTTTATGTTGTTATCTATCTATATAATTAGTTGATCTAATATTGGAGTCTTACAATGTTTTGGGTATAAATTGAAATTAAATAACTAATCTTGTTCTAGTTTTCTGTGTAAAAAGGGAATCAAGCGATCCATGGAAGGATTGAAGAAGAAAAATTGGAAGTTGGGTTTGGAAGCAAAAGCTTAAACTTTCTAGATTGCTAAAATTCATGCTGCAGCATCCTGGAGCTCACTTGCTGATGTAGAAAATTAAAGGCAGCTGTGTTATTTCCTTTTAATTCGTGGCCAGGTGGCATGGGTCCATAAATGGCACTAGCTGGAATTATTTTGGGCAGAAAAGTGGTCCAATTTAGTGGGCCTAAGTGGAGGAAAAGAAGGTGGGCTTTCTAATTGGAGACATCATGTTTGTACCCTAATTTGGAGTGAAGGAGAGTACCGGCCGTATCACCTTGGAGGCATCCATTGAAGGACTATCATCAGAAAAAGTACAGAAAACAGAGAGAAAAAGAGAAGTACAATCGTTAAATGGGAACAAGAAGGACAAGGAGGATTCACACACCAACTATATCGGATTTGTCCCATTTAGTCTTCTTTAATTTTTGTATTTCCTAATCTCGAATAGTTATTTTAAAACTCATGGATATCAATTTTCTATTTCAGATGTTGGACACTAATTTAGCTACAAGCTAAGCTTTTTGAGACTTGAATGGTTAAAGAACCCTATGTCATAGTTATTAAAGTTTAAATGCATATTTACGTAAATTCACCATTGTTCATTCAAGTGTTGTTCATGATTATTGTTTGGCCAACAATGGCAGATTATTAAGCTAGATTTAATTCTAAAAAGGTTGAATGTAGTAGTTTGTACTTGAATGATGCAAGAGCATAACCATTGTTAGGTTGTTAATATTTTACTTACCTTGCATAACTTTTGAGAATTGGTGCTGTTATTTGTGTTCTCAAGTCTGATTTGATATAGGAATATATTTAATTGGATGGTAGAACTATATTCACGAGTTTTGGAAAAATATGGTGAGCATATTGGGAATTCTAATTAACTCTGGTACGATTTGCTAAATTTAATGCTATAGCATTCCGGGCAGTTTTTGACATAGGGGGATTTAGCTATTCAAGTCCAATTTTTCCATTGATAATTCTTCTTGCTGTTATTTATCTAGAAACTGTGGTTAATTTTAAGCATATTGTAATTTCTTTCATTTTATTTTAGTTTTAACAACCACTCAATTCAATTTCTTAAATTTCTAAGTTGCAATTAATTGGTGTTTACATTGAACTTTTTATTACCAATCCCTGTGGAGACGATTCACTTATATAAGATTATCATTATATAATTCTAACAACACAATGTCGCCTATAAGATTATCTCCAAAATTTTAGCCAGTTGTCTTAGATCACTACTGCCTGATGTAATCTCCTCTGTGCAATCTACTTCTGTAAAGGGAAGAGCTATTCAAGACAACACCATGATGGTTCACGAAATTCTTCATTCTATGAGAAAGAAAAAAGGAATAGAGGGCCATATGATCATCAAGATCGATATGGAAAAGGCTTATAACAGATTGGACTGGGCATTCCTGAATGAGGTACTTAAATTCCTCGGATTTGATCCAACGTTCATCGAGTGGATTAACCAATGCGTAAGTACCTTTCAACTGACTTTTATGTTAAATGGGATTCTGTTTGAAACACTAAAGCCCTCGAGAGGCCTTGGACAAGGCGATCCACTTTCCCCAGCTTTGTTTATCATAGTGGCGAAATGCCTGTCCAAAATTATTTGTATTAGTGAGGATCAAGGCCAGATTAAAGGAATCAAATTGGCTAGACAAGCGCCGTCAGTATCCCATCTCCTATTCGCAGACTATACTTTGCTCTTTGGAAGAGCAACTGCCAGGGAAGCCGCCTGAATATCTACAGTGAATGGTCGGGTTAGAAAATCAGTGCTACAAAGTTAGAAGTGTACCTTTTCAAAAATTGTCTCAAGGACTAGAGCTATGGATATTACAGATATTTTGGGAATGCCTAGGGCGAAAAGCAACACCAAACACCTGGGCCTCCCTATAGTTCAATCCTGAGCTAAAACTAGAGATCTTGACTTCATTCTCGATAGAAAGTCAAATATAATTCAGGGTTGGAAAGCAAAATTATTATCCAAGGCAGGTAGAACTACTTTAGTGTAGGTGGCGGGAGCATCCCTTGTCTCCTACGCAGTAGCATCAGGCCCTATCCCAAAGACAACCGCAGAGAATGTGGACAGATTAAGAAAATGGCACTCCCTCCCATGGGAGAGATTATGCAAACCAAAGCAACTAGGTGAGCTGGGATTCTGCCCCACCAGTAGCCTCAGCGAAAAATAGGATGGGAATTAATATCGGGGAAGCAAGGACTGTGGCATAGTAATGCATGCCAAGTATATTAGAGGCTAGTCTTTTTTTGACATGAACATTTAGAATTAGGACTCCTCGATGTGGAAAGGTATACTAAAGGGCAGAGCTATGCTCAATCTAGGCCTTTGTAGGAAGATTGGAAATGGTAAGTCTACTTCTATTTGGTATGATAAATGGGTATCGGGACCACATCCTAACCCCGTGCCCATCAAGGATGCTACCCATGGGGTTAGCTGGGTCAGTGATTTCATATCCAACGGACAATGGGACATTCCAAAGTTGGAAGATTTGTTTGACAAAGAATATGTTAAGAGAATAATTGAAATCACTTTACCGAAAGGAAACAAAGAAGACTCGTGGCTTTGGTTCCTATAAGCAAAAGGATCCTACACCATCAGATCGGCCTTGGAAAATCTTCCTACACCTGATGAAGAGGATAACTCTGACGTTTGGAATACAGTTTGGAAAGCAAAGCCCCATGCAAGGCACAAACTCATTTGGTGGCAAGTCCTTAATGATGCACTTCCAACAAAAGACGGACTCTGTAGTTTCTCCCTCCTCGCCGATCCTAGTTGTATCTTATGCAACTCTGAAAGTGAGTCATGTTCTCACATGTTCTAGAACTGTCCGTTCACAACCCGATTTTGGTTTGCGAATCTCTAGGGTCTCAAGACAAAGATGCTAAGTTTTAATAACTGGGAAGAGTGGTTTATCTATTTTAAGGAGGGAAGTCATAGACCAAGTGGCCTTTCTTGGGATTATTTTTTCAGTGGAGCCTCCATATTGGTGGACATCATCTAGAGGAAAAGAAACCACAGAGTTCAAGGAGGAACTCCAACTCCGTTTAATGTTTTGTGAAATTCAATCTCTCACAAATATCTTTGTGAGAGATAGTGTGAGAACAGATTTTGAGAAAAAGGCTTATTGCACTTTATTGATAGAGAAGAGAGTTTATATACATTCTTAGAGAAAGAACCATCTGAGTTGTTACAACTGAAATAGCACACCAGCTAACAAACTAACCACAAGTAACAAATTAGCAAAATACAAGTGATTAGCCTAACAGAATTAACTGAGAATCTAAGTGACATCTCTAACACCCCCCTCAAACTGAGTGTGTTTGCAGAGAACACTCTAAGTTTGTCACGCAATAACAAAAATCTGGTGCGAGATAAAGCCTTCGTAAAAGTGTCTGCCACTTGGTCTTGTGTTGGAACGTGCTTAACTAAAAGTTGCTTGATGAGTATGCGTTCACGAACAAAATAGATATCAAGTTCTATATGCTTTGTCCGAGCGTGTAGAACTGGATTAGCAGACATGAGTATAGTACTTTGATTATCACACCAAATTGTTGGTAAGGCAGTGGAGGGTACTCTGATTTCAGTGAGGAACGATTGAATCCAAATGACTTCTGTAGCTGCATTTGCCAAGCTTCTGTATTCAGCTTCAGTACTAGACCTCGAAACAGTCCTTTGTTTTCTAGATGCCCAAGAAATCAGGTTATCACCAAGATAGATGCAAAACCCAGTGATGCCCAATCTGCATCTGAAAAACTAGTGATGTTTAGGTGAGAAGGTTTAGTGAGAGTAAGGCCATAGTCTAAGGTTCCTTTGAGATAACGAAGGATCTTCTTGACTGTTTTCCAATGTGATTCCAAAGGGGTCTGCATAAACTGACACACTTTATTAACTGCATATGAAATCTCTGGTCTGGTGATGGTCACATATTGAAGTGCTCCAACGATGCTCCTATAAATGTAAGGTTTAGGCAAGGGGTCACTGCCAATAGATGTCATCTTTTCACCTCCAGCCATAGGTGTGGGCAGGGGATTTGAATGTTGCATATTTGTGTGAGCTAGCAAGTCAATGATGTATTTTCTTTGACCCAAGTGTAGACCATGTGCAGTATGCTGAACCTGTATACCTAAAAAATAATCAACCTCTCCTAGATCCTTTAAGGCAAAGGCTGCATTTAACTTCTGAATAAGTTCCAAAATAGCAGATTTTGAACTCCCAGTCAAGAGGATGTCATCAACATACACAAGAAGAAAAATGGTAAACTCTTGTGTATGTTGAACGAACAAAGAGTGATCTGATCTAGTGCAGAAGAATCCCAAAGATAGAAGTGTCTGTCTGAGTTTGTTGAACCAGGCCCTCGGTGCCTGTTTTAACCCGTAAATAGCTTTGTTGAGCTTACAAACCAGCTGAGATCCTCTAGAATCTTCAAAACCAGGAGGTTGCTTCATGAAGACTTCTTCTTGGAGATCTCCATTTAGAAACGCATTGTTAACATCTAGTTGTCTCACTGACCAATCTCTAGATAAAGCAATAGTAAGAACTGTTCTAATGGTTGTTGGCTTTATGACTGGGCTAAATGTTTCTGTAAAATCAAAACCAAACCGTTGGAGGAACCCCTTAGCTACTAGGCGTGCTTTGTGCCTAATAATGTTGCCTTGTTTGTCTGTTTTGACTTTGAACACCCATTTGGAACCAATTGCTTTTCTACCCGATGGAAGTGGTACAAGAGACCATGTATGATTTTTCTTTAGAGCTTGCAACTCCTCTTCCATAGCTGTCCTCCATTTCTGATTTAGAAGAGCCTCCTTAACTGTTATCGGTTCATGTGTAACCAATAAAGCTCTTGGTTTATATACCCCTGCCTTAGCTCTTGTGGTCATAGGATGTGTATTAGTTGGCCCCACATTGCCAGGTTGTGTCCGAGAGATAATAGAAGGTGAGGATGGTTGGGGTGGTGTGTGAGAAATAGATTGGGATGATGTGGGCTGAGAGGATAAGGTGTTGTCAGATGAGGTTGAGAGTGATGTTTGAGGCATGGTTGTATATTGTGGTCCCAGTGAAGAGTGAGAGAGAGATGGAGACACATGAGGTTCTGTATTATTGGGTGGTGACATAAAGGATGTAGATTTTGGTATGACAGATGAAGCATGACTTTTGGAAAAAGTGGAAACAGTACTAGTATTGGGTAGTGAAGTTGATGTAGCATATGGGAAATGATGCTCATTGAAAATGACATCACGTGAGACATATATCCTACCACTAGAAGACAAACATTTGTACCCTTTATGTTTTAGACTATAGCCTAAAAAAGTGCATTGGGTAGAACGAAGTTGAAGTTTATTTTTGTTATAAGGCCTTAGGTTGGGAAAACAAGCACAGCCGAATACTCTCAGTTGTGAGTAATCTGGTGACTTGGAGAATAATTTTTTATATGGAGTGATATTACCAAGAACAGAGGAGGGTAATCTATTTATGAGAAAAACTGAGGCTCGAACAGCCTCATCCCAAAAATCTAATGGCATTGAAGCATGAGCTAATAGAGTTATGGTTGTTTCTACGATGTGTCTGTGTTTGAAAGTAATAAAGGTTTGGGTAGCTTCAGACTTGGATTGCAGTAAAAACACCCATGTGTATCTAGAGAAGGCATCTATGAAATGAATATAATAACAATAGCCATTAGAAGAGACATTGGGGGAAGGTCCCTCCAAGTCAGTATGAATCAACTGAAGGGGTTTTGTGTATTGAGTATCAGATCTATGAAAAGGAAGTTGATGCATTTTGCCTAAACAACAAGCATTACAGAAATCATGAATTGTTTTATTCCTAGGAAAAATGTTACACTTTGTCATTACATTTTGTACAACTTTAGCAGTGGGATGTCCCAATCTGCTGTGCCAAAGTGAAAAAAGATGAAAAAAGAGTACAACCAGACTCAGAACTAGTGCTCATTTGAGCAGAATTGACTGAATACAACTTGGATAAACTTGACTCTGATGAAATGGACTTGGTAGACTCAGAATGTTGGTGGAGCTTCATGGTTGAGGGATTGATGACATAAAGGCCATGTTTAAGTGATCCTTGCATCAGAATTTCCTTCGAAACCTGATCTTTGACAACACAATGGTCAGGGTAGAATTCAAAATAGGCATTATTGTCAAAGGCAAATTGGGACACACTTATTAAATTTTTGGTAATGTGAGGCACATGTAAGACACGATCCAAAACCAAATTCTTAGAAGTGTAAGGGGTATTAAAGATAACCTTACCAGTGTTTTGAATCTGTAGACCCATGCCATCACCCATATGAACTTGTTCTGGGCCAATATAGGATTGTTTCTGTGTAAGAGTGGAGTCTGTCATGGTGCAGTGGGCAGTTGCTCCTGAATCCGGATACCAAGACTGATCAATGACAGTGTTAGCAGTAGCTATATTAGCTGAGTGCTTCTCAATGTTGGCTGCTCCAACACCAGGGAAGGCCATGTTGAATCGTTGATAGCATCGAGATGCAATGTGTCCTGGCTTAGAGCACAACTGACATATCGGGCGAGTAGTGGAAATTCCTGGTGTATAACTTGGATAACCACGACTAAGATTTTGTGAAGAACCATGAGAAGATGAAGTGCGAGAGGCCACCGCATAAGGATTCCATGATCCACGCCCAGTAGATCTACCAAGAGAAGAGGAGGTTGAAAGAGTGGAAGTGGACGGCCTTGATGCATGAATTGTAGAAGAGGAACCTCTGCCTCGAGAACTTCTCTGAGTGGTGAGATTAACAGAGTCGATTGGTCGATTGTGGCTGTCCATGCGATGTTCTTGAGAGAGGAGCAGTGATTCAATTTCAGGAATTGTGTAGGGTTGATTTCTTGAATTAACAGAGATTATGAAAGTATCATATTCTGGAGGAAGACCCTTGAATATTGCTGCAATGTGTTCTTTGACAGAGACAACGTGGCCGACGGAACCCAATCGATCTACCACCGTTTTGATCCGTAGCAGATAGTCATTGATGGAAAGAATCCCTTTCTTTGTATTCTTCAATTGATTATGAAATTGATCAATTTTGGCAGAAGTTTGGGTGGTGAAATATACCTGTAATGTGTTCCAGATCTGAGCTGAAGTCAAGCATCCAACAACTCGTCTAAGCACGCCTTCGGACATAGAGGAGAGCAGCCAAGAATATAGAAGTTGATCTTGTTTTACCCACTGTTTGTAGAGAGGATTGAGGGCACCAGTTTGGGCATCAGAGTCGGTCAGAAATTTCTTGGGAGGAATCACAGCTGAATCGATGTAATCATCAAGATCGTGACCTTTAATAGCAGACCACACCTGCGGACGCCATAGGAGGAAGTTATTGTCGTCAAGCTTGACTGAGATTTTGTGCGAGAAGACAACTGGTGAGAATGCAGTGGTGGTGGGGAAGGAAGTGTCATCAATGTCGACGGCCGGAGCAGGCGGAGAGACAGTGGTGGAAGACATCGCCGAAGAAGAAGAACAAGAATGGAGGTCGAAAAAAAAACGAAGAGAAAAAAAACGAAAGGATCAGAATGGTTCTGATACCATGTTAGAATGTGGAAAGTGGTGCATGGTAAGAAGTATGAGGTTCTATCTCAAAACCAATTGGTGATGATGGGAGTAACTCATACTCTTATAAATGGTATGATGATCCCACATACTCTTTTTGGCTCACTATCCCCAAATCACAAAGCGCTCTTTTGGCTCTCTTTTTTGGACCGGTTTTGGATATGGATCGGACATACTCGTTAGAGTTTTTCTTTGGCTCTGATACCATGTGAGAGATAGTGTGAGAACATATTTTGAGAAAAAGGCTTATTGCACTTTATTGATAGAGAAGAGAGTTTATATACATTCTTAGAGAAAGAACCATCTGAGTTGTTACAACTGAAATAGCACACTAGCTAACAAACTAACCACAAGTAACAAATTAGTAAAATACAAGTGATTAGCCTAACAGAATTAACTGAGAATCTAAGTGACATCTCTAACAATCTTGAATGGACAAGGGAGATGTCTCCAGAAAATTCAAGTTTGGCTCTTAACCCAACTTCGAAAGAATAAACTTGCTACCAAATTGATGCTTCGATGGGAGAACAGGGTGCTTTCTTGGGATTATAGGTCGGGATTGCAATGTCCATATCAATATTGCTAAAACTTACTACAGGATCACTGTGGACCCCATGACAACAGAGGCCAAGGTTGTAGTTCTCGCTACTAATGAAGTTGTGAGGGAAGGTCATAAACTAGTAATCTTCCACTACGACAATGTTTTGCTCTGATTCTAGGCTAGTTGGTGCCTTGTATCCAGGTTCCTTGTTTGCCCTGGAGGCTTTTTCTTTTTGCGTTGTATCCTTCCTGTTTTTAAGGATTCGCGCCCCTTTTTTTGGGGCGTATATATAATAAGTGTGTGATAACAAGAATTTTTAGTTTTAACGGTTATTTAATTTTTTAATAAAATATTTTTATATTTAAGATAATATTTTATATTTAATACTAGTTTGTAAATATTTAAATTTAAATAAAATAAATAATTAAAATAGGATATTTTAAAAATATTTTACAATGATAATTATTTTAAAATAATAAATAATTAAACAAATTAAAATAGAATATTTTCGAGAGATTTTACAATAATAATTATTTAAAAATAATAAATAATTAAACAAATTAAAATAAGATACTTTTTAGATATTTTATAATGATATAATTTACTGTTAATTAGCAACAAATTATTTTTAAAAAAAAACTAACAAGAAACTTAAATTTAAAATTTACGTATAATATTTATTATTACATTAAACATATAATATATAATCTCTTGTTGTCAATCTCAAATTCACAAACTAGAACAAACATAAACTTAAACAAAAACAAGTAAATTATTTAATTAAAATAAGATATTTATTTGAAATTTATATGACATTAATATAAATTTAATAAAAAAAATTAATAAATTCTATAAATAAAACTAATAAAACTTGCAATTGTATCTATATATATATAATCCTAAGTATATATATATATATACAAACTCTCTATTCCCTTTATTTATTAAAAATTAATATTTCAAATGTACGGTATATTTTAAAAAAATTAAACGAAAAAAATGCAAATATACCAATGTATAAAGTACTAGCGGTGATAATATATACGTCTTTACCCGTATATATAAAATATATATTATGTATATATAAAAATTAAAAATATATATATTTGTATTTGATAAATATATATATTAGGTGCAAGCAACGTGCAATGTACATTTATTTAGTTTTATTTAGAAAATTTATTAATTATTTTTATTAAGTTATTATGATTCTCATATAAATTTTAAATAAATAAACAATATTATATATGAAAGAATGACATAAACATATTAAAAAAAAATTAAACCAAAACATTGTCATAGTTTTTTTCAAAATAATAATGATAATAATATGATAACATTTTAGATCACAAACTGCACTATTTAATGTACAAAACATTCATGTTTATTCTTAATAGAAGATGAGTGTTATTCTAATTTCTTACGTAGTTATATAGTCATATAATTTGTATACACACGACAACTATATATAATATATTTATACTGGTTGTAGTTATTTAATATGAATATATATTTAGTTAAGTTACATTAATATGTTTTCTTTATTAATATAAATGATTAAATTTTAATAAAAATTTAAGATTATATATTATATATTATATATTATTATAATAATGATATTTAATAATATTTGAATTTATATTAATAGTATTATTAAATATTTAGTTTTGTATTTAATATTTGAATTTAAATTAATATAATTGTTATCCAAAAAACTGGCATGGATGACGTGGCAAGTGATTCTCGGACACATGGTTGACACTTGGAGGAACTCTGCTAGGATATTGACTAGAAGAAAAATTATAAGCAGTAGGCAGCCGAAACTTACCTGCGACCAGTATGGTCGCGGGTTCCGTATGCTTCATGATGTTTCTATAAAGATCTTTGTAAATCCCGAAATTTACTCCCACAATCTCCTGAGTATTCGATTATTTAAGAAAGGATATCTGTAACAAATTCATGTAATCCCCCTTGAGCCTATAAATAGAGAAAGATAGCTTAAGGGAGGGACTTTTGGGCTTTCGAATTATTTGAGAATAGAGGGATTCTATTTGAGATATTGTCTTGTTCTTCAGAGGTTAGTGAAACTCATTAAACCTTAGTTCTTTGATCACTCCTTTTGATCTTATATCAATAACAATCTAAGTGGACGTAGGTTATTACCAGATCCTGGGGCCGAACCACTCTAAAATCTTGTGTTCTTATTATTTTCGTCATTACATTTATTTCAACATATCCTTCCACGTCAAGCGTATTTTGACTCCGTGTCAGTTGACCAAAATCTGGGTCAACATTCTGGTGCTTTCATTGAGAGCTTGATATATCACCGTTGAGAAAACTAATGGCGAAAACTACCAGGAAAACTGAACAGGCGACCGGCGCTGCACCATCTAACCCGCCTCCTCCTCCCCCTCCCAACGTGGCTGAGGATGAGCCACATTTGGAATTTGAGGAGGAAGAAATGGATGACGCGACGCTAAAAAGTACTCTGGGGGCGTTGCACGAAGAGCTGGCCAATCTAAGGGCCAGCCAGGAAAGTGCTGCCAAAATCATGGCGCGGCAGCAACAAGAAATTGAACGGCAGCGCGTGGAGTTAAGCGAGAGGCAGGCGGAGATGGACCGTCGCCAGAGCGAAGCCACGGCAGCCCTCGAGGCAGCCTTGCAATTGGCTAGGAATCAGGTTGCACCTGCCTCGCAGCCTGATCAACCTACGGATGGACCAACACAAAGGGGTCCTAATCCTAGCCCACCTATCCAACCCTCGAGTCCGCAAAGGCCCGAACAGCCTCAGGTGCCCCGTGACGATGTCCCACTGGACCCTAAGGCACAGCCTCCATCCCAAGCTGGTCGCGGCAATCCCCCGCATCAGAGGCAGAATAGGACCGGGCATCAGCCTCGCAGTCCTAGACGCCATAGGGGCGACGAGCCGAACCTTCCGAACAGAGGACAGCATCCTCCTGGTAACATGAGGAACTCAGAGTTAGGCTCTGCGGTCCGAGGTCCCCCACGACATGATAATGCACGGGGACCTAATGACTAACGCAAGCCACCCTCTAACGCTCGGGATGTTTCAGCCCGGGAAGGAAATCGAGGGAACAGTCGATCCCGTCATAGCCAATCACGATTCAGAGATGGCAATGGTTATGATGAAGCCGATTCCAGCAGAGGAAATGCCGGTCGGAGGAATGACGAAAGAGGTGGAAATAGGAGCCAGCCACCTCAAGATGACCAACCCGGCAAACGGGACGCTGGGGGGCAACCCAGGCAAAATAACATCTTCAACCGGCTCGGAGCTAGCGAGCAGCGGAGAAGAGAAGAGGATTTGAGAGATGTGCTCAATGATCGCCATGAGCGACATGGCGAGAACATCCCCCCCAGCAACAGAGGCCACAGCGATTCCTATCGCTGTGCAAGCCCAGATAGATGCCCTTTCGTCCAGAGGATAGCTATGGCAGAGACTCCTAGCAAGTTTAAAATGCCTACGCTTCCGAACTTTGATGGGTACTGTGACCCGGTATCTCACGTCAATAAGTTTGAGATACAAATTGACATTCAGAAAGTGTCCGAAGATGCTCCGTGCAGAATCTTCCCTGCAACACTTTCTGATGCCGCGCAGGAGTGGTTTTTCAAGTTCCCTCCTGCAAGCATAGTTTCCTGGGAGATGTTCGTAAAGGATTTTTACGGACAGTTCTATGCAGGTCAAGTGCATTCGACCGAGGCAAAACAGCTGGTTGAAATACGCCAGCAGGATGGAGAACCACTGAAGGACTACATCCAGCGCTTTATGCGAGCAGCAGCTGGAGCAAAAATAGTGGGGGACGATGGCAAAATGATGGCCATAACCGCAGGGGTTAGGCATCGCACCCCTCTCTGGAAAAGCCTCCGAAAAGATGGGGTTAGAACTACCCAGGAATTCTTGGACCGGGCTGATCGTTACATCAAGCTCGAAGATGCCATTGCCGACGATGGAAAGCCTCCAGGCAAAAATAAGAAGGTTGCCGAGCCCGCCAAAGCCGCCAATGGGTCTAAGCCTAATGGTAATGGCAAGGGCAACGGGAACGGCAGCGACAATGGCAAGAATGGGGGGAAACGGCCACACAATGAGCCTTCCACCTCTGACAATAAACGAGCCAAGGGTAACCGTTATGAACCTTGGTTCACTAACTATACTACCCTAGTTGAGTCTTGGGGAGAGGTTTATCAGGCCACGAGTTCCAGTGTGCCTTATAAGAAGCCTGCCCCCATTCGGAAGGATATTTCGAAAAGAGACACTACCAAGTTCTGTCGTTATCATAACAACTACGGACATGACACAAATGAATGCAACCAGTTGAAGGATGAGATCGAGTTCCTTATCAGACAAGGACACTTGAGAAGATATGTACGGGCCTCGGGGAATTCCCAACGAGAAGCTCCAGGTGGCAACGAGCAAGCGCCCACACACCAACGCTCGCCACCTTTGCAGCCTGCCCTGTGACTGGCACATTGTTAACCATCTGTGGAGGCCTGCACCTCGCGGGAAACAACGGAAAGGCCAGGGAACGATACGCTCGGACTCTGCGCCACGACCAGGACATTAAGATGATGACTGTGGAGGACCATGTGCCAAAAAAGGCTCGATCAGAAGAGGGCGAGATAACCTTCTCTGATAGCGATGCCAAGCATGTCCGGTTCCCACATTCCGATCCGCTAGTCGTGGATATCCAAATGGACAACATGATGGTGAAGAGAGTGTTGATCGATACAGGAAGTTCGGTGAATATCCTGTATAAGTCTTCGCTGGAACGCACGAAGTTGGCTTCTCTGGTGAGGGACTCGCCCTTGCAGGGTCAATCAGACTATTGGTGACAGCAGGTACAGCGCCTGCTACCAGGACATTACTCGCTACTTTTATAGTAGTCGATTTTCCTTCGGCGTACAATGCCGTCGTTGGAAGGCCTATACTGGTTGATCTATGGGCCGTCACCTCTATGTGGAACTTAGCCATGAAATTCCCGACAGATGCAGGGGTAGGACGCGTGTTAGGAAACCAGAGGGAAGCCAGAGAGTGCTACAATGCCTCAGTCACGAAGGCGAAAAAGGGAACGTCAAAGAGCACTCCCCCAGATAGGTTGCAGATGGCAATTGATACACAAGCCCAATCTGGTGATGAAGTCACCAAATAGGGTGTTGCCCAAAGTGAGGATAGAGATTTAGATCCTCGCTTTGGGGATTTTGAAGAAAACGTAGGACCTGTCGAGGACCTGGAAGAGGTCCAACTTGACGAAACCCGACCAGAGTCGTGAAGGTCGGGAAAAACCTGGAACAAACCACGAAGCATGCACTGGTGGAATTTCTGAAAAAGAACCAGGAAGTCTTTGTCTGGTCGCACAAAGACATGGCTGGGATAGACCCTGCAGTTATCAGCCATGTCCTTAACATAGACAATACTTATCCGCCCGTGCAACAAAAAAGAAGGTTGCTTGATAAAGATCGATCGAGAGCCTTAAAAGAAGAAGTTGAGAGGTTAAAGGAAAATGGGTTCATCAGGGTGGTGTTTTATCCATCGTGGGTCTCCAATCCAGTGCTGGTTCCCAAGCCTAACGGCAAATGGCGAACCTGTGTGGATTTTACAGACCTCAATAAAGCCTGCCCAAAGGACTGCTTCCCACTCCCAAGAATCGACTAGTTGGTCGATGCTACAGCAGGACACGAAATCCTCTCCTTCATGGATGCATATTCAGGCTACAATCAGATTAGCATGCATCCCCCTGATGAAGATCACACCATCTTTCGGACCGATACGGGCTTGTACTGTTATAAAGTAATGCCCTTCGGACTGAAAAACGTAGGTGCGACTTACCAGCAGTTAGTTAACCACATGTTTAAAGAATTGATCAGGATAAACATGGAGGTATACGTGGACGACATGCTGGTAAAGTCTAAGAAGGCAGAAGGACATGTAAGGGATTTACAAGAATGTTTTGATGTATTGAACAAGTACCAGATGAAACTAAATCCTCTCAAATGTTCCTTCGGAGTTGGATCAGGGAAGATTTTGGGGTTCATTGTAAATTTAAGAGGAATCGAGGCCAACCCCGACAAGATAAAAGCCCTAATCGACATGAAATTTCCAGAAAAGATCAAAGATGTACAAAGTTTAACCAGGAGGATTGCAGACCTAAGTAGATTTATTTCAAAATCAACAGAAAAATGCGTCCTTTTTTTCAATCTACTTAGGGGCAATAAGAAATTCGAATGAACAGGAGACTGCGAGCAAGATTTTCAGGCCTTGAAGGCCCATATGGCACAACCTCCCATTTTATCAAAGCCAATCGAAGGAGAAACTTTGTTCATTTACCTGGCGATCACTGAAGTTGCTGCTAGTACGGTACTAGTACGAGAGGAAGAGGGCGTACAAAAAGCGGTTTACTATGTAAGCAAGAGGCTGATCGGAGCAGAATTGAGGTATCCTCCCATCGAGAGGTTAGCATACTGTTTAATCTTGGCCTCAAGGAAGCTACGTCCTTACTTTCAAGCCCACTCTATCACGGTTTTAACTGACCAGCCCCTTCAGTAAGTCCTCCAAAAACCAGAAGCGGCTGGGCGCCTATTAAAATGGCCAGTCGAACTAGGGCAGTTCGATATCACGTATTCACCGCGAGCAGTAGTAAAGGGACAAGTCTTGCCTGATCTTGTTACAAATTTCACCGAACTCCCAGACAGCGAGCAGTGCGAACAGCCTAGTGCGCCTGAGCCTCAAGATGAAGCTCCTTCGTGGAAGTTATTCACGGATGGGTCGTCCAACGAATCTCACGCAGGAGCCGTGTGATATTGATAACGCCAGAAGGGCATCGATTTCACTGCGCCATTAGGTTCGACTTCACCGCGTCAAATAATGAAGCCGAATACGAAGCACTCCTCGCTGGGTTGAGAATGGCGAAAGACATGAGAATAAAGACACTTGATATTTACAGTGATTTGCAGCTGGTAGTGAATCAAGTTCTTGGGGAATATCAGGCACGAGGCCTAAAGATGTTGGCCTACTTGAATAAAACCAAAGACCTGCTAGCCCAGTTCACGAAGTATACCCTCCAACAAATACCGCAGGATCAGAATTCGAATGTAGATGCCTTAGCCAAACTCGCGAGCGCGAAAGTTGTTGACACTTTGAACATTGTGCCAGTAGAAAGATTGAGTGAGCCAAGCATACAAGAAATTGGATCCAGTATGGAAATCCGGGTAGAAGACACATGGATGGTGCCGTATTTGGAGTATCTGACAAATGGTGCACTGCCAACAGATAGAAACAAGGCCAGAACCCTACAAAGGCAGGCTACTAGGTACATACTGGTTGATGGTGTTATGTACCGAAGAGGATACTCCATACCACTACTCAGGTGCATTACACCAGAAAAAGCTAAGGAGCTAATGAAAGAGGTACATGAAGGCTTCTGCGGGGATCACGCTGGGGGGCAAAGTTTGGCAAAAAAGATTCTAAGGCAAGGTTATTTCTGGCCGACCATGAACGAAGATTCGATGGAGTTTGTACGAAAATGTGATAAATGTCAAAGGTTTTCAAAAATTCCACGAGCAGCCCCAAACGAGTTGAACCAGATGCAGAGTCTGTGGCCTGTTGCAGTATGAGGGATAGACTTGATTGGATCCCTACCAACGGGAAAGGGCGGAGTGAAGTACGCAGTTGTGGCAGTCGACTACTTCACCAAATGGGCCGAAGCTGAACCACTCACTACCATTACGACCAAGAAAGTTCTTGACTTTGTCATCAAGAACATTTTTTGTCGGTATGGTTTGCCTCGAAAGATTGTTTCAAACAACGGAACCCAATTTGACAGTGACTTATTCACCGACTTCTGCGAAAGACACGGGATTATCAAAAGCTTTTCTTCAGTTGCGCATCCACACGCGAACGAACAGGTCAAAGCAGTAAATAAAATGCTTAAGGACACCCTGAAGAAAAGGCTTGAAGACGCTAAGGGAGCATGACCAGAACAGCTGCCTGACGTCCTCTGGTCGTATAGAAATTCTCACCGAACAGGGACAGGTCATACCCCATTCTCCTTAGTCTACGGATATGAAGCCATGTTACCTGTCGAGTTAGATCCCCCCTCACATCGACGCACCACATACGACCAGGGCCAAAATAGCCAACTAATGATGGAGTCCCTAGACTCAATTGACGAAATACGAGAGAAAGCCCAGCTCCGAGTTGCTGCGTACCAGCAAAAGGTCGCCCGGTACTTTAACTCGAAAGTAAAGGAAAGGAAATTCAACGTCGATGACCTGGTGCTACGACGATTTTTCTTGAAGAAGTCCTTCACCTGGTCACCTACAAACTTGCATGCCTAAACGGAGATCTCGTTCCACACTATTGGAATGGAGAACACCTGCGCAAGTATTATCAGTGAACAGTCCTTTTTAAAGGACTGGCTTGTATTAAATTTTACTTTTTACAAGTTTTGAAAAAAGGGTTAGCCACGTTGTATGGCTAATCGCTTATAAATGTAAGATCCTTTTTTAGGATCACTCGTAAAGACATGCTTAGTCCATTTTTAATACGAGATTATAAGGGACTGTGCGCGGCCAGTCATTCTTGCCAACCTTTGTGAATTTATTTTTACAAGTATTTGTTCATTACGTGTGTTGTTTTGCTGTATTATAAGTATTACGTTTCCTACCGAGCAGAAATGTTCGAACAGGTCGTGGTCAAGGCAAGTGACCAAGGACCTAAAGCTCCTCGATCACTTGGGGGGCATATAAGGTACATCGATAGCAAAGCATACCAAAAGGTATGTAAACACATGAACAAAATAAGTGAAAGCATGCTAAGGTACTTCGAGTATTTTTCAAAAATTATATTTTGTTAAATCAAACCAAATTACTATGCCAAGTTCGGTCATATGGACAGAT
The DNA here is from genome assembly GCF_963169125.1 of Humulus lupulus. NCBI lineage: Eukaryota > Viridiplantae > Streptophyta > Magnoliopsida > Rosales > Cannabaceae > Humulus > Humulus lupulus. The sequence continues at coordinate 74,933,206 of NC_084794.1, read as the reverse complement.
GTTATAGTAAATGAAAATATTATAACATTATAATGCAGTCTTTTACACCGCAAACATCATCGCTTGGATGTAATTGTTCAAATAAAAAGAAAGTTTGCTGCCCATGCAGCAAATTTAAAAAATATAGTCTTTACATCACGACCCGTGGGTCGTGTAATTAAAGAAAGAAAAAATAAAAAGTACAAGAAGCATTAGGAGCAGGAGGGTCTTTATCAACATTTTGATTGGTCGTATCCTCAACAGCTCCTCCTTCCTCTGCGCCAGCGATGTTTGGGGAAGCGGGGATCCTTGTTCTTTCCTCTTCTTCAGCCAATCGAGCAGTGCAGCGGGCTAGCTCAGCATTCCTGGCATCTTCTGGAAGGTAGTCAAAGTTGGCACCCCGGTTGTGCTTCCAGAAATCGTAAAAACACTGAAGTGTCGCATTCTTGTACCTTTCCAGATCTTTGGCATTGGTAAGCTTCAGCTGCTCTATTTGGCTCTCAAGAAAAACTATGGCCTTGTCCTTTGCAAGATGCTCCTCTTTGAGTCTCTTGCATTCACGATATTGGACTCGGCTGGAATCCTGGTACTCATCCCTCTGCTTCTTCAAGGCTGCCTTGGAAGCTTCAGCCTCCGCCAGCTTTGCCACCGCAGCATCCTTCTGCTGAGTGACCACCTCCAACTCCCCAACATGCCTGGCTTCTGCATCCTGAAGCTCCTCAGCAGCTTTCACCTAGTACCTCTCGATGGCCTTTCCCCGAGCCTGGTCGATGGTAGATTGGGCACGGGTACGAGCAACAGTTGCAGTCAGCAAGGCCTGTGGACAAAGGATAAAGTTAGAGTCTGTTGCAAGGAAGAAAAAATGAAAGCCAAAGAGATAAGAAATGCTTACGCTAGAAATTTCGTTTAGGGCCCTGTTCAGAATTTGGTCGACCCCCATATTCTCTGCCTCAGCCATCGCATCCTTGTAGTGGTCATACCTCACGATGTGTGCAAGGCGGTCCTTGGCTGCTCGCAAGGTGCGGTTTGAAAGTTTGGCCCCAGGAGCTTCGGCCGGCTGGGATTGTTCTTTAGCGGCTTCAGGTGGAGGATTCATCGTAGCAGGTGGGGTTTCCTTCTCAACAGGAACCGAAGGCTGGGCAGAAGCTTGCTCAGTTGGCACATCCTTGGAAGGATCTTCTGTTCGAACCTTCTTGGCAGGAGGTCCTTGGCTCGATTCGCCGTTGTGCCTCCTGGACGTCTTTCGCCGAACCAGAGGGACTTCTACCTCCTCCTCAATCTGATACAAATCGAAGACGTTGGGAGCGGCCATATCTGCGTACAAATAAACATATGCAAATGATAAGATAAAGGCGGATAAAAACTCTTGATAAAACAGAAAAGAGGTCACAAAGTTTAATACCCGAGCTACAACTATTGGTCACTATACTATTGACTCTATTAGTCACACACTCACTATCTGGCACGAAGAAGTCTGGCCCTAGATTTGGAGTATACGTAAAGTTGCCCTCCCCGTCAAACAAGTGACAGGGAATTGGCAAACTATTTAAAAGCGAAATAACAGTACCATTTTCATCGGAGGATTCACCCAAGTCCACAACAGACTATGTTTCCTTTGGTTTCCCCTTGCCTTGGGGTGCAGAAGGCCTTTCTGCGGAAGGATTGCCCGTGGGTTCCCTGATTGTAACCCCCGTCGGCCTCCTTCGAGGAGGGGACGCTGGGGGTTGCTGCTCGGGATCCCCCTCGGCCGTGGCATCTGCTACCATAGGTCCTCTTGTTTCATGGTGAGGAGCCAGGAGGCTGGATAGCCTCAGATTTTCATCAGTGACCAGGCACTTGACACTTTTTTCTGCGTCTGTCATCCTGGCCAATGCGGTGGACCTTAACACCATGTTTGGTGTTGGGGTCGGACGTAGCCATGGCCCTGAAAGGAAAAGTGTACTTTAAGAAAAATGAAGGAAAATTCGCTGATGAAAAGTATCGACCAGTAAAAACAGCACTTACCTCCTCGAGCGAAGGCCAGATTGTTGGTGGTCATGTCCGGCGTGAGGAAGTACTCCTTACTGTACTGCCCCACGTTGGATATGTGCGTAGTGTCACTCAGGAACGTCCGGCTCGTCTCCTGGTGACAAAGATGGAAGAAGCCCGTCCCATACTGTTGAGGGTTGGACTTGAGGTCGAAAAGGAAATTGACCTCATGGGGGGTAGGTTCTGGCCATTTTTTAAGTTTGTACAGGATATAGAGTGCAGCCAGCATTCTATATCCATTCGGAGTAATTTGAAAGGGGGCGACACCAAAATAGTTGGCCACCCCCTGATAAAAAGGATGTAGAGGGAGGATAGTTGTCGTCTCTATATGATATCTAGACCAAGCACTGTATACACCTCCTGGAAGGTTAGCCCTTTGGTCTGCAGCTAGAATTTTGAGATTAACCCTTGTAAGAGGATACTTCTTACGGTAGTTGGCAAGCATCTGAGGAGTCACTTGGATGGTCAGGGAGAGATACCACTCGACATCAGGAAGGTTTTGATGATAAGGGCGGGCCCTGACTTGGATACTAGGGTCTGGGGCGGCATTTACTTGACCACTGGTCAAAGGAACCCTAGCCTGTGAATCAGGCTGGGCAAGAGAGTTTGGGCTATTTTCGGAGTCAGGTCTTTTCTTGCCTAAAGACTTAGAACGAGCCATTTGAGGAGGTGGTGGACGAGGTCTAGAAGAAGATCGTGAAAAAGGGATCTCGTGAACTCAGTCGGTCGGTTGTTCTTCGCCTTCGAGCAGCTGGGCAAGAAGATCGTCGTCGATGGGCCGTTCACCTCCCCCACAAATCTGGCATTAAAGTCTACAAACAGAAGAATGGGGAGGTGAGGATAGAGAATTTTTAAAAAAATTTAGAATAATGTTGGTCGAGTATAAAAGTTAAGCTTTTATACAGCAGCATTCTAACAAAAAGCTAAAATTTTCCACGCGAACAGTTTGAGAAACAGGTCAAAAGGTGAAAGCAAAAAGTTTTTTGTAAAAGCTTTTTCAACTCCTCTTAGGGCGGGAAAAAACCTATTTTTTCGGCTGGCATAAAAATCAAACTTTTACTTCAATTTTACGTCCTAAAAAGTATGATATCGACTATCAAACTAACTCGTAACTTTTTTCACCCACAAGACATTCTTCTAACAAGCATCTCAACCCAGAAATAGATGAACTCAACAGTCAACATACAGAAACATGCACTACAAAAATATGAAACATAAAAGTTCCAAGACTTACCAGGAAGAAGATCGTGGAGGTTGGTAAGAGTTTTCGGAGATCAGGGAACTCTCGGGCTGAGTCTTGAAAACGCAGAAGGACGGTCTCCAGAAGAAAATGGAAGCTCTAGTTTTAGGGTTTCTTGAAAGAGTAATGGCGTGCATAACAAGAAAAGGAGAACTTCGGAGATGCTATATATATTTTTGTCTGTGGCATTAAAAGGGAGTAATCATCAGCTTCCCCTTTTTCGAAGTATGGGGAAACGAGATAGCCGTCGAAATATTATTGGGGAAGCGAAAAGCCGTGATTAGACAAGAGTAGGTTGCTTCTTCCAAGAACACACAAAGGGTTCTGATAGGTACGGTGGGGTCACCGAAGGGTCGCTTCCTCAAAAGTTTATTTATTGCTCGTAATAAATAAACTTGGGGGGCAAATGTTATCCAAAAAACTGGCATGGATGACGTGGCAAGTGATTCTCGGACACGTGGCTGACACTTGGAGGAACTCTGCTAGGATATCGACCAGAAGACAAATTATAAGCAGTAGGCAGCTGAAACTTACCTGCGACTAGTATGGTCGCGGGTTCCGTATGCTTCATGATGTTTCTATAAAGATCTTTGTAAATCCCAAAATTGACTCCCACAATCTCCTGAGTATCCGATATTTAGGAAAGGATATCTGTAATAAATTCATGTAATCCCCCTTGAGCCTATAAATAGAGAAAGATAGCTCAAGGAAGGGACTTTTGGGCTTTCGAATTATTTGAGACTAGAGGGATTCTATTTGAGATATTGTCTTGTTCTTCCGAGGTTGGTGAAACTCATTGAACCCTATTTCTTTGATCACTCCTTTTGATCTTATATCAATAACAATCTAAGTGGACATAGGTTATTACCAGATCCTGGGGTCGAACCATTCTAAAATCTTGTGTTCTTATTATTTTCGTCATTACATTTATTTCAACATATCCTTCCACGTCAAGCGTATTTTGACTCCGTGTCAGTTGGCCAAAATCTGGGTCAACAATAATTAATAAATATCTATTTTTAATAGGTTTCAAATGAATATTATTCCATTAAATATTAATAATATTTTGTTAAAGTTAACAAAAAAACTGTTAAAACTAAGAATTTTCGTTAGCTACATTTTTTTTTTTTTATCAAGAAAGAAAACTTTATTAACCACAGCCAGATTACAAACTAACCTCCCTCACTGAGAAGGCAACAACAACATTACACAGATGATAAATTCCTCACAAAAATTCACTCTTTTCTTGTCAATTTCTTTTGAATAAAGCACCTACTTCTATAGCTAATATATTTTTTGATCATATCAACTATACAATTGACTCTATGAGAGAAGTGATTAACATAGCAAGTATTACAATTATACCAAATGTAATATATTGTTGCTGAGAAGACAGCCGCCACAAGCGCAGCTATAAGATCTCTTCTCATATCTTCAATCCAACTCGTCCAGTCATTGAAGTTCAAAGGCCAAGTACATCCCAGCCAATGTTGGACCTGCTGAACAACCTGCTGAGAGAAATAGCAGTCAAAGAATAAATGTTCATGGTTTTTTGCAGCTAGCTCACAAACCGGGCAAAGGAGGCAATTAAGCTACATGAGCACTCTATGCAAATGATCTCAAGTTAATAACTTCTCATTCACCGCTTGCCAAGTAATAAATCGATGCTTTGGCACACTTATCCTATTCCAAACAAAGGGATGGTACTTGACTGGATCTTGATGTATAAACCTCACATAAAGTAAACAAACTTTAAATCTTCCTTGACTACCAGCTGCATCAATATCCCTTTGAGAAAACACATCCCGCATATGACAAATTTTTCACCAATACCAACTTGAATCCGCCTTAAGTTGGTACTGCCAGAAACTTTGACCTTTTAAGTACACTATGTTGACCCATTTCACCCAAAGGGTCTCTGGTTGATGACTAATAGCCCAGATATATTTGGATAGCATTGCCTTGCTCCACTTAGTTCCTTCACCGAAACCCAAACCTCCAAATATTTTCAGCAAACAGACAGTGGACCAAGGGGTGAGATGAAAATTACTCCTGGTACCATTGTTGCCCCACAGAAACCACAAGCAAAGTTTATCTACCTCTTTGACAATGCTTTGAGGGAGCAAGAAGATGTTCATCCAATAATTTCGCGATCCCAAAAGAACAGATGTGATCAGTTGAGTCCGCCCTGCATATGATAGATGTCTGCTAGCCCAGGTATGAAGCCTAAGCTTAATTTTGTTAAGAATCTCACCACAATCTGTCATTTTCCATTTTGTTGGCCTCATAAGAATCCCCAGATACTTAAGAGGAAAAGTTCCCTCTTCAAGCTGCAATATCTGAAGTAGCTGGTCCTTAACAGCAGTCGAAACCCCTCCAAAAAACACATGAGATTTACTGATATTAGCCTTCAGACTTGTACTGTTACAGATTTCCTCAAAAACTTGTTTAACCACCTGGGATGAGCCGCTATTAGCTTTGCAAAAGATCACTAAGTCATCAGCAAAGCAGAGGTTAATGATCTTAAGGCTTTTGCGCATAGGGTGATATCTGAACTCTTTTTGCTGAGCCCCAAGTTGAAGCAACCACGTAAGATATTCCATAATCAAGACAAATAGTAATGGTGAAATAGGGTCCCCTTGGCGAAGACCCTTAACTCCCCGAAAACCCCTGCATTCTACCATTCAACATAAGAACATAAGAGGTGCCACGAAGACACACCATCACCCAATGAATGAATCGGGTAGGGAACCTAAAACAGATAAGCAACTTCTCTAGAAAGCACCAGTCTATTGTGTCATAGGCCTTACTCAAGTCAATCTTCAAAGCACACCTCAGGGAAGAATTTCTTCTATTGTAGTTCTTGATCAAATCTTGAAATATGAGAATATTATGAGCTAGAGATCCCCCTTTAACAAAGGCACCTTGATTTTGACTTATCAGATGAGGAAGAACTTCCGAGAGTCTACTACAGATCATTTTTTAGATGCATTTATATAAAGTGTTGCAACAAGCTATGGGCCTGTAGTCAACCGCTCTGCTAGGCGTTTCAGTTTTAGGAACCAGAGCAAGAGTTGTTTCATTGAGCTCTGCAGGGATCTGTCCATCACGAAAGAATCCAAGAACAGCTTCTGATATGCCATCCCCTATATTCAGCCACATTGACTTGTAAAATTCAGAACCATATCCATCCGGCCCTGGACTTTTTGTGCCCGGAATGCTAAAGAGAGCCTTCTTGACATCAGATTTCCCAAATTCCCTAGTCAAACTCAACTGCATCTCAATATCCAGACAAGGACCTAACTCTATACACTGAGAATTAAATGAACCATCAGCTGAACTAGAGCTACCCATATATCCTCTGAAATGGTCCAAGAAATGATGAACCACTGCCTTATAATCATCAATAACAACCCCTTGCTCATTCAGAAAGGAAACAATACGATTCTCCTCTCTTCTTTTTTTGATGCAAGCATGAAAGTATGAATTATTATCATCTCCCTTCTGCAGCCAAGTAATTTTGCTTCGTTGGATTAAAAAACTTCTGTACCTAGCAGAGTGTTCTTGATAGCGAACTGCTGCTATTTTTTCAGCCTTCTGCGCATCAAAATCAGTTGGGGCAGCTTGAGCTCTAGTGAGATCCAACTGATAGTCACCTTTTGCTTGATGATAGCTCTATTCAACATCTCCAATTTCCTCCCTATTAAAGGCTTTCAAAATATGCTTTAGCCTAACCAGTCTTTTAGTCACACCCAGCAGACCCCTCACTACCAAAGGCTTATTCCAACTGTCTAGAACTACCTCCTTAAACCCCTGTGAGTTGTTCATAAGTTAAAGAATCGAAATGGCTTAATGCCCAGAGTACCCAGCTTAAGTGTTTTTATGAGGCAATAACAGTGATCCGAATGGGCCTCCCAATGAAATTCTACAATAGAGTAAGGCAAAGCATCAATACAATCTTCATTGATGAACACATGATCAATTTTCGAATAGACCCTATCCCCTCCATCCTGCTTATTGGACCAGGTAAAATCGGAACCAATTCTCTTGAGTGAAACCAACTGAGAATGGGCAAGCCAAGCATTAGAATCAAGTATTTCAGCAACATTAATTGTCCTCCCTCCCACTCTATCATCGAAATTAAAAACAGCATTAAAATCTCCCACAATCAACCAAGGCTTGTTTAGAACATGAATACAAGACAGCCCCCTCCACATCGCCAATCTTTCATCTAAAGTATTGAGACCATAAACAAAAGTGACTAAAAACTCCATCTGCATGCCTGAAAGTTTCACTGAACAGTGAACCGGTTGTTGTTGTTCCATAAGGACCTGAACTTTAATGAACGACTTCTACCAAAGGACTAAGATACGACCTTCTGTAACACTACTGCTATAGTAATCCCAACCACAAAACAATTTAATCATCATAACATCAACTTTATCCTTCTTTAATTTATTCTCCAACAACGCTCCAATTCCCACTTTATTCATCTTTAAAATATTCAGAATAGCATATTGCTTTTCTCTCTTATTCATACCCCTTACATTCCAACTAAGTATATTTGAGCAGTCCATCTATCTTTGAGTCAGGTAAGTTCCCACTTGTTTCACCTTTCCCCTGTTCCTGAAGTATCTTAAAGGCATTCTATTTTTTGTCTAAAACAGTCCTTATTAATTTCCCTTTCCCTCGTGAGTTCCATACTCTCTTGGGAACTTCCCAAGTCTCCTTATTATCCTTATCAGGTGTTAAGCCAGGGCCTGTGAACAGCCATTATTCTCAGCTACCCTACTAATCTCTATCCCTACCGTTTCATGTCTCCCCTCCACTTCCTTAACAGTTTCATTAGCTCCTGCTGAAACTATTGACTTTGCATCAGTAGCTACAACCTCCGAATCAGTATTAGCTCCAACATTTTCCTGCTCAGTCACATTCTTCTTTACCCAACTCTTAGGGCCATTTTTCTTGCAATCAACCATATTATGGCCAAATCCCTTACAGTTGTTGCATTTGATGGGAAGCCATTCATACTCAACAAATTGTTCTTGAACTTGACCTCTCTCATTCACAAAGTATATGACAAACTGCGGGTTATCAGATATCTCCATTTCAACCAGAATTCTAGCATACCTAATCATCGATCTTTCCTTAGTAACCTTATCCACCATAATGGGTTTCCCTATAGTACTGACCAATGCACTGAGGTATTTCTGGCCCCAATACTGAAGACCTAGATTAGGCAATCTAATCCATAAAGGTACCGAACGGACTATCCTAATAGTGTCAAGATCTTGAGTCCAAGGTCTCACAATCACTGGTTTCTTGTCAAATTGCACAATGCCAGTTTCCAGAACAAAATCCCGAGTAGCCTCATCATTGAATTTAACAATGGTAAGCCCCATATTCATTCGAACTATTCACTCAATACCAAGGTGTCCCCATATACGTTTCACAAATCCTTCAAAAACAACAAATGGGGGATTGGCTCCCATCACCATACAGTTCACAGCTGAATTCCAATTGTGAGCCTGTTCAGCAACCTCAGCCATATCAAGTTGAGCAACTCTCCTCCCACTTTTTAGTATCGGCTCCTCATAGTGGAGTTTGGCCGCCTCACTAATCAGATGTTTATCCTTAAGTTTCACCCAATAAGATTGAGCTGAGGCTTGAAAGTTATCCTTCTCGGAAACTTCCACCCTATTTGTTTCCAGCACCTCGCCCTCTAGACTAGTATGACCACCACCACAAACAGGGCTCAATTCCTTCTCCACTAAAGTGTTCTTCGTCATAGCCTTTCCCTCAGATAATTGCAATAGCGTATCTACCTCAGAAGGCAAACTCCGCACTTGAGCTTTCGATTGAGAATCAGACTGAACCGTTGATGAAGGAACCTCCTCATTCCGAGATCTGGATGCAGGCTTTCGAGCAATCTTCATCTTCTTCATCTGAGAGAAGCTAGAGAACTACGCACGCCTCAGAACACCTAATCTCCCTTACGAGATAGCTCTAGAGCAGCCTATTTCTTTCTATTCCACAAGTGCACATTATTATTAGTCCACTCTCTTATCTACATATTTTTTATATAAAAAAATATATATTTATATTTTTAAGTAATTATATATACATTTACTTATATTTTTGTTTTGTTTTTTAGTTATGTTTTGGTTATGGGAATTAATTTTTATAAAACTACTTAAATGAGTGGTTTGTTCCATAAAAAAAAGTGCTAAATAGGTTTTTTTTCTAATATTTTGTGACAAAAGTCAAATATCCATATATATAAAAATAGTGTTATAAATTATCAATTTTTTTAAAAAGTTCTCTTACAAGTTCTCCAATAATCATATTTTCTTTTTTAATATTCTTATTATTCACATACTTTTGAACTCCAAATAATCCTTAAAAGTTTGATGTAAAATTAGAGGTAAACAAGATTCAAACTAATCCAATTAGATTGAACAAATTCAAACTAATCTAACTATCAAAAATTGGATTAAACTAGATTTGGAACATTCGATATTAATTGGATTTGGTCGGTTGGTGGGTTGTACTGTTAAAATCTAACTACCAACCTTGTAGGAAAGTAAAAAGAATTATGAAAAATAAATTTAAAAGATCAATACCAAACTTCTATAAAAAAAAAATTGGTATTCATCCTTTCGATTTATTTTCAATAACTTATATAGACTAATAAGTTTTATCTATTTCTAGAGGGAAGTTGTGAGCATTACATTCTTCCACAAGTTCCATACCCACTGATCCAACCTTTCTTTAAATGTTTATAAAAAATATTTATATATTATATATATAATTATATTTATTTTAGTACATTTTTATTGATTGTATTATCCACACCATATCCTAAAAAATCCTAAAGATGCCAAATCCTAAAGAGATCCATAAAATAGTAATATTTTAAATTATTAATTCACTTCAAAAGTTTCAAATAACTACATGTACATAATACCTCAACTAATTTTAAATGATCATAAGTAAACGAATAATATTAGGACACTTTCTTAATACTAATTTATATACATAATTTAAATTAATTTATCAAATTACATATAATGATAAAATTAAATCGATTATTTAAAAATAATTAAATGATTGCTCATATAGTTAACATCAATTGCTCTATACTTCTAACTTTAAATCACATGGTTGGCATATAAATATATCCAGATATGTATATCTCTTCTATATTAAAAAATGTGTAGTTAGCATTGTTTCTTAGTTTTAACAATTTCTTTAGTTAATTTTAACGGAATATATCTTTAAAATTAATTAAACATAAATATTTATTAATTACATTAATATAAATTTAAATAAAATAGATTATTATTATAATAATAATTAATACTAAACTAGATATTTTTTAATTATATTAATATTAATTCAAATGCTATAAAAATATCATTATTTTTATAATATATAATACAAAACTACATATTTTTTTGACAAAAATACAAAACTAGATATTTAATAATTATATTAATATAAATTCAAATGTTATAAAATATTATTATTATAATAATATATAACATATAATATACTCCTAATTTTTATAAAATTTTGCTAGAATAATTACTTAGTATTTAAATTAATATTAATATAAATTTAAATATTATAAAATATCATTATTTGTTGACGCCGTTTTTCGTCAACTTAAAATGTAGAGCACGTAAACAGCAAAGAATTATGGCTAGAAAAACACAATAAAACAAGGAGAGTTTTTTACGTGGTTCAGCAATTAACTATGGCTAGTCCACGAGTCTTTGTTATTAGAACTTAGGAAATTTCTGGAAATCCTTCAGGGATGAATTCTCCAGAGTTTCTCTCAAGATCACAAAATTTCGGTCATTTACAAAGGTACATGACTTCTCTATTTATAGAGGAAGTCTCAGAATACTATCCCACACGTTCAGGGAAGTTATTCCGTATATTAATAAATTTAATGGCTTTAAAGCCTATAACTCCTATATACAAGAAAACGTCCCCTGAAGACCAGGGGCGTGTAACCGATCAATAAATATCCCTTTATTGTAGGGAAGTTACAATAGTAATATCTCTTGAATGCATGGACTGTGTCTCTTCAAGTGACCTATTAAGCCATTCGAGATCAGCAATCAGCATCATGTCCGTCTAAGTCTCTAAGCGAAGCACAAGTTGTCTTGTTTTCCCGAAATCAGTTCGGAGAGGGTGAGTACCACCGAGGCCGCCCTACCCCGAGCTCACACTCATGCAAAGCCCAGGCCACTTGATCCGAGGTCATTTGAAAATGGACGTACTCCGATGTTCTGTCTTTCGAGCTTGCAAGAACTTCGAGGCCACCCATCTTCGAGGTTGCCACCTACTTTGAAGGTTCGATATCTAGGCTACAAGAATGTATTTTGACCATCTCGAACTCACCCCTAACGGATCCAGCTTTCGAGGTTACAACCTCAAGTCTCAAAATCTGGGTGTAATATTTTTCCCCCTCAAAAGTATTTGTTCGAATCCTATGAGAAGGAAACTTTTGAACTACTTTCTTTGGGAACTGCACCGTCACACGTACTCTAGCGTGGACACGCGTTAGTTGAGTATTGCTTATTCAAGGTACTCGAGTGCCTCGGTAATCAGCCCACGATCGTTCGTCTGCCACCTTTACGACACCATCTTGTCTCCTATCCCTGATCGTTGGATTTGATACGGAATCTGGCCAATGGCCCAGATTACTCCTTCTATTAAGATTTCTGATAGCCTATATATAAGACTTCAGTCATCCTCTTCCTCTCATTTTCACGTTTACCAGAAGAAAAAAGAGAACAGAAAACCAGAGGCAAGCCCAGAAAGCGTTTGGTGTTACATGTTCTCTCGGCCAAAGAAACAAAGGACCAGCAGCTTGCTCGAGACCGTGAGATCATACCTGCAACCTTTTCTTCAGTCATCTGTTTCTCTGCAACCGCCATTTTTAGTGTGTAAGTATCTGATCTTAACTTTTATGTATATCTTCTTTTTTTTTCCTTTACGCCCGTTTTTGCCTTTGTTTCTTTTACATTTCTGGGAATGTGCTGGTTTATTCTTTAGTTTGATATACTAGGATACTTTGATCGATAGATATTAGTTTAGGTTCCCCATTACTGGTTTTGAATCCAGTTCAAATGTAGGAAGACCCAAATATGGTCTTTTTTCTGGGTTTTCAAATTTTGGAGGACATATCTTGTACACCAAGATATCGGGTACAAAATCTTGATTTTAAAGAATGCACGATACTCAAAAATACCATTTTTTAATAATCGCCACCTTTTTTCCTGATATTTCGGGATTCTAAAAAATTAGACCCACTTCCCTCCCTTTTTCGTGGAATACATGTCGTGACACTTAATCGAGTCTCCAAGATCGAACTCATCTCGTATCCAAGCATTTTCGAGCTTGACCCACCAAGATCGTTATTCTTGATTTCTTGCATGCATGGCCCTCACCACTTTTTTCTTTCTTGCTAGATGTCACATAATCTGGAAAGACGGTGGGGGTCGTTGCTAGCCATCCCACATTCGCCAAAAACTTCGAGCCCGGAGTCGTTGTTTACCCGGAACCAGCGTCTGATTCGTGAACACAAGCTAGCTCGCGAACAAAAAGAAACCCGAGCTCATTATCGTCGTCAAATCGTCGAGGTTATAGAGAAGAAGAGAAAAATTCTTCGAGAGGCTCTTTATCCAGAATCTGACTCAGGACCCAGACCGATCCCTCTTGATCCCAGGCTGAAAGTGACAGTCGCGTACAACCCAGGAGATCTTCGATTCTCACTGATGGGGGAGCCCTATACCTCAAAGCCGAGGAGGGAATTTTTTGAGGCCGAGCACTATTGGAGCTCGGTTACCTCACTAGGTCAAATAAACAATATCCTGGCCTTTCATGGTATAAGATTATCAGCCTCGCTAAGGTGTCGAGCCCCTACCTCCCACGAGCGAAGCTGCCGCGCTCCAGGAGATGGAAATCCTGACAACAAGCTGAGATACGCGGCTTGGAGCCAAGAACACATGAAGGCAGGAGCGATACTGCCTTTGAAGTCTTTCTTCAAGGACTTCACAGACTTCGTTGGGTTGGCTCCATTCCAGCTCAACACTAATTCTTACAGGTTTTTTTATGCCCTGAGGTCGCTATACCACAAGCTGAAGTGGGAAGGACCATCGCCAGAGGAGATCCTGTATCTTTTCTACTTAAAAAGCAATCCCTCCCGAGCTCGGGGAGGAGACGGCTTCTATTATCTCTCGAGCTACCCCAAGGAGAAAAAGATGTTTGAGGATCTTCCCAACCATCCTCCTGAATTTAAGAAGGCCTTCTTCTGGACAAATGGCCTAGCTCCGTCTCGATACTACTCATTCAGACGGATTCGTAAGTATTCCAACCTCCTTCTTTTCTGTGCTCGGACTTTTGTCTATAGGCCCGTACTTAGTTGAAATGTATTTTATTTTCCAGCCAACTATCGTCATCCTACTCCTACTGACGAGATGAAGGAGCGTAGAGAGACTCTGCTCCAACTCCCTTATGGCAGGAGATCCCTCTCATACCTTTTGCATGAAGGTAAGCTCCGAGCTTGCGGGCTCTTGGGAAATGGCCAGTCCACCTCGGATTGATCCAATAAAAAATATGACCGCTGGGAGCTCGTGCCTTTGCCAACAGGCATCCTCCCCCCTAGGAGAGAGGTGAGGCCCCTGCCTCCAGTTCGCCGAAGGAGCCCGCAATCAGGAAACGAGGCCAATGATGAAGCCTCGAGCTCGGGCTCGGATGATCAAGGTACAGTCATCCTAAGCTCGAAAATGTGGTCCCCCACCCTACTAAAACACAAACCCGACAGGTTAGTATTGTGAGAGGATGATAGAGACCATTTTTATGTATGGACTTGGGTAGATGAACGGGTTCATAGGTTCGATAGCTGGCTCGGGAAATACGACACTATGTATAGCCTAAACGAGGTATGGAACGGAATAGCCATCCAATATGGGACCAACGACTATAGGGACCTTTCGAGGTTGACGTCCACCTATAGGGAAGGTACTCCCCCCGCCTCTTCTGAAGATGGGGGAATTTCATGGTCTCCGAGCTCAAGCTCGGAGGAGAGTTCCAGTTAGGTTTTTCTCCACTTGTTGTTTTTTTCTCATATCTTCTATGTTTGTTAGCATCATGCTAAATCTTGTTTGCAACTGTGCATGTGCTATGGACTCTGACCTTGACGCCGTGCTCTATAGTGGCGAAGGGGCTCAAAAGAGTAAGTACCCAAGAGGCTCGCAGAGGTCAGACCGACCCTAAAAAATCCTCAAGCGCACTGAGAAGACTCTGCCAACTCCAACTACTACGAGCACAGCCGAGGACCCGACTGCCCAGGTCGACGCATCAGTCTTGGCCACATCTGCCACGCTTCCTCCGGCTACAAGTCCTCCAGAACTCGGCCAACCCCCAAAAAAACCCTCAACCTCCAAGTCACTCTTGTCGTCGGCCCGACCTCACGTTGATGAGTTCGTGCTCGATAGTGCCGCCGGGGGCCCACGGAGCTGTAATTGGCTCGGATATCCTCTCTTGGGTGGGTCAGAGTCTTACGGGATTCGACGTTGAGCACTGGGAGTTTGTGAATAAGGCTCAAGACTGCAATACTCTTTATGATAAGTGTATTGAACTTACTACCGCGGTAATTTTCGCAACTTACTTTTAATTGCGTATGTGCCTTGGCTTATGTTCTAATTCAATCTCTTTATGTTTCAGGCTCTTGTCGTCTCGGCTTAACTTAATTATAATTTGACCAATGAGGTGCACTCAAGCATGTCTTTGGCCCAAGAGTCGAGGAATCTTCAGCTTAAAATGGCTGATGAGCTTAAGGACTCGAAGACAGAGCTTGAAAAGGCGAATGCTCGACTTGCGGAGCTGGAGAAAGCTAATGCCAAGTTCGAGGAGGAGAAGGCTACCACTTTCGAGATAATCAAGAGTGAAAAGGCTCGCCTCCTTACCGATTACAAAGAGAAGAAGGACAAGGCGTTCGATCAAGCCATGTACAGCATCTGGGCTAGCAACGCTGACCTTGATACCAGCTTCCTGGGCTCTTTCGAGGAAGGATTTGTGGCCAAATGGCAAGCTCGGCTTGACGCGGAGGAGGCTGCTCAGGAGACTGCTCAGAAGGATAGTCATGTTATTCGTCCTGGAGAGTCTGGTGTTGCTGGTGCTGAGAAGGCCAAGGAGACTGCTCCTTCATAAATTTCACTTCGGGGCTGCGTCCCTTTATTTTTGTAATTGTTTTAATTTATGCCCGTAGGGCTGATACAATTTCTTTTTCTTTTTGGCATTCTTTTAATATATATGCTTTACATTTCTTGATTTGAAATATTTTGCACATTTTGTATTAAAGAATCGTGTATGCTTGTTTATTCGCACAAACATAGTTTGGATTTAGGCTCGAGGTTCAATGCATTCACGCACAGTTTGCTCGAATTATCCGCTTCCGATCTCGTTATTTGTCAAGGTCGGATATTATTCTAACCATGAACCCGAAATTACTTGTATGGTGTGTAATGCAAACGGTTTAGTTATATCTTATTTTTTAGTAACTTTTTCTCGTCCTCGGTTATCTCTCCGAGGTTATGAGTTCGAAACTATTGTATTATAAGATACTCTAGCCTCGATCTCGACTTAACTCGAAGTGGGTTTACGTTCCAACTTATCGTCAATTAGTTTTAGCTATTTTTCTCCAAACCTATTAAGGTCGTGTTTGGTTTGTAATCCATACACTTATATTTTTAATCTAATTCGCATTTGGTTACATCCAAACATTTTTATCTTTTGATAATTTGGTTACGTCCAAACTATCTAAGCTCGCGCATCTGGTTACATCCAAACACTTGTATGTTTTTTGATAATTCGGTTATATCCAAATTATCTTTTCTCGCGCATTTGGTTATATCCAAACACTTGTATGTTTTTGATAATTTGGTTATATCCAACTTATCTTAGCTCGCGCATTTGGTTATATCCAAACACTTGTATGTATTTCATATATGTTACTTTATTTTTCAAGCTGGTGGTATTTATATATACCAATGATTCCCCCTTAATATCCTATGAGTGTGACCATAGGTTATTAGATTAAGAGAGATTGCAAAAATAAACCATATTAGACGAAATAAATCTTTAATTGATAAAATCCAAAAGTAGGCAAAACAGTACAGATAAACAAGCATGGTTACAGGCAACATCCTTCCTACACTATTTATAGTAAGGTCTTAGGTGTTCGCCATTCAATGCTCGCAGTACTAGGCTCCCATACAACCTCGCTAACTTGTAGACACTGGGTCAGATGAATGACTCTATCTGGTAGGGTCCTTCCCAATTTGGCCCGAGCACGCCAGCTGCTGGATCTCGCGTTGCCAAAAATAC
Source organism: Humulus lupulus (assembly GCF_963169125.1). NCBI lineage: Eukaryota > Viridiplantae > Streptophyta > Magnoliopsida > Rosales > Cannabaceae > Humulus > Humulus lupulus. The sequence continues at coordinate 74,916,555 of NC_084794.1, read as the reverse complement.
ACGCCTTAGCACCAAATCTCCGACACCGAATTTTCGATCTCGAACCCTCTTGTTGAAGTACCTGGTAGCTCGCTGTTGGTACGCAGCATTTCTTAGCTGAGCTTCGTTTCTTCTTTTTTTGATTAGGTCTAAGGTTTCTTCGAGCTGAGTGTGGTTCGAGTCTTGGTCATAAGCGTGGGTTCAAATTGTAGGAATTTCGACCTCAACCAGCAGCATAGCCTCGCAATCGTACGCCAGAGAGAATGGGGTATGTCCTGTTGATGTTCGGGTCGTAGTCCTATATCCCCATAGGACTTGGGGAAATTCTTTGGGCCATCGCCTTTTTGCTTCCTCCAACATTTTCTTCAGCGAACTCTTGAGAGTTTTGTTTACAGCTTCGACCTGGCCATTCGCCTGAGGATGAGCTACTAACGAAAAACTCTTTATTATTCCTTTTTTTTTTTGCAAAAGTTGGTGAACAAGTCGCTATCGAACTGGGTTCCGTTGTCGGATACAATTTTCCTCGGCATCCCATATCAACATATAATGTTTTTCACTACAAAGTCAAGGACTTTTTTAGAGGTTATTGTTGCTAACGGTTCAGCTTTTGTCCACTTCGTGAAGTAGTCTACGACAACTACAGCATACTTCACTCCGCCCTTGCCAGTTGGGAGAGAGCCTATGAGGTCGATTCCCCATACGGAAAATGGCCATGGGGAGGTCATCATGGTCAGTTCGGATGGTGCAGCTCGAAGAATTGTGGCGAATCGCTGGCACTTATCACACTTCTTTACGTACTCGAAAGAGTCCGACTTGATAGTAGGCCAGAAATAACCTTGGCATATGATTTTCTTGGACAGTCTATGCCCCAGTATGGTCTCCATAGAACCCTTCGTGAATTTCTTCAATGATTTTCTTGGCTTCGGGTGGAGTCACACACCGAAGTAATGGCATGGAATATCCCCTTCTATATAGCTTGCCATCCATGATGGTGTAACGGGGGATTTGATACATCAACTTTTGAGCCTGGTTCCGATCTTTTGGAAGGATGTCGGTCTCGAGATATTTGACTATTGGAGTCATCCAGGTAGGCTCGGAGTCGATCATACACACGTCTTCTAGCTCTGGCTCATTAATACTAGGTGCCGAGAGATGTTCACTTGGCACAACATTTAGCTCATCATTCTCGGTGGAAGTAGCGAGCCGAGCTAAGGCATCTGCATTCGAGTTTTTTTCTCGGGGGACCTGTTCGATCGCGTAAAACTCGAAATGTTCCAACGCTGACTTTGCCTTTTCTAAGTAAGCTGCCATTTTCGTGCCACGAGCCTGGTATTCTCCCAAAATTTGGTTAACTACTAGCTGGGAGTCGCTGTAACAATGTATTGCATTAGCATTGAGCTCCTTGGCAATACGAAGTCCCACCAGTAAAGCCTCGTATTCGGCCTCATTATTTGATGCGCTGAAGTCGAATCTTAAGGCAGAATGGAATCTGCTCCCTGAGGGAGTGATTAAAATGACTCCTGCCCCCGATCCATTTTCATTAGATGACCCATCAACGTAAAGTTTCCACAGCTCGTGGGCCGGGGGTATAACTTCATCGTTGGTCATGCCAGTACATTCCACTATAAAGTCTGTCAAGGCCTGTGCCCTGGTGGTCGTCCTTGGGTGGTAGATGATCTCGAATTGCCCGAGTTCAACCGCCCATTTAAGAAGTCGACCTGAAGCTTCCGGCTTAGAAAAGACTTGTCTCAGTGGTTGATAAGTTAATACATGGATGGGGTGCGCCTGAAAGTAGGGTCGAAGTTTTCGAGATAAATGAATTAAGCTGAGAGCTAGCTTTTCTATCAAGGGGTATGTCGATTCTGGCCCCAGTAATCTTTTACTGACGTAATATACGGGCCTTTTCACCTTTTCTTCCTCTCGCATGAGCACTGCACTTATGGCGTGCTCGGTAGTGGCGAGATACAAATATAAGACTTCTCCCGTAACAGGTTTTGATAAGATGGGGGGTTCTGCGAGGTGCTTTTTAAGCTCCTGGAAGGCTAACTCGCATTCTTCCGTCCATTCGAATTTCTTGCCTCCCCTCAATAGGTTAAAAAACGGAAGACAACAGTCTGTAGATTTCGAGATAAACCTACTTAGTGTCGCCATCCTGCCGGTCAAACTTTGGACATCTTTGTGCCTCCGATGTAAGGGCATGTCGATCAGGGCCTGGATCTTGTCTGGGTTAGCTTCTATTCCACGAGCGTTTACAATGAAACCCAGGAATTTTCCTGAAGATGCCCCAAAGGAGCATTTCTGAGGGTTAAGCTTCATGTTATACTTCCGGAGCACGGCAAAGCACTCTTCGAGATCATCAACATGGTTATCGTTAAGTTGGGACTTGACTAACATGTCATCAACATAAACTTCCATGTTGTTTCCTATTTTCTCTGAAAACATCATGTTTACGAGCCGCTAGTATGTGGCCCCAACATTTTTGAGCCCGAATGGCATGACGTTATAACAATATAACCCCTTGTCTGTTATGAAGCTCGTATGTTCCTGGTCAGGGGCATGCATGGAAATCTGGTTATATCCATAATAGGCATCCATGAATGACATCAGTCCATGCCCTGCCATGGCATTCACGAGCTGGTCAATCCGTGGTAAGGGAAAACAGTCTTTTGGACAGGCCTTATTGAGATCCGAATAGTCGATGCAGGTTCGCCACGCCCCATTGGGCTTCGGCACCAGTACCGGATTGGCTACCCAATCGAGGTAAAAAGCATCTCTAATGAATCGATTTTCTTTTAACCTGTCGACTTCCTCTTTCAGCGCCTTCTTTCTATCATCGTCCAGCTGTCTTCGCTTTTGTTGCTTCGGTGGGAAGCTTTTATCGATATTTAACGCGTGGCTCACAACATTTGGACTTATTCCTACCATGTCCGAATGTGACCACACGAAGACATCCTGGTTTCTCTTCAGAAAGAAAATTAATTGCTATTTAGTTTCTTCGCGTAGGTGTTTCCCGACCTTTACCGTTTTCGATGGATCTGACTCTTCAAGCCTGACACTCTCAAGCTCTTCTAATGGCTCGAGGTCAGCTCTTTCCTCCACTCTTGGGTCGATCTCTTCGTCTATCTCCAAGATCGTCCCATCCTTATTCTGGATAACGACGAGTGTTTGTTCGCTCGCCTGTTTCTTTCCTCTTACAGAAATGTTGTAACATTCCCTTCCGGCTAACTGATCTCCCTTCAGCGTCTCGATGCCACTAGAAGTCAGGAACTTGATGGACAGATGCCTTACAGACGAGACTGCCCCTAGCCCTACTAGGGCGGGTCTCCCGAGCAGCACGTTGTAGGCCGATGGCAGGTCCACTACCACAAACTCCATCATCTTGGTCACCGAGACCGGATAGTCTCCCAAGGTTACTGGGAGTTCGATGGACCCCATACAGGAAATCCCCTCTCCTAAAAAGTTGTACAAAGTTGTTGCACACGCTTTTAGGTCTTGAAGCGCGAGTCCCATCTTTTCTAGGGTGGCCTTATAGAGGATGTTCACGGAGCTCCCATTATCAATGAGAACTCGGTGAACTCTCTTGTTCGCGAGCTGGAGAGTGATGACCAGTGGGTCATTGTGGGGGAACTGAACATGGGACGCATCGTCCTCAGTAAAGGTAATCGGTTGAGACTCAACTTTTTGGCATTTTGGAGCTCTAGGTTCGGGTTCATAAGGAGACCCGTCCCCAGTCTTCAGCTCGTTCACATATCGTTTTTTAGCATTCCTACCCATTCCTGCGAGATGAGGCCCGCCCGAGATGGTTATCATGTCTTCCCCATCAATTGGAGGGGGCCTATCTTCTTCCCTGGCTCGGGAATTGTTGTTTTGGGCAGGTTGTGGCGCAGCTGCCCTCTGGCTTGTGGACGTCTGATTAGTATTCTGGTTTTTGACATACTGTCTGAAATAACCTCTCGAGATCAATCCTTCGATCTCATCTTTCAACTGTCAGCACTCATCAGTAATGTGCCCGGTGTCTTTGTGAAATCGACAATATTTGTTGGAGTCCCTCTTGGACTTCTTTCTCATGGGGTCTGGACGCCTAAAAGGAGCCTGGTTTTCATTAGCCAGGTATATATTCTCCTGAGACTCATTGAGCTCGGTGTACACTTTGTATACGGAGAAATATATTTCCCCCTTCGGCCTCGGGGTTACTCCCTTTGTTCTTCTTTCTCTTGGAAGGGTTTTCCGCAGTAGGCTTTGAGGCTGGTGCGTCCGTTGAGGTTGAGGTAGAGTTTACGTTTATCATTGTAGTTACAGGCTGAGAGGTCATATTCAGTGTCGACCTCACCTCCTCTACATTGACAAACCTCTGAGCCCGCTTATTAAACTCAGTTAGGGACCTCACCGGTTTTCTCTGCATATCGTCCCAGAGAGCACTTCCTGGCATTACTCCAGCCTGGACAACCATTAGATGACCGCTGTCATCCACATTTCGAGCTCGGGCAACTTCCAAGTTAAACCTCCTAAGGTAACTTTTCAATGTTCCGCCTGGCTGCTGTCGAACGTTAGTCAGAGTTGATGCCTCAGGTCTAACCCCCATCATGGCTCTGAACTGCTTCTTGAAGTCCTTTGACAGCTGATCCCAAGAAGTGATTGAATGCCTTTTATATTTCTTGAACCAGCTTTTGGCTGGTCCCGTAAGCGATGCTAGAAATAACATGCATCTGAGCTCGTAACCCACGTTACTTGCTCTCATTATGGTATTGAATGTACTCAGATGGGTGTATGGGTCGGACTTTCCCTCAAAAGTTGGGACATGAGGGATTCGAAATCCTTGAGGAAATGGAGTGTTGGAAATATGGGGAGCGAATGGTTCGAGCTCCTCGTCAGAATCCTCATGCCGACTCCGACCTTGCTCATTTTGCAAAAGTCTGAAGGCCTTTTCCAACTGATCAATTCTTTCCTGGACCGCGTCCGCGAGGGGTCTTGCCTGAAATTGGTTATCATTGATCACAATTCCATGCTTGCGCCTTCGCAAGGGATCTTTACGCCCATTTAGGCGATCTCTTAGGTCCGGGTTTGACAGGTTAACATTACCCCGATTCTGATTCAAGTGTTCTCGCAGGTCGGAGCGGTTCCTGTGGTTCCCAGTATTCTTTCGGCCTCGATCATACATACTGACTGATTTAGTATCTCCTGAGTCATCACTGGTAAGACTCATCGCATGATTATTTCGAGATGGGTCTCTTTCATGCTGCCTCGTCTCTGCAGTACGAGACCGGGACATTTGACTTCTTGTAGATGGGGCGCCTCTCCGCTCCCTAAAGGCTTCTCTATTTCCTTGTTTCCTCCCTGTACGCCTTTCCTCATCACCCCAAACTGGCTGGGCGTTCCTGTGAGGCGGTGAAGGGTATCTTATAGGCAATGGAGGGAATCGTATGGGTGATGGCGGCTGCCACCCATTTCGAGGCCTAGATGGTCCTGAGTTCGCTCATGTGGGGCCGGTAACATTCTGCGTGCTACCAGGGATTTGAGTCCGAGCCTCTGTAGGGGTTCGGTTATTCCCAGTTCCCACTGGTAGCTCCGCAGTTGAATTAACCGGAGCCCTAGCTCAAGTACTTCTTCGAGGTCCCGAGGGAACGGATGGTTCTACTAGTGTCGGAGATTGCTCTGGCCTCCTCGTGGCAGCATTTTTTCGAGGACGTCCACGAGGCCTGCGGGGAGGAACATGCACGTCCCTCGGAGGAGGGGCTTGGTTTTCACGCGGAGGTGGGGGCTGAGCCGCCTGAGCCTCTGTGGCTAACCTAGCCAACTCTACATTCCGCTTATTGGCTTCAGCCAATTGTTTTTTCAGCTGCGGTTTTTAAGTTCCACAATGGGGACTCATCGTTCAGGATTGCAGTACATATCCTCATCCCTTGGGGCTGGAGGTGCTGGAGGTCCCCGAGAGTCGGAGGACTCGCTTCTCTCTTCAGTATCTGGGTTTACCATTGGCTGCTTCCCAGGGCGTCTTGGATAGTTTTCTTCAGGAATGTTTTGATCGTTTACGGCGATAACTGTTCAGGGATCGCACTTCTTAAGGCTATCAATGAAAGCACCAAACTGTTGATGCCGTTTTTCGTCAACTTAAAATGTAGAGCACGTAAACAGCAAAGAATTATGGCTAGAAAAACACAATAAAACAAGGAGAGTTTTTTACGTGGTTGCAGTTAACTCTGCCTAGTCCACGAGTCTTTGTTATTAGAACTTAGGAAATTTCTGGAAATCCTTCAGGGATGAATTCTCCAGAGTTTCTCTCAAGATCACAAAATTTCGGTCATTTACAAAGGTACATGACTTCTCTATATATAGAGGAAGTCTCAGAATACTATCTCACACGTTCAGGGAAGTTATTCCGTATATTAATAAATTTAATGACTTTAAAGCCTATAACTCCTATATACAAGGAAACGTCCCCTAAAGACCAGGGGGCGTGTAACCGATTAATAAATATCCCTTTATTGTAGGGAAGTTACAACAGTAATATCTCTTGAATGCATGGACTGTGTCTCTTCAAGTGACCTATTAAGCCGTTCGAGATCAGCAATCAGCATCATGTCCGTCTAAGTCTCTAAGCGAAGCACAAGTTGTCTTGTTTTCCCGAAATCAGTTCGGAGAGGGTAAGTACCACCGAGGCCGCCCTACCCCGAGCTCACACTCATGCCAAGCTCGGGCCACTTGATCCGAGGTCATCTGACAATGGACGTACTCCGATGTTCTGTCTTTCGAGCTTGCAAGAACTTCGAGGCCGCCCATCTTCGAGGTTGCCACCTGCTTTGAAGGTTCGATATCTAGGTTACGAGCATGTATTTTGACCATCTTGAACTCACCCTGACGGATCCAGCTTTCGAGGTTACAACCTCAAGTCTCGAAATCTGGGTGTAACATTATTATAATAATATTTAATACAAAACTAGTTATTTAACAATTATATTAATATAAATATAAAATTTTATACAAATGTTATTATTATAATAATATATAATACATAATAAATGCATTATATATGTGTCATGTGTGTACAAATAGTATGATTGTGTAACTAAATAAGAAATTAGAAAATATTTATCTTCTATCAATAATAAACAAGTTTATTCTCCAACCATGGAGGTGTGATTTGAATAATGTCATGAATTTTTTGTACCTTAAATTATGTAGTTTGTGATCTAAAAAATTATCATATTATTATTATTATTTTAAAAATTATAAACAATATTTTTGTTTAATTTTTATTTTAATGTGTTTATGTCATTCTTTTATATATAATATTATTTATTTATTTAAAATTTATATGACAATAAAAAAAACTTAATAAAAATAATTAAAACAATTCTAAATAAAATTAACGCGCACATTGTTTGCTGAGGAAATAGAAGATTTCTCAATAGTTATTACGCATGGATAGTTACTATAAATCACTAAACAAGTTTTTGATGAGGAATGATTATAATGGTGATGAAAATAAATAAATAAAATATATAAATTCAATAATTTCGAATGTTTAGATTAGTTTGGCAATAAACATTAGTTGGAAAGATAATGGTCAGATTAATTATTCCCATTAATTCCAAAAATGATTAATGAATATTAAATAACATTCTTTTTTATTATTTAATTAATTAATATGTGACTGACATGTCATCAGATAGCTCTTCCAAAAGTTTGAAAAAAAATGAAATTTTAATTTTAGAAATATCAATTAACAATTATAGTTAATATTAAAGTAATCATTCATGGTAGTAACCATTAAGAATGCTCCCATATATATATATATATATATATATATATATATATATATATACTAGATACAAACAACGTGCAATATGCACGTTTGGTTAGTTTTATTTATATAATTTATTAATTATTTTTATTAAATTTATATTAATGTCATATAAATTTCAAATAAATATCATATTTTAATTAAATAATTTATTTATTTTTGTTTAAGTTTATGTTTGTTCTAGTTTTTTAATTTAGGAGTGACAACAAGAGATTATATATTTATGTTTAATGTAATATTAAATATTATACGTGGATTTTAAATTTAAGTTTCTTGCTAGTTTTTTTTTTAAAAAATAATTTTTTGCTAATTGACAGTAAATTATATTATATGTTTAATATGATATTATTCTAATAAGTGAGTTTACGTTTAATTCAATTTTATTTAAGTTATAAACGTATGATTTTATTATTTTTAAATAATTATCATTGTAAAATATCTTATTTTAATATGTTTAATTATTTACTATTTTTAAATAATTATTATTGTAAAATATCTCAAAAATATCATATTTTAATTTTTTAATTATTTATTTTATTTAAGTTTAAGTATTTACAAAATACTGTTAAATATAAAAATATTATATTAAATATAAGAATATTTCGTTAAAGTTAACATTAAAAAAATAAAAAAACTATTAAAACAAACATTTTTCGCTATCTAAACACTCATTATAGAAGATATATATGATTAGAGGAGGAAAATGTAATTATTATTATTATTATTATTTTAGGGGTAGTATAACATGGAAGTGAAAGGTATTATCGTTTTATTAAACAAGAATGATGTAGGAAGGCTTGTGTTGTAAGAACTTCTTGTTCGTGCAGTGTCGTATGGCCGAATGGTCTCCAGATGATTACAAGTAATTGTAGTCAAATAATAATAATAATGATAATAATAATTGCTAGCGAAAAGGTTAAAGTGGAGTTATAGCACATTTTGGTTGAGAGGAAAGGGGGTGGAAAATGAAGAGAAAGGGATGGGGCCTTTCTCCATCACATCATAGAATGAAAAAAAAAGGGAATTGTAATACATCAACATAGAAAAGAAATAGAGAGAAGAGTGACACACCATGAAAGAATTCTTACAATAAAAGTGTTTAAAAAGGGACATGTGAATGGGCGCATGACTAGTAATAGTTGATAATTCTTGGAAAAAACTGGAGGGAAAGAACGAATTATATAGAAATTAAAATAATGATATGAATAAGTGTGGGACACTTGTGAAAATTTACCCTAAGTGTAGCGAGTGGCTCTTGAATTCTTTGTTCTACTTCCAAGCAATTGAGAAAGCAACATTCCAACCGGTAGAAGGGTAAGAAGGCACTATCACACAACTAAGACACGATTTAGATTATACACACCTATCAACACAAGAGTAGACATGTAAATCCTTAGTTATAGATTTAGATGCACTACTCATCAGGCCCAACATAGGCAATGCAGTACGGACCAAATATAATATTTACAAATATTAAACAATAAAAATAAAATAATATAAATACAACCGATCAGGTTACAGATAGAAACTTGCCAAGCTGTCCCAGACTTTCAAGTGTCAAAACAGCTGCAATATATATCACAAAAGGAATCCAAAGGGTCACTTGCAAGAAAAGATTTCTCCTCATCTGTTCCAGCACAGTATGATCAATCTATTTATAGGTTTATCAAATGCAGCTGCTCTGCAAAGGGATAATATTATTATTGAACCCATGACAGAAAAGATTGTATTTTTAATTCAAAATAATGACCTATCATTCTTGTAACCAAATTGAAAGCTTTTCTATTGGAAGCAACAAAGTAGATAGAATGAGGTAAAGGGTTTTCTTTAATTCCTCTCTCGAAGTCATCTTCCAATACATTTTACACCCATGGTCAGTCCAACATTTGTGTTTTCCCACTGCGGTGGAAACAGCTGGACCAGAAAATACAGTTCTAAAATTGTACAAAAATAGAAAAGGGGAACAGTGCACTATGCTAGTGTATCAGTTTGATTGGCGCATACCGGGGCCATCGCAGCAGGAAGTAAATTCCGAGCTCATTGATTAATTAACTTGCCAAATCCAATGTCTCCTTGCCATTCCATAAGCCAAAGATATAAGTATGCTTTCCCCCATTTCCTTTCTGCCAAAAATGGCACCTTCTTCCATATTAAAGTAAGAAACTAAAATCAATTTGCACAAGAAACATTTCCTAAAAAGAATATTGGGGCTGTGTTATTTGCACTGTCTTGGTCGAAATTTTTCATTTGACAACAGAGAGCTGGTTAAGATTTCAAGTCTTTTAGCACCAGGGCCAGGCCTGAGGACTGTAGTATCACCAATAACAGAGCACGGATCAGTGCCATTCTCCTTACCTCCTATGCACCAACCACCAGGAACAAGCATGCCTGGACCTCGAAACAAGAGCTCAGAATCAACTTTGTCAAGTACTGGATCATCTTGGCGGAATTTCCTTGCAAAAGGAGCATTACTGTTAACCATCTTTTGCATGTCAGCAAGATTGAGGTGGTGGGGATGTTGCTTGGGAGGATTGTCCCATGATATGTAGTGCAGGTCAGTATTGACAGTTGTGTTGCGGAACTCTTGAGCATTACAAATAACAGTATGGAAGTATCCTTCAGGTGATGAAATAAAATTTGCATAATACATGAGAACAGTTCGAGGTAGGTTGTCCCATCCCCATATGCAGTAATCAATGAAAGGCCTTGAGAGTGCCATCCAAGCCGAACCTATACGAGAAGGAATGAATTTAATAATTCATTAGCATAACTACCATAGAAAACAACTCCTTCCAAGGGTCATATCTCTTTAATATTTAACCTAAATGCCAAACATTCTCTTTTCAAATTGAATCACTAATCATATAAATGTTGACACCATATTTGAACAAAACCATGCAGCATTAAGAAAATATAAATAAAAAAAATCAGTAGCGAACTCAAGGTAAAGCTAATTTTCTGAAAGCAAACCGCCAGCCAAATTTAATGTTCATGGAATCAAAACTGCAAGGGAACAATGCACTGTAATCCTAAAAAATGCTAGATATTTCCCAGTGTAAAGCAAGGGCTAAGTATAATTTATGACAATTACAGGTGTTTTGAAAAAAGGCTCTATCCTAAGTAAGCACTATGATTTTCTACTAGTAATTTGTGTCTCAGGTAATACATGTAAGGTACTACATGTTGGGATTCGATCATCGTGGGGGCCTACCTTTCTCATCTCCCAGAAATCATAGGTCGGCAGAGGACCAGTATAAAAATAAATAAATAAATAAAGGTGCAACATTTTATCGACTCCCAAATCCAAAACTAATGGTATTGTATTAAATACCTCTAGTTCTTTTGAAGTTAAAAATATATTACATAACCTGAAAAGAAAACATTGAGATGCTCAGCAGTAGGTTTACAGCTGTGAGTGAATTTTTCAAAAATAGAGCTTGCCTTAGTTATTCAGAGGGGCAATTTACCAAGAATCCAAGAATCTTGTAGGAGATACTCAGACGATTTGTAATTTTACATTATATGTTCATTTAGAGAAATCACATATGAAACTTTGGAAAGTCTTTCAAAGTATTGTTATTCAAGTCTCAGGAAAATTGTGTTTTCTATGTCAGAGAACTCACATAAGAAACTTTGGAAAGTCTTTCAAAGCCTTATGATTCACGTCTTATGAAAAGTATGCTTTCTATGTCATTTACTTTGGGTGACCACAAAATGAAAAGAGATTTTCTAAAGATTTCCACTTCTATTACAAAAAAAACATTTTTCAGCTTTTTTTTTCTAGGAGAAAAAACAAGTCAAGCGAGAATATGTAACCCCTCCATCACTTGTTTGATAGATCAGATAAAGCTTCTCTCGTTTCTTCAATTAATGCTCTTTTATGACTCCTAAATCCATGTTCTTCAGTTCACCGAACTAAAATGTAATATGTTCTTGAAAACCAAAGCAACAAACAGAACACGTGTACAATTTGTTTTAATTATCATTTTTATAAATGAGAAATAATGGAGCAAACCAAGCATTCTAATGCCCAACAGCATCATTATTTTCTCTTTATAAACATTGCCACTATTTATCAATTAGCATCTAAATTATAAGCACAGAACAAAGAATCTTTCTGTAATGATGATATAATAGTCAACTGTAATCCTAAGGTTTTAATCAACAGGAAATTCGATCAGAAAGAGCAATGATATCAAATTAACCAAACAAGCTATCCGGCTACCCTCAAAGTTTAAAAAACTCATATATATCCTTAACTGGAATGAGTAAAATATGGACACACTGAATACCTAAATTAGAAATTTAACATTTAAGATAAAGCAAATACAATGGGCTACATTGGCTGTTATGTAAACTGAAACGGAAATAACAGTAAGAAGCCAAACAAAATAACAAACATATAGTAACCTGTAAAAAGTTTGAAAGCAGTTGGCACACTTCTCCTTTGTGTAACCCAAAAAACATCCTGTTTCTTTGTCATATACAACCCAGGATCCACAATTATTGGCTTCGCTCGCTGGTACCTGAACAAATAACAATATAAAATCGAACAAAAACAAATTTACCCAAAAAAAATAAAGGTAAAGAACAGATATTTTTCCCACATACTCTTTCCACCCAATGTTGCTGGTATGATCAATGAAATTAAGATCACGCGGCAAGTACGAAAACGTGTGTAGCAGATCTGATAAAGCCAAAAACCAAACTAATCAACCAATCAAATTCAAAAATAAAAGATATGAACCAAAATCGAAAACACAAATTCAAAATCAATACCCACCATCCTGAGTAACGAGAGGGTAATCGGAAGCACTGAGATTAATAAACCAATCCCAATCGCCGCCTTCCTTCAACAAAATCGCGGCAGCATGAAGCGTGTTGGCGACCATAGTAGGGCCCCGATAGGTCACGAGATTTGCCTTAGTAATCATCCTCACATTCCCGAATTTCTTAAAAGTCGGGTGGTCGTTGACGTAATTCTGCAGATCCAATCTCTCCTGGGGCGGCGACTCAAGGTCGAGGTGCACGACGTAGCTATTCCGAGGGTGGTATAGGGCTTCAAGGGTCCTTTTGAGCATTTTCCCGTCGCCATTGGAGCCAGAAATGAGATAAGCAAAGCGCGGCGGTGGAGGGAGATTAGATACCGGAACGGGTTTGAGCTTTGATTCAACGAATACGGAACTGTAAGACGTAAACGATCGGTAAAAGGGAAGCAAAGGCGTACCGTCCGATGAAGTTAGTGTGGTGAGGAAGAGAAGGAAGAGGGAGACAATTGAGCCTATCGCTAATGGAAAGATCCATTTTCGTTCAATGCTTTGTGGCTGCCTCAGATGCATGTAATAGCTCTTCAGCTTCTTCATCTTATCTCTCTCTAAATCTCTCCTACTAGACTGAAGAACTCCTTCCTTATCATAAGCTTGTGGAACTTTCTGGTCTGGTTGTTTGTTTCGCGAGAAAATGAAAAATAGAAAATCAATCGACTATTTGATTTGATATATAAATATTCTCTTTTTCTTGCCCACTAATAATCCGTACCAGTATTCCCATTCACCTGAGATTTTGAGATTTTTAGTTAGGTAGATGGTTCTTCATCTGGCTTCGCTTATAAATACTTCAATTTCTTTTTTTATTATTATTTTTTTATATATATTTATTGATAATGACTTTTTTTTACTTTATTATAATTTATTTATTTGATGATGATTTTGTAAGTTTTGTAGACTTTGGGAATGGAAATATATGTAGTCTCGCCGTGACAATAGGGGTATGAATATGAATGTAATGTAATGTAATGAATAAGTTAGCTCAACCAATTTTGTTTTCTATTAAGGAATTTAATGAAGCAACCAATTAGAGAGAGCATTAAAGATGGGGGTGTGCTTATCATGCCTAACCAAAAAAAAAAGTTGACCTAAAACTTGGTATTATAACTTTTTCTTATCTTGTATATCAAGAGTCAACCAAAATTTTTTAGAATGTTTATTATGATTCACTTGTATTGGATTTTGAGAAGAGTATTTTGCTAGTAGATTGCCAATTAAGAGGAAAATAGGATATAAAAATACTTATAAAGTTATTATTAAAGATTACTCATCTAGTTTTGATAAACCCAAAAAAATGTCATTTTAATGAGCCTAACTAAAAGATGATACCAAAAAGGAGGCATAATCCATGCTCTATTCATAGGCATGAGATTTACAATGCAAGAAGAGTAGCTCTCACGATCTTGGAGACTTTGTTGAACAACTGTTAATATTATCTTATATTCAATTCATTGAATCTTTAACATAAAATCTCTTTTTTTGGAGTTTTTTTTTAAGAAAATATATTTTTGGAGTGTGAATAGACTTAATATATGATCATGAATATATTATATACAAGGCAAGTGGATCCTGATTTTATGTTAATCTGTGATCTCTTAATACCCTAGTACAGATTATTATCATGTTATAACTACAGGATCAAAGAGCCTAACAAATAAAAGATAATGATAAATTAATATTTATATATATATGGAAGATTTCTCAATGGTTACTACTTATAGATGGGTACTAACAATTATGATGATTTGACAATATAGTTACTTGGTATAACAAGTCACCAACAAGTAAATATTTTTTATCTACATTAATTTCGAATTTAATTAATTTTTTTTGCTATAATTAATGGTATTTCGAACCAATGAGAAATAATAGCTATATTTTGAATTGACATGCATTTGAAAAATGAAAAGCTTATAATATTATATTTTCATAGTAAATACATATTTTTCATCAGGTAATCTTTCTAAAAATTTGAAAAAAATTAAAATTTACTTTTAGAAATATTAATTAACAATTATAAATATGAACCATTGATCTTAATCTAATGGTTAATATTAAAGTAACCATCTATGGGTAGTAATCATTAAAAGTACACCCTTTTATATATATATATATACTTGAGGAGAAAACAAAGCCTATTATAAATAAATATATCAATCAAAAAAATCAAAAGGAAAAATACAACTCAATACACAATGCTGAATTTGTACCCAAAATAGCAAAATTTATGCAGAGAACAAAGCTTATTATATAAATAATAAGAAAAAAAAAAGTTAGGACGTGGCATAGCTTACCTCCTTCCAAATAGTCAACCAAACCTAACTTAGTAAACGATCACAAAATCTCAACCGTTCATTACCTTAACATGTTAGACCAAAACAAATGAACTTAACTAGTGTTTATGTAACAATGTTCATTGTGAAAATGACAAGGTTTAACCTATAATTGAAAGAGTAATGATATGTGCACCCAAACATTATACATAGTAACGTGTCACTACTTTTAAAACAGTGTGTCCCAATTTTAATAATTGTGATTGGCTATGCCAAACTGCCACATCACTGTGTGTAATATTTGGATGTATATTTTAGGTATATATATATGTAATTTTCCAATTGTCTTTTGAATCAACTTTGTATATGGAATAGGAGTAATTTGCAGCCTATTTGTGTTTCTGTTGCTGCTACAAATTATAATCTTGTACCAATTAAGAATCACATGATGTAATGGAAGTGTAATGCCTAGAGAGGTGGAAAACTACCACAAGTTAAATCAAAATCTGATAAGTTAATTATGTAAATATTAGCTAGTTAAGTATGTATGTAGTGTATATGTGTCCCTTGTGACTTTATAGACTTGAGTATAAAAGCTCTCCCCTGTAATTGTAAATATGTGAGCTGATATATTCAATATAACAGAATTCTCTTATCTCTCATCTCTCTCTCTACCTTTTCATGGTATCAGAGCCATGGCTCAAGAAAAGGAAAGCTCACAAATTTCTTCCAGCCGAACCCAAATTCAAGAAAACCCAAACCCAATTGACCCTATACCCTTCAACACAGCTCCATCTTCAAACAACCTTACTTTCCCTTCTATGAATCAATCATTCTCAGTGAAACTTGATGAAAACAATTACCTCATATGGAGAAATCAGCTTCTGAATGTAATTATGGCACATGTTCTGGACAATTTCCTTGATGGAACATATCCATGTCCCTCACAATTCCTTCTCGATGCTCCTACAACTTAAAATCCAGAGTTCTCTACATGGAGTCAGTATAATCGACTCATCATGTCCTGGTTCTACTCCTCTCTATCTGAAGGAATGCTCGGGGAGATCGTGAACTTTACGACTGTCCAAGAGATATGGGTGGCGCTCGAAGAAATTTACTCAGCATCATCCATGGCAAGGATTACAGAGATTTGAGGCAAGCTTTAGACGATTCGAAAAGCTGGTCTGACAGCTCAGCAATACATTCAGCGATTGAAGGGTTTTTACAATCGTCTAGCTGCCATTAGAGAGACTGTCTCGTATAAGGACCAACAAGTTTACTTCCTGGGGGGTCTCGGACCCGAGTACGATGCATATGTCACAGGTGTCCTAAATAGATCTGATAAGCCCTCTATGGAAACTCTGTATAGTTTGTTGCTTAGCTTTGATTATCGTATGGAACGCAATACTGTTGATGAATCTCAGAGCTCCCTTCAAGTTCATCTTTCACAGTTAAACACTGGGAAGAAATTTGCCAAACAACCTTATTCCTATCCCTATAACTCTCAGAAATTTCCCTCCCACCACTCATCCTCAAACCAACAATACCCACATACACCTCTTCCCATCAACACTACTCACATTCTCCCATCTCCAATTCCCCTATGCCTCCTACTAGTGTCCTTGGCCCCCGACCCTCTTTTCCCCCTTCAACTCAAACTCCATCTCACCCACGTTCCCATATGCCTCGCCCTATTTGCCAGATTTGTGGCAAAACTTGTCACACAGCCAACATTTGCTATCATCGCACCAATTTATCCTATCTTCCTCAGCCTCCTTGTAATTTTAATACAATGCTTCAGCCTCTAGCCTAAACCCCTGTTACTTTCTCTGGCTCTAAGAATCCCTCCGCTGCAAGCTGGTTTATGGACTCAGGTGCAACACATCATTTTACCCCTGAGTTTCAACTAATGGATCGTGCCACTCCCTACTCTGGATCTGAACAGGTGCAGGTTGGTGATGGTAAGTCTCTCTCGATTTCTCACATTGGTCATGTTACTTTACCATCTCACCTTGTTCCTCTTACTTTAAAACATGTTTACCATACTCATGCTCTCACAAATAATCTCATCAGTGTCTCTCAATTCTGCAAAGATAACAATGTTTTTATTGAATTTCATTCCACCAATTTTTTTGTCAGGATCAGGTCACTAAGAGCCTCCTTCTCACGGGGGTGTTTGATCGTGGTCTCTACAAAGTCACCCTTCCTTCCACTCAGTCTGCCTCTTCCTCTCCTTCGCTTTCCCATGCTCATCTCACCAAGGTCCGGGACTTCTCGCTTTGGCACAATCATCTCGGCCACCCTTCCTCTTGAGTTATTTCAAAAGTATTTGATGCTTGTAATTTTTACAAACATTCTGGTTCCCATTTTGAATTTTGTAAGGCCTGTTAATTGGCCAAGTCTCATCGTTTACCTTTTTCTTTATATGTAACTCGAGCTACTACTCCTTTTGAACTTATACACAGTGATCTGTGGGGTGCTGCCCCTGAGAAATCCATTACCGGTGTTTGTTATTTCGTCTCTCTTTATTGATGATTATAGTTGTTTTACTTGGCTTTATCATTTACAAAGCAAAAATGAAGTATTTTCTACTTTCCTTAAGTTTCACAAAATGGTTGAACGTCAATTTAATGCCAATATCAAATGCTTGCAAAGTGATTGGGGTGGGGAATTTCGTTCATTCAAATCTCATTTTGATTCTCTCGGTATTCTTCATCAATTATCTTGTCCTTATACCTCTTAGCAAAATGGTCGTGTCGAAAGAAAAAATCGTCATGTTGTTGAAGTTGGCTTGTCTCTCTTAGCTCACTCTCATGTCCCTTTATCCTACTAGCCTTATGCGTTCAGTACCGCTGTGTATCTTATAAATCGCTTACCCACTCCCGTTCTTGCTAACAACAGTCCCTATTTCACTCTCTATCACAAACTTCCCCCCTATGATCACCTTCGCACTTTTGGGTGCTCTTGTTATCCTTATCTTCTTCCCTATACTACTCATAAACTTCATTTTCGTTCTCAAGAATGTGTCTTTCTCGGCTATAGCTCCCAACATAAGGGTTACCTATGTCTTGCTCAACCCACTGGCTGTATCTGTCTCTCGTCATGTGGTGTTTAATGAGCAATCTTTTCCCTTTGCCTCTCCTCCTATGTCTCCTTTTTCTTCCTCTTCCATTCCTCCTCCTATTTCTCTTCTTTCCTTTGTCATAGCTACTATCCCATCTACTTGTTCTCTTTCTTCCTCTTCTTTCCCTTCCATTGCTCATCCTTCCTTTCCTCTTGTTTCTCTTTCTTCTCCCTCCTCGTCCTCTTTACCTCCTACTTCTTCCTCTCCATCTATATCTCTTTCTAACTCTGTACAATCTTCCTCCCCTTCACTCTTATTTTCCTCCTCTCCTACTATCCCTTTAGGTGTTGAGTTACATGACCACTGTGAGCGATCTTGTGATAAACCTGTTAACTTGCACCCTAAGATCAGTCGGGCAAAGGCTGGTATTTCTAAGCCTAAGGTTCTTGTTAGCACTGTCACTAATGAATTTTTTTAGCCTACTACTTAGAAACAGGCAGCTAAGTTCCCTCATTGGCATCAAGCTATGCTTGCTAAATATAATGCTTTTCACAAGAACTGTACTTGGCACCTTGTTCTTGCCCCTGTTCATGGAAAAATTGTGGGTTGTAAATGGGTGTATCGCGTTAAGTTGAAAGCTGATGGTACCATTGATCGGTACAAGGCCCGTCTTGTGGCGAAGGGGTACCACCAAACTAAGGGGCTGGATTACTTTGAAACTTTTAGTCCGGTTGTCAAACCGACTACCATTCGTACTGTGATTACTTTAGCTCTCTCGGAGGGCTGGCCACTTCAGCAACTTGATGTACAGAATGCGTTTCTTCACGGGGATCTTACTGAAATTGTTTTTATGTCTCAGCCAGAGGGCTTTCATGACCCCGACCACCCTGATTATGTGTGCCACCTTGACAAAGCACTATACGGTTTGAAAACAGTCCCCAAGGGCTTGGTACAATAAACGCAGTTCCTTTTTACTGTCTTGGTATGCAACAACGTTCTGCTCCTCTTCTTCTCTGTGATAACATCAGCACTACATACCTCACTGCCAACCCCGTCCTTCATGCTCGTACTAAACACGTTGATATCGATTTTCATTTCATACAAGAACGTGTTTCGTCCAACCAATTGGTGGTTCGCTTTACACCCTCTGAAGATCAGCTGGCTGATGCCCTTACCAAAGCCTTACCATCTGCAAGGTTTCTCCAATTACGGTCCAAACTCACTGTTGTTCCACGTCCCATGATTTTGAGGGGGGATGATAAGTAGTGTTAGTAAACATTAATTTAATTATGTAAATACTAGCTAGTTAAGTATGTCTGTAGTGAACATGTGTCCCTTGTGACTTTATAGACTTGAGTATTATATTCAATATAACAGAATTCTCTTATCTCTCATCTCTCTCTCTCTACCTTTTCAAGCTCTAGTGATAAGATGGTCATTTATGACACTTGTCGTAAATGCAAGAAACTTAGGCTAGTGTTTTAAAAGGTGTGTCAAATTTAGAACATGTTAAAAATTGTGTTAAATTTGTTATAAAATATAGTATAGGTCAAATTTGACACAATAATTAATATCACTTTTTTATTTATTATATTGTCACTAATTTATTCTTTAACAATTAATAACTATTTTTTTTACAATAAAAAATTTTAAAATATAGTAATTTTTTTTTTGTATATTATCAATAAATATTAAATTAATTGTTGATTTTTTTTTAGTTAATTTGCATCTTGTGTATTAAATCACAATTGTAAATATTGAGCCAAATATAACATTGTCTCATTTTTTTGACACAAAATTTACATCTTACATTGGAGATAGTACGAGATTTTCATATTTATCTTTGAATTTAGACGTGTATAGCTTAAATTTGTGAATAGATTATTAGTACTAGTAGAGTTAGGGGACCATAGATCTAATAAGAAGTTAAGAACTAAAGGACTTTTTTTTACATATAAGAGAATCATAGAGTGTCTTTATCATTTTTTTACTCTGCGAAAAATTGAGATATAAAGAAAAAAAATAGGGATATGATTCAATAAATGTTCATGAATATTGGAGAGTCTCATCAACAAAGCAAGGAATAAGGTTGGCTTTACTTTGACTACTCATTCCTAAGCTGAAAAGAAAGAAAGCATTGGAAATTATAGTCAAATTATATATCATTTTCCCTTCAGTTATTGTCCTTTAATACTCTACGGTCATTCGAAAGCTATGACTATATTGGATAACCATTGAGAATATGGTAATTTTATAACGTAATTTTGTTATAAAGTTATGGAACATATTGAAAATATTAAGCGTGTACCTAATATATATTTTTTGTGGTATTTGTGTCAATGCAAAGTTTTTAATTTTATAGACTAATATATCTTCTATATAAAAATTATGTAGATAACTAATTTTTTTTTGTTTTAGTTTGTTTTGTTAACTTTAACACAATATTATAAATATTTAACAAAAAATACATTTTAAAAGTAACTAAACATAAAAATTTATTAATTATATTAATATAAACTTAAATATTATAAAATATTATTATTATAATAATATTTAATATAAAACTATATATATAATAATTATATTACTATAAATTCAAATGTTATAAAATATTATTATAATAATAATATATAATACAAGACTAGATATTTTATAATTATATTAATATATATTTAAATATTATAAAATATTATTATGATAATAATATATATGGAGCGACTACAACGCATCTTTTTTTTTGCAACACCGGTGTATTTTTTTTCTATTTCGGCACCTGAATAGTTATAATCCCAAAAAAATTTATATGATAGTGTACACTATAGCTATCTAGAACATCCTACAATTTTTCAAGAAACTATGAATAAATTATGGTACTGAAACAGAGTCTAAACTGTATGTTGCACACGTGCCTGTTTTTTTGTGTACGCGTGTAAAATTTGACAGTTTGAATTCTGTTTTCGGCTTTGTAAACTATTCAGAATTTCTTGAAAATTTGCAGGATATTCTAAATACCTACAATGTACATCGTCATATAAAAAAATTTGGGATTATATCTATCCAGGTACCGAAAATAGAAAAAGATGTACTGGTGTTGCAAAAAAAGGGGATGCGTTGTAATCGTTCCCATAATATATAATCCTAATTTTTTACTAATTTGTAATAACCAAGGTTATTATTTTCTTATAAGCTCCTTAAATATAATATTATGTTAGATTTAGTTATGACCTGAGTTGTAGAATAAAGATTGCTTTTAAGGTTAAATTATTTAAGTTATGATTTTATGACTTAGAAATAATATAATTTGGGTAATTATAATTATTTTAGCATATCATTAAATTAGTGTATAGTTTTATTAAGTATTAAATGCACATGTTATATGATGGATTAAAAAGTGAACATGTGGCATTAAACTAAGTCAAAGTATTAGGATTAAAATGAAAACCAAAATAGCTTAGTCTTAGGTTTGGCACAAAAATAGGAAGGATTTGACTCCTTTTAAATTTCAAAGATAGGCAAGATTAGATCTATTTTAATCAAGTGACCATGTGTCAAGGAGAGTTAGATAAATGGGGATTTAAAATATTAAATTTAAGTAGTCAAATAACTAAGTAGAGATAGTAGTGTGATGATTGAACTAAGAGTTAGATAAGTAAATGAAGTTTTCGTAACTTTAGGGTGCTGTAACTTCGTACATAGTCCCAGTTATATTATGATTTTGGAAAAATAATATTTCTATAAAGTTGTAGATAATTTAATTAGCTTTCCAATGGTATAAAAATGGTTTAAATCAGACTTCTAAAGCTCCAGTTATGTGAATTTAACTACAGAAGGGTCCAGAGTTACGAGATATAAGATACTAGTTTGGACTTTGACTAAAGTTTGAACCAAATGGAGACTATGTGGCTGTAATGCCCCATGTCACTATGGCTGCTTCCTAGAATGACGATTGGCCCTGCAAACCAATATGAGTCTTCTCAGCATGCTTTGTCCTTACTCACACGCTTCCTAGGAAAGCTTCCTATGAGGTCACCCATCATGAGACTTCTCCACGTCAAGCACGCTTAACTTTGGAGTTTTCAAGTGATGGGCTACTCCAGGTCAAGCACGCTTAACTCCAAAGAAGACATCTTCTTTTTGATAGCCCATCACTTGAGAACTCCAAAGTTAAGCATGCTTGACCTGGAGTAGTCTCATGATGGGTGACCTCTTGGGAAGTTTTCCCAAGAAGCGTGCGAGTGAGGACAAAACACGCTGAAAAGACTCGTGTTGGTTTGCAGGGCCAGTTGTCATTCCAGGAAGCAACCATAGTAACATGGGGAGTTACAGTGACATACTTGGAGATGATGTAGCAAAAAGAAGGGAGTAATACTAGGCTGGCCAAAACCATATAGTGGAGGGAAGGTTTGATCTTTAAAATTTAAGTTGAATAGTGTGAAGAAAATCAAGGAAGGCAGTTGGGGTTTGAAGCTTATCAATAGAGACTTACCCTTCACCATTTTTCTCACACTCAAAAGCTCTAAAAAACCTCTCATAATTTCGAAATCCATAGTCCCAAAAGTTCTCTCCATTTCGCCGTACACTTTACACACCCATAGCCGAAACACTAGTCCTTATTCTATTTTTTTTATTTTTCCTGTAAAGCCCCGGTTACTCTAGGACCGTTAGTGTGTCTACTTTAAATAGTGCTTAACTTGCTAATCAAGTCATTAGGTTATAAACGTGCTTCTAGGTGTTATTAATAGGCCAGGGTAAAAAACTTGGTCAAAAGGAATGTATATATTTTATTTAAAACGTTAAACTATACATGGGCCCATAAAAATGATTACAAAGTTATTTACAATCCAAAATGGTTATTACAGTATAAAAGTTACAACCCGCCAACCTAAGCGGAAAAAATAGGCTTAAACCCTAGTTCCCCTGAGAAACACCTTGGCCATGGTGGTCAAGTGGCCGCATACTCTCTGGGTAGGAGACACTCTGGGGCTCTGCACCCTAAGCCATGTGATGTTTGAGTCACCTGAGCCTTTTGGCCCTGGCTCTAAGTGACTAGCCTTTATACTAGACCAGCTCTTTAGTTTACTTCGACCTATAGGTCGGTCAAGCATTTCATGCTCATATTGATTAGATCTAATCATTTCGCCCTGTGTTAAACACATTAATGTCGCTCTTGAATCATAAGTCAATACCATACGACCAGTGCTTAGTACTACTGCCAATCATGACTGATAAGTCAAGACTTCACGACAAGTGCTAACACTAATATCGTTTGTGACTAATAAGTCAGTGCCATTCACAAATAAGCAAAGTTTCTAGGCATTTACAATGCAATCAATGTCCATATATAGAGCAATCAATGTCCATATATAGAGCACTCAACATGCCTCATCAATAACCCTGCATGTCACATACTGGGTGTAGTTTTCTTACCTCTGGTTCGAGCGTGAAATAATAAAAGAACAACATGTTGATAGTGAGAACTCGTCAACAATATCTGATCATAAAACTCAATGTGTATTGCAAAAACTGTGTAGAAATAAGATAGAAAGAACTTGAAGGAGAAAGGTGCAGAACTACAATGGAACAAAAATTGTATATTCCTTAATTCTCGGAGCATACAAAGAATTTTCCAACCCCTTCATTTGAGGGGTTTAAGCCTATTTATAGATGAGCTCTAATGGCCCCTGATACAAGGTGGTCCCAGGGGACAAGATTGTACGTAGGTACATTGTCAGGGTAGTGGTGCAGGGTGTAGTGGTGCAGAGGGTTATGGTGTCGACGTTGGTACACGGTCAGAGCCATACAAGTCATTCCCCCACGTCTCGTATGAATTCGTACCTCCACAACTTGTCAGGTACGGATGTCAGATTCATGCATTCTTCGCCCTTAGGGTCGTACACCCTGTATCCTTACGCATGCCCCATACCTAATGGTTTTGCTTACAACTCTAAGATGCATATCTTCTTCAAGCCTCCTTATATTTCACTATGTGTGGGAAATATTTTATTAGAAGACTCGATGAAGAGGTGCCCCGTTGGTGTCCATTGCTCTAGGGGGATAAGTAGGACCCCTTCGGTGAAGCACATGTCGTATCCGAGGAGGCAATATGCCTTTCGCGTATCTTCGGGTTGGCGAGGCGTGCGGTTTTGCGGCGACCCTTAAACATAAGGCAAGGGCCCTTACCTAATGAGGCTTATGTCCCTATGGTGAGGTAAGCCTCGCTATGCGAGGCCCTAGTGCCTCAGCAGATCGGCTGGGTAATCGAGGCAGGCGGCATGAGGCCCTTACACGTGGGCAGTCGAGGAAGGCCTCGCTATGCAAGGCCCTTGTGCCTCGGCGGATTGGCTAGGCGGCACGAGGCCCTTGCACGTGGGCAGTCGAGGAAGGCCTCACTATGCGAGGCCCTTGTGCCTCGGCGGATTGGCTAGGCGACCGAGGCAAGCGGGATTCGGCCTTAGGTGTGGGCGGTCGAGGCAGGCCCCGCTATGACTTGTGCCTCGGCGGGTGGATAAGTCATTCATTATTCCGGAGGAACCTTGACATCTTGGGAGATCATTCTTAGGATGTTGCATAAGAGACCTTCTCATATTGAGGTATATCCTTGTGACTTGGTGTGGGGTGCTCAAAGGGACAATTTCCCGTATTCACACTTGCCCCCGAGTCTATGAACATTCTTTTAAGTGTGTTCATGTTGGTTATTATAGATCAAATTAGTGATTATACGCAGCGAAACAATAATCAAAATTGTTAATTTAACCCCACAAGATTTTTAGATCTACTTATTCACATACATATATATATTGAATCAAAGATATGAATAAAAATTTACCTCAAGTCCTTCCTTGCTGCTATCTTTTTGTACAGCAAAATCCTTGAGATTCCACATCAGGATCTTCTGAAATGTTCTCAACACTCAAAGAACGAGTGTGGGCTCGCCATACAAAATAATAGGCAAAATCTATTTATCAGATGTTCTCAACACATGAGATATGATAAAGTTTGGACCTAAGTTTTGAAGAACAGTGACCTATGCTTGTATCACTGCTCTATTTCTCTCAGTGAGATTTCACGATATATTTTCTATCACTCAAAAAGTATCGTTCTGAAAAACTGATATCCTATATTTAATATATCTAATATATTAAAAATAAAATATTAGTTATTTAAAACAATTTAAAAACAACTAATCAGTTATCAAATTTTAATTAAATAATAATATTTTAATCATATTACAATATCTCATTATTTATTTAATATTTAAATAACTAAAATTGTGGAACCAAGAAACTACAAAGAGCTTCTTATGCGTGTAGCACAGTGACTGTGCACTGTGCTACATGTGTACCACATGCCAAGGAAGGCATGTGATTTTTCTCAATTTTTTATTATTATTTAAATACCAAAATTCCCAAAAAAAAATTAATTCAAAATTAATTATATTCTTGTTAAATCAAATAATTAATTAATTACACATAATTATACAATAATTATGTTTAGTGCATAGAAAAATATTTTACTTATCAAATAAGTCATTTTGCCCATTTTTGTATTTACCTTTGTCAGTGTTTGTTTGAGTCATTTCGGGGACCATGGACCTATAACATTAAGCTCCAATAAATTGTAACTAAATAATTAAACTCTTTAATTATTATAGTTAATTTATTAATTCTGATATTTCTCCACTATAAATTAAGAATTGCACTATTTATGTTATAGATATACTTTTACAGAAATCTTATTCTAAGTTGTCCATTGATATAACCATCTTACAATAGTTTAACCATCTAATTAATTAGTTCATAAATTAGAATGGAACAATTACCATTTTACCTTTCTAATTCACTTCTTATTCCTTAAGTACCATCAATTCACTAGTGAATAATTAATCTATAATCTAATTATAGATTTGAGCTCAAAATCATTCAGTTCCAGAATTAACTCTTAAGGGAACTAATATACGATCCGTTAGGAAAGATTAGATTTTGTATTATTGATACATGTTCCCAGCCATCCATGATATTAAATCTCCAAAACAAAAGTCACTAGCCTCATTTTGTGAAGAGACCTTAACGAATGAATCAAAAGATTTAATAAACATGAACAGGAGGTCATGAACACTCTGGATTTAGGTTGATCTATAAATGATCATCAGTTATGATATAAATTACAACTCTTTATTATTAAATAATTTTTGGATAAAGATTTTTATTCATATCGGTCCATGTCATATATAATCATATTATATAAAGCACCTTTACCGAGATGTCTAACCACATTAATAATCTGAATCTAGATTATTTGTATCAACATGATAATCATCAAACCGTACTTACAACCCCAATTAAAGAATTCCTTAACTTTAATTTGTTGTTGTTGACTATTTTTATTCAGCCATATGATCTTAATTCTCTCGTACTAATACAGGGTCACATCCTCAATAATGAATATGGAATTTTTCTGATATTTACAAAATTATTCAAACAATAATTTAATAATCCAAATATAACAATAATAAACCATTGTATTTATTTATTCATAGAAATAAGAAATCTCTTTTACATGCTTTTAGGACATACTCCTAACAATCTCCCACTTGTACTTAAAGCAAGTGAGGCATTTCTCTCAATCCCATATTACGTACATGACCCTCAAATTGCTTTGCAAAAAGCGTCTTCATAAACGGATCTGCCAGATTGTGTTTTGATGCGATTTTCAGAATGGACACATCTCCTCTATGTATGATTTCTCTAACTAAGTGGTATTTGCGCTCTATATGCTTTCCCCTCTTGTGCCTTCTTGGTTCTTTAGAATTAGCCACTGCTCCACTGTTGTCACAGTAAAGAACAAGTGGTTTCTCCACTTCTGGAACCACTTCCAGATCCGTGTAGAACTTTTTGAGCCAAACTGCCTCCTTAGCTGCTTCACAAGCCGCTATATACTTGGCTTCCATGGTGGAGTCTGCAATGCTAGTTTTTTTAATACTTTGCAAGACTAATGCTCCTCCTCCAAGAATAAACACTGATCCAGAAGTCGATTTCCGACTATCTCTGTCTGATTGAAAATCAGAATCAGTGTAACTAGTGGGGTTCAGGTCTCCACCTGAATATACATGCATATAATCTCTAGTATTTCTAAGATACTTGAGAATATTCTTCACTGTAATCCAATGACTTAATCCAGGATTGGATTGATAACGGCTGACTATCCCTACTGCATAACAAATGTCAGGTCTTGTACACAACATGGCGTACATTAGACTGCCTACTGCTGAGGCATAGGGATACTGTCTCATGTCTTCCTCTTCCTGAGGTGTTTTGGGACACTGCTCCTTGGAAAGGAATACTCCAGAACGAGTTGGCATATCACCCTTTTTGAAGTTTTTCATATTAAAGTGTTCTAGCACCTTATCAATATAAGGTACTTGAGACAGTGCCAAAGTATTTGTTCTGTCTACTCTAAGAATCTTACTGCCCAGAACATACTTGGCTTCTCCCAAATCTTACATTTGGAATTGTTCAGCTAACCAGTTCTTTACCCTTGATAATGATGTTACAACATATCCAACAGTAATATATCATCTATGTAAAGAACGAGGAATACTACTATACCATCTTTGATTTGTTTATAGACATAAGGTTCGTCAACATTTTGTTCAAAAACCAAATGTTTTACTTGTGTCATAAAATCTAAGAATCCAAGATCTAGAAGCATGTTTGAGTCCATGAATGGACCGAAGAAGCTTGCAAACCTTTTGCTCTTGATCTTTTAATTCGAACCCTTCTGGATGAGATATATAAATGGTTTCATCAAGGGTAGCCATTCAGAAAAGTTGTTTTGGCATCCATTTGCTAGATCTCGTAATCCATGCACGCAGCTATGGACAAGAGTATACGAATGGATTTTAGCATGGCTACAGGAGAAAATGTTTCTTCATAGTCAACCCCTTCTTTCTATATGTAACCTTTGGCTACAAGCCTTTCTTTGAAAGTCTCTACTTTCCCATCCACTCCTCTTTTCTTCTTGAATATCCACTTGCAACCAATGGGTTTGATATTCTTAGGTGGATCTTCAAGAACCCAGACAGAATTGGAATACATCGATTCCATTTCTTGGTTCATGGCTTCTTTCCATTTTCCTTGTCAGAATCATTCATTGCATATTTAAATGTCAATAGATCGTCTTTGTTTGTGTCAGACACAAGCATTTGAACTTCGTGTTCATAGCGTGAGGGTTGCTTACTAACCCTCCCACTACGACGAGGTTCTCTACTATTCTGACTAGAACTAGTAGTTTCCTCTTGCCATTTTTCATTGGTTGTTGCTGGTGACTTTGCAACTTCATTCGAGATCATCTCCTCCAGAACAGCCTTTTTGCGAGGTTTGTGGTTATTAACATAGTCATATTCAAGAAAAGTTGCATTTGTCAATACAAATATTTTATATTCTTTTAGACTATAGAAAATTCCATCTCTAGTCTCTTTGGAATATCCCACAAACATGCACACTTAAGAGCGTGATTCCAACTTCCCGGTATTTCCTTTGAGCACGTGTGCAGGACACCCCCAAATTCAAAAATGGTGTAAACTAGGTTTACAAACATTCCATAATTCTATGGGTGTCTTTCGGATAGACTTAGATGGAACAACATTCAATATGTCTAGAGCACATTGAATCGTATAACCCCAGAATGACAGTGGTAATGATGAGAAACTCATCATTGATCTAACCATATCTAATAACGTTCTATTCTGTCTTTCTAAAACACCATTTTACGATGGCGTTTCAGGTGTAGTGAGTTGGGATTGAATGCCATGCTCACGCAAATGGTCCTTGAATTCACAACCCAAGTACTCTCCTCCTCGATCAGATTGAAGAGCTTTTAGTGATTTACCTAATTGATTTTCAGCCTCTGCTTGAAATTCTTTGAACTTTCCAAAAGTTTCAGATTTTCTTTGCATTAAGTATAGGTAACTATATTTTGAATAATCGTCAATGAAAGTGACAAAATATTCATAACCTCTTCTTGCTTGTACATTAAGTGGATTGCAACATCCGTATGTACTAGCTGAAGTGGTTCTGTGGCTCTTGAACCTTTAGCAAAGAAAGGTCTCTTGGTCATTTTGTCTTCTAGACAAGATTCACAAATAGGGAGAGATCCAATAGATAGTTCTCTTAAAGGACTATCCTTTACAAGCCTATTTATTCTGTCTAGACCAATATGACTCAATCTCAAGTGCTACATATATGTTTCACTATCGGAATCAGTTTAATAGATTTAGGATTAGCTGATTTAAATAATTCAAAATTATAAAAAATTTGTCATTCATTATAAGTATGTAAACTTTGTTTATCCCAAAGCATTTGCATAACAAGTAAATAGATAATTTCTTTAAATAATAACTACTTTATTAATAAAAGAAATAAATGTTATGCAAAAATAGAAATAAGTTTCTAAACATTAATAATCAAAATTACTAATAATAAACTAAATTTCTAGACTGTAGTTTTCTTTGTTTACAGAAATCTAAAATTTCTAAAACAAAATAAAGAAATTTAAATTGGTCAACTAACAATAAAAATTACTAAATAAAATTACTCTCCAACTTCTCCATCTCTTTACTTGCTATTTAAATCCTCATCAGTCTCTTCCTCCTTTTCAGAGTTCTGATTTTGCGAAAGGAAAAACAAAAGAAAAATAGATTAGTGGCATATATTTTTGAATCTACTATCTAAAAATTTGAATATGATATTCATAGTATTTGAATCTATTATTCAAAGTTGAAAAAATATATGTAAATCTTATTTACCTTTTTCGTTTGATATAAACGATGACGCTCAGCAAAGACTTCCTTTGTCATTGCTCGCCACATCTCATGTGCTGAGTCATAGTGTATATATTTTCCTTTGTTTCATCAGGCATGGTTGAAAGCATGCAATAACGTGCCAACCGATCAGATTTCATCCAATTTACATATTTTTCTTCAGCTTCATAGCTAATAGCTAGAGGTGGTTCTGTTGGAGATTTTTCCCAGACGGTTGACATCATCTTCTTATAAGAAAAAATGGTCAACATGCCTCGAAACCAGTGTTGCATATTTTTAGGTTCAAAAACCAAGGATTTGAGAAAAACATTCGTGTGTAATTCACCAATAGACATTTTTGCTGGGAATAAATAAATAAATACAAATATTGTTTTATTTAGAAAAATAAATATCACAGTTTCGGAAATTAAACGTGATGCATGGGCACAATTAAAACACATAAAATAAAGTTTAATTTCCACGATAAAACTTTCTAACAATCAAAGTGCCACCTTAGGGTCGGTCAAATTAATCTTAGAGAATTTATAAGACGTTCTTATCTTTATTGTTTAAAACTTAAAATAACTCATTATTTTATCTTTTAAACATTAAAGTACTACTTAGTTTGGTCAAGTTATGATTATCCACTGCAAAAGCTTAATCATAACTTTGTGAGTGTAACCCATTTTTTCAGAGTTCAAGAATTAATTTAGGACATGCTGCCTTAAGGTCGGTCAAACCTAAAATACATAATTAGTTCCTATCTAAGTAAGAAATATAACCTTGCTATTGACATGTCTAGACACCTTCCTTAAGGGGACGAAAACAAAGCCGTCGCGAGGCGCTATTCATATTTCACAGTGTTATATTAATAAAGGAGACTACGGGTTATGTTTGAGATATCAACCCTCTCCCACTCACTATATTGAAATAAGAGTTTTTAACCTAATTAATTCCAAATTAATTATAGATTCTTTAAACTTTATGAACATAATTAAAATTGGAAAGAAGCGAGTTTCTAGGTCCATATCCAATTTTAAATTACCAATTATGTTCATCTAAACTTTACTAATTTTTTTTTTAAAATAAAGTTGGTTTAAAGAAATTAAGTCATAAAGACTTTAAAAAAATGGTGTGATATTTTAAAAAGTTTTCAAAGAATAAAACTAAGTAATTTATATGCAATTGGTTTCGCAAAACAATTCATATAAACATATAGGACAATCCTAATAATCATGTTTCTACCAATGAGAAACATGATTATGACTGTGTGAGTTTTTATGTATGGCACAAAATGCATGAACATGTTATCAATCACATGAAAACAATTATTTAAATAAATAAACAATAAATGTTGAATCGGATGCTTTTGGGTATTTCTAATTTTACAACCTCTTAATAAAATTGAAAAAATAAAATAAAACTGCCTTGATCTCCATCAGGCTTCTTTACTTTACTTTCGGTAGGGTAGGATATGTGTCGTTGTTGGTCTAGAATAATAATGAGAAAATAATTTTCTAATTATCTTGATTAATTAAAACAAACTTTTAAATAATCATTATTTTTATTTTCCTTTTTAATTAAAACTGAAATAAATTTAATTAAAATCTGTAATTTTTTAAAAAAAATTTAAATAATATTTTAAAAAAAAAATTGTTAAGATAACAAAATTATCTCATTATTTAAATATCAAATTTCTATTAAATAGGATATTTAACATTTTAAAATTAAAAAAATAACTGAATAATTTCAGAAAAATAAAAAAAAATTGGACCAGCAAGACGGGGACACATGGCACCATTTGGTGCTGCCGAGACCAAAATGTACGGAACCGTACAAATCCGTATGGACCCGTCCGTACGACGTCCCCGGCAGCGGCTCGGAGGGCGGCCTCGAAGGAACGGTGGTTGAATTCTGAATCCCGAGCTCCATTTTGACTTTTGTGTGATCGGAATTACAATTTTATGGTGTCAAAAACCGAATAAAATTACATAAATCCTATGCCCATTAATGGCTTACACAATGATCTAATCATAAACAAATCCTAACCCAAAATACCATACAATTAACGATTTAACATTCCCATGCATTCAATCATATTAAGCCATCCATTCATTCATCAAAAATAAATAAATGCATAAAACTAAACCCACGCAGATTCAATATATATTTATATATGTGTAGATGGCTCTGTTACCATTTATTGGTTTTTATAGATCAAATCAGAGATTATACGCAGCGGAACAACAATCAAAATTGTTAATTTAACACCATAAGATTTATAGATCTACTTCTTCACATACATATATATATATATATTGAATCAAAGATATGAATAGAAAATTACCTCAAGTCCTTCCTTGCAACTATCTTTTTGTATGACAAAAATCCTTGAGATTCCACACCAGGATCCTCCAAAATGTTCTCAACACTCAAAGAACGAGTGTGGGCTCGCTATACAAAATAATAGGCAAAATCTATTTATCAGATATTCTCAACACATGAGATCTGATAAAGTTTGGACCTAAGTTTTAAAGAACAATGACCTATGCTTGTATCACTGCTCTATTTCTCTTAGTGAGATTTCACGATATATTTTCTATCACTCAAAAAATATCATTCTGAAAAAATGATATCCTATATTTAATATATCCAATATATTAAAAATAAAATATTAGTTATTTTAAATAATTTAAAAATAACTAATCAGTTATCAGATTTTGATTAAATAATAATATTTTAATCATATTACAATATATCATTATTTATTTAATATTTAAATAACTAAAATTGTGGAACCAAGAAACTACCAAGAGCTTCTTATGCATGTAGCACAGTGACTGTGCACTGTGCTACACGTGTACCACATGCCAAGGAAGGCATGTGATTTTTCTCAATTTTTTATTATTATTTAAATACCGAAATTCCCAAAAATAAATTAATTCAAAATTAATTATATTTTTGTTAAATCAAATAATTAATTAATTACACATAATTATACAATAATTATGTTTAGTGCATAGAAAAATATTTTACTTATCAAATAAGTCATTTTGCCCATTTTTGTATTTACATTTGTCAGTGTTTGTTTGAGCCATTTTGGGGAGCATGGACCTATAACATTAAGCTCCAATAAATTATAACTAAATAATTAAACTCTTTAATTATTATAGTTAATTTATTAATTCTGATATTTCTCCACTATAAATTTAGAATTGCACTCTTTATGTTATAAATATACTTTTACAGAAATCTTATTCTAAGCTGTCTATTGATATAACCATCTTACAATAGTTCAACCCTCTAATTAATTAGTTCATAAATTAGAATGGAACAATTACCATTTTACCTTTCTAATTTACTTCTTATTCCTTAAGTACCATTAATTCACTAGTGAATAATTAATCTATAATCTAATTATAGATTTGAGCTCAAAATCATTCAGTTCCAGAATTATCCCTTAAGGGAACTAATATACGATCCGTTAGGAAAGATTAGATTCTGTATTATTGATACATGTTCCCAGCCATCCATGATATTAAATCTCCAAAACAAAAGTCACTAGCCTCATTCTGTAAAGAGACCTTAACGAATGAATCAAAAGATTAACATGAACAGGAGTTCATGAACACTCCAGATTTAGGTTGATCTATAAATGATCATCAGTTATGATATAAATTACAAGTCTTTATTATTAAATAGTTTTTGGATAAAGACTTTTATCCATATCGGTCCATGTCATATATAATCATATTATATAAAACACCTTTACCGAGATGTCTCACCACATCAATAATCTGAATCTAGATTATTTGTATCAACATGATACTCAACAAACCGTACTTACAACCCCAATTAAAGAATTCCTTAACTTTAATTTGTTGTTGTTGACTATTTTTATTTATTCATGTGATCTTAATTCTCTCGTACTAATACAAGATCACATCCTCAATAATGAATATGGAATTTTTCTGATATTTACAAAATTATTCAAATAATAATTTAATAATCCAAATATAACAATAATAAACCATTGTATTTATTTATTCATAGAAATAAGAAATCTCTTTTACATGCTTTTAGGACATACTCCTAACAGTTCATATACTCTTTCATATATCCTTCGCGTGAGATGAACGACGTTTGTGCTTCGTGTTCCTTGAAGGGGCACAAAAGGCTCACCTTTTGAACGATATCTTAAAATAAATGAGGAAACAAAAAATTGGCCTTGGTGGTGTGTTTCTTGTAATTCATAAAGAAACACAAAAACCACCTAATTTTTGTTGTGATCCTACTTTGACCTTAAGATGAGATGAGGGCCAATCATTCCCCCTCGCGGATCCCAAGATTACCAAGGCTCATGATCTCCACCATCCATCCCAATTTGATCCAATGGCTAGAAAATCTTGATTTTCCTTATAAATACCCCATGTCCTGAACCCACTTCTTCACACCAACACCTATTTAGCTTAGTGGTATTTCCTTCAATATATATCTAGGAGCTCCAAGGTTATATCCTCCATAGAAGCATTCCTGTGGTAATTTTCTCCCCTTTTTATTTATTCATCCCCCTCCCCCCCCCTTTTTTGCTTATTTCTTCTCATATCAGGTTTGCATTGTAGTGCCGCGTTCTCTTGCTACTAAGGATCCGCTCTCGCTTGTCGCTCGGCCCTTCTTTACGCCCCCCAAAAGTCTGTCCTTGCACATCTGCGGATCCATACATCCACACCCGGGTATACCTTCCTCCTCCAATGATACACATGTTTCCTTTATCTTTTATACGAGGGTAGGGTCACTGGCTGAAATGCACCCATTCTTTAGAGTTTTTTATTCTCTTCTCTTATGGCCCTTCAAGTACATACGCATAGGTCCTTTTCTTATACCCCTCATACTCATGTTGTAGATATAGGGTTATCCTCACGTACATACATCCCCGATTCTTAGCTAGCCCATGGCGTATAGGCAGTGTTCTGAAGGTTCATCTAATATCGAATTTATCGAGTTGTTATCCTCCGACTTTAAGGCCGACGTTTGCAAACCCTCTAACCATGGGGGTGTGCGAATGCTCTACCTACAGAGACTGTCCTACCTTAGGCAGAAGGTGCGTGTCCTTGAGAAGGAACTCGAATCTATTACTAGTGATGAGGGTTTAGGTTTCTCCCCATGGCATGCGACGTACGTCTCCTAACTAAAATTAGCCCTTTAGGATTGTATATCTGAAATTACCTACCTAGAGGAAAACCTGCCCCTTGAGCCTTTTTCTTTATGTGGTGACGAGTCCTTAAGCCATAGGGGTCCCCTCCCTGAGGGTGTTGATTATGAACCCATCGAACCTGAGTTTCTTTCTATGATTTTCCCCACACTTCCTCACCTTCCCTCGGTCACACGTCCTAGGGTCAAGTAAGGTGTTAGTAGACGTAAGACGCATAGAGGACCTTCTAGGGGTTGAGGAAGTCTATTGCTCACAAATTGCCTGTCTCTGACTAGGTACCCGACATGGTGAGAAGGACTTTCGACAATCCCGAAGACGCAGGCATCATGTCCACTCTTACCAGTGTCAAGCTTGCCAACATGCTAAAGGCCTCTTCTTTGTCAAAGTACTTAACTACTTCGAGCTGGCACCCCTCCAACTGTCCCCCAAATCTTGGGTGGTGCTCAGTTGTTTATACGTGTTGTACAAACAAGTGCACTCTAGAGGGCCTTCCATGAGTGAGGTCCATCACCTTTACACCCTTAGGGCGAACCCATCAGCTCTAGAAGGTTGTGGCCTATACATGATTTCCCCTCGTGGAGGGCTCCATTTCCAACAGAGGCTCGTGGAAAAGTGACTTCTTCTTTTTCACCCCCAGTGTGTCCACCCAACATACGCGCTTCAACATTTCAAGTAAGCTAATTCCCACCTTGAGTTCGTATACGAGAAATTTCTCTTATACTCCTCTTTTTTCGGGTTTATCTAACTATGGTTATTTCTTTTTTCATGACCATAGGTCTCGTAGGGGTTGTCGCCCCCACCTTGAAATCATCGGCCCGTGATCGAGTGACGAAGATCCTTGATGTGTCGGCCTAGTGCAAACAAGCCTGTGCCCTTTTCACAGAGGGCAATCTTTATTCATACAAGCTGCTATCTCCGGATCAAGTTATCTCCTTATGCTTTGTCTCATCTAAATCACCATTCTGTGGATATATGGTCATGATGAAGACAATTATGATGAGGCAACTAATAAAGACTACGTTTACATGTCGGGTGATCATATGGACATGGAAGAGGAGGTGGAGTCCGAGAATTACTCATGCTTACGGTCCTTGGCTGGCAGGGTTAGGGATGTGGCTGACGATGGACACAATGATGACGTTACTTCTCAGGTTCCATCGTCGATGCCTGGTGGCAAGTCTGCTTTCAACACCCATGCTCCCCCTTCTATGCCTAAGAGGAATTTTGTCATTCCTTCTTTTGATGAGGCCCTTCCACCCTCGGGGGGCGCTCGAGGCGGGTGTCTTCGGGCACCTCTCTTTCTAAAGAGGTGACTCCACGCCCCTCTACCCCTCGTGAATCTGCAGATGGATCAGGACTTTATTGGTCTCCTTCCTTTTCGAAGCATGCCTCGACGGGTACACATGTTTCCCCCCGTCGAGCTTATGCTTCAGCTTCTGGAGGCCATCCTTTGGCAAGCCAGTATGGGGAAGCCATGAGCCATTACATGGGCAACATTCCTGAAGGTGAGTGGGGGTCTATGCACAACATTCCCGATGCCGAGTTGGGAGAGGCTTATATGCGAGCCTCCTTGCAGGTATTTGTCAAAACACTCGATGTATGTTTTTTCGATTTTGATATTGTTTGGTCCTTGAGGTTTTATTTGATTTCTCTGTCCTTACTTAGGCTTCTATCCTGGGTCACTGGCTTGTCGCCTCTTCATCCACACAATGGCTACAGCTTAAGGTCGAGGGGGCAATAAGGAATCTCTTGATGGCCGAGGCAGAAAAGGATAGTTTGTCCACACGGGTCCGTGACTTGGAGGGTCAACTTGCCGAGGCGGTTTGTCAAAGAGACGCTGCATTAGCCAAGGCTGCATCGACTTATCACTCCAACACTAGGCTTGAGGCTACCATCCATACTCTAAATGAGAATATTACTGCACTTGAGGCTGAACTTGTAAATGCCGAGAATGACATAATTGAGCGCACGCTGCACGCCGTATGGCTGACGTCAACCTATCTCCCTTTGGAGATTATACAATCGGGGAAATCTCTGAGTGGAAACGTCAGGGTAGAAACCTGTAGATCCCTCTTCAAGGCTTATTTGCATACATATATGTTGCTTCCGTGTAATCCTCCATATTGTTTTCTTCTTTTGGTTATCAAACTTAAGGGACTTTAGTAAGTCCCTCTTGTTATTATTTTTTGATGAATTTCTTATCTCTTCCTTGGATTGATGATGATAGTCTTTTTGGTGCACCTTGACTATACTTGTAAGGACATGTTAACCCCATGGGTTCTCAGTATCCTTTTATATTCTTTGCATACGCTTGTTATTTCTTGCGAAAAGCGTCCTTCTCGTCATTATGCATAGTACTATTTTTACAAGGGTCTCTTTTAGGACCCTTTTTTGCTAGACGGCTTGGTGGCCGTTCTAGGCTTATTGGTGGATGCTCTTCCTGAGGCCTTTCCTCTCGTGGAGGTATCAACCTTTATTAGGAGGCTCTTTTTGTAGGACCTTTTGACCCTCTTGATGTTCATAAGGGTAGCTAATCATCGTGAACTCAAGAGATGCCTTGCAAGGTTTTCTTCCTTATTTCATTTTTTTTATAAGGGTATCTTTCATAACACTTTTTGGCCGTATACTCTGCCCCCAAGTGGTTGACGAGATTTATCTTGATAGGCACTTTGATCATTTTGCTCATGCACTTTGATAATTCCAATTGGTGATAGGTACAGGGGAGTTATATATGTTGTAACGCCCTACTACCTTAGGGTCGTCACTAAGTGAGTTTAAAATGTGCATTTATCTTGCTAATCAAGAATTTAAGACAAAAGTGTAGTTAAACCATAAAGAGAGTCTTATACTTTGAAAATAATCCCATTCATTGAAAATTATAAAGCATTTAACATTTGGGATCCCAAAATACTGTTTAAAAATATTTACAACTCAAAAATATAATTAAAGTCGACTAAACGACAAAATTAGGCTTAATACAATCTTCTCCCAAAAACACCCCTGGCCGTGGTAGCCAGGTAGGCCAAACATGTATGCGTCGCTTCACGCTCTCCGTAATCATGGTTGGTCGACTTTCCCCTTGCCCTTACCTGAACCACAGAGCACCCGTGAGCCGAAGCCTAGCAAAAAAACTCACTCAAACAGATAACATATGCATATCTTTCACTTAACACATAGTCGAACCGCCAATAGGCTAAACACATACGGCCATGCCATCCAAGGCGCTTTACCAGGCCCTGGGTTCGCGGTCTGCACCATGAGGATATCCCAGGTATCCTTTAGGGTCTCACCCTGGCAACTCGCACTCCGCATGCTAAACGCTGCTCCCGGCCCCTTGCCGTTCTCGACCTTCGCCGTTCCCGACCCTTGCCATTCCCAGATCTTGTCGTTCCCGGATCTTGCCGTTCCCAGCTCTTGCCGTTCATTCACATGTATGCACACAAAGCATAATTAAACAAGCACCTAAACATGTATTAACATAATCAATGGGGCTACACCCTGCACACAATCATATAGGGTCGTGCCTTGCAACACAACTATGGGGCCTCGCCCTACTCTATGGGTATAGCAGTTTTCTTACCTGTGTCCCGAGCTTGTTGGGCACCGAAATCCTAAGCACAATCCTTTAATCTGAGCATCGCTGAAAACCTAGTCACAACACATACATAGCACTCTCATTACTAATCAATTCATAATCATCTCCCAGAACCAATCCCGTGCTCTCAGGACCTCCCGTTTCCCCACACAAGGTAGCGAAAGAGTCCCCGAGCCCCCTGAGCCAAAACCCTAAAAACTCAATTTCCCCCTTTTTCTGAAATTGGCCTAGCGCCGCGGCACAGCCCTATAGGGGCCGCAGTGCCCAGAATGGTCCCCATCTCCTAATTCAACCTAGCGTCGTGACAAGGAAGAACAGGGTCGCAATGCTCATACACGAACCCAATAAACTGGGTTTTTCTCAACATTTTTCCCGAGCCAAAACTCTTCCAAATCAATACCCAAGTACACCCAAGCCCCCAATTTGACCTAAAATGTAATGCCCCAACTCCAGGGATCTTTACGGTGCACATTGCAAACAGTGCCAAACTCGCTAATCGAGTCATTTGGCCATAAACGTGTAACTAAGTATGATTAGCGGTTTAGGGATTAAAAATTTCAGTTAAGAAACAATGCTCCACTAGAACGTTTACTGTATACATTGGGATCCCAAAAATATAATTTAAAGGTTTATTACAACAAAATATTTGCAACCAGCCAATCTAAGCGGCAAAACAGGGTTTAGCCCTGGTTCCTTTCCTTCAAACCTCGGTCGTGGCAGTCGAGCAGCTGCATATGTACACATCGTCACCTAAGCTCTCCAACTCAAGGATGGTTCAACTTTATTTTTCCTTTACCTGCACCACAAAGCACCCGTGAGCCGAAGCCCAGCAAGAAAACTCAACATTTCATATAAACGTTATCAAATGATTATCATTATAATCACACAGATCTTATAGCTCTTAAACAGATGAGTGAATATTACTTTGAGGTTCTAGAAAACCATACTAGGTGACTGACAAGAAAGTCACTAATTTAAACAGAAGAGCGGCTGCTTGGTAAGCCACTAGCCTTAATCAGACAAGAGATTAATAGGTAAGTCTCTAACTTTAAACAGAAGAGTGGCTGCTAGGTAAGCCACTAGCCTTAAATAGACAAGAGACTGATAGGTAAGTCTCTAACTTTAAACAGAAGAGTGGCTGCTAGATAAGCCACTAGCCTTAACAGATGAGTGACTGATAGGTAAGTCACACAAATGCTTATAATAATCATCGAACTTGAGGTCGGTCTGGCATTAATGCTCTTTGAGTCATCCAATGCAAATATCGATTAGATCTAATCTTTATTGGCTTGCGTTGAACACGCTAAGGTCATCCTGACTTATGAGTCAGCACCGTGTGACCAGTGCCCAGTACCACTGCCGAACCTGACTAATGAGTCACAACTTCACAGTTGATACTAACACCTTTGCCAATTCTGACTAATGAGTCAGTACCATGCACAAGTAAGCATTGCTACCAAACATATGTCATATATCGAATATTAAAATGTAGGGCATTCAACATGCTTACTTAACAGTTACTAGCATAATTATGATCATGCACAAACACAGAGACTCAGGCTATGATCAATCTCACAGTCAATACTCATGGCATGCCCTAATCACATGTTTCTTGTGCATCACATGCATCACACTTAATCATCCAGCATGCCTCAATAATTACTGTATGCAAGTGAGCAAGATTGCCAAGCATTCAATATGCTATCAATGTTTACATTTAAACATCCAACATGCATCAAGAATAACCATCCATGTCACATATGGGGTGTAGTTTTCTTACCTCAGGTTCGAGCAAGAACTAGTAAAAGAACAACCCTTGAGAACGATCAATCCTTTGATCCTTTAGCGGTCACCTCAAGCTTGATTTAGACCCATTTCAATGGATTGAACCAAAGTCCTAAGCCCCCACCTTTGATCTCCTAGCTTGTTACCTCAAGTTGGCTCTCAAAAATTGAAAGGAAGAAAGAGGAGAAATGGTGTATGGGAAGGAGAGAAGAAATGAAGATGAGGATGCTCTATTTTCAACAATTCCACAGCCTTCTAAACTCAAGGGCTGATATAAATCTTAGGGGTGAAAAGACCATTGTGCCCCTAGGTCAAATAAAGGCTTCTAAAGACTCCCAAGGGTGAAATCGTCATTTCCCGCCTATCTCGTTAATTATAATTAACACTCTCCAATATTCGTTATTCTCAATATTCTCAAACACCAATAATTCATATCCCGCTACCCTCTAATTCCCGGCAACGTTCTAATCACCAAATTACCCCGAGACTCACTCCGAGCCCCAAACTTAATCCCGTTATGACTAGACCGAAAACTTGCATTCCATGATCGTCTCATGCCGAATGGCTCGAACCAATCCACATATAATGTGGTATTATTTATAATTCACCCACATGCATGAAAATGCACAATCACGCCCTCAACGAGCCAAATTACCAAAATGCCTTATAATTAAAATGAACCCATATGCATGCATTTACCATCATATAATAATATAATTCACATAAACATGCATATAATCATTAAATATTATAATAAATCAATTATGGCCCTCCCAGTTTCCTAATCAAGGTCCTAAACCTTATTAGGAAATTTGGGGCATTACAACTATCCCCTCCTTACAGAAATTTCGTCCTCGAAATTTATCTATACAGCCTGGAATAAGAATTATGCACAATTGACTCCAGTTTCCCAGATTATTCTCTTGACCTTACTGTTTCTGCAACATACTTTAACCCAAAGTACACTTTGTTCCTCAGAACCTTATTACTTCTGTTACAATCTGAACTAGCTATTCCCTACCGGAATACTTAACCTTCAGATTCTTCTAACTCAACTCATGAACTCCTTTCAACCCATGTCCACTGCATGGAAGTACATAACACACTGTATACAACTGACAATGCCAAAGATAAGGCTGATCCAAAATCAACCTGACTAGTCCCATCAAAAATTCAAACTGTCAAATAATCAGGATTCAAACTGTTATAATTTCTTAGAGCTCAACTTACCCTTAACTCATCACCCCTTTCCATGGTGATACTTTTGGAGAAGATATAACCTTCTACCTGGAATTCTATGTTCATGCTTTTCAATTCAGCAAAACTTTTCCATTTACATCCATCTCCATCTCAGGCCACCATTAAAAAGCTTTCATATCTTGTCACATTCCCATGATACCTGAATGAAGAGAATAGCATAAGATTCATCTGGAATCTCCCAATTAATCTCAGTATCCATCGGATTCCAAATCCGACCCTATACCACAACAAATTCATATCTGACACTGCATAACTCTTAGCTACATCACAATAATACTTTTCATTAAACAGCTGCCTAAACTCTTTCCAATCCATCACAGCTGTGTCTCGTGTCTGGGATACTACTTCCCACCACGTCCGGGCATCATCCCGCAATACATATGTCGCACAAGCCACCCTATCGTGACCTACCAGCCCCATACTGTCAAGAATGGAACTGATCATGGCCATCCATTGCTCAGCTCTGAATGGATCTAGGCCTCCCTCGAAGACTGGAGGGTAATACTCCTGGAATCTTCCACAGAGAAATTCTCATCTGCTCTCAAACCTAGGCTGAGCCAAAACTGATGCCACTCCTGGCATAACCAAGGAAGAAGTGTTCCCCAACAGACTCTGCTATTGCTTCAAACACATAATCTCTTCCTCATGCCTCTGCAATCTTGATTGCAAATCTGTGATCATCTGTTGAAAACTCATAGGAACAGATGAAGAACTAACACCCTGGCTGTAACCCCCAGGCTCTGTATAGCCACCACCAGATCTCATTATCTGCCTTGGATATAAACCTGCTGATTGAATCTGCAGTCAATAACTTGACTCATTAATCATGACGAGCATATCAAGAGCTTTCCCCACGGGGACAGTCTTACAACACCACAATCACAAACCACTTGCAATGCTAAAACATGCCCGCGGCATTCATATGTTAATCATGTTCCCTACTCTTCAATCATTCATATCATGCCTCCAACTCCAGCATGCAAATATTACAATTATATATTCATGGAGCAGGTAATCATATGATCACAATCATATACATAATCACGGAGCATATAATCATATAGTCAAGAGTTTAGCCTGACTCTTATCAAAATCTCATGCTCCCTAATACAATGTGTAGGTAAAGCATTTACATTCTATTTAAGCAGTTAAGCACATAACTACAAAAATAGTTACCATTCCCTAAGTGAAGCTATCTTCAGTGATGAGTGTACATGCCCAGCTTGTCTTCAGGAACCCATAAACCTTGACAGGCTCTGATACCAAAATTGTAACGCCCCAACTCCAGGGACCGTTATGGTGCACATTGCAAACAGTGCCAAACTTGCTAATCGAGTCATTTGGCCATAAACGTGTAACTAAGTATGATTAGTGGTTTAGGGATTAAAAATTTTGGTTAAGATAGAACGTTTACTGTATACATTGGGATCCCAAAAATATAATTTAAAGGTTTATTACAACAAAATATTTGCCACCAGCCAATCTAAGCGGCAAAACAGGGTTTAGCCCTGGTTCCTTTCCTTCAAACCTCGGCCGTGGCGGTCGAGCAGCTGCATATGTACACATCGTCACCTAAGCTCTCTAACTCAAGGATGGTCCAGCTTTATTTTCCCTTTACCTGCACCACAAAGCACCCGTGAGCCGAAGCCCAACAAGAAAACTCAACATTTCATATAAACGTTATCAAATGATTATCATTATAATCACACAGAGCTTATAGCTCTTAAACAGATGAGTGAATATCACTTTGAGGTTCTAGAAAACCATACCGGGTGACTGACAAGCAAGTCACTAATTTAAACAGAAGAGTGGCTACTAGGTAATCCACTAGCCTTAATCAGACAAGAGACTGATAGGCAAGTCTCTAACTTTAAATAGAAGAGTGGCTGCTAGGTAAGCCACTAGCCTTAAATAGACAAGAGACTGATAGGTAAGTCTCTAACTTTAAACAGAAGAGTGGCTGCTAGGTAAGCCACTAGC
This sequence comes from Humulus lupulus, assembly GCF_963169125.1. NCBI lineage: Eukaryota > Viridiplantae > Streptophyta > Magnoliopsida > Rosales > Cannabaceae > Humulus > Humulus lupulus. The sequence continues at coordinate 74,872,983 of NC_084794.1, read as the reverse complement.
CTTAAATAGACAAGAGACTGATAGGTAAGTCTTTAACTTTAAATAGAAGAGTGGCTGCTAGGTAAGCCACTAGCCTTAACAGATGTGTGGCTGATAGGTAAGTCATACAAGCGCTCATAATATTCATTGAACTTGAGGTCGGTCCGGCATTAATGCTCTTTAAGTCATCCAATGAAGATATTGATTAGATCTAATATTTATTGGCTTGCATTGAACACGCTAAGGCCGTCCTGACTTATGAGTCAGCACCGTGTGACCAGTGCCCAGTACCACTGCCGAACCTGACTAATGAGTCACAACTTCACAGTTGATACTAACACCTTTGCCAATTCTGACTAATGAGTCAATACCATGCACAAGTAAGCATTGCTACCAAACATATGTCATATATCGAATATTCAAACGTAGGGCATTCAGCATGCTTACTTAACAGTTACTAGCATAATTATGATCATGCACAAACACAGAGACTCAAGCTCTGATCAATCTCACAGTCAATACTCATGGCATGCCCTAATCACATGTTTCTCGTGCATTACATGCATCACACTTAATCATCCAGCATACCTCAATAATAACTATATGCAAGTGAGCAAGATTGCCAAGCATTCAATATGCTATCAATGTTTACATTTAAACATCCAACATGCATCAAGAATAACCATGCATGTCACATTTGGGGTGTAGTTTTCTTACCTCAGGTTCGAGCAAGAACTAGTAAAAGAACAACCCTTGAGAAAGATCAATCCTTTGATCCTTTAGCGGTCACCTCAAGCTTGATTTAGACCCATTTCAATGGATTGAACCAAAGTCCTAAGCCCCCACCTTTGATCTCCTAGCTTGTTACCTCAAGTTGGCTCTCAAAAATTGAAAGGAAGAAGGAGGAGAAATGGTGTACAGGAAGGAGAGAAGAAATGAAGATGAGGATGCTCTGTTTTCAACAATTCCACAACCTTCTAAACTCAAGGGCTGATATAAATCTTAGGGGTGAAAAGACCATTGTGCCCCTAGGTCAAATAAAGGCTTCTAAAGACTCCCAAGGGTAAAATCGTCCTTTCCCGCCTATCTCGTTAATTATAATTAACACTCTCCAATTCTCGTTAGTCTCAATATTCTCAAACACCAATAATTCATATCCCATTACCCTCTAATTCCCGGCAACGTTCTAATCACCATATTACCCCAAGACTCACTCTGAGCCCCGAACTTAATCCCGTTATGACTAGACCGAAAACTTGCATTCCATGATCGCCTCATGCCGAATGGCTCGAACCAATCCACATATAATGTGGTATTATTTATAATTCACCCACATGCATGAAAATTCACAATCACGCCCTCAACGTGCTAAATTTCCAAAATGCCCTTATAATTAAAATGAACCCATATCCATGCATTTACCAACATATAATAATATAATTCACATAAACATGCATATAATCATTAAATATCATAATAAATCAATTATGGCCCTCCCGACCTCCTAATCAAGGTCCTAAACCTTATTAAGGAAATTTGGGACATTACATAAAACTTCACATAAACAGTATAACAACTTATGAACACCAGAAACACACTCAAACACTCCTCCAAACTCAGAATCACAAAGTGTTTTAAAACTTTATAAAACTTAAACCACTAACCATAAAACTTAAACCATATCAGAATATAAACCTTAGAAATGCATGAAACTCTTACCTCAAGTAGAAATTCGACCTTGAGCTACTTTCCCAATCAAATTCCAAGCTCAAATACACTAATCCCAAGCTGAACTTCACTCCAACAATCCACAAGAAAAAACACAATTCAACTCTTAAACCATAACATTCTTGGTTGAATTCCACAAGATATCCACTTAAAATCCTTAGCTCAAATATGCAGAGAAACCTCTAGCTTCCTTGGCTTGATTCCCACTTAATCCCACAAAAATCAGAGGTCCTTCCTTCTTGGTTTCTGGTTCTCTCTAGAGCTCCCAAACACAACCCTTGTATAAGCCAAAATGAGGAAACGTACCAAAACTTTCCTTAGCCAAAGTCTATCTACTACCTAAGCCAAATGACCCAATTGCCCTCCCTTCTAACTTAGATTCTAACTAATCCTCAAGGGCAGCCTAGACTTTTCCTTAACATCTTGCAAGAATGCCACATTCCCACTTATAACAACTATCCTCACGAGTTACCTATAGTTACCCGAGTTACCAAACTACCACTAACCACTAATTATTCCCACTGATGACTATCTGGCCAAACCGCTCCCTAGGACTGTCTCGGACCGTGCAACACAATTATATCTCCACTCAAACGTGGTACCAATCACAACATATATATATACAAATATTGCATTTATGCCCTCAACGAGCTAAAATTACAAATACGCTCCTAGCAACCAAATGGGGCCCACATGCATATTTAATTCCCCTAAACATGCATTTCCAATCACATATTTATCAAATTCACATATTAAAGAAATAATTCAATTATTGCCCTCCAGGCACGCTAACAAAGGCCCTAAGCCTTATTAGGAAATTTGGGACGCTACATATGTGCTCACGAAAATGAGGAGTGTGTCCCGCCAATAAGAAACATATTCATTAAAAATAAGTAGAGTACATATGTATCTATGGCAATGTTGTTCTTACTGTTGGAATTTTATGCCCTAGTTAAAACCCAAATTCTTTGTAATCTCATTATTATCAATAAAAGAATAGAAATCATTTTTTTGACTTGGTCAATCACTTTGCTCACATGTTTTGTTTTCATGATTATTTGTTTAATATAAACTTATATTAAATCCTGAGCATATAGCTAATTGTATTTATAGTGACGTAATCACAATAGAATATAAATATTGTTATATGTTCAAAATAAGTTAGTCCTAAGATTAGTCAGTGCACAGGATTTACACTGACTGGCCAATCTACGATATGATCTACTTATACATTATAGTGTTATGTTCTTTCCAGAACATTAGCAAAGTAGATAAGATCGGATGTATTTGTTACATCGGACAGGACCGATATTGACAGTTGATAAGATAAGTAAACATACCGTTATTATCTATTCTAGTCATATCATATAGTTGACCATAGGTCAATTCAATCTCAATTATGAGTGGTTAGTATTCTAACTGATTGTATTATTTGAGTTCTTTGACTTGTTCGTTGCTAGCTTACCCTACAAACTAGCCCATACTTACATCTTGGGAACTCAGTAGTATAATTGAGTGGGAGTGTTAATCATAGATATGAACATCTATAACTTCTGATGAAGAAGTGAAACGATGGTTTCCTTTTAGATTGGTTCAAGGTGTTAAATGATAGAGATCTAAATTAGTTTACTGAAATATCATTTACAAGGAACTAAGTGTTTTAAGGATAAAATACAATGAAGGGTAAAACGGTATTTTAGTCTTATCTCATTGTAGACCGTCTATAGAGGATTGAGTGACAATTTTGGTTGTAACAATGGATAATTAATAGCGTATCTATATTTATTATAGAGTGTTTTATGAATTCAAGAGTGTAATTCCGAGTCTATAGTGGAGTCACGAGGAATTAATAAGTTAGTAAATTTATTTGTTAGATTTATGATAACTTATTGGAGCTTGATTTCATAGGCCCATGGTCCCCATTGTACCTTGGATTAAATCATCTAGATAGTCTCAATTAATTAATAAATAAGTTTAAATCATTATAAATAATTAATTTGATAAAGGATTTAAATAATTATTTATTTAATTAAATCAATAGAAAATAATACAGGCCTTGATTTTAAGTCCAATAGGCTTATAATCAAATGGGAAATTTCACGGGCCTAAAGCCCATGATAATTTCGACCTAGGGCTGTTAATTGGCTATTATTTTATTCATTTTTTTAATTAAATTAAATGGCCTAATTGAGTCTATAAAAGGAGTGTTTAGAGAGAAGTCAAAACACAAGTTTGACAAGTCACAATTTAGATTTTCTGATAGGTTTTAAATTCTCTCTAAACACAAGTTATTTTCTAAGCCTCTTTGTTATTTTCTCTTCTTCTCTCTATATCTATCTCATGTGTTGAGAATTGCCCACACTAGTCTAGGTGATTCTAAGGATACATTGGAAGACTGTGAAGAAATTAGAAGAACGGTTTAGTTTCTTGATAATACTCTGCGACAGAAAGGATACAAGAGTTCGAGAAACTGAAAAAAATGACTATTTCATTCCGCTGCGTATACTGTAACTATTCTTATCATTGTTTCTCTTTGAATTCAATTTTAGAAATATGTTCTAGGTTATCTCATATTAATTTGTTTAATATTAGATCTACATGAAAATAAATAAAGATCTTGTATAAGTTTCCTAACAACTGGCATCAGAACCTTTGGTAATCTTTATTTTCATGCAAGAACATGCTTAAAATTGGATTATTTGATGTGTTTGAATAATTGGATGGATTTTCATGTTTTTATGAAGCATATTGATTTTATGTGATTATTAGCAATTTTTAGGTTATTTTGTTGTGTTTTCTATGCTATTAATTTTTATATATGCTTTACTTTGTGTAAAACATGTTAAAAATTAATTAGAAAATTGTTTTTGTTTGACAAATTGCTGAAAACATGTTTTGGCCTGGCTGCCCATTAATGCGCGCACCTGCGAACACGCTAGCGCGTATTCCCGCACGCGCCACCCGCGCACACACCCGCGATGAACAGTACTGGGTACTATTCATCGGGTTTTTATTTTTTTTAAAGTAAAGAAAAATAAAAATTGCGAAAATTAATTATTTATAATCAAAGCCAAAAAATATCATATTTGTTTTTGTATTTAAAATTGGTTTTTTAAAAAAAAAAGATATTTTTGTTAGTTGAGATTTAAATAATTAGATATTTTCTACAAATATTCAAATTCAAATTTAAAAATAGAATAACAACTTAATTTAAAATCTTTTAATATATTAAAATATTAGAATTAATATATCGAATATTTAAGATATTTTCTTTTAAATTCTTGATATTTTTATTAAATCTTTATTTGAAAATATAAATATGTGTTTATTCTATAGTTTTTAATATTTAAATTTTTTAAATTTGAAATTTGTTAGTTAGTTATTTTCATGGATATTTGAATTTGTTTAACTGTTTTAAGATATTTTAGGGTTGTTATAACTAGTTATATTTTATTTTTTAAAATGGTTAAAATATTAGTTAATAGAAAGACAAGATATTTTTTTTGAAAAATTGTTTAGATATTGATTTTAAAATTAAAAATTGGCTAAATTTTAAAAAATATCATTTTTTTTTCAGCCAATTAATAAAATAATTTTTTAATAAATGAGATATAAATTAACTTTGGTTAATTGTTAATAAATCCTATTTAAATTAAATTAATATTTTTTTCAAATTAACCTAAACCAAGTTGATTGTTGATAAATGAAATTTAAATTAACTATTGTTAATTGTTGACTTATTTTTTGTAAATTTTTTATTAATTTGAATTTTTTGATAAATTCTAGATAATTAATTGTGGTATTTTTGCATAAATTCATAGAATTGCTCATATAGTAAGATGATTAGGCCCATCCAATTATAACATGTTTGTTTGCACTATATGTGGTATTTTTGCAATTGAGCTTAGATGCATATAGTTGCCCATATATTTGTTAGATATATATATTATCTTGCCAAATAAAATATTTATAAAATGATAGGTTTTATTTGGGTCCATTAGAAAATGTAAAGTTTAAATTCCTCTCTTGTGGGTGATTCCACTTGTGAATACCCATTTGCTTTGCATGACTATAGTGAGCCTAATCAATTAATAACAATTATTAAAATGAAGGTTTAAATTCCTGCCTTTTGGACCTTGTATGGAAGATTAGGGACATTTATAGTGGGAATGACATACTGGACCCAGCCCTCCTCCATACAAGCCCTGTTGACGCCATTTTTCGTCAACAGTGAAAGAAGAGCACATAAACAATAAACAGTAATGGCCAATAAAAATACGATAATACGAAACACGATTTTTACGTGGTTCAGCAGTTAAATCTGCCTAGTCCACGAGTCTTTCTTATTAAGACTTAAGAATATCTCTGAAAATCCTTCAAAGATGAATTCTCCAGAGTTTTCCTTAAGCTCACAAAAGTTCGGCCCCTTACAATAGTGCATGACCTCTCTATTTATAGAGAAGATTGTAGAATACTATCCCACATATTTTGGGTAGTTACTCTTTTTATGCAAATAAATTAAATGGCCTTAAATGCCTGCAATCCGATATAAAAGGAAACGTCCCCTGAAGACCAGGGGGCATATAACTAATCAAATAATATCCCCTGATTGTAGGGGATTTACAGTAATAAATGTAGACCGCGTCTCTTATTGACGACTCATTAGGATATTCAAGGTTATTGTTGACGGTGAAATCTCGTCAACGAAATTAGGTCGGAAAACTCAAAGGTAAATGCAGCGATGTTTAGATAAGAACTTAGAATTAACTTATGAAAGGATAAACACAGATGAACAATGGAGTGAAAAATGTATATTGCTTAATAGCCTCTGCATACAATGAATTTTCCAACCCCCTTCTCTGTGGAAGTGGGGTTCATTTTATAGTAGGCTCTAATGGCCCTGGGTACATGGTGGTCCAGGGGACCAGATGGTACACGAGTACACTAACAGAAGAGTGGTTCCAGGGGTAGTGGTGTCAGCTCTGGTACAAGGTCAGAGATCATGGGAACACCTCACCTTCTGTACCTGGTCATGCCTCCACTACCTGCCTGGTACGGGTGTCAGAGGAGTGGCTGGTGAGGACAACAGATGATACTTTGTTCGTACCTCCACTACTTATCTGACGTGGGTACTATGTCCGTACTCTAACTCCTTTCAGTTCGTCAGTGGACTCCGTACCTCATGAGATCAATGCCAAACGACCCTCATTTGAAAGGCATAGATGCGAGGCGGTAATGACCCATGCACTGGTCGTGCCTTGCAAGGCTCCTAGTGGCGAGGGGCCTAGCTATACTTGTCTCCTTGCGGCATGGATCCAAACTAGTGACGTGATGGTGCAATGGCCTCCTGAGAAGATGGTAGCCAACGGGCCTCGCGGGGGCGCGCGCGCATGATGGCCTCGTTGGGGGCGCGCGCATGAAGACCTTGCTGGGGGTGCGCGCTTGACGGCCTCGCTGGGGGCACGCACGCATGAGGGCCTCGCTGGAGGCGCGCGGCTGATGGCCTCGCTGGGGGCGCGCGCATGAGGGCCTCGCTAGGGGCGCGTGCCTGATGGCCTCGCTAGGGGGCGCGTGCCTGATGGCTTGAGGACCCAATGAGAGTCCAGGTGTATCGGGGTCTTAGTGCGTTCTTTGGGTCTTTTATAAGCGTGGAATATTGAACATCCACAGGTGTATGTCCCGGGCGTCTTTGGCAGCGTTTACGCGTATGAGTGCATCTTGACCCATGAGCATGTCAGCCTTGCGTGGGCACGTCGGACCTCACTATGTGAGGGCCTTGTGCACCTATCCTCTTGCAGTATTCATTGTGGCCCCTTAGCTTAACAGGGCCAAACCTTGTGGCTCATAATGTGTTGTTTCTCATGAGATGATCTCCTGTATTCAACAAGGCCTACAGGCTCGAGCCCAATAGCATGAATAAGTGACCTTTATCCCTATGTTTCGACCAGGGACTAAAGAGTTTTTATTTGGTGGATTTTTGGCATCCACACTTGCCCCCCAGTCTATAGGGAGGCCTTTAGGCGTTCTTGTAGACTCTTCTCTTCCTTTTTATATTCCCTCTTTTTTCTCTTTTTTTTTTGGTATTCATCATGCTCTAGGTCCTTTGGAGCCCCGCGAAAGGGGGTTCGGTAGGTCTCTCTTTGGTGCACCTTGATTGTATCTATAAGGATATATTGACCCCTTGGGTTCTAGTTATCCTTTTATATATTTTCGCGCGCGCTTATTATTTGTTGCGAGAAGCGTCCTTCTCGTCATTAGGCATAGTACTATTTTTGCAAGCGTCTTCTTTGAGACCATTTTTGGAAGCGTCTACTTTGAGACCCCTTTTTCATGCGTCTACTTTGGAGACCTTTTTTGTGGGCATCTACTTATGAGACCCTTTTTGCATGCGTCTACTTTGGAGACCCTTTTTGCAAGCGTCTACTTATGAGACCCTTTTTGGAGGCGTCTGCTTTTGAGGTGATCTCCCCTCGGGTGGGGGACTTTCATGGCTAGATGGTCTTCGTTCGATCTCAAACTTGGTCAGCGACCCCTCTAGCACGATGCCCTCCTTCTATATGGAATCCCCAGACCTATTGGTAGTATGGACACTGGAGGAAGGTTCGCTTTCTTCGACATGGAAGTTCTTATGGCCCTCTTCCACACGTATGTACTTCTGTGTTCTCTCAAAGAAGTCGTCCAAATTCGAGACTTCTCTTTTGAGCATGTTACTCCATAACTTGCTTCCTGGACGAACTCCGGCTGTAATAGCCATCTTTAGCTCTGCTTTGGTTAAATCTCCCACCTTTGTTGCTTCTATACCGAACCTATGGATGTAGTCCTTCAAACTTTCATTCTCGCCTTGTTTGATGTTAGCGAGGGTGGTAGTTTGCATGATGTAGTCACACGCTGCATGGTGTTTCTGAAGAAATTCATCAGAGAATTGTTGCCATGACTTGATTGTTCCTGGCCTTAACCTCCTGAACCACTTGTATGCCACTCCTTTAAGCGTAACGACAAAGCAATGACACTTTGCTCTGCTATTGACCCCTCTTAACCTCATCAAGTTATTGAAGGAGTCTAAGTGATATTTTGGGTCTGTAGTACCCTCGTACGGAGTCATGCGAGGCTCTCTGAAGCCAGTGGGCATTTGCTCAGCCTAAATCTCCCTTTTGAAGGGTGAATCACGGTCGAATTCTCCGTCATCCATGCGCCCCCCAAGTGCTGTGGTGATCTTGCCTCGAGGGCTTCGCATTTTGGTGTCTAGCCCCCTCCTCTTTTTGCGTAAGGAGTTTTGCGGGGTCTCGGGCTGATCCCTTGCCTTGGTTGTGTCCCTCGGTGGAACCGCGGGGGGTACGTCTCTTACTTTTGACCTCTCCCCATGGAGCTCTTTTCTTAGGCCAGGGGGTGCCTCTTTCGAGGGGACTTCGGCCTCGTTCTTTCGACCATCACCTTCCCTCCGCCTTTGCTCCTGGGGACCTTTTGTTGGCCTAGGTCCCCCCTGATACTTTGTTTGGGGGGTTTTACTGGTGGAAAGTTGGGTTCCCCCATCATCTATGGGGACAGTGCTTTCCCCTTTTCCATGCTCCTTCCCTTTACGCATAGGAGGGGGTGTGCTTGACTTTCCTCGCAGTAGGTCGTTTAAAACCTCTTGCATGTTCTCTATCTGGGTTTCCAGCCTTTGAGTCTTTTTATGTAACTCTTGAATCTCATCCCTGTAGAGGCGAGTCCTTGAGCTTGAACTTACTGAGCGTACCCCGGGACTCTTGCTTGGCCCGTGCGTTGATGGACCTGGGTCTTGGTGGCCTAAGCGTGGTGCTACCGGGGGTCGGTGAAGTGAATGCACTGGCAGCTCCAAATGACCTCCGTCGGGCTGGATGGTCGGGGATGATGCTTCCTTCTCCTCCCTTGGGGGAAGAGACTCCTCCGGTCTGCCTCCATGCTTAGGCGGAGGGGGGTCTTTCTGGGTAGCCCTCTGCTCTACTTCATCCTGGAGAACCACATCATCTTGTATTTGCCATAGGCGTTTTGAACGTCTTAGCATCTTTCTTTGCTGGAAATGATGGAAGAACGCTGGCTTGATGCTTGTTCTTCCCACAGACGGCGCCAAACTGTTGATGGTGAAATCTCGTCAACGAAATTAGGTCAGAAAACGCAAAGGTAAATGCGGCGATGTTTAGATAAGAACTTAGAATTAACTTATGAAAGGATAAACACAGATGAACAATGGAGTGAAAAATGTATATTGCTTAATAGCCTCTGCATACAATGAATTTTCCAACCCCTTTCTCTGTGGAAGTGGGGTTCATTTTATAGTAGGCTCTAATGGCCCTGGGTAAATGGTGGTCCAAGGGACCAGATGGTACACGAGTACACTAACAGAAGAGTGGTTCCAGGGGTAGTGGTGTCAGCTCTGGTACAAGGTCAGAGATCATGGGAGCACCTCACCTTCTGTACCTGGTCATGCCTCCACTACCTGCCTGGTACGGGTGTCAGAGGGGTGGCTGGTGAGGACAACAGATAGTACTTTGTTCGTACCTCCACTACTTATCTGACGTGGGTACTATGTCCGTACTCTAACTCCTTTCAGTTCGTAAGTGGACTCCGTACCTCATGAGATCAATGCCATGTGACCCTCATTTGAAAGACATAGATGCGAGGCGGTAATGACCCATGCACTGGCCGTGCCTTGCAAGGCTCCTAGTGGCGAGGGGCCTAGCTATACTTGTCTCCTTGCGGCATGGATCCAGACTAGTGACGTGATGGTGAAATGGCCTCCCGAGAAGATGGTAGCCCACGGGCCTCGCAGGGGTGCGTGCGCATGATGGCCTCGCTGGGGGCGCGCGTATGAGGACCTTGCTGGAGGTGCGCGCTTGACGGCCTCGCTGGGGGCGCGCACGCATGAGGGCCTCGCTGGAGGCGCGCGGCTGATGGCCTCGCTGGGGGGGCGCGTGCCTGATGGCCTCGCTAGGAGGCACGCGCGCAGGAGGGCCTCGCTGGGGGCGTGCACGCATGAGGGCCTCGCTGGGGGTGTGTGCCTGATGGCCTCGCTAGGGGGCGCGTGCCTGATGGCCTGAGGACCCAATGAGAGTGTAGGCGTATGGGGGTCTAAGTGCGTTCTTTGGGTCTTTTATAAGCGTGGAATATTGAACATCCACAGGTGTATGTCCCGGGCGTCTTTGGCAGCGTTTACACGTATGAGTGCATCTTGACCCATGAGCATGTCAGCCTTGCGCGGGCACGTCGGACCTCACTATGTGAGGGCCTTGTGCACCTATCCTCTTGCAGTATTCATTGTGGCCCCTTAGCTTAGCAGGGCCAAACCTTGTGGCTCATAATGTGTTGTTTCTCATGAGATGATCTCCTGTTTTCAACAAGGCCTACAGGCTCGAGCCCAATAGCATGAATAAGTGACCTTTATCTCTATGTTCCAACCATGGACTAAAGAGTTTTTATTTGGTGGATTTTTGGCATCCACAGTTATTATCCTATATCACCAAGGCCCTATTCTCCCAGGTCTCCTATCGACTTTCGAGCTAATAACATCTCCCGAGGCCACATGACTTCGAGATCGTATGCGAGTCAGGCTCGGAGCCCATGATCCGAGGTCATCCCTGAGAACAAATGCACCTCGGAGGGCCTACCTTTCGAGCTTGTGGATTTCGAGGCCACCATCTTCGAAGTCATCTCAGCTTTGCAGGCTCCATGTCTAGATTTGTAACATATTTCAGACTTTACGAGTTCATTCATTATGCGTCCAGCTTTCGAGGTTACACTTCTCATGGCTCGAAATCTGGATATAACATTTTTCCCCCTCAAAAGTATTTGTTCGAATCCTAAGAGAAGGAAACTTTTGAACTACTTTCTTCGGGAACCGTACCGTCACATACTTAAGAACGGACACGCGTCAGTTGGGCATTGCTTATTCATGGTACTCGAGTACCTTGAAAATCTGCCCACGATCATTCGTCTGCCACCTTTTCGGTACTATCATGTCATCGATCCCTGACCGTTGGATCTTGCAAGGATTTTATTCAACGCCCCAGATTAATCCCCTTTTTCCATCTATATATAAGAGCCCTCTCATCATCTTCTTTTTTTATTTTCGTTCATCAGAAGCAAGAAAAGAGCAAAACCAGAGACTATCCCTGAGAATTTCTTCTTGTGCATGTTTTCTCAACCGAAGAAACAGAGGACCGTCAGTATGTTCGAGACCGTGAGCTCATATCTGCAGCCTCTCCTTCAGTCAACGATTTCTCTGCAATCGCCATTATTGTGTAAGTGTCCAATCTTTATTTTTCCCTTATGCCAGTTTCTGTTCATATTGTTCTTGTTGTTTTTGTGAATGTACTAGTTTATTTTCTTAGTACGATACGTTAGGGAATTTTTGGCCGATAGGCTTTCACGTTCACGTCTCCATACTGGGTTTTCATCACTAGTTCCATACCCAGTTTTGGTGTTTGAGCAAGATCTCTTTTTTTCTGGGTTTTAAAATTTTAAAAGACATTTCTTGTACACCAAGATATCGGGTATAAAAACTTGGCCTTGAAGAATGCACGATACCCAAGATTACCTTTTCTGGTCATCCGCCACTCTTTTTCCCTTGATTTTTGGGATTTTTTAAAAAAAAATTGTCCACTCTCCTCCTTTTCTCGTGGAATACACGTTCTGACTCTTTAATAAGGGTCTTAGTATTGAGCTCGCTTCGTTCCTAAGCTCCGAGCTTGTCCTGTCAAGCTCGTAGCCTTTGAACTCTTGCATGCATGGCCCTCACCATTTTTTCTTTCTCGCTAGATGTCACAGAATCTGGAAAGACGGTGGGGGTCATTGCTGGCTATCCCTTATTCGCCCAAAACTCCGAGCCCGGAGTCGCTGTTTGCTCGGAATCAACGTCGAATTCGCGAGTACGATCTCGCGCGCGAACAGGAGGATATTCGAGCTCATTATCGCCGCCAAATTGACAAGGTCATAGAGAAGAAAAGGAGGACCCTTCGAGAGGCTATTTACCCGGAATCCAATTCAGGGCCCAGGCCGATCCCACTCGACCCTAAACTGACAGTGACTGTTGCGTACAGCCCGGGAGAGCTCCAATTTTCACTTATGGGGGAGCCTTCTACCTCGCAACCGAGGAGAGAAATCTTCGAGGCCGAGCTCTATTGGAGCTCAGTTACCTCGACAAGTCAGATAACTGATATTATAGCCCTCCATGGCCTCAAGTTGTCAAGTTCCTTGAGGTGTCGAGCTTCGGCCGCTATCGAACGGAGTTGCTACGCCTCTGGGAACCTAGACAACAGGCTGAGGTACGCGGCATGGAGTCAGGAATACATGAAGGCAGGGGCAATATTTCCTTTGAAGTATTTTTTCAAAGACTTCACGGATTTTGCTGGGTTGGCTCCGTTCCAGCTCAACACCAATTCTTACAGGGTTTTGTCTGCCCTGAGGTCGCTATACCACGAGCTGAAGTGGGAAGGACCTTCGCCGCAAGAGATTTTGTATCTCTTCTGTCTGAAAAGTAATCCCTCCCGAGCTCAGGGAGGAGATGGCTTTTACTACCTTTCGAGCTATCCCAAAGAGAAAAAGGTGTTTGAGGATTTCCCTAATCATCCACCCAATTTCAAAAAAGCCTTCTTCTGGACAGATGGCCTGTCCCCGTCTCGATGCTACTCATTCAGGCGGATTCGTAAGTATTCCAACCTTCTTTATTTCTGTGCTCGGGTTCTTATTTGCAGGTTCGTACTTAGTTGCTATGTGTCTTATTTTCCAGCCAATTTCCTCCGTCCTACTCCCAACGAGGCAATGAAGGGGCATAGAGAGGCTCTGCTCCAACTCCCTTACGGCAGGAGGTCTCTCTCGTACCTTTTGCATGAGGATAAGCTACGAGCTTGTGGGCTTTTAGGAGATGGCCAGTCCACCTCGGACTGGTCCAACAAGAAGTATGATCATTGGGAGCAGGTGCCTTTGCCCACAGGCATCCTCCCTTCGAGGAGAGAGGTGAGGCCTCCACCTCCAGCTCGCCGAAGGAGTCCACCGTCGGGGAATGAGGCTAATGATGAAGCCTCGAGCTCAGACTCTGATGAAGAAGGTAAAGTCATCCTTACCTCGAGAATGTGGTCCCCCACCTTGTTAAAGCATAAACCCGATAGGTTAGTTTCATGCCTGTATGATAGATACCACTTCTATATATGGACTCGGGTAGACAATCGAGTTCATAGGTTTGATAGCTAGCTCGGGAAGTATGACACCATGTACAGTCTAAACGAGGTGTGGAACGAGATAGCCGTCCAATATGGGACAAACGACTATAGGGACCTTTCGAGGTTGACGTCCACCTATAGGGAAAGTACTCCCCCCGCCTCTTCTTAAGATGGGGGAATTTCATGGTCCCCGAGCTCGAGATCGGGGGGGAGTTCCAGTTAGGTTTCTTCTATCACTACTTTTTATATCTATGCGATCTTGAATCACCTTTTATACTATTCCCTCTTTTTGTTATGATTCACATTGCGGTGTGACTGTGCAGGAAAGATGGAATCCGACCTTGACAACATCATCGAGAGTGGTGGCGCCCAAAGGAGTAAGCGCCCCAGGGCGGGAGGAAGTTGACGAAGGCGGCATAAAGCTTCAAGAATCGTGGGAGGAAGTTGACGAAGGCGGCATAAAGCTTAGAGGTGGGAACGGAGCATTCGTTGTGGTCCAAGCTAGAGGAAGAGCTCGTCTGAAGTTAGAAAATAAATACTTAATTTTAAAAGATGTATTTTTCATTCCGAATTTAATTAGAAATTTAATTTCAGTTTCCATGTTGCAATTAGAACAATTTGTTATGACTTTCACAAGTTTTAATATATCTATTTCTTTCAATGGATCACAATTATGTATTGCATGTTTGGAAAATGGGCTTTATATTCTGCGACCTAACGAACCCCTCGCTCTTAATAGTGATTTATTCAAAGTAGCTACACCTAGGACCTATAAACGTCAAAAGACCGATAATGATAATATGACGTATTTATGGCTCTTGAGACTAGGTTACATTGGCTATGATAGGACTCAAAGACTTACAAAGGACGGACCTTTAAGGGAACTCACCTTGGGTGAATTACCTGTCTGTGAATCTTGTCTAGAAGTCAAACTGACTAAGCGCCCATTCTTTGCAAAGGATGATAGGGCCAAAGAACCACTTGGTCTTGTTCATTCAGATGTTTGTGGACCTTTGAATGTACAAGCCAGGGGTGGTTTTGAGTATTTTGTCACTTTCATTGACAATTACTCTAGATACTCATGTCTTTACCTAATGCATAGGAAATCAAAAACATTTTCAAAGTTTCAGGAATTCATAGCAATGGCTCAGAACCAATTAGGTAAAACGTTAAAGATCTTGCAATCTGATAGGGGTGGAGAATATTTGGATATGCAGTTCCAAGATCATTTAACTGAACTTGAGATTTTATCACAACTTACTGCCCCAGGTACTTTGCAACAAAATGGTGTAATGCAACGCTAGAACAGAACTTTATTGGAAATGGTTAGATGCATGCTTAGTTACTCAACCCTACCAACTTTGTTCTAGGGACATGCAATTGAAACCACGAACGACATTCTCAATGTCGTGCCGTCTAAATCAATCCCCAAAACATCTTTAGAATGCTGGAATGGTCGTGAACCTAGTACGCCATTATAGAATCTGGGGGTTTCCCGCCCACGTCCTGAGGAAAAAGGAGGGAAAGCTAGAACCGCAAACTGAAGTTTGCATGTTTGTTGGTCATCCTAAAGGTACTCGGGGTAGACTTTTCTATAGTCATTCAGAAAAGAAAGTATTTACTTCTACGAATGCTACTTTTATGGAAAATGACTATGTCCAAAACTTCAAACCTCGGAGCAAAGTAGTTTTAGAGGAGATGGTTAAAGAATTGATTCCAACCAATGTTCCATCTCCATCAACACAAGTTGATGATGAAATTCCCACTCTTCATATCCAACCAACGCAAGTCGATTTAAATGAAGAAAGTACCACTGTTCCTGAGCAGACAGTCACAGAGCCTCGTTGTAGTGGGAGGGTTTCTAGGAACCCAGTTCGCTATGGTTTGGATGGTAAAACCAATATGGTTGTTGGTGACACTAGTGATGATGATCCGTTGTCTTTCAAACAGGCAATGGCTAACCCTGAAAAGGAACTATGGCTCGAAGCCATGAAACAGGAAATGGAGTCCATGTACTCAAATTCCATCTGGGATCTTGTGGAAGCACCTAGTGACTTTGGGTACATTGGGTGCAAGTAGATCTACAAGAAGAAACGAGGTGTTGATGGAAATATTGAGACTTATAAAGCTCGATTAGTGGCAAAGGGTTATACCCAAAGTGAAGGCGTGGACTATGAGGAAACTTTTAGTCCGGTAGCCATGCTCAAGTCCATTCGCATCCTCCTATCCATAGCAGGCGCTCTCGACTATGAGATCTGGAAAATGGACATCAAGACATCTTTTCTTAATAGAAAGCTTGACAAAGTCATTTATATGGATCGACCAGAAGGATTTAAAGTAGCTGGACAAGAAGGAAAAGTTTGCAAGTTGAATAAGTCCATCTATGGACTTAAGCAAGCTTCTCGTTTCTGGAATCTTAGGTTTGATGAAATAATCAAGACCTATGGCTTTGAACAAAATATTGACGAGCCTTGTGTTTACCAACTGAAGGAAAATCAAATAGTGGTATTCCTGGTTCTTTATGTAGATGATATCTTACTCATTGGAAACTGTAACGCCCTGGTTAGCCCAGAATAGTTACGGTGAACGATGAACCGGAAATTTGACCCGCTACCCGAGTCCTTTGGTTAAAAACGTGTTCTAAGTGTCATTAACAGGTTAAGGTGGAAAATCAATAAAAAGGAAAGGATATATTTTATTAAATACATAAAACTATTCATGGGCCCATAAAAACATTTATAAGTTATTTACAACTCAAAATGGTCATTACAGTTTCAAAATTACAAACGAGCCGACCTAAGCTGCAAAAATAGGGTAAACCCCTTAGTTCCTCTGAGAACTCCTTGGCCGTGGTGGTCAAGTGGCCGCATATGTACACATCACCACCTAAGCTCTCCACTCAAGGTTGGGTGAGCTTTTCTTTCCCTTTACCTGCACCACATAGCACCCATGAGCCAAGGCCCAACAAGAAAACACAATGAATCATGATATAATATCATCAATGATCATAATAATCATTCAGGACTATCAGTCCAAACAAATAGGTGACAGTCGCAAAAGTCACTAAGTTGGGTCTAGCTCCCTTTAGCCTTGTGATGATAGGGTCATCGAGGCTTAATAGGTAAGTGAACTTTTATTAGTTCGAACAGGATAGGTGCATGGTGACTAGTCCCAACATAACCTTCCTCATGACCATAGAGTCATAACCCTGGAACATCGTTCCCTAGCCATGTGACAAGCAGTCACCGGGGCCTTAGGCCCTGGCTCTAGTAACTAGTCTTAGACTAGACAAGCTCTTATAAGTTCATCGACCTTAGGGTCAGTATAGCGTTAATGCCTTAGAGCCATTCAACGCTGATATCGATTAGTTCTAATCTTCATTTGGCCCTGTGTTCATGATGCTATGCCATTTCTGACTCTTAGGTCAGTGTCCCTAACTAGTCAGTACATATACAAGTAAACCACATTCGCTAGCATTTAATAGGAAATCCATGTCCACATTTATAAATCAACATGCCTCAATAATAGTCACACATGTCATGCATACACAGGGTGCAGTTTTCTTACCTCCTGTTCGAGCGAGAGATAATAATAAGAACGACCCCTGAGAACGATCAACCTTTTGGTTCCTTAGCGGTTACCTGGTCATAACCAATTATGGGATTCCATCAATAAAATGAATAACAAAGGGTTCCCAAACCAAAACCTAGCCTCCGAGACATCGAATACTACTAAACCAGGTAGTAGGATCGATCCCGAGGCCTAAGGCTAGAATCCCCAAGCCAAAAACCCATTTCTGGCCAAAATGCCACTAAGGGTCGCGGCCCTCCTTGGCCATGACGTGGCCCACCCCTCAAATAGAGGCGGCCTCCTTCAACATCCCTCAAGAGCCGCAGCCCTCCTTGGCCATGCCACGACCCAACCCCCTGTTCAGCCAATACCTTGGTTTTTCCTCCCTTGCGATTTCCCTTAGAAACAACCTATAAAACCAAGCTCAAACACCACCCAAACATCCAATACAACCCATAAACTTGATCAATATCACACCATTAACAAAACCCAAGTTAAACCCCAACCAAAACTTCCATTAATTCCAACTATCCACCACAAAATCACAAGCTGAAACTAAACACCAAAACCGAGCATACCAGAAAACTAGTGGCTAAAAGCTTACCTCAAACTCAGGTTATGATGCTCTTCGATGGTGGAACACTCTCCCAAACTCCCAAGGTCTACTTCCCAAGCTAGAATCCTCAACAAGGGCTCAAAAATCACAAAGAAGATGAAGGAGAAGGAAGGTACGGTAAGCTCCAAGAACTTGCTCTGTTTTCCCTCTATTTCACAGCCTAAAGGGGTTTATATCTATCCTAGGGGTAAAAAGACCATAATACCCCTAGGTCAATTAAAGGTTTCTAAAGGCTCCCAAGGGAAAATTTGTCCTTTCTAACCTATCTCGTTAATCATAATTAACGCTCTCCAATTCCCGCTATTCTCGATAATCACAAACACCAATAATTCATATCCTATTACCCTTTAATTCCTGGTAACGCTCTAATCATTAAAATCACCCCGAGACTCATCCCGAGCCCCGAACTTAAACCTGTTATGACTAGACCGCTAATCAATATTCTAAGAACGTCTCATGCCGAATAGCTTGAACAAACCCACATTATAATGTGGTCTCAACAACATATCACCGACATGCATACAAATATACAATTATACCCTCAACGGGCCAAATTATCGTCACACCCCTGTAATTTACATGTGGACCCACATGTATGCATTTAACATCATATTATAATATAATTCACATAAACATGCATATATTCATTTAATGGCATAATTAAACAAGTATGGCCCTCCCGGCCTACTAATCCCACCATTAAACCATATTGGAGAATTCGGGGCATTACAGAAACAATGTTAAGAAATTATCAGATGTAAAGAATTGGCTGAGCACTCAATTCTAGATGAAGGATTTGGGTAAAGCAAGTTATGTTTTAGGTATCTAGATCATCAGGGATAGAAAGAACAGACTCTTAGCTTTATCTCAAGCAGCTTACATAGATAAAGAGATTGAACGATTCTCAATGACAAATTCCAAGAAAGGGCGTCTACAGTCCCGCCATGGAATTCATCTTTCAAAGAAGTAGTCTCCCCAGACTCCTGAAGAGGAAGATGCAATGAGAAAAGTTCCTTACGCATCTGCAGTTGGAAGTCTAATGTATGTCATGTTGTGTACTAGACCAGATATCTACTATGCAGTGGGAGTAGTGAGCATGTATCAGTCAAACCCAGGACTGAAACATTGGATAGCAGTTAAGCATATCCTGAAGTATTTAAGGCGGACGAGGGATTATATGTTAGTCTACAAGGGTGGTGTTCTGAACCCTTTTGGCTACACCGATTCAGATTTTCAGACTGATGTCGATGACAAGAAGTCTACTTCTGGAATGGTGTTTACTCTTGGGGGTAGAGCTATGATTTGGAGAAGCGTAAAGCAGTTTGCAATCTCATATTCCACCATGGAGGCTGAGTACATAGTCGCGTCAGAAGAAGCTAAGGAAATAGTCCTAGCTAAAGAAGTTCTATTCAGATCTTGGTGTTATTCAAGAAATGGATAAATCGCTTATGTTGTTTTGTGACAATACATGAGTGATAGCTAACTCGAAAGAACCTCGAAGTCACAAGAGGAGTAAACATATAGAAATGAAGTATCACATTATTCGAGAATATGTGGCCATGGGAGATGTGAAGGTTATGAAGATTGTAACTGAAGACAATCTTGCGGATCCATTTACAAAGACACTACCAGAAGCTACATTTGATAAACATATCAAGGAAATGAGATTAGTAGAATTAAGGCATTAGTTTCAATTAGTGTAAGTGGGAGTTTGTTGGGATTTTATGCCCTAATTAAAACCCAAATTCTTTGTAATCTCATTTATTATCAATAAAAGAATAGAAATCATTTTTTGACTTGGTCAATCACTTTGTTCACATGTTTTCTTTTCATGATTATTTGGTTAATATAAACTTCTATTAAATCCTAAGCATATAGCTAATCGTATTTATAGTGACGTAATCACAGTAGAATATAAATATGATTATATGTTCAAAATAAGTTAGTCCTAAGATTAGTCAGTGCACAAGATTTACACTAACTTGCCAATCCACGATATGATCTACTTACACATTACAGTGTTATGTTCTTTCCAGAACATTAGCAAAGTAGATAAGTCGGATGTATATGTTACATCAAACAAGACTGATATTGACAGTTGATAAGATAAGTAAACATACCATTATTATCTATTCTAGTCATATCATATAGTTGACCATAGGTCAATTCAATGTCAATTCTGAGTGGTTAGTATTCTAACTGATTGTATTATTTGAGTTCTTTGACTTGTTCGTTACCAGCTTACCCTACGGACTAGCCCATACTTACATCTTGGCAACTCGGTAGTATAATTGAGTGGGAGTGTTAATCATAGATATGAACATCTATAGCTTCTGATGAAGAAGTGAAACAATGGTTTCCTTTTAGTTTGGTTCAAGGTGTTAAATGATAGATATCTCATTTCATTAAATAAATTAGTTTATTGAAATATCATTTACAAGGAACTAAGTGTTTTAAGGATAAAACACAATGAGGGGTAAAACGGTATTTAGTCCTATCTCATTGTAGACCGTCTATAGAGGATTGGGTGACAATTATGGTTGTAAAAATGGATAATTAATAGCGTATCTATATTTGTATAGAGTGTTCTATGAATTCAAGAGTGCAATTCCGAGTCTATAGTGGAGTCACGAGGAATTAATAAGTTAGTAAATTTATTTGTTAGATTTATGATAACTTATTGGAGCTTGATTTCATAGGCCCATGGTCCCCATTGTACCTTGGATTAAATCATCTAGATAGTCTCAATTAATTAATTTAATTATCAATTAGAATTATCAAAGTTGACTAGGTCAATTTTGGATAGTTTCACAGAGTTATGTAATTTTGAGAAGAAAAGAGAAATTACGACATATTTATTAATTAAGATAAATTGGTATCTAATAAATTAATAAATAACTTTAAATCAAGGTTCAAATTATAAATAATTAATTTGATAAAGGATTTAAATAATTATTTAATTAATTAAATCAATAGAAAATAATACAGGCCTAGATTTTAAGTCCAATGAGCTTATAATCAAATGGGAAATTTCACGGGCCTAAAGCCCATGATAATTTCTATCTAGGGCTGTTAATTGGCTATTATTTTATTGATTTTTTATTTAAATTAAATGGCCTAATTGAGTCTATAAAAGGAGTGTTTAGAGAGAAGTCAAAACACAAGTTTGACAAGTCACAAGTTAGATTTTCTGATAGGTTTTAGATTCTCTCTAAACCTAAGTTATTTTCTAAGCCTCTTTGTTATTTTCTCTTCTTCTCTCTGTATCTATCTCATGTATTGAGAATTGCCCGCACTAATCTAGGTAATTCTAAGGATACATTGGAAGATTGTGAAGAAATTAGAAGAACGGTTCAGTTTCTTGATAATACTCTGCGACATAAAGGATACAAGAGTTAGAGAAACTGAAGGAATGACTCTTTCATTCCACTGCGCATACTGTAACTATTCTTATCATTGTTTCTCTTTGAATTCAATTTTAGAAACATGTTCTAGGTTATCTCATATTAATTTTTTTAATATTAGATCTACATGAAAATAAATAAAGATCCTGTATAAGTTTCCTAACACTTACTACATATAAGCTCCTTAAATATGATCTTAGGTTAGATTTAGTTATGACTTGAGTTGTGGAATAAAGATTGCTTTAAGTTTAAATTATTTAAGTTATGATTTTATGACTTAGAAATAATATAGTTTGGGTAATTATAATTATTTTAGCATATGATTAAATTAGTGTATAGTTTTATTAAGTATTAAATGCACATGTTCTTTGATGGATTAAAAAGTGAACATGTTGCATTAAACTAAGTCCAAGTATTAAGATTAAAATGAAAACCAAAATAGCTTAATCTTAGGTTTGGCACAAAAATAGGAAGGATTTGACTGTTTTTAAATTTTAAAGATAGGCAAGATTAGATCTATTTGAATCAAGTGACTATGTGTCAAGTAGAGTTAGATAAATGGGGATTTAAAAGATTTAATTTAAGTAGTCAAATAACTAAGTAAAGATAGTATTGTGATGATTGAACTAAGAGTTAGATAAGTAAATGAAGTTTTCATAACTTTAGGGTGTTGTAACTTCGTACCTAGTTTTGACCTAGTTATATTATGATTTTGGAAAAATAGTATTTCTACAAAGTTGTAGATAATTGAATTAACTTTCCAACATTATAAAAATGGTTCAAATAAAAATTCTACAGCTTTAGTTATGTTAATTTTACTACAGAAGGGTCCAGAGTTACAAGATATAGGATAGTAATTTGGACTTTGACTAATGTTTGAACCAAATGGAGACTATGTGGCATACTTGGAGATGATGTAGCAACAAGAAGGGAGTAATACTAGGCTGACCAAAATCATATAGTGGAGGAAAGGTTTGATTTTTAAAATTTAAGTTGAATAGTGTGGAGAAAATCAAGGAAGGTAGTTGGGGTTTGAAGCCTATAAATAGAGACTTACCCTTCACCATTTTTCTCACACTCAAAAGCTTTAAAAATCCTCTCAAAATTTCGAAATCCATAGTCCCCAAAGTTCTCTCTATTTTTCCATAAACACTCTACACACGCAAGGTAAGGAAAATTAGGTAGTTTAGTTTATGACCTAGTTTATGTTTTGTATGACCTAACATTTCAGGTACAATAAAGGGATAAGTGTGACTGGACCTAAGGTGTCCAATGATGTATGACAAACCTATGTCCGATAGGCTCGGTTGCCAAAATTTTATGACGGACCTAAGTTGATGTCTAGTGTATGACAGACTATTGTCCGGGGCTTAATTGCCACCCCTATATAAGCACTTATCTTTTTATTATATCTGTCTTGTGTAACACCCTAAATTTTCACTATAATTGTAGAAAATAAAGATGTTGAAAAATAAATCGTAAACAGTATTGCCTTCTTTATTGATAATTTAAAATAAACATAACCCAGGTTTAGGAAAAATAAATAATAGTCTTTACAATAAAATAAAATTAAAACTAGGGAACATTAAATCATAATGTTCATAATTTCCCAAGAAAATAACACACGGCTATACGACCCCCACATATTCACACCATTCTTGCTATTGGGAATCCGCTCGCCACTGGTCATCTAAGGTTAACTTATTCTACAAAAATAAAAGAAAGGAATGAGCTTCTAAGCCTAGTAAGGAAAATACACAGTAATTCATACAAAAATCAATCATAAGCTTGTAACGAATAATTTCACATCCAATAATATATTCATAACAGAAACCAAGGTCATAATCTATCATATATCACTGTCATACCAAAGATCACACATAGATCTAGATCATAAATTTTATCCTGCAATCATAACATTAGTTATAAACACAAAAATAACAAATCAAGACAACCCAAGAAGCAATTTAGAGTCAGTTATATAATCATATAATCAAATATATCATAAATTTCACAAGCGTCATAGCATAACTTATTTATACTAATCATACAACATCATAAAACCCTCGGTCATAACATAGCCTAAGTCATAATCATAAATCCTAATCTAAATAATAGTTCATAGTCATAAGTCATAGGTCATAGGTCATAATCATAAATCATAAGTCATAATAACAGGACAAATATAATAAAAAGATAAGTGCTTATACAGGGGTGCCAATTAAGCCCTGTACATAAGTTTGTCATACAAGTTTGGCAACCGAGCCTACTAGACATCAACTTAGGTCCGTCATACAAGTTTGGCAACTGAGCCTACTGGACATAAGTCCGTCATACATCATTGGACACCTTAGGTCCAGCCACACTTACCCATTTATTATACCTGAAATGTTAGGTCATACAAAACATAAACTAGGTCATAAACTAAACTACCAAATTTTCCTTACCTTGAGTGTGGTGCACAGAAACTATACTTGAGTCCTTTATTGCTAATCCCGCTTAAAACTCTATTTCATAAACATGATACCATTATTAAAACATAAACTAATAGATCTAAAACTCAAACACAATCAAAACTCAACTATGCCTCAACCTTGATCTTGAAGAAAAACCCTAGATCCTTAAATGCTTGCCTGTAGGGGTTTGACAATAAGAAAGATAGTCTTGGTCGTGTGGCCTCTTTCGATACTAGGGTTTCAAAGATATGAAGAGGTGAGGTGATGATGATTTCAACCTTAGGGTTTGTGTTTTGATGGTGGTGCACGACAACAATAGGGAGAGAGAGAGTGTGTGCGGGTCTCAAGAAGAGCAAGAGTGAATGAAAAAAATGAGTAGGAATATGCTCTCACAAATCCTAATTTATAAATAAAGAAGGCAACATTTTTTACGATTATTTTTCAACATCTTTATTATCTAAAATTAAAGATAGAATTTAGGGTGTTACATCTTGTTATTATGACCTATGATTATGACTTATGACCTATGACTTATGACTATGAACTATGATTTAGATTATGATTTATGATTATGACTTAGGCTATGTTTGACCTAGGGTTTTATGATGTTGTATGATTAGTATAAATAAGTTCTATTATGACATTTGTGAAATTTATGATATGTTTGATTGTATGATTACATGTGTTGACCCTCGATTTGGCCAACGACACGGAGTCAAAAATACGACAGGAAATGAGATGACAATTAAGAGTTTAATCTAATGGTAAAGAAGAAACACCAACAATTTATAGTGGTTTGGCCCCAATGAATGGTAATGACCTATGTCCACTTAGTGCTATTATTAATATTGAATCCCAATGTCGTGATCAAAGAACTAGGGTTCTTGAGTTTCACAAATCTTGGGAGAATTACAACAAGACAATGGATAATTGCACTATATGCTTCAAAGATCAAAAGTCCCATCCTTGAGCTATTTCATGCATATTATTAGGCTCAAGGGGGGTTACATGGGCCATTGGGCCTTAACTCTCCTTAATATCCGTGTATCAAGGCAATAAAGATGAAATAATCCACGTAATTATTACAAGATCACAATCTTATAAGGAAATAAACTGAATCATACGACCAGCCTGGTCGTATCTAATAGTAAGGCTTGATGAAGCAATGTATAGCTAGTCGATAATCGAACAACACCGCCTTATTTCGACTCTGACACGTGTCATCCACGTGTGAGAAATACCTGCCATGTCATAAGCATCCGTTTTTGGGTAAACATTTTCCCCCCAAGTTTACTTTACTGCGACCAGCATAAAGTAAACTTAGGAAACTGACTCTTCGCTTACCCCACCAAATCTGTCAGATCCGCCCATGCTTTCTTGAAAAAAGTGATCAATCATGTCTAATCAAGTCTTTTCGGTTTCCCAAAAAATTGTCTGACGGCTATTGCACTTCCCCATACTTTGAAAAAAGTAACTCCATGATTACCTCTTTTACGGCGCTACAATCACTATAAATAATACCCTCAGATCACATTTTTACTTTTTACCTTTCACTCGCCTTCTCTTCTTCAAGAACCGTAAAAAACCTCAGCCTTCAGAGCTAAGGAAACTCAAAAAACCTTGAAGTGTCCACTACTGATTTAAGGAATTTTTGCTCAGATGCTCAAAACATTCGTGCTCATACTCTAACTTTCATCCAAGTAAGTTTCCAAAATCTTTATGTCGCTTGAGATGCCATGCAAAACTGTCTTATACCTGTTTTTATCTCTGAACTTTTGAATGTTCTTGGCTGAGACTGTTTTGGGGTAAATGGGCATATTGATCGATGCTTGATAGGGTAGTGAAATAATTTTTTATAGGAGTTATGAGTCAGTTTGGTAGTCGAGACTGTAGATTTAAGGCGTAAAATCGAAGTAAAAATTCGATTTTTAAGCTAGTTGAAAAACTAGGATTTTCGTGCCCTCTCGGAGTCGAAAAAGTTTTCTCTGGAAAACTTTTTACTTCTGCTTTTTAATATGTTTCTCAAACTGCTCGTAAGAGACTTAGTGTTTTTGCTAGAATGCTACCGGCCATATAAAAGCTTAATTCTTATACGCAAGCAACGTTATTCCCAACTCTCAACACAAGCTTTTAGGCTTTAAGTTCTCATCTCCCCCTTTTTCTGTTCGCAGCTTTTCATGCAAGATCCGTGGGGAGGTGAGAGACCTATTGACGACGACTTGCTGACCCAATTGCTTGAGGATGAGGAGCAACCATCGTTGCTAATACCTAAAATTCCCTTTTCTTGTGCCACCTCAAACACTCCATCGACCCTCCTCCAAAATATGGGTCGAGTAAAATCTAAAGCCCAGAAAAAGAAAACTTCCAATCCTTCAAATCAGCCTGCTCTTCGAGCTGAAATTTCCTCGACCAGTGGTCGAGAAAGAAATATCCCTGACCCTAGCATCCAAATTCACGCTCAACTTCAAAACGCCATTCAACCAGATGTTGAATGGTACGTCGCCCCTCCTAGCCGAGTAACGGCTAGGATGATTGCAAATTATATTAAAAAATACGGACTTCCTGGGGTAACCCTAGTCCAACCCACCAGAGACCAACGGGCGAATTTTCCTGGAGGCGCCTTCAGTGCCTGGTTGAGGTACCACATCGAGGTAGGAGCGATCCTGCCTCTCCATCCTTTCTTCCAAGGAGTGGCCAACTATTTCGGGGTCGCTCCTTTTCAAACAACCCCCAATGGATATAGGATGCTTTCAGCACTCTATATCCTTTATAGCCATAAGAAATAGCCTGTCCCCACACCACATGAGGTCAACTATCTGTTCGACCTAAAATCCAACCCCAACTAAGAAAACACGGGGTTCTTCCACTTTTGTCACCAGGAAACATCCCATACTTTCCTAAGTGACACAACCTTTATTTCCAATGTGGGGAGGTACCACCTTGAGTACTTCCTGACTACAGACATGGTTGCCAACAACTTGGCCTTCACTCAAGGAGGTAATATTTTTACACCCCTGGTTGTTTATTTTTCTTAAATTTTTCCTGCATTTCCCTTAGATTTTTAGCGCCTTTCAGGCCCATGGCTGCGACCGGCTCCCTCACCAGGCATGGAAATCTGAACAACCCTCTTGGCCAGTATGACTGACGTGGAGAAGAGCGTCAAGCATCTGGTCACAGAGGCTAACCTTAGGCTGGTCGGGCTTCTGGCACCTCACCAGGATGTGAGGGAATCAACAGCAGGAAGTTCCACTGGCGAGGAGATTCCCGAGCAACACCCAGACGTGTCACAATCTCAATGGAGGAGGACGACTGGAGTGACAATCAGGGAACCCTCCAGCATTCTGCTAGCTGCCGCTCCCCCTGCCCCACTGGGAAAAGGAAAAAAGAAAGCCACAGAACCTTCTGCTCCCATCGACGAGTCTTCAAATGAGAACAATACTGTTTTATCATTCTTAGATAGTTTGCCAACTCCCTGTCACTTATTTGACGGGGACGAAAACTTTAAGTATACTCCAAACTTAAGTTCAGATTTCTTCCAGGCAGTAAATAGTTTAGTAAGTAATGTAGCGACCAGTAGTTGTAGTACAGGTACTATAATGCCCCGATATCCTTAATGCGGTTTAATAGCTGGATTAGTAGATCAGGAGGGCCATAATTGTTTAATTAAGCCATTAAATGATTATATGCATGTTTATGTGAATTATATTATAATATGATGTTAAATGCATGCATGTAGGTCCACATTTCATTTCAGGGGTGTTTTGGTAATTTGGCCCGTTGAGGGCGTAATTGTATATTTGTATGCATGTCGATGACATATTGTTGAGACCACATTATAATGTGGATTTTTTCAAGCTATTTGTCATGAGACGATCTTTGAATATTGATTAGCGGTTTAGTCATAACAGGTTTTAGTTCGGGGCTCGGGGTGAGTCTCGGGGTGATTTTAATGATTAGAGAATTTCCGGGAATTAAAGGGTAATGTGATATGAATTATTGGTGTTTGAGAATATCCAGAATAGCGAGAATTGGAGAGCATTAATTATGATTAACGAAACAGGTGGGAAATGTCAATTTTGCCCTTGGGAGCCCTTAGAAATCTTTATTTGACCTAGGGGTATTTTGGTCTTTTCACCCCTAGGATAGATTTAAGCCATTGAAGGCTGTAGAAACCTGAAGAGAACATAGAATAGAACAAACCTTCTCCCGTACCTATTTTCACTCTTTTTCTTCTTGAATTTTTGAGCTTAAGTTGGGGAATCAAGCTTGGGAAATAAGTCTTGAGAGCTTGGGAGTGTGTTCCACTTGAGGTCTTTTCACCCCTAGCATCATAATCTGAACTTGAGGTAAGTTTCTAGCCATTAAATCTCTGGTTTGCTCTGTTTTTGTTATGGAATTCAGTTGAGATTTCTAGGTTGGTTGATTGGTTTTGTTGGGAGTTTTTGGCTAGGGTTCTTGGGGTTGTGATGCTTAGGGCTTGTGGGGATGGTTTTTGGGTTCATTTGGCACCTAAAATGAGGTTTGGAAGTGTTGGAATCAGGTTAGGAATGAAGGAGTCGAAGGAGGAAGAATCAGAGGAAGATCAGGCTGGGTGTAGCGCTACAGCGCCCACAAGGGGGCGCTACAGTGCTACCTAGGGGAGGCTTGGGCGGTTTAGGGTTCTGAGAAGAGTGCTGGGGCGCTAGTGAGTAGCACTATTCCTTCATAATCCTGTTTTGAGTGTTTTAAGGGTTTTTGGGTCAGGGTTTCAATCCTTAAGGCCCGGGATCGAATCTACTCACCGTGTGGGTACGTTTCGAGGTCCCGAGAGTGGGGTTTAGGTCAAAACCCTTTTATTGTTGATTTTCATTAATGGAGGTTATAATTGGTTATGATTAGGTAATCGCTAAGGAATCAAAAGGTCGATCATTCTCAAAAGTCGTTCTTGTTCTATTTCTCGCTTGAACCAGAGGTAAGAGAACTTCACCCCATATGTGACATGCGTGGTTATTCGTGAGGCATGTTGAATGTTTAAATGTGGACATGGATTGATTATTGAATGCTTAGAAAATCTTGCTCACTTGTGCATGGTACTGACTGAATAGTCAGAATTGGCAAAGGTGTCAGTATCAACTGTGAAGTTGTGACTCATTAGTCAAGTTTGGCAGTGGTCCTGGCCACTGGTCACACAGTGTTGACTCATAAGTCAGGAACGACCTTAGCGTGTTCAACGCAAGCCAATAAAGATTAGATCTAATCGACATCTGCATTAAATGACTCAGAAGAGTGTTAATGCCAGATCGACCTCAAGTTCGATGAATACTATAAGCGCTTATCTAGCCAAAGGCTAGTTACTAAGAGCTACAGTGACTATTTAGTCACATGGATATGGGTGCTGAGCCCCATGAGACTTACCCATCTATCTCTTATCTGTTTAAGCTAGTGACTTACCCATCAGTCACTCATCTGTTAAGCTAGAGACTTACCCATCAGTCTCTCATTTGTTTAAGCTAGTGACGTGCTTGTCAGTCACTCAGTATGGTTTACTAGAACTTCAAGGGTTTAACCACTTATCCGATTAAGAGCTATAAGCTCCTTCATGGTTAATGTAACCACAAAGTGATATTCACTCGTTTGTTCAGAGCTATAAGCTCTGTATGATTATCATAATCATCATTTGATATTATATGCTTGCATTATTGTGTTTTCTTGCTGGGCTTTGGCTCATGGGTGCTATGTGGTGCAGGTAAAGGGAAAGAAAAGCTCACCCAGCCTTGAGTGGAGAGCTTAGGTGGTGCTATGTACATATACGGCTGCTTGACCACCACGGCCAAGGAGTTCTCAGAGGAACTAGGGGGTTTACCCTATTTTTGTCGCTTAGGTCGGCGGGTTGTAAATTTAAATAGTAATGACCATTTTGAGTTGTAAATAACTTGTAAACATTTTTTATGGGTCCATGACTAGCTTTAAGTTTTAAATAAAATATATCCTTTCCTTTTGATTGGTTTTCCACCTTAACCTATTAATAACACCTAGAAGCACATTTTTCACCAAAGAACTCGGGTAGCAAGTTAAATTCACGGTTCAACGTTCACTGTAATGGTCTTGGGGTATCTAGGGCGTTACAGGTACTTTACTTATAATCTCTTTACTTTCATTTTTAGTTCCATCTATATATCTTGTCTCACTGCTCGTATTGTTCTTTTTTGTGCAGATATGTCATCTGAAGACGTGTTCGAACATTACAAGGCTGTCGCTGCTTCCTCAGGCAGGAAGAAAGACAGCAAGAGGACTCATGGGGGGGGGGGGGGGGGGGGGTGGGGGAGAGCAGTAAAACTGCCTCAAAGAAGGCCCGAACTGAGGAACCTCCAGCCACTGTTCCTTCGAAGGAAAACATGCCACCTCCATCTCCACTCGAGCAGCCAGCCTCAACGCCTCCGGTCGACTAGCATTCCACTCCTCCAACACCTGCCGATCAGCACCCCATCCCTCAGGACCCTACCATCCGAACACACCGCACTCAGCCCGAAGGCTCCCTGTCCTGCTCAGCCAGGGAGAGAATATACAAGTTCTCCAAATACAAACACAGTCAAGAGGCCATTGACGGCACCATCTCCATGGAGACTGACCAAATACTCAATCGAGGGCTGAATGAGATAGTCAGCATAAGTTGCTTTCTGTTGCTGAATAATTTGTTTTTGATTTTCTGGCATTGCCTTACTCTTTTCATCTGGTTGCAGGGATTGTTGGCCATGACTGTTGGCTGGCACCGTGCGGGTTCAATGGTGTCTCAGACCAGAAACTTTGACACCAGGCTCGCTGAGGCTATGAAAGCGCTTGAAGGGAAAAATGCTGACCTGCTCAAGAAGAACAATGAGCTGACCAAGAAAAATGGTGAGCTGCTTGAGCAAAACGCAGAGCTGACCAAGCTGAAAGAGGAGCTGCTCGAGCAAAAAGCCACGTTGACCGAGGAGTTGTTGGAGAGTCAGGACGCCCTGAAGAAAGCCAAAGAAGATAAAGAAAAGTTCAAGGAAAGCGCCAAACTCAACCACCAACAATCCAAACAGCTTGAGCTTGATTTGATTACGAGAAAGCAGGAGACGGAGGAGCTGGAAAAGCGCGTGATGGAGCTTGAGGAAACTGAAGCCAAGAACTTGGAGAAGTACAAGGGAGCCACCCATCTTTGCTTCTATGAGTTTTGGAAGCACAACCGAAAGGCCAACTTCAGCTACCTGTCAGAGCGCTTGAGACGGAATCTAATGTCCCAGTGCGCCATTCGTCTGGAGGAAGAAGAGAGGGCTAAAATTCCTGCTTCCCCATAGATTTCCTTGGCAACGGGGATAGATGGCGCAGATAATGAAGCTAGCGCTGCTGTCGACCAGGATGCTCCTCAAGATCCTCCAGCCTTGTAGTCTTTTTTCCTTTTTTCTTTTAATCTTTTGATTACACGACCTACAGGTTGTGATGTAAAGACACTTTAATTTTCTAGTTATAAAATTTTATTGCTGCATGGGCACTTTTACTTTTAATTGAACAATTACATCCAAGCAGTAACTGCTCGTGGTGTAAAAGGTTTCCTTAAGATATTATAATATTTGCATTTTATTATAACATATGTTCGCACGACCGAACTTAGCATAGTACTTTGGTTTTATTTAACAAAATATAAATTTTTGAAAAATACTCTAAGTACCCTAGCATGCTTTCACTTATTTTGCTCATGTGTCTACATACCTTTTGATATGCTTTGCTTACTAGATGCCTTATATGCCCCCCAAGTGATTGAGGAACTTTAGGTCCTTAGTCACTTGCCTTGAGCAAAACCTGTTCAAACATTACTGCTCGGAGCAAAGGAATTAAAACGATAATATAGCAAAACAACACATGTAATGAGCAAATACTTGTAATAAATACAATAATTGCCAAGAATGACTGGCTGCGCACAATCCCTTATATTTCTCATATTAAAAGGACAAAACGTGTCTTTACGAGTGATCAATAAGATCTTACAATCATAAGCGATTAGTTAGATAAAATGACCAACCCTTTTTCATAACTTGTAAGAAGTAAAATTGATACAAGCCAATTCTTTAAGAAGAATTGTTCACTGATAGTACTTGCGCAGGTGTTCTCCATTCCAATAGCGAGAACAAGATCTCCATTTAAGCGAGCAAGTTTATAGGTGCCTGGATGGAGGACTTCTTCAATCTGATATGGTCCTTCCCAATTAGGTCTAAGTACTCCAGCAGCCTGGTCGCGGGTGTTTAAGAAAAACCTTCGCAGTACTAGTCTCCGACATTGAATTTTATTTCATGCACTTTAGAATTGAAATACCGGGTGACTTTTTGCTGGTACACAGCTACTCGGAGTTGGGCTTGCTCACGCTTCTCATCGATCAAGTCCAGGGATTCCATCAATAGTTAGTTGTTAGAGCCTTGATTGTACGTGATTCTTCGATGCAACGATGGATTTAACTCAACAGGAAACATAGCCTCATACCCATAAGCCAGTGAAAATGGAGTATGGCATGTTGCTGTTCGGTGGGAAATTCTGTACGACCAAAGGACTTCAGGCAATTGCTCTGGCCATGCCCCCTTAGCTTCATCCAGTCTTTTCTTCAAAGTATCCTTTAGCGTTTTATTAACTGCTTTGACTTGTCCATTTTCTTGGGGATGAGCGATTGAAGAAAACCTCTTGATAATCCTGTGTCGTTTGCAAAAGTCCATGAATAAATCACTATCAAACTGCGTGCTGTTATCTGAGACGATTTTCCTTGGCAATCCATAGCGACAAATGATGTTTTTGACCACAAAATCCAGCACCTTCTTGGTCATTATGGTTGCGAGTGGCTTGGCTTCGGCCCATTTAGTGAAGTAATCGACGACAACCACAACATACTTGACGCCGCCCTTTCCTGTGGGCAGAGATCCGATTAAATCTATACCCCAAACTGCAAACGACCATGGACTTTGCATCTGTTTCAGCTCATTAGGGGCTGCTCGTGGGATTTTGGAGAACCTCTGGCACTTGTCGCACCTCCGCACGAATTCCATCGAGTCTTCATTCATTGTTGGCCAGAAATACCCTTGCCTCAGGATCTTTTTTGACAAGCTTTGCCCCCCAGCGTGGTCCCCGCAAAAGCCTTTGTGTACGTCTTTCATCAATTCCTTGGCCTTCTCTTTCGAAATACATCTGAGGAGTGGCATTGAGTATCCCCTTCAGTACAGGATTCCATCGACCAAGATATACCTAGCAGCCCACCGCTGAAGGGTCCGTGCTTTGTTTCTGTCTGTTGGTAACATGCCTTGAGTCAAATACTCTATGTATGGTGCCATCCATGTATCTGCCACCTGGATAACCAGAGTGGTCTCCTCTGCTTGGATGCTTGGCACAGATAGCCATTCAACTAACACTATGTTCAGAGTATCAACATCCTTCGCACTTGCTAACTTGGCCAAAGCATCAGCGTTTGAATTCTAGTCGCGAGGTACTTGCTGAAGGGTGTACTTGTCAAAATGCGCTAATAGATCCTTTGTTTTGTTTAAGTAAGCAACCATCTTTAAACCTCGGGCCTGGTATTCTCCCATGACTTGATTTACTACCAGCTGAGAATCACTGTAGATGTCAAGTACCTTTATATTCATGTCCCTGGCTAATCGTAACCCAGCGAGCAACACTTCATACTCAGCCTCATTGTTAGAAGCAGTGAAGTCAAACTTGATTGCGCAGTGAAATCGATGCCCTTCAGGCATAATCAGAATCACACCTGCCCATGTGTGATGCTCATTAGAGGAGCTGTCTGTAAATAACTTCCGTGAGGGAGTTTGGTTCTGAGACTCAGGCTCTCCAGGCTCTTCGAGCTGCTCGCTATCTGAAAGTCCAGTGAACTTTGCAATGAAGTCAGCCAGGGCTTGCCCCTTTATCGCTACTCGCGGTAAGTAAGAGATATAGAACTTCCCAAGTTTGACTGCCCATTTCAACAATATACCTGCGGCCTCTGGCTTTTGCAAAACTTGCCGTAGAGGCTGGTCGGTCAAAACTGTTATTGGGTGAGCTTGAAAGTAAGGCCGCAACTTCCTAGAGGCCAAAATTAAACAATAGCTAACTTTTCAATAGGTGGGTACTGCAGCTCCGCCTCAACTAGCCTTTTGCTTACATAATAAACAGCCTTCTGTACGCCTTCTTCTTCTCTTACTAAGATAGCACTAGCAATGTATTCTGTGATCGCCAAGTAAACAAACAATGTTTCCTTATCAACCGACTTCGATAGAATGGGTGGTTGCGCCATGTGAGTCTTCAATGCTTGGAAAGCTTGCTTGCACTCCTCCGTCCATTCGAATTTTTTGTTGCCTCTAAGTAGATTAAAAAATGGGACGAACTTGTTCGTTGATTTGGAAATAAATATACTCAGAACAGCAATTCTTCTGGTCAAACTTTGAACATCCTTGATCTTTGTGGAAATTTCATATCGATCAAGGCTTTGATCTTCTCGGGATTGTCTTTGATTCCTCTCTAGTTTACTATAAATCCCAAGCACTTTCCTGATCCTACCCCGAAGGAGCATTTGAGGGGATTTAGCTTCATCTGATATTTGTTCAAGACGTTGAAGCATTCTTGCAAATCCTTTATATGCCCTTCTGCCTTCTTCAACTTAACCAGCATGTCGTCAACATAGACATCCATGTTTGTTCCAATTAGCCCCCTAAACATGTGGTTGACCAGTCGCTGGTAAGTCACACCAGCATTTTTCAGACTGAAGGGCATTACTTTATAACAGTAAAGTCATGTGTCAGTCCGAAAGCTAGTGTGATCCTCATCAGGATATCAGGAGGATGCATACTAATCTAATTATACCCGGAGTATGCATCCATGAAAGAGAGAATCTCGTGCCCTATAGTGTCATCGACCAATTGGTCGATCAGGGGAGCGGGAAACAATCTTTCGGGCAGGCTTTATTGAGGTCTGTGAAATCCATGCATGTTCACCATTTCCATTCGGCTTGGGAACTAATACGGGATTAGAGACCCACGATGGATAAAATGCTACCCCGATGAATCTATTCTCCTTGAGCTTCTCGACTTCTTCTTTTAAGGCCTTTGATCTATCTTTGTCGAGCAGCCTCCTTTTTTGTTGTACTGGTGGAAATTTTTTGTCTATATTAAGGACATGGCTAATGACTGCAGGGTTTATTCCGACCATTTCTTTATGCGACCAGGCAAAGACCTCCTGGTTTTTCTTCAAAAATTCCACCAGCGCTTGTTTTGTTGTTGTCTCTAAGTTTTTGCTGACTTTCACAACCCTGGTCGGATTTTCTTCATTGAGTTCGACCTCTTCAAGGTCCTCGATGGGTCCTATCTCTTCCTCACAATCCCCAAAGCGAGGATCTAAGTCTCTATCCTCACTTTGGGCAACACCCTATTTGGTGACATTATCACCTGATTGGGCCTGTTCATCAACTGCCATTTGCAACTCTTTTCCGGGAACCTCCCTTGACACACCTTTCTTCGCTTTAGTTATCGAGGCGTTGTAGCACTCCCTTGCTTCCCGCTGATTTCCCAACACGCATCCTATCCCAGCATTTGTTAGGAATTTCGTGGCAAGGTGCCATATTGAAGTGACGGCTCGTAGGTCGACCGGAATTGGGCTCCCAATTACAGCATTATATGCCGAAGGACAATCAACTACTATGAAAGTAGTGAGTAATGTCCTGTTAGCAGGTGCAGTACCTATTGTAATTGGAATCCTAATCGACCCAGTTAGGGCGAGCCCTTCGCCGGAAAAACCATAGATGGTTTGGTTGCATGGCTCCAGGTCCTTGATGGATAGCTTCATTCTCTCCAATGAAGACTTGTATAGGTTGTTGGTCGAACTTCCTGTGTCAACCAACACCCTCTTCACCATCATGTTGGAAATTTGCACATCCACAACCAGCGGATTAGAGTGTGGGAATTGTACGTGCTGGGCATCGTCTTCAGAGAAGGTTATCAAATCCTCCTCTGTTTGAGCCTTCTTTGATGCTCGATCCTCCACACTCATCATCTCGATGTCCTGGTCGTAGTGTAGGGTTCGAGCGTATCGTTCCCTTGCCTTCCCACTATCCGCTGCAAGGTGTGGGCCACCGCAGATGGTGAGTAAAGTTCCTACCACAAGAGCTGGCTGTAAAGGTGACAAGTGTTGGCGTACAGGCGCCTGCTCGTTGCCACCTTAAGCCTCTCACTGAGACCCTCCTGCAGCTTGCACATACCTTCTTAGATGTCCCTGCCTAATCAGGAACTCAATTTTGTCTTTTAAATGGTTGCATTTGTTAGTGCCGTGCCTGTAGTCGTTGTGATAACGACAGAATTTCGTCGTATCTCTCTTAGAGATATCCTTTCTTATAGGTGCGGGTCGTTTATAAGGCATGTTAGAGCTGGTTGCCTGGTAGACTTTCGCTCGACTTTTGACAAGTGTCGTGTAGTTGGTGAATCTCATCTCGTATCGATTTCCTTTGGGGCGTTTATTCTCAGAAGTTGAGGGCTCATTACTTGCCCGTTTTCCACCATTCCTACCATTTCCATTCCCGTTGCCTTTGTCGCTTCCATTGGGTTTCTCCGACCCGTTGGCGGCCTTGGCGGGCTCTTCCTTTGGCCCCTTGTCTTTCGTTGGCGATTTCCCCTCATTGGAAATCGCGTCCTTGAGCTTGATATATCGATCAGCCCGATCCAAAAACTCTTGGGTACTTCTTACCCCATTCTTTCTTAGGCTACTCTAGAGGGGTGAACGGCTCCTAACCCCAGCAGTTAGGGCCATCATCTTGCCTTCGTCACCCATTGTCTTGGCTCCAGCTGCTGCTCGCATGAAATGCTGGACATATTCCTTTAAGCGCTCTCCTTCCTTCTGGCGTATCTCGACCAGTTGGTTGGCCTCTATGGGGTGTACGCCCCACATAGAATTGTCCATAAAATTCCTTCACGAACATCTCCCAAGATACTATACTAGCAGGAGGGAACTTAAAGAACCACTCCTGGGTAGTGTCAGATAGTGTTGCGGGGAAGATCCTGCAGCGGGCATCTTCTGACACTTTCTGTATATCCATTTGTATCTCAAATTTGTTAACGTGAGATACTGGGTCTCCGTACCCATCATAGTTTGGCAGTGTCAGCATCTTGAATTTACTGGGGGTTTCAACCGCAACAATCCTTTGTACAAATGGAGTGCCCTCCTCCTATCGTACTATATGTGGGACGTTCGTCCCCCGACCAGCTGTTGTACTGCCTGGTTCAGAGCATCAATCTGAGCCTGAACCGCTTCTGGGACCGTAGGGGCGACCTGTGCCGGGGGAGCATACTCATCATGCCTTTCACGAAGGTCGTTGAGTACGTCCCTTAAATCGTCATCCCTGCGTCTCTGCTCGCTAACTCCTAGCCAATCAAAGACGTTCTGCTGCTTGGGTTGTCCCCCAGCGTTATGGCTAGCTGGCCTATTTTCCCTAGGTGGAGGGCTTCTGCCTCCGCCTCTTTCCTCATTCCTCCGACCAGCATTTCCTCTGCCAGAGTCAGCTTCATTATAATCATAGCTGTCTCTAAACTGGGGCTGGCTACGGCGTGACCGACTGTTCACGCTATTTCCTACTCGGGCTGGAATTTCCCGAGCGCCAGGGGGAGGCCTGGGCTGGTCGTTGGGTCCCCGTGCATTATTATGCCATGGGGGGTCCCTGACTGCAGAGCCTGACTCGATGTTCCTTCTGTTGGCAGAAGGATGCTATCCTTTACTCGGTGGATTCGACTCTTCATCCCCTGGGCGTCTAGGGTTGCAGGGCGGCTGCCCGACCCTATTATGCCTCGGGCGCTGGGGATTGCCTCGACCAGCCTGAGATGGAGGCTGCTGCTCAGCATCCCTAGCTGGGACATCATCCTGAGCCACATGTGGCTGCTCCGACCTTTGAGGGATTGCTGGCTGGAGCGGAGGACTAGGATTGGGAGCTCTCTAAGGAGGCACACTCGGTGGCTGATCTGGCTGAGAGGCTGGCACAGCCTGACTTCGAGCCAATTGGATGGCTGCTTCGAGAGCGGCCATGGCATCCCTCTGCTGACGGTCCATGTCCGCTTGCCGCTCACTCAGCTCCTGGCGGTGGCATTCAATTTCTCTCTGCTGCAGCGTCATTATCTCTGCAACATTCTCCTGATTGGCCCTCAGGTTAGCCAACTCGTCCTGCAACACCCCCAGTGTTGCCCTCAGCGTTTCCGAATCTAACTCCTCCTCTTCAAACTCTAAATGTGGTTCATTCTCAGCCACATTTGGGGGAGGAGGTTGGGATGATGTAGCACCAATGGTCTATCCAGCTCTCTTGGATGTCTTCGCCATTGGCACAGCCTGACTCCGAGCCAATTGGATGGCTGCTTCGAGAGCGGCCATGGCATCCCTCTGCTGACAGTCCATGTTCGCTTGCCGCTCACTCAGCTCCTGGCGGTGTCGTTCAATTTCTCTCTGCTGCAGCGCCATTGTCTCCGCAGCATTCTCCTTATTGGCCCTCAGGTTAGCCAACTCGTCCTGCAACACCCCCAGTGTTTCCCTCAGCGTTTCCGAATCTAACTCCTCCTCTTCAAACTCTAAATGTGGTTCATTCTCAGCCACATTTGGGGGAGGAGGTTGGGATGATGCAGCGCCAATGGTCTATCCAGCTCTCTTGGATGTCTTCTCCATTAGATTTTCTTACATTTTTTTTTTATCAATCTTTCAATGAAAGCACCAGAATGTTGACCCTCGATTTGGCCAACGACACGGAGTCAAAAATACGACAGGAAATGAGATGAAAATTAAGAGTTTAATCTAATGGTAAAGAAGAAACACCAACAATTTATAGTGGTTCAGCCCCAATGAATGGTAATGACCTACGTCCACTTAGTGCTATTATTAATATTGAATCCCAATGTCGTGATTAAAGAACTAGGGTTCTTGAGTTTCACAAATCTTGGGAGAATCACAACAAGACGATGGATAATTGCACTATATGCTTCAAAGATCAAAAGTCCCCTCCTTGAGCTATTTCATGCATATTTATAGGCTCAATGGGGGTTACATGGACCATGGGGCCTTAACTCTCCTTAATATCCGTGTATCAAGGCAATAGAGATGAAATAATCCACGTAATTATTACAAGATCACAATCTTATAAGGAAATAAACTGAATCATACGACCAGCCTGGTCGTATCTAATAGTCAGGCTTGATGAAGCAATGTATAGCTGGTCGATAATCGAACAACACCGCCTTATTTTGACTCTGCCACGTGTCATCCACGTGTGAGAAATACCTGCCACGTCATAAGCAGCCGCTTTTGGATAAACAATATGACTAACTCTTGTTTGCATTTTCCTTAATGGGCTTAGAAGCTCACCCCTTATGATGTTGTTGATTTAGGCAATTAAAGATAGAAAGGTCGGTGGCGAGTGGGACCTAGGAACTTCATGATGTACTCGTGAGGACTATATAGTCGAGGAAGATTAAGCGGACCTATTTTTGTTAAAGCATGTTTCTTTTAAAGTTTTATTTAATGTTGCTCATTTTAATATGTTAAAGACAATTATTTTATTTCTGTAAAACCATAGATCCATTTACATATTTTAATTTTCTTTCAATAAAATAGCAATGTTTATGTTTATGATCTAACGATGTGTTCACGATAATTTATGATAAATTAGGGCGTTACATAATTATATTAAATATGAATTCAAATATTATAATTATAATAATATTTAATACAAGATTAATATTTAATACTTATATTAATATAAATTTAAATATTATAAAATATCATTATAATAATATATAATACACAATCTTAATTTTTATTAAAATATATTATTTATGTTTAAGAATGTTATCATATTATATATATTTAGAAAAATATATACAAACAATGTTTTGGTTTAATTTTTCATTTAATATGTTTATATCATTATTTTATATATAATATTTTTTATTTATTTGAAATTTATATGACAATAATACAAATTTAATAAAAATAATTAATAAATTCTAAAAATAAAACTAAGCAAATGTGATTAATTATTATTATTAAATTTGTATAATTGTCATATACATTTCAAATAAATAAACAATATACATAAAAATGACATAAACATATTAAATGAAAAATTAAACCAAAATATTATTTATGATTTTTTAAAAATATATTTATAATATGATAACCTTTTTAAACATAAATGATAATTTTTTTATATAAAAATTAAGATTATGTATTAAATATTATTATCATTATAATATTTAAATTCATATTAATATAATTAGTAAAAAAATAAGATTATATATTATCATAATAAAATTATATAACATTTAAATTTATATTAATATAATTATTAAATATATAGTTTTGTATTATATATTATTATAATAATGATATTTTATAAAGTTTGAATTTTTATTATAATATTTAAATTTATATTAATATAATTAATAAATATCTATTTTTAATTAGTTTTAATAGTATATTCCGTTAAACATTTAGAATATTTCGTTAAAGTTAACAAAACAAACAGTTAAAACCAAGAATTTCCGTTATCTACATTTTTTATATAGAAGATATATATATATATATATATATATTACCATAAATTACTAAACAAACTTTCGATGAGAAATGATTATAATGATGATGAAAATAAATAAATAAAATATATAAAATCAATAATTTTAATTTTTTTAGAATAATTAGGCAATAAACATTAGTTGGAAAGATAATGGTCACATTATTTACTCTCATTAATTCCAAAATAATTTTTTTCTTCTCTTGGAATAAATAAAAGGAACGGATAAAGAATGAAAAATGAATATTAAATAAGATTCTTTTTTTATTATTTAATTAATAAATATATGACCGTCATGTCATCACGTAACTCTTCCAAAAGTTTGAAAAAATAAAAAAAAAATTAGAAATATTAATTAACAATTAATATGGATCACTTATCTTAATCTAATAATTAATATTAAAATAACCATCAATGGGTAGTAACCATTAAGAGTGCCCCATAAATATATATTCTATATAAAAAGTGTGTAGATAACATAAATTATTAGTTTTAATGGTTTGTTTTGTTAACTTTAACAGAATATTCTAAATATTTAACTGAATATACTTTTAACACTAACTAAAAATAGACATTGATTAATTATATTAATACAAATTCAAATATTATAAAATATCATTATTATATTAATATTTAATATAAGACTACATATATAATAATTAAAAAAAATTATTGTTATAATAATATTAATTTATAGAAGACTAGATATTTAATATGTATAATAATATATATCTCTTCTATATAAAAAATATCTAGACAACAGAAATTCTTGATTTTAATGGTTTGTTTTGCGAGGTCGCCCATAAGGCCTGCGGGGCGGACATGAACATCTCCCGGAGGTGAAGCTTGGGCCTCAGGCAGAGCCGGGGGCTGAGCCGCCTGCACCTCAGTAGCCAATTTGGCCAGCTCCTCGTTTCGTTTCTTAGCCTTTGCCAATTGCTTTCTCAACTGACGGTTTTCAAGCTCCACAACAGGGACATATCGCTCGGGGTTGTAATACATGTCCTCGTCGTCCCTGGGGGCCGGCAGTGCAGGTGGTCCTCGAGAGTCATAGGATCCACTCCTCTCATTTGGGTCCGAATTTATCATCAGCTGTTCGCCAAGGCGCCTCAGATAGTCAACTTCCTCTAGGATTTCCTCCTCAGGAATATTGGGATCATTCGCGGCCATAGTTGATTCAGGGAGGCTTCTTCGACTGACTAGACTCTGATACGTATTGTTTAATGCTCTCAATGAAAGCACCAAACTGTTGACGCCGTTTTTCGTCAACTTAAATCGCAAAGCAATTAAACAATGTAAACTATGGTGCAAACGAATAGTAAGGAGAAACAAGAAGGTTTTTACGTGGTTCAGCAGTTAAATCTGCGTAATCCACGAGTCAATGTTATTAAGACTTGGAGTTTTCTGGAAATTCTTCAAGGTTGAATTACCCAGACTTTTCTCTCCAGATATCAGATAATCGGTTCTTTACAAGTGGTTATTCTTACTCTATTTATAGAGAGGTTACAGAGTTCATCCCCACATATTTCGGGAAGATATTTTGTATATCAATTCAAATAATTACATTAAATGTTGTATCTCCTATATACAAGGAAACGTCCCTTGAAGACCCGGGGACGGATAACAAACTAAACAATATCCCTTAAATGTTGGGATTATACAACAATAAATATTTTCATACATAATGGGTTGTCCCAGATGACTCATCAGGTCTTCGAGATTAGCGATCGACCCTGTGGCTGTCGAGACTTATGGTATTGCTACGAGCTTGCCACCTTACTCCAAGACATGCTCAGAACAGATAAATACTGTCGAGGCTATCACACTCGAGCCTGCGTTTCCCAAGCTTCGGCTACTCAATCCGAAGGCACTCGATAACGAATGTATTCCAATGTCATGTTATTTCGAGCTCAGAAAGAATCCCGAGGTTACACATTTTCGAGATCGTTATTTTACTTCGGAGATCTTACAACTGGACCATACAATATATTTCATATATTTCGAGCTCACACTTGACGAGTCCAATTTTCGAGGTCATAACTTTTGGTCTCGAAATCTGGGTGTACTAGATGACTTTACAACTAACGATTTTATAAAACA
Source organism: Humulus lupulus (assembly GCF_963169125.1). Taxonomy (NCBI): domain Eukaryota; kingdom Viridiplantae; phylum Streptophyta; class Magnoliopsida; order Rosales; family Cannabaceae; genus Humulus; species Humulus lupulus. Next base: position 74,830,393 of record NC_084794.1, on the reverse strand, counting down.
ATAAAAAAATGTTAAATCTAACAGAAAACAACAATTTCCGTTAAACTCACATTTATAATATATAAAGACAGGGAGCGACTACAACGCATCCATTTTTTTTGCAACACCGGTGCATCCTTTTTCTATTTCGGCACCTGAATAGTTATAATCCCAAATTTTTTTATATGAAGGTGTACATTATAGCTATCTAGAACATCCTACAAATTTTCAATAAACTATGAATAAATTATGGCACCGAAACAGAGTCTATAATGTATCAGCAGTGCAAGCCATTTATTTTGTTGCCAAAAGTACATAAATTGTATTAAAATATTATTAATTTTTTAAAAGTAAAATGGGCAACGTTGCCATGCAGGAGCTACATCTCTAGCCACAATATATAAAAGTCTCCCTTCTTAATGCCATGTTGGCATTTTTTCTGACATATACGGTGAAGCCACTTCTGTGGCTACCACCATTGCAGATGCCCTTAGATTCACTAAGCTAACAAATGTTAGCAAATTATTGGTCCACATTATATTTATAATTTAAAATTCATTAATTTATTTCAAAATTATATTTTAAGTAATAAAATATAGAACAATGAATTAAAAATATTTTTTAATTAAACAAAATATCTTACAATAATTAAACAAAATTGAACTAAAATTATTAATTAATTAAAATCTAAACTAAAAAACCAATACATGTTTCCCCCGATAATTTTTTTTCTTCCGCTAACCCTAAGAATTATTTTGTAAACACAATGATCGTTAATTGCAAACATAGTTTGGTGAAGAAAATATATTTATCATCACATCAGCTAAAAACAAATCTTATTGTTAAACTACAGTGAGTGTTACAGTAGGTTCAAAATCAACCAAAAATGATGTGTGCACCTAATGAGAATCATAAAACCACAAGGGAGAGAATTAAGAACAATAGATATTTCGAGAAACCTAAATTATTGGTCCACGAAATTCAAGCAACCCATAAAAGAAAAAAACCCAGAAAAATTCAAACAATATATAAATCAGAAAAATCAAAATTTGTTGCTCTGCAAAATAAAAATTAAATGGATCTCATTCACCCATGCTTGAAGGTCGATGACGTCCACGTGCCTAGAAGCTCCTTCGAAGTCGTCGAGTTTCTTCGTCAAAGTCCCCTGTGCCTCGAAGCCCCTCAAAGTAATTTTGCCCCCAAAGAAGTTTCGCTGCCACCAATCGAAGTCACCGAGCTTTTCAGTTGAAAGTCCCTGTGGGGTATGCCATTTAGATTTGCTCTCATTCTCATTGCTGCATTGTATGCAAAACCCATACTCGTCGAGCTGGGTGCTGGTTCAGTGAGGCGCAAAGCTCAACTGAGGGCTTCAATTTGTAGAAGGAGGAGAATGAGAGCTCCAATCTGCAAAAGAAGGAAGATAAAGAAGAAGAGAAAAGTGTCGGGAAGGAAGAAGTAGAAAAGAAAAAAGAAAGAAAAAAAGTAAAAAAAAAACGTTTAATTAATTATTTTTATGAATTAGATTTTTTATTTTGTTTTTCTTTTATATTATTGCTAATTAAATATATTTTTTTATTTTTTATATATTTAAAACTAATTAATAAGATATCTTTTAGATTATGATAGGGACTAACAGTAGAGTGACATGTGTCATCCTAATCACCTCTTTATTTATTTAATGGAGGTGGTAGTAACATATACAAGAAATATGTAATGTTAGGTATTTTTATTAAGGAAAAAAAAAAGAATTTAGGCATATAAGGGTATAAAATTGAAAATATTGGGTATTTGTACTTCAAATACATTTTTATCTAATCCCCTATAAAATTTCTTTTCACCCCTCTTAAATTTTTAATGAGTACAAAATTACGTATTTAAAAAATAGGGTTTATATTTTTTTAGACTATGTGTTTTGTCCTATTATCTGTTTGGATTCTGTATTTTGACAAATTACTTTTTGAATCATATGTTTTGTAAAATGGTTAAAATAGAACCCTAAACCCGATTTTAGTCAATGATTTCTCAACTAAAATCACAAATAATTTACCAAACTAACAATTCAGAAAAAAAATAAAATCATTCTGCTTAAAAACTGTGTTGTTATATTCAATTTTTTCTTCATCAAAATTGAGTTTAAGGTTCTATTTTAACCATTTTACAAAATATAAGGTCCAAAAAATAATTTATCAAAACATATGGTCCAAACAAACAAAACACTGAGTCAAAAAAGTTACAAACCTTAAAAAATATATATTCCAACCTCACTACATTATTATTTAATTCTTATAAAATCTCATTCAATGATTTCTGAAAGAAAAAAAAAGTACTTAATTAATCACATCCAATAAATAATTTTAAATATAAAATTCCACAAAAAAAAACACACTTCAACTTATTTTTCAAGAGTTGATATATATATATAGACATATGATATATACAATAAAATATACATATTAATAATAAAATTTTTAAAAAATTACCTCGTGAAAATTTAAATCATTAATAGAATCATAGACTTCGACACCCACATCCATATTCCCTTTTTCCATTAGCTATATTGTTTATAATTTTGGTTTCTCAAATTAATAACCTAATTTTTTTAATACCTAATGTGTTAGAGAGACAGAAATGTACACTAAGAAATATGATTGTTTTTAAATTATATGAGGATATTCATGTCAATTTACACTATGTTACATTCAAAAATAGCTAATTGCTTATAAAAGAGTGATAGGAGAACAAAAATGAGTGCCAATAATAGCACTCAAATATTAATCATACAATCTAATTAATCTAGTTAGGATAACTGGCCGATTGGTTGAGCTTTTAGAAATATTAATGGCTACTTTTTTAATTTTTTTTTGTAGTAAAGCTATTTGATAATTAGATAAAAATAACTTATTGTATAATTTATGTAGAAGCTAAAACTAGTATTTAAAGCTGAAGCAACTCAACTTGAGATTTTAGCTTACAAGAGAATTTAATAAGATACCAAATGCTATAAATTCATATAACATTATAACAATACATTGCATATAACTCAGAACAGTATAAGTAATTGAATAATATAGAAGACATACTTGATTGATCCATTGAGATGATATAGATTGATAGTACAATACAAATATACTAAGCCTTCATGGCTAGATCACTATTCCTGAAGTAGTTTTTCAAACCATATAATTGTGATGAGATGGTACGTGTTTATAAAGTTAAGGAGAAGACCTAACTACAAAACCCTAATTGGATTGTGTGTATTTACATTTATATATATCATTCAAATAAAATATTTGAAATAAATCATTATAATAAAAAATATATATTTTTATTTTGTTCTAAAAAAATATTTTTATAATTTTATATTTATTAGATATTACAAAATATGTTTTATTTTAATAATTTCATATATATAATATACTATTTCAATTATAGGTTTATCAAACACTAGAATTTACCAAACACACAACAACATGCTTCAGACATTTTTTTCTTACGTCATAACTAAAATTAGTTGTGAATAAGTTACATCTCTACCAAACTAACATTTATCTTATCTTATCAATCTCTATCATCATGTATATCATAAAAAATAAAATTATAATTATGTATTTTTGTTTAATGATAATTTATTGTTGAAAAATTATCAACTAATTTATTCTCCTATATTTTTTAATCTATATATCCAATCTAATTTTACTTTTTAAATATAGGTTATAAACCTATAGGCTTAGTTTGGTAAAATAGTAGAAACTAATGGCAATTAATTAATAAGTTTAGACCTAAAGTTGTACTAGGTTTAGAACTAAAGTATTATTGTACGAAACCCTATTCTACTATCATTTGGGAAAGACTTCTAATGAATGCTTATTTAAAAAATGACTATAATTATTCAAAAAGTTTAGTGGGGCTTATTAAAACATGCATTATGGACCTATTTGTTTTAAATAAAAAATATAATGTCTTTTATTAAATTTAAAAGAGAAAATAGCAAAGTCCCATTGAAATATAATTAAACATAATAAAATTCATAAAATGTCTTGGCTTTTCTAGATCATTTTTTGTCCATTTGATCCCACAACATTCATACTTTGATTATGGAACTCCCTAGATCACCATGCATGCCAAACAGAAAACCTATCACCTACTTGAAATAGGGAAAGTAAAGGGTGAGCTATAACCTCAATTTTGAAGTACAAACAAGGACAATAATTGATACAAGTGCAATACCAATTTATTCTCAACGTACATAATTTAAAATAACATAACATAGACATTTCATAATATCATACACAATGTCATCATAATCAAATAAAGCAAACATTTCTATGAGGTAACTAGTAAAGCATGTCCCGGTAAATCCTCCTCTTGCCTTTGTGGGTCTCTTGGCGTGTCCGCCCTGTGAGTTACTTCATACCTTAGTAACTTATTTGTTGTGTCACGTTTCAGCACACTAACAACCCTTTACTTTTCATACAATGATACATCACATGCATACATAACAACTTATCTCATAATTTATTTCTTATACATTCCACATAATCACATAAGAAAATCTAACTAACTTTCATACCTCAAGTCCAAGCTATTTAAATGCGAGATAGCTTCACATCGAGTCTAGAATAATCAATTAAACATTCGTCTGAATATCAAATAAAACTAAGCATATCATAAAAGCATACCCCACGTCTGCATGTGTCATGCACATGTGCCATCTATTTTACACAAGTTCCACCACAACTTAATTCATATAACAAACCTCACATAAAATCACAAAAGAATAATGTCATTTCACCAATTAATTCTCAATGATTTAAAAAACAAGAACCATGATTTTAATCAAATAACATATCTTTGTATGTAAAAGTATTCTTGCATGTAACACGTGTACATGAGAATATTCATAAAATCTCACTTAAAAATTGTAATATTAACTCTTTTATTTTCTTGTATATTTCACAAAAATTCAGCAAACATAAAAATAAATTACCAACGTAGTTACTACTATTTATTCCTTTAAATCATACAATTGTCGTACATAAATTTTATTACAAAAATTTATTTTACTCATAATATTCATACATTAAAACTGTACAAAACAATAAACTTGTTTATTATTTTATAACTTATATTGGAAGCCCATTTTTCAAAATAATTAATTAACTTTATTAAAGTTATCTTTTAAATTTGGCAAAATTAAAAGAATAACATTTTTCTTTAAACAATCAAAACAAACGCGACACATTTATTTTCTTTTCTAGAAATTATTATTAGGTCATAAAATCATATTACTCATAAGCATTTAAATTTGGTAAAAACTCACAATATACATTTTCTTAATAACCAAATTTTTAGCACCTTAATAAATATATTTTCTTAACTTTTAAATACTAGAATTTCAGCATATGTCATAAATTAAGAATACAAGACACATGTATAAAATTACACATTTTTTTCTTATCTTAGTTTTAAAATATGAACCCAATACATATTTTGTTCCCTCTTAAAATATTTTTACTAATTACCATAAAAATATAATAAAATCAGCAAGCATAAAATTTACAAAACCTTCGAAATATGTCCATAATCCTTTTTAACCATTTTAACAACCTAACATGTTTCTACACTTTATTCAATTAAATATTACAATTAGCATGCAACAAACAGTTCAACAGAATTAAATCATTCCAAAAGCATAAACCCTGATTTAGGAGCCTTGGCCGAGACACACTTAACAAGAATAAAAATTCCAAAATAAATTAAGGCATTACTACTATGCTTCCTAACTCAAACATACCCCCTAATATATTCAAGACACATATCATTACAATATAAGCAACACCAAACTCATATATTTTTATTATTATATCAATAGAAATTCTAACATGCTCCTTATTACAATAATATTACAACAAAATTTTCACACTCATAATTAAATAAAACAAATGAACCCTAAACCTAAAGTATGCCATTGCCGAAACCCTAAATACCATAACGATGCCATGAATCACAATTTCCACATAGCTTACCATCATAACCCAAACTCATACTCTAGCATGCTTCCTAACGATAAATATACAATATAAACATCATATTTCTCATGTTCCAAATTTATATAACACACTCTAAATCAATAAGCATGTTTATCAAAATTCAAAAGAAACGTATGAAACCCTAAAACATACTCTATGCCGATACCTACATCAAAATACATTCTTGTTTCCACAATTCAATTAAAACCTAACATGTTTCTAGTCAAAATATCATAACAATACATGTATTCATCATATCAATATTATATAAATTTATATATATATATATATATATATACTAGAACATATACCCATGCTTAGCCGAAACATATCATAAAAAACAATCCCATCAAGACTACAAGGATCAATACACCATCATACATCATAAACATTCCTTCTCAAAATATCAAACAACATTTCAAATCATAATCAAGAATATAACAACATCGTAAGAACAAAAAGGCTAGGATTCTCCATTACCTCATTGATAGTATTCAAGAACAAAAAAACTATGGTCAATCCTCTTGGACACCTAGGAATTTCGAAACCCAAAACACAAAGCCTCTTAGAAATAAGAAGAAGAGAAGACATAAGCTAAAGGATTCAAAGCACAACAAGATTCTTACCTAGGGATTTTTGAAACCCTATTCCCTTTCTTATTCTTTCATTCTTTCTTCTCTTTTCTCTTCTTTTCTATCTTCTCTCTTGTGAATTCAGCAGCCACCTCTAAGAAATGATGAGCAAAATGCTCTTTAGGGTCCTAAGGTTCTATATATTTTGTGTACTAAGTTTCCTAAATAAAAAATTAATCTCTTATTAATTTATTTAATTCTAAAAATTTTAATCAATTAATTAAATAAATACATTTTGATCTATCCAAAATAACAGCTGCAAATATCATTTCCCCCTTTCATTCCTTGGCTTTCCACACTAATAAAGAAAGTGTAATTTTCATATCTCTAAGGTCCTGCAATTTTGAGACTCGATTTTGACTATGTTATCTCGTGAATTAGAGAGTAGTTCATTCTACAAAGTTGTAGGCTATCCAATTAGCCTTCTAACAGGACCAAGTTTGTGTAAATCGAACATCTACAACTCATGTTATGACTATTTTACTTAGGCTGGGTCCAAAGTTAGGGAACTCTAAAAATGTCAACTCTCTTCCCTACTCACCACTTCTCTCTTTGTTTCCTTTTCACAATATGAACACATGCATTTCTAGATCCTTCTCCCTTTAGTTCTCAATTATACTTACTCAGCAATAGCCATTGAAAACTAATACAATAACCATCAAATAATATAATATCCATCCATCAAAATAATATTGATTTTCCTTTAATTTTGATGAAGAAAAGATGACAATGCATAAATAAGGAAAGTTCCTCTTTCCTTGCTCTTCAATGCTCACACCACTTACTATCTCTCTCTCTTAAAAATTAGTTTCCCTTTTCACATTTTGTGAATCACAACTTCTAGAACTATCTCTCTTGATAGTTTTCTATAAATAGGGAATTTACTAACATTTTCTACTATTTAGTCTAGGTTCATGACATTCACTTGCATGCTCACAATGCATGTCATGTACCATGCATGCCATGTACTTTCACACACATAACCATGCATGCCTATCACTATGCAAACACATGCACACAATCAAAGCTCATGCACAACAATTTTTAAATTACATAAATAAATAAAACAATAAAAAATTAATTCACACAATTAAAACTAACACTTAAATAAATAAATTAAAATAACTAATCACTTAAAATAAAAATTAGTGCGCTACAATATACTCTCCTTAAAAGGAATTCATCCGGAGATTCTTTCTTACCAAATAACTCAGGGTATCTTTCTCTCATGTCTTCCTCCGAGTCCCATGTTGCCTCCCTCTTCGCACTATTCTTCCACAGGACCTTAACTAATGGAATATTTTTGAACCTCACTTCCTTGACTCCTTTTTCTATGATACGCTCAGGCTGTTCATCGTGACTCAGGTCTTGCTTCAGCTGTAATAACTCATAACTCAAGTGATGGGGGCAGTGCTAAATGGTACACAACTTACCCAACTCTGTCCAAAATCTCAAATGGACCTATATATCTCGGGCTTAACTTCCCTTTCTTGCCAAAATGCATAACTCCTTTCATTGGCGAGATTCTCAAAAACACAAACTCGCCTACTGAAAACTCGGTGTCCCTTATCTTATGGTTTGCGTAACTCTTTTGCCTACTCTGAGCAGCAAGCATTCTCTGGCAAATTTTCTCAACTGCCTCACTGGCTTCCTTAACTGCCTCAGGGCCTAATATCTGTTTCTCCCCAACTTCATCCAAGTGCAAGGGAGATCTACACTTGCGTCCATATAACATCTCATATGGATTCATAACAATAGTAAATTGGTAACTATTGTTATAAGAGAACTCCATCAGAGGTAGGTATCGACTTCAAGATTCTGAAAAATCTAAAGCAGAACACCTCAACATATCCTCCAAGATTTGGATGGTTCTCTCAGACTATCCATTTGTTTGAGGATGAAAAACGGTGCTGAAATTTAACTTTGTACCCATTGCTTTCTGTAACCCTTTCCAGAAGTTCGACATAAACAATGAACCTCTATCAGAGATTATCGACCTTGGTACCCTGTGAAGTCTCACAATTTCACTAACATATAACTCTGCATATTGGTCTGCTGAATAAGTCATCTTGACTGGTAGGAAGTGAGTAGACTTGGTGAGTCTATCCACTATTATCCATGAAGAGTCATGTTGTTTTATGGTCCTAGGTAATCCTACCACAAAATCCATTGCTATGTCTTACCACTTCCATTTTGGAATATAGAGTGGCTACAGTAACCCTGCTGGCCTTTGATGTTCTGCCTTCACTTGCTGACAAGTTAGCCTTCTGTCAACAACCTCAGCGATGTCTTTCTTCATCCCTAGCCACCAATATAATGTTTTAAGGTCGCGGCGTGCTTGCGTCAAACAGAGCCCCCTGCTCTCTGGGTTCACACGGGTCGCGGCGCCCCATTAACAAGGTCACGGCGTGACCGTACGACCCCAAGTTTTCCCCTGTTTTTCTTCAACCAAACCTTACCAAAAATAACCCCAAATAAAACCCAAAATCATAACTTCACCCCAGAACAACATTAACATACTATCAGCAATAAAGCCCAACATTAGTTCACTTATAACCCTCACCAAAACTCCAATTCAATACCTTGAACCTCAAGCTCAAGAACACTATAAAAATCAGGGCAGAATTAAATCAAAATAGAGGTTGTAGCCTTACCTCAGATGTGATTAAGTCCTCCTAGCTGCAGCTAATTCAACCTTACTCAAGCTTTCAATCCAAGCTTCAAATTCCACAAGTTTCCTCAAGAAATCCCAACCAAATGGAGAGAGGGAGAGAAACGTAGAGGAGAGAGAGCTGAGAGTGATGTGTTATGTTTGTTGATTCTACTAGGTTTTGAAATGGGCAGAGTATATATCTCCCTTAGGCTAGTAAAAGACTAGAATACCCCATAATCAAGCTTAGATCCTTTAGTGCCCCTAAGGGCAAAACCATCATTGCCACCTTCCCCGCTAATCCCAATTAATGCCTCATAATTCCCGTTAATTCCAATATCCTCATATAATTACCAAATAATTTCCCATTACCCGATCAATCCCGATAATGTACTAAATTACCAAATTACTCCTAGGCTCACCCCGAGCCTGGTATTGACCCCGTTATGACTAAACCGCTAACTTGCTCCCTAGGATCGCCTCATGCCGAACTACTCAAATATATCCACATAATAATGTGGTCTCAATCAATATACACGTATATATGCAAATATGCCATTAATAGGCCAAAAATTACTAAAATTCCCTTCTAATAAGAAACAGGCCCACATGCATGCAAATACAATCATATTGTAATATAACTCACATAATTCATTTATTCATGCATCAAATCACACAATAATGCAATTAGTTAGTTATTTCCCACCAGGCCCCCTAATCAAGGCACTAAGCCTTATTAGGGAATTTGGGACATTACACACTCCATCGAGGTTTTGCTGTTGTTCGCGACCAAATGTTGTGACGTGTCCACTTTGTATGCTCCTATGCTAAAGACTCATTAGCGACTGCACGTATCTATCTAGTTAACAACATCACCTCACAAGATAATGTAGTGGAGTAAAATCCCTAACCTATGTCTTCTAACTTATTAACGACTGCGTCGTAAAGCCTGTGCGTCCTTTGATCTTGATAGTGCCCAGTTATATTATCGTCGTCATATTCCATTCTCTACTTTACTTGAAACTTGATAGACTCATACTTGTGATTTCCTATTATGCATCTCATCCATTCGATGCGTTCATATGCAACTGATGTCTTTTAGAGGACTGAAATCCTTTCGTCTTCGTTGTTTACCTCGTCTATATGAACCCTTGAGATCCCACTGATCTCTTCGAGAAGTTTCTTTCTAGAAGTTCTAATTATTGCAGGCATAATGTCTATTCTGCAACCATAGTACTAAACCTTAAAAGAAAGTAAAAATAAATAAAAAGTAGAAAATATATTTACAACACGGTGAGATGAGGCTTTCCCAGTCTTTAGTATGTATGCATAGAGATTCTTTGAAACATGATCGACCGTCTCTGATACCATTTGTAAAACACCCAATTCTACTATCATTTGGGAAAGACTACTAATTGAATGCTTATTTAGAAAAATACCACAATTATTCAAAAGGTTCAATATGGCCTTATTAAAACATGCATTATGGACCCATTGGTTTTAAATAAAAAATATAATGTCTTGTATGCGATTTAAAATAGAAAATAGCAAAGACCCACCGGAATATAATTAAACATAGTAAAATTCATATAAAGTCCACTGGCGTTTCTAGAATGTTTTTCGTCCATTCGCACCCCACGACATAAATACTTTGACTATGGAACTCCCTAGATCACCATGCATGCCAAACAGAAAAACTATTGCCTACCTGAAAGGGGAAAAGTAAGGGAGTGAGATAAAATCATAGTAAGGAAGTACAAACAAGGACAAAATTCATACAAGTGCAATACCAAGTTATTCTCAACTTACATAACTTAAAATGGCATAACATAGAAATTTCATAATAACATACACGTTATCTGAATTTCATCATAAACAAATAAAGTAAACATTTCTATGAGGAAACCAGGAAAGCATAAACTGGCGCGTCCGCCCATGAGTTACGTCATACCTTAGTAACTCATTTGTTGTGTCGTGTTTCATCACGCTAACAACACTTTGCTTTTCATACAATCATACATCATATACATACATAACAAATTATCTCATAATTTATATAATGCCCTGATTAGTTCTAAACCTTGAACCATTAAAAACTACTAAGACATAGCTACTATTTTGGAATATATATATATAAAATATTAGAACTTTATTAAAAATCCAAAATATGGTACGAAATACAGATTATGGTATGGGATCCCATTATTTAATACATAAAACATAAACTTTAATTAATTGTTTAAAAACTAAGTGCGGAAATACAAAAGAACATAAATTAAAAGAGTTGAAATAACTTCATCCTCGATCTTCCAGCAAGGTATTCAATCAGTCCATCCCCAATACACATGCCAAGCTGCCACAAATCCATCCCGCCTTCCAAGTTTATTTTCTTGCACCATCTAAAATAAAAGGAATGAGCCTAATGCCCATCAAGGAAAATCTACTAAAAACATATGTCATAAATCATAAGACTATATCATAAAACATATACTATAAAACATATGACATAAAAACTATATCATATAGGACTACAATATTAATGGCCATTAACTCATTACCGTGGCACGTGATAAAACCATCTAGGTCCTCAGTCTACTAATCGATGTAGGTTAGATCACAAAGTAGTATATGATAACCCATCTAAGTCCTCACTCTACTATTCGAGGTAGGGTAAATCATAACTTTAAACCATGATAATGATAAAAATCTTGGGGTTTGCTATCTAAGCAACTATAAGCCCCAAGTGAATAAAAACATATCATACATATATACATAGCACATAACATATCATAGCATATAAACATATCATAACACAAATAATCCAACCTATTTTCCTTACCAAAATCGAGACAATGGGGACAAGAATGGGATTGGAAAACTCCTAAAATCAACAATAAGAACCATGAGTTTCTAAAGAAATGGAGATGAAAAAGAAATCTAAACCATCAAGATAGAAACTTATCGAAGAACCTTAGGTTTCAAGAACATAAACACCTAATCAAAAGCCATAATACTGAGTTAGGATCTAAAAGAAAATGAAAGAAAATAAAAGAACTAGGATGGACTAAATCTGAGGATAAGAGTACCTTGAATGGACTAGAACTTTGATCTACACCTCAATACCATAATAACACTCTATCTTACTTCCCAAGTGTTTATAAAGCTTAGATTAAAAAGCTTTGAAATCCCAAACCCTAGTGTTTTCTCTCTAGAATAAACTGAGCAGCTTGGAGCCTCTGAAGAATGCTTGAATGATGAATGAAATGGCTGAGTACTATGTCCTATTTATAGAGTTCAATGAGTGAAACTAACCCCTTTAAAAATGAATAAATAAATGAATATATTTGATTTTTCGGTTCAACAGATGCCCAGAACTCGATCAAAAATGTTCAGGAGCAGATCTAGGTTGTTGAGGGTTGTTTTCAATTTAAATCCACAAGGTTTCAAAATGGCTCCAGGAGCTGATATATCGCCTACCCGAGGCGATATATCTCCCCTACCTATGTCCCGAGCTTCCGTGGTTTCGTTTGTGCGAAGTCGACGTGTTTTTCGTATCTTCTGTAGGCGACATATCGACCCCTATAACTGCGATATATCAGCATATGCTGATATTTTAAACATGTTTTTGCACACTTTTAGCATATTTGAAGTTTGTTAAAACAACTTTGACTGAGTAAAACGTGATCTTAACAGCTGCTGGAAGGTTCTAGAGCTTCTAGATTCATCTATTATTAATTAATTCATCTAAAATCCTTAAATAAACAAGCATGTGACAAGTGTCATGCTCTTAATAATTCTATCTAAACCTTAGGTTATAATAAATAATATTAGAAGAACCAGCTATATTAATCAAACCTTATATCTAAACTATAGGTTAAACTTATAAAATCCATAACTATTTCTATGAGTTTCCAAATAAATCCCGACTTGAACCAATATCCACTAAAACTAAAATACTACAGCTACTGCTATTACTACTATCTAGCTAAGTAAAATTATGAGACGCTACAATTTATTTCTCATACATTCAACATAATCGTATAAGAAAATATAACTAACTTCCTTACCTCAAGTCCAAGCTATTTAAATGCAAGATAGCTTCACAACGAGCTTAGAATAATTAATCAAACACTCGTCTTAAAATCAAGTAAAACTAAGCATATTGTTGATGCTATTTTTCTTCAACTTAATTATGTAGAGCAATAAACAATTAACTAGGAAGAAAAGAAGAAACAAGAGATTTTTAACGTAGTTCAGCAATTATAATCTGCCTACGTCCACGAGTCACTGTTATTATGAACTCTGTGCGAAAGCTTCAAGTGAAGGCAATTGAGTCTTTTTTCAGTACAAAATTTTGTGTGTCTACAAATGACCAGTTCCATGCTATTTATAGACCTGGTTACAAAAATATCTCCCCCCCCCCCCCTCTCAATTTAGGGAAGTTACAATCACATATTTAAATTCAAATAAATATCGGAATAATAATAATAACACAACTTAAATGCGTTTTTTAAATGATGATCCAATAAATATAGGGATTCGACACACGGTCTTAATTAATCCCAAAGAAATAGGAATTTCCTAACAGCTTTTTCGTGTCGTAAACACGTTGTCGAGCTCGAACTTTGCTTTAACGCGCTTTCGAGACCACTCATAACCTCGAGCTCATCATTCCCGTTGTTGCTTCCTCCTCCCTCGGTATGTCTATCGAGCTCATCCTCCGGAGAAGGCTAATTCCTTCGAGCTTGCAGCTCATGCTCAAATGCTGATGGTAGATCTAGAATCATGCAGCCGCAACATTTCATGATAATAATCATGAGTGTAATGTGGAAATTCATTTATCTCGAGCCTATGTTCTTATGAGCCAATATTTCGAGGTCATTTACCTAATCTCGAAATTTTGGTGTAACGTTTTGGCCCCTCAAAAGTATTGGTTCGAATCCAATAAGAAGGAAACTTTTGAACTTGACTTTTGAAAAACGTGCCCACCTACCACACTCAAGTGTGGACACATATCCTTATAGGATTGCATACTGAGAGTACTCAACTACTATTTTCTCTGAAAACATCCTTTCCTATTCCCCTTTTTGCTGCCAACTTCCGTAATCAAATACAATCCATTGGATCACAATCTGATCTGCTTCAAGGGTTTAGATCAATTCCCCAGTACCCCCTTTTCACCTATTTATACTCTTATCCATCTCCTCCCTCCGTACTTTTACATCCTTAACCTCCAGAAAGAAAACTCAAACCAGAACTAGAAGAAATTTTTTTATGTTCTCCAAACCTAAGAAGCAAAGAAATCTTGGTTCGTTCGGCTATGTCACATCATTCCAACTTCTGATCCTTCAATCCGATATTTTTTCATTTCTCGTATCAACTTTGTGTAAGTTCTCTGAACTTCATTATTTATTTTTTTATACGGTTCTTTCCATTTTTGTGCATGAAATAAAAGAAAAAATTCCTCGTTCTTGTTACATTCTTGTAATCTTTACTGCGCATAGGAGTTTTTTGATTCGTCAGGTGTATATTTTTTATGGGTAGAGATTTGGTTAGGCAAGAATTTGGCAAAAAATTGGTAAAAATGGCTTCTTTTAAATCATAGGGTAATAGGATACAAGTTTCATGTAGTGTAAGAAATAGGGCTTTGAATTAGGGTTTTAATGCACGTTGCTCGATGATATCTCCTTTTTGGGTAATTGCCCATTTCTTCCTAGAAATTTAGAATACCCCAAACTGGAAGCAACCGCCCCCACTCTCACATGGATCCACTCTCGATGCCCCGAAATTTGAAAAGCTTGGTTATAGCATTTGAGTCAGTCTCACTATTTTGAGCCTTTAGGCTCGATTAATGCAATCTTGTTATCTCGAGCTTACAAACTTGAGTTATCAAGCTTTAATTTCTCCTATTATTTCTAAATAAAGGGCCCTCACCTTCTTTTTTCTTGTTAGATGTTGCAATCTTCAGAGATTCGGTGGGGGCCTGAGCTTGTGATTCTTTACCGTCCACATTCTCCTCGAGTTGAATCTCTATTTTCCCGCAACCAATGACTGATCTGGGAACTCAAAGAGCGCCTCGAGCAGGAATACATTTGTGCACATTTCCGTCGTTAGATTGACGAGGTCAAAGAAGGAAAAACAAAGAGACTAAAATTTTCCGTGCATCCTGACCCAAACCCTGAGATCTGACCAGTCCCGATAGATCCCAAATGTAGGGTCACAATTGCCTTTTCTCAAGGAGAGCTCTCCTTTAACTTCATGGAAAGCACATCAAATCAATGAACCACACACACCACTCCCAAAATTCCTTCCGCCCGGCCTCAGGGAGCTCTTTCTTTTAGGCTGAACATTACTAGAGTTCCGTCACATCCATTTGACATATTTCATAATTCTTGGCTTACCATGGGCTAAAAATAAATAGGAAGCTAGTGTGTCAGCCTGCCAAATCCAATGAAAGGAGTTGAGTTTACTTAGGGTGAAAACAACCCAGAGAAGAAAATCAAACTTGCGGGTTGGAGTCGTGAAAACATGCGAGTTGGGGCATTGGTGCCTCTACAAGACTATTTCCAGAATTTCACTGATTACGTCGATATTGCCCCATTCCAACTTCAATCCAAATCATACAGAGTCCTGGTAGCACTAAGGTCGCTCTACCACGAGATGAAATGGGATGGACCCTCGACGCACGAGATCCTGTATCTCTTATGCCTCAAAAGTATCCTTTCTCGAGCTCACGGTGGTGATGGGTTGTATTATCTTTTGAGATACCCAAAGGAGAGAAGGTTGTTCGAGGACATCCCTAACCATCCTCCTAACTTCAAGACCATATTCTTCTACTGATGGTCTTAGTTCGTCCATATTTTACTCATTTCAACGAATTCGTAAGTATTTTCTCATAGTTCTCCTTGATCTCTTTTTTATTTTATTTCAAGCTTATAATGCTCATCCCAATAAATTGTTTAGCCAACTATCACTGCTTGCATCCTACCAAGGACATGAAAGACCACCGGGAAGAGATTCTCAAGCTCCCGTATGGTCGACGATCCCTCAACTATCTTCTTCACGAGGATAGGCTTCGACAATGCTGTCTTCTTGGCGAAGGCGAGTCTACATAAGACTACAGGATTCATAAATTCATGAGGTGGAAAGACATCCCAATACTGAATGTCAAGCTTCCCTCCAAAAAGAAGCATCTGAGCTTACACTCTTGATCCCTCACACTTCGCTCAATCGAACCTTTAGGCTCGGGGACTGATGCACAAGATGAGGCCTCACTGAGCTCATCTGACAGAGGTAAGGTTGTGCTAGACCTATCAAAGTGGTATCCCACCCATCTTAGATAGGAGCCCAACGTTATAGTCCTTTTTAAAGATCCCTGGAATAATTTTATGGTTTGGTTGGGGGTAGGTCTTAAGGTACATAGGTTCGATAGTTTGTTAGGGAGATACAAAATAATGTATAGCTTAAATGAAGTCTGAGATGGGATAGCAATCCAATATAGGACTAACGATTATAGGGAACTCTCAAGGATGTCCCCCACTTTTAGAGATGGAACCCCCTTATACTCATCTAAAGATATGGGGATTTCCTGGTCCCCGAGCTTGAGCTCAAATGAATCTTCCAGTTAGGTTCCTTTTACTTTGAAGTTTCAATGTTGATATTATGCATATTTACTTTCCTCAACTACAATCAACATTTAATGTTTGTTGTTTTTCCTCTTTTAGGCAAGATGGATTCGGATCTCGACAACATCCTTAGTCAACCGACCGCATCTAGGGGATAAGTGTAATCGGGTGTCCTCGAAGGGAAACCGTCCTTTTAAGGTCACCAAAAGAATTGAGGCATCCCCGCCAGCCTCGAAGCAGGACGAGTCGGGCCTTGTGACGGTTCCTCCAGTGCTCCCAAAGGCTACAGATCTTCCACCTGCGAGTCAATCGAAGAAATTCGCCTTGACTTGACTTGGTTCTGATGCCTTGACTTGTGTGGGCCACTGTCTCAGTAACCTCAGGGCTCCCCAGTGGGAGTTCTTAACTACCTGCAAGAGTGCCAACATTGTTTTCGACAAAAGTGGGGAGTTGCTTTCTTCGGTAAGTTTTTCATCGAGAATTGATAAGCTCCAAGTTTTAACGCCAATACCTTATTTCCATACTATAAATATCTATTTTTGATTGCAGGCATTCATTCCCTTCATCTAGCACAACTTTGTCCTGAATCACGAGGTTGCGATGAACACGACGTTGCTCAAAATGCCAAGGAGGCACAACTCAGGGTGGAAGACGACCATCGCAGGGCAGTAGATGGTCTGAAGAAGGCTCGAAAATGGCTTGAGGCTAAGGAATTAGAGCTTAAGAGGGACCAGGATTTGAATACCAAGCTCGAGGAAGAAAAGAAGACCACTTTTGAGTTTAGAGAGAGCGAGAAAGCTCGTCTTCTTGAGGAATTTAAGACCAAAAAGGACAACGCTGTCGACATGGCGATGTATTGCATCTAGGCAACGAATCCTAACCTCGATACTAGTTTCCTGTCCATCAGAGAAACTGAGTATGTCAACAAGTGGCAAGCTTGGTTGGAGGAGGAAGAGGCTAGGCACAAAGCTAAGGAGGCTGCAAAAGCCATGGAATAAGATAGGTCGGTGGATGCCGAAGCTGCCAATCCTTGAAGGCCAACACATGGGCTGCGAACCATAGTTTATTTTTTTCTTTTGTAATTAAAATTTTTGATGCCCCCTTAGGGCTAAGACAATCATAACTCGAGCTTGAGTTATTTTATGAATGCTTAAAAAATTTTATGGTAGTTTTTATGCCTTTAAGTTTCCAGTTTGAAAAACTTTTTGCACATTATCTACCTTTTATGATTTTCCTTAATATTATCCATTATATTTTTGGTCGAAAATATTTTGAGCATACTATTAAGTACATGATTTTATATTTATTTATTTATACAAACATTGACATGCTTAGCGTTGATCTTCTATATATCCATACATAATCCGTTCGACTGCACAATTTCGACCTCATTACATTCAAGTTCGAACACTACTTATACCATGTATTTTCATTTAAAAATGATATTTGGCGTGTAGTCTCGTTAGTCTAGTTATTTTTTGCTTGAATGTGGTAAGTTTTACTCATCCTTAAGTATGATCTCGAGGTTGTGAGGTCGAAACCTTTTGCAAAAAATTCCATCCCTGTGTCGACTTATGAATTCGTTGGTTTATCTAGAATTCCAACTTTCTATTGTGTTGATTAGTGTTTTCTAGTTTGTTCCAGAGTTGTTTAATTCGTGTTTGGTTGATAATCCATCCATTGTAATATTATTTTTATTGATGCTATATTTTCGAGCCTATGGTATGATTGTATACCACTTATGCCCCCTTAATCTCCTGTGATTGTAAGATCTTAGGTTATTGAATTTTGAGAGCTTGCAAAAGATATAACAATAAAAATACAACCGGAATAAGGAAAAATGCTTTATTAATGAAAAACAAAAATTAAATACAAGCTTGATTACAAATAAATAAACATCATTCCTATATTACTGGTAATAAGGTCGTAGATGTTCACCATTCTAAGCTCGCAGAACCAATTCTCCATTCAATCTCGGTAGTTTGTAAACATCGGGTCAAATAATGGATTCAATTTGGTAAGGTCCCACCCAATTAGGTCTGAGCATGCCCACAAAGGAGTCTCGTGTAGCCAAAAATACACGCCTAAGCACCAAATCTCCCAATCCAAAGTGTCTGTCTCGAACCCTCTTATTGAAGTATCTTGTGGCCCTTTGCTAGTATGCGACATTTTTAAGCTAGACTTCTTCTCATTTTTCTTCAATTAGGTCTAGGGTTTCCTTGAGCTGAGTCTAGTTTGAGGTCTGGTTGTATGCTTCGCATCTAATCGTCAAAATTTTGACCTCAATGGGAAACATAGCTTCGCAGTCGTAAGCCAGGGAGAAGGGTGTAGAGTCCAAAATTTTTACCTAGCTAGTTAGATAGTAGTAGTAATAGTAATAGCTAGTAGTATTTGTAGTATTTTATGACTGTGGATTTTGGTTCAAGCCGGGACTTAGTTGGAAACTCCTAACAATAGTTATGGATTTTATAAGTTTAACCTATAGTTTAAGAATATTAATTATAACATAAGGTTTGATTAATATTTCTGGTTATTAATATGATAATTATTATAACTTAAGGTTTAGATAGAGCTAATGAGAACATGACACTTGTCATGAGCATGGTTATTCCTAAGGTTTAGATAGAGCCAATAGAATTATGTCTTCGTCACATGCATGATTATTAAGAAATTATTATTTTAATGATAAAATAAGGGAAATATAAGACTTAGTCTTCACCAGAATCTGTTATGAGCATCACATTTATCACAATTTTATTTATTTGTGTTATTTAGATAATTAAATAGATTTTTCGTAACTTTAGGGTACTGTAACTTCCGACCTATTTTTGCCTAGTTATGTTATGAATTTTGAAAAATAGTATTTCTAGAAAGTTGTAGATAATTTAATTAGCTTTCTAACACTATAATGAGATTCTAAATTGAGTCCTACAGCTCCAGATATGTTGATTTTACTGCAGGTGACTTTAGAGTTACGAGATTTAGGGAGTTAGAAGTTAGGATGCTATTATTTTTGTTTTATAAATCAAGCTTTAGCCCCTTAAACCTCTCTCTGAATAATTTGACCAATTCCTAAGCCTTTGGCTGAAGTATATTCAAATATTTTCAATTAAATTCATTATTTTTATTCAAAGCCAAAAACAAGATTTTTATTCCTAGAACTCTATAAATAGGACCTAGCACCAAGTCTTTTCATTCATTCTTCAAGCATTGATCAAAGCCTTCCATGTGCTAGTGAGACTATAGAGTGATAAACACTTGGATTGGGGTTATAAGCTTAATCATTATAAGCTTAATAAACACTTGGGAAGTAAGGTTATAGTGTATTTCGGTTTCGAGGTATAGTTCGGTCATAGAAGCATTCAAGGTATTCCTAATTCTAGTTCCTTTCTGTATTGATTCTTATAGTTCTTCTCTACTCAAATCCTAACTCATTTTTTTCTATTCTTGGTTAGGCATCTAAGTTCTTCGAACTTAAGGTTTTCGTTGGTAAGTATCGTTTTGATGGTGTAGTTTATTCTTTCCATCTCTTTTCTTTAGTATACTCACCTCTATATTATGGTTTTTAGGAGTGTTCCAAAATCCCGACTTTGTTCTCATCATCCCAGTATATTGGTAAGGAAAATAGGATAGGATCTTATATGTTATAGATTAGTGATATGTTATCTCATGTTATGTTGTGTTATGAAATGTTATATTGTGTATGTTTGTAGACTTGGGCATATGACCTGTACACTAACAAGCCCCAATAAATTTATGGGCATATGACTTGCTTAGCAAGCAAGCCCCACAAATCTAATGGGCATATAACTTGTTTAATTATGGGATCCCAAGTAATAATGGCCATTATAGTATATGTGACATATGTTATGATATGTTTTAGTATATGTTGATATGAATTTTATGTATATGATTTATGTGTTAGATTTTCCTTGCTGGGCATTAGGCTCATTCCTTTATGTTTATATGTGCAGGAAAATAGTTATGGCGGCGGAAAGATTCTTGGCAGCTTGGGGATGTGTATTGAGGTAGGATGGAATCGGTGGATTGCGCATTCGATTCGAGGAAAAAGTTTTTAAGTCTTTTAGTTATGATTTCTATGTATTATTTTTTTCCACACTTAATTTTGTAACCAATTTATTTAAGTTATATTTTGTTTTCAAAACAATGGGATTCCCATATCCTAAATGAATTTTTACGTAGTTAACCTTTACTTTACAATTTTTAAATAAAGTTATGGTTATTTCATATGTACGTTTTCTTAAGATTAGTATAGTAGTCATTAATGGTCCAAATTCTAGAATAGTTGGGTTGTTACAGTTGGTATCAGAGCAACGACCCATTCACATGAAGTTCTCCTCGATACACACACTCAAAGCTCCGAATCTAACCGCCAATGTAAGTGTTTATGTTTGAGTTGTTTTGATTATGTGTTTTGTTAATGTTTTAGTCCTTATGTTTTCATTTAATAATATTTGTAAATTAGTTTATTTTTCGTTATTTATTTTATTTATTATCTTTGCATTTATGATTGTACATAGTGAAAACTTTTTTTTCCAAATAAATATCATTGTTATTTTGGAATGACATGTATGAGTTTGATTTTTTTTACAATCATAATAAATAATAAGTTTAATAAATAATGACCAAGTTCGGTGAGGGTGGATACATATCAATGGACTGGGTTCTATATTGAGAGTTTAGGGGGCCATAGTTGTAACGACCCAAATTTGCTAATAAGGCTTAAGGGCCTTGATTAGTATGCCTGGAGGGCATAATGGGAATTATGTGTGATTTTAATTATTAAGATGCATGACTATGCGTATTAGTATGCATGTAGGCCCTGATTAGGTTAGAAGGGCATAATCGTAATTTTGGCCAATATGGGCATAACTGTATTGATATATGTGATAATTGTCGAGACCACATTATTATGTGGATATATCCGTGATCTGTGACTCGAGACGATCTTAGTGAGCAAAGTAGCGGAAAAGTCATGGCGGGGATTTATACCCGGCTTGGGGTGAGCTTAGGGGTATAAATGGGAATTTAGCGAATATACTGGAGTCTATTTTGACATTGAGGAATATTATTCGTGGTTAGTTAGGTATCGGGAATTAAATGGGAAATATTAGAGACACTTGAGGAATTAGCGGGAATTGGGTAAAATGACCAAAATGCCCTTAAGTGGATTAAAGGGTTTAGATTTAATAGGGAGGGCATAATGGTCATTTGGCTTATAAGAGTTAAGTATTACCAAGGCTTTATGTTAGTGGGAAGTGTAGAAAAATGTAGAAGTCTGAAAAAGAAGGAAAAGGAAGGGAAAAGAAAGGAAGGAAAACAGAGAGAGTTCTCTAGGTCGGTTTATAATTTCCTTCACCTGTTTCTTGAGGATTTCTGGAGTAAAGCTCAGAGGAGAGCTGGGATAAACTAAGCATCAAGGATTCTAAGCTAAGTGTGGGGAATTGGCAGGGGTTTGGCAAGGGTTCATCAACACTTGAGGTAAGACTTTAGAGTTTTTCAGTTTCTGTTTCTGGTTTTGAGCTATGGTGCTTAAGTTGAATTGGATGGAACTTTAGGAAATTCAGGTTTAAGGCTGAGGAGGATCAAGCCAAGGAAGTTTTGAGGAAACTCGTGGTCAAATTCCAACTTTGTTGTTCAGCTGGTTTTTACTGAGTTTTAGAGCTTAGGAGTGGCTATGGTGAATTTTGAGTTTGGGAATGCATGTGCTTGAGTCCTAGGTATTTGGGATGCTTGGGATGAGAGGAGTATGGTCATAAGGTGGTTTTTGAGTTTGGGAAGGAGTTTGAAGAGTTTTGGTTGAGGTTGGTTCGAGAAAATCGCAGAAGAGAAAAAATTGGTGCTGGTCTGTCTGTGACTAGCGCTACAACGCTAGCCTTTGGGCACTGTAGCGCTAGGCCATAATGCTGAGGGGATTTTGGCTTCTGTTTGTAGCGCTGTAGCGCCCCCCCATGAGCGCTGTAGCGCTACCCTGCCTTCTGAAGGGGATTTTGGGGTTGTTTGCAAGGGCTTTTGACCTAGGGTTTGAGGTTTGATTCCACCACCTTGTTTGGTGGAACTAGGACTTCCCGGGGGCTCGAGATTGGCCCCGGGGCTGGGTTTTGGACTTGAGGGTTGAGGATAACTTTGGACCATGATTGTGATTAGGTGAGCGCTAGGGCTCGAGGGGGATCGTGCTCAGGGAGTCGAGGGATCAAAGCTAGTAAATTGAATGGTAAGAAAACTGCACCCGATTACATGTTTGTGATGGGACAAAGTGCTCCCGAGAATCGTATCGTGTCAATGATGGTCTTACGCCATGGGACATGTAAAGCGGCCTAAGAGTGCCGTACATAGTATGTGCGCACAGGGCGCATCTTGGCCACTGGTAGCCAAGAATATTCACTGAGCTCGGCTTAAGCGGGCCGGAGCCAGTGGGATAACGGAGGTAGCAGCCTGAGAGCGCTAGCCCTAGTTACCATTTGTGCAGTGATATGTGATATGAATTGATATGCTTAGCATGTTGAATAATTGGTCATGCTGAATGATTACATGTTTGAGAACTTGTGATGCAATGTGGAATATGGATTTGTCTGTTGACTGCTTATGCTCTGTTGTTGTGTTTTCTTGCTGGGCCTTGGCTCACGGGTGCTACGTGGTGCAGGTAAAGGCAAAGGCAAGCTGGACCAAGCCTGAGATGGAGAGCTCTGAGGTGGAATGTACATAGCCAGTCGTTCGATCATCATGGTCGAGGAGTGGATCAGGACAGGGATTACCTAACTGCTTGTTTTGCCTTAGTATGGCTGGTTATTGTATCTGAAACTTATAAATTTTGTAAACGATCTTTAAACTTGTATTTTTTGGGATCCCGTGTAAACGAGTAATGTTTCTTAATGAAAATGCAGCTTTTGAGACCGAAACATTTTAAACCCTAGCTCCTTTATAGTCTCAATAACACAATTTTGTTTAAGTGACTTGGTTAGCAAGTCTGGCACTTTATAAACACACAGTGTAACGGTCTTGGCTATCTAGGGCATTACAATAGTAGTGGGAATGATTTTACTGATCCCAGACCTCCCTCAATATGGTTAACTTTGGAACAACGATGAGTTTCGAGCCTGAGAATGAAGTCATATAGGATAATTAGAAACACACTTAGAAAATAATAAAGATGGCTTATTTTTTTTTAAAGTTTATAAACTCACCCTAATTATAATGAAGGCTCACATATTTTTTCATAAGAAGTCATAATTAATAGGTCCGAGTTATGTTTGCTTAGATTAAGTTTTGCCTTAGAGCCTAATAGGGTAAGTTCTAACATGTTCTCGACTGTTAGAACTTTTGCGGAAGATGTCGTTCAGAAGATCTGCTCGCAACAACGTCAATGCCTCAAGCGTTGCTCCTGAAACTTATGAAGCCCCTCCAGTTTGCAGAAGGGGAAGGCGTGCAACCAATGCTGCTGCTAAAGAGAGAGTGCCACCGCTGTCGGTTGACAACATTGTAGAAATTGCAAGACTACGACAGCAAGTGGAGGAATTACTACAGCAACAGCGACAGCAGACTCAGACTCAGCCTCCACCTCAACCGCAACCACAACCTCAGTAGATGGCTCAAGTACCCCATCAAGTAGTTCCTTATGGGGGATGGCCAATGGAGAACTATGCGCCATACCCAGCTCAACACATGGAGCCAATCTATGAGCGGTTTCATAAGCAACACGCTCCAAACTTTGAAGGGACAACATAACCCTTTGAAGCAGAAGAATGGCTCAGAAATGTAGAGCCGATCCTAGCACATATGAATCTCGGCAACGCGGACTGCATATCCTGCGTTTCTTCTCTGCTTAAGAAGGATGCTAGAATATGGTGGGACTTAGTTTAGCAGACTAACGATGTCGCCACCATGACATGGACAAGATTTGTGGAGCTGTTCCACAAGAAGTATTACAACTCGGAAGTCATCGCTACAAGGGTCGAGGAGTTCCCTAGTTTGAAGCAGGGCAACTTAACGGTAGTAGAATATGCTCGGCAGTTCGACAGATTAGCCAAGTTTGCACCAGAGTTGGTTCCAACTGACTTTATGAGGGTGACCAAGTTCGTTAGAGGACTTAGACCAAAGATTGAATTAGGGGTTACGCTAGTAAACCCAGGAAATACTACTTATGCCGATGTTCTAGAAACGACAATAGAAGTAAAAAGGCTTCAGGCAAACGTTAGTAAGGAGAAGGCTAGTAGGCCTAAGCCTAAATAGCAGGGTCAACCTCAAAATGGTCGGAACAACCACAACAACAGCTATCAGCATAGCAATAGTAATAGTCATGGTCAGAAGAGAAGGCATCCAGATGATAAGTAGCCCAATGGTGATAAAAGAGCACAGACAAACAATGGAGGCAATAAGTCGGGTTATGTAGATTACCCGCAATGCTCTAAGGGCCAAAAGAAACATCAAGGGATGTTTCAACTCTTGTTAGGAAAGTCATCAAAAGAAGGAATGTCCATAGCTCAAGCAGAAGGAGAAGAGGGATTAAACGATGGTTCCAAACCAAAGTCTTTGCCTTGACCCAGGGAGGAGCCCATGCTAGTAACAAGCAGTTACATGTCAGATTCCTATCCTCGATAGTATATGTTCTAGTATCGCTTGATTTGGGAGCAATATACTCGTATATCTCGTTAGGAATGATAGAGAAATTAGACAAACCTTGTAGAACTAGGTTTGTGACATAGTTGCCTTCGGGTGAAGTAGTCCTATCATCACGGATAGTACAAGGCGTACCAATCAAAATTGAGGACGTAGAACTAGAAGGAGACCTGATAGAACTGGAGATTAAAGACTTCGACATGATATTAGGCATGGACGGGTTAGCAAGGCATGGTGTAACCATCGATAGCAGACGTAAGCAAGTGATGTTCGAGACTCCTGACGGTAAAAAACGATGCTATATGGGAATTTTTTAGGACTACATACGCCGCTTATTTCATCTCTCAAAGCTCAGAGGATGATAAAAAAAGGATGTCACACATTCTTAGCTAGCGTTACGCCTGTGGTAAAGGGAGCACCACTAAAGGTCAAAGATGTACATATTGTAAGGGAATTTCCAGAGGTATTTCCTAATGACTTGCCAGGATTGCCGCCAACACGAGAGATAGACTTCACAATCGAACTAGTACCGGGCACCGAGCCATTCGCTATGGGGAGCACCGGTACTATTTATGAAGAAGAAGGATGGAAGCATGCAGATATGTATAGATTATCGCGAGCTGAATAAGGTGACAAATAAGAATAAGTACCCGCTACCCCGAATTGATGACTTGTTTGATCAACTCCGAGGGGCAATCATTTTTTTTTAGATTGATCTATGGTCCGGGTATCATCAGCTCAAGGTACAGGAAGAAGACATTTCTAAGATAGTCTTTTAGAACTTGTTATGGAAATTATGAGTCTCTAGCTATGTCTTTTGGTCTTACCAACGCTCTAGCCGCGTTTATGGATTTAATGAATATGGTCTTTATGGATTATTTGGATAAATTCGTCGTAGTATTCATTGACGATATCTTGGTGTACTCAAATGATAAAGTCAAGCATGAGAAATATTTAAGGTTATTCTTGCTACACGGAAGGAGCATTAGCTTTAGGCCAAGTTCAAGAAATGCGAATTTTGGCTTTCACAAGTAGCATTTCTCGGCCACATAGTATCCAAGGACGAGATTGCTGTAGACCCATCTAAGGTAGAGGCTATAAAGATTGGCCAAGACCAAAGAACACATCTAAGGTAAGAAGTTTTCTGGGACTAGCAGGCTATTACCGGAGGTTTGTAGAAGGCTTTTCTAAGATAGCCACTCTACTTACCAACCTGACCCAGAAGCAGCAAAGGTTCAACTGGACGGATAAGTGTGAAGAGAGTTTCCAGTTGCTTAAGGATATGCTTAGCACCAGTACTTTGTGTACCGACACCCAATGATAAGTTTGTAGTCTATTGCGATGCGTCGAAGTAAGGATTGGGTTGTGTGCTGATGGAGAATGATAAGGTGATAGACTACGCCTCACGACAGCTAAAGGAGTACGAGCAACGCTATCCAACGCATGATATAGATTTGGCAGCGGTGGTCCTTGTGTTGAAAATCTGGCGCCATTATCTTTATGGAGAACGGTGCGAGATTTATATGGACCACAAAAGTTTAAAGTACTTCTTCACACAGAAGGAGGTCAACATGAGGCAGCGTAGGTGGTTAGAGCTAGTGAAGGATTACGACTACGAAATCATATACCACCCGGGAAAGGAAAACGTAGTTGCCGATGCGCTAAGTAGGAAGAGTTATGGAAGTTTAGCAGCGCTAGCACGAATAGAAAAGTTGCAGCTGATCAGTACTGGAATAGAAATAATTGTCGGTAAGCTGGCTAATTTGTCTGTCCAATCAAATCTGCTAGAAGATATACAGATTGGGCAAGGGCATGACGACACACTAGCGGCAAAAATGGATGCATTCAGAGAAGGCAAGGCCACAGATTTCTCAATATCAAGTCAAGGATTATTGAGATATAAGGATCGGGTATGCGTGCCAAATGATCAAAGGATTAAGATGACGATTCTAGAAGAAGCGCACAGTACCCCGTACTCAGTTCACCCAGGGTCGACCAAGATGGCACACGACATCAAGACAATGTATTGGTGGCCAGGGATGAAGAAGGACATAGTAGAATTTGTGTCTAAGTGTCTAGTATGCCAGCAAGTGAAAGCAGAACATTAGCGGCTTGCAGGTTTATTACATCTGCTTAGCGTACCAGAATGGAAATGGGACGATATAGCTATGGATTTCGTGATGGGTTTGCCACGAACAAGTAAGCCGTATGATTTGGCTTGGATAGTAATGGATAGATTAACCAAGTCAGTTCATTTCCTATCTATTAAGACTTCGTACACAGCAGATCAATACACAAATGTTTAAGTCTAAGAAATAGTACGACTGCATAGAATCTCTAAGACAATAGTATTCGATAGAGGATCGGTGTTTACATCGGGATCATGGAATACGTACTTGTCGCTGATAGAATTCTCCTACAACAATAGCTACCATTCAATGATCGAGATGGCACCTTATGAGTTGCTTTATGGAAGAAGGTGCCAATCTTCGTTGCATTGGGATGAAGTAGGAGAAAGGCAACTTTTCGGTCCCGAAGCTGTTAGAAAAGCTCAAGAAGCAGTAACACTAATTAGACAACATATGCTTGTTGCTCAAAGCCGTTAGAAAAGTTATGCGGATGCCAAGCGGCGTGATGTGGAATTCAAAGTCAGAGATCAAGTCTTCTTAAGGATATCTCTTATGAAAGGTGTGAAGCGGTTTGGGAAGAAAGGCAAACTTAGTCCCCGATTTATATGTCCTTTTGAGATATTGGACAAAGTGGGAGCAGTTGCGTATAGATTAGCCCTATCGCCAGCTCTAGCAGATAGTCACAATGTGTTCCACATCTCAATGCTGCGTAGATATTTATCAGACCCATCTCACGCCTCAAGTATGATACGATAGCACTCCAGAAAGACTTGAGTTATGGGAACGAACGGTTAGCATCCTAGATAGAGGGATGAAAGAATTACGGTCTAAGAGTTTTCCGATAGTCAAAGTTCTATGGAGAAATAGTTCTGAATAGGAGGCAACGTGGGAGTTAGAGGAAGACATGTTACATCGGTATCCAGAATTGTTTTATAAGTAAATTTCGAGGAAGAAATTCCTTTTAGTAGGGGAGAATTGTAGAGTCCAAGAACTTTACTTAGCTAGTTAGATAGTAGTAGTAATAGTAATAGCTAGTAGTAGTTGTAGTATTTTATGACTGTGGATTTTGGTTCAAGCCAGGACTTAGTTGGAAACTCCTAACAATTGTTATGGATTTTATAAGATTAACCTACAGTTTAAGAATATTAATTATAACATAAGGTTTGATTAATATTTCTGGTTATTAATATGATAATTATTATAACCTAAGGTTTAGATAGAGCTAATAAGAATATGACATTTGTCATGAGCATGGTTATTCCTAAGGTTTAGATAGAGCCAATAGGATTATGTCATTTGTCACATGCATGATTATTAAGAAATTATTATTTTAATGATAAAATAAGGGAAATATAAGACTTAGTCTTCACCAGAATCTGTTAGGAGCATCACATTTATCACAATTTTATTTATTTGTGTTATTTAGATAATTAAATAGATTTTTCGTAACTTTAGGGTACTGTAACTTCCGACCTATTTTTTCCCAGTTATGTTATGAATTTTAAAAAATAGTATTTCTAGAAAGTTGTAGATAATTTAATTAGCTTTCTAACGCTATAAAGAGATTCTAAATTGGAGTCGTACAACTCCAGATACGTTGATTTTACTGCAGGTGACTTTAGAGTTACGAGATTTAGGGAGTTAGAAGTTAGGATGCTATTATTTTTGTTTTATAAATCAAGATTTAGCCCCTTAAACCTCTCTCTAAATAATTTGAACAATTCATAAGCCTTTGGCTGAAGTATATTCAAATATTTTCAATTAAATTCATTATTTTTATTCAAAGCCAAAAAGAAGATTTTTATTCCTAGAACTCTATAAATAGGACCTAGCACCAAGCCTTTTCATTCATTTTTCAAGCATTGATCAAAGCCTTCCATGTGCTAGGGAGACTATAGAGTGATAAACACTTGGATTGGGGTTATAAGCTTAATCATTATAAGCTTAATAAACACTTGGGAAGTAAGGTTATAGTGTATTTCGGTTTCGAGGTATAGTTCGGTCATAGAGGCATTCAAGGTATTCCTAATTCTAGTTCCTTTCTGTATTGATTCTTATAGTTCTTCTCTACTCAAATCCTAACTCATTCTTTTCTATTCTTGGTTAGGCATCTAAGTTCTTCGAACTTAAGGTTTTCGTTGGTAAGTATCGTTTTGATGGTGTAGTTTATTCTTTCCATCTCTTTTCTTTAGTATACTCACCTCTATATTATGGTTTTTAGGAGTGTTCCAAAATCCCGACTTTGTTCTCATCATCCCAGTATATTGGTAAGGAAAATAGGATAGGATCTTATATGTTATAGATTAGTGATATGTTATCTCATGTTATGTTGTGTTATGAAATGTTATATTGTGTATGTTTGTAGACTTGGGCATATGACCTGTACACTAACAAGCCCCAATAAATTTATGGGCATATGACTTGCTTAGCAAGCAAGCCCCACAAATCTAATGGGCATATAACTTGTTTAATTATGGGATCCCAAGTAATAATGGCCATTATAGTATATGTGACATATGTTATGATATGTTTTAGTATATGTTGATATGAATTTTATGTATATGATTTATGTGTTAGATTTTCCTTGCTGGGCATTAGGCTCATTCCTTTATGTTTATATGTGCAGGAAAATAGTTATGGCGGCGGAAAGATTCTTGGCAGCTTGGGGATGTGTATTGAGGTAGGATGGAATCTGTGGATTGCACGTTTGATTCGAGGATGAAGTTTTTAAGTCTTTTAGTTATGATTTCTATGTATTATTTTTTTCCGCACTTAATTTTGTAACCAATTTATTTAAGTTATATTTTGTTTTCAAAACAATGGGATCCCATATCCTAAATGAATTTTTACGTAGTTAACCTTTACTTTACAATTTTTAAATAAAGTTATGGTTATTTCATATGTACGTTTTCTTAAGATTAGTATAGTAGTCATTAATGGTCCAAATTCTAGAATAGTTGGGTCGTTACAAAGGGGGTATGTCCTGTTGAAGTCAAGCTGTTGTTCTGTAAGCCCATAGGACTTATGGTGATTCTTCTGGCCATTTTTCTTTAGCTTCTTCGAGCCTTTTCTTAATGGAGCTCTTCAGAGTCTTGTTTATGGCTTTGA
The DNA here is from genome assembly GCF_963169125.1 of Humulus lupulus. Classification (NCBI taxonomy): domain Eukaryota; kingdom Viridiplantae; phylum Streptophyta; class Magnoliopsida; order Rosales; family Cannabaceae; genus Humulus; species Humulus lupulus. Next base: position 74,799,604 of record NC_084794.1, on the reverse strand, counting down.
CCTGCCCATTTGCTTGTGGATGGGCTACTGAGGAAAAACTCTTGATTATCCCATTGTTTTTGCAAAAATATGTAAACAACTCGCTATCGAACTGAGTTCCGTTGGTTGGCACTATTTTCCTTGGTACCTCATATATACAAATTATATTTTTTACCACGAAGTCCAAGACCTTATTCAAGGTGATTGTGGCTAGAGGTTTGGCCTCGGTCCATTTAGTGAAGTAATTAACAACAACTACAACATATTTGACTCCCCCTTTTCTTGTTGGTAGTGATCCTATGAGGTGAATTCCTCATACCGCAAATGGCCACAGGGAGCTCATCATGGTGAGTTCAATTGGTGGATCTCGCGGGATTGAGGCGAATCGCTAACATTTATCACAACGTTTGACATATTCACACGATTCTGGTTTCACTGTAGGCCAGAATTATCCTTGCCTAATTACCTACTTTGATAAACTATGCCCCTCGGTGTGATCTCCGCAAAATCCTTCGTGGATTTCTTCTAGGGTTTTTCTAGCCTCAGGTGGAGTTACACACCTTAATAATGGCATAGAATATCCTCTTCTGTACAATCTCCCCTCCAAGATAATGTATCTTGGTATCTTGTACATTAGTTTTTTGGCCTTGTTCCGGTCTGCTGGGAGGCTCCCAGTTTCAAGGTAGTCAATTATGGAAGTCATCCAAGTAGGCTGTGAGTCTATCATGTTGACGTCATCTTCATCAGGCTCAACACCAATAAAAATTCAAATGGTACCACATTGAGTGTTCCAACTTCCTTGGTTATGGCAAATTGAGCTAGAGCATCTGCATTCAAATTCTGTTCCCGCAGCACTTGCTCAACCGCGTAAAATTCAAAATTTTCGACTGCCGCTTTGACCTTCTCCAAGTATGTTGTCATTTTAACCCCCCGAGCCTGGTATTCTCCTAGGACCTGGTTGAAAACCAATTGGGAGTCATTATAGAAGTGAATGGCTTTTGCCTTTAGCTTGGAAGCTATTCAGAGTCCTGCTAATAGTGCCTCATATTCAGCTTTGTTATTTGATGTCTCGAAGCCAAACAGTAAGGCTAAGTGAAACCTGTTTCTGGACGGGGTAATTAGGATAAATCTTGCCCCCGACCCGTTCTCATTTGAAGAGCCAACGACGTAAAGTCTCCACAGCTCCCGGGCTGGGGTTACGACTTCCTCGTTTGAGATTCCAGTGGATTCGACTATGAAATCTAGCAAGGCCTGTCCTTTTATCATCTTTCTCTAGTGATATGTGATCTATATATGCCCAAGTTCAACCGTCCATTCCAATAGTCTCCCGGACGCTTCGGATTTCGACAATATTTGCCTCAATGGTTGATCAGTCAGCACATGTACAAGATGTGGTTGGAAGTAGGGTTCGAGTTTTTGGGATGCATGTATCAAGCACAATGTTAGCTTTTCCATCAATGGATACCTCGACTCTGTCCCTAGAATCCTTTTACTGACATAATAAATAGGTTTTTGTACTTTCTTATACTCCCGGACAAGTACCACACTAATTGCATGTTCGATTGTAGCTTGGTACAAGTACAATATTTCCCCTGTAATTGGTTTGGATAAGACAGGTGGTTCAACGAGATGTTTTTAAGGGATTGAAAAGAAAGCTCACACTCGTCTGACCATTCAAACTTTTTGCCCCCTCTCAAAATATTAAAGAATGGTAGGCATCTGTCTGTAGATATCGATATGAACCTACTTAAAGCTGCCATTCATCCAGTTAAAATCTGTACATCTTTATGCCTTCGAGGTGAAGGCATGTCAATTAAAGCTGTTATCTTATCCAAGTTTTCCTCTATGACCCAAGCGTTTACTATAAATCCGATAAATTTTCCCAAAGATACTCCAAATGAGCATTTTTGCAGGTTGAGTCTCATGTTGTACTTTTTGAGTATGGAAAAACACTCAGCGAGATCATCAACATGGTTATAATTGAGTTTGGACTTCCACATACACTTCCATGTTGTTTCCTATTTGCTCGGAAAGTCTCTGGTATATGGCCTCGACTTTCTTGAATTCGAAGGGCATCACATTGTAACAGTATAGAACTTTATCAGTCATGAAGCTCGTATGTTCCTGATCGGGTGCATGCATGGTCATCTGGTATATCTAGAATATGCATCCATGAACGACATGATGCCGTGACCTGAGGTAGCATCCACGAGTTGCTCGATTTGAGGTAGGAGAAAAAAGTCTTTTGGACACGCCTTGTTGAAGTATGAATTGTCAATGCAAGTTCACCACTTGCCACTGGGCTTCTGGACTAGAACTGGGTTGGCTATCCAATCTGGGTAGAAAGCATCTCAGATAAACCGATTTTCTTTTAGCCTTTCGACCTCCTCTTTCAAGGCATTCTTCCTTTCTTCATCAAGGAGCCTTATTTTCTGTTGTTTTGGGGCGAAGATTTTGTCTATGTTCAATGCATGGCTTATAATGTTTGGCTTGATCCTAATCATATCTAAGTGTGACCATGCGAATACATCCTGATTTTCCCTCAAGAAGCAAATTAATTGCTATCTCGCATCCTTTAGAAGGTTCTTCCCAATCTTCACCACCTTCGTGGTGTCCTTCTCATCAAGCTCAATGTCAAAGAGCTCTTCAATTGGCCCGAGATGAATCTTGTCCTTATCTATCCTTGGGTCGATCTCTTCTTCGGCCTCGTATATTGCTTGCTTATTTCTTCAATAATAACCAGTGCCTGCGCACTTGTTTGGTTCTTACCCCTCATCGATATGTTGTAGCATTCTTGGGCGGCCAGTTGGTCTCCTTTCAATGTCCCAATGCCATTGGGTGTCGGGAATTATATGGCCAGATGCCTAACAGATGTAACTGCCCCAGCCCAATCAGGGCTGGTCTCCTGAGTAGTACATTGTAGGCCGAAGAGGTGTCAACCATGACAAACTCCATTATCTTGGTTATCATGACTGAGTAGTCTCCCAAGGTTACTGGGAGCTCGATAGATCTCGTATTGGCGTTTCCCTCCCCTGAAAAACCCGTATAGTACTGTCGCACATGCTTTTAGGTCTTGAACATAAAGTCTTATTTTCTCCAAGGTAGCCTTATAAAGGATGTTGATCGAGCTCCCGTTATCGACCAGGACTCGGTGCACCCTCTCATTGGCGAGTTGAAAGGTTATTGTAACGTCCCAAAAATGCTATTATGGTTTAATTCCTAGATTAGCGAGCTAGGATGGAATAATTGGATATATGTGTAATTTATTGATTAAATGCATGACTATGTGGCATGCATGATTTATATGATAATATGAATATATTTATATGCATGTTTATGAGTATTAAATATGCATGTGGGTCTGTTCTTGTTTATAAGGGCATATCTGTAATTTTGGCTCGTTAAGGGCATAAATGTGATTATATGCGTTAAATGATTGAGACCACATTATTATGTGGATATATTCATTGTATATGGCTTGAGGCGATCCAAGTGAGAGGATTAGTGGAATAGTCACAGTGGGGTTTAATACCCAGGTCGGGGTGAGCTTAGGGGTATCTCGGGAAGATTAATGCATATTTTGGATTTATTGAGTAATGGGTAAGTATTTGGTAGTTAGTTGGCCATGACAGGTTTAATTGGGAATTTGTAGGACGACTTGAGGAATTAGCGGGAAACGAGGAAAATGACCTTCATGCCCTTATGGGCAATAAAAGAGGCTGAGTTAATTTAAGGGGTATTTCTATCTTTGGGTTAATACTCAGATACTTTAGGAAATGACCAGGATTACTCTCAAACTCTCTCTCTCTCCCTCTCTTAGGCTTGAAGGTTTTGGAGTGCTGAAGGAGAAGCCTAGGAATTGAAGCTTAGGAATTGAAAAATCAAGATAGGATTATTTGAGGATCAACTCAGGGTTGAGATTACTGTTAAGGTAAGGGTTCTATGCTAGCTTTTGCTATAATTTAAGGGATTTTTCTAGAGGATAAACCTTAGGATGGTTTTGGGATTTAAGGTAGTTTGAGCTGTTATGATAGGTCACATGTGTTGTTTATGATGTGTTATTGAGAGTTTTAGGCTCAATTCTAGCTTAAGCGCATATTTGAGGTGGATTCTGCTGAAATTGATTTGGAGAAAATGCTGAAAAACCCAGGGATTTCTGGGTTGATGGGGGTGCGTCGTGACCCAGTTCATGGGCGCCACGGCCCACGTGCCCCAGAAGGCCCTGGGAGGGCATGCTAACTTGTGGGCGCGCCACAGCCTTAGAGGGCAAGTCACAGCCCGCCTCCCCCCTAGAACAAGAGGTCGACGCCTCTTCCTTGAGGCACGCCAGGACCCCTAGGGCTAGGTAACAGCCTGCCTAGGCAGCCATAGCCTAGGTTGGTTTTTAGGCTCGGGGAGGCTTTGGGACTTAAACCTAAGCACTCGAGACGAATTCTACTACCCAGTCTAGTAGAATTCAAGGCCCCGAAGGTTAGTATTTGATTCCAAAGCATTTAATTGGATTATATTTTTATAGTTATCCATTGTTGCTTGTGGCTAGGGCTACCGTTAAGGCTCAGGACTGAGGATCGTGCTTGGAACCGCTCTGCATCCTTCGCTCGAGACGTGAGGTAAGAAAACTACACCCTAGTTATAAATGGGACTAAGATTCCATGTAAATGAACATATGTGTTATGTAACTTGTTTATCTGTTATGTGTGATGTGAAAATACGACCTAAGGGAGCTGAGGCTGATGTTGATGGTACTGAACGCAGCTTGGCCTAAGCGAGCCGGGATCAACTAAATAACCAGAGGGCTCGGACTAAGGGTGCCGACCCCTATTTAACTGTATTAAGGTTGATTTATATGTTTGGATTGAGCTATTATCGCTGCTTAGTTATGCACTTGTATTCTGCTGTTAATTGAACTAATTGATCTAAAGTTTGCTGTGTATATTCTGTTGTTGTCTATGCTTGTTGATTATGGTTTTCTTGCTGAGTCTCGGCTCACGGGGGCTATGTGTTGCAGGTAAAGGCAAGAGAAAACTGGACCAACCATGAGTTGGAGAGCTTTGGGGGCGGAGTGTACACCGGCAGCTACTCGACCGCCACGGCCAAGGGAATTACAGGGATTAGAGCTCAAACTTGTATTTTCGCATTTAGACTGGCTACTATTATATTAACTTGTGAAGGTTGTATCCATCGTGCAAATCTTAATTTTAGGATCCCATGTATCAAACTCTTATTTTAATGAAAATCAACCCTTTTACGATAAAAATATTTTAACCCTAACCTGTCACTCAACTTTAGAAATACATTTATGTTCAAATGACTTGATTAGTGAGTCTTGCACCATTTTAAACACACAGTGTAACGGTCTTGGTTATCCAAGGTGTTACAACTTGGTATCAGAGTTGTCTAGGTTTAAGGGTTCCTGAAGACCGACTAGGCATGTACACTCGCCGCTAAAGACAAGCTCGACTCAAGGTTTGGTATCCATATATGTGATTATGTGTTTGAGTGTTTACATGAAATATAAATGCTTTATCTGCACATTATTAGGGAGTATGAGATATACAGATAGGGCCTGGCCCTCGACTATAATGTGAATATGTTAAGGCGTTCTTATTAGCATTTCTATTGCATGTGAATAATTATTTAAATTCCTATTTGCATCATGATTGTGTTTTGTGGCTTGGATATTGGTGTTATATTGTGGAATGAATATAAACATGTTATCAATGCCTGACCAGTCCCTATGGATAGTTGATTGTAGACAAACTTGGATAGTTATGCATCCAAGGCGATTAATTCGATTAGCCGACACTATGGTTGAGGCTAGAGACGATGAGCAGGGCCAAAACCCTCCGCCAGTCCCTGTGAAATGGCAGCAGTTGCTTGCTGATATCCAAGCTAGACTCCAGAGCTAGGAATAAGAGATTTTCCTTCTGAGGCAGCTGGAGTGCTGCACCTAACTTGCCACCTGCTGTGGCATCAGTTGTACAACCGCTAGATACTAGGAATAGGTGGGAGCCACTCTATGAAATATTTACGAGACAACATCCTCCACTCTTTGAGGGAGGACCAGATCCACTTAAGGCTAAACTGTGGATGAGTATGATCACCTCCATTCTAGATTTTATGAGGGTGGAAGGTAATGACAGGGTGGCCTGTGCCACCTATATGCTTAGAGAGGATGCCTGTATTTTGTGGGAGGTGGCATCCCAGACTCAAGACGTTTTTACTCTTATTTGGATTGGGTTCAGAGATTTGTTCAACCAGAAATATTATAACGTTGCCGTCAGAGCAGCAAAGGTGACTGAGTTCATTGGGTTAGTGTAGGGAAGTATGACGGTTACTTAGTATGCCCTGAAATTTGACAGGCTAGCAAAGTTTGCACTAGATCTAGTGCCTACAGATGCAGCTAGGTAGGACAGGTTTGTTATAGGGCTTAATGTTATGATAGCCTGAGATGTGAGGATCACATCAGTACCTAGGGAGACAACTTATTCCTAGGCGGTTGAGAAAGCCCTCACTGCTGAGGAGGCAGAGAACAAGATTTTGAGGGAGAACGTTGTGAGATGGGATGTTTGCAGGGCAGTGCCTCCATTTACAGGGTCTGGTAGGGGCGGAGGCCCCAGTGATCAGAAGAGGAAGACCCCTAACACCTCAACTATTGCTGGTCCTGATAGGAGGGGCTAGGGTGCCCAGGGTGGTCGCCAGGGAGGCGATGAGTAATGGAGAAGCTATCCAAAATGTACTAGATGCAGGAAGCACCATTTGGGCGAATGCTGGGCAAAGGCTTGTTACTTGTGTAGGGTGGTTGGACACCTCAAGAAGGATTGTCCGACGTTGAAGAAAGAGGAACTAGGGAAGGCAGACAACTTGGCTCCAGCTCGAGTGTTCGTCTTGACACATGCATAGTCTGAGGCTAGTCTCTCGGTAGTGACAGGTCAGCTTTCTAGCGCTGGCTCTTCATATATTGTATTGAATGACTCTGGTGCTACACATTCATTTGTTTCTAGTAATGTGATTGATAGATTGTGTAGACCTAGTGAGTATTATACTGAGGGGTTTGGGACTATACTTCCTACAGGGGAGCTGGTAGTTTCTAGGAGATGGAATAGAGCACCGCCGATAATGGTGGATAGTAAGGAACTATCAGTATATTGATTGAGTTGGGTATGGATGATTTTGATATGATTTTGGGGATGGATTGGCTAGTCAAATATGGGGCCATTATAGATTGCAGGAAGATGATGGTAACTTTTGAGCCTGAAGGTGAGGATCCCTTTTTTATTTTTTGGGTACTATGCCCGGACCCCGCGTTCCTATGATATCAGCATTGAGGGCTAGGGACCTATTACAAGGAGGTTGTATAGGTTTTCTAGCTAGCGTGGTTGATACCACTAATGTTACACCAGTGGGGCCGGGAGAGACTAGACTGGTATGCGAGTTCTTGGATATGTTTCCTGAGGACTTACCGGGATTGCCGCCACACAGGGAGATTCATTTCTTCATTGAGTTAGTGTCATGTACAAAGCTAGTGTCGAAGGCACCATATAGGATGGCTCCGACAAAGCTAAAGGAGTTGAAGATATAGTTGTAGGAGCTACTAGATTTGGGGTTTATCAGACCTAGCTTCTCGCCATGGGGTGCTCCGATTTTATTTGTGAAGAAGAAGGACGGGACTCTGAGAATGTGAATAGACTACAGGGAGTTGAGCAAGTTGACTATCAAGAAAAAGTACCCTTACCGAGGATAGATGACTTGTTCGATCAGCTGTAGGGTAAGACGATATTCTCGAAGATTGATCTTCGATCTGGTTATCACCAGCTGAGGATCAAGGATGAGGATATTCCGAAGACGACATTCCACACGAGGTACATGCATTATGAGTTTTTAGTCATGTCATTTGGATTGACCAATACCCCATCAGCGTTTATGGATCTGATAAGTAGGGTGTTCAAGGACTTCTTAGATTAGTTTGTGATTGTCTTCATCGACGACATCCTAGTTCATTCCAGTTCAGAGGCAGAGCATGAACAACATCTCAAATGGGTATTGCAGAGGTTAAGGGAGCATCAGTTATATGCTAAATTTAAGAATTGTGACTTCTGGTTGCCGGAAGTGACATTCCTTGGACATATTGTCAGTGGAGACGAGATTAAGGTGGATCCGACCAAGGTAAAAGTAGTTAAGGATTGGTCAAAGCCAAGGAATGCCTCAAAGGTTAGGAGCTTCCCTGAACTAGCGGGATATTACAGATGAATTGTGGAAGGGTTTTTAAAGATTGCCACATCGTTGACTGAGTTGACACGGAAGAATTTGAAGTTCACCTGGTCATTTAAATGTGAGGGTAGTTTTCAAGAGTTGAAGCGACGACTGATTACTGCTTCGGTGTTGAGTCTTCCTTCGGATGGAGGCAAGTTTATAGTGAATTGTGACGCATCGAGATTGGGATTGGGATGCGTGTTGATGCAGAATGAGAAGGTTATTGCTTATGTGTTGCGGCAGCTGAAGGAATATGAGCAGCGGTACCCTACCCATGATTATGAACTGGCAGCGGTGGTATTCGCACTAAAAGTATGGCGACATTATTTGTATGGAGAGAAGTGCGAGATATACACTGATCATAAGAGTTTAAATTATTTCTTCACCCAGAAGGACCTAAATATGAGATAGAGACATTGGCTGGAATTGGTGTAGGACTATGACTGTGAAGTCCTCTACCACCCAGGAAAAGCCAATGTAGTGGCAGATGCTTTGAGCCAAAGGGGCCCAGGACAATTTTTTAGCTCGAAGCAGATATCGAAGGAATTAGCAGAAGAGATGACTAAAGAGAGGATAGAATTGGTTGTGGGCCAGTTGGCTAATATTACTTTATAATCTACCTTATTGGAGAGGATAAAAGAGGGTCGGATGGGTCATGTGTAGTTGCAAGAGGTTAGAGGGAGTGTCCTAGCTGGAGTGGCTAAGAATTATTCCATTTCAGAGGCAGGTTTACTGCGGTACAAGGATCGGATCTGTGTTCTGACGGATATGGGTATTAGACAAGAGTTACTTGATGAATCCCATACTACACCATACTCACTCCATCCGGGCACCACAAAGATGTACCGGGATCTACGGAATTTATATTGGTTGCCTGGGATGCAGAAGAACATGGTTGAATACGTGGCCAAGTGTTTAACTTGTCAGTAGGTAAAGGCTGAACACCATCGACCAACCAGGTTGTTACAACCTTTGGGTATTCCTGAGAGGAAGTGGGAAGATATCACCATGGATTTTGTGGGAGGTTTACCCAGGACAGTGGGGCAACATGACTTAGTGTGGGTGATAGTAGACAGATACACCAAGTTAGCTCACTTTCTGCCAATGAGGACGACCTATACTGTGGATCCATATGCAGAGTTGTATGGAGGGAGATTGTATGTCTCCATGGGGTTCCAAAGTCCATAATATCGGACTGGGATCCCATATTTACCTTCAAGTTTGGGGGTGGTTTGCAGAAGACTATGGGAACTCAATTAAGTTTAGTACAACCTTTCATCCTCAGATAGACGAATAGTCTGAGAGGACGATTCAGATATTGGAGGACATGCTTAGAGCCTGTGTGTTAGACTTCGAGGGGTCTTGAAGTAAGTATCTCATTTTGATTGAGTTTTTCTACAACAACAGTTATCAATCAACGATTGGAGTAGCTCTATACGAGATGTTATATGGAAGGAAGTGTAGATCACCCATTCATTGGGATGAGATGGGGAATTGAAGTATTTGGGATCAGAGATGGTTCAAAAGACTAATGAAGCTATTGAGAAGATCCAAGCTTGAATGCTCGCTTCGCAGAGTAGGCAGAAAATCTACGCCGATACTAAGCATAGGGACATGGAGTTCTAGGTTGGGGACCATGCGTTTTTGCAAGTTTCACCATTGCAAGGAGTAAGGACGTTTGGGAAAAAGGGAAAGTTGAGCCTTAGATTTGCATGAACTTTTGAGTTCCTGGAGAGGATTGGGCAAGTAGCCTACAGATTGGCTCTGCCACCGTCATTATCAGGAGTTCATGACTTATTCCATATCTCAATGCTTCGAAAGTACGTCTCAGATACGACCCATGTATGGGATATGAGGATCGGGTGCTACATACTGATTTATCGTATGAGGAGCGATCGCTTTAGATCTTAGACAGAAAGGATAAGGTTCTGTGGAACAAGATGATTCCTTTAGTCAAAGTCTTATGGAGGAGTAATTAGGTTGAGGAAGCGACCTGAGAGCTAGAGTCGGCTATGCGGGATCAATATCCCGAGTTATTCAGGTAAATTTCGTGGAGGAAATTCTCAGTAGGAGGGGATAGTTGTGACATCCCAAAAATGCTATTAGGGTTTAGTGCCTTGATTAATGTGTCGGGAGGGCATAATTGGATATATGTGTGATTTATTGATTAAATGCGTGACTATGTGGCATGCATGATTTATATGATATTATGAATATATTTATATGCATGTTTATGAGTATTAACTATGCATGTGGGCCTGTTCTTGTTTATAAGAGCATATCTATAATTTTGGTCCGTTAAGGGCATAAATGTGGATATATTCACAGTATACGGCTGGAGGCGATCCAAGTGAGCGGATTAGTGGAATAGTCACAGCGGGTTTAATACCCAGCTCGGGGTGAGCTTAGGGGTATCTTGGGAAGATTAATGTATATTTGGGATTTATCGAGTAATGGGTAAGTATTTGGTAGTTAGTTGGCCATGACAGGTTTAATTGGGAATTTGTAGGACGACTCGAGAAATTAGCGGGAAATGAGGAAAATGACCATTATGCCCTTATGGAAAATAAAAGAGGTTGAGTTAATTTAAGGGGTATTTCTGTCTTTGGGTTAAGGATGTACTCAGATACCTTGGGAAATTACCAGAATCATTAGGATTACTCTCAAACACACACACACACACACACACACACACACACACACACACACTCTCTCTCTCTCTCTCTCTCTCTTTTACACGTTCTCTCTCTCTCCCTTTCTTGGGCTTGAAGGTTTTGGAGTGCTGAAGGAGAAGCCTGGGAATTGAAGCTTAAGAATTGAGGAATCAAGCTAGGATTATTTGAGGATCAACTCTGGGTTGAGATTGTTGTTAAGGTAAGGGTTCTATGCTAGCTTTTGCTGATTTCTGCTGTAATTTAAGGGATTTTTCTAGAGGATAAGCCTTAGGCTGGTTTTGGGATTTAAGGTAGTTTGTCCTGTTGTGATAGGTCACATGTTCTGTTTATGATGTGTTATTGAGAGTTTTAGGCTCAATTCTAGCTTAAGAACATATTTGAGATGAATTACGCAGAAATTGATTTGGAGAAAATGCTGAAAAACCCAGGGATTTCTTGGTTCACGGGGGCGCACTATGACCCAGTTGATGGGCGTCGCGGTTTGCAGGCCCTGGGAGGGCTTGCTGACTTGTGGGCGCGCTGTGGCCGTATAGGGCAAGTCACGACCTGCCTCCCCCCTAGAACAAGAGGCTGGCACCTCTTACTTGAGGCGTGCCGTGACCCCTAAGGCCAGGTCGTGGGCCACCTAGGCAGCGATAGCCTAGGTTGGTTTTTAGGCTTGGGGACTTAAACCTAAGAACTCGGGACGAATTCTACTACCCAGTTTAGTAGAATTCGAGGTCCCGAAGGTTAGTATTTGATTCCAAAGCATTTAATTGGATTAGATGTTGATATTTATCCATTGTCGCTTGTTACTATGGTTACCGTTAAGGCTCAGGACTGAGGATTGTGATCAGGACTAAACTGCATCCTTCGCTCAAGACTCGAGGTAAGAAAACTACACCCTATTAATAAATGAGACTGAGATGCCCTATAAATGAACATATGTTTTTTGTAACTTGTTTATCTATAATGTGTGATGTGAAAATATGGCCTAAGGGAGCCGGGGCTGATGTTGAGCGTACTGAATGCAGCTCGGCCTAAGCGAGTCGGGATAAGCTAAATAACAAGAGGGCTCGGCCTAAGGGCATCGACCCCTATTTAACTGTATTAAGGTTGATTTAAATGTTTGGATTGAACTATTATCGCTACCTAGTTTAACATTTGTACTCTGCTGTTTATTGAACTGATTGATCTAAAGTTTGCTATGTATATTCTGTTGTTGTCTATGTTTGTTGATTATGGTTTTCTTGCTGGGCCTTGGCTCACGGGTGCTATGTGGTGCAGGTAAAGGCAAGGGAAAACTGGACCAATAAAGAGTTGGACAGCTTTGAGGGCAGAGAGTACATCAGCAGCTGCTCGACTGCCACGGCCAAGGGAATTACAGGGCTAGAGCTCAAACTTGTATTTTTCCATTTAGACTGACTATTGCTGTATTAAATTTTGAGGGTTGTATCCCCCGTGCAAATCTTATTTTTGGGATCCCATGTTTCAAACTCTTATTTTAATTAAAATCGACCATTTTACGATCAAAATCTTTTAACCCTAACTTGTCACTTGACATTAGAAATAAATTTATGTTCAAACGACTTCATTAGTGAATCTTGCACTATTTTAAACACACAATGTAACAGTCTTGGTTATCCAGAAAATTATAGTTATGACTAGAGGGTCATTATTAGGAAATTGGATGTGCGAGGCGTCTTCTTTGGTGAAGGTAATGGGTTCAGACTCAAACCTTTGTTGTTTCGGAGCTCGGGGTCCAGGCTCATAGGGAGATCCATCCCCCATTTTGAGCTCTTGGACATACCTTATTCGGGCATTCCTACCCGACCCTGCGATGTGCGGCCCCCCCGCGATGGTTATCACATCTTCCTCATCGATTGGGGGTGGTCGATTATCCTCCCTCGCATGTGGGGTCGTAGATTGCTGGGTAGGTTGGGCCAGAGCTACCTTCTGTCCAAGCGAAGCCTGGGCTGAATTTCAGTTTCGGACTTACTTCCCGAAGTAGCATCTTGAGATCAATCCTTCGATCTCGTCCTTTAACTATATACATTCATCAGTGGTATGACCTATATCCTTGTGAAATCTGTAGAACTTGTTTGCATCCCTTTTAGATTTATGGTTTCGCGTCGGATTAGGTCATCTGAAAGGTACCTGATTTTCATTTGCGAAAAATATATTTTCTCGAGTATCTGTGAGCTCGGTATAAACTGTATAAATGGAGAAGTATTTTCTCATTTCTTTTTCTTACCCCCATTAGCCTATGAGTTATTCCCTTCATTCTTCTTTCTTTTAGAAGGGTTATCTCCTGAGGGTCTCGATGTGGAGGGTGTAGCCAAGGTGGTGGCTGATTTAACGTTTGTCGTTGTAGTTATTACAGGCAGAGTAGTTAGCTTCAGAGCTAACTTCACCTCTTCTACATTGACAAACCTCTAAGCCCGAGTATTGAACTTGGCTATCGTCCTCACCGGTTTCCTCTGCATGTCGTCATAAAGGGGGCTCCTTGGAAATACTATAGCCTTAACTACCATGAGATGACTGCTGTCATCGACATTGCGAGCTCGCACCACTTCTATATTGAACCTTGCTAGGTAGCTTTCTAGTGACTCACCTGGATACTGCTTGACATTGGTCAATGCGGATGCCTCGGGTTTGATCCTCTTCATGGCCTGAAATTGCTTCTTGAATTCCCAAGACAGTTGTTACCATGACGAGATCGAATGTCTCTGGAATTTTTCAAACCAATTCTTCGCTGGTCTAGTGAGTGTGGTTGTAAAGAGCATACATTTGAGCTCGTACCCGACGTTACTAGCTCGCATTACCGTATTGAACGTACTCATGTGGTTGCTTGGGTCGGTAGTCCCATAGTAGGGCGCCACGTGGGGTATTTTGAAGCTATGAGGAAATAGGGTATTTAAGATATGGGGGGAAAAGACTCAAGCTCCTCGTCGGAATCGTAGGCCTTTTCCTTATTTTTCCCCTTTTGAAGGAGCCTAAATGCCTCTTCCAGCTGGTTGATCCTCTCTTGGACCAGATCCATCGGAAGGGGAGCTTACACTACCGGAAACTGGTTATTGTTCATAAGAACTCTAGCTCCTTGTCGTAGTATAGGGTTATATTGATTCCAATATATTGGCAGTAGAGGCTCTCTTCGGGTATTTGAGTGTGTTCGCAGGTCCGAGTTTTGTTGATTAGATTGCCCCTGATTCAGATTTAGATGATCTCGAAGGTCAGGACAATCAATATAATAATTCTCATAATTTATAGGCTCGATATTATACACATTCACCGACCTACTATAATCTTGACTTCTGCCAAGGAAACTGGCATTTCTTTATAGCTGTTGCTGTTGTGGGGCTTGATTATTACGGGGTGGATTTTCCATGTGCACCCTCACTCCGGTCGTTCGTGACCTTAACATATGACGCCCAGATGGCTAAGGTTGTCTATGTCCCAGATGAGCCTCTTCCATGGCCTGACGCTCGCCCCCATGCTCAGTTCGAGCCTAATAGCTCCTGTCTCAGCCCCCGCTTCAAGCACTTTGAGAAGTCCTTTGAGGTGCCCGATCTCCTGCCTGGTTCCCACTGAGAACTAGCTGGGGTACATCCCACTATTTAGTTGGAAGGCTCAGGATTACCTGGGCAGACTCTGGGTTGTTCCTGATAGGCTCTAGGTTATCCCTCTGAGCTATCGAGGGAGCTCAGTTATTCCCAGTTCCTGCAGGATCGCTTCCTATAGAGTTGTTCCTAACAGGGTTTCGAATAGTTTCTCCAGGTCGATTATTTCTGGTGTTTCCCTAGGTCTCGGTTGAGCCTGTTGGGCCCTTTGTTCGGCCATCCTGGCAACCGTACTCCCCCAAGGTCATCCTTCGAGGTGGTACCTGAACTTCAGTAGCTTTCCTTGCCAACTCCTCATTTAGATGTGTAGCCTCGGCCAACTACTCACGCAACCCACAATTTTCTTGCTCCATTATTGGCACATATCTTTCAAGATTATAGTACAAATCCTCATCAGGCCTAGGATTCTGACTAGGCCATCTTCTAGAGGATGTTGAGGCACTCCCCTCATCAGGACTCTGGTCCACAATGGGTTGTTTATTAGGCCTTTGGGAAGGGTCCTCAGTTCATGGGGTACGCTCCTCGGGGATTTGAGGTAATGGTCGCCCACTAGTTCCAAGGATGTTCAAGGCGACCATTGTTGTTGCGCAGGAGGTTTTACACTAAATATTAGGAAGAATTGCTTAATGTTCTCAATGAAAGCACCAAACTATTGACGCCGTTTTTCGTCAACTTAATTATGTAGACCAATAAACAATTAACTAGGAAGAAGAGAAGAAACAAGAGATTTTTAACATGGTCTAGCAGTTATAATCTGCCTACGTCCACGAGTCACTATTATTATGAACTCTGTGTGAAAGTTTCAAGTGAAGGCAATTGAGTCTTTTTTCAATACAAAATTGTGTGTCTACAAATGACCAGTTCCAGACTATTTATAGACCTAGTTACGAAAATATCTTCCCCCCAATTTAGGGAAGTTACAATCACGTATTTAAATTTAAATAAATATCAGAATAATAATAATAACACAACTTAAATGTGTTATTTAAATGATGATCCCATAAAATTAGGGATTCGACACACAGTCTTAACTAATCTCAAAGAAACAGGGATTTCCTAACAACTTTTCCGTGTGGTAAACACGTCATCGAGCTCGAACTTGCTTTAACGCGCTTTCGAGACCACTCATAACCTCAAACTCATCATTCCCGTTGTTGCTTCCTCCTCCCTCGCTAAGTCTGTCGAGCTCAACCTTTGAAGAAGGTTAATTCCTTCAAGCCTGCAACTAATGCTCGAATGTTGATGGTAGATCTAGAATCATGTGGCCACGACATTTCATGATAATAATCACAAATGTAATGTGGAAATTCATTTATTTCGAGTCTATGTTCTTACGAGCCTATATTTCGAGGTCATTTACCTAATCTCGAAATTTGGGTTAATTCATACAACAAATCTCACATAAAATCACAAAAAAATAATGTCATTTTCACCAATTAATTCTCAATGATTTCAAAACAAGAATCATGAATTTAATCAAATAGCATATATTTTTACGTAAAATTATTCTTTCATGTAACATGCGTACGTGTGAATATTCATAAAAACTCACTTAAAGTTGGTAATATTAACTCTTTTATTTTCTTGTAAATTTCACAAAAATTCAGCCAGCATAAAAATAAATTACCAACTTAGTTACTACTATTTATTCCTTTAAATCATACAATTGTCATTCATAAATTTTATTACAAAAATTATTTTACTCATAATATTCATAACTTAAAATTGTACAAAATAATAAACTTGTTTATTATATTAATAACATATTTTGGAAATCTACTTTTCAAAATAATTAATTAACTTTATTACAACTATCTTTTCAATTTGGCAAAATTAGAAGAATAAAGTTTTTCTTTAAATAATCAAAACAAACGTGACAAAATTATTTTATTTTCTAGAAATTATTATTAGGTCATAAAATCATATTACTCATAATCATTTAAATTTGGTAAAAACTCACAATATGCATTTTCTTAATAACCAAATTTTAAGCACCTTTGAAAATATATTTTCTTAACTTTTAAATACTAGAATTTTCAGCATATGTCATAAATTAAGAATACAAGACACATGTATAAAATTACACATTTTTCTCATCTTAGTTGTAAATATGAACCCAATACATATTTTGTTTCCTTTTAAAATATTTTTACCAACCACCATAAAAATATAGGTTGTGTTTGGTAAAATTTTTGTTTTTGAATTTTTTAAACACAAAAAGGAAATAAAATTTTATTTTTGTTTCATTATTTTTAAAAAATGAAAATATGTTTGGCAACTATTTTTGTTTTTTGTTTTTAAAAACAAAAAATAATAAACGTGTTTGATAACTTTTATTTTTATTTTTTGTTTAACAATATAAGGTGTTGATTTGAAGAATATAAGAAAAAAATGAAAGGAAAAAATGAAAACTGTTTAAAAAAAATTTGAAAGTAAATTTTTTTTATTTTCAAAATTTTAATTAAAATTTAGAAAAATAATAAATAAAAATAGAGTTATCAAACACATTTTGTGTTTAATTTTCAAATTTCTAATTAATTAAATAAAAAACTATTTTTTTAAGTGTTACCAAACAGGTCTATAATAAAATCAACAAGCATAAAATTTTTAAAATCTTCTAAACATCTCCATAATCCTTTTTTAACCATTTTAACACATTAACCTAACACGTTTTAACACTTTATGCATTTTAATATTACAGTTAGCATGCAACAAACAATTCAATATTAAATCATTCCAAAAACATAAACCCCAATTTAGGATCCTTGGCCGAGACACAATTAACAAGAATAAAAAAAAAGCAAAATACATTAAGACATTACTACCATGCTTCCTAACTCAAACGTACCCGCTAATATATTCAAGACACATAGCATTACAATATAAGCAACACCAAACTCAAATATATTTTCAATATGATATCAATGGAAATTCTAACACGCTCCTTATTACAATAATATTACAATAAACTTTTCATGCTCATAATTAAAAAAAAACAAAGGAAAACTAAACCTAAAGTATGTCATCGTCGAAACCCTAAATACCATAACAATTTCATGAATCA
Source organism: Humulus lupulus (assembly GCF_963169125.1). Lineage (NCBI taxonomy): Eukaryota > Viridiplantae > Streptophyta > Magnoliopsida > Rosales > Cannabaceae > Humulus > Humulus lupulus. The sequence goes on along the minus strand of NC_084794.1, from coordinate 74,782,034 downwards.
TAATTTCCACATAGCTTATCATCATTAGCAAAACTCATACCCTACAATGCTTCCAAATGATAAATATACAATATAAACATCATATTTCTCATGTTCCAAATTTACATAACATAGTCCTAATCAATAAGCATGTTTATAAAAATTTAAAAGAAACATTTGAAACCCTAAAACATACTCTATGTTGATACCTACATCATACATCATAAACATGTCTTCTCAAAAACATCAAACAAGATTTCAAAATCATAATCAAGAATATAACAACAAAAAGGCTAGGATTCTGTATTAGTTCCTAGATAGTGTTCAATAACACAAAATCTATGGTCAATTCTCTTGGACACCAAGGAATTTCGAAACCCAGAACACAAAGCCTCTTAGAAATAAGAAGAAGAGAATACAAAGGCTAAATGATTCAAAGCACAACAAGATTCTTTCCTAGGGATTTTTGAAACCCTATTCACTTTCTTCTTCTTCTTTCTTTCTTCTATTTTCTCTATTCTCTCCTTGTGAATTCAGCAGCCACCTCTAAAAAATGATGAGCAAAATACTCTCTAGGGTCCCTAGATTTTGTATATAGTGTCTATTAGGTTTTCTAAAATAATATAAAAATAATTTCTTATTAATTTATTTAATTAAAAAAAATAATTAATTAAATAAACACATTTTGATCTATCCACACTAATAAGGAAAGTGTAATTTTTGAAGCTCTATGGTCCTGCCACTTTGGAACTCGGTTTTGACCATGTTATCTTATGTATCAGAGAGTTTTTCCTTCTACAAAGTTGTAGGTTATCAGATTATCTTTCCAACAGTACTAAGTTGATCTAAATTAGACATTTATAACTCAATTTATGACTATTTTACTGAGGCTCGATCTAGAGTTGCGAGAACTCCAAAAATGGCAACTCTCTTCCTTGCTCACTACTTCTCTCTTTGTTTCCTTTTCACAATATGAACACATGCATTTCTAGAACCTTCTCCCTTTAATTCATAATTCTATTTACTCAACAATAACCAATGAAAACTAATAAAATAATATAATATCCATCCATCAATATAATTTAGATGAAGAAAAGACGACAATGCATAATTAAGGAAAGTTCTTATTTCCTTGCTCTTCCATGCTCACGCCACTTACTCTCTCTCTCTCTCTTCCTCTCTTATTAATTGGTTTCCCTTTCACACTTTATGAATCAAAACTTCTAGAAATGTATCTCCTGATAGTTCTCTATAAATAGGGAATTTACTAACATTTTCCACTATTTATTCTAGGTTCATGCATTCACTTGCATGCTCACCATGCATGCCATGTACTTGCATGCCTTGGTAGCTTTGATACCAAGTTGTAACGCCCTACTACTCTAGGACTATTACATTGTGTGTTAAATTAGTGCTTAACTCGTTAAGTGAGTAATTTGGACTCAAAAGTCTAATTAAGATTAGACAATGGTTTAGGTACTAAAAAATTTGGTCAAAAGAATTAGAATTTTCATTATAAAGGTTAAGGGTATATAAGGCATCCCAAAACGTTTTAAAAAAAATTTCAATTATAATCAATGTTACGAAAATGGCCGGCCTAAGCGACAAAATTGGACTTAAACCCTAGTCCCTCAAAATATATCTTGACTGTGGTAGCCGAGCAGGTTGAGTATGTACACACCGCCCTTAGAGCTCTCCAACTCATAACTGGTCCGATTTCCCTTGCCCTTACCTACACCACAAAGCACCCGTGAGCCAAGGCACATCAAGAAACTCAACTAGGCAAACACAAGTATTTAATTAAGCATTAACATCAAATATATGCTTCACAATTCATAAACAAACTCAAATGAACTTATCAACAAGTATACGACCTATCCCGAATAGGTGCATACTGAACCCCCATAGTGGCTCTGTCATAACGGCCTACATTCCACATGACTATCACTGATTACAGCCCCATAGCTGATCAATCATAATCCATTACAAAAAAAAAAAAATGCAACATATGTAGTTATAGAGTAAGGAAAATTAACTCTAAATAGATTCAAGGCATGATCAAAACCCTATTCACAAGTAAGGGCCAATGCCCTATAATCGGTACATGTGCCCGTTTTCAGACATCGAGTCATATGTAGAAGATGAAACAACCTAAAATTAAGAAAACTAGCATTTTGGGACACCTGGCGTGGCCATGCCTGTCCCTAGCGCAGTCACGCCCATAGAAAGTTGGGGCTTTCTGAGTTGCTAGCGCGGTCGCACTGGTATCCTAGAAACCCCAAAGCAAACTCAAAACTCCCTAGTTTCTAGGACACTAGCGTGATCACTCCTCACCCTAGCGCGGTCTCACTAGGTTGCCATAAACCAAAATGAGCCCAAAATTCAAGCGTTCTTTCCCAAATCATAAACCCATGATTTTCCCTTGCATCTTAGACCTAAAACTCATCCTCAAAACATTTTCCAGCAGATTTTAACACCAAAATAACCACAAACCAATATTACAACATAAAAAAAAATATCCAAAATATCATTAAAATACAAAAACACCAAGATACCAACATTTGAAACATCATTAAAATACCCAAAACACCAAGATACTGACATTTAATTAGATGTTTATGGAATTAAAATGAAGATTTGAGAGTTACTTGGTGTTTACCCAAAATATTTTCATGATGACATGGCACTGTCAAGGCGCACATGAACAACACGTGACTGTTTATTGATGAAGATCTGGTCGACCAACGACCAGGAGATCAAGAGGAAGTTGAGCTGCCCGATAGGCGCGAGTACTATGCTGAGTAACAAGGAAGCCGATATGTTGACATATGTGACTACATTTGTTCATAGGATCGAAGCCAGAATTCAGGGACGCTTATAAGTTAGATATTTCTAGGATACTTGATTCTCTTTACATGTAAATATCATTATTTTTGTTATCATTTAAATATGCTTGTACAAGTTAAGGATGGCCCATAGGCCCATATGTACATCCTGAAGCCTATAAATAGGACTTATGGGATTCATTTAGAGATACATAATAATTTGTATTTAGAGATAACAAGTGCTTTTATACATGATCTTTATATTCCACTTTGGAGCTTGTGAAACTTAGTGAACCCTAGTTCGCTGATCGCAGGTTTCTGAGTTTACATCAATAAAATCACTAAGTGGACGTAGGTTATTACCAATCTCTGGGGTCGAACCACTATAAAATCTTTGTGTCATTTTAGTTCTTGCATTCAATTTTATAATTCTTATCATTTTTAGTGACTCCGTGTCGTTGAATAAATTGAGGGTCAACATTTTGGTGCTTTAATTGAGAGCTTAACTCAAGAACTCAATAACTTCAAGAAAGCAATGGCGAAGAGCTCCAGGAGAGAGGGTCAAACTGGGCGGACATCTGAAAGTGTACCAAATCCACCTCCTCCACAAGGTGTAGCAGAGTAAGAGCCAAAAGTGAAATTGGAAGAGGAAGAGATGGATGTTGAAACCATGCGAACAACTTTAATAGTGTTGCAAGAAGAGTTAGCTACTCTAAAAGCTAACCAAGAGAATGTGGCTGAAACTATGGTGATGCAACAGATGGAGATCGATCGACAACGTCGAGAGCTGAACGAGCGGCAGGCCAACATGGATCGTCGATAGAGAAACGCTACAACAGCTTCAGAGGCATCCATTTAGTTGGCTCGAGGACAACCTTTTCCACCTACACCAACCTCTCAGCCAGACCTACCACCAAACTCTCACCCATCGCAGTCAGATCACCCCAAGTGTCATCAAAATCCACCACACCCAAGGAGTCCAAAGAGACCAAAACAACCTCCGGCTGCTCAGCAGGAAAGGCAAACCCAGAATCTTGACAGAGATAACGAGCAGTAGCCACCCCCTCATGCTGCTCGAGATAACACTCAGCATCACAGACAAAATCGGGACAAGCAGTATCCCAGAAGCCCTAGATGTCAAATAGCTAGGGAACAGAACCCTCCTTGCAGGGGACAAACATCCCTTAGGAAGAAGGAGGCAAGCGGATTCAGGCCCCCCACGATAGAGTAATGTCAAGGGACCCAACGACCAGCGCAGGCCCCAACCTATTTACTAGGACGGACCAGGGAGAAGAGATGGCAATAGTGCGTACAATAGGTCGCACACTCATATGTCACAATTCAGAGATGACCATGATTACAATGAAGCAGACTATCGTAGGAGGAATAATGATCGACAACAGGAGGAAAGGGGCAGGCAACAAAATCCTTCCCCAAATGGATAACCGACCAACAAACCAAAATGCTGGGGGCAACCTAGACAAACCAACGTCTTTGACCGACTAGGTGCGAGCAAGCAGAGAGGTAGGGATGAAGATATGAGGGATGTACTTAATGATCGAAGGGAAAGACACGACAAGTACTTCCCCCAAGCTCCATCCCCTCCTACCATACCAGTTGTTGTTCAGGCTTAGATAGATGTCCTGGATCAAGTTGTGCAACAATTGGTCGGGAATAAAATGTCCCACATAGAGTATGATCAGAGAAAGGGCACCCCATTCGTTAACAATATTACTATGGCAGAAATCCCAAGAAAATTCAAAATGCCAGTATTGCCCAACTTCACTAGAAGAGAAGATCCAGTATCTCACGTAAATTAGTTTGGGATACAAATGGACATCTAGAAGGTGTCTGAAGATGCTCGATGTAGGATTTTTCCTGCCACTTTGTTTGAATCTGCTTAGGAGTGGTACTTCAAGTTTCCATCGGCCATCATAGTTTCATGGGAGATGTTCATAAAGGAATTCTACGGACAATTTTATGCTGGCTGGATACATCCAACAAAGGCCAATCAACTGGTCGACATTCAACAGAAGGAAGGAGAAACTCTTAAAGAGTATATACATCAGTTCATGCGAGTAGCTGCTTGGGCCAAAACTGTTGGAGACGAGGGAAAGATGATGGCCATCACAGCTGGAGTGCAAAGCCAGTCTCCCCTCTGGAGCAGCCTACAGAAAAATGGAGTCAAGAGCACTCAAGAATTTCTGGATCGAGCAGACAAGTATATCAAGATGGAGGCGGCTATAGCCAATGAAGGAAAGTCCCCAATGGCTGACTAGGACAAGAAAGAAGGCTCGACCAAAGTCGTTAGTGGGTTTGGAAAACCCAACGACAAATGTAACCATAAGAATGGAGGAACAAGGGCAAATACTGAACCAACGACATCTGATAACACGCACCCTAAACAGAACAGATACAGGCCGAGGTTCACCAATTACACGACCCTGGTCGATATCCGAGATGAGGTATATCAAGCCAGTCATACCACAGTCCCCTTTAGGCGACTAGCCCCGATCCGGAGAGACATATCCAAAAGGGACACAACTAAGTTTTGTCGTTTCCACTACGACTATGGCCATGATACCAATGAGTGTAACCAGCTTAAGGACGAGATTGATTTCCTTATTCGACAAGGACAATTGAGAAGATATGTATGAGAAGGTGAAAATTCCCAGTAGGGGGCTAATGGAGGCAACGAGCAGCTGCCTGTACGCCATTGCTCACCTCCTCTGCAACCAGCTTCTATTGCTGGTACATTGCTAACCATCTATAGGGGACCACATATATTTGGTGATAGTGGTAAGGCGAGGGAAAGATATGCCAAAACCATACGTCATGATCAGGACATAGAGATGCTAAACGTCAAGGAGCAAACTCCCAAAAAAGCTCAAATAGAGGAAGAATTAATAACCTTCTCCGAGTGTGACACGCAGCACGTCCGATTCCCCCACTCAGATCCTTTGGTCTTGGATGTCCAAATCGCCAACATGATGGTGAAACGAGTGTTGGAAGATACGGGAAGCTCGGTCAACATTCTATACAAATCTTCACTGGAAAGAATGAGATTATCAATGCAAGATTTAGAACCGTGCAACCAAACCATCTATGGTTTTTCAGGCAAGGGGCTAGAACCGACAAGGTCAATCAGACTGCCAGTCATAGCAGGAATGACACCTGCGAACAGGACATTGCTCGCTACTTTTATAGTAGTTGTTTGTTCGTCCGCATATAATTCTGTGATTGGAAGACCCATCTCGTCGATCTGTGAGCATAAACTTCGGTGTTGCATCTGGTCATGAAGTTTTCAACAAATGCAGGAGTTGGATGCGTATTGGGAAATCAGCGAGAGGCTAGAGAATGTTACAACTCCTCAATCACAAAGGCAAGCAGAGGTGGACTGGGGAGCACAGTAGAAAAAAGGTTGCTGGTGGTAAATGAAACATAAGCCCAATCAGGTGAACAAGTCACCAAATAGGGCATTGCCCAAAGTGAGGATAGAGATTTAGATCATCGCTTTGGGGATTTAGAAGAAAACATTAGGCCTGTGGTGGGCATCAAGGAGGTCCAACTAGAAGAAAAAGATCCGACCAGAGAACTTAGAGACAACGATAAAAAAAGAACTGGTGGAGTTTTTGAAGAGGAACCAGGTGGTTTTTGCCTGGTCGCATAAAGACATGGTTGGGATAGACCCAATAGTTATTAGCCATGTCTTGAATATAGATAAAAACCACCCACCAGTGCAACAAAAAAGAAGGCTGCTCGACAAAGACAAATCTAAAGCCTTAAAGGAAGAAGTCGAGAAGCTGAAGGAAAATGGATTTATCAAGGTAGCATTTTATCCATCTTGTGTCGCTAAACCCGTACTAGTTCCTAAACCAAATGGTAAGTGGAGGACGTGCGTGGATTTTACAGATCTTAATAAAGCCTGCTCGAAGGATTGTTTCCCACCTCCAAGAATTGACTAGCTGGTCGATCCTACATCAGGACATGAAGTTTTGTCATTAATGGATGCATATTCCGTTTATAATCAAATTAGTATGCATCCACATGATGAAGAGCACACTAGCTTTCGAACAGATACAAGGCTTTACTGCTACAAAGCAATGCCTTTCGGTTTGAAAAATGCTGGTGCGACTTACCAGTGACTAGTCAACAACATGTTCAAAGAGCAGATTAGTAATAACATGGAGGTTTACGTTGATGATATGCTGTTCAAGTCGAGAATAGCTGGCGAGCACATCAAGGATCTGTAGGGATGCTTCAAAATCTTTGTAATGCCCTAGTTACTCCAAGACCATTACTGTGAACTTTGAACCGTGCTTAACTCGCTAATCGAGTTCTTTGGTTATAAACGTGCATCTAGGTGTTATTAATAAGTTAAGGTGAAAAACCAATCAAAAAAGAAAGGATATATTTGATTTAAAACATAAAACTGTTCATGGGCCCATAAAAATGTTTACATGTTATTTACAATACAAAATGGTCATTATAGTACAAAAGTTACAACCTGCCGACCTAAGCGACAAAAATAGAGTTAACCCCCTAGTTCCTCCAAGAAACTCCTTGGCCGTGGTGGTCAAGTGGCTGCATATGTACACATTGCCACCTAAGCTCTCCACTCAAGGCTGGGTGAGCTTTTCCTTCCCTTTACCTGCACCACATAGCACCCATTAGCCAAAGCCCAGCAAGAAAACTCATTAATGCATTTATATAATATAAAATGATGATCATGATAATCATCTAGAGCTTATAGCCCCTAAAAAAATGAGTGACTGATGTTGTAAGTCACTAATGTGGGTTCCGCACCCTTTACAAATGAGTAACTGCGTCACTAGCTTAAACCGGATGAGTGACTGATGAATGAGTCACTAATGTAAATCAATTGAGTGACCATGGAGTCACTAGTGTAGGTTCCGTACCCTTATCCATGTGATGATGGAGTCACCTGGGCCTTCTGGCCCTGGCTCTGAGTGACTAGTCATGGAACTAGGCAAGCACTTTTAGTTTTCATCAAACTTGGGGTCGGTCCGACATTAATGCTCATGATGAGTCATTCAATGCAGATGTCGATCAGATCTAGTCTTTTATCGGCTCCGCGTTCATGACGCTTATGCCGCTCCTGACTCATAGGTCAATAACATACGACCAGTGCTCAAAACTACTGTCGAACCTGACTAGTAAGTCACAACTTCACAGTCAGTTCCGATACCATTGCCGATTCTGACTATTAAGTCAGTGCCATTCACAAGTAAGCAAGATTTGCTAAGCATTTTATATGCAATCAATGTCCACAATTAAACACTCAACATGCCTCATGAATAACCATGCATGTCACATATGGGGTGCAATTTTCTTACCTCTGGTTCAAGCGAGAAATAGAAAAAGAACGATCCTTGAGAATGATCGACCTTTTGATTCCTTAGCGGTTACCTAGTCATAACCAATTATAACTTCCATTAATGAAAATCAACAATAAAAGGGTCTTGACCTAAACCTCACTCCCGGGACCCCAAATTGTACCCATGCGATGAGTAGATTCAATCCTGAGCCTTAGGAATTGAAACCTTGAGCCAAAAACCCTTAAAAATGCCCGAAATAGGATTCTAAAAGAGCAGGGTAGCGCTCTCCCTAGCGCCCCAGAGCCCTAAGCAGAGAAGGATGCCCCTTGAGTAGCGCTGTAGCGCTACAACCAGGCAGATTTGCCCCGAATCTTTCCCCCTTCGACACCACCATTTCCAACCTTAACCAAAAGCTTCCAAACCTCATTTTAAGTACCAAATGAACCCAAAATCCATATACATATGTCCTAGCCATCATAACCTAAGTAACCCTAGCCAAAAACTCCCATCAATTCCCTTTAACCAACCTAGAAATCCAAGTTGAATTTCAAAACAAAAATAGAGCAAGCTAGAGTTTTAATGGCTAGAACCTTACCTCAAGCTCAGTTTAGGATCCTATTTTGTAACACCCTGGCTATCTCAGAACAGTTATAGTGAACGGTGAACTAGAAATTTGACCCGCTACCCGAGTCCTTTGGTTAAAGACGTGTTCTAAGTGTTATTAACAGGCTAAGGTGGAAAATCAGTAAAAAGGAAAGGATATGCTTTATTAAGGATATAAAACTGTTCATGAGCTCATCAAAACATTTATAAGTTATTTACAACTCAAAATGGTCATTACTGTTTCAAATTTACAAACCCGCCGACCTAAGCGGCAAAAATATGGTAAACCCCCTAGTTCCTCTGAGAACTCCTTGGCCGTGGTGGTCAAGCGGCCACATATGTACACATCACCACCTAAGCTCTCCACTCAGGGCTGGGTGAGGTTTTCTTTTCCTTTACCTGCACCACATAGCATCCATGAGCCAAAGCCCAGCAAGAAAATACAGTATTGTATATAAACATTATCAAATGATTATCATTATAATCACACAGAGCTTATAGCTCTTAAACAGATGAGTGAATATCACTTGAGGTTCTAGAAAACCATACTGAGTGACTGACAAGCAAGTCACTAATTTAAACAGAAGAGTGGCTGCTGGGTAAGCCACTAGCCTTAAACATTTGAGAGATTGATGGGTAAGTCTCTAACTTAACAGACGAGCAACTGATGGGTAAGCCACACAAGCGCTTATAGTATTCATCGAACTTGAGGTCGGTTTGGCATTAATGCTCTTTGAGTCATCCAATGCAGATACTGATTAGATCTAATCTTTATTGGCTTACGTTGAACACGCTAAAGCCGTCCTGACTTATGAGTCAGCACTGTGTGACCAATGCCCAGTACCACTGCCGAACCTGACTAATGAGTCACAGCTTCACAGTTGATACTGACACCTTTGCCCAATCTGACTAATGAGCTAGTACCATGCACAAGTGAGCAAGATTTGATAAGCATTCAGTAATCAAACCATGTCCACATTTACACAATCAACATGCCTCAAGAATAATCATGCATGTCACATTTGGGGTGCAGTTTTCTTACCTCTGGTTCGAGCGAGAATATAATAAGAACGACCCTTGAGAACGATCAACCTTTTTGTTCCTTAACGGTCACCTGGTCATAAATAATTATGGGATTCCATCAATAAATTGAGTAATAAAATGTTTTCGGACCAAGACCTAGCCTCCGGGGCATCGAATCCCACTAAACCGGGTAGTAGGATCGATCCCGAGGCCTAAGGTTTGCAATCCTAGGTCAAAAGCACATTTTTGGCCAAAATGACATTCAAGCTCCGCAGCCCTTCCCCAAGCACCGTAGCCCTTCCCCAAAATAGAAACCATCCCCTCACGCCTCTGCCTCAAGCGCCGCAGCCCTTCCCCAAGCGTCGCAGCCCTTCGGCCCCAGTTCAGCCAATACCCTGGTTTTTCTTCCCTTGCGTTTTTCCTTGGAACCAACCTTTCAAACCAAGCTCAAACACCACTCAAACCTCCAATACAACCCCTAGAATAGATCTATAACACTCCCTCATCAAAACCCAAGTTAAATCCCAACGAAAACTTCCATCAATTCCAACTATCCACAACAAAATCATGAGCTGAAACTAAACATCAAAACAAAGCATACTTGGAAACTAATGGCTAGAAACTTACCTCAAACTCAGGTTGTTATGATCTTCAATGGTGGAACACTCTCCCAAACTCCCAAGGTCTACTTCCCAAGCTACAATCCCAACAAGAGCTCAAAAATCACAAAGGAGATGGAGGAGAAGGAAGGTACGGGTAAGCTTCAAGACTTGCTCTGTTTTCTCTCTAATTCACAGCCAAAAGTAGTTTATATCTATCCTAGGGGTAAAAAGACCATTATACCCCTAGGTCAATTAAAGGTTTCTAAAGGCTCCCAAGGGCAAATTTGTCCTTTCCAACCTATCTCATTAATCATAATTAACACTCTCGAATTCCCGCTATTCTCGATAATCACAAACATCAATAATTTATATCCCGTTACCCTTTAATTCCTGGTAACACTCTAATCATTAAAAATCACTCCGAGACTCATCCCGAGCCCCGAACTTAAACCTGTTATGACTAGACCGATAGTGTGTACTCAAGATCGTATCATGCCGAATAGCTCGAAAAAATCCACATTATAATGTGGCCTTATCAATTAATCACAAACATGCACCCAAAATACACAATTACGCCCTCAATGGGCCAAATTACCAAAATGCCCCTGTTATGAAATGTGGACCCACATGCATGCATTTAACATCATATTATAATATAATTCACATATACATGCATATATTCATTTAATGGCATAATTAAACAAGTATGGCCCTCCCGACCTACTAATCCCGCCATTAAACCATATCGGAGAATTCGGGGCATTACATATTCAATGGTGGAACACAATCCTAAGCCCTTGAGATCCACTTTCCTAGCTTGAGTCATCAAGAACAGCTCAAAAATCCAAAGGAAAAAGAGAAGGAAAAATGTACGGGAGAAAGAAGTGCTTATGCTCTTTTTTGGCCAACTCCTATAGCCTTCAATGGCTGAAATATGACTTAAGGTGAAAAAACCTTTTTGCCTCTAGGTCAAATAAAGTTTTCTAAAGGCTCCCAAGGGTAAAACCATCCTTTTCCCCCTATTTCGTTAATCATAATTAACACCCTCCAGTTCCCGTTATTCCAAAAATTCTCAAATACCAATAACTCATATCCCATTACCCTTTAATTACCGACAACGCTCTAATCACCAAATTACCCCGAGACTCACCCCGAGCCCTGAACTTAATCCCATTATGACCAAACCGTTAACTTGCACTCAACGATCGTCTCATGTCGAATGGCTCGAACAAATCCACATTATAATGTGGCCTTATCAATAATTCACCAACATGCATGAAGATATACAATTACGCCTTCAACAGGCCAAATTACCAAAATGCCCCAATAATTAAATGTGGACCCATATGCATGCATTTAACATCATATTATAATATAATTCACATAAACATGCACATAATCATTTGATAGCATAATAAATCAATTATGGCCCTCCAGACCTACTAATCCAACCTCTAAACCGCATTAAGGATTTTGGGGCATTACAATCTTGAACAAATATTAGACAAAGCTTAATCCTCTCAAGTGTTCCTTTGGAGTTGGATCAGGAATTTTTTTGGGATTCATAGTAAACTCCCGAGGAATCGAAGCCAATCTCGAAAAGATTCGAGTATTGATCGAGATGCAGTCATCAGCCAAAGTCAAAGTTGTACAAAGCATGATAGGGAGAATCGCGACTCTAAGTAGATTTATATCTAAGTCTACGGATAAGTGCATCTCATTTTTTTAATCTACTCAGAGGAAAAAAAAAGTTCGAGTGGACAAAGGAATGCGAACAGGCTTTTTAGGCACTTAAGGCCCATATATCCCGACCGCCCATTTTTTCCAAACCAGTCGAAGGAGAGACTTGTACATCTACTCAGCCATAACAGAGTAAGGTGCTAGTGGTGTTTTGATCAGGGAGGAAGACAACATTCAATAGGCAGTATACTACATAAGTAAAAGGCTAGTGGGAGAAAAATTATGATATCCAACTATAGAGATATTGGCTTACTGCTTGATACTGACATCTAGAAAACTGTGACCCTACTTTCAAGCTCACCCCATAATAGTTCTTACCAACTAGAAACTATGGCAAGTCTTGTAGAAACTAGAAGTCGTTGCTCGACTACTAAAGTGGGCAGTTGAGCTAGGGCAGTTTGAAATTTCCTATGCACCTCGACCAGCCATAAAGGGACAAGCCTTAGAGGATTTAATGGCTGAATTCACTAGACTCCTTGCCAGCGAGCCGATTATAGAGACAGAAGATCAAGACCAAACTCCTGCCTAAAGACTGTTTGTAGACGGGTCGTCTAATGAGCACAACTCGGGGGCAGGGTTGATCTTAATTACCCCTGAGGGACATCAGTTTCACTATGAAATTTGATTCAACTTTATTGCCCCGAACAATGAAGTCGAGTAGAGGCACTGCTCGCAGGTTTGAGACTAGCTAAGGATATGAACATAAAGTCATTAGAAATATACAGTGACTCCCAGCTAGTTGTTAATCAGATTATTGGAGAATATCAAGCTAGAGGTCTTAAGATGATTGCGTATCTAAACAAGGAAAAATACTTGCTAGCCAAATTACAAAAGTATACCCTCCAGCAAGTACCTTGCGACCAGAGCTCAAACGCCGATGCCTTAGCCAAATTAGTAAGCCCCAAAGATGCCGGCACTTTGAGCATAATACTGGTCGAACGTTTAACAACACCCAACATTCAGATGGAAGAATCCTCCTTAGTAATACAAGTGTCCCACACGTGGATGGCACCCATCGTACAATATCTTGAACAAGGATTGTTACCTGCAGATAGGAGTAAGGCAAGGACACTACAATGGTAATTAGGTCAATTTATCCTGCTCGATGGAATCCTATATCGACGAGGATATTTAATGCCTTTTAAGATGTACCTCCAAGGAAAAAGCTAAGGAATTGATGAAAGAAGTACATGAAGGATTCTATGGAGATCATGCTGGGGAAAAGTTTGTCAAAGAAGATTCTCCGACAAGGGTATTTCTGGCCTACGATGATCAAGGATTCCATGGAATTTGTTAAGAAGTGTGATAAATGCAAATGATTCTCCAAGATACCTCGAGCAACCCCAAATGAGCTTAAACAGATGCAAAGCCCATGGCCATTCGCAGTTTGGGGAATTGACCTGATCGGATCTTTTCCTACAGGAAAAGAGAACGTCAAGTACACAGTAGTTACTGTCGACTACTTTACTAAGTGGGCTGAAGCTGAACCACTCGCAAAAATCATGACCAAGAAGGTGTTGGATTTCGTTGTCAAAAACATTGTATGCTGATATGGATTGTTGAAAAATATTGTATCAGATAATGGAACACAATTTGGCAGTGACCTATTTACTGATTTCTACGAGCAACATGGTATAACGAAGAGCTTTTCGTTAGCCGCCCATCGATAAGCAAACCAATAGGTAGAAGTTGTGAACAAAACACTGAAGGATACAATGAAGAAAAGGCTCGAACAAGCAATGCGATTGTGGCCAGAACAATTTTCAGAAGTACTATGGTCGTATAGAACATCTCACCGAACATCAATAGGCCATACACCATTTTCCTTAGCCTATGGGTATGACACCATGTTACAAGTTGAGTTAGATCCACCATCGCATAGGAGGATAACATATGACTAGAATATGAATAATAAGCTATTAATGGAGTCTTTGGACTTGGTCAACGAAAGGCGCGAGCACGCTCAACTACGAGTGGCAGATTATCAACAAAAGGCCGCTCGATATTTTAATTATGAAGTACGCAAAAGAAAGTTTGACGTAGGGGACTTGGTGCTTAGAAGAGTTTTTCTCAACACTCGCGATTAAGCTGCTCGAGTACTCAGACAAAACTGGGAGGGTCTGTATCAAATTGAAGAAATTCTTCAACCAAGCACCTACATAATTGCTCGTTTAAATGGAGATCTCATTCCTCGCTATTGGAATGGAGAACACCTGCATGGGTACTATCAATGAACATTTCTTTTTAAAGATTTGACTTGTATTAATTTTACTTTTTATAAGTTTTTGAAACAAGGGCTGGCCAGTTAGATGGCTGGTCGCTTATAAGTGTAAGATCAAATTTTGATCACTCGTACAGACAAGAATTTTGTCTATTTTTTTACGAGAAATAAAAGGAACTGTGCGTAGCCAATTATTGTATTTGTTACAAGTATTTGCTCATTATGTGTGTTTTTTTGCTATATTATCATTGATTGTTTAAGTACGCGAGTAGTAATGTTTGAACAGGAATTGGTCAATGGAAAGTGACTGAGAACCTTAAACTCCTCGATCACATGGGGGGCATATAAGATACTAAGTGAGCAAAGAATATCATAAACATATGTAAACACACGATCAAAATAAGGGAAATCATACTACGACACTTAGAGTATTTTTCATAATTTTTAGTTAATTTTGTGAAATAGTAGTAAAGTGTAATGCTAAGTTTGGTCATACGAGTAGATGTTATAATAGTAATTTTTCAACTATTATAATATCAAAATCAATGTTTTTACACTGCGAGCAATTGCTGCTTGGATGTAGTTAAAAATGTTAAAAGTAAATAAAACTACCTTAGGCAGCAAATTTTCTCAATGTCATGAACAATCTGTTCGAGTGTTCTAGTTACATAAACAAACATATTTACTGTGCTGTTGTAGGGGGGTCCTGTGGAGTTTGCTGATCAATGGAGGGTCCGACTTCCTCCTCAACACCATTAATGCCCGTTGCCAAGGAAACATCAGGAGATTCTAGGACATCCCTCTCCTCCTCCAGGTGTGCAGTGCACTTGGCAAGTTCAGCTTGTTTTACTTGCTCAGGAAGTTAGTCAAAGTTTGCATCTGGGTATTTCTTCCAGAACATGTAGAAGCAGGTGAATGCAGCTCCTTAGAACTTCTTCAAGTTTTGCGCATTTTGCTCTTCGAGTAGCTTCAATCGATCCTCTAGGCCATTTTCTTCCTTCATGCTTGCCTCCAGATCTTCTTCCAGCTTGGCTGCTTCCTTGAAGTTCGTTTCAGAGGCTTCTTTGAATTTATCCTTCGCAACAACAGCTTTAGCCAGATCTTCTTGGCTCTTGTTCAACTGCTTAGTCAAAACGGCAACTTTTTCATCAGCTGCCTTGACTTTGGCCTCCCATGCTTTGACATCCTTAGCATGTTTGGCCTTGATTTCCTTTATCTCCTGGGCATGTTTTGCATCAATCTCCTTGGTGTGGCGCCAACCGTTGTTTATGGTAAGAAGACCCTATGAATAGAAGAAAGATAAAGTCATTAGAAATTATAAAAAGAAAGGGTGTTCGTATACAACTAAATACTAGAAACTTACAATGAGGATTTCATTGAATCCCCAACGAAGGATCTGGCTATGTTTCAGCGAAGAAAGAGAAATAAAAGCTTCTTGGTTGCGATGATGCTTGTATCTTTTGAAGTCTATCATTTGTTGAGCAATAGGCATTGCTCAATGACTCTTCCGCCAAAGCCGTCTGGTCACCAGAAGGCTCGGTGCGAGGGGGTAGAGGAGGTGTAGTTGTTCTAGAAGGAGTAGGTGTTGGAGGATCTTCTGGTCGCGTTCTTTTGACTCAAAGGTTCCCTGCTAGCATCTCCAATGTTTTTTCTGCTCGATTTCTTTGAGCTGGTTGGTTTGCCTTCAGAGGTATATATGTCGAACACATCATCAATTTGCATGACTACAAGACAAACAAACGAGTAAATAAGTCAAGAAATAGTTTTGCATGATAAGGAAACAAACTAAAAGGAATTCTAAGTGATATACCCAAACTACAATGACTGGTCGCTACATTATTTAAAGAACTACTGCTACACTCACTATCTGCCTCGAAGAAGTCCAAGCTAAAACTACTGGTCATAAATTTAAAGTTACCGTCCCCATAAAATAAATGATAAGTGATGGGCAATTTATCTAAGAGTGAAAAATCCATACTCTTCTTGTCAGAGGATTCGAGTATAGGACCAACATATTCAGGTAATTTTCCCCTCCCATGTTGAGGAGGGATATTGGCTGGTCGAGTGTGGGGGTTAGGTTCTTGAATGGTTACTCTGATTGCTCGGTGCCTTTGGGGTTGTGACACATCCTGTTATTGCTCCAGGTTTTCTTGTCCTTCAGTGCCATCTCCAATGGCACTCCCCGCAGTTGATTCCCTCACTTCCTGGTGAGGTTCTAAAAGGACGACAAGCCTCAAATTTCCCTCTGTGACCAACTCCTTGACGTTTTTTTCTATATTCGTTATGTTGGCTAGGGCTGCGGCTGTTATCTCCATTTCTGGAGTAGGTTCTGGTTGGTACCGTGGACCTAGATACAATGCAAACCAAATAAGGACAAGGAAAAGAGGTAAAATGACTAGATGAATGTCGAATAAAGATTAAATCTTTACCTCCTCGCGTGCAGGCCATGTTGTCGGCAACCAGGTCGGTCGTGAGGAAGTACTCTTAGAAGTACTTTCCCACGTTGGACTTATAAATTATGTCACTCAGGAATGTGCGACTGGATTTCTGGTGATAGAAGTGGAAGAACCCCGTGTTACTTTGGTTGGGGTTGGATTTGAGATCAAACAGATTGTTGATCTAATGAGGAGTAGGCACAAGCCATTTTTTATGGTTGTGCAGGATATAGAGTGCTGAAAGTACTCTATATCCATTGGGAGTTATATGGAAAGGGGCGACCTCAAAATAATTTGCCACCCCTCGAAAAAAGTCGTGCAAGGACAAAATTTCCCCTGCTTCTATATCGTACCTCGACCAGGCACTTTAGGCACCTCCGGGCACGTTTTCCCTTTGGTCTGGTGTAGGTTTGTATAAAGTAATCCTAGGAAGCCCATACTTCTTGGGATACTTAGCCACCATCCTGGTCGATATGACACTTGGAAGGGCGATGTACCAGGCTACCTCTGCTCGGGGGCCATCGCGTGGATGGGCCTTGAGTTGAACATTTGGTGGTGCAAAATTTAAGGGTAGAGGGTCGTTTGAGGGACCCTCAGTATTGGCTGCAGGCTGGCTGGTAGGTGAGTTTGTGGGTATTCTTTTCTGATGAGAAGTGTATTTGACACGACCTATGTTTAGTTGGCTCTTTGGAAGATTGTGTGGAAGGCTGGTCGTAGAAGTTGGATGTGGTGCAGGAGGTTCTGGAAAAGATATAGAAGGTTGTTCTTGATCCTCGAACATCAGAGCGAGAAGATAGTCATCTATTGGCCTCTCACCTCCCTAGGGATCATGCATGAATATCTGAGAAGAGCAAAGGGGAAGTGACAATCTATGACCAATAGATAGAAGAAAAAAAAAAGCAAGGATAGCGCTGCTCGTGTATAGAAGTTAAGCTTTTATATGACCAACAACGTCCTGATAAAAACACAATAAACATGCAAGCAGGGTGGAAAAACGTATCAAAAAGCAAATTTGAAAGGATTTTTCAAAAAATAATTTCAACTCTGAAAACAGGTGGGAAAAACGCAGTTTTCCCGAAACAACCAAAATCGAATTTTCACTTCGATTATGGACCCGAAATCAATGTAAATATACCTTGTATTACTTCCAAACATTGTTTTGTACATTATGTTGCCTAAAATCCCTATTCTATCATAGCTATTCTATGTATTTTTTCCTAAACCCGATTACCCAAAAATTTTCCAAGAACAGTGTAAACTCAGTTATGGCAACATGTAGACAAAGGCCAAAAGACGTGAAAATTGATACAAAGTAATTCAAAAACATACTTGAATTACGGATTGTTGAAGAAAATACGAAGATGGTGCTTGAAGTTGATTGTAGATGCCTCAGATCGTACTAGGGTCTATGGGTTTTCTTAGAGGGTTTTCTGAGTATTCTTGAAGAGAGAGAAGGTTTGGATAAAAAATGAAAGGTGGTGAAGAGGCCTATATTTATATTGCTCAGGGCATTAATGCAAAATAATGATGAGAATAGAGTTTCGATGCATGGGGAATCGCAATAACTGTCAGAACGTGTCTGGGGAACCAAAAGGGTGATGATTACTTGCTTTTTCAAAAAATTAAGTACTGGCATATGTTACAAGTCAGTTGGATTGCTGGTCGAATAAGTTTATTAAATGCTGATCACATTAAAATAAAATTGGGGGAAAATGTTTACCCAAAATATTTGCACGATGATGTGGCACGGTCAAGGCGCACATAAAAAAATGTGACATTTATTGATGAAGATCTGGTTGACCAATGACCAGTAGATCAAGAGGAAGTTGAGCTGCTCGATAGGCGTGGGGACTATGCTGAGTAACAGGGAAGCTGATATGTTGACATATGCGACTACATTTGTTCGTAGGACCGAAGCCAAAATTCAGGTATGGTTATAAGTTAGATATTTCTAGGATATTTACTTATCTTTATATGTAAATATCATTATTTATATTATTATTTAAATATGCTTGTAGCATAAGTTAAGGATGGCCCATAGGCCCATATGTAAATCCTGAAGCCTATAAATAGGACTCATGTGATTCATTTAGAGATACACAATCATTTGTATTCAGAGAGAACAAGTGCTTTTATACATGATCTTTGTATTCCACTTTGGAGCTTGAGAAACCTAATGAACCCTAGTTTGCTGATCGCAGGTTTCAGAGTTTACATCAATAAAATCACTAAGTGGGCGTAGATTATTACCAATCTCTGGGGCCGAACTACTATAAAATCGTTGTGTCGTTTTAGTTCTTGCATTCAGATTTATAATTCTTGTCGTTTTTAGTGACTCGGTATCGTTGAACAAATCGAGGGTCAACACTTGGGATGTCAAAACCGTTTAATTTGGAGAAAAATGAAAATTGGAATTGCCTGCCAACACTCTAGGCCGCGACCAGGGACATGAGCAGTCATGGCTGCTGGCCTTTTCAACCTCCAAAGTTTTTAAAAAAATGTCTCAATCTCTCCCCACATGATTTTGTAACCTCCATACACCTAATGGGAGTTAAAAAGATGTCTTTAACATCCATATCACATAATGGCTTTATGAAATTCAAACACAAATGTGTAACTCTAAATCTACACATTATAGGGTAATCTTTGGTAGTCGCAAATTTGTAACTCCAAAATATGTTACACTTGGACACACATATGTCCAATTTTGTAGCTCTCAATGATATGTTACAAGGTTTGATAAATCACATTTTGTAACATTATTTAATCCAACATTATATTATATAAAATAAAATATCATCCCCCACCTAGATTAAGTAATGACTTTTTGTAACACTTATTTAATCAATCAAACAATATATTAAAATATAATAATAAATGGTCTCGTCAAGATAGCTATTAAAAAATGTTGTCTTAATGTCAATTTGCAATATCTCATAACATGCAAGCAGCTATGGAGAAGAGTATGCAAATAGATTTTAGCATGGCTACAGGAGAAAATGTTTCTTCATAATCAAGCCCTTCTATTTGAGTATAGCCTTTGGCTACAAGCCTAGCTTTGAAAGTCATCACTTTCCCACATGCTCCTCTTTTCTTCTTGAATATCCATTTACAACCAATGGGTTTAATATTTTCTGGTAGATCTTCAAGAATCCAGACAGAATTGGAATACATCGATTCCATTTCTAGGTTCATGGCCTCTTGCCATTTTTCTTTGTAAAAATCTCTCATTGCATCTCTATATATTTATGGATCATCTTTGTTTGTGTCAGACACAAGTATTTGAACTTTGTGTTCATAGCGAATTGGTTGTCTGACAACCCTCCCACTACGACGAAGCTCTCTATTTTTCTGACTAGAACTTGTGGCTTCTTCTTGTCGTTGTTCATTGTGAACAATTGGTGATCTATTTTCTTGATCTGAGACCATTTCCTCCAGTATAACCTTACTGTGAGGCTTATGGTTATTAATATAGTCATATTCAAGAAAAAGTAGAATTTTTCGATACAAATGTTCTATTTTCTTTTGAAATATTAAATATACCACCTCTAGTTTCTTTGGAATATCCTACAAACCTGCATAATTCAATGTGTGAGTCCAACTTTCCAGTCTTTCCTTTCAGCACATGTGCTGGACACCTCGAAATACAAAAATCGTGTAAACTAGGTTTAGTACCATTCAATAGTTCTAATGATGTCTTCTGGATTGGCTTTGATGGAGCAACATTCAATATGTACATTGCACATTGAATTGCATAGCCCTAGAACGACAGTGGTGGTGATGAATAACTCATCATTGATCTAACCATATCTAACAATGTTTTGTTCCTTCTTTCTAAAATACCAATTTGATGTGGTGTTCCAAGTTCTGTGAGTTGGGATTGAATTCCATTCTCACGCAAATGGTCATTGAATTCATAATCCAAGTGCTCTCCTTTTTTATCAGATTGAAAGAACTTTTAGTGATTTAGCTAATTGCGTTTTAGCTTATGCTTGGAATTCTGTAAACTTTCCAAACATTTCAGATTTTTGTTGCATTAAATATAGGTAACCATATCTTGAATAATCATCAATAAAAGTGACGAAGTATTCAAACCCTCCTCTCGCTTGTATATTTAGTGAACCACACACATCAATGTGTACAAGTTGGAGTGGTTCTTCGGCTCTTGAACCTTAAGCAGGGAAAGGTCTTTTGGTCATCTTTCCTTCTAGATAGGATTTCCAAACTGGAAGAGAACCAACAATTAATTTTCTTAAAGGCTCTTCCCTTAGTAACATATTTGTCCTATCCCAACCAATATGTATCAATCTTAAGTGCCATAGATATATTTCATTATCAGAATCAGTCTTTTGACGTTTAATAGATCTTCTGTTAGCAACTGTAACCATTTCTGAGTTGTAGATTGATCGTTTTTTTAGCGTTTAGTTTATACAACCCATCATTGAATTTTGCATGACAGATTTCAATACAAAATCTTAAGATAACAATCGAATTATTATTGAAAGAAATACCAAAACCTTGTTCGTGCAACATAGAAATAGAAAGTTCCTAATTAATAATGACATTACTAATCATAAACTAAAATTTATAAACATTAGTTTACTTTCTTGAAATAGAAATCTAAAATATCTAAAACAAAAACAAAGAAATAAAATTTTTCAAAATAACAATGAATTTCTAAAACTAAAGTTGGATTTTCCACTTGTTCATTGATGTTGATGCCTTTCCTCTAGAAGTTGACTCTTTTTGAGGAAGAGTCATCATTTCTGCAAGGAATAGAAAATGATTTTCTTATCATTAATTATAACATTGATAATGTTAATAAAACATCAATCACATAAGTGTAAAAGCAAAGGCAAATATGACTTTACCTTCTGTGTCCTTTTTCACCAATTCCAGTATATCTGGAGATCTAACATCTTTATGAATTGTATGCTACAACTCATACGATATCTTGATGTGTTTGTATTTATCTTTGTACTATTTTTGTAAGCTTTTGAGTATACAAAACCGCCCCATGTGATTATCCTTTAACCATTTGGTATATTTTTCATGCAAACTATAAGTATCATCTATAGTTGGCTCTTCAAGTTGTTGTTGACATACAATATAAGAAATTATAATTTGGCTAAGAATGTACAACATACATACGTGACATATATGAATTATTTTGATATCAAAATCAAAATTTTCTATAGTCAATTTGTCGAGAGAGATATTCAAACATGATTGCTGAAACAAATAAATAAAATAAAATGAATTTATCACATATAATGAATATAAATAATTTCAAAATAGTAAATATGATGCATGAATGCAACAAATTTAAATAACACATAAAAACCATCATTACTAATTCCGGGATAAATTAATTTGACAATTAATGGACCAGCCTTAAGTTAGGTTAGAGTAATCTCAAATTAATTTTGAGAAAATTCTCAAATCTGTAAGTTAAAACTTAAATAAATTATTTTCTCTTTTAACGTACGAACAACCGCTAGTTTGGTCAAGATTAACTAGTCTGCTCGAAATCCTAGTTAATATTTGTGAGTGTAATCCATTATTTTTGATTAATGACTTAATTCAAGAGTGTGCCTTAGGACCAATGAAACTTGAAATACATCATTCAATCCTATTCTTAAAATTAAAGAAGTTAACGTTGAATAATAACACAGTCAGAAACCTTCCTTAGAGGGACGCGAACAAAGACGCCTCGAGGCCCATTCCATGAATCATTGAGGTTATATAACAATAGAGACCATAGGTGTTATTGTGACATCTCCTTCTCCCGCTTAATGTTTGAATGTGTTTATATATACATTCAACACATTTAAATAAATATATACTGTAGATATATAAATGCGAGACGAGTGTTTTAGGTACTTCTAGAAAAATTAAAACACTTGCAATAAATTACAAAATAAAATAAAGAATAAAACCAAGGCTTCATATACAATCTCCTTCTCCATCTTTTGGGCCTTCTATTATTTTTATGCTATCAAGCCAAATTTTGAATTATAAATAACTTCAATAATTTTTAAACAATCCCTTAAAAATATTGAACTTGGCTAATTAATTCCCAATTAGTTATTTAGGTCCATGTTGAATTTGGGCCACTTAATTAAAACGTAACATCCTAATTAACCATTTGTGCCAATCCTACAATTAAAAGAAATGTCTAATGCCCTACGACTCTTGTGAGGAGTCAAGCAATGAAAATATGCAATTGTGGGAATGGTTTGGTGCGGGCGACTCAAGAGCCACCTGCGCACCAACATCATGGCAGCGGCACGACTAGGGGAACTCGGCAAATGCGTTAGAGGAGCTAGGCGGATACGCATGAGGCGTCAAGCAAGTGTGCATGAGGCGCTAGGATGGTGCACCAGAGGCACTAGGGAGTTGCGTGTGGAACACTCGACTAGTGCGAGGGCCAATCGACTGGGCGCTTGGGAGGCTCGGCTGCAGGAGCGCCCGAGGTGTTGGTGGCATGGGCCTGGTGTGGGCATGGGTGTAGTTGGCATGCGCCTAGGTGTCCTCGGCCAACTTTGGGGCTTAGATTACAACTTTTGAAAATTAATTTTACGATTGCAGAAAATTAAATTACAAAAAATCCTATGCCCCAAATGGCTTACAATTTTGTAGATCTATATATAAAAAAAGAACAATTCCTAAACCTAAAACACCATATAATTAACGACTTTTAAGAACAAACATTCATCAAACAAGCATCCATGCATTCATCACATATTACAATAATATAACAATGCATATTTTACCCACACAACAATTAATGTATGCAGAGATTAATGATCAATCTGGTACCAATTGTCGGTAACTAGTTTACCATGTGCACAAAGGAATGCGTGAGGTGGTGGGCATAGGGATTTAAAAAAATTTAATTAATTTTTTTTAATTAACCAGATTCATTAACATGCGTACATTAATCAAATACATAGAATAAGATAATGAATTTACCAGTTGTAGAATTATTAAGATTCATCGCTATCTCTTTGTATCTCCTACGAACATCCAATCTAAAGCAGCCTCCAAAATACTCAGACTAAGATCTTCCAAGATGTATCTTTACACCTCAAGCACTGTGACTGGTGTGAAACACATGCTTTTTCAAGGCATGTGTCTTAACCAATTTTATTTATTTATTATTTAATAATTTATCTATTAAAAAATATCTAAACTTGATAACTAATCTTATCTGATTAATTAATGAATAAGTTTCAAATTAATTCAAACCAATTGTGAAATATATGAATTATCTTTTCACATTATTTAAACAAATAAAACTAATTAATTCAAAATTAATTATTCTAATTATTTAAATGAAATTTTTGAAAAATTACCATTTTATTTAAACAATTATTTAAATTTTTTTTATTAATTAATTTACTAATGTTGATATTCAATAAATTAATTAATTAGTCTATCTCATTTACACATTTGACCCTGAAGACCAAATCTCTTCCAAATATGTCATTTCCCTTATTTTTCATGGTGTCATCTCTTACCTAGAATAGTGTTGATAGAGCCATCTCGGGGACATATGGACCTACTATTTCAAGCTCCAATAAATTTAGATTATCAATTAAATCTCTGTAATATAATAACCTTAATTTATTAATCTCAATATTATTCCAATAAAAATATGAGACAACACTCTTGCAATTATAGACATTTATTTATTGAGTACTTTTTAAAGATAAAAAATCGTCCATCGATTTAATCATTACATACAATTAAATCCTCTATTAATGGTTTATAATTAAAGTAGGGATAATATACTATTTTACCTCTTTAATTATTTCTTATTTCCTTAAGTACCATTAACTTTACTAGTGAATGTTAATTCATAATCTGATTTATGAATTTGAGCTCAATAACCTTTCAGTTCAAAAAGCTAACCCTCAATAGAACCATTATTTAATTTCTCTGGGAAAGATATAGATTCCATATATGTATATTATGTCCCTAACCATTTACATTAATGAGTCCCCGAAACAAAAGTTTTCACCTTGATCATTCTGACAAACCATAACGAGTGAATCAAAGAACTCAAATGACATAAACAAGAGTTTATAATAACTTCAAGATCAAGATCAATTTGTATATGATCATCTTATTGATATGTTTAATTAATAATTATAAAATAAACATGTTGACCACGATTTTGGCCAACGACAAGTAGACGTCAAAACTACACTAAACCTCCAAGAGAAAAAACGACATTGATAATTTTTATAGTGGTTGAGCCTCAATATGTTGGTAATAGCCTAATCCACTTAGAGTTATGATTTATGGATCTACACTCAAGATCAGATGAACCTAAGTCAACTGAGTTTCTTCAGTGTAAATGAAAAGAATACAATATTTCTCCCAGAATACAAATACTCTCTTAGGAAAATCAGAATTCTAATCCCCTCAATGATGCCATGAGATTTGTATTTATAGGCCCATGATCGTACAAACCGAAATACCTCATAATCGGGATATTTCTGTTACTCTTTGTTAAGCAAAAATATCATATTTAGAAAATAAAAAAAAAATGCGAAACACAATTTCACCTATGCCAAATTTATAGCATAAGATTTTATTTATTTAAGTTCGACCCATCCGAGATTATAAGAATAACCTCTTAATTACAATCCTTTCGTTTAAAGGAAATTCCCTTTGATTCCAATTACGATGATATTAAATAATTTGAAATAATTTAGGGAGAACTGAGATGAATTTGGAATTGCAGCTGAACTCATTACTTTTGGCTAACTGAGTTGCCTACATACCTTCTTTGTGAAGGATCAAGCCACTTGTAGTTTGGATTGAGATATTTTAGAATTTGAACATAAGAATTCCAGTTTATGACCATTTTCAGGAATTCTTTGCCATTTGAAATTTTGGAAAAATTCCTAGGTGGATGACCTTTTATGGAATTTTGAGATTTGTGTTTTTATACCATTTTGCGGTATTGGCGACTGCACTTAGTCTTAGCAACTAATTTGCCTACGTATCCTTTTTTAGGAATCAAGTCTAACGTAGTTCCGGAACATCTTTGTGATGCATTGAAAGTTAAGAGGTGAATGACCCCTTTTTGAGATACCATTTATTATGGCTTTTAAATTTTAGTGCACTTTTGAATTTGTGGGTAAAATAACCATTTTTTTTAGATTTTGTGAGGTAAATGACCTCTTTGAAATTTCAGAATGATATTTAATCATTTGAATTTATTTTGGTGAGCTCATTTGGGATTTTGTACCATTTTGTATGGTTTTGGAATTTTATCACTTTGTGACAAATTTAGTCTTGAAATCACTTTATTTATTTATTTTTAAAATAAAGAGATTATTTGACTAATATTTTAATTAATTATCCTAAAAGAATAATTATTTATCTCATTCGGATAATGTCTCATAATTCAAGTTTAAATTTAAATTATGAGTTGAATTGTGAAAACAGTTTTTTTTTAATACGATTTTGATAAATTAGATATGCCTATCTTATATTTTAAATCTCCCTTTAGATTTAAATTAAGGAATCAAAATATCATGAACCATCTTAAGATAATATCCCCTGAATTTCTGAGCATAGAAAGAAATTAAGAGATATATAAATTGGCCCTCATCAGTTACCGAGTAAATTGTACCACTCACGAAAGACTATGTGCCCAGTAGACTCTCTTTTATGCACATATGCATATATTCGCATGTCACCATGGAGTAAGTAACTATAGTAGATTCTTTGCTCTTTACATCAATACATATATATATATATTGAGATGTACATCTTACTGTTAATATGCATATGCCTTTTGTATTTACTGAGAAGAAAGTCAATTAATAACTATGGTTTGTTCTTGACCCTTCTTTACAGTACAATTTTTTTCTTTCCTCAATCAGCTGGACGTGGGACTCTCTTGGGACTTTGGGATTTAATTCCAAATTTTACATACACCTTGAATGTAAGCCACCTATTCTCTCATCTTTCTTTTGCTACTCACGTGAGCAATACCATGAATAGGCATATATCACATATAACTTAATGCCATGATTGAATATTATATACAGATATATATATATATTTGAGAGTTACATATATATAATACATGTATATTCTTGAAATAGAGGCATGCGATTGGACACGAAGGAGTTAGACTTCTTTGTTTTGTTTCCTTTATCACCATGATTCAACATTTTTTTTATCATGGCATACGCATATACATGAATCATGATTTCCTCTTCTTCATAAATGTTGATTTATATATATATATGCATATATAAGTAGTCATTAATTTTACATCTGAATTTGGCAGAGAGGTTCACGCAGGCAATTTTCGTTTCATCAAAAAGTGAATTTGGTTGAATAGATCAATCAACTGAGTTAGTTTTACATCTTTTTGGCTCAGGGTGTTTTCCTTTTAGGAGGTATTTAATTATTCAACCAAGTTTTCTATCTTGCTCTTATTATTTTTCATTACAACCCACACTTAGTGATAATTTTGGCGGCATGACAATTTCTTTAAATCTTTTATTCTTTCCTTTTGTTATGTACGACATATTGACTTATTTTCTAAAGTCTAGTGAACCAAAGGGAAGCCATGAAGATTTACGATAAATCAAGCAGCATAACACCATGAAAAATTCATATTTTTCTCTTTGATTATGTATCACATGTTGACTTATTTTGTGAAGTCTAGTGAATCAAAGAGAAATATAAGAATCCATGATGAAATTGAAAATATAAAAATATTAGTCTTTTCATTTCCCCTTTGATTATATATCACATCGACTTATTTTCTAAAGTCTAGTGAATCAAAGGGGATTAGAATGACTCTTAATCACCATAGATTAAAAAAAAAAAGAGTCAAAAGAAGAAGATATAGATCCATTTTATGAATCTGCACTTACCTTTGTAAAGCTTGAAGGAAGACTTTAGAATATGCAGTGTTTTTCTTTCCTCAATTTGTCTGGTTCACTCTTGTGTTTTTTCTTTGCCCAAAACCCCCAAAAAAATCCCTTAACTGTTCTACTCTCTACCTTTTTATAGAGCCTTTTATTTTATTATTTTTATTTTGAATAAAAACCCACTCAACGTAAAAGTGGTGGAAGTGGAGAAAATATCTCCTTTATTTGCTCTGTTATCTTGACTGACTCATCTTTTTTTTATATATATATTATTATTATTTTAATAACTAAATATTCCTTTCAGGTTTTAAATAATTTATAAAGGAAATATTTATATATTAATAATAATAATGATAATTTGTTGCTGCTTTTTTTTTTTTCTTTTTCCGTTCAACACTCTCACAATATTTAATTAATAATAACATTTAAAATACAACAATATGCGCCTTTTTTGGGATAATACGAGAGATTCCCACGTAGCTATGACTGATTCTAGACGAAGTTGTTACTGGAATTTCTCTTGCATAAAGATCATCTGTTTAGTCAGTCAACTTCACTCCTTGAAGAAAGACTGGTCGGCCAAAACACATGACTGGTCGGCCAAAATAGCTGACTGGTAGGCCATGCACTCCACTATTTGGCCAAAGAACTTGACTGATTGGCCATGCACTCCACTGGTTGGCCATGCACCTCACTGGTCGGCCAAACACCTAACTGGTCGGCCGGAGCAGGTGATTGGTCAGTCAAAAATCTTTTCTGGTCGAACAAATCACTTCCAAGCCAGATAAGCAATTTTGATATCAGTAATATCACCAGATTAATCTAAAATATTTGACTCAGCCATTCATTGCCACTTGTCACTTTTATTGCAACGTCATCATTTTCAAATTTTGGGGATATCATTTGCCCCCCAAGTTTATTATATGATATACTCACATAATAAACTTTTTTCTCCAACTGCTGACGGCATAAAAAAAAAACTGACTTTACACATTCTCCTGCCTCTGCAACCAAACCACGATGTCTTACCCAGACCACGATCACTATAATTAACTGCTCCCAATCGGGGGGGGGGGGGGGGGGGGAGAGAGAGAGATTAACCAAGAGAATTCCAAGAGTCTAAGGATAAGTGACAATTTCCACTTTTCCCTTTAAATAGACCCATAAATGTGCTCACAACCCATAAGAAAAAAAAAAAAAGAAAGCATTTTGGCTGTGACCTCCAAAGCCTCTCCTCCTCTTGGCCGAAATCCTCCAAGAAGGCTCCAATTTTCTTCAAGAAAATCCAAGGGTTCCTCAAGAAATCAACACCAACTCAAGACATTTGGGTAAGCTCTTCTTCCTCATCTCCATTTGTAGGTTTTTTTTTTCCTTAAAGTTTGAAAAATTCCTTGTATGCCGAAACCTCTTTAGAAAATATATTCTTGGATTTGTGTATGAATCTTTGGTGAATGATGCATATTGTGGCTGTTTTGATGTTGTTTAGGCTATGGGTAAATTAATTTTGTCTCCAATTTCATGAAAATTTGAAGAAAAAATAAAATTTCACCCCAAATGGCATATGTGGGTTTATGGGTATTTGATGAGAAAATAGGTTCCCTAGAACTTTATAAACCTTTCAAATCCCACATTTTGATTTTGTTGTAGTGTACTATGAGTGAGAAAAATGTGTTTGTGCCAATACCCTTTGAGATTTGATGTAGTGTCCCATAACTAGCCTCTTGGAAATAACATGCTAGGGATTTACGTATATGGCCGATCGGCCATATTCTTTGAAAATCACCAAGGACACCATAACTATGATTTCCCAAGTCACTCAACTTTTCCACCGTCTGCTCGGATGACCATCCAGCCAATCGGACACCCTTCCAGCTCCTCGGACAAACGACCCAGCCGCTCGGACATGCACGTATCTCCTCGGATGCGCGCGTGTTGTAGCTCTTCGGATAAGTGCCAGCAATCCCTCAGCACCTACTTCTCGGACGCGTGCATATGCAGCCAACCGATCGGTCATCACACCATATGCCCAGACATGCTGCAGCTCTGCTCGAACACCGCGCCCATCCGCTCGGGCACCATGCATCCGAACGGTCATGACGTGCATTCACTCAGACACATGAATGCCCCCAAGCATTTGGGCTTGCAAAAAATGCCCCACACATTTTAGGCTCAAAATTTCTTTTTCCCTCATACACTTTTATTTTGAGGAGTAAAATATATTTTTACGACCCAGAAAAATATTTTCCGAGCAGTAAATAAATATTTTTCCTTTGCACTGATTGATTTATGTTTGTTTGGTTATTCACCTCCCCATACTTTCTTTTTTGTAGATGAATCGCTTCGACTATAGGGGAGGTGACTACCATACAAACTCTGACACTTCAATTCCTCAATCAAGCGACACTCCTCAAAGTAGCGACTCTTCATCCAAATCCCCTAGTAGTCGCACCCCCGAAGATTGCCTTCGTCGCCTTAAAAAGATCCTTCCCCGGTCAACCTTATATTTCCTTCACGAAGAACAGTTTCTGAACCAACAGGCTGAACATCTAGAAATGAGGGTGAAGAAATCCAATCGACCTTCTCAAGACCAAGACCCTCAAGTGGCTCGTAGAGCGACACATAAGGTAGTGGAACGTAGTGAAGTCCAAGCTGCAGCTTCTTCAAGACTGCCTTGCCAGATACAAAAAACCAGCAAACCTTGGAGAAAAATCATCTTGAAATTTACAACTGAGATTCAACAATTAGCTGTTCAAAAACCAAGAAAAGACGAAGATGAAACACCCTCTTGGTTCATAGCCAAACCTTCCAAACTTAACCCCATCATGTTTGATAAACACATTCAAGCTTTGGGCTTGAAAGGGGTAAACGTGATATGCCCGCGTCCTCATCAGAGAGCCAACAAGCCTGGTGGACCTTACTGTGCCTGCTCTAGATACCATGTATTTGTAGGAGCTACTATTCCCCTGCACCCTTTCTTCTGGTCAGTAGTGGATTACTTCAATGTCTCCCCTTTCCAGATTGCTCCCAACAGGATTCAGGCATTATCTGCTTTATACATTCTATACTTCTTGCAAGGTTGGGATCCACCCACTCCTCATGAAGTGCACTACCTCTTCGACTTTAGGACCAACCCAAGTCACAAGAATACAAGTTTTTTCCACCTATTCCACAGGCATAAAGGGATCAAATACCTCCATGGTATTTATCATAAATCAAATCTCGGAAAATACTATACAGAGTATATTCTGACTTCAGATATTAAGGCCAACAACTTGGCCTTCATACATGTGGGTCTGTTTCACCAGCCTCTGCTAACCAAGGAAATGTGTTCCCGAGTAGAAGAACTGGCCAACATGTCCACCGAGGAGAAAAATGTAAAAGAGTTGGTCAATGTGGACAATCTTCAGATGGTGGGGTTGTTACCAAGCAACCAAAACATCATAAGAGAAAGCACTACTGAGGAAGCGAGCGCAACTGACCAGTCCAACGCTGACACCAAAGTAGTGACCGATCAGTTCTCTCCTGAACCATCTCCCTACTCTCATAGACCAGGCGACTTTATTATTAGGGAACCCCTTCCAGAGGACCAGCGTAGATGTGTCATTCCTACACAGCCTAGGAAAGGAAAGACCATTGAGCTCTATAGGGACTTCTGCTCATCATCTGAAGAAGAGGACGAATTTCTTGATCAAATCCTAAACTCAGGTTCAGTAGCCATAGATTGATGTTTGGTTATAAGTAACTTTCCTTGAGAATGGTTGTACAGAATCTATAGAGTTGTCTGGTAGTAGTAAATTTTTTATTTATCTTTATATTGCTCTAATTTTTACTAACAAATCTTGTGCTTCACTCTTTTGCAGATTCAGAGATGTTCAAGCAATTCAACACTACCCTTGCCCAAAAGAGGAATCCTGGGGAGGGAAGTAGCTCAAACCCTCCAAGCAAAGTTGCAAGGACAATATCGACCAGTCAGGGGAGACAACTCGAGCAACCCATCACCATCCCGCAGCTGACTCCCTCATCAATTCCTCCTTCTGCTAGTTTAATCCCCACTCGCTCGACTGGCTTAAGTGAGCCCCTTCACATTGCTGGTAACATTGGGAAGGAATTGCTTGACCAAACTCTTCACGATGCTTCAACAATTCAAAGCTTTGAATCTTTGCCTTGGCTCAGTGTTGAAGTCGTCTTGCAAAGGAGGCCTGCCCAACTAATGAATGTAAGTATTTTATCATAAGACATCCCAGTTTGTTATTAATTGTTTTTACTTGTAGTAACTTTGCATTTTCCACTGCAGTCGCTTATTATTATTAGTCATGCTCAGCACCGAGCAGTAGACTACAAGGAGTTGATCAAGGTCTTAAATGATCAGCTGGTGGAAGCCTAAACCAAGGTAGAAACTTTAACTTCCTCTGAAAGGGATCTCAGATCCAAGGTCGAGCAAGTGGAGAAGACCATTGCCGAGCAGGATGGATCTCTTAAGGAGCTGGCTGATGAAAACAAGAAACAAATTCAAACCAATAAGACGTTGACTGACCAGCTAGAGAAAATGACTTGGGAGAACGAGGAGTTAAAGCGAGAAAAGGAAGCCGATCTCGCTCGCTGTGAAGAGATTTGTTTCAACTGCTTCTACCAGGTATGGAAGTTGAACA
Source organism: Humulus lupulus (assembly GCF_963169125.1). Taxonomy (NCBI): domain Eukaryota; kingdom Viridiplantae; phylum Streptophyta; class Magnoliopsida; order Rosales; family Cannabaceae; genus Humulus; species Humulus lupulus. The sequence goes on along the minus strand of NC_084794.1, from coordinate 74,749,708 downwards.
AACCCCTCAACCTAGAATTTCTCATAAAGGAGGCCAAGGCAGAAGAACTTACCAAGTGCAAGGCAAAGGCCGCTGAGGAGGCAGCCAATCCTGCTGGTGTTACGCCCTATTCTCATACGTTATCATTCCAACCAGAGGAAGTCACCGATGCCGAGGATGGTGTAGATCAACCTGAGTGACCATCCGACCAGGGAGTCCCTTAGCCAACCAGCAGGCCTTTAGCCGACCAGAGAACGCCTCATCTGACCAGCAAGCCTTTATTTTATATCTTGTTATTATACTTTGCTCGTATGGCCAAGCTGTTGGCATGAACACTTTACCTTTTAGACCTAGTCATTTAAAAGTTTTATTCTGATAGATGCCTTACATTTTCATATGAGTACTTAGTTTTCTAACTTAGAAATTCTAAACGTTTCATAAGTCACTACTAAGTATGCTTTCTCACATTCTTATTGCTCTAACATTTTATGAGCATAGTGTTTTGTTTACACACGAATAGTTGTTCTTAACTTAAAATTTTGAAAAAATGCCAAGTTACTTAAGCTTTGTAAAACAAGTTAGCATAACGACCTTTTTTTACTTCAAAAATTTACAAGTCAGCCTAAAAACAAATATCTTTGCTCGTGTTCTTATTGCTTGTGTTGAATTATATACCAGTATACCCTATGTGCCCCTCAAGTGATTGAGGGTTAACAAATCCTTGATCACTTGCTACTTGATCGAATTTGTCCGAGTAGTTATTACTCGTGAAACACATTGAATATAAAGAGGCTATTTCAGCAGTTAAACACTACAAAAACATTCAACCATTTTAAATGCTGGCTATTTATCTGATGGATACCGACCAGTTGAACACTGCCTGACTTTTTCCTCTCACGAAACCTTTTTTTTTAAAAAAAAAATGCACTGACAGTTGAACACTGCCAAAGTAAAAATAATCACCACATATGCAAAAGTTGTAGCAAGATTCGACTGTGTTGCGCGTGATCTCTTTTATTACTCGTAAAAAATAAGGACAAAGCGTGTCTAATTACGAGTCTCAAACAAAATAAAATTGTTCAAAAATAAAATGACTGGTTAGCAAATAGCCAGTTCACAAACATACTTAAATAACAAGTTAAACACTTGAAACTAAGCTGCCGCTCTGTAAGCAGTATTTATTGATAATATTTCCTCAAGTGCTCTCCATTTAATCGAGAAAGTTTGTAAGTGCCGGGTGGCAAGACTTGCTCAATATGATACGGTCCCTTCCCAATTTGGTCCTAGCACTCCAGCCGCTGGGTCTTTGATGAACACCTTTCTAGGGACCAAATCTCCGACCTGGAACTTCTGATCTCTAACTTTGGAATTAAAATAGCGGGCCACTTTTTGATGATGGGCGGCAACTCTCAAGCTTGCTTTTTCTCATTTTTCTTCAACAAAATCCAAAGATTCAGCTAACAACTGGTGATTCTCCTCCTGGTCATACGTGGTTCTCCAATGAGATGGTGGGTCTACTTCGACAGGCAACATGGCTTCATATCCATATGCCAAGGAAAAAAGGGTATGACCAGTTGCTGTCCGGGCAGTAGTCCTATATGACCAAATGACCTCTGGAAATTCTTCCGCCCAAGCACCCTTAGCTTGTTCTAGATGCTTTTTTAGAGTATCCTTGAAAGTCTTATTTACGGATTCAACCTGCCCATTGGCTTGCGGATGAGCTATCGAGGAGAAACTTTTCGTAATGCCAGATCTAGTGCAGAAATTAGTAAACAAGTCACTATCGAATTGAGTGCCGTTGTCAGAGACTATCTTCTAGGGTAGACCATAGCAACATATTATATTCTTAACCAAAAAATCTAACACTTTCTTTGAGGTGATCGTTGCTAGTGGTTCAACTTCGGTCCACTTGGTGAAATAATCCACAGCAACTACTGCGAACTGCACTCCTCCTTTTCCTTTGGGTAGTCTACCGATCAGATTAATTCCCCATACTGAAAAAGGCCATGGACTCTGCATTTGCTTCAAGACATTCGGAGGTGCCCTGGGTACTTTAGAAAATCTCTGGCATTTATCACACTTCTTCACATACTCCATGGAATCCTCATTCATTGTAGGCCAGAAAAATTCTTGCCGCAGAATCTTTTTGGAGAGACTTTGCCCCCCAGCATGATCTCCGCAGAACCCCTCATGCACTTCGGTCAGTAAGATTTTAGACTGGTCGGGTGTTATGCATCTAAGCAATGGCATAGAGTACCCTCTTCTATACAATGCCCCATCCATCATAATATACCTAGCAGCTTGCCTCATAATCTTCTTAGCTTCATTACGATTATCTGGTAGGACTCCTTGCTCAAGGTAAGTAATGATGGGAGTCATCCAAGTGTCAACTAATGTGATGGGCATGGCTTCTCGTTCATTAATACTCGGTTCTACCAAGTATTCCACTGGTACTATGTTCAAAGTTTCAACATCCTTTGCACTAGCCAATTTTGCTAAAGCGTCTGCATTGGAGTTCTGCTCCCGTGGTACCAGCTTAATAGTATACTCCTCGAATTGTGCTAGCAGGTCCTTGGTTTTATTCAAGTACGCCATCATGCGCAAGCCCCTTGCTTGATATTCCCCTAAGACTTGGTAGACCACCAGCTGGGAATCACTGTTTACTTCAACTGACCGGGCATGAACATCTCTAGCCAGGCGCAATCCTGCTAGGAGGGCTTCATACTCCGCCTCATTATTAGAAGCGTTAAATCCGAACCGCAACGTGCAATGAATTCGGTGCTTCTCCGATGTGATCATTATAATTCCCGCTCCCGAATGATGTTCGTTTGATGACCAATCAACAAAAAGTTTCCAAGTAGGAAAATCCTCTCTCTGCCCAGTCGCATGCTCTTGCCAGTTGGGAATATCAGGAATCCCAGTGCATTCAGAAATAAAATCCCCCAAAGCCTATCCTTTAATAACAGACCTTGGTTGATATTTAATTTCGAATTGGCCCAATTCAACCACCCATTTAAGTAAACGACCAGATGACTATGGCTTATGTAAGACTTGGCGTAGGGGCTGGTCGGTAAGTACTTTAATGGAATGTGCCTAGAAGTACGGTCATAATTTGTAAGATGCAAGTACCAAGCAATAGGCCAGCTTCTCGATCACGGGATACCTTGACTCTGCTCCTATCAATCGCTTGCTAACATAGTATACTAGATGTTGCACCTTATCTTCTTCTCGCACTAGAGCAGCATTGATAGCATGCTCTGTGACTGCTAAGTAAATAAAGAAGGGCCTCCCCATCTACTGGCTTTGAAAGAATAGGAGGTTGAGCCAAGTGTTCCTTTATGGCTTGAAAAGATTGCTCACATTCTTTTGTCCATTCAAATTTTTTGCTTCCTCTAAGCAAGTTAAAAAATGGGACACATTTGTCCGTTGATTTAGAAATGAACCTGCTTAGAGCAGCAATCCGCCTAGTCAAGCTTTGCACATCCTTAATACTGGCTGGAGACTTCATTTTCGCGAGCACCTTTATCTTCTCCGGATTCGCTTCTATTCCTCGCGAGTTAACAATAAACCCAAGAAATTTTCCTGAACTTACTCCAAATGAGCATTTGAGGGGGTTCAACTTCATGCTGTATTTTCTCAGTACTTCAAAGCATTCCTCCAAATCCCATACATGTCCTTTGGCTTCCTTTGACTTTACCAGCATATCGTCTACGTACACCTCCATGTTCTTCCCAATTAAGTCACGGAACATGCCATTCACTAAATGCTGGTAGGTGGCTCCCACGTTTTTCAAGCCAAATGGCATGACCTTATAACAATACAATCCTATGTCTGTTCGGAAACTGGTATGCTCCTCATTGGGAGGGTGCATACTAATATGATTATACCCCGAGTAAGCATCCATAAAAGACAAAGTTTCATGACCAGAGGTCGCATCAACCAACTGCTCTATCCTTGGCAAAGGAAAACAATCCTTAGGACATGCTTTGTTCAGATCGGTAAAGTCTACACAAGTCCTCCACTTTCCATTGGACTTGGGCACTAATACTGGGTTTGACACCGAGGCAGGGTAATAAGCTTCTCTTATGAACCCGTTTTCCCTTAGTCGCTCCACCTCCTCCTTGAGAGCCTTTGCTCGATCCTTGTCAAGCAATCTTCTCTTCTGCTGCACTATTGGGTAGCTTTCATCCACTTTGAGCACGTGGCAGATCACAGTTGGTGAGATACCCACCATATCCTTGTGAGACCAGGCGAAGACATCTTGATTCCTCAGCAAAAATTCTACCAGTTGTGCTTTTACTTCTAACTTCAACTTTTTTCCAACTTTGACCCTTCTGGTTTGGTCATTCTCATTTATTGGGACCTCCTCAAATTTTTCCATGGGTCCTACCTCACTATCATAATCCCCAAAGCGAGGATCAAAGTCCATTCCCTCGCTTTGGGCAACGCCCTATTTCGTGACTTCATCACTGGATGGGGCTTGTTGCTTATCGAAACCAAGAGTGATTTCTTGGAAAACATCTTCTAACATTCTTTCCTGATTAGCTACAACTATAATCTTTGTTGGTCAACATCCATCTCCTCTACTTCTTCTCTGTTTGCACACATAATCATATTGTATTCCTTAGCCCCATTTCTCGCTTTAGCTACAGAGGCATTGTAACACTCTCTAGCTTCTCTTTGGTCTCCTCAGACACAACCTATTCCAGCACTGGTCGGGAAATTCATAGAAAGGTGTCATATAGTGACTTCTGTATGCAAGAACGTGAGTAGCGGTCGACCAATCACCACATTATAAGATGACGAACAGTCGACTATCAGAAACTCTGTCATAACTGTCTCGTGCTTCGGAGCATCTCCTGTTGTGACTGCTAACTTGATCGTTCTAGCTGGTGACAACCCTTCTCCAGTAAATCCATAAATGACCTGAGAGCATGGCTTCAGGTCATTAATGGATAGTTTCATCCTTTCAAAAGATGATTCAAGTCTCTCTTACTCATCTCCTTTCTAATGGGCGGGGGTTTCCGGTAGGGAACCTCTTGATGACTCGCCAGATATATCTCTGCTAAGCTAGTCGAAAGAGTGGTGTAATTGGTGAACAGAGGTTCATACTTAGTTGGCTTGTCGTTTGGTCCCGACTTAGCCTTCTTTTCCTCATGGCAGTCAGACCCATTATTTCCACGTTTCTTCCCACCACTTTGTCCATTTCCACCATTCTTAGGAGGATCAGTTGATCCGCCCGGATTGTTTAGGCCTTTCTCTCCTTTCTCAACCGCGTCATCCAATTTCGTATATTTTTCTGCCTGGTCAAGAAATTGTTGTAGTGTTGAAATTGGATTGCGATGAATACTGTCCCAAAAAGGACTCTGATAGATTAAACCAAAAGAAATGGAAACCATCTTCCCCTCATCTCCAACCGCAGTTTCTCGGTTGGCTTCTCTCATGAACCTCTATATGTAGTTCTTGAGAGATTCATCTTTCCCTTGTTTAATATCTGCCAAGTGATTGGCATAAACTGGAGGGGTCCGAGCAGCGCAGAACTACCTACAAAATTCTTTCTTGAAACTCTCCCAAGAAGTAATGGAGTTGGGCTTAAATTTCCAATACCACTCTTGGGCAGTATCGGACAATGTAGTAGGGAAAACTCTGCAGCGATAGTCATCGCTCACTCTGAGCAGCTCCATTTGGTCTTCGAACTTCCCCACATGCCTTATCGGAGTTTCCTTTTCTGTATAAACTAGTAGTACCAGTGCTTTATACTTTGCTGGCGGCTGGGCTGCTCTAATTCGAGCACATAATGGGCTACCACTCCTGTGGTCTACCAGATCGATTGCAGAAGGTCATTTCTATAGACCTTGAACTACATCCGTTAACGCATCAAGCTGGGCCTAGATGCCTGAGGCGACCGCTTGGGGCTCAAGGTCTGGACCGCTTGGTCGGGCGTTCCTATCCGGCGCACCATCATCAAGTATTTCTACTTGACTGGTAGGTCGGTTCGGATCTCGCCGTTCGACTGGGACGGTCCTTCTTCTGTCGGCAGTGACATCTCTTAAATCCTTCTGAGAGGTATGTCTCCCCAATCGATCCAACACTGTGCTCCAAGTTTTTTCGGAAGGCTTACCGCGCGGGATGTGCTCCTTCCACTGTACTGCTGGTTGGGATACAACAGTGGCCTTCCTGTCTGCGCTGGGCAGTCTTTTCTTCCTTGCTGGTCATTGCCATCCTTTTCCTTCGACTGGTTGGTGTAATGACTATCAGCTTCATCACGACCATGCCCATCCTTGAAGTGCGAAGTTTCTTTACCTCGAGGAGTTTTGGTTTACTCCTGCCCGGGTGGAATCTTTTTACTGCCTCATCGGTGACTTCCGGATCTGGAAGTTTCTGATCGGTGGCTCCTAAAGGGGATTCTAGAGTTCCCCCTTTGAGTCGAGGCAATTCCCGATCGGACCTCATCCTCTTCTCGACCAGGAGGGTTACTCCCGCTTCTATTCGGTCCTCGAGAATTGGGTCTGTCAGTGGTTTTTCAACAAGCATCTATAGTCCTTGCTCCTTGGGTAGCTGCTCCTCGTGCTACAGCTTATGCATTGGCATGGATCAACTGCGTAGCCGCCTCCAGAGCGAGTGCAGCCTCGCGGTGTCGCCGATCGGCCTCCTCCTGCCGTTGCCTGATCTCTTCGCTCCTGGCATCCATCTCCCATGTTTGCTGCTCAAACACAACCTTCGGTCTGTCCATCTCTTCAGCGAATGACTCCTGCCGGGCGTTGAATTGCACCATCTCCTCCTGGAAGGCCTCCATGGCCTCTTGGAGTTGTTCAACTTCTGAGTCATCTCCTCGCGCAAGACCCTGGGCTCAGTCTCATGGTCTTGAGGGCCAGGTCCTTCCAATCTAGTAGGCTCTTTAGATGAACCCAACTTCTTGGAGGCCGCATTGGTGTTCTTGGGCACCATAATAATATGGTAATTGTCTGTTTTTCTCTTCAGGCTCTCAATGAAAGCACCAAAATGTTGACCATGATTTTGGCCAACGACGAGTAGACGTCAAAACTACACTAAACCATCAAGAGAAAAAATGACATTGATAATTTTTATAGTGGTTCATCCCCAATATGTTGGTAATAGTCTAATCCACTTAGAGTTATGATTTATGGATCTACACTCAAGATCAGATGAACCTAAGTCAATTGAGTTTCTTCAGTGTAAATGAAAAGAATACAATATTTCTCTCATAATACAAATACTCTCTTAGGAAAATCAGAATTCGAATCCCCTCAATGATGCCATGAGCTCTGTATTTATAGGCCCAGGATCGTACAAACTGAAATCCCTCATAATCGGGATACTTCTGTTACTCTCACAATATTTAATTAATAATAACATTTAAAATACAACAATATGCGCCTTCTTTGGGATAATCCAAGAGATTCCCGCGTAGGTACGACTGATGGGTAGCTACCAACTGGTAAGTCAAAAAATAGACATTTTCACCGAATAGTTCATGTCATTTGTATAGTATCACATCCAAGAGACAATCTTAGAGAGCCTACTAATAGGCATAAAAGATATAAATGTTGGGAGAGAGTGAAATTACACCACCACAATAATAAGAATCTACACACAATTATCCTTGACACAGAGTAATAATAGATTGAGATAGAGAATGTAAACCCAAGTTTTAGACCAAAACTCTTGGATTTTCTTGAAATCTTCAATTCCGTGTAAGAATACCACTTGAAATTTCTCCTTCTTTGATGGGAATCAAAATCAAGGCTTACACACGAGGAGTATCACTATCCAAATTCTATATTTCCTTGCCCTTAATGGATGCTTGAGGCTTTTTGTAACGCCCTACTACCTTAGAGCCGTTACTAAGTGATTTTAAAACAGAAATTGTGCATTTAATTGACTCAAAGTGGTTTCTAAAACCAAAAGTGTGATTAAACCAGAGTTTAAGGCTGTATTCTTTAAAAATGTTTAACTTCATTGAAGGCGTTAAATATAAAACATCTGGGATCCCAAAATAAGGTTTACAAAATATTTACAACTCAAAATAGGTTTACACTTAATCAGCTATCAAAAGAATGGTTAAATACAGCCATATACAAAATGCCCCCAACCAAAGCAGTCGGGCAGGCCGAACATGTACGCGCCGCCCCCACGCTCTCCATACTCATGGCCGGTTGACTGACTCCTTGCTTTTACCTGCCACACGGAGCACCCGTGAGCCGAAGCCCAGCAAGAAAACCCAAATAACACATAACATATGCAAATCATATAGCTGACATAATTCACTGATAAATAGGAAAAACCATCATAATAAACAAGTACGGCCATGCCGCCCCAGAGGCCTTACCAAAGCCTGGGGTTTCGGTTCTCACCGCGAGGATAACTCATGTATCCCTTGGGTCCCACCCTGAATATAAGCATCCCATGTGCTGAGTGTTACTTTCGGCCCCACGGCCGTACCCGGCCTATGCCGCTCTCGGCCCATGCCGTTCATTACATTGTAATCACACATATAGCACATTCGAAAGAATCATTCACACACATCATGATTCATTTAAGACTAAACATTTGCACATAATACAATCTCGGGCCATGCCCTACAATCACACAGTGGGGGCCACGCCCTATTCTCGGGTGTTATGGTTTTCTTACCTGTATTCCGTGCTTTCCGATGCACCACGATCACGAGCACGGTCGACTAGTACGAACCTCCCGAAATCCTAGTCACAACACACAAAAAAGACTTTTAACAACCTTAAATGAGCTTCCAGGCCAAGCTCTAGTACTCGGAACGTTGAAATTCACCAAACATGGTAAAAGACTCAACCCCGAGCACCCTAGGTTACATTCCCAAGCCTAAAATCTCAAAATCCCAAAATCCCTTAAGCGCCGCGGCATAGGCCACCCATGCCGCGGCATGCCCCCCAAACAGAACCCCCAAAGGCTCCAAAACAGGTAAGAGCCGCGGCATTTCTTGGGCCATGCCGCGGCCCGCCCTTCTCCATCAGCAAACAACTTCTTCGAAGGGCCGCGGCTCACCAAGAACCATGCCGCGGCCCGACCCTTCGAACCCAGAAAAAAACCACCATTTTACTCTCTAAACCTCACCTTAAACCATCTCAAACACATATCTCAACCCCAAAACTCAATTCCAAACTTCATATGAACAATCTAACAACCTATAGACACTAGAATCAAGATCAAAACATCAACACACCCAAGATTCACACCTTTGATCTTAAATTTCAGCAACTAACCCAAAACCCATGAAAATCTTAACTCAAGCATTAAATTCCTCAAATCAACACAGAAAACAAACTTAATCAAGCATAAGATCCTTACCTCAAGAGTAGAATCCACCCTAAAAGTTCCCTTGATCTCTTCTAGACTCCCACTTCTCCTTCTCTTCTTCTTCTTTGCTTGCCCTAGCCTTTCTCTCCTCTTCTTTTCCTTCTCTTCTAATTTTATCAAAACACTAAATGATTCAATGCCCAAACCGTATACCCCATATACCCAGCTGAAACTTGCCTATTTGCCTTGCCAAAAGACCAAATTACCCCTTCCTACTAATCCTTCTTAGCTAAACCTTCAAGGGCACTTAAGTCTTTACACTTTCATTTCAATTCTACCACTTTCTATCTTAAAACTTGTTACCCACAGCAGTTACAAATGGTTACCCAGGTTACCCAATTACCCATAACTAACCACTCATTCTCAATTCAACTTATAAGATTCCCAAAGTACCCCTAGGCTCCTCCCGAGCCGGGTACAACATCCCGTTGTGACTTTTAGACTAAATGGCTCACTAGGACCGTCTCGATGCGTGCATCCTGATAAAAACACCACCTCACATGGCACAATTCACGTAGTACAGTTATCACAGTTATGCCCTATCATGGCCAGATTACAATCATGCTCATTATAAGACAATCAGGTCTACATGCATACTAATTCGCATAGTCATGCATCTCAAATAATCAATTAGTCATATAACGTGCATTAAATGATAATCATGCATAAAACTCAATAGAAACACACACCAAATCCCATCATGCCCTCCAGGCACACTACTCCAAGCCCTTAAGCCTTAATACTGAATTTGGGGTCGTTACACTTTTCTTGTAGGAAACGGGAATTGAGATTTAACAAGCCCTCAAATTGACAAAGACAAGCACTTTCTCACTGAATTTCTTGGAGAAAACTTGTGATTGAGAGCTAGAGAGAGGGTGATCAAGTCTATCTAAACTCTAACCAATAGAATTAAAGCTTATAAACACATAATTTGGAGCTTAAAATACGTTGTTGACGCGGTTCTTCGCCAACAGGTAATTAAGAAAATAAGAGAAATGGATTAGTGCTGAATAATGAATCGAAACAGATGAATGATCTTAAAATGGACTGATGACACGAATACGCTTTTAGGTAGTTCAAAGGTTAGAATTCTTCTACTCCACCAGCCAATATTATTGCTATATTTATGGTATTTCTTACAAGGTATTTCATTATACAATAGAATCCAACCCTTTGCAATTCCCAGGATCTACATATTTATAGGAGAGGGCACCTGGGAGTTGGTAAGGAGGGTCATCCCGTGACCTTCTTACCCATCATGTCACTTCTGTGACATTCATGATTAATTCCTAAATCCTAACAAATGAAGTGTGGTCTAATCAATAGGTAAGGGGGATAATGGGCCGCACGGCCCAACCCAGTCGTGGGTGCCTGAACACGCACGTTCATTCTGCGTGTCCGAGAATTCAGGGATATATCAGACACGTGATGTCTCATATATGCACGTTTACATTGCGTGGTTGAATTTATAAAGGGTCACAGCTTCCAACTCCAGCTCGTGCCTCGAGCTGGATGCCTTCTTGACCTTCGGTCTTCATATTCCTGACTCGGCCCTTAAATAATCTTGGTAAACCTTTGGTTACCTCGAGCTAAAGAGGTAGGACCTGACAACAGCAGCTCCGGCCACGTGGTATCCACGTGGCTGATATTATTATTCCATATCTCAGCTCGCTAATAGCCCGTGGAAAATTAGGGCATACATTTGCCCCCCAAGCCTCTGCTCGTGGCACACTACATCATCTGGGGCCACAGTGGGGGCTTTTAGGCTTCTCCATGGACCCTCCATATTCCACCTATTACATAGGCGCCGAATACATGGAGTATCGTGGTTGGTGACGGTACGTCTTCCGAGAACCGCATTAAATGTCCTAGCCTATACTCAGCCATCGTTTCGCCTTTCGAGTGGAGAGCCTCAGATCCTACATCAGGGCAATCCAACGGCCCTCCTCACATGGCCTTTCACGTATATAAAAGGGGTGGCCACCTTACGCATGGGCCACCCGTTTATTTGAAAATTTTCTAAATTTCCCATCTTCTTCTCTCTTCTCACCCTCACAAAACCCTCTTTTTCTCCCGGTTACCGTTCCCAGCATTCCAGAGGATCAGGTGAAAGGGCTCCTTTGAGGTTTTGGTACCAGTTACTCCGTCGAGGCCCCAACCCAGACGACCCCTTCATCTCCCTCACATCAAAACACTTTGTAAGTTTTCTAACTGTGCATGCTTTAAATTTTCTTTTCACTGTAGCATAGGTGAATAGTTCCTGAAGCTGCATGCAATATTCTGTTGGTTTTTTGTGGGTATGAAGGGTGTAGGTTTTTATTTTAGGGCATCGATTGTAGAAGAAAACCATTAAGGAGCATGGCTCATAGGGTGCGCTTTCTGGGGAAATCTTCTGGGTAGGATGTTTTGGTATGCTTGTTTAAAATATCCAGCATTTTGGGTGCAAAACCGGGTAGCTTAGGGGACACGCCTCACAAGAGGTTTTGCACTTCTTTCCTACTAAAACTTTCCTTCCAAGGAAAATTTTTATCCTAACCTTCCTGACACACGAATTCCGAGTAATCAGGGATCTGTTGGGAGCACAGGCGCGTGTTCATAGAACTGCTTGGTCTCACTCTCCATGGGCTGAGATTACCTCAGCCCGTGCAAAGGAAACACTTCTCTTTAGATTCTTTCTTATGTTTAGGTCACCCTTTCTAAAATTTCTTCTTTTGTTCGCTAGGCGACCAGATGGGACCCAAGAAGAATGCCCCTAAAAAGACCGCAGGCAGCTCATCCTCCCAAAAATCCAAAGGAAAGGAGGTGGTGACAGACTCCCCGATCCCCGCTTTTGGGCCGGCCATGGAGCAGGAGCTCGAGGTGGCGGCCGATGCCTTCTTCGAGGCTGAGAAGATCGTCTCGAAGATCACTGACCAAGGGAAAGTAAATAAAATATTCCTTTCCCACAACATCGAGCTTGGGAGGGGCACCCTGATCGCCCGACCTCCCCTAGAAGGTGAGTGGAGCTGCGCGCCGCTCGACGAGGAATACGCGGCTTGGAGTGACGAGCACTTCAAGGCTGGGGCCTTCCTCCCACTGGACCAATACTTCGCCGACTTCTTAACTATATGAAGTTGGCTACTTTCTAGCTCCCCCCCAACTCCTACCGTTTGTTGGCGGGGTTGAGATATCTGTTCCTGAAACAGGAATGGGAGGTCCCCACTCCGGAGGATATCTTATATTTTTTCTGCCTCAAGGCCAGCCCGGAGCAGCGGGGGCGAGGCGACGGGTTCTACTACCTGACCCACTTTCCAAACACGGCTGCGGTCATTGAGCTGCCCAGCCACCCCAATGACTTAAAATACCATTTCTTTATGTCCAAGTGGTTTCGCAACTGCAAACTTCATTACTTCAATCGTCCTCGTAAGTACCTTTTCCCTTAGCTTGTAAGTTAAGTATTGATTAGCTCCCCTTTATCAGTTAATGACTTAGAACAATTCTGCAGCCATTTTCGCGAGGACAGACAAGTCTGTGTTCCTCAGGAGTCAGTACGAGACACTGGCGGGTCTGCCCCCAGTGAAAAGGACTATCTTCAGCTCGTGACAGACGAGACGATGTTGGCATGCAAACTGATCTCTCTAGGGAAAACTTTGGCCCTGAGGAGACCCCGGGGGCTTCCCCCAGCTCGCGAGATGAGGCCTATCCCCGAGGAGGAGGCCGCGGGGGAAGGAGAGGATGAGGACAAGGAGGATGAGGCCCCTCGTAAGGACGAAGAGGAAGCGGGCGCCGTAGGTCGCCCAAGGAACGGACGAGGAAAGGATCCGGTTCGGAGCAACCGCAGGTCCCTTTGGGCAAGGTAATCCTTACATGTTCAGGGGCTTAGATAGGGCCATCACCGACCCTCGGTTAGCTAGGTTTAATCCCAACCAGCCTGTCCAACGCCATCGAAATGACCCAGACCTCGACGTAACCCTACTCCAGTGTGTCGACCGGCTCGTGCTGGATTACAAGAGTAGTCGCCCTAGGGGTAATGTAGTCGTAGACAACACCTTAGCCTTTAGGTCGGCCTTCTTTGAGGAGTATGGGACTAATCTCCGGTCGTGGTCCTCTCTTCGGGAGGGTACTGTAGCTCCGGGTCTTAGGCAATATGTAGAAGAGTCTAGTCCCGAACTAGATTCGGACCCAGAACCTGTTCCAGCTCGCGAAGTCATTGTCTTAGATTCCCCCGCAGAAGCTCCAGGGCCGATGGTCGTGACCATAGATTCCTCTTCTAGCTTGGGGGGTAGGATCCCTTTCAATATATATATATACTTGAGTTCCGCTTTTTCCCTCTTATTTTTGTTGTTCTTGTATAAATTCTTACTTGTATACTAATGTTGTCTTTGCTTTGCCAGAGGAGATGTCTCAGCCCGGGAACAAAGACCTGCGAGCTATGTTCACTGGAGGGAACTCTTCTGCTGGGGCCTCAGGGCCCAAAATGAAGAAGCTCCGGGTGGCGAAGAAATCCACTGGGACACCATCCAAGTCCCCTGTCAAGGGGAAGACCAGACCCCAGCAGCCCAGGCCAAGGTACCTCCACCTCCTGCAGCAGTGGAGAAGATGCCCCTGCCCCCTCCACGAGCTCCCGCCTTTGTTCGGGATATGGAGGCGGAGCCCGGGATTTTGGCAACCGTAGTCCCCGAGGTATGCATTTCGATGGATCCCCAGGCCTTGGAGAAAATTCCTGACGTCTTTCGAGGGACGGTGTACGAGATGACAACCTACACCGTCGACCACTATTACACCGCCACCGAAAGAGACCTATGGGCAATCGAAACAAGGAGCCTGGAGAGCGTGATGTAGTCTTCACTGGGAATGGCTCTAATGGTAAGCTGCCTTTACATTTTGTACTCTTTGGTTATCATGGATCGCACGTTCTCTCTTTCTTTTTTTCTAAGGCAGTTGCCTCATTGTTTTGTAGGGTGCCTTGGCTCTTCACCGGAGCATATCCAGGTCCAAAGCTCGGCTCGAGGACATGAGGGGCGAGCATCAGGCTATTTTGGCTGCCCAGAAGACTACCTTGGCCGCCCTAAAGACTGCCCAAAAGTAGGAACAGGAGGCCAAGGATGCCTTGGCGGCCGCGCGGGCTGAGCTGGACACGTCCCGCCCTAAGCTGGAAAAGGCCGAGGCTAACAAGGCCGCCCTAGCCGCTGTAACGGCCGAACTTGAGGAGGCCAGGGTTGCGTGGACCACACTAGACTCTGCAAAAACCAAGGCCGAGGAGGCTAAGGCCGCCTTGGAATAGGAGAAGGTGACTTCCAGCTCCGCCATGGAGGACATGCTATACCACTGCTGGGTCTTCAACCTGGACGGCGACTTCTCCTTCCTAGGAACAGATGTCTGGGAGCCCCTCCGGGAGGGGTTTAAAGCTTGTCTTCAGAAAGAGGCGCCCTCTGAGACCGGGGAGACCTCCACAGCGGCCGAGCAGGAGGGCGAGACGGCGACCTCAACGGAGCAGCTCGGTGGAGCCTAGGGCCTTTTTTCTTTTTCGAACACATATTTTTTTTTTTAACTTTTGTATGAGGTTTTTTCACCTCGAGACAATTGGCTTTATCAATTTTTGCTTTTAACTGGTTTATATCCTTTTGCCTCTATGCACTTCGGTAATATTCTTAGTTTGTTTTTCTTTTTGTTGGTGCTATGATTGATACTCTTATATTTTTCTAGGAAAAACATATTAACTAATCTTGATCCGACTCCTAAGATAAGTCCTGGTTGCTCCCCGGACATTGTCTTGAAAACTTAGTTCGCGTTAATTCTTAATATAATATCTCGTGCTCTTTAAGGAAAAACAATGATCAATCAACTTGAATTAACTTCTAAGTTTTAGGACCTGGTTATGTCCAAGACGTTAGTTTGAAAACTTAGTTCGTGTTAATTCTTGACTAATATCTTGTGCTTTTTAAGAAAAACACCAATTAATCAATTTGAATCAACTTCTAAGTTTTGAGCCGACCTGGTTATATCCAGGATAGGACTTAGTTCGCGTTAATCCTTTATCAATATCTTGTGTTTTTTTTTTAAAACATCGATCAATCGATTTGAATCAACTTCTAAGCCCTTAAGGCAACATGGTTATGTCCAGGCACCATATGCCCCCCAAGTAACTAGGAAAGGGTCTTTTGTGGTTACTTGAGATTACATCCACAAATATACACAATAATAAACAAAGATTTAATTCTCATAGCTTAAAAAAAACAAGGTGGCCTTTAAGCCTTACAAGGGTGCTATTGATAATATTTCTTCAAATGGATGGCGTTCCAAGTTCGTGGGACTGCTTCTCCATTGAGCCGATCTAATTTGTAAGTTCTTTCCTTTATGACCTCGGTGATTTGATATGGCCCTTCCCAGTTCGGTCCCAATACTCCATCTTTGGGATCCTTACCGGCTAAGAAGACTCTCCTGAGGACCAGGTCGCCAATGCTAAAGGCGCGTTTTTTGACCTTTGAGTTTAAATAACAAGTGATTTTTTGCTGGTAATGCGCAAGCTGAAGCTGCGCATCTTCTCGTCTTTCATCAATCAGGTCGAGGGACGCGCAAAGTAGTTCGTGGTTGCGGTCCTGGTCATATGTCTGGACTCTATGCGAAGATACCTTAATATCGACAGGGAGGACTACCTCACTCCCAAAAGTCAGGGAGAAAGGAGTATGACCCGTAGGAGTCCGATGCGAGGTCCGGTATGCCCATAGAACCTGGGGGAGCTGTTCCGGCTAGAGCCCCTTGGCGTCGTCTAGTTTCTTCTTAAGGCTCTCCTTTAGCATCTTATTGACAGCCTCGACCTGGCCATTTTCTTGGGGATAGGCCACGGATGAGAAGCTTTTCACAATTCCGCACCTTTCACAAAATTCGGTGAAGAGGTCGCTGTCGAACTGAGTCCCATTGTCGGATACGATTTTCTTCGGTAGTCCGAACTGGCAGATAATGCTCTTGACCACGAAGTCGAGGACTTTCTTGGAAGTGATTGTTGCCAAAGGTTCTGCCTCAGCCCACTTTGTGAAGTAGTCGATAGCCACCATAGCGTAGTGGACCCCGCCCTTTCCAGTAGGGAGGGCACCAACCAAGTCGATTCCCCTGACCATAAATGGCCATGGGGACGAGATCATCTTCAGCTCAACTGGGCGAGCTCGGGCAACTGTGGCGAATCGCTGGCACTTGTCATATTTCTTGACATACGAGATCGAGTCCTTTGATAGAGTGGGCCAGTAATACCTTTGCCTTAAGACTTTTAGGGCCAAGCTTTGCCCCCCAGTGTGATCCCCGCAAAAACCCTCGTGCACTTCCTGCAAGATGGCCTTTGCCTCGCCTGGAAGAACACATCATAAGAGGGGTAGGGAATGCCCAAATCGGTACATCACCCCATCTACCATCGTATACCTTGGAGCCTGGTATAGTACCCGCCATGCATCATTATGCCCTTCGGGTAACTTTCCTTTGGTAAGGTACTCGAGGATGGGGGTCATCTAGGTTGGTCTGGCGTCGATCATCTCGACCTCCACTCCAACCTCTTCTATACTTGGTTTCTCCAGGAACTCTACCGGTACTAACCCCAAAGCCTCCGTCTCCCCGGAGGTAGCGAGCTTGATGAGGGCGTCTGGATTAGCGCTTTGCTGTTGAGGTATCTGCTTGATTGAGCCTCGTTCAAATGCGGACAATTCGATTTTTACCTTGGCCAGGTAAGTAGCCATCTTGGCTCCCTGTGCTTGATATTCACATAGAACCTGGTTTACCACGAGCTGGGAATCGCTGAAGCACTGAACGGAGCTGGCTTTCAGCTCCTGGGCTACCCTTAGCCCGGCCAACAAAGCTTCGTATTCAACCTCGTTGTTGGAGGCCTTGAATTCGAATCTCAGAGCTAAGTGGAATCTATGCCCCTCTGGGGGTATCAAAATGATTCCAGCCCCAGAGCCGTTCTCATTAGATGAGCCATCCACGAAGATCTTCCATGACGCCTGGGTCGAGGTGACCTAGGGCGACCCTTCCACAGGATCCTCCCTGAATCCTGTGCACTCTGCCAGAAAATCGGCCATGGCCTGACTCTTTATAGCAGTTTGGGGGGTGTACAAAATTTCGAACTGATTGAGTTCGATAGCCTATTTCAACAGGCGTCCCGATGCTTCAGGTTTTTGCAAAACCTGCCTGAAAGGTTAATCGATCATGACGTGTATTGAGTGGGATTGGAAATATGGCCTGAGCTTATAGGAGACCGTGATAAAACAGAACGCCAATTTTTCCATCAATGGGTATCGGGATTCGGCCCCGAGAAGTCTCTTGCTGATGTAGTAGACTGATTTCTGAACCCGGTCTTCTTCACGGACCAATACGGCACTAGCTGCATCTTCTGTGACAGCTAGGTGAAGGAAAAGAGGCTCTCCTGCCTTTGGTTTGGACAATATGGGCGGCTCGGCCAGATGTGCCTTCAATTCGAGGAAAACACTCTCTCACTCCTTTGTCCATTCGAACTTCTTATTTCCTCGGAGCAGGTTGTAGAATGGCAAGCACTTGTCAATGGATTTTGAAATAAACTGATTAAGGGCTGCCACCCTTCCTGTCAACCCTTGAACGTCCTTACGCGACCTGGGTGAGGGAAGCTCGAGCAATGACCTGATCTTATCGGGGTTCGCCTCGATTCCTCTAGTGTTGACAATGAAACCCAGGAATTTTCCAGACGCGACCCCGAAAGTGAACTTCTGAGGGTTAAGCCTCATGCCGTATTCTCTTAGTATCTTGAAGCATACTTCCAGGTTGGAAACATGGTTATCGGAAGTCTTTGACTTGACCAGCATGTCATCAACGTACACTTCCATGTTCTTCCCGATCTGGTTGGCAAACATTCTATTCACTAATCTTTGGTATGTAGCGCCGACGTATTTTAGTCCGAACGGCATGACCTTGTAACAATAGACGTTAGTTGGGGTCATGAAGCTCATGTGCTCCTGGTCCATCGGGTTCATGGCGATCTGATTATAGCCTGAGTACGCGTCCATAAAGGACATGAGCTCGTGCCCTGCCGTGGCGTCTACCAATTGGTCGATCCTTGGCAAGGGAAAACAATCTTTGGGGCAGGCTTTATTCAGATCGGAGAAGTCGATGCAGGTCCGCCATTTCCCGTTGGGCTTCGGGACCAGCACAGGATTGGCGACCCAAACCGGAAACTTGGCTTCACGGATAAAGCCGCATATCTTGAGCTGGGCTACTTCTTCTTCTAAGGCCTCACTCCGAGTTGTTCCCAGGCGCCTCTGTTTCTGGGATTTTGCAGGAAGGCTCTTATCCAAATGAAGAGTGTGCATGATGACATTTGGACTGATTTCCTCCATGTCCTCGTGTGACCATGCGAACACATCCAGGTTCTCCTGTAGAAATCTAATCAGCTCCGCCTTCCTATTGCCACAGAGGTTTTTCCCGAGCTTAACCATCCGTGAAGGATTTTCTGGATCGATATTTACTTCCTCGAGCTCTTCAATAGCTTGGAGCTCGGACTTGTCCCCGCCTATTCGGGGGTCAATATCCTCACTTAGGACGATACTTTCCCCTTCGGCGCTTTGAGGTTTTTCAATCTCAGGATTAGTCAAAGGTTCCTGAGATTCCTCTCCTCCACCTTGGATGGCCATTGTTAGCTGCCCGGGTTTCGATTTTCCCTTCATGGAAATGTTGTAGCATTCCCTGGCAGTAAGCTGATCACCACAGACCATGCATATCCCTGTGGAAGAAGGGAATTTCTGCGCGAGGTGGCGGACGGAGGTGACGAATTCAAAATCTATAAGTGTAGGTCGACCCAAAATGGCATTGTATACGGTGGGACAGTCGATGACCACGAACTCAAGGATTATTGAGACTGTCCGAGGTCCCTCTCCTAAGGTGATCACTAGCTCAATCGTCCCTATAGTCGCTGATCCTTCTCCCGAGAAACCATAAAGCATCATGGAGGTCGCCTTCATCTCGGCGACAGCGAAACCCATCTTCTCCAGCGTGAACCGGAATAGAAGGTTTACCGAGCTCCCATTATCAATCAGCACCCTCCTAACCCTCTGATTAGAGAGCTGCACGACTACGATCAGAGGATCATTATGAGGGAATTGAACATGGTTGGCATCTTCTTCAGTAAAAATGATTGGTTGCCTTTCCAATCGCTGCTGCTTTGGCAGGTGTTGCTCGGGGACGAACTCTACTCCATTATGAGCCTTGAGTTCGTTGACGTACCTCTTTTGGGCACCTCTGCTCGTGCCAGCCAAATGAGGACCTCCAGAAATTGTGGATATTTCTCCTCCTATCACTGGAGGAGGGACGTCTTGATCTACCCGGGACCCAGGCTGACTGGTCGGGACTTCCGGAGCAGGTCGGCTTTCTGGAACCCTGTTCCGCGCATACTGAGCCAAGGGGCCGGCTCTGATGAGAGTCTCGATCTCATCTTTCAGGTGTCTATAATTGTCGGTATTGTGGCCAACATCGTTGTGGAAACGGTAAAACTTGGAGGGGTCTCGCTTCCCCTTCTGGTGATTTAACGGCTCCGACTTCTTCCAAGGGAGGCGAGCAGAGTTTGCTAGGAAGATGTTCTCCCTAGAGTGGGTGAGCTCCGTATAAGTCGCGTAGACCGGCTTGAATTTTTCCACAAACTTATTCTTCTTTGGGCCGTGCTGGTTTCCCTCGCCGTTCCCCTTTCTCTTGCCTCCACCGAACTAGTTATGTTGTATAACGTTCTGGGTCGCTGTCACGACCTCCGTTCCCACTCCAGCGGGCTTCTCAGGGACCTGGCTGGTTCCTGCAGCTGAGGCTTGGGCCTTCTCCAAGTTGATCCACCCCTGGGCCCTATTTAGGAATTTTTTTACTGAGCTGACTCCCTTCCTTTGTATTTCATTCCAGAGTCCCCCTCCGACGAGGATTCCAATCCTCAAAGCCATGAACTTGGAGTTGTCATCTGCATCTCTAGCCTGAGAAGCGACGTTCGCGAACCTGCTCAGGTAAGCCTTCAGAGGCTCGTCAGGTTGTTGCCTCATGTTAGCCAGGGAGTCAGCCTTGACGCGGGCAGCCTGGGAGGCTCGGAATGCTCTTTTGAAGTCAGCAGAGAAAGTTTTCCAAGAGCTGATTGACTGCTTCTTGCTTTGTTTGAACCACTGTCTGGCCGGCCCAGTCAGTGTGGAGGGAAATATCAAACACCTCAGCTCGGGGCCAATGTTGTGGGCCATCATCAAGGTATTGAACATACCCAGATGATCTGACGGATCTCCATCTCTGTTGAATTTGGATAGGTGCGGCATACGGAAACCGGGGGAGTATGCCGTTGCGGCTATACTGGGGCGAAGAGCTCAAGCTTGTCCCCCGAATCATATTCGTCTTTTTCTTTCTCCGACAGGAGCTTCCTCATTAACTCCTCCATCTGAGCCAGGTGCTCAAGGGTTTTGTCCTAATCTCCTTGGTTATTCTGGGGCTGTTCAGCAGCTCCAGATCCATTGTATACGTTTGGTGGGTTATTGCCCCTCCTATCTTAAGATAGGTTATTTGGGAGATTCCCGCCGTTACGTACCTCGGACATGTCTCCCCTTGAGCGAGCATGGCTGCCACTTTCTACCGGGTCCCCCTTATGAGAGTTAAGGAGATCTCGTAGGTCACCCCTCGGGGTGGCTTGAGGGCTTTGCGCCGAGCTTAGGCGTTGGCGCAGGTCTCCGCCAGAAAGGTTACTCCGGCGACTTCCGTTCTAGTAGCTCTCGTTAGAGAAGCTCGGAACCCTCTTCTGGGGGTGAGGGTCCGGGACTTCTCTGGGCGCCCTGCTACGATGGGAAGGTCCTGCAGAAGGTGGGTTTCTCCTGCTGCTCCCATAAGCTGGAATATCTTGGACAGGCTAAGGAGGAGACAGATATCTTATCGGTGAAGGAGGATGCCTGACCGGGGATGCAATCCTGGTTCCGTTAGGGAAGATCAGGTTAGGTAAGGGCCTTTCGGCCTTGCCAACTTGCGGGCTTTGCGCCTGGCGATCTGAGCGGGGCGCAGGACGGCTGGCCAGGACGGGCTGTCACTATGAGCCGTCCCCGGATCTCCTTCTAGAATACCCTCGAGCCCTCCTGGGCGCGCTCGAGGCTGGATGTGAGCTGGGAGTTGAAGTTTGGACTGAGCGGCTAGACTGTTGCTCGGCCCTGGGTAGTTCTTCGTAGATTGCCTCTCGACGGTTCGATGAGTGAGTAGATGTGGATGTCGAAGGTCTGGCCGAGCGGCTAGGCCTGGACCGATTACCCCAGCGGGACTTATGATTCTTACCTTGCCTCTTTCCGACGTTAGTGTCGGTTGTAAGAGGGGGTTGTCGGGCCAACACCTCCTTAATTTGCTGACTAGCTTTCGCCAGCTGACTTCTCAACTGAGCATTCTCCATCTCTACCGCCGTGTAAAAATCCGGGTTTGGATTAGGTGGCCGGGGTGCCGAACTTCCAGTGTCATCCGGGCCTATTGGCTGCTTGCCCGGCCGCTGCTGAACTTCAAGGTTTTGCTCACCGGAGATGGCGGCATGATGGGCCTCCTGCCCATCATGTTGTTCTGCCTCGTTACCGTGCCTTGACTGAGTGGTCACCATAGTTGGATATTTGCGATAGTACCAATCTAACAAGCTCTCAACGAAAGCACCAAACTGTTGACGCGGTTCTTCGCCAACAGATAATTAAGAAAATAAGAGAAATGGATTAGTGCTGAATAATGAACCGAAACAGATGAATGATCTTAAAATGGACTGATGACACAGATATGTTTTTAGGTGGTTCAAATGTTAAAATCCTTCTACTCCACCAACCAATATTATTGCTATATTTCTGGTATTTCTTACAAGGTATTTCGTTATACAATAGAATCCAAACCTTTGCAATTCCCAGGATCTCCATATTTATAGGAGAGGGCACCTGAGAGTTGGTAAGGGGGGTCATCCCGTGACCTTCTTACCCATCATGTCACTTTTGTGACATTCATGATTAATTCCTAAATCCTGACAAATGAAGTGTGGTCTAATCAATAGGTACGGGGGATAATGGGCCGCACAACCCAACCCAGTCGTGGGTGCCTGAACACGCACGTTCATGCTGCATGTCTGAGAATTCAGGGATATATCAGACACGTGATGTCTGATATATGCACGTTTACATTGCGTGGTTGACTTTATAAAGGGTCACAGCTTCCAACTCCAGCTCGTGCCTCGAGCTAGATGCCTTCTTGACCTTCTGTCTTCATATTCTTGACTCGGCCCTTAAATAATCTTGGTAAACCTTTGGTTACCTCAAGCTAAAGAGGTAGGACTTGACAACAGCAGCTCCGGCCATGTGGTACCCATGTGGCTGATATTATTATTCCATATCTCAGCTCGCTAATAGCCTGTGGAAAATTAGGGCGTACACACGTGCATGTACGAACACGTTAAGCAATCATCGCCTGCCTAAAGGTGATGCATCGCCTACTAGTCCTAGGGTTTTAGACGATGCAACGCCACCTAGGCAGGTCAAAACTCTCAAAATTTACCATAAATACCTCCAATCCTCCCAAAAAGTTTGGGTATTCTAAGATACCTCAGTATGCCACTTTGGACCTAAAAACACAATTTATAAATGCCTACAATATAAACTCAAATTTCACATCTTCACTATGTGAAAGGATTTAGTGTTTTACACCTAGCTTGTGTAAAAACACTTGACTTTGTATTTTAACCAATCTTAACATTCCCCCACTTGGTTAAATACAAAATTCTTCTTCTAGTTGAAAACAATATTGGTACCTGAAATAAAGTGTCTTTCGACTTGAACTTTATCTTAGTGAAAATATCACAAGGTCTTATCAAAATCATTAGCTACTTAAAAGCTTGAATCAATTATTCCTTATGATAAATCGATAATACCTCACACACCTCCACTTGATTATTCATTTTCCCACTTTTCTCGCTCAGCACTCATATGGCCATGTGCTCATCCTTTCATGATATTTTCAATGAGATACTGCAATTCCCATGAGAGGTGGCACTACCTCTAAGTTCACATAGGTGAAGTTATTGCATCATATTTGCTACCTTTATAGATGCTTGTTGTACTCAACTGAACTTCATTAAAATCCTTTGGTTTAACCCTCACTCAGTAGTAACCAACACTAACCATCTTGGATGGAACTCACATTAGTTTTAGTGTTGAAACCATCCACTTATCAATGACTTGTTCTTACCCATTGAATTGTTTTACTTAATATTAACAAGGTTTGAGTTGGATTTCCATCATTGGTGAATCTATTATTCTAGCAGTTTCAGTCCCATCCCTTTTGAAGTGGAACTTACTAACCATCTCACAAGAGGTTTTGTAAATGGATTCACTAATTTCTATCTTGTATTAACATATGAAATTAATATGATTCCATCTTGAATAAATTGTCTCACATATTTATGTCTTAGACTTATATGTCTAGACTTCCCATTTTACAAAGTATATGCTCTAGCAAGAGTAGCTTGACCATCACAATGTATTGAGATTGTTGACACTGTATCTGTGATAAAATGGATATCCAACATGAGATCCGTAAGCCACTCGGCCTCCTTTTTGGTTATGACTAGAGCTATAAACTCCACTTCCATGGTTGAGTATGATATACAAGTTTGTTTCATGGAACCCTAAGAGATCGCACCTCCTCAAAGAATTAACATCTAGCTGGTGGTGGAGGGATTGTCTCCCACTCTCAATATCTGACTAGCGTCTGAATATCCTTCAATTATCATAGGATAATTTGAGTAGTGAAGGCTATATTCTTTGGTACACTTAAGATACCCAAGAATCCTTTCAATAGCCTTCCAATGCTTTATACTTGGATTGCTAGTAAACCTACTAAGTTTACTAATCGATGCAATGTCCACTCTAGTACAATGAGCGGTGTATTATGACTCCCTATTGCACTTGCATATTCTAATTGAGCCACCGCTCTTCCTTCATTATTTTCAAGTTTCATGTTTGAATTGAATGGTGTATTTTCTTTTTTAATTTTGAGATGACTAAATTTATCAAGCCCTTTCTCAACATAATGGGTTTGACTCAATACAAAACCCCCACTATTTTGTCTAACTTTGATCATTAGAATGGTATAGACCTCTCCAAGGTCTTTCATCTAAAATTTAGAAGATAGAACCCTCTTTGTTTCTATTATTCCTCTCATTTCATTACTCAATATCAACATATCATCTACATAAAGACACACTAGTATCATATAGTCATCACAATTCTTAGAATATAAGCACTTGTCTGCTTTGTTGTGTCTAAAGCCATTTGAAACAATGACTTTATCAAATTTATCATGCCATTGTTTTGGAGCTTGTTTCAAACCATTTAGTTATTTGATAAGTATACACACTTTATGTTCATTTCATTGAAGAACAAAACCCTGCGGTTTTTCCATATAGACTTCCTCCTCGAGATCTCCATTTTGTAATGTCGTTTTGACATCCATTTGGTGAACATAAAGTTTATATATAGATGATAAGACAAATAAAAATCTAATAGATGTTTTGATTGGTTAAATTAGTGAGGTATGAAGAGGTGCAAAAACCATAACTACTTCACTAAAGTCAACATGTGAGAGTTGACTTTCGATATAAGCATTTATAAATCATCTTTTCAGGTCCAAAGTGTTTCTTTGAAGTATAGAAGAGTACCCAAATAGTTTGGGAGCATTTGGGGATGTTTTGAGATAAGTTTTGGAGCTCCAAGTTAGAGAGATTGGCATTGTGTCGCCTCTAGGAGGCGACGTGTTGCTCATCTCTAAAGATACTACCCAGGCGATGCATCACCTGCTACGAGGTGATGCATCACCTAGGCCATCTGTACAGTGATGTGTTTGGCTACAATATTCAAATTAATATGCTCTAATCTCATTGGTTGAGTGTAATGAGGGTTCCTATACTATTTAAAGGATTCATTTGAGTTAATTGGTGACTTGATCACTCACCATTACTAGTTTTCTCTAAGATCTTTATCAAGAAAGATTGACTTGCATGAAGACCCAAGGCTTGTGAATCCCAATCTCATTCCATTATTGTAGCTTCAAGAAATCTCAAGGAGGAGGCTAGGAATAGAGATTTTCGGACAATAAATCTTCATTTGTGACAAGCCTTGTTACATTTTGTGGTGCACATAAAATCATAGACTTGTGATTTTATGTGTCAAGGTTCTTCATTAACAAAGGTCAATTCTACACTTTTTTATTTGGGTTATTTACTTTGTAATATTCTTCCAATAGAGGTTAGATTAACATTGTTTACTGTTCTGAGTTGTAATATACAAAACTAAGGTTGTATAATCTAATCCCCAACATTAAAAAATCTCTATATTTGAACCTAATTTTTGTATCACAGTTTGTCTATCTCTAAGTTGTATCTACTAAGCAAAGCTATGGAAGAAAGCTCCTCAATCTCAGCCCTTAAGTTCATGTCTCAAGATTTAGTAAGACTAGATCGATTCGATGGCTCAAATTTTGTTCGTTGGCAAGATAAAATGAAGTTTCTTCTCACAACTTTAAAGGTGAACTACATTCTTGACAAAGATTTGAAGATTTTGGAGTCTCCAAAGGAAGATGACACTAAAGAAGTGATCAAGGAAATGAAGAAAATGGAAGAATATGAAATCATATATAGAGACCACGTACTCAATCCTCTATCAGATTGTTTCTATGATCTCCACACAAACACTACATCTGCAAAGGAGATTTGGGAAGCTCTTTAGAAGAAGTACAAACCTGAAGAAGAAGGAACCAAGAAATTCCCCATAACTCAATACAAGGAGTATAAATTTTTGTATGGTAAACCCTTACTCCCCTAAGTACATGAGCTTCAAGTAATTGTGAATAAGTTATCTACTCTTAAGATAACATTTTTGGAACCCTTGATTACGGGAAGGATTATAGCCAAGTCACCTCCATCTTGGAGAGGCTATAGTAAGAGGATCCTCCATTAGAATTAAGAGACATTTTTCGAAGAGATCTTGAAGCACCTAAGGATTAAAGAGGAGTCTTGTTCTAGAGATAAGTGTATGGAAGAGTCCAATGTTGGGACATCCAAGGCTAATACCATAGAGAAACCCCCTCATTCCAAAGGGAAGGCTCACAAGAAACCCCAACCAAAGAGGGATACTCATCTAGATCCTAAGAAGAATGAATGGAAATTCAAGGGTGTGAGAGGCCTTTGTTTTGTTTGTGGCAAGAGTGGCCACATGGCTAGAGAATGCAATTATCGAAAGTCTCACAACTATGGATCCAAGGTCAACACAACTGAAGAGGAGATGGTTGCTACCTTGAGTGAGGTGAATGCCATCCAAGGGAAAGTGCATGGATGGTGGTATGATACCTGTGCCACCATTCATGTAAGTTATGATAGAGAGGTCTTCAAAACCTTTGAAGAATCAAGAGATGGCCATGAGATCCAAATGGGTAATGACCCTAGATCCAATGTCTCGGGCAAGGGGAATGCTGATCTTTACTTCACATCCGGAAAGAAGGTTCTATTGACTAATGTGTTGTATGTTCCGGATATGAGTAAGAATCTTGTGAGTGGGCACTTGTTGAGAAAATTGGGCATCAAAGCGACGTTTGATTCCGGCAAGCTAATTATATCCAAGGGGAACTACTTTGTGGGGAAAGGGTATATTTTTTATGAAATGATCAAATTGTGTACCAAGTACTCTTGTTTTGATAATAATGCTGCTCTTCTTCCTCGGCGGATGTACAATTGCATGGCTTTGATTCTATTACTTTGTGGCATAATAGACTTGCTCATATAGATTATAGTACAATTAAAAGAGTTATCAAATGTGGTTTAATATTATGCAATGATGTTAAGCATGATAAATGTGAATTATGTATTAAATCTAAAATGGTAAAGAAACATTTTTCAAGTGTTGAAAGAGAAACTAACATGTTAGATTTGATACATATGTATATATGTGAATTGAATGAAATTTTTACTTGAGGTGGACATAGGTATTTTATTACCTTTATTGATGATTGTTCTAGATTCAGATATGTGTACTTGCTTAAGAATAAGGATAAGGCCTTTAGCATGTTGAAAAGTTACAAAGCCGAAGTTAAAAATTAATTGGAAAAGAAAATTAAAGTGATTAGTAGTGATAGAGGTGATGAATACTTTTCCAATGAATTTAATGTGTTCTGTGAGATGCATTTTATAATACAAGAATGTACAACCCCTTATACACCCCAAAAAAATGGTATAACGAAAAGAAAGAATAGAACATATGTTGAAATGATAAATTCTATGCTATTACATGCAAATTTGAGTTTTTCATTATGGGGAGAAGCCTTGCTTGCTGCTTGTTATACTCTAACCCAGATTCCTCTAAAGAAAAATCAAATTTCATCATATGAGATATGGAAAGGAAAGAGGCCCAACCTATGTTATCTCAAAGTGTAGGGGTGCCTTGCTTATTGCAAGAGCAAAGAACCAAAAAGGACCAAGTTGGGTCCAAGGGCCACTAAATGTGTATTTGTAGGCTATGCCTCAAATAGGAAGGCATATAGACTATTAGACTTGGATTCTAATTGATAATTGAATCAAGAAAAGTTGAGTTCTTTGAGAATTTTTTGTATAGTGACAATAAGGCTCAAGAACTGATCTCATTAGAAGGAACTCAAGAGGAGTTACCTTCAAAGGTTATAGAGCAACCGATATTGCCTAGAAGAAGCTAAAGGCATAAAGAGGGTAAATCACAAAATAAAACCTCTCAAGTGGAGACTCTTTACCTAGTAGAGGGAAACCACAAGGGAGACACTTGGAAGTATCCTATGGTACTTCAAGTGGAGGATGATCCTAAAACTTTCCAAGAAGCTCTATCCTTAAGGGACTCTAACTTTTGGAAAGAGGCAATAAATGATTAGATGGATTCAATTATGTCTAACCACACTTGGGAGATTGTTGATCGAACACAATGATTAAAGCCAATAGGGTGCAAGTGGGTATTTTGAAGAAAATACAACACTAATGGGACCATCCAAGCCTATATGGAAATGTTGGTGGCCAAAGGGTTTAGACAAAAGAAAGGCATAGATTATTTTTATACCTATGCATCAGTAGCAAGGACAACATCTATAATATTGTTGTTTGTCTTATCATAAATACACAACCTTTATGTTCATCAAATGGATGTCAAAACGACATTCTAAATGGTAACCTTGATGAGGAGGTGTACATGGAACAAATAGAAGGTTATGTTTGAAGGGAAAATGAACATAAGGTGTGTAAGCTTGTTAAATCATTATATGGTTTAAAAGAAGCGCCAAAACAATGGCATGAGAAGTTTGATGAAGCCATTGTTTCAGATGGGTTTAGACACAATAGTGCGAACAAGTGTTTATACTCTAAACCTTGTGATGACTATGTCATCCTAGTGTGTCTATATGTTGATGATGTTGATATTAAGTAATGAAAAGAGACATAATAGAAATAAACATGTTTCTATCTTCTAACTTCAAGATGAAGGATCTTGGAGAGGTTGATACCATACTAGGTATCAAAGATAAAAGAATGTGAATGGACATGTTGTAGGTCAAGCTCATTTTGGTGAGAAAATGCTTGACAAGTTTGGTCATATTAATATCAAAGAGACAAACTCACCCCTCAATTCAAGCCTAAAGCTTGAAAAGAATGAAGGGAGAGAGGTGGCTAAACTAGAGTATGCAAGCACAATTGGGAGCTTGATGTATGCCACACATTGTACTAGAGCTGATATGGCATTTGAGATTAGTAAACTGAATATGTTTACTAGCAACCCAAGTATCAGACATTGGAAGGTTATGGAAAGAGTATTTCGATACCTTAAAAGTACCAAAGAGTTATGCCTCCAATATTCTAAGTTTCCTAAGACACTTGAGGGATATTCCAACGAAAGTTGATGTTGGGAATAGTACCCTTAAAGCAATTTTAGTTGAAAAATGTTTTAATAGAAATAAATAATTTAATTGAATTATTATATATGATATGATAATATTAAGTGAATATCAGAAAATTCCAAAGTTTATCTATGTAGTCTTAATATCATATTGGTATGAGAGGATCGAGACTAAGATAATAAACTTAAAACACTTCGCAGTAAAATAAAGTTATGGAATCTTTAGATTAATTACTGCTAGTATGGTCCACTAGTATTATGAATACATTTGACCTAGATCCAGGTTACTAGTATAGTAGGACACTTTAGTGGAGGTACTTTGCATGCTGAGAGTATGTAGAACTGGACCAGATGTGATTTGTTAATACTTGTTTAAACACTATTTCATAGTATTAGTCAAACACATCAAACGATGATCTTAATCCTGATGTTGCTATGAACTCATATATATGTCACCTGATCATTTGATTCATGCGTTAAGGTTTGTCATAATGATTAGGCTAAGAACAATTGTTTTGGAGACTGAATGATGTATATGGATGGGGACGTAGTTTAACATATATGGAATCTATACTTTCTTATAGATTGAATAATGGGTCCCTATTGGGTTGGCTTTTGGAACTGAAAAGGTTATGAGCGCTTATGTTGCAAACTTGTTGTGACACAACCTTCACTAGTAAAGTCAATGGTACTCTAGGAACAAGATATAGCTAAAAGGGTAAAACAATAATTTGATTCCCTTTTTAATTATGAACCATTAATAGAGGATTAATGATGTATGTAATGATTATATCAATGGACACTTTATTCTTTAATAAAGTACTCAGTAAATATGTCTCTATAATTATCAAGAGATCAATCTCATATTTATAGTGGAGTAATCACGAGATTAATAAATATGATTATTTAATCAAAGAGCATTGATTAATAATGTAATATTTATTGGAGCTTGATATTATAGGTCCATAGGTCTCAGAGTGGCTCTATCAACACTATATCAAGGTAAGGGTTGATACAAGGGTATAACTGTAATTTGGGAATTTTAGAAGAATTTTATTATTTGGGTCAAGTATGCAATTATATGATAATTGAGGTTGAATAATTAATTTTAAAAAATATATTTATTAATTTAAATATGTGAATTTCTAATTTCATATATATAAATTAATTAATTAATTTTTTGAAATTAATTATTTTATTTAAGTAGGAAAAAATAAAATTGGTAAGTAAAAAATAGTTTTTGATTTATTGAATTTAAAAATATGGTGACAATGATGATCATCAATTTGAATTTTGAATTTAAAATTTAAATTTTGAAATATGATTGCCATATTTTCCTTAAAAAAATTAATAACTTATTTTGTGAAAGATTGATTTTAGTTAAATAATTAAATAATAGAAAACTGCAATATCCGTAAAAAGGGATATAGCAGTACATGCATGACAAAGTCCAAGGACCATGCGTGTATCAATATTATGATATTGTATCAGTATTGTTTTTATTTTATTAATTTAATTAATTGATAATTTGAAAATAGTTTTTTCAAATTTGGTAAGTTAGATATTTACCTAAATCAATTCCTATTATTAATATGATATTATTATATTATTATTATTATTAGGAATAATATGGTAATATAAATCTCTATATATATGATATAGAAGAAGAAGAGCAAATACACAACAATACAACACAATACACAATTCAAAATAGTTCTCAGAGATTTTGTCAAACAAAACTCTTCTTCTTCTTCTTTATTATAGTCATTCTTAGACAATAATCGAAGTTCTCATGTGTTGAGAAATACTTGTGATTCCTAAAATTGCAAACCCAAGTTCTCTATGTGCCCACACACATCTTGAGGTGTAGAGAACACTCCGGAATATCATGGTTTGAGTGCTCAAAGCTTTGGATAGGAAGATCGAAAAATATACAAAAAGACTCAAGGACACATGATAGGCTTCAAGAGGTAATTGTTTATGCTCTTGAATTTTTTTTTTTTTTTGTGTTTATATCTAATATATAAATATAAATATATTGTATATTTATATATTTATTGCATGATTAATATTATTGTATGTTAATGTTCCTGGATTGTTTTCTTGTTCATATAAACTGTTTATATGAGTGATGGAATTTTTTTGATTGTTTTGTTCCTAAAATAATGGGCCCACCACGCCAATTTTGTTGCATGCTCTGAATGTTTCGCCAACAATTGGTACCAGAGCAAGTCATTATTCAATATATATTATTAATTGTTGTGTGAGATTATATGCATTTTTTATATTATATGTAATATATGTTTGAATGGATGAATGTTTATTTTCATGATGATAGATTCTTAAGGGTTATTTATTAAGGTGTTTTTGGGTTTAGGAATTGTTCTTAAATTTTTTAGATGAAATATGTAAGCCAATTTGGGACATAGGAATTTTGTAATTTTTTGTTTAAAAATTTGGGGTAAAAATTATGTTAGATCTCGAGCCTGAGCCCCAAGCTGTTGCCTGCGCACTAGCCCAATCGCGCCCCTGTGCCTGCCTGCTGCTGTAGTCGCGCCCCTCCGCCAGGCACAGCGCACTTCCGCACCAGCCCAGCCTGTGCGTACCTGCCAGTCGCACCCCTACGCCAGGCACAGCGCCCCTGCGCGCTCCAGCCTGCAGCCATGCACCCCTGCTGCGCCTCCACGCCCAGCCGTGCCCACGCCAGTTCCCAGCCGAGCCTTCTCCAACGGCCGCCCCTTTTTTGGTACAACCTAGGGTTTGTATCAAACAAACCCTAGTGCGTTGTTACCATAATTATTTTTAATTAATCATTTAATTAAATACTAGAAATTAAATTAAAATCATTTATATTTGGAAATTTCTTTAATTGAAATAATGTTGATTATTTTCCTTAATTAAAAATGTTTTAATTGTTATCATCCATAATTAAAAAAAATTTATTTAAAATATCCAAAATTAAAATTATCTTGAATTTTAATTTATTAAAATTAAATTGTTTAATTTTATTTTTGAATTAAACTACTCAAATTCAAATTGTGCCTTAGAAACTTTTGGGTGTTAAAACCCAAAGTTTAATTATTTTAAAAGCTTGTTTGAAATAATTAAAAAGTTATATAATTCAAACAAGACTACATTTCAAGGATGAAGATCAACGTGTTCTTAATCAAACCTTAGTTAGTCTAGGTTACATTTTCATGTATTTTTTGCAAGTGTTGTAATTTTTTCTAGAAATACCCAAAAGTTACCGTACCTGCTTTTATTTAATTATTATGAATGTTTGAATGTGATTAAAGTGTTTAATATTTTGTCATGCAATATAACATGCCATTCATATACACAAATGGTATGCAACTAGCATGCATTACATTCGTGTAGAAACATGCTATTAGGAACGTCCTATATTTTGTTATATGCTTATATGTGATAATTCATATAATAATAAATTTAGTCTTAATTATTTAAGATGGTAAATCAAAATTTAAGTTGTTTAATTTTTTGTTTTAATGAAAACTGTTTTATTAAAATAAAAAAATGATATTATCATAATTAAAGCAAAACTAGAATTAGAACTAAGGGCACAATTTTGTTTTATTTTGCTTAATTGTTAGTAATTATTAGAATATTATTTGGTAAAAATATTTAAATTTATTTTTACAACTAGATTAAAAAATATTGATTTTGTGAAAAACACACTTTTACAAAATTGTGAGTGGGATAGGGAGTTATGACAATAAGTCTCATGATCTCCATTATTGGTTGAATACCAAGAGGCATAGGAAGGGCCTCATGTCGCCTCCGTTTGCGGCCTCCCTAAGAAAAGACTTCCAAATATATTTATTTTATCTCAAGGTTGACTTCTCTTATGAGAATATAATTAGTTATGTATTTCAAGTTTGACTGACCCTAAGACATACTTTTGAGTTAAGTCATTGATTGAAAATAATGGGTTACACTCCACAGGTGTATCTAGGCTTTCGAGCATGACTAGTGCATCTTGACCAAACTAGTAGTAGTTCATAAGTCAAAAGAGAAAAAAGTGTTTTTAAGTTTTTACTTATGAAATTGAGATTTGTCTCAAAATTAATTTGGAGTTAGTCTCACTTACCCCAAGGCGGTCCATTAATTTTTAAATTAATTTACCGTGGATTAGCATTTTTTGTTTTGTTTTTATATGTTGCATTCATGCATCATATTTAATTTTCCAAATAAAATCTAATATTTATTATATATTTTAATTCATTATATTTTATTTATTTATTTCCAGCAATAATGATTAACTCTCTTAATCCTAATCAAGAACCTCAAAATGAGGAAGAACCAGTGAAGCCTCATGATGGCCACCTAAGTACTATTACTTTAGACTTCAACAATCTAGATGTTTGGTATAGAAACATACACATAATTCTGATTGAACTAAAAGTGTATGATGAAATCATTGATGTGCCTCCAGATGAGCCATCAACTTCATCTGATTATAGGAGTCATAAAAAATACGTGGATTGGATGAGATATGATTATTTCGCTCGTCATTGCATACTAAAGATTGTGCCAGACGATATTTGTATGCCCTCGTTTTCCCATGGGCTGATTAGCAGGTCGAGCCTCGGACTAATCAAGGTTAGTCCGAGAACTTCCCCAGGTCAGAGATTTTGTTTTCCAGGTCGTACCCACTTAGCTCGAGGTATCCTCAAGAACTCGCCAATGCTGCCCAAGACTGGGGGAAGAAGTCCTTAAGGCCGAAGGTTGGGTCAGTGAAGCAGCTCGTTGTGCGAGATGATGCTCGTGGATCTCTGACCCTTTGTAAAGTCAACACACGCAAGATAAACGTGCCTATATCTGACATCACGTGTCCGATATCTCCCTGACTTCCCGGGCACGCATCAGGAACATGCGCATTCAGACACCCACGGTTGGGTTGGGCCGTGCGGCCCATTATCTCCTTACTTACTGATTAGACCACACTTATGTGTAAGGTTTAGGAATTAATCATAAATGTTACAGAGTTGATATGACCAATGGTAAGGTCACGTGATGACCTCCCTACCAACTTCCAGGTGCCTTCTCCTATAAATATGGGGACCCTGGGAGTTGATAGGGGTTGGAAAAAATAGTCTCTGAAGAGCCATATACTTTGTAAACCAAATACCCAGAATACATCAATAATATTGACTAGTGGAGTAGAAGGATTTTAACCTTTGAACCACTTAAAAACGTGTCTTGAGTCACATAGTTCATTCTCTAAGATTTCATATCTGTGACGGTTCTACTTTCAGCACTAATCCCTTTCTCTTCTTCTCTTAATTACCTGTTGGTGAAGAACCGCGTCAACAGTTTGGTGCTTTCATTGAGAGCAAGTTCGATTAGTGCTACCACAAACATCCAACTATGGTGACCACTCGATCCAGGCATGGCAACGAAACAGAACAACATGATGGGTAGGAGGCCCACCATGTTGCCATCCCTGATGAGCAAATTCCTGAAGTCCAGCAGAGGCCAGGAAAGCAGCCGGTGGGCCAGGACGACACTGGTAGCTCAGCACCCCGGCCACCTAATCCGAACCCGTGTTATTATACTGCGGTGGAGATGGAGAATGCTCAACTATGGAGCCAATTGGCAACAGCCGGTCGGCAAATCCAGGATATTCTGGCCCGACTACCCCCTTTCACAACCAACGTTAACGTTGGAGAGAGGCAGGGTGAGGCTCCTAAGTCTCGCCGGAGTAATCGGTCCAGACATAGCCGTTCAGACAGGCCTCATGCAGCCAACTCCGCTCCTTCATCACACCATCAAGAGGAAAACTTAAGGGAAATGCCTGGGGTCAGACAACAGTAATACAATCGTTCGGTTAGGACGTCAACCCCTAGCTCTCAACCTTCCTTGAGGGCGCCCAGGAGAGCTCGAGGAAACTCCCGAAGGAGATCCGGGGCAGGCCAGCAGCGCGAGCCCGTCCCAGAAGACCATCCTGCACCTCGTCCAGCTCGCCCTGTGCAGGACCAGCAAGCTGGCAGGGCCGAAAGGCCCCCGCCAAATTTGATCCGTATGGATGGAACTAGGATCGCCTCCCCAGTCAGGCATCCTCCTTCTCCAATCAGATACCCAACTCCTCAGCCCATTCGGGACGTCCCAGCCTACGGGAGTAGTAGGAGAGACCCGCCGTCGGCTGGGCCTTCCTAGCGCAGCAGGGTACCAGGGGAAGGATCAGATCGTAACTGCCAAAGACGCACTCCAAGCCTATCCAGCAGGAGCCACTGGACCGGTAGTCACTGGAGTGATCTCTCGGGAGGAGACCTGCGTCAGTGACTGAGTTCAGCACAAAGTCACCAGACTACGCAGGGAGGCGACCTCCGAGATCACCTCAACTCTCACAGAGATGATCGAACCGAAGATGGTAGGCAGGCCCGCTCGGCGGGAGTCCGATCCGAAGTACGTAACGGAGGGAATGTCCCAAATAACCTATCTCAAGATAGGAGGGGCAACAACCCACCTAATGTGTACAATGGGCCCAGAGCTGTGGAACAGCCCCGGAATAACCCTGGATCTCAGGACAAAACCCTCGAGCGCCTAACTCAGATGGAGGAGCTGATGAGAAAGCTCCTGACAGAAAAAGAAAAAGACGAGTATGACT
The DNA here is from genome assembly GCF_963169125.1 of Humulus lupulus. Lineage (NCBI taxonomy): Eukaryota > Viridiplantae > Streptophyta > Magnoliopsida > Rosales > Cannabaceae > Humulus > Humulus lupulus. The sequence continues at coordinate 74,713,843 of NC_084794.1, read as the reverse complement.
CTGGCGACGAAATGGAACTCTTCGCCCCTAATATAGCAGCGACGACCTACCCATCTGGTTTCCGTATGCCCCATTTGTCAAAGTTCAACGGGGACGGGGACCCGTCGGATCATTTGGGGATGTTCAACACCCTAATGATGGCTCATAACATTGGCCCGGAGCTGCGTTGCTTGATCTTTCCTTCCACACTGACCGGACCTGCCAGGCAGTGGTTTAAGCAAAGTAAAAGACAGTCAATCAGTTCCTGGAAGACTTTTTCAGCTGACTTCAAAACGGCATTCCGCGCCTCCCAGGCCGCCCAAATCCATGCAGACTCCCTAGCTAACGTGAGACAACAGCCCGATGAAACACTAAAAGCCTACTTGAGCAGATTCGCGAATGTCGCTGCTCGAGCTCGGGACGCTGACGATAGCTCTAAGCTCATGGCCATGAGAACCGGAATCCTGGTCGGAGGAGACCTGTGGAAAGATATTCAGAGGAAGGGAGTCGGCTCGGTTAACGAATTCCTTAACAGAGCCCAAGAATGGATAAACTTAGAAGAAGCTGAAGCTTCTGTCGGGGGACCAGCCAGGTTCCCGAGAAGCCCGCTGGGGCAGGGACGGAGATCGCGGTGGCAATTCCTGGCGACACGCAGAACAACCAGCCCGGCGGGGGCAAAAGAAAGGGAAACGGTGAAAACAGCCAGCACGGTCAAAAGAAGCATAATTATGTGGATAAATTCAAGCCCGTGTTCACAACATATACCGAGCTCACCCAGTCCAGGGAAAATATTTTTCTGGCCAACGCTGCTCGGGTCCCCTGGAAGAGGCCGGAGCCATTGAAACACCACAAGGGAAAGATAGATACTTCGAAGTTCTGCCGTTTCCATAATGACATCGGCCACAATACCGACGATTGCAGACATCTAAAAGATGAAATCGAGACTCTCATCCGAGCAGGTCCCTTGGCGCAATATTCACGAAACAGGGTCCCAGCGGGTCGACCAACTCCAGAAGTCCCAACCAATCAGCCCGGGCCTCGGGTAGATCAGGACGTCCCTCCTCCCATGATTGAGGGAGAGATATCCACCATCTTTGGAGGGCCGCATATGGCTGGCACGAGCAGAGGCGCACAGAAGAGGTATGTGAATGAGTTAAAGGCTCATAACGGAGCGGAGTTCGTCCCGGAACAACGTCAGTCCAAACAGCAACGGTTAGAGAAACAACCGATAACTTTCACGGAGGAAGATGCAGGCCATGTCCAATTCCCTCATAACGATCCCTTGGTCGTAGCAGTCCAGCTCGCCAACCGGAAAGTAAGGAGAGTGTTGGTGGACAATGGGAGCTCGATGAACCTCCTATTCCGATCCACCTTAGAAAAGATGGGTCTGACTGTCGCCGAGCTAAAGGCAACCTCGATGATGCTATATGGCTTTTCGGGAGAAGGATCAGTAGAGATAGGGACGATCGAGCTGGTGATCACCCTAGGAGAACAGTCTCGGACAGTCTCCAAGCTACTTGAGTTCGTGGTCATTGACTGCTCCGCTGCCTACAACGCCATTTTGGGACGACCTGTGCTCATAGCTTTCGAAGCCATCACTTCCGTTCGACACCTCGCAATGAAGTTCCCTACTTCAACAGGAATCTGTACCATCAAGGGCGATCAGCTCGCTGCCAGGGAATGCTACAGCATTTCCATGAAGGGAAAGTCTAAACTCGGGCAGCTGGCAATGGCCATTCAGGGCAAGGAGGAATCTCAGGGACCCTTGGTGGCTCCTGAGATTGAAAAACCTCAGAAGACCGAAGAAGAAAAGATCGCCTTGAGCGAGGACATTGACCCCCGAGTAGGCGAGGACATATCCGAGCTCCAGGCTATTGAGGAGCTCGAGGAGGTGAACATTGACGAACAAAATCCGTCACGGACGGTTAAGCTTGGGAAGAACCTCTGCGACAAGAGAAAGGCGGAGCTGATTGCATTTCTGAAGAATAGCTTGGACGTATTCGCCTGGTCCCACGAGGACATGGTGGGGATTAGTCCGAGTGTCATCATGCACACACTCCACCTGGATAAAAGTGTTCCTGCCAAATCCCAGAAGCACAGGCGTTTAGGAACGACCCGAGCCGAAGCCCTTGAAGAAGAAGTGGCCCGACTCAAGAAGTGTGACTTTATCCGCGAAGCCAAATTTCCAATTTGGGTCGCTAATCCCGTGCTGGTTCCAAAGCCCAACGGGAAGTGGCGGACCTGTATTGACTTCTCCGACCTGAATAAAGCCTGCCCCAAGGATTGCTTTCCATTGCCAAGGATCGATCAGCTGGTGGATGCCACGGTGGGGCACGAGCTCATGTCCTTCATGGACGCGTACTCAGGCTACAATCAGATCGCAATGAACCCGGCGGACCAGGAGCATACCAGCTTCATGACCCCCAACGAATGTCTATTGCTATAAGGTCATGCCATTTGGTCTGAAGAATGTCGGAGCTACCTATCAGAGGCTAGTAAACAGAATTTTCGCGGACCAGATCGGAAAGAACATGGAGGTGTATGTTGATGACATGCTTGTCAAATCAAAGAGTGCCGACAACCATGTTCCCGACCTGGAAGAATGTTTTAAAATACTACGAGAGTACGGCATGAGGCTTAATCCTCAGAAATGCACGTTCGGTGTCGCATCAGGGAAATTCCTGGGGTTCATAGTCAATACCCGAGGAATCGAGGCAAACCCCGACAAAATCAGGTCACTGCTCGAGCTTCCTTCCCCCAGGTCGCGGAAAGACGTCCAAGGCCTCACAGGAAGGGTGGCAGCACTCAACCAGTTCATTTCCAAATCAACCGACAAATGTTTGCCCTTCTACGACCTGCTCCGAGGAAACAAGAAGTTTGAGTGGACAGTAGAATGCGAAAGCGCATTCCTCGACTTGAAGGCGCATCTGGCTGAGCCGCCCGTGCTGTCAAAGCCCAGGGCAGGAGAACCTCTTTTCCTATACATGGCCGTCACTGAGGATGCAGCAAGCGTCGTGCTAGTGCGAGAAGAGGACCAAGTTCAAAAGCCAGTCTACTACATCAGCAAGAGACTCCTCGGAGCAGAGTCGCGATACCCACTGATGGAAAAATTGGCGTTTTGCCTAATCACAGCCTCGCGAAAGCTCAGACCATATTTCTAGTCCCACTCGGTGCACGTCATGACCGATCAGCCTCTAAGGCAGGTGTTGCAAAAGCCTGAGGCATCGGGATGTTTGCTAAAGTGGGCGATCGAACTCAGTCAGTTCGAGATTTTCTATACTCCATGAACTTCCATAAAAAGTCAGGCCTTGGCCGACTTTGTGGCGGAGTGCACGGGATTCCAGGAGAATCCATCAGAGGGCTTGCCTCAGGTCGCTTCCCCACATTCGTCGTGGAAGATCTTTGTTGATGGTTCATCTAACGAGAACGGCTCTGGGGCCGAAATCATCCTGATATCCCCCGAGGGACATAGATTCCACTCGGCTCTAAGGTTCGGGTTCAAGGCGTCTAACAACGAGGCAGAGTACGAGGCTATATTGGCTGGGCTGAGGGTAGCTAGTGAGCTAAAAGAGAGCTCCATCCAGTGCTTCAGTGACTCCCAGCTCGTGGTGAACCAGGTTCTGGGAGAGTATCAGGCGCGAGGACCCAAAATGGCTGCCTATTTGGCAAAAGTAAAAGACGAGCTGGCCACATTCGGGTGAGGGTCGATCGAACAGATACCTCGGGAGCAGAACGCCAACGCAGATGCTCTCGCCAAACTCGCCACCTCGGGAGAGGCAGAAACCCTGGGGTTGGTGCCAATAGAATTCTTGGAAAAGCCAAGTATAGAGGGAGATCGGGCAGAGATCGAGATGATTGATATTAGGCCGACCTGGATGACTCCCATTCTTGAGTATCTCGTCGAAGGCAGGTTACCCGAAGAGCGTAACGGCGCACGACGAGTCCTTTATCAAGCTCCTAGATATACGCTAGTCGAAGGAGTGTTGTACCGACGTGGGCACTCCCTACCTCTCCTTCGGTGCGTTCTTCCAAGTGAAGCGAAGGCCATTCTGCAGGAAGTCCACGAGGGATTCTGCGGAGACCACACTGGGGGGCAAAGCCTAGCCTTAAAGGTTCTCAGGCAAGGTTATTATTGGTCGACTCTGTCCAAAGACTCAATCTCGTACGTGAAAAGGTGCGACAAGTGTCAGCGATTTGCTGTGGTTGCCCGAGCTCCTCCGGTCAAGCTAAAAATGATCTCGGATCCTTGGCCATTTGTCGTTTGGGGAATAGATCTAGTGGGCGCCCTGCCCACCGGGAAGGGCGGGGTCCGTTACGCCGTGGTAGCCATTGACTACTTCACCAAGTGGGCCGAAGCAGAGCCATTGGCGACAATAACATCGAAGAAAGTACTCGACTTTGTGGTGAAAAGCATCATCTGTCGGTTTGGCCTTCCTAAGAAGATCGTCTCCGACAACGACACCTAATTTGACAGCGATCTGTTCACCGAATTTTGTGAAAGGCACGGAATTGTGAAAAGTTTCTCGTCCGTGGCCTATCCCCAGGCGAACGACCAGGTCGAGGCTGTGAACAAAACTCTGAAGACAAGCCTCAAGAATAGGCTAGACAAGGCAAAAGGGGTCTGACCAGACCAGCTCCCCCAGGTCCTGTAGGCGTACCGGACCTCGCATCGAACTCCCACGGGTCACACTCCTTTCTCCCTAGCCTTTGGGAGTGAAGCAGTCCTCTTAGTGGAGGTTAAAGTTCTGTCGCATAGAGTCCAATCCTACGACCAAGACCGGAACCACGAACTCCTATGCCATTCCCTAGACCTAGTTGATGAAAGGCGGGAGGATTCACAACTCCAACTCGCCCATTATCAGCAGAAGATCACTCGCTACTTCAACACCAAGGTCAAAAAACGCGCCTTCAGCGTTGGCGATTTGGTCCTAAGGAGAGTTTTCCTGGCCGGAAAAGATCCCAAAGATGGGGTTTTGGGACCAAACTGGGAAGGACCATACCAGGTCATCGAAGTCATCAAGGAGGGAACTTATAAGTTAGCACGACTTGATGGAGGGGCGATCCCGCAGACTTGGAATGCCATCCACTTAAAGAAATACTATCAATGATCCACTTGTAAGGCCTGGAGGGCCACTTTCTATGTATAAATAAGAATCGAATGTTTATTTTTATTCGCAAGTGTGATTTTAAAAGTAACCACGAAAGACCCTTTCCCAGTTACTTGGGGGGCATATGGTACCTGGATACGACTAGGTCTCCTTAACGACTTAGATGTTGATTCTTATCTATGGATAAGGGTTAATGCAAACTAAGTCCTATCCTGGTTTTAATCGGGACACAAAACTTAGAAGTTAACTTAAATTTATTGATCGTGATTCTTCTTAAAGAGCTCGGGATATGGATAAAAGTTAACACGAACTAAGTTTTCAAAATAAGTTCCTGGTTTTAACCGGGTCATAAAACTTAGAAGTTAACTTAAATTTATTGATTGTGGTTCTTCTTAAAGAGCTCGGGATATGGATAAAAGTTAACACGAACTAAGTTTTCAAAATAAGTTCGTGGTTTTAACCGGGTCATAAAACTTAGAAGTTAACTTAAATTTATTGATCGTGGTTCTTCTTAAAGAGCTCGGGATATGGATAAAAGTTAACACGAACTAAGTTTTCAAAATAAGTTCCTGGTTTTAACCTGGTCATAAAACTTAGAAGTTAACTTAAATTTATTGATCGTGGTTCTTCTTAAAGAGCTCGGAGATATGGATAAAAGTTAACACGAACTAAGTTTTCAAAATAAGGTCCTGGTTTTAACCGGGTCATAAAACTTAGAAGTTAACTTAAATTTATTGATCGTGGTTCTTCTTAAGGAGCTCGGGATATGGATAAAAGTTAACACGAACTAAGTTTTCAAAATAAGGTCCTGGTTTTAACCGGGTCATAAAACTTGGGAAGTTAACTTAAATTTATTGGTCGTGGCTCTTTCTTAAAGAGCTCGGGATATAAATAACGGTTAGCATGAACTAAACTTGTATAAAAAATATATATATATAAGTTAAGGTGACCAAGTAAATCGTCTCGAGGTGAAAACACCTCATTAAAAGGTTACAAAGACAAAATAAAAATAATCACATATGCATAAGGAGGAGTGCCCTAAGCCCCATCAGCTGGTCCTTTGGAGGTCGCGGTCTCGCCATGCTCCGCCGCGCCAGAGGCTTCCCTAGTCTCCGAGGGCGGTACCTCTGTGTTTAGGCGGGCTTGGAGTTTCGGCAGCATGATAGCCCAGAGCTCCGGTGGCATAAAAGAGAAGTCAGCATCCGGGTTATGGGCCCAACAGTGATAGAACAGGTCCTGCATTGACTGCTTTGAGATGGCCCGCTCGGCTTCCAGGGCGGCCTCCAGGGCAGTCTGGGCCTCGGTCTTCGCTGCCTCGAGATCTGCTCGCGAAGTGGCAAGGGAGGTTTCAAGTTCTCAGTTCTTTGAGCAGCTCCTCTCTAGCTCGGCCTTCGAAGTCGCCAGCGCATCTTTCGCCGCCTGAGCTTCCTGAAGGGCGGCCTGGCGCTCAGCCTCCATCTCCTCGAGCTGAGCCTTGGTCCTGGCGATACCTCGATGAGCGGCAGCAATGCCCTGCAAGAAAGGAAGGATAAGTTGGCTAAGTGGAAAAACAAGGAATTGTGTACGTGTTACAGCTTTAAAAGAGTAGGGCAGATTACCGTGAAAGTCATGTCCAGCGAAGACTCTATGACTCAGACCGGGCTCGTTGCTTCGATAGCCCGGAGATCCTTCTCTTTGAGCTTGTAGAAGCGGCCGACGGCATAGCTCGCCGACTCATACAGCGTCCCCCGGAATGCTTCGGGGATCTTTCCCAAATCATGAGAGTCGACCGGTATGCGTACGTCCGGGAGCATGGGACCCCCGACCTCCAGTACCACGTCCTGGGTGGATGGTGGAGATCGCTGGGGTGGTGGGGGCATGTGGCCTGCTCCGGGAACAGGAAGGATCGCCCCCTCGACCTGGGATGGCGGGGTCTTTTCCTTATCCTTAGCCGGGGATTTGGTGAAGGCCCCGGCCGTGCTCTTGGACTCTCGGAGCCTTTTCAACCTTGGCCCTGCTGGGGGATTCCCGCCGAAGACTACACCCCGCAGATTACCCCCGGGCTGAGACATCTCTTCTGCCAAAGACAAAAACATGGTTATTACAAGTTAGCAAACATGCAGAGGATAAAAGCAAAAAAGTATACGAATATTAAGGGAGCCCTACCGCCCGAGATGGAAGAGCCTAGGACAATTATCTCACGAACTCGCACGGATTCTAGGTCCGGTTCTGACTCGGGGCTTGACTCTTCTACATACTATCTAAGCCCCGGGGCATAGGCACCCCTCTGAAGTGATGGCCATGTGCGTAAGTTGGTCCCATACTCCTAAAAAAGGATCGACCTAAAAGATAGGGTGTTATCTACTACTATGGTACCCCTAGGCCGGCTCTCTTGGTGATCCAGCACGAGCCGGTCAACACAATGGAGCAGGAGTGTATTCAGGTCCGGGTCCCTCCCGTGACGATGGAAGATCTGCCTAGGATTGAACCTAACCAGCCGGGGGTCTGCAGTGGCCCTATCTACATTCTTAAACAAATAAGGGTTACCTTGACTGGAAGGACCCGCGGCTGCTCCGGTTTGGATCCTCTCCTCATCCATCCCCTGAGCGACCTCCAAGGTCCTCTTTCTATTCCTCACGAGTGGAACTTCAGCTGTATCGTCCTCCTTGTCCTCCTCTTCCGCGACCTCCTCCACGGTGATAGGTCTGTTTGCGCGAGCTGGGGGCGGCCCCCGGTGCCTCTTCAGGTTCAGAGTCTGATTTGGAAAAATCAGTTTGCAGAACACCATCGTCTCGTCCATCACGAGCACGCGGTAGTCCTTTTCACTAGGGGGCAAGCCCGCCAGTGTTTCATATTGACCCCCGAGGGTCGCAGACTTCTCGGTCCTCGCGTAGATGGCTGCAAGATTGGGCTGGAGTCAGAATGGAGTACGGGGGAGCTAAAATTAAACAAAACTTAAAAGGCGAGCTAGGGTCAGGGTTCACTTACGAGGACAATTGAAGTAGTGGTGCTCACAGTTTCGGAACCCAGTTGACATGAAAAACTGGTCCTTGAAGTCATTTGGATGGCTTGGAAGCTCGATGACCGCCGCCGTATTTGGAAAACGGGTTAAATAGTAAAACCCGTCACCTCGCCCCCGCTGATCCGGGCTGGCTTTGAGGCAAAAGAAATATAGAATATCAGCAGGAGGAGGGACCTCCCACTCCTGCTTCTTGAACAAGTACCTCAACCCCGCCAGCAGACGGTAGGAGTTGGGGGGGAGCTGAAAAGGGGCCTACCCCATGTAGTTCAGAAAATCAGCGAAGTACTGGTCCAGGGGGAGGAAGGCCCCTGCCTTGAAGTGCTCACCGCTCCAAGCCGCGAACGATTCGTCTAGCGGCATACAACTCCGCTCGCCCTCCGCAGCAGGTTGGGCTATGACTGAGGCCTTCCCCAGTGGGATCTTGTGGGAGAGGAAAAGTTTATTGATCCTCGCCTGGTCGGTCACCTTTGATATGATTCTCTCCGCCTCAAAGAATGCGTCGGGGGCCACCTCGACTTGTTTCTCCACGGCCGGCCCAAAGTGGGGGATCGGCGAGCTGGGCATCACCGCCTTTCCTTTCTCTTGTTGGGAGATCGAGCTTCCCGCGTTCTTTTGAGGCAGATTCCTTTTTGGAGCTATCTGGTCTATCGAACAAAAGAAAACACTTTAGAAAAGGCGACCCAAGCAGAAGGACGAAGCAATCATTATTAACACGAGCTGAGGTAAGCCCAGCCCGTGGAGAGTGGAGCCACGCGGTTCAATGAACACGCGCATATGCTCCCAACAGATCCCAGATTACTCAGAATTCGTGTGTCAGGGGGTTCAGAGTAAAAATTTTCCTTGGGGGGGGGGAAGTTTCAGCAGGCAGAACGTTGCAAAACCGCTTTTGAAGCGTATCCCCTAAGCTACCCGGTTTTGCACCCAAAATTCCTAAAGATCCTAACCAGAAATTGTTTCTGGAGGAGCATCTTGAAACCCATACTCTAAGGCGATTTCCTACAGCAAGCGTGCCCTAGCCTAAAAGGGGCTGTCCCCCTCCTACCCTCGCAACCTAGAAAACCCTTGCATGCGGCTACAGTAAAAATTCTCACCTAAACTATAGTGGCATGCTTTCAATATGAACAGGGTCAGAAAACTTACAGTATATGGCTGGACGGTAAAAGAGAGTGTTGCGTTGGCAGGAGCCTCGTCGGTGCAGTAGCTTCCAAAGCTTTGGAGGAACTCGTGTGCCTAAGCTTCGAGAACAAGGAAAATGGTGGCAGTAGAGCCGAGGGTTTCGTTCTTCTGAAAGTCTTAGAAGGAAGAAGGAAAGAGATTTGGGAAATATTTGAATGAAGGGGTGGTCCGTGCATAGGATCGCCACCCCCTTTTTATATAAGGGAAATATCACGTGAAGAAGGCTCTTGGATGGCCCTAGTGAGGGATCCGAGGCCTTCCACTCGAAATATGAAACGACGGTTGGGCAATAGGCTAGGCCATTAAATGCGGTTCTCGTAAAACGTACCGTCACCACCCACGGCGTTCCACGTATCAGACGCCTGCACAAAAAGTGGAATGTGAAGGGTGGTAGGGAAGTTTAAAAGCCCCTACTGTGGTCTTCTATATATGACGTCATATACCATGAGCAGGAGCTTGGGGGGCAGATGTACGCCCTGGTTTTCCCATGGGCTGATTAGCATGTCAAGCCTCGGACTAATCAAGGTTAGTCCGAGAACTTCCCCAGGTCAGAGATATCCTCAAGAACTCGCCAATGTTGCCCAAGACCGGGGGAAGAAGTCCTTAAGGCCGAAGGTTGGGTCAGTGAAGTAGCTCGTTGTGCGAGCTGATGCTCTTGGATCTCTGACCCTTTGTAAAGTCAACACACGCAAGATAAACGTGCCTATATCTGACATCACGTGTCCGATAACTCCCTGACTTCCCGGGCACGCATCAGGAACGTGCGCATTCAGACACCCACGGCTGGGTTGGGCTGTGCGGCCCATTATCTCCTTACATACTGATTAGACCACACTTATGTGTCAGGTTTAGGAATTAATCATAAATGTTACAGAGTTGATATGACCAATGGTAAGGTCACGTGATGACCTCCCTACCAACTTCTAGGTGCCTTCTCCTATAAATATGGGGACCCTGGGAGTTGATAGGGGTTGGAAAAAATAGTCTCTGAAGAGCCATATACTTTGTAAACCAAATACCCAGAATACATCAATAATATTGACTAGTGGAGTAGAAGGATTTTAACCTTTGAACCACTTAAAAACGTGTCTTGAGTCACATAGTTCATTCTCTAAGATTTCATATCTGTGACGGTTCTACTTTCAGCACTAATCCCTTTCTCTTATTCTCTTAATTACCTGTTGGCGAAGAACCGCGTCAACAATATTAAATTGAGATATGTGAACCTTAGATCTACAAACGAGATATGGGAAAGGATCAAGAGATGTTCTTTTGAATACTTAAGAAGTTTACAAGAAGAAAGGGTAAATATGATTTGCTATCTCTTTTAATATATTTGAATAGTTTATTCATATTTTTATGCCACCATATTTTTGTCTTGTTTTTAGAAACACATTATTCAAGAAAAAAAAAATGTGAAAGAAAAATAAGAAAAGGATTGCAGATTGGTAGACTAAGAGATAACTGACATGGAAATTAGTTTTTTCATTTTCAACTTTGTAGTAAGTTCTTTTTCTTTAAAGTAGTTCTAGAATTCTTTCTAGAAACTATGTTTTAGATTCCTTTATTTGATGAATGAACAAGTTTATTATTTCTTTTGAATAATAAATTTAGTTGTTATTTTTGAAATATACTTGTTCCACCGATTTCATCAATGAGTATAAATGATAATTATGAATTATTTATTATTGTGCAAATCATAGATTTAATAAGACATCTTATTCCAACCGCAATTAAGTGAAACATATATGTAAATTATTTTTTAGATTGACTTGTAATTAATTAGACACGTAAAACAAATAAAAGACAATCTTTTATTGCAACCATTCAATGTTCTCTCCCTGTTTATATAGTCTGTTAATTAAAGGTTAACCAAAAGACTTTTCTCTTATAAAGGCTCAAAAATCACATAATCGTTTAGCTAATACATAGAGATGTATGTTGAACCTTTTAATGTTCAAAGCTAAAAGAAATAATAAATAGTAAGTCAATATTGATTGACATTTATTTTAGATATGCTTAACTTTGATTGAATGCAAAGGAAAATTTCTAGAAATTTTCATGCAACATTCAAAGTAAAGTAACTTAGAGACTTGTTTGATCTGATCAAGAGGAAGTCTAAAGTCGAATTTGTAATTCAAGTAATTTGCATGTGAACTTGGAATTCAAACCCAGCTCACATACAACTAGAATGCTAAGCAAAATTAGTATTTTGGAAATGGAATATAATCATATTAGATAAGATTATATTAATGATGAGTAATCATTATCGTCTTTATTATTTCTACAATCTTAACACTTGTTATACTTTGTACATGTTTGATTGTACAACCTAAAAGACTTAGAAGTTGGGATTCATAAGTAGTTATGTGAATAAATTGAAAATTTTCCATGAAGTCATTTAGTGAAACTTTTTAATAATCATAAAAGACTAAAAAAGAGTTTGTATCTCTATAAATGCTACTTTAATGAAGCATGATTATTATAATCACTATATTTTCTACTTAAGTTGTACTAGAAATAATGACTGCAAGTCAAGTAAGCAAGTTACTGATAATTAACAATTATAAAACCAACGAATATCACAAATTCTATAAAGCATTGCTGTAGTGGGAGCATTAGTTAGTAACTACTCCATTACAAATGTAAAGATAGTTAAATTGTGTATAACACAATCTAACTATACTTCATTCACATACTAGTATAAGAAATGAAAAAGGTTTTTACAATGGTTGAAACACCATGAATCTAGAAATGGAGTTTGGAATTCTATGTCAAGTGGATTCATGAACATCCAACTAAAGTTCATTGAACTTCAGTTTGAAATAGGATATTCAAGATGAAGAGGAGAACAGAGGAAAGTATAGACTTTTCAATGTTAGGTTAATTGCCTAAGGCTATGAACAAAGAAAATAATTTTTTACTTGAATAAATATCTTCTACTGTAACCAAACTTAAATCTGTTTACATACTCTTATCCACTGTTTTATGCATGGATTATGAGATTAATTTAAATGGATGTCTAAGTAGTCTTTACTGAATGGCTGACATGACAAAATCATTTGAAGATCTCGACCAAAAAGATTCTGTTGTGATTTTAATTCTTGATATTGACAATGTTCTAATAATTGGGAATGATGTAGAGAAATCGTCAATAGACAAGAAATGGTTAGCTGAACATTTCTTAATATTGGATTTAGAAAAGCCAAGAATGTTCTGTACATTCATTTCTTTAGAGATTGAAAGAACAATCTTTAGGAATTGTTTCAAGCGACTTATATAGATGAGAAGCTTAAAAAATTTAGTTTACAAAATCCAAGAAAGGTTTTTAGCCTTCCCGGTAAGGAGAATGTATTATCTAAATACTAAATGTTCATTGATTCTTTTACTAGAAAAGAGGACATGAGACAGGTATTCCTACAACTCAGTGATAGACTGCTTAATGTATCGAATGTTATGTTTTGACATTTGTTAAACAATGCGAATAGTTAGCAGTTGTCAATCCATTATGGATTGAGTCATTGAATAATTATAAGGACTTAATTTTGAGTATCTTGAATATAATAGAGATTATATGTATGTGCATTTAGGCAGAGACTAAAAATCTCGAAGGATGAAATGATTTTAAATCAGCTTCCATAATTGTGGAGCAAATACATTAATCTAGAAATGTGTTAGACATTTTAAATTTATATGTTTCACCACTAAAGCCGAAATATGGCAGCTACGAGCAGTTAAATAGGCTATTTAATTTAGTTAAGTTCTTCGTCATTCTTGAAAGGGTTTCAGACTAGAATAAACAACAAGTATCTCACTGCAAAAGTAATGGAGAAACAACTATTCTAGAAGAACTAGAAATCATGAGAGGGTAAAGCACATAAAATGAAGTATCATTTAATACAAGACAATTTTACATAATTGATGTAATTATCTTGAAGATAACTTCAAAATAGTTTCTTACAAAACTGTTACAAAGACTTTGTTAGACAAATGCAGTCAGGAGATTGTGATTGACATATTGAAAGAGATACCTCAATTTGGTTTAGGGCAAGTGGGATATTGTTAAGAATAGTTCCCTTAAAGCAATTGTCGTTGACAAATGTTTTAAAAGAAATAAATAATTGAATTGAATTATTATATATATAGACTATGTGCGATATTATATGATAATATTAAGTGAATATCGAAAAATTCCAAAGTTTATCTATGTATTCTTAATCTCATATTGGTATGAGAGGATCGAGATTAAGATAATAAACTTAAAATAGTTCGCAGTAAAATAAAGTTATGGAATCTTTAGATTAATTACTGCTAGTATGGTCCACTAGTATTATGAATACTTGTGACTTGACCAGAAATGACTTGTTAATACTTATTTTAACATTGTTTCATAGTATTAGTCAAACACATCAAATGATGATCATATACACGATGATCTTAATCTTGCGGTTGCTATGAACTCCTATATATGTCATCTGATCCTTTGATTCATGCGTTAAGGTTTGTCAGAATGATTAGGCTAAGCACAATTGTTTTGGGGACTCAATGATGTATATGGCTGGGGATGTAGTTTAACAGATATGCAATCTATACCTTATTTATAGATTGTGTGTATCCTAATTTCAGCATGGGTCTTTTCCTCAGATCGTATGCAGTTGGCAAATAAATGCATGGAAGAAATAGCCAAGGAGTCTATGTACATTCCATATAGACAACACGATTTTCATGATGGTTGTACGAGCTAGGGATGGATAAATTGATAAGCGCAAGCTTATAGTATTTATAAGGCATGTCCGTGTGTTCAGCTCGGGGTGAATTGAACATATGGCATGTCCGTGGATCTTCGAAGATCCGGATACTTTATATGATCGTTTATGGCCAGCCTGTGATAGTTAATGCCCAAGATATTAGGAGTCTATTTATTTCATGATCAGATCATATCCTAGTATAAATGAGAATATTCCATAATAAATGTAATAAATACGCAAATCCGTGATTGACTCACGGGGTTACCCAAACCTGTCCAAGGAATTTCTCTATAAATACTGAGGATATTGGACAGGAAAGGGGATGATTATTCTGTAATACCGAAACTCTGTCAAAAAAGAGAGAGAAAAGCAGTAATAATATAGACTCGTGGACTAGGTAGATTTTATCCATCAAGCCCTAATTCAACCTTGTTATTTTCTTAATTCACTGTTGGCAAAAAACCGCGTCAACAGATTGAATAATGGTTCCTTGTTGGGTTGGCTTTTGGAACTGAAAAGGTTATGAGCGCTCACGTCACAAACTTGTTGTGACACAACCTTCACTAGTAAAGTCAATGGTATTCTAGGAACAAGATATAGCTAAAAACGGTAAAACGATAATTTTATTTCCTTTTTAATTATGAACCATTAATGGAGGATTAATGTTGTATGTAATAATTAGATTAATGGGCACTTTATTCTTTAATAAAGTACTCAGTAAATATATGTCTGTAATTATCAAGAGTTCAATCTCATATTTATAGTGGAGTAATCATGAGATTAATAAATATGTTATTTTATCAAAGAGCTTTGATTAATAATGTAATATTTATTGGAGCATGATATTATAGGTCCATAGGTCCCCAGGGTGGCTCTATTAACATCCACTACAACAAAATTGATATACAATGACTCCGTACAATGTCTTACACCATTGGTGTAAGACATTAAAACTTGTCAAGGATTTTAAATGTCTGATGGTGGGAGACATTGAAAGTTTTTATTAATGGCTACAATTGGAAGACATTAAAAATGGTGGAAGACGTTGAAAATAGGCTGGGTGCATGGCCAGGGGGACATCCAACGTCTCTCACTGGGAGACGTTGGATGTCCCCCTGACTTATTTATTCATTTTTGTTCTTCTTCCTCCTCATATTACAGCAAACAGAGAGCACGAGCATACGAAAGGTGGCTGCTATTTTAGGGTTTTAAGGTAAGTTTTTTTTTTTATGAATTTTAATTAATTATTTTGATAAAAAAAATCATAGGTTTAACATTAGGATGAGTAATATACATGATTTTGTGTTATTTTTATATTTGTATGTATTTTTTTCTATACATTGTTGGATTTATTAGTTTTGCCATGGAAGTTTTTTTATAGATTTAAGATTTCTTAGTTTTTTTTTTTAAATTTAACATCTCACATTGTATATATTTCATTAGAATATATATGTTCATGATATTTTAAAATTTTTTATCATTATTTATTTCGAAATTTAGATATATTTTTGTATATATATTTAATTTTTTTTTTTAAATTCTAACTATTTTGTTATATATATAGTTATGTTAAAATAAATTTATTAAATAATTTTAAAAATATAAGTATATGAAAAATTTTATGTTTTTGTTGATTATTGAGATTTTAGGTTATGAATTTTTTTATTGATTTTTTGTTTAGGTTATAATTAGTGGCTCATTGGAATTTTTTTTATTTGTTTACCAATCATTTACTTATTAGGTATTTAGTGATATTTGTTTAGTAGTGTTTAACATATTAACTAATTTAATTTCGTAGGTGGTGAGATTTTAGAGAGTATTTAGCATCAAAACTTCTATATCAATCACACATTTGAGGTAATTAAGTTTCTAAAATTACAATAATAAGTTATATATTGCTAGATATTTAGTGATATTTTATTTATTATTTATTGATTTAATTTTATTGGTTTGTGGATTTAATAGCGAATTCGATTACTATGTGAAGTAATTTTGCTAGCTTTCGGATTATCAATTGCAAAAGGTACATATATTGTAACACCCTACTTCCTTAGAGCCGTTACTAAGTGAGTTTAAAAACGTGCATTCAACTCGCTAATCGAGGTTTTAGGTCAAATAGTGTAATTAAGCCATAAACAGAGGAAAAACTTTAGAAATAATTCCATTTCATTGAAAATCATAAAAGTTTAACACCTGGGATCCCAAAATACAGTTTAGAAACATTTACAACATATAAATTGAACCAAGTTGACTAAACGACAAAATCTAGGTTTATTTACAAACATCTCCCAAAATACATTGGTTGTGGCAGCCAGGCAGGCCAAACATGTACACGCCGCTCATCATGCCTGCTACACTCATGGTTGGTTGGCTTTCTCCTTGCCCTTACCTGCACCACAGAGCATCTGTGAGCCGAAGCCCAGCAAGAAAACCCACAAACAGATAACATATGCAAAACATACACCAAGTATATAAACTGACCATCAATAGGCTAAACACATATGGCCTAGCCGACCCAAGCGCTTTACCAGGCCTTGGGTTCGCGGTCCACACTGTGAGGATATCCCAGGTATCCTTTAGGGACTCGCCCTGGAAACTCGCACTCCACGTGCTCAACACTGCTCCCGGCCCCTTGCCGTACTCGGCCTTGCACTCAACGTGCCTAACGCCGTTCCCGGCCCCTGCCGACCTCGGCCTACACCGTTCCCGGATCTTGCGGATCATTCACATAATTGCATTCATAGCATAATAAACAAGTACATGAAACTAGAAAATTCAATCAAAGGGCTACACCCTGCAATTCAAACACATTGGGCTTAGCCCTGCATACAAGATCTATGGGAACAAGGGTTTCCTTACCTGAGTCCCGAGCTCTCCGAGCACCAATGTCCCGAGCACAATCCTCTAACTTGAGTATCGCCAAAACCCTAGTCACAACACATTAACAATATCCATCCATCAAGTTCTAATCCATTAAATAACTTTGCGCCATAACTCTAACCTCCTGAACCTTGGATTATATCAATCCGGGTGATAAAATGCATCCTGAGCCTTAACCATTGAGTTCCCAAGCCTAAACACCCTTAAAAACACAAGCTGGTACTAAGAGCCGTGACCCTACCCACAAGCGTCGCGGCTAGCCTCGAAACAGAGGCTAGCACTTCCTTGCAACACACACGGGCTGCGGCGTTCCTCAAGTTTCTCGGACTCCCATGGTCGCGCGCGCACATGGGCCGCGGCATCCTAGGGTCGCGGCCCTCTCCTCCAAACCTAGAATTCTTCACCTTTCTCCTGCATTTTCTTCAGACCAACTTATCCTATAATCAAGCTAACAGTTCCAGATAATCAACACCAATATTCTAGCCCAGTTTCAACATCAATACCCATCAAAACCTGCTCCAAAACTCAACTAAAATACCCAAGAACAGATCAAATTCTACCCACATGCATAACCTAAAAACACAACTGAAATTCAAGCACAATTCCCATAGTTAGAGCTTACGTTTGTTGTGTTATGCTTCTAAACTGGTTCCTCAAATGCCTAGCTTTAGCTCCTTAACTCTAACAGCCCAAAGTCCTCAATTCTTGACTAGTTCCACCAAAGTTCTCCTTTGATATGCCTTAGAGAGTGAAAGAGAGAGAGAGATGAGAACCTATCTTCAGCTGGAAAGGAAAGTGGGTGTCGGTTTCTACAAGCCTCTAAATGATTCTTCCCTTTGTTTTATTTAACTTAGTCTAGGTGGTTACCTCAAGGCTCGGGGTACCAAAACGTCCCCGAGGGACAAATGGTAAATTTCCCCAGTATTCCCTCTTAGACATTCTATCGTCAAATATATCTCCAAATAATTATTTCCATAACCCAATAACCCCATAATATAACTAATACCCAAAGTACCCCTCGACTCGCTCTGAGTCGGATTCTCAACCCTGTTGTGACTTTCTGGCTAACCGCTCCCTAGGACTGTCTCAGATCGTGCTGCACAGACATATCACATATATATAGCATTTATCACATTTATACCCCTAATATCCAGACGGGGCCCACATGCATATTTAACTCAACTAAACATGCATCTTTATCATATATTCACATAAATTCACATATCAACATATTAATTCATTTATTGCCCTCCAGGCATACTAATCAAGGCCCTAAGCCCTATTAGCACATTCGGGTCGTTACAACTATCCCCTCCTTACAAAAATTTCATCCTCGAAATTACCTGAACAACTCAGGATACCGCTCCCTCATCTCTGACTCAAGTTCCCACGTCGCCTCCTCAACCTTGCTGTTCCTCCACAGCACCTTTTCCAAGGCAATGGTCTTGCTCCGCAAGACTTTATCCTTCCGGTCTAGAACCTGAACCGACTTCTCCTCATAGGACGAATCCTGATCAAGCTCCAGATTCTCAAAACTTAGGACATGCATCGAATCTGACATATATTTCTGGAGCATGGATACATGGAAAACATCATGAACCCCTGATAAAGCTGGAGGCATCGCCAGTCTGTAAGCTACCTCTCCAACCCGCTCTAGAATCTCGAAGGGGCCAACAAACCTGGGGCTCAACTTGCCCCAAACATCAAACCGTTTCACACACCTCATGGGTGAAACCCTAAGGAACACATGGTCACCAACCTGAAATTCCACGCTTCTGCGTTTCAGGTCTGAATAACTTTTCTGTCGACTCTGGGAGGCGAGCATACGCGCTCTAATCTTCTCAATCGCCTCATTGGTCCTCTGAACCATCTCTGGACCCAGATATCTTCTCTCATCTGTCTCATCCCAATGAATAGGTGATCTACACTTTCTTCCATAAAGCATCTCGTATGGAGCCACTTCGACGGTCGCCTGATAACTGTTGTTGTACGAGAATTCGATCAAAGGGAGATACTTACTCCATGATCCCCCAAAATCTAACACACAGGCTCGCAACATATCCTCCAATATCTGAATCGTCCTCTCAGACTGTCCATCCGTCTGAGGATGATAAGAAGTACTAAATCGTAACTGCGTGCCCATAGCCTTCTGCAGACTCTCCCAAAACTTGGAAGTGAAGGTGGGGTCTCTGTCGGATACTATCGACCTGGGAGCCCCATGAAGTCGAAAAATCTCCTTCACATACAACTCAACATACTGCTCCACATTATAAGTTGTCCTAATAGGCAAAAAGTGGGCGAACTTGGTATACCTATCCACAATCACCCACACCAAGTCATGCTGTCCCACAGTCCTCGGTAAACAAACCACAAAGTCCATAGTGATATCTTCCCACTTCCATTCTGGGATCCCCAGAGGCTGTAGCAACCTTGCTGGCCTCTGATGCTCAGCCTTAACTTGCTGGCAAGTTAAGCACTTGGCCACATAATCCACCACATCCCTCTTCATGCCCGACCACCAATACTGAGCTCTCAAGTCTTGGTACATCTTCGTCGTACCCGGGTGCAAAGAATAGGGAGTGGTATGCAATTCATCTAAGATCTCTCGCCGGATATCAGAATCCATCAAAACGCAAATCCGACCCTTGTACTTCAGTAACCCCATCTCTGAAATGGAAAAGTCCTTAGTCGCTCTGACTAAGACACTCTCTTTGTGACCTCTCAACTGGGAATCTTTCCCCTACGCTTCCTTGATCCTTTCAAGGAGTGTAGACAGAAGAGTGATGTTGGCCAGCTGGCCCACCACCAACTCTATACCTGCTCTGATCATCTCCTTAGCTAACTTATCTGATATCTGCCTCGAACTAAACAACTGTCCTGGGCATCTTCGACTCAATGCATCAGCCACTACATTAGCCTTCCCAGGATGGTATAGGATATCGCAATCATAATCCTTAACCAACTCCAGCCACCGCCTTTGGCGCATATTCAGGTCCTTCTGAGTAAACAAATACTTTAGGCTCTTATGGTCGGTGTATATCTCGCACTTCTCACCATAATGATAATGTCTCCAAATCTTAAGTGCAAACACCACCGCTGCCAATTCCAAATCATGTGTGGGATATCTCTGCTCATACTCCTTTAGTTGTCTCAATGCATAGGCTATCACCTTACCAGCTTGCATCAACACGCACTCCAAACCCTGTCTAGATGCATCACAGTAAACCACAAACTTTTCATTATCTGTCGGCAAGCTTAACACTGGTGCGGTGATCAGTCGCCACTTCAACTCCTTAAAACTGTTCTCACATCTGTCCGTCCAGACATACCTTGTCTTCTTCTTTGCCAGTTCTGCCAATGGCGTAGCTATTATGGAGAATCCCTCAACGAACGACCGATAATACCCTGCTAAACCCAGAAAGCTTCTCACTTCAGGAACATTGCTCGGTCTAGGCCAATCTCTGACCGCCTCAATCTTACTTGGGTCAACCAGAATCCCCTCCTTACTGACAATATGGCCCAGAAATGTAACTTGTGGCAACCAGAACTCACACTTACTGAACTTAGCATATAACTTATGCTCCCTCAACCACTGTAAAACCAACCGCAAATGCTGCTCATGGTCTGCCTCTGACTGAGAATACACCAAGATGTCGTCGATGAACACAATTACAAACTTATCCAGATAATCCTTGAAAACCCTATTCATCATGTCCATGAAAGCTGCTGGGGCATTGGTTAATCCAAAGGACATAACCAGGAATTCATAGTGTCCATACCTCGTTCTGAAAGCAGTCTTTGGTATGTCCTCTTTAATCCTCAATTGATGATAACCTGATCGAAGGTCTGTCTTGGAAAACACTGTTCTTCCCTATAGCTGATCAAAAAATTGTCGATCCTAGGCAGTGGATACTTGTTCTTAATGGTTAACTTGTTTAGCTCCCTGTAATCAATACACATCCTAAGGGATCCATCCTTTTTCTTAGCGAACAATACTGGAGCACCCCATGGCGAGAAACTCGGTATGATGAACCCGAAATCAAGTAACTCTTGCAACTGAATCTTCAACTCATTTAACTCCGCTGGAGCCATTCTATAAGGTGTCCTAGTTACTGGCTCCGCTCCTGGTACCGACTCTATAACAAAGTCAATCTCCCGCTACGGTGGCAACCCTAGCAGATTTGCTGGAAACAAATCTGGAAACTCACACACCAATCTAGTCTCACCTGGTCCAACCGACACCACCCTAGAGGTATCCACAACGCTCACCATAAATCCCATGCAACCTTCCTGCATCAAGTCTCCAGCCTTCAATGCTGAAATCATTGGTACCCATGGTCCACTAACTGTCCCCACAAACACAAAGGGTACCTCCCCTTCTGGTTCAAAAGTCACCATTCTGCGCTTACAGTCAATCGTTGCCCCATACTTTGATAATAAATCCATCCCTAAAATCATATCAAAGTCATCCATCTCTAACTCAATTAAATCAACAGACAGTTCCCTACCATCTACCTCTACTGGAAAATGCTCTAATCCATTTCCTAGAGACTACCGGCTCTCCTGTTGGCAACAAAGTCTGAAATCCCTTAGCATACACACCACTAGGTCTACAAAGCTGGTCTCTCACTCTAACAGATACAAATAAATGGGTATCCCCTGAATCAAACAATGCAGTATACAGAGAACCAACACTAGAGATCTGACCTATCACAACTGATGGGTTAGCCTCCGCCTCGGTCTGTGTCTAAGTGAATACCCTGGCAGGAGCAAGAATGTCACTCTGCTTTTGCTCCTCCTTCTTAACTTGAGGGCAATCCCTCTTCAGATGACTGGCACTCCCATAAACAAAACAGGCCCTGATCCTGCACTCACCCTAGTGTCGTCGCCTGCACCGCGGACACACTGGAAAACTCCTCCAGTTGTCACTGCCACCCTGACGGCCAGTGGAAGCACCCCGTGCCCTCCTATCTGAACTGGGAGGAACAAAGGAATTTGGGGCCTTCCTCTTCTGCTCACTAGAGCCACCACCATGACTGAATCCAACAAAAGGAGGCATTGTCATCCTGGCATCGCGCTTAACAACGCTTTCCTTCCAAATCTGATCTTCGGCCCTCTCAGCTGTAAGGGCCTTATCCACAACCTCACCATAAGTAGTAGTCTATGGATCCAAGGTAATATTCACATCGCGGGCAATCATAACATTCAACCCCCACACAAACCTATCCCTTCTTGCCGCATCTGTCGGCACCAGGTCTGGCGCAAACTTCGCCAACCTGTCAAACTTTATAGCATACTCTGTCACTGTCGATCGGTTCTGAGTCAGGTTGATAAACTCATCAACCTTTGCAGCTCGAACTGCCACACTGTAATATTTCTCATTAAATAGGTTCCTGAATTCTTTCCAAGCCATAACTGATACATCCCTTCTCTGAACCACCACGTCCCACCAGATGCGGGCATCCTCTCTAAACATTTAGCTAGCACAAGCCACCCTCTCATTCCTCTGAACCCTCATAAAATCTAGAATTGAGGAGATCATATTCATCCACTGCTCTGCCCGTAGTGGATTTGGTCCACCCTCAAAGGTGGGAGGATGTTGCTTCCTGAACCTCTCATACAAAGGTTCCCACTTACTCTCCATAGCAGACTGAACTGGCACTGGCGCTGCAACCTGCTGCACTGGTAGCCCAGTAACCTGAGGTGAGGCCTGCTGCCTCAACTGTCACAACTCTTCCTCTGTTTGCTGCAGTCTCGATTCCATCTCGGCAAGCATCTCTTGCAAATTTTGTGGGGCAGGTGGAGGATCCTGACCCTGGTTGTCATTGTCGACCCTACAGCCATGGAGTCTAGATGATTGTCGAGGCATCTCAACAAATATGCCTGCAACCAACAATGCCACTCATCAGGCATGATAACAACTTCCAAAAATCACCTCCCAAACACATTAGCCATCCACAGGCAATAACTCATGTAGCATATAACACACAACGGGCCATGCCCTAGCATCATGCATATGTTAACTCATTCATCATGCTCTATATACAATAAGCAGGCAAACAGGGCATTCAAACACATATCCAAACATATTACTCAATCATACCAACCAACCCTGAGCCGAGCTTGTCACTGACACCGAACGTCCATGTTCAGTCAATCTCCAGAACCAATAACCTTGGCTCGCTCTGATACCAAGTTGTAACGCCCTACTTCCTTAGAGTCGTTACTAAGTGAGTTTAAAAATGTGCATTCAACTCGCTAATCGATGTTTTAGGTCAAATAGTGTAATTAAGCCATAAAGAGAGGAAAAACTTTAGAAATAATTCCATTTCATTGAAAATCATTAAAATTTAACACCTGGGATCCCAAAATACAGTTTAGAAACATTTACAACATATAAATTGAACCAAGTCGGCTAAACGACAAAATCTAGGTTTATTTACAAACATCTCCCAAAATCCACTGGCTGTGGCAGCCAGGAAGGCCAAACATGTACACGCCGCTCATCATGCCTGCTGCACTCATGGTTGGTTGGCTTTCTCTTTGCCTTTACCTACACCATAGAGCATCTGTGAGCCGAAGCCCGGCAAGAAAACCCATAAATAGATAACATATGCAAAACATACACCAAGTATATAAATTGGCCATCAATAGGCTAAACACAAAAGACCTAGCCGACCTAAGCGCTTTACCAGGCCCTGGGTTCGCGGTCCACACTGTGAGGATATCCCAGGTATCCTTTAGGGACTCGCCCTGGCAACTCGCACTCCACGTGCTCAACACTGCTCCCGGCCCCTTTCCGTACTTAGCCTTGCACTCAACGTGCCTAACGCCGTTTCCGGCCCTTTGCCGTTCCCGGCCTCTGTCGACCTCGGCCTACACCGTTCCTAGCTCTTACTGATCATTCACATAATTGCATTCATAGCATAATAAAAAAGTACAGGATACTAGGAAATTCGAACAAAGGGCTGCACCCTGCAATTCAAACACATTGGGCTCAGCCCTGCTTACAAGCTCCATGGGAACAAGGGTTTCCTTACCTAAGTCTCGAGCTCTCCGAGCACCGATGTCCCGAACACAGTCCTCTAACTTGAGTCTCGCCGAAACCCTAGTCACAACACATTAACAATATACATCCATCAAGTTCTAATCCATTAAATAACTTTGAGCCATAACTCTAACCTCCAGAACCTTGGATTCTATCAATCCGGGTGAAAAAATCCATCCCGAGCCTTAACCATTGAGTTCCCAAGCCTAAACACCCTTAGAAACACAAGCTAGCACTAAGAGTCACAACCCTACCCACAAGCGTCACGGCTAGCCTCGAAACAGAGGCTAGCACTTCCCTGCAACACACACGGGCCGCGGCGCGCACACCAAGCACCGTGGCGCGCCTCAAGTTTCTCGGAATCCCACGGCCGCGTGCGCACACGGGCCGCGGCATGCCCTCCTAGGGCCGCGACCCTCTCTTCCAAACCCAGAATTCTTCACCTTTCTCCTGCATTTTCTTCAGACCAACTCATCCTATAATCAAGCTAACAGTTCCAGATATTCAACACCAATATTCTAGCCTAGTTTCAACATCAAAACCCATCAAAACCTGCTCCAAAATTCAACTAAAATACCCAAGAACAGATCAAATTCTACCCACATGCATAACCTAAATACACAACTGAAATTCAAGCATAATTCCCATATTTAGAGCTTACCTTTGCTGTGTTATGCTTCTGAACTGGTTCTTCAAATGCCCAACTTTAGCTCCTTAACTCTAACAGCCCAAAGTCCTCAATTCTTGACTAGTTCCACCAAAGTTCTCCTTTGATATGCCTTAGAGAGTGAAAGAGAGAGTGATGAGAACCTATCTTCAGCTGGAAAGGAAAGTGGGTGTCGGTTTCTACAAGCCTCTAAATGATTCTTCCCTTTGTTTTATTTAACTTAGTCTAGGTGGTTACCTCAAGGCTCGGGGTACCAAAGCGTCTCCGAGGGAAAAATGGTAAATTTCCCCAGTATTCCCTCCTAGACATTTTATCCTCAAATATATCTCCAAATAATTATTTCCATAACCCGATAACCCCATAATATAACTAATACCCAAAGTACCCCTCGACTCGCTCCGAGTCGGATTCTCAACCCTGTTGTGACTTTCTGGCTAACCGCTCCCCAGGACTGTCTCAGATCGTGCTGCACAAACATATCACATATATAGCATTTATACCCCTAATATCTAGACGAGGCCCACATGCATATTTAGCTCAACTAAACATGCATCATTATCATATATTCACATATCAACATATTAATTCATTTATTGCCTTCCAGGCATACTAATCAAGGCCCTAAGCCCTATTAGCAAATTTGAGTCGTTACATATATATTCTCTTAATTCTACTTTTTAATATTATTAAACAAATGTTAGAGGAGTTTGAATATCTTAAATATTCATCCATAGTGAAGTAGGTTTTGAGATTAAAATTGTGTGTTGCTGTGATAACGGAAGGTTGAGAACGTGTGTGTTTTAGTGAAGTAGGTTATGAGAAATTTGGTTGTGTGCTGCGGAGCTATAAGGAAGAAACTTATTGTATGTTGTTTGAATTGTTTGTTTTGCTATTCACATGCAGATGGTTAGGTCACTATTATAGGGGAAATGCTGCCCGATTTTATCTAGGATAATAAACATTTAGTTTTATATAGACATCCTATAAGGAAGAAACTTATTGTATGTTGTTCGAATTGTTTGTTTTGCTATTCACATGCAAATGGTTAGGTCACTATTATAGGGGAAATGCTGCCCGATTTTATTTAGGATAATAAACGATTAGTTTTATATAGACATCCAACTTTATCACGTGCTTATCTAGTGTCATTTCTTTTCTTTTTGATAGACATAGGAGAATATATGGATAAATAGTGGATGTCAGCGAATAGGTTATCTGCGGAATATAGGAACGGGGTCGATTTGTTCCTAAGGTTTTGTTCAGAAAATGTGAAAGACCCAAATTTTACTTATTGTCCATGTCTTAAGTGTGGAAATGTTAAAAAGATGGATCTTAAAAAGATTAAAGAACACTTATATTTCAATGGGATCGACAAGAGTTACACAATTTGGAACCATGACATAAAATCAAAAGAACAAGTTATGCTTGTCCCTTGGAACCATGGGTGAGTTTAAAAAGTTGTCATTTTTCCGACCCATATCAATACTTTCTTTGTTTAACATTTGAGTTATAATTTTTTGGTTTTTCTTATGCAGTGAACATTGGATGTTGCTTATTTTTGCACCGTATGCATATCATGTTTATTGTTGTGATCCGGTGAATTCAGATCTCAATAACCGTGAGGAGATTGTATCAGTGATAGTCAGCGCTTTCAATCTTTTTTTCTCTATGAATCTTCCTGATGTTGAGATCCTTGATACTCTACGCATTAAGCAATCTCAGGTAAGTAATTACAACTTAAATTTTTGAACTTTTATAATTATTAAGTAGAATAATATGTATGCATTTTTTAACAAGTTTCAATTTAATAATGAATTACTGATACTTTTAAATAATTAGTGTCCACACCAACCAGACAATGTGACATGTGGATACTACATAATGAGGATGTTGAAGGATTTGATTGAACATGCGAGTCCCGGACATTACTTGAGAACGATATTATTAATTAAAATTTATAAATTATTTTTGCAACCATATATATTAATGTAATCAAATAATTAATTAATATATTTTACTTTATATTTTTTGCAGCTAACAAATACGTCATATACAGAGGCACAAATTGATGAGTTGCGACAAGAATGGGCGACATATATGTTACCAATAATTCAAAGTAATCGACCTCGTTGATAGGTTTTTTTTTATATTTTACCTCTTTCTTTATACATAATGCAATATTTGTTAATTTTGAATATGTTTAACAAATATTGTATTTGGTTTTTTTATTTTTTACCTCTTTCTTCATACACAATGCAATATTTGTTAATTTTGAATATGTCTAACAAATATTGTATTTCTTGTACATGTCTAACAAATATATGTCTAATAAATTTTGTGTTTCTTGCATATTTTTATTTTATTAATTATGTCAATTTTAATTTAAATTAATATTAAATTTATTTCAATTTAATTAATTATTAAATTAATATTAAAATATTTTCAATTTAATTAATTATTAAATCAATTTAAATTTGAATTAAAATCATGTTGTACCCCCTGATTTTCCACGGGCTGATTAGTAGGCCGAGCTTCGGACTAATCATGGTTAGTCCATAAGCATCCCCCAGGTCGGAGGTCCTGTCTTGAGGCCGCCCCCCATTACCTCGAGTAATCCTCAAGGACTCGCCAAGACTCCCAAGACTAGAGCAAGGAATCGGAAGGCCGAAGGTCGGGTCAGATGCACAGCTAGTGGTACGAGCTAGATATGGAGGCTACGACCCCTTGTAAAGTCAACACACGCAAGATAAACGTGCATATATCTGACATCACGTGTCCGATATTTTCCTGTCTTCTCGGACACGCTGCAGGAACGTGCGCATTCAGACACCCACGGCTGGGTTGGGCCGTGCGGCCCATTATCTCCTTACCTATCGATTTGACCACACTTACGTGTCAGGTTTAGGAATTAATCATGAATGTCACAGAGTTGATATGACAAATAAGAAGGTCACAGAATGACCTCCTTACCAACTTCCAGGTGCCTTCTCCTATAAATATGGAGACCTTGGGAGTTGATAAGGGTTGGAAAACAATAGTCTCTATAGAGATATACTTTGTAACCAAATACCCAGAATATATCAATAATATTGACTAGTGGAGTAGAAGGATTTTAACCTTTGAACCACTTAAAAACGTGCCTGGAGTCACCTATTTCATCCTCTAAGATCTTATATTTGTTATAGTTCTACATTCAGCATTAATCCCCTTCTCTCCTTCTCTTAATTACTTGTTGGCGAAGAACTGCGTCAACACATTTCAATTTAATTAATTATTAAATCAAATTTAAATAATGTTTGACTTTCAACCTCTCCCACTGGGAGACACCTCTCCCAATGGGAGACGTGAGACCTATACCTACAATGACCCCGCCTACAACGTCTTTCCAATTGGGAGACATTGTAGACTTTCAATGTCTCCCAAATAAAGTCATAAAACTCCTATTTTTTTGTATTGATCATATCCAGATAAGAGTTGATACGATGGTATAACTGTAATTTGGGAATTTTAGAAGAATTTTATTCTTTGGGACAAGTATGCAATTATATGATAATTAAGGTTAATAATTAATTTTGAATTAATTATTAATTTTCAAAAATATATTTATTAATTGAAATATGTAAATTTCTAATTTCATATAAATAAATTTTTTGAAATTAATTATTTTATTTGAGTGGGAGAAAATAAAATTGGCAAGTCAAAAATAGTTTTTGATTTATTGAATTTTAAATATACAATGATAATGATGATCATCAATTTGAATTTTAAATTTTAAATTTAAATTTTGAAATATAGTTGTCATCTTTTCCATAAAAAGATTAATACCTTATTTTGTGGAAGATTGATTTTAGTTACATAATTAAATAAAAGAAAAATGCAACATCCCTGAAAAGAGATATACAGTACACACATGACACGGTCCAAGGACTGTGTCATGCGTGTATCAATATTATGATATTATATCAGTGTTGTTTTTATTTTAAATATTGAATTAATTGATAATTTGAAATTTTCTTCTTCAAATTTGGTAAGTTAGATATTTACCTAAATCAATTCCTATCATCATTATGTTATTATTATTATATTACAATTATTATTAGGAATAATATGGTAATATAAATCTCTATATATATGACATAGAAGAAGAAGAGCAAATACACAATAATACAACACAATACACAATTCATAATAGTTCTCAGAGATTTTGTCAGACATTACTCTTTCTTCTTCTTCTTCTTCTTCTTTATTCTAGTCATTCTTAGACCATAATCCAAGTTCTCATGTGTTGAGAAATACTTGTGATTCCTAAAATTGCAAACCCATCTTCTCTGTGTGCCCACACACATCTCGAGGTGTAGAGAACACTCCAGAAGATCTTGGTTTGAGTGCTCAAAGCTTTGGATAGGAAGATAAAAATATATAAAAAAAGACTCAAGGCCACTTGATAGGCTTCAAGAGGTAATTGTTTATGTTCTTGAATTTTTGTGTGTTTATATGTTATATATAAATATATTGTATATTTATATATTTGTTGCATGATTAATAATGTTGTATGTGAATATTACTGGATTGTTCTCTTGTTCATATAAACTGTTTATATGAGTGATGAATTTTTTTTTATTGTTGTGTTACTAAAACAATGGGCCCACCACGCCAATTTCGTTGCGTGCTCTGAATGTTTTCCAACAGTTGAATATTCGGGGTAGGAGATAATCTCTCCACAACCGGTTAGGTGTTCACCCTTGGTGGGGGTGTCGTTTCTTGGGTTATAAGAAATAAACATGTATATATCACTCAACCATAGAGTCCGAATTTGTAGCTTTAGCGACATCCAATAAAGAGGTCGATTGGATAAGAGATCTCTTGATGGAGATACCAAATACCATGGGTGACGTATCGAAGATTTCGATACATGTGATAATCAAGTCATTTTTATTAGAGCATACAATAAGATATATAATGGGAATTCTAGACATATAAGTCTAAGACATGACTATGTGAGGGAATTGATTAGTAAGAGTATCAATTTCAGATGTGAAATCTTATGAGAACTTAGAAGATCCGTTTACCAAACCTCTGGGGAGAGATTTGGTGAGTTCCAAAAATAGAGGGATGAGACTAAAACTCCTTGAACAATAGATTCTCTAATGATGGTAACCTAGCTCAAACCTTGTATACATCAAGTGTAGAGTTCAATGGGTAAGAACAAGTTATTGATAAGGGAACAATTTCAACATTAACAAATTAAAGGTCCCATCAAGAATTAGTTAATATTGGTTGCTACTAGGCATGAGTGTTAAGACATAGGATTTTAATTAAATTCAGTTGAAGATCAACAAGTAGCTCTAAAGGTAGCAAATATGTTGTAAGAATTTCACCTATGTGAACCTAGAGGTGGTGCCGTCTCTTAAGAGAGTAGGAGTTTTCTCTCTGGATGGTTCATAAATGGATCAAGCACAAGGACATAAAAGTGCTAAGCGTGAAAAGTAAGAAATACATGAGTAATCAGATGAAGGTGGGTGAGACATTACCAATTTTTATCACTAGGAATGTTGGGTTCGATCTTTTAAGAATACCCTAGCATTTCGGTAAAAGCTTTGTAGTGTTTTGCAATTAAATAAAGTTCAAACCCAAAAGATACTTTATTTTATGCACTAATATTGTTTAGCTAGAGGATTGATGATGTATTTAATCATGTGAGGGATTTTTATGATTGGTTAAATACATGGTGTAATTGGT
Organism: Humulus lupulus; assembly: GCF_963169125.1. Lineage (NCBI taxonomy): Eukaryota > Viridiplantae > Streptophyta > Magnoliopsida > Rosales > Cannabaceae > Humulus > Humulus lupulus. Next base: position 74,683,497 of record NC_084794.1, on the reverse strand, counting down.
TAGACACGGAGATGAGCAAAAATCATAACGATTTCACTAAAGTCAACATGTAAGAGTTGAATTTCGTTTTAGGCATTTATAAATAATCCTTTTGAGTCCAAAGTATTTATTTGAAGCATGTAAGAGTACCCAAAATTTTTGGAAGCATTTGGGAATGTTTTGAGACAAGTTTTGGAGCTCCAAGTCAGAGGGATCGATGTTGCATCACCACTAGGAGGCGACGCGTCGCTCATCTCTGAAGAGACTACCCAGGCGATGCATCACCTGCTGCTAGGTGATGTATCACTTGGAAGGCAATGCATTGCCTAGTACCAGGTGATGTGTCCCCTAGGTCATCCATACGAGTCGGTACAATGACATGTTTTGGCTCAGAAATTAAAATTAAAATGCTCTATTCTCATTGGTTGAGTCTAATGAGGGTTCTTATACCATTTAAAGGGTTCATTTGAGTTAATTGGTGACTTGATCAATCTCCTCTCTCTATCTCTCTCTCTCTCAAAAATCCTCTCTCTCTCTGGCGTTCAAGATTACTAGTTTTCTCCACGATCTTCATCAAGAAAGCTTGACTTGCATGAAGCTCCAAGGCTTGTGAATCCCAATCTCATTCAATTGCTATATCTTCAAGCAATCTCATGGAGGAGGCTAGGAATAGAGATTTTTGGACAACAAATCTTCATTTGTGTGAAGCCTTGTTACATTTTGTGGTTCACATAAAATCATAGACTAGTGATTTTATGTGTCAAGGTTCTTCAGCAACAAAAGTCAATTCTACACTTGTTTATTTGTGTTATGTACTTTGTAATATTCTTCCATTAGAGTTTAGATTAACATTGTTTATTTATTTGAGTTGTAATATACAAAACTAAGGTTGTAGCCTCTAATCCCCAATAATAGAAGTGGTTCTTGCTACCGGTGCATATGTGTCAAAGTAATCTATTCCCTCCTTTTGTTTGAATCACTTGGCTACTAGTCTAGCCTTAGAGGTTTGTATAGTGCCATAGGTGTGGTATTTTATTCTAAATACTCATTTGCACCCAATTGGTTTAGATCATTTTGGAAGGTCAACCGATTCCCAAATGTGGTTAGAAATAATTGAATCAATTTAATCATTTATTGCTACTTCCAAAAAGCGGAGTCTCTTGAGGACATAAGTTTGTTGAAAGTTTTGGGATCATCTTATAATTAAAGTACTATTGGATACCACCAAGTAACTTCCTCATTATTTCCTTCTATAAGATATAGTGTCTCTACTTGAGAGCACTTCTCACTTGATCCTAAGCCTTTGGCTTCTTCTAGACAATAAATGTTACTCACCAACCATTTTAGAAGTCTCCTCTTGAGGCTCTCTTAATTGAATAGGTTCTTTTGATTTATTGTCATCACAAGACATGTGCTTAAATAACTTATCCTTGATTCATTTATCACATTAGACTCCAAGTGTAGCAATCTTGTAGCTCTTAGATCCAACTTGGTCCTTTTAGGATCTGTACTCTTGCATTAAGCAAGACACCCCCACACATTAAGATAACCAATATTTGGTTTTTTTCCTTTCCATAACTCATATGGACATATTTGTTTTTCTTCATGGGAATACAATTCAAAATATGACATGAAGATAACAAGGCTTCACCCCCACACATTAAAACTCAATTTTGAATGTAATATCATAGCATTAATCATCTCAAGAAATGCTCTATTTTTCCATTTTGCTATACCATTTTGTTGTGGAGTATATGAGGTAGTACATTCATGTATTATTCCATGCTCTTCACATAATATGTTGAAATCATTTGAAAAATATTCACCACCCTTATCACTTCTAAGCACTTTTATTTTCCTTTCACATTGATTATCAACCGCTTTACAATCTTAAAATACTTTAAATGCTTCATCTTTGTTCTCAAGCTAATATACATATGTGAACTTAGAGCAATCATCTATGAAGGTAATATAATTTCTACTTCCTCCTCTAGTCAACATGTTATTTAGTTCACATAAAGCAGTATGCATCAAATATAACAATTTAGCGTTTCTATCAACAGTTGGAAAATATTTCTTAACCATTTTAGATTTTACATATAGTTCACACTTATCATGCTCAACATTATCACAATTAATCAATCCACATTAAATTGCTCTTTTAATTGTGTTAAATCTTCTATGTGCAAGTCTAACATGCCACAATATAATAGAATTTGAGAGTCAAGCATATAACAAGAAGAACTAGAAGCTTTATTGTTCATATTATCAATGGAGGTACAAAGATTAAACATGCCATAACAAGCATATACCTTCTCCACAAAAATGATCCCGTGGAGGAGGTCCTTTGGTATTTTGATGAGTTGGTCACGACTCACCTTCCGACTAGTTCCTCAAGAGGTAATGGTCGTAAATGACATACTCCCAGTAACAAAAATGACGAGAATTGGACTCGAGCTCCCGAGTAAGGCTAAACAACATAGTAATTTATGCTGCGTGTCAAATATTGAAAACACAAACAACAATTATTATGAGTCTTAAGGATATTATGTGGCATCTTACATTTTCTTCAATATGTAGCTTATCTATTTTGTGAGAGTTTCATATTTTTATTTATTATTCAATAAAAATGAATTGACATTTCATTCCAAAATGTAAGTTTAAAAATATATTCATTTGTAACTGAAAATATGAACAAAGCTATTCAAATATATCTTATTTAATTCTAATACTTAACAATTTAATATTCTCTTTTATCTAATTTGTGATTATTTCAGATTTAGGAAGTCTTTTAAGTATTTATTTTTATATTATTCTAACTTTTTAATATATATATTAATAATAAGAGTAATTATTAACCTATACATTAATAGGTAACTTCTGTATCCCACCCTTTCGATTAATTATGAATAGTAATCATAATAATTAAAGAAAATTCCTATCTATGTAATTAACGTAGTGCTATACAATATGTAACTTCCTATCATCTCCCCACTCTTTCTAATAATAATCTATATCTATATGCAACCAATTCCTAGTAACGGCCTAATAATAAATTACATAAAACACTACAATTAATAATGAATGCTCCAGCTCTCTCAAGTTAATGAATCTGATATTGATAATTTTTTAATTATTATTTGGTTTCTTGGTTTATTGTTAAAGAAAAAAAAACCCAAAAGGGATGGAGAGCTATAAAAAAGAAGCAAAGACAAATGAATAATATATGACACCCTATTCATCATCGGCTATATATATTGATATATTTGAGATGTAGAGAAATGAAAGAAGAAGAGAAAGATGATGGATAAAGTTATTAGTTTGGTGATGGATGGCCATAATAATGTTATGAAAAAAAGCCAGCTCTAATCTATGCTTGTTGTGTATATTTCAGGTGATGAAACATGAGAGACACGACCAAGGATAACATCGGCATCATCAGGAACACCCTCTGCCATAACCAGTGTTATATTTTTATGTGCTTAAAGTTCTGGTTAATTTAGAAAATGTGAGTAGATTTATATCATTCGTTAATGAAAATAGTACGATTAGAAAATGGAAATGTATGAATGATATTTGTATGCAAAGGTCGACTTCTATAAATTGATCTTATAAATATATATATTGCACGTATTAGTCAACTTTATATATCCATAATTTTTATAATTTCTCTTTTTTGGTCGTGAAGCTAGACTCTGGAACATACAAAACTATAGAGTCAAGACTAGGATTAATGTTTTGCAAAGAAACAATAAAAAGTAAAAAATCTAAGCACATATAAGAATTCATCATTGTTTTCATTATATATATTTATTAACTGTGGAAAAAAAATCAAATGAATCAGCTTTATTGTACATATATATATATCATTGTTTTTTCTTCTATACCATAATTAATAGATATTGGATAAGGCATTGCTGGAGAAAAAAAAAAACATTCTAGCAAAGAAGGTGAATTATTTTTGTGATCCTAAGCATAACAATATAACTTTTCCATATTTTTTGTTATCTGATTATTTTTTTCGTTCTTATTTTCTTAAATCTCTTATAAGTACATATATGACGTTTTACTGCATTGTATATTTATTACATTTATTATATTAATATCTCTTTTGAAATTATTGTAAATATCATTTTTATTGTATTTTTTCATTAGCATTGAGTACTCTTTTGTGTGTGTGTTTATTTATTGGTCTTGATGATGTTTTTCGTCAACTAAAAATAAGAGCAATTAAGTAAGAAAAGACAAAGATTTTAACGTGGTTCAGCAGTTAAAATCTGCCTACGTCCACGAGTCACTTTTATTAAACTTTGCGTGAAAGCTTCAAAGAAGAGTGATTTCACATAGTGTTTCTCAGTACAAAATAGCATCCTCTTACAAATGACTATTCTCAGACTATTTATAGGTCTGGTTACTAGAATTCTCCCTTAATTTTAGGCATATTATAAGATACAAATCAAGTCTAAATTGGGGCAACAAATCTTGTAGTATAAACACAATCGATCGTATTTATTGCGAACAAATATCCCTAAATAATAGGGTTGACTGCACATTTTGGAATAAATCCCCTGATCATATGGATTTCCTAATAGCATCTTCATGCATTAATTAAGCGCGTCTTCAAGCTTGATGCTATTCCAACATGCTTTCGAGATCACACATAGCTTCGAGCTCATCATTCCAGTTGTCGCTACCTCCTTGCTCGATTGGTCTTTTAGACTCATCTTTTGGAGAACTCTTGTTGCCTTCAAGCTTGCTACTCATGCTTGAGCACTGATGACATAGCTTTGGAACTTCGTGAAAAATTATACAAGTATAATGTTAACACTTGTTAATCCCGAGCTTACACTTTACGAGCCTACATTTCAAGGTTGTTTATTTATTCTCGAAATTTGGGTGAACCATTTTCCCCTCAAAAGTGTTGGCTTGAATCCCATGCGAAGGAAACTTTTGTACTTCACCTTCAAAAAACGTTGTTGTAATGCCCTACTAATCAGGGATCATTACGACGTGTGTTTAAAATAGTGTTGGACTCGCTAAACGAGTCATTTGGACTAAAATATGTGATTAAGTAACTAATAGCTCATGTATTAAAAAATTTGGTCAAGGAATAAACATTTTCACTCAAAGGTTTTAGTCTTTACATGGGATCCCAAAATAGGAGTTTAAAAGTTCTTTACAACTCAACAGATTACAAAATAAGCCGACCAAAGCGGCAAAACATGGTCTAACCCTAGTTCCTCTGCGAACTCTCGGCCATGGTGGTCGAGCAGATTGGATATGTACACACCATCCATAATGCTCTCCAACTCATGGTTGGCCAAACTTCTCCTTACCTTTACCTGCACCACATAGCACCCGTGAGCCAAGGCTCAGCAAGAAAACTTAATTAAACAGATTCAGATAGTCAACGGAATATAAACAACATGCTTAGTAGTAATAGTTGTAATAAAGTGGACACATTATGCAAGTATGTGACCACAGAGTCACACAAGTGTGTATCACCCTTCTATTTATTCAAGTGGAATCCAAGCCAGACAAGTGCATAATGCACTCTCAGGGTGGCCTCGCCATAGCGGCCTGCGGTCTGCACGCATAGTGCCGACCATGACTAATAAGTCATACCGGGGCTAGCTGTCCTAGGATATGGGACTATATAGCCACCCCGAGGCCCAGTTCCCTATCCACTATATAACCAGCCTTAGAGCTAGCCCAGCATACCTGGTGCTTTATTTTCCAACGACCATAATATCGATCAAGCGTATACCACACTCCTGATTAGGCCTAACCATATCAACATGCACTCAGTGTGCTATTGCTGACCTTGACTTATATGTCAACCCTTTCGACCAGCGCTCAACGCGCTATTGCCGTCCTTGACTTATAAGTCAAGCCTTTTCGATCAGACAATACAGACGAGGATACATCATTAAACAATTATCCAAATACCGAGCATTCAAACATGCTTAAAAAAACAATCACAGGCATAATTATAATCATGCTCATTCGCAGGGGCCCGAGCCCTAATTATAATCATGTTCAGCAATCGAGCCAAGCCCTAACCACATATGCCACATATTGGGTGCAGTTTTCTTACCTTGAGCATTGTGTGATTAAATAAATAACCCCGAACATTATCCCTGATCTGAGCCTTGTGGAAACCCTAGTCAAAATACAGGTATACGTTCATCAGAAATTAACCCCAGAACCCGAGTTCCAAACTAAACTCTAACTCCCAAAATCATTGTTCCCAGTTAAAGGGGCGCTAAAAATGTTCCCAAAGCCCCCAAGCGGGCTACCAAATCGGATTCCTGATCCCTCGAGCCTAGCCCTTAAAATTTAGCAAATTGGCATTTTGGGGCCCCTAACGTGGTCGCGCTCTAGAAAGTTTGGGGTTTCCAGGGCATTGGTGCAGTTGTGCCAACCCTTGGCGCTGTTGCGCCCCTCAACTCTAGACCCAAATAAAATTTCAATTCTGCTCGCTTTAGGACACCAGCGCGGTCGCGCTAGGTCACCAAAAACTAAAAAACGACCCATAATACAACTGTTCTTCTCCAAATTTGCACCCTTACAATTTCTAAGATTTCTAACCCACAATTTCAACCCAAACCAGTATTTCCTATGAGATTCAGACAATAAAACATTCCACACAACCTCGATAAATTCATAATAGCATCAAATCATCATAAGAATACATCAAGACCCCCTTAAAACTTAGAATTGTAAATTTAGAATCCCAAGCTTTAATCTTAACCTAGTAAATTTAAGCTTGTCATTCGTGATTTACAATTCTCTACAACAAAACACCCCTAGTAGCTGCCCTCTGCCTTGATTGTCACCACTTTCTTCAATTCTCAATGAAAATTTTCCTTTGCGCCTTGAAGTTCTTGGGAGCTTTTGAAAGTTATCCAAAATGAGAGAAGAGAGAGCTGAAAATGTAAGACCCACTCCCAAAGGCTGCTGCCACTTAACTAGTTAATGTGGTCAAATTACCACATTACCCCTTGCCCCAATTAACCTCTTAGTTTACTCCCGAGGGCAATTTATTCTTTTGGCATAATTCCCGCTAATCTCAAATAAGTCCATCAAACCAAATATTCATCTATTAATTTTCGCAACTCACTAATTCTTGGTAATTGACCAAATTGCCAAAACACCCCTAAGCTCATTGTAATGCCCAAAAATCCATAATGAGGTTCAATGGTCGAATTTGTAGGCCGGGAGGGCCATAATTTATTTATTATGCCGTTAAATGATTATATGCATGATTATGTGAATTATATTATTATATGATGATAAATGCATGGATGTGGGTCCACCTTTCATTATAAGGGTATTTTGGTTATTTTTCCCGTTGAGGGCATATTTGTATATTTTCATGCATGTTGGTGATTTATGATGAGGCCACATTATAATGTGGATTCATTCAAGCTATTCGACATGAGATGATCTTTGAATGCAAGTTAGTGGTTTGGTCATAACGGGGATAATTTCAGCGCTCGAGGTGAGTCTCGGGGTAATTTGATGATTAGTACATTGCCGGAAATTAAAGGGTAATGGGATATGATTTATTAGAATTTGAGAATATTGGGAATAACGGGAATTTGAGGATGTTAATTATGATTAACGAGATAGACAGGAAATGACGATTTTTCCCTTGCTTGCCTTGAAAGGGTTTTATTTAACCTAGGGCCATTTTGGCCATTTGACCAAGGGTTTTATTCAACTAGAAGGGTTTGGATTAAACTTAACCAAAAATAGAGCTCATCTTCCTCTTCTGATCTTCCTTTTCTTCCTTTTTCTTTTGAAATTTTGAAGCTCCAATTGAGGATTCAAGCTAGGGAATCAAGCCTTGAGGGTCTAGGATTGTGTTCTACCATTGAAGAGGGTTTAATCTTGAGCTTGAGGTAAGAATTCAGCCATGGAAACTCTGGTTTATACTCTGTTTTTCTATTAGTTTTCAGCTGGAACTTTGGATTGGATAATTGAGAATTCATTGAAGTTTTTGGCAAAGTTTGGTTGGGTTTTGATGCCTATGACTTGTAGGATTGGTTTTTGGGTTCATTTGTGAGTTTGGTTGAGGTTTGGAATCAGTTCTTGAAGTTTGGAGATTGGAGAAATCCAAGGGGAAAAACCAGGGTTGAATCACCCTGGTTCTAGCACTACAACACTGTTTAGGGCATATCAGCCCTGCTTGTAGCACCATGGCACCAGGGATAGTGCTGTAGCAACACCGTTGTTTTTCCAGCGTACTATTTTGGGTACTTTTAAGGGTTTTTGGCTCGAGTTTTCAATTCCTAAGGCTCGAGATCAAATCTACTAACCGTTTGAGTACGATTCGAGGTCCCGGGAGTGAGGTTTAGATCACGAACCTCTTATTATTTATTTTATTGATGGGGGGCTTATATTTGGTTATGACTAGGTGACCACTAAGGGATAAAAGGATCGATCATTCTCAAGGGTCGTTTTTAACTTGTTTCATGCTCGAACTAGAGGTAACAAAACTGCACCAAGTATGTGACATGCATGGTTAAGCATGTTGAGTTCTCTATATGTGCACATTGATTGCATATTAAATGCTTAGTAGTTTCGCTTATCTGTTTATGGCACTGGCCTATATTGTCAGTATTGATTGTGAAGCTGTGACTTATTAGTCAAGTTCGGCAATGGTACTGAGCACTGGTCGTATGGTATTGGCTTATGAGTCAAGAACGGTATTAGCGTGTTTAACGCAAGCCAAAAATATTAGATCTAATCGACATAAGCATTGTCGTCATAATCATGAAATGCTTGACTAACCTTAAGTTTGATGAAAAAAAAAGCGCTTGTCTAGTCTAAAGGCTAGTTACTTAGAGCCAGGGCCAGAAGGCCCATGTGACTGCATCGTCACATGGCTAAGGGTGCGGAGCCCAAGTTTGTGACTCACTCATCAGTCACCAATCTAATTCAAGTTCGTGACTCCATAGTCATTCATCTGGTTTACGTTCGTGACTTACTCATCAGTCACTTAGCTGATTAGGGCTATAAGATCCAGCATGATTATTAGAATCTCGATACCATCTGATTAGGGCTACACGCCCCAACATGATTATCAGAATCTCAATATTATCTAATTAGGGCTACAAGCCCCAGTATGATTATCATAATCACCATTTGATATTGTATACATGCAATAATGAGTTTTCTTGTTGAGCCTTGGCTCACAGGTGCTATGTGGTGCTAGTAAAGGAAAAGAAAAGCTCACCCAGCCTTGAGTGGAGAGCTTAGGTGGTGATGTGTACATATGCGGCCGCTTGACCACCACGGCCAAGGTGTTTCTCAGAGGAACTAGGGGTTAACCCTATTTTTTTCGCTTAGGTCGACGAGTTAAAATTTGTACATTGTAATGACCATTTTGGATTGTAAATAACTTGTAAACATTTTTATGGGCCCATGTATTGTTTTATGTTTTAAATAAAATATATCATTTCCTTTTGATGAAGATTTTTCACCTTAGCCTAGGAATAACACCTAGATGCACGTTTATAACCTAATGACTCGTTTAGCGAGTAAAGCACAAGTTAAAGTTCACAGTAACGGTCTTGGAGTAACCAGGGCGTTACAACTTGGTATCAGAGCGTGCCAAGGTTTAGGGTTCCTGTAGACTGGATGGGCATGTACACTCACCAGTGAAGACAAGCTCGACTCATGATTTAGTAATTATTTATGTGGTTATATGTTTAACTACTTAAATAGAATATAAATGCTTTACCTATCTACATATGATGCATTAATAAGGCTAGCCCTTGACTACTGCATCATCAGCAATAATGTGCTTATTAGTACTGATATTGCTAGAACATACTTATTAGTATTGTTCATTGTGAATTATTAATTGATACGTGTTAAATGATAAATTCTATGATCATGTATCCATTTGTATATCTGTATGACTATGGAATAAGGGTGATTATATGTTGATCTTGGACCGTGAGGCAGCAAGAGGTTTAGTTATCATGTCCTAACTGGCCGCATTGACTATTGCAGCAAGGTTTAAGTTGATAAAAATGATTCCAAGACAGACAGATTTACCAGCTGGCTAGGAAGATCGTAGCCAGAATAACAGACAGGGTCAAGAGAATGTCTAGAATCAGATTCCGCAGCTAGCTCCTAATAACTAGTAGCAGTTGTTTAATGACTTACAGGCCAGAGTATTGAGGCAGGAAGAAGAAATTTGCCTCCTAAGAGAACAACAGGTTCCTGCAGGGACTAGTTTACCAGAGGCACCACCTGTATCGATGCCAACAGTTGAGTAGCTGCCTAAGGTTGGAAGTAAATGGGAATCTCTTTATGAAAGGTTCAAGAAACGACAACCTCCAGTTTTTTAGGGTAGTGCAGATCCAGCTAAGGCTAAGCAATGGATGAGTATGATTACCACCATCATTGTCTCCATGAGGGTGCCTGGTAATGAGAGGGTGGCCTGTGCCACGTACATGTTTTGGGAGGATGCCCGAATTTGGTGGGAGGTTATATCCCATACCAGAAATGTCAATGCCCTGAGTTGGGAAGAGTTTCAGACTCTGTTCAACGAGAAGTACTATAATGATGCCATTAGGGCTACAAAATCTAAAGAGTTCATCAGATTACTTCAGGGAAGTTTATCAGTGACTGAGTATGCTCTGAAGTTTGATAGATCGGCAAAGTTTTCCATGGAGCTGGTGTCCACTGATGGGACCAGAAGAGAGAGATTTCTCCAGGGGCTACAACCTAGATTAGCCCGGGATGTTCGTATCACCACTGTGGCTGGAGTTACTACTTATGCACAGGTGGTGGAGAAGGCGCTCACAGCTGAGAGCGCAGAAAAATAAGATCTGGTGGGACAATGCCGCCAGAAAAGAGTTGAGGAGGACATGTCCTCCATTTGTGGGTTCAGGTAGGGGTGGAGGCCCTAGTGATCAGAAGAGAAAGGTTCTTGATATCTTCCTTGCTCTAGGTCCTGACAGGCAACCACATGGTATTACAATTGGCCGCCAGGGTGGAAATGAGACCTGGAAGACTTATCTAGAGTGCCCTAGGTGCAAGGGTCACCATTTGGGGGAGTGTAGGGCAAAGGCCTGGTTCTTATGTGGGGTAGTGGGTCATTTCAAGAAAGATTGCCCTAAGAAAAGAAAGGAAGAACCCAGGAAGGTGGATAGCTTGACCCCAGTTCGAGTGTTCGCATTGACTCAAGTAGAAGCTGAGGCTTCACTCTCAATAGTTACAGGTCAGCTTCTTAGTGCTGGAACCCCTTATACTGTTTTGATTGATTTTGGTACTACACATTCTTTTGTTGCTAGTAGAATTATTGATGGACTGTGTAGACCATGTGATTATTATGTTGTGAGGTTCGGAACCTTATTACCCACTGGGGAGTTAGTAGTATCCAGGAGATGGGTCAGATCTTTGCCAGTGATAGTGGAGGGAAGAGAGTTGTCAATGGATTTGATAGAGTTAGTTATGACTGACTTTGACATGATTCTGGGGATGGATTGGTTAGTGAAGTATGGGGCAACCATAGATTGCAGAAGAAAGATGGTCACCTTTGAGCCTAAAGGTGAGGATCATTTTGTGTTTGTTGGTACTGTGCATGGACCTTGCATACCTATAATATCTGTTTTGAGGGCTAGAGACCTATTGGAAGGAGGTTGCATAGGATTCTTAGCCAATGTGGTTGACACCACCCACGTCATGCCAGTGAGACCAGGAGACCACACTAGTCTGTGAGTTTCTGGATGTGTTTCCTGAAGATTTACCAGGGTTGCTACCACATAGAGAGATTGAATTTGTGATAGAACTGGCACCAGGGACGGAGACAGTGTCTAGAGAACCTTACAGATGGCCCCAATAGAGTTAAAAGAATTGAAAGTACAGTTACAAGAGCTGTTAGACTTAGGTTTTATCTGATCTAGTTTCTCACCTTGGGGTGTGCCAGTTCTGTTTGTGAAGAAGAAGGATGGTTCTCTGATGATGTGTAATGATTACAGAGAATTGAATAAGTTAACAATTAAGAACAAGTATCCTCTACCAAGGAGAGATGATTTTTTTTATCAGTTGCAAGGTGAAAGGGTATTATCAAAGAAAGACCTTCGTTCTGGTTATCATCAGTTGAGGGTCAAGGAGGGAGACATACCAAAGACTGCTTTTCACACTAGATATGGGCATTATGAGTTCTTAGTCATGTCCTTTGGATTGACTAATGCCCCGGCAACTTTTATGGATTTAATGAACAGAGTGTTCAAGGATTATTTTGACCAGCTTGTGATCGTCTTCATCGATCATATTTTGGTTTATTCTCAGTCAGAGTCAGAACATGAGCAACATCTGAGGTTGGTTCTATAGAGACAAAGGGAGCACAGATTATTTGCAAAGTTCAAGAAATGTGAGTTCTAATTATCTCAGGTATCTTTCCTTGGGCACATTGTTAGTAAGGAGGGGATTAAAGTAGATCCAGCCAAGATTAAGGTGGTTAGAGATTGTCCAAGGCCAAAGAATGCTTCAGAGGTGAGAAGTTTCCTTGGATTTCCAGGTTATTGTAGATGTTTTGTGGAAGGGTTCTCTAAGATTGCTACTTCGTTGACTGAGCTAACATGCAAGAATAAGAAGTTTGTGTGGTCAGACAGGTGTGAGAACAACTTCCAGGAACTGAAGCAAAGGTTGATTACAGCTCTAGTTCTGAGTCTTTCAATAGATCAGGCGAATTATGTGATATACTGTGATGCCTCACATCAAGGTTTCAGTTGTGTCCTGATGCAGTCAGGGAAGGTCATCGCTTATGCTTCACGTCTGCTGAAGGAGTATGAACAGAGATATCCCACTCATGATTTAGAGTTGGTGACTATGGTCTTTGCATTAAAGGTATGAAGGGATTACCTTTATGGGGAGAAGTGTGAGATTTACACTGACCATAAGAGCTTGAAGTACTTCTTCACGTAGAAAGATTTGAATATGAGACAAAGGAGTTGGCTGGAGTTAGTAAAAGATTATGATTGTGAGATTCTGTATCATACAGGAAAGGCCAACGTGGTAGCTGATGCTTTAAGCCGGAAAGGTCCGGGACCGATTTATAGAGTGAGGCTGATAGCCAGAGAGTTAGCAGAGGATATGACCAGAGCTGGTATAGAGTTGCTGGTGGGCCAGATGACCAATATTACGCTATAGTCTACACTGTTGGAAAGAATCAAGGATGGTCAGTTGGGTGATCCACAACTGATCAAGATCAGAGATGATGTTTTAGTTGGAGTGTCCAGAGATTACACAGTGTCTGAGATGGGCTTGTTAAGATACAAGGGTCAGATATGTGTTCCGTTAGACACTGCTATGAGGTGAGAGATTCCGGATGAATCTCATACTACTCCTTATTCTTTGCATCCAGACACCACAAAGATGTATCAGGATGTGAGATTATATTGGTGGCCTAGGATGAAGAGGGTTGTAGTGGATTATGTGCCTAAGTGCTTGACATGTCAACAAGTCAAGCCTAAGCATCAGAGGCCAGCAGGGTTATTGCAGCCTCTAGACATCCCAGAGTGGAAATGGGATGACATCACGATGGAATTCATGGTGGGTTTACCCAGGACTATTGGTCAACATGATTCAGTTTGGGTTATTGTGGATCGCTACACCAAGTCAGCTCACTTCTTACCAGTGAGGACTACGTATACAGTTGACTAGTACGCAGATCTCTATGTGAGAGAGATTGTGCGCCTCCATGGAGCACTGAGGTCGATCGTGTCAGATCGGGACCCTACATTCACTTCCAAGTTTTGAGGAAGTTTACAGAAGGCCATGGGAACACAATTGAAGTTCAATACTTCTTAATATCCTCAAATAGATGGACAATCTGAGTGGATGTTCCATATATTAGAAGACATGCTGCGAGCATGTGTGCTGGACTTTGGTGGATCCTAGAGTAAGTATCTACCTTTGATAGAGTTTTCCTACAACAATAGTTATCAGTTTACCATTGGGGTGGCACCTTATGAGATGTTGTATGGTAGGAAATGCAGATCTCCCATTCATTGGGATTAGACAAGGGAAAGGAAATACTTGGGTCCTGAGGCAGTTCAGTGGACCAGTGAGGTCATTGAAAAGATTAGAGCTCGGATGCTCGCTTCTCAAAGTAGACAGAAAAGTTATGCAGATCCCAAGCGTAGGAACGTGGAGTTCCAAGTGGGAGACTACGTCTTCCTTAAAGTCTCGCCATGGAAAGGGGTGAGAAGATTTGGGAAGAAGGGCAAGTTAATCCCTAGATTTGTTGGTCCATTTGAGATCCTAGAAAGGATTGGTCAGGTGGCCTACAGGTTGGCCTAACCACCGGCATTGTCAGTCGTGCATAACGTATTTCATGTTTTAGCTCTTCAGAGGTATGTATCTGATGTGACTCATGTTTTTAGTTACGAAGATCTGTAGCTTGAGGCAGATCTCTCCTATGAGGAACAACCAGTCCAGATACTTGACAGAAAGGACAAGGTCCTAAGGAATAATACGATACCTTTGGTTAAGGTATTAAGGAGGAACAACGAGGTAAAGGAAGTGACCTAGGAGTTGGAGTCAGATATGTAGAATCAGTATCCCGAGTTGTTCAGGAAAATTTCGATGACGAAATTTCTATAAGGAAGGGATAGTTATAATGCCCCAAAATCCGTAATAAGGTTTAATGGTTAGATTTGTAGACCGGGAGGGCCATAATTGATTTATTATGCCATTAAATGATTATATGCATGATTATGTGAATTATATTATTATATGATGATAAATGCATGCATGTGGGTCCACTTTTCATTATAAGGGTATTTTGGTAATTTGGCCCGTTGAGGGCATATTTGTATATTTTCATGAATGTTGGTGATTTATGATGAGGCCACATTATAATGCGGATTCATTCGAGCTATTCGGCATGAGACGGTCTTTGAATGCAAGTTAGCAGTTTGGTCATAACAGGGATAATTTCGGGGCTCGGGGTGAGTCTCGAGGTAGTTTGATGATTAGTACAATGCCGGGAATTAAAGGGTAATGGGATATGATTTATTATCATTTGAGAATATTGGGAAGAACGAGAATTGGAGGACGTTAATTATGATTAACGTGATAGACGGGAAATGACGATTTTTCCCTTGCTAGCCTTGAAAGGGTTTTATTTAACCTAAGGGCATTTTGGTCATTTGACCAAGGGTTTTATTCAATTAGAAGGCTTTGGATTAAACTTAACCAAAAACAGAATTCACCTTCCTCTTCCTCCCGATCATCCTTTTCTTCATTTTTCTTTTGAAATTTTGAAGCTCCAATTGAGGATTCAAGCGAGGGAATCAAGCCTTGAGGGTCTAGGATTGTGTTCTACCATTGAAGAGGGTTTAATCTTGAGCTTGATGTAAGAATTCATCCATGGAAACTCTGGTTTATAATCTTTTTTTCTATTAGTTTTCAGCTGGAACTTTGGATTTGATAGTTGAGAATTCATTGAAGGTTTTGGCAAAGTTTGGTTGGGTTTTGATGCCTATGACTTGTAGGATTGGTTTTTGGGTTCATTTGTGAGTTTGGTTGAGGTTTGGAATCAATTCTTTAAGTTTGGAGAATGGAGAAATTGAAGGGAAAAATCCAGGGCTGAATCACCCTGGTTCTAGCGCTACAGCGCCCAAGGGCATGTCAGCCCTGCTTGTAGCGCCATGGCGCTAGGGGGGCAGCGCTGTAGCGCCACCCTATTTTTCCACGGTACTATTTTGGGTACTTTTAAGGGATTTTGGATTGGGGTTTCAATTCCTAAGGCTCGCGATCGAATCTACTAACCGTTTGAGTATGATTCGAGGTCCTGGGAGTGAGGTTTAGATCACGAACCTCTTATTATTGATTTTATTGATGGGAGCTTATATTTGGTTATGACCAGGTGACCGCTATGGGATCAAAGGATTGATAGTTCTCAAGGGTCATTTTTAACTTGTTTCACGCTCGAACCAGAGGTAAGAAAACTGCACACAGTATGTGACATGCATTGTTATTGATGAAGCATGTTGAGTGCTCTATATGTGCACATTGATTGTATATTAAATGCTTAGCCGTTTTTCTCATCTGTGTATGGCACTGACCTATGAGTCAGGAATCGGCAATGGTGTCAGTATTGATTGTGAAGCTGTGACTTATTAGTCAAGTTTGGCAGTGGCACTGAGCACTGGTCGTATGGTATTGGTTTATGAGTCAATAATGGTATTAGCGTTTTTAATCCAAGCCGAAAAGATTAGATCTAAACGACATAATCATTATCGTCATAATCATGAATGCTTGACTGACCTTAAGTTCGATGAAAACAAAAGCGCTTGTCTAGTCTAAATGTTAGTTACTTAGAGCTAGGGCCAGAAGGCCAAGGTGACTACATCGTCACATGGCTAAGGGTGCGAAGCCCAAGTTCGTGGCTCACTCATCAGTCACTTATCTGACTCAAGTTCGTGACTCCATAGTCACTCATATGGTTTAAGTTCATGACTTACTCATCAGTCACATATCTGATTAAGGCTATAAGCTCCTGCATGATTATTAGAATCTTGATACCATCCGATTAGGGCTACACACCCCATCATGATTATCAGAATCTCAATATTATCTGATTAGGGCTACAAGCCCCAGTATGATTATCATAATCGCCATTTGATATTGGATACATGCAATAATGAGTTTTCTTGTTGAGCCTTGGCTCACAGGTGCTATGTGGTGTAAGTAAAAGAAAAGAAAAGATCACCCAGCCTTGAGTGGAGAGCTTAGGTGGTGATGTGTACATATGCTACCGCTTGACCACCACGACCAAGGTGTTTCTCAGAGGAACTAGGGGTTAACCCTATTTTTGCCGCTTAGGTCGGTGAGTTAAAATTTGTACATTGTAATGACATTTTGGATTGTAAATAACTTGTAAACATTTTTATGGGCCCATGTATTTTTTTAAGTTTTAAATAAAATTTATCATTTCCTTTTGATGAAGATTTTTCACCTTAGCCTAGGAATAACACCTAGATGCACGTTTATAACCTAATGACTCATTTAGTGAGTAAAGCACAGGTTAAAGTTCACAGTAACAGTCTTGGAGTAACTAGGGTGTTACAACTTGGTATCATAGCATGCCAAGGTTTATGGTTCCTGTAGACTGGTTGGGCATGTACACTCACCACTGAAGACAAGATCGACTCATGGTTTTGTAACTATTTATGTGGTTATATGTTTAACTGCTTAAATAGAATATAAATGCTTTACCTGTCTACATATGATACATTAATAAGGCTGGGCCTTGACTACTGCATCATCAGCAAGAACATGCTTATTAGTACTGATATTGCTAGAACATACTTCTTAGTATTTTTCATTGTTAATTATTAACTGATACTTGTTAAATGCTAAATGTTATGATCATGTATCCATTTGTATATATGTATAATTGTTGAATATGGGTGATTATCTGTTTATCTTGGACCGTGAGGCGACAAGATGTTTAGTTATCACTGCCTAATTGGTCGCATTGGCTATTGTAGCAAGGTCTAAGTTGATAAGAATGATTCCAAGATAGACAGATTCACCAGCTGGCTAGGAAGATCAAGGCCAGAATAACAGACAAGGTCAAGAGAATGACCAGAATCAGATTCCACAGCCAGTTCCTGATAACTGGTAGCAGTTGTTTAATGACCTACAGGCCAGAGTATTGAGGCAGGAAGAAGAAATCTGCCACCTAAGACTACAAGAGGTTCCTACAGGGACCAGTTTACCAAAGGCACCACCTGTATCGGTGCTAGCAATTGAGCAGCTGCCTGAGGTTGGAAGTAAATGGGAACCTCTTTATGAAGGGTTCAGGAAACAACAACCTTCAGTTTTTTAGGGTAGTGCAGATCTAGCTAAGGCTGAGCAATGGATGAGTATGACTACCACCATCCTTGTTTTCATGAGGGTGTTTGGTAATGAGAGGGTGGCCTGTGCCACGTACATGTTTCGGGAGGATGCCCGAATTTGGTGGGAGGTTATATCCCAGACCAGAAATGTCAATGCCCTGATTTAGAAAGAGTTTTAGACTCTGTTCAACGAGAAGTACTATAATGATGCTATCAGTGGTGCAAAAGCTAAAGATTTCATCAAATTACTTCAGGGAAGTTTATCAGTGACTGAGTATGCTCTGAGTTAGCCTGTTAATAACACCTAGATGCACGTTTATAACCTAATGACTCATTTAGCGAGTAAAGCACGGTTTAAAGTTCACAGTGATGACCTTGGAGTACCCAGGGCATTACACTCACCACGAGCCGGGTATTGTACCCCGTTGTGACTTTTATGCTAACTTGCTCACTAGGATCTCCTTGTGCTGGGTAACTCAAATATATCCACATAATAATGTGGTAACCATTATAAATCACATATATTTACACTTATATCCTCAATGGGTGAAAATTATGTAATTACCATTCTAATAAGAAACGGGCACACACGCATGTTTAATACACCTAAACATGTAAACGTAGTCATATTATGATATAACTCACATAATAATTCAATTATTTCCCTCTTGGTCTCCTGATCAAGGAACTAAGACTTATTAGGGAAATTGGGGCGTTATAGTTCCCATCTACCACACTTAAGGATGGATGCTAAGAGTACTCGAGTATTCCCCTATTTGTCGCCATTTCTCAGGGTTAAACACAGCCCCCGGATCACCTTTTAACTCAAATCAAGGGCTTAGATTCCCTTTCGAATGCCACCTTTTTGCCTATTTAGACTCAGTCACCTTCTTCTTCTTCACTTTTGCCTTTTAGTTTTTAGCAATGAAAAATGAAAAACAGAGCTCTCATGCCCTCACATGTTATCTAAGCAAAAAAAGCAAAGCAAACGTGGTTCGTTCGGTTCCATCACCTCATTCCTACCTGCGATCTTCCAATCTACGATAGCTTCATTCCCAGGATCGACTTTGCGTAAGTTCTTCGAACCTCGTTTCTTTAATTTTCTTTTGTATATATGGCTATGTTTCCATGGATGAAAAAGAAAACTTTCCTTGTTGAAACCTTATATTGTATTTAGAAGTTTTTTTTTTTATCCACAAGGTGCATAATCTTGACGGGTAAGGATTTTTTTGGGAAAAAAATTGGTAAACGGCTGGTAAAAATGGCTTATTTTCTAAGTTATAGGGTAATAGAGTACATGTTTTGTGTAGTGTAAGGAATAGGGTTTTAATGCACATAACCCGATGACACCTTCTTTTTGGGTAACTGCCATATATTCCTAGAAATTAAGGATCCCCCAAATCAAAAATAACCGTCCCGCTCTTGTGTGAACTGTTGGGAAAACTTATTCAGGATCTTGTTTATTTTCATGTAAATCGTATATTAAATATATTAATATAAGAAAACCTAGAACATGTTTCTAAAATTGAATTCATACAGAGATAATGATAAGAACACTTACATTATTTTGCAACAGAATGATTTAGACCTTCCTTTAGTTTCTCTAACTCTTGTATCCTTTCTGTCGCAGGGTATCACCAAGAAACTGAATCGTTCTTCAATTTTCTTCATAGCCTTCCAAAGTACCCTTAGAATCACCTAGACTAGAGTGGGAAATTCTCAACACATGAGATAGATACAATAAGAAGAAGATATGAGAATATTAAGGTTTAGAAAAAGACTTTTTGTTGTAGAGAGATTCTAAAACCCTAGAATATGAAAAATAGATTTTTAGATCGTCTTTTGATCATCTATTTTCAACTCACTTAACATTCATTTTATAGGATCAATTAGGTTACTTATTTAATTAAAAAAATCAATAAAATAAGAGGAAAGTATCAGCCCTAGGTCAAAATTCCCATGGGCCATAGGCAAGTGAAGTTTCCCTTTTAATTATAATACTACTGGACTTAAAATCAAGGCCCGCATTAATTAATTATTTAAATCATTTATCAAATTAATTATTTATAGTTTGAACATTTATTTCAACTTATTTATTAATTTAGACACCAATTCATCTTAATTGATAAATCTGCCATAATTTCTCTTTTCTTCTCTAAAGTACATAACTCTATGAAATTATCCTAAATTGACCTGGTCAACTTTGATAATTCTAATTGATAATTAGATCAGTTAATTGAGACTATCTAGATGATTGTATCCAAGGTACCATGGGGATCATGGGCCTATGAAATCCTGCTCCAATAAGTTATCATAAATCTAACAAATAAATTTACTAACTTATTAATTCCTCATGACTCCACTAAAGATCCGGAATCACACTCTTGAATTCATAGAACGCTCTATATGCAATATAGATATGTTATTAAATATCTATTGTTACAACCATAATTATCACTCAATCCTCTATAGACGATCTACAATGAGATGAGACTAAAATATCATTTTACCCCTCATTGTATTTTATCCTTTAAACACTTTGTTCATTGTAAATGATATTTCAGTAAGCTAATATTAATTACTGAAATGAAATCTCTATCATTTAGCACCTTGAACCAAACTAAAAGGAAACTGTAATGCCCCGAAATTCCTAATGCAATTTAATGGCTGGATTAGTAGGTCGGGAGGGCTATAATTGTTTAACTATGCCATTAAATGATTATATGCATGTTTATGTGAATTATATTATAATATGATGTTATATGCATGCATGTGGGTCCACATTTGATTATTAGGGCATTTTGGTAATTTGGCCCGTTGAGGGCATATTTGTGTATTTTGGTGCATATTGTGATTTATGGATGAGATCCCAATATTATGGAGGTATATTCGAGCTATTCGGCATGAGGCAGTCTTATGTTGCAAATTAGCGGTTTTGTCATAACGGGGTCAATTATTGGGATATTGGATAATGAGAATGTTTATTTGATGATATATTGGGAGTTATTGAGATCAGGAGGAAATTCTGGGAGTTTTGACTATTTTGCCCCCGGGGATGTTTTTGGGACCCCGAGCATTAGGTTTTATTTGAGGTTACTTAAGCCTGAAGTAGTCTATCAGAAAGAACTGTACGTTAAAACACTTTTTCTCTCTCCCGTTAACCTTTGTGACCATTTGTGGCAATTTCGAAGAAATCTTGAGTTCTAGGATTCGAAATCAAGCAAGGATCGAGGCATAGCGATCCTAGGAAAGATTAGAAGCTTCTTGACCGAATGATTTATCGAGAAACAACCCAATCAAAGGTAATTCAAGCTTTAAGTTTTGAGTTTTAGAGTTTCTAAGCTTTGATTTGGATTTTATATATCGGTGAGTTTTTGATTCTTTTGAGCCTCAGGATTTGATGATTTTGGATCATTGGGAAGTTTGGTAACTTTGATTTTTGGATTTGGAGATGTTTAGGTATGTTTTTGGAAGGTTTAAAATGGGGAAAAACGAAGTTATGGCTGGTTCCCAGGTGGGGCCGCGACCCTGTTCTTGGGCGCCGCGGCCCAAGCTCGATGCTGAAGGAGGTGGAGTTTGGTGTGTGCTGGGGGCCGCGGCTCATGAGGGTTTTTGAGGCCAAATGAGTATTTTGATCATGGGAACTCAATTTTAGGCCTCGGGATCATTCCTACTACCCGGATTAGTGGGATTCGATGTCTCGGAGGCTAGGTCTTGGTTCGGGAACCTTTGTTATTCATTTTATTGATGGTATCCCATATTTGGTTATGACTAGGTGACCGCTAAAGGACTAAAAGTTAGATCATTCTCAAGGGTCGTTATTTTATTCATTCTCGCTCGAATCTGAGGTAAGAAAAATGCACCCTGTGTATCTGACATGCGTGGTTGTTACAAAGGCGTACTGGTTGATTAATGTGGACATTTTTTGCATATTAAATGCTTAGCAACTCCTGCTTACTTGTGTATGGCACTGACTAGTTAGAGTCGGCACTGGTCGCGTATTACTAACCTGAGAGTCAGAAACGGAATAAGCGTTATGAACGCAGGGCCGATAAAAGATTAGATCTAATCGATATCAACGTTGAATGACTCTAGGAGCATTAATGCTAGACCGACCCTAAGGTCGATGAAAATTATAAGCGTTTTTCTAGTCTAAGACTAGTTACTCAGAGCCAGGGTCTAAGGCCTAGGTGACTGTTTGTCACGTGGCTAGGGAGCGGAATCCCATGGTTGTGAGTCTATGGTCATGTGGTAGGTTATATTGGTGACTAGTTCATTGAACACCTATCTTGATAAGCTAGTGAAAGGATCACTTATTTGTAAAGCCCAGGTGACCTTATCGTCACATGGCTAATGGAAACGGAACCCACCTTAGTGACTTTTAAAACTGTAACTCCTCTATGTTGGACTAGAATTCCTGAATGATTATTATGATCATTGTTGATATTATATTTATGCAGATTTGTGTTTTCTTGCTAGGCTTTGGCTCATGGGTGCTATGTGGTGCAGGTAAAGGGAAAGAAAAGCTCACCCAACCTTGAGTGGAGAGCTTAGGTGGTGTTGTGTACATATGCGGCCGCTTGACCACCACGACCAAGGAGTTCTCAGGGGAACTGGGGGGTTTACCCTATTTCTGCTGCTTAGATCAGCGGGTTGTAAATTTTATAATGTAGTGACCATTTTGGATTGTAAATAACCAATAAATGTTTTTATGGGCCCATGAACACTTTTATGTTTTAAATAAAATATATCATTTCCTTTTTTATTGGTTTTCCACATTAGCCTGTTAATAACACCTAAAAGCACATTTTTAACCAAAGAACTCAAGTAGCGAGTTAAATTCACGGTTCAACGTTCACCATAACAGTCTTGGGGTAACCAGGGCATTACAGAAACCATCGTTTCACTTCTTCAGCAAAAGATATAGATGTTCATATCTATGATTAACACTCCCACTCAATTATACTACTAAGTTCCCAAGATGTAAGTATGGGCTAGTCCGTAGGGTAAGCTGGTAACGAACTAGCCAAAGAACTCAAATAATACAATCAGTTAGAATACTAACCACTTAGAATTGAGATTGAATTGACCTATGGTCAACTATATGATATGACTAGAATAGATAATAATGGTAAGTTAACTTATCTCATCTGCTATCAACATCGGTCTAGTTCGATGTAACAAATATATCTGATCTTATCTACTATGCTAATGTTCTTGAAAGAACATAACAATACAATGTGTAAGTAGATCATATCATAGATTGGCAAGTCAGTGTAAATCTTGTGCACTCACTAATCTTATTTTTGAACATATAATCATATTAATATTCCATTGTGATTACATCATTATAAATATGATTAGCTATATGCTTGGGATTTAATACAAGTTTATATTAAGCAAATAATCATGAAAATAATCACATGTGAGCAAAGTGATTGACCATGTCAAAAAAAAATGATTTATATTCTTTTATTGATAATAAAATGAGATTACAAAGAAAATTGGATTTTTTAGGGCATAAAACCCCAAAAAACTCCCACTTGCACTAATTAAAACTAATGCCTTAATTATACTAATCCCATTTCCTTGATATGCTTATCAAATGTAACTTCTGTCAGTGTCTTCGTTAATGGATTCGCAAGATTGTCTTCAGATGCAATCTTCATAACCTTCACATCTCCCCTGCCCACATATTCTCGAATAATGTGGTACTACCTTTCTATATGCTTACTCCTTTTGTGACTTCGAGGTTCTTTTGAGTTGGCTATCGCTACTGTGTTGTCACAAAACAACACAAGCAGTTTATCCATTTTTGAAATAACACCAAGATCTAAATAGAACTTCTTTAGCATGACTATTTCCTTAGCTGCTTCTGATGCAGCTATGTATTCAGCCTACATGGTGGAATCTGAGATTGTAGACTGCTTTACGCTTCTCCATATCACTGCTCCACCCCTAATAGTAAACACCATCCCAAAAGTAGACTTCGTGTCATCGACATTAGTCTGAAAATCTGAATCAGTGTAGCCTACGGGGTTCAGAACACCACCCTTGTAGACTAACATATAATCCCTAGTTCACCTTAAATACTACATGATATGATTAATTGCTATCCAATGTTTCGGTCCTGTGTTTGACTGATAACTGCTCACTACTCCCACCACATAGTAGATATCTGATCTAGTACACAACATAGAATACATCAGACTTCCAACTGCAAATGTGTATGGAACTTTTCTCCTCACATCTTCCTCTTCAGGAATTTGGGGAGACTACTTCTTTGAAAGATGAATTCCATGGCGGGACAGTAGACATCCTTTCTTGGAATTTGTCATTGAGAAACGTTCAAGCACTTTATGTATGTAAGCTGCTTGAGATAGAGCTAAGAGTTTGTTCTTTCTATCCCTAATGATCTGGATACCTAGAACATAACTAGCTTCAACCAAATCCTTCATCTGGAATTGAGTGCTCAACTAATTCTTCACATCTGATAATTTCTTAACATTGTTTCCAATGAGTAAGATATCGTCTATATAAACAACCAGGAATACCACCATTTGATTTGCCTTCATTTGGTAAACACAAGGCTCATCAATATTTTGTTCAAAACCATAGGTTTTGATTATCTCATCAAACCTATAGTTCAAGGAATTAGAAGCTTTCTTATGTCCATAAATGGACCTTTTCAACTTGCAAACTTTTCTTTCTTATACAGCTACTTTAAATCCTTCTGGCTAATCCATATAAATGACTTCGTCAAGCTTCCCATTAAGAAAAGTTGTATTGACGTCCAATTTCCAGATCCCATTGTCAAGAGCAACTGCTATGGATAGGAGGATGTGAATGGACTTGAGCATGGCTACCAGACTAAAAGTTTCCTCATAGCCCATGCCTTCTCTTTGGGTATAACCCTTTGCCACTAATCGAGCTTTATAAGTTTCGATCTTTCCATCAACACCTCATTTCTTCTTGTAGATCCACTTGCACCCAATGGCCCTAAAGTCACTAGGTGCTTCCATAAGATCCTAGACAGAATTTAAGTACTTGGACTCCATTTCCTATTTAATGGCCTCGAGCAATAGTTTCTTTTTAGGGCTAGCCATTGCCTATTTGAAAGACAACGAATCATCGTCACCAATGTCACCAACAACCATTTGGTTTCACCATCCAAACCATAGCGAACTAGGTTCCTAGAAACCTTCCCACTACGTCGAGGCTCTGTGACTGTTTGCTCAGGAGCAATGGTACTTTCTTCATTTAAATCGACTTGCGTCGGTTGGTCATGAAGAGTGGGAATTTCATCATCAACTTTCTTTGATGATGATGGAACATTGATTGTAGTCAATTCTTTAACCATCTCCTCTAAAACTACTTTGATGCGTGATTTGAAGTTTTGGACATAGTCATTTTCCAAAAAAGTAGCATTCGTAGAAGTAAACACTTTTTTTTTTTAATGACTGTAGAAAATTTCACCCCAAGTACCTTTAGGATAGCCAACAAACATGCAAACTTCAGTTCGCGGTTCTAGCTTTCCTTCCTTTTTCCTCAAGACGTGGGCGAGACGCCCCTAGATTCTATAATGTCGTAAACTAGGTTCACGACCATTCCATCGTTCTAAAGGTGTTTTGGGGGTTGATTTGGACTGCAAGACATTGAGAATTTTATTCGTGGTTTCAATTGCATGTCCCCAGAATGATCTTATGCATTAGGTAAAGACATGAGTACCTAGAGTAATCATCAATGAAAGTGAGGAAATACTCAAAACCACCCTGGCATTTACATTCAAAGGTCCACAAACATCTGATTGCACAAGTCCAAGTGGTTCTTTTGCCCTATCACCCTTTGTAGAGAATGGACCATTGGTCAGTTTGTCTTCTAGGCAAGATTCACAGACAGGTAATTCACCTGAGGTGAGTTCCCTCAAAGGCCCATCCTTTTTAAGTCATTGAATCCTATCACAGCCAACGTGACCTAGTCTCAAAGGCCATAAATACGTCATGTTATCGTTATCGATCTTTTGACGTTTATTGTTCCTAGGTTTAGATACTTTGAATAATTCATTATTAAGTGCGAGGGGTTTGTTAGGCCACATAATATAAAGCATGTTTTCCAAACATGCAATACACAATTGTGATCCATTGAAAGAAATATATATATATTAAAACTTGTGAAAGTCATAACAAATTATTCTAATTACAACATGGAGACTGAAATTAAATTTCTACTAAAATCTGGAATAAAAAATACATCTTTCAAAATAAATATTTATTTCTGAACTTCAGATGAGCTCTTCCTCTAGCTTGGACTATAACGAATGCTCCATTCCCAACTCTAAGCTTTAAGCCGCCTTCATCCACTTCCTCCCACGATTCAAGAAGCTATAAAGAGTTGCAAACATGGTTAGTAGATCAAAAATCAATAATCCAAATGGATTTATCATTATCTAAAAATCATGTTTCTAAGATATATGAAGTATAATCATTACCTTTGTTTTTCGCTGCTAGAAACTTGGGCCAATCCTGTTTCCAATGCCATTTCTCTTTGTAGTGAAAAACACTTACCTTTACCTTTCTTGTTTTTCTTTTTCTTCCCCTTAGGCATCTGTGCACTTGGTTGTGCACTCATGTTTGCATCCTTTGCAGGCTTGGGGTTGGTGTTTTGTCCATCTTTCCTTTTGTTTCTAGCATTCGAAGACGAAGCTTGGTTAGCTTCAGCCTTAGCTGGATCAGCAACATCAACAGTTGTCTCATTTTCTCTTCCCTTATTTGGTCCACCCATGATTGACTCGAAATTTTGAAGCTCGTTCACAAACGTGTGGAGATGGTGCCATCCAAGCACTAACATATTTCTTGGTGGACTCAAAACGAGTCTGCACGTAATATGCATGGAACATGTCTTGGAGTTGATCCATTATTTAGTAGGTCGTCTCGATAGTCTCCATCTTTGTCTTGAGAGTGTCGACCATACTAGCCAACATGTATTGTCGTGCCTTGTAAGATGCCTGCCAACACTCATATTATATCTCTTACAGACTTGGGAGCTCCTTCACTTGGAACTTCTAGGGATTCCTCAATCATGACAACCTTGGTGTTGTAACAAATTAACTGTAGAGTCCAAGAACTTTACTTAGCTAGTTAGATAGTAGTATTATAGTATTTATAGCACTATCTTTGTAACTATGGATTTTTGGTTCAGACCGGGAATTATTTGAACACTCATAGTAGTACTTATAGATTTTCTAAGTTTAATCTATAGTTTAAGAATATTAATTTTAACCTAAGGTTTGATTATATAACTGATATTAAGGATAATATTTATTATACTATAAGGTTTAGATAAGAACCAATAGGATTTTAAGCACATGTTATGAATGGGTGATTAAGGATTAAATATTTTGAGGATTTAATTTAATAAGGGGTAAAGTTTGAATGCTATAAGGTCAGTCAGCAGCTTTGAATACGTTGAGGGCTTAGTCAAGGCTGTTTACTCCATTTAAACTTAGCTAAAAATGTGTAATTTCGTGTTTAATTAATCAGCGTGTGCCGATATATCGCAGCTATAGGGGGCGATATATCGCAGCACGTAGATACGGAAAACACGAGACGATGCACGACAGCCTCGGGCATACTGGCCCAGGCGATATATCGCCTCCTTCAGTATATTTCAAAAGTTTTTGAATTCTTTTTCCTTTCAGCCATTCAACCTCTTGATAAGTCCAGCACTTTTTTGAACGAGTCGTCAGCCTCTGCTGAACGATTATTCAAATTATTTTCACCTAAAAAGCTATTATTTTTATTCAAGTAAAATTAAGATCCTTTCATTCCTAAACTCTATAAATAGGACCTAGTACCCAGCCATTTTTCATCTTTTGCTCTAAGTTCAGAGGCTGCAAGTGCTAAGTGAGTGTGAGAGTGTAAACACCTTGGTTGGGGAATCATAAGCTTGATCACCATAAGCTTATCAAACACTTTGGGAAGTAAGATTTCATAGTATTTCGGTTCGAGGTTTAGATTGGTCTACAAGTCTTCAAGGTATTTCCACACTCTCTAGTTCATTAGTTTTATGTTATTTTCTTTCTCATAGTCTTCTACTCAGTCTTCTAACCTCATTCTTATTTTGGTTAGGAAATCTAAGAACTTGCTCATAAGTTTTTGGTAAGTATGTTTCTCAAAGGTTTAGTCATTCCATTCTTTCCATTCTTTTCATTACTTTTTCTTCAATCTACTCACCCTGTTATACATGGTTTTAGGAGTGTTCCAAAAGTCCTAACGCTGTCCTCTTATCCCGGTAACTTTGGTAAGGAAAATAGGATAGAAATGCATATGTTATATGTTCTATATGTTATCTTATGTTTCTTATGTTATGATAAGTGTTATGATATATATGTTTGTAGGCTTGGGCATATGACTCATATGACTAACAAGACCCCAAATAGATTATGGGCATATGACCTACTTAGCTAGTAGGACCCCACTAATCTCATGGGCATATGACTTGTTTAGTCTATGGGACCCCAAGTAATAATGGCCATTATAGTATGTGTATGTATTAAGTGTTATGTTATGTCTTTATGTTTCTTATGAAATTATGTATATGAACTATGTCTTAGATTTTTCCTTGCTGGGCATTAGGCTCATTCCTTTTTGTTTATATGTGCAGGAAAATAGCTATAGTGGCGGTAAGATTCGTGGATGCTTGGGAGAATGTGCATCGGTGATGAATGGATTCAAGGAGTTGAGAGTTCGATTTCGAGGATGTAGTCTTTTATTTATGGTTTATGTGTAATTTTTCCGCACTTTTTATGTAATCCTTTTATTTTAAATTATGTTATGTTTTGTTTTTAAAACAATGGGATCCAATATCCTGCCTTGAGTTATGTAAGATTTAACATTGGTTTTTTCAAGTTTTTAATAAAGTTATGGTATTTTCACAAATGTAAGTTTTACTAAGGATTTGTATGTATAGTTTCGTTAATGGTCCAAAAGTCTAGAGTAGTGGGTCATTACATTAACACTATGTTGATATTATGCTTGCACTTAAGGAAGTTTTCTCCAGTGAGTTTCTCCATTAAAATTTGAGAAAGGATGGGAGTAGACACAACCATACTTAAAACTACTGATTATTAATAAAATAGAAATCAATTACTTTTGCTCAATAAAACTTCTATTCACTCTAATTTCAAGAAATAGTGCAACTTATACAAAAAATATGTAAGATATGAGAAAAAAATACCAAAAACAATCATATCTCTATTTCTTTAGGTTTCTAACTAATCTATGATATCCTTGTGCTGGTTGGCAAGAGTAAAAAATACCACTAGTTAAATAAAGTTGTAAACTTATTTAATAATGGACACCATTATTAACAACCTACTATTTGTTTAAAATAGGAAAGAAAAATTTCTTATTTTATGAGCTACACCCACATTTTCGATAATCATAGATTTAGTCCTAGTAGTCATCGTAGGGGTGAGTCTTGTAGAATTTGACCTATAATTATCTATCTTTCGAAATCTAATCTTGTCAAAATAACTAATGAACACCTTCCGTAGGGGGATGAATCAAACCATCTCGAGGCCTCATTGAGCTATCGACCTTGTTAAAACAACGGTGGAGATCGAATACAATTCTTAAACACAAGCTCATTATATTATTAAATTGAGTATTTTATTATTATTTTTCGAAAATCAATGACTATTTTTCTCCAAAAAAATTATAAGATTAAAATTTTAAAACCAAAATCCTATAATTTCCTATTAATTCTAAAGTGTCACATTGAAACAAATCCAATTAATTTAGAATTAAATATGTTGTTAATCAATATTTAGGTTTAATTAATATAATGAACCTATACAATTAAGTCCAACTCAGGCAAATGTGCCTTAACAATTGGGCTTGCATGAAGGAGGGCTGGGTCTAATATGTCGTTCCCACTACTAAGACCCCCTATAACTTCCACACAAGGTCAAAAAGACAGGAATTTAAACCTTCATTTTATTAATTGTTATTAATTGATTACACTCACTATAGTCATGTAAGACAAATAGGCTTCCACAAGTGGAATCACCCACAAGAGAGGAATTTAAACATTATATTTTCTAATAGGGTCAAATAAAACCTATCATATTATGAATATTTTATTTTGAAAAATCCATATATTAAACAAACATATGGGCCACTATTGCATCTAAGCCCAAATGCAAAAATATCACATATAGTGCAAACAGACATGTTATAATTGGATGGGTCTAATCATGTTACTATATGAGCAAATCTATGAATTTATGCAAAAAATACCACAATTAATTTTCTAGAATTTATCCAAAATTCAAATTAATTAATTTTTTACAAAAATAAGTCACTTTAAATGAAATTGATCAACAATTAACAAAAGTTAATTTAAATTTCATTTATTAACAATCAACTTGGTTTAGGTTAATTTGAAAAATATTAATTTAATTTAAATAGGATTTATCAACAATTAACAAAAGTTAATTTAAATCTCATTTAATAAAAAATAATATTTTATTAATTGTTTAAAAAAAGGCGATATTTTTCAAAATTTAACCAATTTAAAATTTTAAAATCAATATCTTAATTGTTTTTCAAAAAATGTATTGTGTTGTTACAACTATAAGAAAATACTTTAACCATTTATTAAAAAATATATTAATAGTTATAACAATCCTAAAATATCTGAAAACAGTTAAAAAAATTTAAATATCCATAAAAATATCTAGCTAACAAATTTCAAATAATTTAAAATTTAAAAACTATAGAATAAACAGATGTTAATATTTTCAAATAAAAGATATAATAAAAATAACAAGTATTTAAAAGAAAATATCTTTAATATCTGATATCTTAATTCTAATATTTTAATATATTAAAAGATTTAAAATTAAGTTGTTAGCATATTTTTAAATTTGAATTTGGATCTTTGTAGAAAATATATAATTTTTAAATGTAAAACAACAAAAATATCTTATTTCAAAAAATATTTTTAAATGATAAAATAATTATGATATTTTGGGTTTGACATATAAAAATCAATTTCACATTTTTTTATTCTTCAATTTAATAACAAAATATTAAAAAAAAAAAGATGATTAGTATGTCGGAGTGGTGTGCCAAACCGATGTGCGCGCAGGAAAGCGCACAGATGTAGCTGTGGTCCGTGCATGGCGTACAAGGGGATGGGGCTGCGCGCATGGTACGTCCACAGATGGTTAGGTGACGCGCGCATCTACGGGCGTGAGGTGTGCAGCCAGGCAAAAAAAATTCAAAAACTTTTGTGTTGTTTTTTCAAACAAAAATCGTTGTCTAATTAATTTTTACCATGTTTTACACAAAATAAATCATTCATAAAAATTAATGGCATAGAAAACACAACAAAATAACCTAAAATTGCTAACAATCACATAAAATTCAATATGCTTGATAAAAACATGAAATCCATCCAATTACTCAACACATCAAATAATTCAATATTTAACATGTTCATGCATGAAAATAAAGACTACCAAAGGCTCTGAGGCCAATTATTGGGAAAAATTATTCAGGATTTTGTTTATTTTCATGTAAATCGTATATTAAACATATTAATATAAGAAAACCTAGAACATGTTTCTAAAATTGAATTCATACAGAGATAATGATAAGAACACTTACATTATTGTGCTGCGGAGATTGAGATTAGCAGTGTATCCTGACCCAGATTCCGAGGTTCGACCAATCGCCCTAGATCCCAAGTGTAGGGTTACCATAGGATTTCCCCTAGACATGCTCTCCTTAGAATTCATGGAGGGCACATCAAACCAACCAGCCAATCAGACTGCCCCCGAGGTTCCCTCTGCCCCAGCCTCAGAGAGTTCTTTCTTCGAGGCTAAACACTATTAGAGCTCAGTCACCTCCACAAGACAGATTTCAGACATCCTTGCTTACCATGGATTAAAGTTGTTTGACCAATTAATGTGTCATCCTGGCAGTTCTGATGAAAGAAGCAACTTTCTCTGGGTGAAGATGGCCTGGAGAGGAAAGTCAAGCTCGCGGCTTAGAGTCGCAAACATATGCGAGCTAGGGTGCTACTGCCCTTAAAGGAATATTTCAAGAATTTTATTGACTACATCGGTATCATATCCTAACAGCTCCAGTCCAATTCATACAGGGTCCTTGCGGCACTGAATTCGCTCTACCACGAGAAAAAGTGTGATGGACCGTTGGCACATGAAATTTATATATCTCTTTTGCCTGAAAAGCAACCCTTTTCGAGCTCACGGTGGGGATGGCTTCTACTATTTGTCAAGCTATCCGATGGAGAGAAGGTTATTCGAGGACATACCTAATCATCCTATAAACTTCAAGACAACCTTCTTCTAGACAGATGGGCTCGATTTGACCAGATTCTACATTTTCCAACGAATCTGTAAGAATCTTTTCGCACTTTCATCCTTGAATTCTTTCATTCTGAGCTCAAAATGCTCATCCGATTTACTTGTGCAACAAATTACCACTTTCTCAAGCCCATTGACGCAATGAGGGATCAATGGAAGAAAATAAAAAAGGTTCTGTACAGTCAACGATCCCTCAATTACCTCCAACATGAGGACAAGCTCCGCCTATGCGGTCTCTGTTATATTATTTCAAATAATATAATGTTAGATTAAATAATGTGACAAAATGTGATTTGTCACATATTGTAACATATTATTGAGAGTCACAAAAATTTAGACACATGTGTGTGCCCAAATGTGACATATTTTGGAGTTACAAAATCAGTTACAAATTTGTAACTCCCAAAAATTACCCAATAATGTGTATATTATATGTTACACATTTGAGATTGGATTTCACAAAGCCATTATGAAATATGGTAGTTGGAGACATGTTTTTAAATCCCAAAAGGTGTTTGGAGGACACAAAATCATGTGGGAAAGGATTTGGAACGTTTTGGAATGTTTTGGAAAAATGACTTTTTTGTGCTGAAAATGGCATGTGGCTGCGGCCTGGGGGACAGAAGCCAGTGGCCGCGGCCACTGAAAAGTCCTGGCCGCGGCCAGTGAGGCTGACAGCCTATATGGTTTTTCAGTTTTTTACAAATTGAACGGTTCTAACATCCCAAATAACTCCCAAATCTCCATTTTAATTCCATAAACATCAAATTAAACATTGGTAACAGCCATGGGGGTTGGTGGAATTTGAAATTCAAAGGGGTATCTCAAACTCTATAAATAGGAGCCTAATGCTCACTTGTAAGACACACCATTTTCCATCCACAAAACACTTGGCTAGAAAATACACCATAGAGGCTTGATAATTTCAGAGAGCTATTTTCTTGAGATATCCCTTAGTGCTTAGAGAATAGGGTGAAATAAGCCTTTGGACAAAGGTTTTGAATCTTGTTCAAGTTGGCGATCCCCACTACTCTACACTTTGGTTGTGTGAGAGTTTGTCCCTTTTTATTGGTTTTATTTTAATTCGTTTGATCTTGTTGATCTTATTTACTTGTAATATTATTGTTTTGAGTTTGTAATCTTCTTCTTCTACATCTTTCTAGTTACTTGTATTTTGAGCAATTGAGTTGTAATATTTATTTAATCAACTACCTTGTGTATTGTATTTTTTGCATAGAGTTATATTTTGGTTTTTCCATATTTCCATTGAATATAAAAATTGCAACGACCCAAATTTCCTAATAATGTGGATCATATTATTATATGGTGATAAATGCATGCATAGGGGTATATATTTTGTTATGAGGGAATTTTGGTAATTTGGCCCATTAAAGGCATAATTGTATATTTGCGTGCATATTGATAAGCTATTGTTGAGGCCACATTATAATGTGGATTTATTTGAGATGCTCGGCATGAGACGATTTTTGAGTATAAGTTAGCAATTCGGTCATAACGGGAGTAAGTTCAGGGCTCGGGGTGAGTTTCAAGGTAATTTGGTGATTAAGGCATTGCCGGGAGTTAAGGGGTAATGGGATATGAATTATTGGTATTTGAGAATTTTGAGAATAACGGAAATTGGATTGTGTTAATTATGGTTAAAGGGATAGGTGCGAAAGGAAGATTTTGCCCTTGGGGCTATTAAGGATTTTAATTAGACTTGAGGGCATTTAGGTCTTTTTACCTTAAGGATGTATATGAATCAAGGAAGGCTGTAGAAAATAGGAAGCAAAACAGGGCACTTCACCTCTTCTCCTGTACATCATCTCCTTTCCATTTTTCTTTGGATTTTGAAGCTTCTTTTGAGGAACCAAGCTAGGGAATCAAGTTTTGAGGATCTAGGGTATTGTTCCACCATTGAAGAGGAGTTCACACTGAGCTTGAGGTAAGATTCTAACCAATAGAACTCTAGTTTTCTACTCTATTTTCTTATTATGTTCAGTTGAGATTTTGGGTTTGAAAGTTGAGAATTCAATGGGATTTTTGGCAAAGCTTGGGTAAGTTATGATGCCTAGGACATGTGTATATGGTATTTGGGTCCAATTGGGACTTAAAATGATGTTTGGAATCTTTTGGTTTAGGTTGAAAATGGTGTAGTAGAAGGGGGGAAATTTCTGGGCAAAAATGGATGTGTGTAGCGCTGTAGTGCCCACAGGTGGGTGCTACAACACTACTCAGGGATGGATTCTACTGACTTGAGCGCTGGGGCGCTAGGACGGTAGTGCTACAGCGTTACCAGCTCCTTTAGATTTTTTTTTGGGCATTTTTAAGGGTTTTTGGCTCGTGGTTTCAATTCCTAAGGCTCGGGATCGAATCTACTCATTGTATGGGTACAATTTGGGGTCTCGGGAGTGAGGTTTAGGTTAAGACCCTTTAATTTTTGTTTCATTAATTGGAATCCATATTTGGTTATGACTAGGTGACCGCTAAGGGATCAAAGGATCGATCATTCTCAAGGGTCTTTCGTAACGTATTTCTCGCTCGAACAAGGGCTAAGAAAACTGCACCCGGTTATGTGGTTAGGTTGGGACTAAGTGTTCCCTATATTTGTATGAATTGTTATGTGATTCTGATGAACCATGTGAATATGATGGGACTAAGAGCTCCCTATATTTGTTTATGATGTCATGAGATGGTATTATGCCATGGGGACATATGATAAACGGCCTAAGAGTGCCAGAATCAATATTTGCACACAGGGCACGACTCATCCACTGGTAGCTGAGGACAGCTTATTAATCACTAAGCTCGGTTAAGCTGGCTGGAATCTGTGGGTATTACACTGAGGCGGCCTAAGTGAGCCGAAGACAGTGGGTTAAACGGAGGGTGCATCCTAAGGGAGCCGACCCTGAATATTGTGTAATGGTTGTGATAAACTTCTTGTTATGAATGTGATTGTTGTTGTTAATTTGATGAATACGATATGCTGATTATCTGGATGACAAGTTGTTGATTTGTCAATTTTTACCACTGAATAGGTGAATGTTATTAATCGCTGAACACTTGGTCATGCTTTGTGGAGTATTTGGTTATTTTTATTGATCTTGCTATGATATCATGTTTTCTTACTGGGCCTCGGCTCACGGGTGCTACGTGGTGCAGGTAAAGGCAAGGGTATATTGGATCAACCATGAGTTGGAGAGCTCTGGGGGCGAGGTGTACATTGTCGACTGCTCGGCCGCCACGGTCGAGGGATTGTATAGGGACGGAAACCTAAAATGTGTATTTTGCCATTAGAGTGACCAGGATTGTTTATAACTTCTGGTATTTTTGTAAATATGTCATCTAGCCCTGTTTTGAGTTTCCATGTATTAAATTGTCATTTTTAATGAAATAACCTGTTTATGGCCAAAATCTTTTATTCCTAATTTTTTGATGACGTTAGATTCACATTTTGTTTAAATGACTTGGTTAGCAAGTCTTGCACTATTTTTAATACACAGTGTAACAGTCTTGGTTACCCAGGGCGTTACAACTTGGTATCAGAGTCTTCTAGGTTTATGGGTTCCTGACGACTGGCTGGACATGTACACTTACCACCAAAGACAAGCTCGACTTAGGGGTTTGTAATTGAATACATGAAATTGTATGCTTAAGTGCTTGAATGAAATATGAGTGTATTAATTGGTATGATTAATAGGGAGCATGAGATACTGATAGAGCCTAGCCCTTGACTGCTGTGTGATGATATTGAGGCGTGCTAATTAGCATTGCTCTTGCATGTTGATGAATATTTGGATAATGATTGGTATATGGATTGCAGGTGATTGTATGTTAAATTGACTTTATATGCTATACCTGTTTATTGGCATATGGAATGCATAGTAAGTATGTCTGCATCTAATGGTCATGAAATTTGATAATTTATGCATAGTATTGTAAATTGGTGTTTGGTATGCTTTATGTGTGCGTGATTATTAGGGTCATTTGGATTTGCCCTTGGGATAGTTCTGGGTATGAACATCAGGGCTGAGGGGTTTAGTTGGTGAAGACAGATTAACTCATATTGTATGTGCCAGAATGGTTAACTGGACCTGGTTTTGTTTTAGTAGGGGTTGGAGATGATAGTTAGGGTTGGAATCCTCCATCTGCCCCTGAGATTTGCAGCAGATGTTTGCTGATAGGCGAGTCAGGCTGTGAGGTCTGATAGAGGAGATTAGATGGATGAAACATCAGGTTTACTGGGGGAACAAGGTGCTTTGTAAACCATGACTGCGGGACACCAGTGTTGGTTAAACCGAGGGGGAAATAGATAAGAATTATTGTATGGAAGGCATTGGAAGCATTATCCTCTAGTTTTGAGGAAGGTTTGAGTTTGTTCAGGAATTGGTTAGTAAATGGGTATATCTAATCATGGTCTTGATAGTATGAGGAGGATAGATTGAGACAGAGTAGTTGTATTAGGCATTTGTGGAAGAAGGATGTCAAAAGTGGTGAGATAGCGACAGTGTTACACCCAGATTTCGAGCCTTAAGAATTGTGATCTGGAAAGCTGGATTCGTCAGGAATGGGCTCGTAATGTCTGGAACACGTGTCCGCAACCTAGGCACCGAGCCTACAAAGCAGGGGCAACTTCAAAGATGGTAGCCTCGAAACCCTCACAAGCTCGAAAGACAGACATCGAAGTACGTCTATTCTTGGATGACCTCAGATCAGGGGTTCCGAGCCTGACATAAGTATAAGCTCAAAGCCACATGATATAGGGGAAAATGCCATAACTCGAAAATCATTAAGAGACCTGGGTGAACACAACACTGACAATATAGATTGATAACTTTGAATATCTTAGTGAATCATTTTGGAGAGACGCAGTCTGCATTCATTGCTGTAAATCCTCTATAATAAAGGGATATTTATTATTCAGTTATATGCCCCCTGATCTTCAGGGGACGTTTCCTTGTATATAGGATTACAGGCTTTTAATGCCATTAAATTTATTTACATATACAGAATAACTTCCCAAAATGTGTGGGATAGTATTATGAAATCTCCTCTATAAATAGAGGGGTCATGCACCATGAAAAAGGACCGAATTTTTGTGATCTTGGGAGAAACTCTGGAGAATTCATTCTTAAAGAATTTCAAGAAATCATCTTAAGTTCTAATAACAAATACTCGTGGACTAGGCAGAGTTAACTGCTGAACCACGTAAAAAATCCCATTTGTTTTATCGTATTTTTCTGGCCATAACTACTTATTGTTTTCGTGCTCTTATTTCACTGTTGACGAAAAATGGCGTCAACAGTTTGGTGCTTTCATTGAGAGCCTTAAGCATTCAGTCCCTGAACAAGTTATGGCCGCTAACGATCAGAACGTTACTGAAGAAAATTATCCGAGACGCCCTGGGAAACAACCAATGGTAAACCCGGATGTTGAAGAGAGAAGAGAATCCTCCGACTCTTAGGGACCATCCGCACCACCAAGGGATGAGGATATGTATTACAATCCTGAGCGGTATGTTCCCATTGTGGAACTTGAAAACCGACAGCTGAAATAGCAGTTGGCAGAAGCCAACAATCAGAATGAGGAGTTAGCAAGGATAGCCGTAGAGGCACAGGCAGCTCAGCCGCCGCCTCCGCGTGAAAACTAAGCTCCCCCTCCGAGGGACGTGCATGTTCCTCCCCGCAGGCCTCGTGGGCGTCCACGAAAGAATGCTGCCACAAGAAGGCTGGAACAACCTCCGGCACCAGCAGAGTCGTCCGCTCCCTCGAGACCCCAGAGAAGTACCCGAGCTAGGGCCCCAATTAATCCACCTGCGAGGGTACCTGTGGGAACTGAGAACAACTGAGCCCCTACAGAGGCTCGAACTCAAGTCCCTGGGAACACGCAAAATGCAACCAACCCATCTCGGGCAAACTCCGGACCGTCCAGACCACGAAATGGGTGGCAGTCACCGTCACCCATACGGTTCCCTCCATCGCCTATAAGGTATCCTTCACCTCCTCGCAGGAATGCTCAACCAATTCGAGAAGAGGATGAAAGACGTGCGGGGAGGAGACAAGGGAACAGGGAGGCTTTCCGGGAGCAGAGAGGCGCCCTATCTGAAAAAAGTCAAACGTCCCGATCTCGCACTGAAGAATTGAGGCGGCACAAAAAAGACCCATCTCGAAATAATCGTGCGACAAGTTTTACTAGTGACGACTCTCGAGATACCAGATCAGTCAGTATGCATGATCGAGGTCGAAAGAATACTAGGAGTCGAAGGAATCGCTCCGACCTACGGGAACACTTGAATCAGAGTCGAGGTAATGTTAACCCGATGAACCCAGACCTGAGGGATCGCTTAAATAGGCGTAAAGACCCCATGCGGAGGCACAAACCTAGAATTGTGATCGACGACAACCAATTCCAGACAAGACCCCTCGCGGACCCAGTCCAGGAAAGAATTGATCAGTTAGAAAAGGCCTTTAGGCTTTTGAAAAATGAGCAAGGTCAGGATCGATATGAAGATTCTGATGAGGAGCTTGAACCATTTGCTCCCCATATTTCCAACACTCCATCTCCCCAAGGATTTCAGATCCCTCACGTCCCAAAGTTCGAGGGAAAGTCCGACCCGTACAACCATTTGAGTACATTCAATACCATAATGAGAGCAAGTAAGGTGGGTTACGAGCTCAAATGCATGTTATTTCCAGCATCACTGACAGGACCAGCCAAAAGCTGGTTCAAAAAATATAGAAGACACTCAATAACTTCTTGGGATCAGCTGTCTAAATACTTCAAGAAGAAGTTCAAAGCCATGATGGGGGTTAGACCTGAGGCGTCAACCCTGACTAACGTTCGGTAGCAGCCAGGTGAGACATTGAAAAGTTACCTTGCAAGGTTTAACTTGGAAGTTGCCTGAGCTCGGAATGTGGATGACAGTGGTCACCTAATGGCTGTCCAAGCTGGAGTAATGCCAGGAAGTGCTCTCTGGGACGACATGCAGAGAAAACCGGTGAGGTCCCTAACTGAGTTTAACAAACAGGCACAGAGGTTTGTCAATGTAGAGGAAGCGAGGTCAACACTTAATGTGACTTCCCAACTCGTAACTACAACGATAAACGTAAACTCTGCCTCAACCTCGGCAGACCCACCAGATTCAAAGCCTGCTACGGAAAACCCTTCCAAGAGAAAAAAGAACGAAGGGATTAACCCCGAGGCTGAGGGAGGAAAGAAAAAGAAGAGGGAGAGATATTTCTCCGTGTACAGAGTGTACACCAAGCTCAACGAGTCTCGGGAGAACATATACCTAACTAATGAAAACCAGGTCCCCTTCAGGCGTCCAGACCCAATGAGTTTTCAGAAGTCCAAGAGGGACTCCAGCAAATATTGCCGATTTCACAGAGACACCAGGCATACTACTGATGAATGTCGACAGCTGAAAGACGAGATCGTAGGATTGATCTCGAGAGGTTATTTCAGACAATATGTCAAGAACCAGAGTACTAATCTAGCGTCCGCGAGCCAGAGAGCAGCTCCGCCACAGCCCACACAAAACAACAATTCCCGAGCTAGGGAAGAAGATAGGCCCCCTCCAATTGATGGAGAAGACGTGATAACCATCTCGGGAGGGCCTCATCTCGCAGGAGTAGGCAGAAATGCCCAAAAGAGATATGTGAACGAGCTAAAAACCGGGGACGGGTCTCGTTATGAACCCAAACCTAGAGCTCCTAAAAATTAAAAGATAGAGTCTAAACCAATAACCTTTACTAAGGACGACGCGTCCCATGTTCAGTTTCCTCACCATGATCCACTGGTCATCACTCTCCAGCTGGCAAATAAAAGGATCCACTGAGTTCTCATAGACAATGGGAGCTCAGTTAACATTCTCTATAAGGCAACCCTTGAAAAGATGGGACTCTCCCTTCACGACCTGAAAGCATGTGTGACTACATGAGATCCATCGAACTCCCCGTGACCTTGGGAGACTACCCAGTCTCAACAACCAAGATGATGGAGTTCGTAGTAGTAGATCTACCTTCAGCCTACAAGGTGCTGCTTGGGAGACCCGCCCTGGTTGGGCTGGGGGCAGTCTCGTCCGTAAGGCATCTGGCCATTAAGTTCCCAACCCCTAGTGGCGTCGGGACATCGAAGGGAGATCAGTTAGCTGGAAAGGAATGCTACAGCATTTCCTTAAGCGGAAAGAAACAGACGAGTGCACAAGCACTCGTCATTGTTCAGAATAAAAATGGGATGGTCTTGGAGATCGATGAAGAAATCGATCCAAGGGTTGAGGAGAATATTGACCTCGAACCCTTAGAAGAGCTCGAAGAGATTCAGCTCGAAGAGTCTGATCCCTCGAAAAAGGTAAAGGTTGGAAAACACCTCCAGGAAAAACCAAATAGCAACTAATTTTCTTTTTGAAGAAAAACCAGGATGTCTTGGCATGGTCACATTTGGACATGGTAGGAATAAGTACGAACATAGCGAGCCACGCGCTAAACATTGATAAAAGCTTCCCTTCGAAGCAACAAAAACGAAGACAGTTGGATGACGACAGGAAGAAGGCACTGAAGGAGGAGGTCAACAGGTTAAAAGCAAACCAATTTATTAGGGATGCTTTTTACCCTGACTGGGTAGCCAATCCGGTGTTGGTCCCAAAACCTAATGGGACGTGGCGAACCTGTATTGACTATTCAGACCTCAACAAAACTTGTCCGAAGGACTGTTTTCCCTTACCGAGGATTGACCAGCTCGTGGATGCCACGGTGGGGCATGGACTGATGTCGTTCATGGATGCCTATTCTGGATATAACCAGATTCCCATGCACTCCCCCGACCAAGAACATACGAGCTTCATAACGGATAAGGGGCAATATTGTTATAACGTCATGCCATTCGGGCTCAAAAATGCTGGGGCCACATACCAACGGCTCGTGAATATGATGTTTTCAGAACAGATAGGGAATAACATGGAAGTTTATGTTGATGACATGCTTGTCAAGTCTCAACTTAACAATAACCATGTTGATGACCTCGAAGAGTGCTTTGGCGTGCTCCGAAAGTATAACATGAAACTAAATCCTCAGAAGTTCTCCTTCGGGGTGTCATCAGGAAAATTCCTGGGTTTCATTGTAAATGCTCGTGGAATAGAAGCTAACCTAGACAAGATCCAGGCCCTGATCGACATGCCCTCACCTCGAAAACACAAATATTTCCAAAGCTTGACCGGCAAGATGGCGGCACTAAGTAGGTTTATTTCGAAATCTACAGACCGTTGCCTTCCGTTTTTCAACCTTTTGAGGAGAGGCAAGAAATTTGAATGGATGAAGGAGTGCGAGCTGGCCTTCCAGGAGCTTAAAAAGCACCTCGCAGAACCCCCAATCTTATCAAAACCTATTACGGGAGAAGTATTGTACTTATATCTTTCCACCACCGAACATGCAATAAGTGCAGTGCTTGTGCGAGAAGAAGAAAAGGTACAGAGACCCATCTATTACATCAGCAAAAGGTTACTGGGGGCAGAGTCGAGATACCCCTTGATGGAAAAGCTGGCTCTCAGCTTAATTCATTCATCTCGTAAACTTTGACCCTACTTTCAGGCGCACCCCATCCATGTGTGGACTGATCAACTGCTTAGGCAAGTCCTGTCTAAACCAGAGGCTTCAGGTCGACTTCTTAAATGGGCGGTTGAACTCAGACAATTCGAGATCACCTACCACCCAAGGATGACCATTAGGGCACAGGCATTGGCAGATTTTATAGTGGAATGTACTGGCATGACCAATGATGAAGTTATAACCTCGGCCCACGAGCTGTGGAAACTTTACGTCGATGGTTCATCTAATGAAAATGGATCAGGAGTAGGGGTCATTTTGATTACCCCCGTAGGGAGCAGATTTCATTCTGCCTTAAGATTCGACTTCAAGGCATTGAATAACGTGGCCGAATACAAGGCTTTACTAGCGGGACTTCGTATAGCCAAAGAGCTCAAAGCTAAAGCAATACATTGCTACAGCGACTCCTAGCTTGTGGTTAATCAAATCTTGGGAGAATACCAGGCTCAAGGCACAAAATGGCAGCTTACTTAGAGAAGGCAAAATCCGCATTGGAACATTTCGAGTTTTATGCGATCAAACAGGTTCCCTGAGAGAAAAACTCAAATGCAGATGCCTTAGCTCGGCTCGCTACTTCTGCACAAGAATGACGAGCTAAACGTTGTGCCCATAGAACACCTCTTGGCACCTTGCATTAACGAGCCGTAGGAGGAAAATGTGTGTATGATTGAGTTCGAGCCTACCTGGATGACCCCGATAGTCGAATATCTCGAGACCGGAGTCCTTCCAAAAGATCGGAACCAGGCTCGAAAGTTAATGTATCAAATTACCCGCTACACCATTTTGGATGGAAAACTGTATAGAAGGGGATATTCATGAAGGGTTCTGCGGAGACCATACTGGGGGGCATAGCCTGTCCAAGAAAATCATACGCCAAGGATATTTCTTGCCTACCATTAAATCAGATTCTTTCGAGTACGTAAAGAAGTGCGATAAATGCCAGAGGTTCACCATGATTCCTCGAGCTCCACCATCCGAGCTGACCATGATGACTTCCCCATGGCCCTTTGCGGTATGGGGAATCGACCTCATAGGCTCTCTCCCAACTGGCAAAGGCGGTGTGAAGTATGCTATAGTCGTCGTAGATTACTTCACAAAGTGGATAGAGGCTGAACTGTTAGCAACAATAACTTCCAAAAAGGTCCTTGACTTCGTTGTAAAAAACATCGTGTGCCGATATGGGGTGCCGAGGAAAATTGTATCCGACAACGGAACCCAGTTCGATAGCGACTTGTTCACCAAAATTTGCGAGAAGAATGGAATAATAAAGAGTTTTTCATCAGTAGCTCATCCTCAAGCGAATGGCCAGGACAAAGCTATAAACAAAACTCTCAAGAGTTCGCTAAAGAAAAAGTTGGAGGAAGCAAAGGGACGATGGCCCGAAGAGTTTCCCCAAGTCTTATGGGGATATAGGACTACAGCTCGAACATCAACAGGACATACCCCATTCTCTCTAGCATATGGTTGTGAAGCTATGTTGCCTATCGAGGTTGAAGTCCCTGCAATTCGAGCTCACATTTATGACCAAAGCTCAAACCACACTCAGTTCGAAGAAACCTTAGACTTGATCGAAGAAAAAAGAAACGAAGCTCAGTTGAGGAACGCTGCCTACAAGCAACGAGCTACCAGGTACTTCAACAAGAGGGTTCGAGATCGAAAGTTCGGTGTGGGAGATCTGGTGCTAAGGCGTGCATTTTTGGCAACGCGAGATCCAGCAGCTGGTGTACTCGGGCCAAATTGGGAAGGACCATACCAGATAGAATCAGTCATCCGACCCAGTGTTTACAAGCTAGCAAGATTGGATGGGAGCCTGGTACCGCGAGCATGGAATGGAGAACACCTAAGACCTTACTACCAATAGTATAGGCAGGATGTTGCTTGTAACCATGATTGTTTATCTGTACTATTTTGTCTACTCTTGGATTCCATCAAATAAAGATCTATTTCGTTCAATATGTTATGTTTTTCTTTATTTTTGCAATCTCTCTTAATTTAATAACCTATGGTCACGCTCATAGGATATTAAGGGGGCATCACTGGTATACATACCATCAGCTTGAAAAATAAAATAACATACACGAAATGCATGCAAGCGTTTGGAGATAACCAAATGTACCAGTTGGAGACTGTGTGGATATAACCAAGCTGTCAAAAATGTACAAGTGTTTGGATGTAACCAAATGCGCGAGCCAAGGTAATTTGGATATAACCAAATTATTAAAAACATATAAGTGTATGGATTACAAACCAATTACAACCTTAAAAGGTTTGGAACAAACCAGCTAGAACTAATCGACGATAAGTTGGAACCTAAACCTACTTCGAGATAAGTCGAGATCGAGGCTGGAGTATCTTATAGAAAAATGGTTTCGAACTCATAACCTCGGAGAAATAACCGAGGACGAGAAAAAGTAACTAAGCAATAAGATATAACTAAACCGTTTGCATTACACACCATACAAGTACTTTCAGGTTCATGGTTAAAGTAATATTCGACCTTGATGAATAACGAGATCGGAAGCGGATAATTCGAGCAAACAGTGCATGAATGCATTGGGCCTCGAGCCTAAAATCCAAATTATGTTTATACGAATAAATAAACATACGCGGTTCTTTAACATAAAATGTACAAAATATTTCAAACCAAGAAATGTAAAGCATATGTAGTAAAATAAAAAGAAATTGTATCAGCTCTACGGGCATAAATTAAAGCAATTACAAAAATAAGGGGAC
Organism: Humulus lupulus; assembly: GCF_963169125.1. NCBI lineage: Eukaryota > Viridiplantae > Streptophyta > Magnoliopsida > Rosales > Cannabaceae > Humulus > Humulus lupulus. Next base: position 74,638,915 of record NC_084794.1, on the reverse strand, counting down.
GCAGCCCTGAAGTGAGGTTCAGGAAGGAGCAGTTTCCTTGGCCTTCTCAGCATCAGCGACACCAGAACCCTCAAGACGAATAGCATGACTATCCTTTTGAGCAACCTCCCGAGCAATCTCCCGAGCAGCCTCATCCGCCTCAAATTGAGCATTCCAGCGCTCCACATACTTCGCCTCAAGAGGACCTAGGAAGCTGGTGTCGAGGTCGGCATTATCAACCCAGATTTTGTACATGGCTTGGTCGACCGCTTTTTCCTTCTTCTCTTTGAACTCGTTAAGGAAGTGGGCCTTCTCGTTTTGCATTATCTCGAAAGTGGCAGCTTTCTCCTCCTTGAGTTTGGCATTAACCTTCTCCAGCTCTACAAGACGAGTCTTCACCTTTTCAAGCTCGGCCTTCACCTTCTCAAGCTCGGCCTTCGAGTCTTTGAGTTCATCAGCCATTTTAAGCTGGAGATCCCTCGACTCTTGGGCCAGAGACATGCTCGTGTGCACCTCGTTGGTCAGATTATAATTAAGCTGTGCCGAGACGACGAGGGCCTGAAACAAAAAGGTTGATATAGAGGGCAATCCAAGACATAAGCAATTAAAGGAGAGTTGCAAAAATTATCGCGGTAGTAAGTTCGATACTCTTATCATAAAGAGTATTACAGTCTGGGGCCTTATGCACAAAATCCCAGTGGTCAGCGCCGAATCCTGAAAAACTCTGACCCACTCGAGAAAGGACATCCGAGCCAAGTACAGCTCCTTGGGTCCCAGCAGTACCATCAAGCACGAACTCTTCAACAGGGGGTCGGGTTGATGGCAGGAGTGCCTTGGAAGTTGAGGGTTTCTTCAGAGGTCGGCCGATTGTTAGTTGAGTTACGGCTGGAGGAAGTGTGGCAGGCACGGTCGAAACAGATGCATCGACCTGGGCATTCGGCTCCTCAGCTATGCTCACGGCAGTTTGAGCCGTTGGGGTCTTCTCAGTGCGCCTGGGGACTTTAGATGGCCGATCGGATTTCTGCGAGCCTCTCGAGCACTTACTCTTTTGAGCTCCCTCATCGCTGAAGAGCACGGTGTCAAGGTCGGGATCCATAGCACCTGCACAGTTCCAATCGAAGTTAAACATAGTGCTAACAAACTTGAAAACAAAAAAACCAAGTAGAGAATGACCTAACTGGAACTCTTCCCTGAGCTTGAGTTCGGAGGCCATGAAATTCCCCCATCTTCAAAAGAGGTGGGGGAGTACCTTCCCTATAGGTGGACGTCAACCTCGAAAGGCCTCTATAGTCATTGGTCCCATATTGGACGGCTATTCCATCCCACACCTCGTTCAGACTGTACATAGTGTCATACTTCCCGAGCCAACTATCAAACCTATGAACCCGGTCATTTACCCAAGTCCATATATAGAAATGGTCCCTATCATCCTTGCATAATACTAACCTATCGGGTTTGTGTTTTAATAGGGTGGGGGACCACATTTTCGAGCTTAGGATGTCTGTACCTTGATCATCCGAGCCCAAGCTCGAGGCTTCGTCGTTGGCCTCGTTCCCCGACTGTGGGCTCCGTCGGCGAACCGGAGGCGGGGGCCTCACATCTCTCTTGGAGGGAGGATGCCTGTTGGCAAAGGCACGAGCTCGCAGAGGTCGTATTTTGTTGGACCAATCCGAGGTGGACTGGCCATCTCCCAAAAGCCCGCAAGCTCAAAGCTTACTCTCATGCAAAAGATATGAGAGAGACCTCCTGCCATAAAGGAGTTGGAGCAGAGCCTCTCTATGCTCCTTCATCACGTCATTGGGAGTAGGACGGTGATAGTTGGCTAGAAAATAAAACACATTTCAACTAAGTACCAGCCTACAGACAAAAGTCCGAGCACAGATATAAAGAAGGTTGAGGTACTTACGAATCCGTCTGAATGAGTAGTATCGAGACGGGGACAGGCCATCTGTCCAGAAGAAGGCCTTCTTAAAGTCAGGAGGATGGTTGGGAAGATCCTCGAACACATTTTTCTCCTTGGGGTAGGTCAAAAGATAGTAGAAGTCGTCCCCTCCCTGAGCTCGGGAGGGATTTCTTTTCAAACAAAAGAGATACAAGATCTCTTCTGGCGTGGGTCCTTCCCACTTCAACTCGTGGTACAACGACTTCAGGGTAGACATAACCCTGTAAGAATTAGTGTTAAGTTGGAAAAGAGCCAACCCAAAAAATTTTGTGAAGTCCTTGAAGAAAGACTTCAAAGGAAGTAACGCTCCTGCCTTCATATGCTCCTGGCTCCAAGCTGCATACCTTAGCTTGTTATCAGGATTTCCACCTCCTGGGGCATGGCAGCTTCACTCGCTGGAAGTAGGGGATCGACACCTTAAGGAGCCAGACAGCCTGAGACCGTGGAAGGCCAGGATATCAGTTATCTGGCCTAGCAAGGTAACCGAGCTCCAGTAGTGCTCGTCCTTGAAGAACACCCTCCTCGGTTGTGAGGTAGAAGGCTCCCCCATTAGGGAGAATTGAAGCTCTCCCGGATTGTATGCGACGGTCACTTTTAACCTAGGGTCGAGGGGGATCGGCCTGGTCCCTGAATTAGATTCCAGATAAAGAGCCTCTCGAAGGGTTCTCCTCTTCTTTTCTATGACCTCGATGATTTGGCGGCGATAGTGAGCTCGGTTTTCCTCCTGTTCGCGCGCGATATCGTATTCACGAATCAGACGTTGGTTCTGAGCAAACAGCGATTCTGGGCTCAGAGTTTTTGGCGAACACAGAATTGCCAGAATTGACCCCCACCGTCTTTCCAGATTCTGTGACATCTAGCGAGAAAGAAAAAATGGTGAGGGCCATGCATGCAAGGATTCAAGAATTATGAGCTTGACAAAGACAAACTCAGAGAGTGCTTAGGTACGAAACGAGCTCGATACTAAAAACCCGATTGAGAGTCGGAACGTGTATTCTACGAGAAAAAGGAGGGGAGTGGATAAATTTTTTGAAAATCCCGAAATATCAGGGAAAGAGGGTGACGGTTATTCAGGAATGGTAATCTTGGGTATCGTGCGTTCTTTAAAGCCAAGATTTTTTACCCGATATCTTGGTGTGCAAGATGTGTCTTTTAAATTTTGAAAACCAGAAAAAAGAGACCTTGTTCTACATCAAAACTGGATTTGGAACCAGTGACTTAAACCTAGCATGGAGACTTAAACGTGAAAACCTATCGGTCAGAGCTTCCTAGCGTGTCAAACTAAGAAAATAAACCAGCACATTCCCAAAAATAAAAGAACAACACAGACAGAAACCGGCATAAAGGAAAATGAAAAGATCATCAGATACTTACACAATGATGGCGATTGCAGAGAAATCGTTGATTGAAGGAGAGGCTGCAGGTATGACCTTACGGTCTCGAACAAACTGGCGGTCCTTTGTTTCTTCAGCTGGGAGAACATGCAAAGGAAAAAAGCTTTCAGGGATGGCTTCTGGTTTCGTCTCTTTTCTTGTTTCTCTGATGAGCGTAAAATAAGAGGAAGAAGATGACCAGGGTCTTATATATAGATGGGAAAAAGTGGTAAAAAGGGATTAATCTGAGCCATTGGCCAGAATCCTTATAAAATCCGACGGTCGGGGACAAATGACAAGATGGCACTGAAAAGGTGGCAGGCGAATGATCGTGGGTAGATTTCCAAGGTACTCGAGTACCTTGGATGAGCAATACCCAACTGACAGGTGTCCACCCTCAAGTATGTGTGACGGTGTGGCTCCCGAAGAAAGTATTTCAAAAGTTTCCTTCTCTTAGGATTCGAACAAATACTTTTGAGGGGGCAAAATGTTACACCCAGATTTCGAGCCTTAAAAATTGTGATCTTGAAAGCTGGATTCGTCAGGAATGGGCTCGTAATGTCTGGAACATGTGTCCGCAACCTAGGCACCGAGCCTACAAAGTAGGGGCAACTTCGAAGATGGTAGCCTCGAAACCCTCACAAGCTCGAAAGACAGACATCGAAGTACGTCTATTCTTGGATGACCTCAGATCATGGGTTCCGAGCCTGACATAAGTATGAGCTCGAAGCCACATGATCTCGAGGAAAATGCTATAACTCGAAAGTCATTAAAAGACCTGGGTGAACACGGCACTGACAATATAGATTGATAACTTTGAATATCTTAGTGAATCATTTTGGAGAGACGCAGTCTGCATTCATTGTTGTAAATCCCCTATAATAAAGGGATATTTATTATTCAGTTATATGCCCCCCTGATCTTCAGGGGACGTTTCCTTGTATATAGGATTACAGGCTTTTAATGCCATTAAATTTATTTACATATACAGAATAACTTCCCAAAATGTGTGGGATAGTATTATGAAATCTCCTCTATAAATAGAGGGGTCATGCACCATGAAAAAGGACCGAATTTTTGTGATCTTGGGAGAAACTCTGGAGAATTCATTCTTAAAGAATTTCCAGAAATCATCTTAAGTTCTAATAACAAAGACTCGTGGACTAGGCAGAGTTAAGTGTTGAACCACGTAAAATATCCCATTTGTTTTATCGTATTTTTCTGGCCATAACTACTTATTGTTTTCGTGCTCTTATTTCACTGTTGACGAAAAACGGCGTCAACAGACAGTATGTGTTAATGAGTTTTGTGGGTTGATCAATCCACTTTGGATTATGATACAAATGGATATATCTGGAGATAATAATTCATTTATAAGTTAAACTCTAAGATGGGTCAGAGAGTCAAGGCCGCTCCAGTGCATGAGATGGTTATCTGTGCTTGGGCAGTAAAGAGGGCCATGTTATTTAAGATATAAGGAATACAGGTGATGATATTCTCATTCGTGGAAGTTAGTAAGGGTGGCTACTCAGTGATCAGAAAAAGGAAAACCCTTTATAGTGCTATGGCTCCTGGTCTTGACAGGAAGGGGGTCTAGTTCACAGGTTGCCCATCAAGACTGGGATGCCTTGTTACATTTAGAGCCCGAGACTAGTTCCTCGGAAGTGACCAATGGACTTGATAGTCTTTTTTTTTTGTTGTTGGATAATGAGCTGGAAAATTTCAGTGTTGTGTGTCACTCAGAAAAGATTTAGATATGAAGTACATATCGCAAGGTTGTTATACGAGAGGCCTGAGATATGAGTACTTGTTGAGGAAGGATTAGCAACTTTTACAAGGAAGTGTTAGAATATGAGTGGTAAAGGGGTTCATAGGGGAAGTGGTTGAGCTTGTCATATGAGAGCTTTGATATGGGCCTGAAGAAAAGCTAACATATTGAAGAAGGGGTCATTACTTGAATTACATTGATTAGACTGAATGGAAATTAAATTGGTCAGTAAGGATTCAGCATAGTATACAAGAAGTTGTTGGGTATGTTTCTGGAATTGGGCATGGGTGGATTTAGTATCAGGGACGTTATGAAGAATGATATTAGTTTGGCTTAAGGAATCATTGGTTCACCTGAAGAAGTGTGTGACTTAGAAGTGGATTGGACAGAGGATTGTATCATGGGACTCGTTGATATCGCCTGCTAGGGATGAGGAGTTTAAATGCCCCGTTATAAGACAAGACAATGTCTTCAGGAGTTGATCATCAATCTGGTTATTACCAGATAAGGATCAAGGAAATAGACATTTCAGGAATAATTACTTATACCGAGTGGGGTGTGATGGATTAATAGTAAAGGTTCCTATTCATTTTATACTTCAATGACATGGATAAGTCTGACAAGCAGAGAATACAGGAACGACATGAATGGGTTATATTCAGTTTCATTAGCGATGTGTTGAACTACTCCCCAGCTAGAATCAGAATGTGAACGACTATTACACTAATGATATTACGACTGAAGCAGTAGGGTCATAGGTAGGGTTTCAGAAGGTATTAACTTCATTTTTCAAGGGTATTAAAGGTCATATTATAGGAATGGAAGAGATCAGGTATGAAGAAATTTGATCAGAAGCACATTAAGACCGGTAAACATCTCAACTACTACTTAAATTATCTTCGAAAACAGCTACAACGTAAAGATTTTGAATATGGAATGGTTAGTCAAGTATGGGGATGGTGATGGATTGTAAGGAAGGAATAGTAATTCTTGAATTTAAAAAGGGAGAAACCCTTGCAGTAATTGGCGTTGTATATCTGGCATTTGTATTTAGAGTTGGAGACCTACTGCAGGGGGTGTTTAGAACCTTAGCTATCGTGATTGACACTACCTAGGTTGTACCAGTGGAATCAAGACAGACTGGATTAGTCTGTGAGTTTCTGGATAAGTTTCCAAGGAATTTGTCAAGGGGTACATCTGCATAAAGAGATAGAATGGTGATTGGATTGGTGCCACGGATGGAATCAGACCTAGGGCACTGTATTGAATGGTTTCAACACAGCTATAATAATTAAAGGCTCAATTACTGAGTAGGATGTTGTTCTTCAAGGTAGATCTTTGATTTGGTTATAACCAGCTAGAGATCAGGGACAACTAGGGATCTTTGATCTGGTTATTACCAGCTAGAGATCAAGGACAACTAGGGATCTTTGATCTGGTTATTACCAGCTAGAGATCAGGGACAGTTAGAGATCCTTGATCTGGTCATTGCAAGCTAGAGATCAGAGAGATAAGGTTATGCAAAAGATGGTTGTCATATTAGATAAGGGAACTGGGGATGCTGAGTCATGTGTTGAGGATTTGGTCAGTGCCAAATTGTTTTTGTGAAATGGGTGAACAAAGTATTTAAAAATTAACTGAATTGGATTTGTGATTGTCTCGATTGGCATTTTGGTGATGTGTTCTTGGTTGGAAATTTTCCAAGGTTAAGAAACGCCTTAGGATTAGGAGTTTCCTTAGGCGGGCATGGTGGTACATGTACTTTAGGTTGAGTTCTACATTTATTTTACAGGTCAGAATCAGGTTGTGAGTTGTTATGACACCTCAGTGACAGGAAAAAAAAGTGATTGTTTATGCATGATGTTGGTGAAAGGGTCCGACTAGAACAAGAGTGGAGTTTCTAGTGGGCTAGGTGGCCAGTTTGATACTTGGAATTATTATCTCATAAAGGATCAAAGAAAGACAGTTAAGTAAATCCCAGATGGAAATAATCAAAGGCAAAGTCTTAACTGGGTTAGCTAAGGATTTTACAGTGTCAGGTACAAGTTTATTGTAATATAAGGATCGGATCTGGAATCTGATGGACACCGGAATTACATGGAAATTCTGGATGAATCTCATACAAATCTCTTGGTCTTTTCATCCAGGCATCAGGAAAAGGTACCAGAGTTTGAAGGTTTTATATTGGTGGCATGGGATGGAGAGGGACATAATGAAATATATGACAAAGCTCTTAACCAGTTAGCAGGTCAGGACAAGGTATCAAAAACCAGTAAGGCTATTGCAGTCTTTCAGTATTTTATAATGGGAACAAGGAAACATTGTGATGGGTTTCGCAATGAGCTGCCAGGACGGTGGGTCAACATGAGATGGTTGAGTCATTATGGACCAGCATTTGGGGTGAATTCACTTTTATTAGTAAGGATAAGCTACACATCTGATCAATATTCAGGATTCTATGCGAGCTAGATAGTATGCCTTCATGGAATTCAATGTTTATTTCATCGAATGAGGACTTAGTTTTACTCTCAGGTCTTTGGAGGGTTAAGGAAGATGATGGATAGATAATTGGAATCTGGTGCATTTGATTATTCTCAGACTGATGGTAAATCAGTGAGACAAAGAGAGAGAAAGTTATCTAGTTATTAGAGGAACACTTAATGAGATGAGATATAATAGAAAATGTATATCACCCATCCGTTGGAATGGGATAAGTGAGATGTTTATTTGGATCTAGAGGTGGTTCAAGGGATCATTAAGATTATTAAAATGTTAGAGCTTGGAGGCTCACTTCTCGGAGTAAATGGAAAAGTTTTACTGAATTGGAAAATAGGAATATGGAATTCCAAGTAAAGTATTGTATCTTCCTTAGGATATCACCAAGGAAAAAGGGGTGAGGAGGTAAGAGCAAGTTGGACCCTGGAGTATTAAGACTGTTTGGATCCTGGAAAGGATCAGTGAGGCTGCTTTTAAGTTGACAACAGTTTTGGCACTGTCGGCTGTACACGGTGTATTTTGTACTCCATGTTGAGGACATGGGTTAGAGAAACTCATGTGTTGAGTTATGGGGATCTGTAGGGTAAGATGGAGTTATTCTATGTGGAGTGGCCAGTTTAGATATGACATAGAAGGAATTAGGTTTAGAGGAACAAGATTTTACCTTGAGTTAAGGTAATGTTTTAGAAACAGTGAGGTCAAGGAATGACCTGGGTAACTGAAATTAGTAGTGCGGAATTTATATCCGGGTAGTACAGATAAAATTTCGAGGACGAAATTTCTGTAAGGAGAGGATAGTTGTAACGACCCAATTTGCTAATAAGATTTAGGACCTTGATTAGGAGGTCGGAAGGGCCATAATTGATTTATTGTGCCATTATATGATTATATGCATGATTATGTGGATCATATTATTATATGATGATAAATGCATGCATAGGGGTATATATTTTGTTATGAGGGCATTTTGGTAATTTGGCCCATTGAGGGGGTAATTATATATTTGTGTGCATATTGGTAAGCTATTGTTGAGGCCAAATTATAATATGGATTTGTTCGAGCTGTTCAGCATGAGACGATCTTCGAGTATAAGTTAGCGGTTTGGTCATAACGGGAGTAAGTTCGGGGCTCGGGGCGAGTCTTGGGGTAATTTGGTGATTAGGGCATTGCCGGGGTAACGGGATATGAATTATTGGTATTCGAGAATTTTGAGAATAACGAGAATTGGAGGGTGTTAATTATGGTTGAAGGGATAGGTGCGAAAGGATGATTTTGCCCTTGGTGGTTGTTAAGGATTTTAATTAGACTTGAGGGCATTTAGGTCTTTTTACCTTAAGAATGTATATGAATCAAAGAAGGTTGTAGAAAATAGGAAGCAAAACAGAGCACTTCACCTCTTCTACTGTACATCATCTCATTTCCATTTTTCTTTGGATTTTGAAGCTTCTTTTGAGGAACCAAGCTAGGGAATCAAGTTTTGAGGATCTAGGGTATTGTTCCGCCATTGAAGAGGAGTTCACACTGAGCTTGAGGTAAGATTCAAACCATTAGAACTCTGGTTTTCTTATTATGTTCAGTTGAGATTTTGGGTTTGAAAGTTGAGAATACAATGGGGTTTTTGGAAAAGCTTGGGTAGGTTATGATGCCTAGAACATGTGTATATGGTATTTGGGTTCAATTGGGACTTAAACTGATGTTTGGAAGCTTTTGGTTTAGGTTGAAAATGGTGTAGTAGAAGGGGGAAAATTTCTGAGCAAAAATGGATGTGTGTAGCACTGTAGCCCCCACCGGTGGGCGCTACAGCACTACTCAGGGATGGATTCTACTAACTTGAGCGCTAGGGCGCTAGGAGGGTAGCGCTACAATGCTACCAACTCCTTCAGATTTTGGTTTTGGGCATTTTTAAGGGCTTTTGGCTCAGGGTTTCAATTCCTAAGGCTCGGGATCGAATCTACTCACCGCATGGGTACAATTCGGGGTCCCAGGAGTGAGGTTTAGGTTAAAACCCTTTAATTGTTGTTTCATTAATTGGAATCCATATTTGGTTATGACTAGGTGACCAATAATGGATCAAAGGATCGATCGTTCTCAAGGGTCGTTCGTAACGTATTTCTCGCTCGAACAAGAGGTAAGAAAACTGCACCCGGTTATGTGGTTAGGTTGAGACTAAGTGTTCCCTATATTTGTATGCATTGTTATGTGATTGTGATGAACCGTGTGAATATGATGGGACTAAGAGCTCCATATAATTTTATATGGTGTAATGAGATGGTATTATGCCATGGGGACATATGATAAACGACCTAAGAGTGCCGGAATCAATATTTGCGCATAGGGCTAGGCTCAGCCACTGGTAGCTAAGGACAACTTATTAATCACTGAGCTTGGTTAAGCTTACCGGAGTCAGTGGGTTACACTGGGGGTGTCCTAAGTGAGCCGAAGACAGTGAGTTAAACAGAGGGTGCAGCCTAAGGGCGCCGACCCTGAATATTGTGTAATGGTTGTGATAAACTGCTGGTTATGAATGTGATTGTTGTTGTTAATTTGATGAGTAAGATATGCTGATTATCTGGATGACAAGTTGTTGATTTGTCAATTGTTATCACTAAATAGGTGAATGTTATGAATCGCTGAACACTTGGTCACACTTTGTGGAATATCTGGTTATTTATATTGATCTTGCTATGATATCATCTTTTCTTGCTGGGCCTCTGCTCACGGGTGCTACGTGGTGCAGGTAAAGGCAAGGGTATTGTAATGCCCTAAACTTCAGGGACCGTTACGGTATGCCTTGTAAATAGTGCTAAACTCGCTAATCGAGTCATTTGGCCAAAATCGTGTAACTAAGAATGATTAGCGGTTTAGGGATTAAATTTTTTTGTTAAGATATAACGTTTCATTAGAACGTTTACTGTATACATTGGGATCCAAAAAAATATAATTTAAAGGTCTTTTAAAAAAATATATTTACAACCACCGATCTAAGCGGCAAAATAGGGTTTAACCCTAGTTCCTCTTCAAACCTCGGCCGTGGTGGTCGAGCAGTTGCATATGTACACATCATCACCTAAGCTCTTCAACTCAAGGATGGTCCAGCTTTCTTTTGCCTTTACCTGCACCACATAGCACTCGTGAGCCGAAGCCCAGCAATAAAACTCCATATGCTCATGAAAAGTAATAACATGTCATCAAATCATAAGGCATACGCCTAGCAAATATAGCCCTACTCAAGCAGGCAAATAAGTTCAAGCAATGCACAAGTGACCGGTTAACAAGTCACTAACAGGGGGTCTGTACTTTAAACGAGTGACTAATTATCAAGTCAGTAACAGTGGGTCAATACCTTTAAACGAGTGACTAATTATCAAGTCAGTAACAGGGGGTCAATACCTTTAAACGAGTGACTAATTATCAAGTCACTAATAGGGGGTCAATACCTTTAAACGAGTGACTAATTATCAAGTCACTAATAGGGGATTCCACTCCCTCAACCATGTGACAAAACAGTCACCTATACCTTTGGCCCTGGCTCTGAGTAACTAGTCCTAGTCTAGTCAAGCGCTTATAATTTTCATTGAACTTAGGGTCGGTCCAGCATTAATACCCCATATGAGTCATTCAATGGTGATATCGATTAGATCTAATCTTTTATCGCCTATGCGTTCATGACGCTTATGCCGTTTTTGACTCTCAGGTCAGTAATATGCGACCAGTGCCGATCCTGAATAGTTGGTGCCACACACAAGTAAGCAATGCTACCAATCATATAGCATATGTTAAATATCTTAATATAGGGCATTTAGCATGCTTACTTAACAACTGCTAGCATAATTAGGACCATGCATAAACACAGAGGCTCAAGCTTTGAACAATCTCATATTCAATACTCATAGCATGCCCTAATCACATGTTTCTCATGCAACACATGCATCACATTTAACCACTTGACATGCCTCAACAATAACCACGCATGTCATATATACACAGGGTGCAGTTTTCTTACCTTTAGTCCAAGCACATGTTACCAATAAACGAACCACAAGCAAAATCCTTACTCCACAATCCTTACTCCAAGCCTCTAGTGATAACCTAGTCACAACCATAAATGGTGATCCAATGAGTTTTAGTTCTAAAACCACTCCCAGAACCAAGATCTAACCTCCAAGACATCTAACCCCACTAATCCGGGTAATAGGAATGATCCCGAGGCCTAAAACCAAGTTTCCAAGGTCAAAACACCCAAACGGCCTCAATACCCTACTTGAGCCGCAAACCTAGCACCCTGAGTTGTGGCCCCCAGCCACACTAAAATCAAGGGCCACGGCGCCCACTACCCAGGGCTGCGGCGCCCAAGACGCCCAATTGCCTTCAGCTGCTTCTTCCAGCATGGGCCGAGGTGCCCAAGAACAAGGTCGCGGCCCTCACCCAAAAACTAGCCATGAACTCGATTTTCTTCATTCCAAACCTCCCAAAAACATACCTAAACACCTCCAATTCCAAAAATCAAAGTTCCCTAACTTCCTAATGATCCAAAATCATCAAATCCCAAGGCTCAAACGATCCAAAAGCTCAATGATTCATAAAACCCAATTCTAAGCTTAGAAACTCTAAAAACTCAAAACTTAAGACTTATATTACCCTTGATTGGGTTGTTTCTCATTAAATCCTTCGGTCAAGAAGCTTCTAATCTTTCCTAGGATCGCTATGCCTCGATCCTCGCTTGATTCTGACTCTTAGAACTCGAGATTCCTTCAAAATTGCCTCGAACGGTAAAAGGAACTGACGGGAAGAGAGAAAGTATTTTCTAACGTGCAGTTCTATCTAACAAGCTACTTCAAGCTTAAGTAACCTCAAATAAAACCTAGTGCTCGGGGTTCCGAAAACACCCCCGGGAACATTATAGTCAAAACCTCCAGAATTTCCCCCTGATCTTACTAACTCCCAATTCATCATCAATTATTAATTCCCATTACCAAATAACCCGGTAATGCTCTAAATACCCCTTGACTTACTCCAAGTCAAGCATAAATCCCGTTGTGACTTTCCCATTAGCTTATCTCCTAGAATTGTCTTGTGCTGGGTAACCCTGGCATAACCAAATAATAATAAAGCACCACACACATATCACATATATGCCAAATATGCCCGAAATGGCCAAAATATGAAAATCACCCAATTACTCAGAAATGGGTTCACATGCATATTTAATACACCTAAACATGCATACTATCATTTAATAACACAATAAATCAATTATGGACCTCCCGGCCTCCTTATCAAGGTCTTAAACCTTATTAATGAAATTTGGGGCATTACAATTTTGATTGTGACCGTCAGAATCTCGTGATTTGTAAGGGGAAAGACCGGGTAAGTTGTACAATCCCACACCGCCTGGGGAAGGTCAAGTGTGATGATTCTAAGACTGTGTAGGTATGGGACTACACAGTTAAAGAGGGCTTAAATAGATTGATGGGTACTACCTATATCAATAAGATGCATCTTCTTTTTGGTAGCCCATCACTTGAGAACTCCAAAGTTAAGCGTGCTTGACCTAGAGTAATCTCAAGAAGGCTGACCTCCTGGGAAGTTTTCCCAGGAAGCGTGCGAGTGAGGACAAAGCACGCTGGAAAGACTCGTGTTGGTTTGTTGGGCTAGTCGTCATTCTTGGAAGCAGCCATAGTGACGTGGGGCGTTACAAATGGTATCAGAGCCTTGACCCAGCCGAAAGTGTGGCTGACGGGGACATCGGGCCCGTAAAGGGGGTGATTGTGATAGTCAGAATCCCGTGATCCGTAAGAGGAAAGACCGGGTAAGCTGTACAATCCCACACTGCCTGGGGAAGGTCAAGTGTGATGATTCTAAGACTGTGTACGTATGGGACAACACAGTTGAAGAGGGCTTAAATAGATTGATGGGTACTACTTATATCAACAAGATGCATATTCTTTTCGGTAGCCCATCACTTGAGAACTCCAAAGTTAAGCGTGCTTGACCTGGAGTACTCTCAAGATGGGTGACCTCCTGTGAAGTTTTCCTAGGAAGCGTGTGAGTGAGGACAAAGCACGCTGGAAAGACTCGTGTTGGTTTGTAGGGCCAATCGTCATTCTTGGAAGCAGCCATAGTGACGTGGGGGCGTTACAAATGGTATCAGAGCCTTGACTTAGCCGAAAGTGTGGTCGACGGGGACGTCGGGCACGTAAGGGATGGTGATTGTGACAGTCAGAATCCCATGATCCGTAAAGGGAAACACCAGGTAAGTTGTGCAATCCCACACTACCTGGGGAAGGTCAAGTGTGATGATTCTAAGACTGTGTAGGTATGGGACTACACAGTTGAAGAGGGCTTAAATAGATTGATGGGTACTACCTATATCAATAAGATGCATCTTCTTTTCAGTAGCCCATCACTTGAGAACTCCAAAGTTAAGTGTGCTTGACCTAGAGTAATCTCAATATGGGTGACCTCCTGGGATGTTTTCCTAGGAAGCGTGCGAGTGAGGACAAAGCATAGTGGAAAGACTTCTGTTGGTTTGTAGGGTCAGTCGTCATTCTTGGAAGCAACCATAGTGGCGTGGGGAGTTACAAAGGGTATATTGGATCAACCATGAGTTGGAGAGCTCTTTGGGCGAGGTGTACATTGTCAGCTGCTCGACCGCCACGGTCGAGGGATTGTACATGGACGGAAACCTAAAATGTGTATTTTTCCATTAGAGTGACCTGGGTTATTTATAACTTCTGGTATTTTTTTAAATATGTCATCTAGCCCTGTTTTGAGTTTCCATGTATTAAACTATCATTTTTAATGAAAATAATCTGTTTATGGCCAAAATCTTTTATTCCTAATCTGTTGATGATGTTAGATTCACATTTTGTTTAAATGACTTGGTTAGCAAGTCTTGCACTATTTTTAATACACAGTGTAACGATCTTGGTTACCCAGGGCATTACAAAAATATATTCTCTAACAATCAAAAGCTTAATTTCCTTTTCAATGGAAGGACAAATCATAGAGATCTTGTGAGGATCCAACTTTGAAAAGATGGTAAAATAAGGTAATGTTCTTCTTTGGTTTTCTTAGAAGATATAATGGTTTTCATATAGTGATAGAAATGAGAAGAAGAAAAGTTTATAAATGAGGTTCATTGTTATCTAATCTCCTTTGTTTTTCAAATATAGTGGTTAGATTAGAAGATAATTTAATATGATGAGTTTTTATTACATGTTATCAATTTGTAAATAATCTAGTAGATTATTGGGTAATATGCTAGCATGTCATAGAATTGTCTTATTATGTGATAATGTAAGTTATTAGAATGACAATTTTATGAGTTCTATATGACAAGCATAAATATATTGATTTTGTGAATCAATAGAAATATGAAATCATATGTGTATGATACTTGTAATTTATGTTTACATATTAATAAAGAGCCATGTTAGTATGATATAAGTCATATATGTTGACAACTATGTGAAATTATATTGAAATATAATCATGCAAACATTTGTGAGATGTTAATAGGTTTTATCCTATATTATTGTTAGTATGTGATTTGTGAATAAAGTGTATTGTTTGGAAATTAAAATTCTCATTTAAAGTGTTGAGCATCTCAATTATGAGATAAGAAAAGATGAACCTAAGAGGGTTACATCTTTTTATAAGTGTATTTCCATTGCGAGAAAAATGGATCAAAGTGGATTAAAAAATTCTGGGATGACATATTGACTCAATAGACTTATAGTCTAGAGTGTGGTCAAATGAAATATATTTGAGAATTATTTAGTGACAATAATTCTTAAATATTCAATGAGGAGACATTTCAAAATTGGAGAAGCAATTTTGAATCTTTACACCAACGGTGAATAAAAGAGAACTTTATTCATTTTGGTTAAAAATGGTAATATGTTTAAATTAATCTCAATGAGGAGATCATTTTAAACAAAAACAGAAGAAATCAAAATGTTTAAATAAATTAATGAGGGTTTATTTTCTTTGATTTAAAGTGTTTAAAAAATTGACATTTTCATTTTGATCTTGACGAGAAAATCAATGGATGTCAAATTGATGTTATCATTTTGATCTTAAGAAATACAAAAAAGTTGTTTAAGTGATTTTGAGATTATTTATACAACTAAAATTGAAAATTTGTGATTATTTATTTGAGAAATCCTCACATTACATTTGTGTTCACATTTTATTTTGTAAAATATATAAAAGAAAGCAACCAAATGAAAGTTACTTTCAAATAAGTGTGTCTTGCTTTAGCAAGTAAATAAATCAAGATAAATATTGAGGTGTTATCTTGGGAGTTTATCATGTGGCTTAGAGGACTCATGATGAACTTTGAGAATCATAAGTCTAGATTTATCTTGGAGGATAAATGACTTAATAGAAATGAAGAGATTTCTTCTTAAAAGTGATTATCACTATGTGAGAAATGTGGGGGTGATTCTCTAAAAGTTAATCAATTTATTTTGTTGATAATAATTTATTAATTTGGTCATCTTATCAAATAGGTGATTTGGAATTCCACATTCTAAATCACATTGGCTATATGTGTATAGAATGATCAAATCTAGACATGTTTGGTGTCTAAAGTTATTGTTTTGTAATATTTTGATTCAAGAAGGAATCAATTTAAAACATAAAGGAGAATTATAGAAACAAAGCGGTTTCTAGAATGAATATTCAAATGTTTATCTCGGATATTAAACTATAAAATAGTGGGGGTGTTGACTATGGTCAAAATCATTATTTTAAAGAGGTAAGTATTTTAATCAAACTATGGCTAGAACAAAGTTTGAATAAAACAATGAGAGTGTCTAAGTATGCATACACGAGAAAAATGATTCAAATGGAATCATTTCTACATCTCAAGGGATGGGACTTTGACTCCCTAAAGAGATTCACGGTTGATGGTAACCTATCTTAATACTAGTACCCAAACTAGTATTAGGTTCAATAGGTAATAACAAGTCAATCAAGTGAATAGCAGTAGTACTCAAATTTTGTCCCATCTGAGATATGAGTACTAGTGTGTTGCCAAAATGAGGGCTAAAACCGAAAGTGTTTTAATAGAACTCAGTCTTGAAAAGACAAGTATTTTAGGGTAAAAAAAATATTGTATGAGTTCTACCTATATAGACCTAGGGGTGGTGCCGCCCCTCATGAGAATTGGGAGTCATTCTCAAGAAAAGTCTATGAATGGAATGTTCACATGGCCATTAACGGTGCAAAAGCGAGACATTAAGGTCTCAAGTGAACACAACAAAGGTGTGTGTTATCACCGGTTTGTTATCAAGGGATAGTGGTTCAATGCTTCGGCAACCAAAATTTCAACAAACTTTGTGATAATTACACTAAGATAAAATTTAAGTCGAAAGACATTTTAATTTATGCACCAATGCAAAGATTTCTATAGAGAGTGATTATTTAATCAAGTGGGGGAATATTATATTTTAATATAATGTTTGATTGATTAAATAAGTGTTACAAAAAGTGATTATTTAATCTAGTGGGGAATGTTATATTATTTCGAATAATATAATGTTAGATTAAATAATGTGACAAAATGTGATTTGTCACACCTTGTAACATATTATCGAGAGTCACAAAAATTAAACACATGTGTGTTCCCAAATGTGACATATTTTGGAGTTACAAAATCAGTTACAAATTTGTAACTCCCAAATATTACCCAATAATGTGTATATTATATGTTACAAAGCCATAATGAAATATGGTTGTTGGAGACATGTTTTTAACTCCCAATAGGTGTTTGGAGGTTACAAAATCACGTGGGAAAAGATTTGGGACGTTTTGGAACGTTTTGGAAAAAAGAATTTTTGGTGCTGAAAATGGCATGTGGCCACTTTCAGTGGCCGCGGCCTAGGGGACAAAAGCCAGTGGCCGCGGCCACTGAAAAGTCCTGGTCGCAGCTAGTAAGGCTGACAGCCTATATGGTTTTTCAGTTTTTTCCAAATTGAACGGTTCTAACATCCCAAATAACTCCCAAATCTCCATTTTAATTTCATAAACATCCAATTAAACATTGGTAACAACCATGGGGGTTGGTGGAATTTGAAATTCAAAGGGGTATCTCAAACTCTATAAATAGGAGCCTAATGCTCACTTGTAAGACACACCATTTTCCATCCACAAAGCACTTGGCTGGAAAATACACCATAGAGGCTTGATAATTCCAGAGAGCTATTTCCTTGAGAGATCCCTTAGTGCTTAAGGAATAGGGGGAAATAAGCTTTTGGACAAAGGTTTTGAACCTTGTTCAAGTTGGTGATCCCCACTACTCTACACTTTGGTTGTGTGAGAGTTTGTCCCTTTTTATTGGTTTTATTTTCAATCTTTTGATCTTGTTGATCTAATTTACTTGTATTATTTTTGTTTTGAGTTTGTAATCTTCTTCGTCTACATCTTTCTAGTTACTTGTATTTTGAGCAATTGAGTTGTAATATTTATTTAATCAATTACCTTGTCTATTGTATTTTTTGCATAGAGTTGTATTTTGGTTTTTCCATATTTCCATTGAGTATAAAAATATATTCTCTAACAGTCTCTTGGGTTTAGGCGAGTCTATGGATGATGTCGGGACTCATAAGTACATAAGGTGGGAGGATGTTCCTATTCCAATTACCAAGCTCCCCTCCAAAAGGAAGCATTCGAGCTCACAGTCTCAAACCTCCCTTCCCCGCTAAGTTGAACCTTCAGGCTCGAGGACTGAAGCATAGGACGAGGCTTCTCCTAGCTCGTCGGATAGAGGTAAAGCCATGCTAGACCTGTCTATGTGGTCTTCGATCATATTAAAACAAGAACCCAACATTGTAGTCCATTTTAATGATCCTCGAAATAATTTTATGATTTGTGCGGAGATAGATCTTAAAGTACATAGGGACGATAGTTGGTTAGGCAAATACCAAACCTTGTATAGTATAAACGAGGTTTGGGAAGGGATAGTTGTCCAGTATGGGACTAATGACTATAGGGATTTGTCGAGGATGTCCCCTACTTTTTGAGAAGGAACCCCCTTAGAATCTTCCGAAGATAGAGGGATTTCATGGTCCCCAAGTCTAAGCCAGAGGGGATCTTCCAGTTAGGTTCCTTTACTTAGAAGTATGTTTAGATCTTTTCTCAAACATGATTAGATGCTAATGTTTATTTTCCCTTTTTCAAGTGAGATGGACTCCGATCTCAAGAATCTTCTCAGCTAGCCTACCATCTTGAAGGGTTCAAAACCAGGCAAGGTATCCTCGAAGACCACCAGGGCTTTGAAGATACCCAAGAATTCTGAGACTACCTCTGCAACCTCGGATCTTCCCGTTGTCCTATCAGGTTTTGCCATCGTTCCCTCACTGACCTCTCCACCGTAGGTCATGGCTTAAGTTTCTCCCAGCTCGACTGCCTACGACAATGCTTCCACCAAAGGGAAGAAAGTTCCCTTTGCTCTTACTCTAATACCAGCCCGGAAGTGCACCATAGTCCCCCACAAGCCTGAATCCATTTTTGACAACGAAGTTGGCACCTTCAGTGTCGAGCTCGGTTCTGAAGCCCTCACCCTCCTAAGTCGTTCCTACAAAAATCTTCAAGGTCTCCATTGGGAATTTTTGAGGGGTTGCGACCCCACCGCCCTTTTTGATAAGGTTGGGGAGTTGGTCACCTCAGTAAGTGTCATTGTATGTCGAGTTCGAAATGTTTTTACTCGCTTATTGCTTAGCTTAAGTGTTTTTCTTTTTCTTTATGTAGAGCCTTTTAGCCTTCATCCGCCAGTTCCAGATACTGAGCCATGAAGCAGTCACAAGACTCGGACACGTACATGAGGCCAAGTTTCCCAAACCCAAGCTGAAAACGCCCTCAAAGTGGCGAGAAGGAGATTGAGGAGATCAAACTAGAATGGGATTCCAAAGTACTGGAGATGTCCTTCAAGAGGGCTGAGCTTGAAAAGGTTCAAAATCTTAATGCCAAACTCGAGGAGGAAAATGCCACCACCTTCAAGGTCATGGAGGGTGAAAAGGCTTGTCTTCTAGAGGAGTTCACGGCCAAAAAAGATAGCGCCATCGACGTCGCCATGTATCAAATTTGTTCCATGAACCTTGACCTTGACACTATATTTCTCTTCGGCAAAGAGGAGGAGCATCTGGAGAAATGGCAGACTCATCTGGAGGTAGAGGAGACCAAGCTCACAGCCAAGGAGATCGTGAAGGCCTATGAACAAGCTGGATTGAGAGGTGTCAGAGCTTCCAATCCTTGAGGATTCAAACGTGGGCTGTAATCCATGGTTTTTTTTTTTGTAATCATCTTTTTTGATGCCCTTGGGCAAAGAGAATTCACAGCTCGAGTTTGAGCTATTTTTATTATCTTGTGAATACTTTGCTTTAATGGTAGTTTTTATGCTTTTAATTTTCTGGCACGAAAATTTTTGCCAACATCATCCACCTTTAGTTTTTTGCCTTAGCATTATGCATCATATTCATGTGTCAAAACATTTTGAGCTTAATTCTAAAGGTTTTCTTTCATTCTCGCTTACTGTAACGTCCCAAATTACCTAATAAGGCATAAGGCCTTGATTAGGGGGTCATGAGGGAAAATTATTGAATTATATGTTTACGTGAGATATATTTGTGTGTAATTATGTGATTATGTGAGTTATATGATAATATGACTAGATATGCATGTTTAGGTGTATTAAATATGCATGTGGGCCTGTTTCTTATTAGAAGGGCAGTTTTTGTAATTTGGCCCATTACGGGCATAATTGTATATATGTGCATATATGTGAGAGACCATATTATTATGTGGGTTTATTTAGGTTACTCAGCACAAGACAATCCTAGGGAGCAAGTTAACGAGAAAGTCACAATGGGACCCAATACCTGACTCGGGGCGAGTCAATGGGTATTTTGGTTAATTAGTACATTACCGGGTTATCAGGTAACATGAGTAAATATTTGAGGATATATTTGGAGTTAGTGAGATTAGGAGGGAATATCGAGGATTTTGACCATTTTGCCCTCGGGTACATTTTTGGTACCCCGAGCTTCGGGATTAACTTAAGTTACTTGAACCTTAAGAAACATAACACAACACACAAAAAAACACTGTTAGCAGCTCTCCCAACTGACTATCCCTCTCTCTCTCTCTCTCACTCTCTCTCAATTGTGAGTGAATTGCTTGAGAAAACTAAGGAGATTTTTGGCTGAAAGCTTGGGAATTGAAGGCCTGAACTTGGGATTGGATTTGTTGCAGCAAGGGGAATTTATTTTCCAGTTGAGGTAAACTTTAGACTGTGTTTTTCCATTGAAATATGCTATAGTTTGGCTAGTCTTGAACTTTGGGGCTCAAGGTTTTAAATTAGAGTTTTGGGTGGTGCTTTTATTGTGTTGAGCTAGGGTTTTGTTGTTGGTATTATGTTGAATCTTTTATGAGGATTGAATTGTGGTTCTAGGATTGATTTGGGGTGGTTTTTTTGTTGATTTTGGATGAAGAAAAAATGGAGAATTATGGGTTCGTAGTTCAGGTCGTGGCCCTATTCTTGGGGCGCCGCGACCCATACGGGTAGGTCGCGCCAGGCAGGGCTTCTGTTTCAGAGGCGCGTCGCGGCCCGCGTCTTGTCCCCAGGCAGGGGGCTCTTGGTTCTAAGGTGCGCGTCGCGACCCTTACGAGTAGGTTGCGGCCGACCTGGACAGCTTTGGCTACTGTAGGGTTTTAATGACGGGAATTCAAACCTAAGGGCTTGAGATGAATTCTACTACCCAATTTAGTAGAATTTGAGGTCTCAGTCTGAAAGCCTTTATTTGCTCGTTATTGATGGGATCCTATATTATGGTGGTGACTAGGTTACCGCTAGGGGCTCGAAACTGGGATCGTGCTCGAGGTTCATTCTTATTATTATGCTATACTTGGACCTGAGGTAAGAAAATTGCACCCAATACGTGATATATGTGATTAGGGCTCGACCCGATTATTGATTATAACTATGCATAGGGCTCGACCCCTAGGAATGAACGTGATATTGGTTATGCTTAAATGCTCTGTGCCTGGATAATTGTTTAATAAATGCTTGCCTTGTTTGCATAGGTAGGGCTCGGCCCCGTTAAGGAATATAGTTATTATTGTGTTTGATTGGTTAAGATACCATGATTTATACATATGGATACTTGTATTATCTGAAGTATACTTCTAAGTAGTTGGTTATCTGTTTATCTGGTTGGTTAGTGTGATTGGGAATAGGGCTCGGGCCCATGAGAAAGAACACGACTGTGATTATGTATGTGTTTAATTGATTAAGCATGCGTGAATGCTCTGCTTTGGGATAATTGTTAAAATATGTGTGCTTGTATGCATTATCTGAATGAAAAATCCTTGGCTCATAAGTCAAGGGCAGCAATAGCGTACTAAGCACTAGTCGATATGGTTAGGCCTAACCGGGAGCACATTATACGCTTATCCGACCCAATGGTCATGGAAAATCAAAGCGCCAGGTATGTTGGGCCAGCTGTAAGGCTGGTTACACAGAGGATAGGGTACGGGCCATCGGGGTGACTCATTAGTCCTTGCTTCTAGGGCGTTGAACCCCAGTATGACTTATTATTTATTTCTTTAGGGCAGCAGACCCCAATTATGACATGGTAGTCATTTATTTATAATTGTATGCATGCATGAGTAGGTTATTACTGTTGGGCATGCTAAATATGCATCTGGAATCTGTATTTACTATTCATGCATATGTTTAAGTTTTCTTGCTGAGCCTTGGCTCATAGGTGCTATGTGGTGCAGTTAAGGGCAAGGGAATGTTGGACCAGGCATGAGTTGGAGAACTTCGGTGGCGGCGTGTACATATGCAGCTACTCGACCACAACGCTCGAGGGTATCTCAAGGGAACTAGGGTTGTATCCCTTATTTTTCCGCTTAGGTCGATTGGTTGTAATTTTTGAAGTGTAATAGCCCTTTTAAACATCTGTTTGTGGTATTTTGGGATCCCATGTATGAACACAAATGTTTCTAATGAAAAGTCAACGTTTCCTTTTGACCAAAAAAATTTAACCCTAACCCTTGTCATTAACCTTAGTTACACATTTATAACCAAAGGACTTTGTTAGCAAGTTTTGCACTATTTAAAGTACACAGTGTAATGGTCCTGGATTAGGAGGACGTTACACTTACTCACACAATTACACGTTCGAGCTTAAGTTTAAAATATTCATGTAATTATACATAGTTTATCCGATCGCTCAATTTCGACCTCGTTATTTTCAAGGTTGAATACTACTTATAATACATGTTTTGTAAACACTCATTGGTGTGTAGTCTCATTAGTCTATTTATTTCTTGCTTTGTAATAGTAACTTTCCTCATCCACGAATATGGTCTCGAGGTTACGAGGTTGAAACGTTTTGCAAAAAATTCCAGTACTTTTTCAGTTTACGAATATTGTTGGTTAATCTAGAATTCCAACTATATCCTAGTATCGATTTATCTATACTGGTTAATCAGACTCATAATGAAATTAAACTTGTGCTTGGTTATCGATTCATGCAATTATAAATTTCTTTATTTTTGTTATCTTTTTTTGAGCTTGTGATATGATTGTATACCACTTATGCCCTTTAAATTCCTCTGATTTAGAGATCTTAGGTTATTGAACATTGAGAGCTTGCAAAAAATAACAAATAAAAATGATGAAAATGAATTAACATTTTATTTATAAGGGGCCTCATTAAAACCTTCGAGAGAAAACCCGGTGGGAAAATCTCAAGTTGGGAAAATAATGCCTTTGGGAATATACAAGCTTGGTTATAACTAAATAAAATCATTCCATAATTTATATATAATATAGTCGTAAATGTTCAACGTTCCAAGCTCGTGGGACCCGTTCTCCCTTCAATCGAGCTAGTTTATAAACTCTAGGTCGAATGATGGATTCAATTTGGTAAGGTCCTTCCCAATTAGGTCCGAGCAAGTCTGCATAGGGGTCTCGTGTGGCAAAAAATACGCGCCTCAGCACCAAGTCTCCCAACCCAAAATCTCTATCTTGAACCTTTTTATTGAAATATCTTGTAGCCCTTTGTTGGTATGCAACATTTTTTAAGGTGGGCTTCATCTTGTTTTTCTTCAATTAGATCTAAGGATTCCTCAAGCTATGATTGGTTTGAGTATTAGTCATATGATTCACGCCTTATAGTGGGAATTTTGACCTCAATTGGCAGCATTGCCTTGCAACCGTAGCTTAGGGAGAATGGTGTGTGTCGGGATGAGGTCTTAGTGGTTGTCCTATAGGCCCATAGGACTTGTTGTAGTTCTTCAGAACAATTGCCTTTAGCTTCTTCAAGCCTTTTCTTCATAGAACTCTTGAGAGTCTTGTTTATGGATTCGACCTAACCATTTTCTTAGGGATGGGCCACCGAGGAGAAGCTTTTAATAATCCTACTTTTCTCACTGAATTGTGTAAACATTTCATTGTCGAATTGGGTTCCATTGTCCGACACTATCTTCTTTGGCATCTCATATTTGGAAATGACATTTTTTACCACAAAATTCAAAACCTTTTTCGTGGTGATTGTGGCCAGAGGTTCAACCTCGGTCGATTTTGTGAAGTATTCTATGGCGACTACTCCATATTTGACTCCACCCTTTCTCATTGGTAGGGAGATCAATTCAATGAGATGAATTCCCTACACCGCGAATGGCCAAGGGGAACTCATCGTGGTGAGCTTGGTTTGTGGAGCTTGTGGTATCGAGGAGAACTACTAACACTTATCTCAGTGTTTTACGTATTCAAATGAGTCTACCTTTATCGTTGGCTAGAAATATCCTTGTCTTATTACTTTCTTCGAGAGGTTGTGCCCCCCAGCGTGATCTCCACAAAATTGTTCATGGAGTTCTTATATGATTTTCTTAGCTTCGGGAGGGGTTACACATTGTAATAGCGACATGGAATATCCTCGTCTGTACAGTATCCCTTCCAAGATAGTGTACCTTGGTACTTTGTAAATCAGTTTTTGGGCCTCGTTTTTGTCCCTAGGTAGGTTCCCAATTTCGAGATAGTTAATTATAGGTGTCATACATGTAGGCTGCGAATCTATTATGTTGACTTCGACCTTGTCGGGCTCGGTTATGCTAGGTTTCGACAAGAACTCTACTGGTACCACGATAAGCATGTCAACCTCTCTGGTTGTATCTAGTCAAGCTTGGGCAACTGCGTTCGAGTTCCATTCTCGCAGAACCTACTAGATAACGTAGAACTTGAATTGTTCGAATGCCTTTTTGACTTTTTCCAGGTATGCTACCATCTTAATCCCCCGAGCTTGGTACTCCTTTAACACTTGGTTGACTACTAATTGAGAATCAATATAACAGTGTATGGCTTTACCTTTTAGCTCAAAAGCTATTCGGATTCCTACTAGCAGTGCCTCATTTTCAGCTTCGTTATTTGTACCCTCGAAGCCGAACCTTAAGGCTGAGTGAAACTTGCTTCCTGGGGGGGTTATGATGATAATGATTTCCCCCAATCTAGTCTCGACGAAAGATCAATCGACATAAAGCCTCCACAACTCGTGTACTGGGGTTATGACTCCTTTGTCGATGATTCTTGTACATTTTACTATAAACACAGCCAAGGCTTGACCTTTTATTGTTGTACTTTGGTGATATGTGACTTTGAATTGCATGAGTTCGACCAGACATTTTAATAGTCTTCCATATGCTTCAGGTTTCGCTAGTATCTGTCTTAGTGGCTGATCGGTCATCACATAAATTGGATGTGCTTGAAAGTAAGGTTAGAGCTTTCGAGATGCATGGACCAGGCATAGTGCTAATTTTTCTATCAATGGATATCTTGATTCAACTCCCAACAGTCTTTTGATGACGTAGTAGAACGGTCTTTGTGCTTTTTTATCCTCCCAAATGAGTGCTTCACTGATTGCATGCTCGGTTGTAGCGAGGTACAAGTACAATATTTCCCTCGTGACTGGTTTGGATAAGATTGGTTGTTTAATGAGGTGTTTTTTAAGAGCCTGGAAGGCGAGTTTGCACTTATCTGACCACTCAAACTTTTTGCCTCCTCTTAGAAGATTAAAGAATGGCAGGCACTTGTTCGTAGATTTTCAAACGAACCTACTTAATACTGTCATTCGTCCAGTTAGGCTCTGATCATCTTTATGTTTTTGAGGTAAAGGTGTATCAATTAAGGCTTTTAGATTATCCGAGTTTTCATCGATGCCTCAAGAATTCACTATAAATCCGAGAAACTTCCCCGAAGATACTCCCAATGAGCATTTTTGTGTGTTAAGTCTCATGTTGTATTTCCGAAGTATAACAAACCACTTCGTGAGGTCATCAACATGGTTAAAACTGTGTTTGGACTTGATCAGCATGTCATCCATATACACTTCCATGTTATTTCCTATATGTTCAGCAAACATCCTATTCACTAGTCTCTGGTATGTGGCCCTATAAATTTTTTATCCCGAACGACATCACGTTGTAACAATATAGCCCTTTATTTATCATGAAGCTCGTATGATCTTGGTTAGGTGCATGCATGGCTATCTGGTTATATCCAAAACATGCATCCATGAATGACCCGAGATTGCGTCCACGAGTTGATCATTTTGAGGCAACGAAAAATAGTCTTTCAGGCATGCTTTGTTAAGGTCTGAATAATCGATGCAAGTTCGCCACTTGGTGTTTGTTTTTGGGACCAATACTGGGTTGGCAACCCACTCCGGGTATAATTTATCTCAGATAAATAAATTTGCATTTAATCTATCGACCTCCTCTTTCAAGGCTTTTTTCCTCTCATCGTCGAGAAGTCTTCTCTTTTGCTATCTCGGATGGAAGTTCTTATGGATATTCAGTGGATGTTTTATAATGTTGCGATTGATCCCAACCATATCTGAGTGTGACCATGTAAATACAACCTGAGTTTCCCCCAGGAAGCAAATTAATCGCTATTTTTCTTCCTTTGTGAGGCTCTTCCCAATCTTTCCTACCTTGGTGGTGTCCTTACCATCGAGATGAATGTCTTTAAGCTCCTCAATGGGACCGAGATCAGCCATGTCTTCTTCTATTACAGGGTCGATTTCTTCTTCAACCTGGTAGATTCTCTCTTTAATTTCCTCTATGATTATCAATGCATGTGCACTGGTCTGGCCTTTTCCCCTCATGGAGATACTGTAGCATTATTGAGCTGCTAATTGATCCCCTTTCAGCGTCCTGATACCATTGGGCGTTGGGAACTTTACATCCAAATTCCTAACAAATGTGACTGCCCCAAGCCTAATCAGGGTTGGTCTCCCAAGAAGGAAATTGTAGGCTGATGGGGTTTCCACCATCATAAATTCCAACATATTAATTATCAAGACTGGATAGTCTCCTAAGGTGATTGGTAGTTCGATGGATCCTGTACTAGCGATTCCCTCCCCTAAGAATTCGTATAGGGTCATTGCATAGGCTTTTAAATCTCGAACAGGCAATACCATTTTTTCCAACATTGCATTAAAAGGATATTGACTAAGCTTCCGCTATCAATGAGGACACAGCGGACCCTCCTATTTGCGAGTTGGAACGTTATGACCAAGGGGTCATTGTGAGGAAATTGGATGTGGGAAGCTTCTTCTTCGGTAAAACTGATTGGTTGGGTCTCCACCCTCTACTGTTTTGGAGCTTGTAGTTCAGGCACGTAGCGAGAACCATCTCCCGTCTTTAGCTCTTGGACGTACCTCTTTTGAGAATTTCTACTTGCACCTACAATGTGAGGTCCCCTATCAATAGTTATTACATCTTCTCCATAAATTGTGGGAGATCAATTATCCTCCCTTACAGACAGTGACACGACCTGTTGGGCAGGTTGAGCTAGAACTGCCCTTTCATTAGGTGGAACCTAGGTTTGATTCTTGTTTCGGACATACTGTCAAAGGTAGCCTTTCGAGATTAATCCCTCGATCTCATCTTTTAGCTGTCTACATTCCCCTGTTGTATGTCCTATGTATCTGTGGAATCTGTAGAACTTATTCGAATCTCTCTTGCTATGTTGATGTCGCATTCCTTCTGGTCTTCTAAATGGGACTTGATTTTCATTTTCAACAAATATGTTCTCATGAGTGTCTGTGAACTAGGTATACATGGTGTATATGGAGAAATGCTTATCTCCCTTTTTCTTTTTATCCTCGTCTGCCTCGGAGTTATTTCCCTCGTTCTTCTTTCTTTAAGAAGAATTTTCTTCTAAGGGTTGAATCACGGATGTCGTGGCCAAGTTCGTAAGTGAGTCAAAGTTGGTCGTTGTAGTTATTGAGGGAGGAGGAGTTAGTTTAAGTGTTGACCTTTCCTCTTCTACATTGACGAACTTGTGAGCTCAAGTGTTGAACTCAGTTATCTTTCTCACGGGCTTCATTTTCATATCTTCCCAGAGGGGACTTCCTGGTAATACAGTAGCTCGTACTACCATGAGGTGACCGCTATCATAAACATTGTGAGCTTGGGCTAATTCTATGCTAAACCTCGCCAAGTAAATTTTCAGCGACTCCTCTAGTTTTTGTCTTATGTTTTTTAGGGAGGAAGCCTCGGGCTTGATGCTTTTTGCAGCTTGAAATTTCTTCTTGAATTCCTTGGAGAGCTGTTCCCAAGATGAGATCGAATGTCAAACCAATTCTTTGCTGGTCTAGTGAGTGGGGTTGGGAAGAGCATGCATCTGAGCTTGTATCTGACATTGCTAGCCCTCGTTATCGTGTTGTAGGTGCTCATGTGGCTACCTGGGTCGGTAGACCCATCATAAGGTGCCACTTGAGGTATCTTGAACCCATTAGGGAAATGCATGATTGATATATGTGGAGCAAAGGGTTCGAGATCCTTATCTGAGTCATAAGCCTCCTCATTCTATTTCCCTTCTCGAAGAAGCCTGAACGCTTCCTCGAGTTGGTTAATTCTTTCTTGGACTGATCCTATCGAGGGATGAGCTTGTACCATCGGGAGCTGATTATTGTTCCTAGGAACTCCAACTCCTTGTTGTTGCATAGAGTTATAATAATTCCCGTATGATAGCTGTAAGGGTTCCCTTTGAGCATTTAAGTGTGCTCTCAAGTCTGGGTTTTGTTTGTTGAATTGCCCTCGGCACTGGGTCAAGTGGTCTCAAAGATTACGACTATCATTCAGATAATTATCGTAATACCCAGCCTCGGTGATATAGGCACTCACTCACCTGCTGTAATCCTGACTTTACTCTAGGAATCTAACAGTCCTTTGTGGGTGTCGTTACGGGGCATCTTTCGAGGTGGATTTTTCACATGTACCCTAACTCTGGTACTACATGAACTCATTACTTGACTTCATGATGGCTAGGGTGGCCTAGCTCGTCCTTATCCTTGGTGTGCCTCTGGTGGGACCACACAATCATTCCTTTGTTCAGGAAAAGCCTGATGGATTCTGCCTCGACTTCCACTCCTAACACTTTGGGAAGGCCCCTGTGGTGCCCGTCCTCCAAGTCGGCCTCCACTAGGAGCTTACTGGGATACGTCTCGAGCTGGAGATGGATGCCTAATAGGTGATGGAGGATGCCTGATTGGAGATGGATGATGCCTTATTGGAGAGGGAGGTGGTCTGTCATTGTTCACAGTTAGCCTTGGTTGTTCTGGGTTTTGATTTCGGGTTACTTGAAGGGCAGCTCGGTCGTTCCCAGTAGGGACTGAAACTTCTCTTGGCGAGAGACTTCAAGATG
This sequence comes from Humulus lupulus, assembly GCF_963169125.1. Taxonomy (NCBI): domain Eukaryota; kingdom Viridiplantae; phylum Streptophyta; class Magnoliopsida; order Rosales; family Cannabaceae; genus Humulus; species Humulus lupulus. The sequence continues at coordinate 74,609,636 of NC_084794.1, read as the reverse complement.
GCACCCTGGACTGGTTAATTCTAACACTCACTCCAATTCTTGGTATTTGATTTTTTTGGGCTGCCCTCTCCTCGCCTGCCCTTGCAACAGTATTACCTTGAGAACATCCCCTAGCCTGATGTGGGGGCGCCTACACTTCTGCGGCCCTCCTCCTCATCTCTTCATTCTATCGCATTGCCTCAGCCAAAATTTCTCGCATCCTTCGATTCTCCAATTCCACCATTGGCAAGTATCTCTCAAGATTATAGTAATCTTCATTAGGTGGCCTAGCCCTGGCCGAAATCTCATGGAGTTGATGACACACTCCCTTTGACGGGACTTTCCTCATTCATTGGTTGTTTGTAAGGTCGTTGAGGAGGTGCCTCCATTTGGAGAGTGTTCTCTTTGAGAATTCTGGGCAATGGTGGACCATTCTCAGTCCCAGGAATGTTTCTAGCGGGTGCAAACATTGGTCGTTCAATTGAAAGGTATGGGAAGAACAAAGGTTCTTAATTCTCTCACCGAAAGTACCAAACTATTGATGATGTTTTTTGTCAAATAAAACTAAAGGCAATTAAGCAAATATATGATTCAGTAAGAAAAGAAGAACATAGATTTAACGTGGTTCAATAGTTAAAATCTGCCTACATCCATGAGTCACTTTTATTGAACTTTGCGTGAAAGCTTCAAGGAAGAGTGATTTCACAGAGTGTTTCTGAGTAAAAAAATAGCGTCCTCTTAGAAATGACTATTCCCAGGATATTGATAGGCATGATGAATAGAATTCTCCCTTAATTTTAGGGATATTATAAGACACATATCATGTCTAAATTTTGGCAACCAATCTCGTAGAATAAACACAATCGATCGCATTTATTGCAAAAAAATAATCCTAAATAATATGGTCGATTACACATTTTTAAATAAATCCCTTGAACATAGCATCTTTGTGCATTAATTAAATGTGTCTTTGAGATTGAATACTATTCCGATGCGCTTTCAAGATCACACATAACATCAAGTTCAATGTTCTAGTTGTCGCTATCTTCTTGCTCGATTGGTCTTTCGGACACATCTTTTAGAGAACTCTTGTTTTCTTCGAGCCTGCTACTCATGCTTGAGCGCTGATGACATAGCTCTAGAACTTCATGAAAAATTATACAAGTATAATGTTAACAATTGTTAATCCTGAGCTTACACTTTACGGGCCTACATTTCGAGGTTGTTCATTTTTGCTCGAAATTTGGGAATAAAAGTTTGAAATATTTATTTTACTTCATTTATTTCCCTATCATTTCTTCTCTTTGTTTTTCAAAAGAAATAAAGGTGTTGACGGTGAGAACTCATCAACTATGTTAGGTCAGAAAACTCAAAGCTTAGTAAGAGAATAACTAAGTAAGAACTTAGAATAGACTTGAGGAAAGATATGTGCAAATCAACAATGGAGTAAAAACTCGTATATTGCTTAATAACCTGACTATACAATGAATTTTCCATCCCCCTAGCTAGAGGGGTGAGGATCTATTTATAGGGGAGTTCTAATGGCTCCTGATACATGGTGGTCCCTGGGGGAAAAATAGTACATGGGTATACTGCTGAGGTAGTGGAGCAGGGCATTATGGTGCAAGGGGTTGTGGTGGTTAGCCCTGGTACATGTCAGAGGCGTGTAGGTAATGTCACCACTCTTTGTACTAATCGTAGCACCACTACTTAACTGATACAGATGTCAAGGTCACGCCTCTAACCTCCTCACGTTTGTACGTACCCAACCTGACGTACTCCATATCCAAGTTTACATCATGCACATACCTAATCGAAGGTACCTTGGACATACTTTTGGTCTCCTTAGAGAGTAAGGCATGGCCTTGTCAGCTGATGTTTCCAAATCTTTGTGAGGCGGCCTACAGGGGCGACACATCAGGGCTCTCCCATGGTCTCATCCACATGGGCAAGATGTGAAGGGTCTTGCATGGTCTGATGAGGACACGGTTGAACATGTGGTGCAGACCTCGCAGGAAGGAAATGCACCTGGGCTATGCAATATGGGAGTGCATCTAAGCCTCATAACACGAACGGTGTGCCTAGGCCCCGCGAGATGGTTGTGCACCTAGGCTTCACGAGAAGATTAGGGGCCTCGTCCTCATGAGACAGGAGGTGTGCCTGGACCTCTTAAGGTGGGCCTCACGAGGGGAGGCTTAGTGAGGGTCTCGCGTAGCTAGACCGACCTTTCTAGGTGTCTTCTTGAGGTGGCATAGACGCACAGAAGGCCTTTCGACAAGGGGTCACAACTGCATGAGGCGTGGGCCTCCAGAGGCACCCACCTAGGCGCGAGACGCCCTTCTGGTGCAAGGCACCCTCCAGGTGTGAGGTGCCCTCCTAGCACAAAGCCCTTCTTTGATGTGAGGAGCCTATTTTCTGTGAGGGAACATCCTTCGTGTAGTGCTACCATCGACGCGAGGCCACAACCCCCGCGACAAGCCACCTCCTTTGGTGCTACTTTTCCTTGATTCGAGTTGGATTGTCTATGGAGCATGATACTTGGAGAAATGTGTAAGGTGACCTTGCGTGGGATGTGTTTGGTGCCAGATTTTACTCTTTTGTTTCTATTCTTATCTGATGCCTTGTGGGACATGTGATGAAGATCCTTTAAGAGTGAGAATTTTTTTGGTGTCCACACATTGCTTGTTGGATCAATTCCTTCATGTTCACAAACCCTTACTTATTTCAACATGAGATGATATATTTTCCTTGTGGATTTTTGGCATCCACACTTGCCCCCAGTCTATGAGGAGGTCTTTAGGCATCCTTGTAGACTTCTTATGATGGTTCACTTACTATGTTGTGGTGGTAGTGTTGTGTGCCTTCTTGTATACCAAGTTGTTGATGGTGAGAACTCGTCAAAGAAGTTCGTGACGCTAGTGACAATGGTAGCTTACTCTTGGTTGTCATGGTCACGTGAGTGGAAATACAGCTAATCGATATTCAGGCGTTCATTACCTCCATGGGGGAGCTTTTGAGCATCATGGCATGGTGTTATTGTCTTGTGAGACCTCACGGAATGACTAGGCATAGTGTTAGGAGTGTGTCCTAAAAGCAAGTAAAGACATTTGTTTTTTCTGTGAATAAATAAATACAATGGTTTATTATTATTGTCATATTTAGATTGTTAAATTATTGTTTGAATAATTGTGTAAATATCAGAAAAATTCCATATTCATTATTGAGGATGTGATCTTGTATTAGTACAAGAGAATTAAGATTCCATGAATGAATAAAAACAGTCAACAACAACAAATTAAAGTTATGGAATTCTTTAATTGGAGTTGTAAGTACGGTTTACTGAGTATCATAATGATACAAATAATCTAGATTCGAATTATTGATGTGGTAAGACATCTCGGTAAAGGTGCTTTATATAATATGATTATATATGACATGGACCGATATGAATTAAAGTCTTTATCCAAAAACCATTTAACAATAAAGACTTGTAATTCATATCATAATTGATGATCATTTATAGATCAACCTAAATTCTGAGTGTTCATGAACTCATGTTCATGTTTATTAAATCTTTTGATTCGTTCGTTAAGGTCTCTTCAAAGAATGAGGCTAATGACTTTTGTTTTGGAGATTTAATATCATGGATGGCTGGGAACATGTATCAACAATACGGAATCTAATCTTTCCTAACAGATCGTATATTAGTTCCCTTAAGGGTTAATTCTGGAACTGAATGATTTTGAGCTCAAATCTATAATTAGATTAATTATTCACTAGTGAATTAATGGTACATAGGAATAAGAAGTAAATTAGAAATGTTAAATGGTAATTCTTCCATTCTAATTTATGAACTAATTAATTAGAGGGTTGAACTATTTTAAGATGATTATATCAATGGACGACTTAAGGAAAAGATTTCTGTAAAAGTATATCTATAACATAAAGAGTGCAATTTTGAATTTATAGTGGAGTAATATGAGAATTAATAAATTAACTATTATAATTAAAGAGTTTAATTATTTAGTTTCAATTTATTGGAGCTTAATGTTATAGGTCCAGGTCCCCGAAATGGCCCAAACAATCACTGTCAAAGGCAAATACAAAAATGGGCAAAAGGGACTTATGTGATAAGTAAAATGTTTTTCTATGTATCAAACATAATTATTGATTAATTATGTGTAATTAATTAATTAAGAATTAATTAATTATTTGATTTACCAGAAATATAATTAATTTTGAATTAATTTATTTTTGGGATTTTTGGTATTTAAATAATAATAAAATTGGGAAAAATCACATGCCTGCACATGCATGTGGTACACGTGTGGCACAGTGCACAGGCACTATGCTACACGCATAAGAGATAGACTTGGTCTCTTGATTCCACAATTTTAGTTATTTAAATATTAAATAAATAATGAGATATTTTAATATGATTAAAATATTATTATTTAAACAAAAATCTGATAACTGATCAGTTATTTTGAATTTTTTTAAAATAACAAATATTTTAATATATTGGATATTATTAAATATGGGATATCAGTTTTCACAGAACGTAAGTTTTCAGGGATAGAAAAATATCTAGGATTCTCTCAGAGAAAAAGATCAGTGACAAAAACAAAGGTCATTGTTCTTCACAAAACCTAGGTCCAAACTTTATTAGATCTCATATGTTGAGAATATCTGATAAATAGTTATTGCCTATTATTTGTATAGCGAGCCCACACTCGTTCTTTGGGTGACTGAGAACATTTTGGAAGATCTTGGTGTGAGATCTCAAGGATTCAGCCATACGAAAAGATAGCAGCAAGGAAGGACCTGAGGTAATGTTTCTATTCTTGTCCTTGATTCAATATATATATGAGTGTGAAGAAGTAGATCTAGAAATCTTATGGGATTAATCTGAAAATTTGATTGTTGTTCCACTGCGCATAATCTCTTATTTGATCAATAAAAACCAACACATAGATGAAGCGTATGACACTCAATAACACACTTTGGAGGGTATGATCGAGTGCTGGGTGAAAGAAACTAAGGATGGACATGCGAGGCTACAAACAAAGTCACTTGAGAGCATCGGGCCGAGGGTGACCTCGTTATGCGAGACCCTCTCATATAGTGAGGCTTCTCGACCTCCCTTCATGCCTTCGGGTGTTCAACCTTCATCCGTCAACACGTGAAGGCCTTGCTTGTCACCTTTTTCATGAATGCGATACTTGCATTATGCTTGAAGGCATATAAGGCAGTGAAGGATATCATTCAGCATTAATGGGTGAGGAAGACCTCGCTATTTAAGATGGTCTCACACAATGAGACCTTGTCACATGGTGAGGCTTGCCTCCTTCTCTTCGTGCTTCATCAGTTGACATGCAAGGACCTTCATCGACCTTCCTTTCAAAGATAAGGCTTATATGGGGCTTACGGGCATGTTAAACACTTAGGCGAAAATACTTGGAAGCACTAGGTTGTAGTTGGTCTCGCTACACGAGGGCCCTCTCGCTGTGCAATGCCTCTTAGCCTCATTTTTTGTCTCCGTGACTTCATTCTTCATTTATGGCTATAAGGTGGCATTTAGATATATGTCCAATGAAGGAGTTGAGCTCGATTGAGTTAGAAGGTTGAAGGCAACCTTGCGGAGGGAGGGTGCCTTTTCTACACGAGACCTTCTCGTAAGGTGTGAGGTGTCTCATCCTTTTGTTGACTTGAGCTATTCATTTTGGACATCTTTTCTTGGCGATGCTATGAGGAATGTCTAAAGTAGGAAGCAAACTCAATTGGGAGCCAAGGTCGAGGGAGGATTTCATCATTCACACTTGGTAAAGTATGAGTTGAGATGCCTCTCGTTTTGTGAGATGGATATTCCTAAAGAGATATCCCAAAGTTGAACTTGCACTATGAACTCACGATGCAAGCACATTCCATTTGAAGGCTATTGAATTGTGGCTTCACATTGCGGGCGCATTTCGCCAAGAGCCTACAACACAAGGAACCCATATCTCGCAACTCTTTCAAATATACCATGTTCACAAGTATAAGGGAAGTGTAAATCCCTTTTCCCTTTCTCCCATGGTATGAGACTTTGAGAAGCCTCATTTTTCTTGGCCTAGAACTTTGAGAAGTCGTTCTTTTTTTTTTTTGTGAGGAACTTCTGCAAATCCTCATGGTCATAGTGCCAATAGCTTTATTTTGAAAGGGTTCCTTTTGGGACCTCTCTACTGCGTGTGATTCGTGTTTGTTGGTGCACCTTGACAACTTGTAAGGATATGTTGACCCTTTGGGTTCTCACTGTCATTTTATTTTGTTCGAGAAGTGTCCTTGTCGTCATTACGCATAATACTATTTTTGCAAGCGTCTTCTTCGAGACCCTTTTTGTAAGTGTCTTCTTCGAGACCCATTTTGTAAGTGTGTTCCTTGAGACCCTTTTCACAAGCATCTTCTTTGAGACCCTTTTTGGGCCAGGTGACCTCGACCAACCTTGGATCATTATGAGGACCCTTTTTGGTCCTTGAAGTGATCTCCCCTTGGGTTAGGACCCTTATAGAGAGATGGTACTTGTGAAACCTCGCAATCACCCATTTTCAAAGCCCTTTTTATTGATTGTGAGAGAGTTTTTTTTTATTGCAAAGACCTTCTTGAAGGCCTTTTTCCCTTAGTAAGGTAACTTGGTCGACCTAGACTTAGGGATCTCTTTGGGCTCCTCTTTTGTCTTCTATGACGAGGTCCCTTTGTAGGATGGGCGTGTTTGTGAGGAGGTCACTTTTGTGGGACCTTTTGACTTTCTTAGATTCTATAAGTGTAGCTAATCCTTATAGATTCAAATGTTGTCTTATAAGGTTCACTGCTCACACATATATATATATATATTATAAGTACTTTTATATATATCTCACAAGGCCAGACACATGTTTTGCACTTGGCGACGTGCCTATTGAGGCTCGCGAGGCTAAGCACCTATTTTGCACATGGGTAGGTGCTTGGTAAGGTCGGGTCTAATACCTCCTAAGTGGTTGATGAGATCTATCTTTCCAAGCACTTTTTTTTTTCATTCTCTTCGATATGCTTTGACAATTCCAAGTGACAATGGTAGTAAGTGCATCATATATGTGTCATCTCTGGAGTCAGCTAGGCGGCCTATTTGGCCCTTTATAAGGGCCAATTGAGATGACTTATTTGGCTCCTAAGCGACTCAGATAAAGGGAGTCGTATCGGAGGTTATCCTCGATGAATCCCACCGGCTTCTCCTTGAAGCCTTCTAGTAGACCTCTATAAATCTTCAACTTGATCAGTGACTCCTCTATCACAACAATCTCTTCTACGTGGAATCTTCAGACGTATTGGTAGAAGGGTGACTGGAGGAAGGTTTGCTTTCCTCAACATGCAAGTTCTTATGGCCCTCTCCCACACATATATACTTTTGGGCTCTTTCGAAGAACTCGTCTAAGTTTGTGACCTCCCTCTTGGCATGTTATCCCATAACTTGCTTCCTAGATGAACTTTGACTATGATTGCCATCTTGAGCTTCATTTTAGTCATACTTCCTAGCTTAACTGCTTCCATATTGAATCTGTGGATATAGCTCTTTAGGCTTTCACTCTCGCCTTGTTTTATATTAGTGAGGTTGGTGTTCGGCATAGCATAATCACGAACCGTGTGGTGCTGCTGAAGAAATTCGCCAGAGAACTGCTGCCATGACTTGATTGATCCTTGCCTTAACCTCTTGAACCACTTGTACGCAACTCCTTTGAGTGTAATGATGAAGCAATGGCACCTTGCCCTGCTGTTGACCCCTCTTAACTTCATCAATTCATTGAAGGTGTCTAAGTGATACTTAGGGTCTATAGTACCCTCGTACATAGTTATGCGAGGCTATTTGAAATTGGTGGGGAGTTGTTCAACCTGGATTTCCCTTGCGAAGGGAAACTTGTGGTCAAACTCTTTGTCATCTCTGTTCCCCCCAGGTGCAGTGATAATCTTGCTTTGAAGGCTTTGCATTTCAGTGTCAAATTCCCTTATCTTTTTGTTTAAGGGGTCTCATGGATTCTTAGGGTGAACCCTTTCTTTGGTTGTGTTCATCAGGAGAGCTGAATGGGATGTAGTTTTTTCCTCGAACCTTCTCTGGTTAAGTTTATCCCTTAAGTCGGATGAAATTCTTTTGGAGGTTGTCTTGGGTTCGCACCTCTCATAGGTGGGGTTCGCACAAGGTTACGTCGTTGGTGTAGAATCTTCCTTGCCTCCTGGGCAAGGGGTACGACTAGTGGAGAGTTGCATTTTTCCACCATCCATGGGTATGGTGGTTTCCCTTCGTACATGTTCCCTCTCTTTGTGCTTAGGGAGGGAAGCATCAAAGTTTTTGTATAACAAGTTGTTGAGTACCTCTTGCATGTTCTCCATGGTGGCCTGCAACGTTTGGTTTTTCAAGTGCAGGTAACATAATTCATCTTTGTACTAACAAGATCGGGAACTTGAACTCACTGATTGTACTCGTGGGCGTTTACTATGTCTCTGTTTGGAGGGACTCGAGTCTTGATGGTTCAGACTTGGGGACACCAGTGGCTGGGGCGGAGGGTGAGTTGTACAACCCTTTGTTAGAGCGGTGGCATATGCTACAAGGTTTGGTGTAGGATGAATGGCAGGGGATGATACTTCTTCATCTTTGCCAATGTCTCTGGGCAGATCTGTAACACCTCTATTCGTTGACAAGGGAGGATCCCTCATGGAAGCCCTTAGTTGGGTTCCGTCTAGGTGAACCTTCACTTCTTGGTGGTCTTGTAGGCGTTTTGAATGCCTTGGCATGTTTTCTTACTGAAATTAATGGAGGAACTATTGCTTGTTAGTTTGTCTTCCCATAGACGGCACCAAACTGTTGACGGTGAGAACTCATCAACTATGTTAGGTCGGAAAACTCAAAGCTTAGTAAGAGAATAACTAAGTAAAAACTTAGAATAGACTTGAGGAAAGATAAGTGAAGAATAACAATGGAGTAAAAACTCGTATATTTCTTAATAGTCTGAGTATACAATGAATTTTCCAACCCCCTAGCCTGAGCAGTGAGGATCTATTTATAGGGGAACTCTAATGTCTCTTGATACGTGGTGGTCCGTGGGGACAAAATAGTACATGGGTACACTGCTGAGGTAGTGGAGCAGAGCGTTATGGTGCAAAGGGTTGTGGTGGTCGACCCTGGTACATGTCAGAGGCGTGCAGGTAATGCCACATTTCTTTGTACTAATTCGTACAACCACTACTTAACTAATATGAATGTCAGGGTCACGCCTCTGACCTCCTCGGGTTTGTACATACCTGACCTGGCGTACTCCGTATCCAAGCTTACACCTCCCACATACCTGATTGAAGGTACCTTGGACATGCTTTTGGCCTCCTTAGAGAGTAAGGCATTGCCTTCTCAGTGAAGTTGATGTTTCCAAAGGGGTCATTGCGAGGCAACCTACAGGGGCGACACGTTAGGGCTCTCCCATGGTCTCATCCACATGCGCGAGACATGAAGGGTCTCGCATGGTCTCATGAGGACACGGTTGCATGTGAGGCGCGGACCTCGCAGGAAGGAATTTCTCCTGGGCTTTGCAATATGGGACTGCGTCAAAGCCTCGTCCTCATTAGACGAGAAGTGTGCCTGGACCTCGCGAGATGGTGTTGCGAGGGGAGGCCTAGTGAGGCTCTCGCATAGCAAGACCGATCCTTCTAGGTTTCTTCATGAGGTGGCGTAGATGCGTGAGAAACTTTGTGACATGGGGTCACAACTGCATGAGGCGTGGGCCTTGCGAGGCACCCTCCTAGGCGCGAGGCGCCCTCCTGGTGTGAGGTGCTCTCTCCAGGCACCCTCCAGGCGCAAGGATCTTCTTTGGTGTGAGGTACCTCTTTGGCATGAGGCAACGTCCTTCGCGAGGTGCTACCATCGACGTGAGGCCACAACCCCTGCGAGAGGCAACCTCCTTTGGTGCTACTTTTCCTTGATGCGAGTTAGCTTGTCCATGGAGCTTGATCTTGGAGTAAGGTGTCAGGTGACCTCATGCGGGGTGCGCTTGGTACTAGATTGTACTCTTTAGTTTTTATTCTTATCTGATGCCTTGGAGGGCATATAATGAAGGTATTTTAAGAGTGGGAATTTTTAGGCATCCACACGTTGCTTGTTGGGTCAATTCCTTCATGTTCACAAACCCTTACTTATTTCAACATGGTATCATATATTTTTCCATGTGGATTTGTGGTATCTACAAAAGGAAATCAGCATGTCATATGGAGTTTAAAGAGTAAAAAGTCTTAGGATACCCAATGTAACATTTCTATTATATTCGACATATGTATTATTTTTTTAAAAAAAATTGAACGATAGTGATAGTGCGACAATATTATTTCTTAGTATATATATAAAGTTAAATCTGAAGGAGGTAATGTGGTATCTTAAGATTTTTACAATCTACTTTATTTATTTTATCCTTTTTTTATTCTTCTTTTATAATTAATTAATTAATTAATAGGAAAATAATATTTATAATTGATATCAATTAAAAATATATATTTATATATGTTTGTTGTAATTATTTATGATTTTTATTTAAATATGAATAGTTTTACAAAATTAATGGTATTGTAATACTTTGATGTATTTAAGAATTTCTATATTCATTTTATTTTTATACCAATGTCTTCCTTACAAAAATTGTTCTTTTTTTATTGTTTGACTTATTTCATTTTTTAGTATTGTGTGCTTCATATAGTATTCTTTTCTCTGTGACTTAAACAATGATTGAAATAGTTGGATGATAATAGTTAGATTTTGTAGGATATGTGAGTCTCTTAATAACAAGAAGAATAGAAAATTGATTAGTGTGGATATGATTTTTATTGATGACAAGTTTGTATCAAAATTTATTTCCTCCATTTTTTTGTTGTCAATTGTTTTATACTTAATGTGCCATGTGTTTTTGTCACAGGAAATTTAGTGCCTACGTTTAGGCACCTACTGAGTGAGAATTATTTGTATACTATTAAGAATTTAAAGGTTGTTGCAAGAACATGCTGGTATAAACTTCTTTCAAATGCATAAAAAAAAATTTATTTGTTACAACTTCTCTGGAGAGGCTAGAAGAAGAAATAGTTAAAATTTGGAGCAATAGATTTCAATTCATATCTCCAAATTTGTTTATTTACGTGCTAATGATAATGCAATCCTCTTATGTATTTCTTCAATTACTAATGTTTGTTAATCTTTAAAAAAAATATTTTAAATTATTCATCTTTATATTCTAACATCTTCATCCTCTTTATCATACATGTTGACTTTTCGCTATCAACTTTAATAAACGAGAACTTAAAAGAAAATGAAAATGACACAGAGATTTACGTGGTTCAGGTTATAAAACAACCCTAGTCCACGAGTCTGTTGTATTAAAATGTTTGAAAATTTAGAGATCAAGCTCCAATGGAGGTTTTGGGCAGTGTATATGGTGCATAAATTATACAACAGTCTTACCCCTTACAATGAGGTATCCTCGCCCTATTTATAGTTGCTAGGGATAATTAAATGGGGCTTTGATAATTAATATCCCTCATAATTATGGTAATTTAGTCCTAATTATTACAATTCTTGTGATACTCAACTAGAAGGCCTGTATAGATCAGACAGGGCCAATTTACGAGGTATCAACCCACCACTTTTTTGGGGAGACATGCTGCTGACAGTGCCGAAGAGTGGCTAAACATCTTCCCATGTCAGGCAGCGCATTGGGACATGCTATTTGTCTCGTGTACGGAAATGACACCACTACACGCGAAGCATGGCACGTGTCAGGAGGCTGCTTTTTTTCCCAAGATGTTGTGCTTGACAACTGGCATCGTTTTCCGGGGGCGTAGAACCATCACACTATAACTTTTTGACTAAGAGACTAAAGAATACTTCACAGGATCTAAGGAACCCTTCTCTGAGGATGGAGCAGGCATATATCTCGAGAATCGTCAGCTAACTAACTTCTCGAGAACCATGAACACTCAACGAGTGCCAAGTGTTGTCTTGATGAAAACACGGACAACATCCCAAGTTTCCACTCGTCCTCTGACGGTGGAGACTCAGATGAGTGTTTTCAGGGGAGTGCTCGGGGGAAAACACTTGAGCTGAACATTTCCCTTTTACCAAAAAGGCAACTCCACACATCAATTCCCATTTGTTAGGTTTGTATAACGGGGCGAATTAGTGAGGGGTCTCGTCCACGCCCAAAACGTCTATTCCATACCTGGCACGTCTTTTCCCATGAGACCTAAAGTGTCCTTTCTCCCACTTTTTTATCATGATCCACTCCTCGACAAACCATGACGATAGGATTACTCTCGAGTACCTACTCCATAGGTAATCAACATTTAGGGATCGATTACTTACCTTGCACGGTTTGAGAGTACAATTTTGAATTTTTTGATCCTCAATATCACTTACTTTCACTTTGAAAACTCAGATCCCAAGATTTCTTGTGCCAAACACCTTTCTCACCAGAATCCATTTCTGTGATTCCTTCCTTCTTGGTTCGTCGTCATGGACGGTTGGAGAGAACCACGATACTTCTGGGTAAATGAAACAAGGTATCTTCGCATTCACACGAGATACAACACTTACCATAGCTATATTTCGAGTAAGTCTCTTCTTCTTTTCCTCTTTTAATTTATGCGAATGTTTGAGTTTATGCATGGCAATTGACACAAATATGATTTAGTTATATAAGCACATTTAGGATGTCCCATAGGCATGGACTAGCACCTATATCTTCCATGCAGACCTTCAGGGTGTTTTGACCATCTTTGGACCATCTTTGAGCCAAGAAAAGAATCGCCTTTGAATGCTCAACCGGATTGTGGGACATTTACAAAATTCTGTGAGTTTTATGAACTCTGGTGATGTTTTGAGGGAACCGACATCGGACCCTGATATCGTCCCTTTCCTTAGAAATTCTCTTCATTCCGTCTTCTCGAGCGATTGTCTTAGGGTTTCTTGTGTTTTGGCCTTCTTTTCTTCGGTCAAAATATTAACTTCTTTGTTTTTTGTCTCATATTTTCGAGGGACTACATCAACTTCAAAAGTAATGATTTTACGACTTTGATTAGTATGTTCTCAAGATGGCCCAAGAATAAAGAGAACATCAAGGAGGCGCGAGAGCAGAGGTCCGAGAACTAGTTAGGGAATAAGTATTTTGCGCGGATGGTCTGGTGGTAGAAAGGCCAGCACAACCAGCCCAAAGGGAGATGACTGTGGAGGAAGTGAGTTGGGCCCCCATTCCCCACCCCACTTAGTAGTAAGAAGTAGTTGGATTTGAGTCGGAGTAGTATCACACTTTGCTTCGACACCCTAAGGCCTTGGTGCACATCATGAGGCACTATAGGATTGGAGAAGAGAACTTGGTGTGCCTTTGTTGAGATTCTGAGAGGGCACACCGCAGTGTTAATGGTCTAGGTGCCTGGAGCCAAGAACACCTGATGGTTGGAGCAACCTTGCCCCTACACCAATATTTCATGGATTTCTTGAAGTTTGTGGGGAAAGCTTCCTTCAAACACTCCCTCAATGCGTATCGGGTGCTAGTGGGGATGTATGTCCTATACTGGAGGAGGAATTGGCATGCACCTTTTCCAATGGAAATACTATATTTTTACAGCTTCCACAACACCCTAAGAAAGAAGAACAAGCTTGACAGGTTTTATGCATTGATGAAGTACACCAGCCCGTCACTCAACTATAAGGCCCCTCACCACAACGAGAATCATTCTCGAGATATTAAGGACTACTTCTTCTTTACGAATGGATTCCCAACTCATAATAACCTGACCCTCATCCTCGATTTTGCCAGGGTTGCTGATTATCTTCCCGACAATAATTTTATTTTTCTTTTCTCCTACACTATATACTTAGTCTTTTTACTGTACATGTCCATTCTGTTGGACTCCGTATGTCCAAGTTTTTTAGGACCACCTTCAAGAGTTGAGTAATCTTCCAGAGCAAGATTTTGAGCTCAGCTTCTTGGTGACGGAGGTGAATCTTATCGGAGTCGTCCTCCTCCGTCAAGGACAAAGGATCAACAACTTGGAGCTGACAAGGTACCGCTCCTCCAAGAGGTCTCGAGAGCTAGCCTCTAGGCACATTCACTACTTTGATGGTCGCGCCCTTGAGTTACTTAATCAAATGTTGCGAGAAGAGTGAGTGCAAAACATACGAGTGGTCGAGGCGGTCTGAGAGGCCTAAGAAGATCAAGAGCTCGAGGTTGAACTCCACGCGAGCTTCAAGAGTTATCACCTTGCTCCAGGTAAATCCCCCATAGCCTTACATCAAGCTAAACACATAGGGGATAGGATAAGTCCCGAGGACATCTGGGTTTCTCCCTCGCTTCTCTAGTGTGGCCTAACCGTGAACCAACACTAGACGAGGGAAGAATTATTTGATTACCAAGACCTCATAGATGTATATCTCCACCATCTGAGGAGGCAATCACCTCCTTGGGGTTTTTTATCCCTAGACCACGTGACATCCTTTCATTCTTGCTAGTTTTTTCAATATGGTACCAACATAAATTGTGAGATGGGGGAAAAATTAGGCACCTCAACTGTTTGCACCAAGAAATAATTGATGGTGGGGCTTCCGAGAAGCCTTTATTGTTATTTTATTTTGATTGTTTGGAATTTGTGCTAACTGTTTCCTTATCCTTGTAGAACACATATGGCTTGCTAATATCACCCATTTAGCTCTTACGCTGGGAGCACCTCCAAGCTCATCAATTGCCGGAGGATAATAGCGTCCCCGAGAGAATCCTGACCCCTCCCCGTAGGTGAAGAGGCAAAGAGCTTCCACACCTCCCATGGGAGTCTTAAGGGCAGAGTTAACTCCAGTCCTGGAGGTCTCGTTCTTCTCCAGGGCTGGAGAAGAGGTCATGGGCTCAGACCAAAAGGAGTTAGCATTTCACCCCCAACACCTGGTGTACCTTGAGAGGTATGAAGGGACTTGTTGGAGCGCTTTCAGGCCATGCTCCAACATTTCAATGCCCGTATGGAGGAGGGCAACAAACTACTCCATAACACTGCGGAGTCCTTGTGCCAATTGAAGCCTCCGAGAAAGCGACATATGGTGCCCTCGATAGGTTGCGCTGAGCTTGAGTCCCTTTTTTCGCTAAGCTCGGGGAATTTTTCATCCCGCTTGCATCTGAGCTTCTCCAAGGGGTCAGATCCACAATGTGCGAGCTGACTGCTCACAACTTTGCCCAGCTGGGTGATAGTGACGAGGATTCTCTCATTGCTTCTTGTCGTTATGCTACTATCTGGGTAAGTCATCACTTTCTTGGGTCTGTATTCGACTTTGAATATAACAGATATTTACTGGACCTGCCAGCTCTTGGGAAACATAATGATGGAGAAGTCTTTCGAACTCCAGCGAGCCAAGAACAAGATTGCGACTCTCAAGGAAAAGGTCTGAGTACCTCTGGAGGAGCTTACTCATCTACAGGCTGCCTTGGAGACTGAACAAAGTCATACTTGGGAGCTCGAGGAAACAACCTCAAAGACTACTGAGGAGCTCAAAGTCACCAAGGAGGATATTACCATGGTCACAATGGAGGCTACTCGGGTAGCCCAGGAGATTCTCCAGGTGCATGTGTAGTTGAAGGAAGCCAATGATAGAGCCCATTTTGGCGAGATCAAGGCCTTCTAGGCTAATTAGATGAATTGGTCCTCTAAGCAACAGGTGGACACACTGAAGAATAAAGTCAAGACCATTGCTGAGGATGCCTGTTTTGTGGCCTAGTTCCAAAACTAGGAGATGAGTCTTGACATCACAAGAGAAGTCACCAAGTACAAGCTTGTCTTTAAAGAGCATTTGCGAGCGACGCAAGCTCTGGAGGCTGCCAACACCACGACTCGTGATGCTGGTAATGCTCCAAAGGTGGACCTTATTATCGATCTTGTGGAGGAGGTCCCGAGAAGCGTCCAAGTGTAAAATTTTATTTGTTTATTTCTTGGGCATGCGTGCCATTTCTTTTAGTTCATGTTTTGGGCCAAAAACAAATTTAACCATGAGCCCCCGAGCACCTTTATATGTAAATGTCAAAATTGTATTGCTCTTATGAATGTTGTTTCTCTTTTAAATTTTTTTATCCTATTATTGTGTGTCGTTATTTTGAGAATTGCCCTTACTTTAATTTAACATGATCAGGAACCACAAAAATTTTTGGGTCTTTGCTCTTTCAACGAGATCGCCTTAAGAGAAAAAATCTAGCACTTAGCGATGGGTATAAGGCACCATGTCCCCAACAATAGCTTACACGTTGTGCCAAGTTAGAGTTCTTAGAGTTTCCTTGAGTTCTCCAACTCGAGGCTCATTAGGACAATTAGCCTTAGGGTCCCTTAACCTTAACATACCCACTGGGTCCACTAGGTTGTTCTCATTACCCATTACTCGGGGCTTGCCTCATGGTCCTAGGGAAACACTACTCATTCTCAAGATCTACATCCTTGAGATGTAGTTTGGGAATTCGAGTATCATACTTAGTAATCCCTAACCCTTTCACCATTGAAACCAGGTTCCGCTCATCGAGAATGAGCTAGTACTACTTGGGCTCTTGTCCTCGAGAGTTATTTGGGTTTTACAATCCTAGAGTTTGTTCCTTAGGTTTTTTATTTAGGACCTTTGCACTAGGCCTGCTTTGCTTTCGATAAGCTTATCTTCATAGGTCATGTTCTCGATTATAATGCTCAGTGAGGTTGCCCTACCATGCTCCCCAAGTGATCGAAGACTTAGACTGTGTTCACTTGTCCAAGCTAGCGGGCACATACTTTTCAAGCAATGATATAAAAACAATAAATAATTAAATATAAGTAATTTTTTTTGAAATTCCTCTATCGTGTATTGAATACACAATTTTCATTGATTGTGCTCAAACGCAACATAATGATTACAAAATTTAGACTACTACATTGCTTATATTATTGGTAGTACAAAAGAAGATGCTCGGCATTCCAAGCATGGGGCACTAACTCCCCACTTAGTTGGGCTAGCTTGTATGTTCTTGGACACACGACACTCTCGACTTGATACGAGCCTTCCCAGTCTGGGCCCCATACCTAAGCACCAGGATCTCAGGTAGCGAAGAAAACCATTCGCAACACCAAGTATCTAACACCAAATTTTCAATCCTTTACTTTGGAATTGATGTATCTAGCCACATTTTGCTGGTAGGATATTACACGAAGCTGCAAAACTTCTCGAAGCTCCTCCATAAGGTCTTGAGACTCGTGGTAATTAATGATTGGTTATAGGTTTTATGTATCTCGTTGGTGCGTGGAGATAGCTGCTTCAACTAGGAGCATGGCCTCATAGCCATAGACCATGGAGAAATGAGAATGGCCGGTAGAATTCCTGGCAGTGGTGTGATAACTCCACAATGCCTTAGGCAGTTCTTTAAGTCAGACACATTTTTCTTGTTCTAACATCTTCTTTAAAGTGGCCTTAAGCGTATTGTTGACGGCTTTCACTTTTCCATTTGCGTGTGGATGGGCCATGGAGGAGAAGCTCTTCATTACCCCATGCCTTTGATAAAAATCGATAAACAATTCGGTGTCAAAATGAAGGCCATTATTAGACATTATCTTTCTCGAGAGCCCGTAATGGCAAACTATGTTTTTTATGACAAAGTCTAGCGCCTACTCGGAAGTTATGGTAGCAAGGGGCTCAGCCTTGAACAACTTCGTAAAGTAGTCAACTCCAATGACATCATACTTTACTCCTCCCTTTCTGGTAGGCAAGGATGCGATAAGGTCAATCCCCCATACAACAAAGAGCCAATACTTGTCATGTTGTAGCACTGGCATGCTTCTTTTTGGTCTCCGTACATCGTGCCTATCCCTGCTTTAGTGGTAAACTTCATGCACAAATGGTGTAATTATGTGACGACTCCAAACTCCGTCAAGGTTGGATGCGCCAAGATGGCGTTGTAGGCAGATGAGCAGTCAACCACTACAAAAGTGAAATATTTGAAAGCTTGGCGTGGGACTTCTCCGAGTGTCACGGGAAACTTAATCTGCCCCATAAGAATGAGTCCTTCTCCCAATAACCAATATAACATTGAGGTAAAAGGGGATTTATCTCCAGTTGTCAACCTAATCTTCTCGAAAGCTGACCTGAACAGTATATTCATTAAGCTTCCATTATCCACCAACATTCGAGCAACCATTTTGTAAGAAATCTAGCTCTCTATGTCAAAGGGATTGTGGTGGGGGACATGCTCCCTCTAAGCGTCATCCTTCAAGAAGGAGATGACTTGGTCCGTCATACACAGCATTTATGTGGGCAGTTGGGTTGCTGCTAACATTTCGTCATCATGGTTCACTGCCCACGCATCGCGATTTTGTGAACCTTTAGATGTGCCCCCTAGGTGGGGTTTTCCGAAAATGGTCCCCACCCGTCTATTAACAGGGGCGGTCCATGGGCAACTTGCTTCTATTGGATACCTGGTATTGGGACTACACCCTGAGGGAGTACCGCTTGTTGTGGAGGTACCACTGTGGGAGCTTGCGTCGAACGAGCTCTGACTCTTGCATATTGGTGGAGGTGTCCTAACTTAATGAATTTTTCTTTCTCATCTTTAATTTTTCAACACTCGTTAGTGTGGTGCCCCACATCATTGTGGTAATGGCAGAATTTTCTCGAGTCTGTTCTTTCCCTATTTCTCCGAATTGGTTGGGGCCTTTGAAAATGGACATGCTGCTCTGTGGCCAGAAATATGTTCTCTTGAGTACCAACTAAATTTGTGCACTCGGAATATTGAAGAGTATACTTGACCTTGGAAAGTGTCCATGTTCTCTTCGGCTTCTTTCCTTTTGGCTTTCCCCCACGCCTGCTACCACTCGGGACGTCAATGAGCGCGATGGACTGGGCTGGAGCAACTGTCCCAGTACTGAATGCAGGCTAGAATGTACTATACCCAGTGGGAGCTACTCCATATCCCATCGGTGCAGCGCTAAAACCAACAGTGGACACGACACTAATGCCAGCGGGTGTAGCAAATTGTTGGGGCACTATAACGCCCACAAATGGAGGAAGGTGAGACGATTACGAGTTTCCCGGCACCATAGAGTTAGAGACCATCAGAGCTTGGAAAGGGACTGGCCCTACGAATGCCCCGATCTGGTCGTCCTCTCAGTTGATATACTCTTGAGCCCGATGAATGAAATTATCGAGCTTATGGAATCCCCTCCACTAAAGGTCATCCCACAGGGGAGACCCAACTCGAATACTAGGTTGTAGGGCCATTAGCTATTGGCCATCGTCAATCTGTTTGGTTCTCGTCACTTCCTCTTTAAAACGTTTGATGTATGCCTTAAGAGTTTCGAGCGGCCCTGGCTTAATGTTGGCCAATGCATTGACCTCGAAGCTTACCTTCCGAGCAACTATGAACTTTCTTTGGAAAGATGAAGAAAGTTGATGCCAGGAATGAATGGACCCGGGCTTGTGCTTCTTGAACCACTCGTCAACTAATCCCATCACGGTTAATGGAAAGACGTGGCACTTAGCATCCTTGGAGACGTGATGGACCGACATTAAGTAGTTGAACTTTGAGAGATGGTTGGTGGGATTTGTGCTGCCATCATAAGATGTGATGGCAGACATTTTAAATTCTCGTGGTAACATGGCTTCTACGATGTGGGGGACACAAGGCTCGTCATCTTCTTCCTCTAAGTATGAGTCATGGCCTTGTATTCGGGCCATTCTAAGCATAATCATCTTCAGGCTTTCAAGCTCGGATCGTAAAGGATTCGGGCTTTGGTTGGCACTTTGTGCCTGGCATTCCTTCCTTCGAGCATTAAGATTGTAACGTCTGAAATTACATAATAAGTCTTAGGGCCTTGATTAGGGGGCCAAGATGAAAATTTATGGAAATGGTATGTTTATGTGATATATGTGTGTAATTACGTGACTATGTGAGTTATATGATAATATGACTAGATATGCATGTTTAGGTGTATTAAATATGCATGTGGAGTCGTTTCTTACTAAAAGGGCAATTTTCATAATTTGGCCCATTATGGGTATATTTGGAATATATGTGATATATGTGTGAGACCACATTATTATGTGAATATATTTGGGTTACTCAGCACAAGACGATCCTAGGGAGCAAGATAGCAGGAAAGTCACAATAGGACCTAATACCCGACTCATGGAAAGTCAAGGGGTATTTTGGGCATCTAGTACATTATCGGGTTATCGGGTAACAAAAATAAATATTCGAGGATATATTTGGAGTTAGTGAGATTATGAGGGAATATCAAGGATTTTGACCATTTTTTCCCTTGGGTACGCTTTTGGTACCTCGAGCCTCGGGATTTGCTTAAGGTCACTTAGCGTCTAAGTAAACCTCACAAACACTCAAACAGAAGAAAACACGTTATCATTTTCTCTCTCTTGGTTACACACACACACTCTATCTCTCTCTCTCTCTCTCTCTCTCTCTCTCTCTCTCTCTCTCTCTCTCTCTCTCTCTCTCTAATTCCTTGGGAATTCTTACGGTTCAAGGAGAATCGAGGATAGCTTGTGCTCAAGATTGCTTGGGGAAAGACTTACCATCGATTGGGGCAACAGAGGTAATGATTTCTAGCCCTAAATCACTGTGTCTTTTTGGTTTATAGTTAAGTTTTTGGAGTTTTAGAAACTCAGTTCTGAGTTAGGATTTTGATGGGGTTTTGGCCAAGCTTTTTCTTGGGTATTGATTGTTTTGGGCTACTGAATTGATTGGGGACTTTACTTTTGAGTTTTAGCTATGTTTGGGTAGGTTTTTGGAGGTATTTGGCTTGAGGAAAATGGAGAAAAAAATGTTTTCAGGTCGAGCCGCGACTCTCTTGAACGCTGGGAGAAGCAGGTGCCTTTGGGCCATTTGATTCGTGGTGCATGTCAAATCAGAGGAGAGCTTAGGCTCTCTGACTTGGGATGGGTCATAGCTCCTTTGTTTTAAGCTGCGGCGCTTGAAGGGTTTTGAGCCCCGTGAGGGTTTTTGAGTGCGGGAACTCAAACCTAAGGGGTCGGGGTCGATCCTACTACCCAGTTTAGTAGAATTCGACGTCATAGAGGCTAGGACTCGATCTGAAAGCCTTTATTCACTTGTTTTGATGAGATTCTCTATTGGTTGTGACTAGGTTATTGCTAGGGGCTCAGAACCAGGATCGTGCTCGAGGGCCGCTCTTGATACATGTTGCACTCGGATCTAAGGTAAGAAATTTGCACCCAATACGTGATATATGTGATTAGGGCTTGGCCCAATTGTTGATTATAACTATGAATAAGGCTCGGTCCCTAAGAATGAACATGATTTAGGTTATACTTGAATGCTTGGTGTCTGGATAATTGTTTAATGAATGCTTGCCTTGTTTGCATAGGTAGGGCTTGGCCCCGTTAAGGAAAATGGTTATTACTGTGTTTGTGTTTCATTGGTTAAGATACCATGATTTATATGTATGCATACTTGTATTGTCTGAAGTATGCTTATTTGCATCTCTATCTGTTTTTCTGGTTATTTAAATGTCTGATTAAAGCCTTGACTTATTATTCAAGGGCGGCAATAGTGCACTACGCGCTGGTCGAGAGGCTTAGGCCCAATGAAGGATGTACTGTTACAGGCCAAGAAATGCTTATTAGCACTATTAATACTGGCAGGAATTAAAGAACATGCTTATTAGCATTGTTATACATGTATAAATGCTTGAACATGCTTATTTGCATCGTTAATTGCTTATGGATGCCAGAAATGCTTATTAGCATTGTTATTTGCTAATGAATATCAGGAAGTGCTTATTGGCACCATGATTTAGTATATTATGTGTTGGCATGCTTATTAGCATTGCATCTAATTGTTTGTTCGCTCTTGGATCGTCAGGCAGCAAATGGTATAGTTATCACTTACCTAACGGCCGATTTGTTCACTACAGAGTGGGATAGTTATCAGTATGCTTCCTCGAAGGTCAGAAAGGTTGGCTAGCCAAGAGATACAGGCCATGGAAGAGAATGACCAAGGCCAAGCCCCACTGCCAGCTCTAGAAAACTGGCAACGGGTGCTTGTTGATATGCAGACCAGGTTACAGAGGCAGGAAGATGAGATTCTCCTCTTGAAACAGTAACAGGTTCCAGTAGGGAATCTACTGCCCGCAGTACCAGCAGTGATACAATCAGAGGTACCAGCGACAGTACAGCCCCAGGCAGGGGGAGATAGATGGGAACCCTTGTATGAGAGGTTCAGAAAATAACACCCTCCATTTTTTTAAGGCAGCTCAGACACACTGAAGGCTGAACAATGGATGACTATGATGACCACCATCTTGGATTTCATGAGGGTAGGTGGTAATGAGATTGTGGCCTAGGCCACTTACATGTTTCAGGAGGATTCCCGAATATGGTGGGATGTCGTATCCGAGACCAGGGCAGTAAATACTATGGAATGGGAGGAATTCAAAACTCTGTTCGATGAGACATACTAAAATGCGCGATTAAAGCTGCGAAGGATGAAGAGCTCAGTAAGTTACTTCAGGGAAACATGACAGTGACTAATTATGCCTTGAAGTTCTATAGATTGGCAAAGTTTTTTGAGGATCTGGTGCCCACTGATGGGACCAGAAGAGAGAGGTTTCTATAGGGGCTACAACCTATGATAGCCCGGGATGTTTGTATTACTACTGTGTCAGGGGTGACTACCTATGCACAGGTTGTGGAGAATGTCCTTACAGCTGAGAGCCCAAAGAACAAGATCTGACGTGAGAATGTAGCCATAAGGGATTCTAGGAGGTCGGGACCTCCATTTGCAGGCTTTGGTAGTGGCAGAGGCCCTAGTGACCAAAAGAGAAAGACTCCATATACAGTTTCAGCTCCAGGGCAAAATAGGAGGCAATGAGGCATACAGATAGGCCACTAGGGGGGCAATGAGACCTGTAAATCATTCCCATAGTGTAATTGGTGCAGAAGGCGCCATATTGGGGAATGTCGGGCGAAGGCCTACTTCATCTGCGGGAGTGTGGGAAACTTGAAGAATGACTTCCTGTAATCCAGGAAGGAAGAGCCCAAGAAGTTGGACAACCTAATGCCAGCTCGGGTGTTCACCTTGACCGAGGCAGAGGCCAAGGCTAGTCCCTCGGTGGTTACAAGTCAGCTTTCTAGTGTTGGGACCTTTTATACTTTTTGATTGATTCGGGTGCTACGCACTCTTTTGTTGCTTTTAGGGTTATAGATGGACTATGTAAACCTTGTGACTTTTATCCTATGGGGTTTGATACTATGCTTCCTACTGGGGGAGTTAGGGGTTTCCAGGAGATGGGTCAAATCACTGCCAGTGACAGTGGATGGCATGGAATTTTCAGTTGACTTGGTAGAGTTGGCTATGACTAATTTTGACATAATTATTGATATGGACTGGCTAGAGAAGTATGGGGCAACAATAGATTGCAAGAAGAAAATGGTAACCTCTGAGCCTGAGGGTGAGGACCCTTTCGTATTTTTTGGCACTGTGCATGGACCACGTATAGCTATGATATCTATACTTAGAGCTAGAGACCTATTGCAGAGGGGATGCATAGGATTCTTAGCTAGTGTGGTGTATACCACTCAGTTTGTGCCATTGGGACCAGGACAAACTAGATTAGTCTGTGAGTTTCTAGATGTGTTTCCAGAGGATCTGCCAGGGTTTCCTCCACATAGGGACATAGAGTTTGTGATTGAACTAGCACCAAGGATAAAGCCAGTGTCTAGGGCACCTTATATGATGTCTCTAGCAGAGCTAAAGGGACTAAAGGTTCAATTACAGGAGTTACTAGACTTGGGTTTTATCAGGCCCAATTTCTCGCCATGGGGTGCACCAATTCTCTTCGTGAAGAATATAGATGGTTCTCTGAGGATTTGTATCAATTATAGAGAACTGAACAAGTTGACTATCAAGAGCAGGTGTCCTCTGCTAATGAATGATTATTTGTTTGATAAGTTACAGGGTAGTACGGTATTCTCCAAGATAGATATTCAATCTAGTTATCGCCAATTGAGGATCAAAGAAAAGGATATACCGAAGACAGCTTTCCGCACTAGGCACAGACAATATGAGTTTTTGGTGATGTCATTTGGACTGACTAATTCCCCAACATCATTTATGGATCTGATGAATAGGGTGTTCAAAGATTACCTGGATAGATTTGTGATAATCTTTATCGATGATATACTGGTATACTCTCAGTTAGAGACAGAGCATGAGCAGCATCTCAAATTACTACTGCAGAGGCTGAGAGAGCACAAGCTGTATGTGAAATTCAATAAGTGTGAGTTCTGGTTGCCACATGTGACTTTCGTAGGTCACATATTTAGTAAGGATGAAATTATGGTGGATCCAGTCAAGATTGAGGCAGTTAGAGATTGACCAAGACCCAAGAATGCTTTAGAGATTAGAAGTTTATTGGGATTGGTAAGTTATTACAAACACTTTATGGAGGGATTTTCCAATATTGTGTCAGCACTGATAAATTTGACATGCATGAATCAGAGGTTCATATGGTCAGATAGGTGTGAGGGCAGTTTCCAGAGGCTGAAGAAGAATTTGATCACTGCTCCAGTTCTGAGTCTTCCTAAAGATTGGGACAAGTTTGTGGTTTATCGTGATGCCTCGAGGAAAGGCCTAGGTTGTGTCCTTTGCAGACAGGGAAGATGATTGCCTATGCATCACGTCAACTGAAGGAGTATGAGCAGAGGTACCCCACACATGATCTGGAACTTACAGCAGTGGTTTTTGCACTGAATGTGTGTCGGCACTACTTATATGGTGAGAGGTGTGAGATATACACAAATCACAAGAGTTTGAAATACTTCTTCACCCCAAACAATTTGGACATAAGGCAGAGACATTGGATAGAGTTGGTGAAGGATTATGACTATGAGATCCTCTATCACCTAGGGAAAGCCAATGTGGTAGCAAATGCCTTAAGACGGAAGGGTCTAGGATAGTTGTATAGTGCTAGGCAGATATCCAGGGAGTTGGCTGATGATATGGCTAGAGCATGTCTTGAACTAGTAGCGGGCCAGTTGGCCAACATCACCTTGCAGTCTACTCTTTTGGAGAGGATTAAGGAGAAGCAATTGAGTGACCCATAGTTGGGAAAGATTATAGGGGACGTCCTAGCTGGAGTAGCTAAGGACTATATAGTGTCAAACATAAGCTTATTGAGATACAAGGATTGGATATGCATTCTAATTGACACTGGGATCAGATGAGAGATTCTTGATGAATCTCATACTACCACTTATTCTCTACATCCAAGCACCATGAAGATGTACCAGAATCTGAAAGATTTATACTGGTGGCCTAGAATGAAGAGGGATGTGATAGAATATGTGGATGACAGTGGGTCAGCATGATTCAAGATGGATGACATCAAGATGGATTTCGTGGGAGGATTGCCCAGGACAGTGGGCCAGCATGATTCAGTCTCGGTCATCGTTGGTCAGTATATGAAATCAGCTAACTTTCTGTTGAGATTGGTTAAATATAATGGTTAAGATGTTTACACGTTGAGGTGCAAAAACACTTGATGGTTTTTACTTAAAGAGAAGTGAAAACATGAAATTGTGTAGAAGGCATCTAAAAGTGACTATTATGGGTCTAAAGTGATACAATGAGGTATCCAAAAATTCCCAAAAATTTTGGTAGCATTTGGAGCAATTTTAGGACCATTGGGGTGGTCCAAAGCCAGAGAGGGTGGTAATACATTTCCCCCTAAGTGACGTAGCATCACGTAAATGCGAAGGGCGTCAAAAGCCACTGCCTGCTAGTAGGAGACATATCGCTTGTCAGGCAATACATCGCCTTCATGCAGGCAATGCATTGCCTGGGTGGTCTTTTAGGGTCGTACAGTTTACATAAAATGCTCTAAATGATGTGTTTTAAATGTTCTAATCTTATTGGTTAGACTAATGATGATGCCTACACTATATATATATGGGTTCTTAGAGTTGAAAAGCATTGATCACACTTTTCAACTCACTCTCTAAAACTCATTCTCTCTCTAGTTTTCTAATAATAAAGTTTTCTCCAAGAAACTCATCAAGCTTGCTTGACTTGTGTGATTACCAAAATTCCACTTGAACGAGGCTCCCGCCTCGTGACCCTCAAAATATAGGCTAGGGATGGAAATAGCCTCACCCACATGCCATTGTATCTCGAGCCAAGGGCCTCATGGATACCATCCTGCGGCATGGCCCTTGCCTCGCGCCAAGGGCCTTGCCCACACGTCCTTGCATCTCGCACCAAGGGCCTCGCTGACACCATCTTATGGCATAGCCTCTGTCTCACCCACACACCCTTGCATCTCGCACCAAGGGCCTCACCCACACGCCCTTGCGTCTCGCACCAAGGGCCTCGCAGACACTATCTTGCGGCATAGCCTCTGTCTCGCCCACACACCCTGGCGTCTCACGCCAAGGGCTTCGCGGACACCTTCTAGTGGCACAGCCTCCGTCTCGTGCCAAGGGCCTCATGGACACCATCTCGTGCCATGGCCTCTGCCTCATGCCAAAGGCCTCACACACATGCCCTTGCATCTTGTGATGCTTCTGCCTTCCATGCTCCATGGGGTCGTAACTTCCATGGTGACCCGAAAAGACTTCAACATTTAAAGGGTAAAAGAATAAGATACACTGTGAGGATGAAAACATGCGCATGACCAGAAGAGCATGTACGTGTGAGGAATGCGCAGACAAGTAGTAAACCTTGTCCACTATAGGTACGAAATACGTATGGGGGGTACGGCCCTTAAAACCCCAGATGACAAACCCTAACTCCACACTAAAGAGGTGGGGATTGTACGCGTAAGGTACCTAGCGTGGTCCTTCCTAGCCAACTAATGACATTGCACTACAAGAAAATGGGGTCTTTACCTACCAATTGTAAGTGTAGGTAAAACTAGTCTAATGGTGGGTAATACGGTTTACCTACCAATATTGAATTTGTAGAGATTGGTAGGTAAAGGTTAGTGGGGAAAGAGTCTTTACCTACACTTATTAATACTGGTAGGTAAAAGAATCAGTGGACCCCACTAAGTTATAAATCAATTGATGAGTCAACAGATGACGTGTTTGATGATGTGGCATCCTACATGTCTGCTGACATGGTTTCCATAGTTTATGTGTCTGATGACGTGGCATCCTACATGGCGTACATCAAAACCGCCACTTGGAATCTTGTGGTTGCTCCACGTGTCAGACAATAATTTATCCACGAGCTACAAGAAATTCAAATGATTGTGTTACTTATCCCCTTTTTATCGGTTATGTGGCACTAAATGATTGGTCCACGTGACATGTTGTAGTATACTTATTTTTACCTACACTTATTTATTTGTGAGTAAATATAATATTTCTATGTAGGTAATTTTAATTATATATAAATTTTATTGAATATAAATAATAAATGAAAGTAATTAATTTGAAAAATATTTAACATTATTAATCAAATAAATTATTTAACTTTAATAAAAAAATAAACAAACATATATTATACAATATTCATTGCTTATTAAGAAGCACATTTCATAAAAAAAATATCTATACATTATTTTTAGGTCATTGAAAACTCAATAATGTCATTTTTCTTGACATTCTTCCCATTCTTCACTTTGGGATCATTGCATGAGAGCCTCCTTTTCTCTGACTGAACTTATTGTGAATGTCGATGATGACTTTGGGAAGTGGACATCGACAATGGCCGGAGGTGGGGTCAAAGTAACAATGACACCTTCCACAACAGATTGCCTAAAAATAAATCAGAATACAAAAATATGGTATAGATACATATTATAAAAAATTACCTTAAACAGAGCATAAAAAAAATTGCCTCAGAAAAATCAATCATCATAAACCCTTCAAATTATTAGTGATTTAATCAACATAAATCATAAAAGTTACATCAAAGCCACCAAACCAACAATCCAAAACTCATAAAGCCACAAATTTGACTCTTAAAGCCACCACAATTAAATTTAATCGCACAATAAAATCAAAGAACATATGAAAAACATACTAAACAAACAAGATCATGAACTAAGACAAACCAGTCTATGACCTTAGACAAAAACAAAATAGGAAAATACAACTCAAAGCCTCAGAACAGATGACAAGCAGCTTTGGATTGAGCAGTGGCGATGGCTGAATAGGCAGATTGGCTCAATAAATGGAGAGAGCTAGAGGCCAAGGGTGTTACAAAATTTAATTAATAAAATATCCTCAAATTTAATCATCATAAGGATTTTAGAAAAAAGAAAGTAATATGAATTTTTATGAGCATTTACAACACTTGGTTAGCAACATATATTCACACGAGCACACCAAGTCTCATAATCGCCAACATAAACTAATCATACTTATTATTCAAATATCATTGGCAAAATATCTAAAAAACACATAAATCTTCAAAATAGATCATAAATCATACTCCAAAAAGTTCACAAGGTTCCAGCACAAAGAAACAAAAGGATGGCAGGAAAATAAAATAAATGCAATGGATTCAGCAGCTGATCTCTACAACACCCATGAAAAGTTAAGAAAGATAGAACTGTAATGACCAATAAGTGAACTTTTAAGTTGACAATTTTAAGAATATATACTAGTTATACTACTAGGAAATACAGGTCAAATGGGAACGGATCAACTTAACAAGCAGAAACCTCAAGAATCAATATCATTTTGATTAGAAAGGCATGGGTAAGAGAGGATAAAAAATGCAAATGAAAACAATCAGACGATAGAATTTGTGGTACTACTACCCAATAGACTTTTTTTTTCAATCAAAACCAAGATACTACTATTATTGTCCAGGTAGCACATTCCATTTCTATAGTGAAAAAAAGACCCACAAAAATTTAGGAATAAAACAAAAGGCCCATATCATCTAGCAAAAACTTATCAAGAAATAAACAACCACAAAAAGAAATAACTTAGCATGATGAACATTAAAATTGCCCATAGCTGCTATTAGCCAGAGCAAAACCACTTGCTCTAAACCTAGATTATGACCAAAAAGTATACTTGATAAGACTACTAAAGCATTGAAACAAAATTTGAGATAAAATATATGATTCTGTGCAACAAACACACTTGCAGCTTCCTTTGAAATCATGTGGAAGAGCAGAAAAATGATAATATGCACCTAATTGTTGATGTGAAAGCTTCAATGACATATCCACCAAAACACTCAGAAACACAAATTAGACCACCAATCTCAACACAAAAAATTTGGCAGTCAGTAACAATTGAAAGATTGATAAAGCAAGTATTGTGGCCGAACAAAAGAATTCACCTTAGGTTCACATGCAACAATATATTGACAACGAAGCCCTTTATCTTTGACCATTGCATCACCAAGAAAATCAGCAAGACGTTTTGCAGTGGTCACTGCACATGACTTCTTCCCACCGTAGTCTGCTAGAGACTTGCTCATGGTACTTGATTCAGATATATAATCGAGCAACTCACTGTCCGCAATATCCTTTCCTTGATTCTGTGGGGAAAGGAATAAAGAAAAAGTTATCAGCAAAGATCACAGAAGACAGCAGAATAGCATAAGAAGCAAAGTCTATTGGAAGACATACATCAAGAAGATCAAGCCAGTGGTTGGCAACAGAAGCAACAACTGAATAACATTCCACTAAGGTTGAGCCATCGAGAAACTTGTCGAAAAGCTCAGCCTGAAAATAGAAAAAGTATAAAACATACATTTAAAATGAAAGCAAAAAATCATTTTTTATACATATAAGTAAGCAAACATGAAGTACACAGTGAAATTATTCCATCTTAAGATTCATTCCACAACAGAACCTAAAGCAGCTGGCCCATGACGATTCTATAGCACATGGTATGTCAATTAAATATATCACTCTATTGAAAATTTTGTCCAGAATTTAGTGATAGAAGGAGAACTATACTAGCCCAACTGCTAATAACCATAAATATAGATTGTCTTTGCAAACATGACAGTAATAAGCAATAAAAGAAGTTATCCAACCATTAGACTCCACAACAAAAGAAAATACAGAAAATGTGAGGTTTTCAGTACAGGAAAATAATACTATTTAACTTAGCAAGCCCTTGAAAAGAAGCACTAATACAAAGGGAAGAAGATAAAGCTCATTTAATACTAGGTACAAACACACAATATAGGACAAGATATGGATACCTGGAAAACTTTGATGAGCTTCAGCTCACCTCTACACTTAATTTCAAAACCTTTAAGTTCAGCAAGGGTCCCATCATCGTTGAAAACTGCATATCGCTTCTTAATCAAAATTCCCTCTTCTTTTGAACCTGGAATAATCATTGCCTACACAAAACCAAAAATATTAGTAATAACTAAATAAAAACATTAAGGTATAATTGATATCGTACTCCATGTCACCTTGTATGGTCCATCCACTTCAAATTCAATTGAGCATTCACTATGAGTTGTATAAGATTTGGTCAAAGGATCTGTCAGGGTCTGAAGCCTGTTTCTAATGATAGTGAGACATAGAGAGCGATAATAAGTGTGAGAGAGATGGTGATAGAGGCAAGAGCTAAAGAGTTCACAAATACAAATTACTTGTAAACAAAAAAGTCAAAATCCCATACACACCAAACATGACAAACGCTATAAAAAATCAAACAAAAAAACAAGTATAAACAATTTTGAAATCAAAACAGATCCGTTCATACCCAATGACCTAAAAATCAACTTAAAACATTAAATTATAAACTCAGATTTTAGAAAGGAAAAAAAAGAGAAAAAAATACCTCCATCCCAAACGCACCCACGGCACCGTCGAAGCCACTCCTCTGCTAAGCACCCAGATTGGTGCATCCACTCCTTTGCACCTGAGAGAGGAAGAACGAATGAGAGAATGAGAAAGAGAGGGAGTGCGAGTGCGAGTGCGAGTGATGTGAGAGAGAACAGTATGCAATACATAAATCTCAACGTGTTACTGTGAGTGGAAAGGAAAAAAATAGAAAAATAAAACTAAACCTAGAGTGTTGATTATTCGGTCGAGCCCGGTCGCCGTCACTGTCTCTATCTCCATCAAGACTCCTACGCCAGCCACCTGCAAGAGAATACTTGGAAAGAAATCTGAGAGGTTAGATGTGAGGGAGATAAAAAGACGAGAAGAGAGAGGGTGAGGCTAAGAGAAGAGGTTGAGGGAATGAGATAGGTTACTTTAGAGAGAATAAAAAAAGGAAATCTGTATTTCATTGCCTCCTATTATTTCAATTGCCGCCAGTTATTTCATTTGGCTCCAAAATTTTGCCACCTATATATATATTCATATAATTTAGACTATTCTAGAATAATATAGTTAATAATATAATTAATTTTATAAATACGTTAAAGAATAATAAATTTAAGTGTTGATATAAAAATTATTATAAATACAAAAGTTAATAATATGAAAAATTTAGAAACAAAAAAAAATCTAGTTTTAAAAGTTTTTATGCTCTTTTATTTAACAATTTTAAGGACTTGCTTTGAGAGTCTTTAATACTCTTTTAGGACTCGCAAAGCGAGTCTTTAAAAGTCACCATTCCTAATTTTTCAGCCCAGGTGTTTTTAGGACTCGCAAAGCGAGTCCTTAAAGAGTATTAAGGACTCCCAAAGCAAGTCCTTAAAATTGTTAAATAAAACACTCATTTTTTAGCCCAGATTTTTTTAGGACTCACATATATTTTTAGGACATTCATTGTGAGTCCTAAATTGTATTTTTTCAGGACTCTCAATGAGTGTCCTAAAAACTCCATAAATATTTTTAAGGACTTGCATTTATGTGCGTGTCCTAAAAAAGTGTCCCGTAAAGGGTATTTTGTAGTAGTGAAAAGAAAAAAACGTGGGTAGGTAGAATTTTTAGTTTTTATTTTAATTTTAAATACAAATTTATTATAAATATATTTTATTTATATTTTTCCAACTATGTACACACGTGGCATGCCACATGTTATACAATGTGTACACATTATATTATTTACTCCACATAAGCTTTTAAATAAGCATTTATAATAATAAAATAATATAATGAAAATAAAAAATAGGGGGAAAATTGAGCAGGAATGGTTAAAAAATTTCCCTCCATAATATACGTAGGTAAAGATCATTACCTACTGATATTATTGGTAGGTAAAGCTATGTTCCGAAATATAATATAATGGACTAGCATTTACCTACTAATATTATCTACCAATAAATATTGGTAGGCAAAACATTACTTTCCCTACCAATATATATTGGTAGGTAAAGATCAGATTTCTTGTAGTGTTGGTACTAAACATATAGTGGAGGTACGACCAGGTACTAGAATTGAGGTGCTCCCACAGACCCTTCACCTGTGCCGGAGCCGACCACCACGATCCTAGCACCACTATCATCTATAGAATGCATATGCAGGGTCATGTCCCCAGGGACCACCATGTATGGCGAGCCAGTAGTGCTCTACTTTAAATATGGCCTCCCTTCACCTGAGAAGGGAGTTGAATTTTGGAGAATTTTGTAACCAGTTATCGCTAATGAAAACAGATATTCTACATTCTCTCTATTTTTCACTCAAGAATTCTAGCATTTAAATTTTGTGTTCTTGAAATTATAACGAAGTTTGCTTGAAAGTTAGTCAATTTATGTTCACTTCTTTTACAAATAAAGTTCTTGATCTAACTTAGTTGACGGGTTCTTACCGTCAATAGTTTGGCACCGTCTGTGGGAAGGATAAGTGTCAAGCCACTGTTCTTCTATTGATTCCGGCAAAGAAAGATGCCAAGATGTTCTAAGCCTCTGAGAGAACCCCGAGAGGTTGAGATCCACCTGGACGGAGATCAGCTGAAAGCCTCCATGAGGAATCCTCCACCACCCAAAAATGTGGATGTACCAAAGGAGCCCAGGGCTCCTGAAGATGAAAGGGAGGCTTCATCACCAACTGTCCAGCCCGATGAAAACCATAAAGGACCAGCGGCTGCCCTTGTGGGAGGTGTCGGAGCATTTCTGCCCCCAAGACCACCACAGGTGCTGAACTTCAGCCGACAAGATTCATGTCCATTAACACGCAGACCCGATAAGAGTCTCCAAGTACATTCCATAAGCTCGAGCTCTAGGACTCGATTCTATAAAGAACCGAAAAAATCAAAGGCTAGAAACCACCTTAGGAAATATGCAAGAGGTGTTGAATGCATGTTACTGGGAAAGTCAAGCATGTCTATTCCTGAGTGAAAAGAGAAAGGCCATGAAGGAGGAGAAACCACAGTCCCTGTAGATGATGAGAGGACTTGACTCTCCACTAGCAATACCCCTCAGCAAAATCAGCATGAACATCCTGGACAGGCAAAGCAACCTAAGAGGCCAAATCAGAGGAACAACGCTAACCCTCATAACAAAGTTGAGGTCACTTCAAGGGAAACACCCCCAATCTTGAGGGAATAGCTCAACAAGAAAAGGACGAATGAGAGGACCACACCTATTGTGGCTCCCCCAACAGACAAAAGGAAAGGAAAGGCCAACCCATGCAACTTGAGAGACTCCTTGAACAAAAGGAGGCAGGACTTAGACACTAAGATGAGGAGCCTACAGAGCAAGAAAATCATCGCGTCTGGGTGACACACTATCGACGATGAGTTTGATTATGATTCACCCTTCATTGGGGAAATCCAAGCTATGCGGCCCCCAGCCAACTTCAAAGAGGCTCACATGACCCCTTACGAGGGAAATACAGATCCAAAATACCATCTTGACTCGTT
Organism: Humulus lupulus; assembly: GCF_963169125.1. NCBI lineage: Eukaryota > Viridiplantae > Streptophyta > Magnoliopsida > Rosales > Cannabaceae > Humulus > Humulus lupulus. The sequence goes on along the minus strand of NC_084794.1, from coordinate 74,575,864 downwards.
CAATGACCTAATGAAGCTAAGGGGAATTACTAGCAGAGTCAGATGCCACTGTTTTGCTGTCATGTTAAAAGGACTTGCATACAAGTGATATAAGAGACTCCGGCCAGGGTCCATTAGGTCTTGGCAATAATTTTTTGACGGATTTCTCCAACAACATCACGCTGTGCGTGATAACACCATGCCAGGCACCAGGCACGCTAATGTAAAACAAGGATAAGAAGAGAGCCTGGAGAGCTATATCCATAGGTTCAATATGGAGGCAGCCAAAGTAGGAAGCCTAACCCATGGGGAGTTAAAAATGGCCATTACAGTTGGAGTGCGCCCGGGTAGTAAGCTGTGGGATAACATGTTAAAGAGGGAGGTCACTGACTTAGACAATTTCTACAAACGAGCACAAAAGTATATTCGTGTCGTAGACAGCCATGAGAACCTCAAGGCATCACTTGTCAAGCCCTTGGCCCCTGAAGGTTCAAATGACGCAAAAAATAAAATAGTGTACAAAGGGCCAAGACATGACCATCAGAGGAAGCACAAACACGAAGGTAACCCTAGGCAAACATCCCACACCTTCTATACTGACCTAACACAAACTAGGGAACATATCTTCGTAGCAAACGATAATCAGTTCCCCTTCAGGAGACCCCCACCAATGAAGAGAGATCGGTCAAAATGAGATCCCAAAAAGTACAGTCAGTATCATAAAGACATTGGCCACACCACGATGGAATGCACTCATTTAAAGGTGGAAATTGAAGAACTCATACGCAGAGGGCACTTAGATAGGTATGTCCGAAGAGAAAATCAAAGACCAGATGATAGATCACCCTCACCACGAGCACGAGATGTAGCCCCAGGGGTGCAAGGAGAGGTGAGGACAATATTCGGAGGAGAATCGAGAAAGGGGCGAGTTAAATACGCCAGGGAAGCCAGACGAAGTCCACCCCCATGCATGTTAAGCTTGGAACGACGACCCCCAAAAAAATTTAAAGGGGAAAACGATTCAATAACCTTCATCAAAGAAGACGTACAGGGTTTGCATTTCCCACATAATGACCCCTTGGTATCAAGTGTACAGCTGGCTAATATGAGAGTGCATCGGGTTCTGGTAGACAATGGGAGCTCCGTAGACATCTTATATCGTCCAGCCTTAGAGAAGATGGGACTGAGCATCAGGAACCTAAAGCCCTGCAACACCTCCCTGTATGGGTTTACAGGAAACTCAATACAGCCCCTGGGCACATTCAAGTTAGCCCTCACCATGGGAGAGCCACCCAGACAGACCACTGTAATGACAAACTTTGTCGTAGTAAGTTGTTCCTCGGCCTTCAATGCGGTATTAGGGAGACCCTCCCTGAGAAAATTGAAGGTGATAACCTCAGTATACCACTTGTCCATAAAACTCCCAACTCCTGGGGGGGTAGCAAGCGTGAAAGAGGGATAGAAAGAGGCAAGGGAATGTTATCACACATCCCTCCGCACAGTCATGAAACCGTCAGTACCTATGGCGATGGTAATGCATGGGGGCACAAACCTGCATGAGTTAAACCCCCGAGTTACTGAGGAGATCAAAATCGATGGTTGTGCATACGCGCCTGAGAGGGAACATCGTGTAAAGTTCCACTTTTAGTACGATAAATCAAAAGGGTTACCATAGTTAGCCTCCCAACATAGTTGTGAGTCCTCTCTTTAGAAGTATCTATTAGTTAGAGGGGTAACCTAGATGCCCTGGTATGAAGTAGGAACATTGTTTCCATAAATACCTATGTATGCTACTCATTTTTAATGAATATGTTTCTTATTGGCATGTCACACTCCTAATTTACATGAGCACATATCTAACCTTCGTGTACCTGTCACCAATTGGAATTATCAAAGTGCATGAGCAAAATGATCAAAGTGCCTGACGAGATAAATCTTTCCAACCACTCGGGGCAGAGTATATATCCAAAAAGGGTCCTAAAAGAGACCCTTAGAGAAAGAAAAAAAATAAAGAAGAAAACCTTACAAGGCATCTCTTGAGTTCACGAGGATCAGCTACCCTTATGAACATCAAAAGAGTCAAAAGGTTCTACAGGAAGAACCTCCTAATAAAGGCTAATACCTCCACGAGGGGAAACGCCTCAAGGAGAGCATCCACCAATAAGCCTAGAGCGGCCACCAAGCCATCTAGCCAAAAAGGGTCATAAAAGAGACCCTTGTAAAAATAGTACTATGCATAACGACGAGAAGGACGCTTCTCGCAAAAAATAACAAGTGTCCGTGAAAATATATAAAAGGATAGCTAGAAGCAAAAGGGTCAACATATCCTTACAAATAAAGTCAATGTGCACCAAAGATACCATTACTACTGGTCTAAATAAAACATCAACGAGTTATTAGAAAAAAGAGAGACCTATCAAACCCATTTTGCTCCTGCATACTGCATATACGAGTGGGCTCAAAAGGACCTCAATCATAAAGAAACAACACCAAAATATCACATATATATGTCGTGACAATGTTGCAGGATAAAGTCAGCACTAACCACAATAGGACTCAAAAAAGTTCCTGAAGGAAAAAGCAAAGAACCTGGTGAAACCTCTCCAACATAATAAGGTTCGAATAATTATAAAACCAAATTGAAATGGAAAATAAAAAGCAGTAGAAATGAAATCTGAAGGCCTCCCGCCATGAGCACTCCACTTAGCCACCTTAGCAACGACGTGGTCACCGAAGGAGGAGAAGTCGAAGCCAGGATTATGCCTCCATACTCCATATAGGGTGTGCTCCACAGACTTGTATTCAACATCTACCAGATCAGCCTCCAAGAGCGTGATCCTCTCCTGCAACACCTCAGCCTGGGCTTTTGCTCTCTTCTTCTTTTTGGATGACGAAGAGGCATTTGCCAAGGTTATCCCCAACTTGAGATTGGCATCAGCAAGCTGTCCCTCTAGCTCTTGAACTCTAGCCGCTAGACGATCCCTGTCAGTGTTGAATGAAGATAAGTCATGTGCCGAGTTATCAAGCATTGAGCCACTAGAGAAGTCTACAATGAAGCAAAAAAGTGAGCAAATAGGGAACCTCAGAAAAAAAAAAAAAGAAAAAAAAAAAGACCAATGTAAGATGCATGAACTCACCCAAGTAGTGGAGTGCATAAGGGTATCCCCAAGCTCCATCATATTGAAATTCTCAAGACCTCTCCACATGGTCTCAGGGATATCCTCCGCAACCTGGGTATACCTTCGCACATAAGGGGCTGCTGTTCGACTCACCCAGGACATCCCCTCCAAATCAGGATCATCCGAGTGAGCAGGTATAGATGACCCACTCACAAAGCGAGGAGGAGGCTCGGGATCATTAGATGAAGGGTGCCTGGAATAGCCATGAATAGCAAGGGCGTGAGGGAGACTGTCAAACTCATCGTAGGATGGCAGAAAAAAGACCCCTTGCACTGACTGTGGACCATGAGAATGATAATCCATGCTGTTGTTAGGAGTATGTCCTATAAGCATGTAAAAGACATTTATTATTTCAATGAATAAATAAATACAATGGTCTATTATTGTTATATTTAGATTATTAAATTATTGTTTGAATAATTTTTGTAAATATCAGAAAAATTCCATATTCATTATTGAGGATGTGATCTTGTATTAGTACGAGAGAATTAAGATCACATGAATGAATAAAAATAGTCAACAACAAATTGAAGTTATGGAATTCTTTAATTGGGTTTGTAAGTACGGTTTACTGAGTATCATGTTGATACAAATAATCTAGATTCTAATTATTGATGTGGTAAGACATCTCGGTAAAGGTGATTTATATAATATGATTATATATGACAGGGACCGATATAAATAAAAGTCTTTATCCAAAATCCATTTAATAATAAAGATTTGTAATTCATATCATATCTGATGATCATTTATAGATCAACCTAAATCCTGAGTGTTCATGAACTCATGTTTATGTTTATTAAATCTTTTGATTCATTCTTTAAGGTCTCTTCATAGAATGAGGCTAATGACTTTTGTTTTGGAGATTTAATATCATGGATGGCTGGGAACATGTATCAACAATACGGAATCTAACCTTTCCTAACAGATCGTATATTGGTTCCCTTAAGGGTTAATTCTTGAACTGAATGATTTTGTGCTCAAATCTATAATTAGATTATAGATTAATTATTCACTAGTGAATTAATGGTACTTAAGGAATAAGAACTAAATTAGAAAGGTAAAATGGTAATTCTTCCATTCTAATTTATGAACTAATTAATTAGAGGGTTGAACTATTGTAAGATGGTTATATCAATGGACAACTTAAAATAAGATTTCTGTAAAAGTATATCTATAACATAAAGAGTTCAATTCTGTATTTATAGTGGAGAAATATCAGAAGTAATAAATTAACTATAATGATTAAAGAGTTTAATTATTTAGTTTTAATTTATTGGAGCTTAATGTTATAGGTCCATGGTCCCCGAAATGGCTCAAACAAACGCTGACAAAGATAAATACAAAAATAGGCAAAAGGATTTATTTGATAAGTAAAATATTTGTCTATGCACTAAACATAATTATTGTATAATTATGTGTAATTAATTAATAGAGAATTAATTAATTATTTGATTTAACAAAAATATAATTAATTTTGAATTAATTTATTTTTGGGATTTTTTGGTATTTCAATAATGATGAAAATTGAGAAAAATCACATGTCCTCCCTGGCATGAGGTGGGCGTGTAGCACAGTGCACAGTCACTGCGCTACACGCACAAGAAGGTTCTAGAAGGATCTTGGTTCAACAATTTTAGTTATTTAAATATTAAATAAATAATGAGATATTTTAATATGATTAAAATATTATTATTTAAACAAAAAATATGATAACTGATTAGTTAATTTTAAATTGTTTAAAATAACTAATATTATTTATTTTTAATATATTGGATATATTAAATATAGGATATCAGTTTTTCAGAGCGATACTTTTCAATGAGTAAAATATATCGTGAATCTTCCTGAAATAAATAGAACAGTGCTACAAGCATAGGTCACTGTTCTTCACAAATATAGGTCCAAACTTTATCAGATCTCATGTGTTGAGAACATCTCATAAATATATCTTGCCTATTGTTTTGTATAACGAGCCCATACTCGTTCTTTGTGTGTGTGAGAACATTTTGGAAGATCCTGGTGTGAGATCTCAAGGATTTTTGTTGTACAAAAAGATAGCAGCAAGGAAGGACTTGAGATAGCTTTCTATTCATCTCTTTGATTCAATATATATATATATGTATGTGAAGAAGTAGATCTAGAAATCTTGTGGGGTTGAAATTAACAATTTTGATTGTTGTTGTGCTGCGTATAATCTCTGATTTGGTCTATAAAAACCAATAGTTGCGGTGCACAGGAGCCGAAGAAGGGCGTCCCCTGGAAGCTGGAGATAGCCGAGCTGGAATTTTAGATTCAGGAGAAGTCTCCTAAGGCACCCATTCAACCTCACCCTTGTCTAAGTGAGGTTCCACCGGAGTTGGCTTCTTCTTTCGCTCAGAAATGTGCCATAGCAGGTCGGGCTCTGAAACCCTGGATAGACCGTAGTAATTGAGGTTGGCCACATTAAAAATATGGGCAGCCATTTTTGTTGCAGGGTCTGCATCAAGGAAGACATCTACCGATGCCGCCTCAGACTCAGGAACGTCGGGGATACTAAAACTCTCTGAACAAGCAACTCAGTTATCAATATGAGTATAAGTTCCACAGTAGCAAATTCAATATAAAAGAAAAGACTTGAAATGCTTACTTAGAGATGAGCGGAAATGTTCACGGATAGAAAGGGGACCCTTCACAAAGAAAAAGTCATGCTTCCACGAACCCAGGTTAGAAACGGAACCTTCTATCAAAGAGACCTAAGAGTTGGATTTCTGTATAAAGTAGAAACCCTTCGATTTAGGAGTGGGCATGAGGTTGTACATGAAATGCAACTCCTGGGCTATGGGAGCGCGACCGTTAAGCTTCATGAATGCCATATACAGGCAGCTCAAGGACAACCAGCTGTTGGGTGCTAGCTGAAGTGGAGCAAGGTCAAAGTGATTCAGGACCATGACGAAGAACGAGTGTAGGGGAATGGTCCCACCCGCCTTCAAAATATGTTCACTCATAGCAACGTATCTCGGGGAGGGAATATCGACCCGACATTTATTGGAGTGTACATACAGTTTGTACTCCTTACTAATGTGGTGTTTCTCGGACAACTCTAACAGCCTATTTTCTGAGACGTTGGAAATGATGGTGGATGCTAATAAAGGACTAGAGTCCGGCTTCTCGGGAGAAACCTATCGTCTCATTCTCTTCGACATGTCTACAAAACCAAAGGAAAAAGGTGAGGTCAAAACAAAGAATTTTACCATCCATTTTCTTCTTCTTGTGTGAGTTTTCCATCGAGACATTGAGTGTGGAAGCATCAAACACGGGTGGATTAGAGACAAGGGTTGAGGGGAACCAGGAGTGACCTTGGGGCTACTATAGGGAGAACACGGGGTTGAGGGTTCAGGAGGGAGGTTTCCCTCCATGAACTCTAGCTCCATTTGTAGGTTAAGAAGGCTCACTCTAAGGCTTGCAATGTGATCATTAAGATCAAAGGAGAAAGGGACTCCATCTCCCCTCAAAGTCGAGTTTATCTCGCTCTCCACCACCCAGATTTTATGCCTAAGCTCGACCATACGTTCGAGATGACATATACGAGCCCTTCTTAAGGTGTCGTAGTTTTGGTAAGGGTTGTTTTCGGGGGACCCCGAGTCTGAGGACAAGTCGACAAACTAGACAACCCCTCAAATGCCATAAAGCCGCATCTCGTTGGTGATATGGGTGCAAGTGTATGTGGAAAGTGTACTACAAAATATGATGGAATAAGCTCAAAACCCCTAGACACAAGTGCTCGAAACAACAAACTACGGGGTGCAATGGAGGGTATATGTGCTAACGGTGTATATACATAAATTAGCTCACGAGGAGCCTCGGTCGAGAAAACCCTTCCCTAGTAACGCTAATTTAGACCCATTAAGCACAAGAAAGGGTGAAGGCGTACCTTGAGCAGGTGAAGTCGTGCACCATCGCAGCTGCAAAAGTACCAAGGGTAAAAAGTACACGCCTACAAAAAGAAAAGAGGTAGATATTTTAGTCTCCAAGCACATTTACAGATATTTATATAAAAAAAAAATAAGAGAAAAAAAAAAAGGCAAACTGCCCTTGTGAGGGATAGAACCACTCACCTCTTGATAACTATGAAGACAAAGGCACCACCAAGCTAAGAAAAGAAAGTTTAGTAATTGTCTTTGAAAAGAAGACCCATTTATAGGAGGATCAAACTCATCCTAGCCGTTGAATCCAATATTTGATCTATGGTCAAGGATGAAGCAAATACCCGCATTGGGATTCGGGAAGCCAAATGATAGGTTCACATTTATCCTCAAGGAATCATGAGGATCACCATCCCAAAGTGTGTTACTTCACACCACCAAGGCAAAGAGACAGACTAACACCATAAGGGGCTTGAAGGCACCATACTAAAAAGTCTATCGGAGCACCTAAAGGCCCTCCCATAGACTGGGGGGCAAGTGTGAATACCAAATTCCACTTGAACGAGGCCCCCGCCTCGTGACCCTCAAAATATAGGCTTGGGATGGAAATAGCCTCGCCCACACACCCTTGCATCTCGCGCCAAAAGCCTCATGGACACTGTCTCGCGGTATGGCCTCTGCCACACACCAAGGGCCTCGCCCACATGCCCTTGTATCTCACGCCAAGGGCCTCGCAGACACCATCTCATGGCATAGCCTTTGTCTCTCCCACACGCCCTTGCGTCTCACGCCAAGGGCCTCACAGACATCGTCTCGTGGCATAGCCTCCGTCTCACCCACATGCCCTGGCGTCTTGCACCAAGGGCCTTGCGAACACCGTCTAGTGGCACAGTCTCTGTCTCATCCACACGCCCTGGCGTCTCACGCCAAGGGCCTCGCGGACACCATCTAGTGGCACAGCCTCCGTCTTACCCACATGCCCTTGCATCTCGCAAGGCTGCTGCCTTCCATGCTCCATGGGGTCGTAACTTCCATGGTGACCGGAAAAGACTTCAACATTTAAAGGGTAAAAGAATAGGATGCAATGTGAGGATGAAAACCTGAGCATGATTAGAAGAGCACATACGTGTGAGGAATGCGCAGACAAGTAGTGAACCTTGTCCACTACAGGTACGAAATACGTACGGGGGTACGACTCTAAAAACCCCAATTGACAGACCCTAACTCCACACCAGACAAGTGGTGGTCGTATGCACAAGGTACCTGACGTGCTCCTTCCCAGCCAGCTAATGACATTGGTACTAAACGTATAGTGGATGTACGACCAAGTACTAGAATTGAGGAGCTCTCGCAGACCCTTCGCATGTAATGGAGCCGACCACTATGGTCCTGACACCACTATCATCTATATACTGGATATGCAGGGTCATGTCCCCAGGGACCACCATATATGGTGAGCCAGTAGTGCTCTACTTTAAATATGGCCTCCCTTCACCTGATAAGGGAGTCGAATTTTGGAGAATTTCGTAACCAGTTATCGCTAATGAAAACAGATATTCTACATTCTCTCTATTTTTCACTCTAGAATTCTAGCATTTACATTTTGTGTTCTTGAAATTATAACGAAGTTTGCTTGAAAGTTAGTCAGTTTAAGTTCACTTCTTTCACAACTCATAAATTTCTTGATCTAACTTAGTTAACGAGTTCTTACCGTCAACAACTTGCTTGAGTTTCAAGGCTTATTCGATCCCAAATCTCATTCTACTTAGTTGAAGCTTCAAACAATTGGGAAGGCTAGGAATAGAGATTTTGGACAACAATATTCATATTGTGTATAAGCCTTAGAAGTTCCCCAAGTTTGAAGATTCTATTTGCTCAATACAAAGGTTGCATCCCTCTAACCCTAATATTGTATTTTTAAATTCTATTATGTTATTCATTGTTAGTATTTATGATTAAATATATCCAAATTCATCTTATCATCATTTAATCATTTAGTTCTTTATATTCAAGATTAACATTCATATCATGAACATGTTTCTTTGATTATCAAGAATTTCCTTCATACTTTAAATTAGAATCTTGATCAACATCTATGGTTTGGAATATTGCATTATTATCATAATTGATTGTTGATTTGAAAAGAGTAAAGCCATATATTCCCAACAATAAAAATCTCTAATTCTAATTACTTTCATTTTGTGTTTTTCATAATCAACAATGAGGGAAATTGGTTCACCTTCTACAACCTTCAAATCTTTGTTGCAAGATTTAGTTTGTGTTGGACACATAACCATGAAAGATCAAAGAAAGTTCTATTTGGAAATGCTCTACATCAATGTGAATATGGATTCAAAGTCTTCATCAATAAAGGATGAGACAGCTCAATGGGATTACATGCTAAGGAGATTGGTATCATCAAGTTCCTTATCTCTAAATGTGTAGATTTCAAGAATTTGAATGAAATGTGTTGCTACCATATTTTTGTGAGTTCGAGATTATTGTTTATATTAAGAGTACAATGGTGAATGTTAATAAATAATTCAAGGGTTATTGTTGTACTTGTTTTATTTGTAAAGTTATTGATCATCATATGAGGTATGGAATGTAAAGACCATACTAACTTAAAGACCTCGGACCTTTAAAAACTACGAAGACATACCACTATCTTTTGGATATATGTACATAAAATAATAGAACATTATTATAGAAAATGAAAAATACGGGATCCCATTGTTATTACATAAAATCATAAAGAAAATCAAAACCTTTAATTAATTGTTCAAATACTAAATGCAGAAATCATAAATACATAAATAGAAGAATCAAATATCAATGTCATCCTCGATCAATTCCATCGGTCCATTTCTTTAGTCCTCTCCCAATACACATGCCAAAGCCACCTAAATAAAAATAAGATGTCCTGCCTTCCATGTTCATTTACCTGCACCATCTAAATAAAAAGGAATGAGCCTAATGCCCAGTAAGGAAAAACTACTAAAGCACAACATAAAACATAAGATGTAAAAACATAAAGCATAAAACATAAGACTACAAATTAATGGCCATTAACTCATTACCGTAGTGTGTGATAGAAACCATCTAGGTCCTCTTGCTACTATTTAGAGGTCGGTTTAAACACAACTATAGTCTACGATAATGATAAAAATCTTGGGATTTACTTATTTGTTATCTAAGCAACCATATTTCCCAAGCGACTAAAAGACATAAAAACAACATACACACGTACACAAAGCAATAACATATAAACATAGCACATAAAATCTAACTTATTTTCCTTACCAAAACCAGGGTATTGGAGACAAGTGCGGGATTTGAAACTCTGAAAACCTTAAGTTTCAAGGATAATCAAACACCTAACCAAAAGCCAGTATAACAAGTTAGGGTTTGAAGAAAAAGAAAGGAATAAGAGGAAATGTAATAAACTAAACATGAGGATAAAGAGTACCTTAGACAACTTAGAACTTTGACCTACACCTCAATACCGAAATCACACCCTAGCTTACTTCCCAAATGTTTAGAAAAGCTTATATTTGAAAGCTTTCAACCCCAAAACCCTGGTGTTTCTCTCTAGAATGAATTTAGCATCTTGGAGACTCTAAGAAGTGTTGGAAAGATGATGCAAATGGTTGAGTGAAGGGTCCTATATATAGAGTTCAAGGATTGAAACTAACTCCCATTAAAATGAATAAAAATGGAATTTTCTGCTCAACAGATGCCCAGAACTCGGTCAAAATTGTTCAAGAGCAAGTCCAAGTTGTTGAGGGTCGTTTCTAGCTCAGATTCCACGGACTTTCAAAATATGCAAGTGGAGCTGATATATCGCCCCTATAGGTGATATATCACATCCCCCATATTCCCGAGGCTCCGTGGTTTCGTTCGTGCGAAGTCAACGTGTTTTCCGTATCATCATAGGTGATATATCGGCCCTTACAGTTGCGATATATAGGCTTATGCTGATATATTAAACATGTTTTTGCACACTTTCAACACACTTGAAGTTGTTTAAACCACTTTGACCGGGTAATACGAGATCCTAACACCTAAGGGAAAGTTCTAGACTTCCTAGGTTTATCCTTGATTAATTTATTCATCTAAAATCCTTAAATCCTTAATAAACATACATGTGACAAATGTCACATCCTTAATTATTCTATCTAAACCTTAGGTTATAATAAATAATAATTCTAAAACGAGCTTCAATAATCAAACCTTATGATAAAATTAATATTTCTAAACTATAGGTTAAACTTACAAAATCCATAACTATCTCTATGAGTTTCCAAATAAATCTTGGCTTGAACCAATAACCACGAAAACTAAATACTGCAGCATAAGCTACTACTATCTAACTAAGCAAAATTCTGAGACGCTACATGGAAATCATAAAATTAACCATAATGAGATTGAGGTCAATAAAAGTAATGATTAGATCTTTGTGACCTTAATTTATTTTAATGCATTCGATGATGAATGTATGACAACTCTAAAGATTGGCATGGTTTAGGCATGTAGTGATGAGACTAATGCAACCTTAAAAGAAGGTAAACATGTCAATGCAATTGATGTAGAGATCATTGCAACCTTGAGTGAAGTTAATGCAACTCAAGGAAAGGTACAAGAATGGTGGTATGATACTTGTTCCACCATTCATGCAACCTATGATAAAAATCTTTTCAAAACCTTTGAAAGTGCAAAGGTGGGACTTTAAGTCCAAATGGGAAATGAAAAGAGATCCATGGTACTTGGAAGGGACTTCATTGATGTGTGTTTTCACAAATGGAAAGAAAGTCACCCTAATTAATGTTTTCTATGTTCCCGATATGACTAGAAACATTATGAGTGGAAGTCTATTGAGTAAATCCGATATCAAACTGGAGTTTGAATTCTGTAAACTCACTTTGACTAAGTTGGGCACTTTTGTGGGAAAGGGTTATACATGTGATGGAATAATCAAACTCTGTGCTCTTAATAGTGACAATAATGATATGGCATCTAAATCTTTCAATGTGAATAATTCTAATTCTATTGTTTTGTGGCATAATAAACTTACTCGTGTAGGCTATAGCACAATTAAAAGAGTTGTTAAATTTGGATTAATTAATTGTTATGTGAATGAGCATGATAAATGTGAATTATATGTTAAATCTAAAATGGTAAAGAAACATTTTCCAAGTGTTGATAGATGCTCAAACTTGCTAGATTTAATACATAGTGATTTATGTGAATTGAATGGCATGTTGACTAGAGGAGGAAATATATATTTCATAACTTTTATAGATGATTGCTCTTGGTATACTTATGTGTATTTACTTAAGAGTAAGGATGAGGCATTTAATGCATATAAAATCTATAAAGCTGAAGTAAAAAATCAATTGGAAATGAAAATAAAGACTCTTAGAAGTTATAGAGGTGGTGAATACTTTTCAAATGATTTCAATGTGTTTTGTGAACAACATGGCATTATACATTAATGCACTGCACCATACACTCCACAACAAAATGGAATAGTTGAAAGAAAGAATAAGACTTATCTTGAGATGATTAACTCTATGTTTTTACATGCTAAATTGTGTTATAATTTGTGGGGTGAAGCCTTGCTTGTTGCGTGTCATATATTGAATCAAATTCCTATGAAAAAGAACAATGTGTCTCCATATGAGTTATGGAGAGGAAAGAAGCCTAACCTAGGCGATCATAAAGTGTGGGGGTACCTTGCTTATTATAAGAGCACGGAGCCTAAAAGAACCAAGTTGGGTCCAAGGGCTGTAAAGTGTGCATTTGTTAGCTATGCCTCGAATAGGAAGGGATATAGGCTATTAGACTTGGAGTTTAATGTGATAATTGAATCAAGAGAAGTGGAGTTCTTTGAGAATATGTTATATTCTTAAAGCAGTTCTCAAGAACCCACAAATGCTGGAGAATCTCTTAAAAAGAAAGATCCAAAGGTTGATGAACAACCTATATTGTCTCGGAGAAGCCAAAGGCTTAAAGAATTGGGATCAAATGAGACATGTTCTCAAGTGGAGACACTCTACCTAGTAGAGGGAAACCTTGAAGAAGTCACATGGTAATTTCCTATGGCTCTTCAAGTTGAGGATGATCCCAAAACATTCCCATAAGCAATGTTTTCGAGAGACTTTGCTTTTTGGAAGGAGGCAATAAATGATGAGATGGATTCAATTATTTCAAACCACACTTGGGAATTTGTAGACCTTCCACAAGGTTCAAAACCAATTGGGTGCAAGTGGGTATTTCAGAGGAAATATCACATCGATGGCACATTACAAACCTTCAAGGCAAGACTATGCCAAAGAGTTTAAGCAAAAGGAAGGAGTCGAATATTTTGACACATATGCACCGATTTCTAGGACAACCACTATAAGAGTACTATTTTCCTTATCATGAATAACTAACCTTTATGTTCATCAAATAAATGTCAAAACGGCATTCCTAAATGGAGATATCAATGGGGAGATTTATATGGAACAACCAGAGGGTTTTGTTCTAAGGGGAAATGAACATAAAGTGTGTAGTCTTGTTATATCATTATATGGTTTAAAGCAAGCACTAAAAAAATGGCATGAGAAATTTGATAAAGCCATAATTTCGGATGGGTTTAGACACAATAATGCGGACAAGTGTTTATACTCTAAGACTTGTGATGACTATGTCATCTTGGTATGTCTATATGTTGATTTTGAGTAATGATATGAAAGGCATAATGGAAATGAAGAGGTTTCTATCTTCCACTTTCAAGCTGAAAGACCTTGGAGAGGTTGACATCATATTGGGTGTAAAAGTGAGAAGAAATAGTGGGGGTTATGCCTTAAGTCAAGAACACTATGTTGAGAAAGTGCTTGAAAAGTTTAGTCATCTCAAAATCAAAGAGACAAATACACCATTTGATTCAAGCATAAAGCTTGAAAAGAATAATGGTAGAGTAGTGGCTCAACTTGAGTATGCAAGTGCGTTAGGGAGTCTAATGTATGATGCTCATTGTAAAAGGGCAGATATTGGAACATTGGAAAGCGATTGAGAGAGTTCTAGGGTACCTTAAAAGGACCAAACAGCTAGGCCTCCAATATTCAAAGTTCCCGAAGATACTTGAAGGATATTTCGATATGAGTTGGATATCAAGCGTAGGAGATAATCTCTCCACAAGTGGTTGGGTGTTTTTGCTTGGAGGAGGGGAGATTTCTTGGGGTTCTAAGAAACAAACATGTATTTCACACTCAACCATGGAAACTGAATTTATAGCTCTAGCGGCAACCGACAAAGAGGTTGAGTGGCTTAGGGATCTCATATTGGAGATCCCAAATTCTGCAGATGAGGTATCAACGATCTAGATATTTTGTGATAGTTAAGCCACATTGGCTAGAGCATATAATGGTGTATATAATGGGAAGTCTAGACATATAATTCTAAGACATGAGTATGTGAGACAATTGATTCGAAGAGGAATCATATCGATCTCATATGTTAAGACAAGTGAGAACTTAGCAAGTCCATTTACAAAACCTCTTTCGAAGAGGTTAGTAAGTTCTACTTCAAAATGGATGGGACTAAAAACTCCTAGAATAATATATTCCCCAATGATGGCAACCCAACTCCAAACTTGTGAACATCAAGGGTAAGAGTTCAATGGGTAAGAAGAAGTTATTGGGTGAGTAGTTTCTACACTAATAAAATCATTAGTTCCATCCAAGGATGGTTAGTGTTGGTTGCTACCGAGTGAGGGTTAAGCCTGAGGCTTTTAATGAAGTTTAGTTATGTGCAACAAGCATCTCTAAAGGTAGCAAAGATGATGTAAGAACTTCACTAATGTGAACTTAGAGGTGGTGCCGCCTCTCATGGGAGTTGGAGTTTTTCCCCGAAAAGTTCATGAAATGGATGAGCACATGGTCATATGAGTTCTAAGCGAGAAAAGTGGGCAAATGAATGGTCAAGAGGAGGTGTGTGTGGTATTACGGGTTTCATCATTAAGGAGTGCTTGGTTCAATCTTTAAGACACCAATAACTTCGATAAGGCTTTGTAATACTTTCAATAAGATAAAGTTCAAATCAAAAGATACTTTATTTTATGCACCAAAACTGTTAAGCTAAGAGGAGAGGATTATATTTAACCAAGTGGGGGAATGTTGAGAATGGTTCAATTTAATGGTTAAGATGTTTACACGTTGAGGTGCAAAGCACTTAACGTTTTTCACTTAAAGAGAAGTGAAAACATGAGATTGTGTAGAAAGCATCTAAAAGTGACTTTTATGAGTCTAAAG
The DNA here is from genome assembly GCF_963169125.1 of Humulus lupulus. Taxonomy (NCBI): domain Eukaryota; kingdom Viridiplantae; phylum Streptophyta; class Magnoliopsida; order Rosales; family Cannabaceae; genus Humulus; species Humulus lupulus. The sequence goes on along the minus strand of NC_084794.1, from coordinate 74,560,504 downwards.
TGATACAATGAGGTATCCAAACATTCCCAAAATGTTTGGTAGCATTTGGAGCAATTTTAGGACAATTGGAATGGTCCAAAGTCAAAGAGGATGGCGATACATCGCCCCCTAAGTGGCGTAGCATCGCCTAAATGTGAAGGGCTTCAAAATCCCTAGTAGGCGATGCATCGCCATCGCCTACTAGCAGGCGACGTATCACTTGGGCAATCTTTTAGGGTCGTACAGTTTACGTAAAATGCTCCAAATGATGTGTTTTAAATGTTCTAATTTTATTGGTTAGACTAATGATGATGCCTACACTATATATATGGGTTATTAGAGTTGAAAATCCTTGATCACACTTTTCAACTCCCTCTCTCTCTAAAACATATTCTCTCTCTAGTTTTCTAAGACCAAAGTTTTCTCCAAGAAACTCTTCAAGCTTGCTTGACTTGGATGAGTTTCAAGGCTTGTTCAATATCAAATCTCATTTGACTTAGTTGAAGCTTCAAGCAGTTGGAAAGGCTTGGAATAGAGATTTTGGACAACAATATTCATATTGTGTATAAGCCTTAGAAGTTCCCTAAGTTTGAAGATTCAAGTAGTTCAATACAAAGGTTGTATCTCTCTAACCCTAATCTTGTATTTTGAAATTCTATTATGTTATTCATTGTTAGTATTGATGATTAAATGTATCCAAATTCATCTTATCATCATTTAATCATTTAGTTCATTATATTCAAGATTAACATTCATATCATGAACATGTTTCTTTGATTATCAAAAATTTCCTTCATACTTTAAATTTGAATCTTGATCAACATCTAGGGAATTTTACATTATTATCATAATTAATTGTTGATTTGCAAAGAGTAAAGCCATATATTCCCAACACTTTCTACTACTGAGGACGATTTACATGGTAGACTAGTATGCAGATCTCTATGTGAGAGAGATAGTTCGCCTTCATGGGACTCTGAGGTCTATCGTGTCTGATAGGGACCCTATCTTTACTTCCATGTTTTGGGAAAGTTTACAGAAGGTGATGGATACACAGCTGAAGTTCGGTACAACTTATCATCCTCAGACCGATGGTCAATCTGAGAGGAATATCCATGTAACGCCCTCCTACCCTAGAGCCATTACCATGTGATTTTAAAATGTGACATTAGCTCGCTAATCAAGATTTTATACCAAAAAGTGTGATTAAATTAAAGTAAAGACTCGTTTAATGAAAATTAAGTATAAAAGGTGTAGACATTCATTAAAATTATAAAAGTTTTACATTGAGATCCCAAAATATTATTTCAAAATATATTTACAACTCAAAAGTTAGGGTACAGTCGACCTAAGCGAAAAAATCAAACATTTGCACAATGTTCCTCAAAACTATTGTGTCTAGTCAGGCTAAAAATATACGTGCCGCTTCATGCCCTCCAACTCATGCTTGGTTGGTCCTTCCTTTGCTCTTACCTGCACCATAGAGCACCTGTGAGCCGAGGCCCAGGAAGAAAACCTCACAGCACATCATACAATATTTTATTTCAAAAAATGCATAATTAATCAAACACTGCAAACAATATACAATTTCCTATTAGAATTCACAGCAGCGGCCTACGCCGGTCAAGGTGTGCTACCAGGCAGCAAGTTCACGGTCTTAACCAAGCGGGTGTGTACAACACCCTTAAAGGGTCTCACCTTGGCAGCCAGCATTCACCATGCTAAATGTTGATCCCGACCTTTGCCATTCCTGACCTCTGCCGATTCCGGCCTTTGTCATTCCTAGCCTTTGCCGCTCCCGACCTCTGACAATTTCAGCCTCTGCCGCTCCCGGCCTTTGCTGCTCCCAACCTCTGCCGATTTCGACCTTTTCTGTTCCCGACCTTTGCTTCTCCATCACAAACACATGTATGACATAATAGTTACAAATAATACACATAACACTAAGCACAATATTGCTCTAAGGGCACAGAAAATTTTCTTACCTCAAGTTCTGAGCTGATCGTATAGTGCGATCCCGAGCACGATCCCCTAAACCCGAGCCTTAGCAGTAAAACCTTACCTCAGTTGATTAGCTCAATCTCAGCCTACCATAACCCCAATCTTAGCTCCAATTCTCAGTTTTAATCCCCAAACTAGCACCTCAAGAACTCAATGAAGCCAAACCACCTCAAGGGAGAAGAGGAAACCGAGAGAGAAAGAGAGGTTGAGAGTGTTTGTGTTCCTTCTATTTTCTGGTTGTTTCTAGGCTTCCTAAGGCCTTAAGCAGCTATGACAGTCCAAGGGTTAAGTCTATCCCTTTGACAAAAGACTAAAATACTCCTTAATCATAACCTTATTATTCCATGCCCAAGAGGGCAAAAATTTCATTTGCCACATCCCCGCTAATCCTCAAGTAGTCCTATAAATTCCCAATTAATCCCGACATACCTCAAATAATCACTAAATAATTATCTGTTACCCATATAACCTCGAGTACATACTACATTCCCAAAATACCCCTAGGCTCACCCCGAACCAGGTATTAGACTCCGTTGTGACTATTATGCTAATCCGCTCACTAGGATTGCCTCGGACCATACATCTCAAATATATCCTCATAACACTGGGGTCGCACTCATAACAGATACATAATTACATTTATGCCCTCAACGGGCCAAAATTGCAAACATGCCACAATTTACAGAAATGGGCCCACATGCATATTTAATACACATAAACATGCATGAATATTCACATTAACACATAAGTAAATTATACCTCATAATCACACATATGTTCCACTAATCCCACCTATAATTCCGATTATGCCCTCCAGGCACAGTAATTAAGGCACTTAGCCTCAATAAAAATTTTGGGATTTTACAATCCAGACACTAGAGGACATGCTAAGAGCATGTGTATTGCACTTTGAAGGGTCCTAGAGTAAATATTTGCCTCTGATAGAGTTTTCCTATAATAACAGCTACCAGTTAACTATTGGAGTGGCACCTTATGAGATGTTGTATGGTAGGAAGTGCAGATCGTCCATTCCTTGAGATGAGATGGGTGAGAGGAAATATTTGGGGCCTGAGGCAGTTTAGAGTACCACCGAGGCTATTGAAAAGATTAGAGCTCAGATGTTATCCTGGAGAAGATCGGTCAGGTGGCCTATAGGTTGGCCTTACCCCCTACACTGTCTAATGTGCACAACATATTTCATATTTCCATGTTGGGGAAGTATGTATCTGATGAGTGCAAGTTTTATGCACTCAAATATTGATTTTTATCCTTATAATGGTTTTCTTTTCCTTAATTTTTGTGTAGATTTGATGAGTTCCATTTAAGTGTGCAAGAATTATTTCTATGATTTAATGCAAAGTCTATTTTAGTCCAATAATATTCTTGAGTTATACTTTGAATTATTCTTGCTTAATTGTGATTTTCATATTGCTCTTTACAGTATATGAATTATAATTAGGGTTGTATTTAGATTGTGAAAATTATTACTCAAGAGGGGAACATTCAAACAATCCGGCAGCGGGTAGAACAAATTAGGTTATGTGAGATTGAGAGATAAGCATAAATCTAGGTAACCGACATAATTCTAGATTGTGAAATCAAGAGGTGGAATATTTAGGATTATTTCTCGAGTGAAACTTAATTAAGGTAAGGATAAATGGTCGTATAGAGATATAGGCTAGGTATCACTTGCGCATTATTTATGCGACACTCAAGAGAGGGTATAGAGATAAAAGAATGCTCTAGGTTTTTGAACATATTGGATTGATTTAGGCATGTTAATGATTAGGGGTAAGATTGTTAGAGAGTGAAGTTGAAACCTTAACAATTGTTATTATCTTGAGTCTATTCACATTTAGTTATTTATTCTTTAAGATTCATTGTTATTTATTATGTTACTTCTTGATATCTTTTGAAATTGATTACTTAGATAAAGTTAGGATTTAGTATTTGCTATATTTAATTTATTTAATTGATTTTAATCCTTGTGGGATGATATTTGTCTTTAGACTACTTTTCTATTTGTTTGATTTGTGCACTTGCAAGCATATTCATTATTTTTCATGACAAGTTTTTGGCACTGTTGCCAGGGATTAAAAAAGAAAATAACATTGAAATACTATAGCAAAGAAAATATCAGATTTTAATCTTAGTATTTTTATTTATTTGTTTGTTTACTAACTTTGGTTTCAAAAAATTTTGTGGTTGAAGGTGTATGCGAAAAGCTCGTCCCTCAAATCTCCTACCATTAGATTCTAAAATTGAAAGAACTATATCCTCTATTAAGTAAGAGTGATGAGCTAGATCACGAAAAATGGTGGACCAAGTTAACAACAACAATGTACCAGCCAACAACAATAATGCTTTCGTGAACACACCAGCAAACCGGACCTTGAAAGACTATTTTAGTCCGGTTGTGAATTACAATTATTCGGGCATTCAAAGGCAACAAGTGAATGTCAAGAATTTCGAGCTTAAACCAGCCTTGGTTAACATGGTGCAGAAAAATCAATATTCTAGCCTAGCTGATAAAGACCCCAATATTCACTTGGAAACTTTCTTGGAGATTTGTGACACGAGCAAGATCAATGGGGTCACGGTAGATACTATACGATTGTAGATATTTTCATTTTCTTTGAGAGATAGAGCTTGAGCTTGGTTTCAATCTATGCCTCCAGGAATTGTGACTACTTGGGAGGATATGGCACAGAAACTCCTCACCAAATTTTTCCTGCCATCTAAAACGTCACAACATGGCATAGAGGATTGGTTTCAAGTTCAACTATTCTATAATGGGCTCAATGGTCCAACGAGATCTCATATTGATGTCGCATCTGGCAGAACCATTTTATTAAAGACACTGATGGAAGCATCAATCTTGTTTGAGGATATGGTCATGAATAGTTGTCAATGGCAAAGTGAGAGATTGATGGTTAAGAAGGCAGCTGGGGTTTTTAAAGGAGATCAAATAACGTCACTGATGGCGTAGATGTCTACTTAGACTAATCAGATTAAGGGTATCACTGAAAATAAAGTAGCGGCAAGTCAAGAAAAAGTAAATGTGGCATAAGCTTCTAGTTCGAATGGGTGGTTGGATGAACAATGCCAATATGTCAATTGAAACTACAACTTTAGGCCCAACAACAACTTGCCCACATACTACCATCCTGGCCTTCGCAATCATGAAAATTTTTCCTATGCCAACAATAGAAACGTTCTCCAACCACCTCAAGAGCCACCTCAAGAGCCAACAATGGGGGAGAAGCCCGCACCATCACTTGAAGAGTTTTTGAATACTTACATAGTAGACTCCAAGGCAAGGCTCAACATAACACTCATCTCAACAATATTGAAACACATTGTACAAATATGGGAGCAACGATGAAGACATTGGAAACACAAGTGGGTCAATTGGCCAATACTATGAAGACTCAAATGTTTAGATATTTTCCAAGGGATACGGAGAAGAATCCAAAAGAGTGCAATGCAATTACTTTAAGGAGTGGAAAATAATTGGATGCTCCTACAGTTGAGAAGAAAAAGGTTGATGAAATCCCAATGAATGGTGAGAAAGACGAAGACAAGCAAAATGAGGGGATTCTGAAGAAAGTGCCATTGGTGGCTAATCCGTGCTCAATTACTTTTCTGAACAACCCACCCAAGATTACTACTCCATTACCATTTCCTCAAAGATTTCACAAGAAGGCAATTAATGAACTTTTGCAAAGTTCTTGAATATTTTCAAGAAAATACATATTAACATTTCTTTTGTAAATGCCCTTAAACAAATGTCAAACTACGCTAAGTTTATGAAGGAGGTGATGTCTAAGAAGCGTAAGTTAGAGGACTATGAAACAGTGAAGCTAATGGAAGAATGTAGTGCCATTATCAAGAGACAATTACTGGAAAAATTGAAAGATCCAGGAAGTTTTACAATTCCATGTGTTATTGGTGAACTACATATTGAGAAGGCCTTGTGTGATTTGGCTGCTAGTACCAATCTAATGCCTTTCTCCATCTTTCGGAAACACAATCTTGGAGAGGTCACACCAACTACTATTTCCTTACATTTGGAAGATCGTTCTTTGACGTATCCTAGAGGTATCAGTATCAGATGGGACTCATGTATTGAGTTACGAAGATCTAGAACTAGAGACAAATTTGTCCTATGAGGAGCAGCCAGTTCAGATTTTAGACAGGAAGGACAAGGTCCCGAGGAACAAGACTATACCTTTAGTTACGGTATTATGGAGGAATAGCAAGGTCGAGGAAGCGACCTGGGAAATGGAAGGAGATATGCAGAATCAGTATCCCGAGCTGTTCAGGTAAAATTTTGAGGATGAAATTTATGTAAGAAGGGGATATTTGTAACGTCCCAAATTACCTAATAAGGCTTAGGGCCTTGATTAGGGGGCCAGGATGGCAATTTATGGAAATTATATGTTTATGTGATATATATTCATGTAATTATGGGATTATGTGAGTTATATGATAATATGACTAGATATGCATGTTTAGGTGTATTAAATATGCATGTGGGCCTGTTTCCTACTAGAAGGGAAATTTTCGTAATTTGGCCCGTTATGGGTATATTTGGAATATATGTGCATATATGTGATATATGTGTGAGACCACATTATTATGTGGATATATTTGGGTTACTCGGCACGAGATGATCCTAGGGAGCAAGTTGGCGGGAAAGTCACAACGGGGCCTAATACCTGACTCGGGGTGAGTCAAGGGGTATTTTGGGTATCAAGTACATTACCGAGTTATTGGGTAATGGGAATAAATATTCAAGGATATATTTGGAGTTAGTGAGATTAGGAGGGACTATCGGGGATTTTGACCATTTTTCCCTCGGGGACGTTTTTTGTACCCCAAGCCTCAAAATTTTCTTAAGGTTACTTAGCGTCTAAGTAAACCTCACAAACACTCAAAAAGAAGAAAAAATGTTCTCATTTTCTCTCTCTCGGTTTCTTGTTTTTAGTTAAGTTTTTGGAGTTTTAGAAACTCAGTTCTGAGTTGGGATTTTGATGGGGTTTTGGGAAAGCTTTTGCTTGGGTTTAAATGGTTTTGGGCTACTGAATTGATTGGGGACTTTACTTTTGAGTTTTAGCTATGTTGGGATAGGTTTTTGGGGGGATTTGGCTTGAGGAAAATGGAGAAAAAATAGAGTTTTCATGTCGAGCCATGACCCTGTTCTTGGGGTGTTGCAGCTCTCTTGAACGATGGGAGAAGCAGGTGCCTTTGGGCCATTTGAGTCGTGGTGATTGTTAGGATGCACCGCGGTGCATGGTGAAATAGAGGAGAGCTTGGGCTCTCTAACTTGGAGTGGGTCGCTGGTCCTTTGTTTTGAGCCGCGACGCTTGAAGGATTTTGAGCCCCGTGAAGGTTTTTAAGTGTGGGAACTCAAACCTAAAGGCTCGAGGTTGATCCTAGTACTCGGTTTAGTAGAATTTGACGTCTCGGGGGCTAGGACTCAGTCTGGAAGCCTTTATACACTCGTTTTGACAAGATTCTCTAATGGTTATGACTTGGTTATCTCTAGGGGCTCGGAACTAGGATCATGCTCGAGGGTCGTTCTTAATACATGTTGCACTTGGACCTAAGGTAAAAAAACTGCACCCAATACATGATATATGTAATAAGGGATTGGCCCGATTGTTGATTATTACTATGAATAGTGCTCGGCCCCTGAGAATGAATGTGATTTAGGTTATGCTTGAATGCTTGGTGTCTGGATAATTGTTTAATGAATGCTTGCCTTGTTTACGTAGGTAGGGCTCGGCCCCGTTAAGGAACATGGTTATTACTATGTTTGTGTTTGATTGGTTAAGATACCATGATTTATATGTATGCATACTTGTATTTTCTAAAGTATGCTTATCTATATCTGTATCTATTTGTTTGGTTATCTGAATGTCTGATTAAATCCTTGACTTATTAGTCAAGGGCTGCAATAGCGTGTTGCACGTTGGTCGAGAGGCTTAGGCCCAATCAGGGACGTAATATTATGTTGGCCGACCCTATGGTCGTTGGAAAACAAAGCGCTTGGCGAGCTCTATGGCTAGTTAATCAAAGCTAAGGGCAAGGGCCCCAGGTGACTCTATGGTCACATAGCTAAGGCATAGGGCCCCGGGTTGACTCTATGGTCATCTATTCAGGGCAGCGGGCCCCAGAATGATCCAATGATCACTTATTTATAATTGTTTTCATGCATGAGTATGTTATTACTACTGGGCATACTATATATGTATTTGGAATATGTATTTATTGTTCATGTACATGTTTAAGTTTTCTTGTTGTGTCTTTGCTCACTGGCGCTATGTGGTGCAGGTAAGGGAAAAGGAAAGCTAGACCAACCATGAGTTGGAGAGCTTCAGTGGGGGCGTGTAGCCGAGGATATCTCAAAGGAACTAGGGTTGTATCCTTTATTTTGCCACTTAGGCCGGCTGGTTGTAACTTTTAATTTGTATATACCCTTTTAAACATATGTTTGCAACATTTTGGGATCCCATGTATGTATTAAACTTTTAAATGAGAAGTCAACGGTTCCTTTGACCAAAAATTTTAACCATAACCCTTGACATTAACCTTAGTTACACGTTTATAATCGAATGACTTGATTAGCAAGTCTAACAATATTTAAAGTACATAGTATAACGGTCCTAGATTAGGAGGAGGTTACAAAGACCTTCTCGGAGGTCTGGCTGACGCCTTTCTTCATGATAACCCATGTGAACGGCTCTACCCCTGCGAGCATTAAGGTTATCTCGCAAATCGGGTTGTGTCTGGTGGCAATTTCCATCCTTGGGATATCCCATTTCAGTTTCTCCCTCCGAATCAACGTAGTTGGTACTTACCAAGACATTTATCTCACATCCTTGGTTGGTGGAAACATTTATATGAGCCCCCCGAGTAGGATTTCTCGGAGGGTATTGTGGTGCAGGTAGAATTGCACCTCTTTGTCAGTCGTGATCAGTGGTGGTGCACCTAGGCAGCCCTCCTCTGGATCCTTGGATACTAGCAGCAGGGCAAGGCCTTGGCACAAAGCACCCTGGATTATTGTCATGTCTTCTCAGGACATGTATGAGCTCGGACGCATGACGCCCTCTCTTTTTCCCTTGGCCCTCTCCTTCGTCAACTTTACCTTGCCACAAACATGTGGCCCAAGTCGGGCTCTAGCTTCAGCATGCTGTACTGGTGGCACGCCTACTGGCAGATCTTTTGCCCTATCCGTGGGTTAACACCTTCGAGATTCACAGGTGGCACCTCAACCAGGTGCACGGGAGGCACGCCAGCTGGTTGCTTTTGTGGTACTTCGCCATGGGGATCCACTTGCATCCCTTGGGCTACCAAAGTGGCCCTCATGGTGTTAACCATCTCTTGTAGGGAAGTTATGTTCCTGTAACGCTCTGGATAGCCAGGACCGCTACACTGTGTACTTATAAAGTGCAAGACTTACTAATCAAGTCATCAATTTAAAAATGTGTCTTTAATTTAGGTGTTCTAGGGTTAAAAGACATTTTGGTCTCAAAAGATATATTTCAAAGGTTATAAACAGTTTACAGTATGGATCCCCAAAAGATCAGTGCTTAAAAGCTGGTTTACAAAACCCAACAGGTAAAAGTAAATATTAGCCATACTAAGGAAAAATACGAGGTTATGATCCTCTTGTTCCTGTAATCTCCTCAACCATGGCGGCTGAGCGGTCTGCCATGTACATTCACCTTGCAGAGCTCTCCAATCAGGGCTAATCGGCCTTGCCTTTGCCTTTACCTGCACCAAGCAGCACCTGTGAGCCAAGGCCCAGCAAGAAAACAACATATACAATATATACAACAATCTCAAACAGATATTCTAGTAAGCATGTTCAATTATCAAATCTATGGAATATAAGCATATTTCAAGGTACAAGCAACTTCAACCACACTTAGATTATCCAACAACTTCATCTATAGCCAAATAAAGTATTCAATTTACACAAATGCTAGGGCCGACACCTTAGGCCGCACCCTCTGTTTAACCCACTGACTCCGGCCCGCTTAAACCGAGCTCAGTGCATAATAAGCTGTCCTCGGATACCAGTGTCCGAGCCGTGCCAATTGCACAAGTTAACCATGGCTCACTTAGGCCGCTGGTTACAATTTACATGGCATAATACCATTCTTTCAATCATTTATATTAGGGAGCCCTTAGTCCCGTTCAAATATTCAACCGGGTGTAGTTTTCTTACCTTTAGTCTGTACGGTTACTGAACTACGAGCTACGCCCCTCAAGCACGATCTGTTCCCGAGCCTAAGCCTTTATCACCTAGTCACAACCAAAGTATAGAGTTCCATTAACACTCGAATATAGGTTTCCGGTTATAAAACTAACTCCCAGGAATCTAAATTCCACCAGGCACGGTGGTGAAATCAATCCCGAGCATACTAGACCACTTTCCTGTGCCTAAAACCCTCAAAAGCTCATGTGTGCAACCAAGGGATGCGGCCCTTGAAGCTTAGCCGCGGCCCTAGCCTCAAAACAGAACCTATGCCAACTTAAGCAAAACACTCACTGCGGCCCTTGCTTTGGGCTCCAAGGCGCCCTCCCATGGCCGAGCCTCCTTGGCCCTTTTTCATCCTAGGGCCGCAGCGCTCTAGAACAGAGCCGCGGCCCTTCCCTTCGTGCCCAAAAAACGTATCATTTTAAAGCCCAAAACCTCAACGAAAATCACCCCCAAGCTTCCTACTTCAACACCCAACATATCCCTAACTCATGCTACACAATTTCAACAGCAATTCAGCTCAATAAACCATAGAAGATTCACCTCCAATCCTTGAGACTCTAAGAACACAAACACCCTGTTATAACCAGTCAAAACTCAAACTCAAATCATCAATTTATGAAACAAAGCTTACCTTCTTGATTGAACTCCTCCCTTAGCCAAAACTCAGCTGATTCCAAGGATTTCCCCTACTAAATTCCACCCTAATCATCAATTGAACAATACCCTCAATAATCCAGCTGAAGCTTAAGGTTGAATTTCAGAAAAATAGATGGATTAAACCATTACCTTAATCTTGATTCAGTCCTGGTCTATTCACTGAGCTAAGCCTCAAGATTTACTCTTGAATATCACTAAACTTCCAACAATTCTTCAGCTCCAATCCCCAATTCCCTTGAGTGCTTCTAATTTAGTTTCCCTTTATTTTTCTTGAGAGTGAGAGTGAGAGTAACCAGCTGAGTAAGAGATTAGGTCGGTTTACTTTTCCCTAAAGGCTTCCTAACTCTTGTCTTACTTGTTAAGTTAATCTCAAGGCTTGGGGTGCTAGAACCGTCCCTGAGGCCAAAACGGTAAAATCCCCCAATATTCCCGCCTAGACATCCTAACCTCAAATATATCTCCATATATTTATTTCCATGACCCGATAGTCCAAATTGCTACCCGATACCTAAAATACCCCTGACTTGCCCAAAGTCATATCTTAAGTCCCGTTGTGACTTTTCCCGCTATCTGACCCTAGGATCGTCTCGAGTTGCGCTCTATGAACCTGGCCACATAATAATGTGGTTCTCACATATATCACATAAATATTCATATTATCACATATTATCATTAATTATCATATAATCATCATTAATCACATATTCACACATTTAAGTCAATAGTGTTCACTCTAATCCCATTTATGTCTTCCTGGCACACTAATCAAGGCCCTTAAGCCTTATTAGCGAATTTGGGTCATTACAGTTCCCCTCTTTGATATCAAGTTTCTGCTACTGAAAGGCAATCTAGCCTTCAACATCCACCACCTCTGGTGTCTCCTCTATGTACATGGATTGGGTGTAGTCATTGTCATCATAATATCCATCATCCTCATCGTCGTACTCGACACCACACGCATCGTCGTACTCAGCGTTGTACTTGGAATTTTCAGCATAATCTTCTTGGGCTACCTCCGTGTTTGGTGGTAGAGGTGGCCGACTGGTTTCTCCTCTTTCGACAACATTGTGAGGAGTAGTGCCATCGTGGGCATTTCTTCCTGTTGTAACCATTGTTGAACTTTTCAACGCTTCCTTCTAGCTCTCAATGATAGCACCAAAATATTGACTGCATTTGCCGCTATCAACTTTAAAAAACGATAACTTAAAAGAAAATGAAAATGACATAGAAATTTATGCGGTTCGGGTTATAAAACAACCCTAGTCCACGAGTCTATTGTATTAAAATGTTTGAAGCTTGAGAGATCAAGCTCAAATGGAGGTTTTAGGCAGTGTATATGGTGCTTAAATTACACAATAGCCTAACCCCTTACAATGGGGTATCCCCACCCTATTTATAGTGGCTGAGGATAATTAAATGGGGTTTTACTAATTAATGCCCCTCATAATTATGGGACTTTAGCCGCAATTATTACAATCCTCATAATACTTAACTGGAAGAATCAACCCACCACTTTTTTGGGGGGACACGGTTGATGGTGGTCCCAAGATTTTGTGCTTGACAACTGGCATCGCTCTTCGGGGGCGTAGAACCATCACGCTATAACTCTTTGACTAAGAGACTAAAGAATGCTTCACATGATCTAAGCTGGAGCACGCATTGTTGGTTTTTATTGATCAAATCAGAGATTATGCGCAGCAGAACAACAATCAAATTGTCAGATTAATCCCATAAGATTTCTAGATCTACTTCTTCACACTCATATATATATATTGAATCAAGGACAAGAATAGAAACATTACCTCAGGTCCTTCCTTGCTGCTATCTTTTCGTATGGCTGAATCATTGAGATCTCACACCAAGATCTTCCAAAAAGTTCTCAGTCACCCAAAGAACGAGTGCGGGCTCGCTATACAAATAATAGGCAATAACTATTTATCAGATATTCTCAACACATGAGATCTGATAAATTTTGGACCTAGGTTTTGTGAAGAACAATAACCTTTGTTTTTGTCACTGTTCTCTTTTCTCTGAGAGAATCCTAGATATTTTTCTATCCCTGAAAACTTACGTTCTATGAAAACTGATATCCCATATTTAATAATATCCAATATATTAAAATATTTGTTATTTTAAACAAATTCAAAATAACTGATCAGTTATCAGATTTTTGTTTAAATAATAATATTTTAATCATATTAAAATATCTCATTATTTATTTAATATTTAAATAACTAAAATTGGGGAATCAAGAGACCAAGTCTCTCTCTTACGCGTGTAGCACAGTTCCTGTGCACTGTGTCACACGTGTACCACATGCATGTGCAGACATGTGATTTTTCCCAATTTTATTATTATTTAAATACCAAAAATCCCAAAAATAAATTAATTCAAAATTAATTATATTTTTGATAAATCAAATAATTAATTAATTCTCAATTAATTAATTACACATAATTAATCAATAATTATGTTTGATACATAGAAAATTATCTTACTTATCACATAAGTCCTTTTTGCCCATTTTTGCCCATTTTTGTATTTGCCTTTGACAGTGATTATTTGAGCCATTTCGGGGACCATGGACCTATAACATTAAGCTCCAATAAATTGAAACTAAATAATTAAACTCTTTAATTATAATAGTTATTTTATTAATTATGATATTACTCCACTATAAATTCAGAATTGCACTCTTTATGTTATAGATATACTTTTACAGAAATCTTTTTCTTAAGTCGTCCATTGATATAACCATCTTACAATAGTTCAACCCTCTAATTAATTAGTTCATAAATTAGAATGGAAGAATTACCATTTTACCTTTCTAATTTACTTCTTATTCCTTAAGTACCATTAATTCACTAGTGAATAATTAATCTATAATCTAATTATAGATTTGAGCTCAAAATCACTCAGCTCCAGAATTAACCCTTAAGGGAACTAATATACGATCTGTTAGGAAAGATTAGATTCCGTATTGTTGATACATGTTCCCAGCCATCCATGATATTAAATCTCCAAAACAAAAGTCATTAGCCTCATTCTTTGAAGAGACCTTAACGAATGAATCAAAAGATTTAATAAACATGAACAAGAGTTCATGCACACTCAGGATTCAGGTTGATCTATAAATGATCATCAGTTATGATATGAATTACAAGTCTTTATTGTTAAATGGTTTTTGGATAAAGACTTTAATTCACATCGGTCCATGTCATATATAATCATATTATATAAAGCACATTTACCGAGATGTCTTACCACATCAATAATCCGAATCTAGATTATTTGTATCATAATGATACTCAGTAAACCGTACTTACAACTCCAATTAAAGCATTCCATAACTTTAATTTGTTGTTGTTGACTACTTTTATTCATTCATGTGATCTTAATTCTCTCGTACTAATACAAGATCACATCCTCAATAATGAATATGGAATTTTTCTGATATTTACAAAATTATTCAAACAATAATTTAACAATCTAAATATAACAATAATAATAAACCCATCGTATTTATTTATTCACAGAAAAAACAAATGTCTTTACATGTTTTTAGGACACACTCCTAACACGCATATCTCGCGAGAATCAGCGGTTAACTAACTTCTCGAGAACCATGAACACTCAACGGGTGCCACGTGTCATCTTGACGAAAACACAGACAACAATTTATATTTTAGATGTTGTCAAATCTTTATGTGGTGTAGATGATATTGAGATTGTTGAAGATGATTGAAAAAAAAACATCAAAAATAAATTAGTAAATATAAGACAATCACTAAAAGTAATACTATATATTGTAGTTAATTTTTAAAAGGAATATTTCATGTCATATTTTCTTTTTCTTTTTCTTTTTCTTCTTATTACATCAAAGATTACTTTTATGTATAGTTCGATGATATCAAATATTACTTTGTGGAAAAAGTTGTAGAAGATTACTTATTTAGTAAAAATTTTGACAACTACTTAAAGTATAAATTCTCATCCGTAAAAAATATAAAAATCTTCAAAAATTTATAAAATAAACCAAATAATTTTTTTTTAAATATCTGTAATTTCAATTATTATAAAAGCTGTGTTGGAGCAGTAATATTCTTTAGTATATATATAAAGCTAGGTGGTGATGTGATATCATAAGATTTCTACAATCTATTTTATCTATTTTCTTTTTTTTTCTAATTTTTTTATTCAATTTTTTTCTAATTTATGATTATTAATTAATTAAGGAAATAAATATCTATAATAATTATAATAGAAATCAATTAAAAAATATAATAATAAAATTAATTATTTAGTAGACCAAAATATATATGTTTTATTCAAATTATTGATTGCTTTCTATTTAAACGTAAACCGTTTTATAAAATTAGTTGTGTTGTATTTAAGAATTGCTAAAACATCTTCTTTACAAAAGTGGTTGGGTTTTTATTTTGTTTTTGACTTATTTTCAATTTTTAGTATTTAGTGCTTCATGGAGTATTCTATTCTACGTGATTTAAACAATGATAGAAATAGTTGGATGAAAATTGTTAGGCTTTGTAGGATGTGAGAGACACCAAGAAGAATTGAGAATTAATTAGTGTGGATATGATTTTTATTAATGAGAAGTTTGTATCAAAATTTATTTCCTCCATTTTTTTTCAATTATTTTATGCTGAACGTGCCATGTGTTATTGTCACAGGAAATTTAGTGTTTAGTGAAGGTTCTTTGTACAATGTGAAGAATTTGTTACAACTTCGCTAAGGAGGCTAGAAGAATGAATGGTTAACATTCTGATCAATGGATTCCAATTCATATCTCTAAATTTAATTTATTTACGTGTTAATGACAACACAATCTTCTTGAGTATTTATTCAATTACTAATTTTTGTGAATTTTTATATTGTAACAACTTCATATTTTAGATGTTGTGGAATGTTTATGTAGATATTAATATTGTTGGAGGTAGTTAGAAAAAAAGAGACATTAAAATTCTAACAAATTAGTAAGTATAAGATAATCAATAAAAGTAATATTATATATATGTGTTTGACGTTGTAGTTAATCTTTTTTTTTAAACATATAGTATATTTTTTTTGTCTTTTTACATTATTATATTTACTTACTTTTTATGTATATATAGTTCTGTCACATAAAAAATTACTTTGGGGGAATTGGAGGATATTACTCTGTTGACGCGGTTCTTCGCCAACAGGTAATTAAGAAATGAAGAGAAAGGGATTAGTACTAAATGTGAACCGAAACAGATATAAGATCTTGGAAAAAGAAAGAGGTGACACAAGACACGTTTTTTAAGTGGTTCAAAGGTTAAAATCCTTCTACTCCACTAGTCTGTATTATTGCTCTATACTGGATATTTGATTACAGGGCCTTTTTTTTACAATAGAGAATCCAACCCTTATTAAGTCCCCGGGTCTCCATATTTATAGGAGAAGGCACCTGGGAGTTGGTAAGAAGGTCATCCCGTGACCTTCTTATCTATCACATCAACTCTTGTGACATTCATGATTAATTCCTAAACCTGACACATAAGTATGGTCAAATCGATAGGTTAGGAGATAATGGGCCGCACGGCCCAACCCAGTCGTGGGTGTCTGAATACGCATGTTCCTGCTGCGTGTCCGAGAAGTCAGGGGCATATCAGACACGTGATGTCTGATATATGCACGTTTACCTTGCGTGTGTTGACTTTACAAAGGGTCATAGCCTCCATACTCAGTTCGTACCACGAGCTGGATACTTAACTCGACCACAGGCCTTCAGAATCCGGGGTCAAGTCTTGGGCAATCTTGGCGAACCCTTGAGTTTCCTCGAGCTAAGGAGGTACGACCTAATGACAGAAGCTCCGGTCTGTGGGATGTCCACGAGATAATTATGATTAGGCCGCAGCTCGGCTCGCTAACCAGCCCGTGGGAAAAACAGGGCGTACATCTGCCCCCCAAGCCCCTGCTCGTGGTATGCCACACCGGGTAAGACCACAATAGAGGTTTTTAGGCTTCCCCATGAATTCTTCATATTCCCCCTCTTACGCAAGCGCCTGATATGTAGAACATTGTGGTTTGTGATGGTACGTCTTACGAGAACCGCATTTAATGGCCTAGCCTATGCCCAGCCGTCGTTTCGTATTTCGAGTGGAGGGCCTCGGATCCCTCACCAAGGCCATCCAACGGCCCTCTACACGTGACCCTTCACGTATATAAAAAAGGGGTGGCCACCCTACGCATGAGCCCTTTCATTTGAAATTTTTCTGAATTTCTCTTCTTCTTCTCTCTTCATTTCAGACGAAAAAACCCTCTTCTCCGTGACTGCTATACTCAGCGCTAAAGAGGCTCAGACGCAAGGATTTCTTCAAAGCTTTGGAAGTCGATACTCCGACGAAGCTTTCACCCAGGCAATACCTTCATCCACCTCCAAGTCAAACACTGTAAGTTTCCTGACCATGTGTGTTTTGAAAATATATTTCACTGTAGCTTAGGTAAATATTTTACTATAGCCGCATGCATGGTTTTACTAGGTTTTTTGGATATGGAGGGTGAAAGCCCATTTTTAGGCTAGGGTATCTTTGCTGTAAGAAATCATTTAAGAGTATGGTTTACAGGATGTTTTTTCTGGGGAAAATTTCGGGGTAGGAGTTTTGGAACTTTTGAGTGCAAAACCGGGTAGCTTAGGGAACACGCTTCACAGGCGGTTTTGCAATTTTTTCCTATTGAAACTTTCCCCCCAAGGCAAATTCTATCCTGACCCTCCTGACACACGAATTCCGAGTAATCGGGGATCTGTTGGGAGCACAGGTGCATGTTCATCGAACCGCGTGATCCTACTCTCCACAGGCTGGGCTTACCTCAGCTCGTGCAAATAACATTTGATTTTTCCTCACGCTTGGGTCGCCTTTTCTGAAATGTTTTCTTTTGTTCGTTAGGCGACCAGATGGCACCGAAAAGGAATGCTCCCAAGAAGACAGTTAGCAGCTCGGCCTCCCAGCAGGACAAAGGAAAGGTGGTGATGTCGGACTCCCCAATCCCCAACTTTGGGCCGGCGGTGGAGCAGGAGGTCGAGGTCGCCCCCGATGCCTTCTTTGAGGCGGAGAGGATCGTCTCAAAGGTCACCGACCAAACGAAGATCAACAAAATCTTTCTCTCCCACAACATCGCCCTGGGGAGAGCATCCGTGGTTGCCTGACCTGCCGCAGAGGGCGAGAAGAGCTGTGCGCCGCTCGACGAATCGTTCGCAGCCTAGAGCGGCGAACATTTTAAGGCGGGAGCCTTCCTCCTGCTGGATCAGTATTTTGCTGATTTCCTTAATTACGTGGGGTTGGCCCCATTTCAGCTCCCCCCCCCCCCCCCCCCCCAACTCCTACCGCTTCCTAGCGGGGTTGAAATACTTGTTTCAGAAGCACGAGGGGGAGGTCCCCACTCCTGCGGACATCTTATACTTTTTCTGCCTCAAGGCCAGCCCGGATCAGCGGGGGCGAGGCGACGGGTTTTACTACTTAACCCGATTTCCCAATACGGCTGCGGTCATCGAGCTGCCCAGCCACCCCAACGACTTCAAGTACCAGTTCTTCATGTCGACGGGGTTCAGAAACTGCGAGCTCCACTACTTCAATCGCCCCCGTAAGTGTGTTTTTTTTTTATCCTTAGCTCGGAAGTTAAGTGTCGTTTTTCTCCTCCCACATCCTTTTCTGACTTAGACCAATCATGCAGCCATCTTCGCGAGGACAGAGAAATCTGTGACCTTCGAGGCCCAATATGGGACACTGGCGGGCTTTCCCCCCAGTGAGAAAGATTACCGCGCGCTCGTAACGGACGAGACGATGGTGGCCTGCAAGCTGATTTTCCCAAATCAGACTTTGAACCTCAGGAGGCCCTGGGGGCTTCCCCCAGCTCACGACACCAGACCCATCATCGTGGAGGAGGTCGCGGAAGACGAGGATGATGAGGACGAGGGCGACGAAGTTCCCCTCGTGAGGAATAGGAAGCGGACCTTGGAGGTCATCCCGAGGACGGGCGAGGAAAGGATCCAATCCGGAGCAGCCGCGGGTCCTTCTGGCCAAGGTAACCCTTACATGTTTAGGAGTCTAGATAGGGCCACAGCAGACCCCCGGCTGGCTAGGTTCAATCTTAGGCAGCTCGTCCATCGTCACCGAAGTGATCCGGATCTGAACACAACCTTGCTCCATTGCGTCGACCGGCTTGTGCTGGACTACCAAGATAGCCAACCTAGGGGTACCGTAGTAGTAGATAACACCCTAGCCTTTAGGCCGATCCTATTCGAGGAGTATGGGACCAACCTTCGCACATGGCCATCACTCCGGAGGGGTGTCGTAGCCCTGGGGATTAGGCAATATGCAGAGGAATCTAGCCCTGAGTCAGACCCGGACCCAGAACTTGCGCCATCTCGGGAAGTAATCGACTTAGATTATTCTTCTATCTCGGGGGGTAGGATTCCCTTAGTACACATACTTGAATTTTTCTTTACCCCTTCGCTTTTGTTTTTTCATGATCATTAATTCTCGTACTAACCATGTTTTTGCTTTGGCAGAAGAGATGTCTCAACCCGAGGAGAGCCTGTGAAGTGCGGTCTTCGGAGGGAACGCCACCACTGGGCCAAGAATGAAGAGGCTCCGGACGTCCAAGAACGCCGCCGGGACCTCCACCAAGTCCCTTGCGAAGGAGAAGGATCAAGCCCCAGTTGCACAGGTCGCGGGAGCAGTCCTTCCTGCTGCAGGGGGAAGCAATATGCCCCCACCGGCTCCACTCGCTGCCATCGTACCCTCCGATGTACGCATCCCCGTCAATCCCCAGGACCTGGAGAAGATCCCCAAGGCCTTTCGGGGAACGGTGTATGAGTCGGCGAACTACGCCGTCAGCCACATATACAAGTTCACCGAGAAGGAGCTCCGGGCCATCGAGACAATGAGCCCGGTGGGCGTGCTGGAGTCTTCACTAGGCATGGCCATGACGGTAAGCTAACCTTACCCTTTTTGTGGTTTTTTACATTTTCATATTTTGCCCTAATTTTTTCTAAGGCAATTGTCTTTCCGTCCTCACAAAGCGTTGTCGCCCTTCATCGGAGCATCATCAGGACCAAAACTCAGCTCGGGGACATGAGGAATGAGCATCAGACTACCCTGCAAGCGGCTAAGGATGCCTTGGCAGCCTCTTAGGTCGAGTTGGAAAAATCCCGCTCGAAGATCCAAGAGCTCGAGTCCTCCCTTGTCACCTCGAAGACGGACCTGGACGCTGCAAAGACTGAGGTCCAGGCTGCACAAGATGCCCTAGAGACCGAGCGGACAACTTCGGAAAAGTCCATGGAAGATCTGTTCTACCACTGCTGGGCCTATAATCTAGATGCGGACTTCTCCTTCATGTCAGCGAGCCTCTGGGAGCGCTTGCTGGCGAAGTTCCAAGCTCGCCTTGATAAAGAGGCACCCTCGGAGACCGGGGATGGCTCTGGCGCAGCTGAGCAAGGCGAGACGGCGACCTCCAAGGGACCACCTGGCGGAGCTTAGGGCGTTTCTTTTCTTGTGCCCCCAATATTTTTTAAATAATTTTTATGTAACCTTTGCATGAGGTGCTTTCACCTCGAGACAATTTTCTTTAACGCTTTTAATCGATCTTCTCTTTTTTTCCTTTACGCATTTCGGCTACAATTTCTTGAAGAACTTAGTTTATGCTGATCTTTTTCCATATCTCGAGCTCTTTAGGGAGAACAAAAATCCATAGATTTAAACCAACTTCTAAGTTTTATGACCCGGTTAGGACCAGGAACTTAGTTTGAAAACTTAGTTTGCGTTAACTCTTATCCATATCTCGAGCTCTTTAAGAAGAACAACGATCAATAGATTTAAATCAACTTCTAAGTTTTATGACCCGGTTAAGACCAGGAACTTAATTTGAAAACTTAGTTCGCGTTAACTTTTATCCATATCTCGAGCTCTTTAAGAAGAACAACGATCAATAGATTTAAATCAACTTCTAAGTTTTATGACCCGGTTAAGACTAGGAACTTAATTTGAAAACTTAGTTCGCGTTAACTTTTATCCATATCTCGAGCTCTTTAAGAAAACAATGATCAATAGATTTAAATCAACTTCTAAGTTTTATGACTAGGTTAAGACCAGGAACTTAATTTGAAAACTTAGTTCGCGTTAACTTTTATCCATGTCTCGAGCTCTTTAAGAAGAACAACAATCAAAAGATTTAAATCAACTTCTATGTTTTACGACCCGGTTATATCCAGGATAGGACTTAGTTAGCATTAATCCTTATCAATATCTCGCGTTTTTTAAGAAAAACAATGGTCAATCGATATGAATCAACTTCTAAGTCATTAAGGAGACCTGGTTATATCCAGGTACCATGTGCCCCCCCAAGTAACTGGGAAAGGGTCTTTCATGGTTACTTTAGATTACACTTGAAAACATGTACAAATATAAACAAAAAGCTGATTCTCATTGCTTCATACACAAAAAAAATGTGGCCTTCCAGGCCTTACAAGTGAATCATTGATAATAATTCTTTAAATGGATGGCGTTCCAAGTCTGCGGGACTGCCCCTCCATTAAGCCAGGCTAACTTATAAGTTCCCTCCTTAATGACCTCGATGACTTGATATGGTCCTTCCCAGTTCGGTCCCAAGACTCCATCATTGGGGTCCTTACCTGCTAAGAAGATTCTCCTTAGGACCAGGTCGCCAACGCTGAAGGCGCGCTTTTTGACTTTGGAATTGAAATAGCGAGTGATCTTTTGCTGATAGTGGGCGAGCTAGAGTTGCGAATCTTCTCGCCTTTCATCAACTAGGTCAAGGGAATTGCACAGAAGCTCATGGTTTCGATCTTGGTCGTAAGACTGGACTCTATGCGAAAGCACCTTAATTTCCACGGGGAGGACCGCCTCACTCCCAAAGGTTAGGGAAAAGGGAGTATGACCCGTAGGAGTCCGATGTGAGGTCCGGTATGCCCATAAGACCTGGGGGAGCTGTTCTGGCCAGACCCCCTTCGCTTCATCCAATCTCTTCTTGAGGCTCGTCTTCAGGGTCTTGTTGACAGCTTCGACCTGGCCATTAGCCTGAGGATAAGCCACGGAGGAGAAACTTTTTACGATTCCGTATCTTTCACAAAACTCGGTGAACAGGTCGCTGTCGAACTGAGTGCCATTGTCGGAAACGATCTTCTTAGGCAGGCCGAACCGACAGACGATGCTTTTAACCATGAATTCCAGCACCTTTTTGGACGTTATCGTTGCCAAAGGTTCTACCTTTGCCTACTTAGTGAAGTAGTCGATGGCTACCACGGCGTAACGGACCCCGCCTTTTCCAGTGGGGAGGGCGCCAACCAAGTCTATTCCCCAAACTGCGAACGACCATGGGGACGAGATCATCTTCAGCTCGACTGGAGGAGCTCGGGCAACTGCTGAAAATCGTTGGCACTTGTCGCACTTCTTCACGTATGAGATCGAGTCTTTGGACAGAGTTGGCTAGTAATACCCCTACCTCAAGACTTTTAAGGCCAAGCTCTGCCCCCCAGTGTGGTCTCTGCAAAATCCTTCGTGCTCTTCTTACAGGATGGCCTTTGTTTCGCCTGGAAGAACACACCGGAGGAGAGGTAGGGAGTGCCCACGTTGGTATAACACCCCATCGACTATCGCATACCGAGGAGCTTGATACAGGACTCGCCGTACATCGTTACGTCCTTCAGGCAGCTTTCCTTCGACGAGATATTCAATGATGGGGGTCATCCAGGTCGGCCTGGCATCGATCATTTCGACCTCCGTCTTGACATCTTCTACGCTTGGTTTCTCCAAGAATTCGACTGGTACTAGCCCCAATGTCTCCGTTTCCCCAGAGGTGGCAAGCTTGGAAAGAGCATCTACATTAGCGTTCTGCTCCCGAGGTATCTGCTCGATCGAGCCTCGTTCAAACGCGGACAGCTCAGATTTCACCTTTGCCAGATAGGCGGCCATCTTGGGTCCCTGTGCTTGATATTCGCCCAGAACCTGGTTTACCACGAGCTGGGAGTCACTGAAGCACTGGACGGAGCTCGCCTTCAACTCCTGGGCTATCCTCAGCCCAGCCAGCAAAGCTTCGTATTCGGCCTCGTTGTTGGAGGCTTTGAATCCGAATCTCAGTGCCGAGTGGAATCTATGTCCCTCGGGGGATATCAAAATGATTCCAGCTTCGAAGCCGCCCTCATTGGATGAACCATCCACAAAGATCCTCCACAAAGATTGGGGCGAGGTGACCCAGGGTGAGTCCTCTACTGGATCCTCCTGGAATCCCGTGCACTCCGCTACGAAATCGTCCAGGGCCTGACTTTTTATAGCAGTTCGCGGAGTGTAAAGAATTTCGAACTGACTAAGTTCGATTGCCCATTTTAATAGACGTCCCGATGCTTTAGGCTTTTGCAAAACCTGCCTTAAAGGTTGATCGGTCATGACGTGAATCGAGTGGGACTGGAAATACGGCCTGAGCTTTCGCGAAGCCGTGACAAGGAAGAATGCCAATTTCTCCATCAGCGGGTATCGGGATTCAGCCCCGAGAAGTCTCTTGCTGATGTAGAAGACTGGCTTCTGAACTTGGCCCTCTTCTCGTACTAGTACGGCACTAGCTGCGTTCTCAATGACAACCAGGTAGAGAAAAAGAGGCTCTCCTGCCTTGGGTTTGGATAGCACGGGCGGCTCAACTAGATGTGCCTTCAGGTCGAGGAATGCGCTTTCACATTCTACTGTCCATTCGAACTTCTTGTTCCCTCGGAGCCGGTTGTAGAATGGCAGGCATTTGTCGGTAGACTTCGAAATAAACCGGTTGATGGCCGCCACTCTTCCCGTAAGGCCTTGGACATCTTTTCGCGACCTGGGTGAGGGAAGCTCAAGCAATGATCTGATCTTGTCGGGGTTCGCCTCGATTCCTCGGGTATTGACTATGAACCCCAAGAATTTCCCTGATGCGACTCCAAAAGTGCATTTCTGTGGATTGAGCCTCATGCCATATTCCCGTAGGACCTTAAAACATTCTTCTAGGTCGGAAACATGATTATTGGCAGCCTTTGACTTGACTAGCATGTCATCAACGTACACTTCCATGTTTTTTCCGATCTGGTCCGCGAACATTCTATTTACTAGCCTTTGGTAGGTAGCTCCGGCGTTCTTCAGACCGAACGACATGACCTTGTAACAATAGACGTTCGTCGGGGTCATGAAGCTGGTGTGTTCCTGGTCCACCGGATTCATCACGATCTGATTGTAGCCTGAGTACGCGTCCATAAAGGACATGATCTCGTGCCATGCCGTGGCATCCACCAACTGGTCGATCCTGGGCAATGGAAAGCAATCCTTGGGGCAGGCTTTATTCAGGTCGGAGAAATCGATGCAGGTCCGCCATTTCCCGTTAGGCTTCGATACCAGTACGGGGTTGGCAACCCATATTGGAAACTTGGCTTCACGGATAAAGCCACATTTCTTGAGCCAGGCTACCTCTTCCTTTAGGGCTTCAGCTCGAGTTGTTCCTAAACGCCTTTGCTTTTGGGACTTGGCAGGAACGCTTTTATCTAGATGAAGCGTGTGCATGATGACACTCGGGCTAATTCCCACCATGTCCTCATGCGACCATGCGAATACGTCCAAGTTATCCTGCAGAAACGTAGTCAGCTCCGCCTTCCTCTTGCTACAGAGGTTTTTCCCGAGCTTGACCTTCCGACAAGGGTTCTGCGGATCGATACTCACCTCCTCGAGCTCCTCAATAGCCTGGAGCTCGGATCTGTCCTCGCCTATTCGGGGGTCAATGTCCTCACTTAAGACGACATTTTCCCCCTCGGCGCTTTGAGGTTTTTCAATCTCAGGATCAGCTAAGGGTTCCTGAGATTCCTCTTCACCTTGAATGGCCATCGCCAGCTGCCCGGGTTTAGATTTTCCCTTCATGGAAATGCTGTAGCATTCCCTGGCAGCGAGTTGATCGCCATGGATAGTGCAGATTCCCGTTGAAGTAGGGAACTTCATCGCGAGGTGGCGAATGGACGTGACGGCCTCGAAAACTATGAACGTAGGTCGGCCCAAAATAGCGTTGTAGGCAGCGGAGCAGTCAATGACCACGAACTCGAGGAGTTTGGAGACTGTCCGAGACCCTTCTCCAAGGGTGATCACTAACTCGATTGTCCCTATCGATGCTTATCCTTCTCCCGAAAAACCATACAACATCATGGAGGTTGCCTTCAGCTCGGCGACAGTCAAACCCATCTTCTCTAGGGTGGATCGGAATAGGAGGTTCACCGAACTCCCATTGTCTACCAGTACCCTCCTCACTCTCCGGTTGGCGAGCTGTACGGCTATGACCAGAGGATCATTGTGAGGGAACTGGACATGGCCCGCATCTTCCTCCGTAAAAATGATTGGTTGCCTTTCCAATCGCTGCTGCTTTGACTGACGCTGTTCCGGGACGAACTCCACTCCGTTATGAGCCTTTAGTTCATTCACGTATCTCTTCTGGGCGCCTCTGCTCGTGTCGGCCATGTACGGACCTCCAGAGATGGTGGATATCTCTCCTCCTACCACAAGAGGAGAAACATCCTAGTCTACCCGAGACCCGGGCTGACTGACCGGGACTTCCGGAGCATGTCGATTTGCTGGAGCCCTGTTCCGTGCATATTGAGCCAAGGGGCCGGCTTGGATGAGAGTCTCGATCTCGTCTTTTAGATGTCTGCAATCGTCGGTATTGTGGCCGACGTCGTTATGAAAACGGCAAAACATAGAAGTGTCTCTTTTCCCCTTGTGGTGCTTTAATGGCTCCGGCCTCTTCTAAGGGACTCGAGTAGAGTTGGCTAGGAAGATATTCTCCCTAGACTGGGTTAGCTCGGTATAAGTCGCGAAGACGGGCTTAAAATTGTCTATGGCTTTGTTCTTCTTTTGGGCGTGCGGACTGTTTTCGCTATTTCCCTTTCTTGTGCCTCCACCGAGCTGGTTGTTCTGTGTGATGTTTTGGGTCGCTGCCACGACCTCTGTCCCCACTCCAGCGGGCTGCTCAGGGACCTGGCTGGTTCCCGCAGCTGAAGCTTCGGCTTCCTCCAAGTTTATCCATTCTTGGGCCCTGTTAAGGAATTCGTTAACCGAGCCGACTCCCTTCCTTTGTATATCCTTCCAGAGGTCTTCTCCAACGAGGATTCCAGTTCTCATGGCCATGAGCTTGGAGCTATCATCCGCGTCTCTGGCTCGAGCAGCAACGTTCGTGAATCTGCTCAGGTAGGCCTTCAGAGTCTCACCGGGCTGCTGCCTCACATTAGCCAGGGAGTCAGCCTGAACACTGGCAGCCTGGGAGGCTTGGAATGCCCTTTTGAAGTCAGCTGAGAAGGTCTTCCAGGAACTGATTGACTGTCTTTTAATTTGCTTGAACCACTACCTGGCAGGTCCTGTCAGTGTGGAAGGGAAGATTAAACATCTCAGCTCAGGGCCAATGTTATGGGCCATCATCAGGGTGTTGAACATCCCTAGATGGTCCGATGGGTCTCCGTCCCCATTGAACTTTGACAAGTGAGGCATATGGAAACCAGATGGGTACGTCGTTGCGGCTATACTAGGGGCGAAGAGTTCAATCTCGTCCCCTAAATCATATTCGTCTTTTTCTTTTTCTGACAGAAGCTTCCTCATCAGCTCCTCCATCTGAGTCAAGCGCTCGAGGGTTTGGTCCTGATGTCCTTGGTTATTCCAGGGCTGTTCAACAGCTCCGGATCCATTGTATATATTTGGTGGGTTATTGTCCCTCCTATCTTGAGATAGGTTATTTGGGACACTCCCTCCGTTACGTACTTCGGACAGAGCCCCCCTTGAGCGAGCATGGTCATCTCCTCCTGCTTGTTCCCCTCTATGAGAGTTGAGGCGATCTCGCAGGTCGCCTCCCTGGGTGGTTTGATGACTTTGCGCTGAACTCAGACGCTGGCGCAGGTCTCCCCCAGAGAGATCACTCCGGCGACTGCCGGCCCAATGGCTCCTGCTAGATAGGCTTGTAGTTTGCCTCTGGTGCTGAGGATCTGGGCTTTCCCTCGATGCCCTGCTGGAGAGGCGATCCTAGTTCCGTCAGGACGGATCAAGTTTGGTGGGGGCCTTTCGGCCCTACCAACCCGCTGGTCCCGCACCTGGCGATCTGGACAAGGCGCGGGATGGTTGTTGGGAACGGGCTGATGTCGTGAGCCCACTCCGGATCTCCTTCGAGAATTTCCTTGAGCTCCCCTAGGCGTCCTCGAGGATGGTTGGGAGCTAGGAGTCGACGTCCTAACCGAACGGTTGTATTGCTGATGTTCGGCTCTAGGCATTCCTCTGAAGTCTGCCTCCCGATGGTGCGATGAAGGGGTGGAGTTGGCTGCTGGAAGTCTGTCCGAACGGCTATGCCTGGACCGGTTACCCCGGCGAGACTTAGAAGCCTCACCTTGCCTCTCTCCGACGTTAACGTCGGTTGTGAGAGGGGGTAGTCGGGCCAGCACATCCTTGATCTGCTGACTAGCTACTGCTAGCTGGCTCCTCAGCTGAGCATTCTCCATTTCCACCGCAGTGTAATAACATGGGTTCGGGTTAGGCGGCCGAGGTGCCGAACTTCCAGTATCATCTTGGCCCGTCGGCTGTTTTTATGGCCGCTGGTGGACTTCAGGAACTTGTTCACCAAGGGTGGCAGTATGATGAGCCTCCTGCCCATCATGTTGCTCTGCCTCGTTACCATGCCTGGATCGATTTATCACCATATTCGGATGTTTGCGATAGCACTGAATCGGACTTGCTCTCAATGAAAGCACCAAACTGTTGACGCGGCTCTTCGCCAACAGGTAATTAAGAAATGAAGAGAAAGAGATTAGTGCTAAATGTGAACCGAAACAGATATAAGATCTTGGAAAAAGAAAGAGGTGACACAAGACACATTTTTTAAGTGGTTCAAAGGTTAAAATTATTCTACTCCACTAGTCTGTATTATTGCTCTATACTGGATATTTGATTACAGGGCCTTTTTTTTTACAATAGGGAATCCAACCCTTATTAAGTCTCAAGGTCTCCATATTTATAGGAGAAGGCACTTGGGAGTTGGTAAGAAGGTCATCCCGTGACCTTCTTATCTATCACATCAACTCTTGTGACATTCATGATTAATTCCTAAACCTGACACATAAGTATGGTCAAATCGATAGGTAAGGAGATAATGGGCCGCACGCCCCAACCCAGTCGTGGGTGTCTTAATACGCACGTTCCTGCTGCGTGTCCGAGAAGTCAGGGGCATATCAGACACGTGATGTCTGATATATGCACGTTTACCTTACGTGTGTTGACTTTACAACATACTCAGTTCGTACCGCGAGCTGGATACTTAACTCGACCACAGGCCTTCAGAATCCGGGGTCAAGTCTTGGGCAATCTTGGCGAACCCTTGAGTTTCCTCGAGCCAAGGAGGTACGACCTAATGACAGAAGCTCCGGTCTGTGGGATGTCCACGAGATAATTATGATTAGGCCGCAGCTCGGCTCGCTAACCAGCCCGTGGGAAAAACAGGGCGTACATACTCATTAAGTGAAAATGTTGACAACCACTTAGGGTATAAATTCCCTACCCTAAAAATATAAAATATCTTAAAAATTTATGGGAATATATTTATTTGGTACCATTTGTTTTATTAAAATATAACTTTAGCACCCTCTAATACAAAATATTCCTATTGGGTACTTTGCATTTGTAAAATCAATAACAAATAGTACCTTCTGCAATATTTTGGTCAATAATTTTTCCATAATACCTAAATTACCGTCACTTTTATATACCTATTATAAGTGTTGTTTCTTAGATTGATAACCTACATTTGAAAAATAAATAAAAAATTGATAACCTAATTTTTTGAATACTTAATGTGTTAGAAATGGGTGTATTAAGAAATAGAGTTTGTGTTTTAAAATTATATCACGATATTTATGTCGATTTATACAAAATTATATTTTTAACTAATTAAGGGAATTAACGCATTTGGTACCCTGTATTATTACAAAGTATATCTTTGGTACCCTCTATTACTAATAATACTCATTTCGTACCCCTAAGTTTACAAAATTAGTATAAAATATTATCCTTGGCTCAAATTTGGTCAACAAATTTTTCAATATGACCATATTGCCCTCAGTTAAAAGTAATTAAATAATTAAAATTAACTTTAAAAAAATCCTAACACTTGGCGTATTTACATTGGTTAAACTAATATTTTTTTAAAAAAAATTAATTTTAAAATTAAAAATATAATTTTATAAAAACAAAACTAATTATAATGGATAAAATAAAAACTTTTTTTATTATTTCCTACTATCTCTCATTCCCTCTCTCCGTTTATCCCTCTCTGACTGTTCTTCACAACCTAACAACCTAGAAAAATACAGCTAACAACCAAAACAAATGTAAAAACTTACCTAAATACTTCATAATCTCACAAAATTAGCAATAAAATCCAAAACCATAATCATAAATAAGAAATTAAATTGAGAATTAACATCTCAAATCCAAGTCAATATTTAATACAAAAATCACATATAATAACAAAATCAACACCCAACATGTTTCAAAATTATAAAACAACAAAATCTCAAATTAAATCAAAATTAAAAAAATTGATTTGAGCCATTCGCTTCACCAGGTCAAGCCCAGAAGCGTCCCTTCAATGAGCCTAGCAGTTTTCGTTTGTTTTCCTCTAATGAGCCCAGAAGCCTTTTGCCTAGACCCAACTTTGCCCGCAAACACCAACACCGACCACTACCTTCATTCTTCAACCTAGATTTTGCCCTCTCCAACATAGATCTTGCCAACCCAGCTCTAACATTCGTTGTTCATGTCTGGTCATAGCCCTTGTAGCCTCATCAACAAACCATGCTTCTCCCAGCATCTTCTCCTATAGCCACCATCACTGCCACACTTGCATTTTGACATTTCTTCAAGCAGAGTTTAGGGTTTCATTTTTATTCATCATATTTGTATATAATGGGTATTTAGGGTTTTAATTTATTATATATTTGTCTAATTTATGTTTTAATTAGGTTTTAATATTTTGTTGAAATTTTACATTTTTAGTTATTAATTTTGTTTTTATTAAAAAAAATGTAAGTTAGACCAATTAAAATGTGCTACATGTTAATCATTTTCTTTCAAATTAATTTTAATTAGTTAATTATCTATAACTTATGACAATCTGGTCCTATTGAAAAATTTGTTGACCAAATTTGAACATTGGGTACCATTTTTAACTAATTTTTAAATTAAAAGAGTCATAATACATAGTACCAAATTTATACTATGCAAAAACATAGTAACTATCTATTAATTAATTATAAAATGGTGAAATGAGAAAGAAAAAAATTGGTGCCAATAAAATCACCAATTATACATAGAGGGAGTGACTATAGTGCATCCAACAAAACGACAATAATGGTGCTTCTCTTTTCAGTTTTTAGCACATGAAAAGTTATAATCCCATTTTTTTATAAGTAATTTACTCATTTGGTACATTGTGTTTTACCAAATTATAGTTTTGATACCCTATAATATGAATGATAGTAATACAATACTCTAAATTTGTAAAATCAACATAAAATTTTGTTACAAATAACAGGTAATCAAATGGGTATATTTCCATGAATATCAGGATACCATTTCATACTGATTATCAAATTACAAGATACATAATGACTATTATTGAGAGCATAAGATACTATATTATACCGATTTTCAAATTGTATGATACTAGATTATTATTATTATTATTGAGAATATAGGGTATCAAAGTTGTACTTTGTCAAATTACAAGGTACCAAATAGGTACCTATCCAAAATTTATAAAATAAACCAAAAAAAAGTTTAATTATATGTAATTTCGATTATTATAAACACTACGTGAGGCGTGATTATATTCCCTAGTTTTATTACAAAGAAGATATTTTATCAAAATTCATACTTAGTACCTTATATTTTTAATAATGTTCATCAGGTACCATATAATTTAAAATCAATTTGAAATCCATATAATTTAAGGCAATTTTGTCCTATTGACCAAATTTGAGTCTATGAAATGAACATTATTGAAAACATAGAGTAACAAGTCTTTATTTCGATAAAAAAAAAAAATCAATATTTCAAAAAGACAGGGTACAAATAAGTATTTACCCAAATATTAACACACTCGGTCTCAGTAGTTCTATCCACTTAATTTTCTTGTGAGATGATGACCTTCAAAATAAAGAGTAAATTAATGTTGTAAAAAATTATGAAATATGTAACAAAAACATACACTTGGTGGGATAATATTTACAGATTGAATAACAAAATGATCCAACTTACACTAGTTTCTTAAAGTATTCTTGAATTCAAAAGGCCTCTGTCATTCAATCTGTTCATTATCCGGGATGCATCATTAAGTCTATTTGCTCTTTCATAGATGCCAGCAACCACAAGATGTAACTCCTTTTTGTTAATGTTTGGATCAGATTCTAGCCTCTCGAACAATGTTTCCACCATATTGAGATCCTTTCTAGCGCCATAAAGGCTGAGCATCTGGAAATGAACTTCATCAGGAAAAATACAACCCTCATCCTGCATATCTGTGTATACAACATCTGCTTTATCAAACTCCCGCAACTTTCCATAAGCATTTAGTACTAATGAAATCACATTGGAATCGGGAAAATATCCGGCCCCTCTCATCTTCTCGAATACCTCAATGAGATTTGTATACTTCTTGTTTCTTGAGAAAAGATTTATCATGCAACTATAGACAGATATGTCCTTTATCTCCCCATCATTGCAGGCCTGACGAAAAACCCAAGTAGCCTCTTCCAGCCTACCAGCTCCCGCAAGGATGGTGATAGCGGTGTCCCTAGGGATGTTGTCTGGGCGCTTGAGCTCGTGAAGTAAACGCTTAGCATGAGCAACCAGCCCTGCTCTCTCATATGCCACAATCATGGTCTGATAAAGGACCAGATCAATCTCAACACCTGAACTCCTCAACTTTTGAAACAGCATTGCGGCCCTGTCCAACTTCCCAGCCTTACCCCATATTGATATTATAGTAGAGTATGTTATAGCATTTGGTTCAATGCCGCTCTTTTGCATTTCTTGCACAAGGTTTGTAGCTTTTTCATGCTCAAGGGATTTACCATAAATTTTAATCATAGTGTTGTATGTTACAACATTCTGCTCAATATCCTTTCTCTGCATCAATCGGAAGAGATGGATGGCTTCACCGAAAAGCTCTGCCTCACCATAAACCCTCAAAAGGGTATTATAGCTAACAACATTTGGTTCAATTCCCATCTTCCTCATGCTCCAAAACAAGAGATCAGCTTCCTTGGCCATATCCAGCTGCCCATAAACATCAATCATAATGTTACATGTGGTAAGATCAGGAGAGCATCTGACCTCCTTCATCTCAGAATATACAGATAGTGCCTCAACAAATTTCTGGTTCTCAACATA
Source organism: Humulus lupulus (assembly GCF_963169125.1). NCBI lineage: Eukaryota > Viridiplantae > Streptophyta > Magnoliopsida > Rosales > Cannabaceae > Humulus > Humulus lupulus. The sequence continues at coordinate 74,528,116 of NC_084794.1, read as the reverse complement.
CATAGTTAAGAGAGTAGAATAGCTAACTGTATCCGGCAAGACACCAGCTGCCTTCATCTCTTTCAATAGAAGACGAGCCTCTCGAAAGAGCTTAGCTTTCCCAAACACATTAATCATTGAATTATACGCAACAAGGTCCGGAGTAATACCCGACCTTTTCAATCTTGAGAAAATAGAGATAGCCTTGGAATAATCACATAGCTTACGAGAAAGCTCAATCAAGTTACTATACAAAACTAGATCACCAGACACACGGTCCTGCTCCATTTGCTGCAGCCAAGAAAGCGCAGAATCAAACATGCCCTCTTTCCCAAAATAAGTGATAAGCGTAGAATAAGTATATCTATCAGGAGCCAGAGCTCTTTGACGCATTTCATCAAACAGACCGTGAGCAATGCCCCACTGCTTGGCACGAAGCACATTACGTAAAACAACATTGTAAGCGAACACAGAAGGAGTGTACATAGCTACGTCGTTAATCCAATCTAAGATAGCGAGCGACCGTTGCCAGTCTGTCTCGCGGGAAAGCAACAAAACCATGAACCTAATCGAAAGCTGTCTACCTTTGTAGGTGGACAGAACGGCGAAAAGTTCATCCTCATTCTGGGTCTCCCAGATTGACCTCAAGAGTTCATCCATGTCCACGCTATGATCCAAATAATGGGTATGCCGTCCTTTTCTCGGATGGCGCTCGTGGTCGTGGGACGGCGTCGTTTCCTGTGGCGACGTTTTCCTCCACACATCTATATTGGCTTTTGAATAGGAAGAGATAGTCGAATGCTTTGGCCTACTCTTTCCCTCGAAGATGAAGGGTATGGTGATGTAATTACTGTACTTGATTTGGGCCAATGATGGTAACGACAATGAAGAAGATGGAGCTGAACTTACTCGGATGGAAGTTGAAGAAAGGGATAAAGCACACATTTTTGTACAACAAGACAACGCGACTCTATTTTAGCTTTTATGACTTGCAATTACAGAGCGTCCGGATAAGGCAAAATTTTTATTAGCTGTGCTTCAATTTGATGTGAAACGCTTAGTCAAGTTGATGCTTAAAAAAATAATGTTGTTATGCAAAACGAAAACCAGTACTAGTTCGCAAACACACCAAACACCACGCGCAGAAATAAAAAAATTGATACCAAAAAGTATATTGGTTCAAGTCACAATATGTGACTCTACATCTAAATTGTGAGCTCGAGCAAATCCACAATGAATGGTTAGTGATTACAGCACGCACTAGTGAGTTTCATCTAATTACAAGGTATGTACAAGGGGAAAGAAAAGGTGTTTTCTATGATCCCCTTTTACTATTTTCCATTTCTTGTTTTCTCACTCCAATTTCCAGATTCTTCTTATTACAAAAGAAATACATTATTTGACTTTACAACTCATTACAACTAATGTTTAGACATTTAAAGCACATGTCATAACATTGGCATGACCAGCACCTTAAGTTGATCACTCATCCACAAATTTCCACCTCAAGTCAAGTTCGAGGTGACACTTCCATCAAGTCTCCATAGTGCATTTAGCTGGCTATCTTCAGATCTTCAATTTGACATAGCAACAACCTGAACATTGATCAAGTCCAGGCATAAATTGAACTTAGCACTTGTAACAGGCTTCATAATCATATCAGCGGGATTGTCATCTGTATGGATCTTTTCAACAATCATTGATCCTTGAGATATTACATCTCTAATAAAGAACAAACTAATATTTGTGTTTGGTTCTTTCATGGTACAAGTGATTCTACGTCAAGTGTATTGTGCTCTGATTATCACAAAAAATAATTACCTTTTCTTGATTTACCCCGAGCTCACTAGTTATCCCATTTAACCAAATCACATCCTTAACAGCTTATGTAGTAGCTATAAGCTCTGCCTCAATTGTTGAGAGGGCCACAACTGGTTGCAATGGAGCTTTCCAACTAACAACACTGCCAAACAATGTAACCACATACCTCGTAAACGATCTTCTCTTATCAAGATCCCCAGCAAAGTCAGAGTTCACATAGTCAACCAGCTTATTCTTTTCATCTACACTATCCATCTCCCTGAAGTGTAAACCGTGACTAGTAGTATCCCTAAGGTACCTGAATACTGTAGGTCATTGATTTACCGTGTGTACAGCGGAAAGCACAGGATGTTGGGCCTAGAGATTTCAAAAAAAAAAATTATTTAAACAAACTTTAAGTAATCAAATTCATTAACATGCAAAACATTAATCATAGAAATATAAAAAGATGATAATTTACCAGTTGAGGAACTATCAAAAAATTTCGTTATTTTTTTGTATCTCCAATGAACATCCAATCCAAAGTTGTTCTTTAAAATACTCGGACCAAGATCTTCCAAGATGTATCTCTACACCTTAAGACGTGTGTCACCGCGTAGAGTAATGGTAGGAAAATATTTTTCATTCACAAGATATTCTCAACACATGAGATCTTGGAGTTTTAGGTCTCAGACAGCTTTCAGGGATAAAGAAAAATAATACGATATACTTTTTTCTCTGTCAAAAGTCTTATAAAACTATTTCCATCTGATTGATTTATAAAAGAATTAATTAAATTTTAAAATTAAAAATTCAAAATTCAAATTATAAATCAATTATTAAATAAATAAAAGAAATATCAAAGACTCATTCTTTGACCTTGTTACACGCCAACTACACTGCATGCAATGTAGTTGGCGTGTAACACATCCTGATTTCAGGGATGTATTCCAACCATTTTCTTTTAATCATTATTTATTCAAAAATATATAGACCTGATAACTTATCTTATCATAATAATTAAAGAATAAATATCATTTCAAATTTAAATCCAATTTGAATTATCAGAAATATATTTTCACATTATTTAAATAAATAAAACTAATTAATTCAAAATTAATTATCTTAATTATTTAAATGTTATTTTGAAAATACAATTTCATTTAAAAGATCATTTTTTAAAATTATATTAATTTTGAAAATTCATTTATTAACTAATTTGTCTCAATCACATATTTGACCATCAAGAACAAATTTCTTCCAAATATGCACTTTTCCTGATTTTTCCCAATTTCAATTCTTACATTGAATAGTGTTGATAGAGCCATTTCGGAGAATTATGGACCTATAAATTTGAGTTCCAATCAATTTAGATTATTAATTAAAACTCTTTAATATAATAACCTTAATTTATTAATCTCAATATTATTCCACTAAAAATATGATATTGCACTCATGTAATTATAGACATTTATTTATTGAGTACTTTTAAACATATAAAAAGTGTTAACACTACATACAATTCAATCATCTATTAATGATCCATAATTAAAGTAGGAATTAATCACCATTTAACATCTTTAATTATTACTTGTTTCCTTAAGTACCATTAACTTTACTAGTGAATATTAATTCATAAACTGATTTATGAACTTGAGCTCAATAACATTTCAGTTCCAAAAGCCAACCCGTAAGAGAACAATTATTCAATTCCACTCGGAAAGGTATAGATTCCATATATGTATATTATGTTCCCAGTTATTTACATCAATGAGTTTCCAAAACAAAAGTTTTCAACTTGATCATTCGGACAAACCATAATGAGTGAATCAAAGAACTCATATGACATAAACAAGAGTTCATAATAACTTTAGCATTAAGATCAATTTGTATATGATCATCTTATTGATATGTTTAATTAATACTTATAAAGTAAACAATATTATTAACTATTAATAACATATTGAGTCTCGTTCATGTATAACTACTTTATACAAAGTACATCCCCTAAGTTATCCTACTACATCAGTAATCCAGATCTAGATTATATGTATTCATAATACTAGTGAATCGTACTTACAGTATTTAATCTAAAGATTCCATATAACTTTGTTTTACTGCAAACTGTTTAAATTTATTCCCTACAATCTTAATCCTCTCGTACCAATACAAGATTGTATTTACAATAAAAAATTCGGGAATTTTATGAATTTCATATAATATTATTCTAATAATAATAAACAAACAATATATGAAAAAATTCATTTGAATTATTTATTTCATAAAACATTGTTCAAAACATATGCTTTAAAGGGCATTAATCCCAACAATCTCTCACTTTCTCTAAAGCAAATGAGGCATCTCCCTCAATCCCATATTGCTAAAATGATCTTTAAAAGACTTGGTATACAAAGACTTAGTAAAAGGATCGACAATGTTATGTTCCAAAGCTATCTTCATAACCGCTACATCTCCTTTGTGAACAATATCTCTGATAAAGTGGTATTTCTTTTCAATATGTTTTCCCCTCTTGTGACTCATCGATTCCTTCGAATTAGCTACTGCCCCATTGTTGTCACAGTATAGGACAAGTGGCTTATTCATATATGGAACAATTTCCAGATCAGAATAGAATTTCTTTAGCCACACAGCCTCCTTAGCTGCTTCACAAGCCGCTATGTACTCAGCTTCCATGGTAGAATATGCGATACTGGTTTGTTTAATACTACACCAGACCACAACTCCTCCACCAAGTGTGAACACTGATCCAGAAGTCGATTTTCGACTATCTCTGTCTAATTGAAAGTCAAAATCACTGTGGGGTTCAGGCCACCACTTGAATACACAAGCATATATTCTCTCATTTTCCGAAGATACTTGAGAATATTCTTTACTACAATCCAATGACTCAATCTGGGATTGGATTGATAATGATTGACTAATCGTACTCCATAACAAATACCAGGTTTTGTGCATAGCATGGCGTACATTAGACTACCTACTGCAGAGACGTAGGGATACTGTCTCATATCCTCTTCTTCTTGAGGTGTTTTAGGACACTGCTCTTTAGATAGGATAATTCCATGACAAATTGGCATATCACCTTTCATGGAATTTTGCATACCAAATCTCTCCAGTACCTTATCTATATAAATAGCTTGAGATAGAGCCAAAACTTTGTTCTGACGATCTCGAAGGATCCTTATGCCTACAACATAGTTTGCATCTCCCAAATCTTTCATTTGGAATTTCTCAACTAGTCATTTCATTACTTTTTTCAATGTTCCCATGTCATTACCAATCAGTAGGATATCATCAACTTAAAGAACCAAGAATACCACGATGTCATTTCTGATTTGTTTGTAGATACAAGGCTCATCAACGTTTTGATTGTGTAATCAAATCTCAGATTCTGAGATCTTGAAGCTTTTACTATGAACCCTTCTTGTTAAGACATATAAATGGTTTCGTCAAGATAGTCATTCAGAAAAGTTGTCTTAATATCCATTTTCCATATCTCATAATCCATGCATGCAGCTATGAACAAGAGTATGCAGATGGATTTAAGCACGGCTACAACAGAAAAAGTTTCTTCATAATCTACCCCTTCTCTATGAGTGTAACCATTGCCTACAAGCCTAGCTTTGAGAATTTCCACTTTCCCATCCGCTCATCTTTTCTTCGTGAATATCCATTTGCAACCAATAGGTTTAACATTTTTCAAGTTGTTCTTCAAGAGTCTGGACGGAATTAGAATACATCAATTCCATTTTTAGGTTCATGGCATCTTGCCACTTTTCTTTGTCAGAATCTTCCATTGCATCTTTGTATGTCAATGGATCGTCTTTGTTTGTGTCAGACACAAGCATCTGAACTTCATGTTCATAGCGAGTTGGCTGCCTAACAAACCTCCCACTATGAAGAAGCTCTTTATTGTTCTGACTACAACTCATGGTTTCCTCTTGTCTTTGTTCATTGGAAACATTTGGTGATCTCATTACTTGATCTGAGACTATCTCCTCTAGAACAACCTTATTGTGAAGTTTGTGGTTGTTAATATAATCATATTCAAGAAAAGTAGCATTTGTTGATGCAAATGTTTTATTTTCTTTAGGACTATAAAATATAACACCTCTAGTCTTTTTAGAATATCCCACAAACATGCATAGTTCAATGCAAGATTCAAGCTTTCTAGTCTTTCCTTTCAGCACGTTTGCTGGACACTGATAGCGAGAATATAATGCGCAAGTATACACAATCGATTCAAGTAATATAGATAATAAATAAGAATCGTTCCCACAGAGACTATCAATCGTGTACCAATAACCAATTTTAGCTTTCTATTTGGCTGTCGAAAATAAAGTGATTTTCAAACTAAAACCTAAAATTAAAATAAATTGTGCAATTATAAAGATTGGTTCAATAATAAAAAAACATAGGGTATTAACTTCATCAACTTTTCAACCTGTTAGTTTTGATTATCGCATATAATTCTTCAATTTCTATCCTAACAGCGGGTTAACTAAAACAATCCTAATTATTTTTCAAGATAAAATGATCTCAACTGTAATGCCCTACTTCCCTAGAGTCGTTACCATGTGATTTTAAAATGTATCATTAACTCGCTAATCGAGGTTTTAGACTAAAAAGTGTGAGTAGATCGGAATAAAGACTCATTTAATGAAAATTAAGTATAAAAAGGTTTGGACATTCATTAAAATTATAAAAGTGTTACATTGGGATCCCAAAACATTGTTTTAAAATATATTTACAACTCAAAAGTTAGCCTACAGTCGACCTAAGCGAAAAAACTAAACATTTATAACATGTTCCTCAAAATAACCCCAGCCATGGCGACCAGGTAGGCCCAACATGTACACACCGCTCCATGCCCTCCAACTCATGATTGATCGACATTTTCCTTGCCCTTAATTACACCACAGAGCACCTGTGAGCTGAGGCCAGCAAGAAAACTTCATAGCATAGCGTATCATAATTTATTTCAACAAATGCATAATTAATCAAACACGTCAAACAATCCACAAGTTTCTATTAGAATTCACAACAATGGCCTATGCTGGTTAGGGTGCGCTACTAGCCACCAAGTTTACGGTCTTAATCGAGCGGGTGTGTACAACACCCTTAGAGGGACCCACCTTAGCAGCCTGCATTCAACATGCTTAATGTCGTTCCTGGCCCTTGCAACTCCCGACCTTTGCCATTCCCGGCCTTCGCCGTTCCCGACCTTTGTGTTCTGTCACAAACACATGTATAGCTCTATGGGCATAGATAATTTTCTTACCTTGAGTCTAGAGCTGACAACACAAGCTGATCCCAAGAACGATCCCTAATCTCAATCCTTAGCAGTAAAACCTAGTCACAACGCAATAATAAATAGCTATCACAATCTAAATCAATTAGAAGCTTCAAAATAATATACTAGCCTCCGGGACCTCGAATCCTACTAAACTGACTAGTAGAATCGAGCCTTAAGATTTGAGTTCCCGAGCTTAAAACCCTGTTTTGGCCATTTTTCCCAATTTGAGCAGCGACCCAACCCCCCAGGGCCGCGGCGTGCTACAAGTCAGAGAGCCCCAAGGCTCTCTCCTGGAGGACATGGGTCACAACGCGTCTCTACCTGCACCACGACGCCTGGACGGTTTCAGAGACCCTAAGGCCTTCTGGGTTCATGTGAGTCACGACGCTCAATATCTGCGTCACAACACGACCTTGTGAACCCATAAATTCTGGGTTTCTTCCTGCGTTTTCCCAAGCCAAAATCACCATTTCACACCCCAAACTTGCACCAAACTCATAATTACATCTCAATATTATAACAATGCTATAACAAGCATATTACCATTGAAAAATAAGCCAAACCCTCATCATAACTTAGCATCCCAACCCTTAAGTTCAATGCTCAAGAACACATAAAACCCATCAGAAAATTTACCTAAACAAAGCATAGATCTTACCTCAGCTGTGTAGTCATGACCCCAAGCTGCTCCTAATCTAATTCTAGTCCCAAACTTCAATCACAGCCTCAAGAACTCAGGGAATTCCCAGCCTTTCCCTTCAATTTTTTTCCCAAAACCCCAACTAAGAGGGTGAGAGAGAGAAAACGAGAGGGAGAAGAGAGGCTGAGTATTCAATTTTTTCTGCCACATTATGAAAGTTTCCTAAGTCTCTAAGTAGACGAGTCACTCCAAGGTTGGGTCTATCCCTTGGCTAAAAGACCAAAATGTCCCTAGGTCCAAAACTTACCCTTTAACGCCCCCAAGAGCAATACTGTCTTTTGCAACCATTTTCCCACTAAACCTCAAGTAGCCCTATGAGTTCCTGATTAATCCCAACATACCCAATTAATCACCAAATAACTACTCGTTACCCGATAAATCCCGAATATGTATTAGGTTTCCCAGAATACCCCTAGGTTCACACTGAGCCAGGTATTAGACCCCGTTGTGACTATTCCACTAATCTGCTCCCTCGGACCACACGTCTCAAATATATCCCCATAACACTAGAGTCTCACTGATAACACATACATATGCCTTCAACGGACCAAAATAACAAACATGCCCCAATTTATAGAAATGGGCCCACATGCATAATTAATACACATAAACATGCATATCTAGTCACATTACCACACAAATTATTTATATCACATAATCACACTTATAATCCATTAATCACACATATAATTCCAATTAGGCCCATAGGTACAGTAGTTAAGGCACTCAGCCTTAATAACAAATTCGAGACGTTACAACTTTCCCCTCCTTATTAAAATTTCATCCTCAAAATTTATTCAAACATCTCAGGATACTAATTCCGCAAACCTGACTATAACTCTAGAGTTAGGTCCTTTACCTTGCCACTTCTTTGTAACACCTTCATAAGAAGGATAGTCTTAATCTGTATGACTTTATCTCTATTATCCAGAATTGGCATTGACTTTTCCTTACACAATAAGTTTAATTGAATTTCCAGGGTCTCCTCACCTAATCAGGGGTCGTACTCGACACCCCTTTCCTTAGCATTGGCACCAGTAAAATCTTATGAGCCTCTACCCATGTATGGGTAAGGCTAATCTGTAGGCCCCTAGCCTAATCCTTATTGGGATCTCACAAATATATCAAATCTAGAGTCAAAGTCCTATTTCCTTTCCAAACTATCTTATCCTTGTTAGTTCATTGTACTCGGAGAAATACAAGGTCCCCAATCCTGGAACTCCATGTTCCCATATTTATATTTGCGAACTCTTATGTCCTTTCAATAATGCAGACACTCCTTCCCTAACAATCCTTAATAATTTCACTAGTCCTCAGAGCCAATTATGAATCAGGATACTTCCTGTCCCTAGTTTCATTTTCTCGAAATAAGTACTTCTCTTTCCCTATCTCACAATATCTTACTCAAAGCCACTATAGCCATCGATTGGCATTCATCACTGTGAAAATCCAATCCAGAGACTGTATTTACCTCAAGGTCTTAAAAATCACATATTCAAAGTAAAACACTCAAAGTCTGAGTTATTCCTTCAGGTTATTAGTTTGTCTGAAGGTAACCATTAATTCAAAATCTCAATCGTATTCTCATCGCCCTCTATGACCCTTTTCTAGAACCTGGGAACCTAAGGGTCTCATTCTGACACTATCGACTTTGGTGTCCAGTGGAGATGTACGGTCTCATTTCATATACACTCCCTCTTTTGATATCTCACTCACACCAACCATAGTGTGTTAACCCAATAGGTCAAGTCATTACTTTTTGCATCCACTCACCTCATCTGCAATATGAGGTTATCCACCCTTAGGGTCCATAATTATATTCCTCTATACTAACTCCAGGATACATGTAATATCCAACATTTTCATAATACATTTATTTATAATAAATCAGAGTTTTAATACATAAAATGTACAAGTTTACAAATTTAAGAAATAGTAATGGAAAAATAGTGTTTAAAATATGATTTTATGTTTTTAAAGAGATTAAAGAGAGAGAAACTTGAGTAGTCAAGTATTGGACCCAAATGTCATATAATTTTAATTGGGGATTTTTATAAAATTAAGAAAGTTTTGCTAAAGGGCTTATTTGAAAAGAATTTTAATATTTTGGGTCCAAGTGTAATTTTAAAAATAATTAAAAAAAAAGAAAAAGAAAAAGAAAAGGCTTCAGCCTTTCTTTTTTACCCGAGTCTCTCTCTCTCTCCTCAGAAAACCCCCATCTCTCTCTCTCTCTCTCCTCTGCGTATTACTGTTGCCGACGACGCAGGAGTACTTTCCGGCCACCATTTTTAGCCACGCGCCGGACCGTTGGATTCAGAGGCCTCCGAACTATCGACCCACGCGGGAATCTAGAGCTCACTCGCCGATTAAACGCCTCAACCACTCGATTTAAGTTCGGCCACCCCGCGACTTTAAAGTTGCGATTCGGCCACCTCGGGCATCCGTTTGCCGATCCGTCACCACCATCGTGCTCCTCGTGTTGTGGGCTTCAAAACCCAATAACTTGTTCCTACATCTACCATAGTTGGGTGGTGGGCCCACCACGAGCCACCGCGATCCACCGTAGACCGACGGTCGAAACTTAGTGTTCGAGGTTCCGAAGTACGTTTTGAGTCTCAGAAAATCATCGTTTGACTTATTGTGGAACCCGATAATTTTGGTATAATTTCTTTAACCTATATATTGTGATTTAATTGTGATTGATTAGAGTAATTGTTATTATGTGTATTTATAGTATATAATTATATATTATTGATATGTGAAATATTTTCTGTAATTTACTGGCTGTCTGGGATTATATATATTTTTGATACAGGTTTTGATTTTGGAATTGTCCACTTTATAGCCGTTGTGCTGTCTAATTTTCTAGAAAATATTAGATATTAAATAAATTATAAAAATACATATTTAATTGATTTTATATTAATATGGAAATTATTATGATTAAGTAATTTTAATTATTATTGTTATTATTTTGTTAAGTAAATCAAGAATACAGATTCATATATATATATATATATATGAAAAGTATGATTTATAGTAAACCTATTATCTAACCATTATTATTGTATATTAATATTTGAATATTAAAATAATATCAAATATTAGTTTCTTACAGTTATTGATATTTGTAAGACCAGTGAAGTTTGGAGAAAATATATTTATTATATCACTGGAATTGATATTATGACTAATTAATAATAATATAAATATTTATATTTATATTATTATCATTATATTGATTATTACAACTTTATGTTAAAAATATGATTTCTTTTATAAAATGACTATTTGAATATATACATCCATATACGTATTGCTATTGAAGTATTTTGTTATTAATATCGAAATAAGTTTAATTATAGACGATAATTATTATTGTTGTTGGGATTATTATTATTATTATCATAAGGGTACATTATCTTATGAGCAAGGTTTAAAGCATGGTTTTATATGAAGAGTTATTTGCATTACATTGATAATAATTTATTATTATCATTTATATAATTTCTGGTATTATTAATATACACTATCAATAGTGTATATTTATGATTTTGATAGAATTTAATAAATGATGTGCCTTGAATAGGATTTGTATGGATTTGATTGATTGACTCTTGGTGAGGAATTTTAAAATAAGCTAAGGACCTAAGGTAAGTAAATCTCACATTTTGTGCTTAAGTGTAAGATGCATGACTACATTGATTGTGTACATCTGATGAGTTAAGTATGGTATGATGATGATGCATATGATAAGTATGTGAAGAATGGTTATATGAATATCATGATAGTGTTGTGTGATATGACTTTGATGAATTTCGTGATATGTGAAAGATGTCTTACTTGGTTAAGATTGATATGAATTATGTGCAAGTATGTGTTCTTATGTTGATGAATGTGTGGATTACTGTTATGTTCATGATTTTGTTATATGTTATGATATATGAAGCGTTTAAGTTTTTAGGCTGGAAACCTTAGACCTGAGCCATAGCTCTACGTTAAGGTATAACAACGCCACCAACCCAAAGCTTCATGTATTATAACTAAAGATGTTTTGAGTTATATGAGATGTGATACAATGCCTTGATTGAATACCATCAACATGAATCATGAACATGAACATTGGCATTTCAGCATCAGCATGTATGCATGGCATGTACAGTTATGTGATACATCATTATGTGATATAAGACCATGCATATGAATATGAGAAAAGTTATGAAATGCCTTGAAAAGTCTTATGTAAAGTTAAACATGTAAATGACACAAGGCTTAAGCAAAGTGATAATAAGATGTTAAAAAGGGTGCCACTGTTTTGATGAAGCAATCAAGTAAGTTCAGTAAAGAAGACGGAAGTCTATAAGACTTATAGTGGCTGCCCACTAGTGTGGGCTAGGTCAGAGTTGACCATTCAGATATGTTTGCCATGTTTCCGTCTTTCTCCTCCATATGTGTAATAAGTATGGCAGCTATGGCAACGATGAAATGAGTGTTATGATGAGCCTAGCTGAGATGATGGCTAGCCGGAGGAGAACCCATGGGATTCTATATGATATGTGTAACAAGCCCTGCAGGCATTGGCTGAATCAAACAGTGTGCACAAGTGATATTGGGCCCATAAAAATGTGAAACTAAAAGAAAGAGCATAAAAGTAAAGTTTGAAAGTGCATGAGCAATAAATGAAATGCATAAGTATATAAGTCAGCATATTAGTATATGTGCACTACAAACTCACGACATTCATGTGTATGTGTATGCATGAGATTTGCTTACTGAGCGTTAGCTCATTATGTTATTTTCCAACATTTTTCCAGGTGTGGCTTTAGCTGTTGAGCAACTTGTGGAGCACGGACTCAGTAGCAATGCAATAATGGTTTAGAGTTTTCATATGGCTGCCTTAAATTTAAAGTATTCATACGTGTAATAATTTCTTCTAATAAGTTTATATAAAAGTTTTAAATTTTTCTGTATTTCTTCGTATCATTTTATTTAATTCTTTTGGTCAAGTGCCTTACATACTCGTAAACCCTAGAATTATGAGTATGTGGCAGACGTACCCTACCTTAGGGACGTTACAATACACTAGAGTCATAATAGCCCTTCTAGCTTTTGATTATCATGTCCCACATACTAAAATATTAGGTCGTGTGCCTCCTATAATACAAATTTTTGTCTTAACACCCATTCAAACTTTCTGGATACAACAATTGTAAGAGGTAACCTAAGGCTCGTCCCGAATCTTCCCCTCAACGCCAGCATCCATCGGATCACTCATCTGATCCACATATCTTAACCTATCCATGCCAAAGTGGTAGGATTCTTAACCATGCCTACAAGATCTTCCTTCTGTGTTTCACCGTTTTTCATAGAAGTATATCTTTCAATTATTTTATAATATAATGTAATATTATATTATATTATAATATAATGTTTTAGATTAAATAAATGTGACAAAGTGTGTCACATATTGTAACATATAATAGAGAGTTACAATATCTAGATATATGAGATATATCCAAATAATGTAACATATTTGGTGTTACAAATTTGTAACTTGCAAAGATTACCCTTTATTGTGTAAAATTGTTGTTACACAATATTGAGATGAATTTCATAAAGCCATATGTGATATGGCTGTTAGAGATATGATTTTAACCCCAATAATGTGTTTTGGGAGTTACAAAATCATTTGGGAGGGTTTGGAACCGTTTGGAAAAACAACACATTTTTTGTGCTGAAATTGGTCGGTGGCCGCGGCCACCAACATTCAGTGGCCGCGGCCTATGGGACAGAGACCAGTGGCCACAGCCACAGGCCAAACTGACCAATTTTTCAGTTTTTTCAATCTTTTTTTAACGGCTCAAAAAATCCAAATAACTCTCAAATCTCATTTTTAATTCCATATTAATCCAATTAAACATTGGTAACGGCCATGGGGGTTGGTGGAATTTGAAATTCAAAGGGTGTCTCTAAACTCTATAAATAGGAGCCTATAGCTCACTTGAAAGACGCAACATTTCTATCCATTAGAGCACTTGGCTAGAAACACCTTGAGGCTTGATAATTCCAGAAAGCTTTTCCAATATCTGAGAGAGATCCCTTAGTGCTTGAGTTAGGGGGAAATAAGCTTTTGGACAAAGGTTTCAAACCTTGTTCAAGTTGGTGATCCCCAACACTCTTCACTTTGGTTGTGTGAGTGAGGGTTTATTGTTTTGGTTCTTGTTCTTATTTTCTTCTATTGCTTTTTCTTCTTTTCTTCTTATTCTATATACTTGTACTTTTACTTAAGAGTTGTAATCCTTTTATTTCCTTTGTTCAAACACTTCTAGTTTACTTGTATCTTTTTGTAATAGAGTTGTACTTTCTATTTCTATCATCTTACATCTCCTTCTCATTTTATTTGTATTTTCAGTTATAGAGTTGTAACACTTTATTTAATCAATCCTTGTCTATTGTAATATTTTACATAGAGTTGTAATATTTTCTTACCATTGCCATTGAGGCAAATTTATATTTTCCTAACAATCATTGCATACAAATTGACCCTCTAATAATGGTTCATAATTAATCAGGAATAAAATTACCATTTTACCCTTTTAATTATCTCTTGTTTCCTTAAGTACCGTTGACTTTACTAGTGAAGGTTAATTCATAACTAAATTATGAATTTGAGCTCAATAACCTTTCAGTCCCAAAAGTCAACCCTTAAGAGAACCATCATTCAATCTCTCGTAAGAAGGCATAGATTCCATATCTGTATACTATGTCCCCAGCCATCTACATTAATGAGTTCCAAAAATAAAAGTTTTTAGCCTGATCATTCTGACAGGCCCTAACGAGTGAATCAAAGAACTCATATAACATAAACAAGAGTTCATAGTAACTTCAAAATTAATATCTATTTGTATATGATCATCTGTTTATATTTTTAATTAATACTTCGAAACGGTATTTAACTAAGCATTAATAAACATATCTGGTCTAGTTCTATATATTCTCTAATATATAAAGCACCTCCAGTAAAGTGTCCTACCACACTAGTGATCCGGATCTAGATCACATGTATAAATAATACTAGCAGACCGTACTTCCAGTAATTAATCTAAAGATTTCATAACTTTATTTTATTGCGAACTATTCAAGTTCATTTATCTCAAACACAATCCTCTCGTACCAATACGTATTTGAGATCACATATATGAATTTAGGATTTTTTTATGATATTTACATAATATTATCACAGAATAATATAGTCCATAAAATATATGCATAACAAATTCAATTTATTTATTTATTTCATAAAACAATGTCTACTACATATGCTTTCAGGGCACAATTCCCAACACAAGCTTTGGCAGATTTCATTGTTGAGTGTACATGGATCTCCAACGAGGAAGTTGTAACCCCAGCCCGTGAGCTATGGAGACTTTAAATCGATGGGTCCTCTAATGAAAATGGATCGGGGACAGGAATTATTCTAATCACCCTGACGGGAAATTACTTCCACTCGGCACTAAGGTTTGGCTTTGAGGCATCGAACAACGAGGCTGAGTACGAGGCGTTGTTAACGGGACTTCGGATAGCCGCCGAGCTCAAAGAAAAAGCCATCCATTGCTACATTGACTCACAATTGGTAGTTAACCAGGTCCTGGGTGAATATAAGACTTGTGGCATAAAAATGGCAGCTTACTTGGAGAAAGTTAAAGCAGCATTTGGGGGGTTTGAGTTTTATGCTATAGAACAAGTCCCTTGAGAATAAAATTTGAATGCAGATGCACGGTCTAGGCTCGCCACGACCAATGAAGCTGACACACTCAACGTGGTTTCAGTAGAATTCCTACCGACCCCAAGCATAACCGAACCTAAAAAAGAAGATGTAAACATGATTGACTCATAACCCACTTGGATGACCCCAATAGTTTACCACCTCGAAACCGAAAGTCTCCCAGCAGACCGGAACGAGGCTAGAAAGCTGTACAAAATACCATGATATACCATTTTGGAAGGAAAATTGTACAGAAGGGGATACTCTATGCCACTACTTAGGTGTGTAACTCCCCCTGAGGCAAAGAATATTTTGGAAGAAATCCATGAAGGATTTTGCGGAGACCACACTGGGGGGCATAACTTGTCAAAAAATTGATTAGGCAAGGATACTTTTGGCCAACAGTCAAGGCAGACTCATTTGAGTATGCCAAACGCTGTGATAAGTGTCAATGGTTCACTTCGATACTGCGAGCTCCATCTATCGAGCTTACCATGATGAGTTCCCCATGGCCATTCGCAATATCGGGAATCAACCTCATAGGCTCCTTGCCAACTGGAAAGGGTGGAGTAAGATATGTTGTAGTCGTTGTCGACTATTTCACAAAATGGACCGAAGTCGAACCCTTAGCAACCATCACCTCGAAGAAAGTCCTAGATTTCGTAGTGAAAAATATCATATGTAGATATGGGATGCCCAGGATGATTATGTTGGATAATGGGACCCAGTTCGACCGTGATTTGTTTACATACTTTTGCAAAAAGAATGGGATAAAATAAAGTTTTTCCTTTGTGGCCCAACTCCAAGAAAATGGCTAGGTTGAAGCAGTGAACAAAACTTTAAAAAGTTCTATGAAGAAAAGGCTAGAAGAAGCAAATGGGAGATGGCCAGAGGAGCTATCTCAATTCCTGTGGTCATATAGAACAACGGTGAGAACCTCGATGGGGCATACCCCTTTCTCCCTGACTTATGGGTGCGAGACCATGTTGCCCACCAAGGTCGAAATCCCAACAATAAGGCGCAACGCATATGACCAAACCTCGAACCAATCCTAGCTCAAAGAAAGTCTGGACCTCATCGAAGAAAGATGAGACGAAGCCCAGTTGAAAAGTGCTGCATACCAGCATAGGGCTAAGAGATATTTTAACAAGAAGGTTTGAGATAGAAAATTTGGATTGTGAGACTTGGTGTTAAGGCGCGTGTTTCTGGCCACACGAGACCCATCTGCTGGGGTGCTTGGGCCTAATTAGGAGGAACCCTATCAGATTGAGTCTGTTATTCGACCTGGAGTTTATAAGCTGGCGAGGCTGAATGGAGGAATGGTTTCACGAGCTTGGAATGGTGAACATCTACGACCTTATTATCAATAATATAAGAATGATGTTTATTCGTTTTAACTAAGTGTATATTTGATTTTTACTTTTTGATTAATAAAGTACTGAATTTCATTCATATGTTGTATTTTCATTGTTATATTTTTTTTGCAAACCCTCAAAATTCAATAACCTAAGATCACATTCTTAGGATACTAAGGGGGCATAAGTGGTATACAATCATACCATAGTCTCAAAAAAATATAACATAAATAAAAATAAACTATAATAGCAATGTTTGGATTATTAACCCGACATGAAGAAAATAAAAACTATAAGTGTATGGATCATTAACCAAACACACGAACTAAATAAGTATGGAATAAACCAGCAAAACCTAATCGACAGACAAAAGTTAGAATTCTAGATAAACCAACTAAAAACCATAAGTCGAAACTAAGGCTGGAAATTTTTTTTCATATAAGTTTCAACCTCGCAACCTCGAGGCCATACTCGAGGATGAGGAAAAGTAACTGGAAAATCAAAATATAATTAGACTAACGTGGTTACATACCACTTGAGTATTTTTTAAATACATGGTAAAAGTAAAGTTTGACCTTGATAATAACGAAGTCGAACATAGGCATTTCGAATAAACTATGCATGAATGTATTGAAATTCAAACTTAAATCCAACATATATTTGTACGAATAAATAAATATAAATGCAAGTCCTTTATCATAATGTGCTCGAAATATTTCGACCTAGAAATATGATGCATAGTAGTAAGGCAAAAAAGCTAAAGGTAGACAATGTGCAAAAAGGCTTTCGAGTCAAAAAATGGAAAGCGTAAAACTACTATTAAGATAATTAAAATATCTCATAATCGAGTTGTAAATTGTCTTTACCCCAAGGGAACAAAAAAATATAATTACAAAAATCATAACAGGTCGCAGCCCATGATTTGGATTTCAATGGTTAGTTGCCTCCTCAGTCGCAGTCTCGGAAGCCTCCACCGTCTCCTTAGCCTCAAGCCTGGAATCTTCCACCTCAAGTCGAGTCTACCATTTAACAATGAATTTGGTCTCCAGGCTAGCAAGGAAACTGGTATCAAAGTCGGGGTTGTTAGCCCAAATCCGATACATCGCAATGTATACGGTGCAATCCTTTTTGGTCTTAAACTCCTCAAGAAGATGAGCCTTCTTGCCCTCGATAATCTCAAAGGTCATCTTCTTCTCCTCTTCCAGCTTGGCATTGAGTCCTCGAATTTGCTTGATCTCGGAGTCTCTGGCCTTGACCTCCTTCAAGGTCGCTTCTAGCTTTGACTCAAGCTCGGGAATCCTTTGGACCTCCTTCAAAGTCGCTTCCAGCTTTGACTCAAGCTCGGGAATCCTTTTGGCCTCTGCATCCCTTGCTGAAATTTCTAGTCGGGCTTCCTTGAGGTCGTCCTCGAGCCTTAGCTACGCATCTTGGGCCTCCTACGCAAGCGCTTTACTCACTATAACCTTGCCATTCGGCAAGAAGTTGTGCTTAACGAAGGATATGAATGCCTACACAAAAAAAGGTCAAGGTCAGCAAGGTATAAATCAGAGTTAGCATAGAATAAGGGGGCTAGGAAAAATTACTAATCGAGGAGAATAACTCGCCACTCTTGTCGAAAAGAGTGTTGGCATGTTAACAGGAGGTTAGGAATTCCCACTGAGGGGCCCCAAGGTTGAAGAAACTTGGACCCACGCAAGTCAAAGCATCAGAACCGAGATTGACTCCAAGGGTTCCAGCAGCACTGTCAACCACAAACTTGGGCACATAAGTCGAGATCGACAGGAAGCGGTCTCGGATGGGAGCTTGGACTCGAATCGCTAGGGCTACAGGGGAAGGCACGACCTTGGAAGGCATTGTGGGCTAAGTGGCATGACTCGACCCGACCATGGAAGGCGATGTGGGTTTAGCAGCATGGCTTGGGTCTAATGGCACCTGAGCCGAGGGAACCACCTCGGTCTTCTTGGACAACTTAGAGGGGCGACCTTCCTTCTGGGACACTCTTTGTCGTTTCTTCTCCCTCGAGGCCACAGGCTTGTTAAGGACATTGTCCAAGTCCGAGCCCATGTCACCTGAGAAACAAAAGATTGTATGTAAGCAATCGAACAAAGTCATTGTAAGAAACAAGACTCCAAGATAAATGAAACCTAACTGGTACTTTTGGCCGAGCTGAGCTCGGGGATCAAGAAATCCCCCTATCTTCTAATGACTCAAGGGGGATCCCCTCTCTATAGGTGGGGGATATTGTAATGCCCTAAATAACCAAGACCGTTACACTATAAAGTTAAAATAGTGCAGGACTTGCTAATCAAGTCATTTGATTAAAAATGTGATCCTAAGGCCAACAATCATATTAGGGTTAAAATATTTTGATCGTAAATGGTTAATTTTTTTTTTATTAAAATAGATGTTTGGTACATGGGATCCCAAAAATAGGGTTTTAAAGACAAATTTACAAATTCTCAAAAGTTATATACAATCAGTGGCCACTCTAATGGAAAAATACAAGTTTTTTAGGCTTCTGTCCCTGTACTTTCCCTCGACCGTGGTGGACGAGCAGTTGACAATGTACACCTCGCACCCAGAGCTCTCCAACTCATGGTTCATCCAGCTTACCCTTACCTTTACATGCACCATGTAGCACCCGTGAGCCAAGGCCCAACAAGAAAACCAAAACAGCAATCACATGTAGCAACAAGAATATTCAATCAAGCTTATCTCATATAAACATAAAATAGAGTATGGATATTCAATTAAACAATAAAAATCACATAATCTCAAGTAATCAGGGTTGGCAACCTTAGGCTGAGCCCTCAGTCGATCTAGCTGGCCCCTACTCACTTAGGTCGGGCCGCACTCAGTATGCTTACCATTATCCCCGACTCCCTTAGGGCGATCATTCTTGTATGACAAATCAATCTTACAAACTCATATTACAAGCAAACAATAATATGGAATCTCAGTCCCGTTCACAACCACGCAGGGTGCAGTTTTCTTACCTTCAATTCTGAGAAAAGATAATAGAACCGTCCCGAGCACGATCCTCAGTCCAGATCCTTGGCGATAAACCTAGTCACAGTGGCCAATGGGTAATTGTTAACTTCCAATCCAAATAAATACTTAGAAGATAAAAAATAGCCTCCGGGACCTCAATTTCTACTAAACTGTGTAGTAGAAATTGCCCAAGCGCCTAGGTTAGAGCCCCCGAGCCTAACAAAACCTAGAAACCAACCTAAGGCAGGCAGGCCGCGACTTGCCCCCAAGTTAGAAACCAAGAACCCCAAGCCACAGGGGAGGCAGGCCACGACTTGCCCCCTAGGGTCGCAGTGCGCCCCCAAACCAGATAACACACCCAGGGCCTACAGGGCACACATGCCGTGGCGCCCCTGAGCTGGGTCGCAGTGCGCCACCTTCGAACCCAGAAATTATGGGTTTTCTTCTCACTATTCCCAGCTAATTTCCTCAAAACCCAAACCTAATAAGCCTCCCAATCAGACCAAATTCAACTACGAGTTTAAGACCTTAATCACATAATTAAAAAATCAATCTTAACAATTATACTGGTGCTACCACCCCAATTCAACAGCAACTCACTACTAAAAAATCCAATCAAATTCCCAATTCTAATACCCTGAATCCTAGCATAAGAACAAGATGAACTACATACTCAAAAATATGAATCCTTACCTTAGTTACAACTTAATTCTTCAGCACCCCACTGGTGCAATCCAACTTAAATCCTTCAGCAGTTCAAGACTCTCCCTTCCCTTCAATTTTCCTTCAATGAATACCAGCTTAAGACCTAAGTTTTCTTCCCTTCTTCTTCCTTAGTTTCAAAGCACCATGAGAGAGAGATTATGTGGGAGAGAAAGAGGAGAGTTTGAGAAGCTTTTCCCTTAAGTTTCTGGTTACTTCCTAGGACTTACTGAGCTTATCCCCAGCTAAGTAAATGACCCCCATGCCCCTCTAAGCTTACTAATCTTCCAAGGGTACTTAAAGGGTAAGATAGTCATTTTGTTCCTAGTTCCCGCTAATTCGTCGAGTGTTCCTACTATCAACCAATCAAACCCATCATGTCCAATTAATTACCAAACATTTATTCAACATCTAATAGTTCCCAAAATATTCTCTAAATTCCCAAAAATACCCTTAGGCTCCCCCGAGCCGGGTATTAAACCCTATTGTGACTGTTTCGTTAATCCGCTCACTAGGACTATCTCGAGCCATATGCTGCAAATATATCCACATAACAATGTGGTCTCAACAATTTATCACAAATAATCTCATTTATGCCTTCAACGGGCCAAAATTACAGTTATGCCCTTATAAGCTATAAAGGGCCCACATGCATATCTAATACTCATAAACATGCATATAATATATCCATATAATCATATTAATCATGCATTTTAATCATTTAATCACACATACACCAATTATGCCCTCCTAACATGCTAATCAAGGCCCTTAAGCCTTATTAGTGATTTTGGGTCATTACAGATAGTCTCGAAAGGTCCCTATATATGTTGGTCCCATATTGTACAGCTACCCCATCCAAGACCTCATATAAACTATACATGGTCTGGTATTTTCCTAGCCAGCTATCGAACCTACGGACTCTAAGGTCATCCTTGACCATGGTAAGAAGTTATCCCTAGGGTCCTCGAAAAGGAACATTACATCAGGCTCATGCTTAAGTAATGATAGAGACCACATGGCGTGATCCAACACTACTTTACCTCCATCTGCTGAGCTCTTTGAGGCCTCATCGTGGGCTTCATTGCCCGAGAATGGTCGCTCATGTAGACGGGAGGCAGTGGCACGGGGTTGCGAGCCTGAAGGCTTCCTCCTGGAGGAAAATTTACCAGTAGGGATTGGCACATCTTTCCACCTCGAGTATTTGTGAATCCCTGAATCATCCGTGGACTCGCCTTTGCCTAAAAGGACACAAGCTCGGAGCTTGTCTTCATGGAGGAGATAGGTGAGGGACCTTTGATCGTAAAGGAGCTGGAGAATTGCTGCCTTATGCTCTTTCATGGCCTTTGTTGGAGTAGGCCGGTGATAGGTGGCTGCAAACAAAAATTGGTTAAATATTTTGACCTTAACTGTTCAAAGAAAAATAGAAAAGACGTGTTGAATTACTTACGAATTCATTGGAAGGAGTAGAATTGGGAAGGAGCGAACCCATCCATCCGAAAGAATATCATCTTGAAATTTAGAGGATGGTTTGGATGTCCTCGATGCTTCTTCTTCGGGTAGCTCGATAGGTAGTAGAACCAGCCCGCTCTAGAAGCCACCAACGCCGGAATTGGTAAAGCTCTCTAGCGGTCTTAGAAAGAGAGAATCTTCCTTAAAATTCATAATAAAGTGATCCCATAAAAAGAAAATAAAGAATCAATATGAACTCGCAATAAATATGGATCTAGCGCAAAAAGAAAGCAAATGTGGATATATAGAAGTTTAAGAAAATGGCGTAAGATATTTTTATTTCCGTGAGCTCGAGAAAGGTTGCTCTTGAGGCAACAGAGATACAATATCTCTTGTGCTGAAGGCCCGTCCCACTTCATTTCATGGTACAACGACTTTAGGGCTGACAAAACTCTAAAAGAGTTGGTCTGGAGTTGGAAAGGGACGAGGTTGGCATAGTCCAAGAAATCTTTAAAGTAGCTCTTTAGGGGCAGTAGGGCCCCAGCCCTCATGTGCTCGCAGCTCCAGGCAGAGAGCTTGACCTTACGATCGGGATTCCCATCTCCAAGAGAATAGCAACTCCTTTCATTGGAAGTTGCAAGATGACACATCAACATACTATAAATCTTAAGGCCACGATAGAGTAGCAGCTTAGAAATATGACCGGTGGAAGTAACTGAGCTCTAGTAGTGCTCAGCCTTGAAAAACACCTCCTTCGAGGTAGGGATTGAGAGAGCCTGGGAGGTGGTTGGTCGTGTTGAGGTATCTTCCATTAGGGTGAATAAAAGCTCACCAGGTGGAAAGGCGACGATGACTTTAAGTTTGGGAACTAAGGCAATAGGCCTGATCTTAGGATCCGGGTCGGGATAGACTGCGACTCAGAGTCTCTTCCTCTTTCTTTCCTTGACCTCGTCGATTTGGCATCGGAAGTGAGCTTGTATGTCTTCTTGTTCACACCTTTCTTCGTGTTCACGAATTAGTCATTGATTTCATGTGAATGGCGATTCAGGACTGGAAGTTAATGAATGGTAAGGGATGGCAAGCTCGGGCCCCCACCTATTCTCTGAAGACTGTGACATCAAACAATAGAGAAAAAGTTGAGGGCCCATAATTTTAAAGTGGAAAATTTATCTTGCCACCGTCTTCCTCAGGTAGCCAAAATGTGGTAACGGATATGGATTGAACGTGGTAATTTATGAGCTTGGCCCAAAGTATCATCGCAACATGTCCCTTTTTTTTAAAAACTGGCAAGCTCCTCTGGAACTCATTGCGCTGTAGCTAATCATGCAAGCACTGCGACCCTATTTTTTTTCTTTCTTTTTCACATTTTTTTCACAATTCAACATTACAAATTTAATACTAAACAACAGAAATAAAAAAAAAATGCTCAAAATACTCAAATTAAAAGTGTTCATGATCCAAAACTTAAATAAAATTTATAAAAAAAAATGCAAATAAAAGATTGGAATGCCTCCAAATGCACTGTCGTTAACGTCATTTAATCGGACGCTGAACTTCTCTTCAAAATCAACTCGGATCCAGATCACCCCTCATGTCCTTGAGAGCCATAGTATCATGAGAATACACTCGTTTCTTGATATTGCATATTTTTGGAACTTTCCATCGCTCATGAAACAATCGAGCTTTCTCACTAAAGATCCTTTTCACTTTCTAACGAACTGCTCGCTTTCCACCTTTAACCATGGACTTCTTCTTAGTAACTTCCAGCTTATCACCCTCACTTTCCACCACATCAACTCTACAACAAATTGGAACCTCTGTTGCTGCAAAAACATTAAATGTTACATCTTCTTTTTGCACTCGTAACTTCAACTCACCTTTTCGCAAATCTATTAAGGCCCTAGCAGTTGCTGAAAATGGCATTCCAAAAATAATTGGAATATTTTCATCTTCCCCCATATCAAGAATAATAAAATCTGCAGGGAAGATGAATTTGTCCACCTTTACTAGAACATCCTCAACAATACCCCTCGGATGCTTTACTGAGCTATCTGCCATTTGCAAAGACATGGTAGTAGGTCGAGCTTCTCCCAATTTTAACTTTTAAAAAATAGATAGAGGCATTAAATTTATACTAGCCCCCAAATCACATAAAGCCTTGGTTTCTATTGAACCCCCTATAGAGCATGGAATATTGAAAATACCAGGATCTTTAAGCTTGGGAGGTAGCTTCTTTTGAAGTATTGCACTACACTCCTCAGTAAGTGTCACTGTCTCATAATCCTCTAGTTTCCTTTTCTTCATTAAATTTTCTTTCATAAACTTCACATAACTCGACATTTGTTCAAGTGCTTTGGCAAAAGGAATGTTGATGTGAAGCTTCCGAAAGACATTTAAAAACTTAGAAAATTGCTTGTCTAGTGTCTTCTTTTGAAGCCTATGAGGATATGGGATCTTAATGTGATGCTCTATACTTATTTCTGGCTCCTTTTTCTCAAGGTTTTCATTAACCTCTTCTTCAATTTTACTCTTTTTCTCATCGACCACTTTTGGTAACTAAATAGGCTTCTTAATTGGCTCTTCTAACTCCTTACCACTCCTCAAAGATATTGCATTGAATTGTTCTTTTGGGTTTACCTCTGTAGTGCTTGGTAAGTTCCCTTGAGCACGGTTTGTCATTAAAGTAGCCAACTGCCCTATTTGAGTCTCCAAATTTTGAATAGATGCCCTTGTCTCAGTCATAAATTGGTTCAGTACATCCGACT
Source organism: Humulus lupulus (assembly GCF_963169125.1). Lineage (NCBI taxonomy): Eukaryota > Viridiplantae > Streptophyta > Magnoliopsida > Rosales > Cannabaceae > Humulus > Humulus lupulus. The sequence goes on along the minus strand of NC_084794.1, from coordinate 74,503,290 downwards.
GTGCTTGAGGTTACTTCATGGGTATTGGATGTTGTGGTGGTCTAATTTGTGGTTGATAAAACCCAGGAGGAGGATGTTGGAATTTTTGTTGGCTTTTTTGGAAAGGCTGCTGAACACTCTGATTATTATTTTTCCAAGAAAAGTTAGGGTGATTCTGCCACCCTTGGTTGTAGAACATGGAATATGGGTTATTGGCTAGCCTTTGGTTATTTCCTATGGCTTGAACTTGTTCCATAGGAAAATTATTTAAATCCATTGCAGGACACTAGTTAGGTGGATGTGACATTCCACATATTTCACACACACTTTGAAATTGCATGGCTTGAGCTGTGAGGTTATTCTATTGTAGTTGTTTCGTCAAGGATATCACTTGAGCTATAAACATTGAGATGACATCTAATTCAATCATCCCAGCCTCCTTCTTTGTATTTTCCCTCTTAGTAGGCCACTGGTAATTGTTCATGGCCATCTCCTCTAACAATTTATAAGCTTCATTAGCACTTTTTCTCATGAAAGCACCTCCTCCTGCAGCATCTATTATGGTACGAGTAGTACCATTCAACCCATTATAAAAGTTGTGGACCAACATCCACTTCTCTATACCATGATGTGGGCACTTCCTTAACAACTCTTTGAATCTCTCCCATGCATCATACAATGATTCCCCTTCCGTTTTGTAGAAATTATTAATTTCCCCTCTCAACTTTGCAGCTTTTGCTAGAGGGAAAAAATTTGCAAGGAACTTTTAAGCGAGCTCCTCCCATGTGGTAATATAGTTAGCCTATAGGGAAATGAACCAACTCTTTACATGATCCCTTAGTGAAAATGGAAATAGCCTCAACCTTATTGCGTCATCACTCACCCCATTCAACTCAAACATCGCACAAAACTCCAAGAAATTAGCTATTGCAAATTAGAGTCCTCTGTAGGTAAGCCTCCAAACCAAACAATAGATTGGACCATTTGCATAATTGCTGGCTTAATCTCAAAATTGTTAGCGGCCACTATGGGGTGTCTAATGCATGAATGCACTCGTAATAGTTGAGAGTACATAATCTCTCAAACTTCTAGCCCCTTGTTCAGCAGGGACCTCAGCAGCCACTGCCCCTTCGACATTTTTGGTGGCATTATTTACTGCATTCCCTTGGTTTGCAGCCATCCTTACCTCCAACCTCTTATTCTTCTGGTTCTGTCTATAGATTCCCTTTTGAAGAAGAAGGTTTATAATCAGCAACATTTTCTTCTTCTAATTTTGAGTTACTCTTATTAAGTGATTCAAAAGTCTGCAACTAATTTAACAGCTGGATCATATTATACTCCAACTTGCTCAAAACATAGTTGGTAGTAAATGTAGAAAAAGTTGGAGTGAGTGATTCAAGTATCAGTGTCGCTTGAGTTCTCTCATCAATAGTTTCTCCATGAACTTCTGCATCATCCGTTGTATTGATCATGTTTAGAACATGTTCTCTGACAGAAACTCTTTTCTTCATTTTCATGTTCATGTAGGTTCTAGTAGCCTCATGTCTACCTTGAGCGGACTGCTGTCCAAACATGGCTTGAAGAGACTCCCATATTTCATATGCAGTCTCCATGACTTCTTGCTTCCTTCTAAGCACGTCACTCATACTAGCAAGCATGTAATACTTAGCCTTATTGTTGAATAAAATCCAAGCATCATTCTTCTCCCTAGCAGTTTTGGGAGCAGTGGCAGCAGGGACCCCAAGACATTCCTCAGTAAAGACAAACTTGTGGTTTTCACAGATCAACAATGTTCATGTTTGATTTCCATTTCATAAAATTATCACCAGTAAGTTTCTCATTTGCAAGTAAAGTAGTAATAGGGTTTGAATTATTCATCATTGCTGAAATAAATAAATAAACAAACAAAATTGATTTAACATATATTATGAATATCAAAAAAATTTGGAATAGTAAATATGATGAATGAATGCAACATTAATTTATATAACACATAAAAACAATTATTACTAATTCCGAGATAAATAAATTTAAAAATTAATTGACCAGCCTTAGGGTAGGTCTAACTAATCTTAAATTAGCTTTGAGACACTTCTCAAATACATAAGCGAAAACTTCAAATCAACTGTTTTCTCTTTTGACTTACGAGCAACCGCTAGTTTGGTCAAGATTAACTAGTTTGCTCGGAAGTCTAGTTAAGCTTTGTGAGTGTAACTCATTATTTTAGATTAATGACTTAACTAAGAGTGTGCCTTAGGGTCAGTCAAACTTGAAATACATCATCAATCCTATTCTATATAGAAGTTAACCTTGAATAATAACACAATCAAAAACCTTCCTTAGGGGGACGCAAGCAAGGCGCCTCGAGACCTATTCCATGAAACATTAGTGTTAACTAATAATGGAGACCATGGGAGTAACTGTTATTTCCTCTTCTCTCACTCACTATTTTAGAATATGTGTTTTCTCAAAACATCCGCTTTTTAATTAATTAAATTGATCCAATTAATTTGTCAAATGATATTCTAATAATTACTATTCTCATTAAGCATTAAAATCATTAAACAAGATTTAATCATCTTACTAAATAGACCCTTAAATATCTATTCAATAAATGATCTAATTATTTAGAATATAATTTTTCTATTTAATAAAATTAATTATCAAATAGATCTTGAAATTAACACTTAAAATCAATTTGTCATTTTGTTCTAGATTAATTATATGATTCATTTAATGCATATAATAAAAAAGGACGTTCCTAATTCAAACATGTCTCTACTCGATATGAGATGTATACTTGAATTAGATAAACTGTGTGGGTAATATGAATGGCATGTTATAATGCATGACAATGTTATTAAACACTTTTAATACATTCAAACATTTAAATAAATAAATAAAATAAATAATTAAATGTGAGCCGAGTGTTTTGGGTATTTCTAGAAAAATTACAAAACTTGCAAAAATTAACAAAATTAATAAAAATAAAACCAAGGCTTCATATAGAATCTCCATATCCATCTTCTGGGCCTTCGATTATTTTTATGCCATCTAGCCCAAATTTAAATTATTAATGAATTCAATAATTTTAAACAATCTTCTTAAAAATATTGAATTTGGCTAATAAAAGCCTATTAGGTCATTTAGGTCCATTTTGAATTTGGGTCACTTAATTCAAAATTTAATTAGAATTTTAAAATTCCAATTAACAATTTGGGTCAAGCCCCACAAATTCAAGGAAACTAATAATCACTCTAGGGCTCGAGTAAGGATCTAAGTGAGTTAGGGTTTGCAATTTGGGGCTTGGGTTGGTGGGGCGGCTCAAAGAGCCACCAAATCACGAACACACTAGGCAGCTAGGCGCGACTGGGCGAGCAAGGCAATAGGGGCGGCTAGCGCCAGAAGCACGCATGGGTGTGCATGCGATGGGTCATACGAGGTGTGCCAGGGGCATGGCTGGGCGTGCCTGAGGGATGCGAAAGGTGCGCCGGGGGCACGGTGCAAAGAAACCATTGGGCTAGTGCGACTGGTAACCACGAGACTAGGGCTAGAGTTGCCGAGAGGCTCTCGGAACCATAGGAGCTCGGGATTTTAAACTATTGCAATTAATCATACTATTTTAGAAAATTAAATTACAAAAAATCATATGCCCTATATGGCTTACAATTTTTTAGATCTAGAAAAATAAGAACAATTCATAAACCCAAAACACCATATAATTAATGACTCTTAAGAACAAATATTCATCAAAATAAACATCCATCCATTCATCACATAGTACAATAATATAAGAATGCATATTATACCCACACAACAATTAATGTATGCAGAGATTAATGATCGCTCTGATACTAATTGTTGGTAACTTGTTTACCATGTGCGCAGCAGAAAGCACAAGGAGTTGGGCCCAGAGATTTCAAAAAAAATAAATTTAAACAAACTTTAAATAATCATATCAAAGAACATGAAAAACATTAATCATAGAGAAATAAAAAGGTGAGGATTTACCAGTTGAAGAACAATCAAGAATCCTCGCTATCTTTCTGTATCTCCAACGAACATCCAATCTGAAACTTTTATTTAAAATACTCTGACCAAGATCTGTCAAGATGTGTCTCTACACCTCAAGATGTGTGTGGGCACATAGAGTAATGGTAGGAACATATTTATGATTCACAAGATAGTCTCAACACATGAGATCTTGGATATATTAGGTTTGAGACAATTTTCAAGGATAGAGAAAAATAACACGATATACTTTTTTCTCTGTCAAAAGTCTTATGAAACTTTTTCCATTTAATAGATTTATAAAAGAATTAATTAAATTTTAAAATTCAAAATTCAAATTATAAATCAATTTTTAAATAATTAATTAAATAAAAGAAAAATCAAAGACCCATTCTTGGACCTTGTTACACTCCAACTATAGTGCATGCTCTGTAGTTGGCGTGTAACACATCCCTGATTTCAGGAATGTGTTCCAACCATTTTCTTTTAATTACTATTTAATAAAAAATATTTAAACTTGATAATTTATCTTATCATATTAATTAAAGAATAAATATCATTTCAAATCCAAATCCAATTTGAATTATCGTAAATATTTTTTCACATTATTTAAATAAATAAAACTAATTAATTATTTATATGCTATTTTCAAAAGTACCATTTTATTTAAAAAATAATTTTCAAAAAATTCATTAATTAATTTATTAATTTCGAAAATTAATTAATTAATTAATTAGTCTCAATTACATATTTGACCCTGAAGAACAAATTTATTTCAAATATGTCATTTTCCTGATTTTTCCCAATTTCAACTCTTACCTTGAATAGTGTTGATCTCAAGCCATCTCGGGGACCTATGGACTTATAATTTCAAGCTCCAATAAATTTATATTATTAATTAAACTATTTAATATAATAACCTAAATTTATTAATCTCAATATTATTCTACTAAAAATATGAGATTGCACTCTTATAATTATACACATTTATTTATTGAGTACTTTTAAACATATAAAAAGTGTTCATCAATTTAATCATTATATACAATTCAATCTTCTATTAATGGTTCATAATTAAAGTAAGAATTAATCACCATTTAGCCTCTTTAATTATATTTTGTTTCCTTAAGTACTATTAACGTTACTAGTGAAGGTTAATTCATAAATTGATTTATGAACTTCAGCTCAATAACCTTTTAGTTCCAAAAGACAACCCTTAAGAGAACCATTATTCAATTCCTTTCGGAAATGTATAGATTCCATGTATGTATATTATGTCCCCAACCATTTACATAAATGAGTTCCCAAAACAAAAGTTTTCAGCCTGATCATTTTTGACAAACCATAATGAGTGAATCAAAGAACTCATATGATATAAACATGAGTTCATAATAACTTCAGCATTAACATCAATTTGTATATGATCATCTTATTGATATGTTTAATTAATACTTATAAAGTAAACGATATCATTAAGTATTAATAACATATTGGGTCTCATTCATGTATAACCACTTTATACAAAGTACCTCCACTTAGATGTCCAACTACATCAGTAATTCGGATCTAGATTACATGTATTCATAATACTAGTATTAATAACATATTGAGTCTCGTTCATGTATAACCACTTTATAAAAAGTACCTCCACTTAGATATCCTACTACATCAGTAATCCCGATCTAGATTACATGTATTTATAATACTAATGAACCATACTTACAGTATTTAATCCAAAGATTCCATATAACTTTGTTTTACTGCAAATTGTTTAAATTCGTTTCCTACAATCTTAATCCTCTTGTACCAATACAAGATTGTAGTTACAATAACGAATTTGGGAATTTTATGATATTCATATAATATTATTCTAATAATAATAATAATAAACAAACAATATATGCAAAAATTCATTTCAATTATTTATTTCATAAAACATTGTTCAAAACATATGCTTTAAAGGGCACTAATCCCAACAAACACCCATTTAACAACCTCCCAATGATCTTTCCCTGGGTTTGCCATATAACGACTCACCATGCTTGCAGCATAGGCCAAATCTAGTATTGTGCACACCATGGAATACATAATACTCCCAATTGCACTACCATGTGGAACTTTAAGCATCTCTGCCTTATCCTCTTCAGTAATGGATGATTGAGCATAAGATAGCTTAAAATGAGAGGCTATAGGTGTTATAACCTGCTTGCACGCTGCCATGTTGAACTTCTCTAACAATTTCATGACACATCCTTGTTGAATGATGAACGGTTCACCTTTCTTCTTATTCCTCAATATCTCCATGTCTATAGAATCTTCTTGGCTGCTCCAAGATCTTTCAATTCAAATTCAGAACTTAACTTAAGCTTCTGAATTTCAACCATGCTAGTTGAAGAAATTAGCATGTCATCTACATAAATTAGTAGAAACACCCCCAAGCTACCTTCTATCCACTTCATGTACACACAATTTTCATATGAACTTCTTATACACTTGTTTCTCTGCATATCATCAAAGCTCAAATACCACTGTTGCAGAGACTGTTTTAAACCATATAAGGATTTCTGCAACAAATACACCTTGTTCTCACTCCCATTTTGTATGAAGCCTCTGGGTTGAACCATATAAATCTGCTCTTCAAGATTTCCATGTAAAATAGTTTTTTTTACCTCCATCTATTCTAGCTCCATATCAAACTGAGTGGCCAAAGCCAGCAACACCCGTATAGACGTGTGTTTAATCACATGTGAGAAAACTTCATTAAATTCTATTCCTTTTTACTGCGTGAAACCCCTAGCCACAAATCTAGCTTTAAACTGTGGCTTACCAACTCCTATATTATCCTCTTTTTTCTTGTAAATCCATTTACCACTCACTAGTTTCTGCCTTTGAGGTTTATCAACAATTATCCATGACTTATTCTTATGCAAAGAGTCCATCTCCTATTGCATAGCCAGCTGGCATTCTTCTTTCTTTTTGCTTCTAACAACTTCTTCATATGTTTTTGGTTCTTCATCTTCAAGTTCTTTACTTGTAAGAAAAGAAAAATGAAATTAGACTTGCATAGTCGTACCTAACCCGGGGCAATTCTTGGCCTCCTGGTTCTGCACATTCCAATTGATAATCCATCAAGTCATTTTGATAATTTTCTGCATGTTCTTCCTCCTGGTGTTCCACCTCAATTCCAGTTGTTCTACACTTCTTAGCTCTCGCATCTAGCTTTCCCTGCTTGACACGGGAATATGCAACACAACCAAAGAGTTCTAGGTTGTCATAACTTGATGGCGATCATGTCCATAACTCTTCTCGGATTTTGAAATTAATGGCAGCAGATGAACAATAATTAATCAAGTACACGACTATGTTGACAACTTCTCCCCAAAACTTCTTCGACATATTTGCACTCAAGAGCATACATCTAACTCTTTCCAAAATGGTCCTGCTCATACGTTCTGCGAGACCATTTTGTTGAGGTGTGTGAACCACAATCTTGTGACAAATCATCCCTTCTGCCTGACAAAACATGCTGAAGGCATCATTGAGATATTCCAATCCATTCTTTGTCCTTAGCTTCTTGACCTTCTTCCTTGTCTGAACCTCTACGATCTTCTTCCCCAGTTTGAATTTCTCAAATGCTTCATCTTTGGATTTCAAGATATACACCCCAACCTTTCTTGAACAATCATCAATGATAGACATGAAAATCTACCACCCCTAGAGATTCATTCTTTGATGGCCTCCATAAGTCTGAATGGACATAGCTTAATATCTCCCTTGTAGTAAAGGATGAATTTTGAAACTTAACCCGTGTAGCTTTACCATAAACACATCTCTACCAACCCACGTTCACTAACATGTCCAAGCCTTCTGTGTCAGAGTTGTGATTTGGCAAGTTTGAATCAGCCACTACTGCTGTAACTCCAACGATTGTGCTACCCTATAATATGTATAACCCATGGCTCCTTATACCTTTCATCACAACCATAGACCCTTTTGAGACTTTTAATACACCATCAAAATATTTATAGCTAGAACCGTGTTGATCCAACGTTCTAAGAGAAATGAGATTCCTCTTTAACTCTGGAATATGTTTAACCTCAGTAAGCGTCCTCTCCATTCCATCATGAGTCTTGTTCCTTATTGTTCCAATTCCCACAATCGTGCATGGCTTCCAAGCAACACTTGACCACCATCAACCTTTGTGTAGCTTTCAAACAAATCCTTATTAGGTGTCATGTGAAATGAACACCTGGAGTCCATAATCCATTGCTTATCTGAGTTGTTCAGGTGAAACAACTAGAACATCAACACTTTCGTATCCTTCCTCAAGGGTTGCAGCACTCACTTGCTCGATCTCCTTCGACTTGCCATCATTATTTCTTTTAGGACATAACCTCCTTATACACCCCTCTTCATGACAATGATAACATTTTACTTTCCTGGCTCCTCTAGATTTTGATCTAGACTTATTTCTACTTCAATGCTCCCTTCTATATGCTCTTCCTCATACAACTAGTCATTCCCCTGTTTTCTCCTTTAACTCATTTTTCGGTTGTAAATATTTTGAATTCAAAGCACCAACAACTTCTCCCAAAGAGATAGTCTCGCTGCCTTGCTTCAAAATATCCACAAAAGTCTCACAAGGTTTTGGCAATGAGTGTAAGAGGACTAGCGCCTTGTCCTCATCATCATACTCAACCTGAATATTTTCTAGATCTAGATAAAGTTTATTAAACTCGTCTATATGCTCTCGTAAATATTTACCTTCGTGCATCTTGAAAGTAAAGAATTTTGCCTTCCAATACAATCTATTTGACAGGTTCTTTGTCATGTTCAAGCTCTCCAACTTCAACCAAATTTCAGCAGCTGTCTTCATCTTAGAAACCTCCTTTAGCACCTTATCACCCAAACATAAGATAAGATTATTATAGGCCGTCTTCATAATCTCTTTCTTTTTTTTTTTTCCTCTGGGTATGTCTTAGGCATTTGAGCATCCCCTAAGAGTGCTTCATCAAGGCTGAGATTCATAAGCAATGTTGTCATCTTCATCTTCCACAATGAGATATCGTTTGACCCATCAAACTTTTCAATATCATGCTTTGATGTTGAAACAGCCATAATGACCCCACCCCAGTGTCAAACACCTTTGAAACCAAATTTCAACGAGCAATGGCAGAGAATTAACAAGGAGAATGAACTTGGCTCTGATACCACTTTGTTATGCAAAACAAAACCAAAACTAGTTCACAAACTCACCAAAAAAAATAGACACCAAACACCACGCAAACCAGCTGAAATTATAGCGGAAATAAAAGAATTAACACCAGGAATTATACTGGTTCAAGTCACAATGTGTGACTCTACATCTAGTTTATGAGCTCAAGCAAATCCATTATGAATGGTCAACGATTACAGCCTAAAACACACTACTGAGTTTCAGCTAATTACAAGACTATGTATCAAGGAGAAAGAAAGGAAACAAGACAATACTATACTTCCCTTTTTCTATCATCCCCTTTTACTACTTTCCCTTTCTTCCTTTCTCTCCAATTTCCATATTCTTCTTTATTTCAAAAGAAATACAATCTTTGACTTTACACCTCATTACAACTCAAATAATTAAATAAGGAAATCACAGCTGCAGAAGAAACGACGCCCATTGTTTTGACATTCAAAGCGCATGTCAACATTGAGATAACAGCAACACCTTAAGTTGAATCACTCATCCACAAAATGTCGATTTGATTATTAACTTTTTTGGAATTTGGTTAAAGAGACTTTGAATCTTCAAATGTTAGTTTGGTTGCCGAAGTTACTATTATTTTTCTATAAAATTGCTAGAAAAAGTGAGAAATTCTGAAGTAAACTCATAAGTTGACTTCCTAAAACCGAAACCACTTGGCCCTTGTTTAACATTTTTCAATGCAAAGTTTATATCTTAAAATATAGCTAGTTGTTTCTTGCCACCCCAATCCCCCATGGTCAAATTTGAGATTTCCACGAAAGTCAACCATGATTGATCCATAATATTGTACCCTTTCCCATAAAATAATCATTTGCATAATTGCTTTGGAGCCAATTATTTATCCCTTTATAAGCGATATCTATAAAGAGTACGAAAAAGGGAACAAATGTCAACTTTTTCTTCTGATAAAAGACAAAACAACAAAAACAAAAAGTATAGACTTGCACGGTTCAACCAAAAGAATTCTTGACAGATATTTGGCCATTAAAAGAAAGAAAAACCAATTGGGTTGTTGGTTTTAGAGAGATTAAAAGGCTGCTTTTTTTTTTTCATTCTTGGTGTCAACTTTGTGTTTATGAGAGATGAGAAGCCTCTTAGTTGTTATTATCTCTGTGTTATGTCACTTTCTGCTGATTTTTGATTACTCTTCTTCGTATCCTCTTTGTACTAATAAGAGTAAGTTTTCTTGGTAGTTTCTTTACATGTTTTTAGTTAGATTTTTTCAGTTTCCACTTTTTGCACTATTTTTTTGCTTCATGTCTTTTGATTGAGTTTGAGCATGCTTTTTTGGAACAGAGTCACCCTTCATCACAAACACCACACTGAGTTTCTGTCAATATGAAGGTGGTGCTTGTTGCAACTCCAGTGATGATATGCAGATAAGGAATGAGTTTAAAGCCATGAACATCTCTGATTCTGGCTGTGCTTCCCTTCTGAAATCAGTACTTTGTGCGGTAAGAGGTTCATCCCTGTTTCTTATTTGATTTGATTAAAATTAATTGTGCCGTGAAATACTTCCATATGGTTTAGAAAAATTCAATGTGTCGACCCTGTCATTATATGGTGCCTTTATTATGCTTGGGCAGAAATGTGATCCATTTTCCGCAGAGCTATACAGAGTTGAATCAGTAACTCGAAAAGTTCCTGTTCTTTGCAACTCAACCATTTCAGCAGACTCATCACCGTCAAGGCATAACTTAACTGACTTTTGTTCAAATGTTTGGAACAAATGCCAAAATGCATCTTTAGTGAATTCGCTCTTTGGATCACAAGGTGGATCATCACTTAACTCTACTTCCAAATTGTCTGATATGTGGAAGTCAAAAAACACTTTCTGCAATACATTTGGAGGTTCTTCTGAGGCTGGCTCAGTGTGTTTTGATGGTGAGCCTGTGTCACTAAACAACAGTGGAGTTTCAAGTCCCCCAAGTGGTATGTGCCTTGAGAAAATTAGCAATGGATCTTATCTCAACATGGTAGCTCATCCTGATGGATCGAATCGAATATTCTTATCCGACCAACCAGGCAAAATATGGCTGGCAACTGTCCCAGAAGAAGGATCAGGAGAAGTATTGGTGATTGATGAACTAAATCCCTTCCTAGATTTAACTGATGAAGTGTTATCTGATACTGAGTTTGGGATGATGGGATTAGCTTTTCATCCAAAATTTCGAGAGAATGGCCGTTTCTTTGCCTCATTTAACTGTGATAAGGTCAAATGGCCACAATGTTCAGGAAGATGTTCTTGTAACTCAGATGTGGGATGTGATCCAGCTAAGCTGAGCTCTGATAATGGAGCAGAACCATGCAGATATCATAGTGTCGTAGCAGAGTTTAGTGCTAATGGTAACACATCTTTTGATTTTGTTTTTTCTTTCAAAGAGTTCTGTTTCAATTATCAGCGAGTGATCCTTATTAAAAATGTTTTGGCCTGTATTTCAGGTACTGGTGCCAAACCACAAGAAGTGAGAAGAATATTCACTATGGGACTTCCATTTACTTCCCATCATGGTGGTCAGATTCTATTTGGACCAGAAGATGGTTACTTATACTTCATGATGGGAGATGGTGGAGGTATAGGTGACCCTTACAACTTCTCTCAGAACAAGAAATCTTTGCTTGGAAAGATTATGAGGCTTGACGTAGACAGCATACCAAGTGAGTAATATCACTCAAAATTTCTGTTTCCCCTAGAACACCCCTAGCCAATGTACATTAACCAAGTTTAAACTACATTGATATGATGTTACTATAGAGTGAGAATTTTTTTCTCCCTCAAATTTTTCCCTGGTAATCATTTGCAGGTGCATCTAAAATTTCTGAATTAGACCTATGGGGAAATTACACTGTTCCTGTAGACAATCCATATTCACAAGACAAAGAATTACAGCCTGAAATTTGGGCTTTGGGATTTAGAAATCCTTGGAGATGTAGTTTTGATCTAGAAAGGCCTTCTTACTTCCTCTGTGGTGATGTTGGCCAGGTTGGATTCTCCCACTGATTATAGCTTTGTCAAAAAAGTTTATTGCTGCTATATTGTGATCCTTTTCAATTATGTGATGCTAACTCAAGTAGTGGGTACCATGTTTGGCTATGGAATCCTATCTTAAGTAACTTCAATAACACTTTCAAGTCTTGATCTTGTAGGAAGACTTCGAAGAGGTCGATATAGTGACCAAGGGAGGAAACTATGGATGGCGTGTGTTCGAGGGTCCATTCCTATACAATCCACCAAAGTCTCCTGGAGGAAATACATCTTCTAGTGCCATTAAGCCAATTTTCCCTGTAATGGGATACAATCACTCTGAGGTCAACAAGGCTGAAGGATCAGCTTCCATTACAGGTGGTTACTTTTACCGCTCCATGACTGATCCATGTATGTATGGAAGGTAAGCTAACCAAATATTCTATTCTCTTCTCTTTCTTTCTACCTTTTAACATGTCCTATATGAAACACATACTGAGGCGATGAAAATGACTTCTTCTTCTACTTGCAGATACCTTTATGCAGATTTATATGGTTCTGGTATGTGGGCAGGAGCAGAAAATCCAAAAGATAGTGGGAACTTCACAAGTACTAAAGTTCCAGTGAATTGTGCTCCGGACTCTCCTATTCCATGTAGTGATGAGTTTGGAAGGTCAGTCTCTGGACTTGGTTTCATATTCTCTTTTGGTGAAGATAACAGGAAAGACATCTTTATCTTGTCAAGCAATGGTCTGTATAGGGTTGTTAGACCTAGTAGATGCAGCTACATATGCTCAAGTGAGAATGCTACTACTCCTGTTCGTCCAAGATCCCCTCCTCAATCTCCTCATTCCTCTACCGGTACCCGGTTGAGAAATTCGATGTTAGAGCTGCTCTTCTTCTCCATTACATCATTTTTTTTTCTTCGGTTTTTCTTAGTTATCTAAAGTATCATATCTGTTTGAAACTTGTTCTTTTGGCTTGAATTGTATCATATTGGAAGGTCATGGTTTTTTTGTAAAACCAAGTTTCAGAATACTAAATATTTGATAGAGAGCTCAATAATGTTACGACACATAGAGAACTAGAGATTGAGTATTAAATCAGGAAGTTGCATTCTTTTTAATTTTTTATATATAACACATCACAAAGCTTGTCAAGGAAAACACATAATTTAGTCAATACAAAGTTAGGGTTTAATTCGTTAACCAAGCACAAGCCAAGACAAGTGAATATATATATTTATGCTAAGGCATTGCTTGCTTTCTGCTCCTTATAAACCATGATTTCCTTCATTAGATCTCCATACTGTGAAATGAAATGACCTTGTAAGTTGTAACAAGTACATGGCAGTTGGGCAGATCCAATAAGCTCATATACAGCATATAAGAATTTTTAAATCAAAACTCGGATACATCAATCCTAAAAAAGGAGTCAACAAAATGAAAATTGTATAGAAAGAAAGTTCTAAGATAAATATGATTATTATCATTGATAGATTTTAAAACTCAAAGATATAAAAAATTATCTAATGGAAGTCTCGTCCAATTTTACAATAATTTTGTTAGAATTTTTGGTCTTCATTAAACATCTATACACATCAGCAAAGTTACGTTTTTTTTCCAGTCTTGTCTACCATTTCACCAGATGCGTCTGCAGTTATTTCTGGTATTTTTAAGTTAGATGACAGTTGTAAAACCCCCTATAAATAAGCCTTATTATCTCAGTTGTTAAGGGTGAGATAAGAGTACAGATTTCATTTGTAAAAATAGGAGCTATTTTCAGAGAGAGAAAGAGAGAGAACTTGAGAGAGAAACACTTGGGTCTTGAGTGCGAGATTTCTTTGTACATGGTCAAGTGTACTTGGGGTTTTGCTTGGGTTCAAGGCATTGTAATCCATCAAGTGTAGAAGTTCTCTAGTGGTGACAAGTTGTAATCTTCATTGCTGTTTCATAGTGCAGAGAAGAACATCCCAAGGGGAGTTCAAAGAGGATGTAGGCTCAAGTTATTTGGGCTGAACCTCTATAATTCTTGGTATTGATTTTATTGTGTTTTTTCTTGCTGATTTTCCTATAGAATTTGTGCATGTTGTGTCTACTGGTTTGTTGATTTTGTGATTGTAGATGAAACTGGTGTGAGGAAGGTGAATTCCCTAACAGTGGTATCAAGAGCCAGGTTCATTGGCAAAGTTTAGCTTCAAGATCAAAGGTGACAAAGAAGGGAAGAACTGGCTGAATCAAGTTCTTCATTAGAAAGTGACACAGAAAAAGTTTCAGTCAAGAAAGAAGTCCAAGAATCGAGTTCGAAGGTTCAAGAATCTGTTCAAAGTCTCTTGGATTGGAGTTATTACAACAATATGAGTAATATGAAGCTTGAAATAGAGAGGTTTGATGGTAATGGAGATTTTAGAATTTGGAGAAGGAAGATTAAAGGAATGTTGGCTTCTCAAAAGTTATTGCGTGTTCTTGAAGATCCCATTTCATGGCCTGAAGGTACTACAAAAGATCAAAAAGAAGAAATGCTCGAATCAGCCATTGGGATTATGATTTTTCATTTGTCGGACTCCATCATTCGAATGGTTGATAAAGAAGACTCTCCATCCACGATTTGGAAGAAACTAGATGAGTTATTTCAGCAAAAGACTCTCACCAACAAAATCTTTCTTAAGGAAAGAATCCTTGTTTTTAAGATGAGCAGTAGCAAGAGTTTGGAGCAGAATTTGGATGAGTTCCTAAGGATGAACATTGAGTTGGCTAACTCATGAGAAGGAGAAGCATTAAGTGATGAAAACCAAGCAATTATCATTTTAAATTCTCTGCTTGAATCGTTTAAGGAGATCAAAAAGTGCTATCAAGTATGGTCGTACATCAATTACTTTAGAAGAAGTAGTTTCAGCATTGAAATCAAAGGATTTATAGTTAAAATCATAAAAAACTTCTTCACCAAACCTTGGAGAAAGCAACTACGCAAGGGGTCGATCACCACACAAAAACTCAAATGGCTATCATGGTAAAAGGTACAGCAAGAGCAGAGGTAGATCTAGTTCCAGAGGTCCAAACAATTCAAGGGCATGTTTTCATTGTGGCAAGCTTGGTCACATGAAGATAGATTGTTATCTCTGGCTCAGAAAACAAAAGGGCAGGAGTTCCGTCTGTGAAAGTGCTAGATCCATCTACGAGGGAAAATCTGAACATATGGATTCAGCAAATATTGGAAAAGCTTGCAATGATGTTGAAGCTTTAATTGTAGCAACAGGAGAAAATGAAAAAGATTGGATCTTGGACTGTGGGTGTTCATACCATATGACTTTCAATAAAGAATGGCTTCAAGATTTCAGAGAGTTGAATAGTGGTAAGGTTATTATGGGGAATAATCAATCTTGCCAAGTAACTGGAATAGGCTCAATCAACATCAAAATGTTTGATGGTGTCATTTGAACATTGAAGAATGTCAGGTATGTTCCTAATCTGTCTAGAAATTTAGTTTCACTAAGCATGCTTGATGATGCAGATTATACAGTAAAAATAGAGCGTGGAACCATGAAGATTTGTAGAGGTTCAATGGTAGTTCTTAAGGGAATTAAGAAGGACTCTCTATACTACCTAATTGGTGAAACAGTAACTGGCAACAATAATTTAGCTGAGGCACTAGAAGATCACAAGGCAATCCTATGGCATAGGAGGCTTGGTCACATAAGTGATAAAGGCTTGCAAGTGTTAAAGCAACAAAGCTTACTTGGAAAGGATAAGGTGAGCAAGGTAGATTTTTGTGAGAATTGTATCTTGGGCAAACATCACAGATTGGCTTTCAAAGTTGGGCAACACAATTCAAGGGGCATACTTGAATACCTACATGCAGACTTATGGGGTCCGGAAAAGACTCCAACAATTGGAGGTAACAATTACTTTCTTTCTATTGTAGATGATTTTTCTAGAAAAGCATGGGTGCATTTATTGAAACATAAAAATGATGCATTTGAGGCTTTTAAAAATTGGAAAATTCTTATGGAAAATCAAACAAATAGGAAGATTAAAATATTGAGGACCGATAATGGATTAGAATTTTGCAATGAGATTTTTGACTCATATTGTAGAGAGAATGGTATTCAAAGACATAGGACTGTGAGATTAACTCCTCAACAAAATGGGGTGGCTGAAAGAATTAGCCGAACACTACTTGATAAAACTAGATTTATGATGATTAGTTCAGGTATACCCAAGGGATTTGGGGGGGAAGCTATAATGACAGCTGCATATCTAGTAAATAGATGTCCTAATACAACTATAGAGTTTAAGACACCTGAAGAAAAATGGTCAAATAAACCACCAAACTTGTCTTACTTAAGAGTATTTGGGTGTGCTGCTTATGCACATCAAAGAGAGGGTAAATTAGATCCTAGAGCAGTTAAGTGTGTATTTTTGGGTTACCCACAGGGAACTAAAGGTTACAAATTATGGGTTAAAGAAAACAAAGGTTACAAAATTATAATCAGTCGTGATGTTATATTTAAAGAATATTGTTTTCCTTGTTTATCTCAAACTAATATTCCTACAGGTCAAGAACAAAATAACACTAACAATGCAGGTACAGTAGAGACTTCAGTTCAGATGGAAACAAAAGCACCCAACACAAATCAGGTGGAAGAAAATAAGATTCAGACCCCAACTCAAACTCCAGCTGAAATGCAACCAGAACAAAGTGTAGATGCATCTGAAATTCATGCAGATCCGACTGCGTCATATCAGCTTGCAAGAGACAGAGTCAGGAGAGAACCAAAAACAGTCCAGAAGCTTACACTTACAGCGTGGGATGACATGATAGCTTATGCACTGATGTCTGCACTTAAGTTAGCTAATTCAGAACCCAACTCATATGAAAAGGCGATAAAAGGTTTAGATTCAAAGCATTGGATTGATGCTATGAAGGAGGAGATGAGGTCTTTGTACGAGAATGATACTTGGACGCTAGTTAATAGACCTAAAGACAAGAATGTAGTGGCATGTAGATGGTTATTCAAAGTAAAAGAAGGCATGAATGATCAGGAACCAGTGAGATACAAAGAAAGGTTGGTTGCTAAGGGCTTCACTCAAAAGGAAGGAGTGGATTTTACAGAGATTTTCTCACCAGTCATTAAATATAAAACCATAAGAATCATGTTATCTTTGGTTGCCCAGTTCAATCTGGAACTTGACCAGATGGATGTAAAAACTGCATTTTTACTTGGTGACTTAGAAGAGACTATTTACATGGAGCAACCAATTGGGTTTGAGATATTCAAAGGGCAAGATAAAGTTTGTTTGCTCAAGAGATCGTTGTATGGCCTCAAGCAATCACCTCGCCAGTGGTATAAACGTTTTGATGGGTTCATGATAAAGCATGGTTTTCAAAGAAGCTACTATGATCATTGCCTCTACTTCAAAGGACAACAATTCAAAGATGTTGAGTATCTACTATTGTATGTGGATGATATGTTGCTGATTAGTGACAAAAGGGACAAGCTGAATAAATTGAAGGCTCTTCTCAAAACAGAATTTGAAATGAAGGATTTGGGCATGGCTACAAAGATTTTAGGTATGGAGATCAAGAGAAATATGGATCAACATACCATCTTCATCAGTCAAAAGTCTTATGTTGAAAAGGTTCTAAAAAGGTTTTCTATGAAGGGTGCTAAAGCTGTCAAACAGCCATTGACAAGTCAACATCAGCTTACAAATGTTGAGTGTCCTAAAACTGAGTTTGAAAGGGAAGATATGGCCAAGGTACCTTATTCTAATGTTGTTGGAGCTATAATGTATCTAATGGTTTGCACTAGGCCTGATTTACCACACTCGATTAGTGCTCTAAGTACATACATGGCAAATCCCAGAAGAATCCATTGGGATGCTATGAAGTGGTTGCTGCGTTATTTGATTAATACTACTAGACATGGGTTGGTGTACAAGCGGCATCTTAATCAAGTGGAAATCAGTGGGTTTGTAGACTCGGATTATGCTGGAGACCGAGACACTAGAAAGTCTACTACAACCTATTACTTTCTAGTAAGTGGGAATTGTGTGAGTTGGAAGTCTCAACTACAATCTGTAGTTGCACTTTCAACTACTGAAGTTGAGTACATGGCTGCTACTGAAGCAATCAAAGAAGGTATTTGGATTCAAGGTCTTCTAAAAGAGCTACAAGTGTTCAAAGGAAAAGTTACAATTTTTTTAGATAGTCAAAGTGCCATACATTTGTGTAAGAATCCAGTATTTCATGAGCGGACTAAGCATGTGGAGATCAAGTATCACTTTATTCGTGACAAGGTCACTGAAGGTGTAATCAATGTCGAAAAAGTCCCCACAGAAGAGAACCCTGCTGATGCTGGAACTAAGATATTGCCATTGAGCAAGTTTAATTACTGCCTAAGCTTGCTCGAAATTGATCATGGATGATAACTGATGGCTGAACTGGGATCCTTGGGAAGTTATGTTTATCTCTGCAATCCATGTTTAATGAAGACCAAGGTGGAAATTTGTTAGAATTTTTGGCCTGCATTAAACATCAATACACATCAGCAAAGTTACATTTATCTTCCAGTCTTGTCTACCATTTCGCCAGATGTGTCTGCATTTATTTCTGGTATTTTTAAGTTAGATGACAGTTGTAAAACCCCCTATAAATAAGCCTTATTATCTCAGTTGTTAAGGGTGAGATAAGAGTACAAATTTCATTTGTAACAATAGGAGCTATTTTCAGAGAGAGAACTTGAGAGAGAAACACTTGGGTCTTGGGTGCGAGATTTCTTTGTACATGGTCAAGTGTACTTGGGGTTTTGCTTGGGTTCAAGGCATTGTAATCCATCAAGTGTAGAAGTTCTCTAGTGGTGACAAGTTGTAATCTTCATTGCTATTTGATAGTGCAGAGAAGAACATCCCAAGGAGAGTTCAAAGAGGATGTAGGCTCAAGTTATTTGGGCTGAACCTCTATAATTCTTGGTATTGATTTTATTGTGTTTTTTCTTGCTGATTTTCTTATAGAATTTGTGCATGCTGTGTCTACTGGTTTGTTGATTTTGTGATTGTAGATAAAGCTGGTGTGAGGAAGGTGAATTTCCTAACAAATTTCATCCATTACTAATTATGGATAGCTATAGAGTTGAGTAAGGGCTAATTTGGTGTAGCTTTAAAAAGCTAAAAAATGTTTTTTTTTTTAAGTTGTGCAATAAAATTGTTTGATAAAACTCCTTATTAAAGAATTTATACAAAAGCTACAGCTAAAAAGTAAAGCTCACACAACACGACATTTAGAAAAGTTAAACACTGCTTTTTGAAAATAAAAGTGTTTTTTTTAATCTAAATGTATTACTTATGTATTATATATATTACTCAAAATAAAAATATTTAGAAGAAATTAATATGATTAGAAAAAAAATAATAAAATAAAGGGTAGGCAACTATTTGATTCCATGTGTTTTTGTAAAAAATTTGAAATCATACATATTTGGTATCCTAAACTCAAATTTAATTGATAAAATTTTATCAATTTAATCAAACTGCTCTCAATTATATGAGTTTCAAACTCAAATTTAATTACTTAATTACATATAACCGATGACAGATTGAACATATTGATTAAATTTTATTTATCAAATCTGAGTTTAGGGTATTAAATATGTATGAGTTTAAAATATAGGGTACCATATAAGCATTGTTGAAAAAGATGATACTAAAACGATACTTAGCAAAAATACAGTGTACCAAATAAGTAAATTCCCTAAAATAAAAATAATTACAAATTAAATTATAAAATATTTTTATAATTTATTAGTATTAGATATTTTGAAATATTTTTTATTTTAGTAATTTTATATTAGCAAACTACTTTAATTATAAAGTTTATACTACACTAAACTTTTATTTTGGGTAAATACTCATTTGGTACCCTGTGTTTTATCGAAATACAAACTTAGTACTCTATGTTTTTAATAATGATCATTCGATTCCCTCTGTTTGCAAATCCTACATATTTTGGTACCCTCTTGTCAACATATTTTTTAAATATGACCAGATTACCCCTGTCCTAATGTATTAATTTCTTTTGGAGTATTTGCGGTATAAATATCTAATATTTTTGATCTCATACACTTATATACCCATTATTTTTTTTCGACGGGTAAACTACCTAACGTTACGTTTTGGTTGGTTCCGTGACTACCAAGTCCGTTAAGTGGACATGGCGGACATGTGGAGTTACTTTCCTTTATTTATTTGCTTAAACACAAATATAATTACAAATAACATTTTAAAAACTTAACCGACATTTGAAAAATAATTAATAATAACAATAAAATTAAAAGAAGGTCTATCCAATTACCCATTAAAAAGCCTAAATACCCAATAAAGGATTGGCCTCACACGAAGAAGTTAGATGGAGCCGAAGGTTGAAGACGACGCTGTAAATCTACGTGCCTTCAACGAACCATCATAGGTCCTGCAATGGCAGATGAATATTCTTCTTCATCTCACAGAAGCCCTCGTAGCAATTGGCATAGAGGGACATCGCGCAGTAACTCAGTGACAAAGAAGTCTTTTTTGAAATCAAAGGTCCCAGCAATTGTGATTGTGGGGTACCATGGGTTGAGAGAACTTCATGGACATACACTACTCCTGGGAGAAGGTTCATTAGTTGCTTCAAGCTGAGAGTAAGTTCAATGTCTACATTTTTTGTTAATTTACTTTTATTAATTTAGTTTTGTTGATTTATTTTTTGTTGAACTTTCAGTCAGAGGGTGAGTGTAATTTTTTTGCCTGGGTTGACCCTAAAATTTGTGAAAGATCAAAGCAAGTCATACTGGACTACTTAGAAAAATCAGGCAGTTGGAATATGAGATTATCAGAGAACTAGTAGAGATTATGGAACATGAACGCATAATTCAAGGACCAATGGCATGTGGAACTTGCTTTTTGAGGGATCAAGTTGCTGGCAATGTAGGCTTTGTCTAGATTAGTGATATTATGAAAATATTTTTTCTTGTAGTTGTGGTTGTGCTTGTAATGTCTGTTTGGTTAAATAATTGAGATGTAAATCGGTGGGTGGTTGTAGTGGACAGTATATGAGGCATGGCAGTTATGTTTATCAGGAAAAGAAGTTGTATTTTGTAACTGTATGTCAAGTTTTGTTATATGAATGAAGGATTGCATAGTGAATTGCCTACATTTGTACTTGATTAATTTTTTTACTTAATACTTTTAGCACAAATCTAACAAGATGCACAAACATTCTAAACATCACAAAATCTACATAAACATCTAACAAGCTGCATAAACATTATAAACATCACAAAAGATGCATAAACATCATAAAAATTCTAATAAGTTGTCCAAATAAGCTACATACACCATCCTCTAGGGTGTCTTAACATTACACAAAATAACAGAAACATAAAAGCAAGTTCACATTCATGCCAGAATGACATTTACAAAAGGTGACTAAACATCACAAAAGAAACATCATTTATCTAAACATCATCCCTGTTGCTGTTGACTTGCAGAGGCTTCTTCCTTTGCTTTATGTTTCTTCCTTCTCTCATTTCTTTTAATTGTCTCAAGTGTTGGGTTAGTCACTGGTGGTCTACCTCTCTTCTTTGGAACCTGGGCTTGCACTAGTTGAGAATAGTTGCATAAATTTTTGTAAATGGTATTAAAATATATTAAATCATAATAACTATTAGGCAAGAAGATTTTTCATGTACCTGATCAACAGATGAATTTTTACAAGTCACTTTAGAATGCCCTTTTTTTTTATTACAATTACTGCAATGATTTGGTTGGCCCTTCTTTGATTGTGTTTGTAGCATCAGGTGGTGGTTCATCATTACTTATGTTTATCTTTTTCTTTGGTTTGCTAGGTGGCTGAATTATCCCTGCATATGCAGCAATGTAGGCATCTTTTTTATACCAAGCATTTATGTAGTCCATCAATTCACATCCCGATGCCCAGATACAAGCCAAGGCATGTGGCCACCAAATCAACTACAAATGTTTTTGCCCCCATGTAAGTAACTTGGAACTTACCATTATCAACCAAGGTTGAATGACAATGTCTAGCCAATTTTGTATGTTTCTCAATAATGGTTAGAATCCTTCTATCTAGTGGAAGCATCCATTTTTTAACTTCCTCTCTTTTGGTGGAGAATCTGCACATCAACCAGAATCAGATCTTCTCTAATTGTGTTACAATTTGATTGTCTCTTGCAGGCATGATTACTGAATTAAAGCTTTCACAAAGGTTATTAAGAAGCATATCACATTTCACACTAACTCTGAGTTATGATTTGCTCCATTCTTTTGGGTCTTTCTTTAGCAACCACTAGTAAGCCTTTTCACCCACTTCTTTAATCTCATTCATTTTTTCGTGTAAAATCTGCAGATGTAGTTGCTAGTGCACAAGCCCATAGCATCTATTTAAGAAGCAAACCTAAATGCTCTTTTTTGAAGTTTGAATGTAGGTGATTGACACAGAACCTGTAATATTCGTTTTCCCGGAAGGGCAATTTCGTAATTTTCTCACTGTGTGCATCCTTGTCATTTTTTTGTTCTTTTCCTTTGATGAAATATTGGATATGTATGACTTCCAATGGAAATAAAACTCATAGTTTCTCATGTTTGAGTTTTTGTGGAATCACAACATGAGAATAATGTCAGGTGAATAAATAACGGTTCGGGTTAAGTTATTTATTTAATTAAAAAATATTATTATTATTATTATTATTATTATGAGCATAATAGTAATAATAATATGCTTAAAATTATTTTATCATATTATGTGTAATTTTTGGTTTGCCATAATATTAAATATTTGAATTTGCAAAAAGACCATAATACCCTCAAGTTTGGGATTGGTTCAAGGGGCATTTTAGAAACTTTACTTCTTCTATTTTAATATGATAAAATATTCATAAAGTTGGTCAAATTTTCGAATTTTAACTGATGATATCAGTTGAGGAACTTTAATTTATTTATTTTTAAAATAAAGAATTCCTTGAAAAGAGGGTCTTACCACTTTAAACGCTAACTTCTTTTGTTAACCTATTCTAAAACGTATTACCATGATAATCTGAAGGAAAGAAATTGTGGAAATAGTAAGGGAAGCAAAGGATCGAAGAGAGAGAGGGTAGTTATCGTTTTTTTTTAAAAAGAGAAGAAATTTTTGAGATCTTGCACTTGGGAAAAATCTGGGCAATAATGAACATTGTATAATCATTCTAGGGGAGGAAATAAACATTTTGAGTGTGGGAAATACATTTATAAAGCCTCGGATTGTGATTCACCATTTTTATCCAAGAAAATGCATATTCTTGGATAATTTTGGATTTAAGTGTGTTCAAGAGTGTATGGTGTGCGTGGTTGGTGACAAACAAGCTTAGGGGACTCCAAAAATCAGTTTTGACGTGAAGAAACAGGCTGAAATGGTCTAGAGCAAGAAAAACCAATTTTGAGCTCTATTGTTGGCGGTACTCCGGTGTTGGAGAAGAAGACTTTGACCAAGGCGGCTGTGGCGTAATTCTTTGTGTCTTAGAGTTGTTTTGGACTGCTGGAACACGTGTGGGAAGTTTCCAAGTGGTTTGGAACATTGGGGTAGCCGGAAACGAAAGAAACAACCTCGCCGGTGCCGAAGAAGACGACAACTCCAGCGAGAGCTCCAGCGAACCTGATCTGGGTATTTCCTGAGGTGTTTTTTTTTTTTTTTCGTTTTTTCAATCTTAAAAATTAGTACATTAATTTTAGAGCATTTTCCAATTGGCTTGATATTTTTCTGATTTTTCGTTGAATTATTATGATTTATTGAAGTTTAAATAAAGATTAATTATGAAAAATATTTTTATTGTTCAGAAAAATATGATTTTATGTTTCAATGATATCTGTATGATTTAGAATGGCCTTGCATGTTTATATTTAACTTTTAATCGTATTTGATAATTTTCATTAATTATTTTCTTTTAAATGTGTGATTTAAGAAAATAAATGTGGAAAATTATTTAAAGTATTCTAAAAATTTTGAGAATTTTTATATACGTTTAAAATGAGATTCTAAGGCTCTCTGTAATTTAATTCGAATTTGAATCATTTATGTAATTTACATGATTTAATTGGCTTATGTTATATTTTAAATATAGAAAATATTAATGCTACTGATCTGAATCCTAGGTAATTTTTGTGTATTACTGTAGGGTGTAGAAACTGATTTGTATAGTTAGATTCTATTTTTAATCAGTTAAGAATTTTTATTTAATTAATTAGTTTTTATATTAAATTAATTAAGAAAAAGAGCTATTTTGCCCAGAAAATTCTAAAATAATTTTTATAAGTTTATTTTGGATTTTGAAACAGTTATGTATGTCAGCTTGATTTTTGGGCTGGTTGTGTATTTATTTTTTATTATTTGGGTTTTATTTGAGAAATTGAGGAAAAATAATTTATAAATATTAAAAAATAATTTTCTGGTATTGTATGAGTCTTTGCTTATTATTTAGGGTTTTGGAAAGTTGGTTGTTAAATTTTGTTGTCATATGATAATCTTTATAAATTATTGAGTCTATTATGTAATTGTGATATTAAAGGGCATTTTGGTAATTTTCATATAAAAAGTATATATATGAATTCATGCGATACGTTATGAATTGTTTGTGCATGTGACATGATGTTTTTGAACCTTGTGAAAAATGATTTTAATTTACGTGTCATGCACGTTATAATTTCATGGTTAATTATTTCGACCATTAGGGTTTTGAAATAAAACCTTAACGCCTATTTTTATTTTTCCTGAATTTTCGCTGTGTAATTAGACGTCTAGGAGCTAGCGGTTGTCGAGGTGACGCAACAAGTGCTTCAAGACACGTCAGCGAAAAACGCACTGTTTAAGGTAAGAAGAGTGTACATCTATGCATAGGGTGTACGTTATGCATACAACCTTGTTTTCCTATTTGTTTAATTATGTAATTATATTGTGACTTGAATTGTTGCATTAGGTTGACTAGCATGAGGATAGTGCTAGGGATTTTAATTAGTAGACATGCTTAGATGATAGAGTAGGCGTGCTACAAGATTTTAGCTGCTTGTGTGAGTATAGCACTTGCAGGAATTATCTTGGGTGTGTATAACTCAAGATAATAGGATGCCACCACGGAACTGCCGAGTGTGAGTACAGCGCAGGTAGGGCAACGATGTCTCGAGGGAACAACCGAGTGTGAGTACAGCGCAAGCTAGACTAGGTGCCACTGTGGGAATGCCGAGTGTGAGTACAGCGCAGGCAAGGCAGATTACATTTCATGTCCGATCAACATGACTTGTTAGTATTTATGTGTGTGAGTGTAACACACATTATGTTAGTGTGATATGGTGTTTATAATATCGCACGATGATTATTATGCTTATGATGTTTATTTATGTTTAGTAGAAAGTTTATGTTTTCTGGTTTGGGGAGTTATGTCCTACATAACTCTTCTTACTGGGCGTTAACTCACGGGTACTCTGTGCGCAGGTAAAGGCAAAGTAAAGCACTGAGTGGTGCGGGCTCGAGGCATGGACGGAACATGTTAGAGGCTGGGCTCCAGTTATTTTATGTTTTTATAAATATATGTTATTGTTGACTGTGTTTTTAGCCAACGACGTGAGAACGTCAAATACGACAAGCCTTCAAGAGAATGTAAACGACAACATACAATTTTTTATCAATAAAAGTAAATAACATAAGATTTTATAGTGGTTCAGCCCCGATAGTCGGTAATAGCCTAATCCACTTAGAGATTATATTATCTTATTCACACTTAAGATCAGATGAACCAGTGTCAACTGAGTTTCTTAAGTATAAATAGTCCAGAATACAAAAAAGGGATTCTCTCAAGAAAAACACACTTTCTCTCTCTAGAACACAAATTAATTCTCAATTTGCCAAAATAAATCCCTTTACGATCCCATCAACCCTCTATTTATAGGCTTGGGATCCTCAATTGATATCCCCTTTAGATAGGGATATTTTATTATTCATATTATATTTAAATTACAAGAAATATTTAAAATACAACCGATTCCTCAATTTGAGTGAGGAATCAGAGATTCCCGGGTGCCCAGACCGATTCTTGCTGAAGTCGTTCCGGGGATTTTAACGTAGTCTCCTGGTCAAACACATGCATGTTGATTACATGCAAGTATTGGTCAGATATACTCCTCCAAGCTTTCCTTGGCTCAAGGTGATAATCGCATGGCTCTCCTCGGACCAAGGTCATGCAAACTTGGCTCTCCTCGGACCAAGGTGGTCCAAGCCAACTTCCTTGGCCTCTCACCTCAGATAGGTCCGAGGCAATCTTCTTGGCTTCTTACCTCGGATAACTTCAAGCAAACCTCCTCCAACTAAGGTCCGATCGGACCTTGTGTGGCCTTCTCCTCGGACCAAGGTGGTCCGAGCCAATCTCCTCTTGCCTTCTCCTCGGACCAAGGTGGTCCGAGCCACTCTCCTTGGCATCTCACCTCAGACAAGTCCGAGGCAACTTCCTTTGGCATTTCCAACTAAGGTCCGATCGGACTGTGTGTGGCCTTTCCTTGGCCAAAATCTAAGTCCATCTCTTGGCATGCATGGGACTTCCCCTCGGACTTGGTCCTAGCCAACCATCTTGGAGGCTCACCTCGGACATGTTCGAGCCAAACTTCTTGAAAGCTTACCTCGGATAGGTCCGAACCAACCACCTAGGTAGCTTACCTCGGACACGTCCGAGCCAAACACTTGGGAGGCTTACCTCAGACACGTCTGAGCCAAACACTTGGGAGACTTACCTCGGACACGTCCGAGCCAAACACTTGGGAGGCTCTCCTTGGATAGGTCCGAGCCAAGTACTCAGGGGCTTCTCAAGCTAAGGTCCGATCGAACCTGGTGCTTTTGTCCCTTGAGCCAAAGTCCAAACCCATCCTTTAAGCTCCTTAGACTTGATTTTGAACCAAACACTTGGGCTTCTCGGACAAGGGTCCGAGCCAAGCACCCTTCAACCCAAGTTCTCTCCTTGGGTGTATTTGGCTTGACCATGGCATCTCTCAAGCCGTCCAAATTTTTCACTGATGCACTGGGCTACTGCTAAGCCAGATCACGCAACTAATCCATGCCACGTGTCAATTTTACTGCCACATCATCCTTTTCAAAATTTGGGATAACATTTTCCCCCCAAGTTTATTATATGATACATTCACATAATAAACTTTTTCTCCAGTTGACGTCATTATAAAAAATAGTAACTGTTCAACTCCATGCAGCAGACCCGCGATCACTGCAAAAAACTACCCATGATCGTGGAGAGAATAAATAGTTTCGGAATGCGAAGGGTCTAAAAATAAACTATATACCCCACTTTTTCCCTTTAAATAACCCAACTTTACACACTTTTCTTCACACAAGCAAAAATCACATTTTCCAAAAACCTCTCATCTTCTTCTTTCCCCTTTGGCTGAAATCCCCAAGACTTCTCTTCTTCTTGCCGAAACTCCAAGAACTTCAAGGGAAGCTCTCCTTCTTCAAGCAATCTTCAAGCAAGCCAAAGGGTCTCCAACCTTGAGTAAGTCTTCTTTTCCATGTCTTTACATTGTTATAATTTTTCAAAATATTTCTAGGGAATCCATGCCATGGCCGAAACTTCTTATAGCTTTGCTTGTTCTTGAAGTTCTTATGAATGCTTGTACAATGTGTTAGCTTGTGGTTTTGATGATGTTTGTGGTATGGGTAACCTGAAATTACCTTTAATTTCATAGGAATTTCAAGAAAAATGGGCTAATTTGGCATGAATCATGAGTATGGGTTTTGGGGATTTTGATAGTATAATGGGTTTTCAAGAACATAATAAACACTTTTCATTTCCATGCTTTGATCTTGTTTTTGTATGTGTGAAATGAAGAAGTGTGTTTAAGATAGGGATTTTAGGGCTTTGCCCATTCAGTTTGGGTTTGAGGTAGGAAGAGTGTATAGTTAAGGGCTTTGCTCATATGGTTTGCCAAGAAAAATTATGGGCAAGTATGTGGTCCGATCGGACCACATTTTAACTTCCTTGGGAGCCCATGTCCGATCGGACATGGTGGGCTGTTGGTGGCTAGGACTCTTGGAGGCGTAAGGTGTGCTAGGCGTTGACTCGCTCGGACCTTGAGGCGCGCATCTCGTCGAACGAGCCGAGTAAGTACATCCGATTGGGCCATTGAAAATTCTGGGCAAGTATGTGGTCTGATCGGACCACACTTACCATTCTTGACTGCCCATGTCCGATCGGACACGTTGGGCTCGGACGCTCGAATGCCACAGCTCGAGCCGTGCGGCACGCCTCTCCTCGGGTGTGCTACGTCCGATCGGGTCTCTTGGGGACTTGGCGCTGGGCTCGCACGGAGGCAGTTTCCTTGGTTTCCCACGGCTGCTGAACGTCTCCTCGGTCGCACATTCTAGGGTGCATAGGCATCCGATCGGATGCACTTAGTCCTTGGCTTAGAATCCACCATGTGGTCAGATAGGACCACAACCACTCTCCTAGGCTTCGGCCTTCTTCAATTCCTTTTAAACGCATACCCAGCCCTTTGGCATGCACACACGCACACATAGGGAATCTAGCCTCATAGGAAAACTCCAAAATTTTCTATTTACATAGATTTTAGTGATCTTAAATACTTCAAGTACTTTTTAGGCACTCTTGGGTACTAAGATTATTTTTTCCCTTGTGTGCTATATTTTTATAACTTAGACAAACTTTTCTAAGTATAAAAATAAATTTTATTCTTGGTGAATTTTTTCTGTATGGTTACTTACCTCCCCATGTTTTATTCATTTTTGTAGATGAATCGTTCTGACTATAGGGGAGGTGACAACCATACGGACTCCGATACATCCATCCTGCAATCAATCGAGACTCCTCTAAATAGCGATTCCTCACCAAACTCGTCCACCGGTTGTACTCCAGAGGACTGCCTTCGGCGCTTCAAGCAGATCCTCCCTCGCTCAGCTTTGTATCTCCTCCACGAGGAATAGTTCCTTCAACAAGTTTCTCAGTCGACGATGAGGGTGAAACAATCCAATAGACTTCCTTAGGAACATGATCCACAGGTTGCCCGCAGGGCGGTGCAGAAGGTGGTAAAGCGCAGTCACGCTCGCACTGCCACAACTTTAGAAAAACCTTCTCAAAAATTTGCTACCGCGATCCAGGACTTGGCTGTTCAGATGCCACGTAAGGAGGGAGAAGAAGAACCTTCCTGGTTCATTGCCGAAGCTTCAAAGCTTAATCCCGCGTTGTTCCAAAAACACATTGAAGCTTTGGGCTTGAGCGAGGAAAACGTGATATGTCCGGGCTCTCATCAAAGAGCCAATAGGCCTGGTGGAACATACTGCGCCTAGTCCAGGCACCATGTGCACGCCGGAGCGACACTTCCGCTAAACCCCTATTTCTGGTCTGTAGCGGATTACTTCAATGTCTCCCCATTCCAGATCACACCGAATGGGATCAAGGCACTCTCTGCGTTGTACATCCTCTACTTCCTGCATGGTTGGGACGAGCCCACCCCTCATGAGGTGCACTACTTATTTGACCTTAGGACCAATCTCTCCCACAACAACACGGGCTTCTTCCACTTCTACCATAGGCATAGGGGGATTACATACCTCAATGGTATCTCTCACAAATCGAACCCCGGGAAGTATCACAAAGAATACTTCCTTACATCGGACATTGAGGCCAACAACTTGGCCTTTACACATGCAGGTCCATTCGAGCGACCATTGCCTAGTAAGGGGATGTTTGAGCGGGCCGAGAAGTTGGCTAGCATAAGTCTTAGGGAGAAGGATGTGAAAAAATTGGTCACTTTGGACCTCCTTCAGATTGTGGGCCTGGTGTCGTGTGACCAAGATATGGCGGTGGAAAGTACCACCGGGGAGAACAACACGACTGATCAGTCCAACGAGGGCACGGAGCTAGTGACTGATCAACTTTCTCGTGGACCTTCTCCACTCTCTCGTAGACCTGGTGACCTTGTCATTAGGGAGCCCGAACCTCAGCGCAGATCTGCCATTCCCGCTCAGCCCGGGAAAGGAAAGGCTATCCAGGTTGAGGGGGAACTTAGCTCATCCTTGGACGACGAGGATGAGTTCCTCGATCAGATCCTCAACGCAGGTAACATATGTCTAGTGAACATAGGAATATTTTTGATAATTTGGTGATTCGAGAGTAACAAAATTGTAGTATATACTCATCCACATTTTATTATGTTTATATCTCTAACAACTTTGTGTTTTCCTCTTTTGCAGATCCAGACATGTTCAGACAGTGCGTCGCTTCTGCTCCAAAGAGGAAAGTTGGTGATGGAAGTGGCTCCATGCCCCCGAGGAAGATTCTGAAGGTAGTACCGCCCAGTCAAGGGAGACAACCTGAGGGACCGACTACACTCCTGCCACTGACTCCCTCTGCGAGCTTAACTCCTACCCACCTGGGTAGCTCGAGTGAGGTCCTTCGTGCTGCTAGTGACCTAGGAAAAGGACTTCTTGAGGAAATCGACCATGACGCTTCAATGCTCCAAAGCTTCGAATCCTTCCCTCGGCTTAGCGTTGAAGTCGTCCTGAGAAGAGGGCTTGCTCAACTGATGAAGGTAGGTATTTTGTCTTAAGACAATTTGTTATTAATATTTTTGCTTGTAATAACCTTTTGTCTCTCATGCAGTCACTTGTCACCATCAGTCATGCTCAGCTCTGAGCGGTATATTACAAGGAGTTGATCAAGGTGCTAAACGATCAACTGGTGGAGGCCCAGGCTATGGTAAAGACTTTAACGGCTTCAGAAAAAGACTCCAGATCCAAGTTGGAGCAGGCAGAGAAAACCATAGCTGAACGGGATGAGTCTCTCAGAAAACTTTCTGATGAGAATCAGCAGCAGGTTCAAAACAACAATTCCTTGACAGCCCAACTGGAGAAGCTGTCCCTCGAGAACAAGGAGTTAGCTCGGGATAATGAGAGACTGATCGGCGAAAATGAAGAGTTGAAACAAGAAAAGGAGCTTGATTTAATTCGCTTTGAGGAGGCCAGCTTCGACTGATTTTATCAGGTATTGAAGCTGAACAAACCTCTCAATCTCGATTTTTTCACCAAGGAGGTTCAGGCAGAGGAGCTTGCCAGATGCGAAGCAAGGGCTGCTGAAGAAGCTGCCAATCCTCCTGCACCTGCTCCCGCCTCCTCTGCCTTATCATTCCGAGCAAGAGGAGGAGCTGAAGCCGAGGAAGGGGTTGATCAACCCACAAGAGAAGCACGCCAGTGACTCCTTATCATAGTTTATCATAGTTTGCTTTACTTTGTATATTGTTGCTCGGATTAGTGAGCTATTTTGACACTTAGCACTTTACTTTTTTCTTTTTTGACTAACTCTAAACTTTTAAGTCTTTATTGTGAATAGTAAAGTTCCTCGATGCCTTAAATTTCACATGAGTATTTAGTTTTCTAACTTCGAAATTCTAACCATTCCATAAGTCCCTACTAAATATGCTTCCTCATGCTCTTATTGCTCTAACCTCTTATGAGCATAAATTTTATCATTACACGAATATCTGTTTCTAACTTAAAATTTTAAAAATTCTAAGTTACTTAAGCTTTGTTAAACAAGTTAGCTTAATGGCCTTTTTAGACTTCCAAACTTACAAGTCAGCCTAAAAACAGATATATTTGCTCGTGCTCCTATTGCCTGTGTTGAAGTACAAACCAGTATACCCTATGTGCCCCCCAAGTGATTGACGCTTGATAAATCCTTGATCACTTGCTACTTGATCGAATTTGTCCGAGTAGTCACTACTCGTGAAACACATAAAATATACGAACATATTTCAGTAGTTGACCACTACAAAAACATTATTTAAACGTTGGTCTTTCATATCACGATACCGACCAGTTGAACACTGCCCGATATATATTTACACTTAGTTTTTAGAAGACCTGTTTTGTTTAAATCATTATGACAGTTGAACACTGCCAAGCAAGAATAATCAACACATGTGTAAAATTTGTAGCAAGATTCGACCACGCTGCGCATGGTCTCTTTTATTACTCGTAATAATAAGTGACAAAATGTGTCTAACAACGAGTTCCAAACAAAATAACATTGTTCAAAATAATGTGACTGGGTAGCAAATAACCAGTTCACAAACAAAAAACTTAAATAACAAGTTAAGCACTTGATACAAAGCTACTAATCTGCAAGAAGTATTTATTGATAATATTTTCTCAAGTGCTCGCCATTCCAGTAGTTCCTGATCAGCTCTCCATTCAACCGAGCAAGCTTGTAGGTGCCGGGCGGCAAGACTTGCTCAATTTGATACGGCCCTTCCCAGTTTGGTCCTAGCACACCAGCTGCTGGGTCTCTTACAAACTCCTTTTTGAGGACCAAATATCCGACCTGGAACTTTCGATCTTGCACTCTGGAATTGAAGTAGCGTGCCACTTTTTGCTGATGAGCAGCAACTCTTAGGCTTGCCTCCTCTCTTCTCTCTTCGAGGAAGTCCAATAATTCTGCTAACAACTGATGGTTCTCCTCTTGGTTGTACATGGTCCTTCTATGAGATGGTGGGTCTATCTCCACAGGTAGCATGGCCTCATACCCATATGCCAAAGAGAATGGGGTATGACCAGTTGCCGTCCGAGCAGTA
Source organism: Humulus lupulus (assembly GCF_963169125.1). Taxonomy (NCBI): domain Eukaryota; kingdom Viridiplantae; phylum Streptophyta; class Magnoliopsida; order Rosales; family Cannabaceae; genus Humulus; species Humulus lupulus. Next base: position 74,470,421 of record NC_084794.1, on the reverse strand, counting down.
GTCCTATATGACCAAAGGACCTCTAGTAACTCTTCTGCCCAAGCACCCTTAGCTTGCTCCAGGCACTTTTTTAGAGTGTTCTTCAATGTTTTGTTTACCGCTTCAACCTGCCCATTGGCTTGAGGATGGGCAACCGAGGAGAAACTTTTGGTGATGCCATGCCGAGTGCAAAAATCAGTGAATATGTCACTGTCGAATTGGGTGCCATTGTCAGACACTATCTTCTTAGGCGGACCATAGCGGCATATTATGTTCTTAACCACAAAGTCCAATACTTTCTTCGATGTGATCGTGGCTAATGGTTCGGATTCAGTCCACTCAGTAAAATAATCTATCGCGACCACTGCAAACTGCACTCCTCCTTTTCCTTTGGGCAACTTCCCGATCAGATCAATACCCCACACTGCAAAAGGCCACAGACTTTGCATTTGCTTCAAGACGTTTGGGGGCGCTCTGGGTACTTTAGAAAATATTTGGCATTTGTCACACCTCCTCACGTATTCCATAGAGTCCTCGTTCATGGTAGGCCAGAAAAATCCTTGCCTCAAGATCTTTTTAGATAGACTCTGCCCCCCAGCATGATCTCCACAAAACCCCTTATGCACCTCAGCTAGTATGCTCTTTGACTGGTCGGGTGTTATGCACCTGAGTAGAGGTAGGGAATACCCTCTCCTATACAACACTCCATCTACCATGGTGTATCTAGCAGCTTGCCTCATAACCTTCCTTGCTTCATTACGACCATCTGGGAGGGTCCCTTGCTCAAGGTAAGCAATGATGGGAGTCATCCAGCTATCGGCTATCATGATCGGCATGGCCTCTTGTTTATCAATGCTCAGCTCCGCCAAGTATTCTATCGGTACTATATTTAGAGTTTCGGTGTCTTTTGCACTAGCAAGCTTTGCTAGAGCACCGGCATTGGAATTCTGCTCCCGTGGTACTAGCTTGATGGTATACTCCTCGAACTGGGCTAACAAATCTTTGGTTTTGTTTAAGTATGCCACCATGCGTAGGCCCCTTGCCTGGTATTCCCCCAATACTTGATAGACCACCAATTGGGAATCATTGTTTATTTCCACCGATCGGGCACGTACATCTCTAGCCAGTCGCAAGCCTACTAAAAGGGCCTCATACTCCGCCTCATTGTTAGAAGCATTAAATCCAAATCTTAGTGCACAATGAATTCGGTGCTTCTCTGGTGTGACTAATATTATCCCAGCTCCTGAATGGTGCTCATTCGACGACCCATCAACAAAAAGTTGCCAAGTAGGAATTTCTTCTTTCTGCCTAGTAACACCTTCTTGCTGGTCGGAGACCTCAGCGATTTCGGTACATTTAGCGATGAAATCTGCCAAAGCTTGGCCTTTAATAGCAGTCCTCGGCTGGTACTTGATTTCAAATTGGCCTAGCTCAATCGCCCATTTAAGTAGCCGACCAGACGACTCCGACTTCTGTAAGACTTGGCGTAGAGGCTGGTCAGTAAGGACCTTAATGGGGGTGTGCTTGGAAGTATGGCCGCAATTTTCGTGATGCAAGTACCAAGCAGTAAGCCAACTTCTCAATTACGGGATATCGGGACTCAGTTCCTATCAATCGCTTACTAACATAATACACCGGGTGCTGCACTCTATCTTCCTCTCGTACTAAGGCAGCACTAATAGCGTGCTCCGTGACTGCTAGGTACAGAAATAGGTCTTCTCCATCAACTGGCTTGGAAAGAACAGGAAGTTGGGCCAAATGCTCCTTTATGGCCTGGAAAGCTTGTTCACACTCTGCGGTCCACTCAAACTTCTTGCCTCATTTAAGCAGGTTAAAAAACGGGACGCACTTGTCCATTGATTTCGAAACGAACCTGCTTAGAGCTGCAATCCGCCCAGTCAAGCTTTGCACATCCTTTATTTTAGCTGGAGACTTCATTTCAACGGGGGCCTTGATCTTTTCTGGGTTTGCCTCTATTCCTCGAGAGTTTACAATAAACCCAAGAAAATTTCCAGAACCCACTCCAAATGAACACTTGAGGGGGTTTAACTTCATGTTATACTTCCTCAGTATTGCAAAGAACTCCTCTAAGTCTCGCATGTGCCCTTCAGCTTCCTTCGACTTCACCAGCATATCATTTACGTACACCTCCATACTCTTCCCGATTAAGTCACGAAACATACCATTCACCAAGCGCTGATAGATAGCTCCTGCATTCTTCAATCCGAAGGGCATGACCTTATAGCAGTATAGCCCTATATTTGTTCGGAAGCTGGTATGCTCTTCATCAGGAGGATGCATGCTGATCTGGTTGTACCCCGAATATGTATCCATGAAGGAATGTTTCATGACCAGAGGTTGCATCTACCAACTGGTCTATTCTTGGTAAAGGAAAGAAATCCTTTGGGCACGCCTTGTTTAGATCAGTAAAATCTACACAAGTCCTCCACTTTCCATTGGGTTTGGACACCAACACTGGGTTTGAAACCCAAGCCGGGTAGTATGCCTCTCTGATAAACCCATTCTCCTTCAATCATTCTACCTTCTCCTTAAGAGCTTTTGCTCAATCCTTGTCAAGCAATCTCCTCTTCTGCTGCACTGCTGGATAGCTTTCATCCACGTTGAGCACGTGGCTGATCACAGTTGGTGAGATACCCACCATATCCTTGTGAGACCAGGCGAAGACATCTTGATTCCTTCGTAAGAATTCTATCAGCTGTGCTCTCACCTCAGCTTTCAACTTTTTTCCAATCTTGACCCCTCTCGTTGGGTCATTCTCATCTATAGGGACCTCCTCTAACTCCTCGAACGGTCCCACATCACTTTCATAATCCCCAAAGCGAGGATCAAAATCCCTTCCCTCGCTTTGGGCAACGCCCTATTTGGTGACTTCATCACCGGATGGGGTCTTCTGCTCTTTCAAACTAAGAGTGCTCTCCTGGCCACACTCCTCTAACATCTCTTCATCGGTCACTACTGCAAGACTCTGGTCTACATCCATCTTGTCCACCTCCTCTCTCTCAACACATACAATCATGTTGTTCTCCTTGGCCCCTTTCTTCGCCTTGGCTACCGAGGCATTATAGCACTCCCTAGCCTCCCTTTGGTCTCCTTGGACATAGCCTATGCCAGCACTGGTCGGGAATTTCATGGAAAGGTGCTAGATTGAAACTACCGCATGCAAGTTGGTGAGTAGTGGCCGACCAATAACCACATTGTAGGCAGCTGGGCAGTCAACAATCAAAAACTCAGTCATTAAGGTTTCATGCTTGGGAGCTTCCCCCGTCGTGACTGGTAACTTGATTGTCACAGCTGGTGACATTCCTTCTCCAGTAAACCCATCAATGACGTGAGAGCAAGGCTTCAAGTCATTGATGGATAGCTTCATATTTTCAAAAGAGGACTTATAAATAATGTTTACGGAGCTTCCTGTATCAACCAGACATCTTTTCACCTTCATATTAGCTATTTGGACTGTCACAACAAGAGGGTCATTGTGAGGATACCTCACGTGTTTAGCATCTTCTTCAGTGAAAGTGAGGGACTCACTTTCATACCTTGGGTTCTTGGATGGTCGCTCCTCCACCGTCATAACCTCGGAGGTGGATGTCGCACCCAACACATGACGAAGGGTTCGAGCATACCTCTCTCTCGCCTTGTTTCTATCCCCAGCAAGATGTGGTCCTCCACATATAGTATCTAATGTGAAGTCCACAGGTTCAGGTTGCAAAGGTGGGGACCGTTGCCGCTTGAACCCAGGATTATTGTTGCTCCCCTCTCCCTGGGTCTTCTCTACTATGTACTTTTTTAATTTCCCCGACCGGAGGAGAAACTCTATCTCATCCTTAAGGTGATTACACTCATTCGTGTCGTGACCATAGTCTCCATGGAAACGACAGAACTTGTTCTTATCCCTCTTACTCATCTCCTTCTTGATTGGTGGGGGTCTCCGGTAAGGGACCTCCTGATGACTGGCTAGATAGATCTCCGCTCGGGTCGCCGAAAGAGTGGTGTAGTTGGTGAATCGAGGTTCATACCTCGTTGGCTTGTCATTTGATCCCGACTTAGCCTTTTTCTCACTGCGGCGGTCAGACCCATTATTCCCACGTTTCTTACTACCACCTTGATCATTTCCGCTATCCTTCGGAGTATCACCTGATCCACTTGGATTGTTCAACCCATTCTCTCCTTTCTCAATAGCATCATCCAACTTCATGTACTTTTTTGCCCGGTCCAAAAACTGCTGTAAAGTTGAAATTGGATGGCGGTGGATGCTATCCCATAAAGGACTTCGATAAATAATACCGGAGGAGATTGCCACCATTTTCCCTTCATCTCCAACCGCGGTAGCTCAGTTAGCTTCTCTCATAAACCTTTGAATGTAGTTCTTGAGAGACTCATCTTTACCCTGCCTAATATCCACTAAGTGGTTGGCATAAACAGGAGGGGTTTGGGCGGTACTGAACTGCCTGCAGAACTCCTTCCTAAAGCTCTCCCAAGAGGTGATGGAGTATGGTTTGAACTTCCAGTACCACTCCTGGGCAGTGTCTGATAATGTGGTGGGGAAGACTCTGCAGCGGTAGTCATCACTCACCCGAAGCAGCTCCATCTGATGTTCAAACTTTCCAACGTGTCTTACTGGGTCTGCCTTTTCTGTATAAACTGGCAATATCGGTGCTTTATATTTCCTTGGTGGTTGGGCTGCTCTTATTCTAGCACAGAAAGGGCTACCACTTCTGTGGTCTACCGGATCAATAACTGGTTGTTTTGACAAACTTTGGACTGCCGCAGTCAAAGCATCAAGCTGGGCTTGGATGCCTGGTGCCACTGCTGGGGATGTACTCTCGGGACCGCCTGGTCGGGCACTCCTGTCCGGCACACCTTCATCGAGTATCTCTACTCGACTGGTAGGACGGATTCGCTCCTCCCCTTCGACCGGAACAGTCCTCCTTCTATCATTAATGACATCCCTCAGGTCCTTTTGAGCAGTGTTCTTTCCCAACCGGTCGAACACCGTACTCCGAGTCTTCTCGGAAGGTCTTCTAGGTGGAGCGTGCTCCTTGCCATTACGCTGGTTGGGATGCCGTGGTGGCTTTCCTGTTTGAACTGGTTGTTCTTCTCCTCCTCGTCGGTTATTATTCTTCTCCTTCGGCTGGTTGGTGTGGTGACTGTCAACTTCATCACGCCCATGTCCATCTTTGAAGTGGGAAGTCTCTTTGCCACGAGGAGCTTTATTGTGTTCCTGCTCAGAAGGTGTTTTCTTGTTGCCTGACCTATGACTCCCTGACCTGGAAGTCTCTAATCTGTGGCTTCTTGAGGGGGTCTTAGAGTTTCCCCTCTGGGTTGAGGCAGTGCGCGATCGAACTCCCTCCTCCTCATGACAAGGTGGGTTATCACCACCTCTGCCTGGTCTATCAGTTTTCTTACGACCAGCCTCTGTGGTCCTTGCCCCCAGGTGTAGCTTGAGCATTGGCTCTAGTCAGTTGCGTAGCTGCCTCCAAAGCAAGTGCAGCTTCACGATGTCGCCTGTCGGCCTCCTCCTGCTGTCGACGGATCTCCTCGCTCCTAGCGTCCATCTCCCATTTCTGTCTGGCCATTTCCTCAGCAAAGGCCTCCTGCCTAGCATTGAACTGAGCCAGCTCCTCCTGGAATGCGCTCATGGTCTCCTGGAGCTCTTCAACTTCTGGAGCTACATCCTCGAGCACAACTCTAGGCTCAGTCTCACGATCTTGAACACTGGGACCTTCTGATCTAGCATGCTCCTTAGAGGGTCTTGCCCTCTTGGAGGCCGCATTAGTGTTCTTCGGCGCCATATAGCTTCAGGGATTGTCTGTCTTCTCTTCAGGCTCTCAATGAAAGCACCAAAATGTTGACTGTGTTTTTAGCCAACGACGTGAGAACGTCAAATACGACAAGCCTTCAAGAGAATGTAAACAACAACAGACAATTTTTTATCAATAAAAGTAAATAACACAAGATTTTATAGTGGTTCAGCCCCGATAGTCGGTAATAGCCTAATCCACTTAGAGATTATATTATCTTATTCACACTTAAGATCAGATGAACCAGTGTCAACTGAGTTTCTTAAGTATAAATAGTCCAGAATACAAAAAAGGGATTCTCTCAAGAAAAACACACTTTCTCTCTCTAGAACACAAATTAATTCTCAATTTGCCAAAAAAAATCCCTTTACGATCCCATCAACCCTCTATTTATAGGCTTGGGATCCTCAACTGATATCCCCTTTAGATAGGGATATTTTATTATTCATATTATATTTAAATTACAAGAAATATTTAAAATACAACCGATTCCTCAATTTGAGTGAAGAATCAGAGATTCCCGGGTGCCTAGAATGATTCTTGCTGAAGTCATTCCGGGGATTTTGACGTAGTCTCCTGGTCAAACACATGCATGTTGATTACATGCAAGTATTGGTCAGATATACTCCTCCAAGATTTCCTTGGCTCAAGGTGATATATGCATGGCTCTCCTCGGACCAAGGTCATGCATGCTTGGCTCTCCTCGGACCAAGGTGGTCCAAGCCAACTTCCTTGGCCTCTCACCTCGGATAGGTCCGAGGCAATCTTCTTGGCTTCTTACCTCAGATAACTTCGAGCAAACCTCCTCCAACTAAGGTCCGATCGGACCTTGTGTGGCCTTCTCCTCGGACCAAGGTGGTCCGAGCCAATCTCCTCGGACCAAGGTGGTCCGAGCCACTCTCCTTGGCATCTCACCTCGGACAAGTCCGAGCTAACTTCCTTTGGCATTTCCAACTAAGGTCTGATCGGACTGTGTGTGGCCTTTCCTTGGCCAAAATCTAAGTCCATCTCTTGGCATGCATGGGACTTCCCCTCGGACTTGGTCCTAGCCAACCATCTTGGAGGCTCACCTCGGACATGTTCGAGCCAAACTTCTTGAAAGCTTACCTCGGATAGGTCCGAGCCAAACACTTGGGAGGCTTACCTCGGACACATCTGAGCCAAACACTTGGGAGACTTACCTCGGACACGTCCGAGCCAAACACTTGGGAGGCTCTCCTCGGATAGGTCCGAGCCAAGTACTCAGGGGCTCCTCAAGCTAAGGTCCGATCGGTCCTGCTGCTTTTGTCCCTTGAGCCAAAGTCCAAACCCATCCTTTAAGCTCCTTAGACTTGAGTTTGAACCAAACACTTGGGCTTCTCGGACAAGGGTCCGAGCCAAGCACCCTTCAGCCCAAGTACTCTCCTCGGGTGTATTTGGCTTGACCATGGCATCTCTCAAGCAGTCCAAATGTTTCACTGATGCGCTGGGCTACTGCTAAGCCAGATCACCCAACTAATCCATGCCACGTGTCAATTTTACTGCCACATCATCCTTTTCATATTTTGGGATAACAGTTATGTTTTTAAATTTTTATACTTGAACGGTTATTTTCTTTATGTTGTTGTTATTAAACCTAGCGTCCAATATTTTTATTTTTAAATAATGAGATCTCATTGTCTGTTTAAAATTTAAATAAATATTTTCTCTTAGTGTCTTAAAGTATTTATTGTTTATTATTTTTAAATGGACTCCTTATGTAACGTCTCGAGAAATCGGGGCATTACAGAACCTAATCTCAGCTCCATCATAAATGTCAGCCAATGCCTTTTCCAATCCCTTTTGTCTGTCACTAATCATGGTGAAGACATTTGGGTTTTGAATGCCAAGTTTCTCAACTATTAACTTCAAAAACCAGGTCCAAGTTGTTGATTTTCCTTCTCTACTATTGCATATGCAACTGGATATTGAGAGTTGTTTGGGTCTATACCTACAGCAGCCAATAAGATACCTCTACAATATCCTTTCAAGAAACAACCATCCAATCCTAACAAAGGTCGACAACCTTTATTGAAACCCTCCTTACAGGCTTGCAGGCATATATAAACCCTCTAAAAAACTCTCTTTTCATCAACAAGACTAGTTTAAAGAATACTTGTGGTACCTAGATTTGTTTCCATCAACTGCCTGCAATAATCATCAAGAATTGCATAATGTCCCTTCACTGAGCCCTCTAACATCTCTCTTGCTTTGGTCTTAGCCCTATAGAATACCGAACATGACACATTGCTAAATTTTGTAGTAGATGTCATCTCCCTGAATCCCCGGTAGTCCATATTTGTATTAAGTCTGAACTGTTCTAGGAAATGCTTGGATAACCAACGACTTGTCACCAGTTTGTTGTCAAATACTACCTGTAGCGTCCCAAATTTTCTAATAAGGCTTAGGGCCTTGATTAGCGTGCCTGGAGGGCAATAAGTGATTTATTATATTAATATGTGAATTTGATGAGTATGTGATTAGAAATTCATGTTTAGGTGAATTAAATATGCATGTGGGTCCCATTTGGTTATTAGGGGCATGTTTGTAATTTTAGCCCGTTGAGGGCATAAATGCAATATTTGTGTATAATATGATCTTCACCATGAGTAAGTGGTGATATATTTGTGATGCACGATCTGAGACAGTCCTAGGGAGCAGTTTGGCTAGGAAGTCACAATTGGATCCAATACCCGACTTGGGGCGAGTCAAGGGGTATTTTGGGCAATAAAAATTTAATTGAGTTATCGGGTTATGAAAATAAATATTTGTAGATATATTTGAAGTTAGAGCGTTTAGGAGGGAATATTGGGGAAATTTACCATTTTGCCCTCGGGGACGTTTTTGGTACCCCGAGCCTTGGGAGTAACTTAAGTGACTTAAGTTAGATAAGACAGAATCATAAACACTTTTCCTAAACCGATCCATTCTTCTCTCTCTCACTCTTGTTTCCTCTAGACTCTTCTCCAAGGGAAAACTTTGAAAGCTAAGTGGGAATTGTTAGATTAGAAGTCACAAATTAGAGCTCTAGACTTGAAGATTAGCTCAGTATTAGCTTGGGAACTCAAACCGAAATTGAGGTAAACTTTGAATCATGATTTTAGACATTAAATTTTGTAGTTCTTGGCTGAGTTTTAGTGTTTTTGGGTCTTTGAAGTTAAAGATTGAATTGGGGATTTGATGAGGTTTTAAGCTAGCTTTTTTTTTTGGGTTTTGTTGCTGTGACCATTCTAGAACTACTGTGATAGTTAAATTCTGTTGTTGGATTGATTTTGAATTAATTGGCTGAGTTTTGTTTGTTGAAATGAGGGATTTTTCTAGGTTCGAAGAGGTTGGGCCACGACTCTGTTCTTGGTGAGCCGTGGCCCTCTAGAACAGATGGGGGGCCAAGAAGAAGGGTGGGCCACAACGCCCCTTTGGTTGGCTCGCGACGCGTGTCTGAGATTTGGGGAGGCTGAGCCTTTGGTTGAGGTGGGCCGTGGCACAAGGCCATGGGGCCGCAATTCTTAGGGGGTTTTTGGACCCCTAGAATATTTTTGGCTTGGGAACCCAAAAGTTAAGGCTCATGATGGATTTTATCACCCAGATTGATAGAATTCAAGGTCTCGAAGACTAGAACTATATCCCAAAGTTATTTAATGGATTAGAGCTTGATGGATGGACATTGTTGATACGTTGTGACTAGGTTTTCAGCGAGGCTCAGAATAGGGGATTGTGCTCAGGATATCAGTGCTCGGGAAGCTTGGGACCCAGGTAAGAAAACTGTTGTACCCATAGAGCAGGGCATGGCCCTATAATTTGTATTGCAGGGCATGACCCTATGTGATTGTATTGCAGGGCGTAGCCCTATTAATTATGTTATCTATTTGTATAAGTATTTCTTGATTATATGCTATGGATTGCATACTTGTGAATGAACGACGAAGGCTGAGAACGGTAGGAAGCCGAGTACGACAAGGGGCCGGGAACGGTGTTAAGCACGTGGAGTGCAAGACTGAGTACGGAAAGGGTCAGGAGCGGCGTTGAACACGCGGAGTGCAAGCTGTTAGGGTGAGACCCTTATCGGATGCTTTAGTCTTCCCCACGGTATGGACCGCGAACCCAGGGCCTGGTAAAGTGCCTGGGACGGTATGGCCGCTATGTGTTTAGCCTGTTAGCTGCCTTGTTATATGCTGAATGATAGTTATGCATATCTTGATTATTTGTGTTGAATTTTCTTGCTGGGCTTCGGCTCACGGGTGCTCTATGGTGTAGGTAAGGGCAAGGGAAAGGTCGACCAACCATGAGTACGGAGAGTGTGAAGCGACGTGTACATGTTTGTGTTATATTATTTTATAATATAATGTAATATTATATTATATTATAATATAATATAATGTTTTAGATTAAATAAATGTGACAAAGTGTGTCATATATTGTAACATATAATAGAGAGTTACAATATTTAGATATATGACATATATCCAAATAATGTAACATATTTGGTGTTACAAATTTGTAACTTCCAAATATTACCCTTTATTGTGTAAAATTGTTGTTACACAATATTGAGATGAATTTCATAAAGCCATATGTGATATGGCTGTTAGAGATATGATTTTAACCCCAATAATGTGTTTTGGGAGTTACAAAATCATTTGGGAGGGTTTGGAACTGTTTGGAAAAATAGCACATTTTTTGTGCTGAAATTGGTCGGTGGCCGCGGCCACCAACATTCAGTGGCTGCGGCCTGTGGGACAGAGACCTGTGGCCGCGACCACTAATGTCTCTGGCCGCGGCCACAGGCCAAAACTGACCAATTTTTCAGTTTTTTCAATCTTTGTTGAACGCCTCAAAAAACCCAAATAACTCCCAAATCTCATTTTTAATTCCATATTAATCCAATTAAATATTGGTAACAGCCATGGGGGTTGGTGGAATTTGAAATTCAAAGGGTGTCTCTAAACTCTATAAATAGGAGCCTATAGCTCACTTGAAAGACACAACATGTAACACCCCAATTTGCTAATAAGGTTTAGGACCTTGACTAGCGTGCCTGGAGGGAAATAAGTGAATTAACATGTTAATATATGAGTTTAAATGAATATGTGATTAGAATGCATGTTTAGGTTGAATAAATATGCATGTGGGCCCAGTTTGTTTGTTAGGGGTACAATGGTAATTTTAGCCCGCGGAGGACATAAATGTGATAATTGTATTATATGATTAGTACCACGTGTGAGTGGTGATGTTATTGTGATGCACGTGCCGAGACGGTCCTAGGGAGCTAATTAGTTTAAAAGTCACAACAGGATTAAATACCCGGCTCGGGAGGAGCCTAGGGGTAATTTGGGAATTTTATAATTTGAGTTTGTGAGTTAATGGTAATTGAGTAACTTGAGTGACCATTAGTAACCATTAAGAGTAACACATTTTAGATAAGAAAGATGGTAGATTTGTAGGAAAGGTGAAATGGCAAAAGTGCCCTTAAGGTTTAGTAAGGGAAGAAATTACTTGGATGGGTAAAATAGTCTTTTGGCAGGGGTTTAGGTACCTTCGGCTGAGGGAAAAGGTGATTCACGTTTTATACTTAGCCATATTTTGATCTTGCTGAAATTGGAAGAAAACCTAGAGGAGAAAAGGGAAAAAACTAAGGGCAAGAAGGAAGGGAAGAAGGGCAAATCTCTTGGGATCAAGAAGGGGATTAAAGCTAGGAAACTTAGAGGAGTATTCAACATATTGAGGTAAGGAAATTCTGTGCATATGTTGTAAAATTCAGTTAAGAATATCATGGAATTGAGAATTGAGTTGTGTGTTTTGCTTGGTGAATTCTTGGGATGAATTGGGGATAGGTTCAGCTTGAGTTTGTGATTGAGCTTGGAATTTGATTGGGAAAGTATCTCAAGATTGAATTCTTGATTGAGGTAAGAGTTTTAAATATCTTTGAATTTTCCTATCTGATGTGGTTTAAGAATTTGGAAGCATGGTTTAAGTTTTTCAAGCTTTGGTTTAAGTTTTTGGCCTACTGGCTTAAGTTTCTGAAGTTTGAAATCAAAGTGTGGATTTTGGGTGTGATTGTGTGTTTGACCTTGTTATTGGTGTTTGTAGGTTGTTAGAAGGTTCATTTGAGGTTTCAAATTGGTTTTGGGGTTTAGGTATGTGTTTGGGTTGGGTTGGAAGGGTTTTGGCTCGGGGAAAATGCAGGGGAAAACCCAAAAATCTGGGTTCGCGAAGGGGCGTCGCGGCCCTGTTCCTTGGTGCCGCGATGCAAGGCTGCATCAGGCAGTAGAGAAGTTTCTGGGCGCCGTGGCCCTTGAAGGGTAGTGCCGCGGTGCTAGGCTATTTTCTGGGCAGGGAATCTTTGCATTTTAGGGCTTTTGCCCCGGGGGCTCGGGGGATGTTTCCGTTGTATTGTTTTGGGAAATTAGAGGTCCCGAGAGTACGGGATAGGTTCTGGGAAGTGGTTTTGGATTGGTTAGCATTAAAGGGTGTTTTATATGTGTTGTGACTAGGTTTTTGGAGAGGCTCGGGATAGAGGATCGTGCTCATGACTTTGGTGCATTGTAAAGCTTGGGATACAGGTAAGAAAACTGTAGTACCCGTAGAGCAAGGCATGGGCCCATAGTGGATTATCAGATATAATGGCTATATAATATGCATATGTTATGTGCTATGTGAGTTTTCTTGTTGGGTTTCGGCTCACGGGTGCTCTTTGTTGCAGGTAAGGGTAAGGAAAAAGTCAACCAGCCATTAGTATGGAGAGCGTGGGGCGGCGCGTACATGTTTGGCCTGCCCGACTGCTTTGGTTGGGGCATTTTGAGAAATGGCTGTATTAAACTGTGATTTTGATAGTTAGTTATCTGTAAACCTATTTTGAGTTGTAAATTTTATAAACCTTATTTTGGGATCCCAAATGTTAGACACTTGGAATTTTCAATGAAATAGGGTACTTTATAAGATTACAGCCTTAACTTTTTGTTTAAACACACTTTTGTTCTTAAAACCTCGTTTAGCGAGTTAATTGCATATTTTAAACTCACTTAGTAACGACTCTAAGGTAGTAGGGCATTACACAACATTTCTATCCATTAGAGCACTTGGCTAGAAACACCTTGATGCTTGATAATTCCAGAAATCTTTTCCAATATCTGAGAGAGATCCCTTAGTGCTTGAGTTAGGGGGAAATGAGCTTTTGGACAAAGGTTTTAAACCTTGTTCAAGTTGGTGATCCCTAACCCTCTTCACTTAGGTTGTGTAAGTGAGAGTTTCTTGTATTTCAGTTCTCCTTTCTATTGTATTGTTTTCTTCTTATTCTCTTGTTCTTTTTACTTGTATTTCTTGTTCAAGAGTTGTAATCTTTTCTTTTCTTTTGTTTCAAACACTTTACTTTATTTGTAACATTTTGCTTAGAGTTGTATTTTACTATTCTCTTCATCTTCTTCATTTCCTTGTTTATTTGTAATTTTCAGTTATAGAGTTGTAACTCTTTTTAATCAATCATTATTATTTGTAATATATTGCATAGAGTTATAATTTCTTACTATTTCCATTGAGGCACATTTATATTTTCCTAACAGTTTGGCCTGCCTGGCTGCCATGGCCAGGGGCATTTTTGGGAGATGTTATGTATTAATCTAATTTTTTCGTTTAGTCGACTTTAATCATATTTTTGAGTTGTAAATATTTCTAAACAGTATTTTGGGATCCCAAATGTATAACGCTTTATAATTCCAACGAATGACTAAATTTTCAAATTATAAGACTTTTATTACAATTTAGCCACACTTTTAACCTAAAACCTCGATTAGCAAGTTAATTGCATGTTTTAAACTCACTTAGTAACAACTTTAAGGAAGCAGGGCATTGCAACTTGGTATCAGAGCGAGACAAGGTTTATGGTTCCTGGAGATTGACCGAACATGTATGCTCACTGCCAGTTACAAGCATGACTCAGAGTTGGTTGGTAATTATTGAATTATATGCATGATTATGTGCTTGAGTGCCCTGTTTCCCTGCTTATTTTATTTAGAGCATGATGAATGAGTTAACATATGCATGATGCTAAGGCATGGCCCCCTTGAGTGTTGTATGTTATCTGTGTTATGTGGACTGCTGTTTATGTTTGATTGACGTGAATGGGGAGGTGGTTTTGGATGTTGTTATCATGCCTGATGTAACACCCTGCTAATTAGGGTCCGTTACCAAGTGTATTTAAAACTAGTACTGGACTTGCTAAACAAGTCATTTGGACTAAACATGTGATTAAGCTACAAAATGTTTAGGTATTTAAAATTTTGATCAAGTCATAACCATTTCATTAAACCCAAAAAGATGTTCTTTACACGGGATCCCAAAAAAAACATTAGTTTAAAAACTGGTTACAACATCCATGTTACATAGTAAGCCGACCTAGGCAGTAATAGTTAGGTTTGACCCTAGATTCCATGAGTATCTCGGCCGTTGTGGTCGAGCGGACTGCATATGTACATGTCACTTCTAACGCCCTCTGACTCATGGCTGGTTGAGCTTCTCTTTACCTTTGCCTGCACCACAAAGCACCCGTGAGCCAAAAAACTCAGCAAGAAAACATATTAAATAATTCACAAAGTAATATATCTGCCAAACATTAACAACTGAATCTGGTGTACTTGTTATAGAAATTGGCAACCATAGAGTTGCACAAGTGCGTGTCGCACTATCTTTCCATTTGTTTGGCATCCGAGCCAGTCAAGTGCGTGTTGCACTCGCAGGGTGGCCTAGCCATGGTGGCCTGCACTGCACGTGCATAATGCCAATCTTAGCTCATAAGTTGAGACCTACTGATCCTCGACTCATAAGTCGAGCCTCACAAGTCCCTGGCTTATAAGTCCAAGCTTCAAGACCCTCGGTTTATAAGATGAGTCTCTCAGAATTCAATGAACCTTCGACTAATAAGTCCATCTCCAACTAGCATCCTAATAATCCTCTGGTTTATAAACCGAGTTTTCTAGTCACAACAGACAATCACATATTTCATTTAACATACATACCTACAGATGCAATGCATTATAACACACTTAAACAACAAACATAGGCATAATCATAATTGTGCGCATTCCAATGTACTTAACCAAATATTCACAAACATAATTATAATAATGCTCAATAACAGGGCCAAAGCCTTAATCATGTCTATATTTAACCATTGGGCTAAGCCTTAATCACACATTCACATAATGGGTCCAGTTTTCTTACCTTCGGTCCAAATGCAAGTTACTAGCGATGCCCCTTGAGTACGATCCCTGGTTTGAGCCTTTAGTGTTGACCTAGTCACAACCATAATAAGGAATTCCATCAACAACGAGAGAATAAAAGCTTCCAGACCAAGTCCTAGCTTCCGGGACATTGAATTCCACCTAAGACAGAAGTAGAATCGAACCTAAGCCCAAAAGGTTATGTTCCCGAACTAAAAACCTTCTCAAGGCCAAAAATCCCCTTAAGGATCACGACCCCATGCTCCCATGCCACGGCCCGCCCCTTATCAGAGGCTCAGCCTCCTCAGCCATCCGACACGCACCGTGGCCCAGCCTCTATGGTGTCGCGACCCACCCTTGCCACTGAGCCAACCTGGCTCCCATTTTTCCCTAGAGGGCCGCGACACACCAAGAACAGAGCTGCGGACCAGCCCTTCGAACCCAGAATTTCTAGGTTATATCCTTAACCGAACCCAAACACAATCACCACAAATAAAGCTTAACCCTCAATTCAACTTCCCTAATTAGTATAACGTCCTTCCAGCAAAAAAACTCAACTAATACTTAACCAAGAACTCACCAAGAATCCCAAACTTCACTCTCCCAACTCACATACATGCAAACACCAAAGCTCTCAACAAAGCAACAGAACTATCATGAAGAATTCAAATTAAAACCCTTACCTCAACTGTATGACTCAAGCTTTAATCTGCTCCCAACAAGTCCCTAGCTTCAAGCCTCACTTCCAAGCCAACTTCCTTTCAATTTGACTCAACCCACCAAAACTCCAAGAGATAGAGAATAAAACGTGAGAGAGAAGGAGTGAGCTGCTGAGAATTTTCTTTTCCTTTAGTTTCCTAAACCATCTGAGAAGTTCCCAGCCCACCAAGTCCTATACTTGGATGTAAATGACCAAATTGTCCGTTTTCCCTTAGTCTATTCATCACATGCTCCCAAGGGCAATGTTTTCCTTTGTCTCATACCCCGCTACTCACAATTTATGCCCTATAATTCCCATTACTTCCTATATTCTCACATGATTACCACATAATTTCCCATTACCCACTAAATCCCGGTAATGTACTAAATTACTAAAGTACCCCCAAGCTCACCCCGAGCCGGGTATTAAACCCCGTTGTGACTTTTCTGATAACTTGCTCATCAGGATTTCCTCACGTCGAGTAACCCAAATAAATACACATAATAATGTTGTCACAATCACACAAACACATATTTGCATTTATACCCTGAACGGGTCAAATTACTAAAATGCCCTTCTTATAAGAAGCGGGCCCACATACACATTTAATAATTCTAAACAGGCAAGCATAATTATATTATAATATAATTCACATAATAACATGCTCATACTATACTAACACATAATTAACACAATTATTGCCTCTTGGCCCCCTAATCCAGGTACTAAACCATATTAGGGAATTTGGGATGTTACAACTATCCCCTTCTTACAGGTATTTCGACCTCGAAATTTTACATGAACAGTTCAAAATATTAGTCCCGCATGGTTGATTCCAACTCCCAAGTCACCTCCTCAACCTTGCAGTTCCTCCATAATACTTTCACTTAAGGTATAACTTTATTCCTCAGGACCTTGTCCTTCCTGTCTAATATCTGGACTAGCTGCTCCTCAAAGGACAAATCCGTCTGCAGCTCCAGATCTTCATAACTCAGTACGTGAGTCTCATCAGATACATACTTCCGCAGCATCGAAATATGAAACACTTTGTGCATGGCCGACAATGCCGGAGGTAAAGCCAACCTATAGGCCACTTGGCCGATCCTTTCCAGGATCTCAAATGGCCCTACGAACCTAGGCCTCAGCTTGCCCTTCTTGCCAAATCTCCTCACCCCCTTGAGTGGCAAGACTCTAAGGAAGACATAGTCTCCCACCTGGAACTCCACGTTCCTATGCTTCGGATTCGCATAACTTCTCTATCTACTCTGCGATGCGAGCATTCGTGCTCTGAACTTTTCGATAGCTTCTTTGGTTCTCTAAACTGCCTTAGGACCCAAGCATCTGCGCTCACCCAACTCATCCTAGTGGATAGGTGACCTGCACTTCCTACCATACATCATCTCATAAGGAGCCACTCCTATGGTTGCCTGATAGTTGTTGTTGTAGGAAAACTCTATCATGGGTAAATATTTACTCCAAGAACCCTCAAAATCCAGTACACATGCTCTCAGCATGTCCTCCAGTATCTAGATAGTTCTCTCAGACTGACCATCGGTCTGAGGATGATACACTATACTAAACTTCAGCTGTGTGCCCATTGCCTTCTGTAAACTTCCCCAAAACTTGGAAGTAAAAGTGGGGTCTCGATCAGACACAATCGACCTCGGAGCTCCATGAAAACGTACTATCTCTTTTACATAGAGATCTGCATATTGGTCAATGGTATAAGTCATCTTCACTGGCAGAAAGTGAGCCAATTTGGTATATCTATCTACAATCACCCATACCGAATCATGTTGACCCACTGTCTTAGGCAATCCCACCAAAAAGTCCATTGCGATGTCTTCCCATTTCCATTCTGGAATGTCTAAGGGTTGCAATAGTCCTGCTGATCGATGATGTTCAGCTTTAATCTGCTGACACATCAGAAACTTGGCTACATATTTTGTTACATCACCCTTCATCCCCGGCCACCAATACAAAGTTCTCAGATCCTGGTACATCTTCGTGGTGCCAGGATGCAAGGAATACGAAGTAGTATGAGATTCATCCAGAATTTCTCGTCTAATAGAAACATCCATCGGAACACAAATCCGACCCTTATATCTAAGCTGACCCATATTTGATATAGGATAATCGATAGCTGCTCCAGCTAGGACATCCTCTCTAATCTTCACCAACTGGGGTTCTTGTAACTGAATCTCCTTTATCCTCTCTACAAGAGTGGACTGCAGGGTAATGTTGGCTAGCTGGCCCACTACTAACTCAATCTCTGCTCTGGTAATATCCTCTGCTAACTCCTTGGATATCTGCCTCACACTATACAACTGCCCTAGACCTCTCTGACTTAGGGCATCAGCCACCACGTTGGCCTTCCCTGGATGATAAAGGATATCACAGTCATAATCTTTCACCAGTTCCAACCTATGCCTCTGTCTCATATTCAAATCCTTATGTGTAAAGAAGTACTTGAGGCTCTTATGGTCTGTATATATCTCACACATCTCTCCATAAAGGTAATGCCTCCACACCTTCAATGCAAAAACCACTACTACCAACTCTAGATCATGGGTTGGGTATCACTGCTCATAATCCTTCAATTGACGTGACGCATAGGCAATCACCTTTTCTGCCTGGATAAGGACACAACCTAACCCCTGTCTCGAAGCATCGCAATAAACCATAAATTCTCTTGATCCCTCGAAAGACTCAAGACTAGTGCGGTAATCAAACACCACTTTAAATCCTGTTGTCCTCACATCTATCTGACCACGTAAACTTCTGATTCTTACATGTCAGTTCTGTCAGTGGGGACGATATTCTTGAGAATCCTTCCACAAACTTCTGATAATAACCTGTCAATCCAAGGAATCTTCTAATCTCGGAGGAATTCCTTGGCCTTGGCCAATTCCTAACAGCCTCAATCTTAGCTGGGTCCACCTTGATCCAATCTCTACTAACGATATGACCCAAGAATGTCACATGTGGTAACCAAAACTCACACTTTTTAAACTTCACAAATAACTTGTGCTCTCTCAATCTCTGCAAGACCAACCGGAGGTGCTGCTCATGCTCCTCCTCGGACTGTGAATAAACCAAAATATCATCGATGAAGACAATCATGAACCAGTCTAAATAGTCCTTGAACACCCTGTTCATTAAGTCCATGAAAGATGCTGGGGCGTTAGTCAAACCAAACGACATAATGAGGAACTCATAGTGCCCATATCTTGTATGGAAAGCTGTCTTGGGTATGTCTGCGTCCTTAATCCTCAACTGGTGATAACCAGATCGAAGATCTATCTTTGAAAATACCATTTTACCTTGCATTTTGTCAAATAAGTCATATATCCTTGGTAGAGGATACCTGTTCTTGATAGTCAGTTTATTCAGTTCTCTATAATCTATGCACATCCTTAGAGAACTGTCCTTCTTCTTCACAAATAATACTGGCGCACCCCATGGCGAGAAACTGGGTCTGATAAAACCCAGATCCAACAACTCCTACAACTGTACTTTGAGTTCCCTCAACTCTGCTGGGGCCATTCTATACGGTGCCCTCAACTGTCCCAGGTGCGAGCTCAATAACAAAATCGATCTCCCTGTGTGGCGGCAATCCTGGTAAATCCTTTGGGAGCACATTTAGGAACTCATAGACCAACCTAGTCTCTTCCGGTCCCACTGGCATAACCTGTGCGGTATCCACCACACTGGCTAAGAATCCTATGCAACCTCTTTGCAGTAGATCTCTAGCCCTCAATGCTGAAATCATAGGTACTCGGGTCCATGCACAGTGCCAATGAATACGAAAGGTTCCTCACCCTCAGGTTCAAAGATTACCATCTTCTTCTTACAATCAATGGTTGCTCCATATCTAGTTAACCAGTCTATTCCCAAAATCATGTCAAGTCGGACATAGCTAACTCTATCAAATCAACTGAAAACTCCCTACCATCCACCATTACTGGCAAAGACCTAACCCATCTTCTGGAAACCACCAATTCCCTAGTGGTTAGTAATGTCCCAACCCACAACATAAAACTCACAGGGCCTACACAGTCTATCAATAATCCTACTAGAAGCATAAGATTGTGTAGCACTAGAATCAATCAGCATAGAATAAGATATGCCAGCACTAGAAAGCTGACATGTGACCACTGAGGGCCTAGCCTCAGCCTCACCTTGTGTCAGTGCAAATACTCGAGCTGGAGTCGAGTTGTCTGTCTTCTTAGGTTCTTCTTTCTTCAATCATGGGCAGTCTTTCTTGAGATGCCCCACAAGTCCACATACAAAGCAGGCCTTCGCCCGACACTCGCCCAGATGATGCCTTCTATATCTGGCACATTCTGGATATGTCTTCTAGTTCTCATTGCCACACTGGCGGCCAATATGTACACCATGTGTCCTCCTATCAAGTCTAGGAGCTGAACTAGTATCCAGAGTCTTCCTTTTCTATTCGCTGGGGCCTCCGCCCCTACCTGATCCTAAGAAGGGAGGTCCCGTCCTCCTCATATCCCTCCTAGCCACATTCTCGCGCCATATCTTATTCTCAGCACCCTCTGCAGTAAGGGCTCTCTGTTGGGAAAACTTATACAAGATCTTTATTTGTTTCATGTAGATCTAATATTAAACAAATTAATATGAGATAACCTAGAACATGTTTCTAAAATTGAATTCAAAGAGAAACAAAAATAAGAATACTTACAGTATACGCAGCAGAATGAAAGAGTCCTTCCTTCAGTTTCTATAACTCTTGTATCCTTTCTGTCGTAGAGTATTATCAAGAAACTGAAACGTTCTTCTAATTTCTTCACAGTCTTCCAATATATCCTTAGAATCACCTAGACTAGTGTGGGAAATTCTCAACACATGAGATAGATACAGAGAGAAGAAGAGAAAAAAACAAAGAGGCTTAGAAAAAGACTTGTGTTTAGAGAGAATCTAAAACTATCAGAAAACCAGTGATTAAACTTATCTGTCGTCTCAGAAATCTAAACTGATGACTTCTCTCTAAGCACTCCTTTTATAGACTCAATTAGACCATTTAATTTAATTAAAAAAATCATTAAAATAATAGTCAATTTGAATCTCTAGGTCGAAATTATCATGGACTTTAGGCCCGTGAAATTTCCTATTTGATTATAAGCCCATTGGACTTAAAATCAAGGCATGCATTATTTTCTATTGATTTAATTAATTAAATAATTATTTAAATCCTTTATCAAATTAATTATTTATAATTTAAAATTTGATTTAAACTTATTTATTAATTTAGATACCAATTTATCTTAATTAATAAATCTGCCCTAATTTCTCTTTTCTTTTAAAAAATACATAACTTTGTGAAACTATCGAAAATTGACCTTGTCAAATTTGATAATTCTAATTGATATTTAAATCAATTAATTGAGACTATCTAGATAATTTTATCCAAGGTACAAGGAGGACCATGGGCCTATGAAACCAAGCCCCAATAAGCTATCATAAATCTAACAAATATATTTACTAACTTATTAATTCCTCGTGACTCCACTATAGACTCGGAATTGCACTCTTGAATTCATAGAACGCTCTATAACAAATATAGATACGCTATTAATTATCCATTGTTACAACCACAATTGTCACTCAATCCTCTATAGATGGTCTACAATGAGATAAGACTAAAATACCATTTTACTCCTCATTGTATGTTATCCTTAAAACACTTAGTTCCTTGTAAATGATATTTCAGTAAACTAATTTAATTACTGAAATGAGATCTCTATCATTTAGCACCTTGAACCAAACTAAAAGGAAACCATCATTTCACTTCTTCATCAGAAGCTATTGATGTTCATATCTATGATTAGCACTCCCACTCAATTATACTATCGAGTTCCCAAGATGTAAGTATGGGATAGTCCGTAGGGTAAGCTGGTAACGAACAAGTCAAAGAACTCAAATAATACAATCAGTTAGAACACTAGCCACTCAGAATTGAGATTTAATTGACCTATGGTCAACTATATGATATGACTAGAATAGATAATAACGGTATGTTTACTTATCTTATCAATTGTCAATATCGCTCCAGTCCGATGTAACAAATACATCCGATCTTATATACTTTGCTAACGTTCTGGAAAGAACATAACACTGTAATGCGTAAGTAGATCATATCGTAGATTGGCAAGTCAGTGTAAATCCTGTGCACTGAGTAATCTTGAGACTAACTTATTTTGAACATATAATCATATTTAAATTCCACTGTGACTATGTCACTATAAATAAGATTAGCTATATGCTTGGGATTTAATAGAAGTTTATATTAAACAAATAATCATGAAAATAAAACATGTGAGCAAAGTGATTGACCAAGTCATAAAATGATTTCTATTCTTTTATTGATAATAAAATGAGATTACAAAGAATTTGGGTTTGAATTAAGGCATAAAACTCCAACAAACTACCACTTGCACTAATTGAAACTAATGCCTTAATTCTACTAATCTCATTTCCTTGATATGCTTATCAAATGTAGCTTCTGGTAGTGTCTTGGTAAACTGATCCGCAAGATTGTCTTCAGTTGCAATCTTCATAACCTTTATGTCTCCCCTAGCCACATATTCTCGAATAATGTGATAATTCCTTTCTATATGCTTACTCCTCTTGTGACTTCGAGGTTCTTTCGAGTTGGCTATCGCTCCTGTATTGTCACAAAACAACACTTGCGGTTTATCCATTTTTGGAATAACACCAAGATCCAAATAGAACTTCTTTAGCCAGACTATTTCCTTTGCTGCTTCTGACGCGGCTATGTACTCAACCTCCATGGTGGAATCTGAGATTGCAGACTGCTTTACGCTTCTCCAAATCACAGCTCCACCCCCAAGAGTAAACACCATTCCAGAAGTAGATTCCTGTCATCGACATCAGTCTGAAAATTTGAATCAGTGTAGCCTACAGGGTTCTGAACACCACCCTTGTAGACTAACATATAATCCCTAGTCCGTCTCAAATACTTTAGGATATGCTTAACTGCTATCCAATGTTCCGGTCCTGGGTTTGACTGATACATGCTGACTACTCCCACTACATAGCATATATCTGGTCTAGTACACAACATTGCATACATCAGACTTCCAATTGCAGATGCGTAAGGAACTTTTCTCATTGCATCTTCCTCTTTAGGAGTCTGGGGAGACTGCTTCTTTGAAAGATGAATTCCATGGCGAGACGGAAGACAACCCTTCTTGGAATTTGTCATTTTGAAATGTTCAAGCACTTTATCTATGTAAGTTGCTTGAGACAGAGCTAAGAGTCTGTTCTTTTTATCCCTGATGATCTGGATACCTAGAACATAACTTGTTTCACCCAAATCCTTCATCTGGAATTAAGTGCTCAGCCAATTCTTCACATCTAATAATTTCTTTACATTGTTTCCAATAAGTAAGATATCACCTACATAAAGAACTAGGAATACCACTATTTGATTTGCCTTCAGTTGGTAAACATAGGACTCATCAATATTTTGTTCAAAGCCATATGTTTTGATTATTTCATAAAACCTAAGATTCCAGGAACGAGAAGCTTGCTTAAGTCCATAGATGGACTTATTCAACTTGCAAACTTTTCCTTCTTGTCTAGCTACTTTAAATCCTTCTGGCTGATCCATATAAATGACTTCGTCAAGCTTTCCATTAAGAAAAGTTGTCTTGACGTCCATTTTCCAGATGTCATAGTCGAGAGCGGCTGCTATGGATAGGAGGATGCGAATGGATTTGAGCATGGCTACTGGACTAAAAGTTTCCTCATAGTCCACACCTTTTCTCTAGGTATAACCCTTTTCCATTAATCGAGCTTTATAAGTCTCGATATTTCCATCAACACCTCATGTAATGCCCCAGATTTCCTAATAAGGTTTAGGACCTTGATTAGGAGGCCGGGAGGGCCATAATTGCTTTATTATGCTATTTAATGATATTATGCATGTTTAGGTGTATTAAATATGCATATGAACCCATTTGTGATTAATTGGGTGATTTTCATATTTTGGCCATTTCGGGCATTTTTGGCATATATGTGAAATGGGCGTGGTGCTTTGTTATTATCTAGTTATGCCAGGGTTACCCAGCACAAGACGATCCTAGGAGGTAAGCTAGTGGGAAAGTCACAACGGGATTTAAGCTTGACTTGGAGTAAGTCAAGGGGTATTTAGAGCATTACCGGGATATTGGGTAATGGGAATTAACATTTGGTGATAAATTGGGAGTTAGTAAGACCATGGGGAAATTATGGAAGTTTTGACTATAATGTCCCCGGGGGTGTTTTCGGGACCCCGAGAATTAGGTTTTATTGGAAGCTACTTAAGCTTGAAGTAACCTTTTAAGGAAATAAAAAGAACGTTCTGTACGTTCTCTCTCCCTAAAGTTCCCTTTTCGTTCCCGATCGCATTTTCGAAGGTAACTTGAGTTCTAGGACTCGGAATCAAGCGAGGATCGAGGCATAGAAATCCTAAGGAGAATTAGAAGCTTATTAGCTGGAGGATTTAGTTGGAAACAACTCAATCGGAGGTAATTCAAGTTTAAGTTTTAAGTCTTTAAAAGTTTTTAAGCTTGAATTGGACTTTGTGAATCGTTGAGTGTTTAGGTTGTTTGAACCTCGGGTTTTGGTGGTTTTGGACCATTGGGAAGTTTGGGAACTTTGATTTAATGATTTGGGAATGTTTAGACATGTTTTTGGGAGGTTTTAAAAGGTTAAAACGAAGGAAAAATGGCTTCCCCGAA
Organism: Humulus lupulus; assembly: GCF_963169125.1. Classification (NCBI taxonomy): domain Eukaryota; kingdom Viridiplantae; phylum Streptophyta; class Magnoliopsida; order Rosales; family Cannabaceae; genus Humulus; species Humulus lupulus. The sequence continues at coordinate 74,445,922 of NC_084794.1, read as the reverse complement.
GTTGGGCCGCGGCCCTTGCTCGAAGAAGCAAGTGCCAGGATTTGGCCTTGCTGGGCGCCGCGGCCCTTGATGGTGGGCGCCGTGGCCCTTGCCTCAGAGAACCCTGGGGGCCGCGGCCCAAGGTGCTAGGGCCGCAGCCCTTGCCGTGTTTTCACCCCGTTTGCTCGTTTTGACCCCGGAAACATGGTTTTGGGCCTCGGAATCATTCCTACTACCCGGATTAGTGAGGATTGATGTCTTGGAGGCTAAGTTTTAGTTCAAGGGTTGGTTTTAGAACTTGAACTCATTGGATCACCATTTGTGGTTGTGACTAGGTTAACACTAGAGGCTTGGAATCAGGATCGTGCTTGTGGCTCATTTGTTGGTAACCTATGCTTGGACCAAAGGTAAGAAAACTGCACCCCATATGTGACATGCATGGTTATGATTGATGCATGTTGAATGTTTAAATGTAAACATTGATAGCATAATGAATGCTTGGCAATCTTTCCCATTTGCATATGATTATTATTGAGGCATGCTGGTTGGTTAAATGTGATGCATATAATGCATGAGAAACATGTGATTAGGGCATGCCATGAATGATGAATATGAGATTGGTTAGAGCTTGAGTCTCTGTGTTTGTGCATGATTATAATTTTTCTAGCAACTTTTTAGTAAGCATGCTGAGTGCCCTATTCTTGGATAATTGGCATATGATACATATTGATAGCATTGTTTACTTGTGCATGGCACTCACTTATTAGTCAGGTTTGGCAAAGGTGCTAGTATCAACTGTGAAGCTGTGACTTATTAGTCAGGTTCGGCAGTGGTACTGGGCACTGGCCACATTGTGCTGTCTCACTAGACATGACAACCCTAGTGAGTAGTGCAAGCTATGTCGATTGGACCTAATCGACCCTCTGCATTGAATGACTCCAAAAGCATTAATGCAGGACCGACCTCAAGTTCGATGAATATAAACAAGCATTTATCTAGCCGAAGGCTAGTCATCTAGAGCCATTGCAGGAAATGGGCATCGGGCCCCTAGTGACTTGGTTGTCAGTCACTCAGTGTGGTTTACCAGAACCTCAAAGTGATATTCACTCATCTGATCAGAGCTACAGGCTCTGCATGATCATTTTGATCATCATATGCATGGCTTGGGCACTGAGGCCCCAGTGACTTGCTTGTTGGTCACTCAGCATGGTTTACCAGAACCTATCGAAGGTTAGAGGCTTACCCAACAGCCAGCCTTCCATTTGAATTAGTGACGTGCTTGTCAGTCACTCAGCATGGTTTACCAGAACCTATCGAAGGTTAGAGGCTTACCCAACAGCCAGCCTTCCATTTGAATTAGTGACGTGCTTGTCAGTCACTCAGCATGGTTTACCAGAACCACTAGTGTTACGACACTCAACTGATTAGGATTGACTTGATAGTCCTCCAATCAGAAGGCCAGGTTTTCTTATCCTGGATACCCCAGCATCTGTTTGAATACATTTGCATGCTGAATAGAGCTATGAATGCTAGGCATGCCAGATATGATTTGAAATCATGATATGACTGCTTATGAGCATATGAGTTTTCTTGCTGGGCTTCGGCTCACGGGTGCTTTGTGGTGCAGGTAAAGGCAAAAGGAAGCTGGACCATCCTTGAGTTGGAGAGCTTAGGTGATGACGTGTACATATGCAGCTGCTCGACCAATACTTGGGCGAGGTTTGAAAGTGGAACTAGGGCTGAACCCTGTTTTGCCGCTTAGTACGGCTTGTTGTAAATAATCTTTTGTAATAAACTCTGAAATTATATTTTTGGGATCCCAATGTATACAGTAAACGTTCTAGTGAAACGTTATATCTTAACCAAAGTTTTTAACCCCTAAACCGCTAATCACACTTAGTTACACGTTTATGGCCAAATGACTCGATTAGCGAGTTTAGCACTGTTTGCAATGTGCACTGTAGCGGTCCCTGGAGTTGGGGCGTTACACCTCATTTCTTCTTGTAGATCCACTTGCACCCAATGGCCCTAAAGTCATCAGGTGCTTCCACAAGATCCCAGACGAAATTTGAGTACATGGACTCCATTTCCTATTTCATGGCTTCGAGCCATAGTTCCTTTTCAGGGCTAGCCATTGCCTGTTTGAAAGACAACGGATCATCATCACTAGTGTCACCAACAACCATATTGGTTTCACCATCCAAACCATAGCGAACTAGGTTCCTAAAAACCCTCCCACTACGATGAGGCTCCATGACTGTTTGCTCAGGAATAGTAATACTTTCTTCATTTAAATCGACTTGCGTTGGTTGGACATGAAGAGTGGGGATTTCATCATCAACTTGCATTGATGACGATGGAACATTGGTTGGAGTCAATTGTTTAACCATCTCCTCTAAAACCACTTTTCTGCGAGGTTTAAAGTTTTGGACATAGTCATTTTCTAGAAAAGTAGCATTCATAGAAGTAAACACTTTCTTTTCTGAATGACTTTAGAAAAGTCCACCTTGAGTACCTTTAGGATAGCCAACAAACATGCAAATTTCAGTTCGCGGTTCTAGCTTTCCCTCCTTTTTCCCCAGGACGTGGGCGGGACACCCCCATATTCTATAATGGTGTAAACTAGGTTTACGACCATTCCAATGTTCTAAAGGTGTTTTGGGGATTGATTTAGACGGCACGACATTGAGAATGTCGTTCGTGGTTTCAATTGCATGTCCCCAGAACAAAGTTGGTAGAGTTGAGTAACTAAGCATGAATCTAACCATTTCCAATAAAGTTCTGTTCCGGCGTTCTGCTACACCATTTTGTTGTGGAGTACATGGGGCAGTAAGTTGTGATAAAATCCCAAGTTTAGTTAAATGATCTTGGAACTACATATCCAAATGTTCTCCACCCCTATCAGATCGCAAGTTCTTTAACATTTTACCTAATTGGTTCTGAGCCATTGCTAGGAATTCCTGAAACTTTGAAAATGTTTCTGATTTCCTATGCATTAGGTAAAGACATGAGTATCTAGAGTAATCGTCAATGAAAGTGACGAAATACTCAAAACCACCCCTGGCTTGTACATTCAAAGGTCCACAAACATCTGAATGCACAAGACCAAGTGGTTCTTTGGCCCTATCACCTTTTCCAGAGAATGGACGCTTGGTCAGTTTTCCTTCTAGACAAGATTCAGAGACAGGTAATTTACCTAAGGTGAGTTCTCTCAAAGGTCCATCCTTTGTAAGTCTTTGAATCCTATCATAGCCAATGTGACCTGGTCTCAAGTGCCATAAATATGTCATATTATCGCTATCTGTCTTTTGACGTTTATTGGTCCTAAGTTTAGCTACTTTGAATAAATCATTGTTAAGAGCGAGGAGTTCATTAGGTCGCAGAACATAAAGCCCATTTTCCAAACATACAATACATAATTGTGATCCATTAAAAGAAATAGATATATTAGAACTTGTGAAAGTCATAACAAATTGTTCTAATTGCAACATGGAAACTGAAATTAAATTCTGCTAAAATCCAGAATAAAAAATACATCTCTTAAAATTAAGTATTTATTTCTGAACTTCAGACGAGCTCTTCCTCTAGCTTGGACTGCAATGAATGCTCCATTCCCAACTCTAAGCTTTAAGCCGCCTTCGTCCACTTCCTCCCACGATTCAAGAAGCTGTAAGGAGTTACAAACATGGTTGGTAGATCCAAAATCAATAATCCAAATAGATTTATCATTCTCTAAAACACATGTTTCCAAGATAAATGAACTATAATCATTGCCTTTGTTTTTTTGCTGCTAGAAACTTGGGGCAATCCTTTTTCCAATGCCCCTTCTCATTGTAGTGAAAATATTTATCTTTACATTTCTTGTTTTTCCCCTTAGGCGCTTGTGCATTTGATTGTGCACTCGTCTTTGCAGCCTTTGTAGGCTCGGGGTTGTTGTTTTGTCCATGTTTTCTCTTGTTTCCAGCTTTCATGGATGAAGCTTGGTTAGCTTCAGTCTTAGCTGGATCAACAACAACAACAATAGTTTTATTTTCTCCTCCCTTTCTAGGTCCACCCATGATAGGCTAAAAAATCTGAAGCTCGTTCATGAGTTGCGTCAGACCATAGTTGAGTTGATCACGAACATGCGGACACGATGCCATTCAAGAATTCACGGTGTCATCATGTATGTGCGGAGATGGTACTATCCAAACATTTACGGTACCATCACGAGCATTGACAGTGCCATCACGAACATGCGGACACGATGATCGTTCTGGGGATTCCTCAATCATGACGAATTCAGAGTTGTCACCAATCAACTCTATGTTGATATTCTGCTTCCAATTAAGGAAGTTTTCTCCAGTGAGTTTCTCCATCGAAAGTTGAGAAAGGATGAGAGTAGACACTACTTAACTTAAAACTACAAATTGCCAATAAAATAGAAATCAATCACATTTCCTCAATAAAACTTCTATTCACACAAATTTCAAGAAATAGCACAACATATACCAAATATGTAAGATATGAGAAAAAATATAAAAAACAATCATATCTCTATTTCTTTAGGTTTTTAACTAATCTATGATATCATTGTCCCGGTTGACGAGAGTAAAAAAATACCACTAGTTAAATAGAGTTGTAAAATCATTTAATAATGGACACCATTATTAAAAACCTATTATTCAATCAAAATAAGAAAACAAAATCTCTTATTTTATGAGCTAGACCCACAGTTTCGATAATCATAGATGTAGTCCTAGTAGTCACCGTAGGGGTGAGTCTAGTAGAATTTGACCTATAATTATCTATCTTTCGAGATCTAACCTTGTCAAAATAACTAATGAACACCTTCTGTAGGGGGACGAATCAAAGCGCCTCGAGGCCCCATTAAGTTATTGACTATGTTAAACCAACGGTGGAGATCGAATATAAATTCTTAAAATATGCTCATTATAAAATTTAAAAATAGTATTTTTATTATTTATTTTTAGAAAATTAATGACTATGGTTCTCCAAAAAATTGAAAAGATTAAATTTTTAAAACCAAAGTCCTATAATTTCCTATTAATTCTAAAGTATCACATTGAAACAAATTCAATTAATTTAGAATTACTTTGTTGCTAATCAATATTTAGGTTTAACTAATATAATGAACCTATACAATTAAGTCCAACTCAGGTAAATGGATCTTAACAATTGGGCTTGTATAGAGGAGGGATGGGTCCATTATGTCGTTCCCATTACAAAGGCCTCCAATCTTCCATACAAGGTCCAAAAGAGAGGCATTTAAACCTTCGTTTTATTAATTGTTATTAATTGATTAGACCCACTATTGTCATGCAAAGCAAATGAGCATTCACAAGTGGAATCACCCACAAGAGAGAAATTTAAACTTTTACATTTTCTAATGAGCCCAAATAAAACATATCATTTTATGAATATTTTATTTGGAAAAATCCATATATCTAACAAACATATGAGCCACTATATGCGTCTAAGCCCAATTGCAAAAAAAAAAAAAAAAAAAAAAAACCACATATAGTGCAAATAGACATGTTATAATTGGATGGGCATAATCATGTTAATATATAAGCAATTCTATGAATTTATGCAAAAATACCACAGTTTATTTCATTTGCAAAAATACCACAATTAATTATCTAGAATTTATCAAAAAATTTAAATTAATTAAATTTTTACAAAAAATAAGTCAATTTAAATGAAATTTAACAACAATTAACAATAGTTAATTTAAATTTCATTTATCAACAATCAACTTGGTTTAGGTTAATTTGAAAAAAAAATATTAATTTAATTTAAATAGGAATTACCAATAATAAACCAAAGTTAATTTAAATCCCATTTATTAAAAAAATATTTTATTAATTGGCTGAAAAGAAATGATATTTTTCAAAATTTAACCAATTTTAAATTTTAAAATCAATATCTAAACTGTTTTTCAAAAATATGTTGTGTTGTTACAACTATAAGCAAATATTTTAACCATTTAAAAAAAAATATATTAATAGTTATAACAACCCTAAAATATCTTAAAATAGTTAATCAAATTCAAATATTCATAAAAATATCTAACTAACAATATTCAAATTTCAAATAATTTAAATATTAAAAACTATAGAATAAGAAGATATTTATATTTTCAAATAAAAATTTAATAAAAATATCAAGAATTTAAGAGAAAATATCTTAAATATCTAATATCTTAATTCTAATATTTTAATATATTAAAAGATTTTAAATTAAGTTGTTAGTCTATTTTTAAATTTGAATTTGAATCTTTGTATAAAATATATAATTTTTTAAATATCAACTAACAAAAATATCTTATTTAAAAAAAACAATTTTAAATGATAAAACAAAAAAGATATTTTTGGTTTTGATCATAAATAATTTATTTCCACAAATTTTATTTTTGTTTAATTTAAAAAAAAAAATTCTTTTTTGGATGAATAGTACCCGTGGGTATTGTTCACCGCGCTGGTGGCTGGTGTGTGTGGGCGCGCTGACATGCACGCGGGCATTGGCAGCTAGGCCAAATTTTTACAAAAAATTTTTTTTGAGCAATTTTTCAAACAAAAACCATTTTCTAATTAATTTTTAACATGTTTTATACAAAATAAAGCATATATAAAAATTAATAGCATAGAAAACACAACAAAATAACCTAAAAAAATGTTAATAATCACATAAAATCAATATGATTCATAAAAACATGAAAACCCATCCAATTATTCAAACATATAAAATAATCCAATTTTAAAAATGTTCAAGCATGAAAATAAAGATTACCAAAGGCTCTGAGGCCAGTTGTTGGGAAAACTTATACATGATATTTATTTATTTTCATGTAGATCTAATATTAAACAAATTAATATGAGATAACCTAGAACATGTTTCTAAAATTGAATTCAAAGAGAAACAAAAATAAGAATACTTACAGTATATGCAGCGGAATGAAGGAGTCTTTCCTTCAGTTTCTCTAACTCTTGTATCCAATCTGTCGTACACTATTATCAAGAAACATAACTGTTCTTCTAATTTCTTCATAGTCTTCCAATGTATCCTTAGAATCACCTAGACTAGTGTGGGAAATTCTCAACACATGAGATAGATACAGAGAGAAGAAGAGAAAATAACAAAGAGGCTTAGAAAAGGACTTGTGTTTAGAAAGAATCCAAAACTATTAGAAAACCAGTGATTAAACTTATCTGTCGTCTCAGAAATCTAAACTGATGACTTCTCACTATGCACTCTTTTTATAGACTCAATTAGGCCATTTAATTTAATTAAAAAATTAATAAAATAATAGCCAATTTGAAGCCCTAGGTCGAAATTATCATGGGCTTTAGGCCCGTGAAATTTCCCATTTGATTATAAGCCCATTGGACTTAAAATCAAGGCCTGCATTATTTTCTATTGATTTAATTAATTAAATCACTATTTAAATCATTTATCAAATTAATTATTTATAATTTGAACCTTGATTTAAACTTATTTATTAATTTAGATACCAATTGATCTTAATTAATAAATCTGCCCTAATTTTTCTTTTCTTCTAAAAAATACATAACTCTGTGAAACTATCGAAAATTGACCTTGTCAACTTTGATAATTCTCATTGATAATTAAATCAATTAATTGAGACTATCGAGATGATTTTATCCAAGGTACAATGGGGACCATGGGCCTATGAAATCAAGCTCCAATAAGTTATCATAAATCTAACAAATAAATTTACTAACTTATTAATTCCTCGTGACTCCACTATAGACTTGGAATTGCACTCTTGAATTCATAGAATGCTCTATAACAAATATAGATACGCTATTAATTATCCATTGTTACAACCATAATTTTCACTCAATCCTCTATAGATGGTCTACAATGAGATAGGACTAAAATACCATTTTACCCCTCATTGTATTTTATCCTTAAAACACGTAGTTCCTTGTAAATGATATTTCAGTAAACTAATTTAATTAGTGAAATGAGATCTCTATCATTTTTCACCTTGAACCAAACTAAAAGGAAACCATCGTTTCGCTTCTTCATCAGAAGCTATAGATGTTCATATCTATGATTAGCTCTCCCACTCAATTATACTACCGAGTTCCCAAGATGTAAGTATGGGCTAGTCCGTAGGGTAAGCTGGTAACGAACAAGTCAAAGAACTCAAATAATACAATCAGTTAGAACACTAACCACTCAGAATTGAGATTGAAGTGACCTATGGTCAACTATATGATATGACTAGAATAGATAATAACGGTATGTTTACTTATCTTATCAATTTTCAATATCGCTCCAGTCCGATGTAACAAATACATTCGATCTTATCTACTTTGCTAATGTTCTAGAAAGAACATAGCACTGTAATGTGTATGTAGATCATATCTTAGATTGGCAAGTCAGTGTAAATCCTGTGCATCGACTAATCTTGAGACTAACTTATTTTGAACATATAATCATATTTAAATTCCACTGTGACTACGTCACTATAAATAAGATTAGCTATATGCTCGTGATTTAATAGAAGTTTATATTAAACAAATTTTCATGAAAATAAAACATGTGAGCAAAGTGATTGACCAAGTCAAAAATGATTTCTATTCTTTTATTGATAATAAAATGAGATTACAAAGAATTTGGGTTTTAATTTGGGCATAAAACCCCAACACTCTATCCACTACCCGAGCGTATGTCGTTACTCCAGGTACTGTGGTAAGTCTGACATGCCGGGCTATCATAAGCTGTAGCCCCTAAAGGAATCTATCCTTCCTTGTCCCATCAGTGGGCACCAAGTCTACTGCAAACTTGGCTAGTCTGTCGAATTTTAGGGCATATTCGGTCACTGACATATTCCCTTGCAAGAGTTTATTGAACTCCTTGGCCATTGCAGCTTTAATGGCCTCGTTGTAATACTTCTTATTGAAGAGGGTTCTGAACTCTTCCCAACTCATTATAGTTACATCTCTAGTCTGGGACACCACATCCCACCAGATTTGGACATCCTCCTGAAACATGTATGTGGCACAGGCCACTCTTTCATTACCCACCACCCTCATGAAATCCAAGATGGATGTAATCATGGCCATCCACTGTTCTGCCTTAAGTGGATCTGCGCTGCCCTAAAAAACCAGAGGGTGTTGCTTGATAAACCGCTCATATACCAACTCCCAACGGTTCTCTAATTCTGTCTGCTGTTGTACGACCGATACTGGAATAGTATATGAGACCCTTGATGTAGCGTTCCTAACCGGAGCCTGCTGTTGCCTCAACTGGCGAATTTCTTCATCCTGTCACTGTAGTCTAGCTTGCAGGTCTACAAGCATCTTTTGCCAGTTTTCAGGGGCTAGCAAAGGGTTCTGGCCCTGGCTACCACTTCCAACCTGATTCTCGACGCCAGCTGGCTCATTAGATTGCCTTGGAAGCATACTTTCCAAGTCTATCTGCAATCAATGCCTCAGCTTATCAAGTGATAATAACAATATTTCACATCAACCCACAGTTCAAAACCGATTGAATAAGTATCCACATGCATTGATAATGCTAGTATGCATCACAATAATTCACACATAGAAATCATGCTACTAAGTAGAGGAATTCATGACATTACTTAAACAGGATGCTAATAAGCACATTCTTGGCATGCATACACATAACATAATGTTATTAAACATTTTCCAATACTCAAGAGCAAACAGGATGCTAATAAGCATTTTCCAGCATGCATAACCATTTAACAATGCTAATAAGCATTTCTACAGCAGTTTACAAATGTCTATTATGCTAATAAGCAAATTCTTAACCTACATACCGCAGCCAAGGGCCAGGCCCTATCAAAATAACTCATGTTTCTTATTTAAACTAGCAAGTAAAGAATATATAATCTATTTAAGCAAATGTACACATAACTATATTAATAGTTACCAAACCGTGAGTCGAGCTTGTCTTTAGCAGTGAATGTACATGCCTAGTCCAACATCAGGAACCCTTAAATCATGGCAACTCTAATACCAAGTTGTAACGCCGTGCTAATTAGGATCTGTTACCAAGTGTGTTTAAAACCAATGCTGGACGTTCTAAACAAGTCAATTGGACTAAACATGTGATTAAGCTACAAAAGGTTTAGGTATTTAAAATTTTGATCAAGTCATAACCATTTCATTAAACCCAAAAAGATGCTCTTTACATGGGATCCCCCCCCCCCCCCCCCCCCAAAAAAAAAACATTAGTTTAAAAACTGGTTACAACATCCATGTTACATAGTAAGCCGACCTAGGCAGTAATAGTTAGGTTTGACCCTAGATTCCATGAGTATCTCGGCCGTGGTGGTCGAGCGGACTGCATATGTACATGTCACTTCTAACGCCCTCTGACTCAAGGCTGGTTGAGCTTCTCTTTACCTTTGCCTGCACCACAAAGCACCCGTGAGCCAAAAAAACTCAGCAAGAAAACATATTAAATAATTCTCAAAGTAATATATCTGCCAAACAGTAACAACTGAATCTGGTGTACTTGTTATAGAAATTGGTAACCATAGAGTTGCACAAGTGTGTGTCGCACTATCAATCCATTTGTTTGGCATCCGAGCTAGTCAAGTGCATGTTGCACTCCCACGGTGGCCCGGCCATAGTGGCCTGCACTGCACGTGCATAATGCCAATCTCAGCTCATAGGCTGAGTCCTACTGATCCTCGACTCATAAGTCAAGCCTCACAAGTCGCTGACTTATAAGTCCAAGCTTCAAGACCCTCGGCTTATAAGACGAGTCTCTCAGAATTCAATGAACCTTTGACTAATAAGTCGATCTCCAACTAGCATCCTAATAATCCCCCGGTTTATAAACCGAGCTTTCTAATCACTACAGACAATCACATATTTCATTTAACATACATACCTATAGATACAATGCATTATAACACACTCAAACAACAAACATAGGCATAATCATAATTGTGCGCATTCCAATGTACTTAACCAAATATGCACAAACATAATTATAATCATGCTTAATAACAGGGCCAAAGCCTCAATCATGTCTATATTTAACCATTGGGCTAGGCCCTAATCACACATTCACATACTGGGTGCAGTTTTCTTACATTCGGTCGAAATTCAAGTTACTAGCGACGCCCCTTGAGTATGATCCCTGATTCGAGCCCTTAGTGTTGACCTAGTCACAACCATAATAAGGAATTCCATCAACAACGAGAGAATAAAAGCTTCCAGACCAAGTCTTAGCCTCCGGGACGTCGAATTCCACCCAACGCGGAAGTAGAATCGATCCCGAGCCCAAAAGGTTAAGTTCCCAAACAGAAAACCTCAAGGGTCGCGGCCCCATGCTCTCATGCCACGACCCACCCCTTATCAGAGGCTCAACCTCCCCAGCCATTTGACACGTGCCACGACCCAACCTCTGTGGCGCCGCGACTCGACCTTGCCACTGAGCCAACCTAGCTCCCATTTTTCCCTAGAGGGTCGCAACACACCAAGAACAGAGCCGTGACCCAGCCCTTGGAACCCAGAATTTTTGGGTTTTATCCTTAACCGAACCTTAACATAATCACCCCAAATAAAGCTTAACCCTCAATTCAACTTCCCTAATCAGTATAACTTCCTTCCAGAAACAAAACTTAACTAATACTTAGCCAAGAGCTCACCAAGAATCCCAAACTTCACTCTCCCAACTCACATACATGCAAACACCAAAGCTCTCAACAAAGCAACAGAACTATCATGAAGAATTCAAATTAAAACCCTTACCTCAACTGTATGACTCAAGCTTTAATCTGCTCCCAACAAATCCCTAGCTTCAAGCCTCACTTCCAAGCCAACTTCCTTTCAATTTGACTTAACCCACCAAAACTCCAAGAGATAGAGAATAAAACGTGAGAGAGAAGGAGTGAGCGGCTGAGAATTTTCTTTTCCTTTAGTTTCCTAAACCATCTGAGAAGTTCCCAGCCCACCAAGTCCTATACTTGGATGTAAATGACCAAATTGTCCCTTTGCCCTTAGCCTATTCATCACATGCTCCCAAGGGAAATTTTGTCCTTTGTCTCATACCCCGCTACTCACAATTCATGCCCTATAATTCCCGTTACTTTCAATATTATCACATCATGACCACATAATTTCCCATTATCCACTAAATCCCGATAATGTACTAAAGTACCCCCAAGCTCACCCCAAGCCGAGTATTAAACCTCGTTGTGACTTTTCTGCTAACTTGCACATCAGGATCGCCTCACGTCAAGTAACCCAAATATATCCACATAATAATGTCGTCTCAATCACACAAACACACATTTGCATTTATACCCTGAACGAGTCAAATTACTAAAATTCCCTTCTGATAAGAAGCGGGCCCACGTACACATTTAATAATTCTAAACAGGCAAGCATAATCATATTATAATATAATTCACATAATAACATGCTCATACTATACTAACACATAATTAACACAATTATTGCTCCCGACCCCCTAATCCAGGCTTTAAACCATATTAGGGAATTTGGGATGTGACACTTGATGAGCGGCGTCATTGATTGCAGGCATATTGTTGAGATGCCTTGATGATCAACCAGACTCCACGAAAATAAGGCCAAGGATGAAAACCAGGGTCAGGACCCTCCACTTGCCCCACAGAATTGGCAACAGTTGTTTGCCAAAATGGAAGCCAGACTACACCGAACAGAAGAAGAGCTTCGACAGCTTAGGCAACAGGTCCCTCCTCAGGGCATTAGGTTGTAGGTTCAGCAGGCTATGGTGCCAGTGCCAGTTCAGCCTGTTATGGAGAATAGTTGGGTACCTTTGTATGAGAGGTTCAGGAAGTAGCTCCTCCCACCTTTGAGGGTGGACCAGGCCCACTGCGGGCAGAGCAGTGGATGAATATGATTTCCTCCATCCTGGATTTCATGAGGGTGGAAGGGAATGAGAGGGTAGCTTATGCCAGCTACATGTTTAGAGAGGATGCCCACATCTAGTGGGATGTAGTGACACATAGAAGAAATGTTGTAGTTATGACTTGGGAAGAGTTTAGAAACATTTTCAATGAGAAGTCTTACAATGTTGCAGTCCAAGCTGTGAAGGTTGATGATTTACCAACCTCACTCAGAACTGGATGACAGTTACTGAGTATGCCTTGAGATTTGACTGGTTGGTGAAGTTCGCGCCGGATTTTTTGCCAACTGATGCGGCAAGAAGGGATCGGTTTGTGCGGGGATTGAACATTATGATTGGCCATGATGTAAAGATTACCTTAGATTCGGGGACTACTATGTATGATCAAGTACTGGACAAGGCCCTTACAGTTGAGGGTGTCTTGGATCAGATATGAGAGAGCGTTGTTAGGCGCGATGCTAGGAGGACAGTGCCTCCTTTTACCGGATTCAGCCGGGGTAGTGGCCCCAGTGAGCAGAAGAGAAAGGCCCCAGACTCTTTTTTCCTCCTATCTCGGATAGGAGGGCACAGTGTGTTTTCAATGGTCGTCAGGGCGGGGGTGAAAATTGGAGGAGTTTCCCTCCTCGGTGCAGACAACGACATTAGGGAGAGTGCAGGATCAGGGCCTGCTTTATTTGCGGGAGTGTCAAACATTTGAAGAAGGACTGCCCATAAACCAGGAAAAAGGAGCCGAAGCAGAGCGATAGTCTCGCTCCTGCCAGAGTATTCACCTTAACTCAGACTGAGGTTGAGGCTAGTCCTTCGATCATGACAGGTCAGATTTCTAGTGCTGGTTCTTCGTTTACTTCATTGATTGATTCAGGGGCTACTCATTCATTTGTTTCTGCTAGAGTGATACATCAGCTGTGTAGACCTAGTGATTTGTATGCTAGGGGATTTTAGACTTTGTTGCCGACTGGGGAACTGGTAGTCTCTAGGAGATGGATTAGAGCATTGCCAGTAGAGATAGACGGTAGAGAGTTGTCTGATGATCTGATTGAGTTAGCAATGGGTGACTTCAATATGATTCTAGGGATGGATTGGTTATCGAAGTATGGGGCAATGATTGACTGCAAGCGTAGGATGGTGACTTTTGAACCAGAAGGGGAGGTACCCTTTGTATTTGTGGGGATAGTTAGTGGACTGCGAGTACCTATGATTTCAGCACTGAAGGCTAGAGACCTGATGTAGGAAGGTTGCATAGGATGCCTAGCAAACATTGTGGATACCTCTAGAGTTGTGTCGGTTGGACCGAGTGAGACCAGATTGGTATGTGATTTTTTCAGATTTATTTCCAGCAGACTTGCCATGGTTGCCGCCACAGCGAGAGATCGAGTTTGTTATAGAATTGGCACTAGGGGCGGAGCCAGTATCTAGGACACCTTATAGAATGGCTCCAGCAGAGTTGAAGGAATTAAAGATTCATTTGCAGGAGTTACTGGATTCAAGGTTCATCAGACTGAGTTTCTTGCCATGGGGTGCTCCAGTCTTGTTCGTCAAGAAGAAGGATGGATCTTTAAGGATGTGTATTGACTACAGGGAGCTGAACAAGTTGACCATTAAGAACAAGTATCCACTACCTAGGATTGACGACTTGTTTGACCAGCTATAGGGGAAAACAATGTTATCTAAGATTGATCTCCAGTCAGGTTACCATCAGTTAAGGATTAAAGAGGAGGACATACCAAAGACTGCTTTCCACACGAGGTATGGACACTATGAATTCCTGGTTATGTCCTTTGGATTAACCAACGCCCAAGAAACTTTCATGGATTTGATGAATAGGGTTTTCAAGGACTATTTTGACAAGTTTGTGATTGTGTTTATTGATGACATATTGGTGTACTCTCAGTCAGAGACAGAGCATGAGCAACATTTTCGCCTGGTATTACAGCAGTTGAGAGAGCATAGGTTATATGCTCAATTCAATAAGTGTGAGTTTTGGTTACCGCAAGTCACGTTTCTAGGTCATATTGTCAGTAAGGAAGGGATTTCGGTTGACCTAAGTAAGATTGAGGCATTGAGAGATTGGCCTAGGCCGAGCAGTGTACCAGTAGTTAGGAGCTTTCTGGGATTGGTAGGGTATTATCGGCAGCTCGTTGAGGGGTTCTCGAGGATAGGCACATCATTAACTGAATTGACGAGAAAGAAGATTAATTATGTGTGGACAGACAGGTGTGAAAACAGTTTCAAGGAATTTAAGTAGCGACTGATCACCGCTCCAGTATTGAGTCTGCCCTAAGATAGGGTTTGTGGCCAGCAGATAAAGGCTGAACAATAGAGGCCAGCAGGGTTATTGCAGCCTCTAGGAATTCCAGAGTGGAAGTGGGAGGATATCACCATGGACTTCGTGGATTGTTTTCCAAAGACCGTGGGACAACATGATTCAGTGTGGGTGATTGTGGATAGGTATACTAAGTCTGCCCACTTTTTGCCTGTTAGGACGACTTATACTGTAGAGCAGTATGTGTAAGGAGTATGTCCTAAAAGCATGTAAAAGACATTTATTATTTCGATGAATAAATAAATACAATGGTTTATTATTGTTATATTTAGATTATTAAATTATTGTTTGAAAAATTTTGTAAATATCAGAAAAATTCCATAAACGTTATTGAGGATGTGATCTTGTATTAGTATGAGAGAATTAAGATCACATGAATGAATAAAAATAATCAACAACAACAAATTGAAGTTATGGAATTCTTTAATTGGGGTTGTAAGTACGGTTTGCTGAGTATCATGTTGATACAAATAATATAGATTCAGATTATTGATGTGGTAAGACATCTCGGTAAAGGTGCTTTATATAACATGATTATATATGACATGGAACGATATGAATAAAAGTCTTTATCCAAAAACCATTTAATAATAAAGACTTGTAATTCATATCATAACTGATGATCATTTATAGATCAATCTAAATCCTAAGTGTTCATGAAATCCTTTTCATGTTTATTAAATCTTTTGATTCATTCGTTAAGGCCTCTTCATAGAATGATGCTAATGACTTTTGTTTTGGAGATTTAATATCATGGATGGCTGGGAACATGTATCAACAATACGGAATCTAATCTTTCCTAACTGATCGTATATTAGTCCCCTTAAGGGTTAATTCTGGAACTGAATGATTTTGAGCTCAGATCTATTATTAGATTATAGATTAATTATTCACTAGTGAATTAATGGAACTTAAGGAATAAGAAGTAAATTAGAAATGTAAAATGGTAATTATTCCATTCTAATTTATGAACTAATTAATTAGAGGGTTGAACTATTGTAAGATGGTTGTATCAATGGACAACTTAGAATAAGATTTCTGTAAAAGTATATCTATAATATAAAGAGTTCAATTATGAATTTATAGTGGAGAAATATCAGAATTAATAAGTTAACTATTATAATTAAAGAGTTTAATTATTTAGTTTCAATTTATTGGAGCTTAATGTTATAGGTCTATGGTCCCCGAAATGGCTCAAACAAACACTGACAAAGATAAATACAAAAATGGTCAAAATGACTTATTTGATAAGTAAAATATTTTTCTATGCACTAAACATAATTATTGTATAATTATGTGTAATTAATTAATTATTTGATTTAAAAAAATATAATTAATTTTGAATTAATTTATTTTTGGGATTTAAATAATAACGAAAATTGGGAAAAATCACATGCTTTCCTTGGCATGTGGTACACGTGTAGCACAGTGCACATTCATTGTGTTACACACACAAGAAGCTTCTAGAAATTTTCTTTGTTCCACAATTTTAGTTATTTAAATATTAAATAAATTATGAGATATTGTAATATGATTAAAATATTATTTTTTAAACAAAATCTGATAACTGATTAGTTATTTTTAAATTGTTTTAAATAACTAATATTTTATTTTAATATATTGGATATATTAAATATAGGAGATCAGTTTTTCAAAGTGATACTTTTTTCAGTGATAGAAAATATATCGTGAAATCTCCCTGAGAGAAATAGAACAGTGATACAAGCATAGGTCACAGTTCTTCACAAACTTAGGTCCAAACTTTATCAGATCTCATGTGTTGAGAACATCTGATAAATAGATTTTGCCTATTATTTTGTATAGCGAGCCCACACCCGTTCTTTGTGTGCTGAGAACATTTTGGAAGATCTTGGTGTGAGATCTCAAGGGTTTTTGCCATACAAAAAGATAGCAGCAAGGAAGGACTTGAAGTAATTTTCTATTCGTATATTAGATTCAATATATATATATATATGTATGTGAAGAAGTAGATCTAGAAATCTTGTGGGGTTAAATTAACAATTTTGATTGTTGTTCTGATGCGTATAATCTCTTATTTGATCTATCAAAACCAATAGTATGTTGAGTTGTATGTGAAGTAAATTGTTCGACTTCATGGGGCTCCGAAGTCGATAGTATTCGATAGGGACCCCACCTTCACCTCCAAGTTTTGGGAGAGCCTGCAGAAGGCTATGGGCACGCAGTTGCAGTTTAGTACCGCTTATCATCCTCAGATGGATGGACAGTGTAAGAGGACAATTCAGATACTCGAAGATATGCTACGAGCCTGTGTCTTGGATTTTGGGGGATCTTCGAGTAAGTGTCTCCCTTTGATTGAGTTTTCGTACAAAAACAGTTACCAGGAAACTATCGGAGTGGCTGCATAAAAGATGTTATATGGGAGGAAGTGAAGATCACCTATTCATTGGGATGAGACGGGTGAGAGGAGACACTTGAGTCTTGAGATGGTTCAAAGGACCAATGAGGAAATTGAAAATATTAGAGCTCGAATGCTCGCCTCCCAGAGTCACCAGAAGAGTTATTCAGAATTGAAATGCAGGAGCGTAGAGTTTCAAGTTGGCGACCACGTGTTTCTCCCTTGAGAGGAGTGAAACAGTTTGGTGTTCGGGGCAAGCTAAGCCCTAGGTTTGTTGGCCCTTTTGAGATTCTGGAACGGGTTGGAGAGGTAACTTACATATTGGCGATGCCTCTAGCTCTATCAGGGGTTCATCATGTTTTTCACGTGTCCATGCTCCGAAAGTACATATCAGATTCTACGCATATACTGAGTTATGAGAACTTGAAGCAGGACCAGGATTAATCATATAAGGAGAAGTTGATTCAGATTCACGATCGGATGGATAAAGTCTTGTGAAACTAGACCATCGCCTTGGTGAAAGTGTTGTGGAGGAACAACAAAGTTGAAAAGGCGACGTGGGAACTTGAGTCAGATATGCGGGAGCTGTAGACCACGATTTTGGCCAACAATGAGTAGACGTCAAAACTACAATGAACCTTCAAGAGAAAAATATGACACGGATAATTTTATAGTGGTTCAACGCCAATTTATTGGTAATAGCCTAATCCACTTGGAGTTGTGATACATATCCTACACTTAAGATCAGATGAACCTGAGCCAACTGAGTTTCTTAAGTGTAAGTAGAAAAATACATAGTTTCTCTCTCTAAAATCTCTTAGAAAATGCCCCAAGAATACACCAAGTAACAGTCCCAAAGTCTCCAAACTAGAGAGTTTTTCTCAGTCTAAGAAGATCTGATCCCTCAAATGATACCATGAGCCATTTATTTATAGGCTCATGGACCGTACATCAGATATTCCCTTTGACCGAGTCCTTTCTGTCATTCTCACAATATTTAATTAATAATAATATTTAAAATACAAAAATATGCGATTCTTTGGGATAATATGAGAGATTCCCGCACAGGTATGACCGATTCTAGCTGAAGCCGTTACTGGGATCTCTTGCGTAGCAATGATCTGTTTAGTCGGTCCACATCACACCCAGAAGGAAAACTGGAGAGCCAAAACACTTCACCGGTCGGCCAAACCCTCACTGGTCGGCCAAACACCTGTCTGGTCGGCCAAACACTTGACTGGTCGGACAAACACCTGACTGGTCGGACAAACACCTGACTGGTTGGACATGCACCTGACTGGTCGGACAAGCACCTGACTGGTCAGTCATGAAACTTCTCTGGTCTAACATGACACATCTCTGGTTTAACATGGCACATCTCTAGTCTAACATGGCACATCTCTGGTCTAACATGGCACATCTCTGGTCTAACATGGCACATCTCTAGTCTAGCATGACACTTGACTGGTCAGTCAAAAATATTCACCGGTCGGACAGAAATTCTATCAGATCGATCAGATCACTTTATCATAACTCCGAAGAGCCAACACATTTATTGACTATTAATGTGCTCTTTACTAACCATGAATTGCCACTTGTCACCTTTGATTGCCATGTCATCGAACTTAAATTTCGGGGATAACATTTGCCCCCTAAGTTTATTATACGATTTACTCGTATGATAAACTTTTCTTCTAGAAAAATATTTTTGAGGTCATCCAAAAGCTTCCATCCTGTCGATAACTTTCAACGCAAACCCACAATTGAACTTGTCTTTTGATTTCTTCAAATTGTATTTTTTTGATCTTGTTGTAGTACCCCATGAGTAGAAAAATATGTTTGTGCCCCATGCCTTTGAGATTTATGGTCTTTTCGGACCCTATAGCCAATCAGTTACTATTTTTGGCCCTCAAATTCATACATGATTAGTAGGAAGGTCTAGCTCCTTGGAAATAGATTATTAGGGATACATGAATGTGGCCGATCGAGCATCTTCTTTGAGGGCCATCCAGATAACCTGAAAACTTAACCCAACGAAGGTACCATAAACACGCCCCAAGCCTCTCGGATGTGCCACCATCTGCTCGGATGGAAGGGCACAAACACTTGGATGCTCGAACACACATCCGCTCGGGAACCACGCATCCGCTCGGACTAACCCAGCCGATCGAACACCATGCAAACTGATTGGACATCATAAATTCGCTTGGACCAACCCCAGCCGATCGGTCACCACGCGCATCTGCTCGAACTCGCCATGCCATCCGCTTGGACACCACATCACCCGCTCGGACACCACGCGCATCTGCTCGGACTAGCGCCCATCAATCGGACACCCATGCCTATTCGGACATGCTATTCTTCGGAGATGCACAGCCGCTCGGACGCGCACTCCACTGCTCGAACACATGCAGCCTCTTGGATGCATAAGATCCTCGGATGCCCAGCCAGCCACTCGGATGCGCACTCTGCTACCCGAACACATGCAGCCGTTCGGACGCACGAAACCTCTTGGAAATGCCAGCCTCTCGGACATGTGGTGCAACTGCTCGGACACACGCCTAGCGACCTGGACACCATAGCCGCTTTGCCCCGCGCCTGGCTGCTCGGACACCACAGCCTAACCACTCGGATGCATGCCCTTATTTCCTCGGGTTTGCACAAAATCTTTATGGTTCATGCATTTATACTTTACTTTTCTTTGTTAACTTGAAACATTCTAAGTCTCTTTAGACTTAAAAAGTTATAAGTTTTTTGTGAATAGTAAAGTCACTCTGATGTATGCCTTATATTTTCGCATGAGTACTTAGTTTTCTAACTTAGAAATTCTAGACATTTCATAAGTCCTTGCTAAGTATACTTTCTCACACTCTTATTGCTCTAACATTTTATGAGCATAATGTTTATCGTCACACGAATATCTGCTTCTAACTTGAAATTTTAAAAAAATTCCAAGTTACTTAAGCTTTGTCAAACAAGTTAGCTTAATGGCCTTTTTGGACTTCGAAAATTTACAAGTCAGCCTAAAAACAGATATCTTAACTCGTGCTCTTATTACTTGTGTTAAATTACATACCAGTATACCCCATGTGCCCCCCAAATGATCGAGGGTTGTAAGATCCTTAGTCACTTGCTACTTGACTGAATCTGTTCAAGAAGTTAATTACTCGTGAAATACATAGAATATATTAAAAATATTCGAGCAGTTGAACATTGCTTGAACGTGTCGACCTGTTGAACACTGTCCGATTTTACCAACCAGTTGAACACTGTTCCAATAATCAACACACATGCACATTTGTAGCAAGAATCGACCACGCTGCACGTAATCTCTTTTATTACTCGTAAATTAAAAAAGGACAATACATGTCTAATAACGAGTCTTAAACAACAAAAATTGTTCAAAAATAGATGACTGGTCAGCAAATAACCAGCTCATAAACCAAATTTAAATAACAAGTTAAGAAACTTGAAATTAAACCAACACTCTGATAGCGGTATTTAGAAATAATATATTCACAGAGGCCCGCCGTTCCAGTGACTCCTGATCCTAGCACTCCCGCTCAGCATACCTCTCCCTTGCCTCGTTGCTATCCTCGACCAAGTGCAGACCTCCACATATAGTGTCTAAGGTAAAGTCCACAGGCCCGGGCTACAAGGGTGGAGATCTTTTTCGTTTGAAACCAGGATTGTTGCTACCTCCTTCTCCTTGGGGTGTCTCTGCCCGGTACTTTCTTAACTTGCCCGACCGGAGAAGAAATTCTATCTCGTCCTTGAGGTGATTGCATTCATTCGTGTCATGACCATAATCTCCATGGAAATGACAAAACTTATTCATATCTCCCTTCCTCATCTCTTTCCTGATGGGTGGAGGTTTCTTATAGGGAACCTCTTCATGACTAGCAAGATATATTTCCACTCGGCTGGCCGAGAGAGTGGTGTAATTAGTGAACTGAGATTCATACTTGGTTTCTTTTCATTTGAACTCAACTTTGCTTTCTTTTCCTCATGGTGGTTGGACCCATTATTTCCACGTGTCTTTCCACCATCCTTAGGAGGGTCAGTTGATCCGCCTAGATTGTTTATGCCATTCTCTTCTTTCTTAATTGCATCATCCAATTTCATATACTTGTCTGCTCGGTCAAGAAATTGTTGAAGTGTTGAAATTGAATTTCTATGTATGCTATCCCACAAAGGGCTCCAATAAGTTATCCCAGCGGATATGGCAACCATCTTCCCCTCGTCTCCTACAGCAGTTGCTCTATTGGCTTCTCTCATGAATCTCTGTAAATAATTCTTTAAAGACTCATCTTTCCCTTGTTTGATATCTGCCAAGTGGTTGGCATAAACTGGTGGGGTCCGGGCAGTGTTGAATTGTCTTCAAAACTCCTTCCTGAATGCCTCCCAAGAGGTTATGGAGTTCGGCTTAAACTTCCAATACCATTCCTGGGCGGTATCTGACAAAGTAGTCGGGAAAAATCTACAACGATAATCGTCACTTACTCCGAGTAATTCCATCTGGTCCTCAAACTTCCCAACATGTTTGATGGGATCTGCTGTTTCTGTATATACTGGCAGAACTGGTGCTTTATATTTTGCCGGAGGCTGGGCTGCTCTAATCCGGGCACAAAATGGGCTGCCACTCCGGTGGTCTATCGCATCTATCCCGGAAGGTAATTTTGACAAACCTTGCACTGCAGCTGCTAGCACGTCAAGCTGGGCTTGGATGGCTGGTGCAACTGACGAAGTTCCAGGGTCTTGACCGCCTGGTCGGGCATTACCATCTGGAGCACTGTCGTTAAGTATATCTACTTGACTGGAAGGGCGGTTCAGATTTTGCCCTTCGACCAGGACGGTCCTCCTCTTGTTGGTGATAACATCCCTTAGATCCTTCTTGGAAGCATGCTCTCCTATCAGATCGAACACCGTACTCTTCAATTTTCTAGAGGGCTTACTACGCGGGACTTGCTCTCTCCTACTATGCTGCTGGCCGGGGTGCAGTGGAGGCTTTTTGGTACGTCCCGAGCAGTCTTTTCCTTTGACTGGTCGGTGTGATGACTATCATCCTCATCACGACCATGCCCATCTTTGAATTGTGAAGTCGTCTTATCTCGAGGAGTCCTGGTCTGATCTTGCCTGGGTGGAGTCCTTTTACTGCCCGATTGGTGATTTCCTGATCTCAAAGTTTCTGATCGTTGGCTCCTGGAGGGAGTTCTAGAGTCCTCCCTCTATGTTGATGTAGTTCTAGAGCAGACCCCATCATCTTCCCGACCAGGGGGGTTACTCCTGCTTCTGTCTGGTCCACGAGAATTGCCTCTGTCAGTGGTCCTCCGATCAGCATTATTATTTCTTGCTCCCTGGGAGGTTTCTCATGCCGCGGCTTAAGCATTGGTTTTGGCCAATTGGGTAGCCGCTTCTAGAGCTAGTGCTGCTTCATGATGTCTCCGGCTGACTTCCTTTTGTTGCTGTCAGAGATCTTCGCTTCTGGCCTCCATATCGCGCCTTTGCTGCTCTAACACAGCTCTCTGCTTCGCCATCTCTTCAGCGAAAGACACGTGCTAAGCATTGAATTGCATCATCTCCTCTTGGAAAGCGCCTATTGCTTCCTGGAGTTGTTCAACTTCTGGAGTGATCTCCTCGAGAAACACCCTGGGCTCAGTCTCTGGGTTCTGTAGTCTAGGATCTTCTGATCTAGCAGGCTCTTTTGATTGGATGCCACATTGGTATTCTTGGGTGCCATTTCGATATGATAGTCGTGTGTTTCTTCTCTTCAGGTTCTCAATGAAAGCACCAAAATGTTGACCACGATTTTGGCCAACGACGAGTAGACGTCAAAACTACAATGAACCTTCAAGAGAAAAATACGACACATAATTTTATAGTGGTCAGCCCTAATTTATTGGTAATAGACTAATCCACTTGGAGTTGTGATATATATCCTACACTTAAGATCAGATGAACCTAAGCCAACTGAGTTTCTTAAGTGTAAGTAGAAAAATACATAGTTTCTATCTCTAAACTCTCTTAGAAAATGCCCAAAGAATACCCCAAGTAACAGTCCCAAAGTCTCCAAACTAGAGAGCTTTTCTCAGTCTAAAAAGATCTGATCCCTCAAATGATACCATGAGCCATTTATTTATAGGCTCATGGATCGTACATCAGATATTCCCTTTGACCGGGTCCTTTCTGTTATTCTCACAATATTTAATTAATAATAATATTTAAAATACAACAATATGTGAATCTTTGGGATAATATGAGAGATTCCCGCGCAGGTATGACCGATTCTAGCTGAAGCCGTTACTAGGATCTCTTGCGTAGCAATGATCTGTTTAGTTGGTCCACATCACACCCAGAAGGAAAACTCACTACAAGAATAAACAGTATTCATAACACTTAAAAACTGCTAACCGGGAGTATTGATAACGCTTATGAAAATTCTAACATAGCCCCTGTTATTAAAAGTCCTGTCTTTTCTATAACAGTATTTGAATGTTATGTTCGATGTTATCTTAAACTATTCAATAATTTTTTTTAGTTGTTATAATATTCAAATAATAACATTTAGATAGAGTATTTGGTTATAAATTTGAAGTTTAATCTTATACTTTTTGCATAACACTTTTCAACTGTTACATTTGATTATTTTGATAGTATTTTTAATTTTTTATATTATATAAATCATAACGATTTGTTACGCTTATAATATGTTTTTAAATCATAACATATAGTAATAAAATTTTGTTACTTTAGTGTGGATAATATATTTTAAAATTTATTTTGATAAGTATACTTATATGGTTTTTTTTTAATTAAAAGATTTTCATTATTGTATTTTGATAAACAAAATCAAAATTAATCATAAAATGTAATTCTCAATAGATTGATCAACCATAAGTATTACATTAAACAATAACTAATTCAAACCATGAATGTGTTTACTTCATGAGATCTTAGTTCTAACTTAAGTTTGAAAGCATAACATAATAAAGTTTTATATTCTTGAACATTTTTTACTTTAAACTATAGTTTGGATGATGTTGTTGCTACTGCTACTATTGTTGCTGCTGTTGTAGCTGTTTGTCAGAATGTTGTGCTTAACTGTGAACCCCAGATGGCATACTAGTCCTTCTAGGGAACTTGTTCAAACTCTCTGAAAAATAAATAGAGAAAGATTAGTAGCAAATATAAAGTAGCATGCTAACAAAAATGAAACTATTCTCATAAGAAATATAATCCAATAATTGAACGAACTTGGTTGGCTGAAGTTGTTAAAAGACATTGAGAGAATACAATATCATGTCAATGTTTTGTGAGGGAAGCCTGCATGAATTTTTATTGTTTATTTATTATTAAATTATGTGGAGGAGAGTCACTCATGTTAGACAGCTAATAAATTATTTAGTTGATCCTTTGTTGGAGTATAAAGATTGACCTTTTTCCCAAGAAAAAAATTGATGAGTTGGCAACTAGTGCAACTTCACTTGTAAACTAACATTAACATTTGTGTAACAGAGTTGGCCATAGCAGTTATCTAAAACTTATCAATGCACCACAGATAAATTTCACGAGGGCATTTTCTGACTTAAATTCCCAAGCTATTTAACTTTCACACAAATTCCTGGATAGTAATGTTTTTTTTAAAAAAAAAAAAGGGAAATGTGACATGCAAATGGCAGACATAACATGAATAATAAACTTTCTACTCTGCAACCAAATTCTTTGCACATTGTTATAAGCTTAATTTATAAATAAAAAGAAAAGTGGAGTAAGGTAATCCAAAGTAGATCTCAACTTTAAAAAATTATACATACGAAAAAAATAATAGATAATTAAATCTAAATAGAATTAAATTGCATTAAACTTACCCATAGGTCTTATCCCTGTTTCTCGACTGTAATCAATCAAGTCTTTCATACTATTAACCACTTCAGAAATCTGAAAGGCAAGCATAAATGTAATTAGAATTTAAAAGAGAGGGAAAAAAACAAAAAAACAAAATATCAATAAAACAGTAACCAAAAAGCTACTAATGTAAAAGTTTTCTTAGAGTTGAGTCTGGTCATATATTATAACATTTCTAAGTCTTTCTCAATATGCATTCACAAAGTATTACAAATGTAAACCTATTTGGAAAGATGGTTGTAACTAAAATACAAGTGATATGAGATATTATATTGTATTGTTTGGACACTCCAAACTTGTGAAAAGAAACTACTTGAAATATTATTGTGCTATAAAGATGACATAAAGGTGAAAGTGAAACTTTTTGCCACTGTCTTGATAACATTTAATTATATCTCACCAAAAACTAGCATATTCCCAAAACACACCCACAAATAATTAAATGTCAAAATCATAAACAAAAACTGAAACATTAATGATATACATTTTCCTTTAAAGAAAAAATTACATGCAAGCAGTGCACGTATCTCTTCGTATAGCCTAAATCATTCACCAACAACACCTCCAATTAGGAATCATCATTAAAAAAAAAATTATAGCTCTTACAACCAAGAAACTATCCAAACCCACTACAGAGTCCTTGGAAACTAGAGCTCACAAAAGAAAAAGAACAACAAAACTCTTAAATACAACGACAAGAGGCAGCAAAAGCAAAGGCCAACAATAATGCAACAATTTTAAATAAAACCAACAATAAAAAGAAAAGCAGACACAACACACATAGAAAGAAAAAAAAACAAAAACAGTTTGTATTCCAATTTAAAAGGATGAAAAAAATCAGATTTATTATCAATACAAATAAGGGAAATGATAAATCCATGAAAGTTTGTTCTATCTTTAGCATATTCTCTACAATAATGAATACCTTGAAAGTGAAAAAATATCCAAATGAACCAAACCTAGCTGAGATGAAAATATGATATCCCTTTATAAATGCCTCAATTCCCTAAAGTTGCTTGTCTTCTCTACAATAAGCACATTGACTGAATTTACTAAGCCAACAAGGCAAATAATATATATGCCCATTTCTCTATCACGTGCCTTCTTGAATTTTGGAGAACAAAATACTAGGGGTTTGTTAAAGGCTCAACCTTCCTACTAAGAGTTTTATCATATGTAGCAATAGCATAAACTTCAATAGTGAATAAATGATAGCATGAAAATATACCTTTTATATGAATGCTATTTCACATTCTGATATTAATTTAGCATGTATAGAAAAATTATACACCCATGTTCAGGCTGCATAATACCAAAGCATAAGCAAAAAAAATAAAAGTGAAAAGTAGAAGCAAAGAACAAAACGAAGAACAATAATACCTTCAATCTTCCATTTACCCAGCCATTTATAGATGCAAAGACTTACATTTATAGTACTGCAGAAAGACAAGTACAAAAATACGAAAGCATACTATTCTCTGTGCCAACAATCAAAGACACTAAACAGAAAACCAATACACAATTAAAAAAGGCCTCGTATGAGATAATGGACATACAAATATATTAAGACATTGGTTCCATTGAATGCTTCAATGCCTATAGCCGAGTCATCTTACAAGTAGGTGTGTCTGGATTTTAAATAGCTATATGTATAAAGGTGTAAGTTTGTGTGTATAAAGCTAGGCCTATTTACTTTAGATCTAGTATATTGAGACCTTTAATAACTTGTCGTGTTCAATAGCTTCTTCTCTATCACTCCATCCAAACAAATAAGATTGACATAAAATGATACCAACCGTCATTAACCATATAAATACTTCAACAATATCGACTACTGAACATAATTGAGAGTACAATTGCACAAACACAACTTAGGGCCACCAATTATAAAATTTTCAGTAAGGTTAATGTAAGATCTGGCTGATCAAATTCAATATAATTGAATATATATATATGCAAACCGCCCCAAATGAATCCCTCCCTACATATATTTACACACTGAAAGAATATGTGCGAGGTTTACTAACTAAAACAACTAAAATCCTAAGATACATGTCAAATCCAATGCTATAAACAAACTCTTATTTCTTTACAATCTCTAATAATAACATAAGTATAACCTGATGAACTGTTAAGAAGCATTCTTTACAAGCTCAAGCCATCATAATGTGGTAGCATGACAGCCAATACGTGTATATTTAGATCAGTTTCATCTGCCTCACAGACCATCTTGTAAAATTCTGTCAAAAACAGAGAAAAAATTGACATAAAAATATAGCAAAACATAAATGAACCCTAACAGAACATAACTAATAACATAAATACACACAAATAGATTCTAAATACATTTTTGATTGTTCAAGAGAATCAATTATATTTGTTCACCAATTTACATGATAAAATTGATAATAAAAAAATGTCAAAAGAACAGAGAAAACAACATCAATACTATTATCTCTCACATAATTCAGTCTCAAAATAGAACCATTAATAGCTAATTTATTTTAAGAATTAACTACAAGCACCGAATGAAACCAAAACTGTAACGACCTAAATTTGCTAATAAGGCTTGAAGCCTTGATTAGTGTGCCTGGAGGGCAATAATTGTTATACTGCATTAATTTATGTGAATTTAATGAATATGTGGTTAGAATGCATGTTTAGGAGAAATAAATATGCATGTGAACCCTGTTTGTATGATAGGGGTAAATTGGTAATTTTAGCCTGCTGAGGGCATAAATGTGATAATTGTATTATGTGATTTGTACCACGTGAGTGTGGTGATATTATTGTGATGCATGTGCTGAGACGGTCCTAGAGAGCTAGTTAACTTAAAAGTCACAACAGGATTTTTATACCCGGCTCGGGAGGAGCCTAGGGTTACTTTGAGAATTTCATGTTTGAGTTGAGAATTAGTGGTTATTGGTGATTGAGTAACCTGTGTAACCATTAGTAACTGCTGAGAGTAACAAGTTTAGATGGAAAATGGTAAAATTGTAATATAGGAGAAAGGACTAGAGTGCCCTTGAAGGTTTAGTTAGGAAAGGTTTTCTATGAGGGGTAAAATGGTCATTTGGCAGGGGATTAGATAATTTTCAGCTGGGAAAAAGGGGTGCACGGTTTAGCACTTAGCCATTTGGTGGTTTTGTTAAAAATTGAGAGAAGAAAAGCTAGAAGGAAACCTAGGGCAAGAAGAAGAGGAGTAGAAGGAGCTGAAATTTGGAGACTTAGGAGATGAATCAAGGAAGCTTAAGGGTGAATTCTCCACTTGAGGTAAGGATTCTATGCAATTTTAAGATTTGTTCCTGTTGTGGTTTAAGAAATTTGAAGCATGGTTTAAGTTTTTGGTTTATGGGTTTAAATTTCTGAAGTTGAAATCAAATGGGTGGATTTTGAGTATGATTGTGTGTATGATCTTGATGCTAGTGTGTATAGGTTGTTAGATGGTTCATTTGAGGTTTCAAATTGGTTTTGGGGTTTAGATATGTGTTTGGGTTGGTTTAGAGGTGTTTTGGATGATGGAATTGCAAGAGAAAAACCCAGAATTTCTGGGTTCGCATAGGGGCGCCACGACCCTGTTCTTCGGCACCGCGGCGCGAGGCTGAGTCAGGGGGGGGGGGAACTTTCTGACTTCTCTGGGCACCGCGGCCCTTGCGGGTAGCACCGCGGCGCTAGGCTATTTTCAAGATGGGAAATTTTGCATTTTTGGGCATTTGTTCCAGGGGCTCGGGGGATGTTTCCGATGCATTGTTTTAGGAATTTGGAGGTCCCGAGAGTACGGGATTGGTACCGGAAAGTGGTTTTTGAATTGGTTAGTATTAAAGAGTGTTTTATATGTGTTGTGACTAGGGTTTCAGCGAGGCTCAAGTTAGAGGACCGTGCTCGTGACTTTGGTGCACTGTGAAGCTTGGGATATAGGTAAGAAAACTGTAGCACCCGTAGGACAGGGCATGGACCCATAATGTTAATGCAGGGCACGACCCTAAATTGTATTACATGCTATGGTATAGTTTTGATTGAATTGTTATATGTTAGAATGTTATTTTAATTGTACTATAAGTGATTATGGTAGAGAGAATGGCAAAGGTGCCAAGAACGACAAATGAGCCGAGAACGGCAAAGGTGTCGAAAACGGCAAGGAGCCGAGAACGGCAACGGAGCTGAGAACGGCGAAAGGCCGAGAACGGCAGCAGGGCCGGAAGTAACACTTAGCACGTGGAATGCTTATAGTCAGGGTGGGACCCCAATGGATACATGGGATATCCTTACGGTGAGGACCGAGATACCAGACTTGGGTAATGCTTCTAGAACGGCATGGCCGTGTTTGTTTAGTCTGATGGACTACTTGGTTATCTGTGGATTATCTGATAGGTTGATTATATATTATGCATATGCTATGTGCTGTTTGAGTTTTCTTGCTGGGCTTCGGCTCA
Source organism: Humulus lupulus (assembly GCF_963169125.1). Lineage (NCBI taxonomy): Eukaryota > Viridiplantae > Streptophyta > Magnoliopsida > Rosales > Cannabaceae > Humulus > Humulus lupulus. Next base: position 74,415,996 of record NC_084794.1, on the reverse strand, counting down.
CGGGTGCTCTGTGTTGCAGGTAAGGGCAAAGATAAAGTCAACCAACCATGAGTACGGAGAGCATGAAGCGGTGCGTACATGTTTGGCCTACCCGACTGCTTTGGTTGGGGGCATTTTTAAAAATGGCTGTATTAACCTGTAATTTTGATAGTCAATCAGCTGTAAACTTATTTTAACTTGTAAATAATTTGCAAACCTTATTTTGGGATCCCAAATGATATATACTTGAAGTTTTCAACGAAGTAAAGCATTTTCAAAAGATTACAGCCTTAACTTTTGCTTAGTCACACTTTTGTTTTAAAAACCTCGGTTAGCGAGTTAATTGCACAATTCTTCGTAAAACTCACTTAGTAACGGCTCTAAGGTAGTAGGGCGTTACAAAAACTGTAATAGCTCCAAATGCATTAGTATTACAAATAGGAAAAAGATTATTCAAAGTTCACAAAATGGAAAATTCCTAACAAAAGAGGGGAAACTAAAATAAATAAATAAACTTATTTTCTATCAGAGGGTAATCAAATACAAAATAAAAGGCTATGAAACTAACCAAAGCTACATTACCAAAAGCTATGAAACTATCAGCTTTCATAAACCCAATACAAAATATATTTTACATCATCAAGTTTGTAATCTTTGCTTGATCAATCCCAAACAAAAAATAATTCCATAAAAGGGGGAAACAGAGAACTAACATAGAAACCCAATTAAGATTAACTTAAAATCCAAAACTTGCTGAAAACTTTCACAATTCGATAAATGAACAAACTAATAAGAACATAAAACTGCCAAAATTTTCATCACCATTAATCAAAATCGAGAAAGATACTAAAAAATATGGAGAGAGAAGAAGAAAAAAGCAAACCCATAACATAAAAGCATAAAAAAACTATTCATATAATCACTAAAATAAACTCTATTAATCATCGTTTAAAAAATGTTCAGAGGCAAACAAAGGACAGAACAACATAACCTCATGGTGAGAGAGAGATAGACCTTTACCAAAAGCATAAGAAGAAAAACCCCATGATACCGATTCCACAGAGAATGAGAAGAAGAAGAAGAAGAAGAAGAAAAAGAAGAAGAGGATTAACTTCAAAGGAGATGGGTTTACGGTTGGTGGGTTTACAGTGTATAGGTGTTGGAGAATAATAGTTACACGTGTAGATATAAAGTTAAATCTTTGGTGGGTGGTAGAATACGTGTACACTGAAGATAAACAAAGTTTTTGAAAATATAGTAAAACCTTTGTGAAAAACTGAAATAGAAGGATATAACAGTAAAAGAAGCAGGAGGCAAACAAGCCTCATAGTATATGTAAGAATTTATATAAACCATTATAAAGCTACCGAGACAACAAATTCCCCTGGAAAAACTAGAAACCATAGAGACAGAGGGACAACTTCAAGACAAACAAAACCAGGGGAAACATAAAACAAGGAAAACACAATAGCTCAAATATACAAATCAATATCAATATCAATAAATACACACATAATTTACAATTTGGCCAGATATTACAATAACAAACATAAAAAATATTACTAAATTTATTTTAACATGTGATGAGTTGTAGATGAGAGGCAAACCCAGCTGTAAGAAGAAGCATTGCTCCATGATTGCAAACCTGGATTCTTTCTCAAATGGATAGATCGATCGAGATGAGAAGATTAGAGATTGAGAAACTATTGATGGAGAAGAGAGAGTGAGAGTCCATCGTCCAAAGGATGAGGAAGTCTGTTGAGAAAAGGCATTAGGTTTCAAGAACAGATATTAAATTAAAATCTGAAAGAAAAAAAATGAAACATATACCTCACAGTCACCTAGGTTCTTGCTTCTAGCTAGCGATAGAGATACACAGCAATGGAAAAGGACAAGAGACTCATCGCTTCAACAATGGTGTGGTCATGGTGCGCTTCAGCTGCTCAATGGAAGGGATTGAAGAATAGTGGAATGAAGGAGAGAGAGTCGATAGACCCTGAGAGAAAAAAAGAGCGAGTGAGAGTGGGAGAGAACTGACTGGAGTGTGTGTGAGAGAGAGGCAGGGTGTAAAGGGATTAGGGATTCTGAAAACATTCTTCATTTTTTATTATTTTAGCTTTTTTTCTTATTGTCAGTTTCATTTGGCGCCCACTTTTTTCATTTGGCACCTACTGTATCTTTTTTATTTGCATGTATCAATAACGCTTTTAATGATACATCATATTTTGTTGTCATATCTGGTCAAAATTGTTGTAGTGAATGGAGAGCCAAAACACTTCACCGATTGGCCAAACTCTCACTGGTCGGCCAAGACAAGTGACGTGTCGGCCAAACACCTGTCTGGTCGGCCAAATACTTGATTGGTCGGACAAACACCTGACTGGTCAGACAAACACCTGACTAGTTGGACAAGCACCTGACTGGTCGGACAAGCACCTGAATGGTCGGTCATGACACTTCTCTGGTCTAACATGACACATCTCTGGTCTAACATGGCACATCTCTGGTCTAACATGGCACATCTCTCGTCTAGCATGACACTTGACTGGTCAGTCAAAAATCTTCATCGGTCGGACATAAATTCTATTAGATCGGTCAGATCACTTTATCACAACTCCGAAGAGCCAACACATTTATTGACTATTAATGTGTCCTTTACTGACCATGTATTGCCACTAGTCACTTCTGATTGCCACGTCATCGAACTGAAATTTTGGGGATAACAGGAGCGATATCCCGAGTTATTTAGGTAATTTTGAGGATGAAATTTCTGTAAGGAAGGGATAATTGTAGCGTCCCAAATTTGCTAATAAGACTTAGGGCCTTGATTAGCGTGCCTGGAGGGCAATAAGTGATTTATTATATTAATATGTGAATTTTATGAGTATGTGATTAGAAATGCATGTTTAGGTGAATTAAATATGCATGTGGGTCCCATTTGGTTATTAGGGACATGTTTGTAATTTTCGCCCGTTGAGGGCATAAATGCAATATTTGTGATCTTTACCACGTGTAAGTGGTGATATATTTGTGATGCACGATCCGAGATAGTCCTAGGGAGCAGATCAACTAGGAAGTCACAACGGGATTCGATACCCGACTCGGGGCGAGTCAAGGGGTATTTTGGGCAATAGACATTTAATTGAGTTATCAGGTTATGAAAATAAATATTTGGAGATATATTTGAAGTTAGAGCGTTTAGGAGGGAATATCGGGGAAATTTACCATTTTTCCCTCGGGGACGTTTTTGGTACCCCGAGCCTTAACTTAAGTGACTTAAGTTAGATAAGATAGAATCAGAAACACTTTGCCTAACCTGACCCATTCTTCTTTCTTTCACTCTTGTTTCCTCTACACTCTTCTCCAAGGGAAAACTTTGAAAGCTAAGTGAGAATTGCTGGACTAGAAGTCACAAATTGGAGCTCTAGACTTGAAGATTAGCTCAGTATTAGCTTGGGAACTCAAACCGAAATTGAGGTAAGCTTTGAATCGTGATTTTAGCCATTAAATTATGTAGTTCTTGGCTGAGTTTTAGTGTTTTTGGGTCTTTGAAGTTAAAGATTGAATCGGGGATTTGATGAGGTTTTAAGCTAGCTTTTTGTTGGGTTTTGTTGCTTGGACCATTCTAGAACTTTTTTGATAGTTAAATTGTGTTGTTGGATTGATTTTGAGTTAATTGGATGAGTTTTGGTTGCTGCAATGAGGGATTTTTCTGGGTTCGAAGTGGTCGGGTCGCGGCTCTGTTCTTGGTGAGTCGCGGCCCTCTAGAACAGATGGGGGGGCAAGAAGAAGGGTGGGCCGCGACGCCCCTTTGGTTGGGCAATGACTCGTGTTTGAGATTTGGGGAGGATGAGCCTCTGGTTGAGGCGGGTCGCGGCACAAGGCCATGGGGCCGCAACTCTTAGGGGGTTTTTGGACCCCGAGAAGGTTTTTGGCTCGGGAACCCAAAAGTTAAGGCTCGGGATGGATTTTATCACCCGGATTGATAGAATTCAAGGTTCCGGAGACTAGAACTATATCCCAAAGTTATTTAATGGATTAGAGCTTGATGGATGGATGTTGTTGATACGTTTTGAATAGGTTTTCAGCGAGGCTTGGACTAAGGGACTGTGCTTAGGATATCGGTGCTCGGGATGCTTGGGACACAGGTAAGAAAACTGTTGTGCCCATAGAGTAGGGCATGGCCCTATAATTTGTATTGCAAGGCACGACCATATGTGATTGTATTGTAGGGCGTAGCCCTATTAATTATGTTATGTGCTTGTGTTAAGTATTTCTTTATTATATGTTATGGATTGCATACTTGTGAATGAAAAATGAAGGCCGGGAATGGCGAAGGCCGAGAATGGCAGGAAGCCAAGTACGACAAGGGGCCGGGAACGCCGTTAAGCACGTGGAGTGCAAGGCTGAGTACGGCAAGGGCCGAGAGTGGCATTGATCATGCAGAGTGCAAGCTGCTAGGGTAAGACCCTTCTCGAATGCTTGAGTCATCCTCACGGTATGGACCATAAACCCAAGGCCTAGTAAAGCGCTTGGGACGGCATGTCGACTATGTGTAGAGCCTGTTGGCTGCCTTGTTATATGCTGAATGATAGATATGCATATGCTGATTGTTTATGTTGAGTTTTCTTGCTGGGCTTCGGCTCACGAGTGCTCTATTGTGCAGGTAAGGGCAAGGGAAAGGTCAACCAACCATGAGTACGGAGAGCGTGAAGCAACGTGTACATGTTTGGCTTGCTTGGCTGCCACGACCAGGGGCATTTTTGGGAGATGTTATGTATTAATCTAATTTTGTCGTTTAGTCGAGTTTAATCATATTTTTGAGTTGTAAATATTTCTAAACAGTATTTTAGGATCCCATATGTATAACGCTTTATAATTCCAACGAATGACTACATTTTCAAATTATATGACTTTTATTACAGTTTAGCCACACTTTTAACCTAAAACCTCAATTAGCAAGTTAATTGCACGTTTTAAACTCACTTAGTAACAACTCTAAGGAAGTAGGGCGTTACACTATCCCACAATCGTGCTTATCAACCAAAGTGTTAACACTTACTCTCTTGTTGTCCACTTTCTGCAGTTTGGCATAAATAACTCAGTTGCAACCTTTACCTTTGCATTTGGCCCTCAGCCTAGACTTGTCATTAAAAACAAACTTGTATTCTCTGTCAGTCCTTATATAGTACTCCTTTAATGCATTCCTAAGATGTTCCATTGAAAAAAACTCCATACCAAGCTTGAATTGGAACTCATCTGGAATTCCTTCATGGTCTTTTCAATTGTTTCCTCCCCATCATCACTACATAAGTTGTTAAGGTTATCTTTAGACACTACACCTTCAGAATGAGCATCATCTCTATCATTACACAATTGTGTAATTGAAGACCACCACTTCTTTGGATCTGTTTTACTATCTAGATCATCTCTATGGTCTCCTTGATCAACATATTCATCCTATTCCAAGACAAAATAAGAATGATCCTCTGCCTTAGAAACAAGCTTCCTGTCCTTCTTCTTGCCACACTTGCTTAGTGGCTACTTGCACTTTTTCTTCTCAACCCTAGCCTTCTCTAAATCAACCTTATCCTTTTCTAAATCAGCCCTAACATTCTATGAATCATGAAGGCATTTTTGGGCTTGCACCTCTGGTTCTTGGGCTACTTCTTGCACCTCTGGCTAAACATGATCATAATGAGCATCATGGTCAACTTGGGCTTCATGGTCGACTTGGGCTTCATGGTCATCATGGGCTTCAAACACAAGAGGTTGGCCCACATCATCCTCTTCATTGTCACAGTCAATAATATCAACACTTGGGGATTCAATATCATCATCATAGCCTTCTTCATCAGTGTCAAAGTCTGAGTTTTCTTCATCATCCTCGACTGATTCATTGACAAACCCTTCTAGAAAACCTGGCGGATTCACTACAAAATCCACAACCATATCAATATCATCGGGTAGCTCTTCAATTGTGCACTTTTGTCTCACTTTTTTTGGACTTGCAAAATGAGGTTGGGACTACTTAGAACCATTTCCATCAGCTATGTCACTCTTCCCTGGCATCACTAAAAATATATCCACTTCTCTATATCTTCTGTGCTTCATGTCAAATATCATCACTCTAATGTCCTTAATAGAAACCAGCATTGCACCATCCTTGACCAGGTTCCCATATGACCTCAACCAAAAATCAATTGATAACTCATACCCAAGATCCATTGCAAAAATCTCTAAGTCATACCTACTAAAATACTCCCAATCACAGTAATCAAAATATTTAACCTCACCCCTTGCATATTTTTTTCTCTTCAAAATGAATGTACCATCTTCCAACATGATGCACTATAATTGTGAACAACTCATATTCCAAATCTATCAAAACAAATTTGTATTATTTAGTCCCAAAATGACTAAGACAGCCAAAAAAGCCCCACGTCCCAAAGCATCTTTCACAAAGTCCTTTTCACACAGTCAATAAGATTCCAAAACAAGTACTCACACAGTCAATGCACACGGGTACCTATACATCCTTCCAAACACAAGTTCCCCACACAAATTTAATATTACAACTAACTAAGAACCTCACAAAACTTACCAACAAAAAAAAAAAAAAAATACACCTAGTCAAAGTCAAATGTTAAAGGAAAAAACCCATTACAAAGCTATAGAAACTAATAGTAAGACTTAGTGAACTTTAGGACTTACCATACTCAGGGGGTCATCCCCACGAAGTCATTTGAGGGGCATTGCCCATAATCGTCATCAGAGCAGTCAAAATTGTAGGAGCAAAGTGCAGGTAGAGTTGTTGTCATCTTCCTCCCTCTCGGGTAGCTCTGTTAGGGCTTCGATTTTCTTTTTTTCTAGAAATGTTTGGTATTTTTTGTTCTTCTATTGAAAGGGTTAAGGGATTTAAGAGGCATGGGTTCTGGGTTAATTATTTTTTCTATTTAGTTTTTTTTTTTTCAAAATTTGGTTAACTTTTTAAAATGTTATTTGTAATTATATTTGTGTTGAAGCAAATAAATAAAGGAAAGTAATCTGGGCTCTCTACGTGTCCGCCATGTCCACTTAACGGACCTGGTAGTGACAGAACCAACCAAAATGTAATGTTGGGTAGTTTACCCGTCGAAAAAAAAAAGAATGGGTACATAAGTGTTTGAGATAGAAAAACATTAGGTATTTATGCCGCAAATACTCCATTTCTTTTTTATGTTTTTGTTATTTTAAAATATTTTAAGAAATAAAAAAACATTTCATTTCTCTCCCATCTTCCCCTTCTCTCTCTCTCCTTCTTCCTCACTAAAAACATAGATTCAATTATACAGTTGAACTCAATAGTAAGTAGAGAGTAGTAACACTAGTATTTCAAACTAGTTGAGAAATTTCAGATTAAAAAGACTCATGGATTTAAACTCGAGGTTCAATGCATTCATGCACAGTTTGCTCGAATTATCCGCTTCCGATCTCGTTATTTGTCAAGGTCGGATATTACTTTTACCATGCACCCGAAAGTACTTGTATGGTGTGTAATGCAACTGGTTTAGTTATATCTTACTTTTTAGTTACTTTTTCTCGTCCTCAGTTAGCTCTCTGAGGTTATGAGGTCGAAACTATTGTTTTGCAAGATACTCCAGCCTCGATCTTAGCTTAACACGAAGTGGGTTATGCTCCAACTTACTGCCGATTAGTTTTAGCTAGTTTGTTCCAAACCTATTAAGGTCGTGTTAGGTTTGTAATCCATATACTTATATTTTAATTTAGTTTTCATATTTGGTTACATCCAAACATTTTGATCTTTTTTCCAGTTTGGTTATATCCAAACTTAACTCATTTTGTGCATTTGGTTATTTCCAAATACTTGTGTACTTTTGACAGTTTGGTTATAACCAAATAGTTATTCACGTTTTGTATATGCTATTTTATTTTTTCAAGCTGGTGGTATATGTGCCACTGATGCCCCCTTAACATCCTATGAGTGAGACCATAGGTTATTAAATTAAGAGAGATTGCAAAAAAAAAAAAAAAATACAGCATATTAAACGAAATCAAACTTTATTTGAAAAAAATCCAAAAATAGACAAACAATACAGATAAACAAGCATGGTTATAGGCAATCTCGCCAACTTGTAAATGCCGGGTCGGATGACTGACTCTATCTGGTAGGGTCCTTCCCAATTTGGCCCGAGCATGCCAGCTGCTGGATCCCGTGTTGCCAAGAATACACACCTTAGCACCAAATCTCCCATGCCGAAATTTCGATCCCGAACTCTTTTGTTGAAGTACCGGGTAGCTCGCTGTTGGTATGCAACATTTTTTAACTGAGCTTCGTTCCTTCTTTCTTCGATCAGGTCAAGAATTTCTTCGAGCTGAGATTGGTTCGAGGCTTGATCATAAGCGAGGGCTCGAATTGTAGGAATTTCGACCTCGATTGGCAACATAGCCTCGCAACCGTACGCCAAAGAGAACGGGTTATGTCCTGTCTTGGGGAAATTCTTCGGGCCATCTTCCTTTACCTTCTTCCAACTTTTGCTTCAGCGAACTTTTTAGAGTCTTGTTTATAGCTTCGACCTGGCCATTCACCTGGGGATGGGCCACTGACGAGAAGCTCTTTATTATTAAATTTTTTTTTGCAAAAGTTGGTAAACAGATCGCTGTCAATCTGGGTTCCGTTATCGGACACAATCTTCCTCGACATCCCATATCGACATATGATGTTTTTCACCACAAAGTCAAGGACTTTTTTGGAGGTTATTGTCGCCAAGGGTTCAGATTCTGTCCACTTTGTGAAGTAATCTACGTCGACTACCGCGTACTTTACTCTGCCCTTGCCATTCGGAAGGGAGCCTATGTGGTCGATTCCCCAAACCGCAAATGGCCATGGGGAGGTCATCATAGTTAGTTCAGATGGTGGAGCTCGAGGAATTGTGGCAAATCGTTGGCACTTATCACACCTTTTTACGTAGTCAAACGAGTCTGATTTGATGGTAGGCCAGAAGTATCCTTGGCGTATGATTTTCTTGGACAGGCTATGCCCCCTAGTATGGTCTCCACAGAACCCTTCATGAATTTCTTCTAAGAATTTTTTAGCTTCGGGAGGAGTCACACACCGGAGTAGTCGCATGGAATATCCTCTTGTATGCAGCCTTCCATCTATAATGGTATAACGAGGGATTTGATACATCAACTTTCGAGCCTTGGTCCGTTCTTCCGGAAGGATGCCGGTCTCGAGATATTCAATTATCGGAGTCATCCAGGTAGGCTCGGAATTGATCATACACACATCCTCCTACTCTGGCTCATCAATACTAGGTGCCAGGAGATGTTCAATTGGCACGACATTCAGTTCGTCATTCTTGGTAGAGGTAGCGAGCCTGGCTAAGGCGTCTGCATTCGAGTTATGTTCTCGGGGGACCTGTTCTATCACATAGAACTCGAAATGTTCTAATGCAGATTTTTCCTTTTCTAAGTATGCTGCCATTCTCATACCATGAGCCTGGTACTCCCCCAAAATTTTGTTAACCACTAGCTGGGAGTCGCTGTAGCAATGTACTGCTTTAGCTTTGAGCTCCTTGGCTATACGAAGTCCCACCAGTAAAGCCTCGTACTCGGCCTCGTTATTTGACGTGCTGAAGTCAAATCTCAAGGCAAAGTGAAATATGCTTCCTACAGGAGTGATCAAAATTAATCCTACCCCCAATCTGTTTTCATTAGATGACCCATCAACGTAAAGTTTCCACAGCTCATGGGCCGGGGTTATAACTTCATCTTTGGTCATGCCAATACACTCCACTATGAAGTCTACCAAGGCTTGTCCCCTTATGGTCATCCTTGGGTGATAAGTGATCTCGAATTTTTCGAGTTCAACGACCCATTTAAGCAGTCGACTTGAAGCTTCTGGCTTGGACAAGACTTGTCTTAGTGGTTGATCAGTTAGTACATGGATAGGGTGTGCTTGAAAATAGGGTCGAAGTTTTTGAGATGAATGAATTAGGCTGAGAGCTAGCTTCTCCATCAAGGGATATCTTGATTCTACCCCCAGTAACCTTTTACTGACGTAATACACGAGCCTCTGCACTTTTTCTTCCTCTCGTACGAGTACTACACTTATGGCGGGCTCGGTCGTAGCAAGATACAAGTACAGAACTTCTCCCGTAATAGGTTTTGACAAGATAGGGGGTTCTGCGAGGTGTTTCTTGAGTTCCTGAAAAGCCAACTCACATTCCTCTGTCCATTCAAATTTCTTGCCTCCCCTCAACAAGTTGAAAAACGGAAGACAACGATCTGTAGATTTTGATATTAACCTACTTAGCGCCACCATCCTGTCCGTCAAACTCTGGACATCTTTGTGTTTTTGAGGTGAAGGCATATCGATCAGGGCCTGGATCTTTTCTGGATTAGCTTTTATTCCTCGAGCATTTACAATGAAACCCAGGAATTTTCCTGAAGATACTCCGAAAGAGCACTTCTGAGGGTTAAGCTTCATGTTATATTTCTGGATCACGGCAAAGCATTCTTTGAGGTCATCAACATGGTTATTGTTAAGTTGAGATTTGACTAACATATCGTCAACATAGACTTCCATGTTGTTCCCTATTTGCACGTAGAACATCATGTTCACAAGTCGCTGGTAAGTGGCCCCAGCATTTTTGAGCCCGAATGGCATAACGTTATAACAATATAACCCTTTATCTGTTATGGAGCTCGTATGTTCCTGGTCAGGGGCATGCATGGCAATCTTGTTATATCCAGAATAGGCATCCATGAATGACATTAGTCCATGCCCTACCGTGGCATCCACGAGCTGGTCAATCCGTGGTAAAGGAAAGAATTCCTTAGGATAGGCCTTTTTGAGGTCCGAGTAGTCAATGCAGGTTCACCATGTACCGGATTAGCTACCCAATTGGGGTAAAAAGTATCCCTAATGAATCAGTTTGCTTTCAACCTCTCGACTTCCTCTTTTAGGGCCTTTTTCCTATCGTCATCCAGTTGTCTTTGCTTTTGTTGCTTTGGCGGGAAGCTTTTATCGATATTTAGCGCGTGGCTCACTATATTTGGACTTATTCCTACCATGTCCGAATGTGACCACGCAAAGACATCATGGTTCTTCTTCAAAAAGCAAATTAATTGCTATTTAGTTTCTTCATTGAGGTTTTTCCCGACCTTTACTGTTTTCGGGGGGTCCGATTCTTCGAGCCTAATTTCTTCGAGCTCTTCCAATGGTTCGAGATCAGCTCTTTCCTCCATTCTTGGGTCGATTTCTTCATCTATCTCCAAGATTGTCCCATCCTTAGTCTAAATAATGACGAGCGCTGCGCTCGCCTGCTTCTTTCCCCTTATTGAAATGCTATAGCATTCCCTCCCGGCTAACTGGTCTCCCTTCAACGTCCCAATGCCACTAGAAGTCGGGAACTTGATGGCCAAATGCCTTACAGACGAGATTGCCCCCAATCCTACTAGGGCGGGTCTCCCGAGGAGCACGTTGTAGGCCGATGGCAGGTCCACTACTACAAACTCCATCATCTTGGTTGCTGAGACTGGATAGTCTCCCAAGGTTACAGGGAGTTCAATGGACCCCATACAGGTAATCCCCTCTCCTGAAAAACCATACAATGTCGTTGCATAAGCTTTTAGGTCTCGAAGCGCGAGTCCCATCTTTTCTAAGGTGGCCTTATAGAGAATGTTCACTGAGCTCCCATTATCAATGAGAACTCGGTGAACTCTCTTATTCGCGAGCTGGAGAGTGATGACCAGTGGGTCATTGTGGGGAAACTGAACATGGGACGCATCGTCCTTAGTAAAGGTAATCGGCTGAGATTCAATCTTTTGGCACTTTGGAGCTCTAGGTTCGGGTTCATAGGGGGACCCGTCCCCAGTTTTTAGCTCATTCACGTATCGCTTTTGGGCATTCTTGCCCGTCCCTGTGAGATGAGGCCCACCCGAGATTGTTATCACATCTTCTCCATCAATCGGAGGGGGCCTATCTTCTTCTCTAGCTCGGGAATTATTGTTTTGAGCAGGCTGCGGTGCAGCTACCCTCTAGCTAGTAGAAGCCTGATTATTATTCTGGTTCCTGACATACTGTCTAAAGTTTCCTCTCGAGATCAGTCCTTCGATCTCGTCCTTCAACTGCCTACATTCATCAGTAGTGTACCCAGTATCTCTGTGAAATCGACAATACTTGCTGGAGTCTCTCTTGGACTTCTGATTTCTCATGGGGTCTGGACGCCTGAAAAGGACCTGGTTTTCATTAACCAGGTATATATTCTCCCGAGACTCGTTGAGCTCGGTGTACACTTTGTACACAGAGAAATACCTTTCCCCTTTCTTCTTCTTTTCCCCTTCCGCCTCGGGGTTACTTCCTTCATTCTTCTTCCTTTTAGAAGGGTTTTCTGCATGGGGTTTCGAGGCTGATGGGTCCGCCGAGGCCGAGGCACAGTTTACGTTTATTGTTGTAGTTATGGGCTGAGAGGTCATGTTCAGCGTTGACCTCGCCTCTTCTACATTGACAAACCTTTGAGCTCGTCTATTAAACTCGGTTAAGGACCTCACAGGCTTTCTCTGCATATCATCCTAGAGGGGACTTCCCGGCATTACCCCAGTTTGGACAGCCATTAGATGACCGCTGTCGTCTACATCCCGAGCCTCGGCGACCTCCAAATTAAACCTTGTAAGGTAGCTCTTTAGCGTTTCACTTGGCTGTTGCCGAACGTTGGTCAGGGTCGATGCCTCGGGTCTTACCCTGATCATGGCTCTAAACTACTTTTTGAAATCTTTTGATAGCTGATCCTAAGAAGTGATTGAATGCCTCTTATATTTTTCGAACCAATTTTTTGCAGGTCCTGTAAGCGATGCTGGAAATAACATGCATCTGAGCTCGTAACCCACATTACTTGCTCTCATTATGGTGTTAAATGTACTCAGATGACTGTACGGGTTGGACTTCCCTTCAAAAGGTGGGACATGAGGAATCTGAAACCCTTGAGGAAACAGAGTGTTGGAAATACGGGGAGGGAATGGTTCGAGCTCCTCATCAGAATCCTCATCCAAACTCCGACCTCGCTCATTTTTCAAGAGCCTAAATGTCCTTTCCAGCTGATCAATTCTTTCATGAACCAGGTCCGCAGGGGGTCTCGCCTAAAATTGGCTATCATTGATCACAATTCCAGGCTTGCGCCTTCGCAGGGAATCTTTGCGCCCATTTAGGCGATCTCTCAGGTTTGGGTTCAATGGATTACCAATACCCCGATTCTGATTTAGGTGCTCCCGCAGGTCAGAGCAGTTCCTATGGTTTCCAGTATTTCTTTGTCCTTGATCATACATGCTAACTGATATGGCGTCCCCTGAGTCGTCACTGGCGAGGCTTGTCGCATGATCATGCCGAGATGGATTTCTTTCATGCTGCCTCGTCTCTGCAGTGCGAGATCGAGACATTTGGCTTCTCGCAGGCTGGGCGCCTCTCTATTCTCTAGTAGCCTCTCTATTCCCTTGTTTCCGTCTTGCCCGCCTTGCCTCATCACCTTGAGTTGGTTGTGCATTCCTCCGAGGTGGTGAGGGGTATCTTATTGGTGACGGAGGGAACCGTATGGGTGACGGTGGCTGCCAACCATTTTGGGGCCTGGATGGTCCCGAGTTCGCCCATGCTAACTCAGTAACATTCTGTGTGTTACCAGGAATCTGAGTCTGAGCCTCTGCAGGGGCTCAGTTATTCCCAGTTTCTGCTGGTAATTCCGAAGTTGAGTTATCCTGGAGCCCTAGCCCGAGTGTTTCTTCGGGGTCTCGAGGGAGCAGGTTCCTTTGCCGGTGGCGGAGGTTGTTCTGTTCTTCTTATGGCAGCGTTTTTCTGAGGTCGTCCACGAGGTCTGCGGGGAGGAGCATGAACGTCCCGCGAAGGTGGGTCTTGGTTATCCTACGGAGGTTGGGGCTGAGCCGCCTGCGCATCCACAACTAACCTAGCCAACTCTTTGTTCCGCTTCTTCGCCTCAACAAACTGTTTTCTTAACTGTCGGTTTTCAAGTTCTACAATGGGGACGTACCGCTCGAGATTATAGTACATGTCCTCATCATCCCTTGGAGCCGGAGGTGCTGGAGGTCCTCGAGAATCGGAAGACTCACTTCTCTCTTCAAGTTCAGGATTTGTCATCGGCTGCTTCCCAGGGCGCCGTGGATAGTTTTCTTCATGAATATTCTGATCATTCGCGACCATAGCTAATGAGGGATTGTATTGCTTAAGGCTCTCAATGAAAGCACCAAACTGTTGACGCCATTTTTCGTCAACTTAAAACGTAGAGCAATTAAACAACAAGAATTATGGCGCAGATAAATAATACAGAATAACAACAAGAGTTTTACGTGGTTCAGCAGTTAACTCTGCCTAATCCATGAGTCAATTTTATTAAGACTTCGGATATTTCAGGAAATTCTCCAGAAATTCTCTCAAGAAATCAAAAATCCGTCCCCTCTAAGTGTTCATGATCTATCTATTTATAGAGGGTTCTCAGAATTCGTTCCCACATATTTCGGGAAGATACTCCTCTTCATTAATGGTAATAATGACATTAAATTCTGTAACTCCTACATACAAGGAAACGTCCCCTGAAGACCAGGAGGCATATAACAAACTAGTTAATATCCCTTTAATGTAGGGAAGTTACAACAATAAATATCTTTAAATGCATGGAACACGTCCCATTACGTCGTTTGAGATCGGTAATCAATATCATGTCGGACCAGGTCTTTAGGTAAATTATGAGCTAGCCACCTTACCCCAAGACCAGCTCGGAGCGGGTAAATACCACCGAGACCGTTACATTCCAAGCTTATACCCATGCCAAGATCGGGCTACTTGATTCGAAGACACCCAGCAACAGATATACTCTGATGCTATGTCTTTCGAGCTTAGAAAGAACTTTGAGGTTGCCACCTTGCTTCGGGGTTGCCACCTGGACCACGAACATGCACTTTAGATATCACGAGCTCACACCTGACGAATCCAGCTTTCGAGATCACAATCTCAGGTCTCGAAATCTGGGTGTAACAGACATTTATTTTGGTATATTTTATAATTAACAACATTTCAATTATATAATTTACAAAACATTCTAATACAACTTTTCCAACTCACAACACATTTAAATTTACAATTTACTAAACACTTAAGGGTCATCTGTTATGAGGAGTTCACAATTTTCATATTACTAGATATATTGAAGAGTGTGATCTAATAGTCTAAAAAAACTTACATTATTGTAATTGTGCATTGAAATATTTCTACGATTCTTGGGAAAATGACTTTTTGTGTTTGGTTGTGCATATAAATATGTCAATTTTTCTTATTTTCATAAAATTAAAACATAATATATATATATCAAAATAATTTATAATATAATCATAACTAATAATTGACATTTTAAAAAAAAAAAATATCAAATCTTATCTTAGATTATAATTTATAAACAATTTCACTCATCAAATAAATTTTAACAAAATTAAAAAAATATATATATAGTTATTAAATGCTTGAATGAAATATAGTTTTTAAAATTACAACAATACCCTTATTTTATTTTTAATAGTTTTTCATTTTTTTTTTGTATTAAACTAAACTAATAATATAAAGCCTTTACATATGAATTTCTTTAAATAAACCAACATTATTTGTCATTTTATGGTTTGTGTATATTTATTTTTATATTATAAGTTTTAATAATAAAATAAGTCATTAGCTAAAATACTATTAGTTTAAGATTTTTTCCCTTCTAAAAAATAATAATAATTTTGGAGTGTTTGACATTCTTGAGCATTTGAAAATACACGTGGTTTTCTTTGAACCCAGAATCAGAAAAAGTTAACCCCTGAAGTTCACTTTCATGGATTGGAAAAATTCGTATCCAGTACGAAACATAGGAAAGTGTGCAAATTCATTCTCGTCTCTATATTCGTACTTAGGGAGTGTTTGTTATAAGGGTTGAGTTTGGAGGAAGTAGATGTAGAGGGGAATTGATTAAGAGAATGTGAAAAATGTTTAAAGGGATCAAAATTACTATCAAATCAAGCTAAAAAGTAGGATCTACTTACAAATACAAACTCTCAAACCATTAAAAATAAATTAACTATTAGATTTGACATTCTCATCCACACTTAACACCCATAAGAGTAACGTCACAACAATCCAATATCAAGAAAAATAACACACTCATGGTATGATGTTATTAGAACTATCACATATAATTCCAGAGTGCGAAAGTCTTGCTACTAGAACACTGGGGCCGTTTGGTATGAGGAGTTTACAGTTTTCATATTACTGGGAAAGTTGAAGAGGGTAATCTGATAGTCTGGAAACTTACATCATTGTGTTTGGTAATGCACTGTAATCTTATCTATGATTCCTGGGAATATCACTTTCTGTGTTTGGTTGTGCATAGGAATCTATTAAGTTTTCATATTTTCATAAAATTAATATAATAATATATTTAATCAAAATAATTTATAAACAATTTTACTCATGAAATATTTTTTAACAGAATTAAAAAAATACATCTATTGAATACTAAGTATAATTTTTAAAATTACAAAAATACCCTTATTTTATTTTTAATAATATTTCATTTGTTATTTTAAACTTAAGTAATGATATAAAGGCTTTACAAGTCAATTTCTTTAAATAAACAAATATTATTTATCATTTTATAGTTTGATATATGTATATATTTTTTTTCTTCATATTTTCATAAAATTAATATAATAATATATTTCATCAAAATAATTTATAAACAATTTTACTCATGAAATATTTTTTAACAGAATTAAAAAAATACATCTATTGAATACTAGAATCAAGTATAATTTTTAAAATTACAAAAATACCCTTACTTTATTTTTAATAATATTTCATTTGTTATTTTAAGCTAAAGTAATGATATAAAGGCTTTACAAATCAATTTATTTAAATAAAAAAATATTATTTATTATTTTATAGTTTGATATATGTATATTTGTTTTTATATTATAAGCTTCAAAAATAAAATAAGTCATTAACTAAAATATTATTGGTTTAAGATTTTTTTTTTAAATAATAAAAATAATTTTGAAGTATTTCACATTCCTCGGTATTTGAAAACCACCTGTCAGATGAGTTTCACTTGAACCTAGAATCAGGTAAAGTTAAAACCCCTGGAGTACAGATTCCCAGGTTAGAAAAACTCAAACCCAGTACTAAACATGGGAAAGTGTTCAGATTCTCATTCCCGTGTCCAGATTCCTGCATACCTACGAGTGTATTCCTTTACTTAGTTCCTAGTATTGCAGCAAGGAGTGTGATGCAATCCCATTGATTTTAAACTGGGCTAATAGTAAGTTGTTAGTTCTCTGAAGTTAAAAGAAATATTTTTAATATTGATGACATCATCTCTTATTAGTAACAAGTTTATTATTTTAGTTTTTTAATAATTTTGTTGAGAAAGGGGAAAAAAATTGGAACTTGGGACTTTTTTTTTTAATTTATTATTTTATATTTTTTTTTATCAATTACGTTATATTATTTTTAATGTATCTATATGCCATACTTGTTAAACATGAAAAGAAAATTATAATTTGAAAACCCATCCTAATTTTTTTTTTAATTACTTTATTTTATTTAAAAAAAATATATAAAGAAACAAATTGTAGCAAACTAATAATGGATTACCATTCTAAATATGTGAAAATTGTTAAATATTTATTGTGTCATGATTTTCATACTTACAAGAAAAAATAATTTCAAATTCAAGATTCAACCGAGATGTTGATTGTAAGTCTCAAGTTATTTTTTTGTTGGAATTACGTATTGATTAGTTTTGTTCTTGACTAACACAAAATTGATTGAAATATTGGATTCAAAGCTAAATCATGCAAAATTTTGTTCTTTAAGCTTTCGAAGATATGGATTAAGATTGTTTTCAGAGATGTGGGTGGAGCGGATGAAGTAATCAACGAGATTTGTGGTTAATTTTTCATAAATTCATTTATAAGTTTTTTATTTATTATTTTTAAAAAGTAATCAACGAGATGTGGACAGCCAATTAACCAGCTATTACTTTGAAATTGAGAAATTAACAACTGATTACTATGTCGTGATTTCCATATTTCGAAAAGATAATTTAAGATTCAAGATTCAATTTTGTTGTTGAAGAACATAAAATCAATTAGAATTGTAGATGAATTTTGTGGATTCAAAGTTAATTAAACCTTACATAATTTTTTGTTTTTCTTTGAGGTGTCAAATTTTTTGGACGAAGATTGATAATAATGAGATCAGTAGTTGTCTTTTCTTAAAATTTAGTTGAGGTTTTTTGTTTTGTAAGTTATTGTTTTTTATGGAAATATGAAATTTTGGGGAAAGAAATCACATATAGTTAGGTGGATGTACAAAAAAAAAATCTATTATCCGTGTACAACTGAGGGTAAAAATTATTTGCTATACTAATTTTCATAGCTAATATGTGGTGTAAAACCTACACCTTCAAGAACAACAAAAACAAGAAAGGTAATGCAGAAAAATAAGAATAAAATGATAAAACTTGAAGCCAAAACAACACCAGAAACTTTACTTTATTCACCTTAATTAAGAGCATACATCCAAGGTAGAACAAACCCAAAGAATGACCGAATAGGCTTTATTTCTCCTTTAGTATCAAGTACAATTACACCAAGGGAGACTTGCTCCACATACAAAACACTCTCAAAAACAATACTCTCCAAAACAACACAAAAAACTCTTAAACTTTCTCTACTGGATGTTGTATCTCTAATGAGAGTGAAGAATACAATATATATAGCAAACTGATCAAGGTACCAACACACCAACTAAATTACCAGAAATTTGAAACCTCTTGAATAAAGGAGTTGCCACAACAGCTGTCACTTAAGAGGCTGAACCAAACACCATAAATCCACCTTGGTTTAGTTACTTAAGTGTAAAAGAAATAGGAGTTGTTCTAACATGAGCCATTAAGGCTGATCAATATCCTCAATATTAAGCAAGCTTAGGCAATGCCTAAATTTTTGCAAGGTAACACTCTTTGTTAACATATCAGCATGATTATTTTCTGTGCTAATTTTCTTGGCTAAAACTTCCTTTTGAGTCACAATTTCTGTAATGAAGTGATATTTAATTTCTATATGTTTAGACCTCTCATGTAGCATAGGATTCTTAATCAAGTGTAAAGCACTTTGATTATTGCAATGGACAGTAATATCACTTGAGTTTAGGCCAAGTTCTTGAATCAAACCTTTGAGTCAAATTGCCTCCTTTAAATGCTTCTGTTGCTGCCATATATTCAGCTTCAGTGGTGGATAATGCCACAATTTTTTTGGAGGTTTGATTTCCAACTTATACTTCCACCAAGTACTATAAACACGAAACCTATAAGAGACCTTCTTGTGTCAACATTGGTAGCATTATCACTATCAACATAGCCAATAACTTCTTCAAGATGTTCAATTTTTTTACTATACACAAGTCCCAAGTTTGTTGTGCCTTTAATGTATCTCAAAATCCATTTCAAACCTGTTCAGTGGGCTTCTCCAAGGTTAGTCATGAACCTACTAACCACACTCAAGGCATGAGCTATATCTGGTCGGGTACAGACCATAGCATACATTAGGCTTCCCACAACATTTGTATAGGGAACCTTTTCCATGTATTTCATTTCTGCATCAATTTGTGGAGATTGAGACTTAGACAATTTGAAATGATGAACTAATGGTGTTGAAACTACCTTTGCTTTGTCCATGTTGAATTTTTTCAATACCTTTTTCAAGATAATTCCTCTTTGACAACTTGATTACCCCTGGTTCTTTTCGAGCTATGCCTATGCCGAGTATTCTCTTGGCTGTCCCAAGATCCTTCATGTCAAATTCACTACTCAGCTGCAACTTTAGTCTTGATATTTCACTTTTGCATTTCCCAATAATAAGGATATCATCAACATATAATAACAGATAGATATTCTTATCAAAGTAAACACATGGATCATATGATAAAACCAACCTTAGTAATGTAATTGTCAAACCTGATATTCTATTGTCTAGGTGCTTGTTTGGGCCCATAAAGAGACTTCTTCAATAAACACACTTGATTAGGATTGCCATTATCAAATCCTTCTGGTTGCCTCATAAAAATTGCTTCCTCTAGAGTACCAAGTAGGAAGGTTGTTCTTACATCCATTTGGTCCACCTCAAGGTTCTCTTTTGCGGCTTTAGCCATCGTCACTTGGATTGAGGTTTGTTTCACAACTGGTGAGAAAATTTCATTGTAGTAAACTCCTTCTTTTTGTGTGAACCCTTTGGCCACAAGTTTGGCCTTATACCTCTTCTTTTCAACTCCCGGGATGCCTTCTTTTCAGCTTGTAAATCCATTTGCACCCTACTAGCTTTTTCTTTTCAGGTTTATCTATAAGAATCCAAGTGTGATTCTTTTCAAGGGATAGCATGTCTTCTTTCATTTCTTGAGTCCAGAAGTGGCTTTCCTTATTGTTAATAGCATCTTCGTATGATGTAGGATCCAAGCTAATTTCTTCTTCAGTTACTGATAAGGCATAGGCAATAAAGTATGCATATTTGAGTTTCTCATGTGCCTTTATTTCTCTCATTTTTCTAACTCTAGCTACTTGGTAGCTTCTCAAATCTGTGGTTTTAGCTTCCTCACTTTGAGTTGATTCCCTTTGTCTCACACTTGCTGAATCAAGTTGATTTCTGTCAATACTTTCCACCTCAATCTGTACTTTATTCTAAGCTAAATTTGGAGTCGATTCATTACTTCTTTTCATAGGCATTTAATCCTCTTTGAAAGTGACATCTCTACTTACAATACACCTTTTAAAACCATCTTCAAGACACCATAGTTTGTATCCTTTAACTCCATTAAGATACCCTATAGATATGCATTTAATTGCCCTCGAACTTGTCTTGTCAGATATGGGCATAAGTTGTGCAGCCAAACACTTTTAAGTGTTCATAGGATGGTTTCTTGCCTATCCAAACTTCTTGGGGTGTTTTAAAATCCAAAGCTACTGATGGGCATCTATTAACTAAGTAGCAGGCTGTAGTAACAGCCTCACCCCAAAATTTTCTTTCCATTCCAGCTCCCTTTAACATGCATCTTACCATCTCTAACAAAGTTCTATTCAGTCTTTGTGCAAGACCATTTTGTTGGGGTGTTTTCCTTACTGTCAAATGTCTTGGAATGTCCTATTGAATGCATAAATTGTCAAACTCTTTGGAGCAAAAATCGAGTCCATTGTCTGTCCTCAATTTCTTTACTTTCTTTCCAATCTGATTTTCTGTGAGTCTCTTCCAATTGATGAAACTTTCTAGTGCTTGATCATTGGATTTCAGTAATATTACCCATACTTTTCTTGAGTAATCATCCACTATGCTCATGAAATAATTTGCTCCACCTAGAGATGGAACTTTTGCTGGACCCCATAAATCTAAATGCAAATAAGCTAGTGGTTTAGTTGTAGTGTGCATACCAGTACCAAATTTCACCCTACAACTCTTGTCATAGATGCACTCTTCAAAGAATTCTAGTTTTTCACTAAGCTTACCACTGAGTACCCATTGTTTCACAAGTTTTGACATGCCTCTTTCACTAATGTGCCCGAGCTTTTGGTGCCATAGTTGAGTCTTGTATGAGCTGTTATGAGTAACCATTGATGCTATTCTAGTTACAGATTTTACAATAAGGAAATATAGACCATTTATAAATTCTCCTTTCATAACACTAGAGACCCCTTTGAGACATTTAAGGAGTTTCCATCAATTTTGATTATACATCCATTCTTTGCCAATTCACCAAAAGAAAGCAAATTTCTTCTCAATTCAGGGATGTACACTACAAAAAAAAATACTTTCAATAAGACCGAAAAAGTGTTATCAAATATATACCATAATACATTTTGATGCATTAAGGAAAGCGGTGTTATAGTAGGTCAGAGCACTTTGCATAAAAATTTTCCATAGTTATAGACATGTGTTATGGTATAGCCTACGATAACACTTTGGTTGTGTTATTTTAATAGTTAGATAAGTATTTCATTATGATATTTATAAATAGATTATATAACATTTTTTTGTACTTATAAAGTAGTGTTATGATACACTTTATAATAACACACTTTCCGCATTATAGAAAATAGTTTGCATAACATAATTTTATGCTTATAAACTAGTGTTATTGTAAAAGATACAATAACACATTTTTTGTATTATTATAATATTTGGATAAGCTTGAATTATTATTATATAAACCTATACATTATAATTATTTTTTTTATTGCTTTAATTCAAACCCACTTCATTTAATATACTTAAGACACCCTTAACATTGTACAAATATATTTTTGAGTACCAATTATATGGTTCATAGCACATATAACCAAATAATTGTGTCAAAATACATTCAAGATTATCTAAAATACAATCTAAAAGTCTTAAGATATTCAACACTGCCTAATTAACATAAACAAAACATTCTCACAATAGTCAACAAAATATTCTTAAACAGTTGCATATTCAAAAGTAAAAATAGGAATTCATTATCTTCCAAATGTAAGAACACCAAAGCCTTCCAAATCAGATTTTCTTTTGCATTTCACTTATTTAATCTGGTAAATAAAACATAAAAGAAAAACTAATGACATCATGAAATATCATATCCTTCATAATGAGAGACAAATTATATGGCAGTTATATTGAAACTGACAGAAATCATCCTATTCACAATTACTACTAAGCTAAAAAGTATCACAATATATAAAGTGTGGTTATGAGGGAAATGTATAGATTTCATGCTCAAAGTGTCCAACTAATATACAGGTAATAATTTACATAGAAAACCCAAAAACGTTCCCCTTCTAGACACAAAAAAGAGAGAATAAAATTAATACAACAAAAAATTTAACCGGCAAAACATAACAAATCATGTAATCAAGCTCCACAAGCTTTAAAATTGGAAAACCAAGAATATAACAAAACCTCCTTAAATCAGTGCAACTAATGGAAATCATACGCAAATTAGACATATTTTTCCACCAAAATCTCAAATTTTCAATCCATTAAACAGATCTTGTAGACGCTCAAGATTCCGTACTTGTGAAAGGTCCAAAGCACCCATTAAAGTCCCCTAAACGCCTAAATACAGGCCTCGCAAGGGGCGTCTTGCGAGAGCCTCGTGCCTAGCGGCCATGCCTTACTGGAGGCATCTCGCGAAGGCAGCGCGCCACAACTCAGCGTGCCCAGATGCTCCGCCTCGCGAGGGGTGTCTTGCGAGGGTCTCGTGCCCAGCTGTCACGCCTCGCTGGAGGTGTCTCAGAAAGCCTGCATGCCCAGATGCTCCACCTTGCGAAGGACGTCTCATGAGGGCCTCGCGCCCGGCAACCACACCTTGCGAAGGCAGTGCGCCATAACTCGGCGTGCCCAGATGCTCCACCTCGCGAGGGGCATCTCACGAGGGCCTCGAGCCAAGCCATCATGCCTCGCTCGAGGCATCTCGCGAAGGTTGCGTGCCACCACTCGGCGTGCCCAGGTGTTCTGCCTCGCGAGGGCCTCACGCCCAGCAACCACGCCTCGCTAGAGGCGTTCCGTGAAGGCTTGCATCATGCCTCCTCTCGGTGCACTCAGCCCTACCAGGCCTCATCCGCACCACTAGGGGTCACCTCCCAAAATTGGCCTCACTAGAGGGGTCTTATCCCACCCCTTAAGATTAGCGCCAACTACTAGGTACCACTCTTACCGTAAGTCCAACAAGAGGTAAAATCATGGATCTCTCTAACACACCGATAAGGGAGAATTGGAGGGGCCTCATAGCGATTCACACCAAGTCAGAAGAAATACGGACACTAAGACCATGCCAGATAAGTGGTGGCCGTACGAGTGAAGTACTTGTTGTGATCCACACCAAGCAATCTCTGACACTCGTACTCAATAAGTAGTGGAGACATCCCCACGAACTCTGATCATGTACTGGAGCCGACACCACTACCCCTGAGACCACTCTCCTGACAGTGTACTCATGTACCATCTGGTCCCCTGGACCACAATGTATCAGTGGCCATTAGAGCCCACTATAAAAGGAACCTCACTCCCACTTGGAAGGGGGTTGAAAAAAAACACTATAACACTACACCATAAAAAATACAAGTTCATTTCACCATTTTCTTTCTGCAACTATTCTTTGAGTTTCTAATTAGATCTTTGAAGTTTTTCATTAATAAGCTCTATATTTCAATTTTTCTAACTTAACTTGGTTGACGAGTTCTCACCGTCAACAGATCTCAAAAACAAAATTAAAAAAAACTACAGATATAAACAAAAACAAATCTATAGATCATATTTATTTATCAACAAAAAAAAACCAACTACTAATCTCATATATTTATCAACTGCAGATCATATATATACCACAAAATCAAAACTGGTTTTGGGTGATTTTTCTCATAGTAGCAGATCAGAGAGAGACAAAGAAAAAATTAAGTTAAAACTAAAATAAAATGAATAAAACAAAAAAAACACACATATATAGCATTGATCATCCATATTAGACACTTAATGTATACACATGAGGCAACTTTTTAGAAGAGAAAAGAAATTGTACAACTTTAAAAAAAATCAAGCAAACTGGCAAGCAATTCCTAAAGAATTGCATTTTAACAATAATCATGCACTAATAAAAAAAATAACTTATTAATCTAACCAACCAATAAAAAATGTTCATTCAGTCACAAAAAAATCTAAAGACAATACTTTTCCGACAATGTAAAAATATTATGCATTGTTTCTCATATATATACATATCTTTTTTTATATATATTACAGGGCCTTGAAACGGACCACTAACACACAAACTCATCTACTCATCTTAATAATATCTTAATTAAAGAGAAGCACATGATACACCTTGAGTTCAACAATGGGCGAGCAACGTTAAACACTCTTGCTCTCTTTAAAAATAAAATTAAGGAAACCTCACTGTCAATTCAACTGGATGAATAGAAAGAAGGTATTGGGAAAGGAAAGCCCATAAATGTGGTATGGCAAGTTGCAAGAAAAGAAAATGCAATTTAGCATAACAAGAAAAGGATGACAATATCAACAAAACCTAAACCAAAGCATCATGATAACAGGTACTACAGGTAAGTTTGACTTGATTCGTGATAAACAATGCCAACGAAAAAACATCAGTTGAAACCTATTAGAGCAAAACCAAACTATAGATGGTTTTGTAGTCTGACCATTTTGTATGAGAAATGGAAAGGGAATAATTATCAATAATAACGAGAAGGAAAAATGAAGAGATTCAAAAAATAGTGACCAGATGAATCTATACCAACAATGTTTGGCTACTCTGACAGATGAAAAATAAGCACTTCTAGTTCTTCTATTAGGGGGATTCAGCACATATTTTATAAATTAAAAAATCATAAAAAAAACATTTAGATAAGACAAGACATGACTGTGTCAGCTTGAAATAAAGCTCCTCCAACCCCAATCAAGTAAAAAAGTATTCAAAATAAAATGCCAGAATGTGTTTGTAATTTTTGCAAAACTATTTAAGGTTCAATGATATTTTTAAAGCTCTCATCACAATCATTATGACAGCTCATAAGATGTGAATATTAGAGAGCTGATATGTATAAGAAGAAAATAATTTGATATAAAAGACATAAGCTCACACATAATAGCATGTAATTTTCCTCCTAAACTCTGAAATAGAAAATCCAGACCTGCACAGGAGGGAATTCAGATGAACTGGACTCAGGCCTCCAAGACGAAGCGTATGGAGGTGGACCTGGAGGTGGACCTTGGGGCATAACTAGAGGTGGAGGTGGAGGTGGAGGTGGACCTGGAGGTGGAGGTGGCAGCTGTTGGTTGTTCAAAGTTGGATAGCTAGAGGTGACACTAGGAACTGGACATCAAAAGTTAGATGGTTGTGATAAGGCTTACTTAAAAAGAAGTATTAAATAGCATAAATGGTTGTGCCAATTAATTAATCTGAAGTAGTTTGAGAGATTAAATAAAGAGTATGACCATGTACTTAGACTAAGTCCAACAAGCCATAAGAAACCCATAAAAGAGAAACACAAATAGAACACCACAATAAACTAAGCTACAAAAACCAGCAGCAGAGTGTGCTTTATGTTCGAGGCCACTGCCAAAAAAAGCAAGGAACATTACAAACGTTTGTCAAAATGTAAAGCAAATGAATGAGATGTAAGTCCCCCATCAAATCATGTTGACCATCAGCTTTGGTACAGCTCAAAGGTCAAAGCACACATTTTTTGAAGAAATGAATAGATACTAAAAAAAAAATAAAAGGAAAATACTAAAATTTGTAAAGTACTTGAGTGAATATCATGCAAGAGTTCTAATCGATCAAACAAAAGCACACAATTAACCAATTACATTAGACATCAAGGCATTCATAAGTTTGTGCATACAAAATACAAAGAATAGAAAAACAGAAATGAGCAAAAGTTTCTTGGTACATTAATTTAACAGTTCTGACCATTAAATATATCAACATAATCATAAAACTGAAGCCATTGAAATTACTGAAAGCCAATCAGATATGTGTATCATTGTAGTCTCTAAAGAGTATGTAAAGGCTATAAAAGTCCAATCAACAATCATGAGACTTTCTATTCAAGTGAGGCACATGAACGAGCTGATCTTAAGTAGAAAGAATGGAAAACTTGGTTGATCAGTTTGTGTTTTTTTCCATAACAAGTGCCTAAATAGTGCTATGATTTAATAGAATTATGGTAATGTCTTATGTGTGTTCTTTCTCTACTGCAATAGAGAAAAGAAGAAGAAAAATTCATGATTCTACAAACAAAGAAATGAATATTGAATTAGCAGTCAGTGAGTCTAACCTGATTATTTGAAGATTGTTCATGGAACAAAGTCAATAGTTGGACCTCCAGTGACCTCAACAACAACAACCCCAGCAAGCTAAACCAAACATAACAGAATATAACTTAATTGAATAACTCTATAAAATGGAAATATTGATGTCAATTTATAGAGAGGCTAGAGTGACCAGCTGAAGCTATATGCACATCTCCAAACAATTTAAGAATCTAAGAACAAATATATGCTAAGGTCACAGAAAATTTACACTAAATATTTTAACTACCCATATATGGTCCAACTTTAGAAAATATAAGGGGATAATAACTATGCCACATTCTTACAATTGGAATGGTTCTAAATTATTAATAGAAAATATCACATACATCAAAGATGACCATTGAAGATAAATTGTAGCATTTTACTGTTATATTATTTTATATAATATAATAT
Source organism: Humulus lupulus (assembly GCF_963169125.1). NCBI lineage: Eukaryota > Viridiplantae > Streptophyta > Magnoliopsida > Rosales > Cannabaceae > Humulus > Humulus lupulus. Next base: position 74,388,669 of record NC_084794.1, on the reverse strand, counting down.
TAGATTAAATAATGTGACAAAATGTGATTTATCACACAAATGTGATTTTTCACACCTTGTAACATATTATTGAGAGTCACAAAATCGGACACATGTGTGTGCCCAAATGTGACATATTTTGGAGTTACAAATTTGTAACTCCCAAATATTACCCAATAATGTGTATATTATATGTTACACATTTGAGATTGGATTTCATAAATCCATAATGAAATATGGCTATTGGAGACATGTTTTTAACTCCCAATAGGTGTTTGGAGGTTACAAAATCATGTGGGAAAAGATTTGGGACGTTTTGGAACGATTTGGAAAATGAAAATTTTTGTGCTGAAACTAGGCTGTGTCCGAGGCCACTGTCTTTCCCTAGCCGCGGCTTGGGGGACAGAGGCCAGTGGCCGCGGCCACTAATGATCCTGGCCGCAGCCAGTGAGGCTGACAGCCTATATGGTTTTTCAGTTTTTTTCCAAATTGAACGGTTCTAACATCCCAAATAACTCCCAAATCTTCATTCTAATTCCATAAACATCCAATTAAACATTGGTCATCCATGGGGGTTGGTGGTTGAAATTCAAAGGGGTATCTCAAACTCTATAAATAGGAGCCTAATGCTCACTTGTAAGACACACCATTTTCCATTCACAAAGCACTTGGCTGGAAAATACACCTTGAGGCTTGATTATCCCAAAAAGCATTTCCAAAAATCAGTGAGAGATCCCTTAGTGCTTGATTTAGGGGGAAATAAGCTTTTGGACAAAGGTTTTAAACCTTGTTCAATTTGGTGATCCCCAACCCTCTTCACTTAGGTTGTGTAAGTGAGAGTTTACTTTTGTTTTGTTCTTACATTTTTCTCTCTTTCTATTCTTCTTATTTTCATTTTCTATTTACTTGTAACTTTTGTTTAGAGTTGTAATCTTATTTTCTTTTGTTTCAAACACCTTACTTGTAATCTTTTTTTTAGAATTGTATCTTTCACCATTCTCTTCTTCTCCTTCTTCCTCTTCCTTTCTTTGTTTGTTTGTATTTTCAGTTATAGAGTTGTAACACTCTTTTTAATCAATCATTATTTATTTGTAATATTTTGCATAGAGTTCTATTATCTTATCTTTTCCATTGAGGCAATAACATATATGCTTTAACAATGAAAAGCTTATCCCTTTTTTGTTTCAATGGGAGGGGAGACCATCAAGATCATGAACCAAGATTTAGTGAGGTTGGATAGGTTTGATTGATCCAATTTCACTAGGTGGCAAGACAAGGTGAAATTCCTTTTGACAAGACTCAAGATAGCCTACATCCTTGAGTCATCCTTGGCACCTCTAGCCGAGCCATCCGACAAAGATACTCCCGAGGAAGTGGAGAAAAGAAGGAAGAGAGAAGAGGACAACCTTAATGCCCTATCCGATAGGCTATATGACCTCTATACCAATACCAAATCCACAAAGGAGATTTGGGATGCCTTGGAGAGTAAGTACAAGGCCGAGGAAGAAGGTACAAGAAAGTTCTTAATTTCTCAATATTTGGAATTTTCTTTCATTGATGGGAAAACTCTTTTACCTCAAATTCATGAGTTACAAGTGATTGTAAACAAGTTGAAAGTTCTCAAGATTGAGCTTCCCGAGGCCTTCCAAGTTGGTGCAATAGTGGAAAAATTACCACCAACTTAGGGGAGCTATAGGAAAAGAATCATCCATAATAATGAGGATTACACTTTGGAAGAGATCCAAAAACACATTAGAATTGAAGAGGAATTGAGAATAAGAGACAAGGGTGTGAATGAGTCTAAAGATGAGACTTCTAAGGACAATGTAGTTTCACACAAGCATCCAAAGGGCAACAACAACAACAAAAAGGGTAGTGGGAACCCTTTAGGTCCAAAGAAAGATCATGGACAATTCAAAGACGTGAGAGGTCATTGTTTTGTTTGTGGAAAACTCGGGCACTATGCTAGAGTATGTAGGTACCGAAAGGACCCATATGAGAATGAGGTAAATGCTATAGAAAAGGAAGAAGAGATCCTAGCATGATTACCATGTTTATGTGCCTTTTTGGGAAAATTTTTATTTTGTAATAAAGCTTGTACTCTTAAAAGCTATCAATAAAATTAAAGTATTATTCTATGATAATTCTTTATTTTGCTATGAGACATTTGTGAGAGACATTAACAAAATTTCAAAATGAATGTGGTAAAATAATAGGTAAGAGTGTAGACCTATTATTTCATAATGTGATTATTTGTTTGAGAAATTCTCACATTATATTTGTGTTCACATTTTTATTTTGTGAAATACATAAAAGAAAGAGACTAAGTAAAAGTTGCTTTGAAAGAAGTGTGTTTTGTTTTAGCAAGTAAATGAATCAAGACAAACATTGAGGTTTTTTATCTTGATCTATTGAGTGTTTTTCATGTAGCTTAAGGACTCATGATGAACTTCGAGAATCATAGGTCTAGATTTATCGTGGATGATAAATGACTTATTAGAAATTAAGAGATTTTTTATTTTAAAGTGATATTTTATTGTCACTATGTGAGAAATGTGGGGGTGATGCTCCAAAGTTAATCAATTTATTTTGTTGTTAATTAATTGATTAATTTGGTCATTCTATCAAATAGGTGATTTGGGATTCCACATTCTAAATCACATTGGCTATATATGTATAGAATGAACAAATCTAGACATGTTTGGTGTCTAAAGTCATTGTTTGTAATATTTTGATTCAAGAAGGCATCAATTTAAAACATAAAGGAGAATTTTAGAAACAAAGAGGTTTCTGCAATTAATATTCAAGGAAAATGTTTATCTTGGATATAAAACTATAAAATAGTGGGGGTGTTGCTATGGTCAAAATCACTATTTTAAAGGGGTAGCTATTTTAATCAAACTATGGCTAGCAACAAAGTTTGAATAAAATAAAGAGAGTCTCTAAGTATGCATACATGAGAAAAGAAATGATTCAAATCAAATCATTTCTACATCTCAAGGGGTGGGACTTAGACTCCCTAAAGAGATTCACGGTTGATGGTAACCTATCTTAATACTAGTCACCAAACTAGTATTAGGTTCAATAGGTAATAACAAGTCAATCAAGTGAATAGTAGTGGTACTCAAATTTTGGAGGTTACAAAATCATGTGGGAAAAGATTTGGGACGTTTTGGAACGATTTGGAAATTGACAATTTTTGTGCTGGCCGCGGCCTGGGGGACAAAGGCTGTTATCCTAAAATTTGAAAATGATGATGTGGCAATAAAATTGAAATGTGGCATGGATTAGTTGAGTGATTTGGCTTAGCAGTAGACCAATGCATCAGTGAAAATTTTGGACTGATTGAGAGATGTCATAACCAAGCCAAGTGCACCTGAGGAGTCTAGGTCATTGGCTCGGACCCTAGTCCGAGGAGATTCCCCAAGTCATTGGATCGGACCCTAGTCTGAGGAGAGGCCACAAGTCATTGGGTCGGACCATGATCCGAGGAGAAGCCCCATGCAAGTGTGGCTCGGACCTTGGTCCGAGGAAAGCCAAGGTGTGGCTCGGACCTTGGTCCGACGAGTACCCCAAAGATGTGGCTCGGACCCTAGTCTGAGGAGAGGCCAAGTGTTTGGCTCGGACCCTAGTTCGAGGAGCCCAAGTGTTTGGCTCAGACCCTAGTCCGAGGAGCCCAAGTGCTTGGCTCGGATCCTAGTCCGAGGAGCTCAAGTGCTTGGTTCGAACCCCAGTCCGAGGTGTCCAAGTGAGGGGCTCAGACCTTTGTCCGAGGGAGACACTCCAAGAGGTCCGGTCGGACCATGGTCTGAGGAGGGCCAAAAGATATGGCTCGGACCCTAGTCCGAGCAAGAGTCAAGGAAGGAGTGGCTCGGACCTTGATCCGAGGAGAACCAAAGAGGGTGTGGTCGGATCTTGGTCCGAGGAGAGTAAGGGTTATGGTCCGTATGAAAGTGTCCAGCATTCATATGTCCGACTAGAAGACGATTTTCATCAAATAAATGGACCAGACTACGTCAAATTCCCAGAAACGGCTTCAGCAAGAATCGGTCTGGGCATCGCGGGAATCTCTCATTCCTCACTCATATTGAGGAATCTGTTGTATTTTGAATATTTTGTGTAATTTAAATATAATATAAATAATAGAATATCCCGATCCTAGGGGGATATCAGTTTAGGATCCCAAGCCTATAAATAGAGAGTTAATGGGATCAGAAAAGGACTTTTTACAATTTAAGATTTGGTCTGAGTTCTAGAGAGAGAAAGTACGTTTTTCTTGAAAGAGAAACCCTTTTTGTATTCCTATTTACACTGAAGAAACTCAGTTGACACTGGTTCATCTGATCTTGAGTGTGGATAAAATAATAAAATCTCTAAGTGGATTAGGCTATTACCGACTATCGGGGCTGAACCACTATAAAATCTCTTGTGTTATTTACTTTTCTTGATTAAACTGTCTGTATTTTTTAACTTCTCTTGAAGGTTCATCGTTTTTGACGTTCTCATGTCGTTGGCTAAAAACACAGTCAACATTTTGGTGCTTTCATTGAGAGCCTGAAGAGAAGAACAGACAGTCCCTGGAGCAATATGGCGCCTAAGAACACCGCTGCAGCCTCCAAGAAGACGAGTTCCTTCAAGGAGCATGCTAGATCAGAAGGTCCCAACATTCAAGATCGTGAAACTGAGCCTAGAGTCGTGCTCGAGGATGTAGCTCCAGAAGTTGAAGAACTCCAGGAGGCCATGAGTGCATTCCAGGAGGAGATGGCTCAGTTCAACGCCAGGCAGGAGGCATTTGCTGAGGAAATGGCTAGACAGAATTCCGCATTCGAGCAACAGAAATGAGAGATGGAGGCTAGGAGTGTGGAGATCCGTCGACAGCAGGAGGAGGTCGACAGGCGACATCGCGAAGCTGCACTCGCTCTGGAGGCAGCTACGCAACTGACCCGAGCCAATGCCCAGGTAGCACCTGGAGTGGCAGCCACCCCAGAGGCAAGGACCACAGAAGCTGGTCGTAAGAAAACTGATAGACCAGGCAGGGGTGGTGGTAACCCACCTGATCATGAGAAGGATGGAGTCCGATCACGCACTGCCTCAACTCAAAGGGGGAACTCCAAAACCCCCCTCAAAGAGTCACCGATCAGAGACTTCTAGGTCAGGGAGTCATAAGTCAGGCAGTAAGAAAACACCTTCTGAGCAGGAGCACAATAGAGCTCCTCGTGGCAATGAGACTTCCCACTTCAAAGATGGGCATGGGCGTGATGAAGCTGACAGTCATCACACCAACCGTTCGAAGGAGAAGAATAATAACCAACGAGGAGGAGAGGATTGACCAGCTTAAACAGGAAAGCCACCACGGCATCCCAACCAGCGCAATGGCAAGGAGCACGCTCCACCCAGCAGACCTTCCGAGAAGACTCGGAGTACGGTGTTCGACTGGTTGGGAAAGAACACTGCTCAGAAGGACCTGAGGGACGTCATTGATGATAGGAGGAGGACCGGCCCGGTCGAAGGGCAAGAGCCAATACGTCCTACCAGTCGAGTAGAAATACTCGATAGTGGTTTGCCGGATAGGAGTGCCCGACCAGGCGGTCCCGAAAGTGAGTCCCCAGCAGTGGCCCAAGGCATCCAAGCCCAGCTTGATGCTTTGGCAGCGGCAGTCCAGAGTTTGTCAAAACAACCAGCTGCGATTGATCCAGTAGATCACAGTAGTGATAGCCCTTTTTGTGCTCGAATTAGAGCAGCTCAACCACCAAAGAAATATAAAGCACTGGTACTGCCAGTTTATACAGAAAAGGCAGACCCGGTAAGACACGTTGGGAAGTTTGAAGATCAGATGGAGCTGCTCGGGGTGAGTGATGACTACCGCTGCAGAGTCTTCCCCACCACGTTGTCAAACACTACCCAGGAGTGGTACTGGAAGTTCAAACCAGACTCCATCACCTCTTGGGAGAGTTTTAGGAAGGAGTTTTGTAGGCAGTTTAGTACTGCCCAAACCCCTCCTGTTTACGCCAATCACTTGGTGGATATTAGGCAGGGTAAAGATGAGTCCCTCAAGAATTGCATTCAAAGGTTCATGAGAGAAGCTAACTGAGCTACCGCGGTTGGAGATGAGGGGAAGATGGTGGCGATCTCTTCCGGTATTATCTATCGAAGTCCTTTGTGGGACAGCATCCATCGCCATCCAATTTCAACTTTACAGCAGTTTTTGGGCCGGGCAGATAAGTATATGAAGTTGGATGATGCAATTGAGAAGGGAGAAAATGGATTGAATAATCCAAGTGGATCAGGTGATACCCCCAAGGATGGTGGGAATGATCAGAATGGCGATAAGAAACGTGGGAATAACGGGTCTGACCGCCGCAATGAGAAGAAGGCTAAGTCGGGACCAAACGACAAGCCAACGAAGTATGAACCTCGATTTACCAACTACACCACTCTATTGGCGAGCCGAGCAGAATTCTATTTGGCTAGTCATCAAGAGGTCCCTTACCGAAAACCCCCACCAATCAAGAAGGAGATGAGTAAGAGGGATATGAACAAGTTATGTCGTTTCCATGGAGACTATGGTCACGACACGAATGAGTGTAATCACCTTAATGATGAGATAGAGTTTCTCCTCCGGTCGGGAAAGCTAAAAAAGTACCGAGCAGAGAAGACCCAAGGAGAGGGGAGCAACAATAATCCTGGATTCAAGCGGCAACGGTCCCCACCTTTGCAACCCGAACCTGTGGACTTCACACTAGGTACTATATCTGGAGGACCACATCTTGCTGGAGACATCAACAAGGCGAGGGAGAGGTATGCCCGCACCCTTCGTCATGAGTTGGGTGCGGAATCCACCTCCGAAGTTATGACGGTGGAGGAGCGACCAACAAAGAACCCAAGATATGAAAGTGAGTCCCTCACTTTCACTGAAGAAGATGCTAAACATGTGAGGTATCCTCACAATGACCCTCTTGTTGTGACAGTCCAAATTGCTAATATGAAGGTGAAGAGGTGTCTGGTCGACACAGGAAGCTCTGTAAACATTATCTATAAGTCCTCCTTCAAGAAAATGAAGCTATCTGTAAATGACTTGAAGCCGTGCTCTCAAGTCATTTATGGTTTTACTGGAGAAGGAATGTCACCAGCTGGGACAATCAAGTTACCAGTCACGACGGGGGAAGCTCCCAAGCATGAAACCTTAATGACTGAGTTTTTGATTGTTGACTGCCCAGCCGCCTACAATGTGGTTATTGGTCGGCCACTACTCACCAACTTGCATGCGGTAGTTTCAATCTAGCACCTTTCCATGAAATTCTCGACCAGTGCTGGCATAGGCTATGTCCAAGGAGACCAAAGGGAGGCTAGGGAGTGCTGTAATGCCTCGGTAGCCAAGGCGAAGAAAGGGGCCAAGGAGAACAACATGATTGTATGTGTTGAGAGAGAGGAGGTGGACAAGATGGATGTAGACCAGAGTCTTGCAGTAGTGACCGATGAAGAGATGTTAGAGGAGTGTGGCCAGGAGAGCACTCTTAGTTTGAAAGAGCAGAAGACCCCATCCGGTGATGAAGTCACCAAATAGGGCGTTGCCCAAAGCGAGGGAAGGGATTTTGATCCTCGCTTTGGGGATTATGAAAGTGATGTGGGACTGTCCGAGGAGTTAGAGGAGGTCCCTATAGATTAGAATGACCCGACGAGAGGGGTCAAGATTGGAAAAAAGTTGAAAGCTGAGGTGAGAGCACAGCTGATAGAATTCTTGCGAAGGAATCAAGATGTCTTCGCCTGGTCTCACAAGGATATGGTGGGTATCTCACCAACTGTGATCAGCAAAATGCTCAACGTGGATGAAAGCTATCCAGCAATGCAGCAGAAGAGGAGATTGCTTGACAAGGATCGAGCAAAAGCTCTTAAGGAGAAGGTAGAACGATTGAAGGAGAATGGGTTTATCAGAGAGGCATACTACCCGGCTTGGGTTTGAAACCCAGTGTTGGTGTCCAAACCCAATGGAAAGTGGAGGACTTGTGTAGATTTTACTGATCTAAACAAGGTGTGCCCAAAGGATTGCTTTCCTTTACCAAGAATAGACCAGTTGGTAGATGCAACCTCTGGTCATGAAACATTCCTTCATGGATACATATTCGGGGTACAACCAGATCAGCATGCATCCTCCTGATGAAGAGCATACCAGCTTCCGAATAGATATAGGGCTATACTGCTATAAGGTCATGCCCTTCGGATTGAAGAATGCAGGAGCTACCTATCAGCGCTTGGTGAATGGTATGTTTCGTGACTTAATCAGCAAGAGCATGGAGGTGTACGTAAATGATATGCTGGTGAAGTCGAAGGAAGCTGAAGGGCACGTGCGAGACTTAGAGGAGTGCTTTGCAATACTGAGGAAGTATAACATGAAGTTAAACCCCCTCAAGTGTTCATTTGGAGTGGGTTATGGAAAATTTCTTGGGTTTATTGTAAACTCTCGAGGAATAGAGGCAAACCCAGAAAAGATCAAGGCCCTCGTTGAAATGAAGTCTCCAGCTAAAATAAAGGATGTGCAAAGCTTGACTGGGCGGATTGCAGCTCTAAGCAGGTTCGTTTCGAAATCAACGGACAAGTGCGTCCCGTTTTTAACCTGCTTAGAGGAGGCAAGAAGTTTGAGTGGACCGCAGAGTGTGAACAAACTTTCCAGGTCATAAAGGAGCATTTGGTCCAACCTCCTGTTCTTTCCAAGCCAGTTGATGAAGAAGACCTATTTCTGTACCTAGCAGTCATAGAGCACGCTGTTAGTGCTGCCTTAGTACGAGAGGAAGATAGAGTGCAGCACCCGGTGTATTATGTTAGCAAGCGATTGATAGGAACTGAGTCCCGATATCCCGTAATTGAGAAGTTGGCTTACTGCTTGGTACTTGCATCACAAAAATTGCAGCCATACTTCCAAGCACACCCCATTAAGGTCCTTACTGACCAGCCTCTACGCCAAGTCTTACAGAAGCCGGAGTCGTCTGGTCGGCTACTTAAATGGGCGGTTGAGCTAGGCCAATTTGAAATCAAGTACTAGCCGAGGACTGCTATTAAAGGCCAAGCTTTGGCAGATTTCATTGCTGAGTGTACCGGGATCGCTGATGTTCCCGACCAGCAAGAGAGTGTAACTGGGCAGAAAGAAGAAATTCCTACGTGGCAACTGTTTGTTGATGGGTCGTCAAATGAGCATCATTCAGGAGCTGGGATTATATTAGTCACACCAGAGAAGCACCGAATTCATTGTGCCGTGAGATTCAGATTTAATGCTTCTAAAAATGAGGCGGAATATGAGGCCCTCCTAGCAGGCTTGCGACTGGCTAGAGATGTACGTGCCTGATCGGTGGAAATAAATAGCGATTCCCAATTGGTGGTCTACCAAGTATTGGGGGAATACCAGGCAAGGGGCCTACGCATGGTGCATACTTAAACAAGACCAAAGATCTACTAGCACAATTCGAGGAGTATACCATCAAGCTAGTACCACGGGAGCAGAACTCTAATCCAGATGCTCTAGCAAAGCTTGCTAGTGCAAAAGACGCCGAAACTCTGAATATAGTACCGGTAAAATACTTGGCGGAGCCGAGCATTGATAAACAAGAGGCCATGCTGATCACGATAGCCGACACCTGGATGACTCCCATCATTGCATACCTTGAGCAAGGGACCCTCCCAGTGGAACATAATGAAGCAAGGAAGATTATGAGGCAAGCTGCTAGGTACACCATGGTGGATGGGGTGTTATATAGAAGAGGGTATTTCTTACCTCTACTTAGGTGCATAACGCCCGACCAGTCAAAGAGTTTATTAGCTGAGGTGCATGAAGGGTTTTGTGGAGATCATGCTGGGGGGTAGAGTCTATCTAAACAGATCTTGAGGCAAGGATTTTTCTGGCCTACCATGAACGAGGACTCTATGGAATACGTGAGGAGGTGTGACAAATGCCAAAGATTTTTGAAAGTGCCCAGAGCGCCCCCAAATGTCTTGAAGCAAATGTAAAGTCCATGGCCTTTTGTAGTGTGGGGTATTGATCTGATTGGGAAGTTGCCCAAAGGAAAAGGAGGAGTACAACTTGCAGTGGTGGCAGTAGATTATTCACTAAGTGGACTGAGGCCGAGCCATTAGCCACAATTACATCGAAGAAAGTGTTGGACTTTGTGGTTAAGAACATAACATGTCGTTATGGTCTACCTAAGAAGATAGTGTCTGACAACGACACCCAATTTGACAGCCACATATTTACCGATTTTTGTACTCAGCATGGCATCACAAAAAGTTTCTCCTCGGTAGCCCATCCGCAATCCAATGGGCAGGTTGAAGCGGTAAACAAAACACTGAAGGAAACTCTGAAAAAGTGCCTGGAGCGAGCTAAGGGTGCTTGGGTGGAAGAATTACCAGAAGTCCTTTGGTCATATAGGACTAATGCTCGGACAGCAACTGGACATACCCCATTTTGTTTGGCATATGGGTATGAGGCCATGATACCTGTGGAGATAGACCCCCCATCTCATAGAAGGACCATGTACAACCAAGAGGAGAATAATCAGTTGTTAGCAGAATCATTGGACTTCCTCGAGGAGAGAAGAGAGGAGGCAAGCCTGAGAGTTACTGCTCACCAGCAAAAAGTGGCACGCTACTTCAATTCCAAAGTACGAGATCGAAAGTTCCAGGTCGGAGATTTGGTCCTAAGAAAGGTGTTTGTTAGAGACCCAGCAGCTGGTGTGCTAGGACCAAACTGGGAAGGACCATATCAAATTGAGCAAGTCTTGCCACCCGGCACCTACAAGCTTGCTCGGCTGAATGGAGAGTTGATCAGGAACTACTGGAATGGCGAGCACTTGAGAAAATATTATCAATAAATACTGCTTGCAGAGTAGTAGCTTTGTATCAAGTGCTTAACTTGTTATTTAAGTTTTTTGTTTGTGAACTGGTTATTTGCTACCCAGTCACATTATTTTGAACAATGTTATTTTTTTTGGAACTCGTTGTTAGACACGTTTTGTCATTTATTATTACGAGTAATAAAAGAGATCACGCGCAGTGTGATCGAATCTTGCTACAAATTTTGCATATGTGTTGATTATTCTTGCTTGGCAGTGTTCAACTGTCATTATAATTTAAACAAAACAGGTCTTCTAAAAACTAAGTGTAAATATATATCGGACAGTGTTCAACTAGTCGGTATCATGAGATGAATGACCAACGTTTAAATAATGTTTTTGTAGTGGTCAACTACTGAAATATGTTTGTATATTTTATGTGTTTCACGAGTAGTAATTGCTCAGAAAAATTCGGTCAAGTAGCAAGTGATCAAGGATTTTTCAACCCTCAATCACTTGGGGGGCACATAGGGTATACTGGTTTGTACTTCAACACAGGCAATAAGAGCACGAGCAAAGATATCTATTTTTGGGCTGACTTGTAAATTTGGAAGTCTAAAAAGGCCATTAAGCTAACTTGTTTGACAATGCTTAAGTAACTTAGAATTTAAAAAAAAAAAAATTAAGTTAGAAATAGATATTCGTGTAATAATATAAGTTATGCTCATAAAAAGTTAGAGCAATAAGAGCATGAGGAAGTATATTTGGTATGGACTTATGAAATGTTTAGAATTTCTAAGTTAGAAAACTAAATACTCATGTGAAATTTAAGGCACATAGGAATTTTACTATTCACAATAAAGACTTGAAGGTTTATAGCTAGTCACAAAAGAAAAGTAAAATGCAAGTGTCAAATTGCTCATTCTCACGAGCAAAAATGTACAAAATAAAATAAACTATGATAAAAACTAGTAAGACTACAACTAGTCATGCAGGTGTGCTATAGCAGGATGAGGAGTCACTGGTGTGCTTCTCTGGTGGGTTGATCAACCCAATCCTCAGCCTCAGCTGCTCCTCTTGCTCAGAATGATAATGTAGAGGAGGTTGGTGTAGGGCCAGGAGGATCGGCAGCTTCCTCAGCAGCCCTTGCTTCACATCTAGCAAGCTCCTCTGCCTAAACCTCCTTGGTGAAAAAATCGAGCTTGAGAGGTTTATTCAGTTTCCAGACCTGATAAAAGCAGTCGAAGCTAGCCTCCTTGTAGCGAGTTAAATCAAACTCCTTCTCTTGTTTCAACTCTTCATTCTCGCTGATGAGTCCCTCATTCTCAAGAGCTAACTCCTTATTCTCAAGGGTCAGCTTCTCCAGTTGAGCGGTCAAGGACTGGTTGGTTTGAGCTCGCTGCTGATTCTCATCAGATAGTCTCCTAAGAGACTCATCCCGTTTAGCCACGGTCTTCTTCGCCTTCTCCAACTTGGATTTGGAGTCTTTTTCTGAGGCAGTTAGAGTCTCTACTTTAGCTTGGGCATCCACCAGTTGATCATTCAGCACCTTGATCAACTCCTTGTAATCAACTGACCACTGCTGGGCATGACAGATGGTCATAAGCATCTGCATGAAAAACAAAAAGTTACTACAAAGCAATAACGTAAGTAATAATCTATCTTATGGGGGGGGGGGGTACTTACATGTGCCAACTGAGCAATCCCTCTATCTAGGACCGCATCGACACTAAGCCGAGGAAGAGATTCAAAGCTTTGAATCATTGATGCATCGCGGAGGGTCTAATCAGCTGACCCCCTGAGCTTGATATCAGCAGCCTGGAGTGCCTCGTTTGGGCCAGGCGGGCCTGGAGGAGTTAGGCTCGCTGATAGATGAAGGGACGAAGGAGTTAACGATGGGAGTGTGGTCGACCCCTCGGGTTGTCTCCCTCGGCTGGGCAGCACTGCCTTTGGAATCTTTCTCGGGGGCGTGGAGCCACTTCCATCGCCAGCTTTCCTCTTTGGAGCAGAAGCAATGCACTGCCTGAACATATCTGGATCTGCAATAGAGGAAAACACAAAGTTGTTAGAGATATAAACATAATAAAATGTAGATGAGTATATTACTACTACAATTTTTTTGGTCTCAAATCACCAAGTTATTAAACGTATTCCTATGGTTACTGGACCTGAGTTGAGCATCTGGTTAATGAACTCGTCCTCATCGTCCGAAGACGAGCTGAGTTCTCTCTCAATCTGAATGGCCTTTCCTTTCCCAGACAGAGCAGAAATAGCAGATCTGCGCTGAGGCTGAGGCTCCCTAATGACAAGGTCACCGGGCATATGAGAAAGCGGAGAGGGTCCAGGAGAAAACTGGTCAGTCACTATCTCCGTGCCCGCATTGGACTAATCAGTTGTATTATTCTCCCCGGTGGTACTTTCCACCGCCATATCTTGGTCACACCGGATCAGGCCCACCATCTGAAGGTAGTCCACAATGACCAATTTTTTCACATCTTTCTCCGCAGGGCTCATGCTGGCCAACTTCTCTACTCGATCAAACATCCCTTCAGTAGGCAAGGGTCGCTGGAATGGACCCGCATGTGTAAAGGCCAAGTTGTTGGCCTTAATGTCTGATGTAAGGAAATATTCTTTGTAATACTTCCCGGGGTTCAATTTGTGAGAGATACCATTAAGGTATGTAGTCCCCCTTTGCCTGTGGTAGAGGTGGAAGAAGCCCGTGTAGTTGTGGGTAGGGTTGGTCCTGAAGTCAAATAAGTAATGCACCTCGTGAGGGGTAGGCTCGTCCCAACCATGCAAGAAGTAGAGAATGTATAATGCAGACAATGCCTGGATCCCATTCGGTGCAATCTGGAATGGGGAGACATTGAAATAGTCCGCTATAGATCGAAAGTAGGGATGTAATGGAAGTGTCGCTCTGGCGTGGACATTATGCCTAGACCAGCCGCAGTATGCTCCACCAGGCCTATTGGCTCTCTGGTGAGAACCCGGGCATATCACGTTCACCCCACTCAAACCCAAAGCCTCAATGTGTTTGTGGAACGACGCAGGATTAAGCTTTGAACTTCGGCAATGAACCAGGAAGGTTCTTCTCCTCCCCCCTTCCGTGGCTTTTGAACGGCCAAGTTCTGGATCACGGTGGCAAACTCCTGAGAAGGTGATCCTGAAGGAGTTGCAGTGGGGGCATCACTGCGTTTCACCAACTTTTGCACCGCTCTGCGGGCAACTTGTGAATCTTGTTCCTGGGGAAGTCTGTTGGATTTCTTCACCCTCATCGTCGACTGAGAAACTTGTTGAAGAAACTGTTCCTCGTGGAGAAGATACAAGGCTGAGCGAGGAAGGATCTACTTGAAGCGACGAAGGCGGTCCTCTGGAGTACAACTAGTGGACGATTTTGATGAGGAATCTGTAATGACCCAACTATTCTAGACTCTTGGACCATTAACGAAACTATTCATACAAATTCTTACTAAAACTTACATTTGCGAAAATACCATAATTTTATTAGAAAACTTATAGAAATAAGAGTTACTTACATAAATACCAAGAAGGATATGGGATCCCATTGTTTGAAAAACAAAACATAACATGATTTATAAAATATAGGGATTACAAAGTAAGTGCGGAAAATACATATAAAGACCATAAACAAATGACTACATCCTCGAAATCGAACTCTCGACTCCTTGAATCCATTCACCATCGATACACAATCTCCAAGCATCCACGAACCTTAACGCCACTAATAGTTATTTTCCTGCCCATAAAACAAAAAGGAATGAGCCTAATGCCCAGCAAGGAAAATCTAACACATACTTCATATACATAAATTTCATAATAAACATAAAGACATACCATAACATTATTACATACACATACTATAATGGCCATTATTACTTGGGGTCCCATAGAATAAACAAGTCATATGCCCATGAGATTAGTGGGGTCCTACTAGCTAAGTAGGTCATATGCCCATAATCTTTTTGGGGTCTTGTTAGTCATATGGGTCATATGCCCAAGCCTACAAACATACATATCATAACACTTATCATAACATAAGAAACATAAGATAACATATATAACATATAACATATGCATTTCTATCCTATTTTCCTTACCAAAGTTACCGGGATGTGAGGACAGAGTTGGGACTTTTGGAACACTCCTAAAACCACATATAACAGGGTGAGTAGATTGAAGAAAAAAGAAATGGAAGGACTAAACCTTGAGAAAGATACTTACCAAAACCTTTTTGCTTAAAAGCTTAGATTTCCTAACCAAAATAAAGATTAAGGTTAGAGGCTGAGTAGAAGGTTATGAGAACTTAAAAAGAACAAATACAGAAATGAACTAGAGTTTTGGGTTACCTTGAAGACTTGTAAGACCAATCTACACCTCAACCGAAATACTATAAAACCTTACTTCCCAAAGTGTTTGATAAGCTTATGATGATCAAGCTTATGATTTCCCAACCCAGGTGTTTACACTCTCACACTCACTTAGCACTTGCAGCCTCTGAACTTAGAGCAAAATATGAATAATGGTTGGGTACTAGGTCCTATTTATAGAGTTTAGGAATGAAAGGATCTTAATTTCACTTGAAAAAAAATAATAGCTTTTTAGGTGAAAATAATTTGAATAATCGTTCAGCAGAGGCTGAAGACTCGTTCAAAAGATGCTGGACTTATCAAGAGGTTGAATGGCTGAATGGAAAAAAGATTCAAAAACTTTCAAAACATACTGAAGGAGGCGATATATCGCCCCCTGTAGGCGATATATCGCCTGGGCCAGTATGCCCGAGGCTGTCGTGCATCGTCTCGTGTTTTCCGTATCTACGTGCTGCGATATATCGGCACACGCTGATTATTTAAACACGACATTACACATTTTTAGCAAAGTTTGAATGGAGTAAACAGCCTTGACTAAGCCCTTAAACGTATTCAAAGTTGCTGACTGACCTTAAAGCATTCAAACTTTACCCTTATTAAATTTAATCCTCCAAATACTTAATCCTTAGTCACCCATTCATAACATGTGCTTAAAATCCTATTGGTTGCTGTCTAAACCTTCTAGTATAATAAATATTATCCTTAATATCAGTCATATAATCAAACCTTAGGTTAACATTAATATTCTTAAACTATAGGTTAAACTTAGAAAATCTATAAGTACTACTATGAGTGTCCAACTAATTCCCGGTCTGAACCAAAATCCACAGTTACAAAGATAATACTATAAATACTATAATACTACTATCTAGCTAGCTAAGTAAAGTTCTTGGACTCTACAGAATTGCTGTTTAGAGGAGTCTCGATTGACTGCGGAATGGATGTATCGGAGTCCGTATGGTTGTCACCTCCCCTATAATCAGAGCGATTCATCTACAAAAATAAATAAAAAATGGGGAGGTGAGTAACCATACAGAGAAAATTCAACAAGAATAAAATTTATTTTCACTCTTAGAAAAATTTATCTAAGTGGAAAAAATATATAATGCATGGAAAAAAGATTTTAATGCTTAAAGGTGCCTAAGGAATATTTGAAAAATATAGTGTGAAGAATGCCATAAAGGCCCAAGGAGAGGCCGATCGGACAGTAACGGCCCAAGGAAAGGCCAAAGATGCTTAAAGTGGGAGTGGTGCGCCTAAGTGCCTAAAATGTGTAGGTCCGAGCGGATTCGCCAGGCAGCTTCCATAAGGAGTGACGCCCGAGGAGAAGCACGCCCCACGGTCCAAGCAAGTGGCGTCCGAGCGGCTTGCACGCCTTGCACCTTCGAGGAGCCTAGCAACTAGCAGCCCAAAATGTCCGATCGGACATGGGCATCCGAGGAGGGTAAATGTGGTCCGATCGGACCACATGCTTGCCCAGAAAATTCAGTGGCCGATCGGCCACTTTCCTTATCTCACCATTTTTCATACTCAAAGCCTCACCAAAAAATTCCCCTATTCCCTTTGAACCGAATGTAAAACCCAAACCATAAGAGCAAAGCCCTATATTCCCTAGCATAAACACTTTTCTTCATCCATACATACAAAAACAAGATCAAAACATGGAAGAGGAAAGGTTTTTTCATGTTCTTGAAAGTTTCTATGCTATCAAAACCCCCAAAACCCATACTCATGATTTATATCAAATTAACCCATTTTTCTTGAAATTCCTATGAAATTAAATGTAATGTTGGGTTGCCCATAGCACAAACATCCTCAAAACCCAACAAACCAACACATTATACAAGCATTCATATGAGATTCAAGAACAAACTCAACAAAAAAGCTATCAATGGGTTTCGGCCATGGCATGGGTTTTCATGGAAATTTTTGAGAAATAACAAGCATGGAGAAGAAGACTTACTCAAGGTTGGAGAACCTTTGGTTGCTTGGAGATTGCTTGAAGATGGAGAGCTTCCCTTGAAGTCCTTGAAGATTTGGCAAAGAGAAGAGGAGCTTTGGGGTTTCGAGCAAGAAAGAAGAAAGAAGAAGAGAGGTTTTTTAAAAATATGATTTTCTTGTGTGAAGAAAAGTGTGTAAGAGTGGGGATTATTTAAAGGGAAAAAAGTGGGGTTTATTGCTTATTTTTGGACCCTTGGCATTCCGGGACTGTTTTTTCTCCCCACGATCATGGGCAGTTTTTTGCAGTGATCGTGGCCTATAAGTTGTGGTCTGCTGCATGGAGATGAACAGTTATTTTTTATAAATGCCGTCAACTAGAGAAAAATTTTATTATGTGAATGTATCATATAATAAACTTGGGGGGCAAATGTTATCCCAAAATTTGAAAATGATGATGTGGTAATAAAATTGACATGTGGCATGGATTAGTTGAGTGATCTGGCTTAGCAGTAGACCAATGCATCAGTGAAAAGTTTGGACTGATTGAGAGATGTCATAACCAAGCAAAGTGCACCTGAGGAGTCTAGGTCATTGGCTCGAACCCTAGTCCGAGGAGATGCCCCAAGTCATTAGCTCAGACCCTAGTCCGAGGAGAGGCCACAAGTCATTGGGTTGGACCATGATTCGAGGAGAAGCCCCATGCAAGTGTGGCTCGGGCCTTCGTCCGAGGAAAGCCAAGGTGTAGCTCGGACCTTGGTCCGAGGAGTACCCCTAAGATGTGGCTCGGACCCTAGTCTGAGGAGAGGCCAAGTGGTTGGCTCAGACCCTAGTCTGAGGAGCCCAAGTGTTTGGCTCGGACCCTAGTCCGAGGAGCCCAAGTGCTTGGCTCGGATCCTAGTCTGAGGAGCTCAAGTGCTAGGTTCGAACCCCAGTCCGAGGTGTCCAAGTGAGGGGCTCGGACCTTTGTCCGAGGGAGACACTCCAAGAGTTCCGGTCGGACCATGGTCCGAGGAGGGCCAAAAGATATGGCTCGGACCCTAGTCCGAGGAAGAGTCAAGGAAGGAGTGGCTCGGACCTTGATTCGAGGAGAACCAAAGAGGGTGTGGTCGGATCCTTGTCTGAGGAGAGTAAGGGTTATGGTCCGTATGCAGGTGTCCAGCATGCATATGTCCGACCAGAAGACGATATTCATCAAATAAATGGACCAGACTACGTCAAATTCCCAGAAAAAGTTTCAGCAATAATCCGTCTAGGCATCGCGGGAATCTCTCATTCCTCACTCAAATTGAGGAATCTGTTCTATTTTAAAAATTTTGTGTAATTTAAATATAATATAAATAATAGAATATCCCGATCCTAGGGGGATATCAGTTTAGGATCCCAAGCCTATAAATAGAGAGTTAATGGGATCAGAAAAGGACTTTTGACAATTTAAGATTTGGTCTGAGTTCTAGAGAGAGAAAGTACGTTTTTCTTGAGAGAGAAACCCTTTTTGTATTCCTATTTACACTGAAGAAACTCAGTTGACACTGGTTCATCTGATCTTGAGTGTGGATAAAATAATAAAATCTCTAAGTGGATTAGGCTATTACTGACTATCGGGGCTGAACCACTATAAAATCTCTTGTGTTATTTACTTTTCTTGATTAAACTGTCTGTGTCGTTTAACTTCTCTTGAAGGTTCATCATTTTTGACGTTCTCACGTTGTTGGCTAAAAACACAGTCAACAAAGACCAATGGCCGCAGCCACTGATGATCCTGGCCGCAGCCAGTGAGGCTGACAGCCTATATAGTTTTTCAGTTTTTTCCAAATTGAACGGTTCTAACATCCCAAATAACTCCCAAATCTTCATTTTAATTCCATAAACATCCAATTAAACATTGGTAACAGTCATGGGGTTGGTGGAATTTGAAATTCAAAGGGGTATCTCAAACTCTATAAATAGGAGCCTAATGCTCACTAGTAAGACACAGCATTTTCCATCCACAAAGCACTTGGCTAGAAAATACACCTTCATGCTTGATTATTCCAGAAAGCATTTCCAAAAATCTGTGAGAGATCCCTTAGTGCTTGAGTTAGGGGGAGATAAGCTTTTGGACAAAGGTTTTAAACCTTGTTCAATTTGGTGATCCCCAACCCTCTTCACTTAGGTTGTGTAAGTGAGAGTTTACTTTTGTTTTGTTCTTGCATTTTTCTCTATTTCTATTCTTCTTATTTTCATTTTCTATTTACTTGTAACCTTTTTTTAGAGTTGTAATCTTCTTTTCTTTTGTTTCAAACACCTTTCCTTTACTTGTAATCTTTTGTTTAGAGTTGTATCTTTCACCATTCTCTTCTTCTCCTTCTTCCTCCTCCTTTGTTTGTTTGTTTGTATTTTCAGTTATAGAGTTGTAACACACTTTTTAATCAATCATTATTTATTTATAATATTTTGCATAGAGTTGTATTATCTTATCATTTCCATTGAGGCAATAACATATATTCTCTAACATTTACAGAAGACCATCTTATCTAAGGTTTGTACAGATATAGAGGGTAGCACCTATCTATTAATCATATTCATAACAAATTGTTGTTCAACTAACATAATTTTTTTTCTTAGAATAATGATTATTATTGCCCCAGACAGATAGATCTTCTAAACACAAACGATAATCACCTGGTAAAAATTAGCATAGGTAATCTTTGGATGTTTGGACTTCACTTCCTCTGTTATCAAAACATAACCTGGAAAGAAAAGTTTGGGGGGAAATTTTGGTGCTTTGATATCCATCATGTTGTCCAATGTTTTAAAATAATCAATTGTTAATTAGTGTTGTCAAAACATCAGAAATCTAGATTAGTTTCAGTCAGATATCCCAGTTGCACAAGATTCTAAGTGTTCATAATAACAAGGTTACTGTAACAAATTAAATATCATATTTTGCATCTCAAAAAGATTAGATCGAATTGGAAAAGCTCACCACATAAGTTAAACTCTTTATTCCATTTTCCCATCTTGGATAGTCAAGAGATGCCTATTTTTTGACAGACCATTATTCTGGTCAAATTCTTCAATTTGAATTAAAATGATCAATTTTGTCTTTACTTAAAAACCATAATCTCACCTCGTAATCTTCAGCTTCAACGATGAATTTTTGTATACTTTACGGGCTATGTGCCTAACTGAACAAAAATAAAATTTATCACCAGAAACATTCTTCCCTAAGGGCCATCTCAGACCACCCTGAACATTGCTATCTACTATAGCAGAGTCGATCAAATCTCTAATGATTTGCATGTCATCTTCCTGTAACACAGCATGAAGAATTTAGCAGTAATCAATATCTCTCTAGTCTCTAGAAAGCTAGATTTTCAGTTAATATGATATATAGAAGACTTACAGTTAGACCAGGTTTAGTTTCTTTGGTGACTACACCCAGTCTCATATCCAAATTCTTTTCAAGACAAGATATTTGCTTGAGAAGATAGCTCATGTAGCAGGGTTGAGTCGAAAAAGAAAACATGCTTCAAAATAAGCCTCACTAAACATGATCCTTACCAACCATAAGAAAATATATATATATATAAATCAATAGATAATTATCTTAGTCTCTAGGCATTTTTCATAATTCAATCATGCGCCATTAAATTTAAAAGAGTCAATCCCAAAACAAAATAAGGTGTTGCTTTAAAATCTTTCCACAAGTTTTATGGAAAAGTATTAAAATAAGAACATTAAGTGACAATTACTTCACTTTGTTGTAGTGATTATCTACACTTCATTGTTAAATTATGTAGTTTTTAAAAAAAAATGCATATCTAGTATCACACACAGAAACTAACATTTAATTCAAAACTCAACCATTTGTTTTTCCTCAATAACCAAAAGCTCATCATGAGGAAATTCATAACAGACAAAAAGCTAGAAATCCTAAGTAGCCACCATGGCCAAAAGGCCCAATACCAACACTAAATATCAACATGCCAAAGATTCACATAAAAAATCACTAAATTTTCTTAAGTTATCAAGTCTATCACTAACCTAAACTATTCTTGGATCCCATGCTCCAAAAAAAACAATTTTGAGTTTACTAAACATTGTTTATAATTAGTCATCCAACATAAAAGTTGAAAATTGCAGTAGAACAACATCAATAAAACTAGAAGAAGAACAGAACAAGTCTGGCTTTCCTTTTCTAGCTAATTACTACAACAAGCTACAACACCAACACAAACCAGCCAAAAAATACATGTTGCGAGCAGGACTTTGAGAAAGTTAAATATTGAGAAAGAACACGTAGTAGGACTTGGAATTATGAGCAATCCTAAATTCCAAAAGCTTTAAGAATAAAAATTATTTTTCTTTAAGTCATCTTTTAGTGAGAAAAATGAATTATTATTTTGAAATCATGAAAGTAATATGCTCATGTCAAATAAAATACATGTAAGCTAACCAATCTCTAAATACCTCAAATTTATACTCCAACCAAATCAAAGGAGCCTTATAAAATCTATTAATTGAAAGTTAAAAAACTGAAATGGGGAGAAAACTAAAGCATTAGAGATCTTTGAATTGTTATCTGTTTATTCTAATCTAAGAAAGGAAGACGGTGGTTCAATAACTAACACAAAATTGGCATCGAGCTTGTTATTTGAATTAAAAACAAAAAGTTGTGATAGTGTTAATATATATACATATACATATACATATACATATACATATACATATACATATAAACACACCATACACACAAATAATAAACCCATAATTTAAAATAAATATATTTAAGTTCAAAAGATTACCTTTCATGTCAAAAATGAGATGACCAAAGAAGTTGTCAAACTATGAGGGAATTGAACCTAAAAATTTTGAAGCATCAGGTTAGAAATAAGTCTATTTGCTGGTAAATTTGTACATATGGATTTTGGGTTAGGAATTAAAGTGGTGTAGCAACTGTGGCTTCAAGGGTTTAAAGCTTCTAGTTGAAACCTAGTTATGATAATATGAACCCAACAGAACATATATATACATGTATATTATTAAAATAACATAGAAACAAAACAAAATTGTTTAACCCATCTCCAATCATACATTTATTTCTTCTTCATTCATAAAGCTTATACATGAATTGGTTAGAATAAAATTATCCCACATTTATCAATTAGACTAATTTATCTCATTAGGTGAATTCTAATATGCTCTCTAATTACATAACCTAAACACATTATATGCTCTCTAATTACATAACTTAAACACTTAATAAACATTAGCCACTCCAATCCTATCATTCTTTCCAAACATGATCTAAAAGACACTCACAACTCTAGCCAATTCTTACTAAAGATTGGACTAACATTTACTATACTTCAGCAACTTACCACCACCAAATAAAAAAAAATAACCCAAAGGAAAATCACCTTGAAAAAACTAAAACAAAATAAATAAATTTTAAAAATTAAAAGTTGAATAAAATAAACCCCAACTCAAATAGTAGATAACAATATTGGCAATGGGTGTTGATATTTCATTTCTTGTAACCTTAAATATTAGAGTATGTTACTAGAGTGCAATAGAGAGTTGTGATGAACCTGCACTGAAGCAATAATCCCTAGTTCACCAAACCGGTCTGCAGTCCCAGGTGTAAGATGCTGGGCATGCTCAATCTGAAAATTAGCTCTAGTCATGCAAAAATAAGCCTGGAAAGAAATATCAATATTAAAACTTTGCAATACTTAATTGCTACTTGGAGCTTAAAATTGTGGTAACTTTAAGAATCTTGATCAAATCAGAGAGTTAGGTACAAGGGATGAGAGCAGAGAGGAGTAAATAAGAGCTTAATTAGTGGTTGAAGGAGTAAAGAAAAAGCTTTTTCATCTCAATTCGATGCAAGTTTCCATTAAAAATAGTGAAAGAGATATGGATTGAGGAGCTACACATTGTATGCCTTTAAAAATAATAATAAATAAACCAAAACCTATTTTTGTCAAACTTGGCTTTTCAAGAATGTTATTTTTTTTATGCATTTTTGTGGTCAAAACAAAAAGTAGAGAATGGTAAAAAAATTGAACTGGACAAATATCAAGAGTGATATAATTGCTATGATTATTATTATTATTTGTTCAGATCTTCATTAGTTGGCTTTAGGATCCAACAACTAATATAGGATTTTCAATAGTTCTGTCAAATTGAATCAAAATAACAAAAAAAATCTTATTAGATAGAACTAGACAGTTCATAACAATTAACATGAACTAGAACTCAGACCCAAAATAGAAGGATATATATTATAGAAGAAAAGAAAATGAAAATTACCCAATGATCAGCGCCAGCCATAGATGACTTGAGTGTAAGTACTTTTGATCCACCTGAAGCTTTTTCAAAAATAACCTTTCATCTTCCCATTAACAGCGTAAGCCTTATACCATTTAGGATAACCCAAATTTACATATAGAAACCCCATTCCTCATTAACAAGACGTGAGTTTTAAGTGGAATAAAATCATCAATAAACTTACAGAAATGAATGGTTTATGAAATCTAAAATATAAATTACATTAAGTAAAATGAAGCAACTACTTGATGAAATTTTTGTAATGATTTGCAGAAATTACAAGCAAGCAATTCAAATATACTTGAACAAAAATTAGCTTAGAGAGGTGGGACTTTCCTTCAGCTACTCCTTGATACCCTAAAATTCAAATAAAAAAAAAACTTACATTTGAACCAAAGTTGGGTCTAATGAGGTTGAACAAAAGAGATTAAATCAGACAGTAAACTGAAATGAAAATTGAACTGAATCGAAATAGGAGATGAAACTCACTAGATTCAATGACCATGCGGTAGGAGAAATCGGAACCGTCCGTTCCAGTAGGCCTTCCACATGTGGATTTTCTCAGCTGCATCTTTTCTTCTTCTTTTTCTCGGCTATGGACAAAGGGCTTTAGCTTCAAAAACTTGCAAATTTTTGGACAGATCCCTAAATTATTATTATTATTAAGAAAGTTTAAATTACTTCACTATGATCATTATACATAGTTCAAGGAAATGAGGGATAGCAATGAATCACAAACAATATGTCGTAAGGAAAATGAAAAGAACCTTTCATCTTCCCCTCAACGACGTAAGCTTGGTGGTGGCCCGCGAATGGAAGTCGCACTGGGTCGAAGGCACGCAGAGGTGGGCTCGCACCTAGGGTCACTTGGTTCGGGGGTTGGGTTCACGGGTACCTGAGATTTGGAGCTTGGCTCGGAGAAAAATGGTTGTGAGGATGGTGGTTAGGTGGTCGGAGCTGAGGATGATGGTGGTTACGGGAGTGCGGCTAGGGCGAAGGGAAGAGAAAGATGAGAAGGAGAATGGCAAAAAAGGTATCGGGTAGGCTGGTTTCTTTTTTTTATATTTTATTTATATTACTTTACCACTTTTTACCTAGTATATATTATAATACATTTTCAAAAGACTTATAATTATGTGTTGTGGAAAGTAGTTTTTGGTGTAGTGGTATCTAACATTTGATATGGTTCTTTGAACACCATCATACATTTTAATTACTACTGAACCAATGCCTTGAACATTACATGCCTTGTTGTTTCCTAAGAGAACTAGTCCGCCATCAATTTCTTCAAGATTACAAAACAAATCTTTGTTGGGACACATGTGAAAAGAGCACCCTGAATCAAGTATCCAATCTTCACCAGAAATTTCATTTTAAACCACTAACACATCAGCTAAATCATATCCATCAAATGCAACAACAACTTCACCTTTGTCTTTCCTTTTTTCACAATTCAACTTATTTTTCAAAGAGTAACATTAATTTTTGAAGTGTCCTTCTTTTTGGCAGTAGTTGCATTTCTTCCCTGATATTGACTTGGATCTTGGTCTTTATCCACCATGGTAGCTGTGCCCCTGATGCTCACCATGATTTTTATAATTCTTGAAGTCGCGTTTATTACTTATCCCTCTTACTATGAGTCCTTCTCCACTCGATTCACCTCTCTCATTTGATCTTTTCTGAATATCTTTGGAATTGAGTGCAGCGTTTACCTCTACCATGGTTAGTGAATCTTTTTCATACAATATAATATCTACAAAATGCTCATAATATTTAGGAAGAGAACTGAGAAAGATTATACCTTGATATTCTAGTGTAACTCAAATATTATTCAAGTCAAGAATGATCCGATTAAAATCTTCAAGATGTTTCATCAAGTCTTTGGCATCATCCATGCGAAGAGTGTATAATTTCTTCTTCAAATACAGTTTTTTTACTAGATATTTCTTCAAATATATTGCAGCCAATTTGCTCCACAATTCAATACCAGTTTCTTCAATTGATACTTCCCTCAAAACTTCATCTCCAAGACTAAGAAGAATCACACTATGAGCTTTTGTCTGAACTTCCTGTTGCTTTTCCTTGTCATCACCAAGCTCCACTAGTGCATTACTATCAATGCCTTGTGCAATGCCTTGATGTACCAGCAATGCCTGCATTTTGATTCTCCAGAACCCAAAGTCATTCTGCCCTGTGAACTTGTCCACCTCAAACTTTGTAGATGACATTCTTGCAACTTTCTTGATCTTCAAACTGAGTTCTTGAATACCAAAGCCATTGATCTTGAACCTCTACTAACTTGGGCATTTGATACCACTTGTGGTGTAAAACCTACACCCTTCAATAAGCAAAACAAGAAAGGTAATGCAAATAAAAAAAGAATAAAATGATAAAACATTAAGCCAAAACAACACCAGAAACTTTACTTAGTTCAGCTTAATTAAGAGCCTACACCCAAGGTACAACAGACCCAAAGAATGGCTGGATAGGCTTTATTTCTCCTTTAGTATCAAGAACAATTACACCAAGGGAGACTTGCTCCACATACAAAACACTCTAAAAAACAATGCTCTACAAAACAGAACAAAAATCTCTTAAACTTTCTCTACTGAATGTTGTATCTCTAATGAGAGTGAAGAATACAATATATATATATCAAACTGATCTAGGTACCAACATGATAATTCTTGAATAAAGAGTTATTTCATGTGCTTTTGAGCTTATAATAGTGGAAAAATCACGGGTGATGTTTGTGTATTTTTAGCTTTTGTAGCTAACTTTGGTGTTTTCATGATCTTAATTAAGTTTAGTTATTTTTGTAGTTTTTAATAGCTAATGGGTTAAGGATAATAGTTTCATGAATAGATATTGGTACAAAGAATGAACTAACATATGAAACTATCTAAATTTAATTTTTGATGGCTGAATTATCAGGTTTTGTTGCAACAAATCAGATTTTGCTGAAGCAATTTGATCAGGCAGTTTTTGGGCACCTAGAACACGTGGCAAGTCAATGGGTCAGTTGGAATAGTGGCTGAGGTGGCAAGTACAAAAAGCATGAGTCAAAAATTAGGAGAAAATGACAAAATAAATGAGGAACTCACGTTTTTTACAAGGAGGGCAATATTGTACTTGGAGGTTAAAGGAGAAAACCTAGAATAGACAAAAAGAAGCATCAGCCAAAAGGAAAAAGGAGGCAGACATTTTTGAAAAGGAAAACCAGCAAGAAGAAAGAAGGGCACGCACAGTAGCATAAAAGGGGACACAACCAGCAGCCATTAGAGAGGAAAAGTGGAGAATGAAGAAAAAGAAAAAGAAGAAGAAAGAGAAGGATTCAAGAGAGGAGGACCATTTTGGGAACATATTTTTAGCTTGATTCTCTTAACCTTCTCCTTAATATTTTATTTTCTTTTTCTTGTATTTTCTAAACTATGATTTATTTTGTTATGGGTTGTTTTGATTTTAGATTTGTGCTCTTGAATTCAGTCATGAACTAAATCTTTTGAGGCTTGAATTATTGATTAACTCTATGTCTTGATTATAATTTTCTAGCATTTTATTTTAGCAATTTACCCATTGTTCATTCAAATGTGTTTATTGATGATTTCTTGTTGTTGATTGGCCACTAATGGCAAGATATTGAGTTATATTTGTGCTGGGAAGTTTGAATATAATTGAAAGATTTGAATGACAGAACTGAATACTCTTGTTAGGTTATGGTTGTGAATAACATAGGAATGTGTGTTGATCCTCGTTTTGGTCAACTGACACGGAGTCAAAATGCTTGATGTGATAGAAAGTATTGAAATAAATCTAATGGAAAGAAAAGTAAACGACACAACAAATTATAGTGGTTCGGCCCCACGAATTGGTAATGGCCTACGTCCACTTAAGCGATTATTGATATTGATTCTCAAAGGAGTGATGAAAGAACTAGGGTTCTTCGAGTTTCACAAGCCTTAGAGGGATGAATAATACAACCGAAAGATAATAGCTAAAATTATTTTCTAAAGCATAAAACAAAATCAGCCAAAAAGTCCCTCCCTTGAGCTATTTCTTCTCTATTTATAGGCTCAAGGAGAGTTACATGAATTAGTTACAGATATTCTTTCCTAAATAATCGGATCATCAGGTATCATGGGAGATAATCTCGGATATGATTACAATTGTACAAGATTATCTCAAGATATACAGAGTACACGACCAAGCTGGTCGTATATAAAATCCAAATGCCATGTTAGGGGAATCTTCCTGGTCGATGGTCGAACAGAACCTCTGCCAAGTGTCAGCCACGTGTTAAAAATGTTTGCCACGTCATCCATACCTGCTTTTTGGATAACGATGTGTTATTTACCTTGTGTAATAATTATGAATTGATTCTTAAATTCTGGGTTCTTAAACTTGATTGGCATAGGAATATGTTAAATTATGTGAAATAATTAATACCATAGGATTTGGAAAAGTTCTATGAATTAATTTGGAATTCTTGTTAATTCTGGGTAATTTGTTGAGATTTTGCTGCAGCAAAACGTACAGGTCAATTGACATAGATGAATTTAATAATTCAAGCCCATTTCACCAAATTGAATTTTTATTGCTTTTATATTGTCATATTAGTTTATTTGAAGCATTTTAAATTTATTTTTCATCACTATTAAATTGTTTGGTAATTGATTTGTGCAAAATTATTTGTTAATTCAATCCCTGCGGAAACGATACTCAACTTATCACTTTATTACTTGTTTGCTGACTGTGTACACTTGCACAATTTTAATTGCTTAAATTTATGCAATAAGTTTTTGGCGCCGTTGCCGGGGATTGATTTTAGTGAATTTTTTTTTTGTAGAATTCAATTTGGTTGCTTATTTTTCATTTGTTTATTTTTGTTTTTCGTTGTTCTATTTTACACTTTGTTTGTTTGGTTCTTTTGCGAGGTACTTGAGATGTCTCATCAGCAAGTCCTCATTAACTTTGTTCCACATGACTTGGAGCCTTTACATAGAGCATGGTGGAGATACAAAAATTTATTCATGAGGTTCCCTTACCATGGTTTCTCTAGAGAGTGTTTACTTGAAGTCTTTCTCAATGGGTTGCATGCTACCACAAGAGAATGGGTAGAACGAGGAGATGGTACTATCAATTTCTACCAAATATCCATTAATGAAGCCTACTGGACGTTGGAAGACATGGCGGAATATGACGAGTGGTGTTGTTTAAATTCTCCAATATCCAACCAAGTTTGGGAGAACAATCTTAGCCATATGGAGCCTATTTTTTAAGATTGCACTCGAGAACCATTGGGGGAGACATTGGAGGATTTTCAAGACCTCATTATGGAAGAACCTCAACAAGTTGATCACTCAAGTTTGTTGGAGGTGTTGATGATGGAGTTTATGGCTAAAAATGATGCCTTCATTCAAAGCCAAGCTACATCCTTAAGGAATTTGGATAATCAAGTTGAGTTATTAGCCAATGAGTTATGTAATAGACCCCACAATGAAGTGCTTAGTGATATGAAAAATTCAAGGGGGAAAGAACAAAGTGGAGAGGTCATTTTGAGAAATGGTGAAGATTTGGATATGCTTTGGGAAAATTTTGAAAGGGAAAAGGATCCCACTTCAATCCAAAGTAGAGAAGAAAAGAGAGAGAAAATGCATTTCCAAGACAATCAAGTCTTTGGTCTCTAATTTAAAGAGTTGATGGTCATAGAAGAGTATGCATATGAAGATCCGTTTTGGCCACCACCACCTCCACCACCAATTGAATGGTTCCTTGGCATCCATCATGCACACTCATCAAAAGAAAGTCGAGTTGAGCACATGAACCCATCAATATCACATCTCACCAAGCTTGAGGGCGTCCAAAATGAAGACCCATGTGTGACGGCGTATGCCACTCTCTATGGGCGAAAGCCATTCTTCGATGACCACTTTTCAACAAAGTCAAGTCGACGACTTTAAATCAAGCGCTTCTTGGGAGGCAACCCAAGTTTTTAAACTTGTTTTTTATTTTATTTTAGTTTAGTTAAGCTCATTGCATTTCCTTTATTAAATATTTTTATGTTTAAAAAAAAGAACAAATTTATTTTAATTTTTGTTAGTTTAATTTTATTTTATTGTGTTGTTTTTGGAGTGGTTTTATGTGTGTTGTTTGTGTTTCAGGTGTTAAGAAAGCAAGAAGTTGGTGTTTTGGAAGTAATTTTGGGGTCTGATGGTTTTGCGAAATTTTTGCTTCAGCAAACCGGGAGTAAAAATATCCAAAAAAAAGAAGAAGTTACGTCAAATTTTGGTTGCTGAAGAAAAACTTAGGCAAAATGGTGGCAATTTTTGCAGGCACAAGTCAGGGGTGTGATGCGTTCAGAACACATATATATATATATATAATACTACATATTTATATATATACAAAAAAATAAACAACTTTTTATATAGAATACTATATTACTTGTATACATAAAAAAATGTAAATATATATAATATATATTAACATATACATATTTAAATATAAATATATACATAAATAAATATATAAAATATATATACTATAAACTACACGAAATGCATATATATATATGTATTATATCAATAATATATATCAATATATAATACCCTAAGCCATTTTCCCCATTTCGCACCACTCTCTCCTCTTTCAGCTCCGAACACTCTCCAAGCCTGGGTCATGGGTTCGCACTCTCCAAACCTTACCATCCATCACACGTGAAGCACCAAGACTTCAGGCGTGCCTCCTCACTGCCTCACCGAGCCCAAGCCCCTGCCTTCCGAAAGCTCATCCAACAAATTTGGTCGGGCGTGACCCCTACTCTCGGCACCTAGGCACTAAACAACTCCCGCGCCACACAAAATCTGGGTTTCCTAGCTGTCACCTCCTAGCTACGCATCCCTTGAGCAGAACTTGCATATTCGTTGAATGAGCATTTTTGAACTATACTCCCTAATTTGATTTTGTTTATGTTTGTTTCTTTGTATTCTCTGTTTTAGGTGTAGTTTTTACTTATTGGCAATTTTTTGTGTTGTGTTATACTTGGGTCTCAAGTGTTTTGTGTAATGGGTGCTTTGTGTTGTACTTAGTTATGTTTCTTTGGTGATTTTTGTGTAGTGAGCACCAAAACTTGAGTCATCTTTATTCTGTTTTTAGTTTGTCTTTGTCTTGTTGTGTTGTCGTTCTTTTGAGGATATTCTTTGTTTTTGTTAGTGTTTAACTAGGGGGCTCGATGACGACTTTGCAAACTTAAAAAAATATATATAATCAATCTAAGTTGCAGCTGAATGTCTTTCTCTCTTAAGTTTTAAACTAAATTATTTAAGTGTGAATGTTGCTAGCAAATGATTGATGAGAGTATTTTCATTTTAGTATGTGCATAGCTTGATTAAACAATTTTGAGACCCTAGAAAGAGCTAGTTTCTTGTGAGGGCTTAAGTTTCTAGAATTACTTAGTGATTTTCCTTGAGGTGAAATCCTAGACAATACCACACCGATGAAATGATTTAGGCCATCTTTGGACCGTTTGAGCCTTTGCAGCCTACCTTGTATGCATTTTTATCCCTAGTCACCCCATTGAGTTTAAGTGTCATTTTTTCTTTCTTAGCCACTCATTAGCTTAGCTTAACATATATATAATCACCTCTTTTCACCATACCCTTTTAGCACCTTGATCCTTATAAGATTTATTTGTTGTGCATTTTTTGGGGGTTGAGTTGAGTTGAGTGGATGAGAGAAAATTGAGTGAGCGTTTTCCTTTTCTTCTTTTGCTTGTTTTCACCATTGGGGACAATGTTGATTTTAAGTTTGGGGGGAGAGTGTGTTCTCAATTTTCTTGTTCTCTTGCCATCTAGTTATTTATTTTCATTCTAAAAAAAAAAGAAATAGAACATCCAAAAAAAACTAAAGAATGCACTCCCTTGCATCAAAACATCTAAAAAAAATCAGAAAAGAAAAAGAAAGAAAAAAGTATGTATGTTTGTAAAAAATTTTGGGGGTGTAACTCTTCAAATAATGGAAAAATTGTTTTAGTTTTTGTCTTTGCATGTTAGTAATAAAAGCCAGTGACAAGATTTATATTGTGTTGTGGGGTTTTCTTTGGGGGAAATTAATGTGTACATTTATGTATTTAGGTCCTAGAAAGGTTGAGGTGCTTAGGTTAGGGTGATTTGAGCCAAAAATTTATCGCTCTTATCCTACCTTCACCCTAGCCTATCATTACAAGCTTGATAAAGTCCTATTGATCTTTGGTGTGGTGTTTGTCTACATTAGTGGAGAGGAAATTACTAAGTAACTTATGGAGACATCATTTAAGCTTTAGGACCAAGGTCTAGCTTGTTTTTTGGTGATTGAAGATGTTTAGGAAAAGCTATTGTTATCCCCAAAAATGGAGACTAATGACGTGGCAATAGAGGTGACAAATGGCACTACATGGTCCGTAAAAGACACATTAAATAGTCAATAAATACATTGACTCCTCAGAGTTGTGAAAAAGTGACCCGGTAGACTGACGAAGAATTTGGACTGCTTGAAAGATGTCATAACCAAGCCAAGTGCACCTTGTTCCAAGGAAAGCTAAGGAGAGTGCATCCTAGGAGGCTAAGGAGAATGCATCCTAGGAGAGCTTAGGAGAGTGCATCCTAGGAGGCTAAGGAGAATGCATTCTAGGAGAGCTAAGGAGAGTGCATCCTAGGAGAGCTAAGGAGAGTGCATCCGATGAGAACTCAAGAGAGTGGTCCTAGGAGACCCCAAGGATGTGGTCCTAGGAGACCCCAAGAGAGTGATCCTAGGAGACCCCAAGGATGAGGTCCGAGGAGGAGAGCCCAAGAGACCTTGGTCCGAGGAGAACTCAAGAGAGTGGACCTAGGAGACCCCAAGGATGAGGAGAGAAGTGCATGTCCTACCACCATGCACGTCCGACCAACAAGTGTATGTCCTACCACCATGCACATGTCCGACCAGCACTTGCATGGGTGGTCAGTAGGAGGTGGATCAACTAGCTAGAGGAGACTAAGTCAAGATTCCCAGAAACAACTTCAACAAGATATGCAGGAATCTCTCATTCTTCCCACAAATGGGAGGTTTGTTACATTTTGAATTTTGAATGTTTCTTTGTAATTTAAATGTAATAAATATAATAAAATATCCCGGTTCTAGGGGATACCGTATGTATGACCCTAAGCCTATAAATAGAGGGCTTATGGGATGAGAGAGGGGCTTCTTCTGCTTCTTCTTTCTAGAGAGAGAAAATTTGGGTCTGAGTATTCTAGAGAGAGAAATTTGGGTCTGAGTATTCTAGAGAGAGAAAGTGTTGACATTTGAGAGAATTCTTGTATTTTTGCAATCTGTACTGAAGAAACTCAGTTGGCTCAGTCCATCTGATCTTGAGTACAGATCTATAAATCACAACTCTAAGTGGATTAGGCTATTACCGACAATCGGGGCTGAACCACTATAAAATCTCTTGTGTTATTTACTTTTCTTGATTAAAACTGTCTATGTTATTTAAATTCTCTTGAAGGTTTGTCATATTTGACGTTCTCACGTCGTTGGCTAAAAATACAGTCAACAGTTATGAATGCACTAAAGGGTGAAACACTTGATTCATATTTTGGTAGCAACATTAATGCTTAAAGATTTTGGTTTAAAACTTGTGAAAGATTGAAATTCAGCTTCTTTTATTCAAAATAAAATTTTCCCGAGAGCCTTCCCCTTTTTACCATTGGTATAGCAAAGTTTATCCACTGTTGTTGTATTTTGTATATGTTGTTTCCTTGTCTTTATTGTTTAGTTTGTGCCCTTTATGTCTTTTTGTTATTTGTGTTTTGTTTTTAGAGTCATCACTCGAGGACGACTAATGTCGTAAGTTTGGGGGTGTGATAATTCTTGAATAAAGAGTTATTTCATAAGCTTTTGAGCTTATAATTGTGGAAAAATCATGGGTGATGTTAGTGTATTTTAACCTTTTGTAGCTAACTTTGGTGTTTTTACGATCTTAGTTAAGTTTAGTTATTTTTGTAGTTTTTAATAGCTAATGGGTTAAGGATAATAGTTTCATGAATAGATATTGGTACAAAGAATGCACTAATATATGAAACTATCTAAATTTAATTTTTGATGGCTGAATTATCAGGATTTGTTGCAGCAAATCATATTTTGTTGAAGCAATTTGATCAGGCAGTTTTTGGGCACCTAGAACACGTGGCAAGTCAATGGGTCAGTTGGAATAGTGGCTGAGGTGGAAAGTACAAAAAGCATGAGTAAAAAATTGGGAGAAAATGACAAAAGAAAGGAGGAACTCACGTTTTTTACAAGGAGGGCAATATTGTACTTTGAGGTTAAAGGAGAAAACCTAGAATAGACAAAAAGAAGCATCAGCCAAAAGGAAAAAGGAGACAGACATTTTTGAAAAGAAAAACCAGCAAGAAGAAAGAAGGGCACGCACAGTAGCATAAAAGGGGACACAACCAGCAGCCATTAGAGAGGAAAAGTGGAGAATGAAGAAAAAGAAAAAGAAGAAGAAAGAGAAGGATTCAAGAGAGGAGGACCATTTTGGGAACATCTTTTTGGCTTGATTCTCTTACCCTTTTCCTTATTATTTTATTTTCTTTTTCTTGTATTTTCTAAACTATGAATTATTTTGTTATGGGTTGTTTTGATTTTAGATTTGTGCTCTTGAATTCAGTCATAAACTAAATCTTTTGAGGCTTGAATTATTGATTAACTTTATGTCTTAGTTATAATTTTCTAGCATTTTATTTTAGCAAATTACCCATTGTTCATTCAAATGTGTTTATTAATGATTTCCCGTTGTTGATTGGCCACTAATGGCAAGATATTAAATTATATTTGTGCTAGGAAATTTGAATATAATTGAAAGATTTGAATGACAAGTGAAGAATCTTGTTAGGTTATGGTTGTGAATAACACAGGAATGTGTTATTTACCTTATGTAATAATTATGAATTGATGCTTAAATTCTGAGTTTTTAAACTTGATTGGCATAGGAATATGTTAAATTAGGTGAAAGAATTAATACCATAGGATTTGGAAAAGTTCTATGAATTAATTTGGAATTCTTGTTAATTCTGGGTAATTTGCTGAGATTTTGCTGCAGCAAAATGTACAGGTCAATTGACATAGTTGAATTTAATAATTCAAGTCTATTTCACCAAATTGAATTTTTGTTGCTTTTATATTGTCATCATAGTTTATTTGAAGCATTTTCAATTTATTTTTCATCACTATTAAATTGTTTGGTAATTGATTTGTGCAAAATTATTTGCAAATTCAACTCCTATGGAGACGATACTCAACTTATCACTTTATTACTTGTTTGCCGATTGTGTACACTTGCACAATTTTAATTGCCTAAATTTATGCAACACAACACACCAACTGAATTACCAGAAATTCGAAACCTCTTGAATAAAGGAGTTCCCACATCAGCTGCCACTTAAGAGGTTGAACCAAACACCGCATAATCTATCCTAATTTGGATTACTAAGAGCCAGTTTGGTAAAGTTGCAGGTGTGCTATTCTAATTTGGATTACTAAGAGCTAGTTTGGTAAAGTTGCAGGTGTGCTATGGGGGAAAAATAAATAAAGCATGAAGCCACTGAGAAAGTTGAATTAGTTAAAAAGGCACACATTTGTGAAGAGTCAACTATAAATTAATATTCATTGAATCAAACTCTCTTTATACAAACTGCAACATAACTTCTTAGAATTGTATTAATAAATCATGTAGTTGCATCCTCATATATACATATCACGATATAGCTAGACGAGAGAAATGAGGCTACTTTATGTAATGGATTGGGTAGTCATAATGCTATGCTAGCTACTCCATCTAGCATAATCTTTATCTTCTGGAATCCAATTCCCTCCTCCTACGGCTAGGAGTTTCGCTATCACCACAGGGTCATGACTCGTGACACTCCTCATCCTTGAAATAGTTTGTTATAGTACTATATATAATCAAAATAAAGTTCGATAAAAGTTGTATGAATATTGTCTTGACGCAGCAAAAGTATTCATTTTCAGTGTAGTCTCTTCTCAAGGCAATATATTCATGTAAAGTTTATTTGCCATTTTGTTGAACAATTTTGCAAGAGGAAAGTCAACAATTTAAACATAGAACCAATATATATGTTGAGAATTTAATAATCTGTGAGATATATTAATATTAGTGTGTGAGTATTTAGTATGGATTATGGATAGTAGATAAGGTAGAATAGATCTCTTAACATCCATAAATAGCTTACTTAGTGAGTCTTTATCTTTTTTATCTCTTTTATCTTAGTTTTGAATTCCTTAAAAATAACCTCCCTAGATTCTCCAACTCTAGGTGGCATGACTAGATCTGTTCACACAAAATTCTAAGTGTCAAAAATAAATAACAAAACAAAACATCAAGCAATAACATACTTACAACATGATGAGTTGGGTCATTTCCAACCTTCTGTAGTATACTATGAGAATCTTGAGAGTCATTATGAACGACCGTCTCTGATACTATATTATAACACCCTAATTTGACTAACTTTAAATGTTGACAAATACTTAAATAAACACAAAAATGGTAATTCTGACTTAAATCATTCAATGACACATTTATTATGAAACATGCAATATAGTCAAATCAGAGTTTAAAATCAAAGATAATGGTTCATGAAAATAAAAAGTGTATACAACTGAATAAAAAACTTAGAAAAAAAAAACATAAAATAAAAGGCTAATGGTGTTCTTTGATCATTTTCCATTCATAAGGCTCCCCAAAAGATACATGCATTTGCTTGAAACAATCTCAACTCATCATGCCAACAAACCTCATCACTTCTTGCCTGCAAGGGGAAGGAGTAAGGGGGCGAGCCATAAAGCTTAGCAAGGAAGTACAAAAATATAATAGCATCAAAACATAGTATTTCATAACATAACTAACTACTTATAGCATAATAATACCATCATAAACTCATAAACATATAACCATGAGTGAATGGGATAGAACTTGGTGATGAAAATATGTCCTCTAGGGACCACACCCGTCATTGTTCTAGGGAACGTGTGCCATATATCCCATTTCCCCATTATTTGTGTCTTAAACGTTAGCATACATATACTTAAGAACACTATTTAACTTTCTTACCTTGGAGTGACAGTCTTGAAATAAAAATGGCACGAACCCGCTCTAAGTCAACACCCTATAAACATAATAACAATTTTTTTAATATATCATCAATAGTATACATATAGTTTAAGGTCTCATTCCAAAGAAAACAACAAACCCTAGATCTACCACCAAAAACTTAAAGATTAGACAACATAGACCAATCTTCATGCATTATAGTACCACACACCAACCACCCATGCATTGGCTATGCATTATGTAAAAATTTTAAATTTTTAAGATGATTCTTAATTTCAAGTAAACAATAGATTATGAAACCCTAGCATAGATCTAAACCAACGTAACTATCAAAAGATAAAACAAGGTGTTACCTTCCACTAAGTGGCTGAACCATCTAGTCATCTCTTCCACCTTTGATGTGTTCTCAACCCTCAAATGAGCCTTGCTCTTCCTTTCCCTTATCTTTTTTCTTCTTTTTAAAACCACCACTCTTCTCTCCTTCTCTTCTCTTCATGCCTTCTCTTCTATTCTCTTCGATAAGTGTGTTTGGCCTAAGCCTTCCCCCTCCTCTATTTATAAGCTTTCATCCCACCAACCACATCTCTCCACATTAAGTCCAATAAACACCTAATAAAAAATTATCTCTCAATCAATTATCCTAATTAAATCCCATGATCTCCTCTCATCATGAACCTAGACTTAAACTCTTATTATGATATTCCATAAAGCCTCTACTCTTCCAATCACCTTGATTCTCCTGGCACGCTTTTCTCTTAGATTTTCCCTCCATAATTTCGAAAATGGTGAACCTAGTCCCAAGCTTTTACCATGTTCATCCATGGTTTGATTTCATAAAATCAAACATAAAATCAATCAAGTCCTAATTCATGATTTTCAAAATCACCAATCAAATGGATATAAATATTCTCTTGAAATCACTATTTATCATCATCCATTCCAAAAGTGGAAACTAACCCTTAATCTCTCTCTTGTTCCATGATCAAGACCATATTCATCTCCTTGCTCATCTCATCTCCTCTTCTATATCTTTCACGCACACAATAAAATAAATAAATAAATAAATAGACTACTAATTATATAAATAAAATAGAATAGAATAAATAACACTACAAGAAAAATTAATATTAGAGGCGGACTGAATTCGCCTGTAATGTGAAGGTTATTAGCGGTGGACCCCTAATGTTTAAATTTTTTTAAAAAATATTATTAGCGATGGACCTATAATTATTAGAGGCGAATTGTCTGCCGCTAATGCTTAGAAGTAAATACCCAGGAAAGTTCTTGGGCTTTATTATTTAGAATTATTAGCAACGGATAACTAATATTATTAGTGGTGGACTATCCGCCTCTAATAATATTATTAGTGGCAGGAGAATAATAATAGCGGCGGGTCCCGCAGCTAATAACTATGTATATGGAAAAAAAATTGCACAACCCCTCATTTGTTCCGCCTCTCTTCATCTCTCTTCTCTTCTCTTCTCCGAACCCAGATACTTTGTTGCAGCTTGTCAACGAGACTCATCCGACCCAAAGCACACCTGCCACACACAAAGGTAAGCGACTAAAATAAGGCAATTTTTTATTTCTCTCTTCCCCTCTTCTCTGCATTTGTGTTTGTGGTATTCTATTCATGGTTTCCCTAATTTCATTATGAAATATTGTAGAATACTCAAAGGTGGTCAATTCTGCAAATATTTCCACTATGGCAGCAATTTTTGGAGGTTCCTTGCCACACCAGAAGCTTGTCAAAGCCCCAACTTCATTCTATTGAGGTTATATATATATATATATATATTCGACTTTTATATATACTCGACTTCTTATTTGTAATGAAGTGATTGCACAATTTCATATATATATATATATATAGTGGGCTCCATATGTGATAATGATATTGTTTATGTTTTTTTATTCTTTTTTTGAAATCAGACTCAAAACAAAGATTGCAATTTGAAATCAGACATAATTTATGTTATTTGTGTATATTTTTTTTATGGTTTATGTTATTTGTATTAAATATCATGTATTTTTTGGACTGTATTTGTTTTTATTTGTAGGTTTAAGATTTTTGGGCATGTTATAATATAATTGTTATGTTGTCGAAATGTCGGTAGAAATTTTACACATTTTAATAAAATTTAATTACTAATAAAAAGTTTGTAAGAAATGTTAAAATGAATAAAAATAATTTAAATTTAATAATGATTATATTATATTAAATTAATAATTAGCTTAATATTTAAAAAATTAACTAAATTTAATTATAATAATTGTTATGTAACAAAACTATATATTGAAATATAATAAAGATAATTTGTAATTATTATGTAACATAACTATACATTGAAGTATAATGTTAGTTGATATAACAACCTATTACAATGGAGATGGTGGTGGTCGAGACCTGCCAGATCCTTCTAGGTTACCGTCATCTTGTGAATTAGGTTAAATATTTTTCATATCAAAATTATTTTTGAAAAATTTAGTGTTAGAGAAATATAAAAACAATCTTAGTATTGGTCATTGTTAAAAAAAATTTAAAGCCCCGCCAACAAGAAGAAAGGGTCGTGGCCTTACTAGTAACAATTCTCTTGAAGAACGAAGGAAGAAAGTCGGTAAACTATTGTATCTAGAGCTTGATCTCGTGATGAAAAAAGTGGTTGGGAAGGAGTGCCAAGATTTTGTTTGCATGTTAACCTTGGGCACTCACGTCTCAATGTTGTGTTCGGGAGATTACTTGGATTTTGCTGATGTGTCTCAACAGTTTAAGGATCAAGTAGTTGATCGGATGAGTGTAAAAAAATTAAAAATATTATTGGCATTATTTACAAATTCATCTAAAATGTTTTTTTTTTCTTTTCTGAATGCAGTATTATTATAATATAGATGGTCATCCATAACCTGAGTCAGTTCTGGCAACTACGTATAAGGAGATGGGCGAAAGATATCGTGAGAGAAAGACCATCACACATAAACACTTTAAAAATCATTACATGGAACCAGAAGATTGGGAGAATGTCCTCTCTAAGCCACCTAACCATTGCTCTAAGGAGAGATGGAAGGATACTTGTGAGTTGTTTTTTAGCGAAAGATTTTTTGTTCGCTCTGCCAAAAACAAGGCAAACAGAAAACAAATGAAGTATGTAACAATGCAAGGCACAAAATCATTGGCAGCTAAGCGTCATGAATATGTAAGTGAAGATGTTAATTTAATTTTACAAAATAACACGTTCTAAAACACTTTGTTTACATTTGTACAGGACCACCCAGATACGCATGTTGTTGATACTTGGAGGGATGTTCATATGAAAATATCAACAAAAACTTTCGTCAACGAGGAAACCCGACAAGATTATGCAAGTGAATATTATTGTGTTCTCATATTTGAAAAATTATCTTAGTTTTATGTTTCTAATGTATCCTTTATAAAGGAAAAAGTGGCGGCGGAGCTTGAGAGGTCACCGCTGAAAGGCAGTCTCAACATCAAAGTGAGGGGTCTGGTACTGAATTTGGGGTTGATTCGTCAGTGGTCGATCAATACAAGATACTAAGTAAAGTACTCGGGGAGAGATCTGACTACCAAAGAGGAGTGGGTTATAGGGTGAAAAGGAAAGGGAGAAAGTCAACCTCTAGCTCTACAAATTACACTCAGTCCCAAGCATATACTTCTCCTACGCCCCATGAAGATATGACTACTATGACTCTAATGATGAAGGCAATGCGTTAGACGATTCAGATGGTGACACCTCAGCAACCCAGTAATCTGTATGACCCACGATTTGACAGTTTGTTGCAGATGTATTTTCTATCACAATTTGAAGGTGGTACGTCTTCTCAGAGTAACACTGTCCATCCTGACCTTCATACAATGCCACAACAATAGTACCAGTCTCATCCATAGTATCTGCCATATATGTCATTGCAACAACCTCTACAGTATCAAAATCAGTACATATCTGGACACTAATCCTGGTCTCCTCCACTTTATTTTAAACTTACTGACTTTCCAGGAGGATCGATGCAGCATTCATAGCCTAATTTTAGGTATGGTGATGTTCGGGGTTCGTCGTAGCAACATCCATTTTCTAGGTATGGTGAACTTGGGGGTTCCTCGCAGCAGCAACCATTTTTTAGATATGGTGAGTTTGGGGGAGGGTCACAGCAACATGAACAACCTTTTTTATCCACCCCGATACACACATAGCCTCAGGATCAATTTGGGGACCTCACGCTTGGACGAACTTCAGAGCAGCCTTATATTCCTTCACCGCCACAGCCACACCCATCGTTACAACCACAGCCACAACCACCGCTACAACCACAACAAAATGTTGAAGATGAGGAGAATTACCAAATTGTCCTTAATGATTATATTTAGTGATTAGTTTATGCATTTTAATTAAATTAACATAGTGTATATATTTATTATGACAATATCGGTATTAGTTAGTTTGTTTGATAAATATTAATTTTAATGTTAGTTATGTTTAAATTCATTAATTTGTTATTTTCTTAAAATTTATTATGAATTAGTTTTAAAAATATTTAAATTTAGTGAATATTAATTTATTTTAAAAAATTATTATTGACGCGGTTTTTTGTCAACAGTGTATTAAGAAATAGTAAGATAGATTAGTGCTTAATATAAACTGCAATGAAAAAATAAAATGAATTCACAAGAATGCAAATCTTTTACGTGCTTCAGTGGTTAAAATCCACTTAGTCCACGAGTCTATATTATTGCTGTTTCACTCCTTATTTTGGCAGAGTTTTAGTATTACAGAATAAGCGGTCCATTTTCCTGTCCAATATTCTCAGTATTTATAGAGAAATTCCATTGACAGTTTTGGGTAACCGCGTGAGTCAATTATGCATATACATATTTATTACGTTTAATACGTATATTTCTCATTTATAATGGGATATGATTTGATCATACAGTAAATGTTCTCCTAATATCTGGGAGATTAAATATGACAACCTGGTCATAAATAACTGTATAATGAGATTCCGAGTCTCCAGGGATCCTTGAGTATGCAATACATTCGAGTTAGCACGAGCTGAACATCTCCTCCAAGCTCGTATTTCGAATGCCGTTTGAATATTATGAGCTCACACTTCACAACCTTGTCTGTAGCTCGAGTTAAACCCAGGACGTCTAACACCACATGTGCCCATGTGAAACTGGAGTTGCTTACATAAATAACAAGCATATATCATTCCCTTGGTTATTTATATGTATATTTATTTCCCAGCTGTATCCGAACTGAGTGAATGACTCGAGCTAAAATTAGGGTACCACAAATATTAAAAAGTTTAATAAAAAAAATTAAAATCATTAGCAGCGAACCCCATGGTCAATACTCGCCGCTAATAAATGTTATTTTGTGTCAATGTTCAATTATGACACATAAAGTAGCGGTGGGGATCCGCTGCTAATACCTGCCGCTAATACATATTATTAGCGTCAAGTTAATACTAATAGGGTATTAGTAGCGGATCCCCACCGATACTTAATAATAAAGGCGGAGATGAGGGTTAATAGTGGTGGAGCCTACCGGCGGTATTATCATTAAATGTTGTAGTGTAAATACATAAGTAAATAATTACATAAATGAATATAATAATAATAATAATACCAACGTAACATGACCAAGATATGTGTACCGGTTACTACAACAAGATTGAAGGATCAGCTTCCATTAAATGGTTATTATTACTGCTCCATGCATGTATGCATATGGAAGGTAACCAAAACTTATATTTCTTAAAACTTAGATGAGCATCAAACAATTATTCAAGGATTACACATAATCAAGCTCATCAAACAAACATACATTTGAATTTGAAAAGTATACTAAAAGAAAACGAGTTAGAAACAACACTATGTTCTCCTTGAGCAAGTACCATCTTCTACAACCTCAAAAACCAGCAAGAGGGATTAGAAGGTGATCAATGTGAGATAATCTCTTCTGGAGTACTCTTTATTTCACTTAGTAAAGTCTCCCCAAAACAACAATGCACACAGACCCAATAATATACATTATGCTATATCACATATATCAAGAGTTAGAAAAAGAATATTAATTCATTTCTCTTATATACATTTGGGTTATTGAGCATTGATTTTGGATCAAATTAAGTGTATGTGATCCAATGGGCTGGTCACATAATACACCATCTATTTGTTTAGAAAAATAGCATCATTTCATCATAGTCTCCAATAATACCATAATCAAATATGATTGTTTAACAATGCTAGATATGTTTATACTAGTCCACATATTTATTTCCAACAACATTCTCCTCTCTTCTCTTTCTTTCTTTCTTCGTTTAAACATGTCAAGTTCACATACTGAGGTAATGAAAATGACTTGTTCTTCTACTTGCAGATACCTTTATGCAGATTTATATGGTGCTGGTATGTGAGCAGGAACAGAAAATCCAAAAGATTGTAGGAACTGTACAAGTAGGAAAATTCCAGTCAATTGTGCGTGAGACTATCCTACGATTTTAGAAGCTTAATGCTTGTTTGACATTGTAAAAATAAATAATGAGAAAAAGTAATGTGAAAGAAAAAATGATGAAAAATAAGGAGAGAGAAATTTTGAGGAAGAAAAATTGAGAAGAGAGAAATTGATGCAAGAAAAAAAATAAGAGAGAAAATTGTGAGATAGAGAAAAAGATGATATAGGAAGTGATGAGAGAGAAAATAATGAGATACTAAGTGATGAGAGAGAAAATAATAAGATACTAAGTGATGAGAGAGAAAATAAGGAGATGAAAAATAATAAGAGAGAAAATAATGTTAGATAAAATGAGAAGAGCAAAAGTGAGCTAATAATAATTAAAAATGTTATTTGAGAAAAAAAATTTGAAAAAAATATGTTTTTATTGAGAATATCTTGTTTTTAAAATTTTCTGTTTTTGTAATTTTATTTTTAAAAGTTGTTTTATGAAAACAATGATAAACATCCTTATTTGTATTCAAAAAATAACTTTTAAGTTTTAAAAATAAAAAACAGTTATTTTAGTTAAATCACCAAACAGGACTTAGTTTCATATTCTCTTTTGGCCAAGATAACAAGAAAGACATCTTTATCTTGTCAAGCAATGGTTTGTATAGGGTTGTTAGGCCTAGTAGATGCGACTACATTTGCTCAAGTGAGAATGCTGCTACTCCTGTTCGTCCAAGATCGATCCCCTCCTCAAATCTCCTCCCCCCTCTTCTGGTACCCGATTGAGAAATTCAATGTTAGAGCTGCTGTTCTTCTCCTTTACATCTTTTTTTTTTTTTTTCTGATTGGGTTTTTTTAATTTATCTAAAGTACCATCTCTGTTTGAAACTTTTTGGCTTGAATTGTATCGTATTGGAAGTTCACGGATTTTTGTTAAACAAAGTTTAGGAACAGTAAACATGTGTTTGATAGAGAGATCAATAATGTTACAA
The DNA here is from genome assembly GCF_963169125.1 of Humulus lupulus. Classification (NCBI taxonomy): domain Eukaryota; kingdom Viridiplantae; phylum Streptophyta; class Magnoliopsida; order Rosales; family Cannabaceae; genus Humulus; species Humulus lupulus. The sequence continues at coordinate 74,344,629 of NC_084794.1, read as the reverse complement.
TACATAGAGAACTAGAGATCGAATGTTAAATTAGGAAATCGTATCTTGTCAAGGTAACACACGATTTAGTTTATACAAAGTTTATATTTTTTTTTTTTATTTTGATAACTAATGAAAAAGCACAGGCAAAGACTAGTGAATATTAATGCTGCGAACGCATTGCTTGCCATTCTGCTCTCAATAAACATGATTTGCTTATAAGTACCAAAGCAAATCAAATAAGCTCATATACATTATACAGCAATAAGAATTTGTGTATAAAACTCAGAGACATCAGTCCTAAAATAGGAGTGTACATAATCAAAATAGTACAGAAAGATCTAAGATAAATAATATAATTGTTATCGTTGATAGATTAGAAAACTCAAATACATAAAACATTATTTTATGGAAATGTCATTTAAGTACTAATTCTGGATAAGCTAGAGCTGACTTAGGCTATGTTTGGATTATAGATTTTACTATGGAAAAGTTTTATGAGGGAAAAGACTATAGAAAGAAAGGGAATAATTTTTTTTCCCTAAAAATTTATAAGATATTTTTTTAAAATATATTAATAATTGTTTTAAATATTATAAAATTGTACTACATTAAGTTTTAATTTTTCTAAAAGAAGAATTCTCAAATTTTTGTTTGAACAAAAAAATAATTTTTTTAAAAATTTATTTATTTTCCTCATAAAATCCAAGATCTAACAAAAGGCTAAAGATCAAAGAATTAGTATAGATTTGAGATTATATAGAAGAAACTAGCTAAGATCATCAATTACATATGAAAATTAGTATATATAAATACTTCTTTAACCGATAATTGGTTTTTTTTTCTTTCCAATTTCTATAACCACAGTTCTAGAGTCAAAATTAATTATTTTATAAAACGCGCTAGGAGAGACACATAAATTTAATGAGTGGTTAAAAACATTATTGTTTAGGTATAAGAAGTATATGTATTCCAATCATATATATTTTTTTATTAAAAACTAGTCCATTTTTTTCTCTACAACACAATATAATATTTAAATTAAATAAAAGATATTTTCTTCTTCACGGTTTGAAAACTCATATTTGAAATTGAACAACTAACTCATCAAATTACAATAAAATATCAATTTAAAAATTAGAATAGTATTTTTTTTTAAAATTCATGTATTTACAATTTTCTATATTTTGTTTAACGATTGTTTTTTTTTCATAATCATACAAATATTTAAAATATATACATTTTAAACAAATTTAAAAATACGCTACTCTTTTTTAAGTACATAAGAAACTAGAAAAACAAAGAATATGACTGAATATTTGTACCTTCAATAGAGGTAAGTAAGACGGTTTGTAATTTAAAAAATTATATATTAATTATTATTTTTTTAAAACAAAGTTTTAGTTTAAATTTTTTGTAATATATTTATGTCATTCTTATATAATATACTAAATACAAGAAACTAGTTTTATTTATATAATTCATTAATTATATTTATTAAATTTATATTATTGTCATATAAATTTAAAATAAATAAATAATATATATATATAAAAATGATATGAAAAATTAAATCAAAACATTGTTTTTTAATGTATATATAATATGATAACATTTTTAAACATAAATGATCATTTTTTAATAATAATTAATATTATGGATTATATATTATTATTATTATTATTAAAATGATATTTTATAATATTTAAATTTATATTGATATAAGTTTTAAATATCTAGTCTATTATTAATTATTACTATTATTATTATTATTATTATTATTATTATAATATTTGAATTCATATTAATATAATAAGCAAAAAAAAATAGGATTATATATTCGTAATAATATAATAATATAAAATAATGACATAAACATATTAAATGAAAAATTTAACCAAAATACTATTTATGATTTTTTTAAAAATATATATATATATGATATGATAACTTTTTTAAACATAAATGATAATTTTTTAATAAAAAATAAGATTATGTATTATATATTATTATTATTATATTTTATAATATTTAAATTTATATTGATATAAGTATTAAATATCTAATCTTTTATTTAATATTATTATAATAATAGTATTTTATAATATTTGAATTCATATTAATATAATTAATAAAAAAATATGATTATATATTATTAACATAAATATATTTTATAACATTTAAATTTATATTAATATAGTTATTAAATATTTAGTTTTGTATTATATATTATTATAATAAAGATATTTATAATATTTGAATTTGAATTTATATTAAAATAATTACTATATATATGTAGTTTTATATTAAATATTATTATAATAATAATATTTTATAGTATTTAAATTTATATTAATAGAATTAATAAATATCTATTTTTAAGTAAGTTTTAAAAATATATTCCGTAAAGTTAGTAAAACAAAATTTTCTTTCTCCACACATTTTTATATATAAGAGATGACAAGTAAATGTGTATGCTTTCACCTAGTTAATACAAACTGAAAAAGAAAAAAAATCAAACCATGAGAGAATTCTGGACCTCACTGATAGATATTTTTTTAATTATGAATTTGATAATTTATTTTATCAGATTTTGTAGTTTTTTTCAATGTTTTCTGATAAAAATCCTTTAAAAAATTAATATTATTATCATTAACGACCAATAACTTTCTTTCTTTTGTTTTTGACAAAAACAATAACTTATTAATTACTTAACAAACAATAAATTTGAAAAAAAAAAATCGTTGTAAACATATCTTATTAATTTAAATAATAAGAAGACAAGTACTTAACAAGAACAACTACTTAATAATCATCATCTCAGCACACCAAATTAATATAAGGATCTAATATATGCTGCATTTCTCCTTAAAATATATAAATGAAACCATTCCCTAATTAAAGCCAGCTAAACCTTAGGCATTAGTACTACGAGACTGTATGTAAATTAAGAGAATTGCTAAGGGGCAAAGAATATGGCATACAGTGATTAATATAATCTAATATATAGAGTCTCACACATTTGAATTTGAATTTAATAAGTCTCTCATGTGGTGTTGGATACTTTAAGATAGTATTGGTCACCTTAAGATGTCAAATAACAAATATTAAGTTAAAGATGATATATACATACTTAAATTCAATCAAGCATGCCAAGAATTAAGATATTAAATTTGATGAATCACGCATGCCAAGAATTAAGATGATAAATTTGAGTTTAATTGGCTTTAGATATGAGCAAAAATGTAATTAAAATCACACACATATATATACACATAACCTAGCTAATACATATATGGGACAAGTTTAGGTATACATATGTTTAACTATAGTGAGAGAAATTCACAGATGATCAGTAATTACAGATATAATTGAGATCGATAATTAAAATAACCAAAAAACGATGAATATATATATATATATATAAAGGAGTTCCAAACCGTCTCATACAACAAACCGCACTATATTATATATCCTATATATGCTAAGGCTATTATGTGTATTATTCAAGGAAACGTGAAGAAAAAAAACAACCTAACGAAAATCAAAGATGTCCAGAGAAAACGAAAAACAAAATTTTCTCCCAAGCTAATTATTACAGTTCGATCAAACCCAAAATAAAATACATACATACGCATATAGCTAGCTACATTACCCAAAAGTTGAGGAAGAGAGTCGACTAATCCTATGGTTTAACGCCAAAAGTTAAGGAAGACGCTTAGACCAAAACCAATAAATATGGTCTTTTTAACAATCCAAGCCGCCATGGTGCAATAATAACAATAGCTCAAGTAGTATCCCACAAACTCAGTAGTTATGCTCGTTTTTCACATATTGTGTCGCATGTTTCATTGATGACTCCGCACTACAAATAAATATATATTAACTACACACAACATATTCAAAATCCATGATATATGAAATTACTACTAAAAATAAATATATATGATAAGTCTGTACCTTGATTCACAAGGGCCCTTTGATTCAATAAAAGATTGTCGATCATCAACAATGTTATCGAACGCCGCAGTACATTGATCATCGTAACAAAGATCTACCTCTTCTTGATCATGTTGATCTTGTGGCGATGGTACAAAAAATAGGGTTGGTCGAAGATGAGCAGGAGGAGCTATTTCGTTCATATCAATTAAACTAGAAGGGTTTATTAGGTCGCTTTGTTGATGATAATGTTGGTGCATCTTCATCATTTCTTTATAATGACCAGGATCTTGATTATTATGATCAAGATCTGTACCATCAATACCGGTACTAACACCATCGACTTTATCATTTTCCTCCGTAAGAAAATCGTAATTTGAAAAATAAACCCCAGTAGGTGTGGTATCGTTGTATTGATTATGATGATGATCGTGATCGATATGCACGTGTTGCAATTGGTCAAGAACGGTATTATGATCGTTCGAAGTAACAGTGGTAGTAGCGAGCTGGAGATTATTATAATGATGATGATCGTCATCCGGAGTAGAAGAAGAGAAAGGGATAATCTGCTGTTGGTGTTGTTGTTGTTGTTGTTGTTTGAATAGGAGGATCTTTGACTGTATAGCATGAATCTCTTCTTGCATCTGGTCTATCTGAGTTTGAAGGACATTGATTATACCAACACAGCCTTGAACTGGGAACTGTTTTCGCATATCAGACTCGTAAATAATGGAAGTCATGGCGTCTTGTCTCTGGCAAGGGCTGACGACTTTCAAGATGTTGAGTATGTTGCGAACCCCGAACAATCGATGCGCGTGCTGAAACCTTTGGGGTCGATCGGATGGGAAAAATGGAGCCAGTGGGCATTCCCTCGAACACTTTCTCCGCTGGTATTTGCACGCGGCGCAGGCTTGAGTTGTTCCTCCTTTTATTGTCATAGCACTACAAGACTCAAATAATATAACTAATTAATACCAGAGAAGAGGCAAAATGGTGATCAAGAATATGGTGATGAGACTTTAGATGATGATGAAGATGGTGGTGAAGGGGGTTGGCACCATTGATGATGATCAGCAAAGGTTGAGACTTGGTGTGTGTGCTTATTTGATCAAGAAATCAGGCACAGGTGGAACAAGAAGTGACCAAGTAAATTAACGTAAATATAAAGCCCCTGGTCTAAAGGAGATCAGATGCTTATAAGTTGTTTCACTGATTGCCAAGTCGCAGCTACTTATTCTTGTTTATAAATATATATATATATATTTAAAAAAAAAAGTAAAAATGGTATCTTTATTGTTAAAGTTTTTTTTTTTTTGCGTAGCTTTTTCTTTTTATTTATAATTGTGGAATTTACATGTAATATGAATTTTTTTTTCATTTAAGTACAATAAATTTAATATTAAGGATAGTACTTTTTAAAATTATAGGTTAGTTATGTAATAGGCTACTAGAAATTGACTGTAGACACATAATTCTCATTTTCTTGCCTCATCCTTTGTTGATAAAGACTTTGAATCCATATCTCTATTCATGTAGAGCACATCCAAATATAACTTTCATTGATCTTTCATGGTTATGTGTTCAACATAAATCAAATCTTGAAGCAAGGTTGTAGAAGATGCATGAATTTCCCTTATTGTTGATTGTACAAAACACAAAAAGAAAGTAAATAGAAATTGAGATTTTGATTGTTGGGAATATATGGCTTTACACTTTCTAAATCAACAATTAATAATGAGAATAATTTAATAATAAACACCCCTAGATGTAATATAGAATTTTGTTCAAAGTATGAATGCAAATCTTGATAATCAAAGAGACATATTCATGGTATGAATGACAATCTTCAAAATAAGAAGCTAAATAATCAAATGATGATAAAATGAACTTAGAAACAATTAATCATCAATACTAACAATGAAATCACGATAAAGTAACACAAAACAAAGTTAGGGTTAGATGGATACAACATTTTGTTTAGAGCAACTTGAATCTTCAAGCTTGAGGAACTTCTAAGGCTTATACACAATAAGAATATTGTTGTCCAAAATCTCTATTCGAAGACTTCCCTAATGACTTAAAGTTTCAACCAAGTAGAATGAGATTTGGGATTGAACAAGTCTTAAAATCCATGCATGTCAAGCTATGCTTGATGAGTTTCTTGGAGAAAACTTTGGTCTTTGAGAGCTAGATGTTAGGCTAATTTTAGCTTTGTTTAGAAAGAGTTTGTGTTCAAATTAAGGTCGTCTTGAGTTGTTTTGGAGCAGTTTTATTCTTGTTTTGTTGTGTTTCAGGTTCAAGCATGTTTAATAGGGATTGGAGTGGAATGTGGAGAAATAGTGCAAATTTGAATAAAAAATGTCCATTTTGACAACCTCGGGAGTTAAAGACACTTGATGGATGTCAACTGATTACTCGGTGTTGGTAGAGGCTCGAAATTGGAAGTTTTGACAAAAAAAGGCAATTAGCGCTGCGACTCTTGAGTTTTGAGCCGCGGTGGTCACATAGTTAAGGGCCACGACACTACACAGTCTAGAAAGCAATTTTCAAGATGTAATTAGAGTTGCAGCGCTTGATCTGGAATCGCAGCGCTGTATGTTTAACAGTTGCGATGCCTGGGGAGTCAGAGACAATAAAACTTTGGCATTGGAAGTAGGGCCGCGACGCCACTTTCTTGAGTCGTGGCACGATATTTCGTATGTGAGTTTTGACTTTATTTTAGCGAGGGTAGAATGGAAATTTAGTAGGAAAACGATTGTAAATCCTCACAACAAGGAAAATGGGCTTTTACTTTGGTTTTTAAGCTTGATTTACTTCGGTTTTCGCTAAAATTCGCAACCGCAGTAGTTCGAAGCGAAGTAAAAACTAGTTAAAAAACCGAAGTAGAATCCCCACTTTCTACTTCAGTTTTTACATAATAACCGAAGTAGAAAGTGAATGTACGCGTCCATCCTGGGCACTTTCTACTTCGGTTTTGAGGTAAAAACCGAAGTAAAAGGGCCACTTTCCACTTCGATTTTTACCTAAGAACCGAAGTGGAAAGTGACTCTTTTACTTCGGTTTTTACCTAAAAACCGAAGTAGAAAGTGCCCCACCTTTTTTTTAATATATATTTCTGATTATTTTTAAATGGACGATTTCTATTTATATATATATATATATATTGGCCTAATTTTATTTAAATGGTCTAATTAATATATATATATATATTGGCCTAATTCTTTTTCAACGGTCTAATTATATGAATTTACAGTTATATATATTTTTACAATTGAAATTGGTTAAGAATTTTTTTTGAATGAAAATATGATTACTTTCATTAATTAAAAATATCATACATAAGCATATAAAACACAAGTGCTTAAGTAAGATAACTAGCTTTAACATTAATACATTTACAAAAAACTAAACTTACAACGAAACGAACTTATAAACAAAATAGGCTTACTGATATATGTATGTCATCAATTGACCTAACCATTCGTGTTGGATTGGCAAGAGGTCTGCAATCTCACAATATTGCTTCTTCCCATCAAACTGTAAAATTAATAAATATAAATTAATTTTATAGATTATCGATACCAAAATAAGTTATAAAAAATGAACTTACTTTTTCTTTTAAGGTATCTATTGCATTTGATGCCCGAACAAGATCTCTAATGTACTTCAACACATAAAAATCACATTCATGACTTTGTGATTGTCTTGGACATGAAACATTGAATATCTTTGTAGGATTACCGAGTAATTCATTGGAAGAAGTCTTATAATATGCACTATTTAAAAGAAATTTAACAAAAGTTATTAAAATGCAGTAACATGTAATAGTTGTTGCATATTAAGAAATATTTTCAAAAATTTAAAACTTACCTCATTATCATTGAATCAATTTCTTCAGGACGTTTGTGTGCTTTCAGTGGATCCAAGAACACTATTTTTCCTTTTGACATAGCAATCACCAACATCCAATGTTCCCTAAAATAAGAAGCGTGTTAAGTAAAATAATTAAATTTTTAATATATGAATAATCAAATAAGAAAAGTTTACACTATTTCTTACCGTATGTTCCAAGGTATAAATTATAGTTGACCAACTCTATCCATGGTCATCAACCAATTTGCCAAGTCAATGGTTGATCGTTCTACGTCGTTAACATTATTAATGCTAAGACGTTCAATATCAAAAAACTTGTAAAAGACACGTTGATTTGGAAATAGGGACTCCCAAATGCATCTGCAAAATTTTCTTAAGTGCTAAATATTTTTGAAAAATTTCGGCAGAGTTTCCCCTATAAATAGGACTACCCTAACCTGTAAACATTCAATTTACTATGAAAATTTGCAACATATCATAGAGCATTATTCATAACTGATTCTAAATTCATATCATTCCAAAGAATTAGTTGAAGGGATACCTTAATCCGAATATCATTGCTGAGCCTCCATTCATATGCAAAGTAGCAACTTGTTCCACATCCTCTGAAGTTATAAAGATTGACTCGCGATTCATGAATGATGGGTCCACTAGAATTGAGACGACTGTGTTCATTCCCTTAACTCTGCAAAATTCTCTCACCATAAACTGAAGGCTAACATGGATGCGATTCATGATGTGATTGGCAAATGGTTGGCCTTCGGTCAGAGTTTTTTCTGGATTGACGTGAGACCCAGCTGATGACAGATGTGGGCTAGTCAAAGAATTACGGTTCGTCTTATCCTTGGATGGGCTTTTTGACATAGGAGGTTTCATTTTTAGAGGACCCTACACAACATCAAGTGAAAATAATATTAAAATAATGGACCAACAAATATTTTAATAGGTAACAAATTAAAGAATTCGTTTATACCTGATCAATCATAACTAATTCTTTTGGCCAAGGAATGAATACGTCATAAGTATCTCGAACATAGCATATCTCCCCAACAGAACATGGGATTTCAGCATCCTCTTGTAACATTTTGGTGACTCGCACCCTCGCGTATTCGTCTGTCAGTTGAACACCATGAATAGTCAGTGGACCCACCCCATCAATGATAACACCCTCTGCCACCACATTATGAATATTATCTGAACAAAGTAGCACATCCTGCATGTACGGTGTGTCATCCTGCATGTACGGTGTGTGATATTCTTCGTCGTTCTGCTCGTCATCGTTGTCGTGTTCATCCATATCATCTATCCCACCTGCTTGTTTAGCTTTTTCCTCCTCTAAAGCTTTAAGTTCTGTTCTGAGCCTCGCAATTTCTGCATCTTTCTTACTAACAACATCAGCCATTTCTGTTGCTATTTTTGGTTTTCTTCCAAAGACGGACGAAATCTTCGCAAACGACCTACAATAATCAACCAAATTTATTTAAAAAATAAAATATTATAGAATGAAGTTAAATGCAAAAAATAAAAAATAATATCATACCCAAGTGCTCTAACACGCCCTGGGTGCTCAGGTGTCCCTAAAGCTTGCGTTAATATGTCATTCTGACTCTTTGCAATGATTTCTCCACTGCTAACTTTTTCTTTCAGCTCATTCTGTGGAACAAACCAGTGGTCACTTATATTAGTGACTTATAAGAACTTTATCATTCCTACATTACTTTAAAATACTTGCTTGAAACCACTTACAATTCGTGCTTCAATTTGTTTGTCCAAATTTGTGACAAGAACCTTCTTCTTTTCTCATGCTCTTATCCAAACTTGGTACCATTCTACATCTGCCACACCTAGTTCATTTTTCTACAACATACAACAATTAATTAAAGTTGGTGAGTGCAATATTCTTCATAACAGGTTGACAGTTGTAAAATAGTGATGTGAATTACTTACCAAGTCCTCTTTAACATTGGAAAGCCCTCTACGAGATGTACGATGCCTCGAAGTTTATTTGAGAGCTCTTTCACGTTGTGCTTCCTGCAAAGCCTACATAAAATAAGTAACAATAAGTTTTTAAGCAATTATTAGTATTTCAAAACTAATAAACTATATACATAATAGTACCATAAACTCAGGAGATAAATGGTGGCTGACAAATGTCCTCCAATCTTCTAGGTTAAGTTCTGGATATTTCTTAGGAATGATTTGGAGTTCATCTATCAGACCGTCTTTTGCCAAAGGATAGATGTAGTCACTAGTGATGTTGGTATTAAAATCTCTCATCATTCTTCCCGCACATTTAATTAATTCTGGTTTCCAATTTTCTGGAATGTTAAAGGCACCCTGAAATAGAAAGAAAATGATTAATGAAAGGAAAAGTAATTCATGAAAATGATCAATATATTAAAGTAATTAAAATATTTTCTTACATATATATCCTCCCATATTCTATTCTTCAATTCTTGTGGGACTTGTCTCCAATCCTTATAATAGAGAGAGATATCGTTCTCCTAGTTTTAACTCCAAGGTACGATTGCGTCTCACTATATGCTTTCCCTATAGGTTGACCTTTATCATTAAACTTAATATTTCTCTTTATTCCCTTAGCTTTTTTATTATTGATATTGTTCTTCTTTGTTGGGCCTCGCCTATTTGGTGTGTTCTCCCCTTCAGAAATTGTCATTTGCACATGATATCGCCCAATAAACTCCTAAGCGGTCGCAGTAGTAATCGGGCTATGTCGTATCCACAGAGAAGTAAAATATAAAATTAAAAGAAAGATTAGTAAATTAAAAATAATAAACTTTGGAAAGATGTAAATTTGAAAAAGAATATAAACATTAAATGAATAAGATCGAGGAATTAGAATAAAAAAGAAAGTATGGAAGGCATAAGTTTCATTCATACAAACATATATATATATATATATATTTTAATAAAATTGATTCATTCTACTCAACTATAATTCTACACCATTAATTATAGTTGGAAAATATATATAATAAAGCCCACCTTAAAATATTTTCTTTTATTAAATTATACTAACTTTTAATTTTAAAAACCTATCATATTATATACCTTAGAACGACAAAATACGAATGGAAGAATGCAATAAAAATCATATAATATAACAAATATCCTAAATTAAATTAAAAACCTAAATTACATAAGAAGAGCATGACTAGACTTATGTAAAAGATAATAATAAATTTAGAATAAAAATTAGAAGAAAATAAGTTTAATTGTAACAAATATATAGAAATGAAGAACAAAATAAAGAATCAATATATTAAAAATATAATGTTAAACATGAACTCCACTCTAGCCTTTCCACAAGAGAATTTAGCCTAAAATAGACATTGTTTTCACTCACAAAAATGTAAAAGAAAAATAGGAAAAATAAGTATTTTTCTCTCCAATACTCTCTACTCTTCCCTTCCACAATCTGATGATTTTTTCCCTACATTTGGTCCTCTATTTATAGTGAAAATAGGACCCAAAATGTGAAAAATCGTGTACAATATAGTGGGAAAAATGGCTAAAAAATAGGTGCAAAGTGGGGAAAATGATGTTCAGCCGTGGGAGACAAAAGCTGATGATCTGGGGAACATGGGGCGACATGGCAGGCTTCGGTTGGCTCGTCAGGCGCGTGTGTCAGGCGCGTCATTCGTGGTCAGGCACGTGGGGAACATGGCAGGCGACATGGGACAGGTGGCGTGCTCTGGCTGGATGCGGGTGGCTGGCGCGTCAGACGACGTCAGGCTGTCAGGTGGCAGGTTGTCAGGATCGGCTCGGATGGCTGCGTGCGACTCGGCTGGGCGAATGGCAAGCTGCCACGTGGCAGCGTGGGGGGAGGGGGGGGGAGGAGCTGAAACTTGGGTTTGGGCTCCATTTTGGGCCATTTCATCTTCAAAAATGTCATTTCCTTCATGATTTCTTCAATTTTAATTCTTTCTTTCTCCTTTCTTTTTCTTTGCTTCAAAAATATATTTTATTTCCTGAAATTAAACACAAATTAAATTAAAATTAATATTTTCAAATATAAAATATATGACAATAAATCCATGAAAATATTAATCAAAACATAATTAATTTTACACTTTAAGATTAATAAAATGATATTTTTGAGCACTAATCACAACCCCCAACCAGCTTATTGCTAGTCTCTAGCAATTCAAGCGAAATGATAAATGTCAACATGATATATTTCCGGTCAAAAATTATAAAAATAACTTAAGTATTAACACAAAAATGTTAGTAATAAGTCAACAAGAGTTATCCAATTTACTTCAAATAAATCTAGAGTTGTGAGTGTGTGCACAAACTTGAACCTTCTTACCGCAAACCATAACACATAAAGCTTTTGAAATTATGCCAAGTAAAAGTCTCAAATCCATTAACCTCTCATGTAATTGAAAATATTTAAAGTTTAAGGGTTTCACTCATGGAGTTGGAAAAGAAGTAAGCACTCATCAAATGGGTATATATTTTGGACAAACTCATAAATAATTATTGAAACGATGATAGGAAATAAACTATTTGGACAACCACCATAAAGAGTACCACAAAACTAGTTTTTCGAGATTTTAAGTTAAATAGACAATCTTTACATTTATTCTAAGAGCCATAAAATAAAACATGAAATTAATAAACACACATTTTTTTTTCTTTGACACAAGAGACAGCATAATTGAAAATGATAGAAAGATTGCTCATGCCTTTCTCTTTTTTTTTTTTTTTTTTCATGAACATAATAAAAGGCTCTCTAATAAGATTTGTCTATAGAAAATATTATCCATAAAACATCATTCATTCATACCACAATACCTTGTCCAAATAATTATAACCATTTCTAAGAATCAATAAAAATTTAAAAGTTGCTTTCTCAAGTCTCACTTCTCACACAAAAGAATGAATTACTTAAACATGGAAAATTTCTAAGCAAATATGTGCTAACAACCATCTTACCACAACATTTGGCATGTGCATTAGGTAACTCTAGAGAAACTCTTAGTAATACAGATAACAAAAATTGACTCAAAAGTAACATTTTGCAAAAATAAATAAGTAATTTTTAAAAACAAATTGACCATGAAAATATTAATATGAAAAAAATCAACATGAACATGCATGAATATGCTCACCACCCCCAACCAAAATTTGACAGTGTCCTCAATGTCTCAAAAGATAATAAATGTAAAAGAGTAGGGAAAGAGAACACCTGGATAGCGAGCGTCGAGTGGTAGAGCGAATATTGATTCTCTAAAACATGAAAAACTGAAAACATAAAATTATAACAAATAAAATAAAATGACAAAAGGGAAATAAACAGAAAACAAACCTATGTACAAACAATTTGGAACACTACTCAGACTTGGTAAACCGGTTCCACGAGAGTGACTTCTTCAGGCTGGGTCACCCTCTCTATGTAGTGTTTCAGTTACTAGCCATTTACTTTGAATTCTCTCCCATCAGTTGGGTCTATGACCTCAACAGCACCGTTGGGAAAGACAGATTTCACAACATATGGGCCAGTCCACCTTGATCTCAGCTTGCCAGGGTGGATATGCAGACGAGAGTCATAAAGATGCACTCGTTGGTTTGGCTCAAATTCTTTTCTTAAGATCTGCTTGTCATGAACCACTTTCATTTTAGCCTTGTAGATCCTAGAGTTGTCATAAGCATCGTTTCTTAATTCTTCAATTTCTAACAACTGAAGCTTACGATTGAGTCCTACCGCCTTGAGATCAAAATTTAGGCTTTTAACTGCCCAATAAGCTTTGTGTTCCAGCTCAACAGGAAGGTGGCAGGCTTTACCATAGACTAGCCTATAAGGAGACATACCAAGTTGAGTTTTGTAAGCAGTACGGTATGCCCAGAAAGCATCGAGAAGTCGTGAGGACCAATCTTTGCGGTCAGGATTAACCGTCTTTTCTAAAATTTGCTTAATTTCTCGATTGGCTAACTCAGTTTGGCCATTTGTCTGTAAGTGATAAGGTAATGCAACTTTATGAATGACACCATATTTTTGCATTAAGGTCTCAAAAGAATAGTTGCAAAAATGGGTGCCTTGATCACTTATGATAGCGCAAGGTGTGCCAAACCTAGATAACACATTTTCCTTTAAGAATTTCACAACAGTTGTGTTATCATTATTTCGACAAGGCACAGCTTCCACCCATTTTGAGACATAGTCTATGGAGAGGTGAATGTAAAGGTAGCCAGAAGAAGGTGGAAATGGTCCCATAAAGTATATCCCCCAACAATCGAATATTTCTATTACGAGAATTGGGTTTAATGGCATCATATGTCGTCGGGACAGGGCACCTAATTTCTGACACCTTTCACATGATCAGCAGAAATTGTTAGTGTCTTTGAACAAAGTGAGCCAATAAAGACCACACTGTAAGATTTTTGCAGCAGTCTTTTTCATAGAAAAATGACCACCACAAGCTTCATTATGACAAAAGTTCAGAACACTAAAAATTTCATCATTTGGAATGCAACGTCTCATAATTTGGTTGGGGCAATACTTGAAAAGATATGAGTCGTCCCAATAAAAGTTACGAACCTCGACCAAAAATTTACGTTTATCTTGTACACTCCATGCAGTTGGAAGTTCGCCAGTCACTAAGTAATTGACGATATGAGCGTACCATGGAAACTTAGTGACCGCGAAGAGATGTTCATTAGGGAAGTCATCTCGAATGGTTGGACCATCAGCGGAATCAGAAAATTCAAGATGAGATAAGTGGTTCGCTACCACGTTTTCAACTCATTTCTTGTCTTTTATGGTCAGATCAAATTCCTGTAACAGAAGGATCCACCTAATTAAACGCGCCTTAGCATCCTTTTTGGAAAGGAGGTATTTTAAGGCAGAATGGTCCGTAAAGTTTGTGATAGGTGAACCAATCAGGTAGGAATGAAATTTGTCAAGTGCGAATACTACAACAAGTAACTCTTTTTCAGTGGTAGAATAGTTCATTTGAGCACTGTTTAGAGTTCTACTTGCGTAGTAGACAACGAAGGGCTTCCCTTCCCTTCTTTGACCTAAGACGACCCATATAGCATAATTGCTAGCATCACACATGATTTCGAACGGTAAGTTCCAATCTGGTGGCTGAATGATAGGGGCAGAAATGAGTTTTGCAACGAGCGTTCGAAAAGATTCCTCACACTCAGGTGTCCAACTGAACACAACATCTTTTGCTAGGAGGTTTGACAAAGGGCGAGCAATTGTCAAAAAATTTTGTATGAACCTCCTATAGAATCCTGCATGCCCAAGAAAAGATCGAATGTCTTTAACAGTCTTGGGGGTGGGCAGCTTTGATATGAGTTCAATCTTGGATTGATCAACCTCAATTCCTCGTTCCGACACTACATGCCCCAAGACTATGCCATATGGTACCATGAAATGACACTTTTCCCAGTTGAGTACCAAGCCCTTTTCTTTGCAACGTTTAAGCACAAACTCTAAATTGAGAAGGCTTGATTCAAAGGAATCTCCAAAGACTGTCAAATCATCCATGAATACTTCCATACATTTCTTGATCATATCACTAAATATGTTCATCATGCATTGCTGGAAAGTGGCTGGAGCATTGAACAGGCCAAATGGCATGCGCCGAAAGGCAAAAGTACCAAAAGGACAAGTGAATGTGGTCTTATCCTGATCTTCTAAGGCAATCTCGATTTGGTAATACCCTGAATAACCATCAAGAAAACTATAGAAAGGATGACCTGCCACACGTTCCAATATTTGATCGATGAATGGAAATGGAAAATGGTCTTTGCGGGTGGCTGCATTTAACTTTCTATAATCAATGCACATGCGCCACCCAGTTGTGACCTTGGTAGGAACAAGTTCCCCTTTTTCATTTTGTACCACTGTTACCCCAGATTTCTTGGGAACAACCTGAGTTGGGCTGACCCATTTACTGTCAGCAACAGGATAGATTATGCCAGAATCCAGAAGTTTCAAGACTTCAGTCTTTACTACTTCCTTCATCGTTGGGTTCAATCTTCTTTGAGGGTCACGACGCGGTATAGCCCTATCTTCCAATTGAATGTGATGGGAGAAAATTAAAGTACTAATACCTTTGATGTTAGCTATCGTCCATCCTAATACATCTCTTTGTTCTTGCAACACATTGATGAGTTGGCGCTCTTGTGTGGCATTGATCTTGGAGGATATTATGACAGGAAAAGTGTTGTCAGTTCCCATGAAAACATGCTTAAGACCGTCAGGAAGTTGGGCCAACTTTGGTTTAGGAGCTTGTTCAATGGATGGTTTTGGTGTTTCTCGATCTTGAGGGAGTTCCTCAAAGATTGGATTCCAAAACATGGTTCTTCTAGCCTGTGAGTGTTTGATGATTTCAGGGTTGATTACAGACTCATCGGGTTCAGAACTTTCTGAAATTTTGAAGAGGTGATTAAAATGATTAGATGTGTATTTTGATTCGACCTCTTCCGAAATAATTGTATCGATCAGATAGGATTGGAAACACTCATCGTTGTCAGGTGGTTGTTTGCCGATGTGGAAAACATTCACTTCTAGAGTCATGTTCCCGAAAGAGATTTTCATGAGACCATTCCTACAGTTAATGAGTACATTTGCTGTTGCGAGGAAAGGTCTACCGAGAATTATGGGAATTTTGGACTCTATACTCACTTCAGATTGAGTGTCCAAGATGAGAAAATCAACAGGGTAATAGAATTTTTCAATTTGAATCAGAACGTCTTCAACTATTCCCTGAGGTTTCTTAACTGATCGATCAGCCAATTGTAGCACCACAGATGTGGGCTTGAGTTCTCCTAGACCTAATTGCAAGTACATTGAATATGGCATGAGATTTACCCTTGCTCCTAAGTCTAGAAGTGCTTGACCAAATTCCTGCTCCCCTATTTGGCATGAGATGGTGGGACAACCAGGATCTTTGTATTTAGGCATTGTTTTGCAATCAATTACCGCTCTAGCTTGTTCTGCCAAGAATGCAGTTTTCTTGACATGATGCTTTCTTTTAACGGTGCACAAATCCTTGATTACCTTGGCATAAGCCGGCACTTGTTTGATCACATGCAACAATGGCAAGTTGATCTTCACTTGTGTTAAAAGGTCTAGGATTTCACCATGATTTTCCAGTACCTTTCCAGTGGATTTCAAAGCTTGAGGAAAGGGTACCTTTACTGGAATGCTGATTGGCACATCATCATCTGGAGCGGGCATTGACGTACTCGTTGTCTTAGTTAACGGTGAAACCGTACTTTGACCACTTCGAGTAGAGATGGCATTAACCTCTTTGAAATTTGTATCTCCAGAGGAGGAGGTTTGTGCCATGTGTTGCCCTTTTTGATGGATTAGAGGTTGAGCTGGAAGTCTCCCATGATCTTGAATCGCCAAAGTAGTGTTTAACTTTGTCATTTGGATTTTCATGTCCTTCATTTCCTCTACCATTTGTGTGAAACAAGATTTGAGTTCTTGAGTTGAGGCTATGTGAGTTTACGCAAGCATTTGCAAAGTATTCTCAAGAAAGTTACTTGACTGCATGTTATTTTGAGGAGCAATGTATGATTTTGGTGGTTGTTGCTGCTCAAGCCTCCATTGGTTTCCAGATGCTTGGTTCGAATCCTTCCAGCTGAAATTTGGATGGTTGCGCCAACCAGGATTGTAAGTGTTTGAGAAAGGGTTATAAGGCTTCTTGTAATCCCCTAAAGCATTGCATTGTTCCTCATTTCCTCCTCTTAACTCACTAAGAGTTGGGCACTCTAGCGGTTGATGTTCCGTCCCTCCACATATGAAGCATGGATCTCATGTCTCTACCTTTGCAGCCATGTGGATTCCTCTACCTTCTTGAGATTTGAAAGCCTCGAATTGTTGTCTCAATGATTCAATTTGGCTTTTGATGTTGTCATCTTCCCTTAATTGGTAGATTCCAGTTGATCGTGGCTTGTCCATAGGACTCGGTCCATTCCATGTGTAGGACTTTTCAGCAAGATCGTCGAGGTACTCGAAAGCTTCATCGGGATCTTTTTGAAGGAATTCGCCATTGCACATCATTTGTACGAATTGTCTTTGTCCGGTTGTGAGACCGTCATAGAAATAACTGATTAGACGCCAGCTTTCGTATCCATGATGTGGTCATTGATTTATCAAATCTCTAAACCTCTCCCAGACCTGATGGAAAGTTTCATGGTCTTTCTGGATGAAGGTAGAGATTTTCCTCTTAAGGCTGCTAGTCTTATGGGGTGGGAAATATTTGGCAAAGAATGCTTTTGTCATTTCGTCCCATGTTCCGATAGATCTGGGCCTTAAGGAATACAACCAGCTTTTTGCTTTGTCTTTGAGTGAGAAAGGAAAGAATTTCAATCTCACAATGTTGGTGACATCAGCTCGGTTGTTGAATGTAGCCACCACCTCTTCGAATTCCTTTATATGCACGTACAGACTCTCATTTTCCAACCCATGGAAGGTTGGTAAGAGGTTAATCATGCCGGGTTTGAAATTGAAATTTGGCATATTGTTAGGATACATTATGCATGAAGGTGTGGTTGTGCATGTAGGATGTAAATAATCCTGTAGCGTTCTTGGTTGAACTTCATCTTGATGAACCATCGTGGGTGGTTCAGGAAGTCTCAGTGAATCGGGAGTGTTTGAACGAATGGATGAAAACGACGAACTAGGAGAGTTTTTTAAAGTTTCTACTTGTTGTCTCACAAATCTCCCTAGTGCGTCTCTGTTTCGTGGCATAAATATATATATTTTTTATTATTTTGTAAGTATTATAAGCGCAAGTGTGTAATAATATAATAAGTATACACAAAAATGTTCCCAGGCCAATTGGAAAGGCTGCCAAGGTACCACTTTAGGCCCAAGAGCTTTTCTAGAACTCCCCGAGGTTCTTAGAAAAGATTGGAGGGCAACGCTAACACAGACCTTATTTAAGAACCAATTTTTCTAAGACGGAACAAGTTTGGTTTTTACTAATTTCCAAAATTACACAAATGTTCTCAATACTTTGTTTGATTTTTTATTTTTATTATTTTTTTAATTTTATGATTTAAAATTTTATGCTCTTTTTTTTCGGAAAAAAACCTAAATCTAAAAAAATAAAATTCTAAACCTAAAAATAAAAAAATAAAAAATTACTAAGGAAAAATAAAATAAAAGAGAAATTGAAAATTATACTACTTTTTTTTAAATAAAGAAAAAAAATAATTTACTGTGCAAACCTTTAATTGTAGAATTACCTCCCCGGCAACGGCGCCAAAAATTAATATCGCCCTATAAACTCCTAAGCGGTCGCAGTAGTAATCGGGCTATGTCGTATCCACAGAGAGGTAAAATACAAAATTAAAAGAAAGATTGGTAAATTAAAAATAATAAACTTTGGAAATATGTAAATTTGAAAAAGAATATAAACATTAAATGAATAAAATCGAGGAATTAGAATAAAAAAGAAAGTATGGAAGGCATAAGTTTCATTCATGCAAACATATATACATTTTAATAAAATTGATTCATTCTACTCAACTATAATTCTACACCATTAATTATAGTTGGAAAATATATATAATAAAGCCCACCTTAAAATATGTTCTTTAATTAAATTATACTAACTTCTAATTTTAAAAACCTATCATATTATATACCTTAGAGCGACAAAATACCAATGGCAGAATGCAGTACAAAGCATATAATATAACAAATATCCTAAATTAAATTAAAAACCTAAATTACATAAGAAGAACATGACTAGACTTATGTAAAAGATAATAATAAATTTAGAATAAAAATTAGAAGAAAATAAATTTAATTGTAACAAATATATAGAAATGAAGAACAAAATAAAGAATCAATATATTAAAAATATAATGTTAAACATGAACTCCACTCTAGCCTTTCCACAAGAGAATTTAGCCTAAAATAGGCATTGTTTTCACTCACAAAAATGTAAAAGAAAAATAGGAAAAATAAGTGTTTTTCTCTCCAATACTCTCTACTCTTCCCTTCCACAATCTAATGATTTTTCCCTACATTTTGTCCTCTATTTATAGTGAAAATAGGACTCAAAATGTGAAAAATCGTGTACAATATAGTGGGAAAAATGGCTGAAAAATAGGTGCAAAGTGAGGAAAATGGTGTTCAGCCGTGGGAGACAAAAGCTAACGACGTGGGGAACATGGGGCGACGTGGCAGGCTTCGGTTGGCTCGTCAGGCGCGTCATTCGTGGTCGGGCACGTGGGGAACATGTCAGGCGATAGGGGATAGGTGGCGTGCTCTGGTTGGATGCGAGTGGCTGGCGCGTCAGACGGCGTCAGGCTGTCAGGTGGCAGGTTGTTAGGATCTGCTCGGCTGGCTGCGTGCGGCTCGGCTTCGACGCGGCTCGGCTCGGCTGGGCGAATGGCAAGCTGCCACGTGGCAGCGTGGGGGGGGGGGGGGGGGGAGGAGCTGAAACTTGGGTTTGGGCTCCATTTTGGGCCATTTCATCTTCAAAAATGTCATTTCCTTCATGATTTCTTCAATTTTAATTCTTTCTTTCTCCTTTCTTTTTCTTTGCTTCAAAAAAATATTTTATTTCCTGAAAATTAAACACAAATTAAATTAAAATTAATATTTTCCAATATAAAATATATGACAATAAATCCATGAAATATTAATTAAAACTTAATTAATTTTACACTTTAAGATTAATAAAATGATATTTTTGAGCACTAATCAGCACATAAACAAGAATTAACGTTACAGTGATGACATAAATAAATACATATTTAACATAAAAATGAATACATTACTCACTGGAGACATTTTCTTTTCCTTTTTCTTTTCTTGGTTGATCCACAATCTACCCATAGTTCGTCTCTAATATCATTTCTAATGTATTCCCAATCATCATCATCATCTTCATTGAAATCATGGATTTGCTCAACTTGCTCATGTATTGGTTGTCCAACAATAAAATTGTCATGAAACAAATCATCATTTTCTTCGTCAATTTCATCTTCTATAAACTGCATTTCCGGGGTTCGTAAAACAACTGACCATTTATCATCAGCATGATCAGTTATGGAAAACACTTGTTTTGCTTGGGTAGCCATGATGAAAGGATCATTCTTGTGACCTTTCTTACTTAAATCAACCAAAGTGAATCCAAGTTTATCAATTCTAACCCCAACATTGTTGTCCACCCAAGAACACTTGAGCAGAGGAATTTGAAATAAGGAATAATCAAGCTCCCATATTTCTTCAACAACCCCATAATATGTCATAGTACCAGCTACTGGATTATTGTCTTTTGCACTAGCAAAATGCATTGCATCTGCAACAATACTTACTCCACTATTTTGAACCATTCGAGCATCATCTCTTGACTTTGTGTGAAATCGTTTTCCTCCAACAATGTAAGCATGGTGCTTTATTACATGAACACTTGCTCCAAATGATATGCGTTTTAACTCTGTCGACACTCCATTGTTTTCTTCTCCCAACCTTGCTAGAATAGTATTTTTCAACCATCGACTAAATGTTTTATTATGCTCATCTATAATCCATTTCTGTTTATTTTTAACCTTGTTGGGCAAGCGTCCATCTCTGCATACTCCTTACGATATAAAATACAATCATTCAGACATGCATGAATCTTCTCATACTTTAACCCTATCAAACTTAATGTTTTCTTTACTTCATATGTAGACTCCGGAAAACAATTTTCTAGCGGCAAAATCTCCTTGAAAGCAGCTAAAAATTGACTGAAACACTTATCTCTAACTCCATTTTCTACTTTTATGTTATAAAATTTAACCATTGTGGGCAATCTTAGTTTATTGCAACCACTGAACAATTGCCTGTCTGCATCTCTAACCATACTATCAAATTTTTCTGGATTATGAAAAAACTCTTCTTGTGCTTCATCAAGCAATTCTATAGGATGATCATCAAAATCATTACTCTCAAAATCATCTACACCTCGCCTACCTAATGGATATGGGTCATCATTTAATTATTCTCCATGCCAATACCATTTACTATAACTCATATCAAATCCCCAACAAAATACATGATCATTTATCATGGTAATATTCCCCTTTACTCCATTACCACAAACGATACAAGGACAACGAATTTTTTGTGGATCACTACAATTCTTTAGGCAAAACTCTAAAAATTTGTTGAATCCATCTTAAAATTGTGATGTTTCTCTCCTCTCAAGCATCCATGATTTATCCATACTAATAACAATATTAAATTCCTAATAAGTTAGAAAAAAACTTATATTAGGTTCTAGTCTTATAATTTTTTTTAAAAATTCGACAGAGTATCCTCTGTTTCTATAGCATACCGTAATTTCATAATTACCTATAAAACCAATACAAACAAACACAATAATCAAGCATAGATAAATCCATCATTATTAGGTTCTAGTCTTATAAATTTTTTTAAAAATTCGGCAGAGTATCCTCTGTTTCTATAACATACTGTAATTTCATAATTACCTATAAAACCAATTAAAACAAACACAATAATCAAGCATTGATGAATCCATCATTATTAGGTTCTAGTCTTATAAATTTTTTAAAAAATTCGACAGAGTATCCTCTGTTTCTATAGCATACCACAATTTCAAAATTTCATATAACAACAACACAAACAAACACAATAATCAAGCATAAATGAATCCATCCTTATATCACCACAGCAAGCAAATTTCCCAGAGCCTACTTCACTAATTTTCAAACATAACTTTCACTAAATCTAATATGCATGATTACATTAGCCTTATCTTTATACATAAATCTTGTAGTAATATAAATAAAAAAAAAAACTAACCTTCAATATTACTCTTCAATGCACCTGAAATGAACAACAAAGTTCACCACTCAATCAACGACCTTACTAAAACATTACATAATTAGTAAACTACATATTTAATTATCAAACCAATAAATAAAAAAATCAAACTAGTTAAAGAAACTAATGAACAGCACTTTGATCATCTTCAAGCTATTTATTTTTTTTCAAATATTTAAAAAGCAAATTTAACTATTGTCACAATTTCTAAAATTCACTAATATACATATATATATTTATAATAAACCTAATTTTTATCACATTATTTAACCTAACAAAATAAACAAATAATTAGAAAAGTTAACAAAATATTAATAATATTAATTATAAAATTCGGAATAATAAAAAAAATTAAAAAAACATAGAAAAATAAAAAATTATCATCAAAACCATATTTTAGTAATCTATACCTGTTTTGAAGCTCAAAATCACCTTGCAATGAAAAAACTCCGGTCAAAATCCAGCAAGAAATACCAAGAAACCATGGAGAAAATACCCATAGCCAAATGCTTTTTTTTTTCTCTAAAAAACAACAAAAAAAACAGATTTTTGGATTATATTTCGGTTTATAATAATGAAGAAATGTAGCAAGAAATAAAGAAAAAACAAAAAAAAAAGGGTTTGGAGAATGAAAATGGGTGTCGGCTCACGGTTGTTAATGGAGGTTTTTGGGGGTTTTTTGCACAAAGGAGAGAGAAGGGTTTGAGGGAGGTGACCGTTTAGGTTGGGGAAGTGGGTTATATAACCCTTTTACTTCGGTTTTTAGGTAAAAACCAAAGTAGAAAGTGCATTTTCTACTTTGGTTTTTACCTAAAAACCGAAGCTTTTACCTAAAAATCGAAGTAAAGGGGCTTTGGACATAAGGGGTGTGCACCTTTAACTTCGGTTTTTACCTAAAAACCAAAGTTAAAGGTGCACAAGGGCCGCGTTTAGCTTGGCCATTTTTTCACATTTTTATTATCTCTAAACATAAGTCACGAGCTTGTGCAACCAAACACGACCCTCTTCACTTTGAATTTTTCACTTCGTTTTTTTTAAAAAGTGAAGTAGTATGTAATTTTTTTCAGAGCGCCAATTTCAAAAGCGAAGTAAAAGAGTTTGAAAAGGTTTTTACTTCAGTTTTTTTGTATGCTCACTATAAAAACCGAAGTAAAAGCCTATATTTCTAGTAGTGCCTAAAAGTATCATTTTTGGAGACATTCAGACAGGTTGGACACAGAAAATAGAAGGTGGAGCCTAGAGATTGAGGATTGGATCAAATCTAGAGTTCTTTTTCTTCTTTCTTCAATTATTTTGATGTTAAACTATAGTATTATGGTTTTCTTTGCCATGTTGATGAACTAATTTTATTATTTAGGTTTTCTAATTGACTCTCTTGAAACTTTATTATGATTTAATGCATTTATCTATTTATTCCTCATCTGAAATTTACTCAATTTGTATTTATTGTGTATGTGATTGATTGCGCACCTTTTACAACGATTTATGAATTTGAATCAAAATCTGAAATGTGAGATTTGAATATGCTAAAATTGAGTAGATGTAGATTTCAATTTAGAACGAGAGTATCAAATTAGTTTATGTGATTTAAAGCTATATTTATTGCTTCCTATTGTTTGAATTGACCATAGAAATATAGGGAATTCACATTAGATCAAGTTTTCTATTTCGTAATCTGAATAGTTAATACTTTTGTATGCTTATCATTTTAGTGAGAAGAATTTCAGTGGTAATTGTATTAAAGAATAATAGAGTGGATAGTGGAGAAGATTAGAATTCCTAATTGTTTCAGTAGTGAATTTAATCCTTGTGTTCTTGCTATTAGTTAATTTTTGCAATTTTCATTTATTTATGCTTTCTTGTTTTTAAATTTCACAAATCCAATTTTCATTAGCCAAATAGAAACTAGGAATTAATTATTTGGTAATTGATAAATCAGTCTTCGTGGGACGATACTTGGTCTTACCAAGATTTATTACGAATTGCGATTACGTATACTAGCATAGCATAAAATGCTATGGTGACCCTACACTTGGGATCAAGCAGTACTGGTCAGACCTCATGGTCTGGATCAGGATACACGACAAATCATAATCTCCTTCTTTTTCCCTCTTCGACGTCGTCAATTTAATGTCAAAACTGGGCGCAAATGTCTTCTCGTTTGAGGCGCTCCAGGATCAGTCGCTGGTTTCAGGGAAATGGAGACTCTAACTTGATGAGATGGTGGGTGGTGAGGAATTGCAAGCTCGGGCCCCCACCAGTTCTTGGAAGACTGTGAAATCTAACAAGAAATAAAAAGGTGAGGGCCAATTATTTAGAAAGAATAGGAAGGTAAATTCCTGATAACTCAGGTTTGCAAGCTCGAGATAATAAGATCGAATTAATCGAGCTTGAAGGCTTGAAATAGCGAAACTGCTCAAATGCCATAACCGAGCTATTAAAAGCTCAGGGCATTGAGAGTGGATCCACACAAGAGCGGGACGGTTACTTCCAGTTTGGTTAATCCTGAATTTCTAAGAAGAAATGGGAAGTTACCCAAAAAGGAGATATCATCAGGTTATGTGCATTAAAACCCTAATTCAAAACCCTATTTCTTACACTACACGAAACCTATAGCCTATTACCCTATGATTTAGAAAATAATCCATTTTTACCAGTTCCTTACTAATTTAAATAAAGGGAAAGGTGTCATTCGTAAATTAATCTTAGCCCTTGAAGCAGATTGAATCGTGGTTCAATGGACCGTGTTTAATTTTGAAAGTTGGCAGCAAGAAGGGGAATAGGAAAGGACGTGTGCAAATAAAAGAGTACTTGAGTACTCTAAAACTGCAATCCCCTAAGGACACGTGTCCACACACTTGAGTGTGGTAGGTAGGCATGTTTCCTGAAAGTGGAGTTCAAAAGTTTCCTTCTCATAGGATTCAAACAACCACTTTTGAGGGGGAAAAATGTTACACCGAAATTTCGAGAATAAATAAGTAGCCTTGAAATGGAGGCTCGTAAAGAGTAAGCTCGAATAAATTATTAACCTCAAAAAATTACTAAAATCTAATTAATAAATTATTGAAATTTTATAAAAACAAAAACAATAAAAAAAATTCATCTTAACAAAATACTAACAGTTTAATAATTTTTTAAGATGAATTAAAACAAAAACAAAGATGAATTTTGGGTTATTGGTAGCATAACTCCCCCCCCCCCCCCCCTCCAATTTTTTTTTAGATTATTTTTTTATTGTTTTTGTGGCTTCGATGTTCTTTTATATTGGTTATCACCCCCATTGTTCTCACAATACAGAATGAGTGGTTTATCCATTTCTGGAATAACACCAAGATTCATAAAGAACTTCCTCAGCTAGGTTATTTCCTTAGTTGCCTCAGACGCAGCTATGTACTCAGCCTCCATGGTGGAATCTGAAATCGTCAATTGCTTAACGCTTCTGCGGATTATAGCTCCACCCCTAGAGTAAACACCATTCTAGAAGTAGACTTTCTGTCATCAACACGAGTCTTAAAGTCTGAATTGGTGTAGCCAATCAACTTCAAAAATCCACCCGAATAGACTAGCTTATAGTCTCTTATCCATCAAAAATCCATCCAATGTTTCCTTCGAGGGTAAGACTGCTACCTGCTCACAGCTCCCACTGCATAGCAGATATCCGATCTAGTGCACAACATTGCATACATTACACTTCCAACATCAACTGCATAAGAAATTCATTTCATCTCTTCTTCCTCTTCAGGAGTCTATGGGGACTACTTCTTTGAAAGATGAATCCCACGTTGGAACGAAAAATGTCATTTCTTGGAATTTTTCATAGAGAAACGCTAAAACACCTTATCAATAATAAGTTGCTTGAGATAGAGCCAAGAGTCTATTCATTCTACCTCATAGAATCTACATACCAAGAACATAACTCGCTTCACCCAAATCCTTAATCTGGTCTGCCAATTTCTTGATATTGTTTACAATGAGTAAGATATCATCTACATTGACATTTTCTTCAAAGCCATAGGTTTTAATTATTTCATTAAACCTCAAGTTCTAGGAATGTGAAGCTTGTTTTTAACCCATAGATTGACATGTTAAGCTTACAAACTTTGTTTTCCTATCCAACTATTTTAAATCATTCTAGTTGATCCATATAAATGGTCTCATCAAGATGGCCATTAAGAATGTTTTCTTGATGTCCATTTTACATATCTTATAATCAAGAGTTGCGGGTATGGATAAGAGTATACGAATGGATTTTAACATGGAAACTAGAGAAAATGTTTCCTCATAGTCTACTCTTTCGCTTTTGGTAAAACCCTTTGCTACAAGTCTAGCCTTGTAAGTCTCAACCTTTCCATTAGCTCCTATCTTCTTCTTATAGATCCATTTGCACCCAATGGCCCTAAAGTCACTAGGCGCTTCTACAAGATCCCAGACACAATTACAGTACATGGACTCTATTTCCTATTTCATGGCTTCGAGCCAAAAATCTTTTTTTTAGGACAACCCTTTGCTAATTTGAAAGATAGTGGATCATTGTCACGAGTGTCCTCAATGACCATGTTGGTCTCACCATCCAAACCATAGTGTATTGGGTTATGAGAAATCCTCCCACTACGATGAGGCTCCATAATTGTCTGAAATGGATTTGTATTTTCTAAGTTTCCCATGTTTTCATCGTCCTGTGTCGGTGGAGAAGGAATAGTAAGAATAGTCAATTCTGATCGCATTTCCTTTAATACTTCCTTTTTATGAGGCTTAAAATTTATCATATAGTCATTTTCTATAAATGTAGCGTTCGTTGAAACAAACACTTTCTTGTCTACTAGACTATAGAAGAGACCACTCCGAGTACATTTATGATAGTCAACAAACATGCAAACTTTATTTCACGGTTCTAGCTTTCCTTCCATTTTCCTCAGAATGTGAGCAGGACACCCCCAAATTTTGTAATGACACAAACTAGGTTCACGACCATTCCATAATTCTAATTGTGTCTTTGAGACAGCTTTAGAAGCACAAACTTTTAAAAATTCGCATGTGATCTGGGTTGCGTGTCCTCGTAAATAAGTCGATATAGTTGAAAAGATAATCATAAATCATACCATTTCCATTGATGTGCGGTTTTGACGCTTAGCAACACCATTTTTTCAGAAGTCCCTGGAGAAGTAAGTTAAGAAAATACCCCAAGTTCAATTAAATGATCTTGGAATTGATTATCCAAATATTCTCCACTCCTATCAGATCACAAGATCTTTAACATCTTACATAATTGGTTTTGTGCCATAACGAATAATTCTTTCAGCTCCTCAAAAGTTTCAGATTTCCTATGCATAAGGTAAGGACATGAGTATCTAGAGTAATCGTCGATGAAAGTGACAAAATACTCATAACCGCCTCTTGCTTAAACATTAATCGATCCACAAATGTTAGTATGAACAAGCCCTACATGTTTTGTGGCCCTTTCTCCTTTTGCAGAGAATGGACGATTGGTCATTTTCCCTTCGAGGCAAGAATTCACAGATAGGTAGTTCACCGATAGTAAGTTCCATCAAAGTCCTAGCCTTTGTTAGTCTTTGAATCCTATCATAGCTACTATGACCAAGGTGAAGATGCCAAAGGTATGTCATGTTGTCGTTATCAACCTTTTGTCGTTTAGCGATCCTAGGTTTAGCTATTTAAATAACTCGTTCTTAAGCGCATGGGGTTTGTTTGGTCGCAATAAATATAGCCTATTTTCCATACATCCAATGTACAGTTCACATACATTCAATGAAATTGATATATTAAAACTTATAAAATTCACAACAAATTATTGTTGATGTAATAAAGAAAGAGAAATAAAATTTCGACTAAAGTTTGGAATAAAATAAACATTATTTAAAATTAAATATTTATTTCTAAAGTTCATACAAGTTTATTATCCCTTTTCCTTGACATCCACAAATGCTTAATTCCCAGCTCTTAATTTTAGCTTGCCATCCTTCACATTCGTCTAGTTGTTAAGCAGCTGTAAAGAAGTACATACATTGTTAGTGGATCTAGAATCAATAATCAACACAAAATAGTCATCTTCTAAAACACATGCATCCAAGACAAACAAATTATTACCTTGGGTTTCATTAGCCTTGAGAGTTGCGTAGTTACGCTTCCAGTGTCTTGTTTCCTTGCAATGGAAACATGCTCCTTTAGGTTTCTTGGCAGCTGGCATTGCTCCCACAGGTTTTGCAGTTGTTGGTTCCTTGTTGTTGGCTTGATATTCTTTCTTCTTCTTCTTCTTCTTCTTCTTCTTCTTCTTCTTCTTTTTATCACGCACACACTCTTCTTCTTATTCTTGGAAATTGAAACTAAGTTATCTCTCCTTGAGCACAATTTGTAGCATTCGTAGCATCCTTTTTTCAGTTGGTTAGCTTGATCCACCATTAATTCCTTCAAACATTTGAAGCTCGTTTAGGAGTTGTGGCATACCATACTTTAGCTTGTTCATGAAGTTGTTGGTGGTGAATGGAACAAAGTTAGGAGCAAGACTATTCAGGATTATCCCCACTTGAGTCTCATCATCGATAGGCATGTAACGCCCCAAATTCGCTAATAAGGCTCGGTGCCTTGATTAGCGTGCCAGGAGGGCAATAATTGATTTAATTGTATTACTACATGATTAATTATGATTTATGTGTATCAGTACTTAATTACTTGAGTTATATTATAATGTGAATATATATATATGCATGTTTAGGTGAATTAAATATGCATGTGAGCCCGTTCTTGTTAATTAGGGCATGTTTGCAATTTTGGGTGGTTGAGGGCATAAATGTAATTATGTGTGTGTTATGCTTGAGACCATCGTATTGTGGAGATATATTTGAGATGTGTTGTAACGTCCTCCTAATCCAGGATCGTTACATTGTGTACTTAAAATTGTGTCAGACTTGCTAATCAAGTTATTTGGGTTAAAATGTGTAACTATGGTTAATGTCAAGGGTTAGGGAAAAAAAAATTGGTCAAAGGAACCGTTGACTATTATTTAAAAAGTTTTATACACTCATGGTATCCCGAAATATTGCAACCAAATTCTTAAAGAGGTGTATGTGTACCAAAAATTACATCCAGCCAACCTAAGCGGCCAACCCTAGTTCCTCTGAGACATTCTCAATCGTGGTGGTCGAGCAGCCGCATATGTACACGCTGCCACCGAAGCTCTCCAACTCATGGCTGGTCAAACTTTCCCTTCCCCTTACCTACACCACAAAGCACCAGTGAGCCAAGGCTTAGCAAGAAAACTCAACATGTGAATAAATAGAAATTTAGATTCCAAATTCTTATATATCATGTCCAGCAGTATTAACCTACACACAATCATTCAGTTACAAACAAATGGTCATTGGACCAATTTGGGGCCGCTGCCCTGAATAGTTGACCATAGAGCCAACCCCGGGGCCTATGCCCTAGCTATGTGACCATAGAGTCACCTAGGGCCCTCACTCTTAGCTCTGAGTAACTAGCAATAGAGCTAGCCCAACACCTTTGGTTTTCCAATGACCATAGGGTCGGCCAACGTAATAGTGCGTTGCTAATTTAGGCCTAAGCCTTTCGACCAACACGCAACGCTTTTGTCGTCCTTGACTAATAAGTTAAGCCCTGATCTAGGTATTCAAACTTCAATACAAAAACAAATATGAATAGACATAACCCAACAAAATGAGAACGCATTCATGTTAATCACATAACACCATTGAGTAACCGTACTCATAATACTAATTATAACTATTTAACGGGGCCTCAGACCCTAACCACGGAATCCATGAAACAGAGATGAAACACTTAAGCAGGTATAGAATATTCAAGTAGGATCAATGAACATGTGAAATAATAGCTTAAACATAAACATTTTCAGGGGCCAATCCCTAATCATAATTATTGATAATAGTCGGGCCAAGCCCTGATCACATATAACATGTATTGGGTGTAGTTTTCTTACCTCAGGTCCGAGTATAGCGTAAAATAAGGACGACCCTCAAGCACGATACCAGTTCCGAGCCCATAGCGATAACCTAGTCACAACCATGATATAGGATTCCATCAATAATGAAAAAATAAAGGCTTCGAGACCGATTCCTAGCCTCCAAGGCCTCGAATTCTACTAAACTGGGTAGTAGAATCAATCCTGAGCCCTAAGGAAAAGGTTCCCGTCATTAAAAACTCCCCAAGGCCAAAACTGCCCAAACGGGTCGCGACCTGCCCTTGAGGGTCGCAGTGCGCCCCTCTGATCCGAGGCCCTTCTCCCTCTGCTAAAGGGATGCGGGCCGCGACCTGCCCAAGAGGGTTGCGACGCGCCTCCCAGACAAAGGCCTCCCAGGGCCCTGGGTTCGATTGAGTCACAGCCCCTCAAGAACAAAGTCGCGACTTGGCTCTACGAACCTATATTTTCCTCATTTTCCAACAGCCAAATCCAACCAAAACTATCCCAATTTCACCCCAAAACCATAATTCAATCACTACAACAGTTCTAACATCTTTCCAGCAGCAAAACCCAACAAGAATCTAGTTATAAAACTTATCAAAACACCAAATTCACTCTTGAACTACAAGGTTAAAAAACACCTCAAGAACAGCCATGGATTCTACTAAAATTCAGTTACAACAAAGAGATTGAATTGTTACCTTAGCTGTGAATGAAGATCCCCTATCCACAAGCTATCCAAATCCCAATCCCAATCCTAATCCTTCAATTCCTTGGTTTCTAGCCAAAAATCCCCTTAGTTCTTCAACAACTAGCATATGGAAGCTTAGAGAGAGAGAGAGAGTCAGCCAGTGGTACATTTCTGAGTGTTTCTTTATGTTTCCTAAGGCTTAAGTTTCACTCAAGCTAATCCTAGACTCGAGGTACCAAAAACGTCCCCGAGGGAAAAATGGTCAAATTTCTTAGTATTCCCTCCTAAACTGACTAACTCCCAATATATCCCCAATTAATCATTCCCATTACCTGATAACCCATTTAAATACCAAATACCCAAAATACCCCTTGACTCGCCCCGAGTCGGGTTTTGGGTCTCGTTGCGACTTTCCCGCTAACTTGCTCCTTAGGATCGTCTCGTGGCGAGTAACTCAAATAAACTCACATAATAATGTGGTCTCACACACACATATATATTGTTGACGGTGAGAACTCGTCAACTAAGTTGAGTTGGAAAAAATTAGCAAGTAAAGATAGTCAATAAAAAAGCTGTAGAAATTTAAGTAATAACTCAAGAACAATGACAGAACAACAATAGAGAAATCAATCTTTCATTTACTCTCAAGCAATTGCTACAGTAAATTTTTAAACCCCCTCCCATGTGGGAGAGGGGTCCTTTTTATAGTAGGCTCTGATGGCCTGGGATACATGGTGGTCCAGGAGACCAAGTGGTACATAAGTACTCTGTCAGGAGAGTGGTTTCAGAAGCTGAGGTTGTGCACCCAGTACAGGGGCAGGCGTCAGGAGGATGTCTCCACTACTTTTCCGTACTCATGTCAGTGCAGTGGGGACAGACATAGTGGCGCAGGTGGTAGTGGTGTCGACTCTGACTCCTGGCCGTAGACGTACGGGCCACAACATCTATTCCAGCACTCCCACTCCCCCACCGGTAAGGGTGTCCGTACTCAACGTACTGGATCTTAGCGGTCGTACCCAGTACTAGATCATACAAGTAGGTTCCATTCAATTCGTACTGGAGCCTCTGAGCATTGGGGTCTCAAGGTATTGGGAATGGGACCCTTGGTGCGTGTAATGGTCGTGGCTGAGTGCAAGGCAGGGCGACGACGGGTCCACGCCTTGGCACGGGCCTTGCTTGCAAGGCGTTGGGACTCCGAGCCTCGCGTGGCCGAGGCTGAGCACGAGAAGGGCCTCACGTGCATGGCCGAGATGGGCCTCGCATGGGCGAGGTGCGAAGCTGAGACGGGCCTCGCGCGCATGGCCGAGGGTGGCCTCGCGTGGGCGTGGCGCAACGCCGAGACGGGCCTCGCAGGCATGGCCGAGGATGGCCTCGCGTGGGCATGGTGCGACGCCGAGAATGGCCTCGCGTGGGCAAGGCGCGACGCTGAGACGGGCCTCGCGTGCATGGCCGAGGGTGGCCTCGCGTGGGCGTGGCGCGACGCCGAGACGGGCCTTGCGCGCATGGCCGAGGATGGCCTCGCGTGAGCATGGTGCGACACTGAGAAGGGCCTCGTGTGGGTGAGGCGCGACGCTGAGACCGGCCTCGCGTGCATGGCCGAGGGTGGCCTCGTGTTGGCGTGCTGAGAGGGAAACGGGGCCTCATGCCTGGGCATGGCTGAGTGAGGCAGGGCCTCGCGCCTAGGCGCGTCTTGGATCTTTTATGGGCGCGGAATATTGAGCGTCGACATATATATATGCCCATAACAGGGCAAATTATGAAAGTTTCCCTTCTAATAAGAATTGGGCCCACATGCATATTTAATACCCCTAAACATGCACACTAGTTATATTATCATATAATTCACATAATCAAATATATCGAATAAACATATAACTCCATATATTGCCATCCTGGCCCCCTAATCAAGGCCCTAAGCCTTATTAGGTAATTTTTGGGACATTACATGTGTGGTCTAAGACGGTCCCGGTGAGCGGATTAGCGTAATAATCACAAAGGGGTCAAATACCCGGCTCGGGGTGAGCCTAGGGTTATTTTTGGGAATGAGGTGTGTATTTAGGGTTGATTGGGTAACGGGTAGTTATTTAGCAGTTAGTTGGGTATGTCGAGATTAATTAGGAATTTATAGGAATACTCGAGGAATTAGCAGGAATGAGGCAAATGATGAGTTTTCCCTTGGAGGTGTTAAAGGGCTAAGGATAAGCATAGGGGCATTTTGGTCATTCTCAAATCCAAAGGATAGACTTCCTTGGACTTAATCTCAGTATAACAGTTAGGAAAGAAGAGGGAGACTCTCACTTTCTCTCTCTGCTTCGCTCACTCCCTCTCCCTTTGTGTGCTTGGAGGCTTAGGGAAACTCTTGAGGAATTGGCTCAGGAATTGAGGAACTTGAAGCTTGAAGTGTTTGGGAATTAGCGGCCGAACCCAGTACTTGATCGTACAAGTAGGTTCCATTCAATTCGTACTGGAGCCTCTGAGCATTGGGGTCTCAAGGTATAGAGAATGGGACCCTTGGTGCGTGTAATGATCGCGGCTGAGTGCAAGGCGGGGCGACGACGAGTCCGCTCCTGGGCACGGCCCTTGCTTGCAAGGCGCTGGGATGCCAGGCCTCGCGTGGCCAAGGCTGAGCACGAGAAGGGCCTCGCGTGCATGGCCGAGATGGGCCTCGCATGGGCTAGGTACGAAGCTGAGACGGGCCTCGCGCGCATGGCCGACGGTGGCCTCGCGTGGGCGTGGCTCGACGCTGAGACGGGCCTCGCGCGCATGGCCAAGGATGGCCTCGCATGGGCATGGTGCGACGCCGAGAAGGGCCTCGCGTGCATGGCCGAGGGTGGCCTCGCGTGGGCGTGGCACGACGCCGAGACGGGCCTCGCGCGCATGGCCGAGGATGGCCTCCCGTGGGCGTGGTGCGACGCCGAGTAGGGCCTCGCGTAGGCGAGGCGCGACGCTGAGACGGGCCTCGCGTGCATGGCCGAGGGTGGCCTCACGTGGACGTGGCGCGACGCCGAGACGGGCCTCGCGCACATGGCCGAGGATGGCCTCGCGTCGGCATGGTGCGACGTCGAGAAGGGCCTCGCGTGCATGGCCGAGGGTGGCCTCGTGTGGGCGTGCTGAGAAGGAAACGGGGCCTCACACCTGGGCATGGCCGAGCGAGGCATGGCCGAGCGAGGCAGGGCCTCGCGCCTAGGCACGTCTTGGATCTTTTATGGGCACAGAATATTGAGCGTCCACACTTGCCCCCCAGTCTAGGAGAGGACCTTTAGGTGCTCTTGTAGACTATTCTTCATGAATCTTATAAATAGGCCCTCATGTTTGGCTCATTATTCACACCTTACTCTCTTAGCTTAGTGGTAGCTAGGCCCTTACTCCTTGCAAGAGGTAAGGGGTTCAATCCCCCACACAATCACTTTTGTCATAGTTTTCTTTATTTTATTTTTTCATCTCATCATCATCAATTTTTTTTTTATTTTTTTTCACATATGAGCTAATTTTTTGGTGTGTCTATTTGGAGGCTAACACATCCTTTTTGCCTATTTTTGCAGACGTGTATTTTTGACCATTTGGTTCTTTTGGCCCTCATCCTCCTTTTTTTTAGTATCGACAGCCTCCAATTTCTACATCTTGAGGTATATTCTCTTTTTCCCTTGTTTTTGTTGGGTTTAAATTAGCGTTACTCGAGATGGGGTACCTTGGCCTGAGCTTGTAGTGGGTTTGACCATATGCACGCCCCCCCCTTTTTTATATCCTGTAGTGGGCCATTTAGGACGTCTGCATCCAGAGATATTAAGCCTATTCCTTTGTGTTTTGTAGCCTTTCCTCGTTTACACATGAACCCCTTTTTGCTTTTGGGGCGAGGTCTCATGGCCAGCGACGGCCCGTCCGACATACCTCCAAGGGTTGAATTTATCGACCTGTCCTCAGATTCAGAGTCACCTGAGGAAAACCCCTACCAGGACTATGACTCCTTAAGGCAGGCCCGTATCCTCCATCTTGAGTACATGGCTGAACTTAGGCGTAAAATTTGGGTGGTGGAGAGCGAAATTGACTCAGTGTCGAGAGGAGATGGAGCACCTTTCCCCCCAGACCTTATTGACCATGTAGCGAGCCTTAGGATGACCCTTTTTGAATTGCAGTGGGAGTTGGAGTTTACGGAGGGACACCTTCCGCCCGAACCCCCCAACCCATCCTCGCCTGATGACGATCATGGGGCCGCTACCGCTTCTCCTTAGCCCTTAGTCTCGGTTTTTCCTAGCTTAGCACTTCCGCAGTTGCTCCCTCGATGGAAGACTCTTGCTGGGCAGAAAAAATGGAGGGTTAAGTGTTCTGTCTCTACCTCATATTTTTCTTTTGATTTTGCAGATATGCCGAGGGCGCGAAGACAGGTGGCTTCTAATGAACTTGACGATGCTCCTTTACTGGCAACCGAACTGGTATCGCGTGTGTCCGAAAACAAACTGGTGGACATCGTGGATAACTATCGTATCCTTCTAGATTACGCGATATATGCTCCTCGGGAGACATGCCGGGCTGACAGTCCCAAGCCCGGCTTCGTGGCCCTCAGCGGGCACATCCTGAAGGCGGGTGGCACCATCCCGTTACACCCATTCTTTGTCGCGGTCCTCAACTACTTCGACCTTGCCCCGCTTCAGCTAGCGCCCAATGGCTGGCTGACTTTAAGCTGCCTTTTCATTGCATTTACGAAGCTGTTTAGACGCGCTCCTATGGCGACAGAGGTGCATTTCCTCTACAACCTCATGCCCCTTCCCAAGTCCAAGGGCTTTTACTATTTACAAAAAGCCAACAACAAGGCCACTTTGATAGAGGGCTCAGTGTCCAACTCGGGGTCCTGAAAGCAGGACTTTTTCTACGTGGAAGGCCCCCTCTCTATTCGCGAGGACTTTCGAGCCACTCCCAGTAAGTACCCTGAGCATCACTTTCTCTCTTCTACTTTTTTACAACTTACTGTTTCGCGACTTGCGTTCATATCGACCATGACGTGTATTATGCAGAGCAATTCTCTGCACCCATAGTTGTTGGGTCGGAGGCGAGAGACATGAGAGCGTTCCTCTACACTGACCCCGCTATGAAAAAGGCGGTGCGCCTATTCACCATAAGGAATCTGAACCGCCATAAATTGTCTCCTGTCTCTGACCCCAAGTTATTGTGGACCATCTCTGGGTCCGCGAAGATGAAGGGGACCTTGGCTGAGCCTTGCCCGGATGACGATGAGGACAAGGAGGAGCCGGAGGAAGCCCCCCTTGACCGCGGGGGATCCCACCAGCTGCCTCCATCTCCTGGGGGTGCCCTCCATGTGCTTCCTATGATCCAGACATAGCCCCTCACTCACAAGACCAACAAGACATTCCGGGGTGTTGTATTTGCCCTGACCTTGAGGGCTACGACGCCTTCACTCATGCTCCTCTCGACCCTGAACCATCGGGGACTTATTTTGCCGACCTTCTGGAGCCTCCCTCTGATCTACCAGATTCTCAATTTTCCACTTTCACTCTGCCCCCTCCTGTTTCGGCAAGCGGGTCGTCCGTCCTCACCCAACCAGGTGCCACTGGTGCGGATGGGGAGCCCTGGGTGACTCGGATGGCGACGTCTTACGAGTATAGATACATCCAACTTGCCTCGGGCCTCCCCGTATCAGACTGGAACGGTCTTGGGAACGTGGCCGAAACGGACCTTGGGGAAACCCTAAGGTGCGCCACGACCTGGGTGAGTTCCTGCACTTTGCGTCGGCATTATTATGTATAGATGTACATGAGTTTTTCTTTTTGTTACTTATTGTTGATGCTGTTAACTTTCTTGTGCAAGCCTATACCGTGGCTCTATGGTTTGCTGACTCGTCCAACAACCTCTCCGCGTCTACTGCTTAGAGGCACTGCCTTACAGCCCGGGTCCAGGAGCTCGAGAAAGAGCTTGAGAAAACCCAGTCTGAGCTGAAGAAGGTTCGGGCCAAACTTTCCACCTCGTCGAAAAGGAAGCTGAAGGCGGTTGCCAAGGCCAAGGAGCTGAAGGACCAAGTTGCCAGCCTGAAGAGCGAACTCCAGGCGACCAAGGATATCGTGACAGTGTCACAGGAGAGGGTTACTTATTTAGAGGACGAAGTCGAGTCTATCAAGGTCGAACTCCAGACTGCAAGGGCCGAAGTCGAGGCTACCAGGACCAAACTCCAGGCTGTTAGGACCAATGTTGCTACGTTGCAGGAGAGAAATGCTTCCTTGGAGGCGGAGAAGACTACCATTGAGTACAGGTCCATCGACCGCGGCCTTTACAACGTGTGGAGGCAGGACCCCAATTTTGATTTCTCTTCTTTTGGTGAGCATGTCGTCGCTTGAGGGGCCATGTGGAGCGCCCATGGTAGGAGGCCCTGAAGTTGCTATCTCATTACCTCTGCCATCCCATAGTAGATGTATGCTTGCTTGAGTCATTGTAATATTGTCGTTCTCACTATTTTTTTTTTGTAACTCTTGTACTGTCTTCGAAACTTTATTTTCAATGTATATACATGTGCTGCTATTTATTTCTTGTTCTACTGCATTTGAGGCCCTTTTAAGCCTGTATGATGGGGTTTGGTTGGTTCCCCTCTTTTATTTACCAGGCTGGAGGTCCTTTGGAGCCCATGTGAAAGGGTTCACTGAGACCTCTTTTGGTGCCTCTTGATTACTTTTATAAGGATATTTTGACCCCTTGGGTCCTAGCTATCCTTTTATATATTCTTGCGCGCGCTTATTATTTTTTTGCGAGAAGCATCCTTCTCGTCGTTATTCATAGTACTATTTTTGCAAGGGTCTCCTTTAGGACCCTTTTTGGCTAGACGGCTTGGTGGCCGCACTAGACTTATTATTGTCGTTACCATCTTTTTTTTTGTAAGTCCCTATGGCCTTCCTTGGTGTTCACAAGGGTAGCTAATCCTTGTGATCCCAGGGGATGCCTTGTAAGGACTTCGTTTAAGGCCCTGGTATAGGGGGTCCCTCTGGGATCCCCCATCAAAGGGTCCTTTTTTAGGGTCACTTCCTCCTGAAGGAGGGCCTTTTTTAGGATCCTCTTGGTAGGGGATCGTTTTTAGGGTCCTCTTGGTAGAGGGTCCCTTTTAGGGGCCTCCTTTTTAGGAGGGCAAGGGGTCCTTTTTAGGATCCTCCGTTAGAGGGCCCTTTTTAGGTTGCCCTTGCTGGCCGCATGTTGTTGCCTCCTGTCCTAGGTAGAGGGTCCCTTTTAGGGGCCTCCTTTTTAGGAGGGCAAGGGGTCCTTTTTAGGATCCTCCGTTAGAGGGCCCTTTTTAGGTTCCCCTTGCTGGTCGCATGTTGTAGCCTCCTGTCCTGCCCCCCAAGTGTTTGGTGAAATTTATTTTGGCAGGCACTTTGGCTGATGCCCGCGAAGTGAAGAAAAATAAGACATGAAGTTGCAAACAGTTTCATTCATAACATGCGGTTTACAACCAACCTTGTAAATTGTGGGGTTACATCTAACTACAAGGTTACCTAGGTAGCCTCTTTGATTCTTACTTACTTAATTTAAAACAACAAGGAACAATCAAAGGACCTCTTGCATTGAGTGCTGAAGCCTCGTTGGTAGCACTTCTTGGGACGATCCGTAACTTGTTGGTCCAACTTGTGTGGGTCTAATTTGTGTGGGTCGCTCCTTCATACACAACCATTGCCATCAGTTCAAATGGTTTGGTGGCTGTGCGGAGGGACATGTTATAACATTCCCTCATTTCCCTCTGCTCCCCTTTCACGCATGCTACTCCCTCGGGGGTCGGGAACTTCATAGCTAGATGATACACAGAAGTTATCGCCTTCAATTCTCTCAGAGAGGGTCTCCCTAATACCGCATTGAAGGCTGAGGCGCAATCCACCACGACAAAGTTGGCCATTACGGTGGTTTGCCTGGGTTGCTCCCCCATGGTGAGGGCTGATTCGATCGCCCCCAGGGGCTGTATCGAATCTCCCGTAAACTCACACAAAGACGTAGTGCAAGGCTTTAGGTGGCGGAGGCTCAACCCCATCTTTCCTAGCGCTAGTTGATACAAGATGTCCACAGAGCTCCCGTTATCCACCAAGATCCGATGTACCGTCATGTTAGCAAGCTTGGAAGTTAGCACCAGGGGGTCATTATGAGGGAAATGCACCCCCTGCGCATCTTCTTCAGTGAAAGTTATTGAGTCATTCTCGCCTTTGAAGCTCTTCGGGGGGCGCTGATCAAAACTTAAAACGCAAGGTGGTGGACTTTGTCTGGCCTCCTTGGCGTACTTGTCTCGCCCTTTCCTCGAATCGCCTCCGACTCCCGGTCCTCCAAAGATGGTCCTGACCTCTCCCTGTACTTCTGGGGCCACCCCTCATGCCCACGGCGGGGACTCTCCTTCTTCTGGCCTTTGGTTCTCCTTACGCATATATCTGCCTAAATGTCCCCTGCGGATGAGCTCCTCGATTTCTACCTTCAAATGGTTGCACTCCGCGGTGGTGTGGCCGATATCCTTGTTATATTGGCAATACTTGCCGGGGTCTCTTTTAGACCGATCCTTTTTTATTGGCGGGGGCCTTTTGAAAGGGACCCGGTTTTTGTTCGTAACGAAAATATCCTCTCTCTCATGGGTGAGGTCCGTGTAAAAGTTGTAGGGGCTCTGTATGCGCTCGTCAGAGCGTTGGTGTTTTCGGGGTTGATCATCCCTCGTTCCCCCATATACACCCTTCTTCTTTGCACTGCCTTGTTTTTCCTGGACAGAAGGTTTCGGGGGCGATGGGCCTTTTCCAGCTTTGAGGTTCTCGTGACCATCCTCCACGCGAACGTACTTTTGCGCATGCTCGTAGAAATCATCCAAGCCTGTGACCTCTCTCTTAAGAATGTTATCCCATAACTTTCTCCCCGGGTGCACTCCAGCTATGATGGCCATTTTCAGCTCTCGGCGGGTCAGTCTCCCTACCTTAGCCGCCTCCATATTGAACTGGTGGATATAGCTCTTCAAACTCTCATTTTCTCCTTGCTTCACATTGGTGAGGCTGGTGCCTGGCATCGTGTAATCTCGCACGGCGTGGTGCTGCTGGAGGAATTCAACAAAAAGTTGCTGCCAAGATCGGATGGACCCCGGTCTAAGCCTCCTGAACCATTTGTAGGCAGGTCCTCTTAAGGTGACAGCGAAGCAATGACATCACGCCCTGCAGCTAATTCCCCTTAGCTTCATCAAGTCATTAAATGTATCTAGATGATATTTTGGATCCGTGTTTCCTTCGTAGGGGGTCATGTGGGGCTCTTTAAAGTTGGCAGGGAGCCTTATGGCCTGGATCTCCCTGATGAAGGGTGAATCATGGTCGAACTCCTCCTCAAAAACTTGACCTCCAGTGGCGGTGACGATCTTGCTTCGTAGGCTCCTCATTTCTGTATCCAAGTCCTACCTCCTCTTGCTTAGAGAGTCCCTCAGAGCGGACGGGCTAAGATTCGCCTTTCCCTTGCCCTCCCGACGCGCCATAGGGGGTGTGGTCCCTTTTCCGACTCTCTTTTTATTGAGCTCCTCTCGTAAATTCGAAGGTGCTCTTTTAGAGGTGACCTCGTCCTTGTTGTGAGGGGCAGCGTTGGTTTATGAGCCTGCTTAGGTGGTTTAGGG
Organism: Humulus lupulus; assembly: GCF_963169125.1. Taxonomy (NCBI): domain Eukaryota; kingdom Viridiplantae; phylum Streptophyta; class Magnoliopsida; order Rosales; family Cannabaceae; genus Humulus; species Humulus lupulus. The sequence goes on along the minus strand of NC_084794.1, from coordinate 74,303,747 downwards.
TTCTCGCGTTGCTTCGCTCGGGGGGTGTTACTGGTAGAGTGTCGGGTTCTCCCATCATCTACTGGTACGGTGGTCTCCACCCTCTCCCAGCCTTTCTCCTTCCTCTTAGGCAAGGTCACGCTCGATTTACCCTGCAACAGGCCATTAAGGACCTCTTGCATGTTCTCCAAGGTGGTCTCCAACCTTTGGTTCTGGCGGTGGAGCTCACGTATTTCCTCTTCATAGAATCGGTATTTCGAACTCGAGCTCACGGAATGGACCCGGGGATGCTTATCATGCCTACGGGTGGAGGGGCCTGGGTCCTTCCGGCCGAAGTTCGGTACCTGCGGTGGTTTTGGGAGAGGGAACTCATTAGCATTTCCCGGTGGTGCTCTTGGAGGACTTTCTCCAGGTGGAGCGACCGGTGACGAGGCCACTCTATCACCTCCGTGAACCTCAGGGTCCTTCAGGAGCTCCACGTCTCCAGTTGGAGGAGGATCCTTCATGGAGGCCTTCAGCTGGACTCCACTCAGGTGGACCTCTACCTCCCGTGGCTCCTTGAGTCGTTTTGAACGTCTCAGCATTTCTTCTTGCAGAAAATAATGGTAGAACAGTTGCTTGGAACTAACGTTCCCACAGATGACGCCAAACTGTTGACGGTGAGAACTCGTCAACTAATTTGAGTTGGAAAAAATTAGCAAGTAAAGATAGTCAATAAAAAATCTGTAGAAATTTAAGTAATAACTCAAGAACAATGACAGAACAACAATGGAGAAATAAATCTTTCATTTACTCTCAAGCACTTGCTACAGTAAATTTTTCAACCCCCTCCCATGTGGGAGAGGGGTCCTTTTTATAGTAGGCTCTGATGGCCTGGGATACATGGTGGCCCAGGAGACCAAGTTGTACATAAGTACTCTGTCAGAAGAGTGGTTTCAGAAGCTGAGGTTGTGCACCCAGTACAAGGGCAGGCGTCAGGAGGATGTCTCCACTACTTGTCCGTACTCATGTTAATGGACTGGGGATAGACATAGTGGCGCAGGTGGTAGTGGTGTCGACTCTCACTCCTGGTCGTAGACATACGGGCCACAACTCTTATTCCAGCACTCCCACTCCCCCACCCGGTACGGGTGTCCGTACTCGACGTACAGGTTCTTAGCGGCCGTACCCAGTACTAGATCGTACCAGTAGGTTCCATTCGATTCGTACTAAAGCCTCTGAGCATTGGGGTCTGAAGGTATAGGGAATGGGACCCTTGGTGCGTGTAATGGTCGCGGCTGAGTGCAAGGCGGGGCGATGACGGGTCCACACCTGGGCACGGGCCTTGCTTGCAAGGCGCTTGGACGCCGGGCCTCGCGTGGCCGAGGCTGAGCATGAGAAAGGCCTCACGTGCATGGCCGAGATGGGCCTCGCATGGGCGAGGTGCGAAGCTGAGACGGGCCTCGCGCGCATGGCTGAGGGTGGCCTCGCGTGGGCATGGTGCGACGCCGAGAAGGGCCTCGCGTGGGCGAGGCGCGACGCTGAGACGGGCCTCGCGTGCATGGCCGAGGGTGGCCTCGCGTGGGCGTGGCGTGACGCCGGGACAGGCCTTGCATGGGCGTGGTGCGACGCCGAGAAGGGCCTCGCATGGGCGAGGCGCGACGCTGAGACGGGCCTCGCGTGCATGGCCGAGGGTGGCCTCGTGTGGGCGTGCTGAGAGGGAAACGGGGCCTCACGCCTGGGCATGTCTGAGCGCGTCTTGGATCTTTTATGGGCGCGGAATATTGAGCGTCCACATATATATATGCCCATAACAGGCCAAATTACGAAAGTTTCCCTTCTAATAAGAATTGGGCCCACATGCATATTTAATACCCCTAAACATGCACACTAGTTATATTATCATATAATTCACATAATCAAATATATCGAATAAACATATAACTCCATATATTGCCATCCTGGCCCCCTAATCAAGGCCCTTAGCCTTATTAGGTAATTTTTGGGACATTACATGTGTGGTCTAAGACGGTCCTAGTGAGCGGATTAGCGTAATAATCACAACGGGGTCAAATACTCGGCTCGAGGTGAGCCTAGGGTTATTTTTGGGTATGAGGTGTGTATTTAGGGTTGATTGGGTAACGGGTATTTATTTAGTAGTTAGTTGGGTATGTCGAGATTAAATGGGAATTTATAGGAATACTCGAGGAATTAGCAGGAATGAGGCAAATGACGAGTTTTCCCTTGGAGGCGTTAAAGGGCTAAGGATAAGCATAGGGGAATTTCGGTCATTCTCAAATCCAAAGGATAGACTTCGTTGGACTTAATCTCAATAGAACAGTTAGGAAAGAAGAGGAACACTCTCACTTTCTCTCTCTACTTAGCTCATTCCCTCTCCCTTTGTGTGCTTGCAGGCTTAGGGAAACTCTTGGGTAATTGGCTCAAGAATTGAGGAACTTGAAGCTTGAAGTGTTTGGGAATTAGCTCAGGGTCAGATTCTCAGTTGAGGTACGGGTTTTATTCTAATTTTTGTTGATTTCATGTTGTAATTTAGGGGTTTTCTTGAGGTTTAAGCCTTGGACTGACTTTGGATTTCGATGAGACTATGGTGTATTTTTTTGGGGTTGTTGTACTGATCATGTTGCCTTGATATTGATTCTAGACGCAATTCTAGGTTTGGGTGTTGGTTAGGATGAATTTTTGTAAGTTTAGCTCGAGAAAACGCAATAGAATTCTGGGTTTTGGAGCTCAAGTCGTGTCGTTGTTCTTCAGGCGATGCGGTCCGTGTGCGTGAGAGGGCTCTGAAGGGTGTCTAAAATTGCCCAAGTGTTGTGGCGCAGGTTGGGGCACGTTATGGCCCGTGTTCCCCAAGTGAGAGACTTGAGCTCTCTGACTTGTAGAGGGTCGCGACGCCCAGAGGAGGGTCGCGACTCAAATAGAAAATAGTGGCCAATTAGGGGTTTTGGGCTTGAGACCTCAAACTTAGGGGCTCAAGAAGAATCCTACTACTTGGTTTAGTAGAATTTGAGGTCCGAGAGGCTAGTATATTATTTCGAAGGCTTCTAATCAATTTATATTATGATGGTTATTTATTATCACGTTGTGACTAGGTTTTACCGCTAAGGCTTGGGTTAGGGATCGTGCTCGGGATTGCACGTTGAGCAGGGCATGGCCTAATTATTTATGTTTAGTTTTATGTATGAATGTTTACAATTATTATGCCATGTTTGTGTGTTTATGACTAATCGGTGAAGGCCGGGTTCGACGAAGACCGGGTTCGGCAAAGGCCGGGTTCGGTAAGGGTCAGGATCGGCAAGGGCCGGAAACGACAATATGCATGCTCACTGCAGGCCTCCATGGCATGACCATCTAGGGTGTTGTACTCACTCGCTCAGTTAAGATTGTGAACTTGGTGCCTGGTAGTGCACCTTGATCGACTTAGGCCAATGTTGTTAATTGCCTGTTATATCTATTTAAGTTATGTGTTTACTGAAATAAACTGTTATATGCTATGTTTGTGGAGTTTTCTTACTGGGCCATGGCTCACGGGTTCTCTATGGTGCAGGTAAGGGAAAAAGAAAGGCCGACCAAGCATGAGTTGGAGGGCATGGAGCGGTGCGTACGTGTTTGGCCTACTTGGTCGCCACGGCTAAGGTAGTTTGGGGAACTCTATGCAAACGACCGATTTTCTCGCCTAGGTCGACTGTATAATAACTTTTGAGTTGTAATTATGTATTAAACAATGTCTTAACACTTTTATAATCTTAATGAATGTCCAAACATTTTCTATTAAATTTTCATTAATTGAGTATTCACTTTAATTTAATCACACTTTTTATCTAAAACCTAGATTAGTGAGCTAATGGCACATTTTAAAATCACACGGTAACAACTCTAGGGTATTAGGGCATTACAACTTAGTATCAGAGAATGCCAAGGTTTATGGTTCCTGGAGATTGACCGAGCATGAATGCTCACTTTTAGAGACAAGCTCTACTCGGGATTGGTCGGTATTAAGTGAAATATATGTTTAATTGCCTATCTGAATTGCCCTGTTTTCCTGATTGGCATGTATAGAGCATGATGAATATATATAATACCAAGGCATGGCCCATTTGACTGTTATATGATTATGTTGTGTGTGCATTGTGCCGGTTGTTTTGTGTGTTTGATTGGTTGAATTGGGAGGTGGTTTTCTTTGGATGTTGTTATCGTGCCTGATGTGCGACGTCATTGAATGTAGGCATATTGAAGTTATGCCTCAATGATCTATTAGATTTCACAAAAATATGGACAAAGATAACGACCAGAGTCAAGACCTTCCACCTACCCCCACAGAACTGGCTGTAGATGTTTGCAGAAATGCAAGCCAGACTTCAGAGAAGTAAAGATGAACTCTGAGAGTTGAGATAGCAGGCCTCTCCTCGAGATGTTGTGTTACTGGCCCCACAGGCTGTTGCACTAGTACAAGCTCATCCTATGATGGAGTATAGGTGGGAGCCTTTGTATGAGAGGTTTAGAAAGCAGCACCCTCCCACATTTGAGGGCGGTCCAGATCCACTATGAGCAGATCAATGGATGAATATGATTTCTTCCATATTTGATTTCATGAGAGTGGAAGGAAATGAGAGGGTTTCTTGTGCCAGCTATATGCTAAGGGATGACGCTCGCATCTGGAGGGAAGTTGCGTCTTAGAGGAGGGATGTGACTATTATGACCTGGGATGAGTTCAAGGATGTTTTCAATGAGAAATACTACAGTGTTGTCATTCGATCTGCAAAGGTGGATGAATTCACCAATTTAACTCAGAGCAGGATGATAGTAATTGAGTATGCTTTGAAGTTCGACCGATTGGCTAAGTTCGCGCTAGACTTGGTGTCTACTGATGTGGCAAGGAGAGACCAATTTGTGCGAGGGTTGAATGTGGTGATAGCCCGTGATGTTAAAATAACAATAGATTCGAGGACTACCACTTATGCTCAGGTAGTGGAAAAAGCCTTTACTGCTGAGGGTGTCGAATATCATATATGGAAGGAAGGCACTGCAATGCGTGATGCTCGGAGGATAGTGCCTCCATTCACTAGTTCTGGCTGAGGTAGTTTCCCCAGTGAGCAGAAGAGAAAGGCTCTGAATTCTTGTTCCTCTTGGTCCAAATAGGAGGGCACAAGGTGCCTTTGGTGGTCTTCAGGGTGGGGGAGAGAACAGGAGAAACTTCCCAGAGTGTCCAAGGTGCAAGCAACGACATCTAGGGGAATGTAGAGTTAGAGCATGCTTCATCTATGGGAGTGTCAGACACTTAAGGAAGGACTGTCGAGAAGCTGGAAAAGAAGAACCAAAGAGGAGCGACAGCCTCACTCCTGCCAGAGTGTTCACCTTGACGCAGAATGAGGTTGAGGCTAGTCCCTCGGTCGTGACAGGTCATATTTATAGTGCTGGTTCTTCATTTACTGCATTGATTGATTCAGGAGCTACTCATTCGTTTGTATCTGCTAGGGTGATGGACCGTTTATGTAAGCCTTGTGTTTTGTCTGCTAGTGGATTTAGGAATTTTTTGCCAACTGGGGAACTGGTAGTCTCTAGGAGGTGGGTTAGAGCATTATCAATGAAGATAGATAGTAGGAAGTTGTCTGTGGATCTGATTGAACAGGAGATAAAAGATTTTGATATGATCTTGGGGATGGATTGGTTGGCAGAGTATGAGGTGAAGATAGACTGAAAGCAATTGATGGTAACTTTTCAGCCCGAAGAAAATGAACCTTTTGTGTTTATGGGGACGGTGAGTAGACCACGGGTACCTATGATCTCTGCATTGAAATCTAGAGACCTATTGCAAGAAGGTTGCATTGGATTCCTAGCAAACCTAGTGGATACCTCGAAGGTCATTTCAGTTAGACTAGGTGAGACTAGGTTGGTGTGTGAGTTTCCTGATGTATTTCTAGTAGACTTGCCAGGATTTTCACCATAACGAGAGATCAAATTTTTCATAGAGTTGGCACCAGGAGCAGAACTAGTATCGAGGACACCTTATAGAATGGCGCCAGCAGAGTTAAAGGAACTGAAGAATCAGCTGCAGGAATTACTGGATCTAGGATTCATTAGACCCAGCTTTTCCCCATGGGGTGCTCTAGTGATGTTTGTGAAGAAGAATGATGGGTCCTTAAGAATGTGCATTGATCACCGACAGCTGAATAAGCTGACCATTAAGAATAAGTACCCACTGCCCAGGATCGACGATTTGTTTGATCAGCTACAAGGGAAGACGGTGTTCTCTAAGACCGACCTTCGATCTAGCTACCATAAGTTGAGGATTAGGGAGGAGGACATACCAAAGACCGCGTTCTGTATGAGGTATGTACACTATGAATTCTTGGTCATGTCTTTTGGATTAACAATTTCCCCAACAACATTCATGGATTTGATGAATATGGTCTTCAGGGATTACTTGGATAAGTATGTGATCGTATTCATTGATGATATACTGGTGTACTCCCAATCAGAGGTAGAACACGAGCATCATCTTCGTTTGGTACTATAGCAGCTGAGGGAGCATAAGCTATATGCTAAGTTCAGTAAATGTGAATTTTTGTTCCCCTAAGTAACGTTTTTCGGCCATATTGTGAGTAAGAAGGGGATTTTGGTGGACCCAACCGAGTAGTGTACTAGAGGTTAGAAGCTTTTTGGGTTTGGCAGGGTATTATTGGAGATTTTGAAGGATTCTCTAGAATAGCCACACCAGTGACTGAACTAACGCATAAGAAGACCAAGTATGTCTGGACAGATAGATGTGAGAACAGTTTCAAGGAGTTAAATCGACGATTGATTACCGCTCCGGTACTGAGTCTTCCATCAGGGAAGGAAAAGTTTGTGGTCTACTGCAACTCTTTGAGGTAGGTTTTGGGTTGTGTATTGATGCAAGTTGGGAAGGTGATAGCCTACACGTCTAGACAGCTGAAGGAGTATGAACAGAGATACCCCATTCATAATCTGGAGTTGCAGCGGTGGTATTCGCACTGAAGGTATGGAGGCATTACTTGTATGGAAAAAATTACGAAATATACATTGACCATAAAAGTTTGAAGCATTTCTTCACTCAAAAGGATTTGAATATGCGCCTAAGGTGTTGGCTAGGGTAGTTTGAGGAACAATGTGCAAACGACCTATTTTGTCGCCTAGGTTTATTCTATAATAACTTTTGAGTTGTAATTATGTTTTAAACAATGTTTTGGGATCCCAATGTAACACTTTTATAATCTTAACGAACGTCCAAATCTTTTCTAGTAAAGTTTCATTAAATGAGTCTTTACTTTAATTTAATCACACCTTTTGATGTAAAACCTCGATCAGCGAGCTAATGACACATTTTAAAATCACATGGTAACAACTCTAGGGTAGTAGGGCGTTACAGTGGCTCCATGAAATTCAGCTTCTTGGAAGTAGTTCATCATATTGATAAAGTGACATCACTAGTGCTAAGCTGGCATTAGCATACTTCTTAGTTAAATAGAGATAGTTCTCAATTAATAAAAAGTTTATAACTTTTCATTAACTACCTACCTATTCGACCAAAGTAATGAAATCCTATTATTTCTTACTTTATAAGCTAGACCCACAATTTTTATTATAATAAACTTTGTTCTTAATAGTCGCCGTAAGGATGAGTCTATAAGAGTTTAGGTCTGTAATCATCTATTCTAAAAAAAAATTAACCTTGTTGTGGACCTAGTGAACACCTTTCATAGGGAGATGAAATTAAAAGCTCATTATATAAATTTACTTTCTAGTATTTTACTCTAGAAAACTATTAAACTAGGTTTGCCAAATTATTAAAAAAACAATCAATAAACCGTAATATATAAATTTCTAGTGATTTTATAACTTATTTAACACTAGGCTTGCCAAATTATTAAAATAACCAATAAACCTTACGTTATAAAATTCTATTATTTCTAAAATACCCATATAAATCCAATTTAAATAAATAAAAGTAATATGTATTTAATTAATTAATTATGACCATCTAAAAAAATTTACCTAATACGATCAAGTCTAACTTAGGTAAATGTGTAGAGTCCAAGAACTTTACTTAGCTAGTTAGATAGTAGTAGTAATAGTAATAGCTAATAGTAGTTATGGTATGTTTATTACTGTGGATTTTGGTTCAAGTCGGGACTTAGTTGGACACTCGTAGTAACACTTATAGATTTTATAAGTTTAACCTATAGTTTAAGAATATTAATTATAACCTAAGGTTTGATTAATATGACTGATTATGAAGATGATATTTATTATACTATAAGGTTTAGATAGACCCAATAAGATAATGACACTTGTCATGTGTATGTTTAATGAGAAATTAAGTATTTTTGAGGAATAGTTTATTAAGAGTAATATTTGAAAATCCCAGAGTCTCCCAACAGCTTTCAAATCGTTATAGGACTCAGTCAAAGTTGTTTACTCAATTCAAATTAGGCTAAAAAAGTGTAATTACGTGTATAATATTTCAACGTATGTTGATATATCGCAGCTCTAGGGGGCAATATATCGCCACACGGGGATACGAAAAACACGTAACTTCGCACGACCATTTTGACAAGCCTCGAGAATATAAGCCCAGGCGATATATCGGCTCTAGGGCTATATTTTCAAATGATTTTGAAACCGAGCTCATTTTATTCCATAAACCTCTTGATAAGCCAGAATCTTTTTGACCGAGTCTTCAGCCTCTGTTGGACGATTATTCAAATGTTTTTCAATTAAAAAGCCAATATTTTATTCAAGCTAAATGAAGATCTTTTCATTCTTGAACTCTATAAATAGGACCTAGTACCCAGCCATTTATTTCATTCTTCAAGCTGAGTTCAAAGTCTACAAGCTGCTAGGTTTACTTTTGAGTGTTAAACACTTGGGTTGGGGTTATAAGCTTTATAATTGTAAGCTTATCAAACAAGTAAGGTTCATAGTGTGTTTATCATTATCAGGGTGTAGTTCAAGTATAGCAATTTCAAAGGTATTCCTATTCTTAGTTCCAATCTGTATTGTTTCACTAGATCTTATAGTTTTTCTCTACTCAAATCCTAACTCAGTTTTCTCTATTCTTGGTTAGGCATCTAAGTTCTTTGAACTTGAGGTTTCTTGTCGGTAAGTATATTCTCGGTGGTTTTTAGTTCATTCTTTTTCCTCTCTTTCTTTTAGAATACTCACCTTTCTATTAATGGTTTTTAGGAGTGTTCCAAAATCCAGACCTTGTTCTCACATCCCGGTTTTTGGTAAGGAAATAGGATAGTTCCTATGTGATATGTGCTATGTTTATAATATGTTATGATTATGCTATGGTATGATTTATATGTTATGATATATGTATGTTTTGGGGCTTATAGTTGTTATATCACAAACCCTAACACTTTTATGTTTTGGGCTTATAGTTGTGATATAGAAAACCCCAACACTTTTACATTTTTGGGGCTTATAGTTGCTTAACTAGCAAACCTCATTGTAGTTTGAGGCTTATAGTTGCTTAGTTAGCAAACCCCAATAGTTACCATGTACATGGGTTAGAATTATGATATATGTGTTATAGGATATGATATATGTTTATAGTTTATGTGTATAATTATGTTTCATGCTTGTAGTAGATTTTCCTTGCTGGGCATTAGGCTCATTCCTTTATGTTTTATATGTGTAGGAAAATAGATATGGTGGCGGGAAGATTATTGGAGGCTTGGGAATGTGTATTGAGGAAGAATGGATTCGGTGGACTGCGTGAACGATTCGAGGATGAAGTTGTTTTTAGTCAATTCAATCATATTTTCTATGTATTTTTCCGCATCTGAGTTGTAACAAATTTTAAGATTTAAGTCATGTTCTATTTTATTTTTCAAAACAATGGGATCCCATATCCTACTCTGAATTTTATGTTAACCTTTGTTTTACAGTTTTAATAAAGTTATGGTTATTTCATATGTATGTTTTCTTAAGATTAGTGTCTGTGTATAGTAGTAATTTTTGATGGTACAAGGTCTAGAATAGTTGGGTCATTACAGCTGGTATCAGAGAAACTGTTCATTCGCATGAAGTTCTCCTCGATACACACACTCGCTCTGAATCTGACTGCCAAGTAAGTGTTTATGGTTACAGATATTATGTTTATATGTATAGTTAACGATTTTAGCCCTTATATTTCAGTTAAGAATGAACAGAGCATTAACTTATGAGGATATCCGAGCCATTAAGGCCTTAAAAGGAATTAGAGAACCGAGAAACACCGTAGAAGTGCTAGAAAGAATCAGTTGGAGGCTACTATTGTTCCACAGAGAAATAGGTCACCTCCAAGAATCTAAGCAGATCATGATGAGAGCAACGAAGCAATACATTTTAGTAATTAGACTACTTAGAGATTATCATACTGTAATTGCAGCCTTAGAGGTTATATGGGAAACAATGGATGATGAAGATGAATTGTCGGTAGCAATGAGATATTATTTTCTCTTACTTAGGTTCACTTCAAAAATGGAATTTCAGTTTACAAATGAGCAAAAGCATATAATTTTTATGAACCTTCCTCGAGGGCATTTTGAGGCACATGATAATGAGGACTATGAGGAGTTAAATGATGATATGCTAGATGAAGGATCGGATATAGAAGATCCCGATTTTTAGAATAAATAGTTTCATTGTTTGTTTTAATTTATTATTTGTTTTCTTTTATGGTTGTAAATAGTGAAAAACTTTTTTTTCCAAATTAATATCATGGTTATTTTGTTATCATGTATGAGTTTGATTTTCTTTTGCAATCATAATAAATAATAAATTTAATAAATAATGACTAAGTTCGGTGAGGGTGGATACAAGTCAATGAACCAAGTTCCTATATTGAGAGTTAGGGAGCCATAGTAGTGGGAACGATTTTACTGATCCCAGCCCTCCCTCAATATGGTTAACTTTGGAACAAAGATGAGTTTCGAGCCTGATAATTAAGTCATATAGGATGATTAGAAACAGACTTAGAAAATAAAGATGGCTTATTTTTCTAATTATAGAAACCCACTCTAATAATAAAGAAGTCTTATATAATTTTCATAAGAAGTCATAATTAATAGGTCCGAGTTATATTTGTTTAGATTAAGTTTTTGCCTTAGAGCATATTAGGGTAAAGTTCTGACATGTTTCTCTCAACTGTTAGAACTCTGCTGCGATGTCCTTCCGAAGATCTGCTTGCACCAACGGAAACGCCTCCAACGCTGCTTCGGTGAACAATGAAGCCCCTCCGGTTCGTAGAAGGGGAGTGTGTGCTGCTTCCAGCCGCAATGCACCGCCGACACCGCCAGTTGACAACGCTACGGAGATCACCGGACTGCGACAACAAGTCGAGGAACTGTTGTAGCAACAGCGACAACAGGCTCAGCCTCAGACTCAGCCTCCACCTCCGCCGCAACCACAGCCACAACAAATGGCCTCAGCACCCCCAACAAGTTGGTCCATATGGGGGATGGCCAGTGGCAAACTATGCGCCATATCTAGTTCAGCATATGGAGCCAATTTATGAGCGGTTCTGTAAGCAACACTCTCCAAACTTTGAAGGGACTACAGACCCCTTCGAGGCAAAAGAGTGGCTAAGAAACATGGATCCAATCTTGACACACATGAACCTTAGCAACGCGGACCGCGTATCCTGCATTTCATCTTTGCTCAAGAAGGATGCCAGGATATGGTGGGACTTAGTCCAGCAGATGCATGATGTTGTCACTATGACTTGGACCCGATTTGTGGAGCTGTTCCACAAAAAGTACTATAATTCAGTTGTACTCGCTTCAAGAGTTGAGGACTTCATTGGGCTGAAGAAAGAGAGTGTATCAGTGGCAGAGTATACTCGAAAGTTTGACCGATTAGCTAAATTCGCACCAGAAATGGTTCCAACTGAATATCTGAGGGTGTCTAAGTTCGTTAGAGGACTTCAACCGAAGATCGAGCTAGGCGTTAAGTTAGCAAACCCAGGAAACACTACTTATGTCGATGTTCTAGAGATGTCAATAGAAGTAGAAAGGTTGCAGGCTAATGTTAGTAAAGAAGAAGCCAGTATGCCTGAGCCTAGACAGCAAAATCAACCTCAGACTAGTCGAAACAACAACCACCACAACAACAGCAATCAGTCCAGCAACAACGATAATGGTCAGAAAAGAAAGCATCTTGACAATAAATAGTCCAACATCGATAAAAGGGCACGGACAAATAATGGAGGTAACAAGTCGGGTTATGTAGAATACCCGGCATGTGCTAAGTGCCAAAGGAAACATCTTGGGGAATGTCGGGCAAGCACCAAAGGATGTTACAACTGTGGTCAAGAGGGACACCTAAAGAAAGAATGTTATCAGCTCAAGACAGAAGGGAAAAAGGAAGATAAGATGGTTCCTACCAGGGTTTTTTCCTTAACCCAAGGAGAGGCTGATGCTAGCAATAAGGTGGCCACATGTTGGGTTTCTTTCCTCAATAATATATGTTCTATATTATTTGATTTGGGAGCCGATTCGTATATCTCGTTAGGAATGATAGAAAAACTAGACAAACCTTGTGAAAGATTTAGAACTAGGTTTGTAACCGAGTTGCCTTCGGGCAAAGTAGTTCCATCATGTCGGATAGTACGAGGCATACCAATCAAGATTGAGGACGTGGAATTAGAAGGAGGCCTGATAGAATTGGAGATCAATGACTTCGACATGATACTAGGCATGGACTGGCTAGCACGGCATGGCGCAACCATCAACTGTAAACACAAGAAAGTGACGTTCGGGACTCCTGACGGCCAGAGATTATGTTTCATGGGACAAGTTTCAGAATTACGCACACCGCTAATATCATCTCTCAAAGCTCAAAGGATGATAGAAAAAGGATGTCAAGCGTTCTTAGCCAGCATCACAGACGTAGTATAGGAAACACCGCTTAAAGTTGGAGACGTCCGTATTGTAAGAGAATTCCCAGAGGTATTTCTCGATGACTTACCAGGGTTGCCGCCAACTCGGGAAATTGACTTCACAATAGAATTAGTATTGAGCACTGAGCCTATCTCCAAGGAACCATACCGGATGGCACCTACAGAACTCAAGGAGTTAAAGACGCAGCTACAAGAACTCCTAGATTTGGGTTTCATTAGACCAAGCCATTCGCCATGGGGAGCACTGGTGCTATTCGTGAAGAAAAAGGATGGAAGCATGCGAATGTGCATAGACTACCGCGAGCTGAATAAGGTAACGATTAAGAATAAGTACTTGCTACCCCGAATTGACGACTTATTTGATCAACTCCGAGGTGCGACCATATTTTCAATGATTGATTTACGATCCGGGTACCATCAGCTCAAGGTGTGGGGAGAAGATATTCCTAAGACAACTTTTAGGACTCGTTATGGGCATTATGAGTTCTTAGTTATGTGTTTTGGTCTTACCAACGCTCCAGCCGCGTTTATGGACTTGATGAATAGGGTCTTCAAGGACTACTTAGATAAATTCACCGTAGTGTTCATCGATGACATCTTAGTATACTCCAAGGATGAAGTAGAGCATGAGGAACATTTGAGGTTAATCCTATCGCGACTAAAGGAGCATCAACTCTACGCCAAGTTCAAGAAATGTGAGTTTTGGCTTTCGCAAGTGGCGTTCCTCGGGCACATTATATCCAAGGATGGAGTTACAGTAGACCCATCAAAGGTAGAGGCTGTGAAGGATTGCCCAAGACCGAAGAATGCATCCGAAGTAAGAAGCTTTATGGGATTAGCAAGTTATTATACGAGGTTCGTAGAGGGCTTTTCTAAGATAGCCACTCCGCTCACCAACCTGACCCGAAAACAGCAAAGATTTAACTGGAATGATAGATGTGAAGAAAGCTTCCAGTTGCTTAAGGACAAGTTGTGCTCAGCACCAGTACTCTGTGTACCGAGACCCAACGACAAGTTTGTAGTTTATTGCGAGGCGTCGAAGTAAGGGTTGGGTTGCGTGCTGATGCAGAATGACAAGGTGATAGCCTACGCCTCACGACAGCTGAAGGAGTACGAGCAACGCTACCCAACTCATGATATGGAGTTGGCAGCGGTGGTCTTTGCATTGAAAATCTGGCACCATTATCTTTATGGAGAATGGTGCAAGATTTATACAGACCACAAAAGTTTTAAATACTTTTTCACTCAGAAGGAGCTTAACATGAGGCAGCGTAGGTGGTTAGAGCTAGTGAAGGATTACGACTGTGAAATCTTATACCACCCAGGAAAGGCAAACGTAGCTGCGATGCACTAAGTAGGAAGAATTACGGAAGTTTAGCAGCACTAGCCGGAATAGTAAAGCCACTGCAGCAGGAGCTGATCAATGCCGGAATAGAAGTAGTTTTTGGCAAGCTAGCTAACTTGTCTATCCATTAAATCTGCTACAAGATATACGGATTGGGCAAGGGCGTGACGACACACTAGTGACACATATGGATACAGTCAGAGAAGGCAAGACCAAATACTTCTCAATATCTGGTCAAGGGTTATTGAGATATAAGGATCGGGTATGCGTGCCGAATGATCAAAGGATTAAGATGACGATTCTAGAAGAAGCGCACAATACACCGTACTCAGTTCACCTAGGGTCAACCAAGATGACACACGACATCAAGGCAATGTATTGGTGGCTAGGGATGAAGAAGGACATAGCGAAATTTGTGTCTAAGTGCCTAGTATGCCAGCAAGTGAAAGCAGAACATCAGCGGCCTGCAGGCTTATTGCAACCACTTAGCATACCAGAATGGAAGTGGGATGATATAGCTATGGACTTCGTGACGAGTTTGCCGCGAACAAGTAGGCAGCATGATTCGGCTTGGGTAGAAATAGATAGACTAACCAAGTTCGCTCATTTCCTTCCTGTTAAGACTTCATACATGGCAGACCAATACGCAGACATCTATATCCAAGAGATAGTAAGGTTGCACGGAATCCCCAAGATAATAGTGTCGGATAGAGGATCGGTGTTTACATCGAGATTTTGGGGAAGTTTACAGCAATCCATGGGTACTAAGTTAAGTCTTAGTACAGCTTTTCATCCTCAGACAGACGGTCAGTCCGAGCATACAATACAGATTTTAGAAGATATGCTACGCACTTGTGTACTTGATTTCAGAGGATCATGGAATAAGTACTTGTCGCTGATAGAATTCTCCTACAATAATAGCTACCATTCAACGATCGAGATGGCACTTATGAATTACTTTATGGAAGAAGGTGTCGATCGCCGCTACCATGGGACGAGGTAGGAGAAAGGCAGCTTCTCGGTCCTGAAGCTATTAGAAAAGCTCAAGAAGCAGTAGCGCTAATTAGAAAAGCTATGCGGATGCCAAGCGACACGATGTGGAATTCAAGGTCAGAGATCAAGTCTTCCTGAATATATCTCCTATGAAAGGCGTAAAGCGGTTTGGGAAGAAAGGCAAGCTTAGTCCCCGATTTATAGGTCCTTTTGAGATATTGGACAAAGTGGGAGCAGTTGCTTATCGACTAGCCCTACCGCCAACCCTAGCAGATAGTCACAATGTGTTCCACATCTCAATGCTACACAAGTATGTGTCAGACCCATCTCACGTCCTCAAGTACGATACTATAGCACTCTAGAAAGACTTGAGTTACGAGGAACGACCGATTAGCATCCTAGATAGAGGGATGAAGCAGTGACGGTACAAGAATACTCCGATAGTCAAAGTCCTATGGAGTAATAGTTCTGAACAAGAGGCAACGTGGGAGTTGGAGGAGGACATGCAAGGCCGGTATCCAGAATTATTTGGTAAGTAAATTTCGAGGACGAAATTCTTTTTGGTAGGGGAGAATTGTAGAGTCCAAGAACTTTACTTAGCTAGTTAGATAGTAGTAATAGTAATAGCTAGTAGTAGTTATGGTATGTTTATTACTGTGGATTTTGGTTCAAGCCGGGACTTAGTTGGACACTCGTAGTAACACTTATAGATTTTATAAGTTTAACCTATAGTTTAAGAATATTAATTATAACCTAAGGTTTGATTAATATGACTGATTATGAAGATGATATTTATTATACTATAAGGTTTAGATAGACCCAATAAGATAATGAAACTTGTCATGTGTATGTTTAATGAGAAATTAAGTTTTTTTGAGGAATAGTTTATTAAGAGTAATATTTGAAAATCCCAAAGTCTTCCAGCAGCTTTGAAATCGTTATAGGACTCAGTCAAAGTTGTTTACTCAATTCAAATTAGGCTGAAAAAGTGTAATTACGTGTATAATATTTCAACGTATGCCGATATATCGCAGCTCTAGGGGGCGATATATCGCCACACGAGGATACGAAAAATACGTAACTTCGCACGACCATTTCGACAAGCCTCGCGAATATGAGCCCAGGCGATATATCGCCTATGGTAGGCGATATATCGACTCTAGGGCTATATTTTCAAATGATTTTGAAACTGAACTCATTTTATTCCATAAACCTCTTGATAAGCCAGAATCTTTTTGACTGAGTCTTCAGCCTCTGCTGAACGATTATTCAAATGTTTTTCAAATAAAAAGCCATTATTTTATTCAAGCTAAATGAAGATCTTTTCATTCTTGAACTCTATAAATAAGACCTAGTACCCAACCATTTATTTCATTCTTCAAGCTGAGTTCAGAGCCTACAAGCTGCTAGGTTTACTTTAGAGTGTTAAACACTTAGGTTTGGGTTATAAGCTTTATCATTATAAGTTTATCAAACACTTGGGAAGTAAGGTTCATAGTGTGTTTATCATTATCAAGGTGTAGTTCGGGTATAGCAATTTCAAAGGTATTCCTATTCTTAGTTCATTTTTGAATTGTTTCATTAGATCTTATAGTTTTTCTCTACTCAAATCCTAACTCAGTCTTCTCTATTCTTGGTTAGGCATCTAAGTTCTTTGAACTTGAGGTTTCTTGTCAGTAAGTATATTCTCGGTGGTTTTTAGTTCATTCATTTTCATCTCTTTCTTTTAGAATACTCACATTTCTATTAATGGTTTTTAGGAGTGTTCCAAAATCCCAACCTTGTTCTCACATCCCGATTTTTGGTAAGGAAATAGGATAGTTCCTATGTGATATGTGCTATGTTTATAATATGTTATGATTATGCTATGGTATGATTTATATGTTATGATATATGTATGTTTTGGGGCTTATAGTTGTTATATCACAAACCCTAACACTTTTATGTTTTGGGCTTATAGTTGTGATATAGAAAACCCCAACACTTTTATGTTTTTTGGGGCTTATAGTTGCTTAACTAGCAAACCTCATTGTAGTTTGAGGCTTATAGTTGCTTAGTTAGTAAACCCCAATAGTTACCATGTACATGGGTTAGAATTATGATATATGTGTTATAGTATATGATATATGTTCATAGTTTATGTGTATAGTTATGTTTCATGCTTGTAGTAGATTTTCCTTGCTGGGCATTAAGCTCATTCCTTTATGTTTTATATGTGCAGGAAAATAGATATGGCAGCGGGAAGATTCTTGGAGGCTTGAGAATGTGTATTGAGGAAGAATGGATTCGGTGGACTGCGTGAACGATTCGAGGATGAAGTTGGTTTTAGTCATTTCAATCATATTTTCTAATAATGAGTCATCACTATAATCTTATCATCTAAGCTCAAATGCAAAAAATGACACAAATAGTGATGCATGGCATGTTATTAATTGCATGACCATTTATTTATTTCCAAAAATATATAAAAAAATTCTAAAACGTTATAATCAACTCCCAAACAAGATTTTTAACAATAAAATCTGAATACATTAATTAATTAAATTAATATAATTATTTATTGTTCTAAAAAATAGATATTTTCAATTTCAAAAAAAATATATTTTAAATATTTCCAACACAAAAATTAATAAAATCAATTATTAATTTGTTTTTGAAAAATAATTTAGATATTTTGAAAAAAAATCACAATTTTAAACAAAAATATCTAAAAAATTCATTGTTTTAATTTAATACCAATTTCGAAATTGATTGAATTTAAATAATAATTTTAAAATTTAATAAATATCAATTTCAATTTAGTCAAAAACAAACGTTGTGTATAGATCTAAAACACATTTTGCTCAGATTTTATAGCTCTAATTAAGCAAATAAAACACTGTTATACCCAGATTTCGAGCTATGTTAAATGTGACCTCGAAAGTTGGATTCGCAACGAATGGACTCGTAAAGTTTGAAGTATGCTCCAGGACTAAATATCGAGCCTGCAAGACTGAGACGAACTCGAATGCGGTGGCCTCGAAATATTCACAATCTCGAAGGATAGCTCCCGAGACGCATCTATCCTCAGAGAAGACTTCGAACCAAGGGTGCCGAGCCTGACACGCGTGCGACCTCGAAGCCATGTGACCTCGGGAGATGTCATTAGCTCGAAAGTTGAGGAGAAACCTGGGAGATTAAGGCCTTGGAGATATATGATAATGACTTTGAATATCTATAAGAGTTGTTTATAAGGGGCATGTTTTGCACTTATTATTGTAAATCCCATAAAATCATGGGATATTATTCGATTAGTTATATGCCCCCTGGTCTTCAGGGGACGTTTCCTTTTATATCGGATCGAAGGCATTTAAAGTCATTTATTTTATTTACACCAAAAAGAGTAACTACCCAAAATATGTGGGATAGTATTCTGCCTCCTTCTCTATAAATAGAGAAGTCGTGCACCATTGTAAAGGACCGAAATTCTGAACTTGGAGAGAAAACTCTGTAGAATTCATGCTTAAGAATTTTCAGAGATAATCTTGAGTTTAATAACAGAGACTTGTGGACTAGGCAGATTTAACTGCTGAACCACGTAAAAAATCGTGCTTTATATTGTCTTATTTTAATTGGCCATTACTAGTAATTGTTTACGTGCTCTTCTTTCACTGTTGACGAAAAACGGCGTCAACAGTTTGGTGCTTTCATTGAGAGCCTTAAGCATTCATCCCTGAAAATTGATGGCCACTAACAATCAGAACACACCTGAAGAAAATTATCCAAGACGTCTTGGAAAACAGCCAATGGAGAACCCGGATGTTGAAGAGAGAAGTGGGTCTTCTGATTCCCAGGGACCACCTCCTCCACCAAGGGATGAGGATATGTATTACAATCCTAAGCGGTATGTTCCTATTGTAGAACTTGAAAACTGGCAATTGAAGCAGCTGTTAGCAGAGGCCCACAAGCGGAATGAGGAGTTGACAAGGATAGCCGTAGAGGCGCAGGTGGCTCAGCCCCTGCCTCTGCGCGAAAACCAAGTCCCTCCTCCATGGGACGTGCATGTTCCTCCCCGTAGACCCCGTGGGCGTCCACGAAAAGACGCTGCCACAAGGAGGCCGACTCAACCTCCAGTACCAGCAGAGCCATCCGCTCCACCTAGGCCCCAGAGGAGTACTCGGGCTCAGGCCTCGGCTAACCCACCTATGGAAGTACCTGCAGAAACTAAGAATAATCGAACCCCTGCAGAGGCTCGGACTCAGATACCTGGGAGCGCACCAAATGCGACCGACCCATCTCGGGAAAATTCTGGACCCTCTAGGCCACGACATGTGTGGCAGCCACCGTCGCCTATACGGTTCCCTCCATCACCCATAAGATATCCTTCGCCCCCCCGCAGGAACGCTCAACCCGTTCGAGATCAGGGGGGAAGGGCGTGCGGGGGGAAGACAAGGAAATGGGGAGGCTTTCCAGGAGCGAAGAGGTGCCCCATCTGAGAAAAGTCAAACGTCTCGATATCGCACGGCGGAGACGAGGCGACGTGGGAAGAATCCATCACGAAATAACCAAGCAATGAGTTTTACCAGTGATGAGTCCGGAGATGCCAGGTCAGTCAGTAAGCATGACCGAGGTCGTAAGAATATCGGAAGCCGCAAAAATCGTCACAACCTGCGAGATCACCTGAATCAGAGTCGGGGTAATGGTGACCAAATGAATCCAGATTTGAGAAATCGCTTGAATAGGCATAGAGATCCCTTGCGGAGACGCGAGCCTGGGATTGTGATCGATGACAGCCGATTCTAGACAGTGCCTCTTGCAGACCCAGTCCAAGAAAGAATTGACCAGCTTGAAAAGGCTTTCAAGCTTTTGAAAAACGAGCAAAGGAATGATCGGTATGAAGACTCTGACGAGGAGCTAGAACCATTTGCTCCTCATATTTCCAATACTCCATTTCCTCAAGGGTTCCGGATCCCTCACGTCCCAACGTTTGAAGGAAAGACCGACCCGTGTAGTCACCTGAGCACGTTCAACACTATCATGAGAGCCAGTAACGTGGGTTACGAGCTCAGGTGCATGTTGTTTCCAGCATCATTGACAGGACCTGCCAAAAGTTGGTTCGAAAAATATAAGAGACACTCAATAACTTCTTGGGAGCAGTTGTCTAAGGACTTTAAGAAGCAGTTCAGAACAATGATGGGGGTCGACCAGAGGCATCCACCTTAACTAACGTCCGACAACAGCCGGGCGAAACACTAAAAAGTTACTTAACGAGATTTAATCTGGAAGTCACCCGAGCTCGGGACGTGGATGTCAGTGGGCACCTAATGGCTGTTCGAGCTGGCGTAATGCCGGGAAGTGCCCTTTGGGACGACATGCAAAGGAAATCGGTAAGTTCCATAACCGAGTTTAACAGACGAGCGCAGAGGTTTGTCAATGTAGAGGAAGCGAGGTCGACGCTCAATGCGAATTCCCAGCCCGAAACTACAATGATAAACATCAACTCTGCCTCAACCTCGACGGACCCAGTAGCTCCAAAGCCTGCCACGGAGAACCCCTCCAAGAGGAAAAAGAACGAAGGAAGTAACCCCGAAGCCGAGGGAGGAAAGAAAAAGAAGGGGGAGAGATATTTCTCCGTGTATAGAGTATACACCGAGCTCAATGAGTCTCGGGAGAACATATACCTGGCTAATGAAAACCAGGTCCCCTTTAGACGTCCGGACCCGATGAGAAATCAAAAGTCCAAGAGGGACTCCAGTAAGTATTGCAGATTTCACAGAGACACCGACCACACAACCGATGAATGTCGACAACTGAAGGATGAGATCGAAGGATTGATCTCGAGAGGTTACTTCCGGCAATATGTCAAAAACCAAAATACTAGTCAGGCGGCCGTGAGCCAGAGAGTAGCCCCGCCTTCGACGACACAGAACAATAGTTCCCGAGCTCGAGAAGAAGACAGGCCCCCGCCGATAGATGGAGAGGATGTAATAACCATCTCGGGAGGGCCTCATCTCGCAGGAGTGGGCAGGAACGCCCAAAAGAGATATGTTAACGAGCTGAAGACTGGGGACGGGTCTCCTTATGAACCCGAACCTAGGGCTCCAAAAAGCCAGAGGATTGAGACACAACCAATAACCTTCACCGAGGAAGACGCATCCCATGTCCAGTTTCCTCACCACGATCCGCTGTTCATTACACTTCAGCTGGCCAACAAAA
Source organism: Humulus lupulus (assembly GCF_963169125.1). NCBI lineage: Eukaryota > Viridiplantae > Streptophyta > Magnoliopsida > Rosales > Cannabaceae > Humulus > Humulus lupulus. The sequence goes on along the minus strand of NC_084794.1, from coordinate 74,282,331 downwards.
GGGTCCACCGAGTTCTCATAGATAATGGGAGCTCAGTCAACATTCTTTACAAAGCAACCCTCGAGAAGATGGGACTCTCCCTTCGCGACCTGAAAGCGTGTGCAACTACTTTGTATGGCTTTTCAGGAAAAGGAACTGCCTGCATGGGATCCATCGAGCTCCCCGTGACCTTGGGAGATTACCTAGTCTCGGCAACCTAGATGATGGAGTTCGTGGTAGTAGACTTACCATCAGCCTACAATGTGCTGCTCGGGAGACCCGCCCTGGTCGGGTTGGGGGCAGTTTCATCAGTAAGGCATCTGGCCCTTAAGTTCCCAACCCCTAGCGGAGTCGGGACATTGAAAGGAGACCAATTAGCAGGGAGGGAATGCTACAGAATCTCCTTGAGAGGAAAGAAACAGACGAGCGCACAAGCACTTGTCATCGTACAAAACAAAGACGGAATGGTCTTAGAGATTGACGAAGAGATTGATGAAGAGATTGATCCAAGGATTGAGGAGAAAGTTGACCTCGAACCTTTAGAGGAGCTCGAAGAAATTCAGCTCGAGGAAGCTGATCCCTCGAAGAAGGTGAAGGTCGGTAAACACCTCCAAGACGAGGCAAAATATCAATTAATTTGCTTTTTGAAGAAAAACCAGGATGTCTTCGCATGGTCACACTCAGACATGGTGGGGATAAGCCCGAATGTAGCAAGCCACGCACTGAACATAGACAAAAGCTTTCCCCCGAAGCAACAAAAGCGAAGACAGCTGGACGAAGACAGAAAGAAAGCACTGAAGGAGGAGGTTGACAGAGTAAAGGCAAACCGATTCATTAGGGATGCCTTTTACCCTGACTGGTTAGCCAATCCGGTGTTGGTCCCAAATCCCAATGGGACGTGGTGAACCTGTATTGATTACTTAGACCTCAACAAAGCTTGCCCAAAAGACTGTTTTCCGTTACCAAGGATTGACCAGCTCGTGGATGCCACGGCGGGGCATGGCCTGATGTCGTTCATGGATGCTTATTCTGGATATAACCAGATTCCCATGCATGCCCCTGACCAAGAACATACGAGCTTCATCACGGATAAAGGGCTATACTGCTATAATGTCATGCCATTCGGGCTGAAGGATGCTGGAGCCACATACCAGCGGCTCGTAAACATGATGTTTTCAGAACAAATAGGGAACAACATGGAGGTTTATGTTGATGACATGCTTTTCAAGTCTCAACTCAACAAGAACCATGTTGATGACCTCGAAGAGTGCTTCGGCGTGCTCAGGAAGTATAACATGAAGCTAAATCCTCAGAAGTGCACTTTTGGGGTGTCTTCAGGAAAATTTCTGGGCTTTATTGTAAACTCTCGTGGAATCGAGGCTAACCTCGACAAGATCAAGGCCCTGATTGACATGCCCTCACCTCAGAGGCACAAAGATGTCCAAAGCTTGACTGGCAGGATGGCAGCCCTAAGCAGATTCATCTCGAAATCTACGGACCGTGGTCTTCCATTTTTTAAATTATTAAGGGGAGGTAAGAAATTTGAATGGACAGAGGAATGCGAGCTGTCTTTTCAGGAGCTCAAAAAGCACCTTGCAGAACCACCCATCCTGTCGAAACCTGAAATGGGAGAAATACTGTACCTATACCTTTCAACCACCGAACACGCGATAAGCGCGGTGCTCGTTCGAGAAGTAGAGAAGGTGCAAAGACCCGTTTACTACATCAGTAAAAGATTACTGGGGGCAGAGTCAAGATACCCATTGATGGAGAAACTCGTGCTCAGTTTAATTCATTTATCTCGTAAACTCCGCCCCTACTTTCAGGTGCATCCCATCCATGTGCTGACTGACCAACCGCTTAGGCAAGTCTTGTCTAAACCAGAAGCTTCAGGTCGACTTCTTAAATGGGCTGTTGAGCTTGGACAGTTCGAGATCACCTACCACCCAAGAACGACCATTAAGGCACAGGCATTGGTGGACTTTATAGTGGAATGTACTGGAATAGCCGACGACGAGGTAATAACCACGGCCCACGAGCTGTGGAAACTTTACGTCGATGGCTCATCAAATGAAAATGGAGCGAGGGCAGGGGTCATTTTGGTTACCCCCGTAGGGAGCAGATTTCATTCTGCCTTAAGATTTGGCTTTAAAGCGTCCAATAATGAGGCCGAATACGAGGCTTTACTCGCGGGACTTCGTATAGCAAAGGAGCTCAAAGCTAGAGCTATACATTGCTACAATGACTCCCAGCTCGTGGTTAATCAAATCCTAGGAGAATACCAGGCTCGTGGCACAAGGATGGCAGCTTATCTGGAGAAAGCAAAATCCGCATTGGAGTATTTTGAGTTTTACGCAATCGAACAGGTTCCCCGAGAGCGAAACTCAAATGCAGATGCCTTAGCTCGACTCGCCACATCCACTGAAAATGAGGAGCTGAATGTTGTACCCATAGAACACCTATCAGCACCTAGCATTAACGAGCCAGAAGAGGAAGATGTGTGTATGATCGAAACAGAGCCGACCTGGATGACCCCAATAGTTGATTATCTCGAAAATGGAGTCCTCCCAAAAGATCGGAACCAGGCTCGAAAGTTGATGATCAACTTCCCCGTTACACCATTTTGGACGGAAAGCTATACAGAAGGGGATATTCCATGTCATTACATAGGTGCGTAACCCCTCCCGAAGCTAAGAAGATCATTGAAGAAATTCATGAAGGATTTTGCGGAGATCATACCGGGGGGCATAGCCTGTCCAAGAAGATCATACGCCAAGGATATTTCTGGCCAACCATCAAAACGGATTCTTTCGAGTATGTGAAGAAATGCGACAAATGCTAGAGATTCACCACGATACCCCGAGCTCCACCATCCGAGCTGACCATGTTGACTTCCCCATGGCCTTTCGCGGTATGGGGCATCGACCTCATAGGCTCTCTCCCGACCGGCAAGGGTGGAGTAAAATATGTTGTGGTCGCCGTGGATTACTTCACAAAGTGGACGAAGGCTGAACCGTTGGTGACTATAACTTCAAAAAAGATCCTTGATTTCGTGGTAAAAAGTATCGTGTGCCGATATGGGGTACCAAGGAAGATCGTATCCGACAATGGAACCCAGTTCGATTGTGACTTGTTCACCAACTTTTGTGAAAAGAACGGCATAATAAATAGTTTTTCATCAGTAGCCCACCCTCAAGCGAATGGTCAGGTTGAGGCTGTAAACAAAACTCTCAAAAGTTCTCTGAAGAAAAAGTTGGAGGAAGCAAAGGGACGGTGGCCCGAAGAATTGCCCCAAGTCCTTTGGGGATATAGGACCACAGCTCGAACATCAACAGGGCATACCCCGTTCTCTCTAGCATACGGCTGCGAGGCAATGTTGCCCATCGAGGTCGAAATCCCAACGATCCGAACTCAGATTTACAATCAAAGTTCAAACCACACTCAGCTTGAGGAAACCTTAGACTTGATTGAAGAAAAGAGAGAAGAGGCTCAGCTGAGAAACGCTGCTTACCAGCAACGAACTACTAGGTATTTCAACAAGAGGGTTCAAGATCGAAAGTTCAGAGTGGGAGATCTGGTGTTAAGACGCGTATTCTTGGCAACGCGAGATCCAGCAGCTGGGGTGCTCAGGCCGAATTGGGAAGGACCATACCAGATAGAGTCAATCATCCGTCTCGGTGTGTACAAACTTGCGAGATTGGACGCAAGCCTGGTACCATGAGCATGGAATGGCGAACACCTTAGACCTTACTATCAGTAGTATAGGAAAAGTGTTGCCTATAACCATGGGTTTCTATCTGTATTAGTTTGTTTGCTTTTTGAATTCAATCAAATAAAGATTTATTTCGTTCGATATATTATCTCTTTTTATTTTTTATTTTTACAATCTCTCTTAATTTAATAACCTATGGTCACACTCATAGGATATTAAGGGGGCATCATTGGTGTATATACCATCAGCTTAAAAAATATAAAATATAAAGTATTTGGATATAACCAGATACGCGAGCTTAGATAGTTCGGACATAACCGAATTATCAAAAACATAAAGTATATGGATATAACCAGATACGCGAGCTTAGATAGTTCGGACGTAACCGAATTATCAAAAACATATAGTATTTGGATATAACCAGATACGCGAGCTTAGATAGTTCGGACATAACCGTATTATCAAAAGCAGAAAACGTTTGGAGTTAACCAGATGTGCAAACCTAACAGGTTTGGAGCAAACCAGCCAAAAAACTAATCGACAATAAGTAGGAGCCTAAACCTACTTCAGGATAGGTCGAGATCGAGGCTGGAATATCTTAAAGAAAAATAGTTTCAAACTCTTAACCTTGGAGTAAAAACCGAGGACGAGGAAAAGTAACTAAGCAAAAAAAATATAACCAACCCATTCACATTACATACCATATAAGTACTTTCGGGTTCATGGTTAAAGTAACATCCGACTTTGATGAATAACGAGGTCGGGAGCGGATAATTTGAACAAACTATGCATGAATGCATCGAGTTTCGAGCCTAAATCCACACTATGTTTGTATGAATAAATAAACATAAATGATTCATCAATGTTAAATGTGCAAAATATTTCAAGCAGAGAAATGTAAATCATAAGAGAAATTGTATCAGCCCTGTGGGCATAAATTAAAATAATTACAAAAATAAGGGGACGTAGCCCCAATAATTGATTTCCCCGAGATCAGATTTAAGAAGGAGGATTCTCCTTGGCCTTCTCAGTATCAGCAGCACCGGACTCCTCAGGACGAATATCATGACTATCCTCCTGGGCTCCCTCCGAAACGGTCTCCCGAGCAGCCTCTTCCTTCTCGAGCCGAGCAGCCTCTTCCTTCTCGAGCCGAGCATTCCACCTGTCGAGAAGTGTCGCCTCGTGAGGACCTAAGAAGCTGGTATCCAGATCTTCGTTGTTGGCCCACATTCGATACATGGCCGAGTCAACCGCCTAATCCTTCTTCTCTTTGTACTCAGCAAGGAGACGAGCTTTTTCATCCTCCATGATGTCAAAGTGTAATGACCCACTACTCTAGACTATTTGGACCATTAACGAAACTATACATAAAACTTACAATTTTGCGGAAATACCATAATTTTATTGAGTAACTTGTGAAAATAAGAGTTACTTACAAAATAGAATACTAAGAAGGATATGGGATCCCATTGTCTTTAAAAACAAAAACATGATTTAAATGAAAAGAATTACATAAGAAATGCGGAAAATACATATAAAACCATAAAGAGGTAAAATGAGACTACATCCTCGAATCGAATAACGCTCGGCCCCTTGACTCCATTCACCATCGATACACATCCTCTAAGTGTCACGAATCTTACCGCCTCTAAAGCTATTTTCCTGCACATAAAACAAAAAGGAATGAGCCTAATGCCCAGCAAGGAAAATCTAACACATAGTCATAAACATAAATTTCATAATAACCGTAAAGACATATCATAACACTTAATACATACACTTATTATAATGGTCATTATTACTTGGGGTCCCATAGACTAAACAAGCTTATGCCCATGAGATTAGTGGGGTCCTACTAGCTAAGTAGGCATATGCCCATAATCTTTTTGGGGTCTTGTTAGTCAAATAGGGCATAAGCCCAAGCCTACAAACATACACATTCATAACATATTCATAACATATCATATTTCATAACATAACACATAAGATAACATAAGCAATACACATATAGATTCTATCCTATTTTCCTTACCAAAGTTACCGGGATATGATGGACTGAGTTAGGACTTTTGGAACACTCCTAAACCATATGAGAAAGAGTGAGTCTTAAGAAGAAGAAATGAAAATGAATAGGAAGACTAAACCATTGAGAAATATGCTTACCACAACTTATGTGCTTAAGAACTTGGATTCCCTAACCAAAATAAGAATGAGGTTAGGGGACTGAGTAGAAGGCTTTGAGAAAGAAAATAACATGAAACAAATGAAATAGAGTTTCGGGTTTACCTCAAAGACTTGTAAGACCAATCTACACCTCAAACCGAAATACCATAAAACCTTACTTCCCAAAGTGTTTGATAAGCTTATGATGATCAAGCTTATGATTCCCCAACCCAGGTGTTTAACTCTCACACTCTCCTAGCAATCTTGCAGCCTCTGAACTTAGAGTAAAAGGTGAATAATGGCTGGGTACTAGGTCCTATTTATAGAGTTCTAGGAATAAAAATATTCTTTTTAGCTTTGAATAAAAATAATAAATTTAATTGAAAATATTTGAATATCCTTTAGCTAAAGGCTTAGGAATTGTTCAAATTTTTCAGAGAGATTTAAGGATTCAAAGCTTGATTTTTAAAATAATAAAAACAAATAGAATCCTAACTTCTAACTCCCTAAATCTCGTAACTCTAAACTCCCCTTCAGTAAAATCAACATATCTGACGCTGTAGAACTCCGATTTGGACTCTATTTATACCGTTAGAAAGCCCATTAAATTATCTACAACGTTTAAGAAATACTATTTTTCGAAATTCCTAATATAACTAGGTCAAAAACAGGTCGGAAGTTACAGTACCCTAAAGTTACGAAAAATCTATTTACAACCTAATTCACAAATAAATAAAATTGTGACAATTATCATGCTCCTATCAGATTTTGGTGAATACTAAGTCTTATATTTCTCTTATTTTATCATTAAAATAATAATTCCTTAATAATCATACATAAGACAAGTGTTACTATCTTATTGGGTTTATCTAAACCTTATAATATAATAAATATCATCATCAATATCAGTCATATTAATCAAACCATAGGTTAAAATTAATATTCTTAAACTATAGGTTAAACTTAGAAAATCTACAAGTACTACTATGAGTGTCCAAATAATTCCCGGTCTGAACCAAAAATCCACAGTAACAAAGATAATACTATACATACTATAATACTACTAAATAATTAGCTAAGTAAAGTTCTTGGACTCTACACAAAGGTGGCGGCCTTTTCATCTTCAAGCTTCTTTTTGGCCTCCTGGAGCCGAGTGACCTCCTTCTTAAGATCTGCGAGCTCGGAATTCTCCTTCTCAAGTTCCTCGAGCTTGGCTTTCAGCTTCCCAAGCTCGGAGGCCATGCCCTCACGTTCCTTAGCTCCTAGATCCAGCTTTGCATTGGCTGCCTTCAGATCATCGCTTGCTTTGAGGTGGAGATCCTTCGCCTCCTGAACATGAGACTTGCTCGAGTGGATCTCGTGGTTCAACTTATAGTTGAGCTGGGCAGTAAAGGCAAGAGACTGGCAAAGGAAGAAACTATCATTAGCTCTAGGTCAGTGTGTGTATAACCAAGAAGTAAGACTGTAGGACACTTACTACAGCGGCGAGCTCGATACTCTTCTCATAAAGGACAGTGCAGTCTTGGGTGTCGTTCAAGCATTGCCATTGGGGAGCTTCGAGACTGCCAAAGGTCTGGCCGATCCAGGACAAAACATCCGAGACCAGCATAGATCCATGAGACCCAGCGGCATTGTCAACCACATATGCGTCCATAGAAGTGGAAATTGACAGCTTTTGAGCTCGAGAAGTAGAAGGCTTCCTAGAAGGTGGACCGAGTGTCGATCGAACCACTGCAGGAAGTTGGGGCTCGGTCGTGTTAGCGGCATCGATCTCCGAAGTCGATACCACAGCTGCGGCACCGACCTGCGAAGACGGTGCCGTGATGGAGCTGGTAACAGGAGGAGCTGGGGGAGGAGGTGTCTTCTCGGTCCTTTTGGGAACCTTGGCGTGCCGGTCCATCCTTCACGATGGTGCCCTGGGACGCTTGGTCCTTTTGGCACCACCGCTCTCGATGATATTGTCAAGGTCAGACTCCATGGCACCTGCACAGTTCCAATCAGAGTTAGACATAATAATGATAAGCTTGGAAGATTAAAAAAAAACCAAGTGAAGAAAAGACCTAACTGGAACTCTTCCCCGAACTAGAGCTCGGGGACCATGAAATTCCCCCATCTTCAAAAGAAGCAGGGGGAGTACCTTCCCTATAGGTGGGTGATAACCTCAAAAGGTCCCTATAATCGTTGGTCCCGTATTGGACAGCTATCCCATTCCACACCTCGTCTGAAGTATACATGGTGTCATACTTCCCGAGCCCACTATCAAACCTATGAACACAGTCGTCTACCCAACTCCATATGTAGAAGTGGTATCTATCATGTGGGCATGAGACTAACCTATTGGGCTTATGCCTTAGTAAGGTGGGGGACCACATTCTCGAAGTATGGAGGGCTTTACCTTCATCCGAGTATGAGCTCGAGGCTTCGTCATTAGCCTCGTTCCCCGACGGCGGACTCCTTATGCGAACTGGAAGTGAGGGCCTCACCTCTTTCCTCGGAGGAAGGACGCTTGTGGGCAGAGGCACCTGCTCCCAGTGTTCATACTTTTTATTGGACCAGTCAGATGTAGACTGGCCCTCCCCCAAAAGTCCGCATTTTCGGAGCTTATCCTCATGTAAAAGGTACAGGAGAGACCTCCTACCATGAGGGAGTTGGAGCAGGGTCTCCTTATGTCCCTTCATTGTCTCGTCAGGAGTGGGACGTTGAAGATTGGCTGAAAGACAAGACATATTTCAACTAAGTACGGATCTAACAGCTAAAATCCCGAGCACAACGATAAAGAAAACTGGAATACTTACGAATCCGCCTGAACGAGTAGTGTCGAGACGGGGACAGACCGTCTGTCCAGAAGAAGGCCTTTTTGAAATCAGGTGGATGATTGGGAAGATCTTCAAAGACCTTCTTCTCTTTGGGATAGCTCGAAAGATAATAAAAGCCATCTCCTCCCCGAGCTCGGGAGGGGTTGCTTTTCAGACAAAAGAGATATAAAATCTCTTGAGGCGAAGGCCCTTCCCACGTCAGCTTGTGGTATAGCGACCTCAGGGCAGACAACACCCTGTAAGAATTGGTGTTGAGCTGGAATGGAGCCAACCCAATGAAATCCATGAAGTCCTTGAAAAAAGACTTCAAAGGCAACAGTGCCCCCGCCCTCATGGGTTCCTGGCTCCATGTCGCGTATTTCAGCTTGGCGTCGCGGCCCCCAGGGGCGGAACAGCTTCGTTCATGGTCGGTTGGAGCTCGACACTTCAAAGAACCTGACAAGCTAAGGCCATGGAGGGCCAAGATGTCATTTATCTGACTAGTCGAGGTAATCGAGCTCCAATAGTGCTCGGCCTCAGACATTTCTTTCCTCGGCTGTGAGGAAGAAGGTTCCCCCATTAGTGAAAATTGAAGTGCTCCTAGATTGAATGCGACAGTGACCTTTAGTGCAGGGTCGAGGGGAATCGGCCTAGGCCCTAAATTGGATTCTGGATAAAGGGCCTCCCGAAGAGTTCTCCTCTTCCCCTCTATGACCTCGTCTATTTGGCGGCGGTAATGAGCTCAAATATCCTCCTGCTCGCGCGCAAGCTCGCACTCCCGAATCCGGTGTTGATTCCGAGTGAACAGCGACTCCGGGCTCGGGGTTTTTGGCGAGTAAGGGATTGCCAGCAACGACCCCCACCGTTTTTCCAGATTCTGTGACATCTAGCGAGAAAGAAAAAATGGTGAGGGCCATGCATGCAAGAATTTTGAGTTCGATAGAGCGAGCTCAGAGTTTAGGAACAAAACGAGCTCGATACTAAAACCCAATAAAAAAGTCAGAACGTGTATTCTACGGGAAAAAGGAGGAGAGTGGACATAACTTTTTGAAAATCCCGAAGTATCAGGGAAAAAAGGTGGCGGTTATTCAGAAAAGGTAGCGTGGGGTATCGTGCATTCTTTAAAAACCAATATTGTGTACCCAAATATCTTGGTGTGCAAGATACGTTTTTTAAGTTTTGAAAACCCAAAAATGAAGAAACCATGTTTAGGTTCGTTCTACACAAAAATTGGATTTGAAACCATAGATTCAACACCTAATATGGGAACGAAAATGTAGAAGCCTATTGATCAAAAATTTCCTAGCATATAATACTAAGGAAATATATCAGCGCATTCCCAGAAATAACAAGAACACTATGGACAGAAACTGGCAAAAGGGAAAATAAAAATTGCACACTTACACAATAATGGCGATTGCAGAGAGATCGTTGACTGAAGGAGAGGCTGCAAATATGAGCTCACGGGCTTGAACAAACCGGGGGTTCTTTGTTTTTTCGGCTGAGAGAACATGCGCGAGAAGAAAAATTCTCTGAGATGGCCTCTGGTTTCGTCTTTTCCTTTTCTTTGTTTCTGATGCGTGTAAAATGAGAGGAAGAAGAAGGCCTTGAACATATAAAGGAAGAAAAGTGATAAAGAGGATTGATCTGGGCCATTGGCTAGGATCCTCATAAAATCCAACGGTCAGGGGTCAATGACAAGATGGCGCCGAAAAGGTGGCAGACGGATGATCGTGGGCATGTTCCCAAGGTACTCAAGTTCCAAAAATGAGCAATACCCAGCTGACGCGTGTCCATTTTCAAAGTGTATGACGGTACGGTTCCCGAAGAAAGTAGTTTAAAAGTTCCTTCTCTTAGGATTCGAACAAAAACTTTTGAGGGGGCAAGATGTTATACCCATATTTCGAGCTATGTTAAATGTGACCTCGAAAGTTGGATTCGCAACGAATGGACTCGTAAAGTTTGAAGTATGCTCCAGGACTAAATATCAAGCCTGCAAGACTGAGACGACCTCGAATGCGGTGGCCTCGAAATATTCACGATCTCGAAGGATAGCTCCCGAGACGCATCTATCCTCAGAGAAGACTTCGAACCAAGGGTGTCGAGCCTGACACGCGTGCGACCTCGAAGCCATGTGACCTCGGGAGATGTCATTAACTCAAAAGTTGAGGAGAAACCTGGGAGATTAAGGCCTTGGAGATATATGATAATGACTTTGAATATCTATAAGAGTTGTTTATAAGGGGCGTGTTTTGCACTTATTATTGTAAATCTCATAAAATCATGGGATATTATTCGATTAGTTATATGCCCCCTGGTCTTCAGGGGACGTTTCCTTTTATATCGGATCGCAGGCATTTAAAGCCATTTATTTTATTTACACTAAAAAGAGTAACTACCCAAAATATGTGGGATAGTATTCTGCATCCTTCTCTATAAATAGAGAAGTCGTGCACCATTGTAAAGGACCAAAATTCTGAACCTGGAGAGAAAACTCTGTAGAATTCATGCTTAAGAATTTTCAAAGATAATCTTGAGTTTAATAACAGAGACTCGTGGACTAGGCAGATTCAACTGTTGAACCACGTAAAAAATCGTGCTTTATATTGTCTTATTTTAATTGGCCATTACTAGTAATTGTTTACGTGCTTTTCTTTCACTGTTGACGAAAAACGGCGTCAACAAACACAAATAAAATCATAAACATGCAAAACATACAACAATAAATATTTAGCGATTCTCTAGATGAAGGAGAAGAAAAGATGAAAAAAAATCTGCTGTCCCCAATTTCCTATCTCCTCCATGTCCCACCAATTATTTTAAGACACCTCATTCATTTATTTAACATATATTTAAATTTATTTACATATTTCTCTCTCCCCAACTATCCTAACACTATAAATTAATGAGGTGTCTTAAAATAATTGGTGGGACATGAAGGGGATAGGAAATTGGGGACAGCAGATTTTTTTTCAGAAAAGATGGGCTGCCAAAAACAGGGGACAGAGTGTTTAGGTTTTTGTTTTTCTGATTCACTTACCAAGAGATCAAAAACATTCACTTAACACTCATCTATCACTTCTTTTATGTAGGCATTATCGAGGGCATTGCCTGATACACTTAACCATAGTGATAATTTATTTAACTCTAGTTATCAATTATTTAATTAAATTAATTAAAACAAAAATTAACTTTTGAATTTGAACTCAAACTTTAATTTATTTTTTATAATTAATTGATTAAATAAATAATTAAATTTTTATTCAAATTAGCTATTTATAATTTGAACCCTAATTTAATATTAGCACCAATTTGTCAATATCAATATACATGCCCATAATATTATAAAATCTCTCTTTTATCCCAAATTCTTACTTCATGTAAATATCAATAAATAATTGTCACATTATTTATTCTCATTGACCTATTCAACTTGATTTTTACCATTGATAATTAAATCAACTTATTGAGAATATTAGGTCTAAGTTAATTAGAGACAACTCGAGGACCATGGATCAATGAACACAAGCTTTAATAAATTTCCATGAGTTTATTTATAATATAAATTATATCGAAACTTATTAATTCCTCGTGACTCCACTATAGACTCGAAATTGAACTCGTGAATTCAAAGAACGTATTTATCAAACTATACATACATTATCCATTGTTATAACCATTAGTGTTTGTCAATTCTTTATCGATGATTTACTAATTAGCTAGGTACAAATTACCATTTTACCCCTCATTGGTATTTTATCCTTAACTCGTCGTAAGTTCCTTTTAAATGATAAATGTGTGAAATTAATCACATAAATGAGATCTCAATCATTTAACCACTTGAACTAAGCTATTAAGAAAATAATCTTTTCATTTCATATATAGAAGCTATAGATTTCATATCTATGATAGATACTCTCATTCAATTATACTATTAAACCACCAAAATATTGATTAGATTCATATCTATTGAAATTTCGTTTTTAGTAATTACCAAATTAATTAAACCATGTGAATTAATTAAAGTGCGGAATGGTAATTAACTGTTTACACAAATAGCAGTTTTGTCGGGACAGACTCCAAACTTGTCACGACAGAAACTGAACACAATAAAAAGACAGTGCAAAACAATAAAGAAAACAACGAATTTTTACAAGGTTCAGAAACCCTTTCGGATAACATACTCCTTGGGGCCACACCTAGAGAATAAAACCAATTAATAAAGAATCATAAGTACAAAATATTGACTTAAACAAAACAAGACTCCCTCTTGAGATTTTCCACAACTTTGTTGTACTTCTCTTCACTAATCTGATTTTGATTGAAACGCTCAACCACTTGAACTCCCTTCAATGGCCAGCGAGTACTTGCATCCTTCCGACGCAAGGCTTGTAAAAAATCTTCTCCCGAAGACTATAAACGTTGTGTTCAAATTACAATGCGTATTCACTCATGAACATGGTATAAACTCACCACTAAAAACTAAACAAACATATTTCTACAAGATCACGTGAATACTTATGATCTTGAATACAAAGAGGAACTCTCACAAATATTACAATAATGCTCACGAATAATGCACAAAAGAGTTCACTTTTCTCACTACCTTTAGAGCCCTATTTATAGAGTCCTTTTTCGTGCTCATAAAGGCTGAGAAAGAATTCTTCTAATAAAGGCAAGAATAATTGAAGATATTCTTGATTGATGAAGAGTTGCCTTTTTTAGAAGATGCTGATCCGACAGATACGATTTTGGTGGGGACAGCTCAGACCTGTGTCGGATCAAAAACAAGCTCGAAAAGGAAACAACAATTAATGACATTAAGGAACCAGTTTCCTGTTTTTAATTCTTGAGCTGCACGAAAATATATAAGCAAATAAACCAGAAACAACTTTTGGTAAGTACTGAATATTTGCAATATAAATCTTCCCTTTATAAACAAATTGGGACAATATAAGCTAAATAAGGAAGCTCATAATTATCCAAAATTCACAAAATGGGAAAGTGAATTTCCGAAAATTATAATAAAGGGAAACAACTAATTTATCTTTTAGAAAAAGATATTTCTATAAAAATTCCAATTATAGGATTTACATCTATGATAGATTTCATGCCTATGGTCAACATTGTGATACTTATTAGATTTGATATTAATGATACTTACTTATATATCGATAATCAGTGTCGGTCCTAGTCCATTGTAACAAAATACATTCGATCTTATCTACTTGGTCAATGTCTTGGATAAGACATCACACCGTTGTGTAAGTAGAACTTATCATAGATTAACAAATCAGTGAAAATCATGTGCATTGATTTAATCTTAGGACTAATTATGTTGAAAATATAATTACATTTATAATCCACTGTGACCTAGTCACTGTAAGTGTAACTGTCTATATGTTCGAGATTTTATAAATGTTTGCATTGAGCAATTAATCATGTAATAAAATAAGCAATCAATGCAATTGATAGTAAAAAAAAAAATTGATTTCTACTTCTTTCTTGATAATCAAATGAGTTATATAAGAAATATAGTTTTATAAGGGCATAAAACCCAACATTTAAGTGGTCTAATCCTATTTGCTTAGCTTAATGACAGTGCCTACACTATAAGAGGGGTCCTTTAGAGTTGTAAAGTCTTAATCACGCTTTTTAACACTCTCTATAGCGCACCAATATTTTTTTAATTGTTGTTTATATTAATTTAATTGGTAATTGTTAAGTGTTATGATTTTAATATTATTATTTGAATTGTTTGGTAGAAAATATGTGAATTAATTTTTTTTATTTTTTTTATTGAGTTGCTTTATTTGTGAATTTGCTTCAGATTTAATTATATGCATTTAGGTGCATGAGTAGTAGAAGTGGAGTTGAGCACTTATGTGTGTGCTTGTGCATGGAATGCATGGTGAGTATGCATTAGTTTCAATGCATAGTATGTTTTATGCTCCTTTTATTTATTTATTATATTAATTAAGAAAAAAAAAGTAAAATGGGAGAAACTAGGAAGGAAGACTCTAGAAGATTTGTGTTCACGCAAGAGAAAGAAATGGAAACCCAGAGGAGAGAGAGAGGAGGTGGCGTGAGGTAGAGAAGGAAATTATTTTCCATTTATTTATGGATTTAAATCAAATTAAGATAAATAGGGGTAAGAGCCTTTGTGTCATTAGTGACTTTGGTCCTTTTGGGTAAGTGAGAGTTGAAATTTGGGTGTGTGAGTTGGCCTCACATGGCCGAGTGGTAGGGGAAGAGAGGGAGAGAAGGGGGGTTGGTCAAGGCAAGAGATTTAGTTTCCCTTTTTGTGCTCCATCTCTTGAATTTTGGAGAAAGGATCAAGGGGGAAGATATGGTTTTGAATGAGGAGATTTCCTCTTAGGGTTAGGCTTTGTAGAGATAAAAGGAAAGAAAGGAAACTCTCTCAACCATTTGGGAAGGCTAGGGTTCGAGATTTTGCTAGGTATGTTTGATATGTTCTTGGTTTTGATTCTCTCTGAGTGGTTCTTCTCAATTTTAAGTGTTCATTTTTTTTCATTCTCCTTTTCTTGTGGTGGATTCGAAATCCCTAAAGGTGTAGCATAGAGTAGATTTTGTTTGGGTCATTTAACTCTATCAAGGAAGGTAATGGATTTTCTCTCAATCTATGTTTTCTGGAAGATTTGATTCTTGGCTGTGGCTTTGTAATATTTGATGTTTGGTCAATATATGATTATGTTTGGTGAGTTGTTGTTTTGGTTTAATGATTGATGATTTGATAATGAGAATCCTTGATTTAATTGATGGTGATATCTATTTAGAAGTAAGCTAAGAATGTTGTCATGAGTTTGAAGGATTTATTTGGGGTTCCAATTGCCTATGGGTTTCGGCTAAGGAAATGGTCATTTATGTTGTTGTTGAATCTTGGGTTTATCTTGCTCTTAGAAAGCATGTTAGTATTATTTAATGTTGTATTTTTGTTTTGGGATCATATGGATTTTAAAGAATTTGGGGTTTGAGTTTTGGCTTAATATTGGTATATGATTTTGTTAAAGGTCTATTAAAAATTCTTATTGTAATTTTCAGGTAGAGGGCTGATAGAAAAACATTCTTGGTGTTGTGATAATAAAAGAATGCAAAATTGACACTAAAATGATACTATGTGGGTTTCGGCCTTATGTGTTGTGTTAGGCTTAGGATTCTCTTTTATTTTAATATTTGTTTTATCATTTTTAAGCATTATTATTTGAGGTATTTTATTGTGTAAGACAAGCATGGTTTAGTTGTAATTTTTATAATATTTTGATAATATATTCGACCTAGGCTTAGTTTTAGAATTTGGAGTAGTGTTTTGGTTCTTGTTCTTATTATTATTTTTATTTTTGGGTGATGAGAATAATTGTTAAATTGTGAAGTTGAGTATATTATTGCTTTCTGAATTTTTTTCTTAGTATTGTAGTAAATTGCCTTTAATTAAAAAGATAACAAAAATATATTTTGGAAAGCTCATGCCTTAAAATTTATGTGATATTATGCTTGCTGAAATTTTTTGTTTCATGGAAAAAGTCTCTTTTAAGTAAAAGATATAAAATATATGTTTTAATAATTTATGCCTTAGATTTTATACATGAAAATATAATTTTTTCACACTTTAAATATGTATTTTTTTCTCATTTATATTAATGTGGTTTTCATTTGTAAAATAATTAATTAAGTAAAAGTTATTTTAAAATGGGACTAATAAATTTTATTCATGTAAATGGAAGTATAGTTTGGATTTTCCAACTCATTTTAAAATTTATGACTTAGATGTAAAATATGGTCACCTTAAGTTCTTAAATAGTTAAAAGGTTCAATTATTTATTTATTTAGCAACTTTAAGTGAGTAAGTGTATTTTTTAAAACTATTTAATTATATTAAATGAATTATTTTGTAAGAAATAAAAAAGTTATCATATTTTATCCTTATTTAAAATAATAATTGGGATCTTTTTTTTTTTAAAAATTGACTTAAGAGCTAATTAAATAAATAACCTTATGAAATAAAATCTAGAATAAAACCCCATGACCTAAGGAGGTAATAGGATAATGTTACAAATTGGTAAACTAACTTTTGCTGAATTTTCAAGAAAACAACGATAAAATGAACAAGTAGAATTTACCAACTTCAACGTTAATTTTAAGAACAATCTCATGTGTGCATGTTACATGCAAGTTTATTTTTATGTTCAAATGTATGTCAATTAATCAAAGGTATGATTCCTATTTTGTAACTATGAAGAATCAGTTAGTAGAATTGGTATTATTCTTTTATGTGAAATCATTGTATGTCAATGGTTGTGGTGCAATTTGTGCCACATGTTAGGGCACATGCACACATGGGGTATGTTTGTTTAGTATGCTTAGTCTTACTTGATATTGAGACAAGTGTTTGATTGTGATTCTAAGCTCATTGTGAAGTACCCCACACCTTATTTTGCTTGGACTCGAGGTAAGGAAGTTAGCTAAAATTTCTATGAGATTATATTGACTGTATAAGATGTAATGTTATGAGATGATCTGCTTGTATATGTGCTTGTATGTTGTATGAAAAGTGGAGGTTATTAGAGTGTTGAATGCAACACAACAAATGAGTTACTAAGGTATGACATAACTCATAGGGCGGATGCGCTGACGTTATTCTTGGACCAGAGCTCCTGAGTACCTCACATAGGAGGATTTACTGGTTTATGCTTTACCGATTGCCTCATAGAACTTGTTTTCTTTATTTGTTATGATGAAATATCCAGATAAAGTGCTTTATTATGCTATGATGATGATATGATATGTCGTGAGCTTATGTTATGATGAAAATAGACTTGTATTGTGCTTATATGAATTGTTGTATCTTGTTTGTACTTCCTTACTAGGCTTTTAGCTCACCCCTTACTTTCCCCCTTTTAGGTAGGTGTTAGGTTTCCTGTATGGCACAAATTATGATGTTAGGCGTTCTAAGATCTGAGCATGTATGCCACGGGTTGTCCGTGAGCGATTAAACGATCTAGTTAACACCAATAACATTTTATGGAGTTATTTATGTTTTCGATTATGTTTACAGTGGGACTTTAAACTTTTACTTTTAAATTGCATAAAACACATTATATTTTTATTCTAAACAAATGGACTCATATTGCAAGTTTTGTTTAGGCCCCACTGAATTTTTTTACAATTATGGTATTTTCTAATAATTATCATCTGAGTATAAACTTTACAAGAGAATAGAGTTGAGCGATGTCACAATATCTTATGTCTTTCTCTATATCTCTCTCTCTCTCTAACATGTCTCTCTATCTCTAGCTCCCTAAGAACATTTAGTTTCTCAAAGAAACTCATCAAGCATTGCTTGACTTGCATGAGTTTCAAGGCTTGTTAAATCTCACTTCTCATTCCACCAACTAGAAGCTTCAAACAACTTTGGGAAGACTTGGAATAGAGATTTTGGACAATGAAGATCATTCATGTCAGGCTTTAGGTATCTACTTATAAGGTTTTATCTTTCTAACCCTAATTTTGTGTTTTGATTAATTAATTATGTTTTCATCTCTCATTTTGTGTTTATTCATCATAATATTGATGATTTCATGTGATAAAATTATGTTATGATCATTCTATCTTTTATCTTTAATTTTCTCAATTATTCTTTAATTATTAAGATTTGTCTTCAAACTTTGAATAAATTTCTTTAATTGTCAAGATTTTTTATATACTATGAATATGGTTCTTCATTAATCTCTAGGATTTGTATTATTAAATTAATTTATTTAGTCATTGTTGACATATATTTTTATGAGCCTTAAATTCCCAACAATTACTGCGGTGAAGGAAATGAATCCTACTAAAGCACCTAGGACTGATGGCTTACCAGCTCTCTTCTACCAAAAGCCAACACTTAGTAATGAGATAGTTACAGTCTGCCTTAAGATCCTCAATAATAAGGATCCTCTAACTTGCTTGAACGACATTCTTATTGCCTTCATTCCCAAAATTGACAAACCAAAAAAATGGAGAATTTTAGACCTATTAACTTGTGCAATGTGATATATTAGATTGTAACTAAGTGTATTGCTAAAATGCATAGACTCTCCTTGGATGAGGTTATTTTTGAAAATTTGAGTGCTTTTGTTGGGGAATGGTTGATCCAAGATAGTGTCATCGTTGGGTTTGAGGGAATTCAATGCATGGAAAACAACAGGTTTAGAAATGGTTCCAAGGTGACTTTTAAGCTTTATGGCTAAGGCTTATGATAGAGTTGAGTGGGGATTCCTTGAGGTTGTTATGTTGAAGCTTGGGTATAAAATAGAGTGGGTGGAAAAGGTTATGCATTGAGTAATAACTATCATATATTCTTTTCTTGTGAATGGAGAGGTTAAAGGAAACATAACCCCACAATGGGGACATAGAAAGGAGGACCCTTTATCCCTCTTCTTATTTCTCTTCTGTGTTGAGGCCTTATCTTCGTACATTCTTAAGGCGGAGGAGGAGGGTAGGTTGAATGGGTTAAGATTTGGGCGATTTGGTTTAGAGGTTTCTCACATGTTCTTTGCAGATGATAGCCTTATTTTCTTCGAAGCTAAGGATGAAGAGTATGCCTACTTTAAAGAGATTCTTGAGAAGTATTCTAACGCCTCATGCCAACTTGTTAATTTTCATAAGTCTAAAATGTGCTTTGGGAAGATGGTGGAGAGAAATGAGAGGAGCAAGCTAGCTAGTTTGGTGGGAGTCCAAGTGGTTGATAATTTTGGAAAATATTTGGGCCTCCCATCAACTATGGGGCACACTAAGAAAGATGTGTTCAATCTATCAAAGATGGGGTGTGCATAAGTTGAAAGGTTGGAAAACCACCCGTTTTCTCCTCGACTAGTAAAGAAGTCCTTATTAAAGCGACCATTCAGGCGATCCCTTCGTACAGTTTCTTTGAACTACCAAAAGACATTATTCAGAGAGTTCAAAGTTTGGTAACGAGATTATGGTGGGGATTCTCAAATCAAAAAATCAAAATACATTGGTGTAAGTGGAATAAACTCTGCTTACCCAAGGAGAAAGGTGGCTTTTGCTTCAAAAATTTGGAAGAATTTTACTAGGCTTTATTAGCCAAGAAAGTGTGGAGAATTCTGAGGAACCCCCTTTTTCTTTGTAGTCAGATTTTAAAGGATTGTTATTTCACCAATACTTCTTTCATTGATGGCTAAGTTCAGCTCTAATGCATCAGGGGTTTGGAAGCTTTTGATGTGGGGTAAAGATCTAGTTTTTAAGGGGTATAGATGGAGAGTTGGAGATGGGAATAATATTCGGGTCCTTGAAAACCCTTGGATTCCAAGACATGTGAGCTTTAAAGTGTTTGACATACCCCATCTACCCCTTAATTTATATGTGGTGGATCTGAAATTAAATAATGGGCAATGGGGTGAGGAGTTTATTAAGAGAAATTTTATTAAGGAAGATGTTGGCTTAATCATCCAAATCCCTTGTGGGGATGTGAGCTTGAAAGATAAGATAATGTGGCATTACTCCAACAATGGGGCGTATAATGTCAAGAGTGAATATAAATTTTCCATGAGTTTGAATGATGTTGAAGCATAGAATATGTCGAGAACCGTGTCTTGGTGGAATTTTGTGTGAAAGTTGAAAATATCCCGTAAAAGTAAACACTTTTTATGGAAAGTTGGCCACTCGTGGCTACCCACTAATAGTGTTCTTTCTTGTAGGGCTGTTGACATTCACAAAACTATTGACATTAAATGAGAAAAATAAGAATACACAACGGAATAGGATCTTTTAAAAAAATTATTAATATCAGCCAATATCATACATATATCAACCATCTATCAGCCTCTAGTAGCCTATCAACTGTCCTTGAATCTTTTCATATAAATCAACAATCTTCCTATTCTTTCTGAAAACTTACACCATATCCTTCTAAGCCAATCCTTAAACACACAAGGACGTATGTGGGCACATAGGATTCAAAGGTGGATTTAGACATTCTAGGTGTACTCAACACATGCGATCTAGTGATGAATGAGAAGAGAGAAGCTATAGAAATTTCTAGAATTTCATGTTTAGGAAAATTTGTTGTTTCTTTTCTTAGAGAGTGTGTGACAGTCAAAATTAACAACTTCTTATACTTATGAAAAATATCGCTTCCCTTCATGTTTATAAAGATAATTAACTAATTCGATTAATCTTTATTTTATTTAAATAAAACCGATGAGTTACATCTAATTTAATTATTTAATTTAAAAAGAATAATTAAATATAATTTAATAAACAAATTAATATGAAATTCAAAATTCAATTCTGAGAGATAGGATATGCCTAAAAGTGGCGCCACTAAGTGACTCTCCCTAATTTTCTCATTTGTTTGTTTAATTAATATTTAAGATAATATATTTATCCAAAAATAAATATCAATTAATTAAAAATTAATTTTATCTTAATGTATCAATTTTAAATAAATAAATATCTTATAATAAGATAATAATTAAACTCTCACTATATTAATCTAAACATCATTAATATTTATTTTAACATAAAGTTTTTCAAAATAAAAACTATTTAGTTAAATAACTAATTAATTCACAATTAACCAATTGCCCATAATTATTACATAATTATTTTCTTGCCCTGAAATATTAATTTATTTGCAATTTCGTCCTTCTATCTACAAATCTTCATTATGACATCCTTACCCTTGACAGTTGAGGAAAGAGGTGACCTGAGGACCATGGACCTATAATACAAAGCTCCATTAAACCATATTATTAATCAAACTCTTCAATCTAATATTCTTATTTATTAATTCCATGATTAATCTACCATAAATATGGAACTGCACTCTTATTATTCTTCAATTGCATTCTTTGTAGTCCATCGATATAATTAATAAATGTAGTTTTGTCCTCCATTTATTGGTTCGTAAATTAGAGTTGGTCAAAATTACTGTTTTACCCTTCTAATTACCTTTTGTTCCTTAAGTACCAATAATTCACTAGCAAACAATTAATCTATAATCAAATTATAGATTTGAGCTCAATAACTATTCGGTTATAGAATTAACCCTTGAGGGAACCAATATTCAATCTGTTAGGAAAGTATGGATTCCAATATTTTAAATCATGTTCTCAACCATTCATGATATTGAATCTCCAAAATAAAAGTCACTAGTCTCATTATACTAAGAAACCTTAACGATTGAATAAAAAGATCCAATAACCAAAAACAGGAGTTCATGACTACTCAAGATTTAGATTGATCTACAAATGATCATCTATTATGATAAGAATTAAATCTTTCTGGAAAACGGTAATTTTATAAAGATGGTTAATTCATATCGGTCCTGTCAAATATAATCTCTATTATATACAGTACATTTACCAAGATGTCTATCCACATTAGTAATCTTAATATAGATTTCTTGCATCCCGTATGCATAGTAAACTGTTCTAGTCAATTTTCATTAAAGATTCCTTACTTTAATATGTCACTGACTATTTTATTCATTGTATACAATCTTAATTCTCTTGTACTAATACAAGATCATATCCTCATAAATGAATATGCAATTTTCTTGATATTTTTATAAATTATACAAACAATAATTATAACATTCAAATATAATAAAATTGTACTTTTATTTAAATCAACAAAAAGTATTTACATGCTTTTAAGGCATAAATCTTAAAAATCTCTCACTTGTCCTCAAAGCATGTGAGGCATCTCCCTTAGTCCCATGTTGCATACATGACCCATAAATGTCTTTGCAGGAAGTGTCTTGTTAAACGGGTCCGCCAGGTTCTATTCTGATGCTATCTTCATAACAGTCACGTCACATCGATGCACAATATCTCTAACCAGATGATATTTCCTTTCTATATGTTTTTCTCTCTTGTGGCTTCTGGGTTCCTTAGAGTTAGCTACGTCTCCATTGTTGTCACAGTACAGAATTAGTGGACTCTCCATATCTAGAATTACTTCCAAATCAGTGTAGAACTTTCTAAGCCAGACTACTTCCTTAGCTGCTTCACAAGCTGCTATATATTCGGCTTCCATGGTTGAATCTAAAATACTAGATTGTTTAATACTTATCCAGAATATAGCTCCTCCACGAAGAGTGAACACTTACCCAGACGTCGACTTACGACTGTCTTTGTCTGATTGGAAATCAGAACCAGTATATCTAGTAGGCTTTAGCTCACCCCCTGAATATACAAGCATATAATCTCTCGTTCTCCTAAGATAATTGAGAATGTGCTTTATTGCAATCTAGTGTTTCAAACTAGGATTTTTTTGGTAATGACTTACAATCCCCACTGCATACCATATGTCGGGCCTAGTACACAACATAGCATACATTAGACTCCCAACTGTTGATGCATAGGGATACTTTCTCATGTCCTCTTCCTCTTGAGGTGTCTTTGGACATTGATCTTTGGAAAGAGTAATTCAATGTCTGGTCGGTAATTGTTCTTTACTGGAATTCTCCATAGAGAACCTTTAAAGCACCTTATCTATATAATTAGCCTGAGAAAGTGCCAAGAGCTTATTATTCCTATCCCATAGGATTTGGATTCCAAGAATATAACTTAACATAGACCTGACCATGTCCAACAAGGTTCTGTTTCTTTTTTCTGCAACACCATTTTGTTGTGGCATTCCAGGTGTTGTGAGTTGAAATAGAATACCATGCTCCAACAAAAAATCTTTGAATTCTAAATCCAAATATTCACCACCTCGATCTGATTGAAGTGTTTTAAGAGTCTTACCTAACTGCTTCTCAGTCTCAGCTTTCAAGTCTTGAAACTTACCAAAGGTTTCAGACTTCCTAAGCATTAGGTAAGTATGACCATATCTTGAGTGATCTTCAATGAAGGTGATGAAGTACTTATTTTCAGCTTTAGCTTGTATGCTGATTGCACCATAGACATCGTTGTGTACAAGCCCTAAAGGCTACTTCGCTCTATTGCCTTTCGCTGAGAAAGGACGTTTAGTCATTTTGGATTCTAGACAAGACTCACAAACTGGAAGAGTTCTAACTCTTAGTTCACTCAACTGTCCATCTTTTATTAACTGGTTTATCTTGTCTAGTCCTATATGATCAAGTCTAAGATGCCAAAGATATGTGTCATCCTCATTTGAAATCTTTTGTCTTTTGTTTCCTTCAGGTTTAGCTACTTTAAATGATTCCGAGTTATTTAGCGTTCGTTCATTTGGCTTGAGCATTTATAGTCTTATTGTTTGTTCCGCTTCACAAATTTTGAAACCATTATTCGAAATAACAATCACATTATTATTAGAAGAAATATCAAAAGATTGTTCATGCAACATAGATAAAGAAAATAAGTTTCTACAAAATCCATGAATAAAATAAACATTATTCAAAATAAGATAATTGTTCCCAAAAAATAAACAGATTGTTCCCTTTGCTCTTGCTGAAATGAGTACTCCATTCCAACTCGATAGTCACCTTGCCATCAGCGAGTTCCCTTGATGACTCAAGTATCTATATAGAAGAACAAACATGGTTAGTTGCTCCAGAATCTAAAAGTCAGGATGACATATCGTCTTCCACTATACAAGCTTCAAGTACAAGTAAATCAGATTTACCTTTCTTTCTTAGCTCAACAAGACACATTTTACAGTTTCTCTTCCAGTGACCTTCAACTCCACAGTGGAAACACTTTCCCATTTTGTTCCTTCTTTTTGGAGTTATTTTCATTCTTGTTCTCCTTGGCTTTTGGTGTCTTCTTGCCTTTCTTGGAATTCTTGACATTACTTTTGTTCTTGTCATTGTTCTTCTTCCTCTTCTTGGTTTTATCCTCAGAGGCTGAAGGTTTCTCCTCTGTCACATTTGCCTCAGCCTCTTAAGTTATGGTTTTTTAAGAGACTTAAATGTCTACAGTTCATTCAACAGCCGAGTCATGTTGAATTCCAACTTATTCATAATATAGTTGGTTATGAATGCAGAGAAAGCAAGAGTAAGTGATTCAAATATGATGCTTACTTGTGTACGCTCATCAATGATGGCCCCATGTATTTCTGCATCACGTTGATCATGCTCAAGACATGTTCATGCACAGAAACACCATTCTTCATCTTAGTAGTCATGTATGTAACAACCCAAAACATACAAGACCAAAAATCATGCGAAAATTTAAAACATTCACTTTAATTCATCATACCGAAAATCCATATAAATAAAACTTTTGAAAAGGTCGTGTGCGCACACTTTAAGTTTAGCAAACAGAAATACTAATACTCCTCCACAGAGTTATAGTCAAGTAATTATCCCAAAAGTAATAACAAGCTTTCAACTTTTTCTTTTCAAAATGGTGATCCATCAAAAACCTCCCCGGGTCAGGCCACATGTACATAGAGTTGTAAATGTGGGTCGGCCCGGCCCGGCACAACCCACATTTTCATGCCTCCAAATAATTTGGGTCAGCCAGGCCAACCCATATTTGAAAGAGTAAGCCCAGCACGGCCCATAGGCCCAGCTCATGTCGTGTCGTGCTCGTGCTGTGTCGGGTCCAAATCAAGTCGGCCCACTTTCCTTATTTGGGCCCAAATTCAGGCCCACTTTTATGCCCATTTTATTATTGCCAATAAAATGTGAGGATGGGGAATTGAACCCTTCACCTACTCTTTGACAATCAATTTACTCACCACCAATCCAAATACATTTCTTTGTTTAAATTATAGTTTAAGATATTTTTATATAATTTTTAACAATACTTTATACAAAATTATATCAAAGATAATTATTAGAATTTGAATACCTACTAATAAATCCTAAAAAATTTAACTCACAAATCTTAAAATAAATTAATAAAATGATAAACATTGAGAAAAATAATAGACTTTTATTATCATTTTAATTTATAAATAAATGAAAAATAAAAATTTATTATCATTATTAATGTAAAAATATCAGGCTTTTTATTGTGTCGTGTTTTTGGGCTAGTTTGTTCGTGCTTTCGTGTCGTGCCTTCGGGCTTGTCGTGTCGTCCGTGCTCAGGCCCATGTCGTGTTGTGTTGTGTCGTGCCAATTTTCAATTCGTGTCGTGCTTGGCCCAAGCCCATATTTTTTCATGTCGTGTCGTGCTCATGCCTCCCAGGCTCGTGCCAGTTTCGTTCCATGCTAGAAAGCCCAGCCCGTATTTACAGCTGTCACTAATCCACTTTGACTTTGCACTTACCTACAACATGAACAACTAGGTAAGTGACAACGCTTAGTAAGAATAGCCTTTCACACAAGTATACTAAAACCAGTAACGATTCGACCGAAGGTAGATATAGCTACTGGTTACTAGGGTATTGGATAAGTTCCAACCCTATCATACAATTTCACAAGTAATAATCATAACACAAAATCAAGCACTTTGGTTGCACCCAACAACCAATTTTCATACATATCATAACGACTTGCACTCAGAAAACCTCATAAATTTAAGATATATAACCATATCCAAAATAAATACTTTGGTTGTTCCTAATAACCAAGTTCACAAATATCACAATAACCTGCACTCAGAAAATGCCTAGAACATTCAAGATATATAACACATATCATAATATCTTGCACTCGGAAAATTCCCAAAACATTCAAGATATATATAACACATATCATAACTAATCAATAGATTAACAGCAAGGGATCCAAGCCTCAACCAGGTTCAACCATTAATGTCTTGGCTCCAACTCGTACTACATTACCATTGCACTAGCTCCAACCCAGACTATATATTTTTACCATCAACTGGCTCCAACCCGGACTATATTTCTACCATGTCCTGGATCCAACCCGAAGTTTAGCTTACCGTATCCAGGCTCCAAACCGGACTATATTACGCTAAGGTTTTGGCTCCAACCTGAACCTACTTACCATTTAGCCGCGGAATTCAAAAGCATTGCAAGAGTGGGTATTAAGCATACCTTGGTCTTAATGACCCAAAAAAAAACCAGTTTAATCTACTACTACAAGCACACACTAGTATATTCATGTTATAGCCAAGAAGAGAAAGGCTAACTTACTTGAAGTCCTTAGTTCCCAACTTGATCCTTAATACTATTATTCATTTTTTCCTCTGGTGGTTACCGTAATTAGTACAGTGTATGTAACTGTAACGCCCTGGATAGCCAAGACCGCTACACTGTGTGTTTATAAAGGTGCAAGACTTGCTAATCAAGTCATTTAGTTAGAAACGTGTTACTGAATCTATAATTGAACTAGGGTTAAAAGATTTTGGTCACAAAAGTTGCATTTCATATAATTACACATTTTAGTACATGGGGTCCCAAAAGAAATAGCCTTTAAAAGATGGTTTACAAAATTCCAAGTTATAAGTACAGCTACTAGCCACTCTAAGGCCAAAACAGACATTTAGGCTTTTCCCGTCCTGTACTACTCCTCGATCGTGGCGACCGATCAGCCGACTATGTACATTCAGCCTCAAAGCTCTCCCACTCAGGACTGGTCCACTTTACCCTTGCCTTTACCTGCACCACGTAGCACCCGTGAGCCAAGGCCCCGCAAGAAAACACAATAATAGAGCATAATTATCAATCAAACAATCAGATAATTCATACAGTGTAATCATATACTCAACAATCCAAAACATCCATATAATCAATCATTCAGCATACCAAGCTTATCAATTAACATTAACAACCAATTCACATATAATAACCAGGGTCGACGCCCTTAGGTCGCACCCCCTATCTATCCCACTGACTCCGGCCCACTTAAACCGAGCTCAATGAATATCAAGCTGTCCTCAGCTACCAGTGGCCGAGCCGCGCCCTGTGCGCAAATATTGATTCCGACACTCTTAGGCCATTTTTATCACATGTCCCATGGCATGATACCATCAATGACATCATACAGATATAGGGAGCTATTAGTCCCAACATAATCACATAACCGGGTGCAGTTTTCTTACCTTCGATTCTGTTAGCTTTGATCAATGAAACCGACCCTCAAGCACGATCCCTTCCGAGCCCTATCGTACACCTAGTCACAGCCATAGATCAAAATCATCACCAAACTTCAATTCTGAAACCTATCCTTGGGACCAATCCCGAGCCCTCGAGAAGCCCTAATTCCACCAAACAGGGTAGTGGAAACAAACCTCGAGCCCCCAGGCAAAAAACCCTAGGAAATAACTCAAAAACCCCCTTCTGAAAATAGGGTAGCGCTACAGCGCCATAAATAGGGTTCTATAGCGCTACAAATAGAGCCAAAAATCTCTCTGACCACAAGGCCTAGCAATGTAGCGCCCTAAGGCTAGCGCTAGTCACAGCCAGACAATACCCTGATTTTCCCCTTCGAACTTCCTCGAGCCAAAACTCTCTAAAATCCTTCCAAACCTCAACCAAACACCAAAACAAGCCTACCATCATCTATAACTCACCCCATGTGATCCAACCATATGAAACTTAAGCACATGCACCCCAAACTAAAGAAACCACCCTGATTGAGCTTAAAGCTCAAAAACTCAACAGAAAACAATAGAAACTTCAGAACTTTAAAGCTAGAATTTCATACCTTCAATGGAGAAATTTGACCTTAGGCTATCCTCCACACTTCCTTATCTTTTCTTCCTCAAAACCTCAGCCTTAATTCCCTAAAAATCCCATCCAAAACTAAATTCAAAAATCCATTTCAACACAAAAGTAGAAACTCAAAAACAGCCTTGAAGTTTACCTCAATTAGACTTACTTCATGTAGAACCTCCTAGCTTTACCAAGGATTTAGGTGCTAAGCTTTGGCCTAACCCTCCTCTGAACCACAGCTCCAAAAGCCCCCCCAAGAAATGGTGCAAAAAGACAGAATCGAATGAGAGAGAAAGGGTTAACTTAGGTGTTCTGTTTTTCCTTCCTTATTTTCTTTTGTCTCTTTTGTTTTCCTTTAGGCTTCTCAAATAATCTACACATTCCACTAAGCCAATAAAACAGGGTAATACTTATCCTTGATTTTTAACCAAATGACCAATTTGCCCTCCCATAAATTCTAAGCCTTTAAATCATTCTAAGGGCATTTTGGTCATTACTCCCAATTCCCGCTAATTCCTCGAATGTCTCTAATATTTACCGCTTGCATCCAGACACCTAATTAATCACCAATTATATTCCTTAATATCAAATAATCTCCAATATATTTCTCAAATTTCCAGAAATACCCCCGGACTCCCACGAGCCGGTTATAAATCCCCGCCGTGACTTTTCGGCTAAACCGCTCACTAGGATCGCCTCAAGTCACAAGCTACAAATATATCCACATAATAATGTGGTCTCAAAAATTTATCACAAATATTTACATTTATGCCCTCAACAGGCCAAAATTACGAATATGCCTTTATAACCTAATCAGGGCCTACATGCATACTAATATGCATAGTCATGCATCACATATATCCAAATAATCATATAAGCATACTTATCACATAATCATGCATTTTCACCATTAATTCACATAACTTCCATTTGTGCCCTCCCAGAACACCAATCAAGGCCCTTAAGCCTTAATAGAAATTTTGGGTCGTTACAGTAACACCTTAATTTCTCATAAATTATCGAGAACACAGCGTTGTATCAAAATCATAAATATTGCTCTTTTATTGAATAAAAAGTTGAAAATAAATGTATGGATCCATGGTTTTACAAACAAAAAAATAATTGTCTTTAACATATTAAAATGAGCAACATTTAAATAAAACTTTAAAAGAAAACATTCTTTAATAAAAATAAATAAATTGGCCCGCTTGATCTTCCTCGTCTATATGGTCCCCACGAGTACATCACGAAGCTCCTAGGTCCCACTTGCCACCGGCCTTTCTATCATCAATTTCCTAAACAACAATATCATAAGTGGTGAGCTTCTATGCCCAGTAAGGAAAATACAAACAAGAGTTAGTCATATAATTATTTAATCAATATATCCTAAATTACACAAGAGTCATAACAAAACTTATTTATACTAATCATACCACATCACAAAACCATAGGTCATATCATAACCTAAGTCATAATCATAAATCATAATCTAAGTCGTAATCATAGTCATAAATAACAGGTCATAAGTCATAATCGTAACTATAGGTCATAGATCATAATCATAACTATAGGTCATAATAACAAGTTAGATATAATAAAAATATAAGTGCTTATACACGGGTGGTAATTAAGCCCCGGACAATAGTCCATCATACACTGGACATCAACTTAGGTCCGTCATAAAGTTTTGGCAACCGAGCCTACCGAACATAAGTCTGTCATACATCATTGGACACCTTAGGTCTAGACACACCTCTTTATTGTACCTGAAATGTTAGGTCATACAAAAACATAGCCCAGATCAAAACTAAACTATCTAATTTTCCTTACCAAAAACAGGAATATTGGAGACAAGAGCGAGAGTGAAACTCCTAAAACCAAACATAAAGAAACCATAAGTTTCCTAAAGGAAATAAGATGAAGAGAAGATCTAAACCATCGAGAACTTACCGAAAACTTTATGTCTCAAAGAAATTTAACACCTAACCGAAAGGCATTATAACGAGTTAGGATTTGAAGAAAATGAAATGGAAATGAACTAAACCTGAAGATTTACAGTACCTTCGATAGCTTAGAGCTTTGATCTATACCTCAAACACCAAAATCACACAAACGTACTTCCCGAGTGTTTAGAAAAGCTTAGATTGAAAAGCTTTTAACCCCAAAACCCTAGTGTTTTGTCTCTAGAATAATCTTAGCATCTTGGAGGCTCTGAAATGTGCTTGAATGATGAATAAAATGGTTGAGTGAATGGTCCTATTTATAGAGTTCAAGGAGTGAAACTAACTCCCATTTCAATGAATAAATAAATTATTAAAAATACATTTTTCACTCAACAGATGCCCAGAACTCGGTCAAAAATGTTTAGGAACAAGTCAAAGTTTTTAGGGTGGTTTCTAGTTCAGGATTCTATGACAATTCAAAAATGGCTACTTAAGTCGATATATTGCCTCCTATAGGCGATATATCGCCTACACCGTAATCCCAAGGGTCTGTGGTTTCGTTCGTGCGAAGTCGACATGTTTTACATATCAATCATAAGCGATATATTGGCCCCTATAGCTGCGATATATCGGCATACACTAATATTTCAAACACAGTTTTGCACACTTTCAACACACATGAATTTGTTTAAACCACTTTGACTGAGTAAAAAGTAATTCTAACAGATGAGAGAAGGTTCTAGACCTTCTAGATCTACCCTCTATTCATCCAAAATGCTTAAATCCTTAATAATCATACATGTGACAAGTGTTACGTTCTTAATTATTCTATCTAAACCTTAGGTTATAATAAATAATATTTCTAGGATCAGCTATATTAATCAAACCTTATCTAGCTAAGTAAAATTATGGGACGCTACAATTCTCCCCTACTTAAAAGAATTTCATCCTCAAAATACCGCTCCCTAATATCTTCCTCCAATTCCCATGTGTCCTCTCTTTTTGTGCTATTGCTCCACAAGATTTTAACCATAGGGACACTTTTGGACCTTAACTCCTTAGTTTCCTGTTCTAGAATGCGTACTGGTCGTTCTTCATAACTGAAATATTGTTTTAACTCCAGAGCCTTGTAATCGAGCACATGGGATGGATCTAATATGTATTTTCTCAATATTGATACATGGAAAACGTTATGCATTTTAGCTAATGATGGTGGTGAATCCAACTGATATGCTACATGCCCTACTTTGTCCAATATCTCAAAAGAACCTATAAACCTCGGGCTTAACTTTCCTTTCTTTCTAAAACGCATAATCCCCTTCATCGGAGAAACATTGAGAAACACTTGATCGCCTACTAAAAATTCAACAGTTCGCCTCTTAGAGTCGACATAACTCTTCTGGAGACTTTAAGCAGCAATCATTTGTTGTCTTATCTTTTCTACTGCCTTAGTTGTTTCTCTTACAGCCTTGGGTCTTAAACATCGTCTTTCACCAACCTCATCCCAATGAAATGGTGATGGGCATTTCCGTCCATATAGCATCTCATAAGGTGCCATGCCTATCGTTGCCTGATAACTGTTGTTGTAAGAAAATTCTATCAATGGAAGATACTTGCTCCATGATCCTGAGAAATCTAAAGCACACGCCCTTAATATATCTTCTAATATTTGTATGGTACATTCTAACTGACCATCGGTTTGAGGGTGAAATGTCGTACTTAGTTTTAATTTAATGCCCATTGCACATTGCAGACCTTCCCAGAACTTTGATGTGAAAATCGATCCTCTATCAGAGACTATCGTCTTTGGAACTCCATGTAGTCTTACTATCTCTGCCACGTAAAGCTCTGTGTACTGCTCAGTGTTATAAACTGTTCTTATTGGCAAGAAGTGAGCAGATTTTGTAAGTCTGTCTACTATCACCCAAACATAGTCATGTGGCTTGGTGGTCCTTGGTAATCCCATCACAAAATCCATAGCTATATCTTCCCATTTCCATTCGAGAATCTCTAATGGTTGCAAAGTTCCAGTGGGTCTTTGATGTTCAACCTTAACTTGTTGACACATAAGGCATTTTGCTACAAATTATGCTATGTCTTTCTTCATCCCCGGCCACAAGTACATTGTCTTGACATCGTTGTACATCTTGGTCAATCCTGGGTGAAGTGAATATGGAGTAGTGTGTGCTTACTTCATAATACTTTCCCTTAATCCTCCACTTTTTGCCACACATACTCGGTTACTATATCATAGCATGCCTTCTTTTTTCAAGGAGAAATCAACTTTCTCTGAGCTTTGTAGTGCTGCCTTCATCATAAGAAGAAATTCGTCTTCTTGTTTTTTCTCCTTTATTTCCTCCATCAGTGTCGACTTGATCGTGAGGTTAGCTAGTTGTCCATTTATTAACTCAATTCCGGACCTCTTGATATCATCTTGTAAGTGTTGAGCTATCCCCTTAAGTATCGATAAGCTTTCCTAACTCCGCCTAATAAGTACGTCTGCCACGACATTAGCCTTTCCTGGATGATACAAGATCTCTTGATCATAGTCCATTACTAACTCCAGCCACCTTTGTTGCCTCATATTGAGCTCTTTCTGCGTAAAGAAGTACTTTAGAATTTTGTGATCCATATAGATTTTGCACTTTTCTCCGTATAGATAGTGCCTCCAAATCTTTAGGGAAAAAACCACTGCTACTAATTCTAAGTCATGGGTCGGGTACCACTGTTCGTACTCCTTTAGTTGTCTCGAGGCATATGCGACCACTTTTCGTCTTGCATCAAAATACATCCAAGTCCCTGCTTCGACGCGTCACAATATACTACAAACTTGCCTTTATCATTTGGGACGCATAGAATTGGGCCTGATATAAGCTTGTCCTTTAACGTTTGGAAGCTTTCTTCACACTTCTTCGTCCATACAAATATATGTTTCTTCCGTGTCAAATTTGTTAAGTGTATAGCTATTTTGGAGAACCCTTCAACAAATCGTCTATAGTATCCTGCCAATCCCAGAAACCTTCTCACCTCCATGGCACTCTTGGGTTTGGGACAGTCCTTCACTGCTTCGATCTTGGCTGAGTCTACTTCCACTCCATTTTTAGACACAATGTGTCCTAGAAATGCCACCTTCTATAGCCAGAATTCGCATTTCTTAAACTTAGCGTATAATTGATGACTTTTGAGTCATCCCATCGTCAGTCGCAAGTGCTATTCATGCTTGACTATCATCCTTGACTAAATCAATATGTCATCTATAAATACCACCATGAACTTATCCAGGTAATCCTTAAATACTCGGTTCATAAGATCCATGAATGCAGCTGGTATGTCCGTTAAGCCAAAAGACATTACCAAGAACTCGTAGTGTCCATATCTAGTCCAAAAAGCTGTCTTTGGGATATCTTCTTCCCGTACTCTTAGCTGATGATACCTTGACTGCAGATCTATCTTTGAAAATACCGTAGATCCTTGTAGTTGATCGAAAAGATCATCTATTTGAGGCAAAGGGTATTTGTTCTTGATCGTCACTTTACTTAGTTCTCGAAAGTTGATGCACATCCTCATACTCCCGTCCTTCTTTTCGACAAACATCACTGGTGCTCCCCAAGGTGAATAGCTCGGTCGGATGAAACCTTTGTCTAGAAGCTCTTGCAGTTGTATTTTTAACTCTTTTGACTCGATAGGCGCCATTCTATAGGGAGCTTTCAAAATTGGTGTCGTCTTACGTGCCAATTCTATTTCAAACTCGATTTCCCTACTCAGAGGTAATCCCGATAGATCTTCTGGAAACACTTCGAGAAATTTGCATACAAAATGTACATCCTTTGGTTCGAGTTGCGTCTCTCGTGTTTTGTCCACCACACTAGCTAGAAATGCTTGGCAACCACTATTGATTAACTGTTGAGCTTTGAGAGTTGAGACTATTGGTATGCAAGTTCAGGAAACTTCTCCTTTGAAGGTGAACTGTTCTCCACCTTTTGTTTGAAAGTTAACTGTCTTACCCTTACAGTCTATCGTTGCCCCATATTTTGCTAACCAGTCCATGCATAAAATTACATCATAATCCTTAAGGTCTAACTCGATCAAATCTACTGGTAATTCTTTTGCTCTAATTCTAACTACAACGCTACACACCCCTCTACTAGATAGCATTCTTTCCCCTAAGGGTAACTCCGTGACAAAATTATCTCTAAAAAGTTTGCATGGTCTACCTAATATATCAATCATATTCATAGAGATAAAAGAATGTGTAGCTCCCGAATCAAGTAAAACATTGCATAGTTTACCAGAGATAGTGACCTGACCTGTTACCACTGTATTACTAGTTTCTGCTTCACCTCTAGTAAGAGAAAAAACTCTAGCTGGCACAAGCTTGTCATCTTTCTTTTGGTCTTTCATCATTGGGAAATCCTTTTTAATGTTCCCTTCTTCACCACAATTGAAACAACCTTTCGTCTTATATCAGCATTCTCCTGAATACTTCCTCTTGCAGATAGGGCACTAGGGATAATCCACATAAGGCTTCTTATTCCCGTTACCTTCTGATACAGTCTTGTTCTTTTTGTCGGCTTTTTGATTTTGACCACCGTCATGTTTTTGTTTGTGGTCATTCTATTCATTGTTATTCTTTTTGGTGTCCCTTCTGGCCGCGCCTTCCTTCCAGATTCTTTCTTCTGCCTGCTCAACTTCCAATGCTACCTCTAATGTTTCTGCATAAGTGGTTATTCCCCTAATCAACTTTACGTCACGGGCTATCATAGGTTTCAGTCCCTTCACGAATCTTTAAATTCTTAGCATCTCAATGGGTACCATGTCAGCCACGAAATGAGCCAGCTTATCAAACTTCCTATCATACTCTGTCACAGTTGAATTCCCTTGAGTAAGTGCAATGAATTCATCCACCCTTGTGGCTAGAATTGCAAAACTGTAGTACTTCTTGTTGAACACTTGGATAAACTCATCCCGTGTCATAACATTCACATATGTAGTCTGTTTCACTATATCCCACCAGATGCGGGCGGCTTTCTTTAGCAAGCTTGAAGCGCAAGAGACTCGATCTTCGTGTCCCAGCCGCATATGGTCTAAAATGGACTCCATTGATCGAAGCCATTCTTCTGTTGGGCCAGATCCACCGTC
Organism: Humulus lupulus; assembly: GCF_963169125.1. Taxonomy (NCBI): domain Eukaryota; kingdom Viridiplantae; phylum Streptophyta; class Magnoliopsida; order Rosales; family Cannabaceae; genus Humulus; species Humulus lupulus. The sequence continues at coordinate 74,247,034 of NC_084794.1, read as the reverse complement.
AAAGTTTGGCGGTTGTTGCTTTCTAAAACGTTCATACACTGCCTCGTAGCGAGGTTCTGCCAACTGTAGTAATTGTACTAGAGGAATGACTTGCTGCGCCACTTATTATTGTTGCCCTAAGTTTATTTGGAACTCTTCTTCCCTTCTCCTTAGCTCTGCCCTAAGACAGGCTTTTTCTCTTTCCAAATTTTCTCGAGTAGCAGCAGCTGCTGGTTCTTCCACTACATTGGGTGCTTCTGGCACTCTCAGGGCTGCTGGAAACTCTTCATATACGGGGGCGGCGGCTACTCCTCTTCCTTGCCCCTTTCCCCTTCGTCGGCCTCTTCCCTGGCCATTTAGTCTTTCAGACCTTCTTCGTTCCTGCTCCATGTGTCTTCTCTGTTTCCTCAAAAGAGAAAAGTTGTAAAACTAAGACAAACAAAACAAGTAGAGGTTACAACTTAGCCTATTGTACTACTGTCTATTAGGTCCATCTATCTATTAAAACTTCCCTATTACAATTAAGTCCAACTTGGGTAAATGGGCCTTAACAATTGAATCTTCCATGGAAGAGGGTTGGGTTCAGTATATTGTACCCACTACTAAGGCCCCCTATCTTCCACTTGGACCCAAAAGATAGGAATTTAAACCATTGCTTTATTAATTGTTATTCATTTTAATTAGATCCAATCTAATAATGCAAAGCAAATGGGCCTTCACAAATGGGCTAACCCATAAGAGAGGAATTTAAACTTTACACTTTTAATTGAATCCAAAATTCTTAGCACTTACCAAACAATAACAAAAGCAAATAACATGTTTTATATATAAAAAAAACAACTAGTGAAAATATTCTAAAACGACATATAATAAAATTTAACGATGTGTTCTTATATACGTTTAATCCTCCACATCGGATCCATTATCATACTCAGGGTCTGGTATTCTTCTTATAGTTTTAACCTTCCTAACCACACTTGAATCCATTAGACTAATTTCTGAAAATAACACAAGAAATATATTACAAACATATTCCGAAAACAATGTGTATACTTACTTGGTAACGAGTAGGTCCTTTGTAAATATCGTGTGTATTTCGTGGGAACGTTCAGGACCAATATAGCCATGGACTCTGCTCTCCATACCGTGTGTTTTAATATTTCTTCAAGAAGGAATTATCTTATTTGATCATTTGATACTCTGGTTTTAGAAAAAGGAGTTAACAAAATCACATCTTTAGAAAAAATACCATAATTTTCGTCATTTTATGAAGTTCACCATTTCCTTTCACAATACCAAAATACTCCTTTTGTACTCTTTAATTATTTTTTTTTTTAAAAGTCGCCCTTTGTTTATAAGGATCATTTTTAACCTAAACTTCTATTTTTTACCAAGTTTAATGATAATTTAAAACCTCTTTTGTGGTATTTTTTAAAAGAAGGGCAACTAGACCCTTAATTTATTAAAATGGTCAAAAAAATCATATTTTATTTAACTCAATCTGATTTTGGATTGGTTAAACCTCCAAATCCTTAGTTACCTTTGTAAAGAATTATTTTTGCCCATTTCTAAAATTTTACTTTCTCTATTTGATTTAAAGTGATAAAGTCTCATTTTTAAACTTTTACCATTAGTTGAGTTTTTTGGCCAAAGCCCTTTAACTATCATTCAAATATTATGTGTCATAAGGATGGGAACTAGGTGAAAATCTTGCGTCAAAACTCATTTTAGGTTAGGAGAACTAACCTTCCAAAAATTACTCTTCGTTATGGTCAGAAATTACTACTTTTTCAGAATTTAGGGAAAATTTAGAAATTTTGTTTCTCTTAAACTGTGATATATTTTCTCTTAAATTTTAAAGAGGTCTTGATACCTATCTTAGCTATCTTCCTTCAAAATTTCATAATTTTTGGAATTGTAAAACTCATTTAATTAATTAAAGCAATCTAGGCAGTGCTTGCTGCCCAAAAGTTTTTTCCAGATTTTAGGGAAAACTTTGAAAATTTGTTTCTCTTAAACCGTGACACATTTTTCTATAAAATTTTATAGGGGTCCTGATACATGTATCAACTAACATCATACCAAATTTCATATATTTTAGATTAGTAAAACCCGTTCAAAAAATAAATAAATCTGGGTAGTGCATTCTGCCCAGAAATTTTCCAGATTTGCATCACAATGCCAAAAACTGCATAACTTGGGCTTAAAAAAGCCTAACATCAAGTACTCACAAAGAAATACACAAATTATTTTTGCAAATAGAGGTAGTAGGGTGCGATCTAACCCATTGGAATTCCGGCCACAAATTTTTGCAGCATGTATTTTTACTCACACTTAACCACAACAAGCAATTCTAGCATAAACTCTAGCCACAGGCATGCATGCAATTCATCATATCACACAATCTCAACCTTAAGCATAAAATAGGCTTCAAAAACTATTGTAATACCCTATATAACCAGATCTAAAAAAATCAAAGAAACAACCATAGATTTCTACCTTTTGAAGCCTTAGCTTGGAGATGTATTCCTTAGCTCTTCAAAAGCTTCCCTTTGTGCTCTCACTACAACAAAATAGGGGTTTTATGACTGTATTTGGGAAACATTGAAAGTCTAAAATGTCTCCCGTATGGGAAGACGTTGTAGGTGGAGCCATTGTAAGTATATATCTCACGTCTCCCAATAGGAGAGGTGAGAGACATCCCACGTCTCCCAGTGGGAGATGTTGAAAGGTGTCCAAAAACGTGGACTTTCAACCTCTCCCACTGGAAGACGTGAGAAGTCTCTCACATCTCCCAATGGGAGACATTGAAAGTCTCCCAAGTTTAAAAAAAATAAATTAAATTAATTTATAATTAATATTATTTAAATTTATTTAATAATTAATTAAATTTAAATTATTTTAATTTTAATTGTTTTAATAATTAATTAAATTTAAATTATTTTAATATTAATTAAATTTAAATCAATTTAATATTAATTTAAATTGACATTGACATAATTAATAAAATAAAAATATGCAAGAAACACAATATTTGTTAAACATATTCAAAATTAACAAATATTGAACTGTGTATGAAGAAAGAGGTAAAAAGTAAGAAAACCTAACAACGAGGTCGGTAACTTTGGATTATCGATAACATATATGTCGTCCATTCTTGTCGCAACTCATCAATTTGTGCCTCTGTATATGACGTACTTGTTAGCTACAAAAAATATAAAGTAAAATATATTAATTAATTATTTGATTACATTTATATATATATGGTTTCAACTATCCTTTCAATTCTTTCAACTCAGCTGGGGCCATTCTGTAAGGTGCTCTAAACACTAGCTCCGTCCCTGGTGCTAGTTCTATCACGAACTCTATCTCTCTGTGTGGTGGAAACCCTGGCAAATCTTCTGGAAATACATCCAAGAATTCACAAACTAGTCTGGTCTCTTCTGGTTTCACTAGCATGACTTGAGTGGTGTCAACCACACTGGCTAAGAATCCAATGTAACCTCCTTGCAATAGATATCTAACCCTCAAAACAGAAATCATAGGTATGCGGGGTCCATGCACAGTACCAACAAACACAAAAGGATCCTCACCTTCAGGCTCAAAGGTGACCATCTTCCTTCTGCAATCAATGGTTGTCCCATACTTCACTAACCAGTCCATACCCAGAATCATGTCAAAGTCCGTCATAACAAACTCTATCAAATCCACTAAAAATTCTCTGCCCTCCACTGTCACTGGCAAAGATCTGACCCACCTCCTGGATGCTACCAACTCCCCAGTGGGTAATAAAGTTCCAAACCCCCACAGCATAAAAATCACAGGGTCTACAAAGTCTATCAATAATTCTACTAGCAACAAAAGAATGTGTAGCACCAGAATCAATCAAAACATTATAATGGGCTCCAGCACTAAGAAGCTGACCTGTAACTACCGAGGGAGAAGCCTCAGCTTCTGTTTGTGTCAATGCGAACACTCATGCTGGGGTCGAGCTGTCCGCTTTCCTGGGTTCTTCTTTTCTTGCCTTAGGGCAATCTTTCTTCAGATGACCCACTGCTCCACATGCAAAGTAGGCCCTTGCCCTACACTCTCCCAAATTAAACCTCTTGAATCTAGGGAATTCAGGATAAGACTTCCAAACCTCACTACCACTCTGGCGGCCCATTGAAATACCACGGGGTCACCTGTCAGGACCTGGAACTGGGAAAGTGTCAGGAACCTTCCTTTTCTGATCGTTTGGGCCTCCACCCCTACCAGAACCCAAAAATGGAGAACCTGTTCTCCTGAACTCCTTTCTAGTTGCATTATCACGCCAAATCTTGTTTTCTGCACTCTCAGCTGTGAGTGCCTTCTCGACCACCTGTGCATAGGTACTGCCACAGTGGTAATGCGAACATCCCGGGCTAATCTAGGTTGTAGACCCTGGAGAAATCTCTCCCTTCTGGTCCCATCAGTGGGCACAAGCTCCATGGAAAACTTTGCCAATCGATCAAACTTTAGGGCATACTCAGTCACTGACAGACTTCCCATAAGTAACCTAATAAACTCCTCAGCTTTTGCCGCCTTGATGGCATCATTATAATACTTCTCGTTGAACAGAGTCTGAAACTCTTCCCAACTCAGGGCATTGATATTTCTATTCTGGGATATAACCTCCCACCAAATTCGGGCATCCTCCCAAAACATATACATGGCACAGGCCACCCTCTCATTACCAGTCACCCTCATGAAATCCAGGATGGTGGTAATCATGCTCATCCATTGTTCTGCTTTAGCAGGATCTGCTGCCTTCAAATACTGGAGGTTGCTGCTTTCTGACCCTTTCATAAAGAGGCTCCCATTTATTACCAACCTTAGGCAGCTGCTCAGCTGCTGGCACCAATACAGGAGGTGCCTCAGATACACAGGCTACTGCAGGAACCTGTTGTTGTCTTAGGAGGCAGAGTTCTTCTCCCTGCCTCAAAAATTTTGCCTGCAGATCATTAAATAATTGATGCCAGTTCTCAGGAGCTGGCTGTGGAATCTAGCCTTGGTCATTCTCCTGACCCTGATTATTATTCTGGCCTTGATCACTCTGGCCAGCTGATGAATCTGTCTGTCCTGGATTCATTCTTATCAACTTGAACCTTGCTGAAATAGTCAATACGGCCAGTCAGGTAGTAATAACTAAACCTCTTGCCACCTCACGGTCCAAGAACAAGCCGGTAATTATCATATTCCACAGTCATACAATTATACAAATGGATACATGATCATAGCATTTATCATTTAACATGTATCAAATAATAGTTCACAATGACCAATACTAATAAGCATGCTCTGGCAATATCAGTACTAATAGGCACGTTCTCACTAATGATGCAGTATTCAAGGCACAACCTTATCAAGGTATCTCATGTATACAGGTAAAGCATTTATAATATATTTAAGTAGTTAAATATATAACCACATAAATAGTTACCAAACCATGAGTCAAGCTTGACTTCAGTGACGAGTGTACATGCCAACCAGTCTACAGGAACCCTAAACCTTGGCATGCTCTGATACCAAGTTGTAATGCCCTGGTTACCCCAAGACAGTTACTGTGAACTTTGGACCGTGCTTAACTCGCTAATCGAGTTCTTTGGTTAAAAACATGCTTCTATGTGTTAATAATAGGTTAAGGTGTAAAACAAATCAAAAGGAAAAGATATATTTTATTTAGAACATAAAACTGTTCATGGGCCCATGAAAAACATTTACAAGTTATTTACAACTCAAAATAGTCATTACTGTTTAAATTTACAACCCGTCGACCTAAGCGACAAAAATAGGGTAAACCCCCTAGTTCCTCTGAGAACTCCTTGGCCGTGGTGGTCAAGCGGCCGCATATGTACACATCGCCACCTAAGCTCTCCACTCAAGGTTGGGTGAGCTTTTCTTTCCCTTTACCTGCACCACATAGCACCTATGAGACAAAGTCCAGCAAGAAAACTGAATACTGCATGTATATAATTTTAAACAATGATCATGATAATCATCCAGGATTTATTTTCCTAAACTGATGAGTGACAGATGTATAAGTCACTAACGTGGGTTCCGCACCCTTTACAGATAAGTGATCGAGTCACTAGCTTTAATAGGATATGTGACTGATGAGCGAGTCACCAATAAAAACCAAGGGTGTGACCATGGAGTCACTATTGTGGGTTCCATACCCTTAGCCATGTGACGATAGGGTCAGCTGGGCCCTCTGGCCCTAGCTCTGAGTAACTAGTCATAGAACTAGGCAAGCGCTTTTAGTTTTCATCGAACTTGGGGTCAGTCCGGCATTAATGCTCTGATTAGATCTAATCTTTCACCAGCTCTGCGTTCATGATGCTTATGCTGCTTCTGACTCTTAGGTCAGTATCATACGACCAGTGTTCAGAACTACTGTCGAACTTGACTAGTAAGTCACAACTTCACAGCTAGTTCTGACACCATTGTCAATTCTGACTAGTAAGTCTGTGCCATTCACAAGTAAGCAAGATTGGTAAGAATTTAATATGCAATCCAAGTCCATATTTAAACACTCAACATGCCTCAATAATAACCATGCATGTCACATATGGGGTGCAATTTTCTTACCTCTAATGCGAGCGAGGAATAGTAAAAGAACGACCCTTGAGAACGATCGACCTTTTGATTCCTTAGCGGTTACCTAGTCATAACCAATTATAACTTCCATTAATGAAAATCAACAATAATAGAGTCTTGACCTAAACCTCACTCCCGGGACCTCGAATTGTACCCAAACGGTGAGTAGATTCGATCCCAAGCCTTAAGGATTGAAACCCCAAGCCAAGAACCCTTAAAAGTGCCTAAAACGGGAATCTGATGGAATAGGGTAGTGCCCCAGCGCTACCCCACTAGTGCCCCAGTGCCCTAAGCAGAGCCAAAACCACCCAAAGCTACACAGAGTAGCGCTGTAGCGCCCCCTAGTGGGCGCTATGGCGCTACACCAAGCCAGAAATGGCCCTGAAACTTTCCCCTTCGATTCCTCCATTTCCAACCTGAATCAAATGCTTCCAAACCTCATTTTAAGTCCCAAATGAACCCAAAAACCATCCCCGCATGTCCTAGGCATCACAACCCCAAGAACCCTAGCCAAAAACTTCCATCAATTCCCCTCAACCAATCAAGAAAACCAAGCTAAAAACTATAGCAAAAACAGGGCAAATCCATAGTTTCAATGGCTAGAAACTTACCTCAAGCTCAGATTAGGACCCTTTTCAATGGTGGAACACAATCCCAAGCCCTCAAGATCCACTTCCCTAGCTTGAATCCTCAAGAACAATCCAAAAATCACCAAGAAAAAGGAAGAGAAAATAGGTACGAGAGATAACTGTTTGATGCTCTATTTTCCAACCTTCTACAGCCTTCAATGGCTTAAATATAACATAAGGGTGAAATGACCTTTTTGCCCCTAGGTCATTTAAAGGTTTCTAAAGACTCCCAAGGGTAAAACCATCCTTTTCCACCTATTTCGTTAATCATAATTAACACCCTCCAATTCCCGCTATTCTCAATATTCTCATATACCAATAATTCATACTCTGTTACCCTTTAATTCCCGGCAACGCTCTAATCACAAAATTACCCCGAGACTCGCCCCGAGCCCCGAACTTGATCTCGTTATGACTAAACCGCTAACCTGCACTCAAGATCATCTCATGTCGAATAGCTTGAAGAAATCCACATTATAATGCGGTCTTAACAATAGATCCCTGATATGCATACAAATATACAATTACACCCTCAACGAGCCAAATTACCAAAATACCCCTGCGATGAAATGTGGACCCACATGCATGCATTTGGCATCATATTATAATATAATTCACATAAACATGCATATAATAGTTTAATGGCATAATAAATCAATTATGGCCCTCCCAGCCTACTAATCCAACCATTAAACCGCATTAGGGATTTTGGGGCATTACACATAACGTCTTCTTTGCCTCATAAAATGAAATTGGCATTTCATTATCTTCGGGCAATAACTCCTTCAAAAAATTAAATAAATCAGTAATAATTTTATTACTCCAGCCATGTTTAGCTTTTAGATTGTACAACAACCTAAGAAGCGCAGATAATTTCGTAAATCTTGTACAACCAGGGTAAATCGATTTCTCAGCATCACTAAGGAGTGTCTCAAACTTATTTGGGTCTACTCCTGATCCATAATGTGTGTCATCAACCATTTCATCTAATGGATTCCATTTCTCCTATACTATATTCCTCCTCACTCCTTTTGGTCTACTTGGCAGAGTTAGAGCAATAGAAGCTATCCCCCCATGGTAATACCAAATTATGTAACTCTTGTCGATCCCATTGAAATATAAGTGTTCTTTAATCTTTTTAAGATCCATATTTTTAACATTTCCACACTTAATACATGGACAATAAGTAAAATTTGGGTCTTTCACAATTTCCGAACAAAACCTTAAGAACAAATCGACTATGTTCCTATATTCCGCAGATAGCCTATTCGCTGACATCCACTGTTTATCCATATCTTCTCCCATGTCTATGAAAAATAAAATAAACAAAACTAAATAAGCACGCGATAAAGTTGGTTGTCTATATAAGCTAATTGTTTATTATCCAAGATAAAATCAGGTAGCATTTCCCCTATAATAGTGACCTAACCATCAACATGTGAATAGAAAAACAAACAATTCAAACAACATACAATAAGTTTCTTCTTTATAGCTCCGCAACACGCAACCAAATTTCTCATAACCTACTTCACTAAAGCACACAAGTTCTCAACCTTCTGTTATCACCGCAACACACAATTTTAATCTCAGAACCTACTTCACTATGGATGAATATTTAAGATATTCAAAAATCCTCTAACATTTGTTTAATAATATTAAAAGTAGAAGAAAGAGAACATATATGTATCTCTTGCAATTAATAATTCAAAAGCTAGCAAAATTACTTCACGTAGTAATTGAGTTTGTTATTAAATCCACAAACCAATAAAATAAAATTAATAAATAATAAATAAAATATCACTAAATATATAGTAATATATAACTTATTATTGTAATTTTAGAAACTTAATTACCTCAAATGTCTGATTGATATAGAAGTTTTGATGCAAAAAATACCCTCTAAAATATCACCAACAAAATCACAACCTACGAAATTAAATTAATTAATATGTAAAAGATTACTAAACAAATATCACTAAATATCTAATTGGTAAATGATTGCTAAACAAAGAAAAAAACTCCAATGAGCCACTAATTAACCTAAACAAAAAATCAATAAAACTTTTCATAACCTAAAAACTCAATAATCAACAAAAACATAAAACTTTTCATATATTTATATTTTTAAATTTATTTTAACATAACTATATATAATCAAAATAACTAGAATTTAAATAAAAAAAATTTAGATATATAAACAAATATAGCTAAATTTTGAAATAAATAATAATAATAATTAAAAAATAATCATAAACATATATATTTAATGAAATCTACACAATGTGATATGTAAATTTAAAATAATTTCTACATTGTCAACATATTATAAATTTTCTTAGAAACTAACTATGGAAAATCTAAGAAAATCCTGCAAACTATGGGAAAAGTTCATAATAATGTAAAACAAACACAAAATCGCATTTACTGTTCATTTTTATGCATAACCTAAGATTTTTTTCAAGAAAAAAACTAAGTAAAACCATGAAAATAGAGTGAAAACCTTACCTTTTGTGCCCTAGAAATCACATAAATCGCGTGAATGTGCCTCTAGTTTGTGCTCTCTGATTGTGCGTGTGTGTCTGAGAGAGGGAAGGGGTTAATACTAGTGGGGACATCCAACGTCTCCCACTGGAAGACGTGCCACGTGTCCCACGTCTTCCAGTGGAAGACGTTGGATGTCCCCACTAGTATGTCTTACAATTTTAGTAATTAATAAAAAATTTCAATGTCTCCCTACACTTTTAATGTCTTACAATTTTAATAATTAATAAAAAATTTCAATGTCTCACAACATAAGACATTTAAAATCCCTCATAACTTTTAATGTCTTCCACCATTGATGTAAGACATTGTAGGAAGTCATTGAATGTCAAAATTGTTGTAATGTCTACACTCTAAAAACCGAGCCCCAAGTCCCACATGCAGATTTTAAGAAAAGATTAGGGTAAGAAGAACTTAGATGAGGGAAAAGAACATTCAAACTTACAACCTTGCTTCATTTGATCACAAAGGTGCTCAATCTTTGAGATCCAACTAGTAAAAGCTTCTCTAGAACCCTAGAACAGAAGATCAATGCTATGCATGGCTATTAGATTACATGCATGCACAAGGAAACCCCCTAGGGTTTCAGGTTTGAAGGGAAAAAGAAGGAAATGCACAAGGAGTTTTATACTTACATTAGACAAGGATTTCTTCTTCAACTTCTTCCTTCTCCATTTGAATTTTCGCAGCAATGGAGGATAAAGAGGGAGAGTGTATCGGTTTTGGGAGAGAGGGAAAGCTAGAAAGAGAGTGTTAAAAGAGAAAATGATTAATCTTTAACTTGTGTAAAAAGGTAAGAGAGTTTTCCCACTCCTTAGCTTTTGGGGTATGTAACCTAGCTTATGAGAACCCTAGGGCCTACCCCTAGACCATACCGCCCACCACTCTCTCTCTTCCCTCTTGAAATTACCTATATGCCCTTGCTTAAGTTACCTCACACATAAAGAACTCAAGGGCCCTATAGTAATTTTGTGCTCTTAATTTTCTCTTAATTTTTAACCTATAGTTTTTAAATCTCCAAGTATAATTAATTAAATTAATTTGTGACCAAAAAAAAAATCTTCACAATATCACATAATTTGGGCAATTTATCACACATTGACCAAAATGCCCTTAAAGGCCCGAGCAAGAAATTTTCATTCTTAAGTCCAGTTGATTGGAATTCAAACCTCAGTCAATTCTCTTAACATTTATTGGCCCGACTATAAAGTCTCAGCTGCCAAAAATATTATATGCCATAGTATTCCCCATTTTATTTAAATCCGAGATTTTTCTACCATTAGGGCTTACCCCTTGGTCCGAGACCAATCTTTCTTCGCATAAGCCTAGACCATTTACCAGATCATCACAACGGCTATAAAAATTCATGAAATAACACAATTTTATATAATATCATTTATCAAAATAATTGTAAATATGGAATTTTTTCCTTGTGAATTCTATTCACGAGACATCCTGAAAGGGCATCACATGATGGTGAAGGAGTTGGGGTAAGAGAGTCACCCTCAATAGGCGAGGGACTTCGGCCACTCGCCGATCCAAACTTCACCCTCGCTATGCGAGGGCCCCTAGCTGGCCATCCTCGTGCGCCCCATTCCAGCAGGCATCAAGCCTCGTCCACACTCGGAGGAAGAGCGTCAGCCTCGCTATGCGAGGGACCCTCGCTATGTGAGGTTGAGGGCTATGTGGAGGTGTCCGTGCTCCTAGCCTCGCGACGCCGCACCTCGGAGGAAGAACATCAGCCTCGCTATGCGAGGGTGAGGGCTGCGTTGAGGTATCTGTGTTCCTAGCCTCGCGACGCTGTGCTCGGAAGGAGGAGAGGCAGCCTCGCTATGTGAGGGTGAGGGGTGTGTTGAGGTACCCGTGCTCCTAGCCTCGTGTCTATGCGATCCGCATAGGCCGGCCCTGACCCTCGGCACCTCGACTTCTCAAGAGCCTCCTTGGCACAGGCATGGGATCACTTAGGGGAATCTTGTTGATAGGCCAAACGAACGTGGAGCATTTAACGGGAATTGATGAGGACTACCGAGTACGGAACACGTGCGCTGACACGGGGTGTACGGTTATGGAGAGAACAGAGGCACGACCCTATGATCTGCGTCTGAGGAGTAGTGGCGGTACGGACCTGTACGAAGAGTGGTGAGACCACTGGGACACCCTCGACCATGCGCCAGAGCCGACAGTACTATGTCCAAGGCCACGACTCTGACACCATCAGGGTAGACACCACTACGCCCTGAGCCACTACTTTATCAGAGTACCTATGTACGTCCCAGTGGTTTGGGACTTGTTTGTATCCTGGGCCAATAGAGCCTCCCCTATAAATAGGCTCCAACCCCTCAGGCTAAGGGGTTGGAAAACTGAATGTAAAAACGAGACTTATAAAATATATGCTTCTGGTTCTCATGCTTGCCTGATTTTTCTCCTGTTGTTTAGAGTTCTTTCTATCTAACTCATAGCTTCTTAGAGTATAGAGATTGAAGTTTTCTAACCATCAATCGTTGACGAGTTCTTACCGTCAACAATAATATTCCACATAATTCTTCACCGGCTCCAACCAGCTACTAACGTGTGTTCAAAATACGGGACGTAACAATACCTACAATTTATAAAAGTTTCATCCCCAAAACTCAAAACAGATGGGGATAACACTCCCGCAACTCAGCTTCCGTCTCCCAGGTCGCCTCTTCAATGTCGTGGTTATACCAATGTACCTTTACCAAAGGTATTGTTTTGTTTCTTAACACCTTGTCTTTCCGATCCAGAATTACAATCAGTTTTTCCTCATAACTCAGATGAGGATCTATGCTAAGTTCATCATAACTTAACACATGAGTGAGGTCATTCATGTACTTCCTTAAGGTTGACACATGGAACACATCGTGAACTCTAGAGAATGCGAGCGGAAGGGCTAGTCGATAAGCCACCTTCACAATGTGTTCCAAAACCTCAAACAATCCTATGTACCTAGCGCTCAACTTGCCCTTTTTCCCGAACCTCATAGCTCCTCTCACTGGAGCTATCTTTAGTAAAACCTTGTCCCCAACTTCAAACTCTAAAGGTCCCCATCAACGATCGGCATACTTACGTTTTCAATCTATCGAGGTCTGTAACCTCTAACGAATCGACCTAATGTCCTTCGTAGCTTGGTTTACCTTTTCTAATCCCAAGAATTTCCTCTCACCGGTCCTATAGTAGTGGATTTAAGATCGACATTTTCTTCAGTATAGTGCCTCATATGGAGCCATCTTTATCGAGTCATGATAGATATTGTTGTTGGCAAACTCAATTAATGGAAGTTTTACACTCCACGAACCTTGAAAATATAGCACGCAAGCTCTCAACATGTCGTCCAAGGTTTGAATCGTTGATTCGCTCTGGCCATCTGTCTATGGGTGGAAGGCAGTACTAAATTAGAGTTTAGTTCCCAATCCCATTTGCATTCTTCTCCAGAATGTGGAGGTAAATGGACCATCACAATCGGATACTATAGAGATGGAAACCCCATGTAATCGCATTATCTCAGCAATGTACAAGTCTGCCAACTTATCTGCAATGTCTGGTGTCTTAATGGGTAAGAAATTAGTAGATTTTATCAGTTTATCCACGATAACCTAGATTGCATCGTGCTGTTTCAGAGTATATGGTGACCCGGTAACAAAGTCCACGGTGACCATTTCCCATTTCCACTCAAGGATCTCTAACGGCTGCAAAAACCTCGCGGGTCGCTGATGCTCCGCCTTGGTTTGCTGATGCGTCAAAAAGTGTGACACATACTCTGCTATATCTCTCTTCATTCCTACCCACCAAAAGTATATTTTCATATCCTGATACATCTTAGTGGTTCCCGGATGCATAGCGTAAGAAGTATTATGAGCCTCATAAAAGATTTGTCTCTTGAACTCCTTATCATCTGGAACACATAATTTACCCTTGAAATCCAACACTCCGTCCTGCGAGATGTGAAACCCTGGTCACATGTCTTTCGTAGTCTCATGCACCAGTCATTGGATCCACAAATCTGCGAGTTGTCCCCCTTAGATTCCTTCCATGATGTGGGTTGCACAAATAAATTTTCCAATCTTCCCACTACTATCTCCAAATCCAATTTGGAGATATCAGTTTGTTGTTCTTGGGGTATTTCCTTCACCGTCATTACATAAACCATTGGCTATCGACTCAATGTGTCCCTTCTCCATCATTACATAAACCATTGGTTGTCAACTCAATGTATCCCTTCACCATCATTACATAAACCTTTGGCTGTCGACTCAATGTGTCTTCTACTTTATTAGCCTTGCATGGGTGGTACGTATATCGCAATCATAATCGTGAAACAATTCTAAGCACCTCTATTGTCTCATGTTTAACTCTTTCTGGGTGAAGAAATACTTCAGACTCTTGTGATCCGTGTATATGTCACAGTGGACCCCATAGAGATAGTGTCTCCAAATCTTCAATGCGAACACTTCCGCTACTAGCTCCAAGTCATGTGTTGGATAATTTCTCTCGTAGTTTTTCAATTGTCGAGTGGCGTACGCAATCACTTTCCCGTGTTGCATAAGTACGGCTCCGAGTCCTTGACCTAATACATCGGTATAAATAGCATATCCCTCGGTATCTTTTGGAATAGTGAGTATCAGAGCAGTCGTTAATCTGGCCTTTAGCTCTTAAAAACTCTGTTTTCACTTGTCCGTCCACTCAAATTTGACGTTCTTCTAGGTTAATGTTGTCGTAGACGTCGCTATTTTGGAAAAACCTTCCACAAAGAGCCTATAATACTCTACCAGACCCAAGAAATTGCAAACTTCTTGGGCATTCTTCAGGGCCTTCCATTGTTTCACTACTTCGATTTTGGCTAGATTGACTGCAATTATGTCTCCCAACACCACGTGCCCTAGGAAACTCACTTAAGTCAAACAAAATTTGTACTTGGAGAATTTGGCGTACAACTTTTTCTCGCATAATCGTTGTAAGATCAGCTCTAGGTGCTTTGCATGCTCTTCCTGGTTTCGTGAGTATACGAGTATGTCTTCTATAAATACGATCACGAATTTTTCCAGATACTCACCCAGTGCCCTATGCATAAGATCCATGAATGTCTCGGGTGCATTGGTGAGTCCAAAAGACATTACCATGAACTCGCAGTGCCCATACATAGTTCAAAATGCGGTCTTGGGAATGTCTGATTCCTTGACCTTCAACTGGTGGTAGCCGGACCTTAAATTGATCTTTGAGAATACCGATGCTCCCTAAAATTGATCGAATAGATCATCTATTATGGGCAATGGGTATTGGTTCTTGATCGTTACCTTGTTGAGTTCACAGTAGTCTATACACATCCTCATGGAGTCATCTTTCTTTATCACAAATAGTACCGGGGATCCCCATGGAGAATGACTCGGTCTTATAAAGCTTTTATCCAGGTAATCTTGTAATTTTTCTTGCAGTTCTTTGAGATCCGCTGGTGCCATTCGGTATGGTACCTTTGAAATAGGTGTTGTTCCTGGAATTAACTCAATCTCAAACTCGACTTCCCTATCTGGGGATCCCTGAAAGATCCTGAGGAAATACTTCTAGAAATTTGAGCACCACAGCTTCCTCCGTCAGTTGTAGCTTAGCCTCTCTATCCTTGTCTATTACATTCGCCAGATACCCAACACGTCCATCATCCAGTAGTTTCCTCACCTTCAAGGTGGAGATCATAGAGAAATTCTTCTCTTGGGTCGTGCCTTGGAACATGAATGGTTCTTCCCCAGATGGATTAATAGTCACCTTCCTTCGTTTGCAATTCACCACCGCCCCGTATTTTGTTATCCAATCCATACCAAAAACAACACCGCACTCATGTAAATCTAAAACTAGTAAGTTCACGGTTAGCTCTCAGCCTTCTACCTAGACTGGTACGGCTCTAACCCAAGACTATACCAGCATATCCTCTCTTGAAGGTAAGGATACACCACATATATTTGTCATAGGCTCAAGCTTCCTATCTATCTTATCAACATAGGATGCTGCAATAAAACAAATGAGATGCACCAATGACCATCAATACATAAGTTGAGTTATTAGCCACATGAAGCTGACCTGACACCATATCGGAAGTCCCAAATCCTTTATCGCCCTGGGTGAGTGCATAAACTCGCGATGTAGCTCCTATTGGCTATGGTTGGTCATTTCTTTCCTTCTGACCATGAGTCAGGCAGTGCTTAGAGAAATAACCCGACTTTCCACAGGTGAAGCAGTTGTTGTTGTTGCACTTGTCTGGGTGGCGTCGATTGCATTTGTTGCATTAAGGTAAATAATTGTTCTCTCTCCTTGGTTGCATGTTGAAGTTCAAACTTTAGCTTGGTTGATCCATTCTTCATTTATTATTTCCACCATTGGGAAACCTAGAGTTTCCTGAAGTATTGGTCTTCCCCATATTTCTATTGCCTCTGGATGAAAACCTCCCAGAAGGGCCGCTCTGGTTACTAGAGTATCTTCCTCAGTCATTTAAGACATGTGCGTGTTCTTCATCCCTGTAGGGCTCTTTCTTCTCTTGTACCAGCCATGATTCTTGGCGGATTGCTCGCTTTATGGTTTCATCATAAGTATCCAGGCTGGTCTTCTCGGTATCCATGAACTAAGCTATCTATCTTTTCAACCCCTTCATGAATTTGTGTGCCCGGTTAGCTTCAGTGTTTACCAAATCCGGAGCAAATCTTGAGAGTTGGTCAAACTTGCGCACATACTCCTATACGCTAGATGACCCTTGAACCAGGTTGAAGAACTCAACCACCTTATGTTTGATCACCGTCTAGTTGTAGTACTTGGCATTGAACAGGTTCAGGAATTCTGTCCATTCCAACTATGCAACATCATGCCCCTTCCTAGAAATATTTTAATTTATTGAAAATATTGAGCTACAGTGATGATATGTCATCGCTGTAGGATTCTAGGAAATTGGAGGGGCTGGTCATCTATCCGTTGATCACTACAGTGACGACATGTCATCGCTGTAGCCCAATATTTTCAATAAATTAAAAAAAAAATCATGGGATTCGCCTACATTCAGTGATAATTTATGTGTCATTGCAATAGAAATCGTCGTTGTAGAGTGATTTTTTTGTAGTGACCCCATAAATGAGCATACCCATACTCCCACTTACATGAGTTTTAATTGGTGACACGTAAGCGTTTACTTAATTGTAAGTGTGCTCCTCAATGCACCAAATTATTTATTTTTTAAAAGAGGGTGCATCGATGCACCCTCTAATTAAACTTTTGATTGGTACAGGTTGTGCTACATGGCTAGTTATATACACTTGGTTGTTTGCTCCAGTGTTGTGGAAATTATGTACGCAATCGTAACAAGTAATAAAATAGTAAGTAGAGTATCATTCCCACGAGGATTGTTACTAAGTACCAAGAATCAATCTTTATTTCTAATTGATTTGTCGAATAATGAATATAGACTTTACTAAAACTAAACAAAATAAAACAATAAACCTGAACAATAGAGAACTCACTACTAAACTATTAATTCGATGGAATAAGAATTAGGGTTATTAACTTCATCAACTATCCACCTATGCCTCTCTAATGTGAATTTAAGAATTACTATCTCTTTTGTGATAATGGATTACAATTGTAAATTATATTCTTACTAGGACTTATAACTCTCTACAATAAGCAAATCTCCTACATCTCTATGGTAAATTAACATATCGCAGGCATTAAACACGCAATCCCTAAGCTACACAAATCGTACAGGTACCCTCGACAAATATAAATCTATGATTATTTTACTATAGCATATTTATCCTTCACTTCTCAGATCTCAGGTTAAAATCATATAAATGATGCAATTAGTGGCCAATTAATCACAAGTATTAAACACAAGACAAATAATTCACAATATTGAAAGGAAATTCATAAAATCTTCATTAGATAATCATAAGGTTTCAAGAAGAATCCATTAACACCCTAAATAAGAAATCAGTTCATGCTAAACATAATCAAATCCATCAAACTATATATAAACATCACTACAAGAGAAAGTAAAAGAATAAGAAGAAAAAGAATGAAAGAGACTAGTTGATCTCCAAGATTTTGCCTCCACGGAGTGTTTTCTTGTGTCTCTCCTTAGGGTTCTTCCTTTCAAAAAATTTCATAACGATTCTTAAATAGTTATTGGTGTGTTAGAAGTGAAATTCCAATTTATGAAGCACCGCAGCTCGTGTCCGATATTGAGAATCTATCTCGCCTCTGCCTCGACAAGCGTTGTGGCCCTTAAGGTAGTGCGTCGCGGCTCAAATTCCCAAAACAATAGCATCGTAGCTCAAAATGTAGGTGTCATGGCCCTTACTTCCTAGAATTTTGGCCATCTTTGTCAGACGCAGCACCGCGACTCTTACTCAAATTGCTTTTTTCCACCAAATCATATCTTTTTTAGGCCAAACACGACCATTTATCAATTTTTCCATAAATTCTTGAATATTATCAAACACAGGCAACAAAAGTGTCATATTGCACAAACATAACTAAATAAGCTCAAAAATTCCCTAAAACAACCCTCTAAAACGCTATAAAAACTACTCTATCATCCAGCAAACATCTTTATTTTCTTTTCTTCGTAAATCAATGTAACTTGAACACTAATCGTCGTTTTTACAACAGGAAGAATGTCTAGTTTTGCAATCTGTGGGTTTGGGTATATACTTTTTCATATGAGTATTTTATTGAGAAAGAAACATGATAGGCAATTCCCCATAGAAGACTTTTAGCATTTCACATGTACAGACCAACAATTCAATCTTTGTATAATTTTCTTTTCTTTTTTTTTACTTCTGTGGAAGTTGCACCAGCCATCCCTTGTTTTAGACTATATTCATAATTAAAATTATCAAATTCGTTAGGTTAAATTCTTGGGCAATGTGTATTATTGATTTTGCGATAACTACTTAATTAATTTATGAAAATTAACCACTATGAACCCTTTTATTAAAGGAATGAAGAATTACCAAATTCTGAAGCATTTTATTGTCATGTTTGACTGTTGTATTTCATTTTGGGGATTTTGCAAGATAGAACACTAAGACTAGATGAGATGAAACAAAGGATTTAGGTTGTGCGAGTGAATTTATTTGCTAACTTGTTCTATATACTTCAGGCCAGTAATAACTAATAATCATACTCTTTTCTTTGATTTGTAAGGTATAAAAGAATTTCCTAGAATATGTAATTGCTTGTTTCTAGATCAACTTCTTTCTTGTAGATGAACTCCAGCCCCTAAACAATGGGCCTGCGACACGAACAACACCAGCAACTTACCCTCCTTGTCATGAGCAACCTACTAGAGTTTGGCGGGTCGATCTGAGCTCCAGATTGCGCATGGGCCACAAAGAAAATGGACGTCTTTTTCTACCATGGTAGACAACAATATAAGCGGATTCATAGGTAAGCATTACTAGAAATGGAGTCCCTGCAACAAGTAGAACACGATCCATGGTAGGATCAACTCCGTTTGTCACCAGAAAAGATAAAGGAGCCCCGATCCTGCTATCTTCGACGGTCCGTGTATGGGGTCTTGGTGCGTAGGTCGTGTCTGGGGTTGGGGTTCGAGTCTCAAGTCGGGTTCGGGTCCGATGTCCGATTTCGAGACTAGGTTTTGGGTCCAGGGTCTTGGTCCGAGGCCGATGTTTGGGGTTGGGGTTCTGTCTTGATGTCCTTCGTTTTGTACTGTACTAAACATAATATAATTGAGACAACATTTTAATTCAAGAGAATAGAAAACACAGTGTTGTATAGAAATAATACTTTGCTTATAATTAAAAATATAAGATAAGTAAAAGTTGTGGCTTATTTTTTCTATTTGGATAACTATACATGAATATTTTTTTAAATGAAAAGTTCTTTTCAAAGTGTTTGGATATCAATAAAAAAAACTCTTTTATGAGTGAATTAGGAATTATAAACATTATTTTAATTTAGAAAATAACTTCTTAAAAGTCCTTTTGGGAGAAACTAAGGTCTCCCAGTTTCTCCCAAAATGACTTTTAAACAAAAATTTATATATAAAAAAAAGACTTAATTTTTACCCAAAAAAATGACTTTTTTTTTTAATTCTAGAAGCTAAAAAAGAGCTTAAAGAAGCTTAGCCAAACGGGGCCAATACAATACAATACGACGTATCAAACGTGCCCTAAGTGTTTTAAAAAAATTCTCTATGGCACGCCCCACAAGCATACAGTGTACCCTCATATTATGACCAATGAAATTGCAAAATTTTAGGGAAGCACCCGTACAACCATTTGGGGGTGCGTATTGGAGAATTTACCTATAATGTATTTATAATATTTGTTGTTATTTAATATGAAAATATTTATATATAAGTTAGATTTAGTAATAAAAAAAAGTAGGGTTTTTACTTTTTTGCAATCTATGTTTTATCTCATTACCTTTTTGGATCATGTATTTTGACAAGTTACTTTTTAGACTCTGTATTTTGTAAAATAGTTCAAATAGACCCCTACACCCAATTTTGATGAAGAAAATTTTGAATATGACAACACAGTTATTAGGCAGGATGATTGTGCTTTTATTTTGAATTATTAGTTTGGTTAATTATTTGTGATTTTAGTTAAAAAGAACATTGGCCAAAATTAGGTTTAGGTGTCTATTTAAACCATTTTGCAAAACACATGACCCAAAAAATATTTTGTCAAAACACAAGATCCAAACGGGTAATGAGATAAAACACATGGTCCAAAAATTTATAAACCCAAAATAATTATTATGTTTTCTTTTTAAATATAAATGATAATTTATTTTATAAAAAGTATAATTATGTATTAAATATTATTATAATAATGATATTTTAGACTATTTGAATTTATATTAATATAATTACTAAATATTTATTCTACTAAAATTTTATAAAAATTAGGATTATATGTTATATATTATTATTATAATAAGAATATTTTATAATATTTGAATTTATATTAATGTAATTATTAAATACCTAGTCTTATATTAAATATTATTATAATACTAATATGTTATAATATTTAAATTTATATTAATATAATTACTAAATATTTATTCCACAGTATTTTTTAATTAATTTTAAAAGTATATTTGGTTGAAAATTTATAATGTTATGTTAAATTTAACAAAAAAAAATTGTTGAAACAAATAAAAAAAAATGTTAAATACCCATTTTTTATGTAGAAGAAATAAAGATTTATAATATGCACTTAAACACAATGCATTTAATTTAAAAATATTAATATTTACTGTGATTTAAATTTTAAATACATATTTTACAACAATAAAAAAAATTATATAATAATTTAAAAGATATATAAATATTAATATAACTTTACACATGTCATACAATATACATTAAAAGATATCAATATATCTTTCTTATTATAATTTATATACTAATTAAAATTAAGTACTTAATCTAAACTTATACAATCAGTTAATATATACTACTTACATAACTTTAATTTTTTCTATTTTATTATTTTCATTAGTGTAAAATATGCTTGATTAAATATTATTCAGTTGTTACTAATAAATATATATTAGTTAGTTATTCTAGTTATTTATTTTACTCATTAGTAATACTACTTTCATGTTAATTTTACAAGAGTAAATTATGTATCCCATTATTGATTATCATTTCAGTCTAATACATTATATTTTATTATAATTAATTTTATAAGTATATCCTTTTAGTATTTACGAATTTTAATACACATTATATATATTATATTTTAAAAGTAACGTCCAGCCACGGTCGGCTTGAGGCTTCAACCTTAACCAATGTCCGGCAGCAGCCAAATGAATCACTAAAAGGTTACCTCACAAGGTTTAACTTAGAAGTCGCTCGAGCTCGAGATGTCGACGATAGTGGCCATTTAATGTTCATTTGAGCCGGAGTAATGCCTGGAAGTCATCTCTGGGAAGATTTGAAAAGAAAGCCTGTAAGGTCCTTAACCGAATTCAATCGAAGAGCTCAAAGGTTTGTTAATGTAGAGGAGGCGAGGTCAGCATTGAATATGACCTCTTAGCCCATAACTACAACAACAAACACAAACTCTGCCTCGACCTCGGCGGATCCTACAACTTCAAAACCCCCCGGGGACAACCCTTCTAAGAGAAAGAAAAATGAAGGAAATAACCCCGAGGCAGATGGGGGAAAGAAGAAGAAAGGGGAAAGATACTTCTCCGTATACAAGGTGTATACTGAGCTCAATGAGTCTCGGGAGAATATCTACCTGGCTAATGAAAACCAGGTTCCTTTCAGACGACCTGATCCCATGAGGAACCAAAAGGCCAAAAGAGATTCTAGGAAATATTGTAGATTCCACAGAGATATTGGACATACAACCAATGAGTGTAGACAATTAAAGGATGAGATCGAAGGATTGATCTCAAGGGGGTATTTCGGTCAGTATGTAAGAAACTGAAACCCCAATCAGGCTTCCACCAGCCAGAGGGCAGCAGCTGCACTACCTGCCCAGAACAATAGCTCCTGAGCTCGAGAAGATAAACAACCCCCTCCAATTGATGGAGAAGATGTTATAACCATCTCAGGGGGACCCCATATCGCAGGATCGGGCAGGAATGCCCATAAAATATATGTGAATGAGTTAAAGACTGGTGTCGGTTCTCCCTACGAACCCGAACCAAGAGCTCTGAAACAACAAAGGGTTGAAACTCAACCCATAATTTTCACTGAAGACGACGCGTCCCATGTACAGTTCACTCATAATTACCCTCTGGTCATCACCCTTCAGCTCGCAAACAAGAGGGTACACCGAGTCCTAATTGACAACGGGAGCTCGATGAATATCCTCTATAAGGCTACTTTAGAAAAGATGGGACTTGTGCTTCGTGACCTAAAAGCCTGTCCAACTACGTTGTATGACTTTTCAAGATAAGGGATTGCCTACATGGGATCCATTGAACTCCCTATGACCTTGGGAGACTACCCAGTCTCTATAACTGGGATGATGGAGTTCGTTGTATTGGATCTTCCATCGGCCTATAACATACTGCTTGGGAGACCCGCCCTAGTAGGGTTAGGGGCAATTTCGTCTATTAGGCATCTGGCCATCAAGTTCCCGACTTCTAGTGGCATCGGGACTCTAAAAGGGGACCATCTCGCAGGGAGGGAATGTTATAGAATTTCCGTTAGAGGAAAAAAAAACAAGTGCACAGGCACTTATCATAATTCGGAATGAGGACGGGACGATCTTTGAAATCGGCGAAGAAATTGACCCTAGAGTAGAGGAAAGAGCTGACCTCGAGCCATTGGAGGAGCTCAAAGAGGTCAAGCTCGAAGAAGTCGATCTCGCAAAGACTGTGAAGGTGGGGAAAAATCTTTCTGAAAAATCGAAGTAGCAATTAATTTGCTTCTTAAAGAAAAACCAGGATGTTTTCGCGTGGTCACATTCGGACATGGTAGGGATAAGTCCAAATGTGATAAGCCATGCACTCAATATACAAGAGCTTCCCCCCGAAGCAGCAAAAAGGAAGACTCCTGGACGATGATAGAAAGAAAGCCTTAAAGGAAAAGGTCGACAGATTAAAGGCAAATCGGTACATACGAGATGCCTTCTATCCTGATTGGATCGCCAATCCAGTATTGGTTCCGAAATCCAATGGAACGTGGCGAACTTGCATCGATTACTCTGACCTCAACAAGGCATGCCCAAAGGATTGCTTTCCCCTACGTCGAATCGATCAGCTCGTAGATGCCATAACTGGGCAAGGTCTTATGTCATTCATGGATGCTTATTCTGGATATAACCAAATCACCATGCACGCATCGAACCAAGAGCATACGAGCTTTGTAACCGATAAAGGGTTGTATTGTTACAAAGTTATGCCCTTCGGGCTTAAAAATGCTGGAGCGACATACCAAAGACTCTTGAACAGAATGTTCTCCTAGCAAATAGGTAATAACATGAAATTTTATGTTGACGATATGTTAGTCAAATCTAAACATAACGATAGCCATGTAGACGACCTCAAAGAATGCTTTGCCATATTACGGAAGTACAACATGAAACTCAACTCCCAAAAATGCTCTTTTGGAGTATCGTCGGGGAAGTTTTTGGGCTTCATAGTAAACACGCGAGGAATAGAGGTTAATCCTGACAAGATCCAGGCGTTAATTGACATGCTGTCACCTCGAAAGCATAAAGACGTCTAGAGTTTAACTGGACAGATGGCAGCATTAAGTAGGTTTGTTTCTAAATCTATAGACCGGTGTCTTCCATTCTTCAACCTTTTGAGAGGAGGTAAAAATTTTGAATGGATAGAAGAATGCAAACTCTCGTTCCAAAATCTAAAGAAACACCTCGTAGAACCTCCGATCTTGTCAAAACCTATCATAGGAGAAGTCTTATACTTATATCTCGCTACAACCGAGCACGCCATCAATGTTGTGCTCATCTGAGAAGATAAGAAGGTACAAAAACTAGTGTATTATGTTAGCAAGAGGTTATTGGGGGCAGAATCGATATACCCTTTAATGGAAAAACTGGCCCTCAGCCTGTTCCACTCATCTCGAAAGCTTTGACCTTACTTCCAAGCACACCCCATCCATGTGTTGACTAACCAACCACTGTGACAAGTCTTGTCTAAACCAGAGGCCTCGAGCAGATTATTGAAATGGGTTGTTGAACTCGAACAACTCGAGATCACTTATCATCTGAGAATGACCATAAAGGGGCAGGCTCTGGCAGACTTCATCATGGAATGTGTTGGAGTATTCGATGACGAAGTTATAACCCCAGCCCATGAGCTGTGAAAAATTTATGTCGATGGATCTTCCAATGAAAATGGATCGGGGGCAGGAATCATATTGGTCACTCCAACAGGAAATCGATTTCACTCCGCCTTAAGGTTCAGCTTCAAAGCATCTAATAACGAGGCTGAGTACGAAGCTCTATTGGCAGGATTCTGAATAGCCAAGGAACCAAGGCCAAAGCAATACACTGCTACAGTGACTCACAGTTGGTAGTTAACCAGATTCTAAGGGAATATCAGGCTCATGGCATAAGAATGGCTGCATATTTAGAAAAAGCTAAGTCCGTACTCAAACATTTCGAGTTCTATGCCATAGAGCAAGTTCCCCGAGAACAAAATTCAAATGCGGACGCCTTAGCCAGGCTCGCCACATCCAACGAAGCCGACACACTACACGTAGTACCAATAGAGTACCTGTCGACTCCTAGTATCAGGAAACCTGAAGGGGAATACATACGCATGATTGACTCCGAACCAACCTGGATGACCCCAATAGTTGATTACCTCGAAACCGACATTCTCCCAGTAGAATGGAACAAGGCTAAAAAATTAATGTATCAAATCCTGAGATATACTATTGTGGAGGGGAGCTTATATTGGAGAGGATATTCTATGTCGTTACTCCGATGTGTGACTCCACCCGAGGCAAAGAAAATCCTAGAAGAAATTCACGAGGGGTTTTGCAGAGACCACACTGTGGGGCATAGCCAATCAAAGAAAATTATAAGACAATGATACTTCTGGCCCACTGTCAAAGCAGATGCATTCGAGTATGTCAAGAAATGTGATAAATACCAGCAATTCGCTACAATTCCGCGAGCTCCACCATCCAAGCTAACCATGAAGACCTCCCCATGGCCATTTGCGGTATGGGGAATCGATCTCATAGGATCATTGCCAACCAGCAAAGGTGGAGTAAAGTATGTTGTGGTCACGGTCGATTATTTTACAAAATGGACCGAGGCCGAACCCTTAGCAACAATTACCTCGAAAAAATTCTTGGACATTGTGGTAAAAAGCATCACCTGCCGATATGGAATGCCAAGGAAAATAGTATCAGATAATGGTACTCAATTCGACAGTGAATTATTTACACATTTTTGTGAAAAAAATGGAATAATAAAAAGCTTTTCCTCTGTTGCCCACCCCCAAGAAAACGACCAGGTCGAAGCAGTAAATAAAAATCTCAAGAGTTCTATGAAGAAGCGGTTAGAAAAAGCTAAGGGAAAATGGCTCGAAGAGTTACCCTATGTTTTGTGGGCATATCAAACTACAGCTCGCACTTCAATAGGGCATGCCCCCTTTTCCCTGGCATATGGGTGCGAGGCCATGTTACCAATCGAAGTCGAAATACCCATGATCGGTAGCCATGCTTATGATCAAGCCTCAAACCAATCCCAGCTCGAAGTGAGTCTGGACCTTATTGAAGAAAGGAGAGATGAAGCTCAACTGAGAAATGCAGCATATCAGCAGCGAGCTACCCGATATTTTAATAAAAAGGTTCGTGATAGGAAGTTCGGATTGGGAAACTTAGTGTTAAGGCGTGTGTTCCTAGCTACAAGGGACCCAACTGCGGGCGCACTTGGACCTAATTGGGAAGGACCTTACCAAATCGAGTCAATTATTCGACCTAGAGTCTATAAATTGGTGAGATTAAACGGAGAATTGGTACCGCACTTAGTGTTAAGGCGTGTGTTCCTAGCTACAAGGGACCCAACTGCGGGCGCACTTGGACCTAATTGGGAAGGACCTTACCAAATCGAGTCAATTATTCGACCTGAGTCTATAAATTGGTGAGATTAAACGGAGAATTGGTACCGCGAGCTTGGGATGGCGAGCATCTATGACCTTACTATCAATAGTGTAGGGATGATGCCTCATTGTATTCAAGCATGTCTGTGTTTGCAAAATTTATATTAATAAAATATTTGATTCTGATCAACAGTCATTCTTGTTCTTATATGTTGAATTTTTTGCAAACTCTCTTAATTTAATAACCTATGGTCACACTCATAGGATATTAAGGGGGCATAAGTGGTATACATACCATAAGTTTGAAAAAATAAATAACATTAAAATGTATGGATAATTAACCCGACATAAAAGTTATAAGTATATGCTCGAAATGAGTGTCTGGACATAACCAGACGCGTGAGCTAAAGTAATTTGGACGTAACCAGCTTATTTAGAAATGAGTGTCTGGGCATAACCAGATACACGAGCTAATATGATCTAGACATAACTAGATTAAAAGTATATAAGTGTATGGATTACAAACCAAACACGACCTAAATAGGTTTAGAACAAACCAGCTAAAACTAATCGATACAATTGGGAAAAAGATAAACCTACTTTGAGCTAAGTCGATATCGAGACTAGAGTATTTTGCAACAAAAGTTTCGACCTCATAACCTCAAGGAACTACTCGAGGAAGAGGAAAAGTGACTATAAAAAGCAAGATATAACTAAACTATCTATCTTACATACCACTTAAGTACTTTCGAGTGCGTGGTAAAAGTAAGACCCGACCTTGACACAAAACGAGATCGGATATGGATACATCGAGCAAACTATGCATGAATGCATTGAAACTCGAGTTGAAATCCAACAGATGTTTATATGAATAAACAAACATAAAAGGCAAAAATTTAATATAAATTGCTTAAAATATTTTGATCTGAGAAATGTAAGGCAATAATATTAACGAAAAGCTGAGCATAACATTAAGAATATCAAGTATAAGCTTGGATAAACAAAAAAAATAGCTCTTTTACGAGCTGTAAATTGTTTCTGCCTCGAAAGCATAAAAATGGAAAAAGTTCTAACTATTACAAAAATTTTAATGGGACACAGCCCATGATCGAGTCTCTAGGAAGCAGGAGCATCCCCCTTGGCGTCATTCGACCCCTCCTTAGCTTTCTCAGCTTCCTCCTCGACTTCCTTCACCTCCAGCTGAGCTAGCCACTTATCCACGAGCTCGCCCTCCAGGGTACCCAAGAAGCTTGTGTCGAGATCAACATTGTTTGCCCAGATCCTATACATGGCCATATCCACAGCTCAATCCTTCCTTTGCTTAAATTCTTAGAGGAGGCGAGCCTTTTCACCCTCCATTATCTCGAAGGTGGCTTTTTTCTCCTCCTCCAGCTTGGCGTTTAGCTTTTCAAGCTCCTCGACCCTGGAGCTCTTCTCCTCGAGCTCTTTGATCGAACTCCTCTCTTTGAGCTCAACCTCCAGCTTTGAATTGGCAGCTTTAAACTCGTCAGCGAGCTTAAGTTGGAGATTCTTTGACTCCTGAGCATAAGACATGCTCGCGTAAACCTCGTTGTTCAGCTTTTAATTCAGCTGAGCAACTGTAGCGAGAACCTAGTACACAAACAAATTAAGTCAGAATATGTTCCAAGTAAAACTCAAACAAATAACAAAGTAAAAAAAATTACCAAGGAGATGAGCTCGGTACTCTTGTCATAAAGGAAACTGGAGTCCCGAGCGTTGACCAGGAACTGCCACTTAGGAGCCCCAAGATTGCTAAAGCTTTGGCCCACTCAAGATAGGACATCAGAGCCAAGAGTGGCTTCATGAGTCCCCGCAGTGCTGTCGATGACGTACTCATCAGAATGAGTCGAAATCAACAGTAGGCATTCCCAAATGGGAACCGGCTCTTCGGAGCTGGTGCGGTCGTTTGAAGCATTTGGATGGCATGAGACTTTGAAGGAATAGCTTTCGCAGGAACCCTGATCTGGGAGTCGAAGGTGACGACTTGGTTCAGGCCTTGAGGGGCCGGAGGAGGAGGAGTCACCTCGGTCCTTTTGGGGACTTTAACAGGCTGACCGGCTTTTTGTGACACTCTCGGGCGTTTGCTTTGCTTGGCTCCCAAGCGACTGTTGAGCATGGATTCGAGGTCAGAGTCCATATTGCCTGCATATTCAAATCACATTGGTAAATGAGCTTAAAATGCTAAAGTAAATGTGAAGCAAATAGTTCATGGAAACAAATAGACAAGTGACAAGAAAACTAATTGGAACTCTCCCCTAAGCTCGTGCTCGGTGACCAGGTAATCCCCCTATCTTCAATGGAGGCAGAGGGAGTCCCTTCCCTATACGTGGAAGTTAGCCTTGAAAGGTCCCTATAGTCGTTTGTTCCATATTGAATGGCTATCCCATCCCAAACTTCATTCAGAATATACATTGTTTGGTATTTCCCCAGCCAGCTATCGAATCTATGGACCCTATCATCTACCCGAGACCATACATGGAAAATATCCCTATAATCTGGGAATAGGATTAGGGTGTCAGGTCTATATTTTAGAAGGGAAGGAGACCACAAGTCCGATCTGAGGATGACTTTACCTCTGTCACTCGAGCTCGAAGCCTCTTCATTGGCATCATTCCCCGAACATAGACTTCAGTGATGGCGGGCTGGGGATCGAGCCCTTGAGCTTGTTGACCTCTGCCTCGAAGGAAGTTTCTCAGTAGGGAGTGGTACATGATCCCACATGGTGTATTTCCCGTAGGTGGTGTCGTCCGTCGGCAGGCCCTGCTCCAGAAGGCCGCAGGCTTGAAGCTTATCTTCATGAAGAAGATAAGACAGGGAGCCCCTACCATATGGCAACTAGAGCAGAACCTTCTTATGCTCCTTCATTGCGTCCATAGGGTAGGTCGATGATAATTGGCTGAAGAGTCAAATACATTACAATTAGTTCGAGCCTAAGCGTTAATCGAGCATGAAAGAAAAGGGGGTCATATACTTACGAATTCGTCTGAACGAATAGAACTTTGAGGGAGCCAGGTTGTCTGTCCAAAAGAAGGCTAGCTTGAAGTTAGGGGATAGTTGGGCATGTCCTCAAAGATCTTCTTCTCTTTGGGATAGCTCGATAATTAATAGAAGCCATCTCCTCCGCGAGCTCGGGAGGGGTTGCTTTTCAGGCAAAAGAGATACAGGATCTCCATTGGTGAAGGTCCTTCCCACTTCAGTTCATGGTACAACGACCTTAGGGCTGACAAGACCCTGTATGAATTGGTCTGGAGTTGGAAGGGCGCGAGCCCAACAAAATCCAGAAAGTCCTTAAAAAAGGACTTCAAGGGCAGTAGAGCCCCTGCCTTCATATGCTCGCGACTCCACGCTGCGAGCTTCAGTTTATTGTCAGGACGACAATCCCCTGGGGCGTAACAGCTTCAATCATTGCAGGTGGGAGCTCGACATCTTAGCGAGCCAGATAGTCCAAGACCGTGAAGGGCCAAGATGTCAGAGATTTTCCCTAGCGAAGAAATCGAGCTCCAGTAATGCTCGACCTCGAAAAATTCCTCCCTTGAGGAAGAAATGGAAGTTGGCTACGAGGTGGACGGATGATTTGATGACTCCTCCATCAGCGAGAATACAAGGTCACCAGGCTTGAAGGCAACGGTTACTTTGAGTGTAGGGTCAAGAGGGATCAGGCTGAGCTCGGAGTCTGTGTCTGAATAGAGAGCGACCCGAAGTTTTTTCCTTTTCCTCTCCTCAACCTCGTCAATTTGATGACGGATTTGAGCTCGAATATCTTCTTGTTCACACCTCACTTTATGCTTGCGAATTAGCCACTGATTTCAAGTGAAGGGCGATTTAGGGCTTGCATTTGTTGAAGAGTAGGGAGTTGCGAGCACTGACCCCCATCATTTTTCAAGATTCTGTGACATCTAGCAAGAAAGAAAAGGGTGAGGGTTAGGCACACAAGGAATAAAGAATAAAATTCTAGGTGATGTGAGCTCGAAGGCTCGAAATCACGGAATAAGCTCGGTTAAGATTGAAATCTCGAAGGAACGGGATAAATTCAAAGGAACCCCCAAGCCATTATAAGGCTCGGGCCTCGAGCATGTATTTGACACAGAGAAGGGAAAGTGGGTTCATTTTATGAATCCCAGATTTTCAGGGAAAAAATTGACGGTTACTCAGAAAGGTGATAATTTTTGGAAACGTACAATTTAAAACCCTAAGTCAGTACCCCATTTCTTGGTCTACACGATACATTACCCATAAGCAAGAAATAACAGTAAAAAAAGCTACATTCGCATCCTCTACACTAAATTTGGGTTTGAAACCCATGATCTCATAAATTTTTTGAACCCAAAGACTGTGCAGTATCAGCTAAACTATGTGGTTGAAATTACTAATTGCTACAAATATCCTAGTACAAAACTAGCAAATATGCTCACGGTGCAACAGGGACACAGAAATGTAAAAACGAAAAAATATATATAAACACATGGGATAAAGAACAGGAACTTACACACGGTGGCTTACGGATACAGAGAGATTGACGACTGGAGGAGTGGTTGCAAGAATGATCTCACGGATTCGAACAAGCCAAAGTTGTTTTGCTTTCTCGGTTCGGAAAACATGCAAGAACAGAACAAAGTTTGGGTTCTGGTTTTTTCTTTTTTCTCTGAAAGTTTAAGATACGAAAGTGAGGGGAAGAAGATGGTATGGGCATATTTATAGACCATAAAGAATGTCAAACGACGAACTGATCTGGACCGTTGGTCAAACTCAATATTTTATCGAACAAATGGGCACATACGTGACAATGGCGGCATAAAGGTGGCAGATGAATAGACGTGGGCATGGTACAAAAACGCTCAAGTGCTCTAGTTGAGCAACCCCTGGCTGACACGTGTCCACTCTTGAGTACATTAGATGGTACAGTTTCCAAGGAGGGCAGTTCAAAAGTTTCCTTCTCATAGGATTCGAACTGATACTTTTGAGGGGGCAAAATGTTACACCTAGATTTCGAGATTGAGGAATTATGACGAACCCGAAATCTAGGCTCGTTAGGTGTAAGCTTGAAATAAGCACAGTCGTCATATGATCCTTCAGTCAGACAGTTTCGCTATAAATGACGACCTCGTGAGCTCGAGTAGTGTGTAGCCTCGAAGATTCTACGAGCTTGTGAGGTAAGCTCGCAATAGCAAAGGTTCAACACTTGTATATATTTCCTGATGCATTTCTTGCCCTCAGGCAAGATGGTTCGAGCTCGTAATAGACAAATAGTCTCAAAGGTGTAATGGACTCAATATCCGAGCTCGTCAGTTACATGTGAATGTATTTATTGTTATAGAATCCCTATGTTTAAGGGATATTATGTAATTTGTTAACCAATCCCACGTTTTAAGGGATGTTACCATGTATGTGGCAAATAATGCATTAAGTGGCATTATATCATTTGAATTACAGAATATCTTCCCGAAATATGTGGGAATGAATTCTAAAACATTCTCTATAAATAGAGAAGGAAACTCCATTTGTAAGGGGCCAAAGTTTTGAGATTTTGAGAGAAAACTCTGGGCAACTATTCTTTGAAAGTTTCCAGAAGACTTCCAAGGGTTAATAACACAGACTCGTGGACTAGACAGATTTAACTGCTGAACCGCGTAAAAAGATCCTGTTTTCATCTTCTTATTTTTATTTCCTCCGATATATTTGTGTTTAATTGCTCTCCTTTAGAGTTGACGAAAAACAGCGTCAACAGTTACTATTAGTACTGCCATCTCTAATACATTATATAATACATATAATATATCTTAAAAATCTCGACTTTGACATTTATATTTAGAAGACTAACTATTGTTTATGAATATCACTTCTATATAATAAGTTTGTAGATAACGAAAATTATTGATTTTAACGGTTTTTTTTCGTTAACTTAACGAAATATTCTTATATTTAACGGTAGATTGTAAACATGATTTAAACTTGAATCAAATTAAATAAATAAATAATTAAACAAATTAAAATAAGATATTTTTGAGATATTTTACAATGACAATTATTTAAAAATAATAAAACTATATGTTTTGTAACTTAAATAAAATTTAATTAAACTTAAACTTCACGTATTAGAATAATATCATATTAAATATATAACATAATATAATCTACTGTCAACTAGACACAAACTTCTTTTTTTTTTAAAAAAAAACTAGCAACAAACTTAAATTTAAAATTCATGTATAATATTAATATGATTGGAGCTCTTTTTCTTCATCAAATTCACTAAATGACATTGCGAGTTACATTAGAAACTAAAAATAATTTATGGATGTATACTACTCTACACTATGACTTATTCTATTATTAATTTTTTTTTAAATATTATTGTGATTTATATATATATGTCATGTAGCTATGTAAATATATATATCAATATTATGTTTAGATGTCATATGTAGAGATTATTGATATAAATATTTATATATACTATAGAACTCTAATTCTTTTTAATATATACTGAATAAAAAGTGAACCAATTTTTATTAAAATTATAGACAATGTTTTGCCATAATTTTTTAATACATTTATGTCATACATTAAATTAAACATATTTTATTATTTTGATGATATTGTTTATTTATTTAAAATTTATATGATAATTAAAAATAATAAAATAAATTCATGTTTAAATAAGCATATTTATAACTTTAAAATTCACAAATTATTTTTAACTAGTATATATATTTATACATATTTCTCTTAAAATAATAGTTTCAAGTCAAATTTTATAGTTTTTGTCAAAAATAAATAAATCATAGTCATATTGCTCGTCCTAATTTCATGACTAATTTTGGTATCAATCTAACTCACGTCCCTCCCTCTTTCTGCCGTACATAGTTGATAGGAAAGTCACCCGCAGCCAATTCTTATTTTATTTGTTTTATATTTTAACTATTAAAAAAATTCTCACATGTGAATTGGAAGCATCGTCACACCTTCCTATTCTGTACTTTTTCATTTTAGTCAACGCAGTTTTCAGTCATAGCAATCCATCGCCTCGAGAATTTTCTACTATAAATACCAAATCAAAGAACTCACTTCTACGAAAACCCACTGCCTGCCCCAACCAACCTCCCGAGTCCCGACTAAGCAATTATCAGCATCACCCATCTTTAGAAACACACATCAATGGAGTTTTTCAACAAAGCCAAAACCGTTCGACTCAGGAGCCACCTGGGCAAGTACCTAATCGCCGACAAAGACGAAGAAACAGTCCGGCAAACCCACAACAATGGCTCCTCCCGACGAGCCTGGTGGACGGTTGAGCTCGTGGAGGGTAAGAGCCACGTCATCCGCCTCAGAAGCTTTAACGGCAAGTACCTCACCGCCTCCGACGACCCCTTTCTACTGGGCATGACCGGAAAGAAGGTACTGCTCCGGGAAGCTAGTCCCTGTAATACGACGTCGCCGATGGCTAGAAACGACACTGCGTTTGAGTGGGAACCCAGAACGGAGGGGTTCCAGCAGATCAAGCTGAAGAGTGTAAAGGGAAGGAAATACTTGCGGGCCAATGGTGGCACGCCACCGTGGAGGAACACCGTAACTCACGATGTACCTTACCGCACAGCCACTCAAAGTTGGATTCTTTGGAGTGTGGAGGAGGTTGATAAGGATCACGAAGTGGATCACGTGAGTGCGGAAGAGGAAGAGGAGATTGATTCTGTGAGTTGTCGTAATTTGTCTGCGACGTCGTCGTTTTTGGATCGGTCGAAGAATAGTAGTTGTTCCACTAGTAATCGATCAGTTTCAATGGGACCAATGATTGGAATATAACGAGAGAGGAAGTGTGATGAAATTGTCAAACTTCGAAAAGTCTTGATAGTCAATATTTTTATGCTACGAATATGGTGATTGATTCATTTTTGTAATTAATTATAGTGGTACTTTTTTTTATGTATTATTTGTTGATTTTTTTTAATTTACTTTCTGAGAGAAGTACTTGTGTATATAGACTTTTCTAAAATAAGTGTGCAAATTATCAATAGACTGTTTCAATATTTGTTGGTATAATAATATATTGGGTAATTAGCTGTTAAAGTTGAAATTCCGTATCTTATTATTACCAACAATTTAATTAAATGCGGGATACTAATTAAGTTGTTTAGACAGATTTCAGTTTTGTTCACACTATTTATGCAACTGTTTAAATAGAAACAGAAAAACAGGTAAAAATTCAACACACAAGAATTTTTACGTGATTCAGAAATCTTTACGTGAAAATAAAACTTTGGTCTTATAATATATTGAGTGTGACAGAAATCTTTTCAGATAATATCTGCAATTTGTTTGTCACACTCAATATATTATAAGACCAAAGTTTTATTTTCAACAAGATCCTTAGTGTGTCGCAACACATCATTAACACAAAAACATTTTTCACAAGAAATTTTCAAATGTTTTCCCAATCAACCTGGTTCACATTTACTGAAAGAATATTTACTTAAAATCGGTAAATCATGAACATGACTCATACTTCCAATTTTTCTCAAATTTTCACAATCCACGTGATCATGTTTTTCATGACACAAATTAGTATCAGTCCTTGTAATTGTGTGACAATTGTGTGATTGAGATAATGTGTAACAATTATCAACATATTTATAACCCTTCAAAACACAATTTCTATCTTGGTCAAGCACAAACACAATTATCAAGAGAAAAATTTACAAACAAGTCTTGGTCACAAATTTGACTTATACTAATTAGATTAGTTTTAAGTCCATTAACCAAAAGAATATTTTGCAACTTTGGTAGTCCTTCAGAATTTAGAGTGCCACTACCAAGTACCTTACAAGACTTACCATCTCCAAATGTGACTTCCCCATTTTTCAAAGTCTTGAAGTCAGTGAGTATGCTTTTGTTACCTGTCATATGCCTAGAACAACCACTATAAAAAAACCAAGAGTTAGAAGCACATGTTGTAAGACAAGTAAAGGCAGCAAGACAATTGAATTTATTTTTCTTCACCCAAACTTTCTTAGGTAGAGTCCTTTTCTTCAATGGCATTTGTCTCAAATTACCATGATGATTAAAGTAATTTTTGTGATGAAAATTCATCAAGGTAACACATTTAGGTCGAATATGACTTTTCACTCCACAAAAATTGCAAATTGGAATAAAATGACCAGTTTTTTTATTCTCGAAATTTCTGGTCTGTTTCTCATGTGTTGTGACAGATAGAAAAGATGATGTCACATGAGTTTGAGTTGTTTTTGCAGAAGGGTCAGTTGTCGAAACAATAGGAAGATTTCCAGAAATATAAATTGTTTTTCCTTTAGGTTTAGATCCATTTGATCCTAACCTAGAAAAATCACAAGCTTTTTGACCTGCAAGCAGAACATTATCCAAAACCATAGATTTATGATTAAACAATTTGACACCTTTCACAATTTTATCAACTTCATTAGACAAATGATTGATTTCAGAATCTTTAGCAGCAATCTCAATTTCATATTTTTTAACAAGAGAGTCAAGTTCTTCATTCATCTTCTTGAGAACTTTGTTGTTGTTTGCCATCAAATGATTATCTGAACATACTTTCAACCATTGATCATACATCTTTTTGTATGATTCTTTCAAAGAATCCTCATCCAAATCGAATTCATCTGAATCACCATGGGAACCCTCATATGTTGAAATAGTATTATTTAAACAAACAAGGTTCTCATTCAACTGCACAGAAAGAGGTAAGCAAGAAAAAACAGAAGCTAAGGCAAGATTATAATTTTCTTCCTCATCACTACTTTCAGAGTCCTGGTCACTCCAAGTAACTGCCATGACCTTCTTATTTTTCTTTAAGGTATTGGCATATTCATCTTGAATATGTCAAAAACCTTCACACTCCCTGCATTGAATACCTTTTTTATTAGTAGATTCAAAATGTTTTGAAAAATTATTACCTTTGGAGGATTTAGACATGTTTTTCTTGTTACCAATATTTTTCATAAACTTCTTAAATTTTTTCGATAACAAGATCATTTCATCATCATCTTCCTCATCTGAGCTTTCCATTTTCTCTTTGGAAGATTTCAAGGCAATCGATTTCTCCTTCACAGAAATTGGTTTCTCTTGGCGGATCTTTTGATTAAGTTCAAAAGTTAGAAGAGATCCCATCAATTCCTCAACTTTCAAGGTGTCAAGGTTCTTTACCTCCTCAATGGCTATGATCTTGGATTGAAACCTGTCAGGAAGAGATCTAACAATTTTCCTAACCAAAACAGAGTCAGAAAACTTTTCTCCTAAAGTAAAATATTCATTAGCAATGTCAGATAATTCTTCATAAAACTTAGTGAGGGTTTCTTTTTCTGACATGCGGAGATTTTCAAATCTAGTAGTCAACAATACAAGCCTAGATCGCTTAACATCAGTGGTTTCTTCAAATTGAGTTTGAAGGATTTCCCAAGCATCTTTAGCAGACTCACAAGAGGAAATCAATTTTATATAAGTTTCACCAACTCCATCAAAAATTGCATGTAAAGCTTTATTATTATAAATTGACAATTTATCTTCTTCATTAGATCATTCAAGTTCAGATTTTACCTATGTCTTATCGGATTTCGAATTTATCTCTACAGGTGGTGTCCAACCAGATAATATTGATCTCCAAGCCCTTTCATCAAGGGATTTGATAAAAGCTTTCATCCTTACATTCCAGTATGGATAGTTTGTATCATTCAGTAATGAAGGGCGAGTGATAGATCCTCCTTCTAAAAAGATAGACATTTCACAAGAAACAAAACAAACGGAAAACCACAAAATCTCACTAAGAGTTTAGTGACCTGCTTTGATACCAATTGAAATTCCATATTTTAATATTACTAAGTGATTTAAAATAAACAACTTAATAAAATACGGAATACTGATTAAGTTGTTTAGACAGATTTCAGTTTTGTTTACACTACTTATGCAACTATTTAAATAGAAACAGAAAAACAGGTAAAAATTCAACACACAATAATTTTTATGTGGTTCAGAAATCTTTTCAGATAACCTACATCCACGGGCCCACGCCCAGAGAATAAACAATTAGTAAAGAAACAATGTGTACAAAATCATTGACTTAAACAATGTAAGACTCCCTCTTAAATTATTGCCGCAATCGTGTTGTACTCTTCTCTACAAATCTGGTTTGATGAAACGTTGATTCTCTTGAACTCCCTTCAAAGAATAGCGAGTGCACACTTCCTCACAAAGTGAGACTTAGATAGGATCCTCTCCCGAATATCCATATGAACACGTTCACAATAGACACTATCTGTTTACAATGGACTAGATAGATATCCATAAGTACACTCAACACTATTACAAAGATTAATGTAAACAAACTTAATCTCTACAAATAAAGACACTCTTCAAAATAACATAATGTTTACAAATATTCAAAATGAAAGAGGTGAAAATTTCAAAGGCCTTGGCAAGATATTTATAGGCAAGGAAATCGTCCAAGGCCATCATTTTCTGATATCTTTGAAATCAATTTGCAAATTCCTTTGATTTAGGAAATCAGTCAGCCAGATGAATTCTGTGTCGACAAAAAA
Organism: Humulus lupulus; assembly: GCF_963169125.1. Lineage (NCBI taxonomy): Eukaryota > Viridiplantae > Streptophyta > Magnoliopsida > Rosales > Cannabaceae > Humulus > Humulus lupulus. Next base: position 74,209,113 of record NC_084794.1, on the reverse strand, counting down.
GGAAACTGATGAGTCAGCAACGTAATCAGTTTTATCTGGCAAAACGAACATGGTCATTTCTTTTGACCATGTTCATTTTCGACACATTCTTTATTCCAGAATAAACATAATCCCTGAAAATAATCTCAAGATAATTGTAATACATATTTTTACCAAATAATGTTGATATATGATAAATAAGGTGAAAAATGTATTCACACTTAAATGATATTTTCACACTAGAAAATCAGCTGAATCATTAAATCAAGAATCAATATGGATATGCTACTGATTTTCCTTAATAACTTTACAATATTTTGTTTAAAATAAAGTTAGTCAATAAAGGACTTTACAAAATTATTTTTTCTTTTAATATTTAAGTTCTTTATTTTTTTTCTGGTAAAAGTCTCTAACAGTATACAATTGGTGCACATTTTTCTTAAATGCTTATTTGTCGATTAAACATAAATGTTAGGGATTATTGTCACCAATAAAGAAAAGATCAGAGACTTAAATGCTTCAATTTTGAAAGAACAAGGACTTTATCTGCCAATTTTTTTTTCAAGAAGATCAATATACTCTATAATTAACATATATAAAAAATAAATTATTAGATTTTTTAAGGGACTATTGATTACCATAGACAAGTTGTAGTTCTACCACTCTGTAATGTCAGTTTTAGAACCTGCTTTTGTTTGGTAAAAATTATGCATCTTGTTCTGCCTGTGTTGTGGTCTGTTTTATTTCAATAATATGAGTTGTACATATTAAATTGACGGATAGTGATTTAGTTTAATTGACATTGTTTTCTCCAGCTGGCAGTTCACACATGACTGTAATAGAAAATCCTAGATTTCAGTTCTTGGTCTTAGCCTTTTTGTTGCATGTGAATAATTAAGAGAAAATAGAATTGAACAAGAGAAAAGCTCAACACCATGATAAATGGTTGACCAATGAATTGATATTTATAACCAGTTTACATAAGTGGTTGAAACAACCAAAACAGAAAAAAAAAAAATACAATAACAAAACTTAACAAAAGCTAACAACTAACTATATATTCTAACATCCCCCCTCAAATTGATAATCTTGAAAAGGACAATCAATTCGCTGCAGAATATGGTGAACCAATCCACTAGGAAATGCTCAGGTGGTTCTCTAAAGAGATAGGTAGTTGGTGGAGTGAAACCATGAGCAACAATGTGCACTGAGTGTCCATCTATGGAGGCATCGGATTTGTACTTTAAGCTTAAAGAGGTCTTGCCAGTGAAAATGTTGCTGTTGCTTGGTTTTGACAGTGAAAATGCTCCTAGGATAATGTTCCCAACTCTTTTTTATGAGAGATGGAAGAGACCAAGTAGTATGGTTGAGGAAATATGGATCATGAGAGGTTGTAGACACAATAATAAGAGATAAAATGGGTGTATGTGAGTTTATAGTGGAGAAATGGATAGTAGAGAATAGCAAAGTATGTAGCATGAGAAAAGAAAAATGGACAAATGACAATGAAAGTTGTGACAGTCAGAATCCTGTGATCCGTAAGGGGAAAGACCAAGTAAGCTGGGCAATCCCACACCGCCTGAGGAAGGTCAAGTGTGATGATTCTAAGACTGTGTAGGTATGGGACTACACGGTTGAAGAGGGCTTAAATGGATTGATGGGTACTACCTATATCAACAAGATGCATCTTCTTTTCGGTAGCCCATCACTTGAGAACTCCAAAGTTAAGCGTGCTTGACCTGGGGTAATCTAGGGATGGGTGACCTCCTGGGAAGTTTTCCCAGGAAGCGTGCGAGTGAGGACAAAACACGCTGGAAAGACTCGTGTTGGTTTGTAGGGCCAGTCGTCATTCCAGAAAGCAGCCATAGTGACGTGGGGCGTCACAAAAGTAGTATTGGATTATGAAAATATAGAGTCAAAGGAAAGTGAGGACATGTTTTATGAACATGTTTATAGAGTCAAGTAAAAATAAGCAACGAAATGCTAAAGACAAAGACGGTGGGTAATTAGAATAACAGTGAAGTGAAATTATAGACAATAAAATTATAGAGACAATGAAAGTGGGCAGCATTTTATGAACATAATAGGTGGCATGTAGTAGACAATGACAAACTATTACTTTCTTGGTGGCACATTGTGTGGAGATTGAAATAGTGTGGGAAGAAGGTGAGAAAGAGGAAGATGGAGCATGAAAAGTTGTAGATGACACAAGAAATGTAAATATAAAGTTGTCATATTGTGATGGGAGTGAATTGAGGATGTATTTGGCATATGTGTAAGAAAAGTAGATGTCCTCAGTAGGTTGTGTAATAGAGGTTTGTACATGGATGCCGCATGAAGTAAGAAAGAGAAAGTGGAGGATCCTTGTAAAGATCCAAGTAAATTGCAATGTAAGCAATAAGAAGCAATGAAATTAGAGAGAAAAAGAGAAAGTGAGAACATGTTTATGAACATGTAGATATGAGATTATGGGCATGTTTGAGAACATGAATAGCTAGCGTGGATTGTAAATATGCATTAAGGTTGAATTTGGCTTTGGAAGTCAGGTTTGGCAATGTGTGGTTGCCAAGAAAACAAGAAAATCATGAAAGGTTGGTCTAGGTATTGGAGCAAACAGGTGGTGGGAAATATTTAGAAAGAAATACCTCATGTATTGTTTGTTGACAGACATCCCCCTGTTTGATTTTGCTCAAGAAGACATCTAATATTTTCCAAAAAAAACCCAATCAATGCAAGTATATCGCTTGACTGGTTGCCAACCTCATTTCCCTTCAACACTATACCCTTTGGTAGTGATATGTTCTTCAATCTGTTTCGGTACTCCAAAAACCCAGAAACAATCTTTGGATTAAGCAAGAATGAAAGCAACAGTAATAACAGATGAAAGAAAGGCCAAAAGGGTTGAAGAAATAGAGATATTTGAGGAAATGGAGAAATTGATATAGAGTAAATGTGAGGAAATGATAATGAAAAATAGTGCAGGAGATCAAGAAAATATAAGCCAAAGTCTAGAGTTTAGAAGGAGGAAGCATGACCAGTAGAAAGAACTAAATCACCAGCATGGTAGGAGCTGAGTTGGACCACAATAAGGAGTTGGAGAAGGGACTGGCAATAAATTATGGAGTGGAAGCCTTAGCAGTTGGAGAATATGTGAATGTTGTCGTGTATGCCTTTGATCCTTGTCTTTCGTGTCCAAGATTCTTTGTGGCTGTAGATCGTGGCCCTTGGGAAGAACTGGAACGTCATGGATATCTAAGGAAGAAATTAGCCATGGATCTTTATTGAGCTCCGGTTATTGAAGAAAGAAAGTAGGGTATTGATGAGTAAGGGAATCCCTAACAAAAAATGGGTGAAAATTTGGGGAACACAGTAGCCATGGATCTTTGGCTCTGGTACCATGTGAATAATTAAAAGAAAATAGAATTGAACAAGAGAAAAGCTCAACACCATGATAAATGGCTGAGCAATGAATTGATATTTATAACCAGTTTACATAAGTGGTTGAAACAACCAAAACAGAAAAATACAATAACAAAACTTAACAGAAAGCTAACAACTAACTATATATTCTAACATTGCAGGTGCAAGAGAAAAGGTTGAAGAAGAAGCTGAGGAAATCTGGCTGGGTTTTGAAGATTAGACAGAAAGCAAAAACTTGGATCAGACAGTAACTGAAAAGGATTTCAGTCAGGTCTTTGAAGGGAGTTCAAATAGAGTGTTCTGTCAAAGTTTGCTATTTTGGAATTGTTCTTTCACTGTTCTTTTCTAATTCTTGATTTTGTTGTACAATTCGAATAGATACTTTACTTTAGATTGTACAAGTTTTGTTAATAATTTCTTGTATATTTTTAGATCTATGATAATCTTTCTTGAGTTTAGAAATTTATGTTACTTTGCTTTAATCCTTACATTCATAGTGATTAAGTTTCTTTCATTACCCACAAGTAATCTGAATTTGTCATTAAAGTTGCAAATCCAACTTCACACTGAATAATCTTATATTAATTTTTTTAATTACAAAATTAAGACAAAATAATTTTTTTTACATTTCATCATATGCCTATTTCTCTATTTTTTTTTTCTTTACATTATTTAAATATTAAATATTTAAAAAATTTTATTAGTTAAAATAATAGAAAAGAATAAATTCAAAAAGAGAAGGAAAATTGAATAAATGTTGTTTAAAAAAATATTGAAAGGAGCTCTAAAAAAATTTATAAACGTAAATATGGAAACTATTAAATCCTTTATATTAATAATTTCCCTCTCTACATTATTTTAGAGCGCCTTTAAATATTTTATTTTTTATTATTTTAATTGATGAATAATATTTAAAAAATATAAAGAAAAATTTGAGAAACTAATATATTGTAAAAAAAACAAATTGTCTTAATTTTGTAAATAAAATAATTATTGAATTATACAATAGTAGAACCATAACTTATCCATGGTAGTCAATAGCCCTAAAAAAATATAAGAAATATATTTTTTTATATGTTAATTATAGAGTATTTGATATTCTTAAAAAAAAAAAATTATACGAAAATTGGCTAAAGTACTTGTTCTTTCAAAATTGAAGCATTTACATCCCTGATCTGTTATTTTTTAACAGCAGCAGTCTTTAACATTCATGTTTAGTCCCCATTATAACAGACACATAATTGTTTAGGAAAAATATGCACCAATTATGTAACGTTAAGGATTTTTGCCAGAAAAAAAAAACATAAATGCTACACTTGTAAAAGAACATAGACTTTAATCCTTAATTATCCTAATATAAATTGCAAAACTAAATACTATATGGTTCCACTTAAAAATATTAGTGATTAAAATTAATTATATATTATTATGTTATAAATATTATGTGTATCTAACATCGATCTTTGAGTATATAGCAAAAATTTTATAGAACTTTTTAATTTAATTTAGAGCAAAATTGGTAGAAATTTATTGAAAATTAAACTTTTATAGCTAGCATTTTGGCATCTCGAGGTTCGACTTACAAATTGGATGTTTGTTTTTACAAACTCACAAATTAAATTATATATAATTAAATATTTTTTCCATCTTTTTATTAGGAATAAAATATTAGGAATTTTTTACGGTAGGTTTTCAAAATGAATTCTACTAGTAGGACTCTTCTGTGTTGTCAATCCATAAATAGTTTTCGACGCGATTTTTTTATGATAATATATATTATAGTTATTTAGAGCATTTTGTAAATTTTCAAAAAATTATAAATAATTTACAGTGCTGAAAACTAGTTTAAAAACAGGTTGTTGCACACATGACAATTTTTTATGCTCGTGAAAAATAACATTTTTAAATTTAATTTTAAACATTGTAAATTATTTAAAATTTTCTGAAAATTTGCAGAATAGTCTAAATAACTACAATATACACAGTCTTAAAAAAAAATCTCGTTGAAAACTATACACGGATCGTAAATGTAAAAGAATCCTATCAAAGGAGTTTTTTTGAAGGCTCTACCGTTGAATCCTCCAAAATATTACTAATGAATAACATCCAATTCTTTTTTTTCCAACTTGAAATTTTAAAATACTTGTTTGAATATTTAATACGGCTTAAACAACAGCATGTGACATCGAAAACAAACAACTATAATAATAAAAAAAAAGATTTCAAATACAGAAATATGAAGTTACAAGTCAAACGGAAACCAACATACTACAGAAAGTCAAAATTTATAATTGGGCACAAAAATGGAAAAATTTGGCTGTAGAAGTTTTAAATTTATCCTTACAATTTACTAAGAGCCTGTATAGTATACCCTTGGTGGGAAAATAGTCAAAAATATTTTTATGGATTTCCAATTACATCCTTTTTTTATATATGTCTTTTATTTGCATATTGGTTTCATTAATTTTTGTTCATTGTTCTACTTTAATTATTATATATATGAAGATTTTTTAATGCATATTGCTTATTATCCATAAATCACTAAATAAGTAATTGATGAGGAATTATTATATTGATGATAAAAATAAACAAATAAAATCAATAATTTTGAATTTTTTAGATTAATTAGCTAATAAATATTAATTGGAAAGATAATGATCATATTAATTATTCTCAATAATTTAAAAAAAAAATTTCTCATGGAATTAATAAAACGAATGAATTAGGAATGGAGAACGAATATTAAATAAGATTTTTTTTTATTATTTATTTAATAAATATGTAAACATCATGTCATCATACAACTCTTCCAAAAGTTTGAAAAATCAAAATTTATTTTTAGAAATATTAATTAACAATTATAAATATAAATAATTGATCTTAATCTAATGGTTAATATTAAAGTAACTATCCATGAGTAGTAACCATAAAGAGTGACCCCATATATATATATTACTTTAATTATTTTTTATTATTATTACTTAAAAAATTCTTTTTTATTATTATACACGAATATGTGATATTGTTATACCATGTTTCCAGGAATAGAATAATTATGCTTGGAGATAGTTCCATATGTTTGGAATTATCAATTATTACCCTCAATGATATTTCTATAATTACGAAGTAATAGATTATTTCAGCTCGAATCAAAGTAATAAACTCGAAGGAATAACTGATATATGTCAACTCGAAGAATATTGACACTAGCTCGATATCGTGTTTAAAAGCATCGACAAGCAGTATTCAAGTAAATTATCCCAAGTTTTGAGGGATTAGTTTAGATGTTATGTTGGTGACTAAGTATATTGTAATTCAAATAAAGATATTTGTATAACTCCTCCCTAAAATCGTGGAGGAGAGTATTTGTAACTAGGTCTGTAAATGACAGGACCCTAGTCATTTATTTTTCACGCACAAATTATTGTACTGAAATTATGTGAAATTGATTTCAGCTTTAACACATAATTATTAATAAAAATGACTCGTGGACTAGGTAGATTTCACTACTGAACCATGTAAAATCTATTGTGTTATTTGCCATTCTTTAAGAATGATTTATTTGCTTAATTTCTCTTTTAATTTTAGTTTTTGAAAATCTACGTTCACAGTTTTGTGCTTTCATTGAGAGCATTAAGCAATTCACACAAACCTCCCACAAAAACTCCATTGTCCATTATTGCAATGGTTGGACCCACTTGAAATGTCTCTGGATCTGGAAGTGGACGACCACTCCAAAGGATATCTGAGAAGACAACAATGCGGGCTGAAGAACACTCCAGACAGGCCAACAACCGACCCATGAATGATGACCAGACTTTATATGAAGGGAGTGCCTCCACGACCCCACGTGACCCCGGGCAGAGCTCGAGACAATCTCGCCAGGATTATTATGATCCTACGAGGTATGTCCATATGGTGGAACTGTTGGTATTAATTTAGAAAATTAGGGACGTAGCAGAATGGGGTGGTAGTTTTAAAAATCATTAATGCCAGGTCAAAATCAATACATATATTTATACATTAAATCTACACACAAAATAAGAACAGAAGAATACCGCTTGTAGCCTATAAAGAGTCCTTGAGTCTTTTTGTATAATCAAACGATCTTCCTATCCACACGAAGACTCACACCAAAGTCTTACAAGTCGTTCCTCAAACACACAAGAATGTGTGTGGGCATGTAAAATTCACTGGCTTGATTATTTAGTGTAACACCTTAATAATTAGGGACTGTTACGACGTGTGTTTAATATAGTGTTGGACTTGCTAAATGAGTCATTTGAACTAAACTGTGTGATTAAGTAACTAATAGCTCAGGTATTAAAATTTTTGGTCAAAGGAATAAACATTTTCATTAAAAAGTTTTAGTCTTTACATGGGATCCCAAAATAGAAGTTTAAAAGTTATTTACAACTCAAATGATTACAAAATAGGCCGACCTAAGAGGCAAAATAGGGTTAAACCCTAGTTCCTCTATGATATCTCGGGTGTGGCAGTTGAGCATACTGCATATGTACACATCGCTCCTAATACTCTCCAACTCATGGCTGCTCAAACTTCTCCTAACCCTTACCCACATCAAATAGCACCCGTGAGCCAAGGCTTAGCAAAAAAACTTAATTAAACCATTTTAGATAGTTCACAGAATATAAACATCATACGTTACAGTAATAACTGTACTCAAATAGGCACATTATACAAGTCTGCAACCACAGAGTCACACAAGTGCATATCACACTTCTATTTATTCAAGTGACATCTGAGCTAGACAAATGCATACCGCACTCCTAGGGTGGCATAGTCATAACGGCCTGCATTCTGCACGCATAGTGCCCACCACGATTTATAAGCTGAGCTTTACAATTAGGAATAATCAACCATATAATCTATTTGTCATATAATCAAATACGACACATTCTAGTATGCTAAATTAGATAGTCACATGCATAATTATAATCATGCTCGTTAACAGGGGCTTGAGCCTTAATCACAACCAGGGTGTAGTTTTCTTACCTCGAGTTTTGTGTGGATGATGAAACGACCCCGAGCGCTATCCTTGACCTAAGCCTTGCAGAAACCTTAGTCATAATACAAGTATACATTCATCAAGAATCAACCCTAGATTCTGAGTTCCAATCTGAACTCTAACTCTCGGAACCATTGTTCCTAGCCAACGGGGCGCTAAAAACGTCCCTCGAGCTTCCAAGTGGGCTCCCAAACCAGATTCCGGAGCCCCCGGGCCCTCCTCCCAAAGTTCAGGAAAGTAACTCTTCGGGGCACCTGGTGTGATGTGCTGCGACATGACACACCTCCAGGGGCCATTTTGTATGTATGAGCACGCCTTGGTGCTTGATCATTAGTCAAGTATTGCACCAGGTAACCTAAGGAGTAAGGGATGACAATTTTGTAATTATGTATATGTCTCCAAGGAGAAAATCATATATGTTTTCTGGAAGACTTTATTTCCTTGGAATGCTCCTTAGGTGGGGGGGGGGGGGGGGTGTGACCTGTTGACTTAGGGAAGCACCATGACCACCATCAGATAGGGGCTTAAGCTGTGTACTCCCTTGCCCTATCAATGCCATATATGAATAAAATGATGCTTATCCATGTCCTGTTTTGTATGCTTTCTTTATGGTCTATGTGTTGCTTATTTGTTACCTTAGTTGGACCATCGTGTGCCACTTGTGTAATGACCAAAATTTCCTAATAAGGCTTAGAACCTTGATTAGGAGGTCGGGAGGGCCATAATTGATTTAGTATGTTATTAAATGATTATATTCATGTTTATGTGAATTATATTATAATATGATGATAAATGCATGCATATGGGTCCACATTTTATTATAAGGGAATTTTGGTAATTTGTCCCGTTGAGGGTGTAATTGTGTTTTTTCATTCATGTTGGTGAATTATGAATAATACCACATTATAATGTGGATTTTTCCAAGCCATTCGGCATGAGACGATCTTTGGGTGCAAGTTATCGATCTGGTCATAACGGGGTTAATTTTGGGGCTAGGGGTGAGTCTCAGGGTAATTTGAGGATTAGAAAATTACCGGGAATTAAAGGGTAATGAGATATGATTTATTAGCATTTGAGAATATTGGAAATAATAGGAATTGGAGGACGTTAATTATGATTAGCAGGATTAGAGGAGAAAGGACGATTTTGCCTTTGATGGCTGTGAGGGTTTTATTTAAGCTTAGGGGCATTTTGGTCTTTTGACCTAAGGGATAATTATAAACCAGTAAAGATGTAAAAGGCTGTAGAAAACAGAGCATCACCTTCACCTTCTCCCGTTCATCATTTCTTCTTCTTTCTTCTTGAAGTTTGAAGCTTCTTTTGAGGAACCAAGCTAGGGAATCAAGTCTCGATGATCGAGGCTTATGTTCTACCATTGAAGAGGGTGTGATTCTGAGATTGAGGTGAGTTTCTATCCATTAAAACTATGGTTCTTGCCATGTTTTTCATTTGGTTTTCAGCTGGATTTTTGAGTTGGATAATGGGAATTGATGGGAGTTTTTGGCAAGGGTTACTTGGGTTATGATGCCTAGGACTTGTGTATATGGTTTTTGGGTTCAATTGGGAGTTCGTATGAGGTTTGGAAGCTTGCTTTTAAGATTGGAAAATGGAGGAATCAAAGGAGGGAAAAACCAGGGCAGTTCTGCCTGGTCTTAGCGCTACAACGCCCAAATGAGGGCGTTACAGTGCTAGCCAGGGCAAAACTCCCATGCTGGGGCGCTAGGGGGCAGTGCTGTAGTGCTACCCTACTTTTCCAAAATCCCGTTTCGGGCACTTTTGAGGGTTTTTGGCTCGGGGTTTCAATTCCTAAGGCTTGGGATCGAATCTACTCACCGTTTGGGTACGATTCGAGGTTCCAGTAGTGAGGTTTAGGTCAAGAACCTTTTATGGTTGATTTTCATTAATTGGATTCCATTTTTGGTTATGACTAGGTGACTGCTAAGGGATTAAATGATTGATTGTTCTCAAGGGTCGTTCTTAACGTATTTCTCGCTCGAACCAGAGGTAAGAAAACGACACCCCATATGTGACATGTATGGTTATTAATGAGGCATGTTGAGTGTTTAAATGTGGACATTGATTGCATATCAAATGCTTAGAAAATCTTGCTTACTTATGAATGGCACTAACTTATTAGTCAGAATCGGCAATGGTGTCAGTATTAACTGTGAAGCTGTGACTTAATAGCCAAGTTTGGCAATAGTACCGAGCACTGGTCGTATGGTATTGGCTTATGAGTCAAGAATGGTATTAGCGTGTTTAACGCAAGCTGAAAAGATTAGATCTAATCGACATAAGCATTATTGTCCTGAGCATGAAATGCTTGACCGACCTTAAGTTCGATGAAAAACAAAAGTGCTTCTCTAGTCTAAAGGCTAGTTATTTAGAGCCAGAGCCAAAAAGGCTAAGGTGACCTACACGTCACATGGCTAGGAGGGTATGGGACCTCAGAGATAGACTTATTAGTCATATAACCGAGATAGACTTATCATTCATCTGACCGAGATAGACTTATTAGTCATCTGACCAAGATAGACTTATCAGTCATCTGACTGAGATAGACTTATCAGTCATCTGACTGAGATAGACTTATCAGTCATCTGACTGAGATAGACTTATCAGTCATCTGACTGAGACAGACTTATCAGTTATCTGACCGAGATAGACTTATCAGTCATCTGACTGAGATAGACTTATCAGTCATCTGACCGAGATAGACTTATCAATTATCTACTTAAAGAATGACTTATTAGTGATCTACCTCAAAGCGGGAGACTTATTAGTCATCTACTCAGAGCGCAGGACTTCACAAACATTTATTTATACCTGCTTGCATGCATGAGTAGGGTTATTACTGCTAGGCATGCCTATTATGACTTAGTAACATGTTTTTACTTGTTCATGAGCATATTAAGTTTTCTTGCTCAGCTCCGGCTAACGAGTGCTATGTGGTGCAGGTAAAGGAAAAAGAAAGCTGGACCATCCTTGAATTGGAGAGCTTAGGTGATGATTTGTACATATGCAGATGCTCGATCGCCACGACCGAGGCTTTAAAGAGGAACTAGGGTTAAACCCTATTTTGCTGCTTAGGTCGGCTAGTTGTAAATCTTTTGTTGTAATTAACCTTTAAATTATATTTTTGGGATCCCAATGTATATGGTAAACATTTTAGTGAAACGTTGTATCTTAACCAAAAATTTTAACACTAAACCGCTAATCATACTTAGTTACACGATTATGGCTAAATGACTCGGTTAGCGAGTTTAGCACTGTTTAAAGGCAAATTGTAACGGTCCCTGGAGTTAGGGCGTTACAACTTGGTATCAGAGCGAGCCAAGGTTAAGGGTTCCTAAAGACAAGCTGGGCATGTACACTCGTCACTAAAGATAGCTTCACTCAGGGTATGGTTACTATTTCTGTAGTTATGTGTTTAACTGCTTGAATGAAATGTAAATGCTTTACCTGCACATTGTATTAGGGAGCGTGAGATTTTGATAGAGCCTGGATTTTGACTATGTGATTACTTACTCCATGAATATATATAAATATGATATTTGCATGCTGGAGTTGGAGGCATGGTAGGTATATTGGAAGATAAGGGATTATGAGTGATGTATGAATGCTATGGGCATGATTTTAGCACTACAGTGATTTGTGATTGTAGTGTGGTAAGATTGTTCCCGTAGGAAAAGCTCTTGATATGCTCATCATATTTAATGGGTCAAGTTATTGAGTGCAGATTCAATTAGTAGGTATGTATTCAAGGCAGATAATGAGGTCTGATGGTGGTTATACTGAGGCTGGAAGTTTCAGCCAGGGTTTGAGTGCTTCATCTGCCCCTCATAATTTCCAGCAAATGTTTATAGATTTGCAATTAAGATTGCAGAGGAAAGAGGAAGAGATTAGGTGTTTGAAGCAACAACGTAATCTGTTGAGGAGCACCTCTTCCTTTGCTATGCCAGGAGTGGCACCAGTTTTGGCTCAGCCTAGGATTGAGATCAGATGGGAATTTCTTTGTGGAAGATTCTAGGAGTAATACCCTCCAGTATTTTAGGGAGGCCTAGATCCATTCAGAGCGGGGCAATGGATGAGCATGATCAGTTCCATTCTCGACAGTATGGGGCTGGTGGGTCACGATAGAGTGATCTGTGCTACATGTGTACTGCAGGATGATGCCCGGATGTGGTGGGAAGTAGTATCCCAGACACGAGATACATCTGTGATGGATTGGAAAGAATTTAGGCAGCTGTCTTGACATCCATTTTCCAGATCTCATAGTCGAGAGCGGCTGCTATGGATAGGAGGATGCGAATGAACTTGAGCATGACTACCGGACTAAAAGTTTCCTCATAGTCCACTTCTTCTCTTTGGGTATAGCCCTTTGCCACTAATCGAGCTTTATAAGTCTCGATATTTCCATCAACACCTCGTTTCTTCTTGTAGATCCATTTGCACCCAATGGCCCTAGAGTCACTAGGTGCTTCCACAAGATCCCAGACAGAATTTGAGTACATGGACTCCATTTCTTGTATCATGCCTTCGAGCCATAGTTTCTTTTCAGAGCTAGCCATTGCCTATTTGAAAGACAATGAATCATCATCACTAGTGTCACCAACAAGCATATTGGTTTCACCATCAAAACCATAGCGAACTGGGTTCCTAGAAACCCTCCCACTACGACGAGGCTCTGCGACTATTTGCTCAGGAACAATGGTACTATCTTAATTTAAATCGACTTGCGTCGGTTGGACATGAAGAGTGGGAATTTCATCATCAACTTGCATTGATAATGATGGAACATTGGTTGGAGTCAAATCTTTAACCATCTCCTCTAAAACTACTTTGCGAGGTTTGAAGTTTTGGACATAGTCATTTTTCAGAAAAGTAGCATTCATAGAAGTAAGCATTTTCTTTTTTGAATGACTATAGAAAAGTCAACCCCGAGTACCTTTAGGATAGTCAACAAACATGCAAACTTCAGTTTGCGGTTCTAGGTTTCCCTCCTTTTTCCTCAGGACGTGGGCGGGACACCCCCAGATTCTATAATGGCGTAAACTAGGTTCACGACCATTCCAGCATTCTAAAGGTGTTTTGGGGATTGATTTAGATGGCATGACATTGAGAATGTCGTTTGCGGTTTCAATTGCATGTCCCCAGAACGAAGTTGGTAGAGTTGAGTAACTAAGCATGCATCTAACCATTTCCAATAAAGTTCTATTCCGGCGTTCTGCTACACCATTTTGTTGCGGAGTACCTGGGGCAGTAAGTTGTGATAAAATCCCAAGTTCAGTTAAATGATCTTGGAACTGCATATCCAAATATTCTCCACCCCTATCAGATCGCAAGATGTTTAACGTTTGACCTAATTGGTTCTGAGCCATTGCTAGGAATTCCTGAAACTTTGAAAATGTTTATGATTTCCTATGCATTAGGTAAAGACATGAGTATCTAGAGTAATCGTCAATGAAAGTGATGAAATACTCAAAACCACCCCTGGCTTGTACATTCAAAGGTCCACAAACATCTGAATGAGCAAGTCCAAGTGGTTCTTTGGCCTTATCCATCTTTGCAGAGAATGGACGCTTGGTCAGTTTGCCTTCTAGACAAGATTCATAGACAGGTAATTCACATAAGGTGAGTTCCCTCAAAGGTCCATCATTTGTAAGTCTTTGAATGCTATCATAGCCAATGTGACCTAGCCTCAAGTGCCATAAATATGTCATATTATCGTTATCGATCTTTTGACGTTTATTGGTCTTAGGTTTAGCTACTTTTATTAAATCATTGTTAAGAGCGAGGGGTTCGTTAGGTCGCAGAATATAAATCCCATTTTCCAAACATGCAATACACAATTATGATCCATCGAAAGAAATAGATATATTAAAACTTGTGAAAATCATAACAAATCGTTCTAAATGCAGCATAGAAATTTAAATTAAATTTTTACTAAAATCTAGAATAAAAATAAATCTTTTAAAATTAAGTATTTATTTTCGAACTTTAGACGAGCTCTTCCTCTAGCTTGGACCGCAACGAATGCTCCGTTCCCAACTCTAAGCTTTAAGCTGCCTTCGTCCACTTCCTCCCACGATTCAAGAAGCTGTAAAGAGTCACAAACATGGTTAGTAGACCCAGAATCAATAATCCAAACGAATTTATCATTCTCTAAAACACATGTTTCTAAGATAAATGAACTATAATCATTACCTTTGTTTTTTGCTGCTAGAAACTTGAAGCAATCCTGTTTCCAATGCCCCTTCTCTTTGCAGTGAAAACACTTACCTTTACCTTTCTTGTTTTTCTTATTCTTCTGTGCAATTGGTTGTGCACTCGTCTTTGCAGCCTTTGAAGGCTTGGGGTTGTTGGTTTGTCCACCTTTCCTCTTGTTTCCAGCTTTCGAAGACGAAGCTTGATTAGCTTTAGCTTTAGCTGGATCAGCAACAGAAGTAGCAGTTGTCTTCTTTTCTCCTCCCTTACTTGGTCCACCTATGATAGACTCAAAAGTCTGAAGCATGTTCATGAGCTGCGTCAGACCATAATTGAGTTTATTCAACACATAGTTGGTGGTGAATGGAAGGAAAGCTGGAGAGAGACTGTTGAGGATCAAGCCAACTTGAGTTTCCTCATCTATTATGGCTCCATGCAGTTCAGCTTCCTGAAAGTAGTTTGTTATCTTGATCAGGTGATCACGAACATGTTGAGAAGGTGCCATCCGAGCATTGGCGTATTTCTTGGTGGCCTCAAAACGAGTATGCGTTGACTTGCACCAAACATGTCTTAGAGTGATCCATGATTTCGTCGGCTGTCTCGACATTCTCCATCTTAGTCTTGAGAGTGTCGACCATACTAGTCAACATGTAGTACCGCATCTTGTTGTTAGCCGTCTGCCAACGCTCATACTTGTCCCTTACAGACTTGGTAGCTCCTTCAGTTGGAACTTTTGGGGATTCCTCAGTCATGACGAACTTGGAGTTATCACCAATCAACACAATGTTGATGTTCTGCTTCCAATTAAGATCGAGCTACTATCAAGTGCGGATAGCAGAAGGGGATGAGCTGAAGAAAATGTGTGTGACTCGATATAGAGCATTTGAGTTCTGAGTCATGCCATTTGGGTTGACAAATGCACCAGCCACATTCTGTATGTTGATGAACCAAGTTTTCCACGAGTACCTAAATAAGTTCGTGGTAGTCTACTTAGATGACATGGTTGTTTATAACGCCACAATAGAAGAACATCAACGACACTTAGCTCAAATGTTTCAGAAGTTGAGAGAGAACCAACTTTATGTGAATCGAGAGAAGTGCTCCTTCACACAAGACTGAATCAAGTTCCTAGGCCACATTGTGGAGCGTGATTGGATCTGCATGGATCTAGAGAAGGTGTGGCCTATTCAAGAATGGAAGGCCCCCACCAATTTGAAAGAACTACGATCTTTCCTTAGTTTAGCCAACTACTACCAAAAATTGGTGGAAGGCTATTCAAGAAGAGTGACACCCATGACCGAGTTGTTGAAGAAGGGTATAACTTGGACGTGGACCGATAGATGCGTCGAAGCATTTGAGAGTCTGAAGGAAGCCATGATGCGAGATCCTATCCTTGCCTTACTAGATGTCAGTAAACCCTTTGAAGTGCAGACAGATGCATCTGATTATGCTTTGGAAGGAGTACTTGTACAAGAGGGCCACCCTGTATCTTATGAAAGCCGCAAACTTACAGAGGTAGAGAGGCGTTACACTGCGCAAAAGTAACACCTCTCTAGCTCGCTGCTCTAGTTGTTGTGTGGGATGTTGCCTTTGGATGTCTTGCTTTGTGCTTGCTCATGCTTCATCGTTGCCCTTACATGTGCGAGACTTGTATCATGGCTAATCGTTGGGTTTGTTTGCCGCATGTGTGAATTTTAGGCTAACTTGCTAGCTGAGTGTGCTAATAAGTGCCGCATGTTTTGTCAATTCAAGGAGTCAAGTTGGCGGCCCATGACACCTGGCGTGGTCGTGCCCACATTAAATAGTGGGCTTTCCAGGGCATTGGAGCAGTCGCGCTACAACCTAGCGTGGTTGTGCTAAGACACCAGAAACCTAAAAACTGGCCAAAACATAAGTGTTCTTCCCCAATATCCCAACTCGCATTCCCCTACAAAACCAGTCCAAGAATTCGACCAACACGGGTACTTCCAGCAAGATTTTGACCATAAAAGACCCCATACAACCTAAATAAACTGTCGAGAACACCAAATAACCACAAGGATACAACAAAACCTCCTTAAAACCCAGAATCAAACTTTCAAAACTCAAAGCCATATTGAACTCCAGAAAAGTTCAGAAATCCTTACCTTAAATGGGAACAAATTCGTACTCCTAATCCTTTGGATGCTCACTAGTAGCTCCTATGCCCACCAAATCTTTCAAGAATTCTCCAAGTGCTCCCAAATATCCCACAAGTGAGAGTGAGAGGGAGAGAGAGCATGTATGTCCCCTTCCAAAGGCTGCTGCCTATTTTGCTAACCAATGTGGTCAAATGACCACATTGTCCCTTGCCCCACTTAGCCTTAAAGGTTACTCCCAAGGGAAAATTAGTCTTTTGGAATAATTCTCGTTAATCTCAAATCACCACGAATTCCCACGTTAATCCACTAAACCCGAGTACTCACCAAATTAATTCTCGTCACTCAATAAATCTCGGTAATTTACCAAATTACAAAAATACCCCCAAGCTCACCCCAAGTCGAGTATTTTACCCCATTGTGACTTTTCCGCTAAGTTGCTCACTAGGATCGCCTCGTGCTGAATAACTCAAATATATCCACATAATAATGTGGTCTCAATCATAAATAACATATATTTACAATTATACCTTCAACAGGTCAAAATTCCAAAAATGTCCTTCTAATAAGAAACGAGCCCACATGCATCTTTAATACATTGAAACATGCAAGCATAGTCATATCACCATACAATTCACATAATAATGTAATCATAACACATAAATACATAATTAATCCAATTATTTCCCTCCCGACCCCCTAATCAAGGCACTAAGCCTTATTAAGGAAATCAGGATGTTACAATTATCCCCTCCTTACAGGAATTTCGTCATTGAAATTTTACCTGAATAGCTCACGATACTGATCCTGCATATTTGACTCTAATTCCCAGTTTACTTCCTTGACCTTGTTGTTCCTCCATAATACCTTAGCCAAAGGTATGGTTTTATTCCTCAGGACCTTGTCCACTCTGTCTAATATCTGGACTGGGTGTTCCTCTTAAGACAAGTCTGTCTGCAACTCTAGATATTCATAACTCAGTATATGAGTCTCATCAGACACATACTTCCGCAGCATCGAAATATGAAACACATTGTATACGACTGACAATGCCAGAGGTAAGGCTAATCTATAGGCCACTTGACCAATCCTCTCAAGGAACTCAAAAGGTTCTACAAATCTAGGGCTCAACTTGCTCTTCTTCCCAAACCTTTTCACTCCTTTCAATGGTGAAACTCTAAGGAAGACATAGTCTCCTAATTGGAACTCCACGTTCTTGCGCTTCAGATTTGAATAGCTTTTCTGTCTACTTTGTGATGCAAGCATCTGAGCTCTAATCTTCTCAGTGGCTTCATTGGTTCTTTGAACTGCTTTAGGACCTAAGTATTTTTGTTCACCCATCTAATCCTAATGAATGGGTGAACTACACTTCCTACCATACAACATTTCATAAGGAGTCACTCCAATGGTCGCCTAATAGCTGTTGTTGTAGGAAAACTCTATTAGAGGAAAATACTTACTCTATGACCCTTCAAAGTACAAAATGCATGCCCGAAGCATGTCTTCCACTATCTTAATCATCCTCTCAGATTAACTATCTGTCTGAGGATGATAAGTTGTACTGAATTTCAACTGTGTACCCATAACTTTCGGCAGACTTCTCCAATACATGAAAGTAAATGTGGGGTCCCGATCTAACACAATTGACTTTGGAGCCCCATGAAGATGCACTATCTCTTTCACATAGAGATCTACATATTGGTCAACTATATAAGTCATCCTCACTAGTAGAAAGTGAGCTAATTTGGTGTATTGATCTACAATAACCCACACCGAATCATGTTGACCTACAGTTCTGGGCAACCCAACCACAAAATCCATTGTGATATCCTCCTATTTCCACTCTGGGATATCCAAAGCATGTAATAGGCCCATTGGTCTCTGATGTTCAGCCTTGATCTGCTGACACGTTAGGCACTTAGCCATATACTCAGTTACATCCCTCTTCGTCCCAGACCACCATTATAAAGTATTTAGATCCTAATACATCTTCGTGGTGCCTGGGTGAAAATAGTAAGGGGCAGTGTAAGATTCATCCAGAATCTCCCGCCTGATGAAAACATCCATCGAAACATAGATCCAACCTTTGTATCTCAATAAACCCATATCTGATACTGTATAGTCCCTAGCTACTCCAGCTAGGATGCCCTCTCTAATCTTCATCAGTTATGGCTCATTCAACTGACTTTCCTTTATCCTCTCTAGAAGAGTAGACTGCAGGGTAATTGTTGACCCTCGATTTGGTCAACAACACGGAGTCAAGTAAAATGACAGAAATGAGATGAAATCAAGACAAAAAGATAAACGACACAAAACGTTTATAGTGGTTCGACCCCAGTAAATGGTAACAACCTACGTCCACTTAGTGTTCTTATTGATGTAGAATTCTAAGAACTATGATCAATGAACCAGGTTTCACGAGTTTCACAAGCTTTCAGATGAATATAATTATGGTGGATAAAAACACTATATTTCTATCTTAGAATTCCAAAGTTAAAAATGTCCCCTCTCTTGAGCCCTTTGATTCTTATTTATAGGCTCAAGGAGTTCTACATGGGCCGATGGGCCTCAATTACATTTAATACAGGCGTATCTAAATAATAATGGAAATTGCAATTAATACGTAATTGAAAGATTACATATATGAAGGAAATAAATGAAAAGATACGACCATACTGGTCGCCCATAAATATGATGTCTGATGAGCCAATTCTCTTCTGGTCGATGGTCGAAAAGATCATACTCACTTAAACTATCACGTGTATCCCACGTGTAGGCTAATTCTGCCACGTCATCATGTAGTCCTTTTTTGGGTAGACATTTGCCCCCCAAGTTTATTTTACTATGACCATCATATAATAAACTTAATCAACTGACCTTCTGTATGACCTGTCACATTTGTCAGTGCCTTTTCGAAAAAGTAGCTAATTATGGCCGTTACAGTTTCCGAAAAGTGTTTTGACGGCTAACACGATTCCCCACGTTTTGAAAATCACCCCCATCATTAACTTTTTAACTGTGCCATCAGTATAAATAACCCACTCTTCTCACTTTTTACCTTTTATCACTCTTCCTTTTCTCAAGAACTCAGAAGAAAAAAGCAAGAGAAACTCAAAAAAATTTGGTGATTCGAGGTGTGTCCGTCTTGCCGCAAGCATCAACGCTCGTGACTTCGCTGCAATCTTCCATTCAAGTAAGTTTCTTGATTGATTCATCTTTGCTATACCATGCAACGTTTATTTCTCTAATTTTCTGATATTCGGGCTTTGAATTTTTGAATGTTCTTAAGGAAAAATGATTTCAGGGTAATCGGGCTCGTAGGTAGTAACATGATAGAATAGGAGTTGTAATTAGCAAAAACATTAAATGAGGCTTATAAATTGGTGTGGGAAGTAGAAATACTGATTTAGGTGCAAATTCGAAGTAAAAAATTGTTTTTTATGCTTTCAGAAAAATATGGGTTTTTCCCGCCTGTTTTCGAAGACGAAAAGTTTCCCCGAAAAAACTTTTCACTTCCGCTTTTCAATATGTTTTTCCAAATTGTTTGCATACTTTTAGTGTTTACGTTTGAATGTTGCTGGTCATATAAAACCTTAACTTTTATACACAAACAACGTTATCCCAACGTTTCCACTTCTTCTATTTGTTGGCTGTAGATTCTCATCTCCCCATTTCTGTTCCCATATTTTCATGCACGATCCTTGGGGAGGTGAGAGGCTGATCGGCAAAGATCTACTCGCGTTACTGTTCGAGGATCAAGAACAACCGTCACTGCCATTTTCAGAAGTCCCATTTTCTCAACACAACCCAGCGACTAGACCTCCGCCCAGTCCACCGAACATGGGTTGCGTGAAGTACATTGCTCGTAGAAAGAAGACCACATCCAACCCTTCTTCTAACCAGCCTGCCCCTCGTACCGAGGATTCTTCTACAAACCCTCAGCATGTAAATACTGCACCACCCAAAATTCAACCTAAAGCCCGACCTCGCAACGGCCTTAGGTCAGAGGTCGAGTGGTATGTTGCCCCTCCTAGCATCATATCAGCTAGGATGGTGAATAACAATCTCAAGATGTAAGGTCTTCCTGGGATAAACCTAATCAAACCTTCACCCGACCAGAGGGCAAACGTGCCCAGAGGCGCCTTCATCGCCTGGTTGAGGTACCATATCAAGGCAGGGGCAATCTAGCCCCTGCACGAATTCTTTCAAGGGGTGGCCAATTATTTTGAGGTCTCCTCCTTTCAAATTACCCCCAATGGATATAGAGTACTATCTGCACTCTATATCCTTTATAACCATAAGAAGTGGCCTGTACCTACACCACACAAGATCAACTACCTGTTCAATCTCAAGTCCAACCCCAACCACAACAATACGGGGTTCTTCCAGTTCTACCATCAAAAGTCTGCTCGTACCTTCCTGAGCGACATCACCTACAAATCTAATGTAGGGAAGTATTTCTAGGAGTACTTTCTTACAACAGACCTGGTCGTTGATAACCTGGCCTTCTCCTGAGGACGCAAATATTTTAATCACTGGTCGTTTAATTTCTTCTAGATTTTCTATATCATCTTTTAGAACTTTGGTGTTGTTTAGGTCCATGGTACCAACCAGACCCCACTCCAGAGATGGAGATAAGGGCTGCAGCCCTGGCCAGCATGACGAACATCGAGAGTGCGTCAAAGAGCTGGTTACTGAAAACAACTTAAGGCTGGTCGGCCTTCTGGCACCTCACCAGGAAGTGAGGGAGTCTACAGCAGGGAGTGCTACTGGGGGAGAGATCCCCAGCAGCAACAGGATGTGTCACAGCCCCCGAGGTGACGGGCAACAGGAGTGACCATCAGGGAACCCTCCAGTACCCCACAAGCAGCTGCTGCCCCTACCCAACATGGGAAGGGCAAGAAAAAAATTCCAGAATACCCCGAGCCCGTACTCGAGTCTTCTGACGAGAGCGGTACTGACTTCTCACTTTTAGACAACTTGCCCATTCCCTATCATTTATTTGACGGGGACGACAACTTTAAATTTGTGATCAATAGTTTAAATTCAGACTTCTTTGAGGCAGAGAGTGAGTGTAGCAGTAGTACCATAAATAATGTATCGACCACTAATAAAAGCTTGGGTATACTACTTAGAATTTTTCTTGCTCTTATTCCCTTGATTTTTTAAGTAACTTAATTTATATTGTCTGATCATTTGTTTCTATCTTGCAGTCATGCCTTCCAAAGAAGCGTTCGACTTGTACAACAAACCCAATGCCACGGCCCCTGCGAGCAGGAAGAAAGAAAGCAAGCGGCACCCTGGGGAAAGTAGTAGCGACCCCTCCAAGAAAAGGGATCAGACTGAGGATCCTCCTGCACCACTACCTTCCAAGGACACGACTCCTCCTCCAGCTCCCATCGACTCGACTCCTCCAGCTCTCGTCAGCCCAACTCCTCGCAACCCAAGTCCTCCAGCTCCGCTAGGGAAGACTCAGGCCGAGGCTATCCTGAACATAGCTTGCAACTTGGCCGATGACAGGCTAAAGAAACTGTCGAGACACCGGCATAGCCAGGAATTCTTCAGCAACGTCTCTACCATGAAGGTCGACCAAATCTTCAGCCGCGCGCTGAATGAAGTACTCAGTGTAAGTCATCATTTTTGTTGTGGTTTAATTATCTATCTTGTCCTTTTATTTATAGTAACAACTTTACTTTTTCTCAGATCGCATGGAGTTTTGACCATGAGTACTGGTTTGCATCGTTTAGAGGAGGTGGTTTCCAAACATACTGAAGAGATTAAGACTGTCGAGGAAAGACTCGGCAAGCAGCTTAAGGTGGTCGAGGCCAAGCATGCTGAGTAGTTGAGAGCGGCTGAGGACAAAATTGCCAAGCTGGGCGAGGAGCTAAAGCAGTACCAAGAGACTTTGGTCAAAATCACTGAGGCCAAAGAGAAGTACAAGGAGGCTTCGGTGCTGAACTTCAAAGAGGCCTCCAAACTCCAAGATGAACTGGTGATCAGCAGGAAAGGAACTGTTGAGCTGGAGGAGCGAGTAAAATTTCTCGAAGAAACCAACGCTAGTGACCTGGAGAGGTTCAAGGGAGCGGCGTTCAATTGCTTTTATATGTTTTGGAAAAGTAACCCTGAGGCAAACTTTGATTATTTTCAAGAACATATGAAGCAGGCTGAGCTGGCTAAGTACATTGCTCGCTTGGAGGAAGAGGAAAAAGCTCAGGGATCCCCTGACATTTCTTTGGCGACAGGTATTGAAGGCATCAAAGAGGATGCTGAGACCACAGTCGACCAGTAGCCCTAGCAAGATCCTCCAGCTGCTCCTGCCGCTCCATAACTTTATTTATTTATTTTGATTTGTAACTAGGACACACGAACCACGGTTTGTGATGTCAAGACAATTTTTTGCTCACGGTGTAAAACATTTTACTTTGATATTATAATATTTGCAATTTATTATAACATTTGTTTGCATGACCAAACTTAGCATAGCACTTTGTTTTGATTTGACAAAATTTAAACAAAATTTTGAAAAATACTTTAAGTACCGTAGTATGCTTTCCCTTATTTTTCTTGTGTGTTTACATATGCATGTTGATATTCTTTGCTTGCTTAGTACCTTATATGCCCCCAAAATGATTGAGGAGCTTAAGGTCCTCGGTCACTTGCCAAGACCCAGACCTGTTCGAACATTACTGCTCGTAATAGATACTTATAAAATGATAATATAGCAAAACAACACATGTAATGAGCAAATACTTGTAATAAATACAATAATTGGCAAGAATAACTGACTGCACACAGTTCCTTTTATTTCTCGTAATAAATGAACAATCGTGTCTGTACGAGTGATCAAAAATTGATCTTACACTTATAAGCGACTAGTCATATGACTGACTAACCCTTGTTCATAAACTTATAAAAAATGAAATTAATACAAGACAGTTCTTTAAAAAGAACTGTTTATTGATAATACTTGCGTAGGTGTTTTCCATTCCAATAGCGAGGAATGAGATCTCCATTCAAGCGAGTAAGTTTATACGTGCTTGGTTGGAGGACTTCCTCAATTTGATACGGACCCTCCTAATCGGGTCCAAGCACTCTGGCAGCTTGATCTCGTGTATTAAGAAAAACTCGTCTAAGTACTAAATCTCCCACATTAAATTTTCTCTCTCGTACTTTAGAGTTAAAATATCGAGCCACCTTTTGCTAATAAGCTGCCACTCGAAGTTGAGCTTGCTATCCTCTTTCATCGACCAAATCCAAAGACTCCATCAATAACTGATCATTAGTACTCTGAGCGTATGCCAACCTTCTATGCGATGGCAGGTCTAATTCAACAAGCAACATAGCCTCATATTTATAGGCCAAAGAAAATGGAGTATGGCCTGTTGCTGTTCGATGGGACGTCCTATACGACCAAAGGACTTTTGGTAACTATTCTGGCCATGCCGTCTTTGCTTCTTAAAGCCTTTTCTTCAGGGTGTCCTTCAGGGTCTTGTTGATAGCTTCAACCTGCCCATTTTCTTGCGGGTGAGATACCGATGAGAAAATCTTGATAATCCCATGCTTCTCGCAAAAATCCGTGAACAAATCACTGTTAAATTATGTGTTGTTATCTGAGACAATCTTTCTTGGCAACCCATACCGACACAAGATGTTCTTGACCACAAAATCTAGTACCTTCTTGGTCGTTATTGTTGAAGTGGCTCAGCTTCGGCCCACTTTGTGAAGTAGTCAACAGCAACTACGACATCCTTGACATTGCCTTTTCATGTGGGTAAAGATACGATCAAATCTATCCCCCATACTGCGAATGGCCATGGTCTTTGGATCTGCTTGAGCTCATTGGGGGCTACTCGCAGTATCTTGGAGAGCCTTCGGCACTTGTGACATTTCCTAACAAAATCCACAGAGTCCTCATTCATTGTAGGCCAGAAGTATCCTTGCCTTAGGATCTTTTTTGATAAACTCTACCCCTGAGCATGATCTCCGCAGAAACCTTAACGGACTTCTCGCATTAATTCCTTGGCCCTTTCCTTTGAAACACACCTTAAAAGTGGCATTGAGTACCTTCTCCTGTATAAAACTCCATTGACCAGAATGAATCGATCAGACTGCCTCTGAAGGGCTTTTGCTTTGTTTCTGTTGGCCGACAACACTCCTTGCTCTATGTATTCAATGAATGGCGTCATCCATGTGTCTGTTGCTTGAATTACCAGGGAAGGCTCTTCTGCTTGAATGCTTGGTGTAGAAAAATGCTCTACTAGTACTATGTTTAAGGTGTCAGCATCTTTCGCGCTTGCTAACTTGGCCAAAGCATCATCATTTTAGTTCTGGTCGCGAGGTACTTGCTGGAGAGTATATTTTTCGAGCTGTGCTAATAAGTCCTTTGTTTTTTTCAAATAAGCAACCATATTAAGATCCCGGGCTTGATATTTTCCAATAATTTGATTAACCACTAACTGGGAGTCACTGTATATCTCAAGCGACCTTATATCCATGTCCTTGGCTAATCTTAATCCTGCGAATAGAGCCTCGTATTCAGATTCATTATTGGAAGATGCAAAGTCAGGTCTGATTGCACAATGGAATCGATGTCCTTCGGGCGTGACTAAGGTCAAACCTGCTCCAGCATAATGCTCGTTGGAAGAGCCATCTACGAACAACTTCCAGGAAGGAGTTTGTCTTTGGAGTTCAGGCTCTTCTATCGGCTCGGTATCCTGGATCCCAGTAAATTACATGACAAAGTTTTCCAGAGCCTGTCCATTCACAGCTGCTCGTGGTGGGTAAGAAATATCAAATTTTCCAAGTTCAACTGCCCATTTCAATAATCAACCGGCGAATTCTGGTTTTTGCAGGACTTGCCATAGTGGCTGGTCAGTGAGTACTACGATGGGGTGAGCTTGGAAGTATGGTCGCAACTTGTTAGAGGCCAAAATCAAGCAATAGGCTAATTTCTCAATGGGCGGATACTGCATCTCTGCTCCTACTAGCCTCTTGCTTATATAATACACAACTTTTTGAACATGTTCCTCCTCTCTAATAAGGACAACGCTCGCTGCATACTCCGTGACTTCCAAATAGATGAACAAATTTTCTTTCTCGACCAGCTTGGACAAAATCAGTGGTTGTGACATATGAGACTTTAGAGTCTGGAAAGCCTACTCGCACTCTTCCGTCCACTCGAATTTCTTGTTGCCCTTAAGTAGATAAAAAATGGAATGCACTTGTCTGTTGATTTGGAAATGAATCTACTCAAAGCGGCAATCCTCCCAGTTAGGCTTTGAACATCTTTAACTTTGGCAGGCGACTTCATCTCGATTAGGGCCTTGATCTTTTTGGGATTATCTTCGATACCTCGCGAGTTTAGTATGAATCCCAAAAAATTTCCCGATCCAACACCGAATGAACACTTGAGGGGATTCAACTTCATATGATATTTGTTCAAGACGCTGAAGCATTCTTGTAGGTCCCCGATGTGTTCTTCTGCCTTCTTTGACTTGACCAGCATGTCATCGACATATACCTCCATGTTAACATTGATCAACTCTTTGAACATGTGGTTGACTAGTCGCTGGTAAGTCGAACTAGCGTTTTTCAAATCTAAAGACATTACTTTGTAACAGTAAAGCCCTGTATCAGTTTGAAAGCTAGTGTGATCCTCATCTGGTGGATGCATACTAATTTGATTGTACCTAGAGTATGCATCCATGAATGATAAGATCTCATGCCCTGATGTGGCATCGACCAGCTGGTCGATCCTTGGGAGTGGGAAACAATCCTTCGGGCAGGCTTTATTGAGGTCTGTGAAATCCACACACGTCCCCCACTTGCCATTCGGTTTGGGAATTAGTACAAGATTAGAGACCCAAGATGGATAAAATGCCACCCTGATGAATCCGTTCTCCTTTAGCTTCTCGACTTCCTCTTTTAGCGCCTTTGATTTATCTTTGTCGAGCAGCCTCCTCTTTTGTTGTACTGGTGGAAAACTTTTATCTATATTCAAGACATGACTAATAACTGCTGGGTCATTCCCAACCATATCCTTATGCGACTAGGCAAACACCTCCTGGTTCTCCTTTAAAAATTCCACCAGTTTTTGCTTTCTTGTTGTCTCTATGTTTTTATCGACTTTCACAACCCTGGTCGGATCTGCCTTATCAAGTTGGACCTCCTCGAGGTCCTCCACCGGTCCTACATCTTCTTCAAAATCCCCAATGCGAGGATCTAAATCCTTATCCTCACTTTGGGAAACACCTTATTTGGTGACATGTTCACCTGATTGGGCTTGTAATTCATTCGCCAACAGCAACCTTTTCTCAGCTTTTTCCCCCGATCCGCACCTTTTTGCCTTGGCAATTGAGGAATTATAACATTCTCGCGCTTCTTGTTGGTTTTCCAACATGCATCCTACCCATGCGTCGGTTGGAAACTTCATGGCTAGGTGCCAGACTGAGGTCACGGGTTGCAGGTCGACTAGAATAGGCCTTTCAATCACAACATTATATGCAGAAGGGCAATTAATTACTATAAAAGTAGTGAGTAATGTTCTGTTCGCAGGTGCAGTTCTTGCTGTGACTGGAAGCCTGATCGACCTAGTTGGCGCAAGTCCTTCTCCAGAAAAACCATAAATGGTTTGTTTGCATGGCTCCTCTCTTGCGAAGATTTGTACAGGATGTTGATTGAGCTAGGTTATCCACTAATACCCGCTTAACCATCATATTAGCCATCTGGATGTCCATGACTAGAGGATCTGAATGGGGAAACAGGACATGCTGAGCATCAAGCTTAGAGAAATTTATTGGTTCTTCCTTTGTTTGAGCTTTTATGGGAGTTCGCTCCTCTACGTTCAACATTTCAATGTCCTGGTCATGACGTAAGGTTCGGGCGTACCGCTCCCTTGCCTTCCCACTATCACCTGCCAGGTGTGGACCGCCACAGATGGTCAGCAATGTACCCACAACTGGAGCTGGCTGTAAAGGGGGCGGGCGTTGGCGTACAGGTGCCTGCTCGTTGCCTCCTTGAGCCTCTCGCTGAAAACCTACAGGGGCTCATACATATCTTCTCAGGTGTCCTTGTCTGATAAGGAACTCAATCTCATCTTTAAGGTGGTTTCACTCGTTGGTGTCATGACCATAGTCGTTGTGAAAACGAAAAAACTTGGTTATATCTCTCTTGGAGATATCTTTCCTGATCGGGGCTGGTTGCCTGAAGGGAACAGTGGTGTTAGTAGCCTGGTACACTTCTGCTCTGCTTTTGACTAGGGTTGTGTAATTGGTGAACCTCGACTTGTATCTGTTACCTTTAGGGTGCTTGTTCTCAGATGTTGACAGCTCGTGGTTCGCCCTTTTTCCTCCATTTTTCTCATTATTTTTTCCGTTGCCATTGGGTTTCTCAGACCCATTGGCGGCTTTGGTGGGATCTTCTTTCAGACCTTGGTCGTCTGCGGGCACCTTCCCTTCGTTGGCAATGGCCTCTTTGAGTTTGATGTACAGGCCCGCTCGGTCCATAAATTCTTGGGTGCTCTTTACCCCATTCTTCCTTAAACTGTTCCAGAGGGATGAATGGCACCGTACTCCAGCAGTAAGTGCCATTATCTTCCCTTCATTACCAACTGTCTTAGCCCCAGCAGCGACTCGCATAAAATGCTGGACATACCACTTCAAGGTTTCTCCCTCCTTCTGGCATATCTCGACCAGTTGGTTAGCCTCAGTAGGATGTACACGACCAGTGTAAAACTGTTCGTAAAACTCATTCATGAACAGTTGAGTTAAGGCAGTTCAAAATTTCTTATTCACCACGAGCAGCAATAAAGGGACAAGCCTTAGCAGACTTTGTAGCCAAATTCACTAGACTCCTAACCGATGAGTAGATTGTAGAGCCTGACGCCCAAGATAAAACTTTGACCGGGTCCTCAAATGAGCATTACTCAGGGACTTGATTAATTCTTATAACTCCTGAGGGACATCGGTTTCACTGTGCAATAAGATTTAATTTTAATCCCTCCATTAATGAATCCGAATATGAAGCATTGCTCATAGGTTTGAGACTAGCCAAAGATGTGAACATGAAGTCTCTGGTAATATATAGTGACTCCCAACTAGTTGTTAATCAAATCATTGAAGAATATCAGTCCAGGGGTCTTAAAATGGTCGCATATCTAAACAAGGCAAAGGACTTTCCAGCGCAGTTTGAAAAGTATACTTTACAACAAGTACCTCGTGACCAGATCTCCAATGCCGATACCTTAGCCAAATTAGCAAGCGCCAAGGACGCCGACATGCTGAGTATAGTGATGGTAGAATGCTTATTAGCTCCCAACATTCAAGTTGAAGAATCCTACCTAGTAATACAAGTAGGTGACACTTGGATAACCCCCATCATTCAATATCTTGAATAGGGATAGTTACCAGTAGATAGAAAAATTGAGAACACTACAAAGGCGATTGGCTTGATTTATCCTGGTCGATGGAATTTTGTATCGACGAGGGTACTCTATTCCTTTATTAAGATGTATTTCCAAGGAAAAAGCTAAGGAAATAATGCGATAAGTACATGAAGGGTTATGTGGAGATCATGCTGGGGGGCAAGGCTTAGCAAAGAAAATTCTACGAAAATGGTATTTTTGGCATACTATGATCAAGGATTCCTTGGAATTTGTTAAAAAATGTGATAAATGTCAAAGATTCTCCAAAATACCTCGAGCAGCCCCAAATGAGCTTAAACAAATACAAAGCCTGTGGTCATTCGCAGTTTGGGGAATAGACCTGATCGGATCTTTGCCTACAGGAAAAGGAAATGTCAAATACATAATAGTTGTTGTTGACTACTTTACTAAATGGGTAGAATCTGAACCGCTTGTGACAATCACGACCAAGAAAGTGCTGGATTTTGTTGTCAAAAACATTGCATGCTGATATGGATTGCCAAAAAAGATTGTATCAGATAATGGCACGCAATTTGAGAGAAATTTATTCACTAATTTCTACAAATGAGATGGTATAACAAAAAGCTTCTCATCAGTAGCCCATCCACAAGCGAATGGAAAAGTTGAAGATATAAATAAAACGCTAAAAGAAACACTGAAGAAAAGACTCGAACAGGAAAAAGGAGCATGGCCAGAAGAACTACCTGAGGTACTTTGGTCGTATAGAGCAACACATAGAATAATAGCAGGCCATACACCATTTTCTTTGGCATATGGGTATGAAGCCATGTTACCAGTTAAGTTAGATCCGCCCTCTCATAGAAGGTTAACTTACGACCAGAGTACAAACAACCAATTACTGATGGAATCCTTGGACTTAATAGATGAAAGGCACGAGCAGGCCCAATTACTAGTTGCAGCTTACTAGCAAAAGGTCGCTCGATATTTTAACTCTAAAGTACGCAAAAGAAAGTTTGACGTAGGAGATTTGGTACTTCAAAGAGTTTTTCTCAATACTCGCGACCAGGTTACAGGAGTACTCGGACCGAACTGGGAAGCTCCATATCAAATTGAAAAAATTCTTCAATCAGGCACATACAAACTTGCTCGCTTAAACGAAGATCTCATTCCTCGCTATTGGAATGGAGAAAACCTGCGCAAGTATTATCAATGAACATTTCTTTTTAAGGATTTGGCTTGTATTTAGTATTACTGTTTACAAGTTTTTGAACAAGGGCTGGCCAGTTAGATGGATGGTCACTTATAAGTGTACGATCAAATTATGGCCACTTGTACATACATGGATTTTTTTCCATTTTTAACGAGAAATAAAATGAACTTTGCGCAACCAGTTATTCTTGCCAATTATTGTATTTACTATAAGTATTTGCTCATTACGTGTGTTGTTTTGCTATATTATCATTGTTATTTATAAGTACGCAAGTAGTAATGTTCGAACAGGCATTGGTCGATGGCAAGTGACCGAGCACCTTAAACTCCTCGATCACTTGGGGGGCATATAAGATATTAAGCGAGCAGAACATATTATAAACATATGTATTATGACATAGAGTATTTTTAAAAAAATTTAACATATTTTGTGAAATAATAGTATTTGCTAGGTTTGGTCATACGAGCAAATGTTATAATAATAATTGTAATATCAAAATGAAATATCTTTACACGACGAGCAATTTCTGCTTGGATGTAATTAAAACTATTGTAAATATTAAATAAAACTGCCTTTGGCAGTAAATTTTCTTAACACCACGAACAGTCTATTCGGGTGTCATAGTTACAAACTAAGAAATAAATAGAAAAGAGAGAGAGAGAGAGAGAGAGAGAGAGAGAGAGAGTCTACTAAGCAACCGCCGGGGGGGGGGGGTCCTATTGGGGTTGCTGGTCGACAGTAGTACCAGCCTCCTCTTCTCCTCCATTGATGCCTGTGGCAAAGGAAATCTCAGGAGACGCAGGGGCATTTTTCTCCTCCAGTCGAGCAGCACATCGAGCAAGCTCAAACTCCCTTATCTGTTTGAGAAGATAATCAAAGTTTGCACCTTGATTTTTCTTCAATAACATATAGAAGCAAGTGAAGGTTGCACCTTGAAACCTCTCCAAGTTGGTCGCATTAACTTCCTCTTGTTGTTTCACCTTTTCCTCCAGCTCGCTGGCCTCTTTCTGACTAGTGAACAAATCATCCCGAAGCTTGACCATCACATCATGGTTGACCTTGAACGCAACCTTGTATTTATCTTTTAAGATTACGGTCTTGTCCAGTTCCTCCTTGGTCTTTCTTATCTCCTCGTCGCGGGCCTTGATTTGGTCCTCTGCTGCTTTTAGCTCCTGAACGAATTTAGAGTCATCCTCTTCAGCAGAACACCACCCATTATTCAGGGTTAGGAGAGCCTGCTAACAACATAAAAGTGATGTTAGTGAAAGAAAAAATATCAATAAGAAATACAAGTTAGAAAAGACTTACAACGAGCATTTCATTGAAACTGCGACCAATGACCTGGTCGGTTTTCAACAAAGGAAGAAAGGCAAAGGCCTTTTTTATGAGTTAATGTTTGTCCACTTTTTGTAGCTTGCCTATGGTGGAGCAGGAGGCATTGGCCATCATCTCATTCACATCATGATATCCCACCTGCTCGGTGGAAGATTCAGGTTGAGAGGAAGGAGGAAGAGTAGATGACTTGGTAGGAATAGGAGTCTCGGTTGGTCGAGACTTCTTGCTTAGGGGTGCCTTGCTAGTACCTCCAGCTTCTCTCTTGCTTGACTTCTTCAAACTAGTGGTTTTTCCTCCCGAGGCATAGATGTCGAAAGCATTGCTCGCCTGCATGACTAAGAAAGAGGTGAACAAAATTAGTTAAAGTGTCTACAAGAATTTATAAAGATCAACAAGGAAAAATTCTAAGTATTATACCTGAACTAAAGATAATGGTCGCTACTTTATCTAAGTTATTACTTCTACAAACATTATCCTCCTTGAATAAATATGGGTTAAAGGTACTCGTTGGAAAAATAAAGTTGCCATTCCTGTCAAACATGCTAATAGAAATGGGAAACATATCTAAAAGAGTTAAATAAATCAATACCATTTTTGTCCTCGGACGAGTCATATACCCGATCACCCTGGTCGGGTAGATTTTGTTTTCCCTTCCGGTGGGAGGGAGGAATGGATTCTGTTCGAGTAGTGGGGACTGGTTCCTTGATAGTGACCCCTGTTGTCGATCAACGCTTGGGAGGTTGAGAAACATCATGTGGTTGAGAGGCATCGTCAACACCTTCTCCTGTGGCACTCCCAGTAGTTGTTTCCTTGACCTCTTGGTGGGGTTCCAAAAGGCCGACCACCTTAGATTGTTTTCAATGACCAACTCCTTGACATTCTTTTCTATAGAGGTCATGCTGGATAGGACAACGACCCTCTCAACCATGCCTTGAGTAGGCTCTGGTTGGAACCACTAGCCTATATTCAACAGAATAAACTAAGACGGTAAAAATATAAATAAAATGACCAGAATTTTGAACAAATTCGAGAAGAAAAATTACCTCCCCACTACAAGATCGCTGGTAAGGAAATACTCTTGGAAGTATTTGCTCACATTGGATTTTTAGGTTATGTCGGTCGGGAATGTGTGGGAAGACTCCTGAAGGTAGAAATGGAAAAACCCCGTGTTATTTTGTTTGGGGTTGGATTTTAAATCGAAGTGGAAGTTGATTTTATGGGGAGTGGGTATAGGCCATATTTTATGGTGGTAAAGAATATAGAGTGCCGATAACACTCTCTACCCATTTGGCATAATTTGGAATGGAGAAATGTCAAAATAATTTGCCACTCCTAGGAAAAAATCATGTAGAGGCAAAGTAGCCTTCGCCTCAATGTGATACCTCAACCAGGTTCTATAAGCACCTCCGAGCACGTTTTCCCTCTAGTCTGGGGTTGGCTTATGATGTAATCCTAGGGAGGTCATATTTCTTGGGATATTTGGCCACCATCCTGCTCGATATAACGCTAGGAGGGGCAACGTACCAAGGTATGTCCTTTTTCCTCCTTTGAGCAACGTGTTTTACTCATGCCATAGAGGGGTTTGAAATGGGATGGCTGGTCGATGGTATTAGCTGTGTTTTATTTGGTGGAATAGGTAAAGTAGGCGGTTCAGAGTCTTCGAACAACAAGTTTAGAAGCTCTTCGTCTATTGGCCTCTTACCTCCCCAGGGATCGTGCATGAATACTTTGTGGCTGGTCGATGGTGTTAGCTGTGTTTTATTTGGTGGAATGGGTAAAGTAGGCGGTTCAGAGTCTTCGAACAACAAGTTTAGAAGCTCTTCGTCTATTGGCCTCTTAGCTCCCCAGGGATCGTGCATGAATACTTGAGAAGAATAAGGGGAAGTGAGAATATACGACCAACAGAGAAAGAAAAACAAAAGGAAAGGATAACACTGCTCGTGGATAAAAATTAGACTTTTATCCGACCAGCAGCATCTGAGCAAAAACGCGAAAACCCTGAAACTGAAATGTTTTTAAAAAATAGGTGGGAAAAACTCAGTTTTTCTGAAATACCAAAATCGAAATTTCACTTTAACTTTGGACCCAAAACCCGTGCTAATAAACCCAAATACCTCTCCTAAACATCGTTATATGAAATACAACTACCTAAAATACCTATTTCATCCTAGAATTCCTATTTTTTTTTGCCTCAACCTAATCATATTCAGGAACTCACCAATAATATAAAAAAATAGTTACAAAAATAGAAGAATCACAACAAAAAATGCAGGGAAGTTGTTACAAAATCCAAATGACTTGTTCGAAAACTTAACTGAACTGAAGATTATTGAATAAATCGAAAGAAGATTGTTCGAAATCGCTCAAAAATCTTTGGATTACCCTGAGAAATACTTTGAAGGTTTTTGCGAGAGTTTTGAGAGTTCTTGAAGGGAGAGAAAAATTTGGGTAAAAATGAAAAGGAGTGCGGACACCTATATTTATATTGATCGAGGTATTACTGATAAGTAACGATGAAAATAGGGTTTTAAGGTATGGGAAACTGTAATAACAATCAAATCATTCCTAGAAAACCGAAAGGGTCATGATTACTTACCTTTTCGAGAAAATAAGGTACTATTGGATGTGATGGGTCAACAGATTACTGATCAAGTAAGTTTATTAAATGTTGTTCGTATTAAAATAAACTTGGGGGAAAATGTTTTCCTAAATATTAGCATGATGATGTGACACATTAAAAAGGCATGTGAATAGCACGTGACCGATCATTAATGAAGGTCTGGTCGACTTACGACCAAGTTATTAGAAGAAACTCTGTTGCTCGATAGACGCAAGGAGTACGTTGAGTAGCTGGAAAATAAGATGGAAGGAAAAATGCGACCAGAGCTGCTCGTTTGAACGAGACAAATACTCAAATGCGGTTATGAGTTAGATATTTTAGGGATATTTGCTAATTTAAATGTAAATAATATTATTTAAATTATGATTTTTGCTTGTAACTCAAGTTAAGGACGACCCATGGCCCATATGTACATCCATGAGCCTATAAATAGGACGCATAGAATTTATTTATTTCATACGCTATAATTTGTACGCAGAGAGACTAAGGTGTTGATATACACGATCTTTGTACCCATCTTCGGAACTTGTGAGACTCAGTGAGCCCTAGTTCACTAATCACAGGTTTTGGAGTCTTTACAGTAATAAAAACACTAAGTGGACGTAGGTCATTATCAATCATCGGGGTCGAACCACTATAAAATTTTGGTGTCATTTGTTTTATTTTGTTCAACTCATATTTTTCACATCATTTTTGTGACTTCGTGTCGTTGATCAAATCGAGGGTCAATAGGCACAAATAGGTGCAAAAACCATAATGATTTCACAAAGTCAACATGTGAGAGTTGACTTTCTGTATATGCATTTACATATCATATTTTTGGGTCCAAAGTGTTTCTTTAGAGTATATAAGAGTGCCCAATAAGTTTAGGAGAATTTGGGGATGTTTTGAGGCAAGTTTTGGAGTGCCGAGTTAGAGGCATCGGCAAGAGGCGATGCGTTGCTCATCTAAGAAACAATAGATCAGGTGACGTGTCGCTGGGCTTTCCGTAAAATTTCGTACAGTGATGTGTTTTGACTCAAATTCAAATTTATATGCTCTAATCTCATTGGTTGAGTCTAATGAGGTTCATATACTATTTAAATGGGTCATTTGAGTTAATTGGTGAATTGATCACTCACCTCTTTCTCTCTCTAAAACCTTCTCTCTCTCTCTAGCTCTCAAGATTACTAGTTTTCTCCAAGATCTCCATTAAGAAAGCTTGACTTTCATGAAGATCCAAGGCTTATAAATCTCAATCACATTCCATTGTAGTAGCTTCAAGAAATGTCAAAAGGGAGGCTAGGAATAGAGATTTTTGGACAACAAATCTTAGTTTGTGTCAAGCCTTTTTACATTTGTTGATTCACATATAATCATAAACTTATGATTTTATGTAACTTTGTTTTTTCTCCACAAAGGTGTATTCTTTCTTTTGGTTTAGTTTGTGTTATTCTTTCATTAAATCCATGATTATATTGTGATTAAATGCTTATAAATTCATGTTATCATTATTTAATTATCAAGATTTGCATGCAAACTATGAATATGGTTCTTAATTAGTCTCTAGGGTTTGAGATATTAAATTAATTCCCATTATTCTATTGTTGGATTAGAATGTATAAGCCATAAATCCCCAACAATATTTACCCTTGACAGTGTAGTACAGAGGCGATTTGGGGACCAAGGACCTATAACACTAAGCTCCAATAAACCAGACTATTAGTTAAAGTATTTAATTAAATAATCTTATTTATTAATTCCATTATTACTCTACTATAAATATTGAATTGCACTCTTAGTAATTAAAGAATTTTATTTATAGAGTAATCTCTTGCAGTCCATCGATATAATCAATATATGTAGTTTTGTCAATGTTTAATATATATGTATATTAAAGAATTATATTGGTTGTTAATTCGAGCTAGTCGATGTTTACCATTTTACCGTTCTAATTACCTCTTGTTTCGTAAGTGTTAGATAATATATTATTATACTCAATGGAAATATGGAAAAACTAAAATACAACTTTATGCAAAAAATACAATAGATAAGATAATATTGATTAAAGAAATATTACAACTCAATTACTCAAAATACAAGTAAATAGAAGGATGTAGAAGAAGAAGATTACAAACTCAAAACAATGATAATACAAGTAAAGAAGAACAAGAAGAACAAAAGAATGAAAATATCAATGAAAGACACAAACTCTCACACAACCAAAGTGTAGAGTAGTGGGGATCACCAACTTTAATTTAGTGCCTTTTAGTTTAAAATTATCTCTTCATTGAGATTAATTTAAACACATCATCATCTTTAGCCAAAATGAATAAAGTTCTCTTTAATCTATTCACTATTGGTGTAAAGATTCAAAATTGCTTCTCCAATTTTGAAATGTCTCCTCATTGAGACATTAAATATTTAAGAATTGTTGTTACTAAATAATTCTCAAATATATTTCGTTAGACCACACTTTAGACTCTAAGTCTATTAGACAATATGCTATCTCAAGTTTTGGATCCACCTTGATCCTTTTTTTCCTGCAATAGCAAGACACAACCATTAAAAGATGTAATCCCCTTAGGTTCATCTTTTCTTATCTCATAAAATAAGTTGCTCATCTTTTAAATGAGAAAATTTTAAATTCTCAAATAATTCTTTTATTCACAAATCACATACTAACAATAATATAGGATAAAACCTATTAACATCTCACAAATATTTGAATGATTATATTTCAATATAATTTCACATAATTGTCAACACATATGACTTATATCATACTAACATGGCTCTTTATTAACATGTAAACATAAATTACAAATATCATACACATAATATTTCACATTTATATTTATTCACAAAATCAATATATTTATATATGTCATATAAAACTCATATAATTTTCATTCTAATAATTTATCATTATCACATAATAAGACAATTCTATAACATGCTAGCATATTACCCAATAATCTACTAGATTATTTACACATTAATCACATTTAACAAAAACTCAAGATATTAAATTATCTTCTAATCTAACCACTATATTTGAAAAAACAAAGGAGATTAGAAAACAATGAACCTCATTTATAAAATTTCCTTCTTCTCATTTCTATCACTATATGATAACCATTAGATCTTCTAAGAAAACAAAAGAAGAACATTAGCTTATCTTACCATCTTTTCAAAGTTGGATCCTCACAAAATCTCTATGGTTTCTCCTTTAATTGAAAAGGAAAATAAGCTTTTGATTGTTAGAGAATATATATTATACTCAATGGAAATATGGAAAAACCAAAATACAACTCTATACAAAAAATACAATAGATAAGGTAATATTGATTAAAGAAATATTACAACTCAATTGCTCAAAATACAAGTAAATAGAAGGATGTAGAAAAAGAAGATTACAAACTCAAAACAATGATAATACAAGTAAATAAGAACAAGAAGAACAAAATAATGAAAATATCAATGAAAGACGCAAACTCTCACACAACCAAAGTGTAGAGTAGTGCGGATCACCAACTTGAACAAGGTTCAAAACCTTTGTCCAAAAGCTTATTTCCCCCTATTCTCTAAGCACTAAGGGATCTCTCTAGGAAATAGCTCTCTGGAATTATCAAGCCTCTATGGTGTCTTTTCCAGCCAAGTGCTTTGTGGATGGAAAATGGTGTGTCATACAAGTGAGCATTAGGCTCCTATTTATAGAGTTTGAGATATCCCTTTGAATTTCAAATTCCACCAACCCCCATGGCTGTTACCAATGTTCAATTGGATGTTTATGGAAAAATGGAGATTTGGGAGTTACTTGGGATGTTAGAATCGTTCAAACTGGAAAAAACTGAAAAAACAAGTTGGTTGTCTGCCTCACTGGCCGCAGCCAAGACTATCAGTGGCCACCACAGCCACTGGCCTCTATCCCCTAGGCCGCGCCCACAGGCTATTTTCAGCACAAAAAAGTCATTTTTCCAAAACGTCCCAAATCCTTTCCCACATGATTTTGTAACCTCCAAACACCTAATGAGAGTTAAAAACATGTCTCCAACAACCATATTTCATCATGGTTTTGTGAAATCCATTCTCAAATGTGTAACATATAATCTACACATTATTGGGTAAAATTTGGAAGTTACAAATTTGTGACTGAAAACCAAATATGTTACATATTTGGATATTCACATGTATCTAAATATTGTAACTCTCTATTATATGTTACAATATGTGACACTCTTTGTCACATTTATTTAATCTAAAATATTATATTATAAAATAATATAACATTTAATACCATCAATTCACTAGTGAATAATTAATCTATAATCATATTATAGATTTGAGCTCAATAACTATTTAGTCATAGAATTAACCCTTAAGGGAATCAATATTCGATCTGTTAGGAAAGCTTGGATTCCATTATTGTAAAATTATGTTTCAACCATTCAAGCTATTGAATCTCCAAAACAAAAGTCACTATCCTCATTATATTAAGATACCTTAACGAATGAATCAAAAGATCCAATAAACATGAGCATGAGTTCATGACTACTCAAGATTTAGACTGATCTACAAATGATCATCTTTTAAGATATGAATTAAATATTTATGGCAAACGATAAGTTTATAAATAAATTAATTCACATCAGTCGTCATATGTAATAAAAATTATATAAAGTACCCTTACCAAGATGTCTATCCACATCATTAATCTGAATCTATATTACTTGCATCTAACTATATGCTTAGTAAACCGTATTAGCAACCATTGATTAAAGATTCCTTACTTGAATATGTTGTTGACTATTTTATTAATTATATATGATCTTAATTCTCTCGTACGCATACAAGATCATATTCTCATAAATGAATATGAAATTTTCTTATATTTCTATATAAATTATTCTAGCAATAATTTTGATAATCAAATATAATAAAATTGTACTTTTATCTAAATCAATAAAAATGTCTTTTCACATGCTTTTAGGGAATCAACCCTAAAGGAACTCAAAAACCAACGACTATAAGAAAGGCTGGTTGAGGCCACCCGACTGAATGAAGAAATGGCGAGAAGGGTTGTTAAAGCTCAAGCAGCCTCCAAGAGATTCGGGGCGACATTGAGGGAGTACTGTTGCTCGAATGGCCAAGCAGAGAGCTCATCAGGCCCAGATAGGGGGATCCGTGGCGAATCATGAAGTTAACTAGCCGAGGGTTGCTTCTCAAAATCCCTCACGGGTAAACGATAACCAGGCTACTAAACGAGCGACTCAGAACAATAGGCCAAAACCTGCAAGGCCAGCCCGAAATGGTGAGAGGCCCTCACTGTCTCTAATTCAACATCCCCCATCGGTGATTAGGCACCCTTCGCCAGCTCGGGACATCC
This sequence comes from Humulus lupulus, assembly GCF_963169125.1. Classification (NCBI taxonomy): domain Eukaryota; kingdom Viridiplantae; phylum Streptophyta; class Magnoliopsida; order Rosales; family Cannabaceae; genus Humulus; species Humulus lupulus. The sequence goes on along the minus strand of NC_084794.1, from coordinate 74,169,446 downwards.
CACAAAATGTCTAGGGAGGAAGGCGACCTAGTGAAGGTGTAATATTCACTTCCGTTAGAAAGGGGTATATTGGTTATCTGGCTTAGGCAAGGGTATTATGGCAATTTGTATGTTTTTATGTGATAAATCATATAAGCTATGATATGCATGGTTTTATGTATGATTTATGACTTGATTAGATCATTCTGTCCACACATGTGTTTCTTCAAGTATTAGGGGCCAAAATGTGATTGTAGTTGAATTATGGGGTCAAATTAGAAATATGAGTTTTATGGTAGAAAGTATAATTAAGGAAAGTCGAAACTATTAGCTTAAGGAGGAATTACTAAAAAGGCCTTAAGTGGTTTCACAAGGAAGCTTAGATGAAGGATATGATGGTAATTGTGTATTATTGATTATTATCATAATTAGGTCTAGGCTTGATACGTTTGTCAGACACTTCTCAAACGAAACACGATAGAGTACAAAGCAAGAACACTTCTTTGGTTTTTTATATGGATCCTCGTTGAGGCTTAAGAATCCAAAGAAGGATTTGGATTTAGTTATTTGGCAGACTAAGGATTATACAAAGGAGAAAGGATTGAGAGATTGGTGGCTGAGATATTGATTGGTGAGGTCTTCCAATTTAACTGTTTAAGTTTGATGATAGATTTAGGTTTCTGATGTTGAAAAAGGGATTTAATTGTGTTTTTTATTATGGATTTTTATTAGATGTTTAGGATTGAATATATAAGGGTTTCAAGGGTTACAAATATGCTAGGTTGATTGAGTGGGTGATTTGGGGTAGAAACTTTGAGATTTGGGTCGAAATCTAGGTTTTAAAAATGGAATCTGCGATTTCTGTAAATGGGGACTAGCGCAACCGCGCTACTCGTCTAGATAGCTTGTACGCTCAGTGTGCACGATCGCGGCTGTTGCCCAGAACTGGATTTTTTCGGTTTAAGTTCACCCTTTTTATTATGAATTGGTGCCTTGTTGGATTGGGGTTTTATACAGTAGGGTTTTAAGACTTTCTTATGGATATTTTGGGTATGAATTAGCCTTAAGAGGGACATGGGTGTATTTCTTATATGGTTTTAGTTTGGCTTGAGTTTTAAGCTTTTGATGTTATATGATATGTTTAGGCTCGCTAAGGATACTTGAAGGGACGTGTTAGTGTGTGAGGACTACTGATGCTTTCAAGGTAAGAAGAGTGGCCACTTGCATGCAGGGTGTACACTCGACGTACTCAATATGGTAGAACTTGTATTATATAATTTTTTTTATGTTGAAGTATGAACATGTTAGTTGCATGACTATGTTTAGGTAGCTTATGTTTAATGTGGTTTATGTGTGTTACATGTATATGTGATATTTTGTGCGACATGTTTACATTCTTAAATGCATGTCTACGTCACGAAATTGCATGCTTACGATATGTTGAAAATCACATGCTTATGTTATTATGTGCTCACTGCACTTGTCCAACTTTACTTGGGCTACTATCTCTTACTTAATGTTGTGTTTACGAGATAATTCTTTTAAGTTATATTTTTAAGTGATGTTGGTAACTATTTTACCATATGCGCAACATAAAGCATGGGGTGGTGGACCCAGATATTTCAAAATAAAAATATTTAAACAATATTTAAATAACCAGATCCATTAATATGCAAAATATTAATCAAAGAGAAAGAAAAAGATGAGGGTTTACCAGTTGTAGAACAATCAAGAATCCTCGATATCTTTTAATAACTTCAACAAACATCAAATCCAAAGCAGCTTTGTGAATACTCAAACCAGTATCTTTTAAGATGTAACTCTACACCTCAAGACGTGTGAGGGCAGGTTGAGTAATGATGGGAAATTTTCTAATTCACAAGATGTTATCTACTCATGAGATCTTGGAATATTAGGTCTGAGGAAATTTTCAGGGATAGGAAAATATTGCGTTATATTTTTCTCTCTCTCTATGAAATGCTTAGAATTTTCTCTCACTTAAGAGTCTCTTGAAACAGTTTCTATCTGATAGATTTATAAAAGAATTAATTAAATTAAAATTTTAAATTATAAACCAATTATTAAATAAAATAAATATCAAGATCCAATCAAGAAATTTCAAGGATGTGTTCCTACTACTTTCTTTTAATTATTATTTATTCAAAAATATATAAACCTCATAACTTATCTTATCACATCAATTAAAGAATAAATATCATTTCAAATTCAAATCCAACTTGAATTATTAGAAATATATTTTCACATTATTTAAATAAATAAAACTAATTAATTCAAAATTAATTATGTTAATTATTTAAATAGCCATTTTCGAAAATGTCATTTTATTTAAAAAATTATATTAATTAATTTATTAATTTTGAAAATTAATATATTAATTAATTATTCTCAATTACATATTTGACCGTGAAGAACAAATTTCTTCTAAATATGTCATTTCCCTGATTTTTTTCCAATTTCAACTCTTACCTTGAATAGTGTGATAGAGCCATCTCGGGGATCTATGGACCTATAATTTCAAGCTCTAATAAATTTAGATTATTAATTAAAACTCTTTAACATAATAACTTTAATTTAATAATCTCAATTTTATTCCACTAAAAATATGAGACTACACTCTTGTAACAATATACATTTTTTTGTTGAGTACTTTTAAATATAAAAAACATCCATCAATTTAATTACTAAATACAATTCAATCCTGTATTAATGGTTCATAATTAAAGTAGGAATTAATTACCGTTTAACCTCTTTAATTATATCTTGTTTCCTTGAGTGCCATTAACCTTACTAGTGAAAGTCAATCCACAAATTGATTTATGAATTTGAGCTCAATAATCTTTTAGTTCCAAAAGCTGATCCTTAAGAAAATCATTATTCAAATTCTCTCGAAAAGGTATAGATTCCATATCTTTATATTATGTCCCCATTTATTTACATCAATGAGTTCCCAAAACAAATGTTTCCGGCCTGATCATTTTGACAAACCATAATGAGTGAATGAAAGAACTCATATGACATAAATAGGAGTTCATAATAACTTCAGGAGAAAGATCAATTTGCATATGATCATATTATTTATATATTTAATTAATACTTATAAATTAAATGGTATTATTAAGTATTAGTAACATATCTGGTCCCATTCATGTATAACCAACTTTATACAAAGTACCTCCATTAAGATGTCCTACTACATCAGTAATCTGGATCTTGATTACATGTATTCATAATACTAGTGAATCGTACTTACAGTATTTAAGCAAAAGATTTCATATAACTTTGTTTTACTGCGAAATATTTTAAATTCTTTCCCTACAATCTTAACCTCTCATACCAATACAAGATTGTAGTCAAAATAACGAACTTGAGAATTATTTGATATTCATATAATATTATTATATCAATAATAATAAACAATCAATATTTGCTAAAAATTTATTTCAATTATTTATTTAATAAAATATTGTTCAATACATATGCTTTGAAGGACACTAATCCTAACAATCTCCCACTTGCCCTAAAGCAAATGTGGAATCTCTCAAACCCATATTGCTCAAATGATATTTAAAAGACTTGGTAGACAAAGTCTTAGTAAAATAATCTACAAGGTTATGTTATGAAGTTATCTTCATAACTGCTACATCTCCCCTGTGCACAATATCCCTGATCAAGTGGTCCTTCATCTTGATATGCTTTCCCCTCTTGTGACTCCTCGATTCCTTTGAGTTAGCTACTATCCCACTATTGTCACAGTATGTGTAATTCCCTACTACCTAGGGACTGTTACATTGTGCAATTTAAACAGTGCTAAACTCACTAAATGAGTCATTTTGTCATAATCGTGTAACTAAGTGCGATTAGCGGTTTAGGGTTAAAAATTTTGGTTAAGATACAACGTTTCACTAAAAATTTTACTATATACAATGGCATCCTGAAAATATATTTTAAAGGTTAATTAAAATAAAATATTTACAACCAGCCGACCTAAGCGGCAAAATAGGACCCTAGTTCCTCTTTAAACCCTCAGCCGTGGTCGTCGAGCAGCCGCATATGTACACATCGTCACCTAAGCTCTCCAAATTAAGGATGGACCAACTTTCTTTTTCCTTTACCTACACCACATAGCACCTGTGAGTCAAGGCACAACAAGAAAACTCAATATGCTCATGAACAAGTAATAACAGGTCGCTGAATCATAATAGACATGCCTAGCAGTAATAACCCTACTCATGCATGCAAGCAGGTACAAATAAATGTTTGTGAAGTCCTGCGCTCTGAGTAGATGACTAATAAGTCTCTCGCTCTGAGGTGGATGACTAATAAGTCTCTCTGAGGTAGATGACTGATAAGTCTATCTCTGTGTAGATGACTGATAAGTCTATCTCTGCGTAGATGATTGATAAGCCTTTCTCTGAGGTCCCATACCCTCCCAGCCATGTGACGTGTAGGTCACCTTAGCCTTTTGGCTCTGTCTCTAAATAACTAGCCTTTAGACTAGACAATCGCTTTTTTTTTCATCGAACTTAAGGTCGGTCAAGCATTTCATGATTATGTTGATAATGCTTATGTCAATTAGATCTAATATTTTTGGCTTGTGTTAAACACGCTAATACCGTTCTTGACTCATAAGTCAATTCCATACGACTAGTGCTCAATACTACTGTCGAACTTAACTAATAAGTCACAGCTTCACAATCAATACTGACACCATTTCTGTTTCCTGACTCTTAGGTCAGTGCCATACATAGATAAGCAAACTGCTAAGCATTTAATATGCATTCCATATATACAGATAGAGCACTCAACATCCAGCATCAATAACCATGGATGTCACATACTGGGTGCAGTTTTCTTACCTCTGATTCGTGCGTGAAATAATAATAGAACGACCCTTGAGAATGATCGATCCTTTGGTCCCTTAGCGGTCACCTAGTCATAACCAAATATGGAGTCCCATTAATAAAATAAATCAATAAAAGGTTCATGATCTAAAACCTCGCTCCCGTGACCTCGAATCGTACTAAAATGGTTAGTAGATTCGATCCCGAGCCTTAGTAATTGAACCCCCTAAGCTTAAACCCTTGAAAAATCCTCCCTGACACAAAAGGAAGGGGCAAGTCCCAACTTGGCCTAGAAAGTTGCAGCGCACCCCAAGTTAGAGAGCACATTTAGCCTGGGCACTAGGGCGGGTCACGACTTGCCTGGACAAGTCACGACTTGACCCCACGAACATAGCCCCCTTGCCATTTTCTCCATTAAAACCAGCCAAGAACCTCAATCAAACCTCCATTAAACCAACCCAAAATCTAAACCAACCATCAATACATCATATTCACTAGTTTAACCACAAAACCCAAGCTTTAAACTAATTAAAATTACCTTAAATAACCATTTCTATAATCAAAACTTTGAGCTCAAAAACTAACTTAAAATAGAGAAAAACCCAGCAAAACCATGGCTGAATTCTTACCTAAAACTCAAGATTGCATCTCCTTCAATGGCTGAACAAAAGCCTAGAACCTCCAGCCTTAACCTCCTAGCTTGAATCCTCAAATTTAAGCTTCAAAATCCAAAGGAAAAGAGAGAAAAGGAAGGATCGGGGAAGAGGAAGAAGACCACTCTATTTTTTATTCAGCCTTATTCTTCTATTCCACAACCTTCTAACTTAACATATATCCTAAGGTCAAATGACCAAAATGCCCCTATGTCCATGTAATCCCTTAACAGCCCCCAAGGGAAAAATCGTCCTTTCCCGTCTAATCCCGTTAATTATAATTAACGTCCTCCAATCTTGTTATTCCCAATATTATCAAATAATTAATAAATCATATCTCATTACCCTTTTAATTCCCGGTAATGTACGAATCATTAAATTACCCTGAGACTCACCCCGAGCCCGGTAAATAACCTCGTTATGACCAAATCGCTAACTTGCATTCTAAGATCGTCTCATGCCGAATAGCTCGAACATATCCACATAATAATGTGGTCTCATCATAGTTCACCAACATACATAAAAATATAAAAATATTCCCTCAACCGGCCAAATTACCAAAATACTCTTATAATGAAAAGTGGACTCACATGCATGCATTTATCATCATATAATAATATAATTCACATAAACATGCATATAATCATTTAATTGCATAATAAATTAATTATGGCCCTCCTGGCCCCTAATCCAGGCATTAAGCCATATTAAGGAATTTGGGTCGTTACAACTATCCCCTCCTTACAGAAATTTCTTCCTTGAAATTTTATCTGACTAGTCCGAAATATCAATTCCGCATATCCGATTCTAGTTTCCAGGTCGCTTCCTTGACCTCACTGTTTCTGCATCATATCTTAATCCAAGGTACAACTTTGTCTCTCGGAACCTTGTTCTTTCTGTCTCATATCTGAGTTGGCTACTCTTTACCTGATACTTAGCCTTAATTCCAGATTCTTGTAACTCAACGCATGAGTCTCATCTAACACATGTTTCCTCAACATGGAAATATGAAATACACTGTATACGGCCGACAATGCCAAAACCGAGGTCAACCCAAAGGCAACCTGACTGATCCTAACCAGGATTTCAAACAGTCCTTGCTAATCTAGGGCTCAACTTGCCCTTAACTCCTCACCCCTTTCCATGGTGATACTCTAAGGAAGATACAGTCTTCCACTTGTAATTCCATGCTACTGCATTTCAAATTACATAACTTATCCATTTACTCTGAGAAGTAAGCATCCAAGCTCTAACCTTTTCAATAGCCTCAATGATCCTTTAAACCACCTCAAGATCTAAATAGAACTTCTTACTTATCTCATTCCAATGAATGGTAATATACATTCTCTACCATACAACATCTCATAAAGTGCCCTTCTGATAACTGGATAACTCTCTCTCTGATTTACCATCAGTCTGAGGATAATGAGCTGTACTAAACTCCAACTGTATACTCATCGCCTTCTGCAACCTTCCCCAAGACTTAGAAGTAATAACAGGGTCCTCATCTAATAAGATAGATATTGAATTCCATGAAGGCGTACTACCTCTCTCACATAGATGTTTGTATACTGATCAACTATATTACTTGTCCTTACTGATACAAAGCAAGCTAATTAAACACTGGTCCATAATGACCCAATCAAAATCACGCTGACCCACTAACCTGGGCATTCCCACCGCGAAACCCATTGCAATGTCCTTCCACTATAGAATACACAAAGGTTGTAATAGCCTTACTGCTTTCTGATACCCTGTCTTGACCGGCTAACAGGTTAAGACCCTTGGCCACGTATTCCATTATGTCCCTCTCAATCCCAGGCCACTAATGTAAAACTTTCATATTCTGGTACATCTTCATGATGTCTGGACGAAGAGAATAAGAGGTAGTATAAGATTCATCCAGAATCTCCCATTTAATCTCAGTGTCCATCGGATCTCAAATCTGATCCCTATACCTCATTAATTCATACTTGACACTAACTAGTCCTTAGATAATCCAGCTAAGACATTCCCCTCAATCTTCCTATCAGTGGTTCACTTAATTATTTTCCCTTTGGTCCTCTCTGAAAGAGCAAATCAAACATAATGTTGGCCACGTGGCCCACCAGTAACTCTACTCTAGTTATGGTCATATCCTTTAACTAACACGATGCATAGGCAATCACTGTTCCCTGTCACTGAGGTGTCATAACAACCTAAAAACTAGTTCTGATCTATAAGAAGACTCATAACTCTTCCATAAGGCATATGTAATATCCTGCTTGTCCAAGGAAACTCTTGCCCCTAAGGCGTTCCTTGACCTTGGCAAATATCCAACTGAGAGTATACCATAATACTGTCGATCAAGACGATGACAAATCCAATTAAGATAATCTTTGAATATTATTTTCATCTAATCCATCAAAGCAACTTGGCATTGACTAAATCCTCAAAACATAACTCAGCACTCCTAGTGCCCATATCTGACATAGAAGGCAGTCTTCGGCCTATCCTTCTCCTTGATCTCTAGCTGGTACTAACCAGATCAAAGATCCACCTTGGAGAATACCATCTTACTCAATAACTGAGTCCTTAGTTCTTACAGCTCTACTAAAGTCATTCAATACAATACCCTAGACCTGATTCTATCCCTGACACCAATCTAACCACCATTTTATCTCTTTGTGTAAAGGTAACCTTGAAAAATCTCCTGGGAACACTTTCAGAACTCACTGACTATCCAGTATGTCCTGGTCTCACTGGTAAGACGTAAGTGGTATCCACCACACTTGCTAAGAGTTCTATGCATCCTCCTGCAATATATCTCTAGATCTAAATACAGATGTCATATGCACAGTGGAAACTACCACAAGGGTTTCACACTCTCAAACCCAAGAGTTACCATCCTTTCCTTGCAATCTGGCATTGCCCCACACTTGGCTAACCAATCCATATCTAGGATCATATCGAAGTCAGTCATAACTAACCCTATCAAATCAACTGATGAGTCATTTCCACAATAATCTAACTCATCGCGACATAACCATGCAATCTGCATATCAACTTTATGCCTCTCTATATGCAACAAAGCAAAGAACAACATGGCACCAAACTAGTCAGCACAATACAAAAATCAAAACTAGAAAGCTGAGGAACCAGCCTCAGTCTTAGCCTCAGTCTCTGACTCTGACTGTATCAGAGCGAACACTCGAGATGGAGTCGAGATGTCCGCCCCCTTTTTCTCATCCATCCTCTATCCTGGAGAATCCTTCATGAAGTGCCCAACCATTCCACATAAGAAACTTTCCCTTGCTCGACATTCTCCCAGATGATGCCTTTTACACCGAGCGCATTTTGGATAAGTCCTCCAGTTCTTTATTTTTGCTCGAACCAATAAACGAAGGTGTCACTACTTGAGTACTACACTCTCCAGCACCCTCCTTCTCAATCTGATTTCCTATGCTCTCAAGAGCAAGAGCTTTCCCTACCATCTGAGCGTAGGTAGAGATTTCATACACTAGGGCAACTCTAATGCCCTGAGCTATTCTAGGATTCAATCCCTTGATAAACCTTACCTTCTGAGCTACATCTGTGGGTACCATATCAAAAGCAAACTTGACCAAACCATCGAATCTATTAACATACTCGGCTACTATTGCATTTCCCTAGACGAGGTTCAGAAACTCATTCATCTTAGCAGTCTTTACTGCATCATAGTAATATCTTTCATTAAATAGCTGCCTAAATTCTTTCCAATCCATAACAATTGTATCTCGTGTCTGCGATACTACTTCCCACCATGTTCGGGCATCATCCCGCAATACAAATGTAGCACAGATCACCCTATCGTGACCTACCACCCCCATACTATCAAGAATGGAATTGATCATGCCCATCCATTGCTCAGCTTTGAATGGATCTAGGCTTCCCTCAAATACTGGAGGGTAATACTCCTAGAATCTTCCACAGAGAAATTCCCATCTGTTCTCAACCATAGGTTGAGCCAATAATGGTGCCACTCCTGGTATAGCAAAGGAAGAGGTGTTCCCTGACAGAACCTGCTGCTGTTTCAAACACCTAATCTCTTCCTCTTGCCTCTGCAATCTTAATTGCATATCTGTAAACACCTGCTGGAAATTCTGAGAGGCAGGTGAAGAACTCAAACCCTGGCTGTAACTCCCAGCCTTAGTATTACCACCACCAGGTCTCATTTACTGCCTTGGATACATACCTTCTGATTGAATCAGCAGTCAATAACTTGACCCATTAAACCTAATGAGCATATTCAAAAGCCTTCCCCACGGGAACAATCATACCACACTACAATCATAAACCACTGCAGTGATAAAAACATGCCCATAACATTTGTTCATCAATTCATAACCCCCGCTCTTCCAACATACACCTCACGCTTCCAACTTCAACATGCAAATAACACATTTATATATTCACTGAGCAGGTAATCATATAATCATTTCAATAGTCAAGAGCTAGGATCTATTAGAATCTCATGCTTCCTAATACAATATGCAGGTAAAGCATTTACATTCTATTCAAGCAGTTAAGCACATAACCACATAAATAGTTACCATACCCTGAGTGAAGCTTGTCTTTTGTGATGAGTGTACATGCCCAGCTTATCTACAAGAACCCTTAACCTTGACTCGTTATGATACCAAGTTGTAACGGTCCCTGGGTAAGTTGTAATGCCCTACTACCCAGGGACCGTTACTTTGTGCAATTTAAATAGTGCTAAACTTGCAAAACGATTCATTTGGTCATAATTGTGTAACTAAGTGTGATTAACGGTTTAGGGTTAAAATTTTTGGTTGAGATACAACGTTTCACTAAAATGTTTACTGTATACATTGGGATCCCGAAAATATATTTTAAAGGTTAATTACAATAAAATATTTACAACCAATCGACCTAAGCGGCAAAATAGGGTTTAACCCTAGTTCCTCTTTAAACCCTCAACTGTGGTGGTTGAGCAACCGCATATGTACACATCGTCACCGAAGCTCTCCAACTCAAGGATGGACCAACTTTCTTTTGCCTTTACCTGCACCACATAGTACCCATGAGCCGAGGCTCAGCAAGAAAACTCAATATGCTTATGAACATGCAATAACATGTCACTGAATCATAATAGGCAAACCTAGTAGTAATAACCCTACTCATGCATGCAACCAGGTACAAATAAATGTTTGTGGAGTCTTGCGCTCTTAGTAGATGACTAATAAGTCTCTCGCTCTGAGGTGGATGACTAATAAGTCTCTCTGAGGTAGATGACTAATAAGTCTATCTCTGTGTAGATGACTGGTAAATCTGTCTTTGAGGTCTCATACCCTCCAAGCCATGTGACATGTAGGTCACCTTAGCCTTTTGGCTCTGTCTCTAAATAACTAGCCTTTAGACTAGACAAGCGCTTTTTTTTTCATCAAACTTAAGGTCGGTCAAGCATTTCATGCTTTTGTTGGTAATGCTTATGTCGATTATATCTAATCTTTTTGGCTTGTGTTAAACATGATAATACCATTCTTGACTCATAAGTCAATTCCATAAGACCAGTGCTCAATACTACTGTCGAACTTAACTAATAAGTCACAGCTTCACAATCAATACTGACACCATTGCTGTTTCCTGACTCTTAGGTCAGTGCCATACACAGATAAGCAAACTGCTAAGCATTTAATATGCATTCCATATATACAGATAGAGCACTCAACATGCCTCATCAATAACCATGCATGTCACATACTGGGTGCAGTTTTCTTGCCTCTGATTCGAGCGTGAAATAATATAAGAACGACCCTTGAGAATGATCAATCCTTTGGTCCCTTTGCAGTCACCTAGTCATAACCAAAAATGGCATCCCATTATTAAAATAAATCAATAAAAGGTTCATGATCTACAACCTCGCTCCCGCGACCTCGAATCATACTAAAACAGTTAGTAGATTCGATCCCGGGCCTTAGAAATTGAACCCCCCCCCCCCCCCCCCCCAAGCTTAAACTCTTGAAAAATCCTCCCTGGCACAAAAGGAAGGGGCAAGTCATGACTTGGCCTAGCAAGTCATGGCGCACCCCAAGTCAGAGAGCACATTCAGCCTGGGCATTAGGGCGGGTCACGACTTGACCCCACGAACAGAGCCCCCTTGCAATTTTCTCCATTAAAACAAGCCAAGAACCTCAATCAAACCTCAATTAAACCAACCCAAAATCAAAACCAACCATCAACACATCATATTCACTAGTTTAACCACAAAATCCAAGCTTTAAACTAATTAAAATCACCTCAAATAACCACTTCTATAATTAAAACTTTTAAGCTCAAAAACTAACTTAAAACAGTGCAAAAACCAGCAAAACCATGGCCGAATTCTTTCCTAAAACTCAAGATTTCATCCCCTTCAATGAATGAACAAAAGACTAGAACCTCCAACCTTAATCTCCTAGCTTGAATCCTCAAATTTAAGCTTCAAAATCCAAAGGAAAAGAGAGAAAAGGAAGGATCGGGTAAGAGGAAGAAGACCACTCTGTTTTTACTTCATCCTTATTCTTCTATTCCACAACCTTCTAACTTAACAGATATCCTAAGGTCAAATGACCAAAATGCCCATATGTCCATTTAATCCCTTAACAGGCTCCAAGGGCAAAATCATCCTTTCCCGTCTAATCCCATCAATTATAATTAACTTCCTCCAATCTTGTTATTCCCAATATTCTCAAATAATTAATAAATCATATCCCATTACCATTTAATTCCCGATAATGTACTAATCATTAAATTACCTCGAGACTCACCCTGAGCCCGATAAATAACCACGTTATGAACAAACTGCTAACTTGCAATCTAAGATCGTCTCATCCCGAATAGCTCGAACATCTCCACATAATAATGCGGCCTCATCATATTCACCAACATACATAAAAATATACAAATATGCCCTCAACCGGCCAAATTACCAAAATACGCTTATAATGAAAAGTGGACCCACATGCTTGCATTTATCATCATATAATAATATAATTCACATAAACATGCATATAATCATTTAATTCCATAATAAATCAATTATGGCCCTCCTGACCCCCTAATCCAGGAATTAAGCCACATTAAGGAATTTGGGTCGTTATAGTATGAGACAAGTGGCTTATTCATATCTGGAACAATTTCCAGATCGGAATAGAATTTCTTTAGCCACACAGCCTCCTTAGCTGCTTCACAAGCCGCTATGTACTCGGCTTCCATGGTAGAATCCGCGATACTAGTTTGTTTAATACTATGCCAGACCACAACTCCTCCACCAAGTGTGAACACTGATCCAGAAGTCGATTTTTGACTATCTTTGGCTGATTGAAAAATCAGAATTCGTGTATCCAGTGGGGTTTAGGTCACCACCTGAATATACAAACATATATTATCTAGTTTTCCTAAGATACTTGAGCATATTCTTTACTGCAAACCAATGCCTCAATCCAGGATTGGATTGATAATGACTGACTATCCTTACTGCATAACAAATGTCAGGTCTTGTACACAACATGGCGTACATTAGACTGCCTATGGTACAGGCGTAGGGATACTGTCTCATATTCTCTTCTTCTTGAGGTATCTTAGGACATTGCTCTTTAGAAATGACAATTCTATGATGGGTTGGCATATCACCCATCTTGGAATTTTGCATATCGAATCACTTTAGTACCTTATCTATATAAGTAGCTTGAGAAAGAGCCAAAACTTTGTTCTATTGATCCTGAAGGATTTGGATGCCTAGAACATAGTTTGCATCACGCAAATCTTTCATTTGGAATTGTATGACTAGCCATTTCTTTACTTTTTTCAATGTTCCTACGTCATTTCCAATTAGTAGAATATCATCAACGTAAAGAACTAGGAATACCACAATGTAATCTTTGATTTGTTTATAGACATAAGGCTTGTCGACATTTTATTCAAAATCATACGTTTTGATTGTGTCATCAAATCTAAGATTCTAAGATGTAGAAGCTTGTTTGGGTCCATAAATGGATGTAAGCGGCTTGCAAACCTTTTTCTCTTTACCTTTTATTTTGAACCCTTCTGGTTGAGACATATAAATGGTTTCATCAAGATATCCATTTAGAAATGCTCTCTTAACGTCCATTTTCAATATCTCATAATCCATGCAAGCAGCTATGGACAAGATTATGTGAATGAACTTAAGCATGGCCATAGGAGAAAAAGTTTCTTCATAATCAACCCATTCTCGCTAAGTATAGCCCTTGGCTACAAGTCTAGCTTTGAAAGTTTCCATTTTCCCATTTGCTCATCTTTTCTTCTTGAATATCCATTTGCAATCAATAAGTTTAACATTCTTAGGAAGATCTTCAAGAGTCCAGATGGAATTGGAATACATCGATTTCATTTCTAGGTTCAAGGCATCGTGCCATTTTTCTTTGTCAGAATCCTTCATTTCATCTCTATATGTCAATGGATCATCTTTGTTTGTGTCAGACACAAACATTTGAACTTCGTGTTCATAGCGAATTGGTTTCTTGACAACCCTCTCACTATGACGAAGCTTTCTATTGTTTTGACTGGAACTTGTGGCTTCTTCTGGTCGTTGTTCATTGTAAATAATTGGTGATCTATTTACTTGATATGAGACCATCTCCTCCAGTACAACCTTACTGCGAGGCTTGTGGTTTCTAATATAGTCATAATCAGGAAAAGTAGCATTTGTCGATACAATTTTTTTTATTTTACTTAGTCTCTTTGGAATATCCCACAAACATGTACAATTTAGTGCGAGTTCCAGCTTTCTAGCCTTTCTTTTCAGCACGTGTGTTGGACACCCCCAAATATGAAAATGGTGTAAACTAGGTTTAGTACCATTCCATAATTCTAATGATGTATTCTTGATTGAATTTAATGGAAAAACATTCAATATGTACATTTCACATTGAATGGCATAGCCCCAAAATGACAGTGGCAATGATGAGTAGCTCATCATTGATCTAATCATGTCTAATAACGTCTCGTTCCTTATTTCTGAAACACCATTTTGTTGTGGTGTTCCAGGTGTAGTGAGTTGGTATTGAATTCCATTCTCACACAAGTTGTCCTGGAATTCAAAATACTCTTCTCCTCGATCAGATCAAAGAACTTTTAGTGATTTACCTAATTGTTTTTCATCTTCAGCTTCGAATTCTGTAAACTTTCCAAAAGTTTTAGATTTTTCTTTTGCATCAAATATAGGTAACCATATCTTGAATAATCGTCAATGAAGGTGATAAAATATTCAAACCCTCCTCTCCTTGTACATTAAGTGGTCCACACACATCAGTGTGTACAAGTAGGAGTGGTTCTATGGTTGTTGAACCTTTTGCAGAGAAAGGTCTTTTGGTCATCTTGCCTTCCACACAGAATTCACAGACTAGAAGAGAACCAACAGTTAATTCTCTTAAACCTCTCTCCTTTGCTAGTCTGTTAATTCTATCTAAATCAATATGCCTCAATCCTCAAATGCCATAGATATGTTTCCCTGTCGGAATCAGTCTTTTGATGTTTAATAGACCTTGGATTTGCAACTTTAAACATTTCAGAGTTGTATATTGTTACGTCCCAACACTGCTAATGAGAATTAAGTACTTTGGTTAGTGTGCTGGGAGGGAACATGGGGTATTTTTTGTGGATTATATTTTTATATAATGGAGTATGCATTATTATGTGTATTAAATGTGTTTAAAGACCCATTTTTGTCAAAAAGGGACATTTTCGTAATGTTAACACGTTGAGGGTGTATTTGTAATTTTATGTATATATGCATTAAGACCACATTATTATGTGGATATATATGTGACATTCAGCAGAAGTGGATCCTTTCAAGCAGTTTTAGAGGAAAAGTCACAACAAAGAAATTACCTGGCTTAGGTTGGGCCTATAGGTATTTTGGGAACTTTTATATTGTGGAATAATTCATTGGTGAGATGAAATTTATTGGTGGGATAAGTTCTGTTTGATGGATTACTTTATAATTTGGTGATTAGTGGTGTAATTAGAGTTTTAATAAAAAAGACTAAAATGCCCTTGAGGTTTATTAAGAAAGGAACTGATGGGAGCGATATTTTGGCATTTTGACCATGGAATTAGATAAAACTAAGTGTTGATGACTCTTGTATGTTCTAAGCACTTCTACTTTCTTTCTTCTTCTTGAACTCACCTAAGCACACACTCAAGTAACCAATTGAAGGATGAAGTCTTGAGGAATTTTGAGGATAGCTAAGGGATTGAAGCTCTCAAGTTTTGTCTGGCAGCTGCCAAACCAGTAATTGAGCTAGGAATTAAAAATTTCTTAAAGGTATGGATTTCTTTTTTTTCTTTCTAAATGTCATTCCTTATGTTCTTGACGGGGTTCTTATTGGAGCCTTGCATTTGAAAATTGTGACCCTAGGCTGTGTTAGTGGTTATAGGGATGTTAAAAACATGAGTTAAGATTGATTTAACATTTGAGATCGATTTAAAAAGCAAAGATTGAGGTTGTTTTCACAATTTGGAAATTAGGGCTTTGGAATCGTAAAAGTTTGAGTTGGTAGTTATAGGTTGTAGTTGAAGGTGTGTTTGAGTTCTAGAGGTTTTATGTTGGTTGTATAACTGTTTTATAGCCTGATTTTGTGCTTGGAACTGATTGGAATCGAAGTGGGGTGAATTTTGGAGTTGGGAAAAATGTTGAAAAATGCAGAGAAATAGTCTCTGACTTAAACTGGTTGACTGATGTGGGGCAACCGGTCGATTGGCCTGTGGCTTGGCAGCCATTTGGAGTTGGCAAACCGGTTGACCGGTTTGGGGCAAGCGGTCGACCGGTTCGTGCTGACAGCTTAATTTTTTGTCTTTTTTCAATGTATTTTGATGCGTAACCCTAGGGAATTGTGACCTAATGTTCTTAAAAACTTATTGGGACATGTTTAAAGAATATTTAAAGACTAGGACGGTCTTTTAAAAAAAGTATGGTGGGTTGTGGTTTATTGATGAACTAAACCTACATTATAATGGTGTGACTAGGATTTCTATGGAGCTCAAGGAAATGATTGCAATTAAGGTCATCTTGATTCTTGCTCATGACATGAGGTAAGAAAACTAGCATATGCACATAGAGTAGGGCATTTGCCCTGGTATTGACATGAAATTGGTTATGAGCCGCATATCTAGAAATTTAACTAGGGTTATGTACCCTTATCCTATATTTGAGCTTGTTGCATTTGTTTGCATCATATGTATTAACAGTTGATCAACATGGATCGTATTCGACTATAATCATGAAGAATGTAGGTTGTGATGGCTAGGCCACCATGGGAGTGTCGTACATACTCGCTCGGCATAGGCCGTAAGCTTGGCGCCAGGTATCACACCTCATTCGGCAGGGCCGCTTGGTATGGCCGTGTATATGATCTATGTGATTGAATTGAGAATATTTATAAGTTGTGAAATGTGATTATGATTTATATACTGTTGGACAATATGACTCGGTGTGGGTGATTGTGGATAGGTATACCAAGTCAGCCCACTTTTTGCCTGTTAGGACGACTTATACTATGGAGCAGTATGCTGAATTATATGTGAAGGAAATTGTTTGACTTCATGGAGCTCCGAGGTCGATAGTGTCTGACAGAGACCCCACCTTCACCTCCAAGTTTTGGGAGAGCCTGCAGAAGGCTATGGGCACGCAGTTACGGTTTAGTACCGCTTATCATCCTCAGACCGATGGACAGTCTGAGAGAACGATTCAGATATTGAAAGACATGTTGCGAGCCTGTGTATTAGACTGTGGGGGATCTTGGAGTAAGCATCTTCCTTTGATTGAGTTCTCGTATAATAACATCTATCAAGCGACTATCGGAGTGGCTCCGTATGAGATGCTATATGGGAGGAAGTGTAGATCACCTATCCATTGGGACGAGACGTGTGAGAGAAGTTATTTGGGTCCTGAGATGGTTCAGAGGACCAATGAGGTGATTGAGAATATTAGAGCACTAATTCTCACCTCCGAGAGTCGCCAGAAGAGTTATTCAGACTTGAAACGTAGGAGTGTGGAATTTCAGGTCGGTGATCATGTGTTCCTTAGGGTTTCACCTTTGAGAGGAGTGAAACAGTTTGGCGTTCAGGGCAAGTTGAGCCCTAGGTTTGTACGCCCTTTCGAGGTTCTGGAGCGGGTTAGGGAGGTAGCCTATAGGTTGGCAATGCCTCCAGCCTTATTAGGGATTCATAATGTTTTTCATGTGTCCATGCTCCGAAAGTATGTATCAGATTCGACACACGTACTGAGTTATGAGAGTTTGGAGCTGGACAAGGATTTTTCCTATGAGGAGAAGCCGATTCTGATTCTTGACGAGAAAGATAAAGTTTTGTGGAGCAAGACCATCGCCTTGGTGAAAGTGCTGTGGAGAAATAGCAAGGTTGAGGAGGCGACATGGGAACTTGAATCAAACATGCAGGAGCGATATCCCGAGTTGTCCAGGTAATTTCGAGGAGGAAATCTCTGTAAGGAGGGGATAGTTGTAGCGACCCAAATTTGCTAATAAGGCTTGGAGCCTTGATTAGTGTTCCTGGAGGGCAATAATTGTTATATTGTATTAATTTATGTGAATTTAATGAATATGTGGTTATAATGCATGTTTAGGTGATTAAATATGCATGTGGGCCCCATTCGGTTGTTAGGGGCATAATGGTAATTTTAGCCATTGAGGGCATAAATGTAATATATGTGATATTTTTGATATAATGGTGACATATTTGTGATTCATGTTCCGAGACAGTCCTAGAGAGCTATTCCGCTTAAAGTCACAACGGGATTAAATACCCAGCCCGGGAGGAGCCTAGGGGTATTTCGGGAATATTATAAATTTAGTTGGGGACTTTTAATTAATGGTTAATGGTATTTTAGTAGCTTGGGTAACCATAGGTAACCATTGAGGATAGTTACTCTAAGTGAGAAAATGGTATGTTTGTAAGAGGATAGCAAAGGTCTAAGTTTCCCTTGAGGATTAGTTAGAATATGGGTTAGATGGAAGGGTAAATGGGTCTTTTGGCTGGGATTTAGATAACTATGGCTGAGTGGGAAAGCTATTCACGTTTTCTACACTTGGGACAAATTCAGCTCTTGCTGAAAGTGAAGGAAAAGTTAAGAAGCAAGAATGAAAGGAAGGAAGGGCAAATCTCTTGGGATCAAGAAAGGGGTTTAGGGCTGAGAGTAGAGCAACTGAATTCAAGCTTTAGCTCAAGGGTTTGTTAATCACAGAGGTAAGAAATTCATCCATGGTTTTTCTTTAAAGTTTAAGCTTGTTTTGGGGGTTTGAGAATGAGGGTTGAAGCTGAATTTGCAGCTTGTTGTCTGTGAGAATTCAGCTGGGAATCAAAGGGATTTAGCTTGGAGTTGGAGTAGGAAGAAGCTCAAGGTCGAATTCCATCTTGAGGTATGAATTCCATGCATATTTGAAAGTTATTTTTGGTTTAGTTTAAGAATTCTGAAGGCTGGTTTAAACTTTGCAAGGGCTAGTTTAAGTTTTGAGAATTTTGAACCACTAAGTGATTCTTGAGTTTGATTTTGTATCTAGGCCTGTTGTTGATGTTTATAAGTTGTTAGATGGCTTATTTGGGGTTTTGAATTGAATTTGGGACTTAGGAAAGTCTTGGTAATGATTTGGGAGTGTTTTGGCTCGGGGAAAATGCAGGGGAAAACCCATAATTTTGGGTTCGCGTAGGGGCGCCGCGGCCCTGTTCTTCTGTGCCGCGGCGCTAGATTGCATCAGTGGACGGGGGACCTTCTGGGTGTCGCGGCCCTCATAGGGTGGCGCCGCGGCGCTAGGCCATTTCTGGGCAGGGGGAAATTTCAGTTTTTAGGCTTTTGCCCAGGGAGCTCGGGGGACGCTTCCGCCACCTTGTGTGGGGATCCGGGAGGTCCCGAGAGCTCGGGATTGGTTCTGGAATATTTTTTTGAATTGATTAGTAATGGGAGTGTTATTTGTGTGTTGTGATTAGATTCTCAGAGGGGCTCGAATTAGAGGATCGTGCTCGAGGGTTGCTGTTGTACCCATAGAGCAGGGCAAGGCCCATAGTTGTGTTGCAGGGCACGACCCTATATGATTATGTGTTGGGTGTAGCCCATTGATTATGTTAGTATATGTTTAAGTTATGTTTTAATTATGTTGTGTATGCATATATGTGAATGATCGGAAAGGGCCGGGAGCGGCAAAGGCCGGGAACGGCGAAGGCCGAGAGCGGCAAGGGGCCGGGAGCAGCGTTTATCACGCAGAGTGTGAGTTGCCAGGGTAAGATTCTAAAGGATACCTGGGATATCCTTACGATGCAGACCACAACTCAGGGCCTGGTAAAGCGCCTGAGACGGCATGGCCGTATGTGTTTAGCTTGTTGACAAATTGGTTATATGCTAAATGGTTCATATGCATATGTTATCTGTTTATGTGGAGTTTTCTTGCTGGGCTTCGGCTCACGGGTGCTCTGTGGTGCAGGTAAGGGCAAGGAGAAAGTCAACCAACCATGAGTATGGAGAGCGTGACGCGACGCGTACATGTCTGGTCTGCCTGGCTGCCACGGCCAGGGGTATTTTTGGAAGTTGTTTCTAAAGAACCCTATTTTGTCGTATAGTCGACTTTAGGTATATTTTGAGTTGTAAATATTTATAAACATTATTTTGGGATCCCAAATGTTAAACGTTTTATGATTTTCATTAAATGGAATTATTTTAAAAGTTTAAAACTCTGTTTATGGTTTGATTACACGTTTGCCTTAAAACCTCGATTAGCGAGTTAAAAGCACGTTTAAAACTCACTTAGTCACGGCTCTAAGGAAGTAGGGCATTACAGAAGTAGGGAATAGAAGTCTCGACGAACTGCTTGTCCTAGGAAGAGGAGCCTACGATAGCCTTTCCATTCATTTTTAATTTTTTTAGTTCGCCTTGTTACAAAATGAATGTTAGAGATGACCTAGGGATGTAACCTAGTTTCAAGATCATGGGAGAACGCTTGCTAAAGATTAAAAGGTTCATTACCCATACTAAAGCTTCTAAGGGCTGAAAACATATTGAAAACCCTAATACGTGTATCCACGCGTGCCCCTAATTCACGCTCCCTAATCTTAGGAAGTGGTGTCACTTTGGAAATCGTGTACCAGAGTAATGGTTTTGAAAGGTGGTTTTAATGCAAAACTACCCTAGAACCGTGTCCCTTAAGCTACCCAATTTCAAACCTGACACCCTTAAACTTTTGGCCTAAATTAATATACATTCAAACTAAAAAAACCCAGGAAAAACCCAAAAAGTTGCCTATTTTGTGATTTACATTTTATCATTTTTGGTCCTACAAGATGGCTTATCTACCTTGGCGTACCAAAACCCAAACCGAACCACATGCAAAACCAAAATAAAAAAGAAAGGATCGGAAAACCCTCGACTTATAGGCTGAGCTTTTCAATCAAATATAATCGGTAAACCCATGACTTATAAATCGAGCTTTTCAATCAGATGTAGTTGTTGTTTGAAAGATCTGGCAAAGCAACCAGTTACCATTCAATTTTTATTTTGATATGGGTAATCGGTTTCTTCTACTACTTCTCAGATCTATTTTTTATTTTATCTTTTTCAAATATGATTTTTTTTCTAGGTTTGGCTTAATATCCAGTTATCGATCAGTTGTTATTTTGATAGGAGTAACCAGTTACCACCTTCTTCTTCTTCTTTAGTGGTTATATTTTGATCTTTTTTTTTTAAATCTGGCGGTAATCAGTTACAATTCACTCAAGTACTTGCATGGCAGACACACATAGTCATTATTTCAAATTTTTTAAAATATATAAAAAAAGTAAAAAACATTTTTTGTAAAATATGAATAATAAAAAATATTATAATTATATTAAAAAATATATTATAATTATATTAAAAAATATATTGTATAAAATCTGTTTGATAAAATAAAATAAAATTATTATCAAAATTACTAAAATATCCTCACAAAATTTCCAAAACTAATTACTAATATTTCATACAATAAAATATGGTATTAATACTAAATTATTACAAAAATATGGAGAAAACCCCATAAAAATGTAAAACAAAAAATACAAAATGTACAATATTTAAAATGCCATAGTTATCTAAATTTTGATTTTTTTTTTAATATTCCATATAAATTCCACAATAATTTAACGTAAGCATTTTGTTAATTAAAAAGAAAAAACAAACTACCAGAACACTGATTATGCACACATTAAGTCATTAAGACATAACTGGAGATTGTTAGAAACTCTGGCCGATCATTCATCCACTCCCTGGTGCGTCATTGGCGATATGAACAATACCTTAAGCCATCAAGATAAAAGAGGGGGTTGCCCCTATCCCTCCTGGCTGATTTCTGGTTTTCAAAATGCAGTTAGATATGGGGACTTGATTGATTTGGAGCTGCGTGGATATCCCTTCACTTGGGAAAGAGGCAGAGGTTCTTCAAACTTCATTGAAATAAGGTTAGATCGTGCATTGGTGTCCACTAGTTGGTTAAATCTTTTCCCCCAAGATTCTCTGTCAAATCTCGAAGTCACTACGTCAGACCACTGCCCTATCCTTCTCTCCCCTACAGCAGTTCGTAGAATGCCCACTATTCGCCATTTTCTCTTTGAGAATGCCTGGTTACGCGAACCAATGTGTAGAAAAATGGTGGAAGATGTTTGGCACTCTCATTCGGCTGTACCTCTCCTTTCGAAGCTTGATATTTGTGCAAGGGAGCTGGCGGTCTGGGGCAAGGATATTACAGGGTCTTTCCAAAAGCGTATTAACGAATGTCAGTGGAGAATCAAGCTTCTCAAAATGAATACTGATGCCAACTCTTGCCGCTTGCTGAATGAAGAGAACAACAAGCTCTTCGAAATCCTCACTCAGAAGGAGGTCTTTTGGAGGCAGAGATCTAAGATGCTATGGCTCAAAGAAGGTGACAACAATTCCAAATTTTTCCATGCGGCTTCCAGATCTAGAAAGCGGGCCAACCAGATAGAAAGTCTTCGTAATAGTACAGGAATATTTGTGGATTGGGACCATGGGCTTCAGGAGGTCATGGTAGATTACTTTCAGGAGCTCTTTCAGTCTTCGGCCTCAGATTGGGATTTTGCTATTAACTTCATTAATCGGTCCATATCAATTGAACAAAATGATATGATGCTGCAACCGATTATGGAAGATGAGGTGAAAAGGGCTTTGTTTTCTATGCATCCAGACAAATCTCCAGGCCCGGATGGTATGACTCCGGGCTTTTACCAAAGATATTGGGATGTTGTTGGCAGTGATGTTGTTCGTTTGGTTCGTGACTTTTGGGACAAAGAAGTGTTTGATGAGGGGCTTACATTTACGAATATTGTCTTAGTTCCAAAGAAGAAATGTCCTGTGACTATGGGAGACCTTCGCCCTATATCGTTGTGTAATGTCCTATATAAAATTGCTTCTAAAGTCCTTGCTAATAGATTGAAATGTGTTATTGACTCTGTTATTTCAGAATCGCAGTCTGTTTTTATTCCAGGAAGATTGATCACAGATAATGTCATGATTTCTTATGAAATTATGCATTTCATGAAAAGGAAGACCAAGGGGAAGCAAGGTTATATGGCGCTCAAGTTGGATATGAGCAAGGCATATGATCGGGTAGAGTGGTCCTACTTGCAGGCTGTCTTGCGACGGATGGGTTTTTCAGATAAGTTGATCAGACTCTTTATGGTTTGTGTCTCGACTGCGAGGTACCAAATTTCGCATGGTGGTAAGGTGTTTGGTAACATAGTCCCAGAGAGAGGCTTACGACAGGGCGATCCTCTATCTTCTTATTTATTCATTATATGTACTGAGGGATTCTCTGCATTACTTAGGGATTATGAGAGAAGAAATCTGCTTAAAGGTATCAAGGTATCTCGTGGGGCACCCATTATTTCACACATTTTTTTCGCAGATGACAGTTATATTTTTTGTAAAGCGGATTTGGAGCAAGCTAGTCAGGTTAAGAAGCTTCTTCTGCAGTTTGAGAAAGCCTCTGGTCAGAAAATTAATTGCGAAAAATCGTCGATATTCTTTAGTAGAAATACGGAGGCAAGGGTTCGTTATGAAGTTTGTGGAGAGCTGGACATTCACGAGGCTGATGATAACACAACGTATTTGGGATTGCCAAGTTTACTGGGTCGCACGAAATCTCTTTTGGGATATCTAAAAGACCGTATTCAACATCGAGTTCTTGGGTGGGAGAATAAGTTTCTATCAAGGGCTGGAAAGGAGATTTTATTAAAAACTATGGCACAGGCCCTGCCTAATTATGCCATGAATGTATTCTTGTTGCCGAAGGAGCTTTCAAACGATTTACAGAAGACAATGAGCAATTTTTGGTGGAAGTCATCATCAAAGAAAAAAAGGGGAATTCATTGGTTGAGTTGGAAGAGGCTGTGTATCCCTAAGTCTATGGGTGGATTGGGTTTTTGGAATTTGTATGATTTTAATATATCTTTCCTCGGAAAACAGTGTTGGAGGCTTCTTACTAGCCTAGAATCTTTGGTGAGTAGGTTGTACAAGGCGCGTTATTATCCCCTTGGTTCCTTCTTGAATGCCAAATTGGGTAATAACCCCAGTTACATTTGGCGAAGCCTTTTGGAAGCACAATCAATTATTCAACAGGGGACTTCTGTATGTGTTGGATCGGGTAATACAGTGTCCATTTTAGCAGACCCGTGGCTTCCTTGTCTGGAAGACCCCCTCGTTCAATCGTCTCATCCAGCTCTGGTGAACCAATCGGTGGACTCCCTTATGATTCCTGGTCAAGCCGCTTGGGATGAGGAGTTGGTGTTGGATCTTTTTAATGCACGGGACGCTAATCTTATACTGGGTATTCCGCTCAATGGAGAGGAGTCTGATCGGTGGTCCTGGAGATTTGATAAAATGGGTATGTATTCTGTAAAGTCGGCGTATTCTCAGATACAGTTATCCAAAAACATTTCCTCTACATCTGATAACTCAGGTTTCTGGCATAAACTTTGGCATCTAAAAGTGCCGCCCAAGGTCAGATCTTTCCTATGGCAAGCTTCGCGTGATATCCTCCCCACCAAAGTCAATCTTTCTACAAAGCATGTTCCTCTCAATCCCCTCTGCCCATTTTGTAATCTGATCTATGAATCGACAATGCACGTGCTTGTTACTTATTCCTTCTCATCTGTCTGCTGGGATAATATTGGCTTCAGATTTGATTCTTGGAGACTGGGTTCTTTTGCTGAGTTCATTGAGTCTACTTTTGAAGAGCGGTCTGAAGAAAATCGCGTGCTTTTTGCTATGGTTTCTTGGGCTCTCTGGAAGAATAGGAATGATTTGGTGTGGAAACAAAAAGGGATGACTATGGAAGAGGTTATTGGTATGGCGAAATCAGTTCTTAGTCAATGGAAACAAGTCCAAGATAAACATTTTGATCTGACTCTTGCCTGGGTAGACCAAGATGACGGTAATGCAGATTGGATACCCCCAGAAGAAGGTTGCCTTAAAGTTAACACAGATGCTGGACTCTTTGAATCTAAAGGGTGTTATAGTTTTCCTGTGTGGCTCGTAATCATCATGGTCAGTGGGTTGAAGCCATTTTCCAGTGCAGAAGGGGCAATGTCCCTCCTGAGTTGTCCAAAGCTATTGCCATCAAGGAGGCGCTCAGCTGGATCAAGGACTCGGGATGGCAGAAGGTGACTCTTGAGTCCGATTGTCTACTGGTTGTGCAAGCATTGCGTAGTCCTTCTCATCTTAGTTCATACTTTGGTCGTATCATTGATGTTTGTAAAAGTCTGCTTGCTTCTATTAAACCAAGAGTTGTTAATGTTAAGTTCATTAAGCGCTCAGCTAACAATGTAGCTCACTCTCTTGCTAGATCTACTTGTTACCCCTCTGAACGTAAGATGAGGGCTTTAGAAGCTCCGTCTGAACTTTCAGCTTTGTTGTTACAGGATATTTGCTATGAATAAAGCTTTCTCTTTGTGTCAAAAAAAAAAAAAAAAGTCATTAAGACATTATTTTTGTCTTTTATTGGAAAATCATTCAGACACTCTATTCATATTAATCTTGATTTAATGTGAAAAAAAAAACCAAGCAACAAGTAAAGACTTGGGAGGATCACATATGTGTCAAACTAAGACAGAATTAATGCATTTTTGTAAGTAAACCGCGGTTAATGATCAAATAATTTGAGCAAAAAAGGGCCTATGTTAGAGAACAAATGGGATAAATTTTTTGCATAATTTGTGAAAAAAATCTAAATCCCTTCAATGTGGGGTTCATGCCCTATTCTAAGTGAGAGAAGTTTCACATTTCTATGAACAAGACAAAAAGAATGAATATGAGTACTTTATGTGACTTACAAATGCATAGTGGCCAGTGGTTAAGAAATTTTTCCATGTTTCTTCTCGCGAGAAATTATATATGGATAACATTGTCCATGAGACAATTTCAATTTTCTTGTCGACTATAACTTGCCAAACTAACTTAAAATTAAAAAGTGCATTAATCCGATCTTAATTTGGTTAACAAAAATCTTGCAATAACAACATCTAGTTTCAAAATAACTATTAATTTTGGAATTATTAAAAGGAATTTCAAATACAAAAAAAAAATTAATAATAATTAGAACATCTATGGATAAATTTTGAATTATTAATAGAATTCCTCTTTGCCCTAATCTCCAACAAGTTACTTGTTTGAAACTGTTGTGAACTTATCACCTCGACAAGAACAACCAGTAACAAAGAAATCAAAACTTAAAGAATGGTAAAATCAGAACAACAAGAAACTAATAATAACAATGAACAACAAGTAGTAATTACGGGTTCAGCACCTTTTGTGCCTACGTCACAGCAACAGCCAAAATGGCTTTAGCTCTCTTTATTGATCAACAAGAATGAAGTACATCATTAGCTTTGTATACAATAGAACTGGAGGAGTCTTGCTCCTTTACATAACTAGAAATATGAGAAGAAGAAAGCCTAACTCTCCTAATGACTGAACTCAATTTCTGATAAAGTCACAAAGTGTTTCTCTCAATAATCTGAATAAGATCTATATCTGAAATGTCACCAGTACCATCTATATATAGCTAGCATCAAAGATGGCAAAAGGAATCTAACAAACTTAACAGTATTGAGACTTGAGTGAGAGCTGAGAAGATGCATAGTGTACAATCTGAACTTTTTAAATGGCTGAACCAATCACAACAGAAACAAAACTAAAAATTTAAATATAAAAATAAATGTTACTAATATTTTTCAAATTAGTCATAATCTCGTCAATATATATATGAGATATTTGCGACATAAGTACCCAAAGTTATGGGTTTGTACCAAGCAAAGAGCCAATCTTATTTTAGCGGAGAAAGTACACAAAGTCATTAAAAGAGTAATTCTATTAGTCTCTATCCGTTTAGCTCCGTTTGGTGATGATTGGACCAACATGTGTCATGTCCTTATTGGTCCAGCTCATAAATATTTTTTTTAAAAATATTTTAAATAGAAAATAAATTAAAAATATATATTTTAATTTAATAAACTTATATAAGAATAAATTTTAAATAAAAATATTAAATCTGATTTAATTTAAAATCTTTACTAATTATTTTTTTAAATTAAATTAAACTAAAACAAACAAAAATAAAACTTTACTTTCCATCATCACCAACAACGCTCAAACCATTAACCATCCAAAATTCTTCAAGAACACATTACAAAATACCCAAATAAAATACAAACCTAAAAATTTCAATTCCCAAATCAAATGTAAACCTAAAAATTTTGATACCAAAATACAACCTGATTCAATCAATACCCAAATCAACCAATAAATGAGTTTGATATCCAAATTAAACACAAACCCATTACTCAGAAATATCATCACCACCATCATCATCATTAATACAAATTTATAACTTTTAATAAATTAAAATGTATTTTTTAATTTATTTTCTATTTAAAATATATTTTAAAAAGTAATAATGATTTGAACCAATAAGAAAATGACACATGTTGGTCCAATCATCACCAAATGGAGCTAAACGGAAGGAGACTGACAGAATTACTCTTTTAGTGACTTTGGGTACTTTCCTCTCTAAAAAAAATTGGGTCTTTGCCGTGTACAAACCAAAAATTTTGGGTATTTATGCCGCAAATATCCCTATATATATAGGGAATGGATTTTTTTCCTGTAATGCCCCGAAATCCCTAATGTAATTTAATGGTTGGATTAGTAGGCCAGGAGGGTCATAATTGTTTTATTACGCCATTAAATGACTATATGCATGTTTATGTGAATTATATTATAATATGATGTTAAATGCATGCATGTGGGTCCACATTTGATTACAGGGGTATTTTGGTAATTTGGCCCGTTGAGGGCATATATGTATATTTTGGTGCATGCTTGTGATTAATTGTTGAGGCCACATTATAATGTGGATTTTTTCGAGCTATTTGGCATGAGACGATCTCTGAATATAAACTATCGGTTTGGTCATAACAGGTTTATTAAGCTCGGGGCTCGGGGTGAGTCTCGGGGTATTTCGGTGATTAGAGCGTTACCAAGAATTAAAGGGTAGCAGGATAAGAATAATTGGTATTTGAGAATATTGAGAATAGCGGGAATTGGAGAGCGTTAATTATGATTAATGAGATAGGTTGAAAAGGGCGGTTTTACCCTTGGGGGTCTTTAGAAGCTTTTAAATAACCTAGGGGCATTAAGGTCATTTGGCATGGATATATATGATTTATTGGCTGTAGAAACCTGTAGAAAGAATAGAACAAAACAAAGCCAAGCTTCCTCCCTCACGTTCATCATTTTTCCTCTTGCTTCCTTTGAAGTTTGTGATCCCAAATTGAAGAATCAAGCTAGGAAATCAAAGCTTGGAGGTTGTAGACTTAGTTCATTCATTGAAAGGGATTCAAAACCAATTTGAGGTAAGATTTTATCCATGAAACCTTGGTTATGCTCTGTTTTCTTATAGTTTACAGCCTATGGATTTTGATGTAAATAGTTGGAATCAACGGAAGTTTTTGGAAGAAGTTCACTTGGGTTTTGATGGTTATATGGTGGATAAGTTGTGGTAAAAATTGGTGGGGCATTGCTTAGTGATATTGGGAGAGTTTTCATAAGGTTTTGAAATATGTTTGAAGGAGAAAAACAGAGGTTTTTGGCTGAGTTTTGGGAGGGGTCTCGACTCTGTTTTAGAGCGCTGCAGCCCAAGCTTGTTGAAGAAGAAGAAGGTGGTGTTGAAGAGGCCTAAGGGCTGCGGCGCTTGGGGAAGGGCCACGGCGCTTAAGGCAGGTGCTTGAGGCGAGTTGCCTCTGTTTTTTGGGAAGGGTCGCAGCGCTTGGGGAAGGGTCGCGACGCTTGAGGGCCATCTTGGCCAAAAATGTGTTTTTGACTTAGGGGTTCAAACCTTAGGCCTCGGGATCGATCCTACTACCCGGTTTAGTGGGATTCGATGTCCCAGAGGCTAGGTCTTGGTCTGGGAATAATTTAT
This sequence comes from Humulus lupulus, assembly GCF_963169125.1. Taxonomy (NCBI): domain Eukaryota; kingdom Viridiplantae; phylum Streptophyta; class Magnoliopsida; order Rosales; family Cannabaceae; genus Humulus; species Humulus lupulus. The sequence continues at coordinate 74,140,421 of NC_084794.1, read as the reverse complement.
TATTCATTTTATTGATGGAATCCCATAATTGGTTATGACCAGGTAACTGCTAAGGGACAAAGAGACAGATCATTCTTAAGGGTCGTTCTTATATTAATTCTTACTCGAACCAGAGGTAAGAAAACTGCACCCTGTGTATATGACATGCATGATTGTTGTTGAGGCATTTTGGTTGATAAATGTGGACATTGATTGCATATTAAATGCTTAGCAGAGCTTGCTTACTTGTGTATGGCACTGATTAGTCAGGGACGGCACTAGTCGCATAATACTGGCATGTGAGTCAGAAACGGCAAAAGCGTCCTGAAAGCAGGGCCAATAAAAGATTAGATCTAATTGATATCAGCGTTGAATGACTCTAGAGAATTAATGCTGGACCGACCCTAAGGTCGATGAAACTTATAAGCACTTGACTAGTCTATGACTAGTTACTCAGAGCCAGGGCCAAAGGCCTAGGTGACGGCTTGTCACATGGCTAGGGAGCGGAATCCCATGGTTGTGACTCTATGGTCACGAGGTAGATTATGTTTGTGACTAGTCATCAAGCACCTATCCTGTTTAAGTTAGTGAAAGGATTACTTATTTGTAAAGCCCCGGTGACCCTATCGTCACATGGCTAGAGGGATAGGAACCCACCTTAGTGACTTTTGCGACTGTCACTCATATGTTTTGGACTGAAAGTCCTGAATGATTATTATGATCATTGTTGATACTTTATTCATGCTATATTTTGTGGTGCTATGTGGTGCAGGTAAAGGGAAAGAAAAGCTCACCCAGCCTTGAGTGGAGAGCTTAGGTGGTGCTGTGTATATATGCGGCCGCTTGACCACCACGGCCAAGGAGTTCTCAGAGGAACTAGGGGGTTTACCCTATTGTTGTCGCTTAGGTCGGCAGGTTTGTAAATTTGAAACAGTAATGACCATTTTGAGTTGTAAATAACTTGTAAAAGTTTTTTATGGGCCCATGAACAATTTTATGTTTAAAATAAAATATATCATTTCCTTTTGATTGGTTTTCCACCTTAGCCTGTTAATAACACTTAGAAGCACGTTTTTAACCAAAGGACTCGGGTAGCGAGTTAAATTTCCGGTTCACCATAATTGTTCTGAGGTAACCAAGGCGTTACAACTTGGTATTAGAGCGTGCTAAGGTTAGGTTTCATGTAGACTGGCTGGGCATGTACACACATCACTGAAGTCAAGCTCGACTCATGGTTTGGTAACTATTTATGTAGTTATATGTGTAACTGCTTAAATATAGTATAAATGCTTTGCATGTATACATGAGACACCATGTTAAACCTGTGCCTTGAAATATTATATCCTCAGCAACTGCGTGTTAAATAGTACTGAGATTGCTGGAACATACTTATTAGTATTGTTGTTTGTGAATTATTATGTGATACATGCTAAGTGCTAAATGCTATAAACATGTATCTGCTTGTATATTTGTATGAATGTGGAATATGATAACTATCTGTTTGTTCTTGGACCGTAAGGCGGCAAGAGGTTTAGTTATTACTACCTTACTGGCCGTATTGACTATTGTTTCAGCAAGGTATCAGTGATAAGAATGAATCCTAGGAAAACAGATATGTCATCTGGCCAGAGTGATCAAGGCCAGAATAATAACAATCAGGGTTAAGAAAATGACCAAGGACAGATTCCACAGCCAGCTCCTGTAAACTGGCAGCAGATAATTAGTGACCTGCAGGCTACAGTGTTGAGACAGGGAGAAGAGCTTCGTCTCCTGAGACAACAGCAAGCACCTGCAGTGGCTAGTGTATCAGAGATACCTCCTGTGTCGGTACCAGCAGCTGGACAGCTGCCTGAGGTTGGAAATAAATGGGAGCCTCTTTATGAAAGGTTCAGGAAGCAACAACCTCCAGTTTTTTAGGGCAGTGCAGATCCTGCCAAGGTAAAGCAGTGGATGAGTATGATTACCACCATCCTGGATTTCATGAGGGTGACTGGTAACGAGAGGGTGGCTTGTGCCACTTATATGTTTCGGGAGGATGCCTGAATCTGGTGGGAGGTTATTACCTAGACCAGAAATGTTAATGCCCTGAGTTGGGGAAGAGTTTCAGACTCTGTTCAACGAAAAATATTACAATGATGCCATCAGGGTGGAAAAAGCTGAGGAATTCATTAGGATACTTCAGGGAGGTTTGACAGTGACTGAGCATGCCTTGAAATTTGATTGTTTGGCGAAATTTTCCATGGAGCTGGTGCCCACTAATGGGACCAGAAGAGAGAGATTTATGTAGGGGCTACAGCCCATATTAGCCCGTGACGTACGTATTACCACTGTGGCTTAGGTTACTACCTATGCACAGGTGGTTGAGAAGGCACTCACAGCTAAGAGTGCGGAGAACAAGATCTAGCGAGATAGTGCAGCCAGAAAGGAGTTCAGGAGGATAGGTCCTCCATTTGTGGGTTCTGGTAGGGGTGGAGGCCCTAGTGAGTAGAGGAGGAAGGTTCCTGACACCTTTCCAGTTCCAGGTCCTGATAGGCGGCCCTGTGGTATCTCAATGGGTCGTCCAGTTGGTAATGAAGCCTGGAAGTCTTATCCTGAATACCCTAGATGTAAGAGGCATCATTTGGGAGAGTGTAGGGCCAGGGCCTGCTTCTCATGTGGAGCAGTGGGTCATCTTAGAAAGGATTTCCCTAAGGCAAGAAAAGAAGAACCCAGAAAAGTGGACAGCTCGGCCCCAACTCGAGTGTTCTCATTAACACAAGCAGAAGCTGAGGCTTCTCCCTCAGTAGTTACAGGTTAGCTTCTTAGTGCTTCAACCCCTTATAATGTATTGATTGATTCTAGTGCTACACATTCTTTTGTTGCTAGTAGTATTATTGATAGACTGTGTAGACCCTGTGATTTTTATGTTGTGGGGTTCGGAACTTTGTTACCCACTGGGGAGTTAGTGGTATCCAGGAGATGGGTCAGATCTTTTCCAGTGACAGTGGAAGGCAGAGAGTTGTTAATGGATTTGATAGAGTTGGTTATGACTGACTTAGATATGATATTGGGTATGGATTGGTTGGCAAAGTATGGGACAACCATTGATTGCAGAAGGAAGATGGTCACCTTTGAGCCTGAAGGTGGGGATCCTTTTGTGTTTGTTGGTACTGTGCACGGACCTCGCATACCTATGATTTCTGTATTGAGGGTTAGGGATTTATTGGAAGGAGGTTGCATTGGATTCTTAGCCAGTGTGGTTGATACCACTCAGGTCGTGCTAGTGAGACCAGGAGATACCAAACTTGTTTGTGAATTCCTGGATGTGTTTCCAGAAGATTTGTCAGGGTTGCCACTGCACAGAGAGATTGAGTTCGTGATAGAACTGGCACCAGGGACGGAGCCAGTGCCTAGAGCACCTTACAGAATGGCCCCAACTGAGTTGAAAGAATTAAAGGTACAGTTGCAAGAGCTGTTAGATTTGGGTTTTATCATACCTAGTTTCTCACCTTGGGGTGCGCTAGTTCTGTTTGTAAAGAAGAAGGACGGTTATCTGAGAATGTGTATTGATTACAGGGAACTGAATAAGTTGACAATTAAGAATAAGTATCCTTTGCCAAGGATAGATGATCTGTTGGATTAGTTGCAAGGTATAAGGCATTCTTAAAGATCAACCTTCGTTCTGGTTATCGTCAGTTGAGGGTCAAGGAGGGAGACATACCGAAGACTACTTTTCGTACCAGGTATGGGCATTATGAGTTCTTAGTCATGTCTTTTGGATTGACTAATGCCCCTGCTGCTTTTATGGATCTGATGAACAGAGTGTTCAAGGATTATTTGGTTCAGTTTGTGATCTTCTTCATCGATGATATTCTGGTGTATTCTCAGTCTGAGTCAGAGCATGAGCAGCATCTGAGGTTGGTTCTACAGAGACTGAGGGAACACAGGTTGTTTGCAAAGTTCAAGACATGTGAGTTCTGGTTATCTCAGGTGTCCTTTCTTGGACACATTGTCAGTAAGGAAGGGATTAAGGTAGATCCAGCAAAGATTGAGGTGGTCAAAGATTGGCCAAGGCCAAAGAATGCTTCTGAGGTTAGAAGTTTCCTTGGTTGGCAGGTTATTATAGGTGTTTCATGGAAGGGTTCTCAAAGATTGTTACATCATTGACTGAGCTGACACGCAAGAGGCAGAAATTTGTGTGGTCAGATAAATGTGAGAACATCTTCTAAGAACTGAAGCAGAGATTGACTACATCTTTGATTCTGAGTCTTCCAACAGATCATGAGAAGTTTGTGATTTATTGCGATGCTTCTCATCAGGGTTTGGGTTGTGTTCTGATGCAATCAGAGAAGGTAATTTCTTATGCCTCACGTGAGTTGAAGGAGTATGAAAAGAGATATCCCACTCATGATTTAGAGTTAGCGGCTATGGTTTTTGCTTTAAAGATATGGAGGCATTATCTTTATGGAGAGAAGTGTGAGATCTATACAGACCACAAGAGCCTGAAATACTTCTTCACCCAGAAAGACTTGAATATGAGACAAAGGCATTGGCTGGAGTTAGTAAAAGATTATGACTGTGAGATTTTGTATCATCTAGGAAAAGCCAACGTGGTAGCTGATGCTTTAAGTCGGAAGGGTCCGGGACAAATTTACGGTATGAGGCTGGTAGCCAGAGAGTTAGCTGATGATATGACCAGAGCTGGTATAGAGTTGCTAGTGGGACAGTTGGCCAATATTACGCTACAGTCTACACTATTGGAGAGAATCAAGGAGGGTCAGTTGAGTGATCCTCAACTGATTAATATCAGAGAAGATGTTTTGGCTGGAGAATCCATAGATTATACAATGTTTGATTTAGGCTTGCTACAATATAAGGGGCGGATATGTGTTCCGTTAGACACTGCTTTAAGGCTAAAGATTCTGAATGAATCTCATACTACTTATTCTTTGCATCCAGGCACCACAAAGATGTATCGGGATGTGAGATCGTTGTATTGGTGGCCGGGGATGAAGAGGGATATGGTGGAATATGTGGCTAAGTGCTTGACATATCAGCAGGTCAAGGCTGAGCATCAGAGGCCGGCAGGGTTATTGCAGCCTCTGGGTATCCCAGAGTGGAAGTGGGAAGACATCACGATGGATTTCGTGGTGGGCTTACCCAGGACTGTTGGTCAGCATGATTCTAGTTGGGTGATAATGGATCGCTACACCAAGTCAGCTCACTTCTTGCTAGTGAGGACTACTTATAAAGTTGATCAATATGCAGATCTCTATGTGAGAGAGATCGTGCACCTTCATGGAGTGCCAAGGTTGATCGTGTCAGATCGGGACCCCACTTTTACTTCCAAGTTTTGGGGAAGTTTACAGAATGCCATGGGAACACAGTTGAAGTTCAGTACTGCGTATCATCCACAGACAGATGGGCAATCTGAGAGGACGATCCAGATATTGGAAGACATGTTGTTGGCATGTGTGTTGGACTTTGGTGGATCTTGGAGTAAGTATCTACCTTTGATAGAATTTTCCTACAACAACAGTTATCAGTCTACCATTGGAGTTGCACCTTATGAGATGCTGTATGGTAGGAAGTGCAGATCTCCCATTCATTGGGATGAGATAGGTGAAAGGAGATATTTAGGTCCTGAGGTAGTTCAGAGAACTAGTGAGGCCATTGAGAAGATTAGAGCTCAAATGCTCGCTTCTCAAAGTAAACAGAAGAGCTGTGCAGATCCTAAGCGCAGGAACGTGGAGTTCCAAGTGGGAGATTCTCTCTTCCTTAGAGTATCTGCATGGAAAGGGGTGAGAAGGTTTGGGAAGAAAGGCAAGTTGAGCCCTAGATTTGTAGGTCCATTTGAAATCCTAGAAAGGATTGGTCAAGTGGCTTACAGGTTGGCCTTGCCACTTGCGTTGTCAGCTGTGCATAACGTGTTTCATGTTTTAGCTCTTTGGAGGTATGTATCTGATGTGAATCATATTTTGAGCTATGAAGATCTGGAGCTTGAGCCAGATCTCTCCTTTGAGGAGCAGCCAGTTTAGATACTTGACAGAAAGGACAAGGTCCTCAGGAATAAGACAATACCTTTGGTTAAGGTATTGTGGAGGAACAACAAGGTCGAGGAAGCGACCTGGGAGCTGGAGTCAGATATGCAGAGTTAGTATCCCAAGTTGTTCAGGTAAATTTCGAGGACGAAATTTCTGTAAGGAGGGGATAGTTGTAATGCCCTGAAATCCCTAATATGATTTAATGGCTGGATTAGTAGGCCGGGAGGGCCATAATTGTTTTATTACGCCATTAAATGATTATATTCATGTTTATGTGAATTATATTATAATATGATGTTAAATGCATGCATGTGGGTCCATATTTGATTACAGGGGTATTTTGGTAATTTGGCCTGTTGAGGGCATATTTGTATATTTTGGTGCATGTTTGTGATTAATTGTTGAGGCGACATTATAATGTGGATTCGTTCGAGCTATTCGGCATGAGACGATCTCTGAATATAAACTATCGGTTTGGTCATAATGTTGGAATAGCTTATACAAGATCTTTATTTATTTTCATGTATATCTAATATTAAACAAATTAATACGAGATAGCCTAAAACATGTTTCTAAAATTTAATTCAAGAGAAACAAAGAATAGAATACTTACAGTATATGCAGCGGAATTAAAGAGTCATTCCTTTAGTTTCTCTAACTCTTGTATCCTCTCTGTCGCAGAGTATTATAAAGAAACTGAACTGATCTTCTATTTTCTTCACGATCTTCCAATGTATCCTTAGAACCACCTAGACTAGTGTGGGAAATTCTCAAGAGGCTTAGAAAAGGACTTGTGTTTAGAGAGAATCTAAAACTATCAGAAAATCTGACTAGTGACTTATCAAACTTATGTTTTGACTTCTCTCTAAGAACTCCTTTTATAGAATCAATTATGTCATTTAATTTAATTAAAAAATCAATAAAATAATAGCCATTTTGAAGCCCTAGGTCGAAATTATCATGGGCTATAGGCCCGTGAAATATCCCATTTGATTATAAGCCCATTAGACTTAAAATCAAGGCTTGTATTATTTTCTATTGATTTAATTAATTAAATAATTATTTAAATCCTTTATCAAATTAATTATTTATAATTTGAACCTTGATTTAAACTTATTTATTAATTTAGATACCAATTGATCTTAATTAATAAATTTTCCATAATTTCTCTTTTCTTCTCAAAATTACACAACTCTGTGAAACTATCCAAAATTGACCCGGTCAACTTTGATAATTCTAATTGATGATTAAATCAATTAATTGAGACTATCTAGATGATTTTATCTAAGGTACAATGGGGACCATGGGCCTATGAAATCAAGCTCCAATAAGTTATCATAAATCTAACAAATAAATTTACTAACTTATTAATTCCTCGTGACTCCACTATAGACTTGGAATTGCACTCTTGAATTCATAGAACGCTTTATAACAAATATAGATACGCAATTAATTATCCACTGTTACAACCACAATTGTCACTCAATCCTCTATAGACGGTCTACAATGAGATAGGACTAAAATACCGTTTTGCCCCTCATTGTATTTTATCCTTAAAACACTAAGTTCCTTGTAAATGATATTTCAGTAAACTAATTTAATTACTTAAATGAGATCTCTATCATTTAACACCTTGAACCAAACTAAAAGGAAACCATCGTTTCACTTCTTCATCAGAAGCTATAGATGTTCATATCTATGATTAACACTCCCACTCAATTATACTACCAAGTTCCTAAGATGTAAGTATGGGCTAGTCCGTAGGGTAAGCTGGTAACGAACAAGTTAAAGAACTCAAATAATACAATCAGTTAGAATACTAACCACTCAGAATTAAGATTGAATTGACCTATGGTCAACTATATGATATGACTAGAATAGATAATAACGGTATGTTTACTTATCTTATCAACTGTCAATATCGATCCTGTCCGATGTAACAAATACATCCGATCTTATCTACTTTGCTAATGTTCTGGAAAGAACATAACACTGTAATGTGTAAGTAGATTATATCGTAGATTGGCAAGTCAGTGTAAATCTGGTGCACTGACTAATCTTAGGACTAACTTATTTTGAACATATAATCAAATTTATATTCCACTGTGATTACGTCACTATAAATAAGATTAGTTATATGCTCGGGATTTAATAGAATTTTATATTAAACAAATAATCATGAAAATAAAACATGTGAGCAAAGTGATTGACCATGTCAAAAAAATATTTCTATTCTTTTATTGATAATAAAATGAGATTACAAAGAATTTGGGTTTTAATTAAGGCATAAAACCCCAACACATAACAGGTTTAAGCTTGGGGCTCAGGGTGAGTCTCGGGGTATTTCGGTGATTAGAGCGTTACCGGGAATTAAAGGGTAACATGATAAGAATAATTGGTATTTGAGAATATTGAGAATAACTAGAATTGGAGAGCATTAGTTATGATTAACGAGATAGGTTGAAACGAGCGGTTTTACCCTTGGGGGTCTTTAGAAGCTTTTAAATGACCTAGGGGCATTAAGGTCATTTGGCATGGATATATATGATTTATTGGCTGTAGAAACCTGTAGAAAGAATAGAACAAAATAGAGCCAAGCTTCCTCCCTCACGTTCATCATTTTTCCTCATGCTTCCTTTGAATTTTGTGATCCCAAATTGAAGAATCAAAGCTTGGAGGTTGTAAACTTAGTTCATTCATTGAAAGGGATTCAAAACCAATTTGAGGTAAGATTTATCCATGAAACCTTGGTTATGCTCTGAATTCTTATAGTTTACAACCTATGGATTTTGATATAAATAGTTAGAATCAATGGAAGTTTTTGGAAGTTTACTTGGGTTTTGATGGTTATTGGTGGCATTGCTTAGTGATATTGGAAGAGTTTTTATAAGGTTTTGAAATATGTTTGAAGGAGAAAAATTGTAACGCCCTGGATAGCCACGACTGTACACTGTGTACTTGTAAAGTGCAAGACTTGCTAATCAAGTCATTAATTTAAAAACGTTTCATTAGTTTCAGTGTTCTAGGGTTAAAAGACATTTTGGTCTCAAAAGATACATTTTATAACTTAACAAACAGTTTACAGAAGGGATTCCCAAAATATCAGAGTTTAAAAGCTGAATTGCAAAACCCAACAGTTAAAAGTAAACTTTAGCCATACTAAGGCAAAATACAAGGTTACTGGTCCTCTTGTCCCTGTAACCTCCTCAACCGTGGCGGCTGAGCGGCCTGCCATGTACATTCTACTCGTTGAGCTCTCCAATCAGGGCTGGTCCAACTTTCCCTTGCCTTTACCTGCACCATGTTGCACCCGTGAGCCAAAGCCCAGCAAGAAAACATTACATATAACACAATCAATGATAACAGACGGTTAAATCATTACACATGTACTCCCATCATATAATCCACAGTAAATATTCATCACATACATTTAGATTCAAGATACAATCAATAACATATCTCACTCATATCACGTGATATTCAGGGCCGACGACTTAGGCCGCACCCTCTGTTTAACCCACTGACTCCGGCCCCATTAAACCGAGCTCAGTGCATAATAAGCTGTCCTCGACTACCAATGGCCGAGTCGTGCCCTGTGCGCTAGTGAAACCCTTGGCACCCTTAGGCCGTTGGTTCACTAAATAGCTTGCATGGCATAATACCATCATTTCAAGCCTTTACAATAGGGAACCCTTAGTCCCATCACATATATTCAACCAAGTGCATGTTTCTTACTTTTAGTCTTTATAGTTATGAATTACGAGCAACGCCCCTTAAGCACGATCCGTTCCCGAGCCTAAGCCTTTATCACCTAGTCACAACCAAAGTATAGGGTTCCATTAATATTCATGTATAGGTTTCCGGTTACAAAACTAACTCCCGGGAATCCGAATTCCACCAAGCACGGTGGTGAAATCAATCCCGAGCATACTAGACCACATTTCCATGCCTAAAACCCTCAAAAGTTCATGTGCACAACCAAGGGATGCGGCCCTTGAAGCTTAGTCACGGCCCTAGCCTCAAAACAAAACCAAGGCTATCCTGGACAAAGACACGCGCCGCGGCCCTTGCTTTGGGCGCTGCGGCGCCCACCCTTGGCCAAGCCTCCTTGGTCTTTTTTCATCCTAGGGTCGCAGCGCTCTAGAATAGAGTCACGACCCTTCCCTTCGTGCCCAAAATACCCATCATTTTAAAGCTCAAAACCTCAGCCAAAACCACCCCTAAGCTCTCTACTTCAACATCCAACATTTCCACAACTTATGCTACACAATTCAACAGAAATTTAGCTCAATAAACCATAGAAAACTCACTTTCAACCCTTGAGACTCTAAGAACTTGAACACCCAATTTTAATCAGTCAAAACTCAAACTCAAACCTCTAATTCATAAATTAAAGCTTACCTCTTCTGTTGGATCCTTTCTCTGTTCAAAACCCAGCTAGTTTCCAAAGCTTTCCAGCTCAAATTCATCCCTAAACATTAGTGATACAAGCACCTCAATACCCAGCTGAAAACTCAAGGTTAAACTTCAGAAAATATAGGGTTTAATCCTTACCTTAGCTTGATTTGTTTCCCCTGAGTAAGTCTTGAGCTAAGCCTCAGAGATTCCCACTCAATTCCCAGCAATTTCCACTAATTTTTCTCTGTTTTGCTTTTGTGATTTTCTCTAGTTTGCTTCCCTTTACTTTCCTTGAGCGAGAGAGTTGAATGAATAGCTGAGGGAAAAATAAGGTCGGTTTAGTTTTCTTCTATGGGTTTCATAAATTTTGTCTTACTTACTAAGTTAATTCCCAAAGCTCGGGGTGCCGAAACTATCCCCGAGGGCAAAATGGTAAAATACCTCAATATTCCCACCTAGACATCCTAACCTCAAATATATATCCATATATTTATTTTCATGACCCGATAGTCTAAATCGCTACCCGATACCTAAAGTACCTTTGACTTGTCCAAAGTTATATTTTAAGTCCCGTTGTGACTTTTCCCGCTATCTGGCCCTAGGATCGTCTCGAGTTGCGCTCTATGAACCTACCCACATAATAATGTGGTTCTCACATATTTCACATAAATATTTCATATTATCACATAATATCATTAATTATCATATAATCATCATTAATCACATATTCACACATTTAAGTCAATAACATTCATTCTAATCCCATTTATGCCCTCCCGACACGCTAATCAAGGCCCTTAAGCTTCATTAGCAATTATGGGTCGTTACAACTATCCCCTCCTAATGAGAATTTCGTCCTCGAAATTTACCTGAATAGCTCGGGATTCTGATCCCGCATCGCCGACTCTAATTCCCAGGTCGCTTCCTCGACCTTGCTATTCCTCCATAACACTTTCACTAACGGTATTGTCTTATTTCGCAAGACTTTGTCCTTCCGATCCAAAATCTGAACTGGTCGCTCCTCATAGGACAAATCTGTCTACAATTCTAAATCCTCGTACCTCAACGCATGAGTTGTATCAGAAACATATTTCTGCAACATAGAGACATGGAACACATTATGAACTCCTGATAGCGACGGAGGCAAGGCCAACCTATAAGCCACCTGTCCAATCCTCTCTAGGATCTCAAAAGGTCCAACAAACCGAGGGCTCAACTTGCCCTTTACTCCAAACCTCTTCACCCCTCTCAGTGGTGAAACTCACAGAAACACGTGGTCCCTAACCTGGAACTCCACATTCCTACGCTTAGGATCAGCGTAGCTTTTCTGTCTACTCTGCGAAGTAAACATTCTAGCTCGAATCTTCTCAATAGCCTCATTAGTCTTTTGAACCATATCTGGCCCCAAATACCTTCTCTCACCCATCTCATCCCAGTGAATGGGCGATCAGAATTTTCTTCAATATAACATCTCATAGGGAGCCACTCCAATCGTGGACTGATAACTGTTGTTATATGAAAACTCGATCAATGGAAGATACTTACTCCACGAACCCTCGAAGTCAATCACACATGCCCTAAGCATGTCCTCCAATACCTGAATCGTTCTCTCAGACTGTCCATCAGTCTGAGGATGAAAAGCTGTGCTAAACTTCAGTTGAGTCCCCATGGCTCTCTGTAGAGCTCCCCAAAACTTGGAGGTAAAGATAGGGTCCCGATCAGATACAATAGACTTTGGAACCCCATGGAGACGAACTATCTCCCTCACATACAGCTCTGCATACTGTTCCACTGAATACGTCGACCTCACTAGTAGAAAATGAGCTAACTTGGTGTATCTGTCCACTATCACCCACACCGAGTCATGAAGTCCAACTGTCCTGGATAGTCCTCCCACGAAATCCATTGTAATATCCTCCCATTTCTATTCTGGGATACCCAAAGGCTGAAGCAATCCCGCTGGTTGCTAATGCTCAACCTTAACTTGCTGACATGTCAAACATCTAGACACATACTCAGCTACATCCTTTTTCATCCCAGGCCACCAATATAATGTCCGTAGATCCTGATACATCTTCGTGGTACCCGGATGAAGTGAGTATGGCGTAGTGTGAGACTCATCCAATATCTCTCGTCTAATCCCCTCATCTGCCGAAACACATATCTGTCACTGATATCGGAGCAAACCTGTCTCAGAAATTGAATAATCCTTAGTTGTCCCCGCTAAGGAATGTTGCCTAACTTCCTGCAACTGTACATCCACTAACTGACCCTCCTTGATTCACTCTAACAGGGTCGACTGCAAAGTGATATTGGCTAACTTGCCTACCACCAGTTCTATCCTTACCCTGACCATCTCATCAGCCAATCCCTCGAGATCTGGATGGAACTATACAACTGTCCTGGGCTCCTCCGGCTCAACGCATCTTCCACCACGTTGGCTTTCCCAGGGTGGTAAAGGATATCACAGTAATAATCCTTAACCAACTCCAACCAACGTCTCTGTCTCATATTCAGATCCTTTTGAGTAAAGAAATACTTCAAAATCTTATGATCAGTGTATATCTCGCACTTCCCTCCATACAGATAATGACGCCACACCTTTAGTGCGAATACCACTGCTGCTAACTCCAAATCGTGAGCCGGATACCGCTGCTCATACTCCTTCAGCTGTCGAGATGCATAGGCTATAACTTTCTCATTCTGCATCAGCACGCAGCCTAAACCCATCCTCGACGCATCACAGTAGACCACAAACTTCCCTTCCTCCGAAGGAAGACTCAACACAGGTGCAGAAATAAGTCGTCGCTTCAACTCCTGAAAGATGTTCTCACACTTCTCTGACTAGACAAACTTCTGATTCTTCGTTGTCAACTCTGTTAATAACAGCATATCCTTTCCTTTTGATTGGTTTTCCACCTTAGCATGTTAATAACACTTAGAATCACTATTTTGCCCAAAGGACTCGGGTAGCGAGTTAAATTTCCGATTCACCGTTACTATTCTGGGGTAACCAGGGCGTTACATTCCCGCCCGTGGAAAAACAGAATATAGTATCCATTGCATTGAATTTTAAGGGATGGAATGAGTTTAGGGTAGATTGGTAGGAATAGTAGGGGTAAGTAAGGATCTTTGTTAACATAAAGAAGGGGATCGATTTGTGTATTTATCATTAAATATTCACAAATCATTGTTTTTGCAATAAAAAATTAATTATTTTAAAAAGTACATGTGATAGATGTCACAGTTACTTTAAACCACCCATCAACTTAACCCTATTTCTCTCAAACCACCCTCCCACAAACTATCTTCACTTTCTTCACTACTCTCAGTTCTCTCATTTTCTATTTTTTTTCTTCTTTTCATTTCTTTGCAACCAGTAAAAACTCTCTGCATGGGAATTCTTGAGTAGAGTTGAAAGTTAAATATTTTGTAGAGATTCAGACTGTACTTTAGGGTATTTTGTGTAGTTTTGTTCATAACACTACTATCTTCACTACTCCTTGCATTCTCTCATTTTCATTTGCTTACTCTTTCTTTCTCTGTAACCATTCAAGAAGAAGGGATTGCATCGGAGTTGTTTTCAGAGGGTTGAAAGAGTGAAATTTTTTAAGAGATTCGTATTGTACTTTAAGCTAATTTTTCAAAATTTTCTCAATTTTTCGTTTTCATTCGTGTTTGTAGGGTTTGAAATCGTGTATATCATCTACTGATTTTGTTCTTCTTTTTTTTCTTTTACTTGTCATTTTTATGGTTTTTCTAAAAGAAAAATAGAAATTGATAGTGTCAAGTAAGTATCACTATACTTTTGGTGTTTCTCAAAAATTAATTATGTGTCGTTGTTGGTAGTCGTGGGTTAGGCTTAATTGGGTCCAAGTTTGGGAATCCGTTTTTCATTTTGTTTTTTGGGTGCATTCAAGGGATGTTAATTTGTAAGTACATTTCGATTAGGGCTTTTATATCTATTTGAGACCTTGAGATTTTTTGGGTTTAAAGTGAATAATTTATTTTGTTACTAATTTTTTATACAAGGAATTGATTCAGTTTGTTTAGGGACAGAGTGTTTATGAGTTTGACAATGATTTTTCATTGATGTGTTTATAATGTGCTTTAGTTTTGTTTTGGACATTTGATATGAGATTGAAGAATTGGTCTATTGGTTGATTTAATTTTTGGTTATGAGAAAAGGGATTGGGTTCAAGTATTTTAATTCTGAGATTAAATATGATGTTATTCATTGCATGTGATGTTATACATCTTATCACTTTTTATTCATAAATGATTTTTAAAAGTGGACAAATTCTTTCCAAAAATGATATGTACTGTTATACATGAAATGGTTTGGGTTTCTTTCTGTGCCTTAAATGATTTTGGCATTGATGTGTCTATAATGTGCTTACTCGTTTGGTTTGGGTCGTTTGACATTCTTTTTTGGTATGTTTATTGACTTATTTTTTGTGTTCTGTGATATGTACTGTTATGAGAATAAATGCTTTGGGTTGCTTTATGTGCCTTAGATGATTAGAACTATAATGAGATGAAGTTCTGCTTCTGTGACTTTGTTTTAGATGGCTTCAAAATATTTTGTTTTATCTTGATTTGTTCTTAAAAATTTAAAGTAGACCTACATCTTGTATTGTAAACATGAATATGTTAATAGTGTCCTTATTATTTTCTGTTTGTAAATATTGGTTCTATTGGTTAAATAATTGGTCAGAATTGTATACAATTGAGTTTACTTTTCCCCTAGGAGTGTGAGTTGAATTATTGTATTTTTTTATTTCTTCCATTTTTTTTCATATCACGGTGTAGCATGTTCTACTTCTTTGAATCTGTGTACTTAGTCGGATTAGCTTATATTTGCAATTAGACATTAAATTGAAAGTCTAGTATTATATTATTAGATTTTGCATATTGATAAATTCCATCATGCTTAATAGGTCTGCATACATGGCACCAAAGGGTATGAAGAAGCGAAAGTCGGATAGCGATAACATTGTGATCAGTTCAAAGAAGGACAATGCAATTGCATGTTGGAACTTCTTGTAATATCCAATTCTTTTTCTCTTTTTATGAATTATTTTTAATGGGCATACCTATGTTGTAAAATTAAATTTAACTTGCTAATTCACTTTTATTTATGCAGCAAAGCACAGTATATAGCTTACCAGGTTGCACACAAGGAGATGATAGATAAAGAGGTTGGTTTGCACTAATTCATATTACTCATTGTCTTTGTGTTTTATTTTTTAGCCAATTCTTGTCTTGTCTGTACTGGTGCTAATGAATTAATTAATTCTCATTTTCATGCAAAGGATTTAATTTAAAGCAATGTTAGTTGAGGAGAAGGCACTGTGGAAAGGGGATGATCCCGTGCAGGAGGAAGAGGTCAGTAGAAAGGATATTGGTCCTAATGAGAAGAAGCTAAAAGATGGGGAGGAGAAAGATAAAGACTCTGAAGTGGGTGAGGAGGAAGGTATGTTGGAGGGGGATGAGTTGCATCGGGTTTATGGAAGATGCTCATTTGAAAGGTTGTCACGCGTTGTAAAGTCAATGAGCTTAGGGCAGAAGGATGTTGTTCTCAATTTCGGTTTAGGCACATTCCTAAGGGAGGATGGCCCTTACATTGACACAAAGATAGTCAGCTATCCCATTGAGCATGTTGACCCTACCACAAGCAGACTGGATTTGTTTGGCAGATCCATCTAGTTTTCTGCCCGGCTGTTCTTCATTGTTATGGATGTAAATGATGGCAGGGAACCTGTTGTAATGGAGAGTGAGAAAGACATTTTTGATAAGGTTTGCACTAGTTTCCATCGGGTCCGTGCTATGCCCAAAGATCGGCACTGGCGTAAGCACTCGTTACCTTCACTCTTTGATAGAGACTAGTGGCATTTCAAAAAAGAATTGGGCGTCTGTGGGGTTTCGATACCTAATGAACTCACTATTTAGGTATTAGACTCACCATACAAAGAATGTTTGTGGCTGCATAATTTTATCGCAGGGGAGCTAATTCGTATTTGTTTATTTTTTGTTTTTATTATTTTTATTTTGTTTTTAAGTTGATTTAGCAATGACCTTGATGCCTTGTTCCTTTGTCTGCTTCCATATTTGACACATGTGGACTGGAGTAACGATTTTGTAGACCGCACCATGGCTCCAATCAACTTTTGGAATGACACACAATGGAAGGTCTTCTACAGCTGGATCTGCGACCACGACAGTCATTTGAGTGATTCTGTAAGTATGTTTCCTTACTAGTTTTCGTATGTTTTGTTCTGATATATCTAGATTATGTTAATGATAATCTGAATTTAAATTTAATGTATAGATCAAGGTGGCCAAGACTCATGTCCTCCTTCCAAGTGTTGTATCAGACATCTATGGAAAAGCTACAAATGAGGATGTGATGCAAGCCATTGTCGAGGTGAAGGATGAGGTCAGTCGTGTCGACATAAAGGTCATGCATGCTCAGGAGCTTTTTATGAAGGAAATGTGTTTTTTAGGAAGTGTGTTATATGGTACTTTGGGAGGAAGGAGCTGGAGAGAAGGAAGGTGATAAAGTGCCACATGTTCAACAGTCTTTATCTTTTAAAGGAGAGTCGTCTAAACCTGTTGATTTGGATAGTGGGAAACACGAGCTGTCTGGAGTGCAGGGGGTGTCGAGAGTTGTTAGGGAAGTTTTGGGTGATCTTGGTGGAGATATATCAGATAGTGTAGCATCGTTTGATGATTCTGATGAAATAATGGAGGAGGAAAATATGGATGAGGGGAAAGTGGAAAAGGGTACAGTTTCGTACAGTTTCACTAACCAGATGATAAATAAACAAATAGAAGTCAGTTTCTGAATAAAATGTACTATTATACACGTGTCGAAGTACTATGACTGTCACATTTTCATTCCAAGTTTGGCAAATGACAAAATTTTCAAATAATGCTATGTATGAACTAGCAGTATGAGTGAATATAAATGACAAGCCTATTCAAACTGACCTATATTAATTTATTGAAAACACATTATGCGTAGCTAGATAAGATTAAATATTTTAATTATTTATGTCAGTTTCATTTAGTGTACGTACTACAACTCACGTCACCATGCACTCTAACAATTTATTAGAATTGCCAAAGTTGGCAAGAGCTTTAAATTTTCACTTAATGTTGTCAACTAACATATTCACTCTATATAAAGTAGAAAATTGTTAAGAAAAACCTACCTAAAAAACACCAAGAACATATTACAAAGGATAGTATGAAGGCAAGTCAATCCAAAAACTAGGACAAAGGGATTCCAACCATAGTACTTGGAGCAAGTGAAGAACAATTCCATGTAAGATTTCGAGCCTATTTTGAGTTACGTCTTATTGCTATTACTGCATTCTCAAACTCTGGTAATATTTGCTTCATTATTACATTTAGTTTAATTTATTTCCACACCAAGCTAGAGAACCAAGAATGAACTATAAACTACAAAAATAATTTAGAATACTACTATGCTAGTCCTCAATACTATTCACTTTTTTTCATGAACTATACGCGACACCTTTACCTAAATATTTCAGATTTATGCCCACAAACTATGTTTCTTATGGCCTCATGCTAATGTGCCTTATCCAACACTGTACCCCATGACCCATACAAAAAAAAGTGGTATTTCCATCACATTTTCCTGCACAGTATCTAGTTTTATTCACATTATGGGTTAGGGTTTCTAAGGTTTAAAACTAATATTTTATTAAAACTAAAGTGTGATTTTCAAAATTTTCATTACATATTATGGAAGACACAACAAGTATGTCCAATCCAGAGTGGGAGAACATAGATGCACAACTAAACATAATTAAACAAATCAATGAGATCGAAAGATTTGATGTTGTAGGCAAGGTGTTTGACTCAGTAGAAAAGTGGGAAGAGTTTTGAGAAATCTATGCCAAATGGACATGTTTTAGCATGAAAGGATGATGTCAAACGTGTGGAAGAGGATATAACAATGTGTAGATGAGTTTGTTCCCATGGGGGTTATCGAAGAGAAAGCTCCTCAGAATGGCCACATAAAAAAAGATCACACCCTATCATCATAAATGGTTGCCAAGTTGCACTGCGCGTAGTTAGCCAAAAGGGCATGGGCAGCTGGTTATGCAAAGAGTTCAGTACAGTACATAACCATGAAGCGACATCAGGAAGTGAACTCTAGTTCTTGAGATCCAACCACATAGTTTCTGATGGCTTGGTGGCTTAGGTGAATTCTATGAATAAGATGGGTATTAAAACAACTAATATAATGGCTCATGTGCCTCTTCAAAGTGGTGCTTTTCAGAGATTTCCATGCCAACTTCGAGATGTCTACAATAGAGTGGCTGGAGCAAAACGTGAAGAGAAGAATGAAACGAACTTTGAATGGGTGTTAGGCTTTCTCTATTGCCTCTCTGAGAAGGATCCCAATTTCTTTGTGGTATATCAAGTTGATCAGGACAATCGTCTTGCCAACTTATTCTGGGCTGATGGAACCTCACGCATGGATTATGTTGCCTTTGGAGATGTACAGGGGTTCAACACCACATACATGACCAAGGAATACAATAAACCTCTCACCGTTATGCTTGGTGTCAACCGCCATTTCGAACCCTGTATTTTTGGATTGCTCTTATACTTCACGAGAAGCAAGTCTCTTACTCGTGGCTACTCAGAGTTTTCTTAGAGTGTCATAGAAAAAAGAAGTCGGGAGTGGTGATGACTGACCAAGACTGGACCATGAAACAAGCAATCGACGAACACATGTCTAAGGCTAGACACCGACTATGCGCATGGCATCTCAATACAAATGCTTAGAAAAAAAAATTAAAGATCCACTCTTCCTTAAACCATTCAAGGATCTCATGTACAACTACAACACCGAGGAAGAGTTTGAAACAAAGTGGTTCGAATAACTGGAGAGGCTTCAACTAACAAATAATGAATGGTGCCAAAAAATATATGCCACCAAGGAAATATGGGCAGAAAATTTTATTAGGGGGACTTTTGTCACAGGAATGAGAACTATACAACGTTGCGAATCCATAAATTCAGTACTCAAAAAATTCCTGGAGAAAAACTACTCCTTATGTGAATTTGTGACCACCATAGATTTCACACAGTCGAAGCTATGCCACCAAGAGCGACAAAACGACTACTTAACCAAGTACACAAGACTCGAACTCCCAACTCATGCAAGATTGCTGACAACGTACTATAAGCAATATGCGTTTTTTTTCACAAGAAACATGTACCACAAAGTTGTTGTAAAAATTGATATGGAGAATAATTATTTTGTGCTTGATGAGCAAGAAGATGACGAGTAAAATATTTTCACTATTGGGAAATTCCAACACCCTGAGGTACAATACACAGTTCATTATTTTCAATATCAAAATTGACTATACTGTAGTTGCGTGATGTTTGAGAGTCAAGGCAAACCATGTAGATATTTATGGGCTGCCATGAAAAGATTAAGCATCAGGAGAATCCCAGATTCCCTTCTCAAGAAGCGATGGAGCAAAGCTACTAAGCTAAATATACACCTTCAATTTATCCATGCAGCATTACAATAAGAAACCTTTTCAAGATGACCAGGTTTGGATCCCTTAATTTACAAACAGACACCATGACTTTTTATGCTTCCAAATTATCGAATTCGGACTGCCATGCCAAGGAAGAAATTTCACACCTCACAGCAAATTTCAAAGAGGAGTTCGAGTTGAACTCCAATCTTGAAGGCAAGACACCATAACAAAAAAGATATAATGACAACCCAACATTCTTAGAGACCCTAAAGTGGTTAGAATCAATGGATTAGGTAATCTAACTCCACGGGAGCGAGAGGGAGTCCTACGAAGGAAAAAACATTGTTGCATATGTCGATCCACTAGCCATGACTACTGTAGGTGCCCAGACAAAGATCAATATGATTCAACTCAGGACCCAGAAACTAACAATCCTCATGTTCACCCCGGAGTCAACCCAGACTCTGATTTCACAGATACGTACATCCCTGATCCACCAGACTCAACACAAGAATCATACCACAATGGCTTCTTCTATTACTAGTTTTTCTCTATACTACTACCACTTCTTACGCGATAACTCTAACAACTGCTTCAGTTTGTATTTTAACTTCTTCTATTACTAGTTCTTCTCTAAACTACTATTGTTGCTTATGTTATAACTCTAAGGACTGCTTCAATTTGTATTTTCCACATTTTCTTATCTTTAAGTACGTTAGTTAAGAATATTGGTAACTTGGTCACACATTATTACTTTTGGTCCAAGTTAAATTTATCACTATTTTTTATAAGTAAAAAATTGCTCTAAAATTAATCGTAAAATTTACACTCAAACATCCTAATAACATCATGCTTCTTATAAGAAGAAAAAAAACAAAAAACAAAAAATCAATTATTATTTACAATTTATTATTTTAAATTTTGAGTTATATACAATCATTTCGCCTTAAAATATTCCTACTCCAATATATATTCAACAAAAATTCATATAAAAAATGACATCTGCGTGCTTTTTATTTATTTTGTGAATGTTCTCAAAACCCTCAATGTGCTTTAATATGATGTACTCATTTGTATCACTCCACGTTCATGGTACTTGTTATTATGTACTCTTAAAATATTACTAATCTCCCGCCCATAAGTGTACGTGTGTTAAGACAATAATGTCCTCACCACTAACACTGGGACCCACCACCTGCTATACTTGCGACTGATAATTTTGTGACAGTTTGTACTTTAAAACATTAAATTATTAACAAAATATAAAACAAAAAATCCAACCGGTTAACAAAACCTTCAACAACCAGTTTCAACACAATTAAAAAATCAATAAAGCACGTGGGACCCACTCGTGCCGTACAACAGAATACATTTCGTTTTCTTCCCGAACGGGACAAAATCATTATCATATATATATATATATATATCTTCTATATAATAAGTGTGTAGATAATGAAAATTCTTAGTTTTAACGGTTTTTTATTTTTTTCCGTTAACTTTAACGGAATATTTTTATATTTAAGAGTAGATTGTAAACATGACTTAAATTTAAATCAAATTAAATACAAAAATAAATAAATAATCAAACAATTTAAAATAGGATATTTTTTTAGATATTTTACAATAAAAATTATTTAAAAATAATAAAACCATACGTTTTATAACTTAAATAAAATTGAATTAAATTTAAACTTCACTTATTAGAATAATATCATATTAAATATATAACATAATATAATCTACTATTAACTAGAAACAATTTTTTTTTTTTAAAATAGCAACATATTTAAATTTAAAATTTATGTATAATATTAATATTATATTAAACATATAATATATAATCTCTTGTTTTCACTATCAAATTAAAAAACTAGAACAAACATAAACTTAAATAAAATAGAATATTTTTAATATTAATTAATTAATATTATAGAACTATAATATATATTTTTCATAATAAATAAATTAATTAATTGAAATAGAATATTTTAAAGATATTTTATGATAATTTAAATAATTAAATCATATTTATTTAAAAATAATAAAGTCATACATATCATTTTTTTATCTTATAAATTTGTGTGATAGTTTATTTTCTATCAAGTAATTGAAGCTCTCTTTTCTTCATCAAATTCACCAAAAGACATTGCGAGATACATTAAATTAAAAATAGTAGAAGCATGTATACTACTCTACACTATGATTTTTTTCTATTCTTATTTTATTAATTTATTTTTAAATATTATTGTAATTTATATATATGTCATGTAGTCATGTAAATATATATATTTATGTCAATGTTGTGTTTAGATATCATATACGTAGATATTATTGATATAAATATTTATATATACTATAGAACTATAATTCATTCTATTATATATTTAAGAAAAAAAAAGTGAACTGGTTTTTATTATAATTATAGATAATATTTTGCCCTAATTTTTTAAAATATTTATGTCATACATTATATTAAGGGCACTTCTAAAGTCCCGCAGTTTCATTGGGAGGACTTAGTCCTTCACTAAATGTGAGTTGTTGGATTTTGTGCACTTTTTGTGTTTAACGGTTTGATTTAATCTGAAGGCTTTGGGTGTGCAAAAATACTTAAATACCCATATGTGTACCCTTTAACCGGCTAATACATATACCAATATGCCCAATATTCATTCAAAATAAAAAGCTCATGCAAAAATTAACTACTAAATGGTAATGTGGTGTATCATTCAATAATTAATACATTTTAAAAAAATTATTATCAAGATTAAAAACTTGCCACCACATTATATTCATTTCTTATACCGCATAAAAAAAATAAAACAGCTTCAGTTTTTGTTACGTTATTTTATTATATATTTGTCTAAGTCAATTATAATAGTTACTTAGTAGCATTCAAATAGTTACGTGTCCACAATCGTAAATAAGTCCTCACTCTTACCTAAATTTACTATAAAACTCTTAACTGTATTATTTATTAGACCTAAAATTACGCTTCTACCCCCACTTATTTAAACAGTGCCAACTAAAAAAATACAATCGGTCATACAACCGGTTATACCAAGTCAAAATACTAAAAAGTCAACATTTTAATACCAATATAAATTTGATACTTGACAAAAATCTGAGCCCCACATGAAGGACTCAGTCATGTGAGGGACGCCAGAATTCTCCTTATATTAAACATATTTTATTTATTTAAAATTTATATGATAATTAAAAATAAATACATATGTTTGAATAAACATATTTATAAAAATATGTATATCATGTTATTTTTACTTAGGATATATAATATAGGATAGTGCGACGAAGCAATCGCCTAACCAATCAATCACGCAAGAAATTTTTCCGACAATCGTCTGATCTCCAAATATCAATCATAACTCTCCTTAATAAGCTTTGAATATAGGTAGCGAAAGACCGTAAATATGCAATCATGTCTTGAAGAAAAAAATAATTGGGCAGGTCCTTTCTAAAATATGTATGTATAAATTATAGAAGATTATATTATAAGGGCTTTAAAAAGAGCTCTATTGATAGAATTTTTGTGTATTTATAAGCCGTGATCAGTTTTTCGTTTAATTTTTTTTTTCATGATTGTGTATTTTGTAATTATTTAGAGTATCATGCAAATTTTAAGAAAATTCCGAATAATTTATAGTGTTGAAAACTATGTTCAAAATAGGTTATTGCATGGGTGACTAATTAATTTTCTTATGTGTGTGGAAAATAACATATTCAAACCTAATTTTTAGCACTGTAAATTATTAAAAAAATTCTAAATAACTTCATGTTGACCGCGTTTTTGGCCAACGATGTGAGAATGTCAAAAACGATAAAGCCTTTAAGAGAAGAAAAAAAACGACACAGACGATTTTGAAAAGAAAGTAAATAACACACAATTTTTATAGTGGTTCAGTACAGATTACAAGAATACAAGAATTCTTCATATACAAGCACTTTCTCTCTCTAAAAAATTCAGACCCAAAATTTCTCCCAAAAAGTCTCCAAAGAAGCCCCATTTTCTAATCCCATAAGCCATGTAGTTACAGGCTTAGGATCATACATCTCCTATCCCCTAGAATCGGGATATTTTATTATATTTATGACATTTAAATTACAAAAATATTCAAAATGTAACAGAACACCAAATTTGTGGGAAGAATGAGAGATTCTCGCGTATGCCAAGACCGATTCTTGTTGAAGCCGTTTCTGGGAATCTTGACGTAGTCTGTTCTACCTGGTTGATGAATATCACCTTCTGGTCGGTCATACCTCTACTAGGCAGTCATGCACTGTAGAGTCCAAGAACTTTACTTAGCTAATTATTTAGTAGTATTATAGTATGTATAGTATTATCTTTGTTACTGTGGATTTTTGGTTCAGACCGGGAATTATTTGGACACTCATAGTAGTACTTGTAGATTTTCTAAGTTTAACCTATAGTTTAAGAATATTAATTTTAACCTAAGGTTTGATTAATATGACTGATATTGATGATGATATTTATTATATTATAAGGTTTAGATAAACCCAATAAGATAGTAACACTTGTCTTATGTATGATTATTAAGAAATTATTATTTTAATGATAAAATAAGAGAAATATAAGATTTAGTATTCACCAAAATCTGATAGGAGCATGATAATTGTCACAATTTTATTTATTTGTGAATTAGGTTGTAAATAGATTTTTCGTAACTTTAGGGTACTGTAACTTCCGACCTGTTTTTGACCCAGTTATATTAGGAATTTCGAAAAATACTATTTCTTAAAAGTTATAGATAATTTAATGAGATTTCTAACGGTATAAAGAGAGTCCAAATTGGAGTTCTACAGCGTCAGATATGTTGATTTTACTGAAGGGGAGTTTAGAGTTACGAGATTTAGGGAATTAGAAGTTAGGATTCTATTTGTTTTTATTATTTTAAAAATCAAGCTTTGAATCCTTAAATCTCTCTGAAAAATTTGAACAATTCCTAAGCCTTTAGCTGAAGGATATTCAAATATTTTCAATTAAATTTATTATTTTTATTCAAAGCTAAAAAGAAGATTTTTATTCCTAGAACTCTATAAATAGGACCTAGTACCCAGCCATTATTCACCTTTTACTCTAAGTTCAGAGGCTGCAAGATTGCCAGGAGAGTGTGAGAGTTAAACACCTGGGTTGGGGAATCATAAGCTTGATCATCATAAGCTTATCAAACACTTTGGAAGTAAGGTTTTATGGTATTTCGGTTTGAGGTGTAGATTGGTCTTACAAGTCTTTGAGGTAAACCCGAAACTCTTTTTCATTTGTTTCATGTTATTTTCTTTCTCAAAGTCTTCTACTCAGTCCCCTAACCTCATTCTTATTTTGGTTAGGGAATCCAAGTTCTTAAGCACATAAGTTGTGGTAAGCATATTTCTCAATGGTTTAGTCTTCCTATTCATTTTCATTTCTTCTTCTTAAGACTCACTTTTTCTCATATGGTTTAGGAGTGTTCCAATAGTCCCAACTCAGTCCATCATATCCCGGTAACTTTGGTAAGAAAAATAGGATAGAATCTATATGTGTATTGCTTATGTTATCTTATGTTTTATGTTATGAAATATGATATGTTATGAATATGTTATGAATGTGTATGTTTGTAGGCTTGGGCTTAAGCCCTATTTGACTAACAAGACCCCAAAAAGATTATGGGCATATGCCTACTTAGCTAGTAGGACCCCACTAATCTCATGGGCATAAGCTTGTTTAGTCTATGGGACCCCAAGTAATAATGGCCATTATAATAAGTGTATGTATTAAGTGTTATGATATGTCTTTACGGTTATTATGAAATTTATGTTTATGACTATGTGTTAGATTTTCCTTGCTGGGCATTAGGCTCATTCCTTTTTGTTTTATGTGTAGGAAAATAGCTTTAGAGGCAGTAAGATTCGTGACGCTTAGAGGATGTGTATCGATGGTGAATGGAGTCAAGGGGCCGAGCGTTATTCGATTCGAGGATGTAGTCTCATTTTACCTCTTTATGGTTTTATATGTATTTTCCGCATTTCTTATGTAATTCTTTTCATTTAAATCATGTTTTTGTTTTTAAAGACAATGGGATCCCATATCCTTCTTAGTATTCTATTTTGTAAGTAACTCTTATTTTCACAAGTTACTCAATAAAATTATGGTATTTCCGCAAAATTGTAAGTTTTATGTATAGTTTCGTTAATGGTCCAAATAGTCTAGATTAGTGGGTCACTACAGTTGGTATCAAAGCAACGGTTCCTTCGCATGAAGTTCTCCTCGATACACATACTCAAAGCTTTGAATCTAACCGCCAATGTAAGTGTTTATGTTTTAGTTGTTTTGATTATGTGTTTAGTTAACATTTTAGCCCTTATGTTTTCAGTTAATAATATTTGTAAATTAGTTTATTTTTCGTTATTTATTTTATTTATTATCTTTGCATGTATGATTGTTTTTAGTGAAAACTTTTTTTTGCAAATAAATACAATTGTTATTTTTGAATGACATGTATGAGTTTAATTTTTTTCTACAATCATAATAAATAATAAATTTAATAAATAATGACCAAGTTCGGTGAGGGTGGATACAAATCAATGGAACGGGTTCTATATTAAGAGTTTAGGGGGCCATAGTAGTGGGAACTATTTTACTGATCCCAGCCCTCCCTCAATATGGTTAACCTTGGAACAACAACGAGTTTCGAGCCTGAGAATTTAGTCATATAGGATGATTAGAAACAGACTTAGTAAATTATAAAGATGGCTTATTTTTCTAAGTTTAGAAATAGACCTTAATCATAAAGAAGGCTTACATAATTTAAATATAAGAAATCATAATTAATAGGTCCGAGATATGTTTGTTTTAGAATAAGTTTTGCGTTAGAGCCTATTAGGGTAAGTTCTAACATGTTCTCGACTGTTAGAACTTTTGGTGAAGATGTCGCTCCAAAGATCTGCACGCACCAATGGAAACGCCTCCAACGATGTTCCAGCAACCAATGAAGCCCTCCAGTTCGCCGAAGGGGAGTGCATACTACTGCCCGCCGCAACGCACCGGCACCACCAGCTGACAACACCGCAGAGATCGCCAGACTGCGACAGCAAGTCGAGGAACTTTTGCAGCAACAACGCCAACAGGCTCAAACTCAGCCTCAGCCTCCGCCGCAGCCCCAACAAATGGCCCCAGCACCCCAACAAGTTGGTCCTTATGGAGGATGGCCAATGACGAATTACGCGCCTTATCCAGTACCGAACATGGAGCCAGTGTACGAGAGGTTCCGCAAGCAGCACGCTCCAAACTTCGAAGGGACTACAGACCCCTTTGAGGCAGAAGAGTGGCTAAGGAATGTGGAGTCGATTCTGACGCATATGAATCTCAGCAATGCGGACCGCATATCCTGCATCTCGTCTTTACTCAAGAAGGATGCCAGGATATGGTGGGACTTGGTCCAGCAATCTCATGATACGACCACCATGACATGGACTCGATTTGTGGAGCTCTTCCACAAGAAGTACTACAATTCGGCTGTACTCGCTACGAGGGTTGAGGAGTTCGCCAACTTGAAGCAAGGTACTTTAACAGTGGCAGAATATGCTCGCCAGTTCGACCGCTTAGCAAAGTTTGCATCGGAAATGGTTCCAACTGATTTTCTGAGGGTGAACAAGATTGTTAGAGGACTTCGCCCGAAGATCGAGATGGGGGTTAAGCTAGCAAACCCGGGAAATACTACATATGCCGACGTTCTTGAGACGACAATCGAAGTAGAAAGGTTGCATGCCAATGTAAGCAAAGAAGAAGCTAGCAAGCCGGAACCTAGACAGCAGAGCCAACCTCAGGCCAATCGGAGCAACAACCATAATGGCAACAATCAGTCTAGCAATAGCGGCAACAATCAGTCCAACAACAACGGTAACGGCTAGAAAAGACGGCATCCTGATAACAAGAAGTTCGACAGCGATAAAAGGGCACGTGCAAATAATGGGGGAAATAGGCCGGGCTACGTGGAATACCTGCCATGTTCTAAGTGTCAGAAGAAGCATCCTAGAGAATGTCACGCCAACACCAAGGAGTGTTTCAATTGTGGTCAAGAGGGGCATCGCAAGAAAGAATGTCCTCAGCAAAAAACCAGAAGGAAAGAAGGACAAAAAGATGGTTCCTGCTCGGGTTTTTGCTTTAACTCAAGGAGAGGCGGATGCTAGCAACAAGGTGGTCACAGGTCAGGTTTTCATCCTCAATAATTTATGTCATGTATTATTTGATTCAGGAGCCACTCATTCGTATATTTCGTTAGGAATGATAGATAAACTAGACAAACCTAGTGAAAGATTTAGAACTAGGTTTGTAACCGAGTTGCCTTCGGGCAAAGTAGTTCTATCATCACGAATTGTACGAGGCGTACCAATCAAGATTGAGGACAAGGAACTAGAAGGAGACCTGATAGAACTGGTGATCAAAGACTTCGACGTCATACTAAGCATGGATTGGCTAGCACGGCATGGCGCAACAATCGACTGTAGACGCAAGAAGGTGACATTCGATACTCCTGACGGCCAGAAACTATGTTTCATGGGACAAGCTTCAGGACTACGCACCCCGTTAGTGTCATCTCTCAAAGCTCAGAGAATGATGGAGAAAGGATGCCAAGCGTTCTTAGCCAGCATCGCGAATGTGGAGAAGGAGACATCACTTAAGGTTGGAGATGTTCGGGTTATACACGAATTTCCAGAAGTTTTTCCCGATGACTTGCCGGGATTGCCACCAAATTGAGAAATAGACTTCACGATAGAATTAGTACCGGGCACCGAGCCTATCTCTAAGGCACCATACCGGATAGCACCTACGGAACTGAAGGAGTTAAAGACACAACTACAAGAACTCTTAGACTTGGGTTTTATTAGGCCAAGCCATTCACCATGGGGAGCTCCGGTACTATTCGTGAAGAAGAAGGACGGAAGTATGCGAATGTGCATAGACTACCGTGAGTTGAATAAAGTAACAATTAAGAACAAATACCCGCTACCTCGGATTGATGATTTGTTTTATCAACTCCGAGGCGCGACTGTATTCTCTAAGAACGATCTATGGTCCGGGTATCATCAGCTCAAGGTAAAGGGAGAAGATATTCCTAAGACAGCCTTTAGGACTCGTTATGGACATTACGAGTTCTTGGTTATGTCTTTTGGTCTTACTAACGCGCCAGCCGCGTTTATGGACTTAATGAATAGGGTCTTCAAAGACTATTTGGATAAATTCGTCGTTGTGTTCATCGACGACATTTTAATTTACTCCAAAAACGAAATAGAGCACGAGGAACACTTAAGGTTGATTTTGACGCGATTGAAGGAGCATAAACTTTACGCCAAGTTCAAGAAATGCGAATTTTGGCTTTCGCAAGTGGCGTTCCTCAGGCACATCATATCAAAAGACGGAGTTGCAGTAGATCCATCAAAGGTAGAGGCCGTGAAGGATTGGCCTAGACCAAAGAACGCGTCAGAAGTAAGAAGCTTCTTAGGGCTAGCAGGTTATTATAGAAAGTTTGTAGAGGGCTTTTCTAAGATAGCCACTCCACTCACCAACCTGACCCGGAAGCAACAAAATTTTAACTGGAACGATAAGTGTGAAGAAAGCTTCCAGTTGCTTAAGGATAAGCTTTGCTCTCAACACCAGTACTTAGTGTCCCAACACCCAACGACAAGTTTGTTGTCTACTGTGATGCATCAAAGCTAGGATTGGGATGCATGCTGATGCAAAACGACAAAGTGATAGCCTATGCCTCACGTCAGTTAAAGGAGTATGAGCAACGCTATCCAACTCACGATATGGAGTTGGCAGCGGTGGTCTTTGCGTTAAAAATCTGGCGCCATTATCTTTACGGAGAACGGTGCGAGATTTACACGGACCAAGAACGTTTAAAATACTTCTTTACGCAGAAGGAGCTCAACATGAAGCAGCGCAGGTGGTTAGAGTTAGTAAAGGATTACGAATGCGAAATCCTATACCACCCAGGAAAAGCAAATGTAGTTGCTGATGCACTCAGCCGGAAAAGCTATGGGAATTTAGCAGCCTTATCCAGAATTGAAAAGCCGCTACAGCAGGAGCTTATCAATGCCGGAATAGACGTGATTGTAGGCAAGCTCGCTAACTTGTCTATCCAATCGAATCTGCTAGAGGACATACGAATTGGTCAGGGACATGACGACACACTAGCAGCACACATGGATGTAGTCAGAGAAGGCAAGACTACAGATTTCTCAATATCCAGTCAAGGTTTATTGAGATATAAGGATCGGTTATGCGTGCCAGACGATCAAAGTATTAAGAAGACGATACTAGAAGAAGTGCACAATACCCCGTACTCAGTTCACCCAGGGTCTACCAAGATGACTCATGACATCAAGGCAGTCTATTGGTGGCCAGGGATGAAGAAGGAGATAGCAGAGTATGTATCTAAGTGTCTTGTATGCCAGCAAGTGAAGGCGGAGCATCAGCGGCCTGCAGGATTATTGCAACCGCTTAGCATACCGGAATGGAAGTGGGACGATATAGCCATGGACTTCGTGACGGGTCTGCCAAAGACAAATAAGTAGCATGATTCCGCTTGGATAGTCATAGATAGACTAACCAAGTCGGCTCATTTTCTGCTTGTTAAGACTTCATATACGGCAGACCAATACACAGACATCTACATCCAAGAGATTATACGATTGCATGGAATCCCCAAGACAATAGTGTCAGATAGAGGATCAGTATTTACGTCAAGATTTTGGAGAAGCTTACAGCACGCTATGGGTACTAAGTTAAGCCTTAGTATAGCTTTCCATCCTCAGACAGATGGGCAGTCTGACCGTACGATTCAGATCTTAGAGGATATGTTACTCGCATGTGTACTTGATTTCGGAGGATCATGGATCAAGTACTTACCACTGATTGAGTTCTCGTACAACAACAGCTACCAGTCGACAATCGGAATGGCACCTTATGAGTTGCTATATGGAAGAAGGTGCCGATCACCGTAGCACTGGGACGAGGTAGGAGAAAGGCAGCTTCTAGGGCCCGAAGCTGTTAGACAAGCACAAGAAGCAGTAGCGCTTATTAGACAGCGTATGCTTGCTACTCAAAGTCATCAGAAAAGCTATGCGAATGCCAAGCGACGCGATTTGGAGTTCCAAGTTGGGAATCAAGTCTTCCTGAAGATATCTCCTATGAAGGGCGTCAAGCGGTTCGGGAAGAAATGCAAGCTCAGTCCCCGATTCATAGGTCCTTTTGAGATATTGGACAAAGTGGGACCAGTTGCGTATAGACTAGCCCTACCACCAACACTAGCCAATAGTCACAACGTCTTCCACATTTCGATGCTACGCAAGTATGTATCAGACCCATCTCATGTCCTCAAGTACGATACCATAGCACTCCAGAAAGACTTAAGTTACGAGGAACGACCGGTTAGACACCTAGATAGAGGGATGAAGCAGTTACGGTCCAAGAGCTTTCCTATAGTCAAAGTCCTATGGAGCAATAGTTCTGAACGTGAGGCAACGTGGGAGTTGGAGGAGGACATGCAGAGCCGGTATCCGGAGTTATTTTGTAAGTAAATTTCGAGGACGAAATTCTTTTTAGTAGAGGAGAATTGTAGAGTCCAAGAACTTTACTTAGCTAATTATTTAGTAGTATTATAGTATGTATAGTATTATCTTTGTTACTGTGGATTTTTGGTTCAGACCAGGAATTATTTGGACACTCATAGTAGTACTTGTAGATTTTCTAAGTTTAACCTATAGTTTAAGAATATTAATTTTAACCTAAGGTTTGATTAATATGACTGATATTGATGATGATATTTATTATATTATAAGGTTTAGATAAACCCAATAAGATAGTAACACTTGTCTTATGTATGATTATTAAGGAATTATTATTTTAATGATAAAATAAGAGAAATATAAGACTTAGTATTCACCAAAATCTGATAGGAGCATGATAATTGTCACAATTTTATTTATTTGTGAATTAGGTTGTAAATAGATTTTTCGTAACTTTAGGGTACTGTAACTTCCAACCTATTTTTGACCCAGTTATATTAAGAATTTCGAAAAATAGTATTTCTTAAAAGTTGTAGATAATTTAATGGGCTTTCTAACGGTATAAAGATAGTACAAATTGGAGTTCTACAGCGTCAGATATGTTGATTTTACTGAAGGGGAGTTTAGAGTTACGAGATTTAGGGAGTTAGAAGTTAGGATTCTATTTGTTTTTATTATTTTAAAAATCAAGCTTTGAATCCTTAAATCTCTCTGAAAAATTTGAACAATTCCTAAGCCTTTAGCTGAAGGATATTCAAATATTTTCAATTAAATTTATTATTTTTATTCAAAGCTACAAAGAAGATTTTTATTCCTAGAACTCTATAAATAGGACCTAGTACCCAGCCATTATTCACCTTTTACTCTAAGTTCAGAGGTTGCAAGATTGCTAGGAGAGTGTGAGAGTTAAACACCTGGGTTGGGGAATCATAAGCTTGATCATCATAAGCTTGATCATCATAAGCTTATCAAACACTTTGGGAAGTAAGGTTTTATGGTATTTCGGTTTGAGGTGTAGATGTTAGAAAAAACTTATACAGGATCTTTATTTATTTTCATGTATATCTAATATTAAACAAATTAATACGAGATAGCCTAAAACATATTTCTAAAATTGAATTCAAAGAGAAACAAAAATAGAATACTTACAGTATACGCAGCGGAATTAAGAGTCCTTCCTTTAGTTTCTCTAACTCTTGTATCCTCTCTGTCGCAGAGTATTATCAAGAAACTGAACCGATCTTCTATTTTCTTCACGATCTTCCAATGTATCCTTAGAACCACCTAGAATAGTGTGGGCAATTCTCAACACATGAGATAGATATAGAGAGAAGAAGAGAAAATACAAAGAGGCTTAGAAAATGACTTGTGTTTAGAGAGAATATAAAACTATCAGAAAATCTGACTTATAAAAAACCCTTGTTTTGACTTCTCTATAAGCACTCTTTTATAGACTCAATTAGGCCATTTAATTTAATTAAAAAATCAATAAAATAACAGCCATTTTGAAGCCCTAGGTCAAAATTATCATGGGCTATAGGCCCGTGAAATTTCCCATTTGATTATAAGTCCATTGGACTTAAAATCAAGGCCTGTATTATTTTCTATTGATTTAATTAATTAAATAATTATTTAAATCCTTTATCAAATTAATTATTTATAATTTGAACCTTGATTTAAACTTATTTATTAATTTAGATACCAATTTATCTTAATTAATAAATCTGCCATAATTTCTCTTTTCTTCTCAAAATTACACAACTCTGTGAAACTATCCAAAATTGACCTGGTCAACTTTGATAATTCTAATTGATGATTAAATCAATTAATTGAGACTATCTAGATGATTTTATCCAAGGTACAATGGGGACCATGGGCCTATGAAATCAAGCTCCAATAAGTTATCATAAATTTAACAAATAAATTTACTAACTTATTAATTCCTCGTGACTCCACTGTAGACTTGGAATTGCACTCTTGAATTCATAGAACGCTCTATAACAAATATAGATACGCTATTAATTATCCATTGTTACAACCATAATTGTCACTCAATCCTCTATAGACGGTCTACAATGAGATAGGACTAAAATACCGTTTTACCCCTTATTGTATTTTATCCTTAAAACACTTAGTTCCTTGTAAATGATATTTCAGTAAACTAATTTAATTACTGAAATGAGATCTCTATCATTTAACACCTTGAACCAAACTAAAAGGAAACCATCGTTTTACTTCTTCATCAGAAGCTATAGATGTTCATATCTATGATTAACACTCCCACTCAATTATACTACCGAGTTCCCAAGATGTAAGTATGGGCTAGTCCGTAGGGTAAGCTGGTAACGAACAAGTCAAAGAACTCAAATAATACAATCAGTTAGAATACTAACCACTCAGAATTGACATTGAATTGACCTATGGTCAACTATATGATATGACTAGAATAGATAATAACGGTATGTTTACTTATCTTATCAACTGTCAATATCGGTCATGTCCGATGTAACAAATACATCCGATCTTATCTACTTTGCTAATGTTCTGGAAAGAACATAACACTGTAATGTGTAAGTAGATCATATCGTAGATTGGCAAGTCAGTGTAAATCCGGTGCACTGACTAATCTTAGGACTAACTTATTTTTGAACATATAATCATATTTATATTCCACTGTGATTACGTCACTATAAATAAGATTAGCTATATGCTCGGGATTTAATAGAAGTTTATATTAAATAAATGATCATGAAAATAAAACATGTGAGCAAAGTGATTGACAAAGTCAAAAAATGATTTCTATTCTTTTATTGATAATAAAATGAGATTACAAAGAATTTAGGTTTTAATTAGGGCATAAAACCCCAACAAACTCCCACTTGCACTAATTGAAACTAATGCCTTAATTCTACTAATCCCATCTCCTTGATATGCTTATCAAATGTAGCTTCTGGTAGTGTCTTTGTAAACGGATCCGCAAGATAGTCTTCAATTGCAATCTTCATAACCTTCACATCTCCCCTGCCCACATATTCTCGAATAATGTGATACTTCCTTTCTATATGCTTACTCCTCTTGTGACTTCGAGGTTCTTTTGAGTTGGCTATCGCTCCTGTATTGTCACAAAACAACACAAGCGGTTTATCCATTTCTGGAATAACACCAAGATCCGAATAGAACTTCTTTAGCCAGACTATTTCCTTAGCTGCTTCTGACGCGGCTATGTACTCAGCCTCCATGGTGGAATATGAGATTGCAGACTGCTTTACGCTTCTCCAAATCACAGCTCCACCCCCAAGAGTAAACACCATTCCAGAAGTAGACTTCCTGTCATCGACATCAGTCTGAAAATCTGAATCGGTGTAGCCTACAGGTTTTAGAACACCACCCTTGTAGACTAACATATAATCCCTAGTCCGTCTCAAATACTTCAGGATATGCTTAACTGCTATCCAATGTTCCGGTCCTGGGTTTGACTGATACCTGCTCACTACTCCCACTGCATAGCAGATATCTGGTCTAGTACACAACATGGCATACATCAGACTTCCAACTGCAGATGCGTAAGGAACTTTTCTCATTGCATCTTCCTCTTCAGGAGTCTGGGGAGACTGCTTCTTTGAAAGATGAATTCCATGGCGGGACGGTAGACGCCCTTTCTTGGAATTTGTCATTGAGAAACGTTCAAGCACTTTATCTGTGTAAGCTGCTTGAGATAGAGCTAAGAGTCTGTTCTTTCTATCCCTGATGATCTAGATACCTAGAACATAACTTGCTTCACCCAAATCCTTCATCTGGAATTGAGTGCTCAGCCAATTCTTCACATCTGATAATTTCTTAACATTGTTTCCAATGAGTAAGATATCATCTACATAAAGAACCAGGAATACCACTATTTGATTTGCCTTCAGTTGGTCAACACAGGGCTCATCAATATTTTGTTCAAAGCCATAGGTTTTGATTATTTCATCAAACCTAAGATTCCAGGAACGAGAAGCTTGCTTAAGTCCATAGATGGACCTATTTAACTTACAAACTTTTCCTTCTTGTCCAGATACTTTAAATCCTTCTGGCTGATCCATATAAATGACCTCGTCAAGCTTTCCATTAAGAAAAGCTGTCTTGACGTCCATTTGCCAAATCTCATAGTCGAGAGCGGCTGCTATGGATAGGAGGATGCGAATGGATTTGAGCATGGCTACCGGACTAAAAGTTTCCTCATAGTCCACGCCTTCTCTTTGGGTATAACCCTTTGCCACTAATCGAGCTTTATAAGTCTCGATATTTCCATCAACACCTCGTTTCTTCTTGTAGATCCACTTGCACCCAATGGCCCTAAAGTCACTAGGTGCTTCCACAAGATCCCAGACGGAATTTGAGTACATAGACTCCATTTCCTGTTTCATGGCTTCAAGCCATAGTTCCTTTTCAGGGCTAGCCATTGCCTGTTTGAAAGACAATGGATCATCATCACTAGTGTCACCAACAACCATATTGGTTTCACCATCCAAACCATAGCGAACTGGGTTTCTAGAAACCCTCCCACTACGACGAGGCTCCGTGACTGTTTGCTCAGGAACAGTGGTACTTTCTTCATTTAAATCGACTTGCGTCGATTGTACATGAAGAGTGGGAATTTCATCATCAACACGCGTTGATGACGATGGAACATTGGTTGGAGTCAATTATTTAACCATCTCCTCTAAAACTACTTTGCTGCGAGGTTTAAAGTTCTGGACATAGTCATTTTCTAGAAAAGTAGCATTTGTAGAAGTAAACACTTTCTTTTCTGAATGACTGTAGAAAAATCCACCCCGAGTACCTTTAGGATAGCCAACAAACATGCAAACTTCAGTTCGCGGTTCTAGCTTTCCCTCCTTTTTCCTCAGGACGTGAGCGGGACACCCCCAAATTCTATAATGGCATAAACTAGGTTCACGACCATTCCAGCGTTCTAAAGGTGTTTTGGGGATTGATTTTGACGGCACGACATTGAGAATGTCATTTGCGGTTTCAATTGCATGTCCCCAGAACGAAGTTGGTAGAGTTGAGTAACTAAGCATGCATCTAACCATTTCCAATAAAGTTCTGTTTCGGCGTTCCGCTACACCATTTTGTTGCGGAGTACCTGGGGCAGTAAGTTGTGATAAAATCCCAAGTTCAGTTAAATGATCTTGGAACTGCATATCCAAATATTCTCCACCCCTATCAGATCGCAAGATCTTTAACCTTTTACCTAATTGGTTCTGAGCCATTGCTAGGAATTCCTGAAACTTTGAAAATGTTTCTGATTTCCTATGCATTAGGTAAAGACATGAGTATCTAGAGTAATCATCAATGAAAGTGACGAAATACTCAAAACCACCCTTGGCTTGTATATTCAAAGGTCCACAAACATCTGAATGCACAAGACCAAGTGGTTCTTTGGCCCTATCACCCTTTGCAGAGAATGGACACTTGGTCAGTTTTCCTTCTAGACAAGATTCACAGACAGGTAATTCACCTAAGGTGAGTTCCCTCAAAGGTCCGTCCTTTGTAAGTCTTTGAATCCTATCATAGCCAATGTGACCTAGTCTCAAGTGCCATAAATACGTCATATTATTGTTATCGGTCTTTTGACGTTTATTGGTCCTAGGTTTAGCTACTTTGAATAAATCATTGTTAAGAGCGAGGGGTTCGTTAGGTCGCAGAATATAAAGCCCATTTTCCAAACATGCAATACACAATTGTGATCCATTGAAAGAAATAGATATATTAAAACTTGTGAAAGTCATAACAAATCGTTCTAATTGCAACATGGAAACTGAAATTAAATTTCTACTAAAATCCGGAATAAAAAATACATCTTTTAAAATTAAAAATTTATTTCCGAACTTTAGACGAGCTCTTCCTCTAGCTTGGACCGCAATGAACGCTCCGTTCCCAACTCTAAGCTTTAAGCTG
Source organism: Humulus lupulus (assembly GCF_963169125.1). Classification (NCBI taxonomy): domain Eukaryota; kingdom Viridiplantae; phylum Streptophyta; class Magnoliopsida; order Rosales; family Cannabaceae; genus Humulus; species Humulus lupulus. The sequence goes on along the minus strand of NC_084794.1, from coordinate 74,102,956 downwards.
CCTTCGTTCACTTTCTCCCACGATTCAAGAAGCTGTAAAGAGTTACAAACATGGTTAGTAGATCCAGAATCAATAATCCAAATGGAGTTATCATTCTCTAAAACACATGTGTTCCAAGATAAATGAACTATAATCATTACCTTTGTTTTTAGCTGCTAGAAACTTGGGGCAATCTTGTTTCCAATGCCCCTTCTCTTTGCAGTGAAAACATTTATCTTTACCTTTCTTGTTTTTCATGTTCTTCCCCTTAGGTGTCTGTGCACGTGGTTGTGCACTCGTCTTTGCAGCCTTTGCAGGCTTGGGGTTGTTTATTTGTCCACCTTTCCTCTTGTTTCCAGATTTCGAAGACGAAACTTGGTTAGCTTCAGCCTTAGCTAGATGAGCAGCAACATCGGTGGTCTTATTTTCACCTCCTTTACTAGGTCCACCCATGATAGGTTCAATAATCTGAAGCTCGTTCATGAGTTGCGTCAGACCATAGTTGAGTTGATCACGAACGTGCAGACACGGTGCCATCCGAGAATTCACGGTTCCATCACGTTCGTGTGGAGACGGTGTTATCCAAGCATTTACGATGCTATCAAGAACGTGCGGAGACGATGCTCGTTCTAGGGATTCCTCAATCATGACGAACTCGGAGTTGTCACCAATCAACTTTATGTTGATATTTTGCTTCCAATTATGGAAGTTTTCTCCGGTGAGTTTCTCCATCGAAAGTTGAGAAAGGATGGGAGTAGACACTACTTAACTTAAAACTAAAAATTATCAATAAAGTAGAAATCAATCACATTTGCTCAATAAAACTTCTAATCACACAAATTTCAAGAAATAGCACAACATATACCAAAAATATGTAAGATATGAGAAAAAAATACCAAAAACAATCATATCTCTATTTCTTTAGGTTTTTAACTAATCTATGATATCCTTGTCCCGGTTGGCGAGAGTCAAAAATACCACTAGTTAAATAGAGTTGTAAACTCATTTAATAATGGACACCATTATTAACAACCTATTATTCAATCAAAATAAGAAAACAAAATCTCTTATTTTATGAGCTAGACCCACAGTTTCGATAATCATAGATGTAGTCCTAGTAGTCACCGTAGGGGTGAGTCTAGTAGAATTTGACCTATAATTATCTATCTTTCGAGATCTAACCTTGTCAAAATAACTAATGAACACCTTCTGTAGGGGGACGAATCAAAGCGCCTCGAGGCCCCATTAAGTTATTGACTATGTTAAACCAACGGTGGAGATCGAATATAAATTCTTAAAATATGCTCATTATAAAATTTAAAAATAGTATTTTTATTATTTATTTTTAGAAAATTAATGACTATGGTTCTCCAAAAAATTGAAAAGATTAAATTTTTAAAACCAAAGTCCTATAATTTCCTATTAATTCTAAAGTATCACATTGAAACAAATTCAATTAATTTAGAATTACTTTGTTGCTAATCAATATTTAGGTTTAACTAATATAATGAACCTATACAATTAAGTCCAACTCAGGTAAATGGATCTTAACAATTGGGCTTGTATGGAGGAGGGCTGGGTCCATTATGTCGTTCCCATTACAAAGGCCTCCAATCTTCCATACAAGGTCCAAAAGAGAGGCATTTAAACCTTCGTTTTATTAATTGTTATTAATTGATTAGACCCACTATTGTCATGCAAAGCAAATGAGCATTCACAAGTGGAATCACCCACAAGAGAGAAATTTAAACTTTTACATTTTCTAATGAGCCCAAATAAAACATATCATTTTATGAATATTTTATTTGGCAAAATACTATATATCTAACAAACATATGGGCCACTATATGCATCTAAGCCCAATTGCAAAAATACCACATATAGTGCAAACAGACATGTTATAATTGGATGGGCCTAATCATGTTACTATATGAGCAATTCTATGAATTTATGCAAAAATACCACAATTTATTTCATTTGCAAAAATACCACAATTAATTATCTAGAATTTATCAAAAAAAATTCAAATTAATTAAATTTTTACAAAAAATAAGTCAATTTAAATGAAATTTATCAACAATTAACAATAGTTAATTTAAATTTCATTTATCAACAATCAACTTGGTTTTAGGTTAATTTGAAAAAAAAAATATTAATTTAATTTAAATAGGATTTATCAACAATTAACCAAAGTTAATTTAAATCCCATTTATTAAAAAAAATATTTTATTAATTGGCTGAAAAACATGATATTTTTCAAAATTTAACCAATTTTAAATTTTAAAATCAATATCTAAACTATTTTCCAAAAATATCTTGTGTTGTTAGAACTATTATCTAATATTTTAACCATTTAAAAAAATAAAATACAAATAGTTATAACAAGCCTAAAATATCTCAAATAGTTAAACAAATTCAAATATCCATAAAAATATCTAACTAACAATATTAAAATTTAAATAATTTAAATATTAAAAACTATAGAATAAAAAGATATTTATATTTTCAAATAAAGATTTAATAAAAATATCAAGAATTTAAATGAAAATATCTTAAATATCTGATATCATAATTCTAATATTTTAATATATTAAAATATTTAAAATTAAGTTGTTAGTCTAATTTTAAATTTGAATTTGATTCTTTGTAGAAAATATCTAATTATTAAAATCAACTAACAAAAATATCTTTATTTTAAAAAATTTAAATGATAAAACAAAAAAGATATTTTTAGTTTTGATTATACATAATAAATTTTCACAATTTTAATTTTATTTATTTTTCAAAAAAAAAAATTAAAAATTGATGAATAGTACCCGTGGCACTGTTCACGGGGGTACTGTTCATCGATGGTGGCTGGTGTGCGCGCGCGCATGGGCAGCCAGGCCAAAAAAAAAAAAATTCAAACCAAAACCATTTTCTAATTAATTTTTACCATGTTTTACACAAAATAAAGCATATATAAAAATTAAGAGCATAGAAAACACAACAAAATAACCTAAAAATTGCTAAAATTCACATAAAATCAATATGTTCATAAAAACATGAAAAACCATCCAATTATTCAAACATATCATATAATCCAATTTTAAACATGTTCATGCATGAAAATAAAAATTACCAAAGTCTCTAAGGCCAGTTGTTAGAAAAAACTTATACAGGATCTTTATTTATTTTCATGTATATATAATATTAAACAAATTAATACGAGATAGCCTAAAACATATTTCTAAAATTGAATTCAAAGAGAAACAAAAATAGAATACTTACAGTATACGCAGCGGAATTAAGAGTCCTTCCTTCAGTTTCTCTAACTCTTTTATCCTCTCTGTCGCAGAGTATTATCAAGAAACTGAACCGATTTTCTATTTTCTTCACGATCTTCCAATGTATCCTTAGAACCACCTAGACTAGTGTGGGAAATTCTCAACACATGAGATAGATATAGAGAGAAGAAGAGAAAATACAAAGAGGCTTAGAAAATGACTTGTGTTTAGAGAGAATATAAAACTATCAGAAAATCTGACTTATAAAAAACCCTTGTTTTGACTTCTCTATAAGCACTCTTTTATAGACTCAATTAGGCCATTTAATTTAATTAAAAAATCAATAAAATAACAGCCATTTTGAAGCCCTAGGTCGAAATTATCATGGGCTATAAGCCCGTGAAATTTCCCATTTGATTATAAGTCCATTGGACTTAAAATCAAGGCCTGTATTATTTTCTATTGATTTAATTAATTAAATAATTATTTAAATCCTTTATCAAATTAATTATTTATAATTTGAACCTTGATTTAAACTTATTTATTAATTTAGATACCAATTTATCTTAATTAATAAATCTGCCATAATTTCTCTTTTCTTCTCAAAATTACACAACTCTGTGAAACTATCCAAAATTGACCTGGTCAACTTTGATAATTCTAATTGATGATTAAATCAATTAATTGAGACTATCTAGATGATTTTATCCAAGGTACAATGGGGACCATGGGCCTATGAAATCAAGCTCCAATAAGTTATCATAAATTTAACAAATAAATTTACTAACTTATTAATTCCTCGTGACTCCACTGTAGACTTGGAATTGCACTCTTGAATTCATAGAACGATCTATAACAAATATAGATACGCTATTAATTATCCATTGTTACAACCATAATTGTCACTCAATCCTCTATAGACGGTCTACAATGAGATAGGACTAAAATACCGTTTTACCCCTCATTGTATTTTATCCTTAAAACACTTAGTTCCTTGTAAATGATATTTCAGTAAACTAATTTAATTACTGAAATGAGATCTCTATCATTTAACACCTTGAACCAAACTAAAAGGAAACCATCATTTCACTTCTTCATCAGAAGCTATAGATGTTCATATCTATGATTAACACTCTCACTCAATTATACTACCGAGTTCCCAAGATGTAAGTATGGGCTAGTCCGTAGGGTAAGCTGGTAACGAACAAGTCAAAGAACTCAAATAATACAATCAGTTAGAATACTAACCACTCAGAATTGACATTGAATTGACCTATGGTCAACTATATGATATGACTAGAATAGATAATAACGGTATGTTTACTTATCTTATCAACTGTCAATATCGGTCATGTCCGATGTAACAAATACATCCGATCTTATCTACTTTGCTAATGTTCTGGAAAGAACATAACACTGTAATGTGTAAGTAGATCATATCGTAGATTGGCAAGTCAGTGTAAATCCGGTGCACTGACTAATCTTAGGACTAACTTATTTTTGAACATATAATCATATTTATATTCCACTGTGATTACGTCACTATAAATAAGATTAGCTATATGCTCGGGATTTAATAGAAGTTTATATTAAATAAATAATCATGAAAATAAAATATGTGAGCAAAGTGATTTCAAAAAATGATTTCTATTCTTTTATTGATAATAAAATGAGATTACAAAGAATTTGGGTTTTAATTAGGGCATAAAACCCCAACAGTAGATTGGTCTTACAAGTCTTTGAGGTAAACCCGAAACTCTTTTTCATTTGTTTCATGTTATTTTCTTTCTCAAAGCCTTCTACTCAGTCCCCTAACTTCATTCTTATTTTGGTTAGGGAATCCAAGTTCTTAAGCACATAAGTTGTGGTAAGCATATTTCTCAATGGTTTAGTCTTCCTATTCATTTTCATTTCTTCTTCTTAAGACTCACTTTTTCTCATATGGTTTAGGAGTGTTCCAAAAGTCTCAACTCAGTCCATCATATCCCGGTAACTTTGGTAAGGAAAATAGGATAGAATCTATATGTGTATTGCTTATGTTATCTTATGTGTTATGTTATGAAATATGATATGTTATGAATATGTTATGAATGTGTATGTTTGTAGGCTTGGGCTTATGCCCTATTTGACTAACAAGACCCCAAAAAGATTATGGGCATATGCCTACTTAGCTAGTAGGACCCCACTAATCTCATGGGCATAAGCTTGTTTAGTCTATGGGACCCCAAGTAATAATGGTCATTATAATAAGTGTATGTATTAAGTGTTATGATATGTCTTTACGGTTATTATGAAATTTACGTTTATGACTATGTGTTAGATTTTTCTTGCTGGGCATTAGGCTCATTCCTTTTTGTTTTATGTGTAGGAAAATAGCTTTAGAGGCGGTAAGATTCGTGACGCTTAGAGGATGTATATCGATGGTGAATGGAGTCAAGGGGCCGAGCGTTATTCGATTCGAGGATGTAGTCTCATTTTACCTCTTTATGGTTTTATATGTATTTTCCGCATTTCTTATGTAATTCTTTTCATTTAAATCATGTTTTTGTTTTTAAAGACAATGGGATCCCTTATCCTTCTTAGTATTCTATTTTGTAAGTAACTCTTATTTTCACAAGTTACTCAATAAAATTATTTTCACAAGTTCGGACAAAGTCATGCCTGGGCAGGCAAGGTCACTCCTGGGCAGACAACAAGGTCATTCCTGGGCAAACAAGTCACTCCTGGTTGGTCATGACACTTCTCAAGCGAGTCAAAATTCTTCAATGGCCTACTCGGCTACTTCTAAGCCAGATCACTTTATCACAACTCTGAGGAGCCAATATATTTATTGACTTATTAATGTGTCTTTTACGGACTATGTACTGCCACTTGTCACCTCTATTGCCACGTCATCGATCTCCAATTTTTGGGGATAACACTTCAAAATACATTATTATAAAAAAAAACCGTACAAAATATTATTTATAAATTAAGAATACAAAAGTAAGGCTATTTTTGAAGCCATACAATAGAATTTCCTTATAAATTATAATTTCTAGCTGTAGTATAAATATTTATTACCATGCTAGAAGCTATATATTAACAGTTTTGTAGCCTAGTCTCTGTTTTTTTTTTAAATAGGCTAGTTTGTTTTAATTATTTATTAATCCCAATCATTTACCTATGCTACATTAAGAATGATACAAAATAAATTACACGCCAATAAAGTAGGCAAGTTTCAGTAAATTTAAATCATTCGTCTCTATTTCACTTGACATTCGATTTTTTTTTTAATGTATATTTGATATTTGTGTTTTATCAAAATACAAATTTAATGTTTTTTATTTTTTATAATTATTAATTGATATTATTTATTTGCAATATATTTTTAATATTCCGAAATTGTCTTTATTTTAATGATTTATTTAGTTTTTATTTTCTTTTAAAAAAGATTATTTAAATCTTTAAAAAATTATAAATTCTAAAATTCATTAAAAAATTATTTAAAATTCATAATAAATAATTAATTTATTAAAAATATTTAAAATCATTTATCCTCGTAATCATATCATACTTGTACGAATAATACATAGCAATCAAAATCAAAGATTTTTTATGTTTTCATATTACAACAATCTATATACTCATGCATGCTTAAAAAATGAAATATTCAAGAAATAGCAAACCAAGAAAACTCCATTCTCGTCGGATATATCATATATGTCCTCCAGTACCCAACAATTCAAATTCTTGATCTTCTACCTACCACCCAAACTCAGTCCCAACTATATTTAAATTCATTCTAGAATGTTAAAAATAAAATTGATCAGAAATCTATGTTCAAAACTAAAATCACAAATTAAAAAGTTCAAGAAATTAGTGTTCATTTTCTTCCTATCAAACACAAAATCACAAACAAGTAATATTTTTAGGAAAAAAACTAATCACAGAGAGAAGATGGAGAAGATTCTAGCAAATCAAGGTTCAAGAGGATTTGTGTAAGAAATTCAACCAAAAAATTTGATTGTGTAAGAAAAACCAAGATTTGATACCCACTGATAAGATCTGGAAGCCATTCCATCTCTAAGAAACATATTGAAAATGGAGCAGATTTGAAGCTCCACCTTCATCCAAGCTTGGCACTACCGTCCTCGTCTAAACACAGCCCGTCCCCGTCCATGGAGTCCTTATCGTCGCCACACCATCTCACGAGACCACGCATGAAGCCATCTCCAGCCCGAGCCTAGGCGCACGAAGTCCTTCTCTCTCAGCACCAGATCCTGGACGTCCTTCTCCGGCTCGAAGTCTTCGTCGCATACCTAGCCCCGATATGTCCTTCTCTGGTCCTTTTCGTCCACTAAGAAGAAGAAATAGGGTAAAATGCATATATAATTTTGAGTTTAGGGATTTTGACTTTGGTTTTTTAACTTTTAATGAGTTGTTTTGTTTTTATTCTAATTATTTTAAGGATTCAGTTTTATAAATCCTATTTTTACTTTCTTTGATTTATAAAACTCGTTTTTATTTTATTAATTCATAATAAGGGATAATTTTGAAATATTAAAAATTTAATCACAATGAAGAACTAAATTATGTAGTTTTTACAAATTGGAGATATCCATTCATAATTAACAAATTTATATTTCGATAAAAGACAATATAACAAATGTGCATTTATTTTTTTATTTTTTTACCAAAGAACAAAGTCGATTTTGAAAGTTTTAATTAGATTATAAAAAAAATATCTTACTAATCATTATATAACATTGACACAATGACCATGCATATTAAAAATTATATGAAAAAAATATTGATATTATAAATCGTATCGTATCGTATGTCAATCACTTGTGAATTTGGATTAAAATTGAAGTAAATAATAAATGATAATAACAAACAGATTAAATTAACCGATGAGAAGTTCGGGAATGATCTCCAATTATATCCGAGTACTGATGAAGCTCTATCTAGAAGGAGATCGAAAACGAAGAGGAATATACGTCTAGCTTAACTTTTTTTTTCTTTTCTAATTCAAATCAATTACATAATAATATCAAAATTTTCAGTTAATTCGATCACATATGTTAGATTATTAACAAATATAGCTCCCGGATAACGTTTTTTCTAACTTAATTTGTTATCAACCTCTTCTCGTTACTCCTACCAGCATATACGATTTTTGGTGTATATTATATACATGTCCGATGACGATAAATGTGAGAAATTCACCATTATTAATAAACACCCTCTTCTTTAATTACTTCCTTCATTTCATATCACAAATTATTTTGACTACCAGTTAAGGTTTCCGATGTCCTGTAATATACATGCAATTCATTTATGGATGATGATATATTATTATCAAAGCTTAATTATTATTAATATAGAGTAATATTATACATTTTCAGGATTCAATGGAGTTTTTCAAAAAAGCCAGGATGGTACGGCTGCGGAGTCACCACGATAAGTTCCTATTAGCCGAAGACGACGAAGAAGCCGTCGTGCAAGATCGGAATGGTTTGGTAAGGAACGCCAGATGGAGCGTGGAGCTGTTGGAGGAGGCCAAAGTTTTACGCTTAAAGAGCTGTTACGGCAAATACTTAATGGCCTCAAACATGCCCTTCCTTCTGGGAATGACGGGCAAGAAAGTCATTCAAAATCTGCCCAAAAAGTTAGATTCATCCGTTGAATGGGAGCCCATCAGAGAAGGATTCCAGGTCCGACTCAAGACCCGCTACGGCCAATTTCTCCGCGCCAACGGTGGCTTGCCGCCGTGGCGCAACTCCATCACGCATGACATCCCTCATAGAGCCGCAACTGAGGATTGGGTTTTGTGGGATGTGGACGTTATAGAGATTCGCGTGCCATCTCCCATACGTCCACGACCAAAGTCGGCCCTGATTGAGGCTGTTCATTCGCCTTCTGAGATCATCAACTCTCCGGCCGGAATCGAACTCACTTCTACTCCTAAGCGAAATAAGAAGGTAATAATAACTTGTTTGTGCAAATCAACATGTTTCAAATTAATTAGTGCGTTTCGTCCATGTTTCATATTTTACTGTTTTAAATGTATGCATGCAGTCAGGTGATTTTGATAATGGATTGGTGGTGGTGAAAGCCGAAGGTAGAATGATTTACTATTGTGTGTTTAACGAAAAAGAAGAGGTTGGTGACGGTAAAAAAGAGCTCTCATTCGTATTCAAGGATAGTGGGGTAGAAGAGTTGAAACAAAGGTTGAAGGATGATACTGGACTAGACGACGTCGTTATATGTTCCCGTAATCCATTGAATGGGAAGCTTTATCCTCTTCGCTTGCATCTTCCTCCTAACAATTCTGATATGCATGTTGTCGTGGTTCCTTCTTCGTTATCTAAAGGTTAGTCTTTAAGATATATATTGATTCCTCTGTATGTTTGTGCTCTGAGAATCTTGCTAGGCAATGTTGGTACGTGGATGTGTTTGTAAGCTGCATTTTGGTTTTTGGCACATCAAATTACTCGTAAATTTGAACTTTTTCATTGTCTTTAATATATACAAAATATGCATGGAACATCTATGTATTCTTTTTTTTTTTTACAATATTATCTTTTTATGCAGTTTTGCAGTAGAAAAGTGATCCTGGGAATCACCTTGCGCATTCAATCCGAGTCGAGGCGTGATCAACAAACAACAAATCGCTTTATATACTCTGTAGTCTGTATAGTACTCAACTTCTTAATCAACTCAAACTTCCAATAAATGGAAATGTTACTTCGATTTCTCAGATCTTCAATTTAAATTAAATTTACTTATTTTCCATACAACTTTTGGTGTATACAAAATTAACAAGACAGAGATTAAACCATTGGCGGGACGCTTGTTTTAAACCATAGATGAACTTCTTAAGTTTGCACACCAAATGCTCACCATCACTAAAGGAGAATCTTTCTGGTTGTTTCATGTATACCTCATCCTCTAGGTCACTATTTAAGAAGGTAGTTTTTACATCCATCTGTTGCAGCTCTAAATCGAAATGAGCAACTAATGCCAGGATAATTATGAGGGGATCTTTCTTAGATATCGGTGAAAAGGTTTCTGTGTAGTCAATTCCTTCTTTTTGAGTGAACCCCTTAGCAACGAGTTTCGCTTTGTGTCTCTCAATGTTGCCTAATGAGTCTTTCTTTGTTTTGAAGACCCATTTACACCCAATAGCCCTCGTCCCATTAGGCAACTCAACAAGATCCCAGACTCCGTTGTTCTTCATAGAATTCATTTCTTCATTCATGGCATGGTACCACAGTTCTGATTATTTGCTATTCATAGCTTGTGAAAACGTTTCTGGATCATTTTCGGCTCCAATATTGTAGTCAGATTCTTGCAAATACACAATGTAGTCACTAGGTATCGCCGATTTTGTCGTCCTAGTGGATCTTCTTAAGGCTACACCAGCAGGCTCTTGGGGAGCGGGTGGTTCAGCTTGTTGTTCATCAATTATAGGCAACTCCTGAACAACTTGATCCATTTGAACTTCAACATTGACTTGTGGATCTTCAACAATTTGTTGTGGTGGTTCAACATCCATTTGGACTGCAGGGGTGTTATCAACCACAATCAATCTTGCTCTTGAGGTGGAGGGTTCTGAAGGATCTTTCTTAGAACCTAAGTCCTTGAGTTGATCACTCCCACTAATAAAGGCATTTTCAAGAAATTTTACATTCCTTGATTCCACAATCCTAGTGCTATGAGATGGACAATAAAACTTGTAACCTTTAGACCTTTCAGCGTATCCAATAAAGTATCCAATTATGGTCCTTGGGTCTAGTTTCTTTTCTTGTGGATTGTATACCCTAACTTCAGATGGGCATCCCCAAATGCGTACATGTTGCAAACTCGGTTTCCAACCTTTCCATAATTCAAAAGGATTTTTGGAGACTGCCTTGGTTGGAACTCGATTTAATATGTAAACGGATGTCTTTAGAGCTTTAGTCCACAAGGATTTAGGAAGTTTAGGGTTGCTGCTAAGCATACTCCGCACCATGTCCATCAATGTTTGGTTTCTCCTTTCTGCAACACCATTTTGCTTGGGTGTACTGGGCATAGTATATTGGGCAACAATCCCATTTTCTTGAAGAAACTTAGCAAAAGGGCCAGGTGCGTGTCCATCTTCAGTGTATCTACCATAATATTCTCCACATCTATCTGATCTCACTATCTTAATTTGCTTGTTGCATTGTTTCTCTACTTCAGCTTTAAATATCTTAAAGACATCTAACGCTTCGCTTTTGTTATGAAGTAAGTAGATATACATGTAGCGTGAGTAATCATCTATGAAAGAGATGAAGTATTTCTAACCATATGAGTTCATGTCTGGACTACATATATCAGTATGTATGATTTCTAATAGGTCAGAACTCCTATGGACACCACTTTTCTTAGACTTGGAGGTATGTTTTCCCTTAATGCAATCCACACAAGTATCAAAATCAGTAAAATCTAAGGTATTTAGTACCCCATCTTTTACTAACCTTCTAATTCTATCAATGGAGATATGTCCCAATCTCCGGTGCCATAATGTAGAGGAATTCTCATTCATAACACATCTTTTATTATTTGGAAAAAGAGCAAGTTGAAATTCCGCTTTTTAAGATTAGCAACTAAATTTAACTAACAATTTAATTAATGCGAAATAGTTATAAAATTGTTTGATCCTGATTTTGATAAACACTAAGAGCATGAAATCTCTCCTGATCTTGATGAGTGCTCGCTTCCTCCTGAAGTGAGACTTATGGAAAGATTCTCCTGAAGATTGTATGTTATGTCCACAAGCTTTATGACCTCCTTAAGAATAAACAACACAAAGTCAAACAAACAAAGAGATAGTTGAAGAAAAACTACTCTTTACATAAAAAAGAACTCTTCAATATATGAAACATTAGAATGGGGAAGAGAACAAGATTAGTTGCTGCTTAGGTATGATATTTATAGAGTTTAAGAAACTCTAAGGCAAGTCAATCTCATTTTTTATCTCAATGAGATCAAATTAGAGAGTTTCCAAAAATAACTCTCAATTACATTCATTGCAGAGAAATCCAAATGTATTAAAAGATCATTCTGTAACATCATAAATGAACAAACCTGGACTTAATTCTAAACCAAGTTCATGGATTTGAACTTTTTTGGGCACAAAGATATCTCAAGATAATCAAATTAAATCAATTAAGACCAAGAAATCTGATCAAGATTCAATTATGTATTAAACAGTCTATTATAGAAATATTTACCATGTATAAATAGGAAAACTTGTCTATAGATAATTTGTTTAATATATTTAACATACTTTTCCAAATAAGCATAATACACCAATCAAACCATATATATTTTCGAAAATCAACACATAATTATACCTTATATAATTTTTTTGAAAATCAACACTAATAATAAAATATTAAATTGGAAAAATATATATGGCTTAATAAGTTAGGCAATCTTAGGATTTTACAATCTCTCCATTTGGCAACTTATTAAACAAAATATATATTTAGAAATTTTGAACACAAAATCCTGCAACAAGCAATTTGCTAGAAAAAGATAAAGTTCATGAGAACTTCCCCTGCAAACAAACACACTAACAAATATAACATGAATTGTCAACTTTTTGGAAAAAGTTTAATAAAACACAACCACACAACTCCCCCTGAAAATAGGGTCTAGATTTGTACGCATACAAATAAATATACCAAATATTTCCCATTTTTGTCTATCAAGGAGCCAAAGTAAACGAAAATCAAAAGAAAAGACAAGTAACTTGTTCTTTGGACATTTAACGAAAAAAATAAAGCAAGATAAAAAAAATAAACACTATTGGACAATACTATCAGTTGATCAAGGATCGCTTGTTGAGTTGCCTCCATGGAACCAAGTCGATTGATGACCACTGCAAGTTCAGATTTGACAGCAGGATGTTCTGATGTCTCAGGACTAACAACAGATGGAGTAGTAGCAGAGTGTGTAGAAAGAGTTGGCTGGAAAAGTATGCTTGTGAGCCCTGGTCTTGGTGGATTGTCCTAAGGTCGTCGAAGGTGAAGCTGATGGAGTAAAGGAACTGGAAACACTAGTAGAGGACTTGGGAGTACTAGTGGTCTTGATTCTAGCCATTGTATCCTGCACACTAGAAAGCACAAGAAAGAATGACAACAGAGAAGAACCAAGGAGAAATAACCAAAACAAAAAAATAGAGAGATAGTAGATGAGAGAGTGATCGTGGGAATGAGAGTGACAAGCGTCGGTATATACTAAACAACATGGGTAGTTACCCAATTTTTGACTAAGATATTAAATAAGAACTTTTGTCTTAAATGTTAACAAAACAAAAAGGGCAACAAATATTCTTTCTTTTTCAACTTTCCCATTTTTTTCCTTACACAAAAAAAATAATACTATTCTGACAATCCAAAAATTAGAGAAAATATTGACAAAATTAGCACAACATCAATTGGAATATAATTGTTGAATAAAGCATGATTTCATACCCATCAACAGATTAGGTTTTCTTCCCCCTCCCCCTCCCCCCTTTATTTTCGATATTCCTTTTTTTGATATATATATATATATATATATATAATGACATAGTTTTCATTTTGCTGCAATTTTTTCAAAACCTAAAGCACAATAAACAAACTTTCTCCCAAAAAATAATTGAGTACTACAATGTTAGAAAAATTATTTAATTTATAAGACATGCTTTGAGAGTGTTGGAATAAAAATAAATATTTCTAGAACACAAAATACTTTTAGGAAAAAATTAACTAAGAGGATGAGAGTTAAATTTTTCACTTTTTCTTCACTCTAAACAGGTATTAGTGTGTGTGGTGAAATTTGGGGTCATTGGCTTGTTTGGAAATTTTTGCCTTTCTCTGAAGTACCCAATGGAGATGTTGTCACACTACACCAGTGGTAGCCCTTTTCATTGGTAGTGTATCCTTTACTTAGGTCTAATTACACAGTCTCAACTTACTCAAAGTTGGCTTTCACACACTATAGTGCAGGTAGCTCTATTCTCACAAAAGAACTTGAAACTGAAGAATGTCTTGTTAATTTTGCTCATAACACTCTTAGTATGCGATTTTCCAAAAAATATAACATGAAGAAACTTTTTATTTCGAAACCAACAAACTAAGCATGACATGTATAAAAAATAATTAATCTAAAAAGTAGTACTCGCAAATTTTTTTAATAAGGTTGAAAATTATTTAAACAAGTATACAATTATTTAATTAGCAACTAGGGAAAAAATTAGTCAAGAACAAAATAAAAATTATATGCTACAAACCCCCAAGGATTTCCTGAGGGAATCAAACCGAATTGAATCTAAGGCTTTTGTTAAAATATCAGCAATTTGCTTGTCAGTCTCAATGTATTCCAAGATCAGTATTTTATTTTCAACAAGCTCTCTAATGAAATTGTGGCTAATATCAATATGTTTTGTATGTGAGTGTTGGACTAGATTTTTAGAAATATTTATTGCACTAGTGTTGTCACAAAAAATAGTTAAAGTATTCAATTCAAACCCATAGTCATTCACCATTTGTTTCATCCACAACAATTTGGTACAACAATTGCTAGCAGCAATTTACTCGGCCTCAACAGTAGATAATGAAATGGAATTTAAATTTTTGCTATGCCACGACACCAAGTTTTTACCCAAATAGAAATATCCTCCATTTGTGATTTTCTTGTCATCTGCATTACCTACCCAATCAACATCACTAAATCACACAAGATTAGAATTTGTTTCTTTCAAGTACCAAATATCATATTCTAGAGTATTGTGGACATATTCAATCATTCTTTTTTACAGCAGTCACATGAGACTCCATGAGATTTCCTTGGTAGTGAGATAAAGAAGACTGTCAATAATGCTTCGATATAAAGTGGGGTCTACCATAACTCCATTCTCATCCTTCGTCAATTTGACGGTTGTACCCATGGGAGTTTTTGTATGTTCTGCAATCTCAAGACCAAACTTTTTCACTAAGTTTTTTTGGCATACTTACTATGTGATATAAAAGTACCATCTTCAGATTGCTTGACCTGCATACCTAAAAAATATATTAATTCACCCACCATACTCATCTCAAATTCTTCTTTCATTTGTTGGAAAAAATCTTGCACTTCAGAGTTAGATGCAAAACCAAACACAATATCATCAACATAGATTTGAGCATTGATTATGTATTTCTTGATATTTTCAATGAAAAGTGTTTTATCTAATCCACATCTTCGATAACAATGAGACACCAATTTTTTTGTCAATCTTTCATACCATGCCTGTGGGCCTTGTTTCAATTGATACATAGCCTTTTTTAAATTTAAAGACATGATTTGGAAAATGGGGATCCTCAATGCCCTTAGGTTGTTCAAAAAATGGTTCTTCATTCAAAATGTCATTTAAAAAAAGTGGATTTAACATCCTTTTGATACAATTTGAAACCCGTGATACGTGCAATAGCTAATAACAACCTAATTAATTCAAGTCTATCAACTGGTGCAAATTATTCATCAAAGTCCACACCTTCAACTTGAGTGTACCACCAATCTAGCTTTGTTTCTCACTATTGAGCTGAATTCATCATTTTTATTTTTTAAAATCTATTTTGTTCCAATGACATTTGTGTGATTCGGTCTGGGCATAAGGGTCCACACATCATTTCTGGAAAATTGTTCCAACTCTTCTTGCATATCTTTAATCCAGGACTCATTAGTTAAAGCTTCCTTCACATTTTTTGGTTCAAGTGAAGAGGTGAAACACACTTATTGGATGAGATTTACATACATTTTCCTTGTGACCATGATTTCTTCTAAATCTCCCATACTGAGCTTAGCTGGATGATTCTTTTTAACCCTGATTGAAGGTTCTCTCTGGATTAAATCAATGATAATTTTAGGCATTTGCGTCTCTGTCTGTTTAGATGTAGATGTATCAAATGAGTCAAATGATGATTTAGTTTCAGTTCCTGTAGAAACTTATGGAATTTCTTATACATCATTCTGGACTTTTGATTGAACATGAGATTCTTTCATAAATTTATTTATCTCGATTTCTGTTGAAAATTCAGAAAAATCTTTGACATCATCAACAACAACAATAGCAGACTCCGTAACAGTTTGGGTTCTCAAGTTGTACACACGATACTCCCTACTATTTATGGAATAACCAGGAAAGACACCTACATCATTTTTTGCATCAAATTTTCCAACATTTTCTCGATCTCTCAATATGTAACACACACCCGAAAATGTGAAAATAACTTACATTTGGGCGCTTACCTTTCCATATCTCATAAGGAGTTCTGGTAGTACCTGGACGTAAAAAATACTCTATTTATTGTGTAGCAACCAGAATTGATAGCTTATTCCTGTTGAGATTGGTTAAATATAATTGTTGAGATGTTTACATGTTGAGGTGCAAAACACTTAACAATTTTCACTTAAAGAGAAGTGAAAACATGAGATTGTGTAGAAGGCATTTAAAAGTTTCTTTATGGGTCTAAAGTGATACAATGAGGTATCCAAACATTCCCAAAAATTTTGGTAGCATTTGGAGCAATTTTAGGCCCATTGGAAGGGTCCAAAGAGAGAGTGTGGCGATACATCGCCTAGTAGCAGGCAATTCATCGCCTGGGTGGTCTTTTAGGGTCGTATAGTTTACTTAAAATGCTCCAAATTATGTGTTTTAAATGCTCTAATCCTATTGGTTAGACTAATGATGATGCCTATACTATATATATGGGTTATTACAGTTAAAAAATCTAGATCACACTTTCCAACTCACTCTGTCTCTCTCTAAACTCATTCTCTCCCTAGTTTTATTAGACCAAAGTTTTCTCCAAGAAACCCATCAAGCATTGCTTGACTTGCATGAGTTTTAAGGCTTGCTCAATCCCAAATATCATTCTACTTAGTTGAAGCTTCAAGAAATTGGGAAGGCTTGGAATAGAGATTTTGGACAACAATATTCATATTTTGTATAAGCCTTAGAAGTTCTCCAAGTTTGAAAATTCAAGTTGCTCAATAAAAAGGTTGTATCTCTCTAACCCTAATCTTATATTTTGTCATTCTATTATGTTTTTCATTGTTGGTATAGATGATTAAATGTATCTAAGTTCATCTTATCATCATTTAATCATTCAGTTTCTTTCATTCAAGATTAACATTCATATCATGAACATGTTTCTTTGATTATCAAGAATTTCACTCATACTTTAAATTTTAATCTTGATTAACATCTAGGGTTTTGAATATTGCATTATTATCATTATTCATTTTTTTTATTTGCAAAGAGTAAATACATATATTCCCAACAATCAAAATCTTTATTTGTAATTACTTTCAATTTTTTGTTTTGTATTATCAACAATGAGGGAAATTGGTTCATCTTCTACAACCTTCAAATCCTTGTTTTAAGATTTGGTTTTAAGATTTGGTTTGTGTTCAACACATAGCCATGAAAGATAAAAGAAAGTTCTATTTGGAAATGTTCTACATGAATGTGGATATGGATAAAGTCTTCATCAACAAAGGATGAGACAACTCAATGGGATTACATGCTTGAGGAGATTGATATCATCAAATTCCTTCTTTCTAAATGTGTAGATTTCAAGAATTTGAATGAAATGTGTTTGCTGCCATATTTTTGTGAGTTTGAGATCATTGTTTATATTAAGAGTACAATGGTGAATGTTAATAAACAATTTAAGGGTTATTATTGTACTTGTTTTGTTTTAAAAGTTAATGATCATCATGTGAGATATGAAAATTGTAAAATTAACCATAATGAGATTGAGGTCAATACAATTGATGACGAGATCTTTGTGACCTTAATTGAATTTAATGCATTTGATGAGGAATGTTTGATAACCCTAAAGAGAATTGACATGGTTCATGCATGTAGTGATGAGACTAATGCAACCTTAAGAGAAGGTGAACATGTTAATGCAATTGATGATGAGATCATTATAAAATAAAGTTAATATACTAAGGCCACTGCATTTGATGTTGAGATCATTGCAGACCTAAGTAAAGATACCAAGGCCAATACATTTGATGTTGAGATCATTGCAACCTTTAGTGAAGTTAATGCAACCCAAGAAAATGTGCAAGGATGGTGGTATGATACTTGTGCCACCATTCATGCAACCTATGATAAAACTCTTTTCAAAACCTTTGAAAGTGCAAAGGTGGGACTTGAAGTCCAAATGGGAAATGAAAAGAGATCCTAGGTACTTGGAAAGGGTTGCATTGATGCGTTCTTCACTAATGGAAAGAAAGTGACCATAATTAATGTTTTCTATGTTCTCGATATGACTAGAAATATTATGAGTGGAAGTCTATTAAGTAAATCTTGTATCAAAATGGAGTTTGAATTTGGTAAACTCACTTTGACTAAATTTGGCACTTTTGTAGGAAAGGGTTATACATGTGATGGAATAATCAAACTATGTGCTCTTGATAGTGACAATAATGATATGGCTTCTAAATCTTGCAATGTGATTAATTCTAATTCTATTACTTTATGGCATAATGGACTTCCCATATAGGTTATAGCACAATTAAAAGAGTTGTTAGATGTGGATTAATTAATTGTGATTTGAATGAGCATGATAAATGTGAATTATGTGTTAAATCTAAAATGGTAAAGAAACCTTTTTCAAGTGTTGATAGATGTTCAAACTTGCTAGATTTAATACATATTGATTTATGTGAATTGAATGACATGTTGACTAGAGGGGGAAATAGATACTTCATGACCTTTATAGATGATTGCTCTAGGTATACTTATGTGTATTTACTTAAGAGATGCATTTAAAATCTATAAAGCTGAAGTAGAAAATCAATTGGAAAGGAAAATAAAGACTCTTAGAAGTGATAGAGGTGGTGAATACTTTTCAAATGATTTCAATGTGTTTTGTGAGCAACATGGCATTATACATGAATGCACTGCACCATACACTCCACAACAAAATGGAATAGCTGGAAGAAAGAATAGGAATTATCTTGAGATGATTAACTCTATGTTTTTACATGCTAAATTGTGTTATAATTTTTGGGGTGAATCCTTGCTTGCTGCGTGTCATTTATTGAAACGAATCCCTATGAAAAAGAACAATGTGTCTCCATATGATTTATGGAGAGGAAAGAAGCCTAACTTAGGCTATCTTAAAGTGTGGGGGTGCCTTGCTTATTGCAAGAGCACGAAGCCTAAAACAACCAAGTTGGGTCCAAGGGTTGTAAAGTGTGCATTTGTTGGCTATGCCTCAAATAGCAAGGCCTATAGGCTATTAGACTTGGAGTCTAGTGTGATAATTGAATCAAGAGAAGTAGAGTTCTTTGAGGATATGTTATATTGTGATAGCAATTCTCAAGAACCCACAAGTGTTGGAGAATCTCTTAAAGAGAAAGATCCAAAGGTTGATGAACAACCTATATTGCCTCGGAGAAGCCAAAGACTTAAAGAATTGGGATCAAATGAGACATGGTCTCAAGTGGAGACAATCTACCTAGTATAGGGAAACCTTGAAGAAGTCATATGGAAATTTCCTATGGCTCTTCAAGTTGAGGATGATCCCAAAACATTCCAAGAAGCAATGTCTTCGAGAGACTCCACTTTTTGGAAGGAGGCAATAAATGATGAGATGGATTCAATTATTTCCAATCACACATGGGAATTGGTAGACCTTCCACAAGTTTCAAGGCAAGACTAGTAGCCAAAGGGTTTAAACAAAAGGACTAGTAGCCAAAGGGTTTAAACAAAAGGAAGGAGTCGATTATTTTGACACGTATGCACCGGTTGCTAGTAAAACCACTATAAGAGTACTATTTTCTTTATTGTCAATATATAACCTTTATGTACATCAAATGGATGTCAAAACGACATTCCTAAATGGAGATCTCGATGAGAAGATTTATATGGAACAACCAGATGGTTTTTTTCTAAGGGAAAATGAACATAAAGTGTGTAGGCTTGTTAAATAATTATATTGTTTAAAGCAAGCACCAAAAAAATGTCATGAGAAATTTGATTAAGCCATAATTTCAGATGGGTTTAGACACGATAATGCGAACAAGTGCTTATACTCTAAGACTTGTGATGACTATGTCATCTTGGTGTGTCTATATGTTGATGATATATTGATTTTGAGTAAAGATATGAAAGGCGTAATGGAAACGAAGAGGAATCTATTTTCCACTTTCAAGATGAAAGACCTTGGAGAGGTTGATACCATCTTGGGTATAAAAGTGATAAGAAGTAATATGGGTTATGCCTTATAAGTCAAGAACACTATGTTGAGAAAGCGCTTGACAAGTTTAGTCATCTCAAAATCAACGAGGAAAATACACCATTTGACTTAAGAATAAAGCTTGAAAATAATAATGGTAGAGCAGTGGCTCAACTTGAGTATGCAAGTGTATTAGGGAGTCTAATGCACGTCGCTCATTGTACAAGATCGAATTTTGCATATGCGGTTAGTAAACTAAGTAGGTTTACTAGCAATCCAAGTATGGAACATTGGAAAGTGAGTGAGAGATTTCTAGGGTACTCTAAAAGGAACAAGCAGCTAGGCCTCCAATATTCAAAGTTCCCGAAGATACTTGAAGGATATTCCGATGTGAGTTGGATATCAAGTGTAGGAGATAATCTCTCCACAATTGGTTGGGTATTTATGCTTAGAGGAGGAGTAGTTTCTTGGGGTTCTAAGAAACAAACATGTATTTCACACTCAACCATGGAGGCCAAATTTTTAGCTCTAACGGTGTAACATCCCGAATTCACTATTATGGTTGAGTGCCTTGATTACTGTGTCAGGAAGGCATAATTGGATTTATATATGGATTTAATGGAATATATGTGAGATTTATGAGTTATATTAAGACATGAGAATTTATGCATGTTTATGTGTATTAAATATGCATGTGGGCACGCTTTTGGTGGAAAAGGGGCATTTTTTTAAAAATTTTGACCCGTTGAGGGTATAATTGTAATTACATGTGTTATGTGATTGGAACCACATTACTATGTGGATATATTTGTGATAACTGGCTTAAGTCGATCCTTTAGAGCAATTTGGCAAAAAATTCACAGCGAGAATTCATACCCGGCTCGGGGTGAGCCAAGGGGTATTTTGGTAATTTGCGAAGGTCAAGAACTAGTGGAACATTATTGGAGAAAATAATTGTATTTGGAGGGTTATTAATTTAATTGAGAATTTACAGTATTAATATGAGGTTGAGTGGGGTTGGTGGCAAATTACCTTGGTACCCTTGAAGGTTTCCTTGGGGGTTAATTGTTGGTGGGGGTATTATGGTTATTTGACCTATGCATTAGTGTAATGGGCAACAACCTTAGGGGAAAACACTTGCACATTTTTTCCCTTTCCCTTGGTTCTCTCTTGAGGTGCTTTGATGCTAAGGAAGGTCTTGAGCTTAAAGGAGATTTTTGGTGATTCATGGAAGCTTGGAGGGATTTGAGGAGCAAGGGAAAGAGCTAGAAGCTGCCAAGGGTCTCTCTTTTTAGCTGCGACTTGAAATTCAAAGGAGGTGAGCACTTAGATATCCTATTTTTTTCATTTCAGTGGGTATTCTTAAGCTTTGGGGAATTGAGTTTTGATATACGGATTTTGTGGATTTGATGTTGCTTAGGTCATAGAATGATGTTAGTAATTAGTTTTTTACACTAAATTGAGGGTCTGTTTACTGCTGAAAGTCTTGATTTGTAAAGTGATTCTTGGATTTTGGGAGAGAAGCTTTAGTTTGAAACTCAAGAAGTGCAAATTGTGTTCTAATGTTGTTTTGATAAGTTTGAACGAGTTTTTGTGGTATATTAACTTTGGTTTGGGTTGTTAGGATTTTATGGGGAGGTTTGTGGTTGTAAACTTGTTGGGAAGTTTGTTGGGGTCAATTTTGTGGGTTTGGTATGCAAAGGAATCATCGTTTTAGTTTTGGGGAAGAACCTGTTAGCTTCTGGGTAATTTTTGGGTTTCTGGTGACCTAGCGTGATCGCGCTAGTGTCCTAAAAACCAGGGGACTTTATTTTTTATTTTTTGGTTTCGGAGTTAGTGGCGCGACCGCGCTGGGCTAGGGCGCGATCACGCCAGTACCCCAGAATGTCCCAACTTTCTGCAGGCGCGACCGCACCAAGTGTCCCGAAATATGATTTGTTTTGCAGATTTTAGGATTAGGGCTTGGGGAGCTTGGGAATCCATATGGTGGCCCATTTGGGGCATCAGGGGACGTTTCTGACATCTTGACAATTGGGAATAGTAATCTTAAGAATAGAGTCTGGAGGTGAGGGTCGGGATTTGAAGTCAATCCTTAATAAGAGTATGCTTGTGTTGTGACTAGATTATCGCAAGGCTCGGGAAGAGGATCATACTTAAGTTCGTATTGTCCATCGCATGGAACTCGAGGTAAGAAAACTACACCCTGGTTGTAATCGGGGCTTGAACCCCTTTAATTGGATATGATTGTGGTTATAAATGTGATATTCAGTAGGCATGCATGTATATGTTGTATTTGATTGCGTGTTGTGCAAAATATACATGATTATATCTATTTTGAAAGCCGACCTAAGGCTGTCGAGGCCAACAACAAGCATGCAGAACGTAGTCTAGGCTGAGCATGTTGAGGGTTGGTTATAAGACCAAAGGACCCGGCCTAAGGGTGCCAGGCCTGAATGTCATACAAATAAACAGAAGTGTTGATTGCACGCAACTAACTGTATTGATTGTTGAGATGGGTTTATGTGTTTGATTGAGCATATTATTACTGCTAAGCTTATTGCTTATTGAACTTATCGATCTATGTTTACTATTATATATATTGTTTCTCATTTGTATCTATTGATTTAAGTTTTCTTGCTGAGCCTTGGCTCAAAGGTACTTTGTGGTGCAGATAAGGGCAAGGGTAAGTTGAACCAACCATGAGTTGGAGAGCATTAGGGGTGGTGTGTACATATGCATCCCACTCGACTGCCACGGCCGAGATAGCTTGGGAGGAACTAAGGTTGAACAATATTTTTCCGCTTAGGACAGCTAATTTGTATTTTATCTGTCTTTTTTTTAGTTTATGACCACTTTTTTGGATCCCTTGTATAAACTTGATGTTTTCATTGAAAAATAATTACTTTGTTGACCAAAATTTTTAATAGCTAACCTTGATTTAGACTTTAATTACACATATTAAGTCCAGATGACTCGCTTAGGGTTAAGCATTATTTTAAACACACAGTGTAATGGTCTTGGTTAACCAGGGCGTTACAACTTGGTATCAAAGCGGTCTAGGGTTAAGGGTTCCTGAAGACTGGCTGGCACTCGCCGCTAAAGATAAGCTCGACTCACAATTTCGTATCTAATTGTGTGATTATGTGCTTAACTATTTAAGTTGAACCTAAATATCTTATCTGCATGCTAGAATAGAGAGCATGATTTGTATATGTATCTTGTGGGAGTAAGGCTTGATAATTGATGGATGAATGTTATAGACTTGTGTCTTGGTATGCATATTGTATATGGTTATTATGTTTTTTGTCTCTGCTCGTGGAATAGTTATGGATATGATTATCATGCCTGATAGGTTAAGTCATTGACTGTAGAGAGATTTGGAAGTTATGTATCCAAGACAGTCAATTGGAGCAGGCATGGATAAGATTGGGGTTGTAGATGATAGTCAGGGCCAGAACCCCCCATCTACCCCCTAGAATTGACAACAGATGTTTGCGGGCATGCAATGAAGACTGCAGATCAGGAGGAAGAGATTAAGTGGTTAAGACAGTGGGTGGGAACGCTACTCTGTATGTTTTAACAACAATGGCACAAGTTTCGGTTCAACTTGAGGGTGGGAACAAATGGGAACTGCTGTATGAAAGATTCTAGAAGTATTATCCTCCAGTTTTCGAATGAGGCTTGGACCTGTTCAGAGCTGAACAGTGGGTGGGCATGATTAGCTCGATACTTGACTATATGGGAGTGGTAGGCAATGATAGAGTGGCTTGTGCCACCTATATGTTGCAGGAGGATGTCCGAACGTGGTGGGAAATGGTATCCCGAACCCAAAAAGTTGTCATGATGGGTTGGGAGGAATTTAGACAATTGTTCAACGAAAGGTACTACTATGATGTAGTTCGAGTTGCGAAGACCAATGAGTTTATGAACTTGGTTTAGGGCAATAAGATAGTGACATAGTATGCCAAAGAATTTGATGGGTTGGCCAAATGCACTTTTGATTTGGTGCCAACGGATGTGGCTCGAAAGGAATGATTCATTCGAGGATTGAACTCTGGGATAGCCCAGAGAGTGAAAATTGCTCCAATGCATGAGATTTCTACCTACGCTCAGGCAATATGAAGTGAAATATGAAGTGAGAGCATCGTAGGGCAGGAAGCTCAGACAACAATACCCCAATTTGCGGCATCAGATAGGAGCGGAGGCCTTAGTAACCAGAAAAGGAAGACCCTTGACAATTCTACTACTCCTGGTCTTGACAGGAAGGGTCATAGTATTCATGGTGGCCGCCAGAGTCGTAACGAGGTCTGGAGAAGTTATCCAATATGTGTCAGGTGTAGGACTCCATCTGGGGGAATGCCGAGCAAAGGCGTGTTTTATGTGTGGAATAGTTGGGCACTTCAAGAAGGATTGCTTGAAATCTAAGATGGAAGAACTAAGGAGTACAGATAGCTCGACTCCAACTCGAGTGTCCATCTCGACACAGTCAGAGCCTAAGGCTGGTTCCTCAAAGGTGGCAGGTCATCTTTCTAGTTCTTGATTTTTTTTATATTGTACTGAATGAGTCTGGTACTACGTATCTCTTAAAAGAGGCATGGATATGTTGTACATCCTATATGATTATTATTCTATGGGGCTTGGAATTTTAGGGTCCGCCGAGAGGAATTGGTAATTTCCAGGAGATGGGTTCGAGTACTACTAGTAGATAATTGGCAATAATAATTGATTCAGCTGGGTATATGAGGATTTTGATACAATTCTGAGTATGGATTAGTCTGCCAAATAAGGGACAACCATGGACTATAAGAAGGATGGTTACTTATGAGTTTAAAAGGAAAGGACCCAGTTGCATTTACGGGATACCTAGCTATTGTGGTATGTACCACTAGGGATACATCAGTTAGACCAGATGAAAGATGGATCGGCTGGTGAGGTTTCAGATGGGCTTATGAGGATTCACGAGGATTTCTGTCACATCAAGGAATTAAGTGCACAACGGGATTAAGGCAGGGATATCATGAAGAATGGCACTAGCTGAGGAGGAAGAATTAAATGCCCAATTAAAGTGGCTATTTGACTTGAGGGTTGATTAGACGGAGCATCTCACCATGGGACGGGTCAACACCATTTTTTAAGAAGAAGACCAAGTCTACGAGAATGTGTACCACATATGGATAACCAAGTAAAGTAATTATTAGGAATAGGTACCCATTACCATGAATGAAGGATATATCTGTCTGGTTGCAGGGTAGGACAATGCTCTCAAGAATTGACTGCCAATTTGGTTATTACCAGCCGAGGATCAAGGAAAGAAACATATCAAGAATTACCTCTCGCACCAAGTGTGATGTAATGGATTATCAGTGAAAGCTTTTGAACTGACCAATGCTTCAGCGGCCCACGTGGATTTGACAAGTAGAGAGTACAGGAATGATGTGGACAAGTCGTATTTGGTTTGATTGAGAATGTTTTGGATTACTTCTGGTTAAGAACAGAACACGAGTAACATTTTCGCTTATACTACAGAGGCTAAGAAAGCGGGGAATTACAGGTAAGGTTCCAGAAGGGATGAGTTCTAATTCCTCCAAAAGGATATTCAAGGTCACATTATGGTGAAATGATGGGACTATTTATGATTTATTTAAGATAGAAACAATAAGGAATTGATAAAGGAATGTTTTAGAGGTTAGAAGCATTGTGGAACCAGTAAGACACATCGGATTTTACTTGAAGCATCTTCAAGGATTTCCATACCCTTGACTTAAATAACGTAGGAACCTAAAGTTTGTTCGAATGGATAGTCACGTACTAGAATTATAGAAGTTGAAATAAGGGTTGCTTATCATGCCATAGGGATCAGTATAGCATGTGTGGACTTTTGCAGGAGGACGATGCAGTGGATATTGTCCTTGCTTAAAAAAAATGGAGTTATAGTGCGGTGCATCAAGGACTAGGGTGCGCCTGTGTGTAGACGGAAAAGGGTAATTGTTAGTGCTTCATGGTGGATAAAGGAATAAGGACATAGATGTTATACATAAGGAATTGAGTTGACGGTAATGTCAGATAGCCACGATTAGAGTGAGGTGACGACACTTATGGAAAAGAAGTGTGTGCACTAGCATAAAAAGTTAAAGTGTTTTGTTACTCATAGGGGGGGGGGGGGGGGTCGAGCATGAGACAAAGGCACTAGTGGAAACTAGTGAAGGACTCATAGTGAAATCATTTATTACTCAGAGAAAACTAACGTGGAGGTTGATACCTTGAGTTAGAAAGTTATGTGCCAGTTGTATGATACGTAGTGGAATACAGTAAAGTCGGGTGAGGTCATGACTGGGATTGGTATAGAATCTGTGACTAATAATTGGCAGATATACCTCTATGAGCAATGAAATACAGAAATATAATCTTGTAGGAATGACTAAGAATCCTACTACATTAGCATAGATAGGTTAAGATATGAGGATCGGATGCATGATCCAATGGATGTTGGCATATAGGGGAAGATTCTAGATGAACCTTGTACTACCCCTTATAATTGTTGTATCTAGGAAGTTTGAATGGGTGTTAAGACCTAAAATCGGTATACCAAGAGGCGCACTGCCTAATCTTTCAGCAAGTGAGATATGATAATCAGAAGCCAAAAAGGCTATTATGACTCTAGGGTATCTTTGAGTTAGTATGAAGGGATATAGTTATGGAGCGTAAGGGTGGATCACCTCAGATTGCAGGTAAGATGAATGGGTACGAGAAGTTGTGACTTGACATATTAGGTTAGCACACTCTGGTTTATGTGAGTGAGTTATCATAAGAATGAGTATGTGCGAAGGGGACCATACGTCACTGTGGGACACCGAAATTGATAGTGTCGGATTGAGACCCTTTATTTCCCAAGTTCTGAGAGGGGTCATAGAGGGTGAAGAGTATAAGATTGGAATTTGAAATTATTGGTTACCTTCATATAGACTAACAATTTGAAGGAATGACTCAAACCTTAAGTAATTTACCTTGAAAGTGTAAGTTTTTGAGACATTGAGGCAAGTATGGTTTCTTGAGTGGATTGTCATGGTGATGAATGCCAACCGACATCCAGAGTGACTCCAGATAATGTATTGGGAGGTAGGAAATGAGAATTACTCATTTTGGGAAATGAAATGAGGGACAGGAAGTATTCTAGTTAAGAATTTGTCTGGAGGACCAATGAAGTTAGTAAGGATTGTTAGGGTAGGAGTGTCTTCTCTATTGAAAAGACATAAGAGTTCGCAAATTTAAATATGGGAATGTAGAGTTCCAGGATTGGGGAATGTGTACTTCTCCGAGTATTGTGGACTAAAAGGATAAGCTAGTTTGGGAAAGAAAGAAGAAATTTGACTCTAGATTTGATATACTTATGAGATCCTAATGATGATTAGGTCAGGGGCCTATAGATTAGCCTTACCCTAGCATGGGTGGAGGCTCATAAGGTGTTACTGGTTCCAATGTCAAGAAAAGAGGTGTTGTAACGTCCCAAATTTGCTAATAAGGCTTAGTGCCTTGATTAGCGTGTCAAGAGGGCAATAATTGATTTAATTGTGTTATTACGTGATTAATTGTGATATATGTGTATCAATACATGATTACTTGAAATAAATAATTATATGACTAGATATAAATGTTTAGGTGAATTAAATATGCATGTGGGCCCATTGTTGTTAATAAGGACATATTTGTAATTTTGGCCCGTTGAGGGCGTAAATGCGATTATGTGTGTGTGTTGTGCTTAAGACCACAATATTGTGGAGATATATCTCTGATGTGTGGTTCGAGATGGTCCTAGGGAGAGGAATAGTCACAAGGGGGTCGAATACCCGACTCGGGGTGAGCCTAGGGGTATTTTGGGAATGTAGTACGTGTCTGGGGTTACTGGGTAACGGGTGGCTATTTAGCTATTATTTGGGTATGTCGGGATTAATTGGGGATTTATCGGAACACTCGAGGAATTAGCAGGAATGGTGCAAATGACGGGATTTCCCTTGGAGGCATTAAATGGCTAAGGGTTAACCTAGGGGTATTTTGGACATTTATGAAGTTGAGGATAGACTTGGACTTACCTTAAGACTCTAGAACTAATCAGAATATAACACTCTCTTAGCCCATCCTCTTTCCCTCTACTCGGTTCTCTCTCTATCTATCTCCTTTGGTGTACTTGGAAAGTTTGGTGAAATCCTTGGGGAAATTGACTCAGAATTGAGGAAGCTTGAAGTGCTTGGGGTTTAGCTCAAGTCAAATTCCCTGATTTAGGTAAGGATTTCATGCTGATTTTGTTGAGTTTCTGCTATAAGTTACGGGGATTTCTATAGGTTGAACCTTAGGTCTGATTTTGAATTTTGGTGAGTTTATGGGATAGTTTTTGGGGTGTTTATACTGATTAAGTTTCCCTTATATGAATTCTAGACTAAATTCTGGGTTTAGGGATTGATTTAGGTGTGAATTGGTGATGTTGGCTCGAGAAAACGCAGGGGGATTTCTGGGTTTTGGGGCTCGAGCCACAGCCCTGTTCTTCAGGCACTGAGGGTCCGCATGAACTCAAAAAGCTTAGGGCTCTCTGAAATCATCCAGGCACCGCAACTCAAATAAGGTGCGCCGCAGCCCGTGTCCCACAGAAGAGAGCCTTGGGACTCTCTGGCTTGTAGTACACCGCGGCTCAAATAGGGAATAGTGGCCAAAACAGGGTTTTCAACTAGGGAACTCAATTTAAGGGCTCGGGAAGGATTCTACTACCTAGTTTAGTAGAATTCGAGTGTAACGCCCCAACTCCAGGGGATTGCTACAGTGCGCATTGCAAACAATGCTAAACTCTCTAATCGAGTCATTTGGCCATAAACGTGTAACTAAGCGTGATTAGCGGTTTAGGGATTAAAAACTTTGGTTAAGATATAACGTTTCACTAGAATGTTTACTGTATACATTGGGATCCCAAAATATAATTTTAGAGTCTATTACAGGAAAGTGTTTACAACAGGCCGTTCTAAGCGGCAAAACAGGGTTCAGCCCTAGTTCCACTTTCAAACCTCACCCAAGTATTGGTCGCGCAGCTGCATATGTACACGTCATCACCTAAGCTCTCCAACTCAAGGATGGTCCAGCTTCCTTTTGCCTTTACCTGCACCACATAGCACCCGTGAGTCGAAGCCCAGCAAGAAAACATAACACTTCTCATAAACATTAACAAATGATTATCATTATAATCACATTGAATATAAAGCTTTCAAACCAATGGGTGAACATCACATGATTCTAGCGGGAGAGTGGCTGTTAAGTAAGCCATTAGCCTCCAAGCTCTCTTTTCTAGCGGGAGAGTGGCTGTTAGGTAAGCCACTAGCCTCCAAGCTCTTTTTTCATTCATCGACCCTCAGGGTCGGTCAGGCATTAATGCTCCTTGAGTCATTCAATGCTAGTAGTCGATTAGATCTAATCTCTGTTGGCTTGCGTGATTCACGCTAAGGCCGTTCTGACAAATAAGTCAGCGCTACCTGACCTGTGTCCAGTATCACTGTCGAACCTGACTAATGAGTCACAGCTTCACAGTTAACACTAACACTTTTGTCGATTCTGATTGAAGAGTCAGTGCAACATGACTAGTGCCCAGTACCACTGCCGAACCTGACTAATGAGTCACAGCTTCACAGTTGATACTAGCACCTTTTGTCAAATCTGACTAATTAGTCAGTACCATACACAAGTAAGCAATGCTATCAACATATATCATATGCCAGTTATCCAAAAATAGGGCATTCAGCATGCTTACTAAACAGTTTCCAGCATAATCATGATCATGCACAAATTCAGAGACTCAAGCTCTGGCCAATCTCATATTCATCATTCATGGCATGCCCTAATCACAAGTTTATCGTGCATTACATGCATCACACTCAATCATCCAGCATGCCTCAACAATAGTCATATGCAAATGGGCAAGATTGCCAAGCATTCATTATGCTATCAACATTTACATTTAAACATCCAACATGCATCAATAATAAACATGCATGTCATACTCAATAATCAACCAACATGCTTCAATGATAACCATGCATGTCACATATACACAGGGTGCAGTTTTCTTACCTTGGGTCCAAGCACAGGTTACCAACAAACGAGCCACAAGAACGATCCTGATTCCAAGCCTCTAGTGTTAACCTAGTCACAACCACAAATGATAACCCAATGAGTTCAAGTTCTAAAACCAACCCTTGAACTAAAACTTAGCCTCCAAGACATCAATCCTCACTAATCCGGGTAGTGGGAATGATCCCGAGGCCCAAAACCATGTTTCCGGGGTCAAAACGAGCAAACGGGGTGAAAACAGGGCAAAGGCTGCGACCCTAGCACCTTGGGCCGCGGCCCCCAGGGTTCTTCTGAGGCTAGGGCCGCAGCCCAGGCTGCGGCGCCCAGCAAGGCCAAATCCTGACACCTGCTTCTTCGAGCAAGGGCCGCGGCGCCCAAGAACAGGGCCGCGGCCCAACTTCGGGGCAACCATTTTTCCTTTGTTTTAACCTTTTAAAACCTCCCAAAAACATGTCTAAACATTCCCAAATCATCAAATCAAAGTTCCCAAACTCCCCAATGGTCCAAAACCACCAAAACCCGAGGTTCAAACAAACTAAAAATCCAACGATTCACAAAGTCCAATTCAAGCTTAAAAATTTTCAAAAACTTAAAACTTGAACTTGAATTACCTCCGATTGAGCTGTTTCCAACTAAATACTTCGGCTAATAAGCTTATAATTCTCCTTAGGACTGCTATGCCTCGATCCTTGCTTGATTCCAAGTCCTAGAACTCAAGTTATCTTCAAAAATGCGATCGGGAGACGAAAATGGAACTTTTGGGAGAGAGAACGTACAGAACGTTCTTTTTATTTCTTAAAAGGTTACTTCAAGCTTAAGTAGCTTCCAATAAAACCTAATGCTCGGGGTCCCGAAAACACCCCTGGGGACATTATAGTCAAAACTTCCAGAATTTCCCCCTGGTCTTACTAACTCCCAGTTTATCACCAAATATCAATTCCCATTACCCAATAACCCGGTAATGCTCTAAATACCCCTTGACTTACTCCAAGTCAAGCTTAAATCCCATTGTGACTTTCCCACTAGCTTTCCTCTTAGGATCGTCTTGTGTTGGGTAACCCTGGCATAACCAAATAATAACAAAGCACCACGCCCATTTCACATATATGCCAAAAATGCCCGAAATGGCCAAAATATGAAAATCACCCAATTAATCAAAAATGGGTTCACATGCATATTTAATACACCTAAACATGCATATTATCATTAAATAGCATAATAAAGCAATTATGGTCCTCCCGACCTCCTAATCAAGGTCCTAAACCTTATTAGGAAATTTGGGGCATTACATCGATATCCTATCGATTAGAATATTATTCCAAAGTTCTTAATTGGTTTAGGGTTTGATAGATGTTTGTTATTATTGTGTTGTGACTAGGTTTTACCGCTAAGGCTCGAGTTTAGGGGATCGTGCTCGGGATCAAACTAGTTGGTCAGCTCGGGAAACAGGAAAGAAAATTGTTGGTGCCCATAGGGTAGGGCATGGCCCGAGTATCTGTGCTTAATATTATGTATGAGTGTTTATAATTATTATGTATGTTTGTATGATTATGATTGATCGGTGAAGGTCGAGATCGGCGAAGGCCGGAAATGGCGATAAGCATGTTGAATGCAAGCCAAACGGCAACAAGCATGCCGAATGCAAGCCACCATGGCATGGACTTCTAGGGTGTTGTACTCACATGTTCGGTGAAGACCATGAACCCAGTGCCTGGTAATGCACCTGGATTAGCATAGGTCGTTATGTGAATAGTTTGTTATCTGTTTAAAGTTATGCATTACTAGAATGAATTATTATATGATAAGTGCGTGAGTTTTCTTGTTGGGCCTTAGCTCACGAGTGCTCTACGGTGTAGGTAAGGGCAAGGGAAAGGCCGACCAAGCATGAGTTTGAAGGCATGGAGTGGCATGTACATGTTTGGTCTACCTGACCGCCATGGCTGGAGTTGTTTTGAGGGACACGTTGTGAACATTTGATTTTGTCACTTAGGTCGACTGTACTCTAACTTTTGAGTTGTAAATATATTTTGAAACAGTATTTTGGGATCCCAATGTATCACTTTTATAACTTTAATGGATGTCCAAACCTTTTTATACTTAGTTTTCATTAAATGAGAATTCATTCTGATTTAATCACAATTTTCATTCTAAAACCTTGGTTAGCGAGCTAATGGCACATTTTAAAATCAAATGGTAACGACTCTAAGGTAGTAGGGCATTACAACTTGGTATCAGAGCATGCCAAGGTTTATGGTTCTTGGAGATTGACCGAACATGTACGCTCGCTGCTAGAGACAAGCTCGACTCAGGGTTGGTCGGTATTAAGTGAATTATATGTTTAATTACTTGTCTTAATTGCCCTGTTTTCCTGATTAATATGAATGGAGTATGATGAGTGTATATAATGTTAGGGTACAACCCCTTTGATTGCTATATGGTTATGTCATGTGTGCATTTTGTTGATTTGATGTTTGTGGTTGATTGATTGGACTAGGGGTGGTTTTTGGATGTCGTTATCGTGCCTGATGTGCGGCGTCATTGATTGTAGGCATATTGAAGTTATGCCTTGAAGATCAACTAGACTCCGAGACAATATGGCTGAAGATGACAACCAGGGTCAGGACCCTCCACTTGCCCCACAGAACTAGCAACAGATGTTTGCCGAAATGCATGCTAGACTTTAGCGAACCGAAGATGAACTCCGAGAACTGAGGTAGCAAGCTCCTCCTCTGGATGTTGAGTTACAGATTCCACAGGCTGTGGCACCAGTGTCAGCCCAGCCTGTGATGGAGAACAGGTGGGAGCCTTTGTATGCAAGGTTTAGAAAGTAGCACCCTCCCACCTTTGAGGACGGTCTAGACCCATTGCAGGTAGAGCAATGGATGAACATGACTTCTTCTATCTTGTACTTCATGAGACTGGAAGGGAATGAGAGGGTGGCTTGTGCCAGTTACATGTTGAAGGAAGATGTAGTGTTCCAGGATATTTAGCTAGTAGTAGTAGTTAGTATTAGTTTGTAGTATGTTAGATTCCGTGGATTTTGGTTCAAGCCGGGACTTAGTTGGACACTCATAGCAACAGTTATGGATTTTATAAGTTTAACCTATAGTATAGAAATATTAATTATAACATAAGGTTTGATTAATATTGCTGGTCCTAGAAATATATTTATTATAACCTAAGGTTTAGATAGAACCATTAAGAGCATGACACTTGTCATATGCATGTTTATTAAGGATTTAAGTATTTTGATGAATAGTTTAATTAAAAGAAAGATCTAGAAGCTCTAGAACCTTCCAGCAACTGTTAGGATCGTATTATGACTCACTCAAAGCTGTTTACTCAATTCAAAATATGCTGAAAAAGTGCAAATACGTGTTTGATATATCAATGTATGCCGATATATCGCAGCTATAGGGGCCGATATATCGCCTACGGAAGATACGGAAAACACGTCGACTTTGCACGAACATTCGAACGGGGCTCGGAAAAGTGGTCTAGGTGATATATCGCCCTTGGTGCTTTATTTTTGAAAGTTTGGGATTTTAATTTTAAAAACAGCCCTAACCACTTGGACCTGCCTTTGAACGATTTTGACCGAGTTCTGGGCATCTGTTGAACAAAAATTCAAATCTTTTTCATTTATTTATTCAAATTAAAAAGGGTTAGTTTCACTCCTTGAACTATATAAATAGGACCTAGTACTCAGCCATTTTCTTCATTCTTCAAGCAGTCTTCAGAGCCTCCAAGTTGCTAAAGGTATCATAGAGAGAAACACTTGGGTTTTTGGGTTAAAAGCTTTATCATTCTAAGATTTTCTAAACACTTGGGAAGTGAGATATAGTGAGATTTCGGTATTGAGGTTTAGATCAATTCATAAGATCATTCAAGGTATTCTTATCATTAAGTTCAGTTCTTTATGGTTCTTTAGTTTTCTTTCTTTTCAGATCCTAACTCTTGTTTATGATTCTTAGTTAGGTATTTAAGTTTCTTGAAAATTAAGGTTCTTCTCGATAAGTTTCTTCTTTGATGGTTTAGTTTTCTTTTCATCTCTTTTCTTTAGAAACTCACCATTCTTACTGTTGGTTTTTAGAAGTGTTCCAATCTCGTTCTTGTCTTCATATCCCGGTTTTTGGTAAGAAAAATAGGATAGATTTTATGTGTTTATATGCTTATGTTATGATATGTTTTATGCTATGATATATATATGTCTTGTAGTCATTTGGGGCTTATAGTTACTTAGATCTCAAACCCCAATATTTTTTATAGTCGCTTGGGCATATGACTTGCTTAGATAGCAAGCCCCAATTTTTTTTTATCATTTTCATGGTTTAGAGTGATGATTTATCCTACCTTGATTAGTAGACAGAGGACCTAGATGGGTTATCATATACTACCATGTGATCTAACCTACCTCGATTAATAGACAGAGGACCTAGATAGTTTATCACATGCCATATTAATGATTTAATGGGCATTAATATTATAGTCCTATATGATATAATTTTTTATAGTCTTATGGTTATGATATAGTCTTATGTTTATGATTTATGTGTTAGTAGATTTTCCTTGCTGGGCATTAGGCTCATTCCTTTATTTTTAGCTTGATGCAGGGTAATGATTTATGGAAGGCGGAAAGATTCATGGCAGCTTGGCTTGTGTCTTGAGGATGAATGGATTGAATGGACTGCGTGAACGATCGAGGATGAAGTTATTTTAAAGTCTTTTGAATTATGTTTCTTTTGTAATTCCGCATTTAGTTCTTTAAACAATTAAAGTTTATGGTTTATGTTTTTTTTATGTATTAAACGATGGGTATCCATACCATATTTAATATTTAATATTTTAATTTGTATTTTGCACAATATTTATTTTGGGGTTTTAAATAAAGTTATTTCTTATGTATGTTTCCCAAAATAGTAGCTACGTCTAATAGTTTTAATGGTCCGAGGTCTTAGAAATAGTTGGGTCACTACAGAAGACGCCCGCATCTAGTGGGATTTGTGTCCTAGAGGAGGGATGTGACCGCCATGACCTGGGATGAATTCTGAGAAGTCTTTAATGATAAGTATTATAGTGTCGCAGTTCGAGCTGCAAAGGTTGATGAGTTTACTAATCTGACTCATAACAGAATGACCACCATAGAATATGCTCTGAAGTTTGACCTTTTAGTAAAGTTCGCACTGGATTTGGTGCCTACTGATATGGCACTGGATTTGTACAGGGATTGAATGCGATGATAGCCTGTGATGTTAAGATAACATTGGATCTGAGGACTACCACTTATGCTTAGGTAGTGGAGAAAGCCCTTACAGCTGAGGGGGATGAAGATCAGATATGGAGAGAAGGAGTCACAAGGCATAATGCTCGGAGGATGGTGCCTCTCTTCACTGGTTCTAGCCAGGGTAGTGGCCCCGGTGAGCAAAAGAGAAAGGCCCCAAATTCTTTTGTTCCTCCTGGTCCAGATAGGAGGGCATGGGGTGCTTTTGGTGGCCGTCAAGGCATGAGAGAGAATTGGAAAAGCTTCCTAGAGTGTCCATAGTGCAGGCGGTGACATCTAAGGGAGTGTAGAGTCAAAGCATGCTTCATTTGTGGGAGTGTCAGTCACTTGAGGAAGGACTACCCACAAGCCAGAAAGGAAGAACCAAAGAGGAGTGACAACCTCACTCCAACCAGAGTGTTCACTTTGACCCAGACCGAGGTTGAGGCTGAGGCTGAGGCTAGTCCCTTGGTCGTGACAAGTCAGATTTCTAGTGTCGGTTCTTTATTTACTGCATTGATTGATTCAGGAGCTATTCATTCGTTTGTATCTGCTAGGGTGATAGACCGTTTGTGTAGACCTTGTGATTTGTATGCTAGAGGATTTAGGACTTTGTTGCCAACCAGGGAACTGGTAGTCTCTAGGAGATGGGTTAGAGCATTACCAGTATAAATAGACGGTAGGGAGTTGTCTGTGGATCTGATCGAACTGGTGATAGATGACTTTGATACGATTCTTGGGATGGATTGGTTTGCAAAGTATGGGGCAACGATAGACTACAAGCGAATGATGTAACTTTTGAGCCGGAAAGAGAGGAACCCTTTGCGTTTGTAGGGATAGTGAGTGGACCACGAGTACCTATGATCTCTGCACTGAAGGCTAGAGACCTATTGCAAGGAGGTTGCATAGGATTCCTAGCGAACATAGTGGATACCTCTAGGATCATCTAAGTTGGACTAGGTGAGAACAAACTAGTGTGTGAGTTTCCTGATGTATTCCCAACAGACTTGCCAGGATTGCCGCCATACTGAGAGATCGAGTTTGTTATAAAGTTGGCCCCAGGAGCAGAATCAGTATCGAGCACACCCTAAAGAATGGCTCCACCACAGTTGAATGAACTGAAGATCTAGTTGCAGGAATTACTAGATTCTTCAGATCCAGTTTTTCGCCATGGGCTACTCCAGTGTTGTTTTCCAAGAAGAAGGATCGATCCTTAAGAATGTGCATCGACTACAGAGAGCTGAATAAGTTGACTATTAAGAATGAGTATCCATTGTCCAGGATCCATGACTTTTTTGATTAGTTACAAGGGAAGATTGTGTTCTCTAAGATCGACCTTCGGTCTGGCTACCATCAGTTGAGGATTAAGGAGGAGGACATATCAAAGACCGCATTCCGTATGAGGTATGGACATTATGAATTCCTGGTCATGTCCTTTAGATTAAATAATTCCCCGACGGCCTTCATGGACTTGATGAATAGGGTCTTTAGGGATTCTTTGGATAAGTTTGTGATCTTATTCATCGATGATATACTAGTGTACTCCCAATCATAGATAAAGCACGAGAAGCATCCTCGCTTGGTACTACAGTTGCTGAGGGAGCATAGGCTATATGCTAAGTTCAGTAAATGTGAGTTTTGGTTACCCCAAGTAACATTTCTAGTCTACATTGTGAGTAAGGAGGGGATTCTGGTGGACCCAACCAAGATTGAGGTAGTGAGAGATTGGCCAAGGCCGAGCAGTGTACCAGAGGTTAGAAGCTTCTTGGGATGAGTAGGGTACTATCGGTGTTTCGTTGAGGGATTCTCCATAATAGCCACACCATTTACTGAGCTCACGCATAAGAAGACCAAGTATATCTGGATAGATAGATGTGAGAACAGTTTCAAGGAGTTGAAGCGGGAATTGATCACCGCTCTGGTATTGAGTCTTTCATCAGACAAGGAAAAGTTTATAGTCTACTACGATGCTTCGAGGCAAGGTTTGGGGTGTGTATTGATGCAAGTTGGGAAGGTGATAGCCTACGCGTCTAGGCAACTGAAGGAGTATGAATAGAGGTATCCCACTCATGATCTGGAACTAGCAGCGGTGGTATTCGCACTGAAGGTATGGGGGCATTATCTATATGGGGAGAAGTGCGAAATATACATTGACCATAAAAGCTTAAAGTATTTCTTTACTCAGAAGGATCTAAATATGCACCAAAGGCATTGGCTGGAGTTGGTGAAGGACTACAATTGTTAGATTTTGTACCATCCAGGGAAGGTCAGTGCGGTGGTCGACGCATTGAGTCAAAAGGGGCCAGGGCAGTTGTTCAGTTCGAGACAGATATCAGAACAGTTAGCTGAAGAGATGACGAGAGCGGGAATTGAATTGGTGGTTGGTCAGCTATCCAATATCACTCTTCGGTCCACACTCCTTAAGAGGATCAAAGAAGCGCAGAATGAGGATCCACGATTGAGAAAGCACAGGGAGGATGTCTTAGCTAGATTGGCTAGAGACTTTTCTATTTCTGAGATTGATCTGCTAAGATATAAGGGTCGGATTGTATTCTGATGGATTCTGGTATTAGGCGAGAGATTCTGAATGAGTCTCATACCACTCCCTATTCCTTACATCCGGGTATGGCGAAGATGTATCAAGATCTAAGGACTCTATATTGGTGGCCAAGAATGAATAAAGACGTGGTGGATTATGTGGCCAAGTGTTTAACTTGTCAGTAGGTGAAGGTTGAACATCAAAGGCCAATAGGGTTGCTGTAGCCATTAGGGATCCCAGAAAGGAAGTGGGAGGATATCACCATGGACTTCATGGTTGGATTGCCGAAGACAGTGGGGCAACATGATTCTATGTGGGTGATTGTGGATAGGTACACCAAATTAGCCTAGTTTTTTCCTATTAGAACGACTTATACGGTGGAACAGTACGCTGAGTTGTGTGTAAAGGAGATTGTGCAACTCCATGGAGCTCCAAGGTCGATATTGTCCGACAGGGATCCCACTTTCACCTCTATGTTTTGAGAAGGCTATGGGCACGCAGTTGGGGTTCGGTATCGCCTATCATCCTCAAATAGATAAACAGACTAAGAGGATGATTTAGATACTAGAGGATATGTTACGGGTCTTTGTGTTGGACTTTGGGAGATGTTGGAGTAAGTATCTCCCTTTGATTGAGTTTTCTTATAATAACATCTATCAGGAGACTATCAGAGTGCCTTCGTATAAAATGTTGTGTGGGAGGAAGTACAGATCACCCATTCATTGGGATGAGACAGATGAGAGGAAATATTTAGGTCCTGAGGCTGTTCAGAGAACTAACGAGGAAATTGAGAAGATTAGAGCTTGGATGCTCACCTCCCAGAGTAGACAATAGAGTTACTCAGAATTGAAACGCAGGGGTGTAGAGTTTCAAGTCGATGATCATGTGTTTCTCAGAGTTTCTACTTTGAGAGGAGTGAAACGATTTGAAGTGAAAGGCAAGTTAAGTCCTAGGTTTTTTGGCCCCTTTGAGATTCTGGAATGGGTTGGAGACTTAGCTTACAGTTTGGCTATTCCTCCAGCCTTATCAGGGGTTCACGACGTATTCCATGTGTCTATGATCTGAAAGTATGTATCATTCTACACATGTGCTGAGTTATGAAAACCTGGAGCTGGATCAAGATTTTTCTTATAAGGAGAAGTTGGTTCAAATCCTAGACTGGGAGGATAAAGTCTTGCGAAACAAGAACATTTCCTTGGTGAAAGTGTTGTGGCGAAACAATGGGGTGGAAGAGGCAACTTGGGAGCTTGAGTCGGATATGCGGGATCAATATCCCGAGTTATTCAAGTAAATTTCGAGGGTGATATTTCAGTAAGGAGGGGATGGTTATAACGTCCCAAATCTGCTAATAAGGCTTAGTGTCTTGATTAGCGTGTCGAAAGGGAAATAATTGATTTAATTGTGTTATTACGTGGTTAATTGTGATATATGTGTATTAGTATGTGATTACTTGAATTAAATGATTATATGGCTAGATATGCTTGTTTAGGTGAATTAAATATGCATGTGGACTCGTTCTTGTTAATAAGGGCACATTTCTAATTTTGGCCCGTTGAGAGCGTAAAAGCGATTATGTGTGTGTATTGTGCTTAAGACCACATCATTGTGGAGATATATCTATGATGTGTGGCCCAAGACGGTCCTAGGGAGCGGAATAGCGTAATAGTCATAACGGGGTCGAATGCCCGACTCGAGGAGAGCCTAGGGTTATTTTGGGAATGTAGTACATGTCTGGGGTTAGCAGGTAACGGGTAGCTATTTAGCGATTATTTGGGTATGTTGGGATTAATTGGGGATTTATAGGAACACTTGAGGAATTGGCGGGGATGGTACAAATGACGAGATTGCCCTTGGAGGCATTAAATGGCTAAGGGTTAACCTAGGGGCATTTTGGACATTTTGGAATCTAAGGATAGACTTGGACTTACCTTAGGACTCTAGAAACAATCAAAACATAACACTCTCTCAGCCCATCCTCTCTCTCTCTCTCTCTCTCCTTTGGTGTACTTGGAAACTTTGGTGAAATCCTTGGGGAAATTGGCTAAGAATTGAGGAATCTTGAAGCTTGAAGTACTTGGGGTTTAGCTCAGATCGAACACCTTGATTGAGGCAAGGATTTTATGCTAATTTTGTTAAGTTTCAGCTATAAGTTAAGGGGATTTATAAAGGTTGAACCTTAGGTCTAATTTTGAGTTTTGGTGAGTTTATGGGAAAGTTTTTGGGGTGTTTATACTCATTAAGTTTCCTTGATATGAATTCTAGACTAAATTCTGGGTTTAGGGATTGATTTAGGTGTGAATTGGTGATGTTGACTTGAGAAAATGCAAGGGGGGCTCTAGGTTTTGGGGCTCGAGCCGCGACCCTATTCTTCAGGCATCGGGGCCCACTTGAACTCAGAAAGCTTAGGACTCTCTGAAATTGTCCAAGAGCCACGGCTCAAATAAGGCATGACGCGGCCTGTGTCCCCCAGAAGAGAGCCTTGGGGCTCTTTGACTTGTAGCGCGCCATGACCCTAGGGGGCTGGGATGCTGCTCAAATAGGGAATAATGGCCAAAACGAGGTTTTCAGCTTGGGAACTCAATTTAAGGGCTCAGGAAGGATTCTACTACCTAGTTTAGTAGAATTCGAGGTCCTGGAGACTAGAATTTTATGCTAAAGTTCTTAATTGGTTTATGGCTTGATGGATGTTTATTATTATTACGTTGTGACTAGGTTTTACCGCCAAGGCTCGAGTTTAGGGGATCGTGCTCAGGATCGCACTAGTTAGTCAACTCGGGACACAGGTAAGAAAACTTTTTGTGCTCGTAGAGCAAGGCATGTCCTGGCTGTCTGTGCTTAATACTATGTGTGAGTGCTTATAATTGTTATGTATGTTTGTATGACTATGACTAGTCGATGAAGGTCGGGATCGACTAAGGCCGGGAACGGTGATAAGCATGCTGAATGCAGACCAAACGACAACAAGCATGTTAAATGCAGGCCGCCATGGCATGGCCATCTAGGGTGTTTTACTCACCTGTTCAGTGAAGACTGTGAGCCCAGTGCCTGGTAAAGCACTTGGGTCGGCATAGGCCATTATGTGAAGAGTTTGTTTTTGTTTAAAGTTATGCATTTACTAGAATGAATTGTTATATGCTATGTCCGTGAGTTTTCTTGTTGGGCCTTGGCTTACGGGTGCTCTATGGTGTAGGTAAGGGAAAGGGAAAGGCCGACCAAGCATGATCTGGAGGGCA
The DNA here is from genome assembly GCF_963169125.1 of Humulus lupulus. Classification (NCBI taxonomy): domain Eukaryota; kingdom Viridiplantae; phylum Streptophyta; class Magnoliopsida; order Rosales; family Cannabaceae; genus Humulus; species Humulus lupulus. The sequence goes on along the minus strand of NC_084794.1, from coordinate 74,061,338 downwards.
TGGAGCGGCGTGTCATGTTTGGCCTAACTAGCCGCCACGGCTAGGATTGTTTTGAGAGACATGTTGTGAACATTTGATTTCGTTGCTTCTAACTTTTGAGTTGTAAATATATTTTGAAATAGTATTTTCGTGATCCCAATGTATCACTCTTATAACTTTAATGGATGTCCAAACCTTTTATACTTAATTTCCATTAAATGAGTTTTTATTCTGATTTAATCACACTTTTAAGTTTAAAACCTCGATTAGAGAGCTAATGGCACATTTTAAAATCAAATGGTAACAACTCTAAGGTAGTATGGTGTTACAGGTGTCGAGTACTACCCTTGATTGGGTGAAGTGACCCTAGAATTTCAGTGGAACTTATTGTGTAAGGAAAGGCTAGTGGAAATCTTTGGTAGAAGAGATAAAGTCTTACAGAATAAGACTGTCACTCTAGTGAGGGCGTTACAAGAGATATCAAGGTAAAGGACTGGACTCTAAAGTTATAGTTAGATCTGTGGGATTAGTATCCCAAGACATTTGAATAATTTTCGAGGAAAAAATTGTGATAAGGAAGGGACAGTTGTAACGTCCCGAATTCGCTATTAAGGTTGAGTGCCTTGATTATTGTGCCAAGAGGGCATAATAATATTTATATATGGATTTAATTGAATATATGTGAGATTATGTGAAATATATGAGTAATATTAAGATATGACCATTTATGCATGTTTATATGTATTGAATATGCATGTGGGCCTGCTTTTGGTGGAAAAGGGCCTTTTTGTAAATTTTGACATGTTGAAGGTATAATTGTAATTATATTTGTTATGTGATTGGAACCACATTACTTTGTTGATATATTTGCGATAACTGGCTTAAGTTGATCCTCTAGAGCAATTTGGCGAAAAAGTCACAATGGAGATTTATGCCTTGTTCGGGGTGAGCCAAGGGGTATTTTGGTCATTTTGCGAAGGTCGGGAATTAGTGTAACATTATTGGAGAAAATAATTGTATTTGGAGGGTTAGTAATTTAATTGGGAATTTAGGTTGTTAATTTGAGGTTTAGTGGGGTTGGTGGCAAATGACCTTGGTACCCTTGAAGGTTGCCTTGGGGGTTAATTGTTGGTAGGGGTATTATGCTCATTTGACCTATACATTAGTGTAATGGGTAGCAGCCTTAGGGGAAAACACTTGCACATTTTTTTCCTATTCCCTTGGTTCTCTCTTGAGGTGCTTTGATGTGGAGAAAGGTGAGCTTGAATGGGATATTTGGTGATTCAAGGAAGCTTGGAGGGATTTAAGGAGCAAGGGAAGGAGTTGCCAAGGGTCTCTCTTTTCAGCTGCAGCTCGAAATTCAAAGGAGGCGAGAACTTAGATATCCTATTGTTTACATTTCAGTGGTTGTGTTCTTGAGCTTTGGGGAATTGAGTTTGGATATAAGGATTTTGGGGATTTGATGTTTCTTAGGTCATAGAATGATGTTAGTAATTGGTTTTTAAACTAAATTGAGGGTCTGTTTGCTACTGGAAGTCTTAATTTGCAAAGTGAATCTTGGATTTTGGGAGGGAAGCTTGAGTTTGAAACTCGAGAAGTGCAAAGTGTGCTATAATGTTATTTTGATAAGTTTGAATGACTTTTTGTGGTATATTAACTTTGGTTTTCGATTGTTAGGATTTTATGGGGCGTTTTGTAGTTGTAAACTTGCTGGGAAGTCTGTTGGGGTCGATTTTCTGGGTCTGGTAAGTAGAAGAATCGCACTTTTGGTTTTGGGGAAGAACATGTTAGCTTCTGGGTAATTTTTGGGTTTCTAGTGACCTAGCTCGACCGCGCTAGGTTGTAGCGCAACCGCACCAGGTGTCCCGAAATATGATTTTTTTTTTTTGCTGATTTTAGGATTAGGGCTCGGGGAGCTCAAGAATCCATTTGGTGGCCCATTTGGGGCCTTGGGGGACGTTTCCAACATCCCAACAAATGGGAATAGTAATCTTAAGAATAGAGTCTAGAGGTGAGGCTCGGGATTTGAAGTCTATCCTTAATAAGAGTATGTTTGTGTTGTGAATAGATTATCGCAAGGCTCGGGATCAAGATTGTACTTAAGGCCATATTGTCCATCGCACGAAACTCAAGGTAAGAAAATTGCACTCTGGTTGTAATTGGGGCTTGAACCCCTGTAATTTGATATGACTGTGGTTATAAATGTGATATTCAGTAGGCATGCTTGTATATGATGTATTTGATTGCGTGTTGTGCAATATATATGTGATTATATCAATTCTAAAAGCTGGCCTAAGGGTGTCGGTGCCGACAGTAAGCGTGCGGAACACAGCTCGGTCGAAGCGTGTCAGGGGTCGGTTATAAGACCAAAGGACTCGGCCTAAGGGCGCCAGGCTTGAACGTCATACAAATAAACAGAAGTGTTGATTGCACTTAACTAACTATATTGATTGTTGAGATGGGTTTATGTGTTTAATTAAACAGATTATTACTGCTAAGCTCATTTCTTATGTCTTATTGCTTAAACTTATCGATCTATGTTTACTATTATATATATTGTTGCTCATTTGTATCTATTGATTTAAGTTTTCTTGATGAGCCTTGGCTCAGGGGTGCTATGTGGTGTAGGTAAGGGCAAGGGTAAGTTGGACTAGCCATGAGTTGGAGAGCTTCAGGGGCGATGTGTGCATATGCAGCCTGCTCGACTACCACGGCCAGGATAGCTTGGGAGGAACTAGGGTTGAACCCTGTTTTTCCACTTAGGACGGCTAATTTGTATTTTATCTGTCTTTTTCTTTTTAGTCTATAACCACTTTTTGGGATCCCGCGTATAAACTTGATGTTTTCAATTAAAAATAATTACTTCGTTGACCAAAATTGTTAATACCTAACCTTGATTTAGTCTTTAATTACACATTTAAGTCCAAACGACTCACTTAGCGAGTTGAGCACTATTTTAAACACACACCGTGTAATGGTCTTTGCTAACCAGGGCGTTACAAGTGAGAACAAGAAAGAGGCTGAGTGGCTTAGGGATCTCATGTTGGAGATCCCAATTTCCGCGAATGAGGAATCAACGATCTTGATACTTTGTGATAGTCAAGTCACATTAGCTAGAGCATATAATGGCACATATAATGGGAATTCTAGACATATAAGTCTAAGACATGAGTATGTGAGACAATTGATTCGTGGAGGAATCATATCATTCGCATATATTAAGACAAGTGAGAACCTAGCAGATCCATTTACAAAACCTCTTCACGAAGAGGTTAGTAAGTTCTACTTCAAAAGGGATGGGACAAAAACTCCTAGAATAATATATTAACCAATGATGGCAACCCAAGTCAAAACTTGTAAACATCAAGGGCAAGAGTTCAATGGGTAAGAACAAGTTATTGGGAGAATTGTTTCAACACTAACAAAATCATGAGTTCCATCTATGTGAGCTTAGAGGTGGTGCCGCCTCTCATGGGAGTTGGAGTTTCTCCCCTGAAAGTTCATGAAATGGATGAGAACATGGCCATATGACTACTAAGCGAGAAAAGTGGGAAAATGAATGGCCAAATGCAGGTGTGTGACGTGTTACCAGTTTTTATCATAAAGGAGTAGAGTACTTGGTTCAATCTGTAAGAAACCAATGACTTTGATAAGGCTTTGTAATACTTTCACTAAGATAAAATTCAAATCAAAAGATACTTTATTTTATGCACTGTTAAGCTAAGAAGAGAGGATTATATTTAACCAAGTGGGGGAATTTTGATATTGGTTAAATATAATGGTTAAGGTGTTTACATGTTGAGGTGCAAAACACTTAACCGGTTTCACTTAAAGAGAAGTGAAAACATGAGATTGTGTAAAAGGCATCTAAAAGTGACTTTTATTGGTCTAAAGTGATACAATGAGGTATCCAAACATTCCCAAAAAGTTTGGTAGTATTTGGAGCAATTTTAGAACCATTGGAAGGGTCCAAAGTCAGAGAGGGTGGCGATACATCGCCTACTAACAATCGATGCATCGCCTGGGTGGTCTTTTAGGGTCATACAGTTTACGTAAGATGCTCCAAATGATATGTTTTAAATGCTCTAATCCCATTTGTTAGAGTATTGATGATGCCTACACTATATATATGGGTTATTAGAGTTGAAAAGCCTAGATCATGCTTTCAAACTCTCTCTCTCTAAACTCATTCTCTCTCTAGTTTTCTAAGACCAAAGTTTTCTCAAGAAACTCATCAAGCATTGCTTGACTTGCATGAGTTTCAAGGCTTTTTCAATCTCAAATCTAATTCTACTTAGTTTAAGCTTCGAGCAATTAGGAAGGCTTGGAATAGAGATTTTGGACAACAATATTCATATTGTGTATAAGCCTTAGAAGTTCTCCAAGTTTGAAGATTCAAGTTGCTCAATACAAATGTTGTATCTCTGTAACCCTAATCTTATATTTTGTCATTCTATTATGTTTTTCATTGTTGGTATAGATGATTAAATGTATCTAAGTTCATCTTATCATCATGTAATCATTCAGTTTCTTACATTCAAGGTTAACATTCATATCATGAACATGTTTATTTGATTATCAAGAACTGCACTCATACTTTAAATTTGAATCTTGATTAACATCTAGGGTTTTGAATATTGCATTATTATCATTATTCATTTTTTTATTTGCAAAGAGTAAAGCCATATATTCCCAACACTACCCACAATGTTTTTGACAGTTTCTTGCTATTCAACACTACTCTTGCCATTTCCTAACGAGTGCGTTTCTTTCTCTCAACAACTCCATTTTGATCAGGAGTTTCGGGCGCTGAAAATTCATGTGATATACTACAAGATTTACAAAATTCATCATACACAACATTCTCGAATTCTTTACCATGATCACTACGAATTCTAACAAGCTTGCCAATATTATAATCTTTTTCAACTTTTGATTTTAAACAAAGAGTTTTGAAAGCTTCAAAATGGTCAAATTTTTCTCTTCAAAAATCAACCCAAGTAAAATGAGAGAAATCATCTACACACACAAAAATGTATCTTTTTCCATTTAAGATTTCAATCTAAATTGGACCCATTAGATATATGTGAAGCAATTCTAATACCTCGGTGGTATTCACATATGTGATACCTTTGTGAGTGATCTTTAATTGCTTACCAAGTTGGCAAAGTTCACACTTACCGGTAGATTCTCTACCTAGTTTGGGTAAACCACTAACAATACCTGGTCTTTAAATTTTTTCAAGTTTTTGAAATTAATGTGACCAAGTTTTTCATGCCAAAGATCAGTAGAATTTCTTATGTCTGAGTGAGAAGACATATTTTGAGAGAGAATATAGCTATTATCAACTGATATGGATCCTTTTAGAAAACAATTTCCATTTCGATCAATCACGCTACAATCAACACAAGAAAAGTTAACAGTGTATTGTTGATCATAAATTTGACTTATGATAATTAAATTAGCTTTTAATCCATCAACCAGCAAAAAAAAATTTAGTTTAGGTAACCCTTCCAAATTCAAGGTTCCCTTTCCAAGAACTTTACTTGCCACACCATCACCAAAAGTTACTACACTACATTTCATAGATTTGAAATTGATGAGTATATTTTCGTCACCTGTCATATATCTAGTACATCCACTATCAAAGTACCCATAATTAGATGTATGAGTTCTATGACATGTAAAAGCGGCAAGAAAATTATTCACATCCTTTTTTACCCACATTTGTTTAGGCGCATAATTTTTCTTTTGCACCTTTTTGGAATTCATATGATGAAAATCATTTGAATTAAAAAAATTCATCATCGTACGACACTTTGGTCGAATGTGACCTTTGATGCCACAAAAATGACAAGTGGGAATGAATTTCTTAGTCCTTCCATAAGACGTAAGATTTTTACTTTTATGAATATTTGATGATGGGACATTTTGAGAAGTTGATGGATCAAAACTCTGCAATGTTAGATAAGAAGAAAAAACAGGTAATGAACAAGCTTGAACAAACACAGTATTTACTTTTGATTGAGACCCTTTAGATCCCAACCCAGCATTATTTTGTTGACCTGCATACTGGACATCCTTAAAAATAAAGGATCCTGGATTGAACATCCTTACATTTCTTTATATGTTCAAGCTCTTTGTTCAATCGGTTAATTTCAGCATTCTAAGTAAAAATCTCAATTTAAAAAATTCTAGCATTTAATTCAAGTTCATCATTTTGTAGGAAATAGTTTTGATAGTCTTTGCATTCAATTGATTTACAGCACACAATTTTACCCATTCATCATACATTTTTTGTGAGATTCTTCCAGTGAATCTTTATTGACTTCTGATTCATCAGAATTAGTGTTTGCAACATTATCAATACTTATCATATTATCAGTAACTTTATTTACCAAAACAATGTTGTTTAGGAAAACAAGGTTTTCATTTTCCTGCATGAAACAAGGAAGACTAGGAAACTGAAATGTCAAAGTAACATTATCACAATCTCCATCACTACTTTCAGAGTCATTATCACTCCAAGTAGCATTCATACCATTTTTATTCTTTTTCAAGGTATTTGCACATTCTGACTGAATGTGACCAAAATCATCACACTCCCTGCATTGAACTCCCTTTTTATTGTTAGGAACAAAAGTTTTACAAGATTTGTTACCTTTCATGAATTTAGAAAAATTCTTTTTATTGCCCAATTTTTCATATATTTTTAAAAATTTATTGTCAATATTGCAAACTCATTATCATCTTCATCATCCGAACTCACATTTTCTAAACTTTTCAAGGCAATATTTTTCTTTTTCTCTTACCTCATTCGGTTTTTCTTTTTGTCTAATCTGTTGATTTAGTTCAAAGGTTCATAATGAACCCATCAGTTCTTCCACTTTCATGGAATTCATATCTTTAGCCTCCATAGTTGTTAACTTGGTGTTAAACCTGCCAGGTAAAACACGAATAATCTTTCGAACTAACACAGATTCATCTAATTTCTCACCTAAGGCAAAGAAATATCATTAGCAACATTATACAATCTCTCATAAAATTCAGTGAGAGTTTAGTTTCAGTTTCAGACATTCTAAGATCCTTAAATTTGTTTTGTAACATAATGGACCTAGAACGCTTGACATTAGCAGTTCCTTCAAATTGAGTTTGAAGAATTTGCCAAGCTTCTTTGGCCGAATCACAAGAGGACATAAGCTTAATTTACCTTTCATGAACACCATTGAACAAAGCGTGTAAGACCTTGTTATTGTAACTGGACAATAAATCATCAACATTTTACCAATTCAACTCAGATTTGACCATTGTTTCCTCAGTTTTTGCATCAACATCATCTGGTGATGACCAACCTATCAAGATAGATCTCCACATCTTTTCATCTTGAGATTTGATGAAGGCTTTCATCCTAACCATCCAGTAAAGATAGTTAAAATCATTAAGAAATGGTAGACGAGTTATAAAAATTCCTTCTACAAAAAACGACATGTTGCAAGTAGAAAAACAAACAAACAGAAAGAGAAGCACAAGATCTCACTAAGAGTTTAGTGAACCGCTTTGATACCAATTGAAATTCCATTTTTTTAAGATTACCAAATGAATTTAACCAACAATTTAATTAATGTGGAATAGTTATAAAATTATTTGATCAGACAGATACTCTGATGTATTAGGAAAGACAGTTGATGAATCATAATTTACGAACAAACAGTAAACAAACAAAATGTAAAGTGACACAATAAGTTTTTTACATGGTTCAGAAAACCTAGTCCTTGGGCCACGCCCAGAGATAAAATCAATTAGTAAAATAACCAAAATACAATAAGCAATTGGCTTATACAAGATTAGACTCCCTCTAATTCCTTGATGCAACCTTGAAGTATTCCACTTTAGTAATATGATTTTGATAAACACCAAGAGCACGAAATCCCTTATGATCTTGATGAGTGCTTGCTTCCTCCTGAAGTGAGACTTATGGAAATATTTTCCCAAAGATTGTATGTCATGTTCATAAGCTTTATGACATGATTAAGAATAAACAAAACAAAGCCAAACAAACAAACAAAGAGATAGTTGAACAAAACCTACTTCTTACATAAAAAAGAACTCTCCAATATATGAAACATTAGACTGGGGAAGAGTCAAGATTAGTTGCTGCTTAGGTTTGATATTTATAGAGTTTAAGAAACCCTACGACAAGCCAATCTCATTTTTTATCTTAATTAGATCAAATCAAAGAGTTTCCAAAATAACTCTCACTTACATTGAGTACAGAGAAATCTAGATGTAACAGAAGATCATTCTGTAACATCATAAATGAACGAACCTGGACTTAATTCTAAACCAAGTTCATTTTAGATTTGAACTTTCTTAGGCAGAAAGATTTCTCAAGATAATAAAATTAAATCAATTAAGACCAAGAAATCTTATTAGTATTCAATTATGTATTAAACATATTGTTGACTGCCTTTTTCGCTATCAACCAAATGTAAGAACTTGACAAAAAAAAGAAGAAAATAACACAGAGGTTTTACGTGGTTCGGGCTATAAAAGAGCCCTAGTCCACGAGTCTTTTGTACTAGTGAGTTTGAAGCTTATTTGAGAAAGCATCAATGGAGTCTCAGGCATATATTACTCTGAGTTTACAATGCTTAACGTGCCAAAATCGTGAACCCTTTACAAGGAGATACCTAGCCCCTACTTATAGAGGCATAGGTCATTAATGCCCTTAATGAATATTTAATACACATTCCCCCATTATTTTGGGGAATAAACTACTAATTAATTACATATGGATGCACTAACAAAGACCATGGGCCCAGACAGATTGCACAGGGCCCATTCGCAGAAAGCTACCCACCAACTTCATAGGGAACATGTATTTGACCGTATCAGGATACGACGCATGTATGCCCATGTCAAGTGGCGTTGTGGGTAATGTCGATTGTCAAAGATACAAACTCAACACCACTAATCGAGGCTCACTAAAAGTTGTTAGATGATCTGGTGGGCCATAGTTGCGGCGACTGACACCTGGCAGCCACTCTAGGTCCGAGGACAATAATTCTAGACCTAGGAGATTGGTGAATGAAGAGAGTGATGATCATTTGAATGGTCCTCGGGGTGTGGCCTCACTTGGAGACATTTTGTAACGCCTTGGATAGCCAAGACCATTACACTGTGTGTTTTAAATAGTGTTAGACTCTCTAAATGAGTCTTTTGGCCTTAAACGTGTAACTAAACATGATTAACGATTTAAGGTTAAAGATTTTGGTCAAAAGGAATAAACATTTTATGAAAATGTTTACGTTCATAAATGGGATCCAAAAATAACATTTAAGAGGCTATTTACAACAAGCTGACCTAAACGACAAAATAGGGTTTGACCTTACTTTCTCTGACAAACCCGGGTTGTGGTGGTCGAGCAGCCGCATATGTACACGCCGCCACCGAAGCTCTCCAACTCATGGCTGGTACAACTTCCCTTTCCCCATACTTACACCACATAACATTCGTGAGCCAAGGCTAAACAAGAAAACATCACAAGGTATAACAAAATACTCAAATATTCAAAAGAACTAAACACATGCTTCAGAGGTATTAAATGCATTAATTCCCATCATATAACATGTAAACGCATTCCACAGTTTACAAATAAAATATTGATTTAAATCATACAATCGATTATTTGGCCTAGGATATCAGTCTTGCCAAGCGGCCCAATCGAACCAAGTTCATACTCAGGCACTAGCCTACGATTCATGTTGAGTAATGGGGATCGCACCCTCATATTGGATTTTTTTTTAGGCCTGGTGCCGCGGCACAACCTAATAGGCGTCGCGACACCCAGCCAGAGCCACCTTGTGTTGGACCACCCCAGCGTCGTGGCTTAGAAGAATAGCGCTATGACGCCCCCGTGCGAACCCAGATTTTTTTGGGTTTTTCCAGCATTTTCTCCTAGCCAAAACTGACAAAATCTCATCCCAAAAATTACACTACAGTCCCAAATGAGTTCAAGACTCTCAATAACACATCATAAGCAACACAAACACCCAAAAAAACCAATTAAAGTCCTTAACCTAAATCAAAATCCAACCATAAGTTTAAAACTTAACCAAAACTTAAACCACATCATAATTTCACCAAAAACTATAGCACAATCTTACCTCAATTGAGAATTATGACCCCTAAGATTTTTCCAATTCAATCCTTAGCTTTAATTCCCTTCAATTCCAAGCTTTTCCTCCTTAAAAAGATCAAAACTCATCAAGAGCTTCAAGAAAAAGGGAGAGGAACAAGAGAGAGAGAGAGAGAGAGAGAGAGTATGTGTGAGGTGTTTTGGTCCTCCAATTTATTCTGGGCTGCTAAGTGACTAAGTCACTACCTTGGCACAAAGACCAAAATGCCCCATGCTCAATCCTTACTCACTTAATGCCCCCAAGGGCAATATCATCATTTTCCACACTTCCCGCTAATTTGAATTAATGCCTCATAATTCACGTTACTCCCAATATCCTCAAATAATCACTAAATAATTTCCCATTACCCGATAAATCCTTGTATTGTACTGAATTACCAAAATACTGCTAAGCCCACCCCGAGCCAGGTATTTGGTCGCATTATGACTAAATCGTTAACTTGCTCCCTAGGATCGTCTCATGCCAAGTAACTCAAATATATCAACATAATAATGTGGTCTCACTGAATATGCACATATATATTCCAAATATGCCATCGACGGGTTAAAATTACGAAAATGTCCTTATAAAAACGGGCCCACATGCATGCTTAATACACCTAAACATGCAAATACAGTCATATTATTATATAACTCACATAATAAATCAATTATTGCCCTCTTGGCCCCCTAATCAAGGCACTATGTCATATTAGGGAAATTGGAACATTACACATCCATACCTTGGAGATGGGTCACCGGACGGGGCCTTGCCTTGAGACATCTGCGCCTCGAGGATAGACCTTGAGTCATGACCTCACTTGGAGACATACGCATATGGCTAAATCACAGTACGAAACCTCATTAGCGCTCAAGGAGCTTAATTACTCCTCTAATGAATGCCACGTGTCCTTTGGTGAAAACACGGACAACATTTCGCCCCGAAGTCTTCACTTGTCTTTGAACAATGGGGACTTAGACTGATAGGAGTAATTTGAAAGGTCTTTGGGAGGAGACGCTTGGGCTCTTCATGGCGTCCCTCTTAGAAAAGGTAGTTCCTTGTGTCGACTCCCTATTGTTGGGCCCATCAATCTGTGCCATTAATGAGGAGTCCACTCCACTACCCAAAACATCAAATCCCTACCCTAGGTGTCCTTATGTTCCATATCAAAGGCGTCATTTTCCCATGTTAATGATCACAATCCACGCCTCTTGGATTTGTCTCGAGTGTCTATGTCGTAGGTAATCAACGGTCGAGGTGGAGTTGTGTAACGACCCAACTTTACTAATAGGGTTTAAGGGCCTTGATTAGTGTGCTGGGATGGCATAACTGGATTATATGTGATTTAAATGACTAAAAGCACATTTATATGACTATTTGAATATCTGTGATGCATGACTATGTGTATTAGTATGCATGTAGGCCCTGATTAGGTTAGAAGGGCATATTCGTAATTTTGGCCCGTTGAGGGCATAGCTGTATATATCTTTGATAAATTGTAGAGACCACATTATTATGTGGATATATTTGTAACTTGTGACTCGAGGCGGTCCTAGTGAGCAATTTAGCAAAAAATTCACGGCGAGGATTTATACCCGGCTCGGGGAGAGCCTGGGGGTATTTCTGGGAATTTAGGAAATATGTTGGAGTCTATTTTGATATTGAGGAATATAATTGGTGATTATTTAGGTGTTGGGAAGTAAGCGGTAAATATTAGATACATTCGAGGAATTAGCGGGAATTCGGTGTAATGACTAAAATGCCCTTAGGAGGTTTAAAAGCTTAGTTATAAATGGGAGGGGAAATTGGTCATTTGAGTTCAAATCAGGGATAAATATTATAATGCTTTATGCTTTAGTGGGATGTGTAGAAAGTGAGAGAAGTCTGAAGTAAAAAGAAAAGAAAAAAAAAAGGAAAAGAAAGAAGGGAAAACAGAGCACTACTCTCTTGTACGGTTTGGGGTTTCTTCTTCAATCCTTGGGGTCTTTTGGAGCTAAAATTTAGATGAGCTCTTGGCTAAGGCTTTGCACTTGAGACCTTGATCAAGTTTGAGAATTCAGCAGGGGTTAGGCATTCAATTAAGGTAAGGTTTTGAGGTTGTTACTCAGTTTCTAGTTCTTAGTGTTAATATGGATTTTGAGCTGAGTTTGGGTGGGAATTCTAGGGAATTGAGGCTGAAATTTTGAGGAGTGAAAGATAAGTAAGAGTGGAGGATAGCCTAAGGTTGAACTTCTCTGTTGAAGGTAAGAAATTCTGAACTTGGTCACTTGAATTATGTGGTTTCAGCTGTTTTTCTTGTTGAGTTTTTGAGCTCTAAGTTCAGCTATGGTGATTTCTTTGATTTGGGGTGCATGTGATTGAGTTTTTTATGGTTGGGACTTATGGGGTGAGATATAGATGTTGGTAGGTTTGTTTAAGGTTTGGAAGGTTTTGGCTCGAGGAAGTTGGAAGAGGAGAAGTCTGGTATTGTCTGGCTGTGACTAGCGCTGTAGCGCTAGCCTTAGGGCGCTACAACGCTAGGATTGGGTGTCTGGGAGCCTGTTGGATCTATTTGTAGCACTATAGCGCCCACTTTAGGGCGCTGTAGCGCTACCCTGTTCCCATAAAGGGAGTTTTGGGTTATTTGTTAGGGTTTTTGCCTAGGGGCTTGGGGTTTGATTCCACCACCCCGTTTAGTGGAATTAAGGCTTCTCGAGGGCTCGGGATTGGTCCTAAGGCTAGGTTTTGGATTTGAAGTCTGGTGTGGTTCTAACTTGTGACCATGACTAGGTGTACACTAGGGCTCAGACGGGATCATGCTTGAGGGTTGAATTGAACAAAGCTATTAGAATCTAAAGGTAAGAAAACTACACCCGGTTATGTGATTGTGTTGGGACTAAGTGCTCCCTATATCTGTATGATGTCATAGATGGTATTATGCCATGGGACATGTGTTAAATGGCCTAAGAGTGTCGTAAATAATACTTGCGCACAGGGCGCAGCTCGACCACTGGTAGCTGAGGACAGCTTAATATTCACTAGCTCGGTTTAAGCGGCCCGGAGTCAGTGGGATAAATAGAGGGTGCGGCCTAAGGGCGTTAACCCTATTTATCATGTGTAAATTGATTATTAATATGAAATGATGTACTTGGTATGCTGAATACTTGAATAACATGAATGTTTGGACTGTTGAGTATATGATTGTACTGCATAAGTTATCTGGTTGCTTGCTTGATGATTGTGCTCTGTTGTTGTGTTTTCTTGCTTGGCCTTGGCTCACGGGTGCTACATGGTGCATATAAAGGCAAAGGCAAGGTGGACCAGTCCTGAGATGGAGAGTTTTGGGGCCGCCACGCCCGAGGAGTGGTACAGGACAAGAAAAGTCTAAATGTCTGTTTTGCCTTAGGGTGGCTAGTAACTGTATTTTAATCCTGAAATTTTGTAAATTGTCTTTTAACTTTACTACTTTTGGGATCCCATGTAAAAAAAATTATTATAAGAAATGAAGCTTTTGGGACCAAAATATTTTAACCCTAGTTTAACTACAATTTCAGTGACACGTTTCTAACTAATTGACTTGGTTAGCAAGTCTTGCACCTTTATAAACACACAGTGTAACGGTCTTGGCTATCCAGGGCATTACAAGTTGCTTCCCCCCTAAGTTGTTTGAGTATAAAACCTCGACAAATGCCTCTCAGAAATCACTTTTAGCATTCAAAATTCAAAACCCCGGAACTCTTAAACCCTCCCTTATTTTTTGCCTTATTTTTTTCCCAAATTTCTCCCATTTTCTAAGTTCTCAACGCTCTGGACGATTGGCGAGACTCATCGTACTTCTGGTCAGGCGGCAAACAATTTTTCAGTGTCAGGACTCGCTTTAGCATGTACAAGTGCTTCATCTCGAGTGAGTTTTACATCTGTCTCCTATTTGGTTTCATGTCCTTGGTTTATTTGTAAAGACATGGGATCCATTTGCTTATTATGATTTTCTTAAATAAAGGAGCAATATTTATGTTTGTGATCAAACGTTGTGTTCTCAATAATATTATGAGAAATTAGGGCGTTAAAAAGTGATACCAAAGCCACGGCTATACTGGTCCTAAATGTTCTCACGAAATACACATGATAGCTACAAAGGACCAACTCGCTACCAAGTAAGTATACACATTTTTCGAAATATGTTTGTAATCTTTCTCTTGTATTATTTTCATATTTTAGCACAATGGACCCCAAGTGTTGTTATAAAAGTTAAGGCGATAAGAAGAATAACCAACCCTGATGGTGAGAATGAGTTCGAAAAGGTGTTTCGTAGAATTAACTGAATTCACAGGGAGATAGAAAAGATTATTGGTAGTCATACAACCCTATTAAAATCACATTAGAAGTTCATATTTCTCATGCACTCAGCCAAATTACCGCTAGCAGAACCAAGTTTAAAGATAGCATGGAACAAAGTTTTATTTGATCATGATATATTTGTTGAAGATAAACATGAAATATTTATGGATAGGTTTACACTAAATTTTAGAATATTCGAAGATGTTATATTACCAAATGGAGAAATAGGAGAAAAGGTTCATCAGTTAGCAGACAACCTAAGGGAATGATTTCTTAGTCATGTTCCTTTCACTTCAAGATTTATCTACACCCAAGAGGATTATGAGGACTTCACTCAAGACATGCTAGAAGAAGGATCTGATGTGGAAGATTAGATGAATATAAGAATACATTGTTATGTTTTATTTTATGTTATTTTTAGCAATGTTTCGCTAGTTTGTAAATAATTTCTTATTTTAATAAAATATGTTATTTTCTTTTATTTTCATTGTTTAGTAAATGTTAAGAATTTTGGATTCAATTGAAAGTGTAAAATTTAAATTCCTCTCTTATGGGTTAGCCCATTTGTGAAGGCTCATTTGCTTTTCATTATTAGGTTGGACCTAATTAAAATGAATAACAATTAATAAAGTAAAAGTTCAAATTCCTGTCTTTTGGGTTCAAGTGGGAGTTAGGGGGCCTTAGTAGTGGGTAAAATATACTAAATCCAGTCCTCCTCCATGGAAGATTCAATTGTTAAGGCCTATTTACTCGAGTTGGACTTAATTGTAATATGGTAGTTTTTAGTAGATAGATGGACCTAATCGATAGTAGTACAATAGGCTAGGTTATGATGTCTTCTTGTTTTGTTTGTCTTATCTTTTATATTTTTCCTCTTTTGGGGAAATAGAAAAGAAATATGGAGCAGGAACCAAGAAGATCCAAAAGTCTAAATTGCCAAGAAAGAGGATAGGGAAAAGGGCGAGGAAGGGTAAGATGAGTAGCCACCACCCCCATATATGAAGAATTTTCCAACATGCCAGAAGCACCAAATGAAGCAGAAGAATAGACAGCTGTTACTGCTCGAGAAAACTTGGAAAGGGAGAATGCCCGGCTTAGGGCAGAGCTAAGGAGGAGAGAAGAAGAATTCCAAATAAACCATGGACAACAACAATAAGTGGCACAACATGTCATTCCATTAGCACAATTGTTGCAGTTGGCAGAACCTTGCTATGAGGCAGTGTATGAACGCTTCAAGAAACAACAACCACTGAACTTCGATGGCGGATCAGACCCAATAGAAGCAGAAGAATGGCTTTGCTCGGTAGAATCCATTTTAGAACATATGCGATTGAGGAACGAAGACCGAGTCTCATGCGCCTCGAGTTTACTCAAGAAAGACGCACGCATCTGGTGGGATATAGTGAAGCAGACCTCAAATGTGAACGTCATGACATGAGACAAGATTTTCCAAGTGTTCAACAAGAAGTATTACAGTCCTGCTATTCTAGCCACAAGGGTGGACGAATTCATCACCCTTACTCAAGGGAATTCGACTATGACGGAGTACGCCATAAAATTTGATAGACTGGCTAAGTTCACGGTGGGCACGATACCCACCGAGACACTAAGAATTCAAAGATTCATGAAGGGACTGAACCTATGATAGCCCGAGACATGAAGCTAATTCAGCAATAACCACATATGCACAAAACGTTGGAAATAGCCTTGGAAGTCGAACAGGCGGAAGACCATATTTGGAAAGAAGGTGCAACCAGGAGGGATGCTAGAAAGAACAATAATGAACAAAATGACCACAAGAGGAAACATGACGGTGGTCAAAATTAGAAGGCTAACAAGAAAGGAAAGACTACCTTGGAAGGCAATGGAAACAAAAAGCATTCAGGAGAATGTCGATATAAGACAAAAGGTTGCTTAAATTATGGAGAAGAAGGTCATCTCAAGAAGGACTGTCCAAAATTGAGAAACCAGAAGAAGGATAAGAAACTAGTACCAGCCAGAGTTTTCGCTCTTACAAGAGGTGAGGCGAAAACTAGCAATACAGTAGTATCAGGTTATATCACTATCTTTGGCAAACCAAGTAATGTTTTATTCAATTTAGGAGCTACACATTATTTTTTCTCTATGAATATAATTGATAGCTTAAATAAACCATGCAAAAATTTTAGAGATAAGTTTGTTACGAAGTTACCCTCGGGGGAAAGAATGTTATCTAGTAGAGGGGTGCGTAGCATTGTCATTAGAATCGAAAGAAGAGAATTACTAGTAGATTTGATCGAGTTAAACCTTAAGGATTATGATGTAATATTAGGCATGGACTGGTTAGCAAAACATGGGGCAACGATAGATTGTAAGAATAAGACAGTCAACTTTCCATCAGAAGGCGGAGAATAGTTCACCTATAAAGGATAAGTTTCTCAAACTCGCATATCGATAGTCTAAGCTCTCAAAGCTCAATGGTTGACCAGTAGCGGTTGCTAGGCATTTCTAGCTAACGTGGTGGATAAGTCGCGAGAAACGCGGCTTGAACCAAAAGACGTACATATTGTATGCGAATTTCCCGAGGTGTTTCCAAAAGATCTAGCAGGATTACCTCCGAGTAGGGAAATCGAGTTTGAAATAGAGTCGGCACCAAAGATAGCACCAATCTCAAAATCCCCCTATAGAATGGCCCCTACTGAGTCAAAGAAGTTAAAGATGCAACTGTGGGAGCTATTAGACAAAGGTTTAATTTGATCAAGCTTTTCGCCTTGGGGTGCACTAGTGTTTTTAGTCAAGAAGAAGATGGGAGCATAAGGATGTGCATTAACTATCGAGAACTACATAAAGTGACAATCAAGAACAAATACCCTTTGCCCCGAATAGATGATCTTTTTGATCAAATACAAGGATCTACGGTGTTCTCAAAGATAGATCTGCGGTCAGGGTATCACCAACTAAGAGTATGAGAAGAAGATATCCCAAAGACGGCTTTCCGAACAAGATATGGACACTATGAGTTTCTGGTAATGTCTTTTGGCTTAACGAACGCAGCAGCCATGTTCATGGATCTTATGAACCGAATATTTAAAGACTACTTGGATAAGTTCATTGTGGTGTTCATAGACGACATATTGATCTGCTAAAAGATGAAATCTGAGCATGAAGAGCACTTGCGACTGGCGTTGGAATGACTCAAAAGTCATCAATTATACACAAATTTTAAGAAATGCGAATTCTGGGTAGAGAAGGTGGAATTTATAAGACACATTGTATCTAAAAATGGCGTAGAAGTAGATCCAGCCAAGATAGAAGGAGTAAAGGACTGGCCCAAAGCCAAGAGTGCCACTGAGGTGAGAAGTTTTATGGGCTTGGAGGGATACTATAGACAATTTGTTGAAGGGTTCTCCAAAATAGCTACACCTTTAACAAATTTAACAAGGAAACAGCAGAAGTCCACATGGACGGAGAAGTGTGAATAAAGCTTTCAAACATTAAAGGACGAGCTCATATCAGCTTCAATTCTATGCGTCCCAAATAAAGGGCAAGTTTGTAGTATATTGCGACGTGTCAAAGCAGGGACTTGGATGCGTTTTGATGCAAGATGGAAAGGTGGTCGCATATGCCTTGAGACAGCTAAAGGAGTACGATCAGTGGTACCAACCCATGACTTAGAATTAGCAGTGGTGGTTTTCGCTCTAAAGATTTGGAGGCACTATTTTTCCGGAGAAAAGTGCAAAATCTATACGGACCATAAGAGTTTAAAGTACTTCTTTAAGCAAAAGGAACTCAATATGAGGTAACGAAGGTGGCTGGAGCTAGTAAAGGACTATGAATGTGAGATCTTGTATCATCTAGGAAAAGCTAATGTCGTGGCAAACACGCTTAGTAGACGGAGTTACAGAAGAATATCAACACTTAAGGGGATAGCACAACACTTACAAGATGATATTAAGAAGTCCATAAATGAGTTAATAATTGGACAACTAGCTGACCTCACAATCAAGTCAACACTAATGGAGGAAATTAAGGAGAAACAACAAGAGGACGAGTTTCTTCTTAAGAAGAGGGCAGAACTACAAAGCTCAGAGAATGTTGTTTTTTCCTTGACAAAGGAAGGCATGCTACAATATAGGAACCGAGTGTGTGTGCCAAAAAAGGTGAATTGAGAGATAGTATTATGAAAGAATTGCACACCATGCCATATTCACTACACCTGGAATCGACCAAGATGTACAACAATGTCAAGACAATGTACTGCTGGTCGAGGATGAAGAAAGACATAGCGAAATTTGTAGCAAAATGCCTTACATGTCAACAAGTCAAAAATGAACATCAGAGACTCACTAGAACATTGCAATCTTTAGAGATTCTCGAATGGAAATGGGAAGATATAGTTGCTGACGTCGTTTTACGTCAACTTAATTATGAAGAGCACTAAACAATGTTACAGAAAAAACAGAAGAAATCACAACAGTTAAAATATGCCTAGTCCATGAGTTAATATTATTTATCTTAATATTCTCTTTGTAACGCCCTGGATAGCCAAGTCCGTTACACTGTGTGTTTATAAAGGTGTAAGACTTGCTAATCAAGTCATTTAGTTAGAAACGTGTAACTGAAACTACAGTTGAACTAGGGTTAAAAGATTTTGGTCTCAAAAGCTTCATTTCTTATAATCAAACATTCACTTTACATGGGATCCCAGAAGCAGTAAAGTTAAAAGACAGTTTACAAAATTTTAGGATTAAAATACAGTTACTAGCCACTCTAAAGCAAAACAGACAGTTAGGCTTTTCTTGTCCTGTACCACTCCTCGGCCGTGGCGGCCGATCAGCTGACTATGTTCATTCAGCCCCAAAGCTCTCCATCTCAGGATTGGTCCACTTTTCTTTTTCCTTTACCTACACCACGTAGCACCCGTGAGCCAAGGCCCAGCAAGAAAACACAGTAACAGAGTATAATCATCTAACAAAACAACCAGATAATTCATACAGTATAGTCATATACTCAACATTCCAAATATTCACAATAATCAAGTACTCAGCATACCAAATTCATTATTTCATACTAATAACCAATTCGCATATGATAACTAGGGTTAACGCCCTTAGGCTGCACCCTCAATTTATCTCACTCACTCCGGCCCTCTTAAACCGAGCTCAGTGAATATTAAGCTATCCTCAGCTACCAGTGGCCGAGCCGCTCCCTGTGCGCAAATATTGATGATGGCACTCTTAGGCAGTTTATCACATGTCCCATGGCATAATTGTAATGCCCCGAATTCTCCGACGTATTTAACGGCGTGAATAGTAGGCCGGGAGGGCCGTACTTGCTTAATTATGTTATTAATTGATTAAATGCATGTATATGTTGATTATATTATGATATGATGTGAAATGCATGCATGTGAGTCCATATTTGTTTATACAGGGGTGTGATAGTAATTTGGCCCGTTGAGGGTAAATTGGTTATTTGAACGCATGTTGGTGATATAAATTGAGACCACATTATGATGTGGGTTTGTTCGAGCCATTTGGCATGAGACGATCAAGGAAATGTTAAATGTCGGTTTGGTCATAACAGGCTTAAGCTCGGGGCTCGGGGTGAGTCTCGGGGTGTTTTAATGATTAGAGTGTTACCGGGCATTAAAGGGTAACGGGATGTGAAATATTGGTGTTTGAGAATTTTGAGATTAGCGGGAATTGGGAAGCGTTAATTATCATTAACGGTGTAGGTGGAAAATGTCAAAAATGCCCTTGAGTTGACTTTAGGAGCTTTATTATGCCTAGGGGTATAATGGTCTTTTGGTATGAGGATATATATAATGTATGGGTGGCTGTAAAATAGAAACCAAAACAGGGTTTGCTTCATTTTCTTCTTCCCGTACACTCATCTCCCTAGTTCTCTTCTTTGGAATTTTGAGCTTAAGTGTGGAGCTAAGCTAGGAAATCAAGGGGCTAAGGTTGTGGTTTTGGTTCAGCCATTGGAGAGGGTTCAATACTAAGTTTGAGGTAAGCTTTGATCTTTATTTTTTTCTGGTTTTGCTCTGTTTTCAATCATGGTTTTCAGCTCTTGAGTTAGGTGTGGAAAATTGGAATTAAAGGGAGTTCTTGAGGTGTTTTACTTGGGTTATGATGAGGGAGAGTTTTGAGTGTTTTTTGGGGGTGTTAATGGGTGTTTGAGAGAGGTTTGGGTGGTGTTTAAGTTGGGTTTGAAGGGTTGGTTCTAAGTGAAATCGTAGAGGAAGAAAAACAGGGGTTTTGGCTGAAATGGGCGTTGCGCCGCGGCATGGCCAGGGTGTGCCGCGGCCCTTGGGAGCTGCTGGGTTTGGCCGCCTCTGTTTGAGGGGCGGGCCGCGGCATGGCCAAGGAGGGCCGCGGCCCTTAAGGGATTTTTGGGCAAAGAGAGTGTTTTGGCTCAGGGATGCAAGCCTAAGGCCTCGGGATTGAACCTACTACCCGGTTGAGTAGTGTTTCAGGTCCCGGAGGTTAGGTTTTGGTTTGGGAACCTTTTATTATTCATTTTATTGATGGAATCCCATGATTTGGTTATGACCAGGTAACCGCTAAAGGACCAAAAGGTCGATCGTTCTCAGGGTCATTCTTTTATCTGTTCTAGCTCGGACCAGAGGTAAGAAAACTGCACCCCAAGTGTCACATGCGTGGATATTCCTGAGGCATGTTGAATGTGAGAATATGGACATGGATTATATATGAAATGCTTAGCATATGCTGCTCATTTGTGCATGGCACTGACTTATTAGTCAGGTTTGACAAGAGTGCTAGTATCACTGTGAAGCTGTGACTTATTAGTCAGGTTCGGCAGTGGTATTGGGCATTGGTCACGATGAGCTGACTTATTAGTCAGGACGGCTTTGGCGTGTGTCACGCAAGTCAGTAAGATTGGATCTAATCGATTATTAGCATTGAATGACTCAAGGAGCATTAATGCCTGACCGACCCTGAGGGTCGATGAACAAACAGAGCTTGGAGGCTAGTGGCTTACTCAGTAGCCACTCTCCCGCTAAAATCATGTGATGATTCATTTGCTTGTTGAAAGCTTTATGCTCAGTGTGATTATAACGATAATCATTTGATAATCTTTATATAAAGTGTTATGTTTTCTTGCTGGGCCTTGGCTCATGGGTGCTATGTGGTGCAGGTAAAGGGAAAGAAAAGCTCACCTAGCCTTGAGTGGAGAGTTGATGTGATGGTGTGTACATATGCAGCCGCTTGACTGCCACGGTCAGGGTGTTCTCAGAGGAACTAGGGGGTTTACCCTATTTTTGCCGCTTAGGTTGGCGGGGTTGTAAATTTAAAACTGTAATGACCATTTTGTACTGAGAACAACTTGCTAATGTTTTGTTTAGCTCTGCAGAGCGGTTTGTAATAAAATCTCCATTTCCTTTTCATTGGTTTTATGCCTTAACCCGTTAATTACACTTAGAGCACGTTTTTGACCAAAGGACTCAGGCAATGAGTCAAATTTCCGGTCCACCGTTCATCGTAACTGTTCTGGGGTAGCCAGGGCGTTACAATAATACCATCTATGACATTATACATATATAGGGAGCTCTTAGTCCTAACAGAATCACATAATCGGGTGCAATTTTCTTACCTTTCGATTCTGATAGTTTTGTTCAATTCAACCCTCAAGCACGATCCCTTCCGAGCCCTAGCGTACACCTAGTCACAGCCATAGATCATAATCATCACCAAACTTCAATCCCAAAACCTAACCTCAGGACCAATCCCGAGCCCTCGGGAAGCCCTAATTCCACCAAATGGGGTGGTGGAATCAAACCCCGAGCCCCCAGTCAAAAACCCTAAGAAATAACCAAATAATCCCCTTCTGGAAACAGGGTAGCGCTACAGCGCCCTAAGGAGAGCGCTATAGCACTACAAGAAGAGCCAAAAAGCTCAGGAACTTCAGGGCCTAGCACTGTAGTGCCTAATGACTAGCGCTACAACGCTAGTCACAGCATAGCCCAACACAGATTTTCTTCCCTCGAATTTCCCAGAGCCAAACCTTTCCAAAACTCAATCAAACCTCAACCAAACTTCAAAACAAACCTCCCAACATCCCCAACTCACCCCAAATGACCTAACCATATAAAATTCACTCACAAGCACCCCAAAATACAAAAATCACCATGGCTGAGCTTAGAGCTCAAAAACTCAATCAGAATAGTAGAAATTACAGAACCTAAAGCTATAATTTCGTACCTTTGATGGATGAACTCAACCTAGGTTATCTTCCACACTTCCTTGGCCTTCACCTCCTCAAGTCCTTAGGCTTAATTCCATAGAATTCCCACAGAAACTCAGCTTAGAAAATCAATTCAATACCAAAACCAAGAACTGAATAACAACCTCAAATGATGGATAACCTCTGCTAATTCCCCAATCCAAAACAAGGATCCTAGTGTTGAGTCTTAGTCTAAGCCTTCTCTGAACTTTAGCTCCAAATTTCCAGAAGAATTGGTGAAGAGGAACCCAAACCGTACAAGAGTAGTGCCCTGTTTTCCCTTCTTTCTTTTCTCCTTCTTTTCTTTTGTCTCAATCCTTTTTCAGACCTCTACTGCCTTCTACACATTCCACTAAGGCATAAAGCATTATAATACTTATCCCTGCTTTTAACACAAATGACCAATTTTCCCTCCCATAAATCCTAAGCCATTAAATCATTCTAAGGGCATTTTGGTCATTACACCCAATTCCCGTTAATTCCTCAAATGTCTCTAACATTTATCGCTTACTTCCCGACACCTAACAGATCGCCAATTATATTCCTCAATATCAAAACAATCTCCAATATATTTCCTAAATTCCCATAAATACCCCCAGGCTCGCCCCGAGCCGGGTATAAATCCCCGCCGTGACTTTTTCGCTAAACCGCTCACCAGGATCGCCTCAAGTCACAAGCTACAAATATATCCACATAATAATGTGGTCTCAAAAATTTATCACAGATATTTACAGTTATGCCCTCAACGGGCCAAAATTATGAATATGCCCTTTTAACCTAATCAGGGCCTACATGCATACTAATACACAGTCATGCATCACAGATATTCAAGTAATCATATAGACATGCTTTTAATCATTAAATCACATATAATTTAGTTATGCCCTCTCGACACACTAATCAAGGCCCTTAAGCCTTATTAGTAGATTTGGGTCGTTACAACTATCCCCTCCTAATGAGAATTTCGTCCTCAAAATTTACCAGAATAATTCGGGATACTGATCCCGCATCGCTGTCTCAATCTCCCAGGTCGCCTCCTCGACCATACTATTCCTCAATAACACCTTAACAAGAGGAATTGTCTTATTCTGTCATACTTTATCCTTTCGATCCAAAATCTGAACTGGTTGCTCCTCATAAGCTAAATATGTCTGCAACTCCAAGTCTTCATACCTCAACACGTGTGTCGCATCTGAGACGTACTTCCGGAGCATTAAAACATGGAATACATCATGGACTCCCGACAACGATGGTGGCAGGGCTAACCTATAAGCCACCTAACCGATCCTTTCCAGGATCTCAAAAGGTCCAATGAACCTAGGGCTTAGCTTTCCCTTCTTCCCAAACCTCCTCACCCCTCGCAATGGTGAAACTCAGAGAAACACGTGGTCCCCAACCTGGAACTCCACGTCCATGCGCTTGGGATCAGCGTAGCTCTTCTGTCTGCTCTGTGAGGTGAGCATTCTAGCTCGGATCTTCTCTATTGCTTCATTCGTCTTCTGAACCATATCTGGCCCCAAATAATTCCTCTCACCCATCTCATCCCAATGTATGGGTGACCTACATTTCCTCCCATATAACATCTCATAGGGAGTTATTCCAATAGTTGACTGGTAACTATTGTTATATGAAAATTCAATCAACAGGAGATACTTACTCCATGATCCCTCAAAGTTGATCACACATGCTCTGAGCATATCCTCCAACACCTTAATCATCCTCTCAGACTGTCCATCAGTCTGAGGATGGAAGGTTGTGCTAAACTTCAACTGAGTTCCCATAGCCTTCTGCAAACTACCCCAAAACTTAGAGGTAAAGATATGATCCCGGACTGACACTATGGACTTAGGAACCCCATGGAGACGTACGATCTCCCTCACATACAACTCTACATACTGATCCACAGTATATGTCGACCTCACTGGAAGAAATGAGCTGACTTGGTGTATCTGTTCACCATCACCCACACCGAGTCATGAAGCCCTGTTGTTCTAGGTAAACCTCCCACGAAATCCATCGTAATATCCTCTGATTTCCACTCGGGAATACCCAAAGGCTGAAGCAACCCTGCCGGTCCCTGATGCTCAGCTTTCACCTGCTGACAGGTTAAACATCTGGCAACGTACTCCACCACACCCTTCTTCATCCTGGGCCACCAATATAACATCCGTAGATCCTGGTACATCTTCATGGTACCCGGGTGAAGTGAGTACGGTGTCGTATGTGACTCATCCAATATCTCTCGTCTGATCCCCTCATCAGCTGAAACACATATCCATCCCTGATACCGAAGCAAACCAACCTCAGAAGTAGAATAATCCTTAGCTACTCCCGCTAAGACATTCTCTCTAACCTCCTGTAACTGAGCGTCTACCAATTGCCTTTCTTTAATCCGCCTAGCAGGGTCGACTGCAGAGTAATATTGGCCAACTGGCCCATCACCAATTCTATCCCCACTCTGACCATCTCATCAGCTAACTCTCTCGAGATCTGGGTGGAACAACATAACTGACCTAGGCCTCTCCGGCTCAATGCATCCGCCACCACATTGGCTTTCTCCGAATCGTAAAGAATATCGTAATCATACTCTAGCCAACATCTCTGCCTCATGTTCAGATCCTTCTGGGTGAAGAAGTACTTCAAGTTCTTGTGATCATTATATATCTCGCACTTCTCCCCATATAAATAATGCCGCCAAACCTTCAGTGCGAATACCACTGCTGCTAACTCCAAATCATGGGTAGGATACCGCTGCTCATACTCCTTCAGATGTCGTGATGCATAAGCTATAACCTTCTCGTTCTACATCAACACACAGCCTAAACCCAACCTCGATGCATCGCAATAGACAACAAACTTCCCTTCCCCCGAAGGAAGACTCAACACAGGTGCGGCAATAAGTCGTCGCTTCAATTCTTGGAAACTGTTCTCACACTTGTCTGACCAGATAAACTTCAAATTCTTTCGTGTCAATTCTGTCATCGGTGCCGCTATCTTCGGGAAGCCTTCCATAAACTGTCTGTAGTACCCTACCAGACCAAGAAAACTTCGCACCTCTGAGGCGTTCCTTGGCCTCAGCCAATCCCTAACTGCCTCCACCTTAATCCCATCAGCACCAACAATATGTCAAAGGAATGTCACTTCTGGTAACCAAAATTCTCATTTCTTAAACATGGCATTCAACTGATGCTCCCTCAACCTCTACAAAACCTGTCAAAGATGAATCTCGTGCTCTACCTCTTAATTGGAGTACACTAAGATGTCATCGATGAAGACAATGACGAACTGATCCAGAAAATCCTTGAACACTCTGTTCATTAGGTCCATAAAGGTTGTTGGGGCATTGGTCAAACCAAAGGACATGACAATAAACTCATAGTGCTCATACCTCGTTCGGAAGGTCGTCTTCGGTACGTCCTCGTCCTTAATCCTCAGCTGGCGATAACCAGATCGAAGATCAATCTTCGAGAACATCGTCTTACGCTGCAGCTGATCGAACAAGTCATCAATCCTTGGTATGGGATACTTATTCTTGATAGTTAACTTGTTCAGTTCCCTGTAGTCTATACACATTCTCAAAGTCCCATCCTTTTTCTTCACAAATAAAACTGGAGCACCCCATGGCGAGTAACTAGGCCTGATGAACCCTAAATCCAGAAGCTCCTACAGCTGTATCTTCAATTCCTTCAGGTCTGTCGGTGCCATTCTATATGGTGCCCTCAACACTGACTCTGTTCCCAGCCCCAACTCAGTAACAAATTCAATCTCCCTATGCGACGGCAACCCAGGTAAGTCCTCAGGAAACACATCCAAAAACTCACAAACTAATATGGTTTCCTCCGGTCTAGTTGGCAAAACCCTAGTGGTATCTAGCACACTAGCTAGGAAACCTATACATCCTCCCTGTAATAGGTCCCTAGCTCTCAACGCTGAAATCCTGGGCACGCGGGGTCCATGCACCGCTCCCACAAAAACAAAGAGATCCTCGCCCTCCGGCTCAAAGGTCACCATCTTCCTCCTGCAGTCAATAGTAGCTCCATATCTAACCAGCCAATCCATACCTAAAATCATATCAAAGTCCTCCATACTCAACTCATTTACTTTTGTTGCCCTAATGGAAACATTATAATACTTCTGACCGAATAGGTCCTTGAATCATTCCCAAGTCAAAGCAATAACATCTCTAGTCTGTGATGCCACTTCCCACCAGATACAGGTATCCTCTCTCAACATATATGTGGCACGGGCCACTCTGTCATGTCCCTCTACCCTCATAAAATCCAGGATAGTAGTAATCATGGTCATCCACTATTCGGCCGTCAGTGGATCAGGTCTTCCCTCAAAGATCGAGGGCTGCTTTTTCCTGAACCGCTCACACAACGGCTACCACCTATTACCAACCTCCACCGGTTGTACAACTGGTACCACTGTAGGTGGCACAATAGGGGCAGCACTCCCTGATGGAGCCTGTTGTCGCAGAATTCAAATCTGCTCATCCTGGCTCTATAGTCGTGCTTGCATGTCTGCCATAAGCTGCTGCCAGTTCTTAGGGATTGGTGGAGGGGTCTGGCCCCGGTCATCATCTCTAGTCTCAAACCTGGTGCCAGCTAGTCGCGTAGATTTTCTTGGACGCATATTACCAAGTCAATATGCAATCAACGACTCGGCGGTTAGACTATGATGACAGGGTAATAATCCTTCCATGATCCACCATTAGAACTCAAACATTCACAAACAATCAAGATATAACAGTTTATCCAAGTATTCAAATATTTTCATTCACATGCATAGCAATGCTAATAAGCACGCCTCAATATCATCACGCAATAGTCAAGGGCCATGCCCTATCAGTATCTCATGCTCCCTATTAATCAAGCCAATATCAACAGTCATGTTCCATTCTAATCATTTAAACATATAATCATGTATACACAATTACAAACCCTAAGTCGAGCTTGTCTTTCGTTGCGAATGTACATGTCCAGCCAGTTTTCAAGAACCCTTAAACCTAGGACGCTCTGATACCAAGCTGTAACACCCTGGATAGCCAAGACCGTTACACTGTGTGTTTATAAAGATGCAAGACTTGCTAACCAAGTCATTTAGTTAGAAATGTGTTACTGAAACTACAGTTGAACTAGGGTTAAAAGATTTTGGTCTCAAAAGCTTCATTTCTTATAATCAAACATTCATTTTACATGGGATCCCAGATGTAGTAAAGTTAAAAGACAGTTTACAAAATTTCAGGATTAAAATACAGTTACTAGCCACTCTAAGGCAAAACAGACAGATAGGCTTTTCTTGTCATGTACCACTCCTCGGCCGTGGCGGCCGATCAGCTGACTATGTTCATTCAGCCCCAAAGCTCTCCATCTCAGGATTGGTCCACTTTTCTTTTTCCTTTACCTACACCACGTAGCACCCGTGAGCCAAGGCCCATCAAGAAAACACAGTAACAGAGTATAATCATCTAACAAAACAACTAGATAATTCATACAGTTTAGTCATATACTCAACATTCCAAATATTCACAATAATCAAGTAGTCAGCATACCAAATTCATCATTTCGTACTAATAACCAATTCGCATATGATAACCAAGGTTAACGCCCTTAGGCCGGACCCTCAATTTATCCTACTGACTCCGGCCCGCTTAAACCGAGCTCGGTGAACATTAAGTTGTCCTCAGCTACCAATGGCTAAGTCGAGCCCTGTGTGCAAATATTGATGATGGCACTCTTAGGCTGTTTATCACATGTCCCATGGCATAATACCATCTATGAAATTATACAGATATAGGGAGCTCTTAGTCCCAACACAATCACATAACCAAGTGCAATTTTCTTACCTTTAGATACTGATAGTTTTGTTCAATTCAACCCTCAGGAACGATCCCTTCTGAGCCCTAGCGTACACCTAGTCACAGCCATAGATCATAATCATCACCAAACTTCAATCCCAAAACCTAACCTCGGGACCAATCCTGAGCCCTCGGGAAGCCCTAATTCCACCAAACGGGGTGGTTGAATCAAACCCCGAGCCCCGGCCAAAAGCCCTAAGAAATAACCCAAAAATCCCCTTCTAGGAACAGGGTAGCACTACAGCGCCCTAAGGAGAGCGTTATAACGCTACAAGCAGAGCCAAAAATCTCTGGAACTGCAGGGCCTAGCACTATAGCGCCCAATGACTATCGATACAGCGCTAGTCACAGCACAGCCCAACACAGATTTTCTTCCCTTGAATTTCCCCGAGCCAAACCTTTCCAAAACTCAATCAAAACTTAACCAAACTTCAAAAAAAACCTCCCAACATCCCCAACTCACCCCAAATGACCTAACCATATAAAATTCACTCACATGCACCCCAAAATACAAAAATCACCATGGCTGAGCTTAGAGCTCAAAAACTCAATCAGAATAGTAGAAATTACAAAACCTAAAGCTAGAATTTCTTACCTTTGATGGATGAACTCAGCCTAGGTTATCTTCCACACTTCCTTGGCCTTCACCTCCTCAAGTCCTTAGGCTTAATTCCCTAGAATTCCCACAGAAACTCAGCTTAGAAAATCAATTCAATACCAAAACCAAGAACTGAATAACAACCTCAAAACCTTACCTCAAATGATGGATAACCTCTGCTAATTCCCCAATCCAAATCAAGGATCCTAGTGTTGAGTCTTAGCCTAAGCCTTCTCTGAACTTTAGCACCAAATTTCCAGAAGAATTGGTGAAGAGGAACCCAAACCATACAAGAGCAGTGCCCTATTTTCCCTTCTTTCTTTTCTCCTTATTTTCTTTTGTCTCAATCCTTTTTCAGACCTCTACTACCTTCTACACATTCCACTAAGGCATAAAGCATTATAATACTTATCCCTGATTTTAACACAAATGACCAATTTTCCCTCCCATAAATCCTAAGCCATTAAATCATTCTAAGAGCATTTTGGTCATTACACCCAATTCCCGTTAATTCCTCAAATGTCTCTAATATTTACTGCTTACTTCCCGACACCTAACTGATCACCAATTATATTCCTCAATATCAAAATAATCTCCAATATATTTCCTAAATTCCCATAAATACCCCCAGGCTCGCCCCGAGCCGGGTATAAATCCCCGCCGTGACTATTTTGCTAAACCGCTCACTAGGATCGCTTCAAGTCAGAAGCTACAAATATATCCACATAATAATGTGGTCTCAACAATTTATCACAGATATTTACAGTTATACCCTCAATGGGCCAAAATTACGAATATGCCCTTCTAACCTAATCAGGGCCTACATGCATACTAATACACATAGTCATGCATCACAGATATTCAAGTAATCATATAGACATGCTTTTAATCATTAAATCACATATAATCCAGTTATGCCCTCCCGACACTCTAATCAAGGCCCTTAAGCCCTATTAGTAGATTTGGGTCCTTACACTCTCAAAGCTTTTTCAGAAAGCAATTTGGCAAAGTATTCTCAGCACAATTTTTGCATCAGTACAAATGAAATTCCCCATGTTATTTATAGACATGGTTGACAAAATATCTTCCCCTTATTTCAGGAAGTTACCATAAATCATTCAAATTTGAAATAAATGAAAATAAATACATTAATTACATAATATCCCATATTAATTGAGATTTAATATCTGATAATAACAAATCCCTAAGGAATATGGATTTCCTAATAGTTATCAAGTGCAAAACGCGTCATTGATCTCGATTGTAAGGCTAATGTGCTTTTCGAGACCTGTCCAGACTTCGAGCTCGTCACTCTAGTCAACCTCCTTCTCATCTAGCAACTTTTCTATCCTCACTCTTCAGAGAAAGACTAGTGCCTTCGAGCCTACAACCTAAGCTCGAACAAGATCACCCATGCTCGAGTGTTAATAACTAATCAGACTTGGAATCTTGTCAATTTGTTCAAGTGTACAGCCAACACTTGTTATTTTTGAGCTTACTCTTTTCAAGCCTACATTTTGAGGCTATTTATTCATTCTTGAAATTTGGGTGTAACATTTTGCCCCCTCAAAAGTGTTGGTTCGAATCCTCTGAGAATGAAACTTTTGAACTTCACTTTCGAAAAACGTGCCCACCTACCAAACTCGAGTGCGAACAAGTGTAATTGGGGGATTGCACACTTAGAGTACTCGAGTACCTCCTTATTGTACACACATCATTTCATATGACCTTTTTGCCACCAATTTTTTAGAATTAAACCTGGTCCATCGAATCCTCTTTTAACTCAAACCAAGGGCTCAGATTCATTCGACCCTTGCCCTTCTCTCTGGCGTATATATATATGTCCCTTTCTTTCACCTTCTTTTTCACTTTTGCATTTTTATCCTTCAGAAAACACGAACCAGAGAAAACAAAACTAGAGTTTTTTTCTTATTTTTTGCATGTTCTCTTAACCAAAAAAACAAAGTAGTCTCTCAACCTTCAGCTCAATGGGATCATTTCTGCTTCCTCTTCTACAATCGATGGTATCCTCTTTTCCAAGATCATCTTCGTGTAAGTTTCTGATCCTTATACATATATTTTTTTTACACATTTCCTCTGTGCATAAGAATTTTTTTTTCTTATTTCTACCAGATTGTTAAAACCTCTCTTGCACTAGATAAGTTTTGGTTGAGTAGGGATGTATAGATCAAAAACATGATTTAGGCCAAATTTTTTTGGTAGAAACAGATAAAAATGGAGCCTTTTTTAGTTTACGGGGTATTTAGGTCATGAGTTTCGTGTAGCTTAAGAAATGGGTTTTGGATTAGGGTTTTAATGCACATATCCCGATAACATAGCCTTTTTGGGTAACTGCCCACTTTTTCCCTAGACATTCGAGATTCTTTTAAACTGATAATAATCGTCCCACTCCCACGTGGGAACATTCTCGATTCGGCGTTGGCATTTGAGTTAATCTCACAATTCGAGCCTTCAGGCTTGATTAATGTGATCTCGATATCAAGATCTTAACCTTTTCCTTTTCTCATTTTCTTTTTTATAATGGGCCCTCGCCATTTTCTTCCTTGTTAGATGTCGCAGTCTTCTGAGAATTGATGGGGGCCCGAGCTTAGCATCCCTTACCATTCGTCATCTCTCGAACTTGAATCACCTTTTATGTGAAATCAATGATTGATTCGCAAGCATAAGGAGTGGTGCGAGCAAGAAGATATATGAGCCCATTTTTGACGTCAGAACGACGAGATCGAAGAGAGGAAAAGAAAGAAGCTCCGAGTTGTGGTGTATCTCGATCTAGACCCCGAGATCTAGCCAATTACGCTAGATCCCAAACTTAAAGTCACTGTAGCCTATTCTCTTAGTGAACTTGCATTCAGCCTCAAGGAGGCTTCATCTAACCAGCCATCCAAATCCCCCAAATCTCTTTCCATCCCGATCTCGGAGAGTTCGTTTCTCGAGGCCGAACACTACCAAAGCTCCATAACCTCGACCTAACATATTTCTGAGCTTCTCTCCTACCATGGGTTTAAGCTCTCCGGCCAGTTAGTATGTCATCTCGCCAGCTCCGAAGAAAGGAGCTATTTCGCCTCTAGCGGTGGCAATCCTGATTGAAAGGTTAAGCTCGCAGCCCGGAGTCGTGAACACTTGTGAGCATGGGCTTTACTGACTCTGAAGGACTACTTCCGGAGCTTTCTGGACTATGCTGGCATAGCCCCATTCCAACTCCAAACAAACTCGTACATGGTTATGACCACGTTGAGATCGTTGTACCAGAAGATGAAGTGGGAGGAACCCACAGTACATGAGATCCTTTATCTCTTTTGCCTCAAAAGCAAACCTTCTTGAGCTCACAGTGGCGACGGGTTCTACTACCTTTCAAGCTATCCCAAGGAGAAACAACTATTCAAGGATATCTCGAATCATCCTCATAATTTCAAGACTGCCTTTTTCTGGACGGACGGACTCGCTCCCTCACGCTTCTACTCCTTCCACCGAATTCGTAATATTTTTCTATGAGTCATTATTGATTTTATTTTCCCTTTCATTGTCGAGCTTAATTAACTCACTCAAATCTTGCATACAACCAACTATCATCATCCCCAACCTACAAACGCCATGAAGGAGCATAGGGAAGCTATCCTCAAGCTCCCCTACGATTTGCGATCCCTCTCCTACTTTCTCCACGAAGACAAGCTCTAGATCTGCAACCTTCTTGGGGAGGGTGAGTCCACTAACGACTCGGGCAATCATAAATATGCGAGGTGGGAAGACGTTCGAGTGCCTACTATCAAGCTACCCGTGAGAGGCAAACACGTGGGCTCAAGCTCACTTATCCTTATACCTCGCCCAATCAAACCCTCAGGCTCGGGTAATGAGGCACAGGACAAGGCCTCAGCGAGCTCGTCGGGAGGAGGTAAAGTTGTGCTCGACCCATCTATGTAGTCACCCAGTCTTCTTAAATATGAACCTGACGTAATGGTTCTTTTTAAGGACCCCAGGAATAACGTCTTGGCCTGGTCGAGGGTAGTTATTAGAGTCCATAGGTTCGATAGTTGGTTAGGACAATACCAAATAATGTCTAGTGTGCAGTATGGTAAAAATGACTATAAGGACCTTTCGAGGATGTCCCCTATTTTCAGGGAGGGGACTCTAGTAGCCTCGTCAGAAGATAGGGGAATTTCCTGGTCCCCGAGTTTGAGCTCAAATGAGTCCTTCAATTTGGTTCCTGATATTAGTCATTTTTAATATTGACATGTGTATAATTTCTTTTCTTGGCTTAACTGATCTTCTTTATTCTTTTCAGGCAAGATGGATTTTGACCTGGACAGCATTTTGGGGCAGCCTCCTAAGGCTAAAGGTAGTAAGCGGGGATGTGCCACCTCGAAGAAGGGCGATCCTCCATCAAAAGTTGCGAAGGTGGCCGAGGATCCTCTCCTAACATCCTCGAAGGTCATCTCCCATGAGCTCAAGGTCCAAACTCCTGACGCTATGAGCATGATCGAGGATATCACTCTTGCAACCTCAAAAGCCATCACAAATGAGCCCCCAACTACTACGTCATCTCCTCAGAGAAAGAAGACTCCTCCTCCTCCTCCTCCTCCTCCTCACCTAGTCCCTGCTGGGAATAAAGGTAAAAAGGTTGTGGACCCTTTGGTTCCTAAGCCTGTGGGCACCCCGAACATGATTCGACAGTTCGTGGCTGCACCCCATGTGCGAGAATATCCCCTGAAGAACGTGGTTGGGAGCCTAGGGGTCGATCTATGCTCAGACTTGCTATCTCGGGCAGTCCAATCGTGCAGCAACCTTGATGTCAACGTGTGGCGATTCCTTGGGGAAGGGGGGGGGGGGGGGGGGGGATAACCCCACATGCCTCATCAATCAAACTACAGAGCTTAGAGTTTCGGTAAGGCTGTTTCATTTTGATTTTTACTTTGTTGGTTACTTGCTACACATTTTCTAACTATTGTAACCTTGTGTTTCAGATCCTTCTTGGTATCTGTTGCGTAAATTAAAGCAAATAAAATTGTGCAAGTGTACACAGTCAACAATAAGTAATATAATGATAAGAAAGATCGTCTCCATAAGAATTGATTATTTTAATCAATTATTCTAAACTTTAGCTAATGCAATTCAAGAGCGAAAAATACAAAATCAATAAATTACAAACACTAATTAAAAAGCAAAAGAAAATAAATAAAATAAAATGCACATTAATTAAACAACCAACAATTAAATTTAGAACCACAAAGTAATAATGTTATGATTGATAAATGAGCTAAATCCCATAATCCCCTTATTATGCAAGTCTTGATAATGTTGTAAGATCAGATGCAAAAATTCTAGGTATTTCCAAATTGCATAACCCTTTTCCAAGTGCATTTATGCTAGCATGCTCTAAATGAAATTTGCATATGTCTATGCTAAATTAAAGCCAAGAACACCCAATTAAACTACAACCCAATGAAATATGCATGGTGATTATATATCTCTATATAAACACAATTAAATCAACATTTGAATTAACAGCATGCATCACTCAATTCCTAAGTCCATTAATCACAGCAATTTTCAGTGCTAAAATTAACTCAATTTCTTACTAAAGTTGATCAAGCAATAGCAAGAGTATTCAACATAAACAATTGAGTGAAAAGCATAAAACCCCAGGGATTAACAATAAAGTTCCAAGTCTTACATAATAGGGTTCATACCAAGGTCTTAGCTACTCTAAAATTTAGTTCATATTCAAAAATCTTAAAACACACTCATTCATGAATTCAGCCATTAAAACAAAATAGAATTCTAAAATAGAGTAGGGAAGTGAAAAAGAACAAAAATGAATAAAGAATATGTAATCCAAGATGGTGATGGTGGAAATATTCTTCTCCTCTTGCTTCCCCACCTGCTCTCCTCCTGCAATGGTTGTTGTCCTTTTTTTTAGAATGAGGCCTTTATCTCCTAAAAGGGAAAGTTCCCTTAAGTCACTCCAAACTTCCTCATATCATTCTCTCCTTCTTTTTGGGTTTTTTTTTCTTTTATTAATTGCTTGGACCAGCCCATTCAAAACCCAATCAAGACATAAGATGTTGACTGTATAACATTTTTATCCAAGTGACTGGATTTTTGTCACTTGTTGTTAGGATGTCAAACGCCTTATGCTTTAGCAATTCTCACAGCATCAACTCTAGGAATCTCAGTAGCTACTGCACTTCCAATATTCAGCTTACCATGATAATCCAACTCCTTTTTTCACCATCCAATAGTCCAAATAAGTATAATTCATGCACAATTTCCACTTAATTCACTATTAAACATCCAGGGATAAAAATAGATAAACTCATGCCAAAAATGCACCTAAGCTAGACCCAAATCACTATTTTCCAAATGAAATGATAAGTTAAATGAATAAAATAACATAGATTTATCAATATCTTACGCCAAAGCTCACTTTTTTCCTCGAAAAATGGCCGCCGCCGAGACCTTGGTCTATGATACAAACCAAGATCGAATCCATGCCAAGGACAACCTGAAGGAGGCCAAGGGAGCCTAGGCCAAAGCCGAGGACTGCTTAAGGAAGCCATGGAGGCCCAAGCCTACATTGAAAAATATCACTTTAGGAGGTTTGAGAGGCCCAAGCCAAGCTCGAGGATGCTCTCAAAGCTTCTCAAGACAAGCTCCCTTCTTCCGAGGCCCATGTTAACAACTTGAAGGCAGAGCTCGACACCAAGACGGTGGATTTTGATGCCACTAGGGCCGAGATTGGTCGCTTGAAGGCTGAAACAAGTGCTGCCAAGATAGAGACTAGACGCACGAAGCAGGAAAAGAACTTTGCCTTTGAGATCCTCGAGGACGAGAAGAAACGCATGCTCAAGGATTTCAAGGCCAAGAATGATTGGGATACAGGCCGGGCCATGTACATGATGTGGTCTCTAAACCCCGAGATGGACACTACATTCCTCCAAGATAAGGAAGAAGAGTTCGTCTCCAGGTGGAAAGCTCGGTTGGTCGAGGAGGAGGTCACGACCACCACCTTGGACGGTGGAGGCAAAAATTAGAAAGGCGAGGAGGCTGAGTCTGCACCAACTAATCAAAAATAATTTGTTCTTCAAAAAAGGGTTGTGTTCCTCATTACTTTTTTTTTTTGTAATTAACTTATTTTTATGCCCTTTGTGAAAAGACAATTATAACTCGAAGTTTGAGTTTTTTCAATGGTAGTTTTTATGTTTATGCTTATATTTCTTGCTCGAAACATTTACGCATGTTGTCTACCTTGGATGCTTTTTCCTTTATCACATGCTTACATCTCTTGCTCCAAATATTTACACATTGTGCATGAAGTGCTATATTTGTTTATCTATACAAATATTTGTTGGGTTTAAGCTCGAATTTCGACGTATTCATACATAGTTCATTCGATTGTCCTTTTTTGACTTCGTTATTGTCAAGGTCGAATATTACTTTTACCACGTATTTTTTAAAAAGCACTTAGTGGCATGTAACCCTATTAGTCTAGTTATATTTTGTTCTCCCATTATAACTTTTCCATATCTTCAAGTATGGTCTCAAGGTTGAGAGATTGAAACCTATTTGCAAAAATTTCCAACCCTGTCTTGACTCGTGATTTCTGTTGGTTTATCTAGAATTCCAACTTTTGATCGTGTTGATTAGGGTTTGTTCTAGACTTATTCAATTCGTTCATGGTTAATAATCCACACATTGTTATTGTTTATTTCATGCTAGGTTAACAATCCATACACTGCTATTAGAGTTTATTTTTGTTGGTGTTATGTTTTTTCGAGCTCATGGTATGATTGTATACCACTTATGCCCCCTTAATTATAATGTCTTGGTTACTCCAAGACCGTTACTGTGAACTTTAAATAGTGCTTAACTCACTAAATGAGTCATTTGGTTATAAACGTGCATCTAGGTGTTATTAATAGGCTAAGGTGAAAAGTCTCGATCAAAAGGAATGTATATATTTTATTGAAAACATAAAATTGTACATGGGCCCATAAAAGTGTTTACAAAGTTATTTACAATCCAGAATGGTCATTACAGTGTAAAAATTACAACCCACCGACCTAAGCAGCAAAAATAGGGTTAACCCCTAGTTCCTCTGAGAAACACCTTGGTTGTGGTGGTCAAGCGGCCGCACATGTACACATCACCACCTAAGCTCTCCACTCAAGGTTGGGTGAGTTTTTCTTTCCCTTTACCTGCACCACATAGCACCCGTGAGCCAAGGCTCAGCAAGAAAACTTATTACTGCATGTATGTAATATCAATAAATGATTCTAGTAATCATTCTGGGGCATGCAACCCTAATCAGATAGATGATTGTTAGGTTTATCTCTAGGGATCCGTTCTCTGAATAGATGACTAATAAGTCTATCTCTAGGGATCTGCTCTCTGAATAGATTATTGATAAGTCTATCTCTGGGGCTCTGCACCCTAAGCCATGTGACATTCAGTCACCTGAGCCTTTTGGCCCTGGCTCTATGTAACTAGCCTTTATACTAGACAAATGCTTTTAGTTTTCATCGAACTTGGGGTCAGTCAAGCATTTCATGCTCATGGTGATTAGATCTAATCAGTTCATCATGTGTTAAACACATTAATGTCATTCTTGACTCTTAAGCCAATACCATATGACCAGTGCTCATATCATCGCTAAACTTGACTGATAAGTCACAGCTTCACAATCAATACTAAACACCATTGTCGTTCTCTGACTAATAAGTCAATGCCATACACAGATAAGCAGAGTTGTTATGCATTTACTATGCAATAAATGTCCATATATAGAGCATTCAACAAGCTTCATCAATAATCATGCATGTCACATACTGGGTGCATTTTTCTTACCTCTGGTTCGAATGTGAAATAATAAAAGAACGACCTTTGAGAACGATCAATCCTTAAGTCCCTTAGCGGTCACCTAGTCATAACCAAATATGGAATTCCATCAATAAAAATAAATAATAAAAGGTTCATGGTCTAAATCCCGCTCCCGGGGCCTTGAATCGTAATAAAACGGTTAGTAGATTCGATCCCGAGCCTATACCCTTGAAAAACCCCTCTTGGCACAAAAAGAAGGGGCGGACCGCGACCTGGCCTAGTGAGTTGCGGCACACCCCCAAGACAAAGAGCATCTGTCTGGGTTACCAAGGGCGGGTCGTGACTTGGCGTAGTGGGTCGCGGCGCGCCTGCTAAACAAAGCCCAGGGGAGGCTCTGGCTTGGGTCAAAGTCGCGACTTACATGAACTCGGTCACAACTTGACCCTACAAACCTAGCTCCCCTGTCCATTTTCTCAATTGAAACCAGCCCAAATCTTCATCAATTAAATCCCAAAATCACAGCTAACATTACCACAACATATCCATCATTCAACCAACAAAACCTAAGCCTTATAACACTTAAAACCACACCAAATAACCATTTCCAAAATCAGAACTCTCAAACCTTAAACTATCCTTAAAATAGAGCAAAAACCAGAAACTATGGCTGGAATCTTACCTTAAACACAGGTTTGAATCCCCTTCAATGGTTGATCACTAACCTAAAACCTCCAGCTTTGATTCCCAAGCTTTGATCCTCAAGCCCACTTCAAAATTCAACCCAAGAAGAAGAAGAAGAGATGACCGAGAGAGATAGGAAAAGAGTCTCTATTTTGCTGTATAATTCCTTCTATAGCCATCTAGTTTAAAATATAACCCTTGGTCAAAAGACAAAATGCCCCTAAGCCCAATTAACTCCTAAACAGCCACCCAAGGGAAAAATAGTAATTTCTCGCTTATCCCGCTAATCGTAATTAACGTTCTCCAATTCCTGTTATTCCCAATATTCTCAAATAATAATTAAATCATATCCCATTACCCATTCATTCTCGGTAATGTACTAAGCATCAAATTACCCCCAGACTTACCCCGAGCCTGGAAACTAATCCCGTTATGAACAAACCGCTAACTTGCGTTCTAGGATCATCTCATGCCGAATAGATCGAACATATCCACATTATAATGTGGTCTTATCCATAAATCACCAACATGCACATAAATCTACATATATGCAATTATCATCATATAATCATGCATTTAATCACGTAATTGCATAATAAATCAATTATGGCCCTCCTGGCCCCCTAATCCAAGCATTAAGCCACATTAGGAAATTTGGGATATTACATTAATATCCTATGATTGTGATCTTAGGTTATTTAATTTTGAGAGCTTACAAAAAGTATAACAATAAAAATACAAAATTTGAATAAAATTCAGTGCTTTATTGATGAAAAGAAAAAATTAAATACAAGCTGGGTTAAAATGAATAAACATCGTTCCTACATTATTGATAATAAGGTCGTACATGTTCACCATTCCAAGCTCGCGGGACCAAATCTCCATTAAATCTCGCTAGTTTA
The DNA here is from genome assembly GCF_963169125.1 of Humulus lupulus. Lineage (NCBI taxonomy): Eukaryota > Viridiplantae > Streptophyta > Magnoliopsida > Rosales > Cannabaceae > Humulus > Humulus lupulus. Next base: position 74,021,759 of record NC_084794.1, on the reverse strand, counting down.
TAAACACCAGGTCGAATGATGGACTTAATGTGATATGGTCCTTCCCAATTAGGCTCGAGCACACCCGTAGAGGGGTCTCGTGTGGCCAAAAACACACTTCTAAGGACCAAATCTCCCAATCCAAATTTTCTATCTCAAACCCTCATATTGAAGGATCTTGTAGCCCTTTGCTGGTATGTAGCATTCCTTAGTTGGGCTTCGTCTCGTTTTTCTTCAATTTGGTCTAGAGTTTCTTCGAGGTGGGATTGATTTGAGGTATGATCGTATGTTGTGTGCCTTTTTGTTGGAATTTCGACCTCAATAGGCAACATCGCCTCGCAACCATAAGCCAGGGAGAAGAGGGTATATCCCGTAGAGGTCCGTGTTGTCGTTCTGTATGCCCATAGGACTTGTGGTAGTTCCTCTAGCCATCTTCCTTTAGCTTCTTTTAACCTTTTCTTGATAGAACTCTTTAGAATTTTATTTACTTCTTCGACCTAACCATTTTCCTGTGGATGGGCCACAGAGGAAAAACATTTAATTATTCCATTCTTTTCATAGAAATGTGTGAACAGATCGTTGTCGAATCGGGTCACATTATCTTATACGATCTTTCTAGGCATCCCGTATCTACGGATTATATTCTTCACTATGAAATCCATAAACTTTTTTGAGCTGATAGTAGCTAGAGGTTCAGCTTCTGTCCACTTTGTAAAACAATCAACAGCGACTACAACATATTTTAATCCTCATTTTCCAGTTGGCAAGGAACCTATGAGGTCGATTCCCCATACCACGAATGGCCATGGGGAGCTCACCGTGGTGAGCTTGATTGGGGGAGCTCGTGGTATCGAAGCCAACCGTTAACACTTGTCACAATGCTTGACGTATTCGAACGAGTCTGCTTTAACTGTAGGTCAGAAGTATCTTTGCCTAACCACCTTTCTCGATAGACTATGCCCCCCAGTGTGGTCTCCGTAAAATCCTTCATGGATTTCTTCTAAAAAAATTCTTGCTTCGGGTGAAGTTACACACCTTAGTAGTGGCATGGAATACCCTCTTCTGTACAACACCCCTTCCAAGATGGTGTATCTTGGTATTTTGTACATAAGTTTCCTAGCCTCGTTCCAGTCTGCTGGGAGATTTCTGGTTTTGAGGTAGTCAATTATGAGGGTCATCCAGGTAGGTTGTGAGTCAATCATGTTAACATCTTCTTCCTCGGGCTTGTTTATATTCAGGACCGGTAGGAATTTGATCAACACCATGTTGAGTGTGTCAGCCTCTTTGGTTGTGGTGAGCCTAGCCAGGGCGTCTGCATTTGAGTTTTTCTCCCGTGGAACTTGTTCTATGGCATAGAACTCGAATTCCCCGAACACTACTTTAACTTTCTCCAAACAGGTTGCCATTTTAATGCCACGAGCCTGATATTATCCTAAAACATGGTTAACGACTAATTGGGAATCACTATAGCAGTGAATGGCCTTCGCCTTGAGCTCGGAAGCTATTTGGAGTCCTACTAATAGTGCTTCATACTTAGCCTTGTTATTTGACGCTTCGAAGTCAAACCATAAAGATGAGTGAAAGCGTTTCCCATCGGAGTGATCAAAATGATTCCTGCCCCCGACCCGTTTTTGTTAGAAGACCCATCTACGTAAAGTCTCCACAGCTCGTGAGCTGGGGTTATGACTTCCTCGTTGGTTATTCCCGTACATTCAAGTATAAAATTTTCTAAGGACTACCCCTTGATCATTGACCTTGGATGATAGGTGATCTCGAACTGCCCGAGTTCAACAACCCATTTTAACAATCTGTCGGAGGCCTCAGGCTTGGATAATACTTGCCTTAATGGTTGATCAATTAATACACGTATAGGATGCACTTGGAAATAGGGTCAAAGCTTTCGAGATGCATGTATCAGGCACAAAGCCAGCTTTTCCATTAACAGATATCTCGACTCTGCCCCCAGTAACCTTTTACTAACATAGTAAACAAGTTTTTGCACTTTCTTATCCTCCTGAACAAGTACTGCATTGATGGCATGCTCGGTTGTGGCGAGGTATAAGTACAAGACTTCCCCTGTGATTGGCTTGGATAAGATTGGTGGCTCAGCGAGGTGCTTCTTAAGGTTTAGAAATGCGAGTTCACACTCATCCGACCATTCAAATTTATTTCCCCCTCTCAAATTGTTAAAGAATGGGAGGCACCAATCTGTAAATTTCGAGATGAACCTACTTAAGGTCGCCATTCGTCCAGTTAGGCTTTGGAAATCTTTATGTTTTTTAGGCGAGGGCATATCGATTAACGCCTTAATCTTATCGGGATTTGCCTCTATGCCCTGAGTATTAACTTTGAATCCGAGAAACTTTCCCAAGGATACTCCAAATGAGCATTTATACAGGTTAAGTCTCATGTTGTACTTCTGTAGCACAAAGAAGCATTCAATGAGGTCGTCCACATGGTTACAGTTATGCTTGGATTTGACTAGCATATCGTCCATATAAACATCCATGTTATTCCCTATTTGTTTAGCAAACATCCTATTCACCAATCTTTAGTATGTGGTTGTTGCATTCTTGAGCCTGAAAGGCATTACATTGTAGCAATACAAGCCTTTATCAGTCATGAAACTCGTATGTTCTTGGTCAGGTGCACGCATGGCTATCTGGTTATATCCAGAGTACGCATCCATGAATGACATGATGCCATGACCTGCAGTGGCATCTACGAGCTGAACGATTCAAGGCAAGGGAAAACAATTCTTTGGACATGCCTTATTGAGATTTGAATAATCAATGCAAGTTTGCCACTTGCCATTGGGCTTCATAACTAGCACAAGATTGGCTATCCAATCAGGGTAGAAAGCATCTCGGATAAACCGATTTGCCTTCAATCTTTCAGGGCTTTCTTTCTATCATCGTCCAGAAGCCTTCTTTTTTGTTGCTTCAGAGGGAAGCTTTTGTCTATGTTTAGTGCATGGCTTATAATGTTTGGGCTGATCTCAACCATGTCTAAGTGTGACCATGCAAACTCATCTTGATTTTCCCTCAGGAAGCAAATTAATTGCTATCTTGCATCCTTGGGGAGGTTCTTCCCTATTTTTACCACCTTAGTGGTATCCTTTTCATCGAGATCTGTATCCTCGAGCTCCTCTATTTTTGTCAACTTAATTATGAAGAGCACTAAACAATGTTACAGAAAAAAGCACAAGAAATCACAAGCTTTTTACATGATTCAACAGTTAAAATTTGCATAGTCCACGAGTCAATATTATTTTTCTTAATATTCTCTCAAAGTTTTTTCATAAAGCAATTTGGCGGAGTGTTGACTGCCTTTTTTGACCTTCAACGTATATAAAAGATGTTGAAGAAATAGCTATATGAACACATATTTTTACGTAGTTCATGTTATAAAAGAACCCTAGTCCTCGAGTCTTTTTTATTAAAGAGATTGCTTGTCGGTAGTTGTAAGCTTTTACAGTATCTTCTCAGGCAGCGTTTAGATTGCTCTGAGTATCAGTATTTCTCCATTAAAAACTGATCCCCTTACAATGAGACTTCCAGCCCTATTTATAGTGGCTGGGGTCATTAATGTCAGTCATACACAACTAATGCACATTCCTCCCATAATTGAGGGATTAATACACTTCAATGCATTGGGTTGCAATGAACAGAGGCTTTGGCCCAATGTGGGATTTGCAGGGCCCACAGCAGAAAGGTAACCACTTTACGGGAACATGCCCCTGGGAATGTTAGGGCATGCTGCACATTTCTATGTCAGGCAGTGTAGTGGGCTTGCGAATTGTCGAGTCATACCTAGGCAAACCTGTTGACGAATCACCCACAAAAGTAGACAGAAAATCTTTTGACTATGAAAACCCATTCCTACTGACACGTCGCTCCTTGTCCTAGGTCTGAGAACTAAGACCTTGGACCTGGGAGGCGACCGAGAGATGAAAATCCTCGCCTTAACTATCCGAGCTAGAGAACTTTCATCTCCGATCCCAAGCATTGGGGGGATAACCCACCAAAGCACGTATGGTCCCCTTCAAGGATAAGGCCTCATCTAGGAAGACCCTTGTTCAGACTATTGGCCTCAAGCAGTAACATGCCCCAAGGATGTCTATGAGCATCCTATCCAAGCATTGGGGGCTACCACATGTCGGTGGTGAAAAAATATGGACAACACAGAGTATTCTCAGTAGAATTTTTTCCTCAGTACAAATGAAATTCCTCAGGCTATTTATAGACCTGGTGACATGATATCTTTCCCTTCTACTCTAGGGTCGATTTCTTCTTTGATTTTGAAGACAAACCCACTTATTTCCTAGATAACAACAAATGCATGTGCACTTGTTTGGCTCTTCCATCTCATGGAAATGGTATAACATTCCCGAGGATGTCTACGAACATCATATCCAGACATCCGGGGTTGCCACGTGTTGGTGATGAAAAAATATGGACAACATTTTCCCCCCAAATCTCTACTTGTCCTCGGGCAGTAGAGACTTCAATCTAAGGAAGATTTCGAAGAGTCCTCGGACAGTAAACGTTTGGACTTCCGCTGATGTCACTCTGAAAAGCATAACCACGTGTCAATACCCCATTGTTGGGCCCATCAGTCCGTGCATTTAATTAGGGGTCACCTCGATATCCCTAACGTCTACTCTGTGCCTGAGGTGTCTTATTCCAAACAAAACAATAATTGTGATCCATGCCTTTGAGCCCTGATCTTCATATGACTTTCATGAATCTACTCATTTAACGGTTGTGGGGACGATGCTTCTCTGATAAGTTTTACTGGGTATAAAAAGCCAGAAAACCTTCAGTCTTATACCACAACCATTCGAAAATCACAAAACCTCTCAACGCACCCTCTCCTCTCTTGTCTTCAACCCCTTCCCGAAGTTCTGGACAACTGGCGTGAGTCTTCTTATTTTTGGTCAGATGGCAAGCAACACTTTAAAGTGATAACTCACCTCAGCACCTACCTCCGTTTTGTCTCGGGTAAGCATCTTTAATCCATTTTCTTCGGTGTGCCTGGTGTTTTTTTATAGACGTTTAGGAATGGCAATAATGTAAGATTCTAGAGTTTGTTCTTCATCTTCATAAGTCGTTTTAGGCATATTTTGACATTGGGTTCTCTCAAAATGACCTTCAAGATTTTTCTATCAACTTCGCGCTTCTGGATTTGTGGCCGGAATCTGGGAAATTACCAGATTTCGATAAGTCTATCTTCCCCAGCCTGTCGTTAGGCGTCGAGGATGCCTCGTACCCCCAAAACTTTCCTTTTCCTTCTGAGTAGTATTCTTAGAGTCATTTGTGTTTTGGCCATTTTTCCTTCGGTCAGAATGCTAACTGCATGGCTTTTTGTCTTAGATGTCTAAGGAAATCCACCAACTGCATGAGCATGGATTTTACCTGTTCGACCAGGAAATCTCTGACATGGCCCACATGCGAGATGTCTCTAAGGGCAACGCAGGGACGAGGGCCCGAGTGCTGGACGAGGAACAAACTGTCTGCCCTGACCTCCAGGTGGCGGTGAGGCCTCTCACGTGTAAGGATTTGGGGCTCTCCATGGAGGAGGTCAACAAGGCCCTTGTTCCACACCCATCGCAAACATACGAGGGTGATGCATTCGAGGCAGAAGACTATCGCACACTGCTCCGACATCCCGAGGCTCTGGAGGCAATCATGAGGTATTATTCAGTTGGAGACAAATGCCTCATCTACCTTTGCCGAGAGTCCGAGCGAGCACACGCAGTGTCTATGGCCTGGGTACTTGGAGCCAGGCCCACCTGATAGCAGGGGCTACCTTACCCCTCAAGTGGTACTTCGTTAACTTTCTGAAGTACGTGGGGATAGCCCTCTTCTAGCTTTCCCCCAACGGCTATAGAGTACTCGCGAGGATGTACGTTTTGTTCTAGAGACAGAAATGGTCGGAGCCTTCACCAGCAGAGATCCTGTATTTCTACAGTTTCAAAACCACCCCTCGAAAGAAGGGGTCCAAGCGGGATGGATACTACTCTCTGGTGAAGTACCCTGCTTCATCGCTCAATTACAAGGCTCCCCACCACAACGAGAATCATGCTTGAGATTAAAAGGATGCATTCTTCTTCATAGACGGCTTCCCGACCCATCGCAACCCGCCCTTAATCCTCGATTTTTCCCAACTAGGTGAGTATCCTTCTGAACATAGTTATTCTTTGCCTCACTAGGGCTTTTGTTTTTGAAATTTAACAATTTCCTTTTGAATAGGTCCTTTCCGCTGTTCATCTCTTCGAGGATCATCTCCAGGCGATGAAGGCTCTTCCTGACCAAGACTTGGACCTTAGTGTCTTGGTGACAAAGTCGAATCTTATTAAGTCAGGGCTCCTTAGTGCTGAGTAGCAAATAAGCAAACTGGAGCTAACCAAATATTGCCAATCCAAAAAGTCTTGGGAGCTAGTGTCTCGCCATATCAACTATATAGAGGAGCTGGCTAGGAAGGCATTCCACAGGCGGTTGGCGGATGAGAGGTTGGTGAACGCTCGAGCCATTGAGGAGGCGCGATAGGCCGAAGAAGATCAGGAGCTCGAGGTAGAATTTCAAGCAGGGATGGAAGCTTACCACCTAGAATCAGGTAACTCACCTCTCGTTCTATCGTCTACTGCCCGACTGAGTGAAAGGATAAGCCCCGACCATGTCTGGGCTTCTCCAGCCCTTCTCCGTTGTGGTCAAATCTCACATCGGCATTGGACTAGGGAAGAATTCCAAGACTACATAGATCTTGTAGATGTATATCTCAATCACCCTAGGAAGAAACCTACCTCTCGTGGGTTTGTACCCTTAGACCGAGTGCCATCCTTGACCTCGAGTTGGTTTTGCCAATATGGCACCAATATTAGTTGCGATGAAAAGAATAAGATAGCACACCCTCATTGCCTGCACCAAGGCTCAGTTCATTGTGAGCCTTCGAGTGGCTTATTTTGTTGTATTGTCCTTGTATAGTATGCATGCTAATCGTTTTCCTTGCTGTTGCAGCTCATATGGATTGGCAGAATTTGCTCGGTCTACCTTAAGGTTGGGAGCGCCCCCCAGCTCTTCGGCAGGAGAGGGGTCAGGCCCTCGGGAAAAACCCGATCCTTCTCCCCCAGCCAAGAGGCAGAGAGTCTCCACACCTCCTGGGGAATCCCTTCCGGTTGCCGAGCCCCCTGTGGTGGAGATCCCTTCTTCGCCCGGGTCGAACGAGGCGATACAAGAGACAAGACTAGAGGAGATCTTGGAGCCCGAACGAGAATCAGTCCCCGACTTGGAAAAGGAGGCGATGCTGCCCCGAGTACGTCTCCTGGTATACCTGAGAGGTACGAGGGGGATCTACTGGAGCAATATAACAGGATGCTTCAATACTTTGAAGCAAGGCTGGAAGAAGGCAACAAAGCCTTGCATGTGACAGTCAAGGCCCTCCGACAACTCAAACCACCTCGAGAGAGGCCCATCGTCCCTCCAATCGGACGAGCTGAGCTGGAGACCCTGCTCTTCTCCAAGTTAGGGGACATAGTTCCTCCCCTTGCTACCGAACTCCTCTAAGGGATTAGCTCCACTATGTGCGAGTTGACTGCCCGAAGATTCTCTCAACTTGGCAATAGTAATGAGACCTTTCTCGTGGCCTCATGCCGGTACGCCTCAGTCCAGGTAACTTAAATCACCCCCGTTCCTAGATTCGATTTAACCAACTAATATCAAGCTAACACATTTGTTTTATTGCAGTCTGCCTTACATACCAATGCTTAGGAGATATTATGATGGAGAAATCGTACGAACTCCAGAGGTCACAGGACAAGGTCGCCTCTCTTAAGGAGAAGATAAAGGGCTTTCGGGAGGAGCTTGCTCGAGCCAACACTGCCCTCGAGGCTAAGCAAACATTCTCTTGGGAGCTCGAGGAGGCTCTCAAGAAAATCTTCGAGGATTTGCAGTGGGCGGAAAGAGAAAAGTAGGCGGTTGTGGATGGCATGCACCGAGCCCAGGAGGAAACCAAGAAAGCCATTGCTGAGATCGCTCGAGTTTCCTTAGAGAATTCCCATATCCAAGGGCAAGCTAGGGAGGCTATTGGTCTGGCTAAGCTAGCTGATAGAAAGACCCTCCAAGCCCTGGAGATGTACAGGTCTGCTAGGTGCCAAGTGGAGTAGCTTAAACAGGAGACCAAGTCTATTGCCGAGGACGCTTTTTATGTGGCCTGGTACCACAATCAGGACATGAGCTTGGATTTCACCAGGGAGCCCAAGAAGTACAAACTCCTCTTCAACGAGCACCTCCGAGCTACCCAAGCTACCGAGGCAACCCGAGTGGCCCCAACGGTCGAAGTGACCCCATCTACCAAGGCCACTCAATCTACCGAGGTGACCCCCGCTGCCGAGATGGTCTAGGCAGGGGGTGTCCCCAGTGATGATCCAATCATTGAATTGGTGGTGGAGGTTCCCGAAGACCACTTGTAGTTTTTGCATTTTGGCCTGCGTGCCATAAGTTTTTTGAGGTATAGACAAACCGTTGCTCAAGCCCCCAAGCGTAGTTGTAACTATCTACCCATTTAAGAATTATGTATCTTGCCTTGCTTTTTGTTTGGTTTGGTTCTGTGAATTCACTGTAACCTAGAATGTCACGAGAACAAGCACTCAAACCGATTTAGACCTTTGGTTTTGTAAATTCGACGTAACACTTATGCCATGAGAACAAGAACTCATATTATTTTAAATAGGGTTCTATAAATTCAAACGTAACAAGAATGTCACGAGAACAAGAACTCAAGATATTTTAAACATGGTTCTATAAATTCAAACGTAACAAGAATGTCATGAGAGCAAGAACTCAAAATATTTTAAACACAATTCTATAAATTCATACGTAACACGAATGTCACGAGAACAAGAACTCAAGATATTTTAAACATGGTTCTATAAATTCACACGTAACACGAATGTCACAAGAACAAGAACTCAAGATATTTTAAATATGGTCCCGCATTTACTCTGGTAGGCCCGTACCTTGACGCGGAACTTACCGCAGGCCGGCCCTATATCCCAAAGATTCGAACTTTCAGGGATTCGGGAGTGTGAAAACAACTGGCCTCGAGTGTGCACTATTCAAGGTGCCAAGAGTTTTGACACTGCCCCTGGGTGCATACCTACCTCTTAGGCTCTGTTCTCGGGAGGTGGGGCTATGGAGAGGCCCAGGCGTAGGCTGCCTGTGCACTATATAGATTAGGATTTGATTATTACTCTCTGGGCGCATGCTGTCCTCGAGAGGTAACCTAAATTCCTAACTGTTGTCCTGGCTTTTCCAGATATGGGATACAGCGATACTAAGGGTGCTTCGCTCGTCGACTAGCCAAGCTTCCCATATCACGGATCCCTCGAGGCCAAGTATGGGTACTCGATCTCGCGTTCTCTTCTCGAGATCAATAGCCATGGTCAGAACTCCTCAAGCACCGTGTCCACGGGAGATGACCAGTGTTTTTTGCGCTACTTGGGTTATCTAGCTCTTAGGTGCTAAGCGTAGTTCTGCCCATAACAAGCTACCTTATAGGCTAGGCTAGGTTAGCTTCCTAAGACTTTCTACTCTCGGGATGACGACATTAGGCTTACTCCTCTTGGCCATACAAGTTTAATTCCTAGGTCGTCTCTCGTGCAGTGTAGTGCTACCCTAGCCACATGCCCCCCAAGTGATCAGAGACTGGTCTGCGGTCACGTGTTCGGACGCGGGTGTTCTTAACACAACATCAATAGAAATGTAACGAAAACTAAAGAAAAAGACATAGGTAAAACAAACAGATTTCCTGCTATGTTTTACTATATACACGGTTTCCATTATATGTGCCCGAAGGCTACATGGGTTTTAAAGAAAAGAAAATGTTTGTTGCAGATGCTACTGGTAATACCGACGAAGATGCTCGGCATTCCAAGCGTGCAGAATAAGCTACCCACTAAGTCAGACCAATTTATATGTTCTCGGACATATAACGCTCTCAACATGGTATAGGCCTTCCTAGTTGGGGCCGAGCACTCCTGCACCTGGATCCCATGTGGCTAAGAAGACTCTTCACAACACCAGGTCTCCGACCTCGAATTTTCTATCTTTCACTTTGAAGTTGAAATACCTAGCCTCGTAGCTGAGAAGCTTTGCGCAACTCCTCCATGAGGTCCAGGGATTCCTAAAGTAAGGCGTGGGTCATGGTCAGATCATACGTATCTCGTCGGTGTGTGGAGATTGCTGCTTCAACTAGGAGCATAGCTTCATATCCGTAGGCCAGCGAGAAGGGAGAATGGCCGGTGGAGGTCTGGGCAGTGGTACGATAGCTCCATAATTCCCTGGGTAACTCCTTGGGGCAAGCTCATTTCGCTTGCTCCAGCCTCTTCTTCAAAGTGGACTTCAATGTCTTGTTCACTGCTTCCACTTGGCCATTGGCTTGTGGATGGGCTACAAAAGAGAAGCTCTTGATAATGCCATGCCATTGACAAAAATCTGTGAGCACTTCACTGTCGAACTGCAATCCGTTGTCGGACACTATTTTCCTTGGAAGCCCATACCGGCAAACGATATTTTTTATGATGAAGTCCAAAGCCTTTTTGGAGGTAATGGTGGTGAGTGGATTGGCCTCGACCCACTTTGTGAAGTAGTCGACGGGAATTATGGCGTATTTCACCCCTCCTTTCCCTGTGGGCAGAGACCCGATAAGGTCGATCCCCCAAACGGCAAAAGGCCATGGGCTGGTCATTTGAGTAAGCCCATTCAGAGGCGCTCGGGGGATGTTGGCAAAATGCTGGCATTTGTCACATTTCTCAATGTAATCCATCACGTCTCCATTCATGGCGGGCCAAAAATATCCTTGCCTTAATATCTGAAGGTGCAATACCTAACTTCTTGAATCAAGAAACTAATGTACTAGAACGAAAGAGACAATTAAAGCAAAGTAAAATCACACATAGAATTTTACAAGCTTCATCTACACTGGAACAAATTCCAGCCGACTAGTGCTTGGATCGGGTAAGATGTAACTTTCACTAATAAATCCAAATGTTAATTACAATGACTAGTTCAGAAATGAAATCAACATCTTAACACTACTAAAGTTACAGATTACCCTAAAAAACTTGAATAACCACTCAAGAACAATTTCCAAATCCCTTGGAACTTATGAACCGAATCCCTCGGAACTCATGAACCGAATCCCTCAATTCTAAAACGCTCAAGATCCCCTTGAGCACGCTAGTTGAATCCCTCTACTAGACAGATCCGAACTCCCTTCGAATCAGATCAGAACTTCCCACAGCTCTGCAACAAGCTTCACCTTCAACAATGGTGAACCTGCAAAAAAACAAGAAAGAAAGAAGAAACAAAGAGAGAAAAACAAGATTTTGTTTTCTCAACAAAATGAACAACTAACTGAAAGAGGGTTAGGTTGTTAGGAACGGATTATTATATTTATAGCAACCCTAACCACTAACTGATGAACAAAACAAACAGCTAAAAAGATTTAACATGTTTCCAATTATACTGACAATAGCTGACGTGTACTCATTAATCTGCAGCACCCAGTAGATGTAACTGGAGACTAAGTAGTACGAACAGAGACAGCATATGCAAAATTCAATTCAAAGACTGAACAACAAACTCTATAGATGAAACACCACAGACATATTTTGACAATCATATCAAAAAGGTTGTTACAATCTCCCCCTTGGGAAAATATGATCACTGATAAACAGCCAACAAAGCAACACTTAAAAAAAAAATACCAACAGACCCATAAAAACTCAATCTTGCATAAATAAAACTAACTCAGTCAGAAAAGATTCAAAATACATCCAAGCAAGATGAGAAACAAAAGAACCAGAAAAAAAAACAGTCTTTGATACAATATTAAGCAGAAGTAAACATAAAATTCTCAAACTCTCCCCCTTCAGAGATCATATTTCTTTCTACCAGAACGAGTTTTGGGAAGACGCCTCATAAAGACTTTGGGAACACCATCAGCAGTCACAGCAGCTGGAGTGATTTCGAACGAACGCTCCCCCTGAATCTGTGGACCATGAGCAGCTGAAGAAGCAGATATATGATCAGCTGGAGCAGACAGAGGAGCACGTGGAAAAACAGGAGCTTGATCAAAAAAATTAGCTGTAACAGAAACATCATCCAGAGCAGGAGCAACAGAAAATAACTCCCCCTGAGTATGGGCAACTGGATGGATAGTAGCAAATGCAGATGGAACACACTCCCCCTGAGTTTGTAAAACTGTTGCAGCAGGAACCACAGAAGTTGTATCTGGAGCAACTTGAGCTGCATTAGGAACCACTGGAGTGGCATCAGAAGCACCTGGAGTGTGATCAGGAACCAGTGGAGACTCAGGACGAGAAGCAGACCCTGGATGAGAGGCCTTGGACCTAGACAGATGCAGTAATACAGTTTCTCGAAGAGAATATACCAGTTGAGACATGGAAACCTCAAATGCCCGCTGTCGTTTCTGATCTTCGTCATATCTCTTTTCAAAGGCTACAAACCGATTTACAAATTGAACTTGCCAACTAGAAGGAGCAAGGCCTTTGATCGTAGTGCCAGATGCACCTGGAGGTTGAGAAGATGGATCTGGAGTGGACGAAGTAGGAGGCAGAACCTGTTTGGACTTAAGAGCTTTGCAAGACTTTCCAAATGATGGAACAGCTGAAGGCACATCATGAAGAGTCAATGTTGGACCACCTCTTAAGGCAATTTGATGAACTAGGCAAGGAAACGGGAGAACATTCCTTGTTCCCGTGGCTAAAGCAGCATCCACAATCTTTCCAAAAATAAGGGCAGGTAAATCAATAGAGACCCCAGTACCAACAGCAAATAAGAACTTAACAATCTCAGTTGTGATGGAAGTGGTATGAGTATTGGGCAACCAGTTATTTAAGGCAATGCGATGTAGCACCTTGTAAAAATGAGATAAAGCCGGAACAGGCAGATCACCATTACCCCATTCAAAAGAATCAGAACCAGTCAGAGTAACCCCCATTTCGAGCTTAGATGGTGTAAATTGAGGGTTAAAGTCAGGAGACAGCTCTTTTTGAAAAGACAACACCCTAGACACAATTGAAGGAGAAAAAGGAAAACGTTTTTCCTGAATGTACGCTCGGTACTTGAGAGCACTTGTTTCACTAATGATCCTTTTATCAATATTGGCATAGAACTCACGGACAAGTGTCGGACAAGGTGGTGTGAGATTTGTAACTGTACTGAGCCACCCCCGAGATTCTATTAAGGCTTTATGGAGGGGAAAATCATCAATAACAACATTGTATTCAAACCATAATTTTCTCCGAGAAACCTCATCCCTATAACGCAGTAGTTTATGGTCCGAGCAAAAAGGATGGTTAGGTTGACTATGGTGTAGAGTTGTAGTGGTTGGAGGAATGGAAGAGGTAGCTGGAGCCCTAGACGTTTTCTTGGGTCGCTTAGGCGGAGACTTCGATGAAGAGGGAGGTGATTTTCTTTTTGATGATGGGGTGGGTTTGGATGTGGCGGGTTTGGAGGGATTGGGTGAGGACAGTGGGGTGGATGGACTGGACAAGGCAAGAGACGACCTAGTAAAATGTTTAGGAAATGAACTAGGTGGAGAGCTCATACCTTTGGGTGAAGGAGGCGAACCCGTGGGTGTGGAGGACGACGGTGAGGGTGACCGTACTTGAGGCAACTCCGTGGGTGAAAGAGGCGACGCCGTGGGTGAAAGAGGCGACGGCTGAACAGGAACAATGCCCACAGACAGTGACGGAGAAGACGCTGGAGGAGGGAGAGGCCGATTGGCATTTTTGGTTTTCACCATTTTTTTTTTAAAGAAAAAACTGAGAAGAAGAAGAGGAGTCGGACTCTAAAAACAAATGAGGTGGGAAAATGAATAACACTATTGAGATATATAGCCGTGAACACAAAAAAATGAAATGACTCATTTACCCTTTTATGTTGAAATTTTTTTATTTTTTTATTTTTGATGCTTAGAACTCAACAGACTAATAGAAATCCCAAAAATGAATTGAAGGCACTCATGCAACTCAATTAAAAGGACCCACACTCAATAAAAAAAATGATATCAGTGTATGACAAATGAGACTAATACAAATCTAAGCTGAGTATCGTAACTAAAAAAAAATGAGGCAGAGGACACACACAAAAACCATTGATGCAAAAAGAGACATTGTTAAAAAAAAAATGCCTGATCAATATGAGAATGCTTATTGAGAAACACCCAAGAATGCTATAAACATCACAGTATTAACCCCAAGCAACATAGGACATCTTAGCTTTATGAGAAGATCAAGGCACATACCTCACTCTTGATTGGCAAACAGAAGACCCTCAGCCAGAATTCTTCATGTGTGTGTGAAGATGTCCTCATGTGAGCTTTGATGCACATAAAGCAGAAAGCTCACTCACTCTTGATTGAAAAAAAAATTTATATATATTTTTTTTTGTTTTTTTTTTCACTCTGAGTTTTTTTTTAAGAGCAACCAGCTACGGCTTTCACTCCTATCTAGAGATGTAGCCGTCTCCTTAGGTTCAAGCATGTACCAAGTGGAAGGAGCAAACTACCTGAGGTACATATTTACTGAAAGGCGGCTCTTCCCATTGCATCTAGATAAGGTAGCCTGTTTAGCTGAGAAGAACTTGGCTGAAGATCTTTGTTTAGATGAGCAAGTTAAGGTTGTACTCTGACCAAATCAATAAACCAGAAACCACAACTGCAGGGAACACAAATTGTGAGCTATAGAAAAAAAATGTGATCAGACAAAACAAGAGAACTCTCAGATGGTACAGATACTTATACTTTGTCTCAAATGAATGTAGGTTTTTGCATCAAGAGCCTTGGTGAATAAATCAGCTAGTTGTGCATTAGTAGGCACATGAGAAATGGATAACAGCTTAGACTCAACCATATTTCTTAGAAAATGATACCTGATATCAATATGTTTGGTTCGTGAGTGTTGGACCGGATTTTTGGACATGTTTATTGCACTTGTATTATCACAGAAAAGGACTAAAGAATCTTGGGAAAAACCATAGTCTGTTAGCATCTTGTTCAGCCAAATTAGCTGAGTACAACAGCTACCTGCAGCAATATACTCAGCTTCGGCTGTGGAAAGAGAGATAGAGTTCTGTTTTTTGCTTAGCCATGACACTAGATTATTTCCTACAAAGAAACATCCCCCTGACGTACTTTTTCTATCATCTACACTGCCAGCCCAGTCAGAGTCACTATAACCAACCAAGGACATGGTGGTATCACATGAGTACCACAATCCTAAATCTATTGTGCCAGCTAAATATTTAAAAATTCTCTTGACAGCAGTAAGATGGGATTGTTTAGGATTGGCTTGGTACCGGGCACAAAGTCCAACACTAAAACTATTATCAGGACGACTGGCAGTTAAGTAGAGGAGACTACCTATCATACTCCTGTACATAGTTGGATCTACCGACTCGACAGTTTCATCTTTGGTCAACTTAGTAGTTGTGCCTATGGGTGTATGTGCATGCTTTGAGTTTCCTAGACCAAACTTCTCTAACATGGTTCTGGTATACTTGGATTGAGAAATGAAAATACCAGTCTCTAATTGTTTGATTTGAAGTCCTAGGAAATATCTAAGATCCCCAATTAAGCTCATTTCGAATTCACTAGTCATGAGGTCAACAAACTTAGGAATTTCACTTGCACAAGTTGAACCAAAAATAATATCGTCCACATATATTTGAGCCACAAATATACCTTCAGTTAAGTACCTGATGAATAGGGTGTTGTCTGCATTTCCTCTAGAGAAACCATGTGACATCAAAAACGTAGTAAGACGGTCATACCATGCCCGTGGAGCTTGCTTTAACCCGTATAAAGCTTTGTTGAGTTTGTATACATGATTGGGGAACTGTGGATCTTCAAAACCTTGAGGCTGTTTGACATAAACTTCTTCCTGGAGGACTCCATTCAAAAAGGCTCTCTTGACATCCATTTGGTGAAGTTTAATCTTGAGATGACATGCAACAGCCAGTAAGAGACGAATTGATTCCAGACGAGCCACTAGAGCAAATGTCTCGTCAAAATCGATACCTTCGACTTTCTTATACCCCTAAGCAACCAGTCTTGCTTTGTTCCGTGTAACCGTTCCAAACTCATCTGACTTGTTCTTATAGGCCCATTTTGTACCTACCACATTTGCACCATCCGGTAAAGGAACCAGAACCCAAACACCAAGTCTCTTGAAATTTTCCATTTCATCTTGCATAGCAGCTAGCCAGTATTCATTTAAGAGAGCTTCAGCCACGTTTTTTGGTTCGTGTAAAGCGACATAGCAAGCATAAGCGATGAAATTTGCGATTTTCCTTCGTGTTACCATAGTCTCATTTGGATCCCCAATAACTACTTCTGGCGGATGAGCTTTTTGAATCCATGCAGGTGGTCCGTTCTTATATAGCTTGGCATGTGCAGTTGAGGATTGTTGTTTACTAGTGACTGGAGAATCTAGATCAGTTGGATCTTGGAGGTTCTCAGTGGAAACAGTCTGGTCTGTGTTTGTGGAGGAAGTAAAATTTTGATTATGAGTCACGGGACCAGGAATACTTCCAGAAGGACTGGTTAGCACAGGTTGATCTTCTTCTTCTGGGGACGCTTCTTGCACTTCCAGATCATCAAACTTGACATTGATAGATTCTATCACCGAATGAGTCCATTTGACAAACACACGGTAAGCACGACTGTTTATCGAATACCCAACAAAGATACCTTCCTCACTTCTGGAATCAAATTTTCCAAGGTGCTCACGATCTTTCAACACATAACACGCACAACCAAATATATGCAAATGACTTAGGTTTGGGGTTTTACCTTTCCAAATCTCATAGGCTGTCTGAGTAGTTCCAGTCCTGAGATGTACTCTATTACTGATATAGCAAGTTGTATTCACAGCTTCAGCCTAGAACCTTTTGGTTATTTTCCTAGCCTCCATCATTACCCTTGCCATTTCTTGAAGCGTCCTATTCTTTCTTTCCACAACCCCAGGAAATCACTGATTCTCATAGAATCAGAAGGCTCTGATACCAATTTGAAGGTGCAATACCTAACTTCTTGAATCAAGAAACTAATGTACTAGAACGAAAGAGACAATTAAAGCAAAGTAAAATCACACATAGAATTTTACAAGCTTCATCTACACTGGAACAAATTCCAGTCGACTAGTGCTTGGATCGGGTAAGATGTAACTTTCACTAATAAATCCAAATGTTAATTACAATGACTAGTTCAGAAATGAAATCAACATCTTAACACTACTAAAGTTACAGATTACCCTAAAAATCTTGAATAACCACTCAAGAACAATTTCCAAATCTCTTGGAACTTATGAACTGAATCCCTCGGAACTCATGAACCGAATCCCTCGATTCTAAAACGCTCAAGATCCCCTCAAGCACGCTAGTTGAATCCCTCTACTAGCCGGATCTGAACTCCCTTCGAATCAGATCAAAACTTCCCACAGCTCTGCAACAAGCTTCACCTTCAACAATGGTGAACCTGCAAAAAAACAAGAAAGAAAGAAGAAACAAAGAGAGAAAAACAAGATTCTGTTTTCTCAACAAAATGAGCAACTAACTGAAAGAGGGTTAGGTTGTTAGGAACAGATTATTATATTTATAGCAACCCTAACCACTA
Source organism: Humulus lupulus (assembly GCF_963169125.1). Taxonomy (NCBI): domain Eukaryota; kingdom Viridiplantae; phylum Streptophyta; class Magnoliopsida; order Rosales; family Cannabaceae; genus Humulus; species Humulus lupulus. The sequence continues at coordinate 74,004,080 of NC_084794.1, read as the reverse complement.
ACTGATGAACAAAACAAACAGCTAAAAAGATTTAACATGTTTCCAATTATACTGACAATAGCTGACGTGTACTCATTAATCTGCAGCACCCAGTAGATGTAACTGGAGACTAAGTAGTACGAACAGACACAACATATGCAAAATTCAATTCAAAGACTGAACAACAAACTCTGTAGATGAAACACCACAGACATATTTTGACAATCATATCAAAAAGGCTGTTACAATATCTTCTTGGAAAGGCTTTGCTCCCCGAAGTGATTGTCGTAGAAACCTTCATGTACTTCCCACAGTATTGAACTGGCTTCTGGTCTGGACACGCACCAAACCAGAGGTAAAGAATAGCCTCGTCTGTAAAGCTTATTATCCATAATTATGTACCTCGGCACTTGGTACAGCAACTTCCTGGCTACCTTCTTATCCTAGGACAACTCCCCTAAGACGAGGTATTTAATTATCAGCTCCATCCCAACCATCTTGGGGTTGTACTGTTTCTACCTCGCCTGGAGCCATGATACTCGAAGAATCCAAGTAGTTGATGGGGACAACGCTAATTAATTCGGTGTCTTTAGTTGTAGCCAACTTTTCTAGGGCGTCCGCATTGGAATTTTGCTCCCTCGACACCTGCTAAATAGTGAATTTTTGGAAGTTGTGTAGCATTTCTTGAGCCTTTGTCAAGTATGCTGCCATTTTTGTGCCTCGGGCTGGTATTCTCTGAGAATTTGGTTCACCACGAGCTGTGAACTGATAAATATCTCGAGTCCCTCGGCCTTGAGTTCTAATGCCACACGAAGTCCAACAATTAAAGCTTTGTACTCTGCTTCGTTGTTAGAGGCGCTAAATCCAAAGCGAAGAGTACTATGCACTTTATGCCCCTCGGGGGAGACCAAAATAAGTCCTGTCCTTGCACCATTCTCATTTGAAGATCCATCTACAAACAATTTCCTCACCAGTCCCACCATCGGGGTGTACTCGGCTCTCTCCTGATTCCCAGTACACTCGGTGATGAAATCGGCGAGTGCCTGTCCCTTTATGGCAGTCCTTGGGAGGTAGGTAATGTAAACTGACTTAATCCCACCGACCATTTTAAGAGCCTCCCCGAAGACTCAAGCTTCTAAAGGACTTGTCTGAGCGGGCGGTTGGTTAAGACCTTAATTGGGTGTGCCTGGAAGTAAGGTCTTAGCTTCCGAGAGGCCACCATCAAGCAGAAGGTTAACTTCTCCATTAGCAGATACCTAGACTTTGCTCCAAGGAGCCTCTTGCTAATGTAATAGACGAGGTGCTGAACGCGGCTTTCCTCCCTAACCAGCGCGGCACTAATGGCGTCCTCCGACACAGCCATGTAGAGTAGAAGGGGCTCTACTGGCTTGGATAGTATAGGAGGGTTTGCCATAAGCGCCTTGAGCTGTTGGAACGCCTATTTGCACTCTTCTATCCATGCAAATCTCTGGCCTCCTCGGAGAATGTTGAAGAAAGGGACGCACTTATCTGTTGCCTTAGAGACAAAATGGCTCAAGGCTGCAATCCTCCCTGTCAAGCTTTGAAAATCCTTATGCTTCCGAGGAGAAGGCATTTCAATTAATGCCTTGATTTTTTCGAGGTTTGCCTCGATCCCTCAAGTACATACGATGAAGCCTAAGAATTTTCTAGAAGCCACCCCAAATGTGCACTTCTGTGGATTAAGCTTCATCTCGAACCGATGGAGCACAACGAAGACCTCAGCCAGGTCGCTTACAGATCTGGGGCGATCCGGGATTTAACCAGCATGTCATCCAGGTAGATCTCCATGTTCCACCCTAACTGGTTCTTAAACATTGTATTAACCAGTCTTTGGTAAGTAGCACATGTGTTCTTCAGCCTGAATGGCATCATAATGTAACGATATACACCCTTGTCAGTCCGAAAGCTAGTTTCCTTCTAATCAGCGACATGCATGGATATTTGGTTATATCCTGAGTATGCGTCCATAAACGACAGCAACTCGTAACGGCATCGACCATCTGGTCTATCATTGGGAGTGGAAAATAGTCCTTCGGACATGCCTTATTAAGGTCTGAGAAGTCTATGCATGTCCTCCAAGTGCCATTCAGCTTTGGCATAAGGACACAATTTGACAGCCATCAGGGCAACTGAGCTTCTCGGATAAAATCGTTGGAGAGGAGCTTGTCTACCTCAGCCTTGAGGGCTTCCTTCTGGGTTTGATCGAACATCCATTGCTTCTACTGGACGAGGGAAAAGCCTGGGTCGGCATTCAAGGCATGGCATATGACATTGGGGTCAATGCCAGTCATGTCAGAATGTGACCATGCAAACACATCTTGGTTCTCCCAGAGGAAAACCACTAACGCTTCTCGAACTTCTGGCTTCAAGTCTCCCCCGACTTTTACCTTCCAGTCGGAGGTGGAGGTAATCAGAATCACCTCCTCTGTCTCCTCTAAATGTTCAATGGACCTCTCCTCTTGAACCCTCGGGTCTAACTCATCAGGCCCCAAGTTTTGCACAACCCCCGGGATTCTAAAGATCTCTGGGACTTCTTTCCTTACCATCATTATGGGAGGCTTGAGGGAGACATTATAGCATTGTCTTGCCTCCTTTTGGTCACCAAAGACGATGTCGATTCCCACATTCGTGGGGAATTTCATGCACAGATGGCAGATGGAAGTGACGACTCCGAACTCCACTAGTGCTGGCCATCTCAAAATGGCATTGTATGCCGAGAGACAATCCACCACCACAAATTTCCAGTACTTAAAGGATTGGCGAGGTACTTGCCCGAGCATTACTGGGAGCTTTATCTATCCCATCGGGATGAGGGCCTCCCCCGAAAACCCATAAAGCGTCAAGGCACATGGGGACAGGTCTATCGTAGTCAATCCTATCTTCTCGAAGGTTGATCTAAACAGGATATTCACCGAACTTCTGTTGTCTACCAGAATTCGAGCCACCATCTTGTTGGAGATTTGGCTTTTAATCACCAACGAATTATGATGTGGGAAATGCACTCTCCGAGCGTTGTCTTCGAAGAATGTTATGACTTGGTCAGTCATTCGTGACATTTGTGCAGGTAATTGGGTCAAAGCCATTACCTCATCGTCGTGGTTCAAAGCTCGTGCATATCTATTCTTTGAAACGTTTAATGTAGGCCTTGAGGGTTTCAAATGGCCCTTGATTGATATTGGCCAAGGCGTTGACCTAAAATCTCACTTTCCAGACTCCTATGAATTGTCTCCGGAAGGCGGATGATAACTGTTGCCACGTCTAAATGGACCCAGGAGGGAGTTTCTTAAACCATTCATCTACTGGTTCTGTTAGGGTGAGGGGGAACACATGGCATTTTTCATCATCGGAGACGCGATGCACTGACATTAACCTATTGAATTTGGACAGATGGTCTGTGGGATCCCAACCACCATCATAAGCTCGTATGTTTGGCATCTTGAATCCCAGAGGTAGTGGGGCCTCAATGAGGTGCGAAGTGCATGGCTCCACCTCCTCATCTTCCGAGTCCAACTCCTGGCCTTGCCGCCTGGCCATCCGAAGCATTATCCACTTTAGACTTTCTAACTCGACTCGAAGTGGGTTGCATTCCCTATTTATGCTATGCACTGGGCGATCCTATCTTTGAGCATTGAGATCATCTCGGAGGTTGGACGGGCCTCTACCAGCAGACTCACGTACTCCAACTTTATTACACCTCCAAGCATTGAGGTTGTCTCGGAGGTCGGCTTGTCCTCAAAATGCACCGTTATCTTCTAAGCGGGCCACCTCTGTTTCTCCATCGGACTCATTTTCGTTTACCGAAACGCTGATGGCCCACTTCCAATTCCATGGGACATTCCTTGGGCGATGGTTTCTATGGGGCTGGTTAGGTTTTGAAGGGATACCAGCTCCAGGTCTTGCGCAGCCCGTATGAGCGCGTCGGGGTGGAGGCCCCCGCGCTCCACGAGCGTGGTCTACCTGGCGGTGTCCTCAGGCCCTTGTCCCATTTCCCTTATCAGCTTTATGCGGCGCAATGTGGCCATCGGGCTCTTGACGGGCCTTCTTACGCTTCAAGGTGGGACCATCATTGGCCTTCCCTTTACCAAGGTCTTGCGATGGCACCAAGGCTCCAACTCTTGCTGGGTTCCCTTTGGGTACCCCAGTTGGCAGATCCTGCGCCTCCGCAGCCGAGTGCTCAAGTGGCACCTTTGTTATGTTGATAGGCGGCACTCCAATCAGGTGCACCGGTGGTACACCTATTGGGTGTCCCAGTTGGTGCGTTACCGTGGGGGTCCACTCTCAACCCTTGGGCTGCAAGAGTGGACTTCATGGAAAGCACCATCTCTTGAAGAGCAATGATGTTACCCTCTTGAGTGTCAAGCTTCTGCTGCTGGTTAGCCACCTGCTCGCGGAGCACCACCACTTCTGGCGTCTCTTCTGCTTCCATGGGTTGAGGATATTCATCCTCATAATACCCATGGTCGGCATCGTTGTCCTCACCATCGAACTTAGCCTATTCATCGTAGTCCTCTGCCATCTCAGGCACGTCCTGAGGTGGTGGTCTACTGGGCTCTCCCCCTTCAACTCCGGCGGTAGGAGGCACTTCATATGTAATGTTTGTGTAGTCACCATGATCATGGGTGTTTCAAATTCTTTCTCCAGCCTCTCAATGAAAGCACCAAAATGTTGACTACCTTTTTTGACCTTCAACGTTTATAAAATAGGTTGAAGAAATAGCTATATGAACACAAATTTTTACGTGGTTCAGGTTATAAAAGAACCCTAGTCCACGAGTCTTTTTTATTAAAGAGATTGCTTGTCGGTAGTTGTAAGCTTTTACAGTATCTTCTCAGGAAGCGTTTAGATTGCTTTGAGTATCAGTATTTCTCCATTAAAAATCGATCCCCTTACAATGAGACTTCCAGCCCTATTTATAGTGGCTAGGGTCATTGATGTTAATCATACACAACTAATGCACATTCCTCCCATAATTGAGGGATTAATACACTTCAATGCATTGGGCTACAATGAACAGAGGCTTTGGCCCAATGCGGGATTTGCAGGGCCCGCAGCAGAAAGGTAACCCCTTTACGGGGAACATGCCCCTGGGACTTTCAGGGCATGCTGCACACATTTCTATGTCAGGCGGCATAGTGGGCATGCGAATTGTCGAGTCATACATGGGCAAACCTGTTGACGGATCACCCACAAAATTAGACAGACAATCTTTTGACTCTGAAAACTCGCTCCTACTAACACGTCGCTTTTTGTCCTAGGTCCGAGAACTAAGACCTCGGATGTGGGAGGCGACCGAGAGATGAAAACCCTCGCCTTAACTATCTGAACTAGAGAACTTTCATCTTCGATCCCGAGCATTAGGGGGATAACCCACCAAAGCACCTGCGGTCCCCTTCAAGGATAAGGCCTCATCTAGGAAGACCCTTGTTCAGACTATAGGCCTCAGGCAGTAACATGCCCCAAGGATGTCCATGAACATCCTATACAAGCATTGGGGGTTGCCATATGTCGGTGGTAAAAAAATATGGACAACATTGAGTATTCTCAGTAGAATTTTTGCCTCAGTACAAATGAAATTCCCCAGGCTATTTATAGACCCGATTGACATAATATATTTCCCTTCTACTCTAGGGTCGATTTCTTCTTCGATTTCAAAGACAGACTCATTTATTTCCCGGATAACATCAAGTGCATGTGCACTTGTTTGGCTCTTCCCTCTCATGGAAATGGTATAACATTCCCGAGCGGCCATCTGGTCTCCCTTCAGTGTCCCAATGCCACTAGATGTCAGGAACTTGATGGCCAGGTGTCTAACAGATGATACTGCCCCCAGTCCAATCAGGGCTGGTCTCCCGAGCAGTATATTATAGGTTGATGGGGTGTCCACCACTATAAACTCCATTCTCTTTGTAACCGAGACTAGATAGTCTCCCAAGGTTACTGGGAGCTCGATGGAACCCATACTAGCTATCCCCTCTCCTGAGAATTCGTACAACATCGTTGCACAGGCCTTCAAGTCTCGAACCGTGAGTCCCATCTTTTCTAAAGTGGCTTTATAAATGATGTTGACCAAGCTCACGTTATCTATCAGGACCCGACGCACCCTTTTTTTGGTGAGCTGGAGTGTGATGACCAGAGGGTCATTGTGGGGAAACTGGACATGTGATGCATCCTCTTTTGTGAAACTGATGGGTTGAGTTTCAACCCTTTGGTGTTTTGGAGCTCGCGGCTTAGTTCGTAGGGAGATCCGTCCCCTGTCTTGAGCTCGTTGACATATCTTTCTGGGCATTCCAACTCGACCCAGCGAGGTGTGGGCCTCTAGAAATGGTTACCACGTCCTCCCCATTTATTGGGGGAGGACGATCATCCTCCCTCATTCGCGAGGTCGTGTTCTGTTGGGCAGGCTGTGTAGGAGCTACCATTTGTCTAGTTAACGCTTGGGCTAGATTTTTGTTCCTTACACATTCTCCAAAATATCCTCTCGAGATCAAACCTTCGATCTCGTCCTTCAGTTTCGTGCATTCATCAGTGGTATGTCCAATATCTTTATGGAATCTGTAGTACTTATTAGTATTTCTCTTTGATTTTTGATTTTGCATTGGTTCAGGTCGTCTAAACGGGACCTGATTTTTGTTTGCAATAAAAATGTTTTCTTGAGTTTCTGTAAGCTCGGTATAAACTATGTAAATGGAGAAATATTTATCTCCTTTTTTCTTTTTCCCCCCGTCTGCCTCCGAGTTATTCCCTTCATTTTTCTTCCTTTTTGAAGGGTTGTCTCTTAAGGGCCGCAACGTTGATGGAGCAGCCAAGGTTGAGGCTGAGTTGACGTTCGTCATTGTAGTTATAATAGGTTGGGAGGTCAGTTTTAATGCTGACCTTGCCTCATCTACATTGACGAACCTCTGAGCCTTTTTATTGAACTCAGTTATTGTCCTTATAGGTTTCCGTTGCATATTGTCCCAAAGGGGACTTCCTGGCAATATCCCAGCTTCATACTGCCATAGGATGAACATTGTCGTCGACATTATGGGCTCGCGCCACCTCTATGTTAAACCTTGCTAGGTAGCTTTTTAATGACTCTCCCAGTTGTTGTTTAACATTAGTCAAGGTCGAGGCTTTGAGTCTAATGCCCACCATGGCTTTGAATTGTTTGTTGAACTCTTTTGCTAATTGTTCCCAAGATGAGATCAAGTGCCTTTGGAACTTGTCGAACCAATTTTTTGCTGGCCCCATCAACGTGGTTAGAAATAGCATGCAATTGAGCTCGTAAAAAACATTGCTAGCGTGAATTATTGTGTTAAACGTGCTAAGATGGTTGTACGAGTCTGAGTTCCCGTCAAAAGGAGCCACATGGGGTATCTTGAATCCGTAAGGAAATGGAGTGTTCGATATGTGTAGAGCAAAAGGCTCAAGCTCCTCATCAGAGTCGTCTACCTTGTTCTTATTCCTTTCATCTTGAAGGAGTCTGAATGCTCTTTCGAGCTGGTTAATTCTTTCCTGGATCAATTCCACCGGAGGTTGAGCTTGCACTTGGGGCAGCTGGTTATTGTTTGTGAAAACTCCAGCTCCTTGCCCTAGTATAGGGTTATACTGATTCCCGTATACTAGCTGCATGGGCTCTTTTCGGCTATTCAAATGTGCTCGTAAGTCTGGGTTTGAAGGGTTAACTTGCCCCTGGTTTTGATTCAAATGATCTTGAAGATCAAGGTTGTGTTCTCATAATTCTCCGTATTCATGGGCTCGGTATTATATACACTCACCGGCCTACTGAGGTCCAAACTTCCACTCATGAAACTAACACTTCTCTCTGGTTGTGTGGCTCAATGGTTGCGAGGTGGATCTTCCACTGGCCCCCTGGCTCCCTGTGTCCAGGTCAGGCCCTGTGGTTCTTGTCTCGGCTACCATTCTGAGACGGTCTTTGAGGTGCTTATTCCCCCATCTAGTTCCCATCAGGAGCTGGCTTGGATGCCTCTCGAACTAGAGATGGGTGCCTTATTAGCGACAGAGGATGCCTTATTGGCGATGGCATGGGCCTTCCATTGTTGGGCCTGGAAGGTCCAGAATTGGCTCTCTCTGGGTCATTCCTAACAGGCTCGGGGTTATTGTTCTGAGCTACAGAGGGAGATCGGTTATTCATCGTTCCAACAATTACACTCACCGTAGGATTGCCAGTAACATCATTTTGAGTATTTCTCCCAGGGCAACTGTTGCCGGTATTAACCCTAGGCCTCGGCTGGGCCTAGTGGGCCCTTTGTTCGGCCATTTTGACGGCTGTAATCCAACGAGGATGCCCTCTGGTCCTCCGAGGAGGTGCCTGTGCCTTAGCGACTTGCCTAGCAAATTCCTCGTTACGTCGTGTGGCTTCGGCCAGCTATTGGCGTGGTTGGCAATTCTCCAATTCCACAATGGGCACATGCCTCTTGGGATTATAATAAAGATCCTCGCCGGGCCTGGGGGTTGAGCAGGTGACCCCTTGGAGTCGGATGATGCACTTCCTTCATCCGGGCCCTGATCTACCATAGGTTGCTTCCCAGGCCTTCGCGGGTAGTTCTCAGTCTGAGGAGTTCGTTCCTCAGGGATCTGTTGCAATAGTCGTCCACCATTTCCTAGATTGCTTGTGGCGGCCATCGAAGCTATGCAGGAGGTTTCTGATTAAAAAATACATAGATTTGCTTAATGATCTCAACAAAAGCACCAAACTTTTGACGCTATTTTTCATCAACTTAATTATGAAGAGCACCAAACAATGTTACAGAAAAAAACAGAAGAAATTTGCCTAGTCCACAAGTCAATATTATTTATCTTAATATTCTCTCAAAGCTTTTTCAAAAAGAAATTTGGCAGAGTATTCTCAGTACAATTTTTGCGTCAATACAAATGAAATTCCCCAGGCTATTTATAGACCTTGTTGACAGAGTATCTTCCTCTTATTTCGGGAAGTTACAATCAATCATTCAAATTTGAAATAAATGCAAATAAATACACACAATATCTCATAATAATTGAGATTTAATATCTGATAATAACAATTCCCTAAGAAATAAGGATTTCCTAATAGTTGTCGCGTGGAAAACGCGTCGTTGAGCTCGATTGTAAGTGTTGACGGTGAGAACTCGTCAACTAAGTTGAGTTGGAAGAAATTATCAAGTCAGGATCATCAATAAAAAAGCTATAGAAATCAAAGCAATAACTCAAGAATTATGACAGAATAACAATGGAGAAATCAATCAATCTTTCATTAACTCTCAAGCCTTTGCTACAGTAAAACTTCCAACCCCCTTTTAGGTGGTCTTAGAGTTCATTTTATAGTAGGCTCTAATGGCCTTAGGTACATAGTGGTCCAGGAGACCATGGGGTACATGAGTACTATGTCAGGGGAGTGGCTTCAGAGGTTGTGGTCGTACATCCAACACAGGAGCAGGTGTCAGGAGAATGCCTCCACTACTTGTCTGTACCCATGTCTGATGAGTGGTGGCAAGCGTAGTGGCGCAGGAGGTAGTGGTGTCGGCTCTGACCTTTGGCCGTAGACGTACGGACCATGACTCTTACCCCAGCAGCCTCACTAGCACTGGTATCCGTACTTAGTACTAGGTCGTACAAGTATGTCCCATTCGACTCGTACTGGAGCCTCTAAGCATTGGTGTCTCAGGGTATGAGGAAGGGGGCACTTGGTGCACATAATGGTCATGGTGCGAAGTGGGGGGCTCTCGGGTCCTCGGCACGAGATTCCTGAAGCACCCCGAAGCCACCCACCAGCATGGGTGATAGGCACGTGGCCTCGCCAGATGTCTAAGTGTGTGAGGCTAGATGCCTCCCCCGCAAGCCTCCCACGCAGGGCCTCCCTCGCGTGGTCTCCCTTACGTGGCCCCCTGACGGTGTGGCTTGGACCCAGATGCGTAGTGCGACGGGGCAACGGCCTCCTGAGGAGATGATGGCCCGTCGGGCCTCTCGGGAGTGTGCGCGCAAGGGCCTCGCGCATGGGCGCCGCTGGTGGCCTCGCGAGATGTAGGAGGTCCGAGGGCCTCGCGTGATGCCAGCCTCTGTCGGCCTAGCATGGCTTCGCGCAGGGGCGCGCCCAACAGGCCTCATGGGAGCGCGCGCGCAAGGGCCTCGCGTGGCCTCGCGCATGGGCGCCGCTGACAGCCTCGCGAGATGTAGGCGCGCAAGGGCCTCGCGCATGGGCGCCGCTGGTGGCCTCGCGAGATGTAGGAGGTCCGAGGGCCTCACGTGATGCCAGCCTCCGTCGGCCTAGCATGGCTTCGCGCATGGGCACGCCTAACGAGCCTCACGGGAGCGCGCGCAAGGGCCTCGCGTGGCCTCGCGCATGGGCGCCGCTGACGGCCTCGCGAGAGGTAGAAGGTCCGAGAGCCTTGCGTGGGTGCAAGCACCTGATGGCCTCGCGTATGGGCGCGCCTCGCGGCCTCTATGAGAGAGTGACGGGCATAGGATCTAACAAAGGCGTTGGCGCATTGGGGCCCAAGCGCGTGCTTTAGATCTTTTACATGCCTGAGATTTTGAGCATCAACAGTAAGGCTGATGCACTTTTCGAGACCGGTCCAGACTCGAGCTCGTAACTCTAGTCAACCTCATTCTCATCTAGCGACTTTGCCGACCTCACTCTTTGGAGAAGACTAGTGCCTTCGAGCCTACAACCTAAGCTCGAACAAGGTTACCCATGCTTGAGTTTTAATAACTAACCAAACCTGGAATCATGTCAATTTATTCAAGTGTACAACCAACACTTGTTATTTTCGAGCTTACTCTTTTTGAGCCTACATTTTGAGGCTATTTATTCATTCTCGAAATTTCACCGTCAAACCGATGGTCAGTCAGAATGTACCATACACATATTAGAAGATATGCTGAGGGCATGTGCATTAGACTTCTCAGGATCATGGAGTAAGTATCTTCCATTAATAGAAGTCTCTTACAACAATGGTTATCAGGCAACGATAGACCTGTCACCTTATGAGATGCTATATGGACAGAAATTTTGATCACCACTTCATTGGGACGAGGTTGGTGAAAGACGATACTTAGGACCCGAGGTCGTAAGAGAAAGAACAGAAGCAGTAGAAAAGATAAGACAAAGAATGATTGCCGCTTAAAGTTGCCAAAAGAGCTATGTAGATGCTAAGACACGAAACATTGAATTTTCAGTAGGCGATCAAGTCTTTTGCAAAGTATCTCCAATGAAGGGGATTATGCATTTGGAAAGAAAGGAAAGTTAAGCCCGAGGTTTATAGGTCCTTTTGAGATATTGGACAAAGTAGGGCAAGTAGCATATCAGTTGGCTTTATCTCCATCATTGGCTGAAACACATAATGTTTTTCCATATATCTATGTTGAGAAGATATGTATCAGATCCATCCCATGTGCTTGATTACAAGGCTCTAAAGTTGAAACAAGATTTCAGTTATGAAGAACATCCAGTATGCTTTCTGGAGCGGGGAACCAGGGAGTTAAGGTCCAAAAGTATCCCTATAGTTAAAATTGTGTGGAGCAATAGCACTGAAAGAGAGGCAACATTGGAATTGGAGGAAGATACGAGTGAACGGTATCTCGAGGTATTTGGTAAGTAAAATTTTGAGGATGAAATTTCTTTAAGGATGGAAGATTGTAATAACCAAGGTTATTATTTTCTCCTTAATTATGACTATATGTTAGTTTTTATTATAATTTATAGTTTAATTTGAGTGGTGAAAATTAAAAGGATTGCTTTAGGTTTTAATTAATTATTTTAAGTTATGATTTCTATGACTTAGAAAATATTTATAATTTAGATAATTATAATTATTATGGTTAGTATTTATAAGATTTTAGTATATGAATAAATTAGTGTATAGTTTTAAGTTTTTAATTAAATTAGAATATAGTTTTTAAGGATTATACATGTGACATAAAATTAAGTCCCAATTATTTAAAATATAGTGTATGGACAAATTCCCCTATAGTATTATTAGGTGGAATTTTTGTGAATTTACTTCTTAAGTAACAAAGTTTAATTTGAAGAACCAAGTAAAGACTTACTTAGTCATAGGCGTGTAACACATAAGTAGGAAGGATTTTGACTCATTTTGAATTTTAAAGATAGGTGTGACACTAAGCTTGAATCAAGTTACCAAGTTGAATCATTTGAAAACATTTGAACTTAAGAATGCATAGGTGTAGGAGTGGGCATGAGTTTTGGAGTTTTGGAGAAGATACTGGAGACTTTGACTACTTTGGTTACTTGTTAGTATATGTCATATTGAGAGGATTTGTAGCACCTTAGAATGGGTAAAAGTGGGCTGGCCCAAACTACTATTAGGGAGGGAGTTTTGAAAGTTAAAAACTAGTTGAATGGTGGAGGAGAAAATCAAGGAAATGAGTTGGGTTTGCAGCCTATAAATAGAGTTATACCTATCATTATTTTTCACACAAATCGAAGCCTTCAAGTGCTCTCCATTTTCGAAGTCTACATCTCCCAAAAGTTCCCATCTTTTTGCTCCATAAACACACCATATAGTCGAACCACTATAGCCTTTATAGTGCTCGGGAATTCTTTTTCTTCTATTTGCTCTATAAAGCCTCAAACTCTATAGCCATTATAAACCTCTATATAGCCAAAATACACAAGCCTATCAAACCACTTAAATAGCCGAAATTACCAAGTATCAAGCTCTTAGCATTGTTGTTGAGGATAGACATTTTTGATGGAGGCTCGGAATTTTGAAATTATTGATCTTTTGGTTCTAGGTTTAAGGTATGACTTTTATAAGGTTTAGAATTTTTGGAAGTTTAGTTATTATTATAAGTCTCTAATCTTAAATATTTTATGTCATATATAAGGTTTTGAGCGATTCTTTATAGCAAAAGCAATCTCTCTTTTCTTCTCTTATTTCCACACTCAAGGTAAGGAAAATTAGGTAGTTTAGTTTATGACCTATGATTATGACTTATTGTGACATATGATTATGATCTATGTTATGACCTAGAATATATTATGATTTTGTGTGATTAGTATAGGTTAGCATTGTTATGGAATTTTGTATGATTTATGATATATCTGATATGACTATTTTTGTTTGTATTTTTCTTATTGGGCTTAGAAGTTCACTCCTTATGATGTTGTTGTGCAGACAATTGAGGATAGAAATGTCTGTGGTGAGTGAGACCTAAAAGCTAAGTGATGTATTCGGGGGACCATATAGTCGAGGAATGATCAACGCGCCTATAATAATTATAAATTAGGACGTTAGAACTACACAAATTTAGTGTCATGTAAAATCCCTTATTGACTTTTCATGTTGTGTAACAAAAGCTGGCCTTCCTTTTGTAGCCCTGAATGAGTACAAGCCGCAAGCACTCCAAGAAGGACAACCCCATCAGGCCTGATCCCATCTTCCTTTTTCATCCTCTCCTAACAATGAATTGCTTTCCTAGCATGCCCATGTAATGCAAATCCTCCTATAATGGCTGCCCAAGAGAACACATTCCTTTTAGGCACGTTTTCAAAGACTTCCACAGCCATGTCCAGAAAACCACATTTTGCATTCACATCAACAAGCGCCGTCCCAATGAAGGTATCTGATTCAAATCCTTTTCTCTCCTTAGTGTACTCATGTACCCACGTCCCCTGCCAAAAAGCTCCCAAATGAGTACATGCCGCGAGTGCAGTAACCACACAAAACTCATCAGGCTCAAACCCGATTGACAACATATCCTGGAAAGCTCTTAGAGCCTCAGAAACAAAACCGCATCGAATATACCCATTCATAAGAACATTCCATTGAAATTGATCTCTTTCAGGAATTTCATCGAACATCTTCCTAGCATCATCCAACAACCTAATAAGCGCGGTCTGCACGTGACCATCCAACAAACCCAATTGTGAATTTGCTTTCCTTCAAGCAACCAAACGCCATTGACGCTGGTCAGAAGGGCAAAATGAAAGGTGCAGTGATCACTAATAACTTCGTCGCTTGTTCTTAACTTGAGCTGGAAGTAACGTAGAGCTAAGTGAGGCTTAGAACTGCGCGAGTAGGCTCTGATAAGGGTGTTGTAAACATACAAATTGGGTTTCTCGATATAATTAAAGAGATGAGAGGTATATGAGAGGTTGCCGGAGCCTGACAGTGCAGAAAAGGCAACGAGATTGCTGATGACGTAGTTGTTGAGGTGGAGACCGTGGGTGATAAAGATGGAGTGAATGACCATTAGTTGAATCATATTGGCGCATCGTTGAGCCAGAGACATGCACCGCTTCCATGCTCGGAGCTGCAGCTGCCACATGGATGAGTAATTAAGCAAACTGCCGCCGGGCTGGGCTATTGACTGTTCATCAAGCCTAGCATATCATATTTTGAAAAAATATTTGTCGTTTCAGTACAAAAACGTCTTGTCGTTTGTGAAGTGCTCTAGTATATCTACTCAACTCAACTATCTGATTACGAATCTGTAAACTCAAACTTGATAACCAAAGAGCCAAGCCAACTGGGCACACATGAGCTACACTTCGACTCGCTTCATCCGCCATTTTGGTCTCTCCTCGGCCATTGCATGCTCCACTCGAGACATTGGCTACCTCCTTATAACCCCCGCGAAGCAGAAACTTTGTACGGCTGCCTTTCCCATGGCCCAAAAGGTAAGACTCTTTTAACACTTTTTTTTCTTAATCAAATTGCAATGTTCCTACAATGGAAGTACATCAACAAATACGTCCTCCAAACATTTATATTTAACCGAGTACTAGGCTCAGTGATGAAAATAATAATTGTTTGTTTCTATCAGGAACCAAATTAATTTTTGTGTTTTTTCCTTCTATTAGTTTGTTGTTTTTTATCATTTTTCTTTGGTGGGCAGGGAAGTGAAGAGTTATTGGCTGTAGTTGGGGGTGGAGCAGCTGGGTTTTATGGGGCTGTTAGAGCTAAGACTGTTGCACCTAAGCTTAATGTGGTGGTTATTGAGAAAGGAACACCTCTTTCTAAGGTTTGTTCTCCTTACAATTTTCTTATTCATAGCTCTTTATTTTTTATTTTATTTTTTGGATTTATGCTTTCATTCCTTCTAACCATTTGTAGCTGTTGCATTGGCAGGTAAAGATTTCTGGGGGTGGCCGTTGCAATGTGACTAACGGGCACTGTGTTGAGAAAGTGGTGAGCTTTGTTATTAGTTATTACTTAGTACAAGGGAATAAATTTTAGTTAAGTAATTTGAGAAAGAGGACAATATAATTTGCTTACTGTGACTTTAACGGCAACTATATTTTGATTTTTCTATTGATTTATTTGTCCTCTAGAGAAGCCTTACATCAATTCTAAATTTAAGAAAGCGAAATTGAGCATTTTACTTTGCCTTCACGTGAGCTGGACAAGCTACACCATATTCTTTTTACTTAATTCTGAGCTTTAATTCTAACTAGTATGATTTCTTTGATATGTATTTATAGAACTGTTGTTTAAGCCATTTTTATATGTAATTTTGTTTAAAATGATAAATTGTTCATAGATTTTGGCAGAAAATTACCCAAGAGGTCATAAAGAATTCAAAGGATCTTTCTTTGACATGCATGGGCCAGATGATACCATGTCCTGGTTTTCTGATCATGGAGTGGACTTGAAGGTTTTTCCTATAAACCGGTGTGGTGTGTCAGTTGTTTCTTATTTTATATTTCTTCATGTGAGCTATATATGAAAAAGCTCTTATAGGTTGAGGAGGATGGAAGGGTATTTCCTGTCAGCAACAGTTCTTCTACAATAATCAACTGTCTCATGTCTGAAGCAAACCGAACAGGAGGTAGTCTATAAATTGAACTATAGTACTACTAAGTTACCTTATAGTAGGGAAGAGGGTGTAGTGAAGTCTCTCAAGTTGCATTTTACTATAAAATCTGTTGATATAGTTGCTGCAGAAATAAAAAATAGGAACGAAATTACCGATAATCTGGGTTGAGTCGCGGACTAGGTCGCTCTCTTTAAGACGTTCGCGGCACAGTTCAAAAATGTGCAAGCAGACTATCAGCCAGGTTGTCTCCGGGATAAAACAGCCCAGTCAATACACTGTATCGAACCTCCACTGCACCGTAGAGAACCGTCAAATACCACACCCTTAAAATGTTACTACTCGGAATCGATAAAACTCAGTTTAATTTTTTGATAGAAAAAATGAGATCGCACGAAGTGGATCTCAATTAACGGGAAAAAAAATGTTTTATTAAATAATTTTTTCCAAAAATAATAAGGTGCTCACCACACCAACCAGCTCAGCTCGGCTCGATCGGCGGCGCGCGTGTGTGGTGTTTAGGTGAGCCTTTATGTGACTCCTTCCTCTTCTATAAAAGTGGGTACCCCTTGGGGCACAACTCCAATGCTCAAGTCCACTATATATATACTCTTACAAATAAGTATTCCAAAGCAATGTGGGACTCTTCCTCTAGGGAGACAATAAAGCACATTTTCTATTTTTTAACAATTCACACATATATCTATAAGTTCCAACAATCCCCCACTTGAATTATTAAAAATATTTTTCCATCGAGCAGTAACCTAAAACAATAAGATTGAGCATAAACAAAGGTATCTTTTGACTTGAACCTTTGCAAGTGAATGCAATTTAGAATATACTAGAGTGACACGTAGTCTTAAACTCTATCTCTAACATTGCACCACGCACAATCTTTCTAGGGTGTAGTCCAAAAGTCTGTGCTTTAATGGTCATGCAAGTCTATCCCAATATAGTGAACGCTCTAGAAATTTGCCCAAAATTTCATCGGAAGAGGCCCCACTTCCACATTCACGTAGGTGAGTCTATCAAGAGTACTCCTGTAGCTCGGTACTCCACTCCACATAGAGTATAGATCTCATTAAGAGTTTCTATTAACTCATCCTTATGTCGCTTCAGTGTTTCATGCCTCAAGTTAACTTTAAGTAATAGCATGATCTAACTCATATCACATCATAACTTGTTATTACCCATTAAACCTATTTCTTGGGATCTCCAGTCTATAGGTCGGGTTACCATCATGTGTGACTCATCATTCTAAGGGCAACAGTCCCATTCCTTTTGATGTTTTAAGGACTTTCTCTCTAGCTAATCCTTTCGTCAAGGGACCAGCTAAATTTTCATCAGTGTGTATATGATCCAGTCTTACAGTTCCTGTAGAGAGGAACTCTCTAACAGTACTGTGCTTACGTCGTATCTGACGTCTTTTACCGTTGTAATAACGGTTCTGAATTTTTGCAATAGCCGCGGCACTATCACAATAGATCAACACAGCTGGTATTGGTTTTTCCCATATAGGGATCTCAGCTAGCAGGCCTCTCAACCATCCTGCTTCTTCACTAGCAGTAGCTAGTGCTATCATTTCTGACTCCATTGTAGATTGAGCCAGAATAGTCTGTTTCTTAGACTTCCATGAAATAGCTCCACCAGCTATGCTAAAATTATAGCCGACAAGGTGTTCCAGTCAGCATCGTTGTATCCTTCAAGGACACCGGGAAACTTATGATAATGCAATCCAAGGTTCATAGTTCTCTTAAGGTACCTCATGACCCTTTCTATAGCATGTCAATGCTCAACACTAGGTTTACTAGTAAACCTGCACAGTAGTCCCACAACATAGGCAATGTCGTGTCTAGTACAATCAGTGGCATACCTAAGGCTGCCAATGATGCTCGCATACTCTGTTTGTCTTACACCATCACCAGTGTTCTTAAAAAGCTTTATACTAGGATCATAGGGTGTACACACAGGTTTACCGTTAAAGTAATTGTATTTCTTTAAAATCTTTTCAATGTAATGAGATTGATCCAATGAAATTCTCTTTTCAAACCTAATGATCTTTATACCAAGGATCACATTTGCTTCTCCTAGATCTTTCATGTCAAAGTTTTCACACAGCACAGATTTCACATCATTCACGACATGCAAGTTTGAACCAAAAATAAGCAAATCATCCACATATAAACATATGATGGTGCTAATGGCATTCTCAGATTTTGTTGACGGTTAGAAAAAATAGGGTATTAATGTTTGATCTTTGGGATTCCTATTTCTATTTCTAATTCTGTGAATCGATTCCAAGGAATCGATTCCTAGTTCTATGATTAATGTAGTTATTCCTGTAAATTCTATATATATCTCTAGTCCTAGGTTGTACAAAGTGTATCAGTTAATAGAAATACAGCTAGAAAAATGTTTTTTTTTTCTCACCATTTCCACATGGTATCAGAGCTGTAAGGCTTGATTCCGACCACCCTCTTTTTTTCCTCCATTTTTTCCAGCGCTCGTCCCTCCTTCCAGTCACAAACCAGTCTAGTGACACTCCAGGCACTCCAGCGAAGTCGTTTAGCACCTGCTCCAGACCGGCAATCCCTTCAGTCGCTCCACTCCGGCGCTCAACCTCCAGTCGCTCCACTCCGGCATCTCGACCAGTCCAGTCTGACGACAGTCCAGCCCGGCGGCGCTACACTCGGCCCCCGTAGCCCTCAGAAGCTCTCGGCCAGCCCTCAGAAGCTCTCCGCAACACTCCTCAGCTCTCCCTCACAGCCTCCAATCTCACTGAGATGTCGAGCAGTGATGAAGTTACCTCTCAGACTATTGGGCCTCAGTCAACCCAGCCCAATGAAGGTAACCCTAACCCCAACTCAACCCAGTGGGTCTATGGGCTCTCTTTATAGCCTTGATAGTGGTTCACTTAATATTACAACCCATAAACTTGATGGAAAAAATTATTTACAATGGGCCCAATCTGTCAAACTTGTCATTTGTGGTCGTGGTAAACTAGGATACATTACTGGTGATCTCCCTGCACCTCTTTCCAATGATCTTACATACAAGGTATGGCAAGCTAAAAATTCTATTGTACTTGCATGGTTAATTAATTCAATGGACTTAAAAATCAGCCGCAAATATCTATTCTTTAAGATTGCTAAGGAGGTGTGGGACACTGCCCGAAAAATGTATTCTAACCTTGGTAACGTCTCTCAAATTTACGAAATCCGTACCAAGCCTAAAGAAATCAAGCAAGGTAATCAAACTGTTACCCAATATTTTTCCGACTTACAAGACTTGTGGCAGGAGCTCGATTTGTATCTAGATACCACACCACTATGTGCTAACTGCACTACAATCCAGCGGCAACAGTTTGAGAAAGAACGAGTTTTTGAATTTCTTATAGGGTTAAATAGTAATCTTGATGAAGTTAGAGGTCGTCTTGTGGGTCGTGCCCCATTTCCTGACACTGAAGAAGCCTACTCTGAGGTTAGACGTGAAGAAGCACGTCGTCGTGTCATGCTCACTACTCCTGACCTGCAGCCCATTGAAAGCTCAGCTCTCGTATCAAAATCTGGCCCCCTACCACATGGCAGATCCACTCCTGACCCTCAACCTAATCGTAAGGGTGATCGGGTGATCGGGTGATCGGCCTTGGTGTGATCACTGCCAACGTCACGGTCATACTCGATCTACTTGTTGGGTAATCCATGGTAAACCACTCAATTGGACCCCTCGCCGCCAAAATGAAAGAAAGGCCTATCAAACTCAAACTGAGAGTACCAATGATCATAATAGTGCTGATACCCCTTTATTCAATTTATGTTTTTAAAAACCCAAATTGATGATGTTTTTTTTAATTAGAGTTAAGATTTTAATTTTTTTTAATTAATTATGATTTTGGTTATAATTTAGATTTTGGATTAAGTTTTTTTTTTAATTTAGTATTTTAATTAGTAAATATTTACAAATTTAGTAATTTTGATTTGTTAATTAGTTTTAAGCTTTTAATTTTCTTTTTCATATTAATTTCTATATTTTTTTAATATTTTAAATTCATTTTTAATTATTTTAAAAAATTTTAAATCCATTAAATTAACTTTTAAAAATAGTTATGAGCTGAACAAATCAGGTAATGACATGTAATAGTCCAGTCATCACCAAACGAAGATCAACTGACGGGACTAACGGAATTACAGTTTTTCTGACTTTGGTTATTATTGCCACTAAAAATAAATATTGGGTCTATACCGCGTACAAAACCCAAACATTGGGTACTTATGTCGCAAATATCCCTTTTTGTAAATAAGAATATTACTGATTTTCATTGTGATATTTGTCAATTTGCCAAGCACACACGTATTTCGTTCCCTCACAAAATATATACACCTTCCAACCCATTCTCTCTAATTCATAGTGACACATGGGGACCTTCCAAGGTCAATACTTCTCATGGTAAGCGATGGTTTATCTCTTTTATTGATGATCACACACGTCTCACTTGGGTCTATCTTCTTAAAAGTAAGTCTGAAACATGCCAAATTTTTCAGAACTTTCATCAAATGATCCAAACACAGTACCAAACATCTATAAGAATACTTCATGCTGACAATGGTACTGAATATTTCAATACCACTCTTGGTCCCTCTCCTCTCAAAAATGGGATTGTCCATCAAAGCTCGTGTGTTGATACTCCGCAAAAGAATGGAGTTGCTGAACGCAAAAATCTCCATCTCTTAGAAGTAGCTCGTGCTCTTATGTTCACTATGCATGTCCCTAAACATCTTTGGGGCGACGCTATCCTTACAGCTGCTTATCTCATTAATCGCCTTCCTAGTCGACCCCTTCAGTTCAAAACACCATATTCTGTTCTTCAATCTCTATATCCTCACATCTCTACAAATACTCTACCAGTTAAAGTATTTGGTTGCACTGCTTTTGTGTATGTTCACTCCCACCATCAGAGTTAATTTGATCCTAGAGCCATCAAGACTGTGTTTTTGGGTTACTCGCCTACCCAAAAAGGTTATCGGTGTTATTGTCCCATTACGAAAAAAACATTCATTTCATGTGACGTCACCTTTTTCGAGAATACTCCTTACTTCACTCCCACATCGCTTCAGGGGGAGTCCAACCATCACCAACAAGAAGCTTAGTGGTCGTGGGGGTTAGAATTACCCTTAACAACTCTTTTTCCATTTACCTCTTCCATTCCATTCTCTTCTGAATCAGATATCCAGACTTTCTCTCCTGAACAAGGAAACCCAACTATTTCTCCAGAAAATCCACCAATCTCTCCTAAAAACACTGAACCAGAAGGACATCCTCAAGACCAAAACGTACAGAAAGAGATTAGGGTGTATTCCAGGAGAGAGAAATAAACAAGTTATGAATCCTCAGCAGAGTCAAACGCCCAATCCGGTGATGGAACCGCTTCCCTCAAAAGATTCAGGTATTCTCCCATCTAACAAACAGTCAGATCTAGATAATCCTATTGCATTAAGGAAAGGAACCAGATCATGTACCCAACACCCAATTTCAAAGTTCATTTCTTACTCAAAATTGTCATCTCCATTTAAAGCTTTCACCTTGAATCTATCAAATGTTGTGATTCCCAGGAATATCAAAGAAGCACTTGATTCTCTCCAATGGAGAGCACTTAAACATAATGGAACGTGGAAATTAGCGGAGTTACCACCAGACAAGAAGGTAATAAGGTGCAAATGGGTGTTCAGTGTCAAATTCAATGCAAATGGATCTATTGAGAGGTACAAAGCTCGGTTAGTTGCCAAACCTATGGAATTGACTACACGGAAACATTCGCTCCAGTTGCCAAACTCAACACTATCAGAGTTCTACTCTCACTAGCTGTTAACATGGATTGGGGATTACACCAACTTGATGTAAAGAATGCGTTCTTGAATGGGGAACTTGAAGAAGAAGTGTATATGAGTCAGCCTCCGAGATTTGAAGAATCTCTCAAGACAACCACAGTTTGCAAACTGAACAAATCACTCTATGGCTTGAAACAATCTCCCTGAGCATGGTTCAATCGTTTCCTAAAAGTTGTCAAAGGGCTTGGATACATACAAGGCCAGACTGATCACACTCTTTTTGTCAAACACTTAGGAAGTGGAAAAATTGCGGTACTAATCGTATATGTTGATGACATAATTATCACTGGTAATCACATTGAGGAGATAAACTCAATCAAAGAAATGTTGGCAAAGGAGTTCGAAGTCAAAGATCTCGGTGCTCTCACATATTTTCTGGGTATGGACTTTGCTAAAAGCAAAAAAGGTATTTCTGTGTCCCAGAGAAAATACACTCTAGATCTTCTAAAGGAGACAGGAATGTTCGAAAGCAGGCCCAACAGAACTCCAATTGAGCTTGGAGACCAAAGGAAAATGTTTGAAGGAAGTCCAGTTGACAAAGGGAAGACCAACAGCTGGTAGGAAAACTCATCTACCTCTCACATACTAGACCTGACGTTGCTTTTGTAGTGAGTCTAGTCAGTCAATTCATGCATGATACGTGTCAGGGACATCTCAATGCAGTGTATAGAATTCTGAGATATCTCAAGCAAACACCAGGAACGGGCCTCTTTTTCAGGAAGACAACTGAGAGAAAGGTTGAAGTGTTCACAGATGTAGACTTGGCTAGTTCAGTTGATGATAGAAAGTCTACATCTGGATATTGCACAATGGTATGGGGGAATGTAACCGCATGGCGAAGTAAAAAGCAAACTGTGATTGCAAGAAGCAGTACAGAAGCAGAGTATAGAGCCATGACTCATGGAGTGTGTGAAGCTATATGGATCAAACGTCTACTAGAAAAATTGAAGATTGAATATGAAGCCCCTATTCAGCTCTACTGTGACAACCAATCTACTATTAACATTGCACATAACCCTATACATCATGACAGAACCAAACACGTGGAAGTTGACCGTCACTTCATCAAAGAAAAAGTTGATGGAGGAGTTATCAACATTAGATATGTGCATACTAATCAACAACTTGCTGATATTCTCACAAAGGGACTATCTGAACAAGCATTTGATTTTCTTGTAAACAAACTTGGACTCATCAATATCTATAGTCCAGCTTGAGGGGGAGTGTTGACGATTAGAAAAAATAGGGTATTAATGTTTGATCTTTCGGATTCCTAGGAATAGGAATCGATTCCTATTTCTATGATTAATGTAGTTATTCCTGTATGTCCTATATATATATCTAAAGCTAGGTTGTACAATGTGTATCAGATAATAGAAATACAATCTCCCAGAAAAGTGTTCTTTTTTCTCACCATTTCCACTGATTTATAATAAATGCATTTGTCACTTTCATTCACTTTAAAACCATGAGAGATAACTAGATTGTCAAACTTTTCATGCCATTGCTTAGGCGCCTGTTTCAAAGCATACAGAGATTTATCTATATTGCACACTTTATGTTCTTGACCAGGAATCACAAATCCCTCAGGTTGGTCCATGTAAATCTCTTCTTCTAATTCACTATTTAAAAAAGCAGTTTTAACATCCATTTGATGCACAACAAGATCATATAAAGAAGCTAAAGCAATAAGCACACGAATAGATGTTATTCTGGTGACAGGTGAATATGTGTCAAATAAATCTACGTTTTCTCTCTGTCTAAAACCTTTGGCAACAAGACGTGCCTTGTACTTATCAACAGTACCATCAGGTTTCAATTTCTTTTTTAGAATCCATTTACATCCTATTGTCTTACATCCTGGTGGCAAATCAACTAAATGCTAGGTTTTGTTAGACTCAAGAGAGTCCATTTCATCATTAATGGCTTCTTGCCACAGGTCAGCATCTAATGAGGTCAAAGCTTCTTGGAGGTTCAAAGGATCCTCCTCTAAAGTATATGCACAGAAATCAGAACCAAAGTCTTTAGAGACTCTAGCTCTTTTACTTCTTCAAGGTTCAGTTTCTTTACCCTTATGATGCTCAATGTCCCTAATCACAGGCATGTTACTAGATGATGCACCCCCACTATTTCTCAATTTAAATGAAAATCTATGTTCATAAAAATCAGCATCATTTGATTCCAAAATAACATGGTCTTTCAAATAAAAAAATTGATATGTTTTACTATTAACAGAATAGCCAATAAACGCACATTCATATGCTCTACTAGCCAATTTTATCCTTTTAGGATCAGGAATTCTAACATATGCCAAACAACCCCAAGGTTTAAAATAAGAGATATTTGGTTGTTTATTTTTCAAGATTTCATAAGGAGAAATTTTGCTTTTAGATTTTGGAACTCTATTAAGCACATAGCATACAGTCAATAATATTTCTCCCCACTAATAAGATGCAGTACCAAAATTAAGCAAAATAACAACAATTGATTCAGTAAAAGTTTTATTCTTCCTTTCGGCTTTGCCATTCATTTCAGGTGAGTATGGTGCAGTTTTTTCATGTATAATTCCATGTGAGTTATAAAAATCAACAAACATGCTAGAATCATATTCAGTGCCTCTATCACTACGAAATCTCTTTATCTTTCTATTAAATTGATTTGCAATTTCAGTCACAAAAGATTTAAACATATAAAGAGCATCACTTTTATTTTTCATTAAGTACACATATGTAAAATCAGAATAGTCATCAATAAAAGTGATAAAATAACGTTTTCCATTTTTGGTCAACGTTTCATCAAGTTCACAGATATCAGAATGAATTAAATCTAGAGGTTCAGTTTCTCTGGTCACAGATTTATGCGGTGTTTTTGTGATCTTAGCTTGGCTACAATAGTCACATTTTTCAAAGTCATTTAAAGATAATTTAGGAATTAAGCCTAAACTACTCATATTCTTAAATAAACAAATCAGCCCCCAATAGTCTGTGTAAACCCCGCCTTGTTGAGAAGGTAGCCCAAGACCAGATTCTTTCTCATCTCTGGAGTGTGCATGACTTCCTTAAGAATCACAGTTCTTCCAGAGGTAAACTTTAATTCCACATCTCCAATACCAGCAACAATCGTAGTGTGTGAATCTCCCAGCAACACTTTCTTATCCTCAATAGCAGCAGTATATGTCTTAAACATGGTTCGATCATAGCAGACATGGCGAGAAGCGCCAGTGTCTACCCAACACCCTTCTGATCCAGCAACAAGGTTGATTTCAGATTTCATAGCCGTGAAAGGCTCTTCAGTTGTCAGGTTAGCTTGCGGTGCAGAGCTTGGCCTGTTCCTGCACTTGCGTGCCATATGACCTGGTCTGTTGCAAACAAAGCACAAAAATAGTGCAGGTTCATTCTTATTATTATTATTAGGGGGTGTTGCTGCTGTCTATTTTGGTTCCTTTGATGATTCCAATTCTGATTATTGTTCCGAGGTTGATTGTTGCGGTTTGAGTTCTGCTTTTGATTCTGAGTCTTAAGGTTTTTCCCATTGGGTTTCAGAACCGCAGTAGACTTTTTGTTAGCATTGTTGTTGCTGGATACACCAAGCACTTCTTCTTTCTGGTCTTGTTTACGAATTTCCTCCTCAATACGAAGGCGAGTGATCAGACTTTCCAGTGAAAATTCTTTTGTTTTGTGCCTGATAAATTTTTTAAAATCTTTCCACGCAAGGGGTAGTTTGTCAATAATCACAGCAACTTGAAATTGTTCATCTAAAGACATACCTTCAGAAATGATTTCATGAGTGATTTTCTGAAGTTCATGAGATTGGGCTTCCACTGACTCGTCATCGGTCATCTGAAATTTGAGGTAGCGATTGACAGCGTACTTCTTGGTTCCAGCCTCCTTAGTGTCATACTTCTTTTGCAGTGCGTCCCAGATTTCCTTAGCATTTTTGTTAGAATTATAATAATCATACAGGTCATTAGATAAACCATTGAGAATGAAATTTTTGCATAAAAAATCATTTCGACCCAAGCCTCTAATACCTTAGTTTGTCTGTCTTATTCATCGTTCTTATCTTTTTCAGAGACAATAGGCTTATCAGTAGTCAGAGCAGTTGTTGACAGTTAGAAGAAAATAGGTTTTTAATGTTTTGATCTTTGGGATTCCTGGAATAGGAATCGGTACCTATTCCTGTATTTAATGCAATTACTTATGTATTTCCTATATATACCTCTAGTCCTAGGTTGTACAAAACTATCAGTGAATAGAAATATAGTAAGAAACAGTTTTTTCCTCACCATTTCATCATGGTATCAGAGCCATAAGGCTCGATTCTGTCCCCCCCTCAGCTTTCCTCCATTTTTTCCGGTGGTCGTCCCTCCTTCCAGTCGCAAACCAGTCCGGCGACACTCCAGGCCTCCGGCGAAGTCATTTGGCACCTGCTCCGGCGCTCAACCTCCAGTCGCTCCTCTCCGGCGTCATCTCCAGCGTCTCGGCCAATCCATTCCGGCGGCAGTCCAGTCCGGCGGCGCTACAGTCGGACCCCTGTAGCCCTCAGAAGCTCTCGGCTCCACTCTCGGCACAGAAGCTCTCGGCCCCGTTGCCCTCCAGTAGCTTCTCTCTGTGATGTTGAATAGTGAGGAGGTTACCTCTCAAAATATTGGGCCTCACTCAACCCAGCCCAATGAAGGTAACCCTAACCCCAACTCAGCCCACACTCAACCCAGTCAGCCCATTGGGTCTATGGGCTCTCTTTATAACCTTGATAGTGGTTCACTTAATATTACAGCCCATAAACTTGATGGCAAAAATTATTTACAATGGGCCCAATCTGTCAAACTTGTTATTTGTGGTCGTGGTAAACTAGGATACATTACTGGCGATCTCCCTGCACCTCTTTTCAATGATCCTACATACAAGGTATGGCAAGCTGAAAATTCTATTGTACTTGCATGGTTAATTAATTCAATGGACTCAAAAATCAGCTGCAGATATCTGTTCTTTAAGACTGCTAAGGAGGTGTGGGACGCTGCCCGGAAAATGTATTCTGACCTTGGTAACGCCTCTCAAATTTTCGAAATCCATACCAAGCTTAAAGAAATCAAGCAAGGTAATCAAACTGTTACCCAATATTTTTCCGACTTACAAGACTTGTGGCAGGAGCTCGATTTGTATCTGGATACCACACCACTATGTGCTAACTGCACTACAATCCAGTGGCAACAGTTAGAGAAAGAACGAGTCTTTGAATTTCTTACGGGGTTAAACAGTAATCTTGATGAAGTTAGAGGTCGTCTGGTAGGTCGTGCCCCATTTCCTGACACTGAAGAAGCCTTCTCTGAGGTTAGACGTGAAGAAGCACGTCGTCGTGTCATGCTCACTACTCCTGACCTGCAACCCATTGAAAGCTCAGCTCTCGTATCAAAATCTGGCCCTCTACCACAGGGCAGATCCACTCCCGACCCTCAACCTAATCGTAAGGGTGATCGACCTTGGTGTGATCACTGCCAACGTCACGGTCATACTCGATCTACTTGTTGGTTATCCATGGTAAACCACCCAATTGGACCCCTCGCCGCCAAAATGAAAGAAAGGCCTATCAAACTCAAACTGAGAGTACCAATGATCAGAATAGTGCTGGTACCCCTTCATTCAGTAAGGAACAACTTGCCCACCTATACACTCTTTTGAGTCAATCATCCATAAAACCCAATTCCGATCCTGAGACTCATAGTGCCTCTGTTGCACACTCTGGTAATTTTTCTTCCACCTCCAACACACCATGGATCATCGATTCGGGCGCCACTGATCACATGACAGGTTTACCACATTTGTTTGATACTTATTCTCCATGTTCCACTAAATCTAGTGTCACAATTGCAAACGACACCTATTCTCCTATTGTTGGAATAGGCACTATTAAATTATCTGCCGACCTCATTCTTAAATCAGTACTTTATGTTCTTTCTTTGAAATGCAATTTAATCTCTATCCAAAAATTAACCAGTGATAATCATTGCTTCGCTAAATTCATGTCAAATTCTTGTCAATTTCAGGATCTATCATCGGGGAGGATGATTGGTAGTGCTAGGGTTCATAACGGACTTTATTTCTTTGAAAGGCAACATCCAGTTAACGAGCTCTCTTCTCTACTACGTTTGGGTTCAAGTTCTATTTCTAATTCTTGTTCAAGTTCATCGTTTGTTTCAAACTCTGTTTCAAAAACAATTATGTTATGGCATTGTCGACTTGGGCATCCAAGTTTTTTATATTTAAAACACTTATTCCCATTGTTTTTTGTAAATAAGAATATTGCTGATTTTCATTGTGATATTTGTCAATTTGCCAAGCACACACGAATTTCGTTCCCTCACAAAATATATACACCTTCCAACCCATTTTCTCTAATTCATAGTGACATATGGGGACCTTCCAAGGTCAATACTTCTCATGGTAAGCGATGGTTTATCTCTTTCATTGATGATCACACACGTCTCACTTGGGTCTATCTTCTTAAAAGTAAGTCTGAAACATGCCAAATTTTTCAGAACTTTCATCAAATGATCCAAACACAGTACCAAACATCTATAAGAATACTCCGTACCGACAATGGTACTGAATATTTCAATACCACTCTTGGTCCCTATCTTCTCAAAAATGGGATTGTCCATCAAAGCTCGTGTGTTGATACTCCGCAACAAAATGGAGTTGCTGAACGCAAAAATCGCCATCTCTTAGAAGTAGCTCGTGCTCTTATGTTCACTATGCATGTCTCTAAACATCTTTGGGGCGATGCTATCCTTACTGCTGCTTATCTCATTAATCGCCTCCTTAGTCGACCCCTTCAGTTCAAAACACCATATTCTGTTCTTCAATCTCTACATCCTCACATCTCTACAAATACTCTACCAGTTAAAGTATTTGGTTGCACTGCTTTTGTGCATGTTCACTCCCACCATCGGAGTAAATTTGATCCTAGAGCCATTAAGACTGTGTTTTTGGGTTACTCTCCTACCCAAAAAGATTATCGGTGTTATTGTCCCATCACCAAAAAAACATTCATCTCACGTGACATCACATTTTTCGAGGATACTCCTTACTTCACTCCCACATCGCTTCAGGGGGAGTCCAACCATCACCAGCAAGAAGCTCAGTGGTCGTGGGGGTTAGAATTACCCTTAACAACTCTTTTTCCATTTACCTCTTCCACTCCACTTTCTTCTGAACCAGATATCCAGACTCTCCCTACTGAGCAAGAAAATCCACCAACCTCTCCTAAAAACACTGAACCAGAAAAACATCCTCATGACCAAAACGTACAGAAAGAGATTCAGGTGTATTCCAGGAGAAATAAACAAGTTATGAATCCTCAGCACAGTCAAACGCCCAATCCGGTGATGGAACCGCTTCCCTCAAAAGATCCAGGTATTCTCCCATCTAACAAAGAGTCAGATCTAAATATTCCTATTGCATTAAGGAAAGGAACCAGATCATGTACCCAACACCCCATTTCAAAGTTCATTTCTTACTCAAAATTGTCATCTCCATTTAAAGCTTTCACCTCAAATCTATCAAATGTTGTGATTCCCAGGAATATCGAAGAAGCTCTTGATTCTCCTCAGTGGAAAGCAGCAATGCTTGAAGAAATAAGAGCACTTAAACATAATGGAACGTGGAAATTAGTAGAGTTACCACCAGACAAGAAGGTAATAGGGTGCAAATGGGTGTTCACCGTCAAATTCAATGCAAATGGATCTATTGAGAGCTACAAAGCTCGGTTAGTTGCCAAGGGGTTTACTCAAACTTATGGAATTGACTACACGGAAACATTCGCTCCAGTTGCCAAACTCAACACTATCAGAGTTCCTCTCTCACTAGCAGTTAACATGGATTGGGGATTACATCAACTTGATGTAAAGAATGCGTTCTTGAATGGGGAACTTGAAGAAGAAGTGTATATGAGTCAGCCTCCGAGATTTGAAGAATCTCTCAAGACAACCACAGTTTGCAAACTGAACAAATCTCTCTACGGCTTGAAACAATCTCCCCGAGCATGGTTCAATCGTTTCCTGAAAGTTGTCAAAGGGCTTGGATACATACAAGGCCAGACTAATCACACTCTCTTTGTCAAACACTTAGGAAGTGGAAAAATTGCGGTACTAATCGTATATGTTGATGACATAATTATCACTGGTAATCACATTGAGGAGATAAACTCAATCAAAGAAATGTTGGCAAAGGAGTTCGAAGTCAAAAATCTCGGTGCGCTCAAATATTTTCTGGGTGTGGAATTTGCTAGAAGTAAAAAAGGTATTTCCGTGTCCCAGAGAAAATACACTCTAGATCTTCTAAAGGAGACAGGAATGCTCGGAAGCAGACCCAGCAAAACTCCAATTGAGCTCGGAGACAAAAAGAAAATGTTTGAAGGAAGTCCAGTTGACAAGGGGAAGTACCAACAGCTGGTAGGAAAACTCATCTACCTCTCACATACTAGACCCGACATTGCATTTGCAGTGAGTCTAGTCAGTCAATACATGCATGATCCGTGTCAAGGACATCTCAATGCAGTGTATCGAATTCTGAGATATCTCAAGCAAACTCCAGGAAAGGGTCTTTTTTTCATGAAGACAACTGAGAGAAAGGTTGAAGTGTTCACAAATGCAGACTGGGCTGGTTCAATTGATGATAGAAAGTCTACATCTGGATATTGCACAATGGTATGGGGGAATGTAACC
The DNA here is from genome assembly GCF_963169125.1 of Humulus lupulus. Classification (NCBI taxonomy): domain Eukaryota; kingdom Viridiplantae; phylum Streptophyta; class Magnoliopsida; order Rosales; family Cannabaceae; genus Humulus; species Humulus lupulus. The sequence continues at coordinate 73,973,714 of NC_084794.1, read as the reverse complement.
ACATGGCGAAGTAAAAAGCAAACTGTGGTTGCAAGAAGCAGTACAGAAGCAGAGTATAGAGCCATGGCTCATGGAGTGTGTGAAGCTATATGGATCAAACGTCTACTAGAAGAATTGAAGATTAAATATGAAGCCCCTATTCAGCTCTACTGTGATAACCAATCTACTATCAGCATTGCACATAACCCTATACATCATGACAGAACCAAACACGTGGAAGTTGACCGTCACTTCATCAAAGAAAAAATTGACAGAGGAGTTATCAGCATTAGATATGTGCATACTAATCAACAGCTTGCTGATATTCTCACGAAGGGACTATCTGAACAAACATTTGATTTTCTTGTAAACAAGCTTGGACTCATCAATATCTATAGTCCAGCTTGAGGGGGAGTGTTGACATTTAGAAGAAAATAGGTTTTTAATGTTTTGATTTTTGGGATTCCTGGGAATAGGAATCGGTACCTATTCCTGTATTTAATGTAATTACTTATGTATTTCCTATATATACCTCTAGTCCTAGGTTGTACAGAATTATCAGTGAATAGAAATATAGTAAGAAACAATTTTTTCCTCACTATTTCATCAGCAGTGTTAACATTTTTCATTGTGAGAAAAAATAACATCTTCTGTTTCCATCTTTTAAAATGGTTACCCTCAAAACGAAATGGTTTATTAATGTCAACAACACCAGAGTTATCATCGGTAGTCATGGCAAAAACTTAACGTCTTAAAATAGTTGATATAGTTGCTGCAGAAATAAAAAACAAGAACGAAATTACCGATTAATAATCTGGGTTGAGTCGCGGACTAGGTCGCTCTCTTTAAGACGTTCGCGACACTGCCTAGAAATGTGCAAGCAGACTATCAGCCCCGTCGTCCCCAGGATAAAACAGCCCAGTCAATACACTGTATTGGACCTCCACTGCACCGTAGAGAATTATCGAATACCACACCCTTAAAATGCTACTGCTCGGAATCGATAAAACTTAGTGTAATTTTCTGATAGAAAAAATGAGATCGCACGAAGTGGATCTCAATTAACGGGAAAAAAAAACATTTTATTAAATAATACACCACACCAACCAGCTCAGCTCGGTTGGCGGTGCGCGCATGTGGTGTTCAGGTCAGCCTTTGTGTGACTCCTCCCTCTTCCACAAAAGTGGATACCCTTTGGGGCTCTAGGGAGACAATAAAGCACCTTTTTATATTTTTTAACAATTCACACATATATCTACAAGTTCCAACAAAATCATAGTTACTGTTATTACTATATCCACCCTACCTGTCTTGCTTATAGTATGAACATCATCTAATTTAAAAACATTTAGATGTGAACTTTTTGTATCATAGCTCATGAGTTTTTTTTTACTGACAGCCTTAGGTGCATATTCATTATCAGTTGTTTTGCAGACTGGAAAAACTGTGAGAACAGCATCTGCTAATGGTGGGAAATTTCTTCTTGGTATTGGGAAGCAGGCAACCAGTCCTATTGAATATGTTGAAGCAGATTATCTATTGATTGCTAGTGGAAGTAGTAGTCAGGTTAAGACGGACAAATGAGGTTTCAAATTCCATTCCTTTGAAATATATCATAGAGTTACTGAAATATGCTTGTTCTTGTTACAGGGTTTTAGTCTTGCATCTCAGCTTGGTCATTCGATTATAGACCCAGTGCCAAGTTTGTTTACTTTCAAGACTCTGGATCCACAGTTAGCAGAGTTGTCAGGAGTAATGTTTCTAATTCTTTTTTTTAGAGGTTAACCATATCATGTTTATAGTTGACTGTTGTATTTGGAACCTAAATTCATAAGGAATACATAACTGGCTGAAGCCTGGAATGATAAACTAGTGGTATCCAAATATACATTGCACCTGGCTTAAAAAGTGTGAAACTAGTTGCTAGTAGATTCTTGTGCGGGGCTGATGGTTTTCTAATTCCGATAGCAGAACATCTCTTTTTATTTATTTTAACTCTTCCAGCTTTCATTTTATGGATATGATTTCTTTTTGCTTAGAATTGTTATAATAATTAATATCCTTCAGATCCCTTAATATTCAGACTCATTATTTAACGCTGCATGACATTGATGATATGTTAATTGTTAACATGTAACTTTTGGATAAAATAAATTCAGTTTATAAATATTAACTTTTTTTCATGATATACAGGTTACGTTTCCAAAAGTAAATGCAAAGCTGACATTAGAAAGTGTTAAAAGGAATGTACAACAATTTACACAGGTCTGCTTTGCTCCTTGGTAACTTTGTCCTTTGATTTGAATCACATATGACATACCCAAGACCTGTATAATTGTAGGTTGGCCCCATGTTAGTGACTCATTGGGGACTTAGTGGGCCTGTAATTCTTCGGCTATCTGCTTGGGGTGCTCGTGATCTATTCTCATCTGGTTACAAAGGTAAAGAAATTTCCCAAGTTTTCCTGGTTAGATTTCGTCATGTAATAGAATTTTGTTATTTTTCAACTTGATTGCATTGGATGCAGGGACTGTTACTGTGGATTTTATGCCTGATTTACACATAGAAGACGTCAAGTCAATGCTTAGTCGACACAAGCTTCAGTTCTTGGTATATCCACATGTTATTGTTTGTTTTGTGAAGCTTTATCATTGTATCCAAGTTTTAATTTGTACAAGTAGGAAGTAATTTATTAATATCTGTCTAAATATCATTTGAGTTATGCCTACACTGGATATGGTATGTCAAACGTGATGGAGCTTACTAATTTTAAGTTTGCTTCTTAAAATAAAACCCACATAACATGACAACCCATTTAACTCTTCCTATAAACAAAAATATTACAAGCAAGCTGGTAAATGAATTCCACGTTAAAATTATAAATTTGCAGTTAGGCAGCCTAATCTGTATCTGGTGTTTTAGACTAGACGGTGGATAAAATATTAAGTTGGCTTCTTGGCTTTAAAACTGCATAACATTGCAGCCCATGTAGCTTGCTGTATACCTAAATTTTCAGGTTGACTTATGCCACCTTAACATTGTAACACAGTAATTAGGCCATCTTAACATGGTATGTTTCTCAACAGGTAAAACATTCAAATTTGGTTAAGTAGTTTGGTAAGATGTTAATCTCAATATTGGGCTTGACTTCATAGCAGATGCAAGATAATTTGGTGATGACTTCATTTGTGACCAAAACTCTGTGTATGAAGTGTCAATTATTTTTCTCTTTCTGGCTACCATGCAGAAGCAGAAAGTGTCCAACTCATATCCACCAGAATTTGGTCTTGTGAAGAGATTCTGGAAGTATATATTGGATCGCCAGGTTTTACGCCTTTTTTTAAGCTTCATCTATTGTTTTCTTGAATAGAACATCTCCCCATATATTATACTTAAATTTGCAGGGTTTATCTGGAGATGACTTGTGGTCTTCTATTCCAAATAACACTTTGACTTCTGTTGCTTTTCTATTGAAGAATTGTGACTTCGGAATTACAGGGAAGGTGAAACTCTGAACTTCCAAGTGATTTTTCTTCAATTATTCTTTTGATTTTCAAAATCATTTTGTTATTCATACTGGGATTAAGAAGCATTTTTCATGTTGTGTAGGGTCAATTTAAGGATGAATTTGTCAAGGCCGGGGGTGTTCCACTATCTGAGGTCTCTCTCTCTCTCTATTTCTATGTATATACCATATATGTGTGTGTATCTATTGTTCAAGTACATTTTATTTTTCTACATGTACATATTTTAATAAATTTATGTTGCTCCTCTGAAGATTTCGTTGAATACAATGGAAAGCAAAATTCATTCAGATTTATTCTTGGCCGGGGAGGTAATTTTCCATGAAGACTTTGTGGGTCTAATTCTATGACAAAATTTGACCAACGTTTACAAACTAGTATCAATGTTCATAATAAACCCATGACCATAGTTTATCCATTTCTTGACACAAGTGAAATATGTTTCAGGTACTGAATGTTGATGGGGTAACTGGTGGTTTCAATTTTCAGGTAATGAAAATTGTCATAGTCTCTTCAAAATTAATGTGTATAACTTAGTAATCTTTTACATACATAGCAAACAACACCTGCTTTAAAATTCACACCCTTGTAAGCAGTTTTTATGATTGAACTTATCCTCAGGATAGCAGTACAAACATACTGTCATTAAAAATTTTCATTGGTGTAAGATTCAATTTAACTTTTACATGGTGAAATATTATTAAATGTCCAATCTATAGGCGTAAGATTTTGTCCATTCCTTTTTGTATTGCTAGTGATTTGTCCATCACTAGTGGATTCTGGCTAATCCACTAGTTTCATTTCTTTATGCAGAATGCTTGGTCAGGTGGATACATAGCTGGAAGTACTATTGGTACACGAGTAAGTGATGCTCATCTCAGGGGTTTGGATTTAGCATAAACTTGGTTAACATAGAGGATTGCTTATTGTGTCAAATCAAATATTTCGTTTATTTTAAGAAAAGTTAATATATATAGAATCTCCTTCGTGAGTTGTCTTTTTTTTTTTTTTTTTATTTATATAGGCTTTCGATTTGAGACCCATTTCGGGATAGTGCCTAAGTGATGATTAACTTTGATTAATAGGAGGTCCTCTCTTCAATCATGGCTTTGCTTAATTATGTTTATCCCTTTGGTTGATCTTTGAGTAAAAGAAAAGCCATACTTAAAAATAGGTTTTTTCAATTGTATGGTTGTTGTATGGTGTGTATGTCCTGGTCCACCTCTTTTGGGTAGTTAGTTTTCATGTAGCTTTTTGTTGCCTTTTTCGACATATAAGGATGTTGTAATGACATACCTGTTCCACCTTTTGTGTGTGTGGTAATTTTGGTATAATAACGACAATATGTGCATACCAATTTCTTATGTAGACTGATAAATAGCTTACTAAATAAATAGATATGGGCAATATATACCCTCTTGGGTAGAGAATATGCTCGCATAACTAAGATATCACCTTTGAGAAAAAAAGAAAAAAATGAAAACAAAACAAAAAATCCTGAGATGTCACATTTCACAATGGTCGTCAATCATGAAAGAAATTGTCAAGAAACTACAATGAAAATGCCCAACTGCCCAATTGTATTATACTACACTTTTACGTTATTTGTCTCTGTGTTTGTGTCTTTCTTGGAATCACACAGGTAAAATAGTTGAAAGGTGACATATGGGTTATTTGGAAATAGGTGATAAAATTCCAAAACCAAATCATTAAAAAAACCAAGAAAGTGAAAAAGTGACTTTCCAACCAAGTGATACAGTTTATTGGATAAAGATTGAATTAATCAAAATATTTCCATCTATAATAGTAAGATTCCGCCGAATAAAGTACTTATTGAATTGACAATAAGTCTTCAAATTCGCATGCAATCTGCTAACCATTGGCGTGCAATCTCAAGTTGATGAGTCAACGGTCAATCGGCGTTTTAGACCATTTGAACCGGCATGAATGTTTGACCTATTAACAAATAAATAAAAACTCCCTACAAAAAAAATTAATAAATAAATAAAAACTAACAAAATCGTAACATTTTACAAAGTAAAAAATTTGGGATGGGATATTACTTGGATAATTCTATTTATAAAATGTAATTAGCACGTTAATAATTTTTTTTTAATGATTAAGATATGTGAATCCTTCCTTAATAAAAAAGAAAAAGAACGAAATGCATTTAAACTGTTAAGAATTTGGAGTGCATTATAGGGTAATTGATATAATATTCTTTTGGGGTGAGGTAGAGGTAGTACACTGTACATCACTAGTTTATAAATAAATATATATTATACTCATAGGACTATTATAAGTAATTTTTTAGGGAATTAAACAGCAAGTACTAGTAAGATGGCCATGTGTTTATATATAAAGACTGTTTGGAAATAGTTGTGGAATTATTAATTACATTATATTTTAAAATACAAACTATATTTAGATGTTAAGTAATAATTATTTATGAATTTATATTATTATATTTGACAAAATAATTAGGAATTATATTATAAAACAAAGTGTCATTACACTGGAATGAAATGAAAACCATTAGAAAAAGAAAAAAACAGGAGCAACATAGTCAGATAGAAAGATCCCAAAGCAAGACTTCCAAACCAAATAAGATCATTTATTTAGTCCAAATAAATAATTTTAAGTAGTACCGAACAAAATCCACCACCACCCATTTATAATGATAATTCATTAATTTATTTTCTCTTAAATGACAGTTTTCTTGGGTGAGAATTAGCCTATAGAAAATTAAATGGACCACAACCAATATTCGGAGTTGAGGTAACTGACTGACACAGATGGCTATAATGCATTCAGAGAGAATCCAAATCTCTCTCTCTTTCTCTCTCTTAGTCACAAGCACTTCCCTTTCCACGTCGTCGTCCAAAGCCACTCCAGACTCCTCCCAGTTTTGGCTTTGTATATTCTAGAATCTAATAAATAGATAAATAAATATGTTTTTATCTCCACACAACACAACCCTTACATATATATTACTTTCATCTTCATTTGCCTCCTATAATCGTCTCATTCTTTTCTCTCTCTCCCTCCTATATTTTTTATCTTCCGTGACTCATTTCATTACTTTCCTCTGTCTGTCTTTCGAGTCGGCGAACCGAGTTTCCTGAAATTTGCTTCTTCTCTGGTATGCGCTTGCTCTCATTTCGCTACAAATGAATCTGTTTGTTTTGTATTTGTATTTGTACTTTTTCTTTTTGTTTTTTTTGTAGAGTTTTGTGTGGTTAACAATGGCGGTGACTCGTTGATGAGCGTGAGCTTTGTGGTTTCGTGTTTTTTGTTTTAGCACTTGGATTTTAGTTGTGAAAGTAGTAGGAACTGACGATTAGGAATGCAATTGGATTCAGATTCTGTTGTTTTTGAGAGAACGATGGAAGACGATGGAGATTTCGGAAAGAAAGTCACGATTGGAGTGTGTGTAATGGAAAAGAAGGTGAAGAGTGGTCCCGAGGTTTTTGTTTTTTGTACTGTGTCTTGCCATTTTTGCTCATGATCCAAACCGTAACACGTTTTTCTCTAAATTCGCACACACTACACTCGCACATGAGGTATATGTAATACGTGTATCTAACTTGTTCATTGAATGTAGATGTTCTCTGCACCAATGAAACAGATTCTTGATAGATTACAAGCATTTGGCGAATTTGAGGTAGATATTTGTTTTGATCTGTTTCATTCGTATGCATATTTTTTTAATTGGATTTTAATCTGTGATTTGTTTTCACTAGTAAAGCTAAATCATTTAGGATTTGTTATTGATTTGCGCTTTGTTTGTGTGTATACTGTAAGATTATTCATTTTGGAGACAAGGTCATCCTCGAAGAGCCAATTGAAAGGTACATTTTTAAATGATTGTTTGAAACATGGAACTTTAGTGTATGTTCTTTTAGTGGATCAAACAGTTTTGTCACAATCTATTCAATAGAATTGTGATTTACCAAGTATTTCTTTGGTGGTCTGAAATCTTTACATGAGCATGTACAAGTACGAAAACATAGAGATGTTGATGATATCCTGGTTCAGTAACTTGTGACTTTATTCATGTTGTTTCAGATGGCCCATATGTGATTGCTTGATTGCCTTCTACTCCAATGGCTATCCTCTTGAGAAAGCTGAGGCATATGCAGCCTTAAGGAAGTAAGAATTTATTTTCATAATGTCGCCATGTAGTGGAAACCCTCAATTCTGTTAGTTTTAATTACAATATATTTATATTTATTATTTCTTAAAATTTATTATTGTAATTACTATTTAAAGATAAAGACTACTTCTGAAGAATGCCTTTTGGTGTTAAAAGATCCATAGAAATCCTTCCCAAGTTTAATTAACTTGTGGAAGAGTAGTATTAAATATTTCGGTGAATTGAAACAATTCCTGAACATGCAGTACTTATGTAGTGTTATGAGAATTATTGCCGAATAAACATGTAGGATGGTACTTGATAAAAATGAGATTGACTATCAGCTTGTCTTTTGGGATACTATAATTATTATTATTATTGTTATTGTTATTGTTATTATTATTATTTGTTTTTGGTTTATTATTAATATTTTTCAAAACTCCTTCATGTTCGATTCCTCATAAAGTTGGTTTTTTATATTTTGCTTACATATGTGTGTGCGTACGTATATTTATTTATATTATAAGCTTCTACTTTTTTGTTCTAGGCCTTTTCTTGTTAATGAACTGGAACCGCAACACCTTCTTCATGACCGAAGGAAGGTGTATGAGGTATGTGAAGTGATTTTTTTTCCCTCTATTTGGTGTTTCCATAAAATGGTAGCTGTTTTCAGATGTATAATTGCACCCAACATGAAAAAAATGTAAATAAATAAATCTCTTTCTGCAAACTCTTACATCTCTTTAGCATTTTTGAACGTGTACAGTCTTGCTTAAAGCCTAAAATTGAACTTATAAAGAATTATGGATCGAAAGAGGAAATTTAGAAGTATTACAGACTACAGTTTGGTTCTTCTGGGCTTCTGTATATGCTCACTTGTTCAAAAGGTTCAGACTTTATGACCCAAGTAAAAGTTTAAAATTGTAGAAGTTACTAGGAAGAAAAGACATAATATGGTGTGATATGGTATTTAGAATGGTCATTGGTTCTTGTTATTATTGCTCGTCTGGTTCTTATTTCTGTTTATTTTCTTTTTTTCATCTTTATTTTAACAGTACTTGCAATATTATTTAGCCATGTGTACACTTATTAGAAAGTGCCTGATGTAAGTGAGGTTAAGGATTAGCTTTATAAGTCAATAATAGGTATCATTTAAAATACAATTCTCTTAATAAAGAATATTTTGTTATTTTGTAACGTATTCTTTTCAATATTTATGGTTTGTTAAAGTTGAACGACATAAACTAATACCTTAATCTTGTGGGCTCAAGCGCCTTGAAATGTATGGCATTCCTGTTCCAAGATATGCCCTTGTAAATAGAGAAAAGCCTTATCAAGAACTGGACTATTTTGTCGAGGAAGAAGATTTTGTTGAGGTTCACAATAATCGATTTTGGAAACCATTTGTGGAGAAGCCTGTTGATGGTAAGCTTGTTCCAATATTTTAGCTTTTAAAATATTATATTAATATGTATTATTGCTTTACCTGTATGTTGTAATGAATGACTGTCTGTCTTGTCTTCTGTGAAGGGGATAATCATAGTATAATGATATATTACCCTAGCTCAGCAGGAGGAGGAATGAAGGAATTATTTAGAAAGGTGAGCTGCTACTATATTTCCATTTATTTTCTAATGTTATATGGATTTGACTTGGAGCTAATAAAGGTTTGTGGCTGTTTGAGATTATTATCTGTTACATTGTAACAGTGTCCAAGTCCACGTGGAATGTGCTTTTAAGGATTGGTGGGAGGTTCACTAGATATCTTGAATCATTTTCTATTATGACATGTTTTTGAAATAATATTTAAACACATTTCTATTTTAAAAAAAAAAAGAAAAAAATAGAAAAAAGAAATAACAATTAAACATAATGATTGTCATATTAATAGAAATGTTAAGCTATGAACAGTTCACCCATGAAAAGCGTTGATGATTATTGCTATATATACTTGTGCACATATTTTTCATTTCAGGTTGGCAATCGATCCAGTGATTTTCATCCTGAGGTTAGAAGAGTGAGACGTGAGGGCTCTTACATATATGAGGAATTTATGCCAACCGGGGGGACAGATGTCAAGGTTGTATAGTTTGGTATATATTACCTACATAGTGAATTTCTTTTGTATTTTGAATTCTGCAAGTAGAAAAAGGCACAGTGAATGGCATCTTATTTATTTCTTATCCTAGCATCTTTCAAGTCAGTTTTGAAATGATTGAATGTCTGGAGTAGCACTTTATGTCTTTATAGTTGATGAATTACGTTTTTTAAATGGTAGAGTTTACTGTACTCTAGTGGAATATGTACTCTAGTGGAATATATTGTTTTGCTTTTGTGTTTACAGTTGAAATACACCATTAGCTCATGCTGTATGATTGCTACAGGTATACACAGTTGGTCCTGAATATGCGCATGCTGAGGCAAGGAAGTCTCCTGTCGTTGATGGTGTTGTCATGAGAAATCCTGATGGCAAGGAAGTAAGTACATGTAACCTTGTTCTAGTCCAAAATGGTTAATATATATCTACGTGTAGTTTTCTCAAGTCATTTGCTATTATCAAGTAGCTGTGTGACTTATGTACCATTTCCCACATCTGAGATTTGTGTGTCTCTCAGACATCCAGACAATAGCCAAACCCGTAGGAATATTGATATTGGAACTACTTGAAAGTTATTATGTTCAATATCTGATTTGACTAGAGACTCATTGGTCAAGCTAGTGACAGTGATTCTCTTATATTATACTATTGATGTTTGAGGTGCATTTAGGAACTATTTGCTGGGGTACATATTCTGCAGCATGCTAGAGTAAACTAACATTCTCATCAGGACGAGTTGAAATGGTGATTTGTGAAACATTTTGTTATTTTATTTGACAGGTACGATATCCTGTCTTATTGACACCTATGGAGAAACAAATGTCGAGAGAAGTCTGCATTGCATTCAGGCAATCGGTATGATATTTCTATTTGACAAAACATGGTCATGTTATAATCACTTGGTATTTTTATTGTCCACCAGAAATGTTTTGAGTTTTAGATCAGTAATTTGTTTGTGGTCATGGTTACTATATAAATGTTAAATCAACATACATGTGCCAATTTTCTGTCTTCTTGTATGAAGAAAGTGTTTGTAGACTGATGTAATATTGGGTTATGTGGTGTTCTTATAGTCATTGAGTATCAAACTGTCAGAAACACTAGTTATTGAGTACTGTTAACCATTCTATTTTTAGAGTTAGGATGTAGAAGGTCCTATACACAACTATGCATATGTTCAGATATGCTGATGATTTTCTAATGAAATGGAATATACTTTGGTCCATTCTTAAAGTCGTACTCATTTTATAATCCTCATAAGTTTTTATGATAATTCTAGATACTCTGATGATTTTCTTATTAATGGTCTATACTTCTGGGCCATTTATCAATTCTTCTTGTTGTATGCAGGTCTGTGGATTCGATCTTTTGCGTTGCGAGGGGCGCTCCTATGTTTGTGATGTGAACGGATGGAGTTTTGTGAAAAACTCTTACAAGTAATGCTTTTAAGATGGTGCTGTACAAATAACTAAGTTTTGTGGTCTTATTGCTGTAGTGGCTTATTTGTGTCTAATGTTGTCAATGACTTTTACCTTACATTTTGATTCATCAGTTCAGCCTGAAAATTTGTGTTTTTTGAATGTTCAGAAGAATTGTCGTTGACCTTGTTTTGCAAGCCCCTTGCCCCCTCCTAAAACTGCTTAAGATGTTGAGATTCTACGTGATGATTGTAGCTGGACAAACACATTTTATTCTTCATTAAGCTCTTATCATTTTCATCAATTAGTGACAATGAGTTCTCTTAATCCTGCATAGAACCTTCACTCAAATGTGTTGGATTCAGTACTTAAACTTACTGACTGGTGGATCTTATTTTGGCTCATTGAGTCACTAATTTTACTTACCTGTTTTCATTAAGATTTTATAATGCTTCATATATATGTATATTTTTAATGATGTCAGGCACTTCTGTTCCTTTCTTGGCAAGAGTAAGTGTTTATTTTTCCTCAATGCAGGTATTACGATGATGCTGCTTGTGTTCTTAGGAAGATGTTTTTAGATGCCAAAGCTCCTCATCTTTCTTCAGTAATTCCGCCAACTTTACCATGGAAAAGCAATGAACCAAGCCAGGCTTCTGAGGGTTTAACTCGTCAAGGAAGTGGAATCATTGGCACATTTGGGCAGTCTGAGGAGTTACGATGTGTGATTGCTATCATTCGTCAGTATGTTATATTTCACTTCCTCTTCTCTTGGTTTTACAAAAGATTTATATATATATATATATATATATATATCCTTCTAAGCCTTGCTATGTTTTTGAGCAGTGGTGATAGAACTCCCAAACAAAAGGTGAAGCTGAAAGTGACCGAGGAAAAGCTTCTAAACTTGATGTTAAAGTACAATGGAGGACGCCCTAGATCTGAAGTTATTATTTGCTCCTTTTACTTTTACATTTAACGTTTTCTTGCTCGAGATATTGTATAGTCTAACCACTAGTTGCCGGTTCTCTTTGTGTAGACAAAACTGAAAAGTGCTGTCCAGTTGCAAGATCTGCTAGATGCCACTCGAATGCTTGTACCTCGTATTAGGTAGTCTCTAGATCCCTTCATGAATTACATTTATAGCTTGCCATTTGTTATGTATATCATAACTTGCATCATTTTACACCTTTCTTCCTTTCTCAAATTTAATGGTGTTTGAAGTCCTTTATGGCAAATGTAAAACAGTTTGATATTTGATTTTTATATGAAAAAGCAGAAATGTTCTTAATTATTTTTTTAAGAAACCTTTACAAGGGACTTGAACTCACCATTCAACACACATCCATACCCAACCACGTGAGCTAGCCTTGAGTGGCACAGAAGTGTTCTTAATTTTTAGTTATTTTTTGCATTGTTTAGGCCAGGTCGAGAAAGTGACAGTGAAGCAGAAGATTTTGAGCATGCTGAAAAACTTCGCCAAGTTAAAGCTGTCCTTGAAGAGGTTCCATAGTAATTTCAGATTTAGCATTTTTCTTTTAAATACTCAGCTAGTTGTAATGTGATCCAAGGGTATAGATTATCTATGTGTGAGTTGAGTCCTGAATTCATTACAATATACCATTAAACTGCCTCTAATCATCTGCAAATTATTATATTCAGGGGGGACATTTCTCTGGAATATATAGAAAGGTTCAGTTAAAGCCACTAAAGTGGGTTAAAGTAGCAAAAGCTAATGGTGAAGGCGAGGAGGAACGACCAGTTGAAGCTCTAATGGTCCTTAAATATGGAGGTGTCCTGACACATGCAGGCAGGAAGCAGGTGCTGATGTATTACTTTTATGTCTTCTTTATTTGTTATATTGTAGTTAATTTATTTATCTTAGTTTTTCATTTCTTTCATCTATTTTCAGGCTGAAGAACTCGGTAGATATTTCCGAAATAATATGTATCCAGGTTACCTTCATACTTGTTGGAATTCATGCAATAAATTTTCTTGAACATATTTTCCTAGACAACATGTGTCCAAAGTCCATGACAACTCATCTAAAAATAGTCACTCTTGGCCCAAGAGTAGGAGTTGCTCATAGGTAGGTAGGTAGGGAGGGAGGGCTAATATACATCCAGATACCTGATGATAATGATTTAGGCAAGAACTTCAGAGGAAGTCAACATTATGTGTAATGGACAGAATTTACCTTTTTGCATGCACATTTTTTGTTTGTCAATTACCTTTCTATAAACATTTTTACCTCCTGAAACCATGTAGTTTTGACTTCTAGATGTTTTCCTTTTCTTAAGAAGCATGGGAAAGGTTAACAGCTTATGTTTTTGTGGTCAATCATAGTGCTTTCTGATTACGATTTATTTTTCTAAGTTCCTTTTCAAAATGTTTTTTTATAAAATTGCAGGTGAAGGAACTGGCCTGCTTCGCCTTCATAGTACATATCGTCATGATCTTAAAATCTACAGTTCTGATGAGGGTCGTGTGCAGGTACATCTGCACGAGAAGCTTCACTTACTTTTCTTCTTGTTCTGCTCTTCAAACTTTTAGATCAATTTTTTGTTGCTTGTATTGATAATCGTAAACTTGGCATCCTCAATGAGTAACACGATTTTTAATGCAATTATAAACAGATGTCTGCCGCTGCATTTGCAAAAGGCCTCCTTGATCTAGAGGGACAACTAACACCAATCCTGGTTGGCTTTTATCTTAAAAATGTTTTAATTTCTTTTGGTCATTGAGGAATCAGAACTGAGTCTGACTGTGTCATATTTTAAAGGTCTCCCTTGTAAGCAAGGACTCATCTATGTTGGACGGACTTGACAATGCCAGTGTTGAGATAAAAGAGGCCAAGGTTATTATGCTTATTCTCACTACTAGCACGCAATGATTATATATCACCCTGTTTCAGAACTTAGCAAAAGACAAAAAGAACAAAAATATGTATATATATATGTGTGTGTGTGTGTGTGTGTGTGTGTTGTTAAATATTTCGTAATTAAACTATTTGAATTTAATTGTTATTTTATAATTCTTGGATTTGATCAGTGAGCTAATGTTCAATTAGCCTCAACGTGCACAGAAGGCAGGGCTTTTCAGCAACCCAGAATAGATTACAAAAATAGTAGAGCAAATCTAATTAGTTCATTATTTGACTGATCAGATTCTTTGCAGTACAACATCTTTTAGTGTTAACAGTTATATTGAATATCAAAAGATGTTCCTCTCTTCCTCTAATTTCAACATTGGTTTACTCAATCTTCCTAAATGTTTGTGGTATGTTCTTTCCCAGGTCGTAATTCTTTCTTTTCCACATTATATGTTTGCAGGCAAAGTTAAATGAGATCATCACTTCTTGTGCCAAGACAGCTCACAGCAATGGTTCACCTTCATGGATGGCTGATGGAGCTGGACTGCCATTAAATGCTTTTGACCTTCTACCAAAATTGGTAATCACTTTTATTTTTTTTAAGAAGATTATCGTTAAACATTTATTTCATGGCTAATATGACATCTAAATAATATTGAATCGATTAATAGGTAGAATTGACTAAGAAGGTTACAGAACAAGTAAGGTTGCTAGCTAAAGATGAAGATGAAGAACTTACTGAGTCTAGTGCTTATGATGTGATTCCCCCTTACGACCAAGCAAAGGCACTTGGAAAGACAAATATTGATATTGACCGTATTGCTGCTGGATTACCATGTGGTAGCGAAGGATTTCTTTTGATGTATGCTCGCTGGAGAAAGCTTGAAAGAGACTTGTACAACGAACGTAAAGTGTGAGTATTTATTATTTCTACTTTATCTTGGTTGTGTCTCACTCTTGAATGTGGTTTTGCAAATTCTTGTTTGTGTAACATTTTTTTTATACCGTTTGTTTGGATCTTGGATTTTAGGAGAGGAAAAAAGTTAATTCCAAAGGATATCATTTTCTCATGTTTGGATCCAAACAAATATTGAGAATTCTTTTTTAAGAAAAATAAATCTTAAATGTAGTATCAATTTATAAAATTTTGAACAATTATAAATATATTAAAAAAGAGAAAATTATTAAAAAAAAAAGTCTCTTATAAGATTTTAAGGAAATATTTTCCTCCTTTTTTCCTCTACTCTTTTCCTCATAAATTTTTCCCAAGATCCAAGCATAGCCTATATATGGGGGCCAAAACAGATTCATGTATTCTTTTGAAACATTGATATATATCTCAAAACATTTCACTTTTTCAATTTGTAATTCATCTAGACATTAGGATATAATCTAAATCAGCAGTCAGTTTTCTTAAAATAAATATGATATCTGAAGCCAAGATTATTATTCTTAAATATTTTACATATGTTTTATGAAAGTCAGTCTCTGATAATGTGGATTAACTTGCAGGAGGTTTGATATCACTCAAATTCCTGATGTCTATGATTCGTGCAAGTAAGTTACCTGTTATCATTCAGCTTTGGATGCTTGTATTATTTTATTTTTTGTGGCGGGTGGGTTAGACAAAATTGTCTACACATTTTTCTATCATTCTATTTACTTACGCCTATTCAATTTATGATGTCAGCCTGATATTATTTTTTTAGAATGCATTTGCTACAATTCTCCATTCTTCATTTCTGTTGCATGAACCTCCTGACTCTATTCCCTCTCATTTAGGTCATTAAATTCTAATATATACTTTTAGCCTGTACGATCTCTACTGCTCTTTAATGCAAAGTCAGGAAAAGAAGCAGTTTAAACCAAATCTTAACTTAACTATGCCATTGCTAAAAATTATTTGTTGTCTTGATTGATCACTTGGCAGATATGATCTGCTGCACAATGCTCATCTCAATTTAGACGGGTTGGATGAGCTCTTTAAAGTTGCTCAGGTATGGAAAGAAAGTTAACCACATTCATCAGTCTTTCTCTCTCTATGCTTCAGGAAAAATTCACACAAGGAAAAAGATACTCGCTTGCAACAATGTATACGTAATATGTGCATATCAAATGAGGTCAGTTTATGAAGATTTTTCTGAGCCCTCTTTATTTTATGACAATTGCAGCAACTTGCGGATGGTGTAATTCCAAATGAGTATGGAATCAATCCAAAGCAGAAGCTCAAGATTGGCTCAAAGGTAGCTTCTTGCTGTCTTATCCTATTATTCTTATTAGCTTGCCAACAGGATGTTGGGTTTAATAGATATGATTTTAACATGAACTTATGCTCTATGATTGAAGAAATTTCTTTATAGTAACTTAAATATATTTTTGAAATTTGTAATCCTGAAATATTGTTGATGTTGTATATTATAACAATTTAAATGTTTGAATGTTTCTTAAATATTGATGTTGTATATTATAACAATTGAAATGTTTCTTAGAGCTTGATGTTTATGAAAGTTGGTAATGTAAGCGTGTAATTTGTGTTCATGTTGTTTTGTTCCATAGAAGCATGTTTCCTTAAGACATTGAAAATAAATATTTCTGAAATTTCCCTTATAGATACTTGGATGTAGGCCAAACTGATGTCCATGTTGACAAATTTGTTTTAACGATCTTAGACATAGCATTGTAGGGCACTGCTTAGATGTTAGCAATCTTTGGTAGTCTTCAAATTGGTTTCTTTCCCCCCAAAAAAAAAGTGCAGTGAGGAGAACTTTTTATTTAGGCTTGGGTTCTCAAATTGCTCCATTTCTAACAGAATTGTATGTCCTACATATCAGATTGCTCGCCGTCTGCTGGGTAAAATGTTGATCGATCTGAGGAATACTCGTGAAGAAGCGATCAGTGTTGCTGAGTTGAAGTGTAGCCAAGAGCAAGATTCAAGGCTTGATACTGAGAAGGAAGATGCAGAATATCAATCAATGTTCAATATTAAGAATGATGACATGAAAAAATTAAGCAGCAGTAGTGAAATGCTAAAGGTTAAAATTAAGAATGATGACATGAGACGAACCAGCACTACTACAAGCGAAATATCATTGGATCAGGATGAAGATGATGATAAAGAGCCCAAATACCGTTTGGATCCAAAGTGAATATATGAGTCTTTTTAATGCAATTTTACTACGTCTCCAAACTATGATTGCTTGATTCATGTTTTTCTTCTCTTTATTCTTTCAGGTATGCAAATGTCAAGACACCTGAACGCCATGTGCGCACACGCTTATACTTTACATCAGTGAGTAGAGCAATTTTTTCTATTATCTTGCTTTTATGTTTCTCCCTGCAGTAAAATCTTCACTCACTCTTATATGCCTGTAGCTCATTGATGTCTGTAGTGAGGGTGGAAATTCTCTCTCCAACTATGGGTTTGAGAACCTATTGAACATACTTTTTTTATCATTTAAAATTGCTTGAAATACTTTTGGAACTTGGCAGGTAAAGTCTTGAAACAAATATCATCTCTCAAAGTGCTTATAATTCAAGTTGTTTTATGACATATAGATTCCTTCTTTACAAACATTTTGTCTTGTAAAAACTCTTCCAGCTAAAATCAATCTGAATAAAAGATTTGAAATGTGCGGAATAGAGCATGCTTGTTGATAAATGAATTTTTCAAATTTATTTTCTAGATCCTTGTTCTTTTGAGACCAGGAAGAGGGGAACTATCGTGATTTTTTTTACCTACCATCTACCTGTTTTTCTGTGGTTTACCATTTTGTGGTTTCAATGAAATTTAATCATTCTAATACTTATAAAAGTGGCATATATATGTATGTGTGTGTGGCCGTGCCTTCGCATAATACTTACAAAAGGGAGGGGAAGAGGAAATCTTTGAAAAGCTGAGTGAGGTTTCGTAAGGAAAACAAGCAATGGTCATAGGCTAAAGTTTTTTTTTTCCATAAATGAGAATACTGGTGTTCTGTAAGTTATCTATAGTAATGATATCCAATTATGATTGCTATCTGACATATCTGTATAGATAAATTATTTGCTTTACATAATAATTAGCATTGAGTTGTGATATTAATTATCTGTGGTAATTCTAATCAAGATTGCTATTTGACTTTTCTGTATAACTAAATAATCTGATTTACTCATTGACTAGCTTTAAGTTGTGCAATTAATTATCTATGGTAGTGATGTCCATTTAAGATCACTATTTGACTTGTCTGTATAGCTAAATAATCTGCCTTACAATCTTACACATTAGTTAGCTTTAAGTTACACGAGAGGCAATTCCTCTCCTTTAACCCATAATTCCCGTAACTGAAGTGAAGGCAGGATATGATCTCTCTTGTCTTTGGATTTAATACTAAGTCGCTTATAGAAACCAGCTTGTTCCTTTAATTCCGAATTGTTTTTATCCTCCTAATTTATGTTATTATTTGATGACAGGAATCACATATACATTCTCTCATGAATGTTCTTCGGTACTGCAATTTGGATGAATCTCTTCAAGAAGAGGATAGCCTTGTTTGTCACAGTGCTTTGGAACGCTTACATAAAACTAAGGAGCTTGACTACATGAGTTACATCGTGCTGAGGATGTTTGAGAACACGGAGGTATGTATTTTTGAGGTTATTGTTAACGATTGCCTAGTATATCTTTTTCTTTTAAGATACATCCACAGAAGCTTGAACCTGGACCGAGTATACCATTCTTTAAGCTAACTGTAACTATAAGAACTGTCTGACAGGATTAGCAACTAATTACTGTTGCTAACATTTATCTTTATATTATTTTACCGAGCAAATAAGATCTGTATATAGATCAACCTGAATCCAGCAACTTCTTTTAACAAAAATTTGCTTATGTAACAAGCTTGATCATAAAAATCAAAATTTGATGATACAGCGTGATAATAGATTTTAAAACTAAAAGTGACATGTAATTTTCCACAACTCTGAGCATATTCCTTTCCTCTCGTAAGTGCCTTCTAAATGACAAATTACTGCTGGCATTGTTGAACTAACAAGTCAGAACCATATTTGTTTCTTGGTGAGATATTACTATCATTAAGTTGAGTGCAGTTATGTGTTTGTGAAATTGAAACGGCAGGTAGCTTTAGAAGACCCAAAAAGGTACCGTATTGAGATGACTTTTAGCCGAGGCGCAGATTTATCCCCCTTGGAGGTAATCAGTTGGAACTGAGCAACCAACCTTGTCCAACTTTTCTAATTTGTTATTATCAGTTTAATGAAAGTGTTTTATTTTTTGGTTCCAATTAATTTAGAAAAACGACAGTGAAGCTGCTTCATTGCATCAAGAACACACACTACCAATAATGGGTCCAGAGAGGCTGCAAGAGGTGGGATCATATCTGACATTAGAGACAATGGAGAAAATGATTCGTCCATTTGCAATGCCAGCTGAAGACTTTCCACCACCATCAACCCCAGCCGGCTTCTCTGGCTACTTTTCAAAGAGTGCGGCAGTCCTCGAGCGACTGGTAAATCTCTGGCCTTTCCATAAGAATGTAAATTCCAGTGGAAAGTAACAAGGCTTTTTCTCCCTTTCAATTTTCAAGACCAGCTTGTCTTCATCTTTTCATTCTCTTAATCTGAATTCCGATTCGTTAAACAATAGGAAGTTGGTAATTTTGAGTCTCTTCTGAGAAAATTACCGGAGAGACTTTTACTAATATCACTGGCAGAACGAACATCGTGGGAAGTAAACAACCACGGTGATCGGAACTGAGATAGTTTTGTGGTGTGCCGTTTCTTCATTATACCGTCGTGAATATATCAATTTTTGTCAGTTATTGATCTCACGACTCTCCGCGTAATTGCTGGTGGCTAGAACCAAAATAACTGTTCGGGGCGTTCAAGATTCTTTAGTAAAACGTACAGGTATTATCGTTGCAATATTGTTTGTTTCAATGTTTCCTATTTTAATTTATAATTAGAAATGTAATTTTTTTTATATGTTTACTTACCAGAATTGTATATATAATAAGATAAATGTCGTCCCTTGCTGAGACTAACCACATGATTTTAGACATAAAAGGCAATGGATTTTTTTATCTACCACGTGTCTAACTATTCATAAACGACGACATATTTGTAACAAGAATGTCTCTTTTAAAAGTTCACCACGTTATATTTTGAGTTAAATAAACATGCACTTGATGTTTAAAATTTATTATCTGACCTTTAAATCTTTCGAATTTGATTTCTGATATTTTAAATGCCTCATTTTGGTTCGTCCATCCTTTATATTATTATGAATATAACTTTGAATATAGATTTATCTTATACTAAATATTTAATACATATATTAATATAAATTTAAATATTATAAACTATCATTATAACAACAATATATAATGCGTAATCTTAATTTTTATTACAAAAATTATCATTTATATTTTAAAAAATTATCATATTATATATATATTTAAAAGAAATCATAAGCAATGTTTTGGTTCACTTTTTTTTTTTATATAATATTGTTTATTTATTTAAAATTTATATGATAATAATACAAATTTAATAAAAATATAAATAAAATTGCATTGTATATTGCTTGTATTTAATGTTTATATAACCTCAACTAATGATAAATTACTCTTAATTATCTCAAATTTTAGCATGCGAAGGCTACTCTTTTTAAAAATAAAAATTAAAAATAAATGGAAGAATTTAATAACAATTGGCCAAATAAATGTAGTCAATTATTCAAGAACTTTTTAAAATATTTTATATTTAATTAGCAATATATTTATGTTAAATTGGTCGTGTTTTGCCAACTTAGACATAATTAGAACTCATATATCGTATTGATTTAACAACAAATCGTCTCTTTGTCAAGTATGTTTGCTTACTTTTATTTATAGAATTTATTAATTATTTTTATTAAATTTGTATCATTGTTATATAAATTTCAAATAAATAAACATATTTTATGAAAAATTAAACAAAATCATTGTTTATGATTTTTTAAAAAATATATATATATAATATAATAACATTTTTAAACATAAATGATAATTTTTTAAATATTGTATTATATATTATTATAACGATATTTTATAATATTTAAATTTATATCAACATAAGTATTAAATATATAGTCTTGAATATTATTATAATAATAATATTTTATAATATTTAAATTTATATTAATAGAATTAATAAAAAATATAATTATATATTATTATCATATAATATTTTATAACATAAGATACATATGGGGAGTCAATGGCAGTAGGAGCAATATACATATGGCTTCTTGGGCGAAGGTTTGTCTTCCAAAAGCATATGGTGGTCTTGGGTTCATAAATAGTTTGGTTTGGAACTATGTCATCTTAGCTAAGTATATATGGGCTATCTCTGAGAAGCATGATATGCTGTGGGTTAAATGGATAAACTCAATCCATTTGAAAGGCTCAAACTTCTACTCTTATAAGTTGCCTCCGGATACTAGCTGGTATCGGAGGAAATTATGTAAATTGAGAGGTAAATTCGGCTGTGATGATATTAAAACTGCTGGTATATCTGGAAAGTTTCAATCATCAAAACTATACAATAGTACTCTTAGCCAACAACAAGTTGGTTATCATCGAGCTGTATGGTGTAGATTGTCTATTCCTAAGCACAGATTTCTGTTATGGCAAGTAGTTAACTCTCAGCTGCTTACTCGTGACAATATGCTCCGATTCAGTGTGCCACTTGATTCCCTTATGTGCCCTGTTTGTGGTAGATATGCTGAAAGTCATTCCCATCTTTTCTTTGCTTGTATTCTTTCCAAACAGATTATGGACCTTATATTTGATTGGATGGCTTTTAGTGCCTAGCCTACTGAGTTTGGTAGCTGGAGGATCTGGCTTTCTAGCAGAAATCATGGCATTCTATTTTATATCACAAACATGATTTTGGCAGCTGTGGTATATAGCATATGGAGGAATCGTAATAGATGTGTTTTTGACAATTATTCTAGGACTGCTGTTGGTATTGCAACTGAGATAAAATCTACAATACAACACAGACTTTACATTGTAAAAAATAAGAAGTTGTCTACACAGGAACAAAGATTTTTAGCTAAAATAACAATGTAATTAGTTGGGTGGGCTGGTTTGTAGTTGCTTGAGATTGTATTTTAGGTAAGGATATCTCTTGTATTAGACGGGGTTGGCTGAGTTTATAGCCTCTGTTTGTTTAGTTTGGTTGGTTTGTATATTTTGTCTGGTTGATTAATGAAGTTCAATTCTTCTTCTTGAAAAAAAATATATATTTTATAACATTTAAATTTTTCTTCTCTCTCGCGATGAAGAAAAAGAGGGTGACTCGAAAGCCAGTTCGTCTTCGAGATGATGAGCCCCCTTCAAACCAGATTGCAACTAAACAGATCTGTGCTGAGATTATTGATGCAGGAATTGAACAAAGGGAGTAGATCTGCCCAACAACAGAACCTCAAATCATTGCTGAGGCATTGAAGTCGAATGATTTGATTCATGATTCGATGATCCAGCGTTTAACCGAGGGCGAGGGATTACGTTCTAATTGGGAAAATGAGACGGAACAGGAGGATTTCCAAACTTCTGCTCATAAACATTGGGCGAAACTGAATTAGGTTAGTACGGATGCGAAGCTTCACTATGCGGAGCCGATTGTTAAAGAAGGCAAGAAAATAGCTCAAATGGATATTGATGAAGTTGCTGAGCATACTCAAAATTGGAATACGACTGTTATCTGTATGGTTCTAGGTGCTAATCCACCTATCTCAGTTTTTGAAGGCTTTGTCAAACGCATTTTGGGGCCATCTGGGAATTGAAAGAGTTGTTCGAATGAGTATGGGGCTAACAATAGTCAAATTCAATGATGAAGCTACTCGTGATCTGGTATTGGAAACAGGTGTGGTGCAATTTGATCGAAAACCAGTTATAGTGCGGCCATGGTCTCCAGACTTGGATGCAATAAGGTTAGTTAGCTCAGTCCCTCTTTGGATCTGTCTACCTAATCTGGGTTTGCAATATTGGGGCCAAAAGTGTTTGAGTGCGCTTGTTAGTACCATCGGCAAACCAATTATGGTTGATAAAATTACTAAGGAAAGATCCATGGTAAAATTTGCTAGAGTTCTGGTTGAAATGAACATTACTGATGATCCTCCTCATATGATTCAGTATCTCAATGAACATGGTCAATTGCAAGATCAATTTGTTGAATATGAATAGTTACCGGTGAAATGCAAAAATTGCAAAGGTTATGGGCATACTATGGCTGATTGTAAGAAGGAGGTTCCTAAGACTTGGGTGAAGAAGAAACCAGATGAGGTTCCTAAAGTAACTAGTACAGAGCACACTGTAATAGAGGAAAAGAGAGAAATTATTGTCCAAACACCAAAACTAGGGGAAGCAGAGCAATGGGAAAAGCCTAAGAAAGTTGGGAATTCTATGATTAAAAGGAAGAGTATAGATACTGATTCAACTGAGACTCAAAATGTGTTTACTGTGTTACAAAAACAGATACAAGATGTGATAGTGGATACACTTCCTCAGCAACTTGATCATGGACTACTGCAACCTAATTAGCTAGAACATTCGGGGTCTAAATAAAAGAGATAAACAAGAAAGCTTGATGAATCTCTTAAGATTGAATAAGGTGGGAATTGCTGCCATTTTAGAAAATAAATTGAAAGGGGAGAAAGTAGGGGAAATGGTGGAGAGATTTTGTTGTGGTTGGGACTTTCATAATAGTTTAATCACAGAAGGGCTTATTGGTTCTTTGGAGGAAGGACTTTGTGAAGGTCCATATCCTTGCTGAGAATCAACAATTTGTTCATTGTCAGGTGAACATGGTAGGATTGAATTCTGTTTTCTGTGTAACATTTGTGTATGGTTTTAATACCATAGAGGAAAGGGCTGGCTTATGGAATGGGCTTGCTGGTGTAAATTTTCCAGTTAAGCCTTGGATTGTTTTAGGGGATTTTAATGCTTGTTTCAACTATGATGATAGGGGGGGGGGGGGGGGGGGGGGGGTCAGTCACTAACTTGGAGCTGCTGGACTCAACTGCTTAGCTAGCTCAAAGTTGGATTGCTCCTCTTAAGAGTTCAAGATCCAAATATACTTGGTCTAATAATCAAGATGGAGGTGATCGAGTTTATTCTAAAATCGATCATGTCTTCGTCAATGAGGACTGGATCGATTCCTTTCCTAACACTGAAGCTGATTTCCAATGGGAGGTGATCTCGGATCACTGCTTTTGCCTTGTGAAGTCTCATCAGCTGGGAAATCTAGGAAGGAAACCTTTTAGGTTTTTCAATATGTGGACTCACCATAGCAAATTTGAGGAAACTGTTTTGTAGAGTTGGGGAGGAGCTATACATGGGACTGGTTTAAACAGGATTATGAAGAAACTTTTGAGACTCAAACATGAACTGAAAAGATTCAACAGACATGAGATTGGGAATGTTGAGCAAAACTACCATATTGCTAAAGGTGATTTTCAAAAAGCTCAGCTGGTGGCTCAATCTAATCCAGCTGACTACTCTTTACAAGAAGCCGAAAAGGAAGTCGCCGATAGGTATGCTTTTCAAGCCAAACAATACAGAAGTTTTTTGATTCAACGTAGCAAAGTTACTTGGTTGCAAAAAGGAGATGATAACAATGCCTACTTTCATGCCACTATTAAAAAAAGAAGAGAGGAAAACCGTATAGTTTCTTTTGTCAATGAGACTGGACAGAAAATAGAAGATTATTCAGAGGTTGTTCAGCACTTTATCAGCCACTTTCAGAGCATCATGGGCAGTCCTAGTTCGGTTACTAAGCCTCTCAACTCCCAGTGTATTAGTATGGGGCCTCGACTTGATCTTGATAGGCAGTTGAGATTGGTTAAGTCTTTTAGCAAGGAAGATGTGCGAAAAGCTTAGTTCAGCATTCCTGGAACTAAAAGTCCAGGCCCGGATGGCTATGGCTCAGAATTTTACAAAGCTATGTGGAAAGAGATTGGGGACGAATTACTATTGCAGTTCTTGAGTTCTTTGAAATAGGGTACATTTCAGATGAGCTAAATGACACCACTATAGCTTTAGTTCCAAAGACGGATGTACCAACGCGAGCAGTGGATTATCGTCCAATTGCTTGTTGCAATACACTGCACAAGTGTATCTCGAAGTTGATCTATAGCAGACTTGCTGAGGTTCTTCCTTTTCTCATCAATCAAAACCAAGGGGTCTTCATTAAACAAAGGTCCCTTGCTCACAACATTATGATTCTGCAAGACCTGGTTAAGAATTATAGCAGAAAAGCTGTGTCCCCCAGATGTGCCTTGAAAATTGATTTGAGTAAAGCGTATGATACAGTTGACTGGCTGTTTTTAGAGAATCTCCTTATCGCTTACTGTTTTCCTTCCCGTTTTATCAATTGGATCATGGTCTGCCTTAGAGGTACAAAATATTCTCTCATGATAAATGGGAGATTCCAAGGGGGTTTTAAAGGAGCTAAAGGCTTGAGACAAGGAGACTCTGTTTCTCCTTTGTTGTTCGTGCTTGTAATGGAATACCTCACTCGATTACTTCAGTTTGGTGCCCAGGATAATTCTTTCAGGTATCACCCTTTGTGTAAAGATCTTAAGCTCATCAACTTATGCTTTGCTGATGACCTTATCATCTTTTGCAAGGCCAACATCAACTCGGTTCGAGTAGTGGCTACAGTCTTTGATGAGTTCTGCCAAAGTACAGGACTTTCTGCTAACAAAAGCAAATCACAGGTTTTTTTTGGTGGTGTTTCCCAGCTGGAAAAACAAGAATTAATGAGGATTGTCAAGTTTGAGGAAGGGAGTTTTCCTCTCAAGTATTTGGGGGTCCCTATGCGACCAACCAAATGGAAGGCTGAAGATTGTGGTGTCATCCTGAAAAAAATAAAGCTGAGACTTCACACTTGGGCTAGCAGGCATCTCTCTTATGCAGGTAAATCCCAACTCATTAACTCTGTTCTTTTGGGGTTGAGAAACTATTGGATGGGAGTTTTTTTATTACCTCAAAGTATTATTAAAGAAATAGATAAGCTTTGTATGTGGTTTATTTGGGGTAATAATGGATCTAGAAGCAAATTTCACCTAGTTTCTTGGGAAAAGATCTGTCTTCCTAAAGAGTATGGAGGACTTGGCTTCAGAGAAGGTTCAAAATGGAACAAGGCTTTAATTGCTAAGTATGTTTGGGCTTTAACCTCAAATCAAGAGTCTCTTTGGGTCAAATGGGTGAATCACATTTACTTAAAAGACTCTGATTTTTGGGGGCATCAACTTAAGCCGGACACAAGCTGGTACTGGCGAACGTTATGCCATATTCGTCAATTGTTTTCTAAGGAAGATATTGAGTTTGCTAGAGCTCTTGGGAAATTCTCTACAGGCAGATTGTATAATTGCTTGCTTGAAGGGAATAAAGTGACCTATCAAAAATTTGTGTGGAATAGATTGAGTATTCCAAAACATTGTTTTGTGTTATGGCAGGCTGTAAATTCCTCTTTACTTACTAGAGATCACCTGCTAAGATGCCAGATCCCTGTTGAAAATTCTCTTTGCTCTGTTTGTGAGATGACTGAGGAGGATCACAGTCATTTGTTGTACTTATTCGAAGCGTGTGGTTCAGCTTCTGCAAAGCTGGACTGGGTGTATTTGGCCTCTTAAATATGAGGATTGGCTGCGTTGGATTGAAGGCTTCAAGAAAGGGGTGAAAACTGAGATTTTGGCAGCAGTTTTTGCAGCTGCAACTTATCACATTTGGATCAATAGAAACACTTGTATATATGAAAATTACACTTATAGTGTGAATCATACAGTTGAAAAGATTAAAAGAGAGATTCATTATAGATTATTTGGTTGTACACAGAGAAAAATGACAGATGATGAGAGGGGATTTATTTTTAGAATTGGCTTAATGTAATTACTGGTTTGTATTTTGGGCCAGACTTGGCTTGTTTTTGTATTGGCTTTGTTCAGAAATTCCTTTCCTGATAATTTTTTTTTTATATTAATATATTTATCAAATATCTAGTCTGATATTATATATTATTATAATAATGATATTTGATAACGTTTGAATTTAAATTTGAATTTATATTAATATAATTATTATATATATTAAATATTATTATAATAATGATATTTTATAATATTTGAATTTATATTAATATAATTGATAAATATATATTTTTAATTTGTTTTAAAGGTATATTTTGTTAAATATTTAGAATATTTTGTTAAAGTTAATGTTATACCCAAAAAATAGGAAGGTGCATTCTAGGAGAGTTAAGGGGAATGGTCCTAGGAGACCCCAAGGAGGATGTGGTCCTAGGAGACCCCAAGGGTGTGTAGGAGGTAAGCCTCCCAAGGTTTTCTAAGTGTTGGCTCGAACGTGTCCAAGGTAAATAGCTAAGGAGGAGGAGTCTCATGCAAGAGAATGGAGACTTAGATTTTGATAAGGAGAGCCTATACAATGTTCGATCGGACATGTTTGGGAGATGCTAAAGGAGGTTGCCTCAATGTTGTTCAAGGTGAGGTTGCCTTAATGTTGTTCAAGGTGAGGTTGCCTCAATGTTGTCCAAGGTGAGGTGCCAAGGAGGTTGCCTCGGACCACCTTGGTCCGAGGAGAAGCCAAGGAGATTGGTTCAAGGAGGAACATGGCATGCTAGAGGAGAGTGCATGTTAGAGGAGAGAAGTGCATCTCCTACCACCATGCACGTTCAACCCACCAAAAACATGTCCTACCACCATGCATATCCTACCACCATGCATGTTCAACCAGCACTTGCATGGGTAGTGGGTAGGAGGTGGACCAACTAGCTAGAGGAGACTAAGTCAGACACAACTTCAACAACATACGCGGGAATCTCTCATTCTTCCCACAAATGGGGAGTTTGTTACATTTTGAATTTTGAATGTTTATTTGTAATATAAATGTAATAAATATAATAAAATATCCCGATCATAAGGGGATATCAGTTGAGGATCCCAGGCCTATAAATAGGGAGCTTATGGGATGAGAGAATGGGCTTCTTCTGCTTCTTCTTTCTAGAGAGAGAAAATTGGGACTGTCTATTCTAGAGAGAGAAAGTGCTGAAATTAGAGAGATTTCTTGTATTTTCACAATCTGTACTGAAGAAACTCAGTTGGCTCAGTCCATCTGATCTTGAGTATAGATTTATAAATCACAACTCTAAGTGGATTAGGCTATTACCGACAATCGGGGCTGAACCACTATCAAACTCTCCTGTGTTCTTTATTTTTCTTGCTGATACCGTCTGTTGTCGTTTTTATTTCTCTTGAAGGCTTGTCGTAATTGACGTTCTCACGTCGTTGGCTAAAAACGCAGTCAACAGTTAATAAAACAAACCGTTAAAACCAAGAATTTCCGTTATCTACACACTTTTTTATATAGAAGAGATATTATAAATGTGACTTTAATATAAATTGCTAGTTTCTATTATATTTAATATTTTTTTTTCTAACAACGTTAGTTTTATAATTGTACGCCCTAATTCTCCACGGGCTATTAGCAGGCTGGGGTATGGCGTAATTGTGCATCAGCCCCGTGGGTGGCCTGTACCCGGAGCTGCTGCTCCTAGGTCCCACCTCTTTAGCTCGAGGTAACTGCAGGTTCACTGAAGTTGCTAAGGAGTCGGGTCAGAAGCATGGACACCGCGGGCTAAGAAGATATCCAGCTCGAGGTACGAGCCTGAGTTGGCGTCTATGACCCCTTATAAAATCAACCACGCAATGTAAACATGCATATATCAGGCATCACGTGTCTGATATATCCCTGAATTCTTGGACACAAAGCCTAAACGTGTGTGTTCAGGCACCCACGACTGGGTTGGGCTGTGCGGCCCATTATCTCCCTTACTTATTGATTAGACCACACTTCAGTTGTCAGGTTTTAGGAATTAATCATGAATGTCACAAAGATGACATGATGGGTAAGAAGGTCAAGGGATGACCCCCCTTGCCAACCCCCAGGTGCCCTCTCCTATAAATATGGAGACCCTAGGAGTTGCAAGGGGTTGGACTCTATTATGTAAAGAAATACCCTGCAAAGAATACCAGGAAACTAGCAATAATATTGGCTGGTGGAGTAGAAGGATTTGAACCTTTGAACCACCTAAAAAAAAGTATTCGCATCACCGTTTTATTTTAAGATTAGTCATCTGTTTCGGTTCATTACTTAGCACTAATCCCACTCTCTTATTCTGTTAATTACCTGTTGTCGAAGAACCGCGTCAACAATAATCATCTAAATAAGGTAAATAAATTAAGATAAATAAAAAATAATAAAGTCATCTAAATAAGGTAGATAAATTAAAAATAAAAAGTAATAAATGAGTCATAATAATTTTTTATTACATATTTTAAAATTTTATATCAAAGTATTTAAATTACCCTGTCAATTATATTTTCAAAAATATAACTGAAAACTTAAATTTATTCTTTTCTTTTATTAATTGTCTATTTTCTCATTTTATGTACTTTGTTTATCCAAATTATATAATAGTGATGTAAGACATAAATACACATTTTTTATTTTGTCGTTTAGTTTTTTTAATGAGAAATTACTTATTTTAATTGCTCTAGCCACTAATTAAATAATATTAAATATTTTTATAAAAAAATTAGAAAAAAATATTTAAGTTTAAAACTAGAATCGCCATATATAATATATAAATCAAAACATATAAAATTTCAAATTTTAAATTACTATGAACACTAAATTTTAATCTAATAAACAACATCAAATTATTTACTTTAAAAATAGAATCCCCATATATAGAAAGTGTGTATCTAATAGATTTTTTTTTTTAAAATTATCATTTTTTTTATAATATATAAAATATTTGTATGTTATTCTTTTAATATATATGAGAGTGTTTATTTATTTAAAACTTAAATGATAATTAAAAAATATAATAAAAATAAACTAATACATATTTTAAATAAAACTAAACATTAGAGTAGCTATTCTTGAAGTCAAAACAGCAATCTAATACCCTATAAGAATAAGAAAACAACACCATTTTAAATTTTGAAAAAAGTAAAAGAAAAGGAGACATTAGAGTAGCATGTTTTTCCAATTTATTTCGTTTAACTTGTGTGTTTGTAGTCAATTAAGATAAGTATTAGCACTTGTATTTTGCTAGTAAAAGAATTAACACTTTAATATCATGATAACATTTCTTTAAAGTAAACAACGTATTACTTGTAGCCACGATTTCACGGTGGGTGGAAGGGGACATATGTTTTCCCATTGTTCAACCTAATACAGTCTCACAGTCTACCTAAACCCACCTCATTTTCATGTGACCCGCCTATCATTACCTACACCTGTTTGTGCCAACAATCTTGTCATAGCTTCTATAATGACAACCAAATGTGGTTTTATGTCCCACTATTTGATCGCCAAGATTTCGTGGGCCTAAGCTTAGAGAAATTGCAACGGCCATTATCTTTCCTTCTTTTCTTGGGTAGGCATCTCATATTTTCACATCTTCCTGTGACATTAGTCAAAAACGGCAAACCCACTTTAACCTTGAAGCTTCATTTTGTTACCTTCACCAAATCATGACCGGAACTTTTTCATTGCATGATATATTCTGTGGAGAGGGTTTCATTGTTATTGAACTTGGTTATTTATTGTTATGGTTTTTAAGCTTTTTTTAGTTCAGTTTTTGTTGCCAATCATCAACGACATTTGGCATATATCTATAGTAGGTAATCTACTTTTTCCCTCCCTTATCTCAATCCAGAGCTTTCATGAAAGAGATTTGTTTGTAGTACTAAAATTGTGAATAAAGCGTTTGAAAAATGGTGGGGGAAAATCACTTATCTTATTTTTATAGTAAGAATCTTGTAATGGGAAAAGCTTTATGGTATTATTATTGGTTCTTTCTTTTAATCAACTTTTCCTTACTTTGGAATCGGGTAGCTTTTGTTGGCCATGTTCTATATATGATTTGATTACTCGTACTGAGAGTACAGAACCCATATATCCGAGATTAATTGCACTAAAATTTATATTCTCATCCTAACAAAATATATTCTCAGTATTTATGTTAACGATAATAACAAAATATATCCCTGCATTTTCACCGTAAGCGGACCTAGCTTAGCTGGCCCTTTAATTTTTTTAATTATTTTTTATATTTTGTTTTTGCGTTTTAGTCTTTTTGTAAAAGAAAATTGCTATTATGCCTCTATTGATTTTTTTTTTTATTTCACTTTCACATATAATTTTTATACTTTGTTCATTACTTATATATTTATAGTATTATATATTTTTTTATATATTTAATATAATTTTAAAATTTTTGTCTTCGGTACACAGAATTTAGTTTACTCAAAATTGACACGGAAAAAAATATTTTCTTACTTTAAACTTGTAGCCAAATAAATACAACCAAAAATACATATGAAATTAAATAATAATCAATAATGGGTTAGAGAAAAGATGAATAAAATTAAGAAATGCATAGAATTACCCAATTTTTTGTTGAGGGTATCTTATTCATGTAAACTTGACCAAATTAGGAGGAAATTTTTTGAATGAATTTTTTAATTTACGAAAATAAAAAGGATAGATTTGGCATTTACAAAAAAAAATGATACAGTAGAAATGTAGGAGCAATTTTGTCGCTATATTCCTTTCGATAATTAAATTATTACTGCCTATATATGTGCATTCTTAAATATGTTTACTCTCTAGTTAATCAACACAATATATTGTTCGTATCTCTGTGTTCTTTTGATATCGCTTCATCAATTTTGAAGTATTCACAAAATATTAATTTTTAGGATCAATTAAACCAAACGTTATGAAGATTGCTGAGAATTGAAGCTTAATTAACTTATATAGTATGAATATGCCCTCTTATAATGTGAAGTTTTACCTTTCATATATACCGCTCAACAATCAACATTATAGTATTAGTAGTGATACTATGTTGATTCAGTTCTAGAGCCTTTATTGGTATTTAGACATAAACACTTTTGTCTTGCATCAGTGTATCCATGATTAGTGATCAATCATTATAAAATAAATTTCTTGTGCATGTGTGATTCTATTTTTAAAATAAAAACAAGTAGATCACTATTATGGCCCTTTTATTTATCTTTTTAATCACTCATTTCATGATCAAATAAGCTCGAGATGAGAAATGCGTGTGAAATCCCTATTATGAATATAAAAGTATTAGTTTGCATACAGTTGTTTTGGTTTTGATTGAGTAAGCTTTCGTTTTTGACTTGAGCTTTTGGAATGAATGGAAAAGTCAAATGATATAGTTTATCACTCAAACTAAGATGTCATTTGAAGGAGTTCAAAGCGTGCACATAATATTAAGTTTATGTGAAGTTATTATTAATTGATAAATAAAGCTCACCAATCTTTGATCTTTTTTGCATTTGTTGTTTGTATGTATATGTACTTTAAGAATGAAGACATGTGACATTGTAATTTAGGAAATGTAGTAATTTAATATAAACTTAGCTTTATTTTTTTACGAAAAAAATAGACATAGTTGTTAAAACAGTGCGACCATTAATTCTATTAGTTTTAATTTATTTTTATTAAAAAATATTACTTTAGTAATAATGTTTGTGCTTTAATTTAATATTTTATTTTAAAATCAATTTAAATCATTTTTGAAAATTTATGAGTTGGACTTATTAAAACGTGATATTTGTTAAGCGACCTCTGTTATTCCAATGAACATTTTAGGTATTTTTGTTGTAAAAAATTTAATAATAATATATTATATTTCAAAAACATTTAATATTTATGTCATCATTTTTCCATTACTTATAGTAATAATAAATAAATAAAACTACAAAATATAAACAGTGATTAGAAAACAAAATGTATAAAGCAGGACTTTAGTCAATTCCATTAATAAAAATAATTAATCCTTCATTTTGTTGAGATGAGGTTACCACTTACCATTAGTTCTACATAATTAAATATGAGTTCATTGATAAATCTAGCAGTATATAAAATATTGTTGATATTTATCAAATACATATGTAGAAAAAATTTAGGTAGTGATTGTTTTTAATTACTACTTATAGGTATTTTTAGTATATTTTATATATGGATAAGTTGATGTTGGGAAAAATTATGCGAATTTTTTTATGAATCAGATTAGTGAGAATAAAAATAATAGTGGAAATAACACACACGCAAAAATGTCTAAATCTGCTGCAATTCTTTTACTAAAATTGAGAAACAAAAAATACACAAAGTGTTTACAACACTTCTCACAACCCACACCCCAATTATACCCAAAAAAATTTTCTCACAAAAATTCTCTCAAAAGCTTTTCTCTCTCTAAGCTTTTCTTCTTTTTGTTTTGGGATGTTTGAGAATGAATACATAAAACTAATTTATAGGTTTTTCTAAACCATATAAACCACACATTTTTTTTTAGTCATCCTATATATACTAATTAATATAAGCCTTTCCTTATTTTAGTAAAGCTATATTAATAACTCTTAATATAGGAATATCTAAATATAGTATTCATTTTCTTAACAATCTCCCACTTGAAGACTGATTTCAATCTGTCTTCACACTTTACTCTATGCAGCAGAGCTTTTCGTTCTTATTACTCTTGCAGGCCAACTAAAGTTGAACACAACTTCAGTTTCTCAATCGTCACCATCTTTGTCAACATATCGGCTAGATTCTTACTTCCTTGGATCTTCTCCAGTATTAACACTTCATCTTCCAATAAAGATCTGATGAAATGATAACGAAGTCCAATATGCTTGGTTCTAGAATGAAATGCTGAATTCTTTGCCAGGTGGATCGCACTCTGACTATCACTATGCAAAACATTATTCTCTTGCTTGAATCCTAGCTCAGTTAACAAACCTTGAAGCCATATCATCTCTTTACTGGCTTCAGTCACTGCTACATACTCAGCCTCTATAGTGGATAAAGCTACAATCTTTTGCATTTGAGACATCCAACTAACAGCTGTATTTCCAACAGTGAATATATAACCCGTGGTGCTTTTTCGGTGATCGACTTCACCTCCGAAGTCTGCATCTACATAGCCATGTACTTTTAATTCACCTTTTCCAAAGTACAAACACTTATCTGTGGTGCCTCGTAGATACCTCAAAATCCACTTCACTGCTTCCCAGTGAGCTTTTCCTGGATTTGACATAAACCTGCTAACAACTCCCACTGCATGTCCAATATATGGTCTTGTACAAACCATCGCATACATCAAACTCCCAATAGCTGAGGCATAAGGAATCTTAGCCATGAAATCTCTGGCTTCCTCTGTCTCAGGGGACTGACCCTTGGATAGGCGAAAATGACTTGCCAACGGTGTACTAACTGGCTTGGCATTGCCTATGTTGAACCTCTGCAAAACACGTTTGATGTACTCTGACTGAGACAACTGCAAAATCCCTCTATGCTTATCTCTTGTGATTTGCATTCCAAGAATCTTCTTTGCTGGACCTAAGTCCTTCATGTCAAACTCTTTTGACAATTGCTGCTTCAACCTTCTGATATCATCCATATCTGGACCTGCTACTAACATATCATCAACATAAAGTAGCAAAATGATAAAGCTGGACCTATATCTTTTGAAATAGCAGCAGTGGTCAGCGTTGCACTTCTGGAAGCCTTCCTTGTGCATAAAACCGTCAAACTTTTTGTACCACTGCCTTGGGGCTTGTTTTAGGCCATACAAACTCTTCTTAAGTTTGCATACCATGTTCTTCTTCCCATTCTCTGAAAAACCTTCTGGTTGATGCATGTATATCTCCTCATCCAAGTCTCCATGAAGAAATGCGGTCTTCACGTCTAACTGTTCAAGATGAAGATCTTCAATGGCAACAATACTCAACACTGATCTAATAGTATTGAGCTTTACAACAGGAGCAAAAATCTCAGTATAGTCAACTCCTTCCTTCTGCTGAAATCCTTTGACTACTAATCGGGCTTTATATCTCTTAGAGCCATCATGCTCTTTTTTCACCCGATACACCCATTTGTTGTGAAGTGCCTTCTTACCCACGGGTAACTCAACTAGTTCCCATGTCTGGTTGGAAATCAAAGACTGCATCTCGTCTTTCATGGAAAGCTCCCACTTGCTTGCATCACTAGTCTGACATGCTTCATCATAGCATTTAGGCTCTCCTTCATCAGTCAACAACAAATAGTTCATATATCTCCTATTAGGCACATGAGGTCGAGAAGACCTTCTCAATACAGGAGCTGGAGTAGGAGGTAATGTTGCGTCAGACTGTTGCGTACCGCTTTGTCCAACAAGTTCCTTTTGCTGAGGACTTGTCTCAATCGACTCTGTCACATAACTATCTGGGTCATAATCTCCATCTACAAATATTGGCCCACTATGCTCTGAGTCAATAGCGTCAATTTTGTGTCTGTCCTTGTACATCACTCTTTCGTTGAAAATCACATCTCTACTACGAATGACCTTTTTGTTTTCATCATCCCAAATACGGTAGCCAAACTCATCCCCGCCATAGCCAAGGAATATGCATTTCTTAGATTTGGGATCAAGCTTATTCCTCCCTTGATCACTAATATGCACATAAGCTACACAACCGAAAACTTTTAGATGTGATAGGTTTATCTCTTTTCCACTCCATACCTCCTCTGGTATTCTGTGCTCTAGTGGACTTGATGGGCCTCGATTAATCAAGTAAGCTGCTGTGTTGACAGCTTCTGCCCAGAACTGCTTTGGTAAACCTGACTGTATACGCATGCTTCTCGCTCTTTCTGTCAATGTTCGGTTCATACGCTCAGCTACACCATTATGTTGAGGTGTTCCTGGCACGGTTCTCTCCATTCTGATTCCGTGCTCATAACAAAACTTCTTGAATATGTTGTCTTCATATTCACCACCATTGTCAGTTCTGAGCTTTTTAATCTTTAGACCTGTCTCATTTTCAACCATAGCTTTCCATCTCTTGAAAGCCTCAAACACTTCGGACTTATGCTTTAGAAAGTAAACCCATACCTTCCGAGAATGATCATCGATAAAAGTCACAAAGTAGTGTTTCCCACCAATGGATGATGTAGTCGTTGGTCCCCAAACATCAGAGTGAACAAGCTCTAATCTTTCCTTCTTTGGGGTTCTACTACTTGTCTGAAAGCTTACCCTCTTCTGCTTTCCAAGTATGCATTCTTCGCACATGTCTATCTCAACTGATCGTAGACCTGGGAGTTTTCCCTTCGAATGCATGAGTTTCATCCCTTTCTCACTCATGTGGCCAAGTCTCTGGTGCCACATATTAGAATTTTCATTCCCTATTGCAACTGAAATTGAATAGCACCCACTTGCTGTCATGTAAAGTGTGCCGCTCTTCTTGCCATGAGCAACCGTCATTGCACCCTTTGAAATCTTCCAATTATCACCTTGGAAGTTTGTAGTGTAGCCTTCACTAGCCAACTTCCCTACTGAGATCAAGTTTTTTCTTAGTTCGGGAATATGTCTGACATCCTTTAGCTCCCAAACAGACCCATTTAACTTAATCTTCACTACACCTTTACCAACAATATCACAAGGTTGGTCATCACCAAGGTATACCTTTCCAAGGTTTCCAGGGACATACCTCTCAAAGAATTGTTTCTTTGAAGTAGCGTGGAATGATGCTCCAGAATCTAACACCCAAGATTCTTCCTTGCTCTCTAGAGAGCATATCAACGCATCATCACCCTCTGAGGTAGAAGTAACATTTGCTTCTGCCTTCCCATCTTGGCTTTTCGGTGCATTCTTGCACTGATTTTTGTAGTGTCCAATCTTACCGCAATTCCAACACTCGATGGTCTTCGAGCTCTGGGAATTATTGGGATTCCTAGATTTGGACCTCTTATCTCTGGATTTACCTCGATAGTTCGATCTTCCATGGCCATTCCCTCTAGTTGAATTTCTCCCTCTTGACTCTGTATGTAATACTGAAAAGGTTGATGATTCACCCGACTCTCTCCGTCGGATCTCTTCACTGAGAACTAGATCACGAACATCATCAAATTTTAACTTATTGCTTCCTGATGAGCTACTCACAGCTGTGACTGTAGCATTCCAGCTGTCTGGTAAAGAAGACAAAAGTATTAATGCTCGTACTTCTTCGTCAAACTCAATTCCAACTGAACTCAATTAGGTTGTGACGGTGTTGAGTTCATTTAGATGTTGAGCTACCGATGAGCCTTCCGTCATCCGCAAATTGAATAATCGCCTCATCAAATGAACTTTGTTTGAGGCTGATGGCTTCTCATACATATTAGAGAGTGCTGCCATAAGACCCGTCGTGGTCTTTTCCTTTGCTATATTGAAAGCAACATTGCGAGACAACGTCAATCGAATAACTCCGAGGGCTTGTCTATCGAGAAGATTCCATTCTTCATCTTTCATACCCTCTGGCTTCTTTTCTGAGAGAGGTTGATAAAGCTTTTTCTGGTATAGGTAGTCTTCGATTTGCATCTTCCAAAATCCAAAATCTGCGCCATCGAACTTCTCGAGTTTCACCTTTCCTTCATCTGCAGCCATTGCTCCCACTCAAATCTGACTTTCTGGTAGAATTTCTAACCAAAGCTCTGATACCAGTTGTTGGGAAAAATTACGCGAATTTTCTTATGAATCAGATTAGTGAGAATAAAAATAATAGCGGAAATAACACACACGCAAAAATGTCTAAATCTGCTGCAATTCTTTTACTGAAATTGAGAAACAAAAAATACACAAAGTGTTTACAACACTTCTCACAACCCACACCCCAATTATACCCAAGAATTTTTTCTCACAAAAATTCTCTCAAAAGCTTTTCTCTCTCTAAGATTTTCTTCTTTTTGTTTTGGGATGTTTGAGAATGAATACATAAAACTAATTTATAGGTTTTTCTAAACCATATAAACCACACATTTTTTTTTAGTCATCCTATCTATACTAATTAATATAAGCCTTTCCTTATTTTAGTAAAGCTATATTAATAACTCTTAATATAGGAATATCTAAATATAGTATTCATTTTCTTAACAGAAAGTGTATAATGTAGTTACAAGAAATCTTTCACAAATTTTTAGATAATTTAGGATGTCGAAATCAAGATTTAAATAATCTATTGCACGTGCATATAAATATTGAAACAAGCATGCGTGCAACAAGCTGTTTGAATCTTGATTTCGACATCCTATATTATTCTTAATTTCTTGAAAATTTGTGGGAAACCTCTTGTAACTACATTATATACTATCATGTAAAAAAATTATAATTATATTTTATTTATGTACCAAAAATACTAAAAATATATATAGGTAATAATTAAAAATGATCACTACTATAGTACCTTATATATATTTATATTTTGTTGATAATTTGATAACAATTGTGTGTTGGTAACTATTTGTAAATATAGCAAAATGTTGTGAATTGTAATAGGATATATAGTTTCAAGAAATTTTTGACATTTCAGTTTTATATACTATTATTATTTGCATATTTGTATTTCTTTAATCCCTCATTTACTATTTCTTCTACCTACCATACTTATTTTGACAATGTTATCTTGTTAATTAGAGTGCCCAAGTACACCATGTATTTAATCACTTATGGAAATATGGGATATATCATTTAATCAACAATAAATTTTAACTTCTCTTATTTATTTATTCACAAAAAAAAACATGTATTTTGAAATATTACAATTCCAAATTACCAAACGTCTCTTAATTGATCCGGAAATTTGAGAGAAACAAATCTAAAATTTAAGATTCAGATAAAATATATATTTATATAATTTGTAATATATATGAAGTTTTGTGCAAAAACATAAAAAAAAAAGATAGAGATTAATTGTATAATTTTCTTTAATAAGTATTTGGGTCCATTTTATATTTCTCAGAAGGGCTTCAAGTTCCATCAAATTATTTTTAATTCCATATATATTGCAGTGCGCAGATAAATAAATCACAATTAGTTGTAAAGTCTCTATTACAAAAGACAAGACACAAGAGCGACCAATTTTAACTTTGGAATATATGACTTTTACTAAAGAGTGTTAACATTAATGAAAATTAGATGTTCCCTTAAATAATTAAAGTGAAAAATGTGCTTAATTGGATTGAAATTGACTGTTAGGACGAGTGGTAGTTGGGATTTAGAATGGAAAAGTTGACAAAATACACGTGTCACACTGACATATTTCAAAGGATAGATACAAGAAAAATGACTCAAATGTTTATGACTTTTGCGATCCTAAAAAGGTTTCAATTCAATGTACAATTATCCTAATCCTCTCCTTTAAAAAAATATTATAATTATAAAAAAAATATACATTATAATATGTAGGGTTGTGTCTAAATATAGTCCGACTTGACTCACGCTTAAGGCCCTACCCTAAAAGACTTCTAAATTTTAGAAAAATATTAAATTTTATATAAAAAATTCTAAAATTAAAAAAAAAAATCATTTTATGTATAAAAATAATATTTTTTTTCCTTTATTTGTCTTCGATCTCACTCATCTCAGTCACACTCCATTAATACTATTTTAATTTTCTTTTAAATAAGAGTTTTAGGTTGAGATTTTCATTCTTTACCCTCAATCATTTTACTTTTAAAAACATGACACAATTATTCTTATTCCTGACAAAATAATAAATTATTAAATTAAACATTTGCATTCCACCTAAAAAAAACAATAAACATTTGAACTTTCCTACACTCTAGTAGATTTTATAATTTTAAGAGGCACAATATCTCTTTATATAAAAAGTGTGTAGATAACGAATTTTTTTAATTTTAATGGTTTGTTTCGTTAACTTTAATAGAATATTCTAAATATTTAATGAAATATATCTTTAAAACTAACTAAAATATATATTTATTAATTATATTAATATAAATTTAAATATTATAAAATATAATTATTATGATAATATTTTATATAAGATCATTACATATATAATAATTATGTTAATATAAATTCAAATGTTATAAAATATTATTATTATAATAATATATAATATACGACTAGATAATTAATAATTATATTAATATAAATTTAAATGGTATAAAATATTATTATGATAATAATATATAATCTTAATTTTTTATTAATTATATTAATATGAATTCAAATATTATAAAATATTATCATCATAATATATAATATTTAATACAAGACTAATATTTAATACTTATATTAATATAAATTTAAATACTATAAAATATCATTATAATAATGATATATAATACATAATCTTAACTTTTAACAATCTTCCAGAGGTTTCTGGTTTAGATAGAACTTGTCGCAGTGGTTGATCAATTAACACATGAATAGGGTGTGCTTGGAAATAAGGTCGGAGCTTTCGAGACGAGTGGATCAGGCTGAGAGCCAATTTTTCTATTAAAGGGTATCTCGATTCTGCCCCCAGTAACCTTTTGCTGACATAGTACACTGGTTTTTGTACCTTCTTGTCTTCTTCGACGAGCACGACACTAATGGCGTGCTCTGTGGTAGTGAGGTACAAGTACAAGACCTCTCCTGTGATAGGCTTCTACAAGATCGGTGGTCGGCGAGATGTTTCTTTAGGTCCTAGAATGCAAGCTCGCATTCCTCTGACCATTCGAACTTTTTGCCCCCTCTCAAAAGGTTGAAAAAAGGAAGACAACGGTCTGTAGATTTTGAAACAAACCTACTCAGTGCCACCATTTGTCCAGTTAAACTCTAGAAATCCTTATGCTTTGGAGGTGAGGGCATATCAATCAATGCCTTGGTCTTGTCAGGATTAACCTCTATTCCTCGTGTATTCACTATGAACCTCGGAAACTTTCCTGAAGATACTTCGAAAGAGCATTTTTGTGGGTTGAGTTTCATGTTATATGTACGTAGTATGGTGAAGCATTCTACGAGATCATCCACATGGTTATTGTTATGTTTGAACTTGACTAGCATGTCGTCAACATAAACTTCCATGTTATTACCTATCTGCTCGGAGAACATTCTGTTCACCAGTATTTGGTACGTTGCTCCAGCGTTTTTGAGCCCAAAAGGCATGGCATTGTAGCAATATAGCCCTTTATTGGTTACAAAGCTCGTATGCTCTTGGTCCGGTGCGTGCATGGCCATCTAGTTATATCCAGAATAGGCATCCATGAACGACATGAAGCCATGTCCTGCTGTGGCATCTACGAGCTAATCAATATGAGGTAAGGGGAAACAATTTTTAAGGCATGCCTTGTTAAGGTCGAAATAGTTGATACAGGTTCGCCATGTGCCGTTGGGCTTTGGAACCAACACTTGATTGGCAATCCAATCAAGATAGAAGGCGTCTCGTATGAATTGATTTGCCTTTAACCTATCGACTTCTTCCTTGAGGGCTTTCTTTTTGTCATCGTCCAGGAGTCTTCGCTTTTGCTGCTTCGGGGGGAAGCCTTTGTTGATGTTGAGTGCATGACTCATGACATTTGGACTGATTCCCACCATGTCGGAGTGTGACCATGCGAATACATCCTAGTTTTCTTTAAGAAATGGATTAATTGCTATTTCGCTTCTTCAGAAAGATTCTTACCCACCTTTACTATCTTTGTGGGGTCTTCGAGCTTGACCTCCTCGGGCTCTTCTAGAGGTTCGAGATCAGC
Organism: Humulus lupulus; assembly: GCF_963169125.1. Lineage (NCBI taxonomy): Eukaryota > Viridiplantae > Streptophyta > Magnoliopsida > Rosales > Cannabaceae > Humulus > Humulus lupulus. The sequence continues at coordinate 73,932,026 of NC_084794.1, read as the reverse complement.
CCTTTCTTCTATTCTGGGGTCGATCTCTTCATCTATCTCGAAGACCATCCCATCCTTGTTATGAATAATTACAAGTGCCTGTGCACATATTTGCTTCTTTCCCCTAATGGAGATGCTATAGCATTCCCTCCCCGCAAGCTGGTCCCCTTTCAGCATCCCGATGCCACTAGAAGTTGAGAACTTGATGGCCAGGTGCCTAACAGATGACACTGCCCCCAGTCCAACTAGGGCGGGTCTCTCGAGCAGTACATTGTAGGCCGATGGGAGGTCCACCACGACAAACTCCATCATCTTGGTTACAGAGACTGGATAGTCTCCCAAGGTCACGGGGAGTTCGATGGACCCCATACAGGCAATCCCTTTTCTCGAAAAACTGTAGCATCCCAAATTTGCTAATTAGGCTTAGGGCCTCGATTAGTGTGCTTGGAGGGAAATAAGTGATTTAATATTATAATATGTGAATTTGTATGAATATGTGATTAGAGATGCATGTTTAGGTGAATTAAATATGCATGTGGGCCCTGTTTGGTTGTTAGGAGCATGTTTGTAATTTTAGCCTGTTGAGGGCATAAATGTGATAATTGTAATAATTGTGATATACTTGTGATATATCTGTGTTGCACGATCTGAGACAGTCCTAGGGAGCTGTTAGCTAGAAAGTCACAACGGGGTTGAAAATCCGACTCGGGGCGAGTCGAGGGGTATTTCAGGTATTAGACGATTTATGGGGTTATCGGGTTATGAAAATATATATTTGGAGATATATTTGAAGATAGAATGTTAAGGAGGGAATATTGGGGAAATTTACCATTTTTCCCTCGGGGGCATTTTTGGTACCCCGAGCCTTGAGGTAACCTTAGAAATTAAGTTAATAAAACAAAACATAAGAAACATTCAGAATTCACTAAACCGACCCAAGCATCCTCTCTTCTCTTTTTTTTTTTTTTTCTCTAAGTCATACCAAGGGGAATTTTGAAGATCAAGCTAGGGATTTGAGCTCTAAAACTTGGAGATTGTTCAGTATCAATTTGTGGATTCAAGCAGGGCTAAGGTAAACCTTTAATTGTGATTCTAACCATTGAATTCTGTGATTATTTGGCTGAGTTTCTGGTTTTCTTAAGGTTTTAAAGTTTGAGATTGAATTTTGGGTTTGATGAGTTTTAAAGCTAGAGTTTGTTAGGTTTTGCTGCTGGAATCATAGTGGAACTTCTGGGATAATTAAATTAAGTTGTTAGATGGATTTCAGGGGTATTTGGCTTGGTTTTGGTAGAGAAAAGGGAGGATTTTTCTGGGTTCGAGGGGTCGAGCCACGACATTGTTCTTGCTGAGCCGCAACCCCTTAGAACATTAGGGCACTTGAAAGTGGAGGCGTGCCGCGGCGCCCTACAGGCAGGGCCGCGTGTAGGCAGAAATGAGGCTGGGCCTCTGGTTGAGCTGGGGGTCGCGACATGAGTTCTTAGGGCCGGAGACTAGAATTATGACCCAAAGTTATTTAATGGATTAGAACTTGATGGATGGATATTGTTGGTGCATTGTGACTAGGGTTTCAGCGAGGCTCGGACTAGGGGGCTGTGCTCGGGACATCGGTGCTTGGAAAGCTCAGGACACAGGTAAGAAAACTGCTGTTCCCGTAGAGCTTGTGTTGCAGGGTACAACCCCATATGATTGTGCTGCAGGGCTCGACCCTATATGATTGTGTTGCAGGGCATAGCCCTTTGTCTGAGTTTATACGTGTTTAAGTATCTTCTTAATTATGCTATGTGTGCATATATGTGAATGAACGGCCAGGGCCGGGAACGGAGATGGCCGAGAACGGCAAGGGGCCGGGAGCAGCATTTAGCACGTGGAGTGCAAGGTTCCAGGGCGAGACCCTAAAGGATACCTGGGATATTGTAATACCCCAAATTTCCTAATAAGGTTTAGGACCTTGATTAGGAGGCCGGGATGGCCATAATTGGTTTATTATAGTATTTAATGATTATATTCATGTTTACGTAAATTATATTATTATATGATGGTGAATGCATGCATATGGGGTCATACGTTAATTATGAGGGTAATTTGGTAATTTGGCCACTGTGGGCGTAATTGTATATTTTGGGTGCGTGATTGTGATTAATTAATACAGCCACATTATAAGGTGGATTGGTTCGAGCTATTTGACATGAGACGATCATGAGATGTAAGTGTTCGGTCTAGTCATAACGGGTTAAAGTTCGGGGCTCGGGGTGAGTCTCGGGGAATTTAATGATTAGAGCATTACCAGGAATTAAAGGGTAATGGGATATGATTTATTGGTATTTGGGAATATTGAGTGTAGCGGGAATTCGAGAGCGTTAATTATAATTAACGAGATAGGCGAGAAAGGACGGTTTTACCCTCAGAAGCTTTTAGAGGGATTTATTTGGCTTAAGGGCATTATGGTCTTTTAGCCTTAAGGATTTATATCAGCCTTAGGAATTTTAGAAGGCTGTGGAATGATAATAAAACAGAGCCTATCCTCTTCTCTCCCGTACAAGCTTCTCCCTTCACTTTTCTTTGAATTTTGAGAGCCCAAATTGAGGAGTTGAGCTAGGAGGTCAAAGGTGGGAGCTAGGGAACTTGATTCAGACATTTAAGGGGATTCAAAATAGTTGTTAAGGTGAGTTCTAGCCATTGAATTCAGGTTATGCTCTGTTTTCCTTTTGGTTTTCAGCTTAAGGTTTTTGATGTAGAAAGTGGGAATCAAGGGGAGTTTTTGTGTATGTTTGGTTGGGTTTTGATGAGGGGGAGTTATGGGTGATGAGGGGGAGTTATGGGTGAGTTCTAGCCATAGGCCTCGGGGTTGAACCTAGTACCCGGTTAAGTGGGGGTTGATGTCCCGGAGGCTAGATATTGATTTGGGAACTTATGTTGATCATTTTTATTGATGATACCTTATATTTTGTTATGACTAGGTGACTGCTAAAGGACTAAAAGTTGATCGTTCTCAAGGGTCGTTCTTTCAATCGTTCTAGCTCGACTTTGAGGTAAGGAAACTGCACCCTGTGTATATGTGTCATGCATGGATGTTATTGGTGCATGTTGGTAGATTATTGAGTATGACATGCATGGCTATTATGATGCATGTTGATGGATTATTGAGTATGACATGCATGGCTATTTTTGATGCATGTTGGTTGGTTACTAAGCGTGACATGCATGGCTGTTATTGGTGCATGTTGGATTGCTGGATATATTGCATATGATGCATGAGAAACATGTCATTAGGACATGCTTGTATACTGAGTATGATATCGTTCAGAGCTTGAGCCTCTGTGTTTATGCATGGTCCTAATTGTACTAATAACTGTTTAGTAAGCATGCTGAATACCTTGTTTATGGATATGGAACATGTGATATATGGTTGGTGGCATGACTTACTTGTGTATGACACTGACTAGTCAGGGACCGACTCTAAAGTCGAGAATCACACATTGAATGGCTCTATGGCATTAATGCTAGACCGACCCTAAGGTCGATGACCACGCATTGAATGGCTCTATGGTATTAATGCTAGACCGACCCTAAGGTCGATGACCACGCATTGAATGGCTCTATGGAATTAATGCTAGACCGACCCTAAGGTCGATGATCACGCGTTGAATATCTCCATGGCGTTAATGCGGGACTGACCCTAAGGTCGAAGAACTTATAAGCGCTTGCCTGGTCTATGACCAGATGTTTATAGCCAAGGTATATGACCCCGGTGACTGTTTGTCACATGGCTAGGGGACGCTGTCCATAGCACGACTCTAGAGTCTGGAGGAAGGTTATGTTGGTGACCATACACCATGCACCTGTCCTGATCAAACTTATGAAAGAATCACCTATCAGTTAAGCCCTGGTGACCCTATCGTCACATGGCTGTAGGGGAGCTATGCTCATTATTGTGACTTTTGGCTATTGTCACCTATTTGCTTGGACTGATAGTTCTGAACGGTTATTATGATCGTTGTTGATATTATATCATGCTTTATTGTGTTTTCTTGCTGGGCTTCGGCTCACGGGTGCTACGTGGTGCAGGTAAAGGCAAGAGGAAGCTGGACCATCCTTGAGTTGAAGAGCTTAGGTGGTGATGTGTACATATGCAACTGCTCGTCCACCACGACCGAGGTTTAAAGTGGAATTAGGGTTGAACCCTGTTTTGCCGCTTAAAACGGCCTGTTGTAAATATTTTCTGTAATAAACTCTGAAACTTTATTTTCGGGATCCCAATGTAAATATTAAACGTTCTAGTGAAACGTTACACCCTAACCAAAATTTTTAGTCCCTAAACCGCTAAACGTACTTAGTTACACGTTTTTGGCCAAATGACTCGACTAGCGAGTTTAGCACTGTTTACAAGGCACACCATAACGGTCCCTGGAGTTTGGGGCGTTACAGATATCCTCACGGTGTGGACTGCGAACCCAGGGCCCGGTAAAGTGCCTGGGATGGCATGGCCGTACATGTTTAGCCTACTGATGGCTTGATTACATGTAGAATGTTAAGCATGCATATATTTTCTGCTTGTGTGAGTTTTCTTGCTGGGCTTCGGCTCACGGGTGCTCTGTGGTGCAGGTAAGGGCAAGGGGAAATTCGACCAACCACGAGTACAGAGAGCGTGAAGCGGCGCGTACATGTTTGGCTTGCCTGGCTGTCACGTCCAGGGGTATTTTTGGGAGATGATTGTACTAGATTGTACTAAACCTAGATTTTGTTGTTTAGCCGACTCTGGTTATATTTTTGAGTTGTAAATATTTCTAAAGAGTATTTTGGGATCTCAAATGTTAAACGCTTTATGATTTTCAATGAATGGAACTGTTTTCAAAGTACATAACTCAGTTTATGGTTTAATCACACTTTTGTCTTAAAATCCTCGGTTAACGAGTTAATTGCACATTTTCAAACTCACTTAGTGATGGCTCTAAGGAAGTAGGGCGTTACAAAAACTGTACAGTGTGGTTGCACATGCCTTTAGATTTCAAAGCATGAGTCCCATCTTTTCTAGAGTGGCTTTATAGAGGATATTCATTGAGCTCCCGTTATCAACCAGTACTCGGCACACCTTTTTGTTCGCGAGTTGGAGGGTTATGACTGGAGGGTTATGACCAGGAGGTCGTTATTGGGAAACTGGACGTGTGATGCGTCCTCTTCAATAAAGGTTATGGGTTGAGTCTCAACCCTTTGTTGTTTCGGAGTTCGTGGTTAGAGTTCGTAGGGAGAACCGTCGGCTGTCTTGAGCTCATTTACATATCTTTTTTGGGCATTCCTGCTCGAACCTACGATATGAGGTCCCCCTGAGATGGTTATTACATCACCTCCATCAATCGGAGGGGGTCGCTCATCCTCCTGAGCTCGGGAGTTACTGTTTTGGGTAGTTGGTGCAGTTGCTGCCCTTTGGCTTGTGGAAGATTGATTGGGATTTCGGTTTCTGACGTACTGTCTGAAATAACCCCTCGAGATCAAACATTCGATCTTGTCTTTCAACTTTCGACACTCATCGGTTGTATGTCTGATATCTCGGTGAAATCTATAGTATATATTCGAATCTCTCTTTGCTTTTTGGTTCCTCATGGGGTCAGGTTGTCTGAATGGGACCTGGTTTTCATTATCCAGGTAGATATTCTCCCGAGACTCGTCAAGCTCGATATACACTTTGTATATGGAGAAATATCTGCCCCCTTTCTTCTTCTTCCCTCCATTTTCCTCGGGGTTATTCCCTTCATTTTTCTTCCTTTTAGAAGGGTTATCCCCAGGGGGTTTCGAAGTTGAGGGGTCTGCCAAGGTCGAGGCAGAGTTCATGTTTGTCGTTGTAGTTACGAGCTGAGATGTCATGTTCAGCACTGACCTCCCCTCTTCTACATTGACAAACCTCTGGGCCCTTCGATTGAACTCAGTTACAGACCTGATAGGTTTCCTTTGTAAGTCTTCCTAGATGGGACTTTCTGGCACTACGCCTGCTCTAACCGGCATCAGGTGACCACTATTGTTGACATCTTGAGCTCGGGCCACTTTTAAGTTAAACTTTGTGAGGTAAATTTTTAGCAACTCGTTTTGTTGTTGTCAGACATTGGTTAAGGCTGAGGCCTCAGGCCTAATGCCAACCATAGCCTTAAATTGTTTTTTAAAGTCCCTAGACAATTGATCCCAAGACGCGATCGAATGCCTTTGGAATTTCTTAAACCAGTATTTTGTTGGTCCTGTAAGTGTGGCTGGAAACAGCATACACCTGAGCTCGTAACCAACATTGCTGGCTCGCATAATGGTGTTGAACGTGCTCAGATGGCTATAGGGATCTGATTTTCTGTCAAATGGCAGGACATGAGGTATTTTGAATCCTTGAGGGAACGGGGTGTTGGAGATATGTTGTAACGACCTAAATTTGCTAATAAGGCTTGGAGCCTTGATTAGTGTGCCGGGAGGGCAATAATTGTTATATTGCATTAATTTATGTGAATTTAATGAATATGTGGTTAGTATGCATGTTTAGGTGAAATAAATATGCATGTGGACGCCGTTTGTATGATAGGGGTAAATTGGTAATTTTAGCTCGCTGAGGGCATATATGTGATAATTGTATTATGTGATTTGTACCACGGGAGTGTGGTGTTATTATTGTGATGCACGTGCCGAGACGGTCCTAGAGAGCTGGTTAACTCAAAAGTCACAACGGGATTTTATACCCGGCTCGGGAGGAGCCTAGGGGTATTTTGGGGAATTTCGTAAGTTGAATTGAGAACTAATGGTTATAGTTTTTTTTTTTTTGAACAAAAGAAAGAATTTATTCAAAAACCAACCAAAGTTACAAAACAGAGAAACACCTGCTACAACCCAGCAGGCTGAAACTCAACTGGACAAAAAACAGATTAACAAAACAACACTACCAGCTCTCAACAACCTTACGAAAGTACATATCCTTTTTCCTATGAGAAAGAGAACCCAAGCTCAATACTCTATGCTTAACCGAATCCTTGATATCCATACTTAATCTACTGGCCATTTTACAAGCAGAATCGAAAATACAACCATTCCTATTGCACCAGATAAAATACCAGGAAGCCGAAATCACAGCATTACAAATCTGGTTCTTCACATTATGCTTAGAGAACAAGCTCCATTGATTAAGGTCCTCATACGAATCTGACCAGTGGAAATACCCCAACCACTTACCAATCTCCTCAAAAACTTTCCTTGAGAAGATGCACTCCATGAACAGATGGCTATGGGTTTCTAAATCAGACTCACAAACAGGGCAGAGAGAAGATGTTAAGGTCAAGAACCGGCTCAGGTGGTCTTTAGTAAGAAGCTACTTGTTAAATATCTGCCAGAAAAAGTATCTATGTTTGGGCACAATAAGCTTGTTCCACACAGTATCAGCATAACCCACAGAGGTAGCAGAAATAAGAGAGGAATAAACATGTTTGATACTAATTTTTCCTCCCTTAACTGCTTGCTGCAAGCATCCCTCATCAATGACTTGTCTAAGCCTCAACAACTTCTTAACATACCAGCACATATCCGGACTAATAGGAACTTTCCAAATGTCAAAATCCTTCAGATAAATGGAACTAATCCATTTAACCCAAAGGCAGTCTTGTTTTGAAGATATCGCCCAAATGAATTTAGCCATCAACGCCATGTTCCATTTCTTACCTTCACGGAAGCCAACACCACCCAGTTTTTTAGGGAGACAAACCTTTTCCCAAGAAGGGAGATGCAACTTGCTTCTATTCCCAATAGAACCCCACAGAAAATCCCGACAACTTTTATCAATGGCAGCAGTGATTTTGGACGGAAGAATAAATATACTCATCCAAAAATTCCTAATGCCAAGCAGGACTGAGCGAATAAGTTGAGCCCGACCAGCAAAAGAAAAATTTCTACTCGCCCAACAATTAAGCTTCTTATTCAACTTATCCAGAATCACCCCACAATCTGAAGCTTTCCACTTAGTAGGCCGAAGGTGAACCCCCAAGTAACTCAGCGGAAAGGATCCTTCTTCCATTTGCAACATCTCAAGAATCTGCGCTTTGATGGGATCTTTAACCCCTCCAAAATAGATATGAGATTTAGATTTATTCGCTGAAAGCCCAGTAGAATCACAAAACACAGTGAAAGCCTCATGAATCTTACTCACTGAACTGACATTCCCTTTACAGAAGATGATCAAATCGTCTGCAAAACAAAGGTTAGTTAACCTAATATGCTTGCACAAAGGATGAAAAACAAAGCCTTTTTTCTCAGAGTAATACGCTAAAAGGCGAGTAAGGTACTCCATAACTAGCACAAACAAAAGAGGAGACATAGGGTCCCCTTGCCGAAGGCCTTTTTCCCCTTTGAAAGAGCCCTGAATTCTCCCATTCATTAACAGATTATAGTTGGTACCCTTTAAGCAAGCTAGAATCCAGCCAATAAATCTAGAAGGGAAGCAAAGTTGCTTAAGAAAATCTCCCACAAAAAGCCAATCAACATTGTCATACGCCTTACTCAGATCAATCTTCATTAAGCACCTGGCTGAAATATTCTTTCTAGTGTATCCCTTAAGGAGATCCTGGAAAATCATTATATTATGAGCAAGAACTCTATTTTTTATAAAAGCCCCTTGATTACTATGAACCAAGAAGGGGAGCACTTCCGAGAGTTTGGAACAAATCATCTTCGATATACATTTGTATAGTGTATTACAACACGCTATAGGACGAAAGTCACTAGCAGAGTTCGGAGCTGCTATCTTGGGAATAAGAGTGATCACAGTTTCATTCAGCTCCTTCGGCAAGTACCCACCCTGGAAAAATTCCAACACAGCAGTGGAAATTTCATCTCCAATATCTGACCATAACCCCTTAAAGAAACCCGAGCCAAATCCATCCAAACCAGGACTTTTACAGGAGTGAATGCTAAAAAGAGCCTTCCTCACATCTCTTTTAGTAAAAGGTCTCAGTAAACTGACTTGCAGGTCTACAGACAACCGATTACCCTGGCTAATACAGTTACTGTCAATCTCCTTAGAAGTCCAACTTCTCTTCCCCATAAAATTCTTAAAGTGGGAAAGAAAGTGCTCAACCACTTTAGGATAATCTTCTTCTATGATGCCTCCAATAGAGAAGGAAGTAATTCTATTATCAACCTTCCTCTTCCTCATAAACGCATGAAAGAATTTCGAATTTTCATCATTAAACTTGAGCCAATTAATCTTACTCTGCTGTTTAAGATAACTAGCATAACAGATCTGCAATACTGAAACTTTGTGTTGAGCTTGAGAAGCTAAATGGTGCAGAGACAGATCAGTCGGGTTAGCTGCCAAAGCCTCCTGAGCTCTACTAAAGTCCTCCTTAGCCTCCCTGTACTTCAAGACAACATCACCAACCTCCTCCTTGTTGAACCTTTTCAGCATATGCTTTACTCGAAAAAGCTTCTTGATCACCTTATTAAGGCCTCCACCAGAACCAGCCGGAGCATTCCAGCAATGCAGAACAGAATCGCTGAAACCTCTATACTGCATCCAATGGTTACCAAAGCGAAAAGGAATGAAACCCACTTTGTAAACTTCTTGACTTCTAATCACATAGAAACTATGATCAGAGATGCAGTCCCATTTGAAGCAAGCTACAGTTTTCGGGAACTTTTCCAGCCACAAGTCATTAATAAAAACTCTATCTAATTTAGAAAAAATAGAGTCTCCTGCCTCATGCTTGTTAGACCACGTATACTGAGCACCAGCACACTTAAGCTCCTCAACTTGGCCTAATGCTAACCAATCTTGAGCATCAGCTATATCCTTAGCACTGATCTGTCTTCCACCAATCCTATCTTGGTAGCTAAATATGGCATTAAAGTCTCCAAATATTATCCAAGGAGATTTTAACTGACCAATACTAGCTAGTTTATCCCAAATATTTTTCCTCTCCCCCATAGAATTACTACCATAAACCACAGTAGCAAAAAACATAGTTTTCTGGCCACTAACTCTGACTCTACAATGAACCAGTTGAGGATCTTCAATCAAGATATCAACCTTCACAAAACTAGCTTGCCACAAGACTAAAATTCTACCAGAAACAATAGGACTAGAGAAGTAATCCCAGTTCTGAAAATTATTCTCAAAAATTCCCTTAAGCTTCTCATGTTTCACCTTAGTCTCAAAAAAAGCTCCAAAACCCACCTTATTCTCCTTACAAATGCTAAGAATAGCATTTTGCTTATCTCTTTTATTCATACCCCTCACATTCCACCCCATCATATTACAAACTTCCATCACTTAATTGTGTTAGATATTGTAACCAAAGAACCAACCCCAATATCCTGTAATACTTCATAACCATTCCCGGAAATAGCCTTTCCTAGAGCTTTATCTGACTTGAGCAAATCTGCCATACCTTGTCTAGAACCTCTCTTTTTGGGAGTAATCCAGATCCCAGCATCATTTGGATTACTGGTGGATGCTCCTTGGAGATGGTGCCTGCTCTATATGATGATAATGGTTATAGTTATTGGCGATTTAGTAACCTGTGTAACCATTTGTAACTGCTTTGAGTAACAAGTTTTAGATGGAAAATGGTAGAATTGAATAGAAGTGAAAGGACTTGAGTGCCCTTGAAGGTTTAGTTAGGAAGGATTATTAGGAAGGGGTAAAGTGGTCATTTGGCAAGGGATTTAGAAAATTTTCAGCTGGGATATTGGGGTACACGGTTTGGGCATTGGGTCATTTGATGGTTTTGATAAAAAAATTGAAGAGAAGAAAAACTAGAAGAAAGAAAAGCTAGGGCAAGAAGAAGAAAAAAAAAGAAGAAGAAGAGGAGTAGAAGGAGCTGAAATTTGGAGACTTAGGAGATGAATCAAGGAAGCTTAAGGGTGAATTCTCCACTTGAGGTAAGGATTCTATGTAAATTTAAGGCTTGTTTCTGTTGTGGTTTGAGAAATTGATGCATGAGTTAAGTTTTTAAGTTTTGGTTGAGGTTGCTGAAATTAGAAATCTAAGGATGGATTTTGGGTGTGATTGTGTTTTGATCTTGATACTAGTGTTTATGAGTTGTTAAATGGTTCATTTGAGGCTTTAAATTGATCTTGGGGTTTAGGTAATTGTTTGGGATGATTTGGAGGGGTATTGGGTCGGAGAAATGCAGAGGAAAAACCTAGAATTTCTGGGTTCGCGAAGGAGCGTCGCGGCCCTGTTCTTGGGCGCCGCGGCGCGAGGCTGTTTCCAGTCAGGGGAGGCTCTCTAACTTGCTGGGCGCTGCGGCCCTCTTGGGCAGGGTGCCGCAACCCTCTTGGGCAGCGCCGCGGCGCTAGGCCATTTTCAGGACACGAAATTTTGCAATTTTGAGCTTTTGCTCCGGGGGTTCGGGGGATGTTTTCAATGAATTGTTTTAGGAATTTAGGAGTCCCGAGAGTACGGGATTGGTCCCGGGAAGTGGTTTTGGGTTGGTTAGTATTAAAAGTGTTTTATGTGTGTTGTGACTAGGATTTCAGAGAGGCTCGTGCTAGAGGACCGTGCTCGTGACTTTGGTGCACTGTGAAGCTCGGGATACAGGTAAGAAAACTGTAGCACCCGTATGACAGGGCATGGACCCATAGTGTTAATGCAGGGCACGACCCTAAATTGTATTACATGATTATGGTATAGTTTTGATTGAATTGTTATATGTTTGAATGTTATTTGAATTATACAGTATGTGATTATAGTAGCGAGAACGGCGAAAGGCCGAGGACGGCAATGGGGCCGAGAACGGCAGCTGGGCCGGAAGTACACTTAGCACGTGAAGTGCTTGTAGTCAGGGTGGGACCCCAATGGATACATGTGATATCCTTACGGTGAGAACCGAGGCCCCAGGCTCTGGTAATGCCTCTGGGACGGCATGGCCGTGTTTGTTTAGTCTGATGGAACATTTGGTTATCTGTGGTTTATATGATATGTTAACTATATAATTCGCATATGTTATATATTGTATGAGTTTTCTTGCTGGGCTTCGGCTCATGGGTGCTCTGTGTTGCAGGTAAGGGCAAAGATTAAGTCAACCAGCCATGAGTACGGAGAGCGTGAAGTGACGCGTACATGTTTGGCCTGCCCAGCCGCTTTGGTTGGGGGTTTATTCGGGAAATGGCTGTAATAATCTGTGATTTTAATAATTAATCAACTGTAAACTTATTTTAAGTTGTAAATAGTTTTCAAACCTTATTTTGGGATCACAATTAATAGATACTTGAAGTTTTCAATAAAGTAAAGCATTTTCAAAAGATTACAGCCTTAACTTTTGCTTAGTCACACTTTTGTTTTAAAAACCTCGGTTAGCGAGTTAATTGCACAAAGTTTTGATTTAAAACTCACTTAGTAACGCCTCTAAGGAAGTAGAGCGTTACATATGTGGGGCAAAAGGCTCGAGCTCTTCATCCTTGTCCCTGCTACGCTCGTTATGTAAAAGCTTGAATGCTCTATCTAGTTGTTCAATCCTTTCTTGGACTGAATCCACTGGAGGTCTAGCCTGGACCTGAGGGGGCTGGTTATCGTTAATAAAAACTCCAGCTCCCTGTCTCAGTACAGGGTCATACACTGGCGGTTTGCGGGCGTTCAGATGGTCTCGCAAATCTGGGTTTGGGGGATTGTCTCGACCTCGATTGTGGTTTAAGTGTTCCCGTAGATCAGGGTGATTCCCTCGATTCCTCACTTCCGTATTGTAAATGATCATGGACCGAGTGTAATTCGAACTTTCACTTACACAGCTCGTAGCTCGGTTATTATGAGGTGGGTCCCCAGATGGCCTCCTTGTCCCAGCAATATGTGATCTTGACATTTGGCTTCTCGTAGGCTGAGGAACCCTACGATCTCGGATAGCTTCTCTTTCATTCCCTTGTCCATGCCTAGCTCGTCGATTTCCATCTCGAAGTGCAGGTCATGGAACCTCCTGGACTGGCGAGGGGTGCCTTATTGGCGATGGTGGGTGTTTTATGGGTGATGGTGGCTATCTCCCATTGTCGGGCCTAGATGGTCCCGAATTTTCCTGGTCAGGCTCCGGGTTGTTTTTCATAGCATCAGGATTCAGGTTTTGAGCCACTGAGGGGGCTTAGTTATTTCTCGTTCCTGTGTGTGCTTCTGCAGTCGGGTTGGTAGTACCCTCAACCCAGTTACTCCTTCGGGGCCTTGGTTGAACTTGCTGAGATGTTGGTGGCGGCACCTGTTCCGCCCTCCTGGCAGCCGTGCTCCCACGAGGACGTCCCCTAGGCCTCCGAGGAGGTGCCTGGGCGCCAGGAGCCTGTCTGGCTAACTCTTCATTGCGCTTTGTTGCTTCTGCCAACTGTTTGCGAAGTTGGTGATTTTCAAGTTCCACAATTGGAACATACCTTTCAGGATTGTAATACGTATCCTCGTCAGGCCTGGGGGCAGGCGACCCTCAAGAGTTGGATGAATCGCTCCTTTCTTCAGGATCCGGATCCACCATAGGCTGCTTTTCAGGCCGTCGTGGGTAATCTTCAGCATGAGGTAGCTGCTCCTGAGGTATATTGGGCATTGGTCGCTCACCCGTATTGGGGTTACTCGCAGCAGCCATTGATGATTTGAGAGGATTTATTGCTAAACAGGCTCACGTCTTGTTTAATAGCTCTCAATGAAAGCACCAAACTATTGACGCCGTTTTTCGTCAACTTAGAGAAGAAAAGCAATTAAACAAATATACCAGAGGAAATAAATAATATAAACATGATTTTCTACATGGTTCAGCAGTTAAAATCTGCCTAGTCCACGAGTTTATGTTATTAAATTCTTGGAACTCTCTGATAGCTGTTTTGGAAGCAATCGTACAAAGTTTTCCCAATATCAATTTCTCCTTCCTTTGCAAATGAATTGTCCCACTCTATTTATAGAGGGGTTTACCGAATCTCTTCCCACAGATTTCAGGGAGTTATTCTACAAATCAATTAAAACAATGCTATTAAATGCATTAGTTACTACATACGCGGTAATATCTCATGATATTTGGGATTTAATAACAAATTACATCAGGTCCCTTAAACATAGGGATTTTACAACAATAAACACGTTCACACACAGTTGACGAGCTTGGAAGCTAGATGCACATGCCTTCGAGACCGTTTACCTATTGCGAGCTTGTCACCTTGGTTCGCCTATGTTCCCAACAAGTGATGTTGACGAGACCATCCTCTTCGAGCTTACAATATTCGAGCTCGAATCGCTTGTCTGAGGGTAGGAAATAAATCAAGAAATTTATACAAGTGTTGAACCATTGCCATTGTGAGTTGCGAGCCTAACTTATAACTTCGGAACACCTCCGAGACTACATAGTTCCTGAGCTCAGTAATCCCGATGTTGTCACTTACTGCTTAGCGAGACTGTCTCTGACTTGCTGATCACATGACGACTGTGCTAGTCTCGAGCTTACACCTTACGAGCCTGAGTTTCGAGATCAAAATTCTCATTCTCGAAATTTGGGTTTAACAATAATATTATTTATTTATTTAAAATTTTTATGACAATAAAACAAATTTAATAAAAATAATTAATAAATTATATAAATAAAATTAAACAAACGTGCATTGCATGTTATTTGTATCTAGTATATTAAAAAATATCCGTTTTCTGTTAAAATATTGAAAATTTTGTTGAATCATTAACTAAAATGACTTAACTGACTTTTTTTTAAGGAACTTATTCGACATTTATATATATAACTAAATTACAAAAAATAAACAAAGTCAGACTACTGATTGCCAAAAAAAAAAACCAAGCATAACAATCTCTTATTTTTATTTTAACATATTCTAATTATAATCTTATTTAGGCCATTTGAGTCTAATCCAGTCATCACCATCTCTATGAATTAGGCTGCGCAACCCATAAATACATAATAAATTTTGAATTACATTCTCTTATTTTTATTTTAACATACACGAATACATAACAAATTATGAACAGTTAAAAAAAGGGGAAAAATCTAAATTTCTTCGTCTTTTTGTAGATGAATTTTTCTTTGTATTTTATGATTAAGATTACAAACAAATTTAAATTGAAAAGCAGTTACTAAATTACATTAATAAAATAAACTTGTCACTAAATTTATATGCCAATTTTAAACATAAATTTAGTATATCTCAGGGTAGTAGTGGCCTTTTTAATTAATTACTACTTATAGGTACATTACTACAAAAAAAAAGTCCTTGATGACAATTTTTTTTATTATAAAAAAACCCTAGATATTGAACTAGATGTCAAAGTTGGTGATGTTTTATCAGGGGTCGTGATGTCGAGCACTGCTTGTCATCTTTTCTTGTTAGGATATCGAGCTTGTAAACGAACAAAATATTGAAAGAATTTGTGAATGAATTTCCGTATATTGATTTTAATGAGAACATTACAATACAAAGAGTATAAATAGAGCTAAGCTACTCTATTAACAACTAAGCTAACTATTGTGCTAACTAATAACAACTATGTAACAAACGTAAATAATTATAGTTAACAAACAACAAACTAACTGAAAACCAAATCTTCTTAACAACCCTCGTCAAGCTCGGAGTTGAAAGATATTCAACTTTGAGTTTGTCTCTAAGTAGAGGAAATTTGGAACTAGAAATTGCCTTAGTGAAGCTATTTGCGATCTAATCAAAGCCATGGACATGTCTCACTTCTAATTCTTTATTAATAACCTTTTTTTTTACAAAGTATAAATCCAGTTCTATATGCTTTGTTCTAACATGTAAAACCGGGTTGACAACTAACATTATTGTACTCAGGTTGTCGCACTAAACAATTGGAGAACTTGATTGTGACACCCTTAGTTATTTTAGTAGAGATTTTTAAGTGAGTTTAGCAGTGATATTTGCAAGGCTTCGATATTCAGCTTCAGTTCAAGACCTTGAAATGATTTGTTGTTTCTTTGACTGCCAAGCTATAAGATTTGGACCAAGAAATATGCAGTAGCCACTTGTTGATTGTCTATCATCTAGGTCAGCGACCTAGCCAACATCACAAAATCCCATTATATCAAGAGTGTTAGACATATGAATGTGCAAGCCAAAATCTGCAGTACCCGATAAATATCTGTTGTGAAATATATGTATGCATGCAATCGTAAACAAGTAATAGAGTAATAAATAGAATATCATTCCCATGAGGATTGTTTACTAATTGCCAACTTACTTAGTTTTAATTCTATTTGATTAAACAAGATTTGATTTAGAAAATTAAATTAAAGAAACAAAAGAAATAAACAAACTAAAACAACTAGGAAAAAACGTGTATGAATAAAACCTAAGGAGTCTGACTTCATCGTAACAATTCTCTTTAATGTTTTTACTCTAGTTTTACAACTTCTTTTTCCTATGTTGATAATAGTTTTCTAATTTATTTTCTATTCTTTCTTAAGATATAGAAAGTGAACAGAATAAGTAAATTCCCTACATAGTTGTGACAATTTCAACCTATTAGGAGTCAATAAGAATATAAACTTTACACTACACAAATTATATAGGTATTCACATCCAATAAGAATCTATGATTCTCTAACTATAATATATTCAATTTTCACTTCTCATATCCCAAATCAAAATCATAAATCATGTAAATGGTGAGTAAGCACTCACGAGCATTAAACATAAAATAGAGAATTCAAACATAAATGCGAAGAAAAAAAATATAAAACTAAAATAAATAACATTAAATATTCATGTTTGACTACATCATAACCCTAGAATAAAAATTTAGTTCATAATCATAAAAGAAACCATAAACATATTAGATACCATAGAAAAGAATAGAAAGAGTCTCCTAAAATAATCTAAAGCATTCTTTTTAGAGTGTGTTTGGAAGTAACTGTGTGATTGCTAGGATAGTAATTACATATCCTAGTAATTACACTATATTTTAAAATACAAGGTGTATTTGGATGTTAAGTAGTAATTACTTATGAATTCTTATTATCATGTTTGGAAAAATAGCCAGTAATTACACTGAAAAATAATCTTATGTAATAAATATTATTTAAAATTGATTGTATTTAGTAATTACACCAAATTCTCATGGGGACCTATGAGAATTGGAAAGTGTAATTGAGACCCCTCAATTACCTCCAATTATGTGGTTACTATGTAGTTATATGATCAGACAAACACGCAAAATCAAGAAGTTACTTCGAATCACACCCAATTCCAATTACAGGGTGGCTTTCCAAACGCACCCTTATAGTAATAAGGTTATGAAAATAGTTTTTTTTAGATGTTTCCGCTTGTCACTTGATGATGCTCCAAAATATCTTCATTTAAATTTTAAATCACATATTTCTAGGATACATCCTCTTGTAGGTCAACTATCAGCTAGTAAACATCTGAATTTGGCTTTGCTTATTAGACATGAATTTGTAGTGATTTGACTAAGCTTTCCATCATCACAATGAACTACTAAATTGGATATGTGAGTAGGGAGATATGTGTTGGTGTTTTATGCCCTAATTAAAACTCAATTTCTTTGTAATCTCATTTATTATCAATAAAAGAATAGAAATAATTTTTTAACTTGGTCAATCACTTTGCTCACATGTTTTATTTTCATGATTATTTGTTTAATATAAACTTCTATTAAATCTCGAGCATATAGCTAATCGTATTTATAGTTACGCAATCACAGTGGAATATAAATATGAAAATATTTTAAAAAATAAGTTAGTCCTAAGATTAGTCAGTGCACAAGACTTACACTGACTTGCCAATCTATGATATGATCTACTTACACATCGCAGTGTTATGTTCTTTTAGAACATTAGCAAAGTAGATAATATCGAATGTAATTGTTATATCGGACTAGACCGATATTGACAGTTGATAGGATAAGTAAAGATACCGTTATTATCTATTATAGTCATATCATATAGTTGACCATAGGTCAATTAAATCTCAATTCTGAGTGGTTAGTATTCTAACTGAATGTATTATTTGAGTTCTTTGACTTGTTCATTACTAGCTTACCCTACGGACTAGCCCATACTTACATCTTGAGAACTTGATAGTATAATTGAGTGGGAGTGTTAATCATAGATATGAACATCTATAGCTTCTGATGAAGAAGTGAAACGATGGTTTCCTTTTATTTTGATTCAAGGTGCTAAATGATAGAGATCTCATTTCAGTAATTAAAATTAGTTTACTGAAATATCATTTACAAGGAACTAAGTGTTTTAAGGATAAAATACAATGAGGGGTAAAACGGTATTTTAGTCCCATCTCATTGTAGACCGTCTACAAAGGATTGAGTGACAATTATGGTTGTAACAATGAATAATTAATAACGTATTTATATTTTTACAGAGTGTTCTATGAATTCAAGAGTGCAATTCCGAGTCTTTAGTGGAGTCACGATGAATTAATAAATTAGCAAATTTATTTGTTAGATTTATGATAACTTATTGGGCTTGATTTCATAGGTCCATGGTCCCCGTTGTACCTTGGATAAAATCATTTGGATAGTCTCAATTAATTGATTTAATTATCAAAGTTGACCATGTCAATTTTTGTTAGTTTCACATAGTTATGTAATTTAGAGAAGAAAAGAGAAATTAAGGCATATTTATTAATTAAAATAAATTGGTATCTAAATAAGTTTAAATCAAGGTTCAAATTATAAATAATTAATTTGATAAAAGATTTGAATAATTATTTAATTAATTAATCAATAGAAAATAATACATGCCTTGATTTTAAGTCCAACGAACTTATAATTAAATGGGAAATTTCACGGGTCTAAAGTCCATGATAATTTCGACCTAGGGATGATATTATCTATTATTTTATTGATTTTTTATTTAAATTAAATGGCCTAATTGTAAAAAGAGTGCTAAGTGAGAGATGACAGACACAAGTTTCTGAGAAGATCAGAAGATCTAGTAGGTTTTAGATTCTCTCTACAAACATAAGTCCTTTTCTAACCCTCATTATTATTTTCTCTTCTTCTCTTTGTATCTATCTCATGTGTTGAGAATTGACCACCCTAGTCTAGGTGATTCGAATGATACTTTGGAAGCCTGTGAAGAAAATTGAAGAACGGTTTAGTTTCTTAGTAATACTCTACAACAGAAAGGATACAAGGGTTAGAGAAATTGAAGAAATGACTCTAGTCAGGTCCTCCTCATCTAGTAGGATTTCGTCAAGATCTTTGACTGGTCCTACCCCCCACGACGTCATCCCCAAAGTAAGGATCGATGTCGTTTCCCTCGCTTTGGGAAACTTGCTATAACAAAAAATCTTCGTTAAAAGGAGTCCCTGGCTCCAGTAGAATGTTTCTTTCAACGTCAACTTCCATGTTGGCAATCTCATCGGTTCCTTCACTCTTTTCACAGCAGGTTACTATCATGTTGTTTACGCATGGCCCTTTCTTTGCCTTGACCACTGACGCATTGTAGCATTCTCGTGCTTCCCTTTGGTTACCCTGTATGCATCCTTGCCCTGCGTTGGTGGGGAATTTCAAAGATAGATGCCAGATATATATTACTGTGTGTAATGCCATCAGGAGGGGTCTCCAGAGTACTACATTGTAAGTCAATGAGCAATCTACCACCAAGACTATGTCATCATAGTCTTAAGCCTGGGGGCATCCCCCATTGTGACCGGTAGTTTGATAGTTCCTACTGGTGTTAGGCATTCTTCTGTGAACCCATATATCACTTGGGAACACAGTGTCAGGTCCTTGACCATGAGCTTCATCTTCTTGAGGGATGATTTGTAGATGAAATCTACCGAGCTTCCTGTATCCACCAAGCATCTCTTCACTCGGGCATTGATGATTTGAATGGTAAGGACTAGAGGGTCATTGCGGGGGTACCTCACGTGTCTGGCGTCATCCTCTATAAAAGTGGGTGTTTCACTTTCATACTTTGGATTTTTTGGAGATCGCTCCTCAACCGCCATACACTGGGAAAACTCCCCTACCTCATGCCTGAGGGTCCTTGCATATCTCTCGCGAGCATTGTTACTTTTGCCTGCTATGTGGGGCCTTCCACATATGGTATCCACTGTGAAGTCTACAGTCGCCAGCTCTGGTGGTGGAATCCTCTGCCTTCAGAATTCTGGATTCCTGCTTGGGGTCTCGGTCTTGCCTCGGTACCTCGAGAGTTTTCCTGATCGAAGAAGAAACTCTATCTCATCCTTCAATTGTTTGCACTCGTTTGTGTCGTGCCCATAATCATTATGGAAACGACAAAACTTATTCTTGTCCTTCTTTCCTTCTGAACGCAAGGGTGGTGGCTTTCGTTATGGTACCTCCTGGTATGTTGCCAAGTAAATCTCAGCCCTCGATGTGGTCAGGATGGTATAATTGGTGAACCTAGGCTGGTAGGGTTGATGCTTAGCTTGTTTGTCGGCGGGTGCTGACTTAGCTTTCTTTTCTCCACCCTGCTCGGCCCCTGAGGTATTCCTCTTCTCACAGTTGCCCCCACTGCCACCCTGAGGGTTCGTGCCGTTTTTATCTGCCTTGACAGTGGTCGGATGGTTTATGCCTTTTTCTTCCTTCATGATAGCGTCATCTAGCTTCATGTATTTGCCGGCTCGATCCAGGAACTCTTGCAAGGTGTTGATAGGGTTCCTGTGTATACTATCCCACAAGGGACTACGATAAATTATTCATGCCGAGATGGCAACGAACTTCCCTTTATCTCTTACCGTGGCCGCTCGGTTTACCTCTCTCATGAATCTTTGAATGTAGTCTTTCAGGGATTCATCTTTCCCTTGCTTGATGTCACCTAACTGATTGGCATAAACTGGTTGAATCCACTCAGCACTAAAGACCTTGTAGAATTCCTTCCTAAACTACTCCTTGGAAGTGATGGATCCAGGTTTGAACTTCCAATACCATTCTTGAGCTGAGTCAGAGAGAGTGGTAGGGAATACCCTGGACCTATAATCATGCTCCACACTAAGTAATTCCATCTGATCTTCAAACTTCCCAATGTGCCATACCGAGTCCTCCTTCCCAGTGTATGTAGGAAGTTTTAGGGTCTTGTATTTCGATGAAGGTTGGGCAGCTTGGATCTTGGCACTGAAAGGACTCCCACTTCTATGAGCCAGCTCGATATCTAAAGGTTTCTTTGTTAGACCCTGAACAACCATAACAAGTGCATCTATTTGAGCCTGTACTGCTGGTGGGACCGCTGCTCCAGGTAGGGAGGATATCACTGGTACCCCCTCCTGTTGATGACCTCCCTCAAATCCTGACGTTGTGCATCTTTCCCCAGCCTATCGAACACAGTACTTGTGTTATTCATCGGTTCTTTTCCCTTGCGAGACTGAGGATGTAGGGGTGGTAGGGCTGCCTTGCCCCAGTCGGTGGGACCCTGCCCTCGAGCCTCTCCTTCTATATGACTTTGAGACTTTGAGCGCCCATTTCCATTCCTGTCACGCCTTTAAGATGTTTGACCCTCATCTCATGCGTTGTTTCATCGGTCCCCATAGGAGGGGTCCTTCGGGTTGGTAATACTCTTACTTCGAGATAGAGTGTTATTCTTCTTAGTCATGGAGGAGGCAGTCTTGGACTATGCCTCTTCATCCTGTCTCTGGGAAAGTAGTTATGAGAGTGTCCTTGGGGTCCTACTCCTCCCCTGGGACTCTCTGTTACTGTTGTCTCGCATTCCTGCTGCTTTGGCCTGAGCCTCCCTCACCGCCTGAGCAACAGCATCAGCGTTAGCTCGGGCTAACTGAGTAGCTGCCTCCAAGGCCACAGCGGCCTCCTGGTGCTTCCGGTCAGCCTTCTGCTCCCTCTGGATCATCCTTTGGACCTGCTCATCGATCTCCCATCGTTGTCATTCCATAGTCACCCTCTGAAGGGAAATTTCTGCAGCAAAGGCCTCCTGCCTCGCCATAAATTGTGCCATCTCCTCCTGGTGAGCATCCTGTGGTTTTTCTGCATTAGGTTGATCTCCTACCTCCACCTGAGGTTCGTTAACGGGATCTATGGGATCCTGGGTGGGGGGATCCCTGGGAGCAGTCTTCTTTGTCTGACTGGGTTTTGGAGGCATCATAAAAATGATGAAAATGTGTTTCTAGATTTCGTACTCTCAATGAAAGCACCAAAATGTTGACCTGTGAAATTGGCCAACGGTCGTATGTATAATATACGACACCTTTTGAAAAAAATAAATGAAATAAATGACAGAGTACGATTATCTTAAATAAACACACATGAATTTTATAGTGGTTCAGCCCTGTTCAGATGAACAGTAATAACCTAATCCACTTAGCTTTTAGTATTGAGTCACTCGATAATTACAAGTACAAACGGGTGAGTTCACTCGTCAGTAAGATTTTTCTCCCAAAATTCCAGAGAAAGAGAGTAAAAAAAAAGTCCCTTTAAATGAAGCCCTGGGTCCTTTATTTATAGTACCCAGGGGCTGTTACATGACCAGTCATACTGGGATCCTGGTTTGGCACACGATTATTAGGCAGTGGAGATACGTGTCCACCTCCCCATGGTCATGAGATTGTGGGTCTTCTCGTTGTTTCTTTAGATCGTGGTAGACAATGCACAATTGAAACTTCTGGGAAAATGTTAAGTCTCTATCGGTAAATGAGACTTAGGTGCTAGGCTCGATGACTAAAGCTTGGGTTCTGGACCTGTGACCTTCTGGGTGTTGGACTTGTTGATCCTTTGGGTGCTAGTCCTATTGATTTTTGGGGTGCTAGGCCTACTAATCTCAGTTTGAACGAGAGTGATTATTTCTAGTGAAGTGTACTTGGGGGTTTAGGCCGACCACCCCATGAAAGATAAGGTGGGTCGACCACCGAGGTGGCTCTTGGGCCTGCTTGGGCCGACCACCCTAGGGGTTGAGGTCAGGCCGACTGCCCCTAGTGGTCCTTAGGCAGATTGGGGCCGACTACCCTAGGGGTTGGGGTCAGGCCGACCACCCCTAGGGGTCCTTGTGCATGTTGGGGCCGACCACCCCAAGGTAGGGGGTCAGGCCAACCACTTCTAGGCCCTTGGGCCTGCTTAGGCCAACCACCCCTAGGGGTAGGGGTCAGGCTGACCACCCCTAGGGGGTTTAGGCTTGGTCGACTTTCCTAGGTCCTAGACCTATCTGTTTTTCCCATCGATCTTTTCTTAATAATTTGTCATTTTTCCCTGATTGGTGATGTCACTTGTCTCATTCTCATTCGCTACGTCCTCCTCGTATTTTTTAGGGATAACAACATTTCTGTTTGCACTATATGTGGTATTTTTGCAGTTGGTCTTAGATGCATATAGTGGCCCATATGTTTGCTTTATATATGGATTTTGCCGAATAAAATATTCATAAAATGATAGGTTTTATTTGGGCCCATTAGAAAATGTAAAGTTTAAATTCCTCTCTTGTGGGAGGTTCCACTTGCGAAGGCCCATTTTCTTTGCATGACTATAGTGGGCCTAATCAATTGATAACAATTAATAAAACAGATGTTTAAAATCTTGTCTCTTGGACCTTGTATGGAAGTGGGGGCCTTTGTAGTGGGAATGACATACTGAACCCAGCCCTCCTCCATGCAAGCCTTGCCTGAGTTGGACTTAATTGTATAAGTTTATTATAATAGTTAAACCTAAATATTGATTAGCAACAAATTAATTCTAATTTAATTGAATTTGTTTCAATGTGACACTTTAGAATTAATAGATAATTATCGAAAATAGATAAATAATAAAAATACTATTTTTAATTTTATAATGAGCTTATTTTAATAATTATATTCGATCTCCACTGTTGGTTTAACAAGGTCAATAGCTTAATGGGGTCTCGGGACGCTTTGATTTGTCCCCCTACGGAAGGTGTTCATTAGTTATTTTGACAAAGTTAGATTTTGAAAGATAGATAATTATAGGTCAAATTCTACTAGACTCACCCCTACGGTGACTACTAGGACTAAATCTATTGATTATCGAAACTGTAGGTCTAGCTCATAAAATAAGAGATTTTGTTTTCTTATTTTGATTGAATAGTAGGTTGTTAATAATGGTCTCCATTATTAAATAAGTTTACAACTTTATTTAATTACTGGTATTTTTTACTCTCGCCAACCGGGACAAGGATTTCATAGATTAGTTAAAAACCTAAAGAAATAGAGATATGATTGTTTTTGGTATTTTTTTTTTATCATATCTTACATATTTATGATATATGTTGTGCTATTTCTTGAAATTTTGTGAATAGGAGTTTTATTGAGCAAATGTGATTGATTTTTATTTTATTGATAATTTGTAATATCATTATGGCTGTGTCTACTCCCATCCTTTCTTAACTTTCTATGGAGAAACTCACTAGAGAAAACTTCCTTAAATGGAAGCAAAACATCAACATTGTGTTGATTGGTGACAACTCCAAGTTCGCCATGATTGAGGAATCCCCGGAAGTTCCAGCTGAAGGAGCTACAAAGTCTGTAAGGGATAAGTATGAGCGTTGGCAGGCGGCTAACAACAAGGCGCGATACTACATGTTGAATAGTATGGTCGATACTCTCAAGACAAAGATGGAGAATGTCGAGACGGCCTACGAAATCATGGATCAGCTCCAAGACATGTTTGGTGCCAAGTCAGCGCAGGCTCATTTTGAGGCCACCAAGAAATATGTCAATGCTTGGATGGCCCCTTCTCAACATGTCCGTGATCATCTAATCAAAATGACAAACTACTTTCATGAAGCTGAATTGCATGGAGCAACAATAGATGAGGAAACTCAAGTCGGCTTAATCCTTAATAGTCGCTCTCTAGCTTTCCTGCCGTTCACCACCAACTATGTGTTGAATAAACTCAATTATGGTCTAACGCAACTCATGAACGAGTTTTAGACTTTTGAGTCTATCATGGGTGGACCAAGTGAGGGAGGAGAAAAGAAGATAACTACTACTGCTGCTGCTAATCCAGCTAAGGCTGAAGCTAACCAAGATTCATCTTCGAAAGCTAGAAACAAGAGGAAAGGTGGAAAAAACATCAACCCCAAGCCTACAAAGGATGCAAAGACAAGTGCACAACCAAATGCACAGACGCCTAAGGGGAAGAACAAGAAAAACAAGAAAGGTAAAGGTAAGTGTTTTCACTACAAAGAGAAGGGGCATTGGAAAGAGGATTGTCCCAAGTTTCTACCAGCTAAAAACAAAGGTAATGATTATAGTTCATATATCTTAGAAACATGTGTTTTAGAGAATGATAAATCTGTTTGGATTGTTGATTCTGGATCTACTAACCATGTTTGTAACTCTTTACAGCTTTTTGAATCGTGGGAGGAAGTGGACGAAGGCGGCTTAAAGCTTAGAGTTGGGAACGAAGTATTCGTTTCGGTCCAAGCTAGAGGAAGAGCTCGTCTGAAGTTTTGAAATAAATTTTTAATTTTAAATGATGTATTTTTTATTCCGGATTTTAGTAGAAATCTAATTTCAGTTTCCATGTTTCAATTAGAACAGTTTGTTATGACTTTCATAAGTTCTAATATATCTATTTCTTTCAAAGGATCACAATTGTGTATTGCATGTTTGGAAAACAAGCTTTATATTCGTGACCTAACGAACCCCTCGCTCTTAACAATGATTTATTCAAAGTAGCTAAGCCTAGGACCAATAAACTTCAAAAGACCGAAAACGCAACATGACATATTTACGACATTTGAGTCTAGGTCACATTGGCTATGATAGAATTCAAGGACTTACAAAGGACAAGCCTTTAAGTGAACTTGCCTTAGGTGAATTACCTCTCTGTGAATCTTGTCTAGAAGGCCAATTAACCAAACGTCCATTCTCTACACAGGGTGATAGGGCCAAAGAACCACTTGGACTTGTGCATTCAGATGTTTGTGGACCTTTAAATGTACAAGTCAGGGGTGGTTTTGAGTATTTCGTCCCTTTCATTGACGATTACTCTAGATACGCACGCCTTTACTTAATGCATAGGAAATCGGAAACATTTTCAATGTTTCAGGAATTCTTAGCTATGGCTCATAACCAATTAGGTAAAACGTTAAAGATCCTGCGATCTGATAGGGGTGGTGAATATTTGGATATGCAGTTCCAAGATCATTTAACTGAACTTGGAATTTTATTACAACTTACTGCCCTCGGTACTCCGCAACAAAATGGAGTAGCGGAACGCCGGAACATAACTTTATTGGAAATGGTTAGATGCATGCTTAGTTACTCAACTCTACCAACTTTATTCTGGGGACATGCAATTGAAACCGCAAACGACATTCTCAATGTCGTGCCATCCAAATTAATCCCTAAAACACCTTTAGAACGTTGGAATGGTCGTGAACCTAGTTTACACCATTATAGAATTTGGGGGTGTCCCACCCATGTCCTGGGGAAAAAGGAGGGAAACCTAGAACTGCGAACTAAAGTTTTCATGTTTGTTGGCTATCCTAAAAGTACTCGGGGCCGAATTTTCTATAGTCATTCAGAAAAGAAAGTGTTTGCTTCTACGAATGCTACTTTTCTGGAAAATGACTATGTCCAAAACTTCAAACCACGCGACAAAGTAGTTTTAGAGGAGATGGTTAAATAATTGACTCCAACCAATGTTCCATCGTCATCAATGCGAGTTGATGATGAAATTCCCACTCTTCATATCCAACCGGCGAAAGTCAATTTAAATGAAGAAAGACCATTGTTCCTGAGCAAATAGTCACAAAGCCTCGTCGTAGTGGGAGGGTTTCTAGGAACCTAGTTTGCTATGGTGTGGATGGTGAAACCAATATGGTTGTTGGTGAAACTAGTGATGATGATCCGTTGTCTTTGAAACAGGAAATGACTAGCCCTGAAAAGGAACTATGGTTCCAAGCCATGAAACAAGAAATGGAGTCCATGTACTCAAATTCCGTATGGGCTCTTGTGGAAGCACCTAGTGACTTTAGGGCCATTGGGTGCAAGTGGATCTACAAGAAGAAACGAGGTGTTGATGGAAATATCGAAACTTATAAAGCTCGATTAGTGACAAAGTGTTATACCCAAAGAGAAGGTGTGGACTATGAGGAAACTTTTAGTCCGGTAGCCATGCTCAAGTCCATTTGCATCCTCCTATCCATAGCAACCGCTCTTGACTATGAGATCTGGCAAATGGATGTCAAGACAACTTTTCTTAATGGAAAGCATGACGAAGTCATTTATATGGATCAGTCAGAAGGATTTAAAGTAGCTAGACAAGAAGGAAAAGTTTTCAAGTTGAATAGGTTCATCTATGGACTTAAGCAAGCTTCTCATTCTTGGAATCTTAGGTTTGATACAAAATATTGATGAGCCTTGGGTTTACCAACTGAAGGCAAATCAAATAGTGGTATTCCTAGTTCTTTATGTAGATGATATCTTACTCATTGGAAACAATGTTAAGAAATTGGTTGAGCACTCAATTCTAGATGAAGGATTTGGGTGAAGCAAGTTATGTTCTAAGTATCTAGATTATCAAGGATAGAAAGAATTGACTCTTAGCTCTATCTCAAGCAGCTTACATTGATAAAGTGCTTGAACGTTTCTCAATGACAAATTCCAAGAAAGGAAGTTTACCGTCCCGCAATGGAATTCATCTTTCAAAGAAGCAGTCTCCCCAGGCTCTTGAAGAGGAAGATGTGATGAGAAAAGTTCCTTACGCATCTGCAGTTGGAAGTCTGATGTATGCTATGTTGTGTACTACCAGATATCTGCTATGCAGTGGGAGTAGTGAGCAGATATCAGTCAAACCCAAGACCGGAACATTGGATAGTAGTTAAGCATATCTTTAAGTATTTATGGAAGACTAGGGATTATAAGCTAGTCTACAAGGGTGGTCTTTTGAACCCTGTAGGCTACATTGATTTAGATTTTCAGACTGATGCCGATGACATGAAGTCTACTTCTGGAATGGTGTTTACTCTTGGGGGTGGAGTTGTGATATGGAGAAGCATAAAGCAGTCTGCGATCTCAGATTCCACCATGGAGGTTGAATACATAGTTGCATCAGAAGCAGCTAAGGAAACAGTCTAGCTAAAGAAGTTCTATTCAGATCTTGGTGTTATTCCATAAATGGATAAACCGCTTGTATTATTTTGTGACAACACATGAGCGATAGCCAACTCGAAATAACCTCGAAGCCACAAAATGAGTAAGCATATAGAAAGGAAGTATCACATTATTCGAGAATATGTGGCCTGGGGAGATGTGAAGGCTATGAAGATTGCATCTGAAGACAATCTTGCAGATCTGTTTATGAAGACACTGCCAGAAGCTACATTTGATAAACATATCAAAGAAATGGGATTAGTAGAATTAAGGCATTAGTTTCAATTAGTGCAAGTGGGAGTTTGTTGGTATTTTTTGCCCTAATTAAAATCCAATTTCTTTGTAATCTCATTTATTATCAATAAAAGAATAGAAATTAATTTTTTTGACTTTGTCGATCACTTTGCTCACTTGTTTTATTTTCATGATTATTTGTTTAATATAAACTTCTATTAAATCCTGAGCATATAGCTAATCATATTTATAGTGACATAATCATAGTGGAATATAAATATGATCATATGTTCAAAAATAAGTTAGTCCTAAGATTAGTTAGTGCACAAGATTTACACTAACTTGCCAATCTACGATATGATCTATTTACATGTTCTTTCCAGAACATTAGCAAAGTAGATAAGATTGGATGTATTTGTTACATCAGATTGGACCGATATTGACAATTGATTGGGTAAGTAAACATACTGTTATTATCTATTATAGTCATATCATATAGTTGACCATAGGTCAATTCAATCTCAATTCTGAGTGGTTTGTATTCTAATTTGAGTTCTTTGACTTGTTCGTTACCAGCTTACCCTACGGACTAGCCCATACTTACATCTTGGGAACTTGATAGTATAATTGAGTGGGAGTGTTAACCATAGATATGAACATCTATAGCTTCTGATGAAGAAGTGAAACGATGGTTTCCTTTTAGCTTGGTTCAAGGTGCTAAATGATAGAGATCTCATTTCAGTAATTAATATTAGTTTACTGAAATATTATTTACAAGGAACTAAGAGTTTTAAGGATAAAATATAAAGAGGGGTAAAACGTTATTTTAGTCCCATCTCATTGTAAACCATCTAGAGAGGATTGAGTGACAATTATGGTTGTAACAATGGATAATTAATAACGTATCTATATTTGTTATAGAGCGTTCTATGAATTCAAGAGTGCAATTCCGAGTCTTTAGTGGAGTCACGAGGAATTACTAAGTTAGTAAATTTATTTGTTAGATTTATGATAACTTATTGGAGCTTGATTTCATTGGCCCATGGTCCCCACTGTACATTGGATAAAATCATCTAGATAGTCTCAATTAGTTGATTTAATTATCAATTAGAATTATCAAAGTTGACTAGGTCAATTTTGGATAGTTTCACAGAGTATGTAATTTAGAGAAGAAAAGAGAAATTAGGGAAAATTATTAATTAAGATAAATTGGTATCTAAATTAATAAATAAGTTAATTCAATGTTCAAATTATAAATAATTATTTTGATAAAGGATTTGAATAATTATTTAATTAATTAGTCAATATAAAATAATACAAGCCTTGATTTTAAGTCCAACTGGCTTATAATTAAATGTGAAATTTCATGAGCCTAAAGCCCATGATAATTTCGACCTAGGGCTAATATTATCTATTATTTTATTAATTTTTAATTAAATTAAATGGCCTAATTGAGTCTATAAAAGGACTGCTAAGTGAGAGATGATAGACACAAGTTTATGAGAAGATTAGAAGATCTAGTAGGTTTTAGATTCTCTCTTCAAACATAAGTCCTTTTCTAAGTCTCATTATTCTTTTCTTTTCCTCTCTCTGTATCTATCTCATGTGTTGAGAATTGCCCACCCTAGTCTAGGTGATTCTAAGGATACTTTTGAAGGTCGTGAAGAAAATTGAAGAACAGTTTAGTTTCTTGGTAATACTCTGCAACAGAAATGAGACAAGGGTTAGAGAAACTGAATGAATGACTCTATCATTCCGATGCGTATAATGTAAGTGTTCTTATCATTATTTCTATTTGAATTCAATTTTAGAAACATGCTTTAGGTTTTCATATTATTTTGTTTAATATAAGATCTACATGAAAATAAATAAGATCATGTATAAGTTTTCCTAACAATATGATCAAAATACCATAACTATCAGATTTAAGATATCTAAGATTATTTCTAACAAATTAAGTTTGAATTCTCCTTAATATTATCCAAACAATTCAAATAAACATCTTCTATTCTTTTCCTCTTGATTAAAGGTAATATTTTAAATACATTTTAAAATATTTATCAAATAATTATGTAGCATATAGCAACCTAAAAAATACCACAACCACGCATAAAACGAACTAAATAATTAAATATATATATTTATATAAAATAAAACATTAAAAACTAACCCTAAAATATTTCAAGTCACACACTTTGTTAACACAGTGAGATATTTTAGTTCTAGTGGTTGTCAAATATTGGAGAGCACCGACAATAGACTTGTAATACTGAGGGCTTTCATCTGGATCACTACCAAATGTAGAAAGTCGCAAGCCACCATTTCATTGCAGTGGTTTGTGGTTTAGTGAATTGCATCTTAGCTAGACCAAGTAAGTCTTTAAGGTACTTTGACTGAGACAAAAGAACACATTCAGTTGTGTAAGTAACCTCTATGCCAAGGAAAAAATTAACTTCACTAAGATCCCTTAAAGTGAAAATTTGATTGAGATTTGAGGTGAGAGTTGAAATGATATTGGTACAACTACTAGTAATTAAAATGTCATCCATATAGACTAGGATAATAGTAATGTGAGTTGTGGTGTGACTTAGAAACATAGAGTGGTCTGCCCGAGATGAAACAAAACCAAAGGATACCAATACAACTAGAAGTTTGTCAAACCAAGCTCGCGGTGCTTGTTTAAGGCCATATAAATCTTTATGTAGCTTGCAAACAGCAGTTGGATGAGCTTTGTCTTCAAACTACGATTGTTGAAGCATGTACACTTCTTCACTCAAATCACCATTTAAAAATGCATTGTTAACGTCTAGTTGATGAACATGTCAACCTTGAGAGAAAGCTAAAGTAAGAGCCACTCTTATGGTTATAGGTTTTACAACTAGGTTGAATGTTTCCAAAAAATTAAAGAGTGCATGTTGATGGAATTCTTTTGCTACAAAGCGTGCTTTGTACTTGTTCATTGTCCCATCTGTATTTTCTTTTTATTTTGAACACCCATTTTCAAATTATGGGTTGCCTCCCTTCATAATGAGAAACAAGTGACCAATTATGGTTTTTTTGTAAAGCTTGAAGTTCATAAATCATTACTGTTTTCCACTTGCTATCTTATAATGCTTCAACAACTGAGTTTGGTACAAGAGCAGCCATGAACACCTTTGGTTTGTGAATACCACTTTTTGGTGGTCTTGTTTGCATGCAATGTGTGTTGGGAGTTGTTGTAATAGGAGCTGAAACAGAGGTCGATGTATTGGTTGTAGTAGAAGAAAGAACAACTTTGGTAGTGGTCAATGGTACACCTGCACACAGTCAGAAACTTCAACAAAATTGAGATTAGGATTAGAAGCTATTAATAAAGAATTAAGATCAGATATGTAAGCTTGTTGGTCAGATGTGATAATAGAAGAGTGAGAAGAAGATTAATGATGCAAACTAGGCTGACTGGAAGAAGAGGCAGTGGAGAGAGGATAAGTTGAGGTAGAATGATTGAGTAAAAGAGGAGAAGATGATGGTAGAATTATTGGAGGAGAAGATAAAACTCTTGAAGAGGAAAATTTTATTTGGAAAGGGAAAGAGTGTTCATCAAAGATGACATATCTTGAATGGTATATACAACCATCTGCACTTGGGCATTTATAGCCTTAATGAGCTAAACTGTAGCCAATGAAGGTACATTTTTGTGACCTGACTTCAAGCTTGTGTTGGTTGTATAGCCTTAGATTAGGATTACATGTGCACCCAAAAACTCTAAGTGTGGAATAAGTGGGAACTCTATGAAAAAGGGTCTGAAAAGGTGATATGTTGTGAAGTTTTGGTGCGGTTAATCAGTTGATGAGGTACACAGGCCTTATCCCAAAATTTTAATGGCATATGAGCATGAGCTAAAAGGGATAGTCTACTTTCTACAATATGTCTATGCTTTCTCTCTACAACCTCATTTTGCTTATGAGTACGAGGACAAGAATACTTATGAACAATGCCATTTTGTGGAAAATATTGATCAAAGGCTTTGAATTCTCGTCCAATGTCACTTTGTAATAATTTTATGGGTATGAAAAATTGTAATTCTACTTGTTTTTTAAAGATTTAGAAAGTGGGTAAGGCTTCAGATTTATTGC
This sequence comes from Humulus lupulus, assembly GCF_963169125.1. Taxonomy (NCBI): domain Eukaryota; kingdom Viridiplantae; phylum Streptophyta; class Magnoliopsida; order Rosales; family Cannabaceae; genus Humulus; species Humulus lupulus. The sequence goes on along the minus strand of NC_084794.1, from coordinate 73,899,705 downwards.
GTAACAAGTATATAAATGTATATTTGCTAAAAGCATCAACAAAACTTATGTAATAAGAATAACCACTAGATGAAACATTGGGGGAAAGTCCCCAAAGGTTAATGTGAATGAGTTCAAGTGGTTTTGTGTAAATTGTTTCAGAATTAGGATATGGTAGTTTGTGAGCTTTGTCAGACAACAAGCATGACATAATTTAGAAAAAGTTTATTATGTGGCTAAATGTTACATTGTTTATTATGTAGCTAAATGTTACATTGTTTAAGTACTGATCTTATCGTATGAGCATATGGGTGGGCTAACCTGCCATGCCACAAAGAAAAAACAGAAGATACATTTTGGAAGTTATTTTGAGTAGATGAAAGAAAAGTAGTAGGACTTTGTGAGATTGAATGTGTCTTGACAGCACCAGAAGTTAAGCAGAACTAAGATTGATCAAAAGGCTTGATGTGTAATGAGAATGGTAGAAGGTTGATTTATGAATTGTTAAAGACACAGAGCCCTTTCTCATGTTTTCCAATAAGAATAGTCCTCTTGGACACTTGATCCTTAACAAAACAGCAGTTGGCATAAAATTCAAATAAACATTGTTATCCTCTACAAATTGAGGCACACTTATTAGATTTTTGGTTATGGTTGGAACATGTAAGAGGTTATGTAGATTAAAAGTTTTAGAATGTAAATGAGAAAAAAAGAAAGAAAGATTGACCAATGTGTTTAATATCCAAACCTGAGCCATTATCATTATCAATAAGGATATGATTCTGCCCTGAAATTATGAGCAATTCATGAAATTTTGTGGGTCAAGAATGAGGTGATTGTTGCATCTGAGTTTGGGTACCAATTAGAATAAGAAACAATGTTTGATGTGGCCACCAATGCTTGCACTAGACCTGCAAAATTGACACTTGAACCAATAAACATATTTATATATGTGGAAAGATTTGTCGAAGCGGTAGAAGCATTGAAGCACAACATGTACTAGTTTTTGGCAAGGCTAACAAAGAGGTTTTCTTTGCCAACCATAATTTTTCCATAGACCTCCACGATTTCCATATCCATGAGAACCTCCTCTGTTTGAATAACCACCTATGTGATTAGCATCATCCCTTGGAGCATATCTACCACATGGTTGTTGAGGATGGCTGAAAGATTGTGAACCACCACCATAATGTTGAGGGTTGGGATAGTGAGGTTGATAATGTCTTATGAAGCCAATGGGAAACTTTCCATAGTCACCTCCATAGCGGCCTCATTGATTACCACCATTTTGGGCAGCAAGATTGGCCTCGTCAACCACAAAATCCATCTTAGTGTTGTTTTTGTCATTTCAAGCTTCTTAAGCCATTAGTAAAGCTTCAATTTCTGCAACTGTTTATTCCTCATTCGAGTGTTGATAGAGGTGATAAACACTTCAAGATCTTTGCCCAAATCATTAAAAATTGCTTCAATATGATCATATGAGGTAACCTTATGAACAATAGAATTGAGCATATCAACAATATTTTTTATTTTGAGCATGTTGGGGGAGAGTGAGATTACACCACCACAATATTTAGAATCTACACGTGATAATGCTTGGTAGAGACCAAAGAAAGATTGAGAAAGGTGACGCAAACCCTTGTTGTAGAACAATCTTCTCCAACCTTGATGAACCTTCAAAACCCTTGTTGAATCCACCACTTTGAACTTCTTCTTCTTCAATTCAAAAACACAACCAAAGGCTTATACACGATTTATATCACTGTCCTAATTCTCTATTTCCTAGCCACCATTGAAGCTTGAAGCCTTTTCTAAGAGGAAATGAGAATTGAGATTGAACAAGCCTTAAACTCACAAAGTCAAGCACTTTCTTTATATGTTTCTTGGAGAAAATTTCACATTCTTGAAAGCTAGAGATGTAACGTCCTGCATTTTCGGGTACCTTTAAACGACTCGAGTCGGGATTTTTCCCCCGGGTTAAGAATATTATTTTAAATAATATTATATTTTGTTTGTAAGTATTCCATGAGTTATTGCTAGCCAAAAAATGAATTTTGTGATTTTAAAAGTCAAGATAAGACTTTCGGTCCTGGACCGACACAAAAACCCTGATCGGGTAAAAATCTCGGAAAATAAAACGAAAAATCATGGCAATTATATTTTGGGCATAAAATACATTCATAAAAGTTAAGGTTTGGTCAAAAATAATAAACCTAAAAGAAAATGGAAATTTTAGGGCATTTTGTGTTAAATGCCTAATTTTGCCGAAATGGGGAATTTTATTCCATGAATGGACCTTAGGTTAAATTTTATTATGTGATTAATTAAATTAAATGTGAGAGACATTTAATTTAATTAATTAATGTTAAGTTTGGTGATTAAAACTTAATAAGAGAGAAAAAAGGTGTCAAAAGTCAATTTGGACTTTTCTTCTTATAAACCTTTATAAAAAATAAAAAAAAAATTAATGGTCACATATATGGAAAAGGGTGGCTGGCCATGTGCTATTTTAGAGTGGTGTGAACCCAATTTTATAAAATTCAAATCCAATTTAATTAAGAAGTCAAGTGGGCAAGTGGGTAGAAAAGCACTCAAGTGTTTTGTGATATTTTGAAGAGTTGTGTGAGCCATTCTAACCCCCAAATCCGACCACTCTCCCTCCCTCATTCACTCTCATCTGATTTTTGAAGACTCTCTCAAGTGTTCTCTCCATTTTGAACCCCAAGAACACCAAAGAAACTTGGAAGCTAAGTCTTGGTCTAGGAAGGGTTTTCCCTAAGGTAAAGTTTCATTAATCTAGACTTTTGTCAAGTTTTAATCATAGAGTTTCAAATAGCTAATTACCTATGTTGTTGGAGGAAGTTGGTTAGGGTTTTTGAAAGGTTTTGAAGGAGTCAAAGCTTATAGGAAGGTCCAAACCTTAAGCAAGAACACCAAAGAGGTAAAAAGTTTACTTTTGATGATTTTGTTGTAGGGTTTTTAGTTTTAAGCATTATTTTGTATATCTAATGCTTAGAGTTTCTTGTTGATGATGTAATAAGGTTATGGTAGTTGTTTAATAATTTTTATGATGCATGTGTATTGATTTTTGAAAATGGGAACCAAAACCCCCAAGGGTTTTGTAGGATACCCTAAAACAAAACATGTTTTGAGCTGTGACTTCCAAGGGGTCAAGCAGCCACTGTATATTGTTTTTGTAAAATTTAATTGTACTGTGATGTTGTTGAGATTGAGTACATAAAATTGAGCTTTTGAAACACTAAAAAATGTTTAGAAATGAGTAAGTTATGCTATTTCAAAGATTAGGTAAAAAACTGTTTTTTCGTATTCTTATTTTCGGAACCAAGTTTGGACAGCCACTGTATAGGGCAAATGAACCCAGTTTTTTCTAAAATTTTGTGGACATATTTCTGGCATAACCTATTAGTCCACTGTAAAATTTGGTAAGAAAATATTAAACGGTTTGAAAGTTATTAACTGTCAAAGTTTGGAAAAAATAAGGACTTGAAAATAAAGTCATTTTTACCTCATTGTTGGAAAATGATTTCACCAATCAAAAATGCTCATTTTGACCTAAGATTTTACAAAGACCTAAATGGCATAACAAAAATGGAATTGGGAAATTTTGGTAACAATTGGGTAAGTAAATTTCAAGTTATGAACTAACGAAGTATGTAGTTAAAAATGTGAAAAATAAGTTTTTCACACTTAGTGTAAAAATGAGATTTTGGAACATAAGGTAAAAAGTAAAATTTTGCTTATTTCAAGATATAAAATGGTAAGTCTTGAAATCATATTTTCACTAAAATTTACCCTTTGAGTTTAAATGAATTATTTTTATTAAAGAGTTTTTATTCTTTCTAAAAATAAGAGATTTAATTTATTAATAGTTAATAAATTAAAGGAGGGTTTAAAACCCTATATTTTGAGAAAATAATTAAATAAATTATTTTCCTAGTAAGTAAAATTGATTAATTGCTTTTGGAAAATTAATTAGTCAAGATGAGAAATTTATAACGGTTTTCCTAATTAAGACAAATTAGGCAATTTTCTTAAAACGGTTTTTAGATATTAAAACCTTAAGAAAAATAAAAGGAAAATTTAAAGAGTTTATTTTCTTTAAAAATAATTAAGGAATTTATTTGTATTTTCTGGATATAATACCGGCTAAAATCTTACATATTTTAACTGACTAGTCGAAAGTGCGGGTTAATAGCGATACCTTGAAAGAATAAGATTTTTAGCGGATTGTGGGAAATACCATTGTGATACCCGAGCCTAGGTATCGAGACCTTAGGATAGGTCTCCCCGAGACTTAGGGTTTAGTCTCGAATATTTTGTATAACTTTCCTTAATAGGTTTAAAACCAAATAAGGATTGTAAATCCTTACAAATGACTTTTATTAAAATGACAAAACTGCCCAAAATAATAATAATGAATTATTAGTGCCATAATTAATCCGAGTATACTGTATGGATAACTACAGTATTGGCTAAGCGTAACTGGACTGAACGTTGGAGGGTGAAAACCTGCTGAGCGCTAAGGACTCCAAGTAAGTCAACTTATATTGTATGGCTGCAACATGAAATGATTATTGTCTTGTATGTTAGTATAGGGATACATGCACATATGTAGGCTGTCATAGAAAGTTGCTTAGAGACGTTAGTCTAGTGAGTGCTGATTTAGAAAATATGAACGGTAGAAGTCCGTCATATCCTAGACGGTTGATCCCCGTCACACTGCTTGATTTTATTTATGTCCGGTTCATTACCGCGACGAGTGGCCATGAGATGAGGATAAGCTGGTTAAACCTAGGGGCGCCAAGATAAATGGGACCTAGGGGCCCTCATGCTTACTTAATCATTGGACGGTTAGAATCCGAGCAAGTGCTCTGATAAGTTATTCCCGGATAGCAGCCGTGAATATTGGCCATTCCGTGAGAGTGCCTAGAAATACTAGGGGTTGCCAAGATTGAGTGAGGTTGAACACCCTAGGGGCAGCTGCTCACCAGCACCACTGATTAACATAGAAGTCTCCGTAAAACCGTGTAAATTGGATTACACTCTTGGATAGATCGCGATGCCCTAGGTAACACGATAGTTACCATTGTTGAGGATATTTATTGGCTAGATCTTAGTGTGGAGACTCAGTTCTCTTTTACAGATTAGCAATTATGTTGGAGGGCAAGTTACGCCTGAATTGTTGGAAATTATCGAGCGTTGGTCTCGAATTATATGGTGGTATAATATATCTGCTTGCTCTGGGATTTTCTGAGTGTAGGGATATAATTGTTGATAAGATATAGTTGTGATATAATATATCTGCTTGTTCTGGGATTTTTCTGAGTGCAGGGATATAATTGTTGATAAGATATAGTTGAGATATAATATATCTGCTTGCTCTGGGATTTTCTGAGTGTAGGGATATAATTGTTGATAAGATATAGTTGTGATATAATATATCTGCTTGCTCTGGGATTTTCTGAGTGCAGGGATATAATTGTTGGTAAGATATAGTTGTGATATAATATATCTGCTTGTTCTGGGATTTTCTGAGTGCAGGATTTTTATCTAGTTACGAATTAATTTATCATTGGTTATCAGGCATGACCATAAGTTTGCCAGGACGCTTTAGCGTTCTTGAAATTGATTGTTTAGGGTCCGGATGGGTCCGGAACCCTAATTCTCTACATGCTTTTTTTGAAAGTTGATCTTACTAAGCGTTTTCGCTTACCTAGTTGTTTCATGTTGTAGGTCAGTGCAAGGGCAAGGCAGAGCAGTGAGCGCTGGAGTCTTCCTTGCAAATGTACATGTGGACCGACCTTTTGGGAAGCCTTTTTATTTTTGGAAATGTTGTGTAATTTTCCTAAACTAGGCTCACTCTAATCTTTATAAAACATGTTTGTAATTAAATGTTAAGTATGGCCATACGACTTTTTAAAAAGTTTTTTTTTCTATGGGTTTTTGAGACATTTTGTTAAATGAAAACATTTATATTTCCGCATTATCGAGTCTTGAAAATCCGGGTCGTTACAAGAGAGAGAAGGGGTTAGAGAGAGATTTTTGAGATAGTGATTATTTCTTTCAAAACTCTATGAGGATGCTTTTATAGTGTAGGCACTATCATTAGGTCTAACCAATAGGATAAGAGATAATTAACATGTCATTCAGAGCTTATTTTACATATTTGTACAAACACGACATGCGATACGTCGCCTCCATGTAGGCAATGTATCACCTGCCAGGCGATATGTCGCCTACTAGTAGGTGATGTATCATCTGCTAGGGCTTTTGAACCCCTTCGAGTTTAGGCCATGTAACACCACTTGGGAAGAAATGCATCGCAACTCCCTCTGAATTTTGACCATTCCAATGGTCCTAAAATTACTTCAAATGCTACAAAACTTTTTGGGGTTCCTGAAATACCTCCATGTATCACTTTGGACCCAAAAACACATTTTTAAAGTGCCTACAATTGAAACTAAAATTTCACATCTACACTATGAAATTCACTAAGTGTTTTATACCTAGCTCATATAACATCATGTATCCTTTGTATTTAACCAATTATAACATTCCCCTTTGGTTAAATACAAGCCTTAACCTCTATCTCAAATAGTTTGGTGCATAAAGTAAAGTGTCTTTCGACTTGAACTTTACCTTAGTGAAAATACCATAAAGTCTTATTGAAATCATTGGTAGCTTAAAAGCTTGAACCAAGTATTCCTTATTATAAAACGGTGATACCTCACACACCTCCACTTGATCTTTTCCCCCCCACTTTCTCCCTTAGCACTCACATGGTCATGTGCTCATGTCTTTGTGAACTTTCTAGGGAGAAACTCCAACTACCATGAGAGGCGGCACCACCTTTAAGTTCACATAGGTGAAGTTCTTACAACATCTTTGCTACATTTAGAGATACTTGTTGCACTCAACAGAACTTCATTAAAATCACTTGGCTTAACCTTTACTTCGTAGCAACCAACACTTACCATCTTGGATGGAACCCACCATAAGTTTTAGTGTTGAAACCATTCACTTCAATGACTTGTTCTTGCCCATTGAACTCTTTCCCTTGATGTATACAAGTTTGGAGTTGGGTTTCCATCATCGGTGAATCTTTTATTCTTGGAGTTTCAGTCCCATCCATTTTGAAGTGGAACTTCCTAACATCTTCGCAAGAGGTTTTGTAAATGGATCAACTGAGTTCTCACTTGTCTTAACATATGAGATCGATATGATTCCATCTTGAATAAAATCTCTCATATACTCATGTCTTAGACTTATATGTCTAGTCTTCTCATTAAATATGCTGTTATAGACTCTAGCTATTGTGGCATGACTATAACAATGTATCGAGATGGTCGATACAATTTCTGCAGAATTTGGATATCCACCATTATATCCTTTAGTCATTTGGCCTCTTTTTCAGTTGCCGCTAAAGCTATAAAATTATCCTCCAAGTTTGAGTGAAATATATGTTTGTTTCCTTGGGCCCCAGAAATTACTCCTCCTTTGAGTATAACACCCAACCGATGTTGAAGAGATTATCTCCTACACTCGATATCCAACTTGCATTGGAATATCCCTAAAGTATCTTAGGAAACTTTGAATGTTGGAGGCTTAGCTTCCTGGTCCTCTCAGGTTACCCTAGAGCTCTCTCAATTGACTTCTAATGTTCAATACTTGGATTACTAGTAAACCTTCTTAGTTTACTAACCTCATATGCAATATTCGCTCTTGTACAATGAGAGGTGTACATTAGACTTCCTAATGAACTTGCATCCTCAAGTTGAGCCACCGCTCTACCATTATTCTTTTCAAGTTTTATGCTTAAATCAAATGGTGTATTCGCCTCTTTGATTTTGAGATTACTAAACTTGTCAAGCACTTTCTCAACAAAGTGAGCTTGACTTAAGGTATAACCCTCACTATTTCTTCTCACTTTTATATCAAAAAGTATCAACCTCTTCAATGTCCTTTATCTAGAAAGTTGAAGACAAAAACCTCTTCATTCTTATTATGACTTTCATCTCATTACTCAAAACCAACAATCATCAATATATTGACACACCAAGATGACATAGCCATCACAAGTCTTAGAGTATAAGCCTGTGTCCACATTATTGTGTCTAACCCCATCCGAAACAATAGCTTTATCAAACTTCTCATGTTATTGTTTATTTGCATGTTTTAAACCATAAAATGATTTAACAAGCCTACACACTTTAGTTCATTTATCCTTACAACAAAACCCTCTAGTTGTTCCACATAGATCTCCTCATCGAGATCTTCATTTAGGAATGCTGTTTGACATCCATTTAATGAACATAAAGGTTATATATTGATGATAAGGAAAATATAACTCTTATTGTGGTTGTCCTGGAAACCGATGCATATATGTCAAAATAATCGATTCCTTCTTTTTGTTTAAACCCTTCAGCTGCTCATCTTGCTTTGAAGGTTTGTATGTGCCATCGATGTGATATTTCCTCCAAAATACCTACTTGCACCCAGTTGGTTTTGAACCTTGTGGAAGGTCTACTAATTTCCATGTGTGGTTTTACATAATTGAATCTATTTCATCATTTATTGCCATATTCCAAGAAAGTTGAGTATCTCAAAGACATTGCTTCTTGATAGATTTTGGGATCATCTTCAACTCAAAAAATCATAGGATATTTCTATGTGACTTTTTCAAGTTTACTGTAGAGTATCTCTACTTGAGTACAATTCTCATTTGATCCCAACTCTTTAATCTGTTGGCTTCTTCGAGGCAATATAGGTTTCTCAGCAACCTTTGGATCTTTCTCTTCATGAGATTCTCCAACACTTTTGGGTTCTTTAGAGTTGCTATCACAATATAACATATTCTCAAAGAACTTTAGATACCAAGTCTAATAGCCTATAGGCCTTGCTATTTGAGGCATAGCCTACAAATGCACACTTAACGACCCTTGGACCCAACTTAGTCCTTTTAGGCTCCGTGCTCTTGTAATAAGAAATGCACCCCCACACTTTAAGATAGCCTAAGTTAGGCTTCTTTCCTCTCCGTAACTCATATGGAGACACATTATTCTTTTTCATAGGAATTTGATTCAATATATGACACGCAGTAAGAAAAGCTTCACCCCATAAATTATAACACAATTTAGTATGTAAGGGCATAAAGTTAATCATCTCAACATAAGTCATATTCCTTCTTTCAGCCATTCCATATTGTTGTGGAATGTATGGTGCAGCGCATTCATGTATAATACCATGTTGTTCACAAAATACATTAAAATAATTTCAAAAGTATTCACCACCTCTATCACTTCTAAGAGTTTTTATTTTCCTTTCCAATTGATTCTTTACTTCAACTTCATAGATTTTAAATGCATTAAATGTCTCATCCTCACTCTCAAGTAAATACACATAAGTATACCTAGAGTAATCATCTATAAAAGTTATGAAGTATCTATTCCCTCCTCTAGTCAATATGTCATTCAATTCACATAAATCACTATGTATTAAATCTAGTAAGTTTGAACATCTATCAACACTTGGAAAAAGTTTCTTTACCATTTTAGATTTAACACATAATTCAAATTTATCATACTAATTTACATCACAATTAATCAATCCACATTTAATAACTCTTTTAATTGTGCTATAACCTATATAAGCAAGTCTATAATGTCACAAAGTAATAGAACTAGAATTAATCACATTACAAGAATTAGATGCCATATAATTATTGTCATTATGAAGAGTGCAAAGTTTGATCCTTCCATCACATGAATAACCCTTTCCCACAAAAGTGCCCAATTTACTCAAAATGAGTTTATTAGATTCAAGCTCCATTTTGATACCATATCTATTCAATGGACTTTCACTTACAATGTTTCTAGTCATATAGGGAACATAGAAAATATTGCTTAGAGTTATTTTCTTTCCATTGGTGAAGAACACATCAATGCAACACCTTCCAAGTACCTTGGATCTCTTTTCATTTCCCATTTGGACTTCAAGTCCCACCTTTGCACTTTCAAAGGGTTTGAAAAGAGTTTTATCATAGGTTGCATGAATGGTGGCACAAGTATCATACCACCATCCTTGCACCTTTCCTTGGGTTGCATTAAATTCACTCAAGGTTTCAATGATCTCAACATCAAATGCATTTTCCTTGGTATCATTTCTTAGGTTTGCAATGATCTCATCATTAAATGCATTGACCTTAGTATCTTCACTTTCTCTTGCAATGATCTCATCATCAATTGCATTGATATGTTCACCTTCTCTTAAGGTTGCATTAGTCTCATCATTACATGCATGAACTATGTCAATTCTCTTTAGGGCTATCGTACATTCCTCATCGAATGCATTAAATTAAATTAAGGTCACAAGGATCTCACCATCAATTGTATTAACCCTAATCTCATTATGGTTAATTTTACAATTAACATATCTCACATGATGATCAATAACTTTATAAATAAAACAAGTACTCTTGAATTGTTCATTAACATTCACCATTGTACTCTTAACACAAACAATAAACGCAAACTCACAAAAATATGGAAGCAAACACATTTCATTCAAATTCTTGAAATCTACACATTTATAAATAAGTAATTTGATGATACCATTCTCCTTGAGTATGTAATCCCTTTGAGTTGTCTCATCCTTTGTTGATGAAGACTTTGAATCCATTTTCACATTCATGTAGCGCATATCAAAATAGAATTTTCTTTGATCTCTCATGGTTATGTGTTCAACACAAACCAAATCCTAGTTGTAGAAGATGAACAGATTGTCCTCATTGTTGATTATGCAAAACACACAAAAAAAGTAATTAGAATTATAGATTTTAATTGTTAGGTTTTATACTTTCTAAATCAACAATGAATAATGGGAATAATTCAATCCTTACAAACCCTAGATGCTAATCAAGAACCTTATTTAAAGTATGAATGCAAATCTTGATAATCAAAGAACCATATCCAAAGTATGTATGAAAATCTTGATAATTAAAGATTAAATTATTAAATGATTATAACATGAATTTAGAATCATTTAATCATCAAAACTAACAATAATGAACACAATTAAAGAATCAAATCACAATATACTAACACAATAACAAAGTTAAGATTTAGATTCTTCCATGATATTGTATCTCAGATTATAGAGAATTAGAATGTTGGGGGAGAGTGAGATTACACCACCACAATATTTAGAATCTACACATAATAATGCTTGCCAGCGACCAAAGAACGAATAGGAAAGATGGTGCAAACCCTTGTTGTAGAACACTCTTCTTCAACCTTGATGAACCTTCAAAACCCTTGTTGAATCCACCACTTTGAACTTCCTATTCTTCAATGAAAAAACACAACCAAAGGCTTATACACGATTTGTATTGTTGTTCTAATTCTCTATTTCTTAGCCACCATTGGTGCTTGAGGCCTTTTCTAAGAGGAAATGGGAATTGAGATTAAACAATCCTTAAACTCACAAAGTCAAGCACTTTCTTTATGAGTTTCTTGGAGAAAACTTGAGATTCTTTAAAGCTACAAAGAGAGAAGGGGGGGGGGGGGGGGGTTATAGAAAGATTTTTTAGAGAGATATTATTTCTTCCAAAACACTCTTTGAGTACCCTTTTATAGTGTAGGCACTGTCATTAGGTCTAACCAATAGGATTAGAGATAATTAACTTGTCATTTTGAGCTTATTTTATGTATTTGTACGGACACGACAGGTGATACGTTGCCTGCATGTAGGTGATGTATCCCCTGCCAGGTGATATGTCACCTAATAGCAGGTGATGTATAATCTGCTGGGGTTTTTGAGCCCCTTCAAGTTTAGGCGATGTAACACCACTTGGGGGGCGACGCATCGCAACCCCCTCTGACTTTTGACCATTCCAATGGTCTTAAAATGGATCTGTTGATGCGGCTTTCCGGCAACAAGGGATTTAGAAATCCGAAAATAGAGAGATTAGGCTTTTTGTAAACCAAATGTATAAGAAATAACAAAAAAAAAAAAGTAAGAACATGAAGCACTCACACGATTTTATGTGGTTCAGTGGTTAAAATCCACTTAGTCCACGAGTTGCTCTTATTGATCTGTTTAGGACTTTTGATGAAATTGATTGTGACAATTTCAACAAAGTTTTTGCATATAGAAAGTCGATCCATTTTTCTGACCATTCCCCTTGTATTTATAGGAGGTTCTCTTGGACAGTCTTGGGTAACCATACGTTAATTTGGGTAAATTCCCAGTTACATAAATAAATGATTGCCTATTAAATTTATATTCGTTATATCGAGTAATAGATGCATAATAATATATGGACCTTTATGAGGCGCATAGAGAATCTCCGAGTATTTTGGGATCCTTCACTGTGTGTCATAACCAAGCTTCCGTGAACTGAACACATTCTTCGAGCTGGGTGTTATAGGACTAATTCGAACCGACGAGTCTAGTTCAGAATTTCATGGGGGCGATCCGGGCAATGCGTATCTCGAACTAAGTGTTGGGAATATATGACTTTACTCTTTGTAAATCAACAATGAATAATGATAATAATGCAATATTCCAAACCCTAGATGTTGATCAAGATTCAAATTCAAAGTATGCATGCAATTTTTAATAATCAAAGAAACATGTTCATGATATGAATGTTAATCTTGAATATAAAGAACTAAATGATTAAATGATGACACGATGAACTTAGATACATTTAATCATCAATACTAACAATGAAAAACATAATAGAATTACAAAATACCATATTAGGGTTAGAGAGATACAACATTTGTATTGAGCAACTTGAATCTTCAAACTTGGGGAACTTATAAGGCTTATACACAATAATAATATTGTTGTCCAAAATCTCTATTCCAAGCCTTCCCACTTGCTTGAAGCTTCAACTAAATAGAATGAGATTCGAGATTGAAAAAGCCTTAAAACTCATGTAAGTCAAGCAAAGCTTGATGAGTTTCTTGGAGAAAATTTTGGACTTAGAAAGCTAGAGAGAGAATGAGGTTAGAGAGAGTTGGAAAGTGTGATCAAGGCTTTTCAACTCTAATAACCCATATATATAGTGTATGCATCATCATTAATCTAATCAATGGGATTAGAGAATTTAAAACGCATAATTTGGAGCATTTTACGTAAACTATACGACCCTAAAAGACCACTCAAGCGATGTATCACCTGCATGCATGCGATGTATCCCCTATCACGCAATGCATCGCCTGCTGGTAGGCAACATATCGCCACCCTCTTTGAATTTGGACCCTTCCAATGGTCCTAAAATTTCTTCAAATGCTACCGAACATTTTGGGAATGTTTGGATACCTCATTGTATCACTTTAGACCCACAAAAGTCACTTTTAGATGCATTCTACACAATCTCATATTTTCACTTCTCTTTAAGTGAAAATCGTTAAGTATTTTGCACCTCAACGTGTAAACATCTTAATCATTATATTTAACCAATCTCAACATTCCCCCACTTGGTTAAATATAATCCTCTCTTCTTAGCTTAACAGTTTTGGTGCATAAAATAAAGTATCTTTCGATTTGAACTTTATCTTAGTGAAAGTATTACAAAGTCTTATCGAAGTCATTGGTGTCTAAAAGATTGAACCATGTACTTCTTAATGATAGGACCGGCAACACCTCACACATCTCCACTTGACCATTCATTTTCCCACTTTTCTCGCTTAGCACTCATATGGCCATGTGCTAATCCATTTTATGAACTTTCCGAGGAGAAACTACAACTCCCATGAGAGGCGGCACCACCTCTAAGTTCACATAGGTGAAGTTCTTACAACATCTTTGCTACCTTTAGAGATGCTTGTTGCACACAATTGAACTTCATTAAAAGCCTTAGGCTTAACCCTCACTTGGTAGCAACCAACACTAACCATCCTTGGATGGAACTCATGACTTTGTTAGTGTTGAAACTGTTCACCCATTGAACTCTTGCCCTTGATGTTCACAAGTTTGGAGTTGGGTTGCCATCGTTAGTGAATTTATTATTCTAGGAGTTTTAGTCCCATCCCTTTTGAAGTAGAACTTACTAACCTCTTCGCAAAAGGTTTTTTAAATGGATTCAATAAGTTCTCACTTGTCTTTATACATGAGATCGATATGATTCCTCCTCAAATCAATTGTCTCATATACTCATGTCTTAGACTTATATGTCTAAACTTTTCATGCCATTATAAGCTCTAGCTAATGTGGCTTGTTTATCATCATTGAGATATTCCTCATGAAATCCCTAAGCCATTAGGCCTCTTTACCATTTGTTGCTAGAGTTATAAACTCATTCTCCATGGTTGAGTGAAATATATGTTTGTTTCTTTGGGCCCTAAGAAACCTCTCCTCCTTTGAGCATAAACATCCAACCACTTGTGGAGATATTTTCTCCTACACTTGATATCCAACTTGCATTGTAATATCCTTCAAGTATCTTCAGGAACTTTGAATATTGGAGGCCTAGCTGCTTGGTCCTTTTAAGGTACCTTAGATTTCTCTCGATCACTTTCCAATGTTCCATACTTAGATTGCTAGTAAACCTACTTAGTTTACTAATCGCTCTACCATTGTTCTTTTCAAGTTTTATGCTTGAATCAAATGGTGTATTCGCCTCTTTGATTTTGAGATTACTAAACATGTCAAACACTTTCTCAACAAAGTGAGCTTGACTTAAGGCATAACCCTCACTATTTCTTCTCACTTTTATACCAAAGAAGGTAGGGACCTCTCAAAGGTCCTTCATTTAGAAATTGGAAGATAGAAACCTCTTCGTTTCCGTTATGCCTCTCATCTCATTACTCAAAATCAACAATCATAAATATATAGACACATCAATATGGCATAGCCATCACAAGTCTTAGAGTATAAGCAATTGTCCATTATTGTGTCTACACCCATCCGAAACAATGGCGTTATCATACTTCTCATGCCATTATTTTGGTGTTTGTTTTAAACCATACAGTGATTTAACAAGCCTACAATTTTATGTTCATTTCTCCTTAGAACAAAATCCTTCAGTTTTTCCATATAAATCTCCTCATCGAGATCTCCATTTAGGAATGTCATTTTGACATTCATTGATGATGATCATAAAGGTTATATATTGATGATAAGACAACATTTTCCCCCAAAGCTCCTGCTGGTGCATAACTTCACTTCTAACATGCACAGTAAGAGCTTTTTGGCTTCTGTTATGAGATTATGTGTCCACCCACTCACTCGAGTATGAGACACATGTCTGTCTGTAATAGGAGCTTGTTTGGGTTTTGAGTACTATGACAGTTGTCTCGTCAACTTTTTTCCACCACTTGGTTTATTTAATTCAGACCCTTGGATGTCAAATTGATCTAATTGTCTGGCCTAGATTGGTTCATGAATTTTACATATAAATAGGAGAACCAAGCCTGAGCCTTACCACATTTGAATTCTAAATTTTCCTCTTTTCTATCTTTTCAAAACACTCAAAGCTCTCTACATTCCCTTGTTTCCCTGAAACTTTCAGGCTCTCAACTCAGATTCTTCTATCATTTCCTGTTCATCCTTTACTTTTTCATTTCGTCGTCCAAGAAACCAAACTGTAAGTATTTCTATATTTGGCTTAAATTTCACTTTCATATTTTCCAATAAGTTTTACGAAATTTTCTACTATTTTTTTTTTACTTATTTTGGTCTAGTACAAGTTTATTTTTGGTATTATATGCAACCAAAACTGATAGCATTAGGAACGACTAGGAATAATGCACCAGAAAAAATGGGCCAGCTTTTGGGTATTCAAGGTTTGAAAGAGGAATATTTGAATTTGAAGATTTGAGGGTTTTTAGGTTCAGTTCTAGGTAGCTTAAGGGTCACGATATCAAGAGTGGTTTTCCATTAAACCACTTTCCAGAGAGGTACTGGGTATGACATGCGAATACCAAAGTATCAAGGTTTCCCGAGGTTATGGCGTGTGATTACTGAACGCGCTTGAACTCACGTATTAGTGTTAGGTGATAAGTTAGCTCGTAGGTATCTTAGGTCGAGTATACCAAATCCAAAACTCTAGGTTGCCCTCACTTCTATTATCGAAGTGAGGTTATATCCTAGGTCACCTCCAACAAACCAATTTGTAACTAGGCAAACTAAATTATGATCAATCAGAAGAAGAAGTCAGTGGGAAGCTCCTCCTCCCAGAACAAAAATAAGCAAGTTGCCTCCAAGAGCCCCATCCCCCACTTTGGCCCAATGGTGGATAAGCAGGTTGAGGTTGGCCCTGATGCCTTCCTTGAGGCCGAGCATATCGAGTCTCGGATAAAGACTCAAGGAAAGGTGAACAAAATCTTACTTAGTCACATAATCTAGACGGGCTCCAAAATACTTGATGCCCGTCCTCCGATGGATGGAGAGCGGAGTTGCACTCCGCTTCAGGACAACTTTGGGGCTTGGAGTGATGAGCACCTGAAGGCAGGTGCCTTCTTTCCCCTAGACTAGTTTTTCGTAGACTTTTTTTAAAATACGTCGAAAAGGCATCATTTCAGCTCCCCCCAAATTCCTATCGACTATTGGCGAGATTGAAGTATATATTTTTTAAGCACGAATGGGAGGTCCCCACCCTTGCCAATATTATGTATTTCTTCTGCCTCAAGGCCAATCCAGTGTCAAAGGGTCGAGGTGATGGTTTCTACAACCTCACCAGATTCCCCAACATAGCCTTCATCATCAACCTCCCCATCCACCCGAATGACTATAAAGACCAATTCTTTATGTCAAACGGGTTCAAGAGCTGCACTCATCGTTACTTCAACCATCCTTGCAAGTTTCCCATTTTTTTAACTTTGTACTTGAATTCTTTATCTTAACAAAGTTAAAACTTAATCTGATCGAGTTGTTACCTTGTGCATCTATATATATGAGAACAGGGCCATCAGAGACCCTCAGAGGTCAATATGAGACTCTGACCAGTGCTCCTGCCAAGGAGAAAGAGTTCCGAATGGTGGTGAATGATGCCACCATGGTGGCTTGAAAGCTGATCCGCGAGGTCCCCTCCCTGAGCTCCCTCCTCCCCAAGAGCTCCCTCCAGTCTCTGAGGAGGTTGATGAAGAAGAGGAGATCGCACAGTTGGTGCATAAAAGAAGAGTTCCTAAAGATAGACACTATTCTAGTCAAGGTCGTGCTGAATTGGGGGCAGCAAATGACACCTCAGACCAAGGTAGTCCATATAGAGAAACAAACTGGGATGCTGCCAATTGTAGGCTAACCTGATTCAATCAGAGGCAGCTCATGAGCTGACATCCGGTTGACCCAGACCTGAATGTGAACCTACTTCAGATTGTTGACCAACTGGTCGTACACCATGATTATAGTTATCCCAAATGTACTATAGTCGTAGATAACACCTTGCATTTTAGGTCCACTATTTTTAACAGTACGATACAAACCTTTTGTCATGGCCTTCCCTGTGTCATGGTATATTTAGCCCAAGTATTAGGCAAGCCGAGCATGAGTCTTGTCCAGAAAAAGAGCCCAAACCCCATAAGCCCCACAACGTAATAATACTAGAATCTCCCCCTCCTTTGATAATCTAAGAGTTAGAGGTTTTACCCAGTCCGGTTCATGACTCAGAGCCGATCATAGTAGTTTCCTCCTCTAGTTCGGAGGGAAGGGTTCTCGTTATGTTGTTCTTTACTTTGTGTTATCTTGACTAACCATTTCTTGGATCTGACTCTTCAACTCGCACTTTTACAGAAGAAAACATGGATCTAAAGAGTGCCTTCAAGCTTGTCAAGGCCGGAGCTAGACCGGCCGTGAAGAGGTAGAGAATATCAAAGAAAACCACCTCTGAAGCCGGAGCTGCCACTGACTCCCTTGCAAAAGATAAAGGTACTAGCTCCACCTAAAAGTAGCAACAATCAAAGCAGCTCCCAACTCAAGTAACCATAGTTACCATTCACGAATCTCCTCTGCCACTTCCTCCCAAACCTACTCTGATTCCTCAAGTTGTACAAGGCGAGGCCTCATCTGTGCAATTCCCAGTTATGTTGCTCAAGGTCAGAAGGATCCCGAAAGCACTTTGCTAGTCCCTCCATGAGATGAAAAATCACCTGGTGGGCCATGCCAATCGGGTGAACATCAAGGACCTGAGAGCCATAGAGGATCATTCCCTAGAGAATGTCTTGGAGTCGGCCTTGGGAATGAATCTGACTGTAAGTTATCCTCTTTTTCTTTATGCACATCATTTTTTTCTTTTCGCGAACTAACCCCGCTATATATTTTTATTTTGTAGTCTTGTTTATCCCAAATCCACGACATCTCCTAGATTCGAGCTCAAAGAGATGAGGTCAGGGTTGCTCTGGTGGTATCTCAAGACAATGAGCGAATCACCAAGGGATAGGTCATCGAGGTGAGTCAGCACCGAGACCAGCTGCAGGTCAAGATTGAAGACCTCAATAAGAAACTTGAGGAAGTTGACATGCTTAAAAAGAGGTTGTTCGAGGTCAAGGAGAGAGCCAGACAGGAAACTGAGAAGGCCAAGTAGGATGTTGAGAAGGCCCAGCAGGAGGATGCTGAGGCAACAGACTCTCTAGAGGAAATGCTATACCGGTGTTGGGCGTACAACCAGGAATGAGACTTCTCATTTCTAGAGGTGGAACTTTGGGGGCGATACCTCACCAAGTTCCAGAATCAGCTATCGCAAGAGCCCTCCGAGACCGTAGAGGCTTCTAGAGATGCTGAAGGGGGTGATGAAGAGGTGACATCACATGGGCAAGTTGCTGGAGCTTAGTGATGTCTAGGGCGTCCTCTTCTTTTTTCTTATTTTTATGTTTCATTCTAGGTTCTTTGAGCCCTTTGTAATTAAACTTTCAAAAGCTAAGACAATCACCTTCTGGCTCAGTTCAAGGTTATTTTTCCTCGAGTTATTCACATACTTACGTTCGTACATGTTTATTAATTTCTGATCTATTTTTTGTTCCCCTTAATCTATTATCTAGCTATGTTTATGAACTCTTTTTTTTTTAAAAAAAAAAAGTCCTCGTACATGTGCATTGTCCTAGGGGTTAACTTTAGATCGAGATAAATTTCTGATGGCTTGACCAATTAATTCAGGTGGATGACCTTGTTATCTCTAGGAGTTTGTTTGCCTAATAGTGTTACACCTGTTAAGGAATTAGGCCTCAGACCTGGTTATATCTAGGATTTCCTAGTTAAATTCTAGGTTTTGTTTTACTTTGAATTTGCTTAACTTAGTTCGTATTCAGAATTTCTTTGAAAATTCAAGCTCTTAAAAGCCATAGAATAATCAATTTTCCAAATTCTAAGTTGAGCAAATTTTATCTAAATTTGTTGAATACTATAAAGATTCTTCGAGGGTCATATGCCCCACAAGCGATCAGAATTTATGAATATTCTATATCACTTTTACAAAATGAGCTCGTGATAAAATACAAGAATAATATAAAATATTGGTTTTATTAAAATAAAATAGCTTTTATAAACAAGCCTTACACGGAAGAAAAATACTAAAAAATATTAAAAACTAACAAAGTTGTCCTATTACTGATGGTATTTTTTTAGATGTAGAGCATTCCAGGTCTGTGACACCAATCCTCCACTTAATAGAGCTAGTTTGAAGGTTCCTTCACGCAAGATTTCCACAATCTAGTAGGATCCTTCCTAGTTCGGTCCCAATACACCATCTTTAGGATCTTTGTTCGCCAAAAATACCCTTCGGAGCACTAAATCACCCAATTCCAGTTTACATTCTTTAACTTTTGAATTAAAGTAGTGAGTAAACCTTTGCTGGTAATGGGCGAGCTATAATCGGGACTCTTCCCACTGCTCTTTAATGAAATACAGGGATACATTAAGCAGGTCATGATTCTGATCCTGGTTGTAGGTTCTTTACCTATGTGACATCACTAGAGCTTCTACTGTGAGCATAGCCTCGCTTACAAAGGTCAGAAGGAATGGTGTGTGCCTAGTAGATGTGTGATGTGAGGTTCTGTAAGGCCAGAGCACTTGCGAGAGTTGTTCTGGCCATATCCCTTTAACATCGTCTAGTCGCTTCTTTAAGCTCGCCTTCAGGGTTTTTTTTACTGCCTTTACCTGCCCATTAGCTTGAGGGTATGCTACTACGGAGAAACTTTTCCTTATGTCGTATTTCTTGCAAAAGGTTGTGAACGGTCGTTGTCAAATTGAGTCCTGTTATAAAACACAATCTTCTTTGGGAGTCCAAAATAGCATATGATATTTTTCACGACAAAATCTAGGACTCTCTTTGAATTTAGTCACCAAGGGCTTGACCTCAACCCACTTAGTAAAGTAGTCAATGGCAACAACTGCATAGCGAACTCCTCCCTTTCCAGTTGGGAATGAGTCGATCAAGTCAATCCCCCATACAACAAATGACCAAGGCAATGAAATCATGGTCAACTCCATGGGTGCTGCTCAAGTAATAGTGGCAAAACGCTGGCACTTGTTGCACTTTTGGGCATACAAGGCAGAGTCCTTCTTGAGTGTAGGCCAGAAGTAGCCTTGCCTTAACACCTTCATAGCCAAGTTTCCCCCCCCCCCCCCCCCCCCCAGCATGGTCTCAACAAAACCCTTCGTGTATTTCTTGAAGGATGGTTTGTGCTTCCTCGGGCAGAACACATCATATGAGAGGCAATGAATGACCTCGCCTGTAGAGAATTCCTTCGACCATAACATAGCATGGGGCATGATACAATAATTTTATTGCATTCTTTCGATCTTCTGGTAGTTTTTCGGTCATAAGGTACTCGACCATAGAAGTCATCCTGGTTGGTTCTGTGTAAATTACTCCAACTTCCACTAACTCTTTCTCGATACTTGGTTGTTCCAAGAATTATACGGGGACAACATTTAATGTGTCTGCTTCCTTGGTGGTGGCAAGTCGAGCTAGAGTGTCAGCATTCATTTTCTGTTCGTGAAGGACCTGCTCGACGAAATAGAAGTCAAATTCAGACAGTTCACCTTTAACCGTAGCTAGATAAGCTGCCATTTTGATTCCTCTAGCTTGGTACTCCCCTAATACTTTATTAACCACGAGCTGAGAATTGTTAAAGCATTGAATTAATCTTGCTTTCAACTTCTTTGATATTTGAACTCCAACCAATAATGCCTCGTAGTCTACTTCATTGTTGGAGGCGTCGAAATCAAATCCGAGAGTCGTATGGAAGCGATATCCTTCAGGTGAAATTAAAATTATTCCTGCTCCAAACCTGTTTTCTTTTGACGATCTGTCAATGAAGAGTTTCCACAACTCTCATACAGGTTCCCTCATTGGTTCATCTTGGAACTCGGTACATTCAGCCACAAAGTCAGCGAGCACTTGGCCTTTGATTGTTGTTATTTGTTTGTATAGTATCTTGAATTGATTGAGTTCGATGGCCCACTTTAACAAATGTCCCGATGTCTCAAGCTTTTGCAAGACCTTCCTTAAAGGTTGATCAGTTAAGACGTGTATAATGTGGGACTGGAAATATGGCCTGAGTTTTCTCGAAGCCAAGATCAAATAAAACGTGAGTTTTTCAATTAGAGGATATCTGGATTCAGCTCCTATAAGCCTCTTGCTCACATAATACACTAGTTTTGTGCTCAATTTTCCTCTCGAACTAACACAGTACTGACCACATTTTCTCTTACAACTAGGTATAAGTATAGACCTTCCCTAGCAATTGGTTTTGATAGCACATAAGGTTCAGCTAGATGAGTCTTCAAATCCTGAAATGTCTATTCACATTCTTCTGTCCATTCAAACCGTCTATTTTCCTTAAGCAAGTTGTAGAAGGGAAGACATTTGTCTGTGGAATTTGATACGAATCGGTTTACGGCAGAGACCTTTCTACTTAAGCTTTGAACATATTTTCGCGACCTTGGTGAAGGTATGTCTAACAATGACCTGATCTTTTCTGGGTTGGCCTTGATCCTCCTTGCATTGACTATGAAGCCCAAGAACTTCCTCGATGATACCCGAAAGGTACATTTCTGGGGGTTCAACTTCATGTTATTTTTTCTCAGTACACCAAAACATTCTTCCAGATCGGAAACATGGCCATTGGCAATCTTTGACTTGACGAGCATGTCATCGACATACACCTCCATATTTTTTTCAATCTAGTTAATGAACATCTTATTGACTAACCTTTGATATGTTGTACCAGCATTCTTTAGCTTGAATGGCATGACCTTGTAGCAGTATACATTATGTTCGGTCATGAAGTCGGTGTGCTCTTGGTCCGCAGGGTTCATCACGATCTGGTTATATCCAGAATACGTGTCCATAAAGGACATGAGCTCATGGTCGGCTGTGGTGTCAACTAGCTAATCTATTCTCAGTAGTGAGAAACAGTCTTTAGGACATGCATTATTGAGGTTGGAGAAATCAATGCAGGTCCTCCACTTTCCATTGGGCTTTGGGACCAAAATAGGATTGGCTATCCATGTCAGATATTTCACTTCCCTGATGAACCCGCACTTTAATAAGTGAGCTACCTCTTCCTCCAAAGCTTCTCCTCGATCTTTTCCCAATAGCGTACGTTTCAGCCCCTTCGCAGATACATTTTTGTCTAGGATTAATGTGTGCATCATCACGCTCACACTGATTCCTACCATGTTCTCATGTGACCAAGAAAAGATGTCAAGATTTCTTCTCAAAAACTTGACCGACTCTGTAACGCCCTGGTTAGCCAAGATCGTTACACTATGTATTTTAAATAGTGGTAGACTCGCTAAATGAGTCATTTGGCCATAACTGTATAACCAAACGTGATTAATGGTTTAGGGTTAACAATTTCGGTCAAAAGGAATAAATATTTCATAAACTGTTAAGTTGTATATGGGATCCCATAATAAACGTTTACAAAGTTGTTTAGAGTTTTAAAAGGGTAATTACAACTCAAAAGTTACAACCCGCTGACCTATGCAGCAAAAATAGGGTTTAACCCTAGTCCCTCTGAGAAACTTGCCGTGGTGGTCGAGCAGCCGCATGTGTACACGTCACCACCGAAGCTCTCCAACTCAGAGATGGTCTAGCTTCCATTTCCCCTTACCTGCACCACATAGCACCTGTGAGCCAAGGCTCATCAAGAAAACTTAAACATGCTCATAAGCAATTAGTAACACATTACCAAATTAGAATAAGCATGCCTAGCAGTAATAACCCTACTCATGCATGCATACCATTCATATAAATGACTACAGCGTCGTATGGGGCCAGCTGCCCTAATTAAATTATTAATGAATCATACTATGGTCTGTTTCCCAAAATACATGATTAATAAATCATATTGGGGCTCAGCACCCTAGGATATGGGACTAATAAGTCATTTTGGGGCCCGTTGCCCTATCCTCTGTGTAACCAGCCTTGGAGCTGGCCCAACATGCCTGGTGCTTAATTTTCCACGACCATTGGGTCGGATAAGCGTATGATGCGCTCCTGATTATATCTAACCATATCAACCAGTGCTCAGCGCACTATTGCTGCCCTTGACTTATAAGTCAATGCTTTTCGACCAGTGCTCAATGCTATTTCCATTCTTGACTCATAAGTGAAGCCTTTCTTAATCAGATAATGAAGACAGACATTCATTATATAACAAATATCCAAATAAAGAGCATTCAGCATGCTTAATCAATCAATCACAAGCATAATCATAATCATAATCATGCACATTTATAGGGTCCCAAGCCCTAATCAAATATGCATTCAACATTTGGGCCAAGCCCTAATCATGTACATCACGTATTAGGTGCAGTTTTCTTACCTCAGGTCTGAGTGTAATGTAAAATAAGAACGACCCTCGAGCACGATCCTGATCCCGAGCCCCTAGTGAGAACCTAGTCACAACCAAGTATAGAATCCCATCAATAACGAGTAAACAAAGGCTTCTAGACCGAGTCCTAGCCTCCGGGACGTTGAATCCTACTAAACTGGGTCGTAGGATTAATCCCGAGCCCTTAGGTTTAAGTTCCCGCACTCAAAACCATCATTGGCCAAAACTCCTATTTGTGCCATGATGCCCTACGATTAGAGTTGCTACTTTCACAAACTGAGAGCCCAACCCCCAATTACTCAGGACATGCGCCAAACCGCCCAAACTCCTCAGTTCATGAGGGCCACGACGCCTAAGAACAGGGTCGCGACGCGACCCTGTGAACTCAGCATTCTCATATCAAAATCCTCTCAAAACTCACCCCAAATCTGTACCAAACCCACCATTCAATCTCAAAACAAAACCCACTTTTTAAATGGATCAAAAACTCACTGAACCATAAAATCCAAATCAAAACTCAAGAAACTTAAGGAAACAGAAACTTAGAAATTCAAAGCTTAAATTACCTCTGGTTAAGTTGTTTTCTAGCTAAATCATCCGACTATCAAGCTTCTAATCTTCCCTAGAATCGTCATGACTCTAACCTTGATTGAATCTGAGCTCTAAAACTCGAGTTTCCTTCGAAAACGCAAACGAGCTTCAAGAGAGAGAATAGGAGAGAGAACGAGAGCGTTGAACATGTTTTCTATTTATGACAAGTTACTTAGGGCTTAAGTAACCTTAAGCAAATCCCAAGGCTCGGGGCACCCAAAAACGTCCCTAGGGTAAAATAGTCAAAATCCCTAGAATTCCCTCCTGATCTCACTAACTCCAAATATATCCTCGAATATTCATTCCCATTACCCAATATCCTGGTAATATACTAAATTCCCAAAATACCCCTTGACTCACCTCGAGTCGAGTATTGGTCCCGTTGTGACTTTCCCGCTAACTTTCTCCCTAGGATCGCTTCATGCCGAATAACCCAAATATATCCACATAATAATGTGGTCTCACACATACATCACATATATGCCAAATATACCCATAACGAGCCAAATTACAAAAACTTCCCTTTCGATAAGAAACGAGCCCGCATGCATATTTAATACACCTAAACATGCATATCAAGTCATATTATAATATAACTCACATAATCATACAATGATACACATAAATATCACATAAACACATAATTTCCATAGTTTTCCATCCTGCCCCCCTAATCAAGACCGTAAGCCTTATTAGGTAATTTGGGATGTTACAACTATCCCCTCCTTACAGAAATTTCGCCCTCAAAATTTTACCTAAATAGCTCGGGATCTTGATTTTGCATATCTGACTCCAGCTCCCAGGTCGTTTCCTTGACCTTGTTATTCCTCCATAATACCTTAAACAAAGCTATGGCTTTGTTCCTCAGGACCTTGTCCTTCCTGTCTAGTATCTGGACTGGTTGTTCTTCATAGGAGTGATCTGCCTGAAGCTCCAGATCCTCATAACTCAATACATGAGTCACGTTTGACACATATTTCTGAAGGGCCGAAATATGAAATACATTGTGCATAGCCAACAGTGTCGGAGGTAAGGCCAATTAATAGGCCACCTGGCCGATCCTCTCCAGGATCTCAAATGGTCCCACAAACCTATAGCTCAGCTTGCCCTTCTTCCCAAATCTCCTCGCCCCTTTCCATGGTGAAACTTTAAGGAAGACATAGTCTCCCACTTGGAACTCCACGTTCCTGTGTTTCGGCTCCGCATAACTTTTCTTTCTACTCCTAGAAGCAAGCATCCGAGCTCTGATCTTCTCAATAGCCTCATTGGTCCTCTGAACTACTTCAGGACCCAAGTATTTCCTTTCTCCTGTCTCATCCCAATGAATGGGTGATCTATATTTCCTACCATACAACATCTCATAAGGAACCACTCCAATAGTTGACTAATATCTGTTATTGTAGGAAAACTCTATCAAAGGCAAATACTTACTCCAGGACCCTTCAAAGTCTAGCACACATGCTCGCAGCATGTCCTCTAATATCTGTATCATCCTCTCAGATTGTCTATCTGTCTAAGGATGATAAGCAGTACTGAACTTTAGTTGCATACCCATAGGCTTCTGCAAACCAAAACTTGGAAGTAAATGTGGGGTCTTGATCTAACAGAATCGATCTCAGAGCCCCATGAAGGCGCACTATCTCTTTCACATAGAGATCTGCGTACTGGTCAACTGTATAAGTGGTCATCACTGGTAAGAAGTGAGATGATTTAGAGTATCAATCCATGATAACCCACACTAAATCATGTTGACCCACAGTCCTGGGTAACCCCACTACGAAATCCATTGTGATGTCCTCCCATTTCCACTCTGGGATGTCCAGAGGCTGTAATAGCCCTGCTGGTCTCTAATGCTCAGCCTTGACTTATTGACATGCCAAACACTTAGCCACATATTCTGTCACATCCCTCTTCATCCCAGAACACCAATATAGCAATCTCACATCCTGATACATCTTCATGGTGCATGGATTCAAAGAGTAAGAGGTAGTATGAGATTCATCTAGAATCTCTTGTTTGAAAACAGTGTCCATCGGAACGTAGATCCGACCCTTGTATCTCATCAAGCTGATATCTGACACTATATAGTCCCTAGCCACTCCAGCTAGGATGCCCCCTCTGATCCTCGTCATTTGTGGATCACCCAACTCACCTTCCTTTATCCTCCAGTGTAGACTGTAGTGTGATGTTGGCCAACTGGCCCACCAGCAACTCTATTCCAGCTCTGGTCATATCCTCTGCCAACTCCTTGGATATCTATCTCACATTGTATAACTGTCCTGGACCCTTTCAACTTAAGGCATCTGCCACCACGTTGGCCTTCTCTAGGTGATACAGGATTTCACAGTCATAATCATTCACCAACTCCATCCAATGCCTCTGTCTCATGTTCAATTTTTTCTGTGTGAAGAAGTACTTTAGGCTCTTGTGGTCAATATATATCATTATTTTCCCCATAAAGGTAATGCCTCCATACCTTTAATGCAAATACTACTGCTGCCAACTCTAGATCATGAGTAAGGTATCTCTGTTCATACTCTTTCAACTGACATGATGCATAGGCAATCACCTTCCCCGTCTGCATAAGAACACAACCCAAACCCTATCTTGAGGCATCACAGTATACCACAAACTTATCCTGATCTATTGGAAGACTCAGAACTGGAGCTGTAATCAATCAGTGCTTCAGTTCCTGGAAGCTATTCTCACACTTATCTGACCACGCCAACTTCTGATTCTTGCGTGTTAGTTCAGTCAATGAGGTAGCAATCCTTGAGAACCCTTCCACAAAACGCCTGTAAAAACTTGCCAATCCAAGGAAACTCCTGATCTCAGAGGCGTTCCTTGGCCTTGACCAATCTCTTAAATCTTAGCTGGGTCCACCTTGATCCCATCCCTACAGACAATATAACCAAGGAAAGTCACATGTGATAACCACGACTCACATTTCTTGAACTTCGCAAACAGTCTGTGTTCCTTCAGCCTCTATAGAACCAACCTGAGATGTTACTCATGTTTTGACTTTGACTAAGAATAGACTAGAATATTGTCGATGAAGACGATCACAAACCGTTCAAGATAATCTTTGAACACCTTGTTCAACAGATCCATAAAAGCAGCTAGGGCATTAGTCAAACCAATTGACATGACTAGGAACTCATAATGCCCATATCTGGTACAAAAGGCAGTCTTCGGTATATCTCCCTCCTTGATCCTCAGCTTTTGATAAACAAATTGAAGATCTATCTTTGAGAATACCGTCTTACCCTACAATTGATCAAACAAATCATCTATCCTTGGCAGAGGATACTTGTTCTTAATTGTTAACTTGTTCAGTTCCCTGTAGTCAATACAAATTCTTAGAGATCCATCCTTCTTTTTCACAAATAGGATTGGTGCACCCCATGGTGAGAAATTGGGTTTAATAAAACTCAAGTCTAACAACTCCTGCAGCTGTAACTTTAGTTATTTCAACTCTACTGGGGCCATTCTATATGGTGCCCTAGACACTGGCTCTGTCCCTGGTGCCAGTTCAACAACAAACTCTATCTCTCTGTGTGGCGGAAACCCTGGAAAATCCTCTGGAAACACATCCAAAAACTCACAGACTAGTCTAGTCTTCTCTGGTCCCACTAGCACGACTTGAGTGGTATCTACCGCACTGGCTAAGAATCCTATGCAATAACCTTGCAATAGACCTCTAGCCCTCAATACAAATATCATAGGTACACGGGATCCATGCACAGTGCCAAAAAATACAAAGGGATATCCTCCCTCAGGCTCAAAGGTTACCATCTTCCTCCTGCAGTCTATGGTTGTCCCATACTTCACTAACCAGCCCATACCCAGAATCATGTTGAAGTCGGTCATAACCAACTCTATCAAATCAACTAACAACTTTCTGCCCTCCACTGTCACTGGCAATGATCTGACCCATCTCTTGGATACTACTAACTCCCCAATGGACAATAAGAACCCAAACCCCACATCATAATAATCATGTGGTCTACACATTCTATCAATAATTATACTAGCAACAAAAGAATGTGTAGCACCAGAATCAATCAAAACAGTATAAGGGGTTCTAGCACTAAAAAGCTGACATGTGACTACTGAAGGTCAAGCCTCAGCTTCTTCCTGTGTCAGTGCGAACACTTGAGCTGGGATCGAGCTGTTCGCCTTTCTTAGTTCTTCATTTCTTACCTTCGGGAAATATCTTTAAGTGTCCCACTATCTCGCACAAAAAGCAGGCCTTTGCTCGAAACTCTCCTATATGGAACCTCATACATCTAGCGCACTCTGGAAAAGTCCTCCAACCGTCATTGCCCCCTAGCGGCCTATCTGAATACCACGTGGTCTCCTGTCATGGCCTAGAGCTGGAAATGCATTAGGAGCCTTCCTTTTCTGATCACTGGGGCCTTCGCCCCTACCTGAACTCATAAATGGAGGTCTCGTTTGTTAGGAATGTTGGGGTTTTATGCCCTAATTAAAACACAAATTCTTTGTAATCTCATTTTATTATTAATAAAATAATAGAAATCATTTTTTTACTTGGTTAATCACTTTGCTCACATGTTTTATTTTCATGATTATTTGTTTAATATAAACTCCTATTAAATCCTGAGCATATAGCTAATCTTATTTATAGTGACGTAATCACAGTGGAATATAAATATGATTATATGTTCAAAATAAGTTAGTCCTAAGATTAGTCAGTGCACCGGATTTACACTAACTTGCCAATCTACAATATGATATACTTACACATTACAGTGTTATGTTCTGTCCAGAACATTAGCAAAGTAGATAAGATCGGATGTATTTGTTACATCAGACTGGATCGATATTGACAGTTGATAAGATAAGTAAACATACCGTTATTATCTATTATACTCATATCATATAGTTGACCATAGGTCAATTCAATCTCAATTCTGAGTGGTTAGTATTCTAACTGATTGTATTATTTGAGTTCTTTGACTTGTTCGTTACCAGCTTACCCTACGAACTAGCCCATACTTACATCTTGGGAACTCGGTAGTATAATTGAGTGGGAGTGTTAATCATAGATATGAACATCTATAGCTTCTGATGAAAAAGTGAAATGATGGCTTCCTTTTAGTTTGGTTCAAGGTGTTAAATGATAGAGATCTCATTTCAGTAATTAAATTAGTTTACTGAAATATCATTTACAAGGAACTAAGTGTTTTAAGGATAAAATATAATGAGGGGTAAAACGGTATTTTAGTCCTATCTCATTGTAGACCGTCTATAGAGGATTGAGTGACAATTATGGTTGTAACAATAGATAATTAATAGTGTATCTATATTTGTTATAGAGCGTTCTATGAATTCAAGAGTGCAATTCTGAGTCTATAGTGGAGTCACAAGGAATTAATAAGTTAGTAAATTTATTTGTTAGATTTATGATAACTTATTGGAGCTTGATTTCATAGGCCCATGATCCCCATTGTACCTTGGATAAAATCATCTAGATAGTCTCAATTAATTGATTTAATTATCAATTAGAATTATCAAAGTTGACCAGGTCAATTTTGGATAGTTTCACAGAGTTGTGTAATTTTGAGAAAAAAGAGAAATTATGACAAATTTATTAATTAAGATAAATTAGTATCTAAATTAATAAATAAATTTAAATCAAAGGTTCAAATTATAAATAATTAATTTGATAAAGGATTTAAATAACTATTTAAGTAATTAAATCAATAGAAAATAATACATGCCTTATTTTTAAGTCCAATGGGCTTAAAATCAAATAGGAAATTTCACGGGCCTAAAGCCCATGATAATTTCGACCTAGGGCTAATATTATCTATTATTTTATTAATTTTTAATTAATTTAAATGGCATAATTGAGTCTATAAAAGGAGTGCTTAGAGAGAAGTCAAAACAGAAGTTTAATCACTCGTTTTCTGATAGTTTTAGATTCTCTCTAAACACAAGTCATTTTCTAAGCCTCTTTGATTATTTTCTCTTCTTCTTCTCTGTATCTATCTCATGTGTTGAGAATTGCCCACACTAGTCTAGGTGATTCTAAGGATACATAGGAAGGCTGTGAAGAAAATAGAAGATCGGTTCAGTTTCTTGATAATACTCTGCGACAGAGAGGATACAAGAGTTAGAGAAACTGAAGGAATGACTCTTTAATTCCGCTGCGTATACTGTAAGTATTCTATTCATTGTTTCTCTTTGAATTCAATTTTAGAAATATGTTTTAGGCTATCTCGTATTAAATTGTTTAATATTAGATATACATGAAAATAAATAAAGATCCTGTATAAGCTAATCCAACAAGGAATAGTTCATAGTGCGCAACAGAAATTGCAGTAATGGTAGTATCGTATACAACACAATTTTTTTATATAAACAACTTATATGAGGATCCTTTAATATGAAATATGTTAATCAACGTAATATGTATATGTAAAAATAATACGAAATGATTTACCTCTTGTAGCCTATCAAGAATCCTTGAATATTTCCATATATATATTTCTATCTTCCTATCCTCGCTAGAGTACTCACACCAAGATATTCCAAGACGTTCTCGACACCTCAAGACGTGGGTGGGCACATAGAGAACAAGAATCAAAATTTGTGAATCAAAAGTATTCTCAACACATAAGACTCTTGATTATAGGCTAAAGAGAAAAGTTTATCTTTTGTGTGAAAAAAATGACTAATTTTCTCTTCTTTCAAACTGTTCTATCCCTATTCTCTATCATATAGAATATATAGACATTACTATCATAATAATAATAATAAAATAAAATTGACCATCTTAATAATAAAAAATAAATGATAATTAAAGAAAATGTCTTACATTCCATTTTAAAACCCTTTTCAAAATATTTTATTAATTGATTAAATAAAATAAAAAGCCAATAACTAATCACTATCAGCAGTGGTACACGCATAGGGCAGTCCAGGAAGCCCTATCCATGTAGCACTTCCCTGAAAATGGGGATTTGATTTTTCATGCATTTTTATTTTAATTAAGTAATAATTAGAAATTCAAATAAGGTATCATCTTTTTAATGAAAATATAACAACTTAAATTTAAAAATTCAAAATTCAAAAGTTGAATTTCCATTATCATCTTATTATTAATTAAATAAATATAATAATTAAAACCAATTTTTGACCATCCATATTTAACCTTTCACACTTAAATAAATGATTAAAATCAACTTCTTTTATTTCTACACAATTTCGAAAATCGTATTAATGCAATAATAAATTGTGCAACTTCAATTATCACATAATTGCATATTTATCCCGAAGAATAAATATTCTGTCAAAGAGCTCATTCACAGTTTGACCCTTGTATCAACTCTTACCTTGAATAGTGTTGATAGAGCCGCCACTTAGACCTATGGATAAATAATTACAAGCTACAATAAATACAAGATTATTAACCAAAACTCTTTGATTCAATAATCATATTTATTAATCTCATGATTACTCCACTATAAATATGAGACTGCACTCTTGAGAATTAAAGACATATATTTACTAAGTACTTTTTTTGTAACCATAAAGTGTCCATTGATGTAATCATTACATACAAATTAATCCTCTATTGATGATTCATAATTAAGTGGGAATAAAATTACCATTTTACCCGTTTAATTATATCTTGATTCCTAGTGTACCATTTCCTTTACTAGTAAAGGTTAATCCATAATCTGATTATGAATTTGACGTCAATAACCTTTTTAGTTACAAAAGCCAACCCGAGAGGGAACCATCATTCAATCTATAAGAAGGTATAGATTCCATGTCTATTAAGCTATGTCCCAAGCCATGTACATCATTGAGTACCCAAAACAATAGTTCTTCGCCTGATCATTCTAACAAACTATAACACATGAATCAAATGATCAAATGACATATATAGGAGTTCATAGTAACGTCAAGATTAAGATCAATTTGTATATGACCATCTATTGATGTGTTTTATAATACTATGAAATGGTATTTAAACAAGTATTATTAAATCAAATCTGGTCCAGTTCTACATACTCTCAACATGCAAAGTACCCCCACACTACACTAGTAACCCGGATCTAGGTCACATGTATTCATAATACTAGTGGACCGTACTAGCAGTAATTAATCTAAAGATTCCATAACTTTATTTTACTGCGAATATTTAAGTTCATGATCTCAATCTCAATCCTCTCATACCAATATGAGATTGAGACCACATAGATGAACTTGGGAATTTTCTGATATTTATTTAATATTATTGACAATAATATAGTACATAACTACATATATACAATAATTCAATTTATTCATTTATTTCATTAAAACCATTGTCAACTACAATTGCTTTAAGGACACAATTCTTAACATTTTTTGGCATGCTTTGTTTAGAACAGTGAAATCTACACAAGTTCTCCATTTTCCATTTTCCATTAAGTTTTGGTACTAGGACGGGAATGGAAACCCACTCGAGGTAGAAAGCTTCTCTTATAAACCCATTTTCTTTTAACCTTTCGACTTCTTCTTTTATAGCCTTTGACCTTTCTTTATCGAGCATCCTCATTTTCTGTTGTATGGGCTTCAAGTTGTTTCTATCTATATTTAAAGCATGGCTGATAATAGTGGGGTTGATGCCTACCATATTCTTGTGCGACCAAGCAAACACGTCTTGATTGTCCCTTAGGAAGTTTATAAGTTAAGACTTGACTTCCTTTGCTATACTTTTTCCAATCTGTGTTGGCTCATGCTAGATAAGTGGGACTTCCTCCAGGTCTTCAATAGCTCCCACTCTAGTATCAAATTCCCCATAGCAAGGATTAATATCTTCTCCTTCACTTTGGCAACTTCCTATTTGGAGCTGCTCGCTTCTTCTGAGGAGGTATTGCCTTGTTGCTTGATGGTGCGTATTTCCATTCCTGCTATTGGGTTGCTTATTGCTGGTCCAGTAAAGATTATGTTGGTCGTGGCAAAAACCTTTCTTAGCAGTTGTAATGGAAGAATTATAGCATTCCCGAGACTTTCTCTGGTTTCCTTTTGCACATTCGATTCTGGCATTGGTAGGAAACTTCATCATTAGGTGAAACATGCATGTTATGTTGCCCAAGTCGATCAGGATCGGTCTTCCTAAAAGGGCATTGAATTCTGAGGGAATATCAACCATGACAAACATTGCCATAACTGTGCTGTTTGCAGGTGCAGTTCCCACTGTTACTGCTAACTTGATTGTTCCTACTGGAGTCATCCATTCTCTAGTAAAACCATACAAAGTTTGTGGGCATGGTTCTAGGTCCCAAATAGATAACTTCATCATTTCAAGGGTTGTTTTGAGAGGGTGTTTATTGAGGAACCATGATCTATCATCGTTCGTGCTACGATCATGTTAGCAATCTGGGCCTCGATTACCAAAGGATCGTTATGTGGGAATCTAACGTGTGCGACGTCATCCTCAGTGAATGTTATTGGCTTACATTCACAGCGAGGGGTTTTGGGAGTACACTCCTCAACTGCCAACACTTCATTTGTTGTTTCTTGGCGAAGTGTCCGAGCATAGCGTTCTAAGGCTTTTCTACTTTTGCCTGCCAGGTATGGTCCTCCGCATATCATATCTAGTCGACTAGCTGCTAGAGTTGGTTGTAATGGTTGAGCTAGTGCATCCATATTGGGCGCAAAAACTTGGTTTGGATCAACAAGATGTCGAACATATCTTCTCATGGCTAGATGGTTTTGGCGGACGAGAAATTCAATTTCATCCTTAAGCTTATTACACTCGTTGGTGTCATGTTCGTAGTCATTACGGAAATGACAGAACTTGTTCGTGTCTCTCTTACTTATATCTTTCCTCATGGGATTAGGCTTCCTATAAGGTACCTCAGCTTGTGTTGCTTGAAAGACTTCTGCTTGTGACCCCAGGAGAGTAGAGTAGGTCGTAAAACGAAGATTGTCCTCTCATGGCTTATCATTGGTTTTGGCCCATTTGTTGTCGTTGTTATTGCCACTGTCTGAGTTGTTGTTTCATTTTCCATCTCTTTGGTTATTTTTATTTCCATTACCATTACCATTGGTTGTCTGGTTCTGGTTTTGAGCTCCATTATTCTTGGCTAGAGCAGCTGTAATGCCCTGGTTACCCCAGAACAGTTACGGTGATCGGTGAACCGGGAATTTGACCCGCTACACGAGTCCTTTGGTTAAAAACGTGCTCTAAGTGTTATTAACAAGCTAAGGTGGAAAACCAATAAAAAGGAAAGGATATATTTCATTTAATACATAAAACTGTTCATGGGCCCATAAAATCTTTTACAAGTTATTTACAACTCAAAATGGTCATTACCGTTTCAAATTACAAACCCGCCGACCTAAGCGGCAAAAATAGGGAAAACCCCTAGTTCCTCTGAGAACTCCTTGGCCGTGGTGGTCAAGCAGCCGCATATGTACACATCACCACCTAAGCTCTCCACTCAAGGCTGAGTGAGCTTTTCTTTTCCTTTACCTGCACCACATAGCACCCATGAGCCAAGGCCCAGCAATAAAACACAATATAGCATGATATAATATCACCAATGACCATACTAATCATTCAGGACTATCAGTCCAAACAGTTAAGTGACAGTCGCAAAAGTCACCCGGATGGGGACAACTCCCTTTAGCCATGTGACGATAAGGTCACGGGGGTTTAACAGATAAGTGAACCTTTCACTAGCTTAAACAGGATAGGTGCATGATGACTAGTCACCAACATAACCTTCCTCATGACTCTAGAGTCATAACTATGGAACTCTGTTCCCTAGCCATGTGACAAGCAGCCACCTAGGCCTTAGGCCTTGGCTTTGAGTAACTAGTCTTAGACTAGTCAAGTGCTTATAAGATTCATCGACCTTAGGGTCGGTCCAGCATTAATTCCTTAGAGCCATTCAATGCTGATATCAATTAGATCTAATCTTCATTCGGCCTTGCGTTCAGGTCGCTTATGCCGTTTCTGACTCTTAGGTCAGTGTCCTTGACTAGTCAGTGCCACATACAAGTAAACAATATTCGCTAGCATTTGATATGCAATCAATGTCCACATTTATCAACCAACATGCCTCAACAAAAATCATGCATGTCACATACATAGGGTGCAGTTTTCTTACCTCAGGTTCGAGCGAGAAATATAATAAGAATGACTCCTGAGAACGATCGACCTTTTGGTTCCTTATCGGTTACCTAATCACAACCAATTATAACCTCCGTTAATGAAAATCAACATGGAAAGGGTCTTAACCTAAGCACCACTCTCGGGACCTAGAAACATGCCCACACGGTGAGTAGATTCGATCCTGGGCCTTAAGGATTGAAACCCCAAGCCAAAATCCCTTAAAAACACTCAAAACGGGACTTTAAAGGAACAGAGTAGAGCTACAGCGCTGCTCCCTAGTGCCCCAGCGCTATTCTCAGAACCCCCAACACACCCAAATGCCTCCTGTGTAGCGCTGTAGCGCCCTAGGGTGGGCGCTGTAGCGCTACCTCCAGACCAGATACCCCCTGAAACCTCCTTCTTCAACTCCTTCGATTCTAACTTGATTCCCATGCTTCCAAATCCCATTTTTGGTGCCAAATGAACCCAAAAACCATCCTAACACACCCCAAACATCACAACCATAAGAACCCTAGCCAAAACTCCCAACAAAACCAAGTATTCAACCTAGAAATCACAACTGCAAAACAGAACAAAAACAGGGTAAACCAGAGAATTCAATGGTTAGAAACTTACCCAAAACTCAGCTTATGATGTTCTTCAATGGTGGAACACTCTCCCAAACTCCCAAGGCTTACTTCCCAAGCTTGAATCCTCAAGAATGGTTCAAAAATCTCAAAGGAAACTAAAGGAGAAGAAGATACGGGAAGGCTCTTCAAGTTACTCTGTTTTTTCCCTTCTTTCATAGCCTAAAATGGCTTATAACTATCCTAGGGGTAAAAAGACCATTATACCCCTAGGTCAAATAAGGTTTTCTAAAGGATCGCAATGGCAAAATTGG
Source organism: Humulus lupulus (assembly GCF_963169125.1). Taxonomy (NCBI): domain Eukaryota; kingdom Viridiplantae; phylum Streptophyta; class Magnoliopsida; order Rosales; family Cannabaceae; genus Humulus; species Humulus lupulus. Next base: position 73,863,305 of record NC_084794.1, on the reverse strand, counting down.
TATTTTCCACCTATCTCGTTAATCATAATTAACGCTCTCCAATTCCCGCTATTCACGATAATCTCAAACACCAATAATTCACATCCTGTTACCCTTTGATTTCCGGTAACGCTCTAATCATTAAAATTACCCTGAGACTCATCCCGAGCCCCGAACTTAAACCTGTTATGACTATACCGCTAATTAATAATCCAAGATCTTCTCATGCCCAATAGCTCGAACAAACCCACATTATAATGTGGTCTCAACAATATATCACCGACATGCATACACATATACAATTATACCCTCAACGAGCCAAATTACTAAAACACCCCTGTAATTAAAATGTGGACCCACATGCACGCATTTAACATCATATTATAATATAATTCACATATACATGCATTTATCAACTAATGGCATAATTAAGCAAGTATGGCCCTCCCCGCCTACTAATCCCGCCATTAAACCACATCGGAGAATTCAGGGCATTACAACAGCAGCACTTGTTCTTGCATGATTGGCTTGATCTACTCTTCTAATGGCCTCCTTTATTTAAGAACTCCTTTTTTGAATAGACAATTTTTCTCCTTAGGTCAGTCCATAAGGGACCCTTTACTTGGATTCCATCCATGATGGCCATCAACTTTCCATAATCGCTGACTATCTTTGATCGGGCATCCTTTTGCATGAACCAGTTCACATAGTCCTTCAGAGGCTCATTCAACCCTTGCTTAATGTCAACAAGGTCGTTGAGTTCAGCAGGTGGGATACGAGCAACAAAGAATTGTGAGTAAAAGAACCTCACAAATGTATCCTAGGATGTAATGGTTCCTGGCTCCAGTTTGAAGAACCATTGTTAAGCAGGATATGATAGAGTAGCTGGAAAGATCCTATAATGGGCGTCGTCTCTAACCCCTTGGAGGTCTGTTTGTATCTTGAAATTGTTAACATGTGAGATGGGATCTTCCCTTCAAGTATACATCTTCCAAGTTGGCATCTTGAACTTGGGAGGTACTATCAAAGCATTGATTCGTTCAGAGAAAGGAGACCCTTTCCTTCTTTCTAGGTTGATGTAAGTGAGCTTTGGGGTTGTTAGCTCTCATACCATTTGAGTAAGAGCATCCAATTGTGCTTGGATTGCAAGAGCAATTAGTGGCATAGAAGTTGGCATTGCAGCTGGGATTGCAGCATCCCCTGCTTGTGATTCTTGCGGGATTACTAGTGCAACGGGTCCAGCAACATTGTACATGTTGCCTTCCCTAAGCTGATCGAGGACATCGCAGATGTCAGACTCTCTATTTCCCAACCTTTTAAAGACACTTCTCTCTTTTGGTTGCCCCAGCATTTTAATTGTCTGCTAGAGGAGGACCAGGAGGTGATCTCATGGGACAATTTGCTGGATTTTGTTGCCTTAGTGGGACAAACTGTCCTTTAGACTGCATATTTCCCTAGGTGGTATATCTTGAGGCCCAGGTGGCCTTGGTGGAACAAACTGTCCTCTTAGATCTTCATTATGTCGATGGTTATTACACTGTTGATGGTCACGAGGTTGGTTGAATCGACTATCCCCTTCATCATCATCATCATCATCATCATAACCATCTCTATAAGTTGTTTGATAAATACTGCTAGCCTCTTGGTTATTTCTCTTTCTGTTTCTTCTATGATGATGACAACGGTTGTGCTTAGCATAGTGAGGTGGGTGGCCTCGATTCTAGCTAGCGGGTCTTTCATTCCTTGGTTTGTTGGAATTGAGGACTAGCTTTAGAATTTGGGGGTTGCCCTCCTCTCGAGGTTGCTCGCCTCGGGTGCTCATTAGCAAGCCTTCCAGTTTCAGACACTTGTCTGGCACAACCTTGTTCTTTATTAGGCATCACCTGCTCATCTTGGTGGAACGATTGCTGGACTCTTTAATGTGCTCCCCTATAGGAGTGATGACTCCTAGCAGGTCTAGGAGGGACCACTTAATCACGAGATCGTGATGGTTGGGCAGGTCCTAGAGCTTGACCAGCTGGTAATTGGGCTTCAGAATTTGCCTAACCAACGTTCTTAGGCTGAGGATTCACTAGTCGAGATCTCGCTGCTTGTATCTATGACAAGACAACCTCTAGCAACCTTGCTGCCTCAGCATTGCGACGGTCAACTTCTTCTTGGCGAGCTTCAAGGGCTTGTTATCTTTGATCCAATCAGGCTTGAAAATCTTGTCTTTGTTTGTTGAGGGCTTCAGATATAGCCTCTTGAGCTGCTGCCTGATTTTCATGCATGGCAACGAATTTCTCCTGCATCTGCCCCACAACCCCTTTCAGCTGTTCAAGGTCAGGGTGCAAATCTTCTCCTAAGTCCACATGGGGATCATCATGCCCAAATGTGATTGGTGGATGCAGGTTTATAGGGGGCGAATTGATAAGCAAGGCACAAAGAAGGGATTTGACTGCTTGAGGGCGGTCAGGATGGGCAGTGTTAGGGTTCCCCCCTTGTGGCTCTTGACTCTGGCTTCCAGTAGTGATAGCCATTGCTTCAGATGGATTTAGTAAAATAGGATCTTTGATTTCAGCTCTCAATGAAAGCACCAAAATGTTGAGCAGCGTTTTGGTCAACGACACTGAGTCAATTTATACGACGAAATGAGAATTAAATGAACTGAAATCACGTAAACCACACAAAGAATTTTATAGTGGTTCGACCCTAAGAGTTGGTAATGACCTACATCCACTTGCATTTTTATTAATCAAAGAGGTCTTTAACTCAAGATCAAGAAGAAACAAGGTTCAACTAAGTTTCTTAAGCCGATAAAAGAATACAATTTGAAGGTTTTGTCTGGAAAGTGCGTACAAAAGAAATTTCTAGCATTTTCTCCTGCAATTTTCACTTAGGATTAATGATTGAATAAACTCCCTATTTATAAAGAGTCTTTGTGAGCTATGGGCCCTTACAAACGAATCTAGGCCCTACACGTGTAAGTCTGAGACCAATATATTCAGTTACAAATTCAAATAATATGAGAATAATACAATTTAAATATCAGATACATAAATATCTTGAGATATTTGCAGGTATCTCGTGAAATCCAGATCTTTGGGTAAAAGTATCTTGCTCATCGAGCAAGTCTTGCACTCTGAGCAGTTTCATGGGATGGTACTAGCTTGCTCCATTATTGAGCATGTTACATAAACTTTGCTAAAATAAACTTTATATTCAGATGTAGCCCTCTCGAGCAGCTACTCCTTCCGACTAGCTCTCTAATTTTAATGTGGTGTAATGTCACGTGTCTCTTTCTTAGATGCCACGCCATCAAGTCAAAATAGGGTAAAATAGGGGCCAAACTAGTATTTTCCCTTTTATAAAAATAAAATTCATTTAAAGAAAAGCAAACTAATTCCTTTTCTTCGTGCTTTCATCTTCTTACTGCAGGTGATTAATCGACGCTAGAGTTGGGGACCGAAGGAGGAGTGGGCTGCTCAGAGATGGGGTGGAAAGTAGGGGATTGACATGTAACCCAAGATCTAGCGGGATAGGGATAGTCGAAGATGGAGTGGAGGGTCAGGCTTGAACGGAGGCGAAGGCAAAGTGGGTTGCTCGGAGATGGGCTAGAGGGTGGGGGATCGACTGGAAACACAAGATTTTGTGGGTTAGGGATGGTCGGAGATGGAGCGGAAGGTTGGGGTTGAATGGAGGCGGAGGCGAAATGTGTTTCTCAGAGATGGGGTGGAGGATTTGGGGGTCGACTGGTAGCACAACGATATTGTGGGTTAGGGATGGATGGTGACAGAGGGAAGGGTTGGGGTTGAATTGAGAATCTAGGCACTAGTCTTCGCCTATAAATCATCCTCATTTTGATCGAAAACTGGAGAAAACATTCAGCTAGCAACAAAATTAAGATCACTCTATGGCTTGCTACTTGGGCATTAAGATTCTCCAGTAAAGAGCATTTCTGAGAAGATCACAATTTCTTCAAACAAAATTCCAGAGCTACTTTGAAAACCTATATATATATATATATATTTGTAAATTTAGTTTGTGTTGAAAGATTCTGGAGACTTTTAGGAATTTTGACTAGATTTTTGTTGGACTTTGATTGAATCTGTTAAACAGATGAATAATAAGTTTTGTATTGTGATATAGATTATTTTTGTTTGGATTGATGAAGATCAAATCTTTTTTTTTTCTTATGTTAGATTTTATTGGAGTTCTGAAAGAAGAGAGTAGATGAGACGAGGAAGATATCCTTTTCTTTTATTTATTCATTTTAATTAAAACATATTTTTAAGTTTTAATTCATTAGTTATTTAAATATATATTTTAATAATTTAAAAAAATTAAATTAATTCAGAGGCATTTTAATCATATTAAAAAAGTTTGATCAAAATCAATCTTATATTATTATTTTATTTTACAAAATAAAAAATTTAAATTATTATCTAACAAAATAGACAATAAATTGGTAATTTTTACACAACTCTTAAAAAAAATGAAACTATTTTGTATTTTTATATATTTATAAATCATGTGGGCCCTCCTTCCGTCCGACCGTGGACTCACTACGGATATTTTTTACTATACTTAAAAATCAATGGATAATGAGACACATATAAATGTAGTAATTTAGGTTAATTGACCTAGGCGGAGTGATATTTTTCTTTGTACATAGGCATAATGGTCATAAGACAGAATGCCCAACTAACACCAATCTCAAACCAAAACGTACCCCTAACAAACTATCAGTACAAGTCATATATTTATATCATGGGTAAATATTAAATTTTCTCCCTCAATTATGTTCCTAGTAGAATTTTGCCCCTGAGCTTTTTCTTTGTGAATTTTGCCCCTGAATTATGGGTAAATTTTTTTTGTGAACTATAACAACTATTGTAAATATACCCCTTTATATTATATAACATTCATTTTTTTTTTACAATTTGCTTAAATAACATCGATGTTATGCTGATATGGCAATGTTCGACAGTCCTAATAGACAAATACATACATATATAGTAGTATAATGACAAATTTTGGTAAATAAAAAATTTTCTCCCTCAACTATCGTCCTGGTAGAATTTTGCCCCTAAACTTTTTTTCATAGTAAAAATTCTTCCTGAACTATAACAATTATTGTAAATATGCCCCCTTATATTGCATATCATTTATTTTTTTTGAAACAATTTGTTTATACAACACCGATGTTGCACTAATGTAGTGAGATTCGACAATCCTAATAGGAAAATACATACATATATAATAGTATAATGATAAATTTTGAGAATATGTATCTAAATTCTTATAACTAATTTTTGCATATTTAATGTCGACAATCTCAATTTCAATTAACTTCAATTAGTTAAATAAATCCTTGTGTTGTAATTATGCATGTGACATATAAGTACATAACAAACTACTTAAAACAAAATAAATAGAATGTAACAAAACTGACATGTTTGTAATGCTTTCCATAGTTTATGAAACATTTTTGACAAAACTCTACAAGATTTATAGTTTAGTGGGAAAAATTACTATTTGTCTACCGATGCCTAACACCACAAAAAAGTGATATAACGACGTAATTTAATATTGAAGTTCACTTATTTAAATTTAATAAGTATTACGAAGTATAACTAATTAAAATGTACTGTCACCTTCCAATTCCAGATTCAGCAATACTCTTTATCATTACATATGTACATATTTGTTTTTTATTTTTTCCTTTTCTGATTATTCATTAAAAAAATAAATAAGAAATTGATTAAGGAAATGAGAGAACAGAGTGTACTTTACAAGTACAGTTTACGATCTTCCTAGAACTGTATATCCTCACCAACTAATGATAATCGTGTCCCAATAACGACAAAAGATAGTTGTCACCTTTATATTTTTTATTTTTTTATATATATATATATACTATAAATCATAAAAAAAACAGAGTATATAAACAGAGCACCAAGCTGTCTCTGTTTTCCGCGCTCTCTTTGCCTAGACTCTGTTTTATAATATCTACTTTGTTTTCCCTTTCTTTTGAGACACTCCTTAACAATCAGAAGGTTTGAGGAGAATATGGGTGAAAAGACAGAAACTTTGGAAGCCGTAGTGAAGGAATCTGTGGATTTGGTAACCAAAAAAACATAGGGCATTCGATTTCCATGGCTATGTTTATAGTTTTCTGAGTTTTTTTGTATTGTTTGTTTAATTTTCTTTTTCATTTTTGTTTATTTTTATGGTTATTTGCACGTTCTGATGAATATAAAGTTGTTGATTTTCAGGAGAACGTGCCACTTGAAGAGGTTTTTCAGGCTTTGGTATGTAATAAGCATGGCCTTACCACAGAGGCTGCGCAGCAAAGGTTGGCCATTTTTGGGTACAACAAGCTCGAGGAGAAGAAGGTTCGACAAAACTACTTCTGTTTACTTCCTCTTTAATTTTTGCATATAATTATTTACAACCTTTTCAGATATATTGGCTTGATGGCTTCCCATATGCATGGAGCCGTGACCAAATTTATAAATTAAAAGAACCACTGATTTTTTTTAGGACTCTTTTCCTTGCTCAGTTTTGGTGTTATGAATTTCTTTCTTTCTTCATTTTTTTTTAATGAAAAAAATATATATTTATGGTTTTGTTTTGTCTCTGTTTTCAGGAAAGTAAAATTTTGAAGTTCTTAGGGTTTATGTGGAACCCTCTATCATGGGTTATGGAAGCAGCGGCTATTATGGCCATTGCTCTGGCCAATGGAGGAGTGAGTACTTTCTTTCCTTGTCTTTTTCTTTGATATGCTCTGTTTTAGTACTGAAGCAAATTTGGTGAAAAAAGAGTTCAAAATTTTGGCATATAGAGATAAAAGTGAACACCAATGATTAAAGATTTTTCTTTAAATATTTCACTGTTGTTATATTTTGTTATTATCTTTGGATATTTTTGTTCTGTTTTTGGATACTTAACTAATTCTTTCTATAATACTTCAGGGAAAACCACCTGACTGGCAAGATTTTGTTGGGATTATTATTCTGCTTCTGATCAATTCAACTATAAGTTTTATTGAAGAGAACAACGCTGGTAACGCTGCGGCTGCACTCATGGCACGTCTAGCACCCAAAGCCAAGGTATTTGAAAAGTGATTGTCCAACTCTACTATAAGTTGTTGATTGCTTTTGGACTCTTTTCCTCATCATTTTCGAATGAAAATTTCTTAGTAATGCCATGAGTATACTATTTTCTTTTATTGGTAGGTGTTTAGAGATGGGAAGTGGCTTGAGGAGGACGCATCCATTCTTGTTCCAGGTGATATAATCAGCATTAAGCTAGGGGACATTATTCCTGCTGATGCTCGTCTACTTGATGGTGATCCCTTAAAAATTGATCAGGTCAAAATCAATGAGAAGAGCTCTTAGATGATTTATTTGGCTTCTTTTGTCTTTTTTTTTTGCTTGAATGAACTGTTTCACTGGAACACTATCTATTTGGGTTTTGCAGTCTGCCCTAACTGGTGAGTCACTTCCTGTGACAAAGAGCCCAAGTGACAGTGTGTATTCTGGCTCAACATGCAAGCAGGGAGAGATTGAAGCAGTGGTTATTGCCACTGGTGTTCATACCTTTTTTGGCAAGGCTGCTCACCTTGTAGACAGCACGAATCAACAAGGGCACTTTCAAAAGGTAACAAAAACAAATTATTTATTCCCAAGTTATTGACTGTATCTTTTATAGTAATCTGTACCACTTTTTTTCTTTTTCCTGCATTTGGTTCTAAACAGGTCTTGACTGCTATTGGGAACTTCTGTATTTGTTCTATTGCCGTGGGGATGATCATAGAGCTTATTGTCATGTACCCAATTCAACACCGCGAATACCGGCCTGGGATTGACAATCTGTTGGTCCTGCTTATTGGAGGAATTCCCATTGCTATGCCTACAGTTCTGTCTGTGACAATGGCAATTGGTTCCCATCGATTGTCTCAACAGGTTGGTCATGACTTATAATGAATGTTATGTTGTTTTAGCAAGTTTGGCTGTCTCTGTCATTTCTGGTTTGATGATGGGTCGTAGACATGAGTATAGAGTCATTTTTGCAGGGAGCTATCACTAAAAGAATGACAGCCATAGAAGAAATGGCAGGAATGGATGTGCTTTGCAGTGACAAAACAGGAACTTTAACACTGAATAAGCTCTCAGTTGACAAAAATCTTATTGAGGTTGGTTGGCGACCTGGGATTTTCCTACTAGCATTTCTTTCTTACTTTACTTTATGTAAGTCTAACGCTTCTTTTGATTTATTTTCATGAATTGTTTGCGCAGGTCTTTGATAAACAAGTAGATGCTGACACCATTGTACTAATGGCAGCTCGGGCTTCTCGTTTGGAAAATCAAGATGCAATAGATGCTGCCATTGTCGGGATGTTGGCTGATCCAAAGGAGGTATGTAGTTCAACTATAGTATTTCTCTTACCCATTGGAGTATAATAGAGGGTTGTTGCTTACCTTTACTACATATTACAAAGTTTTGGAGATCACTAGAAGAGTTTCTTTGATGTAAAACTTGGTGATTGGTTTTTTTCTTCCTTAATTTTTTGGTTACAAAATAGGCAAGAAGTGGTATTGTAGAGGTGCATTTCCTTCCATTCAACCCCACCGATAAACGAACAGCTTTGACATATATTGACAGTGAAGGTAAAATGCATCGTGTAAGCAAAGGTGCACCTGAGCAGGTATGAATATTAGACAGTTCTGTTTTTCTTTTTTGAAGATTTGAATTTTAATCGAAGTAACTAACTCTGTGATTTAATTTTTAGATTTTGAATCTTGCACACATTAAGTCTGACATAGATCGGAGGGTTCATGCTGTGATTGATAAGTTTGCAGAAAGAGGCTTAAGATCCCTTGCAGTAGCTTACCAGGTAATAACAATAATGATCTTATTCAGTTATCTATGACCACGAGTATCAAGTTATATTGCAGAAATGTTTAGTTCTTTATTCTTCTATGTAGGAATTTGTGTTCTTGTTGACATGTAATAGTAAGCATTTTTCCCTACAGGAAGTTTCAGATGGAAGGAAGGAAAGCCCAGGAGGGCCGTGGAAATTTGCTGGCCTCATGCCTCTATTTGATCCACCTAGACATGATAGTGCAGAAACAATTCGAAAGGCATTAAATCTTGGGGTAAATGTTAAAATGATCACAGGTGTGTTCCTTTCCCAATATCGCAACTCTTTTTTTGTTAGATACCTGGTCAATAATGGCAGACTTAGCTGCCATGGTGGTGGATTATAGAACCATATTCCTTTTTTAAAATCATTAAAGTTGAATACAATGTTTATAATGTTTAAGAATGTGGAGTAATCTTATGGAACCTCTTTGTTATATTTTGATGTTAAGATTACTGTTGTATTACCACATTGGTAACTTGGTTTCTTGGTTATGAACTTATGAACGACTAAATGTTTTATTTGCATACTTTTCATATATATGGTTTTTGATTAGTGAGCCATCTGGTTGATCATTTGCAATGTCTGTTAGGTGATCAACTAGCAATAGCAAAGGAGACTGGACGCCGTCTAGGAATGGGTACAAACATGTATCCATCCTCTGCATTATTAGGACAACAGAAGGATGAGTCAATTGCTGCTTTGCCAGTTGACGATCTGATCGAAAAGGCTGATGGATTTGCAGGAGTTTTTCCTGGTACTATAGAATTTTATTAAAATTCCATTTCATATTACTTGATTCCTTAGCCCTATGTCATCCCTTGATCACCTAGTATTGTTCTTATAACTTTGAGTTTGTACTGATAGTTCCAATAACTCAACGTTTTCTTGTGTTGGTTGATGCAGAGCACAAATATGAAATCGTGAGACGTTTGCAGGCCAGAAAACATATATGTGGAATGACTGGTGACGGAGTAAATGATGCTCCTGCTCTTAAAAAGGCTGATATTGGCATAGCTGTTGCTGATGCAACTGATGCAGCTCGTAGTGCTTCAGATATTGTCTTGACACAACCTGGCTTGAGTGTAATTATAAGTGCTGTACTTACAAGTCGCTCTATATTCCAGAGAATGAAAAATTACACAGTGAGTTTCTGATATGAAGTATTTTTTAAGATTATATTTTATGTGGCATTAGTACTTGAGACTTCTCAACATAGTGGTGGTGGAGGAGAGAGCAATTAAGTTTTCTGTGGAAAAAGGGGTCAAGGATATGCTAATTCTATATATTGTTCTGCCCATTTAAATTTTCCTTCTTCTAAATAGTCAGTTATTGTTATTGTCTATTCATGTTAATGTACTCTTTCTTGTTTCAGATTTATGCTGTTTCCATTACAATTCGTATTGTGGTAAGTTATCTGGTTTGTTTTCGGTATAATTGAAAGTAATCTCTTGAAAGTTATCTGGTTTTGACCCATATCATTTTATTTCATATGAAACAGCTTGGTTTCATGCTACTGGCCCTCATATGGCAGTTTGATTTCCCACCCTTCATGGTTCTGATTATTGCCATCCTTAATGATGGTTCGTATTCTACTTAATCATGTGCGCCTTCTTGTTCATCCAAAATACAACTGACTTCTAGTATTAAATCAATAACACTGTGATACAATATGGAATTATTAGGTACAATTATGACAATATCAAAGGATAGGGTGAAACCTTCTCCTCTTCCAGATAGCTGGAAGCTAGCTGAGATCTTTACCACTGGAATCATACTTGGTGGTTACTTGGCTATGATGACAGTCATTTTCTTTTGGGCAGCATACAAGACAGACTTCTTTCCTGTGAGTAATCTTTACATAACTTAGCACCTTCCTTTGTTTCAAATTTTCCTTGCCCAGCTTTCATTGCTAGAACTCGTACTTTTTTTTTTACATGTTTTAGCATATATTTGGGGTTTCAAGCCTACAACAAAAGAATGGAAAAGACTTCAGAAAACTAGCCTCTGCAATATACCTGCAAGTGAGCACCATCAGTCAAGCTCTCATATTCGTGACACGATCTCGGAGTTGGTCTTTCATTGAGCGCCCTGGTCTCTTACTTGTTGCTGCTTTTGCTGTTGCTCAACTGGTGAGCAGACTGCTGTTGTTTTTTCTCAGTTTCCAAACGCATTCATTGTTTTTTTCTATTTATTAAACTTTTTTTTTATTTGGTATGTAAGATTGCCACATTGATTGCTGTCTATGCAAACTGGAGTTTTGCTGCAATTTCGGGGATTGGCTGGGGATGGGCTGGTGTTGTTTGGCTTTACAACATCATCTTCTATTTCCCACTTGATTTTATCAAGTTCTTTATCAGATATGCATTGAGTGGGAGAGCTTGGGATCTTGTAATTGAACAAAGAGTATGAATGGATGACACTGAACTCTATATTTCTTCATTTACTGCTTTACTTTTTAAAGATACCAACATTTTACTCCTGTGAATGTCCACCACCTTTGCAGATTGCCTTTACAAGAAAGAAAGATTTTGGCAAAGAAGAACGCGAGCTTAAATGGGCACATGCACAAAGGACCCTCCATGGGCTACACCCTCCTGAAGCCAAGATGTTTACAGATCGATCAACTACAGAACTCAATCAGATGGCAGAAGAGGCAAAACGACGAGCTGAGATTGCCAGGTAAGTCCATGTTTTTATATTATGTGCCACCAAAATATATAGCATACATGATAAACAAGAAGAATCCATATTCTCTTTTGACTCATTTCAATCACTGTACTTGTATTCTGGTTTGAAATGACAATTAAGGGCCATTTTATGATTTGTGCAGATTGAGAGAGCTGCATACATTAAAAGGACATGTGGAGTCAGTAGTGAGACTCAAAGGTCTTGACATAAACACAATTCAGCAAGCCTACACAGTTTGAGACTTATTTTTATGTTTTGTTTCTCCATATCAGTATCAATATCTACTTTTGTAATAATGTTCTTAGCCCGAGAGATTTGTAAGTTATCATTACGAAAGTATATATTAAATACATCAACATGGTAATTAATGCATAACCAATCATATAAACTTTTTTTGTAATTAGGTTACATGTGAAAGACACAGTGTGTTCATCAATTTAGTTTATTGTATTGATCCTTATAATCCAATAGCCGTTCCATAAATCCAAATGTCATATTTATCTCTTCAATGATGCTAATTTTAACTATAGAGGGCAACCAAATACAATATATTTATATAAATGTCTTTAAAAAGATTCTTCCACCAACTTCACTGGGAAACTATTAGTTCGGGATTTAAATTCGGTCAACTCGAAAACTTCCATGGGGACAACTACTTGTTTAGTTGCTATATGTCTAGTCACATGCATTGGAAGTGAGACAAAGAAATTTGTAGTAGTAAATGGTAGGAAATTGACCACAGTTATCTAAAGTGGCCAATTAATCAATGCATCTTTGGCTGAATATTGAAAATTATGTAGAGTCTAGCCCGAAACCTGATATTGTGAAGAATTAATTAATTAGATATTGCATAGGCTGTTGCAGAATGATAGAGTGTCTGAAGGTAGAATGGAGCTCCATCTCAGATCAATTGATGATCAGTGGAGTATTTATAAATGGTATGATGATTCAACACATTTTCCATGTGAGATTCTCTAACATCCCATCAAGATGGTGGCTATTTTTGCTCACAAATCTTTGACGGCTAGATCGCAAGTAGCTCTTGGGCTCTTTTGGCTCACTATTCCCAAATCACAAGTGACTCTTTTGGCTCCCCTTTTTGGACCGGTTTGGATTTGGATCAGAACTACTTGTTAGAGTTTTCTTTAGGCTCGTGATATATTGTTAGAATATGGAAGGTAGTTTAGAATATAGAATGAGGCGGATGGTAAGAAGCATGTGGTTCCATCTCAAACTAATTGATGATGAGTGGAATAACCCGTGTTCTTATAAATGATATGATAATTCCACACATATACTTATTACGTGGTCGTAGGTGGGAGAGACCGTTAAGGGTCTGTTTGACATTGTTTTCAAAATTGTGTTTTAAAAAATGAGAACATAAAACATTTTTTGTAGTTTTCAAAAAACAAGAGAAGTTTTGTTAATGTTTTCTAAAAATAATTTTTTAGTTTTTATTTTTTTAAAAAAAGAAAATATTAAATAAAAAATTAACAACTATATTTACAAAGAGAAAATCTTTTAAAAGTTTGTAATAAATAATAACATAAAGTAATGTGAAAGAAAAAATGATGAAAACTAAGGAGTCAGAAAATAAGGAGAGAAAATTTGAGGAAAAAGAAAGTGATGAAAGAGAAAGTGATTAGAGAGAAATTGGTGCAAGAAAAAATAGGAGTGAAAGTGATAAGAGAGAAGTGAGGAGAGAGAAAGTTGTTTAACATAAAGTTGGACATGATGATGTGGGCTATGAAAATGACATGTGGCAGCGTTAGGTATTGAACTCGTCCATGGTTGGTTTGCAGGTGCTGGTCGTTTTTGTTCAAGGGCAGCCGAAGGAGTTGCTTTTGTCAAGTGACAAGAGGAAGAGTATCACCTGCAGATCACTACTCGAAAGGTGTTTGGTCAGCAACAAGGATCTGGTCGATGGCATATTAATGATACAACTTGCTTGAAGGGGTTACCTGCTCGAAGGATGCTTCAATTAACCAGAATGTTTCAAATCTTATGAGATATTTATGTAACTAATATTTGAATGTATTTTTTTATATTCTTTTATTATGTATTCAGTGTGACAAGCCCACATTATGTGAGTAATGCGTACTTCATGCTTGTAAGGCTCATGGCCCACTAAAGAGACTCTATAAATAGAAATCTCTCATAGTCATTAGCTTTCATGCGCACTTTACATACAAAATCTATATCGGATTGTATTTTCTCTGAGGCTTAGGAAACTCAATTGTATCTTGTTCCTTTGATCTTGAGTCTAAGACATTTTTTATTAGTAAAAGTCCAAGTGGTCGTAGATCATTACCAACTTTTGGGCCTAAACCACTATAAATTATTGTGTGTCGTTTACTTGATTTCATCTCATTTATATTACTTACTATCGTTCAATTTAACTCAGTGTCGCTGACCAAAACACTGGTCAACATTTTGGTGCTTTTCATTGAGAGTTGAACTCAAGAAAATATCAATTCACCAATTTGAATCAATGAGTATAACCACTAGAAGCCAAAATCAGGAACCACAAGGGGGAAACCAGACTATTGGACCCCATGACCGCCCCTCGAGCAGTCATTTCCCCCATCTGTATCCTGGCCAACAGACCCTCTGCCTGGAAACCTGCCTCCACGAGGAGCAATGGGTCACAATGAGCCCCACTTGGATTTAGGGGAAGATCTGAACCCTGACATTGAATAGCTGAAAGAAGTCGTGAGAAAAATGCCTTGATGTCGTGAGTCATCATGGTCGACCCTGAGTAAATTGAGTACGGAGTACTATGTGCTTCTTCTAAAATCGTCATCTTATTCCTTTGATCATTTGGCATGCATACCCGATCCTTATATCTCAATAACCCTTGACCTGATATTAAGAAATCTGTGGCCTTCCCTTATCTAACTGCATCCATATGTGCTACTAATGTTTCATCATGCCCTTGCCCGATCCGTATATCTTCTAACAGACTTGACTGGATAGAAAAGTTAGCCAGCTTCCCGATGACTACTTTTATTCCGGCACTGATCAGCTCCTGCTGTAGCGGCTTTTCTATTTCGTCTAGTGCTGCTAGACTTCCGTAACTCTTTCTACTCAACGCATTAGCAACTACGTTTGCCTTTCCCGGGTGGTATAGGATTTCGCAGTCATAATGCTTCACTAGTTCTAACCACTTGCGCTGCCTCATGTTGAACTCCTTCTGAGTGAAGAAATACTTTAAGCTTTTGTGGTTCGTATAAATCTCACACCATTCTTCGTAAAGATAATGGCGCCAGATTTTCAATGCAAATACCACCACTGCCAACTCCATATCATGATTTGGATAGCATTGCTCGTACTCCTTCAGCTGCCTTGAGGCGTAGGCTATCACCTTGTCATTCTGCATCAACACGCAACCCAACCCTTGCTTTGACGCATCGCAGTAAACTACAAACTTATCGTTGGGTGTTGGTATACAGAATACTGGTGCTGAGCATATCTTATCTTTAAGCAACTGGAAGCTCTCTTCATACTTGCCAGTTCAGTTGAACCTTTGTTGTTTCTGGGTCAGGTTGGTGAGCGGAGTGGCTATCTTAGAAAATCCCTCTACAAACCTCTGATAATAACCTGCTAATCCCAGAAAGCTTCTTACCTCTGATGCGTTCTTTGGTCTTGGCCAATCCTTCAGAGCCTCTACCTTAGATGGGTCTACTGCAACTCGGTCCTTGGATACAATGTGCCCGAGGAATGCTACTTATGAAAGCCAAAATTCGCACTTCTTGAATTTGGTGTATAGTTGATGCTCCTTTAGTCGCAACAAGACCAACCTTAAATGCTCATCGTGCTTGTTTGCATCCCTTGAGTACACCAAGATATCGTCGATGAACACTACGATGAGTTTATCCAAGTATTCCTTAAAGACCCTATTCATTAAATCCATAAATGTTGTTGGAGCATTGGTAAGACCGAAAGACATAACTAAAAACTTGTAATGCCCATAACGAGTTCTAAAGGCTGTCTTGGGAATATCCTCTTCCCGTACCTTGAGCTGATGATACCCGGACCGATAATCGATCTTTGAAAACAAGGTCGCTCCTCAGAGTTGATCAAACAAGTCGTCAATCTGAGGTAGCGGGTACTTATTCTTAATCATCACCTTATTCAGCTTGCGGTAATCTACACATCCGCATACTTCTGTCCTTCTTCTTCACAAATAGAACCAATTCTCCCCATGGCGAATGGCTTGGTCTAATGAAACCCAAGTCTAGGAGTTCTTGTAACTGCGTCTTTAACTCCTTGAGTTCGGTAGGTGCCATTCGGTATGGTGCCTTGGAGATAGGCTTGGTGCCCGGTACTAGTTCGATTGTGAAGTCAATTTCCCGAGTCGGTAGCAACCTTGGTAAGTCGTTGGGAAATACTTCTGGGAATTCTTTTATGATGCTGACGTCTCCAACTTTTAGTGGTGTTTTCTTTACCACATCCGTGACGCTGGCTAAAAATGCTTGACATCCTTTTTCTATCATCCTCTAAGCTTTGAGAGATGATATAAGCGGTGTGTGTAATCCTGAAACTTGTCCCATAAAGCATAATCTCTGCCCGTCAGGAGTCTCGAACGTCACTTTCTTGCGTTTGTAGTCGATGGTTGCACCATGCCTTGCTAGCCAGTCCATGCCTAGTATTACGTCGAAGTCTTTGATCTCCAATTCTATCAGGTCTCCTTCTAGTTCTACTTCCTCAATCTTGATCAGTACGCCTCGTACTATACTTGATGATAGGACTACTTTGCCCGAAGGCAACTTTGTTACAAACCTAGTTCTAAATCTTTCACAAGGTTTGTCTAGTTTTTCTATCATTCCTAACGAGATATACGAATGAGTGGCTCTCGAATAAAATAATACAGAACATACATTATTGAGGATAGAAACCTGATCTGTGACCACTTTATTGCTAGCATCAGCTTCTCCTTGGGTTAAGGCAAATACCCTAGCAGGAACCATCTTGTCTTCTTTTTTCCCTCCTGACTTGAGTTGGGGACATTCTCTCTTCCGGTGTCCTTCCTAACCACAATTGAAGCATCCCTTGGTGTTCGCACGACATTCACCAGGATGTTTCTTTTGGCACTTAGCACATTGCAGGTATTATACATAACCCGGCCTATTACTTCCATTATTCGTCCGTGCCCTTTTATCGCTATCGGACTGCTTTTTGTCAGGATGCCTTCTTTTCTGACCATTATTGTTGTTGGACAAATTGTTGTTGTTGTTATGGTTGTTTCGACCATTCTGAGGTTGACTTGGCTGTTTAGGCTCAGGCTTACTGGCCTCCTCTTTACTAACATTCGCATGTAGCCTTTCTACTTCTATTGCCATTTCTAGAACATCGACATAGGTAGTATTTCCCGGGTTTGCTAGCTTAACCCTTAGCTCAATCTTCGGTCGAAGTCCTCTAACGAACTTGGTCACCCTCAGAAAGTCAGTTGGAACCATTTCCGGTGCAAACCTAGCTAATCGGTAGAACTGCCGAGCATATTCTGCCACTGATAAACACCCTTGCTTCAGACCAGCAAACTCCTCGACTCTTGAAGCGATGACTGCCGAATTGTAGTACTTTTTGTGGAACAGGTCCACAAATCTGGTTCAAGTCATGGTGGCGACATCATGAGTCTGCTGAACTAAATCCCACCATATTCTAGCATCTTTCTTGAGCAAAGAAGAAACACAGGATATGCGGTCCACGTTGCCGAGATTCATGTGTGTCAGGATTGGCTTCACATTTCTGAGCCATTCTTCTGCCTCGAAGGGGTCTGTTGTCCCTTCAAAGTTCAGAGCGTATTTCTTATGAAGCCGCTCATACACTGGCTCCATGTGCTAAGCTGGGTATGGCACATAGTTCGCCATTGGCCATCCCCCATATGGACCAACTTGATGGGGTGTTGGGGCCATTTGCTGAGGCTGTGGTTGCGGCGGAGGCTGAGGCTGAGCCTGTTGTCGTTGTTGCTGTAGTAATTCCTCAACTTGCTATTGTAGTCTGGAAATTTCTGCAGTGTTGTCAACCAGCGGCGACGGCGGTGGTGCATTTCGGTTGGCATTAGCACGCACTCCCCTTCTGTGAACTGGAGGGGCTTCATTGCTCTCAGGAGTGGCGTTGGAGACATTAACATTGTTGCGAGCAGATCTTCTGAGCGACATCTTTAGCAGAGTTCTAATAGTCGAGAAAACATATTAGAACTTACCCTAATAGGCTCTAAGGCAAAAACTTAATCTAAGCAAACATAACTTGAACCTATTAATTATGATTTCTTATGAAAAATTATATAAGCCTTCTTTATCATTAGAGTGTGTTTCTATACTTAGACAAATAAACCATCTTTATTATTTTCTAAGTGTGTTTCTAATCATCCTATATGACTTAATTCTCAGGCTCGAAACTCGTCGTTGTTCCAAAGTTAACCATATTGAGGGAGGGTTGGGATCAGTAAAATTGTTCCCACTACTACGACCCCCTAACTCTCAATATAGAACCTGTTTCATTGATTTGTATCCACCCTCACCGAACTTGGTCATTATTTATTAAATTTATTATTTATTATGATTGTAAAAAAAAAATCAAACTCATACATGTCATCAAAATAACATTGATATTTATTTGGAAAAACAGTTTTCACTAAGTACAATCATAAAGAAAACAAATAATAAATAAAATAATTAAAGTAACTAATCTATTCTAAAAAATCGAGATCTTCTACATCTGATCCATCATCTAACATATCATCGTCTATTTCTTCATAGTCATCATTATCTTGAGCCTCAAAATTCCCTCGAGGAAGATTCGTAAAATTCTATGTTTTTGCTCATTTGTGAATTGGAATTCCATCTTAGAGGTGAACCTAAGTATGAGAAAGTAATATCTCATAGCTACCGGTAATTTATCTTCATCATCTATCATCTCCCATATGTCTTCTAAGGCTGCAATTACAGTAGGATAATCTTTAAAAAGTCTAATCACTAAAACATATTGCTTCGTAGCTCTCATCATGATTTGCTTAGTTTCTTGGAGGTGACTTATCTCCCTGTGGAATAAGAGTAATCTTCGAGTGATTCTTTCTAGCACTCCTACGGTATTTCTTGGTTCTCTAATTCTTTTCAAGGCCTTAATGGCTTGGATATCCTCATAAGTTAATGCTCCATTCATTCTTAACTGAAAACATAAGGCTAAAATGTTAGCTATACATATAAACATAATAACTATCACATAAAAACTTACATTGGCGGTTAGATTCGGAGCTTGAGTGTGTGTATCACGGAGAACTTCATGCAAATGAACTGTTGCTCTGATACCAACTGTAATGACCCAACTAATTCTAAAACTTTGGACCATTAAAACTACTATACATAGACACTATTTTCAAGAAAACATACATAAGAAATATTCACAACTTTATTAAAAACTCTAAAGTAAAAGTTGAAATACATAAATGCGGGGTATGGGATCCCATTGTTTAAAAATAAAACATAACTTTAAACTTAAATGAAATTGTTTACAAACTAAGTGTGGAAAATACATAGAAACATAATACAAAGACTGAAAGTAACGTCGTCCTCAAATCGTTCACGCAGTCCATCGAATCCATTCTTCCTCAATACACAAACCAAGCTACCACAATCCTTCCGCCACCATATCTATTTTCCTGCATACATAAAAGTAAAGGAATGAGCCTAATGCCCATCAAGGAAAATCTACTAATAACATAAAACAAATACATAAACTATATCATGAACATATACTATAAACATATGTCATATACTACTTGGGGCTTTTTAACTAAACAAGTCATATTCCCAATAGATTGACGGGGCTTGCTAGCCAAGCAAGTCATATGCCCATAATTTACTGGGGCTTGTTAGCTATACAAGTCATAAGCCCAAGGTCTATAAACATACTATACATAATGTAAACATAAACATAACATATCATATAAACATATATAATTCTATCCTATTTTCCTTACCAAAACCGAGATATGAGAATAAGGACGGGATTTGAAACACTCCTAAAATCAACAATAAGAATGTGAGTATTTCTAAAGAAAGAGATGATAAAGAAATGAACAAAACCATCAAAATGAAGCTTACAGAAAAGAAACCTTAAGTTCAAAGAACTTAAATACCTAACCAAGAATTAGAAACAATGCGTTAGGATCTGAATAAAGAAAACTAAAGGAAACTAAAGAAACATACATAAATGAACTTAAGATTAGGAATACTTTTAGATGTACTAGAACCAAACTATACCTCGATATAGAAAAACATACTATTTATCTTACTTCCAAAGTGTTTATAAAGCTTAAAATGATAAAGCTTATACCCCAACCCAAGTGTTTATCACTCTATAATAACCCTGGCATCTTAAAGGCTCTGAACACAGCTTGAAGAATGAAAGAAATGGCTGGGTACTAGGTCCTATTTATAGAGTTCAAGGAGTGAAAAGATCTTCTTTCAGCTTGAATAAAATAATGAATGTAAATTGAAAATTATTTGAATATTCGTTCAACAGAGGCTTAAGACTCGGTCAAAACATTCAGAGGCTGGTCAAGAGGTTAAGGAATGAATTGAGCTCAGTTTAATAATCATTTGAAAACATAACCCTAGGGCCGATATATCACCCATTGTAGGTGATATATCGCCTGGGCTTATGACCCGAGTGCTCGTCGTTTCGTTTGTGCGAAGTTCACATGTTTTTCGTATTCCCCACGTGGCGATACATCGACTCCTAGGCTGCAATTTATCGACATACGTGAAAATATTAAACACGTAATTGGACATTTTCAGCATAATTAAATTGATTAATCAGGTTTGACTGAGTAATACGAGATTCCAGCAAGTTCTGGAAGGGTCTAGAGCTTCTAGAAACCTCTATTTTTGAATTATCCACTTAAAATGCTTAAATTCTCAAATAAACAAGATTGTGACAAATGTCATGCTCTTAATGATCTTGGAAGGTTCTATAGTTTTCTAGAACTTTCTTATATTTAAACTATAGTTAAATCCTTAAATTAACATGCACACGACAAGTGTCATGATCTTATTAATTCTATCTAAACCTTATAGTATAATAAATAACATCTTTATAATCAGCTATATTAATCAAACCTTATGTTATAATTAATATTCTTAAACTATAGGTTAAGCTTATAAAATCTATAAATGTTGCTACGAGTGTTTAACTAAGTCAACCAAAATCCACAGTATTAAACATACTATAACTACTACTAACTATTACTACTACTACTACTACTACTACTACTACTACTACTACTACTACTACTACTACTACTACTACTACTACTACTACTACTACAACTACTACTACGACTACTACTACTACTATCTAACTAGCTAAGTAAATTCTGGGACTCTACACCATTGTTGCTTGCTCCAGTAGCAGGATTACTAGACATGATTTGCAGGGAACCACACCTAGCTGGAGATAGTAGAAAGGCCCTCGAACAATATGCCCGAACACTACACCATAAACCTGGTGAAAACGTGTTGGCCATCTAGGAGCGTACTCCCAAAATTCCTCAGTATGTATGCAAACCTATTACATTCACTAGGGAAGATGCCAATCACGCCAGGTTCCCGCACAATGTTCCATTAGTTATAGAAGCACATATTGCTAACATGATTGTTGCACGAACAATGGTCGATCATGGCTCCTTAGTTAATATTCTTTTTAAGACCACTATTGAAAGAGTGAAACTTTATGTTCGAGATCTCGAACTATGCATGCAAACCTTGTATGGTTTCACTAGAGAAGGGATGACTCCAGCAGGTAAAATTAGACTGGTTGTTACTTTTTGAGACGCACCAACAAATAGCACACTAATGGCTACTTTTGTTATGGTTGATCTCCCCTCTACATTCAACGCCTTGCTTGGAAGGCCTATACTTATCGATTTAAAAGCAATCACATCCATTTTCGATCTAACAATGAAGTTCCCAACCAATGTTGACATATGACGTGTTAAAGGAAATCAGAGGGAAGCCAGAGAATGCTATAACTCTCCCATCACAAATGCCAAGAAAGGCCCAGTCACGACCAACATGATCTTTGTTGGTCCCTCCGAAAATGGGCCAGGCTCGACAATGGAAGTTAACAGCTCAGCCAAGTCTGAGCAGGCTACAATAAACAAGAAAGAAACCTCCAAATATGGTGATACCCAAAGAGAGGAAATAGACTTTGATCCTTACTTTGGGGATTATGATAGTGGAGTGGGACCAATTGAGGACCTCGAGGAAGTCCCACTCAATCAAGAAGAGCCGACCAAGACCATACAAATTGGGAAAACTTAGTCAAGGAAGTCAAGATTGAACTCATAAGTTTTTTAAAACACAATCAAGATTTGTTTGCTTGGTCGCACAAAGGCATGGTAGGTATTATCCCTACCGTAATTAGTCATGCTCTCAATATTGACAAGGATAATTTTAAACTTGTCCAGCGGAAAATGAGGTTGCTTGACCAAGAAAGATCCAATGCCCAAAAGGAAGAATTTGAGAGATTAAAAGAGAATGGGTTCATACGAGAAGCTTTTATCCTGAATAAGTTGTTAAACCAGTTCTTGTACCTAAACTCAATGGAAAATGGTGGACTTGTGTAGACTTTATAGATGTAAACAAAGCCTGTCCAAAAGATGGCTTACCTTTTCCTAGGATCGACTAGCTAGTTGATGCTATGACAGGACACAAAATTCTTACTTTTATGGATGCCTACTCCGGGTGTAACCAAATTAGCATGCATCCTCTCGATGAGGAGCATACCAGTTTCAGAACCGACATAGGCTTATACTGTTACAAAGTAATGCCTTTTGGACTAAAAAATACTGGCGCGACGTATCATCAATTAGTCAATATGATGTTCAGGAATCAAATAAGCAATAATATGGAAGTCTATGTCGTTGATATGCTGGTTATATCCAAAAAGGTTGGGGGGCACGTCCAAGACTTAGCAGGGTGATTCAATGTAGCGTCCCAAAACTCCTAATATGATTAAGTACTTTGATTAGTGTGTCTGGATGGAACGTGGGGTAATTATGAGAGCTATATGACTATATGATTGATTATGCATGATTACGTGTATTGAATGTGCTTAAAGATCCACTTTTGTTAAAAGGGATATTTTCATAATTTTGACCCGCTTGAGGGTGTAATTATAAATTTATGTGTTATATGCTTGACAACACATTATTATGTGGATATATATGTGATATTCAACGTGAGTGGATCCTTTTGAGCAGTTTTAGCGAAAAAGTCACAATGGGGAAAAATGTCCAGCTCGGGTCGAGCCTAGGGACATTTTGGGAATTTCAATAATTTGGGACAGTTTATAAAATGAAATTAGGTGTTGAATAAATATTTTTTCTGAATTAGTTAATAAATTGGGAGATTAATGGTGTAATTGGATTTTTAGGCAAATGACCAAAACGCCCTTGAGGTTAGCTTTGAGGTTAAGTAAAAGCAATGGATAAAATGGTCTTTTGGCCATGGTATTAGACAAAATTTGGCTAAGTTTAGACAACAACCTTCCTTTCACATTCCCTCTCTTTCTCACATATTCTAGTTACATCTTTAGATTTTTTCAAGACCAAACACAAGAGCCAAGGGCCAAAACTTGGGATTTTGAGGAATTTCTAGGAAGAGCTAAAGTGTATTAAAGGGATTAGGAGCTGCTAGCATCCTCATTAACTTAAGAAATTTCAAATTCAGAGAGGTAAGCTTCACCACTTTTTTTTTTATTCAAGTTATTGGTGTTCTTGAAAGAATTGAGATTTTTATTTGACTTTTGGAATATTGAGATTCCTAGGAAAGTTGTATGTGCTTGATGATGATGGAAATGACTTGAGCAATTAATTGCAGCTTCTGCTCCATTAATTTAATTGAATTTGAGTTGGATTTTTTAGATTTTAGAGCAAAGCTTGAACTTATCACTCTAAGTTTCATAAATTGTGATTTTAATGTGGAATTGGTGTTTTAATGATATATTAATGTTGTATGTAAGTTGTACTAGCTATATGGAGGTTGGAGTGATGGAAAATTTGCTGAAAAATTTGTTGGAGACGAGCTTTTAGGTCTGTTATTGCAGGGGAAATCGTAGGTTTGAAATTTGGGGACTAACAACAATTATGGGCTCGATGTTTAGGTTCCAGGGACTTATTGTGATCGCACTAAGGTGTAGCGTGACCGCACTAGTGTCCCAGAAAGCCCAAGATTTCGTAATAGCACGACTGCGCCAGGTGCCCAGAAAATATGTGTTCTTGTTTTCGAGGCCCACTTGGGTACTCGGGGGACAATTCTATTACCTGGTTGAATGGAATTGGGGGCCCGGGAGCTAGGGTTTAGTTTTGAAACCCGTGATATGGACTTAAACCCTAATAAGTGTATCATTTATGTTGTAACTAGGGTTTTCTGCATAGCTCGGGAAAAGGATCGCACTCGAGGTCTCTCCATCTTATTCTGAAGACTCGAGGTAAGAAAATGGGCATATGCATATAGAGCAAGGTTTTTGCTATACATATCATCATTGATTTTTCTGTGGATGATCAGTACGATCTAAATTCGACAATCATGCGCAACATGGGCCTTGAAGGTGGGGTCACGTTGAGAGTGCGGTACCCACTCGCCTGTTATGGACCATAAGCTTTGCGTCAGAAAGTGCACCTCACTCAGTTGGGTTGTTCGGCAAGGCAGCTTGGTTGGGCCGTGTAAATAGTTTATGTGTTTGAAATGAACATATTTGTAAATTGTGAAACGTATTTATGATTTGTCTGATTGGAATAAATGAATTTATTATCTATGAAGCATGTTTTTTATTGCTTATGATTAATTGGATATTTATTATGCCATGCGGGGTTTTCTTGCTGGGCCTTGACTCACGGGTTCTCTATGGTGCAGGTAAGGGCAAGGGAAAGGTCGACCAACCATGAGTTGGAGAACTTTAGAGCGGCGAGTTCACGTTCAGCCTACTTGACTGTCATGGTCGAGATATTTCATGGGACTTAGAGTATAAAAGTCCAATTTTTTCGCTTAGGCCGACTATTTTGTACACCTTGAATGTAATTATGTTTGGATAAACCTTTTTGGGTTCCCTTGTATATATATTTTATGTTTTAGTGAAAATTTTATACATTTTGACCAAAACATTTCGCACCTAAACCATTATTTAATTTTACCTTTGAGTCCAATTGACTCACTTAACGAATTAAGCATAATTTTAACCTTAACCTTCAAAGAGGCTATGGATGATCCAAAAAAGGAGAAATGGAAAGAAGCCATTTCTTTCTAGCTTCCAATTCAATTCTGTCTGGGAACTCGTAGACTCACCTGAAGATGTCAGGCCCATTGGGTGCAAATGGATATACAAGAAGAAAAGAGGTGTAGATGGGAAAGTGGAGACTTTCAAAGCAAGACTAGTAGCCAAAGGTTACACTCATAGAAAATATGTTAACTATGAAGAAACATTATCTCCTGTGGCCATGCTGAAATCCATTCGTATCCTCTTATCCATAGCTGCCACAGATGATTATGAGATATGGCAGATGGATGTCAAGACAACCTGCCTTAATTTCTATGTTGATGAAAGTATCTATATGGTACAACCAGGAGGGTTAATAAAAAATGGGGAAGATCAAAAGGTGTGTAAGTTGCTGAAATCCATTTATAGATCAAAGCAAGCATATAGATCTTGGAATATCACCTTTGATGAAACAATTAAAACATATGGCTTCGAATAGAATGTAGACGAAATATGTGTATATAAATATATCAAAGTAAAAGTGGTGGTTTTCCTAGTTCTATATGTGGATGACATTCTCCTCATTGACCAAAATGTAGAGACATTGTCAAACGTAAAGAAATGGTTAGCCGAAAAGTTCCAAATGAAATATTTGTGCGAGGTGAGCTATGTTCTGGGAATCCAAATCCTAAGGGATAGGAAGAACAAGCTCTTTGAACTTTCTCAAACTAATTATATAGATAAGGTGCTTGAAAGGTTCTCTATGAAGAATTCCAAGAAAGGTCAGTTACCGACCAGGCATGGAATTACTCTTTCTAAAGAGTAATGTCCAAAGACACCTCAGAAGGAAGAGGACATGAGAAAGTATCTCTATGCTTCAGCACTTGGGAGTCTTATGTATGCTATGTTATGTACTAGGCCTAACATATGCTATGCAGTAGGGATGGTAAGTTGTTATCAATCAAATCTAGGTTTGGAACACTAGATTGCAGTAAAGCACATTCTCAAGTATATTAGGAGAACGAGAGATTATATGCTTGTATATTCAAGGGGTGAGTTAATGTTGGGTTTTATGCCCTTATAAAACCATATCAAACATGTTGCACGATTTCATATTATCAATAAAAGTAGTAGAAATCATTTAGTTTGACAACCGTGTTGCTTGCTTGTTTTATTACATGATTATTGAAATAATACAAACATTTATAAAATCCTGAGCACATGGATAGTTACAATTATAGTGACTAGGTCACAGTGGATTATAGTTGTAATTATATGTTCAAAAGAATGAGTCCTAAGATTAGATTAGTGCATTGGATTTTCACTAATTAGGCAATCTACGATATGATCTACTTACACATTCGGGGTGTGATGTCTTGTCCAAGGCATTGACCAAGTAGATACGATCGAACGTATTTGGTTACATCGGACTAGGACCAATATTGACTATTGATTGATAAATAAGTATTGTTGTTATCGAATCTAATCAATGTCACAACGTTGACCATTGGTTAAGTCGATCTTAATTCTGAGTGATAATATTCTGCTAATTATACTATTTAAATCTTTTGACTTGTTCATTACCAGCTTTCCCTACGGTCTAGCCCATACTTACATCTTGGAGATTTAGTAGTGTAATTGAGTGGGAGTATTATTCATAGATACGAAATCTATAACTTTTGTATGAGAAGTGAAAAGATGATTTCCTTAATTGCTTTGTTCAAAAGGTTAAATGATTGAGATCTCATTTCTGTGATTAAGTTAACAGAAATATCATTTATAAGGAACTTAGTGGGAGTTAAGGATAAAATATTGATGAGGGGTATAACGAAAATTTGCACCCAGCTCGTGAGTTAGTCATCGATAGAGGATTGATTGACTTTAATGGTTATAACATTGGATAACGTATTTATGGTTGGAAAATACGTTCTATGAATTCAAGAGTTCAATTCCAAGTCTATAATGGAGTCACGAGGGATTAATAAGGTAGTGAAATTATTCGTAAATAAATTCACGGTAACTTATTGGAGCTTGATTTCATGGATCCATGGTCCCCGCATCACCTTTGAGTAAATCATCTAGAATGTCTCAATTAATTGATTTAAGTATCAATTAGGATTTTTAAGGTTGACTAGATCAATTTTAAAAAATTTACAGAGAAATGAGATTTAGAGAATAAAATAGAATCTTTGGGTAAATTTATTATTGATAAATTGGTGTCAATATAAATAAATAATATTAAATCAAGTTTCTGTTGGAAATGTGCCCTGATAGCATATGTAGTAGTCATTGTTTTATTAAATAAATAAATAAATTGAATTTGGTATGCATATATTTTATGGACTATATTATTCTATGATAATATTATGTAAATATCAGGAAAATTCATAAGTTCATATATGTGATCTCAAACACGTATTGGTACGGGAGGATTGTGTTTGAGATAAATGAACTTGAATAGTTCGCAGTAAAATAAAGTTATGGAATCTTTAGATTAATTACTGCAAGAACGGTCCACTAGCATTATGAATACATGTGATCTAGATCCGGATCACTAGTGTGGTAGGACACTTTAGTGGAGGTGCTCTATATATTAGAGAATATATAGAACTGGACCAGATATGTTTATTAATACTTAGTTAAATACCGTTTCAAAGTATTAATTAAATATATCAACTGATGATCATATACAAATAGATCTTAATCCTAAAGTTACTATGAACTCCTGTTTATGTTATATGAGTTCTTTGATTCACTTGTTAGGGTCTGTCAGAATGATTAGGCTAGAAACTTTTGTTTTGGGAACTCATTAATGTAAATGGCTGGGGACATAGTATACAGATATGGAATCTATGCCTTCTCGCAAGAGATTGAATGATGGTTCTCTTAAGGGTTGATGTAACGCCCTACTACCTTAGAGCCGTTACTAAGTGAGTTTTTAAAGTGCAATTAACTCGCTAAGCGAGATTTTAGAACAAAAGTGTGATTAAACAGGTAATCAAGGCTGTAATCTTTAAAAGTACTTGATTTCATTAAAGTTCAAAAATTTAACATTCGGGATCCCAAAGCGAGGTTTGTAAAATATTTACAATTCAAAATGGGTTTACAGATAACTAATTATCAAAAAACATAGTTTAATACAGCCATTTCTCAAAATGCCCCAACCCAAAGCAGTCGGGCAGGCCAAACATGTACGCGCCGCCCCCACGCTCTCCGTACTCATGGCTGGTTGACTTTCTCTTTGCCCTTACCTACAACACAGAGCACCCGTGAGCCGAAGCCCAGCAAGAAAACTCATACATCACATAACATATGCATATCACACAATCACTATAGCAGATAACTCACAGTTAATCAGACAGTCCACACGATTAAAACACATATACGGCCATGCCGTCTCAGAAGCGTTACCAAAGCCTGGGATCTCGGTCTACACCATAAGGATATCCCATGTATCCTTTGGGGTCTCACCCTAACCACAAGCACTCCATGTGCTAAGTGGTATTCCCGGCCCCACTGCCGTTCTCGGCCTTCGCCGTTCTCGGCCCTTCGTCGTTCCCGGCCCCTTTGCCGTTCACTCTGCTATTACCACATTTAGCATTCTCAAATAACAATCAAATATATAATCATTCATTTAAAGCTACACCCTAGCAGTGATACAATCTAGGGACGCGCCTTGCAACAATACTATGGGCCCAAGCCCCGCTCTACGGGTGCTACAGTTTTCTTACCTGTATCCCGAGCTTTCCGATGCACCAAGGCCACAAGCACGGTCCTCTACCACGAGCACGGTCCTCTACCACGAGCCTCTCCAAAATCCTAGTCACAACACATTTAAAACACTTTTAATACTAACCAATTCCAAAACCACTTCCCGGGACCAATACCGTACTCTCGGGACCTTTAATTTCCTAAAACAATGTATTGGAACCATCCCGCGAGCCCCCAGGCAAAAGCCCTAAAAATGCAAAATTACACTGTAAAACTTGCCTAGGGCCTAGGCGTTCCCATCAAGGGCCTAGGCGCCTAGAAACTTTTCTTGATCCTGATGTAAGCCTGCGCCGCGGCACCAAAGAACAGGGCCGCGGTGCCCCTACGCGAACCCAGATTTCTGGGTTTTCTCCTGCATTTTTCCCGAGCCAAAACAACCTCAAATCATCCCAAACAAGTACCTAAGCCCCAAAATCAATTTAAAACCCCAAATGAACCCTTTAACAACCTATAAACATCAAAACAAACTTAATTACACAATCCCACTCCAAAATCCATTCTTGAGTCCCAAATTCCTTAAACTTAAACCATGGCTTCCAAGATTTAAACCAGAGCTTGAAAACTATAAATCATGCCTCTAAAATCTTAAACCACATCAGATACAAAAATTAAACATGCTAAGGATTCTTACCTCAATCAAAACTCAGCTTGAACTCCTCTCAATTCCAGCTTCCAACCTCTTTCCTCTTGATTATCCTAACTGAATTCCAAGTAAAACCAGCCATGTAACGCCTTTGCTACCCCAGAACAGTTACGGTGAACGGTGGACCGGAAATTTGACTCGTTACCCGAGTCCTTTGGTCAAAAACGTGCTCTAAGTGTAATTAACAGGTTAAGGTACAAAACCAATAAAAAGGAAATGGAGATTTTATTACAAACTGCTCTGCAGAGCTAAACAAAATATTTACAAGTGGTTCTCAGTACAAAGTCGTCACTACTGTTTAAATTTACAGTCCCGCCGACCTAAGCGGCAAAAATAGGGTAAACCCCCTAGTTCCTCTGAGAACGCCTTGGCCGTGGTGGTCAAGCGGCCGCATATGTACACAACACCACATCAGCTCTCCACTCAAGGCTAGGTGAGCTTTTCTTTCCCTTTACCTGCACCACATAGAACCCATGAGCTAAAGCCCAGCAAGAAAACATAATACTTCTCATAAACATTATCATTATAATCATACTGAACATAAAGCTTTCAACAAACAAGTGAACATCACATGATTTTAGCGGGAGAGTGGCTGCTAGGCAAGCCACTAGCCTCCAGGCTCTCTTTTCTAGCGGGAGAGTGGCTGTTAAGTAAGCCACTAGCCTCCAAGCTCTGTTTGTTCATCGACCCTCAGGGTCGATCAGGCATTAATGCTCTTTGAGCCATTCAATGCTAATGGTCGATTAGATCTAACCTCCGTTGGCTTGCGTGAACCACGCTAAGTCCATCCTTGACTAATAAGTCAGCGCTAAGTGACCAGTGTCCAGTATCACCGCCGAACTTGACTAATAAGTCACAGCTTCACAGCTGACACTAACACCTTTGCCAATTCTGACTGACAAGTCAGTGCAACGTGACCAGTGCCTAGTACCACTGCCGAACCTGACTAATTAGTCACAGCTTCACAGTTGATACTAGCCCCTTTGCCAAACCTGACTAATTAGTCAGTGCTATGCTCACATGAACAACATATGCTATGCATTCCATATTCAAACCATCTCCATATTACATAACCAACATGCCTCACAAATATCCATGCATGTCACACTTGGGGTGCAGTTTTCTTACCTCCGGTTCGAGCAAGAACAAATAAAAGAGTGACCCTGAGAACGATCGACCTTTTGGTCCCTTAGCGGTTACCTGGTCATAACCAAATTATGGGATTCCATCAATAAAATGAATAATAAAAGGTTCCCAAACCAAAACCTAACCTCCGGGACCTCAAACACTACTCATCCGGGTAGTAGGTTCAATCCCGAGGCCTTAGGCTTGAATCCCCATGCTAAAAAGCTCACTTTGGCCAAAAATGCCTTAAGGGCCGCGGCCCGCCCCTCAAACAGAGGCGCCTAAACCCATCCTTCACCAAGGGCCGCGGCTCACCCTGGCCATGCCGCGGCGCAACACCCAGTTCAGCCAAAACCCCTGTTTTTCTTCCCTTGCGTTTTCCCTTGGAACCAACCCTTCAAACCCAATTTAAACACCACCCAAACCCCTCTCAAACACCCATTTAAACCTCCAAACATCACCCATAACTCTTCCCCAACATAACCCAAGTAAAACACCTCAAGAACTCCCCTTAATTCCAACTTTCCACACCAAATTCTAAAGCTGAAAACTATGAACGAAAACAGAGCATACATGGAAACTAATGGCTAAAATCTTACCTCAAGTTCAGGTTATGGTGCTCTTCCACTGTGGAACACTCTCCCAAAGTGTCAAAACCTAGCTCCCAAGCTCAAATCCTCAACAAGATCTCAAAACTCACAAGGAAGATGGTGGAAGGTGAAGGTACGGGAAGAAGAAGATGAGAACTCTGTTTTGGGTTCTGTTTCACAGCCATCTATACATCATATATATCCAAATCACAAATGACCATAATACCCCTAGGTCTTTAAAAGTCTCTAAAGTCAACTCAAGGGAAATTTTGACATTTTCCACCTACACCGTTAATCATAATTAACGCTTCCCTTTTCCCGCTAATCTCAATATTCTTAAACTCCAACATTTCACCTCCCGTTACCCTTTAATACCCGGTGACATTCTAATCATTAAAACACCCCGAGACTCACCCCGAGCCCCGAGCTTAAGCCCGTTATGACCAAACCGATATTTAACATTCCTTGATCGTCTCATGCCAAATGGCTCGAACGAACCCACATTATAATGTGGTCTCAAATTATATCACCAACATGCGAACAAATAATCAATTTACCCTCAACGGGCAAAATTACCATCACACCCCTGTGGATAAAAATATGGACTCACATGCATGCATTTCACATCATATCATAATATAATCAACATATACATGCATTTAATCAATTAATAACATAATTAAACAAGTATGGCCCTCCCGGCCTACTGTTCACGCCGCTAAACACAACGGAGAATTCGGGGCATTACAACTATCCCCTCCTTATTGAAATTTCGTCCCCGAAATTTACCTGAACAACTCGGGATACTGACTCCGCATATCTGACTCTAGCTCCCAGGTCGCCTCCTCTACCCTACTGTTCCTCCACAACACCTTAACCAAAGGTATTGTCTTATTCCTGAGGACCTTGTCCTTTCTATCAAGTATCTGAACTGGCTGTTCCTCAAAGGAGAGATCTGGCTCAAGCTCCAGATCTTCATAACTCAGAATATGGCCCACATCAGATACATACCTCCGAAGAGCTGATACATGAAACACATTATGCACGGCAGACAACGCCGGAGGCAAAGCCAATCTGTAAGCCACCTGACCAATCCTCTCCAGGATCTCAAATGGACCTACAAATCTAGGACTCAGCTTGCCTTTCTTCCCAAACCTTCTCACCCCTTTCCATGGTGAGACTCTGAGGAAAACATAGTCTCCTACCTGGAACTCCACGTTCCTGCGCTTGGGATCAGCATAGCTCTTCTGTCTACTCTGAGAAGCAAGCATTCTAGCTCTAATCTTCTCTATAGCCTCACTGGTCCTTTGTACTGCATCAGGACCTAAGTATCTCCTTTCTCCTGTCTCATCCCAATGAATGGGAGATCTGCACTTCCTACCATATAGCATCTCATAAGGTGCTACTCCAATGGTAGACTGGTAACTATTGTTGTAAGAGAATTCTATCAAAGGCAGATACTTACTCCAAGAACCACCGAAATCCAGTACGCATGCTCTCAGCATGTCCTCCAAAATCTGAATCGTCCTCTCAGATTGCCCATCTGTCTGAGGATGATAAGCTGTACTGAACTTCAACTTCGTCCCCATGGCTTTCTGCAAACTCCCCCAAAACTTGGAAGTAAAAGTGGGGTCCCGATCTGACACGATCGACCTAGGCGCACCATGGAGCCGCACGATCTCTCTCACATAGAGATCTGCATACTGATCAACTGTATATGTAGTCCTCACTAGCAGAAAGTGAGCTGACTTGGTGTAGCGATCGACTATCACCCAAATAGAATCATGCTATCCAGTAGTCCTGGGTAAGCCCACCACAAAATCCATAGTGATGTCTTCCCACTTCCACTCAGGAATATCCAGAGGCTGCAGTGACCCTGCCGGCCTCTGATGCTCAACCTTGACCTGCTGACATGTCAAGCACTTAGCTACATACTCTACTACATCTCTCTTCATCCCCGGCCACCAATATAACGATCTCACATCCTGGTACATCTTCGTGGTGCCTGGATGTAAAGAGTAAGGTGTAGTATGAGATTCATCCAGAATCTCTCGCCTCAATGCAGTGTCTAACGAAACACATATCCGCCCTTTATATCTCAACAAGCCTACCTCAGACACTGTATAATCCCTGGATGCTCCAGCCAGAACATCCTCTCTAATCCTGATCAGCTGTGGATCACTCAACTGACCCTATTTGATCCTCTCTAACAGTGTAGGCTGTAGCGTAATGTTAGCCAACTGGCCCACCAGCAACTCTATACCAGCTCTGGTCATATCATCTGCTAACTCTCTGGCTATCAGCCTCATACCATGAATCTGCCCCGGACCCTTCCGGCTCAAGGCATCAGCTACCACGTTGGCTTTCCCTGGGTGATACAAAATCTCACAATCATAGTCCTTCACTAACTCCAGCCAACGCCTTTGCCTCATATTCAAGTCTTTCTGGGTGAAGAAGTACTTCAGGCTCTTGTGGTCTGTATAGATCTCACACTTCTCTCCATAGAGATAGTGCCTCCATATCTTCAAAGCAAAAACCACCGCTGCCAACTCCAGATCATGAGTAGGATACCTTTTTTCATACTCCTTCAGCTGACGAGAAGCATAGGCAATAACCTTCTCTGATTGCATCAAAACACAGCCCAAACCCTGATGAGAAGCATCACAGTAAATCACAAACTTCTCCTGGTCCGTCGGAAGACTCAGAATCGGAGCTGTAATCAACCTCTGCTTCAGTTCCTGGAAGCTGTTCTCACACTTATCTGACCACACAAATTTCTGGCTCTTGCGTGTCAGCTCAGTCAAAGCACTAGCAATCTTTGAGAACCCTTCCACGAACCGTCTGTAATAACCTGCCAATCCAAGGAAACTTCTAACCTCAGAAGCATTCTTTGGCCTTGGCCAATCTCTGACCGCTTCGATCTTTGCTGGATCTACCTTAATCCCCTCCTTACTGACAATATGTCCAAGAAAGGATACCTGAGACAACCAGAACTCACACTTCTTGAACTTAACAAACAATCTGTGCTCTCTCAGTCTCTGTAGAACCAACCTCAGATGCTGCTCATGTTCCAACTCAGTCTGAGAATACACCAGAATATCATCGATGAAGACGATCACAAACTGGTCTAAGTAATCCTTGAACACTCTGTTCATCATATCCATGAACGCAGCAGGGGCATTAGTCAATCCAAATGACATAACCAGAAACTCATAATGCCCATACCTGGTACGAAAAGCAGTCTTCGGTATATCTCCCTCCTTGACCCTCAACTGATGATAACCAGAACGAAGGTCGATCTTAGAGAATACCTTCATACCTTGCAACTGATCGAACAGGTCATCTATCCTTGGCAAAGGATACCGGTTCTTAATTGTCAACTTATTCAGTTCCCTGTAATCTATACACATTCTCAGTGAACCATCTTTCTTCTTTACAAACAGAATTGGCGCACCCCAGGGTGAGAAACTAGGTCTGATGAAACCCATATCTAGCAGCTCTTGCAACTGCACTTTCAATTCTTTCAACTCAGCTGGGGCCATTCTGTATGGTGCTCTAGACACTGGCTCCGTCCCTGGTGCCAATTCTATAACAAACTCAATCTCCCTGTGTGGTGGCAACCCTGGCAAATCTTTTGGAAACACATCCAGAAACTCACATACAAGCCTAGTATCCTCTGGTCTCACTGGCATGACCTGAGTGGTATCAACCACACTGGCTAAGAATCCAATGCATCCTCTCTGTAAAAGATCCCTGGCCCTCAACACAGAAATCATAGGAACACGGGGTCCATGCACAGTGCCAACGAATACAAAAGGATCCTCACCTTCAGGCTCAAAGGTGACCATCTTCCTTCTGCAGTCAATAATTGCCCCATACTTTGCCAACCAATCCATACCCAGTATCATATCAAAGTCAGTCATAACTAACTCTATCAAGTCCACTGACAACTCTCTACCCTCTACTGTCACTGGCAAAGATCTGACCCATCTTCTGGATACCACTATCTCCCCAGTGGGTAACAAAGTACCAAACCCCACAGCATAGAAATCACAAGGTCTACACAACCTATCAATAATGCTACTAGCAACAAAGAAATGTGTAGCACCAGAATCAATTAACACACGATAAGGGGTTCCTGCACTAAGAAGCTGACCTGTAACAACTGAGGGGGAAGCCTCAGCTTCTGCTTGAGTCAACGTGAACACTCAAGCTGGGGTCGAGCTGTCCACCTTTCTGGCTTCTTCTTTCCCTATCTGAGGGCAATCTTTCTTAAGGCGACCCACTACTCCACACAGAAAGCAGGCCTTTGCCCTACACTCTCCCAAATGGCGCCTCTTGCACCTAGGGCATTCAGGACGAGCCTTCCAGGCTTCATTGCTCCCAGGACGACCCATAGTAACACCACGAGGTCTCCTGTCAGAACCTGGAACTGGGAAGGTATCAGGAAGCTTCCTCTTCTGATCATTGGGGCCAACACCCCTACCAGAACCAACAAATGGAGGACCTGGCCTCCTGAAATCCCTTCTGGCTGCATTGTCACGCCAGATCTTAATCTCTGCACTCTCAGCGGTGAGTGCCTTCTCCACCACCTGTGCATAAGTAGTGACTCCTGCCACAGTGGTGATGCGAACGTCACGAGCTAACCTGGGCTATAGTCCCTGGAGGAATCTCTCTCTCCTGGTCCCATCAGTGGGCACCAGTTCTTTGGCAAACTTTGCCAAACGGTCAAACTTTAAGGCATACTCAGTAACTGATAAGCTTCCCTGAAGTAGCCTCATAAACTCATCGGCATTCGCCGCTCTTATAGCATCATTATAGTACCTCTCATTAAACAAAGTCTGAAATTCCTCCCAGCTCAGAAGATTAACATCTTTGGTCTGACCAACCACTTCCCACCAAATCCGGGCATCTTCCCAAAACATATAGGTAGCACAGGCCACCCTCTCACTACCCACTACCTTCATAAAGTCAAGAATAGTGTTAAGCATGCTCATCCATTGTTCAGCTTTGATAGGATCAGCGCTGCCTTCAAAAACAGGAGGTTGCTGTTTCCTGAACCGCTCATAAAGAGGTTCCAATCTGTTTTCAACTCCAGGCTGCTGCCCAATAACTGGCACTGACATAGAAGGTGCCTCTGGTACATTAACCACTACAGGAACTTGTTGCTGCCTCAGGAGACGAAGCTCCTCCCTCTGTTTCAACACTATAGCCTGCAAATCAGTAAACAACTGCTGCCAGTTTGCAGGTGCTGGCTGTGGAATCTGGGATTGGTCATTCTCTTGACCCTGGCTATTGTCATTATTCTGACCCTGACCACTCTGGCCAGCTGTAGTGTCTATCTGTTCTGGGTTCATTCTGTCACTGATACCTTACTGAAACAATA
This sequence comes from Humulus lupulus, assembly GCF_963169125.1. Classification (NCBI taxonomy): domain Eukaryota; kingdom Viridiplantae; phylum Streptophyta; class Magnoliopsida; order Rosales; family Cannabaceae; genus Humulus; species Humulus lupulus. The sequence goes on along the minus strand of NC_084794.1, from coordinate 73,826,952 downwards.
ACCAATACGGCCAGTTAGGTAGTAATAACTAAACCTCTTGCCGCCTCACGGTCCAAGAACAAGCAGACAGTTATCATATTCCACAGTCATTCAATATGCACAAGCAGATACATGTTTATGGCACTCAGCACTCAACATGTATCACATAACAGTTCATAATATCTCATGCATACAGGTAAAGCATTTGCACCACATTTAGGCAGTTATGCACATAACTACATAAAGAGTTACCAAACCAAGAGTCGAGCTTGACTTCAGTGATGTGTGTACATGCCCAGCCAGTCTACAGGAACCTTAACCTTGGCATTGCTATGATACCAAGTTGTAAGGCCCTGGCTACCCCAGAACAGTTACGGTGAATGGTGGACCAGAAATTTGACTCGTTACCCGAGTCCTTTGGTCAAAAACGTGCTCTAAGTGTAATTAACAGGTTAAGGTACAAAACCAATAAAAAGGAAATGGAGATTTTATTACAAACTGCTCTGCAGAGCTAAACAAAACATTTACAAGTGGTTCTCAGTACAAAGTCGTCACTACTGTTTAAATTTACAGTCCCGCCGACCTAAGCGGCAAAAATAGGGTAAACCCCCTAGTTCCTCTGAGAACGCCTTGGCCGTGGTGGTCAAGCGGCCGCATATGTACACAACACCACATCAGCTCTCCACTCAAGGCTAGGTGAGCTTTTCTTTCCCTTTACCTGCACCACATAGCACCCATGAGCCAAAGCCCAGCAAGAAAACATAATACTTCTCATAAACATTATCAAATGATTATCATTATAATCATACTGAACATAAAGCTTTCAACAAACAAGTGAACATCACATGATTTTAGCGGGATAGTGGCTGCTAGGCAAGCCACTAGCCTCCAGGCTCTCTTTTCTAGCGGGAGAGTGGCTGTTAAGTAAGCCACTAGCCTCCAAGCTCTGTTTGTTCATCGACCCTCAGGGTCGGTCAGGCATTAATGCTCTTTGAGCCATTCAATGCTAATGGTCGATTAGATCTAACCTCCGTTGGCTTGCGTGAACCACGCTAAGTCCATCCTTGACTAATAAGTCAGCGCTAAGTGACCAGTGTCCAGTATCACCGCCGAACTTGACTAATAAGTCACAGCTTCACAGCTGACACTAACACCTTTGCCAATTCTGACTGACAAGTCAGTGCAACGTGACCAGTGCCTAGTACCACTGCCGAACCTGACTAATTAGTCACAGCTTCACAGTTGATACTAGCCCCTTTGCCAAACCTGACTAATTAGTCAGTGCTATGCTCACATGAACAACATATGCTAAGCATTCCATATTCAAACCATCTCCATATTACATAACCAACATGCCTCACAAATATCCATGCATGTCACACTTGGGGTGCAGTTTTCTTACCTCCGGTTCGAGCAAGAACAAATAAAAGAGTGACCCTGAGAACGATCGACCTTTTGGTCCCTTAGCGGTTACCTGGTCATAACCAAATTATGGGATTCCATCAATAAAATGAATAATAAAAGGTTCCCAAACCAAAACCTAACCTCCGGGACCTCAAACACTACTCATCCGGGTAGTAGGTTCAATCCCGAGGCCTTAGGCTTGAATCCCCATGCTAAAAAGCTCACTTTGGCCAAAAATGCCTTAAGGGCCGCGGCCCGCCCCTCAAACAGAGGCGCCTAAACCCATCCTTCACCAAGGGCCGCGGCTCACCCTGGCCATGCCGCGGCGCAACACCCAGTTCAGCCAAAACCCCTGTTTTTCTTCCCTTGCGTTTTCCCTTGGAACCAACCCTTCAAACCCAATTTAAACACCACCCAAACCCCTCTCAAACACCCATTTAAACCTCCAAACATCACCCATAACTCTTCCCCAACATAACCCAAGTAAAACACCTCAAGAACTCCCCTTAATTCCAACTTTCCACACCAAATTCTAAAGCTGAAAACTATGAACGAAAACAGAGCATACATGGAAACTAATGGCTAAAATCTTACCTCAAGTTCAGGTTATGGTGCTCTTCCACTGTGGAACACTCTCCCAAAGTGTCAAGACCTAGCTCCCAAGCTCAAATCCTCAACAAGATCTCAAAACTCACAAGGAAGATGGTGGAAGGTGAAGGTACGGGAAGAAGAAGATGAGAACTCTGTTTTGGGTTCTGTTTCACAGCCATCTATACATCATATATATCCAAATCACAAATGACCATAATACCCCTAGGTCTTTAAAAGTCTCTAAAGTCAACTCAAGGGAAATTTTGACATTTTCCACCTACACCGTTAATCATAATTAACGCTTCCCTTTTCCCGCTAATCTCAATATTCTTAAACTCCAACATTTCACCTCCCGTTACCCTTTAATACCCGGTGACATTCTAATCATTAAAACACCCCGAGACTCACCCCGAGCCCCGAGCTTAAGCCCGTTATGACCAAACCGATATTTAACATTCCTTGATCGTCTCATGCCAAATGGCTCGAACGAACCCACATTATAATGTGGTCTCAAATTATATCACCAACATGCGAACAAATAATCAATTTACCCTCAACGGGCCAAATTACCATCACACCCCTGTGGATAAAAATATGGACTCACATGCATGCATTTCACATCATATCATAATATAATCAACATATACATGCATTTAATCAATTAATAACATAATTAAACAAGTATGGCCCTCCCGGCCTACTGTTCACGCCGCTAAACACAACGGAGAATTCGGGGCATTACAAGCCATCTTTCCTTTAGGTTCCCACACACAATCCTTGAAAATCAACCTTGAACTCAAGCAATAACAGAACATAATCCTTACCTCTGAGTAGTCCTAGCTTAAATTTGACCTTGGTTGTCTCCAATCCCTCTTGAATTTCCTCCTAGGTCTCCCAACTTTAGCCCCTTCTTCTTTTCCCCTTTCCTTTTGATTTTCTTCCAATTTCAGCATAACCAACATATGACTAAATGTAATACGTATTCCCTTTTCCTTCAGCTGAAGTAATCTAAATCCTTGCCTGATGACCACTTTACCCTTTCATAAGAATTCCTTCCTAACTAAACCTCAAGGGCACTCTTGTCCTTTCACCTATTTTACAATTCTACCATTTTCTATCTAACCTTGTTACTCTCAGCAGTTACTAATGGTTACCCAGGTTACTCAATCACCAATAACCATTAACCACTAATTCTCGAATTTACAAGATTCCCAAAGTACCCCTAGGCTCCTCCCGAGCCAGGTATAAAATCTCGTTGTGACTTTTAAGTTAACTAGCTCTCTAGGACCGTCTTGGCACGTGCATCACACTAATATCACCACACTCACGTGGTACAAATCACATAATACAATTATCACATTTATGCCCTCAGCGGGCTAAAATTACCAATTTACCCCTATCATGCAAATAGGGCCCACATGCATATTTATACCACCTAAACATGCATTCTAATCACATATTCATTCAAATTCATATATTATCATGTTAATTCACTTATTGCCCTCCAGGCACGCTAATCAAGGTCCTAAACCTTATTAGCAACTTGGGGTGTTACAGTTGACTTTTGGGACTGAAAGGTTATTGAGCTCAAATTCATAATTTAGTTATGAATTAACCTTCACTAGTAGAGTCAATGGTACTTAAGGAAATAAGAGATAATTAAAAGGGTAAAACGGTAATTTTATTCCCGATTAATTATGAACCATAATTAGAGGGTCAAATTGTATGCAATGATTATATCAATGGACGCTTTATGATTATAAAGTACTCAGTAAATGAAATGTCTATAATTACAAGAGTCCAGTCTCATATTTATAGTGGAATAATCATGAGATTAATAAATTAAGATTATTTAATTAAAGAGTTTAATTAATAATCTCAAATTTATTGGAGCTTGGAATTATAGGTCCATAGGTCCCCATAGCGGCTCTATCAACATTGTTCAAGGTAAGAGTTGATATGAAGGGAAAATAGTTTAAAGACATATTTAAGAAGAAATTTGTTATTCAGGCCAAATATGCAATTATATGATAATAGTGATTAATTAATTAATTAAAAATTAGTTGTAGTTAATAAAATTAATTAATATTTAATTATTGTATAATTTTTGAAATTATATTAAATAATTAAATTAATTTCGAAATTTAATTAAATAATTAATTAATTATAATTTTCGAAATTATAATAAATTTAATATTTATTTTTGAAAATTTGGATTTAATTAATTGGTAGAATTAATTAAATATCTTTATTTGAGTGGGAGATAATAATCTGATAAGTTCAAATTGGATTTGAATTTAAAAGATTAATATTTATTCAAATAATTAATTATATTTGATAATTAATTAAAAAGATAATTAATTTGAATTAGTTATCAGGTTGTTAGATCTTATCTGACAAAGTAATTTGAATAAATAATTAAATAAAATTTGAAAAACCAATATCCCTAGAAATTAGGAAGCAACACGTTCACACACAGTCCATGGACTGTGTGTGGCATGTAGGGCCATCATTTTCAGGGATGAGATTTTCAATTTTAATTAATTAATTAATTAATGGATAATTCAAAAAATTGGTTTTTGGATTTTTTCATTAATAGAATAATTAATTAATTAAAAAAAGTAAATTGTAAAATGGTTACAGATTTATTTTTTAAAATTTGAATATTTTCTTTTAAGTATGACTAATCAGAAAATTATTCAGATAAGTGTGTGTGAGACAACTCTGAACATTCGCTCTGTGAAAAATAGAACGATAGTTTTCTCTCCCTAAAAAATAAAGAACCAATTCTCAGGCCTATTATCTTGATCTCATGAGTTGAGTACATCAAGTAGAATCACAAATAAACTATCCTTCATTCTCTAAGTGCCCACACATTTCTTGAGGTGTAGAGAACACTTTGGAAGATCTTGGTGTGAGTACGTGGGAGCGGCTTGGATAGGAAGATCGTTCTAAATACGAAAAGACAGCAAGGATACTTGATAGGCTTGAAGAGGTATGAATTCTATCATTATCTTGTTTATGATTAATGTATGTATATTAATGGATTCGCATATTTAAAGGTAGTTTAAATATGTTACAAAATTTTTGTTGTACATTGGGCCAACCATACCACCATTCCGCTGCGCATTAGGAAACTCGTTCCTAACAGTTTCAAATTATAATTAGTTAATTTGAATAAGGATTTAATTAATTAATTAAAAATAAATAAATAAAAGATTTTGAATTTAGGCCAAATTGGGATTTAAATTCAAAACAAATAGATTGGGCCAAGTCCATTTATGGTAGCCCAAGGCTTTTATTTTTGTTTATTATTTTTAATTAATTTAAATTTAAATAAAACCCATTAAGTTGCTATATAAGGAATATGATATCTAGGGTTTTCATAAGGAAGTGAGCTTCAGTTGATTGGTAAGTGAAAACCTAGACATTCTAATCCTTTCTTAGCCACTATCTCTTCTTCTCTTCTAGATCTATATCTCATGTGTTGAGAACCAGCCCACACTAGTTCTAGGTTGATCAAAGGCTTGGTGAGGAACACTCTGTTGCTGATCTAGTTCAATCTTTTGATAATACTCTGCTACAAAAAGGAATCAAGGGTTAGAGAGATTGAAGGAAGGAATTGTTCCAGTTCCGCTACGTATTCGTAAGTTTCTACATCTTTGTGTTTATGTTAATTTACGAATCTGATGTTCATATGTACGTCATGTTATTCTATGTTTCTATTATGTGTTTGGAAAAATAATAGGAAGCATGCATCTAGATTTAAATTCCAAGATCCTACAGTTAAACCCTTACTAAATACACTGATTCTGATTTCCAATCAGACAAAGACATTCGTAAGTCGACGTCTGGGTCAGTATTCACTCTTGGTTGAGGAGCTATAGTCTAGAGAAATATTAAACAATCCACTATTACAAATTCAACCATGAAGCCCAAGTATATAGCGGCTTGTGAAGTAGCTAAAGAAGCGATTTGGTTGAGGAAGTTCTACACTGATTTGGAAGTAGTTCCAGTTATGGATAAGCCACTAATCCTGTACTATGACAACAATGGAGCAGTAGCTAATTCCAAGGAACTTAGAATCCACAAGATGTGAAAGCATATAGAAAGGAAATACCAGTTGGTTAGAGAGATTGTTCACAGAGGTGATGTGACTGTTATGAAGATATCGTAGAAATAGAACACGACAGACCCGTTTACCAAGACACTTCCTGCAAAGTCGTTTATGGGTCATGTGTGCAACATGGGATTAAGGGAAATGTCTCACTTTCTTTGAGGAAAAATTGGAGATTGTTAGGATTAATGCCCTAAAAGCATGTAAAGACATTTTATTGATTTAAATAAAAGTACAATTTAATTATCTTTGAATGTTATAATTACTGTTTGAATTAATTATATAATAATATCAATAAAATTCCTTATTCATTCATGAGAATGCGATCTTGTATTAATATGAGATAATTAAGATCATATATAATGAATAAAATAGTCAGTAACATATTAAAGTAAGGAATCTTTAAGGAATGGTTACTAGTGCAGTTTATTAAGTATACATGATGTGAGTGATCTAGATTCATATTACTTATGTGGATAGACATCTTAGTAAAAGTGTTGTAGATAATAGAGATTATATATGACATGACTGATGAGAATTAATTATCTTTATAAACTTTCCATTTGACATAAAGATTTAATTCTTATCATAATTATGGATGCTCAAAATTCAACACCGGTAAAGAACCCACATCTCATGCCTAAGGTCCCTCGAAGGTCCAAAGCAACCATGTTTGAAGTCCATTTGAACCCTCCAATTAGTGCACAAAATGACCCTGCTCCAAATGACCACTCCACCTTGGACACTGGTAAAGACCCAAGCGTCCCGCGCGCCCCGCACCTCGCGCGCCCAGCGCCTCGCGTGCGCCCAGCAACTCGCGCGCGCCTAGCGCCTCGTGTGCCCCGCGCGCCCCAGGCGCCTCACGTGCCCCGCGCGCCCCAGACGCCCCGCGCGTCTCGCTTGCCTCGCGACACCACCAGGAGACAAGCATCTCGCGGCCCCCAAGACACCATGCGCAACAGTCACGTCGTGGTCCTCGTGGTGGCCTCCTCTCACACACCAGCCTCGTCCTTAGGGGTGTCCACGTGGTGACCATGGAGCAAGAAGAGTTAGAATATGGATGGTACGGTGTCCATGCTAGACAGGTAGTGGCAGTACAAGAATGGTACATGGTCAGGATTCCCTCAACATGCTTATGAGATCCGTACCCAACAAGTAGTGGGGCATAATATGGTACCAAGATAGGAGTACTTTTGCAGACCCCTGACACGTACTAGAGCAAACCCCCACTCTTCCAACACCACTACCCCTGAAACCACTCTCCTGACAGTGTACTTGTGTACCATCTGGTCCCTTGGACCACAATGTATCAGGGGCCATTAGAGCCCACTATAAAAGGAACCACACTTCCACATGGGAGGGAGTTGGAAAAAATACTATAGCACTACACCATATGAAATACAAGTTCATTTCACCATTTTCTTTCTGCAACTGTTCTTTGAGTTCCCAATTAGATCTTTGAAGTTTTTCTTTTGATAATCTCTACATTTCTATTTTTCTAACTTAACTTGATTGACGAGTTCTCACCTTCAACAGTTTGGCACTGTCTGTGGGAAGAACAAGCATCAAGCCAGCGTTCTTCCATCACTTCCAACAAAGAAAGATGCTAAGACATTCAAAACACCTACGACAAATACAAGATGATGAGATTCGTCGGGACGAAGTAGAACGGAGGGCTTCCAAGAAAGACCCCCTCCGCCCAAGCATGGAGGTAGACCAAAAGAGACTCTTCCCCCAAGGGAGGAGAAGGAAGCATCATCCCCGGCCCTCCGGCCCAACGGAGGTCATTTAGAGCCACCAGTGCATCCACTTCACCGGCCTTCGGTGGCACCACGCTCAGGCCACCAAGACCCAGGTCCATCAATGCACGGGCCAAGTAAGGGTCCCGGGGTACGCTCGGTAAGTTCCAGCTCAAGGACTCGCTTCTACTGGGATGAGATTCAAGAGTTACATAAAAAGACTCGAAGGCTGGAAACCATGATAGAGAACATGCAGGAGGTCTTAAACAACCTACTGCAAGGAAAGTCAAGCATACCCCTTCCTAGGTGTAAAGAGAAGGAGCATGAAAAAGGGGAAGACACTATCCCCATAGACGATGGGGGAACCCGACTTTCCACCAGTAAAACTCCCCCAACAAGGTCCCTGGGGAGCCTAGGCCAACGAAATGCCCCCAAGAGCAAAGGCGGAAGGAAGAGGATGGTCGTAAGAACGAAGCAGAACTCACCTCAAAAGAAGCGCCCCCCGCGGTTCCCCCGAGGAACACCACCAAAGCAAGGGTTTAGTCTGAGGACCTGCGAGACTCCTTAAGCAAAAAGAGGAGAGGACTAGACACTAAAATGTGAAACCCTTGGGACCAAATTACCATTGCACCTTGGGGGCACAAAGATAACGAAGAATTTGACTGTGATTCGCCCTTCACAAGGGAGATCCAGGCTGAGCAAATGCCCACTGGCTTCAGAGAGCCTCTCATGACTCCGTACGAGGGTACTACAGACCCAAAATATCACTTATACTCCTTCAATAACTTGATGAGGTTAAGAGGGGTCAACAACAGGGAAAAGTGCCATTGCTTTGTTGTTACGCTTAAAGGAGTGGCGTACAAGTGGTTCAAGAGGTTAAGGCCAGGAACAATCAAATCATGGCAGCAATTCTCTGATGAATTTCTTCAGCAACACCATGCAGCCTGTGATTACGTCATGCCAATTACCAGCCTCGCTAACATAAAACAAGGCGAGAATGAAAGTCTAAAGAACTATATCCATAGGTTCAATATGGAAGCAACGAAGGTGGGAAGCTTAACTAAAGCAGAGATCAAGATGGCTATTACAGCTGGAGTACGACCAGGAAGCAGGTTATGGAGTAACATGCTCAAAATAGAAGTTTCGAATTTGGATGATTTCTTCGAGAGAGCACAGAAGTACATACGTGTGGAAGAGGGCCATAAGAACTCGAATGTTGAAGAAAGCGAACCTTCCTCTAGTCGCCCTACTACCAATACATCTGAAGATTCCATATAGAAGGGGGCGTCGTGCTAGAGGGGTCGCTGACCAAGTTTGAGATTGAACTAAGACCATCTAGCCATGAAAGTCCCGACCCGAGGGGAGATCACCTCAAAAATTGCAAAAAGGGTCTCAAAAGTATATGCCTGCAAAAATGGTCTCAAAGGTAGACGCATGAAAAGAGGGGTCTCAAAAGTAGACGCTTGTAAAAAGGGTCTCCAAAGTAGACGCTTGCAAAAAGGGTCTCAAAAGTAGACGCCTACAAAAAGGGTCTCCAAAGTAGACGCTTGCAAAAAGGGTCTCAAAAGTAGACGCCTGCAAAAAGGGTCTCCAAAGTAGACGCTTGCAAAAAGGATCTCAAAAGTAGACGCCTACAAAAAGGGTCTCAAAGTAGACGCTTCCAAAAAAGGGTCTCAAAGAAGACGCTTGCAAAAAGGGTCTCAAAGAAGACGCTTGCAAAAATAGTACTATGCCTAATGACGAGAAGGACGCTTCTTGCAAGAAATAATAAGCGCGCACGAAAATATATAAAAGGATAACTAGAACCCAATGGGTCAATATATCCTTATAGATACGATCAAGGTGCACCAAAGTGAGACCTATTGAACCCCCTTTCGCATGGGCTCCAAAGGACCTCGAGCATGATAAATACAAAAAAATAAATAAATAAAAAAAAAGGAAGAGTCTATAAGAACGCCTAAAGGCCTCCCTATAGACTGGGGGGCAAGTGTGGATAGCAAAAATCCACCATAAAAAAAAATCTCCAGTACATGGCTAAAATACAAGGCTAAAGGTCACTTAGTCACATTATCAGGCTCAGACATGTAAGTCTTGTGAAATCGGGAGATTGTCCTAAGGGAAGCATCACCTTATGAGCCGTGAAGTATGGCCTTGCAAGGCTAAGAGACCAAGCTACGCGTCACGAGAGGGCAGGTGCACGAGGCCCTTGCATAGCGAGGCCCTACTTGTCTTGACGCTGAGAGATGTCGAGGGCACCAGAGCTGTGAATGTAGGAATTCTTCCCTTGTGAATTCCATCCAAGAGAGCCACCCTTGCTATGCGAGGCTCACGGCTGGCCTCCCACGCACGCTTCAGCACTCGGACACGGGTACCCCGAGGCACCACCCTCGCTACGCAAGGCTCACGGCTGGCCTCTTACGTGCGTCGTGTCTACGCGAGACATCGCGTCCTGCCTCAAAGTGATCACATGGGGTGCAGCCTCGCTAGACTTCCCGTGTCCCGCATGCTTAGACGTATGCATCCGAACATAGGTCCCGAAGGGCCGCCTCGCTATGCGAGACACTCTAAGGACCCTAAACCCTCTCGCTATGCAAGGCACTTCGCTAGGCTTCCTGCGTGCACCTTGCCTCGCCTCACGCACCAGCCACGGCACCTGCTACGGGCGTTCCACCCAGCTGCCCGGGCAACGGTGTGCTCGCCAAAGGATGAGAAATCGAAGTTTGGATCCTGCCTCCATACACCGTAAAGGGCGCGCTCTATGGACCTATATTCAATAGATGCCTTATCCGCCTCTAAAGAAATGACCCTCTCCTGCGACGTGACTGCAGCAGCCTTAGCACCCTCAAGTTCGCCCTCTAAGGAAGTGACCCTCTCCTGCGACGCAGCCGCGGTAGCCTTGGCACCCTGGAGTTCGACGTCTAGGCTGGTGACCCTTTCCTGCAACATCGTGGCCTTGGCAATCACCCTCTTCTTATTTTTCGATGAGGCATAAATTTTTGCCAAGGCCCTTTCTAGCATAGACCAGGTTTCAACAAGCTCCCCCTCAAGCTCCTGGACCCGAATCGCAAGACAGTCCCTCTCGGCATTCGACATGGAAAGGTTGTGAGCCGAGTCGGCAAACTGCTGCGCCATGGTATAGGCCTGGCATGAAGACCTATTTATAAGAATCAAAGAGAAGAGTCTACCAGAGCACCTAAAGGTCCTCTCCTAGACTGGGGGGCAAGTGTGGATGCTCAAAATTCAACACCGGTAAAAAGCCCACATCTATGCCTAAGGTCCCTGGAAGGTCCAAAGCAACCATGTTTGAAGTCCATTTGAACCCTCAAATTAGTGCTCAAAATGACCCTGCTCCAAATGACCACTCCACCTTGGACACTGGTAAAGAGCCTAAGCGTCCCGCACGCCCCAGGCCCCTCGCGCGCCCCGGGCCTCGCACGCGCCCCGCGCCTCACGCGCCCCAGGTGCCTCGCGCGTCCCGCTTGCCTCACGACACCACCAGGAGACAAGCGTTTCTCGGCCCCCAAGACGCCACGCGCAACAGTCACGCCGTGGTCCTCGTGGTGGCCTCCTCTCACACACCAGCCTCGTCCTTAGGGGTGTCCACGTGGTGACCATGGAGCAAGAAGAGTTAGAATACAGATGGTATGGTGTCCATGCTAGACAGGTAGTGGTAGTACAAGAATGGTACATGGGCAGGATGCCCTTAACATGCTTATGAGATCCGTACCCAACAAGTAGTGGGGCATAATATGGTACCAAGATAGGAGTACTTTTGCAGACCCCTGACACGTACTAGAGCAAATCCCCACTCTTCCAACACCACTTCCCCTGAAACCACTCTCCTGACAGTGTACTTGTGTACCATCTGGTCCCATGGACCACAATGTATCAGGGGCCATTAGAGCCCAGTATAAAAGGAACCACACTTCCACATGGGAGGGGGTTGGAAAAAATACTGTAGCACTACACCATATGAAATACAAGTTCATTTCACCATTTTCTTTTTGAAACTGTTCTTTGAGTTCCCAATTAGATCTTTGAAGTTTTTCTTTTGATAATCTCTACATTTCTATTTTTCTAACTTAACTTGGTTGACGAGTTCTCACCGTCAACAATAATAGATGATCATTTGTAGATCAGTCTAAATTCCGAGTATTCATGAACTTAAGTTTGTGTTTATTGGATCTTTTAATTCACTCGTTAAAGTTTCTTAGTATAATGAGGCTAATAACTTTTGTTTTGGAGATTCAATATCATGAATTACTGGGAACATCATTTACAATAATGGAATCCATACTTTCCTACAGATCGAATATTGGTTCACTTAAGGGTTAATTTTGGAACTGAAAAGTTATTGAACTCAAATCTAGAATTTGATTATAGATTAAGTATTCGGTAGTGAATTAATGCTACTTAAGGCTCAAGAGGTAATTAGAAGGGTAAAACGGTAATCTTGGCCAGCTCTAATTAACGAATCAATAAATGGAGGACAATACTACATTTATTGATTATATCAATGGACTACAAGAGAAAACTATGTAAATATAATTTTATAAATACTTAGAGTGCAATTCCATATTTACAGTTGAGTAATCATGGGATTAATAAATAAGGTTATTAGATTAAAGAGTTTAATTAATAATCTGGTTTATTGGAGCTTCGTATTATAGGTCCATGGCCCCAAAACCACCTCTGTCCTACACTATCAAGGGTAAGGATGTCAAAAGAAAGATTTCTAGAGAGAAGGACTTAATTGCAAAGGAATTAATTTTCCACGGCAAGGAAATAATTACGATGTAATTTTGGAAAATTGATCAATTATGATTTAATTAATTATTTAACTATATAGTTTTTATTTTGAAAATCTACATGTTAAAATAAATATTAATCATGTTTGGATTAATATAAAGAGAGATTAATAATGATCTTAGAATAAGATATTTATTTAAAATTGATATTTTAAGATAAAGTTAATTTTGAATGAACTCATATTTATTTTGGGATAAATATTTTTTCTTAAATATTAATTAAATAAACAAATGAGAAAATTAAGGATAACCTTAATGGTGTGGTCGACACACTCACTGTAGAGTGAGTGTAGCGCCACACATAGGGATTTTCTATCCCTGAAATTTGGATCTTGAATTTTAAATAATTTGTTTATTTAATTATATATATTTAATTATTCCTTTTAATATAATTTAAATTAAATCATTAAATAAGGTTATAATTGATTAGTTTTATTTTAATAAAATAAATATTAATTATCTTTATAAACCTGAAAAGAAATGATACTTTTCAAAAAGTGGTTTTTATTGACTGTCAGACTCTCTCTTTGAAAAATAAGCCATAGTTTTTCAAAACCTGGAAAATTATTCAATACATCTTCTTTCAATAAAATCTTTCTAGATCTCATGTGTTGAGTGCATCTAGAAATTCCTAAATCAACCTTTTGAATCCTACGTGCCCACACACATCCTTGTGTGTTTGAGGATTTGTCTGGAAGATCAAGGTGTGAGCTTTCCGAATTTGGATTGGAAGATCGTTGATCTATACAAAAAGATTCGTAGATACTTGATAGGCTTTAAGAGGTAATCTCTAATATATTTGTATGTGATTTAATATATCTATATATGTATGATCTTGACTGGTATTAATAAATTTTTCAAAACCCTATTTTCGTTGCGTATCTCAGATTTACACTTTTAACACCAACAAAAATATCTAGTCTTAACTAACTCTGAGTATTCCTTGTGTATTATCCGACCATCCTAGTCGATTATACATCAACCAGCCTTGTGAGTAATTTGTTATTTGAGTAAGCCTGAATTAATATTAAGATGACCCTTCTAATTATTCTTATAATATTAAGATTTAAATATATTTTTTATGTTACTATCCTATTAATTTATTTTAAATATTTTAATTTGAATAAATATGAAATAAATAAGTATATATGTAAAAAAACACATTTATTTAAGATTTTTTTGCAAAAAGTAGTTTTTAGATAAGGCTAAAAGATGGGTTGTGTCAGCTTTAGCTTTTAGCTATAGCTTCTGCATAAATTATTCAATAAGCTACTTTCTAACTGTGTACTAAATACCTTTATCGCACAAGTTTTTAAGAAAGCAACTTCTAGCTTTTCTAAAAGCTTTACCAAATTGGCTTTTAAGCTGATGAGGTTGTGCCCAAGACTAACTTAAGTACTTCTGCTCCAGGGCTGTCAAAACAGTAAAAGACAAGTTGTTATATTATTTATTTAATAACATAATTTTGATTAAATAAAAGAAAATTACAAAACAAATTTGTAACATATAGTGTAGAGTTATAAAATCTGGTAACTAATTGTTACAATATTTGTAACTTTCACATTAACTTCACATATTATGTCAAATGAGTTATATATGAATTTGATTTGGTGATAGCTAATGCGTATATAGATTTGATACACTCAATTTTATTAGTTATGAAGTATATAAATGATATAAATCAAGTGTAGGATTTTTTGGGACATTTTGGCTTTTGGGTCAAAGTGTGAGCAAGAACAGAGCCACTTGCGATATGTCGCCCATTGTGAGACGATATGTTGCAGGTGTTAATGGTGTAGAAATTACACAGCAGGCAGCATATCTCATGGTGATAGGCAACATATTGCGTGTTAGGCGACATGTCGCCTGGTATGTACTCAAATTTTGAGTTTTTTGAAACATTTTGAATGGTTCAAATAGCTCATGTAACTCTCAAATCTTCCCTTTATCACCATGAACACCCAATTGGTGATTGGTAACAACTAAAGAGTTGGTGATACTCATTCTAATTCAAAGGAGTGTAAGAACTCTATAATTATAGGTCATTTGGACATTTGAGTACATTGCATTCTTATTCTTATCCTATAGCACTAGGATGAGAATAGGAAGACTTGATTAATCCCAAAAGCTATTTTAAACACATTGAGAAAAAGGAAAATAAGATTTTTGGACAAAGTTCTTGAAACTTGTTCAAGTCAAGTGATCCATATCTTCTCTTCACTTTTTGGTTGTGCAAGTGAGAGCTTCTTTCTTGTTTCATTTCTTATTTCAACTGTTGTTATTTGTAGTTGATGCTTTGATTTTATTCTCTCTTCATCTATCTTCACTATTTATTTGTATCTTTTGTTCAGAGTCGTGTTTCTTTCCATCATCTTTTATATTTCTATTGTCTAATTATATTTGGCATTGTAATATTATCTTGAGTTGTTTTATCCTTCTCAAAATAAATATTTGGGAAATCATCACATACATGATTTTTTAACTTATATTTTCATTTTTACGTCATTTATTATTTTATTTCATATATATATATATATTATTTTTTTCATTTTTATTTTTATATTAAATTTACACTTTCATTTATTTATACGGTTTAGTCATTAAACCTTACATTTTCATTCTCTTCCCCAACATCTGACATTTGAATGCAAATTCTCCACCGTCAACTCTCTCTCCACCTTACTCCGGTGCCAGAGTGCAGTCTTTTCATTCTCTTCCTAAATATCTAACATTTGAATGCAAATTCTCTGCCATTGACTCCACCCCCACCTTACTTTAGTGTCAGAATGCAGCTATCCATAGTCCAATGTCGTCGACTCTATCTCCACCGCTTCTTCCACCTTACTCTGATGTCGAAATCCAATCAACCACAATCCAATTGCTACCTTGACTCACTCACGCTTCCATATTATTAAAATAGTTCATCGAACTGAATGTTGCCATTTTGTGGCATAGCCGAAGACGTCGACGAGGACCGATAAGCTCTTGGTGGGAGAGAAAGAATAAGCCTCATGAGAAGCTTATGAAATAGATTGAAATTTTCATGGTAAATAACCTTAAACTAATATTTGTTTGAGGAGATAAGCTCTTCTATTGAAGGGTTTCAAGAATTCTAGTAGTTGAAGAAGTTGTATGTAGTGACCTGACATAAACAAAATAATTTACAACAAAATATTTATCGAAACTCATTTGAAAACAAACATGAATTAAATATCCTTTACAAAACATAAAACTCGAGATCTCGTTATTTAAAATAAACCATCTTTTAAATGCATATCTTGGTAAAGATACAAGTTATTAAAACACAACATAAAACCATGACTTGAAGCCTTTTAAAACTATGCATAAGTAGCAACCCCTTTGACCCCCAGGTCGATAATCACGACATGCACACATTTGACCGAGCCTGCTCCAACTCATCGCCTCATCAACTACTGTAACGTCCTGAATTTGCTATTAAGGTAATGTGAATAGTTATGCATGTTTATGTGTATTAAATATGCATGTGGGTCCGTTTTTGTAAATTGGGGCATATCAGTAGTTTTTGACCCATTGAGGGTGTATTTGTATTATGTATATGTTGTGAGTGAGAACCCAATGTTATGAGGATACATTTGAGATGTGTGGTTCGAGGCGATCCTAGTGAGCGGATTAGCAGAATAGTCACAACGGGGTTAAATACCTAGCTCGGGGTGAACCTAGGGGTATTTTGAGAACTTAGTGAGTATTCATAATTTATCGGGTAACGAGTAGTTATTTGGTGGTTAATTGGGTACGTCAGGATTAATTGGGAACCTTAATTATAATTAAGGATTAGCGGGAAGTAGTGGTAAAATGACTAAATTTCCCTTGGAGGTTGTCTTGAAGGTTAAGAGGGGCTGGGGGCAAGTTGGTCATTTGACCATATAACTAGAATAAGGGTAGCCTTTTTGCTAAAGTTTTAGTCACTCTGCAATACACTAACTCTCTCTCTCTCTCTCTCTCTCCTAAGTTTTCTCTCAAGCTAGGAAGTGTGGAAATTAGTGGGACTACTCTTAATCTAGTGATGAACTGAGTTAGAATTGAGGACTGGAGGCAGCTAAGGAGTACCAACTAGGAGGATTCATATTTTGGTGAGAGATTCGGAGGTATAAGCCCTTTACTTGTAACTTTCTGTAATGTTCATGGTGGATTAAGTTTCTAGGACCTTAAGTTGTAATTGTTGTGTTTTAGAAGCTATAGGTTGTTATCTATAGTGTATCTGTATTGCTGGAATGATTTAGGTGGTCTAGTGGGGCAAAATCTGAGTTTGGGATGTTTTGGGAGGGATTTGCGATTTCTGAAATTTCACAAAATTCTGGTTTCGTGGGGTCGCGCTGTTCTTGAGCGACGCGGCACACATGAAATCAGAGACCTAAGGTGATTCGCTGAACCGCCTTAGCGTCCCATCTCTGGGCAAGATGCGCCGCAGCGTGTGTCTAGAGAAAATGAGGGTTGGGATCTCTGACTTGTGGAGGGCCGCAACTCTAGTTTTGGGGGCACCATGGCTCTAATTGAGGGGCGCCGCAACGTAAATAGAGATTTTTGGCCAGGTTAGGGTTTTAAGCTCAGGAACTTAATCTTAAGGGCTTGGGAGGGATTCTACTACTCGGTTTAGCAGAATTGGAGGTCCCAAAGGCTAGAATATTATTATGCAGTTTTTAATTGGTTTAGGGTTTGATGGATATTTATTATTATTGCGTTGTGCTAGGTTTTATCGCTAAGGCTCGGGTTTAGGGGATCGTGAATCAGGTTTGCACTATATAGTCAGCTTAGGACTCAGGTAAGAAAACTATCTGTACCCGTAGAGTAGGGCATGGCCCGACTATCTATGCTTATATTGTGTCTATTTTTATGTGTAGTTGGGTGTAACTTCTACATCATACTTGTGTTTGTGATGGGAGCGGCAAAGGTCGGGATCGGAAAATGTCTAGAGCGACAAAGGCTAGGATCGGCAAAGGCCGGGAATGAAAAAGGCTTGGAACTGCAAAGGTCAGGATCAACATTAAGCATGCTAAATGCAGGCCACCAGGCCAGGTCCCTCTAAGGGTGTTGTACACACCCGCTCAGTTAAGACCGTGAACTTGGTGCCTGGTAACGCACCTTGACCGGCGTAGGCCGCTGTTGTGAATTCTAATAGAAACTTGTAGATTGTCTGTTGTACTTTATTAGTTATGCATTTGTTGAAATAAATTATTATATGTGGTGCTGTGAACTTTTCTTGCTGGGCCTCAGCTCATGGTGCTCTATGGTGCAGGTAAGGGCAAGGAAAAGACCGGTCAACCATGAGTTGGAGGGCATGGAGCGGTGCGTAAATGTTTGGCTATACCTGGCTGCCACGGCTGGGGTTAGTTTTGAGGAATGTACTATAAACGTTTGATTTTGTCGCCTAGGTCAAGTGTACACTCACTTTTGAATGTAAATATGTTTTAAAACCATATTTTGGAATCCCAATGTAACACTTTACGATTTAAATGAATGTCCAAACTTTTATATCGAATTCTTATTGAAATGAGTTTTCACTTTAATTAATCACACTTTTGGTCTAATACCTCGATTAACGACTTAATTGCATGTTTAAAAATCACATGGTAATGGCTCTAGGGTAGTAGGGCGTTACAACTTGGTATCAAAGCGAGCCAAGGTTAATGGTTTCTGGAGATTGACCGAACATGTACGCTCACTGCCAAAGACAAGCTCGACTCAGGGTTGGTTGGTATTATGTGAAATATTTGTATAATTTCTTATCTAAATTGCCTTTTCTACCTTCTAGAATAGAGAGCATGATGTATATAAATGTATGTTGTGGGAGTAAGACTTGATAATTGATGCATGAACATTATAGACTTGTGTCTTGGTATGCCTATTGTATGTGGCTATCGTGTTGTTTGGCTCTACTCATGGAGTAGTTTCGGTTATGATCACCATGCCTGATAGGTTAAGTCATTGACTGCAGACAGATTCAAAAGCTATGTATCCAAGGCAGTCAACTAGACAAGACATTGTTAATATCAAGGTTGCGAATGATAGTCGGGGCCAGAATCCTCCACCTGCCCCTGGGATTGGCAGCAGATGTTTGCTGGCATGTAAGCAAGATTGCAAAAGCATGAGGAAGATATTAGGTGGTTGAGACAGCGGGTTCCATCAGGGAACGCTACCTCGTGTGTTTTGGCAACAATGGCACTAGTTTTGGTTCAACCAGAGGGTAGAAATAGATGAGAACTACAGTATGAAAGATTCCATAAGCATTATCCTCTAGTTTTTGAGGGAGGCTTGGATCCATTCAGATCTGAGCAATGGATGGGTATGATTAGCTCCATCCTTGACTCTATAGAAGCAGTAGGCAATGATAGAGTTGTTTGTGCCACGTAAATGCTACGGGAGGATGCTTGAACATGGTGGGAAGTTTTATCCCAGACGCAGAATGTTGTCATGATGGGTTGGGAGGAATTCAGATAGTTTTTCAACGAGAGGTACTACTATGACTCAATTTGAATTGTGAAGACCAGTGAATTCATGAATTTGGTTCAAGGTAGTAAGATAGTGACAGAGTATGTTAATGAATTTGATATATTGGCCAAATTCGCTTTTGATTTTGTACCAACAGATGTGTCCTAGAAAGAACGATTCATTCGAGGACTGAACTCTGGAGTAGCACACAGAGTTAGGATTGCTCCAGTACATGAGATTTCTACCTACGCTCAGGCGGTAGGGAGGGCCCTTGCTACAGAGACACAGAAGGTGAGATATGGAGTTAGGATGCCATAGGGCAAGAAGCTCAGACAATGGTACCCCCATTTGTGAGATTGGGTAGGGGCGGAGGGCCCAGTAACCAGAAAGGAAAGACCCGTAATAGTTATACCAATCCTGGTCTTGACAATAGGGGACATAGTACTCAGGGTGGCTGCCAGGGCGACAACGAGGTCTGGAGAAGTTACCCAGTGTGTGCCAAATGCAGGAGA
This sequence comes from Humulus lupulus, assembly GCF_963169125.1. NCBI lineage: Eukaryota > Viridiplantae > Streptophyta > Magnoliopsida > Rosales > Cannabaceae > Humulus > Humulus lupulus. Next base: position 73,807,334 of record NC_084794.1, on the reverse strand, counting down.
TGCCATCTTGGAGAACGCTGAGCGAAGACATGTTTGATATATGGTGTAACAACCCCAAATTCACTAATGAGGCTTAAGGGCCTTGATTAGTGTGCCAGGAGGGCATTATTGGGTTAAATGTGATTTGAATGACTTTATTGATTTAAATGCATAATTGTACGATTAAAATTCTTGTATGATTATATTGGTGTTAATGTGATATATATATGGTATTGTGAGAACCACATTATTATGTTGGTAGGTCTGCAGAGCACGACTTGAGGCGATCCTAGGGCTAAATAGCGGGAAAAGTCACAGTGGGGCTTAATGGTTGACTTTGGAAAAGTTAGGGGTATTTAGGGTATCGAGTAGTTATTTAGACTATCAGGTTATGAAAATAAATATATGGAGATATATTTGAGGTTAGGAAGTCTAGGCGGGAATATTGGGGAAATTTACCGTTTTGCCCTCGGGAACGTTTTCGGCACCCCGAGCCTCGGGATCGACTTAACGGGATAAGGTTAGGCTAAAGTTTAAGGAAAACAGTAGAACAGAAAATTAGACCGACCCTTTATTCTCAGCCTTATCTCTCTATTCTCTCTCAAGGAAAACACAAGGAAAAACACTGAAAATCTTAGGGGAATTCAGCTGGAATTCAGTGGATTGAAGGAGTGATTTAGAGGCTTAGCTCAAGAATCAACTAGGAAACTTAATCAGTACTAAGGTAAGCATTGAATTCCCTTCTTTGTGGTTAGAAATTCTGAGTTTTGGCTGGGTATTGAGGTAATTGTGATTTTGATGTTTAAGGGCAAAATTAAGGTGGAAAGCTTGTGAATTAGCTTGGATTTCGCTTGGAGAAGTGGTTCAGCAGAAGAGGTAAGCTTCAATTCGTGATTTAGAGGTTTCAATCTGAGTTTGTATGGTTGGTTTTAGTGTTTGAATTTCTTGAGTTTCAAAAATTGGAAATGGGATTCTAGTAGGTTTTTGGGCTGGATTTCTGTTGGGATGTGTTGTTAGAATCATGATAAAAGTGTTGTGATTAAAGGGTTTTGAATTGGGGAGCTTTGGATGAGGTTTAGATGTTGGAAATAATGGGTTTTCTGGGCACGAAGGGAAGGGCCACGACTCTGTTCTAGAGCGATGCGGCCCTAGGATGAAGATGAGCTAGGAGGGCTCAGCCAAGGGTGAGCGCCGCAGCGCCCAAAGCAAGGGCCGCGGTGCGTGTCTTTCAAGCATGCCCTTGGTTCTTTTTTGAGGGCAGGGCCGCGGCTAGGCTTCAAGGGCCGCAGCCCTTAGATTCATACTTGAACATTTAGGGTTTTTAAGCATGGGAATCGAGCCTAGTGTGCTCGGGATCTATTTCACCACCGTGCTTGGTGGGATTTGATTTCCCGGAAGTTAGTTTGTACTCGAAAACCTATATTTGAATATTAATGGAACCCAATACCTTGGTTGTGATTAGGTGCTAAAGTGAGGGCTTGGGAAAGGATCGTCCTCGAGGGACGTCGCTCATAGCTAATAAGCGAAGAAGTTAAAGGTATGAAAACTGCACCTGGTTGAATATCTGTAATGGGACTAAGGGTTCCCTATTGTGTATGCTTGAAAGGATGGTATTATGCCATGCAAGATAATTAGTGAACCAATGGCCTAAGGGTGCCAAGGGTTACACTAGCGCACAGGGCGCGGCTTGGCCACTGGTAGCCGAGGACAGCTTAATATGCACTGAGCTCAGTTTAAGCGGGCTGGAGTCAGTGGGGTAAACAGGGGGTGCATCCTAAGTTTTCGGCCTTGATTATTATGTGATAAGAATGTTATAAGTGATTGATTGCATCCTTGATTCTGAATATATGTTGAATGTAGATTATTTGATGAGAGAGTTCATGCTTGGGGAATTTACTATCTGTTATTATTGTTTGTGTTGCACATCATGTTTTCTTGCCGGGCCTTGGCTCACGGGTACTACGTGGTGCAGGTAAAGGCAAGGGCAAACTTGATCAGCCTTGATTTGGAGAGCTCTACAAGCGGAATGTACATGGCCAGCTGCTCAGCCGCCACGGTTGAGGTTTAGGCAAGGACGCGAGACCCATAAATTGTCCATTTTGCCTTAGTATGGCTGACAATTGTCTGTATTTTTAGGAGTCTGTAATCCAACTTTTAAACTCTGTTTCTATTGGGATCCCATGTATATAACTGCTTAATTATATGAAATGAAACTTTTGAGACCAAAACCTTTTTAACCCTAGCTCATACATGTTTAGTGACACGTTTTTAAATTAATGACTTGATTAACAAGTCTTGCACCTTTATAAGTACACGGTGTAGCGGTCTTGGCTATCCAGGGCGTTGCATGTGGACTAGTTGGGCACGTCAAGAGGGATTGCTCGAGGTCAAAGAGGGGAAAACCAAAGGGTGTGGATAGCCCGACTCCGGCTCGAGTGTCTGTCTTAATGTAGTTAGAGCCCGAGGTTGGTTCCTCGGAGATGACATGTTGGCTTTCTAGTTCTCGTTCTTTTACATTGTGTTGATTAAGTTTGGTACTACGTACCTCTTAGTAGAGACATGTACATGTGATACCTACTGTATGAATATTACGCTATGGGGCTTGAGACCTTATGCCTGGTGGGGAAATCTGGTAATTTCTAGGAAATGGGTTAGAGTGTTATGGGTGGAAAGTTAGTAGTAATAATTGATTGAGATTGTTATATGATGGTCTCGGTATGATCCTAAGTATGGATTAGTTTGCCAAATAAGGAACAACCATGGGATGTAGGAGATGATTGTGACTTTCGGGTTTTAAAGGAAAGGATCCGGTTGTGTTCACGAGATGCCTAGCTATTGTGGTAGGTATCACAAGGGATTTTATCAGTTAGACCAGGGGGAAACTAGATCGGTCGGTGAGGTTTCATATAGGTTTATAAGGATTCGCCAAGATTGCGGTCAGGACTAGGAAATTGAGTGTGTTATGAGATTAAAGCAGGAATAGGACCAGTATCAGAGACATCGTAAAGAATGACGCTAGCTAAGCAGAAGGAATTAAATGTTCAATTAAAAAAGTTATTTGACTTAAGGAAGATCAGATGGAGCATCTCACCATGGGACATGTCAACGTCATTTGTTAAAGAGAGGACTAAGTCTGGAAGAATGTATACCACATATGGATAACCAGGTGAAGTAATTGTTAAGAATAGATATTCATTGCCAAGAATGAAGTATTTATTGCCGTTTCCAAGATGGGATAGTTCTCTCAAGAATTGACATTTCATCCGGTTATTACCAGCTAAGGATCAAGGAAGGAGACATTTCAAGAATTACCTCTCGCATCAAGTATGATGTGATGGATCTTCAGTGAAGGATCTTTAACTGAATAATGCACCCGTGGCCCACGTAAATCCAAAAAGAAAAGAGTACAGAGATGATTTAAACAAGTCATATTCTGATAAACCGAGAATGTTTTGGACTACTTCCAGTTGGAAGCGAAATGCAAATAACAACTTCGTTAATATTACTAAGCCTAAGGAAGTAGGGTTATAGGTAAGGTTTTGGAAGGAATAAGTTTCGATTTCTATAGAATATGTTCAAGTCACATTATGGGGAGTGATGGGATTGAGTATGAGTAAATTAAGATAGAAACAATAAGGATTTTGCTAAAGGAACGCCTTGGGAGTTTGAAGCACTAGGAATCAGTAAGATGCCTCGACTTTTACTTGAAGCATCTTCGAGGATTGCCATACCCTTGACTGAAGTAATGTGGAATCCTAAAGTTTGTCTGAATGGATAGTTGTGTGTCAGATTCTCAGAAGTTGAAATAAGGGTTGATTCACATGCCATGGTACTAGAATATGCATGTGATTGACTGGTACAAAAGGATAGTATGAAGGACACTGTCCTTGCTTAAAATGTGGAGTTATAGTGCGGTGCATTAAGGATTAGGGTGCGCCCATGTGTAGACAGAAAAGGTGATTATTCATGCTTCTTAGTGGATTGAGGAATAAGAACATAGACGCTCTGCATGAGACTTTAAGTTGACAGTAATGGACTACGATAAAGCTAGGTGAGGTAACGAACAAGATTGGTGTGGAACCTGTGAATGATAATTAGTAGATATGCCTCTATGAACAATGAAATACAGAAGAAAAATATCTGGTAGGAATGGTTAAGAACCCTAACATTTTAGCATGGATAGGTTAAGATATGAGGATCGGATGAGTGATCTGAAGGGTGCTGGCATCGAGGTAGAGATTCTGGATGAATCTTATACTATCCCTGTAACGTCATGGTTAGCCAAGACTGTCACACTGTGTACTTTCAATAGTGCTTAACTTGCTAAATGAGTCATTAGGTCATAAACGTGCATCTAAGTGTTACTAATGGGCTAGGGTAAAAATCTCAGTCAAAAGGAATTGATATTTTTTATTTACTATTAAACTGTACATGGGATCCCATAAAAGTGTCTACAAAGTTGTTTACATCCAAAATGGTCATTACAGTTCAAAAGTTACAATTTGCCGACCAAAGTGGCAAAAATAGGGTAAAGCTCTAGTTCCCCTGAGAAACACCTTGCCCGTGGTGGTCAACCGGCTGCATATGTGCACGTCGCCACCTAAGCTCTCCACTCAAGGCTGGATGGGCTTTTCTTTCCCTTTACCTGCACCACATAACACCCGTGAGCCAAGGTTCAGAAAGAAAACTTATTACTTCAGGTAGACAATATAAATAAATGATCATGAAATCATTCTCGGTCTTCAGCCCTAATCAGATGATGACTAGCAAGTCAATCATGGGGTCATGCGCTCTGATTAGATGACTAATGAGTCATTCTGGGGTCCTGCGCCCTGAATAGATGACTAATGAGGCACCCTGGGGTCCTGCGCCCTAGATTATTGACTATCAAGTCATTATGGGGACCAGGGCCCTAAATAGATTACTAGTAAGTCATTTTAGGGTCCTGCACCTTGAATATATGACTAATAAGTTTCTCTGGAGTCATGCGTCGTAAGCCATGTGACTATCAAGTCATCTGAGCCTTTTAGCCCTGGCTTTGAGTAAGTAGTCATAGACTAGTCAAGTGCTTTATTTTTCTTTGACCAATAGGTCAGTCAAGCATTTGATGCTCATGTTAATTAGATCTAATAATTTTGGTCTGCGGTCAGAACGCTAATGCCGCTCTTGACTCATAAGTCAATTCCATATGACCAGCACTCAGTACTATTGTAACGCCCTGGATAACCAAGACCGTTACACTGTGTGTTTAAAATAGTGCAAGACTTGCTAATCAAGTCATTCAGACAAAGTGTAAACTCTATACCATTATCAGAGTAAGAATAAAAAGATTTTGGTCACAAACAGGCTATTTTCATTAAAAATGACGGTTTAATACATGGAGACTCAAAACAGGGTTTAGATGTCTTAGTTACAACAAATTCTAGAAGTTACAAATAGTTCAAGCCACTCTAATGGAAAAATATACATTTTAGGTTTCCGTTCCTGTATAATTTCTCGACCGTGGCGGCCGAGCAGCTGACGATGTACACTTCGCCCCCAGAGCTCTCTAACTCATGGTTGATTCAGCCTACCCTTGCCTTTACCTGCACCACGTAGCACCTGTGAGCCAAGGCCCAGCAAGAAAGCATAATAACATAGCAAGATCAGCAACACTTATCAAATATTTCACAATGCTCAACCAAGAATTCAACATTTCATAACATTTATCCAATCAGTAATAACAGTTTGTCATCCAAACAATCAACCAACTATATTCATAACACAATATTCACATTCATAACCAATAGATTGTCATATCCATCAAATAACATTCAGGGTTGGCGCCCTTAGTCGCACCCTCTATTTAACACACTGTCTTCGGCTCATTAGGGCCGCCCCCAGTGTAATACTCACTGACTCCGGCCAGCTTAACCGAGCTCAGTGATAAATAAGCTGCCTCAGCTACCAGTGGCCGAGCCGCGCCCCAGTGCGCAAATATTGATTCCGACACCCTTAGGCCGGTAATCGCATGTCCCATGGCATAATAACACCATCTCACGACATGATATACAAATGTAGGGAGCTCTTAGTCCCATCGTGCCCACATGGTTAATCACATTCACATAACAATGCATACAAACATAGGGAACACTTAGTCCCAACCTAACCACATACTTAGGTGCAGCTTTCTTACCTGTATCCCGAGCATCCGATGCCCCAACGCCGCGAGCACGGTCCTCTATCCCTAGCCTCACCAAAGACCTAGTCACAACACAAACGAAACATCCTTTATCACTAACCAATCCAAATCTACTTCCCGGAACCAATCCCACACTCTCTGAATGCCCCAAATCCCTAAAACAATGCACCAAAGACATCCCCCGAATCCCCGGAGCAAAGGCTCAAAATTGCAAAATATCACATTCTGAAAATGGCCTAGCGCCGCGGCGCTTCCCTATAGGGCCGCGGCGCCCAGCAAGTCAGAGAGCACACGCACCGCCCAGAAACAACCTTGCGCCGCGGCGCGCTAGAACAGCGCCGCGGCGCTCCTTCGCGAGCCCAGAATTCTAGGTTTTTCCCCTGCGTTTTCCCGAACCCATAACACTCCAAATCACCCCAAACTTATACCTAAGCCTCAAAATCAATTCAGAACCCCAAATGAACCCCTTTTAACAACCTATAAACATCACAAACAACCCCAATCACACAAACACACCCCAAAATCCTATCTTGAGTTTCAAATTCATAAAACTTTAACCATGGCTTCCAAAACTACAAATCATGCTTCAAAAGTCTTAAGCCACACCAATTACGAAATTAAACATGCTAAAGATTCTTACCTCAATCAAACTCAGCTTGAACTCCTCCCAATTCCAGCTCCCAACCTCTTTGCTCTTGATTACCCTAATTGAATTTCAAAGTAAAACCAGCCATATTCCCTTTAAGTTTTCTCACTTAATCTTTGAAAATTCAGACTTAAATTCAACTTAAACAGAGCACAATTCTTACCTTTGAGAAATCCTAGCTTAAACCTGGTTTTGATTGCCTCAAACTCCCTTTGAGTCTCCTCCTAGGTCCCAAGTTCAGCCCCTTCTTCATTTCCCTTTTCTTTCTAGCCCTTTCTTTCAAATTCAGCATAAACCAAAATATAACAAAGTATAATACGTATTCCCTTTTCCTACAGCTGAAGTAATCCTAATCCTTGCCTAATGACCATTTTACCCTTCCATCTAACTCCCATTCCAACCAAACCTCAAGGCCCTTCTTGTCATTCCTACTTCCTTACAATTCTACCACTTCTTTTAACCAATCTTGTTACTCTCTATGGTTACTAGCAGTTACACAAGTTACCAAATTACCAGTTACCATTATCTCACAAGAGCTAACTTACAAAATCCCCAAAATACCCCTAGACTCCTCCCGAGCCGGGTATAAAATCCCCGTTGTGACTTCTGAGTTATCTAGCTCTCTAGGACCGTCTCGGCACGTGCATCACACTGATATCACCACACCCACGCGGTACAAATCACATCACATAATTATCACACTTATGCCCCCAACGGGCTAGAATTATCACATATCATAATACACATAGTCATGCATCTCAAATACCCAAATAGTCATATAACATGCTTAAAATCACAATCATGCGTCTTAATCATTAAATTCATGCATACTTCCCATTATGCCCTCCAGGCACGCTAATCAAGGCCCTTAAGCCTTATTAGCAAATTTGGGCCGTTACAACTATTGTCGATCATGGTTGATAAGTCAGAGCTTCCCGACCAGTACTAAACACCATTGCCGTTTCTGACTAATAAGTTAGTGCCTTTCACAAGTAAGCAATGCTGCCAGGCATTTCAATGCAACCAATGTAAATATGTAGAGCACTCAACCTGCCTCATCAATAATCATGTATGTTACATACTGGGTGCAGTTTTCTTACCTCAAAGTTGAGTGTGAAATAAATAAAGAATGACCCTTGAGAATGATCCTGTCCTTAGGCTCCTTAACGGTCACCTAATCATCACTAAATATGAAATCCCATCAATAAAATGAGCAATAAAAAGTTCATGGACTAAAACCCATCTCCCGAGACCTTGATTCCTACTAAAACGGTTAGTAGATACGATCCCGAGCCTCGAGATTCAAAAACCCGCGCTTAAAACTTGTTACAACCCAACCTGTCACAAAGAGGACAGGCGAGAGAGAGAACTTTGTTTTGCCCGCCTATGAAATCTATAGCCTTCCTTTGGTTAAACATATCCCATGGTCAAAATGACCAAATTGCCCCTAGGGCCATTCTAATCCTTCAAAGCCACCCAATGGTATAATTGTCATTTCCCACCTATCCCGTTAATCATAATTAACGTCCTCCAATTCCCATTATTCCCAATATCCTCAATAATTATTAAATCATATCCCATTACCCGCTCATTCCCGGTAATGTACTAAACACCGAATTACCCCTAGGCTCACTCCAAGCCTTGTAATTAACCCTGTTATGACCAAACCGCTAACTTGCTTCCCAGGATCGTCTCATGCTGAGTAGCTCAAACATATCCACATAACAATGTGGCCTCACCCATATATCACATACATGCACATAAATATACAATTATGCCCTCAACGGGCCAAAATTATGAAAATGCCCTTCTAATAAGAAGTGGGCCCACATGCATGCAATTATTATCATATAATAATATAACTCACATACTCATGCATATAATCACATAATCGCATAATTAATCAAATATGACAATCCTAGCCCCTTAATCCAGGCACTAAGCCACATTAAGGAATTCGAGACATTACAACTATCCCCTCCTTACATAAATTTCGTCCTCGAAATTCACCTGAACAGCTCGGGATAGTGACTCTGCATATTTGACTCCAGCTCCTAGGTTGCTTCCTTAACCTTGCTGTTCCTCCATAATACCTTAACCAAAGTTATAGTTTTATTCCTCAAGAACTTGGCCTTTCTGTCTAGTATCTGGACTGGCTGTTCCTCATAGGAGAGATATGCCTCAAACTCTAGATCCTCGTAACTTAACACATGAATCATATTCGATACATACATTTGAATAGCTGAAATATGAAATACGTTATGCACAGCCGACAATGCCGGTGGTAAGGCCAACCTATAGGCCACCTGACCAATCCTATCTAGGATCTAAAATGGACCTACAAATCTAGGGCTCAGCTTGCCCTTCTTCCAAAATCTTCTCACCCCTTTCCATGGTGAGACTCTAAGGAAGACATAGTGTCCCACTTGGAACTCCACATTCCTGCGTTTGGGATCTGCATAACTTTTCTGTCTGCTTTAAGAAGCGAGCATCCGAGCTCTAATCTTCTCAATGGCCTCATTGGTCCTCTGAATTGCCTCAGGACACAAGTATCTCCTTTCTCTTGTCTCATCCCAATGAATGGGAGACCAGCATTTCCTACCATACAACATCTCATAAGGAGCCACCCCAACAGTCGACTGATAGTTGTTGTTGTAGGAAAACTCTATCAAAAGTAGATACTTACTCTAGGACCCAGCAAAGTCCAGCACACATGCTCACATCATGTCTTCTAATAAATGGATCGTCCTCTCAAATTGTCCATCTGTCTGAGGATGATATGAAGTATTGAACTTCAATTGTGTACCCATGGCCTTCTACAAACTTCCCCAAAACTTGGAAGTGAATGCGGGTTTCAATTTGAAACGATCGACCTCGGTGCCCCATGAAGGCACACAATCTCTTTCACATAGAGATCTATGTACTGGTCAACTATATAAGTAGTCCTCACTGGTAAGAAGTGAGCTGACTTGGTGTATCGATCCATGATAACCCACACTGAATCATGGTGACCCACAATCCTGGGTAATCCCACCATGAAATCTATCGTGATGTCCTCCCATTTCCACTCTGGGATGTCCACAGGCTGCAATAGCTCTGCTGGCCTCTAATGCTCAGCCTTGACCTGTTGACATGTCAAGCACTTAGCCACATACTCTACCACATCCTTCTTCATCCCAAGCCACCAATACAACAATCTCACATTTTGATACATCTTCGTGGTGCCTGGATGCAAGGAGTAAAGAGTAGTATAAGATTCATCTAGAATCTCCCACCTCAAAGCAGTGTCCATCAGAACGCATATCCGACCCATGTATCTCAACAAGCCCATATTTGACACTATATAATATCTGGACACTTCAGCCAAAACATCCTCTCTAATCTTGGTCAGCTGTGGATCACCCAACTGACATTCCTTTATCCTTTCCAGTAGTGTAGACTGTAGTGTAATGTTGGCCAACTGGCCTACCGGTAATTCTATGCCAGCTCTAGTCATATCCTCTGCTAACTCTCTGGATATCAGCCTCACACTGAAATTTTTTAATAGACCCTTCCAGCTTAAAGCATCTGCTACCACGTTGGCCTTCCTTGGGTGATACAAGATTTCACAATCATAATCTTTCACTAACTTCAGCCAGTGTCTTTGTCTCATATTCAGGTCTTTCCGTGTGAAGAAGTACTCCAGGCTCTTGTGGTCAGTATAAATCTCACACTTCTCCCCATAAAGGTAATGCCTCCATACCTTTAATGTCAAGACCACTTCTGCCAATTCTAAATCATGAGTGGGCTACCTCTATTCATATTCTTTCAACTGATGTGAGGCATAAGCAATCACCTTCCCTGACTGCATCAGAACACAACCAGAACCCTGATGTGAGGCATCACAGTATATCACAAACTTCTCCTGATCTGTTGGAAGACTTAGAACTAGAGCTGTAATCAACCTCTGCTTCAATTCCTAGAAGTTGTTCTCACACTTGTCTAACCACACAAACTTTTGATTCTTGCACGTCAGTTCAGTTAATGAAGTGGAAATCTTTGAGAACCCTTCCACGAAACACCTGTAATAACCTGCCAACCCAAGGAAACTTTTAACCTCTGAAGCATTTTTTGGCCTTAGCTAATCCCTGACTGCCTCAATCTTAACTGGGTCCACCTTAATCCCATCCTTACTGATAATGTGCCCAAGGAAAGATACCTAAGACAGAATTCACACTTCTTGAATTTCGCAAACAGTCTATGTTCCCTCAATCTTTGTAGAACAAACCTCAGATGTTGCTCATGTTCTGACTTTGACTAAGAATAAACTAGAATATCATCGATGAAAATGATCACAAACTAGTCCAAATAATCCTTGAACACTCTGTTCATTAAATCCATAAAAGAAGCTGGGGCATTAGTCAACCCAAAGGATATAAATAAGGACTCATAATGCCCATATCTGGTGCAAAAGGCAGTCTTCGGTATATCTCCCTCCTTGACCCTCAGCTGATGATAACCAGATCGAAGGTCTTTCTTAGAGAATACCCTTTTACCTTGCAACTGATCAAACATATCATTTATCCTTGGTAGAGGATACTTGTTCTTAATTGTCAACTTTATTCAGTTCTCTGTAATCAATACACATCCTCAGAGAACTATCCTTCTTCTTCACAAACAAAACTAGTGCACCCCACGATGAGAAACCAGGACTGATAAAACCTAAGTCTAACAGCTCTTACAGCTGTACCTTCAGTTCTTTTAATTTTGTTAGGGCCATTCTGTAAGGTGCTCTAGACACAAGCTCCGTCCCTGGTTCCAATTCAATCACAAATTCAATTTCTCTGGGTGGTGGAAACCTAGTAAATCTTATGGAAACACATCCAGAAACTCACAGACTAGTCTGGTCTCCTCTGGTCCCACTGGCATGACCTGAGTGGTATCAACCACACTGGCTAAGAATCCTATGCAACCTCCTTGCAATAGATATCTAGCCCTCAGAACAGATACCATAGGTATACGGGGTCCATGCACAGAGCCAAGAAACATAAAAGGATCCTCACCTTCAGGCTCAAAGGTTACCATCTTCCTTCTGCAATCTATGGTTGCCCCATACTTCACCAACCAATCCATATGCGAACACTCAGGCTGGGGCTGAGCTGTTCGCCTTTCTTGGCTCTTCCTTCTTTGCTATCGTGCAATCCTTCTTCAAATGTCCCACTACTCCGCATAAGAAACAAGCTCTTGCCCGACACTCCCCTATATGGCGCCTCTTGCACCTAGAGCACTCAGGATAAGTCCTCCAGGCCTCACTGCCACCCTGGCGGCCCATTATAATACCACGTGGTCACCTGTCAGGGCCTAGAGCTATGAAGGCATCAAGAGCTTTCCTCTTCTGATCACTGGGGCCTCTGCCCTTACCTGTACCCTTAAATGGAGGTCCCACCCTCCTAAAGTCTCTCCTGGTTGCATTGTCATGCCAGATCTTGTTCTCTGCACTCTCAGCTGTGAGCGCCTTCTCAACCACCTGTGCATAAGTAGTCACTCCAGACACAATGGTAATACGAACATCATGGGCTATTCTAGGTTGTAGCCCCTGGAGAAACCTCGCTCGTATGGTCCCATCAGTGGGCACCAGTTCCATTGCAAATGTTGCCAGCCTGTCAAACTTTAAAGCATACTTAGTCACTGACAGACTTCCCTGAAATAGTTTGCTGAACTCTTCAGCTTTTGCAGCCCTGATGGCATCATTATAGTACTTCTCATTGAATAGAGTCTGAAACTCTTCCCAACTTAGGGCATTAACATTTCTGGTTTGGGATATCATTTCCCACCAAATTCAGGCATCCTCCTGAAACATATATGTGGCATAAGCCACCCTCTTATTACCATACACCCTCATAAAGTCAAGGATGGTGGTATGCTCATCCATTGCTCAGCCTTAGCTGGATCTGCACTACCCTAAAAAACTAGAGGGTGTTGTTTCCTTAACCTTTCATAATGAGGTCCCCATTTACTTCCAGCCTCTGGCAACTGCTCAACTATTGTCACCACTGTAGGTGGCGTCTCTGGTAAAATGTTCCCTGCAGGAACCTGTTGTTGTCTCAAGAGGCAGATTTCTTCTTCCTGCCTCATTACTCTGACTTGTAAATCAGTAAATAACTACTACCAGTTAACAGGAGCTGGCTAAAGGATCTGACCCTGGTCATTTTCCTAACCCTGTCTATCATTCTGGCCCTGATCTTCCTGGCCAGCTGATGAGTCTACCTGTCTTGGAAGCATACTATCAACTTATACCTTGCTACAATAATCAATACGACCAATTAGGTAGTGATAACTAAACCTCTTGCCACGTCACGGTCCAAGATCAAACATAATCCATCCTTGTTCCACAATCATGCTAACAAACATGTTGATTTATAAACATAACAATTAACATTTAATAGTCAACAATTATCGATGCTAATGAGCATGTTCTAACAATATTAGTGCTAATAAGCACTTTCTTGCTCATCATGTAGCAGTCAAGGGTGAGCCCTATTAATGTATCTTATGCATGCAGGTAAAGCATTTATATTCTATTTAAGCAGTTAAACACATAACCACATAAATCGTTACTGAACCATGAGTTGAGCTTCTCTTCAGTGGCGAGTTTACATGCCCAGCCAGCCTACAGGAACCCTAAACCTTGGCATGCTCTGATACCAAGTTATAACCCCCTAGGTAGCCAAGACCGTCACACTGTGTACTTTAAATAGTGCTTAACTCGCTAAACGAGTCATTAGGTCATAAACGTGCATCTAAGTGTTACTAATGGGCCAGGGTGAAAATCTCAGTCAAAAGGAATGGACATATTTTATTTAAAATATTAAACTGTACATGGGATCCCATAAAAGTGTTTACATACAAAATGGTCATTACAGTTCAAAAGTTACAATCCGCCGACCTAAGCGGCAAAAATAAGGTAAAACCCTAGTTCCCCTTAGAAACACCTTGGCTGTGGTGGTCAAGCGGCTGCATATGTACACGTCGCCACCTAATTTCTCCACTCAAGGCTGGGTGAGCTTTTTTTTCCCTTTACCTGCACCACATAGCACCCGTGAGCCAAGGTTCAGCAAGAAAACTTATCACTGCATGTATACAATATAAATAAATTATCATGAAATCATTCTGGGGCTTCAGCCTTAATCAGATGATGACTAGCAAGTCAATCCTGCGGTTTTGCGCCATAATTAGATGACTAATGAGTCATTCTGGGGTTCTGCGCCCTGAATAGATGACTAATAAGTCTCTTTGGGGTCCTGCACCATAAACCATGTGACTATCAAGTCACCTAAGCCTTTTAGCCCTTGCTCTAAGTAACTAGTTGTTGATGGTGATAACTCGTCAACGATATAAGATCAGAAAACTCAAGCTGTATTGCGAAAGATATGTAGGAAGAAGATGGAAAGAACTTGAATGAGAAAAATACAAAACTACAATGGAGCAAAAATCGTATATTCCTTAATTGTCTGAGCATACAAAGAATTTTCCAACCCCCTTATTTGAGGGGTTGAAGCCTATTTATAGATGGGCTCTAGTGGCCTCTGGTACAAGGTGGTCCCAAGGGTCAAGATCGTACGTTTGTACTTTGTCAGAGTAGTGGTGCGTGGCATTGAGGAGCAGAGGATCGTACTGTCGGTCGTAGGTACATGGTCAGAGGCATGCAAGTCATGCCACCACTCCCTGCATTGTGTCGTACCACCACTACTTGTCGGGCACTGATGTCAGAACCACTCCTTTGCCTCCCCCAGGGTTGTACCTCTCATACTTATTCATGTGCCTCGTACCTAAAGGTCCTTCTCACGCCTCCAAAATATATATTCTCTCATCACCTTCTAATATTTTGCTAAGTGTTGAACACATTTACTAGTTCTCCTTACATAGTTGGGAGGCCTGGGATATATGGTATGTGATGGGGCATAGTTGCCCTCACTATGTGTGGTCCTCCCTTACACCCTGGCATCATAACAACGAGGCCCTTGCATATTTTTCACATGGGCAAAGTGTCTTTGGCTCATAGGCAGTGTCACCATGTTTGGAGCAACACGACGAGGTGCTGGGACTTCGCTTGGTGTCCGGGGGTGTTCGAACCTCCTTGGAAGCCTTCACCAAGAACGCCTTCTACATGGTGCCATGCCTCACTATGTGAGGCCCTTCATGCATCGCGACATCAAAGGGCCTAGGACCTCGCAAGGCCCTCCACGTGGGCTTACCTCCCTCAGTGCGCAACCCCTCATCCGTCCATTCAGCCTCACCCAGCGAGGCATCCTTGGCTCCGCACGTTCTCTGCCCCCGTTCATTCAGCCTTGCACAGTGAGGCATCCTCGGCTCCGCACGGCCTTGCGCAACGAGGCATATCTGCTTCCGTTCATTCATCCTCGCAAAGTGAGGCATCCTCAGCTCCACACAGCCTCGCATAGCGAGGCATCCTTGACTCTGTGTGCCTCGTTCAGTCGAGGTACCCTTGGCTCCGCGCGCCTTACACCAAGCCAACCGAGACTCTAAGCCATAAGCGCATGGGTCTCGATGTTGAGGCGCTCATGAAAGCCATATCACTGATTTGGGCCTCACTATGCGAGGCCCTTGCTTTCTGAGGAGTGCGCTAAGTGTTGCGTGGGTGTATGCGCACCTCCAAGCCTACTAGCAAGGCGTTCCCCCCTTCTACGCTTACACCCATATGCACCGTCAGATGTCTCAAGGGAAAATTTTCCCTCATTCAAACTTGCCCTCGAGTCTATGAACATTCTTTTAATCATGTTCATAGACTCTTTTACATGTTCTTCGCGTGACATGAGCGACGTTTATACTTTGTTTTCCTTGAAGGGGCGTAGAAGGGTCATCTTTCAAGTGATATCTTAAAATGAATGAGGAAACACAAAATTGGCTTTGGTGGTGTGTTTCTTTGTAATTCATAAAGAAGCACAAAAACCACCCCATTTTGGTTGTGATCCAAATGTGACTTTAAGATGTGATGAGGGCCAATCATTTCCAATTGCGGATCCCAAGTTTGCCAAGGATCTTGATCTCCACCATCCATCAAAATTTGATCCAATGGCTAGAAAACCTTGACCTTCCTTATAAATACCCCAAGATTTGAACCCACTTCTTCACACCAACACATATTTAGCTTAGTGGTATTTCTTCTAAGTCATTACCAAGAGCTCCAAGGTTCTATCCTCCATAGAAGCATTCTTGTGGTTATTTTTGCCCCTTTTCATTTATTCATTCCCTTTCCCTTTTTTTTGGCTTATTTCTTCACATATCAGGTTTGCATTGTAGTGGTGCTAGGAGTTCTCTTGCTGCTAAGGATCCGCTCTCGCTTGTCACTCGACCCTTCTTTACGCACCCGAAAGTCTACCTTCGCACATCTATGGATCCATACATACACACCCAGGTATACCTTCTTTCTCCATTAATACGTGTGTTTTATTTATCTCTTATACAAGGGTAGAGTCATTGGTTGGAATGCACCCATTCCTTAGAGGTTTTTTTTTCACCCTTCAAGTACATACGCATGGGCCCTTTTCTTATCCCCTCCCACTTATGTTGTAGATATAGGGTTATCTTCACGCACATACGTCCTCGTGTCTTAGCTGGCCCATGGCGTCTAGGCGATGCCCTAAAGGTTCATCTAATATTGATTTTATCAAGTTGTCATCCTCTGACTCTAAGGCCGACGTTCGCAAACCCTCTAACCATGGGGGTGTGCAGATGCTCTACCTACAGAGACTGTCCTACCTTAGGCAAAAGGCACATGGCCTTGAAAATGAACTTGAATCTATTACTAGCGATAAGGGTTTAGGTTTCTCCCCATGGCATGAAACGTATGTAACTAAAATCAGCCCTTCGGGATTGTATATCCGAAATCGCCTATCTAGAGGAAAACTTGCCACCTGAACCTTTTTCTTTCAGTGGTGACGAATCCTCAAGCCATAGGGGTTCCATCAATGACGATGCTCACTGTGAACCCTTCGAACCTGAGTTTCTTTCTCTGATTTTCCCCACACTTCCTCACATACCCCCGGTCGCATGCCCTAGGGTCAAGGAGAGTGCTGGTAGATGCAAGACGCGTATGGGACTTTCTAGGGGGTTGAGGAAGTCTATCGCTCACAAATTGCCTGTCTCTGTCCAGGTACTCGACATGCCGAGGAGGACTTCCGACAATTCCGAAGATGCGGGCAGGTCCACCCTTACTAAGGTTAAGCTTTCTAACATGCTAAAGACCCATCAACTATCATCGGACATCAAATTCATAATTCCAAAGTGTGAGGACTGTCCGTCTGAGCCGCCCAAAGGGCTCGTTGACTTCAGTGACTCCATAATCAAATTCGGTGGAGCTTTGAGGCTTCATCCCTTCTTTGTCAAAGTACTTAACTACTTCGAGCTAGCGCCCCTCAAACTGTCCCCCAACTCTTGGCTGATGCTCAGTTGCTTAAACGTATTGTATAAACAAGTGCACTCTGGAGGGCCTTCCATGAGGGAGGTCCATCACCTTTACACCCTTAGGCCGAATCCATCAGCCCCCCAGCTTCTATCAGCTCCAGAAAGTCGTGGCCCATACAGGATCTCCCCTCGTGGAGGGCTCAATATAGTGACTTCTTCTTCACCTACAGCGTGTTCATGCGACATACGCGCTTCAATGCTTCAAGTAAGCTACTTCCCGCCTTAAGTTCGTATACGAGAACTTTTTCTTTTACTCCTCCTTTTTCTGGTTTACCTAACTATGGTTATTTCTTTTCTCTTGACCACAGGTCTTGTAGGGGTTTTCGGCCTTACCTTGAAACCATCGGCCTGTGACCGAGTGATGAGAATCCTAGAGATGCCGGCCCAGTGCAAATTGGCCTGTGCCCTTTTCACAAAGGGAAATATTTATTAATATAAGCTACTATCCCCGGACCAAGTTATCTCCTTATGCTCCATCTCATCTGAATCCACTGTTCCGTGGATATATGGTCATGATGAAGCCAATTATGATGAGGGGGCTGATAAGGACTATGTTTACCCATCGGGTGAGCACATGGATACAGAGAAGGAGGTGGAGTCCGAGAATTACTCATGCTTACGGTCCTTGGCCGGCGGGGCTAGGGATGTGGCTGACAATGGACACACCGACGGTGTTACTTCTCGGGTTCCACCATTAATGCCTGGTTGCGTGTCTGCTCTCAACACCCATGCTCCCCTCCTTCTATGCCTAAGAGGAATTTTGTCATTCCCACTTTTGGTGAGGCCCTTCCACCCTCTGGGGGGTGGTCAAGGCAGGAGCTTTCGGGCGCCTCTTTTCCTAAAGAGGTGTCCTCGCACCCTTTTTCCCCTTGCGCATCTACAGATGGATCAGGACCTTCTCGGTTCCTTGTTGTAGCATGCCTCGACGGGTACACATGTTTCCCCCCATCGAGCTTATGCTTCCGCTTCTGGAGGCCATCCTCTGGCAAGCCAGTATGGGAAAGCCATGAGCCATTGTATGTGAAACATTCCTGAAGGCGAGTGGGGGTCTATGCATGACATTCCCGATGCCGAGTTGGGAGACGCTTATATGCAAGCCTTCTTGCAGGTATTTGTCAAAACACTCGATGTATGTTTTTTTTCGGTTTTGATATCGTTTGTGAAAAATGCCCTAAACTAGTACTTAATAAAACATTCACATTTTCAATGGTTTATAATAGAAAGCCACTTATTATAAAGGATTCAATGGGGTCTCGCTTAAAACATGCAAATTGGGCTCAAAAGTTTAAAAAGAAAATATCATTTTTATGCAAAGTTCTAAAACAAACAAAAGTTTTAGTCCCGCTAACAATTTTAAGAAAAATCCCATTAAACATAACATTATTAAAAATTGGCGTTTAAAGTTGATCGTTTCTCGTCCATAAGATGCCCCCACACCATACACACCAGGACGACAGAACTCCCCACATCACCACGCGTGCCACAGAGAAACCTATTTGCTACCTGGAAGGGAAAGTAAGGGGGTGAGCTGAAAGCCCAGTAAGGAAGTACAAACAACAAGCAAGTAAGATACAACAATTTACAAACACTATCATTCATCTTTATACATCATAGCATCATCATAAAATTGGCATCAATATCATAAACATAAACATAATGCCACCATCATATCATAAACATCATAACAAAATCATAAACATCACCAAACATCATAACATAATCATAAACAATTCCTTGTGAACATGGCCCGCTAACTTGTCCATGCAACCCTTTGAGGTAAACAAGAGTCTCTGGTCCTTGAATAACCTCGCCGCGTCCGCCCATGGAGTTACGTCTTCATATCCTAAGTAACTCGGGTTACGTCTTCTTTATCCTTAGCAACCCATTTTGATGTGTCGCGTTCATCACGCTAACATCCATTCATATCATACAATATTCATACAAGCCAACATATCATCACATTTTGACATTCATAATTCATAACATTTCATTCACACAACAGTCTTACCATTCATAATATAACATTCATAAATTCTATCTAACTTCCTTACTTCAGGTCCAAGCTAAGTAAAACCACAACTTCTCAACAAGCCTATACTGTAATCAAAACGACATTCCTTAGCTTCACATAATTACTATTTTTCCCTCTCATATAACTCATGTGCACACATGGTAGGAGTTACACACAACATACAAATATGCTTAGTTACACATAAGGTCATAAAAGAATAATGCTCATTCTACCTATATTGCATGCATGATCTTTCTAGAAAAACTACATAGTTGCATAATAGACATTATTTTGGACGTAAAAGTGAATTTGCATATAACATGCATACGTGGAAATGTTGCGTAAATGTGCCATTTTACTTCTATCGTTTTAAAAATAATAGGCTTGTAGCATGTTTTGTTTACCATTGTTTATCTTCTTAAAATTACTAGGTTGATTAAATCTCCCAAGACATTCTTTTTATTTCATAAAAACAATTTTATTTAGCCATTAAAAATATATAAAAGACCCATTTATTATTTTTAAATTACAAAGAAAAGCAAAGGCATTGGAAATTATTTTAAAAAGAAAATGCCTATGATTATCATGTCTCCTTAGAAAATAACAATTTAATTTAAGTTAAAAGAATTTCATAATTTGATGTGAGAAAAATAATAATTTTAAGTGTTGGAAAAATATATATTTTTTGAATTATTTTTAATAATTAATTTTATGTAACACAAATTCATATGTGAAAATTAAATAACTATTTAAAACTTTTTAAACTAAACTTTCAGCCATTATTTAAAAATCACAAGTGAATTAAATCCAACATTTTTCTTAATCCAATTAAAGAAAATCATAACTTGTAAAATAACCACTCATATTATATTAAAAATATAACTTTTAAATTTTACCATTGTTTAGGTTATTTATTTAGTTCAAAATACCAATCAAATTCCTTTTATTGAAACACACTTTACATTTTTTTTAAACAAAAATTCCAGCAATCAAATTTATCATTAAAATCACCATCCTTATTTTTAAAACTCATATTTTCTCAAAAATATAACAAAGAATCTGTAGGTAATTATTTGTGCAAAAACATCATTTTAATTGTGAATTAAAACACCGTTTTATTTTCACGAACACCACTTATCATTAGAGTCATTCTTATGCATACATATCCTTATTTCATCAATCTTTTCACCATTTATTCACAAAATCAGCAAGCATAAATCACCATGAATTTTATCTTTTACCTCATGCCTCATAAAATTCATACAAGATCATTCATGTTTCATAAACACAATAATTCACAAATCTTAACATGCTCTTATTATACAAATAATTCAAATAACATAACTAACACGTATTCATATATAACCTTATTATTTTTTTCTAATGAGTTCATGCATGCAACCCAACAAAATAATAATACAACATGCCTGAATAACATAACACAAATCCTCATATATGCTTTTATATTAAACCTAGCATGTTCCTATTATTTTTCAGGCATACCATAATATATTAATACAAAATCTCATATACACCCTATCATGTTTCTAGATTCACAATTGATTTAAAACAGCGAGGCATCCCTGACTCTGCATGCCTTATTCAGTTGAGGCGCCCTTGGCTCCGCGCGCCTCACACCTAGCCGACCGAGACTCTAAGCCACAAGCGCATGGGTCTCGATGATGAGGCACTCATGAAAGCCAAATCACTGATTTGGCCTCACTATGCGAGGCCCTTGCTTTCTGAGGGGTGCACTAAGTGTTGCGTGGGTGTATGCGCATGTCCAAGCCTAGCAAGGCCTCACATAGCAAGGCCTTCCCCCCTTCTACGCTTACACCCATATGCACCGTCGGATGTCTCAAGGGAACTTTTCCCGCATTCACATTAGTCATAGACTAGTCAAGCGCTTTAGTTTTCTTTGACCAATAGGTCGGTCAAGCATTTAATGCTTATGTTGATTATATCTAATCATTTTGGCATGCGGTCAGAACGCTAATACCGCTCTTGATTCATAAGTCAATTCCATACGACCAACGCTCAGTATTATTGTCGATCATGACTGATAAGTCAGAGCTTTCCGACCAATACAAATCGTCATTGGTGTTTCTGACTAATAAGCTAGTGCCATTCACAAGTAAGCAATGCTGCCAGGCATTTACAATGCAACCAATGTCCATATATAAAGCACTCAACATGCCTCATCAATAATCATGTATGTCACATACTGTGTGCATTTTTCTTACCTCAAACTTGAGCGTAAAATAAATAAAGAACGACCCTTGAGAATGATCCTGTCCTTAGGCCCCTTAGCGGTCACCTAATCATAACCAAATATGAAATCCCATCAATAAATTGAATAATAAAAAGTTCATGGACTAAAACCCAGCTCTCGGGACCTCGAATCCTACAAAAACGGTTATTAGATTCGATCCAGAGCCTTGAGATTTAAAAACCCGCACTTAATACTTGTTAAAACCCAACCTGGCACAAAGAGGACAGGCGGGTCATGACTTGCCCCCAAGGGCCACACACGCGCCCCCAAGACAGAGAGTGCTCTGTCTGGGTGCTAGGGGCGGGCCGCGGCGCGCTTGCCAGACAGAGCCCAGGGGAGGCTCCGGGGTTCATTCAAGTCGCGACTTGCATGAACTCGGTTGCAACTTGACCCCGCAAACCCAGCTCCCCTGCATTTTCTTCAATCTAAACCTCAACCAAAACTCATCAAACAAATCCCAATATCACAATCAATCATCACCACAACATTAACACTAGTTTAACAGCAAAACCCAAGCTTGGAAACACCCAAAACATCACCAAACATCCAATTACATAATCAAACTCTAAAGCTAGAAGAATAACCTTAAAACAGAGTAAAACCAGAGATTTAAACTTAGAATCTTTACCTCAAATATGGATTGTGTAACGCCCCAACTCCAGGGACCGTTACGGCGTGCCTTGTAAACAGTGCTAAACTCGCTAATCGAGTCATTTGGCCAAAATCGTGAACTAAGTATGATTAGCAGTTTAGGGATTAAACATTTTGGTTAGGATGTAACGTTTCACTAGAACGTTTAATATATACATTGGGATCCCGAAAATATAAATTTCAGAGTTTATTACAGAAAATATTTACAACAGGCCGTTCTAAGCGGCAAAACAGGGTTCAACCCTAGTTCCACTTTAAACCTCGGCCGTGGCGGTCGAGCAGCTGCATATGTACACATCATCACCTAAGCCCTCCAACTCAAGGATGGTCTAGCTTCCTCTTGCCTTTACCTACACCACATAGCACCCGTGAGCCGAAGCCCAGCAAGAAAACATAACACTATACATAAGCATTATCAAATGATTATCATTATAATCACACGGAGCATAAAGCTTCCAAACCAATGAGTGAACATCACATGATTCAAGAGGGACAGTGACTGCTAGGTAAGCCACTAGCCTCCAAGTGCTTATTTCATTCATCGACCCTCGAGGTCGGTCTTGCATTAATGCTCTTTGAGCCATTCAATGCTGATGGTCGATTAGATCTAATCTCCGTTGGTTTGCGTGAACCACGCTAAGACCATTCTGACTAATCAGTCAGCGCTATGTGACCAGTGTCCAGTATCACTGCCGAACTTGACTAGTAAGTCACAGCTTCACAGCTGATACTAACACCTTTGCCAATTCTGACTAACGAGTCAGTGCAACGTGACCAGTGCCCAGTACCACTGCCGAACCTGACTCATAAGTCACAACTTCACAGTTGATACTAGCCCCTTTGCCAAATCTGACTAATTAGTCAGTACCATGCACAAGTAAGCAATGCTATCAATATGTATCATATGCCAGTTATCCAAGAATAGGGCATTCAGCATGCTTACTAAATAGTTGCCAGCATAATCATGATCATGCACAAACTCAGAGACTCAGCTCTGGACAATCTCATATTCATCACTCATGGCATGCCCTAATCACATGTTTCTCGTGCATCACATGCATCACACTTAATCATCCAGCATGCCTCAATAATAATCATATGCAAATGGGCAAGATTGCCAGGCATTCATTATGCTATCAATGTTTACATTTAAACACCCAACATGCATCAAGAATAGCCATGCATGTCATACTTAATAGCCAACCAACATTCATCATAATAGCCATGCATGTCATGCTCAACAATCAACCAACATGCATCCATAATAGCCATGCATGTCACATATACACAGGGTGCAGTTTTCTTACCTTGGGTTCGAGCGAGAATTAATAAAAGAAACGACCTTTGAGAACGATCAGCTTTTAGTCCTTTAGCGGTCACCTAGTCATAACCAAACATATAGGATACCATTAATAAAAATGACCAACATAAGTTCCCAAACCAATATCTAGCCTCCGGGACATCAATCCCCACTTAACCAGGTACTAGGATCAACCCCGAGGCCTTAAGCTAGCATCCCTAGGCCAAAAACCCATTTTTTTGCCAAATCTGCCTTGATGGGCCGCAGCTCACCCTCCTGATAGAGCCATTTTCACCTTTAAAGCCATCACAGGCCGCGGCACATTACCCTGATCATCCCAAAAACCAGCAACGCACCAGCAAACTCCCCTGCGTTTTTCCCTTGGAACCAGCCCCTCAAACCTGTCTCAAATCACAATCTAACACCCAATTAAACCACCTAACATCCTCTACAACTCACCCTCATCAAAACCCAAAGAAAACATCACCCAAACCTCCATTAATTCAAACTTTCTACAAGTGATTCACAAGTCAAAAGCTAAAACTCAAAACAGAGTATGAACCAGAAATTAATGGTAGAAACTTACCCCAAACATGATTTGAATCCGTCCCAATGGCTGAACTCAAGCCAAACCTCCCCAAGCTTGTCTCCCTAGCTAGCTTCCTCAAGATAGGCTCTCAAAACCTAGAGAAGAGGGTGAAGGAGGACTTGTACGGGAAGGAAGGGAGAAAGAGAGGATAGGCTCTGTTTTATCTCTGTATTTTCTACAGCCTTCATGTCATATATATCCAAAACCCTAAATGACCAAAATACCCTTAAGCCATCAAAAGCCTCTAAAACCATTTCAAGGGTAAAATTTGTACTTTCCGCTTATCCCGTTAATCATAATTAACGCTTCCCAAATCCCGCTAATCTCAATATCCTCAAACACCAATAATTCATATCCCGTTACCCTAAAATCCCCGGTAACGCTATAATCATCAATATCATCCCGAGACTCACCCCGAGCCCCGAACTTAATCCCGTTATGACTAGACCGAAAACTTGCTTTCCCATGATCGTCTCACGTCGAAAGGCTCGAACCAAACCACATATAATGTGGTAAAATTATAATTCACCCATATGCATAAAATTACACAATCACGCCCCCAACGGCCAAATTACCAAAATGCCCTTGCATTTAAAATATGAGCCCATATGCATGCATTCACCATCATATAATAATATAATTCACATAAACATACATATACCCATTAAATGTCATAATAAATCAATTATGGCCCTCCCGGCCTCCTAATCAAGGTCCTAAACCTTATTAGGAAATTTGGGGCATTACAGATTGAACCCCTTTCAATTGCTGAACACATGTCTAATCCCTCAATCCTCAAATCCTTAAGCTTCAATTTTCTAACCTTGCTTCAAACACCAAACTGAGAGAGAGAAAGAGAAGTAATAGAGAGAGAGAAAGAGAGAGAGAGATGGTGAGAACTCTATTTTGTCTGCCTATGAAATCTACAACCTTCCTTTGGTTAAACATATCCCATGGTCAAAATGACCAAATTGCCCCTATGGCAATTCTAATCCTTCAAAGCCACCCAAGGGTATAATTGTCATTTCCCACCTATCCCGTTAATCATAATTAATGTCCTCCAATTCTCATTATTCCCAATATCCTCAATAATTAATAAATCATATCCCATTACCCGCTCATTCCCAGTAATATACTAAACACTACCCCTAGGCTCACTCTGAGCCCGTTAATTAACCCCGTTATGACCAAACCGCTAACTTGCTTCCTAGGATCGTCTCATGCCGAATAGCTCAAACATATCCACATAACAATGTGGTCTCACCAATATATCACATACATGCACATAAATATACAATTATGCCCTCAACGGGCCAAAATTAAAAAAATGCCCTCCTAATAAGAAGTGGGCCCACATGCATGCAATTATCATCATATAATAATATAACTCACATACTTATGCATATAATCACAAAATTGCATATTAAATAAATTATGGCCCTCCTGCCCCCCTAATTCAGGCACTAAGCCACATTAGGGAATTTGGGACATTACAATCTCTTATGATTGTTGTACTCAAGAAATTTGAATGGGCATTAAGATCTAAAATTTGTATATCGAGAGATGCATTGCCTAATCTTTTAGTGAGTGAGAAATGATAAACAGAAGCCAGAATGGCTATCATGACTTTAGGGTATCAATATAGTTATGGACCATAGTTGTAACGCCCTGGATAACCAAGACCATCACACTGTGTATTTTAAATAATGCTTAACTCGTTAAACAAGTCATTAGGCCATAAACATGCATCTAAGTATTATTAATGGCCAGGGTTAAAATTTCGGTCAAAAGGATTGGATATTTTATTAAAAATGTTAAGTACTACATGGGGACCCATAAAAGTGTTTACAATGTTAATTACAATCCAAAATGATCATTGCAATTCAAAAATTACAATCTGCTGACTTAAGCGGCAAAAATAGGGATAAACCTTAGTCCCCCGAAACACCTTGGCCATGGTGGTCAAGCAGCCACATATGTTCACATCGCCACCTAAGCTCTCCACTCAAGACTGGGTAAGCTTTTATTTCCCTTTACCTGCACCACATAGCACATGTGAACCAAGGCTCAGTAAGAAAACTTATTACTGCATGCATATAAGTATTAATAAATTATCATGAAATCATTCTAGGGCCCGCAGCCCTAATCAGATGATCGTGGAGTTATCTTGGGGTCCTATGCCCTGAATAGATGATGGTGGAGTCATCCTGGGGTCCTATACCCTGAATAGATGACGGTGGAGTAATCTTGGGGACATGTGCCCTAAGCCATGTGACCATCAAGTCACCTGGTCCTTTAAGCCCCGACTCTGAGTAACTAGCCAACCGCTTTAGTTTTCTTCGACCATATGCTCGGATGAGCGTATACTGCTCTATTGATTAGATCTAATCATATTGACCAGCGCTCGTCGTGCTATTGCCATTATTGACTCATAAGTCAATGCCATACGACTAGCATGCAGCACTATTGTCGTTCCTAACTGATAAGTTAGAGCTTCACGACCAGCGCTCAACACTATTGTCGTTTCTGACTGATAAGTCAGTGCATTTCTCAAGTAAACAATGCAACCAAGCATTCATGATGCAGCATATATCCATATATAGAGCACTCAACATGCTTCATCAACAATCATGTATGTCACATAATGGGTGCAATTTTCTTACCTCGGGCTTGAGCGTAAAATAAGTTAAGAACGACCCTTGAGCACAATCCTAACCTTAGGCCCTTAGTGGTAACCTAATCATAACCAAATATGAAATCCCATCAATATAATGAGTAATAAAAGGTTCCCAGACCAAGTCTTAGCCCTCAGGACCTCGAATTCTACCAAATCGGGTAGTAGATTCGATCCCGGGCCTTAATGTTTGAAAACTGCTCTAAAAACCAACATTACCTCAAAAAGAACAGGCGGGCCGCAACCTGTCCCCAAGGGCCGCGACGCGCCTCCCAGACAGACAACCCCCCTGTTTGGGTGCCAAGGGCGGGTTGCGACTTGCCCTTGAGGGTCGCGGCGAGCCATGTAGACAGGGCCCCATCAAGGCTCTCGGTTCGCTTAGGTCGCGGCGCCCAAGAACTCAGCCGCGACTTGACCCCGCAAACCCAGCTCCCCTGCATTTTCTTCAATTCAAACTTATCCTAAAATACTTCAAATCAATCCCAAAATCAAAACCATAACTCACAACAACATTATCATCAATCCAGCAACAAAACCCAAGCTTAGAAACCCTCAAAACACTATCAAAAACCCAATTCCATGATCAAGCTTCTAAGCTTATAAATAACATAAAAACAGAGGAAAACTCAAAGTTTACGCTTAGAATCATTACCTTAACTATGAATCAACACCTCCTAGTTGGAGAAATTCAATCCTAAACCTCAAGCTCTAGAACTCCAAGCTTGAATCCTTAACCTTAGCCTCCAAAAATCACACACACACACACACACAGAGAAAGGGAATGGTCGAGAGAGAGAAGGAGAGTGCCCTGTTTTCCTACTTTGCTTGGTTCTTTCTACAGCCATCCTTTGGCTAAGTCTATCTCATTTAACCTAAAATGACTAAAATACCCCTAAGGCCAACCTAATCCCTCATAGCCACCCAAGGGCAATTTTTTCATTACCACCTACCCCATTAATCATAATTAACGTCTCTCAATTCTCGTCATTCCCAATATCCTTAAATAATTACCAAATCATTTCCCATTACCCGCTCAATCCCGGTAATGTACTAAGTACCAAATTACCCTTATGCTCACCCCGAGCCCAGTAATTAACCCCGTTATGACTAAACCGCTAACTTGCTTCCTAGGAACGTCTCATGCCGAATAGCTCAAATATATCCACATAGTAATGTGGCCTCACTCATGTATCACATACATGCAAATAAATATACAAATACACCCTCAATGGGCCAAAATTACAAAAATGCCCTTCTTATAAGAAATGGCCCACACATATGCAAATACAGTCATATAATAATACAACACACATAATCATGCATATCATCACATAATAATACATTAAATCAATTATTGCCATCATGGCATCCTAATCCAGGCACTAAGCCATATCAAGGAATTTGGGACGATACAGTAGTGGTGGATCACCACAGATTGCAGGTAAGATGAATGGGTGCGAGAAGTTGCGACATGACATATTAAGATAGCACACTTTTGTTTGTGTGAGCGAATTATCATAGGGATAAGCATATGCAAAAGGAGATCGTACGTCTCCGTGGGACACCGAAGTCGATAGTATTGGATTGGGACCCTTTATTTCCCAAGTTCTGAAAAAGGGATCATAGAGGGCGATGAGTATAAGATTGAGATTTGGAATTATTGGCTACCTTCGAACAGACTGATAACCTGAAGGAATAACTTAGACTTTAAGTATTTTACTTCGAATATGTGAGTTTTGGGTCATTGAGGTAAATAAGGTCCCCTGGATGGACTGTTATGGTGATGAATGCTAGTCGACGGCTAGAGTGGCTCTGAGTAAAATATTACGAGATAGGGAACGAGAAGTACTCATTCCGGAATATGAAATGAGGGACAGGAAATGGTTCAGAATCGTTTCAGAGGGCCAATGAAGTTATTAAGGATTGTTAGAGCAGGAGTGTCTGCCTTATTGAAAGGACATAAGAGTTCGCAAGTTCAAATATAGGAACGTGGAGTTCCAGGATTGGTGACTTTGATCCCCAATTTTCACTTTTTAGCCCTTTTCTTCACCTCAAATCTTATCGACTTCTCTCAGATGATAAGAACTCATGCCAAATGACTCCATGCATCATAAAATTGCCCCCTTTTGTCCACCAACTCCGATTCTTTCCATTTCATCCCGCGATTCATAACAAAATCTAAAAACAAAACAAAAGCATAATCTTGCACAAAACACATAAATAGACTCAAAACCACTATAAAAAACACACTCTAAAACGACCCTAAAATGAACTTATCAAGCTCCCCCAAACTTAATCTCTGCTCGCCCTCGAGCAAAAGACACAAACTAACAAAACATATCTAAACACAAAACACAGTTTTAACATGAACCCAATGAATGACAAATTTTTTATATGCCTCCAAGTCATGAATGTAGATCACATATTTTTTATAAAATTACTAAACATGAATTACAATCCAGAATTTCTATCAAACTACTCCTCTAAAACACTTTAACCTATCAACATCCATGACAACCTACTCATGATCAATAAATAATACACCCAACTCATTCATGCATATTAAATTTCCATCCAACAAACCAACTTTCCAATTATTCCATATGCCCACTTAGTTGCCATTCTCCACTAATATAAATCAAAACATGCTCAGAATTCAATAGGACTTTATAAGCTTATAATGCTAGGCTTAGGTATAGGTGGATGAGAAGATAATTTTTAAGCTCAAATATACCATAAGCACATGACCAATCTAATTATAACCAAATCGCAAATATGTGTTCCCAACGATTCCCTTTATTTTTTCCTAAATTTCCAGAGAGATATTATACTAAACTCCCCCAAACTTATTTTTTCCATTATTCAAGGAAGGAGTGTAGTTTTAATTAAAAAAAATTCTCTTATTCTTTTTTCATATCTCTTTCTTTTACTTTTCGAAATTCCACAACTACAACAAAATTAAACCCCATTACAATTCATCCCCTCATTCACAATTCACATGCTCATGGTATAGTAACGGGATGGACAAATAATCAAGGTTTTACTTTTGGGCTCAAATAGTGGCAAAAGAACAAAAGTAACAATATTAAGCTCATTAAGGGTAATCAAAGATAACTAAATTCAAGGTTGGCTAGAAATGCTCAAACGATCCAATTGATGACCTAAATCATTTTTCTGTTCAAGCATGATATATTATTTCGCCTCAAACAACAAGTAAGCAAGTTCTATAATTTATAATTTTCTACCAAAACATTCTGAAAGCCCATTCAATTTGCATAAACAACTCAAGTGCACAATTCAAAAATCATGAAAAGGTTTTCAATAATGTTAACAAGATTTAAATGAAATACAAGAGTAGTTAACAAAGCATACAAGTTTTTATGTATTCATTTTCTTCGAATTATACAATTTATCATTCATTTTATCTTCATCAACAATCATAGTTCAAAATGGATTCACGTTAGACTCAAACCTTAAACTAAGACTCACAAGATACAAAACATAAATACTCACAACACCACACTCAACATAACACATATACACAAATGAACAAGACTAAAAACAAACAAAAAAATTTTAGTCCCTCCCCCCAAATTTAAACGAAACATTGTCCAC
The DNA here is from genome assembly GCF_963169125.1 of Humulus lupulus. Lineage (NCBI taxonomy): Eukaryota > Viridiplantae > Streptophyta > Magnoliopsida > Rosales > Cannabaceae > Humulus > Humulus lupulus. The sequence goes on along the minus strand of NC_084794.1, from coordinate 73,776,952 downwards.
AATGTTATAATAAAAGTTAAGGAAAAGAAGACTTATCTCGCTATGAATCTCAAAATGGAGGTGGGTCTTGCAAAGGATTCTATGGTGGTGGATATGGAAAATAGTGCTTGTCCTCCTCTTGATTGGACCACCGGTATACCAACTTGTTTTGACGGTCCACTTGCGCCCTTTAAAAGTCATGGAATTGGCCCAAGTAATTACGACTATGTTGGTTTTGGCAGATGATGTAATCCAACAAAGTGGTGTTAGGATCTCGTGGCAGTTGTATAGCCAAAAATGGAGGTTGCTCCTCACTCCTCCCCACATCTTCTTGGGTAACATGGGCATTGGAGGGTTCATTATCATGATCTCCCTCCTCCTCTCCAGATCTTGCTTGACGAGGTTGTGGTGTAGGGGGGCTCCAAAGATGGTATGTTGAACTTGAGCACGAAAGCTCAAGAAACAGGCCCCATGGCTTTCCTATAAATATCACTGGGGTATTTGGGCACCTCCCACACCTCACACAAATCTGTAATCATTGATCCATGCCCCAAACCACTCTTCTAATATCCACGGAGAGTCCCTTCATAATGGCATAAACAAGGAGACACCGATCAGTCCCAACTTCAGATAGGTGAGTATTGGGCATAAGCCTTGCACTCACAAAAGGAGTCCAAGCCTTAGCCACTCTGTTCGTTTAAAACCTCCTTAAATTCTTCGGGTGCCCATCTTGCATCACAAAACTAGCTCTGAGAATGCCCAATGTTTCAGCAACATCATTCCAATCTATCTCACTATAATAGACCAGCTGATAGTATTCATCATCCTCATGCGACAGCATTGGTAACCCATATAAAGCATTGATATTATCAATATTACTTTCCACCCATACCCCTCGTACAAATACCTTCTTATAAACCGCTCCCAAAAAATTGGCATATAACTCATAAACCATTGAGAAATTGGCCTTTGTTATACGATGGTCCACAAAACTCTGCCAATTTCTACCTTGAATTTTGGTTCAAATGATTTCATATGTTTCCTGAAGATACGGTTGGTCTTGGAATTCCATCCCCCATTCTTCTATGAGACAACCTTTGATAATGGTCAAAGACATCCTTATTAATAAATCTAGAAGGGTCAAACTAGGAAGGGGTGGTGGTTGTGGGGCTGGCTATGGTTGTGGTGGTTGGTCACGGGATGTGGATGGGCGGTTGGCATTCTTCGATGAGGCTGCCCTACTAGGATTTCTTCGTGGCCTCATAATAACACAATTCTCCAAATATTATTACAAAAATCCAGCAGCACCTCCTCTTAATTTTCTTACTTCCCATAAATGAATAACACCCCAACAATAGGAAAATTACAATACCAACTCAAATATCACAATATATACAAGCAATTTTTCCAAAAATTCTAATGAAATCTCTTTTCTATCTATCACAAAACTAATTCAATCCCATAGCTTGAAGAACATAGAAAATTAGAGACTTACTTGCCATTGATTTGTTGATATTGCCCACAATCTTCAAATTCTCCTACTTTCTTCAATGCCACATATAAGACTATCTAGGGTTTTGAATAGAAGAAGGAAGGAAGGGAATATGAATCTATTAAGGTTTGGTTTTGGGTTTATGGTGGTTTTAGGGAGGCTGAATATGGGACAATGGGAGAAAATTTGAAAAAAAAATTGTGTTTGAAGAAGAAAATATTTGGAATGTGGGTTGTGGTTTAAGAAAAATTGGGTTTATAGTGAGTTTTCCGTTCCTGATGGAGGCACATCACGACCCAACGATAGCAAGTCGCGGCCCGCCTCTTTATTTGTTGATTTTTTATTTGCAGGCACTGCGACTCAGCTGTAGCAAGTCGATGTCCGCCTCTTCCATCCAAAATGGTATGCTCTCTGACTTCCTAGCGCGCCACGACTTATAAGAGCAAGTTGTGACCCTTCTCTACACATTTATTTTCCGTGCTGTCTAACTTTGTCTAGGGTTGCGACTTATAAGGGCAAGTCGCGGCCCTAATTCCCCCAGAAACCAACAATTTTTTTCTTAATTTTTTACATTTCCAAGAGTCACGACTTAGCTAACGCAAGTCTCAACTTGACCTCCAGACAAATTTTGAAGCCATCTTTTCACGAATTACATGATTCCTAAATACACCCTGCTATAAAACTAATTAAAAAATTAATATTTACAACTCCAAAACGAAATTAAATAAAAAATTTCAACTAATTAAGAATTAAAACAAAAACAAAAATAAATTATAGGAATGCCTCCTACAGCGCTGTCGTTAACGTCATTTAGCCGGACACCGCCTTCCCACTTAAATGGGACTCAAAATTACCACAAACTTGACTTGATCCACCTGACCATCTATGTAATGCTTCAATCATTGATCGTTCACTAAGGGTGAACATTTGACCCGCAAAACCCGCAACCCAAAAATCTGAAAAATCCACATCTAATGGGTTAAATCTGAATCTGATCCAAATTTTAACAGGTTGGATTTGGGTTAAATTTGAATCCTTAATATTTGTAATTTTTAGATTCGGGTTTAGGCCCGAAACCTCGATTTAACAAAAAAAAAAAAGAAAGATGAATAAATGTACCTTACCTATTATATAAATGGCTATTAAACAGTGTTTTGTATTTAACAGATTTTGATATGATTTAACAGCTTTTGGTACTATTTAACAGTTGGTTATTAACACTTTAACAAAAACTGTAATTTAATCAAACAATGCAACTGTTGATAAATATACAACCATTACCATATGACACAACCAATGACATTTACAGCCATGATAAAAATCATTATCTCATCATTATAAACTCTCAAATAATTAAAAATACCTCCTGAAACATACTCTCATATCAATTACACCTACAAAAAATGTTGAATTAATACACTGTAATTTCAACTCTAGAATGATTTCATCCTGTTGAAACAAAAAAAATTGAAGTTTATTTTACTTACAGAAATTGTTGAAGTAATATTGATTGATTTCATCCATGAAACTTTTACAGAAACATTAAAAAGGTTAGTGAGATTTATTTTCATATAGTATAGTAATAGCATAGTAAAATTAGATGAGTACATATGCAAGTTTCAAATTAGTAATCCTGCAAAAACTGAAAAAGAAAACTACATTAGTTTAAACAAACTGAGAGAAGAAAACTCATTCTTATATTTACATAAACATAGAAAACTAAATTGAAAGGTAAGAGTTAACAAGAGCAATGTTCCAATAACCAGACCCAGTTAAAATCAACTATAAAAAATACGTACCAAGTTTCTAATTTACTGACTCCATAAAACTTCAAGGGTCAATGTGTCAGTTTAGCTTTTAGTCATTTTTTCATGCATATTTAAAATAGTAAGGTGCATATTTGACTCCTGGGATATATCATATATAATTGGATCATAACACCGAAATCTCATACCAAAAAGAAAAAATATTTAACCAAATAATTCTGCCACATGTGAAGAATGTGGCACCCATATATCTACTCTCCATAACACAGCGGTCAACAAACGGATAACTCAGTCTTAAGTCCCAATTATTATACAAGGAAGAGTATTTGCAAGCCTAGACAGTTAATGAGTTCAAACTTGCAACAAGTCCATATAGTAGTACAAACATATCAATTGTTATCTAGAGAATAATGCTCAAATCCTTAAGTCTTTACAAAACTTAAAATGATAACAAAGCTTCAAATATTTTCAATTTATAGACCAATTTTTTCACAATGTATATTGAAGATCATAATTAATTATGCAAACAAACTATTTTTGAATAATCCGATCGCTGCAACAGAAAGCACTTATGACATACAATTATTATTACAAAAAATTGGAAAAAAATTAGTATTTTTAGTTATTATTGTGATCCTTTTATTGGATCTTGAGTATCTCAACTTCAGTGGTATATTTATTTACCCCAACCTGTAATTTGTATGCTTAAGAACATAGCTTGTAACAACTATCTTCATTAAGGGTAATTAATTATTAATAGGAAAAGATACAGAAGGTCTCCTATCTCTTTGAGGCATATTAACGAACATATTGTGTGCAACCGAGGATAGAAGGGAAACAACAAAAAACATATCAAATTCGTATCACACTGAACCAGACTAAGAACAAATAAGAGAAAACTATACCTAAACCTTGGCATCAATATAGCAAGAAATCAAGAAAAAGCTTTGAAAATAATACCGTGTTTCTGTGAAGAAAAATTAATCATCAAACAAGTACACATAACATCATATGACTAGCGAGGACTTTGATCAAACAAGTAGAAAGCAATAAAATTTTCAAAATTACTCAGAATTAAACTGCTACAAATTTAAGATGGCACTAAGTATTAAAAACTTGGTAAAAAACCAAGTATTTAAAAGATTCAAAGGAATGGATCTTACCAGGGCTTAGAAGCAAAAGCAAAACAGAATTCACCCAAAAAGAAAACGAACACCATCGGAGGAGATCGGAGATACCGGCGGAGGCAAGGGCGAGATGCAGAGAGAGACGAAAATGAGATGTTATCTTTGTGTAAGGTTCTGGAATTAAGTCTCTTGCAAAGTTTCAATTCGATCGAAGCCTTGCCGCAGTAAGATATCCCCTCGGCTTTGCAGCAAACCTCTCAACCTTTTTTGGTGAGGAAGTCAGAGCATCAAGAAAGCTTCCTGCGTGTGAAAGGGGATTAGAGTGTCGATATATATACAAGTATATACATACGCAACCATTTTAAAGCTAGATCACCACACCTTTTAAACAAATCACCACAAAAAATACAGAAAATTACATGGTAGAAAGAAAGGTGGGTGAAGTGAGGGAAACGATTTTGATGAAGGAGAAGAAGTGGCTGTGGAGAGACGAGTCGGTTTGGTCAATAGAAGGAATTAGGTTTCCTTAGAGTTGTCTCTTGGGCTATTGGGCTTGTGCTGTGGACTATATTTAAAAAAATAAAATTGAAAGCAATGTGGCCTCTTGTTAGAGAGATAGAAAAATAATAAGAAAGATAGGCAGAATATTTTTAGGAATTTAAGAAAAGTTTAGAAAAAATTTACATAATATAAATTAAAATCTCCATTGGTTGATCAAATTTTTTAATATTATTAAAATTTACTTTATTTTTTTAATAATTAAAATTGTATTACTTAATTAAATTATATTTAGTCAAAATTAGATATTCATAAAATTTAATTGAGCTCAATTATAAAGTACACACAGTCTCAATTCTACAGTGACTTTTTGGTCTGAGTAGTGAATTAGGAGTAAGAATTTTAAACCAGTTAAAAAAAAATTTCAATGCTGGTAAAGAATATGATGTGGCTAGACATTCATATAGCATTAGAGGGGACCACTCTTTATTTCTACCAAAAATCGAAAATAAAATCATCAATGAATAACCCATAGGTTCAGCATCATCCAAACAACCAGTTTAAATTAAATTAAATAGAGTAAAAGTATATTAAAAGAACATAAATATTTGAATTATTTCTATTATCCTTATTAAATATGCATTAATAAATTGTTTTTATAATGATTCATTTATATCTATATTTTAATCATGTTATTTCTTAATTATAACTTACTTGTATAATAAAGATAAAATCAAAGTATGAATACTATAAATTTAAAATTTTGTGAAAACATAATATACTTACTATAGTTTATAGTTTAGTATAAATTTTCATGATTTTTATTATTATAACTATGCTAAAAATATATATTTATAATTTTATATAAATTTAACAATTTATAATCTTATACATATAATATTTATGTATTTCATAAAAGTTGAAGAAATAAACAACATGATGCACACATCAATAAAGGATATTGATCCAACTACAAAAAAGTGGACAATCAAGATGATAGTTTATGAAAAGTCAGTTGTACGAACAAGCCCACAAAACAATTAAAATATCAAAATCTGACGCCTATTGATAAAGAGGTAAAATAATTATTTTCTTCACTAATTTTAAATAATATATTTATCATTTTAATTATTCATTTAGAAATAAAAAAACAGATTATACCTTAATAATCTCAATGTATTCTTATTTTTGACACAGGGAAATAAAGTACAAGCTACAATTTTTGAGTCTGATATCCACACTTGGGAGGATTCTTTAAATGTTTACCAATCATATTACATCACCAATGCACGTGTTATACACGCAAATCCATGTTACAAAATTGGAGACCATCCATATCAATGGACAATTAACTCAAAGACCAAAATAGAAGAATTATCAGAAATTGACGACCATGTACAACAACTAAAATATGACATAGTCAATTTCAAAGATTTGGAGCCTTACAAAATGACACCTAAAAACATAGGTAATTTAATTTAAGTTTTGTTATAACAATTAAACTCATTTTTATTGCAGATTCGTTATCGAATCCCTAATATTTGAAATCCGAAAATACAAATCTATTAGCAGTTGTAATAAAAATGAGCCCAGCTAAAGACGTAACGACATTGCATGGAATCAAAAGAATCCAAGAAATATATCTCATTGATAAGAGGTAAGAAGACAACCTAAAATAATTCAATTTTTTAAATACATAAGAAATATATATTTTTATTTAAATATTAACTATTTCAAATTTTCTTAAACTTTAGTTTCAATCCAATTTGTTTAACCATGTGGGGTCGATTTGTCAAATATGATGGCCAAAAGATATCTGAAATTGTCGATGAAAAACCAATCATATTAGCAACAAACATATCTGTCAAATCATACAAAGGTAAGTATTATAAGTCACAATCTTATAAATTATATAAAAAAAAATTATATACTTTTTCATTAACATTATTTCATTTTGAAAAAGGTTTAACTTTGTCAACAACTTCATCAAGTAACTTTACCATAAATAGCAATGCGAAAATGGTAATTCTTAAATACATATCGATTAGCTTTTAATTAATTAAACCTAATTACATAATAAGATTTTCTAACATTTATCTTTATTTTATTATTATTCAGGGCAAATAAAAATAAATTAAAAATAAGAAGTATCATTGCAAGATCTTGTACGTATCCATCTGTCTCCCTATCGTCTGTTGGGATTCGTGAAATTGTTAAGGTTGGAAATATTGCATATTTGATGAAAAGTTTACAACCAATGGAGGTAAAGTGATTTTTATTACTTTCCAGTAAATTATATTTATACCAACATTTTTACTGACTATTCCAAATAAATTGATGTAGATAGCAAAATTTTGGATTCAAGGAAAAATAATTCTAACAAACTTAGCACAAATATTCTACTACATGTCATGTCCCGCATGTAACTCGGGAACTACAAAAACATACAATGAAAACTTTTTGTGTAAATGTGGAAGTAGATCAATTGCAACACCAAGGTGTGTATTAAATAATTTAAACGTTCTAAAAAATGTATCTTCTTAAAATAAACTAATGCTCAAATGAAAATCATATCAATTTCAGTGTCAGGGCATATGCGGAAATCAATGAGAATACTAGAAGTATATCTGTAATTATGTTCGGCCATGTAGCAGAAGAGATGTTGGGTTGCTCTGTAGTACAATTAATGGAACATTCTGAAGAGGTTTGTTGTGTTTTAAAAAAATCAACCAAAAAAAAATCGTATATACTAAACAAATTTCAGAAATATCATTTTTCAACACTAACTTAAACCTATAAAAAAATTTCTCAGGAGAAGAAATAATATATTGAAAGACTAAGCAAAAAATTGTCAACAAAGAGCTGGACAATACAAATTTATGCTGATCCATAAAAGTTAAAGCAACAAAAATATAAGAATTTTAATGTCTACTCTATTCAAGAATTGCAACCAGAGGAAGTAGTTGAATATTCGTCTTAGTTTATAAATTACCTAACTAAATCTTTTAAATATTAACACAACGTTTTTCTTTTAATACCATGTAATATATTTTCATTATTTCACATATTTAATATTTATTATGGAAATCATATAATTTTTAAATATTTCTGTTTTAAATTCAAATATATACAGTGCAAAACATAACGTGCATTGCACGTACATTCTAACTAGTATATATATATATATATGTGTGTGTGTGTATATAAAAAGGAATCCTATTTCCTTTACCCTAACCCTAATTCTTTTCAATCAGTCGCCGCCCTCTAATTCTCTCTTTCTCTCTCATTCGATTTTAGCATTTTCTTCTCTACCCACCCCTCTCTCTCGCGACCGGTTGTACTCCTTGACCTCTCCTCTCTTAGCTTCGCCGTCACTCTTGGTCTCTCATAACCACCAGACCTCCCTATTCAATCTAGCCTCACACCCCAAATGTTTCTCTCTCTCAATCTTGGAGCCCCTCTGTCTCACGATCACCAACTCACCATCACAGACGCACGCCACACATTCTGCCACTAACCCTCCCTCTCTCAATCTCAAATCCAGTCGCCACTCGCCACGCTTCTCTCGAATCTTGGCGGCAACATAGCATCTCAGACTTATTTTGGTACGTATTGGATTCATTGGGTTTGTTCCATTGTATTTGAGGAAATGTCTCAGACTTAGGGCCCGTTTGGTTGATGGTAATGGGCCAGAAAGGAAAGGAATGGAATGTTAATGGGCCGGATTCTTTTGTTTGGTTGGAAATAACAAGTTTGGAAAAGAATTCCATAGTAATGCTTATTCCCCCATACTAATGGAATAACTTTTCCAATTTTGAGTCAGTGGAATTATAATTCCATTCCACTGCTTATCATCATCTCTCTCCATCTGGGTCTTCGTCTTCTTCTCCAACTCGCTCCTTCGTCACCGACAGGTTCATCAGGTACGACTCCCCTTTATCCGTAACTGCATATATTGTTAGGGTTTCTCATGCTTGCAATTTATTTATTTATTACTTATTTGCTTTATTTATTTTGATATCTCACTCTCCTCTTACTCAACCCCTAATCCGACACAACCATCTCTCATTCTCACTCTCAGCAAGAAACACACCCAGTCGAAGGTAGCTGCTCATCCCAGTCGGAGGTCCGTGTCAGAGACACTCTTCTCTTCTTCCTCTTGCTTTTCTAATCTGTTGCAGAGGTACTCTCTCTCTCTATCTCTATTTCTATGATTCAGTAAGAGCACCAAATGTTTGATGGAATGCCTTGCATATTTTAGATTTTTTTTTCTTTTTTTTTTCGTCAAGAAAATGCTGTCTCCCACTCTCATCAACGCTTATACCCTCAAAGACAAGCCATTCTGAGAATCTTGGTTCAACAGGGCCTATCTCAAATATTGGGTTTACATGAAGTGGAGTTGGCCCCATTGGTGTTAGATACTCTTTCATTCCACCCCTTATTATTTCACACCTGATAAAGAAAACCAATGAGGGATAAAAGATATCTAGTTTTGATACATCTCCATTGTTTACTCAATTTTGATGCTTACAGAAATGGTAAAAGATTAAGGTATTGGAATATAGTACTTGAGATCGAGAAAGCCGCTCATCTCAATTGCCCCACAGAATGAGACTTCACCATCTCCCTGAGAAAAGTGCATGTCACCAGTACTTAGATTTGCTCCCTCTACGAATATAGGAAGGTAGATCTTTGATCCTGTACTTAGGTTTTTAATGTCACAGTTCCCACCATTTTCTCTTCCTGGTATGGTCCTTGCAGCCTCCCTAGCTATCTTCTCCCACTCTGGAGTACCCTCTTGGATCTTTATATGCATGAAAATTGTGTTAGATGTTTAGATTGTAGAAGCTACATAGCTGCTACTTGGTGTTAAAACTGATAGTATGATAGAAATGCGTGAATTGAAACTTTAATATAGTTAGTAGCTTCATGAGGTCATACCTTTCCGAGGAGACAACCCTTTGTTGTTGGTAAGCTAGCCATTGGCCGTTGATGCACAACTTCACAAAGTTTCAAAGACTCAACTCCATTCTCAACAAGTTGTCTTTCCCTTTCATTCCAAATAATAAGAAGTTCCATTGAGGGAGCTGTTCCAACTATTCCCGGGTGATTCAAACCCCGAAATCTTACTCCTGTTATTGATCATTAGAATAAATGTTGTGTTTTGAGTCAATTCATTAATTAAGAGCCAAAGAGAAGAAGAAATAGGTTGAGAAGCCACCTGGTATGTGAGGAGAGTAAGCATATATTCCTGGTCTTCTCTTCCCTAGATTTGAGAGGATAGAGGTTCACAGTATCTGTCTGACAAAAGCTTAAGTGAATATATATTTATATTTATATTATATATTTATTTATATATATATGACTGAAATAAAAACCTTTTCAATGGGAAAAAGTCTTAATATCCAAAGGTGTTATTGTGTTTTGCCAACTTATATCTGATCAAATCTGACCAATATCTAAGCTAAATACTATAGCATCTATCTATCTATCTATCTATATATGTGATGTTGAACATGTTTTTGTTCTTGTGTTCATACACACATTAGATTTAGTTCCTTTCTTCTTTTGTTGTTATCTTAATTAGAACAATATCTTTTACTAGATCTTCTGATAAAAAGATCACAATAAGGGAATAATATATATCATTACATCACTTGTGATATTTATGAATGGTTCTAAATATTCATGCAAAATTATTTAAACCAACCACACATAGAGAAATGTATATATATATGTTTAATTTTGTAGAGTAGGTATATTATATAGCTAAGGATATTATTATGATGATGATCATCATGTTCAGCACATAGAGCACCGTCCCAACCGGCCCATTGAGCCCTGGTCTCAATTACCTTGCAAGAAACACCATATACTTAGGTGTCATCACAATAAGTAGAGTGGTCATAGTGGCTACTGCAGATTCATTAGCACTAGCAGCAAAAACAGAAACTTTGAGAGCCTTGCATCTTCTTTTGGTCCCTGAGATGACAACCCAGTAAAAGTTGGCTTCAATCCTAGCCAACTCCATATTCACCTGAGCCAAGCAAACCACACCAAAAATTTCTGGGCTGAGCAAAGGATGTTGTTAAGTACCTGAGATATTGTACTTGGTTCTGTTATCAAAATATCAGAATACAACAAAATAAAGCCTATTCTCATCTAGTGATACCATCATGAATGCGAAGAAACACTACGAGCTATCTATAAATGCGACACTGTTTAGCTAGGATATAAAAGTAAGAACTCATCATCTCATCTCGTGTCCACATTTTAGAACTGAATGTAGACAAACCTGATTGTTTTCTAGTGCCTATATAAGGTGTGTGTGTGTGTATGACAGTTTAGCCAACTCTTTTCATTTTGTAAAAGCTCCAAACAAGTATATGTAAGCTCAAGATTTTAGGTAGAGAAATGACCAAGCATTGCATCACCAACTAATTGGTTTATTCATCTACCTTTACTAAACTGGAATATTCACTTCAAAAAGCAAATGATACAATAGTTCTCAATGCTTAGATCCCAAAATAACATTAGTGGTTTCAGTGAGTGAGTACTACCTCTATCAAATTACAATCTTTGGTTTTCTGATCATAATAAGCAGAGTGGTCATCTTTAATTTAAATTTTCTCTTGTTTCGGATTAAAAAACACACTTAATATGCTTAGCCTAATTTCAATGCATAAAAGAAACAAGGAGCCCACCTTTCCCACTTTCTCCATCTTCTAAATAACTCAACAAACTTTCAATTTATTACAAATTAGATTGGAAAACATAATCTATGTCTGTGTTTCTTCTAATATGGGAGGCAAATTTCTGATGTAGCAAAAAACTTGTGGTTTTTTTTTTATTGTAGCTACCATTTAGCTTGGCTTATGTCGTTTTGGGACTGTATAACTGTAATAGAAGTTTCTGTACTGAGCTGCTGCTCTTCAATTCCAAGGTTACTGCGTCAATTTTTAATACTACCTCTCGGTGATTAACAATGGCCATAATCTGATTTTTTTATTTTGTATAAATGCAGAGTCACAAAGAAGCAGCCCCCTTCAAGATCAAGTCATTCCCTTGGTATGATGACTTATGTATGGTTTTTGGCAAGGATCGTGCAACTAGAAAAAATGCGGAGACTGCAGCAGATGTTGTTGAAGAACTTCAAACTGAAGAAGAAAACACTACTCTTGGAGAAGATGATTTCAACTATGCTAACAATGTGGATGAAGTGCCATCTATGTCTGTTTCAGATGCAACAAGAGGTGCTCAATCTCACACTCAATCAGATGGGTCTTCAAAGAATAAAAAAGGAAAACTGTAAATCATGAAGAACTTTCAGATGCACTCACACAATCAGCTTGTATTATCGCAAGAGAAATTGAAAAAGCTTCTATTCGTTTGAGTAAAGCTATTGGTGAAGACATGAATGAAAATCATATGCAACTTGGGAAAGAGTTAGAAAGGACCACTACACTTACCACAGCTCAACGTCATAAGGTAGCTCGCATGATTATGCAAGATAATGCTCTGGTTTCTTACTTTTTCAGTGTCCCAGATAATGAGAAGGATGAATGGGTGACACTTCTTCTTGATGGCTCTCTCTAAGATCATGTTTAGTCCACTTTGCTCTACTACAATTTGCAGGACAATTTATATTGCCTTTGACATTCAGTAGTATACAAATTATAATCTTTTGGATATGATGTAATGTTTTATGCTCATAATTTTGCAAACTAGATTGTCTTTGAGCATAGATCTGAGTAATTGGACATGAATACTTATACTATTTCTAGTGATATTTCATGTGCATGGACAAAGTTTGATATCGGTAATAAAAAACTCTTTTGATTATTAGAATATAAATATGTTATAATGTTTAGTTTAACATTTTTATGTTATTATATTGTTTTATTTTTAAAAAATATAAAATAGTGTTTAGTGATAATTAAAGTAAATTGCATTTGACATTAAAAAAATACTTCACAACAATAAATTCTTATTGATAATTTTAATATTTTGTAGTGTTCAAAAGTGGAATTATTATGCTTAAAAAAAGTAAGATTATTAAATATTATTTTGTAAAAAAAGAATATGAAAAAAAAAGTAACATCATTGTTGGTAAATCTATATATATATATATATATTTAATATGTTTATTTTAATTTATTAATCATATTTTAAGCACTTTGGGTATTTTTGTCCAAAATAATTTTTTTCCATTCCATTCCATAGTCAACCAAACATAAGAATATGTATTCAATAATTGATTCCATTATTCTAACCAAACAACATAATCGCGTTACCTTTCTTATTCCATTCTATTACTATTCCTATTCCTATTCCATTGTTTTCATTACCTCAAACCAAACGCCACCTCAAACCAAACGCCACCTTAGTGTTTGGTTTTGATTTTTTTATATAAAAATAGTGTTTCTGTTTTTATTTGCAAGTAAAGAGTTAGTACTTTGCACGCTTTGTATGAAATTGTAGAACTAATTTTGATTTTGGATCTATGTTGTTGATGATAGATTGCTTAATATTTTCGAGTTAGTACCCATTGTTACTGCTGGGTCTATTGTGTATAGCCTATTATTTTTTCGAGATGTTCTGTTGTGCTTAATATTTTCGTGCTTTATGAATTATTAACTTTTAGCGTTTTTTTGTTAAAGATTGTTATTGTTTTGTTCTTAATCTCAGTTTGTTTTGTTCTTAATGACAACTCATTTATATTTTATAATGTATAAGTAATATGCTTAGTTGCTTACTATTTATTTAAATGGATAAGGTCCAATAGTTTGCGATATATTTTTTTTTTTCACCTCTGTGCTAAATGGAATATTGTAACGTACCTAGTTTTTTCTCCATTGATGTTTTTTTTGTATGAACTTTATATTTGATTTTTTTTCATATCTGTGATTAATATATATGTTATTAATGGCCTGAGATTTGATATAGGTTTGATTGATTTTTATGTGTTTAACGTTCTTAGATCTGAGATATCGATATAATATGATATTTAGTATTAATATGTTTAATTGTCTGAGATGTAATATGGGTCTGAGATTTGATATGCGTTTTAGTCTGTTTTTAAACTAAATGTGTGCTCTTATTTATTTTATGTAATGGATTTTTTTTCTACAGGAATGGAATTACAAATCATTGAAACAAGGAAGATGCTGAAAACCTCTTATTTTTCAAAAAAATATGATAAAAATGATAAGAGGTCCAACACCTCGTAAAAAAAAGATAGCTTTGTATAAAAAAGATAACTTTGTTTAAAAAGTAATAAAAAATAATTTTGTGATCTTTATCTAACAACTCATTAAAAAAATTCTTAAAAAAATGATAAAAATTAATTTTTTGATCTTCAATTAAATTGGGACTATTTGGATAATGAAAGAAAAATATTGTGACTTAATCCTTGATCGGGGGGAATCCAAATCCGATCAAAGTCGGCCTGAAACCCGAAATTTGAACCCATGTGACATCTGCATATATTCGAATCGAATTCGGTATGCATTTTTATAAATCCGAACCCGTAAGATCCAAACCTGAATATCCGAAACTTGTCAAATCCGACCCGTGTGCACCCCTACTATTCTCCTTAAAATGTCCCGTCTTTTCACTATGAACTTGTACTGCACCATACAAAAGTACTATAACCATTGTGAAAGGTTATGACCATCTAGATTTCAACTTGCCTAGAAACAACTTCATCCTTGAAATATATAGCAGCACTTTATCCCTCGGTTGAATGTCCTTGCGAAGAATACGCTTATCATTAAATGCCTTCGTCTTCTCCTTGTATATCTTTGCATTCTCATAGGCCTCATTATGGAATTCATCCAAATTGTTTAACTCCATAAGTTTATTTTCTCCAGCCTTGTACAAATCCACATTCAATTTCTTAACTGCCCAATATGCTCTATGCTCAAGCTCCACAGGCAAATGACAAGCCTTCCCAAATACCAAGCGATAAGGTGACATACCTATGGGTGTTATGAATGTTGTCCTATAAGTCCATAGAGAATCATCGAGCCTTTTTTACCAATCCTTCCACGAAGTGTTAATAGTCTTTTCAAGGATGCTCTTTATTTCTCGGTTGGATACTTCCGCTTGGCCAATAGCTTGAGGGTGATAAGCCAGTGTGGTGCGATGAAGAACTCCATTTCGAGCACAAACAACAGTAAAACTATGGTTATAGAAATGACTCCCTTCATCGCTTATGATTGCTTGAGGGGTCCCAAACCGGGTAAAGATGTGTTTATGCCGAAAATTTAGAACTACCTTCATGTCATTTGTAGGTGTTGATGTTGCTTCCACCACTTAGATACATATTGTACAGCCAATAATATGTATTTTTTTATTGAATGATGGCGAAAATGGCCCCATGAAATCGATCACCCACACATCAAATAATTCAACTTCCAGAATTTCAGCCATAAGCATTTGATCCTGTTGACGCGATTTTTCGCCCACAGTGTATTAAGAAATAATAAGGTAGATTAGTGCTTAATAAACCATAATGAAAAATAAATGAATTCACTCAAGAACACATAATTTTTACGTGGTTCAGTGGTTAAAATCCACCTAGTCCACGAGTCTATATTATTGTTGTTTCTCTCTCTATTTTGGCAGAGTTTCGGTTTTACAGAATAATGGTGCCCTTTCATGTCCAATATTCCTAGTATTTATAAGGGAATTTCATGGTTAGGTTTGGGTAACCGCGTGAGTCAATCATGCATTTACAGAATTATTACATTTAATACAAATAATTTCCATTTATATTGGGATATGATTTGATCACAAGGTAAATGTACTCATAATATCTGGGACATTAAATATGACAGCTTGGTCATAAATATACATATAAAGGGATCCCGAGTCCCTAGGGATCCGTGGGTATGCAATATACTAGAACTACCATGATCTGGATATCTCCTCCAAGCTCGTGCTTCATCAGCTGCTTTAATATTCCGAGCTCACACTTCACAACCTTCGTGTCCGTAGCTTGGGTTAAACCCAGGATGCCTAACACCACGCGTGACCATATGAAAATGGAGTTGTCCATGTGGAGAGATATCATTCCCTTGGCTATTTCTCTGTATATTTATTTGCCAGCTGTACTCGAGCTGAGTGAGTGAACTCGGGCTAAAATTAAGGTACAACAGATCCCTTCTAGAAATGTTCCCAGTCCTCTGACAGCGATCACAGCTCTTAATTAATAAATTGGTATCCTTGAACAAAGTAGGCCAATAGAATCCTGAATGAATCACATTTGACGCTGTCCTGGTAGCCCCAAAGTGACCACCACACTGAAGAGTGTGCTAATGCGTTAAAATAGACTGCATCTCCTCCTCAGGCACACATCTCTGAATCACTTGATCTGCATAATGTCTATAAATAATGGGCTCTTCCCAATAGTAATTCTTAACCTCCAAATGAAACTTCTTTTGTTGCTGCCTTAACATATCAGGAGGTGGAACTTTGGCTACTAAAAAATTAACATAGTCTGCAAACCAAGGCACCCACTCATCTTCACTTATAGCAAAAAGTTGCTCATCTGGAAAATTATCATCAATTAGAACTTCCCTTTCACTTTGCCCATTCTCAATCTCCAATCTTGATAGGTGATCCGCTACCAAATTTTATGCCCCCTTTTTATCCTGAATCTCCATATCGATTTTTTGCAACAATAAGACCCAACGAATAAGACGAGGCTTGGCATCTTTCTTAGTCATAAGGTATTTAATGGCGGAATGAGATATGTCCTAAACTTGTCAAAGGAAAACACTATTGCTAATAACTCTTTCTCGGTAGTGGCATAGTTCAATTGCGCATCATTGAGAATCCTACTAGCATAGTATATGGTCCGGAACACCTTATCCACCCACTGCCCCAATATCACTCCCACAACATAATCACTTGCATCCCACATAAGCTCAAATGGGAGATTCCAATCTAGTGATACTACAATCAGTGCGGTGATTAATTTATCTTTTAGGGTGTTAAATGCCCTCAAACATTCCGAATCAAAATTAAAAGCTACTCCATTCATGAGTAAGGCTGACAAAGGCTTTGAAAATCGTGAAAAGTCCTTAATAAACCTTCTATAAAACCCATCATGACTCAAAAAACTTTGAACACCCTTAACAGAAACCGGTGGAGGTAGGTGTTTGGGTTTTATGCCCTAATTAAAACTCAATTTATTATCAATAAAAGAATAGAAATCATTTTTTGACTTGGTCAATCACTTTGCTCACATGTTTTATTTTAATTATTATTTGTTTAATATAAACTTCTATTAAATATCGAGCATATAGCTAATCATATTTATAGTGACGTAATCACAATGAAATATAAATATGATTATATGTTCAAAATAAGTTAGTCCTAAGATTAGTCAGTGCACAAGATTTACACTGACTTGCCAATCTACGATATGATCTACTTACACATCGCATTGTTATGTTCTTTCCAGAACATTGGCAAAGTAGATAAGATCGGATGTATTTTTTACATCGAACTGGACCGATATTGACAGTTGATAGGATAAGTAAACATATCGTTATTATCTATTCTATTCATATTATATAGTTGACGATAGGTCAATTCAATCTCAATTATAAGTGGTTAGTATTCTAACTGATTGTATTATTTGAGTTCTTGGACTTGTTCGTTACCAGCTTACCCTACGGACTAGCCCATACTTACGTCTTGGAAACTCGGCAGTATAATTGAGTGGGAGTGCTAATCATAGATATGAACATCTATAGCTTCTGATGAAGAAGTGAAACGATGGTTTCCTTTTAGTTTGGTTGAAGGTGCTAAATGATAGAGATCTCATTTCAGTAATAAATATTAGTTTACTGAAATATCATTTATAAGGAACTAAGTGTTTTAAGGATAAAATACAATGAGGGGTAAAACGGTATTTTAGTCCCATCTCATTGTAGACCGTCTATAGAGGATTGAGTGATAATTATGGTTGTAACAATGAATAACTAATAATGTATCTATATTGCTTATAGAGTGTTCTATGAATTCAAGAGTGCAATTCTGAGTCTTTAGTGGAGTCATTGGGAATTAATAAGTTAGTAAATTTATTTGTTAAATTTATGATAACTTATTGGAGCTTGATGTCATAGGCACATGGTCCCCACTGTACCTTGGATAAAATCATCTAGATAGTCTCAATTAATTGATTTAATTATCAATTAGATGTATTAAAGTTGACCAAGTCAATTTTGGATAGTTTCAGAGAGTTATGTAATTTAGAGAAGAAAAGAGAAATTAGGGAAAATTTATAAATTAAGATAAATTGATATCTAAATTAATAAATAAGTTTAAATCAACGTTTAAATTATAAATAATTAATTTTAAAAGGATTTAAATAATTATTTAATTAATTAAATCAATAGAAAATAATACATGTCTTGATTTTAAGTCCAATGGGCTTATAATCAAATGGGAAATTTCATGGGCCTAAAGCCCATGAGAATTTCCACCTAGGGCTGATTAATAACTATTATTTTATTAATTTTTTAATTAAATAAATGACCTAATTGAGTCTATAAGAGGAATGCTAAAGTGAGAGTTTAAATTTGTAGTGTCCTAGTAGCAGCAGCAGTAGTAGTATGTTAGTTTTCGTGGATTTTGGTTTAAGCCGGAACTTAGTTGGAAACTCATAGCAACAATTATGGATTTTATAAGTTTAACCTATAGTTTAGAAATATTAATTATAACATAAGGTTTGATTAATATTGCTGGTCCTAGAAATATTATTTATTATAACCTAAGGTTTGGATAGAATTATTAAGAATGTGACACTTGTCATAATCATGTTTATTAAGGATTTAAGTATTATTGATGAATAGATTAATTAAAAGATAGAAGCTCTAGGACCAACCAGCAGCTGTTAGGATAACGTTTTGACCTAGTCAAAGCTGTTTAATCAATTCAAAATATGCTAAAAAAGTACAAATTTTTGTTCGATATATCAATGTATGCCAATATATCGCGGCTATAGGGGTCGATATATTGCCTACGGGAGACACGGAAAACACGTCGACTTCGCACGAACAAACGGAGCTCGGCATATAGGTCTAGGTTTTTTATCTTTGAGGATTTTAAATTTAAAAACAGCCTTAGCCACTTGGACCTGCCCCTTGAACGATTTTGACCAAGTTCTGGGCATCTGTTGAACGAAAATTCAAATCTTTTTCATTTTATATTCATTTATTTATTCATTCTAAAAGGGGTTAGTTTCACTCCTTGAACTCTATAAATAGGACCTAGTACTCATCCATTTCATTCATCATTCAAGCATTGTTTAGAGCCTCCAAGTTGCTAAGGTTATTATAGAGAGAAACACTTGGGTTTTGGGATAAAAGCTTTCCAATCTAAGCTTTTCTAAATACTTGGGAAGTGAGATATAGTGTTATTTCGGTATCGAGGTATAGATCAAAGTCATAGTTCATCCAAGGTATTCTTATCCTTAAGTTCAGTTCTTCATAGTTCTTTATTCCATTTTCTTTTAGACCCTAACTCTTGTTTATGATTCTTAGTAGGTGTTTAAGTTCCTTGAACATTAAGATTTTTGGTAAGTTTCTACTTGGATGGTTTAGTTTTTCTTTTTCATCCATTTTCATTAGAAACTCATGGTTCTTACTGTTGGTTTCACGAGTGTTCCAAATCTCGTTCTTGTCTCCATATCCTGGCTTTTGGTAAGGAAAATAGGTTAGATTATATGTGTTTATATGTTTTTGTGTTATGATATGCTATGTATATATGTATGGATATGTTTTTAATCACTTGGGGCTTATAGTTGCTTAGATAGCAAACCCCAAGATTTTTTTATCATTATATGAATATGTTTTTAGTCGCTTGGGGCTTATAGTTGCTTAGATAGAAAACCCCAAGAATTTTTATCATTATCGTAGTTTAGAGTTATGATTTACCCTACCTCGATTAGTAGACAGAGGCCTAGATGGGTTATCATATACTACCTTGTGATCTAACCTACCTCGATTAGTAGACTGATGACCTAGATGGTTTTATCACATGCTACGATAATGAGTTAATGGGCATTAATATTGTAGTCCTATATGATATACGCTTTTATAGTCATATGTTTTATAGTATATACTTATGATATAGTCTTATGTTTATGATTTATGATATATGTTGTTAGTAGATTTTCCTTGCTGGACATTAGGCTCATTATTTTCTTTTAGAATGATGCAGGAAAATGAACATGGAAGGTGGGAAAGATTCGTGGCAACTTGGCATGAGTGTTGAGGATTAATGGATTGAATGGACTGCGTGAAGATCGAGGATGGTTTTTTAAAGTATTTAAATTTATGTTTTAATTTAAGTCCGCACTTAGTATTTTAAACAATTGATTTAAAGTTTATGTTTTATAACAATGGGATCCTATACCATATTTTGGGTTTTGAATAAAATTATGTTATTTCATATGAATGTATTTCAAAATAGTAGTTACGTCATAGTAGTTTTTAATGGTCTGAAGTCTATAATTAGTCGGGGCATTACAATTGGTATCAGAGCCAGGTTCATATGCATGAAGTTCTCCTTGATACACACGCACAAGCTCCAAATCTAACCGCCAATGTAAGTGTTTACATTTATTATGCTTATGTTTATGTTATTAGCTAACGTTTTAGCCATTATTTTTTCAGTTAAGAGTGGATGGAGCCATGACCTATCAGAATATTCGAGCCATTAAGGCATTGAAAAGGATTAGAGAGCTAAGGAATACTGTAGGAGTGTTAGAAAGAATCACTCAAAGATTAATCTTATTCCACAAGGAGATAGTCCATCTTCAGACTGCTAAGCAAATTATGATGAGAGCTACAGAACAATATGTCCTAGTAATTAGGCTTTTTAAAGATTTTCCTTCTCTAATTTTAACATTAGAAGAAATATGGGAGACTATAGATGATGATGATGATGATTTATTGGTAGCCATGAGATATTATTTTCTCATACTTAGGTTCACCTCTAAGTTGGAATTTCAATTCACTAATGAACAAAAGCATAGAATCTTTATGAATCTTCCCCGAGGTAATTTTGAGGCTCAAGATAATGAGGATTATGAAGAAATATATGATGATATGTTAGATGAATGGTCAGATGTTGAAGATTTTGATTTTTAGATTTACCCTAGTTATGTCAGTTTATTTATTTATTTTGCATTTATGATTGTACATAGTGAAAAAACTTTTTCCAAATGAATATTATTGTTATTTTTGAATAACATGAATGAGTTTGATTTTTTTTTTTTTTTTTACAATCATAATAAATTTAAAAAAATTCAATAAATAATAACCAAGTTCAGTAAGGGTGGATACAAATCAATGTACCGAGTCCTATATTGAGAGTTCTGGGGCCCATAGTAGTGGGAACGATTTATTGATCCCAGCCCTCCCTCAATATGGTTAACTTTGGAACAACGACGAGTTTCGAGCCTGAGAATTAAGTCATATAGGATGATTAGAATCAGACTTAGGAATAATAAAGATGGCAGATTTTCTAAGTATAGAAACACACCCTAATTATAAAGAAGGCTTACATAATTTTTTCATAAGAAATCATAACTAGTAGGTCCGAGTTATGTTTTCTTAGACTAAGTTTTGCTGTAGAGCCTATTAGGGTAAGTTCTAGCATGTCTTTCTCGACTGCTAGAACTTTGCTAAAGATATTGGTTAGAAGGTTTGCACGCACAGTCGACAATGCCTCCAGCGCTGCCAATGAGACTAACAAAGCCCCTCCAGTCCGAAGACGGGGAACGCGTGCTACCAATGTTGCTACTAACAGAAGTGCACCGTCTCCGGTTGACAACACTGCTGAAATTATTGGACTACGGTAATAGGTGGAAGAATTGCTGCAGCAACAACGGCAACCGCAACTGCAGCCACAGACTCAAACTCAGCCTCAACCGCAACCGTAGCCTCAGCAAATGGCTCAAGCACCCCAACAAGTAGGTCCGTACGGGGGATGGACAATGGCGAACTATGCACCTTACCCATCTCAGTACATAGAGTCGATCTACGAGCGGTTTCATAAGCAACACGCTCCAAACTTTGAAGAGAAAACTAACCCCTTCAAGGCAGAAGAATGGCTTAGGAATGTAGAGCCGATCCTAGCACACATGAATCTCGGCAACGCAGACCGTATATCCTGCGTTTTGTCTCTTCTAAAGAAGGATGCTAGAATCTGGTGGGATTTAGTACAGCAGACTCACGACGTTGCCACCATGACATGGACTAGATGTAATGACCTAACTATTTCTAAGACCTTGGACCATTAAAACTAATAGACATAGCTACTACTTTGAAGAAAACATACATAAGAAATAATCATAATTTTATCAAAAGTCCAAAATAAATGTTGTGCAAATTACAAAATAAAATATAAAATGTGGTATGGGTCCCATTGTTTAATAAAACATAAAAACATATCTTTCAATCAATTGTTCAAAAAACTAAATACGGAATTACAAAAGAAACATAATTCAAAAGACTAAAATAAACGTCATCCTCGATCGACACGCATCCCATTCACTCCATTCATCATCAACACACAAGCCAAGCCACCAAGAATCCTTCTGCCTCTGTATCTAGTTTCCTGCATCACACTAAAAATAAAGGAGTGAGCCTAATGCCCAGCAAGGAAAATCTACTAACAACATATAACATAAATCATAAACATAAGACTATATCAAAAACATATACTATAATACATATATCATAACTCTAACCCATGATCATGGTAATCTTGGGGTTTGCTATCTAAGCAACTATAAGCCCCAAGCAACATAAAAACATTGGGGTTTGCTAGCTAAGCAACTATAAGCCTCAAGTGACATAAAAGCATTGAGGTTTGCTAGCTAAACAAATATAAGCCCCAAGGACTACAAGACATATTCATATATACTATAAAATAACATATCATAACATAAACATATTATAACATAAGCATATTATAACATATAAGCATATAAAATCTATCCTATTTTCCTTACCAAAACTGGGATATTTGAGAACAAGAGCGGGATTAGAACACTCCTAAAACCAAAAGTATGAATGGTGAGTTTCTAAAGAAAAGAGATGAAAAGAAAACTAAACCATCAAAGAAGAAACTTACCGAGAAGAACCTTAAATCAAAGAACTTAAACACCCAACCACAAAACCATTAACAGAAGTTAGGATCTGAAAGAAACTTAAGGAAAACTAAGGAATCATAAAGAATAGAACTTATGAATAATATTACCTTGGATGAACTAGAACCAATCTACACCTCAATATTGAAAACACACTTTATCTCACTACCCAAGTGTTTATAAAGCTTAAGATGATAAAGCTTTTATCCCCAAAATCCAAGTGTATCTCTCTATAGAAATCCTAGCAGCTTGAAGGTTTTGAACACAGCTTGAAGAATGAAGAAAAATGGCTGAGTACTAGGTCCTATTTATAGAGTTCAAGGAATGAAAATATCTTCTTTTTGGCTTGAATAAAATAATGAATATTAAATGAAAAATATTTGAATATTCGGTCAACAGATGCTAAAGACTTGGTCAAAAACGTTCAGAGGCAAGTGAAGAGGTTAAGGGATGAATCAAGCTCGGATTCCTCGGAGTTCGAAAAACTACACCCAGGGCTGATATATCGCCCACCCTAGGCGATATATCGCTTAACCCTATATCCCAAGTGTTCGTGGTTTCGTTCATGCGAAGTCAACGTGTTTTCCGTATCTCTCGTGTGGCGATATATCGCCCCTATAGCTGTGATATGTCGGCATACATAGATATTTTAAATGAGTTTTGCAAAAATTTAGGATAGTTAGAGTTGATTAATCATGTTTGACTGAGTAATACGTGATTCCAGCATGTTCTGCAAGGTTCTAGAGTTTCTAGATACTTCTATTATTGAATTATCCATTTAAAATGCTTAAATCCTCAAATAAACAAGATTGTGACAAGTGTCATGCTCTTAAAATACTATCTAAACCTTAGGTTATAATTAAAATATTTCTATGTCCAAAAATATTAATCAAACCTTATGTTATAATTAATATTTCTAAACTATAGGTTAAACTGATAAAATCCATAACTATTGCTACGAGTGTCTTACTAAGTCCCGGTTTGAACCAAAATCCACGAAATCTAAAATACTATAAACCACTACTAACTATCTAGCTAGCTAAGTAAACATTCTAGGACTCTACACTAGATTTGTGGAGCTCTTTCATAAGAAGTACTACAACTCGACAGTCATCGCTACGAGGGTAGAAGAGTTCATCAGTCTGAAGCAGGGCAACTTAACGGTAGCAGAGTATGCTCGACAGTTCGACGGACTAGCCAAGTTCGTGCTAGAGTTGGTCCCAATTGACTTTTTGAGGGTCACCAAGTACGTTAGAGGGCTCAAACCAAAGATTGAGCTAGGGGTCAAGCTAGGAAATCTGGAAACCACTACTTACACCGATGCTCTAGAAACGACTATAGATGGAAAGGCATCAGGAAAATGTTAGTAAGGAAGAGGCCAGCAAGCCTGAACCTAAGCAGCAGAATCAACCTCATAATGGTCGGTACCACAACAAAAACCATCAGCATAGCAACAATAATGGTCAGAAGAGAAGGCATCCTGTAATGACCCAAATTTCCTAATAAGGTTTAAGACCTTGATTAGGAGGTCGGGAGGGCCATAATTGATTTATTATCCCATTAAATGATTATATGCATGTTTATGTGAATTATATTATTATATGATGATAAATGCATGCATTTGGGTCCACTTTTCATTATAAGGGCATTTTGGTAATTTGGCCCGTTGAGGACATATTTGTATATTTTCATGCATGTTGGTGAATTATGAGTAAGACCACATCATAATGTGGATTTGTTTGAGACATTCGAAATGAGATGGTCTCTGAACGCAAGTTATCTGTTTGGTCATAACGGGGTTAATTTCGGGGCTCGAGGTGAGTCTCGGGTAATTTGAGGATTAGAACATTACCGGGAATTAAAGGATAATGGGATATGATTTATTAGTATTTGAGGATATTGAGAATAACGGGAATTGGAGGGTGTTAATTGCGATCAACAAGATGGGCGAGAAAGGAAAATTTTACCCTTGGTGGCCTTAAGAGGACTTTAAATGACCTAGGGGAATTTTGGTCTTTTGACCTTAAGGATTATATCAGCCTTTTTCTTCTCCTCCCGTTCATGTTCTTCTCTCCTTCTTTCTTTGAATTTTGAAGCTCCATTTGAGGAACCAAGTTAGGGAATTGAACCTTGATGGTCTAGGGTTATGTTCTACCATTGAAGAGGGTGTGATTCTGAGCTTGAGGTATGTTTCTAGCAATTAGAACTCTGGTTTTTCTCTGTTTTTCCTTTTTATGTTCAGTTGGGAATTTGATTGGGATAATGAGAATTTATGGGAGTTTTGGCAAAGGTAGCTTGGATTATGATACCTAGGACATGTAGAGTAGATATTTGGGTCCATTTGGGAGTTTGGATGGAGTTTGGGATCAAGTTTTAAAGGTTGGAAATGGAAAACTTGAAGGAGGAAGAACCATGGCTTTTTCAGCCTGGTCCTAGTGCTATAGCGCCCAAGGGAGGGTGGTACAGCGCTATCCAGGGCCAAACAGCTCTTGTTGTAGAGATGGGGCGCTAGGGGGGTAGCGCTGTAGCGCTACCCTACTTTTCCTAATTCATATTTTGGGCACTTTTGAGGGTTTTTGGCTCGGGGTTTCAATTCCTAAGGTTCGGGATCGAATCTACTAACAGTTTGAGTACGATTCAAGGTTCCGGGAGTGAGGTTTAGATCAAGAAACTTTTATTGTTGATTTCATTAACTGGATTCCATATTTGGTTATGACTAGGTGATCACTAAGGGATTAAAGTATCGATCGTTCTCAAGGGTCGTTCATTTGTTATTTCTAGCTCAAACCAGAGATAAGAAAACTGTACCTAGTATGTGATGCATGAGAAACATGTGATTAGGGCATGACATGAATGTTGAATATGAGATTGATCAGATCTCGAGTCTCTGTATTTATGCATGATCATAATTATGCTAGGGATTGTTAAGTAAGCATGTTGAATGCCCTACATTTGGATATTTGACATATGATATATGCCTGGTTGCATTGCTTACTTGTGTATGGCACTGACCCATGAGTCAGAAATCGGCACGAGCCTTATGGTATTGGCTTAAGAGTCAAGAATGGCATTGATGTGTTTAACACAAGCCGAAATGATTAGATCTAATCAACATAAGCATTGAATGACTCATCATGAGCATTAATGCTTGACCGATCTCAAGTTCGATGAAAACTAAAAGTGCTTGTCTAGCCTAATGGCTAGTCACTTAGAGCCAGGGCCAGAAGGCCCAGGTGACTGCATCGTCACATGGATAAGGGTGTGAAGCCCATGTTAGTGACTCATTCATCAGTCACTCATCTGGTTTAAGTTAGTGACTTACTCATCAGTCACTCATCTGATTAGGGCTATACGCCCCAGCATGATTATCAGAATCTCAAAGTGTTAATCACTCATCTGATTAGGTCTTGTAATGACCCAACTATTTCTAAGACCTTGGACCATTAAAATTACTAGACATAGCCACTATTTTTTAGAAAACATACATAAGGAATATTCATAACTTTATTAAAAACTCCAAAGTAATTATTGAAATACATAAATGAGCGATATGAGATCCCATTGTTTTAAAATAAAATATAACTTTAAATTAAATGAAGTTATTTACAAAGCTAAATGCGGAAAATACATAAAGACATAATTTTAAGAGACTAAAAATAACGTCGTCCTCAAACTGTCATGCAATCCATTGAATCCCTTCATCCTTAATACACAAGCCGAGCTACCAATAATCCTTCCGCCACCATATCTATTTTCTTGCATCACATTAAAAATAAAGGAGTGAGCCTAATGCCCAACTACAAAAATCTACTAACACATATAAGCATAAAACTATATCATAAACATATACTATAAAACATATGACTATACAAACATCTATTACAATGGCCATCATACTTCTTGGGGCTTTCTAGCTAGGCAATCATATGCCCATAAATTTACGGGGCTTGTTATCTAAACAAGTCATATAAATTTATGGGGCTCGTTATCTAAAAAAATCATATGCCCAAGGAATATATTATTGGGGCTTGCTACCTAACCAAGTTATGTGCTTGTTATATAAACAAATTATGTGCTTGTTATCTAAACAAATTATATGCTCAAGCTCTAAAAACATATAATACATATATCATAGAATAAACATATCAAAACATAAAATACATAAGATCTATCCTATTTTCCTTACCAACACCGGGACATTTGAGAACAAGGACGGGATTTGGAACACTCCTAAAACCAACAATAAGAATGGTGAGTATTTCTAAAGAAAAGAGATGATAAAGAAGAGAACTAAACCATCAAGAAGAAACTTACCGAAAAGAAACCTTAAGTTCAAAGAACTTAAATACCTAACCAAGAATCAAAAACAACAAGTTAGGATTTGAGTGAAGAAAACTAAAGAACCATATAGAAATGAACTTAAGAATAGGAAATACCTTTGGATGTACTAGAATCGATCTATACTCGATATTGAAAACACACTATATCTCACTTCCCAAGTGTTTATAAAGCTTAAGCTGATAAAAATTTTATCCCAAACCCAAGTGTATCACTCTATAGTAACTCTAGCAGCTTGAAGGCTCTGAAGGCAGCTTGAAGAATGAGAAAAATGGATGGGTATAGGTCCTATTTATAGAGTTCAAGGAGTGAAAATATCTCCTTTTAGCTTGAATAAAAATAAAGAATATTAAATGAAAAATATTTGAATATTCGTTCAACATGTGCTTAAGACTCAATAAAAAACGTTTAGAGGCAAGTCAAGAGGTTAAGGAATGAATCAAGCTCGGATTCTGTGACGTTAAAACTTATGGTCTTAGGGCCAATATATCGCCTGGCCCTATGTTCTGAGTGATCGTGGTTTCGATCGTGCGAAATTGACGTATTTTTCCTATCTCTCGTGTTGCGATATATCGCCCCTATAGCTGCGATATATCGGCATACGTTGAAATATTAGACACGTAATTGCACTTTATTAGCTTAATTTGAAATAGATAAACAGTTTTGACTGAGTCATAATACGATCTTAAAGTTGCTGGAAGGTTCTAGATCTTCTAGATCTTTCTTTTTAATTAAACTATTCATCAAAATATTTAAATCCTTAATAAACATGCACACGACAAGTGTCATGATCTTATTAGTTCTATCTAAACCTTATAGTATAATAAATGACATCTTTATAATCAGTTATATTAATCAAACCTTATGTTATAATTAATATGTTTAAATTATAAGTTAAAGTTATAAAATCTATATAGGTGTTGCTACTAGTTTCGAACTAAGTCTTGACTTGAACCAAAATCCACGGTAACTATCATACTATAAACTAATACTAACTACTACTATCTAGCTAGCTAAGTAAATATTCTGGGACTCTACAGGGCTACACGCCCCAACATGATTATCAGAATCTCAAAGTGTTAATCACTCATTTGATTAGGGCTATATGCCTTAGCATGATTATCAGAATCTCAAAGTGTTAATCACTCATTTGATTAGGATTGACTTGATAGTCATCCATTCAGGAGGGCAGGATCCCCCATCATTATCTGGACTTATTTACATGCATGAATAGGGCTATTATTGCTAGGCATGTACATTATGATTTAGTAACATGTTATTACTATTCATGAGCATATTGAGTTTTCTTGCTGAGCTTCGGCTCACGGGTGTTATGTCGTCCAGGTAAAGGCAAATGAAAGTGGAGCATCCTTGAGTTGGAGAGCTTAGGTGACGATGTGTACATATGCGGCTGCTCGACCGCCACAATAGAGGGTTTAAAGAGGAACTAGGGTTAAACCCTATTTTTCCGCTTAGGTCGGTTGGTTGTAAATCTTTTGTTGCAATTAACCTTTAAATTATATTTTTGGGATCCCAATGTATACAGTTAAAGTTTTAGTGAAACATTGTATCTTAACCAAAAAATTTAACCCTAAACCACTAATCATACTTAGTTACACGATTATGCCCAAATGACTCGATTAGCGAGTTTAGCACTGTTTACAATGCACATTGTAACGGTCCCTGGGTAGTAGGGCATTACAACTTGGTATCAGAGCGAGCCAAGGTTAAGGGTTGCTGAAGACAAGCTGGGCATGTACACTCGTCATCAAAGATAGCTTCACTCAGGATATGGTAACTATTTCTGTAGTTATGTGCTTAACTGCTCAAATAGAATGTAAATGCTTTACCTGCACATTGTACTAGGGAGAATGAGATTCTGATAGAGCCTGGCTCTTGACTATATGATTACTTGCTCTGTGAATATATATAAATGTGATATTTTCATGCTGAAGTTGGATGCATGGTAGGTATGTTTGAAGAGTAGAGATTATGATTGATGTATGAATGCCATGGGCATGTGTTTTAGCACTGCAGTGGTTTGTGAAGGTAGTTTGGTAAGATTGTTTCTATGGGGAAAGATCTTGATATGCTCATCATGTTTAATGGGTCAAGTTATTGACTGCAGATTCAATCAGAAGGTATGTATCCAAGGCAGATAATGAGGCCTGGTGATGGTTATACCGGGGCTGGGAGTTATAGCCAGGGTTTGAGTTCTTCATCTGCCCCTCAAAATTTCCAGCAAATTTTTATAGATTTGCAACTAAGATTAAAGAGGCAAGAGGAAGAGATTAGGTGTTTGAAACAGCAGCAAAATTTGTCAGGGAACACCTCTTCCATCATTATGCCAGGAGTGGCACCAGTTTTGGCTCAACCTAAGGTTGAGAGCAGGTGGGAATTTCTCTGTGGAAGATTCCAGGAGTACTACGCTTCAGTCTTTGAGAGAGGTCTAGATCCATTCAGAGCTGAGCAATGGATGGGCATGATCAGTTCCATCCTCTACATGGGGCTGGTAGGTCACGATAGGGTGATCCGTGCTACATATGTATTGCGGGATGATGCCCGGACATGGTGGGAAGTAGTATCCCAGACACGAGATACAGTTTTGATGGACTGGAAAGAGTTTAGGCAGCTGTTCAATGAAAGATATTACTGTGATGCAACCAAGACTGCTAAGATGAATGAGTTTTTGAACCTCGTTCAAGGAAATGCAACAATAACCGAGTATATTAACATATTTGATGAGTTGTCCAAGTTTTCTTTTGATATGGTACCCACGGATGTAGCTCGGAAGGAAATTTTTATCCAGGGATTGAATCCCAGAATAGCTCAGGGCATTAGAGTTGCCCCAGTGCATGAAATCTCTACCTACGCTCAGGTGGTAGGGAAGGCTCTTGCTATTGAGAGCACAGGAAATTAGATTGAGAAGGAAAGTGCTGGAGAGCATGGAGCTCAAGCAAAGATACCTCCATTTATTGGAGCAAGTAAGAAAAAGAATTGGAGGACTTACCCAGAATGCACTCGGTGTAAGAGGCGGATCTAGGAGAATGCCGAGCAAAGGCATGTTTCTTATGTGAAATGGTTGGGCATTTCAAGAAAGATTGCCTAAGGAAAAGGAAGGATAAGAAAAAGGGGGTGGACAACTAGACTCCAACTCGAGTGTTCGCTCAGATGGAGTCAGATTCAGAGACTGAGACTGAGGCTGGTTCCTCAGAGGTGGCAGGTCAGCTTTCTAGTTCTGATTTTTGTATTATGCTGACTGGTTTTGGTACCATTCTGTTTCTTTGCTTGTTGCATATAGAGAAGCATAGAGATTATATGCAGATTGCATGGTTATGTTGTGATGGGAATGTGATACTTTACTGGTGATTTTATGAGACGAGGTAGATTATGGTGGGGAGAAGACTCATCAGTTGGTTTGATAAGGTTGGTTATGACCGACTTTAGTATGATCCTGGATTTGGATTGGTTAATCAAGTGTGGGGCAATGATAGATTGCAAGGAAAGGTTAGTAACTCTTGGGTTTGAGAGTGAGAAACCCTTGTGGTAGTTGGCATTGTGCATGGATTTTGTATGCTTATGACATTTGTATTTAGAGCTAGAGATCTATTGCAGGAGTATGCATGGACCTATATGTTAGTGTGGTGGATACCACTTAGGTTGTGCCAATGGGATCAGGACAGACTAGATTCGTCTGTGAGTTTCTAGATGGATTTCCAAGGGAAATTGTCAGGATTATGTTTACATAAAAGGATAATGGTGATTGGATTGGTGCCAGTAATGGAATCAGGTCTAGGGCACTGTATTGAACGGTTTCAGCAAAGTTGTACGACCTAAAGGCTCAGTTATTGAGTAAGATGGTATTCTCCAAGGTGGATCTTTGATCTGATTAGTACCAGCTGAAGGTCAGGGAGAAGGATATGCAGAAGACTGCTTTTGTATCAGATGAGAGCACTTGGAGTGCTGGGTGATGTTTTGAGAATTTGGTTAATGCCACGTTGTTTTTATGAATTAGATGAATAGAATATTCAAAGATTATCTGAATTGGATTTGTGATCGTCTTGATCGATGATATTGTGGCATATTCTCTATGGAGATTTTGCCAAGGTCAAGGAGCGCCTTAGAGGGTAGGAGTTTCCTTGGACGAGCAGTATATTATATGTGCTTTGGGAAAGAGTTCTAAGTCTTCTTGCAGATCAGAATTAGTTTGTAGGTTGTTATGACACCTCAATGACAGGGAAAAGTGATTGCCTATGCATCATGTTGGTTAAAGGATCTGACCAGAACTAGAGTAGAGTTTTTGGGGGGCCAGGTGGCAACTTGTTTACTTGAGTTTACTCTTGTAGAGAGGATTAAAGGAAGACAGCTAAGTGAACCACATATGGGAAGAATTGAAGGGAATGTCTTAGCTATATTATGCAGAGTCAGGTATGACTTATTGTGATATAAGGATCGGACTTGGGATTCGATGGACACTGGGATTAAATGGGAGATCCTGGATGAATCTTATACTACTCTCTTATTCTCTTCATCCAAGCATTATGAAAGATGTATTAGGGTCTGAAAGCTTTATAGTGGTGGCCTGGGATGGAGAGGGACATGATTATATATGTGACAAATTTCTCAACCTATTAGTAGGTTAAGACGGAGTATCAGAAACCAGTAAGGCTATTGTAGCCTTTGAGTATTCCATAGTGGAAACAA
Source organism: Humulus lupulus (assembly GCF_963169125.1). Lineage (NCBI taxonomy): Eukaryota > Viridiplantae > Streptophyta > Magnoliopsida > Rosales > Cannabaceae > Humulus > Humulus lupulus. The sequence goes on along the minus strand of NC_084794.1, from coordinate 73,744,873 downwards.
GGAAACATTGCGATAGGTTTCACGGTGGGGCTGCCCAGGATAGTGGGCCGGCGTGATTTAGTTTGGGTTATTATGGACCAGTATTTAAAGTGAGTTCACTTCTATCAATAAGTAAAAGTAACACAGTTGATCAGTATACAGATCTCTATGTAAGAGAGGTAGCATGCCTTCATGGAATTCGAGGTCTATCTTATCAGATGAAGACTCTGTTTTTACTTCCAGGTCTTGGGAGGGTTAAGGAAGGCGATGAGTATATAGTTGGACTTTAGTACAGTTGATTATCCTCAGACTGATGGTAAATCAGAGAGAGAGAGTTATCCAGCATTGGAGAGGCACTTTATGAAACAATGTATAGTAAGAAATGTATATCACCCATTCATTGGAATGAGATGGGTGAGATGTTGATTTTGGATCCTGAGGTAGTTCAGGGGACCATTCAGATTATTGAAAAGATTAGAGCTTGGCTGCTCACTTCTCAGAGTAAATGGAAATTTTTTGTTGAATTGAAAACCAGGAACATGGAGTTCCAAGTAAAAGATTGTATCTTCCTTAAAGTATCACCATAAAAAGAGGTGAGGAGATAAGGGAAAGTTGAGCCCTAGATTAGCAAGGACTGTTTGAAATCCTAGAAAGGATCAGTCAGGTTGCCTTTGAGTTGACATCAGTTTTGGCACTGTCTGTTGTATACAGTGTATTTTATATTTCCATGTTGAGGACATGGGTTAGAAGAGACTCATGCGTTGAGTTATAAGAATCTTGAGATTGAGGCTACGTCATCCCGTGAGAACTAGCTATACCTTGGGATAAGGTATGTTGCAGAAATAGTGACGTCGAGGGAACGACCTAGGAAACTGGAATCAGATATGCAGAATTTATATTCTGGGCAGTTCAGATAAATTTTGAGGACAAAATTTTTGTAAGGAGGAGATAGTTGTAATGACCCAAATTTCCTAATAAGGTCTAAGACCTTCATTAGGAGGCCGGGAGGGCCATAATTGATTTATTATGCCATTAAATGATTATATGCATGTTTATGTGAATTATATTATTATATGATGACACATGCATGCATTTGGGTCCACTTTTTATTATAAGGCCATTTTGATAATTTGGCACGTTGAGGGCATATTTGTATATTTTAATGCATGTTGGTGAATTGTGAGTAAGACCACATCATAATGTGGATTTGTTCGAGCCATTCGGCATGAGACAATCTTTGAACGCAAGTTATCAGTTTGGTCATAACGGGGTTAATTTCGGGGCTCAGGGTGAGCCATGGGGTAATTTGAGGATTAGAACATTACTGAGAATTAAAGGGTAATGGGAAATGATTTATTAGTATTTGAGGATATTGAGAATAACAGGAATTGGAGGGTGTTAATTATGATTAACGAGATAGGCGGGAAAGGATAGTTTTGCCCTTGGTGGCCTTTAGAGAACTTTAAATGACCTAGGGGCATTTTGGCCTTTTGACCTTAAGGATTATATCAGCCATTAGAAGTTGTAGAAGGCTGTAGAAAACAGAGTGTCTTTCTTCTCCTCCCGTTCATCTTATTCTCTCCTTCTTTCTTTGAATTTTGAAGCTCCATTTGAGAAACCAAGCTAGGGAGTTGAACCTTGATGGTCTAGGGTTATGTTCTACCATTGAAGAGGGTGTGATTTCGAGCTTGAGGTAAGTTTCTTGCCATTAGAACTCTGGTTTTGCTATGGTTTTCCTTTTGATGTTCAGTTGGGATTTTGATTGGGATAATGAGAATTGATGGGAGTTTTGGGCAAAGGTTGCTTGGGTTATGATGCCTAGGACATGTAGAGTAGATATTTGGGTTCATTTGGGAGTTTGGATGAGTTCGGGATCAATTTTTTACGGCTGGAAATGGAAAACTCAATGGAGGAAGAACCAGGGCTTTTTCAGCCTGGTCCTAGCGCTATAGCGCCCAAGGGAGGGTGCTATAGCGCTGTCCAGGGCCAGACAGCTCTGGTTGTAGCGATGGGGTGCAAGGGGGGCAGCGTTGTAGCGCTACTCTGATTTTCTTGATTCATATTTTGGGCACTTTTGAGGGTTTTTGGCTCGGGGTTTCAATTCCTAAGGTTCGGGATCGAATCTACTAACCATTTAAGTACGATTCGAGGTTCCGGGAGTGAGGTTTAGGTCAAGAACCTTTTATTGTTGATTTCATTAACTGGATTCCATATTTGGTTATGACTAGGTAACCGCTAAGGGATTAAAGGATCGATCATTCTCAAGGGTCGTTCATTTGTTATTTCTCGCTCAAACTAGAGGTAAGAAAACTACAACCAGTATGTGATGCATGAGAAACATGTGATTAGGGCATGACATGAATGTTGAATATGAGATTGATCAGATCTTGAGTCTCTGTATTTATGCATGATCATAATTATTGTAATGCCCCAACTCCTGGGACCGTTACGGTGTGCCTTGTAAACAGTGCTAAACTCACTAATCGAGTCATTTGGCCAAAATCGTGAACTAAGTATGATTAGCGGTTTAGGGATTAAAAACTTTGGCTAGGATGTAACGTTTCACTAGAACGTTTAATATATACATTGGGATCCCAAAAGCATAAATTTCAGAGTTTATTATAGAAAATATTTACAACAGGCCGTTCTAAGCGGCAAAACAGGGTTCAACCCTAGTTCCACTTTAAACCTCGGCCGTGACGGACGAGCAGCTGCATATGTACACGTCATCACCTAAGCCCTCAAACTCAAGGATGGTCTAGCTTCCTCTTGCCTTTACCTGCACCACATAGCACCCGTGAGCTGAAGCCCAGCAAGAAAACATAACACTATACATAAGCATCATCAACTGATTATCATTATAATCATACTGAGCATAAAACTTTCAACCAATGAGTGAGCATCACATGATTCAAGAGGGAGAGTGGCTGCTAGGTAAGCCACTAGCCTCCAAGTCCTTATTTCAATCATCGACCCTCGGGGTCGGTCTGGCATTAATGCTCTTTGAGTCATTCAATGCCGATGGTCGATTAGATCTAATCTCCGATGGCTTGCGTGAACCACGCTAAGACCGTTCTGGCTAATAAGTCAGCACTATGTGACCAGTGTCAAGTATCACTGCCGAACCTGACTCATAAGTCACAGCTTCACAGCTGATACCAACACCTTTGCCAATTCTGACTGATGAGTCAGTGCAATGTGACCAGTGCCCAGTACCACTGCCGAACCTGACTCATAAGTCACAGCTTCACAGCTGATACCAACACCTTTGCCAATTCTGACTGATGAGTCAGTGCAATGTGACCAGTGCCCAGTACCACTGCCGAACCTGACTCATAAGTCACAGCTTCACAGTTGATACTAGATCCTTTGCCAAATCTGACTAATTAGTCAGTACCATGCACAAGTAAGCAATGCTTTCAATATGTATCATATGCCAGTTATCCAAGAACAGGGCATTCAGCATGCTTACTAAACAGTTGCTAGCATAATCATGATCATGCACAAACCCAGAGACTCAAGCTCTGGCCAATCTCATATTCATCATTCATGGAATGCCCTAATCACATGTTTCTCGTGCATCACATGCATCACACTTAATCATCCAGCATGCCTCAATAATAATCATATGCAAAATATCCAGCAATCCAACATGCACCAATAACAGCCATGCATGTCACGTTTAATAGTCAACCAACATGCATCAAGGATAGCCATGCATGTCATACATAATAATCAACCAACATGCATCATAATAGCCATGCATGCCACATATACACAGGGTGCAGTTTTCTTACCTCAGATTCGAGCTAGAACCAATATAAGAACGACCCTTGAGAACGATCAACCTTTAAGCCCTTAGCGGTCACCTAATCATAACCAAATATGGAACACCATCAATAACATGATAATCAATGGTTCCACACCAATATTTAGCCCCCAAGAGGTCAATCCAAACTAATCCAAGTAGTAGGGACACTCCCGAGGCCCATAGCTAAGTTCCCAGGGTCAAAACGAGCAAACGGGGTGAAAACAGGGCAAGGGCTGCGGCCCTAGCACCTTGGGCCGCGGCGCCCAGCAAGGCCAATTTCCTGACACCTACTTCATCGAACTAGGGCCGCGGCGCTCAAGAACAGGGCCGCGGCCCCCAACCCTGGGCCATTCCCAAACGTGTTTTAAGCACTCCAAATCCTCCAAAAACATACCCAAACATTCCCCAATCATCAAATCAAAGTTCCCAAGCTTCCCAATACTCCAAAACCCTAAAAACCCAAAGCTCAAACCCACCAAAAACTCAACGATTAACAAGGTCCAATTCTAAGCTTAGAAACTTTAAAAACTTCAAACTTAGATTACCTTTGATTGGGTTGTTTTCCGTCAAATCCTTCGGTTAAGAAGCTCCTAATCTTTCCTAGGATCGCTATGCCTCGACCCTCGCTTGATTTCAACTCCTAGAACTCCAGATTTCCTCAAAAATGCTCAAACGGTAAAACGGACCGTCAGAGAGAAACGAAAGGTTTTCTAACGTACGTTCTTATCTGACAAGCTACTTCAAGCTTAAGTAACCTCAAATAAAACCTAGTGCTCGGGGTCCCGAAAACACCCCCGGGGACACTATAGTCAAAACTTCCAGAATTTCACCCTGATCTCAAATATTCCCAATCTATCACCAAATAAACATTTCTATTACCCCAAAGTTGACCCCGTTATGATAAAATCGCTAATCCATTATATATGACCGTCTCATGCCGAATAGCTCGAATATATCTCCATAATAATGAAATCTCATTCACAAATTACAGTATGCACCCAATTTACAAATATGCCCTCAACAGGCCAAATTACCAAAATGTCCTTATAAGTATAAACACACCCATATGCATGCATTCACCATCATATACTAATATAATTCACGTAAACATGCATATAATCATTAAATATCATAATAAATCAATTATGGCCCTCCCGGCCTCCCAATCAAGGTCCTAAACCTTATTAGGAAATTTGGGGCATTACAATTATGCTAGTGATTGTTAAGTAAGCATGTTGAATGCCCTACATTTGGATATTTGACATATGATATATGCTTGGTTTCATTGCTTACTTGTGTATGGCACTGACCCATGAGTCAGAAATCGGCACGAGCCGTGTGGTATTGGCTTAAGAGTCAAGAACGACATTGATGTGTTTAACACATGCCGAAATGATTAGATCTAATCAACATAAGCATTTAATGACTCATCATGAGCATTAATGCTTGACCGACCTCAAGTTCGATGAAAGCTAAAAGCGCTTGACCGACCAGAAGGCCCAGGTGACTGCACCGTCACATGGCTAAGGGTGCGGAGCCCATCTTAGTGACTCATTCATCAGTTACTCTTCTGGTTTAAGTTAGTGACTTACTCATCAGGCACTCATCTGATTAGGGCTATACGCCCCAGCATGATTATCAGAATCTAAAGTGTTAATCACTCATCTAATTTGGGCTACACACCCCAACATGATTATCAGAATCTCAAAGTGTTAATCACTCATCTGATTAGGGCTATACGCCCCAACATGATTATCATAATCTCAAAGTGTTAATCACTCATCTGATTAGGATTGACTTAATAGTCATCCATTAAGAAGGGCAGGATCCCCCATCATTATCTGGACTTATTTGCATGCATGAATAGGGCTATTATTGCTAGGCATACACATTATGATTTAGTAACAAGTTATTACTGTTCATGAGCATATTGAGTTTTCTTGCTGAGCTTCGGCTCACGGGTGTTATGTGGTGCAGGTAAAGACAAAAGAATTCTGGACCATCCTTGAGTTGGAGAGCTTATGAGACGATGTGTACATATGCGGCCGCTCGACCACCATGGCCGAGGGTTTAAAGAGGAACTAGGGTTAAACCTTATTTTGCCGCTTAGGTCGGCTAGTTGTAAATATTTTGTTGTAATTAACCTTTAAATTATATTTTTGGGATCCCAATGTATACAGTAAACGTTTTAGTGAAACATTGTATCTAAACCAAAAAATTTAACCCTAAACTGCTAATCATACTTAGTTACACGATTATGGCCAAATGACTCAATTAGCGAGTTTAGCACTATTTAAAATGCACACTGTAACGGTCCCTAGGTTGTAGGGTGTTACACATCTTGACAATAAGAAATCCGACAATGACAAAAGAGCACGGACTAGCAATCGAAATAATAGGTCGGGTTATGTAGAATACCTGCAGTGCTCCAAATGCCAAAAGAAACATCCTGGGAAGTGTCGTGCAAACACTAAAGGATGTTACAATTGTGGTCAGGAAGGTCATCGAAAGAAGGAATGTCCACAACTCAAGCAAGAAGATAAATGGGACAATAAGATAGTTCCAGCCAGAGTCTTTGCCTTGACCTAGGGAGAAGCTGAAGCTAGTAACAAACTGGTCACAGGTCAGATTTCTATCCTCGATAATATATGTTTAGTATTATTTGATTTGAGAGAAACACACTCATATACCTCGTTAGGAATGATAGAGAAATTAGACAAACCTTGTGAAAGATTTAGAACTAGGTTTGTGACAGAATTGTCTTCGGGCGAAGTAGTCCTATCCTCACGAATAGTACGAGACGTATCGATCAAAATTGAGGACGTAGAACTAGAAGGAGACCTGATAGAGCTAGAGATCAAATTCTTTGACGTAATACTAGGCATGGATTGGCTAGCAAGGCATGGCACAACCATCGTCTGTAGACGTAAGCAAGTGACGTTCGAGACTTCCGACGGTCAGAGACTATGTTTTATAAAAAAGGTTTCAGGACTACGGACACCGCTTATTTCATCTCTCAAAGCTCAAAGGATGATAGAGAAAGGATGTCACGCATTCTTAGCCAGCGTCACGGATGTGGTAAAGGACACACCACTAAAAGTTGGAGACGTCCTCGTTATAAAGGAATTTCCAAAAGTACTTCCTGACGACTTACCAGGGTTGCCGCCTATTTGGGAAATCGACTTCACAATCGAACTAGTACCAGGAACTGAGCCTATCTCAAAGGCACCATACTGGATGGCACCTACTGAACTCAAGGAGTTGAAGATGCAGCTACAAGAACTCTCAGCCTTGGGTTTCATTAGACCAAGCCATTCGCCATGGGGAGCCCCGGTTCTATTTGTGAAGAAGAAGGATGGAAGCGTGCGGATGTGTATAGATTACCGCGAGCTGAATAAGATGAAATTAAGAATAAGTACCCGCTACCCTAGATCGATGACTTGTTTGATCAACTCCGAGGAGCGACCGTGTTTTCAAAGATTGATCTACGGTCTGGTTATCACCAACTCAAGGTACGGGAAGAGGATATTCACAAGACATCTTTTAGAACTCGTTATGGACATTACGAGTTTTTAGTTATGTCTTTTGGTCTTATCAATGCTCCAGCCGCATTTATGGATTTAATGAATCGGGTCTTCAAGGATTATTTGGAAAAATTCGTCATAGTGTTCATCGACAATATTTTGGTGTACTCTAAGGACGAAGTCGAGCACGAGGAACATTTAAGAATGACCATGTTGCGTCTAAAGGATTATCAAATTTACGCAAAGTTCAAGAATTGTGAATTTTGGCTTTCGCAAGTAGAGTTCCTCGGCCACATAGTATCCAAGGACGGAGTTGTTGTAGACCCAGCTAAGGTAGAGGCTGTGAAGGATTGGCCAAGACCTAAGAATGTGTCAGAGGTTAGAAGTTTTCTGGGGCTAGTAGGCTATTATCGGAGATTTATAGAAGGCTTTTCTAAGATAGCCACTCTGCTTACCAACCTGACCCGGAAACAACAAAAGTTCAACTGAACGGATAGATGTGAAGAGAGCTTCCAGTTGCTCAAGGATAAGCTATGCTCAGCACCAGTACTTTGTGTACCGACACCCAACGACAAGTTTGTAGTATATTGTGACTCGTCGAAGCAAGCTTTGGGTTGTGTTGATGCAAAATGACAAAGTGATAGCCTACACCTTAAGGCAATTGAAGGAATACGAGCAACACTATCCAACGCATGATATGGAGTTGGCAGCGGTGGTCTTCACATTGAAAATCTGTCGCCACTATCTATATGGAGAACGGTGTAAGATTTATATGGACCACAAGAGCTTAAAGTATTTCTTCACACAGAAAGAACTGAACATGAGGCAGCGCAAGTGGTTAGAACTTGTAAAGGATTATGACTACGAAATCCTATCCCACCTAGGAAAAGCAAACGTAGTTGCTGATGTGCTAAGTAGGAAAAGTTATGGAAATCTAGCAGCGTTATATGGAATAGAGAAGCCGCTACAACAAGAACTGATCAATGCCAGAATAGAAGTAGTCATTGGTCAACTGGCTAACTTGTCCATCCAGTCAAGTCTGTTAGAAGAGATATGGACCGGACATGATGACACATTAGTATCTCATATAGCTGCAGTTAAAGAAGGAAAGGCCACAGATTTCTCTTTATCAGGACAGGGGTTCTTGAGATATAAGGGCCAGGTATGCGTGTTGAATGACTGTGGAATTAGGATGAAGATTTTAGAAGAGGCACACAATACCCCATACTTATTTCACCCAAGGTTGGCAAAGATGACTCACGACCTTAAGGCACTATATTGGTGGCCGGGAATGAAGAAAGATGTAGCAAAATATGTGTCAAAATGCTTAGTATGCCAGCAAGTGAAAGCAGAACATCAGTGGCCTGCAGGCTTATTGAAACCGCTTAGTATCCCAAAATGGAAGTGGGAAGACATAGCCATGGACTTCATGACAGGATAACCACGAAAAAATAAGCAGCACGACTTGGCTTGGGTAGTAGTAGATAGACTAACCAAGTCAGCTCACTTCCTACCTGTCAAGACTACGTACACAGCAGACCAGTACACAAACATGTATGTTCAAGAAATAGTACGACTGCATGGAATCCCTAAGACCATAGTATCTGATAGAGGATCAGTGTTTACATTGAGATTTTGGGGAAGCTTGCAGGAATGAACGAACGGGGCTCGGGATATAGGTCTAGGCAATATATCTCCCACGGCAGGAGATATATCGCCCCTGGGAGTGATTTTTGATATTTAAGGATTTTAAATTTAAAAACAGCCTTAACCACTTGGACCTGCCCTTGAACGATTTCGACCGAGTTTTGGGCATCTGTTGAACGAAAATTCAAATCTTTTTCATTTTATATTCATTTATTTATTCATTCTAAAAGGGGTTAGTTTCACTCCTTGAAATCTATAAATAGGACCTAGTACTCATCCATTTCATTCATCATTCAAGCATTGTTTAGAGCCTCCAAGCTGCTAAGGTTACTATAGAGAGAAACACTTGGGTTTGGGGATAAAAGCTTTTCCAATCTAAGCTTTTCTAAACACTTGGTAAATGAGATATAGTGTTATTTCAGTATCGAGGTATAGATCAAAGTCATAGTTCATCCAAGGTATTCTTATCCTTAAGTTCAATTCTTCGTAGTTCTTTATTCCATTTTCTTTCAGATCCTAACTCTTGTTTATGATTCTTGGTAGGTGTTTAAGTTCCTTGAACATTAAGGTTTTCGGTAAGTTTTTACTTGGATGGTTTAGTTCTCTTTTTCATCCCTTTTCTTTAGAAACTCATGGTTCTTACTGTTGGTTTTAGGAGTGTTCCAAATCCCATTCTTGTCTCCATATCCCGGTTTTTTGTAAGGAAAATAGGTTAGATTATATGTGTTTATATGTTTATGTGTTATGGTATGCTATGTATATATGTATGAATGTGTTTTTAATCACTTGGGGCTTATAGGTACTTAGACAGCAAACCCCAAGATTTTTGTTATCACTATATGAATATGTTTATAGTCGCTTGGGGCTTATAGTTGCTTAGATAGCAAACCCCAAGAATTTTTATCATTATCGTAGTTTAGAGTTATGATTTACCCTACCTCGATTAGTAGACAGAGGACCTAGATGGGTTATCATATACTACCTTGTGATCTAACCTACTTCGATTAGTAGACTGAGGACCTAGATGGTTTTATCACATGCTACGGTAATGAGTTAATGGGCATTAATATTGTAGTCCCATATGATATACGCTTTTATAGTCATATGTTTTATAGTATATGTCTATGATATAGTCTTATGTTTATGATTTATGATATATGTTGTTAGTAGATTTTCCTTACTGGGCATTAGGCTCATTATTTTTTTTTAGAATGATACAGGAAAATGAACATGGAAGGTGGGAAAGATTCGTGGCAGCTTGGCATGTGTGTTGAGGATGAATGGATTGAGTGGACTGTGTGAAGATCGAAGGATGACGTTGTTTAAAGTCTTTAAATTTACGTTTTGTTGTATTTCCGCACTTAGTATTTTGAGCAATTGATTTAAAGTTTATGTTTTAATGTTTTATAACAATGGGATCCCATACCATATTTTATATTCCATACCATATTTTATATTTCGTACCATATTATGTATTTGGTACAATATTTTGGGTTTTGAATAAAGTTATGTTATTTCATATGAATGTATTTCAAAATAGTAGTTATGTCATAGTAGTTTTTAATGGTATGATCTAGAATTAGTCACGGTATTACAAAATAAGATTTTTGAAACATAAGTTTATGAGAAGATCAGAAGATCTATTAGGTTTTAGATTCTCTCTACGGCATAAGTTCTTATCTAAGCCTTAATTTTTCTCTTCTATTATTCTTCTCTCTGTGTCTATCTCGTGTGTTGAGAATTGCCCACCCTAGTCTAGGAGATTCTAAGGATACTTTGGAAGGATGTGAAGAAAATTGAAGGACGGTTCGGTTTCTTGGTAATACTCTGCGACAGAAAGGATACAAGGGTTAAAGAAACTGAAGAAAGGACTCAATCATCCTGCTTCGTATAATGTAACTATTCTTATCATTATTTCTGTTTGAATTCATTATTAGAAACATGTTCTAGGTTATCTTATATTAATTTGTTTAATATAAGATCTACATAAAAATAAACAAGATCTTGTATAAGTTTTCCCAACAGTAAGTTCTCTATGGTGGAAATATTGGCTCGGTCTACCTAGATACCCTTGCTTGAAATTTGATGGCCCAAAACTATTCCTTCTATCACCATGAAATGGTATTTCTCCCAGTTCATTACCAAATTTGACTCTTCACATCTCCTCAATACCATCTCCAAATTTTTCAGACATCCATCAAATGCAGAACCAAAGACTGAAAAATCATCCATAAAAATATATATTCCTTTTTCCACCATGTCAAAGAATATGGATATCATACAGCGTTGAAAATGGCTGGAGCATTACATAATCCAAACGGCATCCTCCGGAAGGCGAATGTACTGTAGGGACAAGTAAATGTATTTTTCTCCTGGTCTTCGAGAGTTATAACAATTTGGTGATCACCAGAGTACCCATCTAAAAATCAATAGTTAGGATGGTCCGCTAATCTATCCAGCATCTGGCCCACAAAAGGCAAAGGAAAATGATCTTTCCTTGTTGCCTTATTAAGCTTTCGGTAGTCAATGCATATTCTCCACCCTGTCACAGTATGAGTGGGAATTAGCTTATTGTTATCATTCTTCACCACCATCATTCCTCATTTCTTGGGGACCACTTGAACTGGGCTAAACCATGCACTATCTGAGAATGGGTATATTACCCCTGCATCCAACCACTTAAGGATATGCTTCCTTACCACTTCCTTCATCGAAGGATTCAGCCTCCTCTGACAATCGATACTAGGCTTACTATCATCCTCCATTAAAATACGATGCATCACCATTGAGGGGATTATACTTTTTATGTCACCCAAAGTCCACCCAATTTCCAACTTGTGGGCCCTCAACACTGTAAGAAAATTTTCTTCTTCCATTGTAGATAACGAAGCAAAAGTAATGAAGGGAAACATCTCGTTCTCCCCCAAATACGCATAATGGAGGTGTTCTGGAAAAGACCTCATCTCTAGAATTGATGGCTTCTCAACAGATGGGAGGGGTCGCTCGAGCCCTTGACCCAATCTTCATACTTTTTCTTGTATATCTACCCAGCTGCGTTCAACCATTTCACATACTCAATAACCTTAGTGCCATCACATTCTTATGGGCTCGATATCAAACTCAACTCAAGAGGATCTTCTATAGTCTTTATCCTTGCACATTTCTCATCAAAAGCACTCACACTAGAACAACTATCACTAGCCTGAGGATAAGTCAAGGCTTTAAGCACATTGAACACCACTTCATCACCTTGTACCCTTAGCCTCAACTCGCCCTTCTACACATCAAACAAGGTTTGCCAGTGGCTAATAATGGCCTCCCCAATATAATAGGCACATCGTCATCTTCCTGCATATCATGCACTATAAAATCAGCAGGGAAGATGAATTTATCTACTTTGAATAGCATGTCCTCAATCATACCCCGAGGATGTTTGACTTATCTGTAACGATCCAAATTTTCTAATAAGGCTTAGGGCCTTGATTAGCGTGCCTGGAGGGCAATAGGTGAATTATGGATATAATATGTGAATTTATGTGAATATGTGATAGAGATGCATGTTTAGTTGAATTAAATATGCATGTGGGCCCCGTTTGGTTGTTAGGGGTATGTTTGTGATTTTAGCTCGTTGAGGGTATAAATGTGATATGTTTGTGATATATCTGTGTAGCACGATCCGAGACAGTCCTAGGGAGCAGTTAGCCGGAAAGTTACATCGGGGTTGAATATCTGACTCGGGGTGAGTCGAGGGGTATTTCGGGTATTAGATATCTTATGGGGTTATCGGGTTATGGAAATAAATATTTGGAGATATATTTGAGGTTAGAATGTCTAGGAGGGAATATTGGGGAAATTTACCATTTTTCCCTCGGGGAGGTTTTTGGCACCCCGACCCTTGAGGTAACCTTAAAGTGTAAGTTAAATAAAACAAAGCCTAGAAAGCTTTTAGAAACTCAGAAACTGACTCTTTCTCCCTCTCTTGAAGCTGTCTTCTCTTCACTCTCTTCATCTTTCTCTAAGGCATATCAAGGGAATTTTGGCGAAGCTAACTAGAAGCTAAGGAAATTGGACTAGTAGTCTTGAGGAATTAAAGCTTGGAACCTAAAGGATCAACACAGAGGCATAGTTTAGCAAAGGTAAGCTTAAATCTTAGTAGTTTGTACTGATTAGTTGCTGATATAATCTCAGAGTTTGCATGTTAAGCTAAGTTTAGATTGTTCTTGATTGCTTGGCTGAATTTTGGGGCTAGTCTCTGTTAGGTTTTGATGCTGAGATTGTGTTAGAACCTTTGTGATAATTAGTTTGGATTGTTGGCTTGATTTTGGGGATAATTGGACTGGTTTTTGAGGTGAAAATGGTGAGTTTTTCTGGGTTCGAGGGGTTGGGCCGCAGCTCTATTCTTGCTGAACTGCAGCCCCTTAGAACTTGGGGCGTCTGGAATTGGAGGTGCGCTGCGGCACCCTTCATGAAGGGTCGCGGCGCGTGTGGGCTATTTTGAGGCAGAGCCTCGGGTTGAGCTGGGGGCCGTGGCATGAGTCCCTAGGGTCGTGGTGCTTAGAGCATTTTTGGGTTCTAGAGGAGTTTTAGGCTCGGGAATTCAATAGTTAAGGCTCGGGATGGATTTTATCACCCTGTTTGATAGAATTCAAGGTCCCGGAGATTAGAATTATGGCTCGAAGTTATTTAACGGATTAGAACTTAATGGGTGAATATTGTTAATGCTTTGTGACTAGGGTTTCGGCAAGGCTCACGTTAGGGGACTGTGCTCAGGACATCGGTGCTTGGAAAGCTCGGGACTCAGGTAAGAAAACCATTGTTCCCATAGAGCTTGTATGTAGGGTCGGGCCCTATATGATTGTGCTGTAGGGTGTAGACCTTTGATTGAGTTTATTCATGTCTAGTATGTGCTTTGTTATGCTTTGTATGCATATGTGTTAATGTTCGGCAAGAGCTGGGAACGGTGCAGGCCGAGGTCGGCAGGGGCCGGGAACGGCGTTAGGCACGTGAAGTGCAAGGTCGAGTGCGGCAAGGGGCTGGGAGCAGCATTGAGCACGTGGAGTGCGAGTTGCCAGGGCAAGACCCTAAATGATACCTGGGATATCCTCACGGTCTGGACCGCGAACCCAGGGCCTGGTAAAGCGCCTAGGACGGCAAGGCCGTATGTGTTTAGCCTATTGATGGCCTGTTTATGTGCTAAGTGTTTGTTATGCATATGTTTTCTGCTTGCGAGGGTTTTCTTGCTGGGCTTCGGCTCACGGGTGCTCTGTGGTGCAGGTAAGGGCAAGGGGAATGTCGACCAACCATGAGTACGGAGAGCGTGAAGCGGCGCGTACATGTTTGGCCTGCCTGGCTGCCACAGCCAGTGGTTTTAAGAGATGATTGTATTAAAACCTAGATTTTGTCGTCTTGCCGACTATGTTGTACTTATAGGTTGTAAATATTTTTAAACGGTATTTCGGGATCCCAAATGTCAAACACTTTATGATTTTCAGGAAATGGAATTACTTTCAAAGTTTATAACTCTGTTTATGATTTAATTACACTTTTTACCTAAAACCTCGATTAGCGAGTTAAATGCATGCTTTAAACTCACTTAGTAACTGCTGCAAGGAAGTAGGGCGTTACATTATATGTTTGCCAGCTATAGTATATTTGTAGTAGGGAGAGCTTCTCCTAAACCCAATTTTCGATAAACAGAGAGTGGCATTAATCGAAAATTACCGATGGTGCACGGAATGGTGAAACTACCTGGTTCCCTTAACTTCAGAGGGAGCTTCCTTTGCAAGATGGCACTACATTCTTCAGTTAGAGTCACTATCTCAAAGTCTTCCATTCTCCTTTTCTTGGACAGTATATTCTTCATGAACTTCATATAACTAGGCATTTGCTCCAAAGCCTCAACGAATAGTATGTTTATGTGAAGTTTCATAAATACCTCAAGAAATTTGGACAACTGCTTATCTAGATTCACTTTCTGAAACCTTTGAGGATATGGTTGCTAGGAATAGTTCCTAGTGCGTAGCAGAAATTGCAGTAATGGTAGTATTGTATACAACAACAAAAAATTCATAAAAACATATTTATATGAGGATCATTTAATATGTAATATGTTAATCCTATCAAGAATCCTTGAATCTTTTTGTATATAATTCGATCGTCTTATCCTCGCTAGAGTACTCACACCTAGATCTTCCAAGACGTTCCCTACACCTCAAGATGTGGGTGGACACATAGAGAACAAGAATTAATTTTGTGAATAAAAAATATTATCAACACATGAGACTTTTGATTATAGGCTAGAGAGAATGGGATTTTGTTTTGTGGAAAAGATGATAGTTTTTCTTCTCTGTGAAAAACTTGTTATCTCTATTTTCTATCATATACAATATATATAGACATTATTATCATAATAATAATAATAATAAATAATCATCTTTAATAATAATAGTAATAATAATAATAATAATGATAAAAGACAAAGTCTTACATTCCATTTTAAAACCCCTTTTAATATGTTTTATTAATTAATTAAAAATAAAATAAAGAACCAATAACTGATCACATCAATAGTGCTACACACATGGAGTAGTCTAAGTCCTTTGCGTGTGGCATTATCCTCGAAAATGGGATTTGATTTTTCATGTGTGTTTTATTTTAATTAATTAATAATTAGAAATTCAAATAAGGTAACACATTTTTAAAGAAAAGATAACAACTTATATTTTAAAATTCAAAATTCGAAATTTGAATTTCCATTATCATCTTATTATTAATTAAATAAATATAATAATCAAAACAAATTTTGACTATCCATATTTATCTATTCACACTTAAATAAAATAATTGATTAAAATCAATTTCTTATATTTCTACAAAATTTCAAAAATAGTACAAATGCAATAATAAATTGTGAAACTTCAATTATCACATTATTTCACATTTATCCCAAAGAATAAATATTCTCTCAAATAACTCATCCACAGTTTGACCCTTGTATCAACTCTTACCTTGATTAGTATTGATAGAGTCGCCCCGAGGACCTATGGACCAATAATTCCAAGCTCCAATAAATAAATGATTATTATCCAAAACTCTTTGATTCAATAATCATATTTATTAATCTCATGATTATTCCACTATAAATATGAGACTGAACTCTTGAGAATTAAAGACATATACTTACTGAGTACTTTATTGTAACCATAAAGTGTCCATTGATATAATCATTACATACAAATTAATCCTATTTGATGATTCATAATTAAGTGGGAATAAAATTACTGTTTTACCATTTTAATTATACCTTGATTCCTAGTGTACCATTGACTTTACTAGTGAAGGTTAATTCATAATCTAAGTATGAATTTGATGTTAATAACATTTTCAGTTCCAAAAGCCAACCCAATATGGAATCATCATTCAATCTATAAGAAGGTATAAATTCCATGTCTATTAAGCTATGTCCCCGACCATATACATCATTGAGTCCCCAAAACAATAGTTCTTAGCCTGGTCATTTTAACAAATATTAACGCATGAATCAAAGGATCAAATGACATATATAGGAGTTCATAATAATTTTATGATTAAGATCAGTTTGTATATGATCATCTATTGATGTTTTTTATAATACTACGAAACAATATTTAAACAAGTATTATTAAATCACATCTGGTCCACTTCTACTTACTCTCAGCATGCAAAGTACTTCAACTAAAGTGTCATGCTACACTAGTAACTAGGATCTAGGTCACATGTATTCATAATTCTAGTGGACCGTACTAGTAGTAATTAATCTAAAGATTCCACAACTTTATTTTACTGCAAACTATTTAAGTTCATTATCTTAATCTCATTCCTCTCATACCAATATGAGATTGAGACCACATAGATGAACTTGGGAATTTTCTGATATTTACTTATATTATTAACAATAATATAGTACATAAGCTACATATATACAATAATTCAATTCATTCATTTCATTAAAACTATTGTCAACTAAAATTTCTTTAAGGGAACAATTCCCAAAAATATCCCACTTGCCCTTAAGAAAATGAGGCATTTCCCTTAACCCCATGATTCTTACATGACCCTGAAAAGATTTAATAGATAAAGTATTTGTGAATGGATCTGCAAGATTATTTTCAAAGGCAATCTTCAAGACAACAACATCTCCTCAGTTGAATATCTCTCGGATCAAGTGATATTTTCTCTCGATGTTCTTTCCCCTCTTGTGACTTCTGGGTTCCTTTGAATTAGCTTTTGCCCCACTATTATCACAATACAGAACAAGTGGCTGATCCATGCCTTGAACAACTTCCAGATCAATATAGAACTTCTTGAGCTACACAGCCTCTTTAGCTGCTTCACAAGTTGTTATCTATTCGACTTCCATGGTGGAGTTTGCAATACTGGATTTTTTAATACTTCTTGAAACAACAACACCTCCTCCAAGTGTGAAAACTGATCCAGATGTGGACTTTCGACTATCTTTGTCTGATTGAAAATCAGAATTAGTATATCCATTGGGGTTTAAGTCTCCACCTGAATACACAAGCATGTAATCTCTAGTATGTCTAAGATACTTGAGAATATTCTTTACTGTTGTCAAATGACTCAATCTAGGATTTGATTGATAACGGCTGACTATCCCTACTGCATAACAGATGTCAGGTTTTGTGCATAACATTGCATACATTAGACTGCTTACTACAGAGGTATAAGGATACTGTCTCATGTCCTCCTCTTCCTAAGGTGTTTGTGGACATTATTCTTTAGACAATTTAACTCCTGATCGGGTAGGCATAATGCCTTTCTTGAAGTGTTGCATGCAAAAACGTTCTAGCACTTTATAAATATAAGTTCCTTGAGACAGTGCCAAAATTTTGTTATTTCAATCTCTACAAATTTGATTTCCCAATACATATTTGGCTTCTCCCAAGTCTTTCATTTGGAATTTCTCAGCTAACCATTTCTTTACTTTTGATAATGTTTCTATGTCATTCCCAATGAGTAGAATATCATTAACGTAAAGAAGGAAGAATACCACAATCTTATCTTTGGTTTGTTTGTAAACACAAGTTTCATCAACGTTTTGTTCAAAACCAAACAGATTGATTATTTAATCAAATGTAAGATTCCAAGATCTCAAAGCTTGTTTAAATCCATAAATAGACTTAAGAAGCTTGCAAACCTTTTGCTCTTGACCCTTAACGTTGAACCCTTCTGGTTTAGACATGTAAATGGTTTCGTCAAGATAGTCATTCATAAAAGTTGTTTTAACATCCAATTGCCAAATCTCATAATCCATGCATACAGCAATGGATAAGAGTATGCAGATAGATTTGAGCATGGCCATAGGTGAAAAAGTTTATTTATAATCAACTCCTTCTTTCTGTGTGTAGCCCTTTGCTACAAGCCTTGCTTTGAAAGTCTCTGCTTTCCCATCTACTCCTCTTTCTTCTTGAATATCCATTTGCAACCAATAGGTTTAACATTCTTAGGTGGATCTTCAAGAGTCCACACAAAATTGGAATACATCGATTCCATTTCTAGGTCCATGGTGTTTAGCAATTTTTCTTTGTCAGAATCCTCCATTGCATCTCTAGAAGTCAATGGATCATCTTTGTTTGTGTCAGACACAAGCATCTGAACTTCATGTTCATAGTGTACTGGTTGTTTACCAACCCTCCCACTACGACGAAGCTCTCTATTGTTCTGACTAGAGCTAGTGATATCCCCTGGCCATTTTTGTCTTGCCATTGTTGGTGATTGGTCTTGTTTATTTGAGATTATTTCCTCAAGAACGACTTTACTTTGAGGTTTGTGGTTATTTATATAGTCATACTCCAGAAAAGTTGCATTTGTAGATACAAACGTTTTGTTATCTTTAGGACTATAAAATATACCACCTTTTGTTTCTTTGGAATATCCTACAAGCATGCACACTTCAGTGCGTGATTCCAACTTCCCAGTCTTTCCTTTAAGCACGTGTGCAGGACAACCCCATATACGCAAATGGCGTAAACTAGGTTTAGTTCCATTCCATAATTCCAATGTTGTTTCTTAATAGACTTAGATGGAACAACATTGAGTATGTATAGAGCACATTTTATTGCATAACCCCAGAATGTCAAATGCAATAATGAGAAACTAATCATCGATCTAACCATATCCAATATTGTTCTGTTCCGCCTTTCTGAAACACCATTTTGTCGTGGCGTTCCAGGTGCAATGAGTTGGGATTTAATTCCATGCTCACGCAAATGGTCCTCAAATTCATAATCTAAGTACTCTCCACCTCAATCTGATCAAAGTAATTTTAGTGATTTACCTAAATGCTTTTCAGCTTCCACTCGGAATTCCCTAAACTTATCATAGGTTTCAAATTTTCTTTGCATTAAGTAAAGGTTACCATATCTTGAATAACCATCAATGAAAGTGATGAAATATTAACCTCCTCTAGCTTGGACAGTTAATGGACCACAAACGTCTGTATGTACATGTTGAAGTGGTTCTATGGCTCTTGAACCTTTAGATGAGAATGGTCTCTTGGTCATTTTGCCTTCTAGGCAGGATTCACAGACTAGGAGAGAACCAATAAACAGTTCTCTCAAAGGACCATTCTTTGTTAGTCTGTTAATTATGTCTAGACCAATATGTCCCAATCTCAAATGCCACAAATATGTTTCACTATCTGAATCTAGTCTTTTAATAGATCTGAGATTTGCAGTTTTAAATAATTCATAATTATAAGCATGCTCAACGTTTGACTCTAACTTTTAAAGTCCACCTTCAGACTTTGTTAAACAAATGTCAAAACCATATTTCAAAATAACAATCATATTATATTAAAAGAAATATTAAAACATTGTTCATGCAATTTTGATAAGGAAATCAAATTTCTATTAAATCAAGGAATAAAATAAACATTATCCAACACAATAAATTTATTATTATTATAGGCGAGCTTTCCAACTTCAGCTGTCGAGATCTCCTGCCCACTTCAAACTCTCATGGTCATCTCTCCATGAGCCAGCTTCCTTGTAGTATTAAGACTCTGCGAAGAAAAACAAACATGATTAGTGGCTCCGGAATCAACTATCCAAGATGAAAAATCACCTTCCACTAAACAACATTCTAAAATAAGCAAATCAAATTTACCCTTCTTTTGGTCTTTTAGTTCAGCCAGGTACTTAGGACAATTCATTTTCCAATGACCTTAAACTCCACAATGAAAGCATGCTCCTTTCGGTGCCTTCTTTTAGGAGTTCTTTACAGAATTATTCTTCTTTGAAGACTTGTTGGTCTTCTCAGGTTGTTTGTCCTTTTTCTTGTCCTTTCCTTGGCCACCCTTCCTCTTCTTTGAATTACCATTTAAAGTGGAAGGCTTGGATTCAACAACATTTGCCCCCTCAACTTTAGTGGAACTTTTGTTTAGAGATTCAAAAGTTTGCAACTCATTCTTCAGTTGGGTCATGTTGTACTCCAACTTGTTCATAACATAGTTGGTAGTGAATGCTACAAAAGATGGTGTGAGAGATTCAAGTATCACACTTACTTGAGTTCTCTCATCAATGGTTGAACCATGGATTTCTGCATCGTGCAATATGTTGATCATGTATAGGACATGTTCTTTGACATAAACAATTTTCTTCATTTTCATATTCATGACACTTCTAGTAGCATCATGTCTGCACTTATCAGATTGCTTGCCAAACATGCGTTGTAGAGATTCTCAAATCTCATAGGTTGTTTCAACATTTTCAAACTTCTTTCTGAGCACATCGCTCATACTAGCAAGCATATAACAATCCAATTGTCATACTTTTCTCTAGCATTTTTGGTAGCCGTGAGAGCAGGAACCTTAGGACATTCCTCATTGAGGACAAACATGTAGTTTTCACATATCAAAACAATGTTCATGTTTGATTTCTATTTCATGTAGTTATCACCAGTCAATTTTCATTAGCAAGTAAAGCAGTTACAGGGTTTGGATTGGACATATTACTGAAAATAAATAAATAAAATATAATGAATTAATGCATATAATAAATATCAGTTTACACTTGGAATATTAAATATGATGCATGAATGCAACACATGGAATAACACACAAAAATTAGTTACTAGTCCACGATATATTAATTTGAAAACTAATGGATCGCCTTAGGGTAGGTCAGACTAATCACAAACTAACCTTGAGACAAGATCTCAACTCCATAAGTGAAAACTTAAAAACTCATTTTTCTCTTTTGACTTATGAATTACCGTTAGTTTGGTCAAGATGCACTAGTCATGCTTGAAAGCCTAGATACATCTTCGGAGTGTAACCCATTATTTTTCGATCAATGACTTAACTCAAGAGTGTGTAATGACCCAACTATTTCTAAGACTTATATTGTTAAACCTACTAGACATAACTACTACTGTGAAGAGAACATACATGAGAAAAATTCATAACTTTATTGAAAACTTTAAAATAATATTTGTAATACATAAATGAGCTCATTGTTTTAAAATAAAACATAACTTTAAATAACATTGTTAAATTGATTACAAATCTAAATGTAGAAAATACATAAAAACGTAATTTAAAGAGACTAAAGAAAATAACGTTGTCCTCTAATCAACACGCAACCCATCCACTCCATTCACCTCAACACACACGCTAAGCTTCCAAGAATCCTTCCGTCTTTGTATCTATTTTCCTGCATCACACTAAAAGTAAATGAGTGAGCCTAATGCCCAGCAAGGAAAAACTACTAATAACATAAAACATATACATAAAATAGCATCATAAACATATACTATAATACTACAATGGCCATTATACTACTTGGGGCTTGTTAACTAAGCAAGTCATAGGCCCATTAGATTTGTGAGGCTTGCTAGTCAAGCAAGTCATATGCCCATAAACTATTGGGGCTTTGCTAGCTAGACAAGTCATATGCCCAAGGTCTATAAATATACTATACATAATGTAACATAAGAGAACATAACATAAGATAGCATAACATATCATATAAACATATAAAATTCTACCCTATTTTTCTTACCGAAACCGGGATATTTGAGAACAAATGCGGGACTTGGAACACTCCTAAAACCAACAATAAAAATGGTGAGTATTTCTAAAGAGTAGAGAATAATTGTGGAAACTAAACCTTCAAGATGAAACTTACCAAGGAAGATCTTTTAGTTTCAAGAACCTAATAAAAAACCAATATCAAAAGTTAGGATTTGAATAAAAGGAACTAAAGAAAACTAAAGAGTTTTAGAGAACTGGACTTAAAGAATAAGAGTACCTTAGTTGACCTTAAGGATTGGCCTAACTTCAATATCGAAATACACTAATACTCACTTCCCAAGTATTTTATAAAGCTTAAGAATGACAAAGCTTTTTCCCAACCAAAGTGTTTATCACTCTATGGAATCACTAGCACCTTGGAGTCTCTGATCACAACTTGAAGAATGAGGGAAAAAGGCTGGGTACTAGGTCCTATTTATAGAGGTAAGGAGTGAAACTAACCCTATTTTGATTTGAATAAAATAATGAATAATAATTGAAAATATTTGAATATTCGTCAATCAGAGGATGAAGACTCGGTCAAAACTATCCAGAGGCAGGTCTAAGTAGTTAAGGTTTATTTTAACATTAGAAACAAAAATTAAAAAAAAAATAATTACTAAGGGCGATATATCGCCCCTATATGGCGATATATCGGCTCTGCCCTAATCCCGAGCCTCCGTTCGTACGATCGTGCAACATCAACGTGTTTTCCGTATCCTTTGTCAGGCGATATATTAGCTCCTAGCTGCGATATATCGGCATACGTGAATATTTTAAACACGTAATTGCACTTTTTCAGAATAATTAAGGTTGGATAACTGTTTTGACTGAGTCAAAATATGACCCCTAACAATTTCTGGTAGGTGCTAAGGCTGCTATTTCTTTATTTAATCATTAAAATATTTAATTCCTTAATAATCATGCTTATGACAAGTGTCATGTTCTTATTGGCTCTATTTAAACCTTAAGTTATAATAAATAATATATCTAGGACCAGCAATATTAATCAAACCTTATGTTATAATTGATATTCTTAAACTATAGGTTAAACTTATAAAATCGATAATTGTTGCTAGGAGTTTCCAACTAAGTCCTGATTTGAACCAAAATCCACGAAATCTAAAATACTACAACTACTACTAGCTAGCTAACTAAGTAAACATTTTGGGACTCTACAGAGTGTGCCTTAGGGTCTGTCAAACTTGAAATACATCACTAATTTTATTCTCTTAAGAGAAGTCAACCTTGAAATAAAATAAACATATTCGGAAGCCTTTCCTTAGGGAGGCCACAAATGGAGGCGACGCGAGGCCCTTCTTATGCCTCTCAGTGTTCAACCAATAATGGAGACCATGAGACTTATTGTCATAATTCCCTCTCCCACTCACTATTTAAAATTATGTTTTTTTCTCAAAATCAATATTTTTCAATTTGGTTGTAAAACTAATTAAATTAATTTTACCAAATGATATTCTAACAAATACTAATCCAATTATGCAAAATAAATAATTGTGCCCTAGATTTTATTTTTCCTTTTTAAATAGAATACCGTTTTTATTTAATAAAACAATTTTATTAAATATGAAAATAAACAACTTTAAATTTCTTTTACCATCTTAACTAATTAAGACTAAATTAATTATATGGGTTATCAAATAAAAATATATAATCAATCCTAAGCATGTTTCTAAAAGAAATGCTTAGTATGTACTTTGTGGGTAATATGTATGACATGTTATTATGCATGATAAAGTACTAAACAATTTAATCATGTCCAAGAAAATAAAAAAATGTGGGTTGGGTGCATTGGGTATTTCTAGAAAATTACAACACTTGCAAAAAATACACAAAAATAATTAAACTAAGGCCTAATAAAGAGCAACTCCTTTGATCTTGGACTTTCTCTTTTAGTCTTTGGGTCATTACCATTTTAATTATCCATTATGAATTAAATAACCTTTTAATTATTTTAAACAAATTTTAAACAATTAAACTTTGGGTTTTAATACCCGACAAGTTATTGAGGCCCAATTGGAATTTGGACTCATCTTAATTAACTCAAAAATTATAATTACAACACTTTAAATTATATTGGGCTCAAACAGGCCCAAATGGATCATTACACGTCCATTAGAGTTTGCATGACGCAAACCCTAATGGGTGTGTCAATGGTGGGCGGCAGTTGGCAGGGGCGCGGGGTGCAGGCGCGCATGGACGATGGGTTGTTGGTGTGCAGGGGAGCTGGGCGGCGAGTGCGCAGGGGTGCTAGCAGGCTGCAGGGGCAGCTACTCTGGCCTTGGGGTTTGTGCTTGGGGCTCGGGCCATTAAAAATTTTTATCCAATATTTAAAAAAATATATACAAAATTCCTATGTCCCAAAATGGCTTACAACTTTTGTGTATCTAGAAAATTTAAGAAATTTTCCTAACCCAAAAATACTATCAAAACTAACCCTTAAGAATATAAACATCCATCCATCCATTCATTTATTACACATCATATAAAAAATGCATATGATACCCACATAGTAATTAACATATGCAGGGATTAAAGATGACTCTCGTACCAATTGTTAGGAACAGTTCCTAGTGCGCAACGAAAATTGCAGTAATGGTAGTTTTGTATACAACAATAAAAAATTCATAGAAACATCTTTATATGAGGATAATTTAATATGCAATATTTTAATCAATATAATATATATATGTAAAAAATATATATGAAATGATTTACCTCTTGTAGCATATCAAGAATCCTTGAATCTTTTCGTATATAATTTGATATTCCTATCATCGCTAGAGTACTCACACCTAGATCTTCCAAGACGTTCTCTACACCTCAAGATGTGGGTGGGCACATAGAGAACAAGAATCAATTTTGTAAATCAAAAGTATTCTCAACACATGAGACTTTTGATTATAGGCTAGAGAGAATGGGATTTTCTCTGTGAAAAACTTGTTGCCTCTATTTTCTATCAAATAGAATATATATATATATAAACATTATTATCTTATAAATAATAATAAAAAATAAAAAATAATCATCTTTAATAATAATAATAATAATAATAATAATAATAATCATAATCATAATCATAATCATAATCATAAAAGACAAAGTCATACATTCCATTTTAAAACCCCTTTTAAAATGTTTTATTAATTAATTAAAAATAAAATAAAAAACCAATAACTGATCACATCAGTTAATATACACGCATAGAGCAGTCCAAGCCCTATGCGTGTGGCACTATCCTTGAAAATGAGATTTGATTTTTTATGTGTTTTTATTTTAATTAATTAATAATTAGAAATTCAAATAAGGTATCATCTTTTGAAGGAAAAGATAACAACTTAAATTTCGAAATTTAAAATTCAAAATTTGAATTTTCATTATCATCTTATTATTAATTAAGTAAATATAATATTCAAAACTAATTTTGACTATCCATATTTATCTATTCACACTTAAATAAAATAATTGATTAAACTCAATTTCCTATATTTCTACACAATTTCAAAAATTGCACAAATGCAATAATAAATTGTGCAACTTCAATTATCACATAATTGCACATTTATCCCGAAGAAAAAATATTCTCTCAAATAGTCCATTCACAGTTTGACCCTTGTATCAACTCTTACCTTGATTAGTGTTGATAGAGCTGCCTCGGGGACCTATGGACCAATAATTCCTAGCTCCAATAAATAAATGATTATTAACCAAAAATCTTTGATTCAATAATAATATTTATTATTCTCATGATTATTCTGTTGGGAATTGTGCCCTGAAAGCATATGTAGTAGACATTGTTTTACGAAATAAATAAATAAATTGAATTTGTTATGCATATATTTTATGGACTATATTATTCTGTGATAATATTATGTAAATATAAAAAAAAAATCCTAAGTTCATATATGTGATCTCAAACACGTATTGGTATGGGAGGATTGTGTTTGAGATAAATGAAGTTGAATAGTTCGCAGTAAAATAAAGTTATGGAATCTTTAAATTAATTACTGCAAGTACGATCCACTAGTATTATGAATACATGATCTAGATTCGGATCACTGGTGTAGTAGGACACTTTAGTGGATGTACTTTATACATTAGAGAATATATAGAACTGGACCAAATATGTTTATTAATACATAGTTAAATACCGTTTCGAAGTATTAATTAAATATATCAACTGATTATCATATACAAATAGATCTTAATCCTGAAGTTACTATGAACTCTTGTTTATGTTATATGAGTTCTTTGATCTACTCATTAGGGGTCTGTTAGAATGATCAAGCAAGAAACTTTTGTTTTGGGAACTCATTAATGTAAATGGTTGGTGACATAGTATATTGTAATGACCCAACTAATTCTAGACCTTGGACCATTAAAACGACTTATACATAGCCACTATTCTTAAGAAAACATATATATGAAACATTCATAACTTTATTAAAAAATATAAAGTAAGAGTTGAAATATATATAATTCGGGGTAGGATATGGGATCCCATTGTTTGAAAATAAAACATAACATAAATCTTAAATAAATTCTTTGCGAAATCAGGTGCAGAAAATACATAAAAAAAACTAATTCAAATGACTAAAAACAACTTAGTCCTCGAATCGTTCACATAGTCGACCAAATCCATTCTTCCTCAATACACAATCCCAAGCCGCCAAGAATCTTCCCGCCACCATAATTATTGTAGAGTCCAAGAACTTTACTTAGCTAATTGTTTAGTAGTATTATAGTATGTTTAGTATTATCTTTGTTACTGTGGATTTTTGGTTCAGACCAGGTATTATTTGGACACTCATAGTAGTACTTATAGATTTTATAAGTTTAACCTATAGTTTAAGAATATTAAGTATAACCTAAGGTTTGATTATATGACTGATAATTAAGGATTATATTATTATATTATAAGGTTTAGACATCAACCAATAGGATTTTAAGCACATGTTATGAATGGTGATTAAGGATTAAGTATTTTTGAGGATTAAATTTAATAAGGAGTAAAGTTTGAATGTTATACGGTCAGTCAGCAGCTTTGAATACGTTGAGGGCTTAGTCAAGGTTGTTTACTCCATTCAAACTTAGCTAAAAATGTGTAATTTCGTGTTTAAATATTCAGCGTGTGCCAATATATCGCAGCTATAGGGGGCGATATATCGCAGCACGTAGATACGGAAAACACGAGACGATGCACGGTCACCTCGGGCATACTAGCCCAGGCGATATATCGCCTACAGGGGGCGATATATCGCCTCCTCCAGCATGAATTCAAACTCTTTTGAATTCTTTTCCTTTCAGCCATTCAAACTTCTTCAAAAGTCCAGCATCTTTTGAACGAGTCTTCAGCCTCTGCTGAACGATTATTCAAATGATTTTCACCTAAAAAGCCATTATTTTTATTCAAGTAAAAATCAAGATACTTTCATTCCCAAACTCTATAAATAGGACCTAGTACCCAGCTATTATTCACCTTTTGCTCTAAGTTCAGAAGCTGCTAGTGTTAAGTGAGTGTGAGAGTGTAAACACCTGGTTTGGGAAAATCATAAGCTTAAACATCATAAGCTTATCAAACACTTTGGGAAGTAAGGTTCTATAGTATTTCGGTTGAGGAGTAGATTGGTCTTTCAAGTCTTTGAGGTAACCAAAACTCTAGTTCATTTCTGTATTATGTTATTTTCTTTCTCATAGTCTTCTACTCAATCTCTAACCTTAATCTTCATTTTGGTTAGGGAATCTAAGTTCTTGAGCACGTAAGTTTCGGTAAGCATGATTCTCAAATGGTTTAGTCTTCCCATTTTCCTTTTCATCTCTTTCCTTCTTTCAACTCACTCTTGTTCATTATGATTATTAGGAGTGTTCCAAAAGTCCCAACTCAGTCCACATATCCCGGTAACTTTGGTAAGGAAAATAGGCTAGAATCTATATGTTTATGTTTATGTTATCTTATGTGTTATGTTATGATATGTTATGAATATGTTATAAATGTGTTTGTTTGTAGGCTTGGGCTTATGCCCTATTTGACTAACAAGACCCCAAAAAGATTGTGGGCATATGCCTATTTAGCTGGTAGGACCCCACTATTCTCATGGGCATAAGCTTGTTTAGTCTATGGGACCCCAAGTAATAATGGCCATTATAATAAGTGTATGTTATATGTATTATGTTAAGTCTTTATGTTTCTTATAAAGTTATGTTTATGACTATGTGCTAGATTTTCCTTGCTGGGCATTAGGCTCATTCCTTTTTGTTTTATGTGCAGGAAAATAAGCTTTAGAGGCGGTAAGATTCGTGACGCTTAGAGGATGTGTATCGATGGTGAATGGAGTCAAGGGGCCGAGCGTTATTTCGATTCGAGGATGTAGTTTCTGTTTTATGTTTTTTTTTACATGTATTTTCCGCACCATTTACGTAATGTCTGTTATTTTATATCATGTTTTGTTTTTAAAAACAATGGGATCCCGTATCCTTCTTAGTATTCTAATTATTTGTAAGTAACTCTTATTTTACAAGTTACTCAATAAAATTATGGTATTTTCGTAAAAATGTAAGTTTTATGTATAGTTTCGTTAATGGTCCAAATAGTCTAGATTAGTGGGTCATTACAGTTGGTATCAGAGCAAACGGTTCCTTCGCATGAAGTTCTCCTCGATACACACGGTCAAAGCTCCGAATCGGACCGCCAAGTAAGTGTTTAAGTTACAAGTTACTTTGCTTATGTGTATAGCTAACGCCTTTAGTGTTTATGTTTCAGTTAAGAATGAACGGAGCTTTAACCTACCAAGATATCCGAGCCATTAAGGCTTTAAAAAGAATAAGGGAGCCAAGAAACACCGTAGGAGCCCTAGAAAGGATTACTCGAAGGTTGCTTTTGTTTCACCAAGAGATAGGTGGCCTTCAAGAGGCTAAACAAATAATGCTAAGATCAACGGAACAATATGTATTAGTAATTAGGTTGTTTAAAAATTTCCATCCTGTAATAGCAGCTTTAGAAGAAATATGGGAAGAAATGCGTGAGGAGGATGAATTACCATTAGCAATGAGATACTATTTCCTCTTAGTTAGGTTTACCGCAAAATTTGAGTTTCAATTCACCAATGAGCAAAAGAATAGGATTCTCACCAACCTTCCTATAGGACGCTTCGATGCACATGATAATGATGATTATGAGCAAATAGATGATGATATGTTAGATGACGGATCGGATGTAGAAGATCCCGATTTTTAGATTTGTAGTTTTTATTTGTTTTATTTACTTTTATGTTATGATTGTAAATAAGTGAAAAATCTTTTCCAAATGAATAAACATGCTATTTGAATATCATGTGTGAGTTTGATTTTATTTTTGCAATCATAATAAATACTAAATAAAATGAATAATGACTAAGTTCGGTGAGGGTGGATACAAATCAATGAACCTAGTTTCCTTATTGAGAGTTAGGGGGCCATAGTAGTGGGAACGATTTTACTGATCCCAGCCCTCCCTCAATATGGTTAACTTTGGAACAAAGATAAGTTTCGAGCCTGAGAATTAAGTCATAAAGGATGATTAGAAACACACTTAGAAAATAAAAATGACTTGTTTTTCTAAGTATAGAAACCCACTCTAATAATAAATAAAGACCTATATACTTTTTCATAAGAAGTCATAATAAATAGGACCGAGATATGTTTGTTTTAGAATAATTTTTTGCCTTAGAGCCTATTAGGTCAAGTTCTAACATGTTTCTTTCAACTGTTAGAACTCTGCAACGATGTCTCTCCGAAGATCTGCACGCACCAACGGAAACGCCTCCAACGATGTTCCAGCGACCAACGCGGTCCCTACCGTTCGCCGAAGGGGAGTGCGTGCTACTGCTCGCCGCAACGCGTCGGCACAGCCAACTGACAACACTGTAGAGATTTCCAGACTGCGACAACAAGTCGAGGAACTTCTGCAGCAACAGCGCCAACAGGCTCAATCTCAGCCTCAGCCTCCGCCACAGCCGCAGCCACAGCCAATGGCCCCAGCACCTCAACAAGTTGGTCCATATGGGGGATGGCCTATGACAAACTACGCTCCATATCCAGTACAGCACGTGGAGCCAGTGTATGAAAGGTTCCGCAAGCATAACTCTCCAAACTTCGAAGGGACTACAGACCCCTTTGAGGCAGAAGAGTGGTTAAGAAATGTGGAGCCAATTCTGGCCCACATGAACCTAAGTAATGCAGACCGCATATCCTGCGTCTCATCTTTGCTCAAGAAAGATGCCAGGATATGGTGGGACTTGGTCCAGCAATCCCATGATGCTGCCACCATGACGTGGACCCGATTTGTGGAACTGTTCCACAAAAAGTACTATAACTCGGCCGTACTTGCTACAAGAGTTGAGGAGTTCACCAATTTGAAGCAAGGGAATTTAACAGTGGCGGAATATGCTCGTCAGTTCGATCGCTTAGCCAAGTTCGCGGCAGAGTTAGTTCCAACCGACTATCTGAGGGTTAACAAGTTTGTTA
This sequence comes from Humulus lupulus, assembly GCF_963169125.1. Taxonomy (NCBI): domain Eukaryota; kingdom Viridiplantae; phylum Streptophyta; class Magnoliopsida; order Rosales; family Cannabaceae; genus Humulus; species Humulus lupulus. Next base: position 73,714,320 of record NC_084794.1, on the reverse strand, counting down.
GAGGACTTCGCCCGAAGATCGAGATGGGGGTGAAGCTAGCAAATCTGGGAAACACTACATATGCCGACGTTCTTGAGACGGCAATCGAAGTAGAAAGGCTGCAGGCCAATGTAAGCAAAGAAGAAGCCAGCAAGCTGGAACCTAGACAGCAGAGCCAACCTCAGGCCAGTCGGAACAACAATCAGTCCAGCAACAGTCAGTCCAACAACAACGGTAACGGACAGAAGAGAAGGCATCCCGACAACAAGCAATCGGACAACAATAAAAGGGCACGAACAAATAATGGGGGGAATAAGTCGGGCTACGTGGAATTCCCGCCATGTGCCAAATGTCAGAAGAAGCATCCTGGAGAATGTCGCGCCAACACTAAGGAGTGTTTCAATTGTGGTCAAGAAGGGCATCGTAAAAGAGATTGTCCTCAGCAAAATCCAGAAGGAAAGAAGGATGAAAAGATGGTTCCTTCTCGGGTTTTTGCTTTAACCCAAGGAGAGGCGGATGCTAGCAACAAGGTGGTCATAGGTCAGGTTTCTATCCTCAATAACTTATGTCATGTATTATTTGATTCGGGTGCCACTCATTCTTATATTTCGTTAGGAATGATAGAAAAACTAGACAAACCTAGTGAAAGATTTAGAACTAGGTTTGTAACCGAGTTGCCTTCAGGCAAAGTAGTTCTATCATCACGAATAGTACGAGGCGTACCGATCAAGATTGAGGACATAGAACTAGAAGGAGACCTGATAGAACTGGTGATCAAGGACTTTGACGTAATCCTAGGCATGGACTGGCTAGCACGGCATGGCGCAACAATCGACTGCAGACGCAAGAAGGTAATGTTCGAGACTCCTGACGACCAGAGACGATGCTTCATGGGACAAGCTTCAGGATTGCGCACCCCGTTAGTGTCATCTCTCAAAGCTCAGAGAATGATGGAGAAAGGATGCCAAGCATTCTTAGCCAGCATAACGAACGTGGAAAGGGAGACGCCGCTTAAGGTTGGAGATGTTCGGATTATACAAGATTTTCCAGAAGTTTTCCCCGATGACTTGCCAGGATTGCCGCCAAATCGAGAAATAGACTTCACGATAGAATTAGTACCAGGCACCGAGCCTATCTCTAAGGCACCATACCGGATGGCACCTACGGAACTCAAGGAGTTAAAGACGCAGCTACAAGAACTCCTAGACTTGGGTTTCATTAGGCCAAGCCATTCACCATGGGGAGCTCCGATACTATTCGTGAAGAAGAAGGACGGAAGTATGCGCATGTGCATAGACTACCGTGAGCTGAATAAAGTAACGATTAAGAACAAGTACCCGCTACCTCGGATTGACGATTTGTTCGATCAACTCCGAGGCGCGACTGTATTTTCTAAGATCGATCTACGGTCCGGGTATCATCAGCTCAAGGTAAAGGGAGAAGATATCCCTAAGACAGCCTTTAGGAATCGTTATGGACATTACGAGTTCTTGGTTATGTCTTTTGGTCTTACTAACGCGCCAGCCGCGTTTATGGACTTAATGAATAGGGTCTTCAAGGACTACTTGGATAAATTCGTCGTTGTGTTCATCGACGACATTTTAATTTACTCCAAGGATGAAGTGAAGCACGAGGAACACTTTAGGATGATTTTGACGCGATTGAAGGAACACCAACTCTACGCAAAGTTCAAGAAATGCGAGTTTTGGCTTTCACAAGTGGCGTTCCTCGGGCACATCATATCAAAAGACGGAGTTACAGTAGACCCATCGAAGGAAGAGGCAGTGAAAGATTGGTCGAGACCAAAGAACGCGTCAGAGGTAAGAAGCTTTTTAGGGCTAGCAGGTTATTATAGAAAGTTTGTAGAGGGCTTTTCTAAGATAGCCACTCCACTCACCAACCTGACCCGGAAGCAACAAAAGTTTAACTGGAATGATAAGTGTGAGGAAAGCTTCCAGTTACTTAAGGATAAGCTTTGCTCAACACCAGTACTTAGTGTCCCAACACCCAACGATAAGTTCGTTGTCTACTGCGATGCATCAAAGCTAGGATTGGGATGTGTGTTGATGCAAAACGACAAGGTGATAGCCTACGCCTCACGTCAGTTAAAGGAGTATGAACAACGCTATCCAACTCACGATATGGAGTTTGCAGCGGTGGTCTTTGCGTTAAAAATCTGGCGCCATTATCTTTATGGAGAACGGTGCGAGATTTACACGGACCACAAAAGTTTAAAATACTTCTTTACGCAGAAGGAGCTCAACATGAGGCAGCGCAGGTGGTTAGAGTTAGTCAAGGATTACGACTGCGAAATCCTATACCACCCAGGGAAAGCGAATGTAGTTGCCGATGCACTTAGCCGGAAAAGTTATGGGAACTTAGCAGCCTTATCCGGAATAGAAAAGCCACTACAGCAGGAGCTTATCAGTGCTGGAATAGAAATGGTTGTAGGCAAGCTGGCTAACTTGTCTATCCAATCAAATCTGCTAGAAGACATACGGAATGGTCAGAGACATGATGACTCGCTAGCAGCACACATCGATGCAGTCAGAGAAGGCAAGACTACAGATTTCTCAATATCCAGTCAAGGTTTATTGAGATATAAGGATCGGGTATGCGTGCCAGACGATTAGAGTATTAAGAAGATGATCCTAGAAGAAGCGCACAGCACCCCATACTCGGTTCATCCAGGGTCTACCAAGATGACTCATGACATCAAGGCAGTCTATTGGTGGCCAGGGATGAAGAAGGACATAGCGGAGTATGTATCTAAGTGCCTTGTATGCCAGCAAGTGAAGGCGGAGCATCAGCGGCCTGCAGGATTATTGCAACCACTTAGCATACCGGAATGGAAGTGGGACGATATAGCCATGGACTTCGTGACGGGTCTGCCAAAGACGAATAAGCAGCATGATTCCGCTTGGATACTCATAGATAGACTAACCAAGTCGGCTCATTTTCTGCCTGTTAAGACTTCATATACGGCAGACCAATATGCAGACATCTACATCCAATAGATTGTACGATTGCATGGAATCCCCAAGACTATAGTATCAGACAGAGAAGCTTACAGCAAGCCATGGGTACTAAGTTAAGTCTTAGTACAGCTTTCCATCCTCGGACAGATGGGCAGTCCGAGCGTACGATTCAGATCTTAGAGGATATGCTTCGAGCGTGTATACTTGATTTCGGAGGATCGTGGAACAAGTACTTACCGCTGATCGAGTTCTCATACAACAACAGCTACCAGTCAACGATCGGAATGGCACCTTATGAGTTGCTATATGGAAGAAGGTGTCGATCACCGTTGCACTGGGACGAGGTAGGAGAAAGGCAGCTTCTAGGGCCCGAAGCTGTTAGACAAGCTCAAGAAGCAGTAGCGCTTATTAAACAACGTATGCTTGCTGCTCAAAGCCGTCAGAAAAGCTATGCGGATACCAAGCGACGCGATGTGGAGTTCCAAGTTGGAGATCAAGTCTTCCTAAAGATATCTCCTATGAAGGGTGTCAAGCGGTTCGGGAAGAAAGGCAAGCTCAGTCCCCGATTCATAGGTCCTTTTGAGATATTGGACAAAGTGGGACCAGTTGCGTATAGACTAGCCCTACCGCCAACACTAGCCGATAGTCACAACGTCTTCCACATTTCGATGCTACGCAAGTATGTGTCAGACCCATCTCACGTCCTCAAGTACGATACAATAGCACTCCAGAAAGACTTAAGTTATGAGGAACGACCGATTAGCATCCTAGATAGAGGGATGAAGCAGTTACGGTCCAAGAGCTTTCCTATAGTCAAAGTCCTATGGAGCAATAGTTCTGAACGCGAGGCAACGTGGGAGTTGGAAGAGGACATGCAGAGCCAGTATCCGGAGTTATTTGGTAAGTAAATTTCGAGGACGAAATTCTTTTTAGTAGGGAAGAATTGTAGAGTCCAAGAACTTTACTTAGCTAATTGTTTAGTAGTATTATAGTATGTTTAGTATTATCTTTGTTACTGTGGATTTTTGGTTCAGACCGGGTATTATTTGGACACTCATAGTAGTACTTATAGATTTTATAAGTTTAACCTATAGTTTAAGAATATTAAGTATAACCTAAGGTTTGATTATATGATTGATAATTAAGGATTATATTATTATATTATAAGGTTTAGACATCAACCAATAGGATTTTAAGCACATGTTATGAATGGTGATTAAGGATTAAGTATTTTTGAGGATTAAATTTAATAAGGAGTAAAGTTTAAATGTTATAGGGTCAGTCAGCAGCTTTGAATACGTTGAGGGCTTAGTCAAGGCTGTTTACTCCATTCAAACTTAGCTAAAAATGTGTAATTTCGTGTTTAAATATTCAGCATGTGCCGATATATCGCAGCTATAGGGGGCGATATATCGCAGCACGTAGATACGGAAAATACGAGACGATGCACGGTCGCCTCGGGCATACTAGCCCAGGCGATATATCGCCTACAGGGGGCGATATATCGCCTCCTCCAGCATGAATTCAAACTCTTTTGAATTCTTTTCCTTTCAGCCATTCAAACTTCTTCAAAAGTCCAGCATCTTTTGAACGAGTCTTCAGCCTCTGCTGAACGATTATTCAAATGATTTTCACCTAAAAAGCCATTATTTTTATTCAAGTAAAAATCAAGATACTTTCATTCCCAAACTCTATAAATAGGACCTAGTACCCAGCTATTATTCACCTTTTGCTCTAAGTTCAGAAGCTGCTAGTGTTAAGTGAGTGTGAGAGTGTAAACACCTGGTTTGGGAAAATCATAAGCTTAAACATCATAAGCTTATCAAACACTTTGGGAAGTAAGGTTCTATAGTATTTCGGTTGAGGAGTAGATTGGTCTTTCAAGTCTTTGAGGTAACCAAAACTCTAGTTCATTTCTGTATTATGTTATTTTCTTTCTCATAGTCTTCTACTCAATCTCTAACCTTAATCTTCATTTTGGTTAGGGAATCTAAGTTCTTGAGCACGTAAGTTTCGGTAAGCATGATTCTCAAATGGTTTAGTCTTCCCATTTTCCTTTTCATCTCTTTCCTTCTTTCAACTCACTCTTGTTCATTATGATTATTAGGAGTGTTCCAAAAGTCCCAACTCAGTCCACATATCCCGGTAACTTTGGTAAGGAAAATAGGCTAGAATCTATATGTTTATGTTTATGTTATCTTATGTGTTATGTTATGATATGTTATGAATATGTTATAAATGTGTTTGTTTGTAGGCTTGGGCTTATGCCCTATTTGACTAACAAGACCCCAAAAAGATTGTGGGCATATGCCTATTTAGCTGGTAGGACCCCACTATTCTCATGGGCATAAGCTTGTTTAGTCTATGGGACCCCAAGTAATAATGGCCATTATAATAAGTGTATGTTATATGTATTATGTTAAGTCTTTATGTTTCTTATAAAGTTATGTTTATGACTATGTGCTAGATTTTCCTTGCTGGGCATTAGGCTCATTCCTTTTTGTTTTATGTGCAGGAAAATAAGCTTTAGAGGCGGTAAGATTCGTGACGCTTAGAGGATGTGTATCGATGGTGAATGGAGTCAAGGGGCCGAGCGTTATTTCGATTCGAGGATGTAGTTTCTGTTTTATGTTTTTTTTTTACATGTATTTTCCGCACCATTTACGTAATGTCTGTTATTTTAAATCATGTTTTCTTTTTAAAAACAATGGGATCCCATATCCTTCTTAGTATTCTAATTATTTGTAAGTAACTCTTATTTTACAAGTTACTCAATAAAATTATGGTATTTTCGTAAAAATGTAAGTTTTATGTATAGTTTCGTTAATGGTCCAAATAGTCTAGATTAGTGGATCATTACAACTATTTTCCTGCACATATAAAATAAAGGAATGAGTCTAACGCTCAACAAGGAAAATCTACTAAAAGCATGAAACATAAACACAAACATAAACAATAAACATATAACATATGACTATAAAGACGTATACCATATAGGACTATACTATTAACGGCCATTAAAACATGTGATAAACCATCTACGTCCCATGTCTAATATCTAAGGTAGTTTAGATCACATGATAGTTTACGATAACCCATCTAGGTCCCCTGTCTAATATTTGAGGTAGGGTAAATCATAACTACAAACATAAAAATGATAAACACTAGGGCACTAAGCAACTATGAGCCCTAGATAAAACATAACATAACGTACTATAGCATAAACATATTATACATAAACATACACATAATCATATAGAAACTATCCTATTTTCCTTACCAATACCGGGATGTGAGAACAAGGACATGATTTTGGAACACTCCTAAAACAAATAATAGAAAGGTGAGTATTTCTAAAAGAAAAAGATGAAAAGAAATGAACTAAAACCACCGAGAAGAAGAGCTTACCGAAAAGAAACCTCAAGTTCAAAGAACTTAAATGCCTAACCAAGAATGGAAAATATTGAGTTAGGATTTGAGTAGAGAAAAACTATAAAAGCTAATGAAACATACAGAAATGAACTAGGAATAGGAATACCTTTGAATGCACTATAACCGAACTACACCTCGAAATCGAAAAACACACTATTAACCTTACTTCCCAAGTGTTTAATAAGCTTAAGATGATAAAGCTTATAACCCCAACCCAAGTGTTTAACACTCTAAAGTAAACCTAGCAGCTTGAAGGCTCTGAACTCAGCTTGAAGAATGAAAGAAATGGCTGGGTACTAGGTCTTATTTATAGAGTTCAAGAATGAAAAGATCTTCTTTTAGCTTGAATAAAATAATGACTATTTAATTGAAAAACATTTGAATAATCGTTCAGGTGAGGCTTAAGACTCGATCAAAACGATTCTGAGGCTTACCAAGAGGTTATGGGTTGAATTGAGCTCGGTTTCAAAATCATTCAAAAATATTGCCCTGGAGCCCATATATCGCCCATGGTAGGTGATATATCGCCTGGGCTTATATTCCTGAGGCTCGTCGAAACGTTCGTGCGAAGTTACGTGTTTTTCGTATTCCCTGAGTGGCGATATATCGCCCTTAGAGCAGCGATATATCGGCATACGTTGAAATATTATACACGTAATTGTACTTTTTCAGCCTAATTTGAATTGAGTAAACAACTTTGACTGAGTCCTATCACAATTTAAAAGCTGCTAGCAGATTATGGGGTTTTCAAATATTATTCTTATAAAACTATTCCTCAAAAATACTTTAATTTCTCAATAAACATGCACATGACAAGTGTCATGACCTTATTAGTTCTATCTAAACCTTATAGTATAATAAATATCATCTTTATAATCAGCTATATTAATCAAACATTATGTTATAATTAATATTCTTAAACTATAGGTTAAACTTATAAAATCTATAAGTGTTGCTACGAGTGTTCAACTAATTCCCAGCTTGAACCAAAAATCCACAGTAATAAACATACTATAACTTCTACTAGCTATTACTACTGCTACTATCTAACTAGCTAAGTAAAATTCTTGGACTCTACAATTCTCCCCTACTAAAAAGAATTTCTTCCTCGAAATTTACTTACCAAAAAACTCCGGATACCGGCCTCGCATGTCTTCCTCCAACTCCCACGTTGCCTCCCGTTCAAAACTATTACTCAATAGGACTTTGACTATCAGAATTCTCTTGGACCTTAACTGCTTCATCCCTCTATCTAGGATGCTAACCGGTCGTTCCTCGTAACTCAATTCTTTCTAGAGTGCTATCGTATCGTACTTGAGGATGTGAGATGAGTTTGACACATACTTTCGTAGCATTAAGATGTGGAACACGTTGTGGCTATCTGCTAGGGCTGGCGGTAGGGCTAATCTATATGCAACTGCTCCCACTTTGTCCAATATCTCGAAAGGACCTATAAACTAGGGACTAAGCTTGCCTTTCTTCCCAAACTGCTTTACGCCATTCATAGGAGATATCTTCAGGAAGACTTGATCTCCGACTTTGAATTCCACATCACGCTGCTTGGCATCCGCATAGCTTTTCTGACGGCTTTGAGCAGCGAGCATACGCTTTCTAATCAGCGCTACTGCATCTTGAGCTTTTCTAACAGCATCGGGACCAAGAAGCTGCCTTTCTCCTACCTCATCCCAATGTAACGGTGATCGGCACCTTCTTCCGTAAAGTAACTCATAAGGTGCCATCCTGATCGTTGAATGGTAGTTATTGTTGTAGGAGAACTCTATCAGCGGCAAATACTTATTCCATGATCCTCCGAAATCAAGTACACAAGCGCGCAACATATCTTCTAAAATATGTATAGTGCGCTCGGACTGACCGTCTGTCTGAGGATGAAATGTCATGCTAAGACTTAACTTAGTACCCATGGCTTGCTGTATGCTTCCCCAAAATCTTGATGAAACACCGATCCTCTATTGGATACTATTGTCCTAGGGATTCCATGCAACCGTACTATCTCTTGGACATATATTTCTGCTTATTGGTCTGCTATGTATGAAGTCTTAACAGGCAGGAAATGAGCCGACTTGGTTAGTCTATCTATTACTACCCAAGCTGAATCATGCTTGTAGAGTCCAAGGTCTTTACTTAGATAGTTAGATAGTAGTAGTAGTAGTAGCAATAGCTTGTAATAGTTGTAGTATGTTTATTACTGTGGATTTTGGTTCAAGCCGGGACTTAGTTCAATACTCCTAGCAACACTTGTAGATTTTATAAGTTTAACCTATAGTTTAAGAATATTAATTATAGCATAAGGTTTGATTAATATAATTGATTATGAAGATGATATTTATATACTATAAGGTTTAGATAAACCCAATAAGGTAATGACACTTGTCATGTGTAAGTTTATTGAGAAATTAAGTATTTTTTAGGAATAGTTTATTAAGAGTAATATTTGAAAATCCCAAAGTCTGCCAGCAACTTTGAAATCGTTATAGAACTCAGTCAAAGTTGTTTACTCAATTCAAATTAGGCTGAAAAAGTGCAATTACGTGTATAATATTTCAACGTATGCCGATATATCGCAGCTCTAGAGGACGATATATCGCCACTCGGGGAATACGAAAAACATGTAACTTTGCACGAATACTTCGATGAGCCTCGGGAACATAAGCCCAGGCAATATATCGCCTACCATGGGCGATATATCGGCTCTAGGGAATTATTTTTGAATGGTTTTGAAACCAAGCTCATTTTATTTCATAACCTCTTGATAAGGCTCAGAATCTTTTTGACTGAGTCTTAAGCCTCTGCTGAACGAATATTCAAATGTTTTTCAATTAAAAGTTATTATTTTTATTCAAGCTAAAAGAATATCTTTTCATTCTTGAACTCTATAAATAAGCCCTAGTACCCAACCATTTCTTGCATTCTTCAAGCTGAGTTCAAAGCCTTCAAGCTTCTAGGTTTACTCTAGAGTGTTAAACACTTGGGTTGGGGTTATAAGCTTTATCATTATAATCTTATTAAACACTTGGGAAGTAAGGTTAATAGTGTGGTTTTCGATAGCAAGGTGTAGTTCGGTTATAGTGCATTCAAAGGTATTCCTATTCCTAGTTCATTTCTGTATATTTCATTAGTTTTTATAGTTTTTCTCTACTCAAATCCTAACTCAGTATTTTCCATTCTTGGTTAGGCATCTAAGTTCTTTTAACTTGAGGGTTCTTGTAGGTAAGTATCTTCTCGGTGGTTTAATTCATTCATTTTTCATCTCCTTCTTTTAAAAGTACTCACCTTTCTCATTAATGGTTTTTAGGAGTGTTCCAAAATCCTGTCTTTGTTCTCACATCCCGGTATTTGGTAAGGAAAATAGGATAGTTATTATATGCTTATAAGATTATGCTATAATATGTTATGGTATGTTTTATGATATCTATGTTTTGGGGCTTATAGTTGCTTAAATAGCAAACCCCAACCCTTTTATGTTCTTGGGGCTTATATTTGCTTAGCTAGCAAACCTCATTGTATGTTGAGGCTTATAGTTGCTTAGTTAGAAAACCCCAATGTTTACGATGTACATGGGTTAGAATTGTGATATATGTTTATAGTTTATGTTTGTGTTTATGTTTCATGCTTTTAGTAGATTTTCCTTGCTGGGCATTAGGATCATTCTTTTGTTTTATATGTGCAGGAAAATAGTTATGGCGGTGGGAAGATTCTTGGTGGCTTGGGATTGTGTATTGAGGGAGAATGGATTCGGTGGACTGCGTGAACGATTCGAGTACGAAGTTGTTTTTAGTCATTTCAGTTATGCTTTATGTGTATTTTCCGCACCTGATTTTGTAACAAAATTGTTTAAAATTTAAGTTATGTTTTATTTCAAATAATGGGATCCCATATCCTACCCCGAATATTATGTCCTTTAACCTTTGCTTTACAGTTTTTAATAAAGTTATGACTATTTCATATGTATGTGTTCTTAAGACTAGTGTCTATGTATAGTAGATTTAATTGTAACGACCCAAATTCGCTAATAAGGCTTAAGGGCCTTAATTAGTGTGCCTGGAGGGCCTAATGGGAATTATGTGTGATTTAAATGAGTAAAATGCATGATTATGTGAAAAGCATGTTATATAGTTATTTGTATATTTATGATGCATGACTAGGTGTATTAGTATGCATGTAGGCCCTGATTAGGATCGAAAGGGCATTTTCGTAATTTTGGCCCGTCGAGGGCATAAATGTTAATAACTGTGATAAATTGATAAGACCACATTATTATGTGGATATATTTATAACCGGTGATTCAAGACGATCCTTGTGAGCGAGTTAGTGGAAAAGTCACGGCGGGGATTTATACCCGGCTCGGGGCGAGCCTGGGGGTATAAATGGGAATTTAGATAATATATTGAGGTTAATTTTGATAATGAGTAATATAATTGGTGATTAATTAGGTATCGGGAAGTAAGTGGAAAATGTTAGAGACACTTGAGGAAATTAGCGGGAATTGGGTAAAATGACCAAAATGCCCCTAAGTGGATTAAAAGACTTGGGATTAAAGGGGAGGGCATTATGGTCATTTGTCTTTTAAGAGATAGGTATTACTGAGGCTTTATGTTAGTGGAAGTGGTAGAATAATATAGAAGTCTGGGGAAAGAAAGAAAAGAAGGAAAAGAAAGGGAAGAAAACATAGTTGTTTTTCTAAGGGTCGGTTGGTGATCTCCTTCACCATTTTCTTGTGGTATTTTGGAGCAGAAACCCAAGGGAAACCAGGGTAAGCTTGAGGCAAGAGTTCTTGGTCTGACTTGAAGATTTGGCAAGGGTTTAGCAAGGATAAGCCATTTGGTTGAGGTAAGACTTTGAAGTTTCTTCAGTTATAGTTTTGATTTTTAACTAAGGTATCTAAGTTGAATTGAAGGGGAATTCTAGGGAAGTTGGAGCCAAAGATTGAGGAAGATCAAGTTAAGGAGGTCTAGAGGCAACTTAAGGTCTAATTTCCATCAAAGGTATAAAATTCTAAGCTTTAAACTTTGAAAGTTTGATTGTCTTTGCTGTGTTTCTGAAGTCTATGAGCAACTATGGTGAATTTTGAGATTAGGGATGCATGTGATTGGGTTTTGAGTATTTGGGATGCTTGGGATGAGTGGAGTGTGTTAATAAGCTTGTTTTTAAGTTTGTTGAAGGTTTGGATAAGTTTGGCTCGGGGAAATCGCAGGAAGGGAGAATGTGGTGTTGGCTGTCTGTGACTAGCGCTACAGCGCTAGCCTTTGGGCGCTGTAGCGCTAGGCCATGCTTTCTGGGGGATTTTGGTTTTGCTTGTAGCGCTGTAGCGCCCTCCTTAGAGCGCTGTAGCGCTGCCCTGTTTCCATAAAGGGATTTTAGGGTTATTTACAAGGGTTTTTGACCAAGGGTTTGGGGTTCGATTCCACCACCCTGTTTGGTGGAATTAGGACTTCCCGGGGGCTCGGGATTGGTCCCGAGGCTAGGTTTTGGACTTGAGGTTTGGTGATGACTTTGACCTATGGTTGTGATTAGGTGAGCGCTAGGGCTCGAGAGGGATCGTGCTCAAGGAGTCAAGTGATCAAAGCTAGCGAATCTAAAGGTAAGATAACTGCACTCGGTTATATGTTTGTGATGGGACTAAAAGCTCCCGCTATTTGTATATTGTCAATGATGGTATTACGCCATGGGCCATGTGATAGTGGCCTAAGGGTGCCGTATTCAATATTTGCACACAGGGCGCGGCTTGGCCACTGGTAGCCGAGGACAGCTTATTATTCATTGAGCTCGGTTTAAGCGGACTGAAGTCAGTGGAATAACGGAGGGTGCGGCCTGAGGGTGCTAACCCTAGTTATCATTTGTAAATTGATATATGATATGGGTTGATATGTGCAGTATGTTGAATACTTGGTTATTTGGAATTTTTATGTGGTTGTGAACATATTTAGGCAATATGAGATATTGACTTGGCTGTTGATTGCTTATGCTCTATTGTTGTGTTTTCTTGCTGGGCCTTGGCTCACAGGTGCTACGTGGTGCAGGTAAAGGCAAACGCAATTTGGACCAATCCTAAGATGGAGAGCTACAGGGTTGAATGTACATAGCCAGTTGTTCGGTCGCCATGGCCGAGGAGTGGATCAGGACAGAGATTGCCTAACTGTCTGTTTTGCCTTAATATGGCTACTACTGTATTTAATTCTTGAATCTTTTATAAATGGTTTAATCTTAATATTTTTGGGATCCCGTGTAAATAGGAAATGTTTCTTTACAGGAAATGTGACTTTTAAGACCAAAATCTTTTAACCCTAGTTCCATTATAGTTTCTATAACACGTTCTTAATTAAATGACTTGTTTAGTAAGTCTAGCACTTTTATAAACACACAGTGTAACGGTCTTGGCTATCCAGGGCATTACATTAATGGTCGAAATTCTAGAATTGGTTGGGTCATTACAATGTTGCATACTTGTTCGTGGAAAACCCGTCACGAAATCCATAGCTATATCGTCCCATTTCCATTTCGGTATGCTAAGTGGTTGCAATAAGCCCACAGGCTGCTGATGCTCTACTTTCACTTGCTGGCATACTAGACATTTAGACACAAATTCCGCTATATCCTTCTTCATTCTTGGCCACCAATACATTGCCTTGATGTTGTGAGTCATCTTGGTCGACCCTGGGTGAACTGAGTATGGGGTACTGTGCACTTCTTCTAAAATTGTCACCTGGATCCTTTGATCATTTGGCACGCATACTCGATCCTTATATCTCAATAACCCTTGACCTGATATTGAGAAATTCGTGGCCTTACCTTCTCTAACTGCATCCATATGTGTCACTAATGTGTCATCATGCCCTTGCCCAATCCGTATATTTTCTAACAGATTTGACTGGATAGACAAATTGGCCAGCTTACCGATAACTACTTCTATTCCGGCACTGATCAGCTCCTGCTGCAGCGGCTTTTCTATTCCGACTAGTGCTGCTAAACTTCCATAATTATTCCTACTTAGCGCATCGTCAACTACATTTGCCTTTTCCGGGTGGTATAGGATTTTGCATTCGTAATCCTTCACTAGCTCTAACCACCTGCGCTGCCTCATGTTGAGTTCCTTCTAAGTAAAGAAGTACTTTAAACTTTTGTGGTCCGTATAAATCTCACACCGCTCTCCGTAAAGATAATAGAACTAGATTTTTAACGAAAATATCATCGCTGCCAACTCCATATCGTGAGTTGGATAGTTTTGCTCGTACTCCTTCAGCTGCCTTGAGGCGTAGGATATCACCTTGTCATTTTGCATCAGCACGCAACCCAACCCTTGCTTCGACGCATCACAGTAGACTACAAACTTATCATTGGGTGTTGGTACATAGAGTACTGGTGCTGAGCAAAGCTTATCCTTAAGCAACTGGAAGCTTTCTTCACATTTATCAGTCCAGTCAAATCTTTGCTGTTTCCGGGTCAGGTTGGTGAGCGGAGTGGCTATCTTAGAAAATCCTTCTATAAACCTCCGATAATAACCTGCTAATCCTAGAAAGCTCCTTACTTCGGATGCGTTCTTTGGTCTTGGCCAATCCTTCACAACCTCTACCTTGGATGGGTCTACTGCAACTCCGTCCTTGGATATAATGTGCTCAAGGAACGCCACTTGCGAAAGCCAAAACTCGCATTTCTTTGAACTTGGCGTAGAGTTGATGCTCCTTTTGCTGTGATAAGATCAACCTCAAATGTTCCTCGTGCTTGAGTTCTATCAGGTCTCCTTCTAGTTCTACATCCTCAATCTTGATCGGTACGCCTCGTACTATCCGTGATAATAGAACTACTTTGCCCAAAGGCAACTCTGTTACAAACCTAGTTCTAAATCTTTCACAAGGTTTGTCTAGTTTTTCTATCATTCTTAATGAGATATACAAATGAATGGCTCCCGAATCAAATAATAGAGAACATATATTATTGAGGATAGAAACCTGACCTGTGACCACTTTATTGCTAGCATCAGCTTATCCTTGGGTTAAGGCAAATACCTTGGCAGGAACCATCTTGTCTTCCTTTTTCCCCTCTGGCTTGAGATGGGGACAGTCTTTCTTTCGGTGTCCTTCTTGACCACACTTGTAACAACCCTTGGTGTTTGCCCAGCATTCACCAGGATGTTTCTTCTGGCACTTAGTACATTACGGGTATTCTACATAATCCAAACTACTACATCCATTGTTCGTCTGTGCCCTTTTATCGCTATCTGATTGCCTATTGTCAGGATGCCTTCTTTTCTGACCATTATTGTTGCTGCTGGACTGATTTATGTTGTTGTGGTGGTTGTTGTTCCGACTAGTCTAAGGTTGACTCTGTTGTCTAGGCTCAGGCTTACTGGCTTCTTCTTTACTAACATTAGCCTGCAGCCTTTCTACTTCTATTTCCGTTTCTAGAACATCGGCATAGGTAGTATTTCCTAGGTTTTCTAGCTTAACCCCTAGCTCGATCTTCGGTCGAAGTCCTCTAATGAACTTAGAAACCCTCAGATATTCAGTTGGAACCATTTACGGTGTGAACTTAGCTAATCGGTCGAATTGCCGAGCATATTCTACCACTGATAAACTCCCTTGCTTCAGGCCAGCAAACTCCTCGACTCTTGAAGCGATGACAGCCGAATTATAATACCTTTTGTGGAACAGCTCCACAAATCGGGTCCAAGTCATGGTGGCAACATCATGCGTCTGCTGAACTAAATCCTACCATATTCTTGCATCTTTCTTGAGCAGAGACGAAACGTAGGATATGCGGTCTGCGTTGCCTAGATTCATGTGTGTCAAGATTGGCTCCACATTTCTGAGCCATTCTTCTGCCTCGAAGGGGTCTGTAGTCCCTTCAAAGTTCAGAGTGTGTTGCTTACGAATCCGCTCATAAACTTGCTCCATGTGCTGAACTGGATATGGCGCATAGTTTGCCAATGGCCTTCCCCCATATGGACCAACTTGTTGGGGGTGCTGGGGCCATTTATTGGGGCTGTGGTGGAGGCAGAGGCGGAGGTTGAGTCTGAGGCTGAGCCTGTCATCGCTGTTGCTGCAATAGTTCCTCAACTTGTTGTCGCAGTCTGGCAATTTCCGCAGTGTTGTCAACTGGCGGTGGCGTCGGCGCATTGCGGCTGGCAGCAGCACGCACTCCCCTTTTGCGAACTGGAGGGGCTTCATGGTTCATCGGAGCAGCGTTGGAGGCATTTCCATTGGTTCGAGCAGACCTTCGGAGCGACATATTCAATAGAGTTCTAATAGTTGAGAAAAACATGTTAGAACTTTACCCTAATAGATTCTAAGGCAAAAACTTAATCTAAACAAACATAACTCAGACCTATTAATTATGACTTCTTATGTAAATTATATAAGTCTTCTTTATTATTAGAGTGGGTTTCTATACTTAGAAAAATAAGCCATCTTTATTATTTTCTAAGTCTGTTTCTAGTCATCCTATATGACTTAATTATCAGGCTCGAAACTCATCTTTGTTCCAAAGTTAACCATATTGAGGGAGGGCTGGGATCAGTAAAATCGCTCCCACTACTAAGGCCCCCTAACTCTCAATATAGAAAGTCGATTCATTGATTTGTATCCACCCTCACCGAACTTAGTCATTATTTAGTTTATTATTTATTATGATTGCAAAAGTAAAATCAAACTCATACATGTTAACAAAAAAACATTGATATTAATTTGGAAAAAAAAGTTTTCACTATTTACAATCATAAAAGAAAACAAATAATAAATTAAAATAAACAAGGAAACTAGTCTATTCTAAAAATTGGGATCTTCTACATCCGATCCTTCATCTAACATATCATCATCTATTTCTTCATAGTCATCATTGTTTTGTGCCTCAAAATGCCCTCGAGGAAGATTTGTAAAAATTCTAAGTTTTTGCTCATTTGTAAATTGAAATTCCATTTTTGATGTGAACCTAAGTATGAGAAAGTAATATCTCATAGCTACCGGCAATTCATCTTCATCATCTATCGTCTCCCAAATTTCTTCTAAGGATGCAATCATAGTAGGATAATCTATAAAAAGTCTAATTACTAAAACGTATTGCTCCGTTGATCTCATCATGATCTGCTTAGATTCTTGGAGGTGACCTATCTCCCTGTGAAACAAAAGTAGTCTTCGAGTGATTCTTTCTAGCACTCCTACGGTGTTTCTCAGTTCTCTAATCATTTTTAAGGCCTTAATGGCTCGGATATCCTCATAAGTTAATGCTCCGTTCATTCTTAACTGAAAACATAAAGGCTAAAATCGTTAGCTATACATATAAACATAATAACTACAACATAAACACTTACTTTGCAGTCAGATTCAGAGCTTGAGTGTGTGTATCAAGGAGAACTTAATGCGAATGAGTCGTTGCTCTGATACCAACTGTAATGACCCAACTAATTCTAGACCTTGGACCATTAAAACTACTTATACATCGCCACTATTCTTAAGAAAACATACACATGAAACATTCATAACTTTATTAAAAACTATAAAGTAAAAGTTGAAATATATATAATTCGGGGTAGGATATGGGATCCCATTGTTTGAAAATAAAACATAGCTTAAATCTAAAATAAATTCTTTACAAAATCAGGTGCGGAAAATACATAAAAAAAAATTAATTGAAATGACTAAAAACAACTTCGTCCTCAAATCGTTCACGCAGTCCACCGAATCCATTCTTCCTCAATACACAATCTCAAGCCGCCAAGAATCTTCCCGCCGCCATAATTATTTTCCTGCACATATAAAATAAAGGAGTGAGCCTAATGCCCAGCAAGGAAAATCTACTAAAAGCATGAAACATAAACATATAACATATGACTATAAAGACGTATACCATATAGGACTATACAATTAATGGCCCTTAAAACATGTGATAAACCATCTACGTCCCCTATCTAATGTCTGAGGTAGGTTATGTCACATGATAGTTTATAATAACCCGTCTAGGTCCTCTGTCTAATATCTGAGGTAGGGTAAATCATAACTACAAACATAAAAATGATAAACACTAGGGCACTAAGCAACTATGAGCCTTAGATAAAACATAACATAACGTACTATAGCATAAACATATTATACATAAACATACACATAAGCATATAGAAATTATCCTATTTTCCTTACCAATACCGGGATGTGAGAACAAGGACGAGATTTTGGAACACTCCTAAAACCAATAATAGAAAGGTGAGTATTTCTAACAGAAAAAGATGAAAAAAAATGAATTAAACCCACCGAGAAGAAGAGCTTACTGAAAAGAAACCTCAAGTTCAAAGAACTTAAATGCCTAACCAAGAATGAAAAATATTGAGTTAGGATTTGAGTAGAGAAAAACTATAAAAACTATTGAAACATATAGAAATGAACTAGGAATAGGAATACATTTGAATGCACTGTAATCGAACTACACCTCGATATCGAAAAACACACTATTAACCTTACTTCCCAAGTGTTTAATAAGCTTAAGATGATAAAGCTTATAACCCCAACCCAAGTGTTTAACACTCTAAAGTAAACCTAGCAGCTTGAAGGCTTTGAACTCAGCTTGAAGAATGAAAGAAATGACTAGGTACTAGGTCCTATTTATAGAGTTCAAGAATGAAAAGATCTTCTTTTAGCTTGAATAAAATAATGACTATTTAATTGAAAAACATTTGAATAATCGTTCAACAAAGACTTAAGACTCGGTCAAAAAGATTCTGAGGCTTGTCAAGAGGTTATGGTTGAATTGAGCTCGATTTCAAAATCATTCAAAAATATTGCCCTGGAGCCGATATATCGCCCATGGTAGGCGATATATCGCCTGGGCTTATATTCCCGAGGCTCGTCGAAATGTTCGTGCAATGTTACGTGTTTTTCATATTCCCCGAGTGGCGATATAACGCCCCTAGAGCAGCGATATATCAGCATACGCTGAAATATTATACACGTAATTGCACTTTTCAGCCTAATTTGAATTGAGTAAACAGCTTTGACTGAGTCCTATAACGATTTCAAAGATGCTGGCAGATTCTGGGGCTTTCAAATATTATTCTTATAAAACTATTCCTCAAAAATACTTTAATTTCTCAATAAACATGCACATGACAAGTGTCATGACCGTATTAGTTCTATCTAAACCTTATAGTATAATAAATATCATCTTTATAATCAGCTATATTAATCAAACCTTATATTATAATTAATATTCTTATACTATAAATTATACTTATAAAATCTACAAGTGTTGCTACGAGTGTTCAACTAAGTCCCGACTTGAACCAAAAATCCACAGTAATAAACATACTATAACTACTACTAGCTATTACTACTTCTACTACTATCTAACTAGCTAAGTAAAATTCTTGGACTCTACATATACAGATATGGAATCTATGCCTTCTCGCAATAGATTGGATAATGGTTTTCTTAAGGGTTGACTTTTGGGATTGAAAGATTATTGAGCTCAAATTCATAATTTAGTTATGAATTATCCTTCACTAGTAAAGTCAGTGGTACTTAAGGAAACTAGAGATAATTAAAAGGGTAAAACGGTAATTCTCAATTGACTATGAACCATTATTAGAGGGTCAATTTGTATGCAATGATTATATCAATGGACGCTTTATAATTATAAAGTACTCGGTAAATGACAATTATAAGGGTGTAGTCTCATATTTATAGTGGAATAATCATGAGATTAATAATTAAGATTATTTAATTAAAGAGTTTAATTAATAATCTCAAATTTACTGGAGCTTGGAATTATAGGTCCATAGGTCCCCACAGCAGCTCTATCAACACAATTCAAGGCAAGAGTTGATATGAAGGGAAAAATAGTTGAAAGACATATTTAAGAATAAATTTGTTCTTCAGGCCAAATATGCAATTATATGATAATAGTGATTAATTAATTAATTACAAATTAGTTGTAATTAACAAGATTAATTGATATTTAATTATTATATCATTTTCGAAATTATATTAATTAATTAAATTAATTTCAAATTTTAATTAAATAATTAATTAATTATAATTTTTGAAATTATAATAAATTAAATATTTATTTTTGAGATTATATTGGATTTAATTAATTGGTAGAATTAATTAAATATCTTTATTTGAGTGGGAGATAATAATCTGATAAGTTCAAATTGGATTTGAATTTAAAAGTTTTATATTTATTCAAATAATTAATTATATTTGATAATTATTTTAAAATTTATTTAATTAAAATTTGAATTAGTTATCAGGTTGTTAGATTTTTATGTGACAAAGTAGTTTGAATAGATAATTAAATAAAAATAGAAAAATCAAATATCCCTAGATATTAGGGTGGTACACGACCACACACAGTCTGCATGTACTGCACATTTGAGGGACAAATTTTTCAATTTTATTTATTTAATTAATTAATTATTCAAAAATCGGTTTTTGGATATTTTCATTAATAAGATAATTAATTAATTAAAAGATAAATTGTAAGTTGGTTACAAATTTATTTTTAAAATTTGAATATTTTTGTTTAAGTATGACTAATTAGAAAATATACAGATAACTCAGACAAGTCAGTCTATTCACTCTGGGAAAAATAGAACGATACATTTCTCTCCCTGAAAAGATAAAGAACCAATTCTCAGGCCTATTCTCTTGATCTCATGTGTTGAGTACATCAAGTAGAATCACAAATAAACTATCATTTATTCTCTAAAGTGCTCACACACTTCTTGAGGTGTAGAGAATAATGTGGACGATCTTGGTGTGAGTACCTGGGAGCAACTTGGATAGGAAGATCGTTCTTATTACGAAAAGATAGCAAGGACACTTGATAGGCTTCAAGAGGTATAATTTCTATTCCTAACTTGTTTATGATTAATGTATGTATATTAATGGATCTGCATATTTAAAGGTAGTTTAAATATGTTACAAAAAATTTGTTGTACACCAGGCCAACCCCCGCCACCATTCCGCTGCGTATTAGGAAACTTGTTCCTAACATATTCCACTATAAATATGAGACTGGACTCTTGAGAATTAAAGACATATACTTACTGAGTACTTTATTGTAACCATAAATTGTCCATTGATATAATCATTATGTACAAATTAATCCTCTATTGAAGATTCATAATTAAGTGGGTATAAAATTACCGTTTTACCCTTTTAATTATATCTCGATTCCTAGTGTACCATTGACTTTACTAGTGAAGGTTAATTCATAATTTGATTATGAATTTGATGTCAATAACCTTTTCAGTTCCAAAAGCCAACCCCAATAGGGAATCATCATTCGATCTATAAGAATGTCTCGATTCCATGTTTGTTAAGCTATGTCCCTAACCATATACATCATTGAGTCCCCAAAACAATAGTATTTAGCCTGATCATTCTGACAAACCGTAACGCATGAATCAAATGACATATGTAGGAGTTCATAGTAACTTTAGGATTAAGATCAGTTTGTATATGATCATCAACTGATGTGTTTTATAATACTACGAAACAGTATTTAAACAAGTATTACTAAATAACATCTGGTCCAGTTCTACATACTCTCAGCATGCAAAGTACATCCACTAAAGTGTCCTACTACACTAGTAACCTGGATCTAGGTCACATATATTCATAATACTAGTGGACCGTACTAGCAGTAATTAATCTAAAGATTCCATAACTTTATTTTACTGCGAACTATTTAAGTTCATTTTCTCAATCTCGATCATCTCATACCAATATAAGATTGAGACCACATAGAAGAACTTGGGAATTTCTGATATTTACTTAATATTATTAACAATAATATAGTACATAAGCTACTTATATAAAATAATTCAATTTATTCATTTATTTCATTAAAACTATTGTCAACTACAATTGCTTTAAGGGCACAATTCCCAACAATGATACTTTTTGTTGAGGTTCCACTATCTCAGCCTTGTCATTCCCTTTTTCTACAGATATTCAGTGACATTTTTCTTCTCTGGTGTAGCTACCTATTGATCATGAGTCTTCACCTCTTCCTCTTGAACTGAAGGCCCTTCATACTTGGTCCCACTCCTCAAAGTGATTACCTGACATTGCTCCTTGGGATTTACCTCTGTGGAGTTCGGTAAATTCCCTTTAATCGTATTTGTAACGCTCTAGATAACCAAGACCATTGCATTGTGTATTTTAAAATAGTGCAAGTCTTGTTAATCAAGTCGTTTGAACAATAATGTGTTCCTAAAGTCAACTATCAGGTTAGGGTTAAAAGATTTTGATGATAAACGATTAACTTTCACTAAAATAGATGTTTGGTACATGGGATCCCAAAAACAGGGTATAAGTGATAATTTACAACCCTCAAAAGTTTAATACAATCAAACGCCACTCTAATGGCAAAATACAAGTTTTAGGGGTTTGTCCTTGTACTTTCCCTAGGTCGTGGTAGCCAAGCAGCTGAATATGTACACCTTGCCCCCAGAGCTCTCCAACTCATGGTTGGTCCAATTTTCCTTTGTCTTTACCTGCACCACGTAGCACCCGTGAGCCAAGGCCCAACAAGAAAACCATAAACAGCAAGCACATATAACAACAGTAATATTCAATCAGTTCAGTCATTTAAAAGAATTCAAGCATGTAACTAAAAAATAGTGAACACATCATCTCAAACACATATTGTAACCAATTACACAAATGCTCAAGGTTAGCACACTTAGGCCGAGCCCTCTATCTATTTAGTTGACCCCGACTCGCTTATGTCGAGCTGCGTTCAGTACGCTTATCATCAGCCCCGACACTCTTAGGTCGTTCATTCTCGTATACATAACAGTCGTATAATCACAGAATACACATATCCAATTATTGGGAACCTCAGTCCCATTCACAACCACAAGGGTGCAGTCTTCTTACCTCGAATCCCAGGCGAATAATACGGAACGGTCCTGAGCACGATCCTTAGTCCTGAGCCTTGGTGATAAACCTAGTCACAGTGTTAATGGGTAACCATCAATTTCTAATCCAAATAAATACTTAGGAAACAATAGCTAGCCTCCGGAACCTCGATTTCTACTAAACCGGGAAGTAGAAATCGTCCTGAGCATTTAGGTTTGAATTCCCGAGCCTTAAACCCCATTTTCCCTTAATTCCGCACTTAGGGCTGTGACTTGCCCTTGAGGGCTGTGGGCCGCCCCTTGGACAGAGGCTCAATCCTCTCTGATGGGGGACACGAGCCGCAACCTGCTCTCCTCCGAGTCACGATGCGCTTGGCGAACAAAGGTTCCCAGCCTCCAAAATTCATGCGAGCCACGACGCCTGAAGCACATGGCCGCGACCCGAGCCCCTAAACCCAAAAAAAACCACCTTTTCTCAGTGTTTCTTCACGAGCCTAACCTCAAATTCACACCCCAAACCAACAGTCAAACCTAGATTTAAGCCTAGAATTCCCACCCTTTTGGTCCAAACATTATATCTAGCTCATAATCAATTCTTACTCTTATTAAATGCTCAAATTCAACAAAAACCAACTAACAACTAAGACTCATGCAAACTCAAATCTAACATGGTTTCAAAAGAATTTTAGAGAAACTAACTTGAATTCATACCACAGTTTGTAGCCTAATTCCTCAACAAGGGCTTTGGATGATCCCAGATTGATCCCCTAGATTCCCACACCTGAATTCCCTGCTTGCTTTGCTCCCTTGAGTTTCTCCTTTAAAATTCTAAGATTTCCCCTTAGTTCTAGAATGAGGAAGGAAAAACGTTTTTTTGAAAGTTTGAGGGATTTCTAGTGTTTTCTGATACACTCCCAAGACCCTTCTGTGTATATCCTAACCCAACAAAATACCATTTTTTCCTTTAAGCCTATCTAGCCCTTAAATTACCCATAAAGGTAAATTGGTCATATTCCCCCAGTTCCTGCTAATTCCTCAAGTGTTCCTACTATTAACCAATTAACCCCGTCACGTCTAATTAATTACCAAATACTTATTCATTACTCAATAAATCCCAAAAAATTCTCTAAATTCCCAAAATACCCCCAGGCTCCCCCAAGCCGGGTATTTAAATCCCGCTATGACTATTTCACTAATCCGCTCACTAAGACCGTCTCGAGCCATGTCCTGCAAATATATCCACATATTAATGTGGTCTCAACCATATATCACATAAAATCACATTTATGCCCTCAACGGGCCAAAATTACAAATATGCCCCTTATAAACTATAAGGGGCCCACATGCATATCTAATACTCATAAACATGCATATAATATATTCACATAATCATATTAATCATGCAGGTCACATAGTCACGCATTTTAACCAATTAAACACACATATAAACCAATTATGCTCTCTCAGCACGCTAATCAAGACACTAAGCCCGATTAGCAATTTTGGGTCATTACACTATTTGACATTAACTTCGTTAGCTGGCCAATTTGTGTCTCCAAATTCCTTATTGAAGATCGTGTCTCTGTCATGAATTGGTTCAGGTGGTTAGGTTGTGCTGCTGATGGGTTCACTTAAGGGTTTGGTGGTGGTTGAGATGGGCGAGCATCATATTAGAGTCTAGGGTTGAGTCAATATGTTGGTTGGTGAGGAGGGTACTGGAGCAGATTCTGAGGATATGGTGGTTATGCTCCTTGGTTGTTTTTCCACGACATGTTAGGGTGGTTTCTCCAAGCATGGGTATATGACATGGAATATGGATTGTTGGATGGTCTTGGAAAATTACCTATAGCATGAGCCTGCTCCAACGACATGTTATTTACATTAGATGAGCAACCGGTAGTACTTGGGCATTGCTCAAGAGGATGTGTGTAACGTCCCAAATTACCTAATAAGGCTTATGGCCTTGATTAGGAGGCATGAGGGAAAAATATGGAATTATATGTTTATGTGAGATATATTTATGTGTAATTATGTGATTACATGAGTTGTATGATAATATGACTAGATATGCATGTTTAGGTGTATTGAATATGCATGTGAGTGTGTTTCTTATTAGAAGGGCAATATTCGTAATTTGGCATGTTATGAGCATAATTATATATATGTGCATATATGTGATATATGTGAGAGACCACATTATTATGTGGGTTTATTTGGGTTACTCGGCACGAGACGATCCTAGGGAGTAAGTTAGCGAGAAAGTCACAATGGGACACAATACCCGATTCGGGGCGAGTCAATGGGTATTTTGGGTAATTAGTACATTACCGAGTTATCAGGTAATGGGAATAAATATTTGAGAATATATTTGGAGTTAGCGAGATTAGGAGGGAATATCGGGGAATTTGACCATTTTTCCCTTGGGGACATTTTTGGTACCCCGACCCTCGGGATTAACTTAAGTCACTTGAACCTTAAGAAAACAAAACACAAAACACTCGAACACTCTTATCAGCTCACCCAACCGACTCTCTCTCTCTCTCCCTCATTCTCTTTCATTTTCTAAGTGAACTGCTTGAGGAACTAAGGAAATTATTAGTTGAAGCTTGGGAAATTGAAGGCTTGGCTCTAGAATTTGATTAGCTACAGCTAGGAGGCCTTAAATCATAGCTGAGGTAAAGCTCTAACCCCTGTTTTATTTGAATTCTGTTATGGTTTCTTAGTGTTCTTGAGGTGTTCGTGAGCTTTGTAGCTCTAGTGTTGGATTGTGAGTTTTGATGGGTTTTTAATCAAGTTTTAGGTTAGGTTTTGTTGCTGGTATTATGTTGAATCTGTTATGGGGATTGAATTATAGTTCTAGGACTCTTTTGGGAAGGTTTTGGCTGGAGAAAAACAAAGGAATTCTGGGTTCATAGGGTCAGTTCGCGGCCCTGTTCTTGGGGCACCGCGACCCAAGCGAACCCAGGGCCAGGTGGGGGGGGGGGGGGGGGGGGTCATCTTTGGAGGCGCGTCGCGACCCTCTAGGGCAAGTCGCATCCCGTGTCCTAGTTCCAAGCATGAGGGGCCTCTGACTTGGGAGGCGCGCCGCGACCCTTAGGGGCAAGTTGCGACCCGCCTGGGCAGTTTTGGCTACCGTAGGGTTTTAATGACACAAATTCAAACCTAAGGGCTCGGATCAATTCTGCTACCTGGTTTAGTAGAATTCGAGGTCCCAGAGGCTAGGGCTCGGTCCAAAAGCCTTTATTTGCTCGTTATTGACGGGATCCTATATTATGGTTGTGACTAGGTTACCGTTAGGGGCTAGATCATTCTCAATGGTTGTTTTTATTATTACGCTATACTCGAACCTGAGGTAAGAAAAATGCATCAAATACGTGATATATGTAACCTGGTTGTTGGTTATAACTATGAATAGGGCTTAGGCTCCTGAGAATGAACGTGATTGAGTTATGTTTGCACTTGTTGATTAAACATACTTGAATATTCTGTTTCTGGCTAAGTGTTATGTGATTGTTCGCATGGTTTGTGTAGCTAGGGCTTGGCCCCGTTAAGGAACATAGTTATCACTATGTTTGCATCTAATTGATGGTATTATATGTATGCTTGTTTTGTCTGAAGTATGCTTATATGTATCTGTATCTGAATACCTGGCTTGGGGCTTGACTAATTAGTCAAGGGCGACAATAGCGTGCTGGTTGAAAGGCTTAGGCCCAACCAAGAACGTACTATTACGTTGGGCGACCCTATGGTCGTTGAAAAACAAAGCCCTTGGCTAGCTTTATGGCTAGTTACCCAGAGCTAAGGGAAAGGGCCCCAGGTGATTCTATGGTCACGTAGCTAGGGCATAGGGCCCCAGATTGACTCCATGGTCAACTATTCAAGGCAGCGGGCCATAGAATGATCCAATGGTCATTTATTTGTAATTTTTTGCATGCATGAGTAGGCTATTACTGCTGGGCATGCTATATATATGTATCTGAATTTTGTATTTATTGTTCATGCATATGTTTAAGTTTTCTTATTGAGCATTGGCTTACAGGTGCTATCTGGTGCAGGTAAGGGAAAAGAAAAGCTAGACCAGCCATGAGTTAGAGAACTTCGGTGGCGGCGTGCACATATGCAGGTGCTCGTCCACCACTGCCAAGGATATCTCAGAGGAACTAGGGTTGTATCCCTGATTTTGCCGCTTAGAAAGGTTGTACTTTTGACTTGTATATACCCTTTTAAACATCTATTTGTAATATTTCGAGATACCATGTATGTATAAAACTTTTGAATGAAAAGTCAACAGTTCCTTTGACCAAATTTTTTAACCTTAACCCTTGGCATTAACCTTAGTTACAGTGTAACGGTCCTTGATTAGGAGGACGTTACAATGAGGACCTCCACAATTTCACAGCCATAAGCGGATGGTACATGCATCGCTTGAGCTGATATGTTGTTTTGCTTTAGTTGCTTGGTCAAAGATGCAACTTGCGCAGTAAGCAGAGCAATAGGATCAACTTCTAAAACTCCTGCCACTTTCTTGTTTTCAGGCTCCTTAGGCCAATTATAATTATTCATGGCCATTTCCTCTAACTGGTCATAGGCCTCATTAGCATTTTTGCTCATAAAAACTCCACCCGTTGCTGCATCAATTATGGTCCTGGTGTTTCCTCTCAAACCATTGTAAAATGTGTGCACCAGCATCCATTTCTCTATCCCATGATGTGTGCACTTCCAAAGCAACTACTTAAACCTTTCCCAAGCTTCAACAGAGACTCCCCCTCTAACTGATGGAAATTATTAATCTCTCCTCTAATCCGAGTCGATTTAGTAGAAGGAAAATACTTAGCAAGAAACTTTTGGGCAAGGTCCTCCCATGTGACGATTGAGTTGGCTTGCAACGAGATCAACCAACTTTTGGCTTTATTCCTTAAGGAGAACGAGAACAGTCTCAATTGAATTGCATCACTACTTACCCCATTCATCTTGAATGTAGCACATAGCTCTAAAAAGTTGGTGATGTGTACAATAGGATCCTCATTAGGTAGCACCCCAAACTGAACACAGTTCTGTACCATTTGAGTAATCGACGACTTGATCTCAAAGTTGTTCGCTTCTACAGTAGGCAGACGAATACTAGAATGTATCCCTGTAATAGCAGGGAGTACATAATCCCTCAAAGGTGGGTTAGCCTCAACCGCAGTATTACCCACATTACCGAGATTGCCTTGATTAACATTGTTTTTGGCACCATTATTCGCATTCTGAGCCATTCTCTCCAACCTTTTCAATTTTCTATTTCTCTTGTGTAGAGTCCAAGAACTTTACTTAGCTAGTTAGATAGTAGTAATAAATAGTAATAGCTAGTAGTAGTTATAGTATGTTTATGACTGTGGATTTTGGTTCAAGCCGGGACTTAGTTGGACACTCGTAGCAACACCTGTAGATTTTATAAGTTTAACCTATAGTTTAAGAATATTAATTATAACCTAAGGTTTGATTAATATGACTGATTATGAAGATGATATTTATTATACTATAAGGTCTAGAATAGTTGGGTCATTACAGTTGGTATCAGAGAAACAGTTCATCCGCATGAAGTTCTCCTCGATACACACACTCAAAGCTCCGAATCTAACCGCCAAGTAAGTGTTTAAGTTATAAGGTATACTTTCTTTCTTTCTTATTTCATCGGGTCCAAAATAGCACTACTTAGGATGGGTTTCCTTGGTCAGAGCTCGCTGTGAGTTAATCCACTTACATGCCCTTGTTTGTACCCTGTAGTTGGTCATTTAGAGCGCTCGTGTCTAGAGGTTTTGAGTCCATTCCTTTGTATTTTGTAGCAATCCCCTCATTTACACGTGCACCCTTATTACCTACAAGACGAGGTTTCATGGCATGTGAGGGATCGTCTGGTGCTCCGTTGGGGGTCGGGTTTGTAGACTTGTCTTTAGACTGAAAGTCCTCCGAAAAAAACCCTCACCAAGACTATGACACTTTGAGGCAGGCCCGTATATGTCACCTTGAGCATATGGCAGAACTTAGGCGTAAAATCTGGGTGGTGGAGAGCGAAATATACTCAGTTTTGAGGGGCGATGGAGCTCTTTTCCCCTTTGACCTTAGCGATCACATTGTAAACCTTAGGGTGACCCTTTTTGATCTACAGTTGGAGTTGGAGTTCATGGAGGGAAATCTCCCACCTGAACCTTTTGCCCCATTCTCCCCTTATGGTTGCCATGAGGTCACCCCGGGTTCCCCTCAACCCTTGTTTTCAATTCACCCTTGCCCAGCGCTCCCACACTCAGCGCCTCAGGGGAAGACCCTTGCTAGGAAGAAAAAATGGAGGTTAAAGTGCCATGTTTCTACCTCACCTTTTTCCTTTGGTTTTGCATATATGGCAAAGAGAGTGCGGGGGCAGGTGGCTTCCGAGGGGCAAGATTATGGTCCTCTATCGGCGTCCTCTATTGTTTCCAATGTGTCAGAGAATCAGTTATTGGAGCTATCCGTTAAATATCGCATTGGCGAGGAATACAAGTTGTATGTTCCTTCCAATAACTGTCGGGCTGATAACCCCCCCCCCCCCCCCCCCCAAGGGTGCATGGCCATGAGCAAGCATATCTTGAAAGCAGGTGGGACCATTCCTTTACACCCATTTTTCATCATGTTGCTTAATCACTTCGACCTTGCTCCGCTCCTACTGGCGCCTAACAGCTGGCTGACCTTAAGTTGCCTATACATGGCATTTACTGAGCTCAACCAACGCGCTCCTATGGCTTGAGAGGTGCATTTTATGTATAACCTCATGCCAACCCCTAAATCCAAAGGCTTCTATTTCTTACGAAAGGTCAATTCCCAGGTTTGCCTCATAGAGGGTTCTATATTAAACCTGGGGTCCTAGAAGCAGGACATTTTCTTCGTAAAAGGTCCCATTTTCGTACATGAATGCTTTCGCTTGTCCCCAAGTAAGTACTTCAAGCTTGTCTTCCTTTTGCTTTGAATTAGTTATTTTGAAACTTATGCTTATATTTGTAATTGTGTTAATTGTGCAGAGGAGTTTGGTAACCTTGACGTTCCCGAGTCGGAGGCAGCACCAGTGGACAACTTCCTCGATGCCGACCTCGTCAAGAAAATGGTCGCCCGCCTCTTCACCGTGGCAAACCTGAACTGCCACAACTTATCCGCGGTTTCAGATCCTGATGCGTTGTGGCACGTTTCCAAGCAAAAGAAGAAGGTGCCTTTAGTTGAGCATCACTCTGACGAGGGCGATGCGGAGTGGGTGCCCGAGGAGGTTTCCCCAGAGCCCAGACGACCATGCCGATCATCTTCATCTCCCAAGGGGTGCCCTCCTTTGGCCCCTATGGACCGTGACATGGCCACTCACTCCCGCGGTCCGCAGGCCATGTCAGGGTGCTTCGTCTATCCCTTTTCTAAGGAATACAATACTTTTCCTCATGCTCCCATCAATCCTGGTCCATCGAGGGCTCATTTTCCCGGTGTTCCCATGCCCCCTCCTCCTTCGGTGAGCGGGTCATCTGTCCCTGCTCAACCGGGCACCCCTAACTCGGAGGGGGCACCCTGGGTGGGTCGTATGGCGACCTCTTATTGGCAACAGTATACTCAGGTCATCGAGGGTCTTCTTAAGACTAAGTGGAGAAGTCTCGGGAATTTTGCCATGTCGGAGCTTGGGGAGACTCTTGTGCGCTCCACAACTTGGGTGAGTTCATGTGTCTTACATTGGCCTTACTCTTTTTTTATTGGATTCTTTGTTAGCTCATCATCATTATTTTTAATATACGAGTTTTTTTTCTTGTACAGGCTTCTCTGGTGGCCCAACGCTTCGCCGACTCGGTGCAGGATCTCTCCTCGTCGAATGCTGAAAGGGACTGTCTAACGGTCAAGGTTTAGGAGCTCGAGAGGGAACTCACTAATACAAAGATTAAGCTTGAGAAGGCCCTAGCGAAGGCCTCTTCATCGTCGAAAAAGAAGAAGAGGGTGAATGCCAAGGCAGTGATGCTGCAGTAGAGGGTTGCTCGCCTAGAGGCCAATCTTGGGGGAGCAGAAGCTAAGGTCGCAATGTTTCAGGAGAGGGCCACTCTCCTAGAGGAAAATGTGGCTGAAATCGAGTACAAATCCATAGAGCGTGCCCTCTATGGAGTGTGGAGGCAACATCCTAACTTCGATTTCTCCTCCTTTAGTGAGCACGCCGTCGCCAGGGTGGTTGAGCGGAGTGCTCGCGGCGGGAGGCCTTGAGATTTTGTTTTTGCAACATTATCATTAAATTTGATTTGGCTGTATGCTCATTTGAACCTATCATTCATTTTTTTTATTTTGTTGGAACTTTTATAAGTCCTACTACATTATCGCAACTCCTTTTTTCTGTATATATATATATATATATGCGATCATTTGTTTTTGTTCCTCTATGTTTGAGGTCCTTTTGAGCCCATAATAAAGGGTTCGATAGGTCTTTTTTTATACTTTTTTATCTATCATGCTTGAGTTCCTTTTGGAGCCCATACGAAGGGGTTCGATAGGTCTCTCTTTGGTGCACCTTGATTGTATCTATAAGGATATGTTGACCCTTTGGGTTCTATTCATCCTTTTATATACTTTTGCACGCGCTTATTATTTCTTGCGAGAAGCGTCATTCTCACCATTATGCATAGTACTATTTTTGCAAGGGTCTCTTTTAGGACCCTTTTTGGCTAGACGGCTTGGTGGCCGTTCTAGGCTTATTGGTGGATGCTCTTCCTGAGGCATTTCCTCTCATGGAGGCATTAGCCTTTACTAGGAGGCTTTTCCTCTCGTGGAGGCACCAGCTTTTACTAGGAGGCTCTTCCTCTCGTGGAGGCATCAGCCTTTAGTAGGAGGCTCTTCCTGAGACTTTTCCTCTCGTGGAGGTATCAGCCTTTATTAGAAGGCTCTTCTTGAGGCTTTTCCTCTTGTGGAGGTATCAGCCTTTATTAAGAGGCTCTTCCTCTCATGGAGGCATCAACCTTTACTAGGAGGCTCTTCCTCTCGTGGAGGCATCAGCCTATACTAGGAGGCCCTTCCTGAGGCTTTTCCTCTCGTGGAGGTATCAACCTTTATTAGGAGGTTCTTCCTGTTGGACCTTTTGACCCTCTTGATGTTCATAAGGGTAGCTAATCCTTGTGAACTCGAGAGATGCCTTGCAAGGTTTTCTTCCTTATTTTTTTTATAAGGATCTCTTTTAGAACCATTTTTGGCTGTGTACCCTGCCCCCTAAGTGGTTGGCGAGATTTATCTCGTCGGGCACTTTGATCATTTTGCTCATGCGCTTTGATAATTCCAATTGGTGATAGGTACACAAAAGTTAGGAACGTGCTCACGTAAATGAGGAGTGTGACATGCCAATAAAAACATATTCATTAAAAATAAGGAGAGTACATAGGTATTTGCGGCGACAATGTTCTTACTACATATCAGGGCATCTAAGTTACCCCTCTAATTCATAGCTGTTTGGGGGCTAACTATGGTAACTCTATTGATTTATCATACTAAAAGTGGAGCTTTACCTAATGTTCCCTCTCAAGCGCGTATGCACAACCATTGATTCTAATCTCCCCATTGACTTTGGGGTTGAATTCTCTCGGGTTTGTGCCCCCATGCACTACCATCGCAATAAGTTATGGCGGTCTCATGGCTGTGCGAAGGGATGTGTTATAACATTCCATTGCTTCTTTTTGTTCCCCTTTCACGCTCGCCCCCCCCCCCCCCCCCAGGAGTTGGGAATTTTATGGAAAAGTGGTATACTGAAGTTATCGCCTTCAATTCTCTCAGAGAGGGTCTCCTTAATACCGCGTTGAAGGCCGAGGAACAGTTTACTACGATAAAGTTCGTCATTATAGTGGTCTGTCTGAGTAGCTCTCCCATGGTGAGGGCTAACACAATTGTGCCCAGGGGTTGTATCGAGTCTCCTATAAACCCATACAGGGAGGTGTTACAGGGCTTTAGGTTCTTGATACCCAGTCCCATCTTCTCTAAGGCTGGGCAATATAAGATGTCTACGGAGCTTCCATTGTCCACCAGGACCCGATGTACCCTCATGTTTGCAAGTTGAACAGTCAACGCCAATGTAGAGTCCCATAATGTTTACTTAGCTTGCTAGATAGTTAGTAGTAGTTTGTAGTATTTTAGATTTCATGGATTTTTGGTTCAAACCGGGACTTAGTAGGACACTCGTACCAATAGTTATGGATTTTATAAGTTTAACCGATAATTTAGAAATATTAATTATAACATAAGGTTTGATTAATATTTTTTGTCATAGAAATATTTTAATTATAACATAAGGTTTAGATAGAACCATTAAGAGTATGACACTTGTCATAATCATATTTATTTATAGTTTAAATATAAGAAAGTTCTAGAAACTCTAGAATCTTCCAAAACCATTAAGAACATGACACTTGTCACAAGTCTCTAGAAGCATTTTAAAGCATTTTATATATTTGAGGATTTAAGCATTTTAAATGGATAATTCAATAATAGAAGTCTCTAGAAGCTCTAGACCCTTCCAGAACTTGCTGGAATCACGTATTACTCAGTCAAACCTGATTAATCAACTCTAATTATCCTAAATTCATGCAAAAACGCGTTTAAATTATCTACGTATGCCGACATATCGCAGCCTTAGAAGCGATATATCGCAGCACAAGAGATAAGGAAAATACGTTGACTTCGCACGAACGAAACCACGAGCACTCGGGATATAGGGTCAGGCGATATATCGCCAAGGGTGGGCGATATATCGGCCCTAGGAGTGGTTTTTCGAACTCCAAGAAATCCGAGCTTGATTCATCCCTTAACCTCTTGCCTTGCCTCTAAACGTTTTTGACCGAGTCTTAAGCATCTGTTGACCGAATATTCAAGTATTTTTCATTTAATATTCATTATTTTATTCAAGCCAAAAATGAGATATTTTTATTCCTTGAACTCTATAAATAGGAACTAGTACCCAGCCATTTCTCTCATTCTTCAAGCTATGTTCAAAGCCTTCAAGCTGCTAGGATTTCTATAGAGTGATACACTTGGGTTTTGGGGATAAAAGCTTTATCATCTTAAGCTTTATAAATACTTGGGTAGTGAGATAAAGTGTGTTTTCGATATTCAAGTGTAGATCGGTTCTAGTTCATCCAAGGTAATATTATTCATAAGTTCTATTCTTTATGATTCATTATTTTTCCTTAAGTTTCTTTCAGATCTTAACTTCTGTTTATGGTTTTGTGGTTAGGTGTTTAAGTTCTTTGATTTAAGGTTCTTCTCGGTAAGTTTCTTCTTTGATGGTTTAGTTTCCTTTTCATCTTTTTTCTTTAGAAACTCACCATTCTTACTTTTGGTTTTAGGAGTGTTCTAATCCCGCTCTTGTTCTCAAATATCCTGGCTTTGGTAAGGAAAATATGATAGATTTTATATGTTTATATGATATGTTATGCTTATGTTAAGTTATGTTACGTTTATGTTATGTATAGTATGTTTATAGTCCTTGGGCACATGACTTGTCTAGCTAGCAAGCCCCAATAATTTATGGGCATATGACTTGCTTGGCTAGCAAGCCCCACAAATCTATGGGCATATGACTTGCTTAGTTAACAAGCCCCAAGAAGTATGATGGCCATTGTAGTCTTATATGATATATGTTTTATAGTATATGTTTATGATATAGTCTTATGTTATATGTTGTTAGTAGATTTTCCTTGCTGGGCATTAGGCTTACTCCTTTATGTTTTTTAGTGTGATGCAGGAAACTAGATACGAAGGCGGAATGATTCTTGGTGGCTTGACTTGTGTGTTGAGGATGAATGGAATGAATGGGCTGCGAGTCGATCGAGGTTGACGTTTATTTCAGTTTTTGAATAATGTTTTCTTTTGTAATTCCGCATTTAGTTTTGAACAAATAATTAAAGTTATGTTTTATGTTTTATTAAACAATGGGTACACATACCACATTTTATAATTTATATTGCAAGTTGTACAACATTTTGGAGTTTTAATAAAGTTATGATTATTTCTTATGTATGTTTTTCTTCAAAGTAGTATTAGTTTTAATGATCCAAGGTCTAAGAAATAGTTGGGTCCTTACAGTTGGTATCAGAGAAACGGTTCATTTACATGAAGTTCTCCTTGATACACACGCTCAAGCTCCGAATCTAACCGCCAATGTAAGTGTTTATGTTTTAGTTATTATGTTTATGTGTTTAGCTAACGTTTTAGCCTTATGTTTTCAGTTAAGAATGGATGGAGCCTTGACCTATGAGGATATCCGAGCCATTAAGGCCTTGAAAAGAATTAGAGAACCAAGAAATACAGTAGGAGTTCTAGAAAAAATCACTCGGAGATTACTGTTATTCCACAGTGAGATACGTCACCTCCAAGCAACTAAACAAATCATGATGAGAGCAACAGAGCAATATGTTTTAGTGATTAGACTTATTAAAGATTTTCCTATTGTAATTGCAACTTTAGAAGAAATATGGGAGACTATAGATGATGAAGATGAATTACCAGTAGCTATGATATATTATTTTCGCATACTTAGGTTTACCTCTAAGATGGAATTCCAATTCACAAAAGAGGAAAAAAAAATAGAATCTTTACGAATCTTCCTAGAGGAAATTTTGAGGCTCACGAAAATGATAATTATGAGGAGATAGATGATGATATGTTAGATGAAGGATCAAATGTAGAAGATCCTGATTTTTAGAATAGATTAGTTTCTTTATTATTTTATTTATTATATTTTCTTTAATGATTGTATTTAGTGAAAACCTTTTTTCCAAATAAATATCATTGTTATTTTTGAATGACATGTATGAGTTTGATTTTTTTTTTTACAATCATAATAAATAATGACCAAGTTCGGTGAGGGTGGATACAAATCAATGGACCAGGTTCCATATTGAGAGTTTAGGGGGTCATAGTAGTGGGAATGATTTTACTGATCCCAGCCCTCCGTCAATATGGTTAACTTTGGAACAATGACGAGTTTCGAGCTTAAGTATTTAGTCATATAGGGTGGTTAGAAACAGACTTAGAAAATAATAAAGATGGCTTGTATTTCTAAGTATAGAAACACACCCTAATTATAAAGAAGGCTTATATAACTTTTTCATAAGAAATCATAATTAATAGGTCTGAGTACTGAGTTATGTTTGCTTAGATTAAGTTTTTGCCTTAGAGCCAATTAGGGTAAGTTCTAACATGTTTTTCTCGACTATTAGAACTCCGCTGAAGATGCTGCTCAGAATGTCTACTTGCACCAATGCCAATGCCTCCAACGTCGCTCCTGAGAGCAATGAAGCCCCTCCAGTTCGCAGAAGGGGAGCGCATGCTACCACTACTGCTACTAACCGAAGTGCGTCGTCACCGTCGGTTGACAACACCGCAAAAATTGCCAGGCTACGATAACAAGTTGAGGAATTACTGCAGCAATAGCGACTACAGGCTCAAACTCAGACTCAACCTTCGCCTCAGCCGCAACCGCAGCAAATGGCTCCAGCACCCCATCAAGTAGGTCCTTATGGGGGATGGGCAATGGAAAACTATGCGCCATATCCAGCTCAGCACATGGAGCCAATCTACGAGCGGTTTCGTAAGCAACACGCTCCGAACTTTGAAGGGACAACAGACCCCTTCGAGGTCGAAGAATGGCTCAGAAATGTAGAGTCGATCCTAGCACACATGAATCTCGACAACGCGGACCGCATATCCTGCGTTTCGTCTCTGCTTAAGAAGGATGCTAGAATATGGTGGGACTTAGTTCAGCAGACTCACGATGTCTCCACCATGACTTGGACTAGATTTGTGGAGCTGTTCCACAAAAAGTACTACAACTCAGCTATCATCGCTACAAAAGTCGAGGAGTTCGCTGGTTTGAAGCAAGGGAACTTCTCAGTAGCAGAGTATGCTCGGTAGTTCGACCGACTAGCCAAATTTGCACCAGAGATAGTTCCAACTGACTTTCTGAGGGTTACCAAGTTCGTCAGAGGACTTAGGGGTTAAGCTGGCAAACCCGGGAAATACAACTTATGCCGATGTTCTAGAAATGGCTATAGAAGTAGAAAGGCTTCAGTCGAATGTTAGTAAATAGGAGGTCAGTAAGCCTGAGCCTAAACAACAAAGCCAGCCTTAGAATGGTCGAAACAACAACCATCAGTCTAGCAACAATAATGGTCAGAAGAGACGACATCTTGACAATAAGCAGTCCAATAACAATAAAAGGGCACGGATGAACAATGGAGGTAATAAACCGGGTTATGTAGAATACCTCCAATGTGCTAAGTTCCAAAAGAAACATCCTGGTGAGTGCCGTGCAAATACCGAGGGATGCTACAATTGTGGTCAGGAAGGACACCGGAAGAGAGAATGCCCCCAGCTCAAGACAGAGGAAAAAAGGGACAACAAGATGATTCCTGCCAAGGTCTTTGCCTTAACCCAAGGAGAAGTTGACGCTAGCAATAAAGTGGTCACAAGTCAGATTCCTATCCTCAATAATGTATGTTCTGTATTATTTGATTCGGGAGCCACTCACTCATATATCTCGTTAGGAATGATAGAAAAATTAGACAAACCTTGTGAATGATTTAGAACTAGGTTTGTAACAGAATTGCCTTCGGGTGAAATAGTCCTATCATCACAGATAGTATGAGGCGTATCGATCAAAATCGAGGACGTAGAACTAGAAGGAGACCTGATAGAACTGGAGATCAAAGACTTCGACGTGATACTGGGAATGGATTGGTTAGCAAGGCATGGCGCAACCATCGACTGCAGACGTAAGCAAGTAATGTTCGAGACTCCTGACAGTTAGAGACTATGCTTTATGGGAAAGGTTTCAGGGCTATGCACACCACTTATTTCATCTCTCAAAGCTCAGAGGATGATAGAAAAAGGATGTCACACATTTTTAGCTAGCGTCACAGATGTGGTAAAGGAAACACCACTAAAGGTTGGAGACGTCCACATTGTAAAGGAATTTCTAGAAGTATTTCCTGACGACTTACCAAGATTGCCACCGACTCAGGAAATTGACTGCACAATCGAACTAGTACCGGGCACCGAGCCTATCTCCAAGGCACCATACCGGATGGCACCTACCGAACTCAAGGAGTTAAAAACGAAACTACAAGAACTCTTAGACTTGGGATTCATTAGACCGAGCCATTCACCATGGGGAGCACCGGTTCTATTTGTGAAGAAGAAGGACGGAAATATGCGGATGTGCATAGATTACCACGAGCTGAATAACGTAACGATTAAGAATAAGTACACGCTACCCCGGATTGAGGACTTGTTTGAGGAGAAACCGTCCTTCGAGGAGCAACTTCGAGGAGCAACCGTGTTTTCAAAGATCGATCTACGATCCGGGTATCTTCAGCTCAAGGTACTGGAAGAGGATGTTCCTAAGACAGCTTTTAGAACTCGTTATGAGCATTACAAGTTTCTAGTTATGTCTTTCGGTCTTACCAACACTCCAGCCGCATTCATGGATTTAATGAATAGGGTCTTCAAGGATTACTTGGACAAATTCATCGTAGTGTTCATCGACGATATTTTGGTTTACTCAAAGGACGAAGACGAGCACGAGGAACATTTAAGATTGATCTTGTTGCGACTAAAAGAGCATCAACTTTACGCCAAGTTCAAGAAGTGCGAATTTTGGCTTTCACAAGTAGCATTCCTCGGCCACATAGTATCCAAGGAAGGAGTTGATGTAGATCCAACTAAAGTAGAGGTTGTGAAGGATTGGCCAAGACCAAAGAATGCGTTCGAGGTAAGAAGTTTTCTGGGACTAGCAGGCTATTATCGGAGGTTTGTAGAGGGTTTTTCTAAGATAGTCACTCCACTTACCAACCTAAACAAGGAACAGCAGAGGTTCAACTGGACTGATAAGTGTGGAGAGAGCTTCTAGTTGCTTAAGGATAAGTTGTGCTCAGCACCAATACTTTGTGTGTCGACACCCAACAACAAGTTTGTAGTCTACTGCGATGCGTCGAAGCAAGGGTTGGGTTGTGTGCTGATGAAAATGACAAGGTGATAGCCTATGCCTCAAGGCAACTGAAGGAGTACAAGCAACGCTATCCAACACACGATATGGAGTTGGCAGCGGTGGTCTTTGTGTTGAAAATCTGGCGTCATTATCTTTATGGAGAACGATGTGAGATTTATACAGATCACAAAAGCTTAAAGTATTTCTTCACGCAAAAGGAGCTCAACATGAGACAGCGCAGGTGGTTAGAATTAGTAAAGAATTATGACTGCGAAATCCTATACCACCCAGGAAAGGCAAACGTAGTTGCTAATGCGCTAAGTAGGAAGAGTTATGGAAGTTTAGCGGCATTAGCTGGATTAGAAAAGCCGCTACAGCAGGAGCTGATTAGTGACGGAATAGAAGTAGTCATCGGTAAGCTGGCTAGCTTGTCCATTCAATCAAGTCTGTTAAAAAAAATACGGATTGGGCAAGAGCAGGATGACACATTAGTAGTACATATGGATGCAGTAAGAGAAGGCAAGGCCACCGATTTCTCAATATCAGGACAGGGGCTATTGAGATATAAGGATCGGGTATGCGTGTCGAATGATCAAGGGATTAAGATGAAGATTTTAGAAGAAGCGCGCAATACCCCATACTCAGTTCACCCAGGGTCGACCAAGATGACTCACGACATTAAAGCAATGTATTGGTGGCCAGGAATGAAGAAAGATATAGCGAAATATGTGTCTAAATGTTTAGTATGCCAGCAAGTGAAAGCAGAACATCAGCGGCCTGCAGGCTTATTGCAACCACTTAGCATCCATAATGGAAATGGGACGATATAGCCATGGATTTCGTGACGGGTTTGCCACGAACGAATAAGCAGCACGACTTGGCTTGGGTAGTAATAGATAGATTAACCAAGTCAGATCATTTCCTACCTATCAAGACTTCATATACAACAGATCAATACGCAAACATTTATGTTCAAGAAATAGTAAGACTACATGGAATTCCTAAGACAATAGTATCTGATAAAGGATCGATGTTTACATCGAGATTTTGGGGAAGCTTGCAGCAAGTCATGGGTACCAAGTTAAGTCTTAGTACGGCATTTCATCCTCAGACAGACGGTCAGTCCGAGCGTACTATACAGATTTTGGAAGATATGTTGCGTGCTTGTGTACTTGATTTCGGAGGATCATGGAATAAGTATTTGCCGCTAATAGAATTTTCCTACAACAATAGCT
Source organism: Humulus lupulus (assembly GCF_963169125.1). Classification (NCBI taxonomy): domain Eukaryota; kingdom Viridiplantae; phylum Streptophyta; class Magnoliopsida; order Rosales; family Cannabaceae; genus Humulus; species Humulus lupulus. Next base: position 73,674,828 of record NC_084794.1, on the reverse strand, counting down.
ACCAGTCAACAATTGGGATGGCACCCTACGAGCTACTTTATGGAAGGAGGTGTCGATCATCTTTACATTGGGACGAGGCAGGAGAAAGGAAACTAACCCGAAGCTGTTAGAGAGGCTCAGGAAGCAGTAGCGTTGATTAGAAAGCGTATGCTCGCTGCTCAGAGCTGTCAGAAAAAGTTATGCGGATGCCAAGCGGCGTGATGTGGAATTCAAAGTGAGAGATCAAGTCTTCTTAAAGATATCTCCTATGAAAGGTGTGAAGCGGTTCAGGAAGAAAGGCAAGCTTAGTCCCAGGTTTATAGGTCCTTTTGAGATATAGGACAAAGTGGGAGTTGTTGCATATAGATTAGCCCTACCGCCAACTCTGGCAGATAGCCACAATGTGTTCCACATCTCAATTTTGCGTAGATATGTGTCATACCCATTTCACGTCCTCAAATATGATACGATAGCACTTCAGAAAGACTTGAGTTACGAGGAACGACCGGTTAGCATCCTAGATAGAGGAATGAAGGAATTATAGTCTAAGAGTATTCTGATAGTCAAAGTCCTATAGACTAATAGTTCTGAACGGGAGGCAACGCGGGAGTTGGAGGAGGACATGCAAGCTCGGTATCCGGAATTGTTTGGTAAGTAAATTTCGGGGACGAAATTCTTTGTAGTAGGGGAGAATTGTAGAGTCCCAGAATGTTTACTTAGCTAGCTAGATAGTTAGTAGTATTTTAGATTTCGTGGATTTTGGTTCAAACCGGGACTTAGTAGGACACTCGTACCAATAGTTATGGATTTTAAAAGTTTAACCTATAGTTTAGAAATATTAATTATAACATAAGGTTTGATTAATATTTTTTTTCATAGAAATATTTTAATTATAACCTAAGGTTTAGATAGAACCATCAAGAGTATGACACTTGTCATAATCGTGTTTATTTATAGTTTAAATAAAAGAAAGTTCTAGAAACTCTATAATCTTCCAGAACCATTAAGAACATGACACTTGTCACAATCTTGTTTATTTGAGGATTTAAGCATTTTAAATGGATAATTCAATAATAGAAGCTCTAGACCCTTCCAGAACTTGCTGGAATCACATATTACTCAGTTAAACCTTATTAATCAACTCTAATTATCCTAAATTCGTGCAAAAACGTGTTTAAATTATCTACGTATGCCGACATATCACAACCTTAGAGGCGATATATCGCAGCACGGGAGATACGGAAAACACGTTGACTTTGCACGAACGAAAACACGAGCACTCGGGATATAGGGTCAGGCAATATATCGACCCTAAGAGTGGTTTTTCGAACTCCAAGAAATCTGAGCTTGATTCATCCCTTAACCTCTTGACTTGCCTCTGAACGTTTTTGACCGAGTCTTAAGCATCTGTTGACCGAATATTCAAGTATTTTTCATTTAATATTCATTATTTTATTCAAGCCAAAAAGGAGATATTTTCATTCCTTGAACTCTATAAATAAGACCTAGTACCCAGCCATTTCTCTCATTCTTCAAGTTGTGTTCAAAGCCTTCAAGCTGCTAGGATTTCTATAGAGTGATACACTTGGGTTTTGGGGATAAAAACTTTATCATCTTAAGCTTTATAAACACTTGGTTAGTGAGATAAAGTGTGTTTTTGATATTGAAGTGTAGATCGGTTCTAGTTCATCCAAGGTAATATTATTCATAAGTTCTCTTCTTTATGATTCATTAGTTTTCCTTAAGCTTCTTTCAGATCTTAACTTCTGTTTATGGTTTTGTGGTTAGGTGTTTAAGTTCTTTGATTTAAGGTTCTTCTCTGTAAGTTTCTTCTTTGATGATTTAGTTTCCTTTTCATCTCTTTTCTTTAGAAACTCACCATTCTTACTTTTTGTTTTAGGAGTGTTCTAATCCCGCTCTTGTTCTCAAATATCCCGGTTTTGGTAAGGAAAATATGATAGATTTTATATGTTTATATAATATGTTATGTTACGTTTACGTTTACGTTATGTATAGTCTGTTAATAGTCCTTGGGCACATGACTTGTCTAGCTAGCAAGCTCCAATAATTTATGGGCATATGACTTTCTTAGTTAACAAGCCCCAAGAAGTATGATGGCCATTGTAGTCTTATATGATATATGTTTTATAGTATATGTTTATGATATAGTCTTATGTATATGATTTATGTTATACGTTGTTCTAAGATTTTCCTTACTGGGCATTAGGCTCACTCCTTTATTTTTTTTAGTGTGATGCAGGAAACTAGATACGGAGGCAGAAGGATTCTTGGTGGCTTGACTTGTGTGTTGAGGATGAATGGAATGAATGGGCTGCGAGTCGATCGAGGATGACGTTTATTTTAGATTTTGAATTATGTTTTCTTTTGTAATTCCGCATTTAGTTTTGAACAAATAATTTAAAGTTATGTTTTATGTTTTATTAAACAATGGGTACCCATACCACATTTTATAATTTATATTGTAATTTGCACAACATTTTGGAGTTTTAATAAAGTTATGATTATTTCTTATGTATGTTTTTCTTCAAAGTAGTAACTATGTCTATTAGTTTTAATGGTCCAAGGTCTTAGAAATAGTTGGGTCCTTACAACCAAGGGGTCATCTTGATCGCCATCTTGAATTATCCCCTAGTTAGGCTTCCCACTTTAGCCGCCTCCATGTTGAACCTGTGGATGTAGCTCTTTAAGCTCTCTCCTTCACCTTGCTTTATATTAGCGAGGCTAGTTCCTAGTACGGTATAATCGCGTATGGCATGATGTTGTTGGTGAAACTCGTCGGAAAATTGTTGCCATGACCTAATAGAACCTGGTCGGAGTCTCTTGAACTATTTGTACGCAGATCCTTTTAACGTGACAGCGAAGCAGTGGCACCTGGCCCTGCTATTAATTTCTCTCAATTTCATCATGTCATTGAACGCGTCTAGATGGTATTTGGGGTCCGTATTTCCCTCATAGGGGGTCATATGAGGTTCTTTAAAGTTAGCCTGGGAGTCGTTCCAACTGGATTTCTCGCGTGAGGGGCGACTCGTAGTCGAACTCTTCATCGGTAATGTGCCCCCCAGACGCCGTGACGATCTTGCTCCGAAGGCTCCTCATCTCGGTGTCTAGCTCTTGTCGCCTCCTATTCAAGGAGTCCCTTAGCTCGGTAGGGTCGAGCTTTCTCTTTTCTCTACCCTTCAGAGGGGCCACGGGAGGTGTTGTCTTTACTTCAGACCTCCTTCTATTGAGTTTTTCTCTTAGGTCAGGTGGCGCCTCCCTAGAGGTGACTTCGGCGTCATTATGAGGGTTAGCGTTGTTCTTCTGCTCTAGCCTCTGGGGCAGCTTCGCCTTCCCAGGATGTTCACGCTGCTTTGTCCGAGGGGTATTACTAGTGGAGAGTCGAGTCCTCCCATCATCCACAGGGACCGTGGTTTCTCCACCCTCTGGGCCTTTTTCCTTTCGCCTAGGAAGGGGCACGCTTGATTTTCCTTGTAGCAGGCCGTTCAACACCTCTTGCATATTTTCTAAGGTGATTTCTAGCCTTTGGTTCTTCCGATGTAACTCGCATATCTCCTCTTCATAATATTGAGACCTAGAGCTCGAGCTTATAGAATGCACTCGGTGACTCTTGCCTGGCTTGTGCGTTGATGGACCCGGATCTTGCCGGCCGAAGTTCGACCCCCGTGGTGGCCTTGGGGGTGGAAGCTCTCCAACATCTCTCGCGGGAGCAGCCGCAGATCGCGGATGGTTCTCATCAGGCTGGACAGTTGGGGATGAAGCCTCCTTTTCATTCCCAGGAACCGTGGGCTCCTTTGGTGCATCCACATTTTTGGGTGGCGGAGGAATTTTCATTGAGGCTTTCAGCTGATCTACGTCGAGGTGGACCTCCACCTCTCGTGGCTCTCTCAGTCACTTAGAGCGTCTTGGCATCTTTTCCTGCCGAAATCAATGGAAGAACAGTGGCTTGGCACTTATCATTTCCACAGACGGCACCAAACTGTTAACGGTAGAAACTCGTCAACGAAATATGGATGGAAAACTCAAAGAATTAATCAAAACCTAATGAATGCAAAAGAACTTGTAGAAATATGGGGGAGGATTGCCAATGAACAATAGAAGAAAAACTTGTATATTACTCTTAGAATAGTCTGATATTACAAGAATTTTCCCACCCGTTAGATGGAGAGGAGAAGATCCATTTATAGTGGGGCTCTAATGGCCCCTGATACATTGTGACCCCAGGGGACAAGATTGTGCGTATGTACATTGTCAAGGTCGTGGCACAGGTCATTGTGGAGCAGAAGGTTGTGGTGTCGGCTTCAGTACATGGTCAGAGTCTGTGGGAGCGCCTCCACTTTAGTACTCGATTGTGCCTCCCTTACTTGCTTAGTATGAGGGTCAGAGATTGGCTGGTGAGGACCACAACAGGTACCTCACTCGTACGACCACTACTTGTCTGGCGTGTATATTAAGATCAAACATCCAAGGTCTTAAGGGTTGTACCCCGTACATGCTTTGTACATGTATGATCTCTGAGCTATACTTAGGATTTTACCTTTAGATATTGAAGTCTTTATGGGTCCTATTAGGAGGCACGGTCCCAAGGTGCATTGCGTGAGGCGCGTCCTGGATGATGCACGAGGAATTGGCATGAGGCGCCTGGTGCGAGGTGCATGGTGCGTCCTGACATGTGCATGGGTTGTTGGCACGAGACGGTGTCCTTGGACCGTTGCGCGAGGTTGTGTCCTTGGGTAGTTGCGCGAGGCGCGTCCTGATGCATGGGGCACCTTCTAGTCGCGCGAGACCTTCTGGGTGCGAGGCCTTCCCGACATGAGGTCCCTCCGAGGCACGGGGCATCCTCTGGGTGCGAGGCCCCTCTTGACACGAGGCGCGCGAGACCCTCCGAGGCGCGCCAGACCCTTTGGGCGCGAGGCCCTCTAAGGCGCGCGAGGCCTTCCAGGCGTGCGAGACCCTCCAAGCGCGCAAGACCCTTTGGGCGCGAGGCCAAGCGTGCAAGACCCTCTGAGGCGAACGATACCCTTCACGCGCGCGAGACCTTTTGGGCGCGAGGCCCTCTCAGTGCGAGGTCCCTCTGAGGCACGGGGAATCCTCCAGGTGCGAGGCCCCCTCCTGGCGTGAGACGAAGGCCTGTGGCCCAAGACCATGTCTAGCTTAGTTCTATCGCGGGCCTCTTAGCGCAAGGCGTAAGGTCGGGCTTCGTTGCTTCCATCTCAAGTCTATGATTTGAAGAGCACAAGGCGGAAGCCTCGTGCAAGTAGGATTTTTGGTATCCACATGTAGTAATAACATATCTTTATCTTTCTTCCCTCGATCTAAATCTAACTGGAGTAAGATATTTATGAACAATTCTAGAATTATTATACCCATTTTCATTGTCTTTTGGGCTGCCCTTACAATTTGCCTTAAACAAACAAAAATCCTATTGTCTAAATTTCAACTGCATGTTTTGAATTAGAAAATATTATATCGTAATAAACAGCAAAAGGTTCCTTCATTTAGCATATGTTTATATAATATACATATATCAATTTTGTTGTGAATGCAGAACTTGCTTAAAAATGAAATGTGACGTTTATAGCTTCAGAGTTGTAGCACTTAAAATTTTAATGGGTAGACATCCTCAAGAACTGCTTTCGTTGTTTTCATTGCCACAATCTTCATCATCGACTGCTCAAAACATACAGCTAGCATAGCACATAAACGACATGATCTTAAAATGACAGTATCCTCCATCTATATATGGCTTCCGACTGAGCGAAAAAGATGAAGATACGATCATACCACGATTGCTATTGTGGTGCTTATATTTGAATTAACGGAATTGTAAAACGTAGCAACAAATACTTGGGAATATAACGATAATTATCGAAATCAAGTGTTGAAATATTTCACCATAAGTATCAATTTTCATTTACGAAACTGGAAATTTCAACCCAAATACAAGGAAAGAAAAAACATACAAAGTTCGAAGCGAGAATCAGACCTAAACAGAAGGAAGATCCTACTATGGTTTAGAATTTAGAGGTGTTTCTGAACCTTCTTCTCAAGTTCATCCTTCTTCGCTCCGATAACCCTATCCACTTCCTTTCCTTTCTTCACCAACACGAACGTCGGCATCGCCTGCACACCAAATTCCTGCGCTACTTCCTGAGACAGAGGAAGAGAGTTAAATATTCAAAACCAAATATGTACAAATGGAAATTTGAAGATTGTAATTTGGGGAAAAAAACGTACGGACAACTCGTCGACATCGATCTTCACAAAGTCAGCGGTGGCGAACTTAGTAGACAAGGCATTGAAGATTGGCTCCATCATCTTGCAGGGACCGCACCAGGTCGCCGAGAAATCGATGACAATCTTCTCTCATCCAATTTGTAACCCCCAAAGGAAAAATTCAGAACCCTAATTTGAGACATAAAAAAGAATGGCGAAAACAGAGGAAGAATAAGAAGAAGGAGAAGAAATTGGTGAAAGTGATTACCAGCTTATTGGATTCTTTGGCTTCATTGAAATGGAGCTGCCATCTGGCCGTGGAATGAAATGCGATGACGGATGAGGGCTGATCCGAGGATGATGAATATTCGGCAGCGGCCGCCTCTCCTCCGAGTAAGCTAGAGAGAAACCCTCCCATTATCTCTTCTTCTTCTTCTTCAACCAAAGATTGTTGCAGAGTCTCTACGAGTCTTGGCTGATCAAAATCCGGTCCACTTCTACAGGGATGGCATGACCAGCAATAAGATATTGTATTTAAGAGTAAGGTGAACTAAAATTATAATTATGTATAAAATAATGTTTTGATCCATAATTTTATATCATTGTAGACACGACTTTTGGTTGACCCTTTGTTTTCAAAACGACTGCGTTGGCATTATTTGCTTTTGCATGCATTAGTATTTGGTATTGCTTTGCTATTCTCTTCTTTTTTTTAATAGAGAATCAAATTCCACAGTGAAAGGGAATAAGAGTATTATTTGCTACTTACTAGATAAGAGTCTTATACTAATAAACACATCTCATCTCCTAAAATACTAAAATAGATGCATTTATTATGTCACATTTTTATCTAATACACTGTTGTTAAACTGGAATTTATTGTGCTTCTTTAGAGTCAAAAGCAAAAGTATTTCTTAATAAGAAGCATTTCTTTTTGTAAATATTTATATTTATTCGGAGCCACTCACGCTCTACCTATATATATCCAACTAGTATGAAGTTTAAGAAAACTGGGCAAAAGTTATTAGAGTTGAAATAGGCACTGTAAATCCAGTGTGCTGTGCTGATAGAGTTTGTTCTAATGTGATAAAAGATTTAAAGTTTTGGTGTCAAAATTGAAAGAAATTCTACTTTGTCGGGATAAATGGTGATGAGAGTGACCACTATTTTGCTACCTGCAAAAATTGAATTGCATATTTAGTTGATTATTTCTATATAGAATAGATAAATGATGATTCCACCTTATTAACAATTGCCCCATAAGTGCTTTTTGTCGAAAAATATATGATAGACAAATTTGAAGAAGGAAAAAAAACTATTGCAAAATTTGGACCATCACTTAAAAAATTGAAAATTTGTGCAACACTTGCAACTTGTTTCTTTGTAACGAAAGAAGATGGTTGAAAAACAATATCAATGGCTAATCTACAAACAAAGATGGATCATTTCACAGTTTACTACAAGGGAACTGGAACACCTTGTTTCTTGTTCACAATAGCCATGGCTAAATAGCAATTCCCTTGGAGCTAGGGGTGTTTATTAGTCGGTTTGGTCGGATTATAATATATTTTAATCAACCAAATGTAAAAATCGGATTGCAGAAATCTAAACATATCTTGTCCAATTAAGAAAAAAAAAATTTAACTCGTCCAATATTTTAGACAGTTTGGTTAGGTTAACTCGCTCAAACTAATCATAAGTTTTTTTTTTTTTTAAAAATATTCAAATAATTAGATTCAACAAACTAAGAGTATAGTATATATCTTCCAAACTTAGACATATTATTCTAAATTGAAATTTTAAAACATTATTCTAAATTCATTGTTAAAAATTTTAAAACAATATTTAATATTACATATAATATATATGTAATAATATACATAATATATGTATGTACAAATGGAAAAAAAAACTATTAATTAGTTTATTCGGGTTATTTGGGCGGGTTGGTATAATTTTCAAACCACCCAATATAATAATTTGGCGGTTTGAATTTTTGTCGGGTTATTCGGGTTGCATTTTTGGTCGGGTTTTTCGGTTTGCTTTAGGAGGTTTATTTAAGTTGGACAGTTTGCAAAAACTTTTACACAGCTTACATGGAGCCTCTTCATCCAAACCCACCCAAAAGGGAGTTTCACCTTCCCCCACCATAGAGACTCTACTTGCTCATCTATGCAGTTCCGCAACAAAGCATGCACTCACAAAAAATTCCCGAGAGAACTGAGGAACTGAGACGAAGTAATAGGGCCATGAACAACCACGTCTCTTGCTAAAGATCATGGCACAACATGGTCATGTCTTCATTCTTTTCTTTTAGTTGTTCCATTCAAATGTGAAATGAAGGAAACCCACTTATAGCAAAATGATCAACATATGCACAAAGATTTGTTGAGCCTGGTTTATCAAGAATGTTGACAATTTTATGTTTAGGAACCATCGATGAAAGTTGTCTTATTCTTGGCTCACGACACTCATTTCCATGACTAATAATTGGGGCCAGTAAGTAGAGAAAATACAACAACTTGACCAGGATGATTAGCGGTGCTCAAGAAATATAGAGACTGGAAGTGTCTTCGTGAGCCGAGTGTTCTTAGCGTGTATAAATATATATACTTTTTTTTATCTCAGTCTTCATTCCTCTATTGTAGAAGCTTCCAACAACATTAATGGCTTGGAATATAGAATTTGGACACGATTCTCATCTTGTGCAAACTTTGAATCGTTTCACAAGTTCTAATTTCATTTTCTTACTTTTTGTGTTCAACAATTTGTGTAAAACTCATAGTATATGTATTTTCTGTTTTGAGTTGATTTTTCCATTCAGAATGTTCTTCTTTCCATTTCACAACAATCAAATTCTCTATTTTTGTAATTTTGTGTCTTTTTCTTCATCACCGTGGAAGGAAGTTCTTCAATTTTTACTCTAAAATTCATGACTCAAGATTTATGAGACTTGATCAATAGATTTGATGGTTCTAACTTTGTTCTTTGGCAAACAAAATTAGGTTTCTTCTCAACACCCTCAACATCTCCTACTCCTATATCCTATACCTTTTAACAAGTATAAACTGGAGTAGTTCAGGTGTGGTATGTACTTGGCTGGATCCAGTCTACCATAGACCAAGTCCAATTTATACTCGACTAAACCTAGTCTATGTAACTAGATCCAGTCTAGCAATATTCATTACACACGATTGGTGCTCGAATGAAACTAGTCAAGTCCTTTTACAAATTATATATGGACTTGGTTTAGGTGATGTCTATACTCAACTGAATGTAGTGTAGCAATATTCATTACACTTGATTAGTGTTCCAAATATGCAACCAGTAGAGGCTTTTTACAATTATAGACTAGAACCATTCTAGCAATATTTATTACACTTGACTAATACTCGAATGAATCGAGTCGAGGCCTTTTGCAATATTAAAACGGATCCAATCAATTTTTCACATGGGTGTAAAATATCGGGAAATTTACACTCACATACATCATATTAAACTTAATTACCCATTTTTTATTCAAATTTTATTATACTGATTTACTAATATTAAATTACATAAATAACAAACATTCAAAATTTATTATAAATAATATTGTCTTTCTTTATTTGCTTTGGTTTTTATTTCTGGAAGTGAATATTGGAAGTGAGAATGTTAAATCCCTTGGTAAGTTAGGAGAGTTATTTTGGATAATTGTATGTACCAACTTAGTATATAGCTAAATGAGACTTATTGAAATTTTGTTTTTAGTAATTACCAAATTAATTAAATCATGTGAATTAATTAAGGTGCAGAATGGTAATTAAATGTTGAAGCAGATTTCAATTCTGTCAGGACAGAATCCAACCTTGTCACGACAGAAACTGAACACAATATAAAGACAGTGCAAAAACAATAAAGAACACAACAAATTTTTACAAGGTTCAGAAACTCTTTTGGATAACCTACTCCTTGGGGCCACGCCCAAAGAATAAAATCAATTAATAAAGAATCACAAGTACAAAATATTGACTTAAAAAAAACAAGAGTCCCTATTGAGATTTGCCGCAACTTTGTTGTACTTCTCTTAACTAATCTGATCTTGATTGAAACACTCAACCACTTGAACTCCCTTCAATGGTCAGCGAGTGCTTGCATCCTCCTGACACAAGGCTTTTAAAAAATCCTCTCCCGAAGACTATAAAAGTTGTGTTCAAATTACAATGTGTATTCACTCATAAACGTGGTATAAACTTACCACAAAAACTAAACACTCATTTTTTTTCACAAGATCAAGTGAATACTATGATCTTGAATACAAATAAGGAACTCTCACAAATATTACAAAACACTCACAAATTATGCATCTAAGAGTTCACTTTTTCTCAATGCCTTAGAAGCCTATTTATAGAGTCTATTTCGTGCTTAGAAAGGATGAGAAAGAATCTCCTAATAAAAGCAAGAATATTTGAAGATAATCTTGATTAATGAAGAATTGCCTTTTTTAGAAGATGTTGATCTGACAGATACAATCTTGGTGGGGACAGCTAATACCTGTGTTGGATCAAAATTCTCAAGATAGAAATAATGATTAATTATATCAAAGATTCAGTTTCCAGAATTTTAATATCTTAAGCTACACGAAAATTTAAAGTCAAATATTCTAGAAACAATTTTGAGTAAGTACAGAATATATACTTTAAATTAACAAAATCATATTCTCTTTATAATCATATTGTGATACGATCAAGCTAAATAAGGAATCTAAATATTCCGAAAATCAAAAGAATGCGAAAGTGATATTTCGAAAATCACAAGAAATGGAAAGTGATATTCCAAAAAACACAAGAAAGGGAAAGTAAAAATGATCTTTTAATTAAAAAGATATTTCTATAAAATATGCCAATTTTAGGATTTACAATCTCCCTCTTTGGAAATTTTATAGACAAAGCATGTCTATTTTTTAAAAGATCCCTGCATAACACAAGTGAGTGCTTAAAATCACAAGAGTCACAAAATGACTCCCCTTGCCCAAAATAACCAAAGCACATGACAAAAACAATAAACAATCTGTAGGTCAAACAACATAATCAAAGCACCAAAAATATAGTTACTCTCTCCCCCTCGTTGTTTAAGAAAATGCCAAAGAACAAACAAAATGAAACCAAAAACAAAGACACTTTTAGTGTTCTTTTACATTTATCAAAAGCAAATAAAAATAGATCGACAGGAACAGTAACCATCATGGAGCAGGAGTGGCAGATGCATTGATGATTGCCAGCGAAGCAAGAATTTGGCGCTGAGTATCCTCCATGTTAGTGAACCGCTCACAGAGACTTGCAATTCCTGTCTGGACAGAAGTGAGAGTAGTCAGGATAGCAGGGGTGTCAGGCTCGACATCGCCAGACCCAGAACCAACCAGATTAATGCCTTTGACCTATTCGAGCTGTTGACGGAGCATGGTCAGCTTTGACAGTGTAGGCAAGTCCAACCAAAGGAGAAGACAAAGTCTCGTGGGACTTCTTTAAAGGACGGTGAGAGTCCAAAAGCTTGTAAATGACTTGCGGAAACACCAAGTATTGACCCTTGCATTTGGCACCACTCAAGGGCATGATTTTATCAAAAATAATAGCAGTAAGATCGATAGTGACACTAGTTCCAATTTTGAACAATAGAAAGGCCATATCTTGAGTGATGGTCAAGGAATGAGTGGTAGGCATCCAATTGAACATTGCAAATGTGAAGAGTGCACCATAATAGTGAGTAAGATCTGAGACCCGTAGAGAGGCTCTTAGTTCCCACACCATAGCTTGACCAACCAATTCAGACAAGACTTGATCCTTTGCAAACTCAAGAGAATCATCAACCTCAACATAAATGAGATTGAGGGCCTTAGAAATTTCAGTAGGACTAAACTTATACCAATGACCCCTAACATACACCTTATGAAATATAAAGGAAGTGTGATCAAACAACTCATCATTCAAATTGGCATAAAATGCCTTAACTATCTGAGGCACAAACCCATCAAAGCCAGACAAAGATCGTAACCAACCTCTTTCCTCTAAAGTAAGTAAGACCCCAAAAACACGATGAGGAGCAAAAAGGAAATTACGTTCACTAATAAAGTGACAATGCTCATAAAATTGCATATTTTTCTCATTACCATTAAAACAGAATGTAAGAGAATGAGCTTTGAAAGAACCTGAAGTACAGACAAGGGCACCTTTTTGTTTAGTGAGTTTGGTAGACAATTCGGGAAATGCCAATGGTGTTGTGCCCTTTGGGTCAGATGCAACAGAAGTGGTTTCTGATGGGTCTTCTTCAGATTTAATCTCCTCTTCCAAATCTTCAAGAGGAACTTCAGGAATTGGCTCGGTCAAGGAAGGGTCCAACTCAGGCAGTGAGTCTTTCGTTTCGGGTGAAACATCCTCCGATGAGGTGAAAGGAGGTAAGTTGATTTTTGCCTTCAATTTGAATTTGGATAAAGGAGATGAATCAGAGATGGAGCTAGCACCTTTTGCTGGAGCCACATTGGCCTTCTTGGTTCTCTTTGAGCTAGCAGCTTTGGATTTGCGTTTTCCCTTTGCCTTGGGTGTCAACACATCAAGGGATAATGACGATTCAGAGTCATGTTCAGACGGCTCAGACACGGCTTTAATGGAGACTGATTGTGTACGACTTGTAGTCAAGACATGTTTAGATTTTACTAGACCTTCAGATGAGGCGAGTGGAACCGCCGAGGCTAGGTTTTGCTAAGCATCAAGGTTGGGAAAGGTAACTCCTTTACTCGTAGCCCCAATCAAAGTAGCTCATGCAGGACCTGAAAGAGCAAGAACCTTATTTCTTGTTGTGGTTTTGGGTCGACGGCCTGTAGGAGGTGAGCAGCAGGGATAGATGCTGGAACAGGCGGAGTGGCAGTGGGAACTGTCTCCTTTTGAGACTTCATAGATTTGGAGGCAGAACCATGACCTCGGGTCTTCATGGCTGCTAAGAGAGAAACAAATGAAACGCACAAAGAACAAAACCCTAACCACTTTGGTTACACATGAGAGAAAAAAACAAGAAAACACTTAGAATGAAACATCCAAAGGAAATCCGAATATATAGAGTATTTGGTGCACAAATGAGGCAAGTTTGAAAATGGGTAACGAAAAAATGGGTAACCGAATTTAATGTGATAAATGCCAAAATATCTCCTTTTTAAAAAAATAAATTCTTTCACACCTCAAAATGGGAAACTTTTTGCATGATTTTGAATATAATGAGATAAAACAAATAAGTTGCATTAATTAAATTTTCAAACTTGATTTTTTTTTTAAAAAAAAAATACACGGTCAAAAACAGATTTTATTTTATTTTGTTTAATTGCCATACCATATGTGTCCATGTAAATGTCAAGTCCTGTTCAAGAGAAACAAGATAACCATATTTTTCACAAATTAGATAAATGAGTTATAATTAAAATACTAAGTGACCATAATTCGAAAAAAAATATACCAATCAGAAAACATATTTTAATCAAATCATTATATGTATGAGTCTTACAACAATCTTAGTTTAGTCAACAGGCATATGTGTGTGCATGTGTAATCAATTTGGCATTTCTTTTTGGCCTTTTAAAGCTAGGGTCATTGCCCATATTTGGCAATTGTAGCCTTTTTCAAATTGTAACCATAATGGAGGCTATAACTCTTATACTGATGGTAGCCCTTTACACTGGTAGAGTATCCTCCAATATAATTGCTAATTACCTGGTATCAACTTACGCAATGTCGGCTTTCATACATCAGTATAGGTAGCTATTTTCCAAAATGGAGCCTTAAAAAGAAATTGGATTAAGGAATGTTCATACAAAAACAAACATAATGATTTGATCAAATATAAATCAGATGGTCTATAATTTTTCAAATATGGTTTTTTTTTATTCCTCACAAAGTATAAACTTATAACGTTCATTTTCTAAAATTAAAAAAAAATATATGCTCATCAATTTTCTTCCAAACAGGACAAGAGATTTACACAAACACATAAGCAAGGCAAGGTAATCAATTTATTGGAAATTTCAAATAAAACAAACCCCCAAGGATTTCTTGAGGGAATCAAATTTGACCGTGTCTAAAGCTTTAGTAAAAATATATGCAATTTATTTGTTAGTCTCAACATATTCTAAAATCAAGGTTTTGTTTTCAACAAGTTCCCTAATAAAATGATGAAGAATGTCAATATGTTTGGTGCGAGAGTGCTGAACAGGATTTTTGGAGATATTAATAGCACTTGTATTATCACAAAAAATGGTTTAAGTTTTAATATCAAACCCATAGTTTGCCAACATTTGTTTCATCCACAAAAGTTGAGTACAACAGCTTCTAGAAGCTATGCACTCAGCTTCGGCTGTTGGCAAGGAGATGGAGTTTTGTTTTTTACTATGCCAGGAGGCCAAATTGTTTCCTAAGTAAAAACAACCATCACTTGTACTTTTGCGGTCATCAGTGTTTCCTGCCCAATCTGCATCACTATAACACACAAAGTTATAATTTGTTTCTTTGGAGTACCAAATGCCTAAATCAAGAGTATTATTGATGCAAAGAATAATTCTTTTCACAATAGTCACATGAGACTCTATGGGGTTCCCTTGGAAACGTGAACACACTCCAACACTATAAGTGATGTCAGGTCGACTAGCAGTTAAGTATAGGAGACTCCCAATCATACTCCTGTAAAGAGTTGGATCAACTTTCTTCCCATTCTCATCTTTAGATAATTTGACAGTAGTACCCATGGGAGTTTGTAACAACCCAACTATTCTAGACCTTTGACCATTAATAACTATTATACTTAATCATAAGAAAATGTACATATGAAAACATCATAACTTTATTAGATAAAGAAAAATATTTGAATACATAAAAATGTGTTTAGGATATGGGATCCCATTGTTTTAAAAATAAAACATAACATGATCTAAATAAATCAATTACAAAACTAAGTGTGGAAAAATACAGAGAAAATATGATTTAAAGACTTAAAGACTTCATCCTCTAATCGAACGCTCAGTCCATCGATTCCATCCAGCCTCAATACACAACCCCCAAGCTGCCAAGAACCTTTTCGCCGCCATAGCTATTTTCCTGCACATATAAACATAAAGGAATGAGCCTAATGCCCAGCAAGGAAAATCTAACAACATAAATCATATTCATAAAATTCATATCATATGCTAAAAACATGTCATAACATATTCCATAAGCGTATCATAAACATATGTCATATATACTATAATGCTACAATGGCCATCACATTACTTGGGGCTTGTTAACTAATCAAGTCATATGCCCATTAGATTTGTGGGGCTTGCTAGCTAAGCAAGTCATATGCCCATAAATTTATTGGGGCTTGTTAGCTATACAAGTCATATGCACAAGTCTACCAACATACATACAATAACATTTCATAACACAACATATCATAAGATAACATATAACATATAAAATCCTATCCTATTTTCCTTACCAATATACCAGGATATGAGAACAGTATCGGGACTTTGGAGCACTCCTAAAAACCATAATAGAAAGGTGAGTATACTTAAAGAAAAGGGGTGAAATGAACGAACTATACCATCGAAAAGATACTTACCAAGAACAATCTTATGTTCAAGATCTTAGATTCCTAACCAAAATAAAGAATATGAGTTAGGATTTTGAGTAGAAAAACTATAAGAATAACACAGAAAGGAACTAGAAGAAGGAATAACTCGAATGCTTTTATAACAGAACTACACCTCGAGCCGAAATATACTATGAACCTTACTTCCCAAGTGTTTATTAAGTTTATAAGGATAAAGCTTATAACCCCAATCCAAGTGTTTATCACTCTAAAATAACCTAGCAGCTTGCAGACTCTGAACTTAGCTTGATGAATGAATAAATGGCTGGGTACTAGGTCCTATTTATAGAGTTCAAGAATGAAAAGATCTTCATTTAATTTGAATAAAATAATGGCTTTTTAATTGAAAAATATTTGAATAATCATTCAGCAGAGGCTGAAGACTCGGTTAGAAAGATGCTGGACTTATCAAGAGGTTAAAGAATAAATTAAGCTCGGTTTCAAAAACATTCAAAAATCATGCACATGAGTCGATATATCGCCCCTAGTAGGCGATATATCGCCTGGGCTAATATGCCTGAGGCTCGTCGAGGTGGTCGTGCGAAGTTACGTGTTTTTCGTATCCCTGTATGGCGATATATCACCCCCTAGTGCTGCGATATATCGGCATACGCTGAAATATTATACACGTAATTTCACTTTTCCAGCCTAATTTGAATTGAGTAAACAATCTTGACTAAGTCCTCTAACGATTTCAAAGCTGCTAGCAGACCCTAGGATATTCAAATATTACTCTTATTAAATTTATTCCTCAAAATACTTAATTTATTTATTAAACATACATATGACAAGTGTCATTTCCTTATTGGGTTTATCTAAACCTTATATTATAATAAATATCACCTTCATAATCAGTCATATTAATTAAACCTTAGGTTATAATTAATATTCTTAAAACTATAGGTTAAACTTATAAAATCTACAAGTGTTACCACGAGTGTCCAACTAAATCCCGGTCTGAACCAAAATCCACAGTCATAAAAATACTACAACTATTACTATTGCTACTATTATCTAACTAACTAAGTAAAGTTCTTGGACTCTACAGAGTTTTAGCAGGTTTAGATGCATCGAGTCCAAATCTCTTCACCAAATTTCTGGCATACTTGCTTTGTGAAATAAAAATTCCCTCGTCTGACTGCTTCACTTGGAGTCCTAAGAAAAAATTGAGTTCTCCCACCATGCTCATCTCAAACTCTTCCTGCATTTGTTTCACAAATTCCTGCACTAGAGAATCATTATTAGAACCAAACACTATATCATCAACATATATTTGTGCTATCATAATATTTGTATCAACATTTTTGATAAAAAGTGTTTTGTCTACTCCCCCTCTCTTGTACCCCTTTGAGACCAAAAAATGAGTTAGTCTCTCATACCAAGCCCGTGGGCATACAAAGCTTTTTGTAATTTAAAAACATGATTAGGACAATAAGGGTCCTCAAACCCTTTGGGTTGCTCCACATAAGCTTCTTCATTCAAAAATCCATTAAAAAAAGCAGATTTGACATCCATTTGGAATAGTTTAAAACCAAGAACACATGAAATAGCTAGCAATAATCTTGTGGATTCAAGTCTTACAACAGGGGAAAATGTCTCATCAAAATCAATTCTTTCAACTTGAGTGTACCCCTGTGCAGCTAGTCTAGCTTTATTTCTTATTATGGTCCCAAATTCATCAATTTTATTTTTAAATATCCACTTCGTACCTATAACATTAGTATGGCTCGGTCTAGGGACAAGGATCCATACCTCATTCCTTGTGAATTGATCTAGCTCTTATTGTATAGCATTGATCCATGATTCATCATTTAAGGCTTCCTTCACATTTTTTGGTTCCAATGTAGAAGTAAAACAAACAAATTGAACCAAGTTTACATACCTCTTTCGAGTGACCATACTATTTTCAAGATTTCCCAAAATGAGATCAGAAGGGTGATTCCTTTTTACTCTGGTTGATGGTTCTTTTTTAACGGAGTCAGAAGAAATAACTGGATTTTCCTTCTCTGTTTGTCCAGTTGTTGTCGCGACAGAATTAGTGTCTGATACATCATCAGTAGCTGTTGTCACCTCTGAAGGTTGTGCTGTCAAATCTGTCATTTCTTTATGATGTTGAACATCAATGAACCTGTTAATTTCCTCCTCATGGGAGTACTCAGAAATTTGTTTTAGATCATCAACAACCACATTAGCTGATTCCATAATAGTTTGGGTTCTCATGTTATACACACGATAGGCCCTACTATTGGTGGAATATCCAAGAAAAACTCACATATCACTTTTGGCATCAAATTTTCCCAGATTCTCACGATCTTTAAGAATATAACACAGACACCCAAATACATGAAAATAATTGACATTGGGTTTTCTACCTTTCCAGATCCCATACGGAGTTTTATTTGTACCTGGACGCAGAAAAACACGATTAATTGTGTAACAAGCGGTGTTAATTGCTTCAGCCCACAATTTCTTTGTGAGTTTTTTGCTATTTAGCATAACTCTGGCCATTTCCTGCAAAGTACGGTTTTTCCGTTCCACTACCCCATTTTGTTTGGGGTTTTGGGTGCAGAAAATTCATGCAAAATTCCAAAAGATTTACAATATTCATCATAAACAGAATTTTCAAACTCCTTACCATGATCACTTCGTATTCTTACAATTTTTCTAATGTTACAATTTTTTTCAACTCTTAGTCTTGTACAGAGAGTTTGAAAAGCTTCAAATGTGGCTGATTTTTCTCTTAAGAAATCTACCCAAGTAAATCTAGAAAAATCATCCACACATACAAAAATGTATCTCTTACCATTAATACTTTCAACCTGTATAGGACCCATGAGATCCATATGCAATAATTCCAACATATTTGAAGTATTAATATCAGATAAAGCTTTATGGGAAATTTTCAACTGTTTTCCCAATTAACATGATTCACACTTACCATGTGATTCTTTCCCTAGCTTGGGTATACCACGAATGAGACTTGCATTAGCAATCTTTTTCAAGTTTTTGAAATTTATATGTCCAAGTTTTTCAAGCCACAAACCAGTATTGTTAAAACTTGATGATGACACATGACATGTGAATTTTTGTGTGAGTGTGTAACAATTATCCAAAGAATGAGAACCTTTAAGAACAATGTCACCACTTTGATTTATAACATTACACTCATCATGTGAAAAATTAACAAGAAAACATTGGTCACAAATTTGGCTTATGCTAATTACGTTGGCTTTCAGCCCATCAACAAGAAGCACATTTTTCAGTTTTGGTAACCCTTCAATGTTTAGAGTACCTTTACCTAAAATATTTCCTATCATTCCATCCCCGAATGGTACTACTCCACAATTCAAGGATTTGAAGTTGGTGAGTATGTTGGCATTACTTGTCATATGTCTTGAACAACCGCTATCAAAGTACCATGAACTAGATGCATGTATTTTATGACAAGTAAAGGTAGCCAAACAAACAAAGTTATTTTTCTTGACCCATATTGTTTTTTATTTTGAATTTATTTTGGTCAAGAATTGATTCATGCTACCAAAGTGTTTAACATAATTCTTTTTAAACAAATTTAACAGTGAAAAACACTTAGGTCTTATGTGTCCTTTCATACCACACAAATGACAAAATGGTACAAATTGTCCAATCTTTTTCTTCGGAAATTTTTTATTTAGTTGTAGATCTGTTGGGACAGATGACAACTGTGTGATCTCAGAAGAGTGACTTGTTCCTGCAAAACGGTTAGTTGTCACAACAGACGAATAATTCATGGATTTTACAAAAACCGTTTTTCTTGAGGATTCAGATCCATTAGATCCTAATCCACTCTAATCAGCAACCTTTTTTCCTACAGAGAGAATATCATCCAAAACTTTAGATCTTAGATTAAGCTTTTTGACACCTTTTTGCATAAGATCAATTTCTTTACTCAAAGAATTAATTTCATCATTTTTGGAAGCAATAATCATCTTAAGTTCTTCAATTTTTTCAACAGATTTCTTATTATTGCTAGCCATTAATCAACTCTCACAGCAAACTTTCAGTCATTGATCATACATTATTTTATAAGACTATTTCAATGACTCCTTATCTAAGTCAGAATCATTAGAGTCAATGTCAGAATTTTCATTATTCTGAACAGAATTATTAAGGCATAACAAATCCTTGTAGTCAACAGAAGAAAAAACCATACCTTTGTGAACAGAAGTTAAGGCAACATTATTTTCTTCCTCATCACTCTGTTCAGAGTCTTGATCACTCCAAGTGGCTGCCATGACTTTCTTTTTCTATAAGGTTTTTGCACACTCAGATTGAATGTGTCCAAATCATTCACATTCCATGCACTAAATACCCTTTTTATTAGTTTCAAAGGGTTTAGAAAAATTACCTTTTGGGTTTTTGGATATGGCCTTTTTGTTTCCCAATTTCTTTGTGTACTTTTGAAATTTTTTTGTTAATAAAGCCATCTCATCATTCTCTTCATCCGAACTTTCCTTTTTTTCTCTGGAAGATTCCAAGGCAATAGATTTCTCCTTGATTTCTTCTGCTTTCCCTTTTTGTCTAATTTGTTGGTTTAGTTCAAAATTTCGGAGTGAACCCATCAATTCTTCTACTTTTATTTTGTCAAGATCTTTTGCTTCTTCAATTGCAGTTAGCTTAGTTTGAAACCTGTCAAGGAGAACTCTAACAATTTTTCAAACCAAAACATTCTCTTCAAGTTTCTCACCAAGAGCAAAATATTTGTTAGCTATATCTGACAATTTCTCATAAAATTCAGTGAGGGTTTCATTATCATTCTTTTTCAAATTTTGTTGTGACCATAACAAGCCTAGAACGCTTGACATCAGCAGTTCCTTCAAATTGAGTTTGAAGGATTTGCCAATGATCTTTGGACGAAACACATGAAAAAAATCAATTTAATGTAACCTTCACCAACACCATTAAAAATAGCATGTAATACTTTATTATTGTATCTGGACAGTTTATCTTCAGCATCAGTCCAATCAAGTTCAGATCTTACCTTAGTTACATCATTGTTTTCTGCTGGAGGAGTCCAACCACTCAAAACAACTCTCCAAGTCTTTTCATCTTGAGATTTGATGAGGGCTCTCATTCTAACTTTCCAATATGGATAGTTAGAATCATTGAGTAAAAGGGGGCGAGTTATGGAGCCTCCTTCTGTGAAAAAAGATATTGCAAGAACAAGAACAACAAACATAATAAACCAAGATCGCACTAAAAAATGAATGACCCACTCTGATACCAATTGAAATTCCGTTTTTAGTAATTACCAAATTAATTAAACCATGTGAATTAATTAAGGTGCGGAATAGTAATTAAATGTTGAAATAGATTTCAGTTCTGTCGGGACAGAATCCAACCTTGTCACGACAGAAACTGAACACAATATAAAGACAGTGCAAAAACAATAAAGAACACAACGAATTTTTATAAGGTTCAAAAACTCTTTCGGATAACTTAATCCTTGGGTCCACGCCCAGAGAATAAAACCAATTGATAAAGAATCACACGTACAAAATATTGACTTAAACAAAACAAGGCTCCCTCTTGAGATTTGCCACAACTTGGTTGTACTTCTCTTCCCTAATATGATCTTGATTGAAACGCTCAACCACTTGAACTCCCTTCAATGGTCAGCGAGTGCTTGCATCCTCCCGACGCAAGGCTTTGTAAAAATATCAATTGAAATTTTGTTTTTAGTAATTACCAAATTAATTAAACCATGTGAATTAATTAAGGTGCAGAATGGTAATTAAATGTTGAAATAGATTTCAGTTATGTCGGGACAGAATCCAACCTTGTCACGACAGAAACTGAACACAATATAAAGACAGTGCAAAAACAATAAAGAACACAGCGAATTTTTACAAGGTTCAGAAACTCTTTCGGATAACCTAATCCTTGGGTCCATGCCCAAAGAATAAAACCAATTAATAAAGAATCACACGTACAAAATATTGACTTAAACAAAACAAGACTCCCTCTTGAGATTTTCCGCAACTTTGTTGTACTTCTCTTCACTAATCTGATCTTGATTGAAACGCTCAACCACTTGAACTCCCTTCAATGGTCAGTGAGTGCTTGCATCCTCCGGACGCAAGGCTTTGTAAAATATCCTCTCTCAAAGACTATAAAAGTTGTGTTCAAATTACAATGTGTATTCACTCATGAACGTGGTATAAACTCACCACAAAAACTAAACACTCATTTTTTCACAAGATTACATGAATACTATGATCTTGAATACAAATAAGAAACTCTCACAAATATTACAAAACACTCACAAATTATGCATCTAAGAGTTCAATTTTTCTCAATGCCTTAGAAGCCTATTTATAGAGTCTATTTCATGCTCAGAAAGGCTAAGAAAGAATCTCCTAATAAAAGCAAGAATATTTGAAGATATTCTTAGTTGATGAAGAATTACCTTTTTTAAGAGATGCTGATCCGACGGATACGATCTTGGTGGGGACAACTAATACCTGTGTCGGATCAAAATTCTCAAGATAGAAATAATGATTAATTATATCAAAGATTCAGTTTCCAGAATTTTAATATCTTGAGCTGCACGAAAATTTAAAGTCAAATATTACAGAAACAATTTTGAGTAAGTACAGACTATATGCTTTAAATAAACAAAATCTTCTTCCCTTTATAATTATATTGTGATAAATTAAGCTAAATAAGGAATTTGAATATTTCAAAAATCACAAGAATGAGAAAGTGATATTCCAAAAATCACAAGAAAGGGAAAGTGATATTCCAAAAAACACAAGAAAGGGAAAGTAAAAATGATTTTTTAATTAAAAATATATTTCTATAAAATATGCCAATTTTAGGATTTACACATATATTTCATTTAAACGCAAGCACTTTCCAATTTGTAACGTCAGCTAACTTTTGGAGTTATTTTGAATACTTGTATGTATCAATTTAGTTGCTCGTTGCGATATCTTTTCCTTTGAAACAATTACAATTTCCAACAATTAGTAGTGTCTTGATCTATGAGTTATTTTTGGATAATTGTATGTATTACACGTAGCTAAATACATAGTGTCTAATTCTATGACTTTTTTTGGATGCTTAATTACATGTATCAAGTTAGTAGCTAATACTCTCTTTTTCCCTTTAACAACTTCCATTTCTACTACCCACTTTAAAAAAAACTAATTTGTTTATAGTGTGAATGAATAAACCTTTTTGTTTATTATTAATGTTTTGTTCAATTACTATCCGGTGATCTAACTATTTTTTTTTTTAAGTTTTACGTTTTGTGTTTTATTTTTGAGATTTTTTTTAGGTAGTTTTACAAATATACGAGCATTTAACTTTCTTTTATATTTTTAGGGTTTTTTTTTTCAAATGTAGTCCTTATTTTTTACACTTTGTAACACTTAGGTCCCGAAAGTTGATTTTGTATAAATTAGGTCTCCAATCTTTTCAAATTGTATCAATTAGGTCCCTAAATGCTATTTTTATTTTTTTATTTCAAAATACATAAATAAAATATAAAAAATGGTTAATCAATCTTAAAAAAATTGGACCACTTAATTTATGACAATATCAAACATGACATTGAAAAAATATATTTTTTCATAACATTTTAAAAAATATTTAATAATTTTACAAATTAAGTTAATTTTTCATTAAAAAAATTCTTACCTATATTTTTTATATTAATAACTGAACTATGAAATTATTAATATTTATCATGTATACATATTTATTTTCATTTTGTAATTTTTTTCTACAACTTATCACTAATCATATATATATATATAGAGAGAGAGTGTGTGTTAATTTTTATTATGTTTATGCACATATTATTATGATTTTATATACACTATTAAATTTAAAAAAAATGTATGAAATAAACAAGCATAAACATAATAAAAATTGATAATATCAAGATAACCGAGATAATATAATTATTAATATTAATTATAAAACAACAATGTAGGTGTTACACCCAAATTTCGAGAATAAATAAGTAGCCTCGAAATGTAGGCTCGTAAAGTGTAAACTTGGGATTAACAAGTATTATCACTATACTTATACAAATTGTCATGAAGTTCCATAGCTACGTTCTCAACGCTCAAGCATGAGTTGCAGACTCGAAGGGATCAGTCTCCTCTAAGAGATGAGTTCAACAGACTAATCAAGCAAGGAGGTAGTGACAATTGGAATGATGAGCTCGAGGCTATGGGTGATCTTGAAAGCGCATTGAGGCAGTGTTCAAGCTTGAAGACACATTAAATATGTAAACGGAGAAGTTGTTTGGAAATCCCTATTTCATTGGGATTAGTTAAAATTGTGTATTGAATCCCTACTTTTATGGAACTTTATTTAATTAATGCATTTCAATTGTATTATTATTCAAATATTCATTTGAATTTAAATTTGAATATATGTTGTAACTTTCCTAAACTTGTAGGAATATTTTTTTTAATCAGGTCTATAAATAGCATGGATCTGGTCATTTGGACTCACACACAATTTTGTATTGAGAAACGCTGAGTGAAAATTGCTTTTTCTTGAAGCTTTAACGTAGACCTTAATAAAGTTACTCGTGGAAGTAGGCAGATTTTAACTGCTGAAACACGTAAAAAAACTCTTTCTTTTCTTTTCTTTTCTTTCTATTTAATTGTTTAATTGCTCTACATAATTAAGCTGACGAAAAATGGCATCAACAGTTTGGTGCTTTCATTGAGAGCATTAAGCAATTCTTCTTACCATTTAGCATAAAACTTCTCGCTTAGCAACAATGGTTGCCCTGAATATTCCTTGGACTAGTGGACGACCACTTCCCCAAATCCATGATGAAAATATTCCACATACTAAGGAGCATCCTCGAAGGCCTGAAAAATAGCCAGTCGTGGACCAAGGTCCTGATGAGGAGAGTGTCTCATCATCTCCCACAGAACGGTTGGGCCAAAGTTCTAGACCTAATGAGCAGGATTATTATAATCCTGAAAGATATGTGCCAACGATCAAGCTAAAAAATCAGAGGTTACGTGAACAGTTAGCCGAGGCTACACGGCTAAATGAAGAGATTGAAAGACGAGTTGTTGAAGCCCAAGCACCACGGAGGACTCAGGGGCGACCTTGATGAAGTACGGCTGCCAAGATGGTCGAACATTGGACCTAGCAGTCTCAACTGAGGCCTCAGGAAAACACTGGAGAAAACCTGCCCAGGGTGTCATCACGAAACCCTACCAGACCCAACCCAACCAGAGACATTTTTGCAGACCTAGGGAATTACCGAGCTCCCCTGGAAACTCATAATGATAACCAAGAACTTGCTAGGAATAATAATAACCCTGAGCCTGGAAGGCCAAACAACAAAAGGCTGCTACCATCACCTATCAGGAATCCTCCATCGCCTATTAGGCATCCTTCTCTAGCTCAAGGTGTACCCCAACAAGCTCCCAGCAGAAACTGAGCTAGGGAGAGGACACCTCAGAGGCCTTCACAAAGTGGTAGAGGTGGAATCTGAGACAGGAGCCATCGAGCTCGACCCGAGCATAGGGGTGAACGTGAGGTCTCACTGAGAGCACATTAGGAACATAGATAGGCTAGACAACCCAAGCCATCTGGGAGTTATATGTCGAAGTCACGGACAACCGTAATTAGGGTGCATGTGAATAACCGACCTCACAATCAAGCCCCACAACAGCAACAACAACTAGAAAGAATTGTCAACTTCCTTGACAAAAGTCAGTATTACAACAGGTCGGTGAATATCTATAACATCAAGCCTAGATATTACGAGAACTATCCGAATGATTATCCTAATCTCCGAGACAACCTGAACCAGCCAAGAGCAGTTCAATTAGCCATACCCGGACCTGAGAGCACGCTTAAATGCCCCGAGGGAGCCTCTAGAACTAGTATATGGAAATCAGTACAACCCTATACTGCGATAAGGAGCTAGAGTTCCTGAGAACAACAACCAGCTTCTAGTAGCGCAAGCTCCTCCTCCAGTGGATTTAGTTCAGGAGAGAATCAACCAACTCGAGGAAGCATCCAAGCTCCTTCAAGAAAGAAAAAACAAAGAATAGGCTTACGATTCTGATGAGGAGCTCGAGCCTTTTGCTTCGCATATCTCGAACACACCATTCCCAAATGGTTTCAAGATACCTCACATGGCGCCATATGATGAGACTACCAACTAGGGTATCCACCTAAGTATATTCAATATTGTGATGCGAGCCAACAATGTTGGATATGAACTCAGATGCATGCTCTTCCCGAACAAACTCATTGGACCAACAAAGAGTTGGTTTGACAAGTTTTTAAGGCACTTGATCTCATCTTGGGACCAGTTGTCTAAGGAGTTGAAGAAGCAGTTCCAAGCTGCGAAGAGTATCAAACCCGAGGCCTCCACCTTAAAAATGTTAGAGAACAGCCAAGTGAATCGCTAAAGAGCTACTTGGAGAGGTTTAATATAGAGGCAAGCCAAGCTCACAATGTTGATGACAGTGGTCATCTTACTGTTAGAAAAAAAAATATTTTCCTCAATTGAAATGGTAAGAAAGTTACAACTCTAGACAAAATATTACAAATAAATAATAATTGATTACAAGGTGTTACAACTCTATGACTGAAAATACAAATAAACAATAGATGAAATAGAAGAAGAGAATAGAGAAATACAACTCTAAGCAAAATGATACAAATAAAGTGAAAGTGTTTGAACAAAAGAAAAAGGATTACAACTCTTAAACAAAAGTACAAGTAAATAGAATAAGAATAATATGAAGAAAAGCAATAGTAGAAAATAAGAACAAGAACAAAACAATAAACTCTCACTCACACAACCAAAGTGAAGAGTGTTGGGGATCACCAACTTGAACAAGGTTTGAAACCTTTGTCCAAAAGCTTATTTCCCCTAACTCAAGCACTAAGGGATCTCTCACAGATTTTGGAAATGCTTTCTGGAGTAATCAAGCCTCTAGGTGTTTCTAGCCAAGTGCTCTAGTGGATAGAAAATTGTATCTTTCAAGTGAGAAATAGGCTCCTATTTATAGAGTTTAGAGACACTCTTTGAATTTCAAATTCCACCAACCCCCAAGGCTGTTACCAATGATTAATTGGATGTTTATGGAATTAAAAATGAGTTTTGGAAGTTATTTGGGTTTTTAGAGCCGTTCAAAAAGATTGGAAAAAACGGAAAATATTTGGTCAGAAAATGCACCTATGGCTACGGCCAGGGACATCAGTGGACGCGGCCATTGCTCTCTGTCCCACAAGCCGCGGCCACCAACATCCTGTGGCCACGACCACTGACCATTTTTCAGCACATATTTTTGTGCTGTTTTTCCAAATGGTTCCAACACCCTCCCAATTGATTTTGTAATCCCCAAAACAAATTATTGGGGTTAAAATCATATCTCTAACAGTCATTTCATATGGTTTTAAGAAATTCATCTCAATATTGTGTAACAACAAACTTACACAATAAAGGGTAATATTTGGAAGTTACAAATTTGTAGCTAAATTTGTAACATGATCCCGAAAATATGATACACAAGTGCACGCAATCGATTAAAGTAATATAGATGATAAATATAGTATTGTTCCCACGAAGACTATTTTCCAAGTACTATTAATTGTTTTTTTAAATTTCTATTTGGCAACTAAGAATTTGACTTTTAAATTTAATTTTAAATATGAAAATACTTTAAACAAGAAAACAACTAAATAAAAGATTTAAATCACTATGAAAAAGACCTAGGGTGTTAATTTCATCAACTTTTCATTCTACTAATTGTATTAATCAATTCTAGATTTCTTTCTTTCTATTCTAATAGCAGGTTAACATAAATCGATTCCTATTCTTTTTCAAGATATAAGATCTCAACCTATATGCAGGTTTTCTACATCTCTGTGATAAACTTAAATATATAGAAGGCATTAAGCATCGATACCTAACTACTACACAAGTCATACATGTACTTTCGTCCAATATGCAACCTATGTTTATATAATGATAGCATATTCAATTCTCATCTTTCGAATTTTGAATCAAAATCATTAAAACAAGCAAATAGTGATAAAGTATTTACTAGCATTAAACACACATTATATAGATTAGAATAGAGAAGAAAAATCAAAAGAATATCATAATTCAATTAGATAGAAATCCAAGTGACTACATTAAACCCTAGATAAAAATTGTTTCGTTCATATCAAACATGACTAAATCAACAAAATAGTTCATAAACTTAAAGAAGAAATAAAAATATGAAACTACAGAATATTAAAACTAAGAACTAAAATTGGTCTCTAAAAAACCTAATTAAAAACTTACCTAATGACCTATTTAAACCATAAACACGGATTTATAGTAAAAAAATATAAAATATTGAGTTTCTCCTTGTGCGGGCTGCCACTTAGCATTGTCTGGGTCGCGGCCCGTGTCTAATCCTAGCCCTTTTCTTCTCATATAAAGGCTCCAGGCACCGCGACTCTGCTTAAGCAAGTCGTGGCCCGTGTCTGCTTTTTCTCCTGAGTTTAGCCTTTGTCTCCTCTTGAGTCGCGACTCAGCATGGGCAAGTTGCATCCCTAATTCTTTCCCGCAAAATATATGTCTCTGACTTCCCCTCAAGTCACGGCTCTAAGGTCCAAGTCGCGACTTAATTAACCTTTTCTCATAATTGTTCCTTCAGATCATCTCTTCATCAAAACCCGTCCTTGAAGCATCCCTAATATCATTTTTAGTCCAATAACCACCAAAAGCCTCGTTTTCCCACCATTTAGCTTCTTTTTGTTTTTTTTTTCTCATGATTCATCACACCAACCTACAACAAAGACAAACACAAGCGTAATCTTTCACAAAACACACAAAGGCACTCAAGATTACCACAAAAACACTTTCTAAAATGACCCTAAAATGAAGTTATCATAACACCAAATATGTTACATATTTGGATATTTCTCATATATCTAAATATTGTAACTCTCTATTATAAGTTACAATATGTGACACTCTTTGTAACATTTATTTAATCTAAAACAATATATTATAAAATAATATAACACTTATGGCAGTACGGGCTGGAGTGCTGCCAGGAAGTCCTCTTTGGGACGACATACAAAGGAAGCTTGTGAGAATAATAGTTGAGTTCACCACTCAGGCTCAGAGGTTTATCAATGTATAGGAGCAAGGTCAGCACTTAAATTGGATCATCTGCCCTCAATAACTACAACGACAAACATTAACTCAGACACTACCTTGGCTAAGCCCTCCATAGCACATCCCTCAGGAGACAATTCTTCTAAGAGAAAGAAGAATGAAGGGAAAAACCCCGAGCCTGACAGAGGTAAGAAAAAGAAAGGAAATAAACACTTCTCCATTTACACAGTATATATTGAGCTCACAGATACTTAGAAGAATATATTTTTCACGAATGAGAATCAGGTCCCCTTCATACGACTTGACGGAATGCAACATTAGCGAACCAAGAGGGTTTCAAACAAGTTCTGCAGATTCCACAGGGACGTGGGGCATACAACTAAGGAATGCTGACAACTAAAAGATGAGATCGAAGGGTGGATTTCGAGAGGCTACCTCGGACAATATGTCCGAAACCAAAACTAAGTCCAACATCTGCCTAATCAAAAGGCAGTTCTGGCTCAACCTTCCCAACAAGTCGTGGCTCCACCTGTGAGGGGGGATAATTGAACTCCCCCAATCGATGGAGAAGATGTAATAACCATCGTGGGGGGACCACACATTGCATGACCAGGTAGAAACACTCAAAAGAGATATGTCCAGGAGATCAAAATGGGAGATGGATCTCCCTATGTGCCTGAAACCGCGAGCTCTGAAACAACAGAGAATTGAATCCCAACCTATCACTTTCACTAAAGATGACGCGTCACACGTCTAATTTTCTCACAATGACCTTGTGGCGTCCCAAATTTGCTAATAAGGCTTCGGGCCTTGATTAGCATGCCAGTAGGGCAATACTTGATTTAATTATGTTAATATATGAATTTGGTGATTATGTTATTAGAGATGCATGTTTAAGTGAATTAAATATGAATGTGGGCCCCATTTGGCTATTAGGGGCATATTTGTAATATTAGCCCATTGAGGGCATAAATGTAATATTTGTGTATGTTGTGAGTGGTACCACGAGTGAGTGGTGATATATTTGTGATGCACGATCTGAGACAGTCCTAGGGAGCAATTTAGCTTGAAAGTCACAACGGGGTCGAATACCTGGCTCGAGAGGAGCCTAGGGGTATTTTGGGAACGTAATATGTGTTAGGGAATTATTGAGCAATGGGTAGTAATTTAGTAATTATTTGGACATGTCATGATTGAACGTGGATTTATAGGAACATTTGAGGAATTGTCGGGACTTGGCAATTGATGCAATTGCCCTTGATGATACTTGAGGACTTAGATAACTTAAGAGGCATTTTAGACTTTTACTAAGGGTGAATATACATTCAGATGGTTTGAGAAACCACCAGACTTAAGTGAAGGATAAACATAAACTTTCTCTCTCCTTCAGTTCTCTCTATTTCTTCCCTTGGTGTTTGAAGGCTTTGAGCAGTTGGAGAATTTTGGAGAACCTTGAGGATTTGGGTTGAAGCACTGCTGGATTGGAAGCTTAAGGACTTAGGAAAAATAGCTCAAGGTCGAGTACAATTCATATGTAAGATCTTAAACTTGATTTTCAAGTTGAATTATGTTAGAATTATGGGCTTGCATGAAAATGGGTTCTAAGTGTGATCTTGGATGTTTGCTGAGATTATGGAGTTGTTTGTGGACTTGATGTGTTGTCTAGGGTATGTGAATAAGGAATTCAAACTTAATTATTGGTTTGATTTATGTTTGAAGTATGGAATTGAGGTTTAAGCTCAAGGAAAATGCAGGAAATAGCTTGATTTTCTGGGTTTGGGGGCTAGAGTCGCGATCCTGTTCTTCAGGCGCTGCGGCCCGTGTGTGTCGAAGAGGCTGGAAAGCCCCTGTTAGCCTAGGTGTGCCGTGACTTAGCGTTTGGAGCGCCGCATCCCATGTCCCTCAGCAGAGAGACATTTCTCCTCTGACTTGAGTGTGTCGTGGCCCTTGAGGGACTGGGCCACGGCTCAAATGCAAAACATTGGTTGTTTGAAGGTTTTTAGCTCGAGAACTCAAATGTTAAGGATCAGGAAGGATTTACTACCCAGATTGGTAGAATCCAAGGTCCTGGAGGCTTGATTAATATTCCAAAGTTATTTATTGGATTAGAACTTTATGGATGGCTATTATGAATATATAGTGACTAGGTTTTCAACAAGGCTCGGGTTAGAGGACTGTACTCGGGATTGCAGTGCTCATATAGCTTGGGACATAGGTAAGAAAACTGCTGTACCCGTAAAGCAAGGTGAGGCACTATTGATTGAATTGTAGGGTGTAGCCCAACTGATTGTATTGCAGGGCATAGCCCTATTGTTTATGTTTAGTATGTGTTTAAATATATGTTGATATTATGATATGTGATGCATATTTGTGAATGAACGGCGAAGGCCGGGAATGGCGAAGGCTGGGAACGGCGAAGGCAAAGAACGACAGGAAGCCGAGTACGGCAAGGGGCCAGTTGAGCACGTGGAGTACAACCCGTTAGGGCAAGACCCTCCTAGGATGTTGGAGACATCCTCTCGGTGAAGACCACAAACCCATGGCCTGGTAAAGCATCTAGGATGGCATGGCCGCTATGTGTTTAGCCCGTTGACTGTTTTGTTATATGCTGTTGAAAGATATGCATATGTTATTTGTTTTGTGTTGAGTTTTCTTGTTGGGCTTTGGCTCACGGGTGCTCTATGGTGCAGGTAAAGGCAAGGGAAAGGTCGACCAACCATGAGTACGAAGAGCATAGAGCGACAGGTACATGTTCGGCCTACCTGGTTGCCACGACAATGGTTATTTTGGGAAGATGTAATGTATTGGTATAGATTCATCACCTAAGTTGACCTTAAATGTATTTTGAGATGTAAAATATTTTCTAAACAGTATTTTAGGATCCCAAATGTTTAACTCTTTATGTTTTTAATAAATGACTACATTTTTTTATATTAAATGCCTTTAAATGACTTTCATCACTATTTGGCTACACTTTTAACCTAAAACCTCAATTAGCGAACTAATGTCATGTTTTAAACTCACTTAGTAATGGCTCTAAGGAAGTAGGGTGTTACAACTTGGTATCAGAGCGAGCCAAGGTTTATGGTTCCTAGAGATCGACCGAACATGTACGCTCGCTGCCAGTGACAAGCTCGACTCAGGGTTTGTTGCTAACTATTGAATTATATGTTTAATTTCTTGTTAAAGTGCCATGTTTGCCTGAGTATTTATATAGAGCATGATGAATGAGTTGACATATGCATGATGCTAGGGCATGGCCCCCTTGATTATTCTATGCTATCTGTGTTATGTGGATTTGCTGGTTGTGATTGGTTGGTGTGAATTAGGAGGTGGTTTTGGATGTTGTTATCATGCCTGATGAATGATGTTATTGATTGCAGGCATATTGTTGTAATGTCTTGGTGATCAATTAGACTCTGCGACAATAGGGCAGAGGATTACAACATGGGTCAAGACCCTCCACCTGCCCCACTAGATTGAAGCTAGACTTCACCGAATATAAGAAGAGCTTCGAAAGTTGAGGCAACAGGCCTCTCCTCAGGGCATTGGGTTGTAGGTTCCATAGGTTGCCGCACCAGTGCCAGCCCAGCCTGTTGTGGAAAATAGATGGGAACCTTTGTATGAGAGGTTCAGGAAGCAACATCCTCCCACCTTCGAGGGTGGACTAGACCCACTGCGGGCAAAGTAGTGAATGAACATGATTTCTTCCATCGTGGATTTCATGAGGGTGGAAGGGAAAGAGAGAGTAGCTTGTGCCAACTACATGTTGATAGAATATGCCTGCATCTGGTGGGATGTGGTATCAGAGAAGGAATGTTGTAGTTATGACCTCGGAAGAGTTTAGGAACATTTTTAATGAGAAGTACTACAGTGTCGCAGTTCGAGCTACAAAGGTTGATGAGTTTACCAACCTGAATCAAATCGAATGACCGTTACTGAGTATGCTTTGAAGTTTGACCGGTTAGCGAAGTTCGCGTAGGATCTGGTGCCGACTGACATGGCACGAAGAGATCGGTTTGTGCGGGGATTGAATGTTATGATAAACCGTGATGTCAGGATAACTTTGGATCTGGGGACTACCACTTATGCACAGGTAGTGGACAAGGCCCTTACAGCTGAGGGGACCGAGGATCAGATATGGAGAGAGGGTATTGCTAAGCGTGATGCTTGGAGGACGGTGCCTCCTTTCACTGGATCTAGTCGGGGTAGTGGCCCGAGTGAGCAGAAGAGAAAGGCCATGGGGTGCTTTCAGTGGCTGTTAGGGTGGGGGAGACAGCTGGAGGAGTTTCCCAGTGTGTCCTCGGCGAAGACGACGACATCAGGGAGATTTTAGGACCAAGGCCTACTTTACTTGTGGGAGTATCAATTATTTGAGGAAGGATTTCCCGCAAGCCAGGAAGGAAGAGCCGAAATAGAGCGACAGTCCCACTCCTACCAGAGTATTTACCTTGATCTAGACTGAGGATGAGGCTAGCCTCTCGGTCGTGACAGGTCAGATTTTTAGTGTTGGTTCTTCTTTTACTGGATTGATTGACTCAGAGGCTACTCATTCATTTGTTTATGCAGGAGTGATAGATTAGCTGTGTAGACCAAGTGATTTGTATGCTAGACTTTGTTGCCAATTGGGGAACTGGTAGTCTCTAGGAGATGGTTAGAGCATTGCCAGTAGAGATAGACAGTAGGGAGTTGTCTATTGATCTGATTGAGTTAGCAATGGATGACTTTGATATGATCCTGGGGATGGATTGGTTATCGAAGTACGGGGCGACGATTGACTGCAAACACAGGATGGTGACCTTAGAACCAGAAGGGAAGGTACCATTCGTGTTCGTGGGGACACTGAGTGGACCGCGAGTACCTAATGCAAGCTAGAGACCTAATGCAGGACCTAATTTTGGCACTGAAGGCTAGAGACCTAATGCAGGAGGGTTGCAAAGGATTTTGGCACTGAAGGCTAGAGACCTAATGCAGGAGGGTTGCATAAGATTCCTAGCAAACATTGTGGATACCTCTAGAGTTGTGTCGGTTTGGCCAAGTGAGATGTAGTGTCCTAGAATTTAACTTAGCTAGCTAGCTAGATAGTAGTAGTTGTTGTAGTAGTAGTAGTAGTAGTAGTAGTAGTAGTAGTAGTAGTAGTAGTAGTAGTAGTAGTAGTATAGTAATAACTTGTAGTATGTTAGTTTCTGTGGATTTTGGTTCAAGCCGGGACTTAGTTGGAGACTCATAGCAACACTTGTAGATTTTATAAGTTTAACCTATAGTTTAAGAATATTAATTATAACATAAGGTTTGATTAATATAGCTGATTAGAGAGATGTTATTTATTATAACCTAAGGTTTAGATAGAATTTATAAGAGCATGACACTTGTCATAATCATGTTTATTAAGGATTTTAGTATTTTGATGAAAAGTTTTAATAAAAGAAAGATCTAGAAGCTCTTGAACCTTCCAGCAGCTGTTAAGATCGTATTATGACTCAGTCAAAGCTGTTTTATCAATTCAAAATATGCTGGAAAAGTGCAAATACGTGTTTGATATATCAACGTATGCTGATATATCGCAGCTTAGGGGTCGATATATCGCCTACGAAAGATACGGAAAACACGTCGACTTTGCACGAACGTATGAACAGGGCTCGGGATTATGGTGGAGTCGATATATTGCCCAGGGTAGGCGATATATCGGCCCTAGTGATGTATTTTTGAATTTTGAGGATTTTTTAATTTAAAAATAGCCTTAACCAATTGGACCTGCCTTTGAACGATTTTGACCGAGTTCTGGGCGTCTGTTGAAAGAAAATTCAAATCTTTTTCATTTTAAATTCATTAATTTATTCAAATTAAAAAGGGGTTAGTTTCACTCCTTGAACTCTATAAATAGGACCTAGTACTCAGCCATTTTCTTCATTCTTCAAGCAGTCTTCAGAGCCTCCAAGTTGCTAGTGTTACTATAGAGAGAAACACTTGGGTTTTGGGTTAAAAGCTTTATCATTCTAAGCTTTTCTAAACACTTGGGAAGTGAGATATAGTGAGATTTTGGTATTAAGGTTTAGATCAATTCATAAGATCATTTAAGGTATTCTTATCCTTAAGTTCAGTTCTTTATGGTTCTTTAGTTTTCTTTTATTTTCTTTCAGATCCTAACTCTTGTTTATGATTCTTGGTTAGGTGTTTAAGTTTCTTGAAAACTTAAGGTTCTTCTCGGTAAGTTTCTTCTTTGATGGTTTAGTTTTCTTTTCATCTCTTTTCTTTAGGAACTCACCATTCTTACTATTGGTTTTTAGGAGTGTTCTAATCCCATTCTTGTTCCCAAATATCCAGGTTTGTGGTAAGGAAAATAGGATAGATTATGTGGTTATATGTTTATGTTATGATAGTTTTATGATTCAATATGTATATGTATGAATATGTTTTATAGTCCTTGGGCATATGACTTGTTTAGATAACAAGCCCCAAGAATATGTTTTTAGTCGCTTGGGCATATGACTTATTTAGATAGCAAGCCCCAAGAGTATTTATCATTTTCATGGGTTAGAGTTATAATTTACCCTACCTCAATAAGTAGATAGAGGACCTAGATGGGTTATCATATACTACCATGTGATCTAACCTACCTCATTTAGTAGACAGAGGACCTAGATGGTTTTATCACATGCCATGTTAATGAGTTAATGGCCATTAATATTGTAGTCCTATATGATATATGTTTTTATAGTCATATGTTTTATAGTATATGATATAGTCTTATGTTTATGATTTATGGTATATGTTGTTAGTAGATTTTCTTTGCTGGGCATTAGAATCATTCTTTTATTTTTAGAATGATGCAGGAAAATGAATATGGAAGGCAGAAAGATTCGTGACAGCTTGGCATGTGTGTTGAGGATGAATGGACTGCATGACGATCGAGGATGACGTTGTTCAAAGTCTTTTAAATTATGTTTTGACGTAATTCCGTAAATAGTATTTAAACAATTAAAGTTTATGTTTTAAGTTTTATAACAATGGGATCCCATACCAGATTTTATATTCATAGATTATTTTGTATTTGATACAATATTTTGGGTTTTAAATAATGTTATGTTATTTCTTATGGTTGTATCAAAATAGTAGCTATGTCTTAGTAGTTTTAATGGTCTGAGGTCTTAGAAATAGTCGGGGCATTACAGTTGGTATCAGAGGATACGGTTCATATGCATGAAGTTCTCCTTGATACATACGCACAAGCTCCGAATCTAACCACCAATGTAAGTGTTTATGTTTATTATGCTTATGTTTATAACTAACATTTTAGCCTTATGTTTTTAGTTAAGAATGGATGGAGCCTTGACCTATGAGAATATCCGAGCCATTAAGGCATTGAAAAGGATTAGAGAGCCAAGGAATACAATAGGAGTGTTAGAAAGAATCACTCAGAGATTAATCTTATTCCACAAGGAGATAGGTCATCTTTAGACTACTAAGCATATTATGATTAGAGCTATAGAACAATATATCCTAGTAATTAGACTTTTAAAAGATTTTCATTCTGTTGTTTCAACATTAGAAGAAATATGGGAGACTATGGATGAGGAAGATGATTCACTAATAGCCGTAAGATATTATATTCTAGTCTTACCAGAAGTTTGAATTCACTAATGAACAAAAGCATAGAATCTTAATGAATCTTCCCCGAGGAAATTTTGAGGCTCAAGATAATGATGATTATGAGGAGATAGATCATAATATGCTAGATGAAGGGTCAGAGGTAGAAGATCCTGATTTTTTTTTTAGATTCACCCTAGTTATGTTAGTTTATATATTTGTTCATTTATTTATTTATTTTGCATTTATGATTGTACTTAGTGAAAACCCTTTTCCAAATGAATATTATTGTTATTTTTGAATGACATGTATGAGTTTGATTTCTTTTTACAATCATAATAAATTTGGAATAAATAAATAATGACCAAGTTCGGTGAGGGTGTATACAAATCAATGGATCGGGTTCTATATTAAGAGTTTAGGGGGCCATAGTAGTGGGAACGATTTTACTGATCCCAGTCCTCCCTCAATATTGTTAACTTTGGAACAACGACGAGTTTCGAGCCTGAGAATTTAAGTCATATAGGATGATTAAACATACTTAGAAAATAATAAAGATGGCTTAATTTTTCTAAGTATAAAAACACACCCTAATTATAAAGAAGGCTTACATAATTCTTCATAAGAAATCATAACTAATAGGTCCGAGTTATGTTTGTTTAGAATAAGTTTTGCCTTAGAGCCTATTAGGGTAAGTTCTATTCTGTTTTCGCAACTATTAGAACTTTGCGGAAGATGTCGCTACGAAGGTCTGCACATAGTGTCGGCAATTCCTCCAACGCCGCCATCGAGACGAATAAAGCCCCTCCAAGTCGTAGAAGGGGAACGCGTGCTACCAATGTTACTGCTAACAGAGTGCATTGTCGCCTCCGGTTGACAAACCCACTGAAATTGTTTGGCTACAGCAACAATGATAACAGACTCAGCCGCTGCCTCAGACTTAGCCCCAGCCAACGGTTCAGGCACCCCAGCAAGTAGGTCCATATGGGGGATGGCAAATGGAGAACCATGCGCCTTACCTAGCTCAGTACATAGAGACAGTCTATGAGCGTTTTCGTAACCAGCATGCTCTAAATTGTGAAGGAAGTATCGTGATAGTAAGCTGGTCGACAAAGACAAAAGCGCACGAACTAGCAATGGAAATAGGAGGTCGGGTTATGTAGAATACTCGCAGTGCTCCAAATGCCAGAAAAGATATCTTAGGGAGTGTCATGCAAACATCAAAGGTTGTTTCATCTATGGCCAGGAAGGTCATCAAAAGAAGGAATGTCCACAACTCAAGCAAGAAGAGAAAATGGACAACAAGATGGTTCCTGCCAGAGTCTTTGCCTTAACCCAGGGAGAAGTTGATGCTAGTAACAAAGTGGTCACAAGTCAGATTCTTATCCTCAATAATATATGTTTAGTATTATTTGATTTGGGAGCAATACACTCGTATATCTTGTTAGGAGTGATAGAGAAATTAGAAAACCTTGTAGAACTAGGTTTGTGACATAGTTGCTTTCAGGCGAAATAGTCCTATCATCACGGATAGTATGAGGCGTACCGATAAAAATTGAGGATGTAGAAATAGAAGGAGACCTGATAGAGATAAAGTTCAAAGACTTCGACGTAATACTGGGCATAGATTGGCAAGTAAGGCATGATGAAACCATCAACCGTAGACGTAAGCAAGAGACGATCAAAACTCCTGACAGTCAGAGACTATGCTTTATGGGAAAGGTTTCAGGACTACGTACACCTCTTATTTCATATCTCAAAGCGCAGAGGATGATAGAAAAAGGATGTCACACATTCTTAGCCAGCGTCATGGATGTGCTAAAGGAAACGGTACTAAAGGTTGGAGACGTCCGTATCATAAAAGAATTCCCAGTTACATTTCCTGACGACTTACCACGGTTGCCGCCGACTCGGGAAATTGACTTCACAATCGAACTAGTACTGGGCACCGAGCCTATCTCAAAGGCACCATACCAGATGTCACCTACCGAACACAAGGATTTAAAGACGCAACTACAAGAACTCTTAGACTTGGGTTTCATTAGACCAAGCCATTCGCTATGGGGAGCCACGGTTCTATTTGTGAAGAAGAAGGACAGAAGCATGCAGATGTGTATAGATTACAATCAGTTGAACAAGGTGAAAATTAAGAATAAGTACCCGCTACGCCAAGGAGCGACCGTGTTTTCTAAGATTGATCTACGGTCCAGGTATCACCAGCTCAAGGTACGGGAAGAGGATATTCCCAAGACAACTTTTAGAACTCGATATGGACATTACGAGTTTCTAGTTATGTCTTTTGGTATTACCAATGCTCCAGCCACATTTATGGATTTAATGAATCGGTTCTTCAAGGATTACTTGGACAAATTTGTCGTTATGTTTATCGACGATATTTTGGTGTACTCAAAGGATGAAGTCGAGCACGAGATACATTTAACAATGACCATGCTGCAACTGAAGGAGCATAAACTTTACGCCAAATTCAAGAAGTGTAGATTTTGGCTTTCGTAAGTAGCGTTTCTCGGCCACATAGTATCCAAGGATGGAGTTGCTGTAGACCCAACTAAGGTAGAGGCTATGAAAGATTGGCCAAGACCTAAGAACGCGTCAGAGGTAAGAAGGTTTTTGGGGCTAGCAGGCTACTATCGGAGGTTTGTAGAAGGCTTTTCTAGGATAGCCACTCCGCTTACCAATTTGACCCAGAAACCGCAAAGGTTCAACTGGACGAATAAGTGTGAAGAGAGTTTCCATTTGCTTAAGGATAAACTATGCTTAGCACCAGTACTTTGTGTACCAACACCCAACGAAAAGTTTGTATTCTACTGTGATGCGTCAAAGCAAGGTTTGGGTTATGTGCTGATGTAGAATGACAAAGTAATAGCCTATGCCTCAAGGCAGCTAAAGGAATACGAGCAACGCTATCCAATGCACGATATGGAGTTGGCATCGGTGGTCTTTGGATTGAAAATCTAGCCCCATTATCTTTATGGAGAACGGTGTGAGATTTATACGGACCACAAAAGCTTAAAGTATTTCTTCACACAGAAGGAGCTTAACACGAGGCAGCGCCGGTGGTTAGAACCAGTGAAGGATTATGACTGCAAAATCCTATACCACCTGGGAAAAGCAAACGTAGTTGCTGATGCGCTAAGTAGGAAGAGCTATGGAAGTCTAGCAGTGTTAACCAGAATAGAAAAGGCGCTACAGCAAGAGCTGATCAATGCCGGAATAGAAGTAATCATTGGTCAACTAGCTAACTTGTCCATCCAGTCAAGTCTATTAGAAGATATACGGATCGGACAAGGGCATGATGACACATTAGTATCTAAGATTACACTACTACAAAAAATGATTTTCTCTGTGGTTTTTTTACTTAATACACTGAGGTTTTCGAGAGTATTGAAAAGCGCAGTGTATTCGACCATAGAGAAAAGTGGTACACGAACCGCAGAGAAAAGAGGGTTTTCATAAAAAAAAAATATTTCAATTTCAATTTTAATTATATATATTTATTTTCAATAGTATAACATAATTTATTAAATTGTTATATATACATTTCATAACTAATAAAAAATAACTGGCTAGTGATGAATCAATGACTTTAATCTTTCTAACCAATATAAGTTAGCACTTTAATCTTACATACATATGAAAACTTAGATTTCATAAATAAATGGCATTAATCTTGCTAACCAATCACTTTGTAGTGGTAGTAGATCCTCTTTGACATTGTATTCCTTTTTTGTCAATCCACTGCAAAATTGAAAAGTTAATATAGATTAGATAATTAAATATTATCTCTAGTTTTTCTTAAGCAAAAAAAAAAAAAAGAGTTTAAAATATAACATACTATTTTCTTGATAATTTCTGTCGGATTCGATGCATTTACAAGATCATAAATGTATCTTAGTACATAATAACCACATTCATGACTTTCAGGTTGTTTTGGACAAGAACCTCTCAGCAATTTTGTAAATGTGTCGATGTATTCATTTTCGAAACATTGTGCGTATGCTCTACAAAAATTAAAATTAATTAAATACATATTATACTCTCAACTTTTAAAAATTAACAATGCATACATTACAATTGAAGAACTTAATTTTCCATAACCTCCTTAATTATTGGTGGAGATTTATAATTTTTTAAAGGGTCCAAAATTATGGTCATCCCCCGCATCATCACGAGCACCAACATCCAATATCGACTAAAACAATAATAAATTATGATTATTATAAAATTAAAATTCAACCATAGTAGTGATAATATTTAAGTAGTTCATTCTTACTCAACAATCCAAGTAATGAAATATATTTGGCCTCGTCTATCCATAGTCATCATCCATTTGGCTATAAGATCCACCGTATAATTTTTACTTTTATCATTGCCAATAGAAAGATGTTCGGTGTCAAAAAATTTGTAAAATTCTCGTGAATTTGGGTGCATGCTTTCCCAAATGCATCTGTAGAATCAATCATTCATATTACATTTTCAATTAATAAATTAATATCGTAAAAAAAAATTGGGCTGAGTTTCCTCTGTTTCTATAGCATATCAAAAATTATTAGTACCTATAAATTCAATTCAAACAAAACATACAACAAACAACATGCATGTTCTCAACCATAAGCCACCGCAGCACACAAAATTTGCAGAACGTACTTCACTAAGACACGCATGTTCTCAACCTTCTGTTATCTCCGCAGCACACAATTTCATCTCAGAACTTACTTCACTACAGATGAATATCTAATATATTCAAACTCCTCTAATAGTTTGTAATGACATAACAGATTGAGTTCATTTTGAATTGAGTCATACCTCATACCAAATAGCATAGTTGAAGATCCAATATTATCCATGGAGGCTGCTTGATAAACGTCTTCCGAAATGATGAAGATAGCCTCGCGTTCTCCTATAAACTCCGGGTCACGGGAACTTGTACAACCGCATCTATTCCTTTAATGGAATAATACTCCTTCACTATAAATTTTAGACTCATATCAATTTTGTCCCATTGGTTATCTGTTAACCAATTTGAAGGTTCTGGTTGAGTTATTTCAGCGGGGATGACTATGTGAGATCCAACTGATGATAAATGTGGGCATGGTGATAGGGATTTGTGTTTAGATGAAGATGGACCCTACATAATAGCATTTAACATATCAATATAGTGTACCCATTTAAAAATAAAATTTAAATATCTAAGCAAATAATTTTATACTTGACAAGTCACAATTAATTTTTTTGGCCAAGGCAAGAATGTGTCTCGTGCGTCCCCAACATATCGTATGTTACCAAAGGGAACAGGGATCTCAACTTCTTCTTGTAAGACATCTATAAGCCAAACCCTCGCAACTGAATCATCAAGTACATTTCCATGGATGGTAATTTGGCTACCAATGTTTGGTACAATGATTACACCCTTAGCCACTACATTGTCAATATTATCAGAACACAAATGAACTTCATAGCTCAGCGGTGGCGGAGACTCATAAATTGATGATCCATCATCTTCAACAAATTGATAGTCTTCAGTTTGATGAAAATGATCATATGCGTTGGGGGCAAGTTGATAGACTTCATCACTTGTATTCTCATAATATTGTGCCTCATCATTTGTATTCTCATAATATTGTCCCTCATCAAATTGTCCTTCATTATAGTATCCACACTCATCATTTTCCTCATTATATTCTTCATTTTGAGCTAATTCCTCTTCTGTCCTAAATTTATGTCTTTTTTTCTCTTTAATCTCAACTTTTAGCCGAGCAATCTCCTCTTTTGCAGTCATTGTTTTATGTTTTTTTCCAAACATTTTGGAAACGGTCGCAGTGAACCTACAAAATAATCAATAAAGTCCATCAATAAATCACTCTAAATAATTCTTAAAAGAAAAAAACTATTATAAAGTATCATACCCGCCAGCTCGAACACAACCTGGGTGTTCTGGTGTCCCTAATGCTTGAGTCTAGATATCATCTCGACCCTGAGCTGTAATTTCGCCACGACTCAATTTTTCTTTGACGTCCTCCTACTCAAGATATTGTTTGCTTAAGTTATTTTATATAAATAAAAACAATATATTGATTATAAAACCTTAGAAAACTTACTATCTTTTTGGCAATCTTTTGGTCCAGCTCTGTCACGAGAACTTTATTTTTTTCACGCGATCTAAGCCAAACTTGATACCTCTCTGGCTTTTGAATATTTGGTTCTTTTTTCTACAATGTACAAGATAATTATAGTTATACATTGCGATAATATCAACCATTATTTAAACTTTAATATCAATTATACTTACCAAATCTTCTCTTATATTAGCCATTCCTCTACGAGAGGTTCGATGCCTTGACTTCATTAGTAATGCACGTGCTTTTTGTTCTTGATGCACTTTTTGAAACTCTGGACTTAGACGACCAGATAAAAATTTTAACCATTCCCTCTCGTCAATTATATCTCTATACTTCTTTGGGAGAAATTTGAGTTCTTCCATCATACCCATTTCAGCCAAAGGGTTGATGTACTCGGTAGTGAGTTCACTTTTAAAATCTCTCATTATTTAACCAGCTTTTTTCAAAATCTCACGTTTGAAGGTTTGAGGAATGTTGTGACCACCCTGAGAATATAATTAAGAAAAGTAATTATTAAATTTGGATATCACACAGAAATAAATAAATATCATAATGATAATTTCTTACAATGATATCCTCCCATAGACCGTCTTTCAAATCTTGTGGGACCTTCCTCCAATCACCTGAGTTGATAGAAATCGTGGCTCGTACTCTAGATCCAAGATATGATATCATGTTTGTATACGCATCACCTATTGGTTGTCCCAAATCGTTCCATTCAAGATTTTTCTTGATTCCTTTGGCTTTTTGTTGGGTCATGTAACTCATTCTTGTTTGACCACAAACCTGATGTTTCTCTTTGTCATCTCTTTTATCCGCCATATGCAACACACAAATTAATACTCACAAGCGTTAATGCATTATACAAATAAATAATCACAAGCATTAATGCATTATACAAATAAATAATCACAAGTATTAATGAATTATATAAGTTACTAAACATGTTTTCTTCTTTTTATTATTTTATTTTTGGTCGATTCACAGTCGACCCATATTCCTTCTTCGATGTCGTTTC
Source organism: Humulus lupulus (assembly GCF_963169125.1). Classification (NCBI taxonomy): domain Eukaryota; kingdom Viridiplantae; phylum Streptophyta; class Magnoliopsida; order Rosales; family Cannabaceae; genus Humulus; species Humulus lupulus. The sequence goes on along the minus strand of NC_084794.1, from coordinate 73,631,066 downwards.
TAAGATAATCACGACCATCGGTATCACTATCATTATCATTATCCTGAATATTCTCAACTTCTTCATGTATCAGTTGTCCAACAATGAAATAGTCATGATATAAATCATAATTTTCATCGTAATCTTCTTTTTATGAGAACCTCTGCTTGGGAACAGATTAAACGATGGACCATTTATCATTATTTGGATCAAGTATATAAAACAATTGTTTTTCTTGGGCAGCCATGATAAAAGGATCGTTCTTGCTTAAATCAACCAGAGTGAATCCAAGTTCGTCAGTTTTAACGCCAATATTATTGTCTACCTAAGAACATTTAAGAAGAGGAATACAAAATAATGAATAATCTAGCTCCCATATTTCTTCAACAATCCTGTATTATGTCATTGTGCCTGAATTTGGGTTATTATCTTTTGCATTGGCAAAATGTATAGCTTCTACAACTACACTTACTCCACTATTTTGAACCAGCCGAGCATCATCTCTTGACTTAGTATGAAATCGTTTCCCTTCGACAATGTAAGCTTGATACTTTATTACATCAATGCTTGCTCAAAGAGATATGCGCTTCAACTCAGTCGACAATCCATGATTTTTTTCTCCCAACTTCATCAAAATTGTATTCTTCAGCCACTGGCAAAACGTTTTATTATGCTCATCTATAACCTTTTTTTTTTTTTTTTTAAACTTGTTTGGAATCATCGACTGTAATAACTCTATGTGATCACTGAAACATAAAAGAAATAACAAAAAGTTTAAACAACAAAAAGAAAATCACTACTCTAATATATATGATTGAAATGTATTATCTACTTATATTATATATGATTAAATCTCAGGATTATTTTGCAACACAACTAATTGAACTTGATCTAATTCTGCCCTAAACACGGTGATCACTGTTTTGTTCCCCCGTAGTGCTTTATCAACTCCATCTGAGTTATTTCATGGTTTGCTGATTCCGATTGCCTCAACCCCACTCATGTATTCTAAGCAAAATTCTACTGCCTTTTCCGATATATAACATTCAACCATACTAGCTTCAGGACGATAATGATTTCGCACATAACTTTTCAACACCTTCATACTTCTTTCAAATGGATACATCCATCTCGCCCAAACTGGTCCACACAACTTGGCTTCCCTTACTAGATGAACCATTAAATGTATCATAATGTCAAAGAAGGATGGAGGAAAAAACATTTCAAGGTTGCATAGAGTTTCCACTATCTTACAGTGCAATGCATCCAATTTTTTCATTTCTAATTCTTTTTCGCATAAATGATTGAAGAATATGCAAACATTCGTCAAACAATCTCGAACTTTTTTCGGATACTGACCGAATAGCAATCAGAAGTAATTGTTGCATCGACATATGACAGTCATGTGATTTCATACCCATCAGCTTCAAATCTCCCATGGATACGAAGTTTCGAATGTTGGATGAATAGCCATCAGGCACTTTCTACATACAACTTTTTTCTCCTCTCTGGACAACGTGAAACAAGCAGGAGGTAAATATGTGCGTTTACCTTTCTGTTCAAGTGCTAAATCAGTTCGTATACCCATTTCGACAAGATCTAAATGACTAGTTAAACCATCCTTAGTTTTATCGAGAATATCAAGTAATGTACCTATAATACTTTCGCACACATTTTTTTCTATATGCATGACATCCAAACAATGTCGAACAAGTAAATCTTTCTAGTAAGGGAGACGAAAAAAATTGATTTCCTTTGGAAACATCCATTTACTTTCTTGTTTTTCTGCATTTTTCCATACTTGAAATCAATTTTCTCTACTTCTTTAAGAATTTGTTGCCCCGAAAGTGGCAAAGGAGCAACACCTTGTTCTTTATCACCATCAAATGCTTTTTTTTTTTTTTTTTCCTATAATGATGATTTAGGTGCAAATATCGTCTATGACCCATATAACAAATTTTGTGCCCATTCGACAGACGAATAACCCTTGTGTTAGTGCAACATATTGGACATCCCTGGTAACCTTTTGTGCTTAACCCTGATAGATTACCATAAGCTGGGAAATCATTAACAGTCCACAACAAAACGGCTTTTAAGTTAAAGACTTCTTTCTTAAAACCGTCATAAGCCTCAACACCATTTTCATACAAATATTTCAAATCATCAATTAATGGTGCCAAATAAACATCTATATCGTGTCCCGGTTGTTTTGGGCCTGAAATTATTAACGTGAGCATCAAAAACTTTCTTCTCAACACTAACCATGGAGGAAGATTGTACATAACAAGGAAGACAGGCCACGAACTATGCCTACTACTTAGACATTTATGTGGATTTAGACCATCGACAGCTAGACCTAGATGAAGATGTCTTGCTTCAATTTTAAATTCAGGATTTAAGTTATTAACTTTTTTCCAAGCCTGCGAATCTGCAGGATGTCGAAGTTTACCATCTTTCACTCGCCTAGTCTCATGCCATATTAAGTTTTCAGAGTGTTCTGTACTTTGATATAATCGCTTAAGCCGCAAAATCAAAAGCAAGTACCACATCACTTTCTAAGGAATAAGTTTCCTAATCTCCTTACTTTTGTTAGGTTTGTAGCGGGGTGAATCACATTCTGGGCAAGTGTCCATGTCTGCATATTCTTTACGATATGACACACAATCGTTTGGACATGCATGGATCTTCGCATACTTCAAGCCTATGCAATTTAAATTTTTCTTCACTTCATACGTGGACTTAGGGAAGCAATTATTTAACAGCAAAATCTTTTTAAAAGCAACTAAAAATTGACTAAAACATTTATCGCTAACTCCATTTTCTGCTTTTATGTTGTAAAATTTTACCATCGTTGGTAATCTTTATTTCAAACAACCATTGAATAATGGTTTATCTGCATCTCTAACCAATTTATCGAATTTTGAAGGATCATCAACAAACTCTTCTTGTGCTTCATCGAACAATTCCATAGGATGATCGTCAAAATCATTATAACACAAATCATCAATCCCTCGCCTCTCGAATGGATATGGATTATTATTTTTCAATGATTCCCCATGCCAATACCATGTATGATAACTTGTATCAAATCCCCGACAAAATACATGATTTTTTATCATGGTAATATTTCCTTTTGATCCATTACCACAATCTATACATGGACAATGAATTCTTTCCGGATCACTACAATTTGTTTGGCAAAATTCTAAAAATTGGTTGAATCCGTCTTGAAATTGTTGTGTTTCTCTATTCTCAAGAATCCATGACTTATCCATAATGATAATATCTACCCAATTCCTAAGTCAATAATGAAAAGAAAATTAATATTGTAATTGAAATTTTTTTGTTCAATTAATAAATTATAAAATGAAATGGGCAGAGTTTCATTTATTTCTATAACATATCCAAAATTCATATGTATTTACAATTTCAACATAAACAAAAACATAATTATTACATATATTAACTTATAAAACATGTTCAATTAATATCATAAAAAAAAGTTGGGCAGAGTTTCCTCTGTATTTATAGCATATCCTAAGTTATCTACCTATAAATTCACATCAAACAAAACATATAGCAAACAACATGCATGTTCTCAACCATAAGTCACCGCAGCACACACATAATTCGTAGAACCTACTTCACTAAGACACACATGTTATCAACCTTCTGTTATCTCTGCAGCACACAATTTATTTATTTCTATAACATATCCAAAATTCATATGTATTTACAATTTCAACATAAACAAAAACATAATTATTACATATATTAAATTATAAAACATGTTCAATTAATATCATAAAAAAAAATTGGGCAGAGTTTCCTCTGTATTTATAGCATATCCCAAGTTATCTACCTATAAATTCACATCAAACAAAACATATAAAAAACAACATGCATGTTCTCAACCATAAGTCACCGCAACACACACATAATTCGTAGAACCTACTTCACTAAGACACACATGTTATCAACCTTCTGTTATCTCTGCAGCACACAATTTTATCTCAGAACCTACTTCACTAAAGATAAATATCTAATATATTCAAACTACTCTAACAATAGTTTGTAAATATAAAAAATAAAAATAAAAAAATTAAGTAGTAATTATTACTCACCTTCAAAATTAATCTTCAACAATTTCAACACACCTCACACTCAAACAAATATTTCCTACAATAATAATTTAAACATTAGTAAATATATGGTAATTGAATTGATCCTAAAATAATATAATTAACAAAAATATACTTTAAAAAAACCATTACCTGAATAATATACAAAATTATGTAAGCAATATATTTTAATATAAAAAATTATGTAAACAACATTATTATAAATAAAATAATACAAAAAATACCCTAAAACCGAAATATACATTAAAAAAATCAAGTTTTAGTGATCAAAACATGTTTTAAACAATGAAAATGTCTTCTAATCCTACATAAACTTTAAAAAATGTTAGAAAAAACTTTGAAAATAACCATATAAACATACATTGAAACCCCCATTAAACTCACTCAATATTTCTTCATTTTTACACTAAAACTTTAAAATAAATCAAGATTAAGTATATTTACATGTTTTCAAGCTTTAATATGCAAGAAAATGAAAAAAAAAACAAAACAAAAAATGGACAAAATAGGGCTTACCCGTGGCTTGGGGTTGGTGGTGGAGCGTCGTGCCTCTCTGTGAAAATGGAAAATGCAATATGAGGGGGAAGAGTATAGGGTCTCGAGTTGATGAAGGAGGAGGGAAGGCTTTTCTCCGCGGTTCTATACTCAAAACCACAGAGAAAAGCGGTTTTATACCCAAAACCGCAGAGAAAAGTGTCCCACTTCAAAATTTTCACTATGTTTTTTTAAAACCACAATAAAGTAGGATGCGGACATTAAATATAATTTTTTTGACTTTTTCAAACCTTTTCTCTGCGCTTTTTATTTATTGTTGAAAAAAATCATAGAGAAAGCCTATATTTGTAGTAGTGTAGCTACAGTTAAAAAAAGGTAAGGTCATAGATTTCTCTATATCAGGACAGGGGTTCTTGAGATATAAAGATTGGGTATGCATGCCGAATGATCATGGAATTAAGATGAATATTTTAGAAGAAGCGCACAATACCCCATACTCAGTTCACCCAGGGTCGACCAAGATGACTCACGACCTTAAAGCATTGTATTGGTGGCCAGGAATGAAGAAAGATGTAGCGGAGTATGTGTCTAAATGCTTAGTATGCCAGCAAGTGAAAGCAGAACATCAGCGGTCTGCAGGCTTATTGCAACCGCTTAGTATTCCAGAATGGAAGTGGGAAGACATAGCCATGGATTTCGTGACAGGACTACCACGAACAAATAAGAAGCACGACTCGGCTTGGGTAGTAGTAGATAGACTAACCAAGTCAGCTCACTTCCTGCCTGTTAAGACTACGTACACAGAAGACCAGTACGCAGGCGTTTATGTCCAAGAAATAGTACGACTGCATGTAATACCTAAGACCATAGTATCCGATAGACGATCGGTGTTTACATCGAGATTTGGGGGAAGCTTGCAGCAAACCATGGGTACCAAGTTAAGTCTTAGTACGAAATTTCATCCTCAGACCGACGGTCAGTCCGAGCATACCATACATATTATAGAAGATACGTTGCGCGCTTGTGTACTTGACTTCAAAGGATCATTGTGACGACCCAAAATCACTAATATGGCTTAAGGGCCTTGATTAGTGTGCTGGGAGGGCATAATTGGTTTATGTGTGAATTTATTGATTTCATGCATGATTACATGATAAGCATGCTTGTATGATTATATGAATGTAAATGTTATATTTGTGAGAACCACATTATTATGTGGGTAAGTCTGCAGCGTGCGACTTGAGGCGATCCTAGGAAGCCAGTTAGCAGGAAAGTCACAACGGGGCTTAATATTTGACTTGGGACAAGTCAAGGGGTATTCCAGGAATTAGATGATTATTTGGGTTATCGGGTTATGAAAATAAATATATGGAGATATATTTGAGGTTAGGAAGCTTAGGCGAGAATATTGGGGAATTTGACCATTTTTCCCTCGGGGACGTTTCCGGCACCCCGAGCCTCGGGATTGACTTAATTAACCAAAGTTAGACTTAGCCAAAACAGAAACTAGTGGAACAAAAGAGAGAAACCAACTCTTTATTTTTCATCTCCTCTTCTCTCTTCTCTCTCAAGAAAGCTAGTGAAAAATAAGGTGAATTCAGCTAGAAATCTTGTGATTTGAGCTGAAGTTGGAGAAATTAGCTCAGCTCTAACCAAGGAACACTCAACCAAGGCCAAGGTAAGAATTGAGTTTTGTTTTTGGGTGTTAGAATTCTGGGTTTGGCTGAATATTAAGGGTGTTTATGGTTTGAATATCTAAAGGACTGAATTAGAGCTGAGAAGCTTGGGTTTGGCTTAGAAGTTGTTAAGGAGGTGGTGCATCAAAGAAGGTAAGCTTTAATTCATAATTTAGAGGTTAAAATCTGAGTTTGCATGAATGGTTTTTGTGTTTTGAGCTGATGGGTTTCAGAAATCAAAATGGGATTATAATGGGTTTTTAGGCTGGATTTATGTTTGATTATGTTGTTAGAATCATGCTCAAAGTCTTGTGATTAATGGGTTTTGGAATTAGGGTGCTTTGGGATGATTTTGATTAAGGTTAGGATGTTAGAAATGGTGGATTTTCTGGGCACGAAGGGTAGGGCCGCGGCTCTGTTCTAGAGCTCTGCAGCCCTACGAAGCAAAGGAGCCAGGGAGGATCTGCCGAAAGGGAGTGCCGCGGTGCCACAGGGCAGGGCCGCGGCTCAAATGGGCATCAGAGAGGCTTAGCCTCTATTTTTAGGGGCGGGTCGCGGCGCCAGTTCCTAGGGTCGTGGCTCAAAAGGGCCAATTTATCTAAATGGAGGTTTTAAGTGCAGAAACCTAACCTAGGGTGCTCGGGATCGATCCCACCACCATGTTTGGTGAAATCCGATGTCCCGGAAGCTAGAACTTTATCTGGGAACCTTTGTTTGAGTATTAATGGAATCCATTATCTTGGTTGTGACTAGGTGCTAGGCTAGGGTTCGGGGATCGGATCATGCCCAGGAGGCATCGCTCGTAATCAGTACACTTGAGAACTAAAGGTAAGAAAACTGCACCCGGTTGTGGGTTTATAATGGGACTAAGGGTTCCCTATCTTGTATGCTTTGAATGGATGATATTATGCCATGTAAACCGTAAACCAACGACCTAAGAGTGCCAAAGTTTACACTAGCGCACAGGGCGCGGCTCGGCCACTGGTAGCTGAGGACAGCTTATTATGCATTGAGCTCGGTTTAAGCGGGCCAGAGCCAGTGGGGGTAAACAGAGGGTGCGACCTAAGGTGTCGACCCTAGTTATTGTGTGATTTGTTGTTATTATTGGTGATGGATTGTTATACTGTGTAGCTGAGTGATGATTAGCTGATGCCTTGACTGAGACTTTATGCTCTGTGATAGTTGTGATATGATAAGTATATGATCATGCTTAAAAGGGGTGTTCAAATGTTATTATTGCTTGATATGTCATGTGATATGTTTTCTTGCCGGGCCTTGGCTCACGGGTGCTACGTGGTGCAGGTAAAGGCAAGGGAAAACTTGATCAGCCCTAACTTGGAGAGCTCTGTGAGCTGAATGTACATGACCAGTCGCTCAGCCGCCACGGTTGATGGGAAGACAGGAACAAGGGAAACCAGAAACAATTGTTTTGCCTTAGAATGGCTAATGATTGTTTAAACTTTGGAAATTTTGTAAACTGAATTTCCAATGCTATTCCTTTTTGGGATCCCATGTGTAAAAGTGATTAAATTTATGGAATGTACCTTTTGAGACCAAAACCCTTTTAACCCTAGCACATTTATGGTTTAGTAACATGTTTTAACTAAATGACTTGATTAGAAAGTCATGCACCTTTATAAGTACACAGTGTAGTGGTCTTGGCTATCCAGGATGTTACAATCATGGAGTAAGTATTTGCCACTAATAGAGGTCTCCTACAACAAAAGCTACCAGTCAACGATCGGGATGGCACCCTATGAGTTGCTTTATGGAAATAGGTGTTGATCGCCATTACATTGGGCCGAGGTAGGAGAAATGCAACTTCTTGGACCCGAAGCTCTTAGAGAGGCTTAGGATGTAGTAGCGCTGATTAGAAAGCGTATGCTCGCTGCTCAGAGCCGACAGAAAAGTTATGCGGATGCCAAGCGACATGATGTGGAATTCAAAGTTGGAGATCAAGACTTCTTAAAGATATCTCCTATGAATGGTGTGAAGCGATTTGGGAAGAAGGGCAAACTTAGTCCCCGATTTATAGGTCCTTCTGAGATATTGGACAAGGTGGAAACAGTTGCATATAGATTAGCCCTAACTCCAGCTCTAGCTGATAGTCACAATGTGTTCCACATCTTGATGCTACATAGATATGTGTTAGTCCCATCTCACGTCCTCAAGTACGATACGATAGCACTCCAAAAAGACTTGAGTTACGAGGAACAACCTATTAGCATCCTAGATAGAGGGATGAAGGAATTACGGTCTAAGAGTATTCCAATAGTCAAGTCCTATGGACTAATAGTTCTGAATGGGAGGCAACGTGGGAGTTGGAGGGAGACATGTTAGCACGGTATCCGAAATTGTTTGATAAGTAAATTTTAGGGACGAAATTCTTGTTAGTAGGGGAGAATTGTAGTGTTCCAGAATTTTACTTAGCTAGCTAGTAGTAGTAGTAGTAGTAGTAGTAGTAGGAGTAGTAGTAGTAGTAGTAGTAGTAGTAGTAGTAGTAGTAGTAGTAGTAGTATAGTAATAGCTTGTAGTATGTCAGTTTCCGTGGATTTTGGTTCAAGCCGGGACTTAGTTGGAGACTCATAGCAACACTTGTAGATTTTATAAGTTTAACCTATAGTTTAAGAATATTAATATAACATAAGGTTTGATTAATTTAGCTAATTATTGAGATGTTATTTATTATAACCTAAGGTTTAGATAGAATTTATAAGAGCATGACACTTGCCATAATCATGTTTATTAAGGATTTAAGTATTTTGATGAATAGTTTTAATAAAAGAAATATCTAGAAGCTCTAGAACCTTCCAACAGCTGTTAGGATCGTATTATGACTCAGTCAAGACTGTTTAATCAATTCAAAATATGCTGAAAAAGTGCAAATACGTGTTTGATATATTAATGTATGTCGATATATCATAGCTTAGGGGTCGATATATCACCTGCGGAAGATACAGAAAACACGTCGACTTTGCACGAACGTGTGAACGGGGCTCGGGATTATGATGGAGCCGATATATCGCCCAGGGTAGGCGATATATCGGCCCTGGTGATGTATTTTTGAATTTTGAGGATTTTTTAATTTAAAAATAGCCTTAACCAATTGGACCTGCCTTCGAACGATTTTGACCGAGTTCTGGTCGTCTATTGAAAGAAAATTCAATTTTTTTTCATTTTAAATTCATTTATTTATTCAAATTAAAAAGGGGTTAGTTTCACTCCTTTTACTCTATAAATAGGACCTAGTACTCAGCAATTTTCTTCATTCTTCAAGCAGTCTTTAGAGCCTCCAAGTTGTTAGTGTTGCTATAGAGAGAAACACTTGGGTTTTGGGTTAAAAGCTTTATCATTCCAAGTTTTTCTAAACACTTGGGAAGTGAGATATAGTGAGATTTCAGTATTAAGGTTTAGATCAATTCATAATATCATTCAAGGTATTCTCATCCTTAAGTTCAGTTCTTTATAATTCTTTAGTTTTCTTTTAATTTCTTTCAGATCCCAACTCTTGTTTATGATTCTTGGTTAGGTGTTTAAGTTTCTTGAAAACTTAAGGTTCTTCTCAGTAAGTTTCTTCTTTGATGGTTTAGTTTTCTTTTCATCTCTTTTCTTTAGAAACTCACCATTCTTACTGTTGGTTTTTAGGAGTGTTCTAATCCCGTTCTTGTTCCCAAATATCCTGGTTTGTGGTAAGGAAAATATGATAGATTATATGGGCTTATATGTTTATGTTATGATATGTTTTATGCTATAATATGTATGAATATGATTTATAGTCCTTGGGCATATAACTTGTTTAGATAACAAGCCCCAAGAATATGTTTTTAGTCGCTTTGGCATATGACTTGCTTAGATAGCAAGCCCCAAGAATTTTTATCATTTTCATGGATTAGAGTTATGATTTACCCTACCTCGATTAGTAGACTGAGGACCTAGATGGGTTGTCATATACTACCATGTGATCTAACCTACCTCAATTAGTAGATAGAGGGCCTAGATGGTTTTATCACATGCCATGTTATTGAGTTAATGGCCATTAATATTGTAGTCCTATATGATATAGCCTTATGTTTATGATTTATGGTATATGTTGTTAGTAGATTTTCCTTGCTGGGCATTAGGCTCATTTCTTTATTTTTAGAATGATGCAGGAAAATGAATATGGAAGGCAGAAAGATTCGTGGCAGCTTGGTATGTGTGTTGAGAATGAATGGATTGAATGGACTACGTGACGATCGAGGATGACGTTGTTTAATGTCTTTTAAATTATGTTTTGATGTAATTCCGCAAATAGTATTTAAACAATTAAAGTTTATGTTTTACGTTTTATAACAATGGGATCCCATACCATATTTTATATTCAATATTATTTTGTATTTGATACAATATTTTGGGTTTTAAATAAAGTTATGCTATTTCTTATGGTTGTATCAAAATAGTTGCTATGTCTTAGTAGTTTTAATGGTCCAAGGTCTTAGAAATAGTCGAGGCATTAAATGAGACCAGATTGGCATGTGAGTTTCCAAATTTGTTCCCCACAGACTTGTCAAGGTTGTCACCACATCGGGAGATTGAGTTTGTCATAGAGTTGACGCCAGGGGTGGAGCCAGTATCTAGGACACTTTATAGAATGGCTCCGGCAGAGTTAAAGGAACTGAAGATTCAATTGCAAGAGTTACTAGATTTGGGATTCATCAGACCGAGTTTTTTGCTATAGGGTGCTCCGGTATTGCTTGTTAAGAAGAAGGATGGATCCTTAAGAATGTGTATTGAATACAAAGAATTGAACAAGCTGACCATTAAGAACAAGTACCCACTACCTAGGATCAACGACTTGTTTGACCAGCTACAGGGGAAGACAGTGTTTTCTAAGATTGATCTTCGGTCAGGCTACCATCAGTTAATGATTAAAGAGGAGGACATATCAAAGACCACTTTCTGCACGAGGTATGGACACTATGAATTCATGGTTATGTCCTTTGGATTAACCAACGCCCCAACGACCTTTATGGTTTTGATGAATAGGGTCTTCAAGGATTATCTGGACAAGTTTGTAATCGTATTCATTGATGACATACTGATGTACTCTCAGTCAGAGACAGAGCATGAGTAACATCTACGCCTTGTATTACATCGATTGAGGGAGCATAGGTTATATTCTAAGTTCTGCAAGTGTGAGTTTTGGCTATCGCAAGTAACAATTCTGGGCCATATTGTCAGTAAGGAGGGGATTTTGGTTGACCCAAATAAGATTGAGGTAACAAGAGATTGGCCTAGGATGAATAGTGTACCAGAGGTTAGGAGCTTTTTGGGATTGGCAGGGTACTATTGGCGGTTCGTCGAGGGATTCTCCAAAATAGCCACACCATTGACTGAATTGATGCGAAAGAAGACTAAGTATGTCTGGACAGACAGATGTGAGAATAGTTTCAAGGAATTGAAGCAGCGATTGATCACCTCTCCAGTATTGAGTTTGTCGTTAGACAATGAGAAGTTTATGGTTTATTGTGATGCTTCCAGACAGGGTTTGGGATGTGTACTGATGCATGTTGGAAAGGTAATAGCCTACGCGTCGAGACAACTAAAGGAGTATGAGTAGAGATATCCTACACATGATCAAGAATTGGTAGCGGTGGTATTTGCACTTAAGGTTTGGAGACATTATTTATATGGTGAGAAGTGCAAAATATACACCGACCATAAGAGTTTGAAGTACTTCTTTACTCAGAAGGATCTGAATATGCGCCAGAGACATTGGCTGGAATTGGTAAAGGATTACGATTGTGATATTCTATATCATCCTGGGAAGGCCAATGTAGTGGCTGATGCACTGAGTCAGAAGGGCCCAGGTCAGTTATTCAGTTTGAGGCAGATATCAAATAATTTAGTTGAAGAAATGACTAGAGCGGGTATAGAGTTAGTGGTTGGTCAGTTTGCCAACATCACTCTTCAGTCTACGGTCCTTGAGAGGATTAAGGAGGCACAGGGGGAGGATCCCCAGTTGAGAGAGCACAAAGAGAGTGTCTTAGCCGGAGCGGCTAAAGACTTCTTTATTTTAGAGATGGGACTACTGAAGTATAAAGGCCGGATTTGCGTTTCGATGGATTTTGGTATTCGGCGAGAGATTCTGGATGAGTCTCATACCACTCCTTATTCTTTACATTCAGGCACGATGAAGATGTACCAAGATTTGAGATCTCTGTATTGGTGACCGGGAATGAAGAGGGATGTGGTGGATTATGTGGCAAAGTGTTTAACTTGTCAGCAGGTAAAGGTTGAACATCAGAGGCCAGTAGGGTTGTTGCAGCCTCTAGGGATTCTAGAGTGGAAATGGGAGGATATCACTATGGACTTCGTGGTTGGATTATCGAAGACCATGGGACAACATGATTCAGTGTGGGTGATTGTGGATAGGTATACTAAATCCGCCCACTTTTTGCCTATGAGGACAGCTTATACTGTGGAGCAGTATGCTGAGTTGTATGTGAAAGAAATTGTACGACTACATAGGGCTTCGAGGTCGATAGTATTCAACAGGGACCCCACCTTTACCTCCAAGTTTTGGGAGAGCCTACGCAGTTGTAGTTTAGTACTGCTTATCATCCTCAAACGGATGGATAGTCTGAGAGGATGATTCAGATATTGGAGGATATGTTACAAGCCTGTATGCTGGATTTTGGGGGATCTTGGAGTAAGTATCTTCCTTTGATTGAGTTTTCGTACAATAATAGTTATCAGGCGACTATTGGAGTGGCTCCGTATGAGATATTATATAGGAGGAACTATAGATCACCCATCCATTGGGATGAGACGGGTGAAAGGAGATATCTAGGTCCTGAGGTTGTTTAGAGGACCAATGGTGCGATTGAAAAGATTAAAACTCAAATGATCGCCTCCCAGAGTCGCCAGAAGAGTTATTCAGACTTGAGACGCAATAGCGTAGAGTTTCAAGTCAGTGACTATGTATTTCTCTAAGTTTCTCCCTTGAGATGAGTGAAACAATTTGGTATACGGTGCAAGCTGAGCCCTAGGTTTGTTGGCCCTTTTGAGATTCTGGAATGGGTTGGAGAGGTAGCTTACAAATTTGAGATGCTTCCAGCTCTATCAGGGGTTCACAATGTATTTCATGTATTCATGCTTCAGAAGTATGTATCAGATTCCACACATGTTCTGAGTTATGAGAACTTGGAGTTGGATTAGAATTTATCGTAATAGGAGAAATCAGTTTAGATTCTCGATTGAAAGGATAAAGTCTTGCGGAGCAAGACTATCACCTTAATGAAAGTGTTGTGGAGGAACAACAAAGTGGAAGAGGTGACTTGGGAACTTGAGACAGATATGCGGGATCGGTATCCCGAGTTATTCAGGTAATTTCGTGGAAAAATTTGTGTAAGGAGGGGATAGTTGTAGCATCCCAAATTTGCTAATAAGGCTTAGGGCCTTGATTAGCGTTTCAGGAGGGCAATACTTAAATTAATTATGTCAATATATGAATTTGGTGATTATGTGATTAGAGATGCATGTTTAGGTGAATTAAATATGCATGTGGGCCCCATTTGGCTATTAGGGGCATATTTGTAATTTCAGCCCATTGAGGACATAAATGTAATGTTTGTGTATATTGTGAGTTGTACCACGAGAGAGTGGTGATATATTTGTGAAGCACGATCCGAGACGGTCCTAGGGAGAAATTTAGTTGGAAAGTCACAACGGGGTCGAATACTCGGCTCAGAAGGAGCCTAGGGGTATTTTGGGAATGTAATATGTGTTCGGGAATTATTGAGTAACGGGTAGTAAATTAGTAATTATTTTGACATGTCGGGATTAAAAGCGAATTTATAGGAACATTTGAGGAATTGGCGGCACTTGGCAATTGACACAATTGCCCTTGATGATACTTGAGGACTTAGATAACTTAAGGGGCATTTTGGCCTTTTGTTAAGGGTGAATATACATAGAGATGGTTTGAGAAACCATCAAACTTAAGTGAAGGATAAACATCAACTATTTCTTTCCTTCGGTTCTCTTTATTTCTTCCCTTGGTGTTTGAAGGCTTTGAGCAGTTGGAGAATTTTGGAGAACCTTGAGGATTTGGGTTGAAGAACTGGTGGATTGGAAGCTTAAGGACTTAGGAAAAATAGCTCAAGGTCGAGTACAATTCAAAGGTAATCTCTTAAACTTGGCTTTCAAGATGAGTTATGTTAGAATTATGGGCTTGCATGAAAATGGGTTCTAAGTGTGATCTTGGATGTTTCCTGAGTTTATGGGGTTGTTTGTGGACTTGTTGTGTTGTCTAGGATATGTGAATAAGGAATTCAAGCTTAATTATGGGTTTGATTGATGTTTGAAGTGTGGAATTGGGGTTTAGGCTCGAGGAAAATGCAGGAAATAGCTTGATTTTCTGGGTTTGGGGGCTCAGGTTGCGGCCCTGTTCTTCAGGCGCAGCGACCTGTGTGTGTAGAAGAGGCTGGAAAGCCCCTGTTAGCTTAGGTGCGCCGTGACTCAGGGTTTGGAGCACCGCGGCCCGTGTCCCTCAGCAGAGAGGCATTTCGCCTCTGACTTGAGTGCGCTGCGGCCCTTAAGGGGCTGGGCTACGGCTCAAATGCAAAACATTGGCTGTTTGAAGGTTTTTAGCTCGGGAACTCAAATGTTAAGGCTCAGGAAGGATTTTACTACCCAGATTGGTAGAATCCAAGGTCCCAGAGGCTAGATTAATATTCTGAAGTTATTTATTGGATTAGAACTTGATGGATGGCTATTATAAATATGTTGTGACTAGGTTTTCAACAAGGCTCGGGTTAGAGGACTATGCTCAGGATTGCGGTGCTCAGATAGCTTGGGACACAGGTAAGAAAATAGTTGTACCTGTAGAGCAGGGTGAGGCCCTATTGATTGAATTGCAGAGCGTATGCCTACTGATTGTAACGTAGGACGTAGCCCTATTGATTGAGTTGCAGGGCTTAGCCCTATTGTTTATGTTTAGTATATGTTTAAATATCTTTTGATACTATGCTATGTGATGCATATTTGTGAATGAACGGCAGAAAGACGAGTTCGGCTAGGGGCAGGGAACAGAGTTGAGCACAGAGAGTGCAAGCCATTAGGGCGAGACCCTCCTAGGATGCTGGAGACATCCTCTCGGTGAAGACCGCGAACCCAAGGCCTAGTAAAGCGCCTGGGATGACATGCCCAATATGTGTTTAGCCCGTTGGCTGTTTTGTTATATGTTGTTGATAGATATGCATATGTTATTTGTTATATGTTGAGTTTTCTTGCTGGGCTTCGGCTCACGGGTTCTTTAAGGTGCAGGTAAGGGCAAGGGAAAGGTCGACCAACCATGAGGGCAGAGAGCGTACAGCGACGGGTACATGTTTGGCCTACCTGGCTGCCACGGCCAGGGTTATTTTTGGAAGATGTAATGTATTGGTATAGACTTGTCCCCTAAGTTGACCTTAAATGTATTTTGAGATGTAAAGTATTTTCTAAACAATATTTTGGGATCCTTAATGTTTAACTCTTTATGTTTTCAATAAATGACAGCATTTTTATATGAAATGCCTTTAAATGAATTTCATCATAGTTTAGCTACACTTTTAACCTAAAACCTCGATTAGCGAGCTAATGGCACGTTCTAAACTCACTTAGTAACGACTCTAAGGAAGTAGGGCGTTACTGACCCCTTGGTCATAACCTTCCAATTCGTCAACTTCCAACTCGCCAATAAGAGAGTTCGCCGAGTCATGATCGATAATGGGAGCTCGATCAACATCCTTTATAAGGTGACCTTGGAAAAAAATGGGTCTGTCTGTTTGAGATCTTAAAATTTATGCTACAACATTATATGAATTCTCAGGAGAAGGAATCGCCAGCACAAGATCTATTGAGCTCCCAGTAACCTTGGGAGACTATCCAGTGTCAATAACCAAGATGCTAGAGTTCATCGTAGTGGACACCCGATCTGCCTACAATGCCCTGCTCGGGAGACCATCCCTAATCAGGTTGGGGGAAATTACATCTGTTAGGCATTTGGCCATTAAGTTCCCAACCCCTATCAGTATCGAGACACTAAAAGAAGATCAATTAGCAGCGCGAGAATGCTATAGCATCTCGATGAGGGGGAAAGTCCAAGCTAGTGCACAAACACTAGTCATCATTGAGGAGATCGATGAAGTGATATACGAGGTCGAAGAAGACATCAACTCAAGAGTAGAAGAAGACAAGGCTGATCTCGGTCCGATTGAAGAGCTTGAAGATATTCAGCTTGATGAAAAGGACACCACCAAGGTGGTGAATATTGGGAAGAACCTCGCAAAGGAAGCAAGATAGCAATTAATTCACTTTCTGAGGTAAAATCATGATGTATTTACATGGTCACACTCAGATATTATTGGGATCAATACCAATGTTATAAGCTATGCACTAAACATTGACAAAAGCCTCCCTTTGAAATAGCAAAAGAGAAGACTCCTTGATGACGAGAGGAAGAAAGCCTTGAAAGATGAGGTCCATAGATTAAAAGAAAATCAGTTTATCCGAGATGATTTCTACCCGGAATGGATAGCCAACCCAATACTGGTTCTGAAACCAAATGGCAAGTGGCATACTTGCATCAACTATTCAAACCTCAACAAAGAATGCCTGAAAGAGTGTTTTCCTCTACCTTGAATCGATCAGCTCATGGATGCAATCCCGGGTCAAGCCATCATGCCATTCATGGATGTGTATTCTGGATATAACCAGATAGCCATGCATGCACCCATGGACATCGTGAAAACTTGAAAGAGAAATATATATATATATATATATATGCAGGTACCAATTTTAAGCCGCGACGCCCACTATTAGAGTCGCGACTCTTCTGAAGTCAAAGAGCCACCGAATTTCTGGTGCAGTCCAGGCGCCGCAGTGCCCAAAAAATGAGCCACGTCACACCTGCACATAAAAAAATCTACAATACTGATGTGGTGCGTGTTTTGGCAAATCCTCTTTCCTTCTTCTTTTTGTGTCACATTAGGGACAATGTATCATTTAAGTTTGGGGAGAGAGTTTAATTTGTTTTTAGATGTTTTTTTAGTTGTGTTTAGTTTTTTTTTAAGTTGTTAATAATGTGTGAATCAAGTTTTTTTGAGCCTATGATACTAGTTGCCATGTGATATAAGTGATGATTTTTGAAATTGTTGTAAATCTTTGTGCTTAGTTAGATTAATTTGACAAGTAGCTTTGATATGAAATCTTAATGTCATTTAAGTGATGACTGATAAAATTCTTACAATAGAGCATTATATGCATGTTAAATTGGGTATAAGGAATGATATTTGAGGAATATTTTAGAACTTGCATAATTTATTGGTTGAGACGAAATTCTAAATGATGCATGCTTAGGAATATGATTTAGGCAATCTTGTTGGAACGTTTGAGCCTTTCAAGCTAGATTGTATTATATAATCCCTAGTTACCCAATTTTGAGCCTAATATGATTCTTTTTATTGCTTGGCACTAGTGCTAAGCGTAATTGAACCCTTGAAAATTTTCTCTTCCTTTAATTGTACCATGAACATATGAAAAATTATTGGGGGATTGTTTTGTATGGGGTGTGCATTTGAAAGGGTTGTCACTAAAAAAAAAAAGAAAAAGATTGAGAGAGAAAAGAAAGCGAACAAAATATATTGAAAATGAACTACTCTCCAATTGAAAATACAAAGAAATAAGTTTGGGGGAGTGTAGTTTTAATTTTTTAAAATATCATGTTTATGAATTTTCTCTCAAAATAAGAAAAATTTTGGGAACTTTGGGATTGTCTTTGGGGTTTGTAAGGTTGAATAAATAGTGGTTGGTTTGGTTATGTGCTTACGGTATAATGGAACCTAGATGACAATTTTATCCCCCTAAGCCTAAGTCGTTCGTTATAAGCTGAAAAGTCCTTTTGATTCTTGAGCAAGTGTTGTTTATATTAGTTGAGATCAGTGAATTATGCAAGCGTATGAAATATGTTCTTTTGATGGAATGAATTAGTGAGATTTAACATGTAAATAATATTTTGATTGTATGTTATTTATTGATTATGGCTAATTGGCATAGTAAAGATCGAAGGTGATTGTGGAATTGATTTGAATAAAATTTTGGATATAGCTCAGTTGAAAATAAAATTCTAAAACTTGTATTGCATGATGTTGCTTGAGTTAAGGCTTGTTGAGTGGTAACTTGATTCGGTTGTTTGTTACATTATTTTAGGAAGTTAATTAGTTTTTACTCAAGGGCGAGTAAATGTCAAATTTGGGGGAGTTTGTTAAGTCTATTTTAGTACTGTTTTAGAGTGTGTTTAGGGTGTGTTTTTAGTATTTTGGATTGTTTTGGGCAGTGGTATGCTTGTGTTGTTTGTGTTTTCAGTAAAATCGATACATAATGGGATTGGAGTGGAAGTGGAGAGAAATTCGTGAAATTTAGGACAAAGATGCTTGTTTGGTCAAAGATACAGTCTTGGGAAGTCTAGGAAAGTTAGATTTATGGATGAACGTGCATTGAAGTTGGAAAACGATGATTTGGGTGAAAATGCCATTTTGAGCCGCGACGTTGTGCCTTATGGGCCGCGGCGCAGTGGTGGGCAGAGAAGACGAAAATCTGAGATTGAAGAGAGCCACAACGCTGGATTGTTGAGTCACAGCACTATTGTTTGGGAATTTTGAGCCGCACTACCATTACTTTAGGGTCGCAGTGCCTGTCAAGACAGAAGCGAGACGTATTTTCAATTTCGTACACGGGCCACGACGCTTCTTTCTTGAGTTGTGGCGATTGATTCCGTGAGTGCAGAAAAGGGCATTTTTAGAAAGGGCAAAATTAGTATTTCACATGTAAAACATAGGCAACTATAGAAGCATCATTATGCTGAATTTTGAAAGAGAGAACCCTAGAGACTCAAGAAAACGCTCAACGAAGGCAAAGGATTGAAGACCTAATACTTATCGTAGTATTTCTTCTCTTCTTCTTTTACTTTCTGCTATAATGATGTTTATAACTAGTTTTATGGATTCATTTATGTTTAGTATGAACTAATTTTCTTTTTGGGGTGTTAATGGATTCTTCTTGAAACCTTACGATTATCGGCAGTATTTATGAATTTTCTGTCAATATCTTGAATTATTTTATTTGTGTTTAAGGCTTGTGATTGAATTGCTACCAATTGCATAATTTATATGAGTTTAACCTAAACTTTGAAAAGTGAAGGATAAATATGCTTTAGTCAAATAATCATAGATTTGTATTGGACAAGAGTACCCGTATGATTTGTGTAGCTTAGGGATTGCGTGTTTAATGCCTGCAATTTTTTTAATTTACCACAGAGATGGAGGAAGTTTTCTTGTTGTAGAGAATTATATGTCCTATTAAGAATAAAATTTGCATTTGTAATTCACTATCACGATAGAGATAGGAATTCTAGAAATTGAATTAGAGAAACATAGGTGGATAGTTGATGAAGTTAATGACCCTATATTTTATCCATTGAATGATAATTTTTATCGTTGAGTTCTTTTATGTTCTTGATATTTAGTTTATTTAATTTGTTTAGTTATTTATGCAATTTTCTCTTTTATTAACCAAATAGAGATTAGAAATTAATTTTTGGTAATAGATAATTCAATTTTTGTAGGAAAATAATCAAATTTACAGAATATTACTACATTGCGATTACGTATACTTGCACAACTTAAATTTTTGCAACAAGTTCTCCACTCAGATTCGGGCTTGGTGAGCACCGTTGGCCAGCTTTTCACTGGTCACGATCTTTGAGGATAATAGGGAGCATTGGCGCATAAACCCAAGGATAATCTAAAGGCAAAACAATAATAGTTAGAGAATAACTAACTGAGAAAATAAAGAGTTAAAGGGGGTGGAGAGATTTACAAAAACCCTGAGCTCCATGGTCTGGTCGAAGAGGGCAGTGGTATTGTTGATAACTTCATTTTAGGATCATTTTAGAATGTGTTTTTGTGATAATCTTGAGTCTTTATGTGTGTTTTGTGCAAGATTACGCTTTTGTTTGTCTTTGTTGTAGGTTGGTGCGATGAATCATGAGAAGAATGTAAAAAGAAGTGAAAATGGAGGAAAAACGATGCTTTTGGTGGGTGTTGGACTCAAAATGATTCTAAGGATGATTAAAAGTTGATTTTTGATGAAGAGATGAGTTGAAAGAAGTAATTTGAGAAAAAAAGGAATTAGAGTCGCGACTTGGGCTTATAAGTCGCGACTCAAGGCGAAGTCAGAGGCGCATAGCTATTGGATGGAATTAGTGTCGCGACTTGGGCTTACAAGTCACGACTCAAGAGGAAGACAGAGGCTCAGCGAAAAGGGAAAGATGTATACGAGCCACGACATGAGATGCTTGAGTTGCAGTGCTTGAGGATTTACACGAAAGAGAAAATGGCTCAAAAATAGATACGGGCCGCGACCCAAAGAAGGCCAAGTCGCGGTCTGCATAGGAAAAACACAACCTTGTTTTTTTTTTTACTATAAATTCATATTTAGGGTTTAATTAATTTATTGGGTCAGTTTTTAATTACGTTTTTTTAGACTAATTTTGATTCTTAGGGTAGTAATTCTGTATTTTTATATTTTTCTTTCTTCTTTAAGTTTATGAATCTTATGTTTTTGAATTATTATTTTGTTGATTTAGTCATGTCTGATATGAACTAAACAATTTTTATCTAGGGTTTAATGTAGTCACTTGGATTTCTATCTAATTTAATTATGACTTTCTATAGATTTTTCTTCACTATTATAATCTATATAATGTGTGTTTAATGCTAGTAAATACTTGATCAAAATTTGTTTGATATTATGATTTTGATTCAAAATTCAAAAGATGAGAATTGAATATGTTATTGTTATATAGACATAGGTTGCATATTGAACGAAAGTACTTGTATGACTTGTGTAGTAATTAGGTTTCCATGCTTAATGTCTACTATATGTTTAAGTTTATCACAAAGATGTACAAAACATGCATATAGGTTGAGATCTTATATCTTGAAAAAGAATAGGAATCAATTTATGTTAACCTGCTATTAGAATAGGAAGAAAGAAATCTAGAATTGATTAATAAAATTAGTAGAATGAAAAGTTGCTAGGTCTTTTTAATAGTGATTTTAATATTTTAATTAGTTATTTTTGTTTAAAGTTATTTTTAAATTTTACAATTAAATTCAAAAATCAAAATTTAAGTTGCCAGATAGAATTTAAAAGAATAATTGCAGGTAATTGGAAAATAGTCTTCGTGGGAACGATACTCTACTTATCATATATTACTTGAGTCGACTGCATGCACTTGCATAACATAATTTTCACGATCAAGTTTTTGGCGCCGTTGTCGGGGACTTAATTTCCAATATCATAGTTAATTGTTATTTGTTCTAATTTGGTTTTTTATTTTTATTTTATTATTGTTTAACATTTATTTGGATCAAGCCTGAATTGTGTTTCATGAATTGTTGGTATATGCGAGGAAGTAGACAAAAGGAGATTATACCAATAGACCTTGATATTGAGAGAACGTGCAGACAGAACCGAAAATTAAAGAAAAGGATGGACTTTTCCATGGCTAAAAACGCAAATAACGCTGTCAACAATAATGCAAATATGGGTAATGCAGTTGAAGCTGATCCACCATTAAGTAATTATGTACTCCCTAATATTACGGGGATACATTCAAGCATTCGACTTCCTACTATTGAGGCAAATAATTTTGAAATAAAACCCTCAATTATTGGTGCAAAATTGTGTACAATTTGGGGGGTTACCAAATGAGGATCCAAATCTACATATCACAAACTTTTTGGAGTTATGTGCGACATTTAAAATGAATGGGTGAGTAATGATGTTGTACGATTGAGACTATTCTCATTTTCACTAAGGGACAGATCTAAGAGTTGGTTGAATTCTTTACAAGAAAACTCTATACTTGGGAAGATTTGGCTCAAAAGTTTCTTGGTAAATATTTTCCTCCTACCAAGTCAGCCAGAATAAGAGGAGATATTAATAACTTCCATCAACTGAATGGGGAGTCTTTGTATGATGCATGGGAACGATTTAAGGAGTTGTAAAGAAAATTCCCACATTATGGAATAGATAAGTGGCTACTAGTTCATACTTTTTACAATGGTTTGAGGGGAAATACAAGGGCAATTTTAGATGCAGGATCAGAAGGAGTGTTTATGAGAAAAAACACTAAAGAAGCATATGAGCTATTGGAAGAGATGGCCATGAATAGTTATAATTGGCCTACTGAGTGTGAGAATAAGAAAGTAGCAGGAGCCTTAGAAGTTGATCCAATAACACGATTGACCGCTCAAGTAGCATCTCTAACCAAGCAATTGCAACAAACTAATCTCACTGCACAAGCAATACAAGTACAAAATGTCGTGAGTTATGAGATTTTTAAAGGACCACATCCTTATGAATAATGTTCGAGCACAACTAGTTGCTCAACAGAAGTGAACAATATGCCCTTGGAATAGGCACAGGTTATTGGCAATTTTTCAATACCTGCACCCAACACTTACTCAAATTTCTATACGGCAGCTTGGAAAAATCACCCTAATCTGTCTTGGAAAAATAATCAAGGGTTACAACCACAATATCCACAGTACCCACCACAACAACCCCCTCATCAAGCAACTTATGGATTACATTCGAGAACCTATTATGATCCAAACCCACGCCTATCTCATCCACCACCACATCCTCAAATGAACCCACAAACAATTCAGCCAGAACAATTAAATCAATTCATGACAAAGACAAGGTCTTCGATCAGAAGTTTGGAGACACAAATAGGTCAATTGGCTAAAATATTTTCTACCAGGCAGCAAATTAATTTTCCCAGTTCCACAGAGGTAAATCCTAAAGAGCAGTGTAATGCAAAATCCTTAAGGAGTGGGATTAAGTATGATTGACCTACAGTGGATTACAAAGGGAAAACAACAGGGGAACAACATGTTACTAGTCCAATACAAGAAGAGGTCACTGAAGACCTTCCAAAGACAGAGAATTCGAAACACACCGAGCCTACACCAAAGATTCCATATCCTCAACGACTAATCTTGACAAACAATTCTCTAAATTTTTGGATATCTTTCGAAAATTACACATTAACATCCCTTTTGCAGAGGCTCTAGAACAAATACCTTGCTATGTGAAGTTTATGAAAGAGATATTGTCAAAGAAAAGGAAGTTAGAGGATTATTAGACAGTGGCACTTACTGAGGAGTGTAGTGCGAACTTCAGAAGAAACTACCTCCTAAGCTTAAAGATCTTGGTAGTTTCAATATTCCATGTTCTATAGGGGTTTCAGTAGAAACAAAGGCTTTATGTGATTTAGGGGCCAGTGTGAATCTAATGCCTCTATCAATCTTTTGGAAGTTAAATTTGGGAGAAGCTCAGCCAACTGCTTTGTCTTTACAGATGGCAGATAGATCAATTAATCACCGTCATGGAGTGATTGAGGACGTATTGGGAAAATGGGTAAATTCATCTTTCCTGCGGACTTTATTATTCTAGATATGGAGGAAGATGAAAATATTCCAATAATACTTGGAAGGCCATTCTTAGCTACTGGTAGGGCTTTAATTGATGTCCAAAAGGGTGAGTTAAAGCTGCTAGTGCAAAAAGAGGAAGTAATATTTAATGTTTTTGCAGCAACAAAAATTCCAACTTGTTGTAGAGTTGAAGTGGTAAACCAAGAAGGGAACAAGTTGGAAGTCTCTAAGAAAAGCTCCATAGTTAAAACCGGAATTCGAAAAGGGCGTCATCGGTTAAAAAAAATACATTCGTGAAAGGATTCAAATGTTATATGAACGAGGGAAAGTTATGATAATTTCTAATCATAAGAAATAAGGGCCAACTCATGATACTATGACTCTCAAGGATGTGAGGGTAGGACTTGATCCGAGTTGGATATAAAATAAAACAAGCGTCCAGCTAAATGACGTTAACGACAGTGCTATAGGAGGCATTCCTATATTTTATTTTAGTTTTTCTTAATTAGTGGACAATTTTATTTAATTTTATTTTGGTTTTGTAAAGTTTATTTATTTTATTTTATTTTTTAGTATAAAGTTTGTTAAAACCATGAAAATCATGAAAAAAGTTATTTTTCAATTAGTCATTGAGCCAAGTCGCTTCAACTAGCAAGTCGCAACATTACACAAGTTAGAGAGCTATTAAAAATCTGAAGGAGGGGCGAGTCGTGACTTGGGCTTATAAGTCACGCCCCTAGGCTAAAACAGAGACCATGGAATTTTTAAACATAGGGGTGGGCCGCGACTTGAAGAGGTTGAGTCGCGGCGCTTGGAGAGAGGATTCTGGAAAAAAAAATCTAAGGCGGCCGCGACTTGCCCTATCTGGGTCGCAGCGCGCCTGTGTCAGACAAAGGGGAATGGGTTTAAAATAAATTTTTCAAGGCATTTCTCTCATTTTTCAAATACTATCATACCAAATCAGTTTTTCTTAAGAAAAAAAGCTCTAAATTTTTTCCCTTTATCCTTCTATTTCAAATTCCTTTAAGTTATTTTCCTCATTTCTAATTTCTAATTCCTAATCCAAATTCATTTCTTTCTTCCTTTCTTTTTTCCCTAACCCTAATTTTTGTTTCTATTGGTGCTAATTGAAGAATTGAAGGAGGATTCAAGAGTGGGGAGATTTTTCAAATTTCAAGGCTTGTAAGTTTCTCTTTTTGACGTTTTCATTGAAGTGAATTTATATTAAGGGAGTGCAGTGGATTGTTGGACTGTTTGTTAGTATATTTGGTGTTTTTGGATGAAATTTTGGGAGTATTTAGTGAGGAAATTTCATAAATTTAGGGGAAGTGTTGCCAAAAAAATTTGAGTGCCATTTTTGATCAATTGTGAAAGTATGGGTCCAAGGAAACAATCAACTAGGGTTGCCCCTTCAAATAACATTAGTTGCCCTTCATCATCCCCACTCAACCACCCCAAACTCAGCCAAACCCGCCAGAACCTCAACCAATTTTAGCGTATGATCCCGCGCGGTTTATTAACAAAGATGCCAATGACCATTACCAAAGGTTATCCCAACGTCTAGTGATTCAAGAGCGTGGGATGGACATTAATGAAGAACTGTACCCTAACGAAACTTAGAACATTATTAGGGATGAGATTCTACGCTGTGGTTGGCAACTGTTTGTGGATGATAAGATGCCAAAGGCCAATTGTTCATCGGTTTATGAGTTTTACGCCAACTTTCCTGGGGTTGTAAATAAAAAGGTGTTAGTTAGAGGAGTTTCGGTTGAATGCGCCATTGATAATATTGATGAACTATTTATATTACCCAAGTTGTCTCCTGAAGAAGATGAATATTATCAATTGGTGTATCATAGTGAGGTTGACTGGACTGAGGTGGCTGAGACTTTAGGAATTCCTGGTGCTTATTTCGTTATGCAGAATTGGGAGCTAAAACATTTAAGGAGATACCAAATGAATTGTGTGGCCAAAGCCTAGACTCTTTTTGTGAGTGCACAGCTTATGCCCAACACCCACTTGTCTGAAGTGGGGACTGATAGGTGTCTTTTGGTGTATGCCATTATGACGGAGCTTTCCATTGATATTGGCCGAGTTATTCGCCAAAGCATGAGGGATATATGTAGATTTACTTTTACTGCTTGGTTGGGACACGAATCAATGATTACTGATCTGTGTGAAGTCTGGGAGATGCTAAAATATCCTAGTGATATTTATAAGGCCATGGGGGATATTTTTCGTGCTACAGTGAATAAATTCAATGCCCCATCATTAGAGCCACCAGTACCGCTACCCACGAATGTAAGAATTGAAGGGAAATAGAAGCAGCTGAGGAGCCCATACCAGCCAATGATCAAACAGAGGGAGTGAGGGCAGTTGGGGAAGAGAGAAGAGAACAATACCCTCAATATTTGGCGCTTAAGGCTCCACCGGATCCGCACTTAGCCAGATTAGATTACATCATTCGGCAAAACTAGCATACTCACAATTATTAGGGAGAGCTTCATGATTTTCATAGAGCTCAAGTTGATAGACAGAATGAGTTGGTTTACCGATGGTCAAACCAAGAGGCAGACCGCCAGTACTTCCCTTATCCACCGCCTTGGGATCCATTTCCAGACCCACCACCATTCTGAAGTGATTCGCACCAGGTAAGTTTTCTTTCTTTACTTATTTTTAAACATTGGGGACAATGTTTAGTTTAAGTTTGGAGGAAGGAGTTTATTTTTCTGTTAGTTTTGTTTTGTGTGATTTGTTTATGTTAGTGTTTAGAGTTTTTTTTTTAGTATTTTTAGTTTGGTACCAACATGAATGATAATGGACAATAATTTCCAATGAGAATAAAATGAATGTTATGAGTATAAATCAATGAAAATGAAATCTGAAAAAAAAAAAATCAGTGTGCTTGATTGAACACTCCATTAGTACATTTTAGTTTAGATAACATTTGTTGAATATTTTGTAATGATGTTAAATTTATGTTTTTGATATTGATTATGCTTGTTGAAATTGGTTAGTGGAATGATGAATGGAAAGAGAAAATTATTTTCAACAATTCTAGAACTTGCTTACTTGTTATTTGAGGCGAAATAATATATCATGTATGCTTAGGAAAATGATTTAGGCTATCATTTGGACCATTTGAGCTTTTCTTGCCAACCTTAAATTAATTAATCCTTTGTTTACCCTTTTTGAGCCGAATTTTTAATCTTTTTCTTCTAAACCATCATTTAAGCCCAATACTTGCAACTTTGTTATATATCCGTCCCTAATAAACTATGAGCATACGATTGAGAAATAATTTTGGGGACTGATGTGTAATGGGGTTTAATTATGATTTGAGTAGTTTTATGAGAATTACATGATTAACATTCATGATTTTGAGACATAATTTTTGTTGTTGGTATAATTCATGTCTTACAGTCTAGGTTTGTTTTGAGCCCTTTGTTCGAGGGCGAACAAAGAGAAAGTTTGGGGGAGTTTGATAACTTCATTTTAGGGTAATTTTAGAATGTGTTTTTGTGGTAATCTTGAGTCTTTATGTGTGTTTTGTGCAAGATTACGCTTTTGTTTGTCTTTGTTGTAGGTTGGTGCAGTGAATCATGAGAAAAATGTAAAAAGAAATAAAAATGGTGGAAAAACGATGCTTTTGGCAGGTGTTGGACTCAAAATGATGCTAAGGATGATTAAAAGTCAGTTTTTGATGAAGAGATGTGTTGACGGTAAGAACTCGTCAACTAAGTTAAATCAAGAACTTCATGAGTTGTAAAAGAAGTAGATTCAAATCAAATGAACTTCAAGCAAACTTTCTTATGATTTCAAGAACTTAAAATGTAAATGCTAAAATTTTAGAATGAAAAATATAGAGAATGTAGAGTGTTTGTTTCCATTAACAATGAGTGGTTACAAAATTCTCCCAAAATTCCCCCTTTTCTCAGATGAAGGGAGGTCATATTTATAGTAGAGCAATAATGACTCTTAGTACATTGTGGTCCCTGGGGACACGACCCTACATATGCAGTTTACAAGTGCTAGTGGTGCCAGGAGCGTGGTGGTCGATTCTAGTACATGCCGAGGGTTTGTTGGAGCACCTAAATTTCAGTATCTGGAAGTACCTCCACCACTTTTTTAGAACGAGTGTCAGAGAGTGGCGTGTGCCTTGCGACTCCCTCGGAGCGACCCCGCGACACCCTCGGCATGACCCCACGACATCCCCGACATGACCTGATGACATCCTCGGCGCGAGACGAGGCGTGCGCCTCGCGAGACCTTCAACGCAAGGCCCCTACGTGTGAGATGAGGCATGCACCTCATGAGACCCTCACGACTCTCTCGGCAAGACCCCACAACACCCTCGGCATGACCCCGTGACACCCTCGGTGCGAGATGAGGCGTGCACCTCACAAGACCTTGAACGTGAGGCCCCTACGCGCGAGATGAGGCTGTGGCGCAAGGCGCATGGGTGTGTGGGTGAGACGATGTCCGCGAGGCCCCTTGGCGCGAGGCGTAGGGGTGTGTGGGAGAGTTTATCTCTATCCCAAACTTATATTTTGAGGGTCATGAGGCAAGGGCCTTGTTCAAGCAGAATTTCGGTATTCACACTTGCCCCCCAGTCTATGGGAGGGCCTTTAGGCGCTCTGGTGTCTTCAGAGCATAGGTGGTGTTAGTGTGTTCCTTTTCTCTGGTGGCATATAAATACATACTTTGGAGGTGGTGATCCTTGTGATCCCTTGAGATTGAATGTGAGCCTATCATTTGGCTTCGCGGATCCCAATGTAGGTGTTTGGCTCCATTTTTTACCATAGATCAAGCATTGTATTCAACGGGTAAGATGAGTTTGAGCTTCTTATAAATAGATCTTCATCTTAAACATAATTACTACACTTTCTTTTCTTAGCTTGGTGGTATTTGTATCTTCACATCCTCCGAGAGGTAAGTGGTTCCATTCCTCACAAAGTCACTTTGGCTTTCTTTCCTCTTTATTTTTTTTTATATGTAAACGTCTATAAAGGTGCTAGGAGACTAAAACATCTTTCTCCTTTCTTTTTGCAGACATGTACTTTCGACCCTTGACATTTCTTCGACCACGATGTGTACTTTTGAACCTTGGCATTCCTTTGACCGCGATGTGTACTTTTGACCCTTGGCATTCCTTCGACCGCGATGTGTACTTTTGACCCTTGGCATTCCTTCAACCGCGACATGTACTTTCGACCTTTGGCATTCCTTCAACCGCGACGGTGCTCGATTTTACCCACTCAAGGTACACTTTCTTCCTTTCTTATGTTCAATGGGTTTAAATTAGCATTCCTCGGGATGGGTTGTCTTAGCCAGAGCTCCTCGTGAGCTAATCCACATATATGCCCCTGCTTGCACATATACCCTCCATTGTACCTCATAGTTGGTCATTTCAAGCACTTGTGTCTAGAGGTTTTGAACTTATTCCTTTGTGTTTTGTAGCACCCTTTCCACCTACATTTGCACCCCTATTACCAACAAGACGAGGTTTTATGGCATGTGGGGGATCGTCTAGCGTTCCTCTGGGAGTCTAGTTTGTTGACTTATCTTCAGACTCAGGGTCCCTCGAGAACAACCCTTACCAAGATTATGACACCTTGTGGAGGGCCCGTATATGTCATCTTGAGCGCATGGCCGAGCTTAGGCATAAAATTTGGGTGGTGGAGAGTGAGATAGATTCGGTTTTGAAGGGTTAAGGAGTTCCTTTCTCCTTTGACCTTAATGACCACATTACAAGTATTAGAGTGAGCCTTTTTGATCTACAAATGGAGTTGGAGTTCATGGAGGGAAACCTCCCTCCTGAAACCCCTGCCCCGTTCTCTCCCTATAGTAGCCCTGAGGTCACCCCTGGTTCTCCTCAACCCTTGTCTTCAATCCACCCATGTAGGATGCTTCCACACTCAATGCCTTGGTGGAAAACTCACGTAAGAAGAAAAAAATGGAGGGTAAAGTGCCATGTTTTGACCTCACCGTTTCCTTGGGTTTTGCAGATATGTCAAAGAGGATGAGACGACAGGTGGCTCCCAAGAAGCCAGATGCTGGTCCTTTGTTGGCATTCACCATCGTGTTCAATATGTCGGAAAACTGGTTGTTAGAATTATCCAAGAAGTATCACATTGGCAAAGAGTACAAGCTATACGTACCCTCCAACAAGTGTCGGGCCGATAATCCCCCCAGGGCTACGTGGCTATGAGCGAGCACATCTTGAAGGCGGGTGGGACCATACCCTTACACCCGTTCTTCATCATGGTCCTCAACCACTTTGACCTTGCTCCACTTCAGCTTGACCTAACAGCTAGTTGACTTTAAGCTACCTATATATGGCATTTGTGGAGCTTAACAGCCGTGCCCCTACGACCCAAGATGTGCATTTTATGTATAATCTCATGCCCACCCCTAAATCCAAAGGCTTCTACTTCCTGCAAAAAGCCAATTCTCAGGTCTCCTGGATAAAGGGTTCCGTGTCCAACCCCGGTTCCTGGAAGCAGGACTTTTTCTTTGTGAAGGGTCCCCTTTCCGTCCGTGAACATTTTCGCACATCCCCAAGTAAGTACTTCAAGATTTTTTCCTTTTACATTGAATTTTCTCTTTTGGAACTTATACTCATATTGATAACTGAGTTGATTGTTCAGAGAGCTTCAGTATCCCCGACGTTCCTGAGTCAGACTACCAATAGACGTCTTTCTCGATGCCGAATCTACTATGAAAATGTTTGCCCGTCTCTTTACTGTGGCCAACCTTAATCACTATGGTTTATCCAGGGTTTTGGAGCTCAACCTGCTGCGGCATATTTCCAAGCGAAAGAAGAAGGCTACTCTAGCTGAGCCTCACTCGGACGTGGGTGATGTGGAATGGGTGCCTGGGGAGGTTTCTCCAAACTCTTAGCGTCCAGCCCGGTCATCTTCGTCCTCCAGGGGGTGCCCTCCTTTCGTCCCTACGGACCACGACACGACCTCTAATTCCCGTGGTCCACAGACCATGCCAAGGTGCTTCGTTGTGCCTTTCTCCGAGGACTATGATAATCTTCCTTGCGCTCTCGCTAATCATGACCATTCGAGACACCCTTTTTCCGATGTTCCTACGCCTCCTCCTCCCTCAGTGAGTGGGTCATCTGTCCCTGCTCACCCGGGCGCTCCTGATTTGGAGGAGTCATCTTGGGTGAGTCGCACATCAGCTCCTTACGTGCAAAGGTATACCCGAGTCACCAAAGGTATTCCTTAGACCAAGTGGAGAGGTCTCAGGAGTTTTTCCATGGCGGAGCTTGGGGAGACCCTTGTGCACTCCACCACTTGGGTGAGTTCATGCGTTTTACATTGGTCTTTCTTTTTCTTTTCTTTTTTTAGGTTTTGGGTCTTTGTTTGCTCTTTTTTTTTTCTTTTTCCTTCCTTGCAAGCCTCTCTGGTGGCTCAACACTTCGTAGACTCGACACATGACCTCTCTTCATCGTACGCTGAAAGGGACCGTCTAGCAGTCAAAATTCAGGAGCTCGAGGGACTGGTGAAGCCCTGGTGAAGGCCTCTTCGTTGTCAAAAAAGAAATGGAGAGCAGAAGCCAAGGCTGCGATGTTACAGGATAGGGTCACTCTCCTGGAGGCTAATTTGGGGAGAGCGGAAGCCAAGGCTGTGATGTTGCAGGAGAGGGTCACTTTCCTAGAGGCTAATTTGGCTGAGGTCGAGTACAAGTCCATATAGCGCACCCTTTATGGAATGTGGAGGCAAGATCCTAGCTTCGATTTCTCCTCCTTTGGTGACCATGCCGTTGCCAAGGTGGCTGAGTGGAATGCTCGCGGCAGGAGGCCTTGAGATTTTTCTTCTACAGCTTTTACCTTTTATTTCGATTTGGTTGTATGCTCATTTGAACCTCATTTTTTTGGGAAATTTTCTAAGTCCTGCAGTGGCTGATGCTGATTTATCTTGCAACATTATCCCAATTTATATATATATATGTGATCATTTGTTTTTTCTTCTTTATGCTTGAGGTCCTTTCGAGCCCACCCCTATATATAGGAGCCAAATGGGTTCGATAGGTCTCTCTTTTTCCTAATAACTTGTCAATACTTTATTTGGTCTGGTAGTGATGGTCTCTTTGGTGCACCTTGATTGTATTTGTAAGGATATGTTGACCCTTTGGGTTCTAGCCATCCTTTTATAAATTTTTGCACGCGCTGGTTATTTCTTGCGAGAAGCATCCTTCTCGTCATTATGCATAGTACAATATTTGCAAGGGTCTCTTTTAGGACCCTTTTTGGCTAAACGGCTTGGTGGCCACTCAAGAGACCTTTTGAACCTCTCAACATTCATAAGGGTAGCAAATCCTCGTGAACTCAAGAGATGACTTGCAAGGTTTTCTTCCTTACTTCCCCCCCCCCCCCCTTTTTTTTGCAAGGGTCTCTTTTAGGACCCTTTTTGGCTGTATATTCTGCCCCCAATTGGTTAGCGAGATTTATCTTGTTCAGCACTTTGATCATTTTGCTCATGCACTTTGATAATTCTAAATAGTGATAGGTACATGAGAGTTAGATATGTGTTCACGCTCTAGGTACCATGGTATCATCCAAACGTGCCAGCTTGTAGGTTTTAGGGGGCACCATCTGGGCAACTTAGTAGGGCCCTTCCCAGTTCACCCCTAGTACACCTGCACCCGGGTCGTGAGTGTTTGGCAAAACTTTCCTTAACACGAGGTCTTCGACCCTGAACGTCCTCTCTCGCACCCTTGAGTTATAGTATCTTGTGGACCGTTCCTGGTTTGTTGCCAACCTCAGTTGTGCCCTTTCTCTTCTCGCCTCCAACAGGTCCAAATTTTCAACAAATGTTGTGTGGTTAGCTTGGTCATCGTATGCTTGTATATGGAAGGAGTTGATTATCATTTCTATTGGAAGAACAACCTCGCACCCATAGGCTAAGGCGAAAGGCATTTCTCCAGTAGTGGAACGATGGGTGGTCCTGTAGGCCCAAAGCATATTGGGTAGTTCTTTGACCTAGGCTCCTTTCAACTTCTCTAATTTTGTTTTCAGATTCCTTTTTAGGATCTTGTTGATGGCCTCCACTTGTCCATTGGATTGTGGGTGTACTACAGCAGAGAAACTCCTCTTGATCCCCCTTTCTCTGCAATATTCGTCGAATAACCCCCTTCAAACTGGGTCTCGTTGTCACAGATTATCTTGTAGGGTACTCCATACCTACAGACGATGAACTTGTTGACGAAGGTGGTGATTTTCTTAGGTGTTATATTGACTAGCGGCTTTGCTTCAACCCATTTAGTAAAGTAATCGACTGCTACAACCGCGTACTCTACTCCTCCCCTTCCTGTTGGTAACGCACCAACCAAGTCAATCCCCCACACAGCAAAGGGCCAAGGACTGGTCATGCTCACTAGCTCATTTGGTGATTGTCTGGGGTAATTCGTATGTTGTGGGCACTTGTCACATATTCTCGCGAAATCACCTGTGTTCTTTTTCATGGTAGGCCAATTATACCTCTGTTGTATGTCCTTTTTTGCCGTGGATTGCCCCCTAGCATGATTTCCACACTCTCCTTCGTGTATCTCTTGCAGAACCTTCAAAGACTCCCCCTTGTCTATACACCGTGGGAGCGGGGTGGGGAAGCCTCTTTTATACAAAACTCCATCTACTAGGGTGTATTGGGCGACTTTGTAAATCAGCTTACGGGCGTCTTTTTTGTCCAAAGGAAACGTTCCATCACTTAAGTACCTCAAGATGGGTGTGGACCATGATTCCTCGGGAGTATTGACCATGTGAACCTCCCCTTGTGCTATGCTTGGCCTGGAGAGGTATTCGACAGGAATGGCGAGAGCATCGACATTCGCGTTCTGCTCTCTTGGGATATGTTCTATGGTGTATTTTTCGAACTGATCAAAATACCTTTTTACTTTGGCCAGGTATGCAGCCATTTTTGGGCCTCTGGCATGATATTCACCCTTCACCTGAAATACTACTAACTGTGAGTCACTGAAGACATGCAAATGTGTTACCTTCAACTCCCTGGCTAGTCATAGGCCAGCTAGTAGTGCTTTGTATTCTGCTTCGTTGTTGGAAGCTTTAAATCTGAATCTTAATGCACAATACATCTTATGTCCCTCAGGTCCCGTCATTATTATACCAGTGCTGGCTCCTCCTTCGTTTGAAGCCCCGTCCACATGGAGGCTCCATTATTTAGGTTGTTTTTCCCCTCCGCACGTTAGTTTATTCTCTTCTATTTCTCCCTCCTCATGGGGTTGGTAGGCAAACTCGACTATAAAATCCCTAGTACCAGCCCGTTGACCGAGGTCCTTGGGGTATAAATGATGTCAAACTGACTTAACTCAATTGACCATTTTAGCAACCTTCCTGAAGTCTCCGATTTGTGCAAGACTTGACGCAAAGGGGTGTTGGTGAGCACTTTAATAGTATGAGCATGAAAATAGGGCCTCCGCTTTCGCGAAGCCACTATCAGGGAATATGCTAACTTTTCTATTTTTGGTATCGGGTTTTTCTGACTCCCACATAGTATACAGGCTGCTGATGCCTCTTTTCTCCTTTGACTAGGGTGGCGCTTATAGCATGCTCTGACACTGCTAGGTACAGGTACAATTTTTCTCCTTTTTCTGGCTTAGCCAAAAGGGGCAGTTTTCCAAGGTGCTCCTTTAGCTTAGCGAAGGCTTCCTGACAATCTTCATCCCAAGCGAACTTTTTGTTCCCTTTTAGGATGTTGAAGAAAGGGAGGCACTTGTCAGTTGATCTGGAAATGAACCTATTGAGAGCTGCTACTCTCCCTATTAAGCATTGGACCTTCTTCTTGTTTCGTGGTAGGCTCATTTCCAATAATGCCTTGATTTTGTTAGGATTGGCCTCAACACCTCGGGAATTCACCATAAAACCAAGGAACTTCCCTGACAAAACTCCAAAGGTGCACTTGAGCGGGTTTAGCTTCATTCTGAATTTTCGAAGGGTGTCAAACATCTCACCAAGGTTGCTTGTGAGCTCTTCTGCCTTCCTTGTCTTTACCAACATATCATCTACATATACTTCCATATTTCTTCCTATCTATTTTGCAAACATTCTATTTACTAACCTTTGATAAGTGGCACCTGCATTCTTTAACCCAAAAGGCATCACCTTGTAGCAATAAAGCCCCTTGTCTGTTATAAATGAAGTGTGCTCCTCATCGGCCGGGTTCATGGGTCTTTGATTGTACCTAGAATATGTATCCATGAACCTGAGCAGCTCGTGCCCGACCGTGGCGTCTACTAACTGATTTATCCTAGGAAGCGGGAAGCTGTCCTTAGGGCAAGCTTTATTGAGGTTAGTAAAATCCACACAAGTTCTCCACTTTCCATTGGGCTTCAGGACTAAAATTGGGTTGGATACCCATTCTGTGTAGAATGTTTCTCGGATAAGCCCATTTGCCTTCAACTTGTCAACTTCTTTTTTCAGGGACGCGTATCTTTCTGGATCTAGTGCCCTCTTTTTTTGCCTCACAGATCTTGCTTTTGGGTCAATGTTCAAGTGATGGCACATGATTGATGGATCTATCCCCACCATGTCCTCGTGACTCCAGGAAAACACATCGAGGTTAACTTTTAGAAATTACCAGCTTTACCTTCACGATATCCGGTAGGTTTCTCCCTATCTTCAGCTTCTTCAATGGCCCATTCATAACTGTGACTTCTTCCAACTCCTCAACTGGCTCGGCCCTGGGTTCCTCCGTGACCCGCGGGTCCAATTCGTGTGGGTTTGTGATTTTGTGTACTACCATTGCCATAGGCACTGACAGTTTTATGGCTGTACGAAGGCATGTGTTATAACATTCCCTCATTTCCTTCTGCTCCCCTTTCACGCTCAATATCCCTCCAGGAGTCAACAATTTAATGGCCAAGTGATATACTGAGGTTATCGCCTTCAATTCTCTTAGGGACGGTCTTCCTAATACCGCATTGAAGGCTGAGGCGCAGTCCACCACGACAAAGTTTACCATTATTTTGGTTTGTCTAGGTTGTTCTCCCATGGTGAATGCTAGTTCAATTGTACATATGGGTTGTATCAAATCTCCTATAAATCCATACAGGGAGGTATTGTAGGGCTTTAAGTGCCTGATGTTTAGTCCCATCTTTTCTAAAGCTGGGTGATACAGGATGTCTACGAAGCTTCCATTGTCCACCAGGACCCGGTGCACCCTCATGTTAACAAGTTGTACAGTCAACACCTAGGGATCGTTGTGAGGAAAGTGCACACCTCGTGCATCTTCTACAGTGAATCTTATCGAGTCGTTTTCCCCCTTAAAACTCTTTGGGGGGGAAGGAATTGCTCCAAACTTAAGACGCACGGAGGTGGACTTCACCTGGCCTCCCTGGCGTACTTGTCTCGCCCCTTCTTGGATTCGCCTTCGAACCTTGATCCTCCGAAGATGTTCCTAACTTCTCCTTGTACCTTTGGGGCTACATCTCATGCTCGTGGTAAGGGTACTCCTTCCTCCGGTCTTTGGTTTTCTTTACGGACGTATCTACCCAAGTGTCCCCTGCGGATAAGCTCTTCAATTTCTTTCTTCAAATGAGTGCATTCTGTGGTGGTGTGGCCAATGTCTTTATGATATTGACAATATTTACTAGGGTCTCTTTTTGATTGATCTTTCTTCATTGGCGGGGGCCTCCTGAAGGGGGATCGATTTTCATTTGTGACAAAGATATTCTCCCTAGCGTGCATTAGGTCAGTGTAAAAGGTGTAGGGGGTCTGTTTGCACTCGTCAATACGTTGGGGCTTCCGAGACTGATCGTCTCTCGACCCTTCGAAGATATTCGTCCTTTTATTGTTGAGTTCTTCCCTTATGTCTGAGGGTGCTTCCCTTGAAGTCACTTCGACTTCGTTATGAGGGTTAGCGTCATTCTTCTGCCCTGGCCTCTGAGGCTTCTTCGCCTGTCCTGGACATTCATGCTGCTTTGTCCGAGCGGTATTACTAGTGGAGAGTAGAGTCCTCCCATCATCCATAGGGACTGTGGTTTCTCCACCCTCTTGGCCTTTCTCCTTTCGTCTAGGAAGAGGCACGCTTGATTTTCCCTGTAGCAGTCCGTTCAACACCTCTTTCATATTCTCTAAGGTGGTTTCTAGCCTTTGGTTCTTCCGATGTAACTCACGTATCTCCTCTTCGTAAAATCAAGACCTAGAGCTTAAGCTTATGGAATGCACTCGAGGACTCTCGTCTGGGCGACGCGTTGATGGACCCCAATCTTGCCGGCCGGAGTTTGGCACCTGCAGTGGCCTTGGGGGTGGAAACTCTTTGGCATCTTTCGCGTGAGCAGCCGATGGTCTCGGATGGTTCTCATCAGACTAGACAGCTGGGGACGAAGCCTCCCTTTCATCTAAAGGAACCATGGGCTCCTTTGGTGCATCCACATTTTCGGGTGGCGGAGGATTCTTCATGGAGGCCTTCAGCTGATCTCCATCAAGGTGGACCTCCACCTCTCGTGGTTCTCTCAGTCACTTAGAGCATTTTGGCATCTTTCTCTACCGGAATCAATGGAAGAATAGTGGCTTGGCACTTATCCTTCCCATAGACGGTGCCAAACTGTTGATGGTAAGAACTCGCCAAATAAGTTAGATCAAGAACTTCGTGAGTTATAAAAGAAGTAGATTCAAATCAAATGAACTTCAAGCAAACTTTCTTATGATTTCAAGAACACAAAATGTAAATGCTAAAATTTTAGAATGAAAAATAGAGAGAATTTAGAGTGTCTTTTTTCATTAACAATGAGTGGTTACATAATTCTTCCAAAAATTCCCCCTTTTGTTAGATGAAGGGAAGTCATATTTATAGTAGAGCACTAATGACTCTTAGTACATTGTGGTCCTTGGGGACACGACCCTACATATGCAGTTTACAGGTGGCAGTGGTGCTTGGAGCATGGTGGTCGGTTCTAGTACATGTCAAGGGTTTGTTGGAGCACCTCAACTTCAGTACCTGGAAGTACCTCCACCACTTGTTTAGTACGAGTGTCAGAGATTGGCTGATGAGGGCAACATCAGGTACCTTACTCGTATGAACACTACTTGTCTGGCGTGTACATCTTGTCTGTACTCCAACTCTTCTTAGTTTGTAGGTGCATTCTGTATTTGTACGAGCTCCTCGAGTCACAGGTTTTCACCCTCACAAGGTACCTTATTCCCAAGGGCTTCAAGCGTTGAATTCCTTATAAGTTATTCCAAGATGCCTGGCAATCAAGGACCTCGTGAGATGGCCCTATGAAAATGAGACAAGAGGGGCCTCTCGACCCTAAGCGCAGGGGTGTGTGGGTGAGACGGTGTCCATGAGGCCCCTTGGCTCGAGGCACAGGGGCGTGTGGGCGAGTCTATCTCCATCCCAAACTTGTATTTTTTAGGGTCATGAGGCAGGGGCCTCATTCAAGCGGAATTTCAGTATTCACAAGATGAGTTGAAAGAAGTAATTTGAGAAAAAAAAAGGAATTAGAGTTGTTACTTGGGCTTATAAGTCACGACTTTAGGCGAAGTCAGAGGTGCATAGCAGCTGGATGGAATTAGTGTCACGACTTGGGCTTACAAGTCGCGACTCAAGAAGAAGACAGAGGCTCAACAAAGGGGAAAGATGTATACGGGCCGCGACTTGAGATACTTGAGTCACGGTGCCTGAGGATTTACACGAAAGCAAAAATGGCTCAAATATGAATACGGGTCATGTCCTTGAGAAGGCCAAGTCATGGCCTGCATAGGAAAAACACAACCTTGTTATTTTTTTTTTACTATAAATTCGTATTTAGGGTTTAATTAAGTAATTAGGTCAGTTTTTAATTACGTTTTAAGAGACTAATTTTGACTCTTAGGCTAGTAATTCTACATTTTTATATTTTTGTTTCTTCTTTGAGTTTATGAATCTTATGTTTTTGAATTATTATTTGGTTGATTTAGTCATGTCTGATATGAACTAAACAATTTTTATCTAGGGTTTAATGTAGCCACTTGGATTTCTATCTAATTTAATTATGATGTTCTACTGATTTTTCTTCTCTATTCTAATCTATATAATGTGTGTTTAATGCTAGTAAATACTTGATCACTATTTGCTTGATTTTATGATTTTGATACAAAATTCAAAAGATGAGAATTGAACATGCTATCGTTATATAGACATAGGTAGCATATTGGACAAAAGTACCTGTATGACTTGTGTTGTAATTAGGTTTCCATGCTTAATGCCTGCTGTATGTTTAAGTTTATCACAAAGATGTAGAAAACCTGCATATAGGTTGAGATTTTATATCTTGAAAAAGAATAGGAATTGATTTATGTTAACCTAGTATTAGAATAGGAAGAAAGAAATCTAGGATTGATTAATAAAATTAGTAGAATGAAAGTTGTGAAATTAACACCCTGGGTCTTTTTAATAGTGATTTTAATCTTTTAATTAGTTATTTTTGTTTAATGTTATTTTTAAATTTTACAATTAAATTCAAAAATCAAAATTTTAGTTGCCAAATAGAATTTAAAAGAACAATTGTTGGTAATTGGAAAATAGTTTTCGTGGGAACGATACTCTGCTTATCATATATTACTTGAGTCGATTGCGTGCACTTGCGTAACATAATTTTCACGATCAGTTGTCTCCCTTAAGAAACCTCCACACGTTAGCGTTGAGGTTATTGCATGATTGGCCAATTTGAGACAGCAAGTCAAAACATAGGTCAGCTCCTAAGGCTCCAGCCTTGTTTGCCAAGGGATACTCTGGCATATGTGGCATGGCATAGAATTGGTGAACCACCATTGGAATTGGAGCACCTGCTAGCCTTGAAACTTCGAGGTCAGTGACCTTTTTTCCTTTATCTCGAGCAAGGAATTTACTGAAGGAGGAGGTTGATTTTTTCTCTTCAGAGGGGGAGGATTCTGATTTTTGGTTTGCCAGGGGTAGCTTTTGAGATCGCAAAATAGGGGTCCTCGGCGACCTTCGCGATTTTAGAAGAAGGGGCATCCTTCTTCGAGGACACGCGGCCTCTCTTGCTACCTCGGGCCTTAGGTGTCATCCTGAGTATGTTGTCAAGCTCTGAATCCATATCACCTGGAAAAAAAAGAGAAAGTATATTAACAACTGGTTTTCATAAAGAGATCAAACACAGTTAGTAGGGAAACCTAACTGGAAGATTCTGTCAAGCTTGAGCTTACGGACAAGGAAATCCCTTTATCTTCTAAGGATTCTATAAGAGTACCTTCTCGATAGGTGGGGGATAACCTAGATAAAATCCCTTCCTAAACCTCATTTAAACTATACATTGTTTGAAATTTACCTAACCAGCTATCATTTCTATCTTAGAGGTAACCAGTTAACTGGTTACCACATACATAAATTTAGCCTTTTATATTCTAGCTAGATAACACCTCATTTAAACTATACACCCCATGAGGTTTTGGCTTTGCGAGGCGTAAGGCAGCATGGTGCCTATGCGTGAGATAAGGGTCTCACAAGGCACGATAGGAATGGCCCGCGGGGACTTTGGCTTCACGAGGCGCGAAGCGGCATGGTGCCCATGCACGAGATGAGGGTCTCGTGAGGAATGAAAGGAAGGACCCATGGGAGCTATTGCTTCACGAGGTGTGAGGTAGCTTGGTGCCCATACACAAGACGAGGGTCTCATGAGGCACGGAAGGAAGAACCTGAGAGGGTTGTGGCTTCGTGAGGTGAACATTGCTTGGTGCTTATGTGCGAGACAAGGGTCTCACGAGGCGAGGGTCTCGCTAAGTGTTCCCATGCGCGAGACTAGGGTTTGGCGAGGCGGTATGGTGCCCATGCGCGAGACTAGGATCTCACGAGGCGGGGGTCTCATTGAGTGTTCGATGTGGGCATGTCCGGGATCTTGCAATGATGCAACCAAGGTTGTAAGGAGCAAAGGTTTCACCATTTAACCCATGATCTCCCGGGACTACCTCGGTAATGTGTCACATTTTTTCTGCATCCACACTTGGCCCATAAGCCTTCTTCTTGGAGACACTTACTTAACTCTCATTTCCCTTACCTTGGTGATGCCTTAGTCTTTAAAACTACAAGAGTTGGGTGATTCTATCCCCCACAAGAACATTTTGTTTTTCTTTTCTTCTATTTTTTGCTTTTTTAATAAATGTATATAGATATCCGTATGTTCACTTAGGTACTAAAAAATTGTCTCTTTCTACCCCCTTTCTTTTTCGTAGGTGTGTGGTGCGAGGTATAAAGGTACCGGTGGTTCTTGTAGATGTTTGGTGCGAGGAGTTATGGCAGAGATGGTGGTGGGCATCCCTAGTGATTACGAGCCTCCAGTAATCGTCCCTTATCTATTCGAGGTGTTTCCTTGGTCACTTCTTTAACATTTTCATGCTCAGAGGGTTTAAGTTATCATTCGGGAGTGGTGTTGTTTTAGCCCATTACCCCTTCATGCAGAGCTCTGTGCTAGCATCCATTAGTATGTTCGCCTCACGCACACACTACCACGCCCTATAGTTGGCCCCATTTTTATGCATAAGTGCCTAGGGGTTTTAAACTCGCTCTTTTATATCTTGTAGCAACACATAAACTGCACACACATTTGCATCTATGCTCTTCATGAGACGTCGTTCCATGGCTTTTGACAGTTCATCTAGCGTACCTCCTGGTGTTGAACCCATAGAGCTATCTTTGTCGGATTCAGAGCCTTCTATAGATAACTCACACCATGTGCACGAGATCTTAAGGAGGGCCTGTATGTATCATTTGGAGCGATTAACTGCCCTTAGGAAAAAAAATTAGGTCGTTGAAAGTGAGACAGACTTTGTCTAGAGGGGTGAGGGGGTTGCTTCTTCTAGGGACCTCGACGACTACATTGCTAGTCTTAGAGCGAGTCTTATAGACATACAAATGGAGCTGACGTTTATGGAAGAGAACCTTCCACCTGAACCTCCTCCTCCTGGCTCTCCTCTTTATGAGGAAGCTTTCAATAATGATTTCGAATCCGCCTTAGGATCCCCTTAGCCATTGTCTATAGAGTATCCATTTCTAACGCTTACACCTCCAACACTTAGGTGGAAAACTCCTGCGGGAAGACAACAACATAAATGTAAATGGAAGGTAAAACGCCCTGTACTGACACCACCCTTTTCTTTTGGTCTTGCAGATATGTCAAAGAGAGGTCGTCAAAACATGGCACCCAAGAAGCCTAACTCCGGTTGTAGCATCCCAAATTTGCTAATAAGGCTTAGGGCTGATTAGTGTGCCTGGAGGACAATACTTGATTTAATTATGTTAATATATGAATTTGATGAGTATGTGATTAGAAATGCATTTATAAGTGAATTAAATATGCATGTGGGCCCCATTTGGTTATTAGGGGCGTATTTGTAATTTTAGCCCATTGAGGGCAAAAATACGATATTTGTGTGTATTGCGAGTGATACCACAAGTGAGTGGTGATTTGTGATGCACGATTTGAGGCGATCCTAGGGAGCAGTTTAGCTAGAAAGTCACAACGGGGTCAAATACCCAGCTCAGGAGGAACCTAGGGGTATTTTGGGCACGTAATATGTGTACATGATTTATCGAGTAACGAGTAGTAGTTTAGTAATGATTTGGACATGTCGGGATTAAATGAGGATTTATGAGAACATTCGAGGAATTTGCCGGATTTGGCAATTGACAAAATTGCCCTTAGTAGCACTTGAGGATCTAGATGGACTTAAGGGTAATTTAGACTTTTACCTAAGGGATAAGCTTAAGCTCATGAGCTTATGAGATCTTAGAAGGAAAACAGAAGGGGAAATAACATTAACTCTCACACACTCTCTCTCAAAGTCGGTTCTCACTCTCTCTCTTTGGTGTTTGAGAATTTTGAAGGAATTTGAGAGTCTTAGGCTGAAGAATTGAGGGATCTTGCTTGTTGGGCTTAAGGGAAACAATTTAGGGAGGAGATACCATAGAGGTAAGGGTTAATCTAACTTATTTTATTGGTTTTTATTGTTGAATACTACTAGAAATAGAGGCTTCCATGAGAGTGAGTTTTGATTTGAATTGTGAGTGTTAGTGAGGATTAGGGAGCTGTTCTTAGGTGGATAAGATGTGTAGGTTGTGCCGACAAGGAATCCAGGTTCAATTATGAGTTTAATTTATGTTTTAATTATGAAAACGGGGTTTAGGCGCGAGGAAAAATGCAAGAAACAGGGGAAATTTTCTGGGTTTTGGGATCAAGTCGCAACCCTGTTCTTCAGGCGTTGTGGCCCGTGTATGTCGAAGAGGCTGAAAATCCCCTATTAGCCTAGACGCACCACGGCTCAGGGTTTGGAGCAACGCGACCCATGTCTCTTAGCAGAGAGTCATTTTGCCTCTTAATTGAGTGCCCTACGGCCCTTAAGGGGCTGGGTCACAACTTAAATGCAAATATTGGCTGTTTGAAGGTATTTTTAGCTCGAGAACTCAAATGTTAAGGCTTAGGAATGATTTTACTACCTGGATTGGTAGAATCCAAGGTCATGGAGGCTAGATTATTATTTTGAAGTTATTTATTGATGGATGGCTATTATGAATATGTTGTGACTAGGTTTTCAACGAGGCTCGAGTTAGAGGACTGTGCTCGGGATTGCGGTACTCAGATAGCCTGGGACACAGGTAAGAAAACTGTTGTACCCTTAGAGCAAGGCATGGCCCTATTGATTGTATTGCAGGGTGTAGCCCTATTGTTTGTATTGCAGGGCATAGCCCTATAGTTTATGTTCAGTATGTGTTTAAATATGTGTTGATATTATGATATGTGATGCATGTTTGTGAGTGAACGACGAAGGCCAAGAATGGTGAAGACCGGGAATGTCGAGGGAAGCCGAGTACGGCAAGGGGTCGGGAATGACATTGAGCACACGGAGTGCAGGCCATTTGGCGAGACCCTCCTAGGATGATGGAGTCATCCTTTCGGTGGAAAACGCGAACATAGGGCCTGGTAGAGCACCTAGGACGGCATTGGTTGCTATGTGTATAACCTGTTGGTTGTTCTGTTATATATACTATGGATTGCTATGCATATGTTATATGTTGTGTGTTGAGTTTTCTTGTTGGGCTTTGGCTCACGGGTGCTCTATGGAGGTAAGGGCAAAGGAAAGGTCGACCAACCATGAGTACGGAGAGCGTGGAGCGACTAGTACATGTTCGACCTACCTGGCTACCACGGCGAGGGTTATTTTGGGAGGATGTAATGTATTGGTAGATTTTTCACTTAAGTCAGCCTTAAATGTATTTTGAGATGTAAAGTATTTTCTGAACAATATTTTGGGATCCCAAATGTTTAACTCTTTATGTTTTCAATGAATGACCACATTTTTATATTAAATGCCTTAAAAGTACTTCTATTACACTTTAGCTACACTTTTAACCTAAAACCTTGATTAGCGAGTTAATGGCATGTTTTTAACTCACTTAGTAACGAGTCTAAGAAAGTAGGGCGTTACAACTTGGTATCAGAGCGAGCCAAGGTTTATGGTTCTAGTAGATCGACCGAACATGTACGCTCGCTGCCAGTGACAAGGTCGACTCAGGGTTGATTGGTAATTATTGAATTATATTTTTAATTGCTTGTTAAAGTGTCCTGTTTTCCTGAGTATTTATGTAAAGCATGATGAATGAGTTGACATATGCATGATGCTAGGCCATGGCCCCCTTCATTGTTTTATATTATATGTGTTATGTGGAATTGTTGGTTATGATTGGTTGATGTGAATTGGGAGGTGGTTTTGGATGTTGTTATCATGCCTGATGAGCGGCATCATTGATTGCAGTCATATTGTTGTAATGCCTTGGCAATCAATCAGACTCTGCGACAATAGGGTCGAGAATGATAACCAGGTTCAGGAACCTCCACCTGCCCCACCGAATTGGCAA
Organism: Humulus lupulus; assembly: GCF_963169125.1. Classification (NCBI taxonomy): domain Eukaryota; kingdom Viridiplantae; phylum Streptophyta; class Magnoliopsida; order Rosales; family Cannabaceae; genus Humulus; species Humulus lupulus. The sequence continues at coordinate 73,586,367 of NC_084794.1, read as the reverse complement.
TAGTTATTTGCTGAGATGAAGCTAGACTTCAGCAAACAAAAGGAGAGCTTCGACAGTTGAGGCAACAGGCCCCTCCTCAGGGTATTGGGTTGCAGGTTCCACATGTTGTGGCATTAGTACCAACCTAGCCTGCTGTAGAGAATAGGTGGGAACCTTTGTATCAGAGGTTCAGCAAGGAGCATCCTCCCACCTTCTAGGGTGGACCAGACCCACTGCGGGCAGAGCAGTGGATGAACATGATTTCTTCCATCCTGGATTTCATGAGGGTGGAAGGGAATGAGAGAGTAGCTTATGCCAACTACATGTTGAGAGAAGATGCCCGCATCTAGTGGGATGTGGTATCGCAGAGAAGGAATGTTGTAGTTATGACCTGGGAAGAGTTCATAAACATTTTTTAATGAGAAGTACTACAGTATTGCAATCCCGAGCTGCGAAGGTTGATGAGTTTACCAACCTGACTCAGAATCAATTGATGGTTACTGAGTATGCTATGAAGTTTGACTGGTTAGCGAAGTTCACACCAGATTTTGTGCCGACTGACATGGCACGAAGGGATTGGTTTGTGCGAGGATTGAGTGTTATGATTGCTCGTGATGTCAAGATAACTTTGGATTCAGGGACTACCACTTATGTAGAGGTAGTGGACAAGGCCCTTACACCGGAGGGGGTCGAGGATCAGATATAAAGAGAGGGCGCCGCTAGGCGCGATGCTCGGAGGACGGTGCCTCTTTTCACTGGATTTAGCTGGGGTAGTGGCCTTAGTGAGCATAAGAGAAAGGCCCCAGACTCTTTTGTTCCTCCTAGCTCGGATAGGAGGGTGCTTTTTGTGGCCGTCAGGGTGGATAAACAACTGGAGGAGCTTTCCAGTGTGTCCTCGGTGCAGACGATGACATCAAATAGAGTGCGGGATCAAGGCCTGCTTTAATTGTGGGAGTATCAGTCATTTGAGGAAGAATTTCCCACAAGCCAGGAAGGAAGAGCCGAAGTAGAGCGATAGTCTCACTCCTACCAAAGTATTTAACTTGACCCAAACTGAGGCTAAGGCTAGCCCCTCGGTCGTGACAGATCAGTTTCTAGTGTTGGTTCTTCTTTTACTGCATTGATTTATTTGGGGGCTACTCATTCATTTGTCTCTTCTAGAGTGATAGATCAACTATGTAGACCTAGTGATTTGTATGCTAGGGGATTCCAGACTTTATTGCCGACTGGGGAACTGGTAGTCTCTAGAAGATGGGTTAGAGCATTACCAGTAGAGATAGACAGTAGGGAATTGTCTATTGATCTATTTGAGTTAGCGATGGATGAATTTCATATGATCCTAGGGATGGATTGGTTATCGAAGTATGGGGCAACAATTGACTGCAAGCACAGGGTGGTGACCTTTGAACCAGAAGGGGAGGTACCCTTTGTATTTGTGGGGACAGTGAGTGGTCCGCGAGTACCTATGATTTCGACACTAAAAGCTAGGGACCTGATGCACGAGGGCTGCATATGATTCCTAGCAAACATTGTAGATACCTCTAGAGTTGTGTCGGTTGGACCAGGTGAGACCAGAATGGTATGTGTTGATGGTGAGAACTCATCAATGATATAAGGTTAGAAAACTCTAAGTATATTGCAGAAGGTATGTCAGAAGAAGATGGAAATAACTTTAAGGAACAAAAAACGCAGAACAACAATGGAGCAAAAATTGTATATTCCTCAATTGTCTGTGCGTACAAAGAAATTTCCAACCCCTTAACCTGAGGGGTCAAAGCCTATTTATAGATGGGCTTTGTTGGCCCCTGATACAAGGGGGTCCCAAGGGACAAGAACGTACGCAGGTACATTGTCAAGGTAGTGGCTCAGGACATCGTGGTGTCGACTCTGGCATTGTCAGGGTAGTGGCACAGGACATCGTGGTGTCGACTCTGGCATATGATCGAGGGTGCTCAGGTAGTGCCTCCACTCTCCGTATGAGTTCATACTGCCACCACTTGTCAGACGCGGATGTCAGGGCCATGCCTCTGTCCTCCTCAGGGTTGTACACCCCATACTCATATGCGTACCTTTATACCTAATGGTCCTTTTTATATATCTGAGACACATCATCTCTCCAAGATTTCTTCCATTCTACTAAGTGTTGTTGATCTTGGGAATTCATCTCTACTGTATAGTGGGTTTCCCCTGGATGTCTAACCATATAGTGGATGTCATGTCCTCATAGGTGTGCGCTATACATATATAAATGAACCACCATATCCACCACACGAGTAATTAACATACCATGTGAGGGGTTCGTAACATTGGGGATGCACATGTGTACAAGCCAATCCATTAGCAGGTGACATTGTGCCCACGAGGCCTAACCCAGATCTTGCATAGCTAGACTGGCCCTCAGGGGTGCCTCCATCCAAAGACCCCAACGCGTGATGCACGGAGAGCCTTGTGAAGGTCTTCTCAGGAAGACACCCTTAGCAATCGACTCCATGTGCATCTGTCCCTTGCGTCTCGGCCCCTCGCGCAGTGAGCCTCCCTGTGGTTTTGGTATTTTGAAACATTTTGAAAATTTTCTCCATTCAAATCTTCAACCTCTTGATAAGTCCAGCATCTTTCTAAACGAGTCTTCAGCCTCTGCTGAACGATAATTCAAATGTTTTTCACTTAAAAAGCCATTATTTTTATTCAAGTTAAATGAAGATCTTTTTATTCCTAAACTCTATAAGTGGGACCTAGTGCCCAGTCATTTATTCATTTTTCAAGCTAAGTTCAGAGGCTGCAAGTTGCTAGGTTATTGTGAGAGTTAAACACTTGGGTTGGGGATCATAAGCTTGATGTAATGACCCACTACTCTAGACTTTTGGACCATTAACGAAACTATACATACAAATCCTTAATAAAACTTACATTTGCGAAAATACCATAACTTTATTAGAAAAACTTGTAGAAATAAGAGTTACTTACATAAAATATCAAGAAGGATATGGGATCCCATTGTCTTAAAAACAAAACATAATTTAAAATAAAGGAGTTACATAGAAAGTGCGGAAAAAATTACACATAAACCCATAAATAAAAGACTACATCCTCGAAAATCGAACTCTCGACTCCTTGACTCCATTCACCACCGATACACATTCTCCCAAGCATCCATGAATCTTACCGCCACTATAGCTATTTTCCTGCACATATGAAAAAAAAAAGGAATGAGCCTAATGCCCAGCAAGGAAAAATCTAACACATAGTTCATATACATAAATTTCATAAGAAACATAAAGACATAACATAACACTTTATCATACACATACTATAATGGCCATTATTACTTGGGGTCCCATAGACTAAACAAGTCATATGCCCATGAGATTAGGGGGTCCTACTAGCTAAGTAGGTCATATGCCCATAATCTATTTGGGGTCTTGTTAGTCATATGGGTCATATGCCCAAGCCTACAAACATACATATTCATAACATATTTTATAACATATTTCATAACATATTTCATAACATAAAACATAAGATAACATAAGCATAAAACATATAGATTCTATCCTATTTTCCTTACCAAAGTTACCGGGATAAGAGGACAGCGTTGGGACTTTTGGAACACTCCTAAAACCATATATAACGGGGTGAGTAGATTTGAAGAAAAAGAAATGAAAGGAATGGAATGACTAAACCATTGAAAAACATACTTACCAAAACCTTTTTACTCAAGAGCTTAGATTTCCTAACCAAAATAAAAAATTAAGGTTAGAGGCTGAGTAGAAGACTATGAGATCTTAAAAGGACAAGTACAGAAATGAACTAAAGTTTTGGGTTACCTTGAGACTTGTAAGACCAATCTACACCTCAAACCGAAATACTATAAAACCTCACTTCCCAAAGTGTTTGATAAGCTTATGATGATCAAGCTTATGATTCCCCAACCCAGGTGTTTACACTCTCACACTCACTTAGCACTTGCAGCCTCTAAACTTAGAGCAAAAGATGAATAATGGCTGGGTACTAGGTCCATTTTATAGAGTTTAGGAATGAAAGGATCTTAATTTTACTTGAATAAAAATAATAGCTTTTTAGGTGAAAATAATTTGAATAATCGTTCATCAGTGGCTGAAGACTCGTTCAAAAATGTGCTGGACTTATCAAGAGGTTGAATGGCTGAATGGAAAACAAATTCAAAATGTTTCAAAATATGCTGAAGGAGGTGATATATCGCCCCCTGTAGGCGATATATCGCCTGGGCCAGTATGCCCGAGGCAGTCGTGCATCGTCTCGTGTTTTCCGTATCTACGTGCTGCGATATATCGCCCCCTATAGCTGCGATATATCGGCACACGCTGATTATTAAAACACAAAATTACACATTTTTAGCTAAGTTTGAATGGAGTAAACAGCCTTGACTAAGCCCTTAAACGTATTTAAAGCTGCTGACTGACCTCATAGCATTCAAACTTTTACCCTTATTAAATTTAATCCTCAAAATACTTAATCCTTAATCATCCATACATAACATGTGCTTAAAATCCTATTGGTCCTTATCTAAACCTTATAGTATAATAAATATTATCCTTAATATCAGTCATATAATCAAACCTTAGGTTAAAATTAATATTCTTAAACTATAGGTTAAACTTAGAAAATCTATAAGTACTACTATGAGTGTCCAAATAATTCCCGGTCTGAACCAAAAATCCACAGTTACAAAGATAATACTATAAATACTATAATACTACTATCTAACTAGCTAAGTAAAGTTCTTGGACTCTACACTTGATCACTATAAGCTTACCAAACACTTGGGGAAGTAAGGTTTATTCACATTTCGGTTCAAGGTTTAGATTGATCATATAAGTCTTCAAGGTATTTCCAAACTCTAGTTCAATTGGTATTATTTTATTTAAGTTCTTATAGTCTTCTACTCAGCATTCTAACCTTATTCTTTATTCTTGGTTAGGAAACCTAAGGTCTTGAACATAAGTTTTTGGTAAGTATATTCTCAATGGTATAGTTCTTCCATTCTTTTCATCTCATTCTCTTTAGTATACTCACTCTCCCATTTATGGTTTTTAGGAGTGTTCCAAAGTCCCAACTCTGTCCTCATATCCCGGTAATTTTGGTAAGGAAAATAGGATAGGATTTATGTGTTCTATGATTTTATATGTTCTCTTATGATTTTATGTTATGTAATATGCTATGTTAAGTATGTTTGTAGACTTGGGCATATGACCTATACAACTAACAAGCCCCAAATAGATTATGGGCATATGACTTGCTTAGCTAGCAAGCTCCACTAATCTAATGGGCATATGACTTGTTTAGTTTATGGGACCCCAAGTAATAATGGCCATTATAGTATGTATGTGACATAAGTGTTATGATATGTTTTATGTTTCTTTATGAAATTTATGTATATGGTCTATGTGTTAGATTTTCCTTGCTGGGCGTTAGGCTCACTCCTTTTATGTTTATATGTGCAGGAAAATAGCTTAGTGGCGGGAAAGGTTCTTGGAAGCTTGGGGAATGTGTATTGAGGCGGAATGGATTCAAAGAGCCGAGAGTTCGATTCGAGGATGAAGTTCTTTACTTATGGTTTTACGTGTATTTTTCCGCACTTATTTATGTAATCTCTTTTTAATTACCATTATGTTATGTTTTGTTTTTAAAACAATGGGATCCCATATCCTACTTGAGATTTTATGTAAGTTTAACATTTGTTTTTACCAGTTTTAATAAAGTTATGATCTTTTCACTTGTAAGTTCTGTTAAGGATTAGGGTCTATGTGTAGTTTTTATTAATGGTCCAAAGTCTAGAGTAGTTGGGTCATTACATTCTCGGCCAAAAGGATAAAGTTTTGCGGAGCAAGACCATCGCCTTAGTGAAAGTGCTGTGGAGGAACAACAAAGTGGAAGAGGCGACTTGGGAACTTGAGACAGATATGCGAGATCGCATCCCGAGTTATTCAAGTAATTTCGAGAACGAAATTTCTATAAGGAGGGGATAGTTGTAGCGTCCCAAATTCGCTAATAAGGCTTAGGGTCTTGATTAGCGTGCCTAGATGGAAATAGTTTATTTAATTATGTTAATATATGAAATTGATGAGTATCTGATTAGAAATGCATGTTTAGGTGAATTAAATATGCTTGTGGGCCCCATTTGGTTATTAGGGGCGTATTTATAATTTTAGCCTGTTGAGGGCATAAATGCAATATTTGTGTATATTGTGAGTGATACCACAAGTGAGTGGTGATATATTTGTGATGCACGATCCGAGACGGTCCTGGGGAGCAGTTTAGCTCAAAAGTCACAACGGGGTGGAATACCCGGCTCGGGAGGAGCCTAGGAGTATTTTGGGAACGTAATATGTGTTCGGGAATTATCGAGTAATGGGTAATAGTTTAGTAATGATTTGGACATGTTGGGATTAAGCGTGGATTTATGGGAACACTCGAGGAATTAGCGAGATTTGGCAATTGACGAAATTGCCCTTAGTATCACTTGAGGATTTAGATGGACTTAAGGGTAATTTGGACTTTTGCCTAGAGAATAAGCTTAAGCTCATGAGCTGATGAGATGTTAGAAGGAAAACAGAAGGGGAGATAACATTAACTCTCACACTCTCTCTCTCAAAGTCGGTTCTCACTCTCTCTCTTTGGTGTTTGAGAATTTTGAAGGAATTTGAGAGTCTTAGGCTGAAGAATTGAGGGATCTTGCTTGATGTGCTTAAGGGAAACAATTTAGGGGAGGAGATACCACAGAGGTAAGGGTTAATCTAACTTATTTTATTGGTTTTTGTTGTTGAATTCTGTTGGAAATAGAGGCTTCCATGAGAGTGAGTTTTAATTTGAATTTTGAGTGTTAGTGAGGATTAGGGAGTTGTTCTTAGGTGGATATGATGTCTAGAATGTGTGGACAAGGAATCCAGGTTCAATTATGAGTTTAATTGATGTTTGAAGTATGAAAATGAGGTTTAGGCTCAAGGAAAAATGTAGGAAACAGGGGAAAATTTCTGGGTTTTGGGCTCGAGTAGCAGCCATGTTCTTCAAGCGACGCGACCCCGTGTGTGTCGAAGAGGCTAAAAAGCCTCTGTTAGCCTAGGCGCGCTAGGGATCAAAGTTTGGTGCACCACGGCCTGTGTCCCTCAGTAGAGAGGCATTTGGCCTCTGACTTGAGCTCATCGCGGCCCTTAAGGGGCTGGGCCACGACTGAAATGCAAATATCGGCTGTTTGAAGGTTTTTTAGCTCGAGAACTCAAATGTTAAGGCTCGAGAAGGATTTTACTACCAAGATTGATAGAATCCAAGGTCCCGGAGGCTAGATTATTTTTCCAAAGTTATTTATTGGATTAGAACTTGATGGATGGCTATTATGAATATGTTGTGACTAGGTTTTCAACGAGGCTCGGGTTAGAGGACTGTGCTCGGGATTGCGGTGCTCAGAAAGCTTGGGACACAGGTAAGAAAATTGTTGTACCTGTAGAGCAGGGCGTGGCCCTCTTGATTGTATTGCAGGGCATAGCCCTATTGTTAATATTGCAGGGCGTAGCCCTATTGTTTGTATTGCAGGGTGTAGCCCTATTGTTTGTATTGCAGGGCGTAGCCCTATTGTTTGTATTACAGGGCGTAGACCTATAGTTTATGTTCACTATGTGTTTAAATATCTGTTGATTTTATGCTATGTGATGCATGTTTGTGAGTGAACGGCGAAGGCCGGGAACGACGAGGGAAGCCAAGTATGGCGAGGGACCGGGAATGGCATTGAGCACGCGGAGTGTAGGTTGTTAGGGCGAGACCCCCCTAGGATGCTTGAGTCATCCTTTCGGTGAAGACCGCGAACCTAGGGCCTGGTAAAGCACCTAGACGGCGTTGGCTGCTATGTGTTTAGCCTGTTGGTTGTTCTATTATATATATTGTGGATTGTTATGCATATGTTATATGTTGTGTTGAGTTTTCTTGCTAGGCTTCGGCTCACGAGTGCCCTATGGTGTAGGTAAGGGCAAAGGAAAGGTCGACCAACCATGAGTACGAAGAGCGTGGAGTGACGGGTACATGTTCGGCCTACCTGGCTGCCACGGCCAGGGTTATTTTGGGAGGATGTAATGTATTGGTAGATTTTTCGCTTAAGTCGACCTTCAATGTATTTTGAGATGTAAAGTATTTTCTAAACAGTATTTTGGGATCCCAAATGTTTAACTCTTTACGTTTTCAATGAATGACAATAATTTTATATTAAATGCCTTAAAACGACTTTTTTATAGTTTAGCTACACTTTTAACCTAAAACCTTGATTAGTGAGCTAATGGCATGTTTTTAACTCACTTGGTAACGTCTCTAAGGAAGTAGGGCGTTACACCGGTCCCCTGCTAGCAGCTTCGCTTGTCTCCCATATGTCGAAGAATAAATTAATGGAACTAATGGAGAAATACCACATAAAAGGGGAGTTCCAATGCTACGTGCCCCCTTCTAAGTGTTGAGTTCATGAGCCATCTCCTAGTTCTATAGTGTTCGGTGAGCATATATTGAAGGCGGGAGGCATGATTCCTCTTCATCAATTCTTTGAAGAAAATACTCAAGTACTTCGAACTTGGTCCACTTCAGCTGGCGCCAAATAGCTAGCTGACTCTTAGTTGTCTATATATGGCGTATATGAGATGCGTGGGTCATGCTCCCACGGCGAAGGAGGTGCACTTCATGTACAACCTCATGCCGACTTCTAAGTCGAAGGGCTTTTATTTTCTACAAAAGGCCAATACTCAAGTTTCGTTGATCGAGGGTGGCGTCTCCAATCCTGGCTCGTGGAAACAGGATTTCTACTTTGTCACGGGCTGTCCCTTGGTTCGAGAATGTTTACCCACCTCTCCAAGTAAGTGTCATACCTCTGTTTATTTATTTATTTTTTCGTTGTTGTTAGGCTAACAATTGTGCTGGTGGTTCAGAGGACCTCCCTCCTCCAAAAATATCTGCTCAACAACTTCTTTCTGTGGAGACCTTGGTTAAGGTAGAATTTATGGAGAAGATGGTCACTTACCTTTTTACTACGATAAACCTCAATGCCTATGGTCTTTCTGGCATTTCTGATCCCCACTTATTGTGGCATGTTACGGAGCAGAAGAAAAAGGTCATTTTGACAGGCACAAACTCCTCTGACGAAGACGACGACTGGGTTCAAGATGAACCCTCTCCTGAGTCCAATACTATGATAGATTCTGACAAGCTTATTTTATCCAAATATGCTTTTATGGGAAAGGGATATGAATGTGATGGCATGTTCAAAATTTGTACTTCCATTGAAAATGTGAACAATAAAGGTTCTTCTTCTTGTTATATACTTGACTCAAATTCTATTACTTTGTGGCATGTTAGACTTGCACATATAGGATTTAGCAAGCCAAACTCAAATTCTTGTTGTCTACTATGCAAGCGAAACTCTCAATAGTGCGCAAAGGAACTATTCCACTACTGAAAAAGAGTTTCTTGTCATCGTCTTTGCCCTAGACAAATTTTGATCTTATTTGATTGGATCACCTATTACGATCTTCACGGATCACTTCGCCTTGAAATACCTCCTTTCCAAAAAGGATGCTAAGGCGCGATTAATACGATGGATCCTTCTTTTGCAAGAATTTGATATCACAATCAAGGACAAGAAAGGTGTTGAAAACATCATTGCGAACCACTTGTCCCGACTCGAATTCAGTGATCTCGCTAATGGTCCAGAAATTCTTGATGATTTCCCCAATAAACAATTGCTTTCTGTTACTAAGTTACCATGGTAAGCCCACATCGTGAATTGCTTAGTAATAGGTTAATTCCAATCTGAATGGAGTTCACAAGACAAACGTGAATTTCTGGTCGAGGTGCACAATTTCTTTTGGGATGACCAATACTTATTCAAGTATTTCCCCAACCAAATCATGTGAAGATGCATCCATGACGACGAGGTGTCTAGTGTGCTTAATTTTTTGTCACAATGATGCTTGTGGTTGTCATTTTTCTGTGAAGAAAACCACTGCAAAAATCTTACAATGCGGTCATTACTGGCCCACTTTGTTCAAAGACACTAATGATTTCTATTGTTCTTGTATAAGGTGCCAAAAATTAGGTTCCTTATCCAGTCGGCACATGATGCGCTTGAACCCAATTCTTGTTATTGAAATATTTGATTGTTGGGGGATAGACATTTAGGGACCATTTCCACCTTCTTTTGGCTACCTTTATATTCTTCTCGATGTGGATTATGTTTCCAAATGGGTTGAGGTTGTACCCTGTCGAACCAATGATAATGCTACAGTTGTCAAATTGTTGAAAGAAAATGTGTTATCAAAGTTCGGTACTCCTCGCGCTATCATCAGTGATCAAGGCACTCATTTTTGCAACAGATCTTTTGATGCCCTTATGCGCAAGTACAGTGTACTTCATAAAGTTGCAAATTCCTATCATCCACAGACTAATGGTCAAGTTGAGTTGGCCAATAGGGAGATAAAACACATTCTGGAAAAGACGGTAAATCTCAACCGCAAAGATTGGTCTGCACGTCTTCTAGACGCTCTTTGGGCATACTGCACTGCTTTCAAATCACCTCTTGGGATGTCTCCCTATCGGCTTCTCTTTGGAAAAGCCTATCATTTACCTGTCGAGCTCGAGCATAAAGCTTATTGGGCTATCAAAGCCCTAAACTTTGATTTGAATGTCGCAGGTATCAGTCGCAAACTCCAAATGTCTGAAATTGAGGAGTTGCGAAACGATGCATATGACAATTCCAGGATTTATAAAGCGAAATTGAAAATCGCTCACGATAAAAAAATCCTTCAAAAACACTTTGAGCCAAATCAGAAAGAGCATCTGTATGATTCTCCCTTGCACTTGCACCCCGGAAAATTGCGATCGCGATGGAGTGGTCCATTTGTAGTGAAGCAAGTATTTCCCAACGGTTCTGTTGAGGTCAAGGACCCAACTGATGGGAGAATTTTTCGAGTCAATGGCCAAAGACTGAAGCATTACATTGAGAGTGTGAGTCATATTAAAGAGGTCCTTCTTAAGAACCCAATTAATACTTTCTGAAGTTCTGAATGGTTTGTTTGTTTGTTTTTTTTTATTTATTTTTATTTTTCGATCTTTCTTTTATTTTTGTATTTTTTTGTTTTGGGGTATGGCTATCAGGCTATTTACACTCTCACCTCATGGACATGGTCATCATCCAGGTGTTCTCTTGCCCTGCCTTTTTCATTGATTATTCATTTTGACATTGAGGACATTGTCTGATTTTTGGTTGGGGCGGTGAGCATTCATTAGCATTCATTTGGAAAATCTTATTGTCTTATTGAATTCTTAAGTCAATTTTTTTCAAAATTATCCGAGCATGAGTACAACTTGTTAGTTTGATCAGTTTTTACTATGTTAAGTAGCAATTTCCAGGGTTCTTTTGTGCACTTTCCAAACATGTGATAAATTGGTTGTTAACACAAATAGTTGAGAGAAATTTCAAGTTTAATTTTTTTTCATTTCTTGGCGAATTGTGAGAGTTGAGAAAACAACTTTTTGAACTTTTATTGATCATTTGAGTTGGTAAAGTCGCATCTTTGGAATTTAAAACATGACATTTACTAGAGGGATGTTTTTCATATAAGAATGAGGCTTTGTAATAAATTTTAAATTTGTGTTCTATTTATTTTATTTTGTTTGTAATGTTATTTTATTTTTGTGTTGCCTCTTGTCAAAAAACAAGAAGAAAAAAATATATATAAAAAATACAAACAAAAGGAAAAGAAAAACATAGTACAAAAAAAACGAAAATAAAATAGAACAAGAGCAACACGCTCCTTCATTATTTTGTAGTTATTGAAAAAAAAAATCTTTCTATTACTATTTTTTTTGTTTTGTGTAATTGTATAAAAAAAATATGTATAATATATAATAATAATAAATAAATAAATATACATTATTATTAATAGTTTCATTTTCTTATTTATCATTTCTAGTTAGTTGTCGTTTTATTTTTGAGCTTTCTCATGTAAATGTCAAATGTTGTTTGTCATTTGAATTCCAATAAGTTTATATGCATATCTTGTGATCAATACTTGTTCAAAATGAATGTCCTAAAAAGTTTATATTTTCTCATTTGAGCGTAAACTGTTACATTCTCAACTCCAAGAGTGGTATCCTTCCCATTAAAAATACTTTCAATGCCCATGAGGAATTTGGATTTGAGACCTATATGCTTTGGATATTTTTCGATATTATTTGTGTTATGACTTGCGATAAAAAGAGTATGGTTTGGTGCACACACACACAACTATGGAATTGCAACTGAAGTAGCTTTGATAGTAATCTCTGACTTCTTGTTGATACAATGAAAATGTTTAGATGATTATGTGTGATTTGACTTGATTATTCAACTTGATAATTTTCTTTTTCGCTTGAATTGTTAGGGAGTAGCAATAAGCTAGTTCGGGTTGCGATTAGTGCTCAAAAATGTCAATTTATTAGTTTTAAAGTGTAAAATAGATTAAGTTTTAATTAATATTTTCATGAATTTATTGTACTATATTTTATAATTGAAAATATTAATTTTAATTTAATTTGTGTTTAATTTTCAGGAAATAAATTGCATTTGGAAATTAATAAAAAGAAAAGAGAAAGAATGAGTTAAAATTGAAAAAATAAATGAAGAAAATGATATTTTTCTTGAAGTAATGAAGCTCAAACCCATTTGGCCCAAGCCCAACAATTTCCACTGCCACCAGCCCTCCTCGCAGTGCCCAAGCCCAGCTGTATCTACCTCTGACCCACAAGCGACCCGGCCCCTCGACCTGCGCTCCACCTGGCAACCCGCGAGCTTCCAGCATCCAGCAACGACCCGCAGATCCAGCTCCTGACCTGCGTGACCCGACCCAGTGACCCACGCCTGCCCATCTCCTCTCCCAGCCAGCCGTCCACATGGCACTTCTCCATTGGCCACGGCTGGCTCAATGGTCCAGCTGCCATAGTGCTTCCAGCCCAATCTTTTATGCACTTTGGGCCTTGAACCTCCCATTTTAAGCTTTAAAGCTCATTTTTTTAGTGTTTTAGAAAAATGGCAAATTGACCATTCACCAAAATAGCTAGGTTAATATTACTAATAAGATTTTATTTTTCAAAATCATATTTTATTATTATTATTTCAGATTTATTGTGTAAACCCCATTTGTTGTTTAATTTCTTTTTAGTCATTTTCTCTCTCTATAAATAGGGACTCTTTCTTTCACATGGGTATGTAATTTTGAGAGTAAAGAAACTATAGCAAAATTTCTACTAACTTTCTTCTCATATTTTCTTCTTAGAATTTTGTGAGAATCATGAGCATAATGGCCTAATCTTCCTAGGAAGGTTAGGGATGATTCCATATGCTAGTGATGTTATTTTGCTACTTTGATTTACTATGTTCTTAATATAATGTATTTGAGTTATTTATGTTCTTTCATCCTCATCTCTATTTTGTTATCTTTATTTACTTGTGCTAATAGTATATATGATTAGTCATGCTCTTTCTATGTGCTTCTAATTAGTAAAAGTACTGTTGATGCATAATTTTATGTCCAATCTTCTATTGCATTATTGCCTTTGGATATTTTTTCATTTTTAGATTTTTCTTAAGATGAATATTGTTCTCCTAAAGTAAAGAACTTTATAACTCAAATGGACTTTTGTTAGAAAAGAATATGGACTTTAAAGTTAGATTTTCCAAGTAAATGTTGGAATGTGAACTATTTACTTGTGTATTTTTGTAAATCAAGTAACTAAGTAACCAAACAATCATTGGATGATTCTTGAAATCTTTCTATTTTCTCAAACTCTTGATTACATTTTACTTTTATTTCACTTGTCTCATTTTATCATTTCATCAAAAAGACAACACCAAAATCTCAAACCTCTTTTCATTTACATTTTTATTTATTTCATGTTACTAACTTTTTGTGTTATTTTCTACTTATCTTTTGGTTTTAGGTTACCTCCTTATGGATCGACTACCCGATTGTACTACAACTACCGCTTAGTGGTTGTCACATTTTGGGTGCTAAACAAAAAGAATGAAGGAAGAGCGGTGGCTCAATTGGAATATGCAAGTGAAATAGGTAGCCTAATGTACGCTGCTCATTACACAAGAGCAGATATTGCATATGCGGATAGTAAACTTAGTAGGTTTACTATCAATCCAAGTATCAAGCATTGGAAAGCTATTGTGAGAATACTTGGTTATCTTCAGAGTACCAAAGAGTATGGTCTTCACTATACAAACTTTGCAAAGATACTTGAAGGATATCCCGATGCTAGTTGGATATCGGGAATTGGAGATAATTTCTCCACCACCGATTAGGTTTTTATTCTTGGAGGAGGTGCAATCTCATGGGGCTCCAAGAAGCAAACGTATATATCACACTCAACCATGGAAGCAGAGTTCGTAGCTTTAGCGTCAACCGGCATAGATGTCGAGTGGCTTAGGAATCTCATGATGGATATTCCATTAACCACAAATATTGTATCAATAATTTCACAACATTTTGATAGCCAATTCACACTTGCTAGAGCATATAATAGTGTGTATAATGGAAAGTCTAGACATATTAGTCTAAGACATGAATATGTGAGTCAATTGATTCAAGGTGGAATCATATCGATCTCATATATTAAAACAAGTTAGAACTTAGCAGATTCATTTACAAAACCTCTTGTGAGAAGATTAGTAAGTTCTACTTCAAAAGGGATGGGATTAAAACTCTTAGAAGAATAGATTCACCAATGATGGAAACCCAGCTCTTAACTTGTACAAATCAAGGGAAAGAGTTCAACGGATAAGAACAAGTCATTGATAAGTGAATAGTTTCAACCCTAAAATTTATGATGAGTTCCATCCGAGATGCTTAGTGTTGGTTGCTACCAAGTTATAGTTAAACCTAGGGCCTTTAATTGATTTATGTTGAATGCAACCAGCATCTATAAAGGTAGCAAAAATGTTGTAAGAATTTCACCTATGTGGACTTAGAGGTGGTGCCGCCTCTCATGGGAGTTGGAGTTTCTCCCCTGAAAGTCCATGAAGAGATGAGCACATGCCCATGATAGTGCTAAGCAAGAACGTCAGAAAACAAAAGATGTGGTGGAGGTGTGTAAGGTATCACCGATGTTATCATATGGAATACTTGGTTCAAGCTTTAAGCTACTATTGATTTCGATACTACTTTGTCATATTTTCACTAAGATAAAGTTCCAACCGAAAGGCACTCTGTTTTATGCACCAAAATTGTTTAAGCTAGAGAATGTAGCTTGTATTTAACTAAGAGGGGGATTGTTATGATTGGTTAAATACAAATGATAAAGTGCTAAAATACAAGCAAGGTATAAACACTTAGTAGAATTCACATAGTGAAGATGAAAATTTGAGTTTCAATTGTGGGCACTTATAAAATACAAATTTGGGTCCAAAGTGATACATAAAAGTATCTAAGGGTTCCTAAAAAGTTTTGTTGGCATTTGGAGCATTTTTGTGACCTTTGGAAGTGTCCAAAGTCAAAGGGGGTGGCGATACGTCACCACCCAAGAGGGACACATCACCTGAAGGCTATGGCATCCACGTCGCCTGCTGTATTACGTTGATTTACATAAATGCTCTAAATTACATGTTTTACAAGTCTAATCCTATTGGTTGGACCTAATGACGGTGCCTACTCTATATATGGGTGAAAAACAGTAATTTGGTAGACTTGATCGTGTTGGGTTTTATGCCCTTAATAAAACTATATTTCTTATGTAATGCGTTATTATTATCAATAAAAGAAGTAGAAATCGTTTTGTTTATTCAATTGCATTGTTCTCTTGTTTTATTACATGTTTATTCAATTAATACAAACATTCATAAAATCCCGAACATATGGATAGTTACAATTATAGTGACTAGGTCACAGTGGATTATAGTTGTAATTATATGTTCAAAAGAACGAGTCCTAAGATTAGATCAGTGCGTTGGATTTTCACTAATTAGGAAATCTACGATATGATCTACTTACACATTAGGATTGTGATGTCTTGTCCAAGGCATTGACCAAGTAGATATGATCAAATGTATTTGGTTACATCGGACTAGGACCGATATTAATTATTGATTGATAAATAAGTATCATTGTTATTGAATCTAATCAATGTCACAACGTTGACCATAGGTTACGTCGATCTTAATTATGAGTGATAATATTCTACTAATTATATTATTTAAATCTTTTGACTTGTTCGTTACCAGCTTACCCTATGGTCTAGCCCATACTTACATCTTGGAGATTTAGTAGTGTAATCGAGTGGGAGTATTATTCATAGATATGAAATCTATAACTTCTGTATGAGAAGTGAAAAGATGATTTTCTTAATTGCTTTGTTCAAAATGTTAAATGATTGAGATCTCATTTCTGTGATTAAGTTCACGAAAATATCATTTATAAGGAACTTAGTGGGAGTTAAGGATAAATACTGATGAGGGGTAAAATGGTAATTTTCACCCAACTTGTTAGTAAGTCATCGATAGAGGATTGACTAACTGTAATGGTTATAACAATGGATAACGTATTTATGGTTTGAAAAATACATTTTATGAATTCAAGAGTTCAATTCCGAGTCTATAGTGGAGTCACGAGGAATTAATAAGGTGGTGAAATTATTCGTAAATAAATTCACGGTAACTTATTGGAGCTTGATTTCATGGATCCATGGTCCTCGCATCATCTTTGAGCAAATCATCTAGAATGTCTCAATTAATTTATTTAATTATCAATTAGGATTTTTTAAAGTTGGCTAGGTCAATTTTGGAAATCTATAGAGATATGAGATTTAGAGAATAAAAGAGAATCTTTGGGTAAATTTATTAATATTGGTAAATTGGTGTCAATATAAATAAATAAAATTAAATCAAGTTTCAAATTATAATTAGTTAATTTGAATAAGGACTTAATTAATTAATTAAAAATAAATAAATAAAAGGTTTTGAATTTAGGCCCAATTGGGATTTAAATTCAAAATATAAGTATTGGGCCCAAGTTCATTTGTGGGAGCCCAAGGCTTTTATCTTTTTGTTTATTGTTTTAATTAATTCAAATTTAAATTTAAATTTAAATAAAGCCCATTATGTTGTCTATATAAGGAATATGATATCTAGGGTTTTCATAAGTCAGTCTCAGTTGATTCATTGGGTAAGTTCTAATCCTTTCTCAGCCACTATATCTTCTTCTCTTCTAGATCTCTAAGAACCAGCCCACACTAGTTCTAGGTTGATCAAAGGCTTGGTGAAGAAGACTGTGTTGCTGATCTAGTTCAATCCCTTGATAATACTCTGCTACAGAAAGGAATCAAGGGTTAGAGAGATTGAAGGAAGGAGTTGTTCCAGTTCCGCTACGTATTCGTAAGTTTCTACATCATTGTGTTTATGTTAATTTACGAATCTGATGTTCATATGCATGTCATGCTATTCTATGTTTTTATTATGTGTTTGAAAAAATAATAGGAAGCATGCATCTAGATTTAAATTCCAAGATTCTACAATTGGCCTCGGAGCCTAGGTTGCCTAGATCTAGATGTTAAGAATCCATGATTTTATGTGTTTGCTGACATGTTTAATTTTAAAAGTTTAATTGGATGGTACATGAAATTTGATATGAATGTTTTGAATGTTTATGTGTCATATTGCTAATTTAAGGTGTCATATTTTTCATGCATTTTGATATCTTAATTGGTGTTTGGTAAAATGCTCATTGAAAATTGCACAATTTTTTGTAGTTGGCGGCTGCCAATTTTAATTGTGAATGATATATATATTTATATTTATATTTATATATATACACATATATATAAACCCTAATTAAGGTTTACATATAACTATATATAAAAAAAATTAAAAAATTAAAAAATAATTATATATATACGATTTATTGATTGAAAAAAAATTATATATATATATTTGAAAAATAAAACCGTAACCGAATATATATATATATTTATATATATATGTAACGCCCTGGATAACCAAGACCCTTACACTGTGTGTTTGAAATAGTGCTAGACTTGCTAATCAAGTCGTTTAGATAAAAACGTGAATCTAATGACACAAACAGGTTAGGTTTAAAAGATTTTGGTTGTAAATGAAATAATTTTCATTAAAGTAAGTGTTAGGTACATGGGATCCCAAATCAGGGTTTAAATAACGTAACTACAGAATTTCCAAACTTTATAAACAATCAAGCCACTCTAATGGAAAAATACATGTTTTAGGTTCTCGTTCCTGTACAATCCCTCGAACGTGGCGGCCGAGCAGCTGACAATGTACACCTCGCCCCCAGAGCTCTCCAACCCATGGCCAACTCTTCTTACCCTAGCCTTTACCTGCACCACGTAGCAACCGTGAGCCAAGGTCCAGCAAGAAAACATAACATTTAAAACACAATCAATATTAATAACCAACTATTTCACAAGACATAATCAGGTACTCAACAGTACACAACATTCATCCATTCAACGATAACAGTTAACAAACTAACAATATGTCATTCAAATAACCGGCATATCACTTTCATCAGAATAATAACAATCAAATCACATGATAATTAGGGCCGACAACTTAGGCCGCACCCCCTGTTTATCCCACTGACTCCAGCCAGCTTAAACCGAGCTCAATGCATATTAAGCTGTCCTCGGCTACCAGTGGCCGAGCCGTGCCCTGTGCGCAAGTGTAAACTCCGGCGCTCTTAGGCCGCTCGTTTACTATTTACATGGCATGATACCATCCATTCACAATTCACATGGCATAATACCATCCTCTTAAAGAGCATACAAGACAAGGAACCCTTAGTCCCAATATAAATCCACAACTGGGTGCAGTTTTCTTACCTTTAATCTCTAAGCGCTTTAACTAGTAAAGACGACCCCCGAGCACGATCATGTCCCGAGCTTAAGCATAAACCTAGTCACAACCATAATAAATGATTCCATCAACAGTTGTAAAAGGCTTCCGAATAAGGTTCTAATCTCCGGAACATCGAATTTCACCAAACACGGTAGTGGAATCGATCCCGAGCACTCTAAGTTAAATTTTCATGTTTAAAATCCCAAGGACACAAATTTCCTTAAGGGTCGTGGCTCAATCCTCCTCATGCTGCGGCATGGCCCCAAACAGAGCCCAACCTTGCCCAGAAATAGACACGGGTCGCGGCCCTACATGCCCCATGCCGCAGCCAGCCCTCCTTCTCTAGCACCATCAGCTTCGAAGGGTCGCGGCTCACCAAGAACTATGCCGCAGCCCGACCCCTCCAAACCCAGAAAAACCACCATTTTCAATTCTCAAACCTCACTCAAAACCTCTCATAATCATCCCAATATCATAATCCAATTACCCCAACATTCTAACATGATTTCAACCACTTAACCCAACAGAAACCTAGTCTAGAACTCATCAAAACCACTTCTCCAAAACCCAACAACTCAAGAACTCCAAAACCAGTCAGAAAAACCTAGAATTCAAATACTATATCACAAATTAGAGCTTACCTTCATTGAAGAATCCATTCTCCAAACACTCACTGAGCTATCACCCAAGCGTTCTGTCCAAATTCAACCTTTAATGCAAAAACCCATAAACACTTAAAACTCAGCTATATACACAGAATTTGACCACCAGAAACAAAACTCGGAACATACCTTAACTCTTGATTAGATCCTTTAGCTAACCCTGAGCTAATCCTCAAAGTCTCAGCTTAATTTCTCTGAATTTCCAACCATTCTCCTCTTGCTTTTGTGGTCCCTTTGAGAAAGAAAGAGAGAGAGAAGAAGAAGAAGAAGAAGAAGAAGAAGAAGAAGGTCAGTTCTAACCTTTGTTCCACTGAGTTCTACACTTTACTTAATCTATCATTAACTAGTTAAATCAATCCCAAGGCTCAGGGTACCGAAAACGTCCCCGAGGACAAAATGGTAAAATTCCCCAATATTTCCACCTAAGCTTCCTAACCTCAAATATATCTCCAATTATTTATTTTCATAACACGAAAACCCAGATAACCACCTAATATCCCAAATACCCCTTCACTCACCCCGAGTCGAGTATTGGATCCCGTTGTGACTCTCCCGCTACCTGCTCCCTAGGATCGCCTCGTACCGAAAGCTGCACACACACATAAGCACACACATATATATATATATCCACATAATAATGTGGTCTCAACAATTTATCACACACAATCACGTTTATGCCCTAACGGGCCAAAATTACAATTATGCCCTTACCATCCAAACAGGGCCCGCATGCTTATCCAGTACCCATAAACATGCTTTCTTACCATTAATTCTCATAACTTCCAATGATGCCCTCCCGACACACTAATCAAGGTCCTTAAGCCTTTTTAGTAATTTTGGGTCGTTACAATATATGTTTATATATATAATATAAAAGTTGGTTAAGATATTTTTTTATTTTTGTTGTGCTAAAGAGATATCTAGGTAACTAATTTTAAAAAATTTGAAATATTTTCTTTAATGACAATTAAATTAATTTTATGTTTAATTAATTATGTGGTAAGTTTTCAATTGGAAAAATCTTTATGGTAATTAATTAATAAATTAATTAATTTTGATAACTCAATTAATTGTTTTAGATATTGATTGATTTATTTATTTTAGCAATTGATTTATTTATTTTGGTGATAAATGTAATGATGCATAAAGATGTGTAACATGTCATATAGGTTTTCATGTTCGTCTCATCCAATTAAAAAGAAAATTAACATATCTAGCATCATTATAAAGTTATTTTTTGCATTTGGGCTTTAAATATATGTATAATGATGGCTCATATTTTGTTTTGAAAAATTTGGGAAAAATCAAATAAAACTATCATAAAATGTTAGGTTTTATTTGGGCCCAATTGAACATGTGAAATTTAAATTCATCTCTTGTGGGTGGTTCCACTTGTGAAGGCTCATTTGCTTTGCATTACTATATTGGGCTTAATCAATTGAATAACAATTAATAAAACGAAGGTTCAAATTCCTGTCTTTTTGGGCTTTGTGTGGAAGTTAGGGAGCCTTAGTAGTGGGTCTGACATACTGAACCCAGCTCTCCTCCATGCAAGCTTGAATTGTTAAGGTCCATTTAACTAAGTTTGACTTAATTTTATTAGGTTATTCTTTTTAGTTGGACCTAATAATTTATTAGAAACAAATTACTTCTAATTTTTGGATTAATTTTCAATGGGTATTTTTAGAATTAATGGGAAAATTATAAAGTATGGTTTATTGATTATTTTAATAATTTGGCAAACCTAAGTTGGTAATTTTCAAAAGAATAAAATACTAAATCGAGAAAAATTAAATAATGAGTTTTTTTTTTAATTTTGAATTCGATCTCCACCGTTGATTTAATGAGGTTAGGGTTTAGCGGGGCCTAATGGCGCTTTGATTTTGTCTCCCTACGGAAGGTGTTCACTGGACTCTTAACATGGTTGAATTTCTTAGGATAGATGGTTATAGATGTACCTTTTATAGACTCATCCCTACGATGACTATATGAATTAAGTCTATGATAATCAAAACCGTGGGTCAAACTCATAAAGTAAGAAATATTTTGTTTTCGTTACTTTGATCGAATGGATAGGTTATTAGTAAGAGTCTAAGACGTTTTATTAATTAAGTTGTTTCTCTATTTGACTAAGTGAATATTTGTGACTCCCGCCTACCGGGACACATAGGTTCATGGCTAGTTGAAAAACCTAAGAAATAAAAAGATAAGTTTTTAGTATTTACTTATCTTTAAACATTGTTTATATGTTATGCTATTTCTGAAACTTGTATGAATGAATGTTTGTTGAACAATGCGTTGATTTCTACTTTATTGATAATTGTACCTCTATGGCCTCCAACCCCATTATCTCTCTTCTGTCTAAGGAGTTGTTAACCGGCGAGAACTTCATGAAATGGAAGTCTAATATCAACATAGTGTTGATCGGCGGCAACTCAAAATTCGTGACGATTGAAACTGAACCTGACTTTCCCGGAGAGAATGCCTTGAAGGCCGTGAGGGAGAAGTGTAACGCCCTAGATGGCCAAGACCGTGACACTGAGTACACATAAAGGTGCAAGACTTGCTAATCAAGTCAACATTTTAAAAATGTGTCGCTAAACATGTAAGAGCTAGGGTTAAAACGGTTTTGGTCTCAAAAGACTCATTTTATATATATTAAACTGTGGTAAACATGGGATCCCATACGAAAACAAAGTTAGAACGAGTTTACAGACTCCCAAAAATACATGAGTATCCACTAGCCATACTAAGGCAAAACAGACAGTCTTCAGGTTCCACGTCCTTGCCTAGACCTCAACCGTGGCGGCCGAGCACCTGGCTATGTACATTCTTCTTGCTGAGCTCTCCAATCAGGGCTGATCTAACTTTCCCTTGCCTTTACCTGCACCACGTAGCACCCGTGAGCCAAGGCTCAGCAAGAAAACATCATAAACAACTCAAACAACAATAACAGACAATCAGTTCAATATGCATGTATTCCTATCAGATAATTCTTAACAGATACTCAGCATATAAAATCCAATTCAAGATACATTCTATCACATATAATATTCATGTCACATAATATTCAGGGCCGACGACTTAGGCCACACCCTCTGTTTAACCCACTGACTCTGGCCCGCTTAAACCAAGCTCAATGCATAATAAGTTGTCCTCTGCTACCAGTGGGCGAGCCGCGCCCTGTGCGCTAGTGAAACCCTTGGCACCCTTAGGTCGTTGGTTCACTAAATGGCTTGCATGGCATAACACCAACTTTTCAAGCATTTACAATAGGGAGCCCTTAGTCTCATCTCATATATTCAACCAGCTGCAGTTTTCTTACCTTTGGTCTACGCGGTTATTGAATTACGAGCAACACCTTTCAAGCACGATCCGTTCCCGAGCCTAAGCCTTTATCACCTAGTCACAACCAAAGTATAAGGTTCCATTAATACTCCAATATAGGTTTCCAGTTACAAAACTAACTCCCGGGAATCTGAATTCCACCAAGCACGGTGGTGAACCAATCCCGAGCACACTAAACCACTCTCCCGTGCCTAAAACCCTCAAAAACTCATGTGTGCAACCAAGGGCTGCAGCCCCTGAAGCCTAGCCGTGGCCCTTCCCCAAAACAGAGCCAACACACATGCTGAACCACACACGCGCCGCGGCCCTTGCCTTGGGCGCCGCGGTGCCCTCCCATGGCCGAGCCTTCTTGGCTCTTTTGCATGCTAGGGCCGCACCGCTCTACAACAGAGCTGCGGCCTTCCCCTTCGAACCCAGAATTACACCATTTCAAGACTCAAAACCTCAGCCACAACCACCTTAAGCTCCCTACTCCAACACCCTACAAATCCAACACCTTTAACATGATCTAAACAACATAATTCCATAGAAAACTCAACCCAACACACACTAATTTTCTCCTTTCAATTTCTGAAACTCAAGAGCTATAAACATTCAAACCAGCCATTCAAACCCAATTTAAAACCTCTAAACCATGAGTTGTAACTAACCTCTTCTATTGAATCACCTAACTAAGCCAAAGCCAAGCTAATCTCCAAGTTTCCTTCTTAATTCTGCCTTAAGACATCAAAACTATGCTTACCTCAACACTTAACCAAAACCCAACTAGAATTCAGAATTCAACCACAGAAAAGAAGATTAGATGCTTACCTTAATCCATGTTTTAGTTCTTGATTTACTCTTGAGCTAAACCTCCAAATCCTCACCACAAATCCCAGAAATTCCAGCTTGTTCCCCTTAGTTTTCTGTGTTTCCTTCCTTCCCTTTGCTTTCCTTGAGCGTGAGAGAGAGCTGAGATAAGAGTGTTTAGTCTGTTTGTATTTTGTAAAGGCTTCCTTATGTCTATCTCACACATTAAGTTAATCCCGAGGCTCGGGGCGCCGGAACCATCCCCGAGGCCAAAATGGTAAAATCCCCCAATATTCCCGCCTAGACATCCTAACCTCAAATATATCTCCATATATTTATTTTCATGACCCGATAGTCCAAACCACTACCCGCTATCTAAATATACATCCAAAGTCATATCTTAAGCCCCGTTGTGACTTCCCCCGCTATCTGACCCTAGAATAGTCTTGAGTCGTGCTCTGTGAACTTGTCCACATAATAATGTGGTTCTCGCATATATCACATATTTATTTCATATCACATTACCACATAATATCATCAATTATCATATAAACATTACTAAACACATAATTACTCATTTAAATCACAATTATTCCATTAATGCCCTCCTGGCACACTAATCAAGGCCCTTAAGCCTTATTAGCGATTTTGGGTCGTTACAAGAAGTATGATCGTTGGACTGCTGCAAACAACAAGGCCAAGGCCTACATGCTCGCCAGCATGTCAGAAATGCTAAGGACTAAGATGGAAGATGTTGAAACTGCTTACGACATCATGGAGCAACTCCAAGAAATGTTTGGGCACAATTCAGCGCAAGCTAGTTTCGAGGCTACCGAGAAGTATGTGAACTGTAGGATGGCACCTGGCCAACATGTTCATGATCATTTTATTAAGATGACGAACTACTTCCAAGAAGCTAAGTTGCATGGAGCAATAGTAGATGAGAAGACTCAAGTTGGAATCATTCTCAACAGCCTTGCACCTAGTTTCCTTACGTTCACCATGAACTATTTTCTTAATAAGTTGGACTATGGAATGAGCTCCAGATGTATGAAGGAATAAATGGTGGACCAAGTAAAAGACCTAAGAAGAAGGCTGCTACTACCGGGGGTGCTCAGGGTGAGGCTAACCTAGCCTCTTCCTCGAAGGGCAAGAAGAGAAAGGCAAGGAAGGACAAAAAGAAGGCTAAGAAGCAAGCAGCTGGAAAGGCACCGGCAACTGAAAAGCCTGCTGAAGCAAAGCCAACTAGCAAGAAGGCTAAAGGACAGTGTTTCCACTGCAAGGAGGAGGGGCATTGGAAGCATAATTGCCCCGCCTTCAAGGCAATTAGAACCCAAGGTAATAATAATTTATTAATCTTGGATGCATGTGTGACCTTTGAAGGAACTCACAATGGGTGACTTACCTATCTACGAATCTTTTCTGGAAGGTAAAATGACCAAGCGTCCATTCTATGCAAAAGGAGAAAGGGCCAAAGTACCCCTAGGGCTCATTCATACTGACACATGTGGACCGATTAATGTTCAGGCAAGAGGTGGTAATGAATATTTCGTCACTTTCATTGAAAATTATTCTCAATATTCACGTCTTTACCTAATTCAAAGAAAATCTGAAACTTTTGACAAGTTTAAGGAATTCTTAGCAATGGCCAAAAACCAGTTAGGTAAAACTTTAAAGTTCTTGAGATGTGATAGGGGTGGAGAATATTTGGATAATCAGTTCCAAGATCATCTTACTGAATGTGGGATTTTGCCTCAACTCACTGCCCCAAGAACTCCGCAACAAAATGGTGTTGCTGAGCGTCGAAACTTAACGTTGTTAGAAATGGTGAGGTCAATGATTAGTTATTCAACTCTATCACCGTCTTTCTGGGGGTATGCCATTCAGACCGCTAACGACATTTTAAATGTTGTACCGTCTAAGGCTATATCCAAAACGCCTCTAGAACTATGGAATGGACATGAACCTAGTCTACACCATTATAGAATATTGGGGGTGTCCTGCTCATGTCCTGAGGAAAAAGGAAGGAAAACTAGAATTGCGAACTGATGTTTTCTTGTTTGTAGGCTATCCTAAAGGTACTCGGGGTGGTCTGTTTTATAGTCCGGATGACAAGAAAGTGTTTGTTTCCACAAACGCTACTTTTCTAGAAAACGACTACATGAAAAACTTCAAACCTCGGAGTAAAATACTGCTGGAATAAATGCAATCAGGAGGAAATGTTCAACCCATACCAATGCAAATCAACAAAAACGTGGAAGAAGAACAGACAGTTGGTCCAAGTCAGACAATTACAGTGCATCGTCGTAGTGGGAGGGTTTCTCGGAACACGGAACGCTGTGGGATGGATGGTGAAACCAATATGGTAGTAACTGACACTCGTGAGGATGATCCATTGTTCTTTAAATAGGCAATGGTTAGTTCTGAAAAGGATATGTGGCTCGAAGCCATGAACCAGGAAATGAAGTGCATGTACTCCAATTCCGTATGGGATCTTGTAGAAGCGTCGATGGACTTTAGGCCCATTGGATGCAAGTGGATCTACAAGAAGAAAAGAGGAGCTGATGGAAAGGTTGAGACATATAAGGCTCGACTTGTGGAAAAGGGTTATACCCAAAGAGAGGGAGTTGACTATGAGAAAACTTTCTCTCCAGTGGCCATGTTAAAATCCATTCACATACTCTTATCCATAGATGCAGCTCTTGATTGTGAGATTTGGCAAATGGACGTCAAGACAGCATTACTAAATGGCTTTCTTGATGAGACCATTTCTATGGATCAACCAGAAGGATTTGTAGTAGCTAGACAGGAAAAAAAATTTGCAAGATCAATAGGTCCATTTATGGTCTAAAACAAGCTTCGTGCTCTTGGAACTTAAGGTTTAATGAAATAATTAATACCTATGGTTTTGAGCAGAACGTTGATGAACCCTGTGTTTACCAACTGAGGGAAAATGACATGAAAGTGTTCTTGGTACTTTATGTAAATGATATTGTGCTCATTGGCAACAATGTCCAGAAATTATCAGACATAAAGAACTGGCTCGGGACCAAATTTCAGATGAAATATTTGGGTGAAGCTAGTTACGTTCTCGATATTCAGATCATTTGGGACAGGAAGAACAAGATGTTGGCGTTGTCTCAAGCAGCGTACATAGATAAGGTACTTGAACATTTCTCTATGACAAACTCAAAGAAGGGATTGTTGCCATCCCGACATGGAGTTCATCTTTCTAAGAAATAGTCTCCACATACTCCTCAAGAGGAAGAAGAGATGAAACAGATTCCATATGCATCCGCAGTTGGAAGTCTTATGTATGTTATGTTATGCACTACACTAGACATCTGCTATGTAGTGGGAGTTGTAAGCAGGTACCAGTCAAATCCTTGTAGACAACATTGGGCAGCGGTCAAGCACATACTAAAGTATCTACTAAGAACAAAGGATTATATGATGGTCTATTCGGGAGGTTCACTGGACCCGATAGGCTATGCTAATTCTGATTTTCAGACGGATGTCGATGACAGGAAGTCTACTTCTAGAATGGTGTTTATTCTTGTGGGTGGAGCTGTGATTTGGAGAAGCGTTAAGCAGTCTGCCATTTCAGATTCCACCATGGAGACAGAGTAAATAGTTGCGTCTGAAGCAGCTAAGGAAATAGTCTGACTGAAGAAGTTCTACGCGGATCTCGTTGTTATTCCAGGAATGGATAAACCACTCATATTTTACTGTGACAATAATGGGGCTATAGATAATTCAAAAGAACCTCGAAGTCATAAAAGAGAAAAGCATATAGAGAGGAAATACCACATCATTAGGGAATATGTGTCTAGGGGTGACGTCAAGATGATGAAGAGAGCGCCAGAAGACAATCTGGTGGATCCTTTTACCAAGACTTTGGCTGAGAGTGTTTTCGTGAAGCAAGTAGAGGGAATGGGTCTGGAAAACATGTATCATTTGTTTTATATGGGAAAGTGGAAGTTTGTTGGGTTTTATGCCCATAATAAAACCATATTTCTTATGTAACACGTTAATATTATCAATAAAAGAAGTAGAAATCGTTTTGTTTATTGAATTGCATTGTTTGCTTGTTTTATTACATGTTTATTCAATTAATACAAACATTCATAAAATCCCAAACATATGGATAGTTACAATTATAGTGACTAGGTCACAGTAGATTATAGTTGTAATTATATGTTCAAAAGAACGAGTCCTAAGATTAGATCAGTGCATTGGATTTTCACTGATTAAGAAATCTACAATATGATCTACTTACACATTATGAGTGTGATGTCTTGTCCAAGGCATTGACCAAGTAGATATGATCGGATGTATTTGGTTACATCGAACTAGGACCGATATTGATTATTGATTGATAAATAAGTATCGTTGTTATCAAATCTAATCAATGTCACAACGTTGACCTTAGGTTACTTCGATCTTAATTCTGAGTGCTAATATTCTGCTAATTATATTATTTAAATCTTTTGACTTGTTCGTTACCAGCTTACCCTACGGTCTAGCCCATACTTACATCTTGGAGATTTAGTAGTGTAATTGAGTGGGAGTATTATTCATAGATATGAGATCTATAACTTCTGTATGAGAAGTGAAAATATGATTTCCATAATTACTTTGTTCAAAAGGTTAAATGATTGAGATCTCAATTCTGTGATTAAGTTCACGAAAATATCATTTATAAGGAACTTAGTGGGAGTTAAGGATAAAATATTGATGAGGAGTAAAACAGTAATTTTCACCCTGCTTGTTAGTAAGTCGTCGATAGAGGATTGACTAACTGTAATGGTTATAACAATAGATAACGTATTTATGGTTTGGAAAATACGTTCTATGAATTCAAGAGTTGAATTCCGAGTCTATAGTAGAGTCACGAGGAATTAATAAGGTAGTGAAATTATTCATAAATAAACTCACGGTAACTTATTGGACCTTGATTTCATGGATCCATGGTCCCCGCATCACCTTTGAGTAAATCATCTAGAATTTCTCGATTAATTGATTTAATTATCAATTAGGATTTTTTAAAGTTGACTAGGTCAAATTTGGAAAATTTATAGAGATATGAGATTTAGAAAATAAAATAGAATCTTTGGGTAAATTTATTAATATTGATAAATTTGTGTCAATATAAATAAATAAAATTAAATCAAGTTTCAAATTATAATTAGTTAATTTGAGTAAGGATTTAATTAATTAATTAAAAAATAAATAAATAAAAGGTTTTGAATTTAGGCCCAATTGGGATTTAAATTCAAAATAAAGGTATTGGGCCCAAGTCCATTTGTGGGAGCCCAAGGCTTTTATCTTTTTGTTTATAATTTTAATTGATTCAAATTTAAATTTAAATTTAAATAAAGCTCATTAAGTTGTCTATATAAGGAATATGATATCTAGGGTTTTCATAAGTCAGTCTCAGTTGATTCATTGGGTAAGTGAAAACCTAGACACTCTAATCATTTCTTAGCGAATATCTCTTCTTCTCTTCTAGATCTCTATCTCATATGTTGACAACCAGCCCACACTAGTTCTAGGTTGATCAAAGGCTTGGTGAGGAAGACTGTGTTGCTGATCTAGTTCAATCTCTTGATAATACTCTGCTACAGAAAGGAATCAAGGGTTAGAGAGATTGAAGGAAGGAGTTGTTCCAGCTCCGCTGCGTATTCGTAAGTTTCTACATCATTGTTTTTATGTTAATTTACGAATCTGAAGTTGATATGTATGTCATGTTATTCTATGTTTCTATTATGTGTTTGGAAAAATAATAGGAAGTATGCATCTAGATTTAAATTCCAAGATCCTACAGATCACTCTCTCCATTCTCTCTCTACCCTATCTCTCTCTCTCTCTAGCTTCAATAATCTCTAGTTTTCTCCAAGAACTCTCCAAGAAAGTGCTTGACTTTGAGAGTTGAAGGCTTGTTCAATCTCAATCCTCATTTCCTCAAGAGAAGGCCTCAACCATCAATGGTGGCTGGGAAATAGAGTATGATGATAATGCTCTACAACGTGTATAAGCCTTGGTTTTGTTTGGTTTGATCAAGGGTTTGCTCAAAGGATTGTTCAAAGTGGTGAATTTGACTAGGGTTCGAAGCTTCATCAAAACTTGAAGAAAACCATTATTCTACTTGGGTTTGCATATTCTTTCTTAATCTTTTTTAAGTCTCTGTCAATCCAAATTTTGTGTAGATTCTATTTTTTGTGGTGGTGTTATCTCACTCTCCCCCAACACTAGATACCCAAAGCATGCACATCTAGTCATATTTTCTTATAATCACATAATTACACACAAATATATCTCAAATAAACATATAATTTCATAATTTGTCCTCATGATAACTCATAACTCAATACATGAGTTTCATTTGATACATACTTCCTCAACATGGAAATGTGAAATACGTTGTGCACACTAGACAGTGCAGGGGGTAAGGCCAACCTATAGGCCACCTAACTGTAAGGCCCTGGTTACCCCAGAACAGTTACGGTGAACGGTGGACTGGAAATTTGACTCGCTACCCGAGTCCTTTGGTCAAAAACGTGCTCTAAACGTGATTACCAGGTTAAGGTGGAAAACTAGTAAAAAGGGAATGGATACTTTCATTACAAACTGCTCTGCAGAGCTAATCAAAATATTTACAAGTTGTTCTCAGTACAAACGGTCATTACAGTTTTAAATTTACAATCCCGCCGACCTAAGCGGAAAAAATAGGGTAAACCCCCTAGTTCCTCTGAGAACGCCTTGGCCGTCATGGTCAAGCGGCCGCATATGTACACATCACCACCTAAGCTCTCCACTCAAGGCTGAGTGAGCTTTTCTTTCCCTTTACCTGCACCACATAGCACCCATGAGCCAAGGCCCAGCAAGAAAAGCATGGTAAAACATGATATAATATCAACAATGATCGTAATAACCATTCACGACCAACAGTCCAAACAAATAGGTGACAATCGCAAAAGTCATTAATATGGGGACAGCACCCTTTAGCCATGTGACGATAGGGTCACCAGGCTTAACTGATAAGAGAACCTTTCATAAATTTCAACAGGATAGGTGTATGGTGAATAGTCATCAACATAACATTCCTCATGACCATAGAGTCATAACCCTGGAACAGCGTTCCCTAGCCATGTGACAAACAGTCACCGGGGCCATATGCCCTGGCTCTGAATAACTGGTCTTAGACCAGACAAGCGCTTATATGTTCATCGACCTTAGGGTCAGTCCAGCATTAATGCAATAGATCCATTCAATGCTGATATTGATTAGATCTAATCTTCACTTGGCTTGACGTTCATGACGCTATGCCATTTCTGACTCTTAGGTCAGTATCCCTGACTAGTCAGTGCCATTCACAAGCAATCAACATTCACTAGCATTTAATATGCAATCCATGTCCACATTTACCAATCAACATGCCTCAATAATAATCACGCATGTCATATATACACAGGGTGCATTTTTCTTACCTCAGATTCGAGCTAGAAAGATTTAAAGAACGACCCTTGAGAACGATCAACCTTTAGTCCTTCAGCGGTCACCTAATCATAACCAAACATGGGACATCTGATAACTCTACAAAATAGAGTTATTTTACCATATTTTACATGCTAATTGTTGCTTAGTTCTTGAGTTTTTAATTAATTTATTAAGTTTTAAAGTAATTTTGAATTTATTGGGTTTATTTTGATTTTATATATTTTTGTGTATTTTTATAGTTATATTATTGTAAAATGTTATAGTTTAATTATTTAAAATTAATATTGTTGAGTTATGAGTAAAAAGATGCAATTGTTAAACTTAAATGTCAAATATAAATTAAGTTATAATTAATATTTTCAAAGAATTAACTTGATTTATTTTGATAGTTGAAAATGTTTAGTTGTAATTTAATTTATGCTTATTTTTGTAGATAATTTGTTGCAACTTTATCTTGAAAAGCAAGAAAAAGGGAGAAAAATAAATGCATTATCAAGGAAAAGAATGGAAAAAGTGGTATTTATCAAAAGGGCCACACCTTCAGCAAACCAGGCCCACGCCTGGCCTAACTCTAGCTGCCTTCAGCAGCTCCACGCCAGGCATCACAAGACCAACCCAGCCAGCTGCCTACTTCCCAACGCCTCCAGCCTTCATTCGGCCAGCACTCCACAAGTCGCCACCTGTCTCCCAACTTCTCCCATTTCCTTCAAGCATCTCCTTCATATGCCAATCACCCAGCCCAAACCGTGGGCTTTTCTCCTCTCAGTAGTCGAGCCCAATCAAGTTAGCCCATCAGCGCCACCTCCACCAGACCAGCTGCCTGTCTAGCCACCTACATTTATCTTGAACCCACAATGTCCCCTATGTCCAAAATGCCAATTTTTTACCCATCTTCTTACACACTTTTTACCCCAAAATCATCATCACTCCTACAATTTACCCCTATTTACCATATTATTATTAATTTAATCAATTTACTTAATTTAAATTGATTATTTTAATAATCTCATTTTGGCTATAAATAAGGGTTTTGAAGACCATTTGAGGGTGTGCTCAATTTTTGGTTACTATCTTCCTTTCTCCCATTTTCTCTCTACCATCCTCTCTTCCCCTTTGGGTTTTTCAAGAGCATTTTGCAAGTATGTATGTCATTTATTTTGTAATTTCTACTCTAGTTATGTGCTTCTAATCTTTTTCATAAGATTATTAAGATCATGATGAAGCAACTTGTAACTAGGTAATATTTATGTTGTATGTTGATTTCCCTTGTAATGCAACAAGTTTATGGATTTTTCTTCTTCATATATTTCTTTCATCTTAAATATCTTGTATTTTAGATTGTTAGAACATATTTACACTTTTTTCTTCATTAGTGCATAAACATAATATTCTTTGTGTCAGATGTGTCATTAAATTGTACACATCCATGCTTAGAACAAAAATATTATGTTTTGCCTTATAAGTAATGTTCATTGATTTATTTGTTATTTCATTAGATTGATTTACACTAAATTCTTTGAAATTATAATTTTGAAAAGTGAAGAAAAATCCTATCTTTTTATAAGAAGTTTGTGCTTAAAATTATAAATCTTTTTGGAAAATGATAGTTTGAATTATTTTAACTATCACTAAAACTTGGGAATCAATATACTAATAAATATTATTAAACTTACATTTTGTGGATTCTAGTATCTTAATAATCTTTTCTTTTAACACTTATTTTCAAATCATTATTGCTTTATTTTTGTTCTCTTAACTAGCTTTATTTTTCCCTCTTTTATTTTATGTTCATAACATTAAAACTCATCAATCTTTGGAACTAGGTTAAAATTTACTCCTTTTGATTTAAAATATTTTTTCTTTTCGATTTTAGACAACTTCTTTGGGTTCGACATCCTTGCTTACACGATCACTATTCTATATGAACGATTCGCTCGCTTGCGATTTATAAATTTTCAAACAAACCCGTTTTGGGTCCATCAACATCATTAATAATAATGATCAAAATAGGTTTCCACACCAATATATAGCCTCCAGAAGATCAATCCCAACTAATCGAAGTAGTGGAAACACTCCCGAGGCCTATAGCTAAGTTCTCGGGGTCAAAACGAGCAAACGGGGTGAAAACAGGGCAAGGGCTGCGGCCCTAGCACCTTGGGCCACGGCCCCCAGAGTTCCCTGAGGAAAGAGCCGCAGTGCCCTCCATCAAGGGCCGCGGTGCCCAGCAAGCAGAAAAACCCCACCTGCTTCTTCAAGGTAGGGTCGCGGCACCCCAAGAACAGGGTCGCGGCCTTCAACTCTGGGCCATTCCCAAACGTGTTTTTAACCCTCCAAGACCTCCAAAATCATACCTAAACATTCCTCAATCATCAAAACAAAGTTCCCAAGCTTTCCAAAGCTCCAAAACCCTTAAAACCCAAGGTTCAAACCAACAAAAAAACTCAACAATTTACAAAGTCTAATTCAAAGCTTAAAAACTCAGAAACTCAAAACTTATCTTCAATTACCTTCGATTGGGTTGTTTTCCATCAAATCCTTTGGTTAAGAAGCTTCTAATCTTTCCTAGGATCGCTATGCCTCAACCCTCGCTTGATTCCGACTTCTAGAACTCGAGATATCTTCGAAAATGGTCAAACGGTAAAACGGACTATCGAAAGGGAGAACGAGAGGTTTTCTAATCGTACGTTCTATCTGACAGCTACTTCAAGCTTAAGTAACCTCAAATATAACCTAATACTCGGGGTCCCAAAAATATCCCCCGGGGACATTATAGTCAAAACCTCCAAAATTTCACCCTGATCTCAAATATTCCCAATTTATCATCAAATAAACATTTCTATTACCCCAAAATTGACCCCGTTATGACAAAACTGCTAATCCATTATATATGACCGTCTCATGCCGAATAGCTCGAATATATCTCCATAATAATGGAATCTCATTCACAAATCAAGTTATGCACCCAAATACACATATTCACCCTCAATGGGCCAGATTATCAAAATAGCATAATTATTCAAATGTGGACCCACATGCTCGCATATAACATCATATCATAAAATAATTCACATATACATGCATAATATCATTTAATGGCGTAATTAAACAAGTATGGCCCTCTCGGCATACTAATCTCGCCATTAAACTACATCGGAGAATTCGAGGCATTACACTGACCGATCCTCTCCATGATCTAAAATGGTCCAACAAGCCTAGGGCTTAGCCTTCCCTTCTTCCCAAATCTCTTCACCCCTCTCAGTGGTGAAACCTTTAGGAAGACATACTCTCCCACTTGGAACTCCACGTTCCTCTGTTTTGGGTTTGAATAACTCTTCTGTCTACTCTGAGATGCGAGCATTTGAGCTCTAATCTTTTCGATAGCCTCAGTGGTCCTCTAAACTACCTCAGGACTCAAATATTTACTTTCACCCATCTCATCCCAGTGAATGGGCGATCTGTACTTCCCACCATACAACATCTCATAAGGTACCACTCCAATAGTCGACTGGTAGCTGTTATTATAGGAAAACTCTATCAGAGGCAAATATTTACTCCAAGACCCTTCAAAGTAAAATACACATGCTCTCAGCATGTCCTCCAGTATCTGGATAGTTCTCTTAGACTAATCATCAGGCTAAGGATGATAAGTTGTACTGAACTTCATCTGCATACTCATCGCCCTCTATAAATATCCCAAAAACATTGAAGTAAAGATAGGGTCCCTATCAGACACGATAGACCTCGGAGTCCCATGAAGGAAAACTATCTCTCTCACATAGAGATCTGCATACTGGTCAGCTATGTAATTCATCCTCACTGGTAGAAAGATAGCTGATTTCTCATACCGATCCACGGTGACCCAGACTGAATTGTGTTGGCCCACTATCCTGGGCAATCCTACCACAAAATCCATCGTGATATCCTCCCACTTCCATTATGGGATATCCCTGTTGGTCTCTGATGCTCTGCCTTGACCTGTTGATAAGTCAGGCACCGTGCCACGTACTCAGTCATGTCCTTCTTCATCCTAAGCCACCAATATAAAACTTTCAGATCCTGGTACATCTTCATGGTGCTTGGATGTAGAGAATAAGGGGTAGTATGAGATTCATCCAGAATCTCTCGTCTGCCCAGTGTCCATCGGAATGCAGATTTGATCCTTGTATCTCAGTAAGCCCATGCTTGACATTGTGTAGTCCCTAAAAAGTACCACAAAACGATTTTTTTGGGAATTCTAAGTTAAATAGACAATCTTTACATTTATTCTAAGAGCCATAAAATAAAACATGAAATTAATAAACACACTTTTTTTGGACACAAGAGACAAGATAATTGAAAATGATAGAACTATTGCTCTTGTGTCTTTCTTTTTTTTCTATATTTTTTTTCTTCTTTTTCTATTTTTCAATCTCTTTTTTTTCATGAAGAACATAATAAAAGGCTCTCTAATAAGATTTTTCTGTAGAAAATATTATCCCTAAACATCATCAATTCATACCACAATACCTTGTCCAAATAATTATAACCATTTCTAAGAATCAATAAAAAAAAATTAAGTTGTTTTCTCAAGTCTCACCTCTCACAGAAAAGAATGAATTCTTAAACATGGAAAATTTCTAAGCAAATATGTGCTAACAACCATCTTACCACATCGTTTGGCATGTGCATTAGGTAACTCCAGAAAAACACTTAATAATACAGATAACAAAAATTGACTCAAAAGTAACATTTTGCAAGAATAAATAATTATTTTTTTTTTAAAAATTGACCGTGAAAATATTAATAAGACAAAAACTAACATGAACGTGCATGAATATGCTCACCACCCCCAACCAAAATCAGACAATGTCCTCATTATTTAAAATATATACATGAGAAGCGTGAAATGAGAACACGTAGAGAGTGAGCTAATGCAAAATGATATGATATTGATTCTTGACAAGACAAACTATCATAATAACAAAAGGAAAAACAAAATAAATAACAAAAGTAAAATTGGAAATAAAGAAAGCAAGGAAAGATAGAACCTGATTAGTCTTGGCAAACCGGAGAAAATTCTCCTCAGGTTGGTTCACCAACTCAATATTCTTGACTATCCAGTATCAAAAATGAATTTTCTTTTATCCTGTGTCTCAAAAATGGAAGCATTAGTAACATTCTCAGGATAAAGAAAATATTCGTTTTCAGTACCATGGAGGAAATAGTGTGATTTATTCTTTGAGAAAAGTTTGCAAATTTCCTCCACAATAAGGTTTATCACATCAGTATGATAACAAGTATTTTCATTCGAAGTTGTTGAAAGAATTTCAGCATGAGAAATATTTTTACCCGGAATAGTAATGGCATCACCCTCATCAAATTTGTATGAAATAGGTTTATAGGTTGGTGCCATTGTTTCCTCATCTGTTTGGAATTGGCTGAAACAAGGTGAATTAACTTTGTCAATTAATTCAGAAAATTGAGTCTGAATTTCTCTAAGTTCCTCCATCATGTGTTTAGTAATGTTTCTTATGTGTTTAGTAAAGTTTATTTGTTCCTCCATAAATGTGTATAATGCTTCCTCTAAGGAATTCGTATTAGTCCATACATTATGTGGAGGTTCATGGTAAAAGTTAGAAACATCATGCTCAACATTCCTACTAGATGGTGCCAATTCCCAACCAATTGGTGCATTGTAGTTGTACATAGACTTCCAACTTGAAGCAGCAGGGTTTTTCCAGCTAAGATTATTGTTCTTGTAGTAAGAATAGCATTGAAATGATTCCTCCCTTTCTCTAAGAGTTGAGTAATCTTGAGCAAAATGGTCGACTCTTTCACAGTCAAAATATAGTTCATCATACTCTACCCTTAAGACCTCGTTACTTTCTCGACCATACTTAGCTTTCAAGTTGTAACGACCCAAAAATCACTAATAAGGCTTAAGGGCCTTGATTAGTGTGCCGGGAGGGCATGATTGGTTTATGTGTGAATTAAATAGTTTAATGCATGATTCTGTGAAAAGCATGCTTGTATGAGTATATGGATATATGAAATGCATGTCTAAGAGTATTAGTATGCATGTAGGCCCTATTTAGCTTAAAGGGGTATATCTGTCAATTTACACAGTTGAGGGCATAAATGTGATTATATGCTATAATTGTGGAGACCACATTATTATGTGGATATATTAGCAGTATACGACTTAAGGCGATCCTAGGGAGATAGTTAGCGGGAAAGTCACAACGGGACCTAATACTTGGCTCGGGGCGAGCCAAGGGGTATTTCAGGTATTAGATGGTTATCTGGGTTATCGCGTTATGGAAATAAATAATTGGAGATATATTTGAGCTTAGGAAGCCTAGGTGGGAATACTGGGGAATTTTACCATTTTTCCCTCGGGGACGTTTTTGGTACCCCGAGCCTCGAGATTGACTTAAATAATTAAGGATAGATTAAACAAAACTAAGAAAACAGTGGAAGATACCCAAACCGACCCTTTTCTTCTCTCTCTCTTTCTCTCTCAAGGGAAACCACAAAAACAAAGGAAAATCTTGGGTGGAAACTCAGGAAATTGAGTTGAAGCTTTGGAAATTAGCTCACGGTAAGCTAGAGGATCTAATCAAGTGTTGAGTTACATCTTTGGTTGTTAAATTTTGTAGATATGGATGGGTTCTAAGTGTTTATGGGTTTTTGACATTAAAGGTTGAATCAAGGCAGAAGACTTAGGAGTTAGCTCAGCAATCTCTTGGAGGATTGGTTCTTCAGTGAAGGTAAGCTCTAATTTATGGTTTAGTGTCTGAATTATGTGTTTTTCTGGCTGGTTTTGGTGTTCTTGAGCTTCTGGGTTTCAAAGATTAAAATGTTGTTTTGATGAGTTTCTAGACTAGGTTTCTGCTGGGTTATGTTGCTGAAAACATGTTAGAATGTTTGTGATAATTGGATTGTATCATTAGGATGGTTTTGGGTGGATTTGAGTAAGGTTTAAGTGTTAAAAATGGTGGATTTTCGGGGTTTGAAGGGGTCGGGTCGTGGCTCAGTTCTTGGTGTGCCGCGACCCTTTGAAGCAGATAGGAGCTGGGGAAGAAGGGCGGGCCGCGGCATGGGGAGTGCTGGGCCACGGCCCATGTCTGGTTTTTGGTGAGGCTAGGCCTCTGGTCAGTGGCAAGTCGCGGCATAGGAGGCTTGAGCCGCGGCTCTTAAGGGAATTTTTGGCCTTTCGGAGTTTTTAAGCGCGAGAACCTAACCTAGGCTTCTCAGAATCGATCCCGCTACCGTATTTGGTGGAATACGATGTCCCGGAGGTTAGAACTTTAACCAGAAACCTTTATGCAATTATTAATGGAATCCTTTATCTTGGTTGTGACTAGGTAAAAGCTAGGGCTCGGGAAACGGATCGTGCTCAAGGGGCATCTCTCGTAATCAGAACACTTGGAAGTTAAAGGTAAGAGAACTGCACCCGGTTGTGAGTTTATAATGGGACTAAGGGTTCCCTACTCTTGTATGCATTATGAAAGTTGGTATTACGCCATGAGAATATTAAACCAATGGCCTAAGAGTGTCGTAGTTTACATTGGTGCACAGGGCGCAGCTCAGCCACTGGTAGCTGAGGACAGCTTAATATTCACTGAGCTTGCGGACCGGAGTCAATGGGGTAAACAGAGGGTGCGACCTAAGGGCATCGACCCTGATTATTGAGTGATCTAATTATTATTGTTAACTGTTGAATATGACGTGCTGTTATAGCTGAGTATTAGCTTGTGGAGTCATGGTTATGTCTATGAGTTATGTGAATAATATGGACTATTACGTGTATGAACATGCTTTAAGAACTATATGATTATTATCAATGTTTGTGCTATGATGTTATGTTTTCTTGCTAGGCCTTGGCTCACGGGTGCTATGTGGTGCAGGTAAAGGCAAGGGTAAGCTTGAATAGCCCTGATTCGGAGAGCTCTGAAGGCAGAATGTACATGACTAGCTGCTCGGCCATCACTTTTGAGGAAGAGACAGGAACAAGAGGACCATAAATGTTTGTTTTTCCCTTAGAGTGGCTAGCGGTTGTTTATACCTTGAAATTTTGTAAACTGACTTTCAACTGTTGTTTCTTTTGGGATCCCTTGCACAAAAAGTCTAATTATATGAAATGTATCTTTTATGACCAAAACCTTTTAACCCTAGTTCATTAATGGTTTTAGTAACACATTTTCAACTAAATGACTTGATTAGCAAGTCTTGCACCTTTATAAATACACAATGTAACGGTCTTGGCTACCCAAGGCGTTACAACTTGGTATCAGAGCATCCTAGGTTTAAGGGTTCCTAAAGACCGGTTGGACATGTACATTCGCTGCTAGAGATAAGCTCGATTCAGGGTTTGGTAAATGCGTATATGTGTCTATATGCTTAAGTGATTGGAAAGAATTATGATTGTTGTTATGTGTTGGATTAATAGGAAGCATGAGATACTGATAGAGCCTGGCTCTTGACTGTTGTGTGATAATATTGAGGCGAGCTTATTAGCATTGTTGTGCATGTAAATGAATATCTGAATGATTAACTGCATATTGCGTATATATGGGTGAATGTATGGATGGATGTTTATATCTTAACTGTTGTGTGGTGCTGTTAGGACATGCTTATTAGCAATGCTGGTGCATGTGGATAAATGCTTACATCTTGACTACTTGTGATTGATTATGTTCCATTGGTGGATTTTGGAAAAGCTTTTACCCTGTCATCATGGTCTGATTGCCGAGTCGTTGATTGCAGATTAACTTGGATAGCTATGTGTCCAAGGAAATCTACGCGACTAGTCGGCACTAGGTCCGAGACTGGAGGTGATGACCAAGACCAGATTCCTCCACCAGTCCCTGAGAACTGGCAGCAGATTATGGCAAAGATGCAAATGCAGCTTCAGAGCCAAGATGAACAACTTCGTCTTCTGCGACAATAGGCTCCGTTAGGGAGTGCTGCACCCATTGCACCACCTGTAGTGGCACTAGTTATTCCACCAGTGGAAGTTGGAAACCAGTGGGAGCCATTGTATGAGTAGTTCCGGAAGCAGCATCCCCCAACTTTTGAGGGAGGACCTGATCCACTGAAGGTCGAATAGTGGATGACTATGACTACTACTATCCTAGATTTCATTAGGGTAGAAGGATATGATAGAGTGGCTTGTGCCACGTATATGCTGAGAAAGGAAGCCCACATCTGGTGGGAAGTGGCATCATAGACCAGGGACGTCACTACTTTGAGTTGGGATGGATTTAAGGATTTGTTCAACCAGAAATACTACAATGTTTCCATCAGGGCAGCGAAGGTTAGTGAGTTTGTGGGGTTGGTGCAGGGCAACATGACAGTTACTGAGTATGCCCTAAAGTTTGATAGACTTGCAAAATTTGCACCGAATCTTATGCCTATAGATGCAGCTAGGCAAGACAGATTTATTAGAGGGCTTAATGCTATTATAGCCTGGGATGTGAGGATTACAACAGTATGACCTATGCCCAGGCTGTTGAGAAGGCTCTTACCACTAAGGAAGCAGAGAACAAGATTTGGAAGGAAAGTACAGTGAGGCGTGAGGGTCGCAAAATGGTGCCTCCATACTCTGGGTCTGGTAGGGGCGGAGGCCCCAGTGATGTGAAGAGGAAGACCCCTAACACTTCGACCACTGTTGGTCCTGATAAAAGGGGTCGGGGTGCTCAGGGTGGCTGTCAGGGTGGGGGTGAGGCATGGAGGAGTTATCTGGAGTGGCCGAGGTGCAGAAGATGCCATCAGGGTGAGTGTCGGGCCAAGGCCTGCTTTGTGTGTGGAACAGTGGGACACCTCAAGAAGGATTTCCCAACGGTGAAGAAAGGAGAAGCAGGAAAGGTGGACAGCTTGACTCCAGCTCAAGTGTTCACCCTAACACAGGCAGAGGCCGAGGCTAGTCCCTCGGTGGTGACAAGTCAGCTTTCTAGCACTGGATCTCCTTTTACTGTATTGATTGACTCTGGTGCTGCACATTCATTTATTTCTAGTAAGGTGATTGGGAGATTGTGTAGACCTAGTGAGTACCGTACTGTGGGGTTTGGGACTTTATTGCCTACTGGGGAACTGGTAGTTTCTAGGAGGTGGATTAGAGCACTGCCAATGATGGTTGATAGTAGGGA
This sequence comes from Humulus lupulus, assembly GCF_963169125.1. Taxonomy (NCBI): domain Eukaryota; kingdom Viridiplantae; phylum Streptophyta; class Magnoliopsida; order Rosales; family Cannabaceae; genus Humulus; species Humulus lupulus. The sequence goes on along the minus strand of NC_084794.1, from coordinate 73,545,046 downwards.
GCTTTCAGTAGACTTGATTGAGCTAGACATGGAGGATTTTGACATGATTTTAGGGATGGATTGGCTGGTCAGATATGGGGCTACTATTGACTGCAGGAAGAAGATGGTGACTTTTGAGTCTGAGGGCGAAGATCCTTTCATTTTCGTGGGTGCGATGTGTGGACCCCGCATACCCATGATATCAGCACTGAGAGCCAGAGACTTGTTACAGGGAGGATGTATAGGTTTTTTAGCTAGTGTGGTGGACACTACCAGGGTTTTGTCAGCAGGGCCGGCAGAGACCAGATTGGTTTGTGAGTTCTTGGATGTATTTCCTGAGGATCTACCAGGATTGCCGCCGCTCAGGGAGATTCAGTTTGTTATTGAGTTAGCACCGGGGACAGAACCAGTATCGAGAGCACCATATAGGATGGCCCCAGCAGAGTTGAAGGAATTGAAGATATAGCTACAGGAACTTCTGGATTTGGGATTCATCAGGCCTAGCTACTCTCCATGGGGCACTCCAGTTTTGTTTGTGAAAAAGAAGTACGGGACTCTGAGGATGTGTATTGACTATAGGGAATTGAACAAGTTGACCATCAAGAATAAGTACCCTCTACCAAGGATCGATGACTTGTTTAATCAGTTGCAAGGAAAGACGGTGTTCGCTAAGATTGATCATCGATCTGGTTATCACCAGCTGAGGATCAAGCATGAGGACATACCAAAGACGGCCTTCCGAATGCGGTATGGGCACTATGAGTTTTTGGTCATATCTTTTGATTTGACCAATGCCCCGGCAGCCTTTATGGACTTAATGAACAGGATGTTCAAAGACTTCTTGGATCAATTTATCATTGTCTTCATCGATGACATCTTAGTGTACTCCAGTTCAGAGGCAGAGCACGAGCAACATCTTCGACAGGTCTTGCAGAGGTTAAGGGAGCATCAGTTATATGCCAAGTTTAAGAAGTGTGAGTTTTGGTTGCCAGAGGTGACTTTTCTTGGGCATATAGTTGGCACAGAGGGGATTAAGGTGGATCCGTCTAAGGTGGAGGCAGTGAGAGATTGTCCGAGGCCAAGGAATGCCTCAGAGGTTCGGAGTTTCCTAAAGTTAGCAGATTATTACAGGAACTTTGTAGAAGGATTCTCGAAGATTGCTACACCGATGAAAAAGTTGACATGGAAGAATCAGAAGTTTGTTTGGTCAGAGAAGTGTGAGAATAGTTTCCAAGAGTTGAAGCGAAGACTTATTACTGCACCTGTGCTGAGTCTTCCTTCGGAGGAAGGAAAATTTGTGGTTTATTGCGATGCATTGAGGCTGGGTTTAGGATGTGTGTTGATACAAAATGAGAAAGTTATAGCTTATACGTCACGGCAGCTGAAGGAGTATGAGGAGCGGTATCCTACCCATGATCTGGAATTAGCGGCAGTGGTATTCGCACTGAAGGTGTGGCGACATTACCCGTATGGGGAGAAGTGCGAGATATACACTGACCACAAGAGTTTAAAGTATTTCTTCACCCATAAGGATTTAAACATGAGGCTGAGGTGTTGGTTGGAGTTGGTAAAGGACTATGACTGTGACATTCTTTACCACCCAGGGAAAGCCAATGTTGTGGCAGATGCATTGAGCCGGAGTGGCTCGGGGCAGTTATTTAGTTCTGTTCAAATTTCCAGAGAGTTGGCCAATGAGATGACCAGGGCTAGGTTAGAACTGGTGGTGGGTCGATTGGCCAATGTTACTTTGCAGTTGACCCTACTAGAGCGGGTCAAGGAGGGTCAATTGGTGGATGCACAGTTACAGGAAGTTAGACAAAATGTCTTGGTCGGGATAGCAAAGGATTATTCTGTTTCAGAGGTTGGTATGCTTCGATATCAGGGGCGGATTTGTGTTCCAGCAGATGAAGGGATCAGACGAGAGAGACTAGATGAGTCTCACACTACATCGTACTCGCTTCATCCGGGTACCACGAAGATGTATCAGGATCTACGGACATTATATTGGTGGCCCAGGATGAAGAAGGATGTGGTGGAGTACGTGGCCAGGTGTTTGACATGTCAACAGGTGAAAGCTGAGCATCAGCGACCAACGGGGTTGCTTCAGCCTTTGGGTATTCCCGAGTGGAAATGGGAGAATGTTACTATGGATTTTGTGGGAGGTCTACCCAAGACAGTGGGACTTTATGACTCGGTGTGGGTGATAGTGGACAGATGCACCAAGTCAGCTCATTTTCTGCCAGTGAAGTCAACTTACACGGTGGAACAGTAGGCGGAGTTGTATGTGAAGGAGATAGTTTGTCTTCATGGGGTTTCTAAGTCTATTGTATCTGATCGAGACCCTATCTTTACCTCCAAGTTCTGGGGTTCTCTGCAGAAAGCCATGGGGACTCAGTTAAAGTTTAGTACAGCCTTTCACACTCAGACTGATGGACAGTCTGAGAGGACAATTCAGGTGTTGGAGGATATGCTTAGGTCGTGTGTGATTGACTTCGAGGGATCTTGGAGTAAGTATCTCCCATTGATTGAGTTTTCATATAACAACAGTTATCAATCCACGATTGGAGTGGCTCCTTATGAGATGTTATATGGGAGGAAGTGTAGGTCGCCCATTCATTGGGATGAGATGGGGGAGAGGAAATATTTGGGGCCATACATGGTTCAGAAGACAAATGAAGCTATTGAGAAGATCCGAGCCAGAATGCTTGCTTCGCAAAGTAGACAAAAAAGCAACGCTGACCCTAAGCGTAGAGACATGGAGTTCCAAGTTGGGGACCACGTGTTTCTGCGAGTTTCACCACTGCGAGGGGTGAGAAGATTTGGGATGAAGGGCAAGCAAAGCCCTCAATTTTTTGGACCTTTCCAGATTCAAGAAAGGATTGGACAGGTGGCTTACAGGTTGGCCTTGTTGCCGTCGTTGTCAGCAGTTCATGACGTATTCCATGTTTCTATGTTGCGGAAGTATGTCTCAGATACGACACATGTGCTGAAGTATGAGGACCTGGAATTGCAGACAAATTTGTCTTATGAGAAACGACCGGTTTAGATATTAGATCGAAAGGACAAGGTTCAACGGAATAAGACAATTCCACTAGTTAAAGTATTGTGGAGGAATAGCAGAGTCGAGGAAGCGACCTGGGAGCTTGAGTCTGTCATGCGGGATCAGTATCCCAAGCTATTCAGGTAAATTTTGAGGATGAAAATCTCAGTAGGAGGGGATAGTTGTAACGACCCATAAATCACTAATAAGGCTTAAGAACCTTGATTAGTGTGCCGGGAGGGCATGATTGGTTTATGTGTGAATTAAATAGTTTAATGCATGATTCTGCGATAAGCATGCTTGTATGAGTATATGGATATATGAAATGCATGTCTAAGAGTATTAGTATGCATGTAGGCCATATTTAGCTTAAAGGGGTATATCTGTCAATTTACACCGTTGAGGGCATAAATGTGATTATATGCTATAATTGTGGAGACCACATTATTATGTGGATATATTAGCAGTATACGACTTAAGGCGATCCTAGGGAGATAGTTAGCGGGAAAGTCACAACTGGACCTAATACTTGGCTCGGGGCGAGCCAAGGGGTATTTCGGGTATTAGATGGTTATCTGGGTTATCGGGTTATGGAAATAAATAATTGGAGATATATTTGAGCTTAGGAAGCCTAGGTGGGAATACTGGGGAATTTTACCATTTTGCCCTCGGGGACGTTTTTGGTACCCCGAGCCTCGAGATTGACTTAAATAATTAAGGATAGATTAAACAAAACTAAGAAAACAGTGGAAGATACCCAAACCGACCCTTTTCTTCTCTCTCTCTTTCTCTCTCAAGGGAGACCACAAAAACAAAGGAAAATCTTGGGTGGAAACTCAGGAAATTGAGTTGAAGCTTTGGAAATTAGCTCACGGTAAGCTAGAGGATCTAATCAAGTGTTGAGTTACATCTTTGGTTGTTAAATTCTATAGATATGGCTGGGTTCTAAGTGTTTATGGGTTTTTGACATTAAAGGTTGAATCAAGGCAGAAGACTTAGGAGTTAGCTCAGCAATCTCTTGGAGGATTGGTTCTTCAGTGAAGGTAAGCTCTAATTTATGGTTTAGTGTCTGAATTATGTGTTTTCCCGGCTTGTTTTAGTGTTCTTGAGCTTGTGGGTTTCAAAGATTAAAATGTTGTTTTGATGAGTTTCTAGACTAGGTTTTTGCTGGGTTATGTTGCTGAAAACATGTTAGAATGTTTGTGATAATTGGATTGTATCATTAGGATGGTTTTGGGTGGATTTGAGTGAGGTTTGAGTGTTAAAAATGGTGGATTTTCTGGGTTCGAAGGGGTTGGGTCGCGGCTCAATTCTTGGTGTGTCGCGGCCCTTTGAAGCAGATAGGAGCTGGGGAAGAAGGGCGGGCCGCGGCATGGGGAGTGCTGGGCCGCGGCCCGTGTCTGGTTTTTGGTGAGGCTGGGCCTTTGGTCAATGGCAAGTCGCGGCATAGGAGGCTTAGGCCGCGGCTCTTAAGGGAATTTTTGGCCTTTTGGAGTTTTTAAGCGCGGGAACCTAACCTAGGGTGTTCGAGATCGATCCCACTACCGTGTTTGGTGGAATACGATGTCCCGGAGGTTAGAACTTTAACCGGAAACCTTTATACAATTATTAATGGAATCCCTTATCTTGGTTGTTACTAGATAAAAGCTAGGGCTCAGGAAACGAATCGTGCTCAAGGGGCATCTCTCGTAATCAGAACACTTGGAAGTTAATGGTAAGAGAACTGCACCCTTTTGTGAGTTTATAATGGGACTAAGGGTTCCCTATTCTTGTATGCATTATGAAAGTTACGCCATGAGAATATTAAAACAACGGCCAAAGAGTGTCGGATGTTACATTGGCGCACAGGGCGCGGCTCAGCCACTGGTAGCTGAGGACAGCTTAATATTCACTGAGCTCGGTTTAAGAACAGAGGGTGCGACCTAAGGGCATCGACCTTGATTATTTTGTGATCTAATTATCATTGTTAACTATTAAATATGACGTGTTGAATAGGTGAGTATTAACTTGTGGATTCATGGTTATGTCTATGAGTTATGTGAATAATATGGACTGCTACGTGTATGAACATGCTTTAAGAATTATATGATTATTATCATTATCAATGTTTGTGCTATGATGTTCTGTTTTCTTGCTGGGCCTTGGCTCACGGGTGCTACGTGGTGCAGGTAAAGGTAAGGGTAAGCTTGAACAGCCTTGATTCGGAGAGCTCTCAAGGCAGAATGTACATGACTAGCTACTCGGCTGTCACTTTTGCGGAAGAGACAGGAACAGGAGGACCATAAATGTCTGTTTTGCCCTTAGAGTGGCTAGCGGTTGTTTATACCTTGAAATTGTGTCAACTGACTTTCAACCGTTGTTTCTTTTGGGATCCCTTGCACAAAACATCTAATTATATGAAATGTATCTTTTATGACCAAAACCTTTTAACCCTAATATATTAATGGTTTTAGTAACACATTTTCAACTAAATGACTTGATTAGCAAGTCCTGCACCTTTTATAAATACACAATGTAATGGTCTTGGCTACCCAGGGCATTACAGAAGTTATCGAATTCTCTAGTCAAGAATTCTACTTCAGTTTTAAGGTATTCTCTTTCGCTAAGTTGGTGGGCACCTCTAAAATTGCTAGTACCCTAAGTAGCACTAGATTTTGGATTGTTTTGAAGTGAAGAGAGATATATTGGACAATAGTACTCAAAACGTCGATGATCTTCTTCATTCATTTGTTATTTTATTATTATTATTATTATTATTATTATTATTATTATTATTATTATTATTTGTAAGTATTATAAGCATAAGTGTGTAATAGCGTAATAAGTATACACCAAAAATGTTGTTAAGCCAATTGGAAAGGCTGTCAAGGTACCACTTTAGGCCTAAGAGCTTTTCTAGAACTCTCCGAGGTTCTTAGAAAAGGTTAGAGGGTAACGCTAACACAGACATTATTTAATAACCAATTTTTCTAAGACAGAACAAGTTTGGTTTTTACTGATTTCTAAAATTACACAAATGTTCTCAATACTTTGTTCTTTTTTTATGCTTTAAAATTTTATATTTTTTTTGAAAAAAAAAATCTAAACCTAAAAGTAAAATAAAACAATAACAAAAATAAAAATAGAAATAGAAAAATGAATAAATAAATAACTAAAAATGAGCCCAAAAACAAAAAAAAAATTAAAAAATAAACTAACTAAAAATAAAAATAAACCTAAAAGTAAAATAAAACAATAAAAATGAATAAATAAAAAAACCAAAAATAAAAATTACTAAGGAAAAAAAATTAAAAGGGAAATGAAAAAAAATTATACTACATTTTTTTTAATAAAAAAAAATAAGCCCCTGACACTAATTTTGGTCAACAAAAAATTGATAATTCCTAAAATACCCTTGTATTTAATGTTTTATTAGATTTTAAAATACTTTTATTGTATTTCCTTTTTAGAAAAAAAAAATAAAAAAGAATTTAAATTAGACAAATTATATAAAATCAACTGAGCCTCCTCTTCTTCTTCCTTGTCAAATCTGAACCAAATTGTACAAAACCAAAAAGCCAGAAAGCCCCAAACTCATTCAAATCCCAATTCAATTTTCAACATCTCTAATGACCATTCAAATTAAAAAATGTAATACCCAAATCCAAACTCAGAATCGAAAGCCAAACTAATCATAAACTAAAATCAGATCAAGAAAACCAGCCGCAACCAAAATCTGAAAACAAAAAGATACGAAAAACGAGTTAGTTCCAACATCAAACACATATTCAAGAACTTAGATCTAGAAGCCCAGTCGTCGACAGATTCATCAAATACCTTTTTATCTTCGGTGTTCTTGCAAATTATCTCATTTTACTCCTACTATTCCCATTGCAACAGAGGCATAATTATAACTATTGAAAAAGCTAAAGCAGATTTAGAATAAACACAAATATCAAAAAATAATTTCACTTGAAATATAACCTTTAATTTCTTAGTATGTAACTAAGGGAAACATTGAACAAAACTATATGAGATTTTTTCTTTTGCATTTTCCGTCATTTTCTTGGCCACCAAACAAGAAACACTATATGGGTTTTGTTACTCACCTGCTTGTGAGTCGAATTGGGGCATCTGAAAGAGGTCGCGAATTGTGGCAACCGGAGGAGGAAGATTTGATAAGGAGGAGGCGAATCTGAGCCCCCGAGGTTGCAGATCTGAACACGAGGGTCAATGAATGGGTGCGAGGCTCGATGGACCAGCTGAGTGTGTGGCTTGACAAACCAAGGTGTGAGGCTCGCCGGACCTGGGCTTGGGGCTCACCGACTTTGATAGAGAAGAAGAAGAAGAGTAGGAGGAAGAAGCGGAACAGAATAAGAAATGAAGAAAAAGAAAGAAAAAGATAATTTAATATTAAATTGTTTTTATTTTGTTTTTAAAAAAGGAAATACATTAAAATTATTTTAAAATCTAATAAAACATTAAATACAAGGGTATTTTAGGAATTATTAATTTTTTGTTGACCAAAATTAGTGTCAGGGGCTTATTTTTACCATTTTTATAAACAAAGGGTCTAAAAAATTATTAAGTAAAACACGGGGTCTAAACAAGTAACGGAGAAAAACATAGGGTCTAAAAATGTATAAACCCATTGTAGAATTACCTCCCCGGCAACGGCGCCAAAAATTGATATCGCCCAATAAACTTCTAAGCAGTCACAGTAGTAATCGGGCTATGTCGTATCCATAGAGAGGCAAACACAACTAAAGATTTTATTAGTAAAATAAAGATAAAAATAAATTAGAATTCAACAAATGGATTTCGTGAAAGTAAAATGATAGAAGAGAAAGCTATCAGATAAAGAGCATTGCAAGGTAGAGATGCAGTGTTGTAAAACTTATTTTAATATTGATACTAATTCAAAACACAGTTGCAATTCTACACCATTAATTGCAACTAGAAGATGTATATTTTAAAAACACAAATTAAATAATCTAGATTAAATTGAATCTAACTCATAATTTCATAGCATATCATATTATATATCCAAGAGCGACAAAATACCACTGGCAGAATTCATTAAAAGACATACAATATAACAAATATACTAAAATAAATTAACAATCTAAGTTACATAAGAAAACCAAGACTAAACTTATGTAAAAGATGCTAAATAATTTTAGAAAAGAAATTAGAAGATGAGAAACAAAATAATTAATGACATATGGAAATGAAGCATAAGAATAATCAATATCACTATTGAGAATGAGAAGTACAACAACTACACTCTAACCTCACCAATATTTCTAAAATAGTTTACTCATTTTTGTCACCTAAAACAAGCAAAACTAAGCTAGAAATAAGAAGAGAAACAAAAAACAAAGTGTATTTTTTCCACTCTCCAATCTGATGATTTACACTGGTTTTGGTTCTCTATTTATAGAGAAAATAGGACCCAAAATGTGTAAAATCGTGTACAAAATAGTGGGGGAAATTGCTACAAAAACTAATGAAAATGGGACCAGTGGTTGCTGGTGGAATGGGGGACAAGGAGCCATGTGTCGTGCGGTGAGTGGCTCGGCCAAAAAGATAGCAGTGGAGTATGGAACATGGCAGGCGACGTGGGGACGTGTGTCAGCTTGGCAAGCGCACGGGACCGTGGCGTTAGGCGCGTGGCAGACAGCTCGGCTGCTGGCGTGGCTCGGCTGGACAAATGGCCTGCTGCCATGTGGCATCGTGGGCACCTGCTGAAAGCTTGGGCTGGGCTCGGTTTTGGGCCTAAGTCACCTTCAAAGATGCCACTTTATCATCACTTTTTCAATTATATTTCTTTCTTTCTTCTTTCTTCTTTCTTCTTTCTTCTTTCTTCTTTCTTCTTTGTTTGTGTCAAAAATACATTTTATTTCCTGAAAATTAAACACAAATTAAATCAAAATTAATATTTTCAAATATAAAATATATTACAATAAATCCATGAAAATATTAATTAAAACCTAATTAATTTTAAACTTTAAAACTAATAAAATGATATTTTTAAGAACTAATGAAATATTCTGTTACAAAGCATTCAACATGCTTAATCATTCATTAACAGGCATAATCATAATCATGCGAACTACAGGGACCAACACCCAATCAAGACTATATTCAATATTCGGGTCAAGCCCTAATCATGTACATCACATAATGGGTGCAGTTTCTTACCTCAGGTCCGAGTGTAATGTAAAATAAGAACAACCCTTTAGCATGATCCTGATCCTGAACCCCTAGCGATAACCTGGTCACAACCAAGTATGGAATCCGTCAAAAACAAGTAAATAAAGGCTTTCAGACCAAGTCCTAGCCTCCGAGACATTGAATTCTACTAAACCAAGTGGTAGGATTGATCCCGAGCCTTTAGGTTTGAGTTCCCACACTCAAAACCTCCCCGAGACCCAAAATCCCTTAAGCGCCACGGCCCCCACCCATTTAAGTTGTGGCCCGCTCAAGTTAGAGGCTCGAGCCTCTTCCCTGCCTACACAAGCGCCGCAGCCCACACTCACAGGCATCGTGGCTCAAAAGCCTTAAAATTCACCTACTTCTCCTTTGATCAAGAGAGCCACGACACCCCAAGAATAGGGCTGCGGCTTGACCTGCAAACTCATATTTTCCTTCGTTTTTCTCATGCCAAATCCCTCTGTAAACCTATCCAAACATTTCCAAATCCCATAAACAAAGTTCCCAAGCAACTCAGCAACCGAATACCATCAAAACTCAAGCTACAACCCAATCAAAAACTCGTCAAAACTATAAAATCCAATCAAAGCTTAAAAACTCGAAAACTCAAAACTTAAAGCTTGGATTACCTTTGGTTGAGTCATTTTCCAGTTAAATCCTCCGGCTATCAAGTTTTAATCTTCCCTATAATTTTTACGACTCTAACCTTGCTTGAATTCGAGCCTTAAAACTCGAATTTCCTTCGAAAATAGAACGAGCGGTAAAAAGGAGAACGAGAGATAGAGAGAGAGAAAGAGTTTGAACGTACTTTCCTATTTCTATCAAGTTACTTCGAACTCAAGTAACCTTAAGTAAAACCCAAGGCTTGGGGTCCCAAAAACGCCCCCAAGGGTAAAATAGTAAAAATTTCCAGAATTTCCACTTGATCTGACTAACTCCCATTATATGCTCAAATATTCATTCACATTACCTAATATTCCAATAATCTACTAAATACCCAAAATACCCCTTGACTCACCCCGAGTCAAGTATTAATCTTGTTGTGACTTTCCCTCTAGCTTGCTCCCTAGGATCGCCTCGTGCTGAGTAGCCCAAATATATCCACATAATAATATGGTCCCACATAGATATCACATATATGCCAAATATACACATAACGGGCCAAATTACAAAAATTGCCCTTCTAATAAGAAACGGGCTCACATGTATATTTAATACACCTAAACATGCATATCAAGTCATATCATAATATAACTCACATAATCATGCAATGATACACATATATATCACATAAGCACATAATTTTTCATAGTATCCATCCTGGCCCCCTAATCAAGGCCCTAAGCCTTATTAGGTAATTTGGGACGTTACACTGGCTCTGTCCCTGGCGCCAATTTAATCATAAACTCTATCTCCCTGTGTGGAGGTAGGCTTGGCAGATCCTCTGGAAACACATCCAGAAATTCACAGACTAATATTGTCTTTCTTGGTCCCACTGGCACGGCGTGAGTGGTGTTCACCAATCTAGCTAAGAATCCTATGCATCGCCCCTGCAATAGGTCTCTAGCTCTAAGTACATATATCATAGGTATACGAGGCCCATGCACAGTGCCAACTAATACAAAGGGGTCTTCACCCTCAGGCTCAAAGGTTACCATCTTCTCTTGCAATCTATCGTTGCCCCATTCTTCTCTAGCCAGTCCATATCCATAATTATATATAATTAAGTCATAACCAACTCTATCATGTCAACTGACAACTCCCTGCCATCCACTGTCACTGGTAGTGATCAAACCCATCTCCTAGAAACCACTAACTCCCTATTAGGCACCATAGTACCAAACCCCATAGGATAAAAGTCACACGGTCTGTACAATCCATATATAATCCTACTAGCAACAAAAGAGTGCATAGCACCTGAATCAATCAAGACAGTATAAAGGGTCTCAATGCTAGAAAGCTAACCTGTAACCACCAAGGGACTAGCCTCGACCTCTTCCTGGGTCAAGGTGAACTCCTGAGCTGGCATCAGACTGTCCACCTTCTTGGGCTCTTCTTTTCTGGCTTTCGGGCAGTCCTTCTTCAAGTGTACAACACTCCTACAGACAAAGCAGTCCTTCGCCCGACATTCCCCAATATGGCACCTCCTGCACCTGGTACACTCTGGAAATGCTTTCCAGGTCTAACCGCCACCCTAGCGGCCTATCTATATACTCCATGGCCTCTTATCTAGCCCTGGGGCTGAAACTGTATCTGGAGTCTTTCTCTTTTGGTCACTAGGGCCTCCGCCCCTACCAAAGCCTGCAAATGGAGGTCCCAACCTCCTAGAATCCCTCTTGGTTGCGTTCTCGCGCCAGATCTTGTTCTCTATACTCTCAGCTCTAAGCACCTGCTCCATAGCCTGTGCATAGGTAGTCAATCCTAGCACAGTAGTAATACAAACATCCCAGGCTATCATAGGTTGTAGCCCCTGGAGAAACCTCTCTCTTCTGGTCCCATCAGTGGGCACAAAATCCCCGGCAAACTTTTCCAATCTGTCGAACTTTAGGGCGTAATCAGTCACTGTCATGCTACCCTGAAGTAACTTACTGAACCCCTAAACCTTCGCAGCCTTAACTGCATCATTGTAGTATTTCTCATTGAACAGAGTTCTGAACTCCTCCCATTCCATAACATTCACTACCATGGTCTGGGATACCACTTCCCACCATATTCGGGCATCCTTCTGAAACATGTAAGTGGCGCATGCCACATTCATTACCACCTACCCTCATGAAATCGAGGATGGTGGTTATCATGGTCATCCACTGTTCAAACTTCAGTGGGTTTGAGCTGGCCTCAAAAACTGAAGGGTGTTGTTTACTGAACCTCTCATACAGGGTTTTTCATCTATCTTCCCCTGCCTGGGGCTGTACTGCCGCTGGTACCCTTAGCTGTGACATTGTTGGTACAGCGGGTTGTGGGTTCCCTACTAGAACCTGATGTTGTCTCAAGAGGCGGATCTCATCAACTACCTTCGTAACCTGGCTTGCATATCAGCAAGTACCTGTTGCCAATTTTCTAGAGCTAGCAGTGGGGCTTGCCCTGGTCATTCTCTTCTCTAGCCTGTATCTCTTGGCCAGCCAACCTCTCTGACCTTCGAGGAATCATATTGATATCTAACCCACTCTGCAATGATCAAATCGATCATTAGGTAAGTAATAACTATACCTCTTGCCGCATGATGGTCCAAGACTAAACAAACAAACAGATGCAATGCTAATAAGCATGCCAACACATAGTATACTCAATCATGGTGCTAATAAGCACTTCTTGATATTCATCAGCAAATAACAATGCTAATAAGCATTTCTGGCATTCATAAGCAATTAATGATGCAAGTAAGCATGTTCAAACATTTATACATGTATAATAATGCCAATAAGCATGTTATTTAATCTCTACCAGTGTTAACAGTGCTAATAAGTATTTCCTAGCCTATATGCAAATAATAACGCTAATAAGTGTGTACTTAACTGCATGTCCATATAATAATGCTAATAAGCATGTTCTTCATCATTCATGCAACAGTCAAGGGCAAGACCCTATTAGAATATCTCATGCTCCCTAAACAGGCATGCAAATAAGGCATTTATATCTTATTTAGGCAGTTAAACACATAAGCACATAAATAGTTACCGAACCCTGAGTAGAGCTTGTCTTCAGTGGCGAGTGTACATGCCCAACCAATCTTCAGGGGCCCTTAAACCTTGGCAGCTCTGATACCAATTTGTAACGTCCTCTTAATCAAGGAACGTTACACTGTGTACTTTAAATAGTGTCAGACTTGCTAATCAAGTCATTTAGTCATAAACGTGTAACTAAGGTTAATGTCAAGGGTTAGGTTTAAAATTTTTGGTCAAAAGAATCGTTGACTTTTCATTAAATAGTTTAATACATACATGGGATCCCCAAAATATTACAAACAGATGTTTAAAAGGGTATATATAAGTCAAAAGTAAAATCAGCCTGCCTAAGCAGCAAAATCAAGGATATGACCCTAGTTCCTCTGAGATATCATCGGTCGTGGTGGACGAGCAGCCACATATATACACGTCGCCACCGAAGCTCTCCAACTCATGGTTGGTCTAGCTTTCCTTTTCCCTTACCTGCACCACATAGCACCCGTGAGCCAAGGCTCAGCAAGAAAACTTAAACAGGTGCATGACAGTACATACAGATTCCAAATACTTATCTAGTATGCCCAGCAGTAATAACTTACTCATGCATGCATACAATTACAAATAAATGATCATTGGATCATTCTGGGGCCCGCTGCCCTGAATAGTTGATCATAGATTCAACATGGGGCCCTGTGCCCTAGCTATGTGACCAAGCACTTTGTTTTTTCAACGACCATAGGGTTGACCAATGTAATAGTACCTTCCGGATTGGGCCTAAGCTTCTCGACCAGCGTGTAACGCATTATTGCTGCCCTTGACAAATAAGTCAAGGCTTTAATCAGACATTCAGATATAGATAAGCATACTTCAGACAATACAAGTATGCATACATATAATTCATGGTATCTTAACCAATCAAGTACAAACACAGTAATAACCATGTTCTTTAACAGAGCCAAGCTCTACCTATTCAACAAGGTAAGCAATTCATTAAACAATTGACTAGACATAGAGCATTCAAGCATAACCTAATTCACGTTCATTCTTAGGGGTCGAACCCTACCTATTCATAGTTATAATCAACAGTCCGGCCAAGCCTTATTCACATATATCACGTACTGGGTGTAGTTTTCTTACCTCAGGTCCGAGTATAGCGTAATAATAAGAACGAACATCGAGCACGATCCTGGTTCCGAGCCCCTAGCGATAACCTATTCATAACCATAATATAGGATCCCATCAATAGCAAATAAAGGCTTCTAGATCGAGTCCCAGCCTTCGGGACCTCGAATTCTACTAAATCGGGTTGTAGAATCGATCTCGAGCCTTTAGGTTTGAATTCTCGTTACTAAAACCCTAAAGTAGCCAAAGCTGCCAAGGCGGGCTGTGACCTGCCCCCAAGGGATGCAGCGCGCCTCCTAGAACAGATAGCCCCTCTTGTCTGGAGACAAGACGCAGGTCGTGACTTGCCCCATGGGGCCGCGGCGCGCCTCCGAAACAGAAACCCCACCTGTCCCTGGGTTTGTATGGGCTGCGGCGCCCCAAGAACAGTGTAGTGGCCCGACCCTTCGAACCCAGAATTCCCTATTTTTTCTTCAGCGAAACTCAACCAAAAACCACCCCAAATCAATCCTAGGTACATAATTCAATTCCCATAATAGATTCAACATCTTCCTAGCAACAAAACCCTAGCTCAACACACTCAAAACACCACCCAAAGCTCAAATTCATAACCTTGAGCCCTAAAGCTCAAGAATAGCCAAACCCGAGGGAAAACATGACAGAATTAAATTAAAACAGGGATGTAAAGCTTTACCTCAGATGTGTTTAATGATTTCCTAACTGTAACTAATCTAAATCTAGAGTCAAGCCTTAAATTTCCCAAGCTTTTAGCCAATAATCTCCTTAGCTTCCTCAAGGAATTCTCCCAAAAATGAGAGAGAATGAGGGAGAGAGGGGGAGTCGGTTGGGAGAGAGCTGATAAGAAATTTTTTTGTGTTTTGTGTAGTTTACTTAAGGTTCAAGTAACCTTAAGTAAATCCCGAGGCTCGGGGTACCGAAAATGTCCCCGAGGGCAAAATAGTCAAAATCCTCGATATTCCCTCCTAATCTCACTAACTCCAAAATATCATCAAATATTTATTCCCGTTACCCGATAACCCGGTAACGTACTAGATACCCAAAATACCCCCATGACTCGCGCTGAGTCGGGTATTGGGTCCCGTCGTGACTTTCCTGCTAACTTACTCCCTAGGATCGTCTCGTGCCGAGTCACCCAAATAAACCTACATAATAATATGGTCTCTCACATATATGCACATATATATACAATTATGCCCATAACGAGCCAAATTACGAAAATGTCTCTTCTAATAAGAAGCAAGCCCACATGCATATTTACTACACCTAAACATCATATCTAGTCATATTAGCATATAACTCACATAATCTCATCATTACACACAAATATATCTCACATAAACATATAATTTCATAATTTGTCCCCCTGTCCCCCTAATCAAGGCCCTAAGCCTTATTAAGTAATTTTGGACATTACAGTTACCTTCAAGTCTATTTTAGAAACTAATTAGTTATCATATAGTACAAAAAATTACTCTTATAATTTCAAGTTACCATGAATAGCTTATTAGAAAATGATATTATTTAGTATGCTACATAGTTACTTTTAAAAGCTACATTTTTGTTGCTTTTAAAATCATTTAATACCAATTGGTTACCATTATCAAACAATGTCCTAAAGAATCTACTTTTAAAAAAATTACTTGAAATGTTTCTACAATAGCTTTAAAGTTTTTAAAAAAATAACATATGATATTTTTCAATGTAAAATAAGAATACAAATTTTGGTAAATTAAATTTTATTTAAATTTAAAATTTAGTTACTTTTTTATTAAGAAAATATAAAAAAAGAACTAAAAGGTTGCTTTTTATTCTGGCCATCTGCTCCAGCGACGGTGAAAAAACGTATGTTTCCCACATATCAAAATAACCACATTGAATAGTAGGTCGTGATGGTACCACTCTTGAGCCCAACCGATTAGCGGTATGGCCAGAAAAGATTTTTGAAGTTAAGGAGAAGAGACAGAAAAAAAAAAAAAAGTAATGTTAAAAAAAACTGAAAACTTATAAACGTTGCTGTGGGACAAAAAAAAGTGGAAAGAAGTTCACAAATGGTATAAAACAAAGGTATAATTGTAAATAAAATACGTTACGTTATTATTGTAATTAAGATACAAAAAATTGTACTAAGTGTAAATTTTCCTTAAGAGTAACGATGGAGGCCCAAGAAGTTATCTCTAAAAGGCCAATTCAAGATAGGGCATGAAGTATTAAATGTTGAGAATAGATGAAACTCATAACTACCAAAGAGACCAGCAAACATTGAAGAAAGAACAATTAGTCAATTTGTCCCTCACTTTTGTTAGTAGTATGTTTTTGATCCCTCACTTTTGATATTGTCTTCAAATACTCCCCAAATAACAAAGTTAGTCTTCTTTTACCCCCTCCCAAACTAATTTTCTTGATTAAATCTATCCCCCAGACTTTTTGTCTATAACCAAATATCATATAGATGATAAAAATATATTAGTTGACCCTAAAATTTTATTTTTATTATAAAGTTAACCACACAAATAATTTTTTTATTCAATTATTAAGTAAATTATAAATTAAAAAAAAATTATTCACCTTTTACCTATTATTTATAGAAGTTGATTGCGATTTTTTTGTTGGATTATATAATTGATTAAATATTTAGAAAAATTTTACTGTAGATATTTTTTATAATGTTATTAATGTATCTATTAGCTACAAGTAAAAAAATGAGAAAATATTGATTCGGAAAAAAACTAAAAAAAAAATCTAAACTTATATAGTTTTGTTATGGATTTTTGTTATTTATCTATTTATTAATAAAATTAAGTGTGAGTTTGTTAAAATATTTATTTTTTTCAACACAAATGTATACATTAATTATGAGTAAATAACATATAAAAATAACAACTGAAAAAATTGGATTTATAAATTTTTATATTATTTATTTATTAATTTAATTTTCTAAGATAAATTATCTACACTTATGGCTAATAAAATTATAATTAATTTAATGTGTTTTATGTTTTGAATCAATTTTACTCATTTATATATTGTAACATAAGTTAATAGATATTCACTTAACTAATTTTATATATGTTTCTAATAGTACGTGTTAGAAGCAAAAAAAAAATCTTAATATTTAAATAAAAACTAAACACTAAATTAATAAGAAAAGTCAAATTTAAGAGTAAAAATGAAATAATTTTATCGATGGGGTAATAATTGACAATAGATAAAATTGCTTAAGTAAATTCATATTAAAAGAACTAGTTACGAGGTAAAAGAAGACTAATTTTACTATTTAGATAGCATTTGAAGACATTATAAAAAATAATGGGACAAAAGTAATGGGGTAAAATGACTAATTGTTCTTAAAGAAACCAAGTTAAGAATATTGATAGCAGCCTCGACACATCATAAATAGAGAACCTAGCTAGAAGAACAAAAGTTACCTCCATCTCAACCTCTATCTCGACATCTTATTAGGGCACAAAGAGGAAATTACTATATACCTTGACTTTGAAACTACAAAGAAAGAAGGCCTAATTCAGAATAAAGATCATCGAGGCAAGGTCTAAGATAATTATCTTACTCATTAAGAAAAGTAGATATTTATTTCATTTATTTAAATAGTATTTTTTTAAGATTAATGATACATACTTTATATATATATATAGGGTAGCACTTTGGTGCAGCCACCTGTTTGGCTGCACCGGTGCAGCCAAGGCATTGTTTCGACACTTAAAAAGTGTACATTGTTGTCATTTAAGACATCGTACAAATTTTCAAAAAATTCTGAATAGTTTACGGTACCGAAAACAAGGTTACTGCACGCGTGTCTATTTTTTGTATGCGCGTGTAAAGTTCAACTATTTGAACCTTGTTTTGGGCACTGTAAACTATTCATAATTTTTTGAAATTTGCAGGATGTCTTAAATGACAACAATATACATTGTCATAAAAAAAATTGGGAAAAAAAATTATTTGAGTGCCAAAATGTGGTTTGGCTGCACCGAAGTGCTGCCCTATATATATATAAAAGGAATGCACTAGTGCATATCCTATATGTTTCTGGCTCGTGAACAGTTTTCAACATGATTTTTTTTCATGACTGTATTTATTATAGTTATTTAGAGCATCCTGCAAATTTTTACGAAATTCTGAATAATTTACAGTGTCGAAAACTATGTTCAAATAGGTTGTTGCGCGCGTGACTATTTTTATTTTATGCGCATGGAAAACAACATGTTTGAACCTAAGTTTTGGTACTGTAAATTCTTCAGAATTTCTTGAAAATTTACAAAATGTTCTAAATAACTACAATATAAACGGTCATAAAAAGAATTGTGTTGAAAACTGTACACGACCTAAAAAACACAAAAGGTATGCACCGGTGCATACATTTTTAGGTATGCACCATAAAATTATCCTATATACATTCTATTGATACAAAAATAGTTAAAATGTGGTGCACAAATCTAAAACTAATGAGGTTTAATTAATGAAAATTGCACATTATTTGTTTCCATATATAACATATATATTATTATCTTGCACAACACACATGCCAGTTAATTAAAAACCTTTCGGTTTATTTTGTGTTGACCATGAATTGTAAAATTTGATTTGAATGTATAAAAAATGTCATAATATATATTATAATAGGCAATTAAAAGTAGTTGAAGTAGAAATAGTATACCATAACTAAGAATATTGTTATGGTATGTTCATCTAAAATGGTATGTTCATGTAATTGTCTTTGTTAGGCTTGTAATTGTTCATGTTACTTTTATAGTATCGAAAAATATCATGTCACTTTTTGTTATTGTCTTTGTTACTTTTATAGATTATAAAGTATCATATTTCTTTTTGTTGTGGTGTTTGTTATGTTTGTCATGCTTTTATAGATTATAAAGTATCATATTGCAAAGTACAAGATTACTTTTGTTGTTGTTGTTGTTTTTGTCATGCTTATAATTATTCTATGTTACTTTTATAGTGTCCCAAAAATACTAGGTAACATTTCGTTGTTATCTTTGTTACTTTTATAGATTCTAAAGTATCATGTTACTTTTTGTTGTTGTCTATGTTATGTTTGTAATTGTTCTAGGTTACTTTCATGATCTTTAAAAAGTTTGATGTTACTTTTTGTTATTATATTTATTACTTTTATCGATTGCAAAATACTAAATTACTTTTTTCTATTTAATTTTAAGTACAATAAGCTTCATAATTAATTACAAACACAATAATATATATAAAAAAATTAAAAGAGGCATAATAATGAAAGCATATGATGCTTTAGCTTGCTTGCTTACTTTTTTTCAACATAAAATACAAAGCATGTAGTGTCAGATTACTTTTAAACCTTTTTTTTTTACAAGCTATTTCTCTACTATTCGCTTACATTTTTTCAGCAGAAATCAATACTTATATAATTAATCAATGATAATTTCAAGTAACAAGTTACTTGTTTCAGTATAAAATACAAAGCATATAATGTCAGGTTACTTTTAACCTTTTTTGGACAACTTATTTTTCTACAGGTGTCAGGTTACATTTTTCAACAGGATTCCACATTCATAAGTTTCATCAATGATAATTTCAAATACCATGTTACTTTTTTTTTCAACATAAAATAAAAAGTAGGTAATGACTAAGGTAAAGTCAACCAACAAAGAAGAGAAACATAGCCAAATTGTATAAAGATATGGACAAGCTTACGACATTTTACATGGGACCAATCTTTTGTTTTTCTTAATTAGAATGTTCTTGTCAATCTTGAATTTCTTCAAATTTATATTTTCCACCTTAAACTCTCATTTTCTTTTCTTTTTCTTATTTTGTAGAGTATATATATAAAGTATATATATTGTCTTTTTAAGGACCAATCTTTTGTTTGATATGAACATAATCTTACATTTTCTCTCCCAATCTGGTAGCGAAGGCTGCCGAAATTGACATAATTACCTAACTTTTCAACACTTTGATTAAATATTTTTTTTCCATAAATACATACGTTTTATGTTTTTTTTTTTACATTTTTATGGCCCCTAATTTTTTCTTTTAATTTTACTAACTTAAATTTTTAAAAATGCAATTTTAAAGTTTCATAATTACAAAAATACGATCTCAACTAAACATCAACATCTACAACAATACAATATTGAAAAATAACTTAAAACTAACTAGATATCAACCCCACAACAATGCAGTGTTGAGAAAGCAATTACAAATCAATTAGACATCAACCCAAAATAATCTAAAAAATAACATAATAACAACCTCGAAAAATCTATCCCTGCATTCTAAAATGTGTCAAAAATAAACTTAAAATACATCTTAAAACAATTAAACATATACCAAAATAAACTAAAAACATACCCAAAAACAACTAAATTTATACCCATTACATCAACTCAAAATAAACAAAAATAATAACACAACAACAACCTAAAAAAATAACCAAAATACACAAGAATTAATTTTAAAATATATATATAAATACCCAAGGTACCCCAAAATAACTAAAAAGCACCTACAAGACAACACATACACATTTAGTTTATTTAATCTTAAAATCAACTCAACTATATTAAATAATAAACCACATGATACATAAACACAACATAACAAAAACTAGTACAGGTGGCAACAAAAAAGAAATACACAAAATAATAAATTACCTTTGAAGATGATAACTCCAGGTGACACAACAAAAATAACACATATAGCAACAAAAATGTGATTATATATGTTAGCTTTTTAAAATATACTATCATATGGGATTACTCTTTTTTTTTCTTTTCTAGGTGATTCACATTGCTATCATATATATATAAATATATATATATATCTGTGTGTGTGAATAAGAGATAAACAAATTAAGTAACACGGCAGAGATGATGAAGAAAACTTTCAACTCAGTGCCAACGTATATATATAAATATATTGCACACTAGTCTTGATAAAGTAACAACCCATTGTTATTCTTGGTTGTACATCTTCACCCTAAACGGACACAGTTCCGATAAGGCATGAAGGAGAGAAGCATCATCTCCATTATCAATTGAAGCTTTGTACACACTTTTTATTGAAAACAGAATCTTGGTCTTGGAATTCAAAATCAACCTTTAATACTCATTAGCATTATGTTTTATCCACTCGCCCAAGATTTATGAAGTCGATTCTGACTTCGGCGATGATGAAGAAATTGTCCATCCATCCATAGAGAGCAATCTGGAAAGGAGGAGGAAATCGACGACAATTGTTCACACAAAGTGAGATCTCCAGTACTATTGCCATCTTCAGTAGATCAGTCTCATGGATATTGTTAAATTGAAAGAAAAATAGTGAAAACGTAAATATAAAAAATAAACCGCCTCACCATATAAATGAAAAAAAAATTCATGTAATGAGGTTTATTATGTAAGAATAATGATGTGTGCACCAAAATATTACATCAACTGACATTTTAATTAGTTAAATGAAACTGTTACGTCAATTGGTCTAATATTTTGGTACATAATTTTAGTGCACATATCATTACTCATTATGTAAAGAGTAATGATATGTGCACCCAAAATATACACCCAAATATTATACACAGTAATGTGGCAGTTTGGCCTAACCAATCACATTTATTAAAACTGGGATCCACTATTTTAAAAAGCAATGACACGTCACTGTGTGTAATGTTTGAGTGCATATTTTGAGTGCACATATCATTACTCTTATGTAAAGGGAAATTTGAGTTTTAATGCAATAAGTGACACTCCGTTTGAAAAATACCCTATCCCTATAAGCCTCTCGTTTTGGTGCTACTAATGTCGTTACTACCCAAAATACCCCTGGCATAATTTTCTCAAACTCTCCGTACTCTCCCCCAAAATACCTGAACCAAGCAAACTTTGAAATCGATAGGCCTCAATTGAATCCGTAGAACCCAACCTTCATTGTCTTCCACGACCACGAACAAGGACTCCCAAAGGGTGACGATCGGAGAAGGGGAAGGAGAAAACATCGAGCAAGCCTACCAAATTTTTAGGAAACAACCTCAAAGAAAGCGAAGGTGAGGGATTTCGTTTTTAATCTGCAATATGTGTATGTGCCTGGTATTTTTTTTTTTTTTCATAGGATAGATCAGGGCTGGCAATGAAGAAATCTAGATTTTTTTTCGATATTTTCATGAAACTCGATAGAAATCGATAGGACTCGATAGTATAGGATGAGGAATGGATTAGATTGTGCCTCGATAGGAATTGATGGGACTCGATGATACAAGGCTTTGGAAAATTTAGAACCTACCTCGATAGGACTCGATAAGACTCGATGAGACACGGCATTGGGATTTTTAGGACCCACCTCGATAGGAATCGATAGGCTTCGATAGGACTCGATGATACAAGGCTTTGGAAATTTTAGAACATACCTCGATATGAATCGATAGGACTCGATAAGACTCGATGGTACGCGGCTTTGGGATTTTTAGGACCCACCTCGATAGGAATTGATAGGCCTCGATATGACTAGACTTTGGTTTTTTTTCCTTACCTCGATAGGCCTCGATAGTAACCCGATTATATTATTCTTTGTGATTTTGGAACCCACCTCGATAGGCATCGATAAGACTCAATAGAACTCGATTGTTTCTGCCTCGATAGTAACTGCCTTACCAGATTGTTTTACATTTTTAACATTTTTTTTGTTTTTTTTTCCAGATGCCTGAACTTATTGTGTCGTTGGAGAAACACTTTCCTGGTCGTGTCACTTATAGGGGTAGTGCCTACTTGAATACCCTTATAGAGTAGTTTAAGAGGCATGGTCTTATTGAAAGGGCACAGGCATGCCCGTTGGGACAATTCTTTAAGGAAAAACCATTTAGTTTTCTGGGGTTCTGCTGCATCAGCTAATGTTGCGTAAGGTAGAAAGTAAGAAGCCTGAAGAGGGTCAGTTCTACCTGGGCAACACTCTGTGTAGATTTGGTATTCCAGAGTTTGCCCTAGTTACTGGGCTAAATTTTGGGAAATCACCGTCCCCAGATGAATTGAAAGAGCATCTTTCAAGTGATCAGATCATCCAGGAATATTTTAATGGTGATTCGAAGGTTAGTTTTGGTCAGTTGGAAGATGCATTGAAGGCCTCCACAAACCCAGAAGATGCATTTAAGCTGGTTTTGTGCTACTTGATAGAGGGGGTACTGAATGCCCCAGAGAAGACAACAACGATATGGGGAGATTCCCTAAGGATGGTTGAGGATATTGATTACTTTTTCAAGTATCCTTGGGGGAAGTTGTCATTTAAGAAGGTTAGCAAAGGCCTTCAAAAGGACATGAAGAAGAAATTGAAACACTATGAGGAGAAGAAGAAAGAGGGGTCAAGCAAAAAACAGGAGGAGGCGAAGTATAGTTTCAATTGCTATGCACCCGCGCTTCTTTACTGGGCTTTTGAGGCCATGCCTTCTCTCGGGAGTAAGTTCGGTGAGAACAGTGGGAATCAGATTCCGAGGATGCTCAGCTAGGCTACGAAGACTGATATCACTATTTCGACAGCTCTGTTGGTTCCTATATTCACCAATCATCGAGTAAGTTCCATTTTATCTTGTTAAATGTCACAAATTAATTGATTAACGATTTATTTTATTAAAGTTTTTCTGACACATGTTATTCAACCATGCAGTTAGTGGTATTTTCCATGCTGAAGCCACGTCCCGGTGAGGTAGTCTACTACAATAGCCTCCCAGAAGTTGATTCCAGGTTATTCCCTGAGTTGGAGGCTGGGACTGTAGTGGTACCTGAGAAGGAGGCAGAGAAGCTAGCAAAAGTTGCAAAGGAAGCCTCCATTTTTTATGAGGATGTCCCGAGGGTTGAGGGCACTTCACAGGCCTGTGCAGCTTCATCTAGTCAGGTTGCCCAGCCTGATTATGAGCAATTGATGCAGAGGCTCAAGAGGGTTGAGGAGGGCCAGGCAATCTTACTACAGAATCAGACCACGATCATGGCTCAATTGGCGCAACTGCTTTCACTGGTCTCACGTTGATCCACCGACGTAAAATCAGATACAGAGTCTGATATCTTGCCTGCAGACTACGAGCGCGGTGATCAACCCTCCACTCCACAGGCCTAGACATCTGTAGCTGCCCGTGATGTTGACAGTCCCAGTGTACGAGTACTGCAGCCCGAGGAGGCAGCTAGCCTTGAAGTTGTCAGGAACAAATGCAGGCCCAAGCGTTTTGATGACTTCACCGACCCAACAAAGAAGATCAGACTAGATAAACAGGGGCTAGTTGTTGAACCACTGAGGAAGTGTGACCCACAGCAGGAGAAGAGCTTCCATAAGTGGATCATCGAGAAGATCGACAATAAGAGAGACCGAAACGTGTATACTGGGACGCACGGTGTGGCATGGTTCTTACAGTTGCACACAGTCCAGACTTGGCTTTGGGATTCGGTATGTAATTTACATTCATGTTTTCAATTCAATCTTAAAATATATTGATGGTACTAACGAATTTTTATGTTTTTTTAGCATATTGATGCCGCTTTGCACATGCTACGCTGCCAACGCCACTTTTACCATGCTACATTTTGGCAGGATGCTGCAATCATGAACACCACCTTCCCCCAAGGTGTGCCTAGGTCGTTGGAATCATTTCAGAGAGGCCGACACTAAGTATACATGGGACGACGATGTGTTGAGAATGCTGAAGGGCGATGATAATCAATTCCTTGTATCATGGAAAAATGTGAGTGAAGTATATTTTGCCTTGCACGTCGAGAAAGCTGCACATTGGATCACCATTGAAGTCTCCATTCCAACGTGGTGCATCAACATTTATGATTCCAACCATAGCGTGCTCAGTCCCACTCTGTGTGAGGAAGAGATCAAGCCTTGGTGCTTATTGTTGCCTTCGTTGTTATGGTGTTCTGGCATGTTTGACGACCATGAGGACCTCCAGGTATATCCTGAGCAGAATGCAAAGCCTTTCTCATATTGTCGTATTCCTCCAGAGGAGTGTCCTCGGACTAAGACAAGGTATTCCCCTATTTCATTAGTGGATTTTGAAATCTGAAAATTAAAGTTATTTTTATCTTCTATTGACACAAAATCGATTATATGCAGTGGGGATTGTGGTATGTTTTCCATCAAACATATCGAGCATCTGGTTGCTAGGCTACCACTTTATACAGTTATCGATGAGAACATCCAGCATTTCAGGACCAAGTGGTGTGTGGACCTGTTCTATCAGAATTTGGCCCCGTGATGCTCTTTACATTTTTGTCTTACACATCTTGTATAGTATAGCATATAGTTAGTTTTGTATATTATTTTTTATCAAACAATATTTTTTGAAAAAGTTATTAAATAAAAAAATATTAAATTCACATAATGTGTCTGCCTCGACATCCAAACACACAAAGTATTAGAAGAAGTATTCCATATGATAAATGCAGCAAAATCAATTAAATAATTACATAACACAATATTTTAAATCCTAGCCTTACATGACTTCCTATTGTGCCCATTACCATCGACCACAAGAAATTCGTGATAACCAAGGACTTGGACATCTAAAAAAATTGCTTTATCACCTATTTGCTTCAAATCCTTTTCCATCTCAGGTGATAACACAGTTGTTGCTTTTGCAGCTCTTTTCTATCGAGATATGGGTGATGAAGAAATATGGTGTGTGGGATTCTTGGACTAAATATCTTTACGTGGACTTGGCTAACCAAACTGTGCCATCATCCTTAAGAAAACACTTCCGGCCATTAGGTGTTTCACATAATGGTAACCTCTTACTTGAATCAAGAAGTCTTCATGAGAAGAGCTGGTATGCTCTGTCCTTTTATGATCCCAAGAGTAGGACAGTCCACTATATTGGTGAACGGGAGTGTCGTTTCTACTTTGTTACTTATGCTGAGAGTATCTTTCTAGGTTAAAAAGAGGCAAAGTTTTCACCTTTTGTTCTTTAAAGTATTATTCTTTGATGATTAATATGTTTCCTCTTAATTCTAATTGTGTTGTTTGGGTGTCTAGTACTTTGTATTTTTGGAATATTTTTTAGCTTATTTTGGTTTCAATTTAGATTTTTTGTTATTTGTTCGTTAAAATCTTTTCATGCTTACTTTTTATATTTTTGTTTTGTGGGCATGCATACTTTTTATCTACATACAAGTTGAATCTACGATATGATTGAATTGAACAACCAAATATGAAACAACAAAGTGAACTGAGTAAACAGAGAGGTTGAGTTTATAAACAAATTCTAATTCTGCTAGTTTTGTTTATCCTATTTTATCATACTTCATATTCACCAAAGCACAAAGCAAAACATGTTTATATCAAAACAACGAGTTCAATAACATGTTTGGAGTAAAAACATTTATCACAACCTATAAATAAAATTCCATTGGAATAGAGGAGAAGCAAAATCAATTAAATAATTACATAACACAATATTTTAAATCCTAGCCTTACATGACTTCCTATTGTGCCCACTACCACCACATCTACTACACTTACGTGGCTTGACAATCTTTTCCCTGCGTGAAGCATAGCGATTTGTCTTTCTCCTACCCACTTTTTGTTTCCTGGGCCTTCCTACAGGGGTTTTCTCAGCGAGGACGCTGACAACCGTATCTCTGATGTGATCAGGGATTACCCATTCATCCTCGTTCCCAACAGGGTAAATAATATCTTTAAAAGTGTCCTTCAATGCCTCGATTCTATAGTAAGGGGAACACAACGAGTAAATGTTTATGCTTCTTTTTCTGGCTGCAGCAAAAGCATGTACACAGGGTATCCCAATGGTTTGGAACATGCCACAAGAGCATGATTTTGTGGCCAAGTTCACCTCACCATCACCATTACCATCGACCACAAGAAATTCGTGATAACCAAGGACTTGGACATCTAAAAAAAATGCTTTATCACCTATTTGCTTCAAATCCTTTTCTATCTCAGGTGATAACACAGTTTTTGCTTTTGCAGCTCTTTCACGTCTATCTGCAAACCAAGACTGAAGAGTGAATCTTATGAATTCAAGAAAAGTGGCGACTGGAAAGCTCCTTGCCTCCTTGGTCTTATTGTTAAAGCTTTCTGCGTAGTTACTCGTCATGATATTGTATCGGTTACCAGGAAAATAAGCATTACTCCACCTTTCAAAGCCAATTCCCTCTAGATATTGAGCAATGGGCGAATCAATTACCTTAATCTTGTTAAAGAACTTGTGAAATTCCGTTCTTTGAAATGCGTACGCTGCACACCCCATGATGTCTTGCACGTGGTTAGTTTTGAATTTTGCCACAACATTCATACAGATATGATGGTAACATGCACCATGATACGCATCTGGGAACACAAGCTCCAAAGCATGATTAATGCTTTTATGCCTGTCCGATAAAAAAGCAAGGTTCTCAACGTCCCCTATGGCTTCCTTCAATTTTCTCATGAAATAAGTCCAAGAGTTATGGTTCTCACTGTCCACCAATGCAAATGCAATTGGAAACAACTGGTTGTTTGCATCCAACGCAACAGCACAGAGCATGTGGCCACCATACTTATTCTTCAAGAATGTGTCATCCACACAAATTACAGGACGACAGTACTGGAAACCACACCTAGAAACACCGAGGGACAAGAAGCAATACAAGAAACGACCATCTTCTGCTACAAAATCAGTAAGTGTACCTGGGTTCTTATGCTCCAACTGACACAGGTATCTAGGTAACTTGGAGTATGATTCCTCAGGTGTCCCTCTGACATACATAAGAGCATTTTCTCTGCATCTCCACGCCTTCTCATAGCTCATTTCAACCCCAAAATGGTGCTTCATGTCCTCCCTTATGTTGTTTGCCATGTACCGAGTACCATCGGTAGCAAATTTCCTCTTGATTAGGTGCCCAACAACCCATGGTAATGCTTGACGGTGGTCCTTATCTCGAATTTCTTGTGAGCAAGTGTGTACTTCGTTGTATACAGTAATCTCGAACATTTCAGATCGCATTTTTTTCTTACCCCTCAATCTCCAACCACAATCAGGATCCTTGCAGGTAATGTACCACACATCAGTCCCAGATTTCTTCACCATAAACTCAAAATTATTCTTCATCGCAAATATGGATGCTTTGGTTTTCAATTCAAGCTTGTTCTGAAAGAACTTCCCAAGGTGCAATTCTCCTGAAGCTTTGCTGGTTGAGGAATGATGTTGATGTGAGGCCTCTATATCCTCTTTGGTGAACATGGGAGTACTTCATGTTCTACGATCTTCACCTAAGTCCAATGGAGAACTCCATCTAAAACTATCATCGGTTCTACTTGGACCTGGACGACTACTGCTGGTCCCAGGTGTTTGCCAGTCTTCTATTCTGCGCTCCTCATCTACCATAACATCTGAACTCTGAGTTGGAAAATCTACCCTAACATCTGGCCCACCAAGATCTGTTGCATCAACAACAGGATCATCGTTGACATAAGGTTCGTAGCCATAAGGATCGTACTCCGCCGTGTCATGCACATATGAAGGATCTCTAACCGGGATATCATCATGGACTATGACATCTGGATTTGTCTCAGGAACACATGTTCCAACGTCACCTTGAGTTCCTTTGAAACCATGACATGGAGGAGGAATGTTCTCTTCAAATCGAACATCTTTATTAACGCTGGCAGAAATCGATGCATTTCTTACACCTCCCTTCTTAATCAATGTGACACATAGAGGAATGAGCTTCTCTACAGATTTCGATGCTAACTCAATGAATGCACGCACATGCCTATCATTTTTTATAACGGTAGGTTTGATGGATTGTGATAGGCATGTGTACGGGACCTCAATTTTCAAGTCATGCACACATTTATCCACTTCAAGCTCATCGTACAGAATGTCAAGCAGTTGCCCATATGTCACACCCTTCTCCACGGGCAGAACTTGATTTTCAACATCTCTGAAAATCCAATCCCTATTTTCGAGTTCCCAAACACCATTGAATGCAACAAATACAGAAACAGTCGAATCTGCAAAAAAAACAAAAAAAAAAGGCCAAAAAGTTAAACTACAATATAAAATAGAAAATATCGATTTCTATCGATATATGTCGAGTCCTATTGAGGTCACACATATCGAGTTTTATCGAGTACAGTCGAGGACTATCGAGGCAAACAATCCAATAAAATTCTTATACACCTATTAAGTTTTATCGAGTACAATCGAGGACTATCGAGGCAAACAATCCAATTAAACTCTTATACTCCTATCGAGTTTTATCGAGAACAATCAAGTACAATCGAGGCAAATAATCCAATTAAACCTTATACACCTATCGAGTTTTATCGAGTACAATCGAGTTATTAAATCCAATTAAACTCTTATACACCTATCGAGTTTTATCGAGTACAATCGAGGTACTGACATCCTAACACTATCGAGGCACGTCGAGGTCCATCGAGGACCATCGAGCCAGCATGCATGCAACACATCGAGACCTATCGAGTTTCATCGAAACTCATCAAGGCAGGAAAAAAATCCAGAAAAAAAACGCACGAAGTATCCAAAATTCATTCCGTGAAAAATTGCAATAAAACATGAAGGCATACATAGATCTGTTCGAAATAAGACAAGTAATGTAACCAGACAAGTTTCCTCACTACATATAACAAATATATACTTACCCATAAGATTTTTTCCCTAGATCCGAAATCTAAAATGAAGTTTCTTGACTTGAAAGGACTCACAACTTGCCCCTAGATCTGAAATGCAAATTAATGGTGGCTGGCTTTTTTTGTGTGTACGAGAGTTTGAGAGACAGAGAGGGATAACATAAGAGATAGAGAGTGAAGACTACGAGAAAAAGAGAGGGAAAATTATGCCAGGGGTATTTTGGGTAGTAACGACATTAGTAGCACCAAAACGAGAGTTATATAGTAATAAGGTATTTTTCAAACAGAGTGTCACTTATTACATTAAAACTCAAATTTCCCTATGTAAATATCCCTTGATTAAACCACAAAAAAAACAATTATATACCCAACTAGCCTTTTCGGGATGGTATTTTCTCAAACAAATTATAAGCATTTGTATTACATATTTTATATAAACGAAAACCAAAAGCATTTATCATTAGACATGCAAAACACGCAAAATAAACTCAGAATCAAAGAGAATCAATTGTTAAATTCAAGCAAGAACAATTCTTCCACGACCAAAAGTATGATTATCACAACAACCCATGGCCAAAAGTAAGTTACTTGACGAGAAGATGATACCTTAGCGAGAACATTTATTTGGTTTTGAAATTTTTTTATGGAGTACCCATTAGATTTAGACTTGCGAATACCAGTTTAGGCCAACAATACATACTGTAGAATATTCCCGATCAGACCATCCAATAGGACAAGAATACAAATCATCTTCGATTAGACAAGAGCAATCTGATCATCTTCTCCGGTGGTTTGCCTTGCTCCAGCAATCATCGGGAAAATGCAGTTAATCGAAAGAAGACAAATCGATTAGGAGAAGAAATCGTCACTGGTTCTAATGGTGTCATAGAATTTTGTTGGGTTTCCCGAATTGGAATGCAAAAATTTCTATTGCAACAAGTTTAAAATTTGGAGATTTTGTACCCAATTTAAATTTTTCCACATTTAGAAACTTTTTATTCTTTTTCCATATTTTAAAGATTTTCTTTATTAATTCATATTTTTTTAGAAATGATAAGGGGGAGCGGTGGTTAGATATAGGGGAGGCTTCCCCAACTTGGATTGGAAGGAAGGGCTTCGGTTTTTGATAAAAATCTCATTTGTTCAAGAAATCGAAGAGAAATAGAAGGCTTAAATCCAAAAAAGTACTGAGGCCCAAGGGAAAAGGCAAAACCGAAAACCTCCTCAACTTAAGAAGTCACAATACATGCTTAAAGCATTTCCAACTATAATTGCATAAAAAAGGAATTCACACTACAACAAAATACCCTTTCTACAACACATGATTATAACTCTATTAAAAAAGTATTATAATTACAACAATTTAACAAGTATTTTAAAACTAACACTGGGCTGCATATAAATAAAAAGCCCATGTCTTGAAATAATTGGGCCTTTTTCTACTGTAGCCAAACACTCGCACGTACTCATACAGGTCTCTCCCTCTTCTTCACACCCTGCAACTGGTCAATGTGTTGTAAGAAAATCCCAATCGGGTCCATTGGCGTTGGGTCCTTGCTCTAGCTCTAATGCATGGCACTTTTCACGTGATAAGAAGGTATTGAGGATCAGAGGAACACCCTTCTGCTTACGAGCAGGAGAAGCAGGGAAACCAACCCAACTTAGCAAAGATTGTGCCGACTGCTCTTTCTCTCTTTTCAATGTCTGTATCTATCTATATATTTTTGGTGTGAAGCAATTTCGTTCTCGATTACTGATTATTACTTTGTTTTTGCTTGTTTTATGTCCTCAGATCTGATTAGATGAATTAAAATTCTTTTTCAGCTTCCTCTGCCGTGAATGACCTAGCTTCCTCTGTGTGTGCCGACTGACTGAATTGATGTGCTCCGACGATTTTAGATGAATTGATCCACCATTTTTACGATTGCCCTGGCGAGTTTACGGTTGTTCTTCTAACTTTGACAAATACTCCGACGATTTTACAATTGTTCTAACTTTAACGATTGCTCTATCAATTTGCTTGGATTGCTACTACCTTTCTATAATTGTGAGTATGAAATCTCTCTTTATTTCTGTTTCCAAACACGCATTAGTCTAACATAGCCATAACCATACCTTTATTTTTGAGTTCCTTATTTTAGCTTTCCCCTTCAGATTTAGTAACTTTATGCCCTGAAATTTGTCAATATGATATCCACATACATACATTAAGTACAACATATACAACTTCAGTTAGTGTTCGACCATCAATTTTTGTCAATGCCAGCCTCCTCCTCATGATTTCCTCTGTATGCTTTATTGCATTAATTAAGTTCAGTAAATGAGAATTATATACTGTTTGTGCCTATTTTGGTTAATTGTTTTTGCCCTTATCTTTGTTCTTCCCTTTGCTTTTCTGCTGTTTCTTTTAGAGTTGCTGACTGGAACAGTAAAATTGAGTATGCAAGGACCATGTAGTGGTCCAAACTAAACCAGTTCAGTCCTAGTATCCCTGTTTTATTTCTCATGTTTTGGAAATGGATTATTTAATTAGTAAGAAAAGCAGTGACATGCCTCTATTATATAGCTATAATATAAATGTGAATGTATTATATAATAGAATTCAGATGATACAAAAGATGATCTTGTCTGCTTGAAATTGAAAGGTATCGTTTTCACTTTTTATCGTAATTACTTATACTTCCAATGAGAAAAATAATATATACTATAAGTAATATATATATATATGTACAAATATTCTCACCCTTACACAATCACACACGTATACACAAGTTTATATAATTAAAAGAATACATATATTGTGACAATATTTATAATCGTACAGACCTAATTAAGTAGTCACCCTTTTGAGTTTTGTGTCTCACATCCTACTACACTAGATAGATAGAGTGCCTACTAATGCAAAAGTCCTATCTAATTAATTATTTACAATATTATAGTCAGGACAGATAGGGGATTAATTGCATTTAAAACATTTAGTGAGGGTTTTTTATAAAATAAAATAATAAAGATGTTGATAGTGATATTTAATGCTTCCATTTTTATAAAGGAAACAAATAAAATTATTAAAGCTGCTGCAAATGTATTTTATTTTAATTGGAGTATACCCTTGTTCTCCATGTGCCTTAACTCTTTTTTTGCTTGGTAAAAATATATATTTATGAATTGTCACGTATTTTATGAATTTAGATTTGACTCACTTTCATTATATCTCATTACATTGTAAAGGTGTTTATGTGCTGAGACGAACTTCAAAGAAACTTTTTTGGCAACAGTTTGTTAGAGGTATGCCTCTAACTTTTATTTTAATACTATACAAATATTAGAGGAGTTTGAATATCTTAAATATTCATCCATAGTGTAGTAGGTTCTGGGATTGTTACTGTGTGATGTGGTGATAACGGAAGGTTGAGAACTTTTGTGTTTTAGTGAAGTAGGATCTGAGAAATTTGTGTGCTGCGGAGATAAGGAAGAAAACTTGTGTGTTGTTAGAATTGATATTGGCAGATAGTTCGTTGCTAGTGTAGGGAAAATATTGTTCGATTTTATGTAGATTTGTTTATGATTATCCTATAATTGAATTGTGTTTGTTTGTTTGATTGGTTTGATTATAACATATAATTGTATGAATGTACTTATTGCGTGTTGGCATACACATATAGCATAGCCTTTTGTACTTCTTGTTTTATATATGTTAGTTTTCTTCTTGTCCCTTCTCACACAAGAAAAGTTTAAAAAATGAAGATATATAGGCTCTTATTACCAACTTTGGACATCAAGTTTGGTGTCATTTTGCTTTGATTGTTTCCTTGTCCTATGTGTTGAATGATGGTTTGGTGTATTACTGATTTTCTTAGTCAATATATTGAATGGTTATAATTGTTGTATAGTGCAGATGGATAAAACTTGGGTCCATCTTAACAGGTTAGTAAAAAAAAATATGTAGTTTAGGATTTAAGTTTAAGTTTGAGTTCGAGGACTTCATTATTGAAATATGCTCTGACTATTGTAGAGCTACAAAGGAATATGAGAATGGAGCTAGGGAGTTTGTGAAGAATGCAATAATTAAGGCTGGTTTTCCTAAAAAGATTCTTTGTCCTTGCAACAAATGCCAGAATTTAAGACATCAACTTTCAAATGAAGTTGTTGAACACTTGGTAATGTATGGCATGGACAAATCTTATAAAACATGGTTCCATCATGGAGAAGATCTACATCAAAATAGCACGACAAATATTAGGTCTTCAAATGATGTATTTCAAACTGCTAAAGTATATTCGACTAATGATGTTGAAGCATATTCGACTAATGTTGATGATTTAGATTATGATAATAGCGATGAAGATTTTAATAGGCTATTGTTGGATGCAGAATCACCATTGTATGAAGGTTGCTTAAAGTACACTAAACTTTCATCTATTGTTGGCCTATATAATCTGAAAACAAAGCATGGATTCTCAGATGTTGGTTTCACTGAGATGTTGGAGATGATCAAAGCTATGTTGCCAGAAGATAATCTACTTCTAACATCTATGTATGCAGTTAACAAGTTTCTGAAGAAGTTTAATCTTAACTATAAGCATGTCCATGCTTGTGTTAATGATTGTTGTTTGTTTACAAAAGAAAATATTGATGCCCAAGAATGTCCCAAGTGTAATTCTTCAAGATGGAAACAAAATGTGCACACAAATGAGATTTTACTAGGCCAACCTACAAAGTTGTTGAGATATTTTCCCATTACACCAAGGCTTTAAAGGATGTTTAGATCCAAGGAGACAGCTACAAGTCTAAAGTGGCATTTTACTAATAAAAGCACAGATGGGAAGATGTGCCACCCAGTAGATTCAGAGGCTTGGGATGCAATTAATGAGAGATGGCCAGATTTTTCACTTGAACCTAACAACCTTTGATTAGGACTTGCTGCTGATGGCATTAACCCTTATAAAAGTATGAGTTATGCATACAGCTGCTGGCCAGTAATGCTCGTTGTATACAATTTACCACCTTCATTGTGCATGAAGGACGAGTTTACATTTCTATCTATGTTAATTCCTGGACCAAAGCAACCTGGAAATGATATAGATGTTTATTTGGAGCCTTTAATAGATGAATTACTTGAATTATGGAACGGCGTTTATGCGTATGATGCTTCTACGAAGAAATTTTTCAATTTAAGGGCAATGTTGCTATGGACCATAAATGATTTTCCTGCTTATGGAAACTTGGCTGGATGTGTGACTAAAGGAAAATATGGTTGTCCTATTTGTGGTGAGTATACAGATGCTGTTTGGTTGAAGCATAGTAAGAAGATGTCTTATTGCAATCATACTAGATTTCTACCAAAACAACATCGTTATCGAAGAAAGAAGTATACATCCAAGTTAAGTAAAAAAGCTTCAGAATGTCCAACTATATTGACTAGTATTGAAGTGGTCGAGCAAGTGAGCAAATTGACTAATAGTTTTGGAAAGGGTAGAAAGAGGGGTCGTGATGAGGGAGAAAAAATGTGGAAGAAAAAGTCTAATTTTTTTAGTTTACCCTATTGGGAGATTTTTCTTGTTCGTCATAACTTGGATGTCATGCATGTTGAGAAAAATGTCTGTGAAAGCATACTTAATACATTGTTGAATTGCAAAGGGAAGTCAAAAGATCACTATGAATTGAGATTAGATTTGGAAGAGATGGGTATCATGACAAATCTCCATCCTTGCGAAGAAAATGGCATCATTCGTCTTCCTGCTGCAGCCTACACATTATCAAAAGTTGATAAGAAGTTATTTTGTAAGAGGTTATTTGACTTGAAATTTCCTTATGGTTATAGTTCTAACATTAGCAATTGTGTAGATGTGGAGAAACAAAAGCTGACGGGTCTTAAATCTCATGATTATCATGTGATTATGCAACAATTATTAGTTGTTGCTATTAAGGGTTTAATGGAAGAAGGTTGTAGAGTGACAATTCTTCGACTTTCTAAGTTTTTTTATGGATTGTGTCAGCGTGTGGTTAACAAGGAGGAGATTATAAAGTTGGAATCTGAAGCTGTTGAAATTCTTTGCAAACTAGAAGATTATTTTCCACCTTCTTTCTTTGATTTAATGATTCATTTAGTTGTTCATTTACCACAAGAAGTTAGGCTATGTGGTCCTGTGCAATTTCGATGGATGTACCATTTTGAAAGGTACATGAAAGTACTAAAAGGCTTTGTATCAAATTATGCACACCCAGAAGGATGTATTGTGAATCGTTATCTTTCCATCGAATGTGTACACTTTTGTGAGACATTTTTAAAGCATAATGATGAATTGATTTCTTCTGGTGATGTTCAAGATGATGAAATCATAGAAGAACGTCCATTATCAGCTGGAAAATCTTTTGAGCTTGACCAAGTGGATGCAACAATAGCACACCGTTATGTGTTATTCAACTCATGTATCGTCGCACCATTTGTCAATATGCATATCAATGAGTTGAAAGAGAAGCACCCAAACTTGAAGGATAATCAAACATTGTTGTGGAATCGACATTCAAAAGAATTTTCTTTGTGGTTTTATGAGAAGGTTACAAACATACTAATTTTAATTTTATATTTTGATTATTTTTTAAAAATTTCATGTAATAATAAATATTTTCTTTTTCAGCTATCTAGATATGAGAAGGCAGATAACATGTTAGCTCAATTGGCTGAAGGCCCAAGCCGCATTGTAATTTCTTATAAAGGTTATATGATCAATGGGATGCGGTTTCACAAAAAAGGAGCTGAGAAAAGTACTCAAGACAGCGGTGTGTACTTAGAGGCTCATGACAGTGGGAAATTTGATGATAAAGAAGAGTATTTCGGAGTTATCAAGGATATAATTTTACTTGATTATCGCACCTTTAAGGTGCCACTATTTTTGTGTGATTGGGCAAATATTCGAAGTGGTGTTAAGAAGCTTGAGTACTATACACTTGTGAACTTTAGTGTAGGGCAAGCTCAATCCATTAGGGATCCATATATATTAGCATCGCAAGCTAAGAAGGCATTTTATGCAAGAGAAAATGAGTCCTCTAATTGGTATATAGCTTTAAAGGCTTCAAATAGAGGGTGTTTTGGACTAGAATATGAAAAATAATGAATTTTGACCATTGATGTATGTTTGTTAATCTTCCCTTATTTCTCTCTCTCTTAGCATTAATCTATGTTATGTGATATTACTTTGTCACTAATATCCTTAATCTACGATTTATGTTTTTTTGTGCAGTGATTTCAACTAGAAAATGACTATACTGCGAATAGGCAAAGACAACAAAAAAAGAAGAGCATCCTTGAAGTATCAACTTGGTGGTGATGACTTGCTACATGACAGCCCAATTCATAAAAGAAAGACTTCTCTACGTAAATTGGCTGCACCAGCTACTAGGGTTGTCATTGACTCACCACCAGCTCTTAGTACAAGGGCAACAACTCGTCGCATGATTCTAATTGACTCACCTGAAGTGATAGAGACAACTCTTGACCAAAGTATAACTAACTCTCCTATTGCAAGTCAACAGAAGGTAGACACTTGTAGAAAATCAACTCGATTACAAAATACAAGTACTACATTTCAAGTTGAATTTGAAGCAACACCTCAAGATCATAATGCAAATGAAGAATTAGAGATGATTACCAAGAAGACTAGAGGCAGAACTATCCTAGCTAATCTTACTAGAAGGAATGGTGAATTGATAAAAATCAATTGGAACATGAATGGCCAACCAATTGGTGATAATTCAATACAATTTGCATCTTTTGTTGGTACTCTTGTGAGAGAGATTGTTCCTTACACTCTTTCCGATTGGAGGAAAATGACACCAATCATGAGAGATGTTCTTTGGGCATCTATTCAGGTATTGTTTTGTGTAGTAGTTGTTAACCTTGAGAATTATTTTGACTTTTTTATTTATTGGATGTTAGCTCAGATGTTCCTAAATATAATTATTTATAATCTTAACCTCTTATCTTATTGTAGGCCAAGTATGATTTACATCAAGATTGGGAAAAGAAGTATTGCTTTCAAATGATGGTTGACCTATGGAGAGCCTCAAAATCTAGGCTTGTCAAAGACATTATTAGTGCTAAAACTGAAAGTGAACGACAAGCACTAAAACCAGATTGCATCAAGAGTGATGTAGAGTGGAGGGCTTTTATTAAACAGAAAACTAGTAAAGAGCATATGGTATGTATATAACTAATTAATTCAATGTCTATTTAGTTTTTTTTTCACTGCTGAGCCAACACCCCTCTTAAATAGGCTTTACGGGCTAAATTTCAAGAGAGAAGAAAGAAAACTATTCCACACACCTTAAGTAGAAGAGGATATGCTCGAACAATTGATGATATGGTATTTCATAAACTAAAAAAAGATCTTTTAATTTAAGTTTATCTAATTGCATTATTTAATTTTCTCCATGATATCCTATGTAATATGCAGACTAAACAAAATCAAGGTGGGAATATAACTAGGGTTCAGACATTTCAGAAAGCCCATACTAGGAAGAATGGTGAGCCAATCAACTCAACAACTTCTGAATTTTTGGTGAGTACTTATTACTCATAATTTTGGATGTTTATACTTACTTTTACTCTTGTACTTTAACTTTAAAAATTGATATGTAGGGTGTAATGACCCACTACTCTAGACTTTTGGACCATTACGAAACTATACATACAAATTCTTACTAAAAATTACATTTGCGAAAATACCATAATTTTATTAGAAAACTTATAGAAATAAGAGTTACTTACATAAATACCAAGAAGGATATGGGATCCCATTGTTTGAAAAACAAAACATAACATGATTTATAAAATAAAGGGATTACATAGTAAGTGCGGAAAATACATATAAAGACCATAAACAAATGACTACATCCTCGAAATCGAACTCTCGACTCCTTGACTCCATTCATCATCGATACACAATCTCCAAGCATCCACGAATCTTACCGCCACTACATCTATTTTCCTGCACATGTAAACAAAAGGAATGAGCCTAATGCCCAACAAGGAAAATCTAACATATAGTTCATACACATAAATTTCATAATGAACATAAAGACATATCATAACACTTATTACATACATATACTATAATGGCCATTATTACTTGGGGTCCCATAGACTAAACAAGTCATATGCCCATGAGATTAGTGGGGTCCTACTAGCTAAGTAGGTCATATGTCCATAATCTATTTGGGGTCTTGTTAGTCATATGGATCATATGCCCAAGCCTACAAACATATATATATCATAACAGTTATCATAACATAAGAAACATAAGATAACATATAGAACATATAACATATGCATTTCTATCCTATTTTCCTTACCAAAGTTACCGGGATATGTGGACAATGTTGGGACTTTGGAACACTCCTAATAACCATTATGAAAAAGAGTGAGTCTAATGAAGAAAAAGAGATGAAAAGGAATGGGAAGACTAAA
Source organism: Humulus lupulus (assembly GCF_963169125.1). NCBI lineage: Eukaryota > Viridiplantae > Streptophyta > Magnoliopsida > Rosales > Cannabaceae > Humulus > Humulus lupulus. The sequence goes on along the minus strand of NC_084794.1, from coordinate 73,505,928 downwards.
CCATTGAGAAACATACTTACCAAAACTTATGTGCTCAAGAACTTAGATTTCCTAACCAAAATAAGAATGAGGTTAGAAGACTGAGTAGAAGGCTATGAGAAAGAAAATAACATAAAACCAATGAACTAGAGTTTTGGGTTACCTTAAAGACTTGTAAGACCAATCTACACCACAAACCGAAATACTATAGAACCTTACTTCCCAAAGTGTTTGATAAGCTTATGAGGATCAAACTTATGATTTCCCCAAACCAGGTGTTTACACTCTCACACTCACTTAGCACTTGCAGCCTCTGAACTTAGAGCAAAAGATGAATAATGGCTGGGTACTAGGTCCTATTTATAGAGTTTAGGAATGAAATGATCTTAATTTCACTTGAATAAAAATAATGGCTTTTTAGGTGAAATAATTTGAATAATCGTTCAGCAGAGGCTGAAGACTCGTTCAAAAAGATGCTGGACTTATCCAGAGGTTGAATGGCTGAATGGAAAAAGAATTCAAAAGCTTTCAAAACATACTGAAGGAGGCGATATATCGCCCCCTGTAGGCGATATATCGCCTGGGCCAGTATGCCCGAGGCTGTCGTGCATCGTCTCGTGTTTTCCGTATCTACGTGCTGCGATATATCGCCCCTTATAGCTGCGATATATCGGCACACGCTGATTAATTAAACACGAAATTACACATTTTTAGCTAAGTTTGAATGGAGTAAACAGCCTTGACTAAGCCCTCAACGTATTCAAAGCTGCTGACTGACCTTATAGCATTCAAACTTTTACCCTTATTAAATTAAATCCTCAAAATACTTAATCCTTAATCACCCATTCATAACATGTGCTTAAAATCCTATTGGTCCTTATCTAAACCTTATAGTATAATAAATATTATCCTTAATATCAGTCATATAATCAAACCTTAGGTTAACATTAATATTCTTAAACTATAGGTTAAACTTAGAAAATCTATAAGTACTACTATGAGTGTCCAAATAATTCCCGGTCTGAACCAAAAATCCACAGTTACAAGGATAATGCTATAAATACTATAATACTACTATCTATCTTAGCTAAGTAAAGTTCTTGGACTCTACATAGGGGCAATTAGATGACATTATACGTGAAAACCCAAATTCTGAAACTACAAAAAATATCGAAGAGGATGCACTAACAATATTGTTCGGTGAACCAAAATCTAGTCGTCAAATTGGCCAAGGAAGAGGGATGTCAAAATCAAAATCGACTATTGTTCATATGTATCAAGACAAGATTGAAGTACTTGAAAAAGAACAACACAACATGAAGAAGCAACTTGCTGAATTGCTCAAACTTTTTAAGGAAAATGTAAAAATTCCCACTTATTCATGTTTAAATATGTTCTATCATTATGTTAGGTCAAAATCTAACTTATTGTCTTATTTTTAGGGTGGTAAAGTATCAACAAGTGATGGAAAATCTCACATTACTCATTCTCCAAAGGTAAACAATTATTTTGTGTCCTTTTAATATAATTTCTGATGTGTCATGGGTCATGAAAATTCTTGATTTTTAACTTTGTTCTTTGGTTTCTGTTCATATTGTTAATTAAAGCCTTCAAGTTCTTCATTGAATCATTGTGACAAGAGTGTTGTCCATGAAGAGAGCCATAACTTTTCAGATATGAATAGTGCTTGTTACTTGCTTGATTGGAAGGGTGAAATGGTTGCTGAAGATCGTTGGTCTTCTAGTGATCCAAACACACTTGTTCATGGGATTCCTCTTGGACCCGAATTCATGCGAGTGTGGGTTGACATTGCTATCTCACCGAGTGCTTATTTGTTTCGTCCTAGCCACTCAATGATCACCATACAAGAAGCTGTTGGCTCTATTATTGCATGGCCTTCGGAGAAGGTTGTTCCAAGGTGTCATTTCAATGATAGAGCTTACTGTTAAGGTCAGTTTTTTTTCCTCTGTTTATACTTTGAGTAGACATAGATTAACTAGTGTTTGACACTCAAATTGTATCATGGTTAAATAGAAGTTAATGTTTAATGAACTGCATCCTTTTATTACAATTTTTGAATAGAAAAGGGAGGCCCCAGCAGGTGAGAAGCCAGAACCAGTTAGAACTCACCTCCGTAACATGATTATTGTTCCAGAGATGATCAGAAGCATCATCGGTGTGTACAATGGCAAGACCTTCAACCAGGTTGAGATCAAGCCTGAAATGATTGGACACTACCTTGCTGAGTTTTCTATCTCATACAAGCCTGTCAAGCACGGTAGACCAGGTATTGGTGCTACCCATTCATCTAGGTTCATTCCTCTCAAGTGAAGGCTGCCAGTTTGCATATTCAGTATTTTTGTTTCCAAGACTTCCATGAATTTTTGTTTTCTTACTTTTTGTGTTGCTTAAAAGAGTTTGAATACAATCTCTTTACACCAGGGAACGTGGTTTAAAGTTTGAGATTATTCTGATTATTGATCTTGGCCAATATTGGAAGTATCTTTTTTTCCCCTGTTTTTTTTTAATGAATTATATGATATAATTTTTAAGGCTGATTGAGTTAGTGTTTGACACTCAATATTAGACATTATATTGCATCAAGTGTTTTGAATCACAAAAACAGGTTTTATTAAATAAAAATTAACTAGTGTTTCTAAATAATTATGGAATAAGTGGATAAAAAAGTATTATGAATATCAAAACAATAATTATATTTTAAGCTTATAAAAATGAGAAAATAACACAAAAAATGTATTATTGTAAAATAAGTGAATAAAAAAGTATTATGAATATCAAAACAATAATTATATTTTAAGCTTATAAAAATGAGAAAATAACACAAAAAATGTATTATTGTAAAATAAGTAGATAAAAAAGTATTATGAATATCAAAACAATAATTATATTTTAAGCTTATAAAAATGAGAAAATAACACAAAAAATGTATTATTGTAAAATAAGTGGATAAAAAAGTATTATGAATATCAAAACAATAATTATATTTTAAGCTTATAAAAATGAGAAAACACTACTACAAAAAAGGTTTTTTAGGACTAGCATTGCGAGTCCTAAAAAATTATTTAGGACTCGCGCCCCGCGAGTCCTCTATTTGAGAGCCTTAAAAACTAAGATTTTTTAGGACTCGCAATGCGAGTCCTAAAAAACTGTTTTTAGGACTCGTTTTGCATGCCCTTAAAAGTAATTTTTTTAAAAAAAAAATACAGCTACAATTTTAATTTTGATTTAAAAATATATATCCATTTGAGTGTCGAATATGTATCAAAAGAATTTTGAAAAGAAAATACTAAAAAAATGGAAAAAAAAATTTTACAAAAAAGACTTTTTAGGACTAGTAGACAACAATTATAATTCAAACTTATAAACAAGTAGACACACACAACAATTATAAATATATATAATAGAAGGTATAGATAGTACTATTTCATAAAATGTTATTCATCCAGTACATAGAGGTATTTCAAAACAGTAGCAAACTACACCAAAATCAGCAACAAAATAGACCATAAATCTACCATATTAATCCATTAAAGAAGTATCAAAATAAACCATAAACACACCAAAATCCAGTCACAAAATACAACAAAATCAAGTCACAAAATAAACCAAAAACCAATAGTGAAACACAAGTATAAAGCCATTAAAGCATAAGCAAAATACACTAAAGATGATATTCATTATTAGTCTAGGCTCAAAATCAGATCTGAACATATCCAACACAATCAAATGAAACATATTTTAACATAAAAAAATCAAGAAATAAAATAAATACTTGTTGCCGCCGTGAGCTATAGTGTCGTCGCCGTGAAGTTGAGAACCCCACCAGCCAGCCCCGAGCCCAGCCCAGCCACCGTCCCTACCGAGCCCCAAATTCTTGACATTGACTTCTTCAGCATCATCAAGAACCAAATTCATGTATTCATCAAAACCCTATAAAACCATAAATGAAAGCCATTAAGATCACGATTTAAGAGTTTGCGCAAAGGTACTACAGATATGTACAAGAGGTGTTAAAAAAGGCATGAGATATACATGAGCCAAATTATACTTGAGTTGAGACCTACTGAGTTAGTCACTTATTTAGACATCTATAGGAGTCTGATCAGAAAAAGTAAGGTACATGATGTATGACTAGGGAAAAAAACATTTTAATTCTTGCTAGATGATCCACCTTGTCATGATTTCAAAAATAATTACTAGAGGAATATTACGCATATGTTGGTAAATAATGAAAATGCATTATTTCAATTTCAATATTAGTTACAGTCTTGCAGAATATGAAGCATATGATGTCTTCAAAGAATAAAAAAATAATAATAAAATACAGAATAAAAAAAAGAATAATATAGGTAAATAACATACACATATATTTATCTTATATAAATAAGATAAAGTATTTATTTATCAAAGAAATAAAAAAAAAAAAAACCTGCTATGTCGTGAACCCACAAACCTCTCTGCCGTGAAATTCATAAAGCCAAATAACCAAAGCAAACTCTTAATATCAACATAAATAACCAAAGAAAGAAATAGACCATTCCAACTTCATAAATAAAATTAAAAAAAACAAATGTACTGACATAATGATCCCTCTTAAGCATGATATTTATGTTTCCTTAACCTATAAGCTTTCAAAGCCATGCAGCATAAATTAAAAAAATCTTAGTATTGAAGGGTAATAAGTCAGGATACAAGCTTACGAAGAGAAAGCTCCTCAACATATAACTTGTGAAAAACAAGCACAACTTTTAAATACTACTCAGGCACTTATACTACTCTAATATTGTAGGAGGCTAGCAGTTGTGGTTTTATCAATTAGCTTGTGTAAAATATGCATTATAACCGAATATATATTGGTTTTGTCAAGAATGAAAGAATGACAAGATAAAAAGAAAAAGACTTTAACTCAGAACTTCTATCAAACAGATGGTGTGCCAAAGAATTATAAATATGCACAAACCGAATTAAACATCTCATTTTAATAACATGCATATATGATCATGAATCAAGGCACATAAAATAAATATGATAATTCTTGTGAACAATCAAGCAAGTGGGAAACAATGAATAAAAAGCAATTTGCTCCATCAATGCTGACAAATTTAGTTATTTTCCAAAAGCCTAAATGGCCATTCTGTTTCATTTTCATGCAGTTCAATCACAATCATATAATTTATGGAAATCAAGCCAATAATTTGTGGAAATCATATAATAATGTACTTGAAGATGTAATGAAGGCTGGACCTGCCATTCAACACTATAGATCTTATAGAAACAGTCACAAGTAACAATTACTACTCATAAAGGTAAAAGGCTCAACCTTCAATTTTCTAGAATGAATTGGAAAATGTGTCTGTTATATATATATATATATATATATATTATCATCACTATCTGCTAACGACAATCGCAAAACTACTTGGTAATTTTCACACTCATGTCAGAATATATCTACATACAAGTAAGTTCAATTGAGATAATCTACAATGATCAAGCCAGGAATAAGCCATACATATTATTTATACTTTGTATATTTCAGATGAGTAAAACTAATTGAGTTAAAAAAAAAAACCATACATATATATATATATATCATGAATGGGCTGTTAGATTAAATGACCCAAAAGATAAAACAATTGCAAAAACACAAGAGATGGTATTATACCATTGGTTTTACATTTATTGGTTGGTTCCTAAAACTATAATCACAACAGAGTTAAACATTAAGTAGAGTCTAATGAGAAAAAAAATATATATGATACTTCTTCTATCAACGAGCCAATTTTATATATAACAAGATATATTATTATAAAGAAACATTGCCCACAAGACGAAATTGAATTGACCATTAAAAGTAGCCTTTTTATTCTTAGACGTTAAAAAAAAAAAAAGTCATACACAAAGAAGAAATTTTACCATGGAATCACAGAGCAAAATTAATTATTTTCTAAATTAAAAATCATCAACACTTACAAAAACCATGATGAATAATAGAGTGAAGCAAAACTAAATAAAGTTTCAACAGCCAATGCCAATGAGAAACCCCAATTAAATAAAGTTTACTCATCACAACTCAGTTAACAATTCTTGTATCTTGGATACAGGAAAAAAAACTAGAATCACATGATCAATAGTAGAGTTTAGATATCTTTTTTGTTTTTAATAACTGGTGCCAAACATAGCAACCAAATAGATTAATAACACAACAGAGATATCTGAACCAGCCAACAAGAACTAGAACAGACAAAATACACCAGGACCTACACCTGGGAATTACACTGAAAAGAAAGTGAACTAACAGAATACAAAGACTAACGGAACAGAGAAATAAACAGCAATACAAAGACTTAACACCCTACCACACCAGACATAGTTACAGCTCCTTGAAATGTACTGAACTTCCACCATAGTATATGCCATAAGTTCATAACAATACATTTCATAGTAAATTTTGTAGAAATTTACAGAAAAAAGTAGGCTTCCAATGACAATTAATCTCCATGACCATCAATCTACATCACTCAGTTAATGGAGGGAAAAAATGGTTCAAGAATCATAATAAATGCAAGTTGATACAGTACCTTAATTCAGGGATTACCTGTGTAATTGTGTGTACTAAGCTTATAAAATTGCTACTGCTGATCAAAGCCAAATGAACGTACAACAATCAATATATATAAATATATATTCTATGATCCCTCTTATATGATGTAACAACTAATTATGTTGGTTAGCCAATTGTAGATGTGACTGGTGGGTCATTTCTTGTACTACATACAACCAAGATTAAATGGTTATAGGGTGTGCCTATAATTAAAGGTCTTGGGTTGATAGGGTGAAGCTTTGGGTGTGCTTAGTAGTAATCTTAGATGGTTCAAATTTATCTGAATAGAACACATGCCTATATCTATTTATATATATGTATATATGAGAGAACGCTTTTCAAAAGGAGATATTTCCTAATAATCAAAACACATTCACAAATAAAAGTCATAATAAGAGCAGGCACAACAATGATGCCTGCAAAAAGAATCCTACCACCCTCAGTAACTCGAGTCCTTCTAAATCTTGATTGGTCAACTGTCGTTAATTATATGGAACCATAAGTAATTGGTTTCATAGATCCACTAGCCTCATTTGAATGGAACTGTCAAAAGGGAAAACAAATAGAAGATAACTAACATGTAAGATAAACAAAATAGATAAGCAGAAAATAAATTAACCCAAAAAATAGCCAGTGAATTGGAAGGAGCTTTCAATTCCCCAAATTTTGAGACTAGACTGGAAGGTCACTCACATATATAGGGTGGAAATCAACTATACCCCTCTCATGTGGATGAACATGACATTTAGAACTTGGTCTGCAACAGGGAGTAATAAGGTAATGAGAATGAATCTTTTGTTATTTTTGATGAAGAGAATGAATCTAGTATAGAGTATATTCCTTACTAATTTTGACTGATTATATATACCCCAATTGTGTAAGGAAACACACATAACTGAATAAGTGAAAGAAAAAAAACCGAAACCCCTTTGTTTTCTTTCTTTTTATTAAGCATGAATTAGAAGTAATTATTTTATAGAACTAATAGATATTGGTTATAACAAGTACTGCAATAGTTTTATTCTTACTCTATATTTATTTGAACCGGGAAACATCTAACCCTACAATAATTGAGTACTCAGAACTATAGCAATTGGTACCCAAGATAGATTTGAACAGACTTTGTAGTAGCAAATTACAGACCTAATTATTTGAGCTATTCCCATTGAGTACACTCCTCGTATTTTCAGCTCTTCAAAATGTTCACATATGGAAAGAGTCCTAAATCATAAACCCACCATAAAATCAATAAGAAAAGGCAATGTTAGAGACAAACAAGAACTCACCTCGAGAAGAAGACTACAAGCAGCAACTGGAGAGCTGATTCCGTCTCCTTCGGTCACTTAAAAGCCCGATCCTTGGATGGGCTTTGTTCGTCTTGATACCCTGAGTTCACCCATGGTACCCTTCGCCTGAGACGATGTCAGAGGAGGCCAGAAATTGGCCTTGAAGCCACGGCGGTGACGTACGAGCCTGGAGGCTTTTGCTCGCGGCGGAGAACGGCAACGAAGGGCTCGTGAGGCTGGAGTTTCGGCGGTGTCTGGTACTCTTGATCCGGTGCCTACACGGCAGCGACCATCGGAGGGCAGCCATTCGGGCTAGCAGAGAGCATGCGAGAGAGAGAGGGAGAAAGGAAAGTGGATCGGGTAGGGAGGGAGGAAGAAAATGATTTTTCACTTATATACATATATATATTTTTATTTTATAAATAAAAATCTGATTATATTATTCAAATAAAAAAAATATGATTATAAAACTCTAATTTTATACTACTAATAAATAAAATATTTAAGGGCTTGTTTTGGGAGTCCTTAATACTTTTTTAGGAGTCCTAAAAAAGTATTAAGGACTCCCAAAGAAAGACCTTAAATTTATTAAGCAAGACACTTTTTTTTTAGCCCAGATTTTTTAGGACTCGCAGATTCTTTTAGGACACTCATTGCGAGTCCTAAAAAAGTATTAAGGACTCTCAAAGCAAGTCCTTAAAAACATTAAGTAAAACACTTATTTTTATAGCCCAGATTTTTTTAGGACTCGCATTTTCTTTTAGGACACTCATTGCGAGTCCTTAATTGCGTTTTTTTAGGACTCTCAATGAGTGTCCTAAAAACTTCATAAATATTTTTAAGGACTTGCATTTATGTGCATGTCCTAAAAAAGTGTCCCGTAAAGGGTATTTTGTAGTAGTGAAATAACACAAAAAATATATTATTGTAGAGTATTCAATAATACTCTCAATATAAGAGTAATAAAGTCTTATGAAAACTATTAAAGATAATGATAATTTAAGCATATTAAAATAATACTAAAAAAGTCTTATGATAGAGTTTTCAATAATATTTTAGTATAAGTGGAAAAATGTATTACGAAAAGTGTCATGACTTACGATAACACAGCCTTCCTTAATGCTTCAAAAAGTCTTATGATAACTATTTTATAATACTTTTTTGGTATTATAATAAGCATTTTTTATTGTAGTGTCATTGACTTTGAACAACAAAAATTAATAATGAGTATTCAAATTCCGTGTCCAAAAATTGTGTCTAATTACTTGTCTAACAAATAACATCATTAAATAATTTATCTATTAACACCTCTCATCTAACAGAAGACATCACAGTTTAAGTATATTTATAACAGTAATCAACTCTAAATATTCTCTCATCTAACAAAAAGACAACTCTTTTAAAATATTTATAATCGAATAAAAGAAGAAAAAAAAATTCCCATATGATATAAATTCCTCATTTTCTTTCCTTAATATTTTCATCAATTGTTTTTTTCCTTGTTTTCATTCTTAACTTTTATAAGAAAAAAAAATCTGCACAAATATAAAATGAATGAGGGGAAGAATAAACTGAATGATTAAATTTCTAGTTTTTTTTTTTTTGAAACGGAATTTCTAGTTAATAATTTAATATTAATTGATAAATTTATTTTCTTTTCGTTACACCCTTTCTTTAAAGGACTCAAATTGAAATTGTGTAGTTTAATCAAATAAATATTTCAAATTTTTTTAACTAAAAAATCTGAAAAAGTTTTGTGCCATGATTGATAAATAATAGAACGAAATAGATGCACGACCTCTTAGACTTGACAGAAAATATGGTTGGTTGATCTCAGAACGGGAAATCTCACCGGAATGAAGGAAGATGGGAAAGGTGAAGTTGATGAAGAAGAAAATGAGTAGGAATATCATAGAGATTTGAGTCAGATTTAATATATATTTTTTATTTTTATAAATACTTAAACGGTAGAGTTTTCAGTTAGATGAGGAAGTTTTAATAGATGAACTACTTGATGATGTGTCATTCTAATATTTGTTTAGACATTAAATGAAACGGATTTTCTACAAAGGATTTGAGTCCTCTATTCTTGTAAAAGTCTTTTAAGAAAGCCATATATACAAAAGAGTAGTTTTTTCAATCAATCACATCTATTTAAATATTTAAACTGAGACTAACTATTTTTAAAAAATAGTATCACATATCATTATTCTATATATAAACAACCCCTTTCAATTTTTAACAATTGATTAAAGGATATTTTAATAAATGCCTACTTACTCCTGTATAATAATTCATAAATAAAAACAAAATTGGAACCCATAATCGTTAAGGAAATTATATATGGTTAGTAGCGAATGAAAATCAACCAACGGTACAACATACTAATAACTACTGCATTCTACCATTGCAGATTTTGAATTATTGATGGAATTGTAAAACGAAGCTACAAATACTTGCTAATACATATATACAATACTAACTACCGAAATCAAGTGTTAAAATATTTTACTAGAAATTTGTTCCAAAATACGAGAAAGGAAAAAGCATACAAAGGTGAAAGCGAGAATCAACCTGAAGATTCCATATCCTACTACACTATGGTTTAGAAGAGTTTAGAGCTTAGGGTTTAGAGGAGTAATGTTCCTTAACCTTCTTCTCAAGTTCATCCTTCTTGGCTCCCACAACCCTATCCACTTCCTTTCCATTCTTCACCAACACGAACGTCGGCATCGCCTTCACCTCGAATCCCTTCGCTACTTCCTGAAATACAAGTGATTCAAAACCAAATATCTCTACAAAATTAAAATTTGAAAAAAAAAATTAAAAAAAAAAAAACCTACTTTCAACTCGTCGACATCGATCTTCACAAAGTCAGCGTCGGTGTACTTAATAGACATGTCGTGGAACGCCGGCTCAAACAACTTGCACGGACCGCACCAGGACGCCGAGAAATCGATAACAATCTTCTCTCATCCAATTTTTAACCCCAAATTAAATTAAAGGAAAAATTCAGAACCATAATTTGAAACGTAAAAAAGATGGCGAAGAAAATAAGAAGGTAAAGAAATTAGCACCAGCTTATTGGATTTTTTTACTGCATTGAAATGGAGCTGCCAGTTTTTCGTTGAATGAAACTCGGTGACGGATGAGGGCTGAGCCGACGATGAGCAACTGTCGGGAGCAGCAGTGCTTCCTCCTCCTAAGAAGCTAGAGAGATACCCTCCCATTATCCCTTCTTCTTCTTCTTCTTCTTCAACCAAAATTGTTGCAGAGTCTCTACGAGTCTTAGCTGATCAAAATCGTTTATATGATTGACATTTATATATAAATATATATATATATATATTCATGCTAATGCTTCACGACAGAAAAAGATGCCATTACTATGGATGCTTTATTTCTATTTTCTCAAAAAGAAAAAGATGGAGAATCAAATTCCACGTCGAAAGGGAATGAGTATTTACTACCCACTAAAGACTTAATGACTAAGACTCTTATTACTACTAAAGACTCTTTTTCCTACTAAAGACATGTCATTACTTCTTAAATATTAGTATGTTGCTACTTGACACTTTAGTTGCTCTACAATACATGAGTAACACATTATTTAAATTACACTGATAAAGAAGACACTACCAGTGCCCCTTCTCTAAATATTAAAAGGACTTGGATTTTGGTAGAAAAAACAATGAGAACATTACTCAAAATATGACTTTTTTTTTCTTTTACATTTTTACAAAACTATGAGAATTTAACTTTTCCTGGAATATATAGCTTTTTCTGTTTAAAGTTAAATACATAGGATTAAACTCTCCATATATTTGTATGATTTTAAAATAATGTTATATATTTTAGTTAAGTTAAGTATTTCCAGTATTTTATTATTATTTTTAGGATCATTTATTATTTCACCCTAATTTTTAAGATTAAATATAATTATATATATTTTAATGTTTTTGATATTTTTATATTACATAATTATTTTTTTATTATTTTTATTTTTGGCCTTATTGTGTTTATAATTAGTTTTCTTCTTATTTTTACTGTGTATTCTTTTTTCTAATTTTTTAGTTTGTGTAATTTTTTTAGAATCATTTTTTTCTTCTTTTTTTTTTACTATATGTATTCTTTTTTTTTCCAGTTTTTTTAGTTGGTATAATTTTTTTCTGGAATCACTTTTCTTTTTTCATTTTTTTACTGTACGTATTATTATATTAGATCATTATTTTATTTTTATTTTTATTTTTAGCTTTACTGTGTATACGATTTATTTTCTTCTTCTCGTTTTACTATGCAAATTCTTTTTTCCAATTTTTTTCACTTTTCCTTCTTTTTCTTTTTCTTTTTTTTTGACTACTCGCATTTTTTTTCAATTTGTTTAGTTTATGTAATGTTTTTAGAATATTTTTTTGACATTATTTTTTTAGGTGTGGGTTAGGTATCTTTTTTTTCTTTTCATTTTCTTTTTCATTTTATTCCTTCATCTTTTTTTAATAGGTGAGAGTAAAAATAACTGAGTTGAAGAAGTTGGTGTTATATTATTTTAAATAATATAATGTTAGATTAAATAATGTGACATAATGTGATTTGTCACACCTTGTAACATATTATTGAGAGTCACAAAATTAGACACATGTATGTGCCCAAATGTGACATATTTTGAAGTTACAAACTTGTAACTCCCAAATATTACCCAATAATGTGTAGATTTGATATTACACATTTTGATTTGAATTTCTTAAAGATATATGTGAAATATGGCTGTTAGAGATGTGATTTTAACTCCCATAATGTGTATGGAAGTTACAAAATCAAGTGAGAATGAATTTGGAACGTTTTGGCAAATTTGGAAAATTGGTTGCTGAAAAAACGACTTAGGTCGCTGCCTATGTTTTTCAGGCCGCGGCCTAAGAGGCAAAAATAGGCTAAAACACACCGTAGGCCGCGGCTCGTGTTTTTCAGGCCGCGGCCTGAGCGGCTCACAACATTTTCCAACTTCAGTTTTTATCCAATTTTGAACGTTTCCAACAGCCAAGTAACTCCCAAATCTCTATTTTAATTCCATAAAACATCCAATTAATCATTGGTAACAGCCATGGGGTTGGTGGAATTTGAAATTCAAAGGGTGTCTCAAAACTCTATAAATAGGAGTCTGATGCTCACTTGTAAGACACACCATTTTTCATCCACAAAGCACTTGGCTGAAAAATACACCTTGAGGCTTGATTATTCCAGAGAGCTATTTCCTAGAGAGATCCCTTAGTGCTTAGAGAATAGGGGAAAATAAGCTTTTGGACAAAGGTCTTGAACCTTGTTCAAGTTGGTGATCCCCACTACTCTACACTTTGGTTGTGTGAGAGTTTGTTTGTGTTTTCATTCTTTTGTTCCTCTTGATCTTATTTACTTGTATTGTTATAGTATTGAGTTTGTAATCTTCTTCTTCTACATCTTTCTATTTACTTGTATTTTGAGCAATTGAGTTGTAATACTTATTTAATCAATATTATCTTGTCTATTGTATTTTTGCATAGAGTTGTATATTGGTTTTTCCATAATTCCATTGAGCAATAATATATATTCTCTAACAGTTGGTCGATCCATCATTGGGTTAGGTCTATTGGTGTAACGTCTCAAATTATCTAATAAGGCTTAGGGCCTTGATTAGGGGGTCAGGATAGCAAATTATGAAAATAATGTGATTTAATTATGAAATATGTGTTTATGTGATATATATATATATATGTGTGTGTATCATTATGTGATTACGTGAGTTATATTATAATATGACTAGATATGCATGTTTAGGTGTATTAAATATGCATGTGGGCCCGTTTCTCATCAGAAGGGCAATTTTCGTAATTTGGCCAGTTACTGGTATATTTAGAGTATATGTGATATATGTGTGAGACCACATTATTATGTGGATATATTTGGGTTACTCGGCACGAGGCGATACTAGGGAGCAAGTTAGCGAGAAAATCACAACGGGACCAAATATCCGACTCGGGGTGAGTCAATGGGTATTTTGGGTATTTAGTACATTATCAGGATATCGAGTAATGGGAGTAAATATTTGAGGGTATATTTGGAGTTAGCGAGATTAGGATGGAATTCTGGGTATTTTGACCATTTTACCCTCGGGGACGTTTTTGGGTACCCCAAGCCTCAGGATTTACTTAAGGTTACTTGAACTCTAAGTAACCTCTCATAACGGAACAACACAGAAAACTCTCTCGTTCTCTCTCATGTTCTATCATTTCCGCTTGTTAGCATTTTCGAAGGAAACTCGAGTTTTAGAGCTCAGATTCAAGTGAGGTTAGAGTCATAGCGATTTTAGGTAAGATTATAAGCTTGATAACCTGGGGATTTAGCTGGAAAACAACTTAATCAGAGGTAATTTAAGCTTTAAGTTTCTGATTTTTTTGTTTTCCTTAAGTTCTTAAGCTTTGATTGGATTTTATAGTTTTGGTGAGTTTTTGATCTATTTGTAAGTTGGGTTTTGTTGCCTGGGATGTACTGATGATGCTTTGGGATTGAATTATGGGTTTGGTACTGTTTGGATAGGTTTTTGGAGGGATTTGGCTTGAAGAAAACAGAGAAAAAACTGAGTTTTCATGTCGAGTCGCAGCCCTGTTCTTGGGGCACCATGACTCTCATGAACGTAGGGAGAAGCAGGTGATGTCAGCCCATTTGAGCTACGACGCATGTAGTGGCGCGTCACGGCGCGTGTGGAAACAAAGGAGAGCCATGGGCTCTATGACTTGGGGTGGGTCGTGGCTCCTTTGTTTTGAGGCGCGGCGCTTGAAGGGTTTTTGAGCACCGAGAGGGTTTTGGGTGCGGACTCAAACCTAAGGGCTCGGGATCGATCCTACTACCCGATTTAGTAGAATTCGACATCCCAAAGGCTATGACTCGGTCGAGAAACCTTTATTTGCTCGTATTGACGGGATTCTATACTTGGTTGTGACTAGGCTATCGCTGGGGGCTCGAAACCAAGATCGTGCTCGATGGCCGTTCTTAATATACATTGCACTCGAACATGAGGTAAGAAAACTGCACCCATTCTGCGTTTAAGGCTTGGTCTGGTTATGGTACAAGATTATTATTATGTTAAGAATGTTTTATTAAACATATTAAATGTGTTGTGTTTACCTATGTTATGTAATAACTGTTGGTCTGTATATCTGATTGGGAAGCTCAGCTTATAAGCTGAAGATTTATCTGTGTTAGATGATGAAGAGCTTGGCTTAATAGTTAAGGGTATATCTGATTCCAAAGGACTCTACTTATCAGTCGAAGGCTACAGACTCAAATTATCAGTTGAAGGCTGCAGACTCGACTTATCAGTCGAAGGCTACAGACTCGACTTATTAGTCAAAGGCTATAGACTCGACTCATCAGTCAAAGGTTAAGGACTCAACTTATCAATTGAAGGTTATAGACTCGACCTATCAGTCGAAAGTTAAGGACTCGACTTATCAGTCGAGAGTTAAAAGACTCGACTTATTTTTTCAAAGGTTAAAAGACTCGACTTATCAGTCAAATGTTGAAAGATTTGACTTATCATTCGAAGGTTAAATACTCGATTTATCAGTCGAAGGTTAAAAGACTCGACTTATTAGTTGAAGGTTTAGGGACTCGGCTTATGAGTCGAGAGTTTAAAGGCTCGTCTTAGGAGTCGAGGGCGGCAATAGCGTGGTGAGCGCTATTCGATAGGGTTAAGCCAACCCGAAAGTGAGATATACACCTGAACACCCCTAGGGTCTTTTGGAATGTTAAGCATCTGACCTGCCTGGCCAGCTGTAAGGCTGGTTATATGAGAGATTGGGCAATAGGCCCTATTGTGACTCTACAGTCACTTATTTGGATTGATTACATGCATGAGTATGGTTATTACTGCTAGGCATGCTAATTATGAATATGTGATCTGATAATGTACTGCTTATAAGCATGAGTATGTTTTCTTGATGAACCTCGGCTTACGGGTGCTAAATGGTGCAGGTAAAGGAAAGGAAAAGTTGAACCAGCCATGAGTTGGAGAGCTTCAGGGCGGATTGTACATATGCGGCCTGCTCGTCCGCCACGGCCGAGGTTATCAGTCGGAACTAGGGTTGAACCCTGATTTTGCCGCCTAGGTCGACTTTTGTATACATTTTTTGGTTTTGTAACCCTTTTAAACTATGTTGGGATCCCAAGTATGGAAGTCAAACTAATGGTTGACTTTTGACCAAAAAAATTTAGTACCTGAACTTCGGGTTAGTTTTAATTACATGGTTTAAAGTCCAAATAACTCGTTTAGCGAGTTAAGCACTAACGGTCCTGGATTAGGAGGATGTTACAGTTGGGGTTTTATGCCCTAAATAAAACTCAATTTCTTTGTAATCTCATTTTATTATCCATAAAATAATAGAAATCATTTTTTGACTTGGTCAATCATTTTGCTCACATGTTTTATGTTCATGATTATTTGTTTAATATAAACTTCTATTAAATCTCGAGCATATAGCTAAACATATTTATAGTGACGTAATAATATTTGAATATAAATATGATTATATGTTCAAAAATAAGTTAGTCCTAAGATTAGTGAGTGCACAAGATTTACACTAACTTGCCAATTTACGATATGGTCTACTTGCACATTGTAGCGCTATGTTCTTTCCAAAACATTACAAAGTAGATAAGATCGGATGTATTTGTTACAATGGACTGGATCAATATTGACTTTAGATACATAAGTAAATGTATCGTTATTATCTAATATAGTCATATCATAAAGTTGATCATAGGTCAATTCATTCTCAATTCTGAGTGGTTAGTATTCTAATTGAATGTATTATTCAAGTCCTTTGATTTGTTCGTTACCAGCTTACCCTACGAACTAGCCCATACTTACATCTTGGGGACATGGTAATATTATTGAGTGGGAGCACTACTACAAAGATGGGCTTTCTTGACGGTTTTTAACTTTCACTATTGAGCAACGACGACAGTCGACTAACTGTCGTATTTTCCTATTCCGGCGTAGGGGTAGCTATGCCGATAGTTAAATATTGTCGCTGTTGCGGGCAATGCCGAAAATTATTAGGTGTCGATGTTGCTGGCAACACCAACAGTTATTAGGTGTCGTTGTTGTTGGCAACGCCGACAGTTATTAGGCGTCGTCGTTGCTGGTAATGCCGACAGTTAATAGCAGTCATAATTGGCTCTCTACGGTGACAGTCGCAAAGTTTTCACACCATATGGCAATGTAGATATGTTGTCAATTCCCCTGGTTTCAAAATCAACGCAGCAATTGCAGTAAAATAATGCACATCACAAGTTAAATTAAATCAACATTGGCAACATTAACTTTGTATTTGATTAGTTTTAACACTTTCTAATAAAAGAAATACATAGTTCCAAAAAAGTTTGTCATAAAATGGATATCTAGTCAAGTTCCAAAAAAACTAGTTTGTCATAAAATGGATATTTAACAAAGTATGCACATCAAAAAGCTAAATTAACTCAACCTATAATTTGTTGGATTGATTCTATATTTGATTAGTTCTAACAATTTCTAATAAAAGAAATACAAAGTTCCAAAAATGACTAAATCCCCTCACATAGATACTGAGCATGCATGCCATCATTTAGTGAGATGCAGTAGAATATATTTTGTCCACTCCTCTTGAACTTCATTAAGTTCTGCGTCAGTATACGGTAAATCTGAATTGAACTGCAAATAATTGAAATTATAAGTTAGATGTCAAATATATATATATGTAATTAAAATATATATTTATTAAATTTAAAAGGTAAACACATTTAATTATTACATTATTCAATAGATATGCTCTAGTTTTTTGTTGTGAAATGAGATCCTTAGCATATTTCATGCAGTAGAAACCACACTCTGTGGTTTTTGGTTGTTGTCGGCATTATTAACATAGACAAATATAATAGTATATTACATATATTTGTTAGTATACTCATAATTTAAATCTTATGTTTTATAAAGTTGAATATTACTAACCTTTGGTCTATAATACTTTAGGCTTACATCTCTTTTTCCTTTTTCCGTGTCATATAGAGTGAAAGCACTATACATAATAAAATTATTGTAATTAGCAAACAAGTACTATTAAAAAGATAATATGCATTAAGGAATAAAACTTATATAAACTTATAGCCTAACTATATTTTTAATCTCAATGCGTAACTGAAGGTTAATGGGATCCAAGAGCAACACTGAATGTGAGTGAGGTTGAAATAGAAATAACATCAAATGTTTACTAGAAAACAAACAATCAAATAGTTAGAAGATGACTATATTGTTGTACCCTAAACATAGGTGTGGATTCAATCACTCAGCTAGGGGTACAGTTGGCAGATAAACACATAGAAAAAGCAGGCGAGTAGAACATCTAGCTAATGTTGATGTGAGCAGCTCAAGTTAGGACTTGGAAGCGTGACATGCAGATAATCTCCATATCGCCTCTCAGGACAATAATCCAGTTCGAGACATGTTATGGCCAGATCGCCTTTAGGATTCTCTGAACTTAGTCCGAACCTGAGCTCATTCACTCTTTGATCTTCAGCTCATGGAAACCTAGTCATGACGCATGGTGAAGGATCCCGAAAGACTTGGAGGTCTTTATACGCTCATTAATGCTCAGACCGTATTGCACATTTGTTGCCCGAGATAACTTGAGTAATTTGCATTAGCAATTGTATCCCTATATAAAGGGGAATTATATTGATTGATTATCTACCATGTTTATACACACGGTTTCCCAAACCTGTCCAGGAATATCCACTATAAATATTAGGGATAATGGACAAGAAAGAGGACGACTTTTTGTAATACAGAAACTCTGCAAAAATTGTGAGAGAATAATAATATTGTCTCGTGGACTAGGTGGATTTTAACCACTGAACCACGTAAAATTATGAGTGTGAGAAGTTGTTCATATAATTCATTACGGTTTAGAAAAGAGCATTAATATCTTTGCTATCGGATTTCTTAATCTACTCTTGGCGAAAAATTGCGTCAACAATTTGGTGCTTTCATTGAGAGAAAATTAGTGCTTAATCTCTTACGATTTTTACTCAAACGTTCATCATGGTGGTCACCCGATCAATACACGAAAACAAAATGGAGCATCCTGGTGATCAAGAGGCGCATTATACGGCCATTCCTACTGGAAAAGGCCCAGACACTCATCAACGCTCTAGAAAGAAACATGTGGGCCAAGACGACATTGGGAGTACAACGTCACGCCCACCAAATCCTAATTAATGATATCTAACAGCCATCGAGATGAAGAATGCCCAATTAAGAATCCATCATGCTCAGGTCAATAGGCAGATCGATGAGGTTCTGGCTCGGTTACCCCCTGTTGCAACCGACGTCAATGTCGGAAAGAGGCAGAGTGGGTCTAATTACTGCTCAAAAATGTCAATTTATTAGTTTTAAAGTGTAAAATAAATTAAGTTTTAATTGGATTTATTGTAATATATTTTATAATTGAAAATATTAATTTTAATTTAATTTGTGGTTAATTTTCAGGAAATAAATTGGGTTTGGACATTAATAAAAAGAACAGAGAAAGAGTGAGTTAAAACTAGAAAAAAAAAAGAGTTTAATAGATGCCACTTTTGAATCAAAGGAGCAGGCCCAACCCATTCAGCCCAGGTTCGCGTCACCCCCAGGCCCACCTAGTTCTCCCCTCACCCCAGCGCGCCACCTGGCGCTCCCCTAGCTGTCCACGCGTCCCAGCCAGCCGATGGAGCCCCAGCGACCCGCGCCTGACCCGCACCCCGACTCGCCTGTTGCCTTGCCTCTTCCTTCAGCCCTAGCCATCCACATGGCCTCCTCTGATTGGCTACAAATGGTAAACACCCACCAGCTACCACCAGCCCATTTTCTTGTGCATTTTGGGCCTTGAACCTTCCATTTTGAGCTTTAAAGCTCAAGTTTTGTATTAATTTAGAAAAATGTGTATGATGACCATTCACTAAAATAGCTATGTTAATATTAATAATAAGATTTGATTTTTCAAAAATCATATTTTATTGTTAATATTTCAGATTTATTTCGTAAACCCCATTTGTAGTTTAATTTCCTTTTAGTCATTTTCTTCTTCTATAAATAGGGACTCTTCTTTCACATTAGGTATGTAATTTTGAGAGTAAAGAAACTATAGCAAAATTTCTACTCACTTTCTTCTCATACTTTCTTCTTAGAATTTTGTGAGAATGATGAGCATAATGGCCTAATCTTCCTAGAAAGGTTAGGAATGATTCCATATGCTAGTGATGTTATTTTGCTACTTTGATTTACTATGTTATTAGTATAATGCATTTGAGTTGTTTATGTTCTTTCAACCTCATCTTTATTTACTTGTGATAATAATATATAGGATTACTCATGCTCTTTCTATGTGTTTCTAATTAGTAAAGTAATATTGATACATAATTTTATGTCTAATCTTCTATTGCATTATTGCCCTTGGGTATTTTTTCATTTTTAGATTTTTCATAAGATTAACATTGTGCTCTTAAAGGAAAGAACTTTATAACTCAAATGGATTTTTGTTAGAAAAGAATATGAACTTTAATATTAGATTTTCCAAGTAAATGTTGGGCTGTGAACTATTTACTTGTGTAGTTTTGTAAATCAAGTAATTAAGTAACTAAATAAGCATATAGATGATTCTTGAAACCTTTCTACTTCTCAACTCTTGATTACACCTTATTTTCATTTCTCTTGTCTCATTTTATCATTTCATCAAAAAGACAACATCAAAATCTCAAATCTATTTTCACTTCCATTTTTATTTATTTCATGTTACTAACTTTTTGTGTTATTTCTACTAATCTTTTGGTTTTAGGTTACCTCCTTGTGGATTGACCGCCCGACTTTACTACAACTACCGCTTAGTGGTTGTCACAATTTGGGCGTTAAATAGGGTCCCATAGGTCCCACAGGAATAACCAACCCAATCTCAGTCGTTTTGTCAGTACTGCGACTCCGAGCTTTGTACCTTCAAATCAAAGTCAGTGAAGTGCTCAACTTGCTAATCATCACAGGAACCATCGTCCCCATGTTAGTCGATCGGTCAGAACTGCATCCCCTGACTCTGTGCCTTCTGAACAAATTATGAGGAATGTTCACAACAACCCAACGGGGCGAGCTAGGACCAATTCACGGAGACAAAACACTTAGTACAGAGGACCTAGGATATCAAGGTAGAGCAAAGGCGAGCTAATTTAGTGTGCCCTGATGGAACGAAGATAGCCTCGCTGATAAGGCACCCTCCATCACCAGTTAGAAATCCAACGCCACCGCGCCCGCAGAAGAACGTTTTAGTTCGAGGGGATAGCAGAAGAAATCCTCCTCCCTCGGTGGCCATCTATGTCCCACAACCTAGCATTGATAATCCAAGTCCTCGATCTCACCTGCGGGTCGTAAGTTTCACCAATGGAAGTTACTGGACCAGGAGCCAATGTGGAGGCAGGTCTGAAAGCGACCTAAGGAATCATCTGAGTTCCGCACAAAGTCCTCATTCCGTTCCACATCCTAACCTGCGTGACCATTTGAATTCATAAAGGAGGTATCCAGCTCGCAATGATGATATGAGTTATACTCAGCAAGGGGGACGTCCGTCTATCGTGTACGACAACAGGAATGTCCCACCAACTCGAACTTAGAGGGAAAACAACCCATCCAACCATACAATAGGATAGGGGCTAGCGAACAGCCCCCAGCTAACCTAGAGACCAAAGATCCAACCTTCAAGTGGCTGGCCTTGATGGAGAAGCAGATGAAGAAGCTTTTATCTAGAAAAGGAATTGATGATTGTGATTCCAATGAGGAGCTTAAGCCTTTCGCCCCAAACATTGCAGCAGCTTCGTATCATGTTGGCTTCAGGATGTTGACCATGCCTGCGTTTGATGGAAACTCAGATCCATCCGACCACCTCAGGACGTTCAATATGCTGATGCTGGCCCATAATGTCGGGTTCGACCTAAGATGTATTTTTTCCCCGCAACTCTGACCGACCTGCCAGACAGTGGTTCAAAAAATACAAAATACATTCGATCAGGTCATGGAAGAAGTTGTCTTCCGAGTTTAAAAGAGTGTTCTGAGCTTCAAAGGAAACTCGCATAGAGGCTGACTCATCGTCCAACATAAAACAACAACCTGGTGAGCCCTTGAAAGCATATCTGAACAGGTACACCAACGTTGCAGCACGAGCTAGAGATGTTGCTGATAGCTCCAAGCTCATGGCAATGAGGACGGGAATCACGGTAGGAGGTGATTTATGGTAGGAGCTCCAACGAAAAGAAGTTAAAATTGTAGATGAGTTCTTAGCTCGGGCTCAGGAATTGATATATTTGAAAGAGGCACAATCTGTTGTCACAGGAACCATCCAAGTCCCCATTCAGCCCGCTAGAGCGGTAACAGATGTTGCAGCTATGACTTAACCTGCTACCCAGAGTAACCAAGTGGGAAACAATAAGAGGAAAGGGAATGGTGAGGGGGTACTAGAGCGGCACAAAGAAGAACAAGCTCAGGGAATTCAAGCCCATCTATGCTGGAAGAAACCAGAGCCATTGAGGCACCAGAGGGCGAAGAGAGATCCTTCTAAGTTTTGTCGATATCACAATGATATCGGCCATAATACTGATGATTGCCAAAAATTGAAGGTCGAGATCGAAACTCTCATTTGGGCTGGACCGTTAGCCCAGTATGCCCGAAACTGGGTAGTTCCCAATCAATCAACCGAGCAAAGTTCTCATCCAGCTCTGGAAACTTTGATTGGTAAACCCAAAGCTCAAACAGATCAGGGGAACCAAGTCAACCCTCCTCCAATAGTAGGAGGAGATATAACCACTATTTGGCGGGCACGAGCAATGGAGCTCAAAAGAATACAGGAGTTGAAAACCCACAACGACGCTGAATTTATCCTAGAGCAACGATTATCAAAACAATAGCGGATGGAGAAACAACCAATTATTTTCATAGAAGAGGACGCTAGCCACGTTCAGTTCCCGCATAATGATCCACTGGTGGTGACCGTTCAGCTCGCCAACCAGAGGGTAAGAAGGATATTGGTTGATAATGGGAGCTCAATAAATGTGATATTCAGGTCCACCCTAGAAAAGATGGGATTTTCTGTGACTGATCTTAAGGCGACTTCAATGACACTGTACGGATTCTCAGGTGAAGGAATAACAACCATAAGGAAAATTGGGCTAGTAGTTACTCTAGGAGATGATATACAAAATGTTTCCAAAATACTCAAGTTTGTTGTAATTGATTTTTTGGCTGTGTATAACGGGATTTTGGGATGACCTGCGCTGATGGTTTTTGAGGCCATCACCATCCGACACCTGGCAATGAAGTTTCCCTCAACTTAAGGTATATGTACCATGAGAGGAGACCAGCTCGCTGCCTGAGAATGCTACAACATTTCCATGAAGGGAAAATCACAATCCAAGCAGCAAGCAATGGTCATAGTCGAGGGAGGAGAGGAGCCCCGGTGTAACGTCCCAAATTACCTAATAAGGCTTAGGGCCTTGATTAGGGGGCCAAGATGGAAAACTATGAAGAATTATGTGTTTATGTGATATATGTGTGTCATTGTATGATTACGTGAGTTATATTATAATATGACTTGATATGCATGTTTAGGTGTATTAAATATGCATGTGGACCCGTTTCTTATCAAAAGGGAAATTTTCGTAATTTGGCTCGTTATGGGTATATTTGGAGTATATGTGATATATGTGTGAGACCACATTATTATGTGGATATATTTGGGTTACTCAGCACGAGTTGATCCTAGGGAGCAAGTTAGTGAGAAAGTCACAATGGGACCAATACTTGACTCAATATGAGTCAAGGGTTTTTTTGGGTATTTAGTACATTACTGGGAAATTGGGTAATGGGAATAAATATTTGAGAATATATTCGGAGTTAGTAAGATTAGGAGGGAGTTCTAGGGATTTTGACCATTTTACCCTCGGTGACCTTTTTGGGTACCCCAAGTCTTGGGATTTTCTTAAGGTTACTTGAACCTTAAGTAACCTGATGAAAACAGAAATCACATTCAACTCTCTCGTTGTCTCTCCTATTTGCTCATTTTCTGCTCGTTAGCATTTTCAAAGGAAACTCGAGTTTTAGAGCTCGAATTCAAGTGAGGTTAGAGTCATAACGATTCTAGCGAAGATTAGAAGCTTGATAGCCTGAGGATTTAGCTGGAAAACGACTTAATCAGAGGTAATTTAAGCTTTAAGTTTCTAAGTTTTGTTTCCTTAAGCTTGGATTGAATTTTATGGTTTTGATGAATTTTTGATTTGTTTATAACTTGGGTTTTGATGGTTTTGAGCGGCTGAGTTGATTGGGAACTTTACTTATGAGGTTTAGCTATGTTTGGATAGGTTTTTGGAGGGATTTGGCTTAAGAAAAACAGAGAAAAAACAGAGTTTTCATGTCGAACCACGACCTTGTTCTTGGAGCATCGTGGCTCTCTTCGACGTAGGGAGAAGCAGGTGCCTTTGGGCCATTTGAGCCACGACGCCTATTGAGGCACGAGTGGAAACATGGGAGAGCCTTGGGCTCTCTGATTTGGGGTGGGCCGCGGCTCAAATGTTTGGGTCGCGGTGCTTGAGGGGTTTTTGGGCCCTGGGGAGGTTTTTAGTGTGGGAACTCAAAGCTAAGGGCTCGGGATCAATCCTACCACCCAATTTAGTATAATTATACGTCCCAGAGGCTAGGACTCGTTCTGGAAGCCTTTATTTGCTCGTTATTGACAGGATTCTATACTTGGTTGTGACTAGGTTATCGTTAGAGGCTCAGAACCAGGATCGTGTTTGAGGTTCGTTCTTAATATACATTACACTCGAACCTGAGGTAAGAAAACTACACCCAATGCGTAATGTACATGATTAGGGCTTGGCCCGAATGTTGAATATAGATTTGATTAGGGCTTGGGCCCCTGTAAATGCGCATGATTATGATTGTGCCTGTGATTGTTGATTAATCATGATGAATGCTCTGTATCTGGATATTTGGTTTATGATATATGCTTGTCTGCATTATCTGATTGAAAAGACTTGGACTTATAAGTCAAGAACGACAATAGTGCACTGAGCACTAGTCGAAAGCATTGACTTATGAGTCAAGGGTGGCAACAGCGCGCTGAGCACTGGTCGATATGGTTAGGCCTAATTAGGAGTGCACCATACGCTTGTCCGACCCAATGGTCGTGAAAATTAAGCGCCAGGTACGTTGGGCCAGCTCCAAGGCTGTTTATATAGAGGATAGGGCAATGGGCCCCATGGTGACTTATTAGTCCCATATCCTAGGGCAACGGGACCCAGTATGATTTATCAATCATGTAATTAGGGCAGCTGGCCCCATATGACGTTGTAGTCATTTATATGAATGGTATGCATGCATGAGTAGGGTTATTACTGCTAGGCATGCTTATTATGATTTGGTAACGTGTTATTAACTGCTTATGAGCATGTTTAAGTTTTATTGCTGAGCCTTGGCTCACATGTGCTATGTGTTGCAGGTAAGGGGAAAAGAAAGCTGGATCAGCCATGAATTGGAGAGCTTCGGTGGCAACGTGTATATATGCGACTGCTCGACCACCACGGCCAGGGCTTCTCAGAAGAACTAGGGTCAAACCCTATTTTGCCTCTTAGGACGGCTGGTTGTAATTTTTTAGTTGTAATTAACATGTTGAAACTGTAAACAACTTTGTAAGCATTTTGTAACACCCCAATTTCTTGAAGCGTTAACTTGACAATTACCATAATTAAGGTTTAAAATAAATATACTCTTTTATTTATAGAATCATTCATAAACACCACTCAAATAAAATAAAATAAACAACTTAAAATCCAATCCATAAAACTAAAACATCATTCCAAAATAAATACTTAGTAAATTTCCAATGTAGGCATGATCCCTATGATCATTAAATTCTTGACATGTACGCCATTTGCCAAAGCTCTTCAACTTAATGCATTGTAACCACATCTTTGCCTTTACCTGCAGCACAGAGTACCAATGAGCCAAAGCCCAGCAAGAAGAGTTATGTAAGACACAACCCCATAACGTTAACCGGAAACTTAAATCAATAAAAAAATAAAAATAGCAATAATATAACATAAATCATAAATCATAAAAAGAAATCATAGTCTAAGTTGACTTGGATGAGTATCGTATAACGTAAGCATGCATTTTCAACATATCATAAGCATGCATTTTTGTAACGTAGACATGCATTTTAAACGTAAGCATGCCAAACAATTATCACATACACATACACAAAACATAACCATAATTCACGGAAGCTCATTAAACATAACATTCACCAACATAATTATGCAGTAACGTAAACATAACTCATAAATAGTTTCTACCATAGAGTACGTCAAGCGTACACCCTGCGTGCAGGTGTCCACTCTTCTTACCTCAAATGCAGCAGCGATCCACACACACCCTAACGCGCCTCTTCAAGTATCCTCGGCGAGCCTAAACATAACATATAACATTAAGGCTTAAAAACCCTCAACCAAGCAAAACCATAATTAAACCCACTAAAATTATTTTTAAAACTAATTTATCACCATAATACTTAAGAAAGTCTTTAAAACCCTTCTGCATATAGTCCCAACAATTACCAACTTATATCCAAAAGTACATAAAAAGTCCTCAAAAATCATGTTTCTGGGCAACTGGTGTGGTCGCGCTCACAGAGCGCCAGGGCAATCTAGTTGAGTAGCCCGGTCGCACCAAGGATGGGCGCGGTCACACTAAGCCTTTACTTTCAAAGATCGCAGTGCAGTTTTTAAGCCTGAAAATAGAACATAATCGTAAAATCTCGAACCCAAACCCCCAAAATAGGTATCCTAACATTTTTAACCCCGTGAATCCAGATATTAACATCCCTAAACCTATATTAAACATTCATCAACCCAAAAACAATAACAATAGTCTTAGATCTTCCAAAAACTTAGATTTAAAAAAACTTTAAACAGTAAAGGTTTGAATACTTACAGATAAAATCCAGCCACAAGACTTCGATCTATGCCACCTATGAAATTCCTAGCCCTTTAATATCCCAGACTGTTGATCTCCTTCAACCTCAAATCTTCACAAACTCAAATCAAGATTGAGAGATTGTTCTTCATCTGTTTCCCCTTCAGTCTATTGCCCAAAACCAGAGTCTAAAAGATATGATTTCTAAACATATTTGACTTATTTTGATTTATTTAATCTGACTTAATTCGTATAAAAACAAAATGACATTTATGTACCCAACCTCAAATTAATCCTTAATTATCACTTAAGACCCTTATTGTAATTTCCATCCAAAACTAATAGCTTCAACTTTTAATAATTACACTTTCTATCATAAAACTCATAATTCTACTTGGACACTCAATACACAACTTCTATTACACCTTGGCCCCTAACACTTGAAGAAACTAACGTGTGTGGATTGCTTGATAAAATACATAAATAAACATACATCATAAATCATGCATATCATAATTCATATAATTAAACACATAATGTCATACATTTTACCATAATACCCTTACTAGTAAAATCGAATATTACACGTTTATTATGGGATTCCATGTACAACTTAACGTTTTAACGAAATAACTATTCCTTTTGACCAAAAAATTTAACCATAAACTATTAATCACGTTTAGTTACACGTTTATGGTCAAATGACTTGATTAGCGAGCCTAGCACTATTTAAAATACAGTGTAACTGTCTTGGCTATCCAGGGCATTACACCCGGGTAATGGAAATTACCCATGGGACGGAAGAACCTCAAGAAGGAGATAACGAGGTCGCCCAACAAGATGACATTGACCCGCGGTTAGGCGAGGACAGGTCTAAGCTCCAAGTTGTGGAGGAGCTTGAGAAAATCAGTATCGACCTAGAGACACCTTCGAGAGTGGTAAAAGTTGGGAAATATCTTGGAGCTGAAAGGAAGAAGGAGCTAGTCAAATTCTTGAGAAAGAACCTAGACGTCTTCGCCTGGTCACACGAAGATAGGTTGGGAATCAATCCGAATGTAATAATGCATACTTTGAATTTGGACAGGAATGTGCCTGCAAAGTCCCAAAAACGAAGGCTCTTGGGGAGAGCGCGATCGGAAGCTTTGGAAGAAGAAGTAGCTCGCCTACTTAAATGCAGATTTATCAGGGAAGCAAAATATCCGACCTGGGTTGCTAACCCCATTTTGGTCCCAAAACCCAATGGGAAATGGAGAACTTGCATTGAATTCTTCGATCTCAACAAGGCCTATCCTAAGGACTGTTTCCCATTACCTAGAATTGATCAGCTGATAGACGCAACAGCTGGTCACGAGCTCATGTCTTTCATGGACGCATATTCTGGATATAACCAGATCACTATGAACCCCGCAGACCAAGAGCATACCAGCTTCATGACTGAGCATAACGTATACTGCTACAAAGTTATGCAATCTGAGCTAAAGAATGCTAGTGCAACATACCAACGATTAGTCAACAAAATGCTCGTTAACCAGAACGGGAAAAATATGGAGGTGTATGTCAATGATATGCTCGTTAAATCAAGACTGCCAGTAACCATGTATCCGACCTGGAAGGGTGTTTTGGCTACTAAAGAGGTACGACATGAAGTTAAATCCCCAGAAGTGCACTTTTGGAGTCTTGTCGGTAAAGTTTCTGGGATTTATATTCAACACAATGGGGATAGAGGCGAATCCAAAGAAAATTGATCGTTATTGGAAATGCCTTCGCCTAGGTCGCATAAGGAGGTAAAGAGTTTAACTAGAAAAGTGGCAGCCCTAAACCGCTTCGTTCAAAATCCATTGTCAAGTGTCTCCCATTTTACAACTTGCTCATAGGAAACAAAAACTTCGAGTGGACCGAAGAATACGAATAAGCATTTCACAACCTGAAAGCTCACCTAGCTGAACCCCCCGTACTATCGAAACCGACAGCCGGAGAACGTTTGCTTCTATATCTGGCTGTGGCAAAAAATGGGGTCAGCACTGTGTTAGTTCAAGAGGAGAATCGGGCGCAGAAACTGGTGTGCTACGTAAGTAAAAGACTTCTCAGAGCTGAGTCCCAATATCCGTTAATAGAAAAGCTCTCGTTCAGTCTTATTTTGGCTTCAAGGAAGCTCAGACAGAACTTTCAGTCCCACAACATCCACATCCTAACCAACCAACCTTTAAGGTGCAAAAGTCTGAAATGTCGGGACGTCTATTAAAGCGGGCCATCGATCTCAGCCAGTTCAATATATTGTATATGCCACGCACAACAATCAAGAGTCAAGTCCTCGCTGACTTCGCGGCCGAGTGCACAGGTTTTCAGGACGAGCCGATAAGAGATATGGTGTAGGAGTTGTGGAAAATCTCCGTTGATGGATCCTTTAACGAGAACGGGTCAGGAGTTAGGATAATTCTTTTCTCACCTGAGGGGCATCTATTCCATATAGCCCTCAAGTTCAAGTTCGAAGCATCCAACAACGAAGCCGAGTACGAAGCCTTATTGGCAGGAATAAAGGTGGCGAAAGAACTAAAAGCAAAGGCGATCCAATGTCATAGTGATTCCCAACTTGTGGTTAATCAAATATTGGGGAAGTATCAAGCTCACAGTATCAAGATGGCAACTTACTTAGCTAAGGTTAAAGGCGAGTTGTCTGAATTTGAGTTCAGCTTTGTTGAACAAGTACCTCGCGAACAAAATTCTAATGCAGATGCTCTAGCCTGGCTTGCCACCACCAAAGAGGCGAAAACAATGAACGTAGTCCCGATGGAATTCTTGGAAAAACCAAGCATAGTAGCATAATCGGTTGAGGTCGGAATGATTGACATAAAACCAACCTGAATGACCCTCACAGTGGAGTACCTCACAACCGGTAAGTTATTAGGCGATCAAAAGGACGCAAGAAAATTGTTATATCAAGCTCCGTGCTATGTTATGGTTGAGGGGACTTTATATCGGCAAGGGAATTCGCTACCTAGCACAGACTATCTTGCAAGAAATACATGAAGGCTTCTGCGGAGACCATGTTGGGGGGCAAAACTTGGCTCTAAAGGTATTGAGACAAGGTTATTTCTAGCCTACGCTGACAAAGGAATGGGTCTTGTATGTGCAGAAATGTGACAAGTGCCAACGCTTTGCCACAATTTCCCGAGCAGTGCCCATTGAGCTAACAATGATCTCATCCCCCTCGCTATTTGCACCATGGGGAATCGACTTGATTGGTTCTTTACCAACAGGAAAAGGAGGAGTTCGTTATGCAGTTGCCCGTTCTTTTCATCTTCTTCATCGTCCTTTCCCATTCTCTTCATCTTTATTCTTCTCTTGGTAGAGGTTCGTATAGAGAATGAGTTGGGCGAAGGGGGCTACTCCTGGGCCGACATTGCTTCAAATCTGATGTGGGCGATGGGAGATGGTGGCATCTAATATCTCATGTGGACTAAGCAGACAGATCTGGGCGTAGGGGTTGTTGCTTGGTTGACATTGGGTGACAGGGCTTCAGATCTAACATGGGGTGACAGAGTGGCAAGGCACGACGTGGGTCACAGGGGTTGATGGAGTTTGGGTTTTTGGCAAGACAACAACTAGTCTAGTTTCCGACGAGATGGCGAGATAGGGCTTTGATCTAAGTCACCATGAAGGGGCTTGGGGCTCGGATTCGAGTGAGACGGGGGTTAGGGGACTGGGTTTCTTATTTGAATGTTGGTTCGTGTCTTCAAGAACGTTGGGTTTGGGCTTCAGGAACGACAATGGGGAGAGGCTAGATCTAGTGCGCTGCTGCCATGAGAGCTTAGGGATGGAGACTAAATTTGCAAGGTGAAATCTGAAGTGTGTGACGAAGTTCAATCGATTCAGCCTTAAGTTTTTCAGGTGGATCTGCGTCAAGTTCAAGGAAGAGAGATTGGGGAAGAAATTTGCAGAGCTAGCATCTAGGTCATGTTCTTAAATTTGGGTTTATGTTCTTAATTTTTTTTTAATGAATTTGTGTTCTTAAATTTAGGTTTGTGTTCTTAAAACATTTTGTTATGAATTTGTGTTTAAAAACTGAGATTCTGATTTTGATATGTGAGAAAATTCAAGTGGAATGATTTTTGTTTGAATAATTTTGGATTTTGATTTTGATTTTTTTTTTTTTTTTTTTGAATCATTTTGAACATCTATCAAATTGTGAAGAAAATGATACGAGAACACCACTTTTTTTTAATCTATTATTAAATTGAAACTTTTTAGAACTTTTACTTGATTAGTGTATATTTTACTCTTTTTTTGGTTTAAAATTAATAAGATTTAGTATTTTTTTTATTGAATTAATTAAGTTTAGGATAACAATTAAATTTTTTATTTTTTATTTCTAAATATTTTTTTAAATGTTTAAAATTAATTTAAGGGTAAATACCATTTTGTACCCAATATTTTGCAAAAGTTACCGATCGGCCCCTATGTTTTATTAAATGACAATTCAAACCCTGTGTGTTTGCAAATGGAACAAAAGAGTACCTTATACCTAATTTTGGTCAAAATATTTTCAATTATAAGATCAATTATTGGGTCATCAGTGATGTGATGGGTTCAGGGAATCAGGGAAAGTAGTTGAGGAGCTGAGAATTAAATATTATATTTGAATTTTTTTTACCAAAATTGGGTATAAGGTACTATTTTGTTCCATTTTGCAAAACACAGGGTCCGAATTGTCATTTAACAAAACACGGGGTCCGATCGTGTATTTGGGAACAACATAGGGGTCAAACTGGTATTTATTCTTAATTTAATATATTTAAAAATAAAAATTTTGAATAAACTCGAGGGCATTTTAGTCATATTGAAAAATTGTTTGACCAAAATCTGGCCCAGAGAACTATTTTGATCTGTTTCGCAAAACACGAGGTCCGAATTGTCATTTAATAAAACACAAGGGCCAATCGAGTATTCGGTCAAAACATAGAGGCCAATGCATATAGATTTAAAATGGGAAAATACGAGTTTGGCAATTTACACACACACACATATATATACACTAGGTAGAAGCAACGTGCAACGCACGTTTGCTTAGTTTTAAAATTATAAATATTGTCTATAATTTTAATAAAAACAGATTCACTGTTTTTTTAAATATATATATATAATAAAATGAATTATAATTCTATAGTATATATAATTATTTATATCAATAATTTCTACATATATGATATATAAGCACAACGTTAATATAGATATATATATTTACATAGCTACATGACATATATATAAAATACAATAATATTTAAAAACAAATAATAATAGAAATAAAATAAGAATAGAAGAAGTCATAGTATACGTAGACATTAATATCCATGCATCAACTATTTTTAGTGTCTAATGTATCTCACAATGTCTTTTGGTGAATTTGATGAAGAAAAAAAATTTCAATCACTTGACAAAAAACAAACTATTACACAAATTAATAAGATAAAAAAATGATGTATGCCTTTATTATTTTTAAATAAATATGATATAATTATTTAAATTATCATAAAATATCTTTAAAAAAATCATTTTTTAATTAATTTATCTATTTATTTTTATTTAAGTTTATATTTGTTCTAGTTTTTGAATTTGGCAGTGACAACAAAATATTATATGTTTAATATAATATTAAGTTTAAGTTTAATTAAATTTTATTTAAGTTATAAAATATATGGTTTTATTATTTTTAAATAATTATCATTATAAAATATCTCAAAAATATCCTATTTTAATTTGTTTAATAATTTATTTAAATAATTTTATTCAAGTTTAAGTTTAAGTCATGTTTATAATCTACTGTTAAATATAAAAATATTCACTTAAATATAAAAAAATATTATGTTAAAGTTAAATGAAGAAAAAAAATTGTTAAAATCAATAATTTTCATTATCTACACACTTATTATATAGAAGATATATATATATATTTGAATGTCAATTTACATTGCTAGAACATGACAATCCATTGAATTCATACAACCATAACCTTAGAAGAATGCTAAAAACGGTAGCTAATATGTTCTTTATAAGCTAAACATTTGTTTTTAACCTTTGCAAAAGCTACAATCCTCCTTGAGTAATTATTACATACATGATATATTCTACATGTACACATATGTGAGAATTACATACATACGCATACAAGCATAGAGAGGCATAATAAAGTAATATTGTTGCTTCTGAATGCATTGTTTAGTGGTGTCTGATGATTTGTACAAGAAAGAGATCTCGTAGCATTGTAGTCATCCATGTAAAGGATTGTTACTACATTTCGTGAGTATACATTGAATATGACATGCAATTCTTACCATCACACACGATCTATACGGCGTTGTCTGCAGATATGGGATACATATGGAGCACATACATGGATGCACATTGGCTGACCGGCCGGGTTGAGGGTGTTTGAATGGGCCAATCTAATAACTACAATTTGTAAAAACTACGAGTCATTCACATTTTTTTTATTGCACAACCCAACCCTACTTCCAACAAAGATATTAAGGGTTGAGTTGGGTTGGATTCATTAGGTAGTGAAAAAAAATCTTCCATTTGCTTTCAAATATATGATTCAAATCAATTTTATCAACATTTAGTTTTTTTTTTTCTACAAAGGAAAGCTAGGCTATTAGCTCCATGCTCTCCAAAGGATGATCTGCACACATATTTAACAAATGAATAAGTAAACCTAGGCTACTAGCTCCATGCTCTCCAAAGAATGATCTCCATATATGTATATTGCATATACCTACACACTAACTAAACAAATCAAATCAAATAATTGCAGAAACATTATGTAATTGCCAAAAACATATATGTATATATCTATATAAATTCCTCTATAATATATATAATAGTCAAATCAAATACATAATGTTGACTGTATTATTTGCTATCAACTAATTAAATTAAGCTTTAAGAAAATAAAAAACATAGAGATTTTAAGTGGTTCAGGTTATTAATTAATCTTAATCCATAAGTCACTTGTATTAGGATTTGAGATGCTTGAGGTTCTCAAGCTTCTATGGAGTTCAGGCAGTGTTTTAGCAATGCTCTGAATACAAAAGTGGGGATTCCATCCGACCTCCTTCATAAAGTGTGCCCTAGCCTTATTTATAGATAGCTAAGGACAATTAATTCCCTTAATGGGGATTTATTACAACTATTCTCCCTTAATAGGGTCTTACCAACTAATAAATACACATTCCCGTAGTTAAGGAGCTAGTGGGCCCGGGCATATCTTCTTGGACCATTTACGAGGTTACAACCCACAACTTTATGGGGTAACACGCCCCTGACAGTGTCAGGAGATAGTTGTATGTTTTTCCATGTCAGACGACGTCGTAAAACATCCTGCTTGTCGCTTGTACGAACTCGACACCACGACGGGTAACAGTAACATGTCAGATAGTTGCTTGTGGTCCAGGGTCACTGTGCTTGACACTTAGCACTATATTCCAGGCCCCTAGGACGGTTCTCACGATTCTCGCAAACCCGGATGACTTGAATAGAAATGACCTGGAGGACATCGTAATCATAGTCCTCGTGATGTAGCTCCTCGAGGACATACTTCTCCGGAGGCGATGTACGATTAACACGAGTAAGACCTTCCTTCCAATGAGCTCTAGGCGAACTCAGAGGGCTTCATTACTTAATTACTCCTTAATGACCGTCACGTGTCACTTAGAGAAAACACAGATAACAGATCATCAAAACAATATTATACATATATCGTTCAAAACAATAAACACAATATAATATTACAAATATATATATATATAATAAGAGTGCATGTATATATATATATATATCTGTCAAATCCAATAAATATATATATATATTATCAAACAAATCTATGGCATATATATATATAAAAAACACATTATTGATCTAATTTAGATAAACACAGAGAAATATATATATATATATAATAAAGAGCTAACCTTTTATTGAGCTGACAAGTTGTCGGAAGTCTATCGACCCATCCAACCCGACCACCTTCCTTTAGCATTCTCAAGGCACTTCTTGATGGTGTTCCTTATTGTCTTGTTCGATGACTGCTTGTCCATTTGCTTGGGGATACCTTGGTGTCGAGAAACTGAGCTTGATGTTCCACAACTTGCAGAAGTCTTGGAAACCAAAGCTGATGAACTAAGATTTGTTGTCTGTCACAATCTCTTTTAGGTACCCCATATCTACATATCATATTTTTCCAAATAAAGTTCTTGACTTTTTGATCTCTCACTTGGTGGTACATTTCTACTTCGATCCATTTACTGAAGTAGTCTCTCACAGCGAGCATGTAGACTTCCTGACCTAATGCGATTGGGAGCTAGCCAACTATTACCATTCCCCATTTCATGAATGGTCATGGAGAAGTGATGGATATCAGGCATTCTGGAGGTTGATGAGAAACTTGAGCGAACCTTTGACACTTGTCATAGCGTCTTGCATATGGAGAGGATTCAGCTCTCATGGTTGGCCAATAGTATCATTGTGTCAAGGCTCTGTGCGCTAAGCTTCGTCCTTCGGAGTGGTTTCCACACTCCCTTTCATGTAGCTCAGCCAGCACGTACTATGCCTCTACATGGTTAATGCATCTCAAATATGGACCAGAATAAGATCGTTTATAAAGTTAACCTTGTATAATAGTAAGGCAAGCTGACTAAGCCTTGACTCGACGTGCCTCGTTCTTGTTCTCAGGTAGTGTGTCTTGTTCCAAGTATTCGAGTATTGGGGTCATCCATGTCCGTGCGGTAGAGACGTCGTTTACATGTTCCTCTCTTTTCTTCCAGATAGCTGGCCATTGAAGGTACACTACTAGAATATTTTTGGGTTCGAATGTCTAGATGGATGATCCAAGGTTGGTCAGTGCGTCTGCGTGGTTGTTTTCTTCCCTTGGCACCTGGCTGATTGCGAACTTGTTGAATGCTGATTGTAACTCTTTCACTTTAATGAGGTATGTTGTCATGTTGGAGTCTCGGGTTTGGTAGCTTCCTTGCATTTGGTTTACAATGAGTTGCGAGTCGCTGTACATGTTGATCATTTGAACTCCAATTTCTTTGGCCAAGTCGAGTCCTACAATCAGGGCTTTGTACTCCGCCTCATTATTTGTTGCCTTGAATCTGCATTTGACTACCTGTTCAATTACTTCACCTTGAGGGGAGGTTAGGACAAGGTCTGAGTCTTGTTCCTCTTATATTGCTTAACTCGTCCACGTGGAGCTTCCATACACCGAATGACTATCCCTCCGATAGGCAACAACACTCTTTTTTTGCCTGCGAATAATTGTTAGGTGTAAAGTCTGCAATGAAAATAGCTAATACCTGAAACTTCATCGAAGTTCTTGGTTTGTAGGTTATGTCGTATTCGTTGAGTTCCACTACCCACTTGGTTAATTTGCCTAATAGCTCCGGCTTATGTAGAATAGTCTTGAGGGGAAACGTTGTCAGTACCATTATTGGATGGCACTGGAAGTATGGGTGTAGCTTTCTGGCTGCATGGACAAGCATTAGTGCTAACTTTTCTAGCTGACTGTAACGTGTTTCTGCATCAAGTAAAGACTTGCTCACATCATAAATTAGAGACTGCTTCCCTTCGTTTTCTCTAACAAGAACCGTGTTGACTGCCTTGTCCAAGACATCTAGGTAGACGAACAAGGCTTTGTTGTCTTTGGGCTTGGATAGTAGAGGCAGACTCGTTAAATATTATTTTAACTTGACTAATGCCTCTTCACATTCTAGTGTCCACTCAAAGTTGTTTGGCTTCCTTAATGTGTTGAAGAAGAGATGACATCATTCTGAAGATCTCGAAATGAACTGGCTCAACGCGACAATATGTTCGTTCAACTTTTGGACCTCTTTGATGCATCTTGGCGAGGGGATGTTCATGATGGAATCTATTTGTGTTGGGTTGGCTTCGATTCCCCTCTGGTAGCCAAGGAACTTTCCTGCAATTACACCAAATGAACATTTAGTAGGATTTAATTTCATATTATACTTTCTAAGAATATCAAAAGATTGTTTCAAATGAGATATGTGTTCTTCGGCGACTAAGGGCTTGACGAGCACGTCGTTAATATAAACTCCATAGTATCAGGCGTTGGTAGGTTGCCCATGCATTCTTTAAGCCAAATGACATGACTTTATAGCAAAATATGCTCAGGCTGGTCATGAATGTTGTCTTATCTTGGTCGTGTGGGTGCACTACGATCTAGTTGTATCCTGAGTACGCGTCCATGAAGCTTAGGAGCTCATGGCCAGTTGTGGCATCCACCAGCATGTCTATATGTGGCAGTGGGAATGAATCCCCGGGACACACCTTGTTGAGGTCCGTAAAGTCGATGCATACTGCCACTTTCCATTCTTCTTTACAATCACCACGTTCGCCAGCCATTCGAGGTATTGAACCTCAGTTACGAACCCATGCTCTATAAGCTTTTGGACTTCCTCATTGATTGCTCTGTTTCTCTCAGGAGCGAATTTTCTCCTTTTCTACTTCCTTGGTGGGTAGTCTCCTGCAGTTTATGAACAATAATATTGGGGTCAATTCCAGTCATGTCCGCATGGGACCAAGCAAAACAATCATAATTAGCATAAAGGAATTTGATAATCTTTATTTTGATGTCGGGGTCTAGTCTTGATCCAATTTGAACTTTGTGGTCCGAGAAGTCTAGATGGATCTGGACTTCGTCTAACTCCTCTATGTTTAGTTGGCCAGGCTGGAGTTAGTCAGTCCATCTTGCTGTAGAGTTGCTATGAATGGAGTTAGTCAGTCCATCTTGCTATAGTTACTATGACTGGGCAGGCTTGGCCTTCAAGGTAGTCTGGTAGCATGCCCTTGAGTCTTTCTATTGCCCTCTGATTTCCTTCACTCCCCACTTGGTTGGGAACCTCAGAACTTGGTGGTAAGTTAACGGTATGGCTACCATTTCATGAATCCAGAGCCAGCCCAGTATGACATCGTAGGCAGAGGGAGAGTCTATCACCAGGAACCTTGTGCACAAGTTGACACCTTCATTGTAGACAAGTAGCGCGATCTCCCCTACTATGTTGTTTTGTTCTCCACTGAAGCCAATGAGGACGGTAGTCTTTTTTACAATTTTGGACTCGTCTATCTCCATGTCTCTGAGAGCACTCATAAACAAATTATTGGCTAAACTGCCATTATCAATAAGAATGTACAATAACAAGAGCATCATGTTGTGGGTTGAGGATTCTAGTTGACTCTGATGTAGAGAAGCTGATGGTTTGGGCTAGTGAGTTGGTTGTAGTATTATCTATCCTACTAGACTCCCCGTTGGTCCAGTTGGTCTACCTGGTATGTCTTTTGGCTGCTGAATGGGTGACTTCGTTTAAGGCCCAAGGTAGTCAAGCGGACTAACCAAGCCCAAATTACAAAATAAGCTCATATTCATATAAAGGGCCCAAACAAACAACTTAACCTGCACTCAGGTCTAAATCCACTTAGTCTGCTAGACAAGTCAAAGAAAAAAATCAAGAGGATCCAGTAAACAAGGACATTATCCATCAGGCGAGATTCAAGGGACAAGGCCCTTGAACAAGTGAGAGGGAATGACACCTGAGAGAACTCTATAAATAAAACTGGAATGATTCCTCAGGGGGTGATATTGAATACTTTCCATTGATACTCTTACTCGAAAAGATGAACTAATCGTCCAACTACGACTTTTCTTTAATCCTATGTCGACGTTTCCGTCACTACTAGTCATCTCACCTCTTTCTTATTACTATCTTGTTATTTTTACATTACTTTACATTATTTACTGTTGCATTCCATGATGACTTGAGCGCTGGAGTCCCTCTGGCTGACACCTGATGTTCCCAATTGAACTCTAGTCTCATTCTTTTGTCCAGATGACTTGCGTCGGAGTTCCTTTGACCGACACCTGGTGTTCCCAATTGAACTCTAGTCTCGTTCTTTTGTCCAGATAACTTAAACGTCGGAGTCCCTTTGGCCGACACCTGGTGTTCCTAATTGAACTCTAGTCTCGTTCTTTTGTCCTTGATAGGTTGTTAATACCCAAATAATCAATTGTGGGAAAATGCATCTACAATAAGTAGTACACACCAATGTATCTAACAATGTTAATAATAATATGCTGAGATATCTCATGGCAAGGAACTACAACCCATGAACATCTCATATTCGCTTGTTGAGTTTTTGGTGAAACTTTAGTCAAGTACTAATTATTGCCCATGAAAATCAGGATTCCGGGAAACCAATATGCCAATTTTTCAACTTGAAACCATGATGAAGACTTCCATACAGTCAAACTCAAAACTAGACGGCTAATTCTAAATCCTACCAAACTGTTTTCAACAATGCACGAAAACCTATAACTATCACTTAAACAAAAGTAAACATCATTAAATGTCTAAAAAACAGCTTGTCTAAGAAATGAAAAGGGAATTTGAACAAAATGAGAAAGATGCGTAGAGATTTCTCTACAATAATATCAGTGTTCAATCAAGAAAGCATTTTAAAAAGAAAAAAAAAAGAATCAGAATATACTTTTTTTTTTAATGTAAGGCTATGCCTGAGGAATCTACAAAAGACCCAACTTTCCAAAATTCGAAAGAAATGTCCCCAAACAATGTCCACCAAGGATTAAATCTATGTCCTCGTCATGCATGATAGCCTTTGCTCTTGATCTTCATTAATGTGCGGAGTGGCAGGTACGCAGGGCATATTAATTTGGCTATGTATTCTGAACTTTCCCATTTTGTTGAAACATTAATTTACAAATACTCTATTAATTAATTAGACTATTATGCATTTTCCTTTCTCGCATTATTATTAGCATATATTTATGCATGTATATTTATATATCTAATGAATTATAAAGGTTATATCATGTGGGAAATCTCCATAAATATCTGATTATCTCAACCTAGATTACCATCTTAAACATACATTCATTTTTTATCAATTTAATAATAACTGTTAGCAAACACCCAGTATATGAGGGTCTCGAATAAGGAAATGGGTCAAATGAGTATCTTATAGAAACACTGTCAAATACAATAAACACAAAGCACACGATTAAATCAAATACAATAAACACAGAAAAAAAAAATCCTAGCATTTTCATTGGGATCAAAACTATCTTTCACAAGACAAACAAAATTTCTGAACATTCTAAGAAGCATTTTATCAAACAAAATATAACTAAAATAAAGAAAAATTAAGAAATTTAACATACCGATTCTGATTCTATAGAGAGTCAAATGCCTCAAACAGGTGTTGGGCTGGAGACGATGAAGAAGTTGATGGCAGAGGCGATTGCGACCATGGAGGAGTGGCAGTCGCGCCGTGGAAGAGGCGGTGGTTGCGCCAGTGGAGGAGATGGTGACCACATCGGTGTTGAAAGAGAATGTTGAGGAGAGCCTCGTAGTCTCGTTAGTTCTTCACTGACTTTTTCTGAGTTTCCTCATAATAAAAGGGGGGAAGTAAAATCTAGACTTGAGGGATTTTTTTTAAACTCCAAACACCATAAACCATTTTTCCTCAACTTTTTTTTTCCTTTTCCATGGTAAATTTCGGGTTCCAAACAGGACCTAAAAGATTTGGAAAAAAAAATTGTGGGAGAGAAAAATAAGAAAAAGATTAACGAAAATATTTCTCTAAATCTTTATTAGAAATTTTTTTAATTTGTTTTTTTTTTAAATATATTTATAATTGCTTTAAATTTTATAAAATTATAGTATACTCAAATTTTATTTTTCCTCTAAAAGGATTTCTCAATTTTTTTACTTGAATCAAACAAGGCAAATTGAAAGTAATTTTTATCTCATACACTATTGTTAAACTAAAATTTATTGTCTTTTCACTCATTATTTTATTAATGTTCTAAATTTCTCTTCATTTACTTTATCAATTTATTTTATATTATGCGTTGTAAACTTTGAATTGGAATATGATAATGCTCAAAAGTTGTTTAGTGGAAAATTATGAACTTGAAGATGTTGCAATTTAATGCATGAGAATGTTCGAAGATAGCAATTTAATGCATGAGAATGTTACTATTGTTAGCATAAATAGTAATGAGAGTTAGTACTGCATTGCCACCTGCAAAAATTGAATTCTATATAGACAGATGATAATTCCACCTTATTAACAATTGTTCCATAACTGCTTTTTGTCGAAAAAATATGGTTTTTGCGACAGGAACGATATATGACCGACAAATAAGACAAATTTGAAGAATAAAAAAAAAAACCAACTATTACAAAATTTGGACTGCCACTTATAAAAATTAAAAATTTGTGCAACACTTGCAACTTGTTTCTTTGTAACGATGAAGTTGGTTTAAAAACAATATCAATGGCTAATCTACAAACAAAGACGGATCATTTCAGAGTTAACTGAAAGGGAACTGGAACACCTTGTTTCTTGTTCACAATAGCCATGGCTAAGTAGCGAGTACCCATTCCAATTGGTGCCTCTTCATCCGGTCCCTCCCAGAAGGGAGCTTCACCTTCCCCCACCAGTCGCCAATATCCAGTCCTTAGAGACTCTGCTTGCTCATCTGTGCAGTTCGGCAACAAAGCATCCACTCGAAAATTTATTCCGAGAGAACCAAGGAACTGAGACTGTGTAATTGGGCCATAAACAGCCACACCTCCTGCCAAAGATGAGATAACAGGGTTATATGTTCATTCTTTTGTTTCAGTTGTTCCATTCAAATGTAGAATGAAGGAAACACACCTGATACTTCCTCGGCGGAATGCCTAATTGAAGCAAAATCAACATACGCACTGAGATCTGCTGAGCCTGGATTATCGAGAATGTTGACAAATTTATGTTTTCGAATGGCCTGTGACAAAATATATTGCGGCAAGCGTTAACAAGAGAGAAGAATGTAAAACCATCAAGTCATACAGGATGTTGGCACCAACATCACACAAGTGGTGGCCATGCTACTCTATAGCACAAAACATCATAAAGCTCCACATCATGCCTTGTAATCTTTTGTTTCCAAAGTATATTATTACCCCAAGAATAATTTGCAAGTTTAAATGATACAGGCGTGGAATGTCAGAGATACATATATATATATATAATATACATTTATATGCGTGCAAATTTGCTTACGCACGACACAGATATAATAGAGCTATATATAGTTGGTTACTAAGAAAATTATGCACATACAACATAAACTCTGAACTAGCGCCAGAAGAAAAAGAGGTTATATAGTTACTTGCACAGTTTGAAATAATTAACTAACTGATAATAATTCTGGCTGTTAGTAAAAACACTAATAACTAATAAAACACAATACCAACAAAAGTAAGGTACTGACCTGCAGACTATCGGAGACTATTCCATTCGTGCCATAATCAATTATAAGAGCCCCACCTCCATCAGAACTGATTCTATCGGCAATAGTTTGAGTCAGTTCCATTGCCTTGGGGCAAACCTCAATTTGATCAAGTTTTGTTACTTCTTCAGTTGAGGCCCACTTGCAGCGTTTTGCGAGATAGAGAGTTGCAGGTGTAGGCTGTGGAGATAGAACAAAACGAAACCTAGCCGATATTTAAGCGTATCAAATAACTCTGTTAATAAAAATTGATCTGCAAACAGTCTAATTCTGTCAAAACTATAAAACCTTACGTTGAATCTTCTGAAACATCAACCATTTTCTCACTCCAGCCCCGAGAAGCCCTCTGTAGAAGAACTAAAAATCAGACAAAGAACAAGATAGCAGCAAATATGACCAAGATCCTGACATGGAAAATGAAGAAACGTCACCCTTTTTTTTTTTGTAGCAATGAAGAAACATCACTTTAACTTAGAAGAAAACATATTAAT
This sequence comes from Humulus lupulus, assembly GCF_963169125.1. Taxonomy (NCBI): domain Eukaryota; kingdom Viridiplantae; phylum Streptophyta; class Magnoliopsida; order Rosales; family Cannabaceae; genus Humulus; species Humulus lupulus. Next base: position 73,463,132 of record NC_084794.1, on the reverse strand, counting down.
AATAAAAACAAAAGGAAAGATACATATAATATATATATATATAAAGTTCTTTTTAAAAAAAAAAAAACAGCCCTAAAAGATCCTTCATTTCATGTTCATTATTCAAGATACATTGATTACTACACTGAAATGTATTCGATCAAAAGATGTGAAAAAGATCATACCTGAAACTGATGAACCGGTAAAGCATCATAGAATTCGTGCGCAATTATAATTGTTGGCACTGGCATATGGATTCAAGAGGACAAATTAAGGAAAAACATTATAGTTATCAAAAGAAAAAACAAAAACATTCGTATTGTACGGGCTTGAACGGACACGAGATTTTTATTTTAATAAATTGGAAATGAAAGTAAAAATGTTGTTTTTGTTTTCCATTTAAAAATATTAAAAATGCTATCGACAAACTTTATTTTACTATATATTTTTTGGTTTAGATTTATATGTATTTAAAAGGTGCTGGCTGGTCGTCTCAGAGGAGTTCTTTCTGATACAATAGCTGAGACTCAAGGAGCTTTTGTAGAGGGTAGACAGATTTTGGATATAGTGTTGGTGGCTAACGAAGCAGTGGAGGAGTATCGTAGTAAAGGCAAGAAAGGGTGGGTTTTCAAAATTGATTTTGCTAAAGCTTATGACTGTGTTGATTGGGATTTCCTGGGTTTCGTTCTGAAAAAGAAAGGTTTTGGTGTGGTTTGGAGGAAGTGGATGCGGGGGTGTTTGTCTTCCACTTCCTTTTCTGTGTTCTTAAATGGGAGACCGAGAGGGAAATTTAAGGGTTCTAGAGGTCTTCGCCAAGGGGATTCCCTATCACCTTTCCTGTTCACCTTGGTTGCTGATGTTTTGGGTAGGATGGTGGATAAGGCCAAGAGTGTATCGGCGTTACGAGGTTTCAAAGTAGGAAAAGATTTCGTGGAAGTCAGTCATCTTCAGTTCGCGGACGATACGATCTTTTTTGTGGAAGATAATGAGTCTTTGACAACTTTGTTGGATATTCTTAAAGCCTTCAGTGTGGTTTCTGGACTTTCTATTAATTTGAATAAATGTCAATTGTTGGGGATTAATTTGGAGGGGCATTTAGTGGAACTTCGGGCTAGGGAGATTGGGTGTGAGGTGGGTCAGTGGCCTATGAAGTATTTGGGTCTACCTTTGGGGGCTTCACCTCGCAACAAAGACTTTTGGGAGCCGGTAGTTTCTAGTTGTGCAAAGCGTTTGGATGGGTGGAAGTGTGCCTTCCTTTCTAGGGGAGGTAGATTGACACTCATTCAATCGATTCTTTCTTCTATTCCAGTGTACTATTTGTCGCTGTTCCGTATTCCTAAAGGGGTGGTTGATGTTTTGGAAAAGTTGATGCAGGACTTTCTTTGGGAAGGTGCGGATCACGCTAAGTCGGATCATTTGGTCTCTTGGAAAGAAGTCTGTAAATCTAGGGACCACGGTGGCCTTGGTATTGGCAATCTGGAGGCAAGAAATAAGGCCCTGCTCATGAAGTGGTTGTGGCGCTTTCCTTTGGAGAAGAATACTTTGTGGCTTAGAGTGGTGCTGAGTAGGTACGGGGGGGATGGAGGGTTCTGGGACACTGGTAGAGGAGGGAGGCTGTCTGCTCGGGGTCCGTGGAAGAATATTTCTTCTCTCTACGAGGAGTATCTTCAGATGGTTAGTTTCAGGGTGGGGAAAGGGGATCGTATTCGTTTCTGGGAAGATATATGGATTAGTGGGGCTCCGCTAAAGAATCAATTCCCAGATTTATTTTTGATATCTACATCCAGGAACTGTTTGGTTAAGGATGTGATGGTTTTTGGTGGAGTTTCGGGCTTGGAAACTCAGGGTTGGGATTTGCGCTTTAGAAGGAATTTGTTCGATAGGGAGATCACCAGTCTTACTCAGTTATTACTTTTGTTAGAGAGGGTGGCTTTGCCAGGCATTTTGGAGGATCGAAGGGCTTGGTTACCAGACGTTAATGAAGTGTTCTCTTGCAGGTCGGCCTTTTGGAGGCTTAGTTATGCTCAGTTGGGTTCCGTTCGGGAGTGGGCAAAACCTTTGTGGAAAAGTGTCTCTCCCTCTAAAGTCAAAGTGTTTGGTTGGTTGGTTTTCAACGACAAATTAAATGTCCACGACAATTTGCAACGAAGAAGACCCTACCATTGTTTGTCTCCTGGGTGGTGCCCTTGTTGTAAGCAAGCAAGGGAATCCACTAACCATTTATTTTTGGAGTGTCTTCTTTCTAGAGAGGTGTGGGGGAAAGTCTTCGATGAGTTTGGTATTCTTTGGTGTATGCCATCTAACTGTTCTCAACTGTTTCTATCTAGGTTAGGGGGCGGAAAAAGGGTTTCCTGTCTTTGGCAAACTACTGTGTTGGCAACTTTTTGGGCTATATGGCTAGAGAGAAATAACAGAATCTTCGAAGATATTTCCAACTCAGCAGAGAATATTTGGGAAAAGATCCAATTTTGGGTAGCTACTTGGGTGTATAGAAACAAATGTTTTGCTGGAGTCGCTTTCTCTGATCTTTCTAGGGATTGGAGAAATTTTTGGACTTAACTTTTCGGGGTGGGTTTGTTTGTGGGGTTTTATCCTTTTATTTGTTCCTATTTGTAACCACGGTTTTCCTCCGCCATAAGTGAGGGCTCTCAGGTCAACTTCAATTGACCTCTGTCTCTTTTTCAAAAAAAAAATGTAGAGACACTATTTACATCTTTTGTTTCACAAATTTGTTTGAAAAAATAAATTACTGGAAATTTGTCTTCTCTTTTTATGAAAAATTTGCCAACAAGTTTGCCAAGCCAACTTTTTTTAAAAAAAAAATAAATGCTTCAAATTAAAAAAAACAAAAGCTAATGCAAGAAACCCCTAATAAGCAGATATTTACGTGATCTGTCACAGCATAAAATGTAAAATTTCATTAAACTTCACAACTTATTTTTCACAAGAAGCATTTGTTATGCAAAACTTGGTCAATACTAAAAGCTAAGTCTTACAATTTGCATCATCAAGTAAGTAAGCTAAGCCAAAAGTAAAATATTCAAATTCAAAGAACTGTCCACACAACTCCCATCTTGCCTCTGATTCTTCAGAAATAATAAAGAGCTCTACTAGGCAGACTATTTTCCCTTGGGAAATTAAATTGACAAAGGTTTTTACTTCATCATGTTAAATGCTAAAACTCTGTATAACTTTTGGCAAGCACATAGAGGGAAAAGCGCAGAGGCAACCGTTTATTCTATTCAATCACAAAATACACATTACATATACATTACAATACACAGCATTGACAAGAAGATAACTTCTTACCTCCTGAAGGAACTTGCTCCAATGCAGCATGCCATGATACCGGTGTTTGGGCCAATGTACTAATAGTCCTTTTATCAACCTGGTCCGTAATATCTTCGTCAACACATTTCAAGTTCTGGTGTTGAAGTTTCTGCAATGTTGGACTACACTCCACCAAGTGTACATGCAATGACTCGATGAAGTTTTTAAACTTTGACACACCCTGCATTAAAAGTTTTTATTTAAAAGATATACCCTCATTTCTCTGTTGTCTAACTCAAAGTCAAAACACGAAAATTGAAATGAGAATTGCGATTCATACACGAAGAAGATCCACCATAAGAGTTCCTCTTCCTGGGCCTAGCTCAACTAGATTAACTTTTTTTGGTTGCTCCATTTGCTCCCACAAGCACATTGCCCAAACACCAACCATCTACAACAGTTCAATATAAAAAGTAGTTCATTATAGCCAACCTTCACTACTCAAGTAAACCAACAAGAATGAATCTGAAACAAGCAAATTACCTCTCCAAACATCTGGCTCACTTCAGGAGAGGTGATAAAATCACCTTCTGCTCCAAACACATCTCGATTAATATAGAATCCAGCTTTAGGATTGGTCAAAACTTCCTCCATATACTCAGCAACCGAGATTGGACCACCCCGGAACTAACAAACAATAAAAATTGACTCTAATGTAATGGGATACCAACTTATTATATTACCCCCAAAAAAAAAGCCATTACTATCGTCTTAAACTGATTAGATTAATTATAGAAACTAAAATTATAAGTTGATCAATCTCAGCTGTTTAATGTGAAAAGATACCAACATTTACTAACATAGATTCGCATTTTGCACATACTTAATCCAGACGATGAATGAAAACATAAAATATGTATAAAATCAAAGAAAAAGTTGGAAATGAGAACCTTGATGATGCCTTTAAGATGCTTGACGAGCTCGGAATCAGAGGTAGTAGGTTCATGAGAATGCTCTGCCAGTCCCAAAAAAAAATTAAGTTCCTTATTCATTACAAGAAACAAAAGAAAGAGCAACGAAAATCCTAATATAAAAATAAGGGGTTTTACCAGGTGGAGTGTATAGACCAGAGCGATCGATGGAGAGGGTGGCACTGGGTTGAGAAGTGGTTTGGTTTGCGTCCTCTAATTGTTCGACGAAAGAACTGTTGGGAATTTGGGAAGAAGAAGAGAAAAAACATTTGGGATCCAAAGAAGGTGAAGATAGATGAGGAGCCAAGTAGTAGGACTTGGCAATATGGCGCCGGATGGAAGCTTGTTGCAGCACTCGCCTCAGCATCATTTTTTTTTTGGGGGGGGGGGAGGGAGTGGGGGACGGTGTGGCCTGCCTTGGCTTCCACTCTCAAACTACGAATAGTCCAAGAGTTTACATCACTCCACTGCTTAAAATAGTTATTTATTTATGTTTTCCGTGGCTAAATGTCATGGGGATGTAGCTCAGATGGTAGAGCGCTCGCTTAGCATGCGAGAGGTACGGGGATCGATACCCCGCATCTCCATTTATTTTTATTTTTCCATCAGTCTGTCATCTCCTCCCGGGTTGTTTAAACAGTGCGCGTGCTATGTCAATGATTTTAGATACGTTTATCAATTAATCACCAAATGTAAATTTTGCAAATGTTTTCTTTGGAATAAATGTCTTATTTGCCTCCTTATTAATTTAGAGAATGTATTTTGATAAATTAATTTTTAGATATTGTACTTTATAAAATAATTTAAATAGATTGTCAAACTCAATTTTAATTATAATAATAAAAAAATTGAATATAATAGCATATTTATTAAGTAAAATAATTATGTATTTATTTTAAATTGTTGGTTTTGTAAATTATTTGTGATTTTAGTTCAAAAATATTTTAATTAAAATTGGGTTTAAAAATCTATTTGAACAATTTTATAAATTACAGAGTCCAAAAGATATAATCTCTATATAGAATAAAATTAATTAATATAAAGTGACATATTATGGGAATTCTTTAGATTTGAACAAAAAAAACAACAACAACTTTGCTGGTAATTATTTTTTAAAAAAAACTTTGCTAACAATTATTTATTTGGTTAGAGGAGTTCTCTAAAAGCCTTTTTTTACTTATACTAAGCAAGATCGTGCTTTTTCCAATTGTTTTTCATTGAAAGGTAGAATGATTCAAGAATATGCAATAGTTATACAAGAAGTCATTCATTCTAAGAAGAAGAAGAAAAGCACCATAGATGGTTTCATGTTAATCAAATTAGACATGGAGAAAGTTTATGACATACTTGATTAGAATTTTTTAAAATAAGTTTCCCTCACTTAGAGTTTCCCCAATAAGTTTGTTAAATAAATTATGGCCCCATTTAGCTTAACTAATTTTAAGCTTTTTTTAGCTTTTAGGATTAAAAAAATACTATTGATTATATTTGGTTAAAAAATAAAAAGTGTTTTTTTTTTTTTTAATTTATAAGGTATTTTTGAAGAAGCTAGGATTCCTAACTTTTTCAAAAGACCTATTTGAGAAACTATTTTATAAATTAGAATAATATCCAAACACTTTAAAAATAACTTTTCATTAAAAAAAATATTTATACAATAGTTATCCAAACAGAAAAAAATAAGACAAAGTTTTTACTTATCTTATATTTTTAGCCATAAGTAAAGGCTCACATCTTTAAAATTTTCTTTCTCGCTGAATGGAGCCCCCTTTCTCAAGATCAAACCTAAGCTTGAGACATAGGTATCCCCTTTCTCCAGTGTTATTCATCATTGTCGCAAATGTCCTCTGCAGACTACTAGCTCAGCATGAATACTATAAGAAAATATGAGGTATCCAAGTGCCAAGGTAGACCTTTATGCTTAGTCACCTGCTATTTGCTGACCACATCATTTTATTTGGCAAGGCTACTCATAGGAAGCTCGTGGATTCTTAGATTGCTTGAACAAATAATGTGAATGTTCGGGGGAGAAAATTAGCAAGTCAAAATCTGCAATGTATTTCTCAAAAGGAGTGAGTGCCTCGAAGGGTATGGAGATTGTCAATATTCTTCACTTGCCCCGCTTGAAGAAAGATACATTACATCTTGGCATATCGCTTATGAATTCCAAAGCTAGAACGAGGGATTTAAACTTCATTCTAAACAGAATAAAGTGGAAGGTTCCAATATTGAAAAGCCAAACTCCTATCAAGTTGGGCATAATATACTGGTACAAGTGGTGGGTTCATCGTTTGTCTTTTATGTAGCAACCTCAGGATCACAACCAACATCCACCTCTGAGGGAGTGGACAAATTCTAAGGATTTTTTTTTGTAAAGGGACACTAAGGAGAACAGGCACCTTCATACTTATCATTGCAAAAAATGTGTCGACAAAGCTGTTGACCCTCGATTTGGCCAACGACACGAAGTTAGAATTACGACAAGAAATGAGATGAAAGTCAAGAGTGTAATCAAATGGTAAAGAAATGACACAGACAATTTGTAACGTCCTGCATTTTCGAGTACGTTTAAACGACTCGGGTCGGGATTTCTCCCCCGGGTTAAGAATATTATTTTAAATAATATTATATTTTGTTTGGAAGTATTCCATGAGTTATTGCTAGCCAAAATATGAATTTTGTGATTTTAAAAGTCAAGATAAGACTTTCGGTCCTGGACCGACACAAAAACCCTGATCGGGTAAAAATCTCGGAAAATAAAATGAAAAATCATGGAAATTATATTTTGGGCATAAAATACATTCATAAAAGTTAAAGTTTGGTCAAAAAAAATAATAAACCTAAAATAAAATGGAAATTTTAAGGCATTTTGTGCTAAATGCCTAATTTTGCCGAAATGGGGAATTTTATTCCATGAATGGACCTTAGGTTAAATTTTATTATGTGATTAATTAAATTAAATGCGAGAGACATTTAATTTAATTAATTAATGTTAAGTTTGGTGGTTAAAACTTAATAAGAGTGAAAAATGTGTCAAAAGCCAATTTGGACTTTTCTTCTTATGAAACATTTATTAACCTTTATAAAAAAAAAAATTATCTAAAACATAGATAAAATGAAAAGGGTGGCCGGCCATGTGGTATTTTAGAGTTGTGTGAACCCAATTTTATAAAGATAAAATCTCATTTAATTAAGAAGTCAAGTGGGCAAGTAGGTAGAAAAGCACTCAAGTATTTTTGTGATATTTTGAAGAGTTTTGTGAGCAATTCTAACCTTAAGAACCGACCACTCTCCCTCTCTCATTCACTATCATCTTTTTTGAAAACTCTCTCAAAGTTTTCTCTCAATATTCAACCTCAAGAACACCAAGGAAACTTGGAGGCTAAGTCTTGGTCTAGGAAGTATTTTCCCTAAGGTAAAGTTTCACTAATCTAGGCTTTTGTAAAGTTTTAAGCATAGAGTTTCAAATAGCTAATTAACTATGTTGTTGGGGGAAATTGGTTAGGGTTTTTGAAAGGTTTTAAAGGAGTCAAAGCTAATAGGAAGGTCCAAACCTTAAGCAAAAACACCCTAAAGGTAAAAAGTTTACTTTTGATGATTTTGTTGTAGGGTTTTTAGTTTTAAGCATTATTTTGTATATTTAATGCTTAAAGTTTCTTGTTAGTGATGTAATAAGGTTATGGTAGTTGTTTAATAATTTTTATGATGCATGTGTACTGATTTTTGAAAATGGGAACCAAAACCCCCAAGGGTTTTGTAGGATACCCTAAAACAAAACATGTTTTGAGCTGTGACTTCCAAGGGGTCAAGCAGCCACTGTATATTGTTTTTGTAAAATTAAATTGTATTGTGATGTTGTTGAGATTGAGTACATAAAATTGAGCTTTTGAAACACTAAAAAAATGTTTAGAAATGAGTAAGTTATGCTATTTCAAAGTTTAGGTAAAAAAAACTGTTTTTTCGTATTCTTATTTTCGGAACCAAGTTTGGACAGCCACTGTATAGGGAAAATGAACCCATTTTTTTCTAAAATTTTGTGGACATATTGCTGATATAACCTATTATTCCACTGTAAAATTTGGTAAGAAAATATTGAACGGTTTGAAAGTTATTAACTGTCAAAGTTTGGAAAAAATAAGGACTTGAAAATAAGGTCATTTTTACCTCATTGTTGGAAAATGATTTCACCAATAAAAAATGCTCATTTTGACCTAAGATTTTACAAAGACCTAAATGGCATAACAAAAATGGAATTGGGAAATTTTGGTAACAATTGGGTAAGTAAATTTCAAGTTATGAACTAACGAAATATGTAGTTAAAAATGTGAAAAATAGGCTTTTCACACTTAGTGTAAAAATGAGATTTTGGAACATATGGTAAAAAGTAAATTTTTGCTTATTTCAAGATATAAATTGGTAAGTCTTGAAATCATATTTTCACTAAAATTACCCCTTTGAGTTTAAATGAATTATTTTTATTAAAGAGTTTTTATTCTTTCTAAAAATAAGAGATTTAATTTATTAATAGTTAATAAATTAAAAGAGGGTTTAAAACCCTATATTTTGATAAAATAATTAAATGAATTATTTCTCTAGTAAGTAAAATTGATTAATTGATTTTGAAAAATTGATTAGTCAAGATGGGAAATTTTTAACGGTTTTCCTAATTAAGACAAAATAGGCAATTTTCTTAAAACAGTTTTTAGATATTAAAACCTTAAGAAAAATAAAAGAAAAATTTAAGAGTTTATTTTCTTTAAAAATAATTAAGGAATTTATTTGTATTTTCTGGATATAATACCGGCTAAAATCTTACATATTTTAACCAACTAGTCGAAAGTGCGGGTTAATAGCGATACCTTGAAAGAATAAGATTTTTAGCGGATTGTGGGGAAATACCATTGTGATACCCGAGCCTAGGTATCGAGACCTTAGGATAGGTCTCCCCGAGACTTAGGGTTTAGTCTCGAATATTTGTATGACTTTCCTTAATAGGTTTAAAACCAAATAAGGATTATAAATCCTTACAAATGACTTTCCTTAATAGGTTTAAAACCAAATAAGGATTATAAATCCTTACAAATGACTTTTATTAAAATGACCAACCTGCCCAAAATAATAATAATAAATTATGAGTACCATAATTAATCCGAGTATACTGTTTGGATAACTACAGTATTGGCTAAGCGTAACTGGACTGAACGTTGGAGGGTGAAAACCTGCTGAGCGCTAAGGACTCCAAGTAAGTCAACTTATATTGTATGGCTGCAACATGAAATGATTATTGTCTTGTATGTTAGTATAGGGATACATGCACATATATAGACTGTCATAGAAAGTTGCTTAGAGACGTTAGTCTAGTGAGTGATGATTTAGAAAATATGAACGGTAGATGTCCGTCATATCCTAGACGGTTGATCCCCGTCACACTGCTTGATTTTATTTATGTCCGGTTCATTACCGCGACGAGTGGCCATGAGATGAGGATAAGCTGGTTAAACCTAGGGGCGCCAAAATAAATGGGACCTAGGGGCCCTCATGTTTACTTAATCATGGGACGGTTAAAATCCGAGCAAGTGCGCTGATAAGTTATTCCCGGATAGCAGCCGTGAATATTGGCCATTCAGTGAGAGTGCCTAGAGATACTAGGGGTTCCAAGATTGAGTGAGGCTAAACACCCTAGGGGCAACTGCTCACCAGCACCACTGATTAACATAGAAGTCTCCGTAAACCCGTGTAAATTGGATTACACTCTTGGATAAGTAGCGATGCCCTAGGTAACACGATAGTTACCCTTGATGAGAATATTTATTGGCTAGATCTTAGTGTGGAGACTCGGTTCTCTTTTACAGATTAGCAATTATGTTGGAGGGCGCGTTACGCCTGAATTGTTGGAAATTGTCGAGCGTTGGTCTCGAATTATATTGTGATATAATATATCTGCTTGCTTTGGAATTTTCTGAGTGCAGGGATATAATTGTTGATAAGATATAGTTGTGATATAATATATCTGCTTGCTCTGAGATTTTCTGAGTGCAGGGATATAATTGTTGATAAGATATAGTTGTGATATAATATATCTGCTTGTTCTGGGATTTTTCTGAGTGCAGGATTTTTATATAGTTATGAATTAATTTATCCTTGGTTATCAGGCATGACCATAAGTTTGCCAGGACGCTTTAGTGTTCTTGAAATTGATTGTGTAGGGTCCGAAACCCTAATTCTCTACATGCTTTGTTTGAAAGTTGATCTTACTAAGCGTTTTCGCTTACCTAGTTGTTTCATGTTGTAGGTAAGAGCAAGGGCAAGGCAGAGCAGTGAGCGCTGGAGTCTTCCTTGCAAATGTACATGTGGACCGACCTTTTGGGAAGCCGTTTTATTTTTGGAAATGTTGTGTAATTTTCCTAAACTAGGCTCACTCTACTCTTTATAAAAACATGTTTGTAACTAAATGTTAAGTATGGTCATACGACTTTTTAAAAAAGTTTTTTTTTTCTATGGGTTTTTGAGACATTTTGTTAAATGAAAACATTTATATTTCCGCATTATCGAGTCTTGAAAATCTGGGTCGTTACACAATTTATAGTGGTTCGGCCCCAATGAATGGTAATGACCTACGTCCACTTAGTGCTATTATTGATGTTGAATCACAATACCGTGATCAAAGAACTAGGGTTCTTGAGTTTCACAGGCCTTAGGAGAATTACCACTGTTTGGAGGATAATCACACTTTATGCTGTTTGGAGGATAATCACACTTTATGCTTTTACTCTCGATATTCAGACAAAAGATTCCAAAAAAAAAGCCCCCCTTCCTTGAGCCCTCTCATTCCTATTTATAGGCTCAAGAGGGTTACATGGGCCAATGGGCCTTAACTAACTTTAATATCAACGTATTAAGGTCATAAAGAGGAAATAATCAATGTACTTATTACAAGATTACAATCTTTAAAGAAAGGAAATAAATTGGAGTGTGCGACCAGTCTGGTCGTATCTAATCGTGAGGTTTGATGAAGCAACCGGGGGCTAGTCGATAAGCGAGCAGCACCTCTTCAATTTGATGCTGCCATGTGTCAACCACGTGTAAGAAATTATTGCCACGTCATCAGCAGCCATTTTGGGGTAAACATTTGCCCCCAAGTTTATTTTACTGCGACCAGCATAAAGTAAACTTAAGAAACCGACCCTTCGCGTACCCCACCAAATCTGTTAGAGCCGCCCATGCCTTCTTGAAAAAGGTAATCAATCATGTCCAATCAAGTCTTTTCGGTTTCCCAAAAATTTGTCTGACGGCTGTTGCACTTCCCCATGCTTTGAAAAAAGTAATTCCATGATTACCTCTTTTACCGAGCCATGATCAATATAAATAACCCCCCAAGATCATTTTTTTACTTTTTACTTATCTTTGCTTCCTCAAGAACTCTGAAGAACTCCACACTCAGAGCTTAAAAAATACCACACAGTTCCAGCGCTTCACGAAGTTTCTGCCCAATCACTTAGTGTTTCAGAGACCTGCTTCATCCTTAACTCAAGTAAGTTTGTCAACCTCTTCAGTCTTTTAAGATGCCATGCAAAATCATTTTTTACCTGTTTCGTATCTGAGTTCTTGAATGTTCTTGACCGAAACTGTTTTGGGGTAAATGGGCATATTGATCGATTTTTGATATAGTAGGGAAGAGATACTTTGTTAGGGTTAAGAATTAGTTCAATAGTCGAGGTTATAGATTTAGGACGTAAAATCGAAGAAAAAATTTGATTTTTAAACTAGTTGAAAAACTGGGTTTTTCCCGCCCTCTCAAAGTCGAAAAGTTTTTCCTCAAAATCTTTTCACTTCTGCTTTTTAATCCGTTTTCCAAACCGTTCTCTTGAAATACAGTGTTTTTTATCAGAATGATGCTGGTCGTATAAAAGCTTAACTTTTATACACGAGCAGCGTTATTCCAACTTTTAAACACAAGATTTTAGGCCGTAGATTCTCATCTCCCCTTTTCTGTTCATAGATTTTCATGCAAGATCCGTGGGGAGGTGAAAGGCCTATCGATGATGACTTATTGGCTCAATTGCTTTGAGGACGAGGAGCAACCATCGCTGTTGATCCCAAAGATCCCCTTTTCTCGTGGCATCCCAAACACTCCATCGACCCCACTTCAAAACATGGGTCGAGTAAATTCCAAAGCCCAGAAAAAGAAACCATCTGCTTCTCCTTCAAATCAGCCTACTCCTCAGGCTGAAATTCCTTCGACAGTGGTCGAGAAGAAAATATCCCCGACCCAGAAATCCAAACTCAAGCCCAACTCCGAAACATCATTCGACCAGATGTCGAATGGTACGTTTCCCTTCCTAGCCGAGTAACGGTTAGGATGATTTCCAATTACATCAAGAAGTACGGGCTTCCTGGGGTGACCCTAATCCAACCCAACAGAGACCAACGGGCGAATCTGCCTTGAGGTGCCTTCAGCGCCTGGTCGAGGTATCACATCGAGACTGGAGTGATCCTGCCTCTCCATCCTTTCTTCCAAGGAGTGGCCAACTATTTTGGGGTCGCTCCTTTCCAAATAACCCCAAAGGGTTATAGAATTCTCTCTGCACTCTATATCCTTTATAGTCAGAAGAAGTGGCCGGTCCCCACGCCACACGAGGTCAACTATCTGTTCGACCTAAAATCCAACCCCAATCAAGAAAACACGGGGTTCTTCCATTTCTGCCACTAAGAAAAGACCCACACTTTCCTGAGTGATACCACTTTCATATCCAATGTGGGGAAGTACCATCTAGAGTACTTTCTGACTACCGACATGGTCACCAACAACCTGGCCTTCACCCAAGGAGGTAATATCTTTGCTCCCCTGGTCGTTTATTTTCCTTTAATTCTTCCTGCATTCCCCTTAGAGATTTAGCGTATTTCAGGTCCATGGCTACGACCGACTCCCACTCCCGAAATGGAAGTCCGATCAGCACTCTTGGCCAGCATGACTGACGTAGAGAAGAGTGTCAAACAGTTGGTCACAGAAGCTAACCTGAGGCTGGTCGGGCTTCTGGTACCTCACCAGGATGTGAGGGAGTCAACAGCGGGGAGTGCCACCAGTGAGGAGATTCCCGAGAAGCACCCGGACGTGTCGCAACCTCAAAGGAGGAGGACGACTGGAGTGACAATCAGGAACCCTCCAGCACCCCGCGAGCTGCTACTCCCCCTGTCCCACTGGGAAAGGGAAAAAGAAAGCCACCGAACCTTCTGCTCCCACCGACGAGTCCTCAGATGAGAACGATACTGTTTTCTCATTCTTAGATAGCTTGCCAATTCCCTGTCATTTATTTGACGGGGACGGCAACTTAAAGTATACTCCAAACTTAGGTTCAGATTTCCTCCAGGCAGTAAGTAAGGGTAGCAGTAGTTTAGTAAGTAATGTAGCGACCAGTAGTTGTAGCACGGGTACTTTGCTTATAATTTCCTTGCTTTCTTTTTTAGCCCCATCTATATATATTGTCTCACTGTTCGTATTGTTTCCTTTTATGCATATATGTCATCTGAAGACATGTTCGAGCATTACAAGGCCGCTGCTACTTCCTCAAGCAGGAAGAAAGACAGCAAGAGGGCTCACAGAGAAAGCAACAAAACTGCTTCAAAGAAGGCCCGGACTGTGGGTCCTTCAGCAACTGCTCCTTCGAAGGAAACCATGCCACCTCCTTCTCCACTCGACCAGCCATCCTCAACACCGACGGTCGACTAGCACTCTACTCCTCCAGCGCCTTCCGCTCAACCACATCGTACTCAGCCCGAAGGCACCCTGGCCAGCACCATGGTCAGTTCGGCTAAGGACAGAATATATAAACTCTCCAAGCACAAGCGCGGCCAAGAGGCCATCAACGGTACCAGCTCCATGGAAACCGATCAAATAATAAACCAAGGACTGAATGAGATAGTCAGTGTAAGTTGCTTTCCGTTGCTGAGTCATTCTACTCTTAATTTCTGCCATTATCTTATTCCTTTTGTCTGGTCGCAGGGATTGCTGACCATGACTGTTGGCTGGCGCCGAGCGAGTGCAATGGTCTCCCAGACCAAAGACTTTGACACCAGGCTCGTTGAGGCAATGAAGTCGCTCGAGGGGAAGAATTCTGACCTGCTCGAGAAAAATAAAGAACTGACCAAGCATAACGGTGAACTGCTTGAGAAAAATGCAGAACTGACCAAGCAGAACAATGAACTGCTCGAGCAGAAATCCACAGTGACCGAGGAGCTGTTGGAAAGTCGAACCACCTTAAACAAATCCAATGAAGATAAAGAAAAATTCAGGGAGAGTGCCAAACTCAACTACCAAGAATCCAAACAGCTTGAGCTCAATCTGATTGCGAGTAGAAAGGAGACGGAGGAGCTGGAAGGGTGCGTTAAGGAGATCAAAGAGACTGATGCCAAAAACTTAGAGAAGTTCAGGGATGCCACCCACCTTTGTATTTACGAGTTTTGGAAGCACAATCAAAAGGCTGACTTCAGCTATCTATCCGAGCGCTTGAGGCGAACTCTAATGACTCGATGCGCCATTCGCCTGAAGGAAGAAGAAAGAGCCAAAATTCCTACTCCCCTAGAGATTTCCTTGGCAACGGGGATTGACGGTGTGGATAACGAAGCTGACGTTGCTGTCGACCAAAACGCTCCTCAAGATCCTCCAGCTTCGTAGTCTTTTATTTCTTTTTATCTTTAGAACACGCGACCTACAGGTCGTGATGTAAAGACAATTGCTTTTTTTAATTTTTAATTTTTATTGCTGCACAGGTAGCTTTTACTTTTTACGAATAATTACATTCGAGCAGTTACTGCTCGCAGTGTAAAGGGATTCCTTTTGATATTATAATATTTGCATTTTATTATAACATCTGTTCGCATGACCGAACATAGCATAGTACTTTGGTTTGATTTTACAAAATACAAAATTTTGAAAAATACTCTAAGTACCGTAGCGTGCTTTCACTTATTTTGCTCATGTGTTTACATACCTTTCGATATGCTTTGCTTTAATAGATGCCTTATATGCCCCCAAGTGATTGAGGAGCTTTAGGTCCTTGGTCACTTGCCTTGGCCAAAACCTGTTCGAACATTACTGCTCGGAGCAAAGAATTTAATACAGCAAAACAACACACGTAATGAGCAAATACTTGTAATAAATACAATAATTGGCAAGAATGACTGGCTGCGCACAGTCCCTTATATTTCTCGTAATAAATGGACAAAACGTGTTTGTACGAGTGATCAACAAGATCTTACACTTATAAGCGATCAGTCACGTAAAATGACCAACCCTTTTTCATAACTTGCAAAAAGTAAAATTAATACAAGCCAATTCTTTAAGAAGAATTGTTTATTGATAGTACTTGCGCAGGTGTTCTCCATTCCAATAGCGAGGAATGAGATCTCCATTTAAGCGAGAAAGTTTATAGGTGCTTGGATGGAGGACTTCTTCAATTTGGTATGGTCCTTACCAATTAGGTCTGAGTACTCCAGCAGCTTGGTCGCGAGTGTTAAGGAAAACCCTTCAAAGTACTAGATCTCCGACATTGAATTTCCTTTCATGTACTTTAGAATTGAAATACCGGGCAACTTTTTGCTGGTAAGCTGCTACTCAAAGTTGGGCTTGCTCACACTTTTCATCGATCAAATCCAGGGACTCCATTAATAGCTGGCTATTAGAGCCTTGATCGTATGTCATTCTCCGATGCGATGGGGGATCTAAGTCAACAGGCAACATAGCCTTATATCCATAAGCTAGGGAGAATGGAGTATGGCCTGTTGTTGTTTGATGGAAAGTTCTATACGACCAAAGGACTTTAGACAATTGCTCCGGCCATGCCCCCTTTGCTCCCTCAAGCCTTTTTTTTCAGAGTATCCTTTAGTGTTTTATTGACTGCTTTGACTTGTCCATTTGCTTGAAGATGGGCAACTGAGGAAAAGCTCTTGATAATTCCATGTCGTTCGCAAAAATCTGTGAACAGATCACTATCAAACTGCGTGTCGTTGTCTGAGATAATTTTTCTTGGCAATCCATAGCGACACACGATGTTTTTAACCACAAAATCCAGCACTTTCTTGGTCGTTATGATTGCGAGTGGCTCAGCTTCAGCCCATTTTGTAAAGTAATCAACGGCAACCACAGCGTACTTGACACCACCTTTTCCTATGGGCAAGGATCTGGTTGAATCTATTCCCCAGACTGCGAACGCCCACGGACTTTGCATCTGTTTTAGCTCATTAGGGGCTGCTCGTGGAATTTTGGAGAAATTCTGGCACTTGTCGCACCTCCGCATGAATTCCATCGAGTCTTCGTTCATCGATGGCTAGAAGTATCCTTGCCTTAGGATCTTTTTTATAAGCTCTGCCCCCCAGCATGGTCCCCACAAAAGCCTTCGTGGACCTCTTTCATCAACTCTTTGGCCTTCTCTTTCGAAATACATCTAAGGAGTGGCATTGTGTATCCTCTTCGGTACATGATTCCATCGACCAGGATATACCTAGCAGCCTGTCGCTGAAGGGTCCTAGCTTTGTTTCTGTCCGCTGGTAAGACGCCCTGCGTCAGGTACTCTATGTAAGGTGCCATCCATGTATCGGTCGCCTGGACCACCAAAGAGGTATCCTCTTCTTGGATGCTTGGTACAGATAGTTGCTCAACTGGCACTATGCTCATAGTATCAGCATCCTTCGCACTTGCCAATTTGGCCAAGGCGTCAGCGTTTGAATTCTGGTCGCGAGGTACTTGCTGGAGGGTGTACTTGTCAAACCGCGCCACTAGATCCTTTACTTTATTTAAGTAAGCAACCATTTTTAAGCCTCGGGCTTGATATTCTCCACTGATTTGATTGACTACCAGTTGGGAGTCACTGTAGATATCAAGCAATTCTATGTGCATATCTCTGGCTAGTCGTAATCCAGCGAGCAGTGCTTCATACCCGGCTTCGTTGTTAGAAGCAGTGAAGTCAAACCTGATTGCGCAATGAAATCGATGCCCTTCAGGCGTTATCAAAATCACTCCTGCTCCTGCGTGATGTTCATTAGAAGAGCCGTCCATGTACAACTTCCATGAGGGAGGTTGGTTTTAAGGCTCGGGCTCTTCAAGCGCTTCTGGCTGCTCGCTACCTGGAAGCCCAGTGAACTCTGCGATGAAGTCAGCTAGGGCTTGCCCTTTTATCACTGCTCGTGGCAAGTAAGAGATATCGAACTACCCAAGTTCGACCGCTCATTTCAATAATATGCCTGTGGCTTCTGGCTTCTGCAGAACTTACCGTAGAGGCTGGTCGGTCAAAACCGTGATTGGGTGAGCTTGAAAGTAGGGTCGTAGCTTCCTGGAGGCTAAGATTAAGCAATAGGCTAATTTTTCAATAGGTGGATATCGTAGTTCTACTCCAATTAGCCTCTTGCTTACATAATAAACAACCTTCTGCACGCCTTCTTCTTCTCTTACTAAGACAACACTAGCAGCATATTATGTGATCGCCAAGTAGATGAACAAAGTTTCTTTATCCACCGACTTTGATAGGATCAGTGGTTGCGACATGTGTGTCTTCAATGCTTGAAAAGGCTGCTCACATTCCTCCGTCCATTTGAATTTCTTGCTGTCTCTGAGTAGATTAAAAAATGGGACGCATTTGTCCATAGATTATGAAATAAATTTACTAAGAGCAACAATTCTTCCGGTCAAGATTTGAACATCCTTGATCTTTGCTGGCGATTTCATATCGACTAGGCCTTTGATTTTCTCGGGATTTGCCTCAATTCCTCGCGAATTTACTATAAATCCCAAGAATTTCCCTGATCCAACTCCGAAGGTGCACTTGAGGGGATTCAGCTTTATCTGATACTTGTTCAAGACGTTGAAGCATTCTTGCAAGTTCCTTACATGCCCTTCTGCCTTCTTGGACTTAACCAACATGTCATCGACATACACTTCCATGTTTGTGCCGATCAGCTCCTTAAACATGTGGTTGACCAGTCGCTAGTAAGTTGCACCAACGTTTTTCAAACCGAAGGGGATTACTTTGTAACAGTAAAGCCCTGTGTCAGTCCGAAAGCTAGTGAGATCCTCATCAGGAGGATGCATATTGATCTGATTATATCCAGAGTATGCATCCATGAATGAGAGAATCCTGTGCTCTGCAGTGGCATGGACCAGTTGGTTGATCCTAGGGAGTGGGAAACAATCTTTTGGGCAGGCTTTATTAAGGTCTGTGAAATCCACGCATGTTTGCCATTTGCCATTCGGCTTAGGAACTAGCACGGGATTAGAGACCCATGATGGATAAAACGCCACCCTAATGAATCCATTCTCCTTTAGCTTTTTGACTTCTTCTTTTAGAGCCTTTGATCTATCTTTATCGAGCAGCCTTATTTTCTGTTGTACAGGTGGAAAACTTTTGTTTACGTTCAGGACATGGCTAATGACTGCAAGGTCTATTCCCACCATGTCTTTGTGCGACCAGGTAGAGACTTCCTGATTTCCCTTCAAAAATTCCACCAATGCTTGTTTCCTTGTTGTCTCTAAGTTTTTACCGACTTTCACAACCCTGGTCGGATTTTCTTCATCGACTTGGACCTCTTCAAGGTCCTCGATGGGTCCTATCTCGTCAAAATCCCCAAAGTAAGGATCTAAATCTCTGTCCTCACTTTGGGCAACGCCCTATTTGGTGACATTATCACCTGATTGGGCGTGTACATCAGTCGCCATTTGCAACTCTTTTCCGGCAACTTCCCTCGATACACCTTTCTTCGCCTTAGTTATCGAGGCGTTGTAACACTCCCTCGTTTCCCGTTGATTTCCTAACATGCATCCTATCCCTGTGTCGGTTGGGAATTTCATGGCCAGGTGTCATATTGAGGTAACGACTCATAGGTCGACCAAAATTGGCCTCCCAATTACAGCATTATATGTCGAAGGACAATCAACTACTATGAAAGTAGTGAGTAATGTCCTGTTAGCAAGTGCAGTACCTGCTATAACTAGGAGCCTGATCGACCCAGTTGGGGCAAGCCCTTTGCCAGAAAAACCATAAATGGTTTGGTTGCATGGCTCCAAATCCTTGACGGATAGTTTCATTCTTTCCAGTGAAGACTTGTATAGGATGTTGACTAAGCTTCCTGTGTCAACCAACACCCTCTTAACCATCATGTTGGAATTTTGAATGTCCACGACCAGCGGATCGAAGTGTGGGAATCATACGTGCTGGGCATCATCCTCAGAGAAGATTATTAATTCGTCCTCTGTTCGAGCCTTCTTTGGTGCTCGATCCTCCACACTCATCATCTCGATGTCTTGGTCGTGTCGTAGGGTTCAAGCGTATCGTTCCCTTGCCTTCCCACTGTCCCCTGCAAAGTGTGGGCCACCATAGATGGTGAGTAACGTGCCTGCCACAGGAGCTAGCTGTAAAGGTGGCGAGCGTTGGCGTGCAGGCACCTGCTCATTGCCACCTTGAACCTCTCGTTGAGACCCTCCTGCGGCTCGCACATATCTCCTTAGATGTCCCTTCCTGATAAGGAACTCATTCTCTTCCTTCAACTGGTTGCACTCATTGGTATCGTGTCTATAGTCATTGTGAAAACGATAGAATTTTGTGGTATCTCTCTTGGAGATATCCTTCCTTATAGGTTCGGGTCGCTTATAAGGAACACTAGAGCTGGTCGCCTGGTAGACCTTTGCTTGACTTTTGACAAAGGTTGTGTAGTTGGTGAATCTCGGCTCGTATCTATTGCCTTTGGGCGTTTATTCTTAGAGGCTGACGGCTCATTGCTCACCCTTTTTCCACCATTTTTGCCATTTCTGTTCTCGTTGCCCTTACCGTTGCCATTGGGTTTCTCCGACCCATTGGCGGCCTTGGCGGGCTCTTCCTTTGGCCCATTGTCCTTCGTGGGTGATTTCCCCTCATTGGCAATCGCATCCTCGAGCTTGATATATCGATCAGCTCGATCCAAAAACTCCTGGGTACTTTTTACCCCATTATTTCTTAGGCTACTCCAGAGGGGTGAATGGTGTCTAACCCCAGCAGTTAGGGCCATCATTTTCCCTCGTCCCCCACTGTCTTGGCTCCAGCTGCTGCTTGCATGAAGCGCTAGACATACTCTTTTAAGGGCTCTCCCTCCTTTTGGCGTATCTCGACCAGCTAGTTGGCCTTAGTGGGGTGTACGCGACCCGCATAAAATTTTCCATAAAATTCCTTCACGAACATTTACCAGGATACTATGCTAGCAGGAGGGAACTTAAAGAACCACTCATGGGCGGTGTCAGACAGTGTTGTGGGGAAGATCCTGCAGCGGGCATCGTTTGACACTTTCTATATGTCCATTTGTATCTCAAATTTGTTGACATGAGATAGTGGGTCTCCATACCCATCAAAGTTTGGCAGTATTGGCATTTTGAATTTACTGGGGGTTTTTGCCACAACAATCCTTTGCACAAACGGAGTGCCTCTCCTCTGATCGTACTCTATGTGGGATGTTCGACCCCTGACCAGCTGTTGTACTGCCTGGTTCCGAGCATCAATCTGAGCCTGAACCGCTTCTGGGATTGCTGGGGTGACCGATGTCGAAGGAGCTGATAACTCTACAAAATAGAGTTATATTACCACTTTTTATGTGTTAATTGTTGCTTAGTTCTTGAGTTCTTAATTGATTTATTAAGTTTTTAAGTAATTTTACATTTATTAGTCTTATTGTAATTTTTTAGATTTTTATATATTTTATTATAAAATGTTGTAGTTTAAATTATGTGTAATTAATATAGTTTAGTTAGAAGTAAAATAAAAGTGCAATTTTGTTGATCTTTATTGATAAATTAAATTAAGTTTTAATTAAGTATTTTCAAATAATTAATATGATTTATTTATAAGTGAAAATATTTTATTGTTATTTAATTTAATTTTTTTTATGGTGTAGGAATTATGTTGTATCTTTGTTGTGTTTGAAGAATAAAGAAAAGAAAGAAAAGGTGGCAAATTTCAAAGAAATTGGCGTTTTTGATAATTAAAAGCCCAATTGAGCCCAACACGTCTGCCAAGCACCTGGTCCCAGCTCTACTCTCCCAGCCGAAGGCCCACGGTTCCTCTCCCAACTCCCTGATGTTTCAACTCTCCACCACGCCGAAACCACCTCTACACTCCACCGAAGCCCAAGTCCTTTCCTCAGCATATATCATCACGCCTGCTCCAAGTGCTAAAGCCGCCAGCTGTCCTCCTCAGCTATGCACTTCACTCAGCAACAAGCCAGCTCTCCACCGAGCCCAGCCTTCACGACCACACACCTGGCCCAGCATCAATCCACGCCTGGCCCAAATTGCCCCATGTGCCACAAGCTACCAACACAGCCACAAAAAGACCCAAAAATTATGTTTTTATTCCCAATGTTTTTTTCTTTTCACTCAAATATCAATTCACTCTTCCCTATTTTTCTTACCTAAATAAACATTCCTAATTCATTTTTTTACCCTAGCTTTTCACTAATCTTTTACCCAACCAAACATTTCATCTTTCCAATACTCTTACACTTACTCTATTTATCCTACCACTTCCCAACACAATTAAATTAATCAATTTATTTATTTTAATTTGATTAATTTAATCTCCATATTTTGCCTATAAATAGAGTCTTGTAAGACCATTTGGGGAGCTCTTCTTCATCTTTTGAACCTCTTCCACGCTTCATATTTTTCTCTCTTCTTTTCACTATTTTCTCTACCATTTTCATCTTTTGAAGAGCATGTCAAGTATGTTATTTTGTAATTTTTATTTCAATCTAGTTATGAGCTTCTAATCTTTTTCAAAGATTATTAAGACGATGATGAAGCAAAATGTAACTAGATAGTATTTTTTGTTGTATGTTGATTTCCCATTTGTACAACATTGTTTATGGATTTTTCTATCAAAAATATGCATTTTTCATCTAGTGTTGATTGTTAAAGCATATTACACTTAGTTCTTCATTATGCAAAAATATGATATTATTTGATTAAATGTTTTTCATTAAATTGTTCACATCTAATTCTTAGAGCATAAGTATCATATTTTGCCTAAACATAATCTCTTTGATTTTTTGTAGTTTCATTAGGTTGTAACACAACTAATGCTTAGAAATTATATCTTATATAAGTGAAGAAAAATCCTACATTTTTTAAAGTAACTTGTGCTTGAATAGAAAATGTATTTTGAAAAAAAATATAGTGTGATTTATTTCAACTATATCTAAACTTGGGAATCAATATACTTATAAATACTATTGAACTTGCATTTTGTGGATTCTAATATCTTAATAATCTTATTTTACTTATCTCATTTGAAAACCATTTTTCTATTTAATCTTAAATCTTTTTATTACTTGTCTTTTATTTTTCTAAAACAAAATCTCATCAAATATTTGGAACTAGGTTAGAATATTCTTGCTTTGTTTGAAATAGTTTCTTTTGATGTTAGTCAACTCCCATGGGTTCGACCTCGTACTTACATGAACATTATATTCCGAAACGATCCGTGTACTTGCGAGTTTAAATTTTAAAACACACCCTTTTTTGGGATCAACAGGAGCGTACTCATCGTGCCTCTCACAACGGTTGTTGAGTACATCCCTCAAATCATCATCCCTGCGCCTCTGCTCGCTAACTCCTAGCCGGTCAAAGACGTTATGTTGCCTGGGTTGCCCCCCAGCGTTATGGCTTGCTGGCCTATTTTCTTTAGGTGAGGGGCTTCTGTCTCCACCTCTTTCCTCATTCCTCCGACCAGTATTCCCTCTGCTAGAATCGGCTTCATTATAATCATGTCCATCTCTAAACTATGGCCGACTACGGCGTGACTGACTGTTCACGCTATTTCCTCCTCGGGCTGGTATTTCCCGAGCGTCACGGGGAGGCCTACGCTGGTCGTTGGGTCCCCGTGCATTATTATGCCGTGGGGGGCCCCTGACCGCAGATCCTGGCTCGTTCCTTCTGTTGGCAGAAGGATGTTGCCCCCTGCTCGGTGGATTCGGCTCTTCGTCCCCTGGGCGTCTAGGGCTACAGGGCGGCTGTCCGGCCCTACTCTACCTCTGGCGCTGGGGATTGCCACGACTAGCTTGAGATGGAGGCTGCTGCTCAGGATCCTGAATTGGGGCATCATCCTGAGCCACAGGTGGTTGCTCTCGCCTTTGGGGGCTTGCTGGCTGGAGCGGAGGACTTGGATTGGGAGCCTGCTGTGGTGGCGCACTCGGTGGCTGACCCAGTTGAGAGGTTGGCACAGCCTGTCCACGAGCCAACTGAATGGCTGCCTCAAGGGTGGACATGGCATCCCTCTGCTGACGGTCCATGTCCGCCTGCCGCTCATTTAGCTCCTAGCGTTGACGCTCAATCTCTTTCTGCTGCAGAGCCATTGTCTCCGCTGCGTTCTCCTGATTGGCCCTCAGATTGGCCAACTCATCCTGCAACACCCCTAGTGTTGCCCTCAGTGTTTCCGTATCCAACTCCTCTTCTTCAAATTCTAAATATGGTTCATTCTTTGCCACATTTAGAAGAGGAGGTTGAGATGATGCAGCGCCAGCGGCCTGTCCAGCTCTCTTAGAGGTTGTTGCCATTTGACTTTCTTACAGCTTCTTGATCAAACTCTCATGAAAGCACCAGAAATTTTGACCCTCGATTTGGCCAATGACACGGAGTCAGAATTACGACAAGAAATGAGAAGAAAGTCAAGAGTGTAATCAAATGGTAAAGAAATGACACAGACAATTTATAGTGGTTCAACCCTAATGAATGGTAATGACCTACGTCCACTTAGTGCTATTATTGATGTTGAATCCCAATACCGTGATCAAAGAACTAGGGTTCTTGAGTTTCACAGGCCTTAGGGGAATTACAACTGTTTGGAGGATAATCACACTATATGCTTTTACTCTTGGTATTCAGACAAGAGATTCCAAAAAAAAAGCCCCCCTTCCTTGAGCCCTCTCATTCTATTTATAGGCTCAAGAGGGTTACATGGGCCAATGGCCCTTAACTAACTTTAATATTAGTGTATTAAGGTAATAAAGAGGAAATAATCAATGTAGTTATTACAAGATTACAATCTTTAAAGAAAGGAAATAAATCGGAGCGTGCAACCGGTCTGGTCGTATCTAATCGTGAGGTTTGATGAAGCAATCCGGGACTGGTCTATAAGTGAGCAACACCTCTTCAATTTGATGCTGCCATGTGTCAACCACGTGTGAGAAATTCTTGCCACATCATCAGTAGCCATTTTTGGGTAAACAAAAGCTTTTAGGCGTCTTTGGATTTAGATTAGTAGGAAACATCAACAACACCTTCCTCGCCAAGAGAGCTTAGAAAATTACAAATGGGAAGAAGGCTTATGGCAAAAGATAGTTCGTGCAAAATATCTCAAACAAGGACACCTCCCTACTTACAAGCCAAAAAGCTCAAATTCTGGCATGTGGAAAGCTATTCTAAATACTAGAAAGTCATTGGCCAAAAGTTTGTGCAAGAGGATTGGAGATGGGAGATCTAATTCAGTTTGATTTGAAGATTAGGTTCCTTTGGGAATCACAAACCAACTCCTATTAGAGATGAAACTAAAGTAGTACCCATTTGTAAGGGTACTACTTTTTCTATGTCTGACTACCACAAATCCCACAATTTTCCTTCTCATGTTACCAACTTTAAATGATAATTTCTCATTCACCCCACAACTATTTTGAGCATATCAATAGTTCATTTATATGCACTCACGGAGGAGAACACAAATCTCCAAAGACATTTCACTGATTACAAGTGTGTCTTAATAAAAATTATGTCTCAAAATTCCACTTAAAATAAGGGTGAGAGTGGTATTGGTAAGCAATGAAAAAGTGAATATATTCACAAACCCACGAAGTGTTGTTAAGAGAAAATCTTAACAGCATGGTCAATTTGTTTTGTATTAACTTCAAACCAAATTATACCTATTTGCAATGTGAAATAATGCGATTAACCGTGATTAAATCATTACATTATATATAAAAATAAAATTCTAAAATTCCAATATAACAAAATTCAAGTTAAATCCAAACACAAAGTTTTGATAACTCAACAAACATTTGTTAGGATTTATGCCCTAAAAGCATGTGAAAATGTATTTTATTGATTTAAATAAAAGTATATTTTTATTATATTTTAATGTTATAATTATTGTTTGAATAATTTGTATAAATATCATAAAATTTCATATTCATTTATGAGAATATGATCTTATATTAGTACGAGAGAATTAAGATCATGTATAATGAATAAAATAGTCTACAACATATTAAAGTAAGAAATCTTTAATGAATGGTTGCTAGTATGGTTTACTAAGCATATAGGATGTAAGTAATCTGGATTTAGATTACTGAAGTGGATAGACATCTTGGTAAAGGTGATGTATATAACAGTAATTATATATGACAGGACCGATATGAATTAATTATCTTTATAAACTTACCGTTAGCCATAATGATTTAATTCATATCATAATAGATTATCATTTGTAGATCAGTCTAAATCGTGAGTAATCATGAACTCCTGTGTTATATTTATTGGATCTTTTGATTCATTTGTTAAGGTCTCTTGACATAATGAGGCTAGTGACTTTTTATTAGAGATTCAATATCATGAATGGCGATCTTACAATAATAGAATCCATGTTTTCCTAACAAATCAAATATTGGTTCCTTTAAGGGTTAATTCTGGAATTGAATACTTAATGAACTCAAATCTATAATTTGATTATAGATTAATTATTCGCTAGTGAATTAATGGTACTTAAGGATCAAGAGGTAATTAAAAGGGTAAAACGATAATCTTGATCAGCTCTAATTAATGAACTAATAAATGGAGGACATAACTACATTTATTGATTATATCAATGGACTATAAGAGAAAAATATGTAAATATAATTTTATAAATACTTAGAATGTAACTCCATATTTATAGTGGAGTAATCATGGAATTAATAAATAAGATTATTGGATTAAAGATTTTAATTAATAATCTGGTTTATTGGAGCTTCGTATTATAGGTCCATGGTTCCTTGGTCGCATATGTCCTACACTGTCGAGGGTAATGATGTCACAAGGAAGATTAATAAAGAAATAACACTAAATTGCAAATGAGTTAATTTTCCAGGACAAGGAGATAATTATGTGATAATTATAGGCAATTGATTAATTGTGAATTAATCAACTAATTAGTTTTTATTTGAAAAACTTTATATTAGTTATAAGGGATAATGGCGGCAAATGTACTCAAGTAGTTACAATTCTTATAGGTAAATACCTATGTAAAAATTTTGATGGCAAAACTACTCAAGTAGTTACAATTCTTATAGTTATATACCCATGTAAAAAATTTGATGACAAAACTACTTAAGTAGTGAATTTTCTTACACTTAACTCCCTGTCGTTAAGTCAACTGTTAAAACTAACCATATAAGACATGTGGCAGCCTCCGATTTGTCCTTTTTTTAATTTTTAAATATTTTAAAATTAATTAAAATTTATGGAAAAAATAAAATTAAAATTAATTCCTAAAAAAATAATATATTTTAAATTCATAAAAAATTAAAACATGTATTTTAAAAACTAAAAAGATAACATTATTTAATGAAAAATCTAAATAAAAATCATCAAATTTTCATTTTTAATCAACATGAAATTAGATTGTATTTAGATTTTAATCAAAATCAAAATGAATTTTTTATGAATTTATTTAGATTTTGTAATTTTAAAAATACTTGTTGTTATCCTTGTTTTCCACCTGTGACACGTGGCATGACCCAAAGGGTCTGTGGGCCCTCTTAAGAGGTCCAGGCCCATCCTGAACCTGGTGAACAAGGAAGGATGAAACCCTACATAGCCCAAGCACCATCGAGCCCAACAACGTTCGATAGGTGC
This sequence comes from Humulus lupulus, assembly GCF_963169125.1. Lineage (NCBI taxonomy): Eukaryota > Viridiplantae > Streptophyta > Magnoliopsida > Rosales > Cannabaceae > Humulus > Humulus lupulus. The sequence goes on along the minus strand of NC_084794.1, from coordinate 73,436,021 downwards.
GAGCATAACAAAGGAATCAGAACTAAGATGCAGGCCCGACTCATCTTCCCGGTCCCAACTTATCTATATCCTCCAGGATGCCAACTGGGGTGGCAGACAAACTAGTCGATGGAGATAGCCCTTATCAAGAATCCAGGGGAGATACTCAGTGTCGCGATGTCCATCTTGGAAAATGAACTCGAGTCCTGGTGAACGAACCATGACTCTGGTAAGTGAACAGCGACATTAGTAAACGAACCCGGACCAGACTTCCGGATAGGGCAAGCTTAGCTAGCCCCAATGCTGACCTGTCCCCATGAAATCCGACAGTTGGTCTCCTCAACTAACATAAAGAAGAGGGTATGCACGGAACGTACACTGTTCCTAGGAAACAGTACTACCATTACTCTAACAGCTCCTATCCCCAGGATCCCCTTAGAAGCCCACACAGACCAATCTGAGCTTATGTACAATGGGCAGCTGTAAGGCTTGGCCACGCCTGAGTCAGTCCAATTGGCCCAGATTAACTACATTTTATTATGTAACATTCTTTGTATTATGACTCCATTAGCAAGCAAATTGTGATTACATCCCTATTGGGCCCGGATTAATCTAGCCCAAGCCCACTGCGCTTGACTGCCTATAAATAGGGTCGGTTGAGCACTGTAGTAGGGATCAAAAATTTTCTTCTGTAAGCAATTACTCTACTAAAACTTGTAGAAAACTCCGTAGTCAAAAACTCTCTAAGGCCTAATACAACTGACTCGTGGACTAAGGCTCATTAATGCCTAAACCACGTAAAAACTCTGATTGTTCATCTCTAATTCTTTCTTTTCAGCTTTTACTTCTTAATATATTTCAAATTTTCCGAAAAACTCGGTAAACATTTTGGTGCTTTCATTGAGAGCTGAAGGAATTTTGAATCAATCTCGATCATCTACGAAAAATGGTGAACACTAGGCATATCATGTTTGATCCTGCTCACCAGCAACAGCAAGACAATGGAGAACCATTATCCAACCAATTGTTTCCTCAAGACCAACCCGAGGACACACCTTATCAGGGGCCTCTGCCCGACGATTCCCAGAACTTCGGAGATGGGGGTGACTACGATGAAGGCTATTACAAGGAAGATGAAGAGGAATATGAGGATCACGAGGCCGAAAACCCCGTTGATCCCGACGAGAAGGATATGGATCCTAAACAGGAGGATCCAGTAGTGGTATGCCCGAGACAACAAGTCCTGGATCAAGAAGCCAGGATAGTTGAACAAAAAGAAGCCACCCACCAAATGCAAGAGTCCCTCCTGACTCTTCCTGCCTTTATTGCTGCCCAAGGATTGAGGGACTTTCACGCACTTTCTCAACAAAGTGAGCTTGACTTAAGGCATAACCCCCACTATTTCTTCTCACTTTTATACCAAAGAAGGTATCGTCCTCTCAATGGTTTTTCATGTAGAAAGTGGAAGATAGAAACCTCTTCGTTTCTGTTATGACTCTCATCTCATTACTCAAAATCAACATTCATCAATATATAGACACACCAAGATGACATAGCCATCACAAGTCTTAGAGTATAAACACTTGTCCATTATTGTGTCTACACCCATCCGAAATAATAGCTTTGTCAAACTTTTCATGTCATTGTTTTAGTGCTTGTTTTAAACTATATAATGATTTAACAAGCCTACACACTTTATGTTCATTTCTCCTTAGAACAAAACCCTCTGGTTGTTCAATATAAATCTTTTCAGTGAGATCTCCATTTACGAATGTCGTTTTGACATCCACTTGATGAACATAAAGGTTATGTATTGATGATAAGGCAAATAATATTCTTATTGTGGTTTTCCTAGCAACCAGTGCATACGTGTCAAAATAATTGAATCATTCCTTTTGTTTAAACCCTTTAGCTACTCATCTAGCTTTGAAGGATTGTATGTGCCATTGGTGTGATATTTCCTCTGAAATAGTCACTTGCACCCAATTGGTTTTAAACCTTGTGGAAGGTATACAAATTCACATGTGTTGTTTTACATAATTGAATCTATTTCACCATTTATTGCCTCCTTCCAAAAAACATAGTCTCTCGAAGACATTTCTTCTTTGTAGGTTTTAGGATCACCCTCAACTTGAAGAATCATAGGAAATTTCCATGGGACTTCTTCAAGTCTACCGTAGAGTATCTCTACACGAGAACATTTCTCAGTTGATCCCAACTCTTAAAGCCTTTGGCTTCTTCGAGGCAATATTTGTTGCTCATCAACCTTTGGATCTTTCTCTTTACGAGATTCTCCAACACCTGTGGGTTCTTGAGAGTTACTATCACAATATTCTCAATGAAATCCACTTCTCTTGATTCAATTATCACATTAGACTCCAAGTGTAATATCCTATATGCCTTGCTATTTGAGGCATAGCCAACAAATGCACACTTTATGGTCTTGGACCTAACTTGGTCCTTTTAGGCTCCGTGCTCTTGCAATAAGCAAGGCACCCCCACACTTTAAGATAGCCTAGGTTAGGCTTCTTTCCTCTCCATAACTCATATGGAGATATATTTTTCTTTTCATAGGAATTCGATTCAATATATGACATACAGCAAGAAATGCTTCACCCCACAAATTATAACACAATTTAACATGTAAAAGCATAGAGTTAATCATCTCAAGATAAGTCTTATATTTTCTTTCAACTATTTCATTTTGTTGTGGAGTGTATGGTGCAGTGCATTCGTATAAAATGTCATGTTGTTCACAAAAGACATTAAAATCATTTGAACAATATTCACCACCTATATCACTTCTAAGAGTCTTTATTTTCCTTTCCAATTGATTTTCTACGGCTTTATAGATTTTAAATGCATTAAATGTCTCATCCTTACTCTTAAGAAAATAAACATAAGTATATCTAGAGCAACCATCTATAAAATTCTTGAAATATCTATTTTCTCCTCTAGTCAACATGTCATTCAATTCACATAAATCACTACATATTAAATCTAGCAAGTTTGAACATGTATCAACACTTGGAAGATATTTCTTTACCATTTTTTATTTAATACATAATTCACATTTATCATGATCATTCACATCATAATTAATCAATCCACATTTAACAACTCTTTTAATTGTGTTATAACCTAATATGAGCAAGTCTATTATGCCACGAAGTAATAGAATTGGAATTAACCACATTGCAAGATTTAGATGTCATATCATTATTGTTATTAGCAAGAGTACAAAGTTTGATCATTCCATCACATGTATTGTAACACCCTGGATAACCAAGATCGTTACACTGTGTTTTTATAATCGTGCAAGACTCGCTAATCAAGTCATTTAGTTGAAAATGTGACCCTAAAGTCATAATCGAGTTAAGGTTAAAAGATTTTTGTCATAAATAGATTATTTTTCATTTAAATAAACGTTTGGTACATGGGATCCCAAAAACAGGGTTAAAGTACAATTTATAAAATTTCAAAAGTCATATACAATCACAAGCCACTCTAATGGAAAAATATGCATTTTAGGTTTTCCTGTCCCTGTACTATCCCTCGGTCGTGGCGGGCAAGCAGATGACTATGTACATCTCGCCCCCAGAGCTCTCCAACTCAAGATTGGTCCACCTTACCCTTGCATTTACCTGTACTACGTAGCACCCGTGAGCCAAGGCCCAGCAAGAAAACCATTAAGCATAGCATAAACAATACAGACAATCAAATGATCCATAAAAATAATTAACCAACTATTCAACATGTCATAACGGTCTTCTAATCAGAGAGGACAATCAATTATTCACAAGACATTCATCCCAGTAATTAACAAGCTATAAGCAACAGATTAGCAATGGTAAACATATCAATACTCATCATACAATACTCAGGGTCGACGCCCTTAGGCCGCACCCTCTATTTAACCCACTGACTCTGGATCGCTTAGACCGAGCTCAGTGATTATTTAGCTAACCTCAACTCTCAATGGTCGAGCCACATCCTGTGCACAAATATCAGTTCTGACACTCTTAGGCCATTTATTTCATGCTCACATGGCATATCATAATCATACAACATTTGTATTCAAATATAGGGAACCCTAGTCCCAACACAACCACACAAAAGGGTGCAGTTTTCTTACCTTTAATTTCGAGTGGAGAAGGTGAAATGGTTCCGAGCACGATCCTTAGCCCCGAGCCTTGGCGATTCCTCTCCAATTCCTTCAAAGATCACCAGCCCCAAAGACTAGCCTAGGCCCCATTTGTTCCTTAGCTTCAAATTCCATGAAGGGAGAGTGAGAGATGAGAGAGAGTGAGCTGAGAGCCTTTTTCTTCCTTCCCTTAATTTAATCTACCACCTTCTGTTTTGTTCTAACAAATTCTGAATATATCACCTAAGCAAAAGACCATAATGTCCCTCCAAAGTTTACTAATCCTCAATTAGCTCCTAAGGATAGAATGGTCATTTTACTCCCAATTCCCGCTAATTCCTCAAGTGTTCCTAATATCTACCAATTAATCCCGTCATCCAATTAATTTCCAACTATATACCCAATGTCTAATAATCATCGATGTATTTTCTAAATTCCCAAAAATATCCCCAAGCTTTCTCGAGCCAGGTATAAATCCCCATCGTGACTATTTTGCCAATCTGCTCACTAGAATCGTCTCGAGCCACATACTGCAAATATATTCACATAATAATGTGGTCTAAATAATTTCTCACAGCCAAAATTACTAATATGCCCTTATAAGCTAAACAGGGCCCACATGCATATTTAATACTCATAAACATGCATTTCACATATCCATATAATCATATAATCATGCATCTAATCATTAAAATCATACATATACCAATTATGCCCTCCCGACACACTAATCAAGGCCCTTAAGCCTTTGGGTCGTCACATGTATAACCCTTTCCCACAAAAGTACACAATTTAGTCAAAGTGAGTTTACCGAATTCAAACTCTATTTTGATACCAGATTTACTCAATAGACTTCCACTCATAATATTTTTAGTCATATCGGGAACATAAAAAACATTAATTAGAGTCACTTTCTTTCCATTAGTGAAGAATACATCAATGCAGCCCTTTCCAAGTATCTTGGATCTCTTTTCATTACCCATTTGGACTTCAAGTCCCACCTTTGCACTTTCAAAGGTTTTAAAAAGAGTTTTACCATAGGTTGCATAAACGGTGGCACAAGTATCATACCACTATCCTTACACCTTTCCTTGGGTAGCATTAACTTCACTCAAGGTTGCAATGATCTCAACATCAAATGCATTGGCCTTGGTATCGTTAATTAGGTTTTGAATGATCTCATAATCAAATGCATTGACCTTAGTATCTTTACTTTCTTTTGCAATAATCTCATCATCAATTGCATTGACATGTTCATATTCTCTTAAGGTTTCATTAGTCTCATCACTACATGCATGAACTATGTCAATTATTTTTAGGGTTATCATACATTCCTCATTGAATGCATTATTCTCAATTAGGGTTACAATGCATTCCTCATTAAATGCATTAAATTCAATCAAAGTCACAAATATTTCATCATCAATTAGAGTGACCAAATTAAATTTATTTAGAAGTGCAATGATCTCAACATCAATTGCCTTAACCTTAATCTCATTATGGTCAATTTTACAATTATCATATCTCATATGTTGATCAATAACTTTACAAACAAAAAAAATATAACAATAAACATTGAGTTGTTTATTAACATTCGCCATTGTACTCTCAATATTAGCAATAATCTCAAACTTGCAAAAATATGGCAGCAAACACATTTTATTCAAATTCTTGAAATCAACACAATTAGAAATAAGGAATTTAATGGTACCAATCTCCTTAAGCATGTAATGACATTGAGTTGTCTCATTCTTTGTTGATGGAGACTTTGAATCAATATCCACATTCATGTAGAGCATATCCAAATAGAACTTTCTTTGATCTTTCATGGTGTTGTGTTCAACATAAACCAAATCTTGAAACAATGATTTGAAGGTTGTAGAAAATGAACCAATTTCCCTCATTTTTTATTATGCAAAACACAAAAATGAAAGTAATTAGAATTAGAGATTTTGATTGTTGGAAATATATGGATTTATATTTTGCAAATCAACAATTAATATGGAAATGATACAATATTCCAAACCCTAGATGTTAATCAAGATCCAAATTCAAAGTATGAATACAATTCTGGATAATCAAAGAAACATGTTCATGATATAAATGTTAATCTTGAATATAAGAAACTAAATGATTAAATGATGATAAGATAAACTTAGATACATTTAATCATCAATAATAACAATGAAAACTTGATAGAATGATAAAATACAAGATTAGGGTTAGAGAGATACAACCTTTGTATTGAGCAACTTAAATCTTCAAACCTGGGGAACTTCTAAGGCTTTTGAAGCCCTTTGCATTTAGGCGATGCTACGCCACTTAGGGGGTGATGTATCGCCACCGCTCTGACTTTGGACCACTCCAATGGTCCTAAAATTGCTCCAAATGCTACCATACTTTTTGGGAATGTTTGGATACCTCATTGTATCATTTTAGATCCATAAAAGTCACTTTTAGATGCCTTCTACACAATCTCATGTTTTCGCTTCTCTTTAAGTGAAAATTGTTAAGTGTTTTGCACCTCAACATGTAAATATCTTAACCATTATATTTAATCAATCTCAATACTGTACGGCCCTAAAAGACCGTCCATGCGATATAACGCCTATCAAGAAATACGTTGCCTACTAGTAGGGCTTTTGAAGCCTATCGCCTTGCTATGCCACTTAGGGGGTGATGCATTGTCACCCTCTCTGACTTTGGACCCCTCCAATGGTCCTAAAATTACTCTAAATGCTACCAAACTTTTTGGGGATGTTTGGATACCTCATTGTATCACTTTAGACCCATGAAAGTCACTTTTAGATGTCTTCTACACAATCTCATGTTTTCACTTCTCTTTAAGTGAAAATCATTAAGTGTTTTGCACCTCAACGTGTAAACATCTTAACCATTATATTTAACCAATCTCAACAATGATTCCTCATTTCTTTGCACTTGGCCACTTGGTTGGAGTGGTGCTGGAGGATTTGAGGGAACTTCGGTACGTCTGAAAGTAGTCCCTAGCCTATTTTGAGCGGGCTAAGTTCTTGCCGCATGATTCGTCTGCTCGTTCCTCTGATTATGAGCGGGCCAGTCATTCTTGGGGGTTCGTTTTGATGGCATGGAGCTATGAGTTGCGATCCGAACAAAATGGCTTACATTAGGACGATTACGCATGTGGGACCTAGTCCTATTGGATCCATTTGTCCTCCTTCCAACATTATGGTTAGTTACAGGAGGGGGGTAATCGAGAAATTATCTCATCAATACGCATGTTGGTGTGGGCAAGGTGGCTCCTCAGCTGAGCATTCTCCTGTTTGACCGCTTCGACATAACCTGGATCGTTATGGCGGTGGCAAGATGATGAATTACAAATGTCACGGTGATCCCCGTCCTGGTTTTGGGGTTGTTTTCCAAGACGATGGGGTACAAAAGTGCCCTCTCCAGTCTCTCAAACGGACCTCTCCATGATCCCCAAGCCTCTCAAACTCGTTGTTGCACATCGATCGTGTTACCACCATTCCGATTGAATTAAAAATTTGTAGAAGAGATTGACAAGCCTAATTGAGCTCTTAACAAAAGCACCAATCTGTTGACGCGGTTTTTCGCCAACAGTAGACTAAGAAGTTTAAAAGAGATAATTAGGTTTTTTGTGAAACCGTCAATAAATATCACACAAGAATTTTATGCGGTTCAATAATTAAAATTCACCTAGTCAACGGTTCTATGTTATTCTGTTTAGGATTTCTGGAAAAATTGTTTAAGAAAATTTTGGCATAGTTTTTGCATACCAAAATTCCTCCTTTATCAGTCCATTCCCTCTCTATTTACAAGGATTCAATGGACTGTTTTGGGTAACATTCAATATTGGGTAACTTACAAGAATGGGTAACTTCCCAAACATATAAATACCTTAAATACATTGATTTCCTGATATTACACATTTATTAGGGAAGGATTACAATACATTAATTACTCATATAAAATCTTTGAGTCTATTGGCATTCAAGCTTTTGCGATTTATGAGACTACAACGTTCTAAATGCGTCCCTCGAACTGAAGGTGTAGGTTATGGCGATTTGACCCGAGAGAGGTTTTTCGCCCGATGAGGACGATCTGGGAACAATGCTAACTGATCTCCATTACACCCATATGGTGTGATCTAGAGGGCCTTTTGATAACTAACCTCGGTTGGTATAAGCTCGGGCTATTCATCTTGGAACTAATTACTCGTATAAGACTACAACGTTCAAGCTTTTGCGCTTTATGAGACTACAACGTTCTGAATGCGTCCCTCGAACTGGAGGTGTAGGTTATGGTGATTTGACCCAAGAGAGGTTCGTCGCCTGATGAGGACGATCTGGGAACAATGCCAATTGATCTCCATTACACCTATCTGGCGTGATCTAGAGGGCCTTTTGATAACTAACCTCGATTGGTATAAGCTTGAGCTATTCATCTTGGAACTAATGTAAAGTCTCCAGGGTCTAAAAATCTTCATTAAATGTCTACCAACTGTACCTCAATCAAGACAATTGAGCTTGTATTTTTAGATACAACAATTTTCAAAGGAAAGAATATTCAAAATATTTCAACAATATGCAATATGTTGTACAAAGTAACCTAGTACTTGTATTATGAATATATAAAAATGATATATGCCTAAGTAAAATTGAATGAATCATTTCCTTGCTTTTTTTTTGGCTTGTGTGGCTTCTCCATTGGTTGATTTCTGCAAGTTTTCTCATTGGTAATGAATTAATACTTTAATGAAATCCATTTCTTGAAACATAGAGAAAATTATAAATACTAGGTTGCTTCATTCAACTAAAAAAAAAAAGACAAATAATCAAGTTCCATATTACTTGTAATATTTTAAAATGTTTCATATTTTCTTTTGTGTTTGTTGTACCCAAAAAATACAAGCTGGCATGTCTTGTTCATAGTATAGAATTACAACAACTAAACTAGGTAAAGCTATTTATTGCATGATGAGCAATAGGGATTCCCTCGATCCAGGTCCACAGTTTTATCTTCTAAGTATTTCAATCTAGTCCGAACTTAGTTATCACTAGGGAAGTAGATTGATCGTCTGAACGACATCACCTCATCCATGGATCTACAAAGCGACCTCCTTCTTCATTCGAAACCTAAATCAAAGACCCATATTTGAGAAGCTCCACACAAAACCCGTCATCTCTAGCTTAAGCCATTGTCGATCTTGACCTGCACCTCTTCAACCAGCGAGTACTTGTAGTAACATGAAGAAAAAGAAGAAAAACATGAGAAAGATGAAGAAGGAAGGAGAAGATTAAGGTTTGTGTTTAGTTTTTTTCTTTTAAGTTTGTTTAGTTTTTAATTTATTTAAAAATATAGGTTTTATAATTAATAAGTTAATTAAGATTTTATGAGAAATTATTTTTGAAAGAAAGTTATAATATGGACCAATTAGAATAAGATATATGTCATTGTATTTTCCTCAAATAAATTCCTATAATATTTTCAACACTTTAATATGAGGGCAATTTGGTCATAAAAAAATTTATTAACCAAATTTTAGCCTAAGGTACCATTTTACATATATTTTTTAAATACAGGGTATCTAATGATAAATATTGGGAAAATAGGGTACCAAGGCTATATTATGTAAAACACAATGTCCAACATGGGTATAGACCTTTGAAAATATATAATAAAACATTTTAAGAAAATCTAAATTTAACAAAATTTCTTATTGAAGCTAAACATAATTAAGAAATTAATTATTGTTGGTGTGAGATTTCATCAACTAAAGATTAAGGAAGCAAGGAGATGAATGAGAGTTAGATTTTTACGTGGTTAGTTGTTAATGAATTCTCGTGCATGAGTCACTATATCACTGAAGAATTAACAAATGCTCAAAAACTCATTGAAGTTACAAATGGCCAGAGTTTCAGCTTGCTCCAAATGAATATGTGTTTATAAATGACCCCCCATTGCAATATATAAAGATATTAAACCCAAATCACGAATTAAGGGAGATTTGGCATGATTACAATAAAGTGGCTATATAGTCGTTCTAGATGTGTCGTGTTGCCCTCTGGCACACCTATATGGGACCATTTTGTAATATAAGTGTTGACGTGGTTCTTCGCCAACATATAATTAAGAAAATAAGAGGAAGGGATTAGTGCTTATGTTGAACCGAAATAGATGAATGACCTATTTAGAAATGGAATGATGACACAAATACGTTTTTAGGTGGTTCAAAGGTTAAAATCCTTCTACTCCACCAGCCAATATTATTGCTATATGCTTGGTATTCTTTTATAGGGTATTTCTTACACAATCGAATCCAACCCTTTGTAACTCCCAGGGTCTCCATATTTATAGGAGAAGGCACCTGGGAGTTGGTAAGAAGGTCATCCTGTGACCTCCTTACCTATCATGTCAACTCTGTGACATTCATGATTAATTCCTAAAACCTGACACATAAGTGTGGTTTAATCAGTAGGTAAGGGGATAATGGGCCGCACGGCCCAACCCAGTCGTGGGTGTCTGAATACGCACGTTCATGCTGCATGTCCGAGAAGTCAGAGATATATCAGACACGTGATGTCTGATATATGCATGTTTACCTTGCGTGGTTGACTTTATAAAAGGTCATAGCCTCCAACCCTAGCCCGTACCACGAGCTGGATGCTTCCCTCGACCTGTGGCTTTCAAAGTCCAAACTCAGTCTAATCTTGGCAAACCCTTAGGTTACCTCGAGCTGAGGAGGTAGGATCTGAAGAGTGGCAGCTCCGGTCTTGGGGATGTCCACGTGGTAGACATGACTAGGTCGAATCTCATGATTAGGCCGTATCACAGCTTGCTAACAGCCCATGGGAAAACCAGGGCGTACACTTGCCCCCCAAGCCCCTACTCGTGGTACACGAAGTCGCATAGGGCCACAGTAGGGGCTTTTAGGCTTCCCCATGAACTCTTCATATTCCACATTCTGCGCAGGCGCCGAATACGTGGAACATCGTGGTTGGTGACGGTACGTCTTCCGAGAACCACATTTAATGGCCTAGCCTATACTCAGCCGTCGTTTCGTCTTTCGAGTGGAGAGCCTTGGATCCCACATCAGGGCAATCCAACGGTCCTCCTTACGTGGCCCTTCACGTATATAATAGGGGTGGCCACCTTACGCATGGGCCACTCGTAAATTTGAAATTTTTCAGAAATTTTCTTCTTCTTCTCTCTTCATTTTCAAAAGAAAAAACCCTCTTCTTTCCGGCTGCCATTCCCTGCACTCAAGAAGTTCAGGTGTAAGGGCTCCTTCGAAGCTTTGGAACCAACTACTATGATGAAGCCCCAACCCAGGCGATCCCTTCTTCCTCTTCTCAACCAGAACATTCAGCAAGTCTCCTGACCGTGCATGTTTTGAAATTATTTTTCACTAAAGCTTAGGTAAATATTTACTGTAGCCACATGCAGGGTTTTGTTGGTTTATTGTGGGCATGAAGGGCAAAAGCCTTTTAGGTTAGGGTATCGTTTGCAGTAGAAAACCATTTAGGAGCATTGGTGCGTTTTCTGGGTAGGATTTTAGGTATGTTTGTTTAAAATATCCAGTATTTTGGGCGCAAAACCGGGTAGCTTAGGGGACACGCTTCACAAGCGGTTTTGCCTCTCTTGCCTATCGAAACTTTCCTTCCAAGGAAAATTCTATCTTGACCCTTCTGACACGCGAATTCTGAGTAATTGGGGATCTGCTGGGAGCATAGGCACGTGTTCATAGAACCGCGTGGTCTCACTCTCCACGGGCTGGGCTTACTTCAGCTCGTGTCAAGGAAACACATTAAGATTTTTCTCCATTTTTAGGTCGCCTTCTTCTAAAATTTCTTCTTTTTGTTCGCTAGACGACCAGATGGGACCCAAGAAGAACGCTCCCAAGAAGTCCGTAGGCAGCTCGTCCTCCCAACAAAACAAGGGAAAGGAGGTGATGGCTGAATCCCCGATTCCCAACTTCAGGCCAGCAGTGGAACGGGAGCTCGAGGTGGCCCCCGACGCATTCTTTGAGGCGGAGAGGATTGTCTCGAAGATCACTGACCAGGCGAGGGTAAACAAAATATTCATCTCCCACAACATCGAGCTGGGGAGGGGAACCGTGGTTGCCTGACCTCCCTTAGAAGGCGAGCGAAGCTGCGCGCCGCTTGATGAGGTGTTCTCAGCCTGGAGCAACGAGCATTTCAAGGCAAGGGCCTTCCTCCCGCTGGACCAGTACTTCGCCGATTTCCTCAACTACGTGAGGTTGGCCCCATTCTAGCTCCCCCCCAACTCTTACCGTTTGTTGGTGGGGTTAAGATACTTGTTCTTGAAACAGGAGTGGGAGGTCCCCACTCCTGTGGACATTTTGTATTTCTTTTGCCTCAAGGCCAGCCCGGAGCAGCGGGGGCGAGGTGACGGGTTTTATTACTTAACCCGGTTCCCCAATACGGCTGCGGTCATCGAGCTGCCCAGCCACCCCAAAAACTTCAAAGATCAATTCTTTATGTCGACGGGGTTTCGAAACTGCGAGCTGCACTACTTCAACCGTCCTCGTAAGTGCCTTTCAACCTTAGCTCGTAAGTTAAGTATCGGTTAGCCCCCCTGTATCCATTTCTGACTTAGATTAATTCTGCAGCTATCTTCGCGAGGACAGAGAAGTCTGTGATCCTCGGGAGCCAGTACGAGACACTGGCGAGCTTGCCCCCCAGTGAAAAGGACTATCGCCAGCTCGTGACAGACGAGACGATGCTGGCCTGTAAGCTGATCTCCCCGGGCCAGACTCTGAACCTGAGGAGATCCCGAGTGCTTCCCCCAGCCCGCGATACGAGGCCTATCATCGTGGAGGAGGTCGTAGGGGATGAAGATGAGGACGACGAGGTGCCCCTCGTGAGGACGAGGAAATGGGCGTTGGAGGTCGCCCAAAGAACTGACGAGGAGAGGATCCGGTCCGGAGCAGCTGCAGGTTCCTCCGGCCAAGGTAACCCTTATACATTTAGGAACTTAGATAGGGCCACTGCAGACCCCCAGCTAGCTAGGTTCAATCCCAGACAGATCGTCCAATGCCATCGAAGTGACCCAGACTTAGATGAAACCCTGCTCCACTGCGTCGACCAGCTTGTGCTGGACTACGAAAGTAGCCGCCCTAGGGGGACCATAGTTGTAGACAACACCTTAGCTTTTAGGTCGGTCCTATTCGAGGAGTATGGGACTAACCTTCGGTCATGGCCATCCCTCCAGGAGGGTACCGTAGCTCCAGGTCTTAGGCAATACGTAGAAGAGTCTAGTCCTGAGACAGCCTCGGATCCAGAACCTGTGCCAGCTGGAGAAATAATTGCCTTAGATTCCCCGGCAGAAGCTCTGGGGCCGACGGTCATAACCATAGATTATTCTTCTAGCTCGGGGGGTAGAATTCCCTTTAGTACATATATATACTTGAATTTCACATTTTTTCCCTTTATTTTTGCATGGCTGCTAATTTGTGTACTAACCATATATTTGTTTTGCCAGAGGAGATGTCTCAGTCCGGGGAAAAAAATCTGCGGGCTGTGTTCGCCGGGGGGAACTCCTCAGCTGGGGCCTCTGGGCCCAATATGAAGAAGCTCCGGATGGCGAAGAAAGCCGCCGGGACCCCAACCAAGTCTCCTGCAAAGGAGAAATAGCAGCCCCCAGCCGCCCTGGTCGAGGAAACTACACCTCCTGCTGCAGGGGGGAGCATGCCCCCACCCCCTCCGCGAGCTCCGGCCTTCGTCCAGGACACAGGGGCAGAGCCCAGGACTTCGGCGATTGTGCCTCCCGAGGTGCGCATCCCAGTTGATCCCCAGGACCTGGAGAAAATTCCAGACGTCTTTTGGGGGACGGTGTATGAGATGACGAACTACGCCGTCAACCACTTCTACCGCTTCAACGAGAGGAAGCTCAGGGCAATCAAAACAAGGAGCCCGGTGGGCGTGCTGGAATCTTCCTTGGGCATGGCCCTAATGGTAAGTTGACCTTATTCTTTTGTGATCTTTGATTAGCATGCCCTGCCCTATTTTTCCTTTCTCCCTTCTCTTTTTCTCAAGGCAGTTGCCTCTCCGTTTTTGCAGAGCGCCTTGGCCCTTCACAGGAGCATAGCCCGGACCAAGGCCCAGCTTGAGGATATGAGGGGCGAGCACCAGGCGGTCGTGGCCACCCACTAGACTTCCTTGCAGGAGGCTAATGATGCCCTGGCGGCCGCGCAGGCCGAGCTGGAAGAAGCCCGTCCCAAGCTTCAAGAGGTTGAGGCAACCAAGGCCGCCCTTGCCGCTGCACGGGCAGAGCTAGACACTGCAAAGGCCGGGGCCAAGAAGGCCAAGGCCGCCCTGGAAGCCGAGAAGGCAGCCTCCAGCACCGCCATAGAGGACATGCTTTACCATTGCTGGGTCTACAACTCTGAAGGTGATTTCTCCTTCTTGGGAGCGGACGTTTGGGAACCCTTGCTGGAGGGGTTTAAAGCTCACCTCGAGAAAGAAGCACCTTCTGAGACCGGGGAAGTCTCCGGCGCAGCTGAGCAGGAGGGCGAGACGGCGACCTCCACGGGGCAGCCTGGCAGAGCTTAGGGCCTTCCTTTTTCTTTAATATTCTCAATTTTTTTGTGTAACTTTTGCATGAGGTGTTTCCACCTCGAGACAATCTAATTATCAATTTTATTTTTAATTGACTTATTTCCTTTTGTCTTTACGCACTTTAGTTACTATTTTGAAAAACTTAGTTTGCGTTGATTTTTATCAATATCTCGTGCTTTTTAAGAAACACCACGATCAATCAATTTAAATTGACTTCTAAGTTTTATGACCTGGTTATTTCCAGGAACTTAATTTGAAAACTTAGTTCGTGTTAATTTTTATCGATATCTCGTGCTCTTGAAAACTTAGTTCGTGTTAATTTTTATCAATATCTCGTGCTCTTTAAGAAAAACAACGATCAATCGATTTAAACTACCTTCTAAGTTTTATGACCTGGTTAAATCCAGGATAGGACTTAGTTCGTGTTAATCCCTTATCAATATCTCACGTTTTTTAAGAAAAACAACGATAAATCGATTTGAATTAATTTCTAAGTCTTTAAGGCGACCTGGTTATATCCAGGTACCATATGCCCCCCAAGTAACTGGGAAAGGGTCTTTCGTGGTTACTTTAGATTACACTTGTAAATGTGTACAATCATAATTGAAAAGAGTTCATTCTCATTGTGTAATACATAAAAAATGACCTTTTAGGCCTTACAAGGGAATCATTGATAATATCTCTTCAAATGGATGGCGTTCCAAGTTCATGGGACCGCCCCTCCATCAAGCCGAGCTAGTTTGTAAGTTCCTTTTTTAATGACCTCGATGACTTGATATGGTCCTTCCCAGTTCGGTCCCAATACCCCATCCTTGGGATCCTTTCCGGCTAAGAAAACTCTCCTGAGGACCAGGTCGCCAACGCTAAAGGCGCGTTTTTTGACCTTTGAGTTGAAATATCGAGTGATTTTTTGCTGGTAATGTGCGAGCTGGAGTTGCGAATCTTCTCGTCTTTCATCAACCAAGTCAAGGGAAGCGCAAAGTAACTCGTGGTTGCAGTCCTGGTCATATGCCTGGACCCTGTTCGAAAGTACCTTTATCTCCACCGGGAGGACTGCCTCACTCCCAAAGGTCAGGGAGAAAGGAGTATGACCCGTAGGAGTCCGATGCGAGGTTCGGTATGCCCACAGAACCTGGGGGAGCTGTTCTGGCCAGACCCCCTTCACTTCGTCCAGTCTCTTCTTGAGGCTCGCTTTTAACGTCTTGTTGACGACCTCGACCTGGCCATTCGCCTGAGGATAGGCCACGGAGGAGAAACTTTTCACAATTTCGTACCTTTTGCAAAATTCGGTGAAGAGGTCGATGTCGAACTGAGTCCCATTGTCGGAAACAATTTTCTTGGGCAGCCCAAATCGGCAGATAATGCTCTTAACCACGAAGTCGAGGACTTTTTTGGAAGTTATCGTTGCCAAAGGTTCTGCCTCAACCCACTTTGTAAAGTAGTCGATGGCCACCATGGCGTAGCGGACCCCGCCTTTTCCAGTAGGGAGGGCACCAACCAAGTCGATCCCCCAAACTGCAAACGGCCATGGGGAAGAGATCATCTTCAGCTCGACTGGGGGAGCTCGTGCAACTGAGGCGAACTGCTGGCACTTGTCGCACTTCTTGACATACGAGATCGAATCCTTGGACAGAGTGGGCCAGTAATATCCTTGCCTCAGGACCTTTAGGGCCAAGCTTTGCCCCCAGTGTGATCTCCACAAAAGCCCTCATGCACTTCCTGCAGGATGGCCTTTGCTTCGCCTGGAAGAACACATCGTAGGAGAGGTAGGGAGTGCCCACGTCGATATAGCACCCCGTCTACCACCGTATACCTTGGGGCTTGGTACAGTACTCGTCTTGCATCATTACACCCTTCAGGTAGCTTTCCTTCAGTTAGATACTCAAGGATGGGGGTCATCTAGGTCGGCCTAGCGTCGATCATCTCGATCTCCGCCTTGGCTTCTTCTATACTTGGTTTTTCCAAGAACTCTACCAGAACTAACCCCAGAGCCTCCGTCTCCCCGGAGGTGGCAAGCTTGGCAAGAGCATCTGCGTTAGCGTTCTGTTCCCGAGGTATCTGCTCGATTGAGCCTCGCCCAAACGCGGATAGTTCCATTTTTACCTTTGCTAGGTAGGCAGCCATCTTGGGTCCTCGTGCTTGATATTCGCCCAGGACCTGGTTTACCACGAGCTGGGAGTCACTGAAGCACTGGACGGAGCTCGCCTTCAGCTCCTGGGCTATTCTTAGCCCGGCCAGCAAAGCTTCGTATTCGGCTTCGTTGTTGGAGGCCTTGAATTCGAATCTCAGCGCCGAGTGGAATCTATGTCCCTCAGGGGATATTAAAATGATTCCAGCCCCGGAGCCGTTCTCATTGGATGAACCATCCATGAAGATCCTCCACGACGCCTGGGCCGAGGTGACCTGGGGTGAGTCTTCTGCAGGATCCTCCTGGAATCTTGTGCATTCTGCTACAAAATCGGCCAAGGCCTGACTTTTTATAGCAGTTCGTGGGGTGTACAAAATCTCGAACTGACTGAGTTCAATAGCCCACTTTAACAGACGTCCCGATGCTTCAGGTTTTTGCAAAACTTGACTTAAAGGCTGATCAGTTATGACGTGTATTGAGTGGGACTGGAAGTACGGCCTGAGCTTTCGAGAGGCCGTGATAAGGCAGAACGCCAATTTCTCCATCAACGGGTACCGGGATTCAACTCCGAGAAGTCTCTTGCTGACGTAATAGACAGGTCTCTGAACCCGGTCCTCTTCTCAGACCAACACGACACTTGCTGCATCCTCCGTGACATCTAGGTAGAGAAAAAGAGGCTCTCCTGCCTTTGGTTTGGATAATATGGGCGGCTCGGCCAGATGTGCCTTCAGGTCGAGGAAAGCGCTTTCACACTCTTCTGTCCATTCGAACTTCTTATTTCCTCGGAGCAGGTTGTAGAATGGCAAGCACTTATCGGTGGATTTTGAAATAAACTAGTTGAGGGCTGCCACTCTTCCTGTCAGGCCTTGGACATCTTTGCGCGACCTGGGTGGGGGAAGCTCGAGCAATGATCTGATCTTATCGGGGTTTGCCTCGATTCCTTGGGTATTGACGATGAAACCCAGGAATTTTCTCGATGCGACTCCAAAAGTGCACTTCTGTGGATTAAGCCTCATGCCATACTCTCGTAGTATCTTGAAGCATTCTTCTAGGTCGGAGACATGGTTATCGGCAGTCTTTGACTTGACTAGCATGTCATCAACGTACACTTCCATGTTCTTCCCGATCTGGTTTGCGAACATTCTATTTACCAACCTTTGGTACGTAGCATCGGCGCTCTTTAGCCCGAATGGCATGACCTTGTAACAATAAACGTTAGTCGGGGTCATGAAGCTGGTGTGCTCCTGGTCTGCCGGAATCATGGCGATCTGATTGTATCCTGAGTATGCGTCCATAAAGGACATGAGCTCGTGCCCCGCCGTGGCATCCACCAATTGGTCAATCCTTGGCAATGGAAAACAATCCTTAGGGCAGGCTTTATTCAGGTCAGAGAAGTCGATGCAGGTTCGCCATTTCCCATTGGGCTTCGGGACCAGCACGGGGTTGGCGACCCAAACTGGAAACTTTGCTTCACGGATAAAGCTGCATTTCTTGAGCCGGGCTACTTCTTCCTCCAAGGCTTCAGCCCGGGTTGTTTCGAGGTGCCTCTGCTTCTGGGACTTCGCAGGAACGCTTTTATCCAGATGAAGGGTGTGCATGATGACACTCGGGCTGATTCCCACCATGTCCTCGTGTGACCACGCAAACACATCAAGGTTGCCCTGCAGAAATTTAGTCAGCTCCGCCTTCCACTTGCTACAGAGGTTTTTCCCGAGCTTGACCATCCGTGAAGGGTTCTGCGGATCGATGTTTATTTCCTCGAGCTCCTCAATAGCCTGGAGCTCGGACCTGTCCTTGCCTATTCGGGGGTCAATATCCTCACTTAAGACGATATTTTCCCCTTTGGCGCTCTGAGGTTTTTCAATCTCAGGATCAGCTAAGGGTTCCTGAGATTCCTCTCCACCACCTTGGATGGCCATTGCTAGCTGCTCGGGTTTCGATTTTCCCTTCATGGAAATGCTGTAGCATTCCCTGGCAGCGAGCTGATCTCCATGGACAGTGCATATTCCCGTGGAAGTAAGGAATTTCATTGCGAGGTGGCGAATGGAAGTGACGGCCTCAAAGTCTATGAGCGTGGGTCGCCCCAAAATTGCGTTGTATGCAGCAGAGCAGTCGATGACCACAAACTCGAGGAGTTTGGAGACTGTCCGAGGTCCTTCTCCCAGGGTGATCACCAGCTCGATAGTCCCTATAGCCGCCGATCCTTCTCCCGAAAAACCATACAGCATCATGGAGGTCGCCTTCAGTTCGGCGACAGTCAAACCCATCTTCTCCAATGTGGACCGGAATAGAAGGTTCACCGAGCTCCCATTATCGATCAGCACCCTGCTAACCTTCCGATTAGCGAGCTGAACTGCTACGACCAGAGGGTCGTTATGAAGGAACTGGACATGGCCCGCATCTTCTTCTGTAAAAATGATCGGTTGCTTCTCCCATCGCTGCTGCTTCGGCGGACGCTGTTCTGGGACGAACTCTACTCCATTATGCGCTTTGAGTTCGTTTACGCACCTCTTCTGGGCACCCCTGCTCGTGCCAGCCATATGCGGACCTCCAGATATTGTGGATATCTCTCCTCCTATCACGGGAGGAGGGACGTCCTGATCTACCCGAGACTCGGTCTGACTGACTGGGACTTCCGGAGCAGGTCGACTTGCTGGAACCCTGTTCAGTGCGTACTGGGCCAAGGGGCCGGCTCGGATGAGAGTCTCGATCTCATCTTTCAAATGCCTACAATCATCGGTATTGTGGCCAACATCGTTGTGAAAACGTGAAAACTTGGAGGTGTCTCTCTTCCCCTTCTGGTGCTTCAACGGCTCCGGCCTCTTCCAAGGGAGGCGAGTAGAGTTAGCTAGGAAGATGTTCTCCCTAGAGTGGGTGAGCTCTGTATAAGTCGCGTAGACCGGCTTAAACTTGTCTACGGACCTATTCTTTTTTGGGTCGTGCTGGCTGCCCTCGCAGTTCCCCTTTCTTTTGCCTCCACCGAGCTGGTTGTTCTGTGTGACGTTTTGGGTCGCTGTCGCGACCTCCGTCCCCACTCCAGCGGGTTGCTCAGGGACCTGGCTGGTCCCTGCAGCTGAGGCTTCAGCCTCCTCCAAGTTGATCCATTCCTGTGCCCTATTAAGGAATTCATTCACTGAGCTAACTCCCTTCCTTTGTATATCTTTCCAGAGTTCCCCTCCGACGAGGATTCCAGTTCTCAGGGCCATAGCTTGGAGCTGTCATCCGCGTCTCTAGCCCGAGCAGCGACGTTCGCGAACCTGCTCAGGTAAGCCTTCAGAGTTTCGTCGGGCTGCTGCCTCACATTAGCCAGAGAGTCAGCCTTGATGCGGGCAGCCTGAGAGGCTCGGAATGCCCTTTTGAAGTCAGCCGAGAAAGCCTTCTAGGAGCTTATTGATTGTCTTTTGCTTTGCTTGAACCACTGCCTGGCTGGTCCAGTCAGTGTGGAGGGAAATATCAGGCACCTCAGCTCCGGGCCAATGTTGTGGGCCATCATCAGGGTGTTGAACATCCCAGATGGTCTGACAGATCTCCGTCTCCATTGAATTTGGACAGGTGCGGCATACGAAAACCGGGTGGGTAAGCTGTTGCTGCTATGCTGGGGGCGAAGAGCTCCATCTCGTCCCCCGAATCATATTCATATTTCTCTTTCTCCGACAGGAGCTTCCTCATCAGCTCCTCCATCTGAGCCAGGCACTCGAGGGTTTTGTACTGATTTCCGTGGTTATTCTGCGGCTGCTCAACAGCTTCGGATCCATTGTACATATTTGGTGGGTTATTGCCCCTCCTATCTTGAGATAGGTTATTTGGGGCATTCCCGTCGTTACATACTTCGGACAGGTCTCCCCCTGAGCGAGCATGGCTGTAACCTCCTACTGGCTCTCCTCTATGAGAGTTAAGGCGATCTCGCAGGTCGCCCCCCTGGGTGGTTTGAGGATTTTGTGTCGAGCTTAAATGCTGACGCAGGTCTCCGCCAGAAAGGTCACTCCAGTGACTGTCGATCCAGTAGCTCCTGTTAGAGAGGCTTGGAGTCCGCCTTTGGTGGTGAGGATCCGGGCTTTCTCTCGGCGCCCTGCTACGTCGGGAAGGTCCTGTGGATGGAGGGTTTCTCCTGCTACTTCTGTAGGCTAGAATATCTCGGATGGGCCGAGGAGGAGATGGATATCTTATTGGAGACGGAGGATGCCTGACCAGAGAGGCGATCCTGGTTCCGTCTGAGCAGATCAGGTTAGGTGGGGGCCTTTCGGCCCTGCCAACCTGCGGGTCCCACGCCTGGCGATTTGGACGAGGTGCAAGACGGCTGGTGGGGACGGGCTGATGCTGTGAGCCCTCCCCGGATCTCCTTCTGGAATTTCCTCGAGCTCTCCTGGGCGCGCTCGAGGCTGGTTGGGAGCTGGGAGTTGAAGTTCGGACCGAACGACTGTACTGTTGTTGTTCGGCTCTAGGCATTTCTCCGAAGTTTGCCTCTCGATGGTGCGATGAGGGAATAGAGTTGGCTGTTGGAAGTCTGTCCGAGCGGCTAGGCCTGGACTGATTACCCCGGCGGGACTTATGAGTCTCGCCTTGCCTGTTTCCGACGTTAACGTCGGTTGTAAGAGGGGGTAGTTGGGCCAACACCTCCTTGATCTGTTGATTGGCTTTCGCTAGTTGGCTCCTCAGCTGAGCGTTTTCCATCTCCACCGCAGTGTAAAAATCTGGGTTTGGATTAGGTGGCCGGGGCGCCGAACTTCCAGTGTCATCTTGGCCCATCGGCTGTTTGCCTGGCCGCTGTTGGACCTCAGGGATTTGTTCACCGAGGATGGCGATATGATGAGCCTCCTGCCCATCATGTTGTTCCGTCTCGTTACCGTGTCTGGATCGAGTGGTCACCATAGTTGGATGTTTGCGACAGCACCAATCTAACTTGTTCTCAATGAAAGCACCAAAATGTTGACGCGGTTATTCGCCAACAGATAATTAAGAAAATAAGAGGAAGGGATTAGTGCTTATGTTGAACCGAAATAGATGAATGACCTATTTAGAAATGGAATGATGACACAAATACATTTTCAGGTGGTTCAAATGTTAAAATCCTTCTACTCCACCAGCCAATATTATTACTATATGTTTGGTATTCTTTTACATGGTATTTCTTACACAATCGAATCCAACCCTTTGTAACTCTCAGGGTCTCCATATTTATAGGAGAAGGCACCTGGGAGTTGGTAAGAAGGTCATCCCGTGACCTCCTTACCTATCATGTCAACTCTGTGACATTCATGATTAATTCCTAAAACCTGACACATAAGTGTGGTCTAATCAGTAGGTAAGGGGATAATGGGCCGCACGGCCCAACCCAGTCGTGGGTGTCTGAATACGCACGTTCATGCTGCGTGTCCGAGAAGTCAGGGATATATCAGACACGTGATGTCTGATATATGCACGTTTACCTTGCGTGGTTGACTTTATAAAAGGTCATAGCCTCCAACCCTAGCCCGTACCACGAGCTGGATGCTTCCCTCGACCTGTGGCTTTCAAAGTCCAAACTCAGTCTAATCTTGGCGAACCCTTAGGTTACCTCGAGCTGAGGAGGTAGGATCTAAAGAGTGGCAGCTCCGGTCTTAGGGATGTCCACGTAGTAGACATGACTAGGCCGAATCTCATGATTAGGCCGTATCACAACTTGCTAACAGCTCGTGGGAAAACCAGGGCGTACAATAAGCATGCCTTGGTGCTTGATCATTAGTCAAGTCTTGCACCAAGCAATATCATGGGTAAGATAGTGGCACTGTTATAATTATGCATATGTCTCACAGGCGAAAGTCATAAATATTCCTAGAGAGACCTTTATACCTAGGAATGCTCCTTAGGGGGAGGTGACCTGATGACTTAGGGAAGCACCATGACCACCAGCAAATAGGGGCTTACGTTGTGTACTCACTTGCCATATCAAGGTCACTTATTAATAAAACGATATTTATCCATACTTGTCAGTGTATACTTCCTTATTGTCTATGTGTTACTTATTTGTTGCCATTGTTGGATCATTGCCTGTCACTTGCTTTTGTTGTATGCTTATGTGTTGTGTGGACATATCTACGGGATGACTTCTTTTATGCTTTCTCATACTTCATTATTGTCGGTCACATGTATGAGACGTGTTCGTGACTAACCAATGAGTTTGTTTGCCCGCAGGCTTGAGTTTTAGGCTGACTTGTTAGCTTGGAGTGTCAGCAAGTGTCGCACGTTCCGTCTACTTGGAGAGCCAAATAACCAGCTCGTGACACTAAATATGTTTACAATGAACCACAAATATCCCTAGAAAAAGGTCTGGTCATAGTCGTACGATACCTTTTGTATGGTGAAAAGGTATTACCATGCATGAGAAATGACATGAGGTAGTGGAGAAGCTTCCACTTCTCCAGCATGATAAGGGTTGACACTCCAAATTGTCATCAAGCCACCTTCGTGCCTGCAATCGCATTTGGTATCAGGGGTAGGTGAGTACACACATAGTGCTCTCAAGTCGTGGATCCTACTTATGCTTAACATACGCTTGCTAGCCTCTCGGACGAGAGCAATTAATTTGCGAGAGGTCTTATCAGGTCAGGATAAGGTACAAGGAGCCTTTTGGGAGTTGTGACCTCCGAGCATCCTACGGATGACATGTGTCTCCTGGGCACACATCCTGTCTTATTGTTTATGTGTCTTAACTTTAATAAATATGCACAACAACATTGGCCTTCCAAGTCTTTGCTTGCACTTTGCATGGTGGAGACTTCTCGGCAAATTTTTCGCCCAAGTATCCTTGGACACGTGGTGACTTTTGATTGATCGAATCATTTGACAAACATTAATTGTACGAGACATGTGTCGCACTCCTGGTAGCTCGCATTTACTGATAGTAATTAAATGTTGGACATGTGTCACTCCCTAAACGTGTTGCAAAAGTAACAATCTCTTAATGTTGGGACATATGTCCACCTTTCAGTGGTCGCGAATCGTGTTGATACATCTTTCAGGACATCATTTCCTCTGCTCACAGCTCACCGCAACTTTTCTTGCCTTAATCCTGCTTGTTCATGAATACTTCAAAGCATTTTTAATAGGTTTTCTGAGTATTTCTTCAATGAGGCTTTGCCTTTCTTCCTTCTACCACACTGGAGCCACTCCCCTATCCACGTAATTCAGCGAAATTGTTCAATATTTGATATTTTAAATTTGTATAGATTTTCTAATTTTTTTTTCAATTTGAATAGTGATAAAAAAAAAAATTAATTGTATAGATTTTGAGAAAATATTTGTATTTAAATAAAATATATATAGTAAAGTAGTAGTGTTTGGAATAGTAAGCCGCTTGGTGACTATATCATAGTATGCAATAATAAAAATAAGTTTTCAATAATCAGTGACACTCTTATGATGAGAATATTTAAACATTGCTTCGAGTCTCAACATTCGCAGGCTTTGGTTTCAAGCTCGAAAATCTTAATTTGCTTTAATAAACTTCACGAAAAACATCTTTGATTTCCCAGCAATCAAAACAATTTGCAATGATAACTTTCTTTTACAAAAAAATAAAAACTAATTTAGATAACTAATTTTTAAACCTAAATAAGTACAAATTTACTACTATTAGATAAATTAAATATTTCAAAATACAAATTATTACTTATATTCTGTCTTTTTTTTTGAGATAAAGTTATATTCTCTTCTTAATATCTATATAAAGCAAACAAAATATTACAATAATATTGGATAAATTATTTAATTATCAGTAGATATAACTAATATTAGACTGAAGAAGACAATAAAGTGGTTTTGTGAGCATTATTGTCGTTTAAGTTAGTAGCGGTAGTCTTTTTGTCGTCGTAGATGAAATAAACATAGAATATAGTGGCGTTTGCGGCGGTGACAGCCACGAAGACAATGACAGAAGCGGTAAGGCTAAGAATCGTAGCATATTGGTAAGCGAAGCTGAATAAGATGAGACTCGCCAGGACCCAATTGGTGATTTTGAGTAGAAATTTCTTGAGGGAGTCATCGTCGGGAGGCAATCGGTCCAATTCTGTGGAACAGCGAGTGGAGAGATAATATGCAACGACAAAGATTGTGAAGAAAACGACCATTTGAATGTCGTCGTTGGCGTAGGCGCGGTAGATTGAGGAGATCAAGCTGATGATCATCAAGTTTACATAAGGTAATGTGGAAATCGCTTTGCTGTTGTTGCCACCTGACATTTTTGCAAGAATTGTGGTTTTTGTTTTTACAATATGATTTGAGTGTGGGAATGAGAGTGTATGCGTGTAAACATTTCATGGATCCAGTGATTTATATAGAAGAAATTAAAGACGGCCGATGCCTTAAAGTTTCAAGAATTAGAAAGAAACTTACATAACATTTCTCTGAGAGTGCCTTGAAATTGGGTGGAAGGTTCAAGAAAACTCTGGTACCTTTTATTTTTTTAATGTTAATTGTATTTTTTTTTAGAAAAGTTAAAGTTAATTGTATTTAAAAAGAAAAATACTTTTTTAATTTGAAAAATATATAGCACTTGTAAGTAATTCTAAATGGGAATTTTACAATTATATAAATACAATCTAAACTATTTTCATAAATATTTTCAACTAAATTATTTACATCATTGATGCCACATCAGCATAGCATACTGGCTTATAAAATACCAATAAGTTATTATTTTATTAAAATTTTTATTTTTAGATCATATTATTTCAATAATTTTTAGTTAATTTTAAAATTAATTTGTAAATATTTTAATATGCTAATTAGTTATTTTTATGTTATATTATGGTATCTTATTATTTAAGAGACATTTTGGTAATCTTTAAGCTTATTTCATAAACTAATAAATTGTAATATAGTATAATAAGTTACCAAATAGTTTATTAATAAAAATTAATTTAGTATACTACATAGTAACTTTTAATAAAAAAATTTAGTCACTCATGTAATTTACATGTCTTATTATTTAAAAAACGTTTATGTTACCTTTAAGCCTATTTTAGAAACTAATTAGTTATTATATAATATAAAAAATTACTCCTATAATTCTAAGTTATCATGAATATCTTATTAGAAAATGATACAATTTAGTATATTGCATAGTTACTTTTAAAAGCTATATTTTTGTTGCTTTTAAAAACATTTAAGATACCAATTTATTATATTTTGATATATGAGTGAATTGTTTAGTATGCCACAAATTTAAAGCAACGAACAAACTAAAAAGAGTCTTCTTATGTTTTATTTAAAACTTACCAAACAATATCAAAAAATATTTAAAAAATTTACTTAAAATGTTTCTAAAATAACTTTAAAGGTGTTTAGAATATCATATGAAATCTTTTAAATATAAAATAAGAATACAAATTTTGGATAAGTTTAAAGTTTAGTTACTTTTTTATTAACAAAATATGAAAAAGAAACTAAAATGTTGTTTTTTATTTTGGTTATCTTCTTCGGCAACAAAAAAAAATATATGTTTCCCACATATCAAAATAATAACATTGAAGAGTAGGTCGCGATAGTACTACTTTTGAGCCCAATTACCGCTAGAATTGTTTTTTTTGAAGTTAAGGATAAGAGAGAGATAAAGAAACATTAAAGAAAAAAACAAAAAATAAAACAGTACTTTAACTTTATGTACCGTGTAATTGTATATATAATAGAGAATACAAGGCAAATTTAATTTATATAAAGTATAAGAAAATTGGTATAATTGTAAATATTTTTATACGCATTATTTTTGTAAATAATTTGATAAAAATGGAACAAGATGTAAATTTCTCATTCTAAATTCAACTATCATTCTCTCTCAACCTAATTGAGTCATGTAAAAACTTAATTAAGGGCTTGTTACACTAAAATAATAACTATAAATTAAAAAAAAAAAATATTGATACCAAAACTATCATTTGGTATATGTTGTAGGGGGTTTCTCTCACTCGTCAAATCAGAGGGTGTAGCTTTGATAGTTGTATTGGATTGGGCTTTATATCCTGGTCTTCTATTATTTGTTGTAGAGATAAATTGTTCGGCATAAGTCTCAGCTTTTTTTCTAAGAGATCTAGATTTTTTAATTACTTTGGTTCTTTTTTAGTTGATATTACAAGTTTTTTTGTCTAATTTTCCTAAAGTGTTTATAATTCATGTTGATCGTACGGTTAATAAACCTACTCATGTATTAGTTGGGCACGCTCTTTGAGCATATGAGAAACTTGTTTGGATAGTAGAGTTTCATTCTTTTATTCAAAATGTATTATACTCTAATTATTATCAATGAATTATCATTACTAATATATATATATATATATGGAAAATGTGCTATAGGGGTTCAAAAAGAGCCCCACCATTGGGGCTCTTGTGTATTCCCGATCCGTAAATAGTTTTCAACGTGATTTTTTTTATAACAGTGTATATTGTAGTTATTTAGGGCATCTTGTAAATTTTTATAAAATTCCGAATAATTTACAGTATCGAAATCTAGGTTCAAAACAGATTGTTGCACGTGTGACTAATTTTTTTATGCGCATGGAAAACAACATGTTTGAACCTAATTTTCGGTACTATAAATTATTCGTCTTCATATGACAAAAACAAAGAAGGCCTCACTGGTAAATATTAAAGCGATAACCCTATACTAGAATCATCCTGTATATATGTTTTATATATTTTAGTGTATAAGATATTTTTGGTTAATTTTATTTTAAAATTATGTTAATTTTTTTTATATAATTTTGATGGTATATTATTTTAATGGATTATTATATGTGTTTTTTGTGTTAAGGTATATGATATTTGTTTGCTTAATTATATTTCAAAGTTATGTTGATATATATATGTATATATATTTCTTTTTATTTGCTTGGTACATTAATTTTTGGTACTATGGTTATCATATTTGTTAGGCCAATTTTATTTCAACGTGTTTGTATTTTTATTTGTTTTTAATTTTAATAGTATATAATTTTATTAATGTAATTTATTTATTTTGGTATATAAATTCGTGTGCAATAGTATTTGTTGATGCAAAATTTCATTCCTGTGCTATGAATGAGCACAAGGTCAAATTGGGGGATAAGTATCATTACTGAGCTTGAGAGTCATACCACACTCATAAGGTAGGTTTAGACCCGACGTGACGTCGAGCAATAACTTTTCTTTAGAGATTTTTCCTTTGCATGTGTGAAATATCTTGGAAGTTGATATTGAATGGAAATAAATGGCAGTAAATACTTTGGGGGAGTTTGTGGAATGAAGGAAAGTAAATGTAGTGTGAGAAATGAGTAAATGTAAAAATAGATAGTTTAAACCTCAAGCTTCAACTTATAATACATCAGGTGGTTAAGCTCTTTTTTATAGGAAAATGATCGAATTGTTCTCTACTGATGGATCAAGTTAGGCACCTAAGAGTTGAGCTTGGGTTGTTAATTTGATTGAGTAGAGGTTGTTCGCAGCCCCATAGAAAGTGTACGCTAGAGAGATAAATTGGAGGTTGTGCCTATTTCTAAGATATGGTGCAAGTTGTTGTAAGGTCTATAGGTCGCTACCCAGGTATTGGGGATCGAGGAAGGCTGCAAGTATTGTTACATGTGTGGCCAATTTGAAGATTGGCCTTCAAACAAGGTAATGATGCGTCACTATCCATAGATCTGTGAAAGTAGACTCGTTAGTCAACTGAAACCACCTTGGGGTCGAAGAGCTCACATGGTGTACCTTGAGGCTATGAACCTATAGACCAAGCCTTGGCAGATGTTGTTGATCTAAGTGTAATTAACAGGGTCAAGGCCCGATCCAAGACCGTGAAGACTTAACCAAGCTTACAGTGGACTTGGACCCATTTAGGGCCTAACTATTTATTGGGAATTTATGGCTTACAAATATTAAATTAACAATGATTTAAGATAATTATCTCGTTAATATTGTTTTCCCTAAAAATTAGCGTGATGATGTGGGATAAATTATCGACATGTGGCAATCAAAGAAAGATTAAACAACATCTACGTTGTAGATGCTAGTCGACCCTCGACCATGATAAGAAGTAAATAAAGGCTTACCAAACAAGGCGATTGATCAGAACATAGTCAAGAGCTTCATTCGAGGTAAGGCTGGTCAGCTCGATGGTATACTCGACCAGCCTGGTCGGGTGTTTCGTTAAAAACACATAGCACGATCAACTCAAGCAGGTATTTATCATTTCAGATGTAATACATATTATTTACACATTATTTATTATTACTTGTCAATCAAATCAATGTAAGGCCTATGACCCATCTTGTAAGATTCATAAGCCTATAAATAGAGGG
The DNA here is from genome assembly GCF_963169125.1 of Humulus lupulus. NCBI lineage: Eukaryota > Viridiplantae > Streptophyta > Magnoliopsida > Rosales > Cannabaceae > Humulus > Humulus lupulus. The sequence goes on along the minus strand of NC_084794.1, from coordinate 73,406,888 downwards.
CTTAGCACATCATTATTTCTCACGTGAATATTGGTGCATTTACACACACTATGTTTTGTATTCTCTCAAGCTTACAAAACTCGATTTAATCTAGTTCATCTGATTGTGGGTTTGAGATTTTCTACATTAATAAAAGTGCAAATGGACGTTGGTCATTACCAACTCTTGAGGCCGAACCACTATAAATTCTAGTGTTCTTATTACTTTAGTTCACTTCTTATATTTTATATCGTTTTCTTGACTCAATGTTGTTGGCCAAATTTGTGGTCAACAAATAAAAACCCTAGAGACTAATCAAGAATCACATGCATAGTATGGGGGGAAATCTTGAAAATTCACATATTAAACCAAAATCTAGAAATTGACATAAAATGGAGAGTAAAATTACACCATCTAAATAAGTGGAATCACCACAAAAAATATAATAGAACTATCATAAGAGAAATGACAAAAAATAAAGTACAAAATGAAAAAAAAAATCTCATGTTAGAGAAACTGTTATGAAGAACCTAGGGCTTATACACAAGGAATATCGTTGTCCAAAATCTCTATTCTAGGTCTTCACAAAGTTGTTTGAAGCTTCACCAAGATGGAATGAGAAGTGGGATTAAACAGACCTTTGAAACTCACATAAGTCAAGCAATACTTTGTGAGTTTCTAGAAAAAAAATGAATGTTCTTAGAGAGCTACGAAGAGATTGGTTAGAGAGAGAGTTGAAAAGTGTGATCAAGGTTTCATAACTCTAAAGGACCCCTGTAACAATCCAAAATTGCTAATAGGGCTTAAGGCCTTGATTAGCGTGCCAGGAGAGTATAAATTGTTTATATGTATGTTTAATTGGTTAAATGCGTGACTATGTGACATGCATGATTAATATGGTTATCTGAATATATTATATGCATGTTTATGAGTATTAGATATGCATGTGGGCCCTTTATAGTTTATAAGGGCATATTCGTAATTTTGGCCCGTTGATGGCATAAATGTGATTTTATGTGATAAATGGTTGAGACCACATTATTATGTGGGTATATTTGCAGTATATAGTTTGAGATGGTCCCAGTGAACGGTTTAGCGAAATAGTCACAGTGGGGTTAAATACCCGACTCGGTGGGAGCCTAGGGGTATTTTTGGGAATTTAGAGAATATTTTGAGATTTATTAGATATTGAATAAATATTTGGTAATTAATTGAACACGACAGGATTAATTGGTAAATATTAGGAACACTTGAGGAATTAGCGGGAACTGGGGGAAAAGACTATTTTACCCCTAGAACAATTAAAGGACTAAGTGACCCAAAGGGGGGTAGTTTAGTCATTTTGAGTTAAGGATTAACTCAGGGGGGAGATTCTAGACTTAGCCAGAAACCACCCCAATTGCTGAGAACTCTCAATTCCCACTCACACCCTCTATCTCACGTTTTTCTCTCAAGAAGCCTAAGGGGAAATAATTGGACTAAGTTTGGACTGAGAAGAACCTAAGGAGTTAAGGCTAGAAGTGGATAAAGCCTAGCTGGGAGATTCAAGCTATCAATTCAGGTAAAAATTAAACAATGATTATTAAATTCTGTTGAGATGATGACGAGCTTAGAGCCTGCATGAGAGTGATTTCTTAAACTCATTTTGGGTGTTAGGAAGAGTAGGAATTGCTTATAAGGTTGGGTATGATGTTTAAGTTATAGGGATAAGAGTTCTGTGTTTAGTTCTGATTTTGGTTGAAGGTATGGGTGGAATTTTGAGGCTTGGACTTGAAGGAAACGCTGAAAAAATGGTAGTTTTTATGGGTTTGGGAACTCGGGTCGCGGCCCTGTTCTTTAGGCACTGCGGCCCGCATGGGTTTTTGAGGCTGGGTGCCTTTGTTTGCTAGGCGCACGCCGCGACTTGGGGAGTATAGGTCGCAGCCTGTGTCCCCCTTCAGGGGGGATTGGGTCTCTGTTTGAGGGGCGGGCCGCAGCCGTCAAGGGAAAGTCGCGACCCTAATTAGGGAATTAAGGGAAAGTGAAGTTTAAAGCTCGGGGATTCAAACCTAGACGCTTGGGATGAATTCTACTACTCGGTTTAGTAGAATTCATTGTCCCGGTGATTAATATTTGTTCCCTAAGTATTTTTTTGGATTAGAAATTTATAGTTACCCATTGTTATGTGACTAGGGTTTATCGCTAAGGCTCAAAACTGAGGATCGTGCTCGGGAACGTTCTGTATTCTCCGCTCGGGATTCAAGGTAAGAAAACTGCACCCATGTGGTTGTGTTTGGGACTAAGGTTCCTTGTATCTGGATATATGTGTGGTGTAACTGTATTATTATTATGCGAAATGTGAAAGTACGGCCTAAGGGAGTCAGGGCTGACGATTAGCGCATTGGACGCAACTCGGCCACTGTGAGTCGGGGTCAGCTAAATAAACAATAGACTCGGCCTAAGCGAGTCAGGGTCAACTGAGTAAACGGAGGACTCGACCTAAGGGCGCCGACCCTGGGCACTTGTATTACTAGCTAAGATATATTCTTGAAAGTACATGTTTATTATTATTAGCTTGATGCTTATAATTTGTTGAATTTCTAAATGACTATCTTAAGATTGATTGGATGCTACTACTGTTTATGTGTTTGTTGTTTATGGTTTTATTCCTGGGCCTTGGCTCACGGGTGCTACGTGGTGCAGGTAAAGGCAAGGGAAAGCTGGACCAACCATGAGTTGAAGAGCTCTGGGGGCGAGTTGTACATTGTCAGCTGCTCGTCCGCCACGGCCAATGGAAAGTACAGGGACAGAGCCTTAAAATTTGTATTTTGCCATTAGAGTGACTATTGGTTGTATAAAACTTGTGCGAGTTGTAGATTGTCTCTTAAACCCTATTTTTGGGGATCCCATGTACCAAAAGTCTATTTTAATGAAAATTACCCGTTTATGATCAAAATCTTTTAACCCTAACCTGATAGTCGACATTTGGATCACTTTATTGTTCAAACAACTTGATTAGCAAGTCTTTCACTATTTTAAAATACACAATGTAACGATTTTGGTTATCCAGGGCGTTACAACCCCTTTTATAGTGTAGGTACCGTCATTAAGACTAACCAATAAGATAGCCCTTTTAAATACACATTTTTTTTTAGCCAAAACACACATTAATTTCTCATTGTCAGGCGACATGTCGCCATCCCACTACCTAAGGTGTCCAAAAACACCCTTAAACACCTCCAAATTTTAAGGGGATGCTTGGATACCTCCTTATACAACTTTAGACCCCAAAAAGCCAATTATAGATGCATACAACAAAAACTAATAATTTCACTTCAGCTTTAGTGAAACCATTAAGTATTTTACACCACCTTGTGTTACTACTTAGCTATTATATTTAACCAATTACAATATTATTTAGTGTGAAAAATTACAACCAATAATATTTATATTTATATGTTTTGGTATAATTGGTGGAAGTATATTTCCTATAAAATTGTGTTGGTATAAATTATTTAAGTTGTAATAGTTTATAATATTTAATGTTTGCTTTTGTATTATATAATATTTTATATTATGGTATATACAAAAATCAATGTTATATTATATTTTAAATTTTAGAAAATTATCTCTTTGGCACCCTCGATTTAAGTCCATTATCAAGTTTAACCCAAAGATTCTAAAAAAGCTGAAAATAACCCTTTAATTTTGCTTATATCTAAAAGTACAAAATAAGTCAAAGTTTTAATTTTTTATTTTGTTTGGATAACTATAATATAAATATATTTTTTAATGAAAAATTATTTTTAAAATGTTTTGACTTTAGATAATCAATTGAAAATATATTTTACGAGTAAATTGAGAATTATAAAGATCCATTTAAAAATAGATTCTCAAAAAGGTATTTTAGGAAAACCTAGGAAATCCTACCTTCTCAAAATGTCTTTTGGGAAAAGTTAGGGGATCCTAGCTTCTTCAAAAAGATCTTTTTTATTTTTATTTTTTTATAAGTAAGTCAATGTATTGCAACAAACCAAAGAATACAAAAGATGGAAGCTCCTCAGAGCATCAATTACATTTCAAACAATCTATGAAACCAAACTAACTCATCAACTTTCACTCCTACTAAACCTCTATAAGAAATCCTATTATAGACAATCTTTTTAACCAAAGAGGTTGTATACTGAACAAACCAAACTATACCCTCCCAATAAGCTAAATTCCTAACTTTCCACATATATGGTAAACAAGGCTGGCAAGAATGTCCCAATACACTAATTTCTTGAATCTGCCCAACTTGCTTCTTCTGATCCACTTGAAGATGCCTTCAACTGTACAATGCCGAGTCTGAATTAACAACCACAGCAGAATGGGATGAACACATTGAGCACTAAACCAACAATAAAATAAAAGGTGATTATGAGTTTCTTCCTTCAAACCGCAAATACAACAGTAAGAATCTATACCCAATCCAAACTTTTGGAGGTGATCCTTAGTTTTCAATCTCCTTAAAAAGTAGAGCCATGTGAAGAATCTATGTTTAGGAACTATAACTCCAAATATCTGCATAATAAAATCTGGGTTGTTGCTCATTAATCAAAACTTTATAAATTTCAGCAATAGATTATGAATTTTGTTCAAAACTGTTCTTGGATAAGAAGCTTTTTATGTGCTCTTTCACTCTCACCATCTGACGCCAGTACCAGCTACTATCACTAGTAGTATAGTACTCCCACCAATCAAGACCTCTGAGATAAACAGCATGAACCCATTTCACCCAAAGATTCTCCTTATTCAAGGAAATATGCCAAACATGCTTCCCCATAGCAGCTAAGTTCCAATAAAAGATATTTCGCACACCCAAACTACCTTCAAGCTTCCTCTTACACACAGTGTCCCAAGATACTGAACTGGATCCAACAAACTCAGAAGACCCATGCCAAAGGAAATTCTGATAGATTTGAGTAATTTTTTTTCTAGCAAGGCCTTCGGGAGAATCATCACTTGAACCCAATAAATCTAAATGAACATCAGCACTGCATTCACAAGAGTCATTCTACCAGCTAGAGACAAGTGACGGGATCTCCAAATTCTAATTCTATGCAACATCTTCTTAGCCAAAACTCTACACTCAACCAAACTGAGACGCTTAGAGCAAATCGGGATCCCAAGATATCAAAATGGGAGTTGACTTTTACTAAACCCCGAAACAAGGTGAATACGATTCACATCCTCATCAGTCATACCATGACTATAAAAAGCCGATTTGTTCACATTAGCTTGCAGACTAGAAGAGACTGAAAACCTTTTAAATCCTTGAAGCAGTCGCATTATGGAAATGATATCACCTCTACAAAACAGTATGACATCATCCGGGAAACACAGATGAGTTAGTTTAAGCTCTTTACACCTGTAATGGAAGTGAAAATCTTGTTTACAAGCAATTTTAGATAATATGCGAGATAAGTATTCCATACAAATGACAATAAGAAGAGGAGATAGATTCAAAAAGATCTTTTGAATTAGGAAAAAAAAAACTTATTATTTTTTATCCACAAACACTTCCAAAAGTTTTTTTTTTAATTCTAAAAGCTAAAAACAACTTATAATAAGTTTGGCCAAATAATGCCTAAATAGTATAAAATGGCTCATTCACTTGTTTTTAATCACTTTTTAAAAATAAAAAATAAAAAATTGCTCTCATTTAAAATTTATTAATATACTTTTTTTATATAAACAATCTATAAAAAAGATTAGCAGAATTTAAAATAAATAAAATCCAAAACAAAATAAATATAGCAACTATGTTTTTTCAGTTTTTGATTTTTGATATTTCAATTTTTTATTTTATTTATTTAATTTTAGATTTTAAAATTTTATGTTTTTCACAAAATACTATAACAATAAAGTTATGTAGAACAAATGACAAGTATAGTTTTTATTTGTTATAATTTTGGATTTGATTTATTTTGAATTTTAGGTTTTGTTAATTAATTCTATAAATTATATTTATAAAAAAATATTTGAATACATTTTAATTATGGGTAATTTTTTTTGTCTTTATTAAAATTTTTTTTACTAAAAATAAATATATAGATCATTTTATAGAGTTATTTTTTCTTGTTTAAAATCTTAGGATTAAATTTGATAATTAGCTTAAAATGAGGGGGTCATGGAAGAAATGCCCTCAAAAAAATTTCTAATAATACTAAAAGAGCTAACTAAAAAATGGAAACAATAATTAAGATCACCTCCAATGTAAGATGTAAATTTTGTAATAAACCAATGCTATATTTGACCTACTATTTACAATTTCGCTACAATGCACAAGATGCTAATTAATTCAAATAGTCAATAATTCATTTAATATTTAATGAGAATATATAAAAAAGTTCCATTTTCTATTGTCTAAATTATGAACTCCAAATAATTAGTCATGGAAAAAAGTTAAAAAGGTGAATAAAAAATGCAATATGGTACCCTGATTTCGAGAATCATTTTTCTTAATGGTAACTTGGGAAACGTTGTGATGAGCTCAAATACATGTAGTTATTAGCAACGATATTGCTAATAAGCAATAAGATGTCACTTCTGCTCAGAAAGTGGGGGATTAGCTCGAAAGACTAAATCGCCATGTCAAACTCGGAATAAGAGAATTGGTTCGAAAGCTAAATGATAATTAGCTTAGACAAGGCATGTATCAGCTCGAAAAAGATATTGGCTCGAAAGCGTGTTTTCAAAGCGTCAGATAATGATATTTAAGTAAACCATGCCTATTTTTAAGTGTAGCGCACCATTTTTTTTATTTTATTAATTTGTTTGCTTTATTTTATTAATAATATGTAAGTGTTAGAAATATATTTTTAATTGTTTGAATTGCTTGGTTGAAATTATGTGAATTTAAATTTGTTAATTGTTTTATTTGTGAATTCTTGAGGTTTGGTTGTGTGCACCAAAGTGCATGGTTAGTAGAGATGCACTTGTACATTTGTGTGTGTGCATGTGCATGTGCATGATATGCATGGTGTGCATGCATTAGTTTCCATGCATAGTAATTTTTATTCTCCATTTATTTATTTTAGTAATTAAAAAAAATGAAAAAATGGGAAGTTTATTGATATTTCTCTTCTTTGTCAAAAAAAAGAGGGAATGTTCTAGAAGGCTTGTGTTCACACTAGTAAGAAATGAGAAACAAATAGTAAGAAGAGAGTTGCCTTTTTTTTTAGTTCCCGTAAATTTTGACACAGCCTCAGTAAAATGGGCATAACTTGTGCTGTATATGTCCGATTTAAGAAAACTTAGTACTGTTAGAAATCTAATTAAATTATCTACAACTTTTCAGAAATAGTAGTTTTCCAAAATCATGATGTAACTAGGACAGAAATTGGTATCAAGTTACAGGATATTTGGGAAAAACCCACTTTGAATTTTTTTTTCTTAACCTAGATATCACCTATAAATAGGTCCTTAAGCCTCTTCCTATCTGCTTTGAAACTCTAGCCATCCATCTAGAGAGAGGAAGGAGAAAAGAGAAGAAAGAAAGAAAAAAGAGGAAAAGGAATAAGGTTTTTCGAAAATCCTTAGGTATGTGTTCTTGTATTAGTGCTTTGAATCCTATAAGCTATCATTCTTCTCCTTCTTAATTCTAAGAGCATTTTTCTTTTCTTTGTTGTGGGTTTCAAAAATCCTCCAAGGGGATTGATCATAGTTTTGTGTTTTTGATTCACTACCAAGGAGGTAATGGAGAATCCTAACCTTTTTGTTGTTTTTGATGTTGTCATATTCTTGTTTATGGCATTGGATTATTGTCTGTTGTTTTGATGTTGTCATATTCTTGCTTATGGCTTTGGATTATTGTTTGTTGATTTGAGAAAACATGTTTATGATGTATGATGATGATTTGATCATTGTAGTTTTGATAGATATATGTTCTAGTGTATGTTGTTGCAATATTGGTATGATGAATACATGTGTGGTTATGAGCATGGTTTTAAAAAACGGTTGAGGCGTACGCCTCGAGGCGAGGCAGTAAAAAAATGCCTCTGAGGCGCCACCTCATAGAGTGGTAGTGAGGCGCACGCCTTACATGAGTGAGGCGGACGTTTCTGAGGCGAGGCGGACTGAGGCGTATGCCTCATGTTTTTGCTCTTTTTGGCTGTTTTATTGCCTCACACATGGGGCTTTTTTAAAATAGTGTTTTGGGCTTTTCTTTTAACTAAATGGGCTTAAAGTTTGGGCTTATTTGATCAGATTTTAAGTTAAAAACCCTAATTTCTTCTCTACCATCTCATGGCAATCCCCTCTTTTATTCTCTACCATCTAATGCAAGAGTTTCCTTTCTCAAGCAGTAGCTCCCCTTTCTCCAGCTTCACAGCAGCATCTTTCCATCATCTCATCTCAGCTCTCCCTCACACTCTTCATTTCTCTCCTTTTCATGCAAGAAGCTCTCTCCTCACTCATTAGCTCATTTTTTTTCACCTCTTTTTCTCGTAGTCAAGGCAGCTACCAGCCAACCACTAGGCTAGTGTTAATTGTTTTAGAGAGGTAAATAATTTCTTCAATCTTCTCTATTTTTTGTTTTTCAATTCTCTTATTTTTCGTTTTAAAGTTGCTGAATTTTTATTTTATTTTATGCTTTTAGTTGCTGAATTTAAGTTGGGAAGGGATGAGTAGAAAAGATCCTGCTTGGAAGTATAGTGTTGAAATAGAAATGCCGGAAAAAGGTAGAAAAAAAGGATACAAGTATTTAAAGTGTAATTTTTGTAGTAAGGATATTAAGGGAGGGATGAAGAGAGTGAAAGAACATCTTGCTTGCACAGACAAAGATGTAAAACCATGTCCTAAAGTACCTAAAGAAGTCAAGGATGAGATAAGTCAATATTTGAAAGACTATGAAAATACAAAATTTATTTCTCAACGAAAGTTTGATGAGGCGGTGGATTGTGGATCCTACTTTGGTGATGGACCTAGTGGTTGTGGTAGTGGCACTCCTTTGGAGGGCGTGAATTCTTGTCCTAGCGGTAGTTCTTGAGGTATAGAGGGCCTATGGATCGAATTATGGAGAATAAAGAAGATGATGAAAATGAAAAAAAAGACTGCTGCCACAAAAATGACTCCAATGAGTGCTAAAGAGCATCGAAATCAAGTTTGTTTAGATATTGGGAGATTCTTTTTTGAGAATGGGATCCCATTTAATTGTGCAAGAAGCCCATCATATTTCAACATGTTGCGTTCGGTTGGGAATTATGGTTGAGGATTGAAAGCTCCTACAATGCATGAAATGAGGACTTGGATACTAAAAGAAGAAGAGAAGACAACATCCGAAATTGTGAATGAGATCAAAGCAACATGGAAACGAACAAGGGTTTCATTATTATCAGATGGTTGGTCAGATATGAGAAATAGGAGTCTGATCAATTTTCTAGTTATCAATCCCTATGGGACTGTTTTTTTTTTAAAACTATTGATGCATCAGATTGTGTAAAAGATGCACAAAAATTGTTTGAATTACTTGATGGTGTTGTTGAAGAAATTGGAGAAGATATTGTCATTCAGGTGATCACTGATAATGCAAGTGCATACAAGGTAGCTGGAAGATTATTAATGGAGAAGAGAAAAAGTTTGTATTGGACTTCGTGTGCTGCTCATTGTATTGATTTGATGCTTGAGAAAATTGGAGAATTGCCACAACATAAAAATGCTTTTCTTAAAGCAAGGAGAGTTAGCAATTTCATCCATAACCATCAATGGGTGTTGAGTTTAACAAGAAAATTTGCAAAGAAAGATATTCTTCAACCAGCTGTCACACGATTCGCCACTGCCTTTCTAACTTTAGAAAGTATGCATCAATTGAAGCAACCACTACAAATGATGTTCGTTTCAAAAGAATGGTCAAGTTGTGCATGGGCAAAGAAACCTGAAGGGAAAGCTATGAAAAAAAATCATAATGAATGATAATACATTTTGGCCTAGTGTGGTTTACTCCATTAAAACCACAAAGCCCCTTGTGAATGTTTTAAGAATAGTTGATGGTGAGAGGACCCCAGCAATGAGATTTATTTATGGTGCTAGAAATGAGGCAAAAGAAAAGATAGCAAAAAACTTAGATGGAGACGTGTCTTCATATAAGGAGATTTGGGATATCATTGATCAAAAGTGGGAGTTTCAATTGCATCGTGACTTGCATGCAACTGCATATTACTTGAATCCTCGATTCAGATGGAGTCCCAATGTTTCTGAGCATCCAGAGATTAAAACTGGTTTGTATAAGTGCATGGATAAACTCATCAAGGACTAAGAAACATATGTGAAGGTCGATGCCTAACTTGATGAGTATAAATACAAGCGAGGATTGTTTGGCTTCAGATCATCCTTAACATCATACTTAACACGTCCACTTGGTGAATACTTAAACTTTTACCTCATTTTTTGTTTTATTATAGTTTATATTAATATTATAAAATAAATTATTCATTACTTTGCTTCTTTTTTCATGTCTTTAATTTTGTATAGTTGAATGGTGGGACAACTTTGGAGATGAAGTTCCAGAACTCAAGTCATTTGCAACAAGAGTTCTAGGTCTTACTTGTTCAGCATCGGCATGTGAACGTAATTGGAGTACATTCAATCAAGTGTACACAAAGAGAAGAAGTTGTCTGAGCACAAAAAATATGAATAGTTTGGTGTACATTATGTACAACAAAAAGTTGAAGCACAATTTTTTTAAGAAACAATCACGAAGAGAGGAAGATGATCCTTTGATTTTTGAAAATGTGTCTTCTGATGATGAATGGGTAGCCAATCCAAATTATGAAGAGGATGGTGATAGTAGAGCAATCAAAGTTGGTGGGGAAATTGAGATTGAGGATGAGGGCGAAATTTTAGCACCGAGGAAGAGGAAAAGAAATCAAGCACCAATTGAAGTGAATTTGGATGAGGAAGATGAATTTAAAGGAGGAGAAAATGACAGTGAAGATGGAGATGATGGTCGAGCTATACAATTTCATGAGAGTGATGATGAAGAAAGTGATGAGTTCTTGGAGATTTAATGCATTTTATCTATGATTTTAAGACTTATAACTAGTACTTTTATGACTTTGATATGGACTTATGTGTTGTTTGTTATGAATTCTATGCATTTTATGAAATTTCATGAATTTTAGGATATTTTATGAATTTTATAATATTTTTAAAATTTTATTTGTTCTTATAGTTGAGGCGTACGCCTCGTTGCGCCTCGAGGCTTACGCCTCGCGGTACTAAGAGAAAACACTTCGCCTCGTGATTTCTCCTTTCAAAACCTTGGTTATGAGATCTTTATTAGAAATATGATTAGGTTTTTAATTAAATTATGGAAACTAGAATATTTTGATGTATGTTTCAGCATAGGGTATGTTTTAGGGTTTCATATGTTTCTTTGAATTTTGATGAGCATGCTTATTGATTTGGAGTATGTTATGTAAATTTGGAATATGTGAAATATGATGTTTATACTGTATATTTATCATTAAGAAGCATGTTAGGGTATGAGTTTTGGGTGCGATGATAAACTATGTGGAAATTGTGATTCATGGAGTTGTTATGGTATATAGGGGTTTCAGTTATGGCATATTAGGTTTAGGATTCCTTGGTTTTATTTAATTATGAGCATGAAAGATTTGTTGTAATACTATTGTAATATGGAGCATGTTAGAATTGTCATTGATATCTTGATTCTAATGATTTATGTAAGAATATGCAAAGATGATGATAGAATGCGCATTAGGGTTGTATTGGTGTTTGTGTATTCTTTATTATTTTTTTAAAAATAGGGTTTATACCTTTTTAGACCTTGTGTTTTGCCTCATTACCTGTGTTTTGACAAATTATTTTTTGGACCTTGTGTTTTATAAAATGATTCAAATAGGCCCCTAAATTTGATTTTGATAAATAAAAAATTGAATATAACAACACAGTTCTTAGGCAGAATGACTATATTTTTGTTCTGAGTTGTTAGTTTGATGAATTATTTGTGATTTTAGTTCAAAAAACTTTTATCATAATCAGATTTAGAGGCATATTTGAACTATTTTAGAAAACACAGGGTCTAAAAAGTAATTTGTCAAAACACAGGGTCCAAACAGATAATGAGGCAAAACACAGGGTCTAAAAAAGCATAAACCCTTTAAAATATTGATTATGAGCATGTCAAGTTTGTAGTCTTTTATGTATTATGCTATATAGAAATTCAGCATTGAGTGTTTTATGTGGTATAGAATAACTTAATTTTGGTGTTGTTAAATCCATGAAGGTATACAAGCATACTAGATTAATTTGTTAAAATGGTTTAATATAAAGTTTGTGAGTTATGAATATGTATTGCTTGCTAAAATATTGTTTAGTATCATGGAAGATTGTTTTTTTTTTTAAAAAAAAAGATTGTAAAAATATGTTTTGAAAACTCATGCCTTAAAATTAATGTGATGACATGCATGCTGATTTTTATTTAGATTCATGGAAAAATCTCTTTAAATTAAAATATATGTCTTAATATTTACATATGATAAATGTGATTTTTCTATACTTTAATGGGTATTTTTATCATATATATTTATGCAGTTTTTTATTTACAAATAATTAAGTAAAATGATTTTTTTAAAAGGTGACCAAATAATTTATTTAATATATGCGAATGTAGTTGAATTTTTCCAACTTTTATATATTTATGACATAATTGTAAAATTTTGTGATCTAGAAAAGTTATTTTTTTAAAAATTAATACACATTTTAATATTGATTTTATTTGCTTAGATAAAAAGAATTTTTGTGAAATAAATTAATCATGCCAAATTAGTTATTTTATAAGTAACTACAAAATTTGTTGTGAGGTTCTAATTGTTATTAAATAATAAATGAAATTTTTATACAATTAAAGCTAAAGAACTATTTTAGTAAATTAAATTTTTGAATAAAATTTATGAATGGAAAATGTATGACTTAAAAGAATAAAGTAGTAATAATCAAATTGACAATTTATTTTATGCTTGCTGAATTTTTGTGAAGTTGACAAGAAAACAAATGAGTAAATATTATCAACTTCAACGCAAGTTTTAAGAACCATCGCACGTATGCATGTTACATGCAAGCTAAATTTTACATTCAATTATACGACGTTTAATTAAGTATATGATTCTTGGTTTGCAAACATTAAGCCTATGTTTGGTAGAGTGGATAGAAAATAAGGAGGAGAGAAAAAATATAAGGGAAAGAAAAGTAAAAGGAAATAAAGTAAATATATTTACTCTCCTACACATTTGGTAGAAGAAGAGAAAGGAAAATAGAAAAAACTAATTTATTTATTTAGTTATTATTTTAATTGAAATTCAGAAAAGAAAAAAATATTTTGACACTTTTACCCTTACATTACTCAACCTTTGAAGGTTAATTTGGTTATATTATCATCAACTACAAAAGTAACACGTTTTCTCCTCACATTTCTCTCCAATTTGGAGAGAAAATATTTGGTATGGCCCCACTCATTTTTTTCTTTCCAATTTTCTTTCTAGGTTCTCTATATTATCTCTTACCAAACTACTCTATTTTTTTACTTCTCCCCACTTTTCCTTCAAAATCTTTCCATCCTCCCACTTTTCTTCCTTAACAAACAAAGGGTAAGGATTCACTAGTAGACTTGAAGTTATTCCTTTATGATTTTATGTGAAATTATTGAATGTTTGTAGTGTAGTGTAACTTGTGTCACGTGTGCATAGTCCATGCACACGTGGGGTATGTATGTTGGGCATGTGTAATCTTACATGATTTTAAGACGAATGTTTGATTGTGATTTTAGGCTAGTTGTGAAGTACCTACAATTTGTTTTGCTTGGACTTGAGGTAAGGAAGTTAGTTAGAATTTTCTTTATGTTATGAAAGGTATGGCTTGTTATGTTGCAAGAGATAAAGTGTTATGGAAATCATATGTTATAATAAGCCAAGTGTTATGAAAAGTATGCGTTATTACTATATGATATGAATTGTTGTTATGCTTGCTTGTATGTTGTATGTAAAAGCAGTAGTTTGCTAGCGTACTGAACGCAATACAACAAATGAGTTACTAAGGATATGATGTAACTCATAGGGCGGACACGCCGAGGTTATTCGATGACCTGAGACCTCATTTACCTCATAGAGGAGGTTTTACCAGTTTATGTTTTTGCTGGTTACCTCATGATGTGACATGGACAATAGGGGTGCCATGATCACATGATGTATGGTTATGATGTATGATTACGATGTATGATTATGATTATGACTATGATTTATGAGTATGAATATGTTATGTTTCGCCATGAGTTTACGATACAAACATGCTCACCCATTTACTTACCGGGCTTTTAGCTCACCCGTGTACTTTCCCCATTTTAGGTAGGCAATATGATTATTGTTGGCACACATGGATGTGTGAGGTTCCGACATCTAGGCATGTGTGACGCGGGGTGTCCTATGATCGAATAACGATCAAGATGAGCGCTAAGGATAATTAAGAAACTTATGTTATGGATTATTTTTTCAAATTTCGTCAGTGGGACTTATTTTGTTTATTTTTATTTCCAAATACTGCATAAAGACATAATATTTTATTTCAAACTAATGGGCCCAAATTGCATGTTTTATCAAGGCCCCACTGAACTTTTCCTTAAAATGGTATTTTTCTAATACATGTGTGATGAGCGACGTTTTTATAAAGTAATAGATTAGGGCGCGTTCTTACATTAAGGGATCGGTTTAGATATTTTTGTTGCTAACTGATTAATTTGTAATTCAAATGTAGATTTTTATGTAACTTCCCCCTAAAATTGTGGGGAAGAGTAACCCGTCTATAAATACTTGAGATTAGTCATTTATTAGGATGCACAAATACTATATTGAAGCTCTATGAAATTGCTTTTAGCTTTAAGACAGATCATATCAATAAAAGTGACTCGATGACTAGGTAGATTTAATTACTGAACCACGTAAAAATCCTTGTTCATCTTTATTTTTCTTAAACAACCATTTCTGCTTAATTGCTCATTTATTTTAGTTGATGAAAAACTACGTCAACAATGATTAATGAGTAATTATAATAATTAGTGACAATATAATAAATAAAAAATAAAATTGATTGGTATACCAAATTTAGCTCGTGCTATATTTTGTGCAAAATTTGGCACTAATTTAAGTATGTGCCAAATTATTATTTTTATTCTAAATTATAATTTTTTTTATTAAATTACCCTTATATACAAATTAAACAAATAAATAATATGTATTACTATATATATTGTGTAGAACAAAGTACAATAAAATATCAATAATACTTAAAAAATTGTACTTAATTGAATATAATTTTATACTAAAGATATATATTTCAATTTTCATAATTTGTAATTGATATATATATTGTATAATTTAAACTTTTAGTCAGAATTTTTACTTTTGTTAAATATGTTACATACACATATATAATTTAAGTATATAATCCATATATATTTGTATAAGTTGATTTAACTATATGTTATAATCATATTTATAAAAATAAATAATGATAATAATAATAAATTTCAAAGAAAAAATATTTAATAAAATATCAAAATTATTATTTAACTAATATTGGTGTTGTTTGGTAACACTTAAAAAAATAATTTTTTATTTAATTAATTAAAAATTTGACAAATAAATAAAAAATGTGTTTGGTAACTCTATTTTTATTTATTTTTTTTTAAATTTTAATTAAAATTTATTAAATTTTGAAAATAGAATTTTTTCACTTTCAAATTTTTTTTTAAACAGTTTTCAATTTTTCCTTTCTTTTTTTATTCTCTTCTTCAAATCAACAACTCATTGTTAAACAAAAAATAAAAATGATCAAACACGTTTATTATTTTTTGTGTTGTACCCAGTTTTCGAGCCATGTTAAATGTGACCTCGAAAGCTGGATTCGCGGCGAATGAACTCGTACAGTTTGAAGTATGCTCCAGGATTAAATATCAAGCTTGCAAAACTGAGACGATCTCGATTGTGGTGACCTCGAAATATTTACGATCTCGAAAGGTAGCTTCCGAGATGCATCTATCTTCAGGAATGACCTCGGGCGGGGGTTCCGAGCCCTGACGCGCATACGATCTCGAAAGACATGTGACATCGGGAGATGTCATTAGCTCGAAAGCTGATGAGAAATCTGAGGGACTAAGGTCTTAGAGAGACATGATTATGGCTTTGAATATCCACAAGTGTTATCCACAAGAGACGCAGTCTGCATTTATTGTTGTAAATCCCATAATATCATGGGATATTATTTGATTAGTTATACGCCCCTTGGTCTTCAGGGGACGTTTCCTTTTATATTTGATTATAGGCATTTAAAGCCATTTATTTTATTTACACAAAAAGAGTAACTACCCAAAATATGTGGAATAGTATTCTGCAGCATTCTCTATAAATAGAGAGGTTATGCACCATTGTAATGGACCGAAATTCTGAACCTTGAGAGAAAACTCTGAAGAATTCATGCTTAAGAATTTTCAGAGATAATCTTGAGTTTAATAACAGAGACTCGTGGACTAGGCAGATTTAACTGCTGAACCATGTAAAAATCGTGTGTTTGTATTGTCATATTTTAATTGGCCATTATCAGTTATTGTTTACGTGCTCTCCTTTCACTGTTGACGAAAAACGACGTCAACAGTTTGGTGCTTTCATTGAGAGCCTTAAGCATTCATCCTTGAGAAAATCATGGCCACAAACAATCAGAACACACCTGAAGAAAATTACCCAAGACGTCCTGGAAAACAGCCAATGGAGAATCCGGATGTTGAAGAGAGAAGTGGGTCTTCTGATTCCCGGGGACCACCTCCTCCACCAAGGGATGAGGATATGTACTACAATCCGGAGCGGTACGTTCCTATTGTGGAACTTGAAAATCGGCAACTGAAGCAGCTGTTGGCAGAGGCCAACAAACGAAATGAGGAGTTGACAAGGATAGCCGCAGAGGCGCAGGTGGCTCAGGCCCCGCCTCCGTGCGAAAACCAAGTCCCTCCTCCAAGGGACGTGCATGTTCCTACCCGGAGGTCCCGCGGGCGTCCATGAAAGGATGCTGCCACAAGGAGGCCGACTCAACCTCCGGCACCAGCAGAGCCATCCGCTCCACCTAGGCCCCAGAGGAGTACTCGGGCTCGGGCCCCGGCTAACCCTCCTATGGAAGTGCCTGCGGGAGCTGAGAATAACCGAACCCCTGCAGAGGCTCGGACTCAGGTACCTGGGAGCGCACCAAATGCGACTGACCCATCTCAGGAAAATTCTGGACCCTCTAGGCCACGACAAGGGTGGCAGCCACCGTCGCCTATACGGTTCCCTCCGTCACCCATAAGATATCCTTCGCCCCCCTGCAGGAATGCTCAGCCCGTTCGAGGTCAGGATGAAGGGCGTGCGGGGGAAAGACAAGAAAACAGGGAGACTTTCCAGGAGCGAAGAGGCGCTCCATCTGAGAAAAGTCAAACGTCTCGGTCTCGCACGGTGGAGACGAGGCGACGTGGGAAGAATCCATCACGAAATAACCGAGCAATGAGTTTCACCAGTGATGAGTCCGGAGATACCAGGTCCGTCAGTAAACATGACCGAGGTCGTAATGAAACTGGAAGCCGCAAGAATCGTCCCGACCTGCGAAATCATCTGAACCAGAGTCGGGGTAATGGAGATCAAACAAATCCGGACCTGAGGGTTCGCTTGAATAGGCGTAGAGATCCCTCGCGGAGACGCGAGCCTGGAATCACGATCGATGACAATCAATTCCAGACAGTACCTCCTACTGACCCAGTCCAAGAAAGAATCTTTCAGCTCGAAAGAGCCTTTAGGCTTTTAAAGAATGAACGAGGAAATGGTCGATATGAGGACTCTGACGAGGAGCTCGAGCCGTTTGCTCCCCATATTTCCAACACTCAATTTCCTCAAGGGTTTCAGATCCCTCACGTCCCAACGTTTGAAGGAAAAACCGACCCGTGTAGTCACCTGAGCACATTCAACACTATCATGAGAGCCAGTAACGTGGGCTACGAGCTCCGGTGCATGTTGTTTCCAACATCATTGGCAGGACCTACCAAAAGTTGGTTCGAAAAATATAAGAGACACTCAATAACTTCTTGGGAGCAGTTGTCTAAAGACTTTAAGAAGCAGTTCAGAGCAATGATGGGGGTCAGACTAGAGGCATCCACCTTAACTAACGTCCGACAACAGCCGGGCAAAACACTAAAAAGTTACCTAACAAGATTTAATCTGGAAGTAGCCCGAGCTCGGGACGTAGATGACAGTGGGCACCTAATGGCTATCCGAGCTGGTGTATTACCGGGAAGTGCCCTTTGGGATGACATGCAAGGGAAACCGGTAAGGTCAATAACCGAGTTTAACAGACGAGCGCAGAGGTTTGTCAATGTAGAGGAAGCGAGGTCGACGCTCAAAGCGACACCCCAGTCCGAAACTACAACGATAAACATCAACTCTGCCTCAACCTCGGCGGACCCAGCAGCTCCAAAGCCTGCCACGGAGAACCCCTCCAAGAGAAAAAAGAACGAAGGAAGTAACCCCGAAGCTGAGGGAGGAAAGAAAAAGAAAGGGGAGAGGTATTTCTCCGTGTATAGAGTATACACCGAGCTCAATGAGTGTCGGGAGAACATATACCTGGCTAATGAAAACCAGGTCCCCTTTAGGCGCCCAGACCCGATGAGAAATCAAAAATCCAAGAGGGATTCCAGTAAATATTGTCGGTTCCACAGAGACACCGGACATACAACCGATGAATGTCGACAACTGAACGACGAGATCGAAGGGTTGATCTCGAGAGGTTACTTCCGGCAATATGTCAAAAACCAGAGTACTGGTCAGACGTCCGCGAGCCAGAGAGTAGCCGCGTCTCCGACGACACAAAACAATAACTCCTGAGCTCGGGAAGACGATAGGCCCCCGCCAATAGATGGAGAGGATGTAATAACCATCTCGGGAGGGCCACATCTCGCAGGAGGGGGCAGGAATGCCTAAAAGAGGTATGTTAACGAGTTGAAGACAGGGGACGGGTCTTCTTATGAACCCGAACCTAGGGCACCAAAAAGCCAGAGGATTGAAACACAACCAATAACCTTCATCGAGGAAGACGCCTCCCATGTTCAGTTCCCTCATCATGATTCGCTGGTCATTACTCTTCAGTTGGCCAATAAAAGGGTCCACCGAGTTCTCATAGATAATGGGAGCTCAGTCAACATCCTTTATAAAGCAACCATCGAGAAGATGGGACTCTCCCTTCGTGACCTGAAAGCATGTGCAACCACTTTGTACAGCTTTTCAGGAGAAGGAACTGCCTGTATGGGATCCATTGAGCTCCCCGTGACCTTGGGAGACTATCCAGTCTCGGTGACCAAGATAATGGAGTTCGTGGTAGTAGACTTACCATCTGCCTACAATGTGCTGCTCGGGAGACCCGCCCTAGTCGGGCTGGGGGCAGTTTCATCAGTAAGGCATCTGGCCCTTAAGTTCCCGACCCCTAGCGGAGTCGGGACATTAAAAGGAGACCAATTGGCAGGGAGGGAATGCTATAGCATCTCCTTGAGGGGAAAGAAACAAACGAACGCTCAAGCACTCGTTATCATACAAAACAAAGACGGAACGTTTTTAGAAATTGACGAGGAGATTGATCCGAGGATTGAGGAGAAAGTTGACCTCGAACCTTTAGAGGAGCTCGAAGAAATTCAGCTCGAGGAAACTAATCTCTCGAAGAAGGTGAAGGTCGGAAAACACCTCCAAGACGAGACAAAATAGCAATTAATTTGTTTTTTGAAGAAAAACCAGGATGTCTTTGCGTGGTCACACTCAGACATGGTAGGGATAAGCCCGAATGTAGCAAGCCACGCTCTAAACATAGACAAAAGCTTTCCCCCAAAGCAACAAAAGCGAAGACAGCTGGACGAAGACAGAAAGAAGGCGCTAAAGGAGGAGGTTGACAGGTTGAAGGTAAACCGATTCATTAGGGATGCCTTTTACCCTGACTGAGTAGCCAATCCGGTGTTGGTCCCAAAGCCCAATGGGACGTGGAGAACCTGTATTGACTACTCAGATCTCAACAAAGCTTGCCCAAAAGACTGTTTTCCGTTACCAAGGATTGACCAGCTCGTGGATGCCACGGCGGGGCACGGCCTGATGTCGTTCATGGATGCCTATTCTGGATATAACCAGATTCCCATGCATGCCCCCGACCAAGAACATATGAGCTTCATCACAGATAAAGGGCTATACTGCTATAATGTCATGCCATTCGGGCTCAAGAATGCTGGAGCCACATACCAACGGCTCGTAAACATGATGTTTTCAGAGCAAATAGGGAACAACACGGAGGTTTATGTTGATGACATGCTTGTCAAGTCTCAACTTAACAAGAACCATGTTGATGACCTCGAAGAGTGCTTCGGCGTGCTCAGGAAGTATAACATGAAGCTAAATCCTCAGAAGTGCACTTTTGGGGTATCTTCAGGAAAGTTTCTGGGCTTTTTTGTAAACTCTCGTGGAATCGAGGCTAACCCCGACAAGATCAAGGCCCTGATTGACATGCCCTCACCTCGAAGGCATAAAGACGTCCAAAGTCTGACTGGCAGGATGGCAGCCCTAAGCAGATTCATCTCGAAATCTACAGATCGTGGTCTTCCATTTTTCAACTTATTGAGAGGAGGTAAGAAGTTTGAATGGACGGTGGAATGCGAGCTGGCCTTTCAGGAGCTCAAAAATCACCTTGCGGAACCACCCATTCTGTCAAAACCTGAAACTGGGGAAATACTGTACCTATACCTTTCAACTACCGAACACACGATAAGTGCAGTGCTCGTCTGAGAAGAAGAGAGGGTGAGAAGACCCGTTTACTACATCAGTAAAAGATTACTGGGGGCAGAGTCAAGATATCCATTGATGGAGAAACTCGTGCTCAGTCTAATTCATTCAACCCGTAAGCTCCGCCTCTACTTTCAGGCACATCCCATCCATGTGCTGACTGATCAACCACTTAGGCAAGTTTTGTCTAAACCAGAAGCTTCAGGTCGACTTCTTAAATGGGCTGTTGAGCTCAGACAGTTCGAGATCACCTACCACCCGAGAATGACCATTAAGGCACGGGCATTGGCGGACTTTATAGTGGAATGTACTGGTATAGCCGACGACGAGGTAATAACCACGGCCCACGAGCTGTGGAAACTTTACGTCGACGGCTCGTCAAATGAAAAGGAGCAGGGGCAGGGGTCATTTTGGTTACCCCCGCAGGAAGCAGATTTCATTCTGCCCTAAGATTTGGCTTCAAAGCGTCGAATAATGAGGCCGAATACGAGGCTTTGCTCGCGGGACTTCGTATAGCTAAGGAGCTCAAAGCTAAAGCTATACATTGCTACAGTGACTCCCAGCTCGTGGTTAATCAAATCCTAGGAGAATACCAGGCTCGTGGCACTAGAATGGCAGCTTATCTGGAAAAGGCAAAATCCGCATTGGAGTATTTCGAGTTTTATGCAATCGAACAGGTTCCTCGAGAACGAAACTCAAATGCAGATGCCTTAGCTCGACTCGCCACATCCACCGAAAATGAAGAGCTGAATGTTGTACCCATAGAACACCTATCAGCACCTAGCATTAACGAGCCAGAAGAGGAAGATGTGTGTATGATCGAAACAGAGCAGACCTGGATGACCCCGATAGTTGATTATCTCGAAAATGGAACTCTTCCAAAAGATCGGAATCAGGCTCAAAAGTTGATGTATTAACTTCCCCGTTACACAATTTTGGATGGAAGGCTATACCGAAGGGGGTATTCCATGCCGTTACTTAGGTGCGTAACCCCTCCCGAAGCTAAGAAAATCATTGAAGAAATTCATGAAGGGTTCTGCGGAGATCATACCGGGGGGCATAGCCTGTCCAAGAAGATCATACGCCAGGGATATTTCTGGCCAACCATTAAAACGGATTCTTTCGAGTATGTGAAGAAATGCGACAAATGCCAGAGATTTGCCACGATACCTCGAGCCCCACCATCCGAGCTGACCATGTTGACATCCCCATGGCCTTTCGCGGTATGGGGCATCGACCTCATAGGCTCTCTCCCAACTGGCAAAGGCGGAGTGAAATATGCTGTAGTCGCCGTGGATTACTTCACAAAATGGACGAAGGCTGAACCATTGGCAACTATAACCTCAAAGAAGATCCTTGATTTCATTGTAAAGAGCATTGTGTGCCGATACGGAGTGCCGAGGAAGATCGTATCTGACAACGAAACCCAGTTCGATTGCGACTTGTTCACCAAATTTTGTGAAAAGAACGGTATAATAAAGAGTTTTTCATCAGTGGCTCACCCTCAAGAGAATGGCCAGGTCGAAGCTGTGAACAAAACTCTCAAAAGTTCTTTAAAGAAAAAGTTGGAGGAAGCAAAGGGACGGTGGCCAGAAGAATTGCCCCAAGTCCTTTGGGGATACAGGACCACAGCTCGAACCTCAACAGGACATACCCCGTTCTCTCTAGCATACGGCTGCGAGGCAATGTTTCCCATTGAGGTAGAAATCCCAACGATCCGAACTCAGATTTACGATCAAAGTTCAAACCACACTCAGCTCGAAGAAACCCTAGACTTGATCGAAGAAAAAAGAGAAGAGGCTCAGCTGAGAAATGCTGCCTACCAGCAACGAACTACCAGATATCTCAACAAGAGGGTTCGAGATCGAAAGTTCGGAATGGGAGATCTGGTGTTGAGACGCGTATTCTTGGCAACTCGAGATCCAGCAGCTGGAGTGCTCGGGCCGAACTGGGAAGGACCGTACCAGATAGAGTCAATCATCCGTCCTGGTGTGTACAAACTTGCGAGATTGGACGGGAGCCTAGTACCACGAGCATGGAATGGCGAACACCTTAGACCTTACTATCAGTAGTGTAGGAAAAGTGTTGCCTATAACCATGAGTTTCTATTTGTATTAGTTTGTTTGCCTTTTGATTACCATTAAATAAAGATTTATTTCATTCAGTATATTATCTCTTTTTATTTTTTATTTTTGCAATCTCTCTTAATTTAATAACCTATGCTCACACTCATAGGATATTAAGGGGGCATCATTGGTATATATACCATCGGCTTAAAAAATAAAAAATATATGAAGTATGTGGATATAACCAGATACGCGAGCTTAGATAGTTCGGACATAACCGAGTTATAAAAAACATGAAGTATGTGGATATAACCAGATACGCGAGCTTAGATAGTTCGGACATAACCGAGTTATCAAAAACATGAAGTATGTGGATATAACCAGATACACGAGCTTGGATAGTTCGGACATAACCGAGTTATCAAAAACATGAAGCATTTGGATATAACCAGATGCGCGAGCTTAGATAGTTCAGACATAACCGAGTTATCAAAAACATGAAGCATTTGGATATAACCAGATGCGCGAGCTTAGATAGTTCGGACATAACCGAATTATCAAAAACAGAAAACGTTTGGAATTAACCAAATGTGCAAACTCAACAGGTTTGGAACAAACCAGCCAAAAAACTAATCGATGATAAGTAGGAACCTAAACCTACTTCGAGATAAATCGAGAACGAGGCTGGAATGTCTTAAAAAAAATATAGTTTCGAACTCTTAACCTTGGAGCAAAGACTGAGGATGAGGAAAAGTGACTAAGCAAAAAATATATAACCAAATCATTCACATTACATACCATATAAGTACTTTTGGGTTCATGGTTAAAGTAATATCCGACTTTGAAAAATAACGAGGTCGGAAGCGGATGATTTGAACAAACTGTGCATGAATGCATTGAGCTTCGAACCTAAATCCACAATATGTTTGTATGAATAAATAAACATAAATGATTCATCCATAAAAAATGTGCAAAATATTTTGAGCCAAGAAATGTAAAGCATATATAAGTAATATTTAAAGAAATTGTATCAGCCCCATGGGCATAAATTAAAATAGTTACAAAAATAGGGGGACGCAGCCCCAATAAATGATTTCCCCGAGATCAGATTTAAGGAAGAGGAGTCTCCTTGGCCTTCTCAGCATTAGTAGCACCGGACCCCCCAGGACGAATAGCATGACTATCCTTCTGAGCAGCCTCTCGAGCAGCTTCACTTGCCTCAAGACGGGCATTCCACCACTCAACATATTTGGCCTCGAGAGGGCCTAGGAAGCTGGTATCGAGGTCATCATTATCAGCCCAAAGTTTGTACATGGCTTGGTCGACCGCTTTCTCCTTCTGCTCCTTATACTCGTCCAGCAGGCGGGCCTTCTCGCTCTCCATGATGTCGAAGGTGGCAGATTTCTCCTCTTCGTGCTTGGCATTGGCCTTCTCAAGACGAGTCTTCGCCTGTTCAAGCTCGGCATTCGTCTTCTCCAGCTCCTCGAGATGGGTTTTCATTTTTTCAAGTTCAGACTTCGAGTCCTTGAGTTCGTCAGCCATTTTAAGCTCGAGATCCTTCGACTTTTGGGCCAGAGACATGCTCGTGTGCACCTCGTTGGTCAGCTTATAGTTAAGTTGTGCTGAGACGACAAGGGCCTGAAATACGAAGAATAAATTAGATCGCGAGCTGAGATACAAACATTTAAAGGAGAGTTGCGAAGGTTACCGCGGCAGTAAGTTCGTTACTCTTATCATAAAGAGTATTGCAGTCCGAGGCCTTGTGCACGAGTTCCCAATGGTCGGCGCCGAAGCCTGAAAAGCTTTGACCCACTCGAGAGAGGACATCCGAGCTGAGCATAGCCCCTTGGGTCCCAGCAGTGCCATCAAGCACGAACTCCTCAATATGAGGTCGGGCCGTCGGCAGCTGGACCTTGGAGACAGAAGGTTTCTTCGAGGGCCGACCGACTGTTATTTGAGTATCGGTCGGAGGAAGCGAGAGGGGCGCGGTCGAGCCAGACGCATCAACCTGGACAGTCGGTTTCGCGGTTGTGCTCGTAGTAGTCTGGGCCGTTGGGGTCGCTCGTGGCGTCTGGGGATCTTGGATGGTCGGTCGGACCTCCGCGGTATTCTCGGATGTTTGAGCTTCGGCTCCCCCATCGCTAAAAAGCACAGCGTCGAGATCGGGATCCATGGCACCTGCGCAATTCCAATCTAAGTTAGACAATGATAATAAGTTTGGAAAGAGAAAAGAAAACTAGGTAAAGAAAAGACCTAACTGGAACTCTTCCCCAAACTAGAGCTCGGGGACCATGAAATTCCCCCATCTTCAGAAGAAGCAGGGGGAGGACCTTCCCTATAGGTGGGTGATAACCTCGAAAGGTCCCTATAATCGTTGGTCCTGTACTGAACAGCTATCCCGTTCCACACCTTGTCCGTAGTATACATGATGTCGTACTTCCCGAGCCCACTATCAAACCTATGAACACAGTCGTCTACCCAACTCCATATGTAGAAGTGGTATCTATCCTGTGGGCATGAGACTAACCTATTGGGCTTATGCTTTAGTAGAGTGGGGGACCACATTCTCGAGGTATGGAGGGCTTTACCTTCATCCGAATCTGGGCTCGAGGCTTCGTCATTGGCCTCGTTCCCCGACGGCGGACTCCTCCTACGGACTGGAAGTAGGGGCCTTGCCTCTCTCCTCGGAGGGAGGACGCCTGTGGGCAGAGGCACCTGCTCCCAAAGTTCATACTTTTTATTGGACCAGTTAGAGGTGGACTGGCCCTCCCCCAAAAGTCCGCACTTTCGGAGCCTATCCTCGTGTAAAAGGTATAAGAGAGACCTCCTGCCATGGGGGAGTTGGAGCAGGGTCTCTCTATGCTCCTTCATTGTCTCGTCAGGAGTGGGACACTGAAAATTGGCTGAAAGACAAGACATATTTCTACTAAGTACGGATCTAAGAGCTAAAATCTCGAGCACAGAAATAAAGATAACGAGAATACTTACGAATCCGCCTGAACGAGTAGTGTCGAGACGGGGACAGACCGTCTGTCCAGAAGAAGGCCCTTTTGAAATCAGGCGGATGATTGGGAAGATCTTCAAAGACCTTCTTCTCCTTGGGATAGCTCGAGAGAAAATAAAAGCCATCCCCTCCCCGAGCTCGGGAGGGGTTACTTTTCAGACAAAAGAGATACAAAATCTCTTGAGGCGAAGGTCCTTTCCACCCCATCTTGTGGTATAAGGACCTCAGGGCAGACATCACCCTGTAAGAATTGGTGTTGAGTTGGAACGGGGCCAACCCAACGAAATCCGTGAAGTCCTTGAAAAAAGACTTCAAGGGCAACAGTGCTCCCGCCCTCATGTGTTCCTGGCTCCACACCGCGTACTTCAACCCGACGTCATGGCCCTCAGGGGCGAAACAGCTTCGTTCATGGTCGGCCGGAGCTCGACACTTCAAGGATCCTGACAGGCTGAGGCCGTGGAAAGCCAGGATTTCAGTTATCTGACTAGTTGTGGTAACCGAGCTCCAATAGTGCTCAGCCTCAAACATTTCTCTCCTCGGCTGCGAGGAAGGAGGTTCCCCCATTAGTGAAAATTGGAGCTCTCCTGGATGGTATGCGACAGTGACCTTTAGTGCAGGGTCGAGGGGAATCGGCCTAGGTCCTGAATTGGATTCCGGATAGAGGGCCTCCCGAAGAACTCTCCTCTTCCCCTCTATGACCTCGTCTATCTGGCGGCGGTAATGAGCTCGAATATCCTCCTGCTCGCGCGCAAGCTCGTACTCCCTTATCCGACGTTGATTCCGGGCGAACAGCGATTCTGGGCTCGGGGTTTTTGGCTCGTAAGGGATTGCCAGCAATGACCCCCACCGTCTTTCCAGATTCTGTGACATCTAACGAGAAAGAAAAAATGGTGAGGGCCATGCATGCAAGAGTTGCGAGCTCGAAGTTACGAGCTCGGGGTTTAGGAACAAAACAAGCTATATATTAAGGCCCTTATTAAAGAGTCAGGACGTGCGTTCCACAAGAAAGGAAGGAGAGTGGATAATTTTTTGAAAATCCTGAAAATCAAGGGAAAAAAGAGTGGCGGTTAACCAGAAAAGGCAGCCTTGGGTTTCGTGCATTTGTCAAGGCCAATGTTTTTTACCCGAAATCTTGGTGTACAAGAAACGTCTCTTAAAATTTTAAAACCCAGAAAACAGGAATCTTGCTCAAACATCAAAACTGGATATGAACCAGTGATGTAAATTCTGTGTTGGGAGTCTAAAAAAGCACAAGAGCCTATCGGATAGAAACCTCCTATCATATTATGCTAAGGATGTAAACTAGTACATACACAGACACAGCAAGAACATCATGAACAAAAACTAACAAAATGGAAAACAAAGATTGCATACTTACACAATAATGGCGAATGCAGAGAGATTGTCGATTGAAGGAGAGGTTGCAAATAAGAACTCACAGACTCGAACAAACCAGGGTTTCTTTGTTTCTTTGGCTGAGAAAACATGCACAGGATAGAAACTTTATAGGAAGGTCTCTGGTTTCATTTTTTCTTCTTTTCTTGCTTCTGGTGAACGAAAATAAAAAAGAAGATGGTGAGTGGGGTCTTGTATATATAGATGGAAAAAGGGGGATTAATCCGGGGCGTTGAATGAAATCCTTGCTAGATCCAACGGATGGGGATCAATGACAAGATGGCACCGAAAAGGTGGCAGACGGATGATCGTGGGCATGTTTCCAAGGTACTCGAGTACCAAAAATGAGCAATACCTGGCTGACGCGTGTCCATTTTCAAAAAGTGTATGACGGTATGGTTCCCGAGGAAAGTAGTTCAAAAGTTTCCTTCTCTTAGGATTCGAACAAATACTTTTGAGGGGGCAAGATGTTGTACCCAGTTTTTGATCCATGTTAAATGTGACCTCGAAAGCTGGATTTGCGGCGAATGAACTCGTACAGTTTGAAGTATGCTCCAAGATTAAATATCGAGCTTGCAAAACTGAGACGATCTCGATTATGGTGACCTCAAAATATTTACGATCTCGAAAGGTAGTTTCCGAGACGCATCTGTCTTCAGGAATGACCTCGGATCAGGGGTTCCGAGCCCTGACGTGCATACGATCTCGAAAGACATGTGACCTCGGGAGATGTCATTAGCCCGAGAGCTGATGAGAAATCTAAGGGACTAAGGCCTTAGAGAGACATGATTATGACGTTGAGTATCCACAAGTGTTATCCACAAGAGATGCAGTCTGCATTTATTGTTGTAAATCTCATAATATCATGGGATATTATTTGGTTAGTTATACGCCCCCTGGTCTTCAGGGGACGTTTCCTTTTATATCTGATTATAGGCATTTAAAGCCATTTATTTTATTTACACAAAAAGAGTAACTACCCAAAATATGTGGGATAGTATTCTGCAGCCTTCTCTATAAATAGAGGGGTCATGCGCCATTGTAATGGACTGAAATTCTGAACCTTGAGAGAAAACTCTGAAGAATTCATGCTTAAGAATTTTTAGAAATAATCTTGAGTTTAATAACAGAGACTCGTGGACTAGGCAGATTTAACTGCTGAACCACGTAAAAATTGTGTGTTTGTATTGTCATATTTTAAGTGTCCATTATTAGTTATTGTTTACGTGATCTCTTTTCACTGTTGACGAAAAACGGCGTCAACAAGGGGTAAAACAGTATTTTAGTCATATCTCATTGTAGACTGTCTATAGAGGATTGAGTGACAATTGTGGTTGTAAAAATGGATAATTAATAGCGTATCTATATTTTTTATAGAGTGTTCTATGAATTCAAGAGTTCAATTCTGAGTCTATAGTGGAGTCACGAGGAATTAATAAGTTAGTAAATTTATTTGTTAGATTTATGATAACTTATTGGAGCATGATTTCATAGGCCCATGGTCCCTATTGTACCTTGGATAAAATCATCTAGATAGTCTCAATTAATTGATTTAATTATTAATTAGAATTATCAAAGTTGACCAGATCAATTTTGGATAGTTTCACAGAGTTATGTATTTTTGAGGAGAAAAGAGAAATTATGGCAGATTTATTAATTAAGATAAATTGGTATCTAAATTAATAAATAATTTTAAATCAAGATTCAAATTATAAATAATTAATTTGATAAAGGATTTAAATGGTTATTTAATTAATTAAATCAATAGAAAATAATACATGCCTTGATTTTAAGTCCAATGGGCTTATAATCAAATGAGAAATTTCACGGGCCTAAAGCCTATGATAATTTCGACCTAGGGCTTTAAAGTGGCTATTATTTTATTGATTTTTTAATTAAATTAAATGACCTAATTGAGTCTATAAAAGGAGTGCTTAGAGAGAAGTCAGAAAGATAAGCTTGATAAGTCACAAGTTAGATTTTCTGATAGTTTTAGATTCTCTCTAAACACAAGTCATTTTCTAAGCCTCTTTGTTATTTTCTCTTCTTCTCTCTATATCTATCTCATGTGTTGAGAATTGCCCACTCTAGTTTAGGTGATTCTAAGGATACATTGGAAGACTGTGAAGAAATTAGAAGAACGGTTCAGTTTCTTGATAATACTCTACGACAGAAAAGATACAAGGGTTAGAGAAATTGAAGGAATGACTCATTTATTCCGATGTGTATACTGTAAGTATTCTTGTCTTTGTTTCTCTTTGAATTCAATTTTAGAAACATGTTCTAGGTTATCTCATATTAATTTGTTTAATATTAGATCTACATGAAAATAAATAAAGATCATGTATAAGTTTTCCTAACAAAAACTTGAATGGGTAACCAATGTTGACACAGTTTTTCGCCAATAGGGGATTAAGAAATTTGAAATAAAGATAATAGACTTATAATAAACTGAAAGTATGAACAAACAAGATTTTATGTGGTTCAGTGGTTAAAATCCACCTAGTCCACGAGTCACTCTTATTTCTGTTTGGGAGCTCTTAGAGAAATTGTTTTATGACAATTTTGTAGAGTTTTAGCATAGAAAAAGTCGATCCCTTTTACTGTCAATTCCCTATATATTTATATGGAATTGTGGTGGAAAATATTGGATAAGCGTACAATAAAAGGTAACTTACATGATTGAGTAACTTCCCAAATAATTGAATACATAAATGCCCTAATTAAACCTATGATCGTTATATCGGGCATTGGATACATAAAGAATATAATAATTTATTATGCATGCAGAATCTTCGAGTCTATTTGGATTCTTCCTTATGCACATCAATGGAATTATGCAAGTTGGATGTGCTACTCGAACTAGATGTCATGGGGTCATGACGATCTGACTTGGATCATGCTCGGAGCTTGATGAGGGAGATCTGGACACCATATATCTCTATCTCTGTCACTGGCATTTGAGGCGATCTGGAGGATCTCAAGTTGTCTCAAACTTGGTGGCACAACCTCGAGCTATTATATCTAAAGTTACTAAAATGTCTCCGGAGTCCAATTTCCTTCTTTTATTGCTTGCCAGCTGTAACCTGAGCAAGATAACTGAGCTCGTATTTTTAGGGTACAACATTTCCCCCCAAGCTCTTGCTCGTGTATGACATCACTTCTAACACACATAGTAGGGGCTTTTATGCTTCTGTTGTGGGAAAATGTGTCCACCTATTAACTCGAGTACGGGTTATGTGTCCGCTTGTTAAAGGTGTATGTTCGGGTTTTGAGTATGGTGACATATGTCTTGTCAACCTTTTGTCGATGTTTGGTTCTTTTAATTCTGACCCTCGGATCTCAAATTGCTTTAAATGTGTGGCCTAGATCTTCCCTCGATTTTTATGTATAAATAAGATAGCAAATTTTGATTTTCACCGCATTTTCATTCGAGGTTTCCCTTTTCTTCTCTCCTCCCAGAAACTCTCAAGACCCCCCTGTATTCCTTCGACGATTACTTCCTATATTTTCTGCAATCTTCACCATTCCTCGTCTTTCTACAACCTCGATCAAGAACCAATCCGTAAGTACATTTTTTCTCTGGTTTGAATTTCTGTTTACTTGTTTTTAACAAGTTTATGAAATTTTCCAGTGTGTTTTTGCCTCATTTTGGTTATGTATAGGTTTAGTATGGGTTTTATTAATATAGGACTAGAGATGTTTAAGTTAAATGTACAAAAATGAGTTTTTAGCCTGAAAGGTGAAGGGTTTTAGGCTCAAATATAGGTAGCTTAAGAGACACAATATTGACGCAGTATTGCATTAAACCGTTCATCAAAACCACTAGTCTGACACACCAATCACGAGGTTCACGTACCTTCCCGAGATTAGGGTGTGTAACTTAGGGACACTCGCGGGCACACATATTAGGGTTTAAAGTATGCATTCAGCCTACATAAACTTTAGATCAAACAATGAATTCTTTGAATCTTTAGATCGAGCAATGCCCTAAAAGCATGTAAAGACATTTTATTGGTATTAAGTAAAAGTACAATTTTATTATATTTGAATGTTATAATTATTGTTTGAATTAATTATATAATAATATCAAGAAAATTCCCTATTCATTCATGAGAATATGATCTTGTATTAGTACGAGAGAATTAAGATCATATATAATGAATAAAATAGTCAGTAACATATTAAAATAAGGAATCTTTAATGAATGGTTACTAGTACGGTTTGCTAAGCATATGAGATGCAAGTAATCTAGATTCAAATTACTGATGTAAATAGACATCTTAGTAAAGGTGTTGTATATTATAGAGATTATATATGGCAGGACCGATGAGAATTATTTATCTTTATAAACTTTCCATTTGACGTAAAGATTTAATTCTTGTCATAATAGATGATCATTTGTAGATCAGTCTAAATCCTGAGTATTCATGAACTCCTGTTTATGTTTATTGGATATTTTGATTCACTCGTTAGGGTCTCTTAGAATAATGAGGCTAATGAATTTTGTTTTGGAGATTCAATATCATGGATGGCTGGGAACAGGAATTACAATATTGGAATCCATGCTTTCCTATTAGATCGAATATTGGTCTTCGATCCCTTTAGGGTTGATTTTGGAACTGAATAGTTATTGAGCTCAAATCTATAATTAGATTATAGATTAATTATTCACTAGTAAATTAATAGTACTTAAGGATCAAGAGGTAATTAGAAGGGTAAAACGGTAATTTTGACGAGCTCTAATTAACGAACCAATTAATGGAGGACAAAACTACATATATTGATTATATCAATGGAGTACTAGAGAAAAATCTGTAAATATAATTCTATAAATACTTAGAGTGCAATTCTATATTTATAGTAGAGTAATCATGGATTAATAAATAAGATTATTAGATTAAAGAGTTTAATTAATAATCTGGTTTATTGGAGCTTCATATTATAGGCCCATGGTCCCCAGATCACCTCTGTCCTACACTGTCGATGGTAAGGATGTCAAAAAAAAGATTTGTTAAGAGAAATGACTAAATTGCAAAGGAATTAATTTTCCAGGGCAAGGAAATAATTATTTGATAATTATGGGTAATTGATTAATTAATTAATTAACTATATAGTTTTTATTTTGAAAAACTATAGGTTAAAATTAATATTAATCTTGTTTAGATTAATATAAAAAGAGAAAATAGTAAATATCTGATTTATTTAATTTAAAACTTATATTTTAAGATAAAGTTCATTTTAAATTAACTGATATTTATGTTAGAATAAATATCTTTGTCTTAAAAGTTGATTAAATAAACAAATGAGAAAATTAGGGAAACCCTAATAGGGCTGGGCAACACATACTGTACTGTATAGTGTGTGGTGCCTAGTATCAGGGTTTTTATCCCTGGGATTTGAATTTTGAATTTCAAATAAATTTGTTTAATCAGTTATTGAATTATTCTTTTTTAAATATTATTTAAATAAATAATTAAATGAAAATATCTAATCAATTTTAATTTTAATTAAACAAATATTGTTTAATTAGATTAAATATCTTTATAAATCTGATATACGTGATATTAAGAAAATGACGGATAATCAGACTCTCTCCCTAAAAAAAGCGATAGTTTTCTCTAAACCTGAAAACTATTCTAAATCTTCTCTCAGTCAAAACTCTCTAGATTTCATGTGTTGACTACATCTAGGGAGTCACATAAATCAACTTTTTGAATCCTACGTGCCCACACATGTCCTTGTGTGTTTGAGGATTGGTCTGGAAGATCAGGGTGTGAGATCTCAGAACACTGGATAGTAAGATCATTGATTTATACAAAAATACTCAAGGACACTTGATAGGATACAAGAGGTAATCCCTGAACTATTTGTATGAGATTTAATATTTATATATGTATATGATCCTGGCTAGTTTTAATATTTATTAAAATGGGTCCCTAGGGTCGGTGACATAAGGAGCGAATAATCTAATTATAGATTAATTAATAATCTAATCTAATAATATAATTCACTAGCAAATAATTAATCTATAATCTAATTATAGATTTGAGCTCAATAACTATTCAGTTCCAGAATCAACCTTTAAGGGAACCAATATTCGATCCATTAAGAAAGCATGGATTCTAATATTGTAATTCATGTTCCTAGCCATTCATGATATTGAATCTCCAAAACAAAAGTCATTAGCCTCATTATTCTAAGAAACCTTAACGAGTGAATCAAAAGATCCAATAAACATAAACGGGAGTTCATGAATACTCATGATTTAGATTGATCTACAAATGATCATCTATTATGACAAGAATTAAATCTTTATGTCAAACGACAAGTTTATAAAGACAATTAATTCTCATCTGTCCTATCATATATGGTCTCTATTATATACAACATCTTTACTAAGATGTCTATCCACATCAGTAATTCGAATCTAGATTACTTGTATCTCGTATGCTTAGCAAACCGTACTAGTAACCATTCATTAAATATTCCTTACTTTAATATATTACTGACTATTTTATGTTATATTATTTTATAATATAATGTTTTAGATGAAATAAATGTGACAAAGAGTATCACATATTGTAACATGTAATAGAGAGTTACAATCTTTAGATATATGAGATATATCCAAATATGTAACATATTTGGTGTTACAAATTTGTAACTTCCAAATATTATCCTTTATTGTGTAAATTTGGTGTTACACAATATTGAGATGAATTTCATAAAGCCATATGAGAAATGGTTGTTAGATATATGATTTTAACCCCAATAATGTGTTTTGGGGGTTACAAAATCAATTGGGAGGGTTTGGAACCGTTTGGAAAAACAGCACAATAATGTGTGCTGAAAATGGTTAGTGGCCGCGGCCTAGGGGACAGAAAGCAGTGGCCGCGACCACAGGTGCATTACAGGCCATTTTTTCAGTTTTTTCAATCTTTGTTGAACGGCTCCAAAAATCCAAATAACTCCCAAATCTCAATTTTTATTCCATAATAATCCAATTAATCATTGGTAATAGCCATGTGGGTTGGTGGAATTTGAAATTCAAAGGGTATCTCTAAACTCTATAAATAGGAGCCTATAGCTCACTTGAAAGACACAACATTTGTATCCATTAGAGCACTTGGCTAGAAACACCTTGAGGCTTGATAATTCCAGAAAGAATTTCCTATAATTTGTGAGAGATCCCTTAGTGGTTGAGTTAGGGGGAAATAAGCTTTTGGACAAAGGTTTCAAACCTTGTTCAAGTTGGTGATCCCCAACACTCTTCACTTTGGTAGTGTGAGTGAGAGTTGTTTATCTTTTGTTTCTTGTTCTTATTTTCTTCTATTGATTTTCTTTCTTTTTCTTCTTGTTCTATTCACTTGTACTTTTGTTTAAGAGTTGTAATCCTTTTATTTCCTTTGTTCAAACACTTCTAGTTTATTTGTATCTTTTGTAATAGAGTTGTACTTTCTATCTCTATCATCTTACATCTCCTTCTCCTTTTATTTGTATTTTCAGTTATAGAGTTGTAACATTTTTTTTTAATCAATCAATATTTATTTGTAATATTATTGCATAGAGTTGTATTATCTTACCATTTCCATTGAGGTAAAAACTATTTTTCCTAACATTTTATTCATTATATATTGTTGACCCTTGTTTTGGTCAACTGACATGGAGTCAAAATGCTTGATGTGGATGGATATGTTGGAATGAATATAATGACAAAAACAGTAAAGCACACAAGAATTTATAGTGGTTCGGCCCTAGAAACTGGTAATAACCTACGTCCACTTGAGCTATTATTGATATGAGATCTCAAAGGAGTGATCAAAGAACTAGGGTTCTTTGAGTTTCACAAACCTGAGAGAGATAAACAGTACAATCGTTAATCTAATAGCCAAAAGTCCCTTCCTTGAGCTATTTTTTTCTATTTATAGGCTCAAGGAGGATTACATGAATTTGTTACAGATATTCTCTCTTAATTAATCGGATAATCAGGAATCATAAGAGATAGTCTCGGGATTGACTTTGATTCACCCAAGATCATTTTGAAATATGCGAAGTGTACGACCATGCTGGTCGTAAAAAAACTCAACCGCCACGCCTGTAATGTCTTACTGGTCGATACTCTAATAGAACTCTGCCAGGTGTCAGCCACGTGTTCAGAAATCGCTTGCCACGTCATCCGTACCTATTTTTTGGATAACATTTGCCCCCCAAGTTTATTTATTATGACCAACAATAAATAAACTTTTAAGGAAACGACCCTTCGATTACCCCACCAGATCTGTCAGAGGAGTTCGTGCATCCTTGGGAAAAGTAACCTACCCCTGTCCAATCACGGGTTTTCGGTTCCAAAGCAACCTATTGACGGCTATCACCCTTCCCCACGCTACAAAAAGAGGAAACTGATGATTACTTCCTCTTTCATGCCAGAGACAAAAAATATATATAGCCTTCTCATAGTCTTTTTTTTTTCTTTTCACGCAAGTTATTCTCCTTCAAGAAACTCCTAAACCAGAACCTTCAATCTCTCCGAAGGCCATCTTTCAGCGTTTCAAGAACCAGCCGTCCGTTTGTCTTTGCTTGAAGCTCTTCCAAATCTCCACGACCTTTGCTTTGGTAAGTTTTAGAACCTTTATGCTGTTTTATCTTTGCCGTGCATGCCTCTGTGTTTCTATTTTTGTCTTACTGTCTGCATGCTTATCTTTTTCTGCAGAGATGGCTTCCCCCAATGTTTTCGACTTATACCAGACTCAAGAGGAAGAGGAGGTCCCCCTGATCCGACGGAATAAATCGGCTAGGAGACACGATGGCGAATCTAGCCAAGCACCCTCGGCCAGGAAGGGTCGAGCAGCTGATCCTCCCAAGGATGGGCCCTCTGGCCAACCTTCTGCTCAAACACCTGCCTCTGCTGAGAAGGAGGTCCCACCTGCCGCCACCAACCCTCCGCCTACGGCTCAAAAAGAACAGGCCCAACAAGCCGAACTTCCTAGGACCAGACTCTCGAGCCGTTCCCTGCAATCAGCTAAAGATCGCCTTGCTCACATCCTGAAGCATGATTGTTGCAGGGAGGCAATGGCTGAGGCTAAGAACATGGGGGTCGATCAAATCCTCAACATGGCTCTTAACGAAGTAGCTAGTGTAAGTACTTTTTCTCTTGGTTTTTATCTTTCCTTCTTGTAGTATAGCCTAACTTTTACTCTTTGACTGCAGGCCATGCTGACAATGACCGCTGCTCGTAATCGTGCTAGCGCTAGCATCAAGCAGTCTTGGGCGAAGGTCATCGAGGAGCTTCGGGCCATAGAGGCTAAGCATGCTGGGGAGTTGGAGGTGGTCACCCAGCAGAAGGATGCTTGGGTGGCAGAACTGGCTGAGAAGCAAGCTTCTCAGGAAACTCTAAGGAAGCAGAGGGATGACTACCTGGAATCCAGCCGAATCCAATGGCGTGAAGTCAATAAACTTAAGGAGGAGCATCTCGCTAAGGACGCGACCATTGCTGTTCTCAAAAGCCAGGTGGAACAGCTTAAGCTCACTAATGCCAAAGACCTAGAGAGGTATAAGAACGCGACACTTCGGTGTTTCTACGATTTTTGGAAACACAACCAAAGTGCCGATTTCAGTTACCTCCCAGAAGACGCCAGGAATGCCGAGCTAGCCCACTGTACTGCTCGGTTGGCTGCTGAAGAGAGAGCTAGAGTTCCTGCTTCCCCAAGCATTCAGCCAGCTGCCAGAGCGGAGGGAGGAGAAGCTGCCAGGGACGTAGTCAACCAGAGTGCTGAACAAGATCCTCCTGCTCCTAATGCTCCTTGAAGTTTTTATTCTTTTACTTTTCTTTAATTACACGACCCACGGGTCGTGATGTAAAGACTAAATTTTATTTTTAATTTTGCTGCATGGGAAGAATATTTTCCTTTTTCTTTGAACAATTACATCCAAGCAGTACTACTTACGGTGTAAGAGAATTCCTTTTGATATTATAATATTTCTGCTTATTATAACATCTATTCGCATGACCGAACTTAGCATAGTACTTTGGCTTGATTTAACAAAATATAAATTTTGAAAAATACTCTAAGTACCGTAGCATGCTTTCACTTATTTTGTTCATGTGTTTACATACCTCTTGGTATGCTTTGCTATCGATGTACCTTATATGCCCCCCAAGTGACTGAGGAGCTTTAGGTCCTTGGTCACTTGCCTTGACCACGACCTGTACAAACAATACTGCTCGGTAGGAAATGCAACACTTATAATACCGTAAAACAACACACGTAATGAACAAATACTTGTAATTTTTTTTTTACAAAGGTTGGCAAGAATGACTGGCTGCGCACAGTCCTTTATAATTCTCGTATTAAAATGGACTAAACATGTCTTTACGAGTGATCTTAAAAAGATCTTACACTTATATGCGATTAGCCATATAACATGGCTAACCCCTTTTCAAAACTTGTAAAAAGTAAAAATTAATACAAGCCAGTCCTTTAAAAATGACTGTTTATTGGTAATACTTGCGCAGGTGTTCTCTGTTCCAATAGCGTGGAACGAGATCTCCATTTAAGCGTGCAAGTTTGTAGGTGCCTGGATGAAGGACTTCTTCAATCTGGTAGGGTCCTTCCCAGTTTGGTCCGAGTACTCCAGCAGTTGGGTCACGGGTGTTTAAGAAAACTCGTCGAAGTACTAGGTCTCCGACGTTGAACTTTATTTCTTTCACTTTTGAGTTAAAATACCGGGCGAATTTTTGCTGGTACGCAGCTACTCGGAGTTGGGCTTTTTCTCGTTTCTCCTCAAGCGAGTCTAGGGACTCCATCAACAGTTGGCTATTCTGGTCTTGGTCGTATGTGATTCTTCGATGTGAGGGCAGATCTAACTCAACTGGAAACATAGCTTCATACCCGTATGCTAAGGAAAACGGGGTATGACCTGTCGCTGTTCGATGAGAAGTTCTATACGACTAGAGTACTTCAGGCAGCTATTCTGGCCATGCTCCTTTAGCGTCTTTGAGCCTTTTCTTCAGGGTATCTTTAAGTGTTTTATTCACTGCTTCGACTTGCCCATTTGCTTGTGGATGCGCAACTGAAGAAAAGCTTTTGACGATTCCATGCCTTTCGCAAAAGTCTGTGAATAAGTCACTATCAAACTGGGTGCCGTTGTCTGAGATAATTTTTCAAGGCAAACCATATCGGCAAACAATGTTCTTGATGACAAAGTCAAGAACCTTTTTTGTCGTTATGGTAGCAAGTGGCTCAGCTTCGGCCCATTTGGTGAAGTAGTCGACTGCTACAACTGCGTATTTTACTCCACCCTTTCCTGTTGGCAAGGATCCAATTAAATCGATACCCCACACTGCGAAGGGCCATGGACTTTGCATTCGCTTTAACTCGTTGGGAGCTGCGCGTGGGATCTTGGAAAATCTCTAACACTTATTGCATTTTCGCACAAACTCCATTGAGTCTTCGTTCATAGTCTGCCAGAAATAACCCTGCCTCAGAATCTTTTTCGACAAGCTCTGCCCCCCAGCGTGATCCCCACAAAATTCTTCATGTACTTCCCTCATTAACTCTTTAGCCTTTTCTGGTGTAATAAATCTGAGTAGTGGCCTGGAGTATCCTCTTCGGTAAAGAACACCATCGACTAGTATATACCTAGCAGCCTGTCTTTGAAGAGTTCTGGCTTTGTTTCTATCTGCTGGTAGTACACCATTCGTGAGATACTCCAAGTATGGTGCCATCCATGTATCCTCCATCCAGATTTCCATATTGGTTTCGTCTGCTCGTATGCTCGGCTCGCATAATCTCTCTACTGGCACTATATCTAAAGTGTCAGCGTCTTTTGCACTTGCGAGTTTGGCTAAAGCATCTGTGTTTGAATTCTGATCTCGAGGGATTTGTTGGAGGGTATACTTCTCGAATTGCGCCAACAAATCTCTAGTTTTGTTTAAGTAGGCCACCATTTTGAGGCCCCGTGCTTGATACTCCCCTAAGACCTGATTCACTACCAGGTGTGAATCACTGTAGATATCAAGCACTTTTATACTCATGTCTTTGGCTAACCTTAGTCCTGCGAGGAGTGCTTCATATTCGGTCTCATTGTTTGATGCGGTGAAATCGAACCTAATAGCGCAGTAAAATCGATGCCCTTCTGGCGTTATCAATATCACTCTTGCTCCTGCGTGAGATTCGTTGGACGATCCATCCGTGAATAACTTCCACGAAGGCACTTCGACTTGGGGCTCAGGCGCACTAGGTTTTTCGCACTGCTCGTCGTTTGGGAGCTCCGTGAATTCAGCGATAAGGTCAGCCAAGACTTGTCCTTTTACTGCTGCTCGTGGTGAATATGTGATATCGAACTGCCTGAGTTCGACCGCCCATTTTAATAAGCGTCCAGCTGCCACTGGCTTTTGCAGAACTTGCCAGAGGGGCTAGTCAGTTAAGACTGTGATGGGATGGGCTTGGAAGTAAGGACGTAACTTCCTTGAGGCCAATATTAAGCAATAGGCTAATCTTTCGATTGGAGGATACCTCAACTTGGCCCCGATTAACCTCTTGCTTACATAGTAAACCGCCTTTTGTACGCCTTCTTCTTCACATACTAGTACCGCACTAGCAGCAAATTCGGTGATCGCCAAGTAAATGAACAAAGTTTCTCCGTCTATGGGTTTTGATAAAACATGAGGCTGTGCCATGTGGGCCTTTAAGGCCTGGAAAGCCTGTTCGCAGTCTCCTGTCCATTCGAACTTCTTGTTGCCTCTAAGTAGATTAAAGAAAGCGACGCATTTATCTGTCGACTTGGAAATGAATCTACTTAGTGCGGCAATTCTTCCAGTTAAACTTTGCACATCCTTGATTTTCATCGGCGATTTCATGTCGATCAGAGCTTTGATATTGTCGGGGTTGGCCTCGATTCCTCTTGAATTAACAATGAACCCCAAGAATTTCCCTGATCCTACTCCGAAGGAACATTTGAGAGGATTTAACTTCATCTTATATTTGTTCCAAACGTTGAAACACTCTTGCAAATCCTTTACATGTCCTTCTGCCTTTTTTGACTTTACCAGCATGTCATCTACGTACACCTCCATGTTTACACCGATCAACTCCTTAAACATGTGGTTAACCAATCACTGGTAAGTCGTACCAGCGTTTTTCAGTCCGAAGGGCATTACTTTATAACAGTATAACCTTGTATCGGTCCGAAAGCTAGTGTGATCCTCGTCAGGGGGATGCATATTGATCTGATTGTACCCTGAGTATGCATCCATGAAAGAGAGGATCTCATGTCCTGCAGTTGCATCAACTAGTTGGTCGATCCTTGGGAGTGGGAAGCAATCTTTTGGGCAGACTTTATTAAGGTTTGTGAAATCCACACAGGTTCGCCATTTGCTGTTAGGATTGGGAACCAGTTTTGGATTAGAGACCCACGATGGATAAAAAGCCACCCTGATGAACCCATTCTCCTTCAGTCTTCCAACTTCCTCTTTTAAGGCTTTCGATCTATCCTTATCGAGCAGCCTTCTTTTCTGTTGCACGGGTGGAAAACTCTTGTCAATGTTCAGGACATGGCTGATAACTGCAGGATCTATCCCAGCCATGTCTTTGTGTGACCAGGAAAAAACTTCCTGGTTCTTTCTCAAAAATTCCACCAGTGCATGCTTCATTGTTGCTTCTAAATTTTTCCCGACCTTTACAACTCTGGTCGGGTTTTTTTCGTCAAGTTGGACCTTTTCAAGGTCCTCGACGGGTCCACCATCTTCCTCAAATTCCCCAAAGTGAGGATCTAAATCTCTATCCTCACTTTGGGCAACACCCTATTTGGTGACTCCATCACCAGATTGGGCTTATGTATCCATGGCCATCTGCAACCTCTCTGGGGGAGTGCTCTTCATTGTTCCCTTCTTCGCCTTCGTGATCGAGGCGTTGTAGCACTCCCTTGCTTCTCTCTGATTCCCCAATACGATTCCTACCCCTGCGCTTGTTGGGAATGTCATGGCCAGGTGCCATACTGAGGTGACGGCTCGAAGGTCAACCAGTATGGGCCTTCCGATTACAGCATTGTATGCCGAAGGACAATCGACTACTATGAAAGTAGTGAGTAATGTCCTGGTAGCAGACATTGTACCTGCTGTTACCGGAAGTCTGATTGACCCTGCCGGGGCTAGTCCCTCATCGGAGAAGCCGTAAATCGTTTGGTTGCAGGGCTCCAAGTCTTTGACGGACAACTTCATGCGTTCCAGTGAAGACTTATACAGGATGTTTATCAAACTCCCTGTATCAACTAGTACTCTCTTCACCATCATGTTGGCGATTTAAACGTCCACGACCAGCGGATCAGAATGTGGGAACCGGACATGCTGGGCGTCTCTATCAGAGAAGGTTATCTCACCATCCTCTGATCGAGCCTTCTTTGATGCCCTGTCCTCCACAGTCATCATCTCGATGTCCTAGTCATGACGTAGGGTCCGAGCGTATCGTTCCCTCGCCTTTCCACTATTTCCCGCGAGGTACGGGCCTCCACAGATGGTGAGTAAAGTGCCAGCTACAGGGTCAGGCTGCAAAGGGGGCGAGCGTTGGCGTGTGGGCACCTGCTCGTTGCCACCTGGAGCCTCTCATTGGGAATTTCTCGAGGCCCGTACGTATCTTCTCAAGTGTCCTTGTTTGATAAGGAACTCGATTTCATCCTTCAGCTGGTTGCATTCATTTGTATCATGTCCGTAGTCGTTATGATAACGACAGAACTTGGTAGTATCTCTCTTTGAAATATCTTTTCGAATGGGAGCGAATTTTTTATAAGGCACACTAGAACTCGTGGCCTGATACACCTCTCCCCGAGACTCAATAAGGGCAGTGTAGTTAGTGAACCGCGGTTCATAACGATTGCCCTTGGCGCGTTTATTCTCAGAGGTGGAAGGCTCATTATGAGGTCGTTTCCCCCCATTCTTGCCATTGCCATTGTCGTTCCCGTTGCCTTTGCCGTTCCAGTTGGGTTTCGACCCATTGGTGGCTTTGGCGGGATTGGCAGTTCCCTTATCCATGCCTGGGGGTTTTCCTTCACTGGCGATGGCATCTTCGAGCTTGATGTACTGATCAGCTCTATCAAAAAATTCTTGAGTAGTTTTAACTCCATGATTTATGAGGCTACTCCACAAAGGCGTGCAGCGCCTAACTCCCGCAGTTAGGGCCATCATCTCGCCCTCATCACCTACTGTTTTGGCTCCAGCCGCTGCTCGCATGAAGTGCTGGACGTAATCCTTCAGTGGCTCTCCTTCTTGCTGGCGTATCTCCACTAGCTGATTCGCCTCAGTTGGTTGCACACGACCCGTATAGAATTTCCTGTAAAATTCTTTTACGAACATCTCCCAAGAAACAATACTTGCAGGAGGGAATTTGAAAAACCACTCTTGTGCAGCATCAGAAAGTGTTGCAGGAAAGATCCTGCTCTGAGCATCTTCGGACACTTTCTGAATGTCCATCTGTATCTCAAACTTGTTGACGTGAGATACCGGGTCACCATACCCGTCAAAGTTCAGAAGCGTGGGCATCTTAAACTTGTTGGGGGTTTCTGCCACAGCTATCCTCTGAACGAAAGGAGTGCCTCTTATCCTGTCGTACTCGATATGAGACGTTCTTCCCCCGACCAGCTGTTGTACTGCCTGGTTCAGGGCATCTATTTGGGCTTGCACGGCGTCGGGAATCGCCGGGGCCTCTGGTGCTGGGGGAACCTACTCGTCATGCCGTTCCCAGCGATCGTTGAGTACATCTCTTAAATCCTTGTCTCTTCGCCGCTGCTCGCTTGCTCCGAGCCGGTTAAAGACGTTATTTTTCCTAGGTTGCCCCCCAGCGTCACGCCTCTCAGATTGGTCTTCCCTAGGTGGTGGGCTTCTGCCCCCACCTCTCTCTCCATTTCTCCGACCGGAATTTCCTCTGCCTGGGTCAGCCTCATTGCATCCATGGCCATCTCTGAACCTCGACTGGCTATGGTGGGATCGACTGTCCCCTCGGTTGCCTCCTCGGGCTGGAACTTCCCGAGTGTTAGAGGGTATCCTACATTGGTCGGTAGGTCCTTGTGCATTATCATGCCGTGGGGGGCCCCGGACCGCAGAGCTTATCTCTGAGCTCCTTCTGTTGCCAGAAGGACGCTGCCCTCTACTCGGGGGGTTTGGCTCTTCGACCCTATGGTGTCTAGGACTGCGGGGCTGCTGCTCGGCCCTATTCTGCCTTGGTTGCGGGGGAATGTCTCGACTAGCTTGGGATGGAGGCTACGCTTCAGGATCCCTTGGTGGGACATCCTCCTGAGGCATTGGTGGCTGCTCGGGCCTCTGGGGGCTCGAGGGCTGGATCGGCGGGCTAGGATTGGGACCCCTTTAGGGTGGCCCATTTGAAGGTTGATCAGGCTGTGAGGCAGGTGCAACCTGATTCCTAGCCAACTTTAGGGCTACTTCGAGGGCTGCCATGGCCTCCCTCTGACGACGGTCCATCTCCGGCTGTCTTTCACTCAATTCCTGGCGCTGTCGCTCAATCTCTTGTTGCTGCCGCGCCATAACCTCAGCAACACTTTCTTGGCTGGCCCTCAGATTGGCCAGTTCATCTTGCAATACCCCCAGGGTATTCCTTAGCATCTCAGAATCCAGTTCTTCCTCATCAAATTCCAAATGTGGCTCATCTTCGGTCACATTTGGAGGATGAGGCAGATGAGATGGTGCAGCGCCAGTCGCCTGCCCAATCTTCTTTGTTGTTTTCACCATTTATGCTTCAACAATATCGTATCAAGCTCTCAATGAAAGCACCAGAATGTTGACCCTTGTTTTGGTCAACTGACACGGAGTCAAAATGCTTGATGTGGATGGATATGTTGGAATGAATATAATGACAAAAATAGTAAAGCACACAAGAATTTATAGTGGTTCGGCCCCAGAAACTAGTAATAACCTACGTCCAGTTGAGTTATTATTGATATGAGATCTCAAAGGAGTGATCAAAGAACTAGGGTTCTCCGAGTTTCACAAACCTGAGAGAGATAAACAGTACAATCGTTAATCTAATAGCCAAAAGTCCCTTCCTTGAGCTATCTTTTTCTATTTATAGGCTCAAGGAGGATTACATGAATTTGTTACAGATATTCTCTCCTAATTAATCGGATAATCAGGAATCATAGGAGATAATCTCGGGATTGACTTTGATTCACCCAAGATCATTTTGAAATATGCAGAGTGTACGACCATGCTGGTCGTAAGAAAAACTCAACCGCCGCGCCTGTAATGTCTTACTGGTCGATACTCTAACAGAACTCTGCCAGGTGTCAGCCACGTGTTCAAAAATCTCTTGCCATGTCATC
The DNA here is from genome assembly GCF_963169125.1 of Humulus lupulus. Lineage (NCBI taxonomy): Eukaryota > Viridiplantae > Streptophyta > Magnoliopsida > Rosales > Cannabaceae > Humulus > Humulus lupulus. Next base: position 73,362,258 of record NC_084794.1, on the reverse strand, counting down.
CGTACCTATTTTTTGGATAACATATATGATCTTAATTCTCTCGTACTAATACAAGATCATATTCTCATGAATGAATAGGGAATTTTCTTGATATTATTATATAATTAATTCAAACAATAATTATAACATTCAAATATAATAAAATTTTACTTTTATTTAAAACCAATAAAATGTCTTTACATGATTTTAGGGCATTAATCCTAACAATTTCTACCTACGCTCAGGCAATAGGGAAGACACTTGCTATCAAGAACGTATGGGATGAGAAATGGAGCGAGAGCGTCGTAGGTCAAGAAGCTCAAACAATGGTACCCCAATTTGCGGGATCTGGTAGGGGCAGAGGCCCTAGTAACCAAAAGAGAAAGATCCCTGATAGTTCTAATACTTGTGGTCCTGATATGAGGGTCATGGTACTCAAGGTGATCGCCAAGGTGGCAACGGGGCCTAGAGAAGTTATCCAGTATGCGCCAGGTGAAGGAGACGCCATCTGGGAGAATTCCAAGCGAAGGCATGTTTTCTATGTGGAATAGTTGGGCAATTCAAGATGGATTGCCCGAGATCGAAGAAGGAAGAACCAAGGAGTGCAAATAGCTCAACTTCAACTCGAAGTTTCCAGCTCGACGCAGTCAGAGCCTGAGGCTGGTCCCTTAGTGGCGACAAGTTGGCTTTCTAGTTCTCGATCTTTTATACTATGTGATTGATTCTAGTACTACGTATCTCTTAGTATAGGCATATATATGTTGTGCATATTATGTAATTATTATGCTGCAGTGCTTGAGATTTTAGTGATTGCCGGGGGAAATCGGTAATTTCCAGAAGATGGGTCAAAGTACTACTAGTACAGAGTTAGCAGAAAATTGATTGAGCCTGTTGTAGGAGAATTTGGTATGAATTTGAGTATAGCCTAGTTTTCCAAGTAAGGGACAACCATGGACTGTAAGAAAAGATGGTGACTTCTGAGTTTAAAAGGAAATAACCCATTTGCGTTCACAAGATTCCTAGCTATTGTGGTGGGAACCACTAGGGTCATATCAGTTAGACCAAAGGGAAACTAGATTGGCTAGTGAAGTTTCAGATGGGTGTCCCAAGGATTTGCTGGGATTGTTGTCGCGTCTAGGGATTGATTTTTCTACAGGACTAATGCAGGGATAGAACCAGTATCTGAGACATCATGCAGAATGGCACCAGTTGAGTGGAAAGAGTTAAAGGTTCAGTCGAAGGAGTTCCTCGACTGGGGATTGATTAGACGGAGCTTCTCGCCATGGGATATGTCAACACCATTTGTTAAGAAGAAGGATGAGTCTATGAGAACGTGTGATATATATGGATAGTCGAATAAAGTAATGGTCAAGAATAGGTATCCATTGCCAAGGGTGGATGATTCATTTGGCTGGTTGCAAGATAAGACATTGCTCTTAGGAATTGAACCTCGATCTAGTTATTACCAGCTAAGGATCAAGGAAAGTGACTGTAACGACCCAAAATCGCTAATAAGGCTTAAGGGCCTTGATTAGTGTGTCTGGAGGGCATAATGGAATTTATGTTTGATTTTAATAAGTGAAATGCATGATTATGATTTAAAGCATGTTATATGACTATTGGACTAATTGAGATGCATGACTATGTGTATTAGTATGCATGTAGACCCTGATTGTGTTAGGAGGACATAATTGTAATCTTAGCCATGTTGGGCATAACTGTATTAATATGTGATGATTGTTGAGACCACATTGTGATGTGGATGTATCTGTGAGTTGTGACTCGAGACGATCCCAGTGAGCAGACTAGCGGAAAGTCGAGGCGGAGATTTATACCCGGCTCGGGGCAAGCCTGGAGGTATAAATAGGAAGTTAATGAGTATATTGGGGTTTGTTTTGATATCGAGGAATATTATTTGGTGACTTTTCAGGTATTGGGAAGCAAGCGGGAAAATATTAGAGACACTTGAGGATTAGCGGGAATTGGGTAAAATGACTAAAATGACCCTACTTGGACAAAAAAGGGATTAGAACTAATAGGGAGGGCATTTTGGTCAATTGGATTTTTAGAGATAGATTATATGAGGCTTTATATAGTGAGTGGGATTGTTAGAGAGTGTGAGAAATCTGAAGGAAAGGAAAGAAAAAGGAAGAAAATAAAAGAGAGAAAAGCAGAGGGTTTTCCAAAGGGGCGGTTTGAGGATTCTAGCACCGTCTCTCTTCAAATTTCTTGGGGCAAAGCTCAGTGGAGAGCTAGGATAGGCTGAGCATCAAGGATCTTAAGGTTATACTTGAAGATTTGGCAAGGATTAGCAAGAACACATCAACTTTTGAGGTAAGATTTTAGAGATTTCAGTTTTAAGGGTTTGGCTGGTTTGAGCTGTGTTTTGAGCTGAGTTGATGGGAACTTTAGGGAATTTCTGGGCAATCTTTGAGGAAGAGCAAGCTAAGGAGGCCTAGGGTTGAAATCAAGGTCGAATTTCCATCCACGGTATGATTTCTAAGTCTTTAACTTTGTTGTTTGACTGAATTTATGAGTTTAGGGTTGATCATGGTGAATTTTGAGATTTGGGTTGAATGTGCTTGGGTTTTGAGGATTTGGGATGCTTGGGATGAGTGGAGAGTGTTTATAAGCTTGATTTTTAGTTTGGTAAAGATTTGGGGAAGTTTGGGTTGAGATGGGCTCAAAGAAATCCCAGAAATGGAATTTGGGTTTTGCCTGCCTGCGACTAGCGCTACAGCGCTAGTCTTTGGGCGCTGAAGCGCTAGGCCCTGTTTCTGGGGATGTGTGGTTCTGCTTGTAGCGCTGCACTGTTCACAGAAAGGGGTTTTTGGGCTTTTGTTGAGGGATTTTAACCTAGGGTTCGGGGCTCGATTCCCCCACCTTGTTTTGTGGATCTAGGACTTCCCGGGGGGCTCGGGATTGGTCCCGAGGCGAGGTTTTGGACTCGAGGCTTGGTGTTGACTTTGACCCATGTTTATGCTTAGGTGTGCGCTAAGGCTCGAGTGGGATCGTTCTCAAGGAGTCAAGTGTTGAAGCTATCAAATTGACAGGTAAGAAAACTATAGCACCCGTAGGACAGGGCATGGGCCCATGATGTGATTGCAGGGCTCGGCCCTACATTGCATGCTGAGATGATTGCAGGGCACGACCCTATATTGCATTACATGTTAGGGTGCAGACTTAATTGAATTGATATATGTTTGAATGCTACTTGAGTTATACTATTTGCATTTATAGTAGAGAGAACGGCAAGGGCCGAATAAACGGCTAGGGCCGAGAACGGCCTTGGGGCCGGAAGTAACACCTAGCACATGGGATGCTTATAGTCAGGGTGGGACCCAATGGATACATGAGTTATCCTTACGGTAAGGACCAAGACCCCAGGCTTGGGTTAGGCCTCTGGGGCGGCATGGTCGTGTTTGTTCAGCCTGATGGTTTTCCTGTAAATCAATGGATTATATGCTGGTATAATTTGCATATGTTTGTACTGTATGAGTTTTCTTGTTGGGCTTCGGCTCACGGGTGCTCTGTGTTGCAGGTAAGGATAAAGATTGAGTCAACCAGCCATGAGTACGGAGAGCGTGAAGCGACGCGTACATGTTTGGCCTGCCCGACTGCTTTGGTTGGGGGTATTTTCGAGAAATGGCTGTATTAACCTGTGATTTTAATAACGGACCAACTGTAAACTTATTTTAAGTTGTAAATGGTTTTCAAACCTTATTTTGGGATCCCAAATGTTTAATACTAGAAGTTTTCAATGAAACAACGCATTTTTCAAAGATTACAGCCTTAACTTTTGCTTAGTCACACTTTTATTTTAAAAAAACCTCGGTTATCGAGTTCATTGCACCTTTTTCGTTTTAAAACTCACTTAGTAACGGCTCTAAGGAAGTAGGGCGTTACAGTGACATTTCAAGAATTACCTCTCACACCAGGTATGATGTTTTCAGAGAAGGCTTTTGAGTTGACCAATGCTCCAGCGGCCCGCGTAAATCCAAAAAATAGAGAGTACATGGATGATTTGGACACATCGTATTTGGATCAATCAAGAATGTTCTGGACTACTTCTAGTTAGAACCAGAACACGAGTAATATTTTTGTTGATATTGTAGAGGCCGAGGAAGCGGGGATTATAGGTAAGGTTACTATAACGACCCAAATTTCCTAATAAGGCTTAGGGCCTTGATTAGGGGGCCAGGATGGAAAATCTTGGAATTATGTGAATATATGATATATATGTGTATCATTATGTGAATAATATTATAATATGACTTGATATTCATGTTTAGGTGTATTAAATATGCATGTGGGCCCAATTCTGATTAATTGGGCAAGTTTCATATTTTGGCCCATTTTGGGCATATTTGGCATATATGTGGTATGTGTGTGGTTCTTCATTATTATTTGGTTATGCTAGGGTTACTTAGCACGAAACGATCCTAGGAGGCAAGCTAGTGGGAAATCACAACAGGATTCATTCTTGAATCGGAGTGAGTCAATGGGTATTTTGGGTATTTAGCACATTACTGTGATATTGGGTAATGGGAATAAATATTTGATGATAAATTGGGAGTTAGTGAGATCAGGGGGAAATTCTGGGAATTTTGACTATTTTACCCCCGGAGGTGTTTTCGAGACCCCGAGCATTAGGATTTGCTTGAGGCTACTTAAGCTTGAAGTAACCTATCAGAAACATAAAAAGAACGTTCAGAACATTCTCTCTTCCTCCCGTTCCCTTTTCGTCAGCCGATCGTATTTTCGAAGGAAACTTGAGTTTTAGGACTCGGATTCAAGCGAGGATCAAGGCATAACAATTCTAGGGAAGATTAGAAGCTTATTATCCGAAGGATTTAGCGAGAAATGACATAATCAAAGGTAATCCAAGTTTTAAGTTCTTAATTTTTAAAGTTTTTAAGCTTTGATTGGATATTATGTTTTGATGAGTTTTTGGATGAATTGAAGCTTGTGTTTTATTGGTTTTGGGAGATTAGGATGTTTGGGAACTTTAATTTTGAGATTTGGATATGTTGGGGTTGGATTTGGAGCTTTGAAGCTCGAAGAACACAGAGAGAGAAGCCCAGAAATTCGAAGTTCTGGTTTGGGCGCTGTAGCGCTAGGTTGGTAGCGCTACAGTGCTAAGTGCTCTGTTTTGGGGGTTTTGACTCTGCTTGTAGTGCTGTAGCGCCCATAGGTAGCGTTGTAGCGCTACACAGTCTTCAGAATGGGGTTTTTTTGGTACTTTTTGAGGTTTTGACCCGAGGGCTTGGGGGATGAATTCACCACCCTGTTTGGTGGGATTGGAGGTCTCGAGAGCGCGAGATTGGTCCTGGGATTTGGGTTTTGGAACTTGAACTCATTGAAACGTCGTTTATGGTTGTGACTAGGTTATCGCTAGGGGCTTGGAAATAGGATCGTGCTCGAGGGTTGTTCATTGGTAACCTGTGCTTGAACCAAAGGTAAGAAACTGCACCCAGTATGTGATGCATAAGATACATGTGATTAGGGCATGCCATGAATGTTGAATATAAGATTGATCGGAGCTTGAGTCTCTGTAAATGTGCATGATCATAATTATGCTAGTGAATGTTGAGTAAGCATGTTGAATGCCCTGTATTTGGATATTTGACATACGATATATGCCTGGTTGCATTGCTTACTTGTGAATGGAACTAACTCCATAGTTAGAATCAGCAATGGTGTTAGTATTGACTGTGAAGCTGTGACTCATTAGTCAAGTTTGGCAGTAGTATTGAGCACTGGTCATATGGAATTGACCTATGAGTCAAGAGCGGCATAAGCGTAATGAACGCAGAGCCGAAAAGATTATATCTAATCAACATAAGCATAGTATGAATCATCATGAGCTTTAACGCTTGAGCGACCTCAAGTTTGATGAAAACTAAAAGTGCTTGTCTAGTCTAAAGGCTAGTTACTTAGAGCCAGGGGCAAAAGGCTCAGGTGACTGCAACGTCACATGGCTATGGGTGCTGAGCCCAAGTTCGTGACTCACTCATCAGTCACTTTTCTGATTAAGGTGCGGAGCCCAAAGTGTGACTCTTTAGTCACTTATTTGATTAGGGTGTGGAGCCCAAAGTGTGACTATTTCGTCACTTATCTGATTAGGGTGTGGAGCCCAAAGTGTGACTCTTTAGTCACCTATCTTATTACCCAAAGTGTGACTCACTCATCTGATTAGGGTGCGGAGCCCAAAGTGTGACTCACTCATCTGATTAGGGTGCGGAGCCCAAAGTGTGACTCGCTCATCTGATTAGGGCTACAAGCCCCAATATGATTACCAAAATTATTAAGTGTTATTCACTCATCTGATTAGGGTGCAGAGCCCAAGTGCGTGACTTAATTGTCACTTATCTAAGTCACTTATTTTAGATGGACACATTAGCCATCTATTCTCATTATGACTTGATAGTCATCTATATAAAGGGCAGGGCCCATAAGTCATCTATACAAAGGGCAGGGCCCATAAGTCAGCTATACAAAGGGCAGAGCCCACAATCATTATTTGGACTTATTTGCATGCATGAATATGGCTATTATCGCTAGGCATGCCTATTATGATTTAGTAATATGTTATTACCTGTTCATGAGCATATTGAGTTTTCTTGCTGAGGTTCGGCTCACGGGTGCTCAGCAATTTGTAATCGAGTCATTTTAAACAGTGACTGTTACGATGTGCATTTTAAATAGTGCTATACTCGCTAATTGAGTCATTTGGCCATAATCGTGTAACTAAGTATGATTAACAGTTGAGGGGTAAATTTTTTGGTTAAGAGACAACGTTTCACTAAAACGTTTACTATATACATTGGGATCCCAAAATATAATTTAAAGGTTAATTACAATAAAATATTTACAACCAGTCGACCTAAGTGGCAAAATAGGGTTTAACCCTAGTTCCTCTTTAAACCCTCAGCCGTGGTGGTCGAGCAGCCGCATATGTACACATCATCACCTAAGCTCTCCAACTCAAGGATGGTCCAATTTTCTTTTGCCTTTACCTGCACCACATAGCACCAGTGAGCCGAAGCTCAGCAAGAAAACTTAATATGCTCATGAACAGGTAATAACATGTTACTAAATCAGAATATGCATGCCTAGCAGTAATATCCCTACTCATGCATGCAAGCAAGTCCAAATAAATGATTATGGGGTCCTGCCTCTGAATAGATGAATATTGAGTCAATCTCTGGGGACCTGCTTATTGAATAGATGACTAATGAGTCAATCTCTGTGTGGGTGACTAATGAGTCACACCCTGTATAGGTGACTAATGAGTCACACTCTGTATAGATGACTAATGAGTCTATCTCTGTTAGATGATTGATAAGTCTATCTTTGAGGTAGATGACTAATAAGTCTCTTTGTATAAATGACAAATAAGTCTACCCTTATGTAGATGACTGATAAGTCTATCTCTGTATAGATGACTAATAAGTCTATCTCTATGTAGATGACTGATAAGTCTATCTCTGAATAGTTGACTAATAAGTCACTCTCTGAGATAGGTGACTAATGAGTCACACTCTGTATAGGTGACTAATGAGTCACACTCTGGATAGGTGATGTAATGACCCTAATTTGCTAATAGGGCTTAGGGCCTTGATTAGCGTGCCTGGAGGGCAATAAGTGAATTATTGCTATAATATGTGAATATGTAATTAGAGATGCATGTTTAGTTGAATTAAATATTCATGTGAGTCCCGTTTGGATATTAGGGGCATGTTTGTAATTTTAGCTCGTTGAGGGCATAAATGTGATAATTGAGATAAATTGGATATACTTGTGATATATCTGTGTAGCACGATCCGAGACAGTCCTTGGGAGCTGTTAGCCAGAAATTCACAACGGGGTTGAGAATCTGACTCGGGGCGAGTCGAGGGGTATTTCGGGTATTAGATGTTTTATGGGGTTATCGGGTTATAGAAATAAATATTTGGAGATATATTTGAGGTTAGAATGTTTAGGAGGGAATATTGGGGGAATTTACTATTTTTCCCTCGGGGACGTTTTCGGTACCCCGAGCCTTGAGGTAACCTTAAAGACCTAAGTTAAATAAAACAGAAATCAAGAAACACTTAGAAACTTGGAGAAACCGACCCAAGCCTCTTCTTCTTTTTCTCTCTTTTTCTCTAAACCATGCTAAGGGAAACTTTGAGGAGATTAAGCTAGGAAACTAAGGATTCAGGGCTGGAGCATTGGGGGATTGAAGCTTGGAACTAAGAAGGTTAGCTCAGAGATTTAATTAAGCAAAAGTAAGCCTTTAACTAGATGTATTATGTTGTTTTGCTGCTGATATTTTAGTGTTGCATGTGAGTAAACTGGTGAATTGCTCTTGATTGTTTGGGTGAGTTTTTGGGGTTAGTTTTTGTTGGGTTTTGTTGCTGGGATCACTCTGGAAATGTTGTGATGGTTGAATGGGATTGTTGGGTTGACTTTGGGATAAATTGGCTGGGTTTTCGTGGCAAAAATGGAGGATTTTTCTAGGTTCGAAGGGTCGGGCCGCGGCATTGTTCTTGTTGAGCCACGACCCTCTGAAGCACATTGGTGGCCAGGAAGAAGGGCAGGCCGCGACATGCCCTAGTTAGGGTCGTGGTGTGCCTGCCCTGATTTGGGGTTGCTCTCTGTTTTAGGGGCAGGCCGCGGCATGGCCTTATGGGGCTGTGACTCTTAGTGCAATTTTGAGCTTTAAAGTGTGTTTAGGCTTGGGAACTTAAAGGTTTATGCTCGGGATGGATTATATCACCCGGATTGATAGAATTCAAGGTCCTGGAGATTAAAAATATGGCTCGAAGTTATTTAATGGATTAGAACTTGGTGGATGAATATTGTTAATGCGTTGTGACTAGGGTTTTGGCGAGGCTCAGATTAGGGGACTGTGCTCGGGACATCGGTGCTTGGAAAGCTCGGGACACAGGTAAGAAAACTACTGTTCCCGTAGAGCTTGTATGCAGGGCAGGGCCCTATATGATTGTGTTTCAGGGCGTAGCCCTTTGATTGAGTTTATTCATGTTTGGTATTTGTTTTATTATGCTATGTATGCATATGTGTGAATGCTCGGCAAGAGCTGGGAACGGCGTAGGCCAAGGTCGGCAAGGCCGTGAACGGCGCAGGCCAAGGTCGGCAAGGCCTGGAATGACAAGGGGCCAAGAAAGGCGTTAGGCACGTGGAGTGCAAGGCCGAGTGCGGCAAGGGGCCGGGAGCAATGTTTAGCACGCGGAGTGCGAGTTTCCAGGGCGAGACCCTAAAAGATACCTGGGATATCCTTACGGTGTGGACCGCGAACCCAGGGCCTGGTAAAGCGCCTGGGACGGCATGGTCGTATGTGTATGGCCTATTGATGGCCTGTTTATATGCTAAGTGTTTGATATGTATATGTTATCTACTTATGAGGGTTTTCTTGCTCGGCTTCGGCTCACGGGTGCTCTGTGGTGCAGGAAAGGGCAAGGGAAAAGTCGACCAACCATGAGTACGGAGAGCGTGAAGCGGTGCGTACATGTTTGGCCTGCCTGGCTGCCACGGCCAGGGGTATTTTGGGAGATGGTTGTACCAAACTTAGATTTTGTCGTCTAGTTGACTCTGCTTGTATTTATGTGTTGTAAACATTTCTAAACAGTGTCTTGGGATCCCAAATGTTAAACGCTTTATGATTTTCAATGAATGGAATTATTTTCAAAGTTTATGACCCTGTTTATGGTTTAATTACACGTTTGTCTTAAAACCTCGATTAGCAAGTTAAATGCACGTTTTTTTAAACTCACTTAGTAACGGCTCTAAGGAAGTAGGGCGTTACAGGTGACTAATGAGTCACACTTTGAATAGGTGACTAATGAGTCACACTCTCGATAGGTGACTAATGAGTCATACTCTAAATAGGTGTCTAATGAGTCACACTATGGGGTATGCACCCTAATCAGATAAGTGACTAATGAATGAGTCACGAACTTAGGCTCAGCACCCACAGCCATGTGACGTTACAGCCACCTGAGCCTTTTGGCCCTGGCTCTAAGTAACTAGCCTTTAGACTAGACAAGCACTTTTGTTTTCATCAAACTTAAGGTCGGTTAAGCATTTCATGCTTATGATGATAATGCTTATGTCGATTAGATCTAATCTCTTCGGCTTGCCTTAAACACGCTAATATCGTTCTTGACTCATAAGCCAATACCATATGACCAGTGCTCAGTATTACTGCCAAACTTGATGAATGAGTCACAGCTTCACAGTCAATAATGGAACCATTGCCGATTCTGACTAATAAGTCAGTGCCACTCACAAGTAAGCAAGATTGCTAAGCATTTAATATGCAAACAATGTCCACATTTAGAACACTCAACATGCCTCATCAATAACCATGCATGTCACATACTGGGTGCAGTTTTCTTACCTCTGGTTCGAGCGTGAAACAATAAAAGAACTACCCTTGAGAATGATCAATCATTTGATCCCTTAGCGATCACCTAGTCATAACCAAATATGGAACTCCATTAATAAAATCAATAATAAAAGGTTCATGGTCTAAACCTCACTCCTGGGACCTCGAATCGTACTCAAACAGTTAGTAGATTCGATCCCAAGTCTTAGGAATTGAAACCTCGAGCCAAAAACCCTCAAAAGTACCCTGGAAAAATAGGGTAGCGCTACAACCCTGCCCCCCTGGCGCCATGGCGTTACAAGCAGGGCTGACATGCCCTGGACAGTGCTGTAGTGCCCATCCTTGGGCGCTGTAGCGCTAGAACCAGGGTGATTCAGCCCTGATTTTTCCCCTTCGACTTCTCCAATTTCCAATCTTCAAGAATTGATTCCAAACCTCAACCAAACTCACAAAGTAACCCAAAAACCCATTCTACAAGTCCTTGCCATCAAAACCCAACCAAACTTTGGCAAAAACTTCCATGAATTCTCAACTATCCAATCCAAAGTTCCAGCTGAAAAACAATGAAAAACAGAGCAAAAACTAGAGTTTCCATGGTTGAAATCTTACCTCAAGCTCAATTTTAAACCCTCTTCAATGGCTGAACACAATCCTAAACCCTCAAGGCTTGATTCCCTAGCTTGAATCCTCAAAATAAACTTCAAAATTTCAAAGGAAGAAAGAGAAAAAAGATGATCGGGAGGAACTGGAGAGAAGCTCTATTTTTGGTTCCTTTAATCCACATTTTTCTGATTTTAAACATATCCTAAGGTCAAAAGACCAAAATTCCCCCAAGCCTATCTTCTTTTCTTAACAGCCCCCAAGGGCAAAATTGTCATTTCCTGTCTATCTCGTTAATTATAATTGAGGTCCTCCAATTCACGTTATTCCCAATATTCTCAAATGCTAATAAATCATATCCCATTACCCTTTAATTCCGGTAATGTACTAATCATCAAATTACCCCGAGACTCACCCTGAGCCTTGAAAGTAACCCCGTTATGACCAAACCGCTAACTTACATTCAAAGATCGTCTCATGCCGAATAGCTCGGAAAAATCCACATTATAATGTGGCCTCATTCATAATTCACCAACATGCCTGAAAATATACAAATATACCCTCAACGGGCCAAATTACCAAAATCCCCTTATAATGAAAAGTGGACCCACATGCATGCATTTATCATCATATAATAATATAACTCACATAATCATGAATATAATCATTTAATGGCATAATAAATCAATTATGGCCCTCCCGGCCTCCTAATCAAGGTCCTAAGCCTTATTATGAAATTTGGGTCATTACACTTGGGGTATTTTGGTAATTTAGTATATTGTTGGGGGTTTATCGGGTAATGGGAAATTATTTGGGTATGTCGGGGTTAATCGGGAATTTATTGTGTTATTTGAGGTTTAGTGGGAAATGTGGCAAAGGACGATTTTTCCCTTGAGGACATTATAGAACCAAGGTAAAGGCTAGGGGTATTTTGGTCTTTTCCCTAGCCTTGGATTACCTTAATCCCTAGAAGCCTTTAGAAAATCATAAACACAACACTCAGTCGCCTTCTCTCTCTCTGTCTATCTCGTTTCTCTCTCTCCCTTGAGGCACTTAGAGATTTTTGAATTTCTTGGAGAAGGATTGCTAGGGAATTGAGGGTTTGGGCAATGATTTGGATTAGGAGGCAGCTTGGGGGTCGTAAATCTCTGCAGAGGTAAGATCTGTACTCTGTTTTTTTTTATGAAATTCTGTTATGGTTTAAATTTTGTTGAGGTTTAAACTTTAGTTTTTTTACTTTGAATTTTGGTAAGGAATTGGTTTAGTTTGTGGGATGTTTATGACGCTTAGGTTGTGTTATTAAGAGTCCTAGACTCAATTGGGATTTATTTTCAACTTTGGGACTGATTTTAGGAATTTTGCTTTGAAGGAAATAACTGGAAAATGTTGGAAAAATCTGGGTTCGCGGGGTCGCGTCGCGGCGCTATTCTTGGAGCACCGCGGCCTGCATGAACTCAGGGGCTAGGGCGATCCTCTGAATCGCCTTAGTGTCGCGGTGTTGGGTGGGCTGTGCCACAACGCACGTCTGGGGAAACAAGTGTATAGGCACTGTGACTTGTAGAGGGTCGCGGCGCTTGTGAGGGGCGTCGCAACTCAAATTAGGGATTTTGGCCAAATATTTTTTTTAAGCACAAAAACTCAAACCTAAAGGTTCGAGAAGGATTCTACTACTCGGTTTAGTAGAATTCAAGGTCTCGAAGGCTAGGAATTAATCTCGAAGCTTTTAAATAGTTTAGTGCTTGATGGATATCCATTATTATGTGGTGACTAGGGGTATTGCAAGACTCGGGAGGAAAGGATCGTGCTCGTTGTTGCTTTACCTTATCGCTCAGGACTTGAGGTAAGAAAACAGTCTCATGCACCGAGTGTAGGGCTTGAGCTCTTGATTATAGGGCACGGGAATGACTGTGTCATGAACTCATTTATGGTTGAATGTATGTTGTGTTTGAATCTATGTTGATATACTTGTTTGTACTGATTGTTCGGTCGGGAGATCGTTATCGTCCCTGGGGTCGTTATCAGCACTATATGTGTAATGTAGGCCATAGTGGCAGGGCCTTATCGGCCTTGAGGTTGTTATCGACACTACATGTATAATGTAGGCCGTAGTGGCAGGGCCAGGCTGTTGTGGTGGGGCCAGGCCGTAGTGGTGGGACCACTATAGGAAAGCGGTGTGCATCTATTTGGCATGAGTCATTATACTTGTCGAATTATCCACGTATATATATGGTTATGATTTATAAAACAAGTATTTGATAGGAATGCTTATCTGAATATCTTTCTTATTTGGTTATGTAACGTCCTCCTAATCCAGGATCGTTACACTGTGTACATAAAATTGTGTCAGACCTGCTAATCCGGTCATTTGGTTTAAAATGTGTAACTAAAGTTAGTGACAAGGGTTAGGGTTAAATATATTGGTCAAAGAACCATTGACTTTTATTTAAAAAGTTTCATATAAACATGGGATTCCAAAATATTACAACTAAATTGTCAAAAAGGTATGTATACATCAAAATTACATTTAGCCGACCTAAGTGACAAAACAGGGCTTCAACCCTAGTTCCTTTTAGATAACCCTGGCTGTGGTGGTCGAGCAGTCGCATATGTACACGCCGCCATGGAAGCTCTCCAACTCATGGCTGGTCAAGCTTTCCCTTTCCCTTACCTGCACCACAAAGCACCCGTGAGCCGAGGCCCAACAAGAAAACTCAACATATTCGTGAATATAGAATATAAACCTTGACATACCCATTCAACATAATTAGTAATATCAACTCATAGATACTATCATTTAGATTCAAGCGAATGATCATTGGATCAACTTGGGGTCGCTGCCCTAACCAGTTGGCCCTAGCTACGTGACCATAGAGTCACCTGGGCCCCTCGCCCTTTGCTCTGTCTCCCTAGCCATAGAGCTAGACCAACCCCTTGGTTCACCCTCAACCCTTAAGTCGACCAACGTAATAGTACGTTACTAAGTTAGGCCTAAGCCTTTCGACCAGCGCGCTATTGCCGTCCTTGACTAATAAGTCAAGCCCTGATCCAGGATAACAGACCTCAACACAGAAACATATATAGATAAGCATATCCCAACATAATACGCACATATGCATGTTAACCACACAAAACCATGATTTATCATTCTCATAACACTATTCATACTGATGTAACGAGAACTCATGCTCTAATTACGGAATCCATACAACAGTCATAAAAGCACATAAGCAATTATCAATTAATATGTAAAACAACAGCCTAAGCATAACGTTCTCGGGGCCCAAGCTCTATTCATGATAATAGATCACAGTCGGGCCAACCCTAATCACATATAAAGGGTATTGGGTGCAGTTTCTTACCTCAGGTCCGAGTAAGCATAAATAAGAACAACCCTCGACCACGATCCCGGTTCCGAGCCCCTGGAGATACCCCAGTCTATTAATAACGAGGGGGTGAAGGCTTTTGGACCAAGTCCTAGCCTTCGGGGCCTTGAGTTCCACTAAATGGGACAGTGGAATCGATCTCGAGCCCTAAGGAAAAGGTTTCAATTTAAATCAAACTCCCCAAGGAAAAAATGCCCAGGCGAGCCGCGACTTGCCCTAACAGGTCGCGGCACGCCCCTCCAACCAAAGAGCCTCCTTGCCTTTGCCCAGAGGCACGGGCCGTGACTTGCCCTAACAGGTCGCGGAGCGCCCCCCAGGTAGAGACCTCCCAAGGCACCTCAGCTCAGGCTGAGTTGCAACTTATCAAGAACAAAGTCACGACTTGGCCCCTTGAACCTAGAAATCCCTTCACTTTTAGTAGCCAAATCCAAACCAAACTAACTCAAAATCACCCCAATACCATAATTCAATCATCACAATAACTCTAACACCTTCCCAGCAGCAAAACCCGACAGGAATTCAGTCCTAAAACCCATTAAATCTTCAATTCAATCCTTGAGTTAAGAGGTTTAAAAACACCTCAAGAAACTATGGATTCTACAGAAATTAAACCATAAAAGAGAGTTCAGATGTTTACCTTAGCTATAGATGAAGTCCTTCTCGCCTCAAGAAATCTGAAACCCAATCCCAAGATTCAATTCTATGGCTTCTAGTCACTAAATCCCCTTAGCTTCAATGGTTAGCTTGGAAAAGCTTCTTGAAAGAAAGAGAGAGAAAGAGTCGGTCCACAGCTTCTAAGTGTGTTCCTTTTGGTGTTTTTGTACTTTATCTCCTTAAGCTAACCGACTTAAGTTAATCTCGAGGCTCGGGGTACCAAAAACGTCCCCGAGGGCAAAATGGTAAATTTCCCCAATATTCCCTCCTAAACTCTCTAACTTCAAATATATCTTCAACTATTTATTTCCATAACCCGATAACCCAATTAAATATCTAATACCCAAAATACCCCTGACTCTCCCCGAGTCGGGTATTGGGTCCTGTTGTGACTTTCCCGCTACCTTGCTTCCTAGGATCGCCTCGTGCCGAGTAACCTAGATAAACCCACATAATAATGTGGTCTCCCACATATAACACATATATGCACATAAATATACAATTATGCCCGTAACAGGCCAAATTACCAAAATCGCCCTTCCAATAAGAAACGGGCCCACATGCATATTTAATACCCCTAAATATGCACAACTAATCATATTATCATATAATTCACATATTTACAATAAATATAACAATTAAGCACATAATTCCATATATTGTCATCCTAGCCCCCTAATCAAGGCCCTAAGCCTTATTAGGTAATTTTGGGACGTTACAGGCTAAGTTTTCTTGATGGGTCTTGGCTCACGGGTGCCTTGTGGTGCAAGTAAGGGCAAAGAGTGAGTTGGACTAGCCATGAGTTGGAGAGCTTCAAAGGCGGTGTGTAC
Source organism: Humulus lupulus (assembly GCF_963169125.1). Taxonomy (NCBI): domain Eukaryota; kingdom Viridiplantae; phylum Streptophyta; class Magnoliopsida; order Rosales; family Cannabaceae; genus Humulus; species Humulus lupulus. The sequence goes on along the minus strand of NC_084794.1, from coordinate 73,346,419 downwards.
ATATGCAGCCTGCTTGACCGGCACAACCACGATTGCTTGGGAGGGATTAGGGTTGAACCATGTTTTGCCACTTAGGACGGCTAGTTTGTATTTTAATTTTCTTTTATGAATCTTTAAAAGCTTTTTGTGATCTCGTGTATAAACTAAACACTTTTAATGGAAAATGATTACTTTGTTGACCAAAATTTTTAATACATAACCCTTGTTTAGTTTTAATTACACATTTAAGTCCAAATGACTCACTTAACGGGCTAGGCACCATTTTAAACACACGGTGTAATGTTCTTGGCTAACCAAGGAGTTACAGGAGGTGCCCTCTCCAGTAGGGTAAGCTGCACAGTAATCACCATGATCACCAGGTCTTTCTGATTCGTTGTCACACATAGAACATGTTACCACCATGATGATTGTTAGGGTTGAATATTTTCTGAAAAACTTCATGCCTAATCAGCTCTCAATGAAAGCACTAATTTGTTGACGTGGTTTTTTCGCCAACAGGGATTAAGAAATCTGAAATAGAGAGATTAGACTTATAATAAACCGAAAGTATGAACACACAAGATTTTATGTGGTTCAGTGGTTAAAATCCACCTAGTCCATGAGTCACTCTTATTTCAGTTTTGGAGCTCTTAGAGAAATTGTTTATGACAATTTCTGTAGAGTTTTAGCATACAAAAAGTTGATCCCTTTTACTGTCAATTGCGGTGGACAATATTTATAGGGAATTGCGGTGGACAATATTGAGTAACCGTACAATAAAATGCAACTTACATGATTGGATCACTTCCCAAATAATTGAATACATAAATGCCCTTATTAAACCTATGGCTGTCATATCGGGCATTGGATACCTAACGATTATAATAATTTATTATGCATGCAGAATCTCCGAGTCTATTGGGATTCTTCCTTATGTGCGTCATTGGACTTACGAGCTGGATTCGCTACTCGAACTGGATGTTATGAGGGCATGACGATCTGACTTAGATCACGCTCAGAGCTTGATGAGGGTGATCTGGACATCGTATATCTCTATCTCTATCACTGGCATTTGAGGTGATCTGGAGGATCTCAAGCTGTCCCAAACTTGGTGGCACAACCTCGAGCTATTTGATCTGGAGTTATTGAAATGTCTCCAAAGTCCAATTTCCTTCATTTATTGCTTGCCAGCAATAATCGAGCTTGTACTTTTAGGGTACAACGACCAGTGACCCTAATAGGAACATCCAAATTTGGAAAGAAAAAAATAGATATAAAAAACGTGAATGGGTAACTAGTTATCTTGATGTAAACATTCACATTTTAAAAGAAAAAAAACCTGATATGAAAATGTGAATGAGTACCCGGTTACCCTGATGAGAACATCCAAATTTGAAAAAAAATCATATATGAAAACGTGATTGTAATCAGTTACTTAACTCAAACAATGAAGAAAAAAAATCATGATCTTTAAAAAACTTGTAAAAAAAAACTAGAACAAAAAAATTGATTTGATTTTTTTTATGTGTATTAAAAAAATAAGTACAGTAATAAAAAAATATAATAAATAATAAAATGTTTTGAGTTGAATGAAGGAGAAATAAGACGCCACTAAGAAGAGAAGTTCAAGAGATAAAAATTAATAGTAAAGTGAAAATATATTTATGATTTTCAATTGTAAAATTAAATTATGAAAAATAAATATTAAACAATATAAAAATAATAAAATAGATTAAGTTCCATTTTTAAAATACTAAGCCAATATTGTACAATGAACTAATATAAAAATAATAAAATAAAAAACACTTAAATAATTGAAATAATCTCCTAATTTAAATAAACTTAATTAAGAGTAAAACTATGACATAAACTAATTTTTATAAAAAACAATGGGAAATTAAATCCATAAAATTGAAATTTTTTAAAAAAAGTCATAATTTTTTTTTTTAATTCCATAATTTTGTAAACTTGTTAAAAAAAAGTCATAAAACATGTAATTTCCTCTCTTTGTAATTATTTTTTTTTAAAATCTTATCTTTTTTAAATAAGGACAGTAAAAATCTAAAACAACAATATATATATATATATATTTATGAAAAAACTCATTTTTGTTAACTAAATTTGAGCTGATGATAATTTTTTTTTTTAAATTTACAATACATTAGAATACAAAGGTCATTTTTTTTTTAAAAATTACAAAATATTTTCATTTGTAACCTAAAATGTATAAAACCTTAACTAAAAAAAATGGGGGTATTAATTAAAGGGAGCAGAACATACTAAAGGGAGCAGAACATATGGCCTGTGGGCCTAGGTAGTTGGTGACTATTGAGCTTCTCAAGCAGAGTCCATCACTTGGCAGTAGAAGAAGTCCTATTAAGTGAGGATTCGAACTTGGAAGCCACTAAGCGCGGAGCTTGACAAAAATGGCTTATGGAGGTGCAGCAGTGGGTCCGCCAGCAATGGCTGCTTCATCATCAGCTTCCACTGTTCGCCAGGTGAAGTTGGAGCGAGAGAGCGAGCTTCGAATCGAAGTTGGATACGAATCCTCTCTCAGGCTCCGCCTTCTCAATGGGACGGCTGAGATTTTCGGCACCGAGCTCCCACCTGAAATCTGGCTCACTTTCCCTCCCAGGCTCAAATTTGCCGTATTTTTCTTTAATTCAAAGCATTTTCATTATCATTTTTTATTTTTATAGATTTTGAATTTTGAATATTAATTATTTGAAAGGTTTTCACTTGGTATGGAGCCACAATTGAAATGGACGGTAGTACTGAAACTGACTACACTGCAGATGAGGTATTTTCTTCTTCTTAATTTTCTAATTTCATTATGGATTATTAACTAGTTCGTATAATAGTCACTGTAAGTGCTTGATTTGCCCAGACACCCATGATTAGCTACGTGAATGTGCATGCCATATTGGATGGTCGAAGAAACCGTGCTAAAGCTTCGTCCTCTGATGGTTCCAGCACAGTTCAGGTACTTCTTGTTAATGGTTTCTATTCGTGTCATCAAACCGGAGTTATGTTTATATGTTTTCTACAAAAGAGTATGTATTACTCTTGTGAAATTGTATACTTGTGTTTTAGGAAAAGTGTTTGCTATTCAATTCTCAAATGGGTTATGGGATTGAGTTAAAACTCTTCTTGTGTTCTTTAGTGTCTGCACATTTTCATTTCAACCTCTCCTGCTCCTTCATGGTCCAGGGGCCTCGGGTCATTGTTGTGGGACCTACAGATTCTGGGAAAAGTACATTGTCAAGAATGCTTCTTAGTTGGGCAGCTAAACAGGGTTGGAAACCTACTTTTGTAGACTTGGATATTGGTCAAGGATCTATAACTCTTCCGGGATGTATTGCTGCCACTCCTATTGAAATGCCTATTGACCCAGTTGAAGGAATTCCTCTTGAGATGCCTTTGGTTTACTTCTATGGGCACACCACTCCAAGGTAACAACTGATCAGGTGATCTGCCGCGCTAAATGCAATTTTAACTTCTGAGATTCTCCAAGTCGTGCTGTTTAGTAGAAATTCCCCCTTTCGAAATTTCGATGTTTTGTGATTTTATTAAGAACTGTTTTTTTCCAGTAACAATGTGGAACTATACAAAATCCTTGTAAGGGAGCTTTCTCAAATGCTTGAGAGACAATTTGTGGGAAATGTTGAATCTCGAGCTGCTGGCATGGTGATCAATACCATGGGATGGATAGAAGGAATAGGATATGAGGTATGCAAGTTTCAGAAATATGGATTTTATACTTCCTGAACTTTTTTTCTTTTTGCTCAGATTTTTATTTTTTGAACTTGATTCTTTCTGCAGTTGCTTCTTCATGCAATTGACACATTCAATATCAACGTTGTGTTGGTTCTGGGTCAGGTAGATGCCCTTGTTTATATATTTATGTGTCCGGTTATGGTTTCAATGACTATTTATGATTATAATTTGTCCATACCTTTTATGGTAGATGATTGATACATAAATAAATTGTTATGAACTTGTGAAAATTTCTGAGAAACAATATTGTTCGTTTGCTTTCATCATGTGCAAATATTGATTAAATATTAATATGTATGTTATCTGATAGTTTGATGTTTTCAAATAGTCATCACATGATATTAATTTTTCTAATTTGTTAGCAAAATTAATACGATCATTCATATGTATGCTATCTGAAAATTTGATGTTTTCAAATAGTCATAATATTAATATTTTTAATTTGTAAGCAAAACTTTGTTTTAAATTCAGTCTGAGGATCTGCAGAATTCTCAACTGCAAGTGTTATATTGTTGCTATCAATTTAGGTCCTAAGTGCTACTATTGCTCCTGAATTATTTATGGATTTGAGACTGATAGATTCATTTATTTAGAACTTTACAAAATTATTAATTTTCCTTTTAATTTTCATTCAGGAAAAACTTTGCAGTATGCTCAGAGATGTTCTGAAAAACAAACCTGATGTGGATGTTGTAAAACTTCAAAAATCTGGAGGGGTTGTATCAAGGAATGTAAAATATCGTCAGAAGGCCAGGAGTTTGAGGATAAGGGTAACAGTTTTATGGTCAATGTTGTTACATGTTACACAATTTGATAGATTCTATAATCTAGTTTGGGGTTCTCTTTCCAATTGACAAGCTAATGCTATTTTTTTCACCAGGAATATTTTTATGGCCGTATAAACGATCTCTCCCCGCATTCTAATATTGCAAGTTTTAGTGATTTATTGGTCTATCGAATTGGCGGGGGGCCTCAGGCACCGCGGTCAGCCCTGCCAATTGGTGCAGAGCCTGCAGCAGATCCTACAAGATTAGTCCCTGTGAATATCAACCAGGATTTGCTCCATCTAGTACTTGCTGTTTCATTTGCCAAAGAACCTGAGGAAATTCTTTCAAGGTCCCTTCCTTTCTTCTACAAATTACCATTATAATACTGCTCACAAAATTATAAATACTAATACAACAAAGAACATTGGTGGCTTGTAGAATTTTATGCAGCGTTACTGAGATTGCTGATCACTTATTTGCTTATTTATTTTTCTTGCAGTAACGTTGCAGGGTTTATATACATCACAGACATTGACATTCAGAGGTTTATATTTTGAGTTTCAATAGTTTTTATAAACACCAATAAACTGAGTCTTGGTTTTGACTGGTTTATCCATATCTGACATTGCAGGAAGAAGATCACATATCTTGCACCATCCGCTGGTGATCTCCCGAGCAAATATCTGATTGTGGGAACCTTGACATGGCTCGAAACGTAATGGTAAAGACACTGAATTCTTGACTCGCTCCTCATAATCATAGTTGATAAAGGTTGATCATTAATAGTTCTCTGCAGTTGTACATTACTTCTCCTAATTTGCTCAAGGAATGGAGGAGAAAAATGTATCAAATGTCTCTGACATTAGATTTTCATGTTATAATCTGAGTCTTTGTTTAGTGTAGTGATGTCTTTAGCACAGAAAGTTTAGTTTAGTGGTTCTATAATTTTCTGTATAGCAAACTCTTGATTCTGTCTGTTCTGATGGTGGAGAAGGGAATATCCCAATTAACACTTCCTGGATTAGTTGATTACTTATATTTAACTATGAAGAGGCTTAGTTTGGTAAGATTGTTAGAACAAATATCTGCAAATGACGGGAACGTTGTTATCTTTTGGTATACAAAGTTACAAAGCAGTAATATCATTGTTGGTTGGTTGGCCTTGCCGGCTGGAAATTAATGATGTTAATTTTTTTTTAATATTTTATTTATATTTGTAAAGTGGGGCTAAAAAAAAAGTTGGCCAGTGTTTTTTAAAAAAAAAATGCTTAGAAAAGTTGGTCAATGTAGTTGTGGAAAATTTGGTTGAAATCAAATATAATGGGCTGGAAGTAAATACAAAGCAAGTTAGTCAATTGCAAATAATTAGGCCACTGAATTAGGAGCGGTGAATGAAACATGGCAGTGTTTCCTTTCTCGCTTTACAGCGTTACGCTACTTTCTGATACCAATTAGGTTGTTGTTATCATCCTTTTGAAATAAAATTAAAAATTCCTACAGAAAGAGGAAAACAGTGCAATGCAATTGAAAAAGGGTACATTGAAAAGACTCCAACATTGTGAACAAACTATTTAAAAATAGGATTGGAGTCATCTTTGCACTTAGTTTTATTTTTTCTCACTTTTGGCCCATAGCTTTTTATATTTAGTTTTATTTATTTTTATTTTACTACTCTAGTCTAGATGATAATTATGGAGATTCAATCTTTTTGTCATTGTTTATACAAAATTTGGACTAAAAAGGAGAAAAAGCGAACCATGCACTCAAAAATTAAAATCTAGTTTCCTCGAAAGTTAATGTAACGGCCTACTATTTAGGGACCGTTACACTATGTATTTCAAATAGTGTAAACCTGCTAAATGAGTCATTTGGTCATAATCGTGTAACTAAGTGTGATTAAAGATTTAGGATTAAAAATTTTAGTAAAAAATACAACATTTCACTAAAATGTTTACTATATATATTGTGATCCCGAAATATATTTTAAAGGTTAATTACAATAAAAAATTTACAACCAGTCGACCTAAGCGGCAAAATAAGGTTTAACTCTAGTTCTTCTTTAAACCCTCGGCCGTGGTGGTTGAACAGCCGCATATGTATGCATCATCACCTAAGCTCTCCAACTCAAGGATGGTCCAGCTTTCTTTTACCTTTACCTGCACCACATAACACCCGTGAGCCGAGGCTCAGCAAGAAAACTCAACATGCTCATAAACAGATAATAATATGTCACTAAATCATAATAAGCATGCCTAGCAGTAATAGCTCTATTCATGCATGTAGACAAGTCCAAATAAATGATTATGAGGTCTTGTGCCCTGAATAGATGACTAATGAGTCTATATATGGGGACCCGCACCCTAATTAAATGACTAATGAGTCTATCTCTGGGGACTCGCGCCCTAAATAGATGACTAATGAGTCTATCTCTGGGTACCCGTGAGTCTATCTCTGGGTACCCGCGCCCTAAATAGATGACTAATGAGTCTATCTATGGGGACCCGCGCCCTAAATAGATGACTTATGAGTCTATCTCTGGGTAGGTGACTAATGAGTCACTCTTTGGGGCTCTGCGCCCTAAGCCCTGTGACGTTTCAGTCACCTGAGCCTTTTGGTCCTGGCTCGAAGTAACTAGCCTTTAGACTAGACAAGCGCTTTTAGTTTTCTTTGACCTTAGGGTTGGTCAAGCATTTAATGCTCATGTTGATTAGATCTAATCATTTTGGCTCTGCATTCAATATGCTAATGCTGCTCTTGACTCGTAGGTCAATTCCATATGACCAGCGTTCAGTACTATTGCTGATCATGATTGATAAGTCAAGACTTCATGACCAATACTAACACCAATGTCGTTTTTGACTAATGAGTCAGTGCCATTCACAAGTAAGCAACGCAACTAGACATATATCATATATCAAATATCCAAATATAAGGCATTCAACATGCTTACTCAATGATCACAAACGTAATCATAATCCTGCACATTTACAGAGACTCAAGCCCTGATCAATTCTATATTTCACATTCATGCCATGTCATAATCACATGTATCGCATGCATCACATATTGGGTACAGTTTTCTTATCTTTGACCCAAGCACAGGTTACCAATAAACGACCCTCAAGCACCATCCTTGTAACGCCCTGGATAGCCAAGACTGTTACACTGTGTGTTTATAAAGTGCCAGACTTGCTAACCAAGTCAATTAAATAAAGTCGTGTTACTGAGACTATTAAGGAACTAGGGTTTAAAATGTTTTGGTCTCAAAAGCCGCATTTTCATTAAGAAATATTATTTGTTTACACGGGATCCTAAAAATACAAGTTTAGAGATCGTTTACAAAAGACACAAGGTTTATATACAATATCAGGCCATATTAAGGCAAAACAGGTAATTAGGTAATCCCTGTCCTGATCCACTCCTGGATCATGGCGATCGAACAGCTGGCTATGTACACTCCACCCCGCGGCCCTCCATCTCAGGGTTGGTCCAGCTTGCCTTTGCCTTTACCCGCACCACGTAGCACCCGTGAGCCAATGCCCAGCAAGAAAACACAACAACATAGCATAAGCAATCAATAGAAAAATCAATATCTCACACTGCATCACATGATCTCAGCCATATAGTCATTCAGTATAATCAAGTATCCAACACGTTAAACATATCAATTCATATCATATATCACTGCACAAATGATAACTAGGGCTAGCGCTCTCAGGCTGCTCCCTCCGTTATCCCACTGACTCCGGCACGCTTAGGCTGAGCTCAGTGAATATTCTCGGCTACCAGTGGCCAAGCTGCGCCTTGTGCGCAAATACTATGTACGGCACTCTTAGGCAGCTTTTACATGTCCCATGGCGTAATACCATCATTGACACGATACAAGTATCAGGAGCACTTAGTCCTATCATAATCATATAATCGGGTGCAGTTTTCTTACCTTTCAATTTACTAGCTTTGATCCCTCGACTCCTTGAGCACGATCCCCCTCGAGCCCTAGCGCTCACCTAAACACAATCATGGACCAAAGTTATCATCAACCCTCAAGTTCAAAACCTAGCCTCGGGGCCAATCCCGAGCCCCCGGGAAGTCCTAGTTCCACCAAACAAGGTGGTGGAATCAAACTGTAACGTCCCTAAGGTAGGGTACGTCTGCCACATACTCGTAATTCTAGGGTTTACGAGTATGTAAGGCACTTGACCAAAAGAATTAAATAAAATGATACGAAGAAATACAGAAAAATTTAAAACTTTTATATAAACTTATTAGAAGAAATTATTACACGTATGAATACTTTAAATTTAAGGCAGCCATATGAAAACTCTAAACCATTATTGCATTGTTACTGAGTCCGTGCTCCACAAGTTGCTCAACAGCTAAAGCCACACCTGGAAAAATGTTGGAAAATAACATAATGAGCTAACGCTCAGTAAGCAAATCTCATGCATACACATACACATGAATGTCGTGAGTTTGTAGTGCACATATACTAATATGCTGACTTATATACTTATGCATTTCATTTATTGCTCATGCACTTTCAAACTTTACTTTTATGCTATTTCTTTTAGTTTCACATTTTTATGGGCCCAATATCACTTGTGCACACTGTTTGATTCAGCCAATGCCTGCAGGGCTTGTTACACATATCATATAGAATCCCATGGGTTCTCCTCCGGCTAGCCATCATCTCAGCTAGGCTCATCATAACACTCATTTCATCGTTGCCATAGCTGCCATACTTATTACACATATGGAGGAGAAAGACGGAAACATGGCAAACATATCTGAATGGTCAACTCTGACCTAGCCCACACTAGTGGGCAGCCACTATAAGTCTTATAGACTTCCGTCTTCTTTACTGAACTTACTTGATTGCTTCATCAAAACAGTGGCACCCTTTTTAAACATCTTATTATCACTTTGCTTAAGCCTTGTGTCATTAAAATGTTTAACTTTACATAAGACTTTTCAAGACATTTCATAACTTTTCTCATATCCATATGCATGGTCTTATATCACATAAATGTACATGCCATGCATACATGCTGATGCTGAAATGCCAATGTTCGTGTTCATGACTGATGTTGATGGTATTCAATCAAGGCATTGTATCACATCTCATATAACTCAAAACATCTTTAGTCATAATACATGAAGCTTTGGGTTGGTGGCGTTGTTATACCTTAACGTAGAGCTATGGCTCAGGTCTAAGGTTTCCAGCCTAAAAACTTAAACGCTTCATATATCATAACATATAACAAATCATGAACATAGAGTAATCCACATATCCATCAACATAAGAACACATACTTGCACATAATTCATATCATTCTTAACCAAGTAAGACATCTTTCACATATCACAGAATTCATCAATTACATATCACACAACACCCTTATGGTGTTCATATAACCATTCTTCACATACTTATCATATGCATCATCATCATACCATACTTAACTCATCAGATGTACACAATCAATGTAGTCATGCATCTTACACTTAAGCACAAAAGGTGAGATTTACTTACCTTAGGTCCTTAGCTTATTTTAAAATTCCTCACCAAGAGTCAATCAATCAAATCCATACAAATCCTATTCAATGCACATCATTTATTAAATTCTATCAAAATCATAAATATACACTATTGATAGTGTATATTAATAATACCAGAAACTATATAAATGATAATAATAAATTATTATCAACGTAATGCAAATAACTCTTCATATAAAACAATGCTTTAAACCTTGCTCATAAGATAATGTACTCTTATGATAATAATAATAATAATCCCAACAAAATAATAATTATCGTCTATAATTAAACTTATTTCGATATTAATAACAAAATACTTTAATAGCAATACGTATATGAATGTATATATTCAAATAATCATTTTATAAAAGAAATCATATTTTTAACATAAAGTTGTAATAATCAATATAATGATAATAATATAAATATAAATATTTCTATTATTATTAAATAGTCATAATATCAATTCCAGTGATATAATAAATATACTTTCTCCAAAATTCACTGGTCTTACAAATATCAATAACTGTAAGAAACTAATATTTGATATTATTTTAATATTCAAATATTAACAAAATATTAACATATAAGAATAATTGTTAAATAATACGTTTACTATAAATCACACTTTTCATAGATATATATATATACATAAAACTGTATTCTTGATTTACTTAACAAAACAATAACAATAATAATTAAAATTAATTAATCATAATAATTTCCATATTAATGGAAAAATCAATTAAATATGTATTTTTATACTTTATTTAATATCTAATATTTTCTAGAAAATTGGACAGCACAACGGCTATAAAGTGGACAATTCCAAAATCAAAACCTGTATCAAAAATATATATAATCCCAGACAGCCAGTAATTTACAGAAAATATTCCATATATCAATAATATATAATTATATACTATAAATACACATAATAACAATTACTCTAATCAATCACAATTAAATCACAATATATAGGTTAAAGAAATTATACCAAAATGATCGGGTTCCACAACAAGTCAAACGATGATTTTCTGAGACTCAAAACGTACTTCGGAACCTCGAACACTAAGTTTCGACCGTCGGTCTACGGTGGATCGCGGTGGCTCGTGGTGGGCCCACCACCCAACTATGGTAGATGTAGGAACAAGTTATTGGGTTTTGAAGCCCACAACACGAGGAGCACGATGGTGGTGACGGATCGACAAACGGATGCCCGAGGTGGCCGAATCGCAACTTTGAAGTCGCGGGGTGGCCGAACTTAAATCGAGTGGTTGAGGCGTTTAATCGGCGAGTGAGCTCTAGATTCCCGCGTGGGTCGATAGTTCGGAGGCCTCTGAATCCAACGGTCCGGCGCGTGGCTAAAAATGGTGGCCGGAAAGTACTCCTGCGTCGTCGGCAACAGTAATACGCAGAGGAGAGAGAGAGAGAGAGAGAGAGAGAGAGAGAGAGAGAGAGAGAGAGAGAGAGAGGTTTTCTGAGGAGAGAGAGAGAGGGTTCGGGTAAAAAGAAAGGCTGAAGCCTTTTCTTTTCTTTTTTTTTTATTTTTTATTTTTTATTATTTTTAAAAATTACACTTGGACCCAAAATACTAAAATTCTTTTCAAATAAGCCCTTTAGCAAAACTTTCTTAATTTTATAAAAATCCCCAATTAAAATTATATGACATTCGGGTCCAATACTTGACTATTCAAGTTTCTCTCTCTTTAATCTCATTAAAAACATAAAATGATATTTTAAATACTATTTTTCCATTACTATTTCTTAAATTTGTAAACTTGTATATTTTATGTATTAAAACTCTGATTTATAATAAAAAAAATGTATAATGAAAATGTTGGATATTACAATCCTTCCCCCGTTAAAATAATTTCGTCCTCGAAATTTCAAACTAAATTTGATAATCAGAGACAAGAACTACCATTACAAATAAACAGAACAACATTTCACAGCATAAGATTTTATACACAACACTTACTTTCACCCCGAAAACAAAACTTATTCCTGACTTGTAATCCTTATCATATATAAAAAGGCGAGGATGTGTAAACACCTCACATGAGGACTACAATATAGAAAGAAAGGAAATAAGCTATAACAATAGTATAAATTACAATGAATGTATACGAAAATACAAACGAATCCTCATCATCCATACTTTTGAACACAAACCACATAACGTAGGAAGAGAAAATGACCATCATCATGAAAACATCCTTGATCTTCATGTCTTACAGTCAATTTTTTTTTTTTTTTTTTTTTTTGCATAAAATTAGATAACTAGAAAACAATTATATAGCCGATGAAGATTATTCTTTAAAACCAAGTCTTTATGAAACCCTTTCGTTGTCAAAACCGACTTCTTGCCCTGAATGAGAAATAGTGAGATAGGCCATTCATTAGGTACCAGTTCAGAAAAGCCTGACTCTCATTCTTTCTCTAAGAAAACATTTAAAAATCAAAATTGTTTCCAAATGTATAAAATAATAAAGGGCATATTGATACTATGCTAGAATGCAAATAACCGTGGCCACTCGGAAATTCACACACTTAGCTTAGTATCCCTTCATTGAATAAAACATGGGATAAGTCTTGACTGACCAATCCACCACTTCATCTACTAAAACGAATAATTCTCACATGTCTAATAAGTTAGACATGTCTCATTTCAACACCTATACCAATAATACTCAGTCATCACTTCACACAAGTAATACATTATCTTACTTTCGGAATAAAACAGCTAATATACTATAATTTAATCGCCGAAAGTAATTCACACTACAGAGTAATTCAGTAAATAACATTTATCACCTCGATTCATTCAACAATTTATAAATTGTTTCCATGTTCAAATCAGATCGCAAAATCAATAGAAGTGATTTCCATGTCGACAAAATTTAATAAGTTTGACTTTCATCATCAGAGAGGATAGCGTAACACATTGAACAAGATAAAATCTGTGATATCTATCTTGAAAACAAACAAATTCAAGGATCCAATGACCCAACAGTTCAACACATTTTTCTATAAATAAAATTCATCACATACACACTAAAACACAATCAATCTCAAGCTTTTGAAAACCAAGTCATTATTACTTCCATCCATTACTCAAGCTAAGCAACCCATGGCATCCTCATCATCTCAGCTGAACTTAGACCTAACTTTAGCTTTACCTGAGCCAAATCTTCCCACTATCGAATCTTCACCACAAATTTCTGCACCCCTACCACAACTAATGGTGTATCCTACGGTACACATCCCAGAACGAAATACTCAATTTCCCAGAGTTTGGCTTCCCAAATTTTATTCTGATACTGGCCTTGTCACGGTGGAGGATTCAGCTATGCTCGATAAAAAGGTGGCCATTAGTATAGGTCAAAGCATACTCACCCCTAAAGACCAAATAATTTTATCCCATAGGTCAGACCTACAAGCTGTAAAAGATTCCTTAGTTCTTACCACTCAGGCGGCAGCATCGGTCTCAAACCTAGGCCAACGGGTTCTTGCAAGAGAACAAGAGGTTGACCACTTGAAAAGGTATATAGAAACACAAAAACAAGAGATGATAACCATTAGAAATGCCAACAAGGCATTGACTCGAGAGAAGGAGAAGTTGGTTAAGGAGAATGGGACTTTAACTACACTTCTTGCTAACTACTCAGTCGATATGAAGGAAAAATTTCAGACACTGCAAACTACTGGGGAGACCCTTAGAGTTGAACAACAAAAGTTGATTGACGAGGTAGAACGTGTCCAAAACCCCAATCCTTAATAGATTATGTATTTTTTTTTTTTTTTTTATCTATATATTACTACTGTTTCACTAAAGTCTCTTATTGTGTGTGCTCTCAGCAACAACCTAAAACTTTGCTCTCCAAAACACTAACCTGACATATTAACCCTTAACACACTAACTGAACTGATAGATCACTTTCAAAGCTTGAGAATATCAATTAACAATCCAAACATTGACATCGATAAATCATCAATTATTTATCACATCAATAATAAAGCCATGCATTCAGATAAATAACAAACTTCAATTTCTCTACCGTGCATGAGAATATTCATTTAATCCAAGCTCATACTTATATCATGGAAACTCAAACACACAATGAGTTTCTAATACAATTATACAACATCATTAACATACATTAACTAAAATATGGATAAATTATACTAACCATTAACGTGTGGCTTGTCTTGTGGCGGAACTCAGTAGCATTTCAGATCCCAAAATCTAATAACATAACGAGTATACGACATCTACAAACTCAAAGCTCTGATACCATTTGTAACGTCCCTAAGGTAGGGTACGTCTGCCACATACTCGTAATTCTAGGGTTTACGAGTATGTAAGGCACTTGACCAAAAGAATTAAATAAAATGATACGAAGAAATACAGAAAAATTTAAAACTTTTATATAAACTTATTAGAAGAAATTATTACACGTATGAATACTTTAAATTTAAGGCAGCCATATGAAAACTCTAAACCATTATTGCATTGCTACTGAGTCCGTGCTCCACAAGTTGCTCAACAGCTAAAGCCACACCTGGAAAAATGTTGGAAAATAACATAATGAGCTAACGCTCAGTAAGCAAATCTCATGCATACACATACACATGAATGTCGTGAGTTTGTAGTGCACATATACTAATATGCTGACTTATATACTTATGCATTTCATTTATTGCTCATGCACTTTCAAACTTTACTTTTATGCTATTTCTTTTAGTTTCACATTTTTATGGGCCCAATATCACTTGTGCACACTGTTTGATTCAGCCAATGCCTGCAGGGCTTGTTACACATATCATATAGAATCCCATGGGTTCTCCTCCGGCTAGCCATCATCTCAGCTAGGCTCATCATAACACTCATTTCATCGTTGCCATAGCTGCCATACTTATTACACATATGGAGGAGAAAGACGGAAACATGGCAAACATATCTGAATGGTCAACTCTGACCTAGCCCACACTAGTGGGCAGCCACTATAAGTCTTATAGACTTCCGTCTTCTTTACTGAACTTACTTGATTGCTTCATCAAAACAGTGGCACCCTTTTTAAACATCTTATTATCACTTTGCTTAAGCCTTGTGTCATTAAAATGTTTAACTTTACATAAGACTTTTCAAGACATTTCATAACTTTTCTCATATCCATATGCATGGTCTTATATCACATAAATGTACATGCCATGCATACATGCTGATGCTGAAATGCCAATGTTCGTGTTCATGACTGATGTTGATGGTATTCAATCAAGGCATTGTATCACATCTCATATAACTCAAAACATCTTTAGTCATAATACATGAAGCTTTGGGTTGGTGGCGTTGTTATACCTTAACGTAGAGCTATGGCTCAGGTCTAAGGTTTCCAGCCTAAAAACTTAAACGCTTCATATATCATAACATATAACAAATCATGAACATAGAGTAATCCACATATCCATCAACATAAGAACACATACTTGCACATAATTCATATCATTCTTAACCAAGTAAGACATCTTTCACATATCACAGAATTCATCAATTACATATCACACAACACCCTTATGGTGTTCATATAACCATTCTTCACATACTTATCATATGCATCATCATCATACCATACTTAACTCATCAGATGTACACAATCAATGTAGTCATGCATCTTACACTTAAGCACAAAAGGTGAGATTTACTTACCTTAGGTCCTTAGCTTATTTTAAAATTCCTCACCAAGAGTCAATCAATCAAATCCATACAAATCCTATTCAATGCACATCATTTATTAAATTCTATCAAAATCATAAATATACACTATTGATAGTGTATATTAATAATACCAGAAACTATATAAATGATAATAATAAATTATTATCAACGTAATGCAAATAACTCTTCATATAAAACAATGCTTTAAACCTTGCTCATAAGATAATGTACTCTTATGATAATAATAATAATAATCCCAACAAAATAATAATTATCGTCTATAATTAAACTTATTTCGATATTAATAACAAAATACTTTAATAGCAATACGTATATGAATGTATATATTCAAATAATCATTTTATAAAAGAAATCATATTTTTAACATAAAGTTGTAATAATCAATATAATGATAATAATATAAATATAAATATTTCTATTATTATTAAATAGTCATAATATCAATTCCAGTGATATAATAAATATACTTTCTCCAAAATTCACTGGTCTTACAAATATCAATAACTGTAAGAAACTAATATTTGATATTATTTTAATATTCAAATATTAACAAAATATTAACATATAAGAATAATTGTTAAATAATACGTTTACTATAAATCACACTTTTCATAGATATATATATACATAAAACTGTATTCTTGATTTACTTAACAAAACAATAACAATAATAATTAAAATTAATTAATCATAATAATTTCCATATTAATGGAAAAATCAATTAAATATGTATTTTTATACTTTATTTAATATCTAATATTTTCTAGAAAATTGGACAGCACAACGGCTATAAAGTGGACAATTCCAAAATCAAAACCTGTATCAAAAATATATATAATCCCAGACAGCCAGTAATTTACAGAAAATATTCCATATATCAATAATATATAATTATATAATATAAATACACATAATAACAATTACTCTAATCAATCACAATTAAATCACAATATATAGGTTAAAGAAATTATACCAAAATGATCGGGTTCCACAACAAGTCAAACGATGATTTTCTGAGACTCAAAACGTACTTCGGAACCTCGAACACTAAGTTTCGACCGTCGGTCTACGGTGGATCGCGGTGGCTCGTGGTGGGCCCACCACCCAACTATGGTAGATGTAGGAACAAGTTATTGGGTTTTGAAGCCCACAACACGAGGAGCACGATGGTGGTGACGGATCGACAAACGGATGCCCGAGGTGGCCGAATCGCAACTTTGAAGTCGCGGGGTGGCCGAACTTAAATCGAGTGGTTGAGGCGTTTAATCGGCGAGTGAGCTCTAGATTCCCGCGTGGGTCGATAGTTCGGAGGCCTCTGAATCCAACGGTCCGGCGCGTGGCTAAAAATGGTGGCCGGAAAGTACTCCTGCGTCGTCGGCAACAGTAATACGCAGAGGAGAGAGAGAGAGAGAGAGAGAGAGAGAGAGAGGTTTTCTGAGGAGAGAGAGAGAGGGTTCGGGTAAAAAGAAAGGCTGAAGCCTTTTCTTTTCTTTTTTTTTTATTTTTTATTTTTTATTATTTTTAAAAATTACACTTGGACCCAAAATACTAAAATTCTTTTCAAATAAGCCCTTTAGCAAAACTTTCTTAATTTTATAAAAATCCCCAATTAAAATTATATGACATTCGGGTCCAATACTTGACTATTCAAGTTTCTCTCTCTTTAATCTCATTAAAAACATAAAATGATATTTTAAATACTATTTTTCCATTACTATTTCTTAAATTTGTAAACTTGTATATTTTATGTATTAAAACTCTGATTTATAATAAAAAAAATGTATAATGAAAATGTTGGATATTACACAAACCCCAAACCCTAGGTCAAAAGCCCTTGCAAACAACCCTAAAATCCCCTTCAGAAGGCAGGGTAGCGCTACAGCGCTCATGGGAGGGCGCTACAACGCTACAAACAGAAGCCAAAATCCCCTCAGCATCATGGCCTAGCGCTGTAGCGCTAGTCACAGACTGGCCAACACCAATTTTTCCCTTCTGCGACTTTCCCCGAACCAACCTCAACCAAAACTCTTCCAAACCTTTCCCAACCTCAAAAATAACCTTATGACCAAACTCCACTCATCCCAAGCACTCCAAACACCTAGAACTCAAGCACATTCATCCACAAACTCAGAATTCACCATAGCCACTCCTAAACACTAAAACTCAGCAGAAACCAATTGAACAACAAAGTTATAATTTAGGCTTTATACCTTTGATAGGATTTCGACCACAAGCTGTCTCTAGACCTCCTTGGCTTGCTTTTCCTTAACCTTTGCCCTGAATTTCCCCAAAGTTCCCCATCAAACTCACTTATACACCATAGTTCAGAAACCAAACCAACAACTGAAGAAATTACAGAACCTTACCTCAAGTGATGGCCTAACCTTGCTAAACCCTTGTCAAATCCTCAATCTTAGCTTAGTAACCTTGTGGCTTAATTGAACTAGCTCTCCTCTGAATTTTGCTTCAAAAATAATGGAGAAAAGTGGTAAGAGAACCACAAACCGACCCAAGGAGAACCACTCTGTTTTCCTTCCTTTCTTTTCCTTTCCTTTTTCTTTCTTTTCAGACTTCTGTAATATTCTACAAATCTCACTAACATAAAGCCTCAGTAATACCCATCTTTAAAAGCCAAATGACCTTAATACCCTCCCTATTAATTCTAAACCCTTTAATCCACTTAGGGGCATTTTAGTCATTTTACCCAATTTCCGCTAACTCCTCAAGTGTCTCTAATATTTCCCGCTTAATTCTCGATACCTAATTAACCACCAATAATATTCCTCAATGTCCAAATAGACTCCAGTATATTCGCTACATTCCCATTTATACCCCTAAGCTCATCCCGAGCCGGGTATAAATCCCCGCCATGACTTTTCCGCTACCTTGCTCACTAGGATCGTCTCGAGTCACAAATCACAGATATATCCAAATAATAATGTGGTCTTGACAATTATCACATATATCAAAACAATTATGCCCATAATGGACAAAATTACGATTATGCCCTTCTAACCTAATCAGGGCCTACATGCATACTAATACACATAGTCATGCATCTCAAATATTCAATTAGTCATATAACATGCTTTAAATCATAATCATGCATCTTAATCATTAAAGTCACACATAATTCTCATTATGCCCTCCAGGCACACTAATCAAGGCCCTTAAGCCTTATTAGTGAATTTGGGACGTCGAATCCTATTCAACTAGCTAGTAGGATTGATCCCAAGCCCTTAGAATTAAGTTCCCATGATTAAAAACCCAAAATGGCCAAAATTTCCCTTAAGCGTGTCCCCCCCCCCCCCCCCCCCCCTAATCTTTGAGTCGCGACCCACCTCCAAATAGGGACGAGCCCCTTCTCTGCCTGTGCCTAACGCCGCGACCCTAACTGCCCATCAGCCAACTTCACCATTTCCGTCAAGCCTGGGCCGCGGCCCGACCACGAACCCAGCCATAACCTGCGTATTCTCCCACTTAAAACATTCCAAAAACCTATCCAAACATATCCAAATCCCAAAATCAAAGTTCCCAAACATCTGAATTATCCAAAACTATTAAAACCCAAGTCTTAAATCATCAAAACATAAAATTCAATCAAAGCTTAAAAACTTGAAAACTTAAAACTTGGATTACCTCTGATTAAGTCGTTTCCCAACGAAATCCTATGGCTAATAAACTTCTAATCTTTCCTAAAATCGCTATGCATCGATCATTGCTTGAATCCGAGTCCTAGAACTTGAGTTTCCTTCAAAAATGCGAACGGTGTCAAAAAGGGAACGGGAAAGAGAGAGAACGTTATGAACGTTCTTTTTATTTGTGACATGTTACTTCAAGTTTAAGTAATCTTAAGCAAATCCTAATGCTCTGAGTCCCAAAAATGCCCCCGGGGGTAAAATAGTCAAAATTCCCAGAATTCCTTAATGATCTCACTAACTCTCAATTTATCATCAAATAATCATTCTCATTACCCAATATCCCAGTAATGTGCTAAATACCCAAAATACCCATTGACTCACTCTGAGTCAAGTATGAATCTGTTTGTGACTTTCCAACTAGCTTGCTCCCTAAGATCGTCTCGTGCTGAGTAACCCAAACATACCCACATAGTAATGTAGTACCACACACATACCACATATATGCCAAATATACCCATAACGTGCCAAATTATGAAAATTACCCAATTAAACAGAAATTGGCCCACATGCATATTCAATACACCTAAACATGCATATCAAGTCATATTATAATATAACTCACATAATCACATAATAATACACATAATTCCATAATTTGTCTTCCTAGCCCCCTAATCAAAGCCCTAAGTCTTATTATGAAATTTGGGACGTTACAGTTAATTATTATTTTTTAATTATTTTAATTTGTTTTTATTAATTAAAATATATTTTTAATTATTTTTGTAATTTTAAAAAATTTATAAGTTGGACTAATAAAAATATAATATGTGTCAAAGTTATTTTTTAAAATCTATTTTGATTATTTAATTATTAATTGAGGATAATTTGATCATATTAAAAAAATTGTTGACTAAATTTGAAATCAACATACCAAAGTATGTATTTCTACCAAATGAGTATCGTTTGAAATTACAAAGTAGGTACTAGATAATCATTATTGAAAGAGAATTGCTAAGGGGCACTACTAGTACTCAACACCACAAGGAGGTGACATAGTGTTATTGGTGCAATCCAATATAGGGTCTCATACATTTGACTTTAATAATAATTATGAAGTATTGCTAACCAACTATAAGGTGCCACCTCATGTGGTGTTGGACACCTTAAGGTGCCAAATAACAACACTATTATTGGAAACATAGGATATGAAGTTTGTAAGAGGGTACTAAATGAGTTTTATCCTATTTACAATTACAAATATATATATACCAGGTGCAAGCAACAGTTCAATGCATGTTTGCTTAATTTTATTTAGAAAATTTATTAATTTTTTTTATTATTATGTTTTTTATGATTGGCATATAAATTTTAAAAAATAAACAATATTATATATAAAAGAATGACAAAAATATATTAAAAGAAAAATTAAACCAAAAAATTGTCTATGGTTTTTTAAAATAATAATAATATGATAACATTTTAGATCACAACTCACAAACTATTATATTCAATGTATAAAATATTCATTATATTATTCAAAGCACACCTCAATGATTTGAGGATAAACTTCTTTATTATTGATAAAAGAGAAATGTTATTCTACTTTCTTTGTGTAGTTTGTGTAGTTGTACAATCATACATATATATAATGTATTTATAATATTTAATTTTATATTATTATAATTATTAAATATCTTGTATTGAATTAAATATTATTATAATAATGATATTTTATACTATTTGAATTTATATTAATATAATTACTAAATATTTATTCTACCAAATTTTATAAAAATTAAGATTATGTATTATACATTTTTGAATTTATATTAATATAATTATTAAATATTTAGTTTTGTATTAAATATTATTATAATAATGTAATTTATATTAATATAATTACTAAATATTCATTCTATCTTATTTTTTAATTAATTTTAAAAGTATATTCTGTTTAAAGTTAAAAAAGAGATCATTAAAGTCAATAAAAATTGTAAAAGAAACACATTTTATATGTAGATTATATATGAATTTTAGGATAGAAACCTAAGTAACTCAAAATTGTATTGCTATTACATGTCCTTTTGCACGTTAGGGATGAAATTTTTGTTCTGTTTTGTTTAAATAATTCATTTTAATTAAAACACCCTTCTAATATTTAATAATAAATCATGATGTGTTATCTCAATTTTCTCTTTTTTTATTTTTTGATAGATAATGACTAACTTTATAATAGTAATGTAGTTTAGGATGGTAAAATAGCTAAATTTAAAGATAAAGATCGAAATGAGGTCAAAATCGAAATTAACCATCCAAACCATTGGATTTTTTTTTTTTTTTTGGAATAGACAAACTATTGGATCTTGTCTCATACTTTTTTATTTTATTTTTTAAACTAATAATTTGATAACCTTTTTTTGTCCAAAAAAAAAAAAGATAACTTTTCCTCTGCTGGGAATCATAACATGTAAATTAATGTAACATGTGATTATAGGGCTGGGAAATAAGTTCACAAAGTGAAAATAATCTCCATTTTTTAGTTAAATAAATTGACAATTTATGCCATTGCCAGCTGCCATCAGATATGCCTTTTTGGTTGTTTTTTTCAGCACTATTCTTATCTATTTGTTTTTTAATATCATTAAAAGCTACTTTATATTATTGAAAAATAAATATGAATATGTATATTTTTTTCCCAAAAAAAAAATCTGTAGTGTATGTAGTTCATACGTTTGATAAAATTTCTAATACAATTTGTAAAATATCCACTAATAGAAATGTCCTGAACAATGTTCAATCAAATCAAATCAAAAGAAAACAATAATGATTCTTCTGCCACAGAAATTGTTTTATAACGAATACTAAGAATATATAACTAATTGATTAATATTATCATAAAAAAAATAAAAAAAAATTCACTTAAAAAAATGTGAATATAACATATTTTAAATCACCATAACATGCTGGCGCACATGCCACCTGACCTGCTAATGTTAGTATTAGTACACAAAACTCTATTGATAAAATCCAATAACAGCTTCTCTCTTTCTCTCTTTTAAATTTAAAAACTAAAATAACGAACATTTTAGCTGAATCATAAACTAAATTATACGTTTGGATTAATAATCAAGGACCAATTTACATTGGTTCCACCAAGATAAAGTGTAGGCAGAGCCATTATTCTTTCTTATTAAAGATGTAATTTTTTTAATTGGAATTACCGAATTGAAAATCTATGTTTCATTTCATAATTAGTAGTATATACTAAATTATTAAAAAAAATTACTTTTTCTTTTGAAGAATATTACTATTATTACACTTAAAAAAAAAAAAGATAACGCCATGTTTATTAATTATTGAAGGTGAATAGAGAAAGATTTCCATGTATGGAAATCAGAATAAAACAAATAAATATAGTAATATTGAATGGACCATAATAAATAAATAAATCAGACTAAATAAAGATATCTTTGGGAATATTTACATAATTAGTAATAAATACACATTTAGTCTGATTTGATGTTTGGGTTGAGAATATGCTAAAGCTAAAGCCTAAAGGTCACTGTTGAGAGCCTCTTTCTCTCTCTTGCCCGACCTGCCCAGCTCCTCTGTTTCAAACACCCCGACCTGCCCTGCCCCTGAATGATGCAAAACTTTCCTTCTCTCTTTTTCTCAAGCGCTCTCTTTTTCCACGCCTTCTTGCTTTCTTTCTCGGCTTCTCTCTTCCGAATCTCACTCTGAACCCGTTATGCCCAATTGGGTCTGATCAAAATTTCTCATTTTTTCATCATACAAGTAAAAAGTTCCTCTTTTTATTCATGTAGTACAATCTTTTTTTACATGAGCTTTTAGTACCTGTTTGATGCCTTTTATTTGTTTAAAGCATTCGGTGTTAGGTGGTCTGAAATGGGAACTAAGGGATGTGTGAGATTATTGTGCTTGTGAGTCCTTGAAATTTGATTGTGAGAGCTTTGAGAAGATGGGATTGGGGCCTGATGCTTCAAAGGTGGAGACTTGGGATGCGAGGAAATCAAGGGTAGGGAAGAAGAAGGTGAAGAAAAATGGGGAAGTGGAGGAAACTGGGTGTTGGGTTAGGTTCAGTTTTAGGAATTGCATGCCTTCGAGATCGAAAGTTGATAGCTTCATGAGTGGAACTACCGCTTCTTGTGGTAATTTATTTTATGTCGTTTTCCCATTTCTATTTTTGTGAATGGGTTTTTCTTTATTTCTTTTGTTTTTGTAAGTATTGGAGTAGCTAATCCAAGTCAAGATGCCTGATAAATTCACGGGCTTTTACATAGAGATGGAAGTAAGTTTGTGTGAATACGGTCTCGTCTTTTTGTGAACGTTTTTGGGCCTAGAGAATATTATTGAGGAAACTATCCAAATTTCCCAAATTTTCCTTCGTTTTCTCAACTTGATAGAGTTTAATACG
Source organism: Humulus lupulus (assembly GCF_963169125.1). NCBI lineage: Eukaryota > Viridiplantae > Streptophyta > Magnoliopsida > Rosales > Cannabaceae > Humulus > Humulus lupulus. The sequence goes on along the minus strand of NC_084794.1, from coordinate 73,322,539 downwards.
ACAAGAACTAGTTGTTTTCTTGTAGTTGCTATGGATTTTTGTTTGAGATAGTGGCCAAAGATTTGTAAAACTCAGGTAGTTTCGCATCATAAAATTTCACCGAATGCCCTATACAAGGGAGCCTCCTAATGCTTAACATTCTTAATATGGCACTTCTTCTCATAATTAACTGCACGGTCGTATATTAATTTTATGACATGTGGGGCTTTCTGGAGTGTGTTGAACTGACTCCTAATATCTTTGTAGTTTTCAAATATACTTAATGGACTTGCATAAATGAGAAATGTTGTAGCATTTATTATGAATGCTCATTGAACTGGATGTTATAAATGTGCGCGTGATATATAATGAAAAATTTGTTTGTTCATTTACTCAATGAATTGCTTTTGTGTAATTTTGTTCTGTGGTAGGTAAATCTACTAATGAGAAGAACAGAGATCAACAAGTTGCTCCAGTGGGGTCATCAACAAGCACCAGTAATATCGAAAGTACTTTATCTACACCTAATTTCAGTGAAGAACTGAGGGTTGCTTCTCAGCTCCGAAAGTTCACATTTAATGATCTTAAGTTAGCAACTAGGAATTTCAGACCTGAGAGTCTTCTTGGTGAGGGTGGATTTGGCTGTGTGTTTAAAGGTTGGATTGAAGAGAATGGAACTGCTCCTGTTAAACCTGGCACTGGACTCACTGTTGCTGTCAAAACACTTAACCATGATGGACTTCAGGGTCATAAAGAATGGCTTGTACGGTTTCTATTTACTCATCTTTGCTTTGTCTTTTTATTGTTTCTTTTATCCACTTTCATTCTTATCATGATTTATGTGCCTTGTATTTCAGGCTGAAATTAATTTTCTTGGTGACCTTAGCCATCCTAATTTGGTTAAACTGATTGGTTTCTGCATCGAGGAGGATCATAGATTACTAGTTTATGAGTTCATGCCTCGGGGAAGTTTGGAGAACCACCTCTTCAGAAGTATTTAACCGAACCTTACAGTTTCCATAATTTAAACTGCATCATGCTATTGCTGTATGTTACTTTTTTCTTTTGTTCTGTTGAAAAAAAAATATCCCATTTTACAGAAGTCTACCAAGATTTAGAATTTAGTCAATATGAATAAACATTGTAAATTTTAAATGATTGCACCAATGTTCATATCTTTTTTATAAAATGAATCTTAACATTTTGGGTATGCTAATACATTTATATGCTTGGGATATAATTAGTAAAATGCTCATGATCTTAAATTGCTCTAGCATTACCATGAAATGGCCTTGTTTTTTGAAGGAGGGTCGGTGCCTCTCCCTTGGTCGATCAGAATGAGAATTGCACTTGGTGCTGCAAAGGGTCTTGCTTTTTTGCATGAAGAAGTTCAAAGGCCTGTAATATATCGTGATTTTAAAACATCCAATATCCTCCTAGATGCAGTAAGTGATTATAAGTGAATGACAGCTACAACTCTTTACTTCCTCTCTTTGTCTACAATTCTAAACGGTGAATTTATTTTTTAGGATTACAACGCCAAACTCTCAGATTTTGGACTGGCAAAGGATGGTCCTGAGGGAAATGACACTCATGTCTCAACACGAGTTCTGGGTACCTATGGTTATGCGGCACCAGAGTATGTAATGACTGGTGAGTTTGGTTATAAATAATCATCTATCTTGACTCTGGATTACTCATTTGCTGCTTTCTTTACCCTGCCAGGAAATTGAAATAGCTAAATGGGTATTGCTCTACTAGTTTCTTTATTATCAATTCATATCTTTTCGTAGCAATACATTGGGTGGAAGATTCGTTCTGCCAAGCTTTTATGTATTTATTCGTTTCTATTACTCTTGTAGACTCGTGTCATCAATGTATCTTTAATTATGACTTGATTTAGCTTCTATTCTTACAATTTTTTTTTTGGTGCAGGGCATCTGACATCCAAAAATGATGTCTACAGTTTTGGAGTAGTCTTGCTAGAAATGCTAACTGGCCGAAGGTCCATGGATAAAAATAGACCAAACGGAGAGCACAATCTTGTGCAATGGGCACGGCCACTTCTTGGAGACAAGAGAAGGTTCTATCGGTTGATGGATCCTCGTTTTGAAGGTCATTTTTCAATCAAAGGTGCACAAAAAGCTATCGAGATTGCTGCTCACTGCCTTAGCCGTGACCCAAAAGCTAGACCTTTGATGAGTGAAGTTGTTGAGTCCCTAAAACCTTTGCCAAAACTCAAGGACATGGCAAGCTCATCCTATTATTTTCAATCTATGCAAGCTGCACGGTCCAGGTCCATGCCGAATGCCAAGAATGGCAATAGGATGCAAGTAGGATTCCCACCAAGGAAAGGAACGCCAGCGAGAACCTTGTCCAGCCAAAGTAGTGCTCAAGCTTCTCCCCATCATCTTCCTGGCCTATCACCACTTCCTCAGATTAGGAAATAAAAATAATTGCAGCCATTTTTTCTGCATCTCTATTGTCTCAACTACCATTTTGTATGTAGCTTCTTAAAACTACATCTTCAACCACAGCTTAAACTACTGCCAAAACAAGCTAGCCTCAGCCTCAACAGCGGGTGCATGCATGATGTTGCACCACACAATTGGTCTGGTCTAGTTGAGGGAGTTGAGACTTTAAGTTAACAGTGGTTGGGTAAAGAGATTAGCTATTATATGGGAGTGTCAGTTTGTGTAACATAATGTTTTATGGAAATTCGTTGCTTAAAAATAATGCTTCTTTATGCTACTATATCTGTTTACTTTGACAGACTTGAGATTAATCCTACTTTTCTCTGTATAAATCTAATCCAACTTAACAACGATTTCAAGCTGCAATCGAAACATTTTCCGGATTTAAAAGTGAGCTGCAACACTTCTCATGCTATATTCTGAAGCGGTCAGGTCCGTTCTCAGGAAAAAAAAATGATCTATTTTCTTGAGCAGTATGCCATCTTTTTGTACAGCTCTAAGAACGTGGAACATAAAACCATTTTATAATATGATGTGTGTATATATATTTAAAATGTTTGTTTTAAAAAATTATTCATTTTATAAATTGAAATGACGTGGAGCTTTGAGCTGAGCTTCTAAGCTCTCAAGTCAAAGTAAACTGCTTGTTCATGTTTGGTTCCCCACCATAGCAGAAGAGACAAACCTTGCCTTTCTCTGTGACTGAATTTTTCTTTCGTTTTACACAGCAGGGTAAGTCCTTTCGAAGATCCATACTCTCTTGCTTACTTGGTTTACTTATAAGTGTCAGAAGATATATCATTTTGGATAAGTATAAGTTGCAAGAGAGAGCAGAACAAGCAGCATGCCATGGCAATAAACACACAAATATGTGATTAGTTGCCAAGATATTGGTAAGTCCTTTGCTTTTTATAAGCTGTGGTACTAAAAATACCATCTTAGGTTGGAGTTATAGAACCTGGTTGCATTCTAGTGAAGCTGTCGAAGGCAGTTGTGACAGTACATTTTTGGGAAGCTTGACAATGTGCTTGAGCCCGGGTGTCACTGCTTAACTTGGTGTCTTGAGTACCAAGTTGCCGGTGGAAATTCTTTGCGGTCAGTCAACTTGATGTTCCACGTGAGACAAAGATCAAGGTTCGCGGATTTTTTTTAAAAAATTTCTGTTCCCCTAATTGAAACTTAACTATTTACATATATTGATTGAAACTTGACTTATATTTCCAATAAGTGTGTGGAAATCTTATTCCGTATACATCATTATGACATGGTTGTAATTGGACTTATTGATTCTTGGAGCTTTATGTTTCAAGATTATGCTAGTCTGTCGCAAATGCATATTGATAGATCCAAGCCTATATGGGTCTCTCTAGTGCTATATGATTGTAAATCCAAAAATATAATTACGCAAAAAAACAATAGAGGGAAAGGAAAAAAAAACCCTTGCTTTTGTGGATTGAAGACTTGATATTATTGGTACAAGATTACGACCTATTGAATTCATCCTTGTGGTTCATCATCTTTATCTAGACTTGTTGCTTGACTAGCTTAGCTTACTCGTGTTATTCTTTCAGTTATCAGAGCAAGTGCACTGAAACTGGAACTGGATGCTGTCTTTGAGCAGAAAAGCCACTTAGCAAAAGCTGTTAAAGATGAGCTTGAGAAGGCAGTTTAACTTGAACATAGTTGTGTAGTTTCTTTTAAGACCTTATATCCTAACCAATTCATACTACAGGCCATGTCTACCTATGGTTTTTCTATCGTCCAGACCCTCATCTTGGATATAGAGCCTTATCTAACGCTCGCAGTACAAAGTGGATAATGGAGATTTCATGTTAGTGAGTGCACCCTTACAACTAGATACAACATGATTTTACTATTTCGCTTGTGATCAACTAATAACATGCTCTTAGATGTTTATGCTCTTCACTATTTGGGATAACAGCTGAGAAGATATTGCCATTGTTGATGGATTAGAGGACAGTGCTCTTGCCTTCATTAAAATTGTTTCTGCAACATCAGCCAACGATGTCATCAACATTGCTGGTGATTAATATTTTAATACTATGAAGGAGATTGGATAAGCTTTCTTGTCTTCTGTTTCTATACACAAAAGAGGGAAACCGAAATGATAAAATAGGGAAGGCTGAATTTTTAGCTACTTTAGCTGTAGTTTTTTTAGTTACAATGTTTTTGTAAAGTTACGTTATGCCAACTTAGCATTGACTCTAAAGGCTAGATCATAAGAATAAAAGCCGAACCAAAAGGCTAGGCTGTCTTTTACCTACCGGACAGAATCTACTTGTTTCGGATTTTAAGTTTAACAATGGAAATTTGATCCAATAGTCAACTGAAAAAGAACGTAGTATTCTATGTCAAGAGTTCCCACCTCGTGGAAATCTTTTCTCTACAAGATAATCATGAAACGTGTGCTTACATAACTTGTGAAGGTAAACCTGTCAGTCGCTGTTGATACAATCAGCATGAAACCTATTGGCAATTGCAGAGAAAAGAATCTTCTTGTATATACCATCTGACTTTTAAATATCTACACACACATCTTACCTTACCTATTTATTATATAAATGGCTATCTACTGGTGTTTGTTATTTAACGGATTTTGGTATGGTTTAACAGAATTTGTTACGAATTTAACAGAATATGCTAAAAAAAAAAGTTAAATTTAGATAAGTCATCCAAACTGAACAATTGCTTCTATTCCCAAAAAATACAATAATTGGTTCTTTATACAATCAAATAATTAATGTTAAAAAAATTAAACAATACAACACTTCAGAAGTACACATCCTTTCAAGAGTACACAACCCTTCAGAAGTACACATCCTTTCAAGAGTACACAACTATAAAAAATTTCCCTAATTTTGTTTTCATATAAATATTTGGTGATTAGCAAGAAGTACTCAATTCATCAAAATCAAGAAGTATGGCCAAGTTATTGATATTTACTACTGTTGATGATGAAGAGACTAGAAGAAACAATCGTGAAGAAGTGGTTAAGAAAATTATAAGAGATACAATGGTGGTTGTGAATGCATCAATTCGTAAAATACATATGAAACTTGATGAAGATGTTAGAGACGAATGGAATATGGAGGACAGAATGAATGCATACACGTAAGTATATATATATATATAAGTAAATATAATATTCCCTTTTGATTTTCAAAGTTTAAACATATATTAATAATAGATTGCGTTAATTATATTTTAACATATTACCCATTTCCATGTTATACAGAGCTATTTACAACGTTTTTTGTACGAAAGACATACATGGTTTTTGGCATTATGTAATTCGTGAGTTTTATGATAAATATGAGAGCATTTTGACACAAAGGATTTCAAACTATGTAAGCTCCGTGATTTAATTCATAGGTTTTTTTTTTTACCTAGAATAAAAATGAAATCATATAGATTCTTTATTAAAAACATGATATTATTAAGTTTGTGTGTTGGTGTAGGTGATTCCTTCATTGGAAGATATGTACGGCGAAGAGTTCATGATTGAAATTGTGATACAATGGACAGAGCTAGAACAATACAAAAGATATCTTCAGATAATATTTGCTCATGTGGAGAAAGTTGCAGCGCATTTACATCTAGAAAATCATTCATTGATTGATATTTGTAAAACCCAATTCTGTGACAGGGTATATATATATATATGTTCCAATTATCTTAAAAGAAAAAGAAAAAGAAAAAGAAAAATTATTTGATTTTTTATTTTTTAAGTGTTGATGTTTTTTTTTCTTTTACTTTTCAGGTCTGGGATAGGTTTCACACTGAAATCGATTTTTCGGTAACTAAGATGGTAAAACAATCCTCGCCACCATTTCTTGTTTTTATTTAATTGTTTATATATTTTTAACAAGATAATAATTAATTATATGTGTTATATATAACACAGAAAGAGGCAGGGGTGTTTAGCAATGAAAATCCATTGAAGAATGACCTGATTCAATTCTTCACTGACATGGAGAAAGTACGTCCCAATGAACGATTTCAGACGACTTATGATATTGTCAAACAGCAGTAGAATTTCGATCGTGCCCAAAATTATTAAAGATTTCGTTGGATTTTATATATGATTATGATAATTTTATAATGATGATGATTTTATAATACTATAGCACGTGCTTTGTACGTGCACATAACAATGCACCAAATGGAAACATCGTGTTCTATATTTTACTTCACCAAAATATAACGTGCATTGCACGTATTATATACCTAGTATATATATAAATATATATATACATTTCATTCCATATTGATAAAGAAATTAACATTGCACGTTTGATTTTAATTTAATTGATAATAGGGACTGATTTGTTACCTCCACTTAATTTCTATTGCTCTTAGATTCTCCATACACTTGTGCCGGCTCTCTCTCTCCATCCATTGGTATTACATAAATTCTTACTAAGTCTCAACCATTCATTGTATATAAAACTTACCAAAATCTAATGATTACCTTTGTAAACTGTGAACAATTTATTCTTCTTTTTCATTTATTTTTGTCTTTTATCTCATTACTTTTATATATATATATATATAAAAGTGCATTACTACCATGGTTACTTTAATGTTAACTATTGGATTAAGATCAATGATCTATTTTTATAGTTGTTAATTAATATTTCTAAAAGTAAATTTTGATTTTTTTCAAATTTTTAGAAATATTACTTGATGAAAAACGTGTATTTATTATGAAAATATAATATTGTAAGCTTTTCATTTTTAAAATACATGTCAATTTCAAAATATAGCTATTATTTCTCATTAGTTCGAAATACCATTAATTATAACAAAAAAAATTAATTAAATTCGAAATTAATGTAGAAAAAAATATCTACTTGTTTGTGACTTGCTATACCAAGTCACTATGTTGCCAAATCATCATAATTATTAGTACCCATCTATAAGTAGTAACCATTGAGAAATCTTTCATATATATATATATATATATACTTCTTTTCCTTTTATCATTTTTTATTTAATAATATTTTAATGTAATAAATTTATAAAAAAAAAAATAAAAAATCAGTGTTTCTTTCTTTTTATATCTTTTCGTTACTTTTTTTTTTTATTATTATGCTTTTATTTATTTATGATACTATTTTTGTTATTACTGTTGTTTTTTTTAAATAATTTTCATTACTCTTTCCTATTCTATATTTACATTTATATACATAGAGAGAGGTAGAAGCAATGTCCAATATATTTATTTAATTTTAAAATTATAAATATTGTCTATAATTTTAATAAAAATTGATTCAATGTTTTTTTTTTAAATATACATAATATAATGAATTATAATTCTATAGTATATATGACATTTAAACACAACGTTGACATAAATATATATATTTACATGAATATATGATATATGTATATAAAATACAATAATATTTAAAAAGAAATTAATAGTAGAAAAAAATAAGAATAGAAAAAGTCATTTTCAAATGTATCTCACAATGTTATTTAGTAAATTTGATGAAAAAAAAGAGCTAAATTCACTTGATAAAAAACAAACTATCACACAAATTTATAAGATAAAAAAATGATATATATATCATTATTATTTTTAAATAAATATGATTTAATTATTTAAATTATCATAAAATATCTTAAATATATTATATTTTAATTAGTTAATTAATTAATTTATTTGTTTTTGTTTAAATTTATGTTTGTTCTAGTTTTTGAATTTGGCAGTAACAACAAAATATTATATATTATATGTTTAATATAATATTAAGTTTAAATTTTATTTAAGTTATTAAATATATGATTTTATTATTTTTAAATAATTATCATTGTAAAATATCTCAAAAATATCATATTTTAATTTGTTTAATTATTTATTTATTTAATTTTATTTAAGTTTAAGTCAGGTTTACAATCTACTGTTAAATATAAGAATATTTCGTTAAAATTAACGAAAAAAAAACCGTTAAAACAAAAAATTTCCGTTATCTATACATTTTTTTATATAAAAGACTTATTCCTATTCTCTTTATGTATTAATATATATATATATATTTATATATTTGTTTTCTCACAAATCTAATTGATATAAAAATATAAACAAAGCCTATTTTTTTTACTTCATAAAAGACAAATCTATTTAATTACTTGGCTCATCAGGTTTACTATAAATTTCACAAAGAAAAAACCTAATTTTCTGCATTATAAATTTATATAGTTTTAATCATTCATGTTTATTCATTTATTCATATTTTTAAGTCTTGTAAAAATAAAATCCCTCATTTTCAATTTAATCTGTTATGTTTTTTGAAGTTTATTTCTTGAATTATGTTGAGGTGAACACAAATAAACAAAAATAACATATTTATGCTAGTTTATGTTATTTATACTATTGTCATCTTACTATCATTAATGTACATAATAAATTTGAGTGTAATAGTATTTTTCATGAATTATTATTTTTTTAGCTCCCATATCTATATATCATTTTGTTTCTTACTTTTATTTTAGTTATTTTTTAAGATTAGTATTTGTTATACCCATTTTTTTTATCTAATATATATTTCATCTGTATTAATTGAGTAGGTTATTTAGTATTTAAAAATAATTTATTTTGTGGGTCATTAGATCCCATTTATATAATTTTTATATAAGTTTAATCTTATCTTTTTCTTTCTTTTTTCATTTTATAGTTTTAAGTTTTAAGTTTTTTTTTTTTTTTTACAAATAGTTTTCAACTTCTTTATTTTAATTTTTACTTGTATATGTATTTTTAACTTATATATCTGTTTCTATAACTTTTTTTAAGACAAAAAAAATATTATTCTTTTTTTTTAACAATATAATTGGATTTATGATTTAGATAAATTGTTTTAGTTATTATAAGAAAACTATCAAATATCATATAAATAACTTGCTAATAAAAAATAACTCTACCATATATAATTTTAAAATGAACTATTAGCATGAAAAATGTCTAATCTATTTTCATTTCAATTATATTTTAAAATTTGAAAGGATTTATTTTTTCATAGACACATGTTTATAAGCATGTACCCACTAACTAGTATATCTCTTCTATATAAAAAGTATGTAGATAACGAAAATTTATTGTTTTAACAATTTTTTTATTTTTTTTCCGTTAACTTTAACGAAATATTTTTATATTTAACAGAATATTCTTATATTTAATGGTAGATTGTAAACATGACTTAAACTTAGATAAAAATAAATAATTAAACAAATTAAAATAAGATATTTTTGAGATATTTTGCAATGATAATTATTTAAAAATAATGAAACTGTACATTTATAACTTAAATAAAATTTAATTAAACTTAAACTTTATGTATTAGAATAATATCATATTAAACATATAATATAATATAATTTACTTTCAACTAGCAATAAACTTAAATTTAAAATCCACGTATAATATTAATATTATATTAAACATATAATATATAATATTTTGTTGTCACTGACAAATTAAAAAATTAGAAAAAACATAAACTTAGATAAAAACTAATTAATTAATTAATTAAAATATGATATTGTTTAGATATTTTATGATGATTTAAATAATTAAATCATATTTATTTAACAATAATAAAGACATACATATCATTTTTTTATCTTATAAATTTGTGTGGTAGTTTGTTTTATATCAAGTGATTGGACATCTTTTTCTTCATCAAATTCACCAAAGGACATTGCGAGATACATTAGAAACTAAAAATAGTTTATGCATGTATACTATTGTCTACACTATGACTTTTTGTATTCTTATTTTATTTCTATTATTAATTTCTTTTTAAATATTATTGTAATTATATATATGTCATGTAGCCATGTAAATATATATATATATATGCCAATGTTGTGTTTAGATGTATTAGAAAAAGAAGTCGTCTTATCATTCAGTCAAAACAGATGCAAAAAAGTGTCTGTACAAGAGGGCCAACTCAGAGTAAATAAAGGCTGAGAAGGGCCAAAACCGAAAAAGTAACCAACTGAACTAACCAAAACAGAATTGGTTAAAAGGAAAGCTAACATAATCCAAGCCTAACTAACCAACCATAATCTTAATTCTAATAGACCCCCTCAAGATGAAATCTACAAGTTTTTAACTTTCATCTTGGAGATTAAGTCCTTAAATTGAGATGGAAATAAAGGTTTGGTGAGCAAGTCAGCGATATTGTGCTTTGTAGGGACATGAATGAGTTTGATGCAGCCCTCTTGTATTTTGTCGCAAACAATGTGGTAGCCTATGTCAATGTGTTTTGTTCTCTCATGAAAAACAGGATTTTCTGATATATGGATTACAGCTGTACTGTCATAATATAAGATAGTTGGATTGTTGTGAATGATGTGGAAGTCTTTGAGTAGGGCAATCAACCACGTTACTTCACAAGTAGCATTAGCCGTAGCACGGTATTCAGCTTCAGCGGAAGAGCGAGACACTGTGCTTTGCTTCTTGGACTTCCATGAAATGAGAGATTGGCCAAGGAATATGCAGTAGCCCGAGACCGAGCGCCTGGTATCAAGACAAGATCCCCAATCGGCATCTGAAAAAAATTTAAGACTGAAATCTGAAGTATAATTAGATTGAGCATGAGCACTTAAGTGGGATGTAGATGAAGAGTGAAAGAAAATTCCTTGGCCCGAGGTACCCTTTAAGTATTGAAGGATGCATTGGGCAGCTTGCATATGAGGGATTCTAGGAGAAGTTAAAAACCGACTTAAATGATTCACAACAAAGGAGATGTCAGGATGAGTTATAGTTAAGTAAATTAATTTACCAATAAGATGTCTATAAGTTGTCGGATCAGATAAGAGAGGACCTTCATCCTTACTGAGTTTTGTATTTGGCTCCATAGGAGTGGAGGAAACTTTGGTGCCCAAACAACCTGTGTCATTTAAGAGTTGTAAAGTAAAAGGGCGCTGAGATACAGAAATCCCACTATTTGAACGCCCAATTTCCAGCCCCAAAAAGAATCGTAAAGGACCAAGGACCTTTAACTGAAAAACTGAGTTTAGTTGTTGTTTAAACAAGGAAACAACATAGTCATTGTTAAAAGCAATAACTATATCATCAACATAAATTAAGATAGCAATAAAGGTGCTATAAGTACTCTTGATGAACAAAGAGTTATCAGAATATGATTGTTTAAAACCATTTGAAGTAAGATATGTGCTGAGTTTTGTGTACCATTGTCTTGAGGCTTGTTTTAAGCCATATAGACTCTTGGTTAATTTACAAACAACATTTTGGGGTAAAGGTATTTTGGGTTGATAACCCTTTGGTAGTTTCATATAGACATTTCCATTTAAGTCTCCATGAAGGAAGGCATTGTTAATGTCTAATTGAGATAATGACCAATTTTTTATTACAGCAAGAGCAAGTAATAATTTGAGGGTATTAAACTTTGCAATAGGAGCAAAGGTGTCTAGGTAATCAATACCTTGTTTTTGGGTGTAGCCTTTGGCCACTAATCTAGCTTTATATCTGTCAATGGAGCCATTGGCTTGATATTTTACTTTGTATATCCACTTGCTACCTATGGTGTGATGTCCAGGAGGTAGAGATACTATTTTCCACGTGTTGTTATCTTCTAAAGCCTTGATTTCAACAACCATCGCTTGCTGCCATTCAGGTATGACAGATACAAGTTTGTAGCTAGTGGGCTCCATAATAGTGTTGGCATCAAGTATGGCAGCCCGAAATGATTCATTAAGCCTATCATAAGACAAAAAATCATGTAAGGGATGCGCAATAGAGGTAGTTAGATAACAAACATAATTATCAAGATATTTTGGGTGTGATATGACACGTCCAGAAGTAGACGAATAAGGGATAGTTGGTGAAGTATGTGAATCTTGATGTCGAGGTGAAGCTTCAGATTGGTGAGATATAGGCTGTAAAGAAGGATTAGTTCCTGCATTTGGCAACATGGATTGTGAGAACAAATAATCAATATTATGATGAGATAGATTATTTTTAAATGGAAAAATATTCTCATAAAAAACAACATCCCGAGAATGGAATATTTGATGGCTTTCTATGTCAAGAAGAGTATATGCTTTCATTTCGGGAGGGTAACCAATGAAGATGCAAGCTTTGGACCTTGGAAAAAATTTATGTCGTTTACTATCTAAGGTAGAGGCAAATGCAAGGCAGCCAAACACACGAAGATGATCATAACAAGGAAGTTTATTATGAAGTAATTCAAATGAGGTTTTCTTTTTGAGAATCATGGAAGGGGTTCCATTGATAAGATAAACCGTTGTATTGACAATATAGGACCAATAAGGAAGAGATAGCTGAGATTGAAATAAAAGGGCTCGGACAACATTTAAAATGTGTTGATATTTCCTTTCAACAACAGAGTTTTGTTGTGGTCTTTCGACACATGAGTGATAATGAAGAATGCCTTTAGATGCATAAAATGTAGTAAGATTAAACTCTTTTGCATTATCAGTCCGAATACCTTTAATAGAAGCCGAATATTGAGTGGCAACAAGGTTAACAAATTGAGGTATAATGGTTTGAACTTCAGATTTAGTCTTAAGCATGTAAACCCAAGTATATCTTGTGTGGTCATCAACAATAGTAAGAAAATATTTGTACTCTTCTAAACTCATGATATGGAATGCACCCCAAATGTCTAAGTGAATTAAATCAAAAGGTGAAGCAGCCATATTATGTTGAGGGTGGAAAGGTAATCTTTTTTGTTTTGCTAGATGACAAATTGAACACACATTATCTTGAGAAGTTTCTGAAAATTATAAAGTTTTATTGATAGCTTTTGAAAATTGTACAGAAAGATGACCAAGGCGAAAATGCCATTGGTTCAAATCATTACATTTTGAGTTCAAAGTATGACTAGGGGATGTACAACAGTAGATATATGAGAAAAAAAGGAATTGGTAGAACCCGAATATAAGAAAGAAGGATCTTGCTGAATGAAGAATAGGTTGCCCACTTTCTTAGCAATCCCAATCTTTGAAGTCAGCTGAGGACCCTGAAGAAAACAGTGAGAATGTTCAAAGAAAATAGTGTTAGGACTGTTGTGAAGATAGGCAGGTATGGAAAAAAGATTGAACCGAAATTCAGGGATATATAGAACATTAGTCAATAAAAGGTCTTTGTTCACACGTACAGTACCATATTTATAAATGAAAATTTTATGGCCATTAGGTAAAGTAACTGTGTATCCTAAGATTCAGCACGAGTCTTTTCCAACTCGTGTACAACTGGCAAGTAAAGAACTGTAGTAGATGACTCATAAGTCCGTATTTCCTCCACAAAGACAGCGTGGTACCCCAGGTCAATAGCATGAGTGTTTTCCAGCTCGTGTACAGCTGGCAAGTAAAGAACTGTAGTAGATGACTCATAAGTCTGTATTTCCTCCACAAAGGCAGCGTGGTACCCCAGGTCAATAGCACGAGCTGGGGAATGCAAAGTAATAAGCACGAGATTGTAACGTTTATAAGGCATAACATCCGCAACAAGAGTTGACGATGCACTCAGCTCGTGGTACGCTAGAGACCTAACGTATCCTTGGATCTTTATAAACCCAAATACGCTATATAGACGTGCATGGTCAGACATAGCATGTCCGCAAATTCCTGAAATCCCGGACACGTAATATAATAATGCATGATCAGGCATCGCATGCCCGATTATCTCTGAGGATCCATGATTAGTTCTACCTAATGATATGACCATTCCTTAGGATAAATTGTAATATTTATAATTTAAGTGTGGTACAGGCCACACTGAGGGTTAAATCACGTGATGACCCCAAGGCCTATCCAGTGATTTTTCTCTATAATTTCTAAGATCTTGGATAGGAAAAGGGGTTGGTTGTTTTCTGTAATGTAAAAACCTTGTAAAAATTGAGAGAGGAATACAGTAATAATATAGACTCGTGGACTAGGGGGATTTTAACCTCCGAACCACGTAAAAAACGACAAGCGTTCTTGAGAGTTCTTTTCTGGTATTCTTAAGTATTATTTTTTTATTGTGGTTTATCATTAAGCACTAATCCATCCCAATTATTTTCATAATTCACTGCTGGCTAAAAACCGTGTCAACAGTTTGGTGCTTTCATTGAGAGCTGCAGATTAGTGCTTTCATCAAAATCCCAGTCAGAGTTCAACATGGTGGTCACTCGATCGAGGCACGACAATGAAATGGATTAGCCTGGTGGGCAGGAGCCTCACCATATTGCTGTTTCCGATGAGCATAGCCCTAAAATCCAGCAATGATCGGGAAAGCAACCGATGGGCCATGGAGACACTGGGAGTTCAGCATCATTGCCGCTGAATCCAAACCTGGATTACTTGACTGCAGTAGAATTGGAAAATAGGCAGTTAAGAAGCCATTTGACCAGAGCAAACAAGCAAATCGAGGAGGTTTTGGCTCGGTTACCCCCTCTTGCAACCGACGTTAATGTCAGAAAGAGGCAATGTGGGTCTCATAAATCCCTTCAGGATAGCCGATCCAGACCAAGTCGACCGATTAGGGCCTCAACCCTAAGTTCTGCACCCATGGTGCAAGATCACCAAAATGTTCAGCTTGATGGCCCTCCCAGGGGTCATCGGTAAGTCAGCCGGTCGGTTAGGACCTCGACCCCAAGTTCAGTACCACCATCGTATGCGCCTGAAAACGCCCATGGCAACCCACGGGGAAGGTCTAGGGAAAACTCACAAAGGCAGCATGTTCCAGCCAACCCTCCTCCGTCACGATTAGAGCGCCAGACGTAGAGAGCTAGAAACGGTGGAACCAATCGACCGCGGGCTAATTTGGTTCGTCCGGACGGGACAAGAATTGCCTTGCCAGTTAGGCATCCCCCATCGTCCATAAGACATCCAACACTGCCTCGTTCTGCATGAAATGTTCCTGCTTATGGGGACAGCAGGAGAAATCCTCCTCCCGCTGCCCCTACCTATGCCCCATGGACACGTGGCAATATCCCAGATCCTCATCCTCAACCGCGAGCCCTAAGTTTCTCCAATGGGAGTTATTGGACTGAGGGTCGTCGAAGTGGCAGGTTCGATACAGATTTGAGAAATCACCTGAGTTCGCCTCGAAGCCCTCAAGTCGATCCCCAGGCCGATCTTCAAGATCGCCTAAACTCACAGAGGAGAAATTCGGCCCAAAATGGAGTCAGTTACCTTCGTCAAGAGGGAGGTCCTTCTGAAGTACATGATAACGGGAATGTCCCACCAAACCAAGCTCGAGCTTGGAGGGACAACAACCTGTCGAACGTGTACGATGGGACGGGAGCTGAAGAACAACCCCAAAATAACCAAGGAATCAAAGACGAAACCCTCGAGAGGTTAGCCCAGATGGAGGAGCTAATGAAAAGACTTCTACCAGAAAAGGAAAAAGATGAATATGATTTAGGAGATGAGCTCGAGCTTTTTGCCCCAAACATTACGGCAATCGCGTACCCGCCGAGTTTCAGGATGCCCCATTTATCAAAATTTGATGGAGATGGAGATGGAGATGGAGATCCGTCTGACCACTTGGGAATGTTCAACACCCTGATGATGGCCCACAACATTGGACCCGAGCTCAAATGCCTAATATTCCCCTCGACTCTGATCGGGCCAGCTAGGCAATGGTTCAAACAGTACAAAAAGCACTCTATCAGCTCGTGGAAGAATTTCTCTACTGATTTTAAGAGAGCTTTTAGGGCTTCTCAAGCAGCTCAGATTAAGGCCGACTCCCTGGAAAATATAAAGCAACAGCCCGAAGAACCTTTGAAAGCATACCTGAGTAGGTTTGCCAACGTTGCTGCGTGAGTTAGAGACGCAGACGAAAGTTCCAAGCTCATGGAAATGAGGACAGGGATCCTTGTGGGAGGCGACCAATGGAAGGAATTGCAAAGAAAGGGAGTTAACAGTGTGGATGAGTTCCTGAACCGAGCTCAAAGGTGGATTAATCTAGAAGAAGCACGAGCTTCTGTTGCAGGAATCGTCCAGGCCCCTGTTCAACCCGTTTGAGTGGCAACAACTATGGCTAGTGCTATAGCTCAGACCATTGCCCAAAATAAACAAGGGGGTGGCAAAAGAAAGGGAAATGGTGAAGGCAATCAGAGCGAGTTAAAGAAAAAAAAGTCCGTGGAGAAGTTTAAACTGATCTATGCAACTTATTCCGACCTTACATATACTAGAGAGCGCATCTTCTTAGTGAATTCTGCTCGCCTTCCATGGAAGAAACCAGAACCGTTAAAGAATCAAAGGGTGAAGAGAAATCCCTCGAAATTTTTCCGATTCCACAATGATATCGGTCATAATAATGATGACTGCAGGAAATTAAAGGATGAGATCGAGACCCTCATCAGGGCAGGACTGTTGGCTCAGAACGCCCGGAATCGAATAACTCCCAGTCAGCCCGCTGGACAAAACATTCCATCAGCTCCGGAGGCCCCGACGAATCAGACCGGAGCTTTGGTACCGCCCCCCCCCCCCCCCCCCCCCCCCGCGATAACAGAAGGAGATATAACAACCATCTCTGGTGGCCCTCATCTGGCAGGCACAAGCAGAGGTGTCCAAAAGAGGTATATCAATGAGCTGAAATCTCACAATGGAGTTGAATTTGTCCTGGAGCAGCGTTTGTCTAAGAAACAACGATTGGAGAAACAACCAACCAGTTTTATTGAGGAAGATGCCAGCCATGTCCAATTCCCACACAACGATCCTCTAGTCATAATCTTCCAGCTCGCCAACTGGAGAGTTAGGAGGACACTAGTGGATAATGGAAGTTCCGTGAACTTACTATTCAGGTCTACATTAGAAAAAATGGGATTGTCTGTAACCGAGCTAAAGGCAACCTCCATGATTCTGTATGGGTTTTCTGGTGAAGGGTCGGCAGCTATCGAAACAATCGAGCTAGTGATAACCTTGGGTGAAGGATCACAGACTATCTCCAAGCTTCTCGAGTTTGTGGTCGTCGATTGTCCGGCCACGTACAATGCAATTTTGGGCCGACCTACGTTGATGGCATTCGAAGCCATAACATCTATCCGCCACCTGGCGATCAAGTTCCCCTCATCTGCGGGAATATGCACTGTCTGAGGCGATCAGATTGTTGCCAGGGAATGCTACAACATTTCCATGAAGGGAAAATCACAACCTGGGCAGCAAATGATGGCCATACAGGATGAAGGCGAGAAGTCCCAGGAAGTAGGGGCTGCTTCTGGAACGGAAGAACCTTAGCAAGCCAATGGTAGGGGTATCACCCCAAGTGATGATATTGATCCACGATTGGGCAAAAATAGATCTGAACTCCGAGCTATTGAAGAGCTCGAAGAGGTAAATATTGATCCCAGAGATGCTTCAAGAGTCGTTAAGCGCGGGAAAAATCTTGGCGATGAGACGAAAGTGGAGCTGATAAATTTTTTACAAGGGAATCTAGATGTTTTTGCCTGGTCTCATAAAGACATGGTGGGGATAAGCCCGAGTGTGATCATGCACACCCTGAACTTGGATAAAAGCATGCTTGCGAAATCCCAAAACACAGAGGCGTTTAGGTACAATCCGAGCTGAGGCCCTGGAAGAAGAGGTAGCTCGGCTATTAAAATGCGGGTTTATTCATGAGGCTAAATATCCGATCTGGGTCGCAAATCCTGTCCTTGTCCCGAAGCCGAATGGAAAGTGGCAGACTTGCATCGATTTCTCCGACCAAAACAAAGCTTGTCCCAATGATTGCTTTCCACTTCCAAGAATTGATCAGTTGGTAGATGCCACTGCGGGGCATGAGCTCATGTCCTTCATGGATGCGTATTATGGATATAACCAGATCGCCATGAACCCCACGGACCAGGAGCATACTAGCTTTATGACTCCAACGAATGTTTACTGTTATAAAGTTATGCCCTTCAGGCTGAAGAGTGCTGGGGGTACCTACCAGCGATTGGTCAATAGAATGTTCGTTGATCAGATTGGGAAAAACATGGAAGTGTATGTTGATGATATGCTGGTCAAATCTAAGACTGTCAATAACCATGTTCCCAATCTGAAGGAATATTTTGAGATCCTAAGGAAATATAACATGAGGCTGAATCCCCAGAAGTGTACTTTCGGAGTGGCATCAGGAAAGATTTTGGGATTCATAGTCAACACAAGGGGGATAGAGGCGAATCAAGACAAAATCAGGTCATTATTAGAAATGCCTTCGCCCAAGTCGCGTAAAGATGTTCAGAGCTTGACTGGGAGAGTGGCAGCCCTTAATCGGTTCATCTCAAAGTCCACTGACAAGTGCCTGCTGTTCTATAACTTGCTCCGAGGAAATAAGAAGTTTGAATGGACTGAGGAGTGTGAACAGGCATTTCTCGATCTAAAAACACATTTGGCCAAACCACCAGTATTGTCTAAACCAGTGGTGGGGGAGCCACTTTTCCTTTATTTGGCTGTTACAGAAAATGCAGCCAGCGCCGTGTTGGTCCAGGAAGAAGACCGGGTTCAAAAACTGGCATATTATATAAGCAAAAGACTTCTCGGAGCTGAATCGCGGTATCCCATAATGGAAAAGATTGCATTCTGCCTTATTCTAGCCTCTGGGAAGCTTAGACCGTACTTCCAATCCCATTCAATCCACGTCATGACCGACCAACCTTTAAGGCAGGTATTGTAGAAACCTGAAGCGTTGGGACGTCTCTTAAAAATGGGCAATCGAATTCAGCCAGTTCAAAATACTGTACGTACCACAAACTATGATCAAAAGCCAGGCCCTTGCTGATTTCATGGCTGAATGCACCGGGTTTTAGGAGGAACTTCTGAGAGAACCAGTACAGGTGTTGTGGAGAATATTCATGGACGGTTCATCTACCGAGAACGGATCCAGAGCTGGGATCATATTGATCTCTCCAAAAGGGCATCGATTCCACTCCGCACTATGGTTCGGGTTCGAAGCATCCAACAACGAAGCCGAATACGAAGCTTTGTTGGCCGAGCTTAGAGTGGTAAAGGAGTTGAAGGCTAGGGCCATCTAGTGTTACATCGATTCTCAGCTCGTGGTAAATCAAGTGTCAGGAGAATACCAAGCGCGGGGGACCAAGATGGCAGCTTACCTAGCCAAGGTGAAGAAAGAGCTATTAGAATTTGAATATGGCACCATCGAACAGATCCCTCACGAGCAGAACGCTAACGCAGACGCTTTGGCGAGGCTCACCACCTCCAAGAAGTTGAGACTTTGAGCATAGTACCGGTGGAATTCTTGGAGAGTCCAAGCATGGCAGGAAGCACGATGGAGGTCGAGATGATCGACACCAGGCCAACCTGGATGACCCCCATAATAGAATATCTTCCAACAAGGAAGTTGCTTGATGAAAGAAAAGACGCGAGAAGGATACTCTATCAAGCTCCAAGATATGTTATCATGGATGGAGTGTTGTACCGTCATGGCCATTCCCTGCCTCTTCTACGATGTGTTCTGCCCGAGCAGGACAAAACTATTTTACAGGAGGTGCATGAAGGTTTCTGTGGGGATCATGCTCGGGGCAAAGCCTGGCCTTAAAAATATTAAGTCAGGGTTATTATTGGCTCACTTTAACAAAGGATTCCATCTCCCATGTCCGAAAGTACGACAAATGCTAGCGATTCGCCATAGTCGCACGAGCTTCACTTGTCGAGCTAACAATGATCTCATCCCCATGGCCATTCGCAGTATGGGGAATTAATTTAATAGGAGCTTTACCTACGAGAAAAGGAGGAGTTCACTATGCGGTGGTGGCCATTGATTATTTCACGAAGTGGGCAGAGGTCGAGCCTCTGGCAACAATCACCTCAAAAAGAGTCCTCCACTTTGTAGTCAAGAATATTGTGTTCCGATTTGGACTGCCCAAGAAGATTGTGTCAGATAATGGACCTCAGTTTGACAGTGATCTCTTCACCAAGTTCTGTGAGAGGCATGGCATAATTAAAAGTTTCTCTTCGGTTGCATACTCGCAGGCCAATGGGCAGGTCGAGGTCGTGAATAAGACCCTAAAAGCAAGCCTTAAGAAAATGTTAGACGAGGGCAAGGGAGTCTAGCCTGAGCAGCTCCCGCAGGTACTATGGGCGTACTGGACCTCCCACCGGACCTCCACGGGAGACACCCCTTTTTCCCTGACTTTCGGGAGTGAGGTCGTCCATCCTGTCAAGACAAAAGTAACCACGTACAGGCTCCAGACGTTCTACCAAGAGCGAAATGATGAGTTTCTCAATGCATCTCTCGACCTAATTGATGAGAAACGAGAGGATTTGCAGCTACAGCTTGCGCATTACCAGCAAAAAATCACTCGTTATTTTAATTCCAAGGTTAAAAGGTGTAGTTTTAGTTTGGGCGACCTAGTCCTCCGAAGGGTCTTTTTGGCAAACAAGGACCCCAAAGACAGTGCTTTAGGTCCGAACTGGGAAGGGCCCTATCAGATAGTGGAGGTCGTGCATGAATGAACTTTCAAATTAGCTCGACTTAGTGGAGAAACAGTCCCACAGACCTAGAATGTAATGCCCCGAATTCTCCGATGTGGTTTAATGGCGGGAATAGTAGGCCGGGAGGGCTATACTTGTTTAATTATGCCATTAATTGATAAAATGCATGTATATGTGGATTATATTATAATATGATGTTAGATGCATGCATGTGAGTCCATATTTTTAATTACAGGGGTGTGACAGTAATTTGGCCCGTTGAGGGTAAATTGTATATTTGTATGCATGTCGGTGATATATGTTGAGACCACATTATGATGTGGGTTTGTTCGAGCCATTTGGCATGAGACGAACATGGTATGTTAATTAGTGGTTTGGTCATAACAGGTTAAGTTCGAGGCTCGGGAGGAGTCTCGAGGTGATTTTAATGATTAGAGCATTACCGGGCATTAAAGGGTAATGGGATATGAATTATTGGTGTTTGGGGTTATTGAGAATAGCTGGAATTGGAAAGCGTTAATTATGATCAACGAGATAGGTTGGAAAGGACAAATATGCCCTCGGGATGACTTTAGAAACCTTAAATGACATAGGGGCATTTAGGTCATTTGGTTTGGATATATATGAGGCTTTAGTTGGCTATAGAAAAACAGAACAAAACAGAGCAAAGAATTCTCCTTCCTGTACATCACCTTCTCTTTGTCTTCCTTTGGAGTTTTTGGGCTCAAAGTGAGGAATCAAGCTAGGTGATCAAGGAGCTGAGTTCATAGGGTTGGTTCATCCATTGAAGGGGGTTTAATCCCAAGTTTGAGGTGAGTTTCAACCATTAGTTTTCTGGTTTTACTCTGTTTTGGTTTAAGTTTTCAGTTTGTGATCTTGTTGTGGATAGTTGAATTGATGGAAGTTTTAGTTGGGATTTCACTTGGGTTTTGATGAGGAAGTGTTATAGATCAAGTTTAGGGGTTGTATTGGAGGTTTGAGTGGTGTTTAAGCTTGGTTTGAAAGGTTGGTTCCAAGAGAAATTGCAAGGGAAGAAAAACAGGGATTTTGGTTGAACTGGAGGTTAGGCCGCGGCATGGCCAGGGAGGGCCACGGCCCTTGAAGAGTGCTGAAGTTGGCTGCCTCTATTTGAGGGGTGGGCCGCGGCATGGCCAAGGAAGGCCGTGGCCCTTAGTGGTTTTTTGGCCAGAAATGAATTTTTGGCTTAGGGATGTTAGTCTTAGGCCTCGGGGTCGATCCTACTACCCGGTTTAGTAGTGTTTGATGTCTCGAAGGCTAGGTTTGGATTTGGGAACCCTGTGTTATTCATTTTATTGATGGAATCCCATAATTGGTTATAACCAGGTAACCGCTAAAGGACCAAAATGTTGATCGTTCTCAAGGGTCGTTCTTTTATTCATTCTAGCTCGAACCAGAGGTAAGAAAACTGCACCCCATATGTGACATGCATGGTTATTCATGAGGCATGTTGGTTGTGTAAATGTGGACATGGATTGAATATTGAATGCTTAGCAAATGTTGCTCACTTGTGCATGGTACTGACTCATTAGTCAGATTTGGCAAAGGTGCTAGTATCAACTGTGAAGCTGGGACTCATTAGTCAGGTTCGGTAGTGGTACTAGGCATTGGTCACACTGTGCTGACTCATTAGTCAGGACGGCCTTAGCGTGTTCAACGCAAGCCAATAAAGATTAGATCTAATCGACTTTCTGCATTGGATGACTCAAAGAGCATTAATGCCGGACCAACCTCAAGTTCGATGAATATTATAAGCGCTTGTGTGGCTTACCCAACAGTCACTCATTTGTTAAAGTAGAGACTTGCCCATCAGTCTCTCATTTGTTGAAGGCTAGTGGCTTACCCAGCAGCCACTCTTCTGTTTGAATTAGTGACCTGCTTGTCAGTCACTCAGTATGGTTTACCAGAACCTCAAGTGATATTCACTCATCTGTTTGAAAGCTATGAGCTCTGTGTGATTATAATGATAATCATTTGATGATGTTTACATACAATACTGTGTTTTCTTGTTGGGCTTTGGCTCATGGGTGCTATGTGGTGCATGTAAAGGGAAAGAAAATCTCACCCAGCCTTGAGTGGAGAGCTTAGGTGGTGATGTGTACATATGCGGCCGCTTGACCACCACGGCCAAGGAGTTCTCAGAGGAACAAGAGGGTTTACCCTATTTTTGCTGCTTAGGTCGCCGGGTTTGTAATTTTGGAACAGTAATGACCTTTTTGAGTTTTAAATAACTTGTAAATGTTCTTGTGGGCCCATGAACAGTTTTATGTATCAAATAAAACATATCCTTTCCTTTTTATTGGTTTTCACCTTAACCTGTTAATACCACTTAGAACACGTTTTTAACCAAAGGACTCAGGCAATGGGTCAAATTTTCGGTTCACCGTTCATCGTAACTGTTCTGGGGTAACCAGGGCGTTACATGGAACGCCATGCACTTGAAGCAATATTATCAATAACGATACCATCCATCTATGTAAGACTTAGTTATAAAATCCATTTGATTAAGAAATGAAGGGATCATTATGTATTTCTTGTCTTTTATGTAGTTCATTTAGATATTAGTTCGTGTGATAGCATTTGTCCAAGCATTCGAGAAAGTTCACTTTCTGGTTACTTGGGGGGTCATATAACCCAAGGTGGATCAGAACATCTAAATCATTAAAAATCTTTGACATAACGAGGTACAAAACTATCCTGGATACAACCAGGTCAAAAACTTAGAAGTTTGGAAAATTGATATTTGACGGCTTTTTTAAAGAGCTCGAGATGTCAATAGACCTAGCACAAACTAAGTTTAAATTACTTAAAATCCTGGATACAACCAAGTCAAAAACTTAGAAGTTTGGAAAATTTCGATTTTACGGCTTTTTTAAAAGAGCTCGAGATGTCAATAGACCTAGCACGAACTAAGTTTAAAGCCCTAGATACAACCAGGTCCAAAACTTAGAAGTTAGAAAAATTGAAAATTCGATAGCTTCCCTAGAAGCTCGAGATATCAATAAATCTAACACGAACTAAGTTTTGAAAATTTTAAAATCCCGGACACAACCGGGCCCAAGGCTTGATTCCCAACAGGTATGATATAAATCAAACAAAATAAGTTTGGATATAACCGAGCTTAAAAGTGTCTATCCCAATCTAAAAGTCGATTTCTAAAAATCTCAAATGTTCGAGTCTGAGAAGGCATAAACATAAGACAGTTAAGGAAAAGATAAATAGATCAAAAAGATAAACATAAAAATTGAATACAAGTTTGTCTCGAGGAAAAATACCTCGTACCAGGCCAAGTAGCAAATGTTTACAAAAAATAAAATCAAGCCCCTCTAGGGTGCTCTGAGGATGTAACCTCTTCGATTTCCTGCTCGCCTGTAGTGGAAGCATCCCCGGTCTCAGATTGCTCTTGTAGGTTCCGAGCTTTGAACTTCTCGAGGTATGGATCCCACACTTCAGGAGCCAGGAAGGAGAAGTTGCCATCCTGGTTGAAGGCTCAATAGTGATATAGCATGTTTTCCATGGAGGATAGCGAGGCTGCCTTCTCCTCCTTGGTAGTAATCTCGGCCTCCAGCTACTTGGCTTTGGCCTCCGCGACCTCGACTTGAAGAGCGGCCAAGGCAGCCTGTGTAGCCTGCTCGCTCTCTTGAGATGATGCAAGGGCAGCCTTGGCATTGAGCTCGTCTTTTTGAGCAACTGTGAGGGCAGCAGTCAGGGAGGTTTGAGCAGCTTGGAGCTCAGCTCGAAGCTCTTCATTCCTAGCCCTGGCCCGAGCAATGCTGCGGTGCTGAGCCAAGATCGACTGCAAAAAGTAAGAAAACAAGTTAGGCGCATACTGGGGTAAAATCAAAAGAGTCTGTTTAGCTAAGGAAAGTTGGCTTACTGTGAGATTCATCCCCATCGCGGATTCCAGGACGTTCTCCGGGCTCCTCTCCTCGATTACCCTCAGGTCCTTCGGATTGGCCTTGTAGATATGTGTTAGGAAAAAATAGATTGCCTCAATGGAAATGGTAAGAAAATACAACTCTAAGCAATATATTACAAATAAATAATGATTGATTAAAAGGAGTGTTACAACTCTATAACTGAAAATACAAATAAAAGGAGAAGGAGATGTAAGATAATAGAAATAGAATGTACAACTCTATTACAAAAGATACAAATAAACTAGAAGTGTTTGAACAAAGGAAATAAAAGGATTACAACCCTTAAACAAAAGTACAAGTAAATAGAACAAGAAGAAAAAGCAATAGAAGAAAATAAGAACAAGAACAAAAACAATAAACTCTCACTCACACAACCAAAGTGAAGAGCGTTGGGGATCACCAACTTGAACAAGGTTTGAAACATTTGTCCAAAAGCTTATTTCCCCCTAACTCAAGCACTAAGGGATCTCTCACAGATATTGGAAATGCTTTTTGGAATTATCAAGCCTCAAGGTGTTTCTAGCCAAGTGCTCTAATGGATAGAAATGTTGTATCTTACAAGTGAGCTATAGGCTCCTATTTATAGAGTTTAGAGACACGCTTTGAATTTCAAATTCCACCAACCCCCATGGCTGTTACCAATGTTTAATTGGATTAATATGGAATTAAAAATGAGATTTGGGAGTTATTTGGGTTTTTTGAGCCGTTCAACAAAGATTGAAAAAACTGAAAAATTGGTTAGTTTTGGGCCTGTGG
The DNA here is from genome assembly GCF_963169125.1 of Humulus lupulus. Classification (NCBI taxonomy): domain Eukaryota; kingdom Viridiplantae; phylum Streptophyta; class Magnoliopsida; order Rosales; family Cannabaceae; genus Humulus; species Humulus lupulus. The sequence goes on along the minus strand of NC_084794.1, from coordinate 73,296,957 downwards.
CCGCGGCCACTAGTCTCTGTCCCACAGGCCGCGGCCACCAACATTCAGTGGCCGCGGCCACCGACCAATTTCAGCACTTAAAAATGTGTTGTTTTTCCAAACGGTTCCAAACCCTCCCAAATGATTTTGTAACTCCCAAAACACATTATTGGGGTTAAAATCATATCTCTAACATCCATTTCACATATGGCTTTATGAAATTCTTCTCAATATTGTGTAACAACAAATTTACACAATAAAGGGTAATATTTGGAAGTTACAAATTTGTAACACCAAATATGTTACATTATTTGGATATATCTCATATATCTAAATATTGTAACTCTCTATTATATGTTACAATATGTGACACTCTTTGTCACATTTATTTAATCTAAAACATTATATTATAATATAATATAATATTACATTATATTATAAAATAATATAACATTCCCCACTAGATTAAATAGTTATCTATTGTAACACTTATTTAATCAATCATTATATTTTGAGATATAACATATCCCCCACTTGATTAAATAAGAACTCTCTCTTATAGGAGTCATTGCATTAGTGCATAAAGCAAAGTGTTTTTCAACTTGAACTTTACTATAGTGTAATTATCACAAAATTTGTCTAAAATTTGGTTGCACTAGGCATTGAACCATCTTTTCATGATAACAAATCGGTGATAACACACACACCTTTGCGATGTTCACTTGAGACCCCTATGTCTCACTTTGCACCGTTAATTGCCATTTGCACTTTCCATTCATGGACGTTCTTGAGAATACTCCTAATTCTTATGAGAGGCGGCACCACCCCTAGGTCCATATAGGTAGAATTCTTACAGTATTTTGTTACCAAAAATACTTGTCTTTACCAGACTGAATTCTATTAAAAAACCTTTCGGTTTTAACCCACCACTTGGTAACACACAAGTACTCAATATCTCAGATGGGACTTGTTTTGAGTACAATTAATATTCACTTGATTGACTTGTTGTTACCTATTGAACCTAACACTAGTTGAATAACTAGTGTTAAGATAGGTTACCATCAATCGTGAATCTCTTTAGGGAGTTTAATTCCCATCCCTCGAGATGATGCAGCCACTAAATCCCTCGTTAGTGGTTTAGTGAAAGGATCCGCCAGATTTTCACTTGTTCTCACACAGGATATTGAGATGAATCCTCTTTGAATCAATTATCTTACATATCCATGTCTTAGACTAATGTGTCTAGACTTCCCATTATACACTCCATTGTATGCTCTAGCCAATGTTGCTTGGCTATCACAATGTATCGATATAGTAGATACATTATCTTTGATTAGGGGAATCTCTATCAACAGATCCCTTAACCATTCATCCTCTTTGCCGGTAGCATCTAGAGCTATGAACTCTGCTTCCATAGTGGAATGAGATATACAGGTTTGTTTCTTGGAACCCCAAGAAATTGCACCTCCACCAAGTGTAAATACCCAACCAGTTGTGGACAAGTTGTCCCCAAGATTGGATATCCAACTTGCATCTGTATATCCTTCTAACATTGAAGGAAATTTGGAGTAGTGAAGGCTTAGTCCTTTGGTTTTATTGAGATAACCTAGGACTCTTCCAATTGCCTTCCAGTGATCCACACTTGGATTACTTGTAAACCTACTAAGTTTACTTACCGCAAATGCTATATCAAGTCTAGTACATTGGACAACGTACATTAGACTCCCTATAGCACTAGCGTACTCCAATTGAGCCACTGCTCTTCCTTTATTCTTCTCTAGTTTTACACTATGATCGAATGGAGTATTAGCATCTTTAACCTTGAGATGGTTAAATTTATTCAATACTTTCTCAACATAGTGGGCTTGCCCTAACGCAAAACCCCCACTATGTTTCTTTACTTTGATACCAAGTATGGTGTCAACTTCTCCAAGATCTTTCATCTTGAAGGTTGATGATAGAAACCTCTTCGTTTCTTCTATCCCTTTCATGCTATTACTTAGAATAAGCATGTCATCCACATATAAGCAAACAATGATCACATATTCCTTACAAGTTTTGGAATACAAACACTTGTCTCCATTGTTATGTCTAAACCCATTAGACATGATGGCTTGATCAAATTTCTCATGCCATTGCTTAGGAGCTTGTTTCAATCCATATAAGGATTTTACAAGTTTACAAACTTTATGTTCATATTTTGGTAGGACAAACCCTTCAGGTTGTTCCATATAGACCTCCTCATTGAGGTCACCATTAAGGGATGTCGTTTTGACATCCATTTGATGAACATACAAGTTGTGTATAGAAGTTAAAGCGAACAAAATTCTTATAGAAGTTGTTCTTGCAACAGGCGCATAAGTATCGAAATAATCGATACCCTCCTTTTGCCTAAACCCTTTAGCTATTAATCTAGCTTTAAAGGTTTGGGTAGTGCCGTCAGTGTGGTATTTTCTCCTAAATACCCACTTACACCCAATTGGCTTAGACCCCGGTGGGAGGTCTACCAATTCCCAAGTGTTATTGGAAATAATGGAATCCATCTCATCATTGATGGCTTCTTTCCAAAATGCACTATCTCTTGATTGCATAGCTTCTCTATAAGTCTTAGGATCATCCTCAACGAGAAGTACAATATGAATTTTCCTAATAACTTCATCTCTATTTCCTTCTACCATGTAGAGCGAAATTCGTTGAGAATCTATCTCATTCACTACTAGACTTTTATGATTTTTAAGCCTTTGACTTCTTCTAGGTTCAAAGGGTTGCTTTATATCCTTTTGAGAATTCTCCTCTTGAGAATCAACTTTGGATGTAGAAGCTTGAGAATTGTTCTCATATAACAAATTCTCCTTTAGAGATGTTGAAGCTTGAGAATTGTTGTCACATAACATATTCTCAAAAAATTCAACTTCTCTATATTCAATCACAATATTAGATTCTAAGTCTAATAACCTATAAGCTTTACTATTGTTGGCATAACCAACAAAAGCACACTTTATGGCTCTTGAACTTAGCTTTGTTCTATTAGGTTCGTTTTTCTTGCAATATGCAAGACACCCCCACACTTTGAAGTACCCTATGTTGGGTTTTCTTCCTTTCCATAACTCATATGGAGATATCTCATTTTTCTTCATCGGTATTCGATTAAGAATGTGACAAGCGGTTAAAAGTGCTTCACCCCATAAGTTGAAGTTCAACTTAGAAAACACCAACATAGAATTTATCATCTCTAGATAAGTCCTATTTTTTCTTTCGGCAACACCATTGTGATGTGGTGTATAAGGTGCAGTGCACTCATGAATTATACCATTTTCTTTACAAAATGTATTGAATTCATTAGAGAAGTACTCTCCTCCTCTATCACTTCTTAGCACCTTAATCTTTTTATTTAGTTGATTTTCAACTTCTAATTTATACAATTTAAAAGCATCAAAAGTTTCATCTTTATGCTTTAAAAGAAACACATAGGTATATCTACTAAAATCATCTATAAAAATAAGAAAATACCTTTTACCACCTCTAGTTAAAATACCATTTAATTCACAAAGATCACTATGGATTAAATCTAGTAAATTAGATGATCTTTCTACACTAGGTAATGGTTTCTTAATCATTTTTGCCTTAACACATGTTTCACATTTACCATAGTTTTTAATATTGCATGCAATCATACCACATTTTACTACTCTTTTCATGGTTGAAAAACCTATATGTGATAGTCTAAGATGCCACAAAAATAAATAATCATACTCAACAATATAGGCGGAATTAGTATTTTTATTGATAACATTGAAAGTTACATCATTGGTGCACAATTTAACCATACCCTCACAAGAGTACCCCTTTTCCAAAAATACATTTGATTTGGTAAGTATAAGTTTACCGGACTCAAAAACAGATTTAATTCCGGGCTTTCCAAGCAAATCACCACTTACCAAGTTTCTACTCATTTTGAGAACATAAAGTACATTCACTAATGTAACTTTCTTGCCGGAAGTGAAAAAGACTTCAATGGTACCTTTGCCAAGTACCTTGGATTTGCCCTCATTGCCCATTTGAATCTCATGGTTGCCCTTTGACTCTTCAAAGGTCTTGAACAATGATTTGTCATAGGTGACATGGACGGTGGCACATGTATCATACCACCACCCTTTCACCTTGCCTTGGACCGCATTCACCTCTCTAAGGGTAGCAACTATGTTTTCCTCTTGAGTTGCGTTCACCTTAGGTCCTTGTTGGTATTTTCTATGCCTACACTCTCTAGCATAGTGACCCTTTTTCCCACACACAAAGCAAGGACATTTCTCCCCCTTAAACTTGTTTGGGTTGGTTTTTGGACCCAAAGGTTTCTCGTTACCCTTTTTCCCTTTGTTTTTTGGATGTTTTGGTTGTGACACCGCATTTTCTTTGGAAGTCTCTCCATTAGACCCCTCCACAAGTTTATCTCTACTTATCGATTCCTCTTCGATTTGAATATGCTTTTGGATCTCCTCCAAAGAATTATCCTCATTTTTATGGAGGATTCTTTTCCTATAGCTCTTCCAAGTTGGTGGTAATTTAGCCACTATAGCACCAACTTGAAAGGCCTTGGGAAGCTCGATCTTCAAAACTTTCAGTTTGTTAACAATTATTTGCAATTCGTGAATTTGAGGAAGAATAGGTTTGTCACCAAAAAATTTGAAATCGAAGTATTGAGATATCAAAATCTTTTTGGTACCTTCCTCTTCCGCCTTGAACTTTTTCTCAAGTGCATCCCATATCTCCTTGGCCGATTTGGTCTTGGTGTAGAGGTCATAGAGCCTATCGGAAAGGGCATTGAGGATATGACCCCTACAAAGGAGATTGTCCTCCTCCCTCTTCCTTTTTTTCTCCACCTCCTCGGGAGTGTCCTTGTCGGATGGTGTTGGGAAAGGTTCTAGAGTGGATTCTAGGATGTACGCGATTTTGAGAGTGGTCAAAAGGAATCTCATCTTGTCTTGCCACCTAGTGAAATTGGACCCATAAAACCTATCCAACCTCACTAGGTCTTGATTCATGATTTTGATGGTCTCACCTTCCATTGAAACAAACAAGGGTAAGCTTTTGAATGTTAGGAAAAAATAGATTGCCTCAATGGAAATGGTAAGAAAATACAACTCTATGCAATATATTACAAATAAATAATAATTGATTAAAATGAGTGTTACAACTCTATAACTGAAAATACAAATAAAAGGATAAGGAGATGTAAGATAATAGAAATAGAAAGTACAACTCTATTACAAAAGATACAAATAAACTAGAAGTGTTTGAACAAAGGAAATAAAAGGACTACAGCTCTTAAACAAAAGTACAAGTAAATAGAACAAGAAGAAAAAGCAATAGAAGAAAATAAGAACAAGAACAAAAACAATAAACTCTCACTCACACAACCAAAGTGAAGAGCGTTGGAGATCACCAACTTGAACAAGGTTTGAAACCTTTGTCCAAAAGCTTATTTCTCCTTAACTCAAGCACTAAGGGATCTCTCCCAGATATTGGAAATGCTTTTTGGAATTATCAAGCCTCAAGGTGTTTCTAGCCAAGTGCTCTAATGGATAGAAATGTTGTATCTTACAAGTGAGCTATAGGCTCCTATTTATAGAGTTTAGAGACACGCTTTGAATTTCAAATTCCACCAACCCCAATGGCTGTTACCAATGTTTAATTGGATTAATATGAAATTAAAAATGAGATTTGGGAGTTATTTGAGTTTTTTGAGCCGTTCAACAAAGATTGAAAAAACTGAAAAATTAGTTAGTTTTTGGCATGTGGCCGTGGCCACTAGTCTCTGTCCCACAGGCCGTGGCCACCAACATTCAGTGGTTGCGGCCATCGACCAATTTCAGCACTTAAAAATGTGCTGTTTTTCCAAACGGTTCCAAACCCTCCCAAAACACATTATTGGGGTTAAAATCATATCTCTAACAGCCATTTCACATATGGCTTTATGAAATTCATCTCAATCTTGTGTAACAACAAATTTACACAATAAAGGGTAATATTTGGAAGTTACAAATTTGTAACACCAAATATGTTACATTATTTGGATATATCTCATATATCTAAATATTGTAACTCTCTATTATATGTTACAATATGTGACATTCTTTATCACATTTATTTAATCTAAAACATTATATTATAAAATAATATAACAATATGTTCCACCACATGGTTCGCCGTCTCGTAGAGAGTCCCCTGAAAGGTATCAGGGATCTTCTCCAGGTCCTGGGCGTTGACTAGGATGCGTACGGTGGTGGTAGGGACAATAGACGCTGTGGCATCAGCTGGTGCTGCTTGATCCTGAGCAAAGGCAGGTGGAAATCGAGGAGGGGGCGGAGGCAAACCCCTTTTATCCTGAGCAGCAGCAGCCAGAGCTGTCTGGATTTTCCCCTTAGCTGGGGATTTGGAGGTAGTCCCCGTCGCAGGAGGCGCCTTCTTTGTTGTATACCGGAGCTTCTTTACGATTGGCCCCGAGCTAGATTTTCCTTCTTGGAAAATCGTGCGGATATCGGGAACCCCTGGTTGTGACATCTCCTCGCCTGAAAAGAATAAGAAGGGCGTTAATACACATATAAGGTCATCAATTTACATAAAATATGTATACGTATACAATACAATAAAAAGTCCTACCCTCCGGGCTAGAGGAGGAGTCTATCGCCACGACCTCTGGCCTTGGAACCGCTGGAGGAGAGGGGGAGCCTAAGTCTACAACTTCTTGAATTAGGGGAGGTTAAGGCTCAGGTTCTATCTTGGGGCTGGACTCCTCTACATATTGCCTAAGTCCAGGGGCAAGGATACCTTGGAGCAGAGAGGATCACGACCTGAGATTGGTCTCATACTCTTCAAAAAAGACTGACCTAAAGGATAGGGTGTTATCTAAAACTACGGTGCCTCTAGGATAGCTCAGGTCATGGCGTAACACTAAGTGGTCTACGCATTGGAGTAGGGTTATATTATGGTCTGGGTTGCTAGGATGGCGATGCACGAGCTGGTTCGGATTAAACCTAATTAACCTAAGGTCTGCGACAACCCTGTCTAAATCCCTAAAGGGGTATGGGTTACCTTGGCCGGAGAGGCTAGCTGCTGCCCCCGAAGAAGCTCGCTCTAGCACAGGGTCCCGAGCTGCCTCGGGAGCTCACCTCTTCCGCACAAGAGGTACTTCCACTTCTTCTTGCTCCTTGGCTTCAGCGGCCTCGGCATCCCCTTCGGGGATGGGCAGGAGTTCGCAGACCACTGGGAGATTAGCTCGTGTCCTCCTCAAGGCCAGAGTCTGGCCTTCAATGATTAACTTACATGCCAGCATCGTGTCGTCAGTCACGAGCTGGCGATAATCGTTCAAACTAGGCGAAAGCCTAGATAGTGTGTCATATTGACCCCCGAGGGTCACAGATTTGTCCGTCCTCCCGAATATGGCCACACAAAAATACTACTCAATTAGTATATACACGAGAAGCAGATCTAGGAACAAAGAGAATGGTTTCACAAACTAAGAAAGGAAAAGAGACTTACGAGGATAGTTGATGTATCGATGCTCGCAGTTGCGGAATCCATTCGACATAAAAAATTGATCTTTATAGTCGTTGGGATGGCTGGGGAGCTCGATGATCAAGGGAAAGTTCGGGAATCAGGTCAAATAATAAAACCCATCACCTCGCCCTCGTTGTTCTGGGCTGGCCTTGAGGCAGAAAAAATAAAGAATATTCGATGGAGTGGGGACTTCCCACTCATGCTTCAGGAAGAGATATTTCAACCCCGCCAGCAGTCGGTATGAGTTCGGGGGAAGCTAAAATGGCGCAAACTTCACGTAATTGAGAAAGTTAGCAAAGTACTGGTACAGAGGAAGGAAGGCCCCCGCCTTCAGATGCTCATCGCTCCAGGCCGCGAAGTCATCCTGGAGAGGCGCGCAACTCATTTCCCTTTCATACAGAGGTCGGGCTATAAGGACGTCGGTCCCAACCTCAATGTTATGGGACAACATTATCTTGTTGACCCTTCCTTGGGTCGTGATCTTGGAGACAATTGTCTCTTCCTCGAAGAATTCGTTAGGTCCGACCACGACCTCCTTCTCCACCATGAGGCCGAACTGAGGAATAGGAGATTCGAGGGCGATCTCCTTTCCCTTTCTAGTTTGTTGAGACGAGGAGCCGGCTGCACTCTTCTTGGGTACGCTTTTCTTGGGTGCCATTAGATCGCCTAGCGAACAAGAACGACGAATCACATAGTAGGCTACCTAGAATTTTATAAAGGCAAGAAAGCACGAAGGAAGATCTGTGCTTTTCATGGTCGGACTGAGTTAATCTCAGCCCGCAGCGTGGTGCCACGCGCTACCTACGCTACGCGCCTAGGTTTCCCAATAGACCCCTGGTGTTTAGGGATCCATGTGTCAGGAAATCCGGCCACTATTGTCCTTGGGGGCGGTTTAGAGAAAAACCACCCAGAAATAATATAAAAAAAACATGTTCCCTAAGCAATCTTATTTTTCTTTGAACCCTAACATTTCATCTTCTATGCATCAAATGGGTATTTCATAAGGTTGTCAAAGCTTACCCAAATCTACCTAGAAAATATCCTATGTCGTGAATATCATAATCTTAGGAAAGGTTCCAAACCTTCTGTGTAAGCCTAAAATTGAGACCTATGTGCCAAACATCAAGAAGAGCCCCTAATACTGACTATGGAAAAACATGAAAGAACATGATAAATAAAATGCAGAAATTTATAAGGAAAGAGCCCATAAGAAGTGATAAGACTTACAGTATGATCGTCGATAGAAGAGGTGTGCTTCGTACGATTTGGAAAACTCACTCCTGGGCAGCTGAACGACTGGGTCTTCGAAAGATTTTGGGCACAGAGGGTTTTTGAAGGTTTTTCTTTTCTCTGAAAAGGAAGAAGGTTTGAAAGCACAGAAGATAGAAGACGACGAAAGTTTTCGAATGAAAGGTGGTAAACTGTGGAATTGACCTGCCCTTTTTTATTAGTAAAAGGCATAAAACAACGTGGACCATCCGATCAAACCAGTTCAAGATCTGAGGGTAGTGTTTCGAAAGGAGAAACCGCGGCAAAAAGTTGGCTAGACCATTATTACAGTTCTCGAAACTCGAACAGATGCCAATCATAGTGTTCCACGTGTACAGTACTCGAATAGTGGGCAAACCTGGGCAATTGCGACGGAAGTTTAAAAGTCCCCACCGTGTAAGTCAGAAGATGACATCATAAAAACATGAATAGGGACTTGGGGGGCAAATGTGTATCCTAAGATTCAGCACGAGTCTTTTCCAGCTCGTGTACAGCTAGCAAGTAAAGAACTGTAGTAGATGACTCATAAGTCTGTATTTCCTCCACAAAGGCAGCGTGGTACCCCAGGTCAATAGCACGAGCTGGGGAATGCAAAGTAATAAGCACGAGCTTGTAACATTTATAAGACATATCATCCACAACATGAGTTAATGATGCACTCAGCTCATGGTACGCTAGAGACCTAACGTGTCCTTTGATCTTTATAAACCCGGATACGTTGTATAGACGTGCATGGTCAGACATAGCATGTCCGCAAATCCCTGAAATCCCGGACACGTAATATAATCATGCATGATCAGGCATCACATGTCCGATTATCTCTGAGGATCCATGATTAGTTCTACCTAATGATATGACCATTTCTTAGGATAAATTGTAATATTCATAATTTAAGTGTGGTATAGGTCACACTGAGGGTTAAATCATGTGATGACCCCAAGGCCTATCCAGGGATTTTCTCTATAAATTCTAAGATCTTGGGGTTGGTTGTTTTCTGTAATGTAAAAACCCTGTAAAAATTGAGAGAGGAATACAGTAATAATATACACTCGTGGACTAGGGGCATTTTAACCTTCGAACTACGTAAAAAAATGACAAGTGTTCTTGAGAGTTCTTTTCTGGTATTCTTAATTATTATTTTCTTATTGCGGTTTATCATTAAGCACTAATCCATCCCAGCTATTTTCATAATTCACTGTTGACTAAAAACTGCGTCAACAGTAACATATTTATCAAGAATATGATTGTTAAAAGAGATAAAGAACTTGGTAGAGTGGCAAACATGATGTGTGGCTCCACTATCTACTATCCGAAAAAAGAGGGAGAAGATACAATTTTACCAGTGATATTGGATACTTGAGGATGAGTATCACTTGAGGAAGGGGTATGATGCAGCTGTTGACTCAACAAAGCAATAAGTTGTTGGTTGAGTTCCAAATGAGAAGGCTGAAGGATTGGTGCACTTGGTGAAGAAGTAGAAGCAAAAACTTGATTAGTCTTGACAGATTCAGATTTGCGTCTATCACCATAACCCGGGGGAAATCCATGAAGGAAAAAACATTTCTCCTTGAGGTGCCCTGGTTTGAGACAATGGGTACAAGTGGGGCGCATCTTCTTGGTGCGAGATGTAGAAGGTGGAACGGATGGAGGGACAGCAGCAATGAAAGTTGTGTGTTGAGATGGACAAAATTTCCTTTGATTCTCTTCTTGAATGATCATGGAAAAAACTTTTGAAAGAGATGGGAATGGATCTATCAACAATATTTGAGCTCTTACAGCATGAAATGACTCATTCAAACCCGTGAGAAATTGAAGAACATATTCTTGATTAAGAAAATCAAGAGAGTCAGCGGAAGCAGCACAAGTACAAGGAAGTCTAGGGCGTAAATCATTAATCTCATCCCATATAGATTTGAGTTTAGTGAAGTAGGAACTTATAGAGTCATCGCCTTGATGAAGGCTGATGGGAGATGTTCTAAGATAAAAAATCTTAGGTCTGTTGCCTTGATCAAACCTACTGTTGAGTTCATTCCACATAGCAGCAGCAGTGTCCAAGAACATAATACTACTTTTGATGTTAGGGGAAACAGAGTGAAGAATCCAAGACATTACCATGTGATTGCAGTGAAGCCATTGATTGAGAAGTGGATCATCTTCAGCTGGTTGAGGGAGAGATCCGTTGATGAAGGGGAGTTTGTTCTTTGCCCGAATGGAGATCTTGAAATCCCTTCCATTGTTGAAAATTCTTGTCTGTGAGGGGAGGAGATGCAAGAACAAGGCATGGGTGATCTCTTGTGCCCAAGAAGTAGGGACTACTACCATCTTCATGGGCAGGTCAATCAAGAATAGGAAAAGAAGAGAATCGATTGGAGACATGGATGGGAGAACTCGGAACCCTAGAAATTGGGGGTTCTTGAGAAGGAGCATCAGGATTTGGAAGGGATGAATCAGTAGTTGTCTTTGAAGGCTCCTGAAGAGGAGGAATGGTGCTTGTATTTCGAAGACCTGTAGCTCTAGTACGTGCCATGGAGTCAAAGAGAAAAAGAAAGGTCAGGTAGTCACTGATACCATATTAGAAAAAGAAGTCTTGTCTTATCATTCCGTCAAAACAGATGCAAAAAAGTGTTTGTACAAGAGGACCAACTCAGAGTAAATAAAGGCTGAGAAGGGTCAAAACCGAAAAAGTAACCAACTGAACTAACTAAAACAGAATTGATTAAAAGGAAAGCTAACATAATCCAAGCCTAACTAACCAACCATAATCTTAATTCTAATAAGATGTCATATATGTAGAGACTATTGATATAAATATTTATATATACTATAGAATTATAATTTATTCTATTATATATATATTTAAAAACAATGAATTAATTTTTATTAAAATTATAGACAAGATTTACAACTTTAAAACTAAGCAAACGTGCATTGCACGTTGCTTCTACCTAGTATATATATATATACATTTATGATCTTGAGCGTGGTGAAGTGTAAAAATAATGCACAACAGACGGTGAATTGGGGTGAACCCCTTTCTACATCCCCATTTACAATTTTAATCCTTGTTCCCCACCCACATCTCTACTATTCCCTATCAAGGGCGGGGTGGAACGGGGCGAGGCGGGAATCCTTATTGGGGTGGGAACCAATTTATTTAAAAAAAAATTAATTTTAAAATAAAAATAGTGAATTATATAAAAATTAAAATATTATACAATATTTATAATTTAAAATATTAAATTTGTCCCAAGTAAAATTTAAAATATTTAAAAACTACTAACATACTATAATAATACATAAAAAAATATATAATACATAAAAAAATATCAAATAAATAAGAAGTGATCCCAACGCATTCCATTTCAGGGATGGAAATTATCTTCATTCCCACCTCGTTCTCTATTTAAATGAAAAATTCCCACCCCATTAGGGATGAGGATTCCCGTGGATAAAATGTGCATCCTTAGTAATAATATGACTACATTGTAAAGAGTTTGAAAGGTTTTCTTCGTTTTTTTGGATTTATATCAGGACAGGTCCCCAATCTTTCTTAAATGTATCACTTGGTTCCCAAACTTTGATTTATATCACTTAGGTCCCCAAACTTAATAAATGTGTATCACATATGTTCATTTTGTTGGAAATAATTAACAAAATGTGAAGCAAAAAGTGATTTATGACCCAATTAATTACAAAAATATTAACTGGTTCATAAATCACCCTCTACTTGGTCATAAATTATTTTTCGTTGTGCATTCTGAAAATTATTTTCCAACATAAATGACCTATATGATACATATCTAATAAATGTAAGGACCTAATTGATACAAAATAAAATTTGGGGACTGAAGTGATATTTTAAAAAAAAATAGTACCTCTGCTGATATAAACCTTTTTTCTTTTAATAAAACTGAAAAATACTTTCCAAAAAAGTCTAATTTGCCAAGGAAGTCTACGCATACATATGCCTCGAAGTTTCTCAAAGTCTGATCCATTTGTATATTGATGGTGATGATGATAATATAACATTAACTTAACTTGTGTAGTTAGTTGACGACCTCTTCTCTTCGTTTTTATTTTTTATTTTATATATTTATATATATAAGATATTAAAAGATCAGATTATATCAAAGGAGTAACGACGGGGTTAGCTGCTTAGTCATCGACGCCTTCCAAAATCAAGTGGCAAACCATTTTGCCAGCTTACTATAAAGATACTCTTTTAATATCGATTCTTTATATCTCTGTGTTCATATCTTGGAAACTTGTTGGTATCTCTCTCTCTCTCTCTCTCTTTCTCCCCTAATTTATTCTGTATGCTAAATCGGTGGACATATGTGTTTATGCCATGTTCTGTAAATATTTTTGTACTCTACGTCCAGACGTGCCATCAAGATTTTACCTAGAATAGATATAAATTGAAATACTAATATGTATGTTATCATATAGAGAGAATGATTTGATATCTGGGTCACCAACTAATCTCTGTAATATGGTTCTTTTTGTTTCTCAGAAAGATATAATGGGCAATCTACTCTGTTGTATACAAGTCGATCAGTCAACGGTTGCCATCAAAGAAAGATTTGGCAAGTTTAATGATGTTCTTGAGCCAGGATGCCATTGTCTACCATGGATTTTGGGGTCTCAACTGGCTGGCCATCTCTCTCTTCGGTTGCAGCAGTTAGATGTTCGTTGCGAGACCAAAACAAAGGTTTGTTTAGCATCATCAACCATGTCTAAATTTCCATTTTCTTAGGCTGCAACATCGCCAAGTTCTTATATTCTGTGTTGGGGATATTTTCCAAATAAGCGTTTTTTTTAGTGAAAGCTTCTTTGCTAAGCAAGTAACTTGTAATTTTGGTGTAGGATAATGTGTTTGTCAACGTTGTTGCTTCTGTACAATACCGTGTTATCATCGACAAGGCTAGTGAAGCTTACTACAAACTTAGCAATCCCCGGACCCAAATCCAAGCCTATGTTTTTGATGGTATGCATGGCTTTAAAAATTTGTATTCAATGTTTAAGACCAAGGGTAAAATGAGTATTATATAATATTATATACATGATTTGACTTTTGATTGTTCAGTGATCAGAGCTAGTGTTCCCAAGCTAAACTTGGATGATGTTTTTGAGCAGAAAAATGGAATTGCTAGAGCTGTGGAGGATGAGCTTGAAAAGGTAAAACATTTCATTTTTAAGAAAAGTTACATTTTCCTACCAATGTATCAAAATGATTGATATGTTTTTTTGATGGCTAACAGGCTATGTGTGCTTACGGATATGAAATAGTTCAGACACTCATTGTTGATATCGAACCAGATGAACATGTGAAACGATCTATGAATGAAATCAACGCAGGTAATACGACTGCTTGGCCTTAAATAAATGCTATTTATTAGCTTAGTACTTGAAAATTTTAAGAGAGAATTTATTGACCTGGTAAACTGTCTGTATCTGTGGTTGGCAGCTGCAAGGATGAGGTTGGCAACTAATGAGAGAGCAGAAGCAGAGAAAATCATACAGATTAAGCGAGCAGAGGGCGAGGCTGAATCCAAGTATCTGTCTGGTGTAGGCATAGCTAGGCAGCGACAGGCGATCGTTGATGGCCTGAGAGAGAGCGTTGTTGGTTTCTCCTTGAACGTGCCGGGAACCACTGCCAAAGATGTGTTGGACATGGTCCTTCTAACACAGTATTTTGACACCATGAAAGAAATAGGTGCCTCCTCCAAGTCCTCCACAGTGTTCATCCCCCATGGACCAGGGGTCGTACGAGATGTTGCCACTCAGATTCGAGATGGGCTGCTTCAGGCAACCTCATCTACTCACGACCATTTGTAAAGAATCGTTGTACAATGCCCTTGTCCCCAATAAGTTGGCTTAATATGCCTGCTTGCTAAGCTTATTTAGCATGTCAATCATCATAGGCTGCATAATGGCGAGCTGAAATAGGCCGAATATATCGTACTAAAGGAATTTATGGCTTGTTTTCCTTCTTTCTCGCAGAAGAATTTATCCATAACGACAAAAACACATGCTATGTTTGCCTCGAGAACTATAAACGAGTCTTAGCCGAGGAAAAAAATAACGGGTAATTCTAGGTGGAGAACGTATTAGTGATTTAGACACATGCAAATGAAAAATAAATTATATTGAGAGCGTTCCATCATTTATAAAAAAAAATGAAAAACAAGGCATACGGAATATATTAAATAGCCATCAAAATTGGAACTGAAGTTCAACTCAAAACCCCCTCTCCATAACTGGTTTCATCACCCTCTTTCAGGAGTGTGTCAATAGGAGTAATAGTTCAAAACGGTCTTATGACACCAAGAACATTTATTTTTACAAAAAAAAAAAAACAAAGAAAAAAAAGAAACCGCCAAGAAATAAATAATGTACCATAAGCACTTGTTTTCAAGGGGGAAAAACAGAACCCACAATTTGAATTAAAGAGAAGTCAATCTGAAATCAAAACGGACTACTATACTATGCTCCCTCAATTTTAGCTTAATGCTCCCTGGCCATGGTGACACTTGGAAATAATACTCACTCATGGCTTGAGAACCAAAGCCAATCCAACCTTAGCACTCTTTTCAATGGCCTTGGTGTCTACATCCCCAGAAATGGTGAAGAATGACTTTGGTCGCCACTCATGCTGGATAAGAGCACTAGCCTTGCCAAGGTTGTTCACCCGTGCTTTCACAGAGGTCAATGGATCCAATGCATGCTGGGCACCAATTGTGAATGTATTCTCGTTGGAAGAGAAGCTGTGGGTTGCCTCAGCACCAACCGCAGTGCTAGTGAAAGGATTAACAATATGATAGTACGAGGCACTCAAGGTGTCACCTTTGTCGTTTCTGTAACATCAGAAAAAACTTCAATCAAACTTAGCACCAACAATGATGTATTACAAAAATTTGGCCAACAATACATAGCGCAGCAAGAACAGACTGACATAATTGCAAAAAATGAAGTAAAACACATATCTATGAAAGTAAACTAGATAAACATTATGAAAGTGAGAGTGGATCCTCCACTCCAATGATTACGGCTTTAAACCAGCTACAAGGGTTTTCTACATTTTCACACTTCTGGTAGTTATATGGTCAGGAACATCTACACTAACAAAAGAAATAAACATCAAAACTCACACTGTCAGTGAAGCAAGTAAGTCGGCATTGGAGAAGCTCAATCCACCATTGAATTTGGTGAAATTTCCAGTTTTTGAGTCAAATGAGACATCAGTGCCAAGTGCAACAACATTGGTTCCAATAACACCAGAAAAGTTGACAATAGGATTAGCTGTCAACCCCACGCTGGTGCTTATACCTGCATATTCATGCAAATACTGGAGTTCCACCTGTTCAAAAGCAGGTATAAAGCGGTATTCAGTACTGATTCTAATCAGGTTGTCTACCATGAAACAGATGCCTCAAATTATGTTTACTTTATTGACCTCCGACCCAGACTCATTACACCGGTCACAAATAAAATTGCTTACCTTGCCAGACCTTTGATCAGGAACTCTGAAGCTTAGAATTGTTTTCACCCCAGGACAAGCTTCGTCAACGGTAACAGTTGCAATGAGCTGATAATAGTAAATAACTTCAGTAAAGAGATCAAGATCTCAAATAATATAATTAGACTAGAAAAGGAAAAAAAAAAAGCAATTTGTGAAAATAGACCGCCTCTGCTTAAAATCCTTTGCAAAATAAATTCTCAACACCTTTAGTCTGAGTATTAAAAATGATTGGGCAAGTATTGTATGTTGTCAAGAAGTATTAAAAATGATTGGGCAAGTATTGTATGTTGTCAAGAAAGCTATTTTGCAAATAATTTATTACCCAAGGCCATCTTGCAAAACACTCTGTTAACTAGTTTGTCATATAACCCATTAAAAAAATCTTCTTCTTTCACTAAAATACATTAAACGAGATGGGTTTTTTTACTAGTCCTCCAGCTGAACCCTACAAGATCGTGGGACAGAAAACTCTAGCAAATTGCCAATTAGATCTCCCATGAGGACTCCGCCCACAGTCATACTCATAGGAGCAAAGTCAGTAAACCATGGGCCTGAGACGTGCCATTCATACTAGGACTCAAAAAAACATTAAGCTAGGAGTGGTTAAACAGAGCTCAACTTGTTTTATCAAAGGCATTAATTAAAAACAGGTCCTAAAACATTATCATATAAACCAAGTTAAAATTTTCATTCCATTGCTTCCAAATTCACAAATCGACCATGAACCTATGAATCTTAACTATTATCAACCAGGTAAGTATAATTTTTTTTAGAAAAAAAATCATAAAGATTCTGTCATGAATCGCATGACCGGACACACATCAGAATGAAAACATAGAGGTAAAACGAAAATAAACTGTAAACTATCGGGGGACTTACATTGGAGTTTGTGTCAACTTTGATATCAGTTGTGATGTTTTTGTTCTTAAGCTGAGTGTTAACATCAGCCAAAAACAGCTCACCTTTCTTTGTTCCAGACGATGTAATAGCCTACAGTAATAAAATATAAGAATTATTTGGCAAGTCAAATTGTCTATTCACGGCACAAATGATTATAAAAATATTATATCACGAACTAAACTAGGTTTAAATATAAACAGAACAAACATCTCACAATCACAGAGAAAATGAAATCATTGCCTCTAAACCTATTATTTTAGGTGTGGGGAATAAGGATGACATCCATTAAATTGATATGTAATAAGTGTATGAAGGAGGCAATTACCACATTACAATAACCAAATTTAGATCATAAATAGGTAAAACCGAGGCATTGCCCCAGTTCTTGAGCCAAAACTAATTCACAAAGCCTATAAAAACAAGCAGAAAGACATGCAAAACTGTGAAACCCTTCGCGAATTCAATAAAGAGTTGGATAGATCTTATGGTCAAATTAAAAGATCTCACCACTCCAGTGGGGGAGTAGGTAGTGAGGGTGAACTTTTGGTCAGTCTGGTAATCCTTGTAGAGAAGATCTAGCACAGCAGAAACAAAAATTAAAAACAAATCTCAAATCTTCGATAGAAGACCCTAGTTTCAAAGCACATAGATGAAGAACACGTAATGCATTTCTAGAGAGAGAGAGAAAGGAACCTCTGGCTTTTTTGCCGATATCGGTGTAGAGACCAGGACCCTTGCCCATATTTGCCGAAAGAAGAAAAAAATCGAAGATGAAATTTGCAGAGCAGAAATATGGCAAGGGCAGAAGAAAGGGTGAAGCTCTCTGTATTGCTCGGACAAAAAGAAATTGCGTTTTTCCCTTTTCACTGATATATAGGGGTTTGAAAACCCTAATTTCAGCTTTTTTTTTAATATTCTTTTTCTTTTTTATTGGAAAGGGTGGATTTGATTTTTTTTTTATTTCAATTATCTGTATGTGAAAAAAATATGGACCGTTGGATGGAATAAAGGGAAGACATAGTGATTTATCTTAGTGTTGATGATGAAAAGCTTGTGGTACATCTAATCCAAGTGGGCCATTTTAGTAAATATGTGACGCACCGAAGCCAAGGCACCTTCTTCACCACCGACTGGCGAGACTCGAGGCATTGCCGATTAGGCTATATCCAATCTGGCGTTATTACGAGACATGTCCTCACGTTTTTTTTTTTAAGAAAAAAACAACACAATATTATTATTATTATTATTATTAAATTAATTTTAAGAATAAACTATTGAGTTTGTTTCCCTATTTTAAAACTAATAATTACTTTTTTCTCTCTCTAATAATCATTACTTGTTCCGTTCTTGGACGTTTAGGTGAGAGTCAATATTATGTGAATGATGCAATGCAAGGGGTCTTGTGCGTGCATATATATATATATATATATATATAGACAGAAAAAGCTCACACCTTAAAATGAATCAAACTATTTGGCGATAATTGTATAGAAATTTAAAACTAGTAGGGTAGGAAAGGACGGCTTAAAAAAACAAAAAGGACTATATTGGTGAAATATTGAGTTACCTAATCTCTAATTCATTGCTCTTATACACTTACACAATTTACTTTCATAGTATTATTTTATCAACTCATTATACAAAAAAAAAAAAGTATCTATGTTGTCTGTGTTTTAACCAGAGGACACGTGACATTCGTTAGAAGAATAATTAGGCTCCTCGAGCGCTAATGAGGTTTCGTACTTTGGCCTAGCCAGACACGGATGTCTCGAAGTGAGGCCACACCCTAAGATCTGTCCGCGAGGCGTGAATATCTCAAGGTGAGACCACGCTCGGTGACCCATCTCCACGGTATGAATATCTCCAAGTGAGGTCATGCCCCGAGGACCATTCAGATGGTCATCGCTCTCTTCATTCGCCAATCTCTCAGGGCTAGAATTCTTGTCCTCAGACCTAGAGTTGTTGCCAGGGGTCGGTCGTCGTAGTTATGGCCCACTTGATCATTTGACAACTTTTTGCGAGCCTCGATTAGTGGTGTCAAGTTCGTACCCTCGAAAATCGATATTTCCCGCAACGACGCCTGACATGGGTGAATGTAATGCCCCAAATTTCCTAATAAGGTTTAGAACCTTGGTTAGGAGACCGGGAGGGCCATAATTGATTTATTATAATATTTAATGATTATATGCGTATTTACGTGAATTATATTATTATATGATGGTGAATGCATGCATATGGGAGAATTTATTATTGTGAGGGTATTTTGGTAATTTGGCCACTGTGGGCGTAATTGTATATTTTGGGTGCGTGATTGTGATTAATTAATATAGCCACATTATAAGGTGGATTGGTTCGAGCTATTCGATATGAGACGATCATGAGATGTAAGTGTTCGGTCTAGTCATAACGAGTTTAAGCTTGGGGCTTGGGGCTCGGGGTGAGTCTCGGGGTGATATTAATGATTATAGCGTTACCGGGGATTTTAGGGTAACAGGATATGAATTATTGGTGTTTGAGGATATTGAGATTAGCGGGAATTGGGAAGCGTTAATTATGATTAACGAGTTAACAAAAAGTACCAATTTTACCCCTAGAATGGTTTTAGAGGCTTAAGATGACACAAGGGTAATTTGGTCATTTTAGGGGTGGATATACATGATTTAAAAGGGTGCTGGCTATAGAAGGTGGTGGATTAAAACAGAATAAAACAGAGTCATTTCTTCTCCCTTCCCGTACACAATTTCCTCCATTATCTCCCTTGGTGTTCTTGAGGCCATCTTGAGGTTTTGAGCTAGGAATTCAAAGGGCTGAAGTTGTGGACCTGGTTTAGCTATTAAGGAAGGTTCAAACTGGATTCAAGGTGAGTTTTAGTCACTTGTTTTAGGTTATGCTCTGTTTTGATCTTCAAATTCTCAGCCTTTGATTCTTGATGGAAGTATGGATTAAAAGGGGTTTTGATTGGTGGTATGGTTGGGTTTTGATGAGAGTGAGCTAAGGGTGTTATTTGGGGGTTTAATTATATGTTTGGAGGAGGTTTAGGGATGGTTTGAGGGGAAAGAACACAGGGGGAAAAACTGGTTCGTGTGTGGTCGATTGCTGGTCTGGGCTGAGCGCCGCGGCGCAGCAGGGGAGCGCCGCAGCCCTTGGCGTCTGGCAGGGGGGGAGCCTTTCTGTTTGAGGGCGCGCCGCGGCGCAGCAGGGGAGGGCCGCGGCCCTTAAGGCCATTTTGACCAAAAACATGTTTTTAGCTTGGGGATTCAAGCCATAGGCCTCGGGGTTGAACCTAGTACCCGGTTAAGTAAGGATTGATGTCCCGGAGGCTAGATATTGGTTTGGAACTTATGTTGATCATTTTTATTGATGATACCTTATATTTGGTTATGGCTAGGTGACCGCTAAAGGACTAAAATTTTATCGTTCTCAAGGGTCGTTCTTTAAATCGTTCTAGCTCGACTTTGAGGTAAGAAAACTGCACCTTGTGTAAACGTGACATGCATGGCTATTATGATGCATGTTGGTTGATTACTGAGTATGACATGCGTGGTTATCATTGATGCATGTCGGTTGATTATTATGTGTGACATGCATGGCTATTCTTGATGCATGTTGGTTGACTATTAAACGTGACATGCATGGCTGTTATTGGTGCATGTTGGATTGTTGAATATATTGCATATGATGCATAAGAAACATGTGATTAGGACATGCTTTGTATACTGGGTGTGATATCATTCAGAGCTTGAGCCTCTGTGTTAATGCATAGTCCTAATTGTACTAATATCTGTTAAGTAAGCATGTTGAATACCTTGTTTATGGATATTGGACATGTGATATATGTTTGGTGGCATGGCTTACCTGTGTATGGCGCTGACTTATTAGTCAGAATCGACAATGGTGTCAGATCCGTCTGTGAAGCTGTGACTTATTAGTTAAGTTCACCACGGGCTGAGCACTGGTCGTGTTTTACCGACCCAAGGGTCAGAGGTGGCAGTGCACTGTGAACGCCGGGCCAAATAAAGATTAGATCTAATCGAGGTCGGCATTGAATGACTCATATGGGGCATTAATGCTGGACCGACCGGAAGGTCAATGAGAACTATAAGCGCTTGCCTGGTCTAAGACCAGATGATTTCAACCAAGGTATATGACCCCGGTGACCGTTTGTCACATGGCTAAGGGACGTTGTCCATAGTTTCGACTCTAGAGTTGTGAGGAAGGTTATCTTGGTGACTAATCACCTTGCACCTGTCCTAATCAAACTTAAGAAAGAATCACTTATCGGTTAAGCCCTGGTGACCCCATCATCACATGGCTAGAGGGAGCGATGCTCATTACTGTGACTTTTGGCTATTGTCACCTATTGGCTTGGACTGATAGTCCCGAATGGTTATTATGATCGTTGTTGATATTATATCATGCTCTATTGTGTTTTCTTGCTGGGCTTTGGCTCACGGGTGCTACGTGGTGCATGTAAAGGCAAGAGGAAGCTGGACCATCCTTGAGTTGGAGAGCTTAGGTGATGACGTGTACATATGCAGCTGCTCGTCCGCCACGGCCAAGGTTTAAAGTGGAACTAGGGTTGAACCCTGTTTTGCCACTTAGAACGGCCTGTTGTAAATGTTTTCTGTAATAGACTCTGAAACTTTATTTTCGGGATCCCAATGTATAAATTAAACGTTCTAGTGAAACGTTACATCTTAACCAAAGTTTTTAATCCCTAAACCGCTAATCATACTTAGTTCACGATTTTGGCCAAATGACTCGGTTAGCGAGTTTAGCACTGTTTACAAGGCACACCGTAACGGTCCCTGGGGTTTGGGGCGTTACAGTGAACGTGCGTTGTATCCTGACATGGTCAGATACATGTTCCCCATGAAGTTGGTGGGCAACTTTCTGCAAATGGGCCCCGTGCAATCCGCCTAGGCCCATGGTCTTTGTTAGTGCATCCATATGTAATTAATTAGCAGTTTACTCCCCAAATAATGAGAGAATGTGTATTAAATGTTCATTAAGGGCATTAATGACCTGACCCTATATAAATAGGGCCGGGGTATCTCCTTATATAGGGTTGAGAATTTTGGCTAGTTAAGTAATTGTAAATTCAGAACAATATATACTTTGCCTGAGACTCCATTGAAGCTTGCTCAATCAAGCTTTAAACTCACTAATACCAAATGCTCGTGGACTAGGGTTCTTTCATAGCTTGAACCACGTAAAATTTCTTTGTTATTTTCTTCTAATTTTTGTCAAGTTCTTAGATTAGGTTGATAATGAAAAAGGCAGTCAACAATCTATATTTTATTAATTCTCAACGATTAATTTATGTTACACCCCAAAATTTGAGATATAGTTATTAGCCTCGAAACGTAAGCTCGTAAAAGTAGAGATTGAATATATAAAATAAAAGCAATGTGATCATATACATTAGTAATCGTACACCTAAGTGCCACGTCACTGGCATGGTGCGAGCACATGGTGTGAGCTCGAAGAAGAGGGTTCATTCCGAAGGTTAGTCTCGAAAAACTGACAGATAAAGAAGTGGGTAATCATGTAGCGGTGAGCTCAAACTATTGTGCAGGCTCGAACGCGCGTCATATTAGAGGAAAGTAGGCAGATTCTACACGCCTATAGTTGTGGGATTTGTTATAATCACACTTAAACAACCTTATTCTTAAGGGACATTTGATATTTACATATCAAATTGTATTTTTATTAATTATTTTATAAGTTTGAATTTAAATTAAATATTATGTAACTTCCCTAAAATTAAGAGAAGACATATTTTGTAAACCAGGACTATAATAGCCTAGATTGTAGTCATTTATTTTCACAAAAGCTCTGTCAAATTGCCTTTAGGCTTTAACGTAGATAATCTTAATAATATTGACTCGTAGACTAGGTAGATTTAACTACTGAACCACGTAAAAAATTTATTTATTTTCTACCTTGATTATTCATAGAAGCTTAATTGCTCTTGTTTAATTTTGGTTGCTTTCATTGAGACCATTAATCATTCTTTCAAACCTTCCGTTCATCACTAAAATGGTTGCATCCACTCAAAATATCACTGGATCTGGAAGTGGGTGACCACTGCCCAGAATCCCTGAGGAGAACACTCCCCGTACTGAGGAATGCCCTTAACGGCCTGGCAAGCAACCTGTTAACGATCATACCCCAGATGAAGGAAGTGCTTCATTGACACCACGAGACCCTAGTCAAAGTTCCAGGCCACCAAATCAGGATTACTACAATCCTGAGAGATATGTCCCAATGGTGGAGTTGGAGAACCAAAGGCTACGAGAAAGATTAGCCAAGGTGTAACGTCCCAAAGCTAATAAGGTTTAGTGCCTTTATTAGCGTGCCGGGAGGGCATAATTGGATATATGTGTGAAATTAATAGATTAAATGTGTGACTATGTTGCACACATATTTTACATGATAATATGAATGTATATGCATGTTTATGAGTATTAAATATGCATGCGAGCCCGTTCTTGTTAATAAGGGAATATTTGTAATTTTGGCCCATTGAGAGCATAAATGTGATTGTGTGTGTTAAATGATTGAGACCACGTTATTATGTGGATATATTTGCAGTATTCGGCTCAAGGCGATCCTAGTTAACGGATTAGCGAAATAGTCACAATAGGGTCTAATACCCGGCTCGGGGTGAGCCTAGGGGTATTTCAGGGACTTAGTGTGTAATTGGGAATTATTGGTGAACGGACAATTATTTGGTGATTAGCTGGGTATGTCGGGACTAATTGGAAATTTTTAGGACGACTTGAGGAATTAGCGGGAAACGGGGCTAATGACTGTTTTTCCCTTAAGGGCAATAAAGGGCTGAAGTAATACTAGGGGTATTTTGGTCTTTGTACCAGGGGATATACTTAGGAACCTTAGGAAATGAACAGAACACTTCAGAATACCTCTCATCCTTCTCTCTCTCGTTCATCTCTCCCTCTCTTGTGCCTTGGGGAAACTTTGGAGTTTTGGAAAGCTAGCTGGGAAATCTAAGAGGTTGAAGCTTGGGGACTGGAGAATTGAAGCTAGGATTGGTTGAGGTGCAGCTTAGGGTCAGGGTCATCATCAAGGTAAGGTCTAAGCTTTGATTTTATGGAGAAATTTTGATGTTAGTATAGGTTTTCTTAAGTTCTTTAAGTTTCTAAGGTTTTGGCTGAATTCTTAGTTCCTAGGGGGATTTTGGTTAGATTTCTAGGTGAATTGTGTGGCTCTAAGTATACTATTGAGGTGTAGACGCTTAATTTTGGATTTGAAGCATGTTATGTTGGATTTTGCTTAGTTAGGCTGGGAAAAACGTAGAGAAAATATGCAGGTTTTATGGGTTTTTGGGCTTGAGCCGCGACCCTATTCTTCAAGTGCCACAGCCCATGCCTGCAAGGAGGCTGGGGCCTCTAAAAATTTGGCCAGGCACTACGGTGCAGGTTGAGGCGCGCTGCAGCCCACGTCCCCCAGAAAGAGCCTCGGGGCTCTCTAACTTGTAGAATCCAGTTTTTAGGCTCAGGAACTCAAACCTAAGTGCTCGGAAAGGATCCTACTACCCGGTTTAGTAGAATTCGAGGTCCCGGAGGCTAGTATATTATTCTAAGGCTATTAATTGGTTTACGTTGTGATGGTAATCCATTATTGCGCTGTGACTAGGTTACATTGCTAAGGCTCAGGGTTGAGGATTCTGCTCGGGACCGCTTTACATCCTTCGCTCGAGACTCGAGGTAAGAAAATTGCACCTGGGTTGTGAATATATCTGTATCTGAGAATGTCTAGTTAAACATACTTGTATAGGTTGCCTTTTATTGCCTAATGTGCGGTTCATATTTGTGATGATATCTATTTCGAAGATTAAGGTTGTTGGGGGTCGATAATGAGCGTGCGAAACGCAACCTGGCCTAAGTGTGTCGAGGTCGTCTTTCAGACCAGAGGGCTTGGCCTAAGGGTGACGGGCCTGACTATTATACAATAAACAAAAGTGCAGCTTGCACTTAACTAATCTATTGATTTATGCAAATGATTTATGTGGTTATTTGAACTGAACATCTTTATTAAGCTTGCTGCTTATATTTTGTTGTTGATTGAACTTGTTGATCTAAGTTTACTATGCATATATTGTTGTTTATTTGTGTTTGTTGAATTAATTTTTCTTGTTGAGCCTTGGTTCACTGGTGCTACGTGGTGCAGGTAAGGGCAAGGGAAAGTTGGACCAGCCGTGAGTTGGAGAGCTTTGGGGGTGGTGTGTACATCGACAACTTCTCGACCGCCACGACTGGGGGATTGACAGGGACTAAAGCCAAAATTATATTTTTCCATTTAGGCTAGCTTCAATTGTATTTACTTTTGAGGGTTGTAACTGCCTTGTAAACATTATTTTTGGGATCACGTGTACCAAAATCTTATTTAATGAAAGTCAACTTGTCGACGCGGTTTTTCGCCAACAGCGAATTACGTAATTAGCTGGAATAAATTAATGTTTAAGGACAAATTGTAATAAGAATAATAACTCTTAAGGGTGCTTAGAATGCTATAGTAAAAGCACTCATTCCTTTTTTACGTGGTTCGGAGGCTAAAATCCCCCTAGTCCACGAGTCAATATTATTACTGTATATCTCTCTATATTTTGATAGAGTATTTGCATTACACCGAGAAAATCCCCCCCCCCCCCCCCCCCCCCCCCAATTTCTATCCTAGGTCTTGGTATTTATATAAGAACCATCCCAGGATAGGTGTAGGGGTCATCACGTGAATACCCATCATTATTTGTGACTTGTCTTGCACAAATAATGAATATTACAATATATATTAAGGTATGGTCCAATCATTAGGTAAAATTGATCATGGGTTGTCTGGCATAATTGGACATGTGATACTTGATCATGCACGTTTATGTTACGTGTCTGAGAATTCAGGGGTAACGGACATGTAATGTCTGACCATGCATGTTCCTAAATAACGTATCTAGGTTTATAAGGACTCCTGGATATGGCAGATTTGTCAGAGTACCATGACCTGAACATAATGCCAGCTCGTGCCCAAGATGTTTTTTTTTATCTCCATCTCTAGCTCGTACCTTAATGCTTCATATTCCTCAGCTTGTGTTATTACCTGGGGAGTCGCACTACCTTCGCAGAAGAAATATCAACTTGTGGTTCCTTTAGTACTGTTCTTAGCTAGCCAGCTATACTCGAGCTGCATAAAAGACCCGGGCTGAATATCATGGCGTACATTTGCCCCCCAAGTCCCTGCCCGTGTCTTATGACGTCACCCTCTGACTGACACGGTGGGGACTTTTAAACTTTCGTTGCGATTATCCATGTTTGTTCATTACTTGAGTATTGGACACGTGGAATACTGCGATTTGTGTCTATTCGGGTTTCGAGGATTGCATTAAATGGCCTAGCCACCTTTTTACCGCCGTTTAATCTTTCGAAACATGGCCCTTGTATCTCGCATTAGTTTGATCGGACGATCCACGTTTCTCCATGCCTATTATGTATAAATAGGGCTGGCAGTTTTTGGTGTTCATCACCTTTCATTCGAATTTTTTTCTCATTTTCTCTCTTCTGAGCTTCAAAAACCCTCATCCTTTTCTCATAAAATCCCATAAATCTGCCACCAAAACCTTCAGAAACCCAGTCACCAAGGATCTCTCCAGGAACTTTCCTTCTACGTTGCTCATTCCTTTCGTTGAAGAATACACTGTAAGTTTTTTGTTTTACTGGAACTTTTCTTATACTGGTTTTTGTGTGTTTCTCTTCTTTCTTTATCATGATAATCTGCACTTCACCGTCATTAGCATTAGGTCGTTCCCAAACATTTTTGGTACCTAGGTTTCGGTTTAGGTTCATTGAGTAGGTCCTAAAACATATCTAGGATTGTGATGTTCGTAAACTAGGTAGTTTCTGGGATTTCTGGGTAACTTCAAGAAATACCCATTCGACTTGTGGAAGATGAAAGGTTCTTGAGGGTTCAATACTAGGTTTCTTAAGGGCTACGCTTCTTGGGAAGTTTTTGTTGGGGTTTTATGCCCTAATTAAAACTCAAATTCTTTGTAATCTCATTTTATTATCAATAAAAGGATAGAAATCATTTTTTGACTTGGTCAATCACTTTGCTCACATGTTTTATTTTCATGATTATTTGTTTAATATAAACTTCTATTAAATCCCGAGCATATAGCTAATCTTATTTATAGTGCGTAATCACAGTGGAATATAAATATGATTATATGTTCAAAATAAGTTAGTCCTAAGATTAGTCAGTGCACGGGATTTATACTGACTTGCCAATCTACGATATGATCTACTTACACATTACAGTGTTATGTTCTTTCCAGAACATTAGCAAAGTAGATAAGATCGGATGTATTTGTTACATCGGACATGACCGATATTGACAGTTGATAAGATAAGTAAACATACCATTATTATCTATTCTAGTCATATCATATAGTTGACCATAGGTCAATTCAATCTCAATTCTGAGTGGTTAGTATTCTAACTGATTGTATTATTTGAGTTCTTTGACTTGTTCGTTACCAGCTTACCCTACGGACTAGCCCATACTTACATCTTGGGAACTCGGTAGTATAATTGAGTGGGAGTGCTAATCATAGATATGAACATCTATAGCTTATGATGAAGAAGTGAAACGATGGTTTCCTTTTCGTTTGGTTCAAGGTGTTAAATGATAGAGATCTCATTTCAGTAATTAAATTAGTTTACTGAAATATCATTTAAAAGGAACTAAGTGTTTTAAGGATAAAATGCAATGAGGGGTAAAACGGTATTTTAGTCCTATCTCATTGTAGACCGTCTATAGAGGATTGAGTGACAATTATGGTTGTAACAATGGATAATTAATAGCGTATCTATATTTGTTATAGAGCGTTCTATGAATTCAATAATGCAATTCCGAGTTTATAGTGGAGTCACGAGGAATTAATAAGTTAGTAAATTTATTTGTTAGATTTATGATAACTTATTGGAGCTTGATTACATAGGCCCATGGTCCCCATTGTACCTTGGATAAAATCATCTAGATGGTCTCAATTAATTGATGTAATCATCAATTAGAATTATCAAAGTTGACTAGGTCAATTTTGGATAGTTTCACAGAGTTGTGTAATTTTGAGAAAAAAAGAGAAATTATGGCAGATTTATTAATTAAGATAAATTGGTATCTAAATTAATAAATAAGTTTAAATCAAGGTTCAAATTATAAATAATTAATTTGATAAAGGATTTAAATAATTATTTAAATAATTAAATCAATAGAAAATAATGCAGGCCTTGATTTTAAGTCCAATGGGCTTATAATCAAATGGGAAATTTCACGGGCCTATAGCCCATGATAATTTCGACCTAGGGCTTCAAAATGGCTATTATTTTATTGATTTTTTAATTAAATTAAATGGCCTAATTGAGTCTATAAAAGGAGTGCTTAGAGTTAAGATTTCTAAAAAGTTTGATAAGTCACAAGTCAGATTTTCTGATAGTTTTAGATTCTCTCTAAACACAAGTCTTTTTCTAAGCCTCTTTGTTATTTTCTCTTCTTCTCTCTATATCTATCTCATGTGTTGAGAATTGCCCACACTAGTCTAGGTGGTTCTAAGGATACATTGGAAGATTGTGAAGAAAATAGAAGATCAGTTCAGTTTCTTGATAATACTCTGCGACAAAGAGGATACAAGAGTTAGGGAAACTGAAGGAAGGACTCTTAATTCTGCTGCGTATACTGTAAGTATTCTATTATTTGTTTCTCTTTGAATTCAATTTTAGAAACATGTTTTAGGCTATCTCGTATTAATTTGTTTAATATTAGATATACATGAAAATAAATAAAGATCCTGTATAAGCTAATCCAACAGTTTTGCCCTCAACCGCTTCCCAAGGAGGGTAGTGGCCTGATTTTCTGACACACAGATCCCTAAACATCAAGGGTCTGCTGGGAAGTCTAGGCGCGTAGCATAGGTAGCGCGTGGCATCACATCGCGGGTTGAGATTGCATCAGCTCATGTGTTAGATACCTCAGCCTTTGTTATTTCTTGCCTATATAAAAATTCTAGGTTGCCCATTAAGAGTTCCATCGTTCTTGTTCGATAGGCGAGCTAATGGCACCCAAGAAAGGCACGTCCAAGAAGAACGTAGCTGGCTCATCATCCCAGCGAGCCAACAAAGGAAAAGAGGTCGCCTCTGAATCTCCCATCCCCCAGTTCAACCCCGTGGTGGAGGAGGAGGTTGTAGTCGGACCTGATGCCTTCTTCGAGGTGGAGAGGATAGCCTCCAAGATCATGACCTAATGAAGGGTCAACAAGATCATGATGTCCCACAATATCGAGGTCGGGACCGACGTCCTCATCGCCCGACCTCCCTTCAAAGGGGAGAGGAGTTGTGCACCACTCCAGGACAATTTCGCGGCCTGGAGTGATGAGCACCTAAAGGTCGGGGCCTTCCTTCCCCTCGACCAGTATTTTGCAAACTTCCTTAACTATGTGCAGTTGGCGCTGTTCCAGCTCCCCCCGAACTCGTATCGACTGTTGGCGGGGCTGAAGTACCTTTTCCTGAAGCATGAGTGGGAGGTCCCCACCCCTGCGGACATCCTTTACTTCTTCTGCCTCAAGGCCAGCCCGGATCAACGGGGACGAGGCGACGGGTTCTGCTACTTGACCCGATTCCCAAACTCTTCCACAGTCATCGAGCTGCCCAGTCATCCCAATGATTTTAAAGATCAGTTCTTTATGTCGAATGGGTTTCGCAACTGCGAACATTGATACTTAAACCACCCTCATAAGTCTTCTTTGTTTTCTTAGCTCGTAAAAAAGAAAGTTCTTTTCATACTTAGTTTTCTTGCGTGTATATTGACTGGAGCGTCTTCGTGCAACCATTTTCATAAGGACGGCCAAATTAGTGACCCTTGGGGGTCAATATGATACTTTGGTGGGGCTCCCATCCAGTGAGAAGGACTACTGCCAGCTCGTGTCTGACAACACGATGCTGGCGTGTAAGTTACTTGCTGAAGGTCAAACCCTAGCCTTGAGAAGAACGTGAGCCAACGTTCCTATAATTCGCGAGCTCCCGCCCATCCCCGAAAGGAACGATGAGGCCATCGAAAGCGAGGAGCCAGAAGAGGACGAGGTACCCCTCGTGCGAAAGAGGCGAGCTCCTGAGGCCGCCCAGGGCCCCATTGTTGAGCAAGCTGCGTCGGGGGCAACAGCCGGCCCCTCCGGCCAAGGTAACCCATATCCCTTTAGGGATTTAGATAGGGTTGTTGCCGACCTTAGGCTAGTTAGGTTTAACCCAAACCAGCTCATACACCGTAACCCTAATGACCCTGACCGTAACATAACCTTGCTCCAGTGCGTGGACCATTTAGTGCTGCGTCATGACATGGGCCATCCTAGGGGCACCGTAGTAGTAGACAATACCTTATCCTTTAGGTCGGCCTTCTTCGAAGAGTATGGAACCAACCTCAGGTCATGGCCTTCTCTTCTGCAAGGTGTCGTTGCCCCTGGACTTAGGCAATATGTAGAGGAGTCCAGTCCTGAGGTAGAACCTGACCCAGAACCTCCCCTAATCCAAGAAGTTGTTGACTTAGGCTCTCCTTCCCCTATAGCAGTTCCGAGGTCGGAGGTCGTGGAAATAGACTCCTCCTCCAGCTCGGAGGGTAGGACTTTTTGTTACATTGTATAAATTTTCTTTGTAAACTAATGAATTTATATGCATACTTACATATTTCCCATTCTTTTTCAGGTGAGGAGATGGCACAGCAAGGGATTTTCGACATTCGTGCGATGTTCCAAGAGGGGAAATCCAGCTCGGGGCCGATTGTAAAGAAACCCCGGTTTCCATCCAAGAAGGTGCCACCTACGGCGGGAACGACCTCCAAATCCCCAGCCAAGGGGAAAGACCAGAGCTCGACAGCTCCAGCTGTTGCTGCTCAACACAAAAGGACCCCACCTCCTCCCCGGTTTCCTTCTGGTCCTGCTTGGGACCAGACAGCACCGATTGATCCTCCAGCTCCGGTCATCCCTGCTACCACCGTACGCATCCCGGTCAATGCTCAGGACCTGGAGCAAATTCTAGACACATTTCGGGGGACTGTCTACGAGACGACGAACCACGCGGTGGAGCATAATTCTTCCAATTTTGAAACTACAGAAGGAAAATCCTTAAAAATCCTAATTACTAGGACATATTTTTCCATGGCTCTCATAATAATTTGCTCTACGATTTGAAGGTGAACTATCTCCTTGTGAAATATGATCAATCTCTGAGTGATTCTTTCTAGCACTCCTATTGTATTCCTTGGCTCTCTAACAATTTTCAATGCCTTAATGGTTCGGATATCATGATAGGTCAAAGCTCCATTCATTTTGACTGAAAATATAATGACTAAAATGTTAGCTATTAACATAAACATAATATTCATAACATAAACACTTACATTGGCAGTTAGATCCGGAGCTTTTGCGTGTGTATCAAGGAGAACTTCATGCATATGAATCATGGCTCTGATACCAACTGTGATGACCCGACTAGCTTAAAGACATCAGACCATTAAAAACTACTAAGACACAACTACTATTTTCGAATACATGCATAAAATAATATAACTTTATTATAAAAATCCTAAATATGGGATCCCATTGTTATTACATAAAATCATAAAGAAAACATAAACCTTCATTATTAATCGTTCAAATACTAAATGCGGAAAATCATAATACATAATTTAAAAGACTCAAAACATAAATGTCATCCTCAATCTTTCCCCTCAGTCAATTCATTTTGTCCTTTCCCAATACACATGCCAAAGCTGCCATGAATCTGTCCCGCCCTCCATGCTCATTTTCTTGCACCATCTAAAATAAAAAGGAATGAGCCTAATGCCTAGTAAGGAAAAACTACTAAAGCATATTATAAAAACATAAGACGTAAAAGCATAAATCATAAAGTGTATGACGTAAAAAACGTAAATCATAAAACATAAGACTACAAATTAATGGCCATTAACTCATTACTGTAGTATGTGATAGAAACCATCTAGGTCCTCTTGCTACTATTTAGAGGTAGACTTAAACACAAATATAGTATATGATAAACCATTTAGGGCCTCTTGCTACTATTTAGAGGTAGGTTTAAACATAACTATAGTCTACAATAATGATAGAAAACTTGGGATTTGCTTATTGGCTATCTAAGCAACCATATTGCCCAAGTGATTACAACATAAAACATATACATACATACATACACATAGCATATAAACATAATCATAACACATAAAATCTAACCTATTTTCTTTACCAAAAACCAGGATATTGGAGACAAGAACGGGATTGGAAACTCCTAAAACCAAACAGTAAAAAGCATAAGTTTCCTAAAGAAAATAAGATGAAGAAAAGATCTAAACCATCAAGATAAGAACTTACTGAAAACCTTTAGTTTCAAAGGAATCAATTACTTAACCAAAAGTATAACAAGTTAGGATTTTGAAGAAAATGAAAAGAATAAAAGGAACTATAATGAACTAAACCCGAGGATAAGAGTACCTTAGATAGATTAGAACTTCAATCTACACCTCAATACCGAAATACCACTCTATCTTACTTCCCAAGTGTTTAGAAAAGCTTGGATCTGAAAGCTCAAAACCCTAGTGTTTCTCTCTAGAATGAATTAGCAGCTAGGAGGCTTTGAAAACTGCTTGAATGATGAAGCAAATGGCTGAGTGAAAGGTCCCATTTATAGAGTTCAAGGAGTGAAACTAAATCCTTTTAAAATGGATAAATAATTTAATAAAAATTGAATTTTCTGCTCAACAGATGCCCAAAACTCGGTCAAAACGTTCAAGAGCAAGTCCAATTTGTTGAGGGCTGTTTCTAGCTCGGATTCTACAAGTTTTAAAAAATTCCAAAGGGAGTTGATATATCGCCCCCCCATAAGCGATATATTTCCTGCCCCATAATCTCGAGCCTCCGTGGTTTGGTTCGTGCGAAGTCAACGCATTTTTCGTATCAATCATAGGCGATATATCGACCCCTATAGCTGCGATATATCGACATACGCTGATATATCAAACACGTTTTTGCACACTTTCTGTAACACCCTACTACCCAGGAATCATTACGTTGTGCATTTTAAGTAGTGCTAAACTCGCTAATTGAGTCATTTGGCCATAATCATGTAACTAAGTGTGATTAACAGTTTAGGATTAAATTTTTTTGGTTAAAGATACAACATTTACTTTATACATTGGGATCCCAGAATATATTTTAAAGGTTAATTACAATAAAAGATTTACATCCAACCCACCTAAGTGGAAAAATAGGGTTTAACCCCAGTTCCTTTTTAAACCCTCGGTTGTGGTGGTCGAGCAGCCGCATATGTACACATCGTCACCTAAGTTCTCCAACTCAAGGATGGTCCAACTTTCTTTTGCCTTTACCTACACCACATAGCACCCATGAGCCGAGGCTCAGCAAGAAAACTCATTATGCTCATGAACAGGTAATAACATGTCACTGAATCATAATAGGCATGCCTAGCAATAATATCCCTATTCATGCATGCAAGCAACTCCAAATAAATGATTACGGAGCTCCGCACCCTGTGTAGATGACTATTGAGTCCATCTTTGAATAGGAGACTAATGGGTCACACACTTTATAGGTGACTACACTACACCAAATACCCATTTCCATAACACATCAATATAATATTAATAGAAAAGTATTATGGTAGAGTATTATATTGGGAAACTTTTTATGTAAAAAGGGCGGTAATATATTGCACATCCCGCCACTTAGAAAATTTTTTTCATTTCAGAGACTTGAGAATCCCGAGACACCCATCTCCTTTCTCTTCCCCATTTTTGAGACCCGAGACACCCATTTCTGCCCATTTCCTTCAACATATCGACACAGCACACAAATTTCTTCAACATATCTGACCTTTCCATCAACATTTCTGCCCATTTCCTTCAACATATCGACACAAAGAAGAGACCCATTTCTTCGGCTTGGTCGTACGGTCTCCGAACTCCTCACCCTCTCTCTCTCGTCTTTCTCTATCACTCTATCAACCTTCGATTTCCAGTCGTTGGGCTTTACAAATTTGTTCTTCTCTTTGGTGGCAAGCCAGGTAAGTAATTAGTTTAAGATGTTAGATTTACCAGCTTGAATCTCATAGAATCTATAAAATTTGTGGTTTTCAAAATTAATTTTTGATTTTGCATATGTGTTTTCGATTTTTCATATCGATGTACATATTCCAAGATTTGCTTGGTGTTATGCTTTGCCACTGAAAACTTGATTTTATGTTGTTTGTCGTAGACACAAGCCTCACAAAATGGTAATGCACATGTTTTTATCTTGTTTATAATTCTCTGGTTGTGTAGTTCCCTCAAGCCTTATTCACTTATATGACCCATCCTTTGGTGCCATAGTTGCATCTCATTTTCTTGAACTTTAATAGCATCAGCTTCAGCAATAGATACAGTTTACCCATCTAACACATACAATCCATTTACTTTATTCCATTTCATAACTAGCAGTGAGCCTTTAGTAATCTTTATGATGCCATTTGAAGACTTGTAGTTGTAGCCTTCATCCTCCAATGAGTCGAGAGAGATTAAGTTGTAGCCTTGAGCAAAATATAATTCATCAATCCAGTGGATCAATCTGGGGACAGATAGCTAAAGCAACCATGGTTTCCATCATCTTTTTCGCATTGTGTTTTTGTCCTTTTGTTCTGTTTCATTCTTCTAAGTTAGACTTCAGCATTGCAAATATGGCCTCCTTTCACTACTTCCAGTTCAGGAAGTCCTCTGCCAAAAGTATTTTCAGCTCAATCATCTACGAGTCTTCGGATGGTTATAGTTGAGATGAGATTAGCCTAACCAGGTTCCAGTAGCCATGTTAACACTGCAACCTGTTCCACATTTGGAGCCAAACCCCATCACAGCTTTACAAAAGGATCCTGCAGATTCTTTAGCACCAAAAGCAGGGACTTCCAGTACAAATCAAATTGAAATGCATGGCAAACTATCCTCCATTTCTCAGAAGCTAAAGATTTAAAGAATAAGAAACATGATTAACAATGTATGTTTAACAAAATAAGCATTGTCCTTGTCATGTACTATGTTCTACATATCTATATTATTATGTCAATCTTTTCTCTCAAACATCTTTCACTTGCTTTAGAATATGTTCTTTTAATAAATAATCTAATTGAAGGATAACATGTTCAACCTTGAAAAATGAGAAGGCTGAATCTGAAATGGTGGATGGTAGTTTATCCCAATAATTAAACAAATATCCATTATACATAACCAACCCTGCAAAATCCAACTCCTCAAAGGAGCAAAACTTGTATTCCCACATATTGCTCTGGAATAATGAGCTACAAAATTTCCATTTTGTCAACTTCAATGAAACGTTAGAAAGGCTACCAAATACAGAAAAACCAAAACAATCCATTGGATATCTGGTTTCATCCCAAGCGAAACACGCAAAACTACATCATCAACCACAGGACCACACAGAATACCATCTTTTGTTTGGCTTGCAGCGTAACTCATAAAACTGATTATTGTCACACTTGAATCTGCCTTGAAATTCATTGAGAAATTCTTGGCTGAGCCTGTGCCACTGCTGAGAAGAGTAAAATTTTGAACTGTTGACCCTGCTTAGGCAGACACTAGGAAATCTTTCACACACGAGTTGTTGGCATCTCCTATAATAAATTCCAAATTATAACTCGATCCCTTTTTAAGGCTTGCTGTTGTTTGTATGCCGGTTGAAACAATCTCGATTGCAGCATTGCCTTGTGGGACAAAAAAGTGCTTGGAATCGATATAGTTTACAGTTCCTAACACAGACCACTCTTGCAATGGGGATTGGATCAGACTAGGTGTTGGTTCAATCAATATTCCCTCTTCACTATGATGTTCTTTCCCTAGTCTATCTATAAGTACTTTGTTCAGTTTGTTCTTGATATATTGTCAATCCATTTTCCTCAATTTAAACCCTTTTATTATACTTTATCTGATATAAGAACAGAGAAGCTGTCCATGAAAAATGTTTGGGTGCATGTGATACTCTTACCAATATGTTTGGTCTTTAATATATATGAGAGTTTGCTTAATGTTTGGGACTGTAGAATGCCCTATTTTTTGTGTGTAAATTATAGTATTCTCTGTTATATATACTTAGGCAAGCAAGGCAGCATTTTTGTGAGACACTGAGAAATGAAGTTGGTTCAATCATTGGCATAACAATTGTCACACCTAGGCTCATTGGGACCAAAATCTCACGTGAACAGGTAGTAATTTATCAATTATATATGTATATGGATTTATATTCAATATAGGTTCTGTGATGCATGAGTTTGTAACTTAATTTGTACTTAAATTGTAATTATGATTGGTCTGTGAAATCTGGCTGAACAGGACATAAATTTGGGGTGACTTGTCCCAGAAGAGTCAGTCGAGGGTTGTGCTAAGGCCATAGTGAGTTGAGGAGAGTCTTACTTGACGGAGCCGAGGTGCCTCTGGTGGCTGTTTCCGGCATAGATGATATGTCCTGAGGTGATGGAGTGGTGCAATTGTTTTATCTCAGCTTATTTAATTTAGCAAAAGTCTTCAATAATTGAGTCAGCAATTGGAGAGAGAGAAAGTCTATTCAAAATATTCCCAATAGGTCAACGACGAATAGGATTATTAATAATTAATTTAGGACAAAGATAAGCATTCCGAGCCCAAATGGATTGAAGTATATCACAAGCTTAGAAAAACTCCAATGGGAGTGGGAGGGATAGTTACTTGTCAAGTGGTAGGGTCTGGAAGATGAGGTGGAGACGTTTTTATTAGGAGAAAATAGGCATATATGGAAATGTGATCACGCATAAACATGAGAGTACCAAACCATATATGGAAATGTGTAGTATAATATTGAGTTTGACAAACACTGCTAGATCTAAGCATGTACATAATACAATAGGACATGCTAAGCATCTTGTCTAGGATTAGTACTGTCTCTTTGCAAATGCATAGACTCCTCAGGATCACGCAGCCCCCAAACTCTGGTTTGTTGTTGCACTACCAAAATTGAACAACACACACAAACACCTTATGATCACAGCAAGAAACCAGAAAAGAAAGTAAGAAAGAACACACACCATTACAGAACTCAACCTTGCAAGAATGAATGTCACATCTCAGCTTTTTTTCTCTGTTTTTACTCTTCTTCTCTTGAGTTTTTTTTCTTCCTCACAATACCCAACTAGCTTTATAAGACAGCTGGAACATTTATACAATGTGTAGGATATAACTACCATAACTAACTTTATAAGCCAGCTTTCTAACAACACTAGAAAGATATGTTTACTCTAATTATTCCACACAGTGGCTTTCTTAAATAGAAATTATTTTATGTATGCTGATACAAGTGAATGAGCGAAGGGAATAATTAATTTTTATGGTTTTTCATTTGTTTAATTTTGGGTAATTGGGATTATAGTGTAATTGAGCTGGTTGTTTTTCTTGTTTGAGTATCTTAATACGGTTATTGAATGATAAGGGCATGTAGCCTTTGGTTGGGCGATGTCTTATCTGTATGTCTTGGTTGATTGGATTTCTTTATTTTTATAAAATTGGTTTTGTTTATTAGGTCTTGCCCCTGAAATTCCTGAAGATCTGTACCATCTTATTAAGAAGGCAGTCTCTATTAGGAAGCATCTAGAGAGGAACAGGTCGATTGATTTTGGTTGAGAGCAGGATTCACAGACTTGCATGTTACTACAAGAAGACCAAGAAGCTTCCCTCCATTTAGAAGTAGTAAGTACTTTTGTTTCTCCATGTCTACCAGTCAATAACTTATTAATAGAAATGATATTCTTTGTATCCATTCATTTATTAGAGAATTGAACTGTGTCTTTTATTTTATTAGATAAAATAGAAGCGAATAGAATATCTGAGTAGTATCTGCTCAAGCTTTTATTTATTAGACTAACTTTTTATGTACTAAGGAAGGCTTATGTAGAAAATTTTATTTATTAGATTCAGCATGCCTATTTACTTGAAATAGAAAAATTAATATGAAAAACTCAATGTAAAGTTAAAAAAGAGTTAATGTTCAGCCAATCATTTTGTTTACAAGAGAGCATAAACATTTATTTTTGGGGGCAAAAAAATGAGTAATTTTAATTGGGGGCAAAAAACAAGTGTTGATGAACTATTCTTGAGTTCATTTATCAACTTTACCAGTTTATTTTGAGTTTTTATTTGGGCATTTACCAGTTTATGTTTAAATATCATATTTTGATTGCTATTTTGAACTGTTCTTGAGACAAGATACTTTGATTGATTTTTGGCTTTGAAATATACTGGTATAAATGTTGGGAATGCCAAGTTTCATTCAAATGTCATTCTTTCCTTACCAAAACTACTGTGACAAGCTAGGGTGAGATGGGGGGCCAATGTTTTAGAATGGCGCCACTACAGAAGAAAAGCATGTCTGTTAAAAAAAACCATTTGGGGTTGTAATAAGATAGTTTTATTTTTGAAAAATAATTTGACTTGAAAGAAGAGAAAGCTGAATGGAGAATAAAAGAACATCAACCATCCAATAATGAAAACATATACAAGTTAAGCTAAAAATCAGGTCAAATTTTAGATCTAAAAAAATGCTAAGTAATTAGCTATTAAATGTTATATGGCTCTTGCCAATCATAAATGATAAACAAGTAATTGCTAGTTGGGGTTAAGCAAGTTTGGACTAGTTAAAACAGATGACATGTATAACAAGAGCCAATCACAACACAAGACTTTTGTAGTTGCTAAAAGATCATCACACTATCATGCATGTCTTTTGCCAATTAGTAAAATTAGTTTCCTTTTCAGTTTTTCAATAGCTCTCCTGTAAATATTTGTCTTTGTATGGTTCAGATTAATAAGACAGATTATATTCATTCATATTGCTCTTTGTAATTAGTTGGTCAATCCACATTTTCCCATTAGTGCCACCTAGAATTGAAACCATGTCATTGATATTACTTTTTACTACTCAATTTCTCTATCAGTAGTAATTAATGCTCTACTATTTTATCAAAGTCATTTTACCAATGACTGGAAAGAAACATCTCAATCATCCCCGGAAAGAAACAATTCAATTATGGAAAAATTACCATTTAATCCCATATATTTAGAAAACGATCAAAACTTACTGTTGTATTGTGTGAAATAGGTACACTCTCCTATCCATTTTGTCAAAATTTACTAAGTCATACTTAAAATTCCTTTAAAGTAAATGTGTGTATATATTTTATCCCCAAATTTTAAGATCGAATTAGATAAATTTTGGATTTCAAAGGCTGTTTTAATATCTATTGACAAATTTTAATTTTGTATTAATCTTTTAAGTATTGATTATATTCTTTAGGTTGGGGATCGAATTGGCAAGGAGCATTGCAAAGTTAATTTGCAAGAAGTATGGAATTTGTTCTTTTAACTCTTATTATTAATATCTTAAAAATGTTAGAGGAGTTTGAATATCTTAAATATTCATCCATAGAGAAGTAGGTTCTGAGATTAAAATTGTGTGCTGCGGTGATAACGGAAGGTTGAAAACTTGTGTGTATTAGAGAAGTAGGTTCTGGAAAATTTGTTTGTGTGCTGCGGTGATATAAGGAAGAAAACTTATTGTGTGTCATTTGAATTTTTTGACTTCGTATTGATAGATGGTTAGGTAAGCTTTTATATGTATAGATTAGATTTTTCATTATATGTATAGATTAAATTTTTCATTTAGTCATATTGTTTTCATTATTTCCATATGTATAGATTAGATTTAATTTCCATAACAAAATTGCCATAACCCAAGCTAAAATCTTGTCTTTGATCCAAACCCAATTAGTTAGTGGCTACCATTTTAGAATCTGATTTTTAAATTAAAAATACGACTGGAATCTCTTGTACTAGAGACTATTTATTAAATGGATAGAAAATAAACCAGCAGAATTAACAAAAAATGGTGGTCAAGACTTGTGTTTAGATAAGCCTCCAATAAGATAACTAGATAAGCATTTAGATAAGCCTCCAATAAGAAAGACTTGTGTTAGAAGTTGTCTGGGCTGTTAGGTTGGGAAGATATTGTAGAAAGAGAGTGAGATTTACTTAGAGAAGAATTTGGCAATCTTTGGGAAAGGGGAGCCTCTCAATCTAACTCAACCTTGTAATGTTTAGGGTTTTGGTCTATACCAGCACTGTCTATTAATTAATAATGAGGAATTTCAGTAGTTCTCTCTAGTATTTGGTTCCTCAAAAATTACTATAAGGTTTTCAATCAAAGGAAAATCTATCTAAAATAAGTGAAACTCACTCTGCCTTACTGATTTCAACAGAAACCTCCATAATAAAATGCAAACAAGCTTTTCAAGCCACAAAAACAAAAGTAATTTACACATTCAGAAATTGTACACAATATTTTACTATTTATTATCTTTAATATTGATCTCAAAATGAATCCTTCTCTAATTCTTTAGTGCAGCTGAAGGAGAGCATTAACTAAACTATTTGTATAGTTTTTAGTTAAAAGAAACTGAATACAGAACTAAGACTTAGAGCAGGATTCATTCTGAGATCAATACTACAAAACTTACATAATAAGAAGACCAAAATCATCAGCAATCCCTTACAATAGTGTATAGACAGAGAATATAATATA
Source organism: Humulus lupulus (assembly GCF_963169125.1). NCBI lineage: Eukaryota > Viridiplantae > Streptophyta > Magnoliopsida > Rosales > Cannabaceae > Humulus > Humulus lupulus. The sequence goes on along the minus strand of NC_084794.1, from coordinate 73,255,999 downwards.
AAATCTGACTCAAAATTACAAATCTATGAAACAAGTATTAGATAGTGTACCCCACGGAACCCCTTTGCTAGCTTGAAAATCTTACCCTTGTTCATTGTTGAAACTTCATTTTACTGCAGAATCAAACACACTCCAAAATGTATTATGATTATCTATATAGCCTATAAGTAGGTCCAAACAAAGTGAGTACAATAGATTGAATTTATAATGTATACTAATAGAAAATGGTCACACTAACAAACATATGGCTTTGTAAACTTCTTAAATTGGCCCTGAATTGTGAGATATATGACACTTGTTTTGTTAAAAATGATGTTAAAAATGCATGCTCATTCCATAAGAAACAGGGGCTGATATGATTAGTTTAACAGAAAATAGAAAGCTATAATTTAAAAGAAAACCAAGAAATGAAATGCTTTTATTTATTCAAGAGAGTAATTAGCTCGTAGAGGGAAAACTGCCAAGACTAGAGGGAAAAAAAACTGGTAAGAATATGATGGTATGGTGGAATAAAATTACAATTAAAAAGTGTAATTTCTTCAATTAATTACAACCCAAATTTGAAAGTACTTAGCCATATGATGGTATGGTGTATTCTTATTATCTATATAGCCTATAAGTAGGTCCAAACAAAGTGAGTACAATAGATTGAATTTATAATGAATTTATAATGCTTTTATTTAAATTTTCATTTTAGAAGAACAAATACAGAAACTAATATATTGTCTTTAAAATAAATTTGGTAGAGTATTGCACTAGAAAAAAGACATAACTTTACAGAAGGGAAGAATGCTTGCTACTTGCTTGACTGGGCAGATGTAATTGTTGTTGAAGGTCGTTGGGATTCTAGTGATCCAAAGATAACTGTACATGGAAAGCCTCTTGGACCAGACTTTATGTGAGTATGGGTTGATGTTGATATTGTACCAGAATCTTACTTATTTCGTCCTAATCATGCGATGCTTACAATACAAGAAGCAGTTGGTTCCACAGTTGCATGGCCTTCTAAAAAAGTTATTCCAAGAGGTACATTTTCATACTAAAAAAATAACCAATGTCTTATAATTTAGTGTTTGGTTTCTTTGTTTGCTTTGGTGTAGTTGTGAATCCATTATTTTGTATGTGGTGTCCTTTCTTGGATATAATTTCCATAGCATTTTTCTTGAAGTAATTTGTGATGCTAGATAATAACAATAAAATATTTATTTGTTTATTTTGCAGATGTGACAAGTGAAGTAGAAAAGGATACTTAAGACTCCTTGAAAGTAGTAACTTTGTTTATTTCTTTGTGTTGAAAGTAGTAACTTTTAGACTCCTTGAATACTTAAATAACATTTTGTTGTTGATGACAGTGTTGAATGTTTTAAACTAATTTGTGGATTGTTAATGCAATGTTGAATGTTTTTACTTTTTGTTATTTGAAAATCAAGTTCATTTGATGATGCTAGTATATATTAGAAAGCTAATTTTAATTATATAAAAAAAATTAAAATATAATAGAATAAATTAGTGTTATATAAATAAAATATATAATGAGAATTTAAACATATCTAAATATAACAATAATACGAAAATTGAGTTATAATATCTATTACAATAACACTTTTTATGCAAAGAATTGTGTTATGCAAACTTCATTATATATCACAAATAATGTGTTATACTGCAGTGTAGTATAACACAAAAAATGTGTTATACTAAAGTGTAGTATAACACAAATTTATAAGTATTGAAATGTGTTATATAATCGACTATAAATAACATAATTAAACACTTATCTATATATTAAAATAACATAGAAAGTGTGTTATCATTGACAGTATAATAACACATCTGTATAACACTGATAAAGTGTTATGTAAAGTACCCTGACCTACGATAACATAGTCGGTCTTAACACATCAAAAAGTGTTATGGTATGTTTTGATAACACATTTTCGGTGTTATTAAAAGCATTTTTTCTTGTAGTGCTAATGAGTCACACACTTGGGCTCTGTGCCCTAATCAGATAAGTGACTAATGAGTCACGCACTTGGGCTTTGCACCCTAATCAGATAAGTGGCTAATGAGTCACGCACTTGGGCTCTGCACTCTAAGCCACGTGATGTTACAGTCACCTAGCCTTTTGGCTCTGGCTCTAAGTAACTAGCCCTTAGACTAGAACAACACTTTTAGTTTTCATCGAACTTGGGGTCGGTCAAGCATTTAATGCTTATGTTGATTAGATCTAATCATTTTGGCTCTGTGTTCAGTATGCTTATGCCGTTCTTGACTCATAGATCAATTCCATATGACTAGTGCCGTTTCTGACTAATGAGCCAGTACCACTCACAATTACGCAATGCACCCAGGCATATATCATATGTCAAATATCCAAATATAAGGCATTCATCATGCTTACTCAACACTCACTAGCATAATTATGATCATGCACATTTACAAAGACTCAAGCTCTGATCAATTCATATTCAACATTCATGACATGCCCTAATCACATGTATCTCATGCATCACATACTGGGTGCAGTTTTCTTACCTTTGGTCCAAGCACAAGTTACCAATAAACTACCCTCAAGCACGATCCTTTTTCCAAGCCCCTAGCGATAACCTAGTCACAACCATAATATAAAACCTCATAAAAAATGAGTAAATAAATACTTCCAGACCCAAACCTAGCCTCCGGGACATCGAATCCTACTCAACTGGGTAGTAGGATTGATCCCAGGCCCTTTGAGTTAAGTTTCCACGATTAAAAACCAAATCTAGGCAAAAATTCACAAACCGGTCGCGACCTGGCCCTTAGGGTCACGACTTTCCCCTAAGTCAGAGAGCCCTTGCCTGGGCTTCAGAGTGCAGGCCACGACTTGACCCCTCTTGGGTCGCGGCGCCCCCCCCAGGCAGAGCCTCCTTGGCTCTTGGTTTCATCCAAGTTGCGACTTGCTAGAACAAGGTCGCGACTTGACCACGAAATCAGCCATTTCCTACGATTTTTCCCGCTTAAAATCCTCCAAAAACCTATCCAAACATATCCAAATCCCAAAATCAAAGTTCCCAAACATCCTAATTATCCAACACCAATAAAACCCAAGCTTCAATTCATCCAAAAACTCATCAAAACATAAAATCCAATCAAAGCTTAAAAACTTAGAACTTATAATTTGGATTATCTCCGATTAAGTCGTTTCCCAACTAAATCCTTCGGCTAATAAGCTTCTAATCTTCCCTAGAATCGCTATGCCTCGATCTTTGCTTGAATCCGAGTCCTAAAACTCAAGTTTCCTTCGAAAATGTGATCGAATGTCGAAAAGGGAACGGGAGGGAGAGAGAACGTTCTGAACATTCTTTTATAACTCTAACTGTTACTTCAAGCTTAAGTAATCTCATGCAAATCCTAATGCTCGGGGTCCCAAAAACGCCCCCCGGGGTAAAATAGTCAAAATTCCTAGAATTTCCCCCTGATCTCACTAACTCCTAATTTATCATCAAATATTTATTCCCATTACCCAATATCCTGGTAATGTGCTAAATACTCCTTAACTCACTCCGAGTCAAGTATGGATCCCTTTGTGACTTTCCCACTGGCTTGCCTCCTAGGATCATCTTGTGTTGAGTAACCCAAGCATAACCAAATAATAATGAAGTACCACACTTATTCCACGTATATGCCAAATATACCCATAACGGGCCAAATTATGAAAATTACCCAATTAAACAGAAATGGGTCCACATGCATATTTCATACACCTAACACATGCATATCAAGTCATATTATGGTATAACTCACATAATCACATAATGATACACATAAATATCATATAATCGCATAATTCTAAAATTTTCCATCTTGGCCAGGATCAAGGCCCTAAGCCTTATTAGGAAATTTGGGTCGTTACACTTTCAGCACACTTGAATTTTTTTAAACCACTTTGACTGAGTAAAACGTGATCCTAACAGCTGAGGGAAGGTTCTAGACTTCCCAGGTTTATCCTAGATTAATTTATTCATCTAAAATCCTTAAATTCTTGATAAACATACATGTGACAAGTGTCACGTTCTTAATTATTCTATCTAAACCTTAGGTTATAATAAATATCATTTCTAGGACCAGCTATATTAATCAAACCTTATGTTAAAATTAATATTTCTAAGCTATATGCTAAACTTATAAAATCCATAACTATCTATATGAGTTTCCAACTAAATCCCGGCTTGAATCAATAACCACGGAAACTAAAATACTATAGCACAAGCTACTACTTTCTAGCTAAGTAAAATTCTGAGACGTTACATTAACGAACTAATACAAAATGTAAGTTTGGAAAATTTCTTGCAAAATATGCTTCAACCTCGAAACCATATGCATGGACTAGGAGAAGAAATTGATAATAAGCAAGGAAGTAACTAGCAAATTAAACTACAAACCATTTAATACTTTTGCAAAATTATATTTTTTTGTTTAAGTAGTATTCGACCTCATTGAAAACGAGATCGAACCAAGAGAAAACAAATGGACCATACGTGATATTATATGGAGATTCGATGTAGGCTCGAAATTTACTTATTTGGATAAATAAGTACAATAAATAGCCACATAATAAAAGCTCAAAATATTTCAACAGTAAATATTGGGCCTAATATGAAGGCAAAGTCTAAAGTAGATATGTGCATAAACTTTCATCTAAGAAATTTAAATATAAAACTACTTTAAAAGTTAGAAAAGTAATTACAAAAGCAAGAGATATAAAATAGCTCGCCAATTTGAGCTATAAATTGTCTCAAGGGCCTTAAATTAATTACAAATAAAAAATAAGGGTTGAAGCCCTTGTAACAAAACAAAATATAATTACTCCTTCGAGCCAGGTGCAGACTTTACAGCATCGTCCGTCTCCTCATCAACCCCGACCTCCAAAGTAGTCACCTCGGCTGCTTCCTCCTCTGCCAGTCGAACTCGCCATTTTTCTAAGAAAGGCTCCTCTTTATCCTCCAAGAAGGGAGTGTCAATATCGGGGTTCACAAACCATATACGATACATGGCCATATCTGTTGAATAGTCATTCTTTGCCTTGAATTCCTCCACGAGGCACTTCTTTTCATCTGTTAGGATTTATGCCCTAAAAGCATGTAAATACATTTTATTGATTTAAATAAAAGTACAATTTTATTATATTTGAATGTTATATTTATTGTTTGAATAATTTATATGAATATCAATAAAATTCCATATTCATTTATGAGGATATGATCTTGTATTAGTACGAGATAATTAAGAACATATACAATGAATAAACTAGTCAGTAATATATTAAAGTAAGGAATCTTTAAAGAATGGTTACTAGTACGGTTTACTAAGCATACGTGATGCAAGTAATCTAGATTCAGATTACTGATGTGGATAGACATCTTGCCATCTTGGTAAATATACTGTATATAATAGAGATTATGTATGACATGACCGATATGAATTAACTATCATTATAAACTTATTGTTTGCCATACATATTTAATTCTTATCATAATAGATGATTATTTGTAGATCAGTCTAAATCCTGAGTAGTCATGAACTCCTATTTGTGCTTATTGGATATTTTGATTCACTCGTTTAGGTTTCTTAGTATAATGAGGCCAGTGACTTTTGTTTTAGAGATTCAATACCATGAATGGCTGGGAACATGAATTACAATAATGGAGTCCATACTTTCCTAAAGGATTGAATATTGGTTTCGTTAAGGGTTAATTCTGGAACTAAATAGTTATTGAGCTCAAATCTATAATTTGATTATAGATTAATTATTTGCTAGTTAATTAATGGTACTTAAGGAACAAGAGGTAATTAGAAGGGTAAAACGGTAATTTTGATCTGCTATAATTGGTGGACAGAACTACATTTATTGATTATATCGATGGACTACAAAGAAAACTCTGTAATAAATTCTATAAATACGTAGAGTGTAATTCCATATTTATAGTGGATTAATCATGGAATAAATAAATAAAATTATTAGATTAAAGAGTTTGATTAATAATCTGGTTTATTGGAGCTTTATATTATAGGTTCATGGTCCCCCATGTCACCTTTGTCCTACACTATCAAGGGTAAGGATGTCATAAGGAAGATTTGTAGTAAGAAGGACTAAATTGCAAATGAATTAATTTTTGGGGCTAGGAAATAATTATGTGATAATTATGGGCAATTGATTAATTCTGAATTAATTAATTATTTAAATATATAGTTTTTATTTTGAAAAACTATGTGTTAAAATAAATATTAATCATGTTTGGATTAATATAGAGAGAGATTAATAATTATCTTATTATAAGATATTTATAATAATATATTTATTTATTTAATTAAGATTGATATTTTAAGATAAAGTTAATTTTGAATTAACTGATATTTATTTTGGGATAAATATATTACCATAAATATTAATTAAATAAACAAATGAGAAAATCAAGGAGAGTCATTGTGATAGTCAGAATCCCGTGATCCGCAGGGGGAAAGACCAGGTAAAGTTGTGCAATCCCACACCGCCTGTGGAAGGTCAAGTGTGATGATTATAAGACTGTGTAGGTATGAGACTACACAGTTGAAAATGACTTAAATGGATTGATGTGTACTACCTATGCCAACAAGATGCATCTTCTTTTCGATAGCCCATCACTTGAGAACTCCAAAGTTAAGCGTGCTTGACCTGGAGCAATCTGATGATGGGTGACCTCCTGGGAAATTTTCTCAGGAAGCGTGTGAGTGAGGACAAAGCACGCTGGAAAGACTCGTGTTGGTTTGTAGGGCCAGTCGTCATTCCAGGAAGTAGTCATAGTGATGTGGGGCGTTACAGTCACTAAGTGACTCACCTCACTCACTGTATTGCACAGTGAGTGGCGCCAACCAGGGATATTTTCTATCTTTGGGATTTGAATTTTGACTTTTATATTAATTTGTTTATTCAATTATATTTAATTATTTTTTAAAATATGATTTAAAATAAATAATTAAAATAGATGTAACTGATCAATTTTATTTTTAAATAAAAAAGATTAACTAGATTAGTTAATTATCTTTATAAACTTGAAAGAATCGATACTTTCAGAAGAAGTTTAATAAGTTGTTTTGACTGTCAGACTCTCTCTCAAGAAAGAAATGATAGAATTTCCTTAACCTGAAATTCTAGAAATTTATATATCCTCTCTATTCTCAATCCTCTCTAGATCTTATGTGTTGAGTACATCTACAGAGTTCTAAATCAACCTTTGAATCCTATGTGCCCACATACGTCCTTGTGTGTTTGAGGATTGACTTGGAAGGTTAAGATGTGAGCTTTCAAAAAGGATAGGAAGATCGTTGATGTATACAAAAACTTTCTAGGAAACTTGATAGGCTACGAAGGTAATATATATATTCCTTTTATGTGTTATTTAATATATCTATATATGTATGATCCTGGTTGATATTAATAATTTTTTGAAAAGATCTTATTCCGTTGCGTATTCTTATTTTTCTCAATTAATACCAACATCATCCTCCATATTATCATAAGTCATTTTCTTCTCCTCTTCATGCTCTTAGACAATTGGAGGCGTTCAAGTTCGGAGGTCTTGGCCTTAAGCTCAGACATGGCAACATCAAAATCAACAATTCTTTTCGAGATTGGCCCTTGCTGCATCGAGGTCGGTCTTTAAATGCCCAACCTCAGCTTCTGAAGTGGACAACTTACCTTTGGCCTCATTAAGGATGTCCACGACTTTAGTCTGAGCAGCCTTGGCATCGAAGGCTAGTTTGTGGCTTGTGGCCACCTAAGTCGACAAGAGAGGGCCTTGGCACAAGACACTAAGTAAGGACTGAAATAAACAAAGTGTTAGTAAAATAATAAGACTAGTTGATGAAATTTTCAAACATGAGTAAGATCCTTATCGAGACTCGTAACTCCACACTCTGGTCAAGGAGATTGGTGGAGTAATCACCCTTCATGTTCTTCCAGACCAGAGCATCAAGGTTGTTGCAGGCTCAACCTACTCGAGTCAGAAGATCCGAAGAGAGGTCGGCTCCCAAGGCACCAACCTCATTGTCTAGTAGAAACTCTCATTCATGACTCGAAGTGTTTAACGCCCAACATGGGACTACCACTAAGCGGTATTTGTAGTAAAATCGGGCGGTCGATCCACAAGGAGGTAACCTAAAACCAAAAGATTAGTAGAAAATAACACAAAAAGTTAGTAACATGAAATAAATAAAAATGGAAATGAAAAGAGATTTGAGATTTTGGTGTTGTCTTTTTGATGAAACGATAAAATGAGATAAGTGAAATAAAAGTAAGGTGTAATCAAGAGTTTGAGAAATAGAAAGTTTCAAAAATCATCCATATGCTTGTTTGGTTACTTAGTTACTTGATTTACAAAAATACACAAGTAAATAGTTCACAGCCCAAAATTTACTTGGAAAATCTAATACTAAAGTCCATATTCTTTTCTAACAAAAGTTCATTTGAGTTATAAAGTTCTTTACTTTAGGAGCACAATGTTAATCATATGAAAAATCTAAAAATGACAAAATACCCAAGGGCAATAATGCAATAGAAGATTAGACATAAAATAATGTATCAATATTACTTTTACTAATTAAAAGCACATAAAAAGAGCATGACTAATCCTATATACTATTAGCACAAGTAAATAAAGATAACAAAATAGAGATGGGGATGAAAGAAAAATACATTACATTAAGAACATTGTAAATCAAAGTAGCAAAATAGCATCACTAGCATATGGAATCATCCCTAACCTTCCTAGGAAGATTAGGCCATTATGCTCATGATTCTCATATAATTCTAAGAAGAAAATATGAGAAGAAAGTGAGTACAATTTTTCCTATAGTTTCTTTACTATAAAAATTACATACCAAATGTGAAAGAAGAGTCACTATTTATAGAAGGAGAAAATGACTAAAAAGAAATTAAATTACAAATGGGGTCTACAAAATAAATTTGAAATATTAATAATAAAATATGATTGAAAAATCAAATCTTATTATTAATATTAACCTAGCTATTTTAGTGAATGATCATTTTTTCCTTTTTCTAAAACACCACAAAATATGAGCTTAAGAGCTCAAAATGGAAAGGTGCAAGACCCAAAACCCACGAAAATTGGGTTGAAAGGTGGCTGAAAGTGTAGACCAAGTGCAGCCAATAGAGACGCGACACGTGTCTAGGTGGTGGCAAGCTTGAGCTTGGGCTTGGGCTTGGGCTTGTTTGGGCTCATTTTGGGCCTATTTCCCTTAAAAAATGCCACTTTTCAACTCTTTTTTTAACTTTTGATTCCTTCTTTCTTCTTTCTTTTTATTTATGCCGAAATGCAACTTTAATTCCTACAAAATAACAATAAATTAAATTATAATCAAATATTTTTATTTATAAAATAAATGATATTAATTCCATGAAAATATTAATTAAACTTAATTTATTTTTACCATTAAGATCAATAAATATGCATTTTTCACCATTAATTACGAAGCGACAAACTTGCGAGTCACAGTGGGAGTTGGGGCACCAACTGGCCTCAAGACTGCGAGATCAGCGACTTTCTTCCCTTTGTCTGCTGAAGGACTTTGTTAGGAAAAGGAGGAGAGGGAGTCTTCATTTTAGGGGCCGGAGGTGTAACCTTCTCCGAGGTGATGGAAAGCTTCGACGTAGTCTGAGGAAGGGGGCTTTCGGTGACCTTTGCAATCTTAGCAGAAGGTGGTGAACCATCTTTCTTCGAGGAAATGCATCCTTGTTTTCCACCTTGGGATTTGAGAGGCTTCCCGAGGAGAATGTCCAAGTACGAGTCCATATCACCTGTAAAGTGGAGGAAATTACGTTAGTACTTTTTAAGGTTTAAACAAAATAAAAGTTAGTAATGTAAGTGGGGAAACCTAATCAGAAGGAGAACTCGAAGACCAAGAAATTACTAGGTCATCGGAGGAGATCTCAATGACTTGAGTAGGTTCCTTGGATGAATTTGATTCCTCACCTTGAAATGTGGGAGATAACTCGAAAAAATATCTCTAATCGTTTGAGCCATATTGGAAACCTATACCTTCCCACATTTCATTAAGACTATACATTGTTTGGAACTCAGACAACCAACTATCATTCTTATGGACCATAAAGTCTACCCCTGACCAGGTTATAAAATTATTCCCAGCGTCTTTAAATAAAACTAACATGTCAGACTCCCATTTAAAAAGAGTGGGAAACCAACCAGATTGATCAAGTATGACTTTACCTCCAGTTGAGCTCTGGGACGCTTTGTCACGAGCATTGTTCCATAAACCAGAGGGCTCGCCAGAGGGAATTTCTTAGCTCGAACTCAAAACCCTCTTCCTCTTTTCTTAGAAGGGTCGGAAGGATGGGGGACTAGGACATCTTCTCATCTGGGGTATTCACGAGTCCCGACATCATCCATGGACTTGCCATCATTGAGGAGACCGCAAAGGTGAAGCTCGTCCTCGTGAAGTAGATAATGTAAGGACCACTTGCCATATGAGAGCTTCAAAATTTCTTCTCGATGATCCACCATCTCCTTGGAGGGCTTCAGACGGTCAAAATTGGCTACATAACAATATATGGATAAATATTCGAGCTTAAAGATGATGAAATTCGGTATTAAAAATACTAAGACAAAGAGCTTACGTATGCGTTGAAACGAGTAGAACTTGGAAAGCTCGAGGCCAATGGTCCAAAAAAATATATTTTTTAAAGTTGGGAGGATGGTTAGGGATGTCCTTGAACAACCTCCTCTCCTTGGGCCAGCTTGATAAATAGTAAAAACCATCCCCGCCTTTGGCTCATGTAGGGTTGCTTTTAAGGAAAAAAATATATAAGATCTCGTATGCCGAGGGTCCCTCCCACTTCATCTCGTGGTACAATGACCTCAGTGCCGCCAGAACCCTATATGAGTTGGACTGGAGTTGGAATGGGGCAATACCGATCTAGTAGGTAAAACTCTTAAAGTAATCTTTGAGGGGTAAAAGTTCCCTAGCTCGCATATGCTCACGGCTCCAGGCCGCGAGCTTGTATGTTCTTTCCGGGTTGTCTTTTCCCAAAGCATAGCTACTCTTTTCATCACGATTGGGATCTCGACACACTAGTTTGGTGGACAACTTTAAACTATGTCAAGACAGGATGTCCGAGACCTTTTTAGTGGAGGTGACTGAACTTTTATAATTGTCAGCCTCGAAAAATTCTCTTTTTGAAGAAGGGAAATAAGAAACTTTAGGGGTTGAGGATTTTGGGGCTTGGCTCAATGAACTTTCCATGAGCTCGAAAAGGAGTTTGTTGAGGTGGAAGGCTATGGTTACGCTGAGTTTGGGGTCCAAAGAAATAGGATGGATGCAAGAATTAGGGTCGAGATGAATTGCTAGGCGTAACCTTCTTCTTTTACACTCTTAAACCTCGACAACTTGACGTTGAAAATATGCACTCATGTCTTCACGTTCAGTGCACTCTTTGTACTCATGTATCAATCTTTGATTACATAAGAATGGAGATTCTATTCGAGGTGAGGGAGGTTGGCAAAGGATGGAAGGTCGGCCCCCCACAAATTCTTCTCGAAAGACTGCATCATCTAACAATAAAGAAAAATGTGATGGCCCATTGTTTAAAAAGATGGATAAATTGAGACAATATCTCGAAAATTTGAGCCTGAATTAGCTTGAAATAATGAGGTTAAAGTTTCGATGTAATCATGCCAATATAGGCTCAAAGTATCGAGGCAACACTCACATAAAGTGGGTAGTTAATTTCCAAATTGGGTTATCCCAATTTTTTAGGAAAAATGGGCAGTTACCAAAAAAAGGGTTATTATTGGTTTGCGTGCATTTACACCTTACTTTTAAAACCCTATTTCTTGTACTACACGATACCTATACCCTATCATCTTACAACAACAACAAAAATGCCATTTTTGCTCTAAAAATATCATTTTCCCCACAAATTCCTTAGAATAACAGATCAAAATACCATTTTTTTTCCATAAAACTCCAAGAATAAGAATTAGGAAAAACTTGTATAAACGTCACAAGTGAAGAGATAAGAAAACTTACACAAAGGAAGTTGATGATGGAATTGAAGAGTGGATTGAAAGAGCTTGTATAGTGAGATCCTTGGAAACTCGTCGTAAAACAGAGAGTATGTGGGAAATTGGGAGAGGTCTTGCTCTTTCTTTTTCTTCGAAGAAAACATGCAAAGCTCTGTTTTTTAGAGATGAAAGTGGAGAAATATGAGAGAGATGGGGTATAAATAGGTGGAAGTGGTGATTCCCGAGCCATTAAAATGTATTCACACACGATCCAAGGGACTACTTTTAATCTCAAAAACTAGCAGCAAAAAGTTGGCAGAAGAAAGGATGTGGGCAGAAAGTTCAGTACTTGATGAGTACTATTAATAGCCACTCACAACCTGACATGTATACCTACTCGAGTGTGGTAGGTTGGAACATTTCGCGAAAGAGAAGTTCAAAAATTTCTTTCTTGTTGGGCTCGAAAAGATACTTTTGAGGGGACAAAATGTTGGGGCTTGGTGTAAAATGACCCTTAATGGTGTGAGAAATTAAGTAAATATCCATGTTTTTAATTTTGTAGTAAAATAGCCTAACCACATTTTTAATATTACATATTACCAAATATGTCATTAGCAAATTACTATTTCATTCTAAATATTTTAATTTTATGGTAAATGTATATTAGTTTTGTTTAATTAGTTTTTATTTTATTATTTTGTTTTTTTTTTTCGTTTTTTATGGCTTGTTAAATGATATATCATACCACAAAATGCATATACTAAGTTGAAATATAATATACTAACAAAACTTACAAAATTATTACTAAAACATGTATATAATATACCACAAAATATATATACTAAGTTGAAACAATATATACCAACAAAACTTACAAAATTATTACTCAAAAATGTATTCTCAATGCCACCATACTTCACCATTTCACCAATGCACTACACTTATTGTTACATGTTATTTTGTCCAAATGGGTGGTTTAATACATGAGATTGGGACTAGGATAAGGATTATTTGTCCTTATGACATGTTTGTTGCAACTTGGGAATATGATTGATAATCCACATCACCTAAAATAGTCTCATTTGTGTAGGATTATTTATCGTAACCAAAAGTGTGAAATTATTTATCCCACACTCAAAAAGTGGTGGACCCTAGTATTTACTAGTTTTAATACTATTGAATCTGACACCACAATTACATATTATAATATTAGTGAATCTCACATATATTAATTTTTTAAGTTAAATTAATTGAAAAATAAATTAAAATATCAATATTTAAATAATTTTATACATTAAAATTAACATAATATTTTATCCAATCCAATATTATACTAAACATAGGTTAGTATTAAATTTCTCCAAATCCTAATCCAATGCAATAATACTATCCAATTCTCAATACCAAACAAGTCCTAAAATAATAAAATTGGGCTTATTTGGCCTATTTCATTATAACTTAATGGGCAGCTAATAGTCATTAAGCTACATCGATGTGCCTCAAGTTCAATTAGCATGTGAGGAGTTTATGTTTGTGATTATACTTTCTTTTTTTGAAAAAGGGAAAAATTCAACCTCAACTACCCATACATCTAGAAATCTCAATTTGTAAAAAGACGCAACTCATCTTAGAGGCTAAGCATCTTGAAATCTAACTATGTCACTATATTGGGCCAGGGTCACCAACCCCCCGAAGCTGAAGTGAAAAAGGGTTTCCTGGCCCAACCAACACTAGAGAAGACCTTGGAAGAAAGAGCATCTTCGCCTACACTAGACCCCAAAAACCAGGACCACAACTGCCAACTCCATCAACAACCACTATCGAGTCACTCATAAGCACCAAAGACAAAGGAAATATGCTACACGAACCCCTCTCCCACCATCGGACACAACCTAGCCACCTCTGCAGACCACTTACAATAGCCCCTCTCAATCGAGGCTCAATTGGACACACGTCAAAGTCGGCGGCGACCCACCCCAGCTAAGAGAGAAGATGAAAAGAGAAAGAAACCCTAGAAAGAAACCCTAGGGAGGCGCACAACTCAAGAGAGAAAACATTTATTTGTGATTATACTAGTCCATACAAAATTCAACATAGCCAATCTCCAATTCATTACTCTAATATACTTGACACAAATTACTTCATTTTACCAAATTTTACAAAACAAAAAATCAAAATATATTCTCTTTCTTTTAATTGTTATTAATTCTCAATAGTTGCTATATTAACTCGTTAAATAATTGTTCTAATTTATAATAGTAGTTGTTGACGGTGAAATCTCGTCAACGAAATTAGATCGGAAAACTCAAAGATATGTATGGAGATATTTAGATACGAACTTAGAATAAACTTTAAGGAAAAGTAAGCACAAATCAACAATGGAGTAAGCCTTTTAATATTGCTTAATAGCCTGAGTGTACAATGAGTTTTCCAACCCCTTATTCTGAGGGGTCAAGCTCTATTTATAGCTGGGCTCTAATGGCCCCTTATACATAGTGGTCCCTTGAGACAAAATAGTATATGAGTACACTGTCAGGGTAATAGCATAGGTGGTAGTGATGTTGAAAGAGTGGTGGTCTGCTCTAGTACGTGTCAGGGGTCTGCAAAAGTACTTCTGTCTTGGTACCATATTATGCCTCCACTACTTGTTGGGTACGGACCTCATAAGCGTGCTGAGGGAGTCCTGACCATGTACCATTCTTATACAGCCACTACCTGGCGTGGACACCGTATCATCCGTACTCTAACTCTTCTTAGTCTGTAGGCTCATTCCGTATCTCTTATGGCTTCATGTCGAATCGTTGTGAGGCCCTTTTTGACCTTCCCCGACTGCATGTTCAAGAGGCCCTTGGTGCGAGGCCATGGGGCGCTTGGTCGTCGAGGTGAGGTGCGCCTCTCTTGGCGCGAGACACTTGGCCTCGCTATGCGAGGCTATGAGAGGGGTGCCTCACTTGGTGTGAGACCCATGGCGCGAGACCCTTGGTGCGAGGCCCCTGAGTGCGCGGGGGTGTGTCGTCTCGCGAGGCGTAGGTTGTGCGAGGCACTTGTGGCATGGAGGCATGTCATCTTGCGAGGCGCAGATGGTGCGAGGCACCTGGGTGCACGAAGGCGTGTCATCTCGCGAGGCGTAGGTGGTGCGAGTCACCTGGGTGCGCAGAGGCGTGTCATCTCGCAAGGCGCCTGGTGCGTGGGGGCGTGCCATCTCGCGAGGCGCCTAGGTGCGCGGAGGCGCGTCATCTCGCGAGGCGCAGGTGGTGCGAGGCACCTGGGTGCACGGAAGCGTGTCATCTGGCAAGGCGCAGGTGGTGCGAGGCACCTGGGTGCGCGGAGGCGTGTCATCTTGCGAGGTGCAGGTGGCGCGAGGCGCCTGGTGTGTGGGGGCGTGCCATCTCGCGAGGCACAGGTGGCATGAGGCGCCTGGTGCGTGGGGGCGTGCCATCTCGCGAGGCGCAGGTGGTGCGAGGCGCCTAGGTGCGCGGAGGCGTGTCATCTCGCGAGGCATAGGTGAGGCGCAGGTGGTGCGAGGCACCTGGGTGCGCGGAGGCGTGCCATCTCACGAGGCGCAGGTGGCGCGAGGCGCTGGGCATGGCCAAGGCCCTTCACGAGACCTAGGCGCGAGGCATTTGATGCCTTGTGTGAGGGTCTTGCAACGCGAGTGGGCCTTATAGGAGTTTGGACTTGATTGCTTGAGAATTTTTTACCGGTGTGGAATCCTTGTCCCTTATTTGGCATAAAGTGACTTTGTGAGGCCTTGGGTCTTGCAAATATGCAGCTTCTTGGGGGCATGTGATGACCTTCTAACTCTATAGCGTACTTGGCACCTTCAGTGCCCCTTAGCTGTTCACTTCAATAAAGGACTAAAAACTTTTTTTTTTCTTAGGGTGGATTTTTGGTATACACCGTAGTAATTATTTTTTATTTTTTAATTAGTGTTAATTTAACTACATATTCAAAATTTTGTAATAGTTTATTGGTATATTGCTTTTATTGTTAATTTTTGTATTCTAAAAGCTAAAATATAATAATATCAAATTTAAATAATTAAAACATAAATATTGATTAAAACAATACTAAATATATAAATATGATAACAAAAATAATAAAATTTAAATTATTTTTAATTTTAGCTCCAAATAAACAGTACTTCACGAAATATGATGCAACACTATTTGTTGCTTTAATTTAATTATAGTAGCACTTCAATTTTTGCCTTGATAAAAAAATAAAAAAAGTTAATCTTGCAAATTTTGGGTTGGAGACTTGGAGAGTGACCATGCTCCTTTCTTCAAAAGAAAAAAATGATATAAAAATTTAAATAAAACTATAAATATAGAAGAAAAAAAATGAAACTTTCTATATAATCTATATTTAATAAAAAATTTTGCCCTCCTGAAGTTTTTACTGTAGCTCCGTCATTGGTTGGAGATGACCTTGGAGAATGGTAACCCAAATTCTCCAAAGTTGGAATATGCAGTCCAGTAATAGATTTGCAGTGGCTATTAAATTATGAGAATTTTTTTAGATTTTGTAATAGTATTGAAAAGATTGAACCTCGTAGTTTTAGCTATATCGATTTGTTACTTTCTTGCATATATATAAATATTGGCAGCCACTATAATGGTATATAAAAATTTATATAACATTATAAACGATAAACATCCTATAAATTTTTTAAAAATTCTGTGTAATTTGTAAACCTCGAAACATTATATAAATTGTTAAATTTTACACGCGTGCAACAGACAATTTTAATTTTAGTTTCTGTACCATAATTTATTCAGAATTTCTTAAAATTTGTAGAAAATTCAAGATAGCTATAATGTACACCGTCATATAAAAAAAAATAGGATTATATCTATCTAGCTGCCAAAAATAGAAAAAGATGCACCGATGTTGTCAAAAAAGTAGACGCATTGTAATCGTTCCATATATATATATAATGGACTATTATCCACAGTAACTTTTTTATTTTTATTTTTGGTACATGAATAAATTGTGACCATAATTTTTTAATATGACGATATACATTCTAATTATAAGAGATCTTCCATAAATTTTCAAGAAATTATGAATAATTTAGAATGCTGAAATTATGATTCAAATAATTTGTTTTTGTTTTTATGCACACGTGAAAAATAGTATTTGAATTTTGATTTTGTTATCCTAAATTGTCCCGTTATATATATATATATATATATATATATATATATATAAAAGAGATTACAATGTATCTTAAATAGAAAAAATTCCTACAGAATTCCTACCATAAAAGCTCTCATATATAATTTGAAGGATTTATTTTATATTCTTATGCGTTAGTTACTGTACCTTTCTTTTGTACTAATTTTTATGCAAAGTGATTTTTTTATGTATATTTTAGTATGTTTTTGCTTTATTTTTCTAACATTGAGTCACAAAACACTGCAATAATTCAACACTAATACTAATAATACATGACTTATTACAACTACTAATAATACTAACAATAATTCACTTTTCAGTAGGATATTTTTTATATAGTGAAGAGAAATGTTGAGCATTTTGTCCAGTTGGATTTTATATCTTTTGTGGATTTTATTCTTTTTAATATCTTTTTTAATAGATATGAAATATTTTACTTCGTAAAACATTATTTATTATTCTTTGTGTACCATTCATCTTTGTACCAATTTAAAGAATCAATCTTAGTGGCCAACAATGGTTTACAAAATCTGAAATTTATTTCTTTTTTCAAATAAAGGATCTATTTATTAATAATAAAAATGAAAAAAATACATTGATAGAAAAAATAACAAAGCACAACACACAACAAAATCTAATTATTTTCCTAGTTATCGAAATCGTTCAATTCATTACTTATGGTTTTAAACTCATTCTTATAAATGAATTACTTGGAGTTACTATCTTGATAACATGATTATCTGTTTCTATAATAGACTACCAAAAAATGTGTATTATTTTTATATAACATTGGGACAAACAATCTAAAGAAACAACCACTTTATTAGTAGAAGAATTAAAATGATTGATAGAATTGTTGTGGACACATCATTTACATTTTGTTCAAAATCTATTCCTATGTGTTTGTAATTTATTATTAATAATTTTATCTCTATTTATTCCTATGTGTTTGTAATTTATTATTAGTAATTTTATCTCTATATTTTGATTGGTATTGCAATGTCAATGAATTCAACATTGATTTTTATAATTGATAAAAAGAAGTTAAACACCATTTCATACTTTCAATCCAATCCACACCTAAGTTTATCAAACACTGGTGTGCAAGGTATCTTAGAATTCAACACTTTGACCACCTTTCTGAGTTTTTTATTAATATATATATATTAAACAAAAATATATGTTTATATATATTTTGGGATTGCTTGTAACAGTCATCTCACTATTGATTGATGTATTGACTATGTCAAGGTGATTATAATACAATTTTGGCCGTCTCTTCTCAGCAAATTAAGTCATGTTACATTCTCAAAACAATTGAATAAATTGAATGAGGAGGAGGACTCTTCCAGTTCCAATCATCTGCAACAATTTTTTTTTCTGGCTCTTAAATTTTGTTTGCAGAGATTTTTTTTTCTGGCTCTAGTTCTATTACACTGTTACTCTAGTACTTTTAGAGTGCTAACAAGAAGAAGTACATCAATGCTATAGGCAAGGCAACGAGCATGCCAAAAATTACCCTGAAAATTAAAAAAAAAAAAAATATCCAGATTTCAGAACCCACTTTGAGCTATATGAATTAGGATTGTTATTTGATACTAAGAAGATTTAAAAAATGAAAAAATGAAAGGGAAAGAGAATTGAATTTATACCCAGTGCTTAAAATGTCAGGGTGTACATTATACTCCTTGGCAAAGACAAAAGGAACAATTCC
Source organism: Humulus lupulus (assembly GCF_963169125.1). NCBI lineage: Eukaryota > Viridiplantae > Streptophyta > Magnoliopsida > Rosales > Cannabaceae > Humulus > Humulus lupulus. The sequence goes on along the minus strand of NC_084794.1, from coordinate 73,237,048 downwards.
CTGGGGAAGAGCAGCCTGTATAGTTCACAAAACACAAAAAAACTCCATTAAGTATCTATCACATTTCATGTACCAAGTAATTATTAGCTCTAGTAGAAATTTATATAAATTTTGATTACATGAGTCATGAGTGTGTATACCTGAACAATGGCCACTCTGAGTTGTGTTCTCCTTAGTCCAATGGCAAGGGAAGCAGCAGCCATTAAGAAAGGTCCCCCAATGAATTTGAATCCCATGGATATAATAGCCATCCGGGTCCCACATGCTATTATGCTAGGCCGGGAAGCCATGAATAGACCTATTCAATCACACACACACACACACACATATATATATATATATATATATATATTAGTAAAAATCATAGGCATGCATACCCCAAATAATAAAGTTCTTGTTTAGTCAATTCTAACACAAGTTACACTGAAGGTAATGAACTCATCATCATACATACCTAAGCTGAACATAGCCATACCAAGTCCTCCATCAGCCAGTATTTTAATTGATTGCCCAGCTATAGCTGGCAGGTCAACTTTCCATCTACAACAAATTCAAACCCGTTATAGCTCAGCTTGCTTAGAAGAATATATATATATATATATATATATATATAAAGACATGTATTAGAATAACAAGCCTCAAGCTAGCGTACCTAAATTTGATGCATGCCCAGACAAGACCAATCACAGTAGCATGAGTGTTGGGATTCTCCATGAGCTTCTTTCCAACTGTTAAGAGAATAACTCCTGTTTTGATTTTCAATGGAGCACTTGTGGTTCTTCCTTCCTCTACTTCTTCCTTGGGTTGTTGTGATTCCTGAGGGTTCTCTAACTCTTCTTCTTTCAACACAAAAACCAACAACCTTGCTTGGCATTAAAAATATGAACCAAACCACAAAAACAAAGTAGTATTTGTAATGCATTCAATTCTATTAAATACATAGAGCAGACTTCATGTCATGACTTCATGCTTAGATACATGATCACTTGTTTCAGCTAGCTGATAAAGATTTAAAATGATGAAAAAAAAACCCTTATGATTCTAATTGACATACATATTTTTGACAAGAAGAACAGATAGACATCAATAAAAGGTCCAATCCAATTAAGTAAAAAATCCAAATCTCTTTACCCGTGGCTTCTAATGATGGTGAGACAGAAGCAGCTGACTTTGCAGCGTTGAACTCATACATAAACAGTAACAAATTGTACCAAATCAAGCTTTGTAAGGCGACTATTTGCGCAAGCATCTTGGCAGCCTCATCTCCATACATGGCTTGCAACAGAGGAATTCCAAGGATCAATGTGTTAGGGAGTATTGAGACAGAGAGACCTGTTATGATAAAATTCAATCCTCCTTTGGACCTGAATCTAGTCACCACTGCTAATACTATAAAAGCAAGTAGTTTTTGAAGAAAGTCTGAGAGAATAAGCTTGAGGTTCATCTTGTAAGGATTATTTTCAGAGAGAATTTGAAAAGATAATAAAGGGATAGAGAATTTTGCCACAAACTTGTTAATCCCAGAACATTGTTCTGGGGTGAAGAGCTTCCACCATCTCACAGAGACATAAGCTAAAATCATGGCAACATATAGAGGGACAGTGGCTGTAACAACATGATAAACATCAACTAAAGAAATCATGGTTTTTCTGCTTTTGTTTTTGAAAGATTGGTAAAGGAAGAAATTATCTATCTAACAATATGAAATTCTTTCTTGGTATTATAGTATAACAGCTCTTTATATTCTTTCTTTGAAACTTAGTCAGATATGAAGAAGAACAAGAAGAAAAAAGGGTTAAGGAGAAGGGTGTGGGAAAATGCCTGGTTTTATTAGAAGCTTCTTCAAAACTTATTCTTATTCCCCAGAAAATGACCATAAGTTGTATTTGTTTGTGTCAGGGTGCAATTGTAGCTATTGCCTTTTTATGTATGAAATATTCTGATTTCCATGTTGCCTACTTGCTAATGTAATATTAGTTTGCTTTTTTGTGTATTTTTGACCTCTGTTGCTGTGATGGTTAGGTATCAATGGCAGATATAGTCAGATTACAACTAGAAGAAATTTTAAGTTATTGATCAAAAGTCAGGGCATTATTGTCATCATAAGTCTAAAGTTAGATTCGAGTTTTCTTGTGGCCATGTTCTTTAGAGAAAGGAAGGCTATGTAGGCTGACATGGTAAGTCTAAAATCTTTTATAGGCTCTATTGTTTTGAATTATTATTATTATTAATAACTGTTTTCCTTTTTCAGTAAGTAAAAACTGGTTTTTCTTATTCTCCAAAATTTCACATGCAAGTTTGTTAAATAAATAAACCAGAAAACTAAAGTAATTTTCAATCAGTAAATCTAATTTATGATTTTATTTGTTATTAAAAAATTAATATCTATATGGGGTTTCCAATAGTGGGAAGGAAGAATAAAGAAGAAAATTGCAAAGGAAGTAACTGATTTGCTGAGTTTGTAACAGTATTAAGGGAAGAATTTTTTCTATATAAGGTCAAAAGTGTCAGAATAAGTGTTATAGGGAATTTGCTTTATAGACTGTGAAATTTTGGAAACCTAATGATGTCTCTTTCTTCTTCAGGTATTTCACCGTTTATTATATTTTCTTTGGCTGAAAGGCCATGAAGCTAGAAAGCCAAGAAAAGAGTCTAAACACTCACTAAAGCCACCATGGTTAATAAAAATTAACCCAAAAGTATCTAAATACAGCTCAGCTTGCTAAGGTATGATGTTAGCCTTAAGACTTGCCTGGAAAACTCAGTGAACACATGACCAAAGAGAGTGTAATAAAAAAAAGGTTCAAACCCTTTTCCAGGTATTAGAAGTAGGCTCTAATAATGTTGATTTTGCCAAGTTTTAGAAATATATAAATAAAAGATGGCTCTTGTATATAGATACAGTCCGTATTATGCAATATTCAAAGCTCCACAGGTTCACAAAAGGAGTAAGTAATTTAAAATGGTTTAATTAAAGAAAAGAATGAATAAAAGTTGTTTAGTTTTAACAAACATGTGACATGATATGTTTGACTGGTGTTAACTAGTAATGAATCCATCCATGTTATCATATATAGGTACTACTTGGAAAATCTTATATCAAGTGAGCATTGTTATGATTCATAGAATAGCTTTGGCAAAAGTATAACTAAAGGAATAGTTTGACGAGCTGGGGGAGAGAGAGAGAGAGAGAGATCGACTGGAGAATAGTTTGACAAGCATAAAAAAGGCTAGTAACTGTTCTGTGATCAAACGAAGGAACGAATGTTATAGTACGCTTTCTGATGAGTTGACAGAAAGTAGACTAGTACTAAAGCCATTTGTTCCTACTCCATCTCAAGTAATCACTAAACCAACTTCTTTTGCTTTGAAAAACTTTTTTTCTTTATTTATAGCTTTTAAAATTAGATGTGTGTACACAAATTAGAAAAAAGGGTTTAGCTACACTTAACATTCCGTGCTTTCTAATCAGAAATAATGCTGATTTAACACGTTCTTTTTCCCATGCGATACATGTGTAAAAGATGTGACTTATGAGGCTAGATATTAGATAAGGTCCTAATAAGAGTACTACAAATAAAAACATATATACAAAGAATAAAGAACCATTTCATTACACACATTATGGGAAAACAAGTCGAAATCAGAACCCAACAACAAAAGGACTAACACCCTTAAAATAATGGAACGAGTTCCTGTCTATAATATCTGCCTCCATAAAAAATATTCAACTTTGAAGATACTCTTCATCGTATTTTCCAACCATTCCAGTCACTCAAAATACTTAGGCTCTCCCATGTTGCTCCATCTATGCTTACGAACTCATCATACATGCTTCTCTCCTAAACTTATTTATATGTTTTAGTTCAAATTTTCCCCCATAAGCCATTTCTTCTCTTCACGTGCAAAAAAAAATCTCTCATTCTTCAAAATGTTCTTCGTCAAATAGATATGAGTATATCAACCCACTTACAAGGAACATGAATTACTCTACTCATTATTAATTGATTTTGAAATACCTCATAAATTTTATATCATTCTATTACTTGGACTCATTAAAACTCCCTCAAGATCAAAACTCAAGGGAAAAAACAACCTTCTTATCTTCTACTCTTTAAACCTTCATCATATACTACTCTTTAACATTTGTTTTTTTTCCTATCATTTAAAAAAAAAATAGATTCTTTGTTTACTAAGACCATGACAGAGCTAGGGGGCTAGAGGGGCCATGGCCATGCCTCCCCTTTAATTTTCTTTTTATATTTTAATACAATACATTTTATTTTAAATAAAATAATTATGGTGTTGTTTAGTAATACTTAAAAAAAATAGTTTTTTATTTAATTAATTAAAAATTTGATAATTAAACATAAAACAATATTTGGTAACTTTATTTTTATTTATTATTTTTAAAAAAATTAATTAAAATTTTGAAAATAGAATTTTTCACTTTCAAAATTTGTTTAAATCGTTTTTCGACTTTTCGTTTCTTTTTTTGCTTCTCTTCTTCAAATCAACACATCATTTTATATTGTTTAAAAAAATGATCAAACACATTTATTATTTTTTATTTTTAAAAACAAAAAACAAAAATAGTTACTGTTACACCCAGATTTCAAATATGAGAATTATGATTTCGAAATCTAGGCTCGTTAGGTGTAAGCTCGAAATGAACACATCCATCATTTTATCTACTATTCAGAGATGGTTTCGCTGTGAATGACGACCTCGCGAGCTCGAGAAGTATGTAACCTAAAAAATTGCTCGAGGTTATAAGTTGGACTCACAACTCACGATCGCAGGAGTTCAACATTTGTATAAGTTTCCTAATGCATCTCTTGCCCTCAGACAAGATGGTTCGAGCTCGAGAAGTGTAAGCTCGAAGATGATGGTTTCGTCAATGGTTACTTGTTGGGAGCATAGGTGAGGTAAGATGACGAGCTCGTGATAGACAAATAGTCTCGAAGGCGTAATGCAACCCCGTATCTAAGCTAGTCGGTTACGTGTGAACGTGTTTATTGTTTTAAAATCCCTATGTTTAAGGGATGATGTAATTAGTTATCTAATCCCACATTCTATAGGATATTATCATGCACGTAGCAAATAATGCATTAATTGGCATTATATTATTTGATTCACAGAATATCTTCCTGAAATATGTGGGAACGAATTCTGAAAACTTCTCTATAAATAGAGAAGGAAAATCTATTTGTAAGGGACCGAAACATTGAACTTTAGAGAAAACTCTGGGCAACTATTTTCTGAAAGTTTCCAGAAAACTCTAAGGAACTAATAAAATAGTCTCGTGGACTAGGCAGATTTTAACTGCCGAACCACATAAAAAGACCCGGTCTTCATTCTCTCTATTCACATCCTTTGGTATATTATTGATTAATTGCTCTCCTTTCTTAAGTCGACGAAAATCGGCATCAACAGTTTGGTGCTTTCATTGAGAGCCATTAGACAGTGTGTGAGTCTGTTTAGTCAAAGAGCCTCTCGAATTAGCAATGGCTGCGAATGATCCCAATATACCTGAGGAGGAAATTCTTGATGAAGACGAATACCCCCGACGGCCTAGGAAGCAACCTATGGTGGATCCCAATCCCGACGAGAGGAATGACTCGTCTAACTCCCAGGCCACCTGCTCCCAGGGCCGACGAGGATATGTACTATAATCCCGAGAGATATGTTCCAATTGTGGAACTTGAGAATCACCAACTGCGCAAACAGTTGGCAGAAGCTGCAAAACTCAATGAAGAGCTAGCCAGACTAGCTGCTGAAGCATAGACCCCACCTCCTCGAGACATTCAAGTCCCACCTTGCAGGCCTAGGGGGCGCCCTCGTAAGAATGTGGCCACCAGGAGGGCAGAACAAGTTCCACCACCGATGGCCCGTCCTGCTCCACCAAGATTGTAACGCCCTACTTCCTTAGAGTCGTTACTAAGTGAGTTTAAAACGTGCAATTAACTCGCTAACTGAGGTTTTAAGACAAAAGTGTAGCTAAACAATAGACAAAGTCACATAATTAGTAAATACAACCATTCATTGAAAATTATAAAGTGGTAAAATTCGGGATCCCAAAATACTTGTTTAGAAATATTTACAATACCAAAATGTGATTAAAGTCGACTAAACGAAAAAACTAGTTTAATACAAGTGTCTCCCAAAAATACCCTGGCCGTGGCAGCTGTGGATGCCAAAAATCCACCAAGAAAAAAAATCCTTAGTACATGGTGAAAATACAAGGCTAAAGGTCACTTAGTCACATTATCAGGCTCAGACCTATAAGTCTTGTGAAACTGAGAGATTGTCCCAAGGGAAGCATCACTTAGTGAGCCATGAAGAGTGGCCTTTGTGGATGCTCGATATTCCATGCCCATAAAAGACTCAAAGTGTATGCTTAGGCCCCATTAAACGCCCAAAAATATGTATGGGTTGGGGTGACCCCGAGCCACTGTTGCCTCTCGTTCGGCAGCCTTGATGGCCTTGCGCGCGCTAGCATCAGGCGAGGCCACCCCCTCACGCGCACCAGCACCAGGCGAGGCCACCCCCTCGCGCGCGCCAGCACCAGGCGAGGCCCTCTGCCTCGCGCGCCCAGCACCAGGCGAGGCCACCCCCTCGCGCGCGCCAGCATCAGGCGAGGCCACCCCCTCGCGCGCACCAGCACCAGGCGAGGCCAACCCCTCGCGCGCGCCAGCACCAGGCGAGGCCACCCCCTCGCGCGCGCCAGCATCAGGCGAGGCCACCCCCTCGTGCGCGCCAGCACCAGGCGAGGCCCCCTGCCTCGCGCGCCCAGCACCAGGCGAGGCCACCCCCTCGCGCGCGCCAGCATCAGGCGAGGCCACCCCCTCGCGCGCGCCAGCACCAGGCGAGGCCCCCTGCCTCGTGCGCGCCCAGCACCAGGCGAGGCCACATGTCCCGCGCGCGCCCAGCACCATGCGAGGACCCGCATCCTACGCACGCCACGCCATCAACAGGCCTTCCAAGGAGGTCTCGCGAAGGAATAGGAACCATGCCATGGACTTCAAAGTCTGAGCGGCATGGAAGCCACGCCACCAGGTGGCCACATGAGTGGGACGACACGCCAAGGGAGCCGTGTCCACAAGGGGCTCGCGAGAAAGGCGTCTCGCCTTGCACCCTCAGACATCTGCTGAGGCCACATGCCCATCACCCATGCTCATGAGTGACCTTGGGGTGCTACAGGCATCCCATGCCAAGGACCCGAGAGCCTCGCCGCACGTCACGACCACTGCATGCACCAAGTGTCCCATTCCCTATGCCTTGAAGACCCCAATGCTTAGAGATCCGGGTACGAGTCGAATGGAACATTCATGTACGATCTAGTAATGGGTACGACCCTTAAGACCCTGTATGTCGAAGTACGGACACCCGTACCAGTGGGGGCGTGGGAATGCTGGAATAAGAGTTATGGCTCGTACGTCTACGGCCAGGAGTCAGAGTCGACACCACAACCACCTGCGCCACTATGTCTGTCCCCACTCCACTGACATGGGTACGGACAAGTAGTGGAGACATCCTCCTGACGCCTGCCCCTGTACTGGATGCAAGACCTCAGCTTCTGAAACCACTCTCCTGACAGAGTACTTATGTACCATTTGGTCTCCTGGACCACCATGTATCCCAGGCCATCAGAGCCTACTATAAAAAGGACCCCTCTCCCACATGAGAGGGGGTTGGAAAATTCATTGTATGCAGAGGCTATTGAGAAATATACCAAAGCTTGCTCCATTTTTTATCTATGTTTACTTTTCCTTAAAGTTTATTCTAAGTTCTTATATAAATATCATCTAACTTACCTTTGAGTTTTCCAATCTAATTTCGTTGACGAGATTTCACCGTCAACAACAGCCAAGCAGGCCAAACATGTACGCGACACCTCACACTCTCCGTACTCATGGTTGGTCGACTTACCCCTTGCCCTTACCTGCACTATAGAGTACCCATGAGCCGAAGCCCAACAAGAAAACTCACACAAGCAATTAACATATACATATCTATCATTCAACATACAATTAAACTACCAATGGGCTAAACACATACGGCCATGCCATCCCAGGCACTTTACCAGGCCCTGGGTTCGCGGTCTACACCGTGAGGATATCCCAGGTATCCTATAGGGTCTCGCCCTGGCAACTCGCACTCTGCGTGCTAAACGTTGCTCCCGGCCCTTTGCCGTACTCGGCCTTGCCGTTCTCAGCCTTCACAGTTCCCGGCCCTCGCCGTTCTCAGCCCTTGTTGTTGCCGGCTCTTGCTGTTCATTCACATATATGCACACATAGCATAAATAAATAAATACTTAAACGTGTATAAACATATTCAATGGGCTACGCCCTGCAACACAATCATATAGGGTCGTGCCCTGCAACACAAGCTATAGGGCCTCGCCCTGCTTTACGGGTACAACAGTTTTCTTACCTATGTCCCGAGCTTTCCAAGCACCGATGTCCCGAGCACAGTCCCCTAGTCCGAGCCTCACTGAACCCTAGTCAAAACGCATCAACAATATCCATCCATCAAGTTCTAATCCATTAAATATCCTTGGGTCATAATTCTAGTCTCCGGGACATTGAATTCTATCATTCCGGGTGATAAAATCCATCCCGAGCCTTAACTATTGGATTCCCGAGCCTAAAACCTCCTTAAAGCCCAAAAACACACTAAGTGTCACGGCCCCATGAAGCCATGTCGTGGCCTACCTCAACCAGAGACCCCCAACCCCAAAACAGGGCAGGCACGCTGCGGCCCAAGCTAGGGCATGTCGTGGTCCAGCCCTCTTCCTGGCCTCCAACCTGTTCTAGAGGGCCGCGACTCATCAAGAACAATGTCATGGCCCGACCCTTCGAACCTAGAAAAGTCCTCCATTTTTACCTCCAAAACCAAGTCAATTTACCCCAAAATCAACCTAACAATCCAAATCATTCATCACAGGAGTTCTACTACAGTCTCAACAACAAAACCTAACAAGATTAAACCTCAAACCTTATCTAAAACCCAAGAATGATTCTTCATCTACCTCACATGCATAACTCTAAAATATCAACAGAAATTCAAACATAACTCAGTTAATTAAACACTCAGAATCCTTACCTTAACTGATAACTTGGCCCTGAGCTAATCCCCAATCATAACCAACTTCAATTCCAAGCCAAAACTCTCACATGGATCAAGGTCTCCAAGCTTCCAAAGAGAGAAAACTCCAAGAGAGAGAGAGAGAGAGAAAGGGTCAGTTTCCTTAGCTTCTGAACACTTCCTCAACTGTGTTTTATTTAACTTAAGTTTCTAAGGTTATCTCAAAGGCTCGGGGTACCAAAAACGTCCCCGAGGGCAAAATGGTAAATTTCCCCAATATTCCCTCCTAAACATTCTAACTTCAAATATATCTCCAAATATTTATTTCCATAACCTGATAACCCCATAAAACATCTAACGCCCGAAATACCCATCGACTCACCCCTAGTCGAGTATTCGACCCCGTTGTGACTTTCTAGCTAACTGTTCCCTAGGACTGTCTTGAATCGTGCAACACAGATATATCACAAGTATATCACAATTATTACAATGATCACATTTATGCCCTCAACGGGCTAAAATTACAAACATGCCCCTAATAACCAAACGGGGCCCACATGCATATTTAATTCACATAAACATGCATCTCTAATCACATATTCATGAAAATTCACATATTATAATAATAAATCACTTATTTCCCTCCAGGCACGCTAATCAAGGTCTTAAGCCTTATTAGCAAATTTGAGTCGCTACAAAGATCCCGGAGGAATAACCATCTGAGGGTGTTGTCGATCCGCCCGCAGGGGCACAAACGGGAATGGGGAATAACCGAGCCCCTTCAGTGACTCGGACCCAAAATCCTGATGCCATGCAAAACATCCCGGAACTTGATCGGGCGAATTCGGGACCATCGAGGCCCCACAATGGGAGGCAGCCACCTTCTCCAATAAGGCACCCACCATCGCCGATAAGGCATCCCTCGCTAGTCCAGAGGGCTCCACGACCTGTCCACCAAGATAGGGATAGGCGGGCTGGACGTAGACATGGAAATGAAGAAGCTCCTCGAGACGGCAGGGTTCCTCAGCCTACGAGAAGCCAAATGTCACGATCACAAACTGTTGAGACAAGAAGGCCTATAGGAAACCCATCTCGTAATAACCAAGCAGCGAGCCATGTCAGTGAAAGCTCGGATTACACTAGGTCCGTGAGTATATATAACCCAGAGCCAAGAAATATCAGGAATCGAGGAGATCACCTGGATCTACGAAAACATTTAAACCATAATCAAGGGCTTGATAATCCCCTGAACCCAGATCTACGGGATCATGTGAACGGTCGCTGTAACGACCCAACTATCTATGAGACTTAGGTCATTAAACCTACTAGACATAACTACAACTTTGAAAAGAACATACATAAGAAAATTCATAACTTTATTGAAACTTTGAAAAAAAAAATATTTGTAATACATAAATGAGCTCATTGTTTTAAAATAAAACATAACTTTAAATAAAATTGTTTACAAAGCTAAATGCGGAAAATACATAAAAACGTAAAAACATTGTCCTTGAATCGACACGCAGCCCATCCACTCCATTCACCTCCATACACACACCAAGCTTCCAAGAATCCTTCCGCATTTGCATCTATTTTCCTGCATCACACTAAAAATAAAGTAGTGAGCCTAATGCCCAGCAAGGAAAATCTACTAACATCATAAAACATATACATAAAATTATATCATTAACATATTCTATAAATATAGCATAAACATATACTATAAACATATCATAAACATAAGTCATATACTACTACAATGGCCATCATACTACTTGGGGCTTGTTTAACTAAGCAAGTCATATGCCCAATAGATTTGTGGGGCTTGCTAGCCAAGCAAGTCATATGCCCATAAATTATTAGGGCTTGCTAGCTAGACAAGTCATGTGCCCAAGGTCTATAAACATACTATACATAATGTTAACATATAACATAAGATAACATAACATATAACATATAACATAACATATCATACAAACATACAAGATCTATCCTATTTTCCTTAGCAAAACCGGGATATGAGAACAAATGCAGGACGTGGAACACTCCTAAAACTAGCAATAGAATAGTGAGTATTTCTAAAGGAAAGAGATGAAAAGAATAGAACTAAACCATCAAGAGAAAACTTACCGAAAAGACACCCTAAGTTCAAAGAACTTAAAAACCTAACCACAAAACCATAACAAAAGTTAGAACCTGAATGAAAACTAAAGAAACTAAGGAATCAAACAGAATTGAACTTAAGAATAAGGGTACCTTAGTTGACCTTATGGATTGGCCTAACTCCAATACCGAAACACTCTAGTCCTCACTTCCCAAGTGTTTGATAAAGCTTAAGAATGATAAAGCTTTTTCCCTAACCCAAGTGTTTATCACTCCTATAGTCTCACTAGCACCTTGGAGTCTAATCACAGCTGAAGAGTAAGGGCTGGGTACTAGGTCCTATTTATAGAGGTAAGGAGTGGAACTAACCCCATTTTTATTTGAATAAAAACAATGATTTTAATTGAAGATAATTAAATTTTCGTCAATCAGAGGCTGAAGACTCGGTCAAAACTAACAGAGGTAGATCTAAGAAGTCAAAGTTGGTTTTTTAAAATTAAAACAAAAAAAATATGATTAATGTAGGCGATATATCACCCCTATGTGGCGATATATCGTGTAACGCCCTGGATAGCCAAGACCGCTACACTGTGTACTTATAAAGGTGCAGGACTTGCTAATCAAGTTATTAATTTAAAAATGTGTCACTAAACATGTATGAGATAGGGTTAAAAAAGGTTTTGGTCTCAAAAATTACACTTTATATAACTAAACAGTTTTATACATGGGATCCCAAAAAGATACAGAGTTTAAAAGTTGGTTTACAAAATCTCCAAAATACAGGCAACCATCAGCCTTACTAAGGCAAAATAGACAATTCTGGTTTGTCCCTGCCTAAACCTCAACCATGGCGGCTGAGCACCCGGTCATGTACATTCAGCTTGCAGAGCTCTCCAAGTCAGGGCTGATCAAGCTTGCCCTTGCCTTTACCTGCACCACGTAGCACCTGTGAGCCAAGGCCTAGCAAGAAAACATAATATGCAACACAACCAACAATAATAGATAATAAACTCTTTAAGCATGAACAAACACTTAATACTCCACATTAACAACTCAGCACATATACATAACCAATGATGCAACTAATCACAATTAACAATTAGGTCACATAATAATCAGGGCCGACAACTTAGGCTGCACCCCATGTTTACCCCATTGACTCCGGTCCGCTTAAACCGAGCTCAGTGCATAATAAGCTGTCCTCGGCTACCAATGGCCAAGCCGCACCCTGTGCGCTAGTGTAACCCTTGGCACTCTTAGGCCGTTGGTTCACTATCTACATGGCATAATACCATCCTTTCAAGCATACATATTAGGGAACCCTTAGTCCCACTACAAGTACACAACCGGGTGTAGTTTTCTTACCTTTAGTTTTTACGTTCACTGATTACGAGCAACGCTCCTCGAGCACGATCCGTTCCCGAGCCCTAACTTTAGCACCTAGTCACAACCAAGGTGTTGGATTCCATCAATATTCAAGTAAAGGTTTCTGGGTACAATACTAGCTTCCGGGACATCGAATTCCACCAAGCATGGTGGTGAAATCGATCCTGAGCACTCTAGGCTAGAATCCCGCGCCTTAAATCCCCAAATGCTCAAGAATGTACCTAAGGGTTGCGGCCCTTGAACCCTAGCCGCGGCCCGTCCCTAAAACAGAGCCCAAGGCCCTCAACAAGCAGACATGTGCCGCGGCGCTCTCCCCTGGCCAAGCCTCCTTGGCTCTCTTGCTTCGTAGGGCTGCAACGCTCTAGAACAAAGCCGCGACTCTTCCCTTCGTGCCCAGAAAATCCACCATTTCTAGCATCCTAACCCCATCCAAAACCATTCCAAAGCACCCTAACTCAAAACCCATTAATCACAAAACTTTTATCATGACTCTAACAACATATTCCAACAGAAATTCAGCCTAAAAACCTACCAAAACTCCATTTTGATTCTCTGAAACCTAGCAACTCAAAACACCAAAACCATTCATGCAAAACTCAAATTTAAACCTCTAAATTACGAGTTGAAGCTTACCTCTTTTGCTGAACCACTTCCTTGGCCAACTCCTGAGCTAAAATCCAAGCTTCTCAGCTTAATTCAACCTTTAAATATCAAAACCATAAACACCCTTAATACCCAGCCAAAACTCAAAATTCAAATGGTCAAAGGTATGATTCAGCCCTTACCTTAATCTTGGTTGAGTTCCCTTAGCTGAGCACTAGATTCAACCTACAGGTTTCCAGCCTAAATCACTAAATTCCCAACTGATTTTCCTTGAGTTTTCTGTGTTTCCTTGAAAGAGAAGAGAAAAGGAAGAGAACAGCTGAATAGGTCGTTTATATTTTTGTTCTACTGCTTTCCATCAACTTAGTCTAATCTTAGCCAATTAAATCAATCCCGAGGCTTGGGGTACTGGAAACGTCCCCGAGGGCAAAACGGTAATTTTCCCCAATGTTCCCACCTAAGTTTTCTGTCCTCAAATATATCTCCATATATTTATTTCCATAACCCGATAGTCTAAATAACTACCCGATACTTAAAATACCCCTGACTTATCCAAAAGTCAAATATTAAGCCCCGTTGTGACTTTTCTAACTATCTAGCTCCCTAGGATCGCCTCAACACTCACTGCAAATCTTCCCACATAATAATGTGGTTCTCACAGATATAACATTTAACCACATTTACATTCATATAATCATGCATTAAATCAATAAATTCACTCATAAGTCAATTATGCCTTCCCGACACACTAATCAGGGCCCTTAAGCCATATTAGTGATTTTGGGTCGTTACATATTGGCTGCCCTCTAGTCCCGACTCTTTGTTCGTATGATCGTGCAACGTCAACGTGTTTTTCTGTATTCTTCGACAGGCGATATATCGGCTCTAATGCTGCGATATATCAGCATACGTGATTATTTTGAACACGTAATTGCACTTTTTCAGCATAATTAAGGTTGGATAACTACTTTGACTAAGTCAAACTATGACCCTAACAGTTTCTTGTGAAGACTAGGTCTTATATTCCCTTATTTTATCATTAAAATAATAATTCCTTAATAATCATGCTTATGACAAGTGTCATAATCCTATTGGCTCTATCTAGACCTTAGGTTATAATAATTATCATATTTATAACCAGCAATATTAATCAAACCTTATGTTATAATTAATATTCTTAAACTATAGGTTAAACTTATAAAATCCATAACTATTGCCAGGAGTTTCCAACTAAGTCCCGGTTTGAACCAAAATTCACAAAATCTAAAATACTACAACTACTACTAGCTAGCTAATTAAGTAAACATTCTAGGACTCTACAGTCACAAGCAGCCAATTTACAATCCTACACCAAGACAGGGAGATGGAGTTGTTATCAACGATAACCAGCCCCCTTAGGTCCAGCCAGGCCTCCTATAGTTCCAGTCCAAGAGAGAATTGATCAGTTGGAGAGAGTGTTCAGGCTCTTGCAGAACGAACGCAACCGGGAAAGGGATGAAGAGTTCGATGAAGAACTCGAGCCATTTGCCTCGCATATCTCCAACATTCCCTTTCCTCAAGGGTTTAGGATTCCTCATGTCTCGCCATTTGACGGGAATTCCGATCCTTACAGCCTCTGAGCACGTTCAATACAATTATGCGAGCCAGAAATGTGGGCTACAAGCTCAGGTGTATGCTGTTTCCAGCCACTTTCACAGGACCAGCAAAGAATTGGTTCAAAAAGTTCAAAATACATTCGATCGCATCCTGAGATCAACTGTCGAGAGATTTCAAGAAACAATTTAAAGCCATGGTCAACATTAGGCTCGAGGCTTCAGCCTTAACCAATGTCCGACAGCAGCCAAACGAGTCACTAAAAGGTTACCTCACAAGGTTTAACCTAGAAGTGGCCCGAGCTTGAGATGTCGACGATAGTGGTCATTTAATGGTCGTTTGAGCTGGTGTAATGCCAAGAAGCCCTCTCTGGGAAGAATTACAAAGAAAACCTGTCAGGTCCTTAACCGAGTTCAATCTAAGAGCTCAGAGGTTTGTTATTGTAGAGGGGGCGAGGTCAGCATTGAACATGACCTCTCAGCCCATAACTACAACAACAAAAAATGCAAACTCTGCCTCGACCTTGGCGGACCCCAACTTCAAAACCCCCCGGGGACAACCCTTCTAAGAATAAGAAAAATGAAGGGAATAACCCCGAGGCAGATGGAGGAAAGAAGAAGAAAGGGAAAGATACTTCTCCATGTACAAAGTGTATACCGAGCTCAATGAGTCTCGGGAGAATATCTACCTGGCTAAAAAAAACCAGGTCCCATTCAGAAGACCTGACCCCATGAGGAACCAAAAGGCAAAAATAGACTCTAGTAAGTATTGTAGATTCCATAGAGATATCGTACATACAACCGATAAATGTCGACAGTTAAAAGATGAGATCGAAGGATTGATCTCAAGGGGATACTTCAGGCAGTATGTCAGAAACTGAAACCCCAATCAGGCTTCCACCAGCTAGAGGGCAGCAACTACACCACCTGCCAGAACAGTAACTCCCAAGCTCGAGAGGATGAACGACCCCCTCCGATTGATGGAGAAGATGTCATAACCATCTCAGGGGGACCCCATATCGCAGGACCGGGCAAGAATGCTCAGAAAAGATATGTGAATGAGCTAAAAACTAGTGACAGTTCTCCCTACGAACCCGAACCTAGAGCCCCGAAACAACAAAGGGTTGAAACTCAACCCATAACTTTCACTAAAGAGGATGTGTCTCATGTCCAGTTTCCCCATAATGACCCCTTGGTCATCACCCTTCAGCTCGCAAACAAGAGGGTGCACCGAGTCCTGATTGATAACGGGAGCTCGGTGAATATCCTTTATAAAGCCACTTTAGAAAAGATGGGACTCGCACTTCACGACCTAAAAGCCTGGGTAACCACGTTGTACATATTTTCAGGAGAAGGGATTGCCTACATGGGATCCATTGAACTCCCTGTGACCTTGGGAGATTATCCAGTCTCTATAACCAAGATGATGGAATTCGTTGTAGTGGATCTTCCATCTGCCTACAACGTACTGCTCGGGAGACCCGCCCTAGTAGGGCTGAGGGAAGTTTCATCTGTTAGGCATTTGTCCATCAAGTTCCCAACTTCTGGTGGCATTGGGACTTTGAAAGGGGACCAGCTGGCGGGAAGGGAATGCTACAACATTTTCGTTAGAGGGAAGAAACAAACAAGTGCATAGGCTTTTGTCATAATTCAGAGCAAGGACGGGACGGTCTTCGAAATAGATAAAGAGATCGATCCTAGAATAGAGGAAATGGCTGACCTCGAGTCGCTAGAAGAGCTCGAAGAGGTCAAGCTTGAAGAAGTCGACCCCCCAAAGACTATGAAGGTGGAGAAGAACCTTTCTGAAAAGGTGAAGTGGCAATTAATTTGCTTCTTAAAGAAGAACTAGGATGTTTTCGCATTGTCACATTCGAACATGGTAGGGATAAGTTCAAATGTGATAAACCATGCACTTAATATTGACAAGAGCTCCCCCCCGAAGTAGCAAAAACGAAGACTCCTGGACGATGATAGAAAGAAAGCCCTAAAGGAAGAGGTCGACAGGTTAAAGGCAAATTGGTTCATACGAGATGCCTTTTATCCTGATTGGATCGCCAACCCAGTATTGGTTCCGAAACCCAATAGAACGTGGTGAACTTGCATCGACTACTCTGACCTCAACAAGGCATGCCCCAAGGATTTTTTCCCTTGCCTCGGATCGATCAGCTCGTAGACACCACAGCTGGGCATGGCCTGATGTCATTCATTGACACTTATTCTGGATATAACCAGATCTCCATGCACGCACCAGACCAAGAGCATATGTGCTTCGTAACCGATAAAGGGCTATACTATTACAATGTCATGCCTTTCGGGCTTAAAAATGCTGGAGCAACGTACCAAAGACTCGTGAACAGAATGTTCTCCGAGAAGATAGGTAATAACATGGAAGTTTATGTGGGCGATATGTTAGTCAAGTCTAAATATAGCAATAACCATGTAGATGACCTCGAAGAATGCTCTGCTTGTTGGGGTTTTATGCCTTAATTAAAACCCAAATTCTTTGTAATCTCATTTTATTATCAATAAAAGAATAGAAATCATTTTTTGACTTGGTCAATCACTTTGCTCACATGTTTTATTTTCATGATTATTTATTTAATATAAACTTCTATTAAATCCCGAGCATATAGCTAATCTTATTTATAGTGACGTAATCACAGTGGAATATAAATATGATTATATGTTCAAAAATAAGTTAGTCCTAAGATTAGTCAGTGCACCGGATTTACACTGACTTGCCAATCTACGATATGATCTACTTACACATTACAGTGTTATGTTCTTTCCAGAACATTAGCAAAGTAGATAAGATCGGATGTATTTGTTACATCGGACAGGACCGATATTGACAGTTGATAAGATAAGTAAACATACCGTTATTATCTATTCTAGTCATATCATATAGTTGACCATAGGTCAATTCAATCTCAATTCTGAGTGGTTAGTATTCTAACTGATTGTATTATTTGAGTTCTTTGACTTGTTCGTTACCAGCTTACCCTACGGACTAGCCCATACTTACATCTTGGGAACTCGGTAGTATAATTGAGTGGGAGTGTTAATCATAGATATGAACATCTATAGCTTATGATGAAGAAGTGAAACGATGGTTTCCTTTTAGTTTGGTTCAAGGTGTTAAATGATAGAGATCTCATTTCAGTAATTAAATTAGTTTACTGAAATATCATTTACAAGGAACTAAGTGTTTTAAGGATAAAATACAATGAGGGGTAAAACGGTATTTTAGTCCTATCTCATTGTAGACCGTCTATAGAGGATTGAGTGACAATTATGGTTGTAACAATGGATAATTAATAGCGTATCTATATTTGTTATAGAGCGTTCTATGAATTCAAGAGTGCAATTCCAAGTCTATAGTGGAGTCACGAGGAATTAATAAGTTAGTAAATTTATTTGTTAGATTTATGATAACTTATTGGAGCTTGATTTCATAGGCCCATGGTCCCCATTGTACCTTGGATAAAATCATCTAGATAGTCTCAATTAATTGATTTAATCATCAATTAGAATTATCAAAGTTGACCAGGTCAATTTTGGATAGTTTCACAGAGTTGTGTAATTTTGAGAAGAAAAGAGAAATTATGGCAGATTTATTAATTAAGATAAATTGGTATCTAAATTAATAAATAAATTTAAATCAAGGTTCAAATTATAAATCATTAATTTGATAAAGGATTTAAATAATTATTTAATTAATTAAATCAATAGAAAATAACACAGGCCTTGATTTTAAGTCCAATGGGCTTATAATCAAATGGGAAATTTCACGGGCCTATAGCCCATGATAATTTCGACCTAGGGCTTCAAAATGGCTGCTATTTTATTGATTTTTTAATTAAATTAAATGGCCTAATTGAGTCTATAAAAGGAGTGCTTATAGAGAAGTCAAAACAAGGGTTTTTGATAAGTCAGATTTTCTGATAGTTTTATATTCTCTCTAAACACAAGTCCTTTTCTAAGCCACTTTCTTATTTTCTCTTCTTCTCTCTATATCTATCTCATGTGTTGAGAATTGCCCACACTAGTCTAGGTGGTTCTAAGGATACATTGGAAGATCGTGAAGAAAATAGAAGATCGGTTCAGTTTCTTGATAATACTCTGCGACAGAAAGGATACAAGAGTTAGAGAAACTGAAGGAAGAACTCTTAATTCCGCTGCGTATACTGTAAGTATTCTATTTTTGTTTCTCTTTGAATTCAATTTTAGAAACATGTTTTAGGCTATCTCGTATTAATTTGTTTAATATTAGATAGACATGAAAATAAATAAAGATCCTGTATAAGTTTTTTCTAACACTGCTGTATTACGAAAGTACAACATGAAACTAAACCCCCAAAAATGCTCTTTTGGAGTATCTTCAAGGAATTTTCTAGGCTTTATAGTAAACGCGCGAGGAATAGAGGTTAATCCTGACAAGATCCAGGTATTAATTGATATGCCCTCGCCTCGGAAGCATAAAGATGTCCAGAGTTTAACTGGATGGATGGCGGCATTAAGTAGGTTTATTTCTAAGTCTACAGACCGCTGTCTTCCATTCTTCAACCTTCTAAGAGGAGGAAAAAAGTTTGAGTGGACAGAGGAGTGCGAGCTCGCATTTCAAGATTTAAAGAAACACCTCGTGGAACCTCCGATCTTGTCAAAACCTATCACAAGAGAAGTCTTATACTTGTATCTCGCTATTACCAAGCACGTCATTAGTGTTGTGCTCGTCCGAGAGGACAAGAAGGTACAAAAACTAGTGTACTATGTCAGCAAAAGGTTACTGGGGTAGAATCTAGATACCATTTAATGGAAAAACTGACCCTCAGCCTGATCCATTCATCTCGAAAGCTCCGACCTTACTTCCAAGTGCACCCTATCCATGTGTTGACTGACCAACCACTGCGACAAGTTTTGTCCAAACCAGAGGCTTCTGGCAGATTGTTGAAATGGGCAGTTGAACTCGGATAGTTCGAGATCACCTATCACTCGAGAACAACCATAAAGGGACAAACCCTAGCAGATTTCATCGTAGAATGTACTAGAGTATCCGACAACAAAGTTATAACCCCAGCCCGCGAGCTGTGGAAGATTTATGTCGATGGATCTTCCAACGAAAATGGATCTGGGGTAGGAATAACACTAATCACTCCAACAGGAAATCAATTTCATTCTGCCTTAAGGTTTAGCTTCGAAGCATCTAATAACGAGGCTGAGTACGAAGCTTTATTGGCAGGACTCCGAATAGCCAAAGAACTCAAGGCAAAGGCAATACACTGCTACAGTGATTCGCAGTTGGTGGTCAACCAAATTTTAGGGTAATATCAAGCTCAAGGCATAAGAATGGCTGCATATTTAGAAAAATCCAAGGCTGCACTAGAACATTTCAAGTTCTACACCATAGAGCAGGTTCCCCGAGAACAAAACTCAAATGCGGACGCCTTAGTCAAGCTCACTACATCCAACGAGGCCGACACGCTAAACGTAGTCCCAACAGAGTTCCTGTCGACCCCCAGTATCAGCGAGCCTGAAGAGGAAGACGTACGCATGGTTGACTCTGGACCAACCTGGATGACCCCAATAGTTGATTACCTCGAAACCGGCATTCTCCCAGTAGAACGAAACAAGGCTCGAAAATTGATGTATCAGATTCCGAGGTACACTATTGTGGAAGGAAGGTTATATCGGAGGGGATATTCTATGCCACTACTCTGATGTGTGACCCCACCCGAGGCGAAGAAAATCATAGAAGAAATTCATGAAGGATTTTGTGGAGACCACAGCGGGGGGCATAGTCTGTCAAAAAAAATTATAAGACAAGGATACTTTTGGCCTACTGTCAAAGCAGATGCATTCGAATATGTCAAGAAATGTGATAAATGCCAGCGATTCGCTACAACCCGCGAGCTCCACCATCTGAGCTAACCATGATGACCTCCCCATGGCCATTTGCGGTATGGGGAATCGACCTCATAGGTTCATTACCAACCGACAAGGGTGGAGTAAGGTATGTTGTGGTCGCGGTTGATTATTTTACAAAATGGACCAAGGTCGAACCTCTGGAAACGATTATGTAACGCCCTGGTTACCCCAAGACCGTTACGGTGAACGTTGAACCGTGAATTTAACTCGCTACCCGAGTGCTTTGGTTAAAAACATGCTTCTAGGTGTTATTAACAGGTTAAGGTGGAAAACCAATCAAAAGGAAATGATATATTTTATTTAAAACATAAAACTATTCATGGGCCCATAAAAACGTTTACAAATTATTTACAACGCAAAATGGTCACTACATTATAAAATTTACAACTCCCTGATCTAAGCGGAAAAATAGGGTAAACCCCCTAGTTACCCTGAGAACTCCTTGGCCATGGTGGTCAAGCGGCCGCATATGTACACAACACCACCTATGCTCTCCACTCAAGGCTGGGTGAGCTTTTCTTTCCCTTTACCTGCACCACATAGCACCCATGAGCCAAAGCCCAGCAAGAAAACTCAATACTGCATGAATATAATATCAACAATGATCATAATAATCATTCAGGACTTTCAGTCCAAAATAAAAGAGTGACAGTTGTAAAAGTCACTAAGGTGGGTTCCGTTCCCATTAGCCATGTGTCGATAGGGTCACCCGGGCTTTACAAATAAGTGATCCTTTCACTAGCTTATCAAGATAGGTGTTTGATGAACTAGTCACCAACATAACCTACCGCATGACCATAGAGTCACAACCATGGGATTCTGCTCCTAGCCACATGACAAAATAGTCCCCTAGGCCTTAGGCCTTGGCTCTGAGTAACTAGTCTTAGACTAGTCAAGCGCTTATAATTTTCATCGACCTTAGGTTCGATCCAGCATTAATGCTCCTAGAGTCATTCAACACTAATATCGATTAGATCTAATCTTTTATCAACTCTGCGTTCATGACGCTTATGCCATTCCTGACTCCTAGGTCAGTAATACACGACCAATGCCGATTCTGAATAGTCAGTGCCATACACAAATAAGCAAGATTTGTTAAGCATTTAATATGCAATCAATGTCCACATTTAATAACCAACATGCCTCAATAACAACCACGCATGTCATATACACAGGGTGCAGTTTTCTTACCTCTGATTCGAGCGAGAATGAGTAAAAGAACGACCATTGAGAACGATCTGACTTTTAATTCCTTAGCAGTCACCTAGTCATAACCAAATATGGGATTCCATCAATAAAATGAATAACAAAGGTTCCCGAACCAAAACCTAGCCTCCAGAACATTGAATCCCACTAATCCGGGTAATAGGAACGATCCCGAGGCCTAAATTGAGTTCCCATGATCAAAACACCCATTTGGCCTCAAAAACCCTCATGGGCCGCGGCCCCCAGCCAAACTAGGAGAAAGCGCCACGGTGTACCTTACCTAGTGCTGCAGCCCCCATCACACACAAAACTTCACCTTCTTCCGCATCGAGCTTGGGCCGCAGCGCCCAAGAACAAGGCTGCGACCCCCACCTGGGAACCAGCCATAACTCTATTTTCTCACATTTTAATCCTTCCAAAATCCTACCTAAAAATCTCCAAATCCAAAAATCAAAGTTCCTAAGTATCCCAATGATCCAAAATCATCAAATCCCGAGGCTCAAACGAATCAAAAACTAATCGATACACAAAATCCAAATTAAAGCTTAGAAACTCTAAAACTCAAAACTTAAAGCTTGAATTACCTTTTATTGGGTTGTTTCTCGGTAAATCCTTCGGTCAAGAAGCTTCTAATATTTTGAAGGATCTCTGTAGCACCCACATTATTTTGATATAATATATCCAATAATCACATGATTGCATTGCATTACATATCATACAATATGTATAATTTGAGCATATGCATATTCTTATAAGTGTTTTCATGTATAAGTATAAAAGTTGTGTATGTGATGTCTATATGTATGCTCAATATTATTAACCTTGTGGCATTTGAGTTGTCTTTTATGGGTGTTTGATGTGCTCAAGATATAAGAAAGTATGAAAAATATGGACAAGGCATGGAATTAAGTGATGAAAGTGAGATATAGAAGGCAAAATAGGTTAAGTAGTGAAAAATAGTACAATGTCGATTACTAGTATTTCGGTGTAAAATTGAGTATTTATGGATTTACCAAATGTAATCGAGGTATGATTAAGGTCTCATTGATGATGTAAAAATGGTTTTATAACCATTAGATCAATTCTTGATGGGAGGTATACATAATCAGTGGTATTGATGCAAAGTCAAAACGAGCTTAGCATAAGTGCGCTACGCTCGATCGGGTAAGCATAACTATTGGGTATGAAGTCATATGGACCTAAGGTTTGGTGTGAGTGTTTTACACATAAGGATAATAGGCCTACCAGATGATTAAGTCGAAATTATTGAAGTGATAAGGTTTTCATAAGTCAAAAGGTGAAATGATGAGATGAAAGGTGTCAAACTTTGATACAATAAGGCTAAATCATTGAAAATAAAGAACTTTCATCAACCTTATCACTTTGCACAACCATTACTCTGAAAAACAGAGAGAAAAGAAAACCAAAAACCATTTCTTTGCTGGTTTGAAGAAATTCTAAGGAGATCCAAGTGAAAGCAAAGCCAAAGAAGTAGATTAAGCTTAGTTCTAGCCTTTTTATGGTAAGTTCTTGTACTTGGAAGTCAAACCATGTTTTTGAATTTTTCTGAAATCTTATATATGGTGTTTTATCCTTTTTAAGATATTTCTTGGGGTTTCCAAGTGGTTTGAGGTTTAGAAAAGCTTGAAGAGATTGTTTTCGCCGAAAAGTTGCTTGGTAAGTGAAATTTTGTGTTTTATGAGGTTTTTGGGGTTCTTGGAGTACAAGCTGATTTTTGGTTATTTGATTGACTTTATAAGAGAGTATATATGTTTATAAATGTTTGAATAGATGTGGAGACTCATTTAATTTAGGTGATGATCTAGGAAATTAGAATTTTATCAAAATCGGTATATGATAACTTTATGATGAATTATGTTGGTATTTGGGATATATATGGTTATGGCAGGTTATTTGATGTTGATTATTGGTTGATTTTGATATTTGAGGATATCTAAAATTAAGGGGAAACTCTGTCAAAATTTCTCCAAATGTCTAAGATAAATCTAATGCTTGATCTAGGTGGTTTAAGGCATTTTAGGCATGTTTTGGGTATGAAATTTGATATGATGTTTTATGGGTATTTTTAAATGAGAGTTCAATGTATTACTGCCATCATTATGATGAGAAATCCATGCCATTGTCAGGATAAGCACATCAATACCTAAGACACCACTTGTTACACGGTGAATTATATTTTGGACAGAAGGTAAGTAAAGTACTCAACTGCAACACAAGAATTACATGTTATGTGAAAGTATGCATTATATGAATATTTTGTGAGTAAGTGGTATTAACATACATTGACACTTCATCATAAATTTGTATGCATGGCATAATAGTGATATGGTAAATTATTATATGATATAAGACCATGCATGATATTATGATGATTAATTATATGATGCCTTTGCAAGTTTTGTGCAACATAAAAGAAAGTTGTAATAAGAAGTTTAAGTTCAGTGCCACTGTTTTGAAAAGGCAAATGAAAGTGTTAATAAGTGTAAACGGAGGCCTATAGTAGGCTTATAGTGGCTGCCCAATAATTTGGGCTAGGTTTTAGTGAACCAATTATATTGTTTGCCATGTTTCCGTTTTTATTTCTCCTCCATATGAGTTATTGTTATATGTATTGACACCACAGTGTGTGGCCGCCTTGACTCTTGAGCCCGACGGGGCAACGATGGAATAAGGTTTTTAATGTGCCCTACTGTGGTGATGGCTAGCCGGAGGAGAACCCATGGGATTTTATATTGTATGTGTAATAAGCCGTGCAGGCATTGACCAATTCAAACAGTGTGCACAATATTAAGGGGCCCAAAATTTTAAAAAGAAGTTGTGTATGTCCATTGATATTGTGTAATCATTAGCATTGCATGCATTACTTTTCTTACTAATCTTTAGGCTCACGGTTGTCTTGTGTTGCAGGTAGAGAAAGAAATGTGTGAATGACATGAGGAGAACTAAAGCATGGTCCTGACCCTGATTTGTACATATGAACATATCGACCTTTTGTGGGTTATTTCAGTTATCAGTGAGATGTTTGTAATAAAGTGTGAAGTTATGTTTTGAAAATAAATTGGGTTATTTAATACTTATGTATAATATGTTTGAGACAGACTTTATGTTTAATGTAAATAATGTGAAATAAGTTTTCAAGTTTAAAAAAAATGTCCAGACTTCCGCAGTAATAAATTATGATATAGTTTTAAAACGTAACACCTCAAATATGGTTTTAACTAAAATAAGTGAGGGTGTTACAATCGCTATGTCTCGATCCTCGCTTGATTCTGACTCCTAGAACTCAAGATTTCTTCGAAATTTCCATGGATAGTCACAAAGGTTAACGGGAGAGAGAGAAAGTGTTTTAACGTAAAGTTCTTTCTGACAGACTACTTCAGGCTTAAGTAACCTCAAATAAATCCTAATACTCGGGGTCCCAAAAATATCCCCGGGGACAAAATAGTCAAAATTCCCCGAATTTCCTCATGATCTCAATATCTCCCAATATATTATCAAATAGTTACTCTCATTATCCAATATCCCAATAATTGACCCCGTTATGACAAAATCGCTAATTTGCACCATAAGACTGTCTCATGCCGAATAGCTCGAATATATCCCCATAATAATGGGATCTCATCCATAAATCACAATATGCACCAAAATATACAAATATGCCCTCAACGGGCCAAATTACCGAAATGCCCTAATAATCAAATGTGGACCCACATGCATGCATTTAACATCATATTATAATATAATTCACATAAACATGCATATAATCATTTACTGGAATAATTAAACAGTTATGGCCCTCCCGACCTACTAATCCAACCATTAACCCGCATTAGGAATTTTGGGGCATTACAACTATCCCCTCCTTACAGAAACTTCTTCCTCGAAATTTACCTAAACAGCTCGGGATACTGACTCTGCATATCTGACTCCAGCTCGCAGGTTGCTTCCTCGACCTTGCTGTTCTTCCACAATACCTTAACCAAAGGTATCATCTTATTCCTGAGGACCTTGTCCTTTCTGTCAAGTATCTGGACTGGCTGCTCCTCAAAGGAGAGATCTGCCTCAAGCTCCAGATCTTCATAGCTCAAAACATGAGTCACATCAGATACATACCTCCGAAGATTTGAAACGTGAAACATGTTATGCACAGCTGACAACGCCGGAGGCAAAGCCAACATGTAAGCCACCTGACCAATCCTCTCCAGGATCTCAAATGGACCTACAAATCTAGGGCTCAACTTGCCCTTCTTACCAAATCTCCTCACCCATTTCCATGGCAAGACTCTGAGGAAGACATAGTCTCCCACTTGGAACTCCATGTTCCTACGCTTGGGATCTGCATAGCTCTTCTATCTACTCTGAGAAGCGAGCATCCGAGCTCTAATCTTCTCAATGGCCTCACTGGTCCTCTGAAATGCTTCAGGACCTAAGTATCTCCTTTCACCTGTCTCATCCCAATGAATGAGAGATCTGCACTTCCTACCATACAACATCTCATAAGGTGCAACTCCAATAGTAGACTGATAACTGTTGTTGTAGGAAAACTCTATCAAAAGTAGATACTTACTCCAAGATCCACCAAAGTCCAGCACACATGCCCGCAGCATGTCTTCCAATATCTGGATCGTCCTCTCAGATTTCCCATCTGTCTGAGGATGATAAGTAGTACTGAACTTCAACTGTGTTCCCATGGCCTTCTGTAAACTTCCCCAGAACTTGGAAGTAAAAGTGGGGTCCCGATCTAACACAATCGACCTCAGTGCTCCATGGAGGCGCACGATCTATTTCTCATAGAGATTTGCATACTGATCAACTGTATATGTAGTCCTCACTGGCAAGAAGTGGGCTGACTTGGTGTAGCAATCCACTATCACCCAAATAGAATCATGCTGACCAACAGTCCTGGGTAACCCCACCACGAAATCCATCGTGATGTCCTCCCATTTCCACTCTGGATATCCAGAGGCTGCAATAATCCTGCCGGCCTCTGATGCTCAGACTTGACCTGTTGACATGTTAAGCACTTAGCCACATACTCTACTACATCCCTCTTCATCCCCGGCCACTAATACAATGATCTCACATCCTGATACATCTTCGTGGTGTCTGGATGCAAAGAGTAAGATGTAATATGAGATTCATCCAGAATCTCTCGCCTCAAAGCAGTGTCTAACAGAACACATATCCGCTCCTTGTACCTCAGCAATCCTAAATCAGACACTGTATAATCTCTGGATGCTCCAGCCAAAACATCCCCTTTGATCTTGATCAGTTGTGGATCACTCAACTGACCCTCCTTGATTCTCTCCAACAGTGTAGAATGTAGCGTAATATTGGCCAACTAGCCCACTAGCAACTCTATACCAGCTCTGGTCATGTCATCTGCTAACTCTTTGGCTATCAGCCTCGCACCATAAATCTGCCCCGGACCCTTCCGGCTTAAAGCATCAGCTACCACGTTGGCTTTTCCTGGATGATACAAAATCTCGCAGTCATAATCTTTTACTAACTCCAGTCAACGCCTTTGTCTCATATTCAATTCTTTTTGCGTGGAGAAGTATTTCAGGCTCTTGTGGTCTGTGTAGATCTCACACTTCTTCCCATAAAGATAATGCCTCCATATCTTTAAAGCAAAGACCACAGCCGCCAACTCTAAATCATGAGTGGGATATCTCTTTTCATACTCCTTCAGATAACGTGAGGCATAAGCAATTACTTTCTCTGACTGCATCAAAACACAGCCCAAACCCTGATAAGAAGCATCGCAATAAATCACAAACTTCTCCTGATCTATTGGAAGACTCGGAACTAGAGCTGTAATCAATCTCTGCTTCAGTTCCTGGAAGTTGTTCTCACACTTGTCTGACCACACAAATTTCTGATTCTTGCGTGTCAGCTCAGTCAACGAAGTAGCAATCTTTGAGAACCCTTCCATGAAATGCCTATAATAACCTGCCAATCCAAGGAAACTTCTAACCTCATAAGCATTCTTTGGCCTTGGCCAATCTCTAACTGTCTCAATCTTTGTTGGATCTACCTTAATCCCCTCCTTACTGACAATGTGCCTGAGAAAGGATACCTGAGATAACCAGAACTCATATTTCTTGAATTTTGCAAACAGTCTGTGTTTCCTCAGTCGCTGTAGAACCAACCTCAGATGCTGCTCATGCTCTGACTCAGACTGAGAATATACCAGGATATCATCGATGAAGATGATCACAAACTGATCCAGATAATCCTTGAACACTCTATTCATCATATCCATAAAAACAGCAGGGGCATTAGTCAATCCAAAAGACATGACTAAGAACTCATAATGCTCATACCAGGTACGAAAAGTAGTCTTCGGTATATCTCCCTCCTTGACCCTCAACTGATGATAACCAGAACGAAGGTCGATCTTTGAGAATACCTTCTTACCTAGCAACTGATCAAACACATCATCTATCATTGGCAAAGGATACTTGTTCTTGATTGTTAGCTTATTCAGTTCTCTATAATCAATACACATCCCTCAGAGAACTATCCTTCTTCTTTACAAACAGAACTGGCGCACCCTAAGGTGAGAAACTAGGTCTGATAAAACCCAAATCCAACAGCTCTTGCAATTGTACTTTCAATTATTTCAACTCGGATGGGGCCATTCTGTAAGGTTCTCTAGACACTGGCTCCATCCCTGGTGCCAGTTCTATCACAAACTCAATTTCTCTGTGTGGTGGCAACCCTGGAAAATCTTCTCGAAACACATCCAGGAATTCACAAACTAATCTGGTCTCTTCTGGTCTCACTGACACGACCTGAGTGGTGTCAACCACACTGGCTAAGAATCCGATGCAACCCTCTTGCAATAGATCCCTAGCCCTCAATATAGAAATCATAGGCATGCGAAGTCTGTGCATAGTACCAACAAACACAAAAGGATCCTCACCTTCAGGCTCAAAGGTGACCATCTTCCTTCTGCAATCGATGGTTGCCTCGTACTTTACCAACCAATCCATACCCAATATCATATCGAAGTCAGTCATAACCAACTCTATCAAATCCACTGATAACTCTCTACCCTCCACTGTCACTGGCAAAGATCTGACCCATCTCCTGGATACCACTAATTCCTCAGTGGGTAACAAAGTTCTAAACCCCACAGCATAAAAATCACAAGGTCTACACAGTCTATCAATAATTCTACTAGCAACAAAAGAATGTGTAGCACCAGAATCAATCAATACATTATAAGGGGTTCTAGCACTAAGAAGTTGACCTGTAACTACTAAGGGAGAAGCCTCAGCTTCTGCTTGTGTCAATGCGAACACTCGAGCTAAGGCCGAGCTATCCACTTTGCTGGGTTCTTCTTTTCTTGCCTTAGGGCATTCCTTCTTAAGATGACCCACTGCTCCACATGAGAAGTAGGCCCTTGCCCTACAGTCTCCCAAATGACGCCTCTTGCACCTAGGGCATTCAGGATAAAACTTCCAGGCTTTATTACCACCTGGACGACCCATTGAAATACCACGGGGTCGCCTATCAGGACCTGGAACTGGGAAGGTGTCAGGAACCTTCCTCTTCTGATCACTTGGGCCTCCACCCCTACCAGAACCCACAAATGGAGGATCTGTCCTCCTGAACTCCTTTCTGGCTGCATTATCTCGCCATATCTTGTTTTCTACACTCTCAGCTGTGAGTGCCTTCTCAACCACCTGTGCATAGGTAGTAACCCCAGCCACAGTGGTAATGCGAACATCACAGGCTAGTCTAGGTTGTAGCCCCTAGAGAAATCTCTCCCTCCTTGTCCCATCAGTGGGCACCAGCTCCATGGAAAACTTTGCCAAACGATCAAATTTCAGGGCATACTCAGTCATTGATAAACCTCCCTGAAGTAATATGATAAAATCCTCAGCTTTTATTGCCCTAATGGCATCAATATAGTATTTCTCGTTGAATAGAGTCTAAAACTCTTCCCAACTCAGGGCATTGATGTTTCTGGTTTGGGTTACAACCTCCCACAAAAATTGGGCATCCTCTCAAAACATATATGTGCACAAGCCACCCTCTCATTACCAGTCACCCTCATGAATTCCAGGATGGTGGTAATCATGCCCATCCACTGCTCAGCTTTGGCAGGATCTGCACTGCCTTCAAAAACTGGAGGTTGCTGCTTTCTGAACCTTTCATAGAGAGGCTCCCATTTATTACCAATCTCTGGCAATTGCTCAATTGCTGGCACCGATACAGGAGGTGCCTCAGATACACTGGCCACTGCAGGAGCTTGTTGTTGTCTCAGGAGGCAGAGTTCCTCTCCCTGCCTCAACACAGTAGTCTGCAGATCGCTAAATAACTGCTGCCAGTTTGCAGGAGCTGGCTGTGGAATTTATCCCTGGTCATTCTCTTGACCCTGATTATTATTATTATTCTAGCCTTGATCACTTTGGCCAGCTGATGTAACTGTCTGTCCTGGATTCATTCTTATCAACTTATACCTTGCTGAAATAATAGTTAATACGGCCAGTCGGGTAGTGATAACTAAAGCTCCTGCCGCCTTAGGGTCCAAGAACAAGCAGATAATTATTATATTCCACATTCATACAAATATACAAATAGATACATGATTATAGAATTTAGTACTTAGCATGTATCACATAATAATTCACAATCAACAATACTAATAAGTATGTTCCAACAATTTCAGTACTATTTAGCACACGGTTGCTGAAGATGCAATATTCAGGGCACAAGTTTAACATGGTGTCTCATGTAAACAGGTAAAGCATTTATACTATATTTAAGCAGTTATACATATAACTACATAAATAGTTACCAAACCATGAGTCGAGCTTGTCTTCAGTGGTGAGTGTACATGCCTAGCCAGTCTACAGGAACCCTAACCTTGGCACGCTCTGATACCAAGTTGTAACACCCTGGTTAGCCCAAGACCGTTACGTTGAACCGTGAATTTAACTTGCTACTCGAGTGCTTTGGTTAAAAACGTGCTTCTAGGTGTTATTAACAGGTTAAGGTGGAAAACCAATCAAAAGGAAATGATATATTTTATTTAAAACATAAAACTGTTCATGGGCCCATAAAAACGTTTACAAGTTATTTACAACGCAAAATGGTCGCTACATTATAAAATTTACAACTCGCCGATCTAAGCGGTAAAATAGGGTAAACCCCCTAGTTCCCCTGAGAACTCCTTGGTCGTGGTGGTCAAGCGGCCGCATATGTACATAGCACCACCTATGCTCTCCACTCAAGGCTGGGTGAGCTTTTCTTTCCCTTTACCTGCACTACATAGCACCCATGAGCCAAAGCCCAGCAAGAAAACTCAACACTGCATGAATATAATATCAACAATGATCATTATAATCATTCAGGACTTTCAGTCCAAAATAAAAGAGTGACAGTTGTAAAAGTCACTAAGGTGGGTTCCGTTCCCATTAGCCATGTGTCGATAGGGTCACCTGGGCTTTACAAATAAGTGATCCTTTCACTAGCTTATCAAGATAGGTGTTTGATGAACTAGTCACCAACATAACCTACCGCATGACCATAGAGTCACGACCATGGGATTCTGCTCCCTAGCCACGTGACAAAATAGTCACCTAGGCCTTAGGCCTTGGCTCTGAGTAACTAGTCTTAGACTAGTCAAGCGCTTATAATTTTCATCGACCTTAGGGCCGGTCCAGCATTAATGCTCCTAGAGTCATTCAACACTAATATCGATTAGATCTAATCTTTTATCAGCTCTGCGTTCATGACGCTTATGTCGTTCCTGACTCCTAGGTCAGTAATACGCGACCAGTGTCGATTCTGAATAGTCAGTGCCATACACAGATAAGCAAGATTTGCTAAGCATTTAATATGCAATCAATGTCCACATTTAATAACCAACATGCCTCAATAACAACCACGCATGTCATATACACAGGGTGCAGTTTTCTTACCTCTGATTCGAGCGAGAATGAGTAAAAGAACGACCCTTGAGAACGATCTGACTTTTAATTCCTTAGCGGTCACCTAGTCATAACCAAATATGGGATTCCATCAATAAAATGAATAACAAAGGTTCCCGAACAAAAACCTAGCCTCCGGAACATCGAATCCCACTAATCCAGGTAGTAGGAATGATCCCGAGGCCTAAATTGAGTTCCCATGATCAAAACACCCATTTGGCCTCAAAAACCCTCATGAGTCGCGGCCCCCAGCCAAACCAGGAGCAAGCACCGCGGCGCATCTTACCCAGTGTCGCGGTCCCCAACACACACAAAACTTCACCTTCTTCAGCATCGAGCTTGGGCCGCGGCGCCCAAGAACAGGGTCGCGACGCCCACCCGGGGGTCCAGCCATAACTCTGTTTTCTCACATTTTAATCCTTCCAATACCCTACCAAAACATCTCCAAATCCAAAAATCAAAGTTCCTAAGTATCCCAATGATCCAAAATCATCAAATCCCGAGGCTCAAACGAATAAAAAATTCATCGATACACAAAATCCAAATCAAAGTGTGGATGCCAAAAATCCACCCAGGAAAAAAATCCCTAGTATGTGGTGAAAATACAAGGCTAAAGGTCACTTAGTCACACTATCAGGCCCAGACCTATAAGTCTTGTGAGACCGGGAGATTTTCCCAAGGGAAGCATCACTTAGTGGGCCATGAAGTGTGGCCTTTGTTGATGCCCAATATCCCATGCCCATAAAAGAACCAAGCCCCACGAAACGCCCCCGGGTACCCAAACTCACGCCCCAGCAGCATCAGCCTCGCGTGGCCTCGCGTCCGAGCGAGGCCCCTGACGCGCGCGCCTTGCGTCTGAGTGAGCCCCCACCTCGCGACCGAGCGAGGCCCCTGGTGCGCTCGCCTCGTGTCCGAGCGAGGCCCTTGATGCGCACGCCTCGCGTCCGAGCGAGCCCTCGCCTCGCATCCGAGCGAGGCCCCTGACGCGCGCGCGCCTCGCGTCCGAGCGAGGCCCCTGCTGCACACGTCTTGCGTCCGAGTGAGCCCCTGCCTCGCGTCCGAGCGAGGCCCCTGGTGCGTTCGCCTCGCGTCCAAGTGAGGCCCCTGGTGCGCCCGCCTCGCGAGGCCCCTGACGCACGCGCCTCACATCCGACCGAGGCCCCTGACGCGCGCGCCTCGCGTCCCAGCGAGGCCCCTAGTGCGCTCGCCTCGCATTCGAGCGAGGCCCCTGGTGAGCCCGCCTCACGAGGCCCCTGACGCGCGCGCCTTGCGTCTAAGTGAGCCCCCGCCTCGCGTCCAAGCGAGGCCCTTGGTGCGCCCACCTCGCGTCCGAGCGAGCCCCTTGATACGCGCGCGCCGCCTCGCGTCCGAGTGAGGGCCATGATGCGTGCGCCCCCTTCTCCCCCCGAGCGAACCGCACCATCGCATGGCCACGCATGAGGAAGGGAGCCTCGTGACGCATGGCCTTGCCATGTAGGGCCTCGCGTAGCCTCGCACGGCCTCGCCACGCATGGCCCCGCCAAGAAGTGCCTCGCATGGCTTCGCCAAGTAGGGCCTCGCACGGCCTCACATGACCTCGCCCAAGCATGGCCTCGCGTGGCCTCATAAGAGGAGAGGGGCCTCGTGAGCAGCTAGGGAGCCGAGTCACCAAGGAGGTCGCAAGGAGGGCGTCTCGCCACGCATCCTTAGATGTCCGCCAAGGCCACATGCCTATCAACCGGACTCATGAGTGACCTCGGGAGGCTTAAGGAATGTCATGCCAAGGATCCAAGATCTCCACCTCACGCCGGGACCATAACACATGCCCAAGGTCCCATTCCTTACACCTTGAGACCCCTATGCTTAGAGGCTCCAGTATGAGTCGAATGGGACACATTTGTACGACCTAGTACTGAGTACGGATACCAGTGCCAGTGGGACTGCTGGGACCAGAGTCATGGTCCGTACGTCTACGGCCATAGGTCAGAGCCGACACTGCTACCTCCTGCGCCACTACGCCTGCCACCACTCATCAGACATGGGTACAGACAAGTAGTGGAGGCATTCTCCTGACACCTGCTCCAGTGCTGGATGTACAACCCCAACCTCTGAAGCCACTATCCTGCCAGAGTACTTATGTACCACTTGGTCTCCTGGACCACCATGTATCCCAGGCCATCAGAGCCTACTATAAAAAGGACCCTTCTCCCACATGGGAGGGGGTTGGAAAATTCATTGTAAGAAAAGGCTGTTGAGAAATATACCAAGGCTTGCTCTATCATTTATCTGTGTTTACCTTTCCTTAAAGTTTATTCACAGTTCTTATATAAACATCACCTGACTTACCTTTGAGTTTTCCGATCTAATTTCGTTGACGAGATTTCACCGTCAACACAAAGCTTAGAAGCTCGAAAACTCAAAAATTAAAGCTTGAATTACCTTTGATTGGGTTGTTTCTCGCTAAATCCTTCGGTCAAGAAGCTTCTGATCTTTCCTAGGATCGCTATGCCTCGATCCTTGCTTGATTCCGACTCCTAGAACTCAAGATTTCTTCGAAATTGCTATGGATAGTCACAAAGGTTAACGAGAGAGAGAGAGAGAAAGTGTTTTAACGTAAAGTTCTTTCTGACAGACTACTTCAGGTTTAAGTAACCTCAAATAAATCCTAATGCTCGGGGTCCCAAAAATATCCCCGGGGAAAAAATAGTCAAAATTCCCAGAATTTCCTCCTGATCTCAATATCTCCCAATATGTCATCAAATAATCACTCTCATTATCCAATATCCCAATAATTGACCCCGTTATGACAAAATCGCTAATTTGCACCATAAGACCATCTCATGCAGAATAGCTCGAATATATCCCCATAATAATGAGATCTCATCCATAAATCACAATATGCACCAAAATACAAAAATATGCCCTCAACGAGCCAAATTACCAAAATGCCCTAATAATCAAATGTGGACCCACATGCATGCATTTAACATCATATTATAATATAATTCACATAAACATGCATATAATCATTTAGTGGCATAATTAAACAGTTTTGGCCCTCCCGGCCTACTAATCCAGCCATTAACCCGCATTAGGGATTTTGGGGCATTACAAATTACCTCAAAAAAAGTTCTGGACTTTGTGGAAAAAAACTCCATCTGCCGATACGGAATGCCTAGAAAAATAGTATCAGATAACGATACTCAATTCAACAGTGAATTATTTACCCATTTTTGTGAAAAGAATGGGATAGTAAAGAGCTTCTCTTCTGTTGCCCATCCCCAAGCAAATGGCTAGGTCGAAGCAGTCAACAAAACCCTCAAAAGCTTAATGAAGAAGAGGTTGGAAGAGCCTAAAGGAAAATGGCCTTAGGAGTTACCTCAAGTTTTGTGGGCGTATCGAACCATAGCTCGCACTTCAATAAGGACACACCCCTTTCTCCCTGGCATATGGATGCAAAGCCATGTTACCAATTGAGGTTAAAATACCTATAATTCGAACCCATGCTTACAATCAAGCCTCAAACCAATCCCAGCTCAAAGTAAGTCTGGACCTAATTGAGGAAAGGCGAGATGAATCTCAGCTGAAGAATGTGGCATATCAGCAACGAGCTGCTCGATACTTCAATAAAAAGGTTCGGGATAGAAAGTTCAAATTGGGAGACCTAGTACTAAGAAGTGTATTCCTAGCTACAAGGGACCCGTCTGCTGGCGTACTCAGACCTAATTGGGAAGGACCTTACCAAATCAAGTCCATTATTTGACCTAGAGTATATAAATTGACCAGATTAAATGGAGAATTGGTTCCGCGAGCTTGGAATGGAGAACATCTACAACTTTACTATAAGTAGTATAGGAATGACGTTTTATTGTAACCAAGCTTGTTGATTTTCCAAAAAAATTATTAATAAATTATTCGATTTCGATCAAAAGTTATCTACTTTATTAAATGTCGTATTTTTTTTCAAACTCTCTTAATTCAATAACCTATGGTCACACTCATAGGATATTAAGGGGGCATCAGTGGCATACAATAATACCATAAGTTTGAACAAATAAATAACACAAAGCAAAAATGTTTGGATGGTTAACCCGACATGAAAATGTTGTATACACGAAAACTAGCAAAAATTGTCTGAATCGTCAACCTGACATAGAAGTTATAAGTGTATATGCGAGCCAATACAAACTGGATATAACCAGATTATTAACGTTATAAAACCAAACGCGCGAGCTAAGACAATCTGGACATAACCAGATTATTGAAAAATAAGTGTCTGGATACGACTAGATTTGCGAGCTAATATGATCTGGACATAACTAGTGTATGGATTACGAACCAAACACGACCTAAATAGGTTTGGAACAAACCAGCTAAAACTAATCGACAGAAGTTGGGAAAAAAGATAAACCCACTTCGAGCTAAGCCGAGATCGAGGCTGGAATATTTTGCAAAAATAGTTTCGACCTCATAACCTTAAGGAGCTACTCTAGGAAGAGGAAAAGTGACTAGAAAAAGCAAAATATAACTAAACTACCTATCTTACATGCCCCATAAGTACTTTCGAGTCTGTGGTAAAAGTACGATCTGACCTTGACAAATAACAAGATCGGATATGGATATATCAAACAAACTGTGCATGAATGCATCGAAACTCGAGCTTAAATCCAATAGATGTTTGTGAATAAATAGACATAAAGGCAAATATTTAATATAAATTGCTCAAAATATTTCGATCTAAGAAATGTGAGGCAAAAATATTAAAGTAAAGCCGAGCATAAAATTAAAAATATCAAATGTAAGTTTGGATAAACAAAAAATAACTCTTAAACGAGTTGTAAATTGTTTTTGCCCCGAGGGCATATATAAAAAAAAGGGGAGTTCAACTATTACAAATTTTTTAATGGGACGCAACCCACGATCGAGCTTCTAGGAAGCAGGAGTATCCCCCTCGGCGGCATTCGACCCCTCCTTATCCTTTTCAGCCTCTTCCTCAGCTTTCTCCGCCTCCAACCGAGCTTGCCACTTAGCCAAGAACTCGTCCTCAAAGGTACCCAAGATGCTCGTGTCAAGATCGGCATTACTGGCCCAAATCCTGTACATGGCCATGTCCACTGCTCGATCCTTCCTTTGCCCTCGGGTGGCCTTTTCACCATCCATTATGTCGAAGGTGGCCTTTTTCTCCTCCTCGAGTTTAGCGTTTAACTTTTCAAGCTCCTCAACCCTTGAGTTCTTCTCCTCGAGCTCTTTTATTCTCGATTTCTTCTCTTCGAGCTCAGCCTCTAGCTTCGACCTGGTAGCTTTAAACTCGCCAGCGAGCTTGAGTTGGAGATCCTTCGACTCTTGAGCATAGGACATGCTCGAATGAACCTCATTGTTTAGCTTGTAATTTAGCTGAGGAAATGCAGCAAGGTCCTATACACAAACAACTTGAGTCAGAGCATATACCAAGTAAAACCCAAATAAATAACAACAAAGTAAGAGAAAAATTACCGAGGAGATGAGCTCGGTACCCTTGTCATAAAAGGCACGGGAGTCTCATGCGTTAATCAGGAACTACCACTGAGGAGGCCCAAGATTGTTAAAGCTTTGAACCACTCAAGACAGAACGTCCGAGCCAAAAGTAGCTCCGTGGGTCCCCGCAGCATTGTCGATAAAATACTCATCAGAATGAGTCGAAATCGATAGCAAGCGCTCTCGAGTTGGAACGGGCTTCTTTGGAGCTGGTGCGGTCGTCTGGAGGGCTTGGGTAGCAGGAGGCAGGGAAGGAGCGGCTTCCACAGGAACCTCGACCTAGGGGTATGAGGTCACAACCTGGCTCGGGCCTTGGGGGCTCGGAGGAGGGGTAGTCACCTCAGTCTTTTTGGGTACTTTAGCAGGCCGTCCTGTTTTTTGTGACACTCTCAGGCGTTTACTTTGCTTGGCTCCCAAGCGACTATTGAGCACATTTTCGAGGTCAGAATCCATATCGCCTGCATAATCAAGTCACACATTAGTATACGAGCTTAAAATACTAAAGTAAATGTGAAACAAACATTTAATGTAAACAAAGGTTCAAGTGACGAGAAAACTAACTGGAACTCTCCCCCGAGCTCGTGCTTGGCGACCAAGTAATCCCCCTATCTTCAGAGGAGGCTGGGGGAGTCCCTTCCCTATATGTAGAAGTTAACCTCAAAAGGTCCCTATAGTCATTTGTTCCGTATTGAACGGCTACCCCATCCCAAACTTCATTTAAACTGTACATAGTTTGGTATTTCCCTAGCCAACTATCGAACCTATGAACCTTATTGACTACCCAAGACCATACGTGGAAATTATCCCGGGAATAAGATCAGGGTGTCCAGTTTATATTGTAGTAGGGAAGAGGACCACAAGGCCAAGCTGAGAATGAATTTACCTCTGTCACTTGAGCTCGAACCCTCGTCATTTGCATCATTTCCTGAGCACGGACTCCTGCGGCGACGGGCTGGGGATCAGGCCCTCGAGCTCATCTCTGCCTCGGAGGAAGTTTGTCGGTGGGGAGTGGTACATGCTCCCACATGGTGTATTTGCGGTAGTGGCGTCATCCATCGATTGATCCTTCTCCAGAAGGCCACAGCCATGAAGTTTATCTTCGGGGAACGCCTACCGTATGGCAGCTTGAGCAAGGCCTCCTTGTGCTCCCTCATTGTGTCCGTGGGGGTGGGAGGTGATAATTGGTTGAAGAAATGGATACACCTTGAGCCTAAACATTAATCGAGCATGAAAAGGAAGGGGGATGTATACTTAAGGATTCGTTGGAACGAATAAAACTTCGAAGGGGCCAGGCCATCTATCCAAAGAAGACCAGCTTGAAGTTGGGGGGATGATTAGGCATGTCCTCAAAGATCTTCTTCTCCTTGGGATAGCTCGACAAGTAATAGAAGTCGTCTCTTCCCCGAGCTCGGGAGAGGTTGCTTTTCAGGCAAAAGAGATATAGGATCTCTCTTGGTGAAGGTCCATCCCACTTTAATTCATAGTATAGCGACCTCAAGGCTGACAAGACCATGTATGAATTGGTCTGGAGTTGGAAGGGCGCGAGCCCAAAAAAATCCAGAAAATCCTTAAAAAAAAGGATTTCAAGGGCAGTAGAGCCCTCGCCTTCATATGCTCGCGACTCCAGGCCGCGAGCTTAAGTTTATTGTCCGAACGCCCATCACCCGGGGCGTACCAGCTTTATTCGTTGGAGGTAGGAGCTCGACACCTCAGCGAGCCTGGAAATCCTAGGCCGTGGCGAGCCAGGATGTCGGAGATTTGTCTTAACAAAGTAACCAAGCTCCAATAATGCTCGACCTTGAAAAATTCCTCCCTGGAGGTAGGAATAGCGGCAGATCGCGAGGTGAACGGACGGTTTGATGAATCCTCCATCAGCGAGAAAGTAAGCTCACCAGGCTTATAGGCAACGATTACTTTGAGCGTGGGGTCGAGAGGGACCAGTCTAAGCTCGGGGTCCGGGTGTGGATGAATTGCGACCCGAAGTTTCCTCCTTTTCCTCTCCTCGACCTTGTCGATTTAATGTCGGAAGTGAGCTCGAATATCTTCTTGTTCACACCTCACTTTGTATTCGCAAATTAGCCACTGGTTTCGAGTGAAAGGCGATTCTGGACTTAGAGTTGTCAGAGAATAGGGAATTGCGAGCACTGACCCCCACTGTTTTTTAGAATTCTGTGACATCTAGTAAGAAAGAAAGGGGTGAGGGCCAGGCACATAGGAAATAAGAGTAAAATTCTTGGTGATTCGAGCTCGAAGGCCCTAAATCACGGAATAAGCTCAATCGAGACCGAAATCTCGAAGGAACGGGATGAACTCGAGGGAACCCCCAGAGCCATTGTAAGGTTCGAGTTCCGAGCGTGTATTTGACGCAAAAAAGATAAAGTGGATTCATTTTAAGAATCACGGATTTTCAAGGAAAAAGTTGACGGTTACTCAGAAAGGTGATAATTTTGGGAAACGTGCAATTTAAAACCCTAAATCAGCACCCCATTTCTTGATCTACGCAGTACATTACCCATAATAAAAAAATAAAAATAAAAGCTACATTTGCATCCTTTACACTAAATCTGGGTTTGAAACCCATGATATCAGAAGTCTTTTGAACCCAAAGTCTACGCAGTATCAGCTAAACAATATGGTTGAAGTTACTAATTGCTACAAATATTCTATTGCAAAACTAGTAAATATGTTCACAGTGCAACAGAAACACGAAAATGCACGGAAAATATATATATATATATGAACATATGGGGTCAAGAACAGAGACTTACACACAGCGTTTTGCGGATACTGAGAGATTGACGATTGTAGGAGCGGTTGCAAGAAAGCTTTCACGGAGTCATAAATGCCGAGGGAGTTATGCTTCTTCAGTTTGGAGAACATGCAAAGATGAAAGTGGGGTTTTCAATTCTGGTTCTTTCTTTCCTTTCCGAAACGTGAAACTTGAAAATGAAGAAGAAGAAGAAGAAAAGATGAGGCTATACATGTGTAAATCCCAACAGGAGGTCAAAGGTCGGGCTAATCTAGGCCAATGGTTGGATTCGGTATTTGATTGGACGGATGAGTGTAATCGTGATAATGGCGGCATAAAGGTAGCAGATGAATGGACGTGGGCATGGTACAAAAAGTAATCGAGTACTCTGGTTAAGCAACCAGAGGTTGATGCGTGTCGGCACTTGAGTATATTAAGTGGCTCAGTTTTCGAGAAGGGCAGTTCAAAAGTTTCCTTCTCATAGGATTCGAATTGATACTTTTGAGGGGGCAAAATGTTACACCCAGATTTCGAATATGGGAATTATGATTTTGAAATCTAGGCTCATTAGGTGTGAGCTCGAAATGAACACGGCCATCATTTTATCTACTATTCAGAGACGGTTTCGCTGTGAATGACGACCTCACGAGCTCGCGAAGTATGTAACCTCAAAAATGCTTGAGGTTATAAGTTGGACTCACAACTCACGATCTCAGGGGTTCAACACTTGTATAAGTTTCCTGATGCATCTCTTGCCCTCAGACAAGATGGTTCAAGCTCAAGAAGTGTAAGCTCGAAGATGATGGCTTCGTCAATGGTTACTTGTTGGGAGCATAGGTGAAGTAAGATGACGAGCTCATGATGGACAAATAGTCTCGAAGGCGTAATGCAACCCAGTATCTAAGCTAGTCGGTTACGTGTGAACGTGTTTATTGTTGTAAAATCCCTATGTTTAAGGGATATGATGTAATTAGTTATCTAATTCCACATTCTATGGGATATTATCATGCACGTAGCAAATAATGCATTAATTGGTACTATATTATTTGATTCGCAGAATATCTTCCTAAAATATGTGAGAACAAATTCTGAAACATTCTCTATAAATAGAAAAGGAAACTCCATTTGTAAGGGACCAAAACATTGAACTTTAGAGAAAACTCTGGGCAACTATTTTCTGAAAGTTTCCAGAAAACTCTAAGGAACTAATAATATAGACTCGTGAACTAGTTAGCTTTTAACTGCTGAACCACGTAAAAAGATCTGGCATTCATTCTCTTTATTCACATCCTTTGGTATATTATTAATTAATTTCTCTCATTTATTAAGTTGACGAAAAACGGCGTCAACAGTTACTAAACATATTTTTATTTTTTAAAAATAAGAAAAGAAAAATAAAAATAATATTTCCAATTTTGTGTTTAAAAAATTCAAAAACAAAAATTTTACCCAATACATAGGCATGGCAAAATGGGGCAGTGAGGCGGGGCCCCGACCCAACGGGGCATCTTTGCCCCGGTTAAAACGGGGCGGGGCGCCGCCCCGCTTCGATTTTTTTTTTTTTCTATACTCTAACCCAATTTTCTCATGCTATTTATATACATAGTACGTAAAATTGACATTTTATATGTGGTTTAGAATATTTTTAATTTTATATAGACTAGAAAGAATTATAAATATTGAAAAATATGTTTTATATAATTCATCCTTATTCTTATATTTATTTTGTAAATTTTAAAATAAAAAACAAAATATAATTTTTGATGATGTAGTTGATACCAAGTGTAAAATATAAAGATTACAATAAAAAAATAATATTTAGGCTTAGGGAAAATTCTAAAATTATAATTTAATGTTTATAAGAAAAAAAAAAGTTAAATGGGGCAAATGGGGCGGGGCAGACCCGCCCCGCTCTAAGAAACTAATCGGGGCGGGGCGGGGCGGGGCAAAATGTTTGCGGGGAGGGGTGTAACATGCCAGCCTTTAGGGCATGTTACAAGCTAGGATGGCGCTCGGTCAAATGCGCACGCGAGGGTGCAGGCTGGTGAGCATGCTGATACCTAGTTTGTACGGTAGTGGCATTTTCATAAATATCTTCAATATTGCCCGGAAATGGACGTGACTTGGTAGGTTCCATATTGAAGGGTCAATGAACGCAATGGTATGATCGGATTTGGGAGATTCAGAGAATTGGTGAGCTGGAAGCCAAATATGTCTCCCAAGCAAAAATCATATATGTTCCTGGTAGAAGGCTAAAAGCTCAGAAGGCTCTTTGTAGGGGGAGCACCTGGTGTCAACTCTCCACCACCCCCTGGCGCAGGTGCGTCAAGTGAGCTACTACTAGTTGGGAGGACTAGTAGGGCGGGCATATGAGGACCACCAGGGGACTCATATGTCTCCATGAGTAGGAGCACTCATGGACATTATCGGGCCGCCCCGGTAGTGCGTCGAAGTGTGCTGCCAGAGGTTTAAGGGTACGGTTCCCTTGGCTTGCTGGGATGCCGCTTACATGGAACGTGGCCCAAACCTTCAAGAGATGTCGTGGCACGCCATGGCCATGAATCTCTACACGAGATGGCACGGGAAGTCATTCGTGGGACTTGTTAGCATGCAACCATTGGAGGGTGCACTATGCTTGAGCAGGACAGAGGTCCAGTGTGTGCTACTAGTCTGGCAGCCAGTCTCAAGGGCCTGCCAACATGCATGATGGTATGGTGCCTTGAGGATTGGACCATGGACGTATGGGAGTCCTTGGTCTGTGATGTGAGCTAATTGGATAGTATCGAATGGGGCATGATGAGAGGTGTTGGCACGTTAGCTTGGTGTTGGCTCTTGGCCACACATGCTACCTTGACTTGCGAATGTCTGGGTGGGCATCGGTGTTGGGATTTGCCTCGCCATAGTGAGAACCTATGGACAGTGTGAGTGTCTTGGCTAGATAGCCTTGATGCATGATTGCACTCATAGATGCTTGAGAGCATGACTCAGCGAGAGTTGTTCGAGAGACGGAAGTGTGCAGAGGCACACGGTCGCGCGAAAAATGTGCCCATTGTTATTCGAATGGTTGGAAGGCTGACCTTGGTTCAGAGGAGTCAAGGTGCCGCACGGGCATTTCCGCTGTCGAAATATCAGCCCGTGACAGTTGGTATCAGAGCCAGGTTCATCTCAAGTTGGGGTGAACCTGGTTGGCCCATCCTAGAAAGGATGTAGGCGTGTTGAAGGACCATAAGGGTTTGGATGCTTGGACAGATGTCGTTGAGCCTTTTAGTCACCTAGAAAGGATCAGTAGGCTGAGATGGGATGAGACTTGGTTGCTCTTCTTCGTGGGAATACTGGACATCCTAGATAGGGGACAAGTTATGGTTGCTTCAAATCAGAAAGTTCAGTGATGCTAGAAAGACAACAACCACGTGTAATTATGGAGAGGTGCTACAAAAGTGTTAGAACTCATTGACATGAGATAAGGTTTGATCGAGAGGTCAAGGTTTTATGCTTGGTTCACTAGTTCAGGTTTGCCTGAGTGACAGTGTAAGTCGCGTGGAGCGCTGTTGTTGAAAAGGGAACTTGTACGCAAGAGTGGGTGAGCATAATGGTGGCCGTCAGATGCTTGTCAGTCACGACAGAAGTCGAGAGTGGATAGCTTTGGGGAACTAGATAAAGATGAACATGGAATGCTTCAGTTGCTACTTGTGTGCCAAATGGCATCACAGGGAGACCAAGGTGGTCGTGGCCGCAATCGTCAGAGGGCAGTCGTACTTGGAGGTGTCTACATGTTATCTTGTTTCGCCTAAGAAGGGAGGCGCCGAGACAATTGAGTGGGACGTGTTGGCTCACAGAGATGTTATATTGTGTGAGCAACACTAAGGCATTGTAAGATATGCTATGTTGTGGAATATATGCATCATAGGCCTTACTATGTTGTGGAATATATGCATCATAGGCCAGCAGGGCTGAGTAGACCGCGCGCAGTGGTCAGAATAGTACTAGAGTTTCGAGAGCGCTGGAGGGCCGCGTCAAGGAAACTTAGTGCTACAAGAAGGCTTAAGGAGGCAGAGATGGTGCTTGAGCTTCAATGTGGGCCGGAGGGCCTTGCTATTGGGACTTAGTGACCATAGAAGCCGAGAGAAGCTGCACGGAGGGGCGAGATGCTAGTATAGAGCAGTTGGATAGCTATGTGGACGGTGCATGCATAGGGGAATCGACAGTGGTGCTACACGAAGTAGTTTACTCGTGAGTCACATCCTACGGGGGGCACTTCTAGATTTGTTGTGTGCATGAAAACTTGGGGCGGTCAGACGCTCTTGCGTGTGGGCAAGTTGTCGAGGATGCCAACAGTTGAAGTGGGGGAGAGACCTTCACGGTTCAAACATCCAAATAGCAGACCAATGTTCCATTACAAAAGCATCGAGATGAGTTATCATGGAGATCATTAGTTGTTCAGAATGTAAAGTCAAGAAGACTCAGAGACAAAGACAGAGCCAGTTACCTAGGGTGAAAGTCGTCAGGACTCAGGTACTAAGGTAACATCAGTGCAACGTTTGCCTAAGGTGAAAGTCAACAGGACTCAGGTACTAAGGCAACGTAGAGATGTCGAGGGGCGAAGAGTCAGAATGGCTGAGACATTAGTTCAACATCACCTTCAAAAGTGATAAATGGAACGAGGGACCGCACGAGAAAAGCGGTTA
This sequence comes from Humulus lupulus, assembly GCF_963169125.1. Lineage (NCBI taxonomy): Eukaryota > Viridiplantae > Streptophyta > Magnoliopsida > Rosales > Cannabaceae > Humulus > Humulus lupulus. Next base: position 73,192,248 of record NC_084794.1, on the reverse strand, counting down.
GCTTGCGAGCTATACCTTGAGAGATACACCTCGAGAAGAGAAGTGATTCCTAAGTTGAAGTGGGGGAGCCCACTAATTCATATGTTCAAAGGGTCAGGGTACTTGTTCAGTTTTGGTGTGTGAATCTAGAGAGAAACACAGCAACATACGGGTTGTACAGTGTGAAGACATGCATGACTGATGAGAGTAGGTCAGGTGACCAATTGAAACTGCAAATAAACAGTATGCATGGGCGTAGGCTGAGACCAAAATTGGGCAGGTTTTGCAGCATGTGTATGGGACATGCTTAGTGTTTTATGGGGACACGTGTTTATGGGAACATAAGCCGAATGATTCAGAGAACATATGCCGAAGGGAGATAGCGGATTGGGACAACTTCAGACCTCAAGGGTGAGGTAAAGTGCAGTCAAGTTGATCAAGATTCAATAGGCCTTCTAGAGTTAGGCAAGGTTGATTTGGGGGCAGAACTTGAGGCACGATGCTGAGAGTCAACATGAGCACGAGCCAGAAGGCAGTGCAGTGGTTTCGAATGATGTCAGATCATTGACCACATTGTAGAAGCTCAGAGGAGCAGTAATGCTTATGGTCGGGAGTGGCCATTTCACATCAAGCCTTGGGTATGCAGTAAGGCCGGAGGGCCAAAAGTCTGAGTGACTACTTCGCGAAGTCTGTGTGCAAGGATGCAATACATACTGCATAAAGGCTACAGTTGGCATGAGTGCCACGTTGAAGAGAGACATGCCTTCAATGGAAGGATGTTTCATAGGTGCCGTTGGGAACGGTTGGTTTGCAAACCTCACCCTGAGGGGGGTGCACCTTAATTTCCTCCTTGTCAATAAGAGAGTAGGCATTGGAAGATTGGCGGGAAAGCAACAATCAAAAGATGCGTTGGCTTTGGGGCCAGTGTTGCAAGGGCTGCTTGGTTGACAGGAGGGACATCGTGATGGACTCGGAGGAGTTCATGTATGCAAGGAGTATTCGAGTGCAGCGGCACTACTTCATGGGAGAATTCTGGATAGTGACGGTGGCATGGGGTCCTTGATCGAGTCTAAGGGTGGACATGGGAGATCATCACCAAGTTAGTGGTTCTACAGTGGTAAAGGGACTAGTGCAGACTCAAGATTCGGAAGAAGCGTGGAGTGAGCTTAGGAGTCGAGGCAGGAAGATTGGCCAGCGGTCTGTCGATGAGGGCATCGACAATTGAAGTGTGGGAGAGTGTAACATGCCAGCCTTTAGGGCATGTTACAAGCTAGGATGGCGCTCAGTCAGATGCGCATGCGAGGGTGCAGGCTGGTGAGCATGCTGATACCTAGTTTGTACGGTAGTGGCATTTTCGTAAATATCTTCAATATTGCCCGGAAATGGACGGGACTTGGTAGGTTCCATATTGAAGGGTCAATGAACGCAATGGTATGATCGGATTTGGGAGATTCGGAGAATTGGTGAGCTGGAAGCCAAATATGTCTCCCAAGCAAAAATCATATATGTTCCTGGTAGAAGGCTAAAAGCTCAGAAGGCTCTTTGTAGGGGGAGCACCTGGTGTCAACTCTCCACCACCCCCTGGCGCAGGTGCGTCAAGTGAGCTACTACTAGTTGGGAGGACTAGTAGGGCGGGCATATGAGGACCACGAGGGGACTCATATGTCTCCATGAGTAGGAGTACTCATGGACATTATCGGGCCGCCCCGGTAGTGCGTCGAAGTGTGCTGCCAGAGGTTTAAGGGTACGGTTCCCTTGGCTTGCTGGGATGCCGCTTACATGGAATGTGGCCCAAACCTTCAAGAGATGTCGTGGCACGCCATGGCCATGAATCTCTACACGAGATGGCACGGGAAGTCATTCGTGGGACTTGTTAGCATGCAACCATTGGAGGGTGCACTATGCTTGAGCAGGACAGAGGTCCAGTGTGTGCTACTAGTCTGGCAGCCAGTCTCAAGGGCCTGCCAACATGCATGATGGTATGGTGCCTTGAGGATTGGACCATGGACTTATGGGAGTCCTTGGTCTGTGATGTGAGCTAATTGGATAGTATCGAATGGGGCATGATGAGAGGTGTTGGCACGTCAGCTTGGTGTTGGCTCTTGGCCACACATGCTACCTTGACTTGCGAATGTCTGGGTGGGCATCGGTGTTGGGATTTGCCTCGCCATAGTGAGAACCTATGGACAGTGTGAGTGTCTTGGCTAGATAGCCTTGATGCATGATTGCACTCATAGATGCTTGAGAGCATGACTCAGCGAGAGTTGTTCGAGAGACGGAAGTGTGCAGAGGCACACGGTCGCGCGAAAAATGTGCCCATTGTTATTCGAATGGTTGGAAGGCTGACCTTGGCTCAGAGGAGTCAAGGTGCCGCACGGGCATTTCCGCTGTCGAAATGTCAGCCCGTGACACGGGGCGGGGCAGGAGCGGGGCGGGGCGGGGCAGACCCGCCCCATTTACATGCCTACCAATACAACCTATATATGCTCCTAATTTAAAAAAAAAAAAACAAAGTGACTAAAACTTTCCTTTTTTGGACTAGATATTAAAGATTTTCCCATTTGTATACAAACTCGAAAAAGGATTAAAGGAATGAGTAATTGAACTGTTTATTGCCTTAGATGAAAGGAAATTTAAGAAAATAAAATAGATTATTTACTTTTAACGTGGCTGCTTTGAAAATAATTGCTAAAAGTAGAGGAAGAAGATTTGACTTGTGTTTTATTTATTTATTATTATTTTTTCAGAGACATTAAAATGTAAATGATGTGTATACAATATTTGCTAGCAGACAGAGAAGTAGACCGATATTATAGACCGACGATTTCATGTCATTCCTCTAGTTGAACCTTTTCCACACATTTCTAACAAAATGTTTCAAAACTGCCAATCCATTTTAAGAGAATGGCTCTCCTCTTTTTACGAAAGTTATAAATGTAATTTTAGTATCACTAAAACTTATCTGGTGTAACTATTTAACCACCGCCCTCCAACATTCTCTTGCCTAGCCTTAAGACCGTGACAATATTACCATGTTGTGAGTAAAATCAATACTTTTACATTGGTCTAATCGGTCCGGTCTGGCAAGGCCAACTTGATAACAGGACCTTGGCCACAATAATCAAAGAAAAACAAAGTACCACACAACAGCCAAAAAAAATGGTATCAGCAATAACAAAACTTGGCTTGATTTTTTTCATTTCTTTTTTGGTCCTAATTCCAACCCTGCTAGCCCATATAGGCGAATTCGACGAGTCATGGCAGAAACGAGCTGAAGCTTCCAAGAAAGCTGCCCTTAGTGCCTATGAGCCCAACCCAGAAGAAGTTACAGAAAAGTTGAACTATGAAGTTAACAAGTTCGTATACACCAAACCATTATTACATATCTTATCTGTTATGTTTTGTTATGATATGTTATGTTAACGTCCTTTAACGTATGCATGGCAGGGTGACAGAGGGGTCCAACAGTACAAGGAGGGAACTCAAGAGGTACTTTGGTCCTTGCTTGGCCACAAACCCCATTGACAGGTGCTGGCGTTGCAAGAAGAATTGGGCCAACAACCGTAAGCGCTTGGCTCAATGTGTTCTTGGCTTTGGTAGGAAGACCACAGGAGGTATGCGCGGGAAGTACTACATCGTCAACGATCCGTCCGACAATGACGTTCAGAACCCGAAACCGGGGACTCTGCGCCACGCCGTGATCCAGAAGAAGCCGTTGTGGATCTTTTTCTCACGCAGCATGATCATCAGGCTGTCTCAGGAGCTGCTAATCACGAGCCACAAGACCATCGACGGGCGCGGAGCCAATGTCCACATTGCCTTTGGCGCTGGGATTACAATTCAGTTCGCTCAAAATGTGATCATCCATGGGCTGCGCATACACGACATTGTGTCCAGTAATGGTGGCATGATTAGAGACTCTGTGGATCACATTGGGTTCCGTACGGTTGCTGATGGAGATGGGATTTCCATCTTTGGATCGACCAACATTTGGCTTGATCACATTTCCATGTACCGTTGTCAGGATGGCCTCATTGATGTCATCCAAGGTTCTACTGCCATCACCATTTCGAATTCCCACTTTACTCATCACAATGATGTAATTCACTTTCACACCTTGAGTATTATTTATTATTTCATATCATGCAATAAATTAGAGTGTTGTTATAAGGTTGCTTAAGCTGCTCAACACTTGGTGATATGTTACGGGTGGTTGATGGTGCCGGACACTAATTATTTAATTATAATTAGTGTGGTCCGATTTTAAATTCAACCACACATATAAGTGTTGGACAACTTAGCTTATAACATTCATAGCTAAATTATTAGAAGCATTTTTTTCTCCGACAATGATGCGTACATGTATAGTTTTGCTTGCAAAGAAGACTTAAGAAAAGTATCATGCATTGGATGCGCAGGTGATGCTTTTTGGTGCTAGTGACAGCTTTGAAGGGGACAAGATTATGCAAGTGACAGTGGCGTTCAACCATTTCGGAAGAGGACTTGTTCAGAGGATGCCAAGGTGCAGATGGGGTTTCTTCCATGTGGTCAACAACGACTACACTCACTGGCTCATGTACGCCATTGGTGGAAGCTCACATCCCACCATTATTAGCGAAGGAAACCGCTTCATAGCCCCTCCCAACACTGCTGCTAAACAAGTAAGTAGAACCAAAAAAATTCTGGCATAATGAAAAATTATGCCAAGTCGTCTGTGCTTAAGATTTTAATTGTTCTGTGTAATATATATAATGTATACATACAGGTGACCAAGAGGGACTATGCTGGTGAGTCGGAATGGAAGACATGGACATGGAGATCAGAGGGAGATCTAATGATGAACGGAGCTTTCTTTATTCAATCAGGAAATCCCAGCAAGAGAAGGCCATTCGGCAGACGTGACATGATCAAGGCCAAGCCTGGTACTTTTGTCACTAGGCTTACACGCTTTGCAGGTGCCCTTAACTGCAAGATCGGCAAGAAATGCTAGAAGATATCTATTATTAACTTTTAATTCCTCTAAAAATATCAGCACAAATATGTTGAAAAGATCAGCCGAGTGGAAAAGGTGGCATTAAAAATGCCTTTGCTTTGGACTGTAGGAGGAGTATGTGAAGGCTTAAAAGGAATTTTTACTTATTTATTTTTTTGTTTTGTTTTAAAGTCCATGTTCGTTTGTTTGTTTCTATTTTCGTTTGTTTGTTTTTTTTAATCAGTTGAAGACAGAGGGACAAGATTTGGGTTACACAAAATCTTCAAGACGTAATCGATAAAACTCTTTGAAGTTAATTTTTTTATACGCAAAGACATGAATGGGCATAAAATGAGTACTGATGTACATTGGAATATGGATGTACGAACAAGCCTGTAGTTATATTCTGGTAGACTTAGAAATGTTTCATCAAGAACTTGACATAAATGTAATCCATTTTGGCGAAGCAGTTTTTACAGCTTCATAATACATCTATTTATATTATTAATGATTCAATTATTACAAAGCTAGTCGTGTAATCTACTAGTGCTGAAGAGAATAATCAAACTAAATTAACCGCTATTATAAAAGAGAGGAAACGAGGAATACCAAAAAGATTTTGCATCCAGCTTAGAACATATGCTCCTAGTCCTACACATAATTATTCCAGTACAGATGGCAATGTCTCTGATTCGTTAGCAATCTTGAAACACACTATTCCTAACATCACTATTCACTACATAAGTAACTGCAATTTCAGCTTTGCTTAATTACATAAACATATTGATTTGCCCATTCAATTATAATTACTACCATAATATTTATCGATTTGTATGCTTAGATTGAAAAAGTAAGCATAATTTCAAGATCATCACCAAAAACAATGGAAAACTACACTTTTCAGTAAAAAGTGCCACAAGTATTTCCTTTTAATTGAATTTTACTTTACTTTATTAAGAGAAAACATAATTGTTAAATTTAAAGAATAACATTGGCAACAGAGATTATTTATCTTTCAATCTCTTTTACGCACAAGGTCTATTGTAATCTCTGATTATAGTTTCCCCTTTGAAAATAGAGATGAGCAATGAATGAACCTTGAATGCTCTCATTCATAACAAAAAGCCGAATGAATCAACGAGGACTCGATCTAATTCTAAACTACAAATTGCAAATTTGATAGTACGCTGCAAATATATTTATCATCTAATTTCTTTAGGTCCCAAATGCTAATAACAAACTAAACAAAACACCAAGTGCCTGCGACGCTTTTAAGTAACTTCCAACGATATGTTTCTTAGAAAAGATGACCATAAGCAAGGGAGGAAAGGGAATTAACTTAGTAATCTTTTTAAGATATTAACCGAAAAATAGTGTATAAATACATTTAATCAATTGTTTAAACCCAAAATGGGGGACCGACCCATTTGGAATATAAGACTTGATCAAAAGGTAGGGTAATGGATTCTATTCGGTGTCTGATTCATTCCCCGAGTCTACCTTCATTGGTTGTGGGTTCTTGTATCCACTAATTTCGTCCTTGTAGCGTTTTTTATCTTGGCGAGCCTTGGCTTCAAAGGGTTCCTTCTCCTCCACTGCGCATAGAAAAGAAAAATGGTATTTGTGATGATGTGACCACAATGTAAGATGTATAACTGACCAAAAAGCGACTGGGAGCATCAAATCAACTCCCACAGCGTTGGTTTAGGGGGCCACACAACAATGGTGGCCCACAACCAAAAGATGTCATTCACTGGTCACTGGACCGTCGCACAGGGGGAGTGGATTATGTGGGAAGATGAAATCAACTATCTGAAAGCGTGTATCATACCTGACATCTTTTTCCATTTATCTCCTAAAACTCTTCCCACTTCGGTAAAGGAAATTCCGGGGTTGGTTTTCTTCACATTCTGCAGCCAACAAAGATAATGGTTAGTGATCAATTTGTTCCCATGACCAGGGACAAAGTCTATCAATGTGAAAATTATCGTCTTAGCCTAAGCAGCTTTTCACGTGTTAATTAAAGATATAGATAAAATGCCTTGCGGGATTGACAGCAACAGTCTGTCATTTGATAAATATATACAATAGCATGTGGTGAAGTGAAGCACTCCAGCTTGCTAGGTTCAGGCCACAATGAGGGACAATATGTTTGACGCAGAAGGAATATGCATCCAATACTCAAATCAATATAGAAGATAGGGGCAGATATTTAGAATGCAAACCCACCTCCCTTTCCATCTGTGAGAAGAACATGAAGCCAGACATTGCTCTTTTTGGTGCATTTGGATCCTTTTTCTTCTTCTGTTTTTTCTTCTTCGGCCCATCTTCATCCCCGTCTTTAGATTTCTTCTTGGAAGAAGATGCCTTGGAAGATGAAGGTTCTTTTTTTGTATCCTTTTTTACGGGCTTCTGAAAAAGGCCATTTAGTTTATTTGAGAATAACAAAGATTTTAAAGGGAACCTTTAAACATAATGCAAATAATAAGGAAAGATGCCATACCTCTTTCTCTCCTCCACTATCACTAGCATCAGAATCATCTTCCCCAGAATCATCAGTCGGAGAACCTGAATCATCTTTTTCGGCAACGAAATCTTCATCCTGAAAATGTTCACCGTGTAAGAACACTAAGTGGATTAGCACATCAAGAGATACCCAACAGTGGTGGACAGACAAGCATACAATCACAGCTAGTGTATACTCAATCAGAGAGCATAAGAAAAAGATAAGAGAGACGTTAAAACAAGCACAACCATCCCACCCATAATTTGGGAATATGTACATGATGGTTACTTCGAAGTCTTGAAACTATGCATTAGTTTTCTTGATATTACTACCATCTTATATAGTTCCTTTCTTGTATTTTTTTCCCCAATCCAAATCAGGAAAAAAACATATACATAAATATATATATATACCATTTAGGTGTAGAAAAAAGTTGGACCTGCATAAGTATATGCCATTCTGAAACAATCACTAAACTGTAAAGTACTAGGAAAAGCCCTCAATGATATACCCCAGCTAACTAAACTACATTCTTCAGCAATGATATAACAACGCATCAACACTTTAAATGAATAAAAGCCCACCTCTTCATCACTCTCATCATCGCCAGCTTCATTCTTAACACGAACAAGATGTGGATCAACAGCATCATCATCCTCATCATGAAGAACAGATGCCACGCCATCTGTGGTTCGAATATCTCCCAAATTCATGATCTTCAAACCTTTTCCACTGCATCATAGCCATAAGATAAAGTTAAAACTGAAAACCTCGATATAATCATCAAAGTGATGTCTTCATACTGACCTCATGAAGTCAAAAAGATTATGGTACTCATTCCTCTGAATGTTTCGAAAAAGATGTTCTTGCTCCGTTTTAAGTCTAATAAGAAGATCGAAGTAATGCATATTTGAGCCACCAGCAGCATGCCTTTCAAATTCCACATAGTCAATCTAGAAGACACCCAAACCAGTTAGACTCCAAGTGATTTCCAATGGATACAGAATAGATCAGCAATAGCAATATATCATACACAAAGACAGCCTTAAAACCATACCTCCTCGTGAAGAATAAGGGTAGGAGGCTTAGGTAGAAAAAAGAAGCTCTTCTCAAGGGGATAGAGAACTCCATCTTCAGCTTTTAGTGATGATTTAACAGCATATCCATCTTGACAACTACGGAACTTTCCTGGTTTTGTAACTTTAGCGCCAGATAAACCACGCAATACTGTGGTGAATACCTCATGAATGAGTCCCTATTAATTTAATTAAATGAATGTCAAAAGCTAGTTACATTTAAAACTGTATTTTCCTTGAAAAAAAACGGTATTTCAATCTATCCACCCAACCAAACATATACAACACATGGCATGTATCTTTGGTTTAAAACCAAAATCAAGCCAATACCTACCTTATAAGATGGTTCCAACTTGTCCTTATATTTGGTATTCAAGAGATCCTCACTCATTGATAGGTCGCTCTGAACTATAGTTTCAGTTTCAAACTATAGATGACAGAAAAGTAACAAATTAATAAAAATACACAATAATACCACAATCATGACGATTAAAATAATGGAATGAACACTACCTGCAAAACAATATGTGGATACAAAGTTTGCCCTTTACGGATTGGAGGATCAAGAGTAACAACAACGAAAGTAAATGGCTGGTTAGACTGCACAAAGAAAAAGTCCCTGTAGTTAAAATTAAGATCGCAATGACTGGTTATTGAGCAGAGGCTACCAGAGAAGGACAACAAGAATGTAAGGAAGAATTTGATAACGTGCATAAAACACTTAATCAGCTCCACACAGAACCCCTGCTACTGAAACCAAGAATAATACCTTGGGAAGTAAAAACAGGCGAACAACACTGCTATACTGAATTTTGAAGTCATTTGCTTGTCCCTGCAACCGCAAGAATGACAGATGAAGTTCCACACTGTAGCGCCCCCTACATAAAGCAAGAACTTGATCAAATTTAATTTCATACCAAAAGCAGGTGCTTTTGTGCGAACTGATATATGCACCAAGAAACATCTCTACTTCAAGTTTTAGTAGGCATACCTAGGTGTGAGGATAGCAATACCCTCAAATGTAACAACAGCTTCTTCACCACCAGCACCAACATCCGCCATTGACATAATTTTGTCACGAAATACCTGCCATCCAGTTGATTGAAAGAGGTTGAATATCAAATAAATGTCAACAATTCTACCACAAAAATAGTGAGCTAGTCACAATCTAACCTGGGCAGGAGGTCGGTTTTCATCACCAACAAATTGAGTGTTGGAGTTAGGTATGTGAAAACTTATCTCCATCAACGAATCTTTCTGTAATCATTGAAGATAGACAATCGCAAGCAAAATAATTGTGTCAACATTTTAATTGAAGATTAAACTTGCACAAGCATTGAATTTAAAGTAACATCTAAGCAACAAACCTCATTTGCTCCTGTTGTATCATCCACGTGAAACTCCAAGATAACATCATTTTTCCCCTGAAGTTGTGTTTGTGAGACATCTGCCAAAGATACCTCAAATGCTTGCTTGGCACCAACCAAAAATGTCAGCATATTCCCTGCAAAAATAAGTAGAAGACTTGAAAAAAAAAAAAGGAATGGAAGAAACGAAATTCCTAATAAATTATAGAAGAACCCCTCCTAACTTTAAAGTTTAACTCCTATCACCAGAGGTTGATATCACACTCTAGTTATTATGAACAATGTTTAAAAGGCTTTTTTGAGGCTTGCCTCAAAGTGAGGCTTTCAGCCTTAAGGCTTACACCTCTCTGTATGAGGCACCCAAAAAAGGGGCGCCTCAAGGCTAATGCCTCACTTATTATTCTTATTTTGGGCTTGTTTGAAGTGTTGTGCCCAAAAAAAACTAGTCCAATAACAATTACATTATTAAGGTTGGTGCAACAAAAGTGACTTTTCTATGTATAGGGCCAAACAATTGTGCCTATAATAGTAATTTATTTATAAAATCCTGGCATTAGTTAGAGAATACCACATGAAATCACTTGAGGCTGCTAGTTCAAACATTTAACTATATATATAATTTTATATAAATATATATAATTTTGCCTTAATTTGTAGTGTTAACTGTTATAATTTATTAGTTTTGATTATTAGTGTTTAGAAGTTTACAATATAAAAAAATAGATTTTTAATATAAGAATTGAGGCTTAAGCCTTGCCTTAGCAAGACAAAATGCCTCGAGGCTTACACTAGCATTTTTAAGCATTGATTATGAAATCACTGAAAAAGAAAACAACGCCATCATTATCATCACTACCACTCCTATCACAACACTTAGCAGTTAGTTACTCAAGAAAAACCACGTAATTTGCTGAAACTTGGGGAAATTCTTTATCTAAAACATCACTAGACGACCTTAAACTTGCATTGGACACTGAAACTTGCATTAAACATCACTTGACAAATAATAAATGCTCATTCACAAATGTACCTTTATTTGTTGGACGCTGAACCAACTTATATATTCATGTTAACAATCATCTGAATAACAAAAGTGTTTCCTTAAAATAATTTTTCATTGCCAATAACAGATTTTACACCAAATAAAAGGAAAGAAAAAATCAGACATTTATTATTTGGGACAACAAAACTAAATATAAGAGAAAGTTACTGACCACTTAAATCAACTTCACCCCAGTTACGGCCACTTACAGAAAGCTGCTTCTCCTCTGGAGTAAATCCACAAGTACTTTGAAAATAAGTGGATAAACTAGAGACATCCTACAATAGAAGAAAACAAACAAGGTTAGACTAGCACACTTTTAAATCAACACCACCAACTCAGAGAGACTTTACCATAATTTATAATTTAAAGCCGTCAATGATAATCATGATATGCACAGAACAAGAAATAACATGTTAAGTTTACACAACTCATATTTCTCAATGTACTCACACTAAGGGCCAAAACTTAACAGTGTGTTTGAGGCTATAAATTGAAGAGTAAAAATTATATCATTCAACCCCAAATGAAAAAAGAAAAACAATTCACATAGTTAAAAAAAACTCACCAAATAGATATGCAATTAGGTGATAATTAGAGATACCATGAACACTGACCTGGTCACGAAATCCAGAGAACTTGTAGTACAACCCATCTTTGATCCGAACACCAAGTTGATTTGTTCTTGGGACCTTCATCCATGTTACCCCTACAATGTCAGCTTTATCAACTTCAACTGCTTTACCACCACCTTGTTTCTTCCACAAAATGCCCCCAGAATATATTTTAAGCTGGCCCGGATTCTGTAAGAAAAAATTCAGTTATGAAAGTATTTAGGAACTGTTTTTATCATTTCCTTGCCCTATGACATGAACAGAACCAAAGCTCTATCACCCCAAAACACACACATTGCACCAGAGAACTTCACCAATAGGCTTGGGTTGGGATTCTAAAAAAAAATAAGGATCCATACACCTCATCTGTACTCCTAGCAATCAAATAGACCCCACGTATATTTCGAAACTACTAAAATTTTCTGAATCATATTTAGTTCAATTCATACAATTACAACTACTCCCTCAACAACGACACTTTCAATATGCTAGCCAATGATTAACGCAGACTAAATGTAACTGAACTTGAGTTGTAGGCAGAAAAATGAAAAAAAGAAAACAAAAGACTTCCTCACTTCAGACAAACGCAAGGGAAAAAATCATCAATTGAAAAGCCCAAAATTGCGCTCAACGAATTAGGGTTTCACGACAAACTAAAGAGAAACCACACATATTAACCTACAAAACCCTGTCCCCACTCCAAAAAATTTCGTTGCTATCCAATTCTATGATAGCTTCAGAGGAACCCCCATTACGATTCTATACTAATTAGGGTTTCGAAATTGGCAGAACTCCCCTGATGTCATTCATTTCTACACCAAAATATCAAAACCAGCATGTTTTCCAGGAAAAAAAATCTATTGAATCAAAATCTCAAAACTAGGGTTTCAAACCATCACTGAGAAACGAAATGAAATCTTTGAACGAAATCCCAGAAATTCTAAATTCCGATATATATAAATATATATATAAAGAAGAAGAAGAAGAACTCACAGTGCCTCCTCGGCCTCCGAAGGAGATATTGTTGAAGAGATGACCGTCAGTCATGGCTTCCAAATCCAGAAACCAAACACAGCGAGCGAGTACAGAAGAGAGTCTCTCTCAGACAGAACTCCAAAAGCTGGAGGTGTACATTATATATGGTCCGACTACAGAGGCGGTGGTGCGCATTACGCCCAAAGCCAATGCGCGCGAATTGGGTAGCTATATGATGCAACCGTCCACATTATAAGAAAATTAAAATCGGCGTTAAATGATGACTTTGATTAAGATGCCTCGGAGGCCGAGAATGGATTATTGCAATTTGCAACAAATTGAAAATGATAGATTGGATAAAATTATGTTGTATCTAATTGTTAAACCATGATTAAATTTGTATTAATTGAGCTTTGTTAGTGTTAGTTATATTTTCGTTATTGACTGTACATGTGTAATGTAGTCACTCCTCTAGTGTGCTAACTTTGCTATGTATGCTTTGTTCCGGCTCAAATTAAGGGAATACAACATTTTTTTCCATTTCCTTCATTTTCTCTTTCATGATATTAGAGCATTGAAAACTCTTATGGAGTCTGCAACAAGTATCAACAGTACCATAGAGCCTATGTCGGGACCACTTGCTCCCCAAAATTCGACAGCTCCTACTTCACTCGTGCCCTTGGCAGCAAACACACCCATTATCAGCCATTTCACATCTATCACAACTTTATCTTCTTCTTCTACCCTACCCACTCTACCTTCAGTCAATCAACCCATTGTTGTGAAACTTGATGAACATAACTTTGTGGTATGGCAAACTCAAATGTTAAACATTATTATTGCAAATGGGTTAGAGGGGTTCATCGATGGTTCTAAATCTTGCCCAATTCTTGACAATGCTAACCCCTCCACTCACACTTCTTTCATTGTTAAAATTGTTTGGTCATGAGTTGGATATATGCCTCTATCAATGAATCCCTCCTTGGCTAGAACATTGGGTACCAGTCGGCGTTTGAGATCTGGGAAGCTCTTTCTCAAATCTATGTTGCAACTTCTCTCTCTCGGTTAGCAGAAATTCGAACCCAGCTTCAAAATCTCAGTAAGGATGGCCTCTCAATGTTTGATTATATACAAAAATTGTGTGGCCTCTGCAACATTTTAGCTTCTGCCGGTGATCCCATCTCTCTTAAGGATTAGCTCATCTATTTTCAGAACGGTTTAGGTCGTGATTACAACGCTCATGTTACTCCTCTTCAAGCTCGCTTAGAGTCTCCTACCATGGAGGAAGTGTATAGCCTGTTACTCAGTTATGAAGCTCGCCTCCATCGCCAAAATACTTTTGACACCATCAACTCCCTCCCTTCAAGCCAATGTCGCCAACCTCCATCTGCAGAAACCAAAACCCCGACCTCCCACATCTGCTCCACCATCTGGTAGTTCTTACCTAAAATCATCCTATCGCTCTCCCTCTTTCCCTACTCAGCCTCGTCCCTCCCACCCCTGGTCTCCCAAACCTCCTCACTCTTCTTCTCGTCCACCTCAGACTACTCGACCCCTCTATCAAATTTGTCTAAAGGTGGGGCATATAACAAATCTATGTTATCACCACCAGAACCTCCAATATCACCCTCCACCCCCTGTTCAAAGGCCATTCAATGCTTTCCTCTCCCAACACCAAGATGGTACCCCTCCTGCTACCAATACCAACCCCACAATTTTTTTCTATTCTTATCCGGCATGGTACATGGACTCTGGTGCATCACACCATTTCACACCAGATTTAAACATACTTGAGGGTGTTCAACAGATTCCTGGCACTAACCAAATCACTATTGGCAATGGTAAGGGTGTTCTTCTATCCCACGTTGGTTATGCTTTCCTGCCTGCTTATCACTCTGTTTTGAAGTTGTCTTATAGTTTATCACTCACCATCTCTTCCCAAAAATCTTCTCAGTGTCTCCAAACTATGTTCTGATAACAATGCTTTTGTTGAATTTTACCCCCATTTTTTTTTTTTGTGAAGCACCAGGTCTCCAAACAAATTCTCCTCGTGGGTCTTCTTGACAATGATCTCTACAAAGTCTCCACTCCACTTTCCACTCCTTCCGCTGCTGCTTTTCAGCTCTTCTTCGCGTCTACCACTAATCCAAATCTTTGGCACTCCTGCTTGGGTCACCCGACTAGAGATGTCACTGGCTCTATTTTATCTGCTTGTAGTATTTCATCTTCTATGAATTCTCCACTGGTCGTTTGTAATGCTTGTCAACAAGCAAAATCACATAGACTTTTGCTTCCTTTGTCTATATCTTGGACTACCAAACCTTTTGAATTAATACATACTGATCTCTGGGGACTCTCTCTTGTTTCCTCAATTACTAGTGTTAAATATTTTATCCTGTTTATGATGTTTTTTCTAGATTTACTTGGCTATACCTGCTTAATTCCAAAGATGAGGCATACAATACCTTTGTTGCTTTTCATTCCATGATTGCTACTTAGTTTGAGACTAAAATCAAGCGAGTTCGCTCTAATTGGGGCGGTGAATTTCACTCCCTCACTCCCTTCTTTTCCATGTTTGGGATTCTCCATGAACTCTCTTGTCCACACACTCCCCAACAAAATGGGAGAGTCAAGCGCAAAAATTGCCATGTAGTCGAAATAGGACTGTCATTACTCATTCATGCCTCCGTGCCATTCTCATATTGGCCATATGTCTTTTCCATTGCAGCTTACCTTATTAACAGGTTGCCTACTCGAGTTCTTAAAATGTCTAGTCCATTTTTTATTCTATATGCTAAATCGCCCACATACACTCGTCTTTGTGTGTTTGGCTGTGAGTGCTTCCCATTTTTAAGACATGTATCTCCACTCCCAATGATCGTGTACCAAACCACGATCCTCAGTCTTGCTGATCATGTAACAACCCATGGGTACTATAAATAAAGGACCCAGGGCTTCATAAAAGGTGGACAAATCTTTTTGGAAACATGATTAGATCGATCATTTGATTAACCTCTGGGCAAATCTGTGACAAGTGAACTCTTCAGTTCATCTTTGTAATTGTCAATTGAGTGATTTCATACTAAAGGCTAAGTGGATTAGGTTATTACTGTTCATCAGAACAGGGCTGAACCACTATAAATTTATGTGTGCTTTGTTTAGATATTTGTACTTTGTAGAATATTTACATTTATATCATTCAAATGTTGTCATATATCGTACATATGATCATTGGCCAATTTCACAGGTCAACATTTTGGTGCTTTCATTGAGAGTACAAAATCAAAAAACACACTTTCATCAGTTTTACGATGCCTCCAAAACCCAGTCGAATGAAGAAGACGACTCCCAAGGTTCCACCACTCGAGATCACGTCGATCTCGTTAATGAACCTCAGGTGGAGGTTGGAGATCAACCTAATGCGGAGGATCCACAGGACGCTCACCAGGAGGAGATGGCGCAATTTCTGGCGAGGCTGGAGGCCTTTGCTGCAAAAATTGCCCTTAGAGGGTGACTATGGAACGACAACGGCAGGAGATAGATGAGCAGGTCCAGAGGATGATCTAGAGGGAGTAGGAAGCTGACCGGAGGCACCAGGAGGCTACTGTGGCCTGGAGGCGGCTACCTAGTTAGCCCGATCTAACGTTGAAGCTGCTGCTCAGACGATGGGGGAAGCTCAAGCCAAAGTAGCAGGTATGTGATACAGCAGTAACAGGGAGTCCCAGGGGTAGAGTCGAACCCCAAGGACACTCTCAGAGCCACTTTCCTAGAGAAAGGATGAAGAGGCGTAGTCCAAGACTGCCTCCTCCATGACTAAGAAGAATAACACTTCCTCTCGAAGTAAGAGTGTTACCAACCCGAAGGCCCCCTCCCAGGGGGACAGACTAAACAACACATGAGAGGAAGGTCAGACATCTAAGAGGCATGACAGGAACAAAAATGGTTGCTCAAAGTCTCAGAGTCATGTAGGAGGAGAGGCTCGGGGGCAGGATCGCACCGACAAGAGCAAGGAGGACCTACCACCCTACACACTCAGTCTCGCAAGGGAAAGAAATCGATGAACAACACCAATACCATGTTCGATAGGCTCAGGAAATATGCACAACCTCAAGATCTGAAGGAAGTCATCAATAGGAGAACCAGCACTCAGGGGGGTACTGGGGACGTCTACCCCACCTGGAACAGCGATCCCACCAGCAGTGTAGGCTAAGATAGATGCACTCACCAAAACTGTTCAGGGCCTGACAAAGAAACCTTCTGATATCAAGTTGGCTCGTAGAAGTGGGAGTCCCTTTAGTGCCAAGATCCAAGCTTCTCAACCACCACTGGAGTACAAGACCCCGAAACTGCCAACATACACTGGGAAGGAGGACCTAGTGCAACACATTGGAAAGTTCGAGGATCAGATGGAGTTACTCTGTGTGGAGCATGATTATAGGTGCAGGGTATTCCCTACCACTCTCTCTGACTCAGCTCAGGAATGGTATTGGAAATTCAAACCTAGATCCATCACTTCCAGGGAGCAATTCAGGAAGGAATTTTGCAAGGTCTTCAGTGTCGGATGTATTCAACCAGTTTATGCCAATCAACTAGCTGGCATCAAGCAAGGGAATGATGAATCCCTGAAGGACTACATCCAAAGATTCATGAGAGAAGCAAACCGAGCATCCATGGTAAGAGATGAAGGGAAGCTCGTTTCCATCTCGGCAGGAATCATTTATCATAGTCCCTTGTGGGATAGCATCCACAAGAACCCTATCAACACCTTGCAGGAGTTCTTGGACAAAGCAGACAAATACATGAAGCTAGATGACACCATCATGAAGGAAGAAAAAAGCATAAACCATCCGACCACTATCAAGGCAAGGAAGAACGTCGCAAACCCTTAGGGCAGCAATGGGGGCAACGGTAAGAAGAGGAGTACCTCAGGGGCCGAATGGAGTGGAGAAAAGAAGGCTAAGTCAGTATCAACCAACAAACAACCTAAGCATCAGCCCTACCAGCCCAGGTTCACCAACTATACTGTCCTAACTGCAACAAGGGCTGAGATTTACTTGGCAACATACCAGGAGGTACCATACCAAAAGCCACCACCCTTGCGCTCAGAAGGAAAGAGGGACAAGAACAAGTTTTGTCGATTTCATAATGATTATGAGCACGACACAAACGAGTGCAAACAACTAAAGGATAAGATAGATTTTCTTCTCTGATCAAGAAAACTCTCAAGGTACCGAGTCAAGACCGAAACCCTAAGTAGGAATCCAGAGTTCCAAAGGCAAAGGAGTCCACCACCAGAGCCAGCGGTTGTGGACTTCACATTGGACACCATATGTGGGGGGCCCCACATAGCAGGCAACAATAACAATGCTCGTGGGTGATATGCAAGGACCCTAAGACATGAGGTAGGGGAGTCTTCCCAGTGCATGGAAGTTGATGAACGATCTCCAAAATATCCAAAGTATGAAAGTGAAACTCTAACTTTTATGAAGGATGACACCATGCACGTGAGGTACCCCCGCAATGACCCTCTAGTCCTTACCATTCAAATCGATAATGCTCAAGTGAAGAAATGCTTGGTGGATACGAGAATATCAATAGATATCATCCACAAATCATCCTTCGAGAAGATGAAGCTCACAGTCAAGGACCTAACATGTAACGTCCTAGATAGCCAAGACCGTTACACCGTGTGTTTATAGAAGTGCTAGACTTGCTAATCAAGTCATTTAATTAAAAACGTGTTACTGAAACTATAATGGAACTAGGGTTAAAAGATTTTGGCCTTAAAATTCGCATTTCTTTTAAATATCAATTCTTGTTTACACGGGATCCCAAAAAATTTAGAATTAAAACCATTTACAAAAGATTCGAGAATTAAATACAGTATTAGCCATATTAAGGCAAAATAGACAGTTAGGCAATCTCTGTCCTGATCCACTCCTCGGCCATGGCGACCGAACAACTTGCTATGTACATTCAGCCCTGCAGCTCTCCATCTCAGGACTGGTCAAACTTTCCTTTGCCTTTGCCTTTACCTGCACCACGTAGCACCCGTGAGCCAAGGCCCAGCAAGAAAACATAATAACAGAGCATAAGCAATCAACAGACAATCCAGTATAAACATTCAGAATAACCAAGTATTCAGCATACTAAACATATCAACTCATATCATACACCAATTCACAAATGATAACTAGGGTTAGCGCCCTCAGGCCGCACCCTCCATTATCCCACTAACTCCGGCCCGCTTAAACCGAGCTCAGTGAATATAAAACTGTCCTTGGCTACCAGTGGCCAAGCCGCGCCCTGTGCACAAATATTGTGTACGGCACCCTTAGGCCGCTATCACATGTCAACATGGCATAATACCATCTTTGACATTATACAGATATCGAGAGCTCTTAGTCCCATCACAAACATATAACCGGGTGCAGTTTTCTTACCTTTGGATTTGCTAGCTTTGTTCAATGAAATCCTCAAGCACGATCCTTCCCGAGCCCTAGCGCGAACCTAGCCACAATCATAGACCAAAGTCATTACCAACCCTTAAGTCCATAACCTAGCATCAGGACCAATCTCGAGCCCTCGGGAAGTCCTAAGTCCACCAAACAGGGTGGTGGAATCGAACCCCAAACCCTTGGTCAAAAACCCTTGAAAATAACCCTAAAATCCCTTTCTGAACACAGGGTAGCGCTACATCGCTCACTGGAGGGCGCTACAGCACTACAAACATAACCAAAATGCCCTCAGCAAACTTGGCCTAGCGCTACAGCGCCCAAAGGCTGGCGCTGTAGCGCTAGTCACAGACTGCCAAACTACTCAATTTCTTCCTGCGATTTCTCTCGAGCCAAACTTAACCAAAACTTCCCCAAACCTTCACCAAACTCAAAATCAAGCTCACTAACATGTCTAACTCATCCCAAGCATCATAATCATACAAAATCTAACCACATGCATTCCTAATCCCAAAATTCACCATAGTTGCTCCTAGACTTCAGAATTCAGCAAACACAGTCAAAGCTTCAGAGTTTAAAGCTTAGAGTTTTATACCTTTGATGGAAATTCGACTTTGAGTTAGCTCCTAGACCTCCTTAGTTTGATCTTCCTCAATCCTTGGCTTGAATTCCCCTAAAGTTCCCATCAACTCAGCTTAGACCCCATAGCTTAAACAAGCCAAACCAGAAACTGAAAACTCCAAAGTCTTACCTTAAGTATTGGTGTGTTCCTGCTAATCCCTTGCCAACCTTTCAAGCTTAGCTCAGAATTCTTGTTGCTCATCCTAACCTAGCTCCCCTCTGAGTTTTGCTCCAAGAGAACACAAGGAAATGGTGAAGGAGATCACCAACCTACCCTTAGAAAAATAGCTCTGTTTTCTTCCCTTTCTTTTTCTTTCTTTTCCTTCTTTTCTTTCTTTCCTCAGACTTCTACATTATTCTACCATTTCCACTAAGTATAAAGCCTTAGCATACTTACCTCTTGTAAGACAAATGACCATAATGCCCTCCCTTTTAATTTTAAACCTTTAAGTGCACCTAGGGCATTTTGGTCATTTCACCCCAACTCCCACTTATTCCTCGAATGTCTCTAGTGTTCACCGCTTAATTCCCGACACCTAACTAATCTCCAATTATATTCCTCCATCCCAAATAATTTCCAATATGTTACCTACATTCCCAGAAATACCCCGTAGCTCGCCCCGAGCCGGGTATAAATCCTCACCGTGACTTTTTCGCTAACTCGCTCACTAGGATTGTCTTGACCCACAGATTATAAATATATCAACATAATAATGTGGTCTCAACATTTATTGCATATATATATATACAGTTATGCCCGCAACGGGCCAAAATTACAATTATGCCATTCTAACCTATTCAGGGCCCACATGCATACTAATACATGTTATATTATTTTATAATATAATGTAAAATTATATTATATTATAATATAATGTTTTAGATTAAATAAATGTGACAAAGTGTGTCACATATTATAACATATAATAGAGAGTTACAATATTTAGATATATGAGATATATCCAAATAATGTAACATATTTGGTGTTACAAATTTGTAACCTCCAAATATTACCCTTTATTGTGTAAATTGTTGTTACACAATATTGAGATGAATTTCATAAAGCCATATGATATGGCTGTTAGAGATATGATTTTAACCCCAATAATGTGTTTTGGGAGTTACAAAATCATTTGGGAGGGTTTGGAACCGTTTGGAAAAACAACACATTTTTTGTGCTGAATTTTGGTCAGTGGCCGCGGCCTGTGGGTCAGAGACCAGTGGCCGCAGCCACTAATGTCTCTGGCCGCGGCCACAGGCCAAAACTGACCAAATTTTTAGTTTTTTCAATCTTTGTTGAACGGCTCAAAAAACCCATATAACTCCCAAATCTCATTTTTAATTCCATATTAATCCAATTAAACATTGGTAACAGCCATGGGAGTTGGTGGAATTTGAAATTCAAAGGGTGTCTCTAAACTCTATAAATAGGAGCCTATAGCTCACTTGTAAGACACAACATTTCTATCCATTAGAGCACTTGGCTAGAAACACCTTGAGGCTTGATAATTCCAGAAAGCTTTTCCAATATCTGAGAGAGATCCCTTAGTGCTTGAGTTAGGGGAAAATAAGCTTTTGGACAAAGGCTTTAAACCTTGTTCAAGTTGGTGATCCCCAACCCTCTTCACTTAGGTTGTGTAAGTGAGAGTTTGCTTGTGTTTCTGTTCTTCTTTTTATTCTATTGCTTTTCTTCTTATTCTCTTGTTCTATTTACTTGTATATTTTGTTTAAGAGTTATAATCTTTTCTTTTGGTCTAAACACTTTATTTTACTTGTAATCTTTTGCTTAGAGTTGTATTCTCACTATTCTCTTCTTCATCATCATCTTCTTCCTTTTCTTTGTTTATTTGTAATTTTCAGTTATAGAGTTGTAACCTTATTTAATCAATCTATTTTTATTTGTAATATTTTGCATAGAGTTGTAACATATTATTATCATTTCCATTGAGGCAAAACAATTTTTCCTAACAATAGACATAGTCATGCATCTTAAATATTCAAATAGCCATATAACATGCTTTAAATCATTAAATCACATATATCCCAATTATGCCCTCCCGGCACACTAATCAAGGCCCTTAAGCCTTATTAGTAAATTTGAGTCGTTACAACTATCCCCTCCTAATGAGAATTTCGTCCTCGAAATTTACCTGAATAACTCGGGATACTGATCCCGCATCGCTGTCTCAAGCTCCCAGGTCGCCTCCTCGACCTTACCATTCTTCCACAACACTTTAACAAGAGGAATCGTCTTATTCCACAATACTTTATCTTTCCGATCCAAGATCTGAACTGGTTGCTCTTCATAAGCCAAATCTGTCTGTAACTCCAAATCTTCATACCTTAATACATGAGTTACATCCGAGACATACTTCCAGAGCATAGAAACATGGAATACGTCATGAACTCCAGACAACGATGGTGGCAAAGCTAATTTGTAAGCCACTTAACCAATCCTTTCTAGGATCTCAAAAGGTCCAATGAATCTGGGGCTTAGCTTGCCCTTCTTTCCAAACCTCCTCACCCCTCGCAAAGGTGAAACTCGAAGGAACACGTGGTCCCCAACTTGGAACTCCATGTCCCTACGCTTGGGATCAGCATAGCTTTTCTGTCTGCTCTGAGAGGCGAGCATCCTGGCTCGGATTTTCTCTATAGCTTCATTTGTCCTCTAAACCATATCTGGCCCCAAATATCTCCTCTCACCCATCTCATCCCAATGGATGGGTGATCTACACTTCCTCCCGTACAACATCTCATAGGGAGCCACTCCAATCGTTGACTGATAACTATTGTAATACGAAAATTCAATCAACGGAAGGTACTTACTCCATGAACCTTCAAAATAAATCACACACGCTCTGAGCATATCCTCCAATACCTGAATCATCCTCTCAGACTGTCCGTCAGTCTGAGGATAAAAGGCTGTACTAAACTTCAACTGAGTCCCCAAAGCCTTCTGCTGACTACCCCAAAACTTGGAAGTGAAGATAGGATCCCGGTCTAACACTATAGACTTAGTAACCCCAAGGAGACGTACGATCTCCCTCGCGTACAATTCAGCATACTGATCTACATTATATGTTGATCTCACCGGAAGGAAATGGGCTGACTTGGTGTACCTGTCTACTATCAGACACACCGAGTCATGAAGCCCCAATGTCCTGGGTAAACCTCCCATAAAATCCATAGTAATATCCTCTCATTTCCACTCAGGAATACTCAAAGGCTGAAGCAACCCTGTTGGTCGCTGATGCTCAACTTTCACCTGCGACAGGTTAAGCATCTGGCAACGTACTACACCACATCCTTCTTCATCCCGGGCCACCAATATAACGTTCGTAGATCCTGATACATCTTCGTGGTACCCAGATGAAGCGAGTACGGCGCCGTATGAGACTCATCTAGTATCTCTCGTCCGATCCCCTCATCAGCTAGGACACATATCTGTCCCTGATACCGAAGCAGACCAACCTCGGATATAGAATAGTCCTTAGCTACTCCCGCTAAGACATTCTCTCTAATCCCCTGTAACTGAATATCTGCCAACTGTCATTCTCTAATCCGCTCTAGCAGAGTCGACTGCAGAGTAATATTGGCCAACCGGCCTACCACCAACTCTATCCCCGCTCTGACCATCTCATCAGTTAACTCCCTTGAAATTTGAATAGAACTATACAACTGACCTGGGCCTCTCCTGCTCAACGCATCTGCCACTACATTGGCTTTCCCCGGATGGTAAAGAATATCACAATCATAATCCTTTACCAACTCAAGCCAACGCCTCTGCCTCATGTTCAGGTCCTTCTGTGTAAAGAAATACTTCAAACTCTTATGATCAGTGTATACCTCGCACTTCTCCCCATACAAATAATGTCGCCAAATCTTCAGTGCGAATACCACCGCTGCTAGCTCCAAATCATGGGTAGGATACCGCTGCTCATACTCCTTCAGCTGTCGAGATGCATATGTTATAACCTTCTCATTCTGCATCAACACACAACCCAAACCCAATCTCGATGCATCGCAGTAAACAACGAATTTCCCTTCCCCCGAAGGAAGACTCAACATTGGCGCTGTAATAAGTCATCGCTTCAACTCTTGAAAAATGTCTTCGCACCTGTCTGACTAGATAAACTTCAAATTCTTCCGTGTCAATTCTGTCATCGGTGCTGCTATCTTCGAGAAGCCCTCTACAAACCGTCTGTAGTAACATGCCAAACCAAGAAAACTCTGCACCTCCGAGGCACTCCTTGGCCTCGGCCAATCCCTAACTACCTCTACCTTAGATGGATCCACCTTAATCCCATCTGCACCCACGATATGTCCAAGGAATGTCACTTCTGGTAACCAAAATTCACATTTCTTAAACTTGGCATACAACTGATGCTCCCTCAATCTCTGAAGAACTTGTCGAAGATGAAGCTCGTGCTCTGTCTCTGAACTGGAGTACACCAAGATGTCGTCGATGAAGACAATAAAAAACTGATCTAGAAAGTCCTTGAACACCCTGTTCATTAAATCCATAAAGGTTGTTGGGGCATTGGTCAAACCAAATGACATGACCAGGAACTCATAGTGCCCGTACCGCATTCAGAAGGTTGTCTTCGGTATGTCTTCATCCTTGATCCTCAGCTGGTGATAACCAGATCGAAGATCAATCTTTGAGAACACCGTCTTACCCTACAGTTGGTCGAACAAGTCATCAATCCTTGGTAGGGGATACTTATTCTTAATAGTCAACTTGTTCAATTCCTGATAGTCTATGCACATTCTCAAAGTCCCATCCTTCTTCTTCACAAATAAGACTGGAGCACCCCACGGCGAGTAACTAGGCCTGATAAAACCCAAATCCAAAAGCTCCTGCAACTGTATCTTCAATTCTTTCAGTCCCGCCGGTGCCATCCTATATGGTGCCCTCGACACTGGCTCTGTCCCTGGTGCCAATTCAATAACAAACTGAATCTCTCTATGCGGTGGTAACCCTGGCAAATCCTTAGGAAACACATCTAGGAACTCGCAAACCAATCTGGTCTCCTCCGGTCCTACTGGTAAAACTCTGGTGGTATCCACCACACTAGCCAGAAAACCTATACATCCACCCTTTAACAAGTCTCTGGCTTTCAACGCTGATATCCTGGGCACGCGGGGTCCATGCACCGCTCCCACAAAAACAAAGGGATCCTCGCCCTCTAGTTCAAAAGTCACCATCTTCTTCCTGCAGTCAATGGTAGCTCCATATCTAACCAACCAATCCATACCTAAAATCATATCAAAATCTTCCATACTCATCTCAATCAAATCTACTGATAACTCCCTACCATCAACTATCACTAACAGTGCTCTAATCCACCTCCTAGATACTACCAATTCCCCTGTAGGCAAAATAGTCCCAAACCCTGAAACACAATACTCACTAGGTCTACACAGTATATCAATCACCTTACTAGAAACAAATGAGTGTGTAGCACCAGAGTCAATCAATACAGTAAAAGGAGTGCCAACACTAGAAAGCTGACCTGACACTACCGAGGGACTAGCCTTGGCCTCTGCCTGCGTCAGGGTGAACACTCGAGCTGGAGTCAAGCTATCCACCTTCCCTATATCTCCCTTCTTCACTGTCGGGCAATCTTTCCTGAGGTGTCCCACCACCCCGCACACATAACAGGCCTTAGCCCGACACTCGCCCGGATGGCGTCTTCTGAACCTTGTGCACTCAGGATAAGTCCTCCATGTATCACCGCCTCCCTGACGGCCACCCTGAGTAGCCCGACCTCTCCTATCAGGACCGGGAGCGATCGAAGCATCAGGAGTCTTCCTCTTCAAATCACTGGGGCCTCCGCCCCTACCAAATCCAGAATATGGAGGCACCGCCCTGCGGCCCTCTCTCCTCACTGCACTTTCTCTCCATATCTTATTCTCCGCTTCCTCAGCGATAAGAGCCTTCTCTACAACCTGGGCATAAGTTGTCCCTCCAGGAACTGTCGTAATTCTCACATCTCAGGCTATCATAGCATTAAGCCCTCTAATGAATCTGTCCTGCCTAGCTGCATCAGTAGGCACAAGATCTGGTGCAAATTTCGCAAGTCTGTCAAACTTTAGGGCATACTCTGTAACTGTCATACTGCCCTGAACTAACCCCACGAACTCATTTATCTTTGCTACCCTGATGGCAACATTATAATACTTCTGACTGAATAGATCTTAAATCCTTCCCAAGTCAAAGCAGTAACATCCCTGGTCTGTGATGCCACCTCCCACCAAATTCGGGCATCTTCTCTTAACATATATGTGGCACAGGCCACTCTGTCATGTCCCTCTACCCTCATAAAATCAAGAATGGTAGTAATCATAGTCATCCACTGCTCAGCCTTCAGTGGATCTAGTCCTCCCTCAAAGATCGAGGGTTGTTGCTTCCTGAACCGCTCATACAACGGTTCCCACTTATTCCCAACCTCAACTGGCTGCACAACAGGTACCACTGCAGGTGGCACAATAAGGGCAACACTCCCAGATGGAGCCTGCTGCCACAGAATTTGGATTTGTTCATCTTGGCTCTATAGCCGAGCCTGCATGTCTGCCATCAACTACTGCCAGTTCTCAGGGACTAGTGGAGGGGTTTGGCCCTGTTCATCATCTCTAGCCCCAGACCTGCCGGCTAGTCGCATAGATTTCCTTGGACGCATAATTATCCAAGTCAATCTGCAATCAACGACTCGGCAATCAGACTATGATGACAGGGTAATAATCCTTTCATGATCCAGCACTAGAACTCCAATCATTCACAAGCAATCAAGATATAACAATTTATCCAGATATTCATCCACATGCATAGCAGTGCTGATAAGCACGCCTCAATAACATCATGCAATAGTCAAGGGTCAGGCCCTATCAGTATCTCATGCTCCCTATTAATCAAACAGATATCAACAGTTGTATCTTATTCAAATCATTTAAGCACATAATCATGTATACACAATTACCAAACCCTGAGTCGAGCTTGTCTCTCGCGGTGAATGTACATGTCCAGCCAGTCTTCAGGAACCCATAAACCTAGGACGCTCTGATACCAAGATGTAACACCCTGGATAGCCAAGAACGTTACACCGTGTGTTTATAGAAGTGCTAGACTTGCTAATCAAGTCATTTAATTAAAAATGTTTTACTGAAACTATAATGGAACTAGGGTTAAAAGATTTTGGCCTTAAAAGTCGCATTTCTTTTAAATATCAATTCCAATTTACACGAGATCCCAAAAACAATAAAATTAAAACCATTTACAAATGATTCGAGAATTGAATACAGTATTAGCCATATTAAGGCAAAATAGACAGTTAGGCAATCTCTGTCCTGATCCACTCCTCGCCCATGGCGACCGAACAGTTGGCTATGTACATTCAGCCCCGCAGCTCTCCATCTCAGGACTGGTCAAACTTGCCTTTGCCTTTACCTGCACCACGTAGCACTCGTGAACCAAGGCCCAGCAAGAAAACATAATAACAGAGCATAAGTAATCAACAGACAATCCAGTATTTCATATTACATAACACATGTTTTCAACCATATAAACATTCAGAATAACCAAGTATTCAGCATACTAAACATATCAACTCATATCATACACCAATTCACAAATGATAACTAGGGTTAGCGCCCTCAGGCCGCACCCTCCGTTATCCCACTGACTCCAGCCTGCTTAAACCGAGCTTAGTGAATATAAAGCTGTCCTTGGCTACCAGTGGCCAAGCCGCGCCCTGTGTGCAAATATTGTGTACAGCACCCTTAGGCCGCTATCACATGTCCTCATGGCATAATACCATCTTTGACATTATACAGATATCGGGAGCTCTTAGTCCCATCACAAACATATAACCGGGTGCAGTTTTCTTACCTTTGGATTTGCTAGCTTTGTTCACTGAAATCCTCAAGCACGATCCTTCCCGAGCCCTAGCGCGAACCTAGCCACAATCATAGACCAAAGTCATTACCAACCCTTAAGTCCATAACCTAGCATCAGGACCAATCCCGAGCCCTCGGAAAGTCCTAAGTCCACCAAACAGGGTGGTGGAATCGAACCCCAAACCCTTGGTCAAAAACCCTTGAAAATAACCCTAAAATCCCTTTCTAAACACAGGGTAGCGCTACAGCGCTCACTGGAGGGCGCTACAGCACTATAAACATAACCAAAATGCCCTTAGCAAACTTGGCCTAGCGCTACAGCGCCCAAAGGCTAGCGCTGTAGCGCTAGTCACAGACTGCCAAACTACTCAATTTCTTCCTGCGATTTCTCTCGAGCCAAACTTAACCAAAACTTCCCCAAACCTTCACCAAAATTAAAATCAAGCTCACTAACATGTCTAACTCATCCCAAGCATCATAATCATACAAAATCTAACCACATGCACCCCTAATCCCAAAATTCACCATAGTTGCTCCTAGACTTCAGAATTCAGCAAACACAGTCAAAGCTTCAGAGTTTAAAGCTTAGAGTTTTATACCTTTGATGGAAATTCGACTTTGAGTTATCTCCTAGACCTCCTTAGTTTGATCTTCCTCAATCCTTGGCTTGAATTCCCCTAAAGTTCCCATCAACTCAGCTTAGACCCCATAGCTTAAACAAGCCAAACCAGAAACTGAAAACTCGAAATTCTTACCTTAAGTATTGGTGTGTTCCTGCTAATCCCTTGCCAACCTTTCAAGCTTAGCTCAGAATTCTTGTTGCTCAGCCTAACCTAGCTCCCCTCTGAGTTTTGCTCCAAGAGAACACAAGGAAATGGTGAAGGAGATCACCAACCAACCCTTAGAAAAACAGCTCTGTTTTCTTCCCTTTCTTTTTCTTTCTTTTCCTTCTTTTCTTTCTTTCCTCAGACTTCTACATTATTCTACCATTTCCACTAAGTATAAAGCCTCAACATACTTACCTCTTGTAAGCCAAATGACCATAATGCCCTCCCTTTTAATTTTAAACCTTTAAGTGCACCTAGGGCATTTTGGTCATTTGACCCCAACTCCCACTTATTCCTCGAATGTCTCTAGTGTTCACCGCTTAATTCCCGACACCTAACTAATCTCCAATTATATTCCTCCATCCCAAATAATTTCCAATATGTTACCTACATTCCCAGAAATACCCCCTGGCTCGCCCCGAGCCGGGTATAAATTCCCACCGTGACTTTTTCGCTAACTCACTCACTGGGATCGTCTTGACCCACAGATTATAAATATATCCACATAATAATGTGGTCTCAACATTTATCGCATATATATATATATACAGTTATGCCCTCAACGGGCCAAAAATTACAATTATGCCCTTCTAACCTATTCAGGGCCCACATGCATACTAATACACATAGTCATGCATCTCAAATATTCAAATAGCCATATAACATGCTTTAAATCATTAAATCACATATATCCCAATTATGCCCTCCCGACACACTAATCAAGGCCCTTAAGCCTTATTAGTGAATTTGGGTCGTTACATAACACCTTGTTCTCAAGTGATATACGGGTTCACAGGAGAATGCCTAGCACCAGCAGGAACTATCAAACTATCGGTCACTGTGGGGGATGCCCCTAGGCATGAACTGTGATGACATAGTTCCTGGTGGTAGATTGCTCACCGGCTTACAACGTAGTGCTCGGGAGACCCCTCCTGGTGGCATTACACGCAGCAGTGTCTATCTGGCATATGTCTTTGAAATTCCCCACAAGCGCAGGGCAATGATGCATACAAGGTAACTAAAGGGAGGCACGTGAATGCTATAACGCATCGGTGGTCAAAACAAAGAAAGGACCATGTGTAAACAACATGGTGGTGACCTATTATGAAGGGAATGAAGGAACCGATGAGGTTGTCAACATGGAAGTTGACGTTGAAGGAAACACTCTACTGGAGTCGGGGGCTCCTTTTAACAAAGATTTATTATTGTAACTGTTGGGAATAGTGCCCTTAAAGCAATTGTAGTTGACAAATATTTTAAATTAAATAAATAATTGAATTGAATTATTATATATATAGACTATGTCCGATATTATATTGATAATATTAAGTAAATATTAGAAATTCCCAAAGTTTATCTATGTGGTCTTAATCTCATATTTGTATGAGAGGATCGAGATTAAGATAATAAACTTAAAACAGTTCGCAGTAAAATAAACTTACGGAATATTTAGATTAATTACTGCTAGTACGGCCCACTAGTATTATGAATACATGTGACCAAGATCCGGGTTACTAGTGTAGTAGGACACATTGATGGAGGTGCTTTGCATGCTGAGAGTATGTAGAACTAGACAGATGTGATTTGTTAATACTGTTTAAACATCGTTTCATAGTATTAATCAAACACATCAAATGATGATCATATACACGATGATCTTAATCATGAGGTTGCTATGAACTCCTATATATGTCATCTGATCCTTTGATTCATGCATTAAGGTTTGTCAGAATGATCAGGCTAAGAACAATTATTTTGGGGACTTAATGATATATATGGTTGGGGACGTAGTTTAGCAGATATGAAATCTATACCTTCTTATAGATTGAATAATGGTTCCCTATTGGGTTGGCTTTTGGAACTTAAAAAGTTATGAGCACTCACATCACAAACTTGTTGTGACACAACCTTCACTAGTAAAGTCAATGGTACTCTAGGAATAAGATATAGCTAAAAGGGTAAAACGGTAATTTTATTCCCTTTGAATTATGAACCATTAATAGAGGATTAACGATGTATGTAATGATTATATCAATGGACAATTTATTCTTTAATAAAGATATGTCTGTAATTATCAAGAGTTCAATATCATATTTATAGTGGAGTAATCATGAGATTAATAAATATGATTATTTAATCAAAGAGCTTTGATTAGTAATGTAATATTTATTGGAGCTTGATATTATAGGTTCATAGGTCCCCAGGGTGGCTCTATTAACATCATATCAAGGTAAGAGTTGATACAAGGGTATAACTGTAATTTGGGAATTTGAAAAGAATTTTATTCTTCGGGTCAAATATACAATTATATGATAATTGAGGTTGAATAATTAATTTGGAATTAATTATTAATTTTTGAAAAATATATTTATTAATTTAAATATGAAAATTTCGAATTTCATATATATAAATGAATAAATTAATTATTTTATTTGAGTAGGAGAAAATAAAATTGGTAAGTCAAAAATAGTTTTTGATTTATTTAATTTTAAAAGATGATGATAATGATGATCATCAATTTGAATTTTGAACTTTGAATTTAAAATTTAAATTTTAAAATATGGTTGTCATCTATAAATACCTTATTTTGTGGGAGATTGATTTTAATTAAATAATTAAATAAAAGAAAGATGCAAAATCCATGAAAAAGGAATAATGGGTCACACATGATTGTGTCATGCGTGTACCACATATATTGATTTTGTATTAGTGTAGTTTTTATTTTATTTAATAATTTGAAAATAGTTTTTCAAATTTGGTTAGTTAGATATTTACCTAAATCAAATCCTATCATCATTATTGTTGACCGCGTTTTTGGCCAACGACGTGAGAACGTCAAAAACGATAAAACCTTCAAGAGAAATTAAACAACACAGACGATTTTATAGTGGTTCAGCCCCAATGTGATGGTAATAGCCTAATCCACTTAGAGTTATGATTATCTATCTACACTCAAGATCAGATGAACCTGAATCAACTGAGTTTCTTCAGTGTAGATTACAAGAATATAGAAATTCTCTCAAATACAAGTACTTTCTCTCTCTAGAAAATTCAGATCAAAAGTTCAGAATTAAAAAAAAAAAGTCCTTTTCTGATGCCATAAGCCTTGTATTTATAGGCTTAGGATCGTACAGATGATATCCCCATAATCGGGATATTTTTCCATTCTCATTATATTTAATTTACAATAATATTCAAAATATAACAATACACCATATTCGTGGGATAAATGAGAGATTCCCGCGTATGCCAAGACCGATTCTTGTTGAAGCCGTTTCTGGGAATCTTGACGTAGTCCTGCTCTATCTAGTTGATCCACATCACCTTCAGTCTGGTCGGCCACACCTTTACTGGGCAGTCATGCACTTGACTGGGCAGACATGCACTTAGCTGGGCAGACATGCACTTAGCTGGTCGGACATGGTCATGACCGATCGGCCAAGTTCATGCCTGGTCGGACAAAGTCATGCCTGGGCAGGCAAGGTCACGCCTGGGCAGACAAGGTCATTCCTGGGCAGACAAGCACGTGACTGGTCAGACAAGGTCATGCCTGGTCGGTCATGACACTTCTCAAGCCAGTCAAAATTCCTCAATGGCCTACTGGGCTACTCCTAAGCCAGGTCACCCATCCATTCCTTGTCACTTGCCATTTCTATTGCCACGTCATCATTTTCAAATTTTGGGGATAACATTTGCCCCCCGAGTTTATTATATGATATCTCACATAATAAACTTTTTTTTTTACAGCTGACGACACTATATAGAAAAAATAATTGTTCATCTTCCCGCCATGCAGCAGACCATAACTCCACAGACCACGATCACTGCAAATAATTGCTCATAATCGTGGGGAGAAAAAATATCCCAGAAATTATACGGGTCCAAATATAAGTGGTAACTCCCACTTTTTTCCTTTAAATAAGCCCCCATACTTACACATTCCCACTTACACAAGAAAATTAGATTTCAAAAACCCTTCCTGTTCTTTTTTCTCCCTTGGCCGAAACCCCTTGGTCTTCTCTTCTTCCTTTGGTGGCCGAAACTCACAAGGGTCTTCAAGAGGAAGCTTCATTCTTCAAGCATTCTCCAAGGGCTCTTCAATATTGGGTAAGTCTTCTCTTCCATGCCCTTATGTTCTTGTAAAAAAAATTTCAAAAACTCCATGAAAACACATGTAGTGGCCGAAACTTCTTGGGCATTTTTTTTTAATTTTGTCTATGAATATTGGAGATATAATATGTATGGTGGCTGTTTTGATGATGTTTGTACTATGGGTAACCCAACATTATCTTCAATTTCATAAGAATTTCAAGAAAAATAGGTCAATTTAACCTAAATCATGATTATGGGTTTTTGGGTTTTTGATGGCATATGTGGTTTCAAGAACATTGAAAAACTTTTCAATTTCCCCTTTTTGATCTTGTAGTTGTGTGCTTTGGATGAGAAAACATGTTTGTGTTAGGGATTTTAGGCTTTTGTTTTCGGCTCAAGGAATATAGTGAAGTTTGGGTATGAAAAATGGGGTATGGTAAGGGACATGGCCGATCGGCCATTGTTTTTTTTTCCTTTATAAGATTGTGGCCCAATTGGACCATGGGTGAGCTCCTCAGTCCCAAGCATGTCCGATCAGACCCTTGGCTTTGGGCTCGAGCCATTTGAACCCCACGGTCCTTAGGGTCACTCCTCAGACACTATGCCTCTCCCGGACAACAAGTGTGTCCGACTGGACACCCTCGTAGGCTCCTCGGATGCACGATGTGCAGCTACTCGGGCACATGCGCGGCAGCACCTCGGACACCAGCCATCTACTCGAACGCAACTGCTCCTCCTCGGACACACACGCACGCATCTCCTCGGACGTCTCGGCACCAACAGCCCATCACGCGCATGCCAGCTCCTCGGACGTCACACTCCGCTCGGACACCAAAGGGCAGCTGCTCGGCCACAACACGGGCTCCTCAGACAGCCCCTTAGGCACACACACACGGACACTTCTTAGGCACTTTTAGGTACAATTAGGCACAAATTTATTTTTTCTCCATGCATGCTAAATTTTCACTACTTAGACAAATTTTTCTAAGTAGAAAAATAAATTTTGTTCTTGTTGAATTTTATCTATATGGTTACTCACCTCCCCATTTTTTAATTTTTGTAGATGAATCTCTTTGACTATAGGGGAGGTGACAACCACACAGACTCTGATACATCTATCCCACAGTCAATCGAGACCCCTCAAAGCAGCAATTCCTCATCAAAGTCTTCCACCAGTCGCACTCCTGAGGACCGCCTCCGCTGCTTCAAGCAGATCCTTCCCCGTTCAGCTTTGTACTTCCTCCACGAAGAGCAGTTTCTTCAATAAGCTACACAGTCGACCATGAGGGTGAAGAAGTCCAATAGACTCCCCCAAGACCAAGATCAACAAGTTGCTCGCAGAGCGGTGCAAAAGGTGGTGGAACGCAGTGAGGCCCACACTACAGCTTCTTCGAGACCACCTCTTCAGGTGTCAAAATCAAGCAAGACTCGGAGACGAATCACCCAGGAGTTTTCCACCGAGGTCCAGCACTTGGCCGTCCAAAAACCACGGAAGGCAGGAGAAGAAACACCTTCCTGGTTCACTGCCCAGCCTACAAAACTCAATCCCGGGATGTTCGACAAACACATCCAAGCTTTGGGTTTGAGTGGGGTGAACGTGATATGTCTGCGCCCTCACCAGAGAGCCCACAGGCCCGACAGACCATACTGTGCCTGGTCCAGGCACTATATCTACGTAGGAGCGACACTCCCGCTACACCCTTTTTTTTGGTCTGTAGCGGATTATTTCAACGTCTCCCCTTTCCAGATTTCACCGAATGGGATTCAGGCGTTGTCTGCGCTGTATATTCTCTACTCTCTGCAAGGTTGGGACGAGCCTACTCCTCATGAGGTACATTACTTGTTCGACTTCAGGACTAACCCAAGCCATAAGAACACGGGTTTTTTCCACCTCTTTCACAGGAAAAAGGGGGTTAAATACCTTTGTGGTATCGCACACAAGTCAAACCCCGAGAAATACTACACAGAGTATTTTCTCACATCAGACATCAAAGCCAACAACTTGGCTTTTACACATGCGGGTCCGTTCAAGCAACCCTTGCCTACTCAAGAGATGTTCAAGCGAGCAAAGGCGTTGGCTAACATGTGTATTGAGGATAAGGACGTGAAAATTTTGGTTACCGTGGACAACCTTCAAATGGTGGGCCTACTACCGTGTGACCAAAACATTACAGTGGAGAGTACCACTGAGGAGAATAATGCGACCGATCAGTCCAACGCTGGGACTGAGGTGGTAACTGACCAATTTTCTCTTGGGCCATCTCCGCACTCCTGTAGACCAGGCGATCTTGTCATTAGGGAGCCTCAGCCTGAGTATCAGCGCAGTCCTGCTATTCCCGCCCAGCTTGGGAAGGGAAAGGCCATCCAGCCTGAGAGGGACCTCAGCTCATCATCTGACGACGAGGATGACTTCCTCGATCAGATCCTCAACTCAGGTCTAGTAGTCATAGCAATATGTTTGATAACTTGGTGATTTAAGACTAATAAAACTGTAGTAGTAATATACTTATCTACATTTTATTATATTTTTTTTTCTAACGAATCTTGTGTTTTCCTCTTTTGCAGATCCAGAGATGTTCAGGCACTGCATCGCTCCTTCTGCCCCGAAGAGGAAATCTGGCGAAGGAAGTGGCTCCACTCCCCCGAGCAAGGTCCCGAGGACAGTGCCACCGAGCCAAGGGAGACAACCTGAGGGGTTAGTTACGATCCCGCAGTTGACCCCTTCCTCGCTTCCTCCATCAGCGAGCCTAACTCCCCCTCGTTCTACCGGCCCGAGCGAGGCACTACGTACTGCTAGTACCATTGGGAGGGGGGCAGTTGATCAGACCCTCCACAACGCTTCAACGATTCAAGGCTTTGAATCCTTCCCTCGACTCAGTGTTGATGTCGTCTTAGAGAGAGGGATTGCTCAGTTGGCGAATGTAAGTGCCCTACCACAAGATAGTTTGTTACTTATGTTCATACTTTGTAGTAACCTTTTGTTTTTCATGTAGACGCTCATGACCATCTGTCATGCCCAGCACCGATCAGTCGACTACAAGGAGTTGATCAAGGTCTTAAATGATCAACTAGTGGAGGCTCGAGCTAAGGTGGATGCTTTTCAATCCAAGTTGGAGTGGTCAGAGAAGACTGTGGCTGAGCAAAAGGAGTTTCTTAAGGGGTTGGCTGATGGGAATGATCAACTAACCCAAGCCAACAAGTCACTGACTGATCGGCTAGACAAACTGACTCGTGAGAACGAGGGGTTAGCTCGCGAGAACGAGGGACTAATTCGCGAGAATGAGGAGCTGAAGCAGGAGAAGGAAGCTGATCTGACTCGCTACGAGGAGGCCTGCTTCAATTGTTTTTATCAGATGTGGAAGCTAAACAAGCCTCTCAACCTCGACTTTCTCACCGAGGAGATTAAGGCAGAGGAGCTCGCCAAATGTGAGGCCATGGCTGTTGAGGAAGCTGCTAATCCTACCGGCACTACATCTGCTTCCCCTACGCTATCATTCCAACCGGAAGGAGCAATTGATGCCGAGGAGGGGGTTGATCAACCTACTAGAGCCGACCAGTGATCCCTCATCCTACGAGAGAAGCTTCTGCTCGACCAGACAAGTTGTTGTCCTACCAGCCTTCTATCATACCTTATTTTGTTTTTTGTTATATACTCTTGCTCGTATGATCGAGCTGTTTGGCATTTGCACTTTACTTTTCTTTTTTAGCTAACTTGAAACATTTATGTCTTTTTACACTTAAAACATTACAAGTTTATTGTGAATAGTAAAGTCTCTGTACGCCCTTTATTTTCACATGAGTACTTATTTTTCTAACTTAGAAATTCTAAACATTTCATAAGTCCATACTAAATATATTTTATCACACTCTTATTGCTCTATCATTTTATGAGCATAACGTTTATTATCACACGAATATCTGCTTTTAACTTAAAATTTTAAAAATTTTAAGTTACTTAAGCTTTGTCAAACAAGTTAGCTTAATGGCCTTTTTGGACTTCAAAAATTTACAAGTCAGCCTAAAAACAGATATATTTGCTCGTGCTCTTATTGCCTGTGTTGAAGTGCACGCCAGTATACCTTATGTGCACGCCAGTATACCTTATGTGCACGCCAGTATACTCTATGTGCCCCCAAGTGATTGAGGGTTGAAAAATCCTTGATCACTTGCTACTTGACCGAATTTGTCCGAGCAGCTACTACTCGTGAAACACATAGAATATACAAACATATTTCAGCAGTTAACCACTACAAAAACATGCAACTATTTAAATGTTGGTCATTCATCTGATGGATACCGACCAGTTGAACACTGCCCGGTATATATGTATATTTATTTTTAGAAGACCTGTTTTGTTTAAATTGTAATGGCAGTTGAACACTGCCAAGCAAGAATAATCAACACATATGCAAAATTTGTAGCAAGATTCGACCACGCTGCGCGTGATCTCTTTTATTACTCGTAATAAATAAATGACAAAACGTGTCTAATAACGAGTCTCAAACAATACAAACTTAAATAACAAGTTAAGCACTTGATACAAAGCTACTACTCTGTAAGTAGTATTTATTGATAATATTTCCTCAAGTGCTCGCCATTCCAGTAGTTCTTGATCAGCTCTCCATTTAACCGAGTAAGCTTGTAGGTGCCAGGTGGCAAGATTTGCTCAATTTGATACGGTCCTTCCCAGTTTGGTCCTAGTACGCCAACTGTCGGGTCTCTGAAGAACACCTTTCTGAGGACCAAATCTCCGACTTGGAACTTTCGATCTCGGACTTTTGAATTGAAGTAGCGCGCCACTTTTTGCTGATGAGCAGCAACTCTCAAGCTTGCCTTCTCTTGTCTCTCCTCGAGAAAGTCCAAAGATTCTGCTAGCAATTGATGATTCTCCTCCTGGTTGTACATGGTCCTTTGATGAGATGGTGGGTCTACTTCAACAGGTAACATGGCTTCATACCCATATGCCAAAGAAAATGGGGTATGGCCAGTTGCTGTCCGGGCAGTAGTCCTGTATGACCAAAGGACTTCTGGCAATTCTTTCGCCCACGCACCCTTAGCTCACTCCAGACGCTTTTTCAGAGTGTCCTTCAGAGTTTTGTTTACGGCTTCAACCTGCCCATTGGCTTGTGGATGGGCTACCGAGTAAAAACTTTTTGTGATGCCATGCCGAGCGCAAAAATCGGTAAATATGTCACTGTCAAATTGGGTGCCGTTGTCAGACACTATCTTCTTGGGAAAACCATAGCAACATATTATATTCTTAACCATAAAGTCCAACACTTTCTTTGAGGTGATCATGGCTAGTGGTTTGGCCTCAGTCCACTTAGTGAAATAATCCACCGCAACCACTGCAAACTGCACTCCTCCTTTCCCTTTGGGCAATTTCCCGATCAGATCAATGCCCCACACTGCAAAAGGCCATGGGCTCTACATTTGCTTTATGACATTCGGAGGCGCCCTGGGCACTTTAGAAAATCTCTAGCACTTATCACACTTCTTCACATACTCCATAGAATCCTCGTTCATTGTAGGCCAGAAAAATCCTTGCCACAAAATCTTTTTAGATAGACTCTGCCCCCAGCATGATCTCCACAGAACCCTTCGTGCACTTCAGCTAATAAATTTTTTGACTAGTCGGGTGTTATGCAACCCTCTTCTATACAACACTCCATCCATCATGGTGTACCTAGCAGCTTGCCTCATAATCTTCCTTGCTTCATTACGATCATCTGGGAGGGTTCCTTGCTCAAGGTAAGCAATGATGGGAGTCATCCAGGTGTCAGCTATCGTGATTGGCATGGCTTCTTGTTCATCAATGCTTGGCTCCGCCAAGTATTCCACCGATACTATATTCAGAGTTTCGGCATCTTTTGCACTAGCTAGCTTTGCTAGAGCTTTCGCGTTAGAGTTCTGCTCTCGTGGTACTAACTTGATGGTGTACTCCTCGAATTGTGCTAGCGGACCCTTGGTCTTATTTAAGTATGCCACCATGCGTAGGCCCCTTGCCTGATATTCCCCCAAGAATTGGTAGACCACCAATTGGGAATCGTTGTTCACTTCCACCGACCGGGCATGCATATCTCTAGCCAGGCGCAAGCCTGCTAGGAGGGCTTCATACTCTGCCTCATTATTAGATGCATTAAATTCGAACCTTAATGCACAATGAATTCGGTGTTTCTCTGGCATGACCAATATAATCCCAGCTCCTGAATGATGCTCATTCGACGACCCATCAACAAAAAGTTGCCAAGTAGGAAGTTCCTCTTTTTGCTCAGTGACACGCTCTTGCTGGTCGGGAACATCAGCGATCCTGGTACATTCAGCAATGAAATCTGCTAAAGCCTGACCCTTAATAGCAGATCTCGATTGGTACTTGATTTCGAATTGGCCCAACTCAACTGCCCATTTAAGTAGCCGACCAAACGACTCCGGCTTCTGTAAGACTTGGCGTAGAGGCTGGTCAGTAAGGACTTTAATGGGGTGTGCCTGGAAGTACGGCCGCAATTTTCATGATGCAAGTACCAAGAAATAAGCCAACTTCTCGATCATGGGATACCGGGATTCTGCTCCTATCAACCGTTTGCTGACATAGTATACCGGGTGCTGCACTCTATCCTCTTCTCGTACTAGGGCAGCACTAACAGCGTGCTCCGTGACTGCTAGGTACACAAAGAGGTCTTCTCCATCAACGGGCTTCGAAAGAACAGGAGGTTGGGCCAAATGTTCCTTTATGGCTTGGAAAGCTTGCTCACATTCTACTGTCCACTCAAACTTCTTGCTTCCTCTAAGCAGGTTAAAAAACGGGACACACTTGTTCGTTGATTTGGAGACGAACCTGCTTAGAGCTGCAATCCGCCCAGTCAAGCTTTGCACATCCTTAATTCTGGCAGGAGACTTCATTTCTATGAGAGCCTTTATCTTTTCTGGGTTTGTATCTATTCCTCGGGAGTTCACAATAAACCCAAGAAATTTTCCAGAACCCACTCTAAATGAGCACTTGAGGGGGTTTAACTTCATGCTGTACTTTCTCAGTATTGCAAAGCACTCCTCCAAGTCTCGCACATGCCCTTCAGCTTCCTTTGATTTCACCAGCATATCATCTACGTACACCTCCATGCTCTTGCCGATTAAGTCACAGAACATACCATTCACCAAACGATGGTAGGTAGCTCTTGCA
Organism: Humulus lupulus; assembly: GCF_963169125.1. Classification (NCBI taxonomy): domain Eukaryota; kingdom Viridiplantae; phylum Streptophyta; class Magnoliopsida; order Rosales; family Cannabaceae; genus Humulus; species Humulus lupulus. Next base: position 73,152,649 of record NC_084794.1, on the reverse strand, counting down.
TTCTTCAGTCCAAAGGGCATGACCCTGTAGCAGTATAGCCCTATCAGGAGGATGCATGCTGATCTGGTTGTACCCTGAATATGCATCCATGAAGGACAATGTTTCATGACCAGAGGTTGCATCTACCAACTGGTCTATTCTCGGTAAAGGAAAGCAATCCTTGGGGCATGCTTTGTTCAGGTCAGTAAAATCTACACAAGTCCTCCATTTTCCATTGGGTTTGGGCACCAACACTGGGTTTGAAACCCAGGTAGGGTAATATGCTTCCCTTATAAACCCATTCTCCTTTAGTCGCTCTACCTCCTCCTTAAGGGCCTTTGCTCGATCTTTGTCGAGCAATCTCCTCTTCTGCTGCACCACTGGATAACTTTCATCCACGTTGAGCACGTGGCTGATCACAGTTGGTGAGATACCCACCATATCCTTGTGAGACTAGGCAAAGACATCTTGATTCCTTCGCAAGAATTCTATCAGCTGTACTCTCACCTCTGCTTTCAACTTTTTTCCAATCTTGACCCCTTTGGTCGGGTCATTTGCATCTATCAGGACCTCCTCTAACTCCTCGGACGGTCCCACATCACTTTCATAATCCCCAAAGCGAGGATCAAAATCCCTTCCCTCGCTTTGGGCAACGCCCTATTTGGTGACTTCATCACCGAATGGGGTTTTCTACTCTTTTAAACCAAGAGCGCTCTCTTGGCCAAACTCCTCTAACATCTCTTCCCGATCGGTTACAACTACAAAATTCAGGTCGACATCCATCTCGTCCACCTCCTCTCTCTCAGCACATACAATCATGTTGCTCTCCTTGGCCCCCTTCCTTGCTTTAGCTACTGAGGCATTATAGCACTCCCTAGCCTCCCTCTGGTCTCCTTAGACGCAGCCTATGCCTGCACTGGTCAGGAACTTCATGGAAAGGTGCCAGATTGAAACTGTTGCATGTAAGCTTGTGAGCAGTGGTTGACCAATAACCACATTGTAGGCGGATGGGCAATCAGCAATCAAAAACTAGGTCATTACTGTCTCATGTTTGGGAGCCTCCCCCGTCGTAACTGGCAACTTGATAGTTCCAACTGGTGACAATCCTTCTCCAGTGAACCCATAAATGACTTGAGAGCACGGCTTCAAGTCATTGATAGATAACTTCATCCTCTCGAAGGATGACTTATAAATAATGTTCACAGAACTCCCTGTATCGACCAGACATCTCTTCACCTTCATATTGGCAATTTGGACTGTCACAACAAGAGGGTCATTGTGAGGATACCTCACGTGTCGAGCATCTTCTTTAGTGAAAGTGAGGGACTCACTTTCGTATCTTGGGTTCTTTGGTGGTCGCTCCTCCACTGTCATAACTTCGGAGGTTGATGCTGCATCCAACTCATGACGAAGGGTGCGAGCATACCTCTCCCTCGCCTTATTGCTATCTCCAGCAAGATGTGGACCTCCACATATGGTATCTAGTGTGAAGTCCACAGGTTCAGGTTGCAAAGGTGGGGATCATTGCCACTTGAACCCAGGATTGTTGTTACTTCCCTCTCCCTGGGTCTTCTCTGCTCGATACTTCTTCAGCTTCCCCGACCAGAGGAGAAACTCTATTTCATCTTTGAGATGATTGCACATAGTCTCCATGGAAGCGACAGAACTTGTTCATGTCTCTTTTACTCATCTCCTTCTTGATAGGTGGGGGTTTTCGGTAAGGGACCTCTTGATGACTGGCCAGATAGATCTCCGCTCGGCTCGCCGAAAGAGTGGTGTAGTTGGTGAATCGAGGTTCATACTTTGTTGGCTTGTCTTTTGGTCCCGACTTAGCCTTTTTCTCATTATGGCGGTCAGACCCGTTATTCCCACGTTTCTTACCACCATTTTGATCATTTCCACCATTCTTGGGAGGATCAGTCGATCCACTCGGGTTGTTCAGGCCCTTCTCTCCCTTCTCAATCGCATCATCCCACTTCATGTATTTGTCCGCCCGGTCCAAAAATTGTTGTAATGTTGAAATTGGATTTCGATGAATGCTGTCCCACAAAGGACTCCGATAGATAATTCTAGAAGAAATTGCCACCATCTTCCCCTCATCTCCAACTGCAGTAGCTCGGTTAGCTTCTCTCATGAACCTTTGTATGTAGTTCTTAAGAGACTCATCTTTTCCTTGCTTAATATCTGCCAAGTGATTGGCATAAACAGGAGGGGTCCGAGCAGCACTAAACTGCCTGCAAAACTCCTTTCTAAAACTTTCCCAAGAAGTTATGGAGTTAGGCTTAAACTTCCAATACCACTCCTGGGCAGTGTCGGACAATGTGGTGGGGAAGACTCTGCAGCGATAGTCATCACTCACCCCGAGCAGCTCCATTTGATCTTTGAACTTCCCAACATGCCTTATCGGGTCTGCCTTTTCTGTATAAATTGGCAGTACCGGTGCTTTGTATTTCACTGGTGGTTGAGCTGCTCTACTTCGAGCATAGAAAGGGCTGCCACTCCTGTGGTCTACCGGATCAATCGCAGATGGTCGTTTTGACAGACTCTGAACTGCTGCTGTCAAAGCATCAAGCTGGGCTTGGATGCCTGGGGCCACTACTAGGGACTCATTTTCGGGACCGCCTGGTCGGGCGCTCCTATCCGGCAAACCATCATCGAGTATTTCTACTCGACTGGTAGGTCGGATTGGCTCTTGCCCTTCGACTGGGACGGTCCTTCTTCTATCAGCAATGACGTCCCTTAGATCCTTCTGAGTAGTGTGCTTTCCCAATCGATCGAATACTGTACTCCGAGTCTTCTCGGAAGGTTTGCTGGGTGGAACATGCTCCTTGCCACTGCGCTAGTTGGAATGCAATGGTGGCCTTCCTGTCTGAGCTGGGCGATCTTTTCCTGCTCGATGGTTATCATTATTCTTCTCCTTCGAGTGGTCAGTGTGATGACTGTCAGCTTCATCACGCCCATGCCCATCCTTGAAGTGGGAAGTTTCTTTACCTCGAGGAGCTCTATTGTGCTCCTGCTCAGGAGGTGTTTTCTTGCTACCTAACTTATGACTTCCTGACCTGGAAGTCTTTGATCGGTGGCTCCTTGAGGGGGTTCTAGAGTTCCCCCTTTGAGTTGAGGCAGTGTCTGACCGGACTCCATCTTCCTCACGACCAGGTGGGTTACTACCACCCCTGCTTGGTCCGCGAGAGTGGGGTCTATCAGTGTTCTTACAACCAGCTTCTGTGGTCCTTGCTCCTGGGGTGGCTGCCACTCCAGATATAGCTTGGGCATTGGCCCGGGTCAGCTGCGTAGCTACCTCCAGAGCGAGTGCAGCCTCGCGATGTCGCCTATCGGCCTCCTCCTGCTATTGCCGGATCTCTTCACTCTTGGTGTCCATTTCCCGTATTTGTTGCTCGAATGCGGCATTCTGCCTAGCCATTTCTTCAGCGAACGCCTCCTGTCTGGCATTGAACTGTGCCATCTCCTCCTGGAAAGCGCTCATGGCTTCCTGGAGCTCTTCAACCTCTGGGGTTACATTTTCGAGTACGACTCTAGGCTCAGTCTCACGGTCTTGAAGGCTAGGACCTTCTGATCTGGCAGGCTCTTTAGAGGAGCCTGTCTTCTTGGAGGCTGCATTGGTGTTCTTAGGCGCCATAATATCTCAGGGACCGTCTGTCTTTCTCTTCAGGCTCTCAATGAAAGCACCAAAATGTTGACCGTGTTTTTGGCCAACGACGTGAGAACGTCAAAAACGATAAAACTTTCAAGAGAAATTAAACGACACAGACGATTTTATAGTGGTTCAGTCCCAATGTGATGGTAATAGCCTAATCCACTTAGAGTTATGATTATCTATCTACACTCAATATCAGATGAACCTGAATCAACTGAGTTTCTTCAGTGTAGATTTCAAGAATACAAAAATTCTCTCAAATACAAGTACTTTCTCTCTCTAGAAAATTCAAATCAAAAGTTCAGAATTAAAAAAAAAACTCCCTTTCTGATGCCATAAGCCTTGTATTTATAGGTTTAGGATCGTACAGATGATATCCCCATAATCGGGATATTTTGCCATTCTCATTATATTTAATTTACAATAATATTCAAAATATAACAGTACACCATATTCGTGGGATAAATGAGAGATTCTCGCGTATGCCAAGACCGATTCTTGTTGAAGCCGTTTCTGGGAATCTTGACGTAGTCCTGCTCTATCTAGTTGATCCACATCACCTTCAGTCTGGTCGGCCACACCTTTACTGGGCAGTCATGCACTTGACTGGGCAGACATGCACTTAGCTGGGCAGACATGCACTTAGCTGGTCGGACATGGTCATGACCGATCGGCCAAGTTCATGCCTGGTCGGACAAAGTCATGCCTGGGCAGGCAAGGTCACGCCTGGGCAGACAAGGTCATTCCTGGGCAGACAAGGTCATTCCTGGGCAAACAAGGTCATTCCTGGGCAGACAAGGTCATTCCTGGGCAAACAAGGTCATTCCTGGGCAGACAAGCACGTGACTGGTCGGACAAGGTCATGCCTGGTCGGTCATGACACTTCTCAAGCCAGTCAAAATTCCTCAATGGCCTACTGGGCTACTCCTAAGCCAGGTCACCCATCCATTCCTTGCCACTTGTCATTTCTATTGCCACATCATCATTTTTAAATTTTGGGGATAACAATTATGATATTTTATAATATTACTATTATTATTAGGAATAATAAAGTCATAGAAATATCTCTATATATATGATATAGAATAAAGAGAAAAGAAGATAACACAATACACTACACATATCAGATGCAATTCAGAAAAGTTCATAGAATTTTTGTTAGACAAAAACTCTTTCTTTCTTATTCTTTATTCTAGTCATTCTCAGACCATAATCCAAGGTCTCATGTGTTGAGAAATATTTGCGATTCCTAAAAATACAAACTCATGTTCCCTTTGTGCCCATACACATCTTGAGGTGTAGAGAACACTCCGGAAGATTGTGGTTTGAGTGCTTAAAGCTTTCGATAGGAAGATTGATAAATATACGAAAAGACTCAAGGACACTTGATAGACTTCAAGAGGTAATTGTATATGTTCTTGAATTTTTTGTATTTATATGTTATATATAAATATATTGTGTATTTATATATTTTTTGCATGATTAATTATATTGTATGTTAATGTGTCTGGATTGTTTTCTTGGTCATATAAACTATTTATATGATTAATGAAATTTTTTTATTGTTGTTGTTCTACGAAATGGGTCCACCACGCCAATTTCTCTGTGTGCTCTGAATATTTTTCCAACAGTAACAAGTTTCCCAAAGTGAGGGAAACGACATCGATCTTCGCTTTGGGGATGACGTCATGTGGGGTAGGACCAGTCGAAGATCTTGACAAAGTCTTACTAGATGAGGAGGACCCGACTAGAGTAATCAAAGTTGGGAAAGAACTAAAGGTGGAAATTAAGGCACTGTTTGTAGAATTTTTGAAGAAGAACCAAGACATCTTTGCCTGGTCACATAAGGACATTGTTGGAATTTCTCCATCAGTGATAAGCCATATCCTCAATGTGGACAAAACTACCCACCGGTGCAACAAAAGAGGAGACTGCTTGACAAAGACGGATCTCAAGCCCTGAAGGAGGTGGTCGAGCGACTAAGGAAAATAATTTTATGAGGGAGTCCTACTACCCAGACTGGGTATCAAACCCCATGCTGGTCCCAAAACCAAACAGGAAGTTGAGGACATGTGTGGATTTCACAGATCTAAACAAGGCTTGCTCCAAAGACTGCTTCCCATTACCCAGAATAAACCAACTGGTCGATGCAATTGCAGGACATGAAATACTCTCATTCATGGATGCATTTTTAGTGAATGGCATGTTCCGAGACTTGATCGAAAAAAATATGGAGGTATATGTCGATGACATGTTGGTCAAGTCCAAAGAAGCTGGAGGGCATGTTTAAGACTTGGAGGAATGCTTTGCAATACTTAGAAAGTATCGCATGAAGTTAAATCCTCTCAAGTGCTCATTTGGAGTTGGTTTTGGTAAGTTCTAGGATACATAGTCAATTCACATGGAATCGAGGCTAACCCCGAGAAGATCAAAGCATTGATCGACATGAAGTCACCTACCACAATCAAAGAAGTGCAAAGCTTAACTGGGAGAGTAGTTGCCCTCGGTAGGTTCATATCAAAGTCTACGTACAAGTGTGTCCCCTTCTTCAACTTACTAAGGGGCAACAAGAAGATCCAATGGACTGAGGAATGCGAGAAAGCTTTCCAAGCCTTGAAGGAACATCTCACTCAACCTCCCGTCCTAGCAAAACCAATAGACGGTGAAGTGTTATTCATCTATTTGGCAATCATCGAGCATGCAATCAACACTGCTTTGGTGAAAGCAGAGAACAGGGTACAACACCCTATGTACTATATCAATAAAAGGCTACTAGGTGCAGAGTTTAGGTATCCCCCTCTTGAAAAGCTAGCCTACTATTTAGTAATTGCCCCTCAGAAGTTGCGTCCATACTTCCAAGCTCACTCGATCCAAGTCCTAACCGATCAACCACTACGACAAGTTCTTCAGAAGCCAGAGGCCTCAGGACAGTTACTCAAATGGGTGGTGGAGTTAGGATAGTTTGATATCACTTATCATCCGAGGACGGCGATAAAAGGACAAGCATTAGAGGACTCCGTAGACGAGGGCACCAACCTTGAAGACCCTTCCTACGAATCAAAGAATGGAGATACCGAGAAGGAAGTAGATACTCCCATATGGAAGTTGTATTTTGATGGAGCATCCAATGAGCATAACTCAGGCGCAGGAATCATACTGATCACTCCAGAGAATCATCGAATCCATTGCGCTCTCATATTTGGATTCAACGCTTCAAACAACGAGGATGAGTACGAGACATTGCTAGCAGGAGTATGCTTATCTCGAGATGTGCATGCACAGTCCCTGGAGATATTTAGTGATTCCCAGCTAGTAGGTTTTGGGGGTGTATCAAGCCAAGGGACTTAGGATGGTGTAATACCAGAAGAAGGTGAAGGACTTGTTGGCACAGTTCAAGAGATACTTGATTACACAAGTCTTGAGGAAGTAGAATTCCAATGTTGATGCCTTAGCCAAGCTTGCCAGCGCCAAAGATGCAGACACCCTAAATGTCGTTCCCATCAAATACTTGGTAGAAAGAAGCATAACCAAGCAGGAGGCACTACCTGTTAAGTTAGGAGATAAATGGATGACCCCTATTATTAAATATCTCAACCAAGGAGTAGTACCCAGTGATCGGAACAAAGCAAGGAAGGTGGTGAGATAAGTTGCACGATATATGATAGTTGAAGGGGTCCTGTACCGATGAGGGTACTCCTTACCACTGCTAAGGTGCATTACACCAGACCAGTCAAAGTTGTTAATGATCGAGGTACATGAGGGTTTTGTGGAGATCACGCTGAGGGGCAGAGCCTATCAATGAAGATCCTAAGGCAAGGATACTTCTAGCCGGCGATGAACGAAGACTCGATGGAGTATGCCAGAAGATGCCACAAGTGTTAGATGTTCTCCAAGATACCCCGGGCGGCACCTAATGAATTAACACAAATGCAAAGCCCTTGGCCCTTCGCTGTATGGGGAGTCGACCTGATCGGGAAGCTACCCACGGGAAGGGGAGGAGTCCAATTTGTTGTTGTAGCCGTAGACTACTTCACAAAATGGACTGAAATAGAACCGCTCGCCACCATCACCTTAAGAAAGTCTTAGAATTTGTGGTGAAGAATATCATATGTCGATTTGGTCTACCGAAGAAGATTGTATCGAACAATATGACTCAATTTGACAGTGATATGTTCACCGAATTTTGTACGAGGCATGGAATCACAAAGATTTTTTCCTCGGTAGCACACCCCCAAGCCAATGGTCAAGTAGAATCAGTGAACAAGACTATCAAAGACACTCTAAAGAAACGCCTTGAACAAGCCAAAGGAGCCTGGCAAGAAATACATCTGAAGGTCCTATGGTCACATCGAACAACGAATCGAACAATAATAGGCCATACACCATTCTCCTTGGCGTTTGGGTATGAAGCCATGTTGCTGGTTGAACTCACTCCTTCAGCGCATAGACGAGAGACATACGATTAAGGGAGGAACCATAAACTAATTGAAGAGTCGCTCGATTTAATCGAAGAAAGATGAGAAAGGGCAAGTCTCAGAGTAGAAGCACATCAGTGAAAAGTGTCCAGATACTTCAACTCCAGGGTGAAAGATCAAAAATTCCAAGTTGGAGACTTAGTACTCAGGAGGGTGTTCCTAAACACTAAGGACACTGCAACAAGGGTTCTAGGACCTAATTAGGAATGGTCATACCTTGTGGAGGAGGTGATCCCACTAGGGACATACAAGATAGCTCGACTGAGTGGAGAACTAATAAAAAACTAGTGGAATGGCGAACACCTCTGCCGGTACTATCAGTGAAGCTGTTCAGCGGTGACACAAATTTTAATTTGCAAATGTATTATTTTTTAATTATATATGTAACAGCCATTGTGCTTATGATGAATGAATGAATTTAATTTCTTAAGTTTCACTTAATTCTTTAAATTTCTTTCAACGAGGGACTGGTCACTTTAGACCTGTCAACCCCATTGGTTCATGTTCGATTATGGTCCTTGAGGGACCTATCGACACATGAGATCCAAACAAGAGACTGGTCCGATGACCTGTCACCATTATGGATCATGTTCGATCTTGGTTCTTGAGGAACCTATTGACCCATACAATCAAACAAGAGACTGGCCCGAGGACCTGTCGCCATTATGGATCATGTTCGATCTTGGTCCTTGAGAGACCTATCGACCCATAAGATTTAAACAAGAGACTAGTCCGAGGACCTGTCGCCATTATAGATCATGCTCGATCTTGGTTCTTAAGGAACTTATCGACCCATGCGATCCAAAAAGAAAGACTGGTCCTAGGACCTTGTAGAAAAATTATTTGATCATGTTCGATCCTGGTTCTTGAGGAACCTATCGACCCCCATGATCAACAAGAGAGACCGGTCTTGGACCTTGTCACCAAATTATTTGATCATGTTCGATCCTGGTTCTTGAGGAACCTATCGACCCATAGATCAACAAAAGAGACTGGTCCGAGGACTAGTCGCCATTATTTGATCATGGTTCTTGAGGAACCTATCGACCCATATGATAAAAAAAAAAGACTGGTCTGAAGACCAGTCACCATCATCAAATCATAATCGAATCTAGTTCTTGAGGGACCAATCGATAATTTGATCTAAGACTCGTTACAAGTTAGATTAGCCCATCAAGACCCGATTGGTCCAACTTAGACACTTCTGTCTACAATCATTATAACGAGTGCACGAGAGATTACATAGATCGTGATCGACACTTGCTACACAATCTGCATCTGTGTATAGGTATCATTACTACTGAGTATGAAACCATTACCCGACTACCAATGAGGGACAAGCATTTGCTGCTTGCATCATTGGGTGAAAAGGATAATACTATGTGTCTAAATGTTCGAAGCAAGGCATGGTCAAGTAGCAAGTGACCAAGGCTTTTAAACACATGATTACTTGGGGGCATATAGTACATACCGATCAGGGTATACACAAACAATGAGGACGTGACCCTAAGTACTAGGACATTTGTTCAACATATGTTCTGAAAGTGTAAAAAACAAAAACAAAAAAGGCATTAGTAGGGAGACTCCTAGCCAAGTCCCTTATAGGGTGGTCGGCCAGACTATCAACCCTATAGGGTGGTCGGCCTATCACCCATGGGGTGGTCGACTTAACAGTTTTTGTTCGTGGTACTTGGTGAAGTATCGTACTATTCACATTACCATGGTTGTTAGCATGAAAAGTGTAAAGGAGTAAGGTTAGCAAGTGAAATACATGTGTCCAGAGTATACTGATACCTGAACCAATGAGGGTTGTGAGTTGATATACTTAGTAAGCATTTGAAATAAAAAATTTCAATCAATACACTGAGTACTCATAACAAAAAAGCATATAAGGCATACAATGTCGTATGTAAAAACTGTCAAGTACAAGGTGCCCCACCAATGGCACAAAAGAAAAGACAAAGAATAAAAGACCAAAAAAAGACTAACTAGGACAAGGAGTATCATCTGAAAGATTTCCCTGAGCCTCAGAAGCCTCATGAGCCAGACACTTCTTAAGCTCCTTCACTCGTGTCTTCTCGAGGAGGAAATTCAAGTTCAGATTTTTGTTGGACTTCCAGATCAAGTAGAAGCAAGAGAAGGCAATCTTTGAATACTCCTCTCGTGCCTTGTCTCGGGCAGCCTTGACCTCTTTCTCTTTCTTGACAAGAGCATCCTTCCGTAGTTGGTCCATTTTAGCAATCAACTTCTCTTTCTCAGCTTTAGACTGTTTAAGCTAATTGGCAAGTTTCCCCTCCACCTGGGTTACCCTGAGGGTCAACTCGGTCATTTCCTAGAGCCAAGAACGTGCCTAAGGTCCAGTACCTCCAAGCGGACAGCTTCAAACTCAGAGCGAAGGTTGGAAAACGTAAGGGTATACTCCACAGACCTATCATGGACATGGGAGACCAGCATCAACACCTGCAAAAAACATACAAGTGTTAGATAACATCAACACACAAGCTAATCAGACAAAAAAAAAACTTTAGAGGACTTACACTCTGAATGTCAAGGAGTTACTTCATGTGGATGGTGCTTAAGTCCTCATTCTTAATCCCATTAAAGGTTGTTGTCATTTTTTCCATATGGGATGCTTGGTGTAACACCCTGGATAACAAAGATAGTTACACCGTGTGATTAAAATAGTGCGAGACTTGCTAATCAAGTCATTTGAACATAAATGTGATCCTAAAGTCAACTAGCAAGTTAGGGTTAAAAGATTTTGATCATAAATGATTGATTTTCATTTAAACAAATGTTTGATACATGGGATCCCAAAAATAGTATTTACATGATAAAAAAAACTCTAAAAAATTGGTACAACATGAGCCAGTCTAACGGTAAAATATGGTTTAGAGCTCTAATTCCTGTAACATTCCCTCGGCCGTGGCGGTCGAGCAGCTGACAATGTACACTCCACCCCTAGAGCTCTCCAACTCATGGTTGGTCCAATTTCCCTTTGCCTTTACCTGCACCACGTAGCACCCATGAACCAAGGCCCAGCAAGAAAACCATAAACAACAAACATGAATAGCAACAAGAGCGTGTGATCATTTTTAATCCAATCAGTTCAACTAATCAGCAGAGTACATGTATACAACTATACAGTGATAAGCATATACTTTCAACATATATTTCGATCAATAACACCAACAATTAGGTGTCGGCGCCCTTAGGCCTAGCCCTCTGTTTATATAGTTGATTCCGACTCGCTTAGGCCAAGCTACGTTCAGTACGCTTATCATCAGCCCCGACACCCTTAGGTCGTACTTTCATATCGCACATAACAACCACATATATACGGAATACATACATTTAATTATTGGGAATCTCTGTCTCGTTCACAACCACATGGGTGCAGTCTTCTTACCTCGAATTATGAGCGATGGATAAAGAACGGTTCCGAGCACAATCCTCAGTCCTGAGCCTTAACGGTAATCCTAGTCACAAGCAATAGTGGATAACTATCAAGTTCCAATCCAATAAATAACTTCGAAATATTAATCTAGCCTCTGGGACCTTGGATTCTACCAAACTGGGTAGTAGGATCCTTCCCGAGCCTTAACATTTTGGTTCTCAAGGCTTAACATTTTGGTTCTCAAGCCTAATACCCTCAAACAACCCTAATTTGCATTTAAGCCGCGGCCCAGCCCCTTAAGGGTCGTGGCGCGCTCAAGTCAGAGGCTAAATGCCTCTCTGCTGAAGGACACGGGCCATGACACTCTATACCTTGCGTTGCAGCGTGCCTAGACAAAACAGAGGCCCTCCAGCCTCTTTAAGCATACGGGTCGCGGTGCCTGAAGAACAGGGCCGCGACCCAAGCCCCCAAATCAAGAAAACTAGCCTTTTCCTGCATTTTCCTCGAGCCTAAACCTCAAAATTCAACCTCAATCATCAACCAAACTCATATTTAAGCCCAGAATTCCTATCCTTATAACCTAAACATCATATCTAGTTTATAATAATTCCCTTACACCCATCAAACACCCATAACCAATCACCACCTAGAATTCATGCAAACTCTAACATTATTTCAATAGAATTCAACAATTACAACTTGAAACTTACCTCAGTTTGTGGCTTGAATTCCCTAGCTATACCTTGTCTACTTCTAGCCTCAATTCCTCAGATTTTTCTCAGTCCAAACTCAGCTCAATTCCCAACTTGTTCTCTTAGCTTCTCCTTCAAAATTCAAAGGTCCCCCCTTAGTTCTAGAGAGAGGAAAAGAAACGTATATGAGGGAGTGAGAGATATCAAATATGTTCCTATTAACTCTATGGTTTCCTAAACCTCAGTTGATCCTACACTTTAGCCAAAAAGACTAACATACCCCTCAAGACTACTCAGCGTTCCAATTGTTCTAAGGGCAAAACAGTCATTTTCCCAATTCCCGCTAACTACTCAAGTCATCCTACCACTTGCCAATTAATCCTGTCATGCCCAAATAATTACCAAATACCTTCTCGTTACTTAATAAATCCCAAAATACCCTTAGGCTCCCCCAAGCCGGGTATTAAACCCTGCTGTGACTATTTCGCTAATCCGCTCACTAAGATAGTCTCAAGCCGTAGACCACAATATTCACTTCCACATAATAATGTGGTCACAACCATTTATTACATACAATCACATTTATGCCCTTAGCGGGCCAAAATTATAGATATGCCCTTATAAACAATAAAGGACCCACATGCATATCTAATACTCAGAAACATGCATAGAATATATTCACATCATCATATGAATCATGCATGCTACATAGTCACACATTTAAATCACATAATCACATACTTCTCCAATTATGCCCTCCCGGCACGCTACTCAGGACACTAAACCCTATTAGCATTTTTGGGTCGTTACACTTGGTCAATGATGGCACCTAAATTCCGTATGGCAGACTGGTGTGGCTAAGATAAGGGAGCGGCGCAGAGGAGGAGGCACCCACATCAGTGATACTGGGAAAAACCATCATGGGCGAGGATGGCTCTACCTTTGCGACGGGACTAGGCGCTAGTGGAGCCGAAGGGGGCACCTCGGGAGGGACCTCCGTTGTTATCAGCTCAGGCTCAACCCTGGACCTCTTGGTTGCTCGGATGGAAGGGCTACTCTCAGTTGGAGTCGACCTTTGTTGGGTGTGAACAAAGCCGAACATATTTGAACCTAAAAAGGAAAATCAAATATTAGCAGGATATCAAACACAAACGACACATAAATTAAAGATGATACAAGTCTCAAACCTTCTAAAGGAGATTCGGGTTCGAACATGGCTTCATCAAAGTCATCTGAAGCAAGCAGTGAGTGCGCGGATGCACCCACCTCATCACCCTCCTGTCCAGCCAACACGGGTGAAGAGGGTATCTCCTCGATATGAATAGGCCCCGGGGAGTCTATGGCGTTCACAGGCTCGGGACCGTCTTCATCCGGAACATCAAAGATAGTAGAAGGAAACAACCCGACCTTCCTAAGGTTCCTTGAAGTAACGAGAACCTTGACGTTCTTCTCCTCAGGGGTCATGGCAATCAATGCCTTAGCCCTAACAGTCATGGCCTGGGTTGAGAGTGGTTTATAAAAAGGCCTGACGTGCTTAAACTTTGAGTAATTGGCCTCTGTATCCTTAGTGAATAAATAGTTGTCAGCGTATCTAAACGCCTTGATGTTTCCAGAGATCTCTTCCAAGAAGGTGTTGGTACCCTCGTTCGTATAATGGTGGAAATAAAAGTACCCTGAGTTGCGCTAAGAAGGGTTTGTCTTCAGATCAAACAAATAGTGGATCTCATGAGGTACTAGAGCAACCCATTTTCTATGATGATAGATAATTTACAGCGTAGATAACACCAAGATAGCGTTGGGAGCCAACTGAGAGGGACTAATACCAAAGTAATCTGCCACGCTCTGAAAATACGGATGAAGAGGAAGTAGGGAACTAGACTTAATGGCAGAGCTTGTCCAAGGGCACATACCCAAAAGGGGGTCCTTAACTCTATCGTCCGGATCAAGGATAGTGATGGAAATGCCAGAAAGGTTGAAGGTCTTCCTTAAGTTATTTACCTTCTCTTAAGTCATATCAGAGGCAGCCCCTTTGAACCAAACCACCTCGTAATCAGCAGGGTGAGACTTCTCAACCAGTTTCCATATGATTTGACTAGCAAAGGTGGCCTCAGAATCTAATGAATGGAACTCTTTTTGTCGTCTCTTCTTCTAATGCGCAGTTGGTGAGACTGTCTTGCTCTTGGGAGAAGGGCGAGCCACCTTAGGCCAGAACCTGTGAATAGAACGCTCCTAAGGGTGAGTAGCATGGCGATGAGAGCCCTCGATATATTATTGCTGAGAAGAAGAGTGATGGGGAACTCGACTGGTATCTCGGTGCGAAGGGCGTTGCGAGGAGTCTCGCTGGTCAGACAGACTACATTGAGAATAATGACCTCTATGAGATGTGCCCTGAGAGCCACAAGGAGTACTATGCTGAGAAGAGATCTGAGAAGAACCAAGCAAAGAGTCCTGAGTGATGTGCCTGGCAGTGTGAGGATCATCTTCGGAAGGTTGCCGAGTTGTCTGTTTTACTCTCGCCATTGGGCTATACCTTCTCAAGAAATCTTCCTCACTAAATAAATATAAAGCGGAACAAGGGAAAGTCCTTTTCACCCTTCCAACATGTTCCAATAGCTCTTTGGGAGTACATGTTGGAAAAACATTTAGAGCACGCAGTGAAATTGGCGTGGTGGGCTCATTGTTGAAGAACAACAACAATAAAAAAATTTCATCACTCATATAAATAGTTTATATGAACAAGAAAACAATCCAGAAACATTAACATACAATATTATTAATCATGCAACAAATATATAAATATACAATATATTTATATATAACATATAAACATACAAGAACATGAACTTTTACCTCTTGAAGCCTATCAAGTGTCCTTAAGTCTTTTCGTATATTTATCGATGTTCTATCCAAAGCTTTGACACTCAAACCACGATCTTCCAGAGTGTTCTCTACACCTCAAGATGTGTGTGGGCACATAGAGCATGGGTTTGCAATTTTAAGAATCACAAGTATTTCGCAACACATGAGAACTTGGATTGTGATCTGAGAATGGCTAAAATAAAGAAGAAGAAGAAAGAGTTTTGTCTGACAAAAACTCTAAGAACTATTCTGAATTGTGTATTGTGTTGTATTGTTGTGTGTCTTTTTTTGTGTATTTTCTTCTTCTTCTATATCATATATATAGAGATTTACATTACCTTATCATTCCTAATAATAATAATAGTTATATAATAATAATATCATAATGATGATAGAATTTGATTTAGGTAAATATCCAACTTACCGAATTTGAAAAACTATTTTCAAATTATTAAATAATTAAATAAATAAAACAAAAACAACACTGATACAATATGAGTGCAGTTGGTGCACGCATGGCACAGTCCTTGAATTGTGTCATGCGTGTATTGCTATATCCCTTTTCAGGGATATTGCATTTTTCTTTTATTTAATTATTTAATTAAAAATCAATCTCCCACGAAATAAGGTATTTATTTTTTTAAGGAAAATATGATAACCATATTTCAATATTTAAATTTTAAATTCAAAATTCAAAATTCAAAATTCAAATTGATGATCATCATTAACATCATCTTTTTAAAATTAAATAAATCAAAAACTCTTTTTTTGACTTACAAATTTTATTTTCTCCCACTCAAATAAAATAATTAATTTAAAAAATTGATTTATTTATTTATATATATATGAAAATTCAAAAATTTATATATTTAAATTAATAAATATATTTCAAAACTTAATAATTAATTCCAAATTAATTATTCAACCCCAATTATCATATAATTGTATACTTGACTCGAAGAATGAAATTCTTCTCAAATTCCTAAATTACAGTTATACATTTGTATCAACTCTTACCTTGATATGGTGTTGATAGAGCCATAATGGGGACCTATGGGCCTATAACATCAAGCTCCAATAAATATTATATTATTAATCAAAGCTCTTTGATTAAATAATCATATTTATTAATCTCATGATTACTCCACTATAAATATGAGATTGAACTCTTGATAATTAATGACATATATTTACTGAGTACTTTATTAAAGAGTAAAGTATCCATTGATATAATCATTACATACAACGTTAATCCTCTATTAATGGTTCATAATTAAAAAGGAATAAAATTACTGTTTTACTCTTTTAGCTATATCTTGTTCCTAGAGTACCATTGACTTTACTAGTGAAGGTTATGTCACAACAAGTTTATGACGTGAGCGATCATAACCTTTTCAGTTCCAAAAGTCAGCCCAATAGGGAACCATTATTCAATCTATAAGAAGGTATATATTCCATATCTGTTAAACTACGTCCCCAGCTATATACATCATTGAGTCCCCAAAACAATTGTTCTTAGCCTAATCATTCTGACAAACCTTAACGCATGAATCAAATGATCAGATGAAATATATAGGAGTTCATAGCAACCTCAGTATTAATATCATCATGTATATGATCATCGTTTGATGTGTTTGATTAATACTATGAAATGATGTTTAAACAAGTATTAATAAATCACATCTGGTCCAGTTCTACATACTCTCAGTATGCAAAGTACCTCCACTAAAGTGTCCTACTACACTAGTAACCCGGATCTAGGTCACATGTATTCATAATACTAGTGGACCGTACTAGCAGTAATTAATATAAAGATTCCATAACTTTATTTTATTGCGAACTATTCTAAGTTTATTATCTTTATCTCGATAATCTCATACCAATATGAGATTAAGACCACATAGATAAACGTTGGAATTTTCTGATATTTACTTCATATTATCAATATAATATCGGACATAGTCTATATATATAATAATTCAATTATTTATTTCATTTAAAACATTTGTCAACTACAATTGCTTTAAGGACACTATTCCCAACAGTACGCTCGCTCAAAGACTTGTTAGACGAAGAGAAGCTGGACATCTGCAACAAAGAAAGGACAAAAAGTAAAGTTAGTATATCGACGTAATGAAGCTCCCTACCAAGAACCATATAGGCCAGTAGTTGGGGGCATATTCGTTACTAAGGAGCAAAAGTGAAGAAATCAAAGGAAAAAAAAAATGGGGCCTGAGTTGTCGACCTATGATTGGGCCGACCACCCTAGATCCCAGAGAGTATGGTGGTCGACCTATTCTAAGGTTTGGGTCGACCACCTAGGTTGGGAACCTTGGAAATCGCCCAGAACATGGGAAATGCAGTCTAGACTTGGATTTGTAACCTTGAGAATCGTCTATGCCTGGATCTGAAACCCTAGAAATCGCCCAATCATAGAGTCTATAAGCCTGAAAATCGCCCAGGCTAAGGAAACCCTAGGGGTGGTCGGCCTATGATGAGATTTGCAGGCCTGAAAATCGCCCAGGCTATGGAAACCCTGGGGTGGTCGACCCATGATGAAATTTATAAGCCTGAAAATCTCCCAAGCTAAGGAAGCCTAGGGGTGCTTGGCCCATGATGGGAATTGAAGGCTTGGAAATTGTACAAGCTAGGGAAACCATATGGGTGGTCGGCCTATGATGAGATTTGTAGGCCTGGAAATCGCCCATGCGATGGAAACTCTATGGGTGGTCGGCCTATGATGAGGTTTGTAGGCCTGGAAATCGCCCAGACCATGGAAACCCTAAGGTGGTCAGCCTAAGATGGATTGGTAGGCCTGGAAATCGCCCAAGCCATGGAAACCCTAAGGTGGTCGGCCTAGCAAAGCAAGGAACTCAAAGATGTAAAGATTGGGAGAGAATACTTACCCAAGAGAAAATATGCAGAGTTGATGAAGAATTGGAGATTCCACGGCTCAGAATTTCCCTGAAGGAGGCGCATGGGTCAGAGATCTGATGAGTGAGTCCCTACTTATAGCCTCTCAGGCTAACCATATTTTTAGGAATTCAAATTCTTTGAAAAATATCTTGTATTTTTAGGAATTCAAATTCCTTGAAAAATATCTTGTATTTTTAGGAATTCAAATTCCTTGAAAAATATTTTGTATTTTTAGGAATTAATATCCTTGAAGATATATTATATTTTTAGGAATTCAAAATACCTAGAAAAATATATTAGATTTTTAGGAGATTAATTTTCCTAGAAAAATATAATTATTTTTAGGAATTACAATTTTCCTTGAACAATATTTTCGTTTTTAAGAATAAAAAAAAATTCCTTGAAAAACATATTATGTTTTTAGGAGTCGAATTCTTTGAAAAATGCAGCTATTTTTAGGATCAGAATCCTTGAAAAATAAGTGTTGAGAAAATTATAGAAAGTTGATAAAGTACTACGTAATGTCCCGAGGGACTTTGCTGTTAAAGTACTACTACGATATGGTTCTTGGGATAGATCAAGTTTACCGTAATGTTGGACACAATACGATAAACTTGAGGGGCAAATGTTATCCTTAAAAATTCAAGAGATGATGTGGCAAATGAGAAAGCAGCACGTGGCATCACAAGTCATGGAAAAACGACAAAGTATTGAAAAAGACAGATGAACAAAAATGAATAGGTCCAGGACCTATAGGGAAGTCGACCAGGCCTAAACCCCTTAGGGGTGGTCGGCCTGGCCCTAGCTCCCTAGGAGTGGTTGGCCTGACCCCAACCCCTAGGGGTGGTCAGCCTAGCATGCTTAAGAACTACTTGGAGAGGTCGGCCCTCCCTATTCTTCATAAGCTGGTCAGCCTAAACTCCCAAATACACTTCGCTGGATAAAGTTCACGCTTGTTCAAGCTGAAATCAACAGGCCTAGCACCCAGAAGATCAACATGCCTAGCACTCAGAAGATCAACATGTCTAGCACCCAGAAGATCAACAGGCCTAGCACCCAGAAGATCAACAGGCCTAGCACCCAAGCTCTAAAGGGTCATCGGGTCTAGCACCTAAGTCTCATAGGACAACCAAGACTTAGCGTTTTCCCAAAGGTTTCAATCGTGCATGGTCAACCACGATCTAGAGAAATGACGAGAAGACCCACAATCTCATAATCATGGGAAGGTGGACACGTATCTCCACTCCCAATGATCGTGTACCAAACCACGATCCACAGTCTTGGTGATCATGTAACAACCCCTGGGTACTATAAATAATGGACCCGGGGCTTCATAAAAGGGGGACATATCTTTTTGGAAAGAGGATTAGATCGATCATTTGATTAACCTCTGGGAAAATCAGTGACAAGTGAACTCTTTAGTTTATCTTTGTAATTGTCAATTGAGTGATTCAATACTAAAGACTAAGTGGATTAGGTTATTACTGTTCATTAGAACAGGGTTGAACCACTATAAATTTCTGTGTGCTTTGTTAGATATTTGTACTCTATAGTATATTTACATTTATATCGTTCAAAAAATGTCATATACCGTACATACAACCGTTGGCCAATTTCATAGGTCAACACTTTCTTCCAAACCTTTGCCCACACCCATTGCTTTAGGTACTTTATCTCTTAATGATGGTGACCCTCTTCCATCTCCCACTAAGAATAGGAGTTTGGTGGGGTCCTTATAATATTGCACAATCACACAGTCTGATCTCACTTTCCCTGTGAATAAACTCTGTTAGTTTATGGATTCCCCAATTGATGTACATCACAAGGCTGTAAAACGAGTTCTCATATATATTAGTGGAACCGGGCACCTTGGTTTGTTTATCCAACCCACTATTGATCACACTCTCCATGCTTATATCGACGCTGATTGAGCATCTTGCCCGGATGATAGACAAAGCACAAGTGTGTATTGTATTTTCCTTGGTAACAATCTGGTTTCGTGGTCTTCGCCCAAGCAGAAAGATGTTTCCTGCTCGAGTACGAAATCAGAATATCGTGCTATGGATAATGGTTCAGTTGAAGTTAGTTGGATTGAATCTTTGCTGTCTGAGATTGGGTTTCCTTTGTCTCAGCCTCCCATTTTGTACTTCGATAATATGAGCACACTCCACTTAGCCTCTAATCCGGTTCTACATGCACACTCTAAGCATGTTGAACTTGATTACCACTTTGTTTGAGAAAGAGTTTCCAGAATGACACTTCAACTCTCCTTCACTTCCTCTACTGAACAAATTGTTGATTGTCTAACAAAGCCTCTTGTCACTCATCAATTTTATGAATTATGCACCAAACTCACTATGCTGCTACACCCAATGAGTTTGAGGGGATGTTAAACCATGATTATTTTTGTATTAATTGAGCTTTGTTAGTGTTAGTTATATTTTAGTTATTGATAGTACACGTGTGTACTGTAGTCACGCCTCTAGTGTGCTAACTTTGATATATATGCTCTGTACTGCTTTTGCTCAAATTAAATGAATACAACATTTTTTTTTTTCATTTCCTTCATTTTCTCTTTCACTAATATTGTATTTAGTAATTACTCGATAAATAAATTTGTATTTGGTAAATGATTAGTTTGACTAAATAATTTATTTAAAAAAAATTAGATCATAATTTAATTATATAAAAAAATGATACACTTGAGAAAAATGAATTTATGTGAAAAAAATATTTTAACAATTTGAAAACAAAATATTTTAAAATAATATATCTCTTCTATATTAAAAAATGTTTATTTAACGATTTTTTTTTTGTTTGAATTGGATTTTTTTGTTAACTTTAACATAATATTACAAATATTTAACGGGATATACTTTTAAAGTTAATTAAAAATATGATAGAATAAATATTTAATAATTATATTAATATAAATTTAAATATTATTATAATAATATTTAATACAAAACTAAATATTTAATAAATATATTAATATAAATTTAAATGTTATGAAATATCATTATTATAATAATATTTAATAATTATATTAATATAAATTCAAATATAAAAAAATATTATTATAATAATAAAATATAATACATAATTTTAATCTATATATTTATATAAAGAATAGCACTAAGGAGATGATGTGACGTTCTAAAATTGCTCTAAATCATTCTATCTATTTTCTTTTTTTTTTCATTTTTTAATTCTACTTTTTCTAAATAAAACTAAAATATTCAAATTTTGGATATTTATATTCAAACTATATATTTATATAAATGAGAGTACCAATGAGATGATGTGACGCTCTAAAATCTATATATCTATATATTTATATAAAGGAGAGTACCAAAAAAATGACGTGACGCTCTAAAATTGTTCTAAATCACTCTGTCTGTTTTTTTTTTTTTTCCACTTTTTTAATTCTACTTTTTCAAAATAAAACTAAAATATTCAAATTTTGGATATTTATATTCAAACTATATATTTATATAAATAAGAGTACCAAAGAGATGATGTGACACTCTAAAATCTATATATTTATATAAAAGAGAGCACCAAGAAGATGATGTGGCGCTCTAAAATTGTTCTAAATCACTCTATCTATTTTTTTAATTTTTTAATTATACTTTTTCTAAATAAAACTAAAATATTCAAATTTTGGATATTTATATTCAAACTATATATTTATATAAAAGAGAGTACCAAGGAGATAATGTAGCGCTCTAAAATTGCTCTAAATCACTCTATTTATTTTCTTATTTTATTTTTATTTTTTAATTCTACTTTTTTTTTAAAATAAAACTAAAATATTCAAATGTTAGATATTTATATTCAAACTTTATATTTATGTAAAGGAGAGTACCAAGGAGATGATGTGACACTCTAAAATTGCTCTAAATCACTCTATCTATTTTTTTTTTCATTTTTTAATTCTACTTTTTCTAAATAAAACTAAAATATTCAAATTTTGGACATTTATATTCAAATTAAACTTAGATGACGTGGCACTCTAAATTTGCTCTAATTTGTATAATGGAGAACACCAAGGAGATGATGTGTCACCTTAAAATCTCTTCAAGCCATTTTATCTATTTTCTCCTTTAATCTAATTGTTTTACTCATTTTATAGATTATAATAATAGTAATTAATTCTATTTCTACTTCTAAACTACTTAATTGTTATAAATTATTTAAAAAAGAAATTAATTCAAATTCAAAACTAAAATATCTTAACAATTAAAAATATCAATATATATATTAAATTTATTAGCTTCATATTTATATATAATAACTGTATAACCCAAATTCCAAATTAATTCAAATTCAAAACTAAAATATCTTAACAATTAAAAATATCAAGATATATTAAATTTATGAGCTTAATATCTATATATAATAACCGTATTGTAACGTCCTCCTAATCCAGGACCGTTACATTGTGTACTTAAAATTGTGTCAGACCTGCTAATCAAGTCATTTGGCTAAAACGTGTAACTAAGGTTGATGACAAGGGTTAGGGTTAAAAAATTTGGTCAAAGAACCATTGACTTTTATTCCAAAAGTGTTATATAACATGGGATCCTAAAATATTACAACCAAACTGTTAAAAGGGTAAATACATATCAAAAGTTACATCAGCCGGCCTAAGCAGCAAAACATGGATATAACCCTAGTTCCTCTGAGATAACCCCGGTCGTGATGGTCAAGTAGCCGCATATGTACACGCCACCACCGAAGCTCTCCGACTCATGGCTGGTCAAGCTTTCCCTTTCCCTTACCTACACCACAAAGCACCCGTGAGCCAGAGGCTCAGTAAGAAAACAAAACATGCAACAATAGAGAATATAAACTTTAAAATAACCATTCAATAAAAATTAGAAACATTAATTCATAGTCAATATCATTTAAGTTCAATCACATGATCATTGGATCAACCTGGGGTCGCTGCCCTATTCAATTTGCTTTTAAGCCACTTCTCGGGCCTATGCCCTAGCTACGTGACCATAGAGTCACCTGGGGCCTCGCCCTTAGCTCTGTCTCACTAGCCATAGAGCTAGCCCAATCCCCGTGGTTCACCATCGACCTTAGAGTTGATCAACGTAATAGTACGTTGCTGGTTTAGGCCAATGCCTCTCGATCATCGCACAACGAGCTATTGTCGTCCTTGACTCATAAGTCAAGCCCTGATATAGGATTACATATCTTACTTATAAGAAATAGATGTGGATAGGCACATCTCGAAAAATTAAGCACATATTCATGCTAATCATATAATCCCATAGAATAACCATTTTCATAATACTAACATATTCATATAACGGCGCCGCATGCCCTAATCATAGAATTCATGTAACGAATATAAGCACTTAAGAATTTATGGACAAGCATTTAGAACAATAGCCTAACATATCAAATCCTGGGGCCTAAGCCCTAATCATATTAATATGCAACAAACGGGCCAAGCCCTAATCACATACAACACGTTCTGGGTGCAGTTTTCTTACCTTAGGTCCAAGCGAGCGTAAATAAGAGCGACCCTCAAGTACGATCCCGATTCCGAGCCCCTAGCGATACCATAAGTCACAATCATAAAATAGGATTCTATTAATATCAAGCGCAAAGGCTTCCAGACCAAGTCCTAGCCTCCGGGGCCTCGGGTTCCACCAAACCGGGTAGTGGAAACAATCCCGAGCCCCTAAGGTTGAGTTCCCGCGCTCAAAATCTTCTTGGGGTCCAGAAACCCCCTAAGAGTCGCGACCCCATGCCCTTGTGTCGCAGCCCACCTCAACTAGAGGCTCAGCCTCCCCAAACTTCAGACACGCACTACGGCCTAACCATAGTGGCGCCGTGGCCCGCCCTCGCGGCAAAGCCCTCCCTGGCTCCCACCTGTTTTAGAGGGCTGCGACACACCAAGAATAGAGCTGCGGCCCAACCCCTTCGAACTCAGAAAAACCTCCATTTTCATCAGCCAAATCCCATCCAATTAAACCCTAAATCATCCCAATAGCATAATTCAACCAGCACAACAACTCTAATATGTTCCCAACAAAAAAACCCAACAGAAAACTAGATTCAAAACTCATCAAAACTCCAACTAAATTCATAAACATAAAGAGTTCAAGAACACTAAGAACCAGCCAAGAAAGCACAGAATTAAATGATCAAAACTCATAATTCAAGGCTTACCTCTATGAAGAACGAAGCCACAAATTGTTACTGAGTTAATCCCCCATGTCCTAAGCTCTAATTCAAGTGATCCTAGCCCAAAATTCTTTAATCTTCAATGAATAACTCAAAGCTTGGAAAAAAAGAGAGAGAAAGAGGAAGAGTCAGTTTAGGCAGCTTCCAAGTGTTTCTATATTTTTGTCTTTTGTATTCTAACTCAAGTCACTTTAGTTAATCCCAAGGCTCGGGTACCAAAAACGTCCCCGAGGGCAAAATGGTAAATTTCCCCAATATTCCCTCCTAAACACTCTATCTCCAAATATATCTCCAAATATTTATTTCCATAACCCGATAACCCAATTAAAAGACTATTACCCAAAATACCCCTTGACTCGCCCCGAGTCAGGTATTGGGTCTCGTTGTGACTTTCCCGCTATCTTGCTCCCAAGAATCGCCTCGTGCCGAGTAGCCCAAATAAACCCACATAATAATGTGCTCTCTCATATATATCACATATATGCACATAGATATACAATTATGCCCGCAACATGCCAAATTACCAAAGTCGCCATTCTAATAAGAAGTGTGCCCACATGCATATTTAATATCCCTAAATATGCACATTTAATCATATTATCACGTAATTCACATATTTACAATTAATATAGCAATTAAACATGTAATTCCATATATTTCCATCCTGGCCCCCTAATCAAGGCCCTAAGCCTTATTAGGTAATTTTGGGACGTTACACGTATAACCCAAATTCATCTATCACTTTGTCATTCTCATCAACCAATACTCTCCCTTCCCGCACACTCTCCTAAGGACAAGAAGCTAGATGTATGTCCCCATATATAGATTTTGATGAACTTATTTACATATGTATTGATTTCATTTTTTGTCATTGAAGGATTATGATGATATTCCAAAAGAGATCCCCCATCCTCAAGCAAAGAAGGTTATCAATGGCTTTTATTTGGATTTCATTGTATCATATTTTTATATAAGTATTTGAATCCTTTGATGGATTGCATATAGCTGTAAATACGGGCCGGGCTTTTGAGCACGGCACGAAACCGGCACGAGCCCGGGAGGCACGAGCACGACACGGCACGAAAAAATATGGGCTTGGGCCAGGCACGACACGAAAAAATATGGGCTCGGGCCAGGCACGGCACGACACGGGCTTAGCACGGCACGTCACGACAAGCCCAAAGGCACGACACGAAAGCACGAACAAACTAGCCCGAAAGCACGACACGATAAAAAACCCGATATTTTGACATTAATAATCATAATTAATTTTTATTTGTCAATAATTAATAAATTAAAATGATAATATATGTCTTATTTTTTTCAATGTTTATATTTTTATAATTATATTAATTTATTTTAAGATTTGTTAGATAAATAGGAGGTATTAAAATTCTAATAATTATCTTTGATATAATTTTGTGTAAAATATTGTTAAAAAGTTTATAAAAATATCTAAAATTATAATTTAAACAAAGAAATGTATTTGGTTTGGTGGTAAGTCCATTGATGGTGAAACAGGAGGTGGAGGGTTCAATTCTCCATCCTCACATTTTTTGGCAAAAAAAAAGTGGGCCCAAATTTGGGCCCGAATATAGAAAGTGGGCCTAAAAGTGGGCCCGAATATAGAAAGTGGGCCGGCCCGAATAAGGAAAGTGGGCCGGCCCGACTTGGGCCCGGCACGAGCACGGCACGACATGGGCCGGGCCCATGGGCCGTGCTGGGCCTACTCTTTCAAAAATGGGCCGGCACGAGCACGGCACGAATTGAATATGGGCCGGGCCGGGCCCGGCCCGAATTTACCGGAGGCACGAAAAATGTGGGCCGGGCCGGGCCGGGCGGCCCACATTTACAGCTCTACATATAGCTACTTTCACTTCATCTCATTCTATATATTTTTTTATAATAATATTCATGTTGTTATAGAAATTACGTGTCTTTCTTGACTATTGTATAGTTAATTTTTATAATTACATCTTCTTTTGTCCTTATACTTCTCATAAAGCATATTAAATCTTTTAATAATTTATTTAATATGATGCAATTCATTATTGTATTTACAACGTACAAATATTTATTTTAATTAATATATTTTCTAAAAAAATAATCATTAATGAGAAAAAAAAACAATAATAAAGCAATAGACTACATTTTATGCTTATACAAGTAAATCTATGTGTCATTGTCAAAACCCTTGGTAAGAAGGTAAACGACAACAGTTGGATGGATCACCTTGCATCGGGACGGGTTGCTCCACACACATTGAAACACAATATCTTAATATATATTTTTAATATAATTTATAATGTGGTGTTAGATTGTTTTTTTTTTCCTATTTTTTATTCATTTTTATTGTGTTTGAAATTATTTAAAGTAAATTAGAAACATAAATTAATAATATATTTTTTGAAAAGATATATATAAATATCTTATGTATAACAAATATCAATATATGTAAAATATAAATATCGATTAATATTATTTTTTATTGTGTTTGAAATTAATTATAGCATATATAAATATTTTATATATATTTTTTCATTTTTTGTATAATAATAGTTAGTTGGAAGATTAATTTTTTATTAATTATAATTTTTATCACTTTTTAGAATAATAATAATTTATAAGAACACGTTTGATGGTTAAATATATTAAAATAGTGAAAAATTAGTTAAATTAACATGTTCAATGATTAATGTGTTATTTGATATAAAAAATGATAAATTTGATAACATCTATTATGATCTAAATAAATATATAAGATATTTAAAAAAAAAACAGAATTTATTCTATCACATATTACATGTTTATCTATATATTTATATAAATGAAAGTTTCAAGGAGACGATGTAGCACTCTAAAATTTCTCCAAACTACCTATCAATTTTCTCATAATTTTTATTCTATTTTATTTTAATTTATAGTTATTAATTAATTAAAAAAATAATTATATCTATTATCTCCTATTTATAATTCACAAATATTTTCGTGTATTGTTGTGATATTTCAAATTCAAAACCAATATATCTTTACAATTAAAAATTAAAAATTAAAAATATCAATATATATACGCGTGATATTAATTTGATTAAGAGCACTATTCATTATTTAGCTTCATGATTTGACTCTCAATTGCTCAAAAGAATAGTAAACAATAATTTTAGTTTCAATGTATTCTCTCTCTCTCTATATATATATATATATATGAATATATGTGTATATATACATGTTAGGAACGAGTTTCCTATTACGCAACAGAATGGTGGTGGGTTGGCTTAGTGTACAATAAAATTTTTGTAACATATTTAAACTAGCTTAAAATATGCAGATCTATTAATATACATATAATAATCATAAGCAAGAAAAGAATAGAAAACATACATCTTGATGCATATCAAGTGTCTTTGCTATCTTTTCGTAATTTGAACGAACTTCCTATCCAAGCTGCTCCTCAGGTACTCACACCAAGATCTTCCACAACGTTCTCTACACCTCAAGAAGTGTGTGGGCACTTAGAGAATAAAGGATGGTAAATTTCTGATTCAACTTGATGTACTCAACACATTAGATTAAGAGAATAGGCCTGAGATTGGTTCTTTATCCTTTTTAGGGAGAGAAAGAAAAATATCGTTCTTTTCTTTTAGAGTGAATAAAAAAGTGTTCAAATTATAAATAATTAATTTGATAAAAGATTTTAATAATTATTTAATTAATTAAATCAATAGAAAATAATACAGACATTGATTTTAAGTCCAACGAGCTTATAATTAAATGGAAAATTTCATGGGCCTAAAGCCCATGATAATTTCGACCTAGGGCTGATATTATCTATTATTTTATTGATTTTTTAATTAAATTAAATGACCTAATTGAGTATATAAAAGGAATGCTAAGTGAGAGTTGAAATTAGATTTCCGAAACACAAGTTTCTGATAGGTTTTAGATTCTCTCTACTGCATAAGTCCTTTTTCTAAGCCTCGTTACTCTTTTCTCTTCTTATCTGTGTATCTATCTCATGTGTTGAGAATTGCCCACCCCAGTCTAGGTGATTCTAAGGATACTTTGGAAGACTGTGAAGAAAATTGAAGAACGGTTCAGTTTCTTGGTAATACTCTGCGACAGAAAGGATACAAGAGTTAGAGAAACTGAACGAATGACTCATTCATTCGGCTACGTATAATGTAAGTATTCTTATTATTATTTCTATTTGAATTCAATTTTAGAAACATGTTTTAGGTTTTCTTATATTAATTCGTTTAATATAAGATCTACATGGAAATAAACAAGATCATGTATAAGTTTTCCTAATCATGATAACTTATTGGAGCTTGATTTCATAGGCCCATGGTCCCCACTATACATTGGATAAAATCATCTAGATAGTCTCAATTAATTGATTTAATTATCAATTAGAATTATCAAAGTTGACCAGATCAATTTTTGATAGTTTCACAGAGTTATGTAATTTAGAGAAGAAAAGAGAAATTAGGGCAAATTTATTAATTAAGATAAATTGGTATCTAAATTAATAAATAATTTTAAATCAAGGTTTAAATTATAAATAATTAATTTGATAAAGAGTTTTAATAATTATTTAATTAATTAAATCAATAGAAAATAATATTGGTCTTGATTTTAAGTCCAACGGGCTTATAATCAAATGGGAAATTTCACGGGCCTAAAGGCCATGATATTTTCGACCTAGGACTGATATTATCTATTATTTTATTTATTTTTTAATTAAATTAAATGGCCTAATTGATTCTATAAAACGAGTGCTAAGAGAGAGTTGAAATCAGATTTCTGAAAAATAAGTTTCTGAGAAGATCAGAAGATCTAGTAGGTTTTAGATTCTCTCTACAAACATAAGTCATTTTCTAAGCCTCATTATTATTTTCTTTTCTTCTCTTTGTATCTCTCTCATGTGTTGAGAATTGCCCACCCTAGTCTAGGTGATTCTAAGGATACTTTGGAAGGTTGTGAAGAAAATTGAAGAATGGTTCAGTTTCTTGGTAATACTCTGTGACAGAAAGGATACAAGGATTAGAGAAATCGAAGGAAGGACTCAACCATTCCGCTACACAATAATGTAAGTGTTCTTATCATTATCTCTGTTTGAATTCTATTTTAGAAACATGTTCAATGTTGTCTCATATTAATTTGTTTAATATAAGATCTACATGAAAATAAAGAAGATCTTGTATAAGTTTTCCCAACAAGTGGCCTCAATGCATTTGGTAATCTTTATTTTCATGTATGGACATGGTAAAATTGAATTATTTGATGTGTTGAGTAATTGGGTGGATTTCATATTTTTTATGATGCATATTGAATTTTGTGTGATTATTAGCATATTTGAGTTATTTTGTTGTGTTTTCTTTGCAAATAATTTTTATATAAATGCTTTATTTGATGTAAAACATGGTAAACATTATTTAGAAAATGTTTTTGGCTTGAAAAATTACACAAATTTTATTAAAAAAAAATTCTCGGGCAGTGATCGCAGCTTGGGAGATAGACGCTAGTGGCCACGGCCACCTTAAACCCCTGGCCGCGACCAACACACGAATTTTTCCCCAGATACTCCTGTGGCTGCGGCCACCTACTTTCTCTGGTCGCGACCTGCGTTAATTTTTTCTTAAAATTTGATTTTTGAATGCATTTTTTAATAAGTTAATACAAAAATATCAAATATTTTCTGTTATTTAAAAATATCCTTTTTGAAATACAATATTTTTGTTGTTTGTTATTTTAAAAATAGATATTTTCTACAAAGATTCAAATTCAAATTTAAAAATAGGTTAGCTAATTAACTTTAAATATTTTAATATATTAAAATATTAGAATTAATTTATTAGATATTTAAAATATTTTTTAATACTTGATATTTTTTTGATATCTGATATTTGAAAATAATAATTTCTGATTATTCTATAGATTTTAATATTTAAATAATTTGAAATTTGAAAATTTGTTAACTAGATATTTGAATTTGTTTAATTGTTTAAGATATATATTTTTTCAAAAATAGCAGATGATATTTGTTTTAAAAATTTATAACTGGTTAAATTTTTAAAAAATATCACGTTTTTCAAAAAAATTATTAAAATATTTTTTTAATGGGATTTAAATTAACTATGGTTAATTGTTGATAAATTCTATTTAAATTAATTTAATATATTTTTTTCAAATTAACCTAAACCAAGTTGATTGTTGATAAATGAAATTTAAATTAACTATTGTGAATTGTTGATAAATTTAATTTAAATTGACTTATTTTTTGTAAAAAATTTATTAATTCGAATTTTTGATAAATTCTAAAAAATTAATTGTGGTATTTTTGCAAATGAAATAAATTGTGGTATTTTTGCATAAATTCATAGACTTGCTCATATAGTAACATAATTAGGCCTATCCAATTATAACATGTCTGTTTACACTATATATGGTATTTTTGCAATTGGGCTTAGATGCATATAGTGACCTATATGTTTGATAGATATATGGTTTTTGCCAAATAAAATATTCATAAAATGATAGGTTTTATTTGGGCCCATTGGAAAATGTAAAGTTAAAATTTCTCTCTTGTGGATGGTCTCACTTGTGAAGGCCCATTTGCTTTACATGACTATAATGGGCCTAATCAATTAAGAACAATTAATAAAACGAAGGTTTAAATTCCTGTTTTTTGGACATTGTGTGGAAGTTAGGAGGCTTTAGTAGTGGGAACGACATACTGGACCCAGCTCTCCTCCATACAAGCCCAAATATTTAAGGCTAATTTGCCTAAGTTGGACTTAATTATATTGGTTCATTATATTAGTTAAACCTAAATATTGATTACCAACAAATTAATTCTAATTTAATTGAATTTGTTTCAATGTGACACTTTAGAATTAATAGGAAATTACAGGAATTTGCTTTTAAAAATTCTAATTTTACAATTTTTTGGAGAACCATAGTCATTAATTTTCGAAAACTAATAATAAAAATACTATTTTATAATGAGCTTATTTTAAAAAAATAATATTCGATCTCCACCGTTGATTTAACAAGGTCAATAGCTTAATGGGGCCTCAAGACATTTTGATTCGTCCCCCTACGGAAGATGTTCATTAGTTATTTTGACAATGTTAGATTTCGAAAGATAGATAATTATAGGTAAAATTATACTAGACTCACCCCTACGTTGACTACTAGGACTAAATCTATTGATTATCGAAACCGTGAGTCTAGCTCATAAAATAAGAGATTTTGTTTTCTTATTTTAATCAAATAGTAGGTTGTTAATAATGGTGTCCATTATTAAATAAGTTTACAACTTTATTTAACTAGTGGTATTTTTGACTCTCGCCAACCAGGACAAGGATATCATAGATTAGTTAAAAACCTAATGAAATAAAAATATGATAGTTTTTTGGTATTTTTTTTTCATATCTTACATATTTTGGTATATGTTGAGCTATTTCTTGAAATTTGTCTGAATGGAAGTCTTATTGAGCAAAAGTGATTGATTTCTATTTTATTGATAATTGGTAGTTTTAAGTAATGCTTTGTCTACTCCCATCCTTTCTCAACTTTCGATGGAGAAACTTCCTTAAATTGAAGCAAAACATCAACATTGTGTTGATTGGTGACAACTCCAAGTTCGTCATGATTGAGGAATCCCCAGAAGTTCCAGTTGAAGGAGCTACCAAGTCTGTGAGGGATAAGTATGAGCGTTGGCAGCGACTAACAACAAGGCGCGATACAACATGTTGATTAGTATGGTCGACACTCTCAAGACAAAGATGGAGAATGTCGAGACGACCTACGAAATCATGGATCAGCTCCAAGACATGTTTGGTGCCAAGTCAGCGCAGACTCGTTTTGAGGCCACCAAGAAATAAGCCAATGCTCGGATGGCACCTTCTCAACATGTTCGCGATCATTTGATCAAAATGACAAACTACTTTCAGGAAGCTGAACTGCATGGAGTAATAATAGATGAGGAGACTCAAGTCGGCTTAATCCTCAACAGTCTCTCTCCAGCTTTCCTGCCATTCACCACCAACTATGTGTTGAATAAACTCAACTATGGTCTGACGAAACTCATGAACAAGCTTTAGACTTTTGAGTCTATCATGGGTGGACCGAGTCAGGGAGGAGAAAAGAAGACAACTACTACTACTGATGCTGATCCAGCTAAGGCTGAAGCTAACCAAGCTTCGTCTTCAAAAGCTGGAAACAAGAGGAAAGATGAACAA
The DNA here is from genome assembly GCF_963169125.1 of Humulus lupulus. Classification (NCBI taxonomy): domain Eukaryota; kingdom Viridiplantae; phylum Streptophyta; class Magnoliopsida; order Rosales; family Cannabaceae; genus Humulus; species Humulus lupulus. The sequence goes on along the minus strand of NC_084794.1, from coordinate 73,120,223 downwards.
AACAACAACCCCAAGCCTGCAAAGGCTACAAAGACGAGTGCACAACCAAATGCACAGATGCCTAAGGGGAAGAACAAGAAAAACAAGAAAGGTATAGGTAAGTGTTTTCACTACAAAGAGAATGGGCATTGAAAACAGGATTGCCCCAAGTTTCTAGTAGCTAAAAACAAAGTTAATGATTATAGTTCATATATCTTAGAAACATGTGTTTTAGATAATGATAAATTCATTTGGATTTTTTATTATGGATCTACTAACCATGTTTGTAACTCTTTACAGCTTCTAGAATCGTGGGAGGAAGTGGACGAAGGCGGCTTAAAGCTTAGAGTTGGGAATGGAGCGTTCATTGCGGTCCAAGCTAGAGGAAGAGCTCGTCTGAAGTTTGGAAATAAATTTTTAATTTTAAATGATGTATTTTTTATTTTGGATCTTAGTAGAAATTTAATTTCAGTTTCCATGTTGCAATTAGAACAATTTTTTATGACTTTCACAAGTTCTAATATATCTGTTTCTTTCATTGGATCACAATTGTTTATTGCATGTTTGTAAAACAGGCTTTATATTTTGCGACCTAACGTACCCCTCGCTCTTAACAATGATTTATTCAAAGTAGCTTGTAACGACCCAAAATCACTAATAAGGCTTAAGGGCCTTGATTAGCGTGCCGGTGGGGCATAATTGGTTTATGTGTGATTTAAAAGATTAAATGCATGATTATGTGATAAGCATGCTTATATGATTATATGGATATGTGAAATGCATGTTTATGAGTATCAATATGCATGTGGGCCCTGTTTAGCTTATAGGGGCATATTTGTAATTTTGGCCCCATTGTGGGCATAAATGTGATTATTTGTGATAAATTGTTGAGACCACATTATTAAGTGGATATATTTGCAGCACATGGCTTGAGACGGTTCTAGTGAGCGGTTTGGCGAAATATTCACGGCAGGGATTTACACCCGGCTTGATGGAGCTTGGGGGTATTTTTGGGAACTTAGGAAATATATTGGAGATTATTAGACATTGGGTAAATAATTGGGGATTGATTGGATGATGGGATTTAAGTGGTTAATATTAGGAACACTTGAGGAATTAGTGGGAATTGGGAACAAAAGACAATTATACCCCTAGATTAAGTTAAAGGTTAGTTTTATTTTGGGAGGGTAAAATGGTCATTTCCTAAGACTAAGGGTATACTCAGCCTTTTTGATTAGGACAAAAACAGAGAAGATTGGAGAATAGTCTAAGGAAAGAAAGAAGAAAAAACTCTCAGCTCACTTCCACTCTCTCACCCTCACAATTTCTCTTTTCTCTCTCCCCCTTGATGTTTAATTCTTGGGCTGTTGAAAGTGGCTTGAGGCTTGGTGTAACGCCCCAAACTCCAGGGACCGTTACGGTGTGCCTTGTAAACAGTGCTAAACTCGCTAATCGAGTCATTTGGCCAAAATCGTGAACTAAGTATGATTAGCGGTTTAGGGATTAAAAACTTTGGTTAGGATGTAATGTTTCACTAGAACGTTTAATATACACATTGGGATCCCGAAAATAAAGTTTCAGAGTCTATTACAGAAAATATTTACAACAGGCCATTCTAAGCGGCAAAACAGGGTTCAACCCTACTTCCACTTTAAACCTCGGTCGTGGTGGACGAGCAGCTGCATATGTACACATCATCACCTAAGCACTTCAACTCAAGGATGGTCCGACTTCCTCTTACCTTTACCTGCACCACGTAGCACCCGTGAGCCAAAGCCCAGCAAGAAAACACAACAAAACATGATATAATATCAACAACGATCATAATAACCGTTCAGGACTATCAGTCCAAGCAAATAGGTGACAATAGCCAAAATTCACAGTAATGAGCATAGCTCCCCTCTAGCCATGTGACGATAGGGTCACCAGGGCTTAACTGATAGGTGATTCTTTCATAGGTTTGATCAGGACAGGTGCATGGTGAATGGTCACCAACATAACCTTCCTCCCGACTCTAGAGTCATGCTATGGACAGCGTCCCCTAGCCATGTGACAAACAGTCACCGGGGTCATATGCCTTGGCTATAAACATTTGGTCATAGACCAGGCAAGCGCTTATAAGTTCTTCGACCTTAGGGTCGGTCTCGCACTAATGCCATGGAGCTATTCAATGCGTGATCATCGACCTTAGGGTCGGTCTGGCATTAGTGCCTTAGAGCCACTCAATGCACAATTCTCAACTTTAGAGTCGGTCCAACATTAATGCCATGGAGCCATTCAATGCGTGATTCATCGACCTTAGGGTCGGTCTAGCATTAATGCCATAGAGCCATTCAATGCGTGATTCTCGACTTTAGAGTCGGTCCCTGACTAGTCAGTGTCATACACAAGTAAGTCATGCCGCCAATCATATATCACATGTTCCTTATCCATAGACAAGGTATTCAGCATGCTTACTAAACATGTATTAGTAAAATTAGGACCATGCACAACCACAGAGGCACAAGCTCTGAATAATATCATACTCAATATACGAAGCATGTCCTAATCACAAGTTTCTCATGTATCATATGCAATATATCCAGCAATCCAACATGCCTCGATAATAACCATGCATGTCACATATACACAGGGTGCAGTTTTCTTACCTCAGATTCGAGCTAGAACCAATATAAGAACGACCATTGAGAACGATCAACCTTTAAGCCCTTAGCGGTCACCTAATCATAACCAAATATGGAACACCATCAATAACATGATAATCAAAGGTTTCCACACCAATATCTAGCCTCCAAGAGACCAATCCAAACTAATCCAAGTAGTAGGGACACTCCCGAGGCCCATAGCTAAGTTCCCGGGGTCAAAACGAGCAAACGGGGTGAAAACAGGGCAAGGGCTGCGGCCCTAGCACCTTGGGCCGCGACCCCCAGGGTTCTCTGAGGCAAGGGCCATGGCGCCCTCCATCAAGGGCCGCGGCACCCAGCAAGGCCAATTTCCTGACACCTGCTTCATCGAACTAGGGCTGTGGCGCTCAAGAACAGGGCCACGGCCCCCAACCCTGGGCCATTCCCAAACGTGTTTTAAGCACTCCAAATCCTCCAAAAACATACCCCAAACATTCCCCAATCATCAAATCAAAGTTCCCAAGCTTCCCAATACTCCAAAACCCTCAAAACCCAAGGCTCAAACCGACCAAAAACTCAACAATTAACAAAGTCCAATTCTAAGCTTAGAAACTTTAAAAACTTAAAACTTAAAACTTAGATTACCTTTGATTGGGTTGTTTTCGGTCAAATCCTTTGGTTAAGAAGCTCCTAATCTTTCCTAGGATCGCTATGCCTCGACCCTCGCTTGATTCCGACTCCTAGAACTCAAGATTTCCTCAAAAATGCTCAAACGGTATAACGGACCGTCAAAGAGAAAACGAAAGGTTTTCTAACGTACGTTCTTATCTGACAAGCTACTTCAAGCTTAAGTAACCTCAAATAAAACCTAGTGCTCGGGGTCCCGAAAACACCCCCGGGGACACTATAGTCAAAACTTCCAGAATCTCACCCTGATCTCAAATATTCCCAATCTATCACCAAATAAACATTTCTATTACCCCAAAATTGACCCCGTTATGACGAAACCGCTAATCCATTATATATGACCGTCTCATGCCGAATAGCTCGAATATATCTCCATAATAATGAAATCTCATTCACAAATTACAGTATGCACCCAATTTACAAATATGCCCTCAACAGGCCAAATTACCAAAATGCCCTTATAAGTATAAATACACCCATATGCATGCATTCACCATCATATACTAATATAATTCACGTAAACATGCATATAATCATTAAATATCATAATAAATCAATTATGGCCCTCCCGACCTCCTAATCAAGGTTCTAAACCTTATTAGGAAATTTGGGGCATTACACTTGGAGTTTTAGGCAGAAAGTTAAGGAGATTCAAGCTGGAATTGGAGCTGGAATTAAGAAGAAAATTTAGAGAATTGAGCTGGATTGGTATGAAAGTCTCTACTGAAAGAGTGGGTCTCCAATTGAGGTAAGAACATTGCTTTAAATTTCTGTGTTGGCTGAATAGTTTAGGTTGAATTTTGAGTTCTTGAGTATGGGTTTAGTGATGAATTTGGCTGAGCTTGTAAGGGGATAATATCTGCTGAATTTGATTATGATCTTAGTTTTGTGGTTAAGGTTTTGAGGATCAAAATAGGTGATAAATTCCTAAGTTTGTGGCTTGTTTGGTGACTAAATTGGGAAAGTTTTGAGGGAGAATTCTGGGCTGAGTTTGAGTGTTCATGGCTGGGAGAAGGAGGAGAAAACCCAGGTTTTATCTGGGTTCGCAGGGAGCGCCGCGACCCAACCTGGGGATGCTGCGGCGCGTGTGGCCCTTCTGGCCTGGAAAGTTCTCTGACTTGAGGGCGCGTCGCGACTTGCTTAGCCAAGTCGCGACCCGCCTCCCCATTGGCTTGAGAGCTTGCTCTCTGACTTGGGGCAAGTCGTGACTTGCTGAGCCAAGTCGCGACCCACCTGGGAAGTTTGGTCTTGAAAGTGTTTTAAGAATTGTTAGGGCTCGAGGGTTTGAACCTAGGTGCTCGTGACAATTTCCACTACCCGGTTTAGTAGAAATTGAGGCTCTGGATGTTAGTTTTGTTCCCTAGGTATTTATTTCTAATTGGAAGTTGATAGATATCAATGATCCTTGTGACTAGGTTTATCGCTGAGGCTCGAGGCTAAGGATCGTGCTCGGAACCAGTTCACTTTCTTCACTCGGAATCATAGGAAAGAAAACTGCACCCGTTTGTGTGACTATGTTGGGACTAAGGGTTCCCTATACTTGTTTACAATGCTGTATGGTTGTGTTATGCCATGTGAACATGAAATAAATGGTCTAAGAGTGCCGGAATTGATATTTACGCACAAGATGCAGCTAGGCCACTGGTAGCTGAGGTTAACTATAATATCACTGAGCTCGGCCTAAGTGAGCCGGAGTCAGTGGGATAAACAGAGGGTGCGGCCTGAGGACACCGACCATGGGTATTGTATGATGTGTTTACTGTTGTTAATCTGATGATTATGGAATGTTGATTACTTGGATGTAGATTATTGATTTTTTGATTGATATCACTGATTATGTGAACGCTATGGTTTGCTGAATATTTGGTTAATGTTTTGTGAATTATTTGATTACTGTTATTGGTTATGCTCTGTATTATGGTTTTCTTGTTGGGCCTTGGCTCACGGGTGCTATGTGGTGCAGGTAAAGGCAAGGGTAAGCTGGACCAACCTTGATTTGGAGAGCTCTAGGGGCGGAATGTACATAGTCGGCTGCTCGACCGCTGTGGCCGAGGGATGGTACAGGGACATGAGAACCTAAAGTGCCTATTTTGCCATTAGAGTGGTTTGTGATTGTATATAACCTTTGAAATTTTGTGAATTGTTCTTTAAACCTTGTTTTTGGGATCTCATGTATCAAACATTTATTTAAATGAAATTTATCTTTTATGACTAAAATCTTTTAACCCTAGTTCGATTATGGTTTAATGTCACATTTTTAAATTAAATGACTTGATTAGCAAGTCTTGCACCTTTATAAACACACAGTGTAACGGTCTTGGTTATCCAGGACATTACAACTTGGTATCAGAGCGGTCTAGGTTTAAGGGTTCCTTAAGACTGGATGGACATGTACATTCGCTGCTAAAGACAAGCTCGACTCAGGGTTTGGTAATTGTGCATTCGTGTTTATATGTTTAAGTGATTGAAAAGAAATGTGAATGCTGTTATCTGTTTGATTAATAGGGAGCATGAGATACTGATAGGGTGTGGCCCTTGACTGCTGTGTGATGATATTGAGGCATGCTTATTAGCATTGCTGTTGCATGTGGATGAATATTTGGATAAATTGTTATATCTTGATTGTCTGTGATTGGTTATTGTTGACACCGTTTTTCGTCAACAGTGAAAGAAGAGCACGTAAACAACAAACAGTGATGGCCAATATAAATATGATAATACAAAACACGATTTTTACGTGGTTCAGCAGTTAAATCTGCCTAGTCCACGAGTCTTTTTTATTAAGCTCAAGATGATCTCTGAAAATTCTTCAAGGATGAATTCTTCAGAGTTTTCTCTCAAGATTCAGAAATACCGTCCTTTACAATGGTGCATGACCTCTCTATTTATAGAGAAGATTGCAGAATACTATCCCACATATTTTGGGTAGTTACTCTTTTTGTGCAAATAAATCAAATGGCTTTAAATGCCTGTAATCCGATATAAAAGGAAACATCCCCTGAAGACCAGGGGCGTATAACTAATCAAATAATATCCCATGATTTTAGGGGATTTACAGTAATAAATGTAGACCACGTCTCTTATGGACAACACTTGTAGATGTTCAAGATTATTATCATATATCTCCAAAGCCTTATTCTCCCAGGTCTCTCATCAACGTTCGAGCTAATGACATCTCCCAAGGTCACATGGCTTTCGAGATCGTTCGCGCGTCAGGCTCGGAACCCCTGATCCAAGATCATCCCTGAGGGTAGATGCATCTCGGGAGCTCCCCTTCGAGATCGTGTGGGTTTCGAGGCTACCATATTCGAAGTCGTCTCAGCTTTGCAGGCTCGATGTCTAGTCTTGAAACATACTTCAGACTTTACAAGTTCATTCGCTGCGAATCCAGCTTTCAAGGTCACATTTATCATGGCTCAAAATGTGGGTATAACAGTTATGTTCCAATGGTGATTCATGGAAAGATTGTTACCCTGTCATCATAATCTGACTGTCGAGTCGTTAATTGAAGATTAACTTGGATAGCTATGTGTCCAAGGCGATCTATACGACTAGCCGACACTGGGTCTGAGGCTAGGGATGATGACTAGGGCCAGAACCCTCCGCCAGTCTCTGAGAACTGGAAACAAATTATGGCAGACATGCAAGCTTGGCTTCTAAGCTAGGAAGAGCAGATTCGTTGTAACGACCCAAAATCACTAATATGGCTTAAGGGCCTTGATTAGTGTGCTGGGAGGGCATAATTGGTTTATGTGTGAATTTATTGATTTAATACATGATTATATGTTAAAAATGCCTGTGTGATTATATGAATATTGAATTGTGATTAAATGTTATAAATGTGAGAACCACATTATTATGTGGGTAAATCTGCAGCATGCGACCTGAGGCGATCCTAGGGAGCTAGATAGCGGGAAAAGTCACAACGGGGCTTAATAGCTGACTTTGGATAAGTCAGGGGTATTTTAGGTATCAGGTATTTATTTAGACTATCGGGTTATGAAAATAAATATATGGAGATGTATTTGATGTTAGGAAGTCTAGGCGGGAATATTGGGGGATTTTACCGTTTTGCCCTCAGGGACGTTTCCGGCACCCCGAGCCTTAGGTTGACCTAAGTGATAAGGATAACTTACTAAAAATAGAACTATGTAGATAGAAGAAATAAACCGACTTAGACTTTCTTCTCAGCTCTTCTTTCCTCTCTCTCAAGGAAAGCACAAGGAAGGGAAAAACAGAGAATTTCAGGGACTTTAAGCTAGGAATTTGCTGGGAATTCAGTGGGGATTTGAAGCTAAGCTCAGAGATTATTCAGGGAACAATTAATCAAGGCTAAGGTAAGAATTAAAATATGTTTGAAGTTAGAAACTTTGAGTTTTTGACTAAGTAATGAGATGATTGTGATATTGATGTTAAGGTTGAATTGGAGCCGGGAAACTTGGGAATTAACAGGGATTCTGCTTAGAAAAGGAGTTCAGCTGAAGAGGTAAGTTATAATTCATGATTTAGAGGCTTAATTCAAGTTTGGCATGGCTGGGTTTTATGTTTTTAAGTTAGGAAGTTTCAGTAATTGCAATGGGTTTTTGATGGGTTTATAGCCTAGGATTCAGCTGGGTTGTGTCGTTGGAATCTTGTGGGAAGTTTTTGGATAATTGAGTTGTAGATTTGGGGTGGTTTTGAGTGAGTTAGCGTGAGGTTTGGGAGTTAAAAATGGTGGTTTTTCTGGGTTCAAAGGGGTCGGGCCGCGGCATAGTTCTTGGGGAGTCGTGACCCTTCGAAGCTGATGGATGCTGAGGAAGGAGGGCGGGCCGCGGCATGGTCTAAGTAGGGCTGCGACCCTTACCTATTTTTGGGCATTGGGTGGTCTCTGATTGGGGTCATGCCGTGGCATGGATGGCTAATTCCGCGGCCCTTAAGGGATTTTGGGATTTTGAGATTCTAGGCTTGGGAATTTAACCTAGGGTGCCCGGGATTGAACATGTTTGGTGAAGTTCAATGTTCCAGAGACTAGAACTTTGTCTAGAAGCTCATTTAAGATTGTTGATGGTATCCTTTATCTTGGCTGTGACTAGGTGCTAAGCTAGGGCTCGGGGATCGGATCGCGCTCAAGGAGCATCGCTCGTAACTAGTTCACTTGGAAGCTAAAGGTAAGAAAACTGCACCTGGTTGAATATATGTGATGGGACTGAGGGTTCCCTATTGTGTATGCTTGAATAGATGGTATTATGCCATGCAAGCTAATTAGTGAACCAACGACCTAAGGGTGCCAAGGGTTACACTAGCGCACAGGGCGCGGCTTGGCCACTGGTAGCCAAGGACAACTTAATATGCACTGAGCTCGGTTTAAGCGGGCCGGAGTCAGTGGGGTAAACAGAGGGTGCGGCCTAAGTTGTCGGCCCTGATTATTATGTGATGTGAATGTTATAAGTGATTGATTGTATCCATGATTCTGAATATATGATGAATGTTTAGTGTGGATTATTTGGTGAAAGTTCATGCTTAGTGAATTTACTATCTATTATTATTATTATTTGTGTTACATATCATGTTTTCTTGCTGGGCCTTGGCTCATGGGTGCTACGTGGTGCAGGTAAAGGCAAGGGCAAGCTTGATCAGCCTTGATTTGGAGAGCTCGGCGAGCAGAATGTACATGGCCAGTTGCTCAGTCGCCACGGTTGAGGTTTAGGCAGGGACGCGAGACCCAGAAATTTTCCATTTTGCCTTAGTATGGCTAACAGTTGTTTGTATTATTTTGAGAGTTTGTAATCCAACTTTTAAACTCTGTTTCTTTTGGGATCCCGTGTATATAACAACTTAATTATATAAAATGAAACTTTTGAGACCAAAACCTTTTTAACCCTAGCTCATACATGTTTAGTGACACGTTTTTAAGTTAATGACTTGATTAGCAAGACTTGCACCTTTATAAGTACACAGTGTAGCGGTCTTGGCTATCCAGGGCGTTACATTTGTCTTCTGAGACAGCAGGCTCCGTCAGCGAGTGTTGCATCTATTGTGCCACCTATAGTGGCACCAGCTGTTCATCCATTGGAAATTGGGAATAGGTTGGAGCCATTGTATGAGCGGTTCAGGAAACAACATCCTCCAACTTTTGAGGGAGGACCAGATCCACTAAAAGTCGAACAGTAGATGAGTATGATTATCGCTATCTTGGAATTCATGAGGGTAGAGGGTCATGATAGGGTGGCCTATGCCACATATATGCTGCGAGAGGATGCCCGCATTTGGTGGGAAGTGGCATCACATACTAGAGATGTTACTACTTTGGGTTGGGATGGATTCAAGGATTTGTTCAGTCAGAAGCATTATAACGTTGCCGTCAGGGCAGTGAAGGTGAATGAATTTATGGGATTGATACAGGGCAACATGACAGTTACAGAGTATGCCTTGAAGTTTGATAGACTTGCGAAGTTTGCACCACATCTTGTGCCTACTGATGCAGCTAGGCAGGACAGATTTATCATAGGGCTTAATGCTATGATAGCCCGATATGTGAGGATTACAACAGTACCTGGGGGGACGACTTATGCCCAGGCTGTTGAGAAGGCTCTTACCGTTGAGGAAGTGGAGAATAAGATCTGGAGGGAGAATGTTGTGAGACGGGAGGTTCGTAGAGCGGTGCCTCCATATTCAGGATCTGGTAGGGGCGGAGGTCCCAGTAATCTGAAGAGGAAGACCCCTGACACTTCAACCACTGCTGGTCCTGATAGGAGGGGTCGGGGTGTTCAGGGTTGCCATCAGGGATGCAGTGACACATGGAGAAGCTACCCAGAGTACACTGCAGAAGACGCCATCTAGGCGAATGTTGGGCCAAGGCCTGTTATGTGTGTGGGGTGGTGGGACACCTCAAAAGGACTGCCCAAAAGTGAAGAAATGGGACCCAGGGAAGGTGGATAGCTTGACTCTAGCTCGAGTGTTCACCTTGACGCAGGCAGAGGCCGAGGCTAGTCCCTCGGTGGTGACAGGTCAACTTTCTAGCGTTGGCTCCCCTTTTTCTATATTGATTGACTCTGGTGCTACACATTCATTTGTTTCTAGTAAGGTAATTGATAGATTGTGTAGACCTAGTGAGTACTGTACTGCGGGGTTTGGGACTATACTGCCTACAGGGGAACTGGTAGTTTCTAGGAGGTGGATTAGAGCACTGCCAGTGATGGTTGATGGTAGGGAGCTATCAGTGGACTTAATTGAGTTGGGTATGGAAGATTTTGACATGATTTTGGGAATGGGCTGGCTGGCTAGATACGGAGCTACTATTGATTGTAGGAAGAAGATGGTGACCTTTGAGCCGAAAGGAGAGGATCCCTTCGTTTTCGTTGGTGCGGTATGTGGACCCCGCTTACCCATGGTATCAGCGCTGAGAGCCATAGACTTATTACAGGGAGGATGTATAGGTTTTTTTGGCCAGTGTGGTGGATACTACTAGATTTTTTCCAACAGGGCTGGGAGAGACTAGATTGGTTCGTGAATTCTTGGATGTATTCCCTGAGAATCTACCAGGGTTGCCGCCGCACAGGGAGATTCAGTTCTTCATCGAGTTGGCACTGGGGATAGAGCTAGTGTCAAGGGTACCATATAGAATGGCACTAGCAGAACTAAAAGAATTAAAGATACAACTTCAAGAACTTCTGGATTTGGGGTTTATCAGGCCTAGCTACTCGGCATGGGGTGCTCCAGTTTTGTTTGTGAAGAAGATGGACGGGACTTTGAGGATGTGTATAGACTGCAGGGAGTTGAACAAGTTGACCATCAAGAACAAGTACCCTCTGCCAAGGATTGACGACTTGTTTGATCAGCTGCAGGGAAAGACGATATTCTCGAAGATTGATCTTCGATCTGGTTATCACCAGCTGAGGATCAAGGATGAGGATATACCGAAGACTACCTGCCGAATGAGGTATGTTCTCTATGAGTTTCTGGTCATGTCATTTGGTTTGACCAATGCCCCAACAACCTTCATGGACCTAATGAACAGGGTGTTCAAGGACTTCTTAGTGTACTCCAGTTCAGAGGCAGAGCACGAGCAACATCTTCGACAGGTCTTGCAGAGGTTAAGAGAACACCGGTTGTACGCCAAGTTTAAGAAGTGTGAGTTTTGGCTACTAGAAGTGACATTCCTTGGACATATTGTTAGTAAAGATGGGATTAAGGTGGATCTATCTAAAGTGGAGTCAGTTAGAGATTGGACGAGGCCAAGGAACGCCTCAGAGGTTCGGACTTTCCTTGGCTTAGCAGGTTATTACAGGCGGTTCGTGGAAGGGTTTTCGAAGATTGCTGCACTGGTGACAGAATTGACACGAAAGGATTTGAAGTTCGTCTGGTTAGACAAGTGTGAGAATAATTTTCAAGAATTGAAGCGACGACTTATTACTACACCTATGCTGAGTCTTCCTTCGGAGGAAGGAAAGTTTGTGGTATATTGTGAAGCGTCGAGGTTGGGTTTGGGCTGTGTGTTGATGCAGAATGAGAAGGTTATAGCTTATGCATCACGACAACTAAAGGAGTATGAGCAGCAGTATCCTACTCATGATCTAGAATTGGCAGCGGTGGTATTCACACTAAAGGTCTGGCGACATTATCTGTATGGGGAGAAATGCGAGATATATACCGATCATAAGAGTTTGAAGTACTTCTTCACTTAGAAGGACCTGAACATGAGGCAGAGGCATTGGCTGGAGTTAGTAAAGGACTATGACTGTGATATTCTTTACCACCCAGGGAAAGCCAATGTGATGGCAGGTGCATTATGCCGGAGAGGCCCGGGTCAGTGTTTAGTTCTACTCAGATTTTGAGGGATTTGGCTGATGAAGTCCAGAGCAAGGATAGAGTTGGTGGTGGGTTGGTTGGCCAACATTACTTTGCAGTTAACCCTACTAGATCGAATCAAGGAGGGTTAGTTGGTAGATGCACAGTTACAGGAGGTTAGCGAAAATGCCATAGCAGGAGCAATTAAGGATTATTCGATTTCTAAGGTTGGTTTGCTACGATATCAGGGTCATTTTTATGTTCCGAATGATGTGGAGATTAGATGAGAGATATTAGATGAATCGCATAATATGCTGTATTCACTGCATCCGAGTACCACGAAGATGTATCAAGATCTACGGATGTTGTATTGGTGGCCCAGGATGAAGAAGGATGTGGTGGAGTACGTGGCCAAGTGTTTGACCTATCAGCAAGTGAAAGCTGAGCATCAGCGACCAACAGGGTTGCTTCAGCCTTTGGGTGTTCCCGAGTGGAAATGGGAGGATATTACAATGGACTTTGTGGGAGGTTTACCCAGGACAGTGGGGCTTCATGACTCGGTGTGGGTGATAGTGGACGAATACACCAAGTGAGCTCATTTTCTTCCAGTGAAGACGACTTATACGGTGGATCAGTATGCAGAGTTGTACGTGAGGGAGATCGTACGTCTTCATGGGGTTCCTAAGTCTATAGTGTCAAACCGGGATCCTATCTTTACCTCCAAGTTTTGGGGTAGTTTGCAGAAGGCTATGGAGACTTAGTTGAAGTTCAGCACGACCTTTCATCCTCAGACTGATGGACAGTCTGAGAGGACGATTCAGGTGTTGGATTATATGCTTAGGGCATGCGTGATCGACTTTGAAGAATCTTAGAGTAAGTATCTCCCGTTGATTGAGTTTTCATACAATAGTTATCAAGCAAAGATTGGAGTGGCTCCATATGAGATGTTATATGGGAGGAGATGTAGATCACCCATTCATTGGGATGAGATGGGTGAGAGGAATTATTTGGGACCAGACATGGTTCAGAAGACTAATGAAGCTATTGAGAAGATCCGAGCTAGAATGCTTACTTCACAGAGCAGACAAAAAAGCTACGCTGATCCTAAGCGTAGGGACGTGGAGTTCCAGGTTGGGGACCATGTGTTTCTGCGAGTTTCACCACTGCGAGGGGTGAGAAGATTTGGGAAGAAGGGCAAGCCGAGCCCTAGATTCATTGGACCTTTCGAGATTTTGGAGAGGATCAGACAAGTGGCTTACATGTTGGCTTTGCCACCGTCATTGTCAGGAGTTCATAACGTATTTCATGTTTCTATGCATCGGAAGTACGATTCAGATACTACACATGTGTTGAAGTATGAAGATTTGGAATTGCAGACTAATTTGTCTTATGAGGAGCAACGAGTTCAGATTTTAGACAGGAAAGATAAGGTTCTACGGAACAAGACGATTCCTCTAATTAAAATATTATGGAGGAATAGCAGGGTCAAGGAAGCGACCTGGGAGCTTAAGTTAGCAATGCAGGATCAGTATCCCGAGTTATTCAGGTAAATTTTGAGGACGAAATTCTCAGTAGGAGGGGATAGTTGTAATGACCCAAAATCACTAATAAGGCTTAAGGGCTTTGATTAGTGTGCCAGGATGACATAATTGGTTTATGTGTGATTTAAAAGATTCAATGCATGATTATGTGATAAGCATGCTTATATGATTATATGGATATGTGAAATACATGTTTATGAGTATTAATATGCATGTGGGCCCTGTTTAGCTTATATGGGCATATTTGTAATTTTGGTCCCGTTGTGCGCATAAATGTGATTATTTGTGGTAAATTGTTGAGACCACATTATTATGTGGATATATTTGCAGCATATGACTCAAGACGATCCTAGTGAGCGGTTTGGAGAAATAGTCTCAGCGGGGATTTACACCAGGCTCGGTGGAGCCTGGGGGTGTTTTTGGGAACTTAGGAAATATATTGGAGATTATTAGACATTGGGTAAATAATTGGTGATTAATTGGATGATGGAATTTAAGTGGTAAATATTAGGAACACTTGAGGAATTAGTGAGAATTGGGAACAAAAGACAATTATACCCCTAGATTAAGTTAAAGGTTAGTTTTATTTTGGGAGGGTAAAATGGTCATTTCCTAAGACTATGGGTATACTCAGCCTTTTTTATTAGGACAAAAACAGAGAAGATTGGAGAATAGTCTAAGGAAAGAAAGAAGAAAAAACTCTCAGCTCACTTCCACCCTCTCACCCTCACAATTTCTCTTTTCTCTCTCCCTCTTTGTGTTTAATTCTTGTGTTGTTGAAAGTGGCTTGAGGCTTGGAGTTTTAGGCAGAAAGTTAAGGAGATTCAAGCTAGAATTGGAGCTGGAATTCAGAAGAAAATTTAGAGAATTGAGTTGGATTGATGTGGAAGTCTCTTCTGAAAGATTGGGTCTCCAATTGAGGTAAGAACATTGCTTTAAATTTCTGTGTTGGCTGAATAGTTTAGGTTGAATTTTGAGTTCTTGAGTATGGGTTTAGTGATGAATTTGGCTGAGCTTATGAGGGGATAATATCTGCTGAATTTGATTATGATCTTAGTTTTTTGGTTAAGGTTTTGAGGATCAAAATAGGTGATTAATTCCTAAGTTCGTGGCTTATTTGGTGATTAAATTGGGAAGGTTTTGAGGGAGAATTTTGGGTTGAGTTTTAGTGTTCATGGCTAGGAGAAGGAGGAGAAAACCCAAGTTTTCTTTGGGTTCACAGGGCGCGCCGCGACCCAGCCTGGGGATGCTGCGGCGCGTGTGGCCCTTCTGGCCTGGGGAGCTCTCTGACTTCGGGGTGCGTCGCGACTTGCTTAGCCAAGTCGCGACCCGCCTCCCCATTAGCTTGAGAGCTTGCACTCTGACTTGGGGTGCGTTACAACTTGCCGAGCCAAGTCGTGACCCGCCTGGGAAGTTTGGTCTTGAAAGTGTTTTAAGAATTGTTAGGGCTCGGGGGTTCGAACCTAGGTGCTCGGGACAATTTCTACTACCCGGTTTAGTAGAAATTGAGGTCTTGGAGGTTAGTTTTGTTCCCCTGGTATTTTATTTCTGATTGGAAGTTGATAGATATCAATGGCCCTTGTGACTAGGTTTATCGCCAAGGCTCGAGGCTAAGGATCGTGCTCGGAACCAGTTCACTTTCTCCACTCGGAATCAAAGGTAAGAAAACTGCACCCGTTTGTGTGGCTATGTTGGGACAATGATGTATGATTGTGTTATGCCATGTGAACATGAAATAAATGACCTAAGAGTGCCGGAATTGATATTTGCGCACAGGACGCGGCTCGGCCATGGTAGCTGAGGTTAATTATAATATCACTGAGCTCGACCTAAGTGAGTCGGAGTCAGTAGGATAAACAGAGGGTGTGGCCTAAGGGCACCGACCCTGGGTATTGTATGGAATGTTTACTGTTGTTAATATGATGATTATGGCATGTTGATTACTTGGATGTAGATTATTGATTTGTTGATTGATATCACTAATTATGTGAACGTTTTGGTCTGTTGAATATCTGGTTAATGTTTTGTGAATTATTTGATTATTGTTATTGGTTATGCTCTGTATTATGGTCTTCTTGCTGGGCCTTGGCTCACGGGTGCTATGTGGTGCAGGTAAATGCAAGGGTAAGCTGGACCAACCCTGATTTGGAGAGCTCTAGGGGCAGAATGTACATAGTCGGCTGCTCGGTCGCCACGACCGAGGGATGGTACAGGGATATGAGAACCTAAAGTGCCTATTTTGCCATTAGAGTGGCTTGTGATTGTATATAACCTTTGAAATTTTGTAAACTGTTCTTTAAACCTTGTTTTTGGGATCCCGTGTTTCAAACATTTATTTAAATGAAATTTATCTTTTATGACCAAAATCTTTTAACCCTACTTCGATTATGGTTTAATGTCACATTTTAAAATTAAATGACTTGATTAGCAAGTATTGAACCTTTATAAACACATAGCGTAACAGTCTTGGTTATCCAGGGCGTTACATAGCTAAACCTAGAACCAATAAATGTCAAAAGACCGATAAGGATAACATGGCGTATTTATGGTATTTGAGACTAGGTCACATTGGCTATGTTATAATTCAAATACTTACAGAGGATGGGCCTTTGAGGGAACTCACCTTAGGTGAATTATCTGTCTGTGAATCTTGTCTAGAAGGCAAACTGACCAAGCGTCCATTCTCTGCACAGGATGATAGGGCCAAAGAACCACTTGGACTTGTTCATTCAGATGTTTGTGGACATTTTAATGTACAAGCCAAGGGTGGTTTTGAATATTTCGTCACTTTCATTGATGATTACTCTAGAGACTCATGTCTTTACCTAATGCATAGGAAATCATAAATATTTTCAAAGTTTCAGGAATTCTTAGCTATGGCTCAGAACCAATTAGGTAATCTTTAAAGATCTTGCGATCTAGCAGGGGTGGAGAATATTTGGATATGCAGTTCCATGATCATTTAATTGAACTTGGGATTTTATCACAACTTACTACCTCGGGTACTCCACAATGAAATGGTGTAGTGGAACGCAACTTTATTGGAAATGGTTAGATGCATGCTTAGTTACTCAACTCTACCAACTTCGTTCTGGGGACATGCCATTGAAACTGCGAATGACATTCTCAATGTCGTGCCGTCCAAATCAATACCCAAAACACCTTTAGAACGCTGGAATGTTCGTGAACCTAGTTTACACCATTATAGTATCTGGGGGTGTCCCGCCCATGTCCTGTGAAAAAAGGAAGGAAAGCTAGAACCGCGAACTGAAGTTTGCATGTTTGTTGGCTACCCTAAAGGTACTCGGGGTGGAATTTTCTTTAGTTATTCAGAAAAGAAAGTGTTTACTTCTACAAATGCTACTTTTCTGGAAAATGACTATGTTCAAAACTTCAAACCACACAACAAAGTAGTTTTAGAGGAGATGGTTGAAGAATTGACTCCAACCAATGTTCCATCATCATCATCAACGTGAGTTGATGATGAAATTCCCACTCTTCATGTCCAACCGATGCAAGTCAATTTAAATGAAGAAAGTACCACTGTTCCTAAGCAAACAGTCACGGAGCCTCGTCGTAATGGGAGGGTTTCGAGGAACCTAGTTCGCTATGGTTTGGATGGTGAAACCAATATGGGTTTTGGTGACACTAGTGACGATGATCCATTGTCTTTCAAACAGGTAATGGCTAGCCTTGAAAAGGAACTATGGCTTGAATCCATGAAACAGGAAATGGAGTTCATGTACTCAAATTCCGTCTGGGATCTTATGGAAGCACCTAGTGACTTTAGGGCCATTGGGTGCAAGTGGATCTACAAGAAGAAACGAGGTGTTGATGGAAATATCGAAACTTATAAAGCTCGATTAGTGGCAAAGGGTTGTACCCAAATAGAAGGTGTGGACTATGAGGAAATTTTTAGTTCGGTAGCCATGCTCAAGTCCATTCGCATCCTTCTATGGACTTTAGCAAGTTGGACAAGAAGGAAAAGTTTGCAAGTTGAATAGGTCAATCTATGGACTTATGCATGCAAGCTTCTCGTTCCTGGAATCTTAGGTTTGATGAAATAATAAAAAACTACGGCCTTGAACAAAATATTGATGAGCCTTGTGTTTACAACCTAAAGGCAAACCAAATAGTTGTATTCCTGGTTCTTTATGTAGACGATATCTTACTCATTGGAAACAATGTTAAGAAATTGTCAAATGTGAAGAATTGGCTGAACACTCAATTCCAGATGAAGGATTTGGGTGAAGCAAGTTATGTTCTAGATATCAAGATCATTAGGGATAGAAAGAACAGACTCTTAGCTCTATCTCAAGCAGCTTACATTGATAAAGTGCTTGAACGTTTCTCAATGAAAAATTCCAAGAAAGGGCGTCTACCATCTTGCCATGGAATTCATCTTTTAAAGAAGCACTCTCCCCAGATTCCTGAAGAGGAAGTTGCAATGAGAAAAGTTCCTTACGCATCTACAGTTGGAAGTCTGATGTATGCTATGTTGTGTACTAGACCTAATATCTGCTATGCAGTGGGAGTAGTGAGCAGGTATCAGTCAAACCCAGGACCGGAACATTAGATAGCAGTTAAGATTCTAAAGTATTTAAGGCGAGCTAGGGATTATATGTTAGTCTACAAGGGTGGTGTTCTGAACCCTGTAGGCTACACCGATTCAGATTTTCAGACTGATGTCGATGACAGGAAGTCTACTTCTAGAATGGTGTTTACTCTTGGGGGTGGAGCTGTGCTATGGAGAAGCGTAAAGCAGTCTTCAATCTCAAATTCCACCATGGAGGCTGAATACATGGCTGTGTCAGAAGTAGCTAAGGAAACAGTTTAGCTAAAGAAGTTCTATTAAGATATTGGTGTTATTCCAGAAATGGATAAACTGCTTGTATTGTTTTGTGACAACACATGAGCGATATCCAACTCGAAAGAACCTCAAAGTCACAAGAGGAGTAAGCATATAGAAAGAAGGTATCACATTATTCAAGAATATGTGGCCAGGGGAGATGTGAAGGTTATGAAGGTTGCATCTGAAGACAATCTTGCATATCCGTTTACAAAGACGCTACCAGAAGCTACATTTGATAGACATATCAAGGAAATGAGATTAGTAGAATTAACACATTATTTTCAATTAGTGCAAGTGGGAGTTTGTTGGGGTTTTATTCCTTAATTAAAACCCAATTTAATTGTAATCTCATTTTATTATCAATAAAATAATAGAAATCATTTTTTGACTTGGTCAATCACTTTTCTCACATGTTTTATTTTCATGATTATTTATTTAATATAAATTTTTATTAAATCCCGAACATATAGCTAATCATATTTATAGTGACACAATCACATCGGAATATAAATTCGATTATATGTTCAAAATAAGTTAGTCCTAAGATTAGTCGGTGCACAGGATTTACATTGACTTCCCAATCTACGATATAATCTACTTACACATTGTAGTGTTATGTTATTTCTAGAACATTAGCAAAGTAGATAAGATCAGATGTATTTGTTACATCAGATTGGACAGATATTGACAGTAGATAGGATAAGTTAACATATTGTTATTATCCAATCTAGTCATATCATATAGTTGACCATAAGTCAATTCAATCTCAATTATGAGTGGTTAATATTCTAACTTATTGTATTATTTGAGTTCTTTGACTTGTCGTTACCAACTTACCCTATGGACTAGCCCATACTTACATCTTGGGAACTCGATAGTATAATTGAGTGGGAGTGTTACTCATAGATATGGACATCTATAGCTTCTGATGAAGAAGTGAAACGATGGTTTCCTTTTAGTTTGGTTCAAGGTGCTAAATGATAGAGATCTCATTTCAGTAATTAATACTAGTTTACTGAAATATCATTGTAACGCCCCAACTCCAGGAACCGCTACAGTGCACATTGCAAACAGTGCTAAACTCGCTAATCGAGTCATTTGGCCATAAACGTGTAACTAAGTGTGATTAGCAGTTTAGGGGTTAAAAACTTTGGTTAAGATATAACGTTTCACTAGAACGTTTACTGTATACATTGGGATCCCAAAAATATAATTTCAGAGTTTATTACAAAAGATTATTTACATCAAGCCGATCTAGGCGGCAAAAACAGGGTTCAGCCCTAGTTCCACTTTCAAACCTCGCCCAAGTATTGGTCGAGCAGCTGCATATGTACACGTCATCACCTAAGCTCTCCAACTCAAGGATGGTCCAGCTTCCTTTTTCCTTTACCTGCACCACAAAGCACCCGTGAGCCGAAGCCCAGCAAGAAAACTCATATGCTCATAAACAGTTATATCATGATATCAAATCATATCTGGCATGCCTAGCTATCATAGCTCTATTCAGCATGCAAATGAGTTCAAACAGATGCTGGGGTATCCAGGATAAGAAATCCTGGCCTTCTGATTGGAGGACTATCAAGTCAATCCTAATCAGATGAGTGACTGCCAAACAAGTCACTAACCAAATGGAAGAGTGGCTGCTAGGTTAGCCACTAGCCTTCAAGCGCTTATGATATTCATCAAATGAGTGTCGCAACACTTGAGGTTCTGATAAACCACGCTGAGTGACCGACAAGCGAGTCACTAATTCAAATGGAAGGGTGGCTGTTGGGTAAGCCTCTAGCCTTCAATAGGTTCTGGTAACCATACTGAGTGACTGCCATGCAAGTCACTAATTCAAATGGAAGGGTGGCTGTTGAGTAAGCCTCTAACCTTCAATAGGTTCTGGTAAACCTTACTGAGTGACTGACAAGCACGTCACTAATTCAAATGGGAGAGTGGTTGCTGAGTAAGCCACTAGCCTCCAAGCGCTTATTTCATTCATCGACCCTCGGGGTCGGTCTGGCATTAATGCTCTTTGAGTCATTCAATGCTGATAGTCAAATAGACCTCATCTTTGATGGCTTGCGTGATACACGCTAAGACCATTCTGACTAATGAGTCAGTACAACGTGACTAGTGCCCAGTACCACTGCCGAACCTGACTAATGAGTCACAGCTTCACAGTTGATACTAACACCTTTGCCAATTCTGACTAATTAGTCAGTACCATGCACAAGTAAGCAATGCTATCAATGTGCAACATATGCCAATTATCCAAGGACAGGGCATTTAGCATGCTTACTAAACAGTTGCTAGCATAATTATGATCATGCACAAACTCAGAGACTCAAGCTCTGACCAATCTCATATTCATCATTCATAGCATGCCCTAATCACATGTTTCTTGTGCATCACATGCATCACATTTAATCATCCAGCATGCCTTGACAATAATCATATGCAAATGGGCAAGATTGCCAAGCATCCATTAGGCCATCAATGTTTACATTTAAACATTCAACATGCATCAATCATAACCATGCATGTCACATATGGGGTGCAGTTTTCTTACCTTAGGTCCAAGCACAGGTTACCAACAAATGAGCCACAAGCACGATCCTGATCCAAGCCTCTAGTGTTAACCTAGTCACAACCACAAATGGTGATCCAATGAGTTCAAGTTCTAAAACCAACCCTTGAACTAACACTTAGCCTCCAAGACATCAATCCCCACTAATCCGGGTAGTAGGAATGATCCCGAGGCCCAAAACCATGTTTCCGGGGTCAAAATACCCAAACGGGCTCAAAAGCCTGCCTGAGCCGCGGCCCTGGCACCCTGAGCCGCGGCCCCCAGCACTACCAGGAGCAAGCGCCGCGGCGCCCAACCCAAGGGCCGCGGCGCCCAGCAGGACAGAGAAGGCACCTGCTTCATCGAGCAAGGGCCGCGACGCCCAAGAACAGGGCCGCGGCCCAACTTCGGGGCAGCCATTTTCCCTTCGTTTTAACCTTTTAAAACCTCCCAAAAACATGTCTAAACATTCCCAAATCATTAAATCAAAGTTCCCAAACTCCTCAATGGTCCAAAACCACCAAAACCCGAGGTTTAAACAAACTAAAAACCCAACGATTCACAAAGTCCAATTCAAGCTTAAAAACTTTTAAAAACTTAAAACTTAAACTTGAATTACCTCTGATTGAGTTGTTTCCAACTAAATCCTCCGGCTAAAAAGCTTCTAATCTTCCTTAGGATTTCTATGCCTCTATCCTCGCTTGATTACGAGTCCTAGAACTCAAGTTACCTTCGAAAATGCGATCGGGAACGAAAAGGGAACTTTAGGGAGAGAGTACGTACAGATCGTTCTTTTTATTTTCTTAAAAGGTTACTTCAAGCTTAAGTAGCTTCCAATAAAACCTAATGCTCGGGGTCCCGAAAACACCCCCGGGGACATTATAGTCAAAACTTCCAGAATTTCCCCCTGGTCTTACTAACTCCCAATTTATCACCAAATGTTAATTCCCATTACCCAATAACCCGGTAATGCTATAAATACCCCTTGACTTACTCCAGGTCAAGCTTAAATTCCGTTGTGACTTTCCCACTAGCTTACCTCCTAGGATCGTCTTGTGCTGGGTAACCCTGGCACAACCAGATAA
Source organism: Humulus lupulus (assembly GCF_963169125.1). Lineage (NCBI taxonomy): Eukaryota > Viridiplantae > Streptophyta > Magnoliopsida > Rosales > Cannabaceae > Humulus > Humulus lupulus. The sequence continues at coordinate 73,098,135 of NC_084794.1, read as the reverse complement.
TAACAAAGCACCACGCCCATTTCACATATATGCCAAAAATGCTCGAAATGGCCAAAATATGAAAATCACCCAGTTAATCACAAATGGGTTCACATGCATATTTAATACACCTAAACATGCATAATATCATTAAATATCATAATAAAGCAATTATGGCCCTCCCGGCCTCCTAATCAAGGTCCTAAACCTTATTAGGAAATCTGGGGCATTACAATCATTTACTAGGAACTAAGTGTTTTAAGGATAAAATACAATGAGGGGTAAAATGGTATTTTAATCCCATCTCATTGTAGATCGTCTATAGAGGATTGAGTGACAATTATGATTGTAACAATGGGTAATTAATAATGTATCTATATTGCTTATAGAGCATTCTATGAATTCAAGAGTGCAATTCTGAGTCTTAAGTGGAGTCATAAGGAATTAATAAGTTAGTAAATTTATTTGTTAAATTTATGATAACTTATTGGAGCTTGATTTCATAGGCCCATGGTCCCCACTGTACCTTGGATAAAATCATCTAAATAGTCTCAATTTATTGATTTAATTATCAATTAGAATTATCAAAGTTAACCAGGTCAATTTTGGATAGTTTCACAGAGTTATGTAATTTTAAGAAGAAAAGAAAAATTAGGGTAAATTTATTAATTAAGATAAATTGGTATCTAAATTAATAAATAAGTTTAAATCAAGGTTCAAATTATAAATAATTAATTTGATAAAGAATTTGAAAAATTATTTAATTAATTAAATCAATAGAAAATAATACAGGCCTTGATTTTAAGTCAAATGAGCTTATAATCAAATGAGAAATTTCACGGACCTAAAGCCCATGATAATTTGAATCTAGGGCTGATATTATCTATTATTTTATTGATTTTTTAATTAAATTAAATGGCATAATTGAGTCTATAAAAGGAGTGCTAAGAGAGAGTTGAAATCAAATTTTTGAAAAACAAGTTTCTGAGAAGATCAGAAGATCTAGTAGGTTTTAGATTCTCTCTACAAACATAAGTCATTTTCTAAGCCTCTTTATTGTTTTCTCTTCTTCTGTATCTATCTCATGTATTGAGAATCGTCCACCCTAGTCTAGGTGATTTTAAGGATACTTTGGAAGGCTGTGAAGAAAATTGAAGAATAGTTCAGTTTCTTGGTAATACTCTGCGACAGAAAGGATACAAGGGTTAGAGAAACAGAAGGAAGGACTCAACCATTTCAGTACACAATAGTGTAAGGGTTCTTATCATTATCTCTATATGAATTCAATTTTAGAAACATGTTCTAGGTTATCTCATATTAATTTGTGTAATATAAGATCTACATGAAAATAAAGAAGATCATGTATAATTTTATTCCAACAGGGACTATAGAAGTAACTGCCTCTTGTTTTTGGAGTGTTGCCCACAAAAGTGCACACTTTAGACCTTGAATCAAGTTTCCCTGATTTAGGTCTAAGAACATGAGCAGGATAGCCCCAAATGCGAAAATGGTTCAAACTAGGTTTGTTTCCATTCCACAGTTCCAGTGGCGTTTTGCTTGTGGTCTTAGATGGGACTACATTCAAAATTTAAGTCGTTGTTTGAAGTGCATATCCCTAGAATGAGAGAGGAAGCGAAGAGTAGCTTAACATAGACTTTACCATGTCTAACAAGGTCATGTTTCTTATTTCAGAAACACCATTTTTCTGTGGCATTCCTGGTGCTGTGACTTGGGATAGAATACCATGCTCCATCAAGAAATCTTTGAATTCTAAATCCATATATTCTTCACCTCGATCAGATCGAAGTGTTTTAAGAGTCTTACCTAATTGCTTCTCAGCCTCAGCTTTGAATTCTTGAAACTTACCAAAGGTTTCAGGTTTCCTAAGCATTAAGTAAGTATGACCATATCTTGAGTAGTCGTCAATAATAGTAACGAAGTACTCATACCCACTTCTTGCTTATACATTGAATGGACCACAGACAATGTTGTGTACAAGCTCCAAAGTTTCTTTAGCTCTATTGCCTTTTGCAGAGAAATGATGTTTGGTCATTTTGTCTTCTAGACAAGATTCACAAATTGTAAGAGTTCCAACTCTTAGTTCTCTCAAAGGTCCATCTTTTGTTAACCAGTTTATTATGTCTAGACCTACATGACCAAGTCTAAGATGCCAAAGAAATGTGTCATCCTCATTTGAAACTTTTTGTCTTTTTTTCCTTGCGGTTTTGCTACTTTAAATAATTCTGAGTCATTAAGCGTTCGTTCAATTTTAATGAAAGCTTTTTTAAAATCTGAACATTCAATTGCATGTCTAAAGAAAAATTAAGAATAATCAAAATATAAATAAAATGTTCTAAAGTCAATACATACAATAAAATTTAAAATACTAAAAGAAACAATCTAAGACATTGTTCAAACAACAATAAGTTTTCTTTTAATAATAACTATTGAATTTTAAAAAATAAAAGGACTTTCTTCAACGCTTTCTTGAACTAGACGCTTTCTCTCTCTTCCTCTTTACCTTTTTGTCTCCATCTGCAAGTTCCTCTTGATTGCTCAAGTGTATGTAAAGAAGAATAAAATTATGTTTAGTGGTTTCCAAATCAAAGATTCAGAATGTGTATACGTTATTGTTTATCGAGTTTTTCGAAAACTAGAAATATATTAAGAAGTAAGAGTTGAAAAGAAAGAATTAGAGATGAACAATCAGAGTTTTTACGTGGTTGTGGCGTTAATGAGCCTTAGTCCACGAGTCGATAGTATTAGGCTTTAGGGAGTTTTTGACAATGGATTTTTCTACAAGTTTTAGCAGAGTAATTGCTTACAAGAGAAAATCGGGGATCCCTGCTACAGTGCACAACTGGCCTTATTTATAGGCAGTCAAGTGCAGTGGGCTTGGGCCAGACTAATCCGTGCCCAATAGGGATGTAATTATAGTTTGCTTGCTAATTGAGCCATAAGACAAAGAATGTTACATAATAAAATGTAGTTAATCTGGGCCCATTGGGCCGGCTCAGGCATGGCCAAGCCTTACAGTTGACCATTGTATGTTAGCTCGGACTGGTTCGCATGGGCTTCTAAGGGGATCCTGGGGACATCATTTGTAAGAGTAGTGGCAGTATTGTTTCCTAGGAACAGTGTACGGTCCGTGTGTATCCTCTTCTGCAAGTTGGTTGGGGAGACCAACTACCGGATTTCATGAGGACAGGTCAGCATTGGGGCTAGCTAGGTCTTCCCTATCCCAATGTTTGGTCTGGGTTCATTTACTAATGTCCCGATTCACTTACCAAAGTCCTAGTTTGTTCATCAGGACTCGGGTTCATTTGCCAAGATGGACATCGTGACACTAAGTATCTCCCCTGGATTCTTGATAAGGTCTATCTCCATTGACTAGTTAGTCTGCCATCTCAATTGGCATCCTGGAGGATATAGGTTGGTCAGGACCGGGAAGATGAGTCGGGCCTGCATCTTAGTCTAGTTCCTTTGTTATGCTCGCGCCCATTGAACGTTGTTGGGCTCAGTGGTGCTTGGGCTATCTGGGGTTTCATCCTTCCCCGTTCACCAGGTTCAGGATGGGGCCGGACCTCTTAAGAGGGCCCACGAACCCATTGGGTCATGCCACATGTCACAGGTGGAAAATAGGGATAACATGTACCCCCCAAGTCTTCATCCGTGTTCGCACGGTGGAGACTTACCTCGCTCTCCTGGATCAATCTCAAATATCCCGGTTCATTTAACAAGAATCGGGTTCATTTACTTAGGGGCCTTTTGGGCGATCCCCATCCTTTCAAATTCTCAACATTTCAAACATGTGTCTTTAGGTTGATGGTGCGTTTGTGCCATAAAGATCTAGAAAGAATCTTTTGATTGCCCAGGTGACCGATGGGTGTCAGTGCAATTCTCGAGACGTCCCGTCTGTACAAAAAAGTTTTATTAGGGTACTCGAGTGGGTTGTTTAATGCTTCTGCACCATTCAGAACATTTGGATGGGGATAGTCTTGAGATTTTTAAAATGGACCGTTGGATGAAGTAGATGCAGATTGTGGATTGATGAATCCACGATTTAGTGTTCGATTAGGCCAATTAATGATTTTGCATCATCCGGTACCATTGGATGCGGATAATCTTGGATCCCCACTGTGGACCGTTGGATCAAATAGTGGGTTATTACCCTATAAATACCTCGACAGGCTCATTTCCAAACTTTACTCATCCCATACATTCAAACTAGAGAGCAAAGAGAGCTTCGTATGTCCACCATTGCTGACGAGATTCTCCGGCGATTGATACACCTTTGAGTCCACCTATTTTCGACGAGAGTGCTACATCATCTTCTCAGATTTAAGACCAACAAACAACTCTGTCCCAATTCAACCAGCAGACGAACTGCTGCATCATCTTCTCAGATTTAAGACTAAGATTCTGTCGACTTTGTCGCCTGAAACTTTACGAATCTCAAACCCAGCACCTCACAATAAGTTTTCTGGTCATTTTCTCATCTTTTTGTTCATTTTTAGTTGTTTTTATTGTCACGTTATTCCTGTGACCATGAAACTATTAGGTTCGTGACCACCGTGTAGGGTGGTTCTAAGTAAGATCATGGTAGGCATAAACCATAGATTTTTTAGGTGATAACTCGTATTAGTCTGGCTGTCCCGGATCAATTCAGACGCCTCAAGACTGTTTTGGGTGAGTTAGAAAAACCTTTGACCTTTAGTTCCCGACTCAAGATCTTGGGATCTCTATTGATCCCGGATCTAGGTCCAAAGGGGACCTCTCCAGGAAGTTTTAGGAGAACCCCCGTACCTCAACCAATTTTCTTCGGTTTTGGTGCTCACTGATTGGTTCTCGTTTTCTTTGTCGCTTTCAGGTCCCTGATTATGAGTCGCGGTGTGACTTTATACGTTGAAGACATTGTCTAGGCGGGCCCTGTAGTCTTGGAGGGGTCCAAACTTCCCACTGGAAACACATGGGAAATGGACGGGGAGAAGAATGAGTTCTGGAATTATCATATGTTACACCAGCTAGAGAAATCCCTTGGAGTAAAGGCGACTCCAGGACTTTTCTACAACCGACTTGCCCGGAAGGAGGAGAAGGCCCATACTGGCGTGGGCATGTTCAGGGCCAGGAGCATAGGCCATATCAGCGCGAGAGCTACTCTCTCGCTCCACAACTCCTTCACATGATTCCTCAAGTTTGTGGGGATTGTGCCCTTCCAAATTCTCCCCCAGGCATACAAATTTCTCGTAGGATGACGCATATTCTACGCATTGAAAGAGATCCCGACACCCACTCTCGCACAAGTTCTGTATTTTTACCAATTGGAGCCACAATTGAACTTAAAAGACAAGACACAGGACGAGTTTTACAGACTGAAAGCCTGCGGCATCAATCCGTCTCCATTTAGCATATGTAAACACCCCCCGGATGTCAGACACTATTGGTTCATGACATCCGGGTTCCTCCTAGTGAAAAACCCCACTTTGGTGCTGGACTTCCAATGTGTGGGTAAGGTATCCTTCTCCATTTTCTATCCACCCTTTAGTTTTGTTTATTGGACACTCACAATCTTGGAAAATAGGTCCATATGCTCAAACCCGTCTCAGCGAATCAATCTTGGAGAGAAAAAAAATTCTATGCCACTCTGAGTGCCGAGGAGCTGGACGTGGGGGGCTTCGTAACTACGGAAAATCTTTGGTTGGTCAGGTTGATTGCTGTGAACCAGTCGATAGATGCCCCTAGCTTCCGGGGGCTACAATGTGAGAGGGATCCCACCCTGAGGGAGGAGTTGACCTTCATCCACATCGAAATAGTGGAGGTCGCGGCCAAGGTGGACATGAAGAAAGCGAAGAAGGATCAGGCCCGTCAGGCAGAGAGGGCCGAGTTCGAAGAACTGGACGCCTTTCTTGAGGGGAGGCAGCCTAACACTGGAGCTCTCGGAGCTAACATTTTGGGGCAAGGTAGATCACCTTCGATTTTAATTTATGCCCCTGATTTCGGGGGCTTAGTTAGGAATAGGCAACAATACCAAAATTATTTGACCAGGAGTGTTAGAAGTGTAGGGCTTCCTTGCCCCATTTTTATAGACACACTGACCCTTATGCACTCATCCTGGTTCCTCCAATATGGTAGCTTTTTGAACCTGGATGACATGGGGGACCAAATTCACTATTTCACCCTAGAGGAGTTGAGTCTTGCCCATTCTTTAGATAAGGGTTTGTCCCGGAGGACTTCAGACTTGATATTTCTTTTTACTAATCAGTTTCCTTTTTCTATCTATCTTAAGTGATCTGGAGATGTCAAACCTTGTGACCAAGATGAAGGAGATGATCGAGGTTGGGGCGGCCGCAACCAAGGCTTCGACAAGAGGGCCACCAAGGGCCTGGCCAAAAAGAAAATTATGGAGCTGATCCTCGGGGATTCAGAGCCAGCCCAGGAAGCTTCTAAGAGGGGTCTAGCTGCAAGTTCCATCCCAGTCGTGCACATCGAAGCGGTCCTGCCCCAACCTGCTCCTCTCCAAGTTATTAATTTTGAGCAGGAGCCTTCTGAAGGTTGAGGGGAAGCCAAGAGGAAAGCAGACTCAGTTGCCGTGGGGTCTTCAAAGCGGGCCAAGAGGAACAAGACCAAGGATCCAGCCCCAGCTAAGGAGAATTCCTGTGGCGAAAGCCTCATTGTTACGTAAGAGGTCTCGGAGGCTCCAGGGCTTCCCGCCAACCCAGTCCTTCCCGAGGAAGGGGACTTGGTCCGCCAGGATGAGAGGATGAAAATGTTGGGGTTTTATGCCCTAATTAAAACCCAAATTCTTTGTAATCTTATTTATTATCAATAAAATAATAGAAATCATTTTTTTACTTGGTCAATCACTTTGCTCACATGTTTTATTTTCATGATTATTTGTTTAATATAAACTTATATTAAATCCCAAGCATATAGCTAATCTTATTTATAGTGACGTAATCACAGTGGAATATAAATATGATTATATGTTCAAAATAAGTTAGTCCTAAGATTAGTCAGTGCACCAGATTTACACTGACTTGCCAATCTACGATATGATCTACTTACACATTACAGTGTTATGTTCTTTCCAGAACATTAGCAAAGTTATAAGATCAGATGTATTTGTTTACATCGGACTGGATCGATATTGATAGTTGATAAGATAAGTAAACATACCGTTATTATCTATTCTAGTCATAACATATAGTTGGCCATAGGTCAATTCAATCTCAATTATGAGTGGTTAGTAATCTAACTGATTGTATTATTTGAGTTCTTTGACTTGTTTGTTACTAGCTTACCCTACAGACTAGCCCATACTTACATCTTGGGAACTCGGTAGTATAATTGAGTGGGAGTATTAATCATAGATATGAACATCTATAGCTTCTGATGAAGAAGTGAAATGATGGTTTCCTTTTAGATTGGTTCAATGTGATAAATGATAGAGATCTCATTTCAGTAATTAAATTAGTTTACTGAAATATCATTTACAAGGAACTAAGTGTTTTAAGGATAAAATACAATGAGGGGTAAAACGGTATTTTAGTCCTATCTCATTGTAAACCGTCTATAGAGGATTGAGTGACAATTATGATTGTAACAATGGATAACTAATAGTGTATCTATATTTGTTATAGAGCGTTCTATGAATTCAAGAGTTCAATTCCGAGTCTATAGTGGAGTCACGAGGAATTAATAAGTTAGTAAATTTATTTGTTAGATTTATGATAACTTATTGGAGGTTGATTTCATAGGCCCATGGTCCCCATTGTACCTTGGATAAAATCATCTAGATAATCTCAATTAATTGATTTAATTATCAATTAGAATTATCAAAGTTGACCAGGTCAATTTTGGATAGTTTTATAGAGTTATGTATTTTTTAGTAGAAAAGAGAAATTAGGGCAGATTTATTAATTAACATAGTATCTAAATTAATAAATAAGTTTAAATCAAGGTTCAAATTATAAATAATTAATTTGATAAAGGATTTAAATGATTATTTATTTAATTAAATCAATAGAAAATAATACCGGCCTTGATTTTAAGTCAAATGGGCTTATAATCAAATGGGAAATTTCATGGGCCTAAAGCCCATGATAATTTTTACCTAGGGCTTTAAATTGGCTATTATTTTATTGATTTTTCAATTAAATTAAATGACATAATTGAGTCTATAAAAGGAGTGCTTAGAGAGAAGTCAAGACAAACGACAGATAAGTTTGATAAGTCACAAGTCAAATTTTCTGATAGTTTTAGATTCTCTCTAAATACAAGTCCTTTTCTAAGCCTCTTTGTTATTGTCTCTTCTTCTCTCTATATCTATCTCATGTGTTGAGAATTTCCCACACTAGTCTAGGTGATTCTAAGGATACATTGGAAGACTGTGAAGAAAATAGAAGATCAGTTCAGTTTCTTGGTAATACTTTGCGACAGAGAGGATACAAGAGTTAGAGAAACTGAAGGAAGGACTCTTTAGTTCCGCTGCGTATACTGTAAGTATTCAGTTCATTGTTTCTCTTTGAATTCAATTTTAGAAACATGTTTTAGGCTATCGCGTATTAATTTGTTTAATATTAGATATACATGAAAATAAATAAAGATCCTGTATAAGTTTTCCTAATAGAAAATGGTGTCCCGGCTTAGGACGATGTTCTGGAAAAACGGGACGAGGTATACCGGGCCTTGACCATGCGGCAGAAGGTGGAGTTTGTCGAACGTCTGTAGGCCTTCAATGCTCCCTAACAGATCGTGGACCGACTTGTAGCTGAGATCGGGTTTTGACCTAAGTTGGGGCAGGACACTACTGCGCTTGCTGCGGTTTCTCTGGCCTAGGTGGGGAATACATTGTCCAATCTTTAGCTCAAGCGATATGCCACCTTGGCCAGCCAGGATACCCTTTTCATCTCCCAGGCCATTCGTCATCAAGCCACCGCGGTAAGCCATATGCCCATCTAGTCTTTTATTTTACCATCCTGATTCCTTGTAATTTTTCTAACATTGATTTGTTCTAGGATGCCTCGTTGGCCCATAGGAACGCGGATCTGGTGGCCGAGATGGCAATGAAGCTGGAGATGACCCAAATGGAGCTGGAGGGGGTTGTTAATCAGCGGGAAGCTGTGAGGGAGGCCCTTGCCAAGGAGGCTGCTCAGATTGAGACTAAGCGTGAGGAGGCCGCCCGGGTTTGGGATCAGCACAAGGAAGCTTTGTCCAGGAAGGACGCCAAACATAAGAAGGTTGTGGACAACCTGGAGGCAGAGCTATGTCGTGTTCATGGCTCAGAGACTTCGATCAAAGCCCTTCTGGAGGCAGCTGAGGTCCAACTTCGCCAGGAGTGGGAGAAGGTGGAAAACCTTGAGTTCTGGAACCAAACTTTGGAGGGCATGGTCTAGTTGGAGATGAACAGGGTGAGAATACTCCGGTTGTCCCGGATTAGAACGAAGCCTAGGCCTGGGCCTTTGTATTTTAGTTAGGGTTTCCTTTCTATTTTTTGTAGTTTTATTACTTTTATGGATGCGAATGCGTCCAAGACAATTTTTATCATCTGTATTGCTATATATTGATTTTTCTCTACATAATGGTTCTCACTTTATATTCGTTTATTTTTTCCTTCTAAATTCACTAAGTGTTTTATCACTCTACATGAATCCAAGTTGAATATTGGGTCCTGGTTCCAATGTCTAGGACCACTAGGGGAATATTGTAGAAGGTATTTAACTCGTCCTGAGATCCACGTTCGGGTCTTGACGGCCTGGACCATTTTGGACTTAACCAATATAACTTAACTGATTTATCCCGAATCTATGGTTCAAGTTCCAACAGTTTGGACCGTTAGAGATTTTTTTAGTTATGACTTAATTAATTAACTCAACCCGAGGTTCATGTTCCAACAACCTAGACCGTTAAGGAGTTAATAACTGTAATCAAATATATTTGTCCTGATTCTGGCGTTCAGGTTTCAATGGTCTGGACCATTAGAGATTAGTTAATTAGCTTATTTCGAACCTGAGTTTCAGGTTCCAACGATCTGGGACGTTTATAAGACTAACTTTAACCAATTTAAACCTAAGATTATTGTTTCAATGGTTTTGGGCCATTGTAAGGAAGACATGAATAGGGATTTGGTTATCTGGGACCACGTTAGGTCTGGACCAATTTTTTAGGGGTTTTTTTTTAACCCTCGGAGCATACAGATCTGGGTTAGGATTGGGCTTTGAGCCTTGCATCCTGTTTTGGTTGAATCCCTCAGATCACACGGATTCGAGTTAGGATTGGTCATTGACCCTTGCCTCCTTTTTTATTGGGATTCGAGTTTCGAACCTCCCAGACAATGTGGGTCCAGGCTAGGACTGGGCTTTGAGCCTTGCATCCTATTTTGGTTGAACCCCCCAGATCACACGAATTCGGGTGAGGACTAGGCTTTGAGCCTTGCATCCTATTTTGTTGGGAGTTAGGTTTTGCAACCCTAGTCTACACGAGTCCGGATCAAGACTAAGCTCTGAGCTTTGCATCCTTAGGACTATGCTCTAAACTTTGCATCCTATTTTTTCTTTATTCCTAGACTTGTATAGATGGTCTTACCCTCCAAGTGATCGAAGAATGTAGTCTTAGGTCACTTGTTTGTGTAAAAATGAAGATGGACCGAACTTTTTCTTTCCTTACAACATTTCTTATGATGTTTTGTATACACCATTTCCATTAAACAAGAAATCACCCTGGGGCATACATTGCTAGAAATAAAAAAAAATTAGAAAGGAACAGAATCAGATCCTCCCGACTACTGATAGTACTGGCGGAGGTGGTCTGCGTTCCAGGCCCTTGGGACCTCTGTTCTGTCTATTCGCCGTAAGCGATACGTTCCCGGACATATTTTGTTTTAAATTTCATGGGGTCCTTCCCAGTTTGGTCCCAGAACCCCCACTCCTGGATCTTGAGTTGCAGGGAAGACTCTTTTAAGGACTAGTTCGCCAGTTTCGAACCTCCGACTCTTAACTTTAGAGTTAAAGTGCCTGGCGATCTTTCCCTAATACATCTTCAGTTGCACCTATGATTCCTCCAGGATCTATTCAATGAGATCTAGGGATTCTTGGAGTAAGGCGTGGTTGCGGACGGGATCGTATGTGTCTCGTCTATGAGACGAGACCGCCATTTCTATTGGGATGACCACTTCACATCCGTACACCATTGAATAGGGAGTATGTTCGGTTGACGTTCTTTCTGTGGTCCGGTAGGCCCATAAGACGCGGGGCAACTCTTCCAGCCACTTGCTCTTGCAGGCTTGTAGCTTTTTCTTTAGTGTCCCCTTCAAAATATTTTTCACGGCCTCTGTTTGCCCATTTTCTTGAGGCCTTGTGACTGCGGAGAAGCTTTTGATGATGCCATGTCTTTCACAAAAGTCGGTAAAGTGGACACTATCAAATTGCTTCTCGTTGTCGGACACAATTTTGTGGGGGAGGCTGTATCGACACACAATTTTGTTGATGACGAAGTCCAGGGCCTTTTTGGAGGTGATGGTGCTCATTGGTTCCGCTTCGACCCACTTGGTGTAATAGTCGACGATTACAATGACATATTTTACTCCACCCTTCCCAGTCGGGATCGATCTTACTAAATCGATTCCCCACACAACAAAAGGTCAGGGACTGGTCATAAGGGTTATATCCGTTTGAAGGGCTCGCGGGATATTCACATACCTTTGGCATTGTTCACATTTGTGGACGCAATCAACACAATCCTTCTTCATCGTTGGCCAGAAATATCCTTGCCTAGGGATTTTCTTGGACAAGTTGAGTCTGGCAATGTGATCCCCACAAAAACCTTTGTGCACTTCGTGCGTGATTGCGCTCATTTCTGTTCCGGATACGCATCGAAGATAGGGCATGGAAAACCCTCTGCGATAGAGTTTGTCATCCATCATGACATATCGGGGAGCCTGGTACTGAAGTTTCCTAGTTGCAGCCCTATCCACGGGCAATTCCCCAGTGGTTAGGTGCTGGATGAGAGGGCCCATCCAAGACGTAGAGTAATCAATGGCGTTGATGATTTCGGGGGTTTGAATTCTAGGCATAGGTAGATGGTCGATCGGGACCACCCTGGAGAGTTCTACTTCAACATCCATGGCCAATTTTGCCAATGTGTTTGCAAACACATTCTGTTCCCTGGGGATCTGGCAGATGAAGTATTTCTTGAAAGATTGGAGTAACTCCCAGGCTTGTGTCACATAGGCGCCCATCTTCTCCCCCTTCGTTTGGTACTCCCCCGAAATCTGCCTGACCACCAATTGGGAGTCGTTGTGGACTTCTATATTTGCTGCTCCTACCTCCCGGGCCAAGAGTAGTCCGGCCAACATGGCCTCGTTGTTTGACGCTTCGAACTGGAAGCGTAGGGCGCTTTGCAACTGGTGACTTTGAGGGAATATTAAGATGATCCCGACCCCAACCCCATTTTCATTCGAGGCTCCATCTACAAAGATTTTCCACAGAGGCATTATGGGATCGACGGATTCTTCATCTTCGGTTATCCTAGTGCATTCTAAGATGAAGTCGACCAGAGCCTGTCCCTTGATAGAAATCATGGGGACATATGCTATCTCAAACTGGCTAAGCTCCATAGCCCACTTCAAGAGTCTCCCATATGATTCGGGTTTCTGTAGTACTTGTCGCAAGGGATGGTTCGTCAGTACCTTAATGGTGTGGGCCTTAAAGTAAGGTCTCACCTTTCTGGAGGTAGTAAGTAAGAAAAATGTCAGCTTCTCGATAAATGGGTATCTAGACTCCGTGCCCAACAACCTTTTGCTTACGTAATAGACCGAGAGCTGGACCTTTCCCTCTTCTTGCACTAAAGCGGCACTGATGGCATGTTCCGACACTGCCAAATATAGGTACAATGGCTCCCCATCCACTGGTTTCGACAAGATTGGCGCTTGGGCCAAATGTTCCTTCAATTTTTGGAAGGCCTCTTCACACTCGGTTGTCCACTCAAACCTCTGGCTTCCGCTAAGTATACTGAAGAATAGGATGCACTTGTCCGTGGACTTCGAGACGAAGTGGCTCAAAGCTGCAATTCTTCCTGTCAAGCTTTGAACATCTTTGTGCTTTCATGGCGAAGGCATCTCAATCAACGCTCTGATCTTGTCCGGGTTGGCTTCTATTCCTCTCGAGCTTACTGTGAAGCCCAGAAACTTCCCGGATGCCATGCCAAAGGTGCACTTTTTGGGGTTCAGCTTCATCCCATATTTTTGAATGATGGCAAATGCTTCTGCCAGGTCATCCGCGTGTTCGACCGAGGTCTTGGATTTGACCAACATGTCGTCTATATAGACTTCCATGTTCTTCCCCAGTTGGTTCCGGAACATCCTATTGACCAGCCTTTGATAGGTGGCCCCAACATTCTTAAGCCCGAAGGGCATGAAAATGTAGCAGTATACACCTTTGTCCATCTGGAAGCTGATGTGTGGGATCAAACACAGTATGCCTAGTGTTCACCATTTTCGCAGATGATCGAGATTGATTCAAGCTTCCTTCAGCTCTCAATGAAGGCACCAAAATGTTTACTGAGTTTTTTAGAAACTAGAAATATATTAAGAAGTAAGAGCTAAAAGGAAAGAAGTAGAGATGAACAATCAGAGTTTTTACATGGTTGGGGCATTAATGAGCCTTAGTCCAAGAGTCGATAGTATTAGGCCTTAGGGAGATTTTGACAATGGAGTTTTCTACAAGTTTTAGCAGAGTAATTGATTACAACAGAAAATCTGGAATCCCTGCTACAGTGCACAACTGGCCTTATTTATAGGCAGTCAAGTGCAGTGGGCTTGGGCTGGACTAATCCGAGCCCAATAGGGATGTAATTATAGTTTACTCGATAATGGAGCTATAATACAAAGAATGTTACATAATAAAATGTAGTTAATCTGGGCCCATTAGGCCGACTCAGGCGTGGAAAAGCCTTACAGTTGACCATTGTATGTTAGCTCGGACTGGTCTGCGTGGGCTTCTAAGGGGATCCTAGGGAAAACATTTGTTAGAGTAGTGGTATTACTGTTTCCTAGGAACAGTGTACGGTCCGTGCATATCCTCTTCTGCATGTTAGTTGAGGAGACCAACTGCCGGATTTCATGGGGACAAGTCAGCATTGGGGCTAGCTAGGCCTACCTTATCCGAAAGTCTGGTCCGAGTTCATTTACTAATGCCCAGTTCACTTACCATAGTCCTGGTTCGTTCATCAGGACTCAGGTTCATTTGCCAAGATGGACATCGTGACACTGAGTATCTCCCATGGATTCTTGATAAGGTCTATCTCCATCGACTAGTTAGTCTGCCACCTCAATTGGCATCCCAAAGGATATAGGTTGGTCAGGATCGGGAAGATGAGTCGAGCCTGCATCTTAGTCTCGGTTCCTTTGTTATGCTCGCGCACATTCAACGTTGTTGGGCTCGATGGTGCTTGGGCTATCTCTAGGGTTTCATCCTTCCTCGTTCACCATGTTCAGGATGGGCCCGAACCTCTTAAGAGGGCCTACAGAGCCATTGGGTCATGCCACGTGTCCGGGTGGAAAACAGGGATGACAGTTATAATCCACTATTAAGTCTAAGGTAAAGGTAAATCATATCTACCTTTTTTCCGATTACAGTCTTGTCTGTATATCCTCATAGGCAGCATCCCACATATCATGAGCATATTCAATGTGTTCGAACTTGTTCCTTAGCTTTTCTTCCATGGTACTAAGAATGTAAAATCTCGCAATGTGATTTTATCTCATATAATCAACATATTTTTCATGTTCTTCTTTCCTTGCATCCCATGATGGTATAGGAGGAGGTTGTTTTTCATTATAGATATGTTTAAGCTTTTTAGCCAGAAAAACAAACAAAGTTGAATTTATCCATCCTCCTTCATCTTCTTCAGTTAGTTTCACTTTACTTATATGATCATCAATCATTTGATGCATCACTGGGCATATAATAGGAAAATAATTGGGTGACAACATTTTATGACTGAAAATAAATAAAATACAATAATATTACTGTTTGAAAAAATATCAATTATTCGAAAAGTAAATATGATGTATGAATGCAACAATTAAAACACATAAATAAATATTTACTTTTCCACGATAAAACTACCCAACAAATAAAGTGTTGCCTTAGGGCCGGTGAAGTTAAATTCAGATAGCTTATAAGACAATCTTATCTTTACAATTTAAACTCAAAATAACTCTTTATTTTATCTTTTAAAAATAAAGTACCGCTGGTTAGGCCAAGATGCAATTACCCATTGCAAAAGCTTAATTGCATAAACCCATTATTTTGAAATTCATGACTTAACTTAGAGAGCGTCGCCTTAGAGTCGATCAAGCCTAAAATACATTACTCCTTCCTATTTTCATAAGAAGTCAACCTTGGTATTAATATTTCTAGAAACATTCCCTAGGGGGGCATAAACAAAGCCGCCTCGAGGCACTATTCATATCTTCGGTATTGTACTAATAATTGAGATCATAGGTCACATTGAGATGTTCACCTTCTCCCACATACTATTTTAGAAAAAATGTATTTTATTAAACTAATTAATTAATTCTAAACTAATTACCAGTTTATTAATAACCTATGAATGTAATTAATTACAAAAAAAAAATATTTCATTATAAAAGAGAATGTTTATACAATTAATGTGATCTAGATAATTACCCATTACATTCATCTAACTTTAGTAAAACACTTTTTAAATAAAGTTGGTTATCTTAAAGGCCTATAAAAACTATTGTCTTTATTATGGTGTGAGTTACCAAGTTTTAACTAATTTAATACTTAGTATTTTACAAGCAATTGATCTCTCCAAAACAATTCACATAAACAATTATGACAATCATAAATAATCATGTTTCTAAAAGATGCATGATTAATAAAAACTGTGTGGGTTTCATGAATGACATGTAATTGACTAATGCATGATCATGTTATCAATCAAACATTAATTAACATTTATTTAAATAAATACAATAAATAAATAAATAAATAAACAATAAATGATGAACAAATAACTATCGTTATTTCTAAATTTACAACCTTTGAAAAAATAGAAATAAAATTTCCAAAATAGCCTTTCTTATTTTCAAGACTTCAAAAGAATGTTTCTCCTCTCTTTTAGGCTTTCTTGCAAATCTTTAGGAATTTGTTAGGCCCAACTAATTAATTAGAAACTAACTTTCCAATTAATTTATTTAATTGAAACTATCTTTTAATTAAATAACTATTTTTGTCATCATTTTAATTTAGTTGAATTTAAATAATTAAATAATAAAACTCAAATAATTATTTAAACTTAAGATAAAATCTTAACCAACTAAAATATATTTTATTTTCTAACAAAAATAAAATAAGATAATTAATATTTTAAATTCACACAATTTAAAAATTAATTCAATAAAAGATTAATTGCACAAAATTAGGATCTAGCTTTGGGCACCAAGATTGGTGCCCTAGACGATTAGGGACGGCGACACATGGAGCCTCAAGGGATGGCGGCACTAGCGCAAGCAGTGAGCAAGGTACCTGGGTGCGCAGGGGTGCGGAGCACCAACGACGCAGGGGCGCGGCATCAACAACGTAGGGCTGCGGGCTCGCTGGCGCATGGGCGCGCTCACTGGTGGCTTGCCTGGGCGATGCGCGCAGCTGGCTGGGGAGGGCTCGAGTCGCTGGCTTGGCTGGTGGCTCGAGTGCTCCTTTTATCTTGTATGGATATTTTTTTTAAAAAAATTACATATTTCGAAAAATAAAATTTACAAAAAATCCTATGCCCTTTATGGCTTACACAAGATCCAGAAATTGAAATTCTTAACCCAATAGCACCATATAATTAACAATCCATCATTCAACAATACATTCAAAAAATATATACATCCATTCAATATATATATCAACATACATATAACAAATGCAAGAAACTCACACAACATTTAATATATATATATATATTGTGTATCCTAAAATTCAGCACGAGTCTTTTATTTAGCTCGTGTAGAGTTGGCGAGTAAAGAACTGTAATAGATGATCCATAAGTCCGTATTTTCTCCGCAAAGGCAGCACGGTTCCCCAGGTCAATAGCACGAGCTGGGGAATGTAAGGCAATAAGCACGAGCTTGTAATGATTAAAAGGCATATCATCCGTGACACGAGCTCACAGTGCATTCAGCTCGGGGTACGCTGAATACCTAACGTATCCTTGGATCCTTAGAAACCCGAATACGTTATATAGACATGCATGGTCAGACATGGCATGTCCGCGGATCCCTAAAAACTCGGATACGTTATATAGACATGCACAATCAGACAGGGCATGTCCAATGATCCCTGAGGATCATTAATCATTTTTACCTAATGACCAGACCATGCCTTAAGATGAATTGTAATATTTATTATTAGTGTGGCACAGATAACACTGGGGGTTAAGTCACGTGATGACTCCAAGGCCCGTCCAAGGATTTTCTCTATAAATACTAAGATCTTGGATAGGGAATGGGAAGAGAACTTTTTCTGTAATGCAAAAACTCTGTCAAAATTTAGAGAGAAAAACAGTAATAATATAAACTCATGGACTAGGTGGATTTTAACCACTGAACCACGTAAAAAAGACGAATGTTCTCGAGAGTTCTTTTTTGGTGCTCTTGAGTATCATTTTCTTATTGCGATTTATCATTAAGCACTAATTCATCCCAGCTATTTTCATAATTCACTGTTGGCGAAAAACTACGTCAACAATTTGGTGCTTTCGTTGAGAGTTACAGATTAGTGCTTTCATCAAAATCCCAATCAAAGTTCATCATGGTGGTCACTCGATCGAGGCACGACAATGAAATGGAACAGCCTGGTGGGCAGGAGGTTCACCATACTGCTGTTTCCGATGAGCATAGCCCTGAAATCCAACAACGATCGGGAAAACAACCGATGGGCCATGGCGACACTGGGAGTTCGGCATCATTGCTGCCAAATCCGAACTCGGATTACTTGACTGCGGTAGAACTAGAAAACATGCAGTTAAGAATCCATTTGGCCAAAGCAAACAAGCAAATCGAGGAGGTCTTAGCTCGGCTACCCCCTCTTGCAACCAACGTTAATGTCGGAAAGAGGCAAGGTGGGTCTCATAAGTCGCGCCGGAATGACCGATCCAAACCAAGTCGATCGGTTAGGATCTCAACCCCAAGTTCTGCGCACATGGCACAAGATCACCAAGATGTTCAGCTTAATGGCCCTCCCAGGGGTCATCGGCAAGTCATCCGGTCGGTTAGGACCTCAACCCCAAGTTCAGTACCACCGTCGTATGTGCATGGAAACGCCCATGGCAACCCACGGGGAAGGTCTAGGGAAAACTCACAAAGATAGCATGTTCCAGCCGACCCTCCTGCGTCACGATCAGATCGCCAGACGCAGAGAGTTAGAAATGGTGGAGTAGAACAACCGCGAGCTAATTTGGTTCGTCCTGACGAGACAAGAATTGTCTTGCCAGTTAGGCATCCCCCATCGCCCATAAGACATCCAACACTGCCTCGTTCTATGCGAAATGTTCCTGCTTATGGGGACAGCAGGAGAAATCCTCCTTCCGCTGCCCCTACTTATGCCCCACGGGCATGCGATAGTATCCCAAATCCTTATCCTCAACCATGAGCATTAAGCTTCGCCAATGGGAGCTATTGGATTGAGAGCTGTCGAAGTGGCAGGTCCGATACAGATTTGAGAAATCACCTAAGTTTGGCTAAGGGTCCTCAAGTCGATCCCTAGACCGATATTTGAGATCGCCTAAACTCACAGAGGAGAAATTCAGCCCAGAATGGAGTCAGTCACACTCGTCAAGAGGGAGGTCATTCCAAAGTACGTGATAATGGGAATGTCCCACCAAACCAAGCTCGAACTTGGAGGGACAACAACCCGCCGAACGCGTACGGTAGGGTGGGAGCTGTGGAAAAGCCCCAAAATAACCAAGGAATCAAAGACCAAACCCTCGAAAGGTTAGCCCAGATGGAGGAGCTGATGAAAAGACTCCTATCAGAAAAGGAAAAAGATGAATATGATTCAGGGGATGAGCTCGAGCTTTTCGCCCCAAACATAGCGGTAACCGCATACCCACTGGGTTTCAGGATGCCCCATTTACGGAGATGGGGATCCCTCTGACCACTTGGGAATGTTCAACACCCTGATGATGGCCCACAACATTGGACCCGAGCTAAGTTGTCTAATATTCCCCTCGACTCTGATCGGGCTAGCTAGGCAATGGTTCAAATAATACAAAAAACACTCTATCAACTCGTGGAAGAATTTCTTTGCTGATTTCAATAGAGCTTTCAGGGCTTCTCAGGCAGCTCGGATTAAGGCTGACTCCCTGGAAAATGTAAAGCAGCAGCCCGGAGAACCTTTGAAAGCATACCAGAGTAGGTTTGTCAACGTTGCCGCATGAGCTAGAGATGTCGACAAGAGTTCTAAACTCCTGGCAATGAGGACGGGGATCCTAGTGGGAGGCGACCTATGACAGGAACTACATAGAAAGGGAGTTAACACAGTGGATGAGTTCTTGAACCGAGCTCAAAGGTGGATTAATCTAGAAGAGGCGTGAGCATCTGTTGCAGGAACTAGCCAAGCCCTTGTTCAACCCGTTGGGGCGGCAACAACTGTGGCTGGTGCTACAGCTCAAACCATTGCCCAAAATAACCAAGGGGGTAGTAAAAGAAAGGGAAATGGTGAAGGCGGCCAGAGCGGGTTAAAGAAAAACAAATCCTTGGAGAATTTTAAACCGATCTATGCAACTTATACCGACCTCACGGATACTAGAGATTGCATCTTCTTGGCGAATTCTACTCGCCTTCCGTGGAAGAAGCCAGAATCTTTAAAGAATCAAAGGGTGAAGAGAGATCCCTCAAAATTTTGTCGATTCCATAATGATATCTGTCATAATATTGATGACTGTAGATAATTAAAGGGTGAGATCGATACTCTCATCAAGACAGGACCTTTGGCTCAGTACGCCCGGAATCGAGGAACTCCCAGACAGCCCGCTGGACAAAACATCCCATCAACTCTAGAGGCTCCAATGAATCAAAATGGAGATCAGGTAAATCAAGACAACCCTCTTCCGATAACGGGAGGAGATATTGTTATATTATTTCATATAATATAATGTTAGATTAAATAATGTGACAAAATGTGATTTGTCACACCTTGTAACATATTATTGAGAGTCACAAAATTAGACACATGTGTGTGCCCAAATGTGACATATTTTGGAGTTACAAAATCATTTACAAATTTGTAACTCCCAAATATTACCCAATAATGTGTATATTATATGTTACACATTTGAGATCGGATTTCACAAAGCCATGATGAAATATGGTTGTTGGAGACATGTTTTTAACTCCCAATAGGTGTTTGGAGGTTACAAAATCATGTGGGAAAGGATTTGGGACGTTTTGGAACATTTTGGAAAAATGACTTTTTTGTGCTGAAAATGGCCTGTGGCCGTGGCCTGGGGGACAGAAGCCAGTGGCCGTGGCCACTGAAAAGTCTGGCCGCAACCAGTGAGGCTGACAGCTTATTTGGTTTTTCAGTTTTTTCCAAATTGAACGGTTCTAACATCCCAAATAACTCTCAAATCTCCATTTTAATTCCATAAACATCCAATTAAACATTGGTAACATCCATGGGGGTTGGTGGAATTTGAAATTCAAAGGGGTATCTCAAACTCTATAAATAGGAGTCTAATGCTCACTTGTAAGACACACCATTTTCCATCCACAAAGCACTTGGCTGGAAAATACACCACAAAGGCTTGATAATTCCAGAGAGCTATTTCCTAGAGAGATCCCTTAGTGCTTAGAGAATAGGGGGAAATAAGCTTTTGGACAAAGGTTTTGAACCTTGTTCAAGTTGGTGATCCCCACTGCTCTACACTTTGGTTGTGTGAGAGTTTGTTTTTTCCAATGGTCTTTTCATTCTGTTGTTCTTCTTGTATTATTAGTGTATTGAGTTTGTAATCCTCTTCTCTATTTCTATTTACATATTCATTGGTATCTTTTGTTTTAGGGTTTTAGATCTTATAATTCTCTTCATTCTCTTCTTTCTATTTACTTGTATTTTGAGCAATTGAGTTGTAATATTTATTTAATCAATTACCTTGTATATTGTATTCTTTGCATAGAGTTGTATTTTGATTTTTCCATATTTCCATTGAGCAATAAAATATATTCTCTAACAGATATAGCAATCATTTCTGGAGGTCCTCACCTGGCAGGCACGAGCAGAGGTGCCCAAAAAAGGTATATTAACGAGCTGAAATCCCATAACAAAGTGGAGTTCATCTCGGAGCAACGACTATCAAAGCACTAGCGGTTAGAAAAGCAACCGATCAAGTTACGGAGGAAGATGCCGACCATGTCCAGTCCCTGCACAACGACCCTCTAGTCGTGATGGTTCAGCTCGCCAACCGAAGAGTGAGAAGGATACTAGTAGATAACGGAAGTTCTATGAATTTACTCTTTAGGTCCACCTTAGAAAAAATGGGGTTATGTGTAACCAACCTGAAGGCAACTTCCATGATTTTATATGGATTTTTCGGTGAGGGATCAGCGGCTATTGGAACGATTGAACTAGTGGTGACATTGGGTGAAGGGCCATGAACTGTCTCCAAAATCCTTGAGTTTGTGGTCATCGATTGTCCAGCAGCCTATAATGCGATTTTGGGCCAACCTGCGTTGATGGCATTTGAAGCCATAACCTCTATCAGCCACCTAGCAATCAAATTCCCCTCCTTTGTGGGAATATGCACTGTCAAAGGCGGTTAGCTCGCTGCCAGGGAATGCTATAGCATTTCCATGAAGGGAAAATCCCAACCCGGGCAGCAAACAATGGCCATACATGACTGAGGCGAGGAGTCCCAGGAAATAGAAGTTGTTTCTGGAACGGAAGAACCTCAGGAAGCCAAGAATAGAGGCATCGCCCCAAGTGATGATATTGATCCACGAATGGGCGAGGATAGATCAGAGCTCCAAGCTATCGAAGAGCTGGGGAGGTAAATGTCGATCCCAAAGACGCTTCGAGAATCGTTAAGATTGGGAAAAATCTTGACGATGAGAGGAAAACGAAGCTGATAAATTTTTTACAAGGGAATCTAGACGTTTTCGCCTGGTCCCATGAAGACATGGTGGGAACAAGCCCAAGTGTGATCCTGCACACCCTAAACTTGGATAAAAGTGTACCTGTGAAATCCCAAAAATAGAGGCATTTAGGAACAACCCAAGCAGAGGCGTTGGAGGAAGAAGTAGCTCGGTTATTAAAGTGCAGGTTCATTCGTGAAGCAAAATATTTGATCTGGGTTGCAAATCATGTCCTGGTCCCGAAACCGAACAGAAAGTGGCGGACCTGCATCGATTTCTTCGACCTGAACAAAGCTTGTCCTAAGGATTGCTTTCCATTGCCGAGAATTGATCAGTTGGTAGATGCCATTGTGGGGCACGAGCTCATGTCCTTCATGGATGCGTATTCTGGATATAACCAGATCGCGATAAATCCTGCAGACCAGGAGCATACTAGCTTTATGACTACAACAAACATATACTGCTATAAATTTATGGCCTTCAGATTAAAGAACGCCGGGGCTACCTACCAACGGTTAGTTAACAAAAATGTTTGTTGGCCAGATCAGAAAAAACATGGAAGTGTTATGTCAATGATATGCTAGTCAAATCCAAGAATGCCGACAACCATGTATCTGACCTAAATGAATGTTTTGAGATCCTGAGGAAATATAACATGAGGTTGAATCCCCAGAAGTGTACTTTCGGAGTGGCTTCGGGAAATTTTCTGGGATTCATAGTCAATACAAAGGGGATAGAGGCAAATCTAGATAAAATCAGGTCATTATTGGAAATGTCTTCGCCCAGCTCGCGTAAAGACGTCCAAAGCCTGACTGGAAGAGTGGCAGCCCTTAATCGGTTCATTTCAAAATCCACTGACAAATGCTTGCCATTCTATAACTTGCTCCGAGGGAATAAGAAATTTGAATAGACTGAGGAGTGCGAACAGGCATTTCTCGATCCAAAAATGCATCTGGCCGAACCCCCAGTATTGTTTAAGCCAGTGGTAGGGGAGCCCCTATTCCTTTATTTGGCTGTGACAGAAAATGCAGCCAGCGCCGTGTTGGTCCGAGAAGAAGACCAAGTTCAAAAACCAATATATTATATAAGCAAAATACTTATCGGAGCTAAATCACGGTATCCCCTAATGGAAAAGATGGCATTCTACCTGATATTAGCCTCCAGGAAGCTTAGGCCGTACTTCCAGTCCCATTCAATCCATGTCATGACTGACCAACCTCTAAGGCTGGTATTACAAAAACCTGAAGCGTCGGGACGTCTCTTAAAATGGGCAGTCGAACTCAGCCAGTTCGAAATACTGTACGTACCACGAACTTCAATCAAAAGCCAAGCCCTTGTTGATTTCATGGCTGAATGCATCGGATTTCAAGAGGAGCTTTTGAAAGAACCAGTACAGATGTTGTGGAGAATATTCGTGGATGGCTCCTCTAACGAGAACGAGTCTAGAGCTGGGATCATATTGATCTCTTTGAAAGGGCATCGATTCCATACCACGCTATGATTCGGGTTCGAGGCATCGAAAAATGAAGCCAAGTACGAGGCTTTGTTAGCTGGGCTTAGAATGGCAAAGGAATTGAAGGCCAAGGCTGTCCAGTGTTATAGTGATTCCCAGCTCGTGGTCAATCAAGTGTTAGGAGAATACCAAGCCACGATGGCAACTTACCTAGCTAAGGTGAAGAAAGAGCTATTAGAATTTGAGTATGGCACCATTGAACAGATCCCTCGCGAGCAGAACGCTAATGCAGACGCTTTGGTGAGGCTCGCCACCTCCAAGGAAGCTGAGACTTTGAACATAGTACCAGTGGAATTCTTGGAAAGTCCAAGCGTGGCAGGAAGTGCGATAGGGGTCGAGATGATCGACACTAGGCCGACCTGGATGACCCCCATGATAGAATATCTTACAACAGGGAAGTTGCCTGAATAAAGAAAAGGCGCGAGAAGGATACTCTATCAAGCTTCAAGATATGTAGTTGTGGATGGAACATTGTACCAACGTGGCCATTCCTTGCCTCTTCTACGGTGTGTTATGCCAGATGAGGCTAAAACTATTCTGCAAGAGGTGCATGAAGGCTTCTGTGGGGATCATGCTGGGAGGCAAAACCTGGCCTTAAAAATATTAAGGCAGGGTTATTTTTGGCCCACTTTAACAAAAGATTCCACCTCCCATGTTCAAAAGTGCGACAAATGCCAACGATTTGCCATAGTTGCATGAGCTTCGCCGGTCGAGCTAACAATGATCTCATCCCCGTGGCCATTTGCAGTATGGGGAATTGATTTAATAGGATCTTTACCTGCGGGAAAATGAGGAGTTTGTTATGCGGTGGTGGCCATTGATTATTTCACGAAGTGGGTAGAGGCCGAGCCTTTGGCAACCATCACCTCAAAAAGAGTCCTCGACTTTGTGATTAAGAGAATTGTGTGCTGGTTTGGGCTTCCCAAGAAGATTATGTTAGATAATGGAAGTCAGTTCGACAGTGATCTCTTCACTGAGTTCTGTGAAAAATACGGCATAGTTAAAAGTTTCTCTTCGGTTGCGTACCCACAGGCCAATGGGCTCTCAATGCGAGTCTTAAGAAAAGGTTAGACAAGGTTAAGGGAATCTAGCCTGAGCAGCTCCCGCAGGTACTATGGGCGTACCGGACCTCCACGGGACACACCCCTTTCTCCCTGACTTTCTGAAGTGAGGCCGTCCTTTCTGTCGAAACAAAAGTAACCACGCACAGGCTCCAGAAATTCAGCCAGGAGCGGAATGATGAGTTGCTCAATGCGTCTCTCGACCTAATTGATGAGAAACGAGAGGATTCATAACTACAGCTCGCGCATTACCAACAAAAAATCACTCGTTATTTTAATTCCAAGGTCAAAAGGCGTAGTTTTGGTTTGGCGACCTAGTCCTCCGAAGGGTCTTTTTGGCAAACAAGGACCCAAAGACGGTTCTTTAGGTCTAAACTGGGAAGCGCCCTATCAAATAGTGGAAGTCATGCGTGAAGGAACTTTCAAATTAGCTCGACTTAATGGAGAAACAGTCCCACAGACCTGGAATGCCATGCACCTGAAGAAGTATTATTAATGATGATACCATCCATCTATGTAAGGCTTAGTTATAAAAGCCATTTGATTAAGAAATGAAGGGATCGTTATGTATTTCTTGTCTTTCATATAGCTTATTTATATATTAGTTCGTGTGATAACATTTGTCAAGTAACTGAGAAAGTTCACATTCTGGTGGTTACTTGGGGGGCATATAACCCGAGATAGATCAGAACATTTAAACCACTTAAAATCCTGGATATAACCAGGTACAAAACCCTGGATACACCCAGGTCCAAAACTTAGAAGTTAGTAAAATTGATTAACCGATGTTTTTTTATAAGAAAACACGAGGTGTCAATAAACCTAGCACGAACTAAGTTTTAAATCATTTAAAACCCTGGATACAACCAGGTCCAAATCTTAGAAGTTAGTAAAATTGATTAACCGATGTTTTTTTTAAGAAAACACAAGGTGTCAATAAACCTAGCACGAACTAAGTTTTAAATCATTTAAAACCCTGGATACAACCAGGTCCAAAACTTAGAAGTTAGCAAAATTGAAAATTCGATGGCTTCCTTAGAAGCTCGAGATAGCAGTAAACCTAACGAGGACTAAGTTTGAAATATTTAAAATCCTGGATATAACCAGGTCTAAGGCTTGATGCTTAACAGGTATGATATAAATCAACACATTAATTTTGGATATAACCAAGTTCTAAATATCTATCCCGAGCTAAAAATCGATTCCTAAGATTTTGAGTGTGCAAGTCTAGAAAGACATAAACATGAGAGACAATCAAGGAAAAGACAAATAGATAAAAAAATTAGATATATGAATTAAAAGAAAATTGTCTCAAGGAAAAATAACCTCAAACAAGGCCAAATGGCGAATGTTTACAAAAAGAAAACGAAAAGAAGGGAAAACGTCATCAAGCCCCTCCAGGGCGCTCTGAGGATGTAACCTCTTCAGTCTCCTGCTTGCCCGTGGTGGAAGCATCCCCGGTCTCAAACTGCTCTTGTAGGATCCGAGCTTTGAACTTCTCGAGGTATGGATCCCACACTTCAGGAGTCAGGAAGGAGAAGTTACCATCCTAGTTGAAGGCCCAGCAGTGATACAACATGCTCTCCATGGAGGACAGCGAGGCCGCTTTCTCCTCTTTAACAGCAACCTCGGCCTCCAGCTGCTTGGATTTGCCCTCAGCGACCTCGACTTGAAGAGCGACCAAGGCAACCTTTGTAGCCTGCTTGCTTTCTTTAGACAATGCAAGGGTAGCCTTGGCATCGAGCTCGCCTTTTTGAGCAACTACAAGGGTAGCTTTGGCAGCTCGCTCATTTTCCTGAGTAGCAGTTAGGGCGGTCTGGGCAACCTGGAGCTCATCCTGAAGCTCCTCATTCCTAGCCCTGACCGGGCTATACTGCAAAGCTGAGCCAAGACCGACTGCAAAAAAAAATAAGGAAACAAGTTAGACGCATACTGGGGTAAAATAAAAAGAAAAAATAATATATATATATATGTTCAACTAAGGAAAGCTATCCTACTGTGAAGGTCATCCCCAAGGTGGACTCCAGGACGTTCTCCGGGCTCCTCTATGCTATTGTCCTCAGGTCCCTTAGGTTGGCTTTGTATATGTGCTCCACCACGTGGTTCGCCGTCTCATAGAGAGTCCCCCGAAAAGTATCGAGGATCTTCTCCAAATCCTAAGGGTTGACTGGGATACGCACAATGGTGGTGGGGACAATAGGAGCTGTGGGATCAGTTTGTATTGTCTGATCCTGAGTAAGAGCAGGCAGAAATCGAGGAGGAGGCGGAGGAGGCCACCTTTTCTCTGTCGCGATGGGAGTCGGAGCTTCCGAGCTCGTGCCTTTCCCCTTACCCAGAGATTTGGAGGTAGTCCCTGTCGCAGGGGGTGTCTTCTTTATTGTGAACTGGGGTTTCTTTACGACGGGCCCCGAGTTGGTTTTTCCCTCCTGGAAAATCGTGCAAATGTCAGGAGCTCCTGGTTGTGCCATTTCTTCACCTGAAAAGAATGAGAAGGAAGTTAATATATGCAGTTTACATAAAAGAAATAAATGAAAGTCCTACCCTCCGGGCTAGGGGAGGAGTCTATTGTCTCGACCTCCAGCCTTGGGACTGCTTAAGGAGATGGGGAGTCTAAGTCTACAATTTCTTGAATTATGGGAGGTTCAGGCTCAACTCTTACCTCGAGGCTAGACTCATCTACATATTTCCTAAATCCAAGGGCAAAGATGCCTTGGAGCAAAGAAATCCACGACCTACGGTTGGTCCCATATTCCTCAAAAATAGCTGACTTAAAGGTTGAAGTGTTGTCTAATACAACTGTACCCTTAGGATAATCCATATCATAAAGTAACACTAGATGATCCACACACTGGAACAGGGTTAGGTTGCAATCTGGATTACTAGGGTGGCGGTGAACGAGCTGGTTAGGGTTAAATCTAACTAACCTAAAATCGGCGACATCCCTGTCTAGTTCCTTAAAGGGATATGAGTTACCTTGGCCGGAGGGGCCGGCGGCTGCCCCCGATGCAACTCGTTCTAGGTCAGGGCCCCGAGCAGCCTTGGGAGCCCGCCTCTTCCTCACAAGAGGGACCTCGTCTTCTTCTTGTTCCTCCCCATCAACAGCCTTGGGGTTTTCTTCTTGGGGATGTGGGAGCTCGTGGACTACCGGGAAGGTAGCCCGAGTCCTTACGTTTGGCCTTCGCCGATCAAGTGACACGCCAGCATCGTGACGTCGTTCACGAGCTAGCGGTAATCCTTCTCATGGGCTGGAAGCCCAAATAAAGTCTCATACTGACCCCCGAGGGTCACAGACTTCTCCGTCCTCGCAAATATGGCTACAAAAAAAATATAGCAAACTCAATCAGTATGAGTACAAGGAGTATAACTATTAATTAAGAAAGAATGTTTTCGTGAGCTGAAGAAAGAAAAAATACTTACGAGGGTAGTTGAAGTATCGATGCTCGTAGTTGTGGAACCCATTCGACATAAAGAATTGGTCCTTGAAGTCGTTAGGGTGGCTGGGGAGCTTGATCACCGGGGCTGAATTTGGGAACCGGGTGAGGTAGTAGAATCCATCACCTTGGCCTTTTTTCTCTGGGTTGGCCTTAAGGAAGAAACAATAAAGGACGTCCGCCGGAGTGGGGACCTCCCACTGGTGTTTTAAAAAGAGGTATTTCATCCCCGCCAGAAGCCGGTATGAGTTGGGGGGGAGCTGAAACGGCGCCAACTTCACATAGTTAAGGAAGTCAGCGAAGTATTGGTCAAGGGGAAGGAAGGCCCCTGCCTTTAAGTGCTCATCACTCCCAGCCGCAAAGTCGTCCTGGAGTGGCGCTCAGCTCCATTCCCCTTCGAACGGAGGGTGAGCAATAAGGACGTTGGTCCCAACCTCTATGTTGTGGCTCAGCATTATTTTGTTGACCCTTCCTTGGGTCGTGATCTTGGAGACAATTGTCTCTGCCTCGAAGAATGCGTCAGGATCAACCACAATCTCCCTCTCCACCACGGGGCCAAAATGAGGAATAAGAGATTCGAAAGCGATCTCTTTTCCCTTGTTGGTTTGTTGAGATGAGGAGTCGGCTGCATTCTTCTTGGGTACGCTCTTCTTGGGTGCCATTAGATCACCTAGCGAACAAGAATGACGAGTCACTTAACAGGCGACCTAATATTTTATAAAGATAAAGGCAAGGAAGCACGAAGGGAAATGGTGCTTTTGATGCCCGAGCTGAGTTAATCTCAGCCCATTGCGTGATGCCACGCGCTACCCTACGCTACGCGCTTCGGTTTCCCCAACAAATCCCTGGTGTTTAGGGATCCGTGTGTCAGAAAAACCCGGCCACTACTGTCCTTGGGGGGCGGTTTAGAGAAAAACCACCCAAGAAAGTGTGTTCCCTAAGAAATATGACATTTGAACCCTAACCTTTCATCTTTTATACACCGAATGGGTATTTTATAAAGTTGCCAAAAGTTACCCAAATCTACTTAGAAAATATCCTATGTCATGAATATCATAATGTTAGGAAAGGTTCCAAACCTTCTGTGTAAACCTAAAGTAGAAACCTATGTGCCAAAAAATCAAGAAGACACCCTAATATTGACTACGGTGAAGCATGGTAAATAAAATACAAAAATCAATAAAGAAAGAGCCCATGTGAAGTGATAGGACTTACAGCATGGTCGTTGATAGAGGAGGTGTATTTCATAAGAACTGGAAGACTCACTCCTAAGCAGCTGAACAGCTGGGTCTCCGAAGGATTTTGGAACGAAGGGTTTTGGGGTTTTTCTTTTCTCTGAGCAGGAAGGAGGTTTGAAAACGCAGAAGATAGAAGATGGAGAAAATTTTCGAATGAAAGATGGTGGCTCGTAGGAATTGTCTATCCCTTTTATACGTAAATGACATAGATCAATGTGAGCATCCGATTTGGCCAAAACCAGATCAAAGGGCTATGTTTTGAAGGGCGAAACGGCGACAAAAATTTGGCCAGACCATTATTGCAGTCCTCGAAACCCGAACAGATGCCAATCGTAGTGTTCCATGTGTCCAGTGCTCGAGTAGTGGACAAGCCTGGATAATCGCGACGGAAGTTTAAAAGTCCCCACCGTGTAAGTCAGAAGGTGACGTCATAAAACCCGAGCAGGGACTTGGGGGGCAAATGTGCATCCTAAAATTAAGCACGAGTCTTTTTATTTAGCTCGTGTACAACTGGCGAGTAAAGAACTGTAATAGATGATCCATAAGTCTGTATTTTCTCTGCAAAGGCAGCACAGTTCCCCAGGTCAATAGCACGAGCTGGGGAGTGTAAAGCAATAAGCACGAGCTTGTAATGGTTATAAGGCATATCATCCGTGACACGAGCTCACTGTGCATTCAGCTCGGGGTACGCTGAATACCGAACGTATCCTTGGATCTTTAGAAACCCGGATACGTTATATAGACGTGCATGGTCAGACATGGCATGTCCGCGGATCCCTGAAAACTCGGATACGTTATATAGACGTGCACAGTCAGACAGGGCATGTCCAGTGATCCCCGAGGATCACTGATCAGTTTTACCTAATGACCAGACCATGCCTTAAGATGAATTGTAATATATATATATATATAATTATTGTGGTACAGATAACACTGGGGGTTAAGTCACGTGATGACTCCAATGCCTGTCCAAGGATTTTCTCTATAAATACTAAGATCTTGGATAAGGAATGGGAAGAGAACTTTTTCTGTAATGCAAAAACTCTGTCAAAATTTAGAGAAAAATAAATAATAATATAGACTCGTGGACTAGGTGGATTTTAACCACCGAACCACGTAAAAAA
The DNA here is from genome assembly GCF_963169125.1 of Humulus lupulus. Taxonomy (NCBI): domain Eukaryota; kingdom Viridiplantae; phylum Streptophyta; class Magnoliopsida; order Rosales; family Cannabaceae; genus Humulus; species Humulus lupulus. The sequence goes on along the minus strand of NC_084794.1, from coordinate 73,067,648 downwards.
GACGAGTGTTCTTGAGAAGTCTTTTTTGGTGCTCTTGAGTATCATTTTCTTATTGCAGTTTATCATTAAGCACTAATTCATCCCAGCTATTTTCATAATTCACTGTTGGCGAAAAATCACGTCAACATATATATATGTAGACTGCCCTTGTACCAATTTTTGGTATTGAAAGAGTAAATCAGAGATACGTAATAATTATTAATATCAGTCATGATCATACACACACACATATATATATTAATTCACATATTATCAGATTAGAGATTACCTCTTGTAGCCTATTAAGTGTCCTCGAATCTTTTTCTATAAAATCAACGATCGTCCTATCCAAGTTCTGAAAGCTCACACCTTGATCTTCCAGACCAATCCTCAAACATACAAGGATGTGTATGGGCACGTAGGATTCAAAAGATTGATTTATGACTCTCTAGATGTACCCAACACATGAGAACTAGAGAGGAGGTTTGATAGAGAGAAGAGGAATTTAATAGTTTTCAGGTTTAGGAAAACTATCGCATCATGTTTCAGTGAGACAGTCTAACTAGTCTTTTGAAAACAATTAACTTCTTCTAAAAAGTATTGCTTCTTTTTAGGTTTATAAAGATAATTAACTAATTTAATTAATCTTTATTTTATACAAATAAAAAATCAGTTATAACCTTATTTAATTATTTAATTTAAATCATATTTAAAAAAAGAATAATTAAATAAAACAAATTATTTGAAATTCAAAATTCAAATCCCAAGCATAGGAAATCCCTATGTGGCGCCACACTTACTGTACAATGAGTGTGTTGACCACCATTAATGTTATCCCTAATTTTCTTATTTGTTTATTTAATTAATATTTAAGACAATATATTTATCCCAAAATAAATATCACTTAATTCAAAATTAAATTTATCTTAAAATATCAGTTTTAAATCAATATCTTATTCCAAGTAAGATAATTATTAATCCATCTTTATATATTAATCCAAACAAGATTAATATTCATTTTAACCTATAGTTTTTCAAAATAAAAACTATATAGTTAAATAATTAATTAATTGACCATAACTATCACATAATTATTTAATCGCCTTGGAAAATTAATTCTTTTGCAATTAAGTCATTCTCTCTACAAATCTTTCTTTTGACATCCTTACCCTTGACAGTGCATGACAATGGTGATCTGGGGAACTTGGACCTATAATACGAAGCTCCAATAAACTAGATTATAAATTAAACTCTTTAATCCAATAATCTTATTTATTAATTCAATGATTACTCCACTATAATTATGTAATTGCACTCTAGGTATTTATAGAATTATATTTATAGAGTTTTCTCTTGTAATCTATTGATATAATCAATAAATGTAGTTTTTCCTCCATTTATTGGTTCATTAATTAGCTGGTCAAGAATACCGTTTTACCCTTCTAATTACCTCTTGATCCTTAAGTACTTTTAATTCACTAGCGAATAATTAATCTATAATCAAATTATAGATTTGAGCTCAATAACTATTTAGTTCTAGAATTAACCCTTAAGGGAACCAATATTCGATCCGTTAGGAAAGTATAGATTCTATTATTATAATTCATGTTCTTAATCATTCATGATATTGAATTTCCAAAGCAAAAGTCATTAGCCTCATTATACTTAGAAACATTAACGAGAAATCAAAAGATCCAATAAACACAAACAGAAGTTCATGAATACTCAGGATTTAAACTGATCTACAAATGATCTTCTATTATGATAAAAATCAAATATTTATGTCAAACGACAAGTTTATAAAGATAATTAATTCTTATCGGTCCTATTATATATAATCTTTATTATATAGAACACATTTACTAAGATGTCTATCCACATGCACTAGTAATTATTCATTAAAGATTCCTTACTTTAATATATGTTATTGACTATTTTATTTATTATATATGATCTTAATTCTCTGCGTAAACAATTAATATTGTGCCTGCTAACCCTGATCCCATTTTGACACCATAGTTGTTGGGAATAATGAGATTTGTTCCTTGCCACAGAGAATGGGAGACTACATCCTTAACCATTATTTCAAAAACACAAAATGATTGTATAATAAGAATATATATAATACAAGAAAATGAGATCGATGTTATGATAGTTTATCATGGAAGACTAGAATATTCTCCTCATAGTAAACAACGTGGTATATAAAGTTCCGTATGGGAAACAAACTCCAGCTCCTAAGTCCTAAGTTCACAATCTGAACAGATTATTATACTCTAACAAATAGTATAGGCCAAAATACGACGATGAAAACTAAGATGATAATATATACATGTATGCTCATTAAGCCTAATAAAACAATAAGTTTCACTGTCGTGTAATTACTGTTCGTCGATACACATTTAATTTCTATTCTTATTATAAGTCAAAAAAATCAAATTACTTTAGATAGCTTCTGGAGAAATCTTATGAAAGTTTTGCCAATTCATGGTTTGTTTTGCATGAAACTCATTTACTACAATTACCAATAATTCAAAACGATTGGGGTTTGTTTTATATTATGTATAACAAATATATAAGTCAAAATTAATATATCGTGTTGTGTGTTAAATACTTATGAGAGAAGCTTTGTCTAGTTCATGTACGCATGCATGAGAGTTGGTATATTTTACAAAAACTTCTGTTGTTTATTATTATTAACATAGAAAATGAAGAACATGTAATTAACAGTATATAAAAAAGCAATATTGTGTATAAATAGTGATGAAACACACATGTTCCTGCTCTATATCAATATTGTTACGTGGAAAACAACATTTTTGTATTGTACGTCTATTAATATTTGTATTTTTAACTTGTACTGTTGTACATAGATGAGTTTTTGGACTTTAAAGAAGTTAATCCGACTTTCATTGACTGAACTGCCCCTCCAAGATGATTCAGTTAATTAAAATTGTAGAACCTTTTAACCTTAAGTAACACGAAATATAAAAATTATGATTGGCCGGCCATGTAAATTAAAAGAACATATTATTCCATTATTAAAATAGTGAAATGAAACCGGAGGAAGTGTTGGAGTTGAATTTGGGGTTAAAAAAACATATTATGGACATTAAAAGTTTGTCTATAGTCTTATTGTAGTCATCGTCAGGTTTGTATTTTAGTCAAAATAACAGTTGTAACAACTAAACGATAACACAATATAGAGCCAAAACAACATTATCATATTGTATGTACGTGGCTACTCCAGCATTATATATACATATATAAAAACTAGTCACCTGGTCAAGCAAACTACCAAAGACAGCAGAAAAAGAAGAAAGAACCAGGCAACAGGAGCTTAAATTTGGAGGAGAATTTACAAAATTATGAAACCGATGATGGTAAAGAGCGAGAATAATCAGAATTGTAGTCCTAGGAGGCGCCGGGTTAGCATGGCAGATAGTGAAGCTGAAGCAGCATTAAGGTGTGTTAAGAGACGAAGAAGAGATATTCCAACTGAGGTTGTTACTTGTGATGATAACAAGCCTCAGCAGCAGGCCCAGGCTGATGATCAAGCTTCTCCTGCCACCACTACTGTCAAAAGAAGCTCGAAATATCGAGGTGTTAGCAGACATAGATGGACTGGTCGCTATGAAGCTCATTTGTGGGATAAGCTTTCTTGGAATGTAACACAGAAAAAGAAAGGAAAGCAAGGTAGATAAATTATAGTTTACCTTCTTTGTTTTCATTTGGTCTATTTGTTCTCTCAACTGCATACTGACTAGTGTTGTGTACTTGTTGGAATCTTTGTCCCCTTGTTGGAATCGTGCTGTGGATTTGATGTTATGTCATCGGGTGAACAGTTTACCTTGGTAAGTAAAGACTTAATTTCAGTAGGAAGTTGAGAACTTTTTGTTCAGATCATGTTTTTTAACTTAAGAAATGAATAAAAAGAAGGTTAACACATCTTCTTATACTCCAGGAGCTTATGATGAAGAAGAATCTGCAGCAAGAGCATATGATTTAGCTGCACTTAAGTACTGGGGGACATCGACTTTCACCAATTTCCCGGTATGCACATGGTTTTTATCTTCATTCTATTTTATATAATAAAATGAAAAATCTTGGTTGGTTGGCATGCTTCTAATCTGTAGCTGTTTACAGATATCAGATTATGAAAAAGAGATTGAGATAATGCTCACTGTGACCAAAGAGGAGTATTTGGCCACTTTAAGAAGGTACTGTAACCAGGCTATCTTGTTACTCGAACAACTCAAATAGTTTTGGCCACTTTTATTTTCTAACATTGTGTATTACTCCCTTCTCGTGTTGCAGAAAGAGCAGTGGCTTTTCGAGAGGTGTATCCAAGTACAGGGGAGTTGCAAGGTGATTATCAAAACTCCATGCTCGTATGCCATGTTAAAAAATATTATTTAAGAACAAATTCTCAAATGATGTTCTTGGTAATTGTTATATACAGGCACCATCATAATGGTAGATGGGAAGCAAGAATAGGAAGAGTTTTTGGAAACAAGTACCTCTATCTTGGCACATACAGTAAGTTGTTGTACACATCCTCATACCATATATGATATCTTCTAATATGAAAAATTCCATTAAGTACCTTTGCTCTCACTGATCATAGGTACCCAAGAAGAAGCTGCTCGTGCTTATGACATAGCAGCCATAGAGTACAGAGGAATCAATGCTGTGACCAACTTTGATTTGAGCACTTACATAAGATGGTTGAAGCCTGAAGCAGCCAGCAACCCAGTTGGTGGTTGTGAATCTTTACCTGAGGTTATGACAGAGCCTCAAACACTTCGGTCCACAACCAACTACGGTGCACCAACAGATCGAGATCAGTTTCCCAGCACTAATCCTTTCATGAAGTCTGATAATGATTACTTGAATAAGTACTCTCCAACTCCACCAAAGCAACAAGTAGTTATCCAAAACAAAAGCCCTCTAATAGGCAGCAATCTTACTCGCAGCAAGTCTTCTCCTACTGCTCTTAGCCTCCTTCTCCGATCTTCAATGTTCAGAGATTTGGTGGAGAAGAACTCAAATGTCTCGGAGTATGAAACAGATGGGGATGAGCCCAAGAACCAGCTGCAGGGTGGCTGCAGCAGTGATGATGATGAGTATGGTGGATTCTTCTTTGATGGAATCAGTGATATCCCATTTGTTTGCGGTTCCAACAGATCAGATGGCATGCAGCTAGGACAAGAAAAAGGAATTCAATTTGTTTTGTGAAAGATCTTTCATAGCTTCTTAGCATTGTGGAGTTGAAACTGTGAAGTATTTAAGTTTTCGTTTTCAGAAGGAAAAAACAAAACAAAACAAAACAGAAACAGAAACAATAATTTTCATCACCTGTAAATAACAGAGTTTGGTCCATCAAAAGTCAAAACTAGTATTGCGGATGTTAATAAGGCTTTACTTAGATATGTACACTGTTTGCAACACATATTGTCCAGAGTGGGATCGTAATCTGATTCAAATGGAAAATTTACTGTCTGATAACCTCACCTTGTATCCTTTTCACAAATATAAGAAGAACGTACAGTTTTTTCCCTTTTATTTCAATGCTTTCTTTAAGAGACAAAAATCTAAATCAGTTCGGAGTAGAAGGTTATAAAGACAGTGAGATGGATTAAAATTGTCTCGTCATAAAGGTTTCCCCATCATATGTTAAGCACCATATTCTTAATAGGTTGCGAGACTAAACTCAAAAAAAGTTCTATGTTTAAGGTCTGAGTTCACTCTGCCTGCTTCTTCTGTCGCTACAAATTTTGGTCCGCCCAGGAACTTGGCCTTTCATTCTTGCTCCAGGCCCTTCATTTTGGTGTTATGCTCTTCTATCTCTTCACTTGATAACTCCCTTGACTGGAAGATATTTTCGATTTAGTTATTGTAGTTGGTTGTTCTGTTTGTTAGGCTTTCTCATTCATGAACTTTTACCTCTTGAACAATGTTTAGTTGTCTATCTTTTGGGGAGCAATGTCTGGTAATGTGGTTAGTTGCCTCTCTTTTTGTGAGGTAGCCCCAGTGAGACTACTACTATTATCTCTAGTACTACATGAATTATTCTTCAGAAGAGAAAATAAATTGCTAATACTGGAAACCAAAGATCGAGAATTGTCAGTCAGCAACACCAAAGTTTAGACCAAATAAAGTAATGACTTTTTGGTAGTAAACAATTATGAACCTGTTTGGGATAGTTCTTTCGAGTGATCTCAAAAAAAAAACGAACTATTCAGCAGTTGTTTTATGGAGCCTGAGCCCTGAGGTGTAGGACGTACTTCCTTTGATAACTGATAGCAGGGCCCCGAAGAGGCTAGAATGGTAAATCTTTATGCAACTAGCCTTTAAAAGTGGGGAAGAAGTAAATACCAATTCTTCTATTAAATGATTGACTGAACAATAAGTTAAAAAAATCTACGAAGTACCATGGCAGAAAATAAAAAAGGGCACATCAAAAAGACTAAACCAAGTTCTGAACAAGACAGGTACTCATGCTTCATAGCATTTAAGTGTCCATATCCGCAAGCAAGCTATTAAGTAGCAATGCAGTGGCAATGTTAAAATCCAAAGACACTAGATTTACGATGTGCTAATTGGAATCAGTTGGTCCTTGAAAATGGATTTTAGAACAACAAGAAGTTTGTTACATAGGAAGCCAGCTCATGGAAGCATATCTTATATGCATATAAGTAAAGCTATAATAGAAATTTCAAATTGATGCAGAAGAAAAGCAAATTACACCATTGAAGTTCCTCTAAGCTGCATGTTGTTCAGATTCAATATATGATTAATGAGTAGTAAACTGCATGATGAAAATTAGCATATATCAAAATCTGGTTAACCAAGTGATTAACAGAATTAAACAGCTAACACCAAGGGAAAGTAAAGAGAGATTTGAGCAAAGTGAATTCTAGTTTCTGACCTGTGGCTTAGATTTCTTACAGAAATACAAGTGTTCTATAATTGTCTCAAATGATACAAACTTCGGCTCTTCTAAACCTTTCTCAAAATTGCTTTCTCTTATTTCTAAAAAGCTTGTCTCTTTTCAGATAAAGATAAAAGAGAGCAAAGAAACAACCCATAGAGAAGGAAGCTGAAACCCACGGAAATGGTGGATCCTTGAAACAAACAAGTGATGCCTCCAATTCCTGGGATGCAGTATAGACAAGAGAGTGGATGCCATATAAATCATGATCCGAAGACCTCAGGTAATACAAAGCCATCTCAAAATCCAAACGAGACAATGCAGACACTGCCTTATCCAGCTTGAACTTCAACAAGTTCCATCGTTGCACGAACTCCACTTGTTGATTATGTTTCAAAAGTTTTCTCTCTCCGCCATGAGCTGCTATGGATTCAAGAACATCAATAGCACTTGTTATTGTATAATTCAATGATGTCAAAAGAACATTTCTCCGAGCAGCATCTTTCTGCACAAAAGATAATGATGAAATCTCAGAGAATGGACCAAATGGAGTTTGTCCAATACTCCACGTGTAATCCACCAACGTAGCATTGTGCCTGGGGCTCCATAACAAATGCGTTGGTGAAACTCCCCACATGCTCTGTAAAATCGAACCTACAAGGGGTCGCTCAAGCTCCCGTGCCTGCATAAACACATGACGACCATTGCAGCTATATTCACTCACTGTCTGTGTGTTCTTTGTCCTTACAGCAACAACCATATCTTTGAATGCAACAGACTGGTGAAACCGATCAAGCAACAAGATTGAATGGAAGTCCAAATCAAACACATAAACTGGAAGAACTCTACCAAAATCCTCCTCCGGAATTGCTGCCACCTTCCTGAACTCCTCAGCCGAGTCCGACAGTATATGATGCAAACGCTTTGAGTCCAAATACTCATTCACAATCATAGTATAGTTATCAAAGAGGAACCTTGATGTGTATGAATTAGTAGACCGAGCTATGGCAAACGCACAAATAGGACACTCATTGTAATTCAATTTATATGTCCTAAATCTCAAAGATTGATCAGCCAACAACAACCCATTTTCATTAACCTCATCCATAAACGTTCTCTCGATAGATTTCCAATCCAAACCACTCGAATCACCATTCTCAGTCCCATATATATGTATAAATTGAACAATCAATGAATTCTCAAAAGGGACGGGAATTCTCAAAGAAGGAACAAGAAGAACCTGGTAGGCGCTCCAAACCAAAGATGACAAGTCCGCAAGCAAAGCCTTCTGCGACTTGGGTCTACCGTGCAACGCTGCCAATGGGTGAAACTCGCCTCTCGGAAGAAGCCCATCACCTGTTAGCGCCGGGCCATAATCAACCGGCCCAGCACCCAAATCAATCCAGATATATCTCTCTTTGCCAGTCCAGATACTCCCCAAACACTTGGAATAAGCAGGGGAGGAATCTCCATGGCTATAGCTATAGGCATAAGGCTTGGATTGGGATCCTAAATCTAGAAAATATAAGTAAACCCCATGAACAGGCTTATCTTTCTCGAAGTCCTGCTTAATGATCTGGTCAATGGAAGAGTAAGGAACGGAAAGTAGAGGCGAGCGAAGACTCGAAGGGGTTTTGGCGATCTCAGACTGAATAGCTTGAGATAGCTGCGAAGCCAGAGAGGGAGAATGAGAAACATCGAGGTGGAGAGAGTGCTTGACGGCGAGTTTGTGGAGGAGATTGTCGAAGGGAGTGATAACGTGAAAATGGTTGGAGGGTTGGGATGCGGAGAGAAAAGACTCGAGGAGAGTCTGCGAAGAGGAAGGAAAAGAGTTACCAACGAGACGGACATGGATGGAGATCGAAACGGAGAGTGAAAGAAGAGAGGAGATGAGATTATTTGTCTTGTGGGAAAGCGGGGTAGAGTGAGAGAGAGACTTCTTGAGGGAGGAGGAGAGAGAGAGGAAGGAGTCATTGGAGGCTTGTGGGTCGAGACGCGATTGCTGCGAGAGGAAGGAGTCTAGCCCTATGATTGGGGTGGCCGAGATAGAGCTGATTACGAGGCTGGCGGCAATCAGAACCAAGAGGAGGTTTGTGGCGGTGCCGGCCATTTTTGCCGGTGCCAATTTTGGGAGTTTGACTAGTGAGATCGGAGAGAGAGTGAGTCTGGAGCTGTGTGACAGTCGGCCGAGTCAGGCCGGTTCGGATCTGATTGTGAGCACGAAGTAGAAACAGAGTACCTCGTTTATAATTCTAATCTAGTGTAATACTTGTTAAATTTTTTACAAAATTCTTATATTTTATTTTGATGCAAAACCAACCTTCTCTTATTATTATTATTATTATTATTATTATTATTAGGGAAACTTGACTTTTAATGCATTAAATGGAGAGTAAGCTAAAAAAAAATATGGCATTTTTATTTTAATATTCCTTGAATTTCCAAAATGCTTTTATCATCAATTTTCTTTTCTTTTTCTCCAATTGTCTTTTTCTTCTCTATCTCTCACGTTTTCCCTCTCTATATCTCAAGCTCTCGTAAAAAAATAATAATAAATAAGGCAGTCACTATTATCTCAATCTATACAAATTTTTTAGCTTGGATTTCAGGGGCAAGTTGTGAATCCTTTCAAGTAGGGCTGTACAAAAAAACTTGCATCCCGTCCAACCCGAATAAACCGCTTAAACCAACCCAAAAAAATCGACAAAAAATGCAACCCGAAAAACCCGACCTTCATTTCAAACCGCCCAATTATTATATTGAGCGAGTTGAAATTTTTGGCAATCCGCTCAATGTAACCCGACCCGCCCAATTAAGGATTTGTCTATTTTTTTTAATTTTATATTTATTTAATTATTAATTATACATATATAAAACTAAATTCAATTTTTTTTTATTAAAGACCCTATATTTTAAAGTAACAATTATTTTAGTTACAAATACAAACTAAAAATAGAGAAAATAATAAAAAATATTAGTGAAAAAAATGATTTTTTTTTAGAAAAAAAAGTTTCAGCGGTTTGGGCAGGTTATTCCGCCCAAACCGATGGTCGGGTTGAGATTCAATTTTTTTTAAATGGGTGGGTTACGGGTTGAAAAGTACCAACTCGGTTATAAGTTTGGGTTTGTCAAAAATTCACCCAACCTGCCCAAACCGACCATTGAACACCCATACTTTCAAGGCAAGAACTTCATTTTGGATTTCGGATAAAAATTGTATGGGTAAGTATATATATGTTATATGTAGTGAGGAAACTTGTTTATCTACATTGCTTTTGCTATTTCGAACAGATATGTGTATGCCTTCATGTTTTATTGTAATTTTTCACTGTCGGAATGGATTTTCGTTCCTTTCTTTGTTTTTTTTCTGGGTTTTTTGTTTACCTTGATGGTCCTCGATGGACCTCGATAAAACCCTCATATGTTTATATTAATTGTCTACCTCGATATGCCTCGATGAGACTCGATAGTCCTCGATGGACTTCGATAAAACCCTCACACATTTAGGGAAAATGACTACCTCGATGAGACTCGATGGTCCTCGATGGACCTTGATAAAACCCTCACACATTTTGGGAAAATGGGTACCTCGATGAGACTTGATGGTCCTCGATAGAGGCATAGAACGTAATGTATGTAGTATATGCCTTGATGGGCCTCGATGGGGCTCGATGGGTTCATAAGAAATTTGTTGGGCAGTTTGCCTCAATGTACCTCGATTGTACTCGATAGACCTCAATAGGTTGACCTCGACATATCATAATACAAATCGATTTTTTGTTGTTTTATGTTATAGTTTTAATATTTGACCTTTTTTTATATATAGATTCGACTGTTTCCATATTTGCTGCATTCAATGGTGTTTGGGAATTGGAAAATAGGGATTGGATTTTCAGGGATGCTGAAAATCAAGTTCTGCCTTTAGAGAAGGGTGTGACATATGAGCAATTGCTTGACATTCTGTACGTTGAGCTTGAAGTGGATTTTCAGGCATGACTTGAAAATTGAGGTCCTATACACATGCCTATCATAATCCGTCAAACCTACGGTTATAAAAAATGATAGGCATGTGCGTGCCTTTATTGGGTTAGCATCAAAATCTATAGAGAAGTTGATTCCTCTATGTGTGACATTGGTTAAGAAGGGAGGTATAAGAAATACATCGGCCTCTCTTAGCGTTAATAAAGAAGTTCGATTTGAAGAGAACATTTCTCCCCCATGTCATGGTTTCAAAAGAACTCAAAGTGAGGTTGAGACATTTGTTCCTAAGATAAATCCAAACGTTATAGTCTATGATGATATCCCTGTTAGAGATTCGCCATATTTGCATGACACAAGGGAGTACGATCCCTATGGCTAATGCAACAAATCTTGGTGGGCCAGATATTAGGGAAGATTTGCCAACACAGAGTTCAAATGTTATGGTAGTTGAGGAGCGAAGAATAAAAGATCGGCAAACACCTGGGACCAGCAGTAGTCATCCAGGTCCAAGTAGAACCGATGATAGTTTTAGATGGAGTTCTCCATTGGACTTAGGTGAAGATCATAGAACATGGAGTGCTCCCATTTTCACCAAAGAGGATATAGAGGCCTCACATCAACATCATTCCTCATCCGGCAAAGCTTTAGGAGAATTTCACCTTGGCAAGTTCTTTCAGAACAAGCTTGAATTGAAAACCAAAGCATCCATATTTGCGATGAAGAATAATTTTGAGTTTATGGTGAAGAAATCTGGGACTGATGTGTGGTACGTTACCTACAAGGATCCTGATTGTGGTTGGAGATTGAGGGGTAAGAAAAAAATGCGATCTGAAATGTTTGAAATTACTGTATATAGCGAAGTATACACTTGCTCACAAGAAATTCGAGATAAGGACCACCGCCAAGCATCACTGTGGGTTGTTGGCCACCTAATCAAGAGGAAATTTGCTATCAATGGTACTCGGTACATGACAAACAACATAAGGGAGGACATGAAGCACCATTTTGGGGTCGAAATGAGCTATGAGAATGCATGGAGATGCAGAGAAAATGCTCTTATGTATGTCAGAAGGACACCGAGGAATCATACTCCAAGTTACCTGGATACCTGTGTCAGTTAGAGCCTAAGAACCTAGGTACAATTACTGATTTTGTAGCAGAAGATGGTCATTTCTTGTATTGCTTCTTTTCCCTTGGGTTTTTTTAGGCGTGGATTCCAGTATTTTCGTTCTGTCATTTGTGTGGATGGCACAGTCTTGAAGAATAAGTTTGGTGGGCACATGTTCTGTGGATGCAAACAACCAGTTGTTTCCAATTGCGTTTGCATTGGTGGACAGTGAGAACCATAACTCTTGGACTTATTTCATGAGAAAATTGAAGGAAGCCATAGGGGATGTTGAGAACCTAGATTTTGTATCGGACAGGCATAAAAACATTAATCATGCTTTGGAGCTTGTGTTACGAATTGTCTATCACAATGCATGTTACCACCACATCTGTATGAATGTGGTGGCAAAATTCAAAACTGACCACTATCAAGACATCATGGGGTGTGTAGTGTATGCATTTTGAAGAACAGAATTTCACAAGTTCTTTGACAAGATTAAGGTAATTGATTCACCCATTGCTCAATATCTTGAGGGAATTGTTTTTGAAAGGTAGAGTAACGCTTATTTTCCTAGTAAACGATACAATATCATGATGAATAACTACGCATAAAGCTTTAACAATAAAACCAAAGAGGCAAAGAGCTTTCCAGTTGCCACTTTTCTTGAATTCATAAGATTCACTCTTCAATCTTGGTTTGCTAATAGATGTGAAAGAGCTGCAAATGCAAAAACTGTGTTATCACCTGAGATGGAAAAGGATGTGAAACAAATAGGTGAGAAAGCAATTTTCCTGGATGTCCAAGTCCTTGGTCACCATGAATTTCTTGTGGTCGATCGTAATGGTGATGGTGAGGTAAACTTGGCCACAAAATCATGCTCTTCTTGCATATTCCAAACTATTTACCGAGATTTTCGGAAACCACACTAGTAGATATTAGCTAAGAATAAAGATATAGAATGTAGAAGATTAATGCGGGATTTTTACGTGGTTGGGGCGATAATAAGCCTTAGTCCACGAGTCAGTTGTATTAGAGCTTGGAAAGTCTTTTTACAATGGAGTTTTTCTCTTTGTTTTGACAGAGTAACTGTATACCAGTCGAAAAAGGATCCTTTTCCCAGTGGTCTATTGCCTGTATTTATAGGCTCATGGGAACACTAGATCTGGGCCGGGTATGACCCGGGTCCATCAGAGATATGGATACTCTTAGCTTCTCTTGTGGAAGCCCAATATAAAAGATAAAACATACATAAATTCAAGACTAATTAAGGCCCAATAAGGTGGCCCAAGAACTATATTTCGCCCGACAAAACGGTGCTTTTGGTCTGGGCACTTCGAGTTACGAGGCAGATTCAGGGGACAAGATCAGTCAGAGTACTTGGCAGTGTAGATTTGAAACAGCGGCGTTGTAACGCCCTGGTTACCCCAGAACAGTTACGGTGAACAGTGAACCGGAAATTTGACTCGCTACCCGAGTCCTTTGGTTAAAAACGTGATCTAGGTATCATTAACAGGTTAAGGTGGAAAACCAATAAAAAGGAAAGGGTACATTTCACTAAGTAAATAAACTGCTCATGAGCCATTAAAATGTTTACAAGTAGTTCGTGATACAAAAGAGTTGCTACAGTTCCAAATATACAATCCCCACCGGCCTAAGCGGCAAAAATAGGGTAAACCCCTAGTCCCTCTGAGAACTCCTTGACCGTGGCAGTCAAGCGGCCCTGTATGTACATCACACCGCACAAGCTCTCCACTCAAGGCTGGCCAAGCTTTTCCTTTCCTTTACCTGCACCACATAGCACCCATGAGCCAAGGCCCAGCAAGAAAACACAATAAAGCACGGTATAATATCAACAACGATCATGATAACCATTCAGGACTATCAGTCCAACAAATAGGTGACAATAGCCAAAAGTCACAATAATGAGCATGGCTCCCTCTAGCCATGTGACGACAGGGTCACCAGGGATTAATCGATAAGTGTTTCATTCATAAGTTTGCTTAGGACAGGTGCAAGGTGATTAGTCACCAACATAACCTTCCTCGCGACTCTAGAGTCGAAACTATGGACAATGTCCCTTAGCCTTGTGACAAACGGTCACCGGGGTCATATACCTTGGCTATAATCATCTGGTCGTAGACCAGGCAAGCGCTTATATGTTCATCGACCTTAGGGTCGGTCCCGCATTAATGCCATAGAGCCATTCAATACGTGATCGTCGACTTTAGAGTCGGTCCCTGACTAGTCAGTGTCTCAAACAGGTAATCAGCGTTCACTAGCATTTAATATGCAATCCATGTCCACATTTATCAATCAACATGCCTCAATATCAAACCATGCATGTCATATACATATACAGGGTGCAACTGTATTCATACACTGTTTTCTTACCTCAGATTCGAGCTAGAAAGATTAAAAGAACGGCCCGTGAGAACGATCAACCTTTAATCCTTTAGCGGTCACCTAATTAAAACCAAACATGAGACATCATTAATAATAATGATCAACATAGGTTCCCACACCAATATCTAGCCTCCGGAAGATCAAGCCCAACTAATCCAAGTAGTAGGAACACTCCCGAGGCTTAAAACTAAGTTCCTGGGGTCAAAACGAGCAAACGGGGCGAAAACAGGGCAAGGGCTGCGGCCCTGGCACCTTGGGCCGCGGCCCCCAGGGTTCCCAAAGGCAAGGTCCACGGCGCCCCCCATCTAGGGCCGCGGCTCTCCACCCTGGGCCATTCCCAACCGTGATTTTATCACTCCAAAGCCTCCAAAATCATACCTAAACATTCCCCAATCATCAAAACAAAGTTCCCAAGCTTCCCCATGCATCAAAACCCTCAAAACCCAAGGTTCAAACGAATCGGAAACTCAAAAATTCACAAAATCAATTCAAAGCTTAAAAACTCGGAAAACTCAAAACTTAAACCTTGATTACCTTCGATTGGGTTGTTTTCCGTCAAATCCTTCGGTTAAGAAGATTCTAATCTTTCCTAGGATCGCTATGCCTCAATCCTCGCTTGATTCCGACTCCCAGAACTCGAGATATCTTCGAATATGCTCAAACGGTAAAACGGGCTAACAAAAGGAAGAACGAGAGGTTTTCTTAACGTACGTTCTATCTGACAACTACTTCAAGCTTAAGTAACCTCAAATAAAACCTAGTGCTCGGGGTCCCGAAAACACCCCCGGGGACATTATAGTCAAAACCTCCAAAATTTCACCCTGATCTTAAATATTCCCAATTTATCATCAAATGAACATTCCTATTACCCCAAAATTGACCCCGTTATGACAAAACCGCTAATCCATCATATACGACCGTCTCATGCCGAATAGCTCGAATATATCTCCATGATAATGGAATCTCATTCACAAATCAAGTTATGCACCCAAATTCACAAATTTACCCTCAATGGGCCAAATTATCAGATTAGCATAATTATTTAAATGTGGACCCACATGCACGCATATAACATCACATCATAATATAATTCACATATACACGCATAAACACATTTAATGGCATAATTGAACAGTTATGGCCCTCCCGGCCTACTAACCCGGCCATTAAACCATAGTAGGGAATCCGGGGCATTACAGGCGTGCAATCCCGAGGTGGCCTTTTCCACAGGTGAAAAGTGAAGACAACCCCAACGCGGAGTGGGGCGGCTTCAGGGTCCCGGACGCTTTTCCTTACCAATCGGGGACGACCTAATCCAGGTTCGTTTACCTTTGTCTCTCTTCATTTACCGCAGGCCCGGACCGTTTACCAGTGTCCGGGACCGTTTACGATTACTTCAACACGATCCTGAGCTTTGTACGTCTCCCAGACAACTGTCCTAGATCGCCATCCCGGACACCGTCCGAGCCCAGGATCGCACTAGGGCCGTGCCCCTTGGACATTCCTGTACCAAGCGGGCTTGGGCCGTGTAATGCCCCAAATTTCCTAATAAGGTTTAGGACCTTGATTAGGAGGTCGGGAGGGCCATAATTGATTTATTATGTTATTTAATGATTATATGCATGTTTACGTGAATTATATTATTATATGATGGTGAATGCATGCATATGGGAGTATTTATTATTATAAGGGTATTTTGGTAATTTGGCCACTGTGGGCGTAATTGTATATTTTGGGTGCATGGTTGTGATTAATTAATATAGCCATATTATAAGGTGGATTGGTTCGAGCTAATCGGCATGAGACGATCATGAGATATAAGTGTTCGGTCTAGTCGTAACGGGTTTAAGTTCGGGGCTCGGGGTGAGTCTCGGGGTGAATTTAATGATTAGAGCATTACCGGGAATTAAAGGGTAATGGGATATAATTTATTGGTATTTGGGAATATTGAGAATAGCGGGAATTGGAGAGCGTTAATTATAATTAACGAGATAGGCGGGAAATGACGGTTTTACCCTCGGAAGCCTTTAGAGGGATTTATTTGACCTAGGGGCATTATGGTCTTTTGACCTTAAGGATTTATATCAACTCATTTAGTTTAGAAGGCTGTGGAAAGTGTAAAACAGAGCATCATCCTCATCTCTTTCTCTCCCTCCAGTACATGTTCTTCTCTCCATCTTCCTTTCAGTTTTTGAGAGCCAACTTGAGGTAACATGCTAGGAGATCAAAGGTGGGGGCTTAGGACTTTGGTTCAATCATTGAAGGGGGTCTAAATCCAACTTGAGGTAAGGTTTCATCCAAGAACTTAAGCTATACCCTATTTTTCTATTAAGTTTTCAGTTGATGATTTTGATGTGTTAGCTGAGAATTAATGGAAGTTCTTGAGTTTGGTTGCTTGGGTTTTGATGAGGGTGTGATGTAGATGAGGTTTGGGGGTTGAGTTTGATGTTTTGATGATGTTTGGGATTGATTTGGAGGTTTTTTTTCAAGGGAAATCGTAGGGGAGAAGACCAGAAAAGTTTCTAGTCTGCTGATGGCGCCCCAGCGCCATTCCTGGCGCCCCAGCGCTAGGCAGAGCTGATTCTGGAGCTCTCTGACTTTGGGGCAGCGCCCCAGCGCCATTAGGCAGCGCCCCAGCGCTAGTGTATTTTCCAGGAAGCGTATTTTAGGGCTTGGGAGGACTTTTAAGGCTCGGGGGTTGGTTCCTTTACCCCGTTTGGGTAGATTGAGAGTCCCGAGAGTGTGGGATGGATCCCGGGAGTGAGGTTTTAGATTGTAAACCTTTTTATGATTTATTTTATTGGTGGGATTCCATATTTGGTTATGACTAGGTGACCGCTAAAGGATCAAAGGATTGATCATTCTCAAGGGTCGTTCTTTTAATCGTTCTAGCTCGACTTTGAGGTAAGAAAACTGCACCCTGTGTATATGTGACATGCATGGCTATTATTGATGCATGTTGGTTGATTATTGAGTATGACATGCATGGATATTATGATGCATGTTGGTTGATTATTGAGTATGACATGCATGGCTGTTCTTGATGCATGTTGGTTGATTATTAAACGTGACATGCATGGTTGTTATTGGTGCATGTTAGATTGCTGGATATACTGCATATGATTCATGAGAAACATGTGATTAGGACATGCTTTGTATACTGAGTATGATATTGTTCAGAGCTTGAACCTCTGTGTTTATGCATCGTCCTAATTGTACTAGTACCTATTTAGTAAGCATGCTGGATACCCTGTTTATGGATATGGAACATGTGATATATGATTGGTGGCATGACTTACTTGTGTTTGACACTGACTAGTCAGGGACCGACTCTAAAGTCGAGAATCATGCATTGAATGGCTCTATGGCATTAATGCTAGACCGACCCTAAGGTCGACGAATCATGCATTGAATGGCTCTATGGCATAAATGCTGGACCGACTCTAAAGTCGAGAATCACGCATTGAGTGGCTCTAAGGCACTAATGCCAGACCGACCCTAAGGTCAATGATCACGCATTGAATAGCTCCATGGCATTAATGTGGGACCGACCCTAAGGTCGAAAAACTTATAAGCGCTTGCCTGGTCTATGACCAGATGTTTATAGCCAAGGTATATGACCCCGGTGACTGTTTGTCACATGGCTAGGGGACGTTGTCCATAGCACGACTCTAGAGTCGGGAGGAAGGTTATGTTGGTGACCATTCACCATGCACCTGTCCTGATCAAACTTATGAACGAATCACTTATCAGTTAAGCCCTGGTGACCCTATCGTCACATGGCTAGAGGGAGCTATGATCATTATTGTGACTTTTGGCTATTGTCACCTATTTGCTTGGACTGATAGTCCTGAA
The DNA here is from genome assembly GCF_963169125.1 of Humulus lupulus. Classification (NCBI taxonomy): domain Eukaryota; kingdom Viridiplantae; phylum Streptophyta; class Magnoliopsida; order Rosales; family Cannabaceae; genus Humulus; species Humulus lupulus. The sequence goes on along the minus strand of NC_084794.1, from coordinate 73,049,388 downwards.
TGGTTATTATGATCATTGTTGATATTATATCATGCTTTATTGTGTTTTCTTGCTGGGCTTTGGCTCATGGGTGCTACGTGGTGCAGGTAAAAGCAAGAGGAAGCTGGACCATCCTTGAGTTGAAGAGCTTAGGTGATGATGTGTACATATGCAGCTGCTCGTCCACCACGGCCGAGGTTTAAAGTGGAACTAGGGTTAAACCCTGTTTTGCCACTTAGAACGGCCTGTTGTAAATATTTTCTGTAATAGACTCTGAAACTTTATCTTTAGGATCCCAGTGTATATATTAAACGTTCTAGTGAAACGTTACATCTTAACCAAAGTTTTTAATCCCTAAACTGCTAATCATACTTAGTTCACGATTTTGGCCAAATGACTCGATTAGCGAGTTTAGCACTGTTTGCAAGGCACACCGTAACGGTCCCTGGAGTTGGGGCGTTACAGGCCGGGCCCACATTCGAACGCCCAGTCCATGGGCCCTGACCGCCGTCCCGGGCCCACGGCAGGAAATGGGGATAATACAAACCATTGGGATACTCTGTGTACATGCTTTTGCTACAGCCAGAAAAAGAAGCATAAGCATTTACTCATTGTGTTCCCCTTACTATAGAATCGAGGCATTGAAGAACACTTATAAGGAAACTATTTACCCTGTTGGGAACGAGGATGAATGGGTAATCCCTGATCACATTAGAGATATGGTTGTCGACGTCCCCGTTGAGAAAACCCCTGTAGGAAGGCCCAAGAAGCACAAAGTGGGTAGGCGAAAGACAAACCACTATGCTTCACGCTGGGAAAGGATCGTCAAGCCACGTAAGTGTAGCAGATGTGGTGGTAGTGGGCACAATAAGAAGTCATGTAAGGCTAGGCTTTAAAAATTTGTGTTCTGTAATTATTCAATTGATTTTGCTGCATTTATTATATTCAGGTACCTCTCCTAATACTTTTTTGGTTTTGATCTAAATAAATAGCACTTCACAAAAATTTTCCTGTCTGCCTCGATGGGATTCGATAGGTATTATTACGACCCTATTGAGGCTTATCAAGGCACATATTGTTATGTATTATTATGACTCTATCGAGGCCTATCGAGGCATATCAATACTTATCAAGGTAGATATCGTTATGTATTATTATGACCCTCTCAAGGCATATCGAGGCAAATCGAGTCCTATCGATGTCTATTGAGGCAGATTTGGTTAGTATTATTTTTTACATATCGAGGTAGTTTGTTTGATCCATCGAGTTTTGTCGAGGCAGACACATTATGTGAATTTAGTAGTTTTTTATTTAATAACTTTTTCAAAAAATAATGTTTAATAAAAAACAATATACAAAACTAACTATATACTATATTATATAAGAGATGTATCAAGAAAATGTAAAAAGCATCACGGTGACAAATTTTGATAGAATAGGTCCACGCACCACTTGGTTCTGAAATGCTGGATGTTCTCATTGATAACAGTATCGAGTGGTAGCCTGGAAATCAAATGCTCGATATGTTTGATGGCAAACAGACCACAATCCCCACTACATATAATCAATTTTGTGTCAATACAAGATAAAAATAACTTTAATATTCAGATTTCAAAAAACACTAATTAAATAGGGGAATACCTTGTCTTAGTCTGAGGACACTCCTCAAGAGAAATACGACAATATGAAAAAGGTTTTGCTTTCTGCTCAGGATATGTCTGGAGGTTGTCATGATAGTCAAACATGCTAGAACACCACAACAACGAAGGCAACAATAAGCACCAAGGCTTGATCACTTCCTCCAACAGAGTCAGACTAAGAACACTATGGTTGGAATCATAAATGTTGATGCACCACATTGGAATGGAGACTTCAATGGCAATCAAATGTGTGACTTTCTCGACGTGCAAGGCAAAATATACTTCACTCACATTTTGCCAGGATACGAGGAATTGATTATCATCGCCCTTCAGCATTTTCAGCACATCGTCGTCCCATGTATACTTAGTGCCGGTCTCTTTGAAATGATTCTAATGACCTAGGCACACTTGGGGGAAGGTTGTGTTCATGATCGTAGCATCTTGCCGAAATGCGGCATGATAAAAGTAGCATCGACGGCGTAGCATGTGCAGAGAGGCATCAATATGCTAAAAAAACATGAAAATTCGTTAGTACCATCAATATATTTTAAGATTGAATTGAAAACATAAATGTAATTTACATTCCGAATCCCAAAGCCAAGTCTGGATTGTGTGCAACTACAAGAACTATGCCACACCGTGCGTCCCCGTATGGACGTTCCGATCTCTCTTGTTGTCGATCTTCTCGACGATCCATTTATGGAAACTCTTCTCCTGCTGCAGGTCACACTTCCTCAAAGGTTTAGTAACTAGCCCCTGTTTATCTACTCGCATCCTCTTCTTTGTTGGGTCGATGAAGTCATCAAAATGCTTGGCCTGCATTTCTTCCTAACAACTTCAAGGCCAGCTGCCTCCTCAGGCTATAGTACTCGTACACTAGGACTGTCGGCATCACTGACAACTAAAAATGTCTGGGCCTGTGAAGTGGAGGGTGGATCACCGGGCTTGCAGTCCTCAGCCAAGATATCAAACTCTGTATCTAATTTTAAGTGGGTGGATCGACCTGAGACCACTGAAATCAGCTGCACCAACTGAGCCATGATCGTAGTCTGATTCTGAAGTAAGGTTGCCTGACCCTCCTCAACCCTCTTGAGCCTCTGCATCAACTGCTCATAATCAGGCTGGGAAACTTGACTAGAGGAAGGTGCATAGGCCTGTGAAGTTCCCTCCTCAACCCTCGGGACATCCTCGTAAAAAATGGACGCTTCCTTTGCAACATGTGCCAGCTTCTCTGCCTCCTTCTTAAGCACTACTTCCTCCGCTGCAGTCCCAGCCTCCACTACAGTTGATTCCAACTCTGGGAATAACATAAAATCAACGTCTGGGAGGCTATTGTAGTAGACTACCTCACCGGGACGTGGCTTCAGCATGGAAAATACCACTAACTACATGGTCGAATAACATGTGTCAGAAAAACTTTAATAAAATAAACCGTTAATAAATTAATTTGTGACATTTAACAAGATAAAGTGGAACTTACTCGACACTTGGAGAATATAGGAAACCAACTCAGTTGTTGAAATAGTGATATCGGTATTCATGGCCCAGCTAAGCATCCTGGGAATCTGGTTCCCACTATTCTCACCGAACTTACTCCCGATAGCTGGCATGGCCCCAAAAGCCCAGTACAGAAGTGCAGGGGCATAGCCATAGAAACTATACTTCGACTCCTTCTGTTTTTTGCTTGAACCCTATTTCTTCTTCTCCTCGTAATGCTTCAATTGCTTCTGCATGTCCTTGTGAACTCCTCTAATAACTTTCTTGAAGGACAACTTCCCCACAAATACTTGAAAAATTAGTCAAGATCCTCAACCATCTTCAGGGAATCACCCCAATCGTCGTTGTCTTCTCTAGGGCATTCAGTACCCTTTCTATCAAATAGCATAAACCCATCTTAAATGCATCTTCTGGGTTTGTCGAGGCCTTCAAAGCATCTTCCAACTGGCAAAAACTAACCTTCGAATCACCATTAAAGTATTCCCGGATGATCCGATCACTTGAAAGATACTCTCTCAACTCGTCTGGGGACGGGGTGTTCCCAAAATTCAGCCCGGTGACTAGGGCAAACTCTGCAATCCAAAATCTGCAAAGAATGTTGCCCAAGTAGAACTAGACCTTTTCAGCCTTCTTGCTTTCCAACGGGCATGCCTGCACCCTTTCAATAAGACCATGTCTCTGAAACTGCTCTATAAGGGTACCCAAGTAAGCACTACCCCTATAAGTGACACGACCAGGAAAGTGCTTCTCCAATGGTACAATAAGCTCAGGCATCTGAAGAAAAAAACAAAAAAAAAGCTGTTAAAAATACCATTTCAAACAATCTGGGATCCATCGAGGCCTATCGAGGCACATCGAGGCATATTGAGGTATCACAAAATATTAAGGCTGGCCACTTATGTCGAGGCTTGTTGAGGCTTATCGAGGCCTAACGTATTATTAAGGCTGACTACTTATGTCGAGGCCTTTCGAGGCTTGTCGAGGCATATCGAGGCACAATTCCAAGTATAATTTTAAAACTCAAACATGTAGACATTGAGGTATATCGAGTTATATCGAGGCCTATCGAGTCCTCACATCTAGGTTTAATCGAGGTCTATCAGGACCCATCGAGGTCTGTCGAGGCACACTAAATTGAATATATCTAATAGCATTGAGGCCTATCGAGGCACACTAAAATTAAATATATCTAATAGAATCGAGGCCTATCAAGGTCAATCGAGGCACATTCAAAAACATAACCTAACATATACTATCGAGGCTAATCAACGTCTATCGAGGTTGGTCAATTTTAAAAAAAAAAAAAGCCCAGATTTCTCAGTTTTCCAGCCCCGATCTATCCTATGAACAAAATATCAACAAAAAACTAGACATTGCAGATTAAAAAGAAAACCCTCACCTTCACATACTTGGGAGTTGTTTCATCGCCTTTGGGTGCTTCCGGTGCCTTATCCGATGGTCAAGTGTTGGTTTCGATTGAAGACCTTCTTTGAAAATGCTTCTCTTATCCGATTTCGTTGGGTTCAGATGGATTTAAATGTGGGTTTTGAGAGTTTTTTTGGTTCGGGGCCGAGAATGAGAGAGAATATAGAGACACCGAGAGAGAAGAAAGAGAGAGTGTAGGAACAAATGGCAGAGGTATGTTGGGAACTAAGGTAAATAATAGGACCAAAATGAGATTTATATAGTGATAGGGTATTTTTTAAATACGATCCCCTTTTATGCATTTAAAGTCAAATTTTCCTATTATTATTGCAACTTAAAGTTTTTTAACCTTGATTTTCATGCCATAAGTTATTAGTGATTTAACGAAAATTGGTGGATGTCTACAATAATATATATTATAATTTGTTCACGTACCAAAAATAGAGACGTTTCTCGTACTGAGTAAAATTAAGGGAATTTTTGAAAAATATAGGTTTTATACCATCAATGTGCAAAAATTAGGAATTATACTTTTCTTAATTTGTATGGGAAAACTACTATGAGTAAGATTAAGGGATTTTTTTAAAAAAAAATATAAGTTTTATACCATCAATTGTGCAAAAATATAGGAATTATATATTTTTTAATTTGTATAGAAAATTTTATTAAAGAAAAAAATTAAAGTATGAGAAATATAATTAGTAGCTAACTAAAATATGGAAATGCCACATTTTTTTATCATGGTTATATTTTCTTTAATTTTGAAGGTAATTTTATTTTATTTTTTTCCTTCATATTTTAATTATTTTTTCTTTCTTTTTTTAACTTATTTTTTCTTCCATTTTTTTCATTTTTCATTTTTTTCTACCAATTTTTTCATAAATCATTTTCTTTCTTTCCATTTTCCATTCTTCTTTTCATTTATCAGTTTTTTTTTTCATTTGTATTTTTTTTGTTCAAATTTTTCAGTTTTCTTTTACTACTTTTTTTTTTTCATTTTTTCCTTCTATTTTTCTTCATTTTTGTATTTATTATCTTCTCCTTCCATTTTTTTTTTCTTTTTTCACACATATGAGCTTTTTTGTCTATTTTTTTCTACAATTTTTTTTATTCATGTTTTTTTCTTTCCATTTTTTCATTAATTTTCTTCTTATTCTTCTTCTTCTTTTCATTTTTATTCATTCATCTGCTTTTTTTTTCCTTCATCATTTCTTTTGTTTTGTTATTTTTTCATATTTTTTAGTTTTCTTTCCTAAGTTTTTTTTTCCTTTTTTTTTTCTTCATTTTTTGTACTTATTCAATTTTCTTTTTCTTTTCATTTTTTTCACACATATATTTTAACATTATATGATTATTTTAATATTTTGTTGTTGAAATTTTTTATAGTTTTTTCCATTATACGTAAAAAAAAATCAAATCAATTTTTCAGCATTTTCTTTTTACTGTAACCCTTATAGGAACACCAAAATTTGGAAAAAAAAAACTAATAAAAATATGAAAAATGTGAATGAGTAACTAGTTACCCTGATGGGAACATTCAAATCTAGAAAAAAAATTATATGAAGAAGATGGGAGAGAAGGGAAAAGGGGTGGATCTGATTTTTTTTTCTATTTACAGATCTGTGGTAACTGGTTACTTTCTCGTTCTTTGTGTGCATATTTTTGATGGTAACTGATTACATTCACATTCTTTGTGTGTATATTTTTTTGGAGTAACTAGTTACCTTCACGTTTTGATGTGTGTGTATATTTCTAGGTTCTTCATGGTAACTGATTTCCTATGTTACTAAAATTATAGTTACTTCTTCTTCCTTTTTTAATGAAGTGTTCTTACTCTTTTTTATTCAAATTTGATGTTACTTTTCATATTTAATATGAGTAACCTGTCACCCCTCTTATGGTAACTGGTTACCCCTCTTACGACAGAAGGTTACTCCTCTCAAGGTAACTGATTACTCCTCTTGGTACATGTTATTTAATATAAGATCAATCAAGTAACTGGTTACCTTATCAAGGATTTGAAAAAAAAACAGACAATCTAGAAAAAAAGGAAAAAATGTTTATAATAAATAAAAATAATAATAATCACAATTCATATTACAAAAAAAAATTGTAAAACAACCAAAGAAAAATTTAATATAAAATTAGTTATATAAAAATAATATAAAAGAATAAGCTAAAAAAATAATAATCAAAATAAAAACATACCTTTCAAAATTAATAAAACTTAATTAAGACTAAAAATATGACATAAACCAACTTTTATACAAAAACATGAGAAAATAAACCCACAAAAGTGAAAATTAAAAAAAGTCATGGATTAACTTTTTTTGAAAAAAGACCATATTTTTGCATACTCTATTAAAAATTCCATATAAAATGTAATACTCCTTCTCCATCAAAATCTCTCGTATCACCATTTCTAATGGATGGTGCAAATTGTGTGAAAAATTTCACTCAATTTGACACATATTTTGCATTATTATTAGAGTCTTAGATCATTTCCAATGAAAGTGTAACGCCCTGGTTACCCCAAGACCGTTACGGTGAACGTTGAACCGTGAATTTAACTCGCTAACCGAATTCTTTGGTTAAAAATGTGCTTCTAGGTGTTATTAATAGGTTAAGGTGGAATATCAATCACAAGAAAAAGAAAAGATATATTTTATTTAAAACATAAAACTATTCATAGGCCCATAAAAATGTTTACAAGTTGTTTACGATACAAAATGGTCATTACAGTTTGAAATTTACAACCCGCCGAGCTAAGCGACAAAAATAGGGTAAACCCCCTAGTTCCCCTGAGAACTCCTTGGTCGTGGTGGTCAAGCGGCCGCATATGTACACATTACCACTTAAGATCTCCACTCAAGGTTGGGTGGGCTTTTCTTTCCCTTTACCTACACCACATAGCACCCATGAGCCAAAGCCCACCAAGAAAACTCAATACTGTATGAATATAATATCAACAATGATCATAATAATCATTCAAGACTTTCAGTCCAAAATAGAGGAGTGACAGTCGCAAAAGTCACTAAGATGGGTTCTGTTCCCATTAGCCATGTGACAATAGGGTCACTGGGGCTTTGCAAATAGGTGATCCTTTCACTTGCTTAAACGAGATAGGTATCTAATGAAATAGTCTCTAGCATAAAACTACCGAGTGACCATAGAGTCACAACCATGGGATTCCGCTCCCTAACCATGCGACAAAACAGTCACATAGGCCTTAGGCCCTGGCTCTGAGTAACTAGTCATAGACTAGTCAAGCGCTTATAATTTTCATCGACCCTAGGGTCGGTCTAGCATTAATGCTCATTGAGTCATTCAACGCTGATATCGATTAGATCTAATCTTTTATCGGCTCTGTGTTCATGACGCTTATGCCGTTCCTGACTCTTAGGTCAGTAATACGCGACCAGTGACGATTTTGAATAGTCAGTGTCATACACAAGTAAGCAAGATTTGCTAAGCATTTAATATGCAATCAATGTCCACATTTAAAAATCAACATGCCTCAACAATAACCATGCATGTCACATATAAGGTGCAGTTTTCTTACCTCTGGTTCGAGCGAGAATTAGTATAAGAATGACCCTTGAGAACGATCAACCTTTTAGTTCCTTGACGGTCACCTGGTCATAACCAAATATGGGATTCCATCAATAAAATGAATAACAAAGGTTTCCGAACCAAAACCTAGCCTCCGAGACATTGAATCCTACTAAACCGGGTAGTAGGATCGATTCTGAGGCCTAAGGCTTGAATCCCCAAGCCAAAATGCTACTAAGGGCCGCGGCCCTCCCTGGCCATGCCGCGGCCCGCCCCTCAACCAGAGGCGACCTCCCTTCAGCTCCCAGCACGGGTCGCGGCCCTTCGGCCCTTCAGCCTCTTCCTCCCATTTTCTCAAGCTTGGGCCGCGGCGCTCTAGAGCAGAGTCGCAGCCCCACCTGAAACTCAGCCAAAATCCTTGTTTTTCTCCCTTCGAACTCATTCTAAAACCTCATTAAAACTCACCCAACATCACCAAACAAAGCCACCAATTGTTACTACAACTTACCCAACATACAAGCATCAAAACCCAAGTGAATTTCCTCCAAAAACTTCCATTAATTCTTATCTAGACACTATAAATTTCTCAACTAAAAACCAATAGAAAAACAGAGTATAACTAAGGTTTCATGGATGAATTCTTACCTCAAGTTGGATTTAAGTCCTCTTCAATGGATGAGCTAAAGTCCTAAGCTTCAAACTTTAATTCCCTAGCTTAGTTCTTCAAATTGAGATAAAAAAACTTCAAAGGAGAAAAGAGGAAGATGATGAACGTGAGGAAGGGAACTTGCTCTGTTTTTGCTTCAGCTCTTTCTACAACATACTAGAATCCCATATAACCCTTGCCAAAAGACAATATTGCCCCTAGGTTAAATAAAACCCTCTAAAGGCTAGTAAGGGCAAAAATGACATTTATCCTCTAAACCCGCTAATCATACTTAACGTTCTCCAATTACCGTTATTCCCGATATCCTCAAATACCAATAATTCATAACCCATTACCCTTTAATTCCCAACAACACTCTAATCACCAAATTACCCCGAGACTCACCCCGAGCCTCGAGCTTAAACTTGTTATGACCAAACTGATAGTTATATTCGAACATCGTCTCATGCCGAACAGCTCAAACAAATCAACATTATAATGTGGCCTCAACAATTAATCACAAGCATACACCAAAATATACAAATATGCCCTCAACAGGCCAAATTACCAAAATGCCCTTACAATCAAATGTGGACCCACATGCATGCATTTAACATCATATTATAATATAATTCACATAGACATGCATATAATTATTTAATGGCACAATAAAACAATTATGGCCCTCCCGGCCTACTAATCCAGCCATTAAACCACATTAGGGATTTTGGGGCATTACAACTATCCTCTCCTTACAGAAATTTCGTCCTCGAAATTTACCTAAACAGCTCGGGATACTGACTCTTCATATCTGACTCTAGCTCCCAGGTCGCTTCCTCGACCTTGTTGTTCCTTCACAATACCTTAACCAAAGGTATCGTCTTATTTCTGAGGACCTTGTCCTTTCTGTCAAGTATCTGGACTGGCAGCTCTTCAAAGGAGAGATCTGCCTCAAGCTCCAGATCCTCATAGCTCAAGATATGAGTCACATCAGATACATACCTTTGAAGAGCTGAAACATGAAACACATTATGCACGGCTGACAATGCCAGAGGTAAGGCCAACCTGTAAGCCACCTGACCAATCCTCTACAGGATCTCAAATGGACCTACAAATCTAGGGCTCAGCTTGCCCTTCTTCCCAAACCTTCTCACCCATTTCCATGGCAAGATTCTAAGGAAGACATAGTCTCCCACTTAGAACTCCACGTTCCTACGCTTGGGATCTGCATAGCTCTTCTGTCTATTCTGAGAAGCGAGCATCCGAGCTCTAATCTTCTCAATGGCCTCACTGGTCCTCTGAACTGCCTCAGGACCCAAGTATCTCCTTTCCCTTGTCTCATCCCAATGAATGGGAGATCTGCACTTCCTACCATACAACATCTCATAAAGTGCAACTCCAATGGTAGACTGATAACTGTTGTTGTAGGAAAACTCTATCAAAGGTAGATACTTACTCCAAGATCCACCAAAGTCCAGCACACATGCTCGCAGCATGTCTTCTAATATCTGGATCGTCCTCTCAGATTGCCCATCTGCCTAAGGATGATAAGTAGTATTGAACTTTAACTATGTTCCCATGGCCTTCTGTAAACTTTCCCAGAACTTGGAAGTAAAAGTGGGGTCCCGGTCTGACACAATCGACCTCGACGCTCCATGGAGATGCACGATCTCTCTCACATAGAGATCTACATACTGACCAACTGTATATGTAGTCCTCACTGGCAAGAAGTAAGCTGACTTGGTATAGCAATCCACTATAACCCAAATAGAGTCATGCTGACCAACAGTCCTGAGTAAGCCCACCACGAAATCCATCGTGATGTCTTCCCACTTCCACTCTAGGATATCCAGAGGCTGCAATAACCCTGCCGGCCTCTGATGCTCAGCCTTGACCTGCGACATGTCAAGCACTTAGCCACATATTCCACTACATCTCTCTTCATCCCTGGCCACCAATACAACGATCTCACATCTTGATACATCTTCGTGGTGCCTAGATGCAAAGAGTAAGGTGTAGTATGAGATTCATCTAGAATCTCTCGCCTCATAGCAGTGTCTAACAGAACACATATCCCCCCTTGTAGCGCAGCAAGCCTAAATCAGACACTGTATAATCTCTGGATGCTCTAGCCAAAACATCCTCTCTAATCTTGATCAGCCGTGGATCACCCAACTGACCCTCCTTGATTCTCTCCAACAGTGTAGACTGTAGCGTAATATTGGCCAATTAGCCCACCAGCAACTCTATACCAGCTCTGGTCATATCATCAGCTAACTCTCTAGCTATTAGCCTCGCACTATAAATCTGCCTCGGACCCTTCTGGCTTAAAGCATCAGCTACCACGTTGGCTTTTCCTGGATGATACAAAATCTCACAGTCATAATCTTTTACTAACTCCAGCCAACGCCTTTGTCTCATATTCAAGTCTTTCTGGGTGAAGAAGTATTTCAAGCTCTTGTGGCCTGTATAGATCTCACACCTTTCCCCATGAAGATAGTGCCTCCATATCTTTAAAGCAAAGACCACAGCCGCCAACTCCAAATCATGAGTGGGTATCTCTTTTCATACTCCTTCAACTGACGTGAAGCATAAGCAATTACCAACTCTGACTGCATCAGAACACATCCCAAACCTTGATGAGAAGCATCGCAGTAAATCACAAACTTCTCATGATCTGTTGGAAGACTCAGAATCAGAGTTGTAATCAATCTTTGCTTCAGTTCCTAGAAGCTGTTCTCACACTTGTCTGACCACACAAATTTTTTACTCTTGCGTGTCAGCTCAGTCAACGAGTAGCAATCTTTGAGAACCCTTCCACGAAACGCCTATAATAACCTGCCAATCCAAGGAAACTTCTAACCTCAGAAGCATTCTTTGGCCTTGGCCAATCTCTGAATGCCTCAATCTTCACTGGATCTACCTTAATCCCCTCCTTACTGACAATGTGTCCAAGAAAGGATACCTGAGATAACTAGAACTCACATTTCTTGAACTTTGCAAGCAGTCTGTGTTCCCTCAGCCTCTGTAGAACCAACCGCAGATGCTGCTCATGCTCTGACTCAGACTAAGAATAAACTAGGATGTCATCGATGAAGACGATCACAAACTGATCCAGATAATCCTTGAACACTCTATTCATCATATCCATAAAAGCAGCAGGGGCATTAGTCAATCCAAAAGACATGACTAAGAACTCATGATGCCCATACCTAGTGCGAAAAGCAATCTTCGGTATATCTCCCTCCTTCACCCTCAACTGATGATAACCAGAACGAAGGTCGATCTTTGAGAATACCTTCTTACCTTGAAGCTAATCAAACAGATCATCTATCCTTGGCAAAGGATACTTGCTCTTGATTGTTAGCTTATTCATTTCTTTGTAATCAATACAGATCCTCAGAGAACCATCATTCTTATTTACAAACAGAACTGGCGCTCCCCAAGGTGAGAAGATAGGTCTAATAAAACCCAAATCCAACAGCTCTTGCAACTATACCTTTAATTCTTTCAACTCAGCTGGGGCCATTCTGTAAGGTATTATAGACACTGGCTCCATCCCTGGTGCAAGTTCTATCACGAACTCAATCTCTCTGTGTGGTGGAAACCCTGAAAAATCTTCTGGAAACACATCCAGGAATTTACAAACTAATCTGGTCTCTTCTGGTCTCACTGACATGACCTGAGTGGTGTCAACCACACTGGCTAAGAATCCAATGCAACCCCATTGCAATAGATCCCTAGCCCTCAAAACATAAATTAGAGGCATGCAAGGTCCGTGCACAGTACCAACAAACACAAAAGGATCATCACCTTCAGGTTCAAAGGTGACCATCTTCCTTCTGCAATCAATGGTTTCCCCATACTTCACTAACCAATCCATACCCAGTATCATTGCGAAGTCAGTCATAACCAACTCTATCGAATCCACCGACAACTCTCTGCCCTCTACTGTCACTGGCAAAGATCTGACCCATCTCCTGGATACCACTAAATCCCTAGTGGGTAACAAAGTTCCAAACCCCACAACATAAAAATCACAAGGTCTACATAATCTATCAATAATTCTAGTAGCAACAAAAGAGTCTGTAGCACCAAAATCAATCAAAACATTATAAGGGGTTCCAGCACTAAGAAGCTGACCTGTAACTACTAAGGGAGAAGCCTAAACTTCTGCTTGTGTCAATGCGAACACTCGAGCTGGGGCCGAGCTGCCTGCTTTCTAGGGTTCTTCTCTTCTTGCCTTAGGGCAGTCCTTTCTAAGATGACCCACTGCTCCACATGAGAAGCAGGCCCTTGCCCTACACTCTCCCAAATGACGCCTCTTGCATCTAGGGCATTCAAGATAAGACTTACAGGCTTCATTACCACCTGGATGACCCATTGAAATACCACGGGGTCGCCTATCAGGACTTGGAATTGGGAAGGTGTCAGGAACCTTCCTCTTCTGCTCACTGGGGCCTCCACCCCTACCAAAACCCACAAATGGAGGACATGTCCTCCTAAACTCCTTTCTGGCTGCATTATCTTGCCAAATCTTGTTTTCTGCACTCTCAGCTGTGAGTGCCTTCTCAACCACCAGTGCATAGGTAGTAACCCCTGCCACAGTGGTAATACGAACATCATGGGCTAGTCTAGGCTACAGCCCCTGGAGAAATCTCTCATTCCTGGTCCCATCAATGAGCACCAGCTCCATGGCAAACTTTGCCAATCGATCAAACTTCAAGGCATACTCAGTCACTGACAAATTTTCCTGAAGTAGCCTGATAAACTCCTCAGCCTTTGCCGTCTTGATGGCATCGTTATAATATTTCTCGTTGAATAGAGTCTGAAACTCTTCCCAACTCAGGGCATTAATGTTTCTGGTCTGGGTTATAACTTCACACCAACTTCAGGCATCCTCCCGAAACATGTACGTGGCACAAGCCACCCTCTCATTACTAGTCACCCTCATGAAGTCCAGGATGGTGGTAATCATGCTCATCCACTGCTCAGCTTTTGCAGGATCTGCACTACCCTCAAATACTGGAGGTTGCTGCTTTCTGAACCTTTCATAGAGAAGCTCCCATTTATTACCAACCTCAGGCAGCTGCCTAACTGCTAGCACTGATACAGGAGGTACCTCAGATACACTGGCTACTGCAAGAACCTACTGTTGTCTCATAAGGCGGAGTTCTTCTCCCTGTCTCAACACTGTAGCCTACAGATCATTAAATAACTGCTGCCATTTTGCAGGAGCTGGCTGTGGAATCTGTCCCTAGTCATTCTCTTGACCCTGATTATTATTATTCTGGTCTTGATCACTCTAGCCAGCTGATGTATCTGTCTGTCCTGGATACATTCTTATCAACTTATACCTTGCTGAAACAATAGTCAATACGACCAGTCAGGTAGTGATAACTAAACCTCTTGCCGCCTTACGGTCCAAGAACAAGAAGATAACTATCATATTCCACAGTCATACAAAAATACCAATAGATACATGATTATAGCTGTTATACCCAAAAATTGGAGAATGCATCCTAGGAGGCTAAGGAGAATGCATCTAGGAGAGTGCCTCCTAGGAGGGCTAAGAGGGTGGTCCTAGGAGACCCCAAGGAGGGTGTGGTCCTAGGAGACCCCAAGGGTGTGTAGGAGGCAAGCCTCCCAAGGTTTTCTAAGTGTTGGCTCGAACGTGTCCAAGGTAAATAGCTAAGGAGGAGGAGTCTCATGCAAGAGAATGGAGACTTAGACTTTCATAAGGAAAGTCTATACAATGTTCGATCGGACATGTTTGGGAGATGCTAAAGAAGGTTGCCTCAATGTTGTCCAAGGTGAGGTTCCCTCAATATTGTCCAAGGTGAGGTTCCCTCAATGTTGTTCAAGGTGAGGTGCCAAGGAGGTTGCCTCGGACCACCTTAGTCCGAGGAGAAGCCAAGGAGATTGGTTCAAGGAGGAACATGGCATGCTAGAGGAGAGTGCATGTTAGAGGAGAGAAGTGCATCTCCTACCACCATGCACGTTCAACCTACCACCATGGGTAGCGAGTAGGAGGTGGACCAACTAGCTAGAGGAGACTAAGTCAGACACAACTTCAACAACATGCGCGGGAATCTCTCATTCTTCCCACAAATGGGGAATTTGTTACATTTTGAATTTTGAATGTTTATTTGTAATATAAATGTAATAAATATAGTAAAATATCCCTATTATAAGGGGATATCAGTTGAGGATCCCATCTCTATAAATAGAGAGCTTATGAGATGAGAGAGGGACTTCTTCTGCTTATTCTTTCTAGAGAGATAAAATTGGGTCTGTCTATTCTAGAGAGAGAAAGTGCTGAAATTAGAGAGAATTCTTGTATTTTCACAATTTATACTGAAGAAACTCAGTTGGCATAGTCCATCTGATCTTGAGTATAGATTTATAAATCACAACTCTAAGTGGATTAGGCTATTACCGACAATCGGGGCTGAACCACTATAAAAATCTCCTGTGTTCTTTACTTTTCTTGTTGATACCGTCTGTTGTCGTTTTGATTTCTCTTGAAGGCTCGTATTTGACGTTCTCACGTCGTTGGCTAAAAACGCGGTCAACATTTTGGTGCTTTCATTGAGAGCCTGAAGAGAAGAACAGACGGTCCCTGAAGAAAGATGGCGCCTAAGAACACCACTGCTGCTTCCAAGAGGACAAACTCCTCTAAAGAACCTGCTAGATCTGAAGGTCCTTGCCCACAAGACCTTGAGAATGAGCCTAGAGTCGTGCTCGAGGAAGTGACTCCAGAAGTTGAAGAGCTCCAGGAGACCATGGGGGCCTTCCAAGAGGAGATGGCACGATTCCACGCTAGGCAAGAGGCGTTTGCTGAAGAGATGGCTAGGCAGAGAGCTGCCTTAGAGCAGCAAAAACGCGATATGGAGGCCAGAAGTGAGGAGCTCAGACAACAACAGGAGGAGGTCAACCAGAAACATCGTGAAGCAGCGCTTGCTTTGGAGGCTGCTACCAAGTTGGCCCAGGCCAATGCCCAAGCTACAGCACGAGGGGCAACCACTCCAGGAGCAAGGACCACAGAAGCTGGTGGTAGGAGTAATGATAGACCAAGGAGGGGTGGTAATAACCCACCTAGTGAGGGAGATGGAGTTCGATCGCACACTACCTCAACCCAAGGGGAGCACTCTAGAACCCCCTCCAGAAGTCACCGATCGGGCAGTAAAAAGACTCCACCTGGGCAGGAGCAAAATAAAGCTCCTAGAGAGAAGAGGACCTCTCAGTTCAAAGATGGGCATGGTGGGGATGAGGCTGATAGTCATCCAACCAGCCAATCCAAGGAAAAGGAGGGCCACAACCCACAAGGAGGAGAACACTGCCCAGAGCGTGCCAAGAAGCCTCCATTGCACCCCGACCAGCGGCGTAGCAGGAGAGATGAAGTCCCACGTAGTAAGCCCACTGGGAAATCGAAGAGTACGGTGTTTGATCGGGTAGGAGAGCATGCTTCTCAGAAGGATCTGAGGGACGTTATCACCAACAAGAGGAGGACCGTCCCGGTCGAAGGGAAAAATCTGGACCGTCCTACCAGTCAAGTAGAAATACTTGACGGTGGCGTGCCAGATGGTAATGCCCGACCAGGCGGTCAAAACCTTGGAACCTCATCAGTCGCACCAGCTATCCAAGCCCAGCTTGACATGCTAGCAGCTGCAGTGCAAGGTTTGTCAAAGCGACCTTCTGAGATAGATCCGATAGACTACCGGAGTGGCAGCCCGTTCTCTGCTCGAATAAGAGCAGCCCAACCACCAGCAAAGTACAAAGCACCGGTACTGCCAATTTATACCGAAAAGGCAGACCCGATAAGACATGTTGGGAAGTTTGAGGACCAGATGGAACTACTCGGGGTGAGTGATGACTATCGGTGTAGAGTCTTCCCCACCACCTTGACGGACACTGCCCAAGAGTGGTATTGGAGGTTTAAACCAAACTCCATTACCTCTTGGGAGTCATTCAGGAAGGAGTTTTGTAGACAATTTAGCACTGCCCGGACTCCACCAGTTTATGCCAACGACTTGGCAGATATCAAACAAAGAAAAGATGAGTCTCTAAAGAGCTATATACAGAGGTTCATGAGAGAAGCCAATAGAGCAACTGCTGTAGGAGACGAAGGGAAGATGGTTGCCATATCTGCTGGGGTAATTTATCGAAGTCCTCTATGGGATAGCATCCATCGCCATCCAATCTCAACACTTCAACAATTTCTTGACCGGGCGGAAAAATATATGAATTTGGATGATGCGATAGAGAAAGGGGAGAATGGCATAAACAACCCAAGCAGACCAACTGACTCTCCTAGTGATGGTGGAAAGAAACGTAGAAGTAATGGGTCTGACCACCATGAAGAAAAGAAGGCAAAGATGGATTCAAGTGAGAAGCCAATCAAGTATGAGCCTCAATTCACCAACTACACCACTCTCTCAACCAGTAGAGCAGAGATATATCTTGCTAGTCAAGAGGAGGTTCCTTACAAGAAGCCTCCACCCATCAGAAGAGAGATGAGGAAGAGAGACGTGAACAAGTATTGTCGCTTCCATGAAGATTATGGTCACGACACAAATGAATGCAACCACCTCAAGGACGAGATAGAATTTCTTCTCCGGTCGGGCAAGTTGAAGAAGTACCGAGCAGAGACACCCCAAGGAGAAGGAGGTAGAAGCAACTCCGGATTCAAGCGACAAAAATCTCCACCCTTGCAGCCTGGACCCGTGGACTTCACCGTAGACACTATATGTGGAGGTCCACCCTTAGCTGAGGAGAGCAACGAAGCAAGAGGAGGGGTATGCTGAGGAGGAGTGCTAGGAGCAGGAATCGTTGGAGTGGCGTGCACATAGAGCGTCGAAGGAGATATTATTTTTAAATACCGCTTTCAGAGTGGCAGCTTGGTTTCGAGTTTTTTAGACTTGTTATTTAAGTTTGGTGTATGAACTGGTTATTTGCTAACCAGTCATTTTATTTTGAACAATTTTCGTTGTTTAAGACTCGTTGTTAGACATGTTTTGTCATTTTTAATTTACGAGTAATAAAAGAGACTACGCGCAGCGTGGTCGATTCTTGCTACAAATATGCATGTGTGTTAGTTATCCGAGCAGTGTTCAACTGGTCGATGTGTTCAAGCAGTGTTCAACTGCTTGAGTATTTTCCATATATTCTATGTGTTTCACGAGTAGTTAACTGCTCGAACAGATCCAGTCATGTAGCAAGTGACTAAGGGTCTTTCAACCTCCAACCACCTGGGGGGCAGATGGGGTATGCTGGTATATAAATTAACACAGGCAATAAGAGCACGAGGTAATATATCTGTTTTTAGGCTGACTTGTAAATTTTCGAAGTCCAAAAAGGCCATTAAGCTAACTTGCTTGGCAAAGCTTAAGTAACTTGGAATTTTTAAAATTTCAAGTTAGGAGCAGATATTCGTGTGACCATAAACATCATGCTCATAAAATGTTAGAGCAACAAGAGTGTGAGAAAGTATACTTAGCATGGACTTATGAAATGTCTAAAATTTCTAAGTTAGAAAACTAGGTACTCATGCGAAAATGTAAGACATACACCAGAGTGACTTTACTCTTCACAAGAAACTTATAACTTTTTAAGTCTAGAGGAGACTTAGAATGTTTTAAGCTAATAGAGAGAAGTAAAGTATAAGTGCCAACAGCTACAAGTTTAGCTCACCAGGTGCAAAGTTTTCTTGCTCAGGAGAGCAGATACAACTTCCCTGGTCGGCTAAGCATGTATCATCGATCAACATTCCCTGGAGTGAATCAAACAAATGCATGCAAAATAGATGCTACATGGTGAAAATTTGTCCTTGGGAGGAGAAGTCAAGTTTTCACTAAGATTGATTGAGAGAAATCAATCTCTCAAAATAAATTTGGGAGGGTCGAACAAGGTGCTTTGATGGTTTTTCCTAAAAGTACCTAAGAGTGCCCAAGCAAATGCATAAAAATGTGGTGTCCAAGCATACCTTGAGGTGGCCGATCGGATGCATGTTGATCCAAGGAGCATCTCACCTACGTCCAAGGATCTAGGCTAGAAATATTGGTGCCTAAGGTGCTACATCCGACCAAGAGGAAACAAGAAGTATCCAGTCGGACCTAGGTCTTTGGCACCATAAGAAAAGAAGTGTCCGATCGGACAAGAAGTGTGCCTAAGGTGCTACATTCGACCAAGAGGAGACAAGGTACCCGATCGGACCTTGATGGAGGAGCCAAATTTTTGGCTCGGGCCATGTCCGAGGAGAAGCCAAGTCATTGGCTTGGACCTTGGTTCAAGGAAAGGTCATGAAAGCTTCGATCGGATTATGTTCGAGGAGAAGGCCATGCATGTGTGCCAAGGGTCCGATCGGACCTTAGCTTGGTGAGCTTCCAAAAAGATTGGCTCGGACCAAGTCCAAGGAGAGGTCCCATGCATGCCCAAAAGATAAACTCAAGAGTGCATGCCTGCCTGCCTTGTGTCTAAGAGTATATGCATCCGATCGGACATGATTGGAGGAGCCAAGAGGTGTCCGATCGGACCTTAGTTTGAACTTCCAGAAATATGTAGCTGGGACATGTCTGAAGAGAGCCAAAGTGATTGCCCTGGACCCATACCCGAGGAGAGTGCTTGCATTCGATCGGATCACATCCAAGGAGACCATGTTTTGCATGGTGCAGGCCGAGCATATCCAAGGAGCCTAATGCATGTGTCCGATCGGACAATGTCATGAAAGCTCAGTCCGAGGAGACCGTGCATCCGTTCCAAGATGGTTGGCTCGGACCAAGTCCAAGGAGAAGTCCCATGCATACCCAAAAGATGAACTTAGTTTTTGGCCAAGGGTATGCAATGTCCGATCGGACATGATCTGAGATGCCAAGAAGAGTGTTCTTCCGATCGGGCATGGTTGAAGATACCAAGAGATTGGACTTAGATTTTGGCCAAGGAGAGGCCACACAAGCTTCGATCGGACCGTGTCCGAAGAGAAGCCAAGTCATTGGCTTAGATTTTAGATCGAGGAAAGGCCATGGAAGCTCCGATCGGACCATATCATGAAAGCTCCGATCGGACATAGTTGGAGGAGCCTAGTGCGTTTGGCTCGATCACCGAAATTCTAATCCTAGCGCAACCAAATCGAGGATATTCAACGACCTATCTCTATGCCATGATGATTTTGCAACATATACAAAGGGAGCTTATGTTTTCATTACATCAAGAAATATAGAGTTTGAAGAAATCACAAGGCAAGTTCGAGACAAGTTCTGTCATGGGAGTTTACGTGAAAGTTATCAACCGGATAGGAGCTTTGGGATGACCTCGAGAGCATTTTGCTAGAAGAAAAGTTTATCATACGAGGGAAATCGTATAATAAACTTGGGGGGCAAATGTTATACCCAAAAATTGGAGAATGCATCCTAGGAGGCTAAGGAGAATGCATCTAGGAGAGTGCCTCCTAGGAGGGCTAAGAGGGTGGTCCTAGGAGACCCCAAGGAGGGTGTGGTCCTAGGAGACCCCAAGGGTGTGTAGGAGGCAAGCCTCCCAAGGTTTTCTAAGTGTTGGCTCGAACGTGTCCAAGGTAAATAGCTAAGGAGGAGGAGTCTCATGCAAGAGAATGGAGACTTAGACTTTCATAAGGAAAGTCTATACAATGTTCGATCGGACATGTTTGGGAGATGCTAAAGAAGGTTGCCTCAATGTTGTCCAAGGTGAGGTTCCCTCAATATTGTCCAAGGTGAGGTTCCCTCAATGTTGTTCAAGGTGAGGTGCCAAGGAGGTTGCCTCGGACCACCTTAGTCCGAGGAGAAGCCAAGGAGATTGGTTCAAGGAGGAACATGGCATGCTAGAGGAGAGTGCATGTTAGAGGAGAGAAGTGCATCTCCTACCACCATGCACGTTCAACCTACCACCATGGGTAGCGAGTAGGAGGTGGACCAACTAGCTAGAGGAGACTAAGTCAGACACAACTTCAACAACATGCGCGGGAATCTCTCATTCTTCCCACAAATGGGGAATTTGTTACATTTTGAATTTTGAATGTTTATTTGTAATATAAATGTAATAAATATAGTAAAATATCCCTATTATAAGGGGATATCAGTTGAGGATCCCATCTCTATAAATAGAGAGCTTATGAGATGAGAGAGGGACTTCTTCTGCTTATTCTTTCTAGAGAGATAAAATTGGGTCTGTCTATTCTAGAGAGAGAAAGTGCTGAAATTAGAGAGAATTCTTGTATTTTCACAATTTATACTGAAGAAACTCAGTTGGCATAGTCCATCTGATCTTGAGTATAGATTTATAAATCACAACTCTAAGTGGATTAGGCTATTACCGACAATCGGGGCTGAACCACTATAAAAATCTCCTGTGTTCTTTACTTTTCTTGTTGATACCGTCTGTTGTCGTTTTGATTTCTCTTGAAGGCTTGTCGTATTTGACGTTCTCACGTCGTTGGCTAAAAACGCGGTCAACAATAGCATTTAGCACTTAACATGTATCAAATAATAGTTCACAATCAATAATACTAATAAGTATGTTTCTGCAATTTCAGTACTGTTTAGCACACGGTTGCTGAAGATGCAGTATTCAGGGCACAGTCTTAGCATGGTGTCTCATGTAAACAAGTAAAGCATTTATACTATATTTAAGCAGTTATACATATAACTACATAAATAGTTACCAAACCATGAGTCGAGCTTGTCTTCAGTGGTGAGTGTACATGCCCAGCCAGTCTACAGGAACCCTAAACCTTGGCACACTCTGATACCAAGTTGTAACGCCCTGGTTACCCCAAGACCGTTACGGTGAACGTTGAACTGTGAATTTAACTCGCTAACTGAGTTCTTTGGTTAAAAACGTGCTTCTAGGTGTTATTAATAGGTTAAGGTGGAAAACCAATCACAAGAAAAAGAAAGGATATATTTTATTTAAAACATAAAATTGTTCATGGGCCCATAAAAATGTTTACAAGTTGTTTACGATACAAAATGGTCATTAAAGTTTGAAATTTACAACCCGCCGATCTAAGCGGCAAAAATAGGGTAAACCCCCTAATTCCCCTGAGAACTCCTTGGTCGTGGTGGTCAAGCGGCCGCATATGTACACATCACCACTTAAGATCTCCACTCAAGGCTGGGTGGGCTTTTCTTTCCCTTTACCTACACCACATAGCACCCATGAGCCAAAGCCCACCAAGAAAACTCAATACTGTATGAATATAATATCAACAATGATCATAATAATCATTCAAGACTTTCAGTCCAAAATAGAGGAGTGACAGTCGCAAAAGTCACTAAGATGGGTTCTGTTCCCATTAGCCATGTGACAATAGGGTCACCGGGGCTTTGCAAATAGGTGATCCTTTCACTAGCTTAAACGAGATAGGTATCTAATGAAATAGTCTCTAGCATAAAACTACCGAGTGACCATAGAGTCACAACCATGGGATTCCGCTCCCTAACCATGCGACAAAACAGTCACATAGGCCTTAGGCCCTGGCTCTGAGTAACTAGTCATAGACTAGTCAAGCGCTTATAATTTTCATCGACCCTAGGGTCGGTCCAGCATTAATGCTCATTGAGTCATTCAACACTGATATCGATTAGATCTAATCTTTTATCGGCTCTATGTTCATGACGCTTATGCCGTTCCTGACTCTTAGGTCAGTAATACGCGACCAGTGACGATTTTGAATAGTCAGTGTCATACACAAGTAAGCAAGATTTGCTAAGCATTTAATATGCAATCAATGCCCACATTTAACAATCAACATGCCTCAACAATAACCATGCATGTCACATATAGGGTGCATTTTTCTTACCTCTGGTTCGAGCGAGAATTAGTATAAGAACAACCCTTGAGAATGATCAACCTTTTGGTTCCTTGACGGTAACCTGGTCATAACCAAATATGGGATTCCATCAATAAAATGAATAACAAAGGTTTCCGAACCAAAACCTAGCCTCCGAGACATCGAATCCTACTAAACCGGGTAGTAGGATCGATTCTGAGGCCTAAGGCTTGAATCCCCAAGCCAAAATGCTACTAAGGGCCGCGGCCCTCCCTGGCCATGCCGCGGCCCGCCCCTCAACCAGAGGCGACCTCCCTTCAGCTCCCAGCACGGGTCGCGGCCCTTCCTGACCATGCCGCGGCCCTTCGGCCCTTCAGCCTCTTCCTCCCATTTTCTCAAGCTTGGGCCGCGGCGCTCTAGAGCAGAGTCGCAGCCCCACCTGAAACTCAGCCAAAATCCTTGTTTTTCTCCCTTCGAACTCATTCTAAAACCTCATTAAAACTCACCCAACATCACCAAACAAAGCCACCAATTGTTACTACAACTTACCCAACATACAAGCATCAAAACCCAAGTGAATTTCCTCCAAAAACTTCCATTAATTCTTATCTAGACACTATAAATTTCTCAACTAAAAACCAATAGAAAAACAGAGTATAACTAAGGTTTCATGGATGAATTCTTACCTCAAGTTGGATTTAAGTCCTCTTCAATGGATGAGCTAAAGTCCTAAGCTTCAAACTTTAATTCCCTAGCTTAGTTCTTCAAATTGAGATAAAAAAACTTCAAAGGAGAAAAGAGGAAGATGATGAACGTGAGGAAGGGAACTTGCTCTGTTTTTGCTTCAGCTCTTTCTACAACATACTAGAATCCCATATAACCCTTGCCAAAAGACAATATTGCCCCTAGGTTAAATAAAACCCTCTAAAGGCTAGTAAGGGAAAAAATGACATTTATCCTCTAAACCCGCTAATCATACTTAACGTTCTCTAATTCCTGTTATTCTTGATATCCTCAAATACCAATAATTCATAACCCGTTACCCTTTAATTCCCGACAACACTCTAATCACCAAATTACCCCGAGACTCACCCCGAGCTTAAACTTGTTATGACCAAACCGATAGTTATATTCGAAGATCATCTCATGTTGAACAGCTCGAAAAAATCCACATTATAATGTGGCCTCAAAAATTAATCACAAGCATACACCAAAATATGCAAATATGTCATCAACGAGCCAAATTACCAAAATGCCCTTACAATCAAATGTGGACTCACATGCATGCATTTAACATCATATTATAATATAATTCACATAGACATGCATATAATCATTTAATGACACAATAAAATAATTATGGCCTTCATGGCCTACTAATCCAGCCATTAAACCACATTAGGAATTTTAGGGCTTTACAGAAAGATACAAATATTGTGTTATATTTGGTACAAAAATTTAATAATTGATATATTTTGCACAACTTTTACAATTGTGCTCAGTTGTAAAAGTTGTTGTAAATATAAATTTGTCATTAATCCTCATTTAATGAGATCTTTTTAAAAGTATGAAATTTTAATAGCTAATATATAAAAATATGTCATTTCTATATGTGTAAGTTTTACTTGAATAATTAAGTTTTAAAACATCCATATTCTCATTTATGTTAACAATGTATTCAACATCAAGAAACATTAAATCTAAATAATTAAAAATACTACATAATTCATTTAAATATATATAAATAGACTCAATAACACATTGTTTTTATATTTTTGTTCTTTTTATACGTAGTTTTTTTAAATACTCTATCCTAGGTTGTTTTTTTTAATGCCTTAAGACTTACTTATATCATACATAGTTTTTTTTAATTGAGGTTAGTTCATGATTGCACGAACTTATTTAATCTCACACTTGTGCATGTGTTGAAACATATTTTTATTAAATATCCAGAAGAAAAAAAAATGAGAGCACTCACGATTAGAACACAATAATGTAATTTAATCATATTAATTTTTTAACTTTAAGCATTGTCCACATTAGGAATGGCAATATACCATGGTTATTCGATTTAAATGGGACGGGAAAAACCGTTCAAGTGAGAAAAATGACTGGAGTGGGGAATAACCGCCCTGCTTATATATGGGTACGGTGCGGGTACGATATTAGCATGATGTACCATATACCAGTCTCGATATATATAATAATTTATTTATGTATATAATTTTATATTTTATAAAAATATATGATTTTATTGTACTTATATATTATTAAATATATAATATATTAATAGAAATATTAATTAAAAATAAAAGAATTTGTTATGTTTTACTTAAAATTTTAAATATATATAATATTTTAAGATTATTAGATTTTAATTACTTGAAAAAGTGATTATTAGATTTTAAGTTTGATACTATTTAGGATGTTATTTTATTTTCGTACCTAAATTATAAAAATAAAAAATTAAATTGATGATCATTTTATTTAATCAATAAGTTTTTCTTTTCATCTTATTATTATTATTATTATTATTAATGGGTACAAGTAACTATGATTATTCTCTATTATTTATTGGTTAATACCCGCACCGTCCCTAATGGTTAATAGGATGTGTATAGTTATATAATTAACCTACGGAGATGGGGATGGTAATTGAAAAAACATTCTGATCAGCACCATTGCCACTCCTAATCCACATTTACATATAGTGAAGCAAAAGATAGTCGAGACAACTTCTTTATTTAAGAAAATAAAATATGGAGGCAACTAAAATTGTTTATTTTTTGACCCAACTTCTTTATTTAGCTAAGATTTTTGATGGATGAAGGAATTGTTTATTTTTTGACCCAATAAATTTTCAAACAATTAAAAAGATTAAGTAAGTGAGAATTTTAAATTATACAAATTCATCAACAATTTTGATTGATTTTTTTCTCTCAGTATTAGTATTAGTTGATTTGCAATTCTAGTAAAAGAATTGAGACTACCAATAGATTTTTAGGTTGAATTTGAATTTAAAATTGTATTTTTTTTTCTTTTCAAAATCTTGAAATTCTATCACAATAACTAGTTACACTTTCACAGCAGCCAATTATAATAAGAAAAGTGTAACAAGTTACAAGTTTTCTCAGTTTGAGAGTTGTAATTGGTTACACGTATACATAAACTTTTTTTTTTTGTTCTAGATTTGTAACTGGTTACTACTCTCAAACTAATGACTATATAACCAGTTACACATTTTTAATTGTAACTATATATGACGAGATTTTATATATTTTAAAAGAAAAAAAATTAAATCTAAGATTCAACAAGAAATCTATTATATTTTTATTTGGCTATAATCTATATCAATTAATTTTTTTATTTACTCAATGGAAATAATATCATTTGAAGTAGTTTTATCGTTGTAGATGAAAGAAGTTGAAATGCAGGATTAAGTAGTAGGGTACTATTAAATTAATTTTTAATTTCTAGGTTTCTTAAGATACTCGAGGCTAATCTTACGTTCAAATAGTTGTTTTGTGTATAAGTTGCTACAAACTTTTATACTACTTTTCTTCTCAATGCTGACTTTCCATCATTACAAGCATTAAGGATTTTGATATTATGAATGCTTCTACTTTGTTTTATATACACTAGACACTCTATCTATAAGATTTATATGGAAATTACTTTATGCAAAACTAGCTTATCTCTAATGAAAATTATAATGGTGATGGCATTGACATAGATATTGTCATTATATATATACACATATATAATACATGGATGTATATCCAATAATTTTAGTGATATGACTTCATGTCCATTATAGGTAGATTCAACGTACAATACATGTTTATTTAATTTTAAAGTTGTAGACATGCTTATTCAAATAAATATTTATTTTTTACTGTAAAAACATGTGTTTATTTTTATTATATTTTTCTAATTATCATATAAAATTTAAATAAATAAACAATATCATAAAAACAAATAAAAGATGTTTAATATAATGTAAGTCATAAATGTATTAAAAAAAATTAGGGCAAAACATTGTCTATAATTTTAATAAAAATTGGTTTACTTTTTTTTAATATATATATAATAGAATGAATTATAGTTCTATAGTATATAAATGTTTATATCAATAATCTCTACATATATCACATCGAAACACAATATTGACATAGCTATATATATATTTACATGGCAACATGACATATGTATAAATTACAATAATATGTAAAAATAAATTAATAATAGAAATAAAATAAGAATAAAAAAAGTTATAGTGTAGAGTAGTATGCATCAACCATTTTTAGTTTCTAATATATCTCACAATGTTTTTTAATGAATTTGATGAAGAAAAATAACTCAAATTACTTGATAAAAAACAAACTATCACACAAATTTATAAGATTAAAAAAAATGATATGTATGACTTTATTAATTTTAAATAAATATGATTTAATTATTTAAATTATCCTAATTAATTAATTAATTTTTGTTTAAGTTTATGTTTGTTTTATATTTTGAATTTAGCAGTGACAACAAGAGATTATTATATGTTTTATATAAGGGAAATTTACAAAAGATACTGTATTAAGCAAAAAATATTATAATTATAAAACTACACGGGTATTTTTTTCATTTATACGATCTCAGTCTATTTTTTTTTTCTTCATTTTTACGATGTTATGCGAGAAAACTACCATGGAGCAGCGATTGTAGAGTCTCCAAACCCAACCTGGAACTAATCTTGCTCTTAAGTACTATATATATATATATATATATATATATTACATTACCTAGTATATATATAAATATTTATATATATATGTAAATATTTATATATATATGTATATAAGAATTTGTTTCCTAATGATTACCTTGAACCATGGTTGACGACGGCATACCCTCCATGATGTGATGACGACAATTTTTTCTTCATCAAATTCACCAACACAAGCAGATGCGGCCGGAATCATAAGCAACTAATTTTTTTCACAACAAGTAGAAGAGTAAGACCAAGATTAATGTCGAGAAGAAATCGCCACCAAGAGGAACTGATCGGAGTCGAAAAGAATGATTATATATATATATTCAAGATTCTTGGGTTGTTGTCCCCGACTCACTGGGCAAACGAAGAATCAAACAATTTTTTTTTTTCATATATATATATATATACATATAAATGTATAGTAGGAAGGAAGATAAAATGGGATAATGAGGATTGACGTGGAAAAAGTGTGTGGTGAGAGTTTGAAAAAAATAAGAAAAATAATAACATTTTTTTTTGTCTTTTTCAACATTGCATTTTGAAGTTTTATTATGTATTGCTAAAAATTATATGTAAATTTCATTGACAACAATTTCAAAAATTCTGTAATATTCATACAATATCTACATGAAATATAAATATTTCTAATAATAACAACAACAACAAAAAAAAGATAAATACTACGCCTCTTTGTATATTCAAGAGATTGTGTTTCTTTTTTTTTTTTATGTGTGATTTTTTAGTTTATTTTGTACTTTTACTGTATTTTTGATAAATATAATTTTTTTAATTTTTTATTGTTGTTGTGTAAGTTGATTTATATATATATATATAAATATATATATATTTAGTTTTCCTATAATTTTGGTTGATGTCTAGTTGATTTCAAATTGAGTAAATTTTTCATAATTTATTCCATGTCAGTTTAGTTGTTTTTGTGTTATTTAGATTTATGTATAGATGTTTTCATGTTGTTTTTTTAGTTGTTTAAGTTTATATATAATTGTTACATTGTTGTGTTG
The DNA here is from genome assembly GCF_963169125.1 of Humulus lupulus. Taxonomy (NCBI): domain Eukaryota; kingdom Viridiplantae; phylum Streptophyta; class Magnoliopsida; order Rosales; family Cannabaceae; genus Humulus; species Humulus lupulus. The sequence continues at coordinate 73,021,079 of NC_084794.1, read as the reverse complement.
ATGTCTAATTATTGTTTAGTTGTTTTCAGATATATTTTGATTTTTTTTAAAGAAAAATATGTTAGTATGCTATGAGTTGACTTCTAGTTGTTGTCAAATTATTATTTTTAGTTGTTTTTTAATGTGTTAGTATGTAGTTGGTTAATGCTTAGTTGTTTTTTTTTAGTTTATTTTTTATATATGTTTAGTTGTTTTGAGATATATTTTTAGTTTATTTTTGACACATTTAAAAATGCAAGGAAAAATTGTTTTGAGGTTGTTTTTTTGTTATTTTTAGTTTATTTTGAGTTAATGCAATGAATTGATGTCTAATTGTCTTTTCAACACTGTATTATTGTGAGATAGTTGTCGTGTTGCATTTAAGTTACTTTTTTGATATTGTATTGCAGTGTGTTGCTTTTTTAAAATGTAAGAATGAGTTTTTTGATGTTGTTTTTGTGTTGTTTTTTTGTTTTTGTTTTTGCAGCTGCAATGGGTTGTATTGTGTTGTTGTAAAGCTGTTGTCATGTTGCTTTCTTGTTGTTTATTTAACGTTATGTTTTGTTGGTTGATGTTTAGTGTAAATCGTATTTTTATAATTTTGAAACTGTTGACGGTGAAATCTCATCAACGAAATTAGATCGGAAAACTCAAAGGTAAGTCAGTGATGTTTATAACAGAACTTAGAATAAACTTTAAGGAAAAGTAAACACAGATCAATAATGGAGCAAGCCTTTGTATATTTCCCAATAGCCTCTGCATACAATGAATTTTCCAACCCCCCTCCAAGTGGAAGTGAGATTACTTTTATAGTGGGCTCTAATGGCCCCTGATACATGGTGGTCCAGGGGACCAGATGGTACATGAATACATTAGCAGGAGAGTGGTTTCAGGGGTAGTGGTGTCGGCTCCAGTACATGGTACGAGGCTGTAGGAGCGCCCGCGCGAGATGGCACCTGAGCGAGGCCCCTTGGAGCGAGGCCATGACCACGGCCCTTGGTGCAAGGCCCTGGTGGTGTCGCGAGGCTGTGGGCGTGCGGGTCTCTTGGAGCGAGGCCACGACGCACATCCCTTGGTGCGAGGCCCTGGTGGTGTCGCAAGGCTGTGGGCGCGCGGGTCTCTTGGAGCGAGGCCATGACGCATAACCCTTGGCGCGAGGCCCTGGTGGTGTCGCGAGGCTGTGGGCGAGCGGGTCTCTTAGAGCGTGGCCATGACGCATAGCCCTTGGCGCGAGGCCTTGGTTGTGCCGCAAGGCTATGCGCGCGCGAGTCCTCCGGGTGTGCGAGGTGTGAAGCACTTGGCCTCGCTATGCGAGGCTGTAGGTTGGTGCAAGGCTTCGACGTGGTGCGAGACCTTCAGATATGCAAGGCGCGAGGCTACGCGAGACCCTTGGATGTGCAAGGCGCGAGGCCCTTGGCTTCGCTAGGCGAGGCTACGCGAGACCCTTAGGACGAGGCACATTGCGAGGGGAGACTTGCGAGACGCGAGTCATGCGGCTACATGAGAGGAGCATGGCTCAAGACAAGTAGGGCCTCGCTACGCAAGGCCCTCATGCACTTGCCCTTTTGCAATGCGTAGCTTGGCCCCTTAGCCTAGCAAGACCATACTTCTTGGCTCATAAGGTGATGCTTCCCTTGGGACAATCTCCCAATTCTGCAAGACTTATGGGCCCGAGTCTAATAACATGACTAAGTGACCTTTAGACTTGTATTCCAACCATGGACTTAGAGATTTTTTCTTTTTGGTGGATTTTTGGCATCCACAGAAACATTAAAATTATACTTTTGAAAACTTAAGTTAGTAAAAATGTAAATAATAATAAAGGATCGTAAAAATGTAAAAAAATCTTAAAAAATGGGTATTTATGAAAAAACCATTTTTATAATATTAATATTATACGTGGATTTTAAATTTAAGTTTGTAGCTAGTTGATAATAGATTATATTATATTATATGTTTAATATGATTTATTCTAATACATGAAGTTTAAGTTTAAGTTTAATTTATAAATTTTATTTAAGTTATAAAACTAATGGTTTTATTATTTTTAAATAATTATCCTTATAAAATATTTCAAAAGTATCATATTTTAATTTGTTTAATTAATTAATTATTTAATTTTATTTAAGTTTAAATCATGTTTACAATTTACAGTTAAATATAAAAATATTCCGTTAAATTTAACGGAAAAAATAAAAAATCGTTAAAACCAACAATTTCTATTATCTACACACTTTTTATATAGAAGTGGTATATCGGAGATTTTCTTAATAAATATAATATATACACATAACTATATAAATATATATGTGAGGTAAATTTTATTTATATATACATTAGTATTATTATTTGTTACTGTATATATTTATGTAAAAACAATAAAATAAAATAAAAATATATGGTTTAAATAATAACCACAAAATTATTAAATGACAATTTTAAAAATTACATAAAATAAACACAAGAAACATGTGAAATAGTTTTTTAAAATTAAAATAAATTATATTAAAAAACATGTGAAACCAATGTCAATATAAATGTGTCAACAAAATAAAATAAAACAATAAAATCAAAACTATGAAACTACCATTGTAAAATAATATAACTTAATTATAAAAAAAATATAACGCTTATTTGTTAATTTATACATTTATATGGGAGTTTAAAAGCCATATATTTGAAAACTAAAAAAAAACCATAGAAACATTTTATAATAACCAAGGTTATTATTTTTTTATAAGCTCCTTAATTATGACCTTATGTTAGTTTTTATAATTTATAGTTTATAACTTGAGTGGTGGAATTATAAAGATTGCTTTAGAATATTTTTATTTTAAGAAATGATTTTATGACTTAGTAAATAATTATAATTATTATGATGAGTATGGAAGTTTAATTATTTTTAGCATATGATTTAGTTAGAATATAGTTTTCTTTATAGGAAATAAGACATTAAAAAATATGTACACATGTTTTTGGTGATTGAAGTTATGCACATGTGGCATTAAAATAAGTCTCAATTGTTTGAATTAACTAGGCTTGGCCGAAACTTTATATAGATTAAGCTATTTGGATTTTTCCAAAATGGTTTAAAAAGGTTGCTTGGAAAGCTTGAAGTGAGGAGTCAAGTTTTACTTCGTTGGAGACCAAGATGAGTCATAGGCGTGTAGTGCATGGAAATAGGCAAAGATTGGACTCATTTTGAATTTAAAGAACTAGGTGTCACTCTAAGCTTGCTAAAGGGAAACTAGTAACTAAGTAGGTGATAAGTTGAAGCTTATTGGAACATTTTGAATTTGAATGCGTATAGGTGTATGTGTGGGAGACTTTTTGGAGAAACTAGTGAGGACTTTGACTACATATGGCTGCATTTGAGTGTGTCTGGCATCAAGTGAGTGATTGTAGCATTTAAATAGGTATAAGGGAAGAGCTGGCTAAAACCACCAATGAGAGGGAGATTTACATTTGAAAAGTTTAGTTGAAAGAGAGTGGAGAAGAATGAGGAAAAAAGGTTGGGGTATGGAGCTTATAAATAAAGTCATTTTGTAACGACCCAAAATTTCTATTAGGGCTTAAGGACCTTGATTAGTGTGTCGGGAGGGCATAATTGGTATTTATGTGAATGAATGATTAAATGCATGATTATGTGGCATGCATGATTAAACAAGTATATAGATATGATTAGATGCATGTTTATGAGTATTGAATATGCATGTGAGCCCTGTTTTGTTCTTAAGGGTATGTTTGTAATTTTGGCCTGTTGATGGTATAAATGTAAATAATTGTAATAAATTATTGACACCACATTATTATGTGGATATATTTGCAGCTTGTGGCTCGAGGCGATCCTAGTGAATGGTTTAGCGAAAAAGTCACAGTGGGGATTTATACCCGGCTCGGGGTGAGCCTGGGGGTATTTTTGGCAATTTAGGATATATATTGGAGACTATTTTATATTGAGGAAAATAATTGGTGATTAGTTAGGTGTCGGTGTTTAAGCAATAATTATTAGAGACACTCGAGGAATTAGTGGGAATTAGGAGCAAAGACCAAAATGCCCTTAGAATGTTTTAAGGTTTAGATTTTAATGGGAGGGCAATATAATATGGTCATTTGGTCTAAAAGAGATAAGTCATTTGCAGCCTTATCAGACTTAGTGGAATGTTTAGAAACAAGTGGAAGCTGAAGGAAAAGAAAAGAAGGAGGAAAGAAAGAAGGAAAAATAGGGGTCTCTTTCTCTATGTCGGTTTGGCCATTTTTCACCATCTCTTGAGAGGAATTTTGGAGCTGGAATCTCAGGGAGGGCCTAAGAAAAGACTTGAGAGTTTATGATCCTTGAGGTGGCTAGAGGTTTAGCTGTAGGTTATACTCAATTCAGGTAAAATTTTCAGAGTTTAGTCTAAACTTTCTAACTTTGAGGAAATTGATTTTGATTTTGAACTTTGAATGAAAATTAAAGGAATTTGAGCTTTGGGAATTGAGGAGCTTAAGGCTAGAGGGCATGGTGATAACCTAAGGTCAAATTTCTCCATTGAAGGTAACCATTTCTAGCTTTGAAGTTATGAGCTTCTGAGTTTCTGTTGATTTTTTGAGCTTCAAGCTCAAGCATGGCTTTTTCTTTGTTTTGGGGTGCATGTAGCTAAGTTCTATATGGTTGGGCTATATGGGGTGAGATTTAGATGATGGTAGGCTCAATTTGGTGTATGGTTGAATTCTGGAGGGGTTTTGGAGAGTTTTGGCTCGAGGAAATTCGAAGGAGAAAATCAGTGTGCTGTTGGTGCTGTAACTAGCGCTGTAGCGCTAGCCTTAGGGCGCTACAGCGCTAGCCTTGAGTGTTTGGGGGCTTTTTGGCTCTGTTTGTAGTGCTATAGCGCCCTCTTTGTGGCACTGTAGTGCTACCCTATTTCCAGAAGTGGGATTTTGGGTTATTTCTTAGGGTTTTTGCCCGGGGGCTCGGGGTTTGATTCCACCACCTCGTTTGGTGAAATTAGGGCTTCCCAAGGGCTTGGGATTAGTCCCGAGGTTAGGTTTTGGAATTGAAGTTTAGTGATGGTTCTAATTTATGGCTGTGACCAGGTGTACGCTAGAGCTCGGAAGGGATCGTGCTTGAAGGTTGATTTCACTAGTCAAGCTATTGGGATCAAAGGTAAGAAAACTGCACCGTTTATGTGGATAGGTTGAGACTAAGTGTTCCCTATATTTGTATGCATTGTTATATGATTGTGATAAACTATGTGAATATGTTGGGACTAAGAGCTCCCTATATTTGTATAATGTCATAAGATGGTATTATGCCACGGGGACATGTGATAAACGGCCTAAGAGTGTCGGAATCAATATCTGCGCATAGGGCGCGGCTCAGCCACTGGTAGCTGAGGATAGCTTATTTATCACTGAGCTCGGTTAAGTTGGCCGGAGTCAGTGGGTATAACACTGGGAGCGGCCTAAGTGAGTCGAAGACAGTAGGTTATACAGAGGGTGCCAACCCTGAATATTGTGTAATGGTTGCAATAACTGTTGATTATGAATGTGATTATTGTTGTTAATTTGATGAATATGATATGTTGATTATCTGGATGACAAATTGTTAACTTGTTGATTGTTATCACTGGATAGGTGAATGTTATGAATTGCTGAATACTTGGTTATGCTTTGTGGAATATTTGGTTATTGATATTGATCATGCTATGATATTATATTTTCTTGCTGGGCCTCGGCTCACGGGTGCTTCGTGGTGCAGGTAAAGGCAAGGATTTGGTGGTTCGTCCATGAGTTGGAGAGCTCTGAGGGCGAGGTGTACATTGTTAGCTGGTCAGCCGCCACAGTCGAGGGTTTGTACAGGGATGGATCCTAAAATTGTATATTTTTCCATTAGAGTGGCCATGGTTGTTTATAACTTTTGGAATTTTTGTAAACACGACTTTTAAACCATGTTTTTGGGATCCCATGTACTAAATAATTATTTTAGTGAAGATTATCTGTTTATGACCAAAATCTTTTAAACTTAACCTGTTTATTATTATAGGGTCACAGTTTCAACTATATGACTTGGTTAGCAAGTCCTGCACTATTTAAAATACACAGTGTAACGGCTTTGGTTATCCAGGGCGTTACACATTCACCTTTTCATTTTTCACACAAAACAAAGCTTCAAGTGCTCTAAATTTTAAAAATTAGTCTCTCCCAAAGTTTCATCTTTTGCTCAAAAATTGGTCCTTCATAGTCGAAATCACTATAGCATTTGTAGTGATCAAAATTCTACTTCTTCTATTTTTCTATAAAGTCTCAAACACCATTGCCACTATGATTTCCTACATAGTCGAAACACGCTAAGCCATTCAATCTTTGATATAGCCAAAATACCCTAAGTTGCCAAGATCAAACTCTAATTTTTGAGGATAGACATTGTTGTGGAGGCTCAGGATTTTGGAAGTCTTGATATTTTTGTTCTTGGGTGAAGGTATGACTTCTATAAGGTTTAGATTTTTGAAAGTTTAGCTATTGTTATAGACTTTAATTTTTATCTTTAATGTTATGTATAAAGGTTTGGGTGAGATCCACTAGCAAGCAATCTCTATTTTCTTCTCTTTTTGCATACTCAAGGTAAGGAAAATTAGATAGATGTAGATTATGATATTAAGTGATTGTATGACCCTAACATTTCATGTACAAGATGATATGTGTGGCTGGACCTAAGTGATGTTCATAATTGTATGATAGACCTCAGTGATGTCCGGTAGGCTCAAATGCCAAAAATTGTATGACGGACCTAAGCGATGTCCGGGGCTTGAATCCCAACCCTTTTTTTTTATAAGCACTTATCTTTCTCTTGCCTGATTTGTTATTAGCTAGTATGATTATGACCTATATGAATATGACCAATAATGTATGATTATGACCTAGAGTATTTTATGACTTTATATGAATTAGTTCTCTTTGATAGAATAGTATTATTATGAAATCTTGTATGAACTTATGACGATATGCATTGTTATGCTATGTATGATTACATGATTGTTTTGTATGCATTTTCCTTACCGGGCTCACTCCTTATAGTGTGTTTGTACAAATCAAGGTAATTAAGGATAGAATGGCCGGTGATGAGTGAGACCTGAATAGCTTTTGGTGTATTTATGAGGGCCATGTAGCTGCTGGAAAGATCTAGGGCCTATGATTTCGTTTATGAAACATTTTTATTTAAGCATATTTATTTCTTTTATTGAATGTTGATGTATTTAATTTTGTTATAAGACAGACTTTTGTATTGAAAAAACTGGGATCCTTCTGCTTTATATTATTTTTAATTAAAATAGCAACATTTATGTTTTATGATTCAATGCTGTTTCTCAATATTATGATTATGAGAAGTTAGGCGTTACACATTTACAAATTAAAATTCTCATATAAATAATTAATTGGCAAAAAAAGCCTAATATTTATTGAAAATATATATAAAAATATTTTTATTTTATTAATATCTAAAAATTTAATTAAATAAAAAGTCTTCAAATAAATTTAATGTTATACTAAAAGTAATAATAAAATATTAAAAATCACAAAAAAGTAATGAATTAATGGTGTTACAAATATATATCATGTTATATTTTGTGCCATGTGCCAAATTTGGCATAACATTTGGCATGTGCCAAATTTGGTACAGTTTTTTGCACATTATTGGAACAACTTTTTTGTAGAGTGTACTATATTTTAGCACTGGCATAACTTTTGGCATGTGCCAAATTTTGCACAGTTGTTTGCACATCATTGGAACAACTTTTTTGTAGAGTGTACTATATTTTAGCACTACATTACTAATTTGTCACTCCATTATAGATGATCTTATTTTGTTAGGATATGCTAATAAATGACAATACACCAATTTTATAGCTCTCCATTGGAGATGCTCCTATAATTATTTTTGTGAAGATGATGCTTTTATTATGTTTTATCTAATTGAGAAGTTTTCATAAATATGGAAAAAGTTAACTTAGTTTCTATATTTATGGACTAAAAATAAATGCCACAAATATGGTAAGTTTTGCACAAAAAAAAAAGTTTAAAATATGGAAATTCCATAAAATATAAAAATTAGATTACCACAAACAAAAATACAAAAACTCTCTCTCACTCTTAGTCTCTCCTCTCTCCCTCACGTACTCAGACCATTTCTTTGACTTTTATTTCTCGGCAACAGTAGAGCTCCAGTCACCCAGACGCGATCTCTATGCAAATCCTCTCAGCAAAGCTCCGAAACTTCTTCTTCTTTTAATGTTATTCTTCTTCTTTTTCACATCTGACTTTGTATTTTAAATCTGATTTTTCACTTTAGATCTAATTTTATTTTCTTCCAGCCTTAACTGGTTACCATCACTATTTGTTCATATTTTTTTTTCAGACTTGTTTAAGTAACTAGGTATCAAGACAACCCATTATTTTTTATTCATATCTATTTTTTTTTAGACCTAGCTGTAATCTGTTAAGATCACAGTCAATTTAGATTTTTTGTTTAGATTTGATTTTCTTTTCTCACCTGACTAGGTAACCAGGTACCATGACAAATTTTTTTTTTTTTCAGATCTAAATTTCAAACCTAGCTGTAACCAATAATGATTATGATCATCTTAGATTTTTTGTTTGAATTTGATTTTTTTGTTTTAGATCTGGCTACGTAACCAGTTACCATCAAAACTGATTTTTTTTTTCAGATCGATTTTTTTTCATACCTAGTTGTAACCAATTACTATCACTTTCAATTTAGTTTATTTTTTTCATATCTATTTACTTTTTCCATATCTGAGTTAATAGCCAGTTACAATTCAGTTGATATTTTGATAGTGATACATTGCTAAAAAAATCAAAATTATTTTTATAGTTGTAACAAGTTACCACCACATCACTTAAAAAATAAAAATAATTTTCATAGTGGTAACATGTTACCACACATCACTAAAAAAAAATTGATAGTGACATATGATTACTACCACATCAAAAAAAAAAAAAATTGTTTTGATAGTGGTAACAAACTACTACAGAGAAAATGTTGAATAATATAATAAATGGAAGAAAAGAAGAAGAAGAAAAAATGAGAATAAAAGGCATGGTGAAGAAGGTCATATTTTTTTTCTTTCTAAATAATGTAAAAAAAAACATTTTATAAAATATGAATGATAAAAAATATTACAAATAGATTAAAATTATAAAAATAATCTCAAAACATATTAAAACTAACTACTAAAATTGTATAAAAATAAAATATGGTATACAAATAAAATATTACAAATACATGGGAAAAAAACTCCCATAAAAATGTAAAAAAAAAAAAATATGTCAAAAGAAATTTAAGAAATAAACTGCTATATTTTTCAAAGTTTTTTTAACAAAAAAAAAAAACTCATATTTGGTGTAATTTTCTCTATCTAATTTATATCTATTTGTATATTGTAGTTTGGACCCTCTATTAAGAATAACACTCGAAAAAAAAAATTAGTATCTTGGACTCAAATTTAGTCAATAAAATTTTTAATATGATCATTAATTATAAATAATTAAGTAATTGAAATTAATTTTTTTTTTTAAAATGTCCTAACATGTATTATATTTTAATTAGTCCAATTAATATTTTTTTTAAAAATTGATTATAAAGTTAAAGAACATTTTTATCAACAAAAAAAACTAAAACATCAATAAAAATTTTATTCATATATATATATATAAACTAGTTGTTCTTTTTGTGTTCATCAAATCAGAACAAAATATTCATCAAATCCTCCACCCTATCCCCTAAAAAGAAAACAATTAACATCAAAAAACCAAAAATCCAGCTTCCCCATTTCGTCTCCTTCCTTTACACCTTCTCTTCTCCATATTATCAACTATGTGTTATGTTAACACACAAATTTGTCATAGAAGAAAGAAGGATAAACTATTAGTTAGATAATTTTTTTTATATATGTTTGAGAGATATGATAAGTGGTTGGGAAAGTAAACACACATTTTATAGTGGTGCAACCGAATGTGTGACCTACATCCACTAATATTTTTCTTATTATTACTGGCTAATAGAGTGTTACAAACATAGTTGTTTTCTTCATAAGACAATATAAAATTCCTCCCCTTTTACAGTGGGAGAACCCTCTCTATTTATAGAATGAAGTGTGTAATATCCCAAATTTGCTAATAAGATTTAGTACCTTGATTATTGTACCACGAGGACATAATTGGATGTTTATGTGTTAGTATAATTTAATTGTGATTATATATGGGAAATATATGAGTTACATTATGATATGGTTGCTTATGCATGTTTAAGTGTATTAAATGTGCTTATAGGCCTATTTCTGCTAAAAATGACATTTTCATAATTTTGACCTGCTAATGGTATATTTGTAACTATATATGTTTTTATGAGTGGGAACATTATCATGTGGATATATTTAAGATGTGTGGCACTAGGCAATCCTGGCGAGCAATTTGGCGGAAAAGTCACATCGGAGATCACAAACAAACTTCTGTCGGGTTTGCCCGAACCCGACCGACCCTATTTTTCTTTCTAGTTTTTTAATTTAAATTTAATTTAATTTTAGTTTTTTAAAAGAAAACCCTAAAAACTAAAGACCCCAACCCGACCATCTCTTTCCTCTCTCTCTCTCTCTCGTTCCTTCACGCGGTGCCACCACCCACCCACACCACCGCCACCAGACACCACTACCCCACCCACGGTCCTCCCGACTCCCAGTCCCCACCACCACCACCACCGCTCCCTTCTGCTCTTCTACAAGAACCCACCAAGACCAACCACACCGCCCCTTCTCTTCTTCTCCCTCTTTCTCTCGCTCTCTCCTTTTCTCGGTTTTGTGGTGTAGCGGCGGCTCGTCAACGACGACAATGCAAAGGGAAGGGAGTCGGGGAAGTCAGCAGCACGAGGCAGGGTCACGGACTCACAACACGGGCCACAACAGGGCAGCAACATAGGTATTTTTTTATTTCATTTTATATTTTAAATGTATATAACTATATATATTCATATTATATATTAATATTATAAATGTTAATGTGTGATTATATATGATGATTATGATGAATAAAATTGTAGTGAGAATTGGATATTAAATTTAAATTTCTATTATTTTGTTTAATGGATATTGGATTTGGATATTTGGAATTTTGAATTGCTTTGCTTGATTTTATATGTAAAATTAAATTGTTATTAGTTGAACTTTGGTGTATATTCGATATTTAGTGGATATTGAAATTGAATTGTTTTGCTATGCCTCTGCTCTATTTGTTGTAGTGGACTGGATTAGTGGATTTTAGGTCTACTCTGTTGTTAATCATTTATATTATATATGTTTTTGTGCTCTATAGATTATGGATATAGATCAAGATCAAGTGGATGAAATTTCGCCACCTCCACCTACCAATGATGAAACTCCTACAAATCAAGCCCAGGGTAAACCTTAAAGAAGGGAAAAAAGAGAAAAATCTCATTTTCCCCCCAAAAAAACAAAATGGTCAAATATTTGGGAGCATTTCGAAAAATTGCCCCCAGCTGATCCTAACAATAAACAAGAGATACCCAAGTACATTTATTGTTATTGTGGTAGTGAGTTCTTCTGTGATAGTAGAAAGCATGTGACTAGTAATATGTGGAATCACTTTAGGAATGTTTCTGAGTTTAGTGCGTATAAGGTTGATGAGAAAAAGCATAAGGTTTTAAATTTTGAGTCGATGAAAGAAGGGAAGGAGGGGGAAACAACTTTAGTTCCAGTGGCTTATAACAAAGAGGCATGCATACTTGATTTATAAAAGTAAATTGTGTTGGATGAATTACCTTTTAGACATGTTGAGGGGGAGGGTTTCCGACAATTTGTTAGAACCATATAGCCTAGGTTTGATATCCCTTCCAAGATGATTGTTGGTCGGGATGTGTTGAAATTGTATGATGAAGAGAAAAGGGATTTGAAAAATATTTTAAAGCATGAGAGGGTCTCCATTGTTATATTATTTTATAATATAATGTAATATTATATTATATTATAATATAATATTTTAGATTAAATAAATGTGACAAAGAGTGACACATATTGTAACATATAATTGAGAGTTACAATATTTAGATATATGAGATATATCCAAATAATGTAACATATTTGGTGTTACAAATTTGTAACTTCCAAATATTACCCTTTATTGTGTAAATTTGGTGTTACACAATATTGAGATGAATTTCATAAAGCCATATGTGAAATGGCTGTTGGAGATATGATTTTAACCCCAATAATGTGTTTTGGGAGTTACAAAATCATTTGGGAGGGTTTGGAAAAATAGCACATTTTCTGGGCTGTGGCCGCGGCCTGGGGGACTGAGAGCAGTGGTCGTGGCCACTGATGTCCCTGGCTGCGGCCATAGGTGCATTTCAGGCCAATTTTTCAGTTTTTTCCAAATGTGTTGAACGGTTCCAAAAACCCAAATAACTCCCAAATCTCAATTTTAATTCCATATTAATCTAATTAAACATTGGTAACAGCCATGGGGGTTGGTGGAATTTGAAATTCAAAGGGTGTCTCTAAACTCTATAAATAGGAGCCTATAGCTCACTTGAAAGACACAACATTTCTATCCATTAGAGCACTTGGCTAGAAAAACCTTGAGGCTTGATTATTCCAGAAAGCATTTCCAAAAATTTGTGAGAGATCCCTTAGTGCTTGAGTTAGGGGGAAATAAGCTTTTGGACAAAGGTTTCAAACCTTGTTCAAGTTGGTGATCCCCAACGCTCTTCACTTTGGTTGTGTGAGTGAGAGTTTATTGTTTTTGTTTTTGTTCTTGTTCTTATTTTCTTCTATTGCTTTTTCTTCTTGCTCTATTTACTTGTACTTTTGTTTAAGAGTTGTAATCCTTTTATTTCCTTTGTTCAAATACTTCTAGTTTACTTGTATCTTTTTTTAATAGAGTTGTACTTTCTATTTCTATTATCTTACATCTCCTTCTCCTTTTATTTGTATTTTCAGTTATAGAGTTGCAACACTCTTTTTAATCAATCTATATTTATTTGTAATATTATTGCATAGAGTTGTATTATCTTACCATTTCTATTAAGGCAAATACATATTTTCCTAACATCCATCACCAGTGATACATGGACTTCTATTCAGAATTTGAACTATATGGTCATCACGACGCATTGGGTTGACTCTGATTTCCACTATCAGAAAAGAATCATAAATTTTTTGCAAGTGGTAGATCACAAGGGGGAGACTATTGGCAAAGAGATTGAGAATTGTTTAAATGATTGGAGCATTTCAAAATTTTTTGCCATTACGGTGGACAATGCATCTTCAAATGATGTTGTTATTCGGTTTTTGAAGAAACGATTTAGAGAAAAGGAAAATGGTCTCATTTTAGATTGGAAATTTTTACATATGAGGTGTTGTGCTCATATTGTAAACTTGATTGTCAGTGAAGAATTAAAAGAGAAGCACAATTTGATTACTAGCATTAGACATGCTATAAGATATGTTAGGTCTTCTCTTGCTAGGCTCAAAAGGTTTAAAGAAGTTGTCATAGAAGAAGGAATCGAATGCGAATGACTTCTATCTTTAGATGTCTAGACGAGGTGGAACTCTACATATCTCATGCTTAATTGTGCATTAAAATTCCAAAAGACATTTGAAAATTTCATGCCAGATGAGAATTTCTTGAAATATTTTGATGAGGTTGACAAAGATGGAAAGAAAAAGAAGGGGTCGCCTACTGAAACAGACTGGGAGAATGCAACAGTCTTTGTGAAGTTTTTGGAGACTTTCTATGAGATGACTTTAAGGTTTAGTGGATCAACCTATATTATGACAGACAAGTACTTTATTGAAATATGTAATATGCAACGCATTTTGTATAGAATGGCCATTGAGGAGGATGACATGTTGTTAGCGAGTATGGCACAGAGCATGAAAGTGAAATATGAAAAATACTGGGGAGAGATTGAGGAATGTAATGAGGCCCTTATAATTTCCTTGGTTCTTGACCCAAGATACAAGCTCAAGTATCTTAACCATTGCTTCAAAGCTTTTTATGGTCCACTAACATGCGGTTAGATGGTTAATGAGGTAGAACAAACATTACAATCACTGTTTGATTTGTATGGTGGTGGGGGTTCTACATTACTTCAGGCTCAGGCTCAGCCTAGTGGATCTTCCTCTTCCTCATTCACTTCTACTTCTAGTTTGAAGAAGTATGCTTCGTTGCATGATGAGTTTGTATAACAAAGAAAAGAGGAAAATGGTGGTAAGACAAAGAATGAGGTTGATAGGTATCTAACTGAGGATGGTGAACCTATTATTGAGGGTGACAAGTTTGACATTTTGAAATGGTGGGTCGAAAATGCATCCAAGTACAAGATCTTGTCAACCATTGCTCGTGATGTGTTAGCCATACCAGTTACAACTGTTTCTTTTCGACTGGTTGTCGGATTTTAGATCCTTTTAGGAGCTCACTGAATCCTAAAATGGTTGAATGTTTAATATGTCTCAAAAACTGGTGGAGTAGTTCAATCATTGTTCGAGACTACATGGATGAAGTAGAAGTGCTAGAGACATCAGAGATTCTCAAGTCTGGTAAGTTGTTAAACAAACTTTTATTTGGTATTTTAATTGTAATTATTGTTTGAATCATATTTATGGAATTATATAATATATGAAATTTATTGATATATTGCAGAGATCACAAGTGATACTACTACTGAAAATATTTTTGCTTGGCCTTCTAGTTCTATTAATGCTCCATCTACAGCCTCATTTGCTGCACAAGGAACTGAATGAATGAAGATGGGAACCTCATATGATGTGGCTTGACTTGTAAGAATTTAAGAACCTCATAATTCAAAATTCATACTTATCATTTTTGTTTTAATTTATTTAGCTTATTTATTTTTCTATTTCAAGGTTTACATTATTTTGGAATTGGAAATTGGGAAGGAGAAATGTAGGAAATGAAGGGAAGGATGATGAAGGAGGACTTTTTATTTCTATTTTGGAAATTACTTTCTTTGGACTTTGGACATTTTGTGGACTTTTTAAGTTTTAGTAGTTTAGTAACTTTTGTTAAGGACTTTGAATTTGGAATTTTGGACTATGGTATTGGTATAGACTTTATAATTTTAATTAATGACTTTGGAAATTATGGATTTTTGTTTCTGGTTAGAGTTGGAACTTGGAACTTGGATGTTTCATGTTAGTTTTTGTTTAGCCAAAAAATATTTGCTTGCTGACATAACACGATTGGGGTGCACGTGGATAGCACGTGACAATTTACTGACGACAGTCTGGACGACCAATGACCAGAATAGAAGATGTTCGATGGATTCAAGAAAGATGCTAAATGGTACGATCGGGTCTGATTGCAGTAAAGAGGCCAGAGTTCAAATAGAGTTATAAGTAGGATATTTCTAAGATATTTGACCCTCTTTATATGTAACTATTATGATTTCTGTTATTATTCAAATATGCTTGTAACAAAGTTTAAAGACGGCCCACCGACCCATATGTACATCCTTGAGCCTATAAATAAGACTCATTGGATTCAAAAGAGAGGAGGGCAATAATTTGTATTCAGAGAAAACTAGTTTTTTTTTATACATGAGTTTTGTATCCCCCTTTGAAGCTTACAAAACTCAGTGAACCCTAGTTGGCTGATCACAGGTTTTAGAGTTTACATCAATAAGAACACTAAGTGGACGTAGGTTATTACCAATCTCTGGGGCCGAACCACTATAAAATCCTTGTGTCATTTAGTTCTTGCATTCAGCTTATACATTTGTATCGTTTTTACTGACTCTGTGTCGTTGGCTACGTCGGTCAGCATTTTGGGGCTTTCATTGAGAGCTGAACTCAAGACATTCAGGATAAACAATGGCAAAAACCTTCAGGAAAGATGGTTAGATAAGGCAGACATCTGGAAGTATGCCAAATCAACCTCCTCCACAAGATGTAATAGAGGACGAGCCACATGTGGAACTAGAAGAGGAAGAGATGGATGCTGAAACCTTGCGAACAACTTTGATTGTATTGTAAGAGGAATTAGCTACTCTGAAAGCTAATAAAGAGAATGTGGCTAAAACGATGGTGCTGCAGCAAAGGGAGATTGAACGGCAGTGCCAAGAACTGAATGAGTGTCAAGCCGACATGGATCGCCAGCAGAGAGATGCCACAACAGCTTTAGAAGCAGCTATCTAGTTGGCTCGGGGACAACCTGCACCAACCTCTCAACCAGATCAGCCACCAAGCTCTCACCCTCAACAAAATCCGCAGTCAGAGCGTCCC
The DNA here is from genome assembly GCF_963169125.1 of Humulus lupulus. Classification (NCBI taxonomy): domain Eukaryota; kingdom Viridiplantae; phylum Streptophyta; class Magnoliopsida; order Rosales; family Cannabaceae; genus Humulus; species Humulus lupulus. The sequence goes on along the minus strand of NC_084794.1, from coordinate 73,004,787 downwards.
CAGTATCATCATAATCGACCACACCCAAGGAGTCCTCAAGGACCAGAGCAACCTCCCACTGCTCAGTAGGAAAGACCAACCCAAAATCTTGACAGAAACAACGAGCAGTAACCACCCTCTCAATTTGGTTGAGATAGCGTTCAGCAACATAGGCAGAATAGGGGCGAACAACATCCCAGAAGCCCAAGACACCAGACAGCTGGGGAACAGAACCCTCCTGGCAGGGGACAACGTCCCTCAGGAAGCAGAAGTCAAGTGGACTCAGGCTCTGTGGTCTGGGAGCCCCCACGACATAGTAATGTCAGAGGACCTAACGACCAACATAGGCCTCCCCCTGTTTATCGAGACGTACTAGGAGGAAGAGAAGGGAATAGTGTGTACAACAGGTCGCACACTCATAGGTCGAAATTTAGAGATGGACATGATTATAATGAGGTAGACTATGGTAGGATGAACAATGGACGGCAGCAGGAGGAGAAAGGCGGACATCAAAATCCTCCACCAATGGAAAACCGACCAACGAGCCAAAATATTGGGGGACAGCCTAAACAGCCCAATGTATTTGACCGACTAGGCGCAAGCGAGCAGAGACGTAGGGATGAAGATCTGAAAGATGTGCTCAATAACCGAAGAGAAAGACATGACGAGTACTTCCCCCTGGCACCAGCCACTCCAGCAATACCAGATGTTGTACTGGCTCAGATAGATGCCTTGAATCAAACTGTGCAGCAACTAGTTGGGAATAAAATGTCCCACATAGAGTTTGATCGAAGAAGGGCACCCCATTTGTTAATATAATTTCTATGGTGGAAGTTCTGTAAGAATTCAAAATGCTAGTTCTACCCAACTTTACGGGAGGAGAAGATCCAGTGTCTCACGTGAACAAATTTGAGATACAAATGGACAACTAGAAGGTGTCAGAAGATGCTCGGTACATGATTTTTCCTGCCACTTTGTCTGAATCTGCTCAGGAATGGTATTTCAAGTTCCCTCTGGCCAGTATAGTTTCCTGGGAGATGTTCGTGAAGGAGTTTTACGGGAAATTTTATGCTGGTTGAATACATCCAACAAAAGCTAATCAGCTGGTCGACATTCGACAGAAGGAAGGAAAAACTCTCAAGGAGTATATCCAACAATTTATGCGAGCAGCTGCTCAAGCCAAAACTATTTGAGACAAGGGAAAGATGATGGCACTCACGGCTGGAGTGCGATGCCATTCTCCCATCTAGAGTAGTCTGCGAAAGAATGGAGTCAAAAGCACTCAAGAATTTTTGGATCGAGCAGACAAATATATCAAACTCGAGGAGGCCATTGCCAATGCAGGAAAGTCCCCAAAGAACGACCAGGGTAAGAAAGAAGACCTGACCAAAGCCCCTAATGGGTATGATAAGCCCAATGGCGATGGCAAAGGTAACGGTAAGAATGGGGGAAAAAGGGGGAACATTGAACCAGCGACATTTGATAGCAAGCGCCCCAAACAAAACAGATATGAACCAGGGTTCACCAATTACACTGCCCTGGTCGATAGCCGAGCGAAGGTGTATTAGGCCAGTCATACCATCGTTCCCTTTAGGCGACCAACCCCAATTAGGAAAGACATATCCAAAAGGGACACGACCAAGTTTTGTCATTTTCACAATGACTATGGCCATGACACCAACGAGTGTAACCAACTCAAGAACGAGATCGAGTTCCTTATTCGACAAGGACATCTGAGGAGATATATATGAGCAGGTGGAAGTTCTAAGTAGGAGGCTTATGGAGGCAACGAGCAGGCGCCTGTATGCCAATGCTCGCCTCCTCTATAGCCAACTCCTATCACGGGTACACTGTTGACCATCTGTAGAGGACCACATATAGCAGGTGACAGTGGTAAGGCGAGGGAGAGATATGCCAGAACCCTACGTCATGATCAAGACATTGAAATGCTGAATGTCGAGGAGCGAACTCCCAAAAAAGCTCGAACAGAGGAAGAATTGCTAACTTTCTCTGAGCTGGACGCACATCATATCTGATTTCCCCACTCAGATTCTCTGGTCGTGAATGTTCAAATCAACAACATGATGGTAAAATGAGTGTTGGTAAATACAGGAAGCTCAGTCAACATTTTGTATAAGTCTTCACTGGGAAGAATGAAATTGTTAGTGCAAGATTTAGAGCCATGCAACCAAACTATCTATAGTTTTTCTGGCGAAGGGCTAGCACCAACAGGGTCGATCAAACTCCCGGTCACAGCAGGAACTGCACCTATGAACAAGACATTACTCGCTGCTTTTATAGTAGTTGATTGTCCGTCTGCATATAATGCTGTGATCGGAAGACCCATACTCGTCGATCTGCGAGCCATAACTTCGGTCTGACATCTGGCCATGAAGTTTCTAACCGATGCAGGAGTTAGGTGCGTGTTGGGAAACCAGCAAGAAGCCAGAGTATGCTATAATTCCTCAATCACAAAGGCAAGAAGAGGCAGATCAAGAAGCAAAGCCGAAAAAAGGTTTCTAGTAGTAAATGAAATGTAAGCCCAATCAGGTGAACAAGTCACCAAATAGGGTGTTGCCCAAAGTAAGGATAGGGACTTAGATCCTTGCTTTGGGGATTTTGAAGACAATATTGGGCCTGTGGAAGACCTCAAGGAGGTCCAACTAGAGGAGAAAGATCCAACTAGGGTTGTGAAAGTCGATAAAAACTTAGAGACAACAACAAAAAACAAACTGGTGGAGTTTTTGAAGAGACACCAGGAGGTCTTTGCCTGATCGCATAACGATATGGTTGGGATAGACCCAGTAGTGATTAGCCATGTCTTGAATATAGACAAAAATCATCCACCTGTACAACAAAAAAGAAGGCTGCTCGACAAAGATAGATCTAGAGCCCTAAAAGAAGAAGTCAAGAAGCTGAAGGAAAATGGATTCATCAGGGTAGCGTTTTATCCATCTTGGGTTTCTAATTCCGTACTAGTTCCTAAGCCGAATGGTAAAAGGAGGGTGTGCGTAGATTTCACAAACCTTAATAAAGCCTGCTCGAAGGATTGTTTCCCACTTCCAAGAATCGACCAGTTGGTCGATGCCACATCAGGACATGAAGTTTTATCGTTCATGGGCGCGTACTCTGGTTATAATCAAATTAGTATGCATCCACCTGATGAAGATCACACTATCTTTTGAACATATACAAGACTTTACTGCTACAAAGTAATGCCCTTCGGTTTGAAAAATGCTGGTGCGACTTACCAACGACTAGTCAACCATATGTTAGAAGAACTTATCGACAATAACATGGAAGTCTACGTTGACGATATGCTGGTCAAGTCGAGAAAGGCCAGTGAACACATTAAGGACCTACAGGAATGCTTCAACATATTGAACAAATATCAGATGAAGCTGAATCCTATAAAGTGTTCCATTGGTGTTGGATTAGGAAAATTTTTGGGATTCATAGTAAACTCACGAGGAATCGAAGCTAATCCCGAAAAAATTCAAGCACTGATCGTGATGCAGTCACCTGCCAAAGTTAAAGATGTACAAAGTCTGACAGGAAGAATTGCTGCCCTAAGTAGATTCATATCTAAGTCTACAGACAAGTGTGTCCCATTTTTTAATCTACTCAGAGGAAACAAAAAGTTTGAATGGACAGAGGAATGCGAACAGGCTTTTCAGGCGCTCAAAGCCCACATGTCGCAACTGCCTATTTTGTCCAAGCCAGTCGAATGAGAGAATTTGTACATCTACTTAGAAATAACAGAGTATGCTGCTAGTGCTATTTTAATCAGAGAGGAAGACAACATTCAAAAAGCAGTGTACTACGTAAGCAAAAGGCTGGTGGGAGCAGAACTACGATATCCGCCTATAGAGAAATTGGCTTATTGCTTGATACTGGCGTCTAGAAAACTGTAACCCTACTTTTAGGCTCACCCCATAATAGTGCTTACCGGCCAACCACTATGGCAAGTCTTACAAAAACTAGAAGCCATTAGTCTACTACTAAAATGGGCGGTTGAGTTGGGGCAGTTTGAAATTTCCTATGCACCCGAGTAGCTGTTAAGGGACAAGCCCTAGTGGATTTCGTTGTAGAATTTGCTGGACTCCCTGCCAGCGAACCGGCAATAGAGACCGATCTTCAAAATCAAACCCCTGCTTGAAAGTTGTTCGTAGACGGATCCTCCAACGAGCACAACGCAAGGGCAGGGCTAATCTTAATCACACCCAAAGGACATTGGTTTCACTATGCGACCAGATTCAACTTTACGACCTCTAACAATGAAGCCAAGTACGAGGCTCTGCTCGCAGGATTAAGACTAGCCAAGGATATGAACATAAAGTCACTAGAAATATATAGTGACTCTCAGCTAGTAGTTAATAAGATTATTGGAGAATATTTGGCTAGAGGTCTCAAGATGGTTTCTTATTTGAACAAGGCGAGGGATTTACTAGCACAATTTGAGAAATATATTCTCCAGCAAGTACCTTGCGATCATAATTCAAACGTCGATGCCTTAGCCAAGTTAGCAAGTTCAAAAGATGTTGACACTTTGAGCATAGTACCAGTTGAATGTTTATTGGCACCAAGCATTCAATCGGAAGAATCCTTGCTAATAATACAAGTGTTTGACACATGGATGACTCCCATCATACAATATCTCGAACAAGTATTATTACCAGCAGATAGGAATAAGGCAAGGACACTTCACAGAAAATCGACTCAGTTTATTTTGATCGATGGAGTCTTGTATAGACGAGGATACTTAATGCCTTTATTACGGTGTGTCTGTAAGGAAAATGCTAAGGAATTGATGGTAAGGATATTTCTGGCCTACCATGATCGAAGACTCTATGGAATTCGTTAAGAAGTGTGATAACTGCCAACAATTTTCCAAGATATCACGAGCAACCCCAAATGAGCTTAAATAGATGCAAAGCCCATGGCCATTCACGGTTTGGGGAATTAACCTAATCCGATCTTTGCCTACTGGAAAAGGGAATGTCAAGTATGCAGTAGTTGCTATCGACTACTTTACTAAGTGGGCTGAAGCTGAGCCACTTGCAACAATCACGACCAAGAAAGTGTTGGATTTCGTCGTCAAAAACATTGTATGCCAATATGGGTTGCCAAAAAAAATTATTTAAGATAATGGCATATAATTTGATAGCGACCTTTTCACCGATTTCTGCGAACGACATGGTATCACGAAGAGTTTTTTGTCAGTTGCTCATCCACAAGCCAACAGACAGGTTGAACCCGTTAACAAAACTCTAAAGGACACACGAAAGAAAAGGCTCGAAGAAGCAAAGGGAGCATGGCCAGAATAATTGCCAGAAGTACTCTGGTCGTATAGAATATCTCACCGAACAACAACAGGCCATACACCATTTTCCTTGGCCTATGGGTATGAAGCCATGTTACCCATTGAGTTAGATCCACCATCACATAGAAGGCTAACATACGACCAGAGCACGAATAACCAGTTATTAATAGAGTCTTTGGACTTGATCAACGAAAGGCGCGAGTAGGCTCAATTTCAAGTTGTAGCTTACCAACAAAAGTTCGCTCGATATTTTAACTCTAAAGTACGCTGAAGAAAGTTTGATGTGAGAGATTTGGTACTTAGAAGGGTTTTTCTCAACACTTGCGACCAGGCTGCTGGAGTACTCAGACCAAACTAGGAAGGTCCATATCAAATTAAAGAAATTCTTCAACCAAGCATATACAAACTTGCTCGCTTAAATGTAGATCTTGTTCCTCGCTATTGGAGTGGAGAACACCTGCGCAAGTATTACCAATGAACAATTTTTTTTAAAGAGTTGGCTTGTATTAATTTTACTTTTTACAAGTTTGTGAACAAGGACTGGTCAGTTAGATGACTGGTCGCTTATAAGTGAAAGATCAATTTTTGATCACTCGTATAAACACGAATCTTGTCCATTTTATTATGAGAAATAAAAAGAACTGTTCCCAGCTAGTTATTCTTGCCAATTATTGCATTTATTACAAGTATTTTCTCATTACGTGTGTTGTTTTGCTATATTATCATTGATTGTTATAAGTACGCGAACAGTAATGTTCGAACAGGTATTGGCCATGGAAAGTGACCGAGAACCTTAGACTCCTCGATCACTTGGGAGGCATATAAGATGCTAAGCGAGTAAAGCATATCAACAGACATATGCAAACACACGAGCAAAACAAGGGAAAGCATACTACGACACTTAGAGTATTTTTAAAAAAATTTAGTTAATTTTGTGCAAATCTTAATAAAGTATTATGCTAAGTTCGGTCATACGAGAAAATGTTATAATAGCAATGAGAATATATTATAATATCACAATGAAATGCCTTTACACCACAAGCAAATACTGCTCGAATGTAATTAAAAATATTAAAAGGAATGAAAAACTGCCTTAGGCAGCAAATTGTCTTAACATCATGATATTGTTGTTCATGTGTTTTAATTACATAAATAAATTTTCTTACTGTGCAGCTGAGGGAGGGTCCTGCTGAGGCTATTGATCGACTAAAGGTTTGTCTTCTTCTTCAGCACTATCAATGCCTATCGCCAAGGAAATGTCAGGAGAATTTGAGGCAATTTGAACATTTCTCTCCTCCTCTAGGCGAGCAGAACATTTGGCAAGTTCAGCTTGTTTTACCTGCTCGGGAAGATAGTTGAAATTTTCCTCTGGATTGTTCTTTCAAAACATGTAGAAGCAGATGAAGGTGGCTCCTCGGAACCTCTCCAAGTTTTGGGAGTTTTTCTCCTCAAGCAGCTTCACTCGCTCCTCTAGACCAGTGGCCTCCTTCATGCTCGCCTCCAGATCCTTTTGAAGCTTGGCTGCTTCCTTGTAGTTAGTCTCGGAAGCTTCCTTAAACTTCTCCTTGGTAGCAACAACCTTAGCCAGATCTTCTTGGCTCCTCACCAACTCCTCGATTAAAATGGAAACTTTTTCTTCAGCCGCCTTAACCTTGACCTCCCATGTCTTTATCTCCTCGACAGCCGCCTTATCCTTGGCCTCCCATGCCTTGATCTCCTCGGCATGTTTTGCATCGACCTTTTTAGCGTGATGCAAATCGTTGTTCATGGTCAAGATACCCTGCGAACAGTAGACGAATGAAGCTTTTAGAGCTAATCAAAGGAATCTCTGCAGTTTGTCTTTTGTTGAGCTATAAGCATTGCTCAACAATTCTGCAGCCAAAGATATTCCCGTTTGGTCGGTGGAAGGATCAGTGTGAGGAGGAGGAGTTGTTGATCTGGAAGGAATGGGAGTTGGAGTGACCTCTGGTTGAGCCTTTTTCTTTGAAGGTTCCCCACTGCCTTCTCTAGGGGGTCTTCTGCTCAACTTCTTCTTGCTTGCTGGAGCGTCTGCAGAAGCGTAGATATCGAAGGCGTCGTCGGATGGCATGACTACAAAACAAAAATAAACTAGCAGATATGTCAAGAAATAGTTTGGCATAATAAAGGAACAAACTAAAAAGAAATTATAAGTAGTATACCCGAACTATTATTACTAGTCACTACATTATCTAAAGAGCTACTATTACACATTATTTGCCTCGAAGAACTCCAAGCTAAAACTACTGGTTGTAAATTTAAAGTTGCCGTCCCTATCAAATAAATGACAAGGGATGGGCAGTTTATTTAAGAGTGAGAAATCTATACCGTTCTCGTGAGAAGATTCGAGTATGGGACTAGTATATTCTTGTAGTTTTGTTTTCCTCTCCCATGTGGGGTAGAATTATTAGCTACTCGAGTATTTGGGGAAATGGTCACTCCCGTTGGTCGACACCTCTGGGGTTGTGACACATCCTGCTGCTTCTCGGGGTTATCTTGTCCTCTAGTACCCTCTCCAGTGACACTCCCTAGAGTGCATTCCCTCACTTCCTGGTGAGGTTCTAAAAGGCCGACTAGCCTTAAATTGCTCTTCGTGATTAGCTCCTTGACACTTTTTTCTATATTCGTCATGCTGGCTAGGGTTATGGATCTTATCTCCATTTCTGGAGTGGGGACTAGTCGGTGCCATGGACCTAGATACAACACAAAACAACTAAGGATAAAGAAAGATGAAAAATGACGGGATAAATGTCAATCGGAGATTGAAAGTTTACCTCTTCGAGTGAAGGCCATGCTGTCGGCAACCAAGTCGGTTGTGAGGAAGTACTCTTGGAAGTATCTTCCAACATTGGACTTGTAGGTATTGTCACTCAGGAATGTGCGAGCGAATTTCTTGGTGTAGGTTTGTATAGGGTAATCTCAGGAAGCTCGTACTTCTTAGGATATTTTTCCACCATCCTAGTCGATATGACGCTAGGAGGGGCAGTGTACCAGTCTACCTCTGCTCGAGGGCCATCATGGGGACGAGCTTTGGGCTGGATATCTGGTGGTGAAAAGTTTAAAGGTTGAGGATCACTTGAAGGACCCTCTGCATTGGTTGCAGGCTGGTTCGAAGGTGAATCTGTGGTTGTCCTTTTTCTACGAGCAGTGTATTTGACACGACTCATGTTCGATTGGTTCTGTGACAGGTTGTATGGAGGATTGGTTGTAAGGTTTGGGTGTAAAACTGAAGGCTCAGGAAAAGGCAAAGAAGGCTGTTCTTGATCCTCGAACAGCAAAGCAAGAAGGTCGTAATCTATTGGTCTCTCACCTCCCTAGAGATCATGCATGAATATCTGAGAAGAGCAAAGGGGAAGTGAGAATCTACGACCAATAGATAGAAGAAAGAGAAAAGCAAGAATAACGTTGCTCGTGTATAAAAGTTAAGCTTTTATACGACCAATGACATCCTGATAAAAACACAATAAACATGCAAGCATATAGAAAAAATAGATCAAAAAGTGAATGTGGAAAAACTTTTTAGGAAAAACTTTTCAACTTCTAAAATAGGCGGGAAAAACCCAGTTTTTCTAAAATACTCCAAATCAAATCGGTATACCTATACCCCACATTTCTTTTTAAGCATTGTCTAGTATTTTATACTGCCTAAAATGCCTATTCTAGCATACTTATTCTATGTATGTTTTCCTAAACCCGGTTACCCAAAAAATTTCTCAAGAACAGTAGAAACCCAGTTATGGAAACTCATGAATCAGAACCAGAATACACAAAAATTCCTACAAAGGTAAGAGGATGGATTTGAAAACTTACTTGGAGTATGAATTGTAGGAAAAATCATGAAAGTTTTGTTTGGAGTTGCTCGAAGATGTCTCTAATCGCACTGAAGTCTCTGGGTTTTCTTGAAGGTTTTTCTGAGTATTCTTGAAGAGAGAGAAGGTTTGAGTGAAAAATGTGTTATCCCTCAAAAATACAAGGATGACATGGTGAATGAGAATGCGACACGTGACATCATAAATCAGGGAAAAACAAAAAAGTATTGAGAAAAGACCGACCGGCAAAAAAGATAGGTCCAAGACCTATAGGGAAGTCGATCAAGCCTAAACCCCCTAGGGGTGGTCGGCCTGACTCTTACCCCTAGGGGTGGTCGACCTAAGCAGGCCCAAGAGCCCTAGGGGAGGTCAGCCCCAATGTGTTCAAGAGCCCCTAGGAGTGGTCAGCCTGACCCCTACCCCAGGGGTGGTCAGCCCACCCTATTCTTCACAGGGTGGTCAGCCCACCTTATTCTTCATAGGGTGGTCGGCCTAAACCCCCAAGTACACATCACTGAGAAATACTCGCTCTTGTTCAAGCTAAGATAAACAGGCCTAGCACCCAGAAGGTCACAGGCCTAGCACCCAAAAGGTCACAGGCCTAGCACCCAGAGGATCAACAGGTCCAGCACCCAGAAGGTCACAGGCCTAGCACCCAAGCTCGGGTTGTCGGGCCTAGCACCTAAGTCCCATATACCAACAGAGACTTAACATCTTACCAGAGGTTTCTATCGTGCATTCTCCACCACGATCTAGAGAAACAATGAGAAGACCCAAAATCTCATAATCATGGGGAGGTGGATACTTATCTCCACTCACAATGATCGTGTACCAAACCACGATCTCTAGTACTACTGATCATGTAACAACCCCTGGATACTACAAATAAAGGACCCAGGGCTTCATAAATGGGACTCTTTTCTTGAGAAAGGATCTCTTTTTCTGGAATTTTGAGAGAAAAGACTTTCTGACGAGTGAATTCATCAGTTCATACTTGTAATTGTCGAGTAATTCAAAACTAAAGACTAAGTGGATTAGGTTACTACTGTTCATCTAAACAGGGCTGAGCCACTATAAAATTCTTGTGTGTTTATTTAAGATAATCGTACTCTGTCATTTATTCTATTTATTTCATTCAAAAGGTGTCGTATACTATACATTTCACATGTCAACATTTTTGGTGCTTTCATTGAGAGTACGAAATCAAGAAGCACACTTTCATCATTTTTTACGATGCCTCCAAAATCCAGTCAGACCAAGAAGACTGCTCCCAGGGATTCCACCACCCAGGATCCCATAGATCCCGTTAACGAACCTCGGGTGGAGGTTGGAGATCAATCTAATGCGAAAGATCCACAGGACGCTCACCAGGAGGAGATGGCGCAATTTCTGGCGAGGTAGGAGGCCTTTGCTGCAGAAATTGCCCTTCAGAGGGCGACTATGGAATGACAATGACAGGTGATAGATGAGCAAGTCTAGAGAATGATACAGAGGGAGCAGGAAGCTGACTGGAGACACTAGGAGGCTGCTGTGGCCTTGGAGGCGACTACTTAGTTAACCCGAGCTAACGATGAAGTTGCTACTCAGGCGGTGGGGGAGGCTCAGGCCAAAGTAGCAGGAATGCGAGACAACAGTAACAAAGAGTCCCAGAGGAGGAGTAGGACCCCAAGGACACTCTCAGAACCACTTTCCCAGAGACAGGATGAAGAGGCACAGTCCAAGACTGCCTCCTCCATGACCAAGAAGAATAACACTTCATCTCGGAGTAGAAGTATTACCAACCCGAAGGCCCCTTCCCAGGGGGACAGATACAACAATGTAGGAGATGAGGGTCAGACATCTGAGAGGCGTGACAGGAATGGAAATGGCTGCTCAAAGTCTCAAAGTCATGTAGGAGGAGAGGCTCGGGGGCAGGGTTGCACCGACAGGGGCAAGGCAGATCTACCACCCCTACACCCTTAGTCTCGCAAGGGAAAGGAATCGATGAATAACACCAATACTGTGTTCGATAGGCTGGGGAAAGATGCGTAGCCTCAAGATTTGAGGGAGGTCATCAACAGGAGGACCAACACTCAGGAGGGGGTACCAAGGACATCTACCCCACCTGCAGTGCAGGCTCAAATAGATGCACTCATTATGGCTGTTTAGGGTCTAACAAAGAAACCTTCAAATATCGAGCTGGCTCATAGAAGTGGGAGTCCTTTCAGTACCAAGATCCAAGTTACCCAACCACCACTGAAATACAAGACCCTGAAACTTCCTACATACACTGGGAAGGAGAACCCAATACGACACATTAGGAAGTTCGAGGATCAGATGGAGTTACTCGATGTGGAGCATGATTATAGGTGCAAGGTGGAGAAAAGAAAGCTAAGTCAGCACCCACTGACAAACAACCTAAGCATCAACCCTACCAGCCTAGGTTCACTAATTATACCATCCTGACTACATCAAAGGCTGAGATTTACTTGGCAACATACCAGGAGGTACCATACCGAAAGCCACTACCCTTGCGTTCAGAAGGAAAGAGAGACAAGAATAAGTTTTGTCGTTTCCATAATGATTACGGATACGACACAAGCGAGTGCAAACAATTCAAGGATGAGATAGAGTTTCTTCTCCGATCAGGAAAACTCTCGAGGTACCGAGGCAAGACCGAAACCCCAAGCATGAATCCAGAATTCTGAAGGCAGAGAAGTCCACCACTGGGGTCGGTGGCTATAGACTTCACACTGGATACCATATGTGGAGGGCCCCACATAGTAGGCAACAATAACAATGCTCGTGAGTGATATTCAAGGACCTTCAGACATGAGGTAGGGGAGTCTTCCCAGTGTATGGCAGTCGAGGAGCGGTCTCCAAAAACTCCAAAGTATGAAAGTGAAACTCTCACTTTTACAGAGGATGACGCCAGGCACGTGAGGTACCCCCACAATGACCCTCTGGTCCTTACCATTCAAATCGCTAATGCCCGAGTGAAGAGATGCTTGGTGGATACGGGAAGCTCAATAGATATCATCTACAAATCATCCCTCGAGAAGATGAAGCTCACAGTCAAGGACCTGACACGGTGTTCCTAAGTGATATATGGGTTCATGGGCGAATGCCTAGCACCAGTAGGAACTATCAAACTACCGGTCACGGTGGGAGGTGCCCCCAGGCACGAGATTGTGATGACAGAGTTCCTGGTGGTAGATTGTCATCGGCTTACAATGTAGTGCTTGGGAGACCCCTCTTGATGGCGTTACATGCAGCAGTATCTATTTGGCATCTATCTTTGAAGTTCCCCACCAGCGCAGGGCAAGGATGTGTACAGGGTAACCAAAGGGAGGCACGAGAATGCTATAATGCGTCAGTGTTCAAGGCAAAGAAAGGACCATGCGTAAACAACATGATAGTAACCTGCTGCGAAGAGAATGAAGGAACCGATGAGGTTGTCAAGATGGAAGTTGACGTTGAAAGAAACACTCTACTGGAGTCGGGGGCTCCTTTTAACGAAGATTTGTTATTATAACAAGTTTCCCAAAGCGAGGGAAACGACATCGATCCTCACTTTGGGGATGACTTCATGGGAGTAGAACCAGTCGAAGATCTTGACGAAGTCCTACTAGATGAGGAGGACCCGACTAGAGTAATCAAAATCAAGAAAGAGTTAAAGGTGGAAATTAAAGCACGGTTGGTGCAATTTTTAAAGAAAAACCAGGACGTCTTTGACTGGTCACATAAGGACATGGTTGGAATTTTTCCATCTGTGATAAGTCATGTCCTCAATGTAGACAAGAACTACCCATCAATGCAACAAAAAAGGAGACTGCTTGACAAAGACCAATCTCAAGCCTTGAAGGAGGAGGTCGAGCAGCTCAAGGAAAACAATTTTATAAGGGAGACCTACTACCCTGATTGGGTATCAAACCCCATGCTGGTTCCAAAGACAAACGAGAAGTGGAGAACATGCGTGGACTTCACAGATCTGAACAAGGCCTGGCCTAAAGACTACTTCCCACTACCCAGAATAGATCAATTGGTCGATGCAACGACAGGACATGAAATACTCTCATTCATGGATGCGTATTCTAGGTATAATCAAATAAGTATGCACCCTCCTGACGAGGAACATACCAGCTTCTGGATAGACAAGGAATTGTATTGTTATAAGGTAATGCCATTCGGCTTGAAGAACGCAGGAGCCACCTACCAGCGTTTAGTGAATGGCATGTTCCGAGACTTGATCGACAAAAATATGGAGGTGTACGTTGATGACATGTTGGTCAAGTCCAAAGAAGCTGGAGGACATGTTCAAGACTTGAAGGAATGCTTTGCAATACTTAGAAAGTATAGCATGAAGTTAAACCCTCTTAAGTGCTCGTTTGGAGTTGGTTCTGGTAAGTTTCTCGGATACATAGTCAATTCACGTGGAATCGAGGCTAACCCCGAGAAGTTCAAAGCATTGATCGACATGAAGTCATCTACCACAATCAATGAAGGGCAAAGCTTAACTGGGAGAGTAGCTGCCCTCAGTAGGTTCATATCAAAGTCTACGGACGAGTGTGTCCCTTTCTTTAACTTACTGAGGGGTGGCAAGAAGATCCAATGGACCGAGGAATGTGAGGAAGCTTTCCAAGCCCTGAAGGAGCACCTCACCCAACCTCCCGTCCTAGCAAAGCCAATATATGGTGAAGTACTATTCATCTATTTGGCAATCACCGAGCATGTAATTAGTGCTGCTTTGGTAAAGAAAAAGAACAGGGAACAACACCTTATATACTATATCAGTAAAAGGCTAGTAGGTGCGGATTCTAGGTATCCCTCTCTTGAAAAGCTAGCCTACAGTTTAGTAATCGCCTCTCGAAAGTTGCGTCCATATTTCCAAGCTCACTCGATCCGAGTCCTGACCGATCAACTGTTGAGGCAGGTTCTCCAGAAACCAGAGGCCTTGGGACCATTACTCAAGTGGGCAGTGGAACTAGGATAGTTTGATATCACTTATCATTTGAGGACGGCGATAAAAGGACAAGCATTGGCAAACTTCATAGTTGAAGGCACCAACCTTGAAGACCCTTCCTACCAATCGGAGAATGGAGATACCGAGAAGGAAGGAGATACTCATGTATGGAAGCTATATGTTGATGGAGCATCCAATGAGCACAACTCAGGCGCAGGAATCATACTGATCACTTTGGAGAATCATCGAATCCATTGCGCTCTTAGATTTGGATTCAATGCTTCAAACAACGAGGCTGAGTACGAGGCATTATTAGCAGGATTACGCTTGTCTCGGGATGTACATGCACAGTCCCTAGAGATATTCAGCGATTCCCAGCTAGTGGTGTACCACGTACTGGGGGAGTATCAAGCCAAGAGACTTAGGATGGTGTAGTACCTGAACAAGGTGAAGGACTTGCTGGCACTATTCAAGAAATATTCAATTATACAAGTCCCGAGAGATCAGAATGCCAATGCCGATGCCTTAGCCAAGCTTGCTAGTGCCAAAGATGCAGACACCCTAAATGTCATTCCCATCAAATACTTGGCGAAAAGAAGCATAACCGAGCATGAGGCACTACCTTTTGAGTTAGGAGATACATGGATAACCCCTATTATTAACTATCTCAACCAAGGAGTAGTACCCAGCGATCGGAACAAAGCAAGAAAGTTGGTGAGACAAGCTGCACGATATATGATAGTCAAAGGGGTACTATACTGACGAGGGTACTCCCTACCACTGCTAAGGTGCATTACACCCGACCAGCCAAAGCTGTTAATGATCGAGGTACACGAGGGGTTCTGTGGAGATCACGCTGGGGGGTAGAGCCTATAAAAGAAAATCCTAAGACAAGGATACTTTTGGCCGACGATGAATGAATACTCAATGGAGTATGTCAGAAGATGTCACAAGTGCCAAATGTTCTCCAAGATACCCCAGGCGGCACCTAACGAATTAACACAGATGCAAAGCCCTTGGCCCTTTGCTGTATGGAGGATCGACCTAATCGGAAAGCTACCTACGGGAAGGGGAGGAGTCCAATTTACTGTTGTAGCCATGGACTACTTCACCAAATGAACTGAGGCAGAACCACTCGGCACCATAACCTTGAAGAAAGTCTTAGACTTTGTGGTGAAGAATATCATTTGTCGATTTGGCCTACCAAGGAAGATAGTCTCGGACAATGGGACTCAATTTGATAGTGATATGTTCACTGACTTTTGTACGAGGCATGAAATCACAAATAGCTTTTCCTCGGTAGCACACCCCCAAGCTAATGGCCAAGTAGAAGTTGTGAACAAGACTATCAAAGACACACTGAAGAAACGCCTTGAACAAGCCAAAGGAGCCTAGCCATAATTACTTCTAAAGGTCCTATGGTCGCATTGAACGACCCCACGAACAATGACAGGGAATACACCATTCTCTTTGGCATTTGGGTATGAAGCCATGTTTCCAGTTGAACTCACTCCCCATCGCATAGCGAGAGACATACGATCAGGGGAGGAACCATCAACTAATAGAAGAATCGCTCGATTTAATCAAAGAAAGAAGAGAAAAGGAAAGTCTCAAAGTAGCAGCACATAAACAAAAAGTGGCTAGATACTTCAACTCCAGAGTGAAAGATCGAAAATTCCAAGTTGGGGACTTAGTACTCAGGAGGGTGTTCCTAAACACTAAGGACACTACAACAGGGGTACTAGGACCTAACTGGGAAGAGCCATACCTTGTGGACGAGGTGATCCCACCAGGGACGTACAAGATAGCTCGATTGAATGGAGAACTAATGAAAAACTATTGGAATGGCGAACACCTCTGTCGATACTATTAATGAAGTTGATCAGCAGCAACACAAGTTTTAATTTGCAAATGTATTATTTTCGAATTATCTATGTAACAGCCATTGTGCTTCAATGAATGAATTTTAATTCTTAAGTTTCTCTTAGTTCTTCAAATTTCTTTCAACGAGAGACTTATCCTTTAGACCTATCAACCCCATCGGAACCTGTCAACCCCATCAGATCATGTTTGATCTTGGTTCTTGAGGAGCCTATCGACCTACACGATCAACAATAGAGATAGGTCTTAGGATCTTGTCGCCAAATTAATGGATCGTGTTCGATCTTGGTTCTTAAGGAGCTTATCGACCCATAAGATCCAAATAAGAGACTGGTCCGAGGACCTTGTCGCCAAACTATTTGATCATGTTCGATCCTGGTTCTTGAGGAACCTATCAACCCACATGATCAACAAGAGAGACATGTCCTAGGACCTTGTCACCAAATTAATGGGTAATGTTCGATCTTGGTTCTTGAGGAGCCTATTGACCCATAAGATCCAAATAAGAGACTGGTCCGAGGACCTTGTCGCCAAACTATTTGATCACGTTCGATTCTGGTTCTTGAGGAACCTATTGACCCACATGATCAACAAGAGAACAGGTCCTAGGACGTTGTAGCCAAATTATGGATCATGTTCGATCTTGGTTCTTGAAGAGCCTATCGAGCCATACGATCCAAACAAGAGACAGTTCCTGGGACCTTGTTGCTAAATTTATTGATCACGTTCGATCCTGGTTCTTGAGGAACCTATTGATCCATATGATCAACAAAAGAGACTGGTCCGAGGACCAGCCGTCATTTTTTGATCACGTTCGATCTTGGTTCTTGAGGAACCTATCAACCCATACAATAAAAAAAACAAGAGATTGATCCGAAGACCATTCGCTATCATCAAATCATAATCGACTCTGGTCCTTGAGGGACCGATCGATAATTTGATCTAAGACTCGTTACAGGCTCAATTAGCCCATCTAAATTTATTGATCACGTTCGATCCTGGTTCTTGAGGAACCTATTGATCCATATGATCAACAAAAGAGACTGGTCCGAGGACCAGCCGTCATTTTTTGATCACGTTCGATCTTGGTTCTTGAGGAACCTATCAACCCATACAATAAAAAAAACAAGAGATTGATCCGAAGACCATTCGCTATCATCAAATCATAATCGACTCTGGTCCTTGAGGGACCGATCGATAATTTGATCTAAGACTCGTTACAGGCTCAATTAGCCCATCTAGATCCAGTTGGTCCAACTTAGACACTTCTGTCTACAATCATTATAACAAGTACACGAGATATTACAATCGTGATCAACACTTGCTACACAATATGCATCCGTGTATAGATATCATTACTACTAAGTATGAAACCATCACTCGACTACCAATGATGGACAAGCATTTGCTGCTTGCATCATTGGGTGAAAAGGATAGTATTATGTGTCTAAATGCTCGAAGCAAGGCATGGTCAAGTGGCAAGTGACCAAGGCTTTTAAACCCATGGTCACTTGGGGGGCATATAGTACATACCGATCGGGTTATACAGGAGCAATGAGGGTGTGACCTTAAGTACAAAGCAAGATCAAGCTTTTCTAGGACATTTGTTCAACATATGTTCTGAAAGTGCAAAAAACAAAAACAAAAAAGGCACTGGTAGTGAGATTCCTAGCCATGTCCCTTATGGGGTGGTCGGGCAGTCCATCAACCCTATAGGGTGATCGGCCTATCACCCATGGGGTGGTCGACCTAACGTGTTTTGTTCATGGTACTTGATGAAGTATTATACTACTCACATTACCATGGTTGTTACCATGAAAAACGTAAAGGAGTAAGGTTAGTATGGCACATAAAATACATGTGTTCAAAGTATACTGATACCTGAACCAATGAGGGTTGTGAGTTGATATACTTAGTAAGCATTCGAATTAAAAAATTTCAATCAATACACTGAGTACTCATAACAAAAAAGCATAAAGGCATAAAATGCCATATGTAAAAAATTTCAAGTACAAGGTGCCCCACCAATGGCATGAAAGGACAGACAAAATAATACACCAAGATAAGACTAACTAGGGCGAGGAGTATCATCTGAAAGACCACCCTGAGCCTCGACAACCTCACGAGTCAGACACTTCCTAAACTCCTTCACTCATGTCTTCTCGGGGAGGAAATCCAAGTTCAGATCTTTGTTGGACTTTTAGATCAAGTAAAATTAAGAGAAATTTATCTTTGAATACTCATTTTGAGCCTTGTCTCGAGCAGCTTTGACCTCTTGCTCCTTCTCGACAAGAGAATCCTTCCACAATTGGTCCATATTAGCAATCAATTTCTCTTTCTCAACTTCAAACTGTTGGAGCTGATTGGCAAGTTTCCCCTCCATCTGGGTTATCTTGAGAGTCAACTCGGTCACTTCCTGCTGTTTAAGCTCCACGGTTCTACAGAGGGTGTTAATCTCTTCATCCTTCGAAGCAATGTCAGAATTCTTAGAGCCAATAATGCGCCTAAGGTCCAAAACCTCTTGGCGGACAACATCAAGCTCAGAACGAAGATTGGAGAGTGTAGAGGTTTACTCTACAGACCTATCACGGACATGAGAGACCAGCATCAGTGCCTGCAAAAAACATATAACTATTAGAAAAACGTCAGCACATAAGCTAATGAGACAAGGAGAGAACTATAAAGGACTTACACTCTAAATGTCTAGGAGTGACTTCGTTAGAATGGTGCTCAAGTCTTCATTCTTAATCCCATTAAAAGCCATTTTTGTCTGCTCCAGATGAGATGCTCGGTCCATGAGGGCACCTAAGTTTCGTATAGCAGACTAATGTGGCTCAGATAAGGGAGCTGGTGCAAAACAGGAAGCACCTGCATCAGTGAAAATTAGAGAAAATGGGAGGAACTGGTGTAGACAAAGATGGCTCTACATCTGCGATAGGACTAAACGCCAAAATAATTGGACTAGACGCCAAAGGAGTCAGAGGAGACACCTCAGGAGGATCCTCCATGACCAACTCAGCCTCAACCCTGGCCCTTTTTGCCATTCAAATAGAAGGACTGGCCTCGGTGGGAGTCGACCTCTGCTGGGTATGAACAAAACTAAACATGTCTGAGCCTGCAAAAGAAGATCAAATGTTAGAAGGATATTAAACACATATGAATCATAAAATAAAGGTGATAAAGTGTCGAACCTTCTGAATGAGATTCGAGTTCGAACGTAGTCTCATCAAAGTCGTCCGAAGCAAGCGATGAGTACGCGACAGATGCACCCACCTCATCACCCTCATGTCCAGCTGGCACAGACAAAGAGGATACCTCCTTGACATGAATGGGTCCCAGGGAGTCTATGGCGGTCACGGGCTCGGGACCATCATCATCCGGAACATCGACTATAGTAGGAGGAAACAGCTCCACCTTCCTAAGGTTCCCTGAAGTAATGAGGGTCTTGACATTCTTCTCCTCAAGGTTCATGGAAATCAGTTTCTTGGCCCTAACTATCATATCCTGGGTCAGGAATGGTCTATAAAAAGGCTCAACATTCTTAAACTTGGAGTAGTTGGCCTCTTCGTCCTTAGTAAAGAAATAGTTATCGGCATATCTAAATGCCTTGCTATTTCCATAGATCTCTTCCAAGAAGGTGTTGGTACCCTCGCTCATATAATGGTGGAAGTGGAAATACCCCGAGTTACACTGAGAAGGGTTTTTCTTCAGGTCAAACAAGTAGTGGATCTCGTGAGGCACTGGAGCAGCCCATTTTCTGCAGTGATAGATAAATTACAATGCAGATAAGACCAAGATCGCATTAGGAGCTAGTTGAGAAGGACTAATACAAAAATAGTCTAAAACACTATGAAAGTATGGATGAAGAGGAAGTAGGGCGCCAGACTTAATGGTAGAACGTGTCCAAGCGCACATACCCAGAGGGGGGTCCTCAGCTCTGTCATCTGGATTAGGGATAGTAATAGACACGTCGAAGAGATCAAAAGTCTTCCTTAAGTTCTTTACCTTCTCTTTAGTCATGTCAGAGGCCGCCCCCTTGAAAAAAAACAACCTCATAATCAGTAGGGCGAGGCTTCTCAATCGGTTTCCATATGATTTCACTGGTGAAGGTGGCCCCAGAATATGATGAATTGAACTCCTTTTGTTGTCTCTTCTTCTGGTGTGCAGCTGGCGAGACTGTCTTGATCTTGGAGGGGGGCAAACCACCTTAGGCCAGAACCAGTGAATAGAACACTCCTAAGGATGAGTAGCATAGCGATGAGAGCCCTCAGTATGTCCTTGCTGAGAAGAAGATTGATGGGGAGCCCGACTAGTATCTCAGTGCAAGGCATTGCAATGAGTCTCACTGACCTGACCTATCCTGCTGAGAAGAATGACTTCGCTGAGATGTGCCTTGAGAGCCGGGCCGTACTGTGCTGAGAAGAGATCTGAGAAGAGTCAGGCGAGGAGCCCTGAGTGATGTGCTTGGAAATATGAGGATCATCTTCAGAAGGTTGCCGAGTCGTCTGTTTTACTCTCGCCATTGGGCAATAACTTTTCAAGAAATCTTCCTCACTGAACAAATATAAAGTGGAGCGAGGGAGAATCCTTTTCACATTTTCCAAGAACTCCTAGGGAGTACGCTCACTTACTGACTTGTTTGATGAAGAGGAGCTGGATATATGCAACAGAAGAAAAATGAAGATTAAAGTTAGTAAATGAGCATAATGAAGCCAATAGATGGGGGCATATCCATGAACTAATGAGTAAAATTCTATATAGGGGGTCAGCCCAGTGAGCCTAAGCCTGGGCCGACCACCCTGAATCCATCAAATTATGAAGCATGAAAAATGGGGCATATGTGGTCGGCCTACCACCTTAGGCCGACCACCCTAGGGATGTGAGCCTCAGAAAAATGCCAGAGGACTGTTCAAGTCTCTAGAAAAAGTAATTTTTACAAGACAAGAAAGACCCCCAAGGAAATCAGTTAAGAGGTTGAAAAAATTATTTTTAGGGTCCCAGGTGGTCGGCTTATGCTTGGGCCGACCACCCTAGATCCCTAAAAATCATCCAAGGGGAGGTACTCGACCCATGAGGTGTACACTACTCGGCCCATGAAGCTCTAGGGGTGGTCGGCCCTAACCCTAATTCTAGGCCTGGAAATTGCCTAAGGCAAGGGAAGGGAAGCCCTGGAGGTACTCAGCCCATGAGGTGTACACTACTCGGCCCATAAAGCTCTAGGGGTGCTCGGCCCAAACCATGTTCCTAGACTTGGAAATCGCACAAGGAGAAGCCCTGAAGGTGCTTGGCCCAAACCCTGTGCCTAGACCTGAAAATTGCACAAGGATAAGCCCTGAAGGTGCTGGGCCCAAACCATGTTCCTAGACTTGGAAATCGCTCAGACTAAGGAATTTTACAGAAAAATCTTGATTTAAGTAAGTCAATTATTTTGGATCAAAATACAACGAAACATGAAGATTCAGACAAAAATTCCTCAAAAATTCAAAGTGTTTCTTATAAATATAAGCACATTTAAATTAAATGGTGTGAGGATTAGAAGAAAGTATTTACCAAAGATCTAAGTTTGATGAGGAACTGGAGAAATCAGGCTTGGAATTTGTTTGGAAGTGGCACATAGAGCAAGAATGAGAAGAGGGGACCTACTTATAACCTCTCATGCAGACAATATATTTTTAGGAATTCAAATTTCCTTGAAAAATATCTGGTATGGTTAAAATTTCAGTTTCCTTGAAAAATATCTATATTTTTAGGAATTTAAAATTCCTTGAAAAAATATCTATATTTTTAGGAAATCAAATTCCTTGAAAAAATATCTTAAATTTTTAGGAATTAAAATTCCTTGAAAAATATTTTATATTTTTAGGAATTAATATCCTTGAAAAATATACTATATTTTTAGGACGTCAAAGCTCCTTGAAAAATATGTTATATTTTTAGGATTCCAAATTTCCTTGAAAAATATATTAGATTTTTAGGAAATTAATTTTCAGCCCATAGGGTTTTCCCTACGGCTACCTTGTTGCGAACGAAAACCCCTTCCTTATGGATCGCGGCAGACCAAGTCAAAGATCAAGTGCGCATTCATGTAGGACTCCCACTTAGCTGCATTATTATGTTTTCGTACAAAGTGGAGCAGGTTTTTTAGGGAGTCCACATCTGCACTAGGTTAATAAAAAGGAATCCTTCTGTCTCGTGTGCTGCTTCGAGAAAGTCAAAGTCCCCCCACCCTCTTGAGCTAAATCGACCGAAAAAGCCCATACCTTTACAATACCACTCGCAGTATTTCTTGAGGAGTAGGGACAAATCTTTACGATTGAAACACCTAATTATTTTTAGGAATTACTAATTATCCCTGAAAAATTCATGCTGAGAAAATTATCGATAATTAAAAAAGTACTATGTAATGTCCCAGGGGACTTACTATTTAAGTACTGCTACGGTATGTTTCTCGAGCCAGGATCAAGTTAATCGAAATGTTGAAAACATTACAATAAACTTGGGGGGCAAATGTTATCCCTAAAAAATACGAGGATGACGTGGCGAATGAGAATGCAACACGTAACATCACAAATCAGGGAAAAATGACAAAGTATTGAGAAAAGACTGACGGGCAAAAAAGATAGGTCCAAGACCTATAGGGAAGTCGACCAAGCCTAAACCCCCTAGGGGTGGTCAGCTTGACCCTTACCCCTAGGGGTGGTCGGCCTAAGCAGGCCCAAGAGCTCTAGGGGTGGTCGGCCCCAATGTGTCCAAGAGCCCCTAGGAGTAGTCGGCCTAACCCCTACCCCAGGGGTGGTCGGCCCCAGTATGCCCAAGGACCCCTAGGGGTGGTCAGCCTGACCCTAACCCCTAGGGTGGTCGGCCTGACATGCTCAAGAACCACCTGGGTGGTCGGTCTAAACCCCCAAGTATACATCACTACGAAATACTCACTCTCATTCAAGCTGAGATCGATAGGCCTAGCACCTAGAAGGTCACAGGCTTAGCACCTAGAGGATCAACAGGTCTAGAACCCAGAAGGTCACAGGCCTAGCACCTAAGCTCGGGTCGTCGGACCTAGCACCTACGTCTCATATACCAACAGAGAATTAACATCTTACCAGAGGTTTCTATCGTGCATTATCCACCACGATCTAGAGAAACAACAAGAAGACCCACGATCTCATAATCATGGGGAGGTGGACACGTATCTCCACTCACAATGGTCGAGTACCAAACCACGATCTCCAGTACTACTGATCATGTAACAACCCCTGGGTACTATAAATAAAGGACCCAGGGCTTCATAAACGAGACTCTTTTCCCGAGAAATGATCTCTTTTTCTGGAATTTTGGGAGAAAAGTCTTTCTGACGAGTGAATTCATCAGTTCGTACTTGTAATTGTCGAGTAATTCAATACTAAAAACTAAGTGGATTATGTTATTACTGCTCATCAGAATAGGGCTGAACCACTATAAAAATATTGTGTGTTTATTTAAGATAATCGTACTCTGTCGTTTATGCTATTTATTTCTTTCAAAATGTGTTGTATACTGTACATAGGACCGTTGGCCAATTTCACAGGTCAACAAAATGAAAAATGGAGAAGAGGCTTAAATTTATACTGCTCGGGGTAGTAATAGAAGGTAATGATGGGAATAGAGTTTCGATGCATGGGGAATCAAGATCATTGTCAAAACATTTCTGGGAAGCTGTAAAAGTCATGATTACTTTCCTTTTTAAAAAAGTAAGTACTGACAAATGTGACAGGTTAGATGAATTTCTGGTCGAGTAAGTTTATTAAATGTTGATCACATTAAAATAAACTTGGGGGACAAATGTTTAGCCAAAAAATATTTTCTTGCTAACGTGGCATGATCAGGGTGCATGTGGATAGCACGTGACTATTTAGTGAGGACAGTCTGGACGACCAATGACCAGAATAGAAGCTGTTCGGTGGATTCAAGAAAGATGTTGAATGGTATGACCACATCTGATCGCAGTAAAGAGGCCATAGTTCAAATACAGTTATAAGTAGGATATTTCTAAGATATTTGACCCTCTTTATATGTAACTATTATGATTTATGTTATTATTCAAATATGCTTGTAACAAAGTTTAAAGACGGCCCACCAGCCCATATGTACATCCTTGAGCCTATAAATAGGACTCAATGGATTCAAAAGAGAGGAGGGCAATAATTTGTATTCAGAGAGAACTAGTGTGTTTTATACACGAATTTTGTATCCCCCTTTGAAGCTTGCGAAACTCAGTGAACCCTAGTTGGTTGATCGCAAGTTTTAGATTTTACATCAATAAGAACACTAAGTGGACGTAGGTTATTACCAATCTCTGGGGCCGAACCACTATAAAATCCTTGTGTCATTTAGTTCTTGCATTCAACTTATACATTTGTATCATTTTTAGTGACTCCATGTTGTTGGCTAAATCATCAATCAACAATTTTATATTTGTGAATTAAATTGTGTGAATTGGAATAGCCAATAGCCAATGCTCTCTAGTTATAGTCAAGTCAATACTCAATAGTTTTATAACATAACCCAATTGTAAAAAAAAAAAAAAAGAGTTAATAGTCTAATTTTGCACGGGAAAAAAGAATAAAAACAAATAAAGTCTCGGGCCCACCCGAACCCGACCTGAACACGACCCCACCCGAGTCTATTTCGGTCGGGTTCAGTTACACTTCTTGCCCACCCGAACTCGACACCACCCGAACCCCAGGTTCCCCCACTCGACCAAATCTAACCCAACTGCATTTTAGGCGAGTTTGGTATTACCTTTTCTCACCTGAAACTGACTAACTCGAATCCGACCAACCCGCCCAATGTGCACCCATAACTCTATGCTTAAAGGCCATCCTTTGAGGAATTGAAGGCTTGTTCTTGGGGAATTAGAGGCTATCAAGCTAGGAATCCAGCTGGGTGAGCTTGATTCTCAGATGTAAATTTAGTTTTAAAGCTTTTTCAGTTTAGCTTTTTGTGTTTTTTAAGAAATATTAAAATTATGAATATGGTGGTGTTTGGAGGGTTTTGATGATTGTTTACGGTGTTTTTGTATTGCTGGTGTGATTCTGTGGTCAAATCGGGTTAAAAATCGAGTTTGGGGTGGATTTGGGAGGATTTACGATTTCTGAAATCCCTATAATTTATGAGTTAGCAGGGTTGCGTTGCGACGCTGTTCTTGGAGCATCGCGACCCACATGAACTCAGAGGCGTCGGAGTTCTTCTGAACCGCCTTGGCGCCACGAAGCCTAGTAGACTGCATCGCGGCACGTGTCCTGTGCCTTTGTGGTTTAGGGCTCTCTGCCTAGAGGCGCGTCGTGACCCTTCAGGAGCGAGTTGCGTCTATAATTGGGGAAAATGGCCAAATGAGGTTTTGAGTTACGAGGACTCAAACCTAAGGGCTGGGGAAGAATTCTATTACCCGGTTTAGTAGAATTCGAGGTCCCGAAAGCTAGGACTCAATTTTGAAGCTCTTAATTGGTTTAGTTCTGGATGGATATCCTTTAATATGTGGTGACTAGGGGTACCGCAAGACTCAAGAGGAAAGGATCGTGCTCGCTTCACCCTATCGCTCAGGATTTGAGGTAAGAATACTGACACTTGCACCGAGTGTAGGGAATGCACCCCAATTATAGGTCATGGGAATGACCGTGTCATGAATCCGTTTATAGTTAAATGTCTGTGTATGAATCTATGTTGTTATAATTGTTTGTACTAATCACTAGGTCGGGAGGCCTTTATCGACATTACATGCATAATGTATGCCGTAGTGGCGGGGCCATTGTGAAAATGTGATATCCATCTACTCGGCATGAGTCGTATATTGTTTGAAAAATGTATGTGAACAAGTTGTGGGTATAGAGTATGCAATACATGTTAAAGTTTATCTGGATATCTGTATGATTTGTTTGGGTTTTCTTGCTGAGCCTTGGCTCACGAGTGCTTCGTGGTGCAAGTAAGGGTAAATGAAAGCTGAACCAACCATGAGTTGGAGAGCTGTATGGGCAGCATGTACATACTTAGCCTGCTCGCCCCGTCACGGTCAAGATATTTGAGAAGCAGGTGTCATTAGTTGAAATTTGCCGCTTAGGTCGGCTAAGTCTGCAATTTTGATAAACTCGTATTTTATTTAAAATCTTTTGGGATCCCTTGTAACTATTCAACCCTTTTTAATGAAAAGTTCAACTTATCGACCGAAAACTTTTATTACCTAAACTGTCGTTTAACCTTAATTACACTTTTAAGTCCAAATGACTCGGTTAATGAGTTAAGCACTATTTTTAACACACGGTGTAACGATCCTGGATTAGTAGGGCATTACAAAGTGAGTGTGAAGACTCCCTAAAATTCTGAGATGGTCAATCCCTTGATTGATACAATTGATTTTTTTGGACAACAACATTAGTGGCACGATTCCCAACGTTGACAAAAACCACATCTTCACCGGAGAGAGGTGCTCGAGGTTGTTGGAGCTGGTCGGAGCGAGGCCAATGGGAGCTAGTCGAGTTTTTAGGAGGTGAATTGGTTGGTCGGTCGATTTTGCTCGCTATTTTATGAATGAAATTGATTGCTGGTGAATTGATTTTCATTTTTGACTTGCCATTTTATTTTCCACAAATTTCATGTTTTTATTGAAGTTTTCCTATAAAATTTGGGAAAATTCCTCACATTTTTGCAAAATTTTATTATAAAATCTATAAAAATGACAATTTTTCTTAAAAAAATTGTATACAAAATTTGAGCACAATGTATTATTTTTTATTAGTTTACACTTTACATTGTGCCAAATGAATATTATTAAATGAATATTATTTGTAATAGAGATTTCAAATTTGCGTCAGGTTAAAACACAATGTATTAAATGAGTATACCACAAAAATAAAATGTACGTAATAAGTATAATCCTTTTTCTTTTTAATGGATTATTGATACGTTTTATCATATTTTCATCATATATACCTAATACAATTATCAATCTCATTTAAATTAGTAAATGAAAAATGACAAAATTAGTTATTTATTGCTAGAATTAAGCTAGTAGAGTAAGACATCATAAAAGATGAAAGTTACTCAAAGTATAATGAATTATGTCAGTAATAAGTAATTTATATTAAAAAAAGTATAGACAAAATATAAAAAAAAAATCATTTTCAAAAGGTAAAATTAGACTAGTGCAATAATTTAAGGAATTTTTTTTGTTATTTTTCCTTTTTATTATGTAAAGAAAATTATATTTTAAAAAAAATGTACTTAATTAAGAACCCCTCATAGGACAATTTGGAGAAAAATATGTATATAAAAAAATCATAATAAATTAATGACTGGTTTATAAACTTAATTTTTTTTAACATATGTATAAATAACTTTAAAACATCCTAATCAACAACCAAATATCAAAATTAAAAATGTAATGAGTGTGTAGAATATGGGTTAATTAGTTTGTGACTGAAAATGTGTATTAAAAATAATGCTAATATGAACTAACAATCTAAAATTATTATGTAAAAACATATTTATCAAAATTTTGAGAATACGTTGGAGAAACCTCATTAGTTTTTTTATATATATATATATATATAGAGTAAATGACAGTTAAAATACCTAATATTTTAAAAATGTTGCTCATTTATTGTGACATCCTATGTTCTGAATATATGTTAGTAGCCGTTTCGAGCCAGTGAAGAATTATGTAGAATATTATTTTGATAAATGATATTATATGAATTTGGATAATTCATGAATTTTTATAGCCAATGTGATTATCTGGTAAAGAATCTAGTTTTATGCAAAGAAAGATTGGTTTCTGACCAAGGGGTAAACCCTAATGGGAGAAAAATCCCGGATTTAAATAAAATAAGAAATACTATGGCATAAAAATACTATTTTTTTGGCAACTGAGAATTTATTGTTGAGCCAATAAATTTTAAGAGAATTGATTGATGTTTGAATTCCAATCAACCGGATTTAAGAATGAAAATTTCTTGCTCAGGCCTTTAAGAGCATTTTGGTCAATATGTGATAAATTGACGAAAATTATTTGATAGTGTGACATATATTATTTTTGGTCACAAATTATTCAATTAATTTTATGCTTAAAAATTTATAAACTATAGGTTAAAAATTAAGGGAAATTTAGAGCACAAATATAACCAAAGGACCCTTGAGTTCTTTATGTGTGGGGAAAAATAAACAAGGACATAAAAGTAATTTCCAAAGGAAGAGAGAGAGAGAGAGAGAGAGAGAGAGAGAGAGGTGGGCGGCAAGGCTAGGGGTGGACCCTAGGGCTCTTATGAGCTAGGACACATACCCCAAAGAGCCTTACCCCATTCACAAGTTAAGAGTTTAATTATTGTTTTTCTCTTAAAATAATTTTATCTACCATTCCCTCTCCCAAACCTGAAACCCTCTCTATTCGTAACCTCCATTGCTACAACAATCTCCCTTACACTCATCTTCTCCATTGGAGAAAAAAGAAGTTCAAGGAGAAACCCTTGTCTAGTGTAAGTATCAAATCTTTTGTGCATTTTCCTTCTCTTTCCCTTCAAACCCGAAACCTAGGGTTCTTTGTGCATGCATGTGATCTAAAAGCCATGCATGGACTTGTTCTTGTGTTCTAGGGTTCAAGAGAAGCCTTCGTTAGTTGGATCTCAAAGTTGAACACCATTGTGATCAAATAAAGCAAGGTAAGAGGTTTTTGTAAGCTTGCATGTTCTTGTTCCTCATCTAGTTTTCTTCCTGCCCCTAATCTCTTCTTAAAATATGCATGTGGGGCTTGGGGCTCAGTTTTGAGAGTTTAGAGCACCAAGAAAAGCTTTTGAAGAGCTAAGGAATACATCTCCAAGCTAGGGCTTCAAAAAGTAGAATCTATGGTTGTTTTCCTTAAGTTTTGTGGTGATTCTTGTAGAATTAGTTGTATAGGGTATTTCAATGATTTTTGAGATTATTTTTATGCTTATGATTGAGGTTGTGTGATATTATGAATTGCATGCATGAATGTGGCTAGGGTTTTATGCTAGAAATGCTTGTTGTGGTTAAGTGTGAGTAAAAATGCATGCTACCAAAATTCGTGGTTTGGCTTCCAATGGGTTAGATAGCACCCACTACCTCTGTTTGTGAAAATAATTTATGTAGTTGTGTATTGCTTTGTGAGTACTTGATGTTAGGCTTTGGAAAATCACAAAAAAAAAATATTTTTAAGCCCAAGTTATGCACATTTTAGCATTGTGAGGCAAATTTGGAAAATTTCCGGGCAGTCTTTTGAATGAGTTTACTAATCTAAAAGCTATGAAGTTTGCTAGGGTGTTATTTGATACATTTATAAGTGTCCCTGTAAAATTTTAGAGGAAAATATGTTATGGTTTAAGAGAATTTTTTTTCAAAGTTGCCCTAAAATCTGGAAAAAAACTTATGGGCAGCAAGCACTGCTCAGATTGCTTTAATTATTTGAATGAGTTTTACTATCCCAAAAATTATGAAATTTTGAAGTAAGTTAGTTAATTTATGTATCAAGTCCCCTGTAAATTTTAAGAGAAAACTATGCCACGGTTTAAAAGAAACAAAATTTCTAAGTTTGTCCTAAAATCTAAAAAGTAGTAATTTCGGACCATAACAAAAATTGATTTTTTGGGAGGTTAGTTCTCTTAACCTAAAACAAGTTTTGAAGCGAGATTTTCGCCTAGTTCCCATCATTATGACAAAGAATAAGTGGACGGAAATTTAAGGGCTTTGGTCATAAACTCAACATATGGAAAAGGTTTAAAAATGAAATTTTATCACTTTAAATAAAAAAGTAAAAGTAATATTGTGAAAATTGGAAAATGGTTATTTTGATAAAAGTAACTAAAGATTTGTATTGTTTACCCAAAAATGGACTACCTGATGACATGGCATGATTGGCTTACACGTGGGATGCACGTGGTAGTTTCAAGTGAGTATAATCTGTTAGACCCTCGACCAGAAGATCGTTGGCTCATCAGGCATCATAATTATGGGTGACCAGCCTGGTTGCATATACACAGTTATTTCCTTCAAATATGCAATCTTGTAATTACGTATTAATTGTAATTTTCATTATTATTTAGATACGCATGTATTAAGTGTAATTAAGGTCCATTGGCCCATGTAGACCTCCTTGAGCCTATAAATAAGAATCAAAGGGCTCAAGAGAGGGGCCTTTTCTTTACTGTCGAACGTTTGGCTTGAGAACGCTTGAGCGGAGAGATTCTAAGAGAGAAAAATAGTGTTGTTATCCATCACAATTGTATTTATCTAAGATTTAGTGAAACTCGTGAACCTTAGTTCATTGATCACTATTCTTGGAATACTACATCAATAAGAACACTAAGTGGATGTAGATTATTACCATTCTATTGGGGCTGAACCACTATAGATTGTTTGTATCGTTTATCTTTTCATAGGGATTTCTTCTCATTTTCATCTTATTTTATACCGTTTATCTGAATCCGTGTAGTTGACCAATTTGAGGGTCAACATTTTGGTGCTTTCATTGAGAGACGAACTCAAGACATCCAATAAAATCAAATGACGAAAACATCCAGAAAGACGAGACAAACTTCTGGTGCTGCATCCACCTAGCCTCCTCCAAAAAGTGTGGCTGAAGATGAACCACAGTTGGATTTCGAAGAAGAGGAAATGGATTATGAGATCTTGAGGACAACATTGATTGTGTTGCAGGAGGAGTTAGTCAATCTGAGGGCTAATCAGGAGAATGTGGCTGAGACAATGGCATTGCAACAGAGGGAAATTGACCGTCAATGTCAAGAGTTGAATGAGCGACAAGTTGACATGGACCGCCAATAGAGAGATGCCACTGCCACCATGGAAGCAGCCATTCAGTTGGCCCGGGGATAACCTGCGTCAACTTCTCAACTAGATCAGCCACCAAGTGTACCACCACAACAAGGCCCACACACAAGTCATCCACCTCAACCAGCAAGCCCTCAGAGGCCGGAGCGACCTCCTGCTGCTCAACATGATATTCCATTTCATGATCCTGAGCAACAACCACCTTCTCATGTTGGTCGAGATAATCCCCTGCATCAAAGGCAGAATAGGGCCGAATAGCCTCCCCGAAGCCCTAGACGCCAAAATGCTGAGGAACCGAATCCACCGAACAAGGGACATCGTCCTTCTGCTAGCAGAAGACAAGTCGAGTCAGGCTCTGCGATCAAGGGCCCCCCACGACATAATAATGCCCGGGGACCCACCAACCAACGTAGGCCTCCCCTTGACGCTCGGGACATGCCAGCAAGAGGAGGTGATAGTGCGATCAGCAGGTCGCAACATAGTCGGTCGCATTTTAGGGATGGCCATGACTACAATGAAGCTGATTCTGGCAGAGGAAATGCTGGTCGAAGACAAGGAAAGAGTGGTGGAGAACGGAATCCACCACACCAGAACGCTGGGGGGCAGCCTAGGCAACCTAACGTCTTTGATCGATTGGGCGCTAGCGAGCAAAGGCGCAGAGATGATGACTTGAGGGATGTGCTCAATGATAGGCGAGAAAGGCACGATGAGTACGCTCCTCCAGCACTGGTCACCCCAGCGATACCAGACACTGTACAGGCCCAGATTGGTGTGTTGAATCAGGCCGTCCAACAGTTAGTGGGGAACCGAACATCCCACATCGAGTATGATCGGAGAAGAGGCACTCCATTCATACAAAGAATAGTGATGGCAGAAACCCCAAGCAAATTTAAGATGCCAGTATTGCCCAACTTCGATGGATATGGGGACCCAGTATCTCATGTGAATAAATTCAAGATACAAATGGACATCCAGAAGGTGTTGGATGATGCTCACTGCAGAATCTTTCCGGCCACCTTATCCAATACCGCTGAGGAGTGGTTTTTCAAATTCCCTCTTGCTAGCATAGTGTCATGGGAAATGTTCATAAATGAGTTCTACGTGCAATTCTATGCTGGTCGAGTACATCTGACTGAAGCCAACCAACTGGTCAAGATACGCTAGAAGGAGGGAGAGTCCTTAAAGGAATATGTCCAACGTTTTATGCGAGCCGCAGCTAGAGCTAAGACAGTTGGTGATGAGGGGAATATGATGGCACTTACTGTTGGAGTGCGATGCCACTCACCCCTCTAGAACAGTTTAAGGAAGAATAGGGTGAAAAGTACCCAAGAATTTCTGGATCGAGCTAACTAGTACATCAAGCTCGAAGAGGCGATTGCCAACGAAGGGAAGTCGCCTGCAGGAGACAAGGGGCCAAAGGAAGATCCCGCCAAAGCCATCAATGGGTCAGATAAACCCAATGGCAACGACAAAAACAACGGGAAAAATGGTGGAAAAAGGGCAAACAATGAGCCATCAATGTCCGAGAATAAACGCCCAAAAAGTAATAGGTACGAGCCAAGGTTCACCAATTACACAGTCCTAGTCAACAATAGAGCAGAAGTGTACCAGGCGACCAGCACCAATGTCCCTTACAAGCGACCAGCGCCGATAAGGAAAGATATATCCAAGAGAGATACAACAAAGATTTGTCATTTTCACAACGACTATGGTCATGACACCAATGAGTGCAACCAGTTGAAAGATGAAATTAAGTTCCTTATCAAACAAGGACACCTGAGGAGATATGTACGAGCCATTGGAGGATATCAGGGAGAGGCTCAAGGAGGCAACGAGAAGGCACTTGTACGCCAACGCTCACCCCCTTTACAGCCAGCTCCTGTGGCAGGTACATTGTTGACCATTTGTGGCGGCCCACATTTAGCAGGTGATAGTGGGAAGGCAAGGGAGTGATACGCCCGAACCTTATGCCACGACCAGGACATTGAAATGCTGAACGTAAAGGAGCAAACTCCCAAAAAGGCTCAAACAGAAGAAGAAACTATAACCTTCTCTGAGCTTGACGCTCAGCATGACCGGTTTCCCTATTCAGACCCTCTGATCATGGATGTCAAAATCGCCAATATGATGGTTAAGCGGGTGTTAGTGGACATAGGGAGCTTAGTAAATATTCTATATAAGTCTTCACTGGAAAGGGTGAAGTTGTCAGTGAAGGATTTGGAGCCATGCAACCAAACCAATTATGGTTTTTCTGGCAAAGGGCTTGCACCAACGGGATCGATTAGGCTTCCGGTCACCGCAGGGATTGCACTAGTGAACAGGACATTACTCACTACTTTTATAGTAGTTGATTGTCCTTCTGCATATAATGTTGTGATTGGAAGGCCTATTCTAGTCGACCTGCGAGCCGTAACCTCGGTCTGGCACCTCGCCATGAAGTTTCCAACCGACACAGGGATAGGATTTGTGTTGGGAAACCAATGAGAAGTGAGGGAATGCTACAATTCCTCGATTACTAAGGCGAAAAAGGGTGGATTGAGGGAAGGAGCCGAAAAAGGGTTGCAATTGGCCAATGAGATACAAGCTCAATCAGGTGAGCACGTCGCCAAATAGGGTGTTGCCCAAAGCGAGGATGGGGATTTAGATCCTCGCTTTGGGGATTTTGAGGAAGATGTAGGACCAGTCGAGGACATCGAGGAGGTCCAACTCGATGAGGCAGATCCGACCTGGGTTGTGAAAGTCGGTAAAAACTTATAGACAACAATAAAATAAAAAATGGTGGCATTTTTGAAGAAGAACCAGGAGGTGTTTGCCTGGTCGTATAAAGATATGGTTGGGATTGACCCTGCAGTTATCAGCCACGTCTTGAACATAGATACAAGTTTTCCACCAGTACAACAGAAAAAGAGGTTACTCGACAAAGATAGATCGAAAGCTTTAAAAGAAGAAGTCGAGAAGCTAAAGGAGAACAGATTCATCAGGGTAACGTTTTATTTTTTCGTGGGTCTCTAATCCCGTACTGGTTCCCAAGCCAAATGGCAAATGGAGAACATGGGTGGATTTTATAGATCTTAATAAAGTTTGCCCAAAGGATTGTTTCCCACTCCCAAGGATCAACCAGCTGGTCGATGGCATTTTAGGGCACGAGATCCTATCATTCGTGGATGCATACTCTGGGTACAATCAGATCAGTATGCACCCACCTGATGAATATCACACTAGATTTCGAACCGATTCAAGGCTTTACTGTTTCAAAGTAATGCCTTTCGGTTTGAAAAACGCTAGTGCGACTTACCAGCGACTAGTCAATCACATGTTCAAAGAGATGATCGGTGTGAACATGGAGGTATATGTTGATGACATGCTGGTTAAGTCGAAGAAGGCAAAAGAACACATCGGGGATCTGCAAGAGTGCTTCAACGTCTTAAACAAATATCAGATGAAGTTGAATCCCCTTAAGTGTTCATTCGGAGTTGGATCAGGGAAATTCTTGGGATTTATAGTGAACTCACGAGGTATCAAAGCTAATCCTGAAAAAATCAAGGCCCTGGTCAAGATGAAGTCGCTAACAATGATAAAAGATGTTCAAAGCTTAACTGGGAGGATTGCCGCTTTAAGTAGATTTATCTCCAAATCTACGGACAAGTGCGCCCCATTTTTTAATCTACTTAGGGGCAATGAGAAATTCGAGTGGACGGAGGAGTGCGAGCAGGCTTTCCAGGCTCTAAAGTCTCATATGTCACACACTACAAGAAAAATTACTTTCAATAAGACCAAAAATGTATTATAAAATACATACCATAATACTTTTTGATGTGTTAAGAAAAGTGATGTTATCGTAGGTCAAAACATTTTTCATAATACTTTTTTGTACTTATATAGATGTATTATAATAATGTATACGATAACACATTTTTCACATTATAATAATATTTTTATAAGCTTTTCATATTATTATGTATATTAATTGACATAACACATTTTCCTACTTATATAAAAGTGTTATATTTTACTATACTATAATAATTTTTGACATTATCTAGATATATAGATAAAGTCAATTATGGTATATATTATCTTATATAACACTTTTTTTACTTGCACTCACCAAATTGACCCCAAAATATATATATATAAGTAAATTTTTATTGATAACTTAAATTTTACATGTTTAGCCTAATTTAGACTTACAAAATCATATTACAAATTAAATTAAAATGAACTAGAATTTTATCATTAGATAAGATTACATGAAGTATTTTAATCTTTAACAAAACTTGACTTGTGTTGACCATGCCTTCCAAATGTAGATTGGTTTGTTCCATCCTGAGAAACAAAACAAGTACATAAATCAACCATGAACAAACAAGAAAAAATTTCACTAAACATAAGCTTTCAAATATTGATAAATTGTAAACAATATTATGAGCATTAAATCCATAAATCAGATTCAAAATAACATTATATGCTCATGCAACAATCCAAGAATATATTTTATTTAGAGCAATGATTTAGAATCTAGAGAGCATACCTCCCATATTGCCAATCCCTTCTTGAGCCATTTCCTCCCTTAGCAATCTTCAATTCACCTACAAAAACAAGTGTAAAATGCAAGAGGGACCTAATGGATAACAAACCCTTACCACAATACCACATGCTTATCTTCACCCAACAACATATATGTTCTATATATATGTCTCGTATGCCTTCTTACCCTAAGGGGTATATTGGGCCTATTGGGCTTATATTATTAGATATGGTGCACTATGGTTTAATGGGCCAACCTATAGTCTTTAGGGTGCTACCATGTGCCTCAAATGCAATTAGATTAATATTAACCATCTCATTATGGTCTTTAACTATTCATAGGCACTCTAGAAAATGATTGTGATAATAGAATTATGTTTGTAATTATATTAGTCCATATAAAATTCTAACATTCTCCCACTTGGACAATATAATCAAACTACCATAATATTGTCCATCACTAAAAGACAGTCTAATAAATCATATATAATATCATATCGGTATGATACATATATTATTTATGATTCGGTCTTGAAGACATTCAAATACAATAACAATCATTAAACCAAACATGCATGTGGTACATTAATTTGAGACTATGCGCATTCGTCTCTTTTGTACCTATCACTTCGTCAAACAACAATATATATATTCATATATATGACAACAATAATAAGAAGTGACTTCAAATATCATTATGCATGTTTCATAAATACAAGTCATAAGCATTCCACACAAAATACTAGCATGTTCAATACATAAAATAGCTCCCACTGAACTCAGTAATCTAGGCCCCTAGTAATCCCATACGGGTAATGTGTTCTGCAAACACACATATAGGTAAGCCTTTTGTAAGTGGATCTGCCAACATGCTAGCAGTAGGCGTGTACTCAATGGTAATGAGGGATTCAGCAACTTTCTCTTTAACGAAATAGTACTTAATATCAATATGCTTTGAGCGAGAAGTACTTTGAGTGTTCTTAGAGAAAGCTACAGCTGCAGAATTGTCATAGTACAATTTCAGCGGCCTCGAAATGGAGTCTACAACACCCAATGCTGAAATGAAATTCCGCAACCATATTGCTTGACAAGTAGCCTCATAACATGCCATGTACTCTGCCTCCATCATAGAGGAAGCTGTGAGAGTTTGCTTGACACTTTTCCACGAAACAGCTCCTCCAGCCATCATATAGATGTAGCCTGAAGTGGACTTTTTATCATCTACGCATCCTGCATAATCAGCATCACTGAACCCAACTATATCAAGAGTGTCAGCTCGCCGGTAAGTCAACATATGATCCTTGGTACCCTGAAGATACCTCATGACCTTCTTAGCTGCTTTCCAGTGACTAAGTCCAGGATCACTCAAGTATCTAGCCAACACACCAACAACAAAAGCAATAACTGGGCGTGTGCATACTTGAGCATACATCAAGCTGCCTACAAGCGACGCATAAGGAATAATCTTCATTTCATCTCTCTCTTTATCATTTTGTGGATATTGGGCCTTTGAGAACTTATTACCCTTCACTATCGGTGCCTTCCCAAGAGAACATGCATGCATATTGAATCTTTTCAAGATCCGATCAATGTAAGTCTTCTGAGACAAACGAAGAATACCATTAGCCCTGTCCCAAAGAATCTGAATCCCAAGCACATAGGAAGCCTCACCAAGATCCTTCATATCAAAATGGCTAAACAAAAGTTGTTTTGTCACAGACAACAGATCAGAATTATTAGATGCAAGCAGGATGTCGTCAACATACAATACTAGAAAAATAAAGCTGCTCCCACTGACCTTCATGTATATACATTGATCTACTACATTCTCCTTGAAGCCATTTGCAGTGACAATCATATCGAACTTGAGATACCACTGCCTTGATTCTTGTTTAAACCCATAGATAGACTTTTTGAGCTTGCAAACCATGTGTTCTTTGCCAGACTTCTCAAAACCAATAAGTTAAGTCATGTAAACATCTTCAAATAAATCTCCATTCAAGAAGGCAGTCCTCACATCCATTTGATTGAGTTCTAGATCAAAATGAGCAACTATAGCCATAATGATTCGCAACGAATCTTTGGTGGAAACAGGTGAAAATGTTTCTTTGAAATCAATACCTTCTCTCTTGGCTATAGCCTTTAGCCACAAGCCTAGCCTTATACCTTTCCACTTGCCCATTCGAGTCACGTTTGATCTTATACCCCCATTTGCATCCAATGGGTCTGCAACCTTTGGGTAATTCAACCAACTCCCAAACTTTATTTTGTGACATAGAATTCAACTCATCTTTCATTGCATCCATCCACAATACAGATTGAGGACTATTCATAACTTCTTGATAGGTAACTGGCTCAAAAGTGTCTCCCACATCAAACTCATGTTCCTGTAAATAGACAAGGTAGTCATTAGGAATAGCAGACCTGCGGGTTCTCTATGATCTTCTCACCATAGCTTCATCATCCCCAATATCAAGATTTTCACATTGCTCTTGATTTTGAGGTTCATCATGAGTTTTTACCGGAATCTGTTCAATCACAGGGTCATCAATAGGAGCGGAAGCGACAGGTACAGGGACAAAAATGTGTTCTTCCCTAAAAACAATTTCTCTTGACCCTTGACTTGAACCAAATTCATCCTCAAAATAGACAGCCCTATCTGATTCTATAACCCTGGTGGTGTGAGATGGGCAATAAAATCTGGAACCCCTTGATCCAATGGTGTAGCCCACAAAATAGCCACTAATGGTCTTCGGATCAAGTTTCTTAGACTGTGGATTATAGGGCCTCACTTCTGCTTTGCAACCCCAAACATGAAAATGACGCAAACTTGGTTTCTTACTTGACCATAGCTCATAAGGCGTCTTTGGGACAGACTTGTTGGGCACTTGATTCAAGATATAAGCTGCAGTCTTTAATGCCTCACCCCATAAAAACTCTAGCAAACTAGAATGAATCAACATACATCGCACCATGTCAAGAAGAGTGCGATTTCTCCTTTCAGCAATTCCATTCTGTTGGGGTGTTCCTGACATTGTATATCTTGCATCAATACCACATTCCTGTAAGTACCTAGCAAAAGGCCCGGGGTTCCTTCCACCTTCATCATAACGTCCATAATACTCTCCACCTCTATCAGAATTAACTGCCTTGATCTTCTTCCCCTTTTGAAGCTTAACTTTCGTCTTAAAAATCTTAAACGCATCTAAAGATTTAGATTTTTCACGAATGAGCTCAACATGGCCATACCGGGAAAAGTCATCAATGAAGGTGATAAAGTATTTATAACCACCCATAGCAGGCGGAACAAAAGGCCCACAAATATCAGTATGGATCAACTCCAACAATCGTGTGCACCTATCTATTTTACTTTTTGTAACCTTGGCCGTTAACTTTCATTTAATATAATCAACACAGGCAGTAAAATCTGAAAAATCTAGATCTTGAAGAACCCCATCTTTCACCAACCTTTGCATTCTATCTTTAGAGATATGGCCTAAACGTTTGTGCCACAACATAGAAGATTTTAAATCTAACCTTGCACGTTTAGAACCAACAACAGTATTAAGAGAAGTAGAAACAATAGGAGTAACATCATGCAAAACAAGTTTATATAAGTTTCCACATAAAATTCCATTGCCAACCAAAAGAGAGTCACGATACAAATTAAGTTTTCCAGTTCCAAAATGAAGACTATAACCCAGTCTATCCAGAATAGATACAGAAATCAAATTCCTCCTAATACAGGGTATGTAAGCAACATCCTGTAATTCCAAGAAGTGTCCTGTATTCAATTGTAATCTGACTGTCCCCAAAAATTCAACTTTGACTTTTGTATCGTCTCCCATGTACACATGCTGCTCCAAACTACTCGGTCTTCTTCGACTTGTCACTGCCTTTCTTTTCTACGTGAGCTTTGAGCTTTCGACAATTAGCTTTCTTGTGCCCAAAGTTTTGACAAAAGTTGCATTTTCCCTTGAAAAACTCATTCTTATGACCAGTAGAAGATGAGACTGACTGTCCACTCCCTTTAGAACTAACTGTTTTCTTCTTATGATGCTTTTGGTCACTAGAGTTACTAGGAGTGAACTTTCTCTTGTGAGAATTATTGGGATTTTTCACCATGGAGATACTTCTTGCCCTTCACTTTCTCATGTCCTCCTCTTCCTTGGCAAGAATAGCAGACATCTCTCCAACAGTCCATTGCTCCTTCTGAGCATTGTAGCTTGATCTGATTGAATCAAACTGAGATGGAATGTTCTCCATCACCAACCACACCATGTAATCCTCACCAAGATCCATATCCATGGCCTTAAGTTTATGATAGTGGCCCATGAGCTTGTCAATGTGAGCCATAATGTCACCTGAACCATCATAAATAGTGTGATGTAGCATGTTCAAGTGTTCATTCTTCTCATTCTTTGAGAATTTCTTATACTTTTCCTTAATGGCAGTAAGAAAATCATTTGCATTTTCAGACTTAGGAATACTATCACGAATTGATTCGTCCATGTGATATCTCATAAGCATCAAGCAACAACGATTGGAGTGTTCCCAATCCTCGTAAAATTTCTTATCCTTCTCAGTAGCATCATCAGCAGGCTTAGATGGTTCATCAATTCTCAAGGCCAAGTCCATTTTCATGAAGGTCAAGTTCATCGTGATATTTTCAATCCACTGCTTGTGGTTGGTTGCATTCAGCGTCAAGACGGCAGAGAATCTCGGAATGCTTACAGCTGAATGAGAAACAAGAGCAATAACTATTAAATACATGTTATGATAAACCATGTCATTTGTGCTCTTTTCTCATCAATATATGATCGCAAAATAACAAATGATCATTATGTATGCTAGAGTTCTTAGACAAACACACAAAATAGAACTCATACACAGGTAAGAACAATTTATTAAACATTATAATCAAATACATTAATTTACTATCGAAAGGATAGATAAATTGTGATTTATAATGTTTAATAAATTTTCTTCACCATATTAAGCATCCTTACCAAGCAATTATTATTGATAGGATAATTAATTACTTATATAGATCTTAATGTAATTTTGGAGGAAAAAACACAATTTAAATAAATAATTATTTAAATGTTCCTCTTTACTAAACAATTCACATGCTTATTCTTACGACAGGCAAGAAAATAAACAATAATTGTTGACAATATATAATAAGATTCATGCCACAAAAGATTAAATACAAATACAGTTATGAATAAAATTCATGAATTAATCTTGTGCATAAACCTATATAAAATAGGGTATTAAAAGTAGAGTGAAATGGTGAAAAATTGCCCAAAATGGAACTCCCACGCGCCTAAAAATAGGTCTGTTTTTTTTTAAATAAGCCCATACGACATGTAGTTTTTGGAAAAACGACATGTAGTTTTTGAAAAACGACATGTCGTTTTATATCCAAACTACATGTTGTTTTATAGCCAAAACGACGCATTCTTTTCCCCCTTAAACGACATGTCGTTTTTGCTTGACAGAGGCAAAACGACGTGTTGTTTTTCGTCGTCCCTGATCTCTGAAAATTTGGGCATCCGGGTCGCGTTCGACCCGATTCGGCCCGCGGGTCCGACCCGACTGGAACTACCTTCTCCGACCACCATTTTGGCCACTGTAACGTGGGTTTTCTTCCCTTCTCCGTCGCTGACGGCCCTAGCATCTCCATTCTCCCCATCTCCCAACCAAAATGTCAAAACAATATGAAATCCAGAAATGGGTTTCCACCATTTTTGAGCTCTATGAAAAGCTCGGTTTCATAACAATACACACGAATTTTTTGTCAAAAAACATTGTTAAAACCCAACATACATTATCAAACCCGATTTCCCTCATTAATATATCATGATTTCGAAAATTTGTGAAAAAATCAGATTTTGAAAGAATGGATTTTTTTGACTAAAATCAAGCCCTAAAACTCAAATGACCTTGCTCATGATACCAATTGATAAATTGTAAACAATATTATGAGCATTAAATCCATAAATCAGATTCAGAACAACATTATATGCTAATGCAACAATCCAAGAACACATTTTATTTAGAGCACTGATTTAGAATCTAGAGAGCATACCTCCCATATTGCCAATCCCTTCTTGAGCCATTTACTTCCTTAGCAATCTTCAATTCACCTACAAAAACAAGTGCAAAATGCAAGAGGGACCTAATGGATAGCAAACCCTTACCACAATACCACACGTTTATCTTCACCCAACAACATATATGTTCTATATATATATATGTCTCGTATGCCTTCTTACCCTAAGGGGTATATTGGGCTTATATTATTAGATATGGTGCACTATGGTTTAATGGGCCAACCTATAGTCTTTAGGGTGCTACCATGTGTCTCAAATGCAATTAGATTAATATTAACCATCCCATTATGGTCTATAACTATTCGTAGGCACTCTAGAAAATAATTGTGATAATAGAATTATGTTTGTAATTATATTAGTCCATATAAAATTCTAACAGTAATTATTCTTTAAAAATTCCCTACCAATAAAAGAAAAAGTAAAAGCACAAATAATTTTTCAAGTCAATTAAACAAATATAAAGTCCAATTTTCACATTATAAATGACATATATTGAGAACAAACTAATCCATGTCTTATTACAAGGTGGACTTATATGCCATTTCATATATAGAACCTGTACAAGTTCTTATGGGTGAGCTGGGCATACTAAGATACAAGAGGTCTTCTCCAAGAGGTATTTACATATCAGTTGGGAACTCTTCACATATTTAAATAGGTTACATAACAA
This sequence comes from Humulus lupulus, assembly GCF_963169125.1. Lineage (NCBI taxonomy): Eukaryota > Viridiplantae > Streptophyta > Magnoliopsida > Rosales > Cannabaceae > Humulus > Humulus lupulus. Next base: position 72,962,690 of record NC_084794.1, on the reverse strand, counting down.
TGTAATAAAAAAATCTTCAAATAATACAAAATCCAATAATAAAATAAACATAATTATTTGAGAAAAATTATTCTGAATTTGATAAACTTCTATAGCAAAATACTCCTAAACAATGTAACTCAACAAGTTAAATCCACGATGTGAGATACACAACACACATTGGTAAAAAAAATATTACTTTTGAGCAAGAAATAATTTAAGTTTTGGTGCATATTTTCATTATTTAACTTATTTGTCTTTAACAAATTGTAGTATATAAATAGTCAACATAAGAACATAAAAACAAAAACATAAAGTATTATGAGACAAAATTTTCTATATGGACTTGAACCCACACATACATATATATATATATATTATATCTATATATATATAAATGAATACATAATGAAAAGATATCGTTAAAGAAGAGCTCGGAGAAACATTTATAATGGACCATTTCCTTTAAAGAAAAAGGGGAGTCACACCATGTCATGTGATGGGACTTAAAATATATGAATGAAAATATAATTGTGCATATCCTTTCAAATATATATATATATATATATATAAATATAATAGTGCATAAATGACAATTATTCTAAGATTTGTCCCTTTTATTTTGTCATGTTATAGAAGAAATCTCCTGTTTTTCTTTGTAGACAATTAGACATTGGTATCTGTAGGCTACTTAAGATGTAGATTCATATGACACACACTTACGCTAGATGAGCAAGCTATTCAATAATTAGAAAGGTCCTACCAAGCCAAAAAAAAATATAATAAATGATGTAATTAGAACAATAATGTGTATGGTATATGATGAAACCAGTTAAACATGAGATAATAATAATAATAATAATAATAATAATAATAATAATAATAATAGTGTTTGCTCCTCAACTAAACTAAGAATTCAATAAAAAAAGTAATTACTTAAAATTCGGAATAGAAAGACACTAAAAGAAGTAAGAGACCGACTACACACACAAGCAACCAATTTGACATTTCTGTATACAAGTTTCTCATAGTAATTTTAACAAACATAATATGTGGAAAGTCATAACAATCGCAGATTTTCATAGAGAAAAAGCATAAACCAACATCACTTACTGGTATAGCTAGAGAAGAGATGAAATGTTGCTTCTAAGACAAGAGAGGCTTGGATTCACTACCAGTAATCCCAACAATTGCTACAAGTGAAATGACTTCACGAAGCTAAGCAAATAATAAAAACACAATGCATATGTTATAAATGAAATAAACATATATCATTATATAACAACGGTGAAGAAAACAATTGTTGGACAGTTTATTAAACACTAAGCTTATAATGAAGAAAACTATAGAAAATTATATATAATAGAAAGAAAGAAAAAAAAAACACTTGAATTTTTTAATTTAAGTGTAACATTAACTCAACATGATGTTAAGCTATCAATATGTTTATTTAGCTATGATCAAGTATATGATACATGTGTCTATATAAAACATTTATACACTATATTATGTCTTTAAGACATTTTACCAAACATATAGAGTGCAATATTTTTTTTATTTTGTTTAACCATAAGCGTTGTTAGATAAAACTTAATCTTTAATTTTATAAAGTTTCAAACTAAATTGAGTAATACTCAATTAAAAATCCAATCTCATAATCAAGTTTTCAAGTAAGAACTCAAACAAATTATTTCTTCAACATATTAGATTAAGTTTGTATTTATGCATCTAGAAATTGAATGGAGAGCCATAACAAAATAGTACTCACTTTTGCATCACAGCCCCAAAAATATCAAATGGTAATTGAAAGTCTAAAATTTGGTCTCTTTTGTTTCCAAGTTGTAAACCATCTAAGCTCTCTATAATTGCCATTATTTGCAAGCCACATTTTTAAACGTATTCCATCATTCCAATTACCAAGTAGAAATATTTTCAAACATTCCAATCTACATCACCAAAATTTTCATTGATATAGTTGAACTCAATTAAACTTTTTTTATATATATATATATAAATACATATATACATTATATACCAGGGGCAATGATCCCCAAAAGCAAATAATTCCTATAGCAAAATAATGCTCTAAGAGAGAAATTAGGTATTTAGAAAACAAACCTCAGCTCTTGGAAAACGCATATCTTTGGCACCCATATAGTTGCATAATCTTCCTTCTTTACCACCATTTGAAACTCCAAATAAGCCATAAATCACCATCCTAGAAATAGAATTCATTATTACATTAAAAACAAAAGTGCATCATTGTTATATTGACTCAATAATTTTTTTTATTAATTTATCTTTAGTGATGCAAGTGGTCTAGGCTCTAAACCCCATATAATCGCTAATAGAATAACGTAAAGATATTCAACACTATCAATCAAAGCACTTGAGGTATTCCATCATAAAGATAGGCATATATATAAAACAACACTTGTTAATTATTAATTGTTACTTATATATGTATATTTATATGTTCGAATGAATATATATATACATAATGGATTTAAAAGAAAATGAAGGAAGGGATGGATACCTGGTAGCGATAGGCAAAAAATAAGAGTCAAAAGAGGACACAAAATATCTGATTCAATTGGGTCCTACAAAGGTTTCAAATTAATTTTTTGATATATCAAATAGAAGGCCATTAATGTCCAATTACTGATTGCAATCCGAGATTTAAGAGCGTCATGAATAATCTTGGAAATGGCCCTTTGAATGCTAGAAATAATAATAATAATAATAATAATAATAATAAACATTGGAGAAGAGGAAGATGAGATAATGACCTTAAAGTCTTTCGTTGGAGATGAAGAAACTTCTGGAACCGAGATTTGGACGAGGAATGACTCCTCTCCATTATGAAGAAATCAACCTTGAAGGTAGCCCTAGCTATGGTGAAGTGGAGGAAGTGGAGCAAAAGAAATTTAGAGAAAGAAAAGAAGAAGGCTACGACTCTGTGTATCATCAGTGGGAAATGATAAATAAGATAAAACAAGCATCCATGGGAAAAAAACAGAAGAGAAAACAACTAGGGTTGTCTTTGTGTGGTCAAATGGAAATGATAGAAATTGGGGAAAAAAGAGTTAGTGAAACATTAAAATTTGCCGCTTACTGTCTTTTTGTTTTTATGAAATTTCATTTTCTCATTTGGTGCTTTTTCTTTTAGCTGTTCTACTTTACCGTATCTATAATAATACATTTTCAAAAAACTTATCATCATGTGTTGTGGAAAGTACTTTTTGGTGCAGTGACAGCCACCGATTTTATCCAAGCCAGTTGAAAAAGAAATTTTGTTCATCTATTTGGCGGTCACTGAATATGCTACTAGTGCTGTCCTGGTAAGAGAGGAGGAACATGTGCAAAAAGCTATGTATTATATAAGCAAGAGGCTAATAGGGGTAGAAATGTGATATCCGCCCATTGAGAAATTAGCCTATTGCTTGATCTTAGCCTCCAGGAAGCTGTGACCATACTTCCAAGCTCACCCCATCGCAGTACTCACCGACTAGCCACTACAGCAAGTCTTGTAGAAACCGGAAGCTGCTGGTCGATTATTGAAATGGGCAGTTGAACTTGGACTGTTTGATATTTCTTACTAGCCATGAGCAACAGTGAAGGGATAAGCTCTAGCACACTTTGTCACAGAGCTCACTGGGCTCCAGGACATCGAGTTGATAGAAGAGCCTCAACCCCAAAGCCAAACTCCTTCTTGGAAGTTGTTCGTAGATGGCTCTTCCAACGAGCGCAACGCTAGAGCAGGCGTGATTTTAGTCACGCCTGAAGGACATCGATTCCACTGTGCAATCAGATTCGACTTCACAGCGTCCAATAATGAAGCTGAATACGAAGCTTTGCTCGCAGGATTAAGGTTAGCCAAGGATATGAACTTAAAGTCACTTGAAATCCATAATGACTCCCAGTTAGTGGTTAATCAAATTATTGGAGAATATCAAGCCCGAGGTCTGAAGATGGTTGCTTATTTGAATAAGGCAAAGGACTTATTGGCACAATTAGAAAATTATACTCTCCAACAAGTACCTCACGACCAGAACTCAAACGCTGATGCTTTGGCCAAGTTAGCAAGCGTAAAGGATGCTGACACCTTGAATATTGTGCATGTTGAACGTTTATCTGCACCAAGCATCCAAACAGAAGAAACCTCCCTGGTAATCCAAGCAGCAGACACATGGATGGCACCTTTCATTGAATACTTAGAATATGGAGTATTGTCGTCGGACAGAAACAAAGCCAGAGCCCTCCAAAGGCAATCGGCTCGGTTCATCCTGGTCGATAGAGTGTTGTACAGAAGAGGGTACTCAATGCCACTCCTAAGGTGTGTTTCAAAAGAAAAGGTCAAAGAGTAAATGCGAGAAGTCCATGAAGGTTTCTACGGGGATCATGCTGGGGGACAGAGTTTATCCAAAAAGATCCTAAGGCAAGGATACTTCTAGCCAACGATGAATGAAGAATCTGTGGATTTTGTTCGAAAGTGCGACAAGTGTCAAAGATTCTCCAAGACACTGCAAGCAGCCCCTAACGAGCTAAAACAGATGCAAAGCCCGTGGCCATTCGCAGTGTGGGGGATAGATTTGATTGGGTCTTTGCCCACGGGAAAAGGCAACGTCAAGTATGCCGTGGTTACTGTTGACTACTTCACGAAGTGGGCCGAAGCTGAGCCACTTGCAACGATAACAACCAAAAAGGTTCTGGATTTTATGGTCAAGAACATCGTGTGTCGCTATGGGTTGCCAAGGAAGATTGTCTCAGACAATGGCACATAGTTTGATAGCGATATGTTTACAGATTTTTGCGACAGGCACAGGATTATAAAGAGTTTTTCTTCAATAGCTCATCCACAGGCAAACAGACAGGTTGAAGCTGTCAATAAGACACTGAAGGATACACTGAAGAAAAGGCTCGGAGAAGTGAAGGGGGCATGGCCAGAACAGTTACCTGAAGTCCTTTGGTTGTATAGAACATCCCATCGAATAGTAACGGGCCATACTCCATTTTCTTTGGCTTATGGATATAAAGCCATGTTGCCTGTCGAATTAGATCCACCATCGCACATAAGGGTGGCATACGATCAAGATGTTAATAGTCAGTTATTGATGGAATCTCTGGATCTGGTCGATGAAAAGCGCGAGCAAGCTCAACTTCGGGTAGCAGCTTATCAACAAAAGGTCGCTCGGTATTTCAACTCTAAAGTGCGTGAAAGAAAGTTTAATGTAGGAGATTTGGTACTTAGAAGAGTTTTTCTTAGTACCCGCGATCAAGCTGCTGGAGTGCTTGGACCTAGCTGGGAAGTGTTATATTATTTTAAATAATATAATGTTAGATTAAATAATGTGACATAATGTGATTTGTCACACCTTGTAACATATTATTGAGAGTCACAAAATTGGACACATGTATGTGCCCAAATGTGACATATTTTGGAGTTACAAACTTGTAACTCCCAAATGTTACCCAATAATATGTAGATTTGATATTACACATTTTGATTTGAATTTCTTAAAGCCATATGTGAAATATGGCTGTTAGAGATGTGATTTTAACTCCCATAATGTGTATGGAAGTTACAAAATCAAGTGGGAATGAATTTCGAACGTTTTTGCAAATGTGGAAAATTGGTTGCTGAAAAACGATTTGGGGCGCTGCCTATGTTTTTCAGGTCGTGGACCAAGAGGCAAAAATAGGCAAAAATCACACCGTGGGCAGCTCGTATTTTTTAGGTCGCGGCCTGAGCGGCTGACAGCATTTTCCAACTTCGGTTTTATCCAATTTTGAATGTTTCCAACAACCAAGTAACTCCCAAATCTCTATTTTAATTCCATAAACATCCAATTGATCATTGGTAACAGCCATGGGGGTTGGTGAAATTTGAAATTCAAAGGGTGTCTCAAAACTCTATAAATATGAGCCTAATACTCACTTGTAAGACACACCATTTTCCATCCACGAAGCACTTGGCTGGAAAATACACCATAGAGGCTTGATAATTCTAGAGAGCTATTTCCTAGAGAGATCCCTTGGTGCTTAGATAATAGGGGGAAATAAGCTTTTGGACAAAGGTCTTGAACCTTGTTCAAGTTGGTGATCCCCACTACTCTACACTTTGGTTGTGTGAGAGTTTGTGTTCTTTTTATTGTTCTTTTCATTCTTTTGATCTTGTTATTCTTATTTACTTGTATTATTATAGTTTTGAGTTTGTAATCTTCTTCTTCTACCTCTTTCTATTTACTTGTATTTTGAGCAATTGAGTTGTAATATTTCTTTAATCAATATTATCTTGTCTATTGTATTTTTGCATAGAGTTGTATTTTGGTTTTTCCATATTTCCATTGAGTATAAAAATATATTCTCTAATAGGAAGGTCCATACCAAAGGGAAGAAGTCCTTCAACCAGGCACTTATAAACTTGCTCGCTTAAATGGGTATCTTGTTCCTCGCTATTGGAATGGAGAAAACCTGCGCAAATATTATCAATAAACAGATCTTTTTAAAGAATTGGCTTGTATTAATTTTACTCTTTACAAGTTTGCGAACAAGGGTTAGTTAGTCATATGACTAATCGCTTATAAGTGTAAGATCAAATTTTTTATCACTCGTACATACACGATTGTCCATTTATTACGAGAAATAAAAGGAATTGTGTGCAGCCAGTTATTCTTGCTAGTTATTGTATTTATTACAAGTATTTGCTTATTATGTGTGTTGTTTTGCTGTAGTTTTATAAGTATTTATTACAAGCAGTAGTGTTCGAATAGGTCCTGGTCAAGGCAAGTGATCGAGGACCTTAAGATCCTCAATCACTTGGGGGGCATATAAGGTACTAAGTAAGCAAAGCATATCAACGGGTATATGTAAAACACACGAGCAAAATAAGGGAAAGCATGCTACGGTACTTAGAGTATTTTTCAAAATTTTGTTAAATCAAAACAAAGTACTATGCTAAGTTCGGTCATGCGAACAGATGTTATAATAAATTGCAAATATTATAATATCAAAGGTAAATTGTTGTACACCGCGAGCAGTTGCTGCTCTGATGTAATTGTCAATTAAAAGGAAAAGCTGCCTGTGCAGTGAAAAAATAAATTGTCTTGACATCACGAACCAGGGTTCATGTGTCCCAAGTTATAAATTAAAATAAAAAAATAGGAGAAATTATGGAGTAGCCGGAGGATCTTGTGGGATCTGCTAGTCGATAGAGGCCCCAACTTCCTCGTCGACACCGTCAATACCCGTGGCCAAAGAGATTTCAAGGGATGCTTGAGCTTTCTCCTCCTCTTCAAGGCGAGCAAGGCACCTGGTCAGTTCAAATTGCTTCATACGCTCTGGTAAATAATCGAAGTTTGCCTCGCGGTTTTTTTTTAAGAACATATAAAAGCATTTAAAAATGGCCCCCTTGAACCTCTCCAAGTCTTTGGCGTTAGTCTCCTTGAGCAGTTTGACTCGCTCCTCCTGTTCATCATTTTCTTTTTTGCTAATTGTCAGCTCGTCTTGAAGTTTAGAGGCATCCCTGAAATTAATCAATGAAGCCTCCTTATACTTCTCTCTAGACTCGGTGACTTTGGCCAGGGCATCCTTATGTTGTTTCAGCTCTTCAGCCAGCTTGGTATTCTTCTCCAGCAATTCGGCATTCTTCTCCTTGGTCGCCTTGAGTTGCTCGACGTGTTTAGCCTCGACCATTTTGAGCTGCTCGACGTGTTTAGCCTCAGCCATTTTGAGCTGCTCGCCAAGCCTCTTCTTATACTTAGCAGCTAATGCCTTCGAGCGGCGCCAACCAGTGCTCATGGTTAAAACTCCATGCAATCAGAAAAAAGATAAAGCTGTTAGTGGAAATAAAATGACAAGGCAAACAAATAAAGCACATCAAAAACAGCTTACGCTGAGCACTTCGTTCAGCGCGCGACTGAAGATCTGGTCGACTTCCAAGGAGTCAATGTTGCTGATGGCTTCTCGACTGCGTCGATGCCTTGATAGCTTTGTCAGCCTATCTTTGGTCGAGCTGAGAGCTATGTTCATAAGGGCCTCTCCTGGAGTATTTTCTGTCTGATCAGGAAGTGTCTGGTCGGTGGGAGCTGGAGGAGGATCCTGGTCGACGGGAGCTGGGGGAGATGCCTGGTCGATGGGAGCTAGAGGAGGTGTTGTTTCCTTGGAAGGAACTAGTATAGGAAGATCCTCAATCCGAGCCTATTTCGTTGGGGGGTTGCTGTTGCTTTCCCCACGATGTTGCCTGCTCCTTTCTTTTTGCTCGCAGGAACAACAGTGTCAGGTTCGTTATACATGTTGAATGGGTCTTCGGCAGACATGACTACAAAATAGAAATGAACAATCAGGCAATATAAATGGAGGTACTTACTAAATCAAGAAAATAAGATCAAAGAAAATTCTAAGTAATATACCCTCACCCTTATTATTGGTCGATACATTATCTATTATACTACTGCTACACTCACTCTCTGCCTTGAAGAAGTCTGAATTTAAACAAGTCGCATATTTAAAGTTGCCGTCCCCATCAAATAAATGACAGGGAATGAGCAAACTGTGTAAAAGTGAGAAGTCAGTACCGTTCTCATCCGAGGACTCGAGTATAGGCTCAGGAGGTTCAGGAAACTTCTGCTTGCCCTTTCCCTGTTGAGCAGGGACAACAGCTGCTCGTGGAGTGTTGGAAGGTTCCCCGATGGTCACTCCTGTAGCCCTCCTCCTCGGGGGTTGTAACACATCCTGGTGCTGCTCGGGAACTTCTCCCCCAGTAGCACTTCCTGCTGTCGATTCCCTCACATCCTGGTGAGGTGCAAGAAGGCTGACCAGCCTTAGGTTGTTCTCCATGACCAGCTCTTTGACACTCTTTTCAATGTTTGTCATGCTGGCAAGGGCTGCTGCCATTATTTCCATTTCTGGAGTGGGGTCTGGTCGATGCCATGGACTTGAACGACACTGAAATTCTAAAGAATGTATAGAAAAGCTAAAAGAAATCAAACGACTAGTAAGAAAATGATTTACCTCCTTCACTGAAGGCCAGGTTATTGGAAACTGGGTTTGCTGTTAAAAGTACTCCTGGAAGTACTTCCCCACGTTGGACTTGTGGGTAATGTCACTCAGGAAGGTGCGAGAAGATTCCTGGTGGTAGAAATGGAAGAACCTCGTGTTATTGTGGTTGGGGTTAGATTTGAGATCAAATAAGTAGTTGATCTTATGTGGTGTAGGAATGGGCCACTTCTTGTGATTATAAAGGATATAGAGAGCACAGAGTACTCTATATCCGTTGGGGGTGATTTGAAAAGGGGCGACCTCAAAATAATTGGCCACCCCCTGAAAGAATGGATGCAGAGGCAAGGTTGCCCCTGCCTCAATGTGATACCTCGACCAAGCGCTAAAGGCGCCCCCAGGCAAGTTTGCCCGCTGGTCGGACAAAGGCTTGATGAGGGTTATCCCAGGAAGGTCGTACTTCTTGAGATAATTGCTTACCATCCTAGCTGTAATAATGCTAGGAGGCGCTACATACCATTTGACCTCTGGCCTAAGGATGTCGTGGGGTCAAGCTTTGGTTTGAAATTCTGGCGGGGAAGTGTTTGCAAGTTGAGGGTTGGTCAGAGGAGTCTCAACATGAGGGGTAGGCTGATTAGCAGAAGGCTTGGTTGTTTTCTTTTTTCTTTGAGCAATGGAATTTGCACGACCCATATTTGTTGGGCTGGTTAGATGTCTATTTGTGGGGTTGTGTTGAGAAAAAGGAATTTCCGAGAATGGCAGCGATGGCTGTTCTTGATCTTCAAGCAAGTCGTCGTCGATCGGCCTCTCACCTCCCCACGGGTCGTGCATGAAAATTTGCCAACAGAGAAGGGGAGATGAGAATCTACGACCAATAGACAGAAGAAGTGGAAACAATGGGATAACGTTGCTCGTGTATACAAGTTAAGCTTTTATACGACCAGCAACATTCTAACGTAAACACTAAAAAACACGGGAACAGTTTGGAAAATGGATTAAAAACCAGAAGTGAAAAGTTTTTCAAGGAAAACTTTTTGACTCTGAGAAAGGGCGGGAAAAACCTAGTTTTTTCCGAATGCCTAAAAATCGAGTTTTTACTTCGATTTTGCGCCCTAAATCAGTAATCTCAATTCCCAAGCCAATTCCTAAGCCTCATTTAGTGTTTTTTCCTTATCCTATCATGCTACTACCTGCAAGCCCGATTACCCCAAATCATTTTTTTAAAAAAACATTTAGAAATTCAGATACCAACACATCAGAAAACTCAAGGGATAACTATTGCATGGCGTACCAGAGACAAAGAAGCTCAAGAAACTTACTTGAATAAAAGGTTGAAGTGAAGTCACGAACGTTGATTAAAGCGGCTGGATAGATATTCTGCGGATCACCAAAGTCCTCTGAGTTTTTTGGGTTTTTTGTGCGTCGTTCTTTAGTGTTCTTGAGGAAAAAAGGGAGAGTAAAAAGTGAAATTGAGGGATTATTTATATTGATCGAGGCACGGTTAATAAGGTAATGATGGGAGATGATTTTTTGAGGTGTGGAAAAATGTGTTAGCTGTCAAATTGTTTTTTGGGAAACTGCAATGACATGATTGGTTACCTTTTTTGAAAAGGCATTGATGGCTCTAACATGTCTGACAGGTCACACGGAGGGTTGATCGTTTAAGTTTACTTTATGCTGGTCGCAGTAAAATAAACTTGGGGGGCAAATGTTTACCCAAAAACGGACTGCCTGATGACGTGACATGATTGGCTTACACGTGGGATGCACGTGGCAGTTTCAAGTGGGTATAATCTGTTAGACCCTCGACCAGAAGGTCATTGGCTCATCAAGCATCATAATTACGGGCGACCAACCTGGTCGCATATACTCAGTTATTTCCTTCAAATATGCAATCTTGTAATTACGTATTAATTGTAATTTTCATTATTATTTAGATACGCATGTATTAAGTGTAATTAAGGCCCATTGGCCTATGTAGACCTCCTTGAGCCTATAAATAAAAATCAAAGGGCTCAAGAGAGGGGATTTTTTTTGACTTTCGAACATTTGGCTTGAGAACGCTTGAGTTGAGAGATTCTAAGAGAGAAAAATAGTGTTGTTATCCATCACAATTGTATTTATGTGAGATTTAGTGAAACTTGTGAACCCTAGTTCATTGATCACTGTTATTGGAATACTACATCAATAAGAACACTAAGTGGATGTAGGTTATTACCATTCTATTGGGGCCGAACCACTATAAATTGTTTGTGTCTTTTATCTTTTCATAGGGATTTCTTCTCATTTCATCTTATTTTATACTGTTTATCTAACTCCGTGTCGTTGACCAATTTGAGGGTCAACATGTATTTTAAACCAATATAAAATCAATTTGAGATAAATAAAATATGATTTTTACCATTTTAATAAATTAAGGGATCCAATTGCTATTCTTTTCAAAAAAAAAATACCACAAAATAGGTTTTAGATTATCATTAAACTTGGTAAAAATAGAAGTTTAGGTTAAAAAAGATTTTTTATAAACAAAGAATGACTTTTAAAAAATAATAATAAATTAAAGAGTCTAAAAGGAATATTTTGGTATTATGAAAGGAAATGGTGAACTTCATAAAAGGGATGAAAATTATGGTATTTTTCTAAAGATGCAATTTAATTAACTCATTTTTCTAAAACCAGAGTACCAAATGATCAAATAAGATGATTCCTTCTTGAAGAAATATTAAAACACACACTATGGAGTGCATGTTACTGTGAGACCGATTTTCCTACGATAACTTAAAGACTGAAAAGAAAACCCGGTCTTATACACTATGAAGTGTAGAAAAGGCTACAGTATAGAGTCTCTGAGAGTTTATTGCATGCAGCTATTGTAAAATATTAGCTATAAGTATATGCATAGTTTAATTCAAGTACACTGTACTAATTACAGTAACCGCAAAAGGGAAAAACGAATAACAATATTAAGGATCCAGTTGGGAACTAAGGACTCCGGGTAAGTTAGCCTTTCTCTTTCTTGGCTATAACATGAATATACTACTGTGTGCTTGTAGTAGTAGAATACACTAGTTTTGTTTGGGTCATTAAGACTAGGGTATGCTTAATACCTACTTTTGCAATGCTTTTGCATTGTGCGGCTAAAGGATAAGTAGGTTTGGGTTGGAGCCAGAACCTTAGCGTAATATAGTCCAGGTTGGAGCCAGGACACGGTAAGCTAAAGTCCGGGCCGGAGCCAGGACATAGTAAGCTAAAGTCCGGGTCAGATCCAGGACATGGTAAAATTATAGTCCGGGTTGGAGCCAGGTCATTGTAAAATATAATCTAAGTTAGAACCAGGACATGGTAAGATAAAGTACGGGTTGGAGCTAGAACATGGTAAAATAGTCCGGGTTGGAGCCAGGACATTAAGAGTGATTCTGGGTTGGATCCAGGATCCCTTGTGTTTGTTCGAATTGATTAAATTGTGTAAATATATATATATATACATATATATCTCAGATGTTCTGGGATTTTCTGAGTGCAAGTTATTATGATATGTGTGACATTGGTTGTTAGGTACAATTAAAGTAATTGATTCTGTTTTGGCTATTATTTGAGAGTTGTATGATAGGGTTGGAACTTATCCAATACCCTAATGACCGGTAGCGATAACTACCTTAGGTTAACCTGTTATTGAGTTTAGTATACTTGTGTTGTAAGACTATTCTTAGTAAGCGTTGTCGCTTACCTAATTGTTCATGTTGTAGGTAAGTGCAAATGCAAAGTGAATTAGTGAGCGCCGGAGTTTGCTTGCGGATATGTACATATGGCCTGACTTGGGAGGTTTTTGATGGATCACCATTTTGAAAAGAAAAAGCTGGAAGTTTGTTATTTCTTTTGAGATAATTGTTTTGTTATAACTCCATGGAAGAGTAGTTGTATTTCTGCTTGCTAAACTAAAAGTGTGCGCACATGATCTTTTTAAAAGTTTTTATATGGATTTTCGGTATGATGAGTTAAAGTGAAAGTTTTAAATTTCCGCATAATTTTTGGTCTTGTATGTTTTGGGTCGTTACATTTATATCCAATCTTTTTTTTGGCGGTAAATATACTCAATGCCTTCAAAATGTTACACTTTTATACCTAATTTTTTTTTTGGTGGTAAGTATACTCAATATTTTTAAAATGTTGCACTTTTATACCTAATTTTTATTATTTTGATAAATAATAAGAAAGTGAAGGAAAAATATAGAATTTTAATTATTTTTTAAATTTTAAATTTTTTTCTCTTTCTTATTCTTTCTCAAAATAACTATTTTAAATTAAACATTAATAAATATTTTATTAAAATTAATAAAAAATATTTAAAATAATTAAAAACTTATATGTTTTCATCAATTTAAAATATAAGTTTTTTTTAAAAAAAAAGTAAAGAAAGAATATAAGTTTTACTTGATTAATTTTACTAATCTTTATTTTTTTTATTATTTTGAAAGTGAAAATAATTTAAAATTTTAAAAATAACTAAAATCCTATATTTTTCCTTCACTTTCTTATTATTTCTCAAAATAATTTTTAAAAATAGGTATAAAAGTGCAACATTTTAAAAACATTAGGTATATTTACCGCAAAAAAAAAGTTTGAATATAAAAGTGTAACATTTTGAAGACATTGAGTATATTTACCGCAAAAAAAAAAAAAGATTGGGTATAAAAGTGCAACATTTTGAAAACATTGGATATTTTAGTCATCGTTTACTCTATATATATTTGTTTGCTTTGTGTAATTTAATATTTATTTTTACATTTTAGTTTATTCAATACTTTTTATATTACTAGATACAAGCAACATACAATGCACATTCGTTTAGTTTTATTTATACAATTTATTAATTATTTTTATTAAATTTGTATGATGGTCATATAAATTTCAAATAAATAAACAATATTATATATAAAAAAGGACATAAACATATTAAAAGAAAAATTAAACCAAAACATTGTTTATGTTTTTTTAGAAAAATATATAATATGATAACCTTTTAGATCACAAACTACTATATTTAAAATACAAAACATTCATAATATTATTCAAATTACATTTTAATGATTGGAGAATAAGCTTGTTTATTCTTGATAGAAGATAAATGTTATTATAGTTTCTTATGTAGTTATACAATCATACTATTTATATCCACATGACACCTATATATACTATATTTATAATATTTATTGTTGTTCAATATGAATATATATATATATATATAAGTTAGATAAAATAAAAAAATAACATGTTTTCTTTTTAAATATAAATAATAATTTTTTTAATAAAAATTAAGATTATGTATTATATATTATTGTTATAGTGATATTTTGTAATGTTTAAATTTATATTAATATAAGTATTAAATATCTAATCTTGTATTAAATATTATTATAATAATATTTTATAATATTTGAATTCATATTAATATAATTAGTAAAAAATTAGCATTATATATTATGATCATAATAATATTTTATAACATTTGAATTTATATTAATATAAGTATTAAATATCTAATTTTGTATTAAATATTATTATAATAACAATATTTTATAACATTTGAATTCATGTTAATATAATTAGAAAAAAATTAGTATTATATATTATATATTATTATAATAATAATATTTTATAACAATTGAATTTGAATTTATATTGATATAATTATTAAATATGTAATCTTATATTAAATATTATTATAATAATGATATTTTATAATATTTGAGTTTATATTAATATAATTAATAAATATCTATTTTTAATTAGTTTAAAATGTATATTCCGTTAAATATTTAGAAGATTCTGTTAAAATTAACAAAAAAAACTATGAAAATCAATAATTTTTATTATCTACACACTTTTTAGAGACATAAATGACAAAATATAATAAATAAAATAAAATCATAATTTTTAATTTTTATAGCAAAAAAAATAATTAAAATTATTTGTAATATAAAACTTTCTAGCAAAATGTAACAAATCACATATTAATCTTACGTTTTGTGCTTAGAGATATAGTTAATAACCATTAATATTTAATACTCCAATGTGGCAAAATATGCGGTTACTCATCAATTTACGCAAAAATTTTAGTGTAACTATTAATATTTTTTAAGTGAGATGATATTACATTAGTATGTGCTACAATTTGCTGAATAGTTTTAATTAATTATGCATCAATGTCAGTGTAAGTGTCTCTAACATGACTCATGTTACTCAGACTCTATATGTGTTTCAAGCAAACGTTTCCATTTAAACTTCAGATATTTTTGACAGATTTCAATGTTTGCTTAGCTATGAAAATTTAATTTAACAAAGATGACCAAGGGGACATAAGAAATCCAATCATAATAAATGTTACTCATTGCTCTTTCTTTCTTAAACATAAAATAAGCTTTAATGATAGTTCATACAGAATTCAACAGTAAATTAAAATAAACCATTTCTAGTAACCAACCATGTAGATGTAGGTGAGTAGCAGAGCACCCTTTGGCTATGTAACCCCGGTCTCTTATTTGAAAAGCAGACTAACAAAGAAAACAGACTCATTGATAATACTAAACAGCAAAATTTGCTCCACCTACTTCCTCATCATCAGAATTATCACTGTGAAACTCTGAATTCCAAAATTTTGAAGCAATAAGACTTTCATCTGGTTCATACATTGGATAAGTAGCCTGATAGAAATCCCGAAAACGCATAAGCCCATTTCCATGACCATAGCTGGCGGTTACAATACGAGTTTTATCCACTGCCAGGGCAGAACAACCATTCGGAGCAGCATTTTCATCGTCACCATATTCACATAGTAAGGAATTAGTTTGGATGCCAGCCGTTGCCTCCCAAACATTCACGGCAGCATCCTTTCGGCCTGCGGTAACTACTTTGTATTGATCCATGTGCAGCAAATTCACTGGCCCATGGTGTCCATCCAACTCAGCTATCGGTTCTGAATTTCGCCTCACATGGTTTCTTCTGACATCCCACAGCATTGCTCTGCAGCATTTAAGCACATTAAGTTTGTCATATGTTTTTTAACGATTTAGTAATCTCAAAAACTAATAGCAAAGAATAATCATTTGACATGGTTCACAATGTCAATGGAACCGAGTTTGGTGTTTTTATCTTACTTATCCTTGCTGCCTGCACAGATTAAGTATTGTACAGGAAGGGCTTCAAATGAGCACAGCTTTGATTGATGAGTTGCTGCAGTAATTACTCTCTGCATTGTCCTTAAATCAATGACAGTCACAGATGAACCAGAAGCAATCAACAGCATTGCTTCATGACACTTTATGTTTACAGGCGTACCGGGAACAGAAATCATTCCCACACAGCTAGATGAACGAACTGCCGTTGATACAGTTGTATCCCAAACCCTCACCTAATGAAGAGCAAAAAAAGCTTAGAAAGTTATAATCAAAAGAAAACGTTAAAATCACAGCTCTAAAACCTATTATAAGGCGAGAACAACTTCAGATATGGGTTGTAGATACTCCCCTTAGCATCTGTACCACTGTATGCTCAAGCACCCCAAGCAAGAGGACTCATGTAGATAGATAGAGATATAAAGAGAAATTCAAGAAAAAAAAATTGTCCAACAACTAATGACACAGAAGTCATATCACTTCTGCAGGAAATTATGAGATAAAGTAGCAGCATTTTCATTGGTATGGTCCTCTTAAATTTAAAACATCATGGAGATGCTGCAGTAAAATCCTAAGAAAATTATAAAACTTGACCACAGAGGGTACAATGGAATACCTTTGAATCTTTTGACACAGTCACCAAAAGAGAGGGTTTGTGCCTGACAGAAGAACAAGAATTATGAGAAAAAGATTGATCAGTGCTGCTGAAGGATAGAGTTACTCAGCAATGCTGAAGCACTAAATGCAGGCATTTTGAGATATCAAAAACACAGACTGCATGAAAATTAAGAAACCAACTCTTACTTGGCCACAGACATCAGTTTTACAGTTTTCTCATGCCCACATAATGTAGCCTGCAGAGCATGCTGACCGCGTTTGGCACCAGCGTTAAGTGACCAAAGGCGAACAGTACCATCTTCCCCTCCACTAGCCAAAATGTTCCCAACTCCATCACCTAACAACTGATCTGATAGTGCTGTAACTGGGCCCTGGTGACCTCTGAAACATTTGTGGCATGATCCCTACAATGAAAGCATAAGATTCAAAGATTTGTGGTGCGTAAACTATCAATATATCTTTTCAAAATTGATCGAGAACAGTAATGAACTAGGCACATTAATTGTTACTGTTCAAAATTGTCATTTCATGTACTACCTTCCACCACAGACGAATGGAATGATCGTTACTCGAAGTCACAATAAACTTCTCCTCGCTCTGGCCTTCTCTACGAAATAAAGGTGTTTCATTCACAGAAAATAGCCTGCAGGTAGCTAAACTAATAAACCACAGGATGGTATTCTTTAAAGGAATCTCTTTTCACTAATGGGACTGAATATTACTACAACAACAAGTAAAGTTGAATTAAGAGTAAAAAGACTTACAAAATGCCACATAACACATGGAAACCAAGATAATACAGAAAAGAAAAATGAAGCAATAAAATGTAAAATTCTGACCTCATACAAGTTATTCTCGCAGTATGTCCATTGAGCATGACAGTCGAACCTCTTGTAAGTGAAGGGGTATTAATCTGTGTCTTTCTTATCCATGGACCCTATGTAACAGCAAGCATAAGACAAGATTAAAAACTTGAAAATTGTGAATTAGTAACGAAAATTAAAATAAATAATTTTTAACAATAGTATCCTCAATCTTGAAGCATCAACCAAAAACCAGATATATAACTCAATACCTGAGAATAGATAATGGTATCTTTGTCAAGCATGACATGGTCAACAGATTTCGAGTCTGTATAGGTGTCAAAACCGGTTGGATCACTGAACTGAAACTGAAGAACTGACTTACGCCTAGCTAGATATGCATCCCGAGCTCCTAATTTTTGTGACACAGCGGCGGGAATTTCTCGATGCCAATGTTCCCTGCACAAAAACATGAAAATGAATTAACAAATAATCTCTACAACAAGAAGCAACGCATGAAACATATTTCTCAGACAAAATGGAGAAAACCCATTTGTGGGTATGTATGCCTAAAACTTAAAAAAGATAACAAAATACTCAAATAACTTCAAAAAATTATTCTTCTACCAAAACAAAGACGGACACAAATTCAAAGCTAACACAACTTCAGTTGGTGAATATCTCAGGTAAAGCTTCATTCTTGTGTTTCAATTGTTTCACAAGTAAAGTGCTTTCAATACCGGAACCCAAACAACTTGAGAGAATTTGAACCTGTACAAACGACGCCAGACGGGGTCGGCATAGGCGACCTTTTTGAAATAGTTGCAGGTCATGGCCATGTTGGAGACGTCTTGGAGGTTGAGGAAGCTGGCACACTGAGAGAGCGAGTCCACGTTCATATCTGTTATGGTGGTCGCCGCCGGCGAGACCCGGTTTCGAACCATGGAAGTCGATGACTTTGACACTGGTTCTGCCATCGAATCAACTCAACTCAACTCAATTCAAATTAGAACAAGAAAATGGAATTGAAATGACAGACTTGTGATGGTACAGACACTTTTGCTCTGTTTTGCTTAGCTCTGTTCATGTTCATGAATGGTTCGCCACGGCCTATTTATACCACTCCTAGACTATGTTATTATTACTAATTGCTCCCTAATGTTCGAAATTTTGTAAAACGCCCCCTAAAATTTAACTAGTTACAATTTAGTCCTGATTCAATTGAGCATTTCATGTTTTGATAGATAAATATTGTCTATATTTTTTTTTTATGTGAATGTAATTATTATATTTATATTTAAGATTAAGAAATATATCATTTTAGCCTTTATCACAAATATGAATAATTAAATTTTATAGTAATATTATGTATAAAATTTAGGATTTATACCTTTGATACCATAAAATAAAAAATGAAAAAGAATGACATTATTGATTTAAGATTATATTATTTTAACCCTTCAAAATTTATATTATTACATTGTTCATCCATTCGTTCAAATAAAAAAATAAAAATTACTTGAAAGGAAAAAAAATGTAAATTTGTTAGTCAAAGTAATATTAATTATTTATTTGTTTGTTTATGCTACATAAAGTTACAAAAATCCAAAAGTTAATGATGTTATACAAATTTATTGTATTACTTTATAAATTTGACTTACTTGTATTACTTGCCGAATTCGTCTTATCTTTTTTTCTTATAAGGTAATAAATATCTTATAAGAAATAAAAATAAATAAAAAAGCGCACGTTAGATTAATTATGTTTTATTATATAATTCAAATGGTATGAAATTAATAACAATATGAATAGATACAATGAACATGCATTTATACACAAATATTTATACTATAAAAAAAATATAGTTATATCAAGTTAATATAACAGCTGAAATTGAAACATGTAAGAAATAATACATACATACATTTTTTTTTATTTAATGGTATTTTCTAATTTCGGTCTCTACTTAATCTAACAAAAAATTTCATGGGGTAAAAGTTTGAGTAGAATAATGTGTCCATTGAACACGTTCTACATATATATTTAATTAGCAATTTTAAGTATTGATACACACAAAATTTATACTTAATAAAATAATTTGTATTTTAATTGTTAATGTTTTATATTTGGTGCAAAATGTTGTTCATTTTGATACGAAGGTAATGAATAGTTCTTCTTATTCTAAGGAGTATGTCTTTGCTTTGTTGGTCGGACAAGTTATTGCACATCATTTTAATTTATTTGTTTTCTTTTATTAGTGAATGGAGATTTTCAAGGTCAATAATAACATTCTTTAGGATGTTTTGCCACTAAATTAGGGAGTAGCCTTGATTTTTAAATTGAACTTATTATTATTAAGAAGGAAGATTTTGCTCATCATTGGAAGTTTCTGTGGTTAGTGCTTCCTATATGGAACCATGGTTCTTAGTGTCTACTTGGCTAAATTGTCTTTATTTTTGCAAAAAAAAAATAGTATTACATATATTTGTGAGGGTAACTAGCCAACTAATTTTTTGGCAACATATGATTTATCATATTGCAGTTGAGGATCTCATTCTCTTTTTTATGGTCAGTTTTTCTTTTTTCCAATTACACCAAGTACTTTTTTTTTCTTATAGATTTGTTTTCTTAGCAAGTTACTTTTGGGAATTATATTGAAACTACCCATAGGTTCCTTACAATACTTTTTATTTTGACAAAAGTATTCACATCATTGTATAGTTTAGATTTGTGTTTTTTCTATTTTTGAATGGTTTGTAAACTTTTTTATGAGTTATTTATTTGAGTATGGAGTTTTTTTT
The DNA here is from genome assembly GCF_963169125.1 of Humulus lupulus. Classification (NCBI taxonomy): domain Eukaryota; kingdom Viridiplantae; phylum Streptophyta; class Magnoliopsida; order Rosales; family Cannabaceae; genus Humulus; species Humulus lupulus. Next base: position 72,942,320 of record NC_084794.1, on the reverse strand, counting down.
TTTAATAAAAACATAAAGGAATTGAAAAAAAAATTGTAATTTTCAAGAGACTCCTGTTATGATCAATATATCCTCTTATATTTAGTACTTGTATTTTATGCATTGTGATATTTACAGTGATAATACCAAAATTATGCAAACCATTGCACTTAAATTATTTATTAAACAAATAATCAATGTAAGCCTTTAAAAAAATATGAAACATAATCAATTTTTTTAAAATAAGTAAAACACTAAAATAGAATTAATTAAAATTTAAAAATATAAATAAAACTGAATTAAATATAAACAAACTTTAAATTAGATAAATAAATTAAAATATTAAAATAAATATCATTTATTAAAATTGATTTAAACCAAAGTTCAATATTTTTGAATTAAGCTTTCTTTTTTTTTTTTTGCTTATAATCTCATAATAAAATTATAGAAAGAATTAAGGGTTAGGGTTTTTTTGTTTATCGTCTATAAAAATAAAATAAACTTTTTAAAATATATTTTGAATTTGTAAAACTCATACAGTATATTCATGTGAAGAACACTAAATCTCAAATAACTATTTTTTTTTCATGTATTTTCTTCACAAAAAAATGCATGAATCCACGAGCATGTACAATACAAAAATTACAAAATTTTATACATTCACCATTTTTTTGTTAACATGAACAATACCCTTGAAAAAACACTTATCAACTCAAAATCACATAATAAATTGTAATATCCAATCACACAATTTAATAATTGTTTATTTGATTGTTTATTTATTAATTTGATAATTTTTATTTTATTAGTAAAATATGTTAGTTGTCATTTATATATGTGTGACACATTGGGCGTGCTTGTGTGACAAAGAAATGGGATTTTGTTATCTTGGTTGGATCATGGACATTAATTGAAATCAAGGTAAAGAAATTATGGAAAGTTTGATGACTTATTAGCTAGTATTTGGGAGCTAGTTTTCCAAAAAAAAAAGAGGTGACTAAAGGCTCTATAATTGTTGATTGATTTGAAGAGATTTTCAAACATCAAAGGTGATTATTTATCAATCAAGAATAAGGTCCAAATGTGAGTCTACATTCTTAGATTGAGTAGAGAATCAATGGTGGATTTATGACTAGTAATTTTGAAAATTAGGGTTATTAATGACTAATTGATGTAGTTGATTTGAGGAATGAATAAGATGATCAAATGGTGATCATCTCAATGAATTTTGACATTAAGGGTTTGATGAACAAGTAGGTCTATGGTTGAGAAAAAGACTAGGTGCATGAGGCACATTAGAGTAATTTGAGTGAATTATTTATGGAAATCAAATCAAGGTTTATGGTGATTGAACAATTAAATCAATTTAGCATTTATGGGTGATTTGTTGTTGGAAGTTTTAGAACCTATACAAAGAGAGAGCCTAGCTCTCATTTTCGCACAACACAAATAGAGAAAGAAGGAGAAGTGGGCGTGAGGAGAAGAGAAAGAAAGAGAGAGAGAAGGCCGAGAGGTGAAGCTCACATCTAGGGCTTGGGTTTGACACAAGGTTAAGGTGAGATTCTTGGTTCTATGGTTTAGTTCTTAAGCTTCTTCTTCTCTTTATACTTGATGATCATTGGAGAAGTTTGGTTCATATCTAGGGTTTAGATTTCAAAGATTGTAGAGTCCAAGAACTTTACTTAGCTAGTTAGTGTTGACAGTTAGAAGAAAATAGTTTTTAATGGTTTTGATCTTTGGGATTCCTGGGAATAGGAATCGGTACCTATTCTTGTATTTAATGTAATTACTTATGTATTTCCTATATATACCTCTAGTCCTAGGTTGTACAATATATCAGAAAATAAAATATACAGTGAGAAACAGTTTTTTCCTCACCATTTCAACATGGTATCAGAGCTGTAAGGTTCGATTCTGTCCCCCTCTCAGCTTTCCTCCATTTTTTCTGGCGGTCGTCCCTCCTTCCAGTCGCAAACCAGTCCGGCGACAGTCCAGGCCTCCGGCGAAGTCATTTGGCACCTGCTCCGGTGCTCAACCTCCAGTCGCTCCTCTCCGGCGTCATCTCCAGCGTCTCGCCCAATCCATTCCGGCGGCAGTCCAGTCCGGCGGCGCTACAGTCGGACCCCCGTAGCCCTCAGCAGCTCTCGGCTCCACTCTCGGCTCCACTCTCGGCACAGAAGCTCTCAGCCCCGTAGCCTTCCTATAGTCTCTCTGTGATGTCGATCAGTGAGGAGGTTACTTCTCAAAATATTGGGCCTCACTCAACCCAGCCCAATGAAGGTAACCCTAACCCCAACTCAGCCCACACTCAGCCAAGTCAGCCCATTGGGTCTATGGGCTCTCTTTATAACCTTGATAGTGGTTCACTTAATATTACAGCCCATAAACTTGATGGCAAAAATTATTTACAATGGGCCCAATCTGTCAAACTTGTTATTTGTGGTCGTGGTAAATTAGGATACATTACTGGTGATCTCCCTGCACCTCTTTTCAATGATCCTACATACAAGGTATGGCAAGCTGAAAATTCTATTGTACTTGCATGGTTAATTAATTCAATGGACTCAAAAATCAGCCGCAGATATCTATTCTTTAAGACTGCTAAGGAGGTGTGGGACGCTGCCCGGAAAATGTATTCTGACCTTGGTAACGCCTCTCAGATTTTCGAAATCCGTACCAAGCTTAAAGAAATCAAGCAAGGTAATCAAACTGTTACCCAATATTTTTCCGACTTACAAGACTTGTGGCAGGAGCTCGATTTGTATCTGGATACCACACCACTATGTGCTAACTGCACTACAATCCAGCGGCAGCAGTTAGAGAAAGAACGGGTCTTTGACTTTCTTACGGGGTTAAACAGTAATCTTGATGAAGTTAGAGGTCGTCTGGTAGGTCGTGCCCCATTTCCTGACACTGAAGAAGCCTTCTCTGAGGTTAGACGTGAAGAAGCACGTCGTCGTGTCATGCTCACTACTCCTGACCAGCAGCCCATTGAAAGCTCAGCTCTCGTATCAAAATCTGGCCCTCCACCACATGGCAGATCCACTCCTGACCCTCGACCTAATCTTAAGGGTGATCGACCTTGGTGTGATCACTGCCAACGTCACGGTCATACTCGATCTACTTGTTGGGTTATTCATGGTAAACCACCCAATTGGACCCCTCGCCGCCAAAATGAAAGAAAGGCCTATCAAACTCAAACTGAGAGTACCAATGATCAGAATAGTGCTGGTACCCCTTCATTCAGTAAGGAACAACTTGCCCACCTATACACTCTTTTGAGTCAATCATCCATAAAACCCAGTTCCGGTCCTGAGACTCATAGTGCATCTGTTGCACACTCTGGTAATTTTTCTTCCACCTCCAACACACCATGGATCATCGATTCGGGCGCCACTGATCACATGACAGGTTAAGCACATTTGTTTGATACTTATTCTCCATGTTCCACTAAATCTAGTGTCACAATTGCAAACGGCACCCATTCTCCTATTGTTGGAATAGGCACTATTAAATTATCTGTTGACCTCATTCTTAAATCAGTACTTTATGTTCCTTCTTTGAAATGCAATTTAATCTCTGTCCAAAAATTAACCAGTGATAATCATTGCTTCGCCAAATTCATGTCAAATTCTTGTCAATTTCAGGATCTATCATCGGGGAGGATGATTGGCAGTGCTAGGGTTCATAACGGACTTTATTTCTTTGAAGGACAACATCCAGTTAACGAGCTCTCTTCTCTACTACGTTTGGGTTCAAGTTCTATTTCTAATTCTTGTTCAAGTTCATCGTTTGTTTCAAACTCTGTTTCAAAAACAATTATGTTATGGCATTGTCGACTTGGGCATCCAAGTTTTTTATATTTAAAACACTTATTCCCATCGTTTTTTGTAAATAAGAATATTACTGATTTTCATTGTGATATTTGTCAATTTTCCAAGCACACACGAATTTCGTTCCCTCACAAAATATATACACCTTCAAACCCATTCTCTCTAATTCATAGTGACATATGGGGACCTTCCAAGGTCAATACTTCTCATGGTAAGCGATGGTTTATCTCTTTCATTGATGATCACACACGTCTCACTTGGGTCTATCTTCTTAAAAGTAAGTCTGAAACATGCCAAATTTTTCAGAACTTTCATCAAATGATCCAAACACAGTACCAAACACCTATAAGAATACTCCGTACCGACAATGGTACTGAATATTTCAATACCACTCTTGGTCCCTATCTTCTCAAAAATGGGATTGTCCATCAAAGCTCGTGTGTTGATACTCCGCAACAGAATGGAGTTGCTGAACGCAAAAATCGCCATCTCTTAGAAGTAGCTCGTGCTCTTATGTTCACTATGCATGTCCCTAAACATCTTTGGGGCGATGCTATCCTTACTGCTGCTTATCTCATTAATCGCCTCCCTAGTCGACCCCTTCAGTTCAAAACACCATATTCTGTTCTTCAATCTCTACATCCTCACATCTCTACAAATACTCTACCTGTTAAAGTATTTGGTTGCACTGCTTTTGTGCATGTTCACTCCCACCATCGGAGTAAATTTGATCCTAGAGCCATTAAGACTGTGTTTTTGGGTTACTCTCCTACCCAAAAAGGTTATCGGTGTTATTGTCCCATCACCAAAAAAACATTCATCTCATGTGACGTCACATTTTTCGAGGATACTCCTTACTTCACTCCCACATCGCTTCAGGGGGAGTCCAGCCATCACCAGCAAGAAGCTCAATGGTCGTGGGGGTTAGAATTACCCTTAACAACTATTTTTCCATTTACCTCTTCCACTCCACTTTCTTCTGAACCAGATATCCAGACTCTCCCTCCTGAACAAGAAAATCAACCAACCTCTCCTAAAAACACTGAACCAGAAGAACATCCTCAAGACCAAAACGTACAGAAAGAGATTCGGGTGTATTCCAGGAGAAATAAACAAGTTATGAATCCTCAGCACAGTCAAACGCCCAATCCGGTGATGGAACCGCTTCCCTCAAAAGATCCAGGTATTCTCCAATCTAACAAACAGTCAGATCTAGATATTCCTATTGCATTAAGGAAAGGAACCAGATCATGTACCCAACACCCCATTTCAAAGTTCATTTCTTACTCAAAATTGTCATCTCCATTTAAAGCTTTCACCTCGAATCTATCAAATATTGTGATTCCCAGGAATATCGAAGAAGCTCTTGATTCTCCTCAGTGGAAAGCAGCAGTGCTTGAAGAAATAAGAGCACTTAAACATAATGGAACGTGGAAATTAGTAGAGTTACCACCAGACAAGAAGGTAATAGGGTGCAAATGGGTGCTCACCGTCAAATTCAATGCAAATGGATCTATTGAGAGGTACAAAGCTCGGCTAGTTGCCAAGGGGTTTACTCAAACTTATGGAATTGACTACACGGAAACATTCGCTCCAGTTTAAACTCAACACTATCAGAGTTCTTCTCTCACTAGCGGTTAACATGGATTGGGAATTACATCAGCTTGATGTAAAGAATGCGTTCTTGAATGGGGAACTTGAAGAAGAAGTGTATATGAGTCAGCCTCCGGGATTTGAAGAATCTCTCAAGACAACCATAGTTTGCAAACTGAACAAATCTCTCTACGGCTTGAAACAATCTCCCCGAGCATGGTTCAATCGTTTCCTGAAAGTTGTCAAAGGGCTTGGATACATACAAGGCCAGACTGATCACACTCTCTTTGTCAAACACTTGGGAAGTGAAAAAATTGCGGTACTAATCGTATATGTTGATGACATAATTATCACTGGTAATCACATTGAGGAGATAAACTCAATCAAAGAAATGTTGGCAAAGGAGTTCGAAGTCAAAGATCTCGGTGCTCTCAAATATTTTCTGGGTATGGAATTTGCTAGAAGTAAGAAAGGTATTTCCGTGTCACAAAGAAAATACACTCTAGATCTTCTAAAGGAGACAGGAATGCTCGGAAGCAGACCCAGCAAAACTCCAATTGAGCTCGGAGACAAAAAGAAAATGTTTGAAGGAAGTCCAGTTGACAAGGGGAAGTATCAACAGCTGGTAGGAAAACTCATCTACCTCTCACATACTAGACCCGACATTGCTTTTGCAGTGAGTCTAGTCAGTCAATACATGCATGATCCGTGTCAAGGACATCTCAATGCAGTGTATAGAATTCTGAGATATCTCAAGAAAACTCCAGGAAAGGGTCTTTTTTTCAGGAAGACAACTGAGAGAAAAGTTGAAGTGTTCACAGATGCAGACTGGGCTGGTTCAATTGATGATAGAAAGTCTACATCTGGATATTGCACAATGGTATGGGGAAATGTAACCACATGGCGAAGTAAAAAGCAAACTGTGGTTGCAAGAAGCAGTACAGAAGCAGAGTATAGAGCCATGGCTCATGGAGTGTGTGAAGCTATATGGATCAAACGTCTACTAGAAGAATTGAAGATTAAATATGAAGCCCCTATTCAGCTTTACTGTGATAACCAATCTACTATCAGCATTGCACATAACCCTATACATCATGACAGAACCAAACACGTGGAAGTTGACCGTCACTTCATCAAAGAAAAAATTGACAGAGGAGTTATCAGCATTAGATATGTGCATACTAATCAACAGCTTGCTGATATTCTCACAAAGGGACTATCTGAACAAACATTTGATTTTCTTGTAAACAAGCTTGGACTCATCAATATCTATAGTCCAGCTTGAGGGGGAGTGTTGACAGTTAGAAGAAAATAGTTTTTAATGGTTTTGATCTTTGGGATTCCTGGGAATAGGAATCGGTACCTATTCTTGTATTTAATGTAATTACTTATGTATTTCCTATATATACCTCTAGTCCTAGGTTGTACAATATATCAGAAATAAAATATACAGTGAGAAACAGTTTTTTCCTCACCATTTCAACAGTTAGATAGTAGTATTATAGAATTTATAGTATTATCTTTGTAATTGTGGATTTTTGGTTCAGACCGGGAATTATTTGGACACTCATAGTAGTACTTATATATTTTCTAAGTTTAACCTATAGTTTAAGAATATTGATGTTAACCTAAGGTTTGATTAATATGACTGATATTAAGGATAATATTTATTATACTATAAGGTTTAGATAAGAACTAATAGGATTTTAAGCACATGTTATGTATGGGTGATTAAGGATTAAGTATTTTGAGGATTAAATTTAATAAAGGGTAAAGTTTGAATGCTATAAGGCCAGTCAACAGCTTTGAATACGTTGAGGGCTTATTCAAGGCTGTTTACCCCATTCAAATTTAGCTAAAAATGTGTAATTTCGTGTTTAAATAATCAGCGTGTGCCGATATATCGCAGCACGTAGATACGGAAAACACGAGACGATGCACGACAGCCTCGGGCATACTGGCCCAGGCGATATATCGCCTACAGGGGGCGATATATCGCCTCCTTCAGTATATTTTGAAACATTTTGAAATTGTTTTCCAATCAGCCATTCAACCTCTTGATAAGTCCAGCATCTTTTTGAACGAGTCTTCAGCCTCTGCTGAACAATAATTCAAATTATTTTCACCTAAAAAGCTATTATTTTTATTCAAGTAAAATTAAGATCCTTTCATTCCTAAACTCTATAAATAGGACCTAGTACCCAGCCATTATTCATCTTTTGCTCTAAGTTCAGAGGCTGCAAGTGCTAAGTGAGTGTGAGAGTGTAAACACCTGGGTTGGGGAATCATAAGCTTATCAAACACTTTGGGAAGTAAGGTTTTATAGTATTTCGGTTTGAGGTGTAGATTGGTCTTACAAGTCTTCAAGGTAACCCAAAACTCTAGTTCATTTCTATACTTGTTCTTTTAAGTTCTCATAGTCTTCTACTCAGCCTCTAACCTTAATCTTTATTTTGGTTAGGAAATCTAAGTTCTTGAGCAAAAAGGTTTTGGTAAGTATTTTTCTCAAGGTTTAGTCCTTCCATTCCTTTCATTTCTTTTTCTTCAAATCTACTCACCCTGTTATATATGGTTTTAGGAGTGTTCCAAAAATCCCAACTTTGTCCTCATATCCCGGTAACTTTGGTAAGGAAAATAGGATAGAATCTATGTGTTATACGCTTATGTTATCTTATGTTTTATGCTATGAAATATGTTATAAAATATGTTAAGAAATATGTATGTTTATAGGCTTGGGCATATGACCCATTTGACTAACAAGCCCCAAATAGATTATGGGCATATGACCTACTTAGCTAGTAGGACCCCACTAATCTAATGGGCATATGACTTGATTAGTCTATGGGACCCCAAGTAATAATGACCATTATAGTATGTGCATGATATAAATGTAATGTTAAGTTTTCTTATGTTTCTTATGAAATTTATGTTTATGAACTATGTGTTAGATTTTCCTTGCTGGGCATTAGGCTCATTCCTTTTTGTTTATACATGCAGGAAAATAGCTATAGTGGCGGGAAGGATTCGTGGATGCTTGGGAGAATGTGTATCGGTGGTGAATGGAGTCAAGGAGTCAAGAGTTCGATTTTCGAGGATGTAGTCTTGTTTTACTTTTTTATGGGTTTACATGTATTTTTCCGCACTTTCTATGTAACTCCTTTTTATTTTAAATTATGTTTTGTTTTTAAGACAATGGGATCCCATATCCTACTTATTTTATGAAAGTAACTCTTATTTCTACAAGTTTCCAATAAAGTTATGGTATTTTCGCAAATGTAAGTTTTATTAAGGATTTGTATGTATAGTTTCGTTAATGGTCCAAAAGTCTAGAGTAGTGGGTCATTACAAAGATCAAGAAAGGTTATGGTTTCGAGGTTCCTAGGTGGTGAAACTTTAAGAGGTTCGGCCTACACATACTCCAAAGGTACCGTGCAATTTCTAAGTTTGATTTTCCATTAGAGTTTGCACTATGTTTAAGAGTTGAGCATTATGAGCATGCTTTTATGATTTTGGGTATGATGCACATGTTGCATGGACCATGCCAAGAGGGTTTGGGCGTGCGGCTTAGATGTTTGGGAATGTTGTTCTTACAATAAGGTTCTTATTTTATGATTAAGTTTTGATCATTGAAGCATGATCTTTTCCTTGTCAAGACTCACACCCACACCAAGGTAAGGGGGTTAAACATGTTTGCTTGATTGTTATTGTTTATGGAATGTATATTGTATGCTAAATATTTTTAAGGTACGTACTTGGGAAGGTAAAAGATGGACAAAAGGTTTGCCATAGTTTTGACCAAAGTGGTTGCAGAGAGGACCCAATGATTTCACGTAGTTATCTGTAACGCCCTAATTTCTCATAGATTACCGATAACACAGCGTTGGATCATAATTCATAAATATTGCTCTTTTATTGAATAAAATCTTGAAAATAATTACATGGATCCATGGTTTTACAAAAAATAAAATAAAATAACTGTCTTTAACATAAAAATGAGCAACATTTAAATAAAATTTTAAAATAAACATGCTTTAATAAAAGTAGGTCTGCTTGATCTTCCTCGACTATATGGTCCCCACGAGTACATCACGAAGCTCTTAGGTCCCACACTTGCCACCGACCTTTCTATCCTTAATTGCATGAAATAACATCATAAGGCGTGAGCCTCTAAGCCCAGTAAGGAAAATACAAACAAAAGTTAGTCATATAATCATATAATCAAACATATCATACATTTCACCAAAGTCATACCAAAACTTATTTATACTAATCACACAACAATAAACCCTAGGTCATATCATAATCTAAATCATATCATAAATCATAATCTAAGTCATAGCCATAAGTCATAAGTCATAGGTCATAATCATAACTATAGGTCATAGGTCATAAATCATAATCATAACTATTGGTCATAAGTCATAATAACAAGTTAAATATAATAAAAAGATACGTGCTTAGACAGGGGTGGCAATTAAGCCCCGGACATAAGTACATCATACACCGGACATCACTTAGGTCCGTCATAAAGTTTTGGCAACTGAGCCTACCGGACATAGCCCGTCATACATCATTGGACACCTTAGGTCCAGACACACTTACCCCTTTATTGTACCTGAAATGTTAGGTCATACAAATATAAACTAGATCATAAACTACATAAACTAGATCATAATACCAAACTACCTAATTTTCCTTACCAAAAACCAGAATATTGGAGACAAGAGCGGGATTGGGAACTCCTAAAACCAAACATAAGAAAACCATAAGTTTCTAAGGAAATGAAGTTGAAGAGAAGATCTAAACCATTGATATAAGAACTTACTGAAAAATGAAAGAATAATAGAAACTATAATGAACTAAACCTGAAGATTTAACGGTACCTTAGACAGCTTAGAGCTTCGATCTATACCTCAAACACCGAAATCACACAAAATCTTACTTCCCAAGTGTTTATAAAAGCTTTAGATTTGAAAGCTTTAACCCCAAAACCCTAGTGTTTCTCTCTAGAATGAACTTAGCAGCTTGGAGGCTCTGAACTATGCTTGAATGTTGAATATAATGACTGAGTGAAGGGTCCTATTTATAGAGTTCAAGGAGTGAAACTAACTCCTTTTAAAATGAATAAATAAATGATTAAAAATTGAATAAATTTGAATTATCTATTCAATAGATGCCCAGAACTCGGTCAAAGACGTTCAGGAACGAGTCAAAGTTGTTGAGGGTTGTTTCTAGTTCAAAATTTTACGAACAACTCAAATATGGCCACTGGAGCCGATATATCGCCTAGGGTAGGCAATATATCGCTCCTACCATGATCCTGAGGGTTCGTGGTTTCGTTCGTGCGAAGTCGATGTGTTTTCCGTATCAATTATAGGCGATATATCAACCCTTATAGCTGCGATATATCGGCATATGTTGATATTTCAAACACGTTTTTGCACATTTCAGGATAATTTGAAATTGATTAAAATTACTTTGACTGAGTAAAACGTGATCCTAACCAATAATGGAAGGTTCTAGAGTTTCTAGATCTTTCTTTTTAATTAAACTATTCATCAAAAATACGTAAATCCTTAATAAACATGTTTGTGACAAGTGTCACGCTCTTAATTATTTTATCTAAACCTTAGGTTATAATAAATAATATTCTTAGGACTATATTCATTAATCAAACCTTATGATAGAATTAATATTTCTAAACCATAGGTTAAACTTATAAAATCCATAACTATTTCTACGAGTTTCTAACTAAATCCCGGCTTTAACCAATATCCACAAAAACTAAAACTCTATAGCTACTACTACTACTATCTAGCTAAGTAAAATTCCGGGACGCTACATTATCTCTCCCATTTATGTGTGTAGTGCACGCACATGTTTCTATACCATGATTCTATGTTTTATTATGATATGAGCTTATGGTTTAATAAATAAGGTTTGCATATATGTTGTTTGTTTGGTTTAATTTTCCTTAATGGGCTGTTAGTGTAACGACTCAAATAATTTACAAGACTAATAATGCAGAATAATAATAATTTTAACCTTAAAAGGACTCAAAATCCATATAAAAAACCTTTTTAAAAAAATAATGCTTTAGTTTGGAAGTATGCACATACTTAAAAATGTGGTTACAACACATTCAAAATACATAGCCGAATATATGTTCTTATAAAAGTGAGACATATTTTTCAAAAGTGTAGATTTCCCTTGGTTGGGCCACATGTACATTTCCACAATGCAGACTCAAGAGCTCACTGCTTTGCCTTGCCTTTCAACTTACCTACAACATGAAACAACTAGGTAAGCGAAAACACTTAGTAACATCAACCCAACACAAATAACATCAATAAAGACAACTAGGCCTTAGCAATAATAACAACATTGAGAAATCTAATCAGAATTAAGGTTCTAGTATAATCAGGCCCTAAACATAAATTTCAAGAACGCGTAAGCGTCCTAGCAAACTTGTGGTCATGCCCAATAACCAAATTTCAAAATTGAACCTACACGCAGAAGATCCAAGAGAAATATATATATAGAACAATCTTCGTAACCCTAGAGTAGTCAGAACAAAGATTGAGCAATCTTATCAGCAACAACACCAACAAATACTATTCTAGAGGCAACTTATAATTTCGACCCCAAATAAGTTCTCTACAACTTATATTCCTATGCAATTCGGATCATCACATCCTAATATAGTTCATAGAGTACATGCATCACATCGATAATCTCTCTATTTCATTCTTGTATTTAATTAGATTAACCAATCATAACATCAATTAGAGAGAGCAAGCATCATATCAATAATCTCTATATTTCATTCTTGTATTTAATCGGATTAACCAATCCTAACATCAATTAGAGAGAGCATGCATCATATCAATATTAAATTCAGCAGTAGTCATATCCATTATTAACTACTGTCACGGGTGTGGCAACAATAGTCTAATAATGGTCCATGGTTATCGAGCCCTCAGTCTCACTAGCGTATTTTATTGCCATTAGTACCATTAGTGCCATTAGTGTAATTAGTGTCTGATGCGTGTCGTATGCCGTACCTAATTTAATTTTGTAATATCTCTTAATTATGCCAACTACTTTAGTATAGTGGTAAATAGAGGTCAAGCCCACGAGGACTACAATTCAGATTATTACTCAAAATAAGAAAACACAAGAATTAAACATGGGATTTTGTTTTAACAACTAATAACATAAAATAGAATAAAGAAAAAGAACAATGGATAATACGATTTAAAGAAGCAGTTAAGAATTATTCTCCACCTTTGACAATCAATCTATCAACAATGACAAATAATATTCCCTATTCTCAAATAAACTATTAACCCCGCAGATAACACTTAAGCAATCAATTATCCCAGTTTCCCCATTATAATTAATTAAAGCTAAGCACTCTTAATTAATCATTTTTACCAAACAATAAACCCATTAAGTGATCGGTAAAATATGCACGCAAGTGTACGTGGTCGTGTCAAGTAATAAATTTCGTAAGAACGAATATCGTCCCACATAGACTATTAAACAATTACCAATAATTGCTTTTCACTTTCTATTTGGTGATTAAAATTGAAATGAATAATTATAAACTAAGAATACAATTTAAATAAGAGATTTTTTCTATAATGACCAAAAAGTATTAAAAACTAACATAATTATTGTATCACATAATTTTTTACTTTCGTACTAAAAAAAATTGAAAATTACAAAAATACTACTTCATCTCTCTCTCGCAGGTGGCAAGGTATACTCTCTGTCAAGGATTACCCACAACGACTTCCGATTGCAACAACATCCAATCTCCACCTCAAACAACAACGAAACTGCAACCAAAAACTCTATCATGAAACCCACGACGATTTCAAATCCAAACAACGGTGATGCTTGACCTAAAACAACAACAAAGCTACATATGATTACGATATGAAACAACACCCAACTACATACGATTCAGATTTGAAAAACAACACCACAACAACGACAGATCTCGATCTGAAAAACAAACCTACATCTACAATCCGATCCTGATCTGAGAAACCAGCAACAACAATGGCGTACTGTTTGATTTTGGGCAGAAAAGTTTACAACAAAAAGACAACAACAACTATGTTAAAAATGGCTAGACACATTCAATTTATGGGAAAAACAAGTAAACTATAAGGTAAGCAGCAAAAAACCCCAACAAAAACTAAAAAATTAATTCATCAAAACTGCCTGAATAATCTCATAATCTTTGCTTCAATTTTGTAGAAAAATTCAGATTAATAAAAAAATTGTTGGAAAATAGTTGCTGTAACAATTAATCTCATTAAAACATCACAACCAGGTATGAATTTTTCATATAGATTCTCTTCATTATTCATCCAATTATGCTGAATAAATATATTTGATATTTATGCTAACAAAGTGACTGAAGAATTTAGACTGTATATATTATTTGTTGCTCTTACGTTGTTTGTAAGTTATTGCATATAATAACCCTGCTATTTAACATTTCAACAAATGGAAACAATACCAATACTGATTCAGAGCAACGGAAAATGGGATGACAATAAGAATTATATTGATTTTGAGCCTAGTGGCGAATTGATACCTAGAAATTGCAAATATGAAGAACTTGTGCATACATTGTTGTTGCAGTTACGTTGCAACTCTGCAACAACACAAATGCAACTACAGTATCAAGTCAAGGATGGCTACCCACCCCTCAAAATAGTGGATGATGCAAGTCTCCTTTTCTACTTGCAGCTGAAAATGAATGAGTCTGACTTCACAAGATATCCACTATGTGTGAACATAGTAGACAACATGGCAACAACATCAAATCAAATTCCATTCTACGCATATAAAGAGCCAACAATAACAGCGGAACTGACGATGATTGAGAATGGACCACGAACAACAGAATCAACAATAGAGCAACAAGAATGTGAAATCATAGAAGAAATCAATGTGACATTTGACTTCATTGACTATGCAAAGTTAGTCACTGCAAAAATGTTGGAGCAACTAGAGAACAACAAGAATAAGGACCAACAACTTGACAATATAGATTCACTTGTAATCACAAACCCCCACCATCCTGAAATTGAAATTGGTTAGATCTACAAAGACAAGGCAACACTAAAAAGCGTTCTCAGCTACTTTGCAATAACAAACCACTTCCAATACCAGGTGTTTAAATCATGCTCTAGATAATACAACATTATTTGTTTGGACAAAAACTGCAAGTGGTCCATAAGAGCATCAAGGAATGGAACAACACAAGCATTCATCATCAGAAAATATTACAAAATACTCACATGCTCTTTGGAAATCAGATTCGGTGATCAACGACAAGCAACATCAAAATTAATAGGCATCTACATAAAGCCAAAGTTCCTCAACCTGAAAACAACATGCACTCCACTAGACATCAGAGGCGACTTGAATGATAGATACAGTATAATGATGAATTATATGAAAGCATGGAGAAGTAAGGAACATGCACTCAATGAATTACGAGGAAATGCAAAATCTTACAACCTCATACCAAGTTACTTGTACATGCTACAAAAAACCAACCCTGGAACTATAGTTGACATTGAAAAATGAGAAGATGATAGTTTTTTGTTTCTATTCATGGCCTTGAATGCTTCTTTGAGAGGCTAGAAAAAATGCAAACCTATAATAGTTGTTGATGGCACTTTCTTGAAGTCTGCATATGGAGGAACGTTGCTCTCTGCTAATGCACATGATGCAGGAGGTAAAATATTCCCACTTGCTTTTTGTATAGCAGATTATGAGAACAACAAGTCATGGGAGTGGTTTTTCACAAAATTAAGAGAAGCATATGGAGTTTGAGAAGGCCAGTGTATAATATCAGATCGACATGAAAGCATAATCAAAGCAACAAACAATGTTTTCCCAGAAATAGCACATGGCTACTACATGTTCCACTTGTTAAGCAACTTGAAAACAACCTACAAGAAACATGCCAAGGAATACAGTGTACCTTTCTTTGCTGCAGCAATCACGTACACATAAAAGAAATTTGAATATCATATGAAGGAGCTTGACAACTTGGATAAGCGAATAAGGCCTTATTTGCAGAAAATTGGATATCATAAATGGTCAAGATTCTACTCCAAAAACAAAAGGTACTTGGTAATGACTTCCAATATTGCTGAGTCACTTAATGCAGCCACCGTGGCAGCTAGAGAAGTACCTGTCACAACACTTTTGGAGTGTTTGCGTGGATAACTCCAAGATTGGACATACACTAATAGGAAACTAGCTCAAAAAACAATGACAAGATTGACACCAGTTGCAGAACAAGCACTCACCAAAAACATCATATACTCTTTGAGATTAACTATAAGATTGATCAATTTTTTAGTTTTTTTTTCAATTATTTTTGCCAATCATTATTATTGCTATTGTGTTGCTCTAATGTTGCCACCATACCTATACAACATATATTACAGGTTGTTGACCCTTGATTTGGCCAACGACACAGAGTCAAGAATACGACAAGGAATGTGATAATGATAAAAAATGTAATCTAATGGTAAAGAATAGACACAAACGATTTATAGTGGTTCGGCCCCTATGAATGGTAATGACCTACGTCCACTTAGTGCTATTATTAATATTGAATCCCAATGCCGTGATCAAAGAACTAGGGTTCTTGAGTTTCACAAGCCTTAGGGGAAATACAACTATTTGGAGGATAATCGCACTGTATGCTCTTTCTCTCAGTATTCAGGAAAAAGATAAAAAAAAAAGCCAAAAGTCCCCTCCTTGAGCTATTTCATGCATATTTATAGGCTCAAGGGGGTTACATGGGCCAATGGGCCTTAACTATCCTTAATATCCGTGTATCAAGGCAATAAAGAGGAAATAATCAATGTAGTTATTACAAGATTACAATCTTTTAAGGTAATAAACCGAATCATACGACCAGCCTGGTCGTATCTAATCGTGAGGTTTGACGAAGCAATGTGCAGCTGGTCGATAATCGAACAACATCTCCTTATTTCGACTCTGCTATGTGTCAACCACGTGTGAGAAATCCTTGCCACGTCATCAGAAGCCATTTTGGGTAAACATAGGTAAAGCCATCAAATGAATATCTGTTTGAGGTATTTAAAGAAGATAAGTCATGGATTGTAAATCTTAAAGAACGAATTTGCACTTGCAATAGATTTTAGAAGGATGAAATGCTATGTGGTCATGCTCTTGCTGTGATGAAAGAGATGAACATAGACCCCTACGATTATTGTTCACATTACTACACAACACAATTATTGTTGGAAACATACGATGCAACTGTGTATCTAGTAGGGAAACAACAACATTGGGAATTACCAGACTTTTTCAAAGACATCATAGTGTTGTCTCCATTTGAAAGAGTGAAGGCTGGAAGACCAAAGAAAAGAAGACTGATAGCTGCTTGGGAAACTAAAAAGAAGAACAAGGGCAGCAAGTGTGGACAAAGAGGTCATAATAGGAAGACATGTAGAACCCGACCACCAAGAAGTTGAGAATAATAACATAGCAACACAAAAAAAGATGCTAGTTTATCAAATCACCTAAATAAATAACATTGGTTTCAATTTTTTTATTTTATTTTAAACACTTAAACATTGGAAGAAAATTGATTAATAATTCTTGTTGCTCCCTTGTTTTAAAATGAAATGTTTTTTTTATTGTCTTTATAGATTTTGGGACATATGCATCATACTGATATTAAGTCATAATTATTGATGATCAGTTATTCTTTTTAAAACATAATTGCTTATATTATGAGGATGTTGTTGTCTTGTTGCTATATAGTTGTAATAGTCAAACAAACAAAAATGACAAAGAATAGAAAAATGAAAGTTTAGAAATATATTGAAAAGGAAATAGGACCAACAAGATAACCGTTACCAAAATAAACTAAGAAACTAGACTATTATCTAGAAAACTAAATTACATAAAAAAAAAATAATAAAACACAATGTTTAAAGTTGTTCTATTGTTGCTAAAGAGTTGTTACAAACCTGCCGACAAAAAAAAAAAAAAAAAAAGAAAAAACACAATCATGAATCCTTCAAATGCAGCTTTTTGCACATTCTTACAATTTTTTACTAACTTTTTTAGGAGACTTCTTTCGAAGTTCAGGTTGACTAGCAACATTCTCTATCTGCTTCATTTTTTCATAAGAATAAAGAAGAACATCCAATCTAGAATGGTGATCTTCAACTGAAAAATCACTTGAGGAAATTTCTTTGCAATCAGCAAATGATGCAACAAAAATACCATAATCATTGCAAGATAGACACCATTTAATGGATTGGTAAAATGTAAACAAGCATTAGAAATATTAAATAGAACAAATAAAAAAAACATAGGACATTACTTACTTGTCATCTTGTTAAGGCAATCCATCAACACTAACAACAGAAAATGAGCATTGGAATCAACAGAAATTGCACTAGGGTCATTTCTAATATTGTAAAATTTCATCAACTCAAAAAACAATGGCAGCAAGACAGAATATGCTCCATAGCTGCTATAGATACAACTTCATACCGCCCAGAATTCAACGAGCTATACATGTAAAGATTCCTTTCCCTTATATTCAAACGCCCTAGAATCCAATGACTCTCCTTCCTCATATTGGTTGGAAACAAAACATGGTCACACTCAATCCATGGTTTACCACACATAAGCTTTTTACCTTTTATAAACTGAGCAACTAAATGCCTAAGGTTAAGAACTAATGCATCCTGATTCTTTTGCAAAAATTTCTCATAAAGAGAAGATATGTTATCACTAAAAAAATAATCTGTTGTAGTGAAGTTCACCTTAGGAGAAGTTGAATACTTCCCCTTCTTCCTTAAGTAATAGAATATGATATCAATATGCTGAAAACAACATGAAAGAATAACAAAATAAATTCTCATAAACCACATCATGATAACATAAGCGCAACACCATACCAAAATTAGAAAAAAATACAAAAAATATATATGAGAACAAAAAAAAAAAAAAAATCACCAAGTTTGTTAGACATTCTCCACAACGAGAAAGTGTGTGGAACCTCACCTTATCATTCACTGTATCAACTCCAGAGTCAAAGACAGACTTAAATGTATTCTTACCCTTCAAATAAACATTATTTTTCTTGAAATAAAGAAAAAACATATTAAAAATAAAAAGAACAAAATCAAATAACAAAATATTGATAATACTAATAACATACTTTGCTCTTTTATTTCGACCATCAAGAAGCCAAAGATCAAATTCATTCTGATGCTCCTCATTAGGGACCTCTCCAATGTTGTCATCCAGCGGAAACAACCCTTCTACATAAGTCACCATTTGAAATGTTTCAGCTTCTTCACCAGAACCAGAACCAGAAAATACAAAATCTTGCTGGAATGGAGATTTCAAAGCAGCTCCAGGCTTCATAATTCTCTTTTCTATATTATTACTATCCTTAACCTCAACAACACTACCAGAAATAAAAACATTAGACTCTTGCGCTGGTACAACACCAAGTCCCTCCTGCCTAATTGATCACCAATGACCATGCTTTCAACAACTGCAGAGGAACTAACAGGAATCTGTAAAACAACAATGGATTGAAAAATGTATGGAATAATAACAAACATATAACAACATGTCAACAATAAAACACCAACAAATAAACAACAACCAAAACCACAATTTCTTCAATTTGAAGTTGATTTAACCCATTGAAAAACGCATTAATTTTTTTTTCACTAGCAGCCTTCGAAAATAAAAAAAAAGTGAATAATGGAATAAAATAAATATTTTTAAAAAAATAAAATAAAATAAAAATAAACAAACTACCTTGCCTGAAACAATATCTTTTTCATCAATAACATCCTTAGACACAACAACATCATTTTCAGCCATGTCCTCCTTAAACAAAACAACTGCATCATCTCCAAAATCCATAGATTCATTATAAGCATCAAGTTTATGCTCCTTCATAGGTTTCACAACATCAGATACAGTTGCAACAACATCAGCCACTTGTAAAAACAACAACAGAAAAACACATTTACTGAAAATGGGTCATTTTAGTAACAAAATTGCAACACTACAACATTAAAAAAACAACAATAAAGAAAAAATATAAAGAAAACTGTACATACATAAAATATATAATAACAATAACAATGAATTATTCAAAAAATGACCAAAACAGAAAATATCTATTGAAAATATAAAATAATTACAACCATACAATGATAATTATTCAAAAAATGGATATGCATCAAGAAACATAAATACATTAAAGTAAGAATAGGATGCTTCCCCATGCCTTGAAAAGTTAATCCCATCATTACCTCTTTTACAACACCACGATCAATATAAATAACCCACTTTCTTCACTTTTTACCAATCATCTTGCCTTCAAGAACTCTGAAGAACAAAGCAAAACAGACCTAGAAAAACTCGCTGATCCAAGGTGCGCTTGTCCAATCGTTTGAAATTCACTCCAATATTTCATCCAAGTAAGTTTTCTGATCGATTTCTTTCTGTTATGCTGTGCTGTGCCTGCTTTCCCTTTATTTTAGATTTCTGAGTTCTTGAATATCTCTGTTAGTTCTTGCAAAATGGTTTCAAGGTAAATGGGTATGTTGATCTGCGCTAAATATGGTAGGAAAATAACACCTTGCTGGGGTTAGGAACTAGTTTGGTAGTTAGGATCATGAATTTAGGCGCTTAAAATCGAAGTAAAAATTCAATTTTTAAGCTTGTAGAAAAACTGGATTTTTCTCGCCCCTTCAGAGTCGAAAAAGTTTTTCCTGAAAAACTTTTTACTTCTGCTTTTTGATCAGTTTTCCAAACTGCTCGTATGTAATTTAGTGTTTTTGCTAGAATGCTGCTGGTCGTATAAAAGCCTAACTTTTATACGCGAGCAACGTTATTCCAGCTTTTTCACACCTCTTGATCTTTTGGGCCGTAGATTCTCATCTCCCATTCTCTGTTTGCAGATTTTCATGCAAGATCTGTGGGGAGGTGAGAGGCCAATTGACGAAGACCTGCTCGCTCAGCTACTTGTGGATGAAGAACAGCCGTCGCTACTCATCACAAAAATTCCTTTTTCTCGTATTCCACCCAACAGACCTCCTTCTAGTCCATCAAATATGGGTAGAATAAAATCCACCGCCCCAAACAAAAAAACCATCTAAACCTTCTGAAAATCAACTTGCTCCTTGGGCTGAAATTCCCTCGACCAGTGGTAGAGCCGAAACCATTGGTCCAGAAATACAAACACAGGTCCACCTCCGTGACGTCCTTCGACCAGACGTCGAATGGTACCTCGCCCTCCTAGCCAAATCACTACTAGGATGGTAAACAATTTCCTCAGAAAGTACGGACTTTCTGAGGTAAATTTATTCCTACCTTCCACCGACCAGCGAGCAAACCTGCCTGGCGGTGCCTTCAGCGCCTGGTTGAGGTATCACATTGAGGCACGAGCAATCTTGCCTCTCCATCCTTTCTTCCAGGGAGTGGCCAATTACTTTGGGGTCACTCCTTTCCAAATAACCCCGAATGGGTATAGAATGCTTTCCGCACTCTATATCCTTTATAGCCATAAAACATGGCCTGTCCCTTCGCCTCATGAGATCAATTACCTGTTCGATCTCAAATCTAACCCCAACCAGGACAACACGGGGTTCTTTCATCTCCGCCACTAGGAATCGACCCGCACTTTCCTGAGTGAGACTACCTACAAGTCTAATGTAGGAAAGTACTACCAAGAGTACTTTTTAACCACTGACTTGGTCGCCAACAACCTAGCTTTCACCCAAGGAGGTAACTTCTTTATTCTCTTGGTTGTTTATTTCCTTTTATCTTATTTGCATTCTCTTTAGAAAATTAGCTCTTTTCAGGTCCATGGCTGCAAGCAACTCCTACTCCAGAAATGAAGATTCGAGCAGCACTACTGGCCAGCATGACTGACGTAGAAAAAAGCATTAAACAGCTAGTCACTAAAGCCAACCTAAGGCTGGTCGGGCTTCTGGCACCTCACCAGGACATGAGGGAGTCAACGACAAGGAGTGCCACTGGTGGAGAAATTCCTGAGCAGCACCCGGACGTGTCGCAACCACCAAGAAGGAGGACAACTGGGGTGACAATCAGGGAACCCTCCAACACCTCGTGAGTAGCTGCTCCCCTTGCCTCTTTGGGAAAGGGAAAAAAGAAAGCTTCCAAACCCCCTGCACCCATCAACAAGTCTTCAGATGAGAATGGTACTGTCTTCTCATTCTTAGATAGTTTGCCCATTCCCTATCATTTATTTGACGGGGACGACAACTTTAAGTACACTCCAAATTTAAATTTAGATTTCTTCCAGGCATTGAGTGAGTGTAGCAGTAGTTTAGTAAGTAATGTAGTGACCAATAGTTATAGCATGGGTACTTTACTTATAATTTCTTTGCTTTTATTTTTAACTCCATCTATACATGTCGTCTAACTGCTCGCAATGCTTCCTTACTTGTAGATATGTCGTTTGGAGATATGTTCGACTGCTACACCGCACCTGCTGCTCCATCGAGCAGGAAGAAAGAAAGCAAGCAGCATCGCGGGGAAAGAAGCAAGGCCTCTTCAACCAAGAAGGCCCGGATTGAGGATCTTCCAGTTGTTGCTCCCTCAAAGGAAAAAATGCCACCTCCGGCACCACTCGATCATGAATCTCCTCCTGCACCAGCCGAGCAGAACTCTACCCCTCTAGTGCCAACAGACCAGACACCTCTCGGCCAACCTGATGATGCCCTGACCAGTACCGTGGTTGGCTCGGCCACAGAGAAGGATATACAAACTCTCAAAGCACAAGCGCAGTTGAGAGGCCATCGTTGGCACCTGCTCCATGGAGGCCGACCAGATCATAAACCGAGGGCTGAACGAGATAGCCAGTGTAAGTTGCTTTTTTTTAGCTGAGTTATTTTACTTTGCCATTTTCTGCCATCATCTTATCTCTTCACCTGATCGCAGGGATTGTTGACTATAACTGCTAGTTGGCGCCACACGGGGGCTTTGGTCACCAAGACCAAAGACTCCGACACCAAGTACACTGAGGCAATGAAGGTGCTTGAGGGGAAGAACGCTGAACTGCTCGAGCAAAACTCCAAGTTGGCCAAAGAGCTTCAGTAGTTTAAGACTGCCCTGGACAAAGCCAATGCATAAAAAGAGAAGTTTAGGGAGTGTGCTAGACTTAACTGCCAAGAGGCCAAACAACTTGAGGTTGATTTGATCGTGAGAAGAAAGGAGACTGAGGAGCTGGAGGGGCGCATCCAGGAGCTTGAGGAGACGAATGCCAGAAACTTGGAGAAGTATAGGGAAACCGCCCACCTTTGCTTCTACGAGTTCTGGAAGCATAACCGTGGGGACAACTTTAATTATCTTTCCGAGCATTTGAGGCAAACTCAAATAGCGCGGTGCACTATTCGCCTGGAGGAAGAAGAAAGAGCCAAAATTCCTGCCTCCCCAGAAATCTCCTTAGCAATGGGGATTGACGGCGTGGAAAATGAAGCTGGAACCACTGTTGACCAGGACACTCCTCAAGACCCTCCTGCCTCGTAGTATTTTTATTTTTCTTTCTTTATTTTTTGGATACACAACCTACGGGTCATGATGTAAAGACAATTTCTATTTTTATTGCTGCATGGGCAGCTTTTTTCCTTTTAACAAACAATTACATCCGAGCAGCAACTGCTCGCGGTGTAAAAGGATTCATTTTTGGTATTATATAATATTTGCATCTTATTATAACACCTGTTCGCATGACCGAACTTAGCATAGTACTTTGGTTTGATTTAACAAAATAATAAAATTTTGAAAAATACTCTAAGTACCCTAGCATGCTTTCACTTATTTTGCTCGTGTGTTTACATACCTTTTGATATGCTTTGCTTACTAGATTCCTTATATGCCCCCCAAGTGATTGAGGAGCTTTAGGTCCTCGGTCACTTGCCTTGACTAGGACCTGTTCGAACATTTCTGCTTGTAGGAGAAATTTTAAAATGAGAATATAGCAAAACAACACACGTAATGAGAAAATACTTGTAATAAATACAATAGTTGGCAAGATTGACTGGCTGCGCACAGTCCCTTTTATTTCTCGTAGTAAATGGAAAAAACTTATCTGTACGAGTGATCACTAAAATGATCTTACACTTATAAGCGATCAGTCACATAAAATGACCAACCCTTTTTCATAACTTGTAAAAAGTAAAATTAATACAAGCCTATTCTTTAAGAAGAATTGTTTATTGATAGTACTTGCACATGTGTTCTCCATTCCAATAGCGAGGAATGAGATCTCCAATTTGGTACGATCCTTCCCTGTTAGGTCCGAGTACTCCAGCGGCTTGGTCGCGGGTGTTGAGGAAAACCCTTCTAAGTACTAGATCTCCTACATTGAATTTCCTTTCACATACTTTAGAATTAAAATACCTGGCGACCTTTTGCTGGCAAGCTGCTACTCAAAGTTGGGCTTGCTCACGCTCTTCGTCAACCAAATCCAGCGATTCCATCAACAACTGGCTATTAGAGCCTTGATCGCAAGTCATTCTCCGATGTGATGGTGGATCTAACTCGACAGGAAACATAGCCTTATATCCATAAGCCAAGGAAAATGGAGTATGGCCTATTGCTGTGCGATTGGATGTTCTGTACGACCAGAGGACTTCAGGCAATTGCTTTAGCCATGCCCCCGTTGCTTCCTCAAGCCTTTTCTTTAGAGTATCCTTTAGCGTTTTATTGACTACCTCAACTTGTCCATTTTCCTGAGGGTGGGCAACTGAAGAAAATCTTTTGATAATTCCATGCCGCTCGCAAAAATCCATGAATAGATCACTATCAAACTGTGTGCTGTTGTCTGAGACAATTTTTCTTGGCAATCCATAGCGACACACGATGTTCTTGACCACGAAATCCAGCACTTTCTTGGTCGTTATGGTTGCAAGTGGCTTAGCTTTGGCCCATTTTGTGATGTAATCAATGGCCACTATGGCGTACTTGACGCCGCCTTTCCCTGTGGGCAAAGATCCAATTAGGTCTATACCCCAGACTGCAAATGGCCACAGACTTTGCATCTGTTTTAGTTCATTAGGGGCTGCTTGCGAAATTTTGGAGAACCTCTGGCACTTGTCGCACCTCTGCACGAAGTCCATCGAGTTTTCATTCATTGTTGGCCAGAAGTATCCTTGCCTTAGGATCTTTTTTGATAAACTCTGCCCCCAGCATGGTCCCCACAAAAGCCTTCGTGGACCTCTCTCATCAATTCTTTAGCCTTCTCTTTCAAAATACATCTGAGGAGTGGCATTGAGTATCCCCTTCGGTACAAGATTCCATCGACCAGGATATACCTAGCTGCCTGCCGCTGAAGGGTCCTGGCTTTGTTTCTGTCCGTCGGTAATACACCCTATGTCAGGAACTCTATGTAAGGTGCCATCCATGTATCCACCGGCTGAATTACCAAAGAGGTTTCTTCTACTTGGATGCTTGGCGCAGACAGCCATTAAACTAGTACTATATTCAGGGTATCAACATCCTTGGCGCTCGCTAATTTGGCCAAAGCATCAGCGTTTGAGTTTTGGTCGTGAGGAACTTGCTGGAGAGTGTACTTGTCAAACTGTGCCAATAGATCCCTTATTTTATTTAGGTTGGCAACCATCTTTTGATTTCGGACCTGTTATTCTCCAATGACCTGATTGACCACTAACTGAGAGTCACTATAGATTTCAAGTGACTTTATGCTCATGTCTCTGGCTAATCGTAACCCTGCGAGCAATGCCTCGTACTCTGCTTTGTTGTTGGATGCCGTGAAGTCGAATCTAATCGTGCAGTGAAATCGATGCCCTTCCGGCGTTATCAAAATCACTCTGGCTCCAGCGTGATGTTCATTAGAAGAGCTATCCGTGAACAACTTCCATGAGGGAGATTGGCTTTGAGGTTCAGGCTCTTCTGGATGCTCGCTGTCTAGAAGCCCGGTGAGTTTTGTGACGAAGTCGGCCAGAGCTTGTCCTTTTATTGTTGCTTGTGGTAAGTAAGAGATATCAAACTGCCCAAGTTCAACTGCCCATTTCAACAATCGACCTGCGACTTCTGGCTTTCGCAGAACTTGCCGTAGAGGTTGGTTGGTCAAAACTGTGATTGGGTGAGCTTGGAAGTACAACCGCAACTTTTTGGATGCTAAGATCATGCAATAGGCTAATTTTCAATAGGTGGATATCTCAGTTCTGCTCCTATTAGCCTTTTGCTTACATAATAGACGACCTTCTGCACGCCCTCTTCCTCTCTTACTAGAACAACACTAGCAGTGTATTCCATGATCGCCAAGTAGATGAACAAGGTTTCTTTATCAACCGGCTTCGATAGAATCGGTGGCTGTGACATGTGAGTCTTTAAAGCTTGGAAAGCCTACTCGCACTCCTCCGTCCATTCGAACTTCTTGTTGCTCTGAGTAGATTAAAAAATGGGATGCATTTGTCCGTTGATTTGAAAATAAATCTACTGAGAGCAGCAATTCTTTCGGCTAAGCTTTGAACATCCTTGATTTTTGTCAGCGATTTCATATCGACCAGGGCTTTGATCTTCTCGGTATTGGCCTCAATTCCTTGAGAGTTTACTATAAATCCCAAGAATTTCCCTGATCCAACTCCGAAGGAACACTTGAGGGGATTCAACTTCATCTGATATTTATTCAAGACGTTGAAGCACTCTTGCAAGTCCCCTATATGTCCTTTTGCCCTTTTTGACTTAACCAGCATGTCATCAACATATACTTCCATGTTTGTATCGATTAGCTCCTTGAACATGTGATTGACCAGTCGCTGGTATGTCGCACCAGCGTTTTTCAAACCAAAGGGCATTACTTTGTAACAGTAAAGACCTGTATCGATTCGAAAGCTAGTGTGATCCTCGTCGGGTGGATGCATATTAATCTGATTATACCCAGAGTAGGCATCCATAAATGAGAGGATCTCGTGCCCTGCAGTGGCATCGATTAGCTGGTCGATTCTAGGGAGTGGGAAACAATCTTTAGGGCAGGCTTTATTAAGGTCTGTGAAATCCATGCACGTTCTCCACTTGCCATTCGGCTTGGGAACCAATACGAGATTAGAGACCCATGATGGATAGAACACTTCCCTGATGAAGCTGTTCTCCTTTAGCTTCTCGACTTCTTCCTTTAGAGCTTTTGATCTGTCTTTGTCGAGCAGCCTCCTTTTCTGTTGTACTGGTGGAAAACTCTTGTCTATGTTCAGGACATGGCTAATGATTGCAGGGTCTATTCCAACCATGTATTTATGCGACCAGGCAAAGACTTCCTGGTTTTTCTTAAAAAATTCCACCAGTTCTTATTTTGTTGTTGTCTCTAAGATTTTACCGACTTTCACAACCCTGGTCGGATCTGCTTCATTGAGTTGGACCTCTTCAAGGTCCTCGATGGATCCTATCTCTTCATCAAAACCCCCAAAGCGAGGATCCAAATCTCTATCCTCACTTTGGGCAACACCCTATTTGGTGACACAATCACCTGATTGGGCTTGTACATCACTAGCCGTTTGCAACTCCTTCCCGGAAGCTTCCCTCGATCCACCTTTCTTTTCCTTAGATATCAAGGTGTTGTAGCACTCCCTCGCTTCCCGCTAGTTTCCCAACATGCATCCTACCCTTGCGTCGGTTGGGAATTTCATGGCAAGGTGCCAAACTGAGGTAACGGCTCGTAGGTCGACCAAAATAGGCCTCCCAATTACAGCATTATACGATGAAGGACAATCAACTACTATGAAAGTAGTGAGTAATGTCCTATTTGTGGGCGCAGTTCTTGTAGTAACTGAGAGCCTAATCGACCCTGTCGGGGCAAGCCCTTCGCCTGAAAAACCATATATGGTTTGGTTGCACAGTTCTAGGTCCTTGACGGACAACTTCATCCTTTCCAGTGAAGACTTATACAGTATGTTGACTGAGCTTCCTGTGTCCATCAACACCCTCTTAACCATCATGTTTGCGATTTGGACATCAATGACCAGCAGAACTGAGTGTGGGAATCGGACGTGCTGAGCATCGTCTTCAGAGAACGTTATCAGCTCCTCCTCTGTTCGAGCTTTCTTTGGTGCTCGATCATCCACACTCATCATCTCGATGTCTTGGTCATGGTGTAAGGTCAGAGCGTATCGCTCTCTTGCTTTCCCACTATCCCTTGCAAGGTGTGGGCCACCACAGATGGTGAGTAACGTACCTGCCACAGGAGCTGGCTGTAAAGGTGGCGAGCATTGGCGTGCAAGCGCCTGCTCGTTGCCACCTTGAGCCTCTCGCTGAGACCCTAATGCGACTCGTACGTATCTCCTTAAGTGTCCTTGCCTGATCAGGAACTCGATCTCGTCCTTCAACTGGTTACACTCATTGGTGTCATGTCCGTAGTCATTGTGAAAACGACATAATTTTGTTGTGTCTCTCTTGGAGATATCCTTCCTTATAGGCGCTGGTCGCTTATAAGGGACATTGTCATTGGTCGCCTGGTAGACCTCCGCCCTACTTTCAACAAGGGACGTATAGTTGGTGAAT
Source organism: Humulus lupulus (assembly GCF_963169125.1). NCBI lineage: Eukaryota > Viridiplantae > Streptophyta > Magnoliopsida > Rosales > Cannabaceae > Humulus > Humulus lupulus. The sequence continues at coordinate 72,914,313 of NC_084794.1, read as the reverse complement.
CTTGGCTCATATCTATTGCCTTTGGGGTGTTTATTTTCAGATGTTGACGGCTCATTGCCCGCTCTTTTTCCACCGTTTCTGCCATTTCTGTTCCCGTTGCCATTGGGTTTATCTGACCCATTGGTGGCCTTGGCGGGATCTTCCCTTGGTGTATTGTCTTTCGTAGGCGACTTCCCCTCATTGGCGATCGCATCCTCGAGCTTGATATATCGATTAGCTCGATCTAGGAACTCCTGGGTACTTCTTACCCCATTCTTCCTTAGGCTATTCCATAGGGGAGAATGGCGTCTAACCCCGGCAGTTAAGGCCATCATCTTTCCCTCGTCGCCAACTTTTTTGGCTCTAGTAGCTGCTCGCATGAAACGTTGGACGTATTCCTTCAAGGGCTCTCCCTCCTTTTGGTGTATCTCGACCACCTGGTTGGCCTCTGTGGGGTGTACACAACCTGCGTAGAATTGTCCGTAAAATTCCTTCACGAACATTTCCCAGGATACTATACTAGCAGGAGGGAACTTAAAGAACCACTCCTGGGCAGTGTCAGATAGGGTGGCGGGGAAGATCCTGCAGCGGGCATCGTCCGACACCTTCTGAATATCCATTTGTACCTCAAAATTGTTCACATGAGATACTGGGTCCCCGTACCTGTCAAAGTTCGGCAGTACCAGCATTTTGAGTGCCTCTCCTCTGGTCGTACTCTAGGTGGGATGTCCAGCTCCCGACCAGATGCTGTACTGCCTGGTTCAGAGTGTCAATTTGAGCCTGAACTACGTCTGGGATCGCTGGGGCGACTGGTGCCAGAGAAGTGTACTCATCGTGCCTCTCGAGTCTATCGTTGAGTACGTCCCTCAAGTTATCGTCTCTGCGCCTTTGCTTGCTTGCTAGCGCCCAGCTGATCGAAGACGTTATGCTGTCGGGGCTGCCTCCTAGCGTTATGTCTCGTAGGCCTATTTTCTCTTGGTGGGGGGTTTCTATCTCCACCTCTTTCCTCATGTCTTCGACCAGCATTCCCCCTGCTGGAATCAACTTCATTGTAGTCATGGCCATCCCTAAACTGTGGCCGACTATGGCGCGACCGGCTGGTCACGCTGTTTCCTCCTCTAGCTGGTATCTCCCGAGCGTCAAAGGGAGGCTTGCGCTGGTCGGTGGGTCCCCGTGCATTATTATGTCATGGGGGGCCCCTGACTGCAGAGCCTGACTCGTTATGCCTTCTATTGGCAGCAGGACGTTGCCCCTTGCTCGGTGGATTTGGCTCATCGTCCCCTGGGCGTCTAGGGCTTCGGGGCGGCTGCCCGGCCCTATTCTACCTCTGGCGCTGGGGATTGCCGCGACCAGCTTAAGAGGGTGGCTGTTGCTCAGGATCCTGAATTGGGACAAGATCCTGAGCAATAGGTGGCTGCTCTGGCCTTTGAGGGCTTGCTGGCTGGAGCGGAGGACTCAAATTAGGGGCCCGCTGTGGTGGTGCACTTGGTGGCTGATCCGGTTGAGAGGCTGGCGCAGCATGTCCTCTGGCCAACTGAATGGCTGCTTCAAGAGCGGTCGTGGCATCTCTTTGCCGATGATCCATGTCTGCCTACCGCTCATTCAGCTCCTGGCGCTGACGCTCAATCTCCCTTTGTTGCAGCACCAAGGTCTCTGCTGCATTCTCCTAATTGGCTCTTAGATTGGCCAACTCATCCTGCAACACGCCCAGTGTTGCCCTTAGCGTCTCAGAATCCATTTCCTCCTTTTCAAAATCCAAGTGTGGTTCATTTTCGGCCACATTTGGAGGAGGAGGTTGAGATGACGCAGCGCCAGCAGCCTGTCCAGCTCTCTTGGATGTCTTCGCCATTTGATCTTCCTAAAGATTTTTTATTAATCTCTCAATGAAAGCACCAAAATGTTGACCCTTGATTTGGCCAACGACACGGAGTCAAAATAACGACAAAGAATGAAAAGGAAATTAAGAAGAGAATCAAATGGGAAGAAAGTGACACAAGCGATTTATAGTGGTTCGGCCCCAACTGTGTGGTAATAACCTACGTCCACTTAGTGTTCTTATTGATGTTGAATCCCAATGCCGTGATCAAATAACTAGGGTTCTTGAGTTTCACATGCCTTAGGAGAATTACAGCTTTTTGTGGATAATCACACTATGCTCTCTCTATGAGTATTCAAGTTCAAGGTTCAAAAAATCCCTTCCTTGAGCCCTCTTATTCATATTTATAGGTTCAAGGGGGTTACATGGGCCAATGAGGCTTAATTATTCTTAATATCAGCGTATCAAGGCAATAAAGAGAAAATATAATAAATGTAGTTATTACAAGATTGCGTATCTTAAAGGAAATAAATCGAAGCATGTGACCAGACTGGTCGCATCTAAACGCGAGATCTGATGAAGTAATAAACATCTAGTCGATAGGCGAACGACATCCCTTCACTTTAACGCAGCCACGTGCCAACCACATGTAATAAAATCTTGCCACGTCATCAGGAGCCATTTTTGGGTAAACACGTTTAATATCTACACAAGAATTTCCTTATCCCCCCTTGTCCTCGCCTTCATCTTTTCCAGCATCCTCTTCTTCTTCCTCGTTAACCTCTTCTTCATTTTCATTACTCTTCTCACAATCGTTGTCACTCCCTTTATCATCATCATCACAATCATTCTCTTCACCCTACATTTAAAAACCAAAACATTAAACAACACACATATATGCATAAACCAGGGTTGTAACATAATCAGAACAATAACATAACAACATCTAAATAACACTACCTTATCAAATGCATCCACAAAAACAATATCGAACTTCTCTTGCATAGCAGACAACAGAGCAGTAACACCAATAAATTGAGACTTCACATACTCCTTCAAATCCAATAACTCTGCAACCATTCCTTCATGCTTAGACACCAACGAATCCATCTTAGCATTTAAAGAATCAAATTGGGTGGACCCATCAGGGAGGGTTGTTGGGATTTCACCACCAACAAGAACCACATTAGACATAGAATCTACTTTTGCTTCCCCAACTTCATCAACATCTGCGTTGAAAGAAAATCCACCCAACTTTTAGACAACAACCTCATTATCACCTGGCTTAAGATTTCTCAACATCAACTACAAAACAACAACCAAAAAACATTAAAATGTAATAGGCATACAATGCTAAAACAATAGTAAACTAACATATAAACAACATAAAACTATACCTTCTTAGTTGGAATATCAAAAACAATAACCTTCAACAATCTTAGATCAGGAGTACTAGAACAACTCCACCTAGAAATCCTCGGAATAGTTTCAGAAACCAATATGTAGTACTTAGTGGCAACACTCATAAAACCAAACTTAAAACACATGTGGGCAACAAACCAATGTATAATAAGGTTTAACTTTCTTCTCCTCATTTGAATTTTGTACAACATTGTACCAACTATCTAATTTGCCCTTCAAAGACATAATGGTTTCATCAAAATATTTCTTACCCCATGCGTACTCACTATAACAACCACTATCAACAACATCTAAATCTTCATGCATAACTTGTTTTTCCTTCCTAGAACTAAGTAGAAACCACAGCACAAAATACAGAACAACCAACTTTACAACAGCTTCATCATCATCACCCCACCTCTTAGCCCTAAAACACTCACGAATAGGTTGCTTAGAAATCTTATCACATCATGGCCAATATTTATTCAAAAAGCTATTTGACTCTTCTTTGAAATTCAAATTATTGCACTCCCCTTCACAATCTAAACCATAAATCAAAGCAAACTTTTCAATACTAAACCTCAACCTAATACCACTAACCATAACCCATAGCTCATACTCATTTGGATGCTTAAGTTCCCTCAATAACATACCATGCATTAATTGAGGTTGAGGATTAAATGCAGGAAGATTCAAGAAACTACCAAAACAAGTTTTAGAAAACATTTGTTTTTGTTTATCAGACATAGTTATTAAGGTACTTAATAGCCTGATAAGTACAACACGATACAACCTAGGCGGTAAAATATTGCTTTAGATTGATTAAGTAATAACAATCCTACAAAAAAATATAAAATTAAATTAACAAAAATAGTAATGAAACAACCATAAAACAACAAAACAAACATAACATAAACAACAACAAACATCAAAACAAAACAATAACAAAAAAAAAACAATAATAAAATAACACAAAAAAAACCACACAACAAAAAAAACAAACAATAAACTTAGAAACAACAACAATAAAATAGAATAAAAAATAAAATTAAGCTCTGAAAACAAATTACTAAAACTATAAATTAACCTAATAACTTATAATGCATTTTCAAACAAACATTAAAACAAACACATTATCTTTATTCAACTGTAAATCACGATCCAACACACAATAGAATTTGAAAAAACGTAAAAAGAACAACAATAATAACACAACCAAACAACATGATGATGTAAGAAACTTTAAATGGGAAAATTACTAAAACTTACAATACATATTCAAACAAACATTACATGAAACAAATTCGGTAGATTCAACAGTCAAAGTGAAAAAAAATGCAAAACCCTAAAAACCAACATCAAAACAATACAATACAAACAACATGCAAACCTTAACAACAAATTCCTTCGGATCATCTCCCACAACTTTGCTTGATTTCACCTTTTTCGCCTTCCTCATTTCAACAACATCACAAACCAACTTCTGTTTCTGAGATTGGGATTTCAATGACTCGGCTTTGGGCGAGTTATGAGAGCTTGGTTTCTCTTCAATCTGCTTCACAGAAGCTTTCTTCCCCATCAACCAAGCTTGTTTAGAAATCTTTGGAGACTTTGGAATTTTTTAACAGAAAGAGAAGGAGTAGAAGATCCCAATCGTAATATAGCCATAGATGATAGACAATGCTATATATAACAACAAAGAACGTGGACTTAAATGCTTCAATAACCGTTAAGAACACAATTTTTAGGGAAAAGATGAAGATACTAGTGTGACCGTGGAGCATAAATAGATTAATGTGATCGTGGAGCAGAAAAAAAAAGAAATGGAGAGAAGAGTGGAAGAGTGTATATTGTGGAAGTGGAAAGAATGGGAAGTTGTCAGAAAAAAATTCAAAAAAAAAAAAACTTAATCAATACAAATTACACGGAAGAGACAAAAGTAGTATTTTTGTAATAAAAAAACACATAAGGTAAACATAAAAAACGTGACTATTACAAAAATAATTATTGTCGTGTGACAGTAAAAAAGTTTATATTGTGATATATTTGGCACTTTATGTGAAATTTCCTTTAAATAAATGTAAGCAGAACAGTAAATCAAAAGATAAAATCAATAACAAAAACCTTAGGGAATTAATTTCATAAACTTTTCATTCTATTAATTTTACTAATGAGTTCTAAATCTATTCTTCCTATTCTAATAACATGTTAACAAAAATTGATTCCAATTGTTTTTCAAGATATAAGATCTCAACCTATATGCAAGTTTTATACATCTCTGTGATAAACTTAAACACATAGTAAACATTAAGAATGGTAACCTAATTGCTACACAAGTCATACATGTACTCTCGTCCAATATGTAACCTATGTCTATATAACGATAGCATATTCCATTCACATCTTTCGAGTTTTGAATCAAAATCATAAATCAAGCAAATAGTGATCAAGTATTTACTAGCATTAAGAAAACATCATATAGATTAGAATAAAGAAGAAGTATCAATAGAACATCATAATAAAATTAAATCGAAATTCAAGTGACTACATTAACCCCTAGATGGAGGATTTAGTTCATATTCGACATGACTAAAAAAAAAGAATAATTATTCATACTCATAAAATTTAAAAGCTTGAAGAAGAAATAAAAATATGAAATTGCAGAAAAATAATGTCTCAGAATCAAAATTGCTCTGAAATTCATAATAAAAAATCTAACCTAATTCCTTTAAAACCCAAAGTCTGAACTTATATATAATAACAAAAAAATGAATTCCTCTTTGTTGGCAAGGCGGGCCGCGACTTGACCTTTCTTAGGTCACGGCCCGTGTCTTTTCTAAGGCGTTTTAGCATTCGTCAGGGTCTTCAGGCGCTGTGACCCTCTTGACCAAGGAAGGCCTCGTGGAATTGTCTCTATTTCCTCTAGAACCACGACCCTCTTGACCAAGTCACGACCCTAAAAATCTTAGCAGAATAGGCAGCCTCTGACTTTGTTGAGTCGTTGCTTGACCAAGTTGCGACCCTAATTCCTCGTATGCTCAATTTTCACTTTTAAGCTCTTTTATCCACCTCAAATCGTCTCGACTTCCCTCAAATGATAAGAACTAATGCCAAATGACTACAAATATCATAAACTTTCCCATTTTTGTCCACCAACTCCGTTCCTTTCCATTCCATCCCGTGATTTATAGAAAAAACCAAAAAACAAAATAACCAAAAGCATAACACCATACAAAACTCACAATTTGACTCGAAAATAAGACTAAAACACATTCTATAACTACCCGAAACTAGACTTATCATTAAGCATGCGATCTATTTTACAAAAAAAAAAAACATTATATTCAATGGAAACAAGTTAATCTAGGAAAAAAATTCATTAAGCATGCAATTCATTTAACCTAGGTTCTATTCTTCATCACAATTAAAATACCCGTCACATTGCAATTTATCACTCTACTTAGAATCCTAAAATATTAGGTGAATAGCAATCCTAAGATGATAGTAGAACAATGCAAAACCCTAATTAGTGGCCACCAAAATAAGATCTTACAAGATTCATAACATTTAAATAGAAATAGTAGCAATTTAATATAAGGGAATATAAGGAATAAAATTCATCAATGCATTCAAGATCTCATGTCTAGGGTTTTGAAATAACCCTTAACCAAAAAGATAACTACTCCATAATTAAATTCATATTCACAAACATAAATATTCAATGAAAATAAAGAAGTTTTGAGAAGAAAGAAAAACTAGATTGAAAAATAAAGATGATGATGTATTTTCTTCTACTCTACCACTCTAGACTCTAAAATCCGCAATCCCAAAGTTATTAATAAAAGTTAGCCCTAACCCCTTTTATAGACCATTGAAAATACATTTGAAATTCAAAATTTAAAATCAAATTTTTCAGAAAATCGGGCACTGGCCACGACCTGGGACATTGCTAGCTGTGGCCGCGACTTGGGATTTGGCTAGTCGTGGCCATAGCATTTTTTTTTTTCGTTTTTTCATTTTTCTTCAACTGCAGTCACTAATGGTATTTTAACCATAATTTCCTCCATATAGCTCAGAATTGGACGATTAAAAAATCTATGGAAATCTAAGAAAAAGACCTTAAACTTGTATTTCTAGAAAGATTTCGAAAAGAGTATTATAAAGTTGTCAAAATAAAGTGGCAAATTTTAGACTTGTAGTTCCGAGCTTAACCATTGATTGTAAAACATCCCAAATTCATTATTTTTCATCCAAATGTATTGAAAATCCTAAAAACACAAAATAAACTAATTAAACATATATAAATAAATAAATAATTGTAGTGCACCAATTTTTTTTTAGTTTATTTAAAATTTTGTGATTTATTTTATTTAAGTGTTAAGTGTGATGAATTGTTTTATTTAAATGTTGTTTATTTTATTTAGTTGTTGTTGTTTTATTTGATTGTTTGATATTTTATTTAATTGTTAGAATTGTTTGTAGAATATTTTTGTGAAATTAATTGTTAAATGATATATATTTATTTTTATATTAAAAATGTGATTATGTGAGATTTGGTTGAATGCACTAAGGTGCATGGTAGATAGTGATGCACCCTAGTAATTTAGTGTGTGCTAGTGCATGGTAGCATGGTACACATGTGTAGATTTTCTATACACCTTATATTTTTCCTTTTATTAGATTTTAATTGATTTAATTGAAAAATAAATAAATAAAAGAATGGGTAAGCATTGGTGGACGTGTAGTGTGTAGTGGGAAAGGGATTGATTCTCTATTTATTTTCTAAGGCAATAAAATCAAAATGTGAAGAGGCTAGCTATTTTAGGATAGGTATGTGATCACCATTTATCTTCTATATCAATTATCATAAAAGAAAATAATAAGAAAATTAAGAGAAAATAAAAAGGAGAAAGGAAACTTACCATTTATTTTGGTGAGGCTTTATGAGGAAATTAAGATTAAAAGGAAGGAAAAGAAGGAAGAGAGGCCATTTTCAAGCTTGTGCCGTGACCTAGAGAGAAGATAGAGAGAGAGAGAGTGGCGAGCTAGAGAGAGAGAGAGAGGGGAAAGGGCTGCCATTTTCTAGAGAGAAGGAAGAAGAAAAAAAAAGAAAGAGAAGGAGAAGAAGAAGAGAGTTTCGAAAATCCTAGGTATGTTCTATCTAATGGTGTTTTGAATATTTGAATTAGAGTCTTCTCCTCTTCTCTAATCTAAGAATATTTTGTGGTTTCTTTCTTTGGTTGTATGGTGTTCGAAAATCCTCTATAGGTGACAAGGTTTTTCTTGCTAGAGTATTCTTGATTCAACAATCAAGAGAGGTAATGGTTTTTCTTAACCTATATTAGTTTGATGAGTCTATCCTTGATGTTGATTTTGGTGGTGTTTAATGGTTTGGTTATTATAGGTTGGTGATGAGGTGGTTATGTTTGGTTTTATTTCTCATGAAAAGAATGTGGTTTGTTAAAAAGGCTCATGGGAATGTTTGAGAGAATATGTGTTTGATGAGATTTATATGAAGGTTGTATTTTATGTTTATGTTGCTATGATTATTTTAGACCATTGATTTATGTAAAAATATGCAAGAATGATGATAGATGCATGCTAGGTTTCAGGTGAAGATAGATGAGAATTTTGTGATATTTTGTGGTGGATCTTGAGTGTTTCGGCCTAGGGGTAAAAGTTCAATCATGATTGTTTTCCTTGTATGTTTTAAAATAAGGGTGATTTTAGAAATATGATAGGATGTATATGATATTATGTATCAATGAATTATGGTATGCATAAAAAAAAATGATAGAAACATGTTAGGTTTAATATAAAGGCATATATTAATATTGGTGTTTATGTTATTAATGCATGTTGTTATTATTGTTTTGTTGGATTGCATGTATGAATTCATTGGAAATAGAATAAGGTTTTATAAGGTTGTTTATGAATATGTGTTAGTGATGTTCTTTGAATTATTTGTATAATAAGAGCATGTTAGGATTTGTGATTTATTGTGTTTATTAGACATGTATGATCTTGTATGAAATTTTTGAAAGGCATGAGATAAAAGATGAATTTCATGATTAATTATGCTTGCTGATTTTTGTGAATAATTGGGTAATAAGTTTGGTGAAATAGTGATTTGCATACATAAGTAATGTCCTTAATGCTATGTTGATCTTATAAAATTAAAAGGGGATTTTAAGTCACAATAAAATAATATTTTTACTCACTACTACAAATATAGGGTTTCTCTGCGCTTTTTTTTCAATCTAAAATAAAAAGCGCAGAGAAAAGGATTGAAGGACACTTAAGAACTATGTTACTGTGGTTTTTTTTAAAAACGCAATGTAAAATAGGAAAAGTGGGAAGTGAAATTTTTTTCTTTGCGGTTTTCCTAAAAAGAACGCAGAGAAAAGTTGCACTACTTTTCTCCGCGGTTTTTTAAGAAAACCGCTGAGAAATAAAGACTTTTCTCTGCGGTTTTATTAAAAAAACCGCAGAGAAAAGTATTGTAATTTTTCAAAACTTTTACCAAGCATAACTTTGTGCTCGATTGTCCGTTTTGGGTATTTTTTTTAACTTTGATATTTTTTCGAGATCTATTCAAAGAAAATAGTCTCTTATTTGGATAGATCTCGAAAAAATATCAAAGTTAAAAAAAAAAAGATCAAAACGGACAACCGAGCACAAAGTTATGCTTGGTAAAAGTTTTAAAAAATTACAATACTTTTCTCTGCGGTTTTTTAAGAAAACCACAAAGAAAAGTCTTTCTTTCTCTACGGTTTTCTTAAGAAAACCAAAGAAAACCGCGGAGAAAAGGTTCCAGACCTATATATAAACTCATTCTTCCCCACAAGGTTCGTAAACCTACTTCATTTCGCGAAAAACTTCTTCAACAACGGCGGTATGTCTTTCAACCTTAATCTTACTATTTTTTTTCATCATTTTTAGCTAAATCTTAGTTAAAAACTGAAGTAGATGCTTGATATTTGTCTATTTTCAGGTTTTTGGTAGTAAAAATGGTTAGGATTTGGTCGAAGAATTGTCCATTTTCACTGTATTTTTGGGCATACATTGTGTTCTTGAGGTTCAAAATAGGTAATGATCTATATATCTTTGTTTGTATAGTTTTTTGTTTTTTTTTCATCATTATTTTTAGAGTTTATTTTGTGTGAAATAGACAAATAGAAATCAAAATTTTGCGAGGTTTTTCATAAATCATTAATTTGGTTGCTGAATTTTTTTTCTTCAGATTTTTCGGTGACAAAACCTGAAAAATTTGTTTTTTTTCTTCAGGTTTTCAGATTTTCTTTGTATGCAGCTAGATAGATCTCGAAAAAATAACAAAGTTTAAAAAAAAACACCAAAAACGGACAACTGAGCACAAAGTTATGCTTCGTCAAAGTTTTGAAAAATTACAATACTTTCCTCTGCGGTTTTTTCAATAAAACCGCGGAGAAAAGTCTTTTTTTCTCAGCGGTTGTTTTAAAAAAACCACGGAGAAAAGTACATCTTTCTCTGCGGTTGGCATACCACTTTTCTCTGTGGTCAAATACACTGCGTTTTTCAGTACTCTCGAAAACCGCAGAGAAAAGCCTTTTTTGTAGTAGTGACTCAAATAAATACCTACAGAATTTTTAGATAATTTTAGAAAAAAAAAATATGAGGTTTTAAATTCAATATAGTGATTTTAATGATAAATATGATTGTTGGAATTTTTGTAAAAAAAAAAAAGTGAAGTGTGTTTTAATAAGAGGAGTTTGATTAATATTTGAAATAAATTAATACCCTAAACTAGGGTAATCTTAAAAATGGTATTTTTTAATATGGTATGAGTGCATATTTTAAAATTTATGATTTTTCTTTATTTTGATTAAGGAAAATATTGAATTTAATTTATTTGTGATTTTTAAAGAAATTAAATGGTGGCTGAAAGTTTAGTTTAAAATGTTTAAAATGATTATTTAATTGTCATTTATGAATTTATGTTACATAAAACTAAGCCTTAAAATAATTCAAATAAAATATATTTTTCCACACTTAAAATATATTTTTCTCACATCATTTATGTAATCCAATTAATCAATATTAAATTGATTTTTTCTAAGGAAACATGGTAATCATATGTATTTTAAATAAATTCCAAGTCTTTGTTATTTCTTTGTAATTTGAAAATAATAAATGGATTTATCACATATTTTTTTTAAGCTAAATAAAATTATTTTATGAAATAAAAATAATGTCTTGAGAGATTTAATCAACCTAGTAATTTTAAGAAGATAAATAATGGTAAACAAAGCATGTTACAAGTCTATTATTTTAGAACGATAGAAGTAAGACGCTTAGAATTATCGTTTTTTAAACGCCACAATTACGCAACGTTCCCACGTATGCATGTTACATGCAAATTCATTTTTACGTCCAAAATCATGTCTATTTTTCAACCATGTAGTTTTTATAGAAAGATCATGCATTCAAAGTAGGTAGAATGAGCATTATTCTTTTTATGACCTTATGTGTAATTAAGTATATTTGTATGTTGTGTGTAACTCTTATTATGTGTGCATGGCCCATGCACACATGAGTTGTATGAAAGGGCAAAATAGTAATTATATGAAGCTAAGAAATGTCGTTTTGATTATGGTATAGACTTGTTGAGAAGTTGTGATTTTACTTAGCTTGGACCTGAGGTAAGGAAGTTAGATAGAATTTATGAATGTTATATTATGAATGGTAAGACTGTTGTGTGTGAATGAAATGTTATGAATTATGAATGCCATAATGTGATGATATGTTGGCTTGTATGAATGTTGTATGATATGAATGGATGTTAGCGTGATGAACGCGACACATCAAAATGGGTTGCTAAGGATAAAGAAGACGTAACCCGAGTTACTAAGGATATGAAGACGTAACTCCATGGGCGGACGCGCCGAGGTTATTCAAGGACCAGAGACTCTTGTTTACCTCAAAGGGTGGCATGGACAAGTTAGCGGGCCATGTTCACAAGGAATTGTTTATGAATGTGTTATGATGTTTGGTGATGTTTATGATTTTGTTATGATGTTTATGATTTTGTTATGATGTTATGATGTTTATGATATGATGGTGGCATTATGTTTATGTTTATGATATTGATGCCAATTTTATGATGATGCTATGATGTATAAGATGAATGATAGTTGTTATCAATTGTTGTATCTTACTTGCTTGTTGTTTGTACTTCTTTACTGGGCTTTTAGCTCACCCCTTACTTTCCCTTCCAGGTAGCAAATAGGTTTCTCTGTGGCACGCGTGGTGGTGTGAGAAGTTCTGTCGTCCTGGTGTGTATGGCGTGGGGCATCCTATGGACGAAAAACGATCACTTAAAGACACCATTATAATAATGTTATGTTTTATGAGATTTTTTAAACTTATCAGTGGGACTTAAATTATTGGTTGTTTTTTTTTGGAACTTTGCATAAAAACTCATATTTTCTTTTAAAACTATTGGGCCCAACTTGCATGTTTTAAGCAAGAACCCACTGAAACCTTTATAATAAGTGGCTTTCATTTAAAAACCAATGAAATGTGAATGTTTCATTAAGTACTAGTTTAGGGCGTTTTTACAATAATCACGTGCATAATCATATAAGAATAATGAATTAAAAATAGACAAATTCGATACTCATCAAATTCCCCCACACTTGACATTTGCTTGTCCTCGAGCAAACAAAATAAAAACTAAACACATAAGCAATAGTTTTGTTGAAAGTGATGATTGTCTCAAAAATTGCACAAACAAATAATTTATAGGAAAAATTCGAATTCCACATTCTTTAGAATTTCAACTCAATGTACAATCATCACTTAAACTCAATTTTTCAAAATTTATTCACAATCAAACTTACCAACTCTCATGCACCCAAATTAATTTATACATGCCAAAATATGTTTCAAAGTGTCCCTTGTACATAAAATATGTATCATGAAAAGCATCCACTCCATAGACATTAACCAATTATTCTCCACTAATATAAACACACATAAACAAGAATCAAAATGTCTTTGTAAGCTTGTAATATAAGGCTAAGGTTATAGGCAGATGAAAAAGATATATTTAAGCTTAAATAAGACCATAGCTTATATTTATGCTATTCTTTAAATCTTCCACAAACTTTCCATACACATCAAAAATACATAATCTTTCCCTTTCCGTATTTTCAAATTGATCTTACTATTTCCCCCACACTTATACTTTTGCAAAACTTCTTTTTTTTTTCTTCAATATTTCTCAATGTAGATTTTTTTTTCTATTTTTTTCTTTTTAATTCAACTCATTGGGAGAAATAGTATATCATCTACTTTCACATTATAATCCAACAAATCAACATTACTTCCCCTTCTTACAATACAAAACCCAACCCATAAAATCAAACATTCATAAAAAACAATGGTGTAATGGGTCACGAGAAGAGATAAAATTTTCAAGGTGCAAATGTTTAGAAATTGGCTTCATAAAAGAAAAAGATTAGTCATTATGACTCAAAATTGGAAAACTAGAGAGTTAGATATCATAGGTAGCTTGAAAGGTTCAAACAATCCAAAGAACATGCCTTAACCATCTTCGTAATCATGTGTACTTATGATTTCGCCTCAAACAATTAATCAATGATTTTTAGAGTGGTCGAGACTATATATATAAATAATAGCATGCATAAATCTCTCCAAACACTAGTAAAAAGGTTTTAAACATCAAAGATCAAGCTTAAGTGACAACAAACACAAGAGTTAAGCACACAATTTATGAATAATTCATCAATTTACTGGAATTATTCTCATCTCAATCAGAAGTTTTATCATTGACATACGTCCTTCAACTTAACCATGCTTATCACAACCTAAAAATAAACTAAAAAAAACTAAACAACACAAACACAAATAACAACTAAAGAAATGACAAATAAAAAAAATAAAACAAGCAAGTTTTCCCTTCCCCCACTCTTAATTTAAGCATTGTACTCAATGAAAATAAAACGAAAGATAAGGAAAAGAAAACTCCCTCAAGTACTCTTTGTTTAACGTCATTATCTCGACTGAGTTTTCTCTCTGTATCATTATGTTGAGTATTTCAATGAAATCTCATTCCCTTTTATCTCACCAATGGAGTCAATCACATTGAATTTGATAACTTCACCATCAAATTCAATAGTCAACGTTCGTACTTTAACATCCTACTTTGTATTTGTTGTCATCAAGAATGGTGTAACGCCCCATATCATAGGACATTACTTGTGTGAAATTAAATAAAAATTTAAGAAAAACTAATAAAGTTTGACTTTTATCAAAATAAAAATGACTTCCATACGTTGAAATAAAAGTAGATTCTAGAATCCTTAGTTAAAACAAAACCATTCAACTACTACCCTAACATACTTCATATGTTTTAAAATAACTCATAAAATACCCAATAGTAACATTTGCAATAAGTCATGAAACGCGTCAAATAAACATAGGACCTTAACCCCTAAGGTCAAGATATCCTAAACATGTACTCCCCGCCACTACAGCCCTCCAACTCATTGTTGAACACATTTTTCCTTGTCTTTACCTGCATACAGAGGACCCACGAGCCAAGCCCAACAAGAAGAGCTATATAAGACACAACCCCCCAAACCCGAAACACAATAACATGCATAAAACAATAACAACACATAGGCACATTTTGTTGGGAAAACTTATACAGGATCTTTATTTATTTTCATGTAGATCTAATATTAAACAAATTAATATGAGATAACCTAGAACATGTTTCTAAAATTGAATTAAAAAAGAAACAATGATATGAATACTTACAGTATACGCAACAGAATGAAAGAGTCCTTCCTTCAGTTTCTCTAACCCTTGTATCCTTTCTGTCACAGAGTATTATCAAGAAACTAAACCGTTCTTCTATTTTCTTCACAGTCTTCCAAAGTATCCTTAGAATCACCTAGACTAGAGTGGGCAATTCTCAACACATGAGATAAATACAGAGAGAAGAATTGAAAATAACAAAGAGGCTTAGAAAATGAATTGTATTTAGAGAGAATCTAAAACTATTAGAAAACCAGTGATTAAACTTATGTCTTGACTTCTCTTTAAGCACTCCTTTTATAGACTCAATTAGACCATTTAATTTAATTAAAAAATCAATAAAATAATAGCCAATTTGAAGCCCTCGATTGAAATTATCATGGGCTTTAGGCCTGTGAAATTTCCCATTTGATTATAAGCCCATTGGACTTAAAATCAATGCCTCTATTATTTTCTATTGATTTAGTTAATTAAATAATTATTTAAATCCTTTAGAAACTTAATTATTTATAATTTGAACCTTGATTTAAACTTATTTATTAATTTAGATACCAATTTATCTTAATTAATAAATCTGTCCTAATTTCTCTTTTCTTCTAAAAAATACATAACTCTGTAAAACTATCCAAAATTGACCTGGTCAACTTTGATAATTCTAATTCATAATTAAATCAATTAATTGAGACTATCTAGATGATTTTATCCAAGGTACAATGGGTGCCATGGGCCTATGAAATCAAGCTCCAATAAGTTATCATAAATCTAACAAATAAATTTTATAACTTATTAATTTCTCGTGACTCCACTATAGACTCGGAATTACACTCTTGAATTCATAGAACACTCTATAACAAATATAGATACGCTATTAATTATCCATTGTTACAACCATAATTGTCACTCAATCCTCTATAGACAGTCTACAATGAGATGAGACTAAAATACCGTTTTACCCCTCATTGTATTTTATCCTTAAAACACTTAGTTCCTTGTAAATGATATTTCAGTAAACTAATTTAATTACTGAAATGAGATCTCTATCATTTAACATCTTGAACCAAACTAAAAGGAAACCATCGTTTCACTTCTACATCAGAAGCTATAGATGTTCATAACTATGATTAACACTCCCACTCAATTATACTACTGAGTTCCCAAGATGTAAGTATGGGCTAGTTCGTAAGGTAAGCTGGTAACGAACAAGTCAAAGAACTCAAATAATACAATCAGTTAGAATACTAACCACTCAGAATTGAGATTGAATTGACCTATGGTCAACTATATCATATGACTAGAATAGATAATAACGGTATGTTTACTTATCTTATCAACTGTCAATATCGGTCCAATCCGATGTAACAAATACATTCGATCTTATCTACTTTGCTAATGTTCTGGAAAGAACATAACACTATAATGTGTAAGTAGATCATATCGTAGATTGGCAAGTCAGTGTAAATCCTGTGCACTGACTAATCTTAGGACTAACTTATTTTGAACATATAATCATATTTATAATTCACTGTGATTACGTCACTATAAATAAGATTAGCTATATGCTCGGGATTTAATAGAAGTTTATATTAAACAAATAATCATGAAAATAAAACATGTGAGCAAAGTGATTGACCAAGTCAAAAAATGATTTCTATTCTTTTATTCATAGTAAAATGAGATTACAAAGAATTTGGGTTTTAATTAGGGCATAAAACCCCAACAAACTCCAACTTGCACTAATTGAAACTAATGCCTTAATTCTACTAATCCTATTTCCTTGATATGCTTATCAAATGTAGCTTCTGGTAGTGCCTTTGTAAATGGATCCGCAAGATTGTCTTCAGTTGCCATCTTCATAACCTTCACATCTCCCCTGGCCACATATTTTCGAATAATGTGATACTTCCTTTCTATATGCTTACTCCTCTTGTGACTTCGAGGTTCTTTCGAGTTGGATATCGCTCCCGTATTGTCACAAAACAACACATGCAGTTTATCCATTTTTGGAATAACACCAAGATCCGAATAGAACTTCTTTAGCCAAACTATTTCCTTAGCTGCTTCTGACGCATCTATGTACTCAGCGTCCATGGTGGAATCTGAGATTGCAGACTGCTTTACGCTTCTCCAAATCACAGCTCCACCCCTAAGAGTAAAAACCATTCCAGAAGTAGACTTCCTGTCATCGACATCAGTCTGAAAATCTAAATCGGTGTAGCGTACAGGGTTCAGAACACCACCCTTGTAGACTAACATATAATCCCTAGTTCGCCTTAAATACTTCAGGATATGCTTAACTGCTATCCAATGTTCCGGTCGTGGGTTTGACTAATATCTGCTCACTACTTCCACTGCATAGCAGATATCTGGTCTAGTACACAACATGGCATACATCAGACTTCCAACTGCAGATGCGTAAGGAACTTTTCTCATTGCATCTTCCTCTTCAGAAGTCTGGGGAGGCTGCTTCTTTGAAAGATGAATTCCATGGCAGGACGGTAGATGCCCTTTCTTGGAATTTTTCATCGAGAAAAGTTCAAGCACTTTATCTATGTAAGCTGCTTGAGAAAGAGCTAAAAGTTTGTTCTTTCTATCGCTGATGATCTGGATACCTAGAACATAACTTGCTTCACCCAAATCCTTCATATGGAACTGAGTGCTCAGCCAATTCTTCATATCTGATAATTTCTTAACATTGTTTCCAATGATTAAGATATCATCTACATAAAGAACCAATAATACCACTATTTGATTTGCCTTTAGTTGGTAAACATAGGGCTCATCAATATTTTGTTCAAAGCCATAGGTTTTGATTATTTCTTCAAACCTAAGATTCCCGAAATGAGAAGCTTGCTTAAGACCATAAATGGACCTATTCAACTTGCAAACTTTTCCTTCTTGTCCAACTACTTTAAATCCTTCTGGATGATACATATAAATGACTTCGTCAAGCTTTCCATTAAGAAAAGATGTCTTGACGTCCATTTGCCAGATCTCATAGTCGAGAGTGGCTGCTATGGATAAGAGGATGTGAATGGATTTGAGCATGGCTACCAGACTAAAAGTTTTCTCATAGTCCACGCCTTCCTTTTGGGTATAACCCTTTGCCACTAATCGAGCTTTATAAGTCTCAATATTTCCATCAACACCTCATTTCTTCTTGTAGATCCACTTGCACCCAATGGCCCTAAAGTCACTAGGTGCTTCCACAAGATCCCAGACGGAATTTGAGTACAAGGACTCCATTTCCTGTTTCGTGGCTTCGAGCCATAGTTCTTTTTCAGGGCTAGCCATTGCCTGTTTGAAAGACAACGAATCATCATGAATAGTGTCACCAACAACCATATTGGTTTCACCATCCAAACCATAGCGAACTGGGTTCCTAGAAACCCTCCCACTACGAAGAGGCTCTGTGACTGTTTGCTCAGGAACAGTGGGTACTATCTTCATTTAAATCGACTTGCGTCAGTTGGACATGAAGAGTGGGAATTTCATCATCAGCTCGTGTTGATGACGATGGAACATTGGTTGGAGTCAATTCTTTAACCATCTCCTCTAAAACTACTTTGCTGCGAGGTTTGAAGTTATGGACATAGTCACTTTCTAGAAAAGTAGCATTTGTAGAAGTAAACACTTTCTTTTCTGAATGACTATAGAAAATTCCACCCCGAGTACCTTTAGGATAGCCAACAAACATGCAAAATTCAGTTCGTGGTTCTAGCTTTCCATCCTTTTCCCTCAGGATGTTGGCAGGACACCCTTAGATTCTAATGGCGTAAACTAGGTTCACGACCATTCTAGCATTCTAAAGTTGATTTGGGGATTGATTTAGACGGCATGACATTGAGAATGTCGTTCGCAATCTCAATTGCATGTCCCCAGAACGAAGTTGGTAGAGTTGAGTAACTAAAAATGCATCTAACCATTTCCAATAAAGTTTTGTGTCGGCGTTTTGCTACACCATTTTTTTGCGGAGTACTTGGGGCAGTAAGTTGTGATAAAATCCCAAGTTCAGTTAAATGATCTTGGTACTACATATCCAAATATTCTCCACCCCTATCAGATCGCAAGATCTTTAACGTTTTACCTAATTGGTTCTAAGCCATTGCTAGGAATTGCTGAAACTTTGAAAATGTTTTTGATTTCCTATGGCTTAGGTAAAGACATGCGTATCTAGAGTAATTGTCAATGAAAGTGACGAAATACTCAAAACCACCCCTGGCTTGTACATTCAAAGGTCCACAAACATCTGAATGCACAAGACTAAGTGGTTATTTGGCCCTATCACCCTTTGCAGAGAATGGATGCTTGGTCAGTTTGCCTTCTAGACAAGATTCACAGACAGGTAATTCACCTAAGGTGAGTTCCCTCAAAGGTGCGTACTTTATAAGTCTTTGAATCCTATCATAGCCAATGTGACCTAGTCTCAAGTGCCATAAATACATCATATTATCGTTATCGATTTTTTGATGTTTATTGGTCCTAGGTTTATCTACTTTGAATAAATCATTGTTAAGAGCAAGGGGTTCGTTAGGTCACAGAATATAAAGCCCATTTTCCAAACATGCAAGACCATCATCCTGGCTCCAACCCAGACTATATTACCATTGTCCTAGCTCCAACCCGGACTATATTACCATCGTCCTGGCTTTAACCCAAACTATATACTTTCCATGTCCTGGCTCCAACCTAAACTATTTTACCATTGTCCTGGCTTCAACCCAGAATATATGCTTATCATGTCCTGGCTCACACCCGGACTATATACTTACCATGTCCTGGCTCCAACCCGGACTATTTTACATTAGGGTTCTGGCTCCAACCCGAACCTACTTACCATTTAGTCGCAGAATGCCAAAGCATTGCAAGAGTAGGCATTAAGCATACCCTGGTCTTAATGACCCAAACCAATCTAGTGTAATCTACTACTACAAGCACACACTAGTATATTCATGTTGTAGCCAAGAAAGAGAAAGGCTAACTCACTTGGAGTCCTTAGTTCCTAGCTGGATCTTTTATCTCCGCTATCCGCTTTTCCCTTTGCAGTTACTGTAATTAATACATTGTACTCGGATTAAACTATGACATACTCGTATTGCTAATATTCTATGATAGCTACATCCAATAAAGTTTCTCTCAGAGACTCTATACTAAAAATTTCTCTTATACACTTTATAGTGTATAAGACCAGTTCCCGCTTTAATCAATTTATAGCTTCCTGAGAAAAATCTTCCTTACCTGAACAGGCTCTCTGCGTTGTGCATTTTAATATTCTATCTCTAGATGACTCTCTCAACGTATTACACGTATTTTGGTTACTTATAAAATGAGTTTTAAACAACTCTTAATCTTAGAAAACTACCCACTTTTTACTCAAGTACGGAGTTTACCGCTTTCCATTCTTTACCCAAAAATACGACGTTTAAGCCTTTTACAATTTATTATCTATTAACAATAATACTTTTCAATGTACAATTTTATAAAACCAAACTCCCATTTTTACCATCTTTAATCCATAACCTAGGATATCTATTGCGTCATTTTCGAAAAGAAAGGGCAATCGGGCACCGTCTTTAAAAATGGTAAAAATGAATTCTAAATAACCTTAAGCTAATTTGGGATTGGTTAGATATCCAAAACTTTAGCTATTTTTGAAAACACCTTCATTTCCAATTCTGAACCTAACATTTTCTCTATTCATTTTGGCGTGATAAAAATCTCGCCTTTAAGCTCATATTCTATGTTAGGTTCTCTAACCACAACCCTTTAAAATCCCTTTCACATATTATGCATCCTAATGACGGGAACTAGGCGAAAGCTCACGCCAAAATTAAATTTAGGTTAGGAGAACTAACCTCCCAAAACTCGTTTTTTGTTAAGTTTCGAAATTACAAATTTTTCCAGTTTTTAGGGAAACTTAGAAAAATTACTACTCTTAAAACATGACATATTTTGATCTAAAATTTTACCAGGGCCTTTATACATATCTTAAAAATTTTCTCACCATATTTCATAAATTTTGGGATGGCAAAACTTATTAACCATTTAAAGAAATTTGGGGAGTGCCTCCGGCCCATGAGTTTTTCTCAGATTTTTAGGGTTCTTTGAAAAATTATTTCTCTTATACCGTAGCCCAATTATTTCTGAAAATTTACCAGAAACTTTAATAATATCTAATTTAGTTTCTCTAAAAATTTCATAATTTTTAGGATAGAGAAACCCATTAAAAAATTTAAGACAATCTGGACAGTGTTTGCTGCCCAGAAATTTCGTTTTTCAGATGATTAGAGCAAACTTTGAAAAACCATTACTCTTTAACCATTTTGTATTTTCCTCTAAAATTTTTGTGTGATTCTTATAAATATTTACACTAAAATTTTACCAAATTCATGGCTTTTGACTTAGTAAAACGTGTTACATATTCAAAACAATTTGGGCAGTGCATGCTGCCTAGAAATTTTCCAGATTGCATCATGATGCCAAAAAGTTCACAACTTAGGTTTGAAAGCACATTTTTTTTTTCAAGTTTCCAAAGCCTAAACTCAAGTACTAATCTAGAAATATGCAACCATACAAATTATTTCCTTAAACAGAGGTATTATGGTACGATCTGACCCGTTGGAAGTCAGACCATAAAAACTTGGGAGCATGCATTTTTACACATTCTAGCAAAATAAACACAACTAGCAAAACCCTAGCCACATGCATGCATTCAAATAAAAAAATCAACCATGCTAACCTTCACGCATAAAATAAACTTAAAAAACCAACAAAACAACCTATACAACCAGATCTAACATCAATAACAAAAAACAACTCAAAAACCAACCAAAAACTTACCCTTTGTAGTTCTAGCTTGGAGATGAGATTCCTTAGCTTTTCAAACTTCCTCCTTGGATTCTATACACTCAAACCGAGCCCCAAAGGTTCCACATGCAGATATTTAAAATAATGTTAGGGTAGAAGATGGAGATGAGTGGAAAAACATAAAAACTCTAGAACCCTTACCTTTGTTTTCACTAGATCACCAAAAAGCTTCAAACTTTGAGATTCTCCTAGAACCACCTCTCTTGAACCCTAGAATAAAAGATCCATGCCATGCATGGACATTAGATCTCATGCATGCATATCCACCCCTTAGGGTTTTAGATTTGAAGAAGAAGGGAACAAAGTGACAAAGTTTCAGACTTACTTGTACACTAGTCTTACTTGAGCTTTTCTTTCCTTCAATGGAGACTGAGTTCCTAAGCTTAAGCAGAGGAAGTAAATGTAGCCATAGAGGCTTGGGGACCTCTCGGTTTTGGGGAGAGAGAATGGAGAGAGTTCCTTTTTGTTTTCTTGAGGAAAAAGGAAATTTAGAAAAATAATGATTGGATGTGTAAGAGGGAAATGATTGGGGGTTTCGCCAATGGGTGGGTATGTTTCTTACTCTTCCTAGGGTAGGTCTCCTAGACACTTGAGTACACTAGGGCATAGCCTAGCCACCCATCACACCCTCTCTCCACCTTGGGAAATGACTAAAATGCCCTTGTTTCTTTTAACTCACTTCTAATGCACTCAAGGGCTCTTTGGTAATTTAACTCTCTAAATTTAACCAAATTTTTACCCTATAGTTTTAAAATATCTCCAAGCTAAATTGAATAAAATAAATGTGACCAAAAATAAAATTTTGTAACAAAACACATAATTTTGGTAATTTACTCAAATTGACCAAAATGCCCTTAGAGGCTCGGGCAAGAATTTCCATTCTTAAGCCCGGTAGATTGAAATTAAATCCTCAATAAATTTTTTTCTTAATTTTATTGGCTCGACTATAAAATCCCATTTGCCAAATATTTTTATGCCATGGTATTCCTCATTTTACCTAATCCGAGATTTTTTCGTTATTAGGGTTTTGCTCCTCGGTCCAAGACCAATTTTCTTTGCATAGGCCTAAAATCTTTACCAAATTAGTACAACATCTATAAAATTCACAAAATAACATAATTTCACATAATATTATTTATCGAAATAATATGTCACATAATTCTTCACCGACTCCAACCGGCTACTAATGGTGTTCAAAACGCGGGATGTTACAACAAGGCTAGGTCCTAGGACTCTCAAGAGCTAGGACACATACCCCAAAGAGAATAGGAAGAATCTTACCCATTTACAAGCTAAGGGTGTAATCATTGTTTTGTTTTTTTCTGAAAACAATTTCCCCTACCATTTTTCCCTAAAACTGAAGCACCCTCTTCCCATTCCCTTTTAATTTTTTTCTAACTCTGAAAAACAAAAACAAGAGGCTCTCTCACTCCTTCTCATTTCATTCCTCTCTCTTTCTCTCTCAAGGAGAGACTTCATTGAAGCTAGTGTTCAACCTTAAGCAAATCGAGTTCAAGGTAAGTGAAATCATCTCTTGTGATTCATTCTTCTCCCCTTATTCAAACCCAAAACCCTAGGGTTCCTTGTGCATGCATGTGATCTAAAAGCCATTCATGACTTTGTTCTTCTGTTCTAGGGTTCAAGAGAAGCCTTACTAGTCGGATCTCCAAGTTGAGCACCATTGGGATCAAATAAAGCAAGGTAAAAGGTTTTTGTGTGCTTGCAAGTTCTTGTCCCTCATCTAAGTTTCTTTCTACCTTAATCCTTTTCTAAAAATCTGCATGTGGGACTTGGGGCTCGGTTTTGAGAATTTAGAGCACCAAAGGAAGGTTTTGAAGAGCTAAGGAACACATCTCCAAGCTAGGGCTTCGAAAGGTAGAATCTATGGTTGAGTTCTTTATGTTTTGTGATGATTCTTGTAGATCTGGCTGTATAGGGGTTTTCAATAGTTTTTGAGGTTATTTTATGCTTAAGGTTGAGATTTATGTGTGGTATGATGATTTTCATGTATGAATGTGGCTAGGGCTATGCTAGAAGTACTTATTGATGTTAGGTTGTGTAAAAATGCATGCTGCCAAAATTTTGTGGTCTGGCTTCCAACGGATCAAATTTCACTCTACTGCCTCTTTCTGTTAAAAATATTTGTGTATTTGCATAGTTATTTGTAAATACTTGATGATAGGCTTTGGAAAGGCTTTGGAAAATCGCAAAAAATTATTTTTAAACCCAAGTTATGAACGTTTTTGGCATTTTGATGTAAATCTGGAAAATTTCTGGGCAGCATGGATTGTCCGGATTATTTTTACCTTTGAACAAGTTTTACTAATCAAAAAGCTATGAAATTTTGTAGGGTGTTATTTTAAACATGTATAAGGATCACTATAAAATTTTAGAGGAAAACGTGTTAAGGGGTAAGAGATGTGAGTTTTCAAAGTTTGCACTAGAATATAGAAACAAAACTTCTGGACAACAAGGACTGCCCAGATTTCTTTAAATATTTTTATGAGTTTTATTATTCCAAAAATTTTAAAATTTTCAAGGAAGACAATATAGAAATGTATGAATATCCCTGTAAAATTTTAGAAAGAACTGGGCTATGGTGGAAGAGAATTGAATTTTCAAAGTTACCTTAAAATCTGGGAAAAACTTCTGGACAGCAGGCACTGCCTAGATTTCTTTACAAATTTGAATAAGTTTTTCCATCCCAAAAATTATGAAAATTTAAGATAAATTATTTAAGATGTGTATAAGGCCTTCTGTAAATTTTTAGAGAAAAATTTGTAACCGTTTAAGAGAAATAGGTTTTCTAAGTTTGCTTTAAAAATTGAAAGGTAGTAATTTCGAACCTTAACGAAAAATAATTTTTGGGAGGTTAGTTCTCGTAACCTAAAACAAGTGTTGACTTAAGGCTTTCGCATAGTTCCCGTCCTTATGACACAGAACACATGAACAATAGTTTAAGGGTTTTTGCCCAAAACTCAACTTAGGGCAAAAGTTTAAAAATGAGATTTTACCCCCTTAAATTAAATAGTGGAAGTAAAGTTTTGGAAATGAGAAGAAATAATCCTTTGTAAAGATAACTAAGGATCTAGAGAATTAACCAATCCCAAACCAGCTTGAGTTAAATTAAAAGTTGATTTTTACCATTTTTAAGTTAAGGGTCCAATTTCCCTTCTTTTAAAAAATAACGTAAAAAGAGATCCTAGGTTATGGAAAAAATGGTAAGAATGGGAGTTGGGTATTTGTAGAATCTTTAAGAGAACAAGATAACATTGTCATATATTATTTGTAAATGGTCTAAAAGCGGTATTTTGTTAAATGATAGAAAACGTTAAACTTTCATGAGAGGACGACAAGTTGGTATTTTCTAAAATAGGAGTTGAGTAGAAGTCCTTTTTCCAAAAACCGAAATACGAGTTATCCGATAAGAAATTTCTCTAGTTAATGAATATTAAGATGCACGGCACGGAGAGCGTGTTGCAGTGAGACAGATTTTCTCATGTTACTATAAAGACTAAAATGAAATCCGGCCTTATACACTGTAAGGTGTATAAAAGGCTATAATATAGAGTCTCTAAGAGAACTTTATTGCATTAGATATCATAGAATATTAGCTATAAGAGTATGCCATAACGGTGTTAAAGATCTAGCTGGGAGCTAAGGAATCCAAGTAAGTTAGCTTTTCTCTTTCTAGGCTACAACATGAATATACTAGTGTGTGTTTGTAGTAGTAGATTACACTAGTTTTGTTTGGGTCATTAAGAGCAGGGTATGCTTAATGCCTACTCTTACAATGCTTTAGCATTCTGTGGCTAAATGGTATGTAGGTTCGGGTTGAAGCCAGAACCCTAATGTAAAATAGTTCGGGTTGGAGGCAGGACATGGTAAGTATATAGTCTGGGTTGGAGCGGGGACATGGTAAGTATATAGTTCGGGTTGAAGCTAGGACAATGGTAATATAGTCCGGGTTGGAGTCAGGGCAATGGTAATATGGT
Organism: Humulus lupulus; assembly: GCF_963169125.1. NCBI lineage: Eukaryota > Viridiplantae > Streptophyta > Magnoliopsida > Rosales > Cannabaceae > Humulus > Humulus lupulus. The sequence goes on along the minus strand of NC_084794.1, from coordinate 72,888,432 downwards.
TCGGGTTGGAGCCAGAACATGGTAAAAATATAGTCCGGGTTGGAGCCAAGACATGGTAAGTATATAATCTGGGTTGAAGTAAGGACAATGGTAATATATTTCGGGTTGGAGCAAGAGCAATGGTAATATGATTTGGGTTGGAGCCAGGACAAGGTAAAAATATAGTCTGGGTTGGAGCTAGGACAATGGTAATATAGTCTGGGTTGGAGCCAGGACATAAATGCTGGAATCAGGTTTAGGCCTGGATCCCTTACTGTTGATTCATTTATTAGTAATGATATGTGTTATACATCTCAAATGTTCTGGGATTTTCTGAGTGCAGGTTATCATGATATGTGTAACGTTGTTTGCTAGGCACAATCAAAGTATTTGATTCTGATTTGGCTCTTGTTTGAGAATTGTATGATAGGGTTAGGATTTATCCAATACCCTAATGATCGGTAGTGATAACTACCTTACGGCAACCTATAACTGGGTTTAGTATATTTTTGTGCAAGGCTATTCTTACTAAGCATTTTAGCTTACCTAGTTGTTCCATGTTGTAGGTAAGTGCAAAAGCAAAGTGGAGCATTGAGCGTCGAAGTCTGCTTGTGGATATGTACATGTAGCTTGACTTGAGGACGTATTTGATGGAACACCATTTTGAAAAGAAATGTTGGGAACTTGTTATTTCTTTTATGACATTTGTTTTACTTTAACTTTATAAAAGAGTAGTTGTAATTTCGTTTGCTAAAATAAAAGTGTGTGCACGATCTTTTAAAAGTTTTTTTTATATGGATTTTTGGTACAATGAGTTAAAAGTAAAAAGTTTTAATTTTTCGTATGATTTGGTCTTAAATATTTTGTGGGTCGTTACAAGTGGTATCAGAGCTCGAGTTAAGTCGATTTTGTAGACAAACCCACATGTACATTATGCAAGATAGACCGGCATTCCCTGTAAGTACTATCTTTTCATATCTGTTTCCCTTGCTTTCTTTTATTTACCTCGATTCTATAAATTGTAGGTTATGGATGATATACCTGAGATAGGTGACCCTGTGATAGAGAACCTACTCATGATCCTTACGCCTAGGATCGATTACTATGCCAGTCATAATCCCGTAATCTATAGAGGGAAAGACCAGGTAAAAGCTGTGCAATCCCACATCGCCTGGGGAAGGTCAAGTGTGATGATTCTAAGACTATGTAGGTGTGGCACTACTTAGTTGAAGAAGGATTAAATGGATTGATGGGTATTACCTATGCCAACAAAATGCATCTTCTTTTTGGTAGTCCATCACTTGAGAACTCCAAAGTTAAGCATGTTTTACCTAGAGTAGTCTTATGATGGGTGACCTCTTGGGAGGACAAAGCACGCTGGAAAGACTCGTGTTGGTGTGCAGGGCCAGTCGTCATTCCAGAAAGCATCCATAGTGACGTGGGGTGTTACAAACGGTATCAGAGCCTTGACCCATCAAGAAGTGTGGCCGATGGGGACGTCAGACCCCTAAGGGGGGTGATTGTGACAGTCGGAATCCCGTGATCCGTAGGGGGAAAGACCGGGTAAAAGCTGTGCAATCCCACATGTCATGGGGAAGGTCAAGTGTGATGATTCTAAGACTGTGTAGGTGTGGGAAAACACAGTTGAAGGGGGCTTAAATGGATTGATGGGTACTACCTATGCCAACAAGAACTACAAGAACAAATGCTTTTAATAACACTAAAAATGTGTTATCAAAACATACCATAACACTTTTTGATGTGTTAAGTCCGACTATGTTATCGTAGGTCAGGGTACTTTACATAACACTTTATCATTGTTATACAGATGTGTTATTATACTGCCAACGATAACACACTTTCTATGTTATTTTAATATATAGATAAGTGTTTAATTATGTTATTTATAGTATATTATATAACACATTTCAATACTTGTAAATTTGTGTTATACAACACTTTAGTATAACACTTTTTTTTGTTATACTACACTTTAGTATAACACATTATTTGTGTTATATAATGAAGTTTGCATAACACAATTCTTTGCATAAAAAGTGTTATTGTAATAGATATTATAACATAATTTTCGTATTATTGTTATATTTAGATATGTTTAAATTCTCATTATATATTTTATTTATATAACACTAATTTATTCTATTATATTTTAATTTTTTTTATATAATTAAAATTAGCTTTCTAATATATACTAGCATCATCAAATGAACTTGATTTTCAAATAACAAAAATTAAGAACACTCAACATTGTATTAACAATCCACAAATTAGTTTAAAACATTCAACACTGTCATCAACAACAAAATGTTCTTAAAGTATTCAAGGAGTCTTAAATATTCAACATAGTTAAAAGTTACTACTTTCAAGGAGTCTTAAGTATCCTTTTCTACTTCTCTTGTCACATCTGCAAAATAAACAAAGAAATATTTTATTGTTATTATGTAGCATCACAAATTACTTCAAGAAAAATGCTATAGAAATTATATCCAAGAAAGGACACCACATACAAAATAATGAATTCACAACTACACCAAAGCAAAGAAACCAAACACTAAATTATAAAACATTGGTTATTTTTTTAGTATGAAAATGTACCTCTTGGAATAACTTTTTTAGAAGGTCATGCAACTGTGGAACCAACTGCTTCTTGTATTGTAAGCATCGCATGATTAGGACGAAATAAGTAAGATTCTGGTACAATATCAACATCAACCCATACTCGCATAAAGTCTGGTCCAAGAGGCTTTCCACGTACAGTTATCTTTGGATCACTAAACGACCTTCATCAACAATTACATCTGCCCAGCCAAGCAAGTAGCAAGCATTCTTCCCTTCTGTAAAGTTATGTCTTTTTTCTAGTGCAATACTCTACCAAATTTATTTTAAAGACAATATATTAGTTTCTGTATTTGTTCTTCTAAAATGAAAATTTAAAACAATAACAACTTTTATAATTTACCTTAGGGGACTGAATATTGTTTGACTGCGATACATTGTAGAAGAAGAAGAAGAAAAGAAAGGTCATTAAGTCAATGTTGTTTAATAGAGAAGTTGACCATATTGTTATTTTCGACCTCAATTGTTTTGTGGGTTGTAAATATATCAATGAAAAGGCCTAGTGGGCACTGGCCCTTTTAATTTGATTAAGAAAAAAAAGGGATATTATGTCTAGTGGGCAGCAGACTCTACATCATGTGCTCTTAAGAACTTGTTCCTTGAGAGTATAATATGATTAATTCAGTCTTTTAAATCTTTAAAAACAATTGGTTATATGATCCAAATGGTGGTAACCAACCAAAAGGAAAGAAAAGGAAAAGACATTGATCTCTTTTTTTTTATTATTATTTTTTTGCTCAAGATTATTATTATTATTATTATATTTCTTAGTATTTAGAGTGGTCCCCTCCAAAATTCCATTGCCATGTTAGTGTTAAAGTGTAACTTTTGAAAAATTTGCTTATTATGGTCCCCAATATGCTTGAAAAAGTTAGTTTCATATTAGTTTTGGAGACCCTAGATTTACAAAATTGTTTTGGTTTTAATTGATTAATTAATTAATTGATTATTATTAGGATATGGTTTTGGTTTAAACTAATTAAAGATTTTTGGAAGATTGTTAAAAAAAAAAGAATAAAATTAAAAAAAAGGAGATTATACAACTAATAAATATTTTTTACAACTAATAAATTAATTTAATAGTATTATATATATTATTATTATAATACTGTTATCTTTTCAGAGTTCTATCAGAAAATTACCATTATTCACTGTAGCCATGTAGTTTTTCTGAAGATTGTGCAACAACTCAAGGAAGTCATATGACCCAGATGGCTTCTCTTATCTTTCATTTTTATCTTTTCTTGGTTTATTTACTTTTCTGTTTTTCTTTTCGCACGACTTTCTTGAGTGAATTTATCAAAGTGATCAATATGACATGAAATGGTAGATAGAAAATAGAGGGATAAGCGGTTGTTTTTGGTAGTGAATTACTAGCATTCCTTATCAAAAGAGAATTGTTTTTCAGCAACAACACAATTCACGTAGTTTCCTGCTTATAGTTTTGAATATGAGACTATGTGAATGGTAGCAACATGATATAAGGATGGATTCAAAGCTATAAGTTGCTTGAGAAATATACACACTTTAATCATCGAAATAATTGGATCAATGAGTGTCATGTTCTTTAAAGTTATTATCTGGACACTTTTAAAATTTTGTTAGCATACACTTTGCTAACTAAACATGAAATTTCTCTGTTTAAACAAAGAAGGACAATGGTCCAAGGACAGTATAAGATGTCAAGCTAATAAGCGAAGAGCAAATATTGAACAAGAAAAGGTAAACATTTAAGTATTGATCTCAGAATGAATCCTGCTCTAAGTCTTAGTTCTGTATTCAGTTTCTATTAACTAAAAAGTATACAAATAGTTTAGTTAATGCTCTCCTTTAGCTGCACTAAAGAATTAGAGAAGGATTCATTTTGAGATCAATGGAAAAATGAATAGTTTATTTACAAATAGTTTATTTATTCCAGATTGATTCATGTCATGATTTCTCTCTGATGCTTTCATTTATAGCTCATATATTTTGCAATGTTCTTGTTTTTTTTTGGAACAGTTCCCCTTCTTTTGTAGCGATAGAGAGTACTTGATAGGTCGTCGCATTTGGGAATCAGGACAGGCGTACTACTGTGTCACTAAGGTATGAGAAGAAATTTGTTACCAGATTAGCATCCTTCTTGCATTTTAGATTTTGATCAATAAAAGTATCTAGCTCAGTAGAGAACTTAGTTTCACTTTGTACTAGTATACATTATAGATTCAATCTATTGTACTCACTTTGTTTGGACCTACTTATAGGCTATATAGATAATAAGAATACACCATACCATCATATGGCTAAGTACTTTCAGATTTGGGTTATAATTAATTGAAGAAATTACACTTTTTAATTGTAATTTTATTCCACCATACCATCATATTCTTACCAGTTTTTTTCCCTATAGTCTTGGCAGTTTTCCCTCTATGAGCTAATTACTCTCTTGAATAAATAAAAGCATTTCATTTCACTACAAGAAAAAACAGTATTCATAACACTTAAAAACTGCTAACCGGGAGTATTGATAACGCTTCTGAAAACGCTAACATAGCCCCTGTTATTAAAAGTCCTGTCTTTTCTATAACACTATTCGAATGTTATGTTCGATGTTATCTTAAACTATTCAATAACACATTTTTAGTTGCTATAATATTCAAATAATAACATTTAATTAGAGTATTGGGTTATAAATTTGAAGTTTAATCTTATACTTTATGCATAACACTTTCCAACTGTTATGAAAATTGTTATATTTAATCATTTTATAACTTTTTTAATTCATTCTATTATATAAATCATAACTTTTTGTCCCAATTATAATATATTATACAAAACAACCATAATTATTGTAAATTATCCCAGTAATAACATTTTGTTATTTTGTAGTATGCATTTTTAATTGCTGTAAAAAGTTTTTATTATTGTATTTTGATTAAAAAAATCACAATTGATCACAAGTGCAATATTAAATAGATCAAAAAATCTAAAATATTCAATATATATGATACACCATGAGTATTTTTACATTTGAAGACAAACTACTTCAAACCATGATGACGCTGTCCACTTCAAAAGTTCTTAGTTCTAACTTGAGTTTGAAAGCATATATAATAAAATTCTATAGTCTTCACATCTTTTTCTTCAAAAGTAAAAAACAGAAACATAACAAGATACACAAAAAGTAAACCATGAAGCTTGCTCCACCCTCCAATTCATCATCCATTCCATTGGGCACTTGTCTTTATTGTGAGGTTGATTTGCTTAGCTACACAAGAGTTTAAATAATTTATGCTTAAACTTAGTTAATAGTAAACTAAAAGAGTACAAAAAGAAAGAAAGTTAATAACCTCATTACGACTTTATAAGATGGTCATGCAATTACACTAACTACAGCACATAGGCATGAAAGATTGAAGATTTATGCTTGGTAAAATACTCATTAGAAAATTTAGCTCAAACACTTTATGATTATGAAATGAAAATGCAAATGAAACACCAACCAAACATATAAATATATATATACAATACAACAACTAATTTATAAAGAAAACCCAATAGCATAGACACATGAACTAGAATTAGATCAAATATAAAGTTCCAAAAAACAAGAGCAATGAATTTGCCATTTTTATTTTAGATTTCACTACTGGACAATTAAAGGTTTCTCAAAATATACAAGCTAAATCTGAATATAGCAAACATGGCAGCACAATGTTAGAAAAATATACAACAACTTTGAAAAAGTAATGTGAGTCTGCAAAGATTTACATAGACAAGAAATATAGTTTGGATCTTTGGCATGATCCAAACTAAATTTAAGAAACTCATCGACTAATTTAATATATTCTACTAACAACCTATCGACTAACATCCATTCCTTTTCCATATTGTGCCTATCTGTTTTAATAAAAGATACAAAATATGAAAATAAAATAAGCATACAAAACAAAACTAAGTATAAAAAATCTACTAAAAATCGGACAGCATATTCCCTAATTTACTAGCCTAGCCATTTGTCACAATCAACACAACCAATTCAAAAAAATCAAACAACAAATAGGTTTTCATCCATATATCACCGCAGCACACAAAATTCTCATAACCTACTTCACTAAGACATGCAAATTTTCAACCTTCCGTTATCACCGCAGAACACAGAATTCCCAGAACCTACTTCACTACGGATGAATATCTAAGATATTCAAACTCCACTAAAGTTATACAAATTCTATTCAAAATTAAAAAAGATTAAAAAAAAAAAAAATATCAAATACAACATACCTCTTGCAATTAGCTACCAATCCAATGCTTTACAATAATCACTAAAGCATTTATAAATCATAAACACATTATAAAGACTATCACTCAAAAATATTCCTTAAACAAAATAACACAATGAATTCTCAAATATCCGTTTGATTTATTAGATTGATTAGTCAGGCCTATAAATGAACAAACATATGTTGTATTAGTTAGAGAAACCAGTGTTAAGAAATGAAGAAAAATTATGTATTGAATGAAAACGTTGCTTGCAAAACTGCACACAGTAGCTTTTATATATGCTACTATTAAGAAATAATTAACTTCTATTCTAAAGCTAAGACTATTCTTTTGCACAATATTAACTACTCAAAAAAGCAAAGTTAACAAAATTTGAAAACAAATCAATTAAAAGAACAAGTGATACAGACATCAGAAGATTCAAAACCTTGGCCAATCATTAGTAGTACTGCAACCATGCATCGGACCTGGTGCCACAAGAAAGCACTGCCTTTGATTTTAATTGCCCAAAGTTGGTTTCCTTGAAACCTAAAAAAGTTCAGCAATACTCAAACGTTATTTTAAAAGAACATATGGTAGATAAATTTTGTTCATTCTAGACGGTAACCCCCCCCCTGTACACACACACTCCTCCTCGTCCTCTTTCGTTAAAAAAAATTGGAAGCAAATTTACATGAGTATCGAATAACAAAAGTGATCAAGTGACATCAGAAAAAGGTTTGAGAATTCAAAAATAAAAACTAATAGATGTAAAAACTGTGAATTTCTGTTGTACACTATTTAATATGACAGTAATCAGTTCAATTAATGACACTTAAATACCATTAAGACAAGTCCATTCAGCAACTTGCACTTGCAGTCAGGGAACCATGCTTTTATCACAAGTTTGCTCCCTAGCTGGTGCTTGTGAAACCCAGAATATAGGTATGTCTCTAGAGCTACGATCGCAAACTTTAGAAGCTACTACTACTATTTTCTACTTAGCTTTTATAGTTCTCACACATAGTTCCTGCACCCTCAATTACATGTTTTATAGAATAAATCAATAAGTACAACGATAATTATAACCTAGGCAAGAAAGGTCAGGTTTAACTACTAAATTTAAACATGAATGAGAGAGAATTAATCTACCAGTGTTAACCTCACATCACAAGAAGCAATTTCAAGTGACTGAAATATTTGTACTCCCTGCTTAGATAGCTAACTAATTAAAGTTAATTCTAAACTGAAGCAACACACAAAACATATCATTTATTGAGCTAATCGAAAAGAGCTAAAAGATATACCTTGAGATTTAGATTGTCTTCCCAAAAGAAATATTTGTACTCCTTGCTCAGATAGCTAAACCTGTATTTTGGATAAGGCAACCATCAGAAGACAATCAATCCAACATTGACAGACACAGACACACACAAAAGTAAACAAATAATTCACTAAATAAGTCAAATATGGTAAGATCTAATGAAAAGAGAGGTGATACCATGTAATGAAAGAACATTAAAACGAGATAGAGCAACACTCAAGTTCATCTTTCAAAGTTTATTACAGTTTATCATCATTCACAAGTCCAAACACCAATGCAAGACAGAGCAACACTCAAGTTCATCTTTCAAAGAAGCAATATGAGAGCAAATATATTTGCTCCACAATTTTACTACTCAAAAACCTCTAAAATTTACAGTGGAAAAACCTTGCACTGAAACCAATTGGAATAGAACACCAGCCTAAAACTCCCATATCATTTGGAAGGGCTCCATTCAAAACCCTCACATAATCAATTTCTCCTTCTGCAAAACACATGAAAAGGGGTAAATAATGAAAGGAGCATGTAGATTAAAATCTAGAAACAATTAGGTTGAATTTAAGGTCAGAAAGTAAACAAGATCATATAAATAGAGCTCAGATACATAATAACAATAAACTTTTCCTCATTTCTTCAATTTTATTTATTTATTTCTTCTTTCTTTTCTTTATTGCAAAATGCATCTTTAATTCCTACATAATAACAATAAATTAAATCATAATCAAACATTTTCATTTATAAAATAAATTATATTAATTCAATGAAAATATTAATTAAACATAATTTATTTTGGCCATTAAAATCAATAAATAATGCATTTTTCACCACGACTCTATGGGGGCTCGGTTATTCCCTACCCTGGCTGGTACCACCTTAGTTGAGTTGGCAGGAGCTCCAGCCCGGTTACTTCTCCAGGGCCTTGATGGAGCCGGTTGTTCTGCTGGCGGCGGAGGTTGCTCCGTTCTCCGGGTGGAAGCATTTTTGTGCGGTTGCCCACGAGTCCTACGTGGTGGAACATGAACGTCCTGTGGAGGCGGAACCTGGGCCTTTGGCGGAGGTGGGCCTGAGCCGCCTGTGCCTCAGCAGCCAGTCTGGCCAGCTCCTCATTACGTTTCTTGGCATCTGCCAACTGCTTTCGCAGTTGATGATTTTCGAGCTCCACTATCGGGACATATCGTTCAGGATTATAATACATGCCCTCGTCGTCCTTGGGGACCGTTGGTCCCTGAGAATCGGATGAACCACTCATCTCATTAGGGTCCGAATTCACCATAGGTTGCTTTCCAGGGCGTCGGGGGTAGTCAGCTCCATCTAAAATTTCCTCCTCAGGAACATTGGGATCATTCGCGGCCATTATTGATTCAGGGAGGCTTTTTTTACTAGACTCACACACGTACTGCTTAATGCTTTCAATGAAAGCACCAAACTGTTGACACCATTTTTCACCAACTTAAATTGTAGAGCAATTAAACAATGAAGCGAATGAATGATGAAGAGAAACAAGAGAATTTTTACATGGTTCAGTCGTTAATTATGCCTAGTCCACGAGTCTGTGTTATTAAAATTTGGAGTTTTCTGGAAATTCTTCAGAGATGAATCACCCAGAGCTTTTTCTCCAGAAATCAGCAATCCGTCCTTTACAAGTGGTGATTCCTTCTCTATTTATAGAGAAGGTTGCAGAATTCATTCCCACATATTTCAGGAAGATATTCTGTATATCAATTGAAATAATGCTATTAAATGCATTATCTCCTATATTCACGAAAACATCCCATGAGTATCGGGAACGGATAACAGATTAAATGATATCCCCTGAATATTGGGATTACACAACAATAAATATGTTCACACATAATGGGCTATCCCAGGTGATTCATCAGGTCTTCGAGATCAACAATCAGCATTGAGTCTGTCAAGACTTATGGGTCAATCACGAACTTGCCACCCAACTTCACGCTACGCTCAAGATAGGTAGGTACTGTCGAGGCTTTCACACCCGAGCTTGTTCTTCCCGAGCTCAAACCACCTTGCTTGAAGGAAATCGGTAAAAGATATCTCCAAGTGTCGTGCCATTGCCAGTCGCGAGCTCAGAGAATATTTGAGGTTACACATCCTCGAGGTCGTTGTTTTACTTTAGAGGTTTTACGGCTGGACCATATGATGTTTTCATACATTTCGAGCTCACACCTGACGAGCCCAGTTTTCGGGGTCACAACCTCTTATCTCGAAATCTGGGTGTAACATTTTCCCCCTCAAAAGTATCAGTTCGAATCCTATGAGAAGGAAACTTTTGAACTGCCCTTCTTGGAAACTGTACCACCAATTGTACTCGAGTATGGACACGCGTCAGCCACAGGTTGCTCAATCAAAGTACTTGAGTACTTTTTCAACACACCACGTCCTTTCACGTTTCAGCTTTTGCCGCCATTGCTACATTCGCATCTGGCCATTGGATCAAATACCAAATCCAACCAAAGGCCTAGATTAGCCCGACCCTTGACCTCCTCTTGGGACACATATATATATAACCGTGTCATCCCCTTCCTCTTCATTTTTACGTTTTAAGTTTCAGAGGAAGAAAAAACCAGAGCCGAAAAATCTTCTTTTTTTTCTTTGCATGTTATCTAAACCAAGAAGACAAAACAACCTTGGCCTTTTCGATTCCGTGAGATCATTCTTGCAACCACTCCTCCAGTCGTCGCTTTCATTGTATCTGCAAGCATCTGTGTGTAATTCTTGATCATGTACATTCTATTTCCTCGTGCATGTTTATGCTATAGTAGCATTTTTGGACACAAGTTTAGCACTAGGATACTTTAGTCAATGTCGTGTAGTTTTTAGGTTCTTCTGAGATTACAAATTTCCAAACCCAGATTTTGCATGAATGGTGCAAATTTGGCTCTTTTAATGGATTGTCTTGATTTTGAATATCATGTCATGTAGACCAAGAAACAGGTATAAGATTAGGGTTTGTAAATTGCACGTTTCTAAAAAATATCACTTTTTGAGTAACCGCCAACTTTTTCCCCTGAAAATCCGAGATCTTCGAAAATAAATCCACCTTCCCTCCTTTCCGTGGAATACACGCTCCGAGCCTGATCTCGTTCTTTGGATCGAGCTTGCTCCACAGTCTGGATCATTCGAGCTTAGGCCGTCTTGATTTTTATTCTTAATTTCTTGTTCGTCTGGCCCTCAATCTTTTGCTCTCTTGCTAGATGCTGCACAACTCAGAAAAGCGGTGGGGGTCAAAGCTCGCAATTCCTTACTCACCGAAAACTCTGAGCCCAGAGTCACCTTTTACCCGGAATCAGCGTTTGATTCGGGAGCACAAACTAAAGCGCAAGTAAGAAGACACCCGAGCTCACTTTCAACGTCAAATCGACGAGGTTGAGGAGAGGAAAAGGAAAAGACTTAGGGTCGCAATCTACCCAGATCCAGATCTCGAGCCTAGACCAATCCCCATCGATACCACTCTTAAAGTGACAATCGCCTTCAAGCCAGGCGATCTCCAATTTTCACTAATGGGAGAACCATCAAATCCATCTTGTACTTCCTTACCGATCTTTTAGCTCACCCCCTTAATTTTCCTTCCAGGTAGAAAATAAGGTTTCTCATTGGCACGCGTGGTGATGTGGGGAATTTCGACGTCAGAGTATGTATGACATGGGGGTATCCTGTGGGCAAACAAACGATCAACTTAAAACGCCAAAATTTAAAGGAAAATGTTATGTTTTATTTTGATTTCCAAATTTGTCAGTGGGACTTGAACTATATTTATTTTTAAAACGTTGCATGAGAACTTTTATTTTATTTTAAACTATTGGGCCCAACTTGCATGTTTTAGCAAGATCCCACTGAAATTTTCATATAATAAGTGGTTTTCTTCTATAAGTTTATGAGCATGAATATGTTTTACAAAGTATTAGTTTAGGGCATTTTATAAATGGCATCAAGGACGTTCGTCCATGTTTCTAAGGACCCTCTCCATACATGCTAAAGACGGGAAAATCTCACCTCACCTCATCGCATCGTAAGTATTTGTTTTATGTACTATTACTTGTTTCTCTTTTACTTAATTTTATAGTTTTGTTACTGCAATATAGTAAGATGCCTCCTGCTAAAACCACTAAGAAACAGGTACTTAAGGAAATTCACGCAATACCCAAGGTCCAGCTTGAGGAGGACCCTACGATTGGAGAATTGCGGTGTTGAAAACAACGGCGGTGGTTTGTGATCACTTTCAAGGAATCATGAACAAAAGTGGAGCCTTTCTATGGCCTAGAGAGAAATATTGGGTTTTAAGGGAAGCACTGTCATTATACTCCGAGGCCCTTCTCCACTTAGACGTAGCATGGCATGACATCATTCAGGACAACCTGAACTTTAGCACCATAGAGTACGTGATCTACGATCTTAGGGGCAACTACAAATTTAGTCATGAGGAGCTGGTTTTGGTAAAGACGGACAATGGAGAGATGGAGGAGCGATATGAGATGGTACACGATTTGGAAGGAGCCATGGATTGTCAGGAAGTGGTTCATGCCATACCATAAGTGGCCACTAGGATGAGGGTGATGGCGAGCGCCCGCGACTACTTCCACATCTCAGAGGACGTCTTTGAATACAAATCAAGAGATGAGTCCACAGTTGAGGACTAGAGTCCGTCGCGTAGATCGTTCCACAAAACATTAATTAATAAGATGGGATTTTTTTTAAAAAAAACCCTAAGGATTTATGTTTTTGGTTATTGAATACTTTATGAGTTGTTTGAATTTTGGAATAATTTTGAACACACTTTGAATGCTATGGTTTAATAGTTTTCCTCTTGCAAACTCTAAATGGTGTGGATTTGGAATGTATGATTTTCACAAATATTTATCAAACCATTTTGCAAATTGTCCTCTCTTATGATTTCTTTTGGTGCCTTAGAATCTCATAATGTCGACAAGAGGATGAGGAGGCAAGGGAATAGGAGGAGGCCGAGGAAAGGGTGTCTCCACAAGGTCTAGGGCCACACAACTCCAGAAGTAGGAATGCCATCAGTCCAACCTGCAACCCTACCTGCACCAACTTTGGATCTGGCCACAGAGGTAGCAAGATTAAGGGAACAATTAAAGCTGAGAGATGAGGAATTAACACATGCTAGACAAGTGCTCCAGATGCCTCAAGTGCCTCAAGTACCAGTGGCACAGCCTTAGCCACCAACATAACCAACTGCACCACTACCTGTGACTTATGGGTTCGAGCCAGTGTATGAACATTTCAAAAAGCAAGCCCCACCAACCTTTGAAGGAAAAGTTGATCCCATGGTGGCGGAAGATTGGTTAAGATCAGACAAGGCTATCTTCGATCATATGGAGTTAAATGATCGCCAGAGAATCTCATGTGCAGCCCACTTGCTTAAGTTGGATGTGCGGATATGGTGGGATGTGATTAAACAGACTCGAGATCTGAATACCATGACTTGAGCAGAATTCATGCAGGCTTTTAGCAAGAAGTATTACAGTATGACCGTGTTGGCAACCAAAGTAGATGAGTTCGTGACTTTGGTTCAGGGAAATTTATCTGTCACTGATTATGCACATAAGTTTGATAGGATGGAAAAATTCGCTCCTAAAGTTGTACCAACTGAAGCTCTGTGAGTCCAAAGGTTCATGAGGGGACTCAAGCCTATGATCACTAGGGACATTAAGATGACCAGTACTGAAGTGGTTGGTTATGCCGAAGTACTAGATAGGGCACTTGAGGCAGAATACTTGGAGGATCGAATATGGAAGGACAATACTGCCAAAAGAGAGGCCCATCAAAACATGGGCATCAATGAGGGCAACAAGAGGAAAGCTAATGAAGGGCAGAATAGTGGCACAGATAAGAGATCGAGACCCCTGGCCATGAATAACCACAGTCACAACACTCAGAACCACCCTAACAACCGCAACAGTTTCTATAACGATCGGAACTATGGGAATAACCAAATCAATAGAGTAGAGCACCCCACTTTTCCTAAATGCTCGAAAAGACACCCAGGAGAATGCCAGGTCGGCAACAACGAATGTTTCAAGTGCGGTCAGGCAGGACATCTAAGAAAAGATTGCCCACAATGGAAAGCGAGACAGAATAATAACAGGAATCTGGTGCCAGCACAAGTTTTTGCCTTAACTCAGAATGAAGCAGTCAACAGCAACACAGTAGTCACAGGTCAACTCCCTATATCTGGTATGATGTGTAGAATCCTTATTAATTCTGGAGTGACTCACTCCTATGTTCCAATGAATATGATTGATAAGTTGGGTATGCCTTGTAAACTGTTTGAGCATATTTTTAGTACAATGTTACCGTCAAGAGACATGGTATTTTTCAAACCATGAAGGATAAGTTGATTTCCGCACCTGTCCTTTGTGTTCCCATAGAGGGCGGGAAATTTGTGGTGTATTGTGACGCGTCAAAGAATGGCTTAGGGTGTGTGTTGATGCAAGATGGGAAGGTGGTAGCTTATGCTTCCCAGCAACTCAAGGACTATGAGCAACGATATCCCACTCATGATTTGGAGTTGGCAGCAGTGGTGTTCGCACTAAAGATATGGAGACATCACCTATACGGGGACAAGTACGAAATCTACATAGACCCAAAAGTCTGAAATACTTCTTCACGCAAAAGGAACTAAATATAAGGCAGTGAAGGTGGTTGGAATTATTGAAAGACTACGATTGTGAAATTCTATACCATCCAGGCAAGGCTAATGTGGCTGCTGATGCATTGAGTAGGCGGGGACATGGGAGTGTCTTAGCACTGAACGTAATAAAGATGTCTCTTTAGAAGGAGATTATAAACGTCGACATCGAACTTGTGACAGGAAACCTAGCGAACCTCAAGTTACAATCCTCCCTACTAGAACAAATTAGAGAAGGACAGAAAGTGGATAAAGCCCTAATGAAGCAAGACGCTTTGGTACAAGAAAATGGTAGATGTGATTTCACCATGTCCAATGATGGATTGCTGTGATACAAGGATAGGATTTGGGTTCCTGATAATGGAGAGATTAAGGAAGGTATTTTGAAAGAGGCGCCTACAACACCCTACTCCTTACACCCAGGGTCGACGAAGATGTACCAAGACCTCAAGGCATTATAATGGTGGCCTGGAATAAAAAGGGATATTGCTGAGTTTGTCGTCAGATGCTTGACATGGCAGAAAGTTTAGGCAGAAAACCAATGGCTAGCAGGGTTACTTCAACCGCTCTACGTTCCAGAATGGAAATGGGAGGATATAGCAATGGATTTTGTGGTAGGGTTACCCAGAACCACAAAACAGCATGATTCTATTTGGGTAATAGTGGATAGACTCACTAAGTCCGCCCGTTTTCTACCAGCTAAGACCACCTACTCGGCGGACCAGTATGCAGATTTATATGTGGTGAAATAGTGAGACATCATGAGGTTTCAAAGTCGATAATTTCCGATCAAGGGTCAGTGTTCACATCGAACTATTGGAAGGGACTACAGAGAGCAATGGGATCAAGGCTAAAGTTTAGCACAGCATTTCATCCTCAGACCAATGGGCAGTCTGAGAGAACTATATAGATTCTAGAGGACATGTTGAGATGTTGTGCCTTGGAATTTTCAGAGTCTTGGAACCGATACCTACCCCTAATGGAGTTCTCCTATAATAACAGTTAGTGTACTGCTTAGCATTGCCCCCAGCACTGGCCAAAACGCATAATGTCTTTCACATCTCGATGTTGCGTAAGTACGTGTCAGATCCCTCTCATGTTTTGAGTTATGAGCTGTTACAACGGAAACAGGACCCGAGCTATGATGAACAACCAGAGTGTGTTATTGAAAAGGGAATCAAGGTACTGAGATCCAAAAGGATTCCACTAGTTATGGTCCTATGGAAGAATAGTACGGAATGAGAAGCAACATGGGAGTTGAAGGAGGACATGAGAGAAAGATACCCTGAATTATTTGGTAAGAAAGAATTTTGGGACGACATTTCTTTTAAGGAAGGAATATTGTAGAGCACCAAAAAAAAATTATTATTTATTAAATTTTTTTCTTTATTTTAATTAATTGTTAAGTGTTGTGATTTATTTTATTTATTTGTTTAAATTAATGGTTAGAATTGTTTGGTAGAATTTTGTGAATTTAATTGTTAATTGTTTATTTATTTATTTACTTTTAATATGTGAATAATTGACTTTTGGTTTAATGCACCAAGGTGCATGGTAGGTAGTGATGCACCCCTACTGATTGAGTGTGTGCATGTGCATGGTTGCATGGTGCACTTGTATAGAATTTTCTGCACACTTTATTGTTTCCTTTTATTAGATTTATTTTGTTCATTTAAAAAAAAATAAAAGAAAGGGAAAGGAAGAGGTGGATGTGTGAAGCATGGTGGGAAAGGAGGGATTTCATTACCATTTTTATTTGGGTGATTTTAAGCTAAAAATGGAAGAGGAGTTGTCATCTTTATGCACTATTTATTTTCCCCTAATTAAGAAAAATCAAAGAAAAACATAATAAAAGAAAATAAGAAAGAAGAGGAAACTTACCTTTTTCTTTCATTAGGCTATTATGGCCTAGGTTAGAATAAAGAGGGAAGGAAAGAAGAGAAGAGCATTTTTGCTCCTTGGGACCAACGGCTAGAGAGAGAGGGAGAGGCTGCCGAATTCTAGAGAGAGAAAGAGGAGGGAAAACGTGAAGAGGGAGAGAAGGAGAGAAAGAAAAAAGAGAAGAGGTAGGAGGACATTCGAAGTCTCTAAGGTATGGGTTCGAGTTGTGATTTTGTTTTTTTCTTCTTCTTGGTTCTAAGTTTAATGGAAGTTCTTGGTGATGCTAGGTTCTAATCTCACAAGAGCATAAGGATTATAGTTTAGGGTTTCGGCCTACAAGGGTAAGAGTGCTTTGATTTACTAATGTTGATTAATTTGGGATTTTTGGTTTGTTTGGTCTAATGAGTTGGTGGTGATAATAAGGTTTTGGAGGCTAGCAAACAAGAGGGTGACCAAAATTATTTTTTTGAGTTCTTTGATTTTTATCAAAGGAGGTAATGGAACCTCTATCCTTGATTTGATTCTTATTGTTGTAACCTTTATATATATATATATATTCATGGCATGTGTGTATTGGATTGATTGTTGATGTATGGGGTTATGTCAATCTCTTGTTATGAATATTTGTCTTGATCTTAAAATCATAAACACAGTGGTGTTGATGTTGTGATGCCTACGGTCTTTCCTATGATTTGATGCTAAGCTTGGTTTGGCTTAAAGGTTCTATGTGTAAGCATGCAAGGGTTTTGATTATTTTGTCTTGTGGAGTTTCGGCCTAGGGGTGATTACTCAAGTACGTTAGATCATCTTTATGTGTTCATGTCAAATGTAATCTTAGAAACATGATAGGTTGTTTGCAAGATTTTAAATGGTTTCCCTTAAAAGATGTTGATATATACATGTTAGGTTTCATGTGAATGTGAATGTAATTGAGGATTTCATATTTTTATGTTAAAGTTCTAGAGGGTTTCGGCCTAGGGGATTTATTGATGCATGATGGTTAATTTGTTGATGTCGCCTACACTTATTAGAAACATGTTAGGATAATTTGGAAAATGAAAGAAATTGTCTTAAATCTTGTATAAATTTATGTATTGGTAATACATGAAAATTCACATTTGAGTTTTTGAAAGCATGAGTTTGAAATGAATTTGATGATGAATATTGGTTGCTGATTTTGTGTATAAAGGATATGAAACATGATGAAAATAACAATTTGCATGCATAAATATTTTTGCAAGTGCTATGATGATTTTATGAAATTAAAAGGATATTTTAATTTACATTAAAATGATAATTATACTCAAATAAATACCTACAGGTTTTTTCATATTTTTTTAGAGAAAATATGAGTTTTAATTCCAAGATGGTGATGTTTGAAGGTTTATTTTGTTTCTGGAATTTTTGGTAAAAATTATGAAGAGTCTTTTAAGTGAAAGAAAGTTTATGTATTTGTTGAAAGAATATAATACCCTAAACTATATAAATATTAAAAATGGTATTTTAAATGTAACCTTGAATGTTCACATTTTAATTAGTATAATTTTCCTTTATTTAATTAAGAAAAATGTTGAGATTGAATTCACTTGTGAGTAATAAATTAAATGGTGGCTGAAAGTTTAGTTTAATAAATTAAATTATATTTATTTGATTATTACATATGAATTTTTACTACATAAAATTAAGTCTTAAATAATACAAGCAAATTATATTTTTCTCACATCAATTTTGTAATTTTATTATTTTAAATAAAATTATTTATTTTTCTAAACGAAGCATGATATTTATAAGTACCTTAGATAGTTCAAGCTTTTATTATTTTCTATGCAATATATTAAAATAACTAAATAAATTACTTTTATGAAATAAAAATAATGTCTTAGGAGGTTTAATCAAATTAGGGATTTAAAAGAAATAAATAATGGTGAGAAATTATGTTGCTAAATCCTTATTTTGAAAATGATAGAAATAAGCGTGTAGAAATTATCGTTTTTAAACATAATTTTTTAACAACGTTCCCACATACGCATGTCGCATGCAAATGCCCTTTTACGTTAAAAAATATGTCTAATGTTCAACCATATGATTTTTACTTGAAAATCAAGCACGTATAATAGGTAAAAGTTGCATTATTCTTTTGGTGATTTTATATGTAAAATGAGCTTGTTTGGAAAATATGTGTAGATTTCACCATGTGTGCATAGACCATGCACACATAGGGTATATGAGTTGGGCACAAGAAGGCCTTATGTGATGCTAAAGAATGATATTTGATTATGGTTATAGGCTCTTTGTGAAGTTTGTCAACTTTGGCTTTGCTCGGACCTGAGGTAAGGGAGTTAGATAGAATTTTTGTTTATTTATGCTATGAACGGTAAGATTGGTTTGTATGAAGATAGATGCTATGTACGATGATATACCTTGTGATATGAAGTATGAAATGTTGTTGTTAATTGAAATGGTAAAATTTGATGAATCATGTATATCACTTTTGTGTTGATGCTACTGGATTGCATGTATGTTTGTATGTTGTAGGATATGTAAATGGTTGTTAGAGTGTTGAACGCGACAAAACAAATGGGTAACTAAGGATCTAAGATGTAACCTGAGTTACTAAGGATATAAAGACGTGACTCATAGGGCGGACGTGCCGAGGTTATTCAAGGACCAGAGTCTCCTGTTTGCCTCAAGATGTGACATGGACAAGATAGGGGGTCATGTTCAAAAGATATGATGATAATGTTTATGATGATGATGTTTGAATATGTTTATGATACATGATGCATGATAACGATGTATGATGATGACGTTAGTGCAATGTATGATGATGTATGTATATGACGTTGTAGGAGTCTTACAAATAGATTATGTTGTGTTGTGTTTCTCTTCTCTGTTATTTGTACTTCCTTAATGGGCTTTTGGCTCACCCCCTTACTTTTCCTTCTAGGTAGCAAATAGGGTTTCTCATTGGCATGTGTGGTGATGTGGGGAGTTCCGACGCCAGGGTGTGTATGACATGGGGGTCTCCTGTGGGCAAACAAACGATCTGCTTAAAACGCCAAGATTTAAAGGACGATGTTATGTTTTATTTTGATTTCCAAACTTGTCAATGAGATTTGAACTATATTTATTTTGAAAATGTTGCATGCAAACTTTTATTTTATTTTATACTATTGGGCCCAACTTGCATGTTTTAGCAAGGCCCCAATGAAATTTTCAAATAATAAGTGGTTTCCTTCTCTAAGTTTATGAGCATGGAGATGTTTTACAAAGTATTAGTTTAGGGCATTTTACAAGATACCAAGTCTGTAAGAGACAAATATGAGCGTTGGCAGGCGGCTAATAACAAGGCACGGTACTACATGTTGACTAGTAGGTTGACATTCTCAAGACAAAGATGGAGAATGTCGAGACAACCTGCGAAATCATGGATCCACTCTAAGACATGTTTGATGCAAAGCCTGTGTAGACTCATTTTGAGGCCACCAAGAAATATGCCAATGCTTGAATGGCACCGTCTCAGCACGTTCGTGATCACCTGATCAAGTTGACCAACTACTTTCAGGAAGTTGAAATGCACGGAGCCATAATAGATGAGGAGACTCAAGTCGACTTAATCCTCAACAGTCTCTCTCCAGCTTTCCTATCGTTCACAACCATCTATATGATGAATAAACTCAACTATGGTCTGACGCAGATCATGAACGAGCTTTAGACTTTAGATTCTGTTATGGGTGAACCTAGTAAGGGAGGAGAAAAGAAGACTACTGTTGTTGCTGCTGATCCTGCTAAGGCTGAAGCTAACCAAGCTTCGTCTTCGAAAGCTGGAGACAAGAGGAAAGTTGGACAAAACAACAACCCCATGCCTGCAAAGGCTGCAAAGACGAGTGCATAACCAAGTGCACAGACGCCTAATGGGGAGAAAAAGAAAAACAAGAATGGTAAAGGTAAGTGCTTTCACTGCCAAAGAGAAGGGGCATTGGAAACAAGATTTCCCTATGTTTCTAGCAATGAAAAACAAAGCTAATGATTATAGTTCATTTATCGTAGAAACATGTGCTTTAGAGAATGATAAATCTATTTCGATTATTGATTCTAGAACTACTAACCATGTTTGTAACTCTTTATAACTTCTTGAATCATGGGAGAAAGTGGATGAAGGCGGCTTAAAGCTTAGAGTTGGGAACGGAGCGTTCGTTACTGTCCAAGCTAAAGGAAGAGCTCGTATTGAGGTTTGGAAATAAATATTTAATTTTTAAAGGTGTATTTTTTATTCCAAATTTCAGTAGAAATTTAATTTCAGTTTCCATGTTGCAATTAGAACAATTTGTTAAGACTTTCACAAGTTTTAATATATCTATTTCTTTCAATGGATCACAACTATGTATTGCATGTTTGAAAACGGGCTTTATATTCTGCGACCTAACGAACCCCTCGCACATAATAATGGTTTATTCAAAGTAGCTAAACCTAGGGCCAATAAACATCAAAATACTGATAACGATAACAAGACGAATTTATGGCATTTAAGACTAGGTCACATTGGCTATGACAGAATTCAAAGAATTATAAAGGATGGGCCTTTAATGGAACTCACCTTAGGTGAATTACTTGTTTGTGAATCTTGTCTAGAAGGAAAACTGACCAAGCGTCCATTCTCTACAAAGGGTGATTAGGCCAAGGAACCACTTGGACTTGTTCATTCAGATGTTTGTGGACCTTTGAGTGTACAAGCCAATGGTGGTTTTGAGTATTTCATCACTTTCATTAATGATTACTCTAGATACTTATGTATTTACTTAATGCATAAGAAATCATAAACATTTTCAAAGTTTTAGGAATTCCTAGCAATGGCTTAGAACCAATTAGGCAAAACATTAAAGATTTTGCAATCTAATAGGGGTGGAGAATATTTTGATAAGCAGTTCCAAGATTATTTAACTGAATGCCAGAATAGAACTTTATTAGAAATGATTAGATGCATGCTTAGTTACTCAACTCTGCCAAATTCATTCTAGGGACATGCAATTGAAACTACGAACGACATTCTAAATGTCGTAACGTCCAAATCAATCATCAAAACACCGTTAGAACACTAGAATGTTCGTGAACCTAGTTTATGTCATTATAGAATCTGGGGGTGTCCCGCCCACATCCTGATGAAAAAGGAAGGAAAGATAGAACCGCGAAGCAAAGTTTGCATGTTTGTTGGCTATCCTAAAGGCACTTGGGGTGAACTTTACTTTAGTCATTCAAAAAAGAAAGTGTTTACTTCTACGAATGCTACTTTTCTGGAAAATGACTATGTCCAAAACTTCAAACCATGCAGCAAAGTAGTTTTAGAAGAGATAGTTGAAGAATTGACTCAAATGAATATTCCATCGTCATCAACGCAAGTTAATGATGAAATTCCCACTATTCATATCCAACCAATGCAAGTAGATTTAAATGAAGATAGTATCACTACTCTAGAGCAAACAGTCACATAGCCTCTTCGTATTGGGAGGGTTTCTAAGAACCCATTTCGCTATGGTTTGGACGGTGAAACCAATATGGTTGTTGGTGACACTAGTAACGATGATCTGTTGTCTTTCAAACAGGCAATGACTAGCCCTGAAAAGCAGCTATGGCTCGAAGCCATGAAATAGGAAATGGAGTCCATGTACTCAAATTTTGTGTGGGATCTTGTGGAAGCACCTAGTGACTTTAGGGCCATTGGGTGCAAGTCGATCTACAAGAAGAAACAAGGTGTTTATGGAAATATTGAAACTTATAAAGCTCGATTAGTGGCAAAGGGTTATACCCAAAGAGTTGGTGTGGACTATGATGAAACTTTTAGTCCGGTAGCCATGCTCAAGTCCATTCGCATCCTCCTATCCATAGCAACCACTCTCGACTATGAGATCTAGAAAATGGACGTCAAGACAACTTTTCTTAATGGGAAGCTTGACGAAGTCATTTATCTGATCAGCCAGAAAGATTTTAAGTAGCTGGATAAGAAGGAAAAGTTTGTAAGTTGAATAGATCCATTTATGGACTTAAGCAAGCTTCTCATTCCTGGAACCTTAGGTTTGATGAAATAATCAAAACCTATGGATTTTAGCAAAATATTGATGAGCCTTGTGTTTATCAACTGAAGACAAGTCAAATAGTGGTATTCCTAGTTCTTTATGTAGATGATATCTTACTCATTGGAAACAATGTTAAGAAATTATCAGATGTGAAGAATTGGCTGAACACTCAATTCCAGATGAAGGATTTGGGTGAAGCAAGTTATGTTCTAGGTATCCAGATCATTAGAGATAGAAAGAACAGACTCTTAGCTCTATCTCAAGCAGCTTACATTGATAAAGTGCTTGAACGTTTCTCAATGATAAATTCCAACAAAGGATGTCTAACGTCTTGCCATGGAATTCATCTTTCAAAGAAGCAGTCTCCCCATACTCCCTAAGAGGAAAATGCAATGAGAAAAGTTCTTTACACATCGGCAATTGGAAGTCTGATCTGTTCTATGTTGTGTACTAGACCAGATATTTGTTATGCAGTGGGAGTAGTGAGCAGGTATCAGTCAAACCCAGGACGGAAACATTGGATAGCAGTTAAGCATATTCTGAAGTATTAAAGGTGGACTAGGGATTTAGTCTACAAGGGTGGTGTTATGAACCCTGTAGGCTACACCAATTCAGATTTTCAGACCGATGTCGATGACAGGAAGTCTACTTCTAGAATGGCGTTTACTCTTTGGGGTGGAGCTATGTAACGACCCAAAATCACTAATAAGGCCTAATGGCCTAGATTAGCGTGCCGAGAGAGCGTAATTGGTTTATATATGTGTTTAATTGGTTAAATGCGTGACTATGTGCCATGCATGATTAATACGATTATATGAATATGTTATATGCATGATTATGAATGTTATATATGCATGTGGGCCCTTTCTAGCTCATAAGGGCATATTTGTAATTTTGGCCTGTTGAGGGCATAAGTGTGATTCTATGTGATAAATTGTTGAGACCACATTATTATGTGGATATATTTGCAATATATGGCTCGAGACGGTCCTAGTGAGCGAATTAGTGAAAAAGTCACAGTGGGGTTTAGTACCCGGCTCGGGGGAGCCTAGGGGTATTTTTTTGGGGAAATTTAGAGAATATTCTAGGAATTAATAGATGGACAGAGAATAATTGGTAATTAATTGGACACGATGGGATTAATTTGTAACTATTAGGAACACTTGTTGAATTAGCAGAAACTAAGGAAAAAGGCTATTTTACCCTTAGAGCAATTAAAGATTGAGTAGATTTCAAGGGTATTTTAGTCCATTTTGATTAAGGAAAATAGTCAGATATACCTTAGGCAAAACTAGAATCCACCAGAAAGCACTAGTGGAAACTTCAGCACTCAATCTCATCTCTCTCTCCATCTCACAGTTTCTCCGTTTATCTCTCAATTGTGCTTTGAAGCTAAGAAAAAATGGCAGTGGAACTTAGGCTCTAAGCTGGAATTTTGGAAGGAAATAGGAAGAATTGAAACTTTGGAAACCAGGGGGTTCGGCTGGGACTTGGAGCTTAAGGTCTGAAGTTGTGGCTGGTAGGAGGCTGAAGGCTTGAGAAGATTCAGCAGTAAGTGAGGTAAGAACTTTGCCAAGTTTTGGTTGGGAATTTAAGTCATATGGCCAATTGAGTTGAGTTCATGTTGTTGAAGTTAACAGGTGAATTATTAGTAGTTTTGATAGAGTTTTTTGTGTTTTAATATGCTTAGAATTTATGGTTAGAGTCTTGTACTCGCTCTTATGATTTAGTTGGAAGTAGGGAGTTCAATTGGTTTGAATCTTTGAGGTATTTGGTTGGAAAGAGTTAGAGCAAACCTAGAAATTTCGGGTTCATAGGGGTGTGCCGCGACCCACCTCTGGGGCACCGCGGCCCGCATGCCTAGAAAGCCCTGGGTGGCTCTTGGACTTGAAGGTGCACCACGACCCTAGGGGGCAAGTCGCAGCCTACCTCCCCCTGATGCTTGAAGATGGAATCTCTGACTTGGGGGCGCGTCGCAACCCATCCAGAGGATTTAGCATTAGATTGGTTTCTAGAATTGGTGAGGTTCGGGGGTTCAAACCTAGGCGCTCGGGACAATTTCTACTACCCGGTTCAATAGAAATCGAGGTCTTGGAGGCTAGTTTTTGTCTCATAAGTATTTATTTGAATTAGAAGTTGATATTTACCCATTGGCCACTATGACTAGGTTTATCGCTAAATCTCGGGACTGAGGATCGTGCTCGAGACTGTTCTGTATCCTTCGCTTGGAATTTAAGGTAAGAAAACTGTACCCTTGTGTGGTTGAGAATGGGACTGAGATTCCCAATTATTGATTGATTATACTATGTGTAAAATTGATATGATTTACAAGAATGACCGGCCAAAGGGAGCCGGGGTTAACAATAAACGTTCTGAGCGCGGCCCAGCCTAAGCGAGTCGGGGCCAGCATTATCTGCAGGGGGTCGGCCTAAGTGTGCCAACCTTGATTATTTGAGAACTTGGGATTATGTGCTTATCATTGATTAATTGAATATTTGTACCCTATTTTATGTTTAAATGTGATAAGCTTGATCGAATATTCTTATTGCTACATATGTTTAATGTTCTTGGTTTTCTTGCTGGGCGTTGGCTTACAAGTGCTATGTGGTGCAGGTAAGGGCAAAGGGAAACTTGATCAACCATGAATTGGAGAGCTCTAGGGGCGAAGTGTACATAGTCAGCCGCTCGACCGCCACGGCCGAGGAGAAGTACAGGGACAAAAGCTAGAAACTTGCATTTTGCCATTAGAGTGGCCACTAGTTGTATATAACTTTTGAAAATTGTAAATTTGTCTTTTAAACCATGTTTTAGGGATCCCATGTACTAAACATCTATTTCAATAAAAAAAACTAACCGTTTACGATCAAAATCTTTTAACCCTAACCTGAATATCAACTTTAGGATCACATTTTTACTCAAATAACTTAATTAGCAAGTCTTGCACTATTTTAAATACACAGTGTAATGGTCTTGGTTACCCAGGGTGTTACAACTTGGTATCAAAGCCATCTAGGTTTAAGGGTTCCTGTAGACTGGCTGGACATGTACACTCACTGTTGAAGACAAGTTCGACTCAGGATTTGGTAATTGTATATACGTGATTACATGCTTAAGTGTTTGAATGAAATATAAATGCTTTAATCTGTATGGCTAATAGAGAGCATGAGATACTGATAGGTCCTGGTCCTTGACTGTTGTGTAATGATAATGAGGCGTTCTTTTCTAGCATTGTTGTTGCATGTGAATGAATATTTGAATGATTGTTTGCATCTTGATTGCTTATGTGGATTGAGTTTCAATGGTGAACTATAATCTTGATTGCATGACCGCTGAGTCATTGATTACAGATAATTTTTTATAGCTATGCGTCCAAGGCAATCTATGCGACTAGCCGGCACAAGGTCTGAGGCTAGAGATCATAATCAGGGCTAGAACCCTCCACCAGTCCTTGAGAACTGGCAGTAGATACTTGCAGACATGCAAGCCCGGTTACAGATTCTGGAAGAGCAGATTCATCTCGTAAGACAGTAGGCTCCGTCAGGGAGTGTTGCACCTATTATGCCACCTGTTATGGCACCAGTTGTACAGACACTTGAGGTTGGGAACAGGTGGGAGCCACTTTATGAGACAACATCCTCTAACCTTTGAGGGAGGACCAGATCCACTGAAGGCTGAAAAATTGATGAGTATGATTACTTCTATCCTGGATTTCATGAGGGTGGAAGGAAATGATAGGGTGGCCTGTGCCACTTATATGCTTAGAGAGGATGCTCATATTTTGTGGGAAGTGGCATCACAGACTAGAGATAATTCTACTTGGAGTTGGGATGGGTTCAGAGATCTATTCAACTAGAAGTATTACAATGTTGCCATCAGGACCGCGAAGGTAAATGAATTCACATGACTGGTACAGGGCAGCATGATGGTTACAGATTATGCCCTGAAGTTTGATAGGCTGGCAAAGTTTGCATTAGACTTAGTGCCTACAAATGCAGCCAGGCGGGACCGATTTATTCGAGGGCTTAATGCTATGATAGCCCGGGATGTGAGGATTACCTCGGTACCTGGGCAGACAACTTATGCCCAGACTATTGAGAAGGCTCTTACCGCTGAAGTGGCAATAAACAAGATCTAAAGGGAGAGTGTTGCGAGGCAGAATATTCGCAGGGCAGTGCCTCCATCCACAGGGTTCGGTAGGAGCAGAAACCCTAGTGATCTGAAGAGGAAGACCCCTGACACTTCGACCATTGCTGGTCCTGATAGGAGGGGTCGGGGTGTTCAGGGTGGCCGCCAGGGAGGCGATGAGACATGGAGGAGTTATCCAGAATGCATGAGGTGCAAAAAGTGCCATCTGGGCGAATGTCGGGCAAAGGCTTGCTATCTGTGCGGGGTGGTGGGACACCTTAAGAAAGACTATCAGCCTGCGAAGAAGGAGGAATCAGAGAAGGTGGACAGCTTGACTCCAGCTCGAGTGTTCACCTTGATGCAGGTCGAGGCCGAGGCCAGTCCCTCGGTAGTGACAGGTCAGCTTTCTAGTGCTGGCTCTTCTTATACTGTATTGATTGACTCTGGTGCTACACATTCGTTTATTTCTAGTAAGGTAATTGATAAATTGTGTAGACCTAGTGAGTATTATACTGCGGGGTTTGGGACTATATTGCCTACAAGGGAACTGGTAGTTTCTAGGAGATGGATAAGAGCACTACCAGTGATGGTAGATAGTAGGGAACTCTCAGTAGACTTGATCGAGTTGGGTATGGATGATTTTGATATGATCTTGGGGATGGATTGGCTGGTCAGATATGGGGCTACTATAGACTGCAAGAAGAAGATGGTGACTTTTGAGCCTGAGGAAGAGGATCTCTTTATTTTTGTGGGTGCTGTGCATGGACCCCGCATACCCATAATTTCAGCATTGAGGGCTAGGGACCTATTGCAGGGAGGCTTTATAGGTTTTCTAGACAGTGTGGTGGATACCACAAAGGTTATGCCAGTAGGGTCGAGAAAGACCAGATTCATACGCGAGTTCTTAGATGTGTTCCCTGAGGATTTGTCAGGGCTGCCGCCGCACAGGGAGATCCAGTTTGTTATTGAGTTGGCACCGAGTACAGAGCCAGTGTCGAGGGCACCATATAGGATGGCTCTGGCAGAACTGAAAGAATTGAAGATACAATTACAAGAGCTTCTTGATTTGGGGTTCATCAGGCCTAGCTTCTCGCCATGGGGTGCTCCAGTTTTGTTTGTGAAGAAGAAGGACGAGACTCTGAGAATGTGTATAGACTACAGGGAACTGAATAAGTTGACCATTAAGAACAAGTACCCCTTACCAAGGATCGATGACCTATTTGATCAGCTGCAGGGAAAGACGGTGTTCTCAAAGATTGATCTTCGATCTAGGTACCACCAGCTGAGGAGCAAGGATGAGGATATACAGAAGACGACCTTCCGAATGAGGCATGGACATTATGAGTTCCTCTTCATGTCGTTTGGTTTGACCAATGCCCCAGCAACATTCATGGACTTGATGAATAGGGTGTTCAAGGACATCCTGGATCAGTTTGTAATTGTCTTCATCGACGACATCTTGGTTTACTCCAGTTCAGAGGCAGAGCATGAACAGCATCTTCGACAAGTCTTGCAGAGATTGAGAGAGCATATGTTGTATGCCAAGTTTCAGAAGTGTGATTTTGGATACCAGAAGTGACATTCCTTAGAGATATTGTTGGTGAAGATGGGATTAAGATAGATCTAGCCAAGATAAAGGTAATGAGAGATTGGCCGAGGCCAAGGAACGCCTCAGAGGTTAGGAGCTTCCTTGGATTAGTGGGATATTATAGACGGTTCGTGGAAGGGTTCTCGAAGATTGTTGCACCGATGACAAAATTGACACGGAAGAATTTGAAGTTCACCAGGTCAGAAAAGTGTGAGAATAGCGTCCAAGAATTGAAGCGACGATTGATTATTGCTCCGATGTTGAGTCTTCCTTCAGAGGGATGGAAGTTTGTGGTATATTATGACACATCAAGGTTGGGTTTGGGATGCGTGTTGATGTAGAATGAGAAGGTTATTGCTTATGCATCATGGCAGCTGAAGGAGTATGAGCAGCGGTACCTTACCCATGATGTAGAATGGGCAGCAGTGGTATTCGCACTGAAATTTTGGCGATATTACTTGTATGGGGAGAAGTGTGAGATATACACTGATCATAAGAGCTTGAAGTACTTATTCACCTCGAAGGATTTCCATATGAGGCAGAGGCATTGGATGGAGCTAGTAAAGGACTATGATTGTAATATCCTTTACCACCCAGGGAAAGCCAACATGGTGGCAAATGCGTTGAGCCAGAGGGGCCCGAGACAGTTGTTCAGCTCTGCACAGCTATCGAGAGAGTTGGTAGAGAAGATGTCCAGAGCGAGGATAGAGTTGGTTGTGGGTCGGTTGGCCAATATTACCTTGTAGTCTACCCTATTGGAGAGGATAAGAGAAGGTCAGATGGATGATACGATGTTGCAGGAGGCTAGAGGGAATGTCCTAGCTTGGATACTAATGATTATTCTATTTCAGAGATAGGGTTACTACAGTATAAGGGTCAGATTTGTGTCCCGACAGATGTGGGTATTAGACAAGAGATATTGAATGAGTCTCATACTACACAGAACTCACTCCATCTGGGCACCACAAAGATGTATCAAGATCTACGGACATTATATTGGTGGCATGGGATGAAGAAGGATGTAGTGGAGTACGTGGCCAGGTGCTTGACCTGTCAGCAGGTGAAGGCTGAGCACCAGCGACAGAGGGGTTGCTGCAGCCTTTGGGTGTTCCCGAATGGAAATGCGAGGATATTACCATGAATTTTGTGGGAGGTTTACCCAGAACAGTAGGGCTACATGACTCAGTGTGAGTGATAGTAGACAGATACACCAAGTCAGCTCACTTTCAGCCAATGAGAATGACCTATACTGTGGATCAGTATGCGAAGCTGTATGTGAGGGAGATTGTACGTCTCCATGGGGTTCCCAAGTCTATAGTATCAGATCGAGATCTTATTTTTACCTCCAAGTTTTGGGTTAGTTTGCAGAAGGCTATGGGGACTCAGCTGAAGTTCAATACGGCCTTTCATCCTCAGACTGATGGGCAGTTGGAGAGAACGATTCAGGTATTGGAAGACATGCTTAGGGCGTGTGTGTTAGACTTTGAGGGGTCTTGGAGTAAGTATATCCCGTTAATTGACTTTTCATACAACAACAGTTATCAATCAACGATTAGAGTAGCACCATACGAGATGTTATATGGGAGGCGGTGTAGATCGCCCATTCATTGGGATGAGATGGGTGAGAGGAAGTATTTGGGACCGAAGATGGTTCAGAAGACTAATGAGGCTATCGAGAAGATCCAAGCTCGAATGCTCCCCTCGCAGAGCAGACAGAAAAGCTACGCTGATCCTAAGCGTAGGGACGTGGAGTTCCAGGTAGGGGACCATGTGTTTCTGCGAGTCTCACCACTGTGACGGGTGAGAAGGTTTGGAGAAAAAGGAAAGTTAAGCCCTAGATTCATAGGACCATTTGAGATCCTAGAGAGGATCGGGCAGGTGGCCTACAGATTGGCTCTGCCACTGTCGTTGTCAAGAGTTCATGACGTATTCCACATTTCTATGCTTCAAAAGTACGTCTCAGATACGACTCGTGTATTGAAGTATGAGGACTTGGAATTGCAGACAGATTTGTCTTATGAAGAGCAGTTGGTTCAGGTCTTAAACGGGAAATATAAGGTTCTATGGAACAAGATGAGTCCTCTAGTCAAGGTATTGTGGAGGCATGGCATGGTTGAGGAAGTGACTTAGGAGCTTGAGTCAGTGATGCGGGATCAGTATTACGAGTTATTCAGGTAAAATTTTGAGGACGAAATTTTCAATAGGATGGGATAGTTGTAACGACCCAAAATCACTAATAAGGCATAAGGGCCTTGATTAGCGTGCTAGGAGGGCATAATTTGTTTATATATGTGTTTAATTGGTTAAATGTGTGATTATGTGGCAAGCGTGATTAATACGATTATATGAATATGTTATATGCATATTTATGAATGTTAGATATGCATGTGGGCCATTTCAAGCTTATAAGGGCATATTTGTAATTTTGGCTCGTGTCCTAGACTCGCTCTTATGATTTAGTTGGAAGTGGGGAGTACAATTGGTTTGAATCTTTGAGGTTTTTGGCTGGAAAGAGTTGAAGCAAACCCATAAATTATGGGTTCGTAGGTGCGAGTCGCGGGCCGCATGCTTAGAGAGCCCTGGGTGGCTCTTTGACTTGAAGGCGCGCCACGACCCTAAGGGGCAAGTCACGACTGGCCTCTTCTTGATGCCTGAAGTTGGAGTCTCTGACTTGGTGGCGCGTCGCGACCCTTAGGGTTAAGTCGCTTCCCGCCCAGGGGATTTAGCGTTAGATTGGTTTCTAGAATTGGTGAGGTTCAAGGGTTCGAAACTAGGCGCTCGGGACAATTTCTACTACCCGATTTAGTAGAAATCGAGGTCCCGAAGACTATTTTTTGTCTCCTAAGTATTTATTTGAATTAGAAGTTGATTTTTATCCATTGGCCACTATGACTAGGTTTATCGCTAACGCTAGGGACTAAGGATTGTGCTCGGGATCGTTTTGTATCCTCTGCTTGGAATTTAAGGTAAGAAAACTGCACCCTTGTGTGGTTCAGAATGGGACTGAGATTCCCAATTATTGATTGCTTGTACTATGTGCTTGTAAAATTGATATGATTTACAAGAATGACTGGCCTAAGGGAGTCGGGGTTAACGGTAAACGTACTGAGCGCGGCCCGGCCTAAGCGAGCCGGGGCCAGCTTGATCAACAGGGGCTCAGCCTAAGTGTGCCAACCTTGATTATTTGAGAACTTGGGATTATGTGCTTATCATTGATTAATTGAATATTCGTACCCTATTTTATGTTTAAATGTGATAAGCTTGATTGAATATTCTTAATTCTACATATGCTTACTGTTTTTGGTTTTCTTGCTGGCCATTGGCTCACGGGTGCTACGTGGTGCAGGTAAAGGCAAAGGGAAACTGGATCAACCATGAGTTGGAGAGTTCTAGAGGTGGAGTGTACATAGTTTGCTGCTCGACCGCCACGGCCAAGGAGAAGTGCAGGGACAGAAGCCAGAAACTTGTATTTTGCCATTAGAGTGGCCATTGGTTGTATATAACTTTTGAAGATTGTAAATTTGTCTTTTAAACCCTATTTTTTGGATCCCATGTACTAAACATCTATTTTAATAAAAAAAAAAACTAACCGGTTACGATCAAAATATTTTAACCCTAACCTAAATATCGACTTTAGGATCACATTTTAACTCAAATAACTTGATGAGCAAGTCCTGCACTATTTTAAATACACAGTGTAACGGTCTTGTTTACCCAGGGTGTTACAAGCTATGATATGGAGAAGTGTAAAGCAGTCTGCGATCTCAGATTCCACCATGGAGGCTGAGTACATAGCTGCGTCTGAAGAAGCTAAGGAAATAGTCTGTCTAAAATAGTTCTATTCAGATCTTGGTGTTATTCTAGATATGGATAAACCGCTTGTGTTGTTTTGTGACAATAGAAGAGCGATAGTCAATTCAAAAGAACCTCGAAGTCAGAAGAGGAGCAAGCATATAGAAAAGTAGTATCACATAATTCGAGAATATGTGGCCATGGGAGATGTGAAGGTTATGAAGATTGCATCTGAAGACAATCTTGCAGATCCGTTTACAAAGACACTACACGAGGTACATTTGATAAGCATTTCAAGGAAATGGGATTAGTAAAATTAAGGCATTAGTTTCAATAAGTGCAAGTGGGAGTTTGTTGGGGTTTTATGCCCTAATTAAAACTCAATTTCTTTGTAATCTCATTTTATTATCAATAAAAGAATAGAAATTAATTTTTGACTTGGTCAATCACTTTGCTCACATGTTTTATTTTCATGACTATTTGTTTAATATAAACTTCTATTAATTCCCGAGCATATAGTTAATCGTATTTATAGTGACGTAATCACAATGGAATATAAATGTGATTATATGTTCAAACATAAGTTAGTCCTAAGATTAGTCAGTGCACAGGATTTACACTGACTTGCCAATCTACGACATGATCTACTTACACATTGTAGTGTTATGTTATTTCTAGAACATTAGCAAAGTAGATAAGATCAGATGTATTTGTTGCATCAGACTGGACCGATATTGGCAGTATATAGTATAATTAACGTACCATTATTATCTATTCTAGTCATATCATATAGTTGACCATAGGTCAATTCAATCTCAATTATGAGTGGTTAGTATTCTAAATGATTGTATTATTTGAGTTCTTTGACTTGTTCATTACCAGCTTACCCTACGGACTAGGCTATACTTACATCTTGGGAACATGGTAGTATAATTGAGTGAGAGTGTTAATCATATATATGAACATCTATAGCTTCTAATGAAGAAGTAAACTATGGTTTCCTTTTAGTTTGGTTCAATGTGCTAAATGATAGAGATCTCATTTCAGTAATTAATAATAGCTTACTGAAATATCATTTACAAGGAACTAAGTGTTTCAAGGATAAAATGAAATGAGGGGTACAACAGTATTTTATCCCCATATCTTTGTAGACCGTCTATAGAGGATTGAGTAATAATTATGGTTGTAACAATGGATAATTAATAATGAATCTATATTGGTTATAGAACGTTCTATGAATTCTAAAAGGAAATTCTGAGTCTTCAGTGGAGTCACGAGGAATTAATAAGTTAGTGCATTTATTTGTTAAACTTATGATAACTTGTTGGAGTTTGCTCATGGTCCCCACTGTACCTTGGATAAAATCATCTAGATAGTCTCAATTAATTGATTTAATTATCAATTAGAATTATCAAAGTTGACCAGGTCAATTTTGGATAGTTTCACAATGTTATACAATTCAGAGAAGAAAAAGAGATTTTAGGGCAGATTCATTAATTAAGAAAAATTAGTGTCTAAATTAATAAATAAGTTTAAATCAAGGTTCAAATTATAAATAATTAATTTTATAAAGTATTTAAATAATTATTTAATAATTTAACCAATAGAAAACAATACAGTCCTTGATTTTATGTCCAATGGGCTTATAATTAAATGGGAAATTTCACAGGCCTAAAGCCCATGAGAATTTCGACCTAATGGCTGATATTATCTATTATTTTATTAATTAAAAATAAATGACCTAATTGAGCCTATAAAAGGAATGCTAAGTGAGAGTTGAAATTAGATTTTTGAGAGACGATATGACAGACGATAAATGTGGTGAATCTGAGAAGATCAGAATATCTGTTCTTGATGCTCTATCTTTTAGATTCTCTCTACAACATAAGTCATTTTCTAAGCCTTAATATTATCTTCTATTATTCTTCTCTTTGTATCTATCTCATGTGTTGAGAATTGCCCACCCTAGTCAAGGTGATTCTAAGGATACTTTGGAAGGTTGTGAAGAAATTTGAAGATCGGTTCAGTTTCTTGGTGATACTTTGTGACAGAAAGGATTCAAGGGTTAAAGAAACTAAATGAATGACTAATACATTCCATTGCATATAATGTAAGTTTTTTTTATCATTATCTATGTTTAAATTCAATAATAGAAACATGTTCTAGGTTGTCTTGTATTAATTTGTTTAATATAAAATTTATATGAAAATAAACAAGATCCTGTATAAGTTTTCCCAACATAAACACCATATCACACTGTCGATGCGGTTCTTCGCCAACAGGTAATTATACGAATAAATAGGATGGATTAGTTCAAATTGGTGAACCGTAATATGAAAATAATTATATTCTAAATTTGAGAAACTAATAGCATGGGAAGATGGTCACTCCTTTCTTTTTAGGTGGTTCGAAGGTTAAAATCTCTCTAGTCCACCAGTCGATATTATTGATATCTCTTGGATATTTCTTACAGAGTGTTTCTTTACAAAAATATGCCAACCCCTTGCACTACCCAGGGTCTTGGTATTTATAGGAAGAAGATATCTAGGTTGGCAATAGGGTCATCCCGTGATCTCTTTATCCTTCACGTCATCTCTGTGACACTGATGATTAATTCCTAAACCTTATAGGGAAGTGAGGTCTAATCAACAGGTAAGGATGGGTAATGGGCCGCCTGGCCCAAGTCAGATATGGGACATTCGAATGCGCAAGTTTATACTGCGCATCCGAGAAATCAGGAATAAAACAGACATGTGATGTCTGATATATGCACGTTTATATTGCGTGGTTGAATTTACAAGGATTCGGGTGTCAGACCTCTGCCGCATCACGAGCTTAATGTGGCGCCAGCTCGTGACACTCACACTACTGACACGATGCCTCCGAGTAGCAGTTAACTCTCTAATCAGCTCGGGCTGGACAGATGGAGGCCCGTAACAAAACAACTCCGGGTGGACAATTTACACGTGGCAGATCGAATTAGGCCTTTTTCTAGCTCGCCAATAGTGCGCAGATATTTAGGGCGTACATTTGTCCCCCAAGCCCTTGTGACACATGACGTCATCTGTGACCTTCACAGCGGGGGCTTTTAAGTTTCCCTTCCAACTCTTCATGTCCCGCCCACTGCGTGGGTATTGGACACGTGGAGCGCCTTGGTTGGCGGCTGTTTGGCTTCCGAGAATTGAATTATATGGCCTAGCCTGCCTTCGGCCGTCATTTCGCCTCTTGAGTTATGACCCTCGTATCTTGCATTAATTTGATCGAACAGTCCTCGCTCCTTGGTGTCTCTTACGTATATATAAGGTTGGCCATCTTCCGTATTAGCCACCCTTCATTTGAAATTTTTTCCTCATTTTCTCTCCATTTTAGTCTCAGAAGTTTTTCTTCTTCCGATTATCATCCCAAAGATCCCTACGCTCTCGCCACAAGAGTTTATTCATCAGTCCAGCTTTAAAGACTCCACCAGGACTCCGATTCCTACGCTTTTTGCGACTTTCACACAGAAAATACATTGTAAGTTCTCTACCTGTTGCATGTTTTGATCTTTCCATTTCTCTATTAGGTAAACCTCTTTCTTAGTCGCACACTGTAGGTTGTTTTTGGTACATAGGTTTTGATCCTAGGCATATCAACTATTTGAGAACATGTCTAGGAATGTGATGTTTAGGACAAGATAAATTCTGGGTAATTTTTCTGGGTAGCTTTTCTAGGTAGCTTTAAGGAATGCCTGTTAGGAAAATGGAAGGTGAGAGGTCTCTAGGGTACAAAACCGGGTAGCTTAGGGGTCACGCTTCCTAGGCGGTTTTGCTTTTTAAAACTTCCCCTCCAAGGCAAGCATTATCCTGACCCTCCCGACACACAGATCCCGAGCAATCGGGGATCCGTTGGAAACATAGGCGCGTGACCTTGGCAACGCGTGGCTTCACATACCGCGGGCTGAGATTACCTCAGCCCGTGTACGAAAATCATTTCTCGCGCTATATTCCCTTTTCTATTTTTAGGTCGCCTATTTAAACTTTTCTTCATTCTTGTTCGTTAGGCAACCAGATGGGACCCAGGAAGAACAAACCCAAGAAGAGCAAGGCTGGCTCGTCATCCCAGCAGGCCAGCAAGGGGAAGGGGACTGCGGTGGATTCTCCCATCCCCCACTTCGGTCCCACGGTAGAGAAAGAGGTCAAGGTGGGACCTGACGCTTTCTTCGAGGCAGAGAGGATAGTCTCGAAGATTATGACCCAAGGGAGGGTCAACAAGATCCTGTTGTCCCATAACATCAAAATTGGGACAGGCGCTCTTGTTGCCCGACCTCCCCTCAAGGGCGAGAGGAGCTGCACGCCTCTCGACGAGGAGTTCACAGCTTGGAGCGACGAACACCTCAAGGCCGGGGCCTTCCTACCATTGGACCAGTACTTCGCGGATTTCCTGAATTACGTGAAGCTAGCTCCCTTCCAACTGCCCCTAACTCCTACCGTCTGCTGGCGGGGCTGAGGTACCTCTTCCTAAGACACGAGTGGGAAGTCCCTACACCAGCGGACATCATTTTCTTCTTCTGCCTCAAATCCAGCCCGGATCAACGGGGGCAAGGCGAGGAGTTCTACTATTTGACCCATTTTCCCAACTCTCCTGCAGTCATCGAGCTGCCCAGCCACCCCAACGACTTCAAGGACTAGTTCTTCATGTCGACAGGGCTTCGCAACTACGAATACTACTACTTCAATCATCCTCGTAAGTTCTCTCTATTCTCAGCTCATGAAATCACCATATTTTTTTTTATTTCTCTTCGCGCGTAGTGACTTGAACATCAACGTGCAACCATCTTTGTGAGGACGACCAAATCGGTGACCCTTGGGGGTCAATACGATACTTTGGCGAGGCTTCTACCAAGTGAGAAAGACTATCACCAGCTCGTATCTAATGAGACAATGCTGGCGTGTAAGTTAATTTCTGCGGGCCAGACTCTTGCCTTGATGAGGTCGAGGGCTATCCCAGTAGCTTGCGAGCTGGTGCCTGTCCCCGAGGGGGATGCTGCAGACAGTGACGAGCAGGACGAAGAAGATGAGGTGCCGCTCATGCGATGAAAGTGAGCTCTCGAGGCTGCTCAGGGCCTCGACGCGGATCGGGTTCAGCCCAGGGTAGCAGCCGGCCCCTCCAGCCAAGGTATCCCATACCTGTTTAGGGACTTAGATAGGGCTGCCACAAACCTAAGGCTTTCTAGGTTTAACCCAAGCCAGCTCGTACATCGTCATCAAGATGACCCAAACCTTAACATAACCCTACTCCAGTGTGTAGATCAACAAGTGTTGCGCCATGATATGGGCCGTCCTAGGGGCACCGTAGTAGTAGACAACACCCTGTCCTTTAAGTCAGCCTTCTTTGAGGAGTACGGGACCAACCTTAGGTCGTGGCCCTCCCTTCTGGAGGGTGTAGTCGCTCCAGGGCTTAAGCAATATGTAGAGGAGTCCAGTCCTGAGGCAGATTCGAACCCAGAGCCCCCTCTAGAAGCTTTGAGGCCGGAGGTCGTGGCAATAGATTCCTCCTCTAGCTCGGAGGGTAGGACCTTTTCAATACACCTTTAGATTTTTCTTGTAATAAAGTAACCTTACATGTATACTAACGTTCCATTCTTTTTGTTTCAGGCGAAGAGATGGCACAGCCCGGAGACAACGTCCTGTGATCCATCTTCCAGGGGGGGAATCCTCCCTCCAGATTGTCCGCGCCACTGGTCAAGAAACCCCGGCTAGCCAAGAAGACTCCTCCTTCCGGGACCACCTCCAAGTCTCCCGTCAAGGGGAGGGGCCCGGTCCCTGCAGCCACAGAGAACATGCCCCCACCTCCCCCATGACTTTCAGCCCCTACTCGGGAGCAGTAGGCACCAGCCAGAACCCCGCCAGTTCCCACTCCCACCGTGCACATCCCGGTTAACGCCCAGGCCCTGGAGAAAATCCTTGAGGCCTTCTGAGGGACGGTCTAAGACACCACGAGCTATACGGTGGAGCATTATTACAATGTCACCCCGAGGGACTTGAGGGAGATCGATACGAGGAGCCCCGAGAATATCATGGAGTCTTCGCTGGGGATGACCCTCACGGTAAGTTTACTTAGTTAAATTTCTTTGCTTTCTTCCCAGCACGTGCCTTACTATCTATGTCTTTGCAGGCTGTTTTGGCTTTACAGCGTAGCATAGCTCTCGCGTCTGCCCAACAGCAAAAGCAAAGTGCCAAGGCTGCCCTGACGGCTGCCAAAGAAAGCGAAACGTCCGCACAGGTCACCTTGGCCACTGCGAAGATCGAGCTCGAGGAGGCCAAGGCTAAGTAGTTGGAGGCCGAGGCCGCCACCGTGGCAAAGAGGGCGTCTTCCAGCTCCTCCATGGAGGCCATGCTCTACCATTGCTGGGCCTTCGACCAGGATGGCGACTTCTCCTTTTTGGCGCCCGAGGTGTGGGAGTCATTCCTCGAGAAGTTCAAAGCCCGTCTTCAACAGGAGCCGCCTTCTGAGACTGGGGAGACTTCCGTTGCTTGCGAGCAAGAGACCGAGGGGGTGACCTCATTGGAGCGGCCTGGGGGGCCCTAGTATTTTTGTATTTTTTTTTATTTTCCTGTAATAAATTACCACGAGGTTTTTCCTCCTCAAGATAATTGATTTCAGTTACCCTGAATTTCATCATTTATTTTTCTTTTTAATATGATGTGATTGATAAAAACCTAGTTCGCGTTAGTTTATTGACTTTTTCTTCGAAACTACAAAGCATTGCCAGTCAATTTCAACCAACTTCTAAGCTTTAGGACCTGGTTATGTCCAGGACATTATTTTTAAAAAACTTAGTTCACGTTAGTTTTATCGACACCCCGTGTTTTTTAGGAAAAACACTGAATTAATCAATTTTAACTAACTTCTAAGTTTCGGGACCTGGTTGCATCTAGGACATTTATTTAAAAACTTAGTTCGTGTTAGTTTTATCGACACCTCGTGCTCTTTAGGAAAAACACTGGTTAGTCAATTTAACTAACTTCTAAGCTTCAAGACCTGGTTGTATCCAGGACATTTATTTAAAAAACTTAGTTCGTGTTAGTTTTATCGACACCTCGTTCTCTTTAGGAAAAACACTGGTTTGTCAAGTTAACTAACTTCTAAGTTTTAGGACCTGGTCGTAACCAGGACATTGATTTAACAACTTAGTTCACGTTAGTTTTATTGACACCTCGTGCTCTTTAGGAAAAACACTAGTTAGTCAATTTAACTAACTTCTAAGTTTTAGTACCTGGTTGTATCCAGGACATTGATTTAACAACTTAGTTCGCGTTAGTTTTATCGACACCTCGTGCTCTTTAGGAAAAACACTGGTTAGTCAATTTAACTAACTTCTAAGTTTTAGAACCTGGTTGTATCCAGGACATATGCCCCCCAAGTAAACAGAAAGGGATCTTTCTTGGTTACTTGGAGCACGCTCTTCTAACACTACCCGCACACAGAAACATACAACGATATACAAAAGTACTTCTCATTTTTTAATAAAACAAGGTGGCTTTCTTAATTAAGCCTTACAAAAGTATGACTATTGATAATATTTCTTTAGGTGTATAGCATTCCATGTCCGTGGGACTGCTTCTCCATTAGGCCGAGCTAGTTTAAAGGTTCCTTCCTTCACAACCTCTATTATCTGATAGGGTCCTTCCCAGTTTGGTCCCAAGACACCATCCTTGGGATCCTTACCGGCTAAGAAGACTCTTTGGAGCACCAGGTTGCCTAAGCTAAAGATGCTTCTCTTGACCTTTGAGTTGAAATAATGAGTGATCTTTTGTTGATAATGCGCAAGCAGCAGCTGCGAAGCTTCTCGTTTTTTGTCAATTAGGTCGAGGGACACGCTGAGCAATTTGTCATTTTGGTCTTGGTCGAACACCCGGACTCTATGCGAGGCTATCTTTGTTTCGACAGGAAGGACAGCCCCGCTCCCGAAATTCAGGGAGAAAGGAGTGTGACCCGTCGAAGTTCGGTGCGAGGTCCGGTACGCCCACAGCACCTAGGGGAGCTGTTTAGGCCAAACTCCCTTGGCTTCATCCAACCTCTTCTTAAGGCTTTCTTTTAGTGTCTTGTTCACAGCCTCGACCTGTCCATTAGCCTGGGGGTAGGCCATAGAGGAAATTTTTTTAATTATGTCGTGCCTTTTGCAGAATTTGGTGAAGAGGTCGCTATCGAACTGGGTTCCGTTATCCGACACGATCTTCTTTGGCAGCCCGAATCGGCAGACAATATTCTTAACCACAAAGTCGAGGACCCTTTTTGATGTAATCATTGCCAGGGGATCTGCTTCTGACCATTTCGTGAAGTAGTCAATAGCCACCACCGCATAGCGAACTCCTCCTTTTACCGTGGGCAGGGCACCAGCTAAATCAATTCCCCAAACCGCGAACGGCTACGGGGACGAGATCATCTTCAGCTCGACTGGAGGGGCTCGGGCGACTGTGGCGAACCACTGGCACTTGTCGCACTTTTGGACATAAGAAATCGAGTCCTTCGATAGAGTGGGCCAATAATATCCTTGCCTTAATATCTTCAAGGCCAGGTTTTACCCCCCAGCGTGATCTCCACAAAATCCCTCATGAATCTCCTGCAGAATAGTTTTTGCTTCGCCTGGCAGCACACACCGCATAAGAGGTAAAGAAAGACCACGTCGGTACAACGTCTCGTCTACCATTGTGTACCTCGGAGCTTGGTAAAGTATCCTCCTCGCGTCGTTTTGCTCTTCAGGTAACTTTCCTGTTGTGAGGTACTCGACTATGGGAGTCATCCAAGTCGGCCTGGCGTCGATCATCTCGACCTCCCTCCCGGTTTCCTCTATGCTTGGCCTCTCCAAGAATTCCACTGGTACCAGGCCCAAGGCTTCAGCCTCCCCGGACATGGCAAGCTTTGCTAAGGTGTCAGCATTGGTATTCTGCTCCCGAGGTATCTGTTCAACTAGGTTGTGCTCAAATGCGGACAACCCTTTTTTTACCTTGGCCAGGTATGCCGCCATCTTGGTTCCTCGCACTTGGTATTCTCCTGATACCTGATTTACCACGAGCTGGGAATCGCTATAGCACTGGACGAAGATGGCCTTCAGCTCCTGGGCCACCCTTAGCCCAGCCAATAAAGCTTTGTACTTGGCCTCATTGTTGGAGGCTTCGAATCCAAACCGCAACGCGGAGTGGAAACGATGTCCCTCCGGGGATATCAAAATGACCCCAGCTCTGGATCCGTTCTCGTTAGACGAACCATCCACAAAGACTTTCCACGAGGCTCATAGCGATTCTTCCATTGGTTCCTCTTGGAATCTCGTGCACTCTGCCACAAAATCAGCTAGAGCTTGGCTTTTGATCATAGTTCGCGGCACGTACAGTATCTCGAATTGGCTCAGCTCGATAGCCTACTTCAAAAGACACCCCAATGCCTCAGGCTTCTGCAAAACCTACCTTAAAGGTTGATCGGTTATGACGTGGATTTAATGGGACTGGAAGTACGACCTGAGCTTTCTGGAGGTCGTGATAAGGCAGAATGCCATTTTTCCATCATTGAATATCTAGACTCAGCTCTGAGAAGCCTCTTGCTAATGTAGTAGACCGAATTCTGAGACCGATCCTCCTCACGAACCAGCACGGCGCTGGCTGCATCTTCCGTTATAGCTAGGTAAAGAAAAAGAGGCTCTCCTGTTGTTGGCTTAGATAACACAGGCGGCTCAACTAAATGTGCTTTTAGGTTGAGGAAAGCACGCTCACACTCATCGGTCCACTCAAAAAAAATTATTTCCCCGGAGCAGGTTATAGAATGGCAAACACTTGTCGGTTGATTTGGAAATGAACTGATTAAGGGCTGCCACTCTTCCTGTTAGACTTTTGACGTCTTTTCGCGAGCGGGGTGATGGCATCTCGAGTAGCGACCTGATTTTATTGGGGTTCACCTCTATTCCTCTAGTGTTGACTATGAAACCCAGAAATTTTCCTGACGCAATCCCGAAGGTACACTTTTGGGGATTCAGCCTCATACCGTACTGTCTTAAAATCTTAAAACATTCCTTCAGATCGGGGACATGGTTATCGGCAGTTTTTGACTTGACCAACATTTCATCAACATACACTTCCATGTTTTTCCCGATCTGATTAGCAAACATCCTGTTGACCAATCTCTGATATGTAGCTCCTGCATTCTTCAGCCCAAAGGGCATGACCTTGTAACAATAAATGTTAGTTGGGGTCATGAAGCTAGTGTGTTCCTGGTTCGCATGGCGATGTGGTTATAGCCCGAGTATGCATCCATGATGGACATAAGCTCGTACCCCGCAGTGGCATCTACCAGTTGGTCAATTCTCGGCAAGGGGAAGCAATCTTTGGGGCAGGCTTTATTCAAATCAGAAAACTCGATGCAAGTATGCCACTTCCTATTGGGCTTTGGGACCAAAATAGGATTGGAGACCCAGACTGGGTATTTTGCCTCGCGAATAAAGCCGAACCTTAAGAGTCGAGCTACCTCCTCTTCTAAGGCCGCAGCTCGGGTCGTGCCCAGGCGCCTTTGTTTCTGGGACTTTGCAGGCACGTTTTTGTCCAAGTTAAGGGTGTGTATGATGACGCTTGGACTGATCCCTATCATGTCTTCATGAGACCAGGCGAACACATCTAGATTCTCTTATAGAAATCTTAGCAGCTCCGCCTTCCTCTCATTACACAGGATTTTCCCGAGCTTCACCACCTTCGAGGGGTCTTTCGGATCGATGTTCACCTCTCCGAGTTCTTCGATGGCCTGGAGCTCGAATCTATCTTCGCCTATCCTGGGGTCGACATCATCATTCAAGGTGATACCTTCCCCATTAGCTTCCTGAGGTTTTTCTATCTCAGGAATAGGTCCTACTTCCTGAGATTCCTCATATCTGTTTTGAATGGTCATCGTCCGCTACCCGGGTTGTGATTTTCCCTTCATGGAAATGCTATAGCATTCCCTGGTAGCGAGCTAATCACCTCAAACCGTACATATCCCCGTAGAGGAGGGGAATTTGACTGTGAGATGGCAGATAGAAGTTATGGCCTCAAATGCCATCAACGTAGGTCGGCCCAGAATAGCGTTGTAGGCAGTGGGACAATTGATAACCACGAACTCGAGGAGCTTAGAGACAATTAGGGGCCCCTCTCCCAAGGTTATTACTAGCTTGATTGTTCCTATCGCTGTCGACCCTTCTCCAGAAAATCCATACAACATCATGGAGGTGGCCTTCAGCTCAGTGACAGACAATCCCATTTTCTCCACCATAGACCGGAACAGCAAGTTCACCAAACTCCCATTATCGACTAGTATCCTCCTAACTCTCCGGTTGGCGAGTCGGGCAGTTATGACTAGAGGATCGTTATGGGGGAACTGGACGTGACCAGCGTCCTCCTCGGTAAAAATGATTGGTTGCCTCTCCAACCATTCCTGTTTGGGTAGATGCTGCTCCGGGACGAATTCCACTATGTTATGAGCCTTCAACTCATTGACATATCTCTTCTGGGCACCTCTGCTCGTGCCGACCAAATGGGGGCCTCCAGAGATTGTGGATATCTCCCTTCCTATTATAGGAGGAGGGGTATCCTGACTTATCCGGGGCCCGGGCTGATTCACCGGAGCTTCTGAGGCTGGTTGACTAGTAGGAACCTGGTTCCACACATATTGAGCCAAAGGTTTAGCTCTGATGAGCATCTCGATCTCATCCTTCAAATGCCTACAATCGTCAGTGTTGTGGCCAATGTTTTTGTGGAATTAGAAGAACTTGGAAGGGTCCCTCTTAGCCTTCTGGTGTTTCAAAGGCTCCGACTTTTTCCAGAGGAGGCGGGCAGAGTTTGCTAGGAAAATGTGCTCCCTAGTGTTTGTGAGCTCGGTATAAGCCGCATAGACTGGCTTAAACTTTTCCACGGGCTTATACTTCTTCGGACCGTGCTGGCCGCCCTCGCTGCTCTCTTTTCTCTTACCTCCACCCCCTTGGTTATTCTGTGTAACAGTTTGATTCATTTTTACGACATCTGTTTCCACTCCAACGGACTGATCAAGGGTTTAGCTGGTTCCCGCGACCGATGCTCGTGCCTCTTCCAGGTTTATCCATTCCTGGGCCTTGTTTAGGAATTCATCCACGGTGCTGACACCTCTTCTCTGTATCTCGTTCCATAGCCCGCCTCCAACGAGGATTCCAGTCCTCAAGGCCATAAGCTTGGAACTGTCATGCGCATCCCTGGCTTGAGCCGCGACGTTTGCGAACCTGCTCTGGTAAGCTTTCAAAGGTTCCCCGGGCTGTTGCTTCACGTTCGCCAGGGTGTCAGCTTTGACGCGGACAGCTTGAGAAGCTCGGAATGCCCTCTTGAAGTCGGCAGAAAAATTCTTCCACGAGCTGATGGAATGCTTTTTACACTGCTTTAACCACTGCCTAGCTGGCCCGGTCAAGGTGGAAGGGAATATCAAACACCTCAGCTCGGGGCCGATATTATG
Source organism: Humulus lupulus (assembly GCF_963169125.1). NCBI lineage: Eukaryota > Viridiplantae > Streptophyta > Magnoliopsida > Rosales > Cannabaceae > Humulus > Humulus lupulus. The sequence continues at coordinate 72,843,649 of NC_084794.1, read as the reverse complement.
GGCCATCATCAGGGTATTGAACATACCCAAATGATCTGACGGGTCCCCGTCTCCATTGAATTTAGACAAGTGGGGCATCCGAAAACCCGACGGGTACGTTGTGGCTGCTATGTTGGAGGCAAAAAGCTCGAGTTCGTCCCCCGAGTCATACTCATCCTTCTCATTTTCTGACAAGAGCTTCTTCATTAGCTCCTCCATTTGAGGCAAACGTTCTAGGGTCTGGTCCTTAATCCCTTTGTTGTTCTGAGGCTGTTCAACAACTCTAGTTCCATTGTACGCGTTAGGCGGGTTATTGTCCCTCCAAGCTTGAGCTTGGTTAGGTGGGACATTCCCACTGTCACGTACTTTGGAAAGACCATCCTCTCGGCGAGCATGACTTCCATTTTTGGCCGGACTCCCCCTCTGCAAGTTGAGGCAATCTCGAAGGTCGGCCCTCGAGGTGGCCCGAGGGCTTTGCGTCGAACTCAAGCGATTATGTAGGTCTCCACCGGATCTACCACTTCATTGGCTCCCGGTCCATTAGCTCCAATTGGAAAATCTTGGAGCCCACTGCTGGGGGTGAGGATCCGGGACCTCCCCGAGTGCTCGGTTGTGATGGGAAGGATTGGAGAGAGGAGGATTTCTTTTGCTGCTCTCGTGTGTCGGAATGTCTCAAACTGGACAGGGAGGAGATGGGTATCTTATCGGCGACGGGGGATGCCTAACTGGCGAATCAATACTAGTCTCATTCGGGCGAATCAAATTAGCTCGCGTCCGTTCTACTCTACCATCTCCAGCATCCTGCGCCCGGTGATCTGACCGCGGCACGGGAGGGCTGGCCGGAGCAGGTCGTCTGCGCGAGCCTTCCCCGGATCTCCTCCGCGAGCTGCCACGAGCCCTTCTGGGCACACTCGATGGTGGAATCGAGCTAGGAGTCGAGGTTCTGACTGATCGGCTGAATTGATGATTGGTCCTAGGAAACTCCTCAAACATAGTTTCCTGGTTATGGTGTGACATGGATGCAGAACTCGGGGTTGAGGTTCTGATCGATCGACTAGGTCTGGGCCAATTATCCCCGCGGGAGTTGCGAGTCCCACTTTGCCTCTTTCCGATGTTAACGTCGGCTGTAAGAGGGGGTAGTCGGGCCAAGACCTCTTCGATTTTCTTACTTGCTCTGGATAGCTGACCCCTCAACTGTATGTTCTCCATCTCAATCGCCGTCAGGAAACCCGGGTTCAGATTTGGCCGTCAGGGCGCCGAACTCCCGGTGTCATCCTGGCCCATCGACTGCTTTCCCGATCGCTGCTGGACCTCGGGGTTTGGTTCATCGGATATGGTGGCATGGTGGGCCTCCTGCCCATCATGTTGATCCGCCTCGTTACCATGCCTCGAACGAGTAAGCACCATGATCAGGTTTTTGTGATAGCACCAATCTAAGTCCTCTCAACGAAAGCACCAAACTGTCAACGCGGTTCTTTGCCAACAGGTAATTATACGAATAAATAGGATGAATTAGTGCAAATTGGTGAACCGTAATATGAAAATAATTATATTCTAAATTTGAGAAACTAATAGCATGGGAAGATGGTCACTCCTTTCTTTTTAGGTGGTTCGAAGGTTAAAATCCCTCTAGTCCACTAGTCGATATTATTGATATCTCTTGGCTATTTCTTACAGAGTGTTTCTTTACAAAAATATGCCAACCCCTTGCACTACCCAGGATCTTGGTATTTATAGGAAGAAGATATCTGGGTTGGCAATGGGGTCATCCCGTGATCTCTTAATCCTTCACATCATCTTTGTGGCACTGATGATTAATTCCTAAACCTTACAGGGAAGTGAGGTCTAATCAACAAGTAAGGATGGGTAATGGCCCGCCTGGCCCAAATCAGATATGGGATGTCCGAATGCGCGCGTTTATACTGCGCATCCGAGAAATTAGGAATAAAACAGACATGTGATGTCTGATATATGCACGTTTATACTGCCTGGTTGACTTTACAAGGATTCGGGTGTCAGACCTCTGCCGCATCGCAAGCTTAATGTGACGCCAGCTCGTGACACTCACACTACTGACACGATGCCTCCGAGTAGCAGTTAACTCTCTAATCAGCTCGGGCTGGACAGATGGAGACCCATAACAAAACAGCTCCGGGTGGACAATTTACACGTGGCAGATCGAATTATGCCTTTTTCTAGCTCGCCTATAGTGCGCGGATATTTAGGGCATACACACACTAACATAATGTGTGTTATACTCACACACATAATGCTAACAAGTCATGTTGATCGGACATGAAATGTAATGTACTTTGCCTGCATTGTACTCACACTCGGCATTCCCACAGTGGCACCTAGTCTAGTTTGCGTTGTACTCACACTTGGTAGTTCCCTCAAGACATCGTTGTCCTGCCTGAGCTGCACTCACACTCGGCAGTTTCGTAGTAGCATCTTATTATCTTGAGCTAAGCACACCCAAGATAATTCCTGCAAATGCTATACTCATACAAGCAGCTAGAGCCTAGTAGCACGCCTACTCTATCAACTAAGTATGTCTACTAACTAAAATCCCTAGGACTATCCTCATGCTAGTCAATCTAAAGCAACAATTCAGGTCACAAATATAATTATATAATTAAACAAATAAGAAAACAAGGTTGTACGCATAACGTAAACTCTGTGCGCAGATGTCCATTCTTCTTACCTTAAGTAGTGTGTTATCTGCCAACAAGTCCCGAACCACTTGCTGTGTCACCTCAATGACCGCTAGCTCCTAGACGTCTAATTACATAGTGAAAATTCAAGAAAAAATTAAAAATAGATGCTATGGTTTTATTTCAAAATTCTAATTATCGAAATAATTTAACTATGCAATTTTAACGTGAGTGACATGTAAATTAAAATCATTTTTCACAAAGGTTCAAACTATCATGTCACATGCACAAACAAGAATGTCTCTAACGTATCACATCAATTCATATAAATACTTTTTACGAGAAAAATTACCATAATGCCCTTTGATATCATAATTACATAAAAGACTCAATAATTTCTAAAGATTATCATATGACAACAAAATTTAACAACCAACTTTCCAAAACCCTAAAATAATCAGCAAAGGCTCATATAAGACCAGAAAAATAAGTTTTAACATTTATAAATTATTTTTCCTCAATTTCCCAAATACAGTCCAACTAATTCAAAATAATTATACAACTAGTCCAAATTCAAACTAATCATACAGAATTGTTCAAAAAGCCAAAATAAACTTATAAAAATTATTTTAGAATTTGTTGGACAAAATAACTATTTTTCTTAATTAATTTAATAGAAAAACTAATTGATTCAAGAAAAATACATAATTGATTATAAATAAAATATAACTATTCACCCTATAGTAACACACAAAAATTTACTTAGGGTTCAAAATAGTAGCAGTAATATTTTTCATAATTAAAATATAGAATAAGCCAAATAAATCAAGGAAATTACAAAAATGATACAAATTAAAAATAAATTACAGAGAGCCTTAGAATCTCATTTTAAACATACACGAAAATTCCCAGAATTTTTAGAATATTTAAATCATTTTTCCACACTTATTTCCTTAAATCACATATTTAAAAGTAAATAATAGAAGAAAATTATCAAACATGGTCAAAAATATTAAATCTAAATATACAAAGTCATTCTAAATCATACAAAGATCATTCAAACATAAACTCATATTTTTCTAAATAATAAAAATATTTTTCATAAATCAGGCGTGAGGTTTCCTCTGGTTTCTCCATGGCGAGACGCAAGAACACCAACCTGAAGCCTGCTACTAGATCTAAGGTGACTGAATCTCTGTTGATCCAAGAGACTTGTGAAGGAAATAGGACTGGTTTAGATGAAGATTTGCTGGCTGTGGTGGAAGAGGTTTTCAAGGATTCTCTGGTGGATTTCCCAGAAGTTGGAAGTCTAGGGCCGATGGAAACTGATGAGGGATCATTTGGAGTTAAGAGGAACGGAGTGAACTGGAATGATCTGGCTAATGGCGAAATGAGTTTCAAAGCCAGGCGAAGGACAAATGGGCTTAGTTTCGGGCATTGTTACCAAATCAACGAGGGGCTAAACTATAATTTGAGGAACCCCTAATTCGAGAGGGCCAAAGAATTGCTCAAGTGGATTTGGAGGAAATCCAAGTTGAAACTTCATTTTGGAACTCAGCTGTGATATGTATGGTACTTGGAGCCAATCCTCCTTTTGTTGTTTTTGAAGGTTTCATTAAGAGGATTTGGGGTAAGCTAAGTATTGACAGAATTGCTCGATTGAATGCTGGGTATACTCTTGTGAAATTTAGGGATGAAGTGACTAGAGATTTGGTTTTGGAAGCTGGGGTTCTACACTTTGATAGGAAACCAGTGATTGTGAAGCCTTGGACTGCTGATCTAGACACTCTAAAGTCAGTGAAATCGGTACCAGTTTTGATTAGGTTACCAGGGCTTGGGCAGCAATATTGGGGTACTAAATGTTTGAGTGCCCTAATGAGTACAATTGGGAATCCGATTCTAGTAGATAAAGTTACAAAGGATCGGACAATGATGCAATTTGCTAGAGTCTTAGTGGAGATAGAAATAACAGAGGAGGTTCCTAAATCAATTCAATTTCTCAATGAGAAAGGACAGCTAATGGAGAAACTATTGGAGTTTGAATGGCTACCAACTCAATGTAAAGGATGCAGGGTTTATGGTCATACTGAGATGATGTGTAATAGGAAACAAAATGAGGTCTGGAGGCAGAAAGTCAGAAATGTTGATGAAGAGACTAAGCAAAAACCCAAGGAGCAGCAGTCATTAACAGAGGATACAGGTTTAGTTAATGGGGGTATTGATGATGGTCAAAAGAAACTAGATGCTAAGGAGGTTTTCGAGTCCCATGCTGTGTCAAAGCCTCATGGCAAATCGAAAGATTCAAAGCAAAACGATGACAAGGCCATCAGGGATTCCAAAGAGAGAACTCCTTCTGAATGGACTACCCCTAAACGGGTGGGGGGAAATAAGAAACAAGTTCTAAATTCTCAAAACAAGCTGAAGAACTCCTATAGTGCATTGCAAGAGAAGATATTGGAGGTTACAAACTTGGGACTTTCTACAACAAATTTATTTAATGGAGAGTCACAACATACTTAGTTGGAATGTCCGGGGTATTAATAAAAGGGAGAAACAAAAGTCCCTGAGTTCATTTTGTTTTGTGAATAAAATAGGTTTAGGAGCCTTGTTAGAGACTAAGTTGCATGGAAAAAAAACTGAGGAAATGATGACTTCTTATTTCAGTGGCTGGAGCTATTATACAGGACCTACTCTGAAGGAAGAATCCTTCTAATTTGGCAGGGGCATAGTGTTTTCGTTGAGGTTTTGAAGGAAAGTGACCAGTTAATTCATGTCTATGTTCAAGAAAAGAGATCTAATAAAAAGTTTTGTGTTACTTTTGTGTATGGTAGGAATTTGATTTAGGAGAGACTGCAGCTTTGGGATGATCTCTCTGGTTTGTGTTTTCCAGCCCCTCCTTGGCTGGTGGCTGGGGACTTTAATGCGGTTTTTGAGGTTACTGATAGAGTTGGTGGTTGTAACATTACTGCCCTGGAGTTGGTGGATACTCAAAAATGGAGAGCCTTAGGGTTGGTTGATGAGATGCGCACTAGAGGTTCTCACTTCACTTGGACAAACAAGCAAGCTAATGAGGACATAATCTATTCTAAACTGGACTGAATTTTTATAAATGAAGATTGGTTGGACTTATTCCCTCATGCTGAAGTTGTTGTTAACTGGGAAATGCTATCTGATCATTGCTATTGTATTATCAAATCTGGAGCTGCCTTGAACTGTGGTGTCAAACCTTTTAGATTTTTTAATATGTGGACTGACCATGTTAATTTTAAAGAGACAATGATGCAGAGTTGGTGCAAACCTAGTAAGGGTTATGATCTGGAAAGAATAGTTAGGAAATTGGGTAGGCTCAAGCATGTCCTTCGCAAGTTTAACAAGAGTACTATGGGAGATGTTGTGCAGAACTATAATATAGCTAAGGAGAACTACCAAGCTGCTCAAATTTCTCTTCAAGGTGACCCTCACTCAACAGATATGCAAAGAGAGGAAAGATTAGCAGGTGAGATATTCTCTAATCATTCTAGAATATATGACAGCTTTCTTAGGCAGAAAAGTAAAGTTAATTGGCTTCGTTATGGTGGTGATAATACGGCTTACTTTCACGCTTGTTTAAAACAAGGAAGAACTTCTAACCGTATCACTTCTTTTGTTAATGAGACTGGTCAGTTAATTGAGAGGTTTGAGGATGTAGTGGCTCACTTTGTGAATCACTTTCGAAAAATTATGGGAAGTCAGAGTAATGCCTCGGTGCCTATTCAGAGGTCTTGTTTCAGACATGGTAACAGTTTGTCTTTAGACCATCAGATTTGTTGGATAAAGCCATTTACTAGAAAGGAAGTGGAAGATGCTTTGTTCAGTATTAGTCCAATTAAAAGTCCGGGTCCGGATGGGTATGGTTCAGGTTTTTTCAAAGCCATGTGGAAGGATGGTATCTCGACCGAAGATCGATTTTCGAAAACACCTTGGTCCCCTGAAGCTGGTCGAACAGATCATCGATTCTCAACAAAGGATATCTGGTCTTTATTGTGAAATTATTTAGCTCCCAAAAATCAATACACATCCTCATAGACTCATCTTTCTTCTTGACAAAAAGAACTGGTGCGCCCCAAGTAAAATTGCTCGGTCTGATGAACCCCAGCTTTAGTAATTCCTCCAATTGAGTTTTAAGTTCTTTAAGTTTTGTTGGTGACATTGTATATGGTGCTCAAGATACTAGCAATGTCTCTCAGGCATCAGATCGATTACAAATTCTATCTCCCTCTGCAGAGATAAACCTAGAAGTTTTTCTGGAAAGACATCGAGGAACTCAGCTACAACTTTTGTCTCTTCAAGTCTCCTTTCTGTCTCTTTGACTTCATTGACCATGTTCACGAGATACCCCAAACATCTGTGTTGCAACATTTCTCTGGCTTTCATCATTGATATGATAGGCGTTCTGGGTTTCTTTCTTATGCCTTCGAACTCAAACAGATCTCCGCCTTCCGGTGCAAAGACCACTTTCTTGCGTTTGTAGTCGATAGATGCTCCGTATTTGAATAGAAAATCCATCCCCAAAATTACATCAAAATCAGATAAATCTAATACAATCAGGTCTACATACTATTCCCTCCCATCTATCTATAAAGGTACATCTTTAACCCAATTTTTAGATATTACAATTTCCCTGTAGGGTAACATAGTCCCAAACCACACATTAAATAATTCACTAGGTGCATTTACAATATTTACAGTTCTACTAGAAATAAAAGAATGTGATGCACCTGAATCAAATAAAACTTTACATGTGGTATTGCCCATAGGGATCTGACCTGTTATGACGGAAGGGCTTGCCTTAGCTTCAGCTTGGGTGATGGTGAAGACTCTGGCTGGGACATACTTTTCATTCTTCTTCTGTTCTTCCTTATTGCTATATTGTTCCCACGTTGGACAGTTGCGCTTCATGTGACCTTCCTTCTCACATTTGTAGCAAACTCCAGCTCTGCACTCACAAGAATGGTGTTTTGTGCACTTAGGGCAAGGTAGAATATTTCTACCACCATTTCCACCAGGACGGTTTTCATTGTCGGGCTTGGGTCGTTTATCATTTTCGGCTTGGCTTGACTGCTCCTGCTCTTCCTGTTGTCATTAGAGGTGGCTGCCCCACTTTTCTTGGCATCCATTCTAGCAGCATTATCTTTCAAGATTCTCTATTCGCTTCTCTCAGCTGTAAAAGCCATTTCCACCACTTCAGCATAGGTGAAAAAACCTCTAGAAACAATCTCCACATCTCGAGCTATCATTGGTTTTAGACCTCTCACAAACCGGTACGCTCGTAACTTATCAATAGGTTAAGATCCTGGGCAAACTTTGCCAACCGATCGAACTTATGTGCATATTTTGTAACCGAGATATTACCTTGAGTGGGCTTGGTAAATTCATCCATTTTTGCTGCTAACACTGTGGAGTTGTAGTATTTATCATTAAACATCTGTTTGAATTCGTCCCAATCCATAGTGTTAACATCCCATGATTGCTCCACTACCTCCCACCAAATCCGAGCATCTTTTCTCAGCACGAAAGATGCGCAGACCACTTGTTCATTGCCTTGAACTCCCATCATGTTCAAGATCCTCTCCATCCCACTGATCCACTCCTCTGCCTAGACCGGATCGATGCTGCCTTCAAAAACTGGCGGGTGTTGCTTTCAGAACCTTTCAAACAAGGGCTCCATATGACTCTCCGCAATTGGTAATCCTGCAATGGCAGGTGGCTACCTAACCACTGGTGTTTCAGGCCTTGCAGGTGGCCCAGCTTGCTGCCTCAATTGATTGATCTCTACGTTCTGTTTATGAATGGTCTCTTCCATTCTCGCAAAATGTTCCTCCCATCCTTATGGTGGTTCGGGCTGTGATACGTTCACTGCTGCTTTTCCCCTACCTCGACCATGTCCACCTCTGACCAATCTACGAGGGGGCATTTCTCAATTTCCTGAACCACACACGTAAATAACTTATAATGAAAAATGAGTTATTGCGGTAAAGAGATCATTATAAGAGAACGCTAAGTACGTAAATGTGCATTAGTAAAAAGCAAAAATTAATAAGTAAACTTTAACCGCTTACAGTACAGTGAGTCGAGCTCGTCCTTGGCGATGAAATTTATATGTTAGGGCTTACCACATATTCTTTAGGACCGTTTTTCTCTGATACCATATTGTAACGCCATAATTTCCCAAGACGTTACTTAGGGAGTTCGCTTAAAATAATAAACAAACATATGCCTTAAGACACTAAAATAAAATATTTATTTAAAATTTAAACAGACAATGAGATCTCATTATTTAAAAATAAAAATGTTGGATGCTAGGCTTAATAACAATAACATAAGAAAATAACAGTTCAACTCTGAAAATTTAAAAACATGACATTTATTTCTAAAACATAAAATAATTGTGCCCAATTTCTAACATGTTCCATCCACGCCTCAAGCCCGCATCACTCACTACTTCGCTTTGCCTTTACCTGCAAACAGAGTATCTATGAGCTAACGTCTAGCAAGAAGAGCTATGTAGAACATAACTCCCCAAACTAGAAAACATAAACTTTCAACTAAAAATAACTGAACATCAGATACATAGTACCCATCGTGCGATATATAAACACCATATCACACAAACATAATGTGTGTTATACTCACACACATAACACTAAAAAGTCATGTTGCTCGGACATGAAATGTAATCTGCCTTGCCTGCGTTGTACTCTCACTCGGCATTCCCACAGTGGCACCTAGTCTAGCCTGGGCTTTACTCACACTCGACAGTTCCGTGGTGCAATCCTATTATCCTGAGTTATACACACCCAAGATAATTCCTAGATGTGATATACTCACACAGGCAACTAGAATCTAGTTGCAAGCCTACTCTATCATCTAAGCATGTCTACTAACTAAAATCCCTAGGACTATCCTCATGCTAGTCAATCTAATAAAATAATTCAGGTCACAAATATAATTACATAATCAAACAAATAAGAAAACAAGGTTGTACGCATAACGTACACTCTGTGCGCAGATGTCCACTCTTCTTACCTTAAGCAGTGTGTTATCCGCTGACAAGTCCCAAACCACTTGTTGTGTCACCTCAACGACTGCTAGCTCCTAGACGTCCAATTACACAGCGAAAATTTAGGAAAAAAATTAAAAAATAGGCGTTAGGGTTTTATTTCAAAACTCTAATTATCGAAATAATTTAACTATGCAATTTTAACGTGCATGACACGTAATTTAAAATCATTTTTCACAAAGGTCCAAACCATCATGTCACATGCACACACAAGAATGTTTCTAACGTATGGCATGAATTCATATAAATACTTTTTACGTGAAAAATTACCAAAATGCTCTTTAATATCATAATTACATAAAAGACTCAATAATTTCTAAAGATTATCATATGACAACAAAATTTAACAACCAACTTTCCAAAACCCTAAATAATCAGCAAAGGCTCATATAAGACCAGAAAAATAAGTTTTAACGTATATAAATTATTTTTCCTCAATTTCCCAAATAAAGTCCAAGTAATTCAAAATAAATATACAGCCAGTCCAAAATTCAAACAATTCTTACAGAACTGTTCAAAAAGCCAAAACAAACTTACAAAAATTATTTTAGAATTTTTTGGACAAAATAACTATTTTTCTTAATTAATTTAATAGAAAAACTAATTGATTCAAGAAAAATACATAATTGATTATAAATAAAATATAACTATCCAGACCAGTTTCTACACCCTACAGTAACATACACAAATTTACTTAGGGTTCAAAACAGTAGCATTAATATTTTTCATAATTAAAATTTAGAATAAGACAAATAAATCAAGGAAATTACATAAATGATACAAATTTTAAATGAATTACAAAGAGCATTAGAATATCATTTTAAAAAATATTCAAAAATTCCCAAAATTTTTAGAATATATAAATAATTTTTCCACATTTATTTCCTTAAATCACATATTTAAAAGCAAATAATTGAAGAAAATTATCAAACATGATCAAAACTTAAATCTAAATATACCAACCCATTCTAAATCATACAAAGATCATTCAAACATCAACGCATATTTTTCTGAACAATAAAAATATTTTTCATAATTAATATCTATTTAAAATTCAATAAACCATAGTAATTCAAAGAAAAATCAGAAAAATACCAAACAAGTTGGAAAATGCTCTAAAATCAATGTACTAATTTTTAAAATTGAAAAAAAAAACACCTCCAGAAACACCCAGATTGGGTTTGTTGGAGCCTTGCTAGAATCTTCTTCTTCTCCGTCGCCGGCAAGATTCCAACTCCTCTTTCCGCTTTGTTTTTTTTACACTCCAAATCATTTGGAAGTTGTTCCAAAAGATATCAGCACCTCAAACAACTCTTAAAGATCAAGAAAATCGACCCATGATGGCCGGAGTGTGGTTGTCTTCCCCGTCGCCGGTGTACCGCCAAAATAGTGGTCAAAATGCAAAATTTTGTTTTAGAGCTTCTTGATCCATTTCTTCACGTCCAAAACACTTATTAGGGTCCCTCTAAGCTTTCTAAACTCTTCAAACAAACCCGGAACCTCTCATGTTCCCTTAGATTCGAAATTATTCAATTACACCCACTTTAATGGTAAAAAATAGTGATTTTTTAAAACGAACTTTCTAGCCCCTATTGTGATGTCAAAAATGTTTCTCAGATCATAGGAAAGATATTTCCAACACTCAAAACCACCCAGAAATTTCCTCGAGCTCTCAAACTTGAAATCTCTCTCTCTCTCTCTAGAAAATTCAAGAACGACTCTACGCTTCTCTCTCTCTTTCCACGATTTTGAACTATTGAGAGGCCCTCTAACTCGTGCATAAACAAAAAGAAACAAAGGCTTAACCACTTGGTTGTTGTTGACCGATTGTAGGCCTATGGTTAAGGGATTTCTTTTATTTCTTTTTAAATTAAATAAAAGAAATGGTGATCTTATTAGAACTAATTTAAATTTCAAATTTAATCAGTTATTTGCATTTTAATTCATATTAAAATTTCATCTAAATTCCCCTCAACTAAATTCAAACATAAGGACAATATGGTCATTTCATAATTACATGCAATTACCATTATTTAATCATAATAAAATAAAATAAATTCATATCATGTTATTAATATTATTATGTTGATAATAATAATAACATTCACAACATAAATAAATAATTAAATTAACCCACATAATTAATTATTTTTTAGGCATTATGCACATGCCGAGATTTAAATATCATTCCAAATTCTCAAACTTAAGAAATGAAGAATCTTTATTATCATTGGAATTCATACATATCTAAACCCATAAATATGTAAAATGACAAAATACCCTAAGTGGCAAAATTACGAAACTACCCTTCTGGGAAAATGGATATTACAGATGTTTTGGTCCTTGTTTGTGATTTTGAAATGTTGGTGGATGTTTGGCAAGAAATGTCATGTTTACATCTTTAGCTTTGAAGAGTTGTTGTTTTAGTCTAGAGGTTGGTTATTGTTATTGAATTCATCTTGATATTAGAAACATAATAAAATAGAGTTTGAGGTTGTATCTTTTAGGGTTTCAAAACCCTTGTGAGAATTATGATCATATTTGAAAGATTAATTTTTGGGTCTTGAGCATATCTAGTTGGTGGAATATTTTTTTTATTTTCTTGTTGATGTATTATAGGTTCAGTCAAGCCTTGTTTTAGGCCTAAGGTTCTTTAAGCATGGCTTGTTGTATTTTATTTTTAATGGTACATTTGGTTAAAGCTTTTTGTTTGAGTTTATGTCTTGAAAATGGTCTAAATTATTGGTGCATGCTAATTGGATTTTTGAATGCATAGAAGCTATAGAAATATGCTAGGTGGTTTTGAAGATTTGATATTGGTATAAAGTTCTTAAAAAAAAATTAATTGAGTTTTGTATATATAGAAGATTTAGATTCTTGATGCTTGAATAATTTTACTTCTTGGAATACTTGAATGGTAGAAACATGCCAGGTGATAATTTAAACATGTCAGGTGATAATCAAAAGTGTGTTTTTTTTAAGTAATTATGCTTGTTGTAATTTTTCTTATTTTGATGGTGATGATCAATCAATGATTTTAAAAATACACAAGTTATGCCCAAAATAATATTTTAGAAACTATGTAAACAAGAGATCATTTTTATTTCATTTTAATGAGACTTTTAACTAATTAAACACAAGCAGTTTTTTTATTTAATTTTGTGAAAGAAATTGCGATTTGTTCAATTATGTGATTTTAAACAAAAATAAAAGTGCTTGCTGGAATTTTTATTTTATTGAAAGAAAATGTATTTTTAAATAGGGTTTATACTTTTTTAGACCCTATGTTTTGCCTTATTACTTGTTTAGTCTCTGTATTTTGTCTCATTACCTGTTTAGACCCTGTGTTTTCTAATATAGTTCAAATAGACCCCTAAACCCAATTTTGATCAAAGTTTTTTTCACTAAAATCACAAATAATTCATCAAACTAACAACTCAGAACAAAAATACAGTCATTCTGTCCAAGAACTGTGTTGTTATACTCAATTTTTTGTTCATCAAAATCAAGTTTAGGGGCCTATTTGAATCATTTTACAAAACACAGGGTTCAAAAAATAATTTGTCAAAACACAAGGTCCAAATAGGTAATGAGTCAAAACACAGGTCTAAAAAAGTATAAACCCTTTTAAATACAATATAAAAAGTATATGCTCATATAGATTAAACCCTAGACTATATACATGAAAAGTGTAATTTTCTATACTTTAAAAAATGAAATATTTTATGTGTGGGCTGTTTCTGAAAAACAGGACCTTCTTTGGGTCAAATGGATCAAGAATGTATATCTAAAGGGAGTTAATTTTTGGAATTATGTTTTGAAACAGGATAGCAATTGCTATTGGCGGAAACTTTGCCATTTAAGGAGTAAGTTCAGCAAGAGAGAGGTGCTTGCTGTTGGCATTTCAGGGAAGTTCAAGCCTTCCAAGTTATATAACAGTACAATAAACCAGCAGCTTGTGGAGTATAAGAATGCAGTTTGGTGTAGGACAATCCTTCCTAAGCACAGGTTCTTGCTTTGGCAGGTGGTCAATTCTTACCTCCTGACTAGAGACAATTTAGCTAGGTTCAACATTCAGTTGAATAGCTTATCTTGTCCAGTTTGTGAAGACCATATGGAAAGTCACAACCATCTCTTTTTTGAGTGCTGCCATTCTAAGAGGATTCTGTCTCTCATTTTTACTTGGCTTGGGTTTCAAGCTTGGTCTAGTAACTATAATGATTGGGTAGTTCAGCTCAACGTTGGGCAGAGTGGCATTGTGGATTCTATTCTGAATATGGTGTTAGCTGCAGTGATTTATAACATTTGGAGGAATATAAATCGGTGCATTTTTTATGGTTGTTCTTTGACAGCTAGTTGTATAGCAAAGGATGTTATTACCTTAGTTAAGTATAGGTTATATATTGTTCATAACAGGAAGTTATTACCTCAACATAAGCTCTTTATAAGGAAACTTCAATGTAACTAGTGTGAGTTTTGGGGTTGTTTGTAGCCATGTCCTGTGTTTTGCTGGTTGGGTGGCTTGCCCTTGGCTGTAATGGTTTGTTTGTTCAATGAAGTTTTTTCCTTCTTGATAAAAAAAATGAAATATTTTAATTAAAATAATGCATTTTTTATTTGTAATATAATTAATCAAGTAACATTATTTTTATGAGACTAAGTATTCTTTTTGAGTAAAAGATGGTATAAAGAAACTATTGACGCGGTTTTTCGCCAACAACATATCAAGAAAATAACAAGGTTGAATTAGTTCTTGATGGTAAACCGAAGTAAGAAAATTACTCTCAAGAACACTGGTCTTTTTACGTGGTTCAGTGGTTAAAATCCACCTAGTCCACAAGTCTATATTATTACTGTTTTTTTCTCTATTTTGTCAGAGTCTCGGTATTTCAAAATAATAGTCCCTTTCCTGTCCAATATTCTCAACATTTATAGAGAAATTCCTTGGACAGGTTTGGGTAACCGCGTGAGTCAATCACGGATTTGCATATATATTACATTTATTATGAAATGTTCTCATTTATACTAAGATATGATCTGATCATGAAATAAATAATCTCCTGATATCTGGGACATTAACTATCACAGGCTGGCCATAAATGATCGTATAAAGTATCCGAGTCTTCGGGGATCCGTGGACACGCCATATCTCCAAGTTACCACGAGCTCGATACACTGTCGAGCTTGTATCATGGAGGTCGTTCCTTATAAATATTACAAGCTTGCGCTTTTCAATTTATGCATCCCTAACTCGTGCAATCATCATGAGAATCGTGCTATCAACGTGGAGGATACCTGAACTTATAGGCTATTCCTTCCATGCAGTTACCTGCAAGCTGTACACGATCCGAGTAAAAGACTCGTGCTTAAATTAGGATACACATTTGCCCCCCAAGTCCCTGCTCGTGGTTTACGACGTCATCTTCTGATCTACACAGTAGGGCCATTTAGACTTCTATTGCAATTTCCCATACTTGTCCACTACTCAAGTACTGGAAACGTGGAACACTACCATTGGCGTCTGTTCGAGTTTCGAGGACTGCAATAATGGTCTTGTCAACTTTTTGTCGCCGTTTTGTCCTTTGAAACACAGCCCTCGGATCTTGTACTAACTAAATCAGATGGCTCACATTGATTTATGTCGTTTACGTATAAATAGGATAAACAATTATCACAATTCATCACCTTTTATTCGAAAACTTTCTCTATCTTCTCTCTTTTATGCTTTTCAAACCTTCTTCTTTCTCAGAGAAAAGAAACCCCGAAAACTCTTCGTTACAAGATCTCTCCGACATCCAGTTGTTCAATTACTTAGGAGTGCGTCTTCCTGGCCTTGCGAAATATACTTCTTCAACCGACGAACATACTGTTAGTCTTGTCGTTTCAAATAAACTCTTTCTTTACAGATTTCTGTGTTTCATTTACCAAGCTCATCCATGCTTTGCCGTAGTTGATATTAGGGTGTTTTTTCAATTTTTTTGGCACATAGGTTTCAACTTTAGGTTTATTAAAAAGGTTTAGAATATCTCTTAAAAATATGACATTCACGAAACTGGGTATTTTCTGGGTAAATTTTAGGAAATACCCATTCGGGGTATAGAAAATGAAAGGTTAGGGTTCAAAAACCAGATTGCTTAGGGAACACATTTCTTGGGTGGTTTTTCTCTAAACCGCCCCTCAAGGACATTAGTGGCCAGATTTTCTGACACACAGATCCCTAAACATCAAGGGTTTGTTGGGGAAACTGAGGCGCGTAGCGTAGGGTAGCGCGTGACATCACGCAACGGGTTGAGGCTAACTCAGCTCGTATATCAGAGACACCATTTTCCTCCGTACTTTCGTGTCTTTACCTTTACAAAATCTTAGGTCGCCTACTAAGTGACTCGTCATTCTTGTTCATTAGGCGATCTAAGAAGAGCGTACCCAAGAAGAGTGTAGCTAAGAAAAATGCACCTGACCCATAGGCTCAACAAACGAACAAGGGAAAAGAGATCGCCTCTGAATCTCCTCTTCCTCATTTCGGCCCTGTGGTGGAGAAGGAGATCATGAGTGACCCTAACGCGTTCTTCGAGGCAGAGAAAATCGTCTCCAAGATCACGACCCAAGGAAGGGTCAATAAAATAATGTTAAGTCACAATATAGAGGTCGGGTACGACGTCCTCATTGCCCGACCTCTGTTCGAAGGGAAACGGAGTTGTGCGCCCCTCCAGGATGACTTCGCGACTTGGAGTGACGAGCACTTAAAGGCGAGGGCCTTCCTTCCCCTAGATCAATATTTTGCTAACTTCCTCAACTATGTGAAGTTGGCACCGTTTCAGCTCCCCCCAAACTCATACCGACTTCTGAAGGGGTTGAAATACCTCTTTTTAAAACACCAGTGGGAGGTCCCCACTCCGACAGATATCCTCTACTTCTTCTTCCTTAAGGCCAACCCAGAGCAAAGAGGGCGAAGTGACGGGTTCTACTACCTCACCAGATTCACGAACTCAGCCTCGATTATCGAGCTCCCCAGCCACCCCAACGACTACAAGGATCAATTCTTTATGTCGAATGGGTTCCGCAACTACGAGCATCGAAACTTCAACCATCCTCATAATCTTTCTTTTCTCAGCTCGCGAAACCATTCTCTTTTTAAAAGACATACTCCTTGTATTTATACTAATTAAGTTTATTATTTTTTTTTATGCAGCCATATTCGCGAGGACGAAGAAGTCTATGACCCTCGGGGGTCAGTATGACACACTATCTGGGCCTCCAGCCCGCGATAAGGATTATCACCAGTTCATGACGTGCAAATTGATCGGTGAAGGCCAGACTTTGGCCTTAAGAAGGACACGGGCTACCCTTCCGGTAGTCCACGAGCTCCTGCCTCCCTAAAAAGGAGACTATGAGGCCGCTGAAGGGGAGGAACAAGAAGAAGATGAAGTGCCTCTTGTGCAAAAAAGGCGAGCTCCCGAGGCAACTCAGGGCCCTGACCTAGAACGAGCTGCATCAGGGGCAGCAGTTGGCCCCTCCGACCAAGGTAACCCATACCCTTATAGAGAATTAGATAGGGTTGTCGCTGATTTTAGGCTAGTCAAATTTAACCCAAACCAGCTCGTCCACCGCCACCCTAGCAATCCAGACCGTAACATAACCCTGCTCTAGTGTGTGGACCATCTAGTGTTGTGCCATGATATGGGTTACCCTAAGGGCAATGTTGTTGTAGATAACACCTCATCCTTTAGGTAAGCCATTTTTGAGGAGTATGGGACCAATCGTAGTTCGTGACCTTGTTTGCTCCAGGGTGCCTTTGCCCCTAGATTTAGGCAATATGTAGATGAGTCTAGCCCCGAGGTAGAACTTGAACCCGAACCTCCTATAATTTAAGAAATTGTAGACTTAGACTCCTTATCTCCTCCAGTAATCCCAAGGCCGGAGGTCGTGATAATAGACTCCTCCCCCAACCCGGAGGGTAGGACTTTCATTTATTTCTTTCATGTAAATTTATGACTTTACTTATGTATTAACTCCCTTCTTGTTCTTTTCAGGCGAAGAGATGGAACGATTAGGAGCTCCCGACCTCCGCACAGCATTCCAGGGGGGAAAAACTAGCTCGGGTCCTGCCATAAAGAAGCCCTGATTTACAAAGAAAATGCCTCCTGCCGCAGGAAACACCTCTAAATTTCCTGCTAAGGGGAAAGGTACGAGCTCAGCAGCTCTGACTTCCATCGTGATGGAGAAAAGGATTCCTTTTCCTCCGCCTCTTCCTTGATTTCCACCTGCTCCTGCTCGGGATCAAGTTATACAAGCTGATCCCCCAGCTCCTTTTATCCCCACCGCTACTGTGCGCATCCAAGTTAATCCTCAGGATCTAGAAAAGATCCCCGATACTTTTCAAGGGACTCTCTACGAGACGGCGAACCACATGGTGTAGCACGTATATAAAGCCAACCCGAGGGATTTGAGGACGATAGAAGAGCGGAGCCCGGAGAACGTCCTAGAGTCAGCCTTGGGGATGACCCTCACGGTAAGATATCGTTCCTTAGTGAATTTCCTCTTTTCATTTTGCCCAAGTATGTGTCTAACTTGTCTCTTTATTTTGCAGTCGGCCCTGGCTCAGCACCGCAGTATAGCCCGGGCTAGGGCTAGGAATGATGAACTCCAGACTGAGCTCCAGGCTTCCAAGACCACCCTGACCGCTGCTCAAGAAGGCGAGCAAACTTCCAAAGCTGCCCTCGCAGTTGCTCAAAAAGGCAAGCACGATGCCAAGGCTGCCCTTGCATCGTCTCAAGAAAGCGAGCAGGCCGCAAAGGTTGCCTTGGCTGCTCTTAGTTCGAGGTTGCTGAGGCCAAAGCCAAGCAGCTAGAGGCTGAGGTCGTTGTTAAGGAGGAGAAAGCGGCCTCACTGTCCTCCATGGAAGGCATGTTGTACCATTGCTGGGCACTAAACCAGGATGGCAACTTCTCTTTCATGACTCCCGAGCTGTAGGATCCATACCTCGAGAAATTCAAAGCCCGGATCTTGCAAGAGCAATCGAAGACTAGGATGCTTCCACTGTGGGCGAGCAGGAGATTGAAGAGGTCACGCCCTCAGAACTCCTTGGAGGGGCTTGGTGAAGCCTTTTTTATTTTTATGTGTTTGTAAACAATTGCCCTTGGGCCAATTCGAGGATTTTTGTCCTCGGGACAACTTGAATTTTAACTCATATATCTAATTTTTAATCTATTTGTCGTTTCCTTGATTATCCCTCATGTTTATGCTTTCTTATACTTGCACATTCGGGATTTTAGGAATCGATCATTAGATCGAGATAGATATTTTGAGTTTGGTTATTTCCAAATTAAATGTGTTGATTTATATCGTACCTGTTCTGTGTCAGGGCTTGGACCCGGTTATATCCGGGGTTTTTAATATTTCAAACTTAGTTCGCGTTAGGTTTATTAACATCTCGAGCTTTTGGGAAAGCCATCGAATATTCTATTTTTACTAACTTCTATGTTTTGGGCCTGGTTGTATCCAGTGTTTTAAGTAATTTGAGCTTAGTTCATGCTAGGTTTATTGATACTTCATGATCTTAAGAAGCCGTCGGATAATCAATTTTCCAAGCTTCTAAGTTTCCGTCCTGGTTATATCCAGGATATTTTTATACCTGGTTGTATCCAGGATTTTAAATTTTAAATCGGCAACCTTGCTCTAATTCATCTCGGGTTATATGCCCCCCAAGTAACCAGAATGTGAAGACTTTCTTGGTTGCTTTTACAAATATTAATACACAAACTAATTTATGAATAACCTTATAAGGGAACAATATTTAAAACCATACGAACAAGAAACATTATATAAAAATCCCTCATTATTTAATTAAATGACTTTTATAACTAAGCCTTACATAGATGGTTGGTAATACTATTGATAATACTTCTTTAAGTGCATCGTGTTCCAGGTCTGTGGGACTATTTCTTCACTAAGCCTAGCTAACTTGAAAGTTCCCTCACACAAAATTTCCACGATCTGATAGGGTCCTTCCCAGTTCGGACCTAAAGAGTCGTCTTTAGGGTCCTTGTTCGCCAAGAAGACCCTTCGGAGAACTAGATCGCCCAAACCAAAATTACGTCTTTTGACCTTGGAATTAAAATAACAAGTGATTTTCTGTTGGTAGTGTGCGAGCTGTAGTTGTGAATCCTCTCGTTTCTCATCAATCAGGTCGAGAGATGCATTAAGCAACTCATCATTCCGCTCCTAGCTGAATGTATGTAACCTGTGCGTGGCTACCTTTGCTTCAACGGGAAAGACGACCTCACTTCCGAAAGTCAAGGAGAAAGGAGTGTGCCTTGTGGAGGTCCTGTGGGAAGTTCGGTATGCCCAAAGTACCTGCGGGAGGTGCTCGGGCCAGACTCCTTTGGCCTCGCCTAACCTTTTCTTAAGGCCCGCCTTTATGGTCTTATTCACAGCCTTGACCTGCCCATTGGCCTATTGATATGCAACCGAAGAAAAACTTTTAATTACGCCGTACCTTTTACAGAAATCAGTGAAGAGATCGTTGTCAAACTGGATTCCATTATCTGACACGATCTTTTTAGGAAGCCCAAACTGGCACACAATGTTCCACAAAGTCGAGGACTCTCTTTGAAGTGATGGTTGCCAAAGGCTCGACCTCTACCCACTTCGTGAAATAGTCAATAGCCACCACCGCATAACAAACTTCTCCCTTTTCCATAAGTAAAGATCCTATTAAATCAATTCCCCATACTGCAAATGGCCATAGGGATGAGATCATCGTCAGCTCAACTGGAGCAGCTCGGGGGACTATGGCATAGTGCTAGCATTTGTGACATTTCTGAACATGGGAGATGGAATCTTTTGTTGAAGTGGGCCAAAAATAACCCCGCCTTAATATTTTCAAGGCTAGGTTTCACCCCCCAGCATAATCTCCACAAAAGCCTTCATGCACCTCTTGCAGAATGGTTTTAGCCTCCTCAGGCAGAACACACCATAGAAGAGGTAGTGAATGACCATGTCGATATAACGTTCCATCTATTATCACATATCTCGGAGCTTGATAGAGTATCTTTCTCGCGTCCTTTCTTTCCTCAGGTAGCCTTCCTGTTGTAAGGTATTCCACTATGGGGTCATCCAGGCTGGCCTTGTGTCAATCATCTCGACCTCTATCACTTTTTCTGCCACGCTTGGACTCTCCAAGAATTCCACTGGTACAACGTTCAAAGTCTCAGCTTCCTTGGTGGTGGCAAGCCTTGCCAAGGCGTCAGCATTAGTGTTCTGCTCGCGAGGGATCTGTTCGACAGTACCGTATTCAAATTCTGACAGCTCTTTCTTCACCTTAGCTAGGTAAGCTGCCATCTTGGTACCATGTGCTTGATATTCCCCCAACACTTGATTAACCACGAGCTGGGAATCACTATAACACTGGACGACCCTTGCTTCTGAGTCCGGCTAACAAAGCCTCATACTCGGCTACGTTGTTTAATGCTCCGAATCTGAATCTTAGCGCAGTATGGAATCAATGCCCCTCTAGAGAGATCAATATGATCCCAACTCCGGATCCATTCTCGTTAGATGTGCCGTCCACAAATATTTTCCATAACTCTTGCACTGGCTCCTTCAAAAGTTCTTCTTAAAATCTGGTGCATTCAGACACAAAATCAGCAAGGGTCTGGCTCTTGATTGAGGTCCGCGGTGTGTACAGTATTTCGAACTGGCTGAGTTCTACTGCCCATTTTAAAAGACGTCTCGAGACTTCAGGTTTTTGTAATACCTGCCTTAGAGGTTGGTCGGTCATGACGTTGATTGAATGGGACTGGAAGTATGGTCTAAGCTTCCTGGAAGCCAATATTAGGTAGAATGCTATCTTTTCTATTAGTGGGTATCGGGATTCAGCCTCAAGAATTCTTTTTAGTACAACGGTTTTTTAGCATGGTCTTCTTCCCAAAATAACACGGCACTGGCTGCATTTTTTGTTATGGCCAAATATAGGAACAGGGATTCTCCAGATATAGGCTTAGACAATACTGGGGGTTCGGTCAAATGCGTCTTTAGGGCGAGGAATGCCAACTCGCACTCCTCAGTCCATTCAAATTTCTTATTTCCTCTGAGTAAGTTGTAAAATAGCAAACACTTGTCAGTGGATTTTGAAATAAATCGGTTTAGCATCGCCACTTTTCCAGTCAAGCTCTGAACTTCTTTTCGCAACCTGGGCGAAGGCATCTCCAACAGTGATCTGATTTTCTCTGGGTTCGCCTCTATCCCCCTTGTATTGACTATAAATCCCAGAGACTTTCCCGACGCTACTCCAAAAGTACATTTTTGGGGATTTTGCTTCATATTATATTTCCTCAAGATTTAAACATTCTTTCAGATCGGAAACATGGTTATCGGCAGTCTTTGAATTGACTAGCATATCGTCGACATACACTTCCATGTTTTTCCCGATCTGATCAACAAACATTTTGCTGACTAACCGTTGGTAGGTAGCCCCAGCGTTCTTCAGCTCGAAGGGCATAACTTTATAACAGTATACATTCGTTGGAGTCATAAAGCTTGTATGCTCCTGGTCCGCAGGATTCGTCACGATCTGGTTATATCCAGAGTACGGATCCATAAAGAACATGAGCTCGTGTCCTGTGGTGGCGTCTACCAACTGATCAATCCTCGACAATAGGAAGCAATCCTTAGGACAAGCTTTATTCAGAACGGAGAAATCGATGCAGGTCCGCCAGTTTCCATTCGGCTTCGGTACCAGGATAGGATTCTCTACCCAGATCAGGTATTTTTCTTCACGAATGAATCTGCACTTTAATAACCGAGCTACTTCTTCTTCCAATGCCTCAGCTCAGACTACTCCCAAACGTCTCTGTTTTTTGGACTTCGCAGACATGCTTTTATCCAAGTTTAGGGTGTGCATGATCACACTTAGGCTTATTCCCACCATGTCTTCATGAGACCAGGCGAAAACATCGAGATTCCCTTGCAGGAATTTAACCAACTCCTTTTTCCTTATCATCGCCAAGATTTTTTCCAATCTTAACGATTCTTGAAGCATCTTTGGGATCTATATTTACTTCCTCGAGCTCCTCAATAGCTTGGAGCTCTGACCTGTCTTTGCCTATTTGTGGATCGATGTCATCACTTGGGACGATGCCTCTATCCTTTGTTTCTTGAGGTTCTCCCGTCCCAGAGGCAACTTCCACCTCCTGGGACTCCTCACCTCCGTCATTTATGGCCATCGCTTGCTGTCCGGGTTGTGATTTTCCCTTCATGGAAATTCTATAGCATTCCCTAGCAACGAGTTGATCGGCTCTAACAGTGCATATTCTCGCAAACGAGGGGAATTTGATTTCTAGGTGACGGATAAAGGTTATGGCTTCGAAGGCCATTAATGCAGGTCGGCCCAAAATTGCATTGTATGCGGCTGGACAATCGATGACCACGAACTCGAGAAGCTTGGAGACAGTTCACGGACCTTCACCCAATGTTACCACTAACTTAGTTGTTCCTATAGTTGCCGACCTTTCACCAGAAGACCCATATAGAATCATGGAGGTGGCCTTCAGCTCGATTACAGACAATCCCGTTTTTTATAAGGTGGACCTAAAGAGTAGATTCACAGAACTTCCATTATCTACTAACATCCTCCTAACTCTTCGATTGGCGAGCTGAATGGTTATTACCAGAGGATCGTTATGTGGGAACTGAACATGGCTGGCATCTTCCTCTATAAAACTGATTGGTTGTTTTTCCAATCGCTGTTGCTTTGACAACCATTGCTCCGGGACAAACTCGACTCTGTTATGGGATTTCAGCTCGTTGATATACCTCTTTTGGGCACCTCTGCTTGTGCTTGCTAAATGAGGTCCTCCGGAAATGGTGGCTATATCTCCTCCTGTTATCGGAGGAGGATTGTCCTGATTCACTTGAGCTCCGGTTTGATTCATTGGAGCTTCTGGAGTTGACGGAGTGTTTTGTCCAACGGGCTGACTGGGAGTTGTTCGATCCCGGGCGTACTGAGCCAAAGGTCTTGCCCTGATGAGAGTCTCGATTTCATCTTTCAGGTGTCTATAGTCATCAGTATTATGACCGATATCATTGGGGAATCGACTGAATTTTGAAGGGTCCCTTTTCACCCTTTGATTCTTTAACAGTTCTGGTTTTCTCCACGAAAGGCGAGCAGAAGTTGCCAAGAAGATGCGTTCTCTAGTATCTGTGAGATCGGTATATGCTGTATAAACCGGCTTAAATTTCTCCACGGACTTGTTTTTCTTTGTTCCGTTTTGGTCGCCCTCACCATTTCCCTTTCTCTTGTCATTCCCCCCTTGGTTATTCTAGGCAACGGTTTGTGTCGTAGCTGCTACATCCGTTACCGCTCCAACGGGCTGGACAGAGACTTGGCTGGTTCCTACAACGGAAGCTCGCGCCTCTTCTAGATTAACCCACCTTTGAGCTCGGTTCAAGAACACATCAACAGTACTAACTCATTTCCTCTGCAGCTCTTGCCATAGGTCGCCTCCAACAAGGATTCCTGTTCTCATTGCCATGAGCTTAGAACTCTCGTCGGCGTCTCTAGCTCGCGCAGCAACATTGGCAAACCTACTTAGGTATGCTTTCAACGGTTCACCGGACTGTTGCTTTACGTTTGCCAGAGAGTCAGCTTTAATCCTAGCTGCTTGAGAAGCCCTGAATGCTCTCTTGAAATCAGCGGAAAAGCTCTTCCACGAGCTAATTGAATGCCTCTTGTATTGATTGAACTATTGCCTAGCTGGCCCAATCAAAGTCGAGGGGAATATTAAGCATCTTAGCTCGGGCCCGATGTTGTGGGCCATCATCATGGTGTTGAACATCCCGAGGTGGTCGGACGGATCTCCATCTCCGTCAAACTTCGACAAATGTGGCATCCTGAAACCCCGCAATATTCGAGGCAAAAAGCTCGAGCTCATCCTCTAAATCACACTCATCTTTCTCTTTTTCCGATAGGAGCCTTTTCATCAGCTCCTCCATCTGGGCTAACCTTTCGAGGGTTTGGTCCATGATTCCTTGGTTATTCTGGGGCTGTTCAACAGCTCCCATCCTATCGTACGCGTTCGGCGAGTTGTTGTCCCTCCAAGTTCGGGCTTGGTTTTGTGGGACATTCCCGTTATCACGTACCTCGGAAGGACCTCCCCCGTGGCGAGTGTAACTAACTCCTTCATTTCGAGCTGAATTTCTTCTCTGCGAGTTTAAACGATCTTACAGATCAGGTTGTGGATCAAATCGGGGACTCTGAGCTGAACTCAGGTGATTTCTCAAATCGCCTTAGAACCTGCCACTTCGATGGCTCTGAATCCAATAACTTCCATTAGCAAAGCTCATTGCTCGCGGTTGAGGCTGAGGATCCGGACTATTGACACGGATCCGCAGGACATAAGTAGGGGCAGACGGGGGAAGATTTCTCCTGTTGTCCCCATAAGCAGGAATGTCTCGCACAGATGGAGGAGGATTCTTCCTGCTGTTTCCATGAACAAGAATGTCCCATGCAGAACGAGGCGGTGTCGGATGTCTTATGGGTGATGGGGGATGCCTGACTGGCGAGGCAATTCTTGTCCCATCAGGGCGAACTAAATTAGCCCATGGTCGCTCCGCCCCACCATTTCTAGCTTGTTGTGCCTGGCGATCTGATCTAGACGCAGGAGGATTGATCGGAACATTTTGTCTCTGTGAGCCCACTCTGGCTCCTCCTCATGGGTTGCCATAGGTATTCCCATGCGCGTGCGACGATGGTACTGAGCTTGGGGTCGCAGTTTCTGACCGACCGACTAATTTGTCGATGACCCCTGGGAGGGCCACTAGGTTGAGTAGTTCGGCAATCTTGTGTTGTGGGCATAGAACATGGGGTGGCAGTTCTAACTGACCGACTTGGCTTGGATCGGTTATTCTTGTAGGACTTATGAGACTCGCTTTGCCTCTTTCTGACATTAACGTCGATTGCAAGAGGGGATAACCGAGCCAAAACCTCCTCGATTTTTCTATTTACCCTAGCAAGATGGCTTCTTAACTGTGTGTTTTCCATTTCCACCGCAGTTAAGTAGTCTGGGTTTGGATTCGACGGCAATGACGCCGAACTCCCAGTATCGTCGTGGCCCACCGGTTGCTTTCCCGGGCATTGATGAACTTCAGGGCCATGCTCATTTGGAACAACGGTATGGTGGGCCCCCTGCTCACCAAGCTATTCCATCTCATTGTCGTGCATCAAGCGAGTGACCACCATGATGAGGGTTTGGTTGGGAATTTTGATGAAATCGCTAATTTTAACTCTCAATGAAAGCACCAAACTATTGACGCAGTTTTTCGCCAACAGTGAATCAAGAAAATAACAAGGTTGAATTAGTGCTTGATGGGAAACCGAAGAAAATTACTCTCAAGAACACTGGTCTTTTTACGTGGTTAAGTGGTTAAAATCCACCTAGTCTACGAGTCTATATTATTATTGTTTTTCTCTCTCTATTTTGACAGAGTCTCGGTATTTCAGAATAATCGTCCATTTTCCCGTCCAATATTCTCAACATTTATAGAGAAATTCCTTGGACAGGTTTGGGTAACCGCATGAGTCAATCATGGATTTGCGTATATATTACATTTATTATGAAATATTCCCATTTTATTCTAGGATATGATCTAATCATGAAATAAATAATCTCTTAATATCTGAGACATTAACTATCACAGGCTGGCCATAAATGATCGTATAAAGTATCTGAGTCTTCGGGAATCTGTGGACACGCCATATCTCCAAGTTACCACTAACTCGATACACCGTCGAGCTCGTATCATGGAGGTCGTGCCTTATAAATATTACAAGCTCGCACTTTCAATTTATGCATCCCTAGCTCGTGCAATCGTCATGAGAACTGTGCTATCAATGTGGAGGATACCTAGACTTAAAGGCTATTCCTTCCCTGTAGTTACCTGCCAGTTGTACACAATCTAAGTAAAAGACTCGTGCTGAAATTAGGATACACAGAAACATTTCCAACTTAATTAAAATTGTGATATTTATGAAAATGTGGTAATCTTGAGATATCATTTTTTATTTTTCTACAAAGCTAAAGATGTAATTATTTTACTTATCTATATGGCAAAGGGAATGGGTACCAATGTGTTATATCTTAAATCATTATGATAAATTATTTACTATTAATTAATTGTGTTAAATCAATTATTCTGTGAGAAAAATAAATATAAAGAGGGAAATATACTCCTGTGATTATTTTATTTAAGTTAAGAATAATAAATGGGCTTCATATTTGGAAAATGACAACTAAAAATAAAATAATTCTTTTAATTATATTTTAAAGTACGATTTTAGTATAGCTTTGGGATATAAATCAAGTTGGTAAGATATTTTTTTAACAAAATCTTACGCGATTTCTAAGAATTAAAAAGACTAAAATCTACCATTCTCCATACACTTTTAAAAAATTTCTCACATCCGCATGTCGGGTGTAAATTTAGTTTTACGTTCAAATATTCGACATTTAATTAGGTGCATGATTCTTGTTTTGCAAACATTGAGGATTCATTATTAGACTTGAGATTATTCTTTTATGATTTTATGTGAAATTATTAAATCTTTATAGTGTCGTGCAACATGTGCCACGTGTGCATGGCCCATGCACATGTGCACTACTAAAAAATTGAGGTGGTACCACAGTTCTAAACTATGGTAAGAATGTTCATACAGCAGTTCTGATACTGTTGTACCACGCAATGTGTTGCCATGTACTAGCAGGAGACAATAGTTCAAATAAAATTGTCGTCTCATGTACCACAAGGACGACAATTGCTGTGAAAACGTCATCCCTGCAATACATGATACGACAATTTATGGGCAACTGTTGTAACATGAGATAACAGGTTTTAAGCAAACAATGTGCCATGTGGTACATGAGACGACATAATATTTTGAACTGATGTACCACACACAGAAAATGGGAAAAAATTCCCCTTCTTTAAATCTCTACATTCATTCAAAATTTATTGTATAATTAAAGTATAATCCAAACAAAATCACCCAGCATACAAAATCAACATAATTGAGTATATTATAAAGCTAAACTTATAATATTAAAATGTATAATTCTTGCCTTAACTATGTAAATACATCATTGTCTTAACTATGTAAGTATCCTTAAAAATATTAAAATGTAAATATATTCTTGCATAAAAAAAAAAACTATGTAAGCTTGGATGACAACTAAACATATCTCACAAACTATGAGTATTATAACATTATACATTAATTAAATCAAAGTTACAATATTCAATTTAAACCATAACTATCACCACTTCGTAAGATTCTTAGTTCTAACTAAATTTTTGAAGTATACACAAGACATAACAAACTCCTAGTCCTTCACACATTTCACCTGTGAACAACAAAACATAATCAAATACACAAAGAAATTAAAGTTCGAAGATAGCTCCACCCTCCAATCCATGATTAATTATGCTCTTGTTTCCTCCATCGTGATACTTAATAGTGAACTAAAAGAGTAGAGACAGAAGTAAGCATATTCGAGACAATAACTTTGTAGAAAAAAAATTCATTGATAAGAAAGATAAAAAGAGTAGAAATATAGTTTTGAAAATATGAAAACATTTTATCATTAGTCTGAGTAACAAAGATTCTAAGATATTAAAAGTTCATATTACACTACAAAATCATAATATTAATGAACACCTAATCAATGATAAATAAGGCACGTTATAACACTCATATAAGGTACTACCGAAAAATTGATCATAAATAAGAAGAAACAAAGAAAGGCTTGTACATTCAAGTTATATAAACATATATATAATTTAAAAATTCCTTGAATGCATGGCATTGCAATTTTTTTAAATTTCTTGCACTTGCTGCCAATGGTGTTAATAGCGATGACTACATATATCAATGACTGCATATATGTGTGTGTTAATATCGATGAAAATATCACAAACAAGACAAAAAAAAGAACACAAATAGAGTTATTCATTATAAGAAATCAATGTAGAGAGCAAATCAGAAACCAAAATTTGCATTATTAAGAAGCAATAACAACAAATCAGTATTCCACATAACTCTGATTATAACAAATACTTAATGATAGTGTTGAATTTTCTTTGTCTAATAATCTAAAGTGTATTTTTTTCATAAAGCTAGAAGAACAAAGAACAAGTTATGAGTAAACACAGTAGAGTCAAACCTAAAATCAGATTATCAAATATATACTTTCACATAATAAAACCAAATCAGCAAAAATAAAGACAACACAACTCAATTTTAACTTTACAATATTACAGATCCAAAATAATTGATATAAAAAAATCAAGAAAAAAAAGCACATACCAAAGTGCCACTAGAAGAAACAGAGTCTGGCACAAGTCGAGCCCCCATCGCACCGCCCTGTGTAAATTCACCCACCGACCACCTACAACAACAAAGAGAGAGAACGAGAGAGAAAGAAAGAAATGGAAAGAGAGACAAACAAACCCCCATCAACGGACTGCCGCTCGTGACCAATCCCCACCGTCGATGAGCCCTAGACCAATCCCCATTGACGAGTGAGAGAGAGAAATAGAGCACGTGATGCCACTTCCATCATCGACAAGCACTCAACCAAACCCCGCCATCGACGCCGGACCTACAATGAGAAGATAGAAATGGAACGAGAGAGAGAGAGTGAGTAGAGTGAGGGTGCGGCTGGGAGTGATAGTTAAGAGAATAAGAAAGAGTTTTGTCTTTTTGGTAATAATAAGTATATTGTAATATTTTAATTAACTCTATCATTATTAGTATAAACATATTTCTTTTATCATTTATCAACTTCTGTTTTACTAATTAATATTTCAAATAAAACATAATTAATTTAAAAAATACAAGATAATAAAAAACAATCAACTAATGATTTTATTTGAATAAATTTTTTTATCTCATTAAGTTTATAATTTAAAAATAAAATATTATTATAAAAAAATTAATAACTTATTTAAAAAAATAAAATTATTTCAATAATTTATTTTATAAGTTAAATTATCATTTGTTGACGCTGTTTTTCGTCAACAGTGAAATGAGAGCACGAAAACAATAAATAGTTATGGCCAGAAAAATATAATAAGACAAATGGGATTTTTTATGTGGTTCAGCAGTTAACTCTGCCTAGTCCACGAGTCTTTGTTATTAGAACTTTAAGATGATCTCTGGAAATTCCTCAAGAATGAATTCTCCATAGTTTTCTCTCAAGCTCACCAAAATTCGGTCATTTACAATGGTGCATGACCTCTCTATTTATAGAGGAGGTTTTCAGAATACTATCCCGCACATTTCGGGAAGTTATTCTGTATATGCAAATAAATTTAATGGCATTAAAAGCTTGTAATCCTATATACAAGGAAACGTCCCCTGAAGATCAGGGGGCGTATAACTGAATAATAAATACCCCTTTATTATAGGGGATTTCCAACTATCAATGTAGACCGCGTCTCTTCAAAATGGCTCACTAGGATATTCAAAGTTATCAACCTATATTGTCAGTGTTGTTCCCACCCGAGTCTCTTACTGACTTTCGAGCTATGATATTTCCCGGAGATCATGCGACTTCGAGCTCATACTTATGTCAGGCTCGGAGCCCCTGATCCGAGGCCATCCGACAACAGACGTGTTTCGATGTCTGTCTTTCGAGCTTGTAATGGTTTCGAGGCTACCATCTTCAAGGCTGCCCTCTGCTTGTAGGTCCGGTGCCTAGGTTGCGGAGACATGTTCCAGACATTACGAGCCCATTCCTAACGAATCCAGCTTTCGAGATCACAATTCTTAAGGCTCGAAATCTGGGTGTAACATTTTGCCCCCTCAAAAGTATTTGTTCGAACCCCATGAGAAGGAAACTTTTGAACTACTTTCTCCGGGAACCGCACCGTCGCACACTTGAGAGTGGACACATGTCAGTTGGGTATTGCTCATCCAAGGTACTCGAGTACCTTGGAAATCTTCCCACGATCGTTCGCCTGCCACCTTTTCGGTGCCATCATGTCATCAATCCCTGACCGTCGGATTTTATAAGGATTCTGGCCAATGGCTCAGATTAGTCCCTTTTTTACCACTTTTACCATCTATATATAAGACCCTAGTCATCGTTTTCCTCTTATTTTACACTCATCAGAAAAAGAAAAAAAAAAAGAGGCAAAACCGGAAGCCATCTCAGAGAGCTTTTTGCTTGTGCATGTTCTCCCAGCCGAAGAAACAAAGGACCGCCAGTTTGTTCAAGATCATAAGGTTGAACCTGCAGCCTCTCCTTCAATCAACGATTTCTCTGCAATCGCCATCATTGTGTAAGTATCTGATGATCTTTTTGTTTTCCTTTATGCCGGTTTATGTCTGTGTTGTTCTTTTATTTCTGGGTTTTCAAAATTTAAAAGACATATCTTGCACACCAAGATATCGGGTACAAAATCTTGGTTTTAAAGAACACACGATACCCAAGATTACCATTTCTGAATAACCGTCACCCTTTTTCCCTGATATTTCAGGATTTTCAAAAAATTTATCCACTCCCCTCTTTTTCTCGTAGAATACACGTTCCGACTCTTAACCGGGTTTTTTATCGAGCTCGTTTCGTGCCCGAGCATTCTCCGAGTTTGTCTTGTCAAGCTCGCAATTCTTGAGTTCTTGCATACATGGCCCTCACCATTTTTTCTTTCTCACTAGATGTCACAGAATCTGGAAAGACAGTGGGGGTCGTTGCTGGCAATTCCGTATTCGCCAAAATCCCCGAGCCCAGAATCGTTGTTTGCTTGGAACCAACGTCTGATTCGTGAATACGATCTCGCGTGCAAACAGGAAGAAACCCAAGCTCACTATCGCCACCAAATTGTCGAGGTCATAGAAAAGAAGAGGAGAACCCTTTGAGAGGCTCTTTATCCAAAATCTAATTCAGGGTCCAGGCCGATCCCCCTCGACCCTAGGTTAAAAGTGACCGTTGCGTACAGTCCGGGAGAGCTCCAATTCTCACTGATGGGGGAGCCTTCTACCTCGCAACCGAGGATGGAATTCTTTGAGGCCGAGCACTACTAGAGCTCGGTTGCCTCGATAAACCAGATAACTGATATCCTGGCCTTTCACGGTCTCAGGTTGTCAAGCTCCTTAAGGTGTCGAGCTCCAACCTCCAGCGAACGAAGCTGCTATGCTCCAGGGAATGGAAACCCTGACAACAGGCTGAGGTATGCGGCTTGGAGTCAGGAGCATATGAAGGCAGGAGCGCTACTGCCTTTTAAGTCTTTCTTCAAGGAGTTCATGGATTTTGTTGGGTTGGCTCCGTTCCAGCTCAACACTAATTCTTACAGGGTTCTGTCTGCCCTGAGGTCGTTATACCACGAGTTGAAGTGGAAAGGACCTTCACCAAAGGAGATTCTGTATCTCTTCTGTCTGAAAAGCAATCCCTCCCGAGCTCGGGGAAGAGACAGCTTCTACTATCTCTCGAGCTACCCCAAAGAGAAAAAGGTGTTCGAGGACCTTCCTAACCATCCACCTGACTTTAAGAAAGCCTTCTTCTGGACAGATGGACTGTCCCCGTGTCGATACTATTCATTCAGACGGATTCGTAAGTACCCCAACCTTCTTTATCTCTGTGCTCGGACTTTTGTCTGTAGGTTGTACTTAGTTGAAATGTGTTTTATTTTCTAGCCAACTTTCACCGTCCTACTCCCGATGACGTGATGAAGGAGCATAGAGAGGCTCTGCTCCAACTCCCTTATGGCAGGAGGTCTCTCTCATATCTTTTGCATGAGAGTAAGCTCCGAGCTTGCGGGCTTTTGGGAGATGGCCAGTCCACCTCGGATTGGTCCAACAAAAAGTACGACCTCTGGGAGCTCGTGCCTTTGCCAACAGGAATCCTCCCTCCAAGGAGAGAGGTGAGGCCCCCGCCTCCGGTTCGCCGACGGAGCCCACAATCGGGGAACGAGGCCAACGACGAAGCCTCGAGCTCGAGCTCGGATGATCAAGGTACAGTCATCCTAAGCTTGAAAATGTGGTCCCCCACCCTGTTAAAACACAAACCTGATAGGTTAGTATTATGCAAGGACGATAGGGACCATTTCTAATATGGACTCGGGTAGATGATCGAGTTCATAGGTTTGATAGTTGGCTCGAGAAATATGACACTATGTACAGTCTGAACGAGGTGTAGGATGGAATAGCCGTCCAGTATAGGACCAACGACTATAGGGACCTTTCGAGGTTGACGTCCACCTATAGGGAAGGTACTCCCCCCGCCTCTTCTGAAGATGGGGGAATTTCATGGTCTCCGAGCTCAAGCTCGGGGGAGAGTTCCAGTTAGGTCTTTCTTTACTTGGTTTTTTTTTTCTTCCAAGTTTTGTTAGCATTATGTTTAACTTCGATTGGTACTGTGCAGGTGCTATGGATCCCGATCTTGACGCCGTGCTTTTCAGTGATGAGGGAGCTCAAAAGAGTAAACGCCCAAGAGGCTCGCGAAAATCCGATCAGCCATCCAAAGTCCCCAGGCGCACTGAGAAGACCCCAACGGCTCAAACTGCTGCGAGCACAACTGAGGAGCCGACTGTCCAGGTCGATGCATCGTTTTCGACAGCGCCTGCCTCGCTTCCTCCAGCCGCCACTCAACTAACAGTCGGCCGACCTCCGAAGAAACCCTCCGTTTCCAAGGTACTCCTGCCGTCGGCCCGACCTCATGTTGAAGAGTTCGTGCTTGATGGTACTGCCGGGACCCAAGGAGCTGTACTTAGCTTAGACGTCCTTTCTCGAGTGGGTCAGAGTTTTTTAGGATTCAGTGTTGACCACTGGGATCTTGTGCATAAGGCCCCAGACTGTAATACTCTTTATGATAAGAGTATTGAACTTACTACTGCGGTAATTTTCGCAACTCTCCTTTAACTGCTTATGTATTGGCTTGTGCTCTAATTCATCCTTTGTGTTTCAGGCCCTCGTCGTTTCGGCACAACTTAATTATAAGCTGACCAACGAGGTGCACACGAGCATGTCTCTGGCCTAAGCGTCGAGGGATCTCCAGCTTAAGACAGCTGATGAACTCAAAGATTCGAAGGCCGAGCTTGAACAGGTGAAGACTCGTCTTGCGGAGCTGGAGAGGGCTAATGTCAAGCTCGAGGAGGAGAAAGCTGCCACTTTCGAGATCATGGAGAATGAGAAGGCCCGCCTCCTTGATGAGTTCAAAGAGAAGAAGGAAAAGGCAGTCGACTAAGCCATGTACAAAATCTGGGTCGATAATGCCGACCTCGACACCATCTTCCTGGGTCCTCTTGAGGCGAAGTATGTGGAGCGGTGGAATGCCCGACTCGAGGCGAATGAGGTTGCTCGGGAGGCTGCTCAGAAGGATAGTCATGTTATTCGTCCTGAGGGGTCTAGTGCCGCTGATGCTGAGAAGGCCAAGGGAACTGCTCTTTCCTGAACCTCACCTCGGGGCTGTGTCCCTTTATATTTGTAATTACTTTAATTTATGCCCGTAGGGCTGATACAATTTCTTTTTTATTTTAATACTTATGCTTTACATTTCTTGGTTTTGAAATATTTTGCACATTTTATATTAAAGAATCGTATATGTTTTTTTATTCGTACAAACATAGTTTGGATTTAGGCTCGAGAATCAATGCATTCATGCACCGTTAACTCGAATTATCCGCTTCCGATCTCGTTATTTATCAAGGTCAGATATTACTTTAACCATGAACCCGAAAGTACTTGTATGGTGTGTAATGCAAATGGTTTAGTTATATCTTATTTCTTAGTTACTTTTTCTCGTCCTCGGTTATTTCTCCGAGGTTATGAGTTTGAAACTATTTTTCCATAAGATATTCCAGCCTCGATCTCGACTTATCTCGAAGTAGGTTTAGGTTCCAACTTATCGTCGATTAGTTCTAGCTGGTTTGTTCCAAACCTTTTAAGGTTGTGATTGGTTTGTAATCCATTCACTTGTACGTTTTGGACAGCTTGGTTATATCCAAACCGTCCCAACTGGCGCATTTGGTTATCTCCAAACGCTTGCATGCATTTCATGTATGTTATTTTATTTTTCAAGCTAATGGTATATATACCAATGATGCCCCCTTAATATCCTATGAGTGTGACCATAGGTTATTAAATTAAGAGAGATTGCAAAAATAAAGAGAAATATAACATATTGAACGAAATAGATCTTTATTTGATGGAATTCAAAAGTAGACAAAATAGTACTAATAAACAATCATGGTTACAGGCAACATCCTTCCTATACTATTGGTAGTAAGGTCTTAGGTGTTCGCCATTCCATGCTCGTGGTACCAGGCTCCCGTCCAACCTCGCTAGCTTATAAACATTGGGCTGGATGACCGATTCTATCTGGTAAGGTCCTTCCCAATTTGGCCCGAGCACGCCAGCTGCTGGATCTCGTGTTGCCAAAAATACACGCCGTAGCACCAGATCTCCCACACTGAACTTTCGATCTCAAACCCTCTTGTTGAAGTACCTGGTAGCTCGTTGCTGGTAGACAGCATTCCTCAACTGAGCTTCGTTTCTTTTTTCCTCGATCAAGTCTAAGGTTTCTTCGAGCTGAGTGTGGTTCGAGCTTTGGTCATAAATGTGAGCTCGAATTGTAGGGATTTCGACCTCGATAGGCAACATATCCTCACAACCGTATGCTAGAGAGAATGGGGTATGTCCCGTTGATGTTCGAGCTGTAGTCCTATACCCCCATAGGACTTGGGGAAACTCTTCCCGCCATCATCCCTTTGCTTCCTCCAACTTTTTCTTTAGCGAACTCTTGAGAGTTTTGTTTACAGCTTCGACCTGGCCATTCGCCTGAGGATGAGCTACTGATGAAAAACCCTTTATTATTCCACTTCTCTCGCAAAAGTTGGTGAACAAGTCGCTATCGAACTGGGTTCCATTGTCGGATACAATTTTCCTCGGCACCCCATATTTGCACAGGATGTTTCTTACTACGAAGTCAAGGACCTTTTCGGAAGTTATTGTTGCCAATGGTTCAGCCTCCGTCCACTTTGTGAAGTAATCCACGGCGACTACAGCATATTTCACACCGCCCTTGCCCGTTGGGAGAGAGCCTATGAGGTCGATTCCCCATACCGCGAATGGCCATGGGGAAGTCATCATGGTCAGCTCGGATGGTGGAGCTCGAGGAATCGTGGCGAATCTCTGGCATTTATCGCATTTCTTTACATACTCGAAAGAATCTGATTTAATGGTAGGCCAGAAATATCATTGGCGTATGATTTTCTTGGACAAGCTATGCCCCCCGGTATGGTCTTCACAGAACCCTTCATGAATTTCTTCAATGATCTTCTTGGCTTCGGGTGGAGTTACGCACCGAAGTAATGGCATGGAATACCCCCTTCTATACAGCTTTCCGTCCAAAATGGTGTAACGGGGAAGTTGATACATTAACTTTCGAGCCTGGTTCCGATCTTTTGGAAGGACTCCGGTCTCGAGATATTCGACTATCGGGGTCATCCAGGTAGGCTCGGACTCAATCATACACACGTCTTCCTCCTCCGGCTCGTTAATGCTAGGAGCCGAGAGGTGTTCTATGGGCACAACGTTTAGCTCATCATTCTCAGTGGAAGTAGCGAGCCGAACTAAGGCATCTGCATTTGAGTTTTTCTCTCGGGGATCCTGTTCGATCGCATAAAACTCAAAATGTTCCAATGCGGATTTTGCCTTCTCTAAGTAAGCTTCCATCTTCGTGCCACGAGCCTGGTATTCTCCCAAGATTTGATTAACCACAAGCTAGGAGTCGCTGTAGCAATGTATTGCTTTAGCTTTGAGCCCCTTGGCTATACGAAGCCCCGCCAATAATGCTTCATATTCGGCCTCGTTATTCGACGCCTTGAAGTCGAATCTTAAGGCAGAATGAAATCTGCTCCCTGCGGGGGTAATTAAAATGACTCCTGTCCCCGATCCATTTTCATTAGATGAACCATCGACGTAAAGTTTCCACAGCTCGTGGGCTGGGGTTATAACTTCATCGTTGGTCATGCCAGTACATTCCACTATAAAATCTGCCAATGCCTGGGCCCTAATGGTCATCCTCGGGTGGTAAGTGATCTCGAACTGTCCGAGTTCAACCGCCCATTTAAGAAGTCGACCTGAAGCCTCCGGTTTAGACAAGACTTGCCTAAGTGGTTGATCAGTCAACACATGGATGGGGTGTGCCTGAAAATAGGGTCGAAGTTTACGAGATGAATGAATTAAGCTGAGAGTCAGCTTCTCCATCAAGGGGTATCTCGACTCTGCCCCCAGTAACCTTTTGCTGATGTAATAGACGGGTCTCTGTACCTTCTATTCTTCTCGCACGAGCATTGCACTTATTGCGTGTTCGGTGGTGGAAAGGTGTAGGTACAGTACTTCTCTCGTAACAGGTTTTGATAAGATGGGGGGTCCTGCGAGGTGCTTTTTAAGCTCCTGGAAGGCCAGCTCGCACTCCTCCGTCCATTCAAATTTCTTGCCTCCCCTCAAAAGGTTGAAAAACGGAAGACAACGGTCTGTAGATTTTGATATGAACCTACTTAGGGCCGCCATCCTGCCGGTCAAACTTTGGACATCCTTGTGTCTTCGAGGTGAAGGCATGTCAATCAGAGCCTGGATCTTGTCAAGGTTGGCTTCTATTCCATGAGCGTTCACGATAAAGCCCAGGAATTTTCCTGAAGATACACTGAAGGTGCACTTATGAGGATTTAGTTTCATGTTATACTTCCAGAGCACGCCAAAGCACTCTTCGAGGTCATCAACATGGTTATTGTTAAGTTGGGACTTGACAAGCATGTCGTCAACATAAACCTCCATGTTGTTCCCTATCTGTTATGAAAACATCATATTTACGAGCCGCTGGTATGTGGCCCCAGCATTTTTGAGCTCGAATGGCATGACATTATAGCAGTATAGCCCTTTATCCGTTATGAAGCTCGTATGTTCCTGGTCAGGGGCATGCATGGGAATCTGGTTATATCCAGAATAGGCATCCATGAACGACATCAATCCATGCCCTGTCGTGGCATCCACGAGCTGGTCAATCCTCGGTAAGGGAAAACAGTCCTTTGGGCAAGCTTTGTTGAGGTCCGAATAGTCAATACAGGTTCGCCACGTTCTATTAGGTTTTGGGACCAACACTGGATTGGCTACCCAATCAGGGTAAAAAGCATCCCTAATGAATCGGTTTGCTTTTAACCTGTCGACCTCCTCCTTTAGTGCCTTCTTTCTGTCGTCATCCAGCTGTCTTCGCTTTTGTTGCTTCAGAGGGAAGCTTTTGTCTATATTTAGCGCGTGGCTTGCTATGTTTGGACTTATTCCTACCATGTCCAAATGTGACCATGCGAAGACGTCCTAGTTTCTCTTCAAAAAGAAAATTAGCTGTTATTTGGTCTCTTCCTGGAGGTGTTTTCCAACCTTTACCTTTTTCGAGGGATCGGACTCCACGAGCTGAATCTCTTCGAGCTCTTCTATGGGTTTGAGGTCAGCTTTCTCCTCAACCCTTGGATCGATTTCTTCATCAATATCCAAGACCGTCCCGTCTTTATTCTGAACAATGACGAGTGCTTGTGCACTCGTCTGTTTCTTTCCTCTTAAGGAAATGCTGTAGCATTCCCTTCCAGCTAACTGATCTCCCTTCAACGTCCCGACGCCACTAGGGGTCGGGAACTTAACGGCCAGATGCCTCACAGACGAGACTGCCCCCAGCCCAACCTGGGCGGGTCTCCCGAGCAGCACATTGTAGGCCGAAGGCAGGTCTACTACCATGAACTCCATCATCTTGGTCGTTGAGACTAGTGTAATGCCCCGAATTCCCTGATGTGTTTAACGGCGTGAACAGTAGGCCGGGAGGGCCGTACTTGCTTAATTATGTTATTAATTGATTAAATGCATGTATATGTTGATTATATTATGATATGATGTGAAATGCATGCACGTGTGTCCATATTTCTTATTCCAGGGGTGTGATGGTAATTTGGCCCGTTGAGGGTAAATTGATTATTTCTCCGCATGTTGGTGATATAATTTGAGACCACATTATGATGTGGGTTTGTTCGAGCCATTTGGCATGAGACGATCAAGGAATGTTTAATATCGGTTTGGTCATAACAGGCTTAAGCTCGGGCGTTAAAGGGTAACGGGAGGTGAAATATTGGTGTTTGAGGATATTGAGATTAACGGGAATTGGGAAGCGTTAGTTATGATTAACGGGATTAGTGGAAAGTGTCAAAATTACCCTTGAGTGGTTTTAGAAGCTTTATTATACCTAGGGGTATAATGGTCGTTTGGTATTTGGATATATATGATGTATAGATGGCTGTAAAACAGAACCCAAAACAGAGTTCCCTTCTTCTCCTTCCCGTACATTCATCTCCATAGTTTCTCTTCTTTGGAATTTTGAGCTCAAGTGTGGAGCTAAGCAAGGAAATCAAGGGGCTAAGGTTGTGGAACTAGTTCAGCCATTGGCGAGGGTTCAATACCAAGTTTGCCTTGTTTTAAAGATAGTTTTCAGCTCTTGATTTTGGTGTGGAAAGTTGGAATTAAGGGGAGTTCTTGAGGTGTTTTACTTGGGTTATGTTGGGGGAGAGTTATGGGTGATGTTTGGAGGTTTAAATGGGTGTTTGAGAGAGGTTTGAGTGGTGTTTAAATTGGGTTTGAAGGGTTGGTTTCAAGGGAAAACGCAAGGGAAGAAAAACAGGGGTTTTGGCTGAAATGGGTGTTGCACCGCGGCATGGCCAGGGTGTGCCGCGGCCCTTGGGAGCTGCTGGGCTTAGGCGCCTCTGTTTGAGGGGTGGGCCACGGCATGGCCAAGGAGGGCCGCGGCCCTTAAGGCATTTTTGGCCAGAATTAGCTTTTTGGCTCGGGGATGCAAGCCTAAGGCCTCGGGATTGAACCTACTACCCGGTTGAGTAGTGTTTGAGGTCCCGGAGGTTAGGTTTTGGTTTGGGAACCTTTTATTTTTTATTTTATTGATGGAATCCCATGATTTGGCTATGACCAGGTAACCGCTAAAGGACCAAAAAGTCAATCGTTCTCAGGGTTGTTCTTTTATTCGTTCTTGCTCGAACCAAAGGTAAGAAAACTGCACCCCAAATATGACATGCGTGGACATTCATGAAGCATGTTGATTGTGAGAATATGGGCATGGACTGAATATAGAATGCTTAGCATATGTTGCTCATTTGTGCATGGTACTGACTTATTAGTCAGGTTTGGCAAGGGTGCTAGTATCAACTGTGAAGCTGTGACTTATTAGTCAGGTTCGGCGGTGGTACTAGGCACTGATCACGTTGAGCTGGCTTATTAGTCAGAACGGCCTTAGCGTGTGTCACGCAAGCCAGCAAGATTTGATCTGATCAATAATTAGCATTGAATGGCTCAAAGAGCATTAATGCCAGACCGACCCCGAGGGTCGATGAATGAAATAAGCGCTTGGAGGCTAGTGGCTTACTTAGCAGCCACTCTCCCACCTGAATTAGTGACATGCATGGCAGTCACTCAGTACGGTTACCAGAACCTGTTGAAGGCTAGTGGCTTACCTATCAGCCACTCTTCCATTTGAATTAGTGACTTGCTTGTCAGTCACTCAGCGTGGTTTATCAGGACCTCATGTGGTGTTTACTCACTTGTTTGAAAGCTTTATGCTCAGTGTGATTATAATGATAATCATTTGATAATGTTTATATAAAGTGTTATGTTTTCTTGTTGGGTCTTGGCTCATGGGTGCTATGTGGTGCAGGTAAAGGGAAAGAGAAGCTCACCTAGCCTTGAGTGGAGAGCTGATGTGGTGGTGTGTACGTATGCAGCCGCTTGACCACCACGGTCAAGGTGTTCTCAGAGGAACTAGGGGGTTTACCCTATTTTTGCCGCTTAGGTCGGCGGGATTGTAACTTTACAACAGTAGTGACCATTTTGTACTGAGAACAGCTTGTAAACGTTTTGTTTAGCTCTGCAGAGCAGTTTGTAATAAAAATCTCCATTTCCTTTTTATTGGTTTTATGCCTTAACCTGTTAATTACACTTAGAGCACGTTTTTTACCAAAGGACTCAGGTAGTGAGTCAAATTTCCGGTCCACCGTTCACCGTTCACCGTAACTGTTCTGGGGTAGCCAGGGCGTTACAACTAGGTAGTCTCCCAAGGTCACGGGGAGTTCGATGGACCCCATGCAGGCGGTCACTTCTCCTGAAAAGCCGTATAGCGTAGTCGCACATGCTTTCAGGTCGCGAAGGGAGAGTCCCATCTTTTTAAGGGTTGCTTTATAGAGAATGTTAACTGAGCTCCCATTGTCTATGAGAACTCGGTGGACCCTTTTATTTGCCAGCTGGAGAGTGATGACCAGTGGATCATGATGAGGAAACTGAACATGGGACGCGTCTTCCTCAGTGAAGGTTATTGGTTGGGATTCAATCTTCTGACTTTTTGGAGCTCTAGGTTCGGGTTCATAGGGAGACCCATCCCCAGTCTTTAGCTCATTGACGTATCTCTTTTGGGCATTTCTGCCCATGCCCGCGGGATGAGGCCCTCCCGAGATGGTTATCACGTCTTCTCCATCTATCGGCGGGGGCCTATCTTCTTCCCTAGCTCGGGAATTGTTGTTTTGTGTGGGCTGCGGCGCGGCTACTCTCTGGCTCGCGGTCGCTTGATTAGTACTCTGGTTCTTGACATATTGTCTAAAATAACCTCTCAAGATCAACCCTTTGATCTCGTCTTTCAGCTGTCGACATTCATCAGTAGTATGCCCAGTGTCTCTATGAAACCGGCAATATTTGCTGGAGTCCCTCTTGGACTTCTGATTTCTCATTGGGTCTGGACGCCTGAAGGGGACCTGATTTTCATTAGCCAGGTATATGTTCTCCCGAGACTCGTTGAGCTCGGTGTACACTCTGTACACGGAGAAATATCTCTCCCCCTTCTTTTTCTTTCCTCCTTCGGCCTCGGGGTTACTCCCTTCGTTCTTTTTTCTCCTGGAAGGGTTTTCCGCAGCAGGTTTTGAAGCTGGTGGGTCCACCGAGGCTGAGGCAGAGTTCACGTTTATCATTGTAGTTACGGGTTGGGAAGTCACATTAAGTGTCGACCTCGCTTCCTCTACATTGACAAACCTCTGTGCCCGTTTGTTAAACTCGGTTAGGGACCCCACCGGTTTCCTCTGCATGTCGTCCCAGAGAGCACTTCCTGGCATAACTCCAGCTTGGACAGCCATTAGGTGACCGCTGTCATCCACATTCTGAGCTCAGGAAACTTCCAAGTTAAACCTTGTAAGGTAACTTTCAATGTCTCTCCTGGCTGCTGCCGAACGTTAGTCAGGGTTGACGCCTCAGGTCTAACCCCCATCATGGCTCTGAACTGCTTCTTGAAGTCTTTAGACAGCTGATCCCAAGAAGTTATTGAGTGTCTTTTATATTTTTCGAACCAGCTTTTGGCTGGTCCTGTCAGTGATGCTGGAAATAACATGCATCTGAGCTCGTAACCCACGTTACTTGCTCTCATTATGGTATTGAATGTACTCAAATGGCTGTACGGGTCGGACTTTCCCTCAAACGTTGGGACGTGAGGGATCTGAAATCCTTGGGGAAATGGAGTGTTGGAAATATGGGGAGCAAACGGTTCAAGCTCCTCATCGAAATCTTCATATCGATCCTGAACTTGTTCATTTTTCAAAAGCCTGAAGGCCTTTTCTAACTGATCAATTCTTTCCTGGAGTGGGTCTGCGAGGGGTCTTGTCTGGAATTGGCTGTCGTCGATCACAATTCCAGGTTCGCGCCTCCGCAGGGGATCTTTACGCCTATTTAAGTGATCCCTCAGGTCCGGGTTTATCGGGTTAACATTACCCCGACTTTGATTCAAGTGTTCCCGTAGGTCGAAGCGATTCCTGTGGCTCCCAGTATTCTTTCGACCTCGATCATGCATGCTGACCGATCTGGTATCTCCAGAGTCATCACTAGTAAAACTTGTCGCACGATTATTTTGAGATGGGTCTTTTTCGTGCCGCCTCGTTTCTGCCGTGCGAGACCGAGACGTTTGACTTTTTTCAGATAGGGCGCCTCTCCATTCCTGGAAAGTTTCCCTGTTTCC
Organism: Humulus lupulus; assembly: GCF_963169125.1. NCBI lineage: Eukaryota > Viridiplantae > Streptophyta > Magnoliopsida > Rosales > Cannabaceae > Humulus > Humulus lupulus. Next base: position 72,800,831 of record NC_084794.1, on the reverse strand, counting down.
TTGTCTCCTCCCCGCACGCCTTTCGTCCAGATCTCGAACTGGTTGAGCATTCCTGCGAGGAGGTGAAGGATATCTTATAGGCGATGGAGGGAACCGTATGGGTGACGGTGGCTACCACCCATTTCGTGGTCTAGACGGTCCGGAGTTTGCCTGAGATTGGTTGGTTTCATTTTGTGCATTCCCAGGGACTTGAGTCCGAGCCTCTGCAGGGGCTCAGTTGTTCTCAGTTCCCGCAGGTACCTCCGCAGGTGGATTAACCGGGGCTCTAGCTCGGATACTTCTCTGAGGTCTCGAGGGAGTGGATGGCTCTGCCGGTGCCGGAGGTTGTTCCGGCCTTCTTGTGGCATCATTTTTTCGTGGACGCCCACGAGGCCTGCGAGGAGGAACATGCACGTCCCTCAGAGGGGGAGCTTGGTTTTCATGCGGAGGCGGGGGCTGAGCCGCCTGCGCCTCTGCGGCTATCCTTGTTAACTCCTCATTCCGCTTGTTGGCTTCTGCCAACTGCTGTTTCAGCTGCCGGTTTTCAAGTTCCACAATGGGAACGTACCGCTCAGGATTGTAATACATATCCTCATCCCTTGGTGGTGCGGGTGGTCCCCGAGAATCGGAGGATTCGCTTCTCTCTTCAACATCTGGGTTTACCATCAACTGTTTCCCAGGGCGTCTCGGATAATTTTCTTCTGGAACGTTCTGATCATTAGTGGCCATAACTTGTTCAGGGACTGAATGCTTAAGGCTCTTAATGAAAGCACCAAACTGTTGATGCCGTTTTTCGTCAACAGTGAAATGAGAGCACGAAAACAATAAATAGTTATGGCCAGAAAAATATAATAAGACAAATGGGATTTTTTACGTGGTTCAGCAGTTAACTCTGCCTAGTCCACGAATCTTTGTTACAAGGAAACGTCCCCTGAAGATCAGGGGGCGTATAACTGAATAATAAATACCCCTTTATTATAGGGGATTTCCAACAATCAATGTAGACCGCGTCTCTTCAAAATGGCTCACTAGGATATTCAAAGTTATCAACCTATATTGTCAGTGTTGTTCCCACCCGAGTCTCTTACTGACTCTCGAGCTATGATATTTCCTGGAGATCATGCGACTTCGAGCTCATACTTATGTCAGGCTTGGAGCCCCTGATCCGAGGCCATCCGACAACAGACGTGTTTCGATGTCTGTCTTTCGAGCTTGTAATGGTTTCGAGGCTACCATCTTCGAGGCTGCCCGCTGCTTGTAGGTCCGGTGCCTAGGTTGCGGACACGTGTTCCAGACATTACGAGCCCATTCCTAACGAATCCAGCTTTCGAGATCACAATTCTTAAGGCTCGAAATCTGGGTGTAACATCATTATTTTATACATATGACCACATAATACATTAAAATTATATATTAAAAGATTAATATATATTTTCATAAATAAATTTACATAATTTTTTTTAATTATATTTTTATAAATATATATATGTAAAATAAATTAAAATTTCAAACATATATATATGTTTTATAATATAATAAATTTACAAAATAAAAAAAAATTACAACTAATAAACTTTTAGAAATTTTAAAATTGTTTTACAATATTTAACAAACCAATAAAATAACTTGTTTTCAATTAATACTAATTTTATAAATATGTTAAACAAATTAAATTTAAGTATTATTCTTTATAACATAATTAATTTAAATTTTAATAGAAAAAACATATAAATACAAAAGTTAATAATATTAAAAATTTAGAAACTTAAAAGTCTCCTCAATAAATTTACTGTTTTTTAAGTTGTATTTTTAAAAAAATATATATATAATTTATGAAATGCTCATATAGTATTAAACTTTATATTTCTTTTTTATGTAAATTATTTTTTTAAAGAAAATACTTATTTTTATTTATAAAAATTATATTTTTTATTTGAGTTAACTTTTTTATCTTGTATTATTAATATAATATATATTATTAATTAAAAGTATAATATTATAAAAATTTAACAACTAATAAATATTAAAAATTTTAAATTATCTAAATAACTCATTTTCAACTAACACCTTCCTTCACTTGCAACAAAGAGAGGGTGAGGTTATTATTGATTAAAATAACCTATTTTTAATCAATACAACTTTTATAAATATCTTAAACAAATTAGTACTATTTTTTATATTATAATTTAAATTTAAAATAAAAATTATTACAAAAACATATAAATACAAAAGTTAATAATATTAGAAAATTTTAGTTACAAAAGAAAATCTAATTTTAAAAGTTTTTAATTAATATATATTTTTATTTTTTAAATTATCCTCCATGAACGTCAACAATGAGCCACGTATCCCAATCCTACTTTGACAAGTTTTATTTCAATATTAATTAACATTTTCTGTAAATAACTGTTATTAGTTTTAAAAGAAAAAAATGAATACTATAACATCATAATAAGTATCATTAATGAATTTTTATTTTATTTTTTTATTAAATATATAATAACTAATTGAATTAATAATTAATATTACAAATTATTAAAAAATTAGACAATTATTTGAATAATTTATTTGAAAATTCTCATTTGTTTTAACTAATAGCTATTCTATGTTGCAAATTATTAATTTATAATTTTTTTATGAATATATTTATATAATATATTAAATTATATTAAAAAATATAAATTTGTCCATACTTGATTAAAAAAATTGTATTGGATAAGACAACAGTTTTTTGCAGAAATGTCATCTTGTGTTAAAAGTAGACATGCTACGACAGTCTTACCAGAACTGTCGTCTCATGTAAGTTTTAATTTGCATGACACGACAATTCAAGAGCTACTGTTGTCACATGTCTATTTTTGACATGAGACAACAGTTCTACTAAAATTGATGTCTCTCGTGTGTTGCCTAAGTACAGTTTTGTAGTATTGGCGGGGTATGTATGTTAGGCATGTGTAAACTTACTTGATATTAAAACGAACATTTGATTGTGATTCTAAGCTCGTTGTGAAGTACCCTGCACTTTATTTTGCTTGGACTTGAGTACCCCGTACTTTAGTTTTTCGCAGAAATGTCATCTCGTGTTAAAAGTAGACATGTTATGACAGTCTCACCAGAACTGTCGTCTCATGTATGTTTTAATTTGCATGACACAACAGTTCAAGTGTTACTGTTGTCACATGTTTATTTTTGACACAAGACAACAGTTCTACAAAAATTGATGTCTCTCGTGTATTGCCTAAAAACAGTTTTGTAGTAGTGGTGGGTATGTATGTTGGGCATGTGCAAACTTACTTGATATTAAAACAAACATTTGATTGTGATTCTAGGCTCGTTGCGAAGTACCCCGCACTTTATTTTTGCTTGGACTTGAGGTAAGGAAAATAGCTAGGATTTCTATGAATTATGTTATGAATGGTATGAGCTTTTATGTAATGACATGAATGAGCTATTATGTTATGAGATAATTGAGCTATTATGTCATGAGATAAGTTGCTTGTATGTTTGTATGAAAAGCAGTAGGTTGCTAGCGTGCTGAACGCGACACCACAAAGGAGTTACTAAGGATATGACGTAACTCATAGGGCAGACGCGCTGAGGATATTCGAGAACCAGAGTTCCTATTTACCTCATAGAAGAGGATTTAGTGGTTTATGCTTTACTGGTTACCTTATAGAACTGTATGATGTGACATGGACAATAGGGGTGCCATGATCACATGATGTATGATTATGACTTATGTTGTTGTGGTTATGTTTTCATAGGACGTGACATGGACAATAGGGGTGTCATGATCATATGTTGTGTGATTATGCTTATGTTCTTATATAATCTTATGATTATGATTATGACTTATATTATTATGATTATGTTTTCGTATGAATTATGTTGATAATTATTTCTATACGGAAAATATGTGAAGAATTTATGAGATATGTCGCTTATGCTTTTATGTTGTGTTTTATTTTCTTATTTTTACATCCGTACTGGGTTTTTAGCTCACCCTCTTACTATCCCCTCTTTTAGGTAGTTGATAGGGTTTCTCATTGACATGCATGGTGATGTGGGAAGTTCCAACGTCTAAGAATATATGTCGAGGGGCGTCCATGAGCAATAAAACGATCTAGATAAATGCCAAGAATGTTAATGAACTTTTATGTTATGGTTTATATTTTTATTACGCTACAATGAGACTTTATATTTTATTTTGAACATTGCATAAAGACACTATATTTTTATTTTAAATTATTAGGCCCAAATTGTATGTTTTGACAAGGCCTCACTGAACCTTTCTCAAAATGGTATTTTTCTAATAGATATGAGCTGAGTGACATTTTTGAAAAGAGTAAAATGGGGCACTGTTACAGATGAGTTGCTTGTATGTGTGCTTATATGTTGTATGAAAAGCAGAGGCTGTTAGCGTGCTGAACGCGACACAATAAAGGAGTAACTAAGGTATGACGTAACTCATAGGGCGGACGTGCCGAGGTTATTCTAGGACCAGAGCTCTTGAATACCTCACAAAGGATGATTTATCGGTTTATGCTTTACTGGTTACCTCATAGAACTGTATGATGTGACAAGGACAATAAGGGTGCCATGATCACATGATGTATGATTATGCTTATGTTTTATGTAATCTTATGTTTGTGATTATGATTATGACTTATGTTATTATGGTTATGTTTTCGCATGACATATGTTGATAATGAGTGCTATAAGGAAAATATGCTAAGAATTTATGAGATATGTCGATTATGCTCTTATGTTGTTCTTTCTTTCCTTGTTTGTACTTCCTTACTGGGAATTAAGATCACCCCCTTACTTTCCCCCTTTCAGGTAGGCAATAGGATTTCTCATTGGAACGCATGGTGATGTGGGGCGTTCTTTGGTCTAAGTATGTATGTCTTGGGGCTCTGATGAACGAAAAACGATCTAGTTAACGCCAAGAACATTTTATGGAGTTTGTCTATGTTTTTCTTACGTTTACAGTGGGACTTTAAACTTTTATTTTAAATTTGCATAAAATACATTGTACTTTTATTTTCAAATAAATTGGCCCATATTACATGTTTCACTAAGGCCTCACTGAACCTTTCCATAATTACGATATTTTTTCTTAATAATTATCAAGTAGTCATCGTTTGAAATGATAGTAGTATAGGGTGTTGTTACAGGGGTCTTTTATAGTTTTGATAGAATTGATCAGACTTTCAATTCTCTCTCTCTAGCTTCTAAGATCATAAGTTTTCTCCAAGAAATTCATAAAGAAAGTGCTTGTCTTTGTGAATTTCAAGACTTGTTCAATCCCAATTCCCTTTTCTACTAGAGAAAGCCTCAAGCATTCATGAAGGGCTAGGAAATAGATAATTTTCACAATGATACATCTCATGTATAACCCTATGTTTTGATTTTCTCATCAAAGGATTCAAGTGGCGTTCTACCTAAGGTTTGAAGCTTGCAAGAAAATCAAAGAGTCTATTATAAAACTAGGGTTTGCATTTCTCTATTGTAATTTTTCATTGGACTCTGTCAAGTGTAAATGTTTGTAGATTCTTATTATTAGGACAACGGTACATCTCGTGTATAAGCCTTGGTTTTTTTTTTTTTGTAAAAGGAAGAAGAAGTTCAAGGTGGTGTTCTAAAGCAAGGGTTTAAAGCTCTGAGAAGACTCAAGAAATTTTGGTCTACAACTAGGGTTTGCATCATCTAACTGTTGGGGGAGAGTGAGATTACACTACCAAAATAATAAGAATATACACTAAAATATCCTTGACAGATACCAAGAAAAATTGAGTTTATATGATGCAAACCCTTGTAGTAGATCAAATTTCTTCAATCTTCTCGTTGCTTTAAAACCCTTGTTTTACCACCACTTTGAATTTCTTCTTCCATATGCAAAAACACAACCAAAGGTGGGAATTGGGAATGAACAAACCTTAAACTCACAAAGCCAATGAGTTACTTGGAGAAAACTTGAGATTATTGAAAGCTCGAGAGATAAGTTAGAGAGTGATCATGTCTTCCAAAACACTATGAGAACCATTTTATAATGTAGGCACCGTCATTAGGTCTAACCAATAGGATTAGAGCCTCAAAACTCGTCATTAGGAGCTTAAAAGATGTGTCCATACGAACATGTCAGGTGATGCATCGCCAACCTATAGGCGATGCATTGCCTGCTGGGGTTTTCAAACTCCTTTGCATTTAGGAGATACAACGCCTCCAAGGAGGCGATGCATTGCCACCCTCACTGTCCAATGCCCTCTCTAAGGGGCCTAAAATTTATCCAAATGCTACCAAACATTTTGGGCATCCTTAGTGTAACGCCCCAACTCCTGGGACCGTTACGGTGTGCCTTGTAAATAGTGCTAAACTCGCTAACCGAGTCATTTGGCCAAAACGTGATCTAAGTATGATTAGCGGTTTAGGGTTTAAACACTTTGGTTATGATGTAACGTTTCATTAGAACGTTTAATATATACATTGGGATCCCAAAAATACAACTCAGAGTTTATTACAGAAAATATTTACTACAAGCCGTTCTAAGCGGCAAAACAGGGTTCAACCCTAGTTCCACTTTAAACCTCGGCCGTGGCGGTCGAGCAGCTGCATATGTACACGTCATCACCTAAGCTCTCCAACTCAAGGATGGTCCAGCTTCCTCTTGCCTTTACCTGCACCACATAGCACCCATGAGCCGAAGCCCAACAAGAAAACATAACACTTTTTGTAAACATTATCAAATGATTATCATTATAATCACACGGAGCATAAAGCTTTCAAACCAATGGGTGATCATCACATGATTCTAGCGGGAGAGTGGCTGTTAGGTAAGCCACCAGCCTCCAAGCTCTCTTTTCTAGCGGGAGAGTGGCTGTTAGGTAAGCCACCAGCCTCCAAGCTCTGTTTTGTAGCGGGAGAGTGGCTGTTAGGTAAGCCACTGGCCTCCAAGCTCTGTTTCTTAGTGAGAGAGTGGCTGATAGGTAAGCCACTAGCCTTCAAGCTCTGTTTTCTAGCGAGAGAGTGGCTGATAGGTAAGCCACTAGCCTTCAGGCTCTGTTTTGTAGCGAGAGAGTGGCTGATAGGTAAGCCACTAGCCTTCAGGCTCTGTTTTGTAGCGGGAGAGTGGCTGATAGGTAAGCCACTAGCCTCCAGGCTCTGTTTGGCATTAATGCTCCTTGAGTCATTAAATGCTAGTAATCGATTAGATCTAATCTCTGTTGGCTTGTGTGATTCACGCTAAGGCCGTTCTGACAAATAAGTCAGTGCTTCTTGACCTGTGTCCAGTAACACTGCCGAGCCTGACAAATAAGTCACAGCCTCACAGCTGATACTAACACTTTTGTCGATTATGATTATGCTAGAAACTGTTTAGTAAGCATGCTGAATGCCCTATTCTTGGATAATTGGCATATGATATATGTTGATAGCATTGCTTACTTGTGTATGGTACTGACTAATTAGTCAGAATCGACAAAAGTGTTAGTATCAGCTGTGAGGCTTTGACTTATTTGTCAGGCTCGGCAGTGTTACTGGACACAGGTCAGGAAGCGCTGACTTATTTGTCAGAATGGCCTTAGCGTGAATCACGCAAGCCAACAGAGATTAGATCTAATCGATTACTAGCATTTAATGACTCAAGGAGCATTAATGCCAAACAGAGCCTGGAGGCTAGTGGCTTACCTATCAGCCACTCTCCCGCTACAAAACAGAGCCTGAAGGCTAGTGGCTTACCTATCAGCCACTCTCTCGCTAGAAAACAGAGCTTGACGGCTAGTGGCTTACCTATCAGCCACTCTCTCGCTAAGAAACAGAGCTTGGAGGCTAGTGGCTTACCTAACAGCCACTCTCCCGCTACAAAACAGAGCTTGGAGGCTGGTGGCTTACCTAACAGCCACTCTCCCGCTAGAAAAGAGAGCTTGGAGGCTGGTGGCTTACCTAACAGCCACTCTCCCGCTAGAATCATGTGATGATCACCCATTGGTTTGAAAGCTTTATGCTCCGTGTGATTATAATGATAATTATTTGATAATGTTTACGAAAAGTGTTATGTTTTCTTGCTGGGCTTCGGCTCATGGGTGCTATGTGGTGCAGGTAAAGGCAAGAGGAAGCTGGACCATCCGTGAGTTGGAGAGCTTAGGTGATGACGTGTACATATGCGGCTGCTCGACCGCCACGGCCGAGGTTTAAAGTGGAACTAGGGTTGAACCCTGTTTTGCCGCTTAGAACGGCTTGTAGTAAATATTTTCTGTAATAAACTCTGAGTTGTATTTTTGGGATCCCAATGTATATATTAAACGTTCTAATGAAACGTTACATCATAACCAAAGTGTTTAAACCCTAAACCGCTAATCATACTTAGATCACGTTTTGGCCAAATGACTCGGTTAGCGAGTTTAGCACTATTTACAAGGCACACCGTAACGGTCCCAGGAGTTGGGGCGTTACAACTTGGTATCAGAGTGAGCCAAGGTTTATGGTTCCTGAAGACAAGCTGGGCATGTACACTCATCACTGAAGATAGCTTCACTCAAGGAATGGTAAATATTTCTGTAGCTATGTGTATAGCTGTTTGAATAAAATGTGAATGCTTTACCTGTACATTGTATTAGGGAGCATGAGATTCTGATAGAGCCTGGCTCTCGACTATATGATTATATGCTCCATGGAAATGTTTATGAACATGATTATTTGATTGCCTGCTCCATGAATATATATATATAATTGTGATATTTGCATGCTGGAGTATGAGGCATGATTGAGTATTGGAGGAGCAGGGAATATGAGTAAAGTATGAATGCCATGGGCATGTTTGCAGCACTGCAAGTGGTTTATGATTGTGGTGTGGTAAGATTTATCCCGTGGGAAAAGCCCTTGATATGGTTATTGTGATTAATAGGTCAAGTTATTGACTGCAGATTGAATCAGCAGGTCATATATTCAAGGCAGATTATGAGGCCTGGTGATAGTTACACAGGGGCTGGGAGTTACAGCCAGGGTATTAGTTCTTCGTCTATATCTCTGAATGTTCAGCAGACGCTTACAGATTTGCAATTAAGATTGCAGAGGCAGGAGGAAGAGATCAGGTACTTGAAGCAGCAACAGAGACTGTTGGGGAGTACCTCTTCCTTTGCTATGCCAGAGGTGACATCAGTTTCAGCTCAGCCTAGGGTTGAGAATAGATGGAAATTTCTTTGTGGAAGATTCCTGAGGTTTTATCCTCCAGTCTTTGAGGGAGGCCTAGATCCATTCAGAGCTGAGCAATGGATGGGTATGATCAGCTCCATTCTTGATAGTATGGGACTGGTAGGTCATGATAGAGTGATCTGTGCTACATGTGTATTGCGGGATGATGCCCGGACATGGTGGGAGGTAGTATCCCAAACACGAGACACAGCTGTGATGGACTGGAAAGAATTTAGGCAGCTGTTTAATGAGAAGTACTATTGTGATGTAGCTAAGACTGCCAAGATGAATGAGTTTCTGAATCTTGTTCAGGGCAATGCATCAGTGACCGAGTATGTTACTAAATTTGATGAGTTGACCAAGTTTGCCTTAGACATGGTACCCACAGATGTGGCTCGGAAGGAAAGGTTTATTCAGGGGTTGAATCCTGGAATAGCTCAGGGCATTAGAGTTGCCCCAGTGTATGAAGTTTTTACCTATGCTCAGGTGGTAGAGAAGGCTCTTGTTGTTGAGAGTATAGTAGTCGGGCAGTAGAATGCTGGAGAGCATGGAGCCCAGATAGTGATACCTCCACTTATTGGAACAAGTAAAAGTGAAAGCTGGAAAACTCGTCCAATATGCGCACGGTGTAGGAGGCGTCATGTGGGAGAATGCCGAGCGAGGTCATGCTTTGCTTGTGGCATGGTTGGACATTTCAAGAGGGATTGCCCAAGTCGAGGGACAGAGCATGAGTTAAAGGGGATAGACAGCTCGACTCCAACTCGAGTGTTTATTCCAGAGCAAACAGAGTCTGAGACTGAGACTAGTTCATCAGGAGTGGCAGGTTAGTTTACTAGCTCTAAGTTTTGGGTTATGTTGTTTGGCTTTAGTGCCATGTTATTCTTTTGTTGGTATGTATATAGAGAAAGGTAAATGGATGGTATATGGGAATTACATGGTTACGTTGTGAAGGGAAAAAGTAATACGATATTGGCAACCTAAGAGATAAGTTGGGTTATGATAAGGACCCATCGGGGATTTTGGTAAAGCTGGTTATGACAGGCTTTGGTTTGATCCAGGGTTTGGATTGGTTAAGTAATTAAAGAGCAGTCTTGAATGGCAGGGAAAGTGTGGTAATTCTTGGGCTTGAGAGCGGAAAGCCTTGTGATAGTTGGTATGGTGCATGGTTCTGTATGTTTATGATACCAGATGTGAGGACTGGAGTTTGTGCAGGGAGGTGCATGGAACTTTTAGCCAGTGTGGTGGATACCACTTAGGTTGTGCTAGTAAGATCAGGACAGACTGGACTAGTCTGTGGATTCTGAATGTGTTCCCAAGTGGTCTGCCAGGGCTCCTTTTTATGAAAAGGGACTAGTATGGTGTTTGATTCAGTGCCAGAGAGGGAATCAGATGTAAACACTGTTTCGAGTGGCTCAGTGGGGTTGTAGGAATTAAAGAGTTAGTTGCTGGGTAAGATGGAAACTCTTTAAGGTGGATCTTGGATCTGGTTAAGACCAGTTATAGATCAGAGTGAGAAAATTATGTAAGGGATTAAATTGGTATCAAATTAGAGCACTATGAGCACCGAATATATCTTGAGAATTGGCTTGATACTAAGTGTTTGTGAATCGGATGAATAGCGCATTCAAGGGTGGATTTGAATGGGGTTTGTGATCGTCTTGGACGATGGTATAGTGGTGTTTTCTCTGTGGAGAATTGCCAAAAGTGAAGAGTGCCTTGGGGACAGGAGTGTCCATGGATGGTAAAAGATATTTTTGGTGCCTTGGGGAGAAAGTGCTGGGTCTTTACAGACCAGGACCAGTTAGTGGGTTGTTATGACATCCCAATGATAGAGAAAAGTGATTGCCTATGTAACATGTTGATTAAAGAATTAAGACCAGGACTGGATAGAGCTTCTGGCGGCCCGAGTGGCCAGTTTATTGTTTGAGATTATTATCTCAAGAAGGATAAAAGGAAAGATGATTGAGTGAGCCACAGACGGGTAAGGTTGAATGGAAAGCTTTAGCTGGATTAGCTAAAGGTTATATAGTGACAGACATGAATTTATAGTGAGATAGAGGTCGGACTTGGGAACCGATGGACATAGAGATTAACTGAGAGATTCTGGATGAATCTCATGCTACTTCTTTTGTTCGTTTCATTCAAGCATGTGTAAAGCTCTTACCTGTTAGCAGGTCGAGACAATGTATCAGGAAACAGCAAGGCCATTACAGCTTTTGGGAATTTCATAGTGGGGAATGAGTGAGCATCGCGATGGGTTTCGCGGTGGGATTCCCAGGTTGATGGATTGAAATGATTTGGCATTAAGTCATTGTGGACTGGTAGTCCAAGTGAGTCTAGTGTATCAGTAAGGATAGGTGAATAGTATAGCTGATCTATATTTGAATCTCCTTGTGAGAAGGATAGAGAGCCTTCATGAACTCAAGGTCCATCTTATTAGATGAAGACTCTAATGTTACTTCCAGGTTATGGAAGGGTGAGAAAAGGCGATGAATAAGGTTATAGATAGAATCTTGTACAGACCTTTGTTCTCAGGCTGATCATAATCAGAGGGAGAACTGTTCAGTGTTGAAAGGGTACCTTATGAGATAAGACTTGGTAGAACATGTTCATCACCTGTACATTGGAATGAGATGGGTGAGATGTTACGTCTGGATCATGAGATGGTTCAGGGAACCATAGAGGTCATTAGAGGTTGGAGCAAGGATGCTCACTTCTTAGATTAAATGGAAAGTGATACTAAACTGAAAAGCAGGAACATGGAGTTCCAGGTAGGAAGTTGTGTCTTCCTAAAGAATCACCATGGGAAGAGGTGATGAATAAAGGCAAGTTGAGCCTAGATTGGTATGGCAGTTTGAGTCCTGGACAGGACTGGTCAGATTATCTTTTGTAGGACCATAGTTTTGGTTCTGGTAGTTGTACATTGTGTTATGTATCTCCATGCAGTGGACATGGGTTAAAAGAACTCATGAGTTGAGTTATAAGGTTTTGAGGAACAAAGTATACCATGATTTAAAGTATATTGCAGAAACAGTGAGGTTAAGAAAATGACCTGGGAAACTGGAACCGGTTGTGTGGAATTCTTATTCCGGGCTGTTCAGATAAATTTCGAGGACGAAATTTCTGTAAGGAGGGGATAGTTGTAATGCCCCAAATTTCCTAATAAGGTTTAGGACCTTGATTAGGGGGCCGGGAGGACCATAATTGATTTAATATGTTATAAAATGAATATATGCATGTTATTGTGAATTATATAATTATATGATGATAAATGCATGCATATGGGTGTACTTATAATGATAAGGGCATTTGGTAATTTGTCCTATTGGGTGCATATTGAAATCTGTGAATGAGATCTTATTATTATGGAGATATATTCGAGCTATGCGGCATGAGACGATCTTAGATTATGAGTTAGCGGTTTTGTCATAACGGGGTCAATTTTGGGGTAATAGAAATATTTATTTGGTGATAGATTGGAAATATTTGAGATCAGGGTGAAATTCTGGAAGTTTTGACTATAGTGTCCCCGGGGGTGTTTTCGGGACCCCGAGCACTAGGTTTTATTTGAGGTTACTTAAGCTTGAAGTAGCTTGACAGATAAGAACGTACGTTAGAAACTTCTCGTTCTCTCTCAAAACAGTCCGTTTTACCATTTGAGCCTTTTTGAGGAAATCTTGAGTTCTAGGAGTCGGAATCAAGCGAGGGTCGAGGCATAGCGATCCTAGGAAAGATTAGAAGCTTCCTAACCGGAGGATTTGATGGGAAACAACCCAATCGAAGGTGACCGCTAAGGACTTAAAGGTTGATCGTTCTTATATTGGTACTAGCTCGAATTTGAGGTAAGAAAACTGCACCCTGTGTACATGTGACATGCATGGCTATCATTGAAGCATGTTGGTTGATTATTGAGTATGACATGCATGGTTATTATTGATGCATGTTGGATGTTTAAATGTAAATGTTGATAGCATAATGAATGCTTGGCAATCTTGCCCATTTGCATATGACTGTTGTTGAGGCATGCTTGAGGATTAAGTGAGAAGCATGTGATGCACGAGAAACATGTGATTAGGGCATGCCATGAATGATGAATATGAGATTGGCCAGAGCTTGAGTCTCTGAATTTGTGCATGATAGAACTGTTCAGTGTTGAAAGGGTACCTTATGAGATAAGACTTGGTAGAACATGTTCATCACCTGTACATTGGAATGAGATGGGTGAGATGTTACATCTGGATCATGAGATGGTTCAGGGAACCATAGAGGTCATTAGAGGTTGGAGCAAGGATGCTCACTTCTTAGATTAAATGGAAAGTGATACTAAACTGAAAAGCAGGAACATGGAGTTCCAGGTAGGAAGTTGTGTCTTCCTAAAGAATCACCATGGGAAGAGGTGATGAATAAAGGCAAGTTGAGCCTAGATTGGTATGGCAGTTTGAGTCCTGGACAGGACTGGTCAGATTATCTTTTGTAGGACCATAGTTTTGGTTCTGGTAGTTGTACATTGTGTTATGTATCTCCATGCAGTGGACATGGGTTAAAAGAACTCATGAGTTGAGTTATAAGGTTTTGAGGAACAAAGTATACCATGATTTAAAGTATATTGCAGAAACAGTGAGGTCAAGAGAATGACCTGGGAAACTGGAATCGGTTGTGTGGAATTCTTATTCCGGGTTATTCAGATACATTTCGAGGACGAAATTTCTGTAAGGAGGGGATAGTTGTAACGCCCCAACTCCTGGGACCGTTACAGTGTGCCTTGTAAATAGTGCTACACTCGCTAACCGAGTCATTTGGCCAAAACGTGATCTAAGTATGATTAGCGGTTTAGGGTTTAAACACTTTGGTTATGATGTAACGTTTCCTAGGAAAGATTAGAAGCGAGGGTCGAGGCATAGCGATCCTAGGAAAGATTAGAAGCTTCCTAACCGGAGGATTTGATGGGAAACAACCCAATCGAAGGTGACCGCTAAGGACTTAAAGGTTGATCGTTCTCAAGGAGCGTTCTTATATTGGTACTAGCTCGAATCTGAGGTAAGAAAACTGCACCCTGTGTACATGTGACATGCATGGCTATCATTGAAGCATGTTGGTTGATTATTAAGTATGACATGCATGGTTATTCGTTATGCCAGTTATCCAAGAATAGGGCATTCAGCATGCTTACTAAACAGTTTCTAGCATAATCATAATCATGCACAAATTCAGAGACTCAAGCTCTGGCCAATCTCATATTCATCATTCATGGCATGCCCTAATCACATGTTTCCCGTGCATCACATGCTTCTCACTTAATCCTCAAGCATGCCTCAACAACAGTCATATGCAAATGGGCAAGATTGCCAAGCATTCATTATGCTATCAACATTTACATTTAAACATTCAACATGCATCAATAATAACCATGCATGTCATACTCAATAATCAACCAACATGCTTCAATGATAGCCATGCATGTCACATGTACACAGGGTGCAATTTTCTTACCTCAGATTCGAGCTAGTACCAATATAAGAACGATCCTTGAGAACGATCAACCTTTAAGTCCTTAGCGGTCACCTTCGATTGGGTTGTTTCCCATCAAATCCTCCGGTTAGGAAGCTTCTAATCTTTCCTAGGATCGCTATGCCTCGACCCTCGCTTGATTCCGACTCCTAGAACTCAAGATTTCCTCAAAAAGGCTCAAACGGTAAAACGGACTGTTTTGAGAGAGAACGAGAAGTTTCTAACGTACGTTCTTATCTGTCAAGCTACTTCAAGCTTAAGTAACCTCAAATAAAACCTAGTGCTCGGGGTCCTGAAAACACCCCCGGGGACACTATAGTCAAAACTTCTAGAATTTCACCCTGATCTCAAATATTCCCAATCTATCACCAAATAAATATTTCTATTACCCCAAAATTGACCCCGTTATGACAAAACCGCTAACTCATAATCTAAGATCGTCTCATGCCGCATAGCTCGAATATATCTCCATAATAATAAGATCTCATTCACAGATTTCACTATGCACCCAATAGGCCAAATTACCAAATGCCCTTATCATTATAAGTACACCCATATGCATGCATTTATCATCATATAATAATATAATTCACATTAACATGCATATATTCATTTTATAACATATTAAATCAATTATGGCCCTCCCGGCCCCCTAATCAAGGTCCTAAACCTTATTAGGAAATTTGGGGCATTACACTTAGATACCTCCATGTATCACTTTAGACATAAAGACACAATTATTAAGTTCCTACAATTGAAACTCAAATTTCACATCTTTACTATGTGAAATTTACTAAGTGTTTTATACCTAGCTTGTATAACAACACTTATTCTTTGGATTTAACCAATCATAACATCCTCTCACGTGGTTAAATACAAGCCTCAACCTTTAGCTCAAAATAGTTTTTGGTGCCTAAAGCGAAGTGCCTTTCGACTTGAACTTTGCCTTATTGAAAATACCACATAGTCTTATCAAAATCATTAGTAGCTTAAAATCTTGAACAAAGTATTCCTTATGATAATACCAAAGGTACCTCACACACTTCCACTAGATCTTTTGTTTTCCCAATTTTCTCGCTTTAGCACTCATATGGCCATGTGATCTTCCCTTCATGAACTTTCCAGGGAGAAACTCCAACTCCCATGAGAGGCAGCATCACCTATAAGTTCACATAGGTGAAGTTCTTACAAAATCTTTGTTACCTTTATAGATGCTTGTTCAACTAAACTTCATTAAAAGCCTTAGGCTTAACCCTTACTCGGTAGCAAACAACACTAACCATCTTGGATGGAACTCAAAAAAGTTTTAGTGTTGAAACTATTCACTTATCAATGACTTGTTCTTACCTATTGAGGTCTTTCCCTTGATGTTCACAAGTTTGGAGTTGGGTTACCATCATTGGTGAATCTTTTATTCTAGGAGTTTCAGTCCCATCCCTTTTGAAGTGGTACTTACTCATCTTCTCACAAGAGGTTTTGTAAATGGATCCACTAAGTTCTCACTTGTCTTAACATATGAGATTGATATAATTCCATCTTGAATCAATTGTCTAATATATTCACGTCTTAGACTAATATGTCTAGACTTTCCATTATACACATTATTATATGCTCTAGCAAGATTGGATTGGCTATCACAATGTATTGAAATTGTTGATACCATATCCACGGTGAAAGGGATATCCAAAATGAGATCCCTAAGCCATTTCGCCTCTTTGTCGATTGCTGCTAGAGCTATAAATTCTGCTTCTATGGTTGAGTGTGATATACAAGTTTGCTTCTTGGAACCCCATGGGATTGCACCTCATCCAAGAGTAAACACCAAACCGGTGGAGGAGAGATTGTCTCCCACTCTCAAAATCCAACTAGTGTTGGAATATCCTTCAAGTATCCTTGGAAATTTTGAATAATAAAGTCCATATTCTTTGGTATTCTTAAGGTATCCAAGAATCCTCTCAATAGCCAACCAATTCTTGATACTTGGATTGCTAGTAAACCTACTAATTGTTGGGAGAGAGTGAGATTACACCACCACAAAATCTAGAATCTACAGAAAATTATGCTTGTTAGAGACCAAGAAAATTACAGTTTAGTTGATGCAAACCCTTGTAGATGATCAAAGTTCTTCAATCTTCTTGAAGCTTCAAAACCCTAGTTGAATCACCACCTTGAACTTCTTCTTCCTTGTAAAAACACAACCAAAGGCTTATACATGATTTGTATCACTGTCCTAATTCTCTATTTCCTAGCCCATTATTGATGCTTGAGGATTTTTCGAAGAGGAAATGGGAATTTGGATTGAACAAGCCTTAAACTCACAATGTCAAGCACTTTCTTTATGAGTTTCTTGTAGAAAATTTGAGATTGTTGAAAGCTAGAGAGAGAGGTTAAAGATGTTGGGAATTGTGCCCTGAAAGCATATGTAGCAGACATTGTTTTATGAAATAAATAAATAAATTGAATTTTTTATGCATATATTTTATAGACTATATTATTCTGTGATAATATTATGTAAATATCAGAAAAATTCCTAAAGTTCATATGTGTGATCTCAAACACGTTTTGGTACGGGAGGATTGTGTTTGAGATAAATGAACTTGAATAGTTCACAGTAAAATAAAGTTATGGAATCTTTAGATCAATTACTGCAAGTACGGTCCACTAGTATTATGAATACATGTGATCTAGATCCGGATCACTAGTGTGGTAGGACGCTTTAGTGGAGGTGTTTTATATATTAGAGAATATATAGAACTGGACCAGATATGTTTATTAATACTTAGTTAAATACCGTTTCGAAGTATTAATTAAATATATCAACTGATGATCATATACAAATAGATCTTAATCCTGAAGTTACTATGAACTCCTATGTTATGTTATATGAGTTCTTTGATTCACTCGTTAGGGTATGTCAGAATGATTAGGCTAAAAACTTTTGTTTTGGGAACTCATTAATGTAGATGGCTAGGGACATAGTATACAGATATGGAATCTATACATTCTCGTAAGAGATTGAATAATGGTTCTCTTAAGGGTTGACTTTTGGGACTGAAAGGTTATTGAGCTCAAATTCATAATTTAGTTATGAATTAACCTTCACTAGTAAGGTCAATGGTACTTAAGGAAACAAGAGATAATTAAAAGGGTAAAACGGTAATTTTATTCCCGATTAATTATGAACCATTATTAGAGGGTTAATTTGTATGCAATGATTATATCAATGGACGCTTTATAATTATAAAGTACTCAGTAAATGAAATGTCTATAATTACAAGAGTGCAATCTTATATTTATAGTGGAATAATCATGAGATTAATAAATTAAGATTATTTAATTAAAGAGTTTAATTAATAATCTCAAATTTATTGGAGCTTGGAATTATAGGTCCATAGGTCCCCATAGCGGCTCTATCAACACTATTCAAGGTAAAAGTTGATATGAAGGGAAAAATAGTTTAAAGACATATTTAAGAAGAATTTGTTCGTTGGGCCAAATATTAAATTGTATGATAATAGTGATTAATTAATTAATTACAAATTAGTTGTAGTTAACAAAATTAATTAATATTTAATTATTGCATAATTTTTGAAGTTATATGAAATAATTAAATTAATTTTGAAATTTAATTAAATAATTAATTAATTATAATTTTTGAAATTATAATAATTAAATATTTATTTTTGAAAATATTGGATTTAATTAATTGATAGAATTGATTAAATATCTTTATTTGAGTGGGAGATAATGATCTGATAAGTTCAAATTGGATTTGAATTTAAAATATTAACATTTATTCAAATAATTAATTATATTTGATAATTAGTTAAAAAGATATTGAATTTAAATTTGAATTCAAATTTGAATTAGTTATCAGGTTGTTAGATCTTATCCGACAAAGTAGTTTGAATAGATAATTAAATAAAAATTGAAAAATCAACATCCCTAAAAATAAGGATGGTACACATGCACACACAGTTCATGGATTGTGTGTGGCGTGTACTGCTATTTTTCAGGAATAGGATTTCATTTTTATTTATTTAATTAATTAATTCATTGATAATTCGAAAAATTAGTTTTTGGATATTTTCATTAATAAAATAAATAATTAATTAAAAAGTAAATTGTAAGTTGGTTACAGATTTATTTTTTAGATTTGAATATTTTCTTTTAAGTATGACTAATCAGAAAATATACAGATAACCAAGACAACTCAGTCTATTCGCTCTGTGAAAAATAGAACGATATTTTTCTCTCCCTGAAAAAAAAAGAACCAATTCTCAGGCATATTCTCTTGATCTCATATGTTGAGTACATCAAGTAGAATCACAAATAAACTATCCTTCATTCTCTAAGTGCCCACACACTTCTTGAGGTGTAGAGAACGCTTTGGAAGATCTTGGTGTGAGTACGTAGCTGAAAACACAAACATGTCAGGCGACGTGTCGCCTGCCTGTAGGCGATGCATCGCTTGCTGAGACTTTTATGTCTCTTTACATCTAGGCAATGCAACGCCTCTATAGAGACGATGCATCACCTCCTCCTCTGACTTACGACCCCTCATATGGGCCCAATATTACTCCAAATGCTACCAAAATTTTTGGGGATCCTTGAATACCTCCATGTATAACTTTAGACCCCAAAACACAGTTCTTAAGTGCCTACAAATTAAACTCAAATTTCACATCTTCATTATGTTCAATTCACTAAGTGTTTTATATCTATTTTGTATAACAACACTTGTCATTTTTCTTCAACCAATCATAACATTCTCTAACTTTGTTAAATATCAGCCTCAACCTCTAGCTTAAATAGTTTTGGTGCCTAAAGTAAAGTTCCTTTCGACTTAACTTTATGTTAGGGTTTATGCCCTAAAAGCACGTAAAAAGATATTTTATAATTTAAATAAAAGTACAATTTTATTATATTTGAATATTATAATTATTGTTTGAGTAAATTATATAAATATCAAGAAAATTTCATATTCATTTATGAGGATATGATCTTGAATTAGTACGAGAGAATTAAGATCATATACAATGAATAAAATAGTCAACAACATATTAAAGTAATGAATCTTTAATGAATGGTTACTAGCACGGTTTACTAAGCATACATGATGCAAGAAGTCTAGATTCGAAATACTGATGTCGATAGACATCTTGGCAAATGTGATGTATATAACAGTTATTATATATGACAAGACCGATATGAATTAATTATCTTTATAAACCTACCATTTTCCATAAAGACTTAATTCTTATCATAATAGATAATCATTTGTAGATCAGTCTAAATCCTGAGTTTTCATGAGCTCTTGTTTGTGCTTATTGGATATTTTGATTCATTCGTTAAGGTCTCTTAATATAATTAGACTAGTGACTTTTTGTTTTGGAGATTCAATATCATGAATGGCTAGGAACATGATTTACAATAATGAAATTCATGCATTCCGAACAGATCGAATATTGGTTCCCTTAAGGGTTGATTCTGGAACTGAATAGTTATTGAGCTCAAATCTATAATTTGATTATAGATTAATTATTTGCTAGTGAATTAATGGTACTTAAGGAACAAGAGGTAATTAGAAGGGTAAAATGGTAATTTTGACCAGCTTTAATTAACGAACCAATAAATAGAGGACAGAACTACATTTATTGATTATATCAATGGACTACAAGAGAAAACTCTGTAATTATAATTCTATAAATACTTAGAGTGCAATTTCATATTTATAGTGGAGTAATCATTGAATTAATAAAAAAATATTATTGAATTAAAGAGTTTAATTAATAATCTAGTTTATTGGAGATTTTTATTATAGGTCCATGGTCCATAAATTGCCTTTGTCCTACACTGTCAAGGATAAGGATGTTACAAGGAAGATTTATAGGGAAAATGACTAAATTGCAAAGGAATTAATTTTTCAGGGCAAGGAAATAATTATGTGATAATTATGGGTAATTAATTAATTAACTATATAGTTTTTATTTTGAAAAAATTATGTTAAAATAAATATTAATCATGTTTGGATTAATATTAGGGAGAGTTTAATTATTATCTTATTATAAGACAATTTATTTAAGATTGATAGTTTTTAAGATAAATTTAATTTTGCATTAACTTATATTTATTTTGGCATAAATATTGTTGTAGCCTAAAAATGTGAGCTGAATTACTCAACACGGGGTACAACTGGCAGACGGGCATATGAAGAAAGTGAGACACTAATTCTGGAGTGAGCAGCTCGAGTCAAACTTGACAGCTTACGACAACCAGATAGTCTCCATATTGCTTCTTGGGCCAACAACTTAGTTCGAGATGTTCGTCATTCAGATCACCTTTGTGAGCTCTGAACATGACCCGTGTCAGTTCAAATTAGTCCTACGACACCCAGCTTAAAGGAAGGGTTCTACTCGCGGAAGCTTGGTCATAACGCATAGTAAAGGATCCAAAAAAACTCGGAGATTCTTTATACGCCTCATAAATGCCCATATTTTATTCAGCATTTATTTCCCGATATAGTGAATGTAAATTCAATAAGCAATCATATATTTATGTAAATGAGAAGTTACCCAAATTTGTCAATTACCATATTAATGTACGGTTACCCAAAACTGTCCATGAGAATCTCCTATAAATACCAGGGGAATGGAGGAGGCTAGGAATAGAGAATTTTGGCAATAAAATTTCATTTATGTCAAGCCTTTGTTACATTTTGTGGTTCATATAAAACCATAGACTGTGATTTTATGTGTCAAGGTTCTTCATCACCAAAGATCAATTCTACCACTTGTTTTATTTGTCTTATGACCTTTGTATTATTCTTCCATTAGAGACTAGATTATCATTGTTTGATTCTTTGAGTTGTAATTTACAAAATTTGGTTTTATAGCCTCAAATTTCAACAATAAAAAATCTTTATTCCCAAATCTAAGTTTTGTATCAATTTTTTTCTATCTCAAAGGTTTATCTACTCATAAAGACTATGGAAGAAATCTCCTCCTTCTTAGCCCTCAAGTTCATGTCTCAAGATCTAGTGACACTAGATCGATTTGATGGCTCAAACTTTTTTCGTTGGCAAGACAAGATCAACTTTCTTCTCACAATTTTGAAGGTTCACTACATCCTTGACAAAAATTTGAAGACTTTGGAATCTCCAAAGGATGATGATACCCAAGAAGTGATCAAAGAAAGGAAGAAAATGGAAGGAGATGAGCTCATATGTAGAGGCCACATACTCAATGCCCTCTCGGACCGTCTCTATGATCTTTACACAAACACTACATCGACAAATGACATTTGGGATGAACTTAAGAAGAAGTACAAAACCAAAGAACAAGGTACTAAGAATTTCCTCATAACTTAATACATGGAATTTAAATTCTTTAATGGAAAATCCTTACTCCCCCAAGTACATGAGCTACAAGTTATTGTGAATAAGTTATCTATTCTAAAAATAACATTGCCAGAATCCTTTTGTTGACTATAAGAACTCATCAACTAAGTTAGATCAAGAACATCGTGAGTTGTAAAAGAAGTAGATTCAAATCAAATGAACTTCAAGCAAACTTTCTTATGATTTCAAGAACGCAAAATGTAAATGTTGAAATTTTAGAATGAAAAATAGAGAGAATGTAGAGTGTTTATTTCCATTAACAATGAGTGGTTACAAAATTCTCCCAAAAATTCCCCCCTTTCTCAGATGAAGGGAGGTCATATTTATAGTAGAGCACTAATGACTCTTAGTACATTGTGGTCCCTAGGGACACGACCCTGCATATGCAGTTTACAGGTGGTAATGGTGCCAAGAGCGTGGTGGTTAGTTCTAGTACATGCCAAGAGCTTGTTGGAGCACCTCAACTTCAATACTTGGATGTACTTCCACTACTTGTTTAGTATGAGTGTCAGAGATTGTCTGATGAGGACCACATCAGGTACCTTACTCGTACAACCACTACTTGTCTGGCGTGTACATCGTGTCCGTAGTCCAACTCCTCTTGGTTTGTAGGTGCATTTTGGACTTGTACGAGCTCCTCGAGTCACAGGTTTTCACCCTCTCAAGGTACCTTATTCCCAAGGGCTTCAAGTGTTGAAATCCTTATATGTTATTCTAAGATGCCTGGCAATCAAAGACCTCGCGAGATGGCCCTATGAAAATGAGACGAGAGGGGCCTCTCGACCTTAGGCGCATATTCTTGGCGTAAGGAATGGCATCATAGGCGGGCATGTGCCTCGCGGCATAGTCAGCAATGCAAAAATAGGAGTGTAGGATGGCCTTGCGAAACCCTTGCTACGAAGCGTGGCTTCGTAGGCGAGGCGTGCACCTTGTGAGACCCTCGTCACTCCCTCGGCGCGACTCCGCGACACCCTCGGCGTGACCCCGCAACACCCTCGCCGCGAGACGAGGCGTGTGCCTTGTGACACCCTCACGACTCCCTCGGCACGACCCTGCGACACCTTCAGCGTGAGACGAGACGTGCGCCTCACAAGTCCCTCACGACCCCGCAACACCCTCAGTGTGAGACAAGGCGTGCACCTCACAAGACCCTCGCAACTCCCTCGGCGCGACCCCGTGACACCTTCGGCGTGACCCCGCGACACCCTCGACGTGAGGCTAAAACACATTTCTCTTTTCTTTTTGTTGACGTGTACTTTCGACCCTCGGCATTCCTTCGACCGCGACATGTACTTTCCACCCTTGGCATTCCTTCGACCGTGACGATGCTCGATTTTACCCGCACAAGGTATACTTTCTTCCTTTCTCATGTTCAATGGGTGTAAATTAGCATTACTCGGGATGGGTTGTCTTGGCCAGAGCTCCTCATGAGCTAATCCACATATATGCCCCTGCTTTCACATATACCCTCCCTTGTACTTCGTAGTTGGTAATTTCGAGCACTTATGTCTAGAGATTTTGAGCTTATTCCTTTGTGTTTTGTTGCACCCTTTTCACCTACACTTGCACCCCTATTACCAACAAGATGAGGTTTCATGGCATGTGGGTGATCGTCTAGCGTTCCTCTGGGGGTCGAGTATGTAGACTTATCTTCAGACTCAGGGTCCCCCGAGAATAACCCTTACCAAGACTATGACACCTTGAGGAGGGCCTGTATATGTCACCTTGAGCGCATGGCCGAGCTTAGGCATAAAATCTAGGTGGTGGAGAGTGAGATAGTTTTGGTTTTGAGGGGTGATGGAGTCCCTTTCTCCTTTGACCTTAATGACCACATTGCAAGCCTTAGAGTGAGCCTTTTTTTTATCTACAAATGGAGTTGGAGTTCATGGAGGGAAACCTCCCTCCTAAACCTCCTGCCCCATTCTCTCCCTATAGTAACCCTGAGGTCACCCCTGGTTCCCTTCAACCCTTGTCTTCAATCCACCCGTGTTCGATGCTTCCACACCCAATGCCTCGGTGGAAAACTCACGCAAGAAGAAAAAATGGAGGGTAAAGTACCCTGTTTTGACCTCACCTTTTTCCTTGGGTTTTGCAGATATGTCAAAGAGAATGAGACGACAAGTGGCTCCCGAGAAGCCAGATTCTAGTCCTCTATTGGCGTCCACCATTGTGTCCAATGTGTCGGAAAACCGGTTGTTAGAATTATCCGAGAAGTATCACATTGGCAAAGAGTACAAGCTATACGTACCCTCCAACAAGTGTCGGGCTGGTAATCCCCCCCAGGGCTACGTGGCCATGAGCGAGAACATCTTGAAGGCGGGTGGGACCATTCCCTTACACCCGTTCTTTGTCATGGTCCTCAACCATTTCGACCTTGCTCCACTTTAGCTGGCACCTAACAGCTGGTTGACTTTAAGCCGCCTATATATGGCATTTGTCAAGCTTAATGGTCATGCTTCTACGGCGCAAGAGGTGCATTTTATGTACAATCTCATGCCCACTCCTAAATCCAAAGGATTCTACTTCCTGAAAAAAGTCAATTCTCAAGTCTCCCTGATAGAGGGTTTTGTGTCCAACCCAGGTTCCTAGAAGCAGGACTTTTTCTTCGTGAAGGGTCCCTTTTCCGTCCGTGAACATTTTCGCTCATCCCAAAGTAAGTACTTCAAGTTTTTTCCTTTTACATTGAATTTGCTATTTTGGGACTTATACTCATATTGATAACTGAGTTGATTGTTCAGAGAGCTTCAGTATCCCCGATGTTCCTTAGTCGGAGGCAGCACCAGTAGACGTCTTTCTCTATGCCGACCCTGCTATGAAAATGGTCGCCCATCTCTTCACTGTGGCCAACCTTAACCACTATGGTTTATCCAGGGTTTCGGAGCCCGACCTGCTGTGGCATATTTTTGAACGAAAGAAGAAGGTGACTCTAGCTGAACCTCACCCAGACGAGGGTATGTGGAATTGGTGCCTGGGGAGGTTTCCTTATAATCTAAGCGTCCAGCCCAGTCATCTCCGTCCTCCAAGGGGTGCCCTCATTTTTTCCCTACAGACCACGACACGGCCTCTCATTCCCGCGGTCCACAAACCATGCCAGGGTGCTTCGTTGTGCCTTTCTCTGAGGACTATGATAATCTTCCTCACGCTCCCGATAATCATGGCCCTTCGAGGCTCCCTTTTTTCGATGTTCCTGCGCCTCCTCCAACCTCGGTGAGTGGGTCATTTTTCCCTGCTCACCCGGGCACCCCTGATTTGGAAGGGACATCCTGGGTGGATCGCACATCAGCCCCTTACGTGCAAAGGTATATCCGAGTCGCCGAGGGTATTCTCGAGACCGAGTGGATAGGTCTCATGAATTTTACCATGGCGGAGCTTGGGGAGACCTTTGTGCACTCCACAACCTGGGTGAGTTCATGCGTCTTACATTCTTCTTCTTTTTTTTTTTTTGTGTTTTGGGTTCTTTGTTTGCTCATTTTTTTTTCTTTTTGCTTCCTTGTAGGATTCTCTAGTGGCTCAACACTTTGTAGACTCGGCATAGGACCTCTCTTCATCAAACGCTGAAAGGGACCATTTAGCGGTCAAAGTTCAAGAGCTCGAGGGACAGCTTACTGACATCAAGCTTAAGCTGGAGAAGGCCCTGGCAAAGGCCTCTTCGTCGTCAAAAAATAAGAGGAGAGCAGAAGCCAAGGCTGCGATGTTGCAGGAAAGGGTCACTCTCCTAGAGGCTGATTAGGGGAGAACGGAAGCCAAGGCTGTGATGTTGTAGGAGAGGGTCACTCTCCTGGAGGCTAATTTGGCTGAGGTCGAGTACAAGTCCATAGAGCGCACCCTCTATGGAATGTGGAGGCACAATCCTAGCTTCGATTTCTCCTCCTTTGGTGACCATGTCGTTGCCAAGGTGGCCGAGTGGAATGCTCTCAGCAGGAGGCCTTGAGATTTTGCTTCTACAGCTTTTACCTTTTAATTCGATTTGGTTGTATGCTCATTTGAACCTTATTTTTTTGGAACTTTTCTAAGTCATGTTGTGGCTGATGTCGATTTTATCTTGCAATATTATCGCAACCTTCTTTATATATATATATATCTGTGTGTGTGTGTGTGTGTGTGATCATTTCTTTTTGCTTCTTTATGCTTGAGGTCTTTTTGAGCCCACCCTTGTATACAGGAGCGAAATGGGTTTGATAGGTCTCTCTTTTTCCTAATAACTCGTCGATTCTTTATTTGGACCAGTAGTGATGGTCTCTTTGGTGCACCTTAATTGTATTTGTAAGGATATGTTGACCCTTTGGGTTCTAGCCATCCTTTTATATATTTTTGCATGCACTGGTTATTTCTTGCGGGAAGCGTCCTTCTCGTCATTATGCATAGTACTATTTTTGCAAGGGTCTGTTTTAGGACCCTTTTTGGCTAGAATGCTTGGTGGCCGCTCTAGGCTTATTGGTGGATTCTCTTCCTGAGGCCTTTCCCCTCATGGAAGTATCAGTCTTTATTAGGAGGCTCTTCTTGTAGGACCTTTTGACGGGTCTCTTTTAGGACCCTTTTTGGCTAGACGGCTTGGTGGCTGCTCTAGGCTTATTGGTGGATGCTCTTCCTGAGGCATTTCCTCTTATGGAGGTATCAACTTTTATTAGGAGGCTCTTCCTGTAGGTCCTTTTGACCCTCTTGATGTTCATAAGGGCAGCTAATCCTCGTGAACTCGAGAGATGCCTTGCAAGGTGTTCTTCCTTATTTCCCTTTTTTTTACAAGGGTCTCTTTTAAGACCCTTTTTGGCTGTATACTTTTTTTTTATAAGGGTCTCTTTAAGGTCCCTTTTTGGCTGTATACTTTGCCCCCCAAGTGGTTGGCAAGATTTATCTCGTCGGGCACTTTGATCATTTTGCTCATGCACTTTGATAATTCCAATTAGTGATAGGTACACGAGAGTTAGATATGTGCTCATGTAAATGAGGAGGGTGTCATGCCAATAAGAAACATATTCATTAAAAATAAGTAGAGTACATAGGTGTCTATGGCAACATTGTTTTTACTCACAAATATGTTGGGAGCTAACTATGGTAACCCTTTTGATTTATTGCACTAAAAGTGGAGCTTTACCTAATGCTCCCTCTCATGCGCGTATGCACACCATCGATTTTGATCGCTTTAGTAACTTTGGGATTGAACTCATGCGGGTTTGCGCTCCCATGCACTACCATCACCATAGGTTCTGGTGGTTTCATGACTGTGCGAAGGGACATTATAACATTCCATTGCTTCTTTCTGTTCCCCTTTCACGCTCACTACTCCCCCAGGAATTAGGAATTTTATGGCCAAGTGGTATACCGAGTTTATCGCCTTCAATTCTCTCAGGGATGGTCACCCTAATACTGCGTTGAAGGCCGAGGAATAGCTTACTACGACAAAGTTTTTCATTACTGTGGTCTGTCTGGGCAGCTCTCCCATGGTGAGGGCCAACTCGATTGTGCCCAGGGGGTGTATCAAGTCTCCGGTAAACCCATACAGGGAGGTGTTGCAGGGCTTTAAGTTCCTGATGCCCAGTCCCATCTTCTCTAAAATCGGGCGATATAGGATGTCTACGGAGCTCCCATTGTCTACCAGAACCCGATGTACCTTCATGTTGGCTAGTTATACACTTAACACCAAGGGGTCATTGTGTGGAACATGCACACCCTGCACGTCTTCTTTGGTGAAGGTTATTGAGTCATTTTCCCCTTTAAAGTTTTTTGGAGGTCATTGCCTCGAGGAATCAAGCTACCGAAAGCTTCTGGCAACTCGCTTCTACGCCTGCCCGGCCGCCTATCCTATCGGCTTGGAAGCAAGCTACCTGTCGCCTATCTCACCCCCTTTCTTATTATTAGTAAGATAGGTTGCCCCTTTCTCTAATAATAAGGTAAGCTTCCAAAGCTCCTTCCTTCAGCTGGGTGAGCCTTCACTTTTTGGATCGTCTTCTGCCCAATGCAGTACCCTCCCGTTTTTTTGGTTCCCGTTGGGTTTACCTTGTTTACAGGTCGACCCCATGGCAGCAAGAAAAGGCAATCTTGTGCTATACTCCGGCGATATCTTTCCTTCCGAGGCACGCAAACTCCCATTGTGTCCCAGATCACATTCTGTGAATCGAAAGGGGAAGCCTACTCATCCATCAACTCCTCTCATAGATCGGTGCGGTTTTACGAAGCGTCTAAGCACAGTTCACTCGCGTTGATCAATCAAGAGCTTTTCCGCCACTCCTTAAGGTTACCCGTTGTATCATACACTTCTTGCATTGTTTCCCACGCTTCATACCCCCCTATTTCTTCTTAAGGTAAGGTAAAGGGCCAGGCATGGTGGGGTAGGAGCATTCTGTCGGCAATCTTTTTGACCAAGAAGTCTTAGCATGCATGGGGGTGGACTTCGTCTGTCTTCCTTGGCATATCTACCTCGCCCCTTTCTCGATTCTCCTCTGAATCCTGGTCCTCTGAGGATCGCCCTCACCTCTCCTTACACCTCTAGGGCTACATCTCGTGCTCATGGCGAGGGTGGTCTATCATTTGGTCTTTCATTTTCTCTTTAGACGTATCTACCCAAGTGCCCCCTGCGTATGAATTCCTCTATTTCCACCTTTAAATGTGTGCATTCTGCTGTGGAGTGGTCAATGTCTTTATGATACTAATAGTACTTTTCATGGTCTCTCTTTGGCCGATCTCTCTTCATTGGCGGGGGTCTCCTTAAGGGGACCTGATTCTTGTTTGCTACGAAGATATGCTCCCTAGTATGTGTTAGGTTAGTGTAGAAGGTGTGGGATGTTTGCCTAGGATTACCTCCGTGTTTGTGCTTCCTCTGGTGGTCATCTCTTGGGCCTTCGTACACTCTTTTCTTTTTTGCGTCATTCAAAACTTCAGGGGCTGAGGACTTGACAAGTGATGCCTTCAGGTTCTCATGGCTGTCTTTGACACGAATGTACTTTTGTGCCCGTTCGTAGAAATCATCTAAGTTAGCAACCTCCCTTTTGAGCATATTATCCCAAAGCTTACTACCTCGGTGCACTCTAGTCGTGATTGCCATCTTGAGTTCTGCCCGGTCAGGCTTCCCACTTTAGACGCCTCCATGTTGAAACTATGGATGTAGCTCTTCAAGCTTTCTCCTTCGCCTTGCTTTATATTAGCGAGGCTAGTGCCCGGTAGGGTATAATCGCGTACGGCATGATGTTATTGGAGAAAATCATCGGAAAATTGTTACCATGACCTAATGGTCCCCGACCTCAGTCTTTTGAACCACTTGTATGCAGACCCCTTCAGTGTGATTGCAAAACAATGAAACCTTGCTCTGCTATTGATTCCTCTCAGCTTCATTAAATCATTAAAGGTGTCCAAGTGGTACTTGGGGTCTGAGGTGCCCTCATATGGGGTCATATGAGGTTCTTTAAAGTTAGCCGGGAGCCGTTCCAACTAGATTTCTCGTGTAAAGGGTGACTTGTAGTTGAACTCTTCATCCGTAATGTGCCCCCCCCCCCCATACGATGTGATGATCTTGCTCTGAAGGCTCCTCATCTCGGTGTCTAGCTCCTGTCGCCTCCTATTCAAGGAGTCCCTCAGCTCAGTTGGGTTGGCCTTTTTCTTCTCTCTACCCTTCAGAGGGGCCATAGGAGGGGTCGTCCTTACTTCTGACCTCCTCCCATTGAGCTTTTTTCTTATAGGCGACTTCGGCTTCGTTATGAGGGTTAGCGTTGTTCTTCTGCCCTGGCCTCTGGGGCTGCTTTGCCTGCCCAAAACATTCATGCTGCATTGTCCGAGGGGTATTACTAGTGGAGAGTCGAGTTCTCACATCATCCACAGGGACTATGGTTTCTCCACCCTCTTGGCTTTTCTCCTTTCGTCTAGGAAGAGGCATGCTTGATTTTACCTGTAGCAGGCCATTCAACACCTCTTACATATTCTCTAAGGTGGTTTCTAGCCTTTGGTTCTTCCGGTGTAACTCGCATATCTCCTCTTCATAAAATTGAGACCTAGAGCTTGAGCTTATGGAATGTACTCGGGGGCTCTTGTCTGGTTGGCGCATTTTTTTGGTGTAACCTGCGGTGGCCTTAGGGGCAAAAACTCTTTGGCATCTTTTGTGGGAGCAGCCGA
The DNA here is from genome assembly GCF_963169125.1 of Humulus lupulus. NCBI lineage: Eukaryota > Viridiplantae > Streptophyta > Magnoliopsida > Rosales > Cannabaceae > Humulus > Humulus lupulus. The sequence goes on along the minus strand of NC_084794.1, from coordinate 72,770,656 downwards.
TGGTCTCAGATGGTTCTCATCAAGCTGGATAGCTGGGGACGAAGCCTCCCTTTCATCTCCAGGAACCATGGGCTCCTTTGGAGCATCCACATTTTCGGGTGGCGAAGGATTCTTCATGGAGGCCTTTAGCTGATCTCCATCGAGGTGGACTTCCACCTCTCGTGGTTCTCCCAATTTCTTATAGCGTCTTGGCATCTTTCTCTACCAGAATCGATGGAAGAACAGTGGCTTGGCACTTATCCTTCCCAGAGACTGTGCCAAACTGTTGACTGTAAGAACTCGTCAACTAAGTTAGATCAAGAACTTCGTGAGTTGTAAAAGAAGTAGATTCAAATCAAATGAACTTTAAGCAAACTTTCTTATGATATCAAGAACACAAAATGTAAATGCTGAAATTTTAGAATGAAAAATAGAGAAAATGTAGAGTGTCTATTTCCATTAACAATGAGTGGTTACAAAATTCTCCCAAAAATTCCCCCATTTCTCAGATGAAAGGAGGTCATATTTATAGTAGAGCACTAATGACTCTTAGTACATTGTGGTCCCTGGGGACACGACCCTGCATATGTAGTTTACAGGTGGTAATGGTGCTAGGAGTGTGGTGGTCGGTTCTAGTACATGCAGAGAGTTTGTTGGAGCACCTCAACTTCAGTACCTAGATGTACCTCCACTACTTGTTTAGTACGAGTGTCAGAGATTTGATGATGAGGACCACATCAGGTACCTTACTCATACGACCACTACTTGTAAGGCGTGTACATCATGTCCATACTCCAACTCCTCTTGGTTTGTAGGTGCATTTTGTACTTGTACGAGCTCCTCGAGTCACAGGTTCTCACCCTCGCAAGGTACCTTATTCCCAAAGGCTTCAAGTGTTGAGATCCTTATATATTATTCCAAGATGCCTGGCAATCAAGGACCTTGCAAGATGGCCCTATGAAAATGAGACGAGAGGGGCCTCTCGACCCTAAGCGCACATTCTTGGCACAAGGTATGGCATCGTAGGCGGGAATGTGCCTTGTGACACAGTCAGCACGAGATGTGACAATAGGAGTATAGGATGGCCTTGTAAAACCCTTGCTACGAAACATGGCTCCGTAGGCGAGGCGTGCACCTCGCGACTCCCTCGACGCAATTCCATGACACCCTCAGCGTGACCCCGCGACACCCTCGACACGAGATGAGGCGTATGCCTCGCGACTCCCTCGACGCGCGCGACCCCGCGACACCTTTGGCGTGAGATAAGGTGTGCGCCTCGCAAGACCCTCGTGACTCCCTCGGCACAACCCTGCGACACCTTCGGCGTGACCACGCAACACCCTCAGTGCAAGACGAGGTGTGCGCCTCGCGAAAACCTCGCGACTCCCTCGATGCGACCCCGCAACACCTTTGGCATGACCCTGCGACACCCTCGGCGAGAGATGAGGCATGCGCCTCGCAATACCCTCGCGACTCCCTCTGTGTGACCCTGCGACATCTTCAATGTGAGACAAGGTGTGCGCCTTGCGACTCCCTCGGCGCAACCCCGCGACACCTTCGGCATGACCCCACAACACCCTCCGTGCAAGACAAGGCGTGCGCCTCGCAAGACCCTCGCGAGTCCCTCGACGCGACCCCGCAACACCTTTGGCGTGACCCTACGACACCCTCGACAAAAGACGAGGCGTGCGCCTTGCGAGACCCTCGCAACTCCCTCAGCGCGACCCCGCGACACCTTCAGCATGTCCCTGCAACACCTTCAGCGTGAGACGAGGCGTGCACCTTGCGAAAACCTCGCGACTCCCTCTGTACGACCCTACAACACCTTCGACACGAGATGAGGCGTGCGCCTCGTGAGAGACTCGTGACTCCCTCAGCGTGACCCCGCGACACCTTCGGCGTGACCCCGGGCATCCTTAATGTGAGACGAGGCGTGCGCCTCGCAAGACCTTCAGAGCGAGGCCCCTACATGGGAGATGAGGTTGTGGCGCGAGACTTAGGGGTGTGTGGGTGAAATGGTGTCCGTAAGGCACAGGGGCGTGTGGGCGAGTCTATCTCCATCCCAAACTTATATTTTGAGGGTCATGAGGCAGGGGCAACATTCAAGCGGAATGTTGGTATTCACACCTTCATTGTGGGTGGGATCAGAGCCAAGTTGCCTCCATCTTGGAGGAACTATAGAAAGAATATTCTCCATATGAATAAGAGATATCTTTGGATAAGATCCTAAAGCACCTAAGTGTTGGGGATTTGACGCTATGCCCTTCATTTTTATGTTACAACTAAAAGCAATAAACAAAGATAATCTAAACTCTAATGGAAGAAGATTACAAAGTACATAACACAAATAAACAAGTGGTAGAATTGACCTTTCTTGTTGAAGAACCTTGATACATAAAATCACAAGTCTATGATTTTATATGAACCACAAATGTAACCAAAGCTTGACACAAATGAATATTTGTTGTCCAAAAATCTCTATTCCTAGCCTCCTCCTTGAGATTGCTTAAAGCTACAACAATGGAATGATATTGAGATTCACAAGCCTTGAATCTTCATACAAGTCAAGCTTTCTTGATTAAGATCTTGGAGAAAACTAGTAATCTTGAAAGCTAGAGATAGAAAAGGTTTTTAGAGAGAGAGGTGAGTGATCAAATCACCAATTAACTCAAATAAACCATTTAAAAAGTATAGAAACCCTCATTAGACTTAACCAATGAGAGTAAATCATTTTGAATTGAATTTTGGAGCCAAAGCACCTCACTGTACAGGCCCGTACGAACAGCCCAAGCGATGCGTCGCCTGCACCCAGGCGATGCATCACCTAGGTAGTCTTCTTAAAGAGTAGCGGCGTGTTGCCTCCTAAAGGTGACACAATGCCTGTCCCTCTAACTTGGCGCTCCGAAACTCATCTCAAAACATCCCTAAATGCTCACAAGATTTCTGTGTCTATACTCCAAAGGAACACTTTGGACGTAAAATGATAATTTATAAATGTCTATACTGAAAGTCAACTCTTATATGTTGACTTTAGTGAAATCATTATGGTTTTTTAAACTCTTCGTGCCTAACCAATTTCACCATGTATTTAACCAATCATAATAATCCCCCACTTCGTTAAATACATCATCAATCATACCATGAATTTCGATCTATTACGACCAGCACGGTTGTTCATATTTCATTTTCTTCTTCCGAGCTAAGCCCTTCTTAGAAAGCACTCACTGAGTTACTTACCGACTCCTGAAACCATTACCAATGAAAAAAAAGGTGTTAAATAAAAGGGCTTCGAAAGAACCCTTGCAAGAGGATGGATGCAGTGAGCAAGCCTGTTAAGCTATGATTGAGCCTAAGTCTTTCTAAAAAGAAAAGGGTAACCCAGAATTTGCCAAGACTATTATGGTGAGTCCTCCTATGGTGAATAAAAAGAGGAACCCTAAAACAAATAACATGGATTTCCTATCAGAAATAGCATTGAGTTTCCTTAATATCGAAAGGTAACAAAAAAGGAGAAAACGCCAATGCTACGTGAACACTAAAGTAGGGCAGCCATTGGGTTAGGGGGTTGAGGAAAGGAAGAAGAAGTTTTTATGAAGTAAGTTGTGTGTTTGGAAAAGGGACATTATTCTTTCGTATTTTACAGGCAGAACCTGTCCATCTATAACTATAACAAAATTCTTCTCATATTAGCCACAGAACACTAAAATGGTAAGGGAACAAGAATTGTCATGATAGGAACGAGAAAAATTACTCTAAGGAACCAAAAATTCTCTCTTCTTAAACAACCTATTCCCCTTTTGACGTCTTTCTGTTTTGTACTTTTTCTAGGGCCAGAAATAATAGCTCTAATAAAACTCCGCCATCCACTTATTGTTATCCTCTTAGTCCTTTGTCTCATAGTTTTGTTTCATATTTTATCTGGTCAAAATAAAAATAGCTTACGCCTTTTTCTTAAACTTCTAGAGAAAGAGGGTCCCAAAGGGCTACCTTTTCTCTCATATGAAAGCAAGTTAGCCCTTTTCTCCCTCTATTGATAGATACGTTAGTCGGGAAATTATTATTTTTTTATTTCTTTTTTATTCCCATCTGGCATTACTTTTAAATAAGGGGTTCTTCTATTTCCCCACGAGGGCCTTAACAGATGGAGTAGTGCATATCTGTCTTGAAAGCCCGCCCTACAAATAGGATTAGGATCTGATCCCATCCCAGCAGTCAAACTCCTTCTTGCCCCGGTTCTTTTTCCTCTGTAGGTGGAATGCCTATATAGATGAGGCTACCCGAGGAATTGGGCCCCAAAGGCGAAAGGTAGGGTGTTCAAGTTCTCAAGTGGCAACCTAATCGACTTTTTCACTTTACTTAATGGACTGAAGGACTGGTCCTTCTCTTGTTGCTTCTTTCCAAATGAAAGGATGAAGCTTTTATTTTCTTTCAGCCCCTTTATGAAACCAACCAAAAGTAGCCTTTAATACTTAATTAAGGTTTGGAGCCCTTGCAGCTATGACTTATTTCATTTGGTAGGACGACGAAAGGCTACTTCAATCTATGAAACAACCGGAAACTCGAGAGGGTCGCCTTTGGAATCGTTCTTCGGTAATCATTCAATCGAGTATCGTTCTCTATTCCTATTGCTTGGGGTGGTTGTGTTGTTGCTAGTGCTGAAGTTGCCTGAGTTTGATAAGCCATTCTCGATTGAAACTTTTGCTTCTGACATAGACGTTGACGGGCAGAGCACTTGATCAGTCAGTGATGCAATTGGCAAGTGAACAATGATTATTGGTTGAAGACTCAAGCTTTTGGGCTTGGTAGAAGCGAACGAGTTGGCAAAATCCTTTACTTAACTCAACTAACCCAGACCCTGGTCCTCGAAAGCTCATTCCTGATTCCATGAATTTTAGTTAAGGCACCCTTGTGGATGTGGTCAGAAAAGCTCACGAGCTCCTACCCTCAGTGTAACGTACTAGCCTCTTGAGGCATGTCAAGTGCACATGTGATGCACACGCAAGGGTGAAGGCTGGTGGGCATGTTGATACCTAGTTGTACAGTAGTGGCATTTTCGTAAATATCTTTAATATTGCCCAGAAATGGACGGGACTTCGTAGTTTCCATATTACAAGGTTAACAAACACAATTGTGCGAAAGAATTTGGGATATTTGGAGAATTGACGAGTTGAGAGCCAAATATGTCTCCCAAGAAAAAAAATCATATATGTTCCTTGTAGTAGGCGAAAAGCTCAGAAGGCTCTTTGTAGGGGGAGCACCTTCCACCCCCTGGCATAGCTGCACTAAGTGAGCTACTACTAGTTAGGAGGGATAGTAGGGAGAGCATATGAGGACCATGAGGGAACTTATATGTCTCCATGAGTAGGAGTACTCATGGACATTACCGGGCCACCCCGATAGTGCGTTGAAGTGTGCGACCAGAGGTTTATGGGTACGGTTCCATGGGCTTGCCAGTATGTCACTTGCATGGAACATGGCCCAAACCTTCGAGACACATCGTGGTGTGCCATGGACACGAGTCTGGGCAGGAGATAGCATGGGAAGTTATTCGTGGGACTTGTTAGCATACAAGGACTAGAGGGTGCACTATGCTTGAGAAGGACAGAGGTTCAATGTGTACTACTAGTTTGGTAGCTAGTATTGAGGGCCTACCAACATGAGTGGAGGCATGGTGCCTCGAAGATTTGACCGTGGATGTATGGGAGTCCTTGGACCATAACGAGAGGCGTTGGCAGGCGAGCTTGGTATTCTCACTTGGCCACATATGCTACCTAGCTTGTGAAAGTCTGGGTGAGCATTAGTGTTGGGATCAACTTTTCCATGGTAAGAACCTATGGACAATGTGAGTGTCTCGACTCTAGGACCTTGATGCATGGATGCACTCATAGATCGTTGAGAGCATGATTTGGTGGGAGTTGTTATAGAGACGGAAGTGTGCGAGCACATGATACGCAAAAAATTTGCCAATTGTTACTCAAATGGTTGGAAGGCTGACCTTGGCTCTGAGGAGTCAAGATACCACACATGCATTTCTACTGTCAAAATGTCAACCCATGACAATTGGTATCAAATCCAGGTTCATCTCAAGCGGGGGTGAACCAGGTTAGCTCATTCTAGAGTGAATGTAGGTGTAAGAATGATCAAGAGGAGCTGGATGCTTAAACATATGTCATTGAGTTGTTTAGTCACCTAGAAAGGATTAGTAGGATGAGACAAGATTAGACTTGGTTGCTCTTCTTCATGGGAATACTGGGCATCCTAGAGAAGGGGCAAGATATGGTTGCTTCGAATCAGAAAGTTTAGTGATGCTAGAAAGACAACAACCACAGGCAATTGTGGAGGGGGTATTACATTAGAGTTGGGATTAGTTGGAAAAAAAGAGAAATGAATATGAAAAATGAGGAAGAAATGGGTTGTGTGGCACAATTATTATTGCGTGACTGTTTTCGACGCGTTTCGAAGTATCGCTAAAAGTCAAAACTGCACTGGCAAAAGTCATCCAATGATACTTTTCCTAGCGCGTTTTAGACTTTTATCGACGCAATCAAACACGTTAGCAAAAGTATTACCATCAACCAAACCCTTGAGGCAAGAATTTTCTCGCTCAAAATTTACAAATTTTTCAGGCTCCTTTCTCGACGCATTTCTTGAAATGCACCACTAAAAGTTCTTTTCCTGGTGCATTTAAGGAAATGCGTCGCCAAAAGTACTTTTCCCGGTGCTTTTCGTGAAATGCGCTGGCAAAAATCTATTAATGTGACTAGCGCAATTGTTAATCTTGAATCACATTGGCAGCAATCGGATGGTTAATTATGTCTGAAACACTTCTACTTAGCCAAGGTTGCAAGAAACTACTTCTTCGGGGTGAGATCGATTGTAATGCCCCAAATTTCCTAATAAGGTTTAGGACCTTGATTAGGAGGCCGGGAGGGCCATAATTGATTTATTATAGTACTTAATGATTATATGCATGTTTACGTGAATTATATTATTAGATGATGGTGGATGCATGCATATGGGAGAATTTATTATTGTGAGGGTATTTTGGTAATTTGGCCACTGTGGGCGTAATTGTATATTTTGGGTGCATAGTTGTGATTAATTAATGTAGCCACATTATAAGGTGGATTGGTTCGAACTATTCGACATGAGACGATCATGAGATGTAAGTGTTCGGTCTAGTCATAACGGGTTTAAGTTCGGGGCTCGGGGTGAGTCTCGGGGTGAATTTAATGACTAGAGCATTACCGGGAATTAAGGGGTAATGGGATATGATTTATTGGTATTTGGGAATATTGGGTATAGCGGGAATTGGGAAGCGTTAGTTATGATTAACGGGAAAAGTGAAAAGTTCCAATTCTACCCTTGAAATGGTTATAGAGACTTTAAGTGACTTAAGGGCAATTTGGTCATTTGGATATATATATGACTTAGGACGGCTGTAGAAAGAACAGGGAAAAACAGAGTTCTCTTCTCCCTTCCCGTACACCACTCTTCATCATCCTCCTCTTTGAAGTTTTGAGCTCTAGGTGGGGATTCAAGCTAGGGAATCCAAGGGCTGAGTTAGTGGACTTGGTACAATCATTGAGGAAGGCTCAAAGCTGGTTTTAAGGTGAGTTTTAGTCTTTGAATTCAGGTGGTGCTCTGTTTTTATCTTTAGATTTTCATCCTTTGATTCTTGTTGGAAGTTTGGCTTTAAAGGGGTTTTGATTGATGGTTAGATTGGGTTTTGATGATGGGAGGTTATGGGTGATGTATGGAGGTTTAAATGAGTGTTGGAGGAGGTTTTGAGTTGGTTTGTAGGGCTGGTTTGAGAGGAAAACATAGGGGAGAGTTAGCTGGTGCGTGCTGCCATTTTGGGAATTCTGGGTATTGAGCCGCGACATGGTTGTGGTGCGCCGCGGCTCAAGGCGTCAGTCAAGGGGGAGCCCTCTCTGTTTGAGGGGCGCGCCGTGGCGTAGCTAGAGTGGGTCGCGGCCCTTAAGGCCATTTTGACCCAAAAACATGTTTTTAGCTTGGGGATTCAAGCCATAGGCCTCGGGGTTGAACCTAGTACCCGGTTAAGTGGGGATTGATGTCCCGGAGGCTAGATATTGGTTTGGGAACTTGTGTTGATCATTTTTATTGATGATACCTTATATTTGGTTATGACTAGGTGACCGCTAAAGGACTGAAAGTTGATCGTTCTCAAGGGTCGTTCTTTTAATCGTTCTAGCTCGAATCTGAGGTAAGAAAACTGCACCCTGTGTATATGTGACATGCATGGCTATTATGATGCATGTTGGTTGATTATTGAGTATGACATGCGTGGTTATTATTGATGCATGTCAGTTGATTATTATGTATGACATGCATGGCTATTCTTGATGCATGTTGGTTGACTATTAAACGTGACATGCATGGCTGTTATTGGTGCATGTGGATTGCTGGATATATTGCATATGATGCATGAGAAACATGTGATTAGGACACGCTTTGTATACTGGGTATGATATTGTTCAGAGCTTGAGCCTCTGTGGTTGTACATGGTCCTAATTGTACTGGATTTTGTTTAGTAAGAATGCTAAATACCTTGTTTATGGATATTGAACATGTGGTATATGTTTGGTGGCATGACTTGCTTGTATATGGCACTGACTAGTCAGGGACCGACTCTAGAGTCGAGAATCATGCATTGAATGGCTCTATGGCATTAATGCTAGACCGACCCTAGGGTCGAAGAACTTATAAGCGCTTGCCTGGTCTAAGACCAGATGATTTCAGCCAAGGTATATGACCCCGGTGACTGTTTGTCACATGGCTGGGGGACGTTGTCCTTAGTTACGACTCTAGAGTCGAGAGGATGGTTATGTTGGTGACTAATCACCATGCACCTATCCTAATCAAGCTTATGAAGGAACCACCTATCAGTTAAGCCCTGGTGACCCTATCGTCACATGGCTAGAGGAAGTTGTACCCACTTTTGTGACTTTTGGCTATTGTCACCTACCTGTTTTGGATCGTTGGTCCTGAATGGTTGTTACAATTACTGTTGATATTATATCATGTTATCTGTTGGTATTATACCATGTTATCTGTTGATATTATATCATGTTACCTGATGATATTACGTCATGTTATCTGTGGATATTATATCATGTTGGATTGTGTTTTCTTGCTGGGCTTCAGCTCACGGGTGCTACGTGGTGCAGGTAAAGGCAAGAGGAAGCTGGACCATCCTTGAGTTGAAGAGCTTAGGTGATGACGTACATATGCAGCTGCTCATCCACCACGGCCGAGGTTTAAAGTGGAACTAGGGTCGAACCCTGTTTTGCCTCTTAGAACGGCCTGTTGTAAATATTTTCTGTAATAAACTCTTAAACTTTATTTTCGGGATCCCAATGTATATATTAAACATTCTAGTGAAACGTTACATCTTAACCAAATTGTTTAAACCCTAAACCGCTAATCATACCTAGTTACACGATTTGGCCAAATGACTCGATTAGCGAGTTTAGCACTGTTTTCAAGGCACACCATAACGGTCCCAGGGGTTGGGGCGTTACATCGACTATGATTCACACTGATAACAAAACTTTGACCATTGTCAGTCAACAAGAACAAGCTTGATTTGTAAAATTGTTGATCTTGGAACTTCTCGCAGGCAATCAGACCGTTAATTAGGTTTGAAATACCCCATAATTATTCAAGGTTGCAAGAAACTAATGCCTCAGAGTGAGATCGGCTATGATTCAGACTGATAGCAAAACTTTGACTACTAATAGTCAACATTAACAATCTTGATTAGTGAAATTATTGATCTCTTGGAACATCTTGCAGGCAATCAGACCACTAATTAGGTGTAAAATACATCATAATTAGCCAAGGTTACAAGATACTACTACCCTAGGGTTAGATCGACTATAATCGACATCGATCAGAGAACTTTGACCACCAACAATCAACAAGAATAGTCTTTATTAGTACAATTGTGTATCTTGGAACGCGTGTGGGGTAATTAAACCGTTGATTATATCATAAATATGTCATAATTAGCCAAGGTTTCCAGAAACTAGTACTTCTGGGTAAGATCGACGATGATCGACGCCGAGTTTAGAATTTTTTTTCAACCATTTTTTCCAACACTTTTCGTGAAATGCGCCACTAAAAGTGATTTTCCCAACGCTTTTCACGAAAAGCTCCACTAAAAGTATTTTTCCCGACGCGTTCGTGCCGAGAAAAGTCGAAATATATGTAATAATAAAAGTCACTTTTGCCAACGTGTTTCAGAAAAATTGACTTTTCCCAACGCGTTACTACAATTTGCCGACAAAAGTAACATTTTTCCAGCACAAAAACGCATAATTCTTCTTACTAGCATATGTTTTATAAAAGCCCACAATAAAAGTGACTTTTTATGACGTTTTTCCAAAACAAGCTTACAAAAGTTCTATTTCTTGTAGTGTCTTTATGCTATTAATACAAGTCTCTCTCTTAGTTATTTATTTAATCTTTTTTTGGCCTTCCCTACTATATAAATATAATAAATCTTTTTAGAAGAAGGACAATCCTCTATATGTTTGAAAAAGAAAATAGTCTCTTATAAATAAACTAGTATATATATATATATATGATCATGAAAGTTTTAAATTTTATCTAGCTAATAAAAGTAAGAATGGGTGTTTATACGTAATTAATTAATGATTCTCTCTAACCTCTTTTTCTGTATAACACTTCCTTATTATACATGATCGATATCGCTTGCAGTCTAGTAAGTTCATAAAAATCCACCATATACGTATATACATATAAATATATAGTAATATATACGTATAATTATATATTCTACGTGTATATTGAATTTGTGTGGTAAAGAAAATTGGTATCTATACTCTGATAAGTTAGTTGAGGCATACAAATTATAAGCCGGTTAGGGCAACTCCAACCATAAATATTAACTTTGGTGTTAAACCAACACAAAAAAAAAAATGATGTGATTTTAGCACTATCCTATTTTTTTATGGGAAATTTGACTATTGATGCATAAAAATGGCCCATTAAAAAAATAATACCAAGCTAAAAAAAATCACATTTTTATCCTAATATTCCTCTGGATTCCTAAAATGCTCCTATCATAAATTTTCCTTTCTTTTTCTCATATTGTCTTCTCCCTCTCTGTCTCTCACGTTTTCCCTCTCTATCTCTCAAGCTCTCATACAAAAAAAAAAAAAAAAAACAAGGTAGCCACCATTATCTTAATCTTTACTAATTTTCGAGCTTGGATTTCAAGGGCAAGTTGTGTATCCTTTCAAGGCAAGAACTTCATTTTGGATTTCGGATATAAGGGCAAAAATCGTATGGGTAAGTATATAATTTTTATATGTAGTGATGAAACTTTTTTTCTACATTGTTTTTGCTATTTCGAACAGATCTGTGTATGCCTTCACGTTTTATTGTAATTTTTCATTGTCGGAATGGATTTTCGTTCCTTTCTTGATTTTTTTCTGGTTTTTTTGTCTACCTCGATGAGACTCAATGGACCTCGATAAAACTCTCATGTGTTTATATTAATTGGCTACCTCGATATGCCTCGATGAGACTCGATGGTCCTCAATGGACCTCAATAAAACCCTCACACATTTAGGGAAAATGGCTACCTCGATGAGACTCGATGGTCCTCGATGGACCTCGATAAAACCCTCACACATTTAGGGAAAATAGCTACCTCGATGAGACTCGATGGACCTTGATAGAGGCATAGTACTTAATGTATGTAGTATATGCCTCAATGGGCCTCGATGGGTTCATAAGAAATTTGTTGGGCAGTCTGCCTCGATTGTACTCAATAGACCTCGATAGGCATCGACATATCTCGAAAGAAATCGATTTTTTGCTGTTTTATGTTATAGTTTTAATTTTTGACCATTTTTTTTTTATACAAATTCGACTGGTTCCATATTTGTTGCATTCAATGGCGTTTGGGAACTAGAAAATAGGGATTGGATTTTTAAGGATGCTGAAAATCAAGTTCTGCCTTTGGAGAAGGGTTTGACGTATGAGCAACTGCTTGACAATCTATACAATGAGCTTGAAGTGGATAAATGTGTGGATGACTTGAAAATTGCGGTCCCGTACACATGTCTCTCACAATCCATCAAACCTACCGTTATAAAAAATGATAGGCATGTGCGTGCATTCATTGGGTTAGCATCGAAATCTATAGAGAAACTGATTCCTCTATGTGTGACATTGGTTCAGAATAGAGGTATAAGAAATGCATTGGCCTCTCCCAGCATTAATAAAGAAGTTCAATTTGAAGAGAACATTTCTCCCCATGTCATGGTTTTAAAGGAACTCAAAGTGAGGTTGGTACATTTGTTCCCAAGACAAATCCAGACATTATAGTTCTTGATGATATCCCTGTTAGAGATCCGCCATATTTTCATGACACAGCGGAGTACGATCCCTATGGCTACGATCCTTATGTCAACGACGATCCTGTTGCTGATGCAACAGATCTTGGTGGGCCAGATATTAGGGCAGATTTTCCAACACAAAGTTTAGATGTTATGGTAGTTGAGGAGCGCAGAATAGATGAACAACAAACACTTGGGACCAGTAGTAGTCATCCAGGTCCAAGCAGAACCGATGATAGTTTTAGATGGAGTTCTCTATTAGACTTAGGTGAAGAATGTAGAACATGGAGTGCTCCCATGTTCACCAAAGAGGATATAGAGGCCTCACATCAACATCATTCCTCAACTGGCAAAGCTTCAGGAGAATTGCACATTGGAAAGTTCTTTCAGAACAAGGTTTAATTGAAAACCAAAGCATTCATATTTGCAATGAAGAATAATTTTGAGTTTATGGTGAAAAAATCTGGGATTGATGTGTGGTATATTACCTGCAAATATCCTGATTGTGGTTGGAGATTGACGGGTAAGCAAAAAATGTGATCTGAAATGTTCGAGATTACTATAGAAAACGAAGTGCACACTTGCTCACAAGAAATTCGAGATAAATACCACCGTCAAGCATCATCGTGGGTTGTTGGCTACCTAATCAAGAGGAAATTTGCTACCGATGGTACTCGGTTAATGTCAAACAACATAAGAGTGGACATGAAGCACCATTTTGGGGTCGAAATGAGCTATTTGAAGGAATAAAGATGCAGAGAAAAGGCTCTTATGTATGTCAAGGGGACACCTAAGGAATCATACTCCAAGTTAACTGGATACCTGTGTCAGTTGGAGCATAAGAACCAAGGTACATGTAGCGACCCAAGTTTGCTAATAAGGCTTGGGGCCTTGATTAGTGTGCCTGGAGGGCAATAATTGTTATACTGTGATAATATATGTGAATTTAATGAATATGTGGTTAGAATGCATGTTTAGGTGATTAAATATGCATGTGAGCCCCATTTGATTGTCAGGGGCATATTTGTAATTTTAGCCCGTTGAGGGCATAAATGTGATATAATGGTGATATATTTGTGATGCACGTTCCAAGACGGTCCTAGGGAGCTGTTTAGCTAGAAAGTCACAACGGGGTCAAATACCCAGCTCAGGAGGAGCCTAGGGGTATTTTGGGAATATTATTAAGTGATCAGGAATTATTGAGTAGCGGTTAGCAATAGCAATAGTTTAGACATGTCGGGATTAAAATGGGGATTTTTAGGCACATTTGAGGATTTAGCGGGATGTGTTAAAAGACTAAACCGCCCTTGGTGGCATATGAGGACTTGGGGTAATTTAAGGGGTAATTGGGTCTTTTGGCAGCTGGTTATGTTGAGATAGGGATTGGGGAAATTTTAGAACGGTTTAGAAAAGCAAAGGAAAGAAAAAAAAAACAGAACTTCTCAGCTCTCTCTCTCTCCCATGCGATTTTCTTCTTCCTCTTCCTGGTGATTGAGAACTTGCTGAGTTTTGAGGATTTTGGGCTAGTGAATTGAAGGAATTTGACTGCTGTGGCTAGGAAAGTTAGCTCAAAGGTGTGCTAAGGTCAGAGGTAAGGAGTTCATCTCTGTTTTCTTTGAGTTTCTAAGCTTGACTTTGAGAGATTGATAATGGAAGCTGAAAGTTGGTTTATGGCTAGATTCAGTTTGGGAATAAGAGGGATTAGCTTGGAGTTGGATTTGGAGGAGGCTCAGGGACGAATTTCTACTTCAGGTAAGGGTTTCATGCATCTCTGTTATGTATGAGCTGCTATGGTTTAAGTTTCTAGTTTATGATTTAAATTTTATAAAGTTTTAAACCAATTTGTGAATCATGGGTTTGATTGTGTGTCTAGACTTGTTGTTGATGTTTATGAGTTGTTAGATGGTTTATATGGGGTTTTGGATTGAATTTGGGACTTAGGTATGCATTGGTATTGATTTGGGAGTGTTTTGGCTCGGGAAAATGTTAGGGAAAACCCAGATTTCTGGGTTTGCGAAGGGGCGTCGCGGCCCTGTTCTTATGCGTCGCGGCGCTAGGCTGCATCAGGGGAAGGGAGCCACGCTAGGCACTGCGGCGCTAGGCCATTTCTGGGCAGGGGAAAATTTCAGTTTTTAGGCTTTAGTCCAGGGGGCTCGGGGGACGCTTTCGCCACTTTGTGTGGGGATCTGGGAGGTCCCGAGGGCTCGGGATTGGTTCCAGGAGATGCTTTTGAATTGGTTAGTAATGGGAGTGCTATTTATGTGTTGTGACTAGGTTCTCGGTGAGGCTTGAATTAGAGGACCGTGCTCGAGGGTTCAGTGCTCAACAAGCTCGAGACACAGGTAAGAAAGTTATTGTACCCATAGAGCAGGGCGAGGCCCCATAGTTATGTTGCAGGGCACAGCCCTATATGATTATGTGTTGGGTGTAGCCCATTGATTATGTTTGTATATGTTTAAGTTATGTTTTAATTATGTTGTGTATGCATATATGTGAATGATCGGCAAGGGCCGGGAACGGCGAAGGCCGAGAATGGCAAGGGGCCGGGAGCAGCATTTAGCACACGGAGTGCGATTTGCCAGGGTAAGACCCTAAAGGATACCTGGGATATCCTTACGGTGTAGACCACAACTCAGGGCCTGGTAAAGCGCCTGGGACGGTTATATGCTAAATGGTCCATATGCGTATGTTATCTATTTATGTGGAGTTTTCTTGCTGGGCTTCGGCTCACGGGTGCTCTGTGGTGCAGGTAAGGGCAAGGAGAAAGTCAACCGACCATGAGTATGGAGAGCGTGAAGCGGCGCGTACATGTCTGGTCTGCCTAGCAGCCACGGCCAGGGGTATTTTTGGAAGTTTCTTGTAAAAACCCTATTTTGTCGTATAGTCGACTTTAAGTATGTTTTGAGTTGTAATATTTATAAACAGTATTTTGGGATCCCAAATGTTAAACATTTTATGATTTTCAGTAAATAGAATTATTTTCAAAGTTTATGACTCTGTTTATGGTTTGATTACACGTTTGCCTTAAAACCTCGATTAGCGAGTTAAAAGCACGTTTTAAACTCACTTAGTAATGACTCTAAGGAAGTAGGGAGTTACAGTACGATTTCTGATTTTGTAGCAAAAGATGGTTGTTGCTTGTATTGCTTCTTTTCCCTCGGTGTTTCTAGGCATGGATTCCAGTACTGTCGTCCTATCATTTGTGTGGACGGTACATTCTTGAAGAATAAGTATGGTGGCCACATGCTCTGTAATGTTATGTTGGATGCAAACAACCAACTATTTCCAATTGGGTTTGCATTGGTGGACAGTGAGTACAATAACCCATCGAGACAAATCGAGTCCTATCGAGGAAAATATCATTATGTATTATTATGAACCTATCGAGTCCTATCGAGGCATATATCGTTATGTATTATTCCAGACCTATCGAGGCAGATTTGGTCCAGTATTATTCTGGACCTATCGAGGCAGATTTGTTTAAGTATTGTTTTTAACTATCGAAGCCAATCGAGTCCTATCGAGGTCTATCGAGACAGATTTGGTTAAGTATTATTTTTTACCTATCGAGGCAGTTCGTTTGACCCATCGAGTTTTGTCAAGGTAGACAGATTCTGTGAATTTAGTAGTTTTTTATTTAATAACTTTATCAAAAAAAATAATGTTTGATAAAAAAAACATATACAAAACTAACTATATACTATACTATACAAGAAGTGTATCAAGAAAATGTAAAGAGCATCACGGTGACAAATTCTAATAGAATAGGTCCACACACCATTTGGTCCTGAATTGTTGCATGTTCTCATCGATAACGGTATTGAGTGGTAGCCTAGAAACCAAATGCTCGATAAGTTTGATGGCAAACATACCACAATCCCCACTGCATATAATCAATTTTGTGTCAATACAAAATAAAAATAACTTTAATATTTAGATTTCAAAAAACACTAATTGGGTCGGTAAAGTTATCAAAACGCTTAGGCCTGCATTTCTTCCTGACAACTTCAAGGCTAGCTGCCTTCTCAGGCTGTAGTACTCGTACACTGGGATTGTCGTCGTCATTGGCAACAAGAGATGTCTGGGCCTGTGGAATGGGGGGTGGATCACTGAGCTCGTAGTCCTCAGGATAGACATCAGACTATGTATCTGATTTTAAGTGGGTGTATCGATCTGAGACCATTGAAATCAGCTGCTCCAACTGAGCCATGATCGTAGTCTGATTCTGAAGTAAGGTTGCCTGGCCCTCCTTAACCCTCTTGAGCCTCTGCATCAACTTCTCATAATCAAGCTGGGCAACCTGACTAGAGGAAGGTGCACATGCCTGTGAAGTGCCCTCCTCAACCCTCGGGACATCCTCGTATAAAATAGAAGCTTCCTTTGCAACCTCTGCCATCTTCTCTGCCTCCTTCTCAGGCTTTACTTCCTTCGCTGCAGTCCCAGGCTCCACTATAGTTGATTCCAACTCAGGGAATAATCTGGAATCAACGTCTGGGAGGATATTGTAGTAGACTACCTCACCAGGACGTGGCTTCAGCATGGAAAATACCACTAACTGCATGGTCGAATAACATGTGCAGAAAAACTTTAATAAAATGAATCGTTAATCAATTAATTTGTGACATTTAACAAGATAAAGTGGAACTTACTCAATGCTTGGTGAGCCCTCTTTCTTCTTCTCCTCATAATGTTTCAATTGTTTTCGCATGTTCTTTTGAACTCCTCTAATAACCTTCTTGAAGGACAGCTTCCCCCACGAATACTTGAAAAAGTAGTCAAGATCCTCAACCATCTTCAAGGAATCACCCCATATCTGTGATGTCTTCTCTGGGGCATTCGGTACCCCTTCTATCAAATAGCACAAACCCAGCTTAAATGCATCTTCTAGGTTTTTCGAGGCCTTCAAAGCATCTTCCAATTGGCCGAAACTAACCTTGGAATCACCATTAAAGTATTGTTGGATGATCTGATCACTTGAAAGATGCTCTCTCAACTCATCTGGGGACGGGGTGTTCCCAAAATTCAGCCCAGTGACTAGGGCAAACTCTGCAATCCCAAATCTGCAAAAAGTGTTGCCCAAGTAGAACTGGCCCTCTTCAAGCTTCTTGCTTTCCACCTTCCACAACATAAGCTGATGCAGTAGAACCCCAGAAAAACTAAAGGGCTTAGCCTTGAAGAGTTGTCCCAACGGGCATGCCTCTATCGTTCAATTAGTCTGTACCTCTTAAACTACTCTATAAGGGTTTCCAAGTAAGCACTACCCCTATAGGTGACACGACCAGGAAAGTGCTTCTTCAACGGTACAATGAAATCAGGCATCTGAAGAAAAAAAACAAAAAAAATGTTAGAAATACAATTTTAAACAATATGGTAACTATCGAGGACCATCGAGGCATGTCGAGGCCCATCAAGGTTTAAAAAAATTAAACAGCATATAGACTATTGAGGTTTGTCGAGACCTATTAAGGCTTGTCGAGGTAACACACAATATTGATGCTGACCATTGCTGTCGAGGCCTATCGAGGTCTATCGAGGCATAGGTAAAATCAGAAAATACCCAATTCTATCGAGGCAGATCGAGGCCTATCGAGGGCCATGCAAAATCAGAAAATGCATAGTTCTATCAAGGCCCGTGCAAAATCATAAAAATGTCTAATTATATCGAGGCCTCTCGAAGCCTCAACAATATTGATGCGAGGCACCACTGTCGAGGCCTATCGAGGCAATGCAAAATCATAATATATCTAACTCTATCGAGGCCTATAGAGGCACATGCTAAATTAGACATATGTCTTATTCTATCGATGCCTATCAAGGCCAGAACCTAACAGTTACTATCGAGGCCTATCGATTTTTATCGAGGTGAATAAAAATATAAAAAAAAAACCCTAATTTCTTCATACCCCATCCTCGATCTATCCTATGAACAAACAATTAACAAATAAACCAGGCCAAGACAATTTATTGCATAATAAACAAGTGAATCCCTCACCTTTGCCTATATCGGGGTTGTTTAGTCGATCTCATGGGTTTTCTCGCCTACCTGCCTACTCCGGTATTGATTTCTTGCCACTTTTTGTGTTGTCGTGATCGTAGAAGACAAAGCCACAGTGAATGCGCGAAAGGAGAGTGAGAGTTTTTGGGGGTTTTGGTTTTGTGACCGAGAATAGAGAGAGTCCGAGAGAGTAGAGAGAGAAAGTGGGAAACAAATGAGAGGGGTATTTTTGGAACTAATGGAAATACTAGGATCAAATGCAGATGTATACAGTGGATATGGTATTTTTTTTCTATGGTACCACATTTAATGCATCAATAGTCAAATTTTCATTTCCTATTCCAACCACAACATTATAAATAACACAAAATATTATATATTGTTTATTTTATTTAATTATAACAATTATTATATTATATTAATAGTTTTATTATTATTAGTCAATTAATAATAGTACATTAAATAATTATAATTATATGAAAATACATTATGTTGTTGTCTACCATTGCCATCAAATCTGGTGTGGCACTGTAGATCAATGCAAATTTGATGTTGTATATGTAATTGGGTTGGAAAGTTTTTTATGGAATTTTAACAGAAAAATTTAGTGTTATGTAGTTCGATTAGATTTGGCCTTATAGAGATGTTGGAGCTAACTTTCTAATATATAAAGTTTTTTTTGTGTGTGTATTTGATAAATTAATAATTTAGAGTGTTTTGGGTTTACTACTACAAAAATAGTTATTTAAGTCTCTTTTTTAGGGACATAAAATATTTTTCACATCTCGAGGCACGGATCATAATATCTAGGGTCATGAAAAGTGTTCACTTTTTATGTCCTGCGCAAAGAGACATGAAATGCATTTCACTTCCCCCAGGAAACCACTTTTCCCGTCTCAATGGAACATGAAATGTTTTTCATATCCCTTTGCGATTTTTAGATTTTATAAAAAAAAATATAATATTCAATTTTATTTAATATTTAATTAGTTAATAAAATAATTAATTAATTATTATCTAAAACTTTTCCTGTCTTATACCATTTGTGCATGACATAAGAAAATTCTTTAGTTCCTCGTAGGACTAAGACCTTCATTATGGGACCCAATTTTTAGCAAAGTGTTAAAATATGAGTATTGTTGGAATCTTTTATATATATGGTTGATGTAACTTTAAAAAGTAAGGGCAAAATTGTAATTCAATGTCCAAAAATATGTATAGTTAATGGTTTTATAGTAAATTTTATATGAAGTTATGACATATTTATGATACTAGTAATGTTGTTGCTAAATAATTTAAATAATGTGTTGAGTAACACCAAACAAGTAGCATGTTACTAAAACTGATACATTATGAGTTGTGTATTAAGTTTATTTGGACAGATTTGATTTTGTTTTATTTCTTTAATGTTGAGATAAGTGAATTAACAATAATTAGGTTTGAGAATGCATATTATATACATGGTTTGAGAATATATAATATAGCAGAATGAGTTAATTTTTTTTAAGTAGTGTTTATTTAAAAAAAAAAAAAATTATAGATGGTAAAATGTTTTAACATTAATTATTTTTGCTAAGATTAATTAGATTTTTTTTTAAAAAACAAAACAAATTTTTTATAAATTGTAGTATGTTCAACATTAATTAATTTTGCCAATATATATTGACAATATGTTAATTAGATGTTTATTTAAAAAAAATTATAAATGGTAGAATATTTGGTAAACTGTAGTAATGACAAAAGAGAGAGGGTGAAGAATGATATCATTTTTGGGGAGGTCTATTAAAAAACACACACAAACAGGTTATAAGTCACAAAGGATTACTAAGAGTGAAATTGTATTTTAACATGATTTTGTAAAAAGATTCTCATCCAACCACTTAAAATGTTTTTTATATAATCTAATGACACATATCTCATCCGAAGGACTAAGTCCTTCAAAAGCAAATGAGGCACTAAACAAGTCCCCTTATATAAATTTTATAATAAAAATGTTATTTAAATTTAAAATTATTAAAACAAATAACATTGTAATATAGCTAATAAGTACAAGCTAAAAAAGAATTTGAACAAAATATTTTTAAAATGTAATTTTTAATTAATTTTTATGTGTATATTTAAATTTTTTATTTCAATAATAATTAAGTAAATATATAAAATATTTATAAATT
Source organism: Humulus lupulus (assembly GCF_963169125.1). NCBI lineage: Eukaryota > Viridiplantae > Streptophyta > Magnoliopsida > Rosales > Cannabaceae > Humulus > Humulus lupulus. The sequence goes on along the minus strand of NC_084794.1, from coordinate 72,750,116 downwards.
TTCTAAAATTTAAAATTAGGTTGTCTCAGCTATAGATGTTTAGTTGTGAATAAAAAAACTAGTATAATTTATTTTTTTACCAAACAATTTTTATCCCAAATTTTTTAAATAAACTAAAAATGTTACCAAACCAAACTTATAAATAGCACCAGCCATATGTGGTGGTAACAAAATGTAACACCCAAAATTCTAACTTTAATTGTAGAAATAAAGATGTTGAAAAATTAACGTAATAAATCGTAAAATGTGTTGCTTTCTTTATTGATAATTTAAAATAAATATAACTCGGGTTTAAAAACAATATATAATAGTCTTTACACTAGAATAAAAATAAAAACTAGGCAATATTTAATAAAGTTCATAATTTCCCAAGAATAATAACACGCGGTTATATGGCCATCACATATTCACATCAGTCTTGCTATTGGGAATTCGCTCGCCACCGGTCATCTAAGGTTAACTTATTTTGCAAAAATAAAATAAAAGAATGAGCTTCTAAGTCCAGTAAGAAAAATACATAGCAATTCTTACAAAAATCAAACATAAACTCACAACGAATAATTTCACATGCAATTATATATTCATAATAGAATCCAATGTCATAATCTATCCTATATCAGTGTCATACTAAAAATCACACATATACCTAGATCATAAATTATATCCTGCAATCAAAATAGTATTCATGAATACATCATAAATAACAAATCATATAATCACATAGTCATAACAATCATACCATCAGTTCATAACAACATTAATTTATACTAATCTTACAAGATCAAAATATATCCTAAGTCAAAGGTCATAATCATAAATCATAAGTCATAATAACAAGACATATATAATAAAAAGATAAGTGCTTATACAGGGGTGACAATTAAGCCCCGGAGATAAGTCTGTCATACATCGGACATCAACTTCGGTCCGTCATAAAATTTTGGCATCCGAGCCTACCGGACATAAGTCCGTCATATATCATTGGACACCTTAGGTCCAGCCACACTTACCAATTTATTGTACTTGAAATGTTAGGTCATACAAAACATAAACTAGGTCATAAACTAAACTACCTAATTTTCCTTACCTTGAGTGTGGTGCACAGAAACTATACTTGAGTCCTTTATATGCTAATCCTGCTTAAAAACCATATTTCATAAACATAATACCATTATTAAAACATAAACTAATAGATCTAAAACTCAAACACAATCAAAACTTAACTTATACCTCAACCTTGTTCTTGAAGAAAAACCTTAGATCCTTAACTATTTGCTTGTAGGGTTTTGACAATAAGAAAGATAACATTGGTCGTGTGGCCTCTTTAGGTACTAGGGTTTCAAAGATATGAAGAGATGATGGTGATGATGATTTTGAACTTAGGGTTTGTGTTTTTATGGTGGTGCATGACAACAATAGAGAGAGAGAGTGTGTGTGTGCTTGAGGGTCTCAAGAAGAGCAAGAGTGAATGAAAATAATAAGAAGGAATAGGCTCCATTTATAGGCTCTCGAAAATCCTAATTTCATTCTAATATTTAAATAAAATAGAATTCTAACTTCTATAGAAAATATCTCTAAATTATCTTATTAATATTTTTATTAAATAATTGAAGAATAATCTAACATCAAGTTATCTAGGAAAAATATCTCAACCTCTAACTACCTAAATCTCGTAACTCTGAACTCAACTGTAGTAAAATTAACATAACTAAAGCTGTTGGAGTCTGATTTAAACAATCTTTATATCGTTAGACAGTTAATTCAATTATCTACAACTTTTTAGAAATACTATTTTTCCAAAATCATAATATAAATGTGTCAAAATAGATCTGAAATTACAGTACCCTAAAGTTACGAAAATTTTATTTAATTTATAAATAACAACCTAATCTACAAATATCCTAACTATAAAATAACAAACTTTAAGGTGTTTGGCTCCTTAACTAGAAAATTGTTTTTTGAAAACAAATTAGAATGTTTGGCTTTGTTTTCATAAAACAATTTTTAAAAACAAAGTTACAAAAAACAGAAAATTTTGAGAACAACAAAAAGTTGTTTTTTATTGTTCTCAAATTTTTTTTGTCTATCTTTTTTTTTTTTCTCACATCACTTTTTTAATTATTATTATCTAACATCATTTATTGTCACATCATTTTCTCTCTCATTAGTTTCTCTGTCTTCACTTTCTCTCACATCACTTTCTCTCTCCTTATTTTATCTCTAATCACTTTCTCCCTCCTTACATTTTCTCTCTTCACTTTCTGTCTCGCTATTTACTCTCTTTTCACTTTCTATTTTTTTCATTTTCTCTTTCATAATTTTTTTTCTCCTTATTTTCTCTTGTATCACTTATTATGTTATCATTTTCTCTTTCATCACTTTCTCTCTCATCACTTAATATATCATCATTTCCTCACTCATCATTTTTATCTCTCGTCATTTCCTCTCTCATCATTTTTCTCTCTCGTCATTTCCTCTCTCATCACTTTTTCTCTACTCACTTCTCTCTCTTCACTTTCTTTCTCATCACCTTCTCTCTCATTTTTTCTTAGATCAATTTATCTCTTCTCAATTTCTATTTCTTCAAATTTTCTCTCTTTACTTTTGTCACTCTTTATTTTTCATAATTTTTTCTTTCAAATTATTTTATCTCATTATTTATTACAAATTTTTAAAAGATTTTTCTCTTTGTAAATATATTTATTAATTTTTTATTTAAGATTTAAAAAAAATAAAACTAAAAAAAATTATTTTTAGAAAACATTAATCAAACACCTCTTATTTTTTGAAAACTACAAAAACTGTTTTCTGTTCTCATTTCTGAGAACACAACTTTGAAAACACAAAACAGAAAACAATGACATACATGCCCTAATTCTCTAGCTTGATTTTGAATTTGCTAAACCCAAAATCTTATTGGGCTTTAGGACTTTATGTAGACTCGATCCATAACAATTCTTAATAATATCATAATTAATTTATTCTTACACAATCGCCTATTTTCCCACAAACAAGGCTACTAATACCATAAATCTATACTATGCTATAATAATTATAACCACTAAATATTTAAAAAAAAACTAAACATTATTCCATCACCATAACTCAAGTTAAATTTATTTTATAAAATAAAGACAACTTATAATCACATAAATAAAGAGGTCTAAGAAAAATGTAACTTCGGTTGCTACACAAAATATATGAGATTCTACATATATTAATCCACCAATGTCGGAATACCTTTATATATTTATATTTATTATCGTACTGATCGAAACTCCTTGAGAAATACGAAGTAATTTTAAGAATAATCAAAAGCCACATAGCGAGTTTGTTTCTTTGTTAATTTTTATTAAACAAAAACAAGACGTACAAAATCATTTTATAAAAAGCAAAGCACATGGGACGTAGTGTGATTTAAACCCTTATTTTCAACAGTTTTTCTTTTTTTAAATAATAAAAAATAAAAATTCAACAGTTTGTTTTAGTTAATGTCGTACGAATATTTTTTTTTGGTATATAATTATGGATGAACACACGTGAGGAAGGAGTTTTTGCATGTGATCAACCAGCCAATACACTTCCAAGAAGCTGCCGTACATAATTGTGAAATTAAGAAAATTGAATGTGATTACTTTATATAAGTACATATCAATTAGTAATTACACATAAAAGGTTTGTATTTATGAGAAAGATATAATAGTTAACATATAACAAGTACATAATAAACTCGAGCTAGAGTCTAGACATGTGATGCAAAGAAAATGACTGAAATTTCTTGTCTCATGTTTTACTTGTTGTTATGTCCCAAACTAATAAAAATAAGATAAATAAATTAAAGTGTCATCTCATATATTTAAATTTTGCAAAAATGATTTTAAAAAGTAGTTCATTTTACCAAAGAATCCTTAATAAATTAACTAATTTTAAATTTAATTGAATTGTTTTATTTTCTTGTAGAGATTGTACAAGAAATTTGGGGAATCTCAAGCAGTCAAGCTAATATATCAGTCTAATTATTAACATAAGAAAAATTATAACATTAAATAATTATTTGTGAATTACGTATTCTCCACAGGGTGGGTGGTGAAGTAACTAGAATTCGAACTAGTCATATCCATACAAAAAATAATGAGAAATTTACACTGACGCCCTTATTTGCATTTTATTTACGAATATGACCTGTTTATTTTTATTTACAAAAATATTGTTATTTATACTGTAATTTAAAAAAAGAATATGTGAATATATTTTATATGGTACATGCTTGTCTTCTTATGTAAGTAATTTTGGCAGTTTTAAAAGCTTTGAGTACATGGTCTCTCTCTCCACTGTGTTTATTTTCTATTTTTTTTAAGTTTCATACATTTTTTTCTTCTCCTTAATTTCAAAATTTTTTTTAGCTATACCGTTAGTCGGTTGTGCTCAAGAGTAGTATTACCACGACTTACTCTTAGATGCGATCATTTTAATATGTGGGAAGTATTTTTTTTTACCGTCGTTGGAGAAGATAACCAAAATAAAAAGTAACATTTTAGTTTTTTTTTTTTCGTGATAAAAAAGTAACTAAATTTTAAACTTAAACAAAATTTAATATTCTAAAATTTATATTCTTATTTTACATTTAAAAGATACCATATGATATTCTAAATAACTTTAAAGTTATTTAAAAACATTTCAAGTAACATTTTTAAAATAGAATTTTTAGGATAGTGTTTGGTAACTTTTAAATAGAACATAAGAAAACTCTTTTTGGTAACTCACTAAATTTGTTGGTTAATTTAAATTTGTGGCATACTAAAAAAATTAGTCATATATCAAAAGATAACAAATTGGTATCTTAAATGATTTATAAAAAACAATGAAAATGTAGTTTTTAAAAGTAACTATGTAGTATACTAAATAGTATCACTTTCTAATAAGATATTCATGATAACTTTGAATTAAATGAGTAATTTTTTTATACTATATGGTAAGTAATTAGTTTTTAAAATAAACTTGAATGTAGCTTAAAAATATATTAATAATTAGACATGTAAATTACATGAGTAACTAAAAAGTGAATTAAAACTTTTTCATTAAAAGAGTTTATGGATAGTATACTAAAAGTAACTTTTAATAATAAGCTATACAGTAATTTGTTATATTTTATTGTAACTCATTAGTTTCAAAAAAATGACTAATCGGTAGCGTAAAAGTATCTTAAATAATTAGACACCATAATATAACTTTAAAATGATTAATCGATGTCTTAAGATAAAAACGTGTTAACAAATAAGTTTTGGAGGTAACTAAAATGTATAAAAAAGTTTGGATGGTATACTAAAAGTAACTTTTAATAATAAGCTATATAGTAATTTGTTATATTTTATTGTAACTCATTAGTTTCTAAAAAATAACAAATCGGTAGTGTAAAAGTATCTTAAATAATTAGACACCATAATATAACTTTAAAATAATTAATCGATGTCTTAAGATAAAAAAAAATATTAACAAATAAGTTTTGGAGGTAACCAAAATATATATAAAATAATATGCTCTAAAATAAACTTTTCATGAAAAAATAATAAATTAGTAACTTATTAACATTTTAAGTAACCCAAATATTACTTTTTAAAATAAAAAAAAAACGGGAATAATGAGATTTTGAGAAAGTTTCAAATTTATATATATTACTTATAGAATTCGATATTTTTGTATAATGTAGCAATGTATTTTTATAAGTAATTTTTATAATTATTTTATATTATATATATAATTATAAAGATTCCAAAAATAACATTAATTTAAGCTCATTAAAGTTAACTAATCGAATTAATTAACATTAAACACTATGATTTTTTTTTCTTTTAAATTCTTGTGACATTAATTCCAAGCGTTCCGGTCAAAATTAAGCCGTGTACGTAACTTCTTCCAAGTTAATTAATATATTAATTTGGTTTCTTTCGACCAGTTTGGAGCATAGCTCTTGTTTCTTTCTGTCTTTAATAATTTTTAATAGAATGGTTAATAATTTCACGCTTAGATCATAATATACATAAACATAGCCGGTTTGGTAAAAATTTTATTTTTGAATTTTTTAAACACAAAAATAGAAATATTATTTTATTTTTGTTTTTTATTTTTAAAAAATAAAAATATGTTTGGTAACTATTTTTGTTTTTTGTTTTTAAAAACAAAAAATAATAAACATGTTTGATAACTTTTATTTTTATTTTTTGTTTAACAATATGAGGTGTTGATTTGAAGAGAAGAAGAAAAAAATGAAAACTGTTTAAAAAAATTTTGAAAACGAAAAATTTTTATTTTCAAAATTTAATAAATTTTAATTAAAATTTTAAAAAATAATAAATAAAAATAGAGTTATCAAATGCATTTTATATTTAATTTTCAAATTTCTAATTAATTAAATAAAAAATTATTTTTTTAAGTGTTACCAAACAACTCCATAGGATAGGGTGTGTTCGATTTGCAATTAGAAAACGGTATTTTTGAAAAGTGAGATTTTGAAATGAAAATCCAAATTTAACAACTAAAAATATATTTTTGAAAATGTGATTGGTTCAATATCTGTAAACTGTTTTGAGTTTTAAAAAAACATATATGTGAAAATAGAGAAAACATAGTTTTATTGTTTTCTACTTTCCTTAATAAAATCTTAATTATGATTTGGATTTAATTTTCAAATTCAGTCTATCAATCATGTATTTTGACGGGTCCTACAGATTTTAAAAATCTAAAATCATAAAGTTGCATCTAAATTGAATGTCAATCAAAGTTATATTTATAAATTCTAAATCCATCATCTCTCCAAATTTTGCAAATCTTATCTTGAGAAAGTATATTATATATATTATATATTATATATGGGCAGTGATTATCTGTAAGTATTTTTAGTATTTTCAGTCCTTGGATAAGTTACAACACTAATTTTTTTATATGACAGTAGGACCTCACATAAATTTTCAAGAAATTCTAAATATTTTAGGATGTCGAAATCAATATTCAAATAGTGTGGTACGCACGTTCTTATTTCAATATTTGTACCTATGTCCAACAGGTTATTTAAATCAAGATTTCGACATGTTAAATTATTCGGAATTTCTTGAAAATTTGTGAGAATTCTTCTGCAACTACATTATACACCATCAAGTAAAACAAATAGAGTTACAACTTATCTATATACTGAAAATACTAAAAATATCCATTATAAATAATCACTACCCAAAATTTTTAAATTATATATTATATACATAAATATGGAATAAAATTATGATATTGCTACATGATTATATTAAAATTAAATTACAAAATCTTGTTGCTAGCTATAGTTTGATGAAAATAGTTACATTTTTAAAATAGTGAGTTAAACCATAGTCAACAACCCCGCTATTTTATACTTCAAATCCAAGATAAACTTTTTCTTGAATATTAATTCTAGAAACTTCTTTGTTTCTAAAATTTTCTTTTTATGTTTTAAATTGATTCTTTCTTGAATCAAATATTTTACAAACAATAACTTTAGACACCAAGTATGTCTATATTTATTCATTCTATACACATATAGCCAAAGTAATTTATAATGTGTAATTCTAAATCACCTATTTGATAGGATGACCAAATTAATTAATTATTATCAACAAAATAAATTAATTAACTTTGGAGTATCACACCTATATTTCTCACATAAAGTGAAAATATCACTTTTAAATAGAATTCTCTTTATTTGTATTAAATCATTTATCCTCCAAGATAAATCTAGATTTATAATTCCCAAAGTTCTATAAGAGTCCTTAAGCCACAAGATAAACTCTCAATAGATCAAGATAAACAAAACCTCAATGTTAGTTTATTTTGATTTATTTACTTGCTAAAGCAAGACACACTTCTTTGAAAGTGACATTCACTTGGTTATTAATTTCTTTTATATATTTCACAAAATTAAAATATGTGAATAAAAATACCATGTCAAAATTTCTAAAGCAAATAATCACTAATTTTCATTTTAGTTGTCTAAATAATCTCAAAATCACTTAAACAACTTTTATGTATTTTCTAAGAGTCTCTTCGAGATTCTTTTGAAAACACCACTTTGACATCCATTGATTTTCTCATCAAATTCAATTTGAAATTGTCAATTTTGAACACTTTAAATCAAAGAAAATAAAACATCTTTGATTTATTTAAACACATTGATTTCTCATGCCTTTGTTTAAAATTACCATCTCGTTGAGATTAATTTAAACATATCACATTTTTATCACATTTAACCAAACTGAACAAAATTCTCATCAATTTATTCACTATTTTTTTGTTTTAAGATTCAAAATTTCTTCTCTAATTTTGTAATGTCTCCTCATTGAGACATTGAATATTTAAGAATTATTGTTACTAAATAATTCTCAAATATTTTTATTTGACCACACTTTAGACTCCAATCCTTATGGGTTAAGCCTTGATCCATTTTCTTGCAATAGTAAGACACAACTACTAAAAGATGTAACCTCCTCAGGTCCATCTTTTCATATCTACTAAAATGAGATGCTCATCTCTTAAATGAGAAAATTTAAATTCTTTACAAATAATTCTTTTTATTTACAAATCACATACCAACAATAATATAGGATAAAACTTATTAACATCTCACAAATATTTGCATGATTATATTTCAATATAATTTCACATAATTGTCAACATATATAACTTATATCATACTAACATGGCAGACATAAATCACAAATATCATACACATATGATTTCATGTTTCTATTGATTCACAAAATCAATATATTTATACATGTCAAATAAAGCTCATAAAATTGTCATTATAATACTTTCTCATTATTACAAAATAAGACAACTATATAACATGCTACATAACCCAATAACCCACTAGAGATTATTTACACAATATGTTAATTAATTACATATAGCAAAACTCTAGATGTTGAATTATCTTCTAATCTAACCACTATATTTGCAAAAGCAAAGAAGATTAGAAAACAATGAACCTCATTTATAAATTTTATTTTACTCATTTCTATCACTATACAAAAGCCATTAAATCTTCTAAGAAAAAAACAAAGAAGAACATTACCTTATCTTACCATCTTTTCCCAAGAATTCTATGGTTTCTCCTTCCATTGAAAAGGAAAGAATAAGCTTTTGACTGTTAGATAATATATATATTCAATGGAAATAGGGAAAACTAAAATACAACTTTATGCACACAAAAAAAAAAAAAAACAATAAACAAGGTAATTGATTAAAGAAATGTTAGAACTTAATTGCACAAAATACAAGTAAATAGACAGATGTAGAAGAATAAGATTACAAACAAAAAAACAATGATAATACAAGTAAAATAAGAACAAAGGAAATAACAAAAACTCTCACACAACCAAAGTGTAGAGTAGTGGGGATCAAAGGAAATAACAAAAACTCTCACACAACCAAAGTGTAGAGTAGTGGGGATCACTAACTTGAACAATGTTCAAGACCTTTGTCCAAAACCTTATTTCCCCCTATTCTCTGAGCACCAAGGGATCTCACCAGGAAATAACTCTCTGGAATTATCAATTATTTTTTGTGTATTTTCCAACCAAGTGATTTGTGGATAGAAAATGGTGTCTTACAAGCGAGCAGTAGGCTCATATTTATAGAGATTTGAGACACCCTATGAATTTCAAATTCCACCAACATCCATGGCTGTTACCAATGTTTAATTTGATGTTTATGGAATTAAAAAAGAGTTTTGAGAGTTACATGAGGTGTTACAACCGTTCAAGATGGAAAAAAGAAGTTGGAGTTGGCTGTCAGCGTCCCTGGTCGTGACAAGAGATGTTCCTGGCCACGGCCACTGGCCTTTGACCACTAGGCTGCGGCCAGAGATAAATAATGGTTGCAGCCACAAATAATTTCAGCCTCCATAAATTCAGTTTTTCCAAAACATCCCAAATCATTTCTCACATGATTTTGTAACCTCTATACACCTAATGGGAGTTGAAAACATGTATCAAACAACCATATTACATAATGGCTCCATGAAATTCAACACATAAATGTGTAACTCTCAATCTACACATTATTGGGTAATATTTGGGAGTTACAAATTTGTAATTAATTTTGTAACTCCAAAATATATTTCATTTGGGCACACACATGTGTCCAATTTTGTAACTCTTAATAATATGTTACAAGGTGTGACTAATCACATTTTGTCACATTATTTAATCTAATATTATGTTATTTAAAATAATATAACATAAAATATATACGTATATTAATCATCATATCTTAACAAATATGATTTTTTGGAGTAACAAGTCAATATAGAGAAATTATAGTAAATGATCCAAAAATATAGCATTAAGAAACTAATGCCCTTATTTTTAAAATTGTAGAGAAATGATCATTTTACATTGTTGATTACTTAAATTGTCTTTTTCTATAATTTTTTTTATTTATGTAGGAGCGTATGATTTTAATATAGTGATGTATGTATATTAGTTTTGTTTAATTGTTTTTATTTTAAAGTTATATTGATTTTTTAAGTTTTTTATGGGTTGTTAGTATATTATTTTCCAACTAGTGTATATATTTTTTACACCAAACCCCGTCAATATATGGAATTTTTGTGTGTGAAAAAAGTGAGTAAGTTAACTATTTTATACAAATTGATTATAATCCATACTGTGAGCTATATATAGATATAGTTGTAGCATTTAATTCATATATATTACGCATATATATGTACATGATGATTTATTGCATTAGTAGCACTACTCTAGTTAGTAAAGTCATGTTCCAACAACATCCAACTACCAACTTATACATCATATTCCTCGTCATTTCTTCCGAATGTCCAAGAAATTTAATATAAGAATATAAGGAAATTTTATAAGGGAAATTTCACTTTGTATGTCTAATAATGCCTAATATTACCAAAAAATCCCAACATTAATAATATTTTCAATTTAATGCTAAACATTCATCTCATATCTAAAATACCCCTCCCATTATATCAAAAAATCACAAAATCTTCTCTTCCACTCTCCTCCCTCTCTCTCTCTCATTCTCACGTAATAATCCATAAAACCTACAGTTTTGTATAATTTTTTTTGTCAAAATCATTGCTAGCCATCTCCATTGTCTATGTGAAGTCGTTAATATCAAATGCAACATCTATTTTGAGAGTTTTTGGAGAAGAAAAACCATGGGTAATAAGATTTTACATTTTATGTGTTGGGTATTATTTGTTTACATTTTTTTTTTGGCTATTTTGAACAGATCTGTGTATTTTTTGGGATTTTTTGAGAGATTTCGCGATCTGTGTTTTTCTGGGTTTTCTGCAACTTTTTTGCTCGATAGCAGCTCGATAACGGTTCGATATGAGCTCGATGGTATGTAGAAGAAGGTCTTGTAAGAGCTCGATGTGAGCTCGATAATAGCTCGATAGGTTGGGGTTTTAGTGCTCGATTGTGCTCGATGAAAACTCGATAAGGGTTCGATTGGACCCTACAATATTTGAGCTCGATAGGTTTAGGTTTTCTCGATATGTGCTCGATATGAGCTCGATAGGGGTTCGATGGAGGGTTTGATTAGGTTTATGTTCTGTTTTGAGAAATGGTAGCTTGATTCCAACTCGATAAGAGCTCGATGACAACTCAATAAAGCTCGATGTGAGCTCGATAATGTTATTTTTTAATGTATTTCTGGAAAAATGACAGTTTTCCTGACAATGTTAATGTTTTTTTTGTCCAACACAGGCTCTATTGTCTACATTTTTGTATCCTACAATGGTGTTTGGGAATTACAAGGGAATAAGTGGATTTTCAAGGACCCTCAATGCATGGTGATACTGATGGCACTACAAGAAAAAGCTTCATTAATAGCATTGCATTTGGACATTATTAAAAAAACGCTATTAAAATGTTACATAATCTATACAACACACTGTTCATTTAATTGGCGGGAGTAATATTTCATTGGCGCTTATTGTTTTTCTTTTTTGTTTGTCAAAGCAGCTTAATTGAAAAAGGAAAAGACAAAGAAAAACCCATTTCCCCTCCCTCATTCCCGTCTCTCTCTCTCTTCCCACGTTACCCGTCTCTCCCATTTTCTCCATTTTCACTCCATAGCATAATCCATCTCACTCTCAGAGGAACCCAGACGAACTGGCCTCTCCCACCCACTCACTGTGAATCTCTCTCTCAGAGGAACCCAGACGAACCCAGTGCCTCTCCCACTCGCTCACTGTAAATCACTCTCAGAGGAACCCAGACGAACCCAGCGCCGACGAACCCAGTGCCTCTCCCACCCGCTCACTGTGAATCTCTCTCAGAGGAACCCAGACGAACCCAGCGCCTCTCCCACCCGCATCTCGGTTCTCTCAGTCAGCACAGCCAAGGGTCTCTCTCGGTTCTCTCAGTCGGTGCCTCTCCCGTCCGATCACTCTCTCTCAGTTAATCAAGCAGCTCCGAAGTACACCTCTACCCAGCAAGTAAGTGCATGCATTTTTGTTTCTTCTAATTGTATACATTAAACTCATTTTTAAAAACAATTCTCTGTCTTTCCTCTAACTCCTTGATGTATAACTTGTTTTCTTCAATAATTTGAGCTTGTTTCTCTGTAAGACTCTGCAATCGGTGTCTGACCTGGGCATAGTGCTGATGTTAAGTAATAGAAAACACCAAAAAGAAACTCCAAGGGGCATAGAAAGATGTGAACAGATAGAATTGTTTTTAAAAATGTTGTAGTTTTCTCTTTAGTAATTGAATGGTAAAGGGTATACCTGGATTCTTCCAAAGATCGCCTCAACTTAGTTATCTCAAGCCATAAATTCTTTGTGGTATTTGTAATCCACATAAAAGAAACAAGAAGTCTTAACTATATAAAAGTTAATGTTAATATAGTTAAGGTGGTTAAGTTAGTTAATAGTCTCGGGTTAGATTAGTCTTTTGCTCTCTATTTAAACCGATGGTTAGAACTCTTTGGAGTACAGAGTATGATGAGTTAGTGAGATTGATTCATACTGAATCATAGCTAAGGAGATTAAAGTCTGAACAAGAATCACTTTTCTTGTTCTCAAGTGTTTTGAGAGGCAAAAGTTTTCCCGAGAGTATTTTTTTGTATTTGTTCATGATCATGGTGTTTTGATCATTGAGAGATTGAGCTGCTATAATCAAGAGTTGTATACACATTGTATCAAGATCAATAAAGGGGAGAAACTGGAAGTAGGAACTACCATTTGGCCGAACCAGTATAAAACTGTTTGTGTTTCTTGCTTTATTTTCTTTTCTGTTTTGTTGAGATAATTGCTGTAGTAATACTTTAGCATTCGACTGTTTGATTGGTATTTCTGTGTTCTTGTGCATCAGTTTTAATTATTGCTAACATTTAGCATTAGTTTGTAGTTGTGCTTGCTGTTTAGTTGTGTTAGCAGGAATTACCACATTCTTCATTATCCTCTCCACAGTTGATGCCTAATAAGAAAATTTCAAAATGACAGTAATTAGATAGTTTTAACATTTGTCCGATTCTCAAAGGTCAATCATCTAGTTCCAGTTTCAGGCTAATAATGAAATTGGTGTTGGCCATTCTTAATCAACTAAAGGTAGGTAATCTTAGTACAGACATACCAGGCTTTTATTCGTGGAGAGGATAGAAAATTTACAACCTTATATCACTAACAAGCTCAACTAGGCACCACAACGCACAGGTCAAGTAATTTCTATAAAATTTGAAATGAACCCACAGCTAAAATTCCCAATTACTAGAAGAGCCACACCCTTATACCTCATCAAAATCCTGGAAACTTCTATATATTTTCAACAACCCCACTATCTTAATTACATATATGTCTAGATCTCCAATCCACCTAAAATTTAAAAAGTAAAAATTCACCTATTTTCTACGTCAGAGTATGAGTTTACATACAAATAAGTAAATCATCCTGTCAGAATTTCGAAATCAAGTCCAGATTTTAGACCCAATAAAATAAATTCTGAACCAAAATTCTCTCTGGTATGATTTGGTGAGACAAACTATGGGGAATGGGGAGCCAGATCTATATAAATTTTATTAACTACCCAATTAAGTCAATTGTAGAATACAAACCAAAAATCAGCAAAATCTAATAGATACGAATAAAAACAGTTACGAAATATTGCATCCTCTTCACACTCACTGCTATCTGACTTGGTTCTTGAAAAACTCTCTAGTGATTGCTCAGTGTTCCCACTTCCCATCATAAACCCAAAACCAACTCTCTGCAAACCTCGCTCCGCAATCTGCAAAAGGGCAACTCTCTTCTGCTCGCTATTCACCTTCAACCTCTTCTCCACAGCTTCCTTCTCCAACAAGGCTGCTCTCAGCAAATTGTTGGTATCTCTATTCTCCTCTGTCAAACTCACCACACTATTCTCCAACTCCCTCTTCTCCTTCTTCCTCAATTATTTGTACTCATTCACCTTCTCTTCAGCCTCAGAAGCAAGTCTTGTAACTACCAATAGCTCTTCAGTCAATTCTAATTCCAAACGCATTGAATCACTCTTTTCTATGCCTTTAATGAACTTGACATCATCATCATCATCAGTTTTTTCTACAGCCACATTTTTTATGATCCTTTCCAAGCTCACATTTGCTGATGAAAGAGACTCCAAGCATTTAGACAAAATCTCATTGCTTTGCTCTCTCTTCATTTCCATGTCTTCAATTCTCTCCCTGAAAATTTCAACTTCCTTTTCAAGTTTTTTCCAATTGTGCCCTAATGATTTGTCTCCCAAGCATCTTTTGAGTTGGCTTTGCTCAAAAAAAGAAGAAAAATTGGCCTCTTTTACTTGTCGATCTTCAACCCAAATACAGTGCTTGCTCTTCATACTCTCTTTTTTTTCCCCTGAATTCTTAGGAAAAAAGGAAAGGAAAAACGGAAAGGAAAGAAAGAAAGAAAACTTCACCCCCTAAATTCTCTTCATTGGTTCTCCGCATTTCATCTCTATCAGGTATCTAATGTTACTCTTTAATTTCCATATCTATGTTTTGATTAATCTAATTTATGTATATCAGCATTTGGGTTTTCAAGAAATTTTAATAATGTACTGAGCTGAGATTCTCGTAGGAGAAATGAAATTAAGTCAATTTTTGGTGGAGTTGGTTTCTTAGAGGTTTCTCTCGTGATGAAATGATGGGATTATTTATTTGTTCTCAATTATTTTTTATCAAATAGAAAATTTATGGGCTGTTGAAAAATATTTTACTTGTTTTTTGTTCTTTTGATTTTGATTTATACATTTATAAGCCAATACTTTGTATGTAAACTAACTAAAACAATATTGGCATATTATCTACTTTCTTATATGAGTTTGCTCTATTTTTGTCATATACTCTATGATGAGTTCTATTTAATATCCAAATATAAAGGTAAAGTGAGCTATTTCATTCTACTTGGAGTGAATTATATGGTACTAATTAAAGAAAACAAATCAAAACTATGATTGGATTCAGAAAACTTAAAGTTGTACTTCCATCTTAAAGTTATCTACCAACTTTGATACAAGAACACTTGATGGGCACTAAATTGTTTCTCTCTCTCTTTACTGTTTTCTGGCTGGAATTGAATCCTGGGTTGATTGGTCTGGATTTTATTGCTGTTTTTTTCTCTGAATTACTGGGTTAGCAATTGTTTGAAGCAGGAAGATCTTATCAGTTTTGCCTAATGATAAAAGCAGTTTATATGAGTTATGTTTCAATCATTTCAGGACCACAAGAGTACAATAAAAGCAATTTACACGGGTTCTGAATTTCTGGAGAGTGTTTTTGCTGGTGTTGAAGTTGGTATAGTGTTTCTGTACTTGGCGTTTTTTGTTCATACTAGTTCGTAACTGTCCTTTATGCCTTAACAAGCTTAAATGATCATTTATTCTGCTGGACTAATCCTGAATATTGATGCACAGGCTCGATGCTTATTTGTTTATTCGATTTCAGTTATTCAGGATTCACTCCACGAACATAAACAACGGGTGGACTTGCCAAAAAGTAAGTGTTATGTTTATGGATAGTTTCCCTTGATATCAATGTACAAAATGTGTCTGTGCATGCATGTTTTCATGTCACTCAAACTACATCAACATCAAGAACAAGAATATTCACAAGCTCATTCCCTCCCTCCCAATACTATTACAATTTTTTTTGGTCACTGTTGTATATGCAAAAACAATCAATAGAATATTCTTTAGATATTTTAATTAATTTCTTCTTTTTGTAGAGAAAGAAAGAAAGAAAAAACTTGTTCTAATTGTAGCTTAAATATTAGGATATTAATGTTTATGCATTTTTGTTGAGTGTTCTACAATTCTAACATCTACTAGTCTTCCTAAAAAAATAGTTGTTGGGTTTATTATATCTATGTATTTATATGTATTGAAAGAATGTTAGCTACTTGTTGTCTTTGGTTGATTTGTGTTGAATTTCATTTTCTTATCTATAGTATTTACAAGTTATATTAAATATAAGAAAGTGAAACTAATTTTCATTTCCATTAAAGATATTTGGTTTCGTTTGTCTATTAATTGTTTTAATGTTTGCACAATAACTCTCTCCTTTGCTCATTATTGTATTCTCTCAAACTTGTTCCTCATATTTTTTTTAATCCTATTGAAACATATTGTGCATTGTTGCAGGTACTTTTCCTTCGGATAAAGAGAGAAGACATTTCTACCTTAGGTTAAAGAGAGAGAGAGAAGACATTTCTGTAGAGCATCAGGTTTAATCCTTAATGGGCTTATATGCTTATAGAGATTGAATGATCTTATTTGTTTGTTATTCTGTTTAAATCAAACTTGAACTAAATTTATTGTTTGTATTGGTATTATCTCTTGTTCTAAATGTTATACTCATGATCAAATAACGAAGTCAGTAGTTAAAAGGAAACTCTTTCTCAAAACTAGAACAACATATTCAATGGCACATTTAAATAAATGTGTAGAGTGCAGAATGTAATGTTAGTAAAAACAGAAGTGAACCAAAATGAATATAGCCCAGAAAACTAAATAGAGAAGAAGAAAAGAAATAATGAAACCAACACAAGAATTATATTGGTTGAAGAACAAAGATCACTGTGATCTTTGTCTCTACTCCAGTTTCGAACTTGATCTCATATTCTTTATTGAACAATTGATAAAGTATGAATCCTATAAGGCAAATAAATTTATAAACAACTAAATATCTTTGTCCTTTTTTCTCTTGATCTGATTTTTTTTTTTTTTTTGATTATGAAGAAGACTAGGACTTATATAGCTAGCTTAGATAGCAGCTAAGTGAAGAAAATGTTGAACAAAAATTGGGTGAAACTAAACAGGTATTATTTCAAAAATAACTTTAAATTTCAAGTAATATTGAAGGCCTAAGAAAATATATTAAGGTTAATCTCTTTTTTTTTTTTAAATATGTAGAGCTACAAAAGAGTACACGGATGCGGCATGGGACTTTGTGAAAATGGTAGAAAGAAATTATGGTTTTCCAAATAAAATTATCTGTCCTTGTAAGAAGTGTCGAAACTTAAATCATCATAAGGTGGACAAAGATTGGGAACGAGACTGGTGTATGAAAGTAATGGGAGACCTGTGGAGATCTTCCAAGTCCAGGCTAGTTACTAAGCTGAACGAGCTACCAAATGAACAAGAACGACTAAAATTAAAGCCTGATAATATCAAATCAGAAACTGAATGGAGAGTATTTGTGCGTGAAAAAACCAGTAAACAATTTCAGGTAACCAAAATTTTGATATATGTATTATATAGATTCTGCTTATTACAAATAAATTGGGTACCATACTTATTTCAGTTTGGTTTATTATCAGGAGAAAGATTGAGAAAAAAAAAAACACTCATTGCTTACTTAGCTGTTACATCTCTGATATTGATGAATTATAGTTTTAATGCTTTTGGTATCTATAATCATGGTGTTCACTATAGACAGTAGCAGGTTTAATTTTCATTAAAGTTGTATTTAGCAAAAGAAGTTCATTACTCTTTTGCACTTGCTGCTAAGGTTGTTTATAGTACACATTAAGTTATGCTTTCCCTTGTATTTAAAAATTGAATTGAGTATATATATATATATATAAATGTATATATTTGAGCAATAGTTACACTGTCATTTAAAACTTGAACTGAATATATATATTCTATTTAATATATATAGAAAATTTTGAGTGCATAAATAGAATAAACAATAAGAAGACATATTCTATTTCAACCCTTAAGGAGACTGAATGGAGTGTTTGGGAAGGGGGCAGGATTTTGTTGGTATAATAAATATAATGAGGTCAGTCAAGTCAGGTTATGCATTACTTGAGGGCATAAATATAATTTTTCGTTGGTTAACTCATTTTTTGCCTTTAGAAGTAGGAAAACGACTGGCCTATATTATGGTAGAGAGTTTGCCTGTTAGCTGTACATGTAGAGACTACTAGCTGTACGCATTATTGATGGAAAAGATTGCATGACATTGCTAAAGGGTCAATATAGAGATCTTGGGTTTATAGTTTAAGATGTCATAGTTTGATGTATTTTGTATTTTTGCTCAATCATATTTATCAATTTGGTAATGCAATACAATCAATCAGTAAAAATAATCATATTCAGGAACTTAATTGTTATATTTTATAATTTAGGAACTAATTTACTAAATCAAATAGTTTAAGAGGCTGTTATGCTAATTTTTTTTATTTTTGAACTTGTTACACTCGATGAAAATATTGTTAGGAATGAATTTGATGTAAAAGTATAACAGACAAAATACCCTTAAACTGAATGGAGAGACTTTGTATAATTATGAAACCTTGGTTTCTTCTAATGGGGTGTTTGAGCTAGAATTCTTCAGTTCTGGTGATTCAAGCAATGAGTACATAGGAATCTGGTTTAAGAATGATAAGGACAAGAAGGCAGTTTGGGTTGCAAAAAGAGCAAGTCAACCAAGGGTGTAGTTTCTTTTGTCATGGCTTAGTCCTGATGATCCAGATAAAGGTTCTTTTTTTAAGGCTTTCACAGAGAAAACAAAACCCAGTTCAATATCTGGTTAGGTGAAAATGTTTATCAAGAGATTGGATAAGTAAGATATTTTTTTCTTGGTGTTATGGAGTATATAATATTCTTATTCTAGAACAATGCATTATGCTATATCAGTCAATTAAAACTATTTCAGGTCTGATCAAATTAAGGCAGTAGAAATCCTTAGTAGTTTCTGCATAATCTTAGCAACATTAGATTGTCTTGGCTTGATATGCACATATGAAAGTTAAACTCTATTGGCCTCAAGAGCTGCATTGAGACTACAATTATGGTTAGTTTTTAGAATATCTTTATGCTCTAAATTTGAACTCTTGCAACCACAAACAAATTTCAAATTCCAAATTTACAATTGGCTTAATTGTATTCAAATTATGTGAGCAGTTGCTGCCCTGTTTTCATGAAACTTTTGTACTTTAAATGATTTATTTTTTTCCAATTCTCTTCTTGAAAATGTGTTTCTAAATTTATTTGACAAAGCTATTCAAGAGACACTATTATCACCATTCACAGTCCACCAACCATCCCATCCCTGTTCAGGAGGAGTTGTAATGTGTTTACTATTTCATTGCTAGAATACTGGTTCTGTATGTTTCTTTTACTACTGGAGTGTTTACTGTTGGAGTGTTTATTACATACTCTTTTCTTTGCTGCCATAGTTACTGTTTTATTGTTGAAAAACTATTATGTGTACTGTGTTTACTGTTTTATTGCTAGAATACTGGTTTAGTTTTTTTGTTTTACTGCTGAAGTGTTTGGTATTATATATGTTCAATCGTTGGTTCATTTCTTATTTATTTTAGGCGATTAGCAATAAGTTTAAAGAGATGAGGAAGAAACAACTCCCACATACATGCAGCAGGAGAGGATATGCTCGAACAATGGATGACATGGTAAAAATTTAATAAATATTTTTGGTAGCTAAACATAAGAAAATATATGTTCTCTTTCTGAAAAATGTACTTGGAAACAGAGTAGGGAAAGTTCAAAACCTGTAACAA
The DNA here is from genome assembly GCF_963169125.1 of Humulus lupulus. NCBI lineage: Eukaryota > Viridiplantae > Streptophyta > Magnoliopsida > Rosales > Cannabaceae > Humulus > Humulus lupulus. The sequence continues at coordinate 72,730,048 of NC_084794.1, read as the reverse complement.
GAGTTCAAGCTTTCTTAAAGACACACACAAAGAAGAATGGTGAACCTGTGAATGCTCAAGCTGCTGAAGTTATTGTAAGTAATTTACCCTTTGTTTGTAGAAACATATGTATTTGTATGTACATAGACTTATTTAACAGTCAACTTGAAATGATTTATAGGAGAAGCTACAAGTTCTTGCAAATGAAAAACCAGATTCATGCACAACACAGAATACTGTACAAGATGCTCTCACTATCATATTTGGTCCTGACAAGAATGGTAGATCATTAGCTAATGGGAGGGGAGTAACTAATACAAAGTTAGCTATTCTAAGAGCAAGAGATGACCATATTTCACAATTGGAATCAAGTCAATGTGAGATGAAGAATAAAATGTCTGAGATGATGAATCTTATTAATACTATTGCAAAAAGTGTAAACATTCAGGTAAATTAAATTAATTGACTTCTGTTTATTTTACTCTATTCATTGAAAATTATAAATGACTAAATTATTCTCAAACTTGTAGGGGTTTACTCAACCAAGTGAAGCGGAGTCACACATGCCTTCTCCTATGGTAACTACAATTTTAATTACTACCTATCATTTCACTTTTAATTTTTTAAGTATCAATATTATCTATAAATAAATATATGTTTTATCATGTAACAGAGTGTTAATAATCTGAAGTTCACTCCTGAAAACAATGCTTGCAATTTACTTGATTGGAATGGAAGTGGAGAAATTGTTGCAGAAGGTCGATGGTCTTCTAGTGATCCTTTATGTGAGGTGCATCATCTTCGTCTTGGGCCTAATGCAATGAGAGTTTGGGTTGATGTTGCTAAGAAACCTACTGCATATTTATGGAGACCAACATCACATATGAGTACAATTGAAGAAGCGGTTGGTTGCACTGTTGCTTGGCCTTCTAATAAAGTTACAATGAGGTAAAATTTCATGCAACTTAAAAATTATTTATAAATAGTACAACAAATCAGCTGTAGTAACTAATTATATCATCAAAATATATAGGAAATGAACATAATGGATGAAATTCAATTGTTTCTTGGTAGATATCTTTGGTACGTATCTTTGCATAAAATTAACTAATGAATGAACATGTGTTTTCAACTATTTTGGCTACATTTGTTTTCTTAATTTTATATATTTTTCACTCTTACAGGTGCACAACTAATGAATGAAGTGTAATATTTTGGAGGGACGCCCATGATCAACAAATTATGAATCAGTTTGTTTTAAAACTTTTGCTTATGTACTTTGTCTTGCAATATACTCGTACTTTTGGGATATTGATATTTTAGCTTTATGTAGCGAACATATTAAGAATATTTGAATTTATGTTAAGGTATAATTTTTAATGTGTTATATGTTTATCATTTGTTGCAATTATTCATATGTTAAAAGATAAAAAAATATAAAAGTTTTTGTTATGCCATGAAATTGTTCATATGACAATTAATAAATGTTAGGAAAATGATTAATGATAACAATTTAAAAAACGCTATTAAAAGTAAGGATGATTACAAACAAAAAATGCTATGTCTGATTACTAATTACATTTTCAAAATGCTATTACATATCTTTACAAAACGTTTGAAAAATGCTATTAAAAGTAAGGATAATTACAAACATAAAACGCTACGACTGATAACTAATTACATTCTTAAAACGCTATTGTATATCTTTACATAACAATTTAAAAACGCGATTCACAGTAAATACGACTACAAACACAAAACGCTACGACTTATAATTAATTGCATTTTAAAAACGCTATTGAATATCTTCACATAACGTTTTAAAAACGCTATTAAAAGTAAGTATTTTCAATTTAACATAATCAATGACTACATACATAAAACGCTATGACTGACATATAATTATATTTTTAAAACGCTATTATATATCTTTCAATAGCATTTTTACATCACAATTTAAAAACGCTATGAAAAGGTCCAGACCTTTAATAACATGGGATAATATAGCGTTTGTAATAACACTATCGTTTGTTAAAGACAGCGTTTTAAAAACGCTATGGAATGCAGTTTTTCTTGTAGTGTGGAGGATACTGTAACGTACTTGCAACTTCTTGACATATTGCACAAGGAACTTAAAGTTGATAAACAGATGTATGAGTTGAAATTGGAGGTTCCTTACACTTGCGGCGACCAACCATTTACACCCGTTCATGTTGAAAGTGATCTTGGTGTCCGTGCATTCTTAGGAGTAACATCTAAAGAAAGGTTGGCCTTGTGTGTCACTCCTGTTAAAAAGATTGTCATTGCAGACCCATATTCCACTCCCGGACCTGAGGGAGCAGCCAGTACTTTAGGATTTCCTATTGGTGACCTGAGGGATAACCAGTATGAGTACAACCCCTATGTGAATGACGATCCGGTAGCTGAACACAATGAGGACTTAGGAGACAATTCATTGGATGATGATCTATTAGCTGAACATTTGCAAGTAAAAGAAGCACAAGAACAACCAATACGTCATATTGCACGGACGAACCCACCTAGTCAAGGACGTCGAACACCTGGCACCAGCTCTAGTCGTCCTGGTGGAACAGCATATAACTATACAGGGAACATTTTAATATGTTCAACAGAAGATCATAGAAAATGGAGTGCTCCCATGTTTACAAAAGAAGATATCATAGCTTGTAGTCGTTCTGAATCACCCTCATCCGGTGTAGCGTTGGGGGAATTACATCTTGGGAAGACATTTGAGAACAAGATGGAATTGAAAACCAAAGCGGCTCTCTTTGCAATGAAGAATAATTTTGAGTTTATGGTTAAGAAGTCTGGTACTGATGTGTTGTATATCACCTGCAAGGATCCTGATTGTGGTTGGAGAATAAGAGGGAAAAAAGTAGCGCAATCAGAGATGTTTGAGATCACTGTTTATAATAGTGTACATACTTGCTCACTAGAATTGCGACAAAAAGACCACCGTCAAGCAGCACCTTCTGTCATTGGGCACCTTATCAAGAACAAATATGCTACTGATGGCATTAGCTATCCACCAAACAGCATAAAGGAGGATATGAAGAATAATTTTGGGATCGATATGAGTTATATGAAGGCTTGGAGATGCAGAGAGAAGGCACTCGGTTATGCCAGGGGGACACCTGAAGAATCGTACTCCAAGTTACCTTCTTACCTGTACATGCTGCAGCAAAAGAATCCAGGTACAATTACTGATTTTGTCACAGATGACGGTCGCTTTCTTTACTGTTTCTTCTCACTCGGAGTTTGTAGAAGGGGATTTACATCATGTCGTCCTGTTATATGTGTGGACGGCACTTTCTTGAAGTCAAGGTACGGTGGCCACATGTTGTGTGCTGTCGCATTGGATACGAATAACCACATTTATCCAATTGCATTCGCGATTGTTGATAGTGAGAATCATGCTTCTTGGAAGTATTTCATGATGAAATTGAAGGAAGCCATTGGAGTTGTTGATAATCTGTCTTTTGTATCAGACAGGCATGCTAGCATTATTCATGCTCTTGAGTTGGTCTTCCCTGATGCCTACCACGACGCATGCTACCATCACATAAGTATGAATGTAATCGCTTAGTTCAAGACCGATCACTGTCACAAGGAGATGTGGAATGCGGCATATGCATTTCGGAAGTCAAAATTTCACAGGTTCTTCAACAATATAAAGCAAATGGATCCTTCCATAGCTCAATATCTCGAGGGTATTGGCTTCGATAAGTGGACTCATGCATACTTTCCTGGGAATCGATACAATGTAATGACAAGCAACTATGCTGAAAGTTTCAACAACAAAACCAGAGACGCAAGAACCTTCCCAGTCACTACTTTTGTGGAATTCATTCGTTTCACAATTCAGTCATGGTTTGCCGCGCGTCGTGAGGAGGTAGAGAAGGTGCACATCCAAATTAGCAACAATATATGAGAAAGATGTCTCAGGCATTGTGAATGATGCAAGGTACTTGAAAGTCCATCCTCTTGGATAGTTTGAATTTCATGTGGTAGACCCAGAAGTGATGGTGAGGTGAATTTGATGACCAAATCATGCTCTTGTGGTCAGTTTCAAATAATGGGTTACCCTTGTGTTCATGGTGTGGCTGCGACCATGTTGCACAATGTCAACATTTACTCACTGTGTTCACCATATTACACTACTAAGATGTGGAGGGAGTCTTACAAAGAAACAATTTACCCAACTGGCAACGAGGATGATTGGGAACTTCCCGAGAACATAGAGAAAATGCAAGTTGGGGTTCCCATTGAAAAACAACTAGTTGGTCGACCGAAGAAGAATAAGGTGGGAAGAAGGAAGACAAACCGCACTCCATCGAATGGAGAAATCATTCGCAAAGAGCGCAAGTGTAGCATGTGTGGTGGTCTTGGCCACAACAGGGCTACATGCAAAGCTAGGCTTTAAACTCTTTTTTCCCATTTGAACTTGTTGTATTAATAAACTCTTTTCATTTGATTTTTCTTAAAAGTTATGTTAATGGTTCGATATGAAAATGATATTGCTTGATATTAGCTCGATAACAGCCCATGAAAGTTATAAAAAAATGATAACAGTTAGAAACTGGAGATGTAAAGACCCCGTATACAAGATTATCATGAAGGTAACAAATTTTGATAATTCAATAACAGTTCGATATAGCTTGATATTAGCTCGATAACAGCCCATGAAAGTTATAAAAAAATGTGAACAACAAACTGTACATGTAAAGACCCTGTATATATACAATCATCAAGGTAACAAATTTTGATACCACAAGTCTGTGGTCCACTTGTTCCTGAACACCTCCATATTTTCATCGCAGATAGTTTCCAATGGAAGACCGACCATTAGATGCTCAATATACTTGATAGCATACACACCATAATCCCCGCTGTAAAAAAAAAGTAAATATTAAGTGCACATTACTATAAATTTAGTTAGAAACAAAATTAGTATGAAGATGATGTTTGTTACCTTCTCTTTGACTGAGGGAGCTCGTGTTTCTGTTTGCGACGCAATGTGAACTGATGTAGCCTATTTCCTGCTGATGGAATCTTCAACATCAAGCTATCAGTAAACAGTTTACTCTGCATTAACAGAGAAGGAAGCATAAAGCACCATGGACTCATAATATCCTCAAGCTTTGCGTCACTAATCACCGAGTTGTCCAAATCGTAAACAGTCAGAGTCCAACTAGAAATGGAAGCCTCAATAGCAAACCAATGTTGTTGTCCATAGTTCTGGCACCAATATACATCCTCAACTCCTCCCCAAGATGCCAGAAACTGCTGCTCGATGCCGGTCAACATGGACATAATGTCAGCATCCCAATAATACTTTGTTTTGTCGGCTGTTTTGTTGTACTGATCATATCGGACAGGTATCACTTGTGAGAAATAACTGTTCATCACAACTGCATTATGTCGATATATATTGGGAAAATACTTGCGACGCATACGAAGCATGTGTTCTGCCGCATCAATATGCTGCAAAAGAGAGTACGATAAAAAAATTAGCAAAGACCATCATAAATTGCTGCTGTCAAGCTCCATCGAGCACACATCGAACTCATATCGATCTCACATCGAGCCACTCTGAAACAGTAAAGAACAACCCTATTTTAACATCCCTATCGAACTACTATCGAACTCCTATCGAGCTCACATCGAGCCAGTCTAAAACAGTAAAGAACAACCTATTTTAACATCCCTATCGAACCACCTATCGAGCTCCATCGAGCTCACATCGAGCCACTCTGAAACAGTAAAGAACAACATATTTTAGCATCCCTATCAAACTCCCTATCGAGCTCCATCGAGCCCACATCGAGCCACTTTGAAATAGTAAAGAAAAACCCTATTTTTAAGGGAAATTTCACTATCGAACTACTATCGAACTCCTATCGAACTCACATCGAGCCAGTCTGAAACAGTAAAGAACAACCCTATTTTAACATCCCTATCAAACTACTATCGAACTCATATCGAGCTCACATCGAGCCAGTCTAAAACAGTTAAAAAAAAACAACCTATTTTAACATCCCTATCGAACTACTATCGAACTCATATCGAGCTCACATCGAGCCAATCTAAAACAGTAAAAAAACCTATTTTAACATCCATATCGAACTACTATCGAACTCATATCGATCTCACATCGAGCCAGTCTAAAACAGTAAAAAAAACAACCTATTTTAACATCCCTATCGAACTACCTATCGAGCTCCATCGAGCTCACATCGAGTCAGTAAAAACAAAACATGTAAAATTGAAAACAGTCCATAATTAGGTATAAATGGCTTACCCCATCATTGAGCCACGAATGGGGTGTCTTCAATGTCAGAAACCACGCTGGACCGTGACTCCCAGTCTTTACATCCCGCGGGGTCTTGTTGGGCATGTCTCCAAGTAGCCACTTGTACATTGTCCTATACTGTTTGGGATCTGGCTTCTTGAGAGGGTCCAGCACATGTGTAGCCTCCTCTGCTGGTGCAGCTGCATCAGTGCGAGGTCTTTTCCTCGTGGGATCCGTATAGTCCTCAAACCAATCTGGCTTGCGTCTTTGGCGTCTAGCCCTCTGAAACTGAACCCCAGCAACATCCTCAGGGTTGACAATAACAACTCCTGGAGTCTCAGCATCAGGTGTCACAATGATGGTAGGAGGCGTCGTTGGATCATCAACATAGTCTAGCGGAATATCCAATGACTCTGAGTCTGAATCTTCATTGGAGTCCCTCGGTTTCTCCTTAACAAATGTCAGGATCTAACTGAGTACGTCCAAGATCACTGACTGGTTCTTCAGGAGGGTCTCCTGTCGACCCTCGACTCTGTCCAACCGCTCAATCAAGTCGGCGAGCTCAGGGGCTGAGGCTGAGGCTGAGGCTGAGGCTGAGGCTGAGGCTGGTGTTGGGGTTGGTGTTGGGGCTGACGCTGAAGCTGGGGCTGATTTTGGGGCATAGGTTGAGGCTGGGGCTGAGGCTGGGGAAATAGGAGGGGTGGGACCTGCAACCTCCTCCCCCGGGGCAGCATCAACAAATATCTTGGCTGCCTCGGCAGCCTGAGAAACTTTCTCTGCCATTTTCTCAAAAGTCGCATCCTCCTCCTCATCAGTCTCCGAGGGATCCTGGCCAAGCCCAGGATAAAGGGGAAGATCTCCCTCAGTCAAAGACAAGTAATAGTCTTTTTCTGCTGGCCGAGGCTTCAACATCGAAAGAACAATTAACTGCAAACAACATAAAACATTTGGTTAACTCAAATAATGATAAAAGATAAGCATATAGATAAAAAAAAAACATAACTTACATTCTTCTTCAATAATATCGGTGCGATGACAGACTTGGTGAAATCCTTGTTCCTCCGATGCGACCAACTAAGCATCCTCGGGAACATGTTTCCCGAGCTCACAATAAGCTCCACCGCAAGCTGTTGGATAGCCTCATATGCCCAGTACTGTAAGGCGGGGGCATAACCATACATACTGTATTTGGACTCTTGCTGCACCTTGGCATCCTTCTTGGCATCATAGTTGGCCTTTTGCTTCACCATGTCCTTCTTACAAGAATGCAATAGCCTCCTATAAGAGTACTTCCCCCATGGATAGCTGAAGAAGTACTCTACATTCTCAACAATTTTTAGAATATCTCGCCAAATGTGCAACTTTCCCTCAATGGCATTCAGAACCCCCTCAACAAACAGGCATAGACCAAGCTTGTACACATCTTCCACAACCGTACAAGTCTTGAAAGCATGGTCCACCTGTGACAGCTTTACTTTCTCAGCATCGTTGAAATACTCCTTTATCAACCGGTCGCTGAGATTACGCCCTTCCAACTCTTCTGGTGACGGGGTCCCATGCCGAATCTACAAGACTTCGACCCCAAGAAAAAATGCACCTCATCTTCGTTGTTGCTGGCGATTTTCCTCAGCAACAGTTGATGCACCAAGACTCCGGAGAAATTAAACTCTGAAGCCAAAAAGAATTGCTTGAAAGGGGATTCCTTAGCCCTTTCAAGCAGCCCGAGCTCCAAAAACCTGGTCTTAATGTGATTTAAAGTACTACTACCCCGATATGTCACTCGACCAGGAAAGTGATCACTGAACGGAACAAGCAACTTAGGCATCTGTAACAACACATGACAAAAAAATTGGTAAGAAAACAGAATAAATTTTTTTTCATAAAAACACTGAAATAAGTTGTCATCGAGCTCTATCGAGCTATAATAGAGCTGTAACATACCCTATCGAGCAACTATCGAGTTCCATCGAGCAATATCAACAACCTAAATTTATCGAGCCTATCGATCCAGTGTCGAGCCTATCGAGCTAAGAAAAATCTATCTACATAAATAACCATCGAGCTACAGTCTAGTCTAATATCGAACCATTATCGAACCTATCGAGCCCTTGTAAATATAATACCACATATCCATCGAGCTTCTATCGAGCTCCTATCGAGCTCATATCGAGCCTACTATCGAACCATAATCGATCCTATCGAGTTAGTTTCATATATTGCCATAGATCTATCGAGCTCCTATCGATCCACCATCGAACTGTTCAAACTACCCCTATCGAGCCTACTATCGAACCATAATCGAACCTATCGAGCCACTGGTTCAAACCCAGAAAAAATTTCCCACAAAATCGGACAACCCATTCCACAAATCACAGATTCAACAACAATATAAAGCAAATATGGACTTGGGTTCAATATTTTACCTTTGTTTTTTAAACTTTGAAGGAAATATGCTCCGTGGGTCTCGGGTTTGACAGAAAAATGGGAGTTTGCAGTGGGTCTCGAGATCGACGGAGAAATGGGAGAAGGTGGGGGTTCGACGGAGAAGGTGGGGGCTCGACGGAGATGGGGGCTCGACGGCTCGACAGAGGTGGGGGTTCGATGGTTTTTGGGGGATTTTTGTGAGACTGAGAGAGAGAGAAACCGAGACTGAGAGAGAGAAGGCTGAGGTTGAATGGGAATGGTATTTTGGGTATGAGGGAAAAGTTTAGCATCAATTTGAAAAAGTTAATAATGCTAAGATTTTTTTGTAATTGTACATATTAGTATGTATAAAAAGTGAAATTTCCCTTTTATAATAAGGGTGTCAGGTGTCTCTGTTTCTAATATGTAGAGAAATAATAACTTAATTTTTTATATGATAGTGTATATTATAGTTATAGTAGAATCTCACCAATTTTCAAATTTTTTTTTTAATAAATTACAATACTGAAAACAAAAATTCAAAATAGTTAGTTGCACGCGTATTAAAAAAAACCAAAACACAAGTAATTGACTGTTTAAACTATGTTTTAGGCATCGTAAATTATTCAGAATTTCCCAAAAACTGGTGATATGACTCATATAACTACAATGTACAACGCGTTAGAATATTTTATTAAATTAATTAGAGTTACCAAAAAACCATAATTCTAATTAATTGTGATTAAAGTCAATATTTGGATTAATTGACAGGTATACTCCATATGGTCAGCATTTAAGGTAGTTACTCAACATTGAGTTACCCAATATTTCATATCCTATCGATTGTCATATATTCTAACATCAATTATGGCAGAGACATTGATGGAATGTCTAATATAGGGTTCTGGTCCCAAGATCAACGCTCATTTTCATACTCCATCTAAAGAGCTAATGAGAGCTTGGAAGTCATTTACCCTCACTAATATTCTTTTCTTTCATTTTGCAAATCTAAAGTTGTTAGATTGAGATTATCAAAATCAATGGTTGAAGGTATACTCTAACGATCTCCTTAATTTTGTGACAATCCTATTAAGTTTATTTCGCATATTAAAATTTGTATGCATCTAGATAAATTATCTTACATTTGGTATCAAGAGTTATGCTTACCTCTGCCTTGATATTGTTGCATGTATACATATTATGATTTATATATGCTTTGTATTCATATATACACATATTAATTCATGTATATGATTTGTATATTTGTGTTTTTTTATTGCATTTTGTTGTTAGGAACGCTTCATTTATTAAATTTCTAATAGATTTGGGCAATACAACTAAAGAATAGGTTTCATTATATATGTACAAATTTTTTTGTTAATTCAAAGTTGTTTTTCAATAAATAATAGCATTAGAAATCCTTTAGTTCATGTTTCTAATGATTTTGTGAGAGAAAAAATGAGTTTGAAACTTAAGAAAACAAAGCTTTTAAAAATTTGCATATGTGTTCATGGCCGAAACTTAAGGAAAATCAAACTTTGATTTATTGTTGTTTCTTTAACAACCTAAGGATATAAATCTTTAAGTTCATGAATTTCTAATGATTTTAAGAATGGAAAACTTGTTATAAACTCATAAAAACGAGCTTTTGATATCACACATTCAAGGTCGAAGATTCATGGCCTAAGTTTTTTTATTTTTTGATTCAGATTGTTTTTCAATCTAAATAACATTAGAAACTCTTAAGCTTATGTTTTCTACTGATTTGGTGCGTTAAAAATCATGTTTTCCAACTCTTGAAAGTCACTGATACTTCATAACACATTAATGGTTGAATTTTTGTTTTGATATTCATGATCGGTTTTTGGTTGTTTTCAAGCAAATGAAATGCCATAAATCACTTTAGACACAGTTTTCAATTAGATCTAGCTGAAAAACCATTGAAGTCAACGTCAAAAATGGCATTTTTTGACCGAGTATGAAACTGGGTCGCGTGACTCACTTGCAAAAATCGGGTCAAAACGACCCAACTGGAGGAAAGGGATGACTGAAACGACGTGTCGTTTCTGTCCCAGCTGAAGCAAAACGACCCGTCATTTGATGGGTCATACAACACCAATATGGGGAAAACGACAAGACAGATTTAAAAAAAAATTAAGAAAAAACTGAAAAATAAAAAAATAAAAAAAATTTTGGAATTTATATTTCTTCTTGATTTCTACATTTATTTAGGCAAAAAAAATTAATTTTTAATCTTGTATATTTTAATTATGCATATAATTTTGGTAATTTATATGTTATTTGGAGATTAATTAAAATTTACAAAAAAAATTATTTGGTATATTTATTGCGTGATTTATTTTTATTTATTGAGCATGCAATAATGATAATTGTACTAATTTAGGTATGTAATTACATTTAATACTGTACAATTAAGCTTCAGTCTAATTATTTATTAATTTACTAAATTAATTTATTGTATCATTAAGTATTATTTTAAAATTAATTCTATCATTTAATTATTTATGGAATCATTGCATTTATTTTTATCATACATATAAATGTACCAGATTGTACTAATTTTTGTATGTTTATTTACGTTTTAATTCATGCAATATTTATTATTAATACAATTAATTTTGAGATATTATATGTATGATTTAGGGTTTAAATGTATGATATATATTCCATATTTATACGTTTATGCTTAAATACTATTGACATAATGTTATTCACATAATTTATTACATTTTATGAGTATAATTAAGTGCATAAAAAATTAATATAATATACATTTAATTATAATTAATTTTTGCTATATAAAATAAACACATAAATTTTTAAGCATAAATAAAATGTATCTAAGTGATTCATATAATTTTATTTAATTATAGAGTAGCCACAACATCTTTAGTTAAATAAAATTATATTTTATGGCAATAAGGATCACATAAATATTTTAGACATTAATTATAATATAAGTGCTAAATAAATTAGATTCATAAAAATTTTAGCATACAATATAGATAAAAATTAGCACTTTAAGATTCATAAAATATTCTCTAATTAATTAGATAGAATAATTAAGTTATTAATAATACAAAAACAATTTTGTGGTTAACATGGAAAAGCATGAAACTGAGACAATGCTCAATCTAAAATGATTTTTAATGTTCTTCGGACGACCACACCAGGAGCACTCTTAGTGATTACATATTATATTATTGCATAGTTCTTCTCAGGAATTAAGTAGAACCTAAAACATAATGTCTAGTGATCCATGTAATTTTAAATAATATTAGGAAGTAGCCACAACATCTTTAAATATATAAAATTATATATTAAGCTCATTAGGATCACATAATGGACATAAATTATGATTAGTTATATAAATATAATAATTTTACCCCAGAGGGATTTCATTATGTTCATATAACTAATTAGGATATTATATTAAATTATTTTTTCTTAATCTACCCACAAGAGTTATGATAATTAATTTAATAGTTCTATCATAAAATTTATTTAGATAGAAATATCTAACTTTAAGTTTTTCAATTGTTTGATTAAACTATCATAATGTACATATAATCTTATTAAATTAAAAATTTAGCCCACAAGCAAATTTTGTTTAATTAGATTTCATCTTCAGCATGTTTGTATATTGATAAAATATGAATTCATATAAACCTCAAAAAATGTATACTGGTAAACTTATATTCCTATTTATACAACATTACAATTCATTTATTCTAATGTCCCAAAAGAACTTTCCGAACTTTGGGGTTATAACTCCAAAGTGTGGGAGGAGATTATTCTCCTCCATTTGAGTTGCACAGACTTTTACTGTGCAATTAAGAACAATAAAACACCCACCATCACCACTAGAACTCTAATCTCATATGTATGTTATGAATCTAATATGGTTAATGATAATATTAACACATGGTGGATTTATTATGGATCAGCAATCCACATTTCAGATTTCGTTCAAGGTTTACAAAACCTAATGAAGTCAGAACAAAGTGAGCAAATCATATTATCCGGAAACAAGATGGACTCACATTAGTAGTAGTTTTGTTTTAAAGTTAGAAAAGACATTTATGTTCCAAGTTTTTCTAGAAATTTGATTTCAGTTTCAAGACTTGTACATTTTGGATATTCCTTTACATTTTCAGACAAATATTTTAATCTATTATATCAATATGAGTGTGTTGGGAACGACACAATGTCTAATGGTCTTTATTACATTAATCTGCAAACAATACCACTCATAATGTTATGCATGTTCAAATTGGCATTAAGAGATGCGTTATGAATGAGGATTCCTCTACATTGTGGCACCGGAGATTGTGAAATATTTCCATTAATATAATTAAAAGGTTAGTAAATGATTGGGTACTTGATACCTTGGATTTTACTGATGTTGAAACTTGTGTGGCTTTCATTAAGGGAAAGCATACCAACAAGTCTAAGAAAAGTGGTGTCCATGGGAATTTTGAAATATTAGAAATCATACATACTGGTATATGTAGTCCAGATATGGACTTATATGGTCAGAAATACTTCATTTCCTTTATAGATGATTACTCATGTTACTTGTATCTCTACTTACCTCATAACAAAACCAAAGCTTTGGATGTCTTTAAGACATTTAAAGATGAAGTAGAGAAACAATGCAATAAGCAAATTAAGATAGTGAGATCAAATAGAGGTGGAGAATATTATGGTAGATACAATAAGGATGGACAAGCACTTGGTCCGTTTGCGAGGTTTCTTGAAGAAAATGAGATTGTTGCCCAATACACCATGCTTGGTACACCCGAGCAAAATTGTAACGTCCCAAATTACCTAATAAGGCTTATCGATTAAAGAGAACTTAACACGTTGACTATCAGGAACAGGTATCCTCTGCCAAGGATTGATGATCTGTTTGATCAATTACAAGGTAGGATGGTATTCTCCAAGATAGATCTTCAATCTGGTTATCACCAGCTGAGGATCAAGGAGGAGGATATACCGAAGACAACTTTTCGCACCAGGTATGGGCATTACGAGTTTTTGGTGATGTCATTTGGACTGACTAATGTCCCATAAGAATTTATGGATCTGGTGAAGGATTATGATTGTGAAATCCTCTATCACCCAAGGAAAGCCAACATGGTAGCAGATGCCTTAAGTCAGAAGGGTCCGGGACAGATGTATAGTGCTAGGCAGATATCTAGGGAGTTGGCAGAGGATATGACTAGAGCGGGTATTGAGCTAGTGGTGGGCCAGTTAGCCAACATCACCCTACAGTCTACTCTTTTAGAGAGGATCAAGGAGAAACAATTAAGTGACCCACAGTTGGGAAGGATTAGAGGGGACGTCCTAACTGGGATGGCTAAGGACTATACAGTGTCAAACATGGGTTTATTGAGATACAAGGATCAAATTTGTGTTCCAGGAAAAGCATCAGAGACCAGCAGGGCTGTTACAGCCTCTGGATAAACATCATGCTGGATTTCATGGTAGGATTACCTAGGACATTGGGCCAATACAATTTAGTATGGGCCGTCGTGGATTGGTAAACGAAATCATGAGACACTGAGGTCTATTTTTACTAGTGAGGACAAATTACATGGTTGACCAGTATGCAGATCTCTATATGAGAGAGATAGTACGCCTTCATGGGACTCCGAGGTCTATCGAGTCGGATAGGGACTGTATCTTTACTTCCAAGTTTTAAGGAAGTTTACAGAAGGCGATGGGTACATAGATGAAGTTCAGTACAACTTATCATCCTCAGACCGATGGTCAATCTGAGAGGACTATCCAGATACTGGAGGACATGTTGGGAGCATGTGTATTGGACTTTGAAGGGTCCTGGAGTAAATATTTTCCTCTGATAGAGTTTTCCTATAATAACAGCTACCAGTCGACTATTGGAGTGGCACCTTATGAGAAGTTGTATGGTAGGAAGTGTAGGTCGCCAATCACTGGGATGAGATAGGTGAGAGGAAATATTTGGGTCCTGAGATAGTTCGGAGGACCACTAGGGCTATTGAAAATATTAAAGCTCGGATGCTCGCGTCTCAGAGTAGACAAAAGAGTTATTCGAACTTAAAGAGGAGGAACGTGGAGTTCCAAGTGGGAGACTATGTTTTCCTTAGGGTTTCACCATTGAGAGGGGTGAAGAGATTTGGGAAGAAGAGCAAGCTGAGCCCTAGGTTTTTTGGACCATTTAAGATCCTGGAGAGGATTGATTTGGTGGCCTATAGGCTGGCCTTTCCCCCTGCACTGTCTAGTGTGAAGAATGTATTTCATATTTCCATGCTGAGGAAGTATGTATCATATGGGACTCGTGTGTTAAGTTACGAGGATGTGGAACTGGAGATCGATTTATCCTATGAGGAGTAACCAGTTCAGATTTTAGACAAGAAGAACAAGGTCCTGAGAAACAAAACTATACCTTTAGTTAAGGTATTATGGAGGAACAGGAAGGTCGAGGAAGCGACTTGGGAGCTAGAGGTAGATATGAAGAATCAGTATCCCAAGATGTTCAGGTAAAATTTTGAGGACGAAATTTCTGTAAAGAGGGGATAGTTGTAACGTCCCAAATTACCTAATAAGGCTTAGAGCCTTGATTAGGGATCCAGGATAGAAAATTGTGTGTTTATGTGAGTTATATTATAATATGACTAGATATGCATATTTAGGTGTATTAAATATGCATGTGGACACGTTTCTTATTAGAAGGACCAATTTTGGTAATTTGGTCTGTTATGGGTATATTTGGAATATATGTGCATATATGTGTAAGACTGCATTATTATGTGGATATATTTGGGTTACTTGGCATGAGACGATCGTAGGGAGAAAGTTAGCGGGAAAGTCACAACGGGACCTAATACCTGATTCGGGGTGAGTCACGGGGTATTTTGAGTATCTAGTACATTACCAGGTTATCGGGTAATGGGAATAAACATTCAAGGATATATTTGGAGTTAGTGAGATTAGGAGGGAATTTTGGGGATTTTGATCATTTTATCCTCGGGGACGTTTTGGGTACTCCGAGCCCTCGGGATTTACTTAGAGTCTAAGTAACCTCACAAATATAGAAAACACGTTCACTCAACACTCAACACTCAACACTCTCTCTCTCTCTCTCTTTCTCTCTCGTTCACACACACTCTCTCTCTCTCTCTCTATTTGTTGGGAATTCTTGTGATTTAGGAAGAATAAAGGCTAGCTTAGGCTCGGGATTGCTTAGGCAGAAGCTTAGCATCATTTGGGGCAGCTGAGGTAATGATTTCCAGCCTTGAATCTCTCTGTTCCTCTGGTTTTTAGCTAAGTTCTGGAGTTTAGAAACTTAGCTCCAAATTTTGAGATTTGATGAGGTTTTGGCTAAGTTTAGGCTTGGGTTTTGTGTGTCTTGAGGTGCTGAGTTGATTGGGAACTTTACCTTGGGAGTTATCTGTGTTTGGATTGTTTTTTGGTGGGATTTTCCTTGAAGAAAACAGGGAAATTTTTGAGTTTTCACGTCGAGTCGCGACCCTGTTCTTGGGGCATTGCAACTTTCATGAACGAGAAGGAGAAGGAGGTATTGAACCTCCATTTGAGCTGCGGGGCCAGTATGGGCGCCGTAGCACATGTGGAAATAGAGGAGAGCCTTGAGCTCTTTGAATTGGGGCGGGTCGTAGCTCTTTTGTTTTGGGCCGTGACACTTGAAGGGCTTTTGAGCCCAGGGAGGGTTTTGAGTGCGGGAACTCAAACCTAAGGGTTGGAGATCGATCCTACTACCTAGTTTAGTAGAATTCGATGTACAGGAGGCTAGGACTCGGTCTAGAAGCCTTTATTCTCTCATTATTGATGAGATTCTATACTTGGTTGTGACTGGGTTATCGTTAGGGGCTCGGAACCAGAATCGTGCTCGAGGGTCGTTCTTAATATACATTGCAATTGAACCTAAGGTAAGAAAATTGCACCCAATACGTGTTAAATGTGATTATTTGCGTGGTTAGAGCTCGACCCTATTAAGAAACATGGTCATTACTGTGTTTGTATCTAATTGGCTTAAATGTATGCATACTTGTAGTATCTGAAGTATGCTTATCAATAACTGGTTATCTATTTATCTGGTTGTTTAAAGTGATTATGAATAGGGCTTGGGCCTCTAAGAATGAACATGATTATAATTATGACCGTGATTAATTGATTAAGCATGGGTGAATGCTCTGTTTTGGAATTACTGTTAAAAGATGTATGCTTGCTTGCATTTTCTGATTGAAAAGCCTTGGCTCATAAGTCAAGGGCGGCAATAGCGCGCTGAGCGCTTGTCGATATGGTTAGTCTAATCAGGAGCGCATTATACGCTTGTCCGACCCAATGGTCGTGGAAAATTAAAGAGCCAGGTACGCTGGGCCAACTTTAAGGCTGGTTATACAGAGGATAGGGCACGGGCCCTTAGGGTGACTCATTAGTCCCATATCATAGGGCAATGGGCCTCTGTATGACTTATTAATCATTTATTTAGGGCAGCGAGCCCCCGCTATGACATGGTAGTCATTTATTTGTAATTGTATGTATGCATGAGTAGGTTATTACTACTGGGCATGATAGATATGTATTTGGAATCTGTATTTATTGTTCATGCATATGTTTAAGTTTTCTTGATGTGCCTCGGCTCACCGGTGTTATGTGGTGCAGGTAAGGGGAAAGGGAAGCTGGACCAGCCATGAGTTGGAGAGCTTTGGTGGTGGAGTGTACATTTGAGGCTGCTTGACCACCACGATCGGGGTCATCTTAGAGGAACTAGGATTGTTTCCCTTATTTTGCTGCTTAGGTCGGCTAGTTTTAACTTTTGAACTGTAGTAAACGTTTTAAACATCTGTTTATGTTATTTTGGGATCCCATCTATGAACGCAAATATTTTTTAATGAAAAGTTAACGTTCCCATTCGACCAAAAATTTTAACCCTAACCCTTGTCACTAACCATAGTTACACATTTATAACCAAGAGACTTTAATAGCAAGTCTGGCACTATTTAAAGTACACAGTGTAATGGTTCTGGATTAGGAGGACGTTACAAAAATGGTGTTGTAGAAAGAAGAAACCGAACACTATTGGACATCGTGCAGAGTATGCTTAGCAGCAACTCAAAACTTCCTAAATCCTTGTGGGCTAAAGCTCTAAAGACGGCTGTGTACATATTAAACAGTGTTCCAACCAAGGCAGTCTTAACAATGCCTTTTGAATTATGAAAGGTTGGAAACCAAGTTTGCAACATGTACGCATTTTGGGGTGCTCGTTTGGAGTTAGGGTATATAAACCACAAGAAAATAAACTAGATCCTAGGACCATTACTAGGTATTTCATTGGATATGCTGAAAGGTCCAAAGGTTACAAATTCTATTGTCCATCTTATAACACTATGATTGTGGAATCAAGAAATGCAAAATATCTTGAAAAATGACTTAATTAGTGTGAGTGATCAATCAAATGACTCAAATTCTGAGAAATATCATTCAGAACCTTCCACCTTAGGATCAAGATTGATAGTGATTCAAAAACACCCCTTAAGTTCAAAGGATGTTGAACAACCATAACAAGTCATTAAAAATGCACAAGTCGATGATGAAGTTCTAATGGATTAAGTTGTTCACAAATTAACTACAGTTGATGAACAACTAGTTGAACCACTTGCTCCCCAAGAGCTTGCTAGTGTAACCTTAAGAAGATCCACTAGAATGATAAAACTAGCAATTCATAGTGACTACATTGTGTATTTGAAGAATCTGACTACAATATTGGAGTCAAAAAGATTTGGAAATACTTTCATAAACCATGGATAGTCAAGAATTGAAATTGTGGTACAATGCCATGGATGAAGAAATAAATTCTATGAAGAGCAACGAAGTCTAGGATCTTGTTGAGTCACCTAATGGGGCGAGGGCCATTGGGTGTAAGTGGGTCTTCAAACAACGAAAGATTCATTAGACAACATTGAGAGACATAAAGCGAGACTTGTTGTGTAACACCCTAGTAGCCAAGGACTGCTACACTGTGTCTTTTAAAATAGTGCTAGACTCACTAAACGAATCATTTAGACTTAAATGTGTAATTAAAGTTAACTAACAAAATAGGTATTAAAAAAAATTTCCAAAAGAATATTACTGTTCATTAAAAAGTTTTTGTATATACATGGGATCCTAGAAAGGAGTTTAAAAATAGTTACATCCGTGAATAAGGTACAAGATGGTCGACCTAGGCGGTACAATAAATGAAAATCCTAGTTTCCCAAAAGAGGTCTCGACCATGGCGGTCGAGCAGGTCGTATATGTACACGTTGCCCTCGAAGCTCTCCAACTCATGGTTGGTCCAACTTCTCCTTACCCTTACCTACACCACGTAGCACCCGTGAGCCATAGCTCAGCAAGAAAACTCAAATACAATAGAACAGATAATCAACAAGTTATAAATCATTAATAGCATGCTTAGTAGTTATAACCAACACTCAAGCAGACATTCAATCCATCTACGTGGATGTAGAGCCACACGAGCGCATACTACACTCACTTCTTTCAAGCTGCTATATAGCCGCACAAGCGCGTATCGCACTTCCAGATTGGCCTAGCCATAATGGCTTGCATTCTACATGCTAATGTCGACCACAGTTTATAAGTCGGGCTTTCCAACCAAATACAAACAAATATGCATTTCATACATAACACAACTATACATAATGCATTCGTTCATGTTTAAACAAACATTCTAAGCGTGGTTATAACCACGTTCAATAATTTGGGCTCAAGCCTAATCTCAACACAGGTACAATTTTCTTACCTCAATTCCCAAGCAAGTTAATATAGCGACCCCGAGCGCGATCCTTTCCTCCCGAGCCTAGCGGTACTCCCTAGTCACAACCATAACAAGGAATATTCATCAAGAACTGAACCAATAAAGGGTTGCGAGACCAAACCCTAGTCCTTGGGACCCTGAATTCCACTAAACTAGGTAGTATAATCATTCCCAAGCCCTTTGCTTTGGTTTCCAAATCCCAAAGCCACATACTTAAAAATTCTCATTTAGTGTCGCGACGCCTCCCAGCTGCATCACGGCCCCACAATAGGCTGATAGGCCTCCAAGCATTTTGTGTCGCGGTGCCCCACTTGGCAGAGAGCTAACCCATATTTTTTTTCCATTTTGCTCCGCAGTGCCAAGGTGGTCCGAGGGAAACACGACTTCAAACGAGTCGTGGTGCTCCTTCCAAGCGCCGCAGCGCCACCACAAAAACCCAGATTTTGTGATTTTCAGAAATCGCAAACTGACCTTAAAATTCGATTTAATCTATTCCCAACAGAGTTTTGACCAGAGAAAACTTATAGGAAGTTAGATACCCAACGAACACTAACTGAAACCCCCCAAAACACACTAAAATCTCAAAACCTATGAACTCACCAAAACACCACAGAAAGTACTAAAATACAGAGCTCCATACCTCAAATTCCTCTGAAAAACTCAAATCCCTTAGCTGAAGACATTTCTAGAAGCCTCAACTTTCCCACCACAAGATTTAAATCCCCACTTATCTCACTTATAGGTTCAAAGCTTCAAGAATTCTTCATAGGAGCAAAGTAGAGTGAGAGAGAGAGAGAGAGGGTACCAACGTGAGGGACTGTTTTGGCTTAAGCCGAGTCTTCAGCTAAATCCAATAGCCGAAAGACTATATGGCCCCCGCCTTATCTAACTTCCAAGTTAACCCCCAAAGGCGTTTTGGTCATTTGGCACCAATTCCCACTAAACCTCAAATCTCACTTAAGATTCTCAATTAAATCCACTAATCCTACAAATACAAATATTTTTCCCAAATATAACCCATATTCCAAAAATTCTTGGTATCTCACCAAATGACCAAAATACTCCTAGGCTCACCCCGAGCCGGGTATTAATCCTCGTTGTGACTTTTCCGCTAATTTGCTCAAATGGACCGACTCGTGCTGAATATCTCAAATATATCCATATAATAATGTGGTCTCAAGCGTATATCATATTGAATCACAAGTATACCCACCACGGGTCAAAATTACTAAAATGCCCCTTTTAAACCAAAATGGGCCTATGAGCATATTTAATACACATAAACACGCATAAGCAGTTGTATCATAATATAACTCATATAATTCACATATCCACGTATAAACATTCAATAAAATCACGTACTATCACATATAGATCTAATTATACCATCATGACACACTAATCAAGGCACTAAGACTTATTAGGAATTTTGGGACGTTACATGTTGCTAAGGGATTCACTCAAAAAGAAGGAATTGATTACACAGAGACCATTTCTCCTGTTTCTAAGAAAGATTCCCTTATATTAATATAGACATTAGTTGCTCATTTCTATTTAGCGCTACGACAAAAGGATGTGAAAACTACTATCTTGAATGGTGACTTAGAGGATGAGGTATACATGAAACAACCAGAAGGATTCTCCTCTAGTGATAGTAAGTACTTGGTATGCAAGCTTAAGAAGTCCATCTATGGATTAAAACAAGCATCCCACCAATGGTATTTAAAATTCCATGATGTCATCTCTTCTTTTGGGTTTGAAGAGAATGCATGGGTCAATGTACATACCAGAAGGTCAATGGGAGTAAGATTTGTTTTCTTGTTTTATATGTGGGCGATATTCTTCTTACAACCAATGATATGAGTTTTCTCCATGAGGTGAAACAGTTCCTCTCAAAGAACTTTAAGATGAAGGACATGGGTGATGCATCTTATGTCATTGGCATTAAGATCTATCGAGATAGATATCAAGGTATTTTAGGTCTATCTCAAGAAGCCTACATCAACAAAGTTTTAGAGAGATTTCAAATTAAAGATTGTTCACCAAGTGTTGCACCTGTTGTTAATGGTGATAAATTAAATTTGAGTCAGTATTCAGATAATGATCTGGAAAGGGAAGAAATGAATAACATTCCTTATGCTTCTGCTGTCGGAAGACTGATGTCTGCACAAAACCTGAGATTGCATTTATTGTCAGAATGATGGGAAGATATTAGAATAACTTAATTTTAGACCACCTAAGAGCTACATAGAAAGTGATGAAGTATCTTTATGATACCAAGGATTACATGCATATATTGAGACGAACTGACAATCTGGAATTATTTAACTACTCAGATTTAGACCTCTTTGTTATATTGATTCACATAATTCAACATTTGATTATGTTTTATATTTACTGGTAGAGTTGTGTCAAGGAAAACCCTGATTGTTATTTCCACTTTAGAAGTCAGATTCATTAATTGTGTTTGAGGATACATTGTATGGTGTATAATTTTAGAATTCCAGGTCTTAGAAATGTATATTCTATTTCTAAGTCATAAAGAAAACCTTGCGACAGATTCAACTGCAATATTTATGGCTTGAAACAACAATAATTGTAGTTGAAGCTAGCATATCACATTGAGTATTTAGCCATGAAGGAGTGTGTTAAAGAAAATTGAAGTGGTCATTAAGCACGCAAGCACCAAATTGAATGATAGTAGATCTCTTAACTTAAGGCATGCCACTACATAAATTCAAGGATGATAAAGTGAATATATGGGATTATGCTTCCCTTATGTAATTTGTCATTAAAAGTTATCAATGAAATTCTTATTTGAATATTTTCTCATATTCATGTGCACCTTAATTTCATTTGAGAAAATTTATCTTTATTGGACCTGAACAAACATATGGTTTATTCATTAAGTTGCATCACCAAATAAAGTTAATTTTTAAGTAATAAATACATTATAATACATGGAAGATAGTGTTTGTCATAAAAGATGACATATCGCTATGATTCATGTGTTTGTTGCCTAATAAGGATAATCATTGGGCTTAAGTGGTATTTTAGTTTAAATGCAGACGAAGTGAGAGAATGTTGGAATATTTTATTAAATTAACTAGAGTTACCAAAAAACTATAATTATAATTAATTATGATTAAAGTCAATGTTTTGATTAATTGACAGATATTGTCAATATGGTTAGCATTTAAGGTAGTGAGTCAATATTGAGTTACCCAATATTTCATATCATATTGATTGTCATATATTTTGACATAAAATGAGGTAGAAACCTTGATGGAAGGTCTCACCTATATAAATATAGGGTTCTGGCCCCCAAGCTCAACACCCATTCTCATACTCCATCTAAAGAGCTTGTGAGAGCTTGGAAGTCCTTTACCCTCACTAATACTCTTTCCTTTCCTATTGTAGATCTAAAGCTGTTAGATCGAGATGATCAAAATCAATGGTTGGAGGTATACTCTAACGATCTCCTTAATTTTGTGACAATCCTATTAAGTCTATTCCGCATATTAGGATTGTTATGTATCTAGATAAATCATCTTACACAACGTCATATAAAAAAATTGTATTATAATTTTTCTACATGTCGGAAACAGAAACACCCCTACCGATAGGGGCTAAAGTGACACCTCTACTATAAAATTTCTTTGAGAATATATAATATATTTAATAGATAAATATTGGGATACGTACGTAGTACCATATATTGTACAACTTTTTTACATAGTTTTTATGTAAAGTTTATTCATCACATACATATATATATACTAGACACAAGCAACGTGCGTTTGCTTAATTCTATATATAGAATTTATTAGTTATTTTTATTAAATTTATATTAATATCATATAAATTTTAAATAAATATCCCATTTTAATTAAATAATTTATTTATTTTTGTTTAAGTTTATGTTTGTCCTAGTTTTTGAATTTGAGAGTGACAACAAGAGATTATATATTATATGTTTAATATAATATTAAATATTATACATGGATTTAAAATTTAAGTTTCTTGCTAGTTTTTTTTTAAAACATTTTGTTGCTAATTGACAGTAGATTATATTATATGTTTAATATAATATTATTCTAATAAATGAGTTTAAGTATAATTAAATTTTATTTAAGTTATAAAACATATGATTTTATTATTTTTAAATAATTATATTCGTAAAATATCTCAAAAATGTCCTATTTTAATTTTTTTAATTATTTATTATTTTAAAATAATTATCATTGTAAAATATCTCAAAAATATCATATATATTTTTTTATTTTATTTAAGTTTAAGTATTTACAAACTACCGTTAAATATAAGAATATTCTGTTAAATATAAGAATATTCTGTTAAAGTTAATATTAAAAAAATAAAAAACTATTAAAACCAAGAATTTCCGTTATCTAACACACTTATTATACAGAAGAGATATAAATGGAACATAATAATAGACTAATATCATGAATGAAACATACATATATCTCTTCTAACTACTACAAAATACCCTTTTCAGGTCACCTTTTTAGGATACACACCTAAATGTATGTCCTAAAAAATGTCTCTAGAGATTTTAGGACTCTCATTGAGAATCTTTAAAAAACACATTTTAGGACTCGCAATGAGTATTCTAAGAACATATGTGAGTCCTAAAAAACCTGAATAGAAAATTTAAGAGTGGTGACTTTTAAGGGCTCACTTTGGGTGTCCTAAAAACTCTTTCAGGACACCCAAAGTGAGCCCTAATTTTTTTTTCAGTAAAATTGGGTGAAAAAACTATTAGTGGGTCGAATTGGGGGCTGGTTATACCATTTTCTCAACAAACAAGAGAAAAAAGAAAAGGAACCCTTCGAATTGGGGCTTAGGGTTTTCAACAGCGGCATGGGGCTGGTGAAGGAGACAACGCAATGGATTTGATGGTAGTGAAGGCAACATCAGTGGCTGGGGTTTGAGGGCGGCGACGGCAGCATGCTGGGTTCTTGGCAGTTGGAGGGTTCTCAGCACCCTTGGGCTTCTCTTCTCCAGCGACGACACTTGGGCTTCTCGGCTCTGGCAGCGGCACTAGGGTCTTGGCTTCGATGGCAGTACTGTCTCTCTAGCACAGGTGAGTCTTTGTTCATAGAGTGTTCCAAGTACTAATTAGTTGGGATTAAGACTTAGTTGAACTGAGCTTACAATTTTCATAACAATAGACTTTATTTTTTATTTTTTAATGTTAATCAGATGTGCTTGGTATGGAAATTATTAAACTTGTAGAATGTAGGCAGGTGGAGCTATTCTTGGATCCATTGTTGGAGGATCTAATGTTGAAAATGTGAATGACGCGCACAAGAGGTAGCCACGAGAAGCGTTTTAAGTCCCAACTTTTTTAACTTGTGCAAATAATTTACTTAAGAGATTACTAAACTTTTTGAATTATGATATTATGTATTACATACGTCCAACAAGCAATTACTAGCTGTAGTTGCTAATAATAATCAAATTCTGAAAAAAACATGTTCATTACAAATTATATAGCAACTTTGTAATTTATAGATCACAATAATTATATCATGGTGCCATTATTTTGATTGCATAATACATGCTCTTGGTTGTTTTTGTGGTTAGCTTATCCATATAATATATGTAATTGTTTATATAGTTGACAGAAGATGAAGGAAATGTAAAGTTTATATTTTCAATCTAATTTTTTATTTTTACCAATTCTGGTTTTGTTGTTTTGTTCCTCTCTCTCTCTCTCTCTCTATATATATATATATAATTTTTATATGTTATTTCTATTTTTGTTTATAGAGTCAAGTGCTCATGATTATCATTAATTTAACTTTAGTTTTTTTTTTTTTTTGCATTTTGATTTCAAATTAATGCAGTTTTTAAATTTCATTTCATCCATCAACAATTCATAGTTAATTTTGCTTATGAAATAGGTGGATCCATCAATATCAGCAAGAATTGGATCTGGAGTATGTTGAGAAAGTTATGCATCTTCTTCAAAGGATACTATAGACCTAATTGGTATAAATTATTACCATTATAGTTTTATGCTCTATATTGTGTATCATTATATCATTTTGTCTTGCTTTTCAAATATATCAATTTTTTTAATCTACTTCATTTTTTTAAGGGTGTGGTGTTGATGCCTTGGTGGATGTGTTGTGGAAGTGTGTGGTGATTATTTATGAAGAGTTATGCACATGTGGCTCTATTGGACAACATGCTCATTTATGGTTTTGAAAGCTTTAAGACTAAATGATAAGTTGCAACAACATTTCCATAAGGTAGTTTCTTAGTTCTATGCTTTTCCTCTTCTATTTTGCATTTATACATGATAAGCAGGCCTTACATTTATATAAATATAGGTAGTAGTAATAGTCATGATAAAGAAAATATTATATTTCACATGAGGACACTTGTTTCATCATTTTCATTCCTCAAGATTGAAAGCTTTCTGCAAATGTTGTACACTAATGTGGTTCATTTATATTATCATTACACAGACTTTAGAAATATAAAAGGATAAAAAAAATCATGATTTTGAGAAAATAATAGATATGGTGCAGGAAAGTTAGTGAAAATAAACCATTTTTCTTTTCTAAATGAAATGCTTACTTATATGTCTATCTTGCATGGCTTTGCGTAATATATTGACTCTGTTTTTTTTTCATTAGATTCTTACAGTTACATAGTCATCAACTTTGCATTTTCTTCTATGTTTTATTAACATGATGTATAAATAGTTTATTCTATGCTATGTTTCAAAGTTATAAAGGATGGCACGCTTAGTATAGTTAAGTCTTTGTGTTTGTTTTATGGTTCAATATAAATTTCTTAATAGTCATTAGTTTTTTTTTTTTTTCTGTTCTGTGTACTATGTTTTTGTTTTATGGTTCAATATAAATTTCTTAATAGCCATTAACTTTTTTTCTATGTTTTCTATGAGTGCAGAGAATGGTTGGTTTAATTCTAATAATGTTGATAATAACTGTTGACCCTCGTTTCGGCCAACGACACGGAGTCAAATAAATGACAGGAAAATAATATGATACTTGAGAATACAATCTAATGGAAAGTAAAGAACACCCAGAATTATAGTGGTTCGGCCCCAGTGATTGGTAATGACCTACGTCCACTTGATACTATTATTAATATTGAGCTTCAAAGGTGTGATCAAAGAATTAGGGTTCCTGAGTTTCACAGACCTTAGAAGGAGAAACAATACAAATGATGGATAATAGCAATACAATTTGGAAAAAGATCCAAAGATCCAGAGAAGATCCCCCCTTGAGCTATTTCTTGTATATTTATAGGTTCAAGGAGGGTTACATGAGTCAATTAATCATATCTTTCCTTAATAAGCAGATATCCATGTTATAATGAAGAGATATTCTCGGATATCATTACAACTATACAAATTTATACATAAATAAACGGAGTATACGACCAGGCTGGTCGTATATAAAACTTGAACTCCACATATGGAAGTATCTCTGGTCGATAGGCGAGCAGCATCTCTGTCACGTGTCGACCACGTGCTGAAAATTCTTGCCACGTCATCCACAGCCGTTTTTTGGATAAACATTTGCCCCCAAGTTTATTTATTGCGACCAGCAATAAGTAAACTAGGAAACTAACCTTTCGTATACCCCACGAAATCTGTCAGAGCCACTCGTGCTTTCTCAAAAAAGGTGACCTAATTACGTCCAATCATGCCTTTTTAGTTTCCAAGTAATCATTTTGACGGCTATTACACTCCCCCATGCCTTGAAAAAGGTAACTCATGATTACTCCTTTTTATCATATCCCAGCCATTATAAATAATCCCCAAATTTACTTTTTCACTTTTTACTCGCCATTTGCTCACCAAGAACTCTCAAAAACTTAACCCAGAACTTAGAAACTTCGAAGATCATCTGTCGCTTTGTTCTAAAGATCCTCTGTTCGCATGTCCAAAGTTGCTTCATTCCAGAACCTCCAATCTTCATCTAGGTAAATTTCTTCAATTTTCAAGCTCTTTAACATGCCATGGCTACTGTTGTACGCCTGTTTTGAGTTCTGAAATTTTTTGTGTTCTTGGGTAGAAATGCATGAGGATTGTATGTATACTAATTGATACTCGATAGGGTAGTGTAGTTTTACTCTATAGGAGTTAGGAGCCAGTTTGATAGTCAAGATCGTAAGTTTAGGGCGTAAAATCGAAGTAAAAATTCGATTTTTAGGCTAGTTGAAAAACTGGGTTTTTCTCGCCCCTTCGGAGTCGAAAAAGCTTTTTTCCAAAAAAAATTTCTTTCCGCTTTTCAATCTGTTTTTCAAACTACTCGCATAGAACTTAGTGTTTCTATTAGAATGCTGCTGGTCATAGACGCGTGCAACGTTATTCCAACTTTCAACATAAGCTCTCAGGCTGTGCGTCTTATCTTCTCCTTTCTTTGTTCGCAGCTTACATGCAAGATCTGTGGGGAGGAGAAAGACCTCTCGATGATGACCTATTGGCTCAACTGCTCGAGGACGAGGAGCAACCATCGTCACTGATACCTGACATTCCGTTTTCCCGCGTTACTTCAAACACTTCACCTGTCCTTGCTCAAAATATGGCTTGTACTAAAACCAAAGCCCAGAAAAAGAAAACCCCCAATCCTTCACATCAGCCTGCTCCTCAGGCTTAAATTCCCTCGACCAGTGGTCGAAGAGAAAATATTCCTGACCCCAACATCCAAAGACACGCTCAACCCCGAAATGCCATTCAGCCAGATGTTGAGTGGTATTTGGTTCCTGAGAGCAGGGTGACGATCAGGATGATCGCCAACTACATTAGGAAGTATGGTCTCACGGGGGTGACCTTAGTCCGTCCTAACCAAGACCAAAGAGCGAACCTGCCCGGAGGCGCCTTCAGCGCCTGGTCGAGGTTTCACATTGAGGCAGGGGCAACCTTGCCTCTTCATTCATTTTTCCAAGGGGTGGCCAACTATTTCGGAGTTGCCCCTTTTCAAATAACTCCAAATGGATATAGAATGCTCGTAGCACTCTATATCCTGTACAGCCACAAAAAATGGCCCGTGCTATCTCCTCATGAGGTTAACTACTTGTTTGACCTCAAATCTAACCCCAACCAAGAAGGCACGGGGTTTTTTCATTTCTGTCATCAGGAAACTAGGCACACCTTCCTGACTGACACCACCCATATATCAAATGTGGGTCGGTACTACCAGGAGTACTTCCTCATGACTGACATGATCGCGGACAATCTGGCCTTTGCTCAAGGAGGTAAAACCTTTGTATCACTGGCTGTTGATATTTATGTAGTGTTCCCTTCACTTTTTCTAAAACTTTTAATGACTTCCAGGTCCATGGCTGCGACCAGACCCAACTCCAGACATGGAGTTGAGATCAGCCCTCCTAGCCAGCTTGACTGACGTAGAAAAAAGCGTCAAACATCTGGTCACAGAGGCTACCTTAGCCTGGTTGGCCTCTTGGCCCCTCATCAGGACATGAGGGAATCAACGGCAGGGAGTGCCACTGCCGAGGAGGAACCCTAGCAGTAACCACTAGTGTCGCCTCCACGAAGGAGGCCAAACGGGGTCACGATCAGGGAACCCACTGGCACACCTCCAACAGAGAGCCCCTCTGTCCCCTTGGGGAAGGGGAAAAAGAAGGCCACTGAGTTCGTCGAACACTTGGACGAGTCTTCAGACGAGAATGGTACAGTCATTTCACTTTTAGATAGCTTGCCAATTCCTTGTCACCTATTCGACGGGGACAGCAATTTTAAATATGCTCCAAATTTAGGTCCAGACTTCTTCATGTAAGAGAGTGAGTATAAGACTAGTAAAGTCTATAGTATATCGACCAGTAATAATAGCTCGGGTATTTTACTTTGCGATCTTTCTTTATTTCTTTTCCTGATGTAATATACTTAGTCGTTTATGCTATCTCACTATTCGATATTTTGCTTCTTTTTCAGATATGGACTCCGTAAATGTGTTCGACATCTACAGAACTCCCGAGACTCCCGCGGCTCCCCTAAGCAAAAAGAATGCACGCAAGAGGTACCCTGGGGAAAGCAGCAAAGCACCCCAGGCTAAGAAGCCTCGCAATGCAGGCCCCACGGAGGATGGGCCCTCAGCCAACGCAACTCCACCCCATCCTCGCGAGCAGCAGATTCCTCCTGCTCCAGCCGGGTCGACTCTACCTCCAGCGGCCCCAACTGACCAGACTCAGTAGGCTGGCCCTGCTTCGACTGAGGGCAACATAACTAGTCGCGCTTTCAGATCGGTGAAGGACAGGGTCGCGAAAATTGTAAAGAATGAACGCTGCCGAGAGGCGATGGCCGCGACGGAGGCGATGGACATCGACCAGGTCTTAAACCGCGCCTTGAACGAGTTCACCAGTGTAAGTCATCTTTTTCTGTGGAGGTAGCCTTTCTATATTCTTCAGTTAGTCTAACCCTTACCCTGATCGCAGGCAATGCTGACTCTTACTACTGGCCGCCTTCGCTCGGGTGCTGTTACCGAGTAGGCCAAATCTTTGGGGCAACGGCATGCTGATGAACTTAAAGTTGCCGAAGTGAAATATGCCAAACAACTTGCAGTGGTGCTCGAGGAGAAGAAAAAGCTGGCTGAGGAGTTGAAGGAGAAGCAAAAGTCTTTGTACAAAGCCATCGATCAGTGGGACTAGTTCAAGGAGTCTAACCGCTTCAATTACTGCGCGGCTAAACAGCTCGAGGATGAGTTGCTGCGAGTATGCAGGAGAATAAAACCTTATAGGGCCGGATTGAGGGGCTTGAGAAAGCCAATGCCAGCAACTTGGAAAGGTATAAGAATGCCACACTCCGGTGCTTTTATGATTTCTGGAAGCACAACGAGGGTGCCAACTTCGATTACCTTCCAGAGAATGCAAGAGATGCCGAGCTCGCTCGCTGTGCTGCTCGACTGGCAGAGGAAGAAAGAGCAAGGATTCCTGCTTCCCCCGAGATCTCGCTGGCCACTGGGATGGATGGGGCAGACAATGCGGCTGCAGACGTCATCGATCAGGGCCTTCCTCAAGATCCTCCGGCTCCTTAATCTTTTGCTGTATTTATTTTCATCTTTTTAACGGCACGACCTACGGGTCGTGATGTAAAAACAATATATTTTTTATTGCTGCATGGGCAGCCTTTACTTTTATTTGAACAATTACATCCGAACAGCGACTGCTCGCGGTGTAAAAGGATTCATTTTGATATTATGATATATTTGCATATTATTATAACATCTGTTCGCATGACCGAACTTAGCATAGCACTTTGGTTTGATTTAACAAAATATAAAATTTTGAAAAATACTCTAAGTGCCCTAGCATGCTTTCACTTATTTGCTCATGTGTTTACATACCTTTCAACGATATGCTTTGCTTACTTGTACCTTATATGCCCCCCAAGTGATTGAGGAGCTTCAGGTCCTTGGTCACTTTCCTTGACTAGAACCTGTTCGAACATTACTACTCGTAGAAATATGATTAGAATTATAATACAGCAAAATAA
The DNA here is from genome assembly GCF_963169125.1 of Humulus lupulus. Classification (NCBI taxonomy): domain Eukaryota; kingdom Viridiplantae; phylum Streptophyta; class Magnoliopsida; order Rosales; family Cannabaceae; genus Humulus; species Humulus lupulus. Next base: position 72,698,995 of record NC_084794.1, on the reverse strand, counting down.
TACACGTAATGAGCAAATACTTGTAATAAATACAATAGTGGCATGAAATGACTGGCTGCGCACAATCCCTTTTATTTCTCATAATAAATGGACTAAACATGTCTGTATGAGTGATCAATAAGATCTTACACTTATAAGCGATCAGTCACATAAAATGACTAACCCTTTTTCAAAACTTGTAAAAAGTAAAATTAATACAAGCCAATTCTTTAAGAAGAATTGTTCATTGGCAATACTTGCGCAGGTGTTCTCCATTCCAATAGCGAGGAACGAGATCTCCGTTTAAGCGTGCAAGTTTATAGGTGCCTGGGTGAAGGACCTCATCGATCTGGTATGGCCCTTCCCAATTAGGCCCGAGTACTCCAGCAGCTTGGTCGCGGGTGTTTAGAAAAACTCGTCGGAGTACAAGATCTCCAACATTGAATTTTCTTTCTCGTACTTTAGAGTTAAAATACCGGGCGACCTTCTGCTGGTACGCAGTTACTCGGAGTTGGGCTTGTTCACGCTTCTCATCGATTGAGTCCAGGGATTCCATCAATAACTGGCTATTAGAGTCTTGGTCGTATGTTAATCTGCGACGCAAGGGTGGATCCAACTTGATAGGCAACGTACCTTCATACCCGTATGCCAAGGAAAACGGGGTATGACCTGTTGTTGTTCGGTGGGAAGTTCTGTATGACTTGAGCACTTCAGGCAATTGTTTCGGCCACGCTCCCTTAGCTTCTTCAAGTATTTTCTTCAGGGTATCCTTCAACGTTTTGTTAACTGCTTCGACCTGCCCATTCTCTTGGGGATGAGCGACTGAAGAAAAGCTTTTGATGATACCATGCCATTTGCAGAAGTCCGTGAATAGATCACTGTCAAATTGGGTGTCGTTATCCGAGACGATCTTCCTTGGCAATCCATAGCGACAAACGATGTTCTTAACTACGAAGTCAAGCACTTTCTTTGTTGTTATGGTTGCGAGTGGCTCAACCTCGGCCCATTTGGTGAAGTAATCGACAGCAACCACTGCATACTTTACACCACCTTTTCCCGTAGGCAAAGATCCAATTAGATCTATTCCCCAAACTGCAAAGGGCCATGGACTCTGCATTTGCTTTAACTCGTTGGGGGCTGCTCATGGAATTTTGGAAAGTCTCTGACAACACTTGTCACACCTCCGCACGAACTCCATCGATTCTTCATTCATGGTTGCCCAGAAATATCCTTGCCTTAGGATCTTTTTTGACAGACTTTGCCCCCCAGTGTGATCCCCGCAAAAACCTTTGTGCACCTCTTTCATCAACTCTTTGGCTTTCTCCTCTGTAATACATCTGAGGAGTGGCAATGAGTACCCCCTTCAGTACAGGATTCCATCAACCAGGATATACCGAGCAGCTAGTCGATGAAGGGTCTTGGCTTTGTTTCTGTCCGTTGGTAGCACGCCGCTTGACAGATACTCTACATATGGCGTCATCCACATATTTTCCATTTGGATTACCAGAGTGGTTTCTGCTGCTTGGATGCTTGGCACTGATAGTCGTTCGACTGGAACTATGTTCAGAGTATCAGCATCCTTCGCACTTGCCAATTTTGCCAAAGCGTCCGCGTAGGAATTCTGATCGCGAGGTACCTGTTGGAGACTGTATCTGTCGAACTGGGCTAACAGATCCTTTGCTTTGTTCAGATAGGCAACCATCTTCAAACCTCGCGCCTGGTACTCTCCCAAGATCTGATTCACCACCAGCTGAGAATCACTATAGATGTCAAGCACTTTTATGTTCATATCCTTGGCTAATCGCAATCCAGCGAGTAGTGCTTCATATTCGGCCTCATTGTTAGAAGCAGTGAAGTCAAATCTGATTGCACAGTGAAATCGATGCCCTTCCGGCGTTATCAATATCACTCCTGCTCCTACGTGGGATTCATTGGATGAACCGTCTGTGAAAAATTTCCACGAGGGTGCTTGGATTTGACATTCAAGCTTGCTGTGTTCTTCTATCTGCTAGCCACCCGCAGGCTCTGTGAATTTGGCGATGAATTCAGCCAAGGCTTGTCCTTTTATCACTGCTCGCGGCAAGTAAGATATGTCGAACTGCCCGAGTTCGACTGCCCACTTTAGCAATCTACCTGCAGCCTCTGGCTTTTGTAAGACTTGCTGAAGAGGCTGGTCGGTCAGAACCGTGATTGGATGAGCTTGGAAGTAAGGCCGCAGCTTCCTAGAGGCCAAAACTAAACAATAGGCTAACCTTTCGATGGGGGGATACCTCAACTCTGCTCCGATCAGCCTTTTGCTTACATAATAGACAGCCTTCTGCACGCTTTCTTCTTCTCTTACTAGAACAACACTAGCAACATAATCCGTGATTGCCAGGTAGATGAACAAAGTTTCTTTATCGACCGGATTTGACAGGATGGGTGGTTGCGCCATATGCGTTTTTAGTGCTTGAAAGGCCTGTTCGCTTATCTGTCCATCCAAAGTTCTTATTGCCTCTTAGTAGATTGAAAAACGGGACGCACTTGTCTGTCGATTTCGAAATGAATCTACTGAGAGCAGCAATCCTTCAGGTTAGGCTTTGAACATCTTTAATCTTTACTGGGAATTTCATTTCAATCAGGGCTTTTATCTTCTCGAGATTGGCTTCAATTCCTCTTGAGTTAACTATAAATCCCAAGAACTTCCCTGATCCTACTCCAAAGGAGCATTTAAGGGGATTCAACTTCATCCGATATTTATTCAGGACGTTGAAGCATTCCTACAAATCCCTTACATGTCCTTCTACTTTCTTTGACTTAACCAGCATGTCGTCGACGTAAACTTCCATGTTTGTGCCGATCATCTCCTTGAACATGTGGTTGACGAGTCTCTGGTAAGTCGCACCAACGTTTTTCAAACCGAAGGGCATCACTTTGTAACAGTAGAGCCCTGTATCAGTCTGAAAGCTAGTGTGATCCTCATCAAGGGGATGCATACTGATTTGATTATACCCAGAGTATGCATCCATGAATGAGAGGATCTCATGCCCTGCAGTGGTATTGACCAACTGGTCGATCCTTGGGAGTGGGAAACAATCTTTGGGGCACGCTTTATTTAGGTCTGTAAAATCCACGCACGTACACCACTTTCCATTCGGCTTGGGCACTAGTACGGGATTAGAGACCCATGATGGATAAAATTCCACCCTGATGAACCCATTCTCCTTCAGCTTCTCGACTTCCTCTTTTAAGGCCTTGGATCTATCTTTGTCGAGCAGCCATCTTTTTTGTTGCACTGGTGGAAAGCTCTTGTCGATGTTCAGGACATGGCTGATGACTGCAGGTTCTATCCCAACCATGTCTTTGTGCGACCAGGCAAAGTCCTCCTGGTTCTTCCTCAAGAACTCCACCAATGCTTGTTTTGTTGTTGTCTCTAAGTTTTTACCGACTTTCACAACTCTGGTCGGATTTTCCTCATTGAGTTGGACCTCTTCAAGGTCCTCGATGGGCCCCACTTCTTCTTCAAAATCCCCAAAGCGAGGATCTAAGTCCCTATCCTCACTTTGAGCAACGCCCTATTTGGTGAGATTATCACCCGAGCGGGCCTGAACATCAGTCGCCATTTGCAACTCTTTCCCGGTGGCATCTCTCGATACACCTTTCTTCGCCTTGGTGATTGAGGCGTTGTAGCACTACCTTGCTTCCCTTTGGTTTCCCAGCACGCATCCTACCCCTGCGTCCATTGAGAATTTCATAGTGAGGTGCCATATAGAGGTGACGGCTCGCAGGTCGACCAGAATTGGTCTCCCTATCACAGCATTGTACGCCGAAGGATAATCAACTACTATAAAAGTAGTGAGTAATGCTCTATTAGCAGGTGCAGTGCCTGCTGTGACTGGGAGTCTAATCGACCCTGTTGGGGTGAGCCCTTCTCCAGAAAAACCATAAATGGTTTGGTTGCATGGCTCCAGGTCCTTTATGGACAACTTCATCCTTTCCAGCGAAGACTTGTATAGGATGTTGACCGAACTTCCTATATCGACCAACACCCTTTTCACCATTATGTTTGCGATCTGTACGTCCATGACCACCGTATCGAAGTGTGGGAATCGCACGTGCTGGGCGTCGTCGTCAGAGAAGGTGATCAGTTCCTCCTCTGTTCGAGCCTTTTTTGGTGCTCGATCCTCAACACTCATCATCTCGATGTCCTGGTCGTGGCGTAGGGTTCGAGCATATCGTTCCCTCGCTTTTCCACTATCTCCTGCAAGATGTAGGCCTCCGCAGATGGTGAGTAGGGTACTTGCCACATGAGCTGGCTGTAAAGGTGGCGAGTGTTGGCGTGCAGGCGCCGACTCGTTGCCACCTTGAGCCTCTCACTGAGAACCTCCCGTGGCTCGTACATATCTTCTTAAATGTCCTTGTCTTATCAGGAACTCAATTTCATCCTTTAACTGGTTACACTCGTTAGTGTCGTGCCCGTAGTCGTTGTGAAAATGACAAAACTTTGTTGCATCTCTCTTGGAGATATTTTTTCTTATAGGTGCGGGTCATTTGTAGGGCACGCTTGAGCTAGTTGCCTAGTAGACCTCGACTCGGCTTTCAACAAGGGCAGTGTAGTTGGTGAATTTTGGTTCATACCGATTACCTTTGGAGCGCTTACTCTCAGAGGTCGAGGGTTCATTGTTCGTCCACTTTCCACCATTCTTACCATTGCCATTCCCATTGCCTTTGCTTTTGCCATTGGGCTTCGACCTGTTGGTAGCTTTGGCGGGTTCTTCCTTGGGCCCCTTGTCTTTTGCTGGCGATTTCCCTTCATTGGAAATTGCGTCCTCAAGCTTGATGTACCGATTAGCTCGATCTAAGAACTCCTGGGTACTTTTAACCCCATGCTTTCTGAGGCTACTCCAGAGGGGTGAATGACGCCTAACCCCAGCAGTTAGGGCCATCATCTTACCTTCATTGCCCACGGTCTTGGCTCCAGCTGCAGCTTGCATGAAGCATTGAACGTATTCCTTCAAGGGCTCCCCCTCTTTCTGGCGTATCTCGACCAGTTGGTTCGCCTAAGTGGGGTGCACACGACCCACATAAAACTGTCCATAAAACTCCTTCACGAACATCTCCCAGGATACTATGCTCGCAGGAGGGAACTTAAATAACCACTCCTGGGCGGCATCAGAAAGTGTTGCTGGGAAGATCCTGCAGCGAGCGTCTTCAGAGACTTTATGAATATCCATTTGTATCTCAAACTTGTTGTCACGAGATACCGGGTCTCCATACCCGTCGAAATTTGGCCGTGTTGGCATTTTGAACTTACTGGGGGTTTTAGCCACAGCAATCCTCTGTACGAAGGGGGTGCCTCTCCTTCGATCATACTCAATGTGGGATCTTCGCCCCCCGACCAGCTGCTGCACAGCCTGGTTTAGGGTATCGATTTGAGCCTGAACAGCTTTTGGGATTGCTGGGGCCTCTGGTGCTGGGGGAATGTACTCATAGTGCCTTTCTTGGCGGTCGTTAAGTACATCCCTCAAATCATCGTCTCTTCGCCGCTGCTCGCTGGCTCCGAGCCGACTAAAGACGTTATTATGCCTGGGTTGCCCCCCAGCGTTATGACCTGCAGGTCGGTCTTCTCTAGGTGGGGGGCTCCTGTCTCCACCTCTCTCTTCATTCCTTCGACCTGCATTTCCTCTGCCATAGTTGGCTTCGTTGTAGCTGTGGACATCTCTGAATCGTGGCTGGCTATGGTGTGACCGACTATTCCCTTTGTTGCCTCCTTGGGCTGGCATTTCCCGAGCGTTAGGGGGAGGCCTGTGCTGGTCCGTGGGTCCCCGTGCATTGTTATGCCGTGGGGGGGCCCTGACCGCAGAGGCTGTCTCTGAGTTCCTCCTGTTGGAAGAAGGACGCTGCCCCCTGCTTGGTGGATGCGGCTCTTTATCCACTGGGCATCTAGGGCTGTTGCTCGACCCCATTCAGCCTCAGGCGCGGGGGATTGCCTCGACCAGACTGAGATAGAGGCTGCTGCTCAGGATCCCTAGGTGGGACATCATCCTGAGGCATAGGTGGCTGCTCCGGCCTCTGAGGGCTTATTGGCTGGAGCGGAGGACTAGGATTGGGACCCCTTTGAGGTGTCCCGTTTGGTGGCTGATCTGGTTGGGAGGCTGGCGCTGCCTGATTCCTAGCCAGCTGGATGGCTGCTTCAAGGGCGGCCATGGCATCCCTCTGCCGACAATCCATCTCAGCCTGCCTCTCGCTCAGCTCTTGACATTGGCGTTCTATCTCCCTTTGTTGCGACGCCATTATCTCGGCAGCATTCTCTTTATTGGCCCTAAGATTGGCCAACTCATCCTGCAACACCCCTAGTGTTGCCTTCAAGGTTTCAGAATCTAACTCCTCCTCATCAACTTCCAAATGAGGTTCGTCTTCAGCCACATTTGGGGGAGGAGGCTGGGATGATGCAGCGGCAGCAGCCTGTTCGGTCTTCTTGGTAGGTTTTGCCATTAGATTCTTTCACAAGCTCTCAATGAAAGCACCAGAATGTTGACCCTCATTTCGGCCAACGACACGGAGTCAAATAAACGACAGGAAAATAGTACGATACTTGAGAATACAATCTAATGGAAAGTAAAGAACACCCAGAATTATAGTGGTTCAGCCCCAGTGATTGGTAATGACCTACGTCCACTTGATACTATTATTAATATTGAGCTTCAAAGGTGTGATCAAAGAACTAGGGTTCCTGAGTTTCACAGACCTTAGAAGGAGAAACAATACAGACGATGGATAATAGCAATACAATTTGGAAAAAGATCCAAAGATCCAGAGAAGATCCCCCCTTGAGCTATTTCTTGTATATTTATAGGCTCAAGGAAGGTTACATGAGTCAATTAATCATATCTTTCCTTAATAAGCGGATATCCAAGTTATAATGAAGAGATATTCTCGGATATCATTACAACTATACAAATTTATACATAAATAAACGGAGTATACCACCAGGCTGGTCGTATATAAAACTTGAATTCAGCATATGGAAGTATCTCTGGTCGATAGGCGAGCAGCATCTCTGCCACGTGTCGACCACGTGCTGAAAATTCTTGCCACGTCATCCACAGCTGTTTTTTGGATAAACAATAACGTTTAGGGTAATATTTTGATTGGTCTTAAAGCATTGGATTGGTAGCTAATTTCAAGAGATATGTTGTATTTTATTTATTTTTTAAAAAATTCAATCTATTAGAATTTTGAATAATTGTACAACTTTAGAGGAGTTTGAATATCTTAGATATTCATCCGTAGTGAAGTAGGTTCTTGGAATTCTGTGTGTTGCGGTGATTAACGGAAGGTTGAAAACTTGCATGTCTTAGTAAAGTAGGTTATGAGAATTTTGTGTGTTGCGATGATATATGGATGAAAACCTGTGTGTTGTTTGATTTGTTGGTGTTGATTGTGACAGATGGCTAGGCTAGTAAATTAGGGGATATGTTGTCCAATTTTTTGTATATTTAGTTTAGTTTTTTTTTGTATGTTTATTTTATTTTCTTAATTTGTATTTTTTATTAAAGCAAATAGGCACAATATGGAAAAGGCATGCTTATTTTTTATTACTTTTTGGGGTGATGCTAAGAAAGATTTTATGATATGTTTTTGTATTGGTGGAAAGATGTCATTCGGTGATGATCATCATATGTTTTAAATATGACGTAGGACATAAGTCTAATGGTGTTAAAAATTTATTTTAAGTTTACTATAATGTTTTTTTATTCAACTAAAGGCTAATAACTTAGTAATAACAATGTTTTTTTTTTCAATGTTTGATTTTATGTCAAATTAAATATATATATATAGTAAATATTTTCTTTTAGATTTTGGTTTTTGATGGTTTAATGTGCTTATGGTTGCAGAGAAAATAGAATCAAATGGGTCGCGGAGTTAGACATTTTTGTTGTAGCAACGTCAATATGATGCTACAACATTAATTTTGAGCAAGCTTTATCATTTACTTTTATTGCAGCAAAGTTCGTGTAATGCTACAGCAAAGTTTCAGTGGACAAGGACAGCTCTCTGAGAAATTTAAATTTCTTTTAAAAAAAAATTGGCGTTTTTTTAGTATTTTCTTTTCAAATTTCTTTTAATACATTTTGGACACTTAAAGGGATATATTTTTTAAATCAAAATGAAAATTGTAGCTGCATTTAAAAACAAAAAAAACTTTTAAGGGCATGCAAAGCGAGTCCTAAAATCTTAATTTAAAGACACTCAACGGGATCTTTTAGGACACGCATTGCGAGTCCTAAAAACATTCTTTTAGGACTCGCGAAGAGAGCCCTAAAAACTTACTTAAATGCACTCAACGAGATTTTTTAGGACTCGCATTGCGTACCCTAAAAAATTCTTTACGAGTCCTAAAAAACCTATGTTTTTAAGGCTCTCAAATAGAGGACTCGTGCCCTACGAGTCCTAAAAAACCTTTTTTTGTAGTAGTTATATAAAAAAGTGTGTAGATAATAGAAATTCTTGGTTTTAACAGTTATTTTTTTCCGCTAATTTTAACGGAATATTCTTATATTTAATGATAGATTGTAAACATGACTTAAACTTAAATAAATAAATAATTAAAAAAAATCAAAATATGATATTTTTGAGATATTTTACAATGATAATTGTTTAAAAATAATAAAACCATACATTTTTAATTTAATTAAACTTAATCTTAATATTATATTAAATATATAATATATAATATATAATATTTTGTTGTTACTGCCAAATTTAAAAACTAGAACAAATATAAAATAAAACAAAAATTAATTAATTAAAATATATATGATATTTTTAAGATATTTTATGATAATTTAAATAATTAAATCATATTTATTTAAAAATAATAAAGGCATACATACCATTTTTTATCTTATAAATTTGTGTGATAGTTTGTTTTTTATCAAGTGATTAGAACTCTTTTTCTTCATATTTTATTATTATTTTATTTTTATTGTTAATTTCTTTTAATATATAAGTCATGTAACTATGTAAATATATATCTATATCATCGTTGTATTTAGATGTCATATATATAAAGATTATTGATATAAATATTTATATATACTATAGAATTATAATTTATTCTATTATATATATATATATATTTTTAAAATAACGAATCAGCTTTTATTCAAATTATTGACAATGTTTAAAACTTTAAAACTAAGCAAACGTGCATTGCACATTGCCTCTTCCTAGTAAATATATATATACTAGATGCAAGCAACGTGCAATGCACATTTGCTTAGTTTTATTTAAAAAATTATTAAATATATTTATTAAGTTTTTATGATTGTCATATAAATTTTAAATAAATAAATAATAGTATATACATAAAAGAAGAACATAAACATATTAAAAAAGAAAAATTAAACCTAAACATTATTTATGGTTTTTTCAAAAAAATTATATATATGATAATATTTTAAATCATAAACTGCATAATTTAATGTATAAAACATTCATGATATTATTCTAATAACACATTTATAATTAGAGAAGAAGTTTGTTTATTATTGATAGAAGATAGATGTTATTTTAATTTTTTATTTAGTTACAAAATCATATTATTTATTTATAAAAAATTTAATAAAAGTTAATATTATGTATTATATATTATTGTTATGCTGATATTTTATAATATTTAAATTTATATTATTTTATAATATTTAAATTTATATTAATTTATATTGGCTATACCAAAGGAAGAGAGAAATGGACATTAATGGTTGGCTTAATATATCTCCAATGTTTTTGGATTGGGCCTATGGGATCAACTTCGTTTGGTCAAATCCGGTGGGTTGCGGACTTCCGGTGGTGGCTCTGCTGAGAGAGCAACCTCATTTTTCACCGTAAAAAATATGTGAAATATTTTACTTTTCGTGGGGATCTGTGGCTGGCCGATATTGCACACCATCATCTAGTTATTCGTATCAAGAACCATGGTTTTTCCATGTGCACACGGAAGAATGGGTTTTAACAAACTTTATGGTATTTTTTTCTCTTGTTTCCCATCTGTTTCGACGTTATGCTTGCAGGTATCAGGTAATGATTTGAAACATAAGATATTGGGTTTGTTTATGTCTATGGACTTCACGAGGAGAATTATTTTTCTTATCTTTTATTCTATTATATATAATTTTGTTTTTTTCGATTAGTTTTTCGCAATTTTAGTAGTCTATCGTATATCACAAATGATGATCCCTTTAGTTTTTTTTTTTTTTTTTTCTGTGAAGAGTCTTATCTAATAGTCCAAAATTATTTGTGATTAAACTATTCAATTTTTGTTTATCAGCATATATATGTTTATTTATTTTTCATAGTTTTTTTGGAATTTTCTTTTGTTATATGTTTAGTGGTGTTGTGTTTTGTTTGAGGGTAACTTTGATCTAATTCACGAAAGAATTGTCTTTTTGTTGAATTTGGGAGAGTGATATCAATCCTTCTTGGCAATGATTGAATTTGCTTTTATTTAATTTTTTTGACACAATTATTAAAATTATAGACAATATTTGTGGAAGTAACATGCAATGCACGTTTGTTTAATTTTAAAGTTGTAAATATCGTCTATAATTTTAATAAAAACTCGTTCATTATTTTTATATATATAATATGATGAATTATATTTCTATAGTATATATAAATATTTATACGACATTGACATAGATATATATTTACATGGCTACATGACATATATATAAATTACAATAATATTTAAAAAGAAATTAATAATATAAATAAAATAAGAATAGAAATACTAATAGTGTAGACATTAGTATATATATGCATCCACTATTTTTAGTTTTTAATGTATCTCGCAATGTCTTTTGAATTTGATAAAAAAAAAGAACTATAACTACTTGATAAAAAATAAAATATCATACAAATTTATAAAATAAAAAAATGATATGTATGCCTTTATTATTTTAAAATACATATGATTTAATTATTTAAATTATCATAAAATATCTTAAAAATATCATATTTTAATTAATTAATTTTTGTTTAAGTTTATGTTTTTTTTCTAGTTTTTTAATTTGGCAGTGACAACAAGAGATTATATATTATATGTTTAATATAATATTAATATTATACGTAGATTTTAAATTTAAGTTTGTCGCTAGTTAATAATAGATTATATCATATTGTATATTTAATATGATATTATTCTAATACATGAAGTTTAAGTTTACTTAAATTTTATTTAAGTTATAAAACGATGATTTTATTATTTTTAAATAATTATTATTGTAAATATCTAAAAAAAATATCTTATTTTAATTATTTATTTAATTTTATCTAAGTTGAAGTCATGTTTATAATCCACTATTAAATATAAGAGTATTCTATTAAATATAAAAATATTTTATTAAAATTAACAAAAAAAAACAATTAAAATTAATAATTTTTGTTATCTACTTACTTTTATATATAGAAGATATATATATATATATATAAATATATTCATATGATTTGTTGTGCGGTTTTATTCAAATTAACGTATAGTTATTCTATCTTCTTTGGTTAATGTATAGTTGTCCTATCATGATTTGTTGCTGGGTTTTCTTATTGTTTTCCATTTGTTTATTTCTAGTGTTCTGTTTGAATCTTAAGAATTCAGAAGGTAATTGATTATTCTGTACATGTTTGTTTGTTATGTTTATATGGGAATAAAGTATGTTTAGAGTAGGAGTGATCTCTAATTGTAATGCTTGAGTTTCTTTACATGTTTTGTTTATTTTTGAAATTGTTGATTTAACTTGAGAGGGTAACTTTATTTTACTTTTTATCCTTTTAAAACTTTGTATTGGTTCTTTGTTTTATTTGACCAAAGTTTGTGCGTGATTATAGTAAATTGAATTGATTAACATTCAAGTGTGTACAATTTGTAGGTATTATTTCTATTTTTTTGGCGTGTAACATATTATTTATTATTGCATAATAACATATTATTTATTAATTTCAACTTTACGTCTTAAACATATCTTTTATGAGTGTATTAAGTTTCTTTTCTTATATGATTTTTTAAGGCTGACATGACTATAGATTTTAATTTTAAATTAAAAAATTAATTTCAAGGACAAAATTGTTTGAATACTTTTTCTACATTACTAAAAAACGTTAACAGCTTTTGGGTAGCTTTGTACAGTCTTTGGCTTATTTGTGTGCATGTTTAAGCTTGTCTAGGTTTGTTTTATGCCTGATTAGGCAAGGTTTATACCTTCCCATATTAGTTGTGCCTTCGCGGGCTTTTTGTATATCTATTTAGGCTAACGGTGACCCAGATCATATGGAGAGACTTTCAAAATAAGTAATTTTAGAATAATTATTTGGTTGTTTTGTTTTGCTATTGTTATTATTATTATTGCTAATATCTTTAAACAGACTATCGGGTGGAAAGCTCAAGCACTTCTATTTTTTTTATAAGTTTATTTATCTTTGTTGATTTGTGGTGCATGTATATTATTAGCATAATGAACAAATTAGACCTAGAGTCATTACAACAAAAAATGTCATTTGCATCAGTTTAGTACTACCACAGTTGAGTTTTTGCGTCAGTTTAATATGTGGTACAATTGTCCATGACACAAACCAGAGTGTCATTTGCGTCAGTGGGGCACTGTCACAAATCTGGAATTTGTGGCAGTGCCCATCAGTGGGGCACTGCCACAAATGTTAAAAACAAGTATTTTTTGCGTCAGGTAGGCACTGTCACATAAAGTATTAACCAGGAAAATTGTAAATGTTTATGCCAATTTTCCTGGCCTATTTTGATAAAAATAATCAGCAGCAAAAACAGAAAAAACAGCAGCAGAAACCGAAAAACAGCAGTATGAACAAAAAAACAACAATATAAGTTTTTATAAACATTAATCTAGAGTTAACATTTGTGATCAAAACTATAAAAGTAATTCAAATATCAAAGTTAATATATGTACTCTTGTGTTCTAAATTTCTAAATGTTAAACCTACTTAAACTAAAATTTCCTCACCCACTTGCTCATTTGCTAATTGAGATACGCCACAATTGATTCAGTCCACTCATCCCGTATCTCGTCAATTTCGTCAGCCGTATATGGACTCGTATTCGTAAACTAATTAGAAAATATTTAAAATAATAAGTTAGAAATCATCCCAATAAAATCATGAACGATAGTGTAAATGAAAATTAAAAAGCAAAACAATACATCATTTTTCAAGTAGGCCTTCGGTCTAGGCTGTGAAATCAAGTCTCTAGCAAATTTCATAATGTAAAAGCCACACTCGGTTGGCCCAGTCTGGTTTCGACACTATTACAACATAGTTATCCAAAGTTAAGTATTATATTTAGTAAGTTATTATAATAGAAATATGTCAAAAAGTTGAATACGATAAGTAATATAATTTACTTACCTTAGGAACACAAACTTTTAGATTGATTGACTCTTTTAGTCTTCGATGTGTATCATATTGATCCAACGCCCTGCACACAATATTAATATTTACCCATATATGAGTTTGAAATAAAATCATAAATTAATTAAGTAAAATGAAAAACTTACATGATAATTATCTCCTTGATTTCCGGACGGAAATGTGAGTTTACAGGATCCAAAAAAGCTACCGAATGATTGTGGGGCTGAATTAATACTAACATCCAAATGAAAGCTACAATAAAAAAACTTGTGTAAGATATTTATCAATAAAAAAAAATATATGAATATAAAATTAAGTTGACTTACTTGTTGTTCCAAGGACAAATTAGAAACTGTGTCTCTAGCTCCATCTGTAGAAACCAATCAAAGAGATTTTTAGCACGTATTTCATTGGTTCCTGCATTAGTGGACACTAAAGCGGGATGCATGAAAGTGTACATGTGGTTCAATCCCTTCGTTTGCACCAAATCATCGAGGAAGCTACATATAATTAAAAAAGTTAATAAACTATTAAATTTCAAGTTAAACTAAATAAACTAAGATTATAAACACCATTGTACCTCATATATAATGCTAGCTCAGTCTGTCCAATCATCTCATAGTTGCAAAAGTGGAGGATATCATCTTTCCCTAACAGAGCGATAGTTTGGAATCCAAATACCCTTTCAATAATTGGAATTTCTACCACGCGGTGAGCTTTCCATTTATCAATAAACTTCACCAAACACCTCAATATTTTTGTGATAGGCACTTTTGTAGGCTCCTGTGTCAATGCCTCTATTCTTTTCTTTGATTGTCTTGGTTGTTGAGTAGAGGGCGCAAGTGGCTCTTTCGTTTGTTGATTAGTAAGAACCCAATGTTGTGGCTGTCCAACATCATACCCGACTGCTTGTCCAACCAATGTATAACCTTCCATTGTAAGCGGTTATGGTAAACTAGCGTTCTCTTGAATGGCTACCTCAACTCTGACACGATAATTTCCAGGAGGCAGTTGAATGCTATGTATTTCTGTGCAACAGGTACTTACAAGTTTCCCCTCTGCAACTATATTTTGTGTCGAACCAAGACACAACTTACAATTAATCTGTTACATTCCAATTAATCTGTTAGACTTTTCGATAAACTAGTTTATTTTTACTGTATCAAATATATGCAATAATGAATTAATAAGAAACTATTACCTCATCAGGAAAATTTGACTGTGGTGGTGGGGGAGCACATGGTGCCTTCGTCGGTGGTGGAGGAGCAAGTGGTAGCTATGAGGGTGGTCAGTGAGCATATGATGTCCATGTCGGTGGTGGCGGAGCATGTTGTGCCTGTGTCGGTGGTGGAGGGGCATAAGGTGCGTGTGGTGTGTTTGAGGCTCCTCCTACACCCAAACCAAATGCATTTGATGATCCAAATGCACCGCTCTGTTGAGATGCAATATGCGTCATCAACTGGTTTAACTTTTCCTCCTGTTGACGTGCCCTTTCTTCAGATTGACGCCATTTCTCTTCAAGGTCTTTATAACGAGCATCTTCCACACCTTTTTGTTTGTGATTGAATCTTTTTGGTGGTGGGACATGAAAAAATTGACGGGGAGCGACATGTGCACCGACCCCCCTAACACGTCCCCCATGCTCTGGAGTGCCTAATGCCATTGTTAGTATATCGTTTGAACCTTCCTCCACCAACTCGCCTTCTGCTACTTTTTGCCTGTATTCCGCCTATATACATAGTAAATAAATCGATTAGTATTTAACACACACATTAATCATTACAATTATTTTAAAAAATCGAAGAACACTTACAATCTTATTGACCACATATCAAGCTTCTTCATCAATAACTTCTCGATTCTTGTTCATCCATGCCCGTGTCCACATCTCAGCTCTGTCATATTTAGTCAACTCATGACCCAATTCCTCTTCCATTTGTTGCTCTACCAGTGCATAACCACCACGCCCTGAATGATGTGGATACTTGTTCTAAGCCCGAGCATTTTGTTTTTGTTTTCTCATCTCTTCCCAGTCTGGGGTTAGTCTTTTTGCAACAAACTTTTTCCAATCTTCCGGTTTGTAATACTCGATGTACTCTGATGGCGGCTTGGCAAGAAGCTTAGGAGCTACATTCTTATATACATATATAAGATCTTTTGTTAGTCTTGTTTTCCAATTTCTCCATGTTTTTCCTGCTTCTTTGATGACGTCTGTTTTAGAAGAATTTGGAAGTTTGAACGTTTCATGCACAAACGAACCCAAAAATATTAAACGTTTTTCAATATATTAATTTTTTATGATAAATTTAATAGTCAGTATTATAGCTTACCTGTATTTGACCCCATAAAGTCTCTTTTTTATCCTTTGGCATTTGTTTCCAATTGTCGATATCTAAAGGAAGGGTTGTGCGTGATAGAAGACCGATGGTGCTGTTCAGCTTGATCCCCCATTTTCCCATCGCTTGACCAAAACGATTGTACTCGACCTCATAATTGCGACCCTCACTTCTTGCTTTGAATACATCACTACAGTTTGATTTACCCCTATACTTCTTATCTTGTGTATCTGTTGGTGCGGTAGGATTAATCCCCTCCAGACCATTACCATGATCATCAACAAACGGATCGCCATCTTCATCATATGATGGATCCATAATCAATGTACCTGCAATTAAGTAAACACAAATATTATCTGGTATAAACTTCACAAAATACATAAAAATAAAATCAGAAAATTAATATATATACCTTTAATTATCTACCCACAACCCTTCACCATTCTCGCGTAAATACTCATCATCATTGTCAATGGTGACATCAATAGGCGGTGAATCAATGGTAAACGTTTCTTGTTCAAGTATAATGCCATCGCTCCCAGATTCTTTGATCAAATAATCTTTCGGTTGACTTGTTAGGACAACTGACCATCGAGCATCTACTGGATCACTCACATAAAATGCTTGCTTGGCTTGTGATGCCATTATAAAGCGGTCAGATTTATGTCCTATTCGATTTAAGTCCACCAGTGTGAATCCTAAGTCATCTGTTTTGACCCCATTATCACTTTTCACCCAATCACACAAGAAGACAGGAATTCGAATAGTCACATAATCTAGTCCCCAAATTTCTTTGATCACCCCATAAAATGTCATATCACAATTTATGGGATTTTTATCTTTGGAACTAGATATTTGAAAAGTCTGGGAGATAATAGTAACACCACTATTTTGTGTCTTTCTAATATTATCACATTCTACGGTGTTGAATTGAATACCGTGAATATAATAGCATTGATACTTAATTACACTCATTGAAGGACCTCGTGTTATCCATTTTAATATTTCAGACACTTTGTCTGTGGTGTTAATCAGAACCTAGAATACAATAAAATAAAACAAAGTATATTAAATTCTAACAAGCTAAAATACAATAACACTCAAACAAGAACAACACAAGTATTTTACCTCATTCTCGAACCAAGTGCTGAAATTTCGATAATGTTCATCTTGTACCCATTTTTTATTCCAAGACCTATTAGGATAAGTAGTCTTGATCCAATTGAAATGTCCTCTTCAAGAAATATCATTTATATCATTGTCAATATAATGAAAGAGAAAAATAAGATTGATCATGCATATGTATAAGAACATACTCGATGTATGGTTGAACATCATCAATATTTTGTAAGACTAGGCGATGTGCTTCATCTCGATCAGATTTATTTACTTTAGAAACAACACTACCTCTACCACCTTTACTTATTTCAAAGTCAATTTTAGAAAAACATAGTCCAATGCTCGCAACACCTGATAAGTATTCTGAGCAAAACTCCATTGCTTCTTCAACGATGTAGGATTCAACTATGCAACCCTCAGGTCTACTTCTATTTCTAACATAACCTTTTAAAACCTTCATATACCGTTCAAATGGGTACATCCATCTCAAGTATACTGGTCCACAAAATTTTACTTCTCTCACCAAATGAACTATTAAATGAACCATTATGTCAAAAAATGAAGGTGGGAAATACTGCTCCAACTCACACATAGTTATCACGATATTTTTTTGAAGATTGTCCAACTTCGATACATCTACCACTTTACAACAAATAGATTTAAAGAAAAAGCATAGTTTGGTAATTGCATATCGAACTTTTTTGGGTAACACAGAGCAGATAGCTACCGGTAGAAGATGTTCAAGTAATGTATGATGGTCATGAGACTTCATTCCAACTAAATTCAAAATTTTCATATCTACTAGAGAAGAAATATTTGAAGAATAACCTTCCGGTACTTTCACATTCGACAAAGAATGACATACACTTCGTTTTTCTTCTTTAGACAAGATATAACACGCAGGTGGTAAATAGGTTCGTCTCTCACCAACCTCTGGTTGTAACTTACTGCGTATACCCATTACTTTTAAATCCAACCGAGCTTTGATTCCATCCTTACTCCGACCAGGAATATTCAGCAATGTACTAATTAAGCTATCTGACACGTTTTTCTCAATGTGCATTACATCAAAGTTGTGCCGCAAAACCAAATTCTCCCAATACTCAAGCTAAAAAAAAAATAGATTTCTTCCTCCAACAACTTGTCGCACCATATACAACCTCCTTTGTTTTTTCACATCTAACATTTTTTCTCTTATTTGTAAAATTTCTAGGTTTTCCGAACTTGCATTGGACTTTGTTCAACTTTGTTAACAATTTTCCTCCAAGTAAAGGTGGTGGAGTCTTTCCAAATTCAGGTTTACCATTAAAGGCATCTGTCAAACTTCGAAATTTATGTTTTTCGGATAAGAACTTTCGGTGTCCCATATAACAAATCTTTCTATAATGTTTTAAATATTCAGAATGAGACACTTCTTCACAAATGGGACATGCCTTGTACCCTTTCACACTAAATCCAGAAAGATTACCTAAGGCTGGAAAATCATTAATAGTCCACAACAACACTACTTTAAGATTAAAATTTTCTTTCTTATAAGCATCGTAAGCATTAACCCCCTCATACCACAATGTGCTCAAATCATCAATTAAAGGAGCTAGGTATACATCAATATCATTTCCAGGTTGTTTAGGACCAGATATCAACAAGGTCAACATGGTAAACTTCCTCTTCATACACAACCATGGCGGTAGATTATAGATGACTAGCATTACAGGCCAACAACTATATATACTACTAAGGGAATTGTGTGGATTAATTCCGTCAACAGAAAGACCCAAACGAATATTCCTCGGTTCATTCCCAAATTCTGGACATTTAATATCTACTGTTTTCCAAGCTGGCGAGTCAGCTGGATGTCTTAGCTTGCCATCCTTTACTCTATCTTTAGCATGCCAAATTAAATTTTTAGCATGATCATCATTTCGGTACAACCTAACCAAACGAGGTATCGGTGGTAGATACCATAAAACCTTTGCAGGGACACTTTTTCTAACTGCATCTGAATTTTTTTTTCTTTTGCCATCTAGACTCACCACATGTCGGACATGCAATTGCATCAACAAATCTCTTTCGATATAAGATGCAATCGTTAGGACAATCATGTATTTTTTCATATTGCATGCCTAACGAACGCAATGTCTTCTTCGCTTCATAAAATGAAGACGACATTTCATTACCTTCGGGTAATAATTCTCCTAAAAATGTTAACAACTCTGTCATTCCCTTATCACTCCACCCATGTTTGGCTTTTAAGTTATACAACTTAAGCAGTGCTGATAATTTAGTGAACCTTGTACAATTAGGTAAAATAGGTTTCTCAGCATCTTCTAAGATTGATTGAAATTTAATTGGATCCACATGTGATTCCTATTGTGCATCATTAATTATCTCTGCAACATCATCAACTTCGTAATCAACATCAAAATACTTATTATTCTTAGATGGTCCCTTTCATTCTTTCACCGTGCAAAAACCATACTTTATAACTTTTGTCTATTCCATTCCTAAATAAGTGGTCTTTTATTTTAAAAATTGGCATCCTCACAACGTTACCACACTTAACACATGGACAAGGAATACTATTAGGAGATTGAGTATTTCTTGCACAAAATTCCAAGAAAAACTCAACTCTATTCCTATATTTCATGGATAACCTATCCGCTGACATCCAATCTCTATCCATTGTCAAACTTCACACAACAACAAAAAAAAAACAAACAAAGCAACAAACATTAACAATTAAGTTCGTGGATTACTTAATTGACAAGTAAATAAAGGAAACAATATGTCCAAAAAAAATTGGGCAGCATTTCCCCTATTTCTATCACATTTCCCAATTTTAAAATGTGCATTTATATAGCACATGGTATACACAAAAATATTCCACTAATCAATCAAACATGCATAATTCTCAAATTACTAAATCCTAAAAAAAATTGACCAGCATTTCCCTTATTTCTATCATATTTCCCAAAATTTAAATAAACATATATTCACCACATAAACACAACAAACTAATTAACCAATCAAACATGCATAATTCCCAATTTACTAAATCTTAAAAAAAATTGGACATCATTTTCCCTATTTCTATCATATTTCCCAAAATTTAAATAAACCTATATTCATCACATAAATACAACAAACCAATTAATCAATCAAACATGCATAATTCTCAAATTACTAAATGTACGCCCTAAATATCCATGGGCTATTAGCGAGCTGAGAAATGGCATAATTATATCAGCCACGTGGATGTCACATACCCGGAGCTGCTGTTACCAGGTCCTACCTCTTTAGCTCGAGGTAACCAAAGGCTTAATGAGATTACTAAGGAGTCGGGTCAGAAGTATGGACATCACAAGCTGAGAGTACATCAAGCTCGAGGTACGAGCTTGAGTTGGCACCTCTGACCCCTTATAAAGTCAACCACGCAATGTAAACGTGCATATATCAGACATCACGTGTCTGACCCATCCCTGAATTCTCGGACACGCAGCATAAACGTGCGTGTTCAGGCACCCACGACTGGGTTGGGCCCTGCGGCCCATTATCCCCCTTACCTATTGATTAGACCACACTTCATTGTCAGGTTTTAGGAATCAATCATGAATGTCACAGAAGTGACATGATGGGTAAGAAGGTCATGCGATGACCTCCCTTGCCAACCCCCAAGTGCTCTCTCCCTATAAATATGGAGACCATGGGAGTTGCAAGGGGTTGGATTCTATTTTGTAAGGGAACACCCTGTAAAGAATATCAGAGAGATATCAATAATATTGGCTGGTGGACTAGAAGGATTTTAACCTTTGAACCACCTAAAAAAGTATTCGTGTTATCATTTTATTTTGAGATCATTTATTTATTACGGTTCATTATTTAGCACTAATCCCACTCTTTATTATATTAATTATCTGTTGCCGAAGAACTGCGTCAACAGTTTGGTGCATTCAATGAGAGCTGTCAGATTGGTTCTACCGCAAATACCCAACCATTGTAGTCACTCGCTCAAGACATGGTAACGAGGTGGTCCAACGTGATGGGCAGGAGGCCCATCATGCCGCCATTTCCAATGATCAGAACCCTGAGGTTCTGCAGCGGCCGGGTAAGAAGCCAATAGGCCAAGATGACACTGGAAGTTCGGCTCCCCGGTCGCCCAATCCGAACCCAAATTTTTACACGGCAGTGGAAATGGAAAATGCACAGTTGAGGAGTCAGCTGGCGAAGGCTAACCAGCAGATTCAAGAGGTTTTGGCCTGACTACCCCCTCTTACAACCAACACTAACGTCGGAAAGAGGCAAGGCGAGACTCATAAGTCCCGCCAGGGTAATCGGTCCAGGCCTAGCCGGTCGGTCAGACCCCCGACATCAAACTCTACTCCCACATCGCACCACCGGGGAACCACTTTTGAAGTACTACCTAGGGCTGAGCAACAGTACAATCGATCAGTCCGGACCTCAACTCTCAGCTCACTTCCGCCCTCGAGCGCGCCTAGGAGGGCTCGCGAAGGAGATCCGGGGAGGGCTCACAGTGATAGCCCGCCTCGGCCAGCCGTCCTGCACCCCGCTCAAACTGCCAGGCACAGGACGCGGAGGATGGTAGAGCGGAGCGGCCCTAACCTAACTTGATTCGCCCTGACGGGACTAGGATCGCATCTCCGGTCAGGCATCCTCCTTCACCAATAAGATACCCATCTCCTCCCCAGCCAGTCCGAGACATTCTGGCTCATGGGAGAAGTAGGAGAAATCCTCCTGCCGGGCCTTCCCATCGTAGTCGGGCGCTTAGAGAAGTCCCGGATCCTCGTCCTCAGCGGTGGGCCCCGAGCTTCTCAAATGGGAGCTATTGGATTGGAAGCCATCAAAGTGATCTATCCAGCGAAGACCTGTGCTAGTGCTTGAGCTCAGTGCAAAGTCCTCGGGCCGCCCCTAGAGACGACCTCCGAGATCGTCTAAACTCTCAAAGGGGAGACCCAGTTGGAAATGGCAGCCGCGCTCGCCAAAGGGAAGACCTATCCGAAGTACGAGACAGCAGGAACGTCCCATATAACCTATCTCAAGATAGGAGGGACAATAACCTGCCAAACATGTACAATGGATCCGAAGCTATTGAACAGCCCTAGAACAACCAAGGAAGTCAGGACAAAACCCTTGAGCGTTTGGCTCAGATGGAGGAGCTGATGAGGAAGCTCCTATAAGAAAAAGAAAAAGATGAATATGATTTAGGGGAAGAACTTGAGCTCTTCGCCCCCAGCATAGCAGCGACGGCGTATCCACCTGGTTTCCGTATGCCCCACTTGTCCAAGTTCAACGGAGACGGGGACCCGTCAGATCATCTGGGTATGTTCAATACCTTGATGATGGCCCACAACATTGGTCCCGAGTTGAGGTGTCTAATATTTCCTTCCACCCTAACTGGGCCAGCCAGACAATGGTTCAAACAGAGTAAGAAGCAGTCAATCAGCTCGTGGAAAAATTTCTCTAATGACTTCAAGAGAGCATTCTGAGCTTCCCAGGCAGCCCGCGTCAAGGCCAAAACCCTGGCAAACGTAAGGCAGCAGCCCGACGAGCCTCTGAAGGCTTACCTGAGCAGATTCGCGAACGTCGCTGCTCGGGCCAGAGACGTAGATGACAGCTCCAAGCTCATGGCTTTGAGAACTGGGATCCTCGTCGGTGGAGGACTCTGGGAAGAGATACAAAGGAAGGGATTCAGTACCGTCAATGAATTCCTAAATAGGGCCCAGGGATGGATCAACCTGGAGGAGGCGCGAGCCTCAGCCGCGGGAACCAGCCAGGCCCCTGAACAGCCTGCTAGAGTGGGAACGGAGGTCGTGACAGCGACCCAGACCGTTATATAGAATAACAAGTTTGGTGGAGGCAAAAGAAAGGGGATCAGCGAGGGAAGCCAGCACGACCCAAAGAAGAACAAATCCGTAGAAAAATTCAAGCCGGTCTACGCGACGTATACCGAGCTCACCCACTCTAGGGAGAACATCTTCCTAGCAAATTCTGCTCGCCTCCCCTGGAAGAAGCCAGAACTGTTAAAGCACCAGAAGGGTAAGCGAGACCCTTCCAAGTTTTGTCGGTTCCACAACGACATTGGCCATAATACCGATGATTGTAGACACCTGAAGGATGAGATCAAAACTCTCATTAGAGCCAAACCCTTGGCTCATTATGCGTGGAATAGAGTTCCCGTAGGCCATCCAGCTCCGGAGGTCCCGGTCAGTCAGCCCGGGCCTCGGGTAGACCAGGACGTCCCTCCTCCCGTGATAGGAGGAGAGATCTCCACGATCTCTGGAGGTCCTCATCTGGCTGGCACGAGCAGAGGTGCCCAAAAGAGATACGTCAATGAACTTAAGGCTCATAATGGAGTGGAGTTCGTCCCTGAGCAGCATCTCCCAAAGCAGCAATGGTTGGAGAGACAACCAATCATATTTACTGAAGAAGATGCCAGCCACGTCCAGTTCCCTCATAACGACCCCCTGTTCATAGCCATGCAGCTCGCTAATCAGAGGGTTAGGAGAGTACTGGTTGATAATGGGAGCTCGGTAAACTTACTATTCTGGTCCACGCTGGAAAAGATGGGTTTGTCTGTCACTGAGATGAAAGCCACCTCCATGATGCTTTACGGATTCTCTGGAGAAGGATCGGCAGCAATAGGAACAATCGAGCTGGTGATCACCTTGGGATAGGGACCTCGGACAGTCTCGAAACTACTCGAGTTTGTGGTCATCGATTGTCCTGCCGCGTACAATGCCATTTTGGGACGACCTACACTAATAGCGTTTGAAGCCGTTACCTCCATCCGCCACCTCGCGCTAAAATTCCCCTCTTCCACGAGGATATGAACGGTCCGTGGCGATCAACTTGCTGCCAGGGAATGCTACAACATTTCTATGAAGGGAAAATTAAAACCCGGGTAATTAACGATGACCGTCCAAGGTGGAAATGAGGAATCTCAGGAACCTGCGCCTAATCCCGAGATTGAAAATCCTCAGAATGCTGAAGGGGAAAATATCATCTTAAGTGATGATATTGACCCCAGAGTAGGCGAGGATAAATCTGAGCTCCAAGCTATCGAAGAGCTCGAGGAGGTAAATATCGATCCACAGAATCCCTCGCGGATTGTAAAGCTCGGGAAAAATCTATGTGGCGAGAGGATGGCAGAGCTGATTAAGTTCCTGCAGGAGAACCTGGACGTGTTCGCATGGTCTCATGAGGACATGGTGGGGATCAATCCGAGCGTCATCATGCACACCTTCCATTTGGATAAAAGCGTGCCTGCGAAATCCCAGAAACAGAGGCGCCTAGGAACAACCCGTGCTGAAGCCCTAGAAGAAGAAGTAGCCCGGCTATTAAAGTGCGGCTTTATCCGTGAGGCTAAGTTCCCGGTCTGGGTCTCCAATCCTGTGTTGGTCCCGAAGCCCAACGGGAAATGGCAGACCTGCATCGAATTCTCCGATCTGAACAAAGCTTGCCTCAAAGACTATTTCCCCTTGCCAAGGATCGACCAATTGGTAGACGCCTCGGCGGGGCACGAGCTCATGTCCTTTATGGATGCATATTCGGGCTATAATCAGATCGCTATGAATCTAGCGGACCAGGAGCACACTAGCTTAATGACCCCAACCAACGTTTACTGTTACAAGGTCATGCCCTTCGGGCTGAAGAACGTCGGGGCTACATACCAGAGGTTGGTAAACAGGATGTTTGCCAACTAGATCGGGAAGAACATGGAGGTGTACATTGACGACATGCTGGTCAAGTAAAAAACTGCCGATAACCATGTTTCTTACCTGGAGGAATGCTTTAAGATACTGAGAGAATACGACATGAGGCTTAACCCGCAGAAGTGCACTTTCGGGGTCGCATCTGGAAAATTCTTGGGTTTCATCGTCAATACTCGAGGAATCGAGGCAAACCCTGATAAGGTCAGGTCATTGCTCGAGTTTCCCTCACCTCGGTCACAAAAGGACGTCCAAGGCCTGACGGGAAGGGTGGCGGCCCTTAATCAATTTATTTCTAAATCTACCGACAAGTGTCTGCCATTCTACAACCAGCTCCAAGGGAATAAGAAGTTCAAATGGACCGAGCAGTGCGAACGCGCCTTCCTCGACCTGAAAGCACATTTAGCCGAGCCACCCGTATTGTCCAAACCAATAGTAGGAGAGCCTATTTTCCTTTACCTAGTTGTCACGGAAGATGCAGCTAGTGCCGTATTGGTCCGAGAATAAGACCGGTCTCAGAAGCCAGTCTATTATATCAGCAAGAGGCTTCTCGGAGCTGAGTCCCGGTATCCGTTGATGGAAAAGATGGCTTTCTGTCTCATCACAGCCTCCTGAAAGCTCAGGCCGTATTTCCAGTCCCACTCAATACATGTCATTATCGATCAGCCTTTAAGGTAGGTTTTGCAAAAACCTGAAGCATCGGGATGTCTATTGAAGTGGGCTATTGAGCTCAGCCAGTTCGAGATTTTGTACACTTCGCGAACTACAATAAAGAGCCAGGCCTTGGCTGATTTTGTGGCAGAATGCACAAGATTCTGAGAAGATCCTGTGGAAGATTCACCCCAGGCCTCCTTAGTCCAGGCCTCATGGAAGGTCTTCATAGATGGCTCATCTAACAAGAATGGCTCCGGGCCTGGAATCATTTTGATATCCCCAGAAGGACATAGATTCCACTCGGCGTTGAGATTCAGATTCAAGCCATCCAACAGCGAGGCTGAATACGAAGCTATACTGGCCGGGCTAAGGGTGGCCCAGGAGCTGAAGGCCAGATCCGTTCAGTGTTACAGCGATTCCCAGCTCGTGGTGAACCAGGTGCTAGGTGAATACCAAGCACAGGGAACCAAGATGGCTGCTTACCTGGCCAAGGTAAAAGTCGAGTTGTCTGCATTTGAACGAGGCTCAATCGAGCAGATACCTCAGGAGTAGAATACCAATGCAGACGCCCTCGCAAAGCTCGCTACCTCCGGGGAGACGGAGACTTTGGGGTTAGTACCAGTAGAGTTCTTGGAGAAACCAAGCATAGAAGAAATCGGGGCGGAGGTCGAGATGATCGATGCCAAACCGACCTGGATGACCCCCATCCTCGAATATCTCACAGCAAGAAAGTTGCCTGAAGAGCGTAATGACGCAAGGCGGGTACTTTACCAGGCTCAAAGGTATACAGTGGTAGATGGGTATTATACCGGCGTTGGCACTCTCTACCCCTCCTACGATGTGTTCTGCCAGGCGAAGCGAAGACCACTTTGAAGGAAGTGCACGAAGGTTTTTGCGGAGATCACACTGGGGGGCAAAGCTTGGCCATGAAGATCTTAAGGCAAGGATATTATTGGCCCACTCTGTCAAAGGATTCGATCTCCTACGTCAAAAAATGTGACAAGTGCCAGCGATTTTCCATTGTTGCCCGAACTCCCCCAGTCGAGCTGAAGATGATCTCATCCCCGTGGCCATTCGCAGTCAGGGGAATTGACTTGGTTGGCCCCCTCCCTACCGGAAAGGGAGGGGTCCGTTATGCGGTGGTGGCTATTGACTACTTCACCAAGTGGGCAGAAGCAGAACCCCTGACAACAATCACTTCAAAAAGAGTCCTCGACTTCGTGGTCAAAAGCATTATCTGCCGATTCGGGCTGCCAAAGAAGATCGTATCAGATAATGGGACACAGTTCGACAGTGACCTCTTCACCAAATTCTATGAGAGGCACGGAATTGTAAAAATCTTCTCCTCCGTGGCCTATCCCCAAGCGAATGGGCAGGTCGAGGCCGTCAATAAGACGCTAAAGATGAGCCTTAAGAAAAGACTGGACGAAGCCAAGGGAGTCTGGCCAGAACAGCTCCCCCAGGTATTGTGGGCATATCAGACCTCACATCGAACGCCGACGGGTCATACTCTCCCTGGCTTTTGGGAGTGAGGCAGTCCTTCCTGTCGAAGTAAAGGTAGCCTCGCATAGAGTCCATGCATTTGACCAGGACCGCAATCACAAATTGCTCTGCGCATCCCTCGACCTGATTGATGAAAGACGAGAAGATTCACAGCTACAGCTCTCGCATTATCGGCAAAAGATCACTCGTTATTTCAACTCAAAGGTCAGAAAACGCGCCTTTGGCATTGGCGACCTGGTCCTCAGAAGGATCTTCTTAGCCAGTAAAGATCCCAAGGACGGAGTATTGGGACCGAACTGGGAAGGGCCATACCAAATAACCGAGGTCATAAAGGAAGGAACCTACAAGTTAGCTTGGCTTAATGGAGAAGCAGTCCCACGAACTTGGAATGCCATCCATTTGAAGAAATACTATCAGTGATACCCTTGTAAGGCTTAGTCAGAGGCCATCTTTTGTTTATTAAGTAATGAGAATAAAATCTTTCTTCATTATTGTGTATATTTGTGGATGTAATGTCAAGTAACCACGAAAGACCCTTTCCTAATTACTTGGGGGGCATATGTCCTGGATATAACCAGATCGTCCTAAAAGACTTAGAGTTAATTCAAATTGATTGATCGATGTTTTTTCTTAAAAAACACGAGATATCGATAAAGGATTAACGCGAACTAAGTCGTATCCTGGATATAACCAGGTCGTCCTAAAAAACTTAGAAGTTAATTCAAATTGATTGATCGATGTTTTTCTTAAAAGCACGAGATATTGATAAAGGATTGACGCGAACTAAGTTTTCAAATTAATGCCTTGGATTCAACCAGGTCCTAAAAAACTTATAAGTTAATTCAAATTGATTGATCGATGTTTTTCTTAAAAAGCACGAGATATTGATAAAGGATTGACGCGAACTAAGTTTTCAAATTAATGTCCTGGATTCAACCAGGTCCTAAAAAACTTAGAAGTTAATTCAAATTGATTGATCAGTGTTTTTCTTAAAAAGCACGAGATATTGATAAAGGATTGACGCGAACTAAGTTTTCAAATTAATGTCCTGGATTCAACCAGGTCCTAAAACTTAGAAGTTAGTTCAAAATTGATTGATCGATGTTTTTCTTAAAAAGCACAAGATATTAATAAAGGATTAACACGAACTAAGTTTTCAAACTAATGTACTGGATGCAACCAGGACTTAACTCTTAAGAAGTTGGTTCAAGGTGGTTAACAGATGTTTTTCTTAGAAAAGCATAAGATGTCAATCACAACACCAACAGAAACTAAGATTATTACCAAAAGCATAGAAGAGAAATGAGATAGGGGCAAAAATATGTAAATCAATTAAAAATAAAGTTGAAGGAATCAATTGTCTCGAGGTTAAAAAACCTCATCACAGAAAGTTACAAAAATCAATAAAAGATAAAGGAGGAGAAAATTCCTAGGCCCCGCCGGGTCGCTCTGTTGAAGTCACCACCTCAATTTCCTGCTCGGTTGCGGCTGGAGTCTCCCCGGTCTCGGAGGGCGCCTCTTGTTCGAGGCGAGCTTTGAACTTCCCCAGGAAGGACTCCCACACTTCCGTCCCCGAGAAGGAAAAGTCACCATCCGGGTTGAAGGCTCAACAATGGTACAACATGTTCTCCATGGAGGTGGTGGAGGTCGCCTTCTCCGCCGCAAGGGCAGCCTTAGCTTCTTCAAGTTCCACCCTCGCGGCATCCAGGGCGACCTTGGTGGACTCGGCCTCCAGCAGCTTAGGTCGAGATGCGTCCAGCTCAGCCTGCATGGTTGCCAGGGCATCTTTGGCGTCCTGTTCCTGTTTCTGGGCAGTCGCAAGGGCGGCTAGGGCAGTCTGATGCTCGCTCCTCATCTCCTAGAGCCTGGCCCTGGATCGGGATATGCTCCGGTGAAGAGCCAAAGTCACCTGCGAGAAAGAAAAAACGTGTAAGGCAGATGCCTTAGAAATAAAGCAAATGAAAATAAACGAATGGTAGAGCTTACTTACTGTGAGGGTCATCCCCAATGAAGACTCCATCACGTTCTCAGGACTCCTCGTCTCGATCTCCCGCAGGTCCCTCGGGTTGGCGTTGTAATAGTGGTCCATAGTGTAGCTCGCAGTCTCGTAGACCGTCCCCCGAAAGACATCGGGGATTTTCTCCAAGGCCCGGGGGTTGATCGGGACGCGCACCTCGGGGGGCGTAATTGGCAAGGTCCCAGCGACCACCTCCTTTTCCCGAGCTGGGATGGGAAGTTGCAGTGGAGGTGGAGTCATCTTCTCAGCGGCAGGAGGGGGTGGAGGCACCTGTTCAATGGCAAAAGGGCCTAGGTTTTTCCCATTAACTGGGGACTTAGAGGATGTCCCAACAGCCTTCTTCGTCAACCGAAGCCTCTTCACCAGAGGCTCGGAGGGAGGATTTCCCCCCTGGAACATGGCCCGCAAGTTGTCATCCTCGGCCTGCGACATCTCTGTTGAAACAAAGACAAAGCATTAATATGCATGTAAAAATATTTGTGCAAAATAACAAAAAAAAAAAGGAAAACAGAGCTCAAGTATGTATTGAAAGGGGTCCTACCCTCCGAGCTAAAGGAGGAATCTATGGTCATGACCTCTGGCCCCGGAGCTTCAGCAGGGGAGTCTAAGATAACGACTTCGCGAGCTAGAAGAGGCTCTGGATCCGGATCTGCCTCGGGACTGGACTCTTCTACGTATTTCCTAAGACCTGGAGCTACTACACACTCCAGGAGGGAGGGCCACGACCTAAGATTGGTCCCATACTCCTCAAAGAAGGCCGACCTAAAGGCTAGGGTGTTGTCTACTACTACCGTTCCCCTAGGGCGACCCATTTCATTATGCAGCACGAGCTGGTCAACACACTGGAGTAAAGTGACGTTGCGGTCTGGGTCTGTTCGGTGGCAGTGAACGATTTGGCCGGGATTAAACCGAGCAAGCCTTAAGTCTGCAGTGGCCCTATCTAAATCCCTAAATAAATAAGGATTACCTTGGCCGGAGGGGCTGGCTGCTGCCCTGGAATGGGCCCTCTCCACGTTTACTTCTTGGGCGACCTCTAGAGCCCGTCTTCGCCGCACGAGGGGCACCCCATCCTCCTCGTCCTCATCCTCGCCCGCGGCCTCCTCCTCGGGGATGGGCGCCATCTCGCGAGCAGCGGGGATGGTCCGCGGTCTCCCCAAGGCCAGAGTCTAGCCCGGGGAATTTAGCTTACACGCCAGCATCGTCTCGTCGGACACAAGCTGGCAATAATCCTTTTCACTTGGGGGGAGCCCCGCCAAGGTCTCATATTGACCCCCAAGGATCACTAACTTGGTCGTCCTCGCGAAAATAGCTGCATGATAATTTCTAAGTCAGGAACGAATGAAATAAGCTAATCAGCAATCAACTTACGAGCTGAGAATAGAAGGTACTTACGAGGACGGTTGAAGTAATGATGTTCGCAGTTGCGAAACCCCTTGGACATAAAAAACTAGTCCTTAAAGTCGTTGGGGTGGCTGGGTAGCTCGATGACCGCAACCGAATTTGGAAAATGGGTCAGGTAGTAGAACCCGTCGCCTCGCCCCCGCCGCTCCGGGCTGGCCTTGAGGCAGAAGAAGTAGAGGATGTCTGCCGGCGTGGGGACCTCCCATTCTTGCTTTAGGAATAAATACTTCAACCTCGCTAACAGACGATATGAGTTAGGGGGGAGCTGGAAGGGAGCCAGCTTCACGTAATTTAGGAAATCCGTGAAGTACTGGTCCAGCGAAAGGAAGGCCCCAGTCTTGAGGTGCTCGTCGCTCCAAGCAGCGTACTCCTCGTCGAGCGGCGCGCAGCTCCGCTCTCCTTCAAGGGGAGGTCAGGCGTCTAAGGCGCCCCTCCCTATCTCGATGTTATGGGAAAGGAAGATCTTATTCACTTTCCCCTGGGTGGTGACCTTCGAGGCGATCCTCTCGGCCTCAAAGAAAGCATCGAGCCCCACCTCGACCTCCTTCTCCACAGCTGGACCGAAGGCAGGGATCGGGGAATCCATGGCCACCTCCTTTCCCTTGTTGGCTTGCTGGGAAGACGAGCTGCTAGCACTCCTCTTGGGTGCGCTCTTCTTTGGTCCCATCTGGTCGCCTAACGAACAAAAGAAGAAAATTTAGAAAGGGCGACCTAAGCATAAGAAAGAATCTAGCGCGAAGTGTTTCCTTTACACGAGCTGAGGTAATCTCAGCCCGTGGAGAGTGAGACCACGCGGTTCTATGAACACGCGCCTGTGCTCCCCACGGGTCCCCGATTACTCGGAATCCGTGTGTCAGGAGGGTCAGAGTAAAAGTTTTCCTTGGAATGAAAGTTTCAGTAGGCAAACAGTGCAAAACCGCCTGTGAAGCATGTCCCCTAAGCTACCCGGTTTTTGCACCCTAAGAACTGGTTATTCCAAACAAGCATACAAAAATTTTACCCAGAAAATCTCCCCAGAAAGTGTACCCCTATGAGCCATGCTCCTAAATGGTTTTTCCTACGGCCGAGGCCCCTAGGATAAAAACCTACGCATAACATACCAACAAAAAACCAGCAACATACTGCATGCGATTATAGAGACAATTTACCTAAGCAACAGTGAAGGAAAACATTTAAAACATCCACAAACGGAGGACTTACATAAATGTTTTGCTGTGATGAGGCTGAAAGGGTCGTCTGGGTTGGAATCCTGCTAGGATTGCTGGTATCGGAGTCTCGAAGGAGCTCTCGTGCCTGAATTTCTGAAATGCTGGGAATAGTGACCGGAAGAAAGAGAGGGTTTTGAGACTGAGAAGAAAGAAGAAGATGAGAAAATGAGAAAATTTTCAAATGAGCGGGTGGCCCAGGTGAAGGGTGGCCAGCCCTTTTATATACGTAAAAGGCCAAAGGAGGAGGGCCGTTGGATCGCCTTGATGTAGGATACGAGGATCACTACTCGAAAGACGAAATGACGGCCGAATGTAGGCTAGGCCATTTAATGCGGTTCTCGGAAGACGTAATGTCACCAACCACGATGCTCCACGTATTCGATGCCAGCGTAATGGGCGGAATGTGAAGAGTCCACAAAGAAGCCTAAAAACCCCCACTGTGGCCCCCCGGGTGACGTCATGTGCCACGAGCAGGGGCTTGGGGGGCAAATGTACGCCCTAAATATCCACGGGCTATTAGCGAGCTGGGAAATGGCATAATTATATCAGCCACGTGGATGTCACATACCCGGAGCTGCTGTTACCAGGTCCTACCTCTTTAGCTCGAGGTAACCAAAGGCTTAATGAGAATACTAAGGAGTCGAGTCAGAAGTATGGGCATCAGGAGCTGAGAGTACATCAAGCTCGAGGTACGAGCTTGAGTTGGCACCTCTGACCCCTTATAAAGTCAACCACGCAATGTAAACATGCATATATCAGACATCACGTGTCTGACCCATCCCTGAATTCTCGGACACGCAGCATAAACGTGCGTGTTCAGGCACCCACGAATGGGTTGGGCCGTGCGGCCCATTATTCCCCTTACCTATTGATTAGACCACACTTCATTGTCAGGTTTTAGGAATCAATCATGAATGTCACAGAAGTGACATGATGGGTAAGAAGGTCACAGGATGATCTCCCTTGCCAACCCTCAGGTGCCCTCTCCCTATAAATATGGAGACCCTGGGAGTTGTAAGGGGTTGGATTTTATTTTGTAAAGGAACACCTTGTAAAGAATATCAGAGAGATATCAATAATATTAGTTGGTGGACTAGAATGATTTTAACCTTTGAACCACCTAAAAAAGTATTCGTGTTATCATTTTATTTTGAGATCATTTATCTATTACGGTTCATTATTTAGCACTAATCTCACTCTTTATTCTATTAATTATCTGTTGCCGAAGAGCCGCGTCAACACTAAATCTTACAAAAAATTGGGCAGCATTTCCCTTATTTCTATCATATTTCCCAAAATTTAAATAAACCTATATTCATCACATAAATACAACAAATCAAGTAATCAATCAAACATGCACAATTACAACCTTATATCACCGCAGCACACAGTCCCAGATCCTATCTCCACTATTTTATAATTCGTACATGCTACTAAGTTCAATATATTAATTATACATTAAGGTTTAAAATATTACCTCTAATATAAAATCCTCCAAATGTTGATCTCACCAACAAAGTTGTCAACAAAATACCTACTCAAATATAACAATATACAAAAAAATAATAAAAAAGTTAACAAAATATAAAGAAAAATATCATAAAGCTATATTGAACTAAATAAACAATAAAGTGCTTTAAAAAACAAATAATTTGTTATATGTACTCATTTGTTTACTTAAACCCGAAATAATTTTTTTTTTTTTTTTAAAAAGTTAACAACTCACATAAATAAAAATCGACTATAAATATCCTAACTAAATCAATAATAAAATATAACTTAAAAAAACAAACAATTTTAATATATACCTATTTAACCAATTAAACCCAAAATTTAAAAATAATTTTTAAAAGTTAACAAAATATAAACAAAAATTTACTAATAATAATCAAACTAAACAATTAATAAAACGAAACTTATACAAAATATATATATATATATATATACTCATTTACATAGTAAATTTGAAATTTAATTAAATTTTAAAAAAAGTTAATAAAAAATAAATAAATTATAATAAAAAAATTCTAAAGAAATAAAATATTAAAATGCAAAGTTTAAACCTAAAACAATTTCATAATCATTAATATAAAACTATCTAAAAATTAAAAATCCGAAATATAGTTAAATTATAAAAAAAAAAGTCAAAAAAATTAAATTTAAATCATAAAAATTAATAAAATTACACTTACTTGTGGTAATTGAGCAATGTGGGTTCTTGATGTAGAAAACCCCAAAAAAGCAATAAAGATTATGAGTTTTCAAGCTATAATCTTCAAAAAACAAAATCTATACAAAAAATTCAAAAAAAAACTATATATAAGTTTCATAAACACATATAAATCATTATTTTGACATTAAAATTGAAAAAAAAAAGGCTAAAAACGTACCTAAATGTGTAGAACTTCAGTTGGGCGCCGCTGGTTTGTGAAGAAAACGCTCCTGAAATGATTTGAGTGAAATGGGGCTCGGCTGGGGACAAAGAGGGTTTTATGAAAAGGAAGCACAATTGCGTCAGTGGCCCACTGACGGTAATGGGCATTTGCGTCAGTGTCTCACTGACGCAAACGCTTCGTTACTGTTAGTGGGCCACTGATGCCGTTAACGGCCCGTTTGCGTCAGTGTCCCACTGACGCAAACGGTCCTATTAAATAGCGTCAGTGTACGTTATGGCACAATTGGACCATCATTTGTGGCAGTGTCCAACTGTCACAAATGCTAATTCTTGTTAACAGCATCAGTCAACTGCGTTGACTGACGCGTTTGACTGACACAATTGCTTTTTTTTTAGTAATGAGTTGACATAAACAGTTTTGGAGGCTTCAAAGATAAGTCTTAGCTCTTTAATTTTTAAACTATTTAAGAAGAGTATTCTTCCATCATCAAAATTTTAAATCATATTACTTTTATCATTATTTAATATTTAAAATTAATCTATATTGTAGGTGTTCATTATATGAGATAAAAATGAGCTTTCAATGTTGTATTTTTTAATCATTTATTGTCTAATTTTTTAAAACATTTTTGCATGCTATTTGACTAGACAATAAAGTTAAATTGTAATCTTACATATTTTTCAATCTACATAATAAAGTTTATTCTTGATAAAAAAAATTTAATATTATATTAATATTATTATAATAATAAAATTTTAAACATTTGAATTTAAATTAATATAATTCAAATATGTAGTTTATATTAATATTATTGTAGGCATTTTTATATTAATATAATTATTAAATATGTAGGTTTCTATTAAATATTATTATAATAATGATATTTTATAATAAATAAATATTTATTTTTAATTAATTTTAAAAAAATATATTTTTTAAATATTTAATTAAAACTAAAAAATTTCAGCATTTAAAAAAATACATATATTTTCGGCCTTTACTAATATAAAAAGATGAATATTGGAGAAAAGTCCATGCG
This sequence comes from Humulus lupulus, assembly GCF_963169125.1. Classification (NCBI taxonomy): domain Eukaryota; kingdom Viridiplantae; phylum Streptophyta; class Magnoliopsida; order Rosales; family Cannabaceae; genus Humulus; species Humulus lupulus. Next base: position 72,664,203 of record NC_084794.1, on the reverse strand, counting down.
TACGTAATGTTTCTTATCCAATATGACCAACTCTCTTGATCATAATACTGCAATGCATATCCCTAATAATGTCACTCTGACCGTAATGTGCAAGGTTGAGCCTGTTCTGTTGAATATTCAACTAAATCATAGAGATATTAATTGAGACCACTTTAGACAAATCATAGAAATATGACTGCTGCTATATGCCTATATATATAGGTACGTGTGTGAACTGTGAGTTGAGAAAAGACCGCTTAGTCAATGACCGCTAAAAACTAAGTAACAAGCATAGCTGGTTTTAGGGTACATCATGATATGATAGGATAGCATTATTGTCAACATGAAGAAGCTAGTTAGCAATTTAAGGAAATACACTAGTCACTACCATATATATTACGTAATATATACCATATATATTTTTTCAAAATTAAGGAACACTATTGGTGTACTTTTATTTATCCGGGACATATTGAATCTGTTTTTAGTGGACGAACTTATTATATAGAGTAAAGAAATATTAAAGGGCACCAACAGTAACTAATTCTATCATCAGTTGTGATATTTTTATTGGAATAATTTAATATTAAGTATTACATATTTTAATTAAATAATTATTATAAAAAAATTACTAGTTATTCATAGACACTACCTCATAGTGGTATTTGGCACATATCTAATAATAATACTCTATATTATACCAGTAATAATATATACACACAAATCTTACACTTACACGTACTTATATAGTAAATTAACTAATTAATAAGCTCATCTTATATAAATATAATTAGTTAAAGTAAAATTTGTATAGTGTTTATGTACTTTGTGTGCACACATATCATTAATCATATTATATAAGTTGAAACCTTGAGAAAAGGTGGGGAATATATAATTAATAACTATTAACTCTAGGATCGGTTTTAAGCATAATTTATACAAATAATAGATAATAATAAACTATAGTTGTTGGGTTGAAAATTAATTATTCTTTCTTTCCTTTGAATTCCCACTGGCGTTCATCATCCTGTTCACACACTAGCTAATTCCATTTGTAATCAACTGCCATATATTATTTATTTATATATATATATATAAATATTTATATAACTAGATTTAAACCCAGCGACTCAAGTACACATTACACAAAAAAAAAAAAAAAAACCAAGAATTACTAAGGGTATCATTGATGTCAACAAGTGACATATTGTTATTAGTATAATTTAATATCGAGTCTCACATATTTAAATTTTGTTACACTCAGATTTCGAGCCTTGAGAGTTGTGATCTCGAAAGCTGGATTCGTCAGGTGTGAGCTCGCAATATCTAGAATACATGTTCGCAACCTAGGCGCCGAATCTTCATAGTTGGTGGCAACCTCGAAGATGGGTAACCTCGAAGTCCTTATAAGCTCGAAAGACAGAACATCGGAAGGCATCCATTTTCGGGTGACCTCGGATCAAGAAGTTCGAGCTTGACATGAGTGTGAGCTCGAAACAAGACGGTCTCGGTGATATTTTTCTAACTCCGAGCCGATCTGGGGGAAAATAATATAACTCGTAAGTTACTCAGAGGCCTAGACTGGCATGATGCTGATGATGCTAATTACTGATCACGAACAACTTAATAGGTCACTTGAAGAGACACAGTCTACATTTATTGTTGTAACTTCCCTACAATAAAAGGTTATTTACTAGTCGGTTACATGCCCCCTGGTCTTCAGGGGACGTTTCCTTGTATATAGGAGTTACAGGCTTTAAAGCCATTAAATTTATTAATATATAGAATAACTTCCCAAAACGTGTGGGATAGTATTATGAGATCTTCTCTATAAATAGAGAAGTCATATACATTTGTAAATGACCGAATTTTGGTGATCTTGAGAGAAACTCTGGAGAATTCATCCCTGAAGGATTTCCAGAAATTTCCTAAGTTCTAATAACAAAGATTCGTAGACTATGCAGAGTTAACTACTGAACCACGTAAAAAAACTCTCCTTGTTTTATTGTTTTATTCTGACCATAATTCTTTACTGTTTACGTGCTCTACATTTTAAGTTGACGAAAAGCGGCGTCAACAAATTTAATAAGTATTACGAAGTATCACTAATAAATCATTAGGTGTACTAATCTTATGTGGTGTTAGATATCTTAAATTGTCAAATAACAACACTATAAAAATATCAGGATTTATATTATAAATTCTAATAATTAATTTATTAAAGTTTTCTTTCTTTGAAAAAAATAAATAAATGGTGAACGAAAACCAATGAATGAATAATTAATGTAGACTTATTGCTGGCTATCGAGATAATAGATATTATTATGCATACATTCCAATGGATTATTGTATTAATTAGTCGGTATCATCTCCAATTTTTCAATATATATAACTGTCGTTGTTTACAACAGTAAAGTTATTAAAGAAATGGAATTGTTTAATTAGTTGCCAATGCACGGAGCTAATAATATAATTTGAATAATGATACACTCGTAAATATCTAGTGAAAACTTTATTCGAAATGCAATTTTTTTATTATCATTAAATATCACTTTTCTTCAGAATTAAAAATTAATATTAGCTACAAATTAATTATTACTAATATAATATTGAAAACAACTTTTTTGATAAAATTTGGTGGCAACAAATTATATATTTTGTACTTAACAATATTTATCATGAATTTTTATAATACAAACAAGATTCAAACATTAAGTTGCATGTGTGCTTATTTTTGAACTCTTATTTCCGCATTATAAATTATTTAAAATTTTCTAAAACTGGTGGAGCGCCTACTATAAGTATAATGTGTAACTAGTTAATTAATATATATATATATATATATTATAATGCAAACATTGAGCAATACTAGTATATATATCTAGCTTTGAAAAAAAAACTCAAATGTATCACTTAAAAAATTGTGTTTTTGAAAAGAAAAAAAACTCAAGTTAGTTGATCATATTATAAAAAGAATCCATACATTACTTGAATCAAGACATTTCACATTTCACATCTCTCATAATCTGACATGAAAAGTTTATTCAATTGATGTAATAAATCTCGACATACAAAATTTGGGTTCTTACGTCAATTCTCGATCAATGTAAATAATAAGAAAAAATATTAAAAAAAAAATAGAAAGCAACAAATCAATTTGTTCAAAGTACTTTCTCTCCAACATCAATTTTCAACTAAAATAAACTCAAATTGTAAATTTCATGCAATCTAGTTTAAATGCCTTCAAAATATTTATTTTTTGAAATTTAAACACTTTTCTTTTTATAATAGTAATGAATTCACTACCAGAAAAAAAAAACTTTCTATGGAGTCAGTTTAGAACCGAAGCTAATGCTTATAGCGTTGATTTTGGAACTGATGCTTATTCCACCAATGCAATTGGTATATTCATATGCGTTAGTTTAGAATTGATGTTATTGATCTCAATAGTGTCAATTTTGCGCGGTCACTAATATATATATATATATATATATATATCAAAGCCCTTTGTCGATGTCCAAAGCCCAGAATCACCACCACCGTCGTTGTATCACAAAAGTAGCCTTAGCCATCAACTTGAAGCAATGATGACCACCTACAAACGACAAACCCAAAAAAATTATATATATATATATATAAACAAGCTCACAATCCCCCCAACCTAGATTATTAGCTAATACCCCAAGCTCATAGCCCCAACCTCGAGCCCCCATCTTCATAGCCCCTCAACCCAGATATATCACGAACCCATACAAAAAAAGAAAAAAAAAAACTTATCAGTGTTGGCTTGTCCAATGCCAAGCATCCCATCACCGTCGCATGCCTCCTCGTTGCCTAGCACGCCATCGCTGCAAAAAAGAGAACATGGAATGTGATGGAGAGAACAAGAGTGAGATGGAGATGTAGACGAGGGATAGAGGGTGTGAGGGAAGTTGACATCAAGAGAGAGAGTGTGAGGGAATGTGAGATCAAGAGAGAGAGAGAGAGAGGGCGTGAAGGAATGGGAAAGTTTAGCTTGTAACGTCCTCCTAATCTAGGACCATTACTGTAACGACCCAAATTTGCTAATAAGGCTTAAGGCCTTGATTAGCGTACCTAGAGGGCAATAAGTGAATTATTGTTATAATATGTGAATTTGTGTGAATATGTGATTAGTGATGCATGTTTAGGTGAATTAAATATGCATGTGGGCCCCGTCTGGTTATTAGGGGCATGGTTGTAATTTTAGCTCGTTGAGTGTATAAATATGATAATTGTGATATACTTGTGATATATCTGTGTTGCATGATTCGAGACAGTTTTAGGGAGCGGTTAGCTAGAAAGTCACAACGGGGTTGAAAATCCGCCTCGGGGCGAGTCGATGGGAGTTTCGGGTATTAGACGTTTTATGGGGCTTATCGGATTATGGAAATAAATATTTGGAGATATATTTGAGGTTAGAATGTTTAGAAAGGAATATGGGGGAAATTTACCATTTTGTCCTCGGGGACGTTTTTGGTACCCCGAGCCTTGAGGTAATCTTATAGACTTAAGTTAAATAAAACAAATATGGGAAACCCACAGAAAGCTCTAAACCGACCCTGTCTCCTTCTCTATCTCTCTTTTGTCTTCTCTCCTTTGGAAGCTTGGGGAGAACCTTGGAGAATTACTCAAAGACTAAGGAAATTCAGCTGGGATTTTGGGAGCTAGAGGCTTGGAGCTTAGAGAATTGATTTAGGGATTCACTTCAGCTTAAGGTAAGCTTTAATTTCAGTAAATTATATTGAGTAACTGCTGGTTTTTCTTAGAGTATGCATGTGCGTTGGGTGAAGAATTGACTTTGAGTTTGATAACGTTTTTCGCTTGAGTTCTTGTTGGGTTTTGTTGTTGAATCTATAGTATAACCTCTGTGATGATTAGTTTGGATTATTGGCTTGATTCTGGGGTTAATTGGATTGGTTTTTGAGGTGAAAATGGTGAGTTATTCTGGGCTCGAGGGGTTGGGCCGCGACGCTGTTCTTGCTGAGCCGCGGCCCCTTAGAACTTGGGGCGTCTGGAATTGAAGGCGCACCGCGGCGCCCTTCAGGAAGGGCCGCGCGTGTAGGCTGATTTGAGGCAGGGCCTCGGGTTGAGCTGGGGGCCGCGACATGAGTCCCTAGGGTCGCGACGCTTAGAGCATTTTTGGGTTCTAGAGAGGTTTTAGGCTCGGGAATTCAATAGTTAAGGCTCGGGATGGATTTTATCACCCGGATTGATAGAATTCAACGTTCCGGAGATTAGAATTATGACCCAAAGCTATTTAATGGATAAGAACTTGATGGGTGGATATTTTTAATGCGTTGTGACTAGGGTTTCTGCGAGGCTCGGACTAGGGAACTGTGCTCGGGACATCGGTGCTTGAAAAGTTTGGGACATAGGTAAGAAAACTATTGTTCCCATAGAGCTTGAGTTGCAGGGCTCGGCCCTATATGTCTGTGTTGCAGGGTGTGGCCCTTTGATTGAATTTATATGTGTTTAAGTATCTGTCTAGTTATATTATGTGTTCATATAGATGAATGAATGACGATGGCTGGGGAACGGCGATGGCTAGGAACGACGAAGGCTGAGAATGACAAGGGGCCGGGAGCAACGTTTAGCACGCGGAGTGCGAGTTTCCAGGGAGAGCCCCCAAGGGATACCTGGGATATCCTTACGGTATAGACCGCAAACCCAGGGCTTGGTAAAGCTCCTGGGACGGCATGGCCGTATGTGTATAGCCTGATGTTGGCTTGATTTTATGTTAAGTGTTTGATATGCATATTATATCTGCTTGTGAGGGTTTTCTTGCTGGGCTTTGGCTCACGTGTGCTCTATGGTGCAGGTAAAGGCAAGGGGAAAGTCGATCAACCTTGAATATGGTGAGCGTGATGAGCGGTGCGTACATGTCTGGTCTGCCTGGCTACCACGACCAGGGGTACCTTTGAGGGATGATTGTACTAAACTTAAATTTTGTCGTTTAGTTGACTTTGGTTATATTTTGAATTGTAAATATTTCCAAACAATGTTTTTGGGATCCCAAATGTTAAACACTTTATAATTTTCAATGAAAGGTTTATTTTCAAATTTATGACTCTGATTATGGTTTTATTACACTTTTGTCCTAAAACCTCGATTAGCGAGTTAATTGTACATTATAAACTTACTTAGTAACGACTCTAAGGAAGTAGGGCGTTACAATTACGATGTGTAATTTAAATAATGTCAACTTTTTTGGTCAAAAGGAAATTGAATTTTCATAACTCAGGTTTATAAACATTTGTGTTCATACATGAGATCCGAAAATACCACAAACAGATGTTTAAAAGGGCTATTATAGTTCAAAAGTTACAACCAGCTGACCTAAGCGGCAGAATAGGGGATACAACCCTAGTTCCTCTGAGATGCCATTGGTCATGGTGGTCGAGCAGCCGCATATGTACACACCGTCACCGAAGCTCTCCAACTCGTGGCTGGTCCAGCTTTTCCTTGCCTTTACCTGCACCACATAACACCTGTGAGCCAAGGCTCAGCAAGAAAACTTGAACATATGCATAAACACAAAATGCATATTTAGTATGCCCTGCAGTAATAACCTACTCATGCATGCATACAATTACAAATAAATGACTACCATGTCATAACAGAGGGCCCGCTGCCCTAAACAAATAAATGATAAGTCATACTGGGGCTCAGCGCCCTAGGATCTGGGACTAATGAGTCACCCTGGGGGCCCGTGTCCTATCCTTTGTATAATCAGCCTTAGAGCTGGCCCAGCGTACCTGGCGCTTTGATTTTCCACGACCATTGGGTCGGACAAGCGTATAATACGCTCCCGGTTGGCCTAACTATATCGACCAATGCTCAATGCGCTATTGCCTCCCTTGACTTATGAGCCAAGGTTTTTTCATTCAAATAATGCATACAAGCACATATCTTTTAATAATTATCCCAAATAAGAGCATTCATGCATACTTAATCACTTAAACACAAACATAATCATAGTCGTGTTCTTTCTCAGGGGCCCAAGCCCTATTTTATAATCACATTAAACAACCTGATAAACAGATAACCAGCTACTGAGAAGCATACTTCAGATAATACAAGTATCCATACGTATAAATCACGGTATCTTAACCAATCAAACACAAACACAGTAATAACTATATTCCTTAACGGGGTTAAGCCTTACCAATGCAAACAAGACAAACATTCATTAAACAATTATCCAGACACATAGCATTTAAGCATAACCTAAATCACATTCATTCCTAAGGGACGAGCCCTATTCACAATTATAACCAATAACCGGGCCGAGCCCTAATCACATATATCACGTATTGGCTGCAGTTTTCTTACCTTAGGTCCAAGTATAGCGTAATAATAAGAGCGAGCATCGAGCCCGATTCCAGTTCTGATCCCCTAGCGATAACCTAGTCACAACCATAATATAATATCCCATCAAAATGAGCAAATAAATTCTTCCGGAACGAGTCCTAGTCTCTGGGGCCTCAAATTCTACTAAACCTGGTAGTAAGATCGATCTCGAGCTTATGGGGTTGAGTTCCCACACTTAAAACAAGGTGGCCAAAACAGCCCAGGCGGGCCGCGGCGTGCCTCTCAGACAGAAAGCCCCCATGTCTGAAAAAAGAGACACAGGTCGCGGCATGCCCCCAAGGGCTGCGGCGCGCCTACCCAGACAAAATCACCCTTGACCTTTGAGTTCAAGGGAGTCGTGGTACCCCAAGAACAGGGTCGTAGACCGACCCTACGAACCCAGAATTCTCTGGTTTTTCTTCAGCCAAACTCAACCACAAACCACCCCAAATCCATCCTAAAACCATAATTCAATCCCCATAACACATTCAACATAATACCAGCAACAAAACCCAACTTAAACCTTGATTAAAAACCCATCAAAAACTCAAAATCCAACTCTAGAGACACAAGCTCAAGAACACCTCAAGAACAACCAAATTCAAACATAATTTAATGGAAAATAATGTCTAAAGTTTACCTCAACTGGAAGTTAAATTCTTGTAGCTGCAACAAATCCAATCCCAAGTTTAGGCCTTCAATTCCCAAGCTTTCAGCCAACAATTCTCCTTATTTCTCAAGAAATCCTCTTAGAAAATGGAAGAGTATGAAGGAGAGAGAGAGAGAGTCGGTTGGGAGCTAATAAGGAAGAATGTTTGTTGTGTTTTCTTAAGGCTTAAGTAACTTAAGCTAATCCCAAGGCTCGGGGTACCAAAAACGTCACTTATTGAAAAATGGTCAAAATCCCCGGTATTCCCTCCTAATCTCACTAACTCCAAGTATATCCTCAAATATCTATTCCTGTTACTCGATAACCCGGTAACGTACTAGTTACCCAAAATACTACTTGACTCGCCCCGAGTCGTGTATTGGATCCTATTGTGACTTTCCCGCTAACTTGCTCCCTAGGATTGTCTCGCGCCGAGTAACCCAAATAAACCCACATAATAATGTGGTCTCTCACATATATCACATATATGCACATATATACAATTATGCCCATAACGACCAAATTGCGAAAATTGCTCTTCTAATAAGAAATAGGCCCACATGCATATTTAATACCCCTAAACATGCATATCTAGTTATATTATCATATAACTCACATAATGACATAATTGCACCAAAATATAACTCATATAAGCATATAATTTCATAATTTTCCCTCCTGCCCCCTAATCAAGGCCCTAAGGCTTATTAGGTAATTTGGAACATTACAACTATCCCCTTGATCGGTAAAATATGATGTGCAAGTATACACAATCGATTCAAGTAATATAGTTAGTAAATAAGAGGCATTCCCACAGAGACTATCAACCAATTACCAATAATTGTTTTCAATTTCTATTTGGCTGTCAAAAATAGAGTGATTTTTAAACTAAGACTTAAAATTTAAATAAATTGTGCAATAATAAAGATTGATTCAATAATTGAAAACCTAGGGTATTAACTTCATCAACTTTTCAACCTGTTAATATTTCTAATCAGTGCATATAATTCTTCAATTTCTATCCTAATAGCAAGTTAACTAAAACAATCCTAATTCTTTTTCAAGATAAAAAGATCTCAACCTATATGCAAACTTTCTACATATATGTGATAAGTTTTGACATATAGCAGGCATGAAGCATAGAAACCTTAAACGCTACACAAACCCTATAGGTACTATCATCCTATATGAAATTTGTGTCTATATGATTATAGAATATTCAACTCTCCCCTCTTGGATCTCGAATCAAAATCATAAATCATGTGAATAGTGATCAATTATCCACACACATTAAGCACAAATCATATACATAAAGGATAGAAGAAGAAGAAAATATATCACTTCATAAAAGATTAACAAATATCTAAGTGACTACATTAAACCCTAGAAAAAAATATTTAGTTCATGACAAACATAGCTAACACCATAAAAAAAATATGTTATCATCTTTAATATCCAAAACTTGAAAAGAAATTAAAGAAGAAAAATGTAGAAAATAAGCTTCGCAGACAAGAACTCTAAAAATTCGTAATTAAAAACCCTAATTAATAACCTAATCTCTAATGTTTGTTTTTAAACCTAAATAGTGTTTTTTTCTTCTTCAGGGAGGCACGTCGTGGCATTATCCTTTTGTCTTCAAAATTCCAAGGAGGTTTGCACCTCCGTCTTTAAGCGCCGCAACCCTTAGGTGACCATGTCGCGACCTGTGGCATGCCCAGGTTTTCCTTACTCTCTGTAATGCCCCGAATTCTCCGATGTTGTTTAATGGCGGGATTAGTAGGCCGGGAGGGCCATAACTGTTTAATCATTCCATTAAATGATAATATGCATGTTTATATGAATTATATTATTATATGATATTATATGCATGCATGTGGGTCCACATTTGAATATTATGAAATTTTGATAAATTTGACCCGTTAAGGGTATAATTGTATATTTGGGTGCATATCGTGATTTGTGAATGAGATCCCATTATTATGGAGATATATTCGAGCTATTCGGCATGAGATGATCCTATATAATGGATTAGCGGTTTTATCATAACAGGGTCAATTATTGGGTAATAGGAATGTTATTTGATGATAAATTGGGAGTATTTGAGATCAGGATGGAATTCTGGAAGTTTTGACTATAATGTCCCCGGGGAGGTTTTTGGGACCCCGAGCACTAGGTTTTATTTGAGGTTACTTAAGCTTTAAGTAGCTTGTCAGATAGAACGTACATTAGAAAACCTCTCGTTCTCCCTTTCGTCAGTTTGTTTTACCGTTTGAGCCTTTTCGAAGAAATCTTGAGTTCTAGGAGTCGGAATCAAGCGAGGATCGTGGCATAGCGATCCTAGAAAAGATTAGAAGCTTATTGACCGAAGGATTTGATGAGAAACAACCTAATCAAAGGTAATCTAAGTTTAAAGTTTTGAGTTTTTAGAGTTTCTAAGCTTTGAATTGGACTTTGTGAATTGTTGAGTTTTTGGTTCGTTTGAACCTTGGGTTTTGAGGGTTTTGCACCATTGGGAAGATTGGGGACTTTGATTTGATGATTGGGAAATGTTTAGGTATGATTTTGGAGGCTTTGGAGTGTTAAAAACGTGTTTGGGAATGGCCCAGGGTAGGGGGCCGCGACCCTGTTCTTGGGGTGCTACGGCCCTGGCATGATGAAGCAAGTGGGGATGTTGTGCCTGCTGGGCACCGCGGCCCTTGCTTCAGGATGTTCTGGGGGCCGCGGCCCAAGGTGCTAGGGCCGCAGCCCTTGGTCAGTTTTCACCCCGATTGCATGTTTTGACCCCGGGAACATAGCTTTAGGCCTTTGGATTGTTCCTACTACTTGGATTAGTGGGGATTGATATCTTGGGGGCTAGATCTTGGTTTGAGAACCCTTGATTATCATTTTATTGATGGTATCCTATAATGTGTTATGATTAGGTAATCGCTAAAGGACTAAAAGCTAGACCGTTCTCAAGGGTCATTCTTCTATTCATTCTAGCTCGAATCTGAGGTAAGAAAACTGCACCCTATGTATATATGACATGCATGACTATTATTGAGGCATGTTGATTGATAAATATGGACATGGATTGCATACTAAATGCTAGTGAATGTTGTTTACCTGTATATGGCACTGACTAGTCAGGGGCACTGACCTAAGAGTCAGAAACGGCATAAGCGTCTTGAACGCAGGGCCAAATGAAGATTAGATCTAATCGATATCAGTGTTGAATGGCTCTAAGGCATTAACACTGGACCGACCCTAAGGTCAATGAACTTATAAGTGCTTGGCTAGTCTAAGACTAGTTACTGAGAGCCAAGGCATAAGGCCCAGGTGACTGCTTGACACATGGCTAGGGAACGATGTTCCAGGGTTATGACTATGGTCATGAGGAAGGTTATGTTGTGACCAGTCACCATGCACCTATCCTCGTCAAGCTAATGACAGGTTTACTTATCTGTTAAGCCCCGGTGACCCTATCGTCACAAGGTTGAGGGAGTTATTCCCAATTTAGTGACTTTTGCGACTATCACCTATCTGTTTTGGACTGATAGTCCTGAATGATTATTATGATCATTGTTGATATTATATCATGCTATATTGTGTTTTCTTGCTGGGCCTTGGCTCATGGGTGCTATGTGGTGCGTGTAAAGGGAAAGAAAAGCTCACCCAGCCTTGAGTGGAGAGCTTAGGTGTTGATGTGTACATATGCGGCCGCTTGACCACCACAGCCAAGGAGTTCTCAGAGGGACTAGGGGGTTTACCCTATTTTGCCGCTTAGGTCGGCGGGTTTGTAAATTTGAAACAGTAGTGACCATTTTGAGTTGTAAATAACTTGTAAATGTTTTGCATAGCTCATGAGCAGTTTATGTACTTAATGAAATATATCCTTTCATTTTTATTGTTTTCAACCTTAACCCATTAATAACACTTAGAACACGTTTTTAACCAAAGGACTCGAGTAGTGGGTCAAATTTCTGGTTCACCGTTCACCGTAATTGTTCTGGGGTAACCAGGGCGTTACACTCTTTGCCACTCATCATGTCGCGGCCCTAAAGGGTATGTCGCGGCATTAATTCCTGCCAGATTTGAGTAGCTTCTAACTTTGCTAGAGCCACGACCCTTAAGCCCATGTCGTGACTCTAATTCTATTTTTTCAGAATTTGAGCATTTTAAATCCTTTCTTCATCAACTTCCTCAAAAACTTCTTCTAACTCCTCCTTGATCCCAATTTGACTCAAACAACCACCAAAAAGCTCCATTTTTTACCATTTCTTATTCTTTTCGCGTTTAGCTCATAATTCATAGCACCAACCTACAACAAAGACAAACACAAGCATAATCTTGCACAAAACAAACAAAAAGACTTAAGATTACCACAAAATCACATCCTAAACACAACACTAAAATGGAGTTATCACCCCTCCTCATAGAAATTTCGTCCTCGAAATTTTACCTGAACAACTCGGGATATTGAGTCGCATATCTGCCTCCAGCTCCTAGGTTGCTTCCTCGACCTTGTTGTTCCTCCATAATACCTTAACTAAAGGTATAGTTTTGTTCCTCAAGACCTTTTCCTTTCTGTCTAAAATCTGAACTGGTTGCTCCTCATATGACAAATTTGTTTCCAAATCCTCATAACTCAAACATGAGTCCCATCTGATACATACTTCCTCCGCATGGAAATATGAAATACATTGTGCACATTAGACAGTGCAGAGGGTAAGGCCAACCTATTGGCCACTTGACCATTCCTCTCCAGGATCTCAAATGGTCCCACAACCTTAGGGCTCAACTTGCCCTCCTTCCTATATCTCTTCACCCCTCTCAGTGGTGAAACCCTAAGGAAGACATTGTCTCCCACATGGAACTCCACATTCCTCTGCTTTGGGTCTGAATAACTCTTCTGTCTACTCTGAGACACGAGCATCTGAGTTCTATTCTTTTCAATAGCCTCAATGGTCCTCTAAACTACCTCAGGACCCAAATATTTTCTCTCACCCATCTCATCCCAGTGAATGGGAGATCTGCAATTCCAACCATACATCATCTCATTAGATGCCACTCCAATAGTCAATTGGTAGTTGTTATTATAGGAAAACTCTATCAGAGGCAAATATTTACTCAAGGACCCTTCAAAGTCCAATACACATGCTCTTAGCATGTACTCCAATATCTGGAGTTAGGTTAGACTGACCATCGGTCTGAGGATGATAACTAAACTTCAGCTATGTACCCATCACCCTCCCCAAAACTTGATAGGGTCCTTATCAGACATAATAGACCTCAGGGTGATTATTTGTACTTTTATTATCTTAAAATAAAATTGTACATAGTAGGCAAGGGGCTAAACCTCATTTTCAAAGTGAAATAATAGTGTAAGCTCAGCTCCATGACTTCACCAATTCTGTCACCTTCACTTTTCTCTTCAATTTCTTTTTGTCTAGACCTTAAAGCCCTCTGATCTTCAATGCATCAACCTCCAAAACAACAGAAATCCTTCTCCCTTCCCCTATTGCTCTCTTCCTGTTAAGAAATTTCATTATGAGGTCAATGTTTATTTTGGATTTGTGTCCTCAAAAGCTCTTTTTACAGAGAAAGAAAGGAAATGAATGAGAAAAGAGAAAGAAGAGAAATATTGAGGAAAAGGAAAAATTTTTGAGAAAAAGATAAAGATTAAAGGACTAGATGAAGAAGAGAGAGCTTGAGAAAAAGAAAAAGTCGTTGGGAATGGTGCTCTTAAAGCATATGTAATGGATAATGTTTTTTATGAAATAAATAAATGAAATGATTTTTTTGCGTATATTGAATGTTTTATATTATTATTTGAATAATATTATTTTAATGTCAGAAAATTCTCAAATCCATCAATGTGATATCAATCTTGTATTGGTGCGGGAGGATTAAGATCGAGGGAAATGAATTTTAAATAGTTCATAGCAAAACAAAGTTATATGGAATCTTTGGATTAAATATTGTTAGTACGGTTCACTAGTATTATGAATATATGTAATCTAGATTCGGATTACTGGTGTGGTAAGACATCTTAGTGGATGTGCTTTATATATTGAGATTATATAAAACTAGACTCGATATGTTATTAATACTTAATTGATGTCATTTCATCATAAAGTATTGATTAAACATGTCAATATATGGCCATATAAAAATTGATTTAAATCCTGAAGTTACTATGAACTCATGTTTATATCATTTGAGTCATTTGATTCACTCGTTATAATTTGTCAAAATGATCAGATTGAAAACTTTTGTTTTGGGGACTCATTGGTGTAGATTTCTAGGGACATAGTGTACATATATGAAATATATACCTTTCCTATATGGAATTTAATAATAGTTCCCTTAAGGATTGATTTTTGGAACTCAATGATTACTGAGCTCAAATTCATAAATCAATTTATGAATTAACTATTCACTAATAAGGTAAATGATACATAAGAATATTAAGAGATGATTAAAAAGGTCGAACAATCAATTTATCCTTGCTTTAATTATGACCAATTAATAGAGGATTAAATTTTATGTAATGATTATATCAATGGATGCTTTATTACAAAGTACTTCATAAATGAATTGTCTATAATTGCAAGAATTCATTCTCATATTTTTAGTGAAATATTATTGAGATTAATAAATAAAGTTATTATATTAAAGAGTTTTAATTCATAATCTAAATTTATTGTAGTTTGGAATTATAGCCTCATAGTCCTCTAACCGGCTCTATCAACACTATTCAAGGTAAGAGTTAAAACATGGTTAAAATTGTGAAATGGCACATTTGGAATAAAATTATTCTTTGGGCAAATATGAAAATATATGATGATTGAGATTAATTAATTAATTATTAACTATTTATTTCATATTATGTTCTCTTTATTAAAATGTGAAAAATAAATCTAATAATTCAAATTAGATTTAAATTGGTTCAGACATTTATTCAAAACGATTAATTATAAGATTAGTTATCAGTTATTAGATATTTGATGAAATATCAATTTTAAATAAATGAATTATTAAATATAATTTATAAATAAAAATAGTTAAGATACATGTCTTGGGATTAACATATGTCACACACTAATCACAGTGCATGCACTATGATTGGCGTGTAACTGAGTGCATGACTCAGTCTTGGGTTGTTTTATTTATTTGAATATTATCTTAAGAATTATAGTATTTTTAAATTTGACTTAATTCATTAATTTAAATAATAAGTTAGAAAAAGATTCAAGCAACTTTTATTATTATTTTTCACATTGAGAAAAAAATATCGTATTATTTTCTCTAACCTGAAAACCTATTTTCTCAAAGCCTAATCTAAGTTCTTATGTGTTGAGAACTTCTTGCAAATCACAAAAATCATTCATAGTATCTCTACGTGCCCACACACATTTTGAGGTGTAGAGAACAGTTCGGAAGATCTTGATTTGAGTTTCTGTTAAAGTTTTTGAATTGGATGTTTCTTTAATTATACAAGAATTAAGCAAGGACACTTGAGATAGGCTTCAACTGGTAGGTTTCTTCATGTATGTATATTAAGTAACCAGTTATTTAAATTTTGTTATGTCGGTCAAATTTCGACATAATAACTTGAGAATATAACATTGGTTAATGACCAACTCGATAAGTATGGCGTTTTCTTTACCATGTCGGTTTAGACACATGAATAATGCTGTAATTAGATGTAACAAAGCTACTCCATAGTAATTGTAAACAGATTAAAAGCAAGAGGAAAACAACACAAATACCTTAGAAATAACATGTATACTTGCCTAATAATAAAATAAAGAATCAAATATCAACTACATCCATTATATATAGATACTTAATTTTTTTTTTTTTAAAAATCCAATTAAACCATTTAATAATCTGAACAACCAAAAAAAAAAAAAAAAATACAACCTGAACAATTTGAGTTGTATTTCCAACTTGAACTAGCATTGAAATTATGATTGGGCTTGTTTTATTATTTTATATAATATAATGTTATTAGATTAAATAATGTGAAAAATGTGATTTGTCACACTTCGTAACATAATATTGAGAGTTACAAAATTGGACATATGTGTGTGTCCAAGTGTAACATATTTGGAGTTACAGAATTAGCTACAAATTTGTAACTTCCAAATATCACCTAATAATGTGTACATTGAGAGTTACACATTTTTGAGATTGAATTTCATAAGTCATAATGTGATATGGTTGTTGAAGATATGTTTTTAACTCTCATTAGGTGTATGGTGGTTACAAAATTATGTGGGAAAAATATTTGGACGTTTTGAGAAAATAAACGAAATTGGGAGGCTGTAACAACCTCCAGGTCACTGCCACACGCATCCTAGGTCGCGGCCTGAGAAGCAGAAGCTCTTGGCCATGGCCTGGAATGTCCCAGGCTGTAGCCTGGGGTGCTGGCAGCCAAATTTCATTTTGCCTTTTTCCCAATTTGAATGATTTTAATATCTCAAGTAACTCACAAATATTCATTTTAATTCCATAAACATCAAATTAAATATTGGTAATAGCCAAGAGGGTTGGTGAAATTTGAAATTCAAAGGGTTTCTCAAAGCTCTATAAATAGGAGCCTGGTGCTCACTTGTAAGACACATCATTTTCTATCCACAAAACACTTGGCTAGAAAATATATCAAAAGGCTTGATAATTCCATAGAGCTATTTCAAAACTTAAGAGTCTCTTAGTGCTTAGAGAATAGGGGAAATAATCTTTTGGACAAAGGTCTTGAACCTTGTTCAAGTTGGAGATCCACACTACTCTACACTTTGGTTATGTAAGAGTTATTGTTCTTTATTTCTTTATTCTAGTCTACATATTTATTTGGATTATTTATAATTTGAGTTTTATTTGTCTTCTTCTACATCTTTCTATTTTACATGTATCTTTTGCAATTGGGTTGTAACATTTCTTTAATCAATTACCTTGTCTATTGTATTTTTGCATAGAAATGTATTTTGATTTTCCCTATTTCCATTGAATAATATATATTCTCTAACAATCAAAAGCTTATTATTTCATTTTCAATGGAAGGAGACACCATAGAGATCTTGTGAGGATCCAATTTTAAAAAGTGGTAAGATAAGGTAATGTTCTTCATTGTATTCTTAGAAGATCTAACGACTCTCATGTGGTGATAGAAATGAGAAGAAGAAAATTTCATGAATGAGGTTCATACAAATTTTATTGTTTTCTAATCTCTTTTGCTTTTTTTTTTTGTAAATATTGTTAATTCCATTTTTGGCATATTTAATTTGACAAAAATATTTTGTATTTTCATATTATATTCGGCTGTATATAAATATATATTGTTGATATATGTTTTATTTGTTTTAAATAGTAAATGTATAATTGATGAAAGACTTTTCTATATTAGGAAAGTTTGCCAAAAATAGTGTCTTTATTATTATAAAATCAAATCTTGTTGAGCTGTCTTTTTCCAGGCGATTACCTCATTATATCAGACCATATATTTGAGTTTTATTACATGACCAGGTTATAAAAGGGAAGCCTTGATTCCTACATCAAAGGATGGATTGTTACCATATATAGCTCACGATTTTGTAGCTACAGAATCAAAAAATCTTGTCAAATTGAAGAATTCTTTTAGGAAAGTTTCCTTGTGGGCTTAGGTCGGTTTAGACTGTGTATTAGTTGCCCAATATGAGTTTAATGACTATAAATACTCATATGGGATGCTAGGTTTTCGTTACCTCTTTCTGTATTTCATTCTTATTTGTAAAAGAGAGTCTTTGTTTTGTAGAGGTGAGTGAGTTTGACTCTACCTCTGTTTTTCAGTGTCCTTGTAATTGTTTTGAGTCTTCAAACAGTTCTACAAAGGAGAAGAACAAAGTGCAAACCTTCGGGAAGGTTCTTCAAGCCTTTGGGAGAAGGTGGTTCAAGTCTTGCTTCGGGAGGAAGCAAGCACATTTCAAGCAGATCGAAGGGAGTTCGTATTCTTGAAGGTTTAGCAAGGTTCATTTGTCAAGGTGGAATACATCAAGTTTGCGGCATATAATAAGAGGGAGTCTATTTATGCATAAGTCAAAAACTTTGTATTTTTGAGATCTTACTAATGAATCTTATCTCTTGGCGTGGCCCTGTGGACTAGTAGCAATCAACGGTACTTCTCAGGGCGTGGCCTTGCAAACTAGATTTGATGAATTAAGAATGTTGGAAACTGAAACTTTATCTAAGTTTTTTGAAAAGTTTTCTGATATTCTTAATGAGTTTTTTGCCTTGGGAGAAAAACTAGATGAATCCGTGGTGGTTCGAGAAATAGTTCGTGTGCTTCCAGACAGGTTTGACACAAAATTTCTAGCAATGGAGGAGGCTAAGGATTTTGGCAAAATGAAGGTTGAGGAGCTTATGGGTTCGTTAAGAACATTTGAGCTAAATCAACAAATAAAGCAAAATGGTCAGGCGAATCCTTCAACTGAAAAAAGCAAAGGTATTGCATTTAAATTTTCTAAAAAAGATGTTTCTAATGATGAGAAAGATGATGAAATGGCCTTGTTAACAAGAAATTTTCAAAAGTTCATGAAAAAGGTCGGAAATAAAAAGAATTTTTCAAAAACTCCAAAAGGTAACACCTCTTCTAAACCTTTTGTTTCTAACAATAAAAAGAGTATTTAATGTCGGGAATGTAAAGGTTATGGTCATATTTAATCTGAATGTGCCAACACATTGAAAAAGAATAAAAAAAGGTCTTAATGTTACTTGGAGTGATGATGATTCTGAAAGTAGTGAAGAGGATAATGAGAAAGTTGCTTTAACAAGTGTTTTGTCAAGTGCTTTTCAGAAAAGAGGAAAAATTTTGTGTTTAAAAAATACCTTAACTGATGTTGATAAAAAGGAAATTGACTCGGATTCAGACGAGTTGGAACTCAATGAGGAATCATTGGCTGAATCATACAAGGTAATGTATGGTAAGTGGTTACATGTTTATACTGAAAATCGTTCCTTGGTTAAAATGAATAAAGAATTGTCTCACAATATCAAAGATCTTGAAGAAAAGAATAAATGTTGTGAATTTGAGTTGTGTTTAAAAAATTCTGAAATTGTAGTTTTGATAGAAGAACTTGACAAATTGAAAAGAAATGTTAAAATGTTAAATCCAGGTTCTAACATTTTTTAGGAGGTTTAGAATTCAGGTCAACTGAGTCATGCTGGATTGGGTTTTGTTGAAACTCAATCGAAAATGAATACTAAATTTGTTAAATATGAAAATATGTGTTCTGGATATTTTGATTCGACTTTGCAGGCATTTGTTTTTATAGCTGAACGTTCTGTTTCTACATAAATGAAGCAGTCAAGTAAACCTAAAAATTCTCATAGGAAAAAGAAACGTTTCATTCCCTCTTGTCATTTTTGTGGAGTAAAAGGTCACATTCGACTTAGATGTTTTACTTTGCAGAACAGGTTTAGTTATAATTTTTTTGGAAATTTTAAAGTGTTTCAAAATAAACATGTTTTTCAAAAACAAAAATGGGTTGTCAAAAATAAATGTCTTGCTGGTATCTCTTGTTTTAAAACTGCTGCTTCTCAAATGTGGTATTTTGACAGTGGTTGTTCCAGGCACATGACAGGTGATAAAGACTTTCTTGTCAATATTAGACCAATGCAATGTGGAGAAGTTATTTTTTGTAATGGTCTAGCTGGAAATGTCATAGGGATGGGAACTCTTAATTTTGAAGGTCTACCCAGGCTTAAGAATGTAATGTTGGTTGAAGGACTAAGAGCTAATCTTCTTAGCGTTAGTCAAATTTGTGATCAGGGTTACACTGTTAATTTTGATAGTAATCGTTGCTATGTTGTTAATGACCAAGATGAAATTATTTTGAAAGGGTTTAGATCTAATGATAATTGTTACACTCTCACTACTTATGCTACTTGTCACTCTGCCATAGATAACTCTACTGATTTATGGCATGAAAAGCTTGGACACATTCATTTCAAAAATTTGAAAAAATTGTCAAATGTAGGAATTGTTCGAGGATTACCCAAACTGGGTAAAGAATTTGTGAGAAAATGCGAACCTTGTCAACTTGGTAAGCAACTGAAAATTTCTCACAAAAGTATTCCTGATATGAATACTTCCAAAGTTCTTGAACTTCTTCATATGGATCTAATGGGTCCAATTCAAGTTGAAAGTTTGAATGGTAAGAGATACATTTTTGTGTGTGTTGATGATTTCTCTCGGTTTTCATGGGTAGATTTTTTGAGAGAAAAATCTGATACATTTGATGTTTTTAAATCTCTTTGTTTGAAATTGTGTGTGGAAAAAGATTATAATATTGGAAAGATTGTTCGAATTAGGAGTGATCATGGAAAAAAATTTGAAAATACTGTTTATGATGAGTTTTGTAAATCTAAAGGTATTTCTCATGAATTTTCTGCTCCTAAAACTCCTCAACAAAATGGAGTCATTGAAAGAAAGAACCGAACTCTGACAGAGATGGCTAGGGTAATGTTAAACAACAAGGAACTTACCAAGCGTCTATGGGCTGAAGCAATTAACACTGCTTGCTACACCATCAACATGGTGTTTTTGCGACCACGTACTCATAAGACTCCTTATGAGATCTGGAAAGGTAAGAAACCAAATATGAGTCATTTTCATGTTTTTGGTAGTGCTTGTTATATTTTAAGGGATCGTGATCATATTGGTAAATTTGATGCAAAAAGTGATGTTAGTGTGTTTATAGGATATTCTATTAACAGTGGGGCTTGTCGTGTTTATAATATGAGAACCCAAACTGTGATGGAATCTGCTAATGTTGTTGTTGATGATCTAAAAGATTTCTCTGAGTTTCCTGGAAAAGTCTCCTGAACTGGCAGACGATTTGGCTGCAATCACAGAATCTTCATCTGAGGCAACACTTCAAGATTCTGTAGCTACAACTAATGATTTTCCAGAAACTTCAACGGAGAAAGAAACTGAGCAACCACCAAACATAATCACTGATCCTATTCAAAGAGAACCATCCTCCAGAGTCAAGAAGAATCATCCTACCGATCTCATACTTGGGAACATGGATGAGAGCATGGTTACTAGAAGAAGGTATGCTAATTTGATTCAAGTTGTGTGTTTTGTCTCTTCTTTAGATCCTAAAAATGTGAAGGAAGCCTTGATGGATGAAGCATGGATTCGGGCAATGCAAGAAGAGCTGGATCAATTCATTCTTAATAAAGTATGGACACTTGTTCCTAGACCAACTTGTGCTAATGTCATAGGAACAAAGTGGATTTTCAAAAAACAAAAGTGATGAGTTTGGTACCATCATTCGAAACAAGGCAAGATTGGTTGCCCAAGGTTATACTCAAGTTGAGGGTATTGATTTTGATGAAACTTTTGCTCCAGTAGCAAGACTTGAGTCCATCAGGTTACTTCTTTCCATTTCTTGTATTATTGGTTTTAAATTATAACAAATGGATGTTAAATATGCTTTTTTGAATGGTTTTTTGAAAGAAGAAGCTTTTTGTGAGAAACCCAAAGGATTTGAGGATCCTTATTTTCATGATCATGTATATAGGTTAGACAAGGCATTATATGGTTTGAAACAAGCCCATCGTGCTTGGTATGAACGTCTAACTGAGTTTTTAATCTCTCATTGTTATAGAAGAGGAAATGTAGGTAAAACACTGTTTATCAAAAACATTAAATCTGAAGTTACGGTTGCTCAAATATATGTTGATGATATTGTGTTTGGATCTACTTCTAACTCTGAAGTGCAGGTATTTGTCCAACAAATACAACAGGAATTTGAAATGAGCATGGTAGGTGAACTCACCTATTTTTTGGGTCTCCAGGTGAAACAATCCGATGATGGCACATTTGTTTCACAAAGTAAGTATGCAAAATACTTGGTGAAGAAGTTTGGGCTTGAAAACGCCAAACATACTAATACTCCTATGAGCACAACTTTGAAATTATCCAAAGATGAACAAGGAGTGAAGGTAGATTCTACTTTGTACTGAAGCATGAATGGTAGTTTACTCTATCTTACTGCTAGTCGTCCTGAAATCTGTTATAGTGTTGGTGTTTGTGCTCATTATCGGGGAAATCCCATGGAATCTCATATTTCTGCTGTGAAAAGAATCATTCGCCATGTCAATAGCACTGTTGATTTTGGGTTGTTTTCAAAAGACACTAACTCTAATTTGGTGTGTTTTAGTGATGCTAATTTGGCAGGAAATGCAGATGATAGAAAAAGTACTAGTGGTGGATGTTTCTATCTTGAAAACAATCTCATTTCATGGCACAGTAAGAAGCAAAACTGTATCTCTCTGTCAACTGCAGAGGCTGAATACATTGCTGCGGGTAGCTGTTGTGCCCAATTGTTATGGATGAAACAAATGATGGAAGATTATGAGTTTGATTTTGAAACTTTAACCATTTTCTGTGATAACACTAGTGCTATAAATATTTCAAAAAAATCATGTTCAACACTCTCGCACTAAGCACATAGACATTCATCATTACTTTATTAGAGAGCTTGTAGAAAATAAAATTATTGTCTTAGAATATGTTGAAACAAGCAAACAAATAGCAGATATTTTTACTAAAGCTCTTGATTCGGTCCGCTTTATTTCTCTAAGGAAATCCTTAGGGGTTTGTACCATTTAATTTTGCGTTCTTAATGGTTCTTGATATTTTGCTTTGACTTGATGTACATAATGTTGTTGTTTTTGTTTTTGTTCCAGAAGAAAGTTTCAAACTCAAGAGAATTGCCGATTACTATTTTTATTGCTAATTTTTTGGTGCAATGTTTTCATACAGGGTTGGTTCAGGAAAAGATTTTCACTCCTCCTAGAAATATTTTAGTCATTCAATCAGTGTTATGTGTGTGCTACCATTTTCAAAAAAATAAAAATAAAAAAATGTGTGTTCAAGCTCCATTGGAAGAATAGAGCTACCTATCTCAATGCGTGAAAGTCGTCACTGAGTAAGTTGGTACTATGTAATTGGGAGTTATGTAAAGGATACGCTACCATTGAAAATGGCTACCATTGAGGTAGTGTGACAGCGTCTCCTTTGGTTACAAATACTAAGAAAAAGTCTATTTGACAAATTGGGCAATGTTCCCTGCTTACACTTTCACACACAAATGATTGACACATTTTTTTTCGAAAAAAGACAATTGCATAAAAATAAAAAAAAGATTGTTTCAAAAAGCTGTTACATACTGATTGAATTTCTTAAAATATTTTTTTTGGTGACTAAGTAAATTCCTTCCTGCATAGCTTGTATGGTCTTATTGCAATAAGAAATTAGCTTGGTAAAATAATATCTATGCATTCTTTCAAGTTTGATTTTTTCATTAGGAACAAAGGCAAAGAAGACATGGTGTTTCATATTGTTGGCAAAAATATCAAGGTTTGATTTATTTATTTTTTTTAAAATAAAAAATAATTTGTGACCGATTTTCATATTGAGCTTAACTAAAAATATTCGTTTCTTTGTCTTATTTTAATTATATTATTAGACAAAAAAAATTTCTCTAAAAGTGTTGGTTGTTTGTCTTGTGTTTCTTAGTGTTTTGTCTTTTTTTTCTTAATTATAAAAAAAATGTATAAATTGAAAAAATCATTACAAATGGGGGGCATTATTTTTCGGCTCGTCATTTATTTTTAATTATTTTTTCATTTTATTTGATTTGGGGTGTCCTATTTTCAATGTATTGGTCTCTTTCTGAAAACTATTGATTTAATTGCAAAATTATAATGTTTGTTTCCCTTTTATTCTTTTTCGGGAAAGTCAAAGGTAAGGAAATGTTATTTTTTATTTTATGATATTGTGGGTGTTATTGCATTAATTGAAAATCTGGTTTAGGTAACTTCCCAGTTTCCCTTTCTATTCATTCTCTTTATATTTACCCTAACCCACGATCTAATCCTCTCACTCACACTTTCTTCAGTTTTTTTTTCTCTTAATTTTCTCTCTGCGTGTGTGAGTTTCCCTCTAGGGTTTTCAAAGTTTCAAGCTTTTCAATGGCAAAAACCAAGAATGCCCGAGGTGGTTCGAAGAGGCATGTTTGTGGTTCCCCGTCTATCATAGCTTCTCCTCCTGCTCTAGCAACCGAAGCTCCAGTGCAGGTTTCTACTCCTGCATAACATTCTGGGAAATCAAAAACCCAGGCAAGAAAGAAGACATTCACTCTGAATTCCCCATCTGTGATAGCTTCTCCAATCGCCTCGACCACCCCTGGTCTCAGTGGTCGTGATGAAATCCTTTCATCTGAAAAATCTTTGTCCAAGTCTTCTTCTTCTCAAAAGGGTGGTTCCTCAAGAACAATCTTTGAAAGGGCCATTGTTCCTGTGCCAATGGTGAGTTCTCGAACTCGTTCTCGGACCTCCACTCAGAAGAAAATTGAGGTGCTTCGCCCCCATGGTGTTCCCAAAGTCAAGGAAGTTGGTTCTTCTTCTCGAGTGAAAATTTTCAAAAATCACCCTCCTTCTGGATCTTCTTCAAAATCTGATTCAGATGAAGAAACTGAGAATTTGGAACAAGAATCAGAGGTTGAGTATGATCCAAGTGCAGAATTTCAAGAAAAAGAACAATCTTTGGGAGATTATGGTTCTGAAAGTGCTGCATCAAAAGACCATCTGGTATTTCTCTTGAAAACTTGAAACCTCATTCACATTATTGTTGCTATAATGATCATGAGAGAGATATGAAATTTTATGAGGCAAGAAACTTTATGGTTGAAAAGAGTTATAATGTGATTGCTCATAAGCCATTTGGAGTTGTTAGTTTGTTAAAAGAAAGGTAGTGGATGGACACTTTGATTGGTTTTACTGGCTATGTGGATCGAGTTATGAAGGAATTCTATGCCAACATCACCGATGAGTGCCTAGATGAAAACTCCTTCATGTTTGGCAAAGTGTATGTGCGTAGTTACTGGTATTCCTTTACAGTGAATGATGTGGCTGAAGCTCTTCAATTACCAATCGGGGTGGAGCCCTCTGATGTCATGTTTGATCATCATGAAGTATTCTCTGAACTCACTGGAGACAAGGATGTTGAGCTCACCGATGCTATGCACATCGCTCAACTCACTTATCAACATGCAGTGCTTATGAGATTTTCCTTGTCGAATTGGTTTCCTTGCTCAAATTCGGTAAATGTTTGACATTGCCTTTCTATTATACAAAATCACTACTGGTGCTCAAGTTGATTTGGCTGATCTTATTTGGGAACAAATTATGTCTTTTAGAAAGGGTAAAAAGCCCAAACTTAACCTTGTGTTTCCCAATTTGATTTATAAGATCTTATCTACTCAAAGGGAATTGATTCTTGACAATGAATCAATTGAGCCTCCCACTGTTGGTCAGACATTCAAAATCTCAGATAAACCCTCTCAAGAAAAGTCTTCCAAGAAATCGGGTCGTTCTGCTTCTCCTGGAGTACCAGATGCTTCACCTGCTGCCACAACTTCAACTTCTGCACCTGCAGAACTGGCAGAAATCAATACTCGTTTGGCTAGGATGGAGAATAGTTAAGGAAAACTTCTAAGGAAGATGGACAACATCATGTATAACTGTTTGTGAGATATTTATTGTCTTTTGTGGTTTTTGGCTCCTTTGATAGACAAAAAGGGGGAGTAGTATTTATTTTTATTTTTTGACTACAACTCTGGACCCTATTTTTAGGGGGAGTTGTTTGTGTGTGGTTTCGTTGAACTTTTTTTTGTTTCAAAAGTCATCTTATTAAAATATATATACAAGTTATGTGATTTGGAATTCCACATTCTAAATTACCTTAGCTATATATGGATAGAATGAATGAATCTTGACATGTTTGATGTCTAAAGTTCTTGTTTGTGAGATATTTGATTCAACAAATGAATCAATTAAAAACATGAGGGGAGTTATAGAAACAAAGATGTATCTAGAATTAATATTCGAGAAAATGTGTTTATCTTGAGTATTAAAGTGTAAAAATAGTATAAGTGTTGACTTGGGTCAAACTCACTTTTTTGATGAATAAAATATGTAACCATTTTAATCAAACTCTAGCTAGCACAAGGTTTGAATAAAATAATGAGAAAGTGATGACTTATAAAGTATGCATACATGAAAAAAAAAATTACTCAAATGGAATCATTTCTAAGGGATGAGACTTATACTCCCTAAAGATATTTACAGTTGATGGTAACTTATCTTAATACCAGTTACCTAGGTTCAGTGGCTAATAACAAGTCAATCAAGTGAATATTAGTAGTACTTAAATTGTGTCTCATCTGAGATATGAGTACTAGTGAAGGTTTTTTTTTAACAGAACTCAGTCTTGAGAAGATAAGTATTTTAGGGTAATGAAATACTGTAAGAGCTCTACCTATATAGACCTAGGGGTGGTGTCGCCCCTCATGAGAATTGGGAGTATTTTCAAGAGAAGTCTATGAATGGAATGTGCATATGGCCATTAACGGTGCAAAGGGAGACATTGAGGTCCCAAGTGAACAAAGCAAAGGTGTGTGTTATCATCAGTTTGTTATCAAGGAATAATGGTTCAATGCTTCATCAACCAAAATTTCACAAGCTTTATGATAATTACACTAAGGTACAATTCAAGTCGAAAGACATTTTACCTTATGCACTAATACAATGGTTTCTATAGAGAGTAATTATTTAACCAAGTGGGAGAATAATATATTTAATATAGTGTTTGATTGATTAAATAAGTGTTACGAAAAATGATTATTTAATCTAAGTGGGAGAATGTTATATTATTTTATATAATATAATGTTAGATTAAATAATGTGACAAATGTGATTTGTCACACTTTGTAACATAATATTGAGAGTTACAAAAATAGACATATGTGTGTGTCCAAGTGTGACATATTTTAGAGTTATAAAATCAGGTACAATGTAACGCCCTGGATAGCCAAGACCGCTTCACTGTGTGTTTATAAAAGTGCCAGACTTGCTAATCAAGTCATTTAATTAAAAACGTGTTACCGAAACTATAATGGAACTAGGGTTAAAATATTTTTGTCTCAAAAGCTGCATTTCTTATAAATAAACATTTTTTGTTTACACGGGATCCCAAAATTGATAGAATTGAAACCATTTACAAAAGATTCGAGATTCAATTACAGTAATTAGCCACTCTAAGGCAAAACAGACTGATAGGTATTCCTTGTCCTGATCCACTCCTCGTCCATGGCGGCCGAACAGTTGACTATGTACATTCAGCCCCGCAGCTCTCCTTCTCAGGATTGGTCCAGCTTGCCTTTGCCTTTACCTGCACCACGTAGCACCCGTGAGCCAAGGCCCAGCAATAAAACGCAATAACAGAGCATAAACAATCAACAAATAGTCAAATATCTCATATTGCATAAGCATGTACTTAATTAGTTTAAGTTTTCATGACAATCAAGTATTCATCACACCAAGTATATCAACTCACATCAATAATCAATCCACATATAATAACTAGGGTTAGAGCCCTTAGGCCGCACCCTTTGTTTATCCCACTGATTCCGGCCCGCTTAAACTGAGCTCAGTGAATATTAAGCTGTCCTCGGCTACCAGTGGCCAAGCCGCGCCCTGTGCGCAAATATTGTATACGACACCCTTTGCCGTCTATCACATGTCCCATGGCATAATACCATCACTGACATTATACAGATTTCGGGAGCACTTAGTCCCATCACAGACAAAATATCAGGTGCAGTTTTCTTACCTTTAGATTTGCTAGCTTTGTTCACTTGATCCTTGAGCACGATCCCCCCTTGAGCCCTAGCGCGCACCTAGTCACAACCATAGGTCAAATTCATCACCAAACCTCAGGTCCAAAACCTAGCCTCGGGACCAGTCCCGAGCCCTCGGGAAGCTCTAATTCCACCAAATGGGGTGGTGGAATCGAACCCCCGGGAAAAAACCCTTAAAAATAACTCTAAAACCCCTTTCTGGATGCAGGGTAGCGCTGCACCGCTCTTTGGAGGGCGCTACAACGCTACAAGCAGAACCAAAATCCCCCAAACAACCTATTATATTTCAAAATATAATGATTGATTAAATAAGTGTTACAATAGATAACTATTTAATCTTGTGGGGGAATGTTATATTATTTTATAATATAATGTAAAATTATATTATATTATAATATAATGTTTTAGTTTAAATAAATGTGACAAAGTGTGTCACATATTGTAACATATAATAGAGAGTTACAATATTTAGATATATGAGATATATCCAAATAATGTAACATATTTGGTGTTACAAATTTGTAACCTCCAAATATTACCCTTTGTTGTGTAAATTGTTGTTACACAATATTGAGATGAATTTCATAAAGCCATATGTGATATGGCTATTAGAGATATGATTTTAACCCCAATAATGTGTTTTGGGAGTTACAAAATCATTTGGGAGGGTTTGTAACCGTTTGGAAAAACAACACAATTTTTTGTGCTGAAATTGGTCAGTGGCCGCGGCCTGTGGGACAGAGACCAGTGGCCGCGGCCACAGGCCAAAAAACTGACCAATTTTCAGTTTTTTCAATATTTGTTGAACGACTCAAAAAACCCAAATAACTCCCAAATCTCTTTTTTAATTCCATATTAATCTAATTAAACATTGGTAACAACCATGGGGGTTGGTGGAATTTGAAATTCAAAGGGTGTCTCTAAACTCTATAAATAGGAGCCTATAGCTCACTTGTAAGACACAACTTTTCTATCCACTAGAGCACTTGGCTAGAAACACCTTGAGGCTTGATAATTCCAGAAAGCTTTTCCAATATCTGAGAGAGATCCCTTAGTGCTTGAGTTAGGGGGAAATAAGCTTTTGGACAAAGGTTTTAAACCTTGTTCAAGTTGGTGATCCCCAATCCTCTTCACTTAGGTTGTGTAAGTGAGAGTTTGATCGTGTTTCTGTTCTTCTTTTTATTCTATTGCTTTTCTTCTTATACTCTTGTTCTATTTACTTGTATATTTTTTTTAAGAGTTGTAATCTTTTCATTTGGTCTAAACACTTTATTTTACTTGTAATCTTTTGCTTAGAGTTGTATTCTCACTATTCTCTCCTTCATCATCATCTTCTTCTTTTCTTTAGTTTATTTGTATTTTCAGTTATAGAGTTGTAACCTTATTTAATCAATCTATATTTACTTGTAATATTATTGCATAGAGTTGTAATATTATAATCATTTCCATTGAGGCAAAACAATATTTTCCTAACACAACCAAGCCTAGCGCTACATCGCCCAAAGGCTAGCGCTAGTCACAGAACCAACACCCCTGCATTTTTCCTTCCTGCGATTTCCCCGAGCCAACCCTTACCAAAACTTTTCCAATCTTCAACCAAACTTAAAAACAAGCTTATCAACACACTCCACTCATCCCAAGCATCCCAAATACATAAAACCCAATCACATGCACCCCTAATCTCAAAATTCACCATGGTTGAACCTCAAACTCAGAAACTTCAGCACATCAGTCAAAACCTCAGAATTTAAAGCTTATAATTTCATACCTTCAATGGGGATTCGACCTTAAGTCAGCTTCTACACCTCCTTGGCTTACTCCTCCTTAAACCCCTGGCTTGAATTCCCTAGAGTTCCCACCAAATTCAGCTTAGAAACCATAGTTCAATACCAAAACCAAAAACTGGAGAAACTTCAAAGTCTTACCTCTACTAAATGGCTTATTCTTGTTAAACCCTTGCCAAATCTTCAAGTCAGACCAAGAACTCTTTCCTCAAGCTTACTCTGGCTTCCCCTGGGTTTCTGCTCCAAAATACCTCAAGAGTTGTTGAAGAAAACCTAGACCGACCTTGACAAAATGGCCTGCTCTTCTTTCCCTTTTCTTTCCCTTCTTTTCTTTCTTTCCTTTTCTTTCTTTTCTCAGACTTCTACTTCATTCTACAAACTCCACTAAGCATAAAGCCTCAGTTATGTCTATCTTTATATGCCAAATGACCACAATACCCTCTGTTTAATTCTAAATCCTTTAATCCCCTTAGGGCATTTTGGTCATTTTACCCAATTCCCACTAATTCCTCAAGTGTCTCTAATATTTTCCGATTACTTCCCGATACCTAATTAATCACCAATTATATTCCTCGATGTCAAAATAGACCCCAGGCTCGCCCTGAGCTGGGTATAAATCCCCGCCGTGACTTTTTCGCTAACCTGCTCACTAGGATCGTCTCGAATCACATGCCACAAATATATCCACATAATAATGTGGTCTCAACAATTATCACATATATATACAGTTATGCCCTCAACGGGCCAAAATTACAATTATGCCCTTTCTAGCCTAATCAGGGCCTACGTGCATACTAATACACATAGTCATGCATCTCAAATATTCAAATAGTCATATAACATGTTTTTAATCATTAAATCACATATATATTCCAATTATGCTCTCCTGGCACACTAATCAAGGCCCTAAAGCCTTATTAGTAAATTTGGGTCGTTACATACAAATTTGTAACTTCAAAATATCAACCAATAATGTGTATTGAGAGTAACACATTTTTTAGATTGAATTTCATAAGCCATAATGTGAAATGGTTGCTGAAGATATGTTTTTAACTCCCCTTAGGTGTATGGAGGTTAAAAAATCATGTGGGAAATGTATTGGGATGTTTTGAGAAAAGGAGCCAAATTGGGAAGCTGTAACAGCCTCCAGGCCATGGCCACAAGCATCCCAGGACATGACCTGAGAAGTAGAAGCCCATGGCTGCGGCCTAGAATGTCCCAGGTCGCGCTCTGGTTTGCTGGCAGCTTAATTCCATTTTGCCTTTTTCCAATTTGAACAGTTTTAACATCCTAAATTACTCCTAAATCTTCATTTAATTCCATAAGCATCCCATTAAACATTGGTAACAACAAAGAGGGTTAGTGGAATTTGAAATTCAAAGGTGTTAGGGTTTATGCCCTAAAGCATGGAGAAATACATTTTATTGATTTAAATAAAAGTGCAATTTCATTTTATTTGAATGTTATAATTTTTATTTGAATAATTTATATGAATATCAAAAAAATTCCATATTCATTTATGAGGATATGATCTTGTATTAGTACGAGAGAATTAAGATCATATACAATGAATAAAATAGTCAGTAACATATTAAAATATGAAATCTTTAATGAATGGTTACTAGTACGGATTACTAAGCATACGTGATCCAAGTAATGTAGATTCAGATTACTGATGTGGATAGACATTTTGGTAAATGTGTTGTATATAATAGTGATTATATATAACAAGACCGATGTGAATTAACTATCTTTATAAACTTGCCGTTTGCCATAAAAAGATATATTTCTTATCATAATATATGATCACTTGTAGATTAGTCTAAATTCTAAGTGGTCAAGAACTCTTGTTTGTGTTTATTGAATCTTTTGATTCATTCGTTATGGTCTCTTAATATAATGAGATGAGTGACTTTTGTTTTGGATATTCAATATCATGAATGGTTGGGAGCATGATTTACAATAATGGAATCTATGATTTCCTATCGGATCGAATATTGGTTCCATCAAGGGTTGATTATGGAACTGAATAAATATTGACCTCAAATCTATAAGTTTATTATAGATTAATTATTCGCTAGTGAATTAATGGTACTTAAGGAACAAGAGGTAATTAGAAGGGTAAAATGGTAATTTTGACCAGCTCTAATTAACAAACCTATAAATGGAGGACAAAACTATATTTATTGATTATATCAATGGACTACAAGAAAAACTCTGTAAATATAATTCTATAAATACTTAGAGTGCAATTCCATATTTATAGTGGAGTAATCATGGAATTAATAAATAAAATTATTATATTAAAATTTTTAATTAATAATATGGTTTATTTGAGCTTTGTATTATAGGTCCATGGTCCCCAGGTAGCCTCTATCCTACACTGTCAAAGGTAAGGATGTCATAATGAAGATTTATAGAGACAATGACTAAATTGCAAATGAATTAATTTTCCAGGGCAATGATATAATTATGTGATAATTATATAATTATGAGCAATTGATTAATTGTGAATAATTAATTAATTAACTATATAGTTTTTCTTTTGAAAAACCTTATGTTAAAATAAATATTAATCATGTTTGGATTCATATATGAGAAAGTAAACTGATATCTTTAAGATAAAGTTAATTTTAAATTAACTAATATTTATTTTGGGATAAATATCTTGTCTTAAAATTAATTAAACAAACAAATGAGAAAATCAGAGATAGATATATAATGTACACATCACTCACTGTATTTGACAGTGAGTGGCGCCACACACATATTCCCATCCCTGAGATTTGAATTTTGAATTTCAAATTTCAAATTCATTTGTTTATTTAATTATTTTAATTATTAAAATTATTATTTTTAAATAGGATTTAAATTAAATAATTAAAAAAGATTGTAACTGATCAGTTTTATTTTTTTAAATAAAGATTAACTAAATTATTTAATTATCTTTATAAACCTGAAAATAAGCGATTCTTTTCATAGGTTTAATTAATTTTGTTGTTTCTAGATTATGAGACTCTCTCAAAAAGAAAGAAACGATAGAACATTCTAAACCTGAAATTCTAGAAGTTTCTTTAGCCTCACTCTTCTCAAACATTTCTAGATCTCATGTGTTGAGTACATCAAGAGAGCCTAAAATCAACCTGTGAATTCTGCGTGCCCACACACGTCCTTGTGTGTTAGAAGATCGACTTGGAAGGCTAAGGTGTGAGCTTTCATAAGGATATGAAGATCATTGATTTTACAAAAAGACTCAATGACACTTGATAAGCTAAGAGATGTAATATATATATATGTGTTATTTAATATATCTATATATATGTATGATTTTGACTGATATTAATGATTTTTGAAAATCCATCTTTCTAAACATTCCGCTGCATATTCCTTAATTTTTCTTATTTACTACCAACAATTAGTACCAAAGCAGTCTATACATATTAAATGTTGCGTGGGTTTATTTTATTTTTTATATGTATATTGAATGGATGAATATGTTTTCTGAATGTATGGTTGAATGATGGATCATTAATTATATGGTAATTATGGGTTAGGAATTGCTTTTGAATTTTCTTAGTATTTGTGTAATCCATATGGGGCATAGGAATTTTCGTAATTTTATTTTTTGATATTTTATTATGAAAATTCTGGTTACAAAATAAGAAGAAAAATTGTAAGGGACCCAAGCCTCACACTAGACATGCGCGCGAGACTTGAGCCCTTGCGTGCCTGCGCGACTGTGCCTCTGCGTGCCCGCGCACCTGCGCCCCTATGTGTCGGAGCCCCTACGCACCTAAGCCCAGCCAAGCACCACCCGAGCCATAAAGAGCTTGCCCTATGCGTCGACCCTAACCCTAGGGCACCAATTTTTGGTGCCCAACAAATCCTTAATTTTGTGCTAAATATATTTTATTTAATTAATTTTAAATTTTTTGAATTTAAAAAGAAAATTATCTTATTTTATTTTTATTAGAAAAATAAAATATCTTAGTTGGTTAATATCTTATCTTAAGTTTAAATAATTATTTGAATTTGATTATTTTAATTGTTTAAATTCAAATAAATTAAAAAGATGAGAAAAAAGGTTATTTAATTAAAAATTAGATTTAATTAAATTAATTAATTAGGATATTAGTTTTTAAGTAATTATTTGGTCCTAATGGATTCCTAAGAATTATGAAGATATGCCAATATGAGAAGAGAAGTAGTCTTGAAAACAACTGAAGCCCATTTTATAATTTATATTTCTATTTTTTCAAGTGTTGTAAATTTAAAAATACCTAATAATACTTGGTTCATCATTTATTGTTTGTTTATTTATTTATTGTATTTATTTAAATAAATGTTTGTTGATGTTTGATTGATAACATGAATATGCATTAGCCTATTACATATCATTCATGAAACCCTTCACAGTTTTGATTAATCATGCATCTTTTATAAAAATGATTATCTAGGATTGTCCTATATGTTTATATGATTTTTTTGGTGAAATCAATTGAATGTAAACTGCTAAGTCTTAAATTAGTTAAAACTTAGTAAATCACACCATAATAAAGACAATAGATTTTATAGGCCTTTAAGATAATCAACTTTATTTAAAAAATGTTTTAGTAAAGTTAAATGAATGTAATGGGTAATTATTTAGATCACATTAATTGTAGAAACAACCTCTTTTATAATTAGATGGTTTTTGTAATTAATTACCTTCATATGGTTATTAATAAACTAGTAATTAATTTAGAATTAATTGATTTGTTTAACAAACACTTTTATTCTAAAATAGCAAGTGAGAGAAGGTTAACATCTCAATGTGACCTATGGTCTCTATTATTAGTACATCACCATGAAATATGAATAAGACCTCGAGGTGGCTTTGTTTCTGCCCCCAAGAAAGGTTTCTAGACATATTAATACCAAGTTTGACTTCTTACAAATATATGAAAGAGTGATGTATTTTAGGCTTGATCGACCCTAAGGCGGTACTCTCTAAGTTAAATCATGAATTCTGAAATAATGGGTTACACTTTCAAAAATACAATTAAGCTTTTGTAGTGGGTGATTGTATCTTGACCAAATCAGTGGTACTTTATTTTTAAAAGAGAAAATATGAGTTATTTTAAGTTTTAAATAATAAAGATAGGATTGTTTTATAAACTATCTGAATTAACTTGACCGACCCTAAAGCGACACTTTATTTGTTGGGTAGTTTTATCGTGGAATAGTAAATGCTAATTTTATGTGTTTTGATTGTTGCATTCATGCATCATATTTACTTTTTAAATTATTGATATTTTTTAAATAGTAATATTCTTGTATTTTATTTTCCAATCATAAAAATGCTACCACTCAATTACTTTCCCATTATATGCTATGTCATGCATCAAATGATTGATGGTCATATAAGTAAAGTGAAACTGACTGAACAAGATGAAGGAGGATGGATAAATTCAACTTTATTTGTTTTTCTGGCTAAAAAGCTTAAACATGTTTTTAATGAAAAACGACCTCCTCCTATGACATCTTGGGATGCAAGGAAAGAGGAACACGAGAAATATGCTGATCGGATGAGATCAAATCACATAGCAAAATTTTATATTCTTAGCACCATGGAAGAAAAGCTGAGGAAAAAGTACGAAGAGATTGAATATGCTCGTGATATGTGGGATGTTGTCTATGAGGATATACAGACAAGACCACATTCGCGAAAAAGGTAAATATGATTTGCCTTTACCTTAAGTTGTAATAGTGAATTATAATGTATTATTCTGAATCTTTGATTTAGAAACCACTAATCATATTTTTTGTTCTTCTTTTCAGACACTTGAGCTATCAAGAGGGGCTTGCAGAAGGAGACGCAAGGACTAAAAAGAAGAGAGAGAAAACGTCTAGTTCAAGAAAGCATTGAAGACAACCCATTTATTTTATTGAAAGAGAACTATTTTTTTGTTTTGAATAAAAGTTTTAGTTTATCACTTTTAGTATTTTAATTTTCTTTTATTGCATGTAGTGACATAAGAATATTTTATTTATAATATGATTATTCTTAATTTTTTCTTTCTTTACACATGCAATTAAAAGTTCAGAATGTAAAACGCTTTCACCAAATGAACATTCGCAAAATAACTCAGAATAATTTAAAGTGGCTAAACCAAAAGGTAACAAAAGATAAAAAGTTTCAAATGAGGATGACACATATCTTTGGCATCTTAGACTAGGTCATATTGGTCTGGACATAATAAATTGGTTAACAAAAGATGGACCATTGAGAGAACTAATTGTTTGAACTCTTTTGGTTTGTGAGTCTTGTCTAGAAGGGAAAATGACCAAACGTCCTCTCTCATGGAAATGGAATAGAGCTAAAGAGCCATTAGAGCTTGTACACAATGATGTCTGTTGTAACGCCCTGGTTACTCCAAGACCGTTACTCTGGACTTTAAAAAGTGCTTAACTTGCTAAACGAGTCATTTGGTTATGAACGTGCATCTAGGTGTTATTAATAGGCCAGGGTGGAAATCTTGATAAAAAGGAATGGCTATATTTTATTTAAAACATTAAACTATACATGGGCCCATAAGAGTGTTTACAAAGTTATTTACAATCCAAAATGGTCATTACAGTATAAAAATTACAACTCTTCGACCTAAGCGGAAAAATAGAGTTAACCCCTAGTTCCTCTGAGAAACACCTTGGCCATGGTGGTCAAGCGACCGCATATGTACACATTGCCACCTATGCTCTCCACTCAAGGTTGGGTGAGCTTTTCTTTCCCTTTACTTGCACCACATAGCAACCGTGAGCCAAGGCTCAGCAAGAAAACTTATTACTGCATGTATGTAATATCAATAAATGATTTCGGTAATCATTTTGGGGCTTGCAGCTCTAATCAGATAGGTGACAAATGAGTCACACTCTGGGGCTCTGCACCCTAATTAGATAGGTGACTAACGAGTCATACTTTGAATAGATGACTAATAAGTCTATCTCTGGGGATCCACTCCCTAAGCCATGTGATGTTTCAGTCACCTGAGCCTTTTGGCCCCGACTCTATGTAACTAGCCTTTAGACTAAACAAGCGCTTTTAGTTTTCTTCCAACTTGGGGTTGGTCAAGCATTTCATGCTCATATTGATTAGATCTAATCATTTCGGCCTGTGTTAAACACATTAGTGTCGTTCTTGACTCTTAAGCCAATACCATACGACCAGTGCTCAGTATCACTGCTGAACTTGACTGATAAGTCACAGCTTCACGATCAATACTAAACACCATTGTCGTTCTCTGACTTATAAGTCAGTACCATACACAGATAAGCAAAGCTGCTATGCATTTACTATGCAATCAATGTCCATATATAGAGCACTCAACATGCTTCATCAATAACCATGCATGTCTTATATAATGGGTGCAGTTTTCTTACCTCTGGTTCGAGCGTGAAATAATAAAAGAACGACCTTTGAGAATGATTGGTCCTTAAGTCCCTTAGTGGTCACCTAGTCATAACCAAATATGAAATCCCATAATAAAAATAAATAATAAAAGGTTCATGGTCTAAACCCCGCTCCCGGGGCCTTGAATCATACTAAAACGGTTAGTAGATTCGATCCCGAGCCTTAGGTAATGAAACCCCGAGCCTAAACCCTTGAAAAACCCCTCTTGGCACAAAAAGAAGGGGCGGGCTGCGACTTGACCTAGTGGGTCACGGCGCGCCCCCAAGATAGAGAGCATCTATCTAGGGTACCAGGGGCGGGCTGAACTTGGCCTAGTGGGTTGTGGTGCGCTTGCTTAACAGAGCCCAAGGGAGGCTCTGGCTTGGGTCCATGTCGCGACTTGCATGAACTCGGTCGCGACTTGACCCAGCGAGCTCAGCTCCCCTGCCCATTTCTCAATTCAAACTAGCCCAAACCTTCATCAATTGAATCCCAAAATCACACCCAAGCATCAACACAATATATCCACCATTCAAACAACAAAACCAAAACTTTGAACCATTCAAAACCACACCAAACAACAACTTCAACAATAAAAACTCTCAAGCTAAAGAACTAACCTTAAAACAGAGCAAAACTATAAATTATGGCTGGAATCTTACCTTAAACACAGGTTTGAATCCTCTTCAATGGCTGATCACTAGCCTAAACCCTCGAGCTTTAATTCCCTAGCTTGAATCCTCAATCTTACTTCAAAAATTCAACCCGAGAGAGAGATAATCGAGAGAGAGAGAGAGAGAGAGTGAAAGAAAAGGTCTGTTTCCAGCTTAGGCCTTAACCTTCTACAACCAGCAATCTAAGTTTAAACATATACCATGGTCAAAAGACCAAAATGCCTCTAGGGTCAATTAATTCCTTTACAGCCACCCAAGGGCGAAATAATCATTTCCCACTAATCCCTCTAATCATAATTAACGTCCTCCAATTCCCGTTATTCCTAATATTATCAAATAATAATTAAATCATAACCCATTACCCGTTCATTCTTGGTAATGTACTAAACATCAAATTACCCCCCAGACTTACCCCGAGCCTGGAAATTAATCCCGTTATGACCAAACCGCTAACTTGCGTTCTAAGATCATCTCATGCCGAATAGCTCGAACATATCCACATTATAATGTGGTCTCATCCATAAATCACCAACATGCACATAAATATACAGATATGCAATTATCATTATATAATCATATAATCATGCATTTAATCATGTATTGCATAATAAATCAATTATGGCCCTCCTGGCCTCCTAATCCAAGCATAAAC
The DNA here is from genome assembly GCF_963169125.1 of Humulus lupulus. Lineage (NCBI taxonomy): Eukaryota > Viridiplantae > Streptophyta > Magnoliopsida > Rosales > Cannabaceae > Humulus > Humulus lupulus. The sequence continues at coordinate 72,625,929 of NC_084794.1, read as the reverse complement.
CACATTAGGGAATTTGGGACATTACATCTGTGGTCCAATAAATGTACATTCTAAAGGTGGTTATGAGAAATTTGTCATTTTCATTGATGATTACTCAAGATATGGTCATACTTACCTAATGCTTAGGAAGCTAGAAACATTTGGAAAGTTTCAAGACTTCAAAGCTGAGGCTGAGAAGCAGTTAGGTAAGACTCTTAAAACGCTTCGATCAGATCAAGGTGGTGCATATTTAGTTTTAGAATTCAAAGATTACATGTTGGAACATGGTATTTTATTCCAACTCACAGCACCTGGAACACCACAACAAAATGGTGTTTCAGAAAGAAGAAACAGGACATTGTTGGACCTGGTCAGGTCTATGTTAAGCTTCTCTTCACTTCCTCTCTCATTCTAGGGATACACACCTCAAATGACGACTTACATTTTGAATGTAGTCCCATCTAAAACCATAAGCAAGATGCCACTGGAATTGTGGAATGGTAACAAACCTAGTTTACGCCATTTCTGCATTTGGGGCTGTCTTTCTCATGTTCTTAGACCTAAGTCATGGAAACTTGACTCGAGGTTTGAAGTGTGAATTTTCGTAGGCTATGCTCCAGAGCCACGAGGTGGTTATTATTATAGTCCTAAGGACCAAAAGGTATTTGTTTCCACAAATGTGACATTCCTAGAGCACGAATATATGACTAACTATAAACCTCATAGCATGGTAGTTTTGGAGGAACTCAATGCTTATAAGATTCCATCACCTTCATCGTCATCATTAAATGATAAATGACAAAAAGAAGAAACCACTATTCCTAAAAAGGAAACCCCAATGCAATGTCATAGTTGGAGGATTGTGAGACAACATGTTCGCTATGAACGTGAGGCACATGTCCTAGTTTCTGATACAGACAATTATGATCCATTAACCTTCATGGAGGCAATGTAGGATCCTGAAAATGAAAAATGGCAAGAGGCCATGAACCAAGAAATGGAATCAATGTATTCAAATTTTTTCTGGGAACTTGTAGACCCACCCGAAGATGTCAGGCTCATTGGGTGCAAATGGATCTTCAAGAAGAAAAGAGGTGTAGAAGGGAAAGTAGAGAATTTCAAAGTGAGGCTAGTAGCCAAATGTTACACTCAAAGAGAGGGTATTGATTATGAAGAAACATTTCTCCTGTGGCCATGCTAAAGTCCATGCAAATCCTCTTATCCATAGTTTCCACCTATGATTATGAGATATGGTATATAGACGTCAAGAAAGATTTCCTAAGTGGCTCTCTTGATGAAAGTATCTATGGTACAACAAAAATAGTTCATTAAGAAAGGGGAAGATCATAAGATGTGTAAATTATTGAAATCACTTTATGGATTAAAGCAAGCATCTAGATCTTAGAATATCAAATTTGATGAGACAATTAAAACATACGGCTTTGACCAGAATATCGATGAAGCTTGTGTGTATAAATATGTCAAAGTTAAAGTGGTGGTTTTCTTAGTTCTTTACGTGGATGATATTCTCCTCATTGGCAATGATGTGGAAACACTATCAAACATGAAGAATTGGTTAGCTGAAAAGTTCCAATTAAAAGATTTGGGCGAAGCGAGCTATGTTCTGGGAATCCAAATCCTAAGGGATAGGAAGAACAAGCTCTTGGAACTTTCTCAGGCTAATTATATAGATAAGGTGCTTGAAAGGTTTTCTATGGAGAATTCAAGAAAGGTCAGTTACCGACCAGACATTGAATTACTCTTTCCAAAGAGCAATGTCTAAAGACCAGACATCAGGAAGAAGAGGACATGAAAAAGTATCCCTATGCTTCAACCATTGGGAGTCTAATGTATGTTATGTTGTGTACTAGGCCTGACATATGCTATGTAGTAGGGATATTAAGTCGTTATCAATCAAATCCTGGTTTGGAACACGGAATTGCAATAAATCATATTCTCAAGTATCTTAGAAGAACGAGATATTATATGCTTGTATATTCGGGGGGTGAGTTAAACCCTACTTGATACAGTGATTCTAATTTCCAATTAGACAAAGACATTCATAAGTCAACGTCTCGATTAGTGTTCACTCTTGGTGGAGGAGCTATAGTCTGGAGAAGTATTAAACAATCCAGCATTACAAATTCAACCATGGAAGTCGAGTATGTAGCGGCTTGTGAAGTAGCTAAGGAAGAGGTTTGGTTAAGGAAGTTCTACACTGATCTGGAAGTAATTCCAGATATGGAGAAGAAGCCACAAGAGAGGAAAACATATAGAAAGGAAATACCACCTGGTAAGATAGATTGTGCACCGAGGTGATGTGAATGTTAAGAAGACAACGTCAGAACAAAACCTGGCAGACCTGTTTACTAAGACACTTCCTGCAAAGTTGTTTATGGGTCATGTACGCAACATGGGATTAAGGGAGATGCCTCACTTGCTTTGAGGGAAAGTGAGAGATAGTTAGGGTTTATGCCCTAAAAGTATGTAATAAGATATTTTATTGATTTAAATAAAAGTACAATTTTATTATATTTGAATGTTATAATAATTATTTGAATAATTTATATGAATATCAAGAAAATTTCATATTCATTTATGAGGATATGATCTTGTATTAGTAGGAGAGAATTAAGATCATATACAATGAATAAATTAGTCAGTAACATATTAAAATATGGAATCTTTAATGAATAGTTACTAGTACGGTTTACTACACATACGAGATGCAAGTAGTTTAGATTCAGATTACTGATGTAGATAGACATCTTGGTAAAGGTTTTGTATATAATAGTGATTATATATGACAGGACCAATGTGAATTAACTATCTTTATAAACTTACCATTTTCCATAAAAAGACATAATTCTTATCATAATATGTGATCATTTGTAGATTAGTCTAAATTCCAAGTGGTCATGAACTTCTGTTTGTGTTTATTGGATATTTTGATTCATTCGTTAATGTCTCTTAATATAATGAGACTAGTGACTTTTTGTTTTGGAGATTCAATATCATGAATGGCTGGGAACATGATTTACAATAATGGAATCCATGCATTCCTAACTGATCGAATATTGGTTCCCTTAAGGGTTCATTCTAGAACTGAATAATTATTTAGATCAAATCTATAATTTGATTATAGATGAATTATTCGCTTGTGAATTAATGGTACTTAAGGAACAAGAGATAATTATAAGGGTAAAATGGTAATTTTGACCAGCTCTAATTAACGAACCAATAAATGGAGGACAAAACTACATTTATTGATTATATCAATGGACTATAAGAGAAAACTTTGTAAATATAATTCTATAAATACTTAGAGTACAATTCCATATTTATAGTGGAGAAATCATGGAATTAATAAATAAGATTATTGGATTAAAGAGTTTAATTAATAATCTGGTTTATTGGAGCTTTGTATTATAGGTCTATGGTCCCTAGGTTGCCTTTGACCTATATTGTCAAGGGTAAGGATATCATAAGGAAGATTTCTAGAGAGAAAGACTAAATTGCAAAAGTATTAATTTTCTAGGGCAAGAAAATAATTATGGGTAATTAATTAATTGTGAATTAATTAATTAATTAACTATATAGTTTTATTTTGAAAAACTTTATATTAAAATAAATATTAATCCTGTTTGGATTAATATATGAAAGAGTTTAATTTAATATCTTATTACAAGATATTTATTTAAAACTGGTATCTTTAAGATAACGTTAATTTTGAATGAATTGATATTTATTTTTGGATAAATATATTGTCTTAAAATTAATTAAACATACAAATAAAAAAAAATCAGGGATAGATATATAGTGTACACGCCACTCATTGTATTTGATAGTGAGTGGCGCCACACATATATTCTTATCTTTGGGATTTGAATTTTGAATTTTAAATTCATTTGTTTATTTAATTATTAATTTTTAAATATGATTTAAATTAAATAAGTTAAAAGGTTGTAACTGATCAATTTTATTCTTTAAATAAAGATTAATTAAATTAGTTAATTATTTTTATAAACCTGAAAAGAAGCGATTCTTTTAACAAGTTTATTTAAGTTAGTATTTTCTAGATTATTAGACTCTCTCAAAAAGAAAGAAACAATGGAATTTTCTAAACCTGAAAATCTAGAATTTTCTTTAGTTTCTCTCTTCTCAAACCTCTCTAGATCTCAAGTGTTGAGTACTTCAAGAGAGCCTAAAATCAACATGTGAATCCTACGTGCCCACACACGTCCTTGTGTGTTAGACAATCGGCTTGGAAAGCTAAGGTGTGGGCTTTCATAAGGATAGGAAGATCGTTGATTTTACAAAAAGACTCAAGGACACTTGATAGGCTATGAGAGATTATCTCTAATCTATATATGTTTTATTTAATATATCTATATATGTATGATCCTGGCTGGTATTAATGATCTTTTAAAATCTATTTTCCTAAACATTTCATTGCGTATTCTTTGATTTTTCTTATTTAATACCAACAAAAGGGTGTCTCAAAGCTCTACAAATAGGAGTCTAAAGCTCACTTGTATAACACACTATTTTTTATCCACAAAGAAATTGGATAGAAAATACACCAAAAGACTTGATAATTCTAGAGAGTTGTTTCCAAACTTTAGACTCCCTTCTTAGAGAATAGAAAAAATAAGTTTTTGGACAAAGGTCTTGAACCGTGTTCACGTTGGTGATCTTCACTACTTTACACTTTGATTGTGTGAGGGTTCTTGTTCTTATTTATTTTTAGTCTACATCTTTATTTGTATTATTTATAATTTGAGTTGTATTCTTTTTCTTCTACATCTATCTATTTTACTTGTATCTTTTGCAATTGAGTTGTAACATTTGTTTAGTCAATTACCTTGTCTATTATATTTTTGCACACATTTATATTTTGGTTTTCCCAATTTCCTTTGAATAATATATATTTTCTCACAGGTTTGGGTTGAGGATAACAGTTTCAACTCACGTAACTTGATCTAAACTTGACCATACAAACTCGCGTAATGATAATTTTGATTTTTTCCACAATTATAATGTTTTTAAAAAAAAAATAAATGATTAGAAAGGTAAGTTGAGAAGACTTACCTTGATATTCAGTATTCACAATAAATAATCTTTTTTAAAAAAACTTTCAGATTTCTCTCATCCATTTCAAAAAAACAACCCATTTCTATTGAAATAAAACATTTATTTTATTTTTTGTCCATTTCGATTGGTTTGTTATATTGTTTAAATTCAGTTTTTTAAAAAGAATACTAATATGTATATTTATTTATAAGCCTTCTATTGAGTATGTATAAACAAATTTATTTGAATATGTAAAAATTATCATCAAAATATACGAAGATTAGTAGCTTCATATAAGAACGTTTAACTCCAACCAAATACATTAAAATTAATTAGTTTATTTTAGTGATTATTTAATTCTAATGATTTAAATTACGCATAATAAATTTATTTCTTATGCACAATTTAATAATATAAATTAAATCATTTACTTTTTTGTGTTCTTTAAATTTTTTTATGTGTACTGTTTTGGTGAAATCATCATATTTATATTAATTGTAAAATAAAGTAAAATATACAAACAAGTTTAATTTAAGTATCAAATTTAACCAATTAGTTTATTTCATATGGTTATCTGTGAATCAAACTAATTGGTTATAAATTAAATAAAATTAGTTAGCTTATTATGGTTGCGTTTGGTAAATTTTTTGTTTTTAAATTTTTTAAACACAATAATAAAAATATATTTTTGTTTTATGTTTTTTTTTTTATAAATAAAAATGTGTTTGGTAACTATTTTTGTTTTTTGTTTTTAAAAAATAAAAATACTTTTGATAGAAAAAGCTAATCAGGAAGGAGAAGAAAAACATTTTAAAAAAAATAAAAAGTAAGAAAAAACTGTTTTCAAAATTATGCAAAAATTAATTAAAATTTAAAAAAATAAAAAATAGAAATAAACTTACCGAACATATTTTTATGTTTTGTTCTTACATTTTTATTCAAATAAACATAAAATTGTTTAGTTGTATGTTACCGAACAAGCCCTATATGTTTTTATTGTTCAATTAAACAAGTAAAATATTCACGTATAATTTTACCTTTTTAACAACTAAAATATTCATTTTATTCATTATGTATAATCTAACCAATTCATTTATTTCAGTGTGTTAATTTTTAAAAATCATTCATAAACTTTTTTTAGTGTGTTTGGTTGCCATGTTGCATTCCAAAATTATAAATAAAAATATTTACAATCATACAAGTATTTTTTAATAAAAGAATTTGTTTATTTCTTAATGACAATTCGTTCAATGTTTTTGTTTATGAACAATAAAATCCAGATTTTTATTTGAGAAGATTTGTACATGCTTACAATCATTGAACGTAATACATTATCTTATATTTTTAATTCTATTTAATTTTGTGATATTAGTTGTATTGGTTTATTTCCTTTTTCGTTTGGTTATTATTTGATAATATATAGTTATATATAAGGTAAATAATTATGTCTGGCTGAAACAAGCAAAATGAAAGTTTTATTTGTATGCAATTAATATAGTACTAGTATTTTTAGTTTTGAGTTATGTTTGGTATTATTATTATAATATGAATTTATGGTATTATTTATGTATATCATTTTATAATCTAGTACCCTAATAAAAAAAAATCCTTTATATTGATTTAACATATGTAAGATATTAAAATAGAGTTAATTAAAAAGGGGATAGTAATTCAGTTGCTGAAACAAACAACAATGTAGTAATACTAGTAAAATAGTAGTTCTTAAAGGGAAAATACCAGTTTTTCCCCTGTGTTTTTCCCAAATGTGCGATCGGCCCCTGTATTTTGTTAAAAGACAATTCAGAAAGTTTATTTTGGTAAATTGATCCCAATTTGTTTTGCAAATCGGTCCCTTAACATTTTATCTATTAGTCATTTAACGGTGTAGGGACATGGGTGCCAACAGACACAAAGTTTAGGGACATTAAAATGTTGCTTTTCCCAACAACACTCCTTAAACCACCCACACCACACCACCATCCCCATCTAGTCAAAACCAAACAACCCAAATCCCACCACCACCAGCATCATCATCATCATCACTATCCATGTTCAACCCCAAAATAACCAAATATAAAATGAATAACAAAAATATATCATATTTTAAAAATATAAAATAAAAAAGCCAAAAACATTGTATCAAAATTCCAAAAACCCCATCACCTTAGGCAGTGGACACTATACAAAACTGCCCACTATTCACTCAATATTGATGACGGCCCTGGAAGAAGACAACTTCAATCTCTTCCATCTAATGTGAATTTTTTTCGCACTCTTTAGGAGCTTCTGAGAACGAGGTTCTAGTTAGACATTTGGGTCTCTGAGTTTAGAAATATGGTCAATATGGTTAACGAAGCAATAGAAGCCCCTAAAATTGAGTAATGGTTTAAGGACGTGTTGCACATTAACATGGATGAACTTGAAATGGAACTCGTCCCAAGGGCGAAAAACTGTGTCTATGGACATTAATATTTGGAAAAATCATGAGAGCATCTTTGAACTTAGCATGGGGCCAATACCAAGGTTGGAGATGGAGGCAACTTGAGAACGAACTCCACGAATTCAGATTTCAAAATGCATAAGTCGCTCAAAGGGTTCTCGATAGAAGACCTTGGAACGTGGAAGGTGCTCTACTTGCATTAGAACCATGTCCAATTGAGTTAAGATACACAAAGGTGGAATTCGTCACGACACCAATCTGGATCCATAATCCTCATATCTCGATTGGATTTTGGAGTACGTCCAACTTACATAAATTAGTGGCTCTTACCATATTCTTGATAGAGCTCTTACCTACAATGGAGGTACGCTAAGATTTCGGGCTGATGTTGTAATTGACAAACCTCTATTTTTTGGGTTCCCCCTCCACCGAGATACAATGCCTCTGGTGTGTTTCTAGTATAAATATCTAAATCTATCAAGAATATGTTACAATTGTGGCATCTTGGGTCATGAGCAGCACCACTGCTTTCGCCCTCCCACACTTATCTGCAACAAAGATGGCATGTCATTTCCATTATATGGAGATTGGATCAAGGCATAAAATCGGGAGCAATTTCCCTTCCTTGTTAGGAGACCAAAATGGTTCCTTGATTGGGTACCAATTAAACAAGGAGAGCAGCAGTCGACAGCCATTAAAAAGACTCTGGCAAAACCACAAGGAGAGGTATTCGATTCCATTATAAGAGCACCGCTGGTGAAGAAGAGAAGCACGAGGGCCACCGAGAAATCCATTGATTAAGGGAATGAGGTTTCATGTAATGCCCTGGATAGTCAAGACCATTACACTGTGTATTTTAAATAGTGCAAGACTTCCTAATCAAGTCGTTTTGATATAAACATGTTACTAAGGTCAATTAACGGATTAAGGTTAAAAGATTTTGATCGTAGAATAGTTATTTTTCATTAAAATGCAAGAGTTTGTACACGGGATCTGAAAAAGGTGTTTTCAAGGCAATAAAAACCCTCAATAAATACAACTGGAGTCAGCCTAAGTGGAAAATACAATTTGGCTCTAGTCCCTGTCAATCCCTCGGCCGTGGTGGTTAAGCAGCTGCTGATGAACACACTGCCCCTAAAGCTCTCCAACTCACGGCTGGTCCAGTTTTCCCTTTCCCTTACCCGCATCACATAGCACCCGTGAGCCAAGGCTCAGCAAGAAAACTTAATTCACAAATATAACTGAAAAACAATATATAAATTGTACACTTAAATCGTTCCATTTAATAACAACAGGTCACAATCAATAAGCTAGGCAATAATAATAATAAGCAGCTCAGTTCAACATATAATTCAGCAGAGTGAGTAAATTGCAAAAATGCAATTCTATTTATTTAGGAACGTTCAGGCCCGGCACCCATAGGCTAAGCCCTCTGGTTATTTAACTGACCCCGGCACACTTATGTCGGGCTGCGTTCAACACGCTTAACATTAACCCTGGCTCCCTTAGGGCGGACTTTCAAGTCAAATATAACAAATAATTAGAATGCAGAACACGCAATCGATTGCAGCACAACAAGCAATGCCTATCCAAATACACTCAATTACATATATATTCACAATCATAAACATATTCATTTACAGGGGTCTTAGCCCCATTCACAACGCGGGTGCAATTTTCTTATCTTGAGTCCTGAGCTGAAGGTGTAGAGCAGTCTCGAGCACGATCCTCAATCCCAAGCCTTAACGGTAACCCTAGTCACAAAGAAATAATGGATAACCAACAAAACCTAAACTGATTAAAAGCCTCGGAATAATATTCTAGCCTCGAGGACCTCGAATTCTACTAAATCAGATAGTAGGATCCTTCCCAAGCCTTTAAATTTGGGTTCCTAGGCTTAAAACCCTTTTCTAGACCTTAATCCCTATTTGAGCCGCGGCTGAGCCCCTTAGGGCCGCAGCGCACTACAAGTCAGAGAGCTTTGGGCTCTCTTAAAAGGGGACACGAGCCGCGACGTGTAACATGCCGGCCTTGAGGGCATGTTACAAGCTAGGTTGGTGCTCGATCAAATGCACACGCGAGGGTGCGGGCTGGTGAGCATGCTGATGTCTAGTTTGTACGACAATGACATTTTCATAAATATCTTCAATATTGCCTAGAAATGGACGGGACTTGGTAGGTTCCTTATTGAAGAGTCAATGAACGCAATGGTGCGATCGAATTTGGGAGATTCGGAGAATTGGCGAGCTAAGAGCCAAATATGTCTCCCAAGAAAAAATCATATATGTTCCTGGTAGAATGATAAAAGCTTAGAAGGCTCTTTGTAGGGAGAGCACGTGGTGTCAGCTCTCCACCACTCCCTGGCGCAGGTGCGTCAAGTGAGCTACTACTAGTTGGGAGGACTAGTAGGGCGGGCATATGAGGACCACGAGGGTACTCATATGTCTTCATGAGTAGGAGTAATCATGGACATTACTGGGCCGCCCCGGTAGTGCGTCGAAGTATGCTGCGAGAGGTTTATGGGTACGGTTCCCTTGGCTTACCGGGATGCCGCTTGTATGGAGCGTAGCCCAAACCTCCAAGAGACGTCATGGTGTTCCATGGCCACGAGTCTCGACATGAGATGGCACGGGAAGTCATTCGTGGGACTTGCTAGCACACATGCATTGAATAGTGCGCAATGCTTGAGAAGGACAGAAGTCCAGTGTGTGCTATTAGTCTAGCAGCTAGTCTCGAGGGCCTACCAGCATGCGTAAAGGCATGGTGCCTTGGGGATTGGACCATGGATGTATGGGAGTCCTTGGTCTGTGATGTGAGCTAATCGGATAATATCGAATAGGGCATGATGAGAGGTTTTGGCATGTCGATGTGGTGTTGGCTCTTGGCCACATATGCTACCTTGGCTTGCAAATGTTTGGGTGAGCATCAGTGTTGAGATTTTCCTTACCATAGTGAGAACCTATGGACAGTGTGAGTGTCTTGGCTAGATAGCCTTGATGCATGGTTGCACTCATAGATTCTAGAGAGCATGACTCAACGAGAGTTGTTTGAGAGACGGAAGTGTGCAGAGGCACACGGTAGCACAAAAAATGTGCCCATTGTTATTCGAATGTTGGAAGCCTGACCTAGGCTCAGAGGGTCAACGTGCCACACGGGCATTTCCACTGTTAAAATGCCAGCCCGTGACCATTAGTATCAGAGCCAGGTTCATCTCAAGTTGGGGTGAACCTGGTTGCCCCATCCTAGAAGGGATGTAGGCGTGCAGAAGGATTATAAAGGTCTGGACGCTTGAACAGATGTCGTTGAGCCTTTTAGTCACCTAGAAAGGATCAGTGGGCTGAGACGGGATTAGACTTTGTTGTTCTTCTTCGTGGGACTACTGGACATCCTAGAGAGGGGACAAGTTATGGTTGCTTCAAATCAGAAAGTTCAGTGATGCTAGAAAGACATCAACCCCGTGCAATTGTTGAGGGGCGCTACAGAAGAGTTGGAACTCGTTGACATAAGACAAGGTTTGATCAAGTGGTCAAGTTTGTTTTCTTGGTTCACCAGTTCAGGTTCGCCTGAGTGACAATGTAAGTCGCACGAAGCGCGGTTTTTGAAAAGGGAACTTGTACGTAAGAGTGTGGAAGCATAATAGTGGTCGTTAGACGCTTGTTAGTCACAACAGTGATAGAGAGTGGACAACTTTGAGGAATCAGATTAAGATGAGCATGGAATGCTTCACTTGCTACTTGTGTGCCAAAGGGCATCACATGGAGACCAAGGTGGTAGTGGCTGCGACTGTCAGAGGATAGTCGTACTGGGACGTGTTTGCATGTTATCTTGTAAGGACCCGGAAGGGAGGCACTGAGACAATAAAGTGGGACGGGTTGGCTCACAAGGATGTTAACTTGTGTGAGCAAAAATAAGGCATTGTAGGAGATGCTAAGTTGTTGAATATATGCATCAAAGGCCAGCAGGGATGAGTAGACCGTGCGTAGTGGTCAAAATAGTACTAGAGTTTCTTGAGTGCTGGAGGGCAGCATCAAGGAAACTTAGTACTGCAAGAGGGCTTAAGGAGGACGAGATGGTTCTAGAGTTTATGTAGTGTCCCAGAATTTTTACTTTGCTAGATAATAGTAGTAGTTAGTAATAGTTTGTAGTATGTTAGTTTCCGTTGATTTTGGTTCAAGTCGGGACTTAGTTGGAAACTCATAGCAACAGTTATGGATTTTATAAGTTTAACCTATAGTTTAGAAATATTAATTATAACATAAGGTTTGTTTAATATTATTGGTCCTAGAAATATTATTTATTATAACCTAAGGTTTAGATAGAATTAATAAGAGCATGACACTTGTCATAATCATGTTTATTAAGGATTTAAGTATTTTTTATGAATAGTTTTATTTAAAAGAAAGAACTAGAATCTCTAGAACCTTTCAGCAACTGTTAGGATCATGTTTTGACTCAGTAAATGTTGTTTAATCAATTCAAAAATATGCTGAAAAAGTACAAATACGTGTTTGATATATCAATGTTTACCGATATATCACAGCTATAGGGGCCGATATATCACCTACGAAAGATACGGAAAACACGTCGACTTCGCACGAATGAACAAACAGGGCTCGGGAAAATGGTCTAGGCGATATATCCCCCCTGGTGCATTTATTTTGAAAGTTTGGGATTTTAAATTTAAAAACAGCCTTAACCACTTGGACCTACCTTTGAATGATTTTGATCGAGTTCTGGGCGTCTGTTGAACGAAAATTAAAATCTTTTTCATTATATATTCATTTATTTATTAAAATTACAAGGGGTTAGTTTCACTCCTTAAACTCTATAAATAGGACCTAGTACTCATCCATTTCCTTCATTCATTCAAGCATTGTTCAGAGCGTCCAAGCTGCTAAGGTTACTATAGAGAGAAACACTTGGGTTTTGGGATAAAAACTTTTCCAATCTAAGCTTTTCTAAACACTTGGGAAGTAAGATATAGAGTTATTTCGGTATCGAGTTATAGATCAAGTTATAAGATTATTCAAGGTATTCTTATCCTTAAGTTCAGTTTTTCACAGTTCTTTTATTTTCTTTCAGACCCTAACTCTTGTTTATGATTCTTGGTTAGGTGTTTAAGTTTCTTGAAACTTGAAGTTCTTTTCGGTAAGTTTCTTCTTGGATGATTTAGTTTTCTTTTCATCTCTTTTTCTTTAGAAACTCATGGTTTTACTGTTGGTTTTAGGAGTGTTCCAAATCCCGTTCTTGTTCCCAAATATCCCGGTTTTTGGTAAGGAAAATAGGTTAGATTATAAGTGTTTATATGTTTATGTTATGATATGTTTTATGCTATGATATGTATATGTATATATATGTTTTGTAGTCCTTGGGCATATGACTTGCTTAGATAGCAAGCCCCAAGAATTGTTATCATTTTCATGGTTTAGAGTTATGATTTACCCTACCTCGATTAGTAGACAGAGGACCTAGATGGGTTATCATATACTATAGTGTGATCTAACCTACCTCGATTAGTATATAGAGGATCTAGATGGTTTTATCACATACCATGTTAATGAGTTAATGGCCATTAATATTGTAGTCCTATATGATATACATTTTTTTATAGTCATATGTTTTATAGTATATGTTAATGATTTTGATATATGTTGTTAGGTTATTTTCCTTGCTAGGCATTAGGCTCATTCCTTTATTTTTAGCATGATGCAGGAAAATGAACATGGAAAGCGGGAAGGATTCGTGGCAACTTGGCATGTGTGTTGAGGATGAATGGATTGAATGGACTGCGTGAAGATCGAGGATGACGTTGTTTAAAGTCTTTTGAATTATGTTTTGATGTATTTCTGCATTTAGTATTTAAACAATTAAAGTTTATGTTTTATGTTTTATAACAAAGGGATCCCATATCACATTTTATATTTCATACCATATTTTGTATTGGGTACAATATTTTGGGTTTTAAATAAAGTTATGTTATTTCTTATGCATGTATTCAAATTAGTAGCTATGTCATAGTAGTTTTTAATGGTCCGAGGTCTTAGAAATAGACGGGTCATTACAGTTGGTATCAGAGAAACAGTTCATATGCATGAAGTTCTCCTTGATACACACGCGCAAGCTCCGAATCTAACTGCCAATGTAAGTGTTTATGTTTATTATGTCTATGCTTATGTTTATAGTTAACGTTTTATCCATTATGTTTTCAGTTATAATGGATGGAGCCTTGACCTATCAGGATATCCGAGCCATTAAGGCATTGAAAAGGATTAGAGAGCCAAGGAATATTGTAGGAGTGTTAGAAAGAATCACTCAGAGATTAATCTTATTCCACAAGGAGATAGTTCATCTTCAGACTACTAAGCAAATTATGATGAGAGCTACGGAGCAATATGTCCTAGTAATTAGGTTTTTTTTAAAGATTTTCCTTCTATAATTTAAACATTAGAAGAAATATGGGAGACTATAGATGATGATGATTTACCAGTAGCCATGTGTTACACCCAGATTTCGAGACCAGAGGTTATGACCACGAAAACTGGGCTCGTCAAGTGTGAGCTCGAAAAGTATGAAAACATTGTATGGTCCAGCTGTAAAATCTCTGAAGTAAAACAACGACCTCGAAGATGTGTGACCTCAGGATACTTTCTGAGTTCGAAATGGCATGACATTTGGATACATCAGTTATCGATTGTCTTTAGATTAAGCAGCCCAAGCTTGGGAAGTGCAAGCTCGAGTGTGATAGTTTCGACAGTATTTATCTACCCCGAGCATGTCTTGAAGTGAGGTGGCAAGTTCGTAACGATTCCATAAGTCTTGACAGTCACAATGCCGATTGCTGATCTCGAAGACCTGATGAGTCACCTAGGATAGCCCGTTACGTGTGAACATATTTATTGTTGTATAATCCCAATATTTAAGGGATACCATTTAGTATGTTATTTGTTCCCGATTCGTATGGGATGTTTCCATATATATAGGGGATATTGCATTTAATGTCATTATTTCAATTGATATACATAATATCTTCCCGAAATATGTGGGAATGAACTCTGTAACCTCCCCTATAAATAGAGGAGGAATGACCACTTGTAAGGGATCTATTTCTAAAGGCTTGAGAGAGAAAGCTCTGGGTAATTCATCTCTGAAGAATTTCCAGAGAACTCTAAGTCTTAATAACACAGACTCGTGGACTAGGCAGAATTAACTGCTGAACCACGTAAAAATCTTCTTGTTCCTCTTTATCATCCATTCACTTCATAGTTTACATTGTTTAATTGCTCTGCGATTTAAGTTGACGAAAAATGGTGTCAACACCATGAGATATTATTTTCTCATACTTAGGTTCGCCTGTAAGTTGGAATTTCAATTCACTAATAATCAAAAGCATAGAATCATTATGAATCTTCTCCGAGGTAATTTTGAGGCTCAAGATAATGATGAGTATGAAGAAATAGATTATGACATGTTAGATGAAGGTTCAAATGTAGAAGATCCTAATTTTTAGATTCACCCTAGCTATGTTAGCTTATTTATTTATTATTTTTGCATTAATGATTGTACTTAGTGAAAACATTTTTCCAAATGAATATTATTGTTATTTTTGAATGACATGTATGAGTTTGCTTTTTTTATACAATCATAATAAATAATAAATTTAATAAATAATGACCAAGTTCGGTGAGGGTGGATAAAAATTAATGGACCAAGTTTTATATTGAGAGTTTAAGGGGCCATAGTAGTGGGAATGATTTTACTAATCCCAGTCCTCCCTCAATATGGTTAACTTTGGAACAGCGACGAGTTTCAAGCCTGAGAATTAAGTCATATAGGATGATTAGAAACAGACTTAGAAAATAATAAAGATGGCTAATTTTCTAAGTATAGAAACACACCCTAATTATAAAGAAGGCTCACATAATTTTTCATAAGAAATCATAACTAATAGGTCTGAGTTATGTTCGCTTAGACTAAGTTTTACCTTAGAGACTATTATGGTAAGTTCTAACACGCTTTTTCTCGACTGTTAGAACTTTGCTGAAGATGTCGCTCAAAAGATCTGCACGCACAGCCGGCAATGCCTCTAGCACCGCCAACGAGACTTATGAAGCCCCTCCAGTCCGAAGAAGGGGAACACGTGCTACCAATGCTGCTGCTAACAGAAGTGCACCACCTCTGGTTGACAACACTGTTGAGATTGTCTGACTACAGCAACAAGTGGAAGAATTGCTGCAGCAACAACGACAACAGGCTCAGCTGCAGCCATAGACTCAGCCTCATCCACAACTGCAGCCTCAGCAAATGGTCAAGCACCCCAACAAGTAGGTCCTTATGGGGAATGGCCAATGGCAAACTATGCGCCTTACCCAGCTCAGTACATAAAACCAGTTTACGATCGATTTTGTAAACAACACGTTCCAAACTTTGAAGGGACAACCGACCCCTTCGAGGCGGAAGAATGGCTCAGGAATGTAGATCCGATTCTAGCACACATGAATCTCAGCAACGCGGACCGCATATCCAGTGTTTCGTCTCTTCTAAAGAAGGATGCTAGAATCTAGTGGGATTTAGTACAACAGACTCATGACATCGCCACCATGACATGGACTAGATTTGTGGAGCTCTTTCACAAGAAGTACTATAACTCAGCAGTCATCGCTACAAGGGTAGAATAGTTCACTATTCTAAAGCAAGGCAACTTAACGGTAGCAGAGTATGCCTGACAGTTCGACCGACTAGCCAAGTTCGCACCAGAGTTGGTCCCAAGTGACTTTTTTATGGTCACCAAGTTCGTTAGAGGACTCAGACCAAAGATTGAGCTAGGAGTCAAACTAGAAAATCTTGGAACCAATTCTTACGCCGATGCTCTAGAAATGGCTATAGAAGTGGAAAGGCTTCAGGCGAATGTTAGTAAGGAGGAGGCCAGTGACCGTGAACCTAAACAGTAGAATCAACCTCAGAATGGTCAGAACCACAACAATAATCATCAGCATAGCAAAAATAATGGCTAGAAGAGAAGGCAACCTGACAATAAGCAATCTGACAATGACCAAAGAGCACAGACTAACAATGGAGGAAATAGGTCAGGTTATGTAGAGTGTCGTGCAAACACCAAGGAATGTTACAATTGTGGTCAGGAAGGTCATTAGAAGAGGGAATGTTCACAGCTCAAGCAAGAAGAGACAAAGGACAACAAGATGGTTCTAGCCAGAGTCTTCTCCTTGACCCAGGGAGAAGCTGAAGCTAGTAACAAAGTGGTCACAGGTCAGATTCCTATCCTTGATAATATATGTTCAGTATTATTTGATTCGGGAGTAACACACTTGTTAGGAATGATAGAGAAATTAGACAAACCTTGTGAAAGATTTAGAACTAGGTTTGTGACAAAATTACCTTTAGGCGAAGTAGTCTTATCATCACGAACAATACGAGGCGTACCGATCAAAATTGAGGACGTAGAACTAGAAGGAGACCTGATAAAGCTAGAGATCAAAGACTTTGACGTAATACTAGGCATGGATTGGCTAGCAAGGCATGGCGCAACCATCGACTGTAGATATAAGCAAGTGACGTTCGAGACTCCTGACGGTCAGAGACTATGTTTTATGGGAAAGGTTTTAGGACTATTAGCACCACTTATTTCATCTCTCAAAGCTCAAAATATGATTGAAAAACAATGTCACGCATTCTTAGCAAGTGTCACATATGTGGCAAAAGAAACACCACTAAAGGTTGGAGACGTCCGCATTGTAAAGGAATTTCCAGAAATATTTCCTGACGACTTACCAGGGTTGCCACCTACTCGGGAAATTGACTTCACGATCAAACTAGTACCGGGAACCGAGCTTATCTCAAAGGAACCATACCGGATGGCACCTATCGAACTCAAGAATTTGAAGACGCAGCTACAAGAACTCCTGGACTTGGGTTTCATTAGACCAAGCCATTTGCCATGGGGAGCCCTGGTTGAAGAAGAAGGTCAGAAGCATGCGAATGTGTATAGATTACCGCGAGACCCGCTACCCGAATTGATGACTTGTTTGATCAACTCTGAGGAGCGACCGTGTTTTCCAAGACAGCTTTTAGAACTTGATATGGACATTATGAGTTTTTAGTTATGTCTTTTGGTCTTACCAACGCTCTAGCCACATTTATGGCTTTAATGAATCGAGTCTTCAAGGATTACTTGGAAAAATTCATCGTAGTATTCATCGACGATATTTTGGTGTACTCCAAGGATAAAGTCGAGCACGAGGTACATTTAAGAATGACCATGCTACGACTAAAGGAGCATCAACTTTATGCCAAATTCAAGAAGTGCAAATTTGGGCTTTCGCAAGTAGCGTTCCTCGGCCACATAGTACCCAAGGATGGAGTTGCAGTAGACCCAGCTAAGGTAGAGGCGGTGAAGGATTGGCCAAGACCTAAGAATGTGTCAAAGGTTAGAAATTTTCTCTGGTTAGCAGGCTATTATCGGAGGTTTGTAGAAGGCTTTTCTAAGATAGCCACTCTGCTTACCAACCTGACCCGGAAACAACAGAAGTTCAACTGGACGGATAGATGTGAAGAGAGCTTCTAGTTGCTCAAGGATAAGTTATGCTCAGCACCAATACTTTGTGTATCGACACCCAATGACAAGTTTGTAGTATATTGTGATGCGCCGAAGCAAAGTTTGGGTTGTGTGCTGATGCAAAATGACAAAGTAATAGCCTACGCCTCAAGGCAGCTGAAGGAATACGAGCAACGCTATCCAACACACGATATGGAGTTCGCAGCGGTGGTCTTCTCATTGAATATCTGGCGCCACTATCTTTATGGAGAACGGTGTGAGATTTATATGGACCACAAGAGCTTAAAGTATTTCTTCATGCAAAAGGAGCTCAACATGAGGTAGTGCTGGTGGTTAGAACTAGTAAAGGATTATGACTGCGAAATCCTATACCACCTGGGAAAAGAAAACGTAGTTGCTGATGCGCTAAGCAGAAAGAGTTACGGGAATCTAGCAGCAATATCCATAATAGAAAATTCGCTTCAGCAAGAGCTAATCAATGTCAGAATAGAAGTAGTCATTGGTAAACTGGGTAACTTGTCCATCCAGTTAAGTCTGTTAGAAGATATACGGATCGGGCAAGGGCATGATGACACGTTAGTATCTCAAATAGCTAGAGTCAAGGAAGGTAAGGCCACATATTTCTCTTTATCAGGACAGGGGTTCTTTAGATATAAGGGTCGGGTATGCGTGTTGAATGACCATGGAATTAAGATGAAGATTTTAGAAGAGGCACACAATACTCCATACTTAGTTCACCCAGGGTCGACCAAGATGAATTACGACCTTAAGGCGTTGTATTGGTGACCAGGAATTAAGAAAGACGTAGCGGAATTGGTGTCTAAATGCTTAGTATGTCAGCAAGTGAAAGCAGAACATCAGCGGCCTGCAGGCTTATTGCAACCGCTTAGTATCCCAGAATGGAAGTGGGAAGGCATAGCCATGGACTTCGTGACAGGTTTATCATGAACAAATAAGCAGCACGATTCGGCTTGGGTAGTAGTACATGTTAGGAAAATATGTATTGCCTCAATGGAAATAGGTAAGAATATTACAACTCTAGGCAATATATTACAAATAAATATAGATTGATTAAATAAGGTTACAACTCTATAACTGAAAGTACAAATAAACAAAAGAAGAAGAAGAAGAGAAGAAGAATAGAATAGTGAAAAATACAACTCTAAGCAAAAGATTACAACTAAAGTAAAAGTGTTTGGAACAAAAGAAAAGAAGATTACAACTCTAAACAAAATTACAAGTAAATAAAACAAGAGGAATGAGAAGAAAAGCAATAGAAGAAATTGTAAGAATAAAACAAAGAAAACTCTCACTTACACAACCTAAGTGAAAAGTGTTGGGGATCAGCAACTTGAACAAGGTTTAAAACCTTTGTCCAAAAGCTTATTTCCCCTAACTCAAGCACTAAGGGATCTCTCTCAGATTAAAGGAAATGCTTTATGGAATTATCAAGCCTCAAGATGTTTCTAGCCAAGTGCTTTAATGGATAGAAATGTTGGGTCTTTCAATTGAGCTATAGGCTCCTATTTATAAATTTTAGAGACACCCTTTGAATTTCAAATTCCACCAACCCCCATGGCTGTTACCAATGTTTAATTGGATTAATATGGAATTAAAAATGAGATTTGGGAGTTATTTGGGGTTTTTGAGCCGTTCAACAAAGATTGAAAAAACTGAAAAATTGGTCTGATTTACACCTGTGGCCGCGGCTAGGGACATCAATGGTCGCGGCCACTGCTCTCTATCTCACAGGTCGTGTCCACCAACATTTTGTGGCCGCGGCCACCGACTAATTTCAACACTTGAAAGTGTGTTGTTTTTCCAAACGGTTCCAAACCCTCCCAAATGATTTTGTAACCCCCAAAACACATTATTGGGGTTAAAATCATATCTCTAACAGCCATTTCTCAAATGGCTTTATGAAATTCATCTCAATATTGTGTAACACCAAATTTACACAATAAAGGGTAATATTTTGAAGTTACAAATTTGTAACACCAAATATGTTACATTATTTGGATATATCTCATATATCTAAATATTGTAACTCTCTATTATATGTTACCATTGAAGTTTTTTTCACCTCTCGCAAGAAAGTTACATTAGTGAATGTACTTTATGTTCTCGAAATGAGTAGAAACTTGGTAAGTGGTGATTTGCTTGGCAAGCTCGGCATTAAAGACGTTTTTGAGTCCGGTAAACTTATACCTACCAAATCAAATGTATTTTTGGGAAAGGGGTACTCTTGTGAGGGTATGGTTAAATTGTGTACCAATGATATAACTTTCAATGTTATCAATAAAAATGCTACTTCCACCTATATTATTAAGTATGATTCTCTATTTTTGTGGCATCTTAGACTATCGCATATAGGTTTTTCAGCCATGAAAAGATTAGTAAAATGTGGAATGATTGCATGCAATATTAAAAAGTATGGTAAATGTGAAACATGTGTTAAGGCAACAATGGTTAAGAAACCATTTCCTAGTGTAGAAAGATCATCTAATTTACTAGATTTAATCCATAGTGATCTTTGTGAATTAAATGGTGTTTTAACTAGAGGTAGTAAAAGGTATTTTCTTACTTTTATAAATGATTTTAGTAAATATACCTATGTTTTTCTTTTAAAGCATAAAGATGAAACTTTTGATGCTTTTAAATTGTATAAATTAGAAGTTGAAAATCAACTAAATAAAAAGATTAAGGTGCTAAGAAGTGATAGTGGAGGAGAGTACTTCTCTAATGAATTCAATACATTTTGT
The DNA here is from genome assembly GCF_963169125.1 of Humulus lupulus. Taxonomy (NCBI): domain Eukaryota; kingdom Viridiplantae; phylum Streptophyta; class Magnoliopsida; order Rosales; family Cannabaceae; genus Humulus; species Humulus lupulus. The sequence continues at coordinate 72,605,105 of NC_084794.1, read as the reverse complement.
GAAAAAAATGGTATAATTTATGAGTGCACTGCACCTTACACACCACAACACAATGGTGTTGCCGAAAGGAAAAATAGGACTTATCTAGAGATGATAAATTCTATGTTGGTGTTTTCTAAGTTGAACTTCAACTTATGGGGTGAAGCATTATTAACCGCTTGTCACATTCTAAATCGGATACCGATGAAGAAAAATGAGATATCTCCATATGAGTTATGGAAAGGAAGAAAACCCAACATAGGGTACTTCAAAGTGTGGGGGTGTCTTGCATATTGCAAGAAAAACGAACCTAATAGAACAAAGTTAGGTTCAAGAGCCATAAAGTACGCTTTTGTTGGTTATGCCAACAATAGTAAAACTTATAGGCTATTAGACTTAGAGTCTAATATTGTGATTGAATCTAGAGAAGTTGAATTTTTTGAGAATATGTTATGTGACAACAATTCTCAAGCTTAAACATCTCTAAAGGAGAATTTGTTATATGAGAACAATTCTCAAGCTTCTACATCCAAAGTTGATTCTCAAAAGGATGTAAAGCAACCCTTTGAACTTAGAAGAAGTCAAAGGCTTAAAAATCATAAAAGTCTAGTAGTGGATGAGATAGATTCTCAACGAATCTCATTCTACATGGTAGAAGGAAATAGAAAGGAAGTCATTAGGAAAATTCCTATTGTACTTCTCGTTGAGGATGATCCTAAGACTTATAGAGAAGCTATGCAATCGAGAGATAGTGCATTTTGGAAAGAAGCCATAAATGATGAGATGGATTCCATTCTTTCCAACAACACTTGGGAATTAGTAGATCTCCCACCGGGGTCTAAGCTAATTGGGTGTAAGTGGGTATTTAGGAGAAAATACCACACTGACGACACTATCCAAACCTTTAAAGCAAGATTAGTAGCTAAAGGGTTTAGGCAAAAAGAAGGTATCAATTATTTCGATACCTATGCGCCTGTTGCAAGAACAACTTCTATAAGAATTCTGTTCGCTTTAGCTTCTATACATAACTTGTATGTTCATCAAATGGGTGTCAAAACGAAATTCCTTAATGGTGACCTCAATGAGGAGGTCTATATGGAACAACCTGAAGGGTTTGTCCTACCAAAATGTGAACATAAAGTATGTAGACTTGTAAAATCCTTATATGGATTGAAACAAGCTCTTAAGCACTGGCATGGGAAATTTGATCAAGCCATCATGTCTAATGGGTTTAGACATAACAATGGAGACAAGTGTTTGTATTCCAAAACTTGTAAGGGATATGTGATCATTGTTTGCTTATATGTGGATGACATGCTTATTCTAAGTAATAGCATGAAAGGGATAGAAGAAACGAAGAGGTTTCTATTATCAACCTTCAAGATGAAAGATCTTGGAGAAGTTGATACCATACTCGGTATCAAAGTAAAGAAACATAGTGGGGGTATTGCGTTAGGGCAAGCCCACTATGTTGATAAAGTATTGAAAAAATTTAACCATCTCAAGGTTAAAAATGCCAATACTCCATTCGATCATAGTATAAAACTAGAGAAGAATGAAGGAAGAGCGGTGGCTCAATTGGAGTATGCTAGTGCTATAGGGAGTCTAATGTACGCTGCTCAGTGTACTAGACCTGATATAGCATTTGTGGTAAGTTAACTTAGTAGGTTTACAAGTAATCCAAGTGTGGATCACTGGAAGGCAATTGGAAGAGTCCTAGGTTATCTCAAGAAAACCAAAGGACTAAGCCTTCACTACTCCAAATTTCCTTTGATATTAGAAGGATATACAGATGCAAGTTGGATATCCAATCTTGGGGACAACTTATCCACAACTGGTTGGGTATTTACACTTGGTGGAGGTGCAATTTCTTGGGGTTCCAAGAAACAAACCTGTATATCTCATTCCACTATGGAAGCAGAGTTCATAGCTCTAGCTGCTACTGGCAAAGAGGCCGAATGGTTAGGGGATCTGTTGATAGAGATTCCCCTAATCAAAGATAATGTATCTACTATATCGATACATTGTGATAGCCAAGCGACATTGGCTAGAGCATACAGCGAAGTGTATAATGGGAAGTCTAGACATATTAGTCTAAGACATGGATATGTAAGAAAATTGATTCAAAGATGAGTCATCTCAATATCCTATGTGAGAACAAGTGAAAATCTGGCGGATCCTTTCACTAAGCCACTAACAAGGGATTTAGTGGTTGCATCATCTCGAGGGATGGGACTTAAACTCCCTAAAGAGATTCAAGATTGATGGTAACCTATCTTAACACTAGTTATTCAACTAGTGTTAGGTTCAATAGGTAATAACAAGTCAATCAAGTGAATATTAGTTGTACTCAAAACAAGTCCCATTTGAGATATTGAGTACTTGTGTGTTACCAAGTGGAGGGTTAAAACCGAAAGGTTTTTTAATAGAGTTCAGTCTTGTAAAGACAGGTATTTTTGGTAACACAATACTGTAAGAATTCTACCTATATGGACCTAGGGGTGGTGCCGCCTCTCATGAGAATTGGGAGTATTCTCAAGAACATCCATGAATGGAAAGTGCACATGGCCATTAACAATGCAAAGTGAGACATAGAGGTCTCAAGTGAACATTGCAAAGGTGTGTGTATTATCACCGATTTGTCATCATGAAAACATGGTTCAATGCCTAGTGCAACCAAATTTTTGACAAATTTTGTGATAATTACACTATAGTAAAGTTCAAGTTGAAAACACTTTACTTTATGCATCAATGCAATGACTCCTGTAAGAGAGAGTTCTTATTTAATCAAGTGGGGGATATGTTATATTTTTAAATATAATGATTGATTAAATAAGTGTTACAATAGATGACTATTTAATCTAGTGGGGGAATGTTATATTATTTTAGATTAAATAAATGTGACATAGAGTGTCACATATTGTAACATATAATAGAGAGTTACATTATTTGGATATATGAGAAATATCCAAACATGTAACATATTTGGTGTTACAAATTCATCACAAATTTGTAACCCCCAAATATTACCCAATAATGTGTAGATTTGATATTACACATTTTGATTTGAATTTCTTGAAGCCATATGTGAAATATGGCTGTTAGAGATGTGATTTTAACTCCCATAATGTGTATGGAAGTTACAAAATCAAGTGGGAATGAATTTTGAATGTTTTGGCAAATTTGGAAAATTGGTTGCTGAAAAAACGACTTGGGCCGCTGCCTATGTTTCTCAGGCCACAGCCCAAGAGGAAAAAATAGGCAAAAAAACACACTGTGGGCCGCGGCTCGTGTTTTTCAGGCTGTGGCCTGAGCGGCTGACAGCATTTTCCAACTTTGGTTTTATCTAATTTTGAACGTTTCCAACAGCCAAGTAACTCCCAAATCTCTATTTTAATTCCATAAACATCCATTAATCATTGGTAACAGCCATGGGGTTGGTGGAATTTGAAATTAAAAAGGTGTCTCAAAACTCTATAAATAGGAGCCTAATGCTCACTTGTAAGACACAACATTTCTATCCATTAGAGCACTTGGCTAGAAACACCTTGAGGCTTGATAATTCCATAAAGCATTTCCTATAATCTGAGAGAGATCCCTTAGTGCTTGAGTTAGGAGGAAATAAGCTTTTGGACAAAGGTTTTAAACCTTGTTCAAGTTGGTGATCCCCAACACTCTTCACTTAGGTTGTGTAAGTGAGAGTTTTCTTTGTTTTGTTCTTACAATTTCTTCTATTGCTTTTCTTCTCATTCCTCTTGTTTTATTTACTTGTAATTTTGTTTAGAGTTGTAATCATCTTTTATTTTGTTCCAAACACTTTTACTTTAGTTGTAATCTTTTGCTTAGAGTTGTATTTTCACTATTCCATTCTTCTTCTCTTCTTCTTCTTCTTTTTTTGTTTATTTGTACTTTCAGTTATAGAGTTGTAACCTTATTTAATCAATCTATATTTATTTGTAATATTATTGCATAGAGTTGTAATATTATTATCAATTTCCATTGAGGCAAAAATAATTTTTCCTAACATTATCATGTACTATAGGGTGATCTAACCTACCTCGATTAGTATACAGAGGACCTAGATGATTTTATCAAATACGATGTTAATGAGTTAATGTCTATTAATATTGGAGTCCTATATGATATACGCTTTTTTATAGTCATATGTTTTATAGTATATGATTATGATATAGTCATATGTTTATGATTTTTGATATATGTTGTTAGTAGATTTTCCTTGCTGGGCATTAGGCTCATTCCTTTATTTTTAGCATGATGTAGGAAAATAAACATGGAAGGCGGGAAGGATTCGTGGTAGCTTGGCATGTGTATTGAGGATGAATGGATTGAATGGACTGCGTGAAGATCGAGGATGACGTTGTTTAAAGTCTTTTAAATTATGTTTTCATGTATTTCCGCATTTAGTATTTAAACAATTAAAGTTTATGTTTTATGTTTTATAACAAAGGGATCCCATATCACATTTTATATGTCATACCATATTTTGTATTTGGTACCATATTTTAGGTTTCAAATAAAGTTATGTTATTTTTTATGCATGTATTCAAATTAGTAGCTATGTCATAGTAGTTTTAAATGCTCCGAGGTCTTAGAAATAGTTGGGTCATTACAGTTTAAATGCGGGCCGGATGGCCTTGCTATTGGGACTTAGTGACCATAGGATCCTAGAGAAGCTGCCCGGAGGGGCAAGATGCTAGAATGGATCAGATAGATAGCAATGTAGAGAATTCACACATAAGGGAATCGACAGTGGTGCTACAAGAAGTAGTTGACTCAAGAGTCACATCTTGCGAGGTGAACTTCTAGATTTGTTGTGTGGATGAAGAGTTAGAGCGGTCAGGCGTTCTTGTGTATGGGCAAGTTGTTGAGGACACCAAAAATTGAAGTGGGGGAGAGACCTTCACGGTTCAAACATTCAAATAGCAGAACAATGTTCTATTTCAAAAGGATCGAGATGAGTTATCATGGAGATCGTTAGTTGTTCAGAATGTAAAGTCAACGAGACTTAGAGACAAAGGCAGAGCCTGTTACCTAGGGTGAAAGTCGTCAGGACTCAGGTACTAAGGTAACATCAGTGTAACATTTGCCTAAGGTGAAAGTCAACAGACTTAGGTACTAAGACAACGTAGAGATGTCGACGGGTGAAGAGTCAAAATGATCGAGGCATTAGTTAGTATCATCTCCATAAGTGATAAATGGAACAAGGTACTACACGAGAGAAAATTATTAGCTTGCGAGCTATACCTTGAGAGGTACACCTCGAGAAGAGAAGTTATTCCCAAGTTGAAGTGGGGGAGCCTACTAATTCATATGTTGGAAGGGTCAAGGTGCTTGTTCAGTTTTGGTGTGTGCATCTAGGGGGAAACACAACAGCAGACAGGTTGTACAGTGCGAAGACATGCATGACTAATGCGAGTGGGTCTAGTGACCAAGTGAAGCTACATATAGACAATATGCATGGGCATAGGCTGAGACCAAGATTGGGTAGGTTTTGCAGCATGTTATGGGACATGTTTCGTGTTTATAGGAACACAAGCTGAATAATTCAAAGAACATATGCTGAAGGGAGATAGCGAATTGGGACAACTTCAGACCTCAAGGGTGAGGTAGAGTGCAGTCAAGTTGTTCAAGATTCAACAGGTCGTCTAGAGTTAGGCAAAGTTAATTTGGGGGCAAAACTTGAGGCATGATGCTTAGAGTCAACATGAGCATGAGCCAGAAGGCAGTGTAGTGGTTTCGAATGATGTCAGATCATTGACCACATTGAAGCTTAGAGGAGCAGTTATGCTTATGGTCAGGAGTGGCCATTTCACATCAAGCCATGGGTATGCAGTAAGGTCGGAGGACCAAAAGTTTGAGAGACTACTTCGCGAAGTTTGTGCAAGGGTGCATTAGATACTGCATAAAGGCTATAGTTGGCATGAGTGACACGTCCAAGAAAGGCGCATCATAATTTTGACCGACAACTAGAGTGTTAAGGTTGAGTTTGCCATAGAGTTGGCTTACGACATGTCCACAGGGACTTGTCTAAGAGAGACATGCCTTCAAGTGGGAGGATGTTTCTTAGGTGTCGTTGGGAACAGTTGGTGTGCAAACCTCATCCGGAGGGGTGCACCTCAATTTCATCCTTGTCAGTATGAGTAGTCATTGAATAGTTTGTGGGAAAGCACATCCTAATGATGTGTTGGCTTTGGGGTCAGTGTTGCAAGGCCTGCTTGGTTAACTAGAGGGACGTCGTGATGGACTCAGAGGAGTTCATGTGTGGAAGGAGTATTCGAGTGCAGAGGCACTACTTCATGAGAGAATTCCAAATAGCAACGGTGGCATGGGGTCTTTGATCGATTCCAAGGGTGGACGTGGGAGATCATCACCAAGTGGGAGGTTCTACAGTAGTAGATGGACTAGTGCATACTTAAGAGTCGGAAGAAGCATAGAGTAAGCATAGGAGTCGAGGCAGGAAGATTAGCCAGCGGTCTGTCGATCAGGGCATCAATATTTGAAGTGGGGGAGAGTGTAACATGACGGCCTTGAGGGCATGTTACAAGCTAGGTTGGTGCTCGGTTAGATGTGCACGCGAGGGTGTAGGCTTGGGAGCATGTTGATGTATAGTTTGTACAGTAGTGGAATTTTCGTAAATATCTTCAATATTTCCTAGAAATGGATGGGACTTGGTAGGTTCCATATTGAAGGGTTAATGAATGCAATGGTGCGATCGAATTTGGGAGATTAAGAGAATTGGCGAGCTGAGATCCAAATATGTCTCCTATTGATGGTGAAATCTCGTCAACGAAATTAGATCAGAAAACTCAAAGGTAAGTATGGAGATATTTAGATAAGAACTTAGAATGAACTTATGGAAGGATAAACATAGATCAACAATGGAGTGAGCCTTTGTATATTTCTTAATAGCTTGATTGTACAATGAATTCTCCAACCCCTTTGCTGGAGGGGTGAAAGTCTATTTATATTGGAGCTTTAATGGCTCCTGGTACATCGTGGTCCCAGGGGACAAGATTGTACATAGGTACATTTTCAGGGTTGTGGCACAAGTCGTAGTGGTGTTGAAGGAGTGGTGGTCGGCTCTAGTACATGTCAGGGGCCTGCAAAAGTACTCCTGCATTGGTACCACATTACACCTCCACTACTCGCATGACACAGATGTCAGGGCCACATTTCTGTCCTCCACATGGTCGTACGTCCTACACCCGTACACGTATGGGTACTTTGTACCTGATGGTTTATTCTCGCATCTCTAAGGCATGTATTTGCTCAAAGCTATTCCACGTTCTACTAAGTGTAGGAAAGCTTGTGTGTTAACTTGAACGACGTACTCAGTCGTTTATACCACTATTGGCTTGATACCAAATAGTTCTTGGGTCTCTCTTATTGCTCCATATACGCCCCTTCTAGAGGTCTTAGACCCCCATACGGGTACGCGAGGCATTGACCTCATGGCATAGAGGCATCTGGACGAGATGAAGTGCAGCACGGATGCACGACACCATGGCACGGCTGGGTGAGGTGTGGCGTGAGGCCATGGGAGCCGCGAAACCATGGTGGTGCGAGGCCTGCGAGGCCATGGGACCCATGGGACCATGGTGGTGCGAGGCCATAGGAGCTATGGGACCATGGTTGTGCGAGGCACCTTGGGGGCCATGAGATGATGGTGGCACGAGACCCTTCCAGGCGCGAGGCTCCCTAGGCGTGAGGCGCCTCCTGGCCGAGGCATCAACGCGCGAGGCCCTCCTGACCGAGACATCAGCATGCGGTGCTCCTTGGCTGAATATGAGGCAGGATGGTCCCGTTGGGCACGCAGGTCTCATGGTGGTGCAACATGGTGGCACTTGGGCGTAAGGTGACTTAGTCTCCAGAAAGGCAGATACTTACAGGGCTTTGAGAGTTTTGGCCAGAACGTGGTCTCGTGAGACCTATTGGCACAAGCCCGATAACATGACTAAGTGACCTTTAGCCATGTGTTTTGTGTAGGGATTAGAGATTTTTTTGTTGGTGGATTTTCGGCATCCACACTTGCCCCCTAGTCTATAGGGAGGCCTTTAGGCGTTCTTGTAGACTCTTCTCTTTCTTTTTTTTTTTTTTTTGGTATTTATCATGCATGAGGTCCTTTGTAGCCCACGTGAAAGGGGGTTCGATAGGTCTCTCTTTGGTGCACCTTGATTGAATCTATAAGGATATGTTGACCACTTGGGTTCTAGTTATCCTTTTATATACTTTTGTGTACGCTGATTATTTCTTGTGAGAAGCGTCCTTCTCGTCATTAGGCATAGTACTATTTTTGCAAGCGTCTACTTTGAGACCCTCTTTGCAAGCGTCTACTTTGAGACCCTTTTTGTAAGCGTCTACTTTGAGACCCTTTTTGTAAGCGTCTACTTTGAGATCCTTTTTGGTAAGCTTCTACTTAGAGACCCTTTTTACAAGTGTCTACTTTGAGACCCTTTTTGAAAGCGTCTACTTTGAGACCCTTTTTTATTTTTATTTTTATTTTTCGCAAGCGTCTACTTTGAGACCCTTTTTGCAATTTTTGAGGTGATCTCCCCTGGGTCGGGACCTTTAGGGCTAGATGGTCCTCGTCCAATTTTAAACTTGGTCAGTGACCCCTCTAGCACGACGTTCTCTTCTATATGGAATCTTCAGACGTATTGGTAGTAGGGCGACTGGAGGAAGGTTCGCTTCCCTCAATATGCGAGTTCTTATGGCCCTCTTCCACACGTATGTACTTCTATGGTCTTTCGAAGAAATCATCTAAATTCAAAACTTCTCTTTTGAGCATGTTACCCCATAACTTGCTTCCCGGACAAACTCTGGCTGTAATAGCTATCTTGAGCTCCGCTTTGGTTGAACTTCCCACCTTTGTTGCTTCCATATTGAACCTATGGATGTAGTTCTTTAGAATTTCATTTTTGCCTTGATTTACGTTAGCGAGGCTGGTAATTGGCATAACGTAATCACAGACCGCATGGTGCTGCTGAAGAAATTCGCCAGAGAATTGTTGCCATGATTTGATTGTTCCTAGCCTTAGCCTCTTGAACCACTTGTACGCAACACCTTTAAGTGTAACAACAAAGAAATGGCATTTTTCTCTGCTGTTGACCCCTCTTAACCTCATCAAGTTATTAAAGTAGTCTAAGTGATACTTTGGGTTCGTAGTACCCTCGTATGGAGTCATGCGAGGCTCTCTGAGGTTGACGGGGATTTTCTCAGCCTGGATCTCCCTTGTGAAGGGTGAATCATGGTCAAATTCTTCATCTTCTCTATGCCCCTTAAGTGCGGTGATAATCTTGCCTTGTGGGTGTTGCATTTTGATGTCTAGTTCCCTCCTCTTTTTTCTTAAACAGTCTTGCGGGTTCTCAGATTGATCCCTTGCCTTGGTTGTGCTCCATAGGGGAGCCGCGGAGGGTGCGTTTCTTACTTCTGACCTCTTCCCATGGTGCTTTTCTCTTAGGCCAGGGGGCGCCTCTTTTGAGGTGACTTCTGCTTCGTTCCTATGACCATCGTCTTCACTCCACCTTTGCCTGTGGGGGCATTTCTTCGGTCTATATCACTCATCGTACTTTGTCTGGGGAGTTTTACTGGTGGAAAGTCGGGTTCTCCCATCGTCTACGGGGACAGTGTTTTCCCCTTTTTCACGCTCCTTCTCTTTACGCTTAGGAAGGGGTATGCTCAACTTTCCTTGCGGTAGGTCGTTTAAGACCTCCTGCATGTTCTCTATCGTGGTTTCCAGCCTTCGAGTCTTTTTATGTAACTCATGAATCTCATCCTTGTAGAAGCGAGTCCTTGAGTTGGAGCTTACCGAGCGTACCCTGGGACCTTTGCCTGGCCCGTGCATCGATGGACTTGAGTCTTGGTGGTCTGAGCGTGGTGCCACTGGGGGCCGGTGAAGTGGATGCACTAGAGGATTTAGATGACCTCCGTTGGGTGGGATATCCAGGGACGATGCTTCCTTCTCCTCCCTTGGGGGAAGAGGTTCCTCCGGCCTACCTCCATGCTTAGGCGGAGGGGGGCCTTTCTTGGAAGCCCTCCGCTCTACTCCGTCCCAGCGAACCTCATCATCTTGTAGTTGTCGTAGGCATTTTGAACACCTTAGCATTTATCTTTGGTAGAAGTGATGAAAGAACGTTGGCTTGATGCTTGTTCTTCCCACAGATGGCGCCAAACTGTTGACGGTGTATTCTCGTCAACGAAATTAGATCGAAAAACTCAAAGGTAAGTATGGATATATTTAGATAAGAACTTAGAATGAACTTATCTAAGGATAAACACAGATCAACAATGGAGTGAGCCTTTGTATATTGCTTAATAGCTTGATTGTACAATGAATTCTCTAACCCCTTTGCTGGAGGGGTGAAATTCTATTTATATTGGAGCTCTAATGGCTCCTGGTACATCGTGGTCCAGGGGGACAAGATTGTACATAGGTACACTGTCAGGGTTATGGCACAAGCCGTAGTGGTGTTGAAGGAGTGGTGGTTGACTCTAGTGCGTGTCAGGGGCCTGAAAAAGTACTCCTGCATTGGTGCCACATTACACCTCCACTACTCGCATGCCACTGATGTCAGGGCCACGCTTCTGTCCTCCACATGGTCGTACGTCCTGCACCCGTACACGTACGGGTGGTTTGTACCTGATGGTTTATTCTCGCATCTCCAAGGCATGTATTTGCTCAAAGCTATTCCACGTTCTACTAAGTGTAGGAAAGCTTGTGTGTTAACCTAAATGACATACTCAGTCGTCTATACAACTATTGGCTTGATACCAAATATTTCTTCGGTCTCTCTTATTGCTCCTCGTACGCCCCTTCTAGAGGTCTTAGACCCCATACGGGTACGTGAGGCGTTGGCTTCACGGCATAGAGGCATCTGAGCGAGACGAAGTGCGGCACGGATGCACGGAACCTCGGCACGGCTGGGTGAGGTGTGGCGCGAGGCCATGGGAGCCGTGAGACCATGGTGGTGCGAGGCACCTTGGGGGCTGCAAGATGATGGTGGTGCGAGGCCATGGGAGCCGCGAGACCATGGTGGTGCGTGGCACCTTGTGGGCCGTGAGATGATTGTGGCGTGAGGTCATGGGAGCCGCGGGACCATGGTGGTGCGAGGCCATTGGAGCCGCGAGACTATGGTGGTGCGAGGCCATGAGAGCCGTGAGACCATGGTGCTGCGAAGCCATGGGAGCCGCGAGACCATGGTGGTGCGAGGCAATGGGAGCCGCGAGACCATGGTGGTGCGAGGCCATGAGAGCCGTGGGACCATGGTGGTACGAGGCCATGGGAGTCATGCAACCATGGTGGTGCGAGGCCATAGGAGTCGTGGGACCATGGTGGTGCGAGGCACCTTGGGGGTCGTGATATGATGGTGGCGCGAGACCCTTCCAAGCACGAGGCTCTCTAGGCGTGAGGCGCCTCCTGGCCAAGGCATCAGCGCGCGAGGCCCTCCTGATCGAGACATCAGCACGCAGGGCTCCTTGGCTGAATATGAGGCGGGATGGTCCTGTTGGGCACGCGGGTCTCACGGAGGTGCAACATGGTGGCACTTGGGTGTAAGGTGACTTTGTCTCCAGAAAGTCAGAGACTTACGGGGCTTTGAGAGTTTTGGTTAGAACGTGGTCTCGTGAGACCTATTGGCACGAGCCCAATAACATGACTAAGTGACCCTTAGCCATGTTTTATGTGTAGGGACTAGAGATTTTTTTCTTTGTGGATTTTTGGCATCCATATCTCCCAAGAAAAAATCATATATGTCCCTGGTAGAAGGCTAAAAGCTCAGAAGGCTCTTTGTAGGGGGAGCACGTTGTGTCAGCTCTCCACCATCCCCTGGCACAGGTGCTTCAAGTGAGCTACTACTAGTTTGGAGGACTAGTAGGGCGGGCATATGAGGACCACGAGGAGACTCATATGTATCCATGAGTAGAAGTACTCATGGACATTACCAGGCCGCCCTGGTAGTGCGTCGAAGTGTACTGCCAGAGGTTTATGGGTACGGTTCCCTTGGCTTGCCAAGATGCCGCTTGCATGGAACGTGGCCCAAACCTCCGAGAGATGTTGTGGTGTGCCATGGCAACGAGTCTCGACATGAGATGGCACGAGCAGTCATTCATGGGACTTGTTAGTATACGTTCATTGAAGAGTGCGCAATGCTTGAGAAAGACAGAGGTCCAGTGTGTGCTACTAGTCTGGCAGCTAGTCTCGAGGTCCTGCCAACATGCGTGAAGGCATGATGCCTTAAGGATTGGACCATGGATGTATGGGAGTCCTTGGTCTATGACGTGAGCTAATCGGATAGTATCGAATGGGTCATGATGATAGGTGTTGGCACATCAACTTGGTGTTGGCTCTTGGCCACATATGCTACCTTGGCTTGCAAATGTCTGGGTGAGCATCAGTGTTGGGATTTGCCTTGCCATATTGAGAACCTATGGATAGTGTGAGTGTCTTGGCTAGATAGCCTTGATGCATGGTTGCACTCATATATTCTTGAGAGCATGATTGAGCGAGAGTTGTTTGAGAGACGGAAGTGTGCAGAGGCACACGGTCACGTGAAAAATGTGCCCATTGTTATTCGAGTGTTGGAAGGCTGACCTAGGCTCAGAGGAGTCAAGGTGCCGCAAAGGCATTTTCACTGTCAAAATGTCAGCCCGTGACATGGCGCGCCCCATTTGAGCCACAAAGCTGGGATGATTACAGAGGCTACCAAGCCTTCTGGTTCATACGGGTTGCGGCGCCAGAAGAACAGGGCCGCGACTCAAGCCCAAAAACCTAGAAATTCCCAACGTTTTCAATCTAAAAATCCTTATAATATCCTACCAAAAATCTCCCTTTCCCCAAAATCAAACCCCCAACTGGTTCACTGAAACACACATAACATTTATAACCTATAACCTAGCTCAAAACTACCTCAAATTTCAAAATTAGACCCTAAGTATATAACTAAAGAAAACCTCTAACTACAACAGAAGTACCATAAAATATCATAACATAATCCTTACCGAAACTGCAATTCTGACCTTGATCTAACTCCAATTGTGTTCCTAGCTTGATTCCTCCATCCTCAGCCCCAAACTTCAAAGAATTGGTGCCCTTCCCTTCAATCTTCCAAACTATCACCAAGAGCGGGAGAGAGAGAGCAAACATGGGAGAGGGCTGAGAGAGAATGCTGAGAGATGTTCTGGTTATTTCCTAAGGTGTTTCTAAGTATATCCCCTAACACAAAGACCAAAATGTCCTTAGTGTTATCTCAGCCTTTTATTGCCTTAAAGGGAAAATTCATCATTTACCGCAATTCCCGCTAATCCTCAAGTGGTCCTATAAATTCCCAATTAATCCCGACGTGCCCAACTAATCACCAAATACTTTTCCGTTAATCAATAAATCCCAAATACGCACTAAGTCCCCAGAATACCACTAGGCTCACCCTGAGTCGGGTATTAGACCCCGTTGTGACTATTCCGCTAATCCGCTCACTAGGATCGCCTCGAGCCGAATACTGCAAATATATCCACATAATAATGTGGTCTCCATCATTTAACACATATAATCACATTTATGCCCTCAACGGGCCAAAATTACAAATATGCCCTTAATAATAAGAACAGGCCCACATGCATATTTAATACCCATAAATATGAATATATATCCATATTATCATATAAATCATGTATGCCACGTAGTAACACATTTAATCAATCAATTTCGCACATATATATATATCCAATTATGCCCTGCTGGCACACTAATCAAGGCACTAAGCCTTATTAGCATTTTTAGGATGTTACATTTCAGGTCCTTACTCGGAGGTTACAAAGCAAACTGATAGTATGGGTCACTCAAACGTCATGGAATGTAGGGTGGACAACCAAATGAGGAAATCTAGCTGTCCCACTACAACCAAAGGAAATGTATCAGACAACATAGTGGTTGACTTGGCTAAAATGGATCCACATGCATAAAGAAAGTTAATCCAAACCAAACTCAAACTCAAAATAGGAGTGACATGCCTACGATACATGCAACAGGTATGTCTGATTCAAAAGGTTAATGAGATAAATTCCTAGATTAGGTCGTACACCAAAATAGGGAATGGATGGGCCTGTTGTTTTAGATACCCATGAAGCCCAATGGGCTAATGCCTTAAGGAGCTATTTTGTGCCAGACACTATCACTATTCCATGGCTCTCTAATGAATGTTGGACACAAGCTTTTAAACTCTACTTGGGCCAAGAAACGATTAATAAGTACTCACGCAACCCATCTTTACTCAACCCACCTTTAGTGTTTAATGATTTGGTGGATCACTCGAAGGCCCAGGGCATGAAAAGAACAGTGGGAGCGGTTATCATCCCCATTCAAGAGCTTCTTTCACATAGATCGCCAACCCTAAATCCTTCAACGACCCACATAATAACCTAGGAGTAAAAAACCTCGACGAATTTTCTCCTAGGCAATAAAGGTCCTGACTTACACCAAAGCGTTACTGGTATTGATGGACTGGAGGGCAACACGCTTATGTTTGTGGTGGGAGAAAAAGGAGGAAATGGCCTTTCGAAAGCAATTATTATGGTAGCCAATTGGAAGGATAAGATTCAGATGGTCCAACAATCAAAGCCTAAGAGGAAATTTAAGGCATCTACGAGTGGGAAGCAGCGGGGTAGACCTCAAAAATTGAGGAAAGAAGGCCCTATGATGCCAATCAAGATTAGTCTTGATACTGTGGACTCAATTAAAGAACGCCAATTCAAGGAGTTCATGACTGAACTTACAAAACCAAATATTCGCAGTGAGGAAGATGATGAAATCGGAAGTGAGGGGGTACCTGGGGACCAAGAAGAACAACAACCCATTGAATGTGAAAGTGTTATGGCAACATGTACATCGATTTTTTTATTTGGGGCTTCGGAGACTGGCCTGGAAAAGTCTCCAAAGTCATCATGAGAACAATCGCATGGAGCTGTAGAGGTCTCAACCGCGGGCCGCCAGTTCGCGAACTAGCAGATCTAATAAGAACTCATCAAGTAGAGATTCTTATTCTACTGGAAACAAGGATGCAAGGGGAAAGGTATGATAATCTCATGAAAACATTTCACTATTATAACACTATATATGTCCCTCCAGTTGGATTATCATGAGGTTTTGGTGTTTTTTTGAAACAAGGGGTTAAGTTGCAATTGCTATTGAGTGATAAGAATGTGATTGTCGCATCAATCTCTTCAGATACGATTGGAGTAACATGGAATCTCTACACAATATATGGCCGGGTTCAGATGGGATGTTGGGCTCTTTCTACAGACACCATTGGGACAACATTAAAAAATAAGTTTTGAAGATGGTCCAGGAATTCTTTCTTATTCTCATCCCGAATAAGAAAAACCCTAGCTTGGTCAATGACTTCAGACCCATAGCATTGTGCAATGTGGCTTATAAGCTCATCTCAATAGTCTTGGCTAATAGGATGCGCTCAATCCTGCCTGCAATTATATCGCCTATGCAATCGGCTTTGGTCAAAGGCCAAGTCATTTAGGACAACACTATGTTAGCTCATGAGCTATTACACTCTATGAATCTTAAAAGAGGGAAAGATGGGTACATGCTTGTAAAGCAAGATATGGAAAAGGCTTATGATAAATTGGATTGGAATTTCATCAAAGCAGTCTTTGTTGCAGTGGATTTCCTTAGTTATTTGTCAAATGGATCATGCAATGTATCACTACATCAAATTTCTCACTGTTATTGAATGGGAGCCTTTTGGAAAATTCAACCCAACGAGAGGTTTGTGTTAATGGGACCCATTATCCCCAGCTTTTTTTATTATAGTCACTGATGTTCTCTCCTGCCTCTTCACTAAGGCAGAAATGTCCAAAGAAATTAAAGAAATACAGATTGCTCGGGGAGCAAATGTCATTAGTCATCTTATGTTTGCGGATAATGTCATTCTCTTTGGGAGAGCAACCAAGAAAGATGTAACATCCCAAATTTCCTAATAAGGCTTAGGGCCTTGATTAGGAGGTCAGATTGGCAAATTACGGGTTTTTATGATTAAATGTGAATTAATTGTTATTTTGTGATATTGCTATTGTCTAATCACTTTGTGTGATACTATACTTATATATATTGTGACTGTGGATAAGTTTATTTGAACTTGTACAAATACTCACTAGAGAAGTTCTGTCGAGGAAGCTGCGTTTTAAGTGGAACCTTTGTGACCCCTACATACTATCCTGAGAACTGGGTATTTTAAAAAAGGATATACTTGTTGAGGCAAGGGCATAGACCCTTCTAGTCCTTTTTTGAAAATTATCTAGGTAAGTTTATTTGTTAATTGGAAAATTGACACTTTCGTTGTGTAATTTTTCAGAAATGGAAACTAGATCCAACAATGATGTTGTGACTGCTGGGGGCAGTACACAACTGATGAATGATGTTGTGGTCCAAGAGAAAACCCCTGTTGTGGCTTAAGTGGGAAGCTCTGTTGTGGTAAAAATGACAGTGATGTGCAATCCAGTGTCATTCTCATCTAATGTTCTACCTGAGAAATTTGATGGGAAAAACTTTAAGAGATGGCAGCAAAAGATGTTGTTCTATCTGACAACTCTTAATCTTGCTAGAGTATTGACTAAGGATCCTCCTAAAAAAAATGAGGGTGAGACTAACATCCAAGTCGCTCATGCTATTGATGCTTGGAAACATTCTGATTATCTGTGTCAGAATTATGTAATGAGTGGAATGGAAAATTCTTTTCATAATACTTATCTTGAGATGAAATAAGCCAAGGAAATTTGGGAGTCTTTAGACCGTAAATATAGAATTGATGATGCTGGCACCAAGAAATTTACTGTAGGCCGCTTTCTAGATTATGAAATGGTGGACTCCAAAATTTTGATTAGTCAAGCTCAAGAGATTTAGGTCTTCTTGCATGAGATCCACACTAAGGGAATGACCTTAAGTGAGAGCTTCCAAGTGGCATGCATCATTGAAAAATTGCTACCTGCGTGGAGGGAATTCAAGAATTATGTTAAGCACAAGCAAAAGGAAATGGGCATTGAAGATCTCATTGTCAAACTTTGGATTTAAGAGGACAATCAGAGCTTTGAGGGGAAGTATAATACCTCTTATGTGGCCAAAGCTGACGTGTTGGATCGTGGTCAGAGTTCCAAGGCCAATAGGAACAACAAAGGGAAAGGATCCAAGCTTGGAACGAAATGAGGAATCTCTAAGAAACCAAGGTTTCAAGGCAAGTGCTACAATTGTGACAAACCTGGTCAAAAGTCTTCTAATTGTAGATTGCCAAAGAAGAACAAAAATAAAGAGGCCAATATCGTCGATACCATGGCTAAAGAAGCTTTTGAAATCAGTCTCTCAGCAGTGGTGATTGAAGTCAATAAGGTGGGATCAAACCTGAAAGAATGGTGGATTGATATTGGTGCAAGTCGTCATGTCTGCTTTGACAAGAACATGTTCTCCACCTTCGAGCCATTGGAGAATGGAGAAAAAATGTTCATGGGAAATGTTGCTACCTCTGAGATCAAGGGCTAAGGCAAGGTGATCTTGAAGATGACTTTGGGGAAGGAGTTAACTCTAAATAATGTTCTGTATGTGCCTGAAATTCGCAAGAATTTGGTGTCTGGTTCAATGTTGAACAACCATGGTGTTGGGGGAGAGTGAGATTACACCACCACAATTCTAGAATCTACACAAAATAATGGTTGACATAGACCAAATAAATATTGAGAAAAATGATGCAAACCATAGTTGTAGAACAATCTTCTTCAAACTTGTTGAAACTTCAAAACCCTAGGAGAACCACCACTTTGAGCATTTTCCTTATTCAAATTTTAAAACACAAAACCAAGGCTTATACATGATTTGTACCGCTATCCTAATTCTCTATTTCCTAGCCACCATTGATGCTTGAGGCCTTTTTTCAAGAGGAAATGAGGGTTGGGATTGAACAAGCATTAAACTCACAAAGTCAAGCACTTTCTTTATGACTTTCTACGAGAAAACTAGATATTCTTGAAAGCTAGAGAGAGTGAGAGATTGGAGAGAAGGATCAAGTCTTCCAAAACTCTATGATGACCCTTTTATAGTGTAGGCACTGTCATTAGGTCTAACCAATAGGATTAGAGATAATTCACATGTCATTTGGAGCTTATTTACGTATCCGTACAAACACGACAGACAATATATCGCATGTATGTACGCAATGTATCGCCTGCTGGGGCTTTTGAGCCCCTTCGCATTTAGGCGATGCAACATCTCTTAAGGGGCGATGCATTGCAACCCCCTCTGACTTTTGACCCTTCCAATGGTCCTAAAATTGCTCCAAATGCTACCAAACTTTTGGGGGATCCTTAGATACTTCTATGTATCACTTTGGACCCAAAAACACATTTTTAAAGTGCCTATAATTGAAACTCAAATTTCATATCTACACTATGTGAAATTCACTAAGTGTTTATACCTAGATATATATTAACACTTATCATTTATATTTAATCAATCACAACAATCCCCCATTTGGTTAAATACAAGCCTCAACCTCTAGCTCAAATAGTTTTAGTGGAAAAAGTAAAGTGCCCTTTGGTTTGAACTTTACCTTAGTGAAAATACCACAAAGTCTTATCGAAATAATTGGCAACTTAAAAGCTTGAACTAAGTATTCCTTATGATAAAATCAGTGATAACTCACACACCTCCACTAGATCTTTTGTTTTCTCACTTTTCTCGGTTTAGCACTTGCATGGCCATGTGTTCATCCCTTCATGAACTTTCTAGGGAGAAACTCCAACTCCCATGAGAGGTGGCACTGTTGGTAGAAAAAGTGTAAATCAGAGATACGCACTGGAATGAGTTTTTAAAAATTTATTAATACCAGTTAGGATCATACATATATATATATTAAATTACATACAAATATATTATAGATTACCTCTTGAAGTCTATCAAGTATCCACAAATCTTTTTGTATAAATCAACGATCTTCCAATCTACATTCTTAAAGCTCACACCTTAATCTTCCAGACCAATCATCAAACACACAGGACGTGTATGGGCACGTAGGATTCAAAATGTTGATTTAGGGCTCTCTAGATGTAATCAACGCATGATATCTAGAGATGTTTGACTGAGAGAAGATGTATTGGGTAGTTTTTCAGGTTTAGGAAAAACTATCGCTTTCTTTTCAGAGAGAGAGAGTCTACCAGTCTAACTTTTTAATTGTTTAAAACAACTTATTCCTCAAAGTATCACTCTTTCAGTTTTATAAAGATAATTAACTTAATTAATTAATTTTTATTTTATTTAAATTAAAACTGATCAGTTATAACCTATTTAATTTAAATCATATTAAAAAAGAATAATTAAATAAATAAATTATTTGAAATTCAAAACTCAAATGGAAAGGATAGGAAATCCCTGTGTATGGCACCACACTCACTGTGCAATGAGTGTGTCGACCACACCATTAAGGTTATCCATAATTTTCTCATTTGTTTGTTTAATTAATATTTAAAACAATATATTTATGCCAAAATAAATATCAGTTAATTCAAAATTAACTTTATCTTAAAATATCAGTTTTAAATAAATAAATATCTTATTCTAAATAAGATAATTATTAATCTCTCTTTTATATTAATCCAAACATGATTAATATTTATTTTAACCTATAGTTTTTCAAAATAAAAGCTATATAATTAAATAATTAATTAATTCATAATTAATCAATTGCCCATAATTATCACATAATTATTTCCTTGCCCTGGAAAATAAATTCATTTGTAATTAAGTCATTCTCTCTATAAATCTTTCTTTTGATATCCTTACCCTTTACGGTGTAGGATAGATGTGATTTGTGGACAATTGACCAATAATACGAAGCTCTAATAAACCAGATTATTAATTAAATTCTTTAATGTAATAATCTTATTTATTAATTCCATGATTACTCCACTATAAACATGGAATTCCACTCTAAGTATTTATAGAGTTTTCTCTTGTAGTCCATTGATACAATCAATAAATATAGTTCTGTCCTCCATTTATTGGTTCGTTAATTAGAGCTGGTCAAGATTGCCGCTTTACCCTTCTAATTACCTCTTGATCCTTAAGTACCATTAATTCACTAGCAAATAATTAATCTATAATCAAATTATAGATTTGATCTCAATAACTATTTAGTTCCAAAATTAACCCTTAAAGGAACCAATATTCGATCCGTTGGGAAAGTATGGATTCCATTATTGTAAATCATGTTCCTAGCCATTCAGGATATTGAATCTCCAAAACAAAAGTCATTAGGCTCATTATACTAAGAAACCTTAATGAGTGAATCAAAAGATCCAATAAACACAAACAGGAGTTCATGAATACCCAGGATTTAGATTGATCTATAAAGGATCATCAATTAAGATAAGAATTAAATTTTTACGTCAAACCGCAAGTTTATAAGGATAATTAATTCTCATCGTTCATGACATATATAATCTCTATTATATACAACATATTTACTAATATGTCTATCCACAACAATAATCTAAATCTAGATCACTTGCATCCCATATGCTTAGTGTTGACGCCGTTTTTCGTCAACTTAATTATGTAGAGCAATAAACAATTGATAAGAAAAAAAGAAAAGAAAGAGATTTTTACGTGGTTCAGTACTTGAAATCTGTCTGCGTCCATGAGTCACTTTAATTATAAACTCTGTGTGAATGCTTCAAGCGAAAGCAATTTAGCAAAGTATTTTCCAGTACAAAATTGTGCGTAAATACAAATGACCAGATCCGGACTATTTATAGACTTAGTTACAAGAATATCTTCCCACAAAGCTAGGGAAGTTACAACACCTATTCAAATTTAAATCCAAATGAATATTTGAATAATAACAATAACACAATGTAAATGCATTACTTAAATAAAGATCCCATAAAAATAGGGGTTCAACATATGGTCTTAACTAATCCCAAAGAAATAGGAATTTCCTAGCAACTTTTTCGTGTGTATATTTAATACGTCATCGAGCTTGAACACTGCTTCAACATGCTTTCAAGATCACTTGTAGCCTCGAGCTCACCATTCTAGTTATTGCCTCCCTCTCACTTGATCAGTCTGTCGAGCTCATTCCTCGGAGAAGGTTAATGCCTTCGAGCCTGCAACTCATACTCGAACGCTGAAGACAGATCTGGAACCCCGTGATAATTCGTACAAGTATAATGCTAACACTTGGTAATCTCGAGCTTACTCTTTTGAGCTTATATTTCGAGGCTACTTATTTATTCCCAAAATTTGGGTGTAACACTTATTAAACCACACTAGTTACCATTCATTAAAGATTATTGATTTAAATAACAGTACAATTTTTTTTATATTTGAATGTTATAATTATTGTTTGAATTAATTATATAATAATATCAAGAAAATTCCTTATTCATTCATGGGAATATTATCGTGTATTAGTATGAGAGAATTAAGATAATATATAATGAATAAAATAGTCAGTAACATTTACATAATGTTAGGGCATTAATCCTAAAAGACACCATCTTTAAGTTCACATAGGTGAATTTCTTATAACATCTTTGCTACCTTTAGAGATGCTTGTTGCACTCAACTGAACTTCATTAAAAGCCCTAGGCTTAATCCTTACTCAGTAGCAACCAACACTAACCATCTCGGTTGGAACTCGCCATAAGCTTTAGTGTTGAAACCATTCACTTATCAATGAATTTTTCTTATCCATTGAACTTTTTCCCTTGATGTATAGAAGTTTGGAGTTGGGTTGACATCATGGGTGAATCTATTATTCTAGGAGTTTCAGTCTCATCCCTTTTGAAGTGGAACTTACTAACATTCTCACAATAGGTTTTGTTAATGGATCCGCTAAGTTCTCACTTGTCTTGAGATATGAGATCGATATGATTCCATCTTAAATCAATTGTCTCACATATTCATGTCTTAGACTAATATCTCTAGATTTCCATTATACACACTATTATATGTCCTAACAAGTGTGGATTGGTTATCACAATGTATTGAAATTGTTGATACCATATCCGTGGTAAAAGGGATATCCAACACGAGATCCCTAAGCCAATTGGCCTCTTTGTCATTTCCTGCTAAAACTATGAACTCCACTTCCATGGTTGAGTGTGATATACAAGTTTGCTTCTTGGAGCCCCACAAGATCGCACCTCCTCCAAGAGTAAACACCCAACCGGTAGTAAAGAGATTATCTCCCACTCCCGATATCCAACTAGCGTCTGAATATCCTTCAAGTATCCTTGAAAAGTTTGTATAGTGAATACTATACTCTTTGGTACCCTTAAGGTAACCAAGAATTCTCTCAATAGCTTTCCAATTCTTGATACTTGGATTGCTAGTAAACCTACTGAGTTTACTAACCGCATATGCAATATCCGCTATTGTGCAATGAGCGGCGTACATTAGGCTTCCTATTGCACTTGCATATTTTGTTGATGTATTTTTTTGCCAACAGTAGATTAAGAAATCTAATAGGGATATTAGGGTTAAATTGTAAACTGTAATGAAAGAATAAGAACCCTTTCGTACACACACAACTTTTACGTGGTTTAGTGGTTAAAATTCACCTAGTCCACGAGACATTATTATTGATTTTCTCTCACAATTTCTATTGAGTTTTAGCAATACAAAAAAGTCATCCTCTTCCCTGTCCATTATCTCTGATATTTATAGGAGAATTTCTTGGAAAGGTTTGGGTAACAGCGTGAATAAATAAGGTATACATTTAATACAGATTATTCTCATTTACATTGGGATATGATTTGATAACAGAATAGAATATACTTCTGCTATCTTGGATAATAAATAATAGATATGCAATACAACCTCTGCATTAATGAGCGTATAAGTAGTCTTCGAATCTTTTGGGATCCTTCAGTATGCGTTCTGACCAGGTTCCCATGAGCTGAATATCTCACCCAAGATGGTGTTTAAAGACTATCTGAACTTTAGTTCGTATTAAGCTCAGAGCCCCCAAATGTGGATCTGGCCACTATAAGTCTCGAACTGGATTGTTATCCTAAGAGTCAGTCCGATAACAACCTGTACGTTGTGTTTTCAAGTCCCAACTCGAGCTGCTCACATCATTGTTAACCAAAGAGTCTACTTGGTTGCTTTTCCGCGTATTCATCTGCCAGTTGTACCCAAACTGAGTGACTAGACTCATGCTCATTTTTAGGGTACAAAATTTGCCCCCAAGCTCCTGCTCGTGCTTGATGTCATCACTTTCTGACATGCACAATATGGGCTTTTAGGCTTCTGCCATGTAAAATTGTGTATGCCCACTACTCGAGTACTGGACACGCGACTGTCTGTAATTGGTGTTTGTTTGGGTTTCGAGGACTGTGACAACTATCCTGTCAACTTTTGTCACTATATGGTTCATTTAATCTTGGCCTTTGGATCTCGAGCTAACCCAATCGGATGGCCCAGACTAATTCCCGTAGTTTACATATAAATAGGGTGATCATACCTGAACCCTTACCACCTTTGCATTCAAAAAGTTTCCTTTTCAAAAACAAAATTTCCCTTTTTCTCCTCCAACTTCTCCCAAAAAAACCTTCATCACCTTTCAAATTTTCAGAAACTTTCAAGGAGTTCCTTGTGGGCATATCAACACTTTCTTTGAACCGATCATATAAACTGTAAGTATTTCCTCCCCTGGTTTGAAACTTTCAATTCTTTACTTTCTAGTGATTTTTTTTAAATTGTGAGAAACTTCCTTTGCTCAATGTCATTTAGGCTATGTCTGAGTATAAATAGGAAATAGGGTTTAGTTTGGGCTAAATGAACGATACTAGACTTATTTAGAAATAAAGTTTTCATAAAACTAGGAAAATTTTCTGGGTTTTACAATTAAAATTCTACTAGAAAATTGATTAGCATACCTGTTTGGGGTGTAGAAGCCAAAGGGTTTTAGCTTAAAGGTTACAATTCCTTAAGTGGTCTGGCTCTGACTCACAAATCTCGAAGTATCAGGGAATTTTAAGAAATCCAAGCACGTGGCCTAGGACCATGCGTGGAACCACATGTTAAGGCTAGAACACATCTTAGCTCGTGTAAAGTTTTAAATCCCAAAAGTAAACCACTTAAACCCTCAGATCTTTGTACCCGTAACATCGTAGCTAGTAACTATCTTAGGTCGTCGCTAATAGGCTGCTTTGTCGTCAGGTGATCTAAATTATGGCCCCCAGAAAGAAAAACACTACGAGCTCCTCTGCTCAGAGCAAAGACAAGGGCAAGCAGGTCGCCTTGGACTCTCCCACCCCTTAATTCATCTCTGTGGTGGAGAGGGAAATCATGGTCGACCCCAATGCATTCTTCGAGGCCGAGCACAAAGTATCCTGGATCACGACTCAGGAGAAAGTTAACAAGATCCTACTGAGTCATGAGATTGAGATGGGAGTTGATGGCCTCCATGCCAGAACTCCGTTAGAAGGAGAGCAGATATGCGCCCCTCTCCAAGATGACTACGGAGCATGGAGTAATGAGCACCTGAAGGCAGGTGCCTTCCTCCCCTTGGACCAGTATTTTGTATACTTCCTGAACTACGTCAAACTGGCTCCATTCCAGCTCCCACCAAACTCATACAGACTTTTGGCGAGGTTAAAGTATTTGCTTCTGAGGAATGAGTGGGAGGTCCCCACTCTGGTAAACATTATGTACTTAATTTTCCTCAAGCCTAATCCCGACCAGAAGGGTCAAGGTGATGGTTTCTACTACCTCACTCGTTTTCCCAACCCACCCTCTGTCATCGACCTCCCCAGCCACCCAAGTGACTATAAAGACTACATCTTTATGTCAAATGGGTTCAAGAACTGCGATCACCGATACTTCAACCGTCGTCGTAAGTTCTCTATCATTATGAATTCAGCACGTGAACTTTCTTATCGCTTTCACACTTTTTTTTTATTTAAGTATTCTAACTGAGTTCATTCTTTGTGCAGCTATATTCGTGAGAACAGAGTGGTATGTGACCCTTGGGGATCAATATGAGACTTTGTCTAGTCTTCCTCCGAAGGAGAAAGACTACTGTCAGGTTATGAATGATGCCACCATGGTGGCCTACAACCTGATAAGCAAGGTCCAGACGCTGGCTCTCAGGACCCAAGTTCCTCTTCCTGTCATCCCCGAGCTCCCCCTCCTCAAGAAGCCTTACCAGCCAATGAAGACATCGAAGAGGAGGAATACAAGGCATAGTTGGTGCGCAAAAGGCGAGCTCCTAAGAATAATTAGGGGCCTGATCCATAACGAGCTGCATTTGGGGCAGCAGCCGGCCCCTCTGGCCAAGGTAACTCATACCCATACAAAAAGTTAGATTGAGCTACTGCCAGTTATAGGCTAATTCGATTCAACCCTATCTACCTCGTTAGTCATGATCATACTGACCTGGACCTAAACATAACCCTCCTCCAATGTGTGGACCATTTTGTGGTACGCTATGACCATAGCTACCCCAAAGGTACCATCGTGGTTGACAACACTATCAATTTTAGGTCGGCAATTTTTGAAGAGTATGGGACAACCTGTAGGACCTGGCCTTCCTTGTGTCAAAGTGCATATGCCCTTGGTTTTAGGCAGTACGTAGACGAGTCCATCCCCGAGGAAGGACCTGAACCCCCTAGGATCTAGAAGATCATAATTTTAGATTCTCCCCTACCCTCCTTAATCCAAGAGTTAGAGGTTGTGCCTAGCCTGGTCAATAACCCCGAGCTGATCGTATTAAATTCCTCTTCTAGCTCGGAGGGTAGGGTTCCTGCACTTGTTCTTGTGTTTATATTACTTTCAATAATTATTTCTTAAATCTGCACCGTCTGTTCACTCTTTTTCAGGTGAAGAGATGGAGTTACTGAAGGCCCCGGGTTGGAGGGATGCTTTTAAGGCTGGTGGGATCGAAGTTGGTCTCGTGGTGAAGAGGGCCAAAGTGACAAAGAAACCAGCTCTGAAGACTGGGGGTACCACTGAGTCTCTGACAAAAGACAAAGGTGCCAGTTCCACCTGGGAGCAGCCACAAAAGAAACTCCCCTCAGCTCTGGTAACAATAGTCACGATTCATCAAGCTCCTCCTCCTTCTCCTCCTCCTCAACACGTACCTTCCACAAATCTTCGAGTGATCCAAGGCGAGGCTCCCACCATCCAGATCCCGGTCAAACCACTCGACCTAGACAAGATCTTCGAAGCATTTTAGGATACTGTGTACGAAATGGCGAGCCATATGGTTGGCCATGCCAGAGACTTAAGGGTTATAGATGAGCGTACTTCTGAGGACGTCCTCGAATCTGCTATAGGGATGAACCTCACCGTGAGTCCTTGTCACTCTTTTTCTTTTTCCTAAGTTTTTTTAACAAACTATTCTTGACTTGCCTCATTCTTTTGCAGTATGTCCTGACTCAAATTCAAGGAATTTCTCGGGTTAAGGTAGGGACTAGGAGCTCCAAGCTGCCCTGAGCTCCGCTCAAGAGGGAAAACAGACTACCAAAGCTGCCCTGGTTTCCTCCCAGGAGAGCGAGCGATCTGCAAAAGTCGCCCTATTTGCCTCCTAGAATCAGGTCGTGGATGTGAGTCATCGCATGGACCAGCTTCAGGCCAAAAATGAAGAAGTTGAACGAGATTGAGGCCAAGGCCAAGGAGGAAGTTGCAGAGTCATCGACTCAAATGGAGGAGATTCTTTACCGTTGCTGGGCTTTTAACCAGGACGGGAACTTATGTTTTATGCACCTTGAGCTGTGGGAACCATATCTTGCCAGGTTCAAGATTCGGTTCTCACAGGAACCCTCGGAGATCGCCGAAGCCTCTGAAGCTATTGAGGGAGATGGCGAGGAGGTGACTTCTTTGGAGCAAGCTGACGGACCTCAGTGACTTATTATTTTCACTTTTATTATTTAAGCTTCTATAATTAAGTCCCTTGGGACCAAAATAATTGCCTTCGGGCTCAGGTCGAGGTTTTTTCTCCTTGAGATGACAATATATTTTTGAATATACATCTAACTTGTGATCTATTTGTATTTCCCTTAGCCTATTGTTTTCGCATGCTTATGAATCCTTAGATTCTTGTACATTCAAAATCTTAGGGGTTAACTTTAGATCGGGATAGATTTTATCGACATCTTGGTTGTATCCAAGATTTTACTCGCTTAATTGCATCATACCTGTTAAGAATCAGGTCGTGGACCTGGTTGTATCCAAGGGTTTTAATAAGCTTAGTAACTTTATACCTGATAGGAATTAGGCCTCAGACCTGGTTATATTAAGGGGTTTTATTCTTAGATATTTCTCAAACTTAGTTCACGTTCGGTCTTTTAAAAATTCGAGCTTTAAAAAGCCGTTGAATAATCAATTTTTCCAAACGCTAAGTTTTAATCTTTATCCGAATAAGCATAGCTCTCTTAAAAGCTCTCTTCGATTATGTGCCCCCCAAGCAACCAGAACGTAAAAATGTTATTGGTTGCTTTTACAAAATGAGCTCGTGATAACCAAAACGATAAAATTGGTTACTTAATAATCCAACTGTTATAAAATTGAATTGGCTTTTATAAATAAGCCTTACATAAACAGTATTTTCGAAAACATTAAAGACAACAAAACTATTGATAATACATTTTTAAGTGTAGGGCATTCCAGGTCCATGGGACTATTTCTCCACTTAACCAGGCTTGCTTGAAAGTTCCTTCGTGTAGAACCTCCACAATCTGATATGGTCCTTCCCAGTTGGGCCCTAACACACAATCCTTGGAATCTTTATTTGCTAAAAAGACCCTTTGAAGAACTAGATCAACTAATTCGAGTCTGCGTCCCTTAACCTTTGAATTGAAATAACGAGTGATATTTTGTTGATAATGGGCGAGCTGTAATTGTGATGCCTCTCATTTTTCTTTGATTAGATTGAGGGATGCACTAAGTAGCTCGTGGCTATGATCCTGATCAAAGGTCTTTTATCTGTGAGTTTTCACCATCGCCTCAATTGGGAGCATAGCCTCGCTTCCAAAGATCAGGGAAAAAGGGGTATGTCCCGTGGAGGTTCGATGTGAGGTCCGATAGCCCAGAGTACTTGTGGGAGCTGCTTGGGCCATAATCCCTTGGCCTCGTCTAGTCTTTTCTTCAAGCTTTCCTTGAGGGTTTTGTTTAAGGCCTCGACCTGCCCATTAGTTTGTTGGCACACTACCGACGAGAAACTCTTGGTTGTACCATATTGTTCACAAAAGTCTATGAAGAAATCACTATTGAACTGAGTTCTGTTGTTTGACACGATCTTTTTAGGGAGCCCAAATCGACATATGATATTCTTCACAACAAATTCCAGGACTCTCTTTGAGGTGATGGTTGCCAAAGGTTCAGCCTCTACCTACTTCATGAAATAATCGATGGTGACTACTGCATAACGAACTCCTCCTTTTCCTGTTGGCAGGGAATCAATTAAGCCAATTCCCCATGCTGAAAATGGCCAAGGGGATGAGATCATGGTTAGCTCGACTGGATCAGCTTGGGAAACTATGGCGAAGCATTGGCATTTGTCACACTTCTACACATACGAGATCAAGTCCTTTGTCAACGTGGGCCAAAAATAGCCTTGTCTCAGTACCTTTAGAGCTAAGGTTTGCCCCCTAGTATGGTCTCCGCAGAAGCCTTAGTGTATTTCTTGTAAAATAGTATGTGCTTCCTCGGGCAGAACACATCGCAGGAGGGGCAACGAATGCCCTCGTCGATATAGGATCCCTTCAACCATAACATACCGCGGAGCTTGATAAATCAACTTTCTCGCGTCCTTCCGATCATCAGGTAGCTTTCTGGTTGTGAGGTACTCCACTATAGGGGTCATCCAGGTCAGTTTTATGTCAATCATTCCAACCTCAACCGTGTATGCTATTATACTTGGGCTTTCCAAGAACTCCACTGGAACTACATTCAATGTATCTACCTCTTTGGTGGTAGCAAGTCGAGCTAGAGAATCAGCGTTGGAATGCTGCTCGCGGGGAACTTGCTCGACGGAGCAAAACTCGAACTCATACAACTCGCCCTTTACCTTAGCCAAGTAGGCTGCCATCTTGATGCCTCGAGCTTGGTATTCCCCCAATATCTGAATAACCACGAGCTGAGAATCACTATAACATTGGATGACTTTTTCCTTTAGCTTTTTCGCCACCCTTAGCCCTGCCAATAGGGCCTCATATTCTGCTTCGTTGTTGGATGATTCAAACCCAAAAATGAGAATTGTATTGAACCGATGTCCTTCGGTGAGATTTAGATTGTCCCAGCTCATGATCTATTTTTGTTAGATGATCCATCAACGAAGATTTTCCATAACTCCTGCACCGGCTCCCGTATCAGCTCGTCTTGAAAACTCGTGCACTCAGCCACAAAATTAGCAAGGGCTTGGCTCTTGATTTCCCTTCATGGCATATATAATATCTCAAACTAGCTAAGTTCGATGGCCCATTTTAATAGACTTCCTGACGTTTCAGGATTTTGCAAAACCTTCCTTAAAGGTTGGTCAGTTAAGACGTGAATACAATGGGACTGGAAGTATGGTCTGAGCTTCCTTGAAGCCAAAATGAGACAGAATGCAAGCTTTTCTATTATTGGGTACCATGATTCAGCTTCGAGAAGCCTCTTACTTACATAATATATGGGTTTTTGCACCCGATTTTCTTCTCGAACTAACACAACATTGACTGCATTTTCTATCAGTAAAGAAACAGACATTCTCCGGATGTCGGTTTTGATAGTATGGGGGGTTCGGCTAGGTGCATTTTCAAGTATCGAAATGCTTGTTCGCATTCTTTGGTCCACTCAAATTTTTGTTTCCTTTGAGCAAGTTGTAGAATGGTAGACACTTGTCAGTGGATTTTGAAACGAAGCGGTTTAAAGCTGCCACCTTTCTAGTTAGGCTTTGTACTTCCTTATGTGACCTAGGTGAATGAATTTCTAACAACGACCTAATTTTTTCTGGATTTGCCTCTATCCCCATTGTGTTGACTATAAACCCTGAAAAATTTCCTGGCGCAACTCTGAAAGTGCACTTCTAGGGACTCAGCTGTTAGATAATATATATTATAATTTCTCAATGGAAATATGGAAAACCAAAAATACAACTCTATGCAAAGATACAATGGACAAGATGATTGATAAAATAAATATTACAACTCAATTGCTCAAAATACAAGTAAATAGAAAGATGTAGAAGAAGAAGATTACAAACTCAATACTATAATAATACAAGTAAATAAGAGGAACAAAAGAATGAAAACACAAACAAACTCTCACACTCAACCAAAGTGGGGATCACCAACTTGAACAAGGTTCAAGACCTTTGTCCAAAAGCTTATTTCCCCTATTCTCTAAGCACTAAGGGATCTCTCTAGGAAATAGCTCTCTGGAATTATCAAGCCTCAAGGTGTATTTTTCAGCCAAGTGCTTTGTGGATGAAAAATGGTGTATCTTACAAGTGAGCATTAGGCTCCTATTTATAGAGTTTTGAGACACCCTTTGAATTTCAAATTCCACCAACCCCCATGGCTGTAACCAATGATTAATTGGATGTTTTATGGAATTAAAATAGAGATTTGGGAGTTACTTGGCTGTTGGAAACGTTCAAAATTGGACAAAAACCGAATTTGTATGAAGCTGTCAGCCACTAGCGCCGCGGCCCTTGTTTCAAGCGTTGCGGCCCTTGGTCATTTTCAGCAACCAATTTTTTTAGTTTTTTCCAAAATGTTCCAATTTATTCCCACTTGATTTTGTAACTTCCATACACAATATAGGAGTTAAAATCACATCTCTATCAGCCATTTCTCATATGGCTTTATGAAATCCAATCTCAAATGTGTAACATATAATATACACATTATTGGATAATATTTGGGAGTTACAATTTTGTAACTGATTTTGTAACTCCAAAATATGTCACATTTAGGCACACACATGTGTCCAATTTTGTGACTCTCAATAATATGTTACAAGGTGTGACAAATCACATTTGTGTGACAAATCACATTTTGTCACATTATTTAATCTAATATTATATTATATGAAATAATATAACATTCCCCCACTAGATTAAATAATCACTTTTGTAACACTTATTTAATCAATCAAACATTATATTAAAATATAATATTCCCCCACTTGATTAAATAATCATTCTCTATAGAAACTTCTGCATTGGTGCATAAAGTAAAATGTCTTTCGACTTGAATTTTACCTTAGTGTAATTATCACAAAGTTTGTTGAAATTTTGGTTGCCGAAGCATTGAACCACTATCCCTTGATAACAAACCGGTGATAACACACACACCTTTGTTGTGTTCACTTGAGACCTCAATGTCTCGCTTTTGCACCGTTAATGGCCATGTGCACATTCCATTCATGAGAATGACCCCCAATTCTCATGAGGGGCGGCACCACCCCTCGGTCTATATAGGTAGAACTCTTACAGTATTTTGTTACCCTAAAATACTTGTCTTTTCAAGACTAAGTTCTATTAAAAAAACCTTTCGGTTTTAACCCTCATTTTGGTAACACACTAGTACTCATATCTCAGATGGGAAAAAATTTGAGTACTACTATTTATTCACTTGATTGACTTGTTATTACCTATTGAACCTAATACTAGTTTGGTTACTAGTATTAAGATAGGTTACCATCAACCGTGAATCTCTTTAGGGAGTCTAAGTCCCATCTCTTGAGATGTAAATTGATTCCATTTTAATCTTTTCTCATGTATGCATACTTAGACACTCTCATTATTTATTCAAACTTTGTTGCTAGCCATAGTTTGATTAAAATAGTTACCCCTTTAAAATAGTGATTTTGACCATAGTCAACACCCCCACTATTTTATAGTTTAATATCCAAGATAAACATTTGAATATTAATTTTAGAAATCTCTGTTTCTAAAATTCTCCTTTATGTTTTAAATTGATTCCTTCTTGAATCAAAATATTACAAACATTAACTTTAGACACCAAGCATGTCTAGATTTATCTATTCTATACACATATAGCCAATGTGATTTAAAATGTGGAATTCCAAATCACCTATTTGACAGGATGACCAAATTAATCAATTGATTAACAACAAAATAAATTGATTAACTTTGGAGCATCACCCCCACATTTCTCACATAATGATAACAAAATATCATTTTAAAATAGAAATCTCTTTATTTCTAATAAGTCATTTATCCTCCAAGATAAATCTAGACCTATGATTCTCAAAGTTCATCATGAGTCCTTAAGCTTCATGATAAACACTCAATAGATCAAAATAAAAAACCTCAATGTTTATCTTGACTCATTTACTTGCAAAAGCAAGACACACTTATTTGAAAGTAACTTTTACATGGTTGCTTTCTTTTATATATTTCACAAAATAAAATGTGAACACAAATGTAATGTGAAAACTTCTCAAACAAATAATCACAAATTTCATTTTTAGTTGTCTAAATAATCTATAAATCACTTAAACAACTTTTGTGTATTTCTTAAGAGTCTCTTTGAGATTCTTTTGAAAACATCAATTTGACATCCATTGATTTTCTCATCAAAATCATAATGAAAATGTCAATATTTTTTTTAAACACTTTAAATCAAAGAAAATAAACCCTCATTGATTTATTTAAA
The DNA here is from genome assembly GCF_963169125.1 of Humulus lupulus. Taxonomy (NCBI): domain Eukaryota; kingdom Viridiplantae; phylum Streptophyta; class Magnoliopsida; order Rosales; family Cannabaceae; genus Humulus; species Humulus lupulus. The sequence goes on along the minus strand of NC_084794.1, from coordinate 72,572,444 downwards.
CACTTTGATTTCTTATGTTTTTTTTTTAAATTATCTCCTCATTGAGATTAATTTAAACATATCACCATCTTTAACCAAAATGAATAAAGTTCTCTTTTATTCACCTTTGGTGTAAAATTCAAAATTGCTTCTTCAATTTTGTAATGTCACCTCATTGAGACATTGAATATTTGAGAATTGTTGTCACTAAATAATTCTCAAATGTTTTCTCTTTTGACCACACTTTTAGACTCCAAGCCTGTAGGTCAATATGTCATCCCATAATTTTGGATCCCCTTAATCCATTTTTCTTGCAATGACAAGACATTTATCAAAAGATGTAACCCCCTTAGGTTCATATTTTCTTATCTCATAAAGTGAGATGGTAAACACTTAAATGGGAAATTTCATTTCTCAAATAATTCTTTTTATTTACCAAATAAATGGTAACTCATCACATTGCAATAATATAGGATAAACATATTACCATCTCACAAATGCTTGCATGATTATATTTCAATATAATTTCACATTGTTGTCAACTAATATGGCTCTTTATTAATATGAAACATGAATTAATAATATCATCCACATATGATTTCACATTTCTATTGATTCACAAAATCAATATATAGGCATGTCATATAAAACTCATATAGTTGTCATTCTAATAATTTCTCATTAACACAAAATAGGACAATTCTATGACATGGAAGCATATTACCCAATAATCTAGTAGATTATTTACATATTAATCACATATCATAAAACTCAAGATGTTGAATTATCTTCTCATCTAACCACTATATTTGAAAAACAAAAGATATTAGAAAACAATGAACCTCATTTATAAAATTTTCTTCTTCTCATATCTATAACTATATGAAAACTACTAGATCTTCTAAGAAAATCAAATAAGAACATTACCTTATCTTACCATCTTTTCAAGGTTGAATCCTCATAAGATCTCTATGGCTTCTCCTTCTATTGAAAAGGAATATAAGATTTTGATTGTTAGAGAATATATATTATAATTGCTCAATGGAAATATGGAAAACCAAAAATACAACTCTATGCAAAGATACAATGGACAAGATGATTGATAAAATAAATATTACAACTCAATTGCTCAAAATACAAGTAAATAGAAAGATGTAGAAGAAGAAGATTACAAACTCAATACTATAATAATACAAGTAAATAAGAGGAACAAAAGAATGAAAACACAAACAAACTCTCACACTCAACCAAAGTGGGGATCACCAACTTGAACAAGGTTCAAGACCTTTGTCCAATAGCTTATTTCCCCCTATTCTCTAAGCACTAAGGGATCTCTCTAGGAAATAGCTCTCTGGAATTATCAAGCCTCAAGGTGTATTTTTCAGCCAAGTGCTTTGTGGATGAAAAATGGTGTATCTTACAAGTGAGCATTAGGCTCCTATTTATAGAGTTTTGAGACACTCTTTGAATTTCAAATTCCACCAACCCCCATGGCTGTTACCAATGATTAATTGGATGTTTTATGGAATTAAAATAGAGATTTGGGAGTTACTTGGCTGTTGGAAACGTTCAAAATTGGACAAAAACCGAATTTGTATGAAGCTATCAGCCACTAGCGCTGCGGCCCTTGGTCATTTTCAGTAACCAATTTTTTTAGTTTTTTCCAAAATGTTCCAATTTATTCCCACTTGATTTTGTAACTTCCATACACAATATAGGAGTTAAAATCACATCTCTATCAGCCATTTCTCATATGGCTTTATGAAATCCAATCTCAAATGTGTAACATATAATATACACATTATTGGGTAATATTTGGGAGTTACAATTTTGTAACTAATTTTGTAACTCCAAAATATGTCACATTTAGGCACACACATGTGTCCAATTTTGTGACTCTCAATAATATGTTACAAGGTGTGACAAATCACATTTGTGTGACAAATCACATTTTGTCACATTATTTAATCTAATATTATATTATATGAAATAATATAACATTACCGCACTAGATTAAATAATCACTTTTGTAACACTTATTTAATCAATCAAACATTATATTAAAATATCATATCAGCTTCATGTCGTACTTTCTCAATATGCCAAAACATTCTTCCAGGTTGGATTCATGGTTATTGGCAGTCTTTGATTTGACGAACATATCATAGACACACACCTCCATGTTTCTCCCAATCTGGTTGTCAAACATTTTGTTGACTAACCGTTGGTATGTGGCTCCGGCGTTTTTCAACCCGAATGGCATCACTTTGTAGCAATATAAGTTATGCTCGGTCATGAAGTTGGTATGCTCTTGGTCTGCAGGGTTCATCGCGATCTGGTTTTATCCAAAATATGTGTCTTGTGACCGGTCGTGGCGTCTACCAACTGATCAATCCTTGGTAGTGGGAAAAAATCATTGGGACAAGCCTTGTTGAGGTCGAAGAAATCGATACAAGTTCTCCATTTCCCATTTGGCTTTGGGACCAGCACGGGGTTAGCAACCCAGAACGGGTATTTTGTTTCCCTGATAAATCCGCATTTGAGTAGGCGAGCTACTTCTTCTGCTAACGCTTCAAATCATACTGCCCCCAAAAGCCTCTGTTTTTGGGACTTTGCAGGCACATTCTTGTCCAAGTTTAAAGTATGAATTATTACACTCGGAATGATTCCCAGTATATCCTCATGCGACCAGGCGAAGACATCCGAATTCTTCCTCAGGAATTCGACCAGCTCCTTCTTCCTTCCGACTTCAAGATTTTTTACCAATTTTGAAAACTCTTGAAGGTACTTTTGGGTCGATATTTACTTCCTCGAGCTCTTCTATTGCTTTGAGCTCAGATCTATCCTCACCTATTCGCGAATCAATGTCATCATGTTGGGTGGCCTTGTCATCTTCTTCTCGAGGTTCTTCCATCCCACGGGTAACTTCCATTACCCAGGACTCCTCACCTCCTTCACTTATGACCATCGCCTGCTGCCCAGGTTATGATTTTCCCTTCATAGGAATGTTGTAGCATTCTCTGGCAGCGAGATGGTCTCCTCAAGTATTTTGTAGACAATTTGTGACTCTTCACCCAATGTAACCACCAATCTAATCATCCCTATGGCCGTCGTTCCTTCACCTGAAAATTCGTACAAAGTAATTGATGTCGCCTTCAAATTGGTTATGGACAAACCCATATTTTATAGGGTGGACCTGAAAAGCACATTTATGGAACTTCCATTATCGAAAAGTATCCTCCGTACCCTTCAGTTAACAAGCTACACGGTTACCACCAGCGGGTCATTATGTGAGAATTGAACGTGGCTAGCGTCCTCTTCCATGAAAATGATTAGTTATTTTTCCAACCGATGTTGTTTCAATAACCGTTGCTCCGGGACAAACTCTACACTGTTATGACTTTTCAACTCATTAATATACCTCTGGGGTCCCGCTGCTCATGCCCGCCAAATGAGGTCCTCTGGCAATAGTAGTTATATCTCCTCATACTATTGGGGGAGGGTCGAGTTGATTCATCTGAGCTCTAGGCTAACCTGTCGGGGCTTCAGAAGCTGGATGAGGATTCTTCCTGGTAGGTTGATTGGGAACTACCCGATTTTGGGTGTATTGGGCTAATGGTCCAACCCGAATGAGAGTCTAAATCTCATCCTTCAGATGTCGGCAATCATCGGTGTTATGACCGATGCCATTGTGGAATCGAAAAAATTTTGAGGGATCTATCTTCGCCCTTTGATGCCTTAAAGGCTCTGGCTTCTTCCATGAGAGGCGATTAGAATTTTTCAGGAAGATATGTTCCTGGGTGTCCGTTAGGTTTGTGTATGTGGCATAAACGTCTTGAATTTCTCCACATACTTGTTCTTCTTCGTGTCGTTCTAGTCACCCTCACCATTCCACTTCCTCTTGTTGTTTCCCGCTTGGTTATTTTAGGTAACAAGTTGAGCCATAGCTGTAACATCTGTTACCGCTCCAACGGGTTGGATAGGGGCCTGGCTGGTTCCTGCGATAGTAGATCGCGCCTCTTCTAGGTTTATCCACTCCTGAGCTCGGGCCAAGAACTCATCTACACTTTTAAACTCATTTTCGTTGGAGTTCTTTCCATAGGTCGCCTCCCACCAGGATTCATATCCTCATCACCATGAGCTTGGAGCTATCATCAGCGTCCCTAGTTCGTGCTGCAACATTGGCGAATCTACTCAGATATGCTTTCAGTGATTCACCGGGTTGCTGTTTTACATCGGCCAATGAATCGGCCTCTACGCAAGCTGCCTTTGAAGCTTGGAATGCTCTCTTAAATTCAAAAGACAAATTCTTCCACGAGCTTATCGAATTCTTCTTGTACTGTTTAAACCACTGTCTAGCAGGTTCGACCAAAGTCACGGGGAACAAGATACACCTTTGAACATCCTGAGGTGATCGGATGGATATGTGTTTCCATCAAATGTTGACATGTTCGACATCCTAAATCCAATAGGATATGTAGCTAATGTAATGTTTGGAGCGAAAGGTTTGAGCTCCTCATCCGAGTCACAATCGTCCACCCCTTTTCCAGATAAGAGCCTCTTCATCTATTCCTTCAGCAAGGACAATCTCTTAAGGGTTAGGTCCTTGGTCTATAGGTTAGCTAGAGGCTGTTCAACAACTCCCCTCCTATAGTATGCATCTGATGGGTTGTTGTCACTCCAAGTTCGAGCTTGGTTAGGTGGGACATTCCCATTGTCGCGTACAATAGACGAACCTCGCTCATGTCTAGTATAACTGATATCCTCATTATGAGTTGGATAACTTCTTTGTGAGTTCAAATGATTGCGTAGGTCGGGCTATGGATTGTACCAATGACTTTGCACTGAGCTAAGGTGACTGCTCAGGTCGCTCTTAGACCTGCCTCCATGCTTGCTCCTCGTCTAGTAACCATTTGCAAAACTTACAGCCTGCGGCTGAGATCGACGACCTAGATTCTTAGCACGTGCCCGTAGGGCGTAAGTATCTAATAACGGGGGAGGATTTTTCCTACTGTTCCCACGAGCTGGAGCATCTCATTGTGAGTGAGGTGGTGTAGGATGTATAACTGGTGATGGCAGATGCCTTATTGGCGAGGCGTTCCTCGTTCCATCAGGACAAACTAAATTAGCCCACCTCGCTCTACCCCAATGTCCAGAGTTCTTTGTGCCTGGGGTTCTGATCGTGGCACATGAGGATTCGCAGGAGCATTTTTCCTCCGTGAACTTGTCCCAGCTCACCATGGTGGGTTTTTGTGGGCACTCCTAGGAATATGTGAAGAAGGCACGGAGCTAGGGGGGTTGCAGTTCTGACTGACTGTCTGCCATGCTAATGATGATTGTTTAACGCCCAAAACGTGCATCCACTAAGTGGTGGTTGTAGTATAGATCGGGCAGTTGATTCCACAAGGAGGCAAAGAAATAAAGTTAAGATACAAATAATATGAGGAAAATAGAACAAGTGATATTTTTGTTGTTTTTGAGATTTATAGATTAGAAATAAAGATAGAATAAAGTGTGATGTAACAATAGGTAACAAGTAGGAAGGATCACGAGTCACCAATATGCATACTTATTTATTTGGATCTTTGATTCATAAATATTACACAATTGAGAAGTTCACATCCCAACTATTCATTTGGAAGATTTAACATTGAAGCACAAATATGTTTTACAAAAATGTATTCAAGTGATTATTTTTCTTTACCATGGAAATAAGAGATAAATATTATGAGAAATCTAAAAATGACATTATACCATCGGCAATAATGCAATAAAAGATTTGACATAAAACCGAACACAAATATTACTTTTACTATTTATAAAATACATAGAAAGAACATGACTAATTCTATATAGATTTTAGCAAAAGTAAATATATATAATGAGATGGAGAAAATGATAAAGATATTATCTATATTATTTTCACTAATTTGATAATACATAGAAAGTGATTGACAAAATCTATATACTATTAGTAAACATAAATATAGATAACAAGATGAAAAAATCGAGATGAAGAAGTAGAGATGGAAAAAAAAATCACTCAAATATATAAACTTTAAGCACATGGTGAATCAAAAATACCAAACAAAGTCATAGTGCATATAGGATCATCCTAACCTTCCTAAGAATGTTAGCCTATTATGCTAGACATTCTCATGAAATTCTAGAGAGAAAGTATGAGAAATGAGACTAAAATTTGGTAGCGTTTTGCTACCTAAAAATTACATGGTAAATGTGAAAGAATAGTCCCTATTTATAGAGGGAGAAAAGGACTAAAAAGAAATTAAACAACAATTTGGGGTTTACAAAATAAATCTGAAATATTAATAATAAAATATGATTTTGAAAAAATCAAATCTTATTATAAATATTAACCTAGTTATTTTGGTGTATGGTCAATATGCTCTTTTTCTAAAATGCCACAAAGTATGAACTTTAAAGCTCAAAATAGCAATTTGCAAGGCCCAATACCCATAAACACATGGGTTGAAGGTGGCTGGTGGCAGAAGTGGGTTTTGACCCATTCCCAGCCAATGGGGAGGCGCCACGTGGACGGCTGGCTGGGAGAGGGTACCAAGCATGGCAGGCTTGGGCTCGGTGGCTGGCTGGGGTGTTACGTTGGAGGAGGCTGGGGCGAGTTGGGCGTTCAAAGTTGATGAGGAAGGCTGAAAGAGGTGCTGGGCGAGTTGGGCCTGGAGGATTACATTGGGCCGCTGGAGGCTAACAGGTGGCATGAGGCTAGGTACGTCAGGCGTGGCTCGCCTCCAGTGTGGCTCGGCTCGGCGTTAGGCGTGGGCTTGGGAGGAGACGGGTCTGGGTTGGGGCTCCATGGGCCTGGGCTATTTGGGCCGAATTGTGGGCCCATTTTCTTCAAAAATACCATCTTTTCCAATTATTTTTCAGCTTAAAATCTTTTTTCTTCTTCTTTCTTTATATTTATGCCAAAATGCAACTTTAATTCCTAAAAAATAACAATAAATTAAATCATAATCAAATATTTTCATTTATAAAATAAATCATATTAATTCCATGTAAATATTATTTAAAACTTATTTTATTTTGACAATTAAAATCAACAAATGTGCATTTTTAACCACTAATCAATGACTCTTGTGATGATCTGTGGTCTGAGCACTTCAGTGGTTTCGCTCTTAAGGTACAGAGCTCGGAGTGGCAATCTTGACAGAGCGACTAGGTTTAGACTGGTTATTCCTGCGAGACTTATGAGACCCACTTTGCCTCTTTTCGACATTAATGTCGATTACAAGAGGGGGTACCGAGCCAAGACCTCCTCAATCTGTTTGTTTGACCTAGCGAGATGGCTCCTTAATTGGGCATTTTCTATCTTAACGATAGTAAAATATCCTGAATTAATATTTGGTGGGAGTGACGCTGAACTCCCAGCATTGTCCTGACCCACCGGTTGCTTCCCTAAATGTTGTTGAACATATGGCCCCCTTTCAGTGGGAACAACAGTATGATGGGCCTCCTGCCCACCAGGTTGTTCCTTCTCATTGTCATGCATCGATCGATTGAGCACCATAATGAATGTTGACTGAAACTTGTGAAGCACTAATTTCCTCTCAATGAAAGCACTAAACTGTTGGCGCGATTTTTCGCCAACAGTAGATTAAGAAATATAATAGGGATATTAGTGCTAAATTGTAAACTATAATGAAATAATAAGAACCCTTTTTGTACACACACAATTTTTACATGGTTCAATGGTTAAAATCCACCTAGTCCACGAGACAATATTATTGTTTTTCTCTCACAATTTCTGTAGAGTTTTAGTAATACAAAAAAGTTGTCCCCTTTCCTGTCCATTATCCCTGATATTTATAGGGGAATTTCCTGAACAGGTTTGGATAACCGTGTGAATAAATAATGTATACATTTATTACAGATTATTCCCATTTACATTGGGATATGATTTTATAACAGAATAGAATATACTCCTGCTATCTCGGATAATAAATGATAGATATGCAGTACAACCTGGGCATTAATGAGCATATAAGGAGTCTCTTAATCTCTTGGGATCCTTCAGTATGCGTTTTGACCAGGTTCCCATGAGCTGAATATCTCATCCAAGCTAATGTCTAAAGACTATCTGAACCTTAGTTTGTATTAAGCTCAGAGCGCCCAAATGTGGATCTAGCCACTATAAGTCTCAAACTAGATTGTTATCCTAAGAGGTGGTCTGATAACAACCTGTATGCCGTGTTGTTAGGTCCCAACTCGAACTGCTCACATCATTGTTAACCAGAGGGTCTACTTGGCTGCTTTTCCACATATTCTTCTGCCAACTGTACCCGAACTGAGTGACTAGACTCGTGATCATTTTTAGGGTACAACATATTCAAATTGAGCCACTGCTCTTCCCTCATTCTTTTCAAACTTCATGTTTGAATCCAATGGTGTATATGCTTATTTGATTTTGAGATGACTAAATTTGTCGAGCACTTTCTCAACGTAGTGGGTTTGATACAACACAAAACCCCCAATATTCCTTCTAACTTTGATACCTAGAATGGTATCTGTTATCCCCATTTCTTCCCAAAATGTACGGATCCACACTCTAGGTGTATGGGCCTCCTTCTAGGGAGTTAAAGCCCATATCATGCCCAGTAGACAAAGAGAGAACGAATATAGGCAGCCAAGTCTCGGTAAGGCTCAAAGAGCATAAGCCAGGACCATCGCCGGGGCATGTTGCGTAAACCTGGGACCGCGTACCGGGATGTCTCCCGAGATCTAGTAAAAGAGGTCGTGGCTCCCATGTCTGAGATTAAGCCGGGATCGCTGTGGATGAACCCAGGTCCTGGTAAACGAACCGGGACCCTAGTAAATGAAGAGGGACGTTGGTAAACAGACCTGGATCGGTTGGCCAAGTTTGGCATGATAAAGTATTCCCAATACTGACATCATCCCAAGGAGCGTGGAGCTATGTCCCCATAAGTAACCTGCAGAGGAGGCTACCTCGGGAATGTACGTCGTTGGTTCATAACTGTGCCGCCACTACACTGAAAGATCTTGTTCCTCGAATCTTCCTCGTAGCCCATAACACCCAGTCTGAAGCAACTGTTTGTCGCGAGTATTGTAATGTGATCATGTTTGGGCTGGCCCAATGGGCCTTGGTTAATATATGTTTTATATTTCAATCCTTTGTATTGAGCCTCCATCAGAGAGCAAATAATATTTACACCTTTATTGGGCCCGGATTAGCCCGGCCCAAGCCTAGTGCACTCGCTTGCCTATAAATATGAATAGTGGTGCATTGAAGAGGGGGATCCCAGATTTTCTCTTGTAAGTAATTACTCTGCTCAAACTTGCAGAAAAATCCATTATCAAAAGCTCTCTAAGCTCTAATACAACTGACTCATAGACTAAGGCTCATTAACGCCCCAACCACGTAAAAACGTTGCTTGCATTTTCTAAATCCTTTCTTTTTAAGCTCTCTTATCTTTTATAATTCTAGTTTCTGAAAAACTCGGTAAACATTTTGGTGCTTTCATTGAGAGCTGAAGAAAGCTTGAGTTGATCTTGAACATCTGCAACAATGGTGTACACAAGACACACCACTTTCGACCCTACTAACCAAGAACAAGGCAATGGAGAGCCACTGCCTAGCCAACCTCTTCCTCATAACCAACCTGAGGACACACCTCATCAGATGTCGTAGCTTGACAAGTCACTGAACTATGAAGGTGGAGCAGATTATGAGGAAGATTACTACGAGGAAGAGGAGGGAAATGAGGGGGAATACCATGATCTCGAAGCTGAGGATACAACGATCCCAGAAGACGTAGACCCCGGTCAAGAGGACCCGGAGGTGACAAAACTAAGGTAACAAGTCCTGGACCAAGAGGCCAGGATTGCTGAACAAAAAGAAGCCACTCGACGGATGCAAGAATCCCTCCTGGCCCTACAAGCTTTCATCGCCGCCCAAGGAATGGCGGCTAGTCCTCCAGTTGTTCAGTCTCCAGGAACACAACTGCCTGCTCCGTAGGTTAGGAATAACGTCCCCGAACATGTGAGGTCGATTCTTCCCCCGGGACAAGCTCCCAAATAGGGCCCGACTAACCAGGCCCAAGAGAGGGAAGGCCAAAGCGGCCAACCCCGAGGGAAAAACAAACCCCCATAGAAAAATTCCTCAAGTTCAGAAAACTGGGGCCAACCCTCAGCCGCTCCCTAGGAGAGAGAATGTGCATCCCGTCCCAGGACGAGATCACCTGATCGATCTGCAAGGGACGCACTCGCAAGGTACCAGGCCCCAGGCTACCCCTAGGCGAGCTGGAGGGGAATGGTTTTTCTGCCCAAGTGCCTCCATGAATAAAGATCACCGAGGACGCCAACATGATGACGAGCCAAATGCCCTTAGCTCAGGGGACAACACGTCCCGGGTAGACCTGCGCGACGGGTTGAACGCTCGAAAGGAACAGGCCTGAAAGGAAAAGATCTGCCCACGGGGAGGCAATTTGAGAAATAATCTCAATGATAGAAGGAACGAGAGAGTTCCCCTAGATGATGGTACGGCCAGACAGTTCATGGAATAGCTGGTCGCCTTAAGAAAGGTCACGAACCGCCTAGTCCGCAAGCAGGAGGGAGGAGACTCCGACTCCAAAGAAGAGGGAAATGCGCCCTGTGCCAAGCACATCTTGGGTGTGGTGCTCCCCAAGGGGTTAAAAATGTCGAATCTACCCGCCTACACTGGGAACACTGACCCCAGAGACCATCTATCGCGCTATAATTGGTTAATGATCATAGCCCATGTCTGCGACAATGGCAAGTGCCTCTACTTTTCGATTACTCTAGATGGACCTGCAGAGGAATGGTGGAAGAGGCTCAAGCCAGGATCCATCCAATCCTAGTTCGGACTGCAGTCGGTGTTCCGCAAACAATTTGTGGGCGCCATGAGAATAGATATGCAGATCAATGCCCTCGCCAACATCAAGCAGCTCCCCACGGAGACTCTAAGGGTCTACATCCATCGTTTCATAGAGGAAACCTCAAAAATCAAGGTGGATGATGGGCAGCACCTGGTGGCCCTACAATCCAGAATCTGGGCCAGGTCTCCCTTCTGGGACGACATGCAGCGCAGTATGGCAGCCACCCTCGAAGAATTCATAAAGAGGGCACAAGGCTTTATCAACTAGGAGGAGGCCTGAATCCAGGCATTTGGATGGCAGCCGACCCCTCAGCCAAATGCCAAAACTTTTTCGGGATACGGGGTGCAATATCCGGCCCAGCAGTACCTAACTCCCCCGATAGCGCCAGGATCGGCAGCTGTGCCTGGAATAAGCTTTGACGCGCCTGCGGTCTATGGCCCTGCTATTGGAAAAAGCTTATACAAGATCTTTATTTATTTTCATGTATATCTAATATTAAACAAATTAATACGAGATAGCCTAAAACATGTTTCTAAAATTGAATTCAAAGAGAAACAAATAATAGAATACTTACAATATACGCAACGGAATTAAAGAGTCATTCCTTCAGTTTCTCCAACTCTTGTATCCTCTCCGTCGCAGAGTATTATCAAGAAACTGAACCGTTCTTATATTTTCTTCACAATCTTCCAATGTATCCTTAGAACCACCTAGACTAGTGTGGGAAATTCTCAACACATGAGATAGATATAGAGAGAAGAAGAGAAAATAACAAAGAGGCTTAGAAAAGGACTTGTGTTTAGAGAGAATCTAAAACTATCAGAAAATCTGACTTGTGACTTATATTTTTACTTCTCTCTAAGCACTCCTTTTATAGACTCAATTAGGCCATTTAATTTAATTAAAAAATCAATAAATAATAGCCATTTTGAAGCCCTAGGTAGAAATTATCATGGGCTATAGGCCCATGAAATTTCCCATTTGATTATAAGCCCATTGGACTTAAAATCAAGGCCTGTGTTATTTTCTATTGATTTAATTAATTAAATAATTATTTAAATCATTTATCAAATTAATTATTCATAATTTGAACCTTAATTTAAACTTATTTATTAATTTAGATACCAATTTATCTTAATTAATAAATCTGCCATAATTTCTCTTTTCTTCTCAAAATTACACAACTCTGTGAAACTATCCAAAATTGACCTGATCAACTTTGATAATTCTAATTGATGATTAAATCAATTAATTGAGACTATCTAGATGATTTTATCCAAGGTACAATGGGGACCATGGGCCTATGAAATCAAGCTCCAATAAGTTATCATAAATCTAACAAATAAATTTACTAACTTATTAATTCCTCGTGACTCCACTATAGACTTGGAATTGCACTCTTGAATTCATAGAACGCTCTATAACAAATATAGATACGCTATTAATTATCCATTGTTACAACCATAATTGTCACTCAATCCTCTATAGACGGTCTACAATGAGATAGGACCAAAATACCGTTTTACCCCTCATTGTATTTTATCCTTAAAACACTTAGTTCCTTGTAAATGATATTTCAGTAAACTAATTTAATTACTGAAATGAGATCTCTATCATTTAACACCTTGAACCAAACTAAAAGGAAACCATCGTTTCACTTCTTCATCAGAAGTTATAGATGTTCATATCTATGATTAACACTCCCACTCAATTATACTACCGAGTTCCCAAGATGTAAGTATGGGCTAGTCTGTAGGGTAAGCTGGTAACGAACAAGTCAAAGAACTCAAATAATACAATTAGTTAGAATACCAACCACTCAGAATTGAGATTGAATTGACCTATGGTCAATTATATGATATGACTAGTATAGATAATAACAGTATGTTTACTTATCTTATCAACTGTCAATATCGGTCTTGTCCGATGTAACAAATACATCCGATCTTATCTACTTTGCTAATGTTCTGGAAAGAACATAACACTGTAATGTGTAAGTAGATCATATCGTAGATTGGCAAGTTAGTGTAAATCCTGTGCACTGACTAATCTGAGGACTAACTTTTGAACATATAATCATATTTATATTCCACTGTGATGACGTCACTATAAATAAGATTAGCTATATGCTCAGAATTTAATAGAAGTTTATATTAAACAAATAATCATGAAAATAAAACATGTGAGCAAAGTGATTGACCAAGTCAAAAAATGATTTCTATTCTTTTATTAATAATAAAATGAGATTTCAAAGAATTTGAGTTTTAATTAGGGCATAAAACCCCAACACCTGCATCTTCAGGATACGCCCTGACCCAGTCTACCCCTTTACCCGGGTATGGAGTCGTGCTAGTCGGGTACAATGGTGCTCCCGGCGGGGCCCAGCCATCCCAGATGGGGGGAACTGAGGCAAGTGTGAATCCCTCCCAGGGAAAGAGATTAGGGAAGGGACAAAATATGTCCGAACCCTCTAAGAAAGGCAAGAGGGGCTACGAGCCCCAGTATTCGGAGTACACCAACCTAGTGGATACCATTGAAAACATATACCTGGCCACAGAAAGGAAGGTTCATTACCGAAAACCAGCCCCCATGTTCAAAGGGGGAAAAAATCCAAGAGATACCAGCAAAAGGTGCGCGTACCATAAGGAGGTGGGCCACAAAACCGAAGAATGTCGGCAGCTGAAGGACGTGATCAAAAATTTGATCAAGCTGGGACATCTCCACCAGTGGGTCAGGATGCTCTTGGGCATTCCGGGACTACCCCGGACAGTCCACGATCCCGAGCGCACCTGGAGCGTATCCACCTCCCCAAGGAGGATACACGAAGGGCCTGCGAGCACAGGACCCTCAGGGGGGCCTTGCTATGTAGGCACTCAGACCTGGAATTCCCTAGCCTGCCGGGACCGCGCCCCCGCGAGTAGATGGTCAAGTAGCCATCATCTCGGGCGGGCCTCGTTTGGGAGGACCGTCCCAGAATGATCAAAAGCGCTACCTCAGCGAACTTGACCACGACCAAGAGGTATGCACCTTGGTCCAAGCACTGGCTTAACGCCCGAAGTTGATGAACCTCCCCATCACATTCATGGAAGACGACACCTGCAACGTCCATTTCCCGCATCATGATCCTCTGGTCATTGATGCCCAGATAGCTAACAAGATGGTGTCCCGAGTGTTGGTGGACGACGGGAGCTCCGTCAACATCTTGTTCAAGCCAACCTTCATCGTAATTGGCTTGACTGAGGAAGATCTGGCCTCATGCCCAACCCAGATCTACAGTTTCAATGGAGATTCGATACTCCCGACGGGAAAAATCCAGTTGCCCGTAACACTGGGGAACGAGATCCAAGGCTCGTTCAAATTTTGTACATTTGTAGTGGTGGATTGTCCCACCGCGTACAACATCATCTTCGATCGACCCGCACTGGTTGACTTCGAGGCTATCACCTCCATCTGCCACCTCTGCATGAACTTCCCCTGCGACAACGGAGGGGTAAGAACAGTCCGGGGAGATCAGAAGAGCGCCCGGAAATATTACCACGTATCTACCCGAACTGTTTACATGGTCCGCGAAGAACCTCTTGAGGAGGAAAACGCCAATCTAGTTCCGCCTCCTCCTCCGGCAAGAAGGATTGTCCGGGAAGAAGACGAGCAGGACCCGCAGATAGGGGAGGATCGCATACTAGAGCCCATGGAGGAAATTGAAGAGGTGTGCATCAGCAACACCGACCCGACCAAGGTAATCCAAGTCAGGAAGAACCTAAGTGCAAAGGTCCGAGCCGCCATCATCGCCCAGGTGAAAGAGAACCAGGATGCCCTGCCCTGGTCTCATTCAGATATGACCGGGATCGACCGCAATATCATATGCCATGCCTTAAATATCGACAAGGACACGACCCTAGTCTAGTAGAAACGGAGACCCCTAGGGGCGGAAAGAGCAGAAGCTCTCAAGCTGGAAGTTGAAAAGTTATACTCGTTCAACTTCATCTGAGAAGCTTTATATCCCGTGTGGCTAGCCAATCCAGTACTGGTGCCTAAGCTGAACGAGACTTGGAGAATACGCATCGACTTCATGGATCTCAATAAAGCTTGTCCTAAAGATTGCTTCCCGCTCCCTCGGATCGATCAGATGGTGGATGCAACATCCGGCTATGAAATCTTGAGCTTTATGGATGCCTATTCAGGCTACAACCAGATCTCTATGAATGTAGCGGACCAGGAACATAGCAGCTTCCAAACCGACAAGGGGTGTACTGTTACATCGTCATGCCCTTTGGACACAAAAATGTCGGAGCCACATATCAGTGACTCGTCAATAGAACGTTCCGAGCCTAGCTAGGAAGGAACATGGAGATCTACATCGACGATATGTTGGTCAAGTCCAAGACCTCCGGAGCACACGCTGATGATCTGGCCGAAGCCTTCGCAATCATTCTGAGGTATGGGATGAAGTTGAATACCGAAAAAATGCACCTTTGGTGTGGCATCCGGGAAGTTCCTGGGATTCATAGTAAGCTGCCAGGGAATAGAGGCCAATCCAGACATAATCAAAGCACTGATTGACATGCCCTCACCACGGAGCACAAAGATGTTCAGAGCTTGACTGGGCGGATAGCCGCGTTGAGCTGTTTTGTCTCAAAGGCCACAAACAAGTGCATCCCGTTCTTCAACATCCTTCAGGGAAGCCAAAGGTTCGAATGGTCGGCTGAATGCGAAGAGGCTTTCCAAAGACTAAAAGAACATCTGGCCCGATCCCCAATTTTAGCGAAACCGGTGGAGGGAGAACCGTTGTACCTCTATTTGGACGTGACCGAACATGCCATCAGTGCCACACTAGTACAGGAAGACGGGAAGGCCCAGCTCCCGTTCTATTATGTAAGAAAAAGGCTATTAGGTGCAGAATCACGATACCCACTTATCGAAAAGTTGACATTTTGCCTACTAATCGCATCCCAGAAACTTAGGCCTTATTTTCAAGCCCATGCCATAAGATTTCTGACCAACCATCCTTTAGGAAAAGTGTTGCAAAAACCTGAATCATCGGGAAGGCTCTTGAAATGGGCCATGGAACTGAGTCAGTTTGACATTGCGTATGTCCCTCGAATATCAATAAAGGGGCATGCCATGGCCGACTTCATCGTGGAATGCTCTAGGATCATTGAAGAAGACGATCCCGCTGATCCCACGGCACCCTTGTGGAGGGTTTTCGTAGATGGAGCCTCAAATGAAAATGGAGCCGGAGCCGGAGTCATCCTAGTGTCACCATAGGGACACCAGTTGCAAAGCGCCATGCGTTTCTAGTTCAAGGCTTTGAACAACAAGGCCAAGCACGAGGCCATGTTAGCCGGACAGCGCCTGGCCCAGGAAGTAGGGGCCGCAAGCCTTAAGATCTATAGCGACTCCTAATTGGTTGTCAGACAAATCTTGGGAGAATACCAAACGAAAGGGGAGAAGATGGCAGCTTATGTGACACGGGCGCAAGAGATACTTCAAACTTTCAAGAAGCACTCCATCCGTCAGATCCCTAGGGAACAAAACGTGTTTGCAGACACGTTGGCAAAATTGGCCACGGATGCTGAGGCAGAACTTTTCGGGCTGGTGACGATTAAGCATCTCCCTGCACCAAGTATTTAAGCCTCCACGATCAACGCTATAGCCTACTCCACGTCCTAGATGGGACCCATCATCCAATACCTAACAACCAGGGGGTTGCCCACGGACAGGGAGGAAGCTTCAATACCAGGTCCATAGATACGTCATGATGGAAGGAAAACTCTATCGTAGAGGGCTATCCATGCCATACCTCCGATGCGTGTTCGGGACCGAAATGAGTGCAATCATGCACGAGGTGCATGAAGGCTTCTGCAGAGATCATACAGCCAGACTAAACTTGTCCAAGAAAATCTTGTGCCAAGGATATTTCTGGCCAACCATGAAGAAAGACTGTGTTGATTATGTCCGCAAGTACGAACAATGCCAAAGGTACGCGAAGATCCCGTGAGCCCCTCCAACGAAAATAACTCTGATGATGAGTCCCTGGCCTTTCACGGTATGGGGAATTGACCTAGTAGGATTGCTCCCGACCGGAAAAGGTGGAGTGAAGTATGCAATCGTGGCCGTCGACTACTACACCAAGTGGGTCGAAGCGGAACCCATGAACACCATCACCTCAAAGAAGGCCTTAAACTTTGTCATCAATAACATCGTGTGCTGGTACGGTCTCCCCTACAAGATCGTGTCCGACAACGGGAAGCAATTTGACAGCATCCACTTCACAGACTTCTATGAAAGACATGGCATCATCAAAAGCTTCTCCGCGGTCACCAGGCCTCAAGCAAACGGGCAAACAGAGGTCGTCAACAAAATCTTGAAGGGGACGTTAAAGAAAAAGCTTCAAGCCTGCAAGAGCAAATGGCCAGAGGAGTTGCCCCACATACTATGGGCATACCGGACCACCAACCGAACATCTACCGGAAACACTCCTTACTCCATGGTATACGGGTGCAAAGCCATCATCTCGGTGGAAACAGCTGTCCTATCTCACAGGAGGGACACGTATGAGCCCGCTCAGAACTACGCCTTACTCCAGGGATCCTTGGATCTTATTGAAGAGATCCAGGAAGAATCTCAAGTTCAGTTGAAGTTGTATCGAGGCAAGATCGCTCGCCATTTTAATTCGAAAGTAAAGAGCCGAAGGTTTGAAACCAGCGACCTAGTCCTAAGGAGAGTCTTCCTTGCAACCCAAGATCTAGGAGTGGGATTCTGGGCCCAAACTGGGAAGGACCATACAAAATCCAACATGAAATATGTCCGGGAACATACCGCTTAAGGCGACTCTACGGGACTAAAGTCCCAAGGGCCTAGAATGCAGAACATCTCTGCAAGTACTATCAGTAGTCAGGAGAGCACGTTTCGGCTTTTAATTTTCCTTGTAAACAATGTACGCCCCAGGGCGATCTCATGAATAATAAAAATGATGTGTTCAAAACATCATATATGAAAAAATATATTGTGAAACAATGCAAGTTCTCATCTGTCTCCATAAACAAGTGACCCATGACCAGTCCTTGCTCACTTGGGGGGGGGGGGGATATATCCATTCATACGAGCAAGTCCGAGAACAAAAACAAAACAGGAAGCTAAATGCTCTTGGTTCGAACCGTACATACGGATAGCAATGGAAGCCCAACTCCTAACGAAAGGACGCAAGGCTAACGCCTAGTCCCAACCTGGACTGACAAGGTCTGGGGGGTGCAAGCCCAAAAGGACATAAGGCTAACGCCTAGTCCCAACCTGGACCAAAAAAGTCTGGGGGCTGCAAGCCCAAAAGGATGCAAGGCTAACGCCTAGTCTCAACCTTAACCGACAAGGTCCGGGGGATACAAGCCCAAAAGGACGCAAGGCCAATGCCTAGTCCCACCCAGATCTCCATGGTCCGGGGGGTACAAACTAAGTGGGACGCAAGGCTCAGGCCTAGTCCCGACCCAGACATACATGGTCCAGAAGTACAAACTCAATAGGACTTAAGGCTCAGGCCTAATCCTGGCTCAGACATACATGGCCCAGAGGTATAATATCCAGTAGGACATGCGGGCCAGCCCTAATCCTAACCCGGACATGCATGGTCCGGGGATATAAAATACCTAAAAATCGGTTGACCAAGCGTGGTCCCAAATAAACAAATACACGTCCACGTCTTCTCTACAATAGCTCAGGACCATTGGAGCGTGAGTCCCAGGTAAAAGTTGTCTAAAATTAGTCTTATAAACGGCTTAGGCTGCGGGAACCTAACCCATGTTTCAAAATAAGCTAATCAACTAATCCCTGATGGTCCAGACCATCAAAACTTGAACACTAGAATCGGGACAAATAAATTTAGTGATAATTATCAACTCCCTAATGGCCCAGGGCATTGGAACCTGAACAACAGGGTTAAAGCAAGTTAATAAATTGAAACCTAAAAAGAGATCTCTGATGGTCCAGGCCGTTGGAGCCCATATCGTAAAAATCAGGATAACTCACTCCAGGCCATAAGGATTTGAACACGGGTCACCAGAAGAGAAACGTTTTCTACAACTTTTCCCCAATGGCCCTGGCCGTTGGAACCGGGACCAAACATTTGATTCATTCATGCATGGTGGTAAAACACTTAGTGAAAGCTCAACGAATGGAAACAAGAAAACCTTGTGCAAGAAACAAATAAATACGAGTATAAAAATTGTCTCAGACACAACCGCGTCCATAAAAGTGTTACAAAAAAAGAAGAGAAAGAAACACAAGTAAAAGACCCAGGCCTAGGCTTCGTCGTGCCCTGATGCCTCCAGGTTAGCTCCATCTGCCTCTTCCTCATTCAAGGGCTCCACGCCAGCCTTCTCCTTGGCCTCAAACTCGACTCTTTTTGCGGCAGGATCGGGGTAAAGCAGGAGGTTCATGTTTTTGTCTTGGAGCCAGGCCATGTAGATGGCCTCGTCGAAGGTAGCCTCCAGCAAGGCATCCGCTTGTTCTTTCTCTTGACGGGTCTCCCCGTGCGCTTTCAGCTCCACTTGAAGCAGATTGTCCAACGCCTGGATCTGAGACTCAAGACTGGTGGTCCTCTCTCGATCCTGGATAGACTGGGCTTCGGCTGCCTCCAACTGAGCCTTAACTCGGAGAAGCTCCGCCCCCAAATCAGCCACCAGCTTTCTATTCTCGGCTTCTCTCCAAGACAAAGTATCTTCGAGTTGAAAACGAGTCCGGGCAGCCTCTTCGCGGTCCACTTTGCCCTGAGCCACCTCCTTGACCAGGGATTCCTTAGCGGCTTCCCGCTGGTTCACGGCCGCCTCTAGCCCCAATTGGCCCATCTCCATTTTCATCGCCATCTCGGCCACCAAGTCAGCATTCCGATGGGCCAGTAAAGCTTCCTGGAACAAATTGAAGTTAGAAAAATCTGAAGAACTAAAAATACAGGAAGAAAAATGAGGTGTAAATGGATAACTTACAGCGGTGGCCTGAAGGCGGATCGCCTGGGAAATGAATAACGCGTCCTGGTTGGCTATAGTGGCATACCGCTTCAACTGTAGGTTGGACATAGTAGCCCCAACCTGCTCCAACAAGTTCGCGACGAATGGAGTCGTGTCCTGCCCTAGTTTGGGATGAAACCCAGTCTCAGCAACAAGTCAGGCCATGATCGACTGGGAAGCACTAAAGGTTGTCGGGCGCTCTAAGAACTCGACCTTACAACGAACCGTCAAGGCCTGGTAAACCTCCTCCCTCTTCTTTCGACCATTCTCCCACGTCTGGGACACCATATTGGACCGCTCCTCCTACAAGATTGCCTCTCCCTCTTAGGGAAAAGCCGGATGGATGGGAAGCACGGGCACTTCCGGAAGTTCCTGGGCGGCGAGTTGACTTTCCCCAGAGGACTCCTCGACCAAGCGAGCATCTTTGGTCTTGGCCCTCTTTGCGGACTCACCCGCGCCCGAGTCCGCGGTTCTCTTCCCAGATCCCCGACCCACTAGTGGTTCTTGCTCCAGGTCGATTACCAGAGGATGAGCAGGGAGATGCAGGAAAGCTTTAGCGTGAACTGTCGTGATAGGGACCACGACTGAGGCCTCGCCGACAGAGTTCAGCTCCGGCACCGAACCCCCAAGGATCACGTCCATCATCTTCGGTTTGAGTGCACCTTTAGCAGCTTTCTTAGCCAAAGCCCTGGCCTTGGCAGCCCAAGCCTCAAGGGCCTGCTTCATCTTCTCCACTGGATTGGACATGTCAGATTCTTCTAAAATGGATAAACAGAACGGGAATTAGCAAAATAAACAAGCCAGGATAAGTGAGTAAAAACAAAGTTAAAAGTACTCCGAGATGAAACCCTGCCTAGAACTTGGACTTGACTTAATTCTCGTAAGGCGAAGGAATGAACTCGGTCTCCCATGTCATCTGGATCCAGGAAGTTCCCATACTGAAGGAACCCGGACGAGTACATGAGAGTTTTCGGATCTACAGGGATGAGAGATGAAGGTCTCGTTTCTCCATCAGCCCTGAACAGGGGGCCTCGATAAATTAGTATATCCCTAACTAAGTCCCCAACACGGGGAGCATAAGTCAAAAGCAAAGGTGAATTACCTCGCCCTAATACACTAACACTGGGAGTCCCCATGTTTGGTTGGGCCTCGTCGAAAAGGGCCTCCAGCTCCTCGGAGGTGGCACTCTCCCTTTGTTGAGCCTGGTCCCTCTTCCTTTTTTCCGCATCTGCCAGGGCCACGACTTCCATAGCCTTGATGTGCTCGAGGGCCAGCTCCTCCCTCAAGGCTGGATCTTTCTCGCATTGTATCCCCCGGAGACTAGGGGCCCTGATCGTCTGGTTGGCCAACATCCCGACCACTCGAAGGTTCTCGGTGTTAACGTAGACCCTACGTCCAGGTCCTCCGCGCTTAGCGTGGAATATAACTTTTTCTGATCCAGGATCGACTGGGTGAGGGGAGTCTGGGCATAAGGTCCTGTCATCCAGGGTAGCAAGTTGGAAACGGGAAATAAAAAGTGAAACAAAGTTAAACTAGGAAACGGGAAGCTACTTACCCACTCGCTGGAAGTCCAACGTCAACGTGGGGTTCTTATCCAAAAGAAACCCATATGTCATGAACCAGTAGTGTCTGACATATAGGGGGTGCTTCCATGTGCTGGTGGGAGTAGCGTAGTTGCCATGAGGCTTCAATCTATAGAAATCGTCTAGGGTCTTGTCCTTGACATTAAGTTGCGGCTCCAGCTTATAGAAGTACATCACCTCAGCGGGGGTCGACTTTGGAATTTCCTTCGCTGCGTAGAATATGCGCCATCCCACAAGCAGTCGGTAAGCTTGGGGCAAGATCTGGAACGACGCAATCCCCACAAATTTGAGGAATTGCGCGAAGTAGTCGTGAAATGGGAGAGTGGCTCCCGCGCAGATGTGGCCAACGCTCCAGGATCCAAATTCGCCCGTGGCAGTGTGAGATTTTTCTTCTTTTCTAGCTAGACGGTTGTAAAAAAACTCGGGAGTCGACTCCACGCCCAAATGTTTCTCCAGGGCGTACAACATTCGATAGTTCTGAAATAAGTTCTTCATCCCGTCCATTTCCCATATGTTGCCACTGGGAGCCTTATGTCCAAACAATGTGAAAAAGGTTGTTTGAATGTGTTCCTCTGAATGGATGGTGACGTCGGAAGTCATAGATGATGATCTGAGAACAAAAGGAAGCAAAACAAACCAAGCAGTCAGCACCAAAACCCAAAAAGGTCGGTTAAGGTACGGGGGCTCTCCGACGAACTACTTGGAAGAGATCCCTCCAGATCAGATCCGGGATCACCAAGGATCCGCAAGTTCCTGATTGGGAACAAACAGGAAGGGTTCTTGCTAAATTTTTCCTAAGCTGGCCTATTGCCATTTGTCTTGGGACAACCCGAACCTGAGAAGATCTGGGATAGCCTAAACAACTTTTTCCTCGCATACTCTAACGCACCCAGAGCCACCCCAAACAGAGGCAATGGCTCTAGCAACCTTACAGTTATAAAAACAGTAGGACGATATGATAAACGCGAGAAAATAAAAGCAAAAGTTAGGAAAACTTACTAGAAAGGACTGGTCGTGAAGAATGGCGTATGTCCGGCGACAGTGACGATAGAATCACCGTTTTGAATAGGTGGAGGCGACGCAAAAGTTCATCTATTGGACAAGTCAAGGTCATCCGTTCAGGCAAAGGCGCAGAGATTAGGCACGTTGGAAATAAGTGACGGCGAAGGCGAAGTAGTTGATGGTGAATGTCGTTGCGAGCTCGGACATAAAAGGTCCCTTGTGCGATTTCGTGTTGAAAGTATAAAAATTTTAAATGGGAATCTAAGGGTATTTATAAGAACCGAGAGGTTGTTTTTTATCTAACGATTCGGCGTGATCCCACCCATCGGATGGTCTTGGATCGTGCAGGGACATTAATTGGCCTACTCGAGTACTGATCATGGTTACCCAAAGGTGTGATCCGCGCAGCCCTGATCCAACGGCCCAGGGGGAGAGCATCTCAAAGGTCATCCCATCCAATGGTCCCCTTTAACGCAAAGGTAATAAAAGGGTCGTCCATGCGGATGGGACACTTCAGAAGTCGCGCTGACGCATGACTGCCAACACAGCAACCAATAGAATGTTTTCTGACCCTTAAAATTCGAGTGTCATCGATGCGCCAATCACAAGAGGACATGTACGCACATCACGATGAAGCATAGCGAACGGGAGGCATCCCTGAAGTAAATGAACCAGGGCTCTGGTAAACAAACCTGGATTCTAGTAAACGGACCAAGCTTTTTGGATTCGGCCTGGGACATTGAAACAGGCGTTCACTCCATGATCGTTCAGCAAGCAATGCCCCCCATCAGCGGACCCGTCGCCTCAGAAATGAACCGGGATGTACTGAGCTGGTCTGGGAGGGCATCAAGCCTCCACCGCGCAGGCATGGATGAAGGCTTGGGGGGTAATTGTTATCCCCATTTCTTCCCAAAATGTACGGATCCACACTCTAATTTTATGGGTCGCCTTCCAGGGAGATAAAGCCCATATCAGGCCTAGTAGACGAAGAGAAAACGATATTGGCAGTCCAAGTCTCGGTAAGGCCCAAAGGGCATCCGGAAGCATAAGCCAGGACCATCGCGGGGGCATTAACTATAAACCCGGGATCGCGTACCGGGATGTCTCCCGAGATTCAATAAAAGAGGTCGTGGTTCCCAAGTCCGGGATTAAGCCGGGATCGCTGTGGATGAACCCGGGTCCTGGTAAACGAACCGGGACCCTTGGTAAATGAAGAGGGACGTTGGTAAACAGACCTGGATCGGTTGGCCAAGTTTGGCGTGATAAAGTATCCCCGATACTGACATCATCCCAAGAAGCGTGGAGTTGTGTCCCCATAAGTAACCTGCAGAGGAGGCTACCTCGGGAATGTACGTCGTTGGTTCAAAACTGCACTGCCACTACATTGACGGATCTTGTCCCTCGAATCTTCCTCGTAGCCCATAACACCCAGATTGAAGCAACTGTTTGTCGCGAGTCTTGTAATGTGATCATGTTTGGGCTGGCCCAATGGGCCTTGGTTAATATATGCTTTATATTTCAATCCTTTGTATTAAGCCTCCATCAGAGAGCAAATAATATTTATACCCTTATTGGGCCCAGATTAGCCCGGCCCAAGTCCAATGTACTCGCTTGCCTATAAATATTAATAGTGATGCATTGAAGAGGGGGATCCCATATTTTCTCTTGTAAGCAATTACTCTGCTCAAACTTGCAGAAAACTTCATTGTCAAAAGCTCTCTAAGCTCTAATACAACTGACTCGTGGACCAAGGCTCATTAATGCCCTAATCACGTAAAAACGTTGCTTGAATTTTCTAAATCCTTTCTTTTTAAGCTCTCTTATCTTTTATAATTCTAGTTTCCGAAAAACTCGGTAAACAGTATCCACCTCTCCAAGGCCTTTCATTTTAAAGTTAGAAGATAGAAACCTCTTCATTTATATTATTCCTCTCATGTCATTACTCAAAATCAACATATCATCTACGCATAGACACACTAATATGACATAGTCATCACAAGTCTTAGAGTACAAACACTTGTCCGCATTGTTATGTCTAAATCCATTAGAAACAACAACTTTATCAAACTTCTCATGCAATTGTTTTGGAGCTTGTTTCACATAATATAATGACTTGACAAGTCTACACACTTTATGTTCATTTCCTTGAAAAACAAAACCCTCCGGTTGTTCCACATAGACTTCCTCCTCGAGACCCCCACTGTTTTGACATCCATTTGGTAAACATAAATGTTAGATATAGATGATAAGACAAATAACAACATTATAGAAGTAGTTATTGCTACTGGTGCATAAGTGTCAAAGTAATCTATTCCTTCCTTTTGTTTGAATCCTTTGGCTACTAAACTAGCCTTAAGGGTTTGTATGGTGCCATCGGTATGATATTTCCTTCAAAATACCCATTTGCACCCCAATTTTTACTCCTGTTTGGAAGGTCAACCAATTCCCAAGTGTGGTTTGACATAATTGAGTCCATTTCATCATTAATTGCCTCCTCCAAAGCGCGGAGTCCCTTGGGGACATTACTTATTTGAAAGTTTTGGGATCATCTTCTATTTGAAGTGTTATTGGATATTGCAAAGTAACTTCCTCATTATCACCTTGAACAAGGTATAGTGTCTCTATTTGAGAACACTTCTCACTTGATCCCAAATCTTTGACCCTTTGGCTCCTTCTAGGAAATTGAGGTTGCTGACCAACCATTTTAGGAGTCTTCTATTGAGACTCTCTAGTTTGAGTTAGCTCTCTTAACTTGTTGTCATTGCATGACATGTTCTCAAAGAACTCAACCGCTTTTGATTCAATTATCACGTTAGACTCCAAGATGGGCGAAACCTGTGCCTGCAATATGCATACATTGTGATAGTCTACCTGCAATTGGCAGAGCACATATTAATATGTAAAATGGTAAGTCAATACATATATGTCGAAGACACAATACCATTAGACAACTAATCTCTACTGGAATTATCTTTATTGACTATGTTAGTTCAAAGCATAATATTGCAGATCCACTAACCAAATGGTTAAACAGAGAGTTAGTTGATAAATCATCGAAGGGGATGACACTCAAGCCCATAAATGAATAAGTCAATATAGTGGATACCCAACCTTGTTGACTGGAGATCCCAAGATTATAAGTTCAAAAAGGACAACTAAAATGTAAAGACTGTGCTGGATTTCACCAAGTCCATTCCTATGATGAAACAATGATGTTTGTAAGAGGAAAGGATAAGCTATGCTTTTAATGATTCTTATACATTAGAAATCTGAGCGGAGTAATGTGGGTTACTCTTACTTAAGAAATCACATATTTGAGAGTGAAGTGGGGCCGCTTCTAAAAGGATTGGATAGGGCAAAATTCTTATGAAAATCTTGCAGAACCAATCGTATATTCATGGCCAAAACGAACATCATATTGAGAACTAAAATATGTCAGGAAGGCTCCTGATGAAAAATGTCATCGTTTACACCAATGGCAGAATAGTTCAAAGACACTATGTCTACTATTTAGTTTATAAAGTAAACATATTCTCACAAGGGAATGTTCAATGGGTAAAATCTACCTATCCTATGTAGGTTTTCAAATGTTAAACTCTATCACCAAGAGCGTCGAGTCGATAGTCGTCAATTTCATTCATGTGGGGAATTGTAGGAAATTTGTGTGCAAGACTAGTAGTTCTTAGTCATTAATTTTGTGGCACAATTTTGAGTTAGGTCCCCTATGAATTAATGAAATGGTTTTGTAAATTTGTGTTCTCCTACATCACTACATAAAATTTGACTGTTTACTTGAACAAAATTTTTGTATGGTGAATGGGAAATTATAACCTAAAGTAAGGTAAGGTAAATTTTGGGATATTTTGTAGTACCGCATGGATTGTGAAACTCCATCTTTTACCTTCTCAAGGCTATAAAAGGAGATCACTTCCTTCTCTTGAGACAAAAAAAAAAAAAAAGATTGATATTCTCTAATTTTTGTTTATCTTCTCTCCCTCAAGCTTTGTAGTTAAATTATTATCTTTGAGTGGTCTAAAATTTTAGACTGCTAGTGTAAAAGTTTTTCATTTTAGTAGTGGTCTAGTTCCAGCAGTGTGGTGATAGAGTGTTTCGTGAGCCATTTTATCCTGGGAGATAGATGCCATAGCAATCCTCAAGCACCCGGTGAGGTAGCGTAATTGTTTTAAGAAGATAATGTGATACACTAGACTGGGCTAGAATGATTATCACTATATTCGGTTTGATCACAAGGTGATAATCTTATATGCTTAATTTTGTAGAAATTTTTTTATTAATAATATTGTCATAATATTATAAATTGATTGCTCTTTTATCACAATATATATTTTTGATTAATTTAATGAATCATTATGCAATATCTATTATTTGTTGTAACAAATAAGACCAGACAAAAAACAGTAACGGTGGATCAGTGGAAGAGGAAGAGTAACAAAGAGTTTGCTGCGAAATCAATAAAATCCCTCAGCTAGAGCCTTACTGGAACCCAAAGGGAGAACCAGCAAGACTCCAGCCGAGTCCAACGGATCTGAATGTGGGCGGCGCACTAAGATCTTAAGAGAGAATTAGGCTTTTCTAGAAAGGACTTACAAACAATTACTTATTGTTATTTATTAATTGAAGTCTTTAAAGTTAAATGCATACATGTAAGACATGTAGAGTATTCTTCAAAAATTTGAAGAATCAGGCATAAAGCACCTTCAAGCTGGTGATGTAAACTAGTTCTTTATTTAAGAATTTCTCTATTTGTTTTTCATGTCTACATGTAAAGAAATGATAAACCTCTTTTAATTATTTTTTTCATTTTTCTTTCTTTCTTTCTCTCTCTAATTAATTTTTTTAATTATCTTTCTCTTTTATTTTCTTATTTTAATTAATAATAAAGATTAAAATATATAATATTTAAATAAGATAAAGAAAAATATAAATAAGTTGTTGTAAGGTGTACTTTAAAAATCTAATGTAAAATAAAAAAAAGTAGAGTTGTAATCATATTTTGAAGGATATATTTAGAAGGCTAGAGAAGAAGAGCCGCTGGAGTGCTCTAAAAATTTAATGACAAATTTATCAAAATAATCAAGCAATTAACCATGTAGATATATGTAAGTACTGCAAATTGAAAGATAAAAAATCAACACGTGACAAATATCCTTTGATTAAAGAACTTAATGATATATATATAGTACTTCTGTGCCGATTACAATTATTAAAAGTATACAACGCATGATTCATTTTATCTGTCCAAATAATCAAAGATTTTCTTCATCTTTTGTTTTTGCATGTTTATGGATTTTGTGGTACTTCCTCAGATACATAAAACTCTTATCAAAATAAACTAATTATAACTTTGATTTAAATAGCCTAAAAAAATACATATGCATATATGGTCTAGCCTCTAGGCCAGGAGAAGATGACTTACACATAATTTTTTTTTAGAAAAAGTTATGCTATCTATATACATTAATGTATAAAGTATTTGTATGTAATAAGGTTTGACTTGTCAATCCTATATAGGTATATATAGTACTCTTGGTTTATAAGATTAAGAAAAAGATATCATTAATAGATTTATGCGTAATAGAGTGACAAAGAGTGGTAATACATGGTCTCATCTCATATGATATATATATATATATATCTCATTAGTTTGGTGCGTAATAACTTTTTTTTTTGGCTTTAATTGTGATTTGAAAGGATATTATATCGATTCATACCAATCATTTGAATATATTAACTTAGGCATGGTGTTGGTAAAGTGAAGATGCCTTTTGAAATTTCTTAAGGTGATTTTTGGACATGTCATATCTACAAACACAAATATAGAAATGGAAATTTGATAAATCATGCTTACATTAGCTTAATATTTAAAATTTGAACCAAAGTTAACCACATATGATACAAATGCTCATCTTTCATTTAATACCAAAAATACCCTCATACATTTCCTCTCTATTCTCCCTCTTCCTCTCTACCTTTCATTTAATAGCTTAATAATTAAAATTTGAACCAAAGTTAACCACCATTTAGAATGTTGTTTAGATGTTGGATCTGTAGTTTGTTGGTATTTTTTGCTGTTTTTTTAGTGAAAATCGTGTTCTGTGAAAACCTGCGTTTTTTTTTGTTCCTTGAGTTTTTTTCGAAATGCCCGATAGTGTCCGATAGAGGCTCGATTCGGGCACGATAGTTATTGAGTTTCAAGGTTAGGGATAAAGGTCCGATGACAACCCGATGGTTGCCCGATAGTCAAGGTTAGGGATGGTGGTACGACGGTATTACGATAGTGGGTACGATAGTGTGCAATACTGTAGTTATTTCCATAATGGGTACGATGATGGTACGATATTAGCACGATAGGTGTACGATAGAATTTGTTAAGTAGTTACTATAACATCGTAATTTTAGAATTTGTAGTGGGACGATATAGGTACGATGGTAGTACGATAATAGTTAGTTTCAAATTGTTAACTTACTTTGTCAATGGTACGATGATGGTACGACAGTGGGACGCTAGTGGGTACGATGGTGTATAATACTGTAGTTTTTGCCATAAATGTACGATGATGGTACGACATTAGCACGATAGGGCAACTATCGGGTAACCAAAACTATCGAGCAACCATCGGGTTTCCATCAGACCTTCATCCCTAACCTTGAAACTCAACAACTATCGTGCCCGAATCGGGCCTCTATCGGACACTATCGGGCATTTCGAAAAAAACTCAAGGAACCCAAAAAAAACGCAGATTTTCACAGAACACAATTTTCACTCAAAAAACTACAAAAAATACCAACAAACTACAAATCCAACATCTAAACAGCATTCTAAATAGTGGTTAACTTTGGTTCAAATTTTAATTATTAAGCTATTAAATGAAAGGTAGAGAGAAAGATGGAGAATAGAGAGGAAAGGTATGGGGGTATTTTTGGTATTAAATAAAAGATGAGCATTTATTTCATATGGTAGTTAACTTTGGTTCAAATTTTAAATATTAAGCTAATGTAAGCATGATTTATCAAATTTCCCTATAGAAATTAATATTCTAGAAAGAGATTCTCTAATGAGAAAATAAAAGAATTTCAGCAAGCTAAATCGCAACCAATTGCAAAAAGTTTGAAAATGTTTCCTAAATTTATTTAATAGATTCCAAAAATAAATAAAAAAATAAAAAATAGGTTACACAAATACCATATTTGGGAAAATAGAAAAAATTACCCAAATGATGTGGTAGAATTAGTAAAACAACGTATGGAAAAACAAAATTAAACAAAAAAAGAGGGAAAATATAAATAAAAGAAAGGTGTATTAAGAGAGAATGTGAAAAAAGTCAGAAATTATGGGGCAAAACTAGGAAAAAGAAAATAAGAGAGAGAAAGGGAGAGAGATTTATTAAGAAAAATCCGCTGTTGGAATAGCCCACTGGAAAGGCAAGCATGGCCCCTGGTTTTCTCTCCCGAAAAACCAACTGTATTTTGCTTTCAGCTAACCCTAGGCCTTGTACTTGTCCCCCTTTATACCCCCTTCTCACAATCCTCACCCACCATCAACAGAGATGCCAAAATTCACATCTTTGTCTTCTTTTTACTATCTCTTCTTCATCTGTACAAAACCGTTCTAGAAAACGGTACACTTCTCTCTCTTAAACTATCTCTATACTCAACCTCTCTTTCTCTCTCTCTATCCCTATCTTTATCTATATCTCTATATATTTTTCTTCCCCTGTTTTTTTTTTTTGTTATTCCGGGCTCTTACTGGGCTGTTTCGCGCTTTCGTTTCATACCCGGATAGGAATTTGAAATTTTTGTGTGTTTCTAGTTGCCCCCCAATCGTAATTTTCTCGGAAAATTCTGGGATTTTGTTATTTTGAGGGGATCAATACTAGAGAGATCGTTACTTTTGTATTGGGTTCTGGGTTTTACTTTATCATATTTTTTAATTAAAAAAACATAGAAATAAAGTAATTAAAATTGGAATTTTGAGTGTGAATGGGGATTGAGACGACTCTGGCTGATCGGAAAGGAAA
Organism: Humulus lupulus; assembly: GCF_963169125.1. Classification (NCBI taxonomy): domain Eukaryota; kingdom Viridiplantae; phylum Streptophyta; class Magnoliopsida; order Rosales; family Cannabaceae; genus Humulus; species Humulus lupulus. The sequence goes on along the minus strand of NC_084794.1, from coordinate 72,541,953 downwards.
GGACTTTTGTGAATTGCCAAAGGTGACGAATTCGAATAACAAAACCAGGAAGAGCCGGCGGAGACATAAGAAGATGTCGCCGGTTCAGAAGCTATTCGAGACCTGCAAGGAAGTCTTTGCCTCTGCTGCTACTGGGATTGTTCCGCCTTCTGAAGATATTCAACGCCTTCGTTCTGTTTTGGGTATTTTTTCTCAGCCATTTCATTATTCAGAATTCTAAATTAAGCTCTCCCCAGAAAGAGTTATGAATATATTTATCAATGTGGGTTTTGTCTTGGGATTTGATACTAGTATAAAAGATTGATGTTTTAGTTTCTGGTTGAACTGTGGTTTTTGCTTTTGTTGTTACAAATTTTGATTAGGATTCTTTGAATACGTTTTCTGCTATGATTTGGGTTGGGCCATAATTATTGTATTTTGCCTCTAGTTTGGAGAAAGTTCCAACTCTATTTGCGTTTATTAGAAGTGTTGATTTATCTCGAGCTCCTGTGTTGATTTCCTCTCGGGGAAAAATTTGAGGTCTTTGGATTCTGCCTACATCTCGTTTTATCTTTTTACTGTTGTAATTATTCACTTTGCCTTTTTTTTTTTTTTGTATATATATATATTTATATATGTCTATGGCTATATGTATACGGTTCAATGCATTTATATTCTTTTCTGTTTTGTAGGCTATATACATGGCATATTGTATGGGATATCCTAGGTACCCGCCTGTTCTGATTAAAAAAATGTCTTGTTTTGTGTGTTTTCTTTTTCGTACACCATCCTCAAAGATTTTTAATTATTATTTTCTCATGTGCAAAATAAACACGAAATAGAACTGCTTTTATATCAATGCTCTCATTTTTGGGGGTTTGGGGGGGAAGGGAGGGGAGGGCATTCAGAGTAGGCTTCATTTTCTCTTTTCCCTTTTGGGTTTTTGGTCTAGCTACCCAATGGTGAAAAAACTTGTTTGTGTGTTTTTTCGATTTTGTTTTCACCCATTGTTACTCATAACATGTGTGACTTAAGACAAAGGTATTATATCAAATATACCTCTGATTCTTTTAGAAAAGCTCGTCTATTTTTGTTTGAGCTTTATGCTCATACGTTGAACTATTATGGCAGATGACATGAAACCCGCGGACGTTGGCCTGACTCCGGAGTTGCTATATTTCCAACCTTTGTTAAGAAGCAGAACCCCACCAATTACTTACCTTCATCTCTATGAGTGCGAAAACTTCTCTGTAAGTGAATCTTATTCATGGAAAATAACTATGGAATAAAGAAAATAAGGAAACTTTTTTTTTTGGTTGTTCTTATGTTTATTTGTATATGTCCTCTTACTTTCTTTTCTCCTATTGCAGATGGGGATATTTTGCTTGCCGCCATCTGGTGTCATTCCACTTCACAATCACCCTGGGATGACGGTTTTTAGCAAGCTCTTGTTTGGGACAATGCACATCAAGTCATATGACTGGGTGGATGATGGTCCCCATAACACATCAGCATCGGCCAATATGGATTCTGCTGCAGGTAACTTAATCATATAATGCTGTAATCTTTTCAACTTGGTTGATCGAAAGTAGGTGTTTTATAAGTTGTACATGCTTGTAGACATCGTCTGTATCCCTTTTTGCTTATGATATGTTGTTTAAACTAGCGACAAATAGCATACTTGAACTGTACATTTCCATACTTTTCTTAAAACAATAAGATATGAAGTGAAAGTTCAGTGTTGGGAACTTGTGATTTGGTAGTTGAGTGTACGGAAAGTTTTGAATATATAATAAGTCAATGATGTCACTAGATAAAATAGATAAAAATATACACATTAGCATGCATCATCTAAACATAATATTGTTTTGTTCAAATATTCAATGCTGTCCTTTCTTTATGTTTCCCCCAAAGAAGATGAAAAAAAAGGTAGATGCTGCCTGAACATGCTCTCGTGTGTTATGCAGACGCTACTCCTGATGTCCGGTTGGCTAAAATCAAGGTTGACTCTGACTTCACCGCCCCCTGCAACGCGTCCATTCTGTATCCAGCCGATGGCGGTAACATGCATCGCTTCACAGCAGTGACTGCTTGTGCAGTGCTGGATGTACTAGGTCCCCCATACTCCGACCCTGATGGTCGGCACTGCACCTACTACCATGATTTCCCATTTTCAGAGTTTTCAGGTAATTTTTTTTTTATCCTGAAGGCTCAAAGGAGAAGGTGGAAAGTGTTGTCCTTAACTCATACCTCTTTTTGCATTTTGTTTCAGTTGATGGAGTAAAGTTGCCGGAAGAGGAAGAAGACCAGAAGGAAAGTTATGCATGGCTGCAAGAGAGGATTTTACCAGAAGGCTTAGCAGTACGTGGAGCACCGTACGCAGGCCCAAAGATAGTGGAGTAATGAATATCATCGTTCTCGTCACCTCCTCAGTGGAAAATATCCAATACCATGTCCAACCAACCATCTCCATATCTTGACATTTCTTTAGTTCTCTCTGTTTTTTCTTTCCTCTTCTTTGTGGGACATGAATCATTACTCATTAGGCGGTTTTTTTTCCTTTTTTTTCCCTTCCCCCCTACAGTCCTTGTACATACTCAAAAACAAAAAAAGAAAAAGAAAATCGGTAAGCGTTCTAGCTAGTTGCACATCAACAAGAGTATGAAAGTGCGTTGAGACTGTTTTAATTGCTTATTTTCCTGTCAGCTTCATTGTTACTCGAAAGGGATACTAATTCTTTTTCGTACATACTCCATAGTGGAAAAAAAACCGATTAAAGGAGTGTCAATTGTACTTCTCTGATTGTATGAAGATCATATTCGATAGTTGAAAATCTTAGCAGCTATATGTTTAGTGAGTGATCTTTAATATGTTTATGCTACTCGAGTTTCTCAAGACTATCATTCTCCCAACAACCCCTAATGGCGTTTGAATAATTCTAGGGGTGGCTGGTCCCACTCGGATGAAGAGAAGACAAACATTAAATACGAACAAGTTGGTCAAATAGTCAGTTCCCATGTTATTTCTATAGTGATGGTATACTGACTGATGACAAGAATGAATGGTATATACATCTGAATAAACACATTACATTTTTTTGGTTTGTCTTACTTTCCCATGAAATCGCGGATTTCTTTGTCTTTTCATTTGGAGACAAGTGAAGTCGAAGGAAAATGATGGTCTGACGGGTGGCGTCGTTTTTGGTAGCTTAACGCAACTTCGCTCAAATCGTTTTCTGCAAAATGGCAAATCGTAAAGGCAATTGTAGTAGTTGAAGATACCATATTTTGAGTTGAGATGAGGACAGTGCATGTTTTTATTTGTTTGAGCCCCCACTCCAACATAGTTTTACTTTTGAGACGTTATTATTCGATTATATTCAGAGACTGTAGTTTTACTTGCTTGTTGTGTAGTACTTTTATCTTTCTCGAGAGGTTGGAGTCATGCATGCATGCATGCATCTGTGTCATACTTATCTTTTCGAGCGTTGGAGCTGGGGTTGATAATTGTCACGGAATATTGATTATTAAATTAACGGATCATTATTTTTCAAAGATGAGAGGATGAAATGAAATGAGACCAATATCAATGGTTGTAGTAAAGTGAATGTATCTCTACATATTTTATTTGTTTAAATTACGACAGAATCCAACACATTATTGTACGTGTACGTCCATTTATACATTATATATATATATATATTATTATGTATATATTGTTGACTAATCGGTCTTCTCCAGTATGTTTTATCAGAATCTTCTAACAATATTGCCTCTTCGGACTTCGAAAGAGAGCTACATTAATAATGATACCAAAATAAAAATAAATAAATAAAAAATTCTGTAGTTCTTTGTTCTTAATCTATAAAATATATCATAAATACTCAATATGAGAGGTTATTACAAAACTACCAACTATGGAAAGAAAGTTTCTTATTAGAGTAATGCTAGTACGTGCCATATTTACCTATTTGTAAATTGTATGTGATGGATTTTTTTTTTGGATTATTGGGATTTGCATTTCAATCTGTTTGTTGTTCTAAGCACACATGAGCCTCTAATGTAAATATTTCATTCGCCACAAAATAAATAAATAAATCTGGAACCAAATTTTTTACTTTTAAATGTAGGTTATGTAATAGTTACTACGAAAATTTTCTTTTAAATACTTTTTTTTGTACTGATGTAAATGTTTGATTAGTAGATATAAAATACTATAAATTAGTAATAAAAATTCATACGTCAAACAATAAATTAAGAGTTGAAATATGAGTACATTTAGCATTTTTTATATTATTATTACTTTTTTATATATATAATTTTATCAATTGTTACAAAACATATCATTCAACTTATTTTTGGTTAAAATTAATTGGGTAAATAGCATTTGGGGTCTCAAGATTTACTAGTTGTATCACTTAGGTCCCTAACATTTATTTTGTATTATAGATCTCCAAATTTTATTTTTTAGCTCACTTAGGTCTCCAAAGTTATATTTTATTTTACTTTTTGGCTCACTTGGGGAGCTAAATGAAGCAAAAAATAAAAGTTGGGATCTAATTGCTATAAAATAAATGTTAGGGACCTAAGTGATACAATTGGTAAAACATGAGACTCCAAGTACTATTTACCCAAATTAATTTTAATAAGACAATAATACTTTTTTTATTTATTTGAAATTATTTTTGCATTTTCTAGTATATTATTAAAATCATTAATATATTTATTTAAATAAAAAATAATTTTTAAAAAAGTATTGATTATATAAAAATATTAATTTACTTTTTTGAAATAAAACTCTATTTTAGAACTGAATAAATACTTTTCTTTAAAAAAAGATTTAAAATTAAAATTTATATCAAAAGTGAAACAATATTTTTTTAAAATATTTTAAAGAGCTTTATAAAATAAGTAAAAGTATATATACAAAAAATGATAGCTATGGTACGTTGTTTTATTTTAAAGAGCTTTATAAAAGCTATGGTACGCTGTTTAATTCAAAAGTATTGGAAAAAGATTGTTCAAATAAAAAAAATGATTAGAACGGAGAATATTTGTCCCATAATATATATGCAGTTATGGTGCGACTTTGATATAAGTATAATCTATCCCTTACCGTCTTGATAGATATGATATGCTACCCTATATTATTTTTTAGATTTAGATAGATACACATAATATTATTCTCCTTATATACTATTAAATAATTGATTTAGTAATAGTAATATTAATAGAAACTATAACATTTTTTAACAATATTTTAATGTATTTTACTAAATAATTTTTTAATATATATTTTATAGGGAAATTTTTGTGCACGGTAGATGAAAACGCCACTAGGGTTGATGCGTTTTCATTGTATTTCGTTGAAGCCCACACACATAAGGGAGAGTTCATTATTCTCTTCAACTAGGCACATGTGTGCACTTCACGCGTGGGTGAGGAGAGTGGAGAGGGGACATGACTAGTGATGTACACGAGGCAGGGGATTGGCGGGGAGCGCTCTCCCCGTCCCCGTCCCCATCTCCGTTCTCATTTATATTTTTAAATCCTTATCCCCGTCCCATCTCCGCTTATTCCACGTCGAGGACGGAGTAGGGAATCCCGGGAGTCAATTTATTTAAAAAAATAAATTTTAAATTTTAAAATAAAATCATAAATTATATGTAAATTAAATTGCACAATATTTATTATTTAAAATATTAAATATTATCCTAAATAAAATTTAAAATAATAAAAAGTTACTCCTATAGTACAATAACACAAAATATAAAATATTACAAAAAAATATAAAAATTTAAACGAGGTCCATTCGGGGTAGGGTGGGGGGTGGGGAGTGTTATTCCCACCCCACCCAACATCATTTAACATTCAGTGATTAAAAATTATCCTCGTCCCGATTTTGTTTCCCATTTAAATGGGGATTCATTGCTCCATTAGGAGTGGTTTTCTCCCCGTGCATCCGTACAAATTACTTTATGGTTGTGATTCGGTCCAACACCAAACCTTTTAGACAGATATATTTTTTTTATATATAGAAATGACACCTGGAGAATGCAATTGTAATCAATCCAATTATTTATATTATATTTTTAAATAAAATAAAAGGATTGTCTAACTAAAGCAAATGTTATATTAATATTATATTCTCATATTCAGAATTGCATCATGCATGTAATAACTATCAGTTGTTGTTTTCTCATTTCTTTAAAGCATTATTTCTTACGTTTATTAAGAAATAATAGTAAATCTATCATTTTTTTTAAGTTAATTAATACTTCGACCAGTTCAGTAGCAGCATTAGATTCACATTAAAGCTAACATATACTCAAACCTGTTGTTATCAACCTTCTCAAGCTACATCATTGTCAATTCAGCCTCCCCCTGGTAGTAGGAGTTCCAGTCCGTCTACCATAACACAATCTACCCTCCTTGAAGCATCCAAACCCAGGTAGTTTTTAAGTCTTACATGGCTTCCATGATACATATCTATTTGTTGTTAACATCGTTAACTCATTTTTGACATTGTGGGTATAGATAAAAAAAAAGTTGCATGGAGGAGACTCTAATATATCATCCAAAGATTTCAAGGCATTAGATGTATGTCTCTTGTATATATCTTGGTCGAGGTCACGACGCGGTACCTACAAAAAACATAGACGTACCCAAGAATGTAGCTCTGACATTAAATGAGGACTCGCATCCAATCACCATGGATTTCGTATATGCTCACCATGGTCAAACATATACAAAATATAATGTTTCTTAATCAGTTTTAGATACCATATATTTTTTCAGTGTTGCTATATGACAATATCATATGATTGTTGCCTTGGATTTACTCATCAACAAATTGGCAGGAACTGGTATTGAGTTTTATGCGGGGAAGTGATTGTATATAAGAGTGCTGGCCGGGTCTCTTTGCATGTAGCTCGTTGGAAGCAGAAGCTATAGTGCGATTCATTCAGCTCTTGCTTTTGTGTTGAAGAAATGATGGAAAAAGCTGGTGATTTAGTCAGACTATTTGCAGCAGCTAGTTAACTACTCTGGTAACTCTAGTTGGCCTAATTGGAGATGTGCCTACCTTGTTGGAGTCTATTTTAGATTTGATTCAAACTTTTATGTCTCTAAGTTTGAATTCATAATAAAACATAATAAGACACGTGTATATGTTTTTATTTTTAAATTGTTGCATAATATTTTTATAAATAAATCTAAAAAAATTAACAGAAAAATAAATCTACAATTAAAATTTATAAACTGGAATTTGAAGAAGGTAAAACTGGGCTATACTCGTATTTTTCCATAAAAAAACAAATTGTTAAGCAAAAATTTCACATTTAGAATATATAAAAAAAAAACAATTTCTCTTATGCTAAATTTATACCATAAGATTTTAATTAATTTAAGTTCGACTCATCCAAGATTATAAGAATAATCTCTTTTAATTACAATTTTTTTGTCTAAAGGACACACATTTTGATTCCAACTACGATGATATTAATTACTTGGGGTAAACTTGGAGAAAATTTGGGTGAATTTGGAATTGCAGCTGAACTAAGTAATTTTGGTTAACTGAGTTGCCTACATACATTCTTTATGAATGATCAAACCACTTGTAGTTCAGAATAAGTTAATTTAGGATTTGAATAGAAGAATTCTGATATATGACCATTTTCAGGAATTTCTTGCCATTTTGAAAATTTGGAAAAAATTCAAAGGTGAATGACCCTTTATGGAATTTTGAGATTTTGTATCTTATACCATTTTGTGGTATTTTGTGACTGCACTAAGTCGCATATGTATCCTATTATAGGAATAAAGTCAAACGTAGTTCCAGAGCATCTTTGTGATGCTTTGAAAGTTAAGAGGTGAATGGCCTCATTTAGGAATACCATTTATTATGGCTTTAAATTTTAGTGCACTTTTAGTTTTGACGTAAAATTACCATTTTTGAGATTTTGTGAGGTTAATGACCTCTTTGAAATTTTGGAATGATATTTCATCATTTGAATTGATTTTGATGAGCTCATTTGGAATTTTATAGCATTTTGTATGGCTTTGGAATTTTATCACTTTGTGACAAATTTAGTGTTGAAATCACTTTATTTATTTATTTTTAAAATAAAGATATTACTTGATTGATATTTTAATTAATTATCCTAAAAGAATAATTACTTGTCTCGTTCAGATAATGTCTCAAAATTCAAGTTTAAATTTAAATTATGAATTGAATTGTGAGAACAGTATTTGAATATGATTTTGATAAATCAGATATCCCAATCTTATAATTTAAATATCACTTTAGATTTAAATTAAAGAATCAAAATATCATGAATCATCTTAAGATAATATCCCTCTGAATTTCTGTACGTATAGAAATAAATTAAGAGATATATAAATTGCCCTTCATTAGTTACCGAGTAAACCATATTACCCATGAAAGGCTTTGTGCCCAATAAATTCTCTTTTATGCACATATGCATATACTCACGTGTCACCATCGAGTGAGTAATTACAGTAGATTCTTTGTTCTTTACATCAATACATATATATATATATATATATTGAGATCTACGTCTTACTGTTAATATACATATGCCGTTTTTTTAATTTATTTACTGATAAGAAAGTCAATTACATGTAAATACATGACAATGGTTTCTTCTTGACCCTTCTTTACAGTACACAAGTTTTTTTCTTTCCTTAATTAGCTAGACGTGGGACTCTCGTGGGATTTTGGGATTTGATTCAAAATTTTACATACACTTTGAATGTAAACCACCTATTCTCTCATCTCTTTTTGCTGCTCACGTGAGCAATGCCATGAATAGACATATATCACATATAACTTAATGCCATGAATGAACATTATATATGGATATATATATATATATATTTGACAGTTAAATATATATATATAATACATGTTCATTCTTGAAACAGAGGCATGCGATTAGACACGAATGAGTCAGACTTCTTTGTTTTGTTTCTTTTATCACAATGATTCAACATTTTTTTTTATCATGGCATATGCATATACATGAATCATGATTTCCTCTTCTTCAAACATGATATATATATATATGTATATATATGTAGTCATTAATTTTACATTTGACTTTGGCAAAGAGGTTCACGCCGGCAATTTTCATTTCATCAAAGAGTGAATTTGGTTGAATAGATCAATCAACTGAGTTAGTTTTACATCTTTTTGGCTCAGGGCGTTTTCATTTTAGGAGGTATTTAATTATTCGATCAAGTTTTCTATCTTGCTCTTATTATTTTTTTATTAAAACCCACACTTAGTGATAATTTTGGCGGCATGACAATTTCTTTAAATCTCTTATTCTTTCCTTTGGTTATGTACACATATTGACTTATTTTCTGAAGTCTAGTGAACCAAAGGGAAACCATAAAGATTTTCAATAAATCGGGCAGCATAACACCATGAAAAATTCATATTTTTTTCTTTGATTATGTATCACATGTTGACTTATTTTCTGAAGTCTAATGAATCAAAGAGAAATATAAGAATCTATGATGACATTAGCAACATAAAAATATTAGTCTTTTCCTTTCCCCTTTGATTATATATCACATCAACTTATTTTCTGAAGTCTAGTGAATCAAATGGGATTAGAATGACTCTTAATCACAATAGATTGAAAATAAAAGAGTCAAAAGAAGAAGATATAGATCCATTTTATGAATCTTCACTTACCCTTGTAAAGCTTGAAGGAAGACTTTAGAATATGCAATATTTTTCTTCTCTCAATTTTTTCTGTTTCACTCTTGCGTATCACTTTTTTCTTTTCCAAAAAAAAAAATCTTGTAACTGTTCTGCTCTCTCCATTTTTATAGAGGCTTTTATTTTTAATAGAAACCCCCTCAACGTAAAAGTGGTGGAAGTGGAGAAAATATCTCATTTATTTTCTCTTTTATTTTGACTGACTCATTCCCTTTTTTTTTATATATTATTATTATTTTAATAACTAAATATTCCTTTCAGGTTTTAAATGATTTATAAAGGAAATATTTATATATTAATAATAATAATAACTTGTTGCTTTTTTTTTGTTCAACAGATGCCCCCTCAAGCAAGTGCATGTCATTTATGTAAATGTACATTGCTTGAGAATTTTTTCTATATTCTTTTGTTTGCCATTTCTGTGTCCAGGTACCCTTTCTTATGGGTTTTTCATGTTTGGAGAGCTTTTTCAGAACTTTGGGGTCCTTTGTCTAACACCTTCCATCATAGTAGTGGTGAGATGGGTATTTCTTTGTATGACTTGAAGGTTATTGGTGGTTTGCCCATTTTAGGAGTTCCTTATGAAGAGTTCATCCCCCTTAATGAAAAGTTGGTGAGTGGTGATCCATATTGTTCCACTACTGCGGAGCTTTTAAGAATCCATGCCCAAATATGTGATTACTTAAAAAATAAGGGTGCATACAGTCGTTCTAAGGGTATGGATGTATCCTGGAAGTAATGGATTGAATTTTTTTACCGAGGGCCAATTATCTTTGAAGGGGTAAAAACAAACTCAACGGTTAAGACCTCTAGAAAATTTAGCCAGCAGAACATTGGTGAAGTTTATGATCTTCGTTCTATCCCCTTGAATGTATCAAAGGAGGGTGGTCTTGCAGCAGTCGTGTCTTTATGGCTAAGCCGCTTTGTTTTTCCTACCCCGGACCAGAACATTAGACATGAATCTTTTTATATGGCTTCAGTAATGGCACATGGAGTCAGAGTTTCACTTGCACCTTCTATCTTGGGCTATATATATCGTACTTTATATAATTATGCATTACATTGTCAAGAACAAGGTGAAGGATTTTTACCTGTGCATTATGTGTTGGGGTGGTTAGCTGAGCACTTTCGTGATCTTTATCATGGTTGGGATCTTACTCCCGGTTTACCTCATCTGAGTAAATATGTTGGGGTTCTTGCTAGATACCAGACTTTGAATAGGGCTAGACATATTTTGAGGGGGGGGGGGGGGGGGGGGGGATTATGTTATTCACCGACCATATTATTTCCCTTCAGAGGAAGATCATGACTATTTGGATAATGAATATTTGTCTGATGAAAATTTTGAATTTTTAATGTCAATGCGCTCTGCTTTATTACCCGTGAGAGTTAGCAGTGATATATATATGGAGCCTTATTATCCCAACATATTTGCTCGCCAATTTGGTTTTGACCAAGGTGTTCCCTCAGAGAACTTTTGCTTGAGTGTCCCTAGGAGGACGCAGTGTGGAATAGAAGATATCGCCAAAGCTTGGGTTTTTATTTTAAGGAGGAATACCAACATTCGCTTTCATATACCTAAGATTACTTGTATAGGTCAATGTACATGGTGGTATTGTCGTTGGTGGGTGAGGAGTAGCCTTCCGTAGTTAGGGAGATCTGTCAAGAAGATTCATATAGAATTAAAACAACCCTACAAAGAGGAAGAGTCGAAGTATGTAATCCAGGTCCCCGAAATTTACTCCACCCTTGATGAGGTTTTTGTGAAACGTACTTCTCAGACTGATGACTTCATCAATGCTAGTTATGCTGACAGAGAATCAGATAGTGATGATACTTTAGATCCATATTTCAAAAGAGTAAAGCGTGCAAAGCATGATGAGCGTAGTCATAATGAAAGTATCTCGTTCCCAGTTACTTAGGATTTAGGGATTATGCCATCTGATGGTTGCTTTGACACCTCTAGCTCCAGAGTTAAGGAACTTGTTGACTTTTATGGGTCTGATGATCATGTTGATATTGGGTTTGATGATGGGGTGTCACCTGGAGATGCAATTTCAGTAGAACCAATTGTTTCACAAGAGCTCATTGTTCCACCAGATCCACCTATTCCTCATCCAACTATTCCTCTGCCAGGTCCGGTACTGACAATGTCAGCTTCAGCAATCACCGACTCCCATTTAAATGAGTATACCAAAAGGTTTGTGATTGATATCATGAAAGACATTCTCCGTTTGTTATCTTATCCTTTGCTACCAGATGATATTTCGGGACATCGGGCTGAAACGGACACAAAAATTGACATATTGAGTACCATTTGTGAGAAGTCTAAATGCAACTCAGCAAAGATTACATGGCTTATTGACTCTGTCAATGATTCGTTCGAGGTAAAAGAAAAATATGCCGCTTCTACCCAAAATTTTGAAAGTGCCCTTAACCTTGATGAATCTCTTATCCATGACCTTCTTCGTAGTAATGAAGACAATTCGGCAGCTATGAATCGCGTGTCTATATCCATCTCCAACAAGACAAAGGCCTTTGAAGATTTTAAAATAGAGGAGGCAGAGATTATTGCAGCAGAACTGGCCATACAACAACGGCGAGCTAAGTTTGAAGCTGAAAAAGCATCATTTGAAGAAGATCTTTCTAGTCTTAATGACTCTTTGAAGAAACATCAACATCTTGCTGAGGAGATAAGTCGATCAAAGGACCAAGCTGGTGTAGAAAAATTCTATGAAGCCGAAAGGGCGAAAACGACACTCAAGGTTCACGAAGAAGAATTCCAGAAAAAACTTGGTGGTTTGACTTTATTTCTCCAGATGGTCTGAAGATCTCATCATTTTGTTTCTAAAACTTTTAGTTTTAGTTTTTGTTAATTTTTTTTGTTTATTAGCCTTGAGGACTAATAGTATTTTGTCATTTAGACCTTTTAGAACTTTGATTCCTTTGTTGGGAGGAATATTTTGATTTTATTTTTGTGGTTGCATCCAATTTTTGTTTAGATTGCCTACGTATCCTTTTAAGGGATCAAGTCATTCGTAGTTCTTTGCACACTTTCTTTTCTTTTAAATGCGCAGTCTACACCATGGGTAAAGACCCTTTTGTTTAAGTGTAGAACTTTTTGATGAACTTCCCGTTAACGCATGGGTAAATGCATCGGCCTTCTGAATTTGAAAGTCCATATGCCCCTCTTAGGAAGACCTTAGTGACAACATACGGTCCTTCCCATTTCACCTAAAATTTTCCTTTCATCCTTCTAGTTATGAAAACACGTCTTCTAATAGTAAGCACTAGGTCTCCAACTGAAAAAGATTGGAATTTAACTTTCTTGTTGAATGCCTCAGCTACCTGGGCTTGGTAAATTTCGAGCTTTTGTTGAACAACAAGTCGTTTTTCATCTAATGCTTCAAGCTCAGCTAGACGGACTTGCACATTTTCATCTGGGGTCGTTAGTTGAGTAGCAATTCTTAATGAAGGTATTTGAACCTCCAAAGGTAAAACTGCTTTAGACTCAAACACCAAGTTATAAGGTGTACAACCAGTCATAGTTCTTACAATGGTTTTATAAGCCCACAAAGCTTCTGGGAGGCGTTCATGCCAGTCCCTGTTATTCTTTGTCGATGTCTTCTTCATGATTTTGCATAACACCTTATTAAATGCTTTTGCTTGACCATTTGAAGACGGGTTATAACTAGTTGAAAAATTGTGCTTGAATTTGTACTTGTCCATCAATTTGACCATTGCCTTACATTTGAAATAAAGGGCATTGTCGGAGATAATTTTTGAAGGAGTCCCGTATCGATAAATTACGTGAGTCCTTATAAAATCTGCGACATCCTCTGCTCGTACTTCTTTTAACGGTACAACTTCGGCCCATTTGGAGAAGTAATATGTAATGGCCAGGATGTATTTGTGGGCTTTGGAAGAAGGTGGTGTAAAGGGACCAATAACGTCCATTCCCCATGTTTCGAAAGGCCATGAAAATATAGAAGGATGGAGTGGTTGAGGGGGTTGGTGGATGAAATCTCCATGTAATTGGCATAACTTACAGCATTTGGCGAAATTAATCGCATCTTGAACCATAGTAGGCCAATAGTAACCCAGCCGCTTTAATTGAGCTGACAGTTTTGGGCCAGCTTGATGAGCGCCACATGTACCAGCATGAGTTTCTTGAAGTGCCTATGTCGTCTCTTCTTTTGAGAGACATATCAACAATATCCCATCGAATGAGCATTTGTATAATGTGTCATTAAAGATCACAAATAGAGGCGCTCTTCTTCTTACATCCACTCTTTTTTTTTTAAAGTCTTATAGCAAGACTCCCTTTTGGATGTAGTCTTTGATTGGTTGGCATTAGTCAGTTTTGTTTGCATTGTCCAGGAAAGTTATCAAGTTGACTGTATTTTCCTCTTTAACTCTTTCTGTGGATTGAGATAGTACATGGCGTATTCCTATTGTAATTTGGATATCCCTTTCTTCAGGAAGTGTCAACAATGCAACTAAGTTAGCTAACGCATCAGCTTTACCGTTTTTTTTTATCTAGGGATATGATTTAGGGTGATATCTTGAAATTGAGCAAGCAAGTATTTAGCCTTTTAATGGTAAGGGATTAAATTCTCATGCTTGACTGCAAATTCGCCACTCATTTGTTTAATAACCAAAAAAGAATCACCAAATACTTCCAACGACTGTATTTTCATTTCGAGTACAATTTCGAGGCCAATAATTAACGCTTCGTATTCTGCTACATTATTGGTGCATATAGCCAGAATATGAAAAGAGTAAGGTATCAGGCTTCTCAACGGCGTCACAAAGACAATTTCAGCACCTGCCCCACTGTTTCTTGCTGCCCCATCAAAAAATAGTTTCCATGATGAAGTCTCAACTGTGAAAACTTCTTCATCTGGAAGATCTTCTCGCAACTCCATATTGTCCGGAATTGGGTGTGCTGCTAGAAAATCAGCCAACGCTTGTCCTTTTATTACTTTTTGCGGGACAAAATTAATTTCAAATTCTGAAAAAATCATGGACCATTTGGCCAGTCGTCCAGAAAATACGGGCTTTGATAAGATATATCTTAAGGGATCAGCTTTTGACACTAAAGTCATAGGGTGTGAGAGTAAATAATGCCGTAATTTTGTGACGACAAAAATGAAAGCCAAACACACTTTCTCGATTGGAGGGTAGTTTTGTTCTGCCCCTAATAAAGTTCTACTTAGGTAGTAAAGAGCAACTTCTTTTCCCTCCACATTGTTCTGCGCCAGCAAGGCCCCTAAAGAGCGGTCAAGTGATGTGATATATAATATCAATGGCTTTCATAAAATTGGAGCTCTCAACACTGGTGGGTGTAACAAGTATTTCTTAATACTTTCAAAAGAATTTTGGCATGCCTCATCCCATATGAATGGGACATTTTTTCTGCATCAATCTCAAAAAAGGTTGACATCTGCCGGAAAGATTTGAAATGAACCTTCGAATATATGCAAGTCTTCCTTGTAGGCCAAGTAATTGACGTAAGTTACGTGGGGGAGGCATTTCCAAAATTTCTTTTATTTTTGCAGGGTCAATTTCAATTCCTCGATGTCTAACAATAAACCCAAGAAATTTTCCTGATGCTACCCCAAATGCAAATTTTAAAGGGTTCATCTTGAGTTGATGTTTTCTAAGTCTATCAAAGACCCATTTTAAATCATCAAGATGATCTTTCCTTTTTTTTTTTTTGACCACTAAATCATCATCATAACATTCAATAGTATTGTGAAGCATGTCTTCGAAAATCATGGCCATTGCTCTTTGGTAAGTTGCCCCTGCATTCTTGAGTCCAAATGGCACAACTTTATAGCAAAATATGCCTTTTAGTGTTCGAAAAGCGGTGAGCTCTTCATCTTCAGGTGCCATCTTGATTTGGTTATACCCAGAGAACCCATCCATGAATGATAAAGCATCGAAACCAGTAGTAGCATCTACCAATAATTCAGTGATGGGGAGTGGGAATTCATCCTTTGGGCAAGCCCGATTAAGGTCTCGGTAGTCCACACATATGCAGAGTTGCCCATTTTTCTTTATCACAATGACAATGTTTAAGAGCCAAGTGGAATACTTAACTTCCCGAATAAACCATCAATTTCTTAACTTGTCAATTTCCGCCTCAATTTTGAGAATTAGCTCTGGTCGAATTCTTCTTTGAGATTGTTTTACAGGGGTAGCGTCTTTCAATACTGCCAACCTGTGTACAACAAAATTTGGATCCAACCCTGGCATGTCTTAATACCCCCAAGCAAACACATCTTTGTATTCATGAAGGACTTGTTAGTACTGTGGTAATTCTTCTTCGGTTAATAGAGCACTGACAAATACAAGCTTTGGATCATCTTCGGTTCCAAGGTTGATCTCTATTAAATTATCCACTGTTTCTTGTCCTCCGTCTTCGAGTTCTTGGGGTGTCGGTTGAACAATGTCTATAAAATCTTCTGAAGGGTTTGAGCTTGAGCCTTCATATTATACGGTCAGACTTTCTTCAAAAGAGAGGTAATTGACTTGAGCAATATTTTTTTCATCTTCTTGTGTTTCATGCCCCTGACAAATAGTAATTCTCAAGGGTTTCTTTTGTTTTGGCACCCATTGCTTTTGTTTTTTAGTTGCCTTTGGCTATGGAGCGCTTGGGAAAACAAGCCTCTTGAATGTTGACACTCGTGGGGTGGTTGTGCTTGCTTCAAGTCTGTCAAACACCGGCACCCGCAGAATGGGTGTATGTACATCGTCATTGCGAAACATTTTTTGTTCCTCTTCTGTTAACTCATCTGGTTCAAAAGAAGCTTGTAAACAATCACTATTTTGATGGATTGTGATTCCTTTTTGCTTCTTAACATGGAACTTTGTCTTATCCACTTTGAAAGATTTCAGAGTTACAGAAGTTGCAGATTTTTTATTAAGTGTAACAACCCTTTTATTTTTCTTGCTACTCTCACCAAAAGTAATTGAAATTTGCATTTTACCCTTTGGTAGTGATTGATAAATTTTCCTTAGTGGTAAAGTAAAGCTTGTCATAGGGTTGTCATCCAATCTTCAATCGATGTCAAAGCTTTTTGCCCTACTCCTCGTTGACTTTTAGGAATGCATTTGAAGGTTCTTTTTTGACTAAATACCTTAAAATCCTCCTATTTTGGTTGACAAGGTTTCACAGGGGGTAGTTTCTTAACTTGAAGGGATTTTTGTGAAGTTGAGCTTTTAGGACATTTGGCCTCCTCAAATTTCCCTTTCAAAACCGTGACATTAGCTGACTTGTAAAATTTTGCATCAGCGTAATTCACCTGTTCCCCGTAAAAGGGATTTGGGTGTGCGTTAACACTTTTGACTTTTCCTTCCTTGCAAAACTTAAAGCATTGGTGAAGTGTTGAAAGAATGACCCCATATTCATGAAACCAAGGTCGCCCTAACAACATATTGTAGGATGTGTCTGAATCAATGACATGAAATAAAGCTTCAGAATTTAGTTCGCATATTTCAACTTTTAATGTAATGCTTCCCCTTACTTTTTCTCCGACTTGATTAAAACCTTGAATTGTCAATGATGATGGAGACAATTTACGTGGATGTCTCTCAAGGTTTTTAAGGGAAGTGCATTCACATCTGACCCACAATCCAACATGATGCGGCTCACGCGAATCTTGGCAACCATACCTGTCACGTAAAGAGGCCTATTATGCAAGGCGGCTCCCAACTGACGATCCTTATCATCAAAGGTAATGCATGCCATACAAGAGGTATGTGTCTCGAGTGATGTAGGTTTTATTGGCTCTATCTTCTCCGTATAAAATTCAGGACTTGTCAATGCAACAACAAAGGCATTTCTATGCTCAGGAGACATTTGCAATGCATCGTAAACACTCAAGAGAGCAGGGATGCACTTTAGATGAGCCAATATGTCATACTTTTCTCGCGTCATTTCATTTTCACCAGTGCTTTTGTCTCTTCGACCGTCATTAATGAATTCTTTATTGGTCGAAGATGAAGGCTTTTGAAGGTCTTGTTTAGCTTTTTCAAGCTCTTATGCTTCTTTTTTCTACTTTGCGACAATTTTACGCCGCATATCTTGTAAGGTAATTTCATCTATCTCCTTTTCATTTTCTGAAGAGGTAGATTCATGACCTCCTTCTGCCAGTAAAGTCATGCAGCAATCTGACACACTGTCGTCACCAACAACCGCCTTTTTCCGTAACTCTTCTGGTAAAAACTCATCTAGAGTTACTAGATTTTGTTTTGGCTATTCAAGCTCATTTCCTTTTAAAACAACTTTTTGCTTTCCAGTCCTTCTCTTATTCTTGTGATTCTTTGTCTCTGGTCTACTACAAAATTTTACTCCGGAATTTCCGAATGATTTCCGAGATGGAATTTTAATTTTTGTGGACTTTTTCCAAGTACACGTTTGCCATGTACTTTCCGAATCCTCTTCACTGTCATACCAATCATCCCAAATTTCTAGATTGGGCTCTGTCATGAGCTCATACAAAGTAGGAATGTTTGGATTTCCTGGCTTTGGCATGTCTGAGTGAGCTTGAACTATTGTAACTTCCTTATCAACTTCAAATGCCACAGAAATTACGTCCATTTGTGTAGGATTGTTTGGTAATTGGTCATTTTCCGTTAAGGAAGTCGTATTTTTCGCCGCTTTTCCAAGAGAAGAGTCAATTTCGATTTCCTTTTTCTTGATCATGCCTTCGATAATATTTTTGAGGATGTAGCAATCCGTCAGTGGATGGCTCATAATTCGATGATACAGACAATAATTTGGGTCAACTGTCATATTAACTTCATTGGGTCGTTTAGGCTCGGGTAGTCTTATTGCCTTAGCCTTTAACAGCTCGTCAAAAATTTGGTCAACATCATCATCATCAAATGAGTATTTGACCTCCTTTATCTCTTTGAGAGTCAATTTCTTTTGTGTCTCTCGTGCCTTCCCTTTGTCCTTGTTATTGCCAGTTGTTTATCCAAAAAACAGTTGTTGATGACGTGGCAAGAATTTTCAACACGTGGCCGAACACGTGGCAGAGATATTACTCGCCTATCGACCAGAAATATTTCTACATGCGAAGATCAAGTTTTATATACGACGAGACTGGTCGTATACTCTGTTCATTTATGAAAATATCTGTACAATTGTAATGATATCCAAGAATATCTCTTCATTATGACCTGAAGATCCAATTATTAAGGAAATATATTATTATTCGATTCATGTAATCCTTCTTGAGCCTATAAATACACAAGAAATAGCTCAAGGAAGGGGATCCTTTTCTCTTTTTTCGACTTAGATTACTGTTATCCATCGTTTGTTCTGTTTTCTTCTTCTAAGGTCTGTGAAACTCAGGAACCCTAGTTCTTTGATCACACCACATAATAGTATCAAGTGGACGTAGGTTATTACCAATTACTGGGGCCGAACCACTATAATTTTATGTGTTCTTTATTTTCCATTAGATTGTTTTCTCCAGCTCTGTATTACTTTTCTTCGTCGTTTTCTTGAATCCATGTCGTTGAACAAAACGAGGGTCAAAATTCTGGTGCTTTCATTGAGAGCGTTGAACTCAAGAAGATCTAATGGAAAAAACTACCAAGAAGACTGGACAGGCTGCCGCTGCACCATCCCAGCCTCCTCCCCCAAATGTGGCTGAAGACGAATCTCATTTGGAGTTTGATGAGAAGGAGTTGGACTCTGAGACCCTGAAGACAACACTAGGGGTGTTGCAAGATGAGTTGGCCAATCTGAGGGCCAACCAGGAGAATGCTGCCGAGATAATGGCGTCGCAGCAAAGGGAGATAAAGCACTAGTGCCAAGAGCTGAGCGATCGGCAGGCGGAGATAGACTGTCGACAAAGGGATGCCATGGCAGCCCTTGAAACAACCCTCCAGTTGGCTAGGAATCAGGCTACACCAGCCTCGCAGCCTGATCAACCCCCAAGCGGGCTACCTCAAAGGGGTTCGAATCCTAGCCCTCTGCTCCAGCCAATAAGCCCTCAGAGGCCGGAGCAGCCACCTATGCCTCAGGATGATATCCCACCCAGGGATCCTGAGACGCAACCTCTGTCTCAGGCTGGTCGAGGCAATCCCCCGCGCCTGAGGTAGAATAGGGCCGGGTAACAGCCCCGCAACCCTAGACGCCCAGGGGTGAAGAGCCAAATCCACTGAGCAGAGGGAAGCGTTCTTCTGCCAATAGAAGGAACTC
Source organism: Humulus lupulus (assembly GCF_963169125.1). Taxonomy (NCBI): domain Eukaryota; kingdom Viridiplantae; phylum Streptophyta; class Magnoliopsida; order Rosales; family Cannabaceae; genus Humulus; species Humulus lupulus. The sequence continues at coordinate 72,522,002 of NC_084794.1, read as the reverse complement.
GGAGACAGGCTCTGTGGTAGGGCCCCCCCACGGCATGACAATGCACAGGGACCCACCGACCAACGCAGGCCTCCCCCTAACGCTTGGGAAATTCCAACCCAAGGAGGCAACAGAGGAAATAGTCAGTTGCATCATATCCAATCACGGTTCAGAGATGGCCATAGCTACAATGAAGCCGACTGAGGTAGAGGAAATGCTGGTCGGAGGAACGAAGAAAGGGGTGGAGGCAGGAGCCCCCCACCTAGAGAAGACCGACAAGCAGGACATAACGCTGGGAGGCAGCCTAGACTAAATAACGTCTTTAGTCAGCTCAGAGCCAGCGAGCAGCGGCGAAGAGACAAAGACTTGAGGGATGTACTCAACGACCGCCGAGAAAGGCACGATGAGTACATTCCCCCGGCACCAGAGGCCCCAGCAATTCTAGAAGTCGTTCAGGCTCAAATTGATGCCCTGAACCAGGCTGTGTAGCAGCTGGTCGGGGGGCGGACATCGCACATCGAGTACGATCGGAGGAGAGGCACCCCTTTCGTACAAAGGATTGCAGTGGCAGAAACCCCTAGCAAGTTCAAGATGCCAACTCTGCCAAATTTCGACGGGTATGGAGACTCGGTATCTCATGCTAATAAGTTTGAGATATAGATGGACATTCAGAAAATCTTTGAAGATGCTCGCTGCAGGATCTTGCCAGCGAAACTTTCTGATGCCGCCTAGGAGTGGTTCTTTAAGTTCCCTCCTGCAAGTATAGTATCCTGGGAGATGTTCGTGAAGGAGTTTTACAAACAGTTCTATGTGGGTTGTGTGCACCCCACTGAGGCGAACCAACTAGTCGAGATACGCCAAAAATAGGGGGAGCCTTTGAAGGATTACGTTCGGCGCTTCATGCGAGCCACAGCAGGAGCCAAGACTGTGGGCGATGAAGGCAAGATGATGGCCCTAACTGCTGGGGTTAGGCGCCATTCTCCCCTCTGGAGTAGCCTCAGGAAGCATGAGGTTAAAAGTACCCAGGAATTTTTAGATAGAGTTGATCGGTACATCAAGCTCGAGGACGCGATTTCCAATGAAGGGAAATCGCCAGCAAAGGACAAGGGGTCCAAGGAAGAACCCGCCAAAGCCGCCAATGGGTCTAAGCCCAATGGCAATGACAAAGGCAACGGGAATGGCAATAATAAGAATGGTGGAAAGTGGGCGAGTAACGAACCCTCGACCTCCGAGAGTAAGCGCCCCAAAAGTAATCGGTATGAACCGAAATTCACCAATTACACTGCCCTTGTTGAAATCCGAGCCGAGGTTTACCAGGCGACCAGCTTGAGCATGCCCTACAAATGACCCGCGCCAATAAGAAAAGATATCTCTAAGAGAGATTCAACAAAGTTCTATCGTTATCATAACGACTATGGGCACAACACCAATGAGTGTAACCAGTTGAAGGACGAAATTGAGTTCCTAATAAGACAGGGACGTTTAAGAATATATGTACAAGCCGCGGAGATTCTTAGTGAGAGGCTCAAGGTGGCAACGAGTCGTCGCTTGCACACCAATGCTCGCAACCTTTACAGCCAGCTCCCGTGGCAGGTACCCTACTCACCATCTGCGGAGGCCCACATCTCGCAGGAGATAGTGGGAAAGTGAGGGAATGATATGCTCAAACCCTACGGAACGACCAGGACATCGAGAAGATGAGTGTCGAGGATTGTTGACTATGAATTTAGCCAACGACGTGAGAACGTCAACTACGACAACCTTCAAGAGAATTATAAACGACAACAGACAGTTTTTTTATGAACGAAAGTAAATAACACGAGGTTTTTATAGTGGTTCAGCCCCGATGATCGGTAATAGCCTAATCCACTTAGAGATTTTATTACTGTATCCGCACTCAAGATCAGATGAACCGTGTCAACTGAGTTTCTTCAGTGTGAGATATTCCAGAACACAAAAATGGGTTTTTCTCAAGAACAACACACTTTCTCTCTCTAGAATACAGATTCACTCTCAATTTTACCAAAAGTCCTTTTACGATCCTCCCAAGTCCCTATTTATAGACCTGGGTTCTCAACTGATATCCCCTTTTGATAGGGATATTCTATTATTTACCTAATATTTATATTACAAAATAAACATTCAAAATATAACTGATCCCTAATTTCGAGTGAGGATTGAGTGATTCCCGGATGCTTGGACCAATTCTCACTGAAGTAGTTTCGGGCAGTTTGACGTAGCTTCTCATGCATGTTGACTATTCTTCAAGCTTTACGTAGGTCAAAGGTGGCATACACATGGCTATCCTTGGACCAAAGGCTAACTACACTCGAGGTATACTCCTCCATTGTGTCCGATCGGACACAATGGTTGTCTTCTTTGGCTTAAGGTGGTTCAAACCACCTTATTTGACTCCTTCAATCAAGGTCCAATATGACCTTACACTTTGCTCCTCGGACCAAGATGGTCCGAGCCATCTTCTTCCTAGCATATCCTCGGACCAACATGGTCCAAGCGCTCCTGCAGGCGTCTTGCGCGATCGGGGGAGGTCATGTGCGATCGGGGGAGGTCTTGTGCGATCGGGCATAATGCCCCTTGGACCTAAATGGTCCAAGCTTCCTTTGCTTAACCAAGGTTCGATCGGACCTTGGTCCTCTCTCTTCGGACCTAGGTGGTCTGAGCCACCACCTCTCCTTGGATCAAAATGGTCCAAGGTACTCACAAGTACCACGTCCGATCGGGCACACATCCTTCTCCTTGGGCCAACAAGGTTCGAACCTCTTCAATCAACCAAATGCTCGATCGGGCATTAGGCTTTTCTCCTCGGACCAAGGTGGTCCGAGCCACCATCTACTTCTCCTTGGACCTGAATGGTCCAAGATACCTCCTATGTGTATGTTCGATCGGTCATAGTCATCCCTTTGGACCAAAATGGTCCAAAGTATCCACACGCATCATGTCCGATCGGACACCACCATTTCTACTCCTCACTTCATTCAAGCCCAAGTTCACCTCTTTCACATCATACCCGATCGGCCACTATGTGGCTTTCCCTTGAGTAAAACTTGAGCCTTATTCTTTTTGAACTTATTCGAACCAAGCTTAACAAGAGGTCTCCTAAGCTTAGGTCCGATCGGACCTACTGCTTTTATATCTTGAACCAAAATTCATACCTCCCCTTCACTTTCTTGGTCTTGGCACCAATCTAATTATATGGGTCTTTAAACTGAGGTCTGAGCCAAGCAACCCCCAGTCTAAATACTCTCTTCGATTGGGCGTATTTGGCTTGACCCTCTGTCCCATTCCTTAACTAAGGTATTAGGCCATTACTAAGCCAGATCACCCTACTAACTCATGCCACGTGTCCATTTCACCGCCACGTCATTCTTTTCAAATTTTTGGGATAACATTTGCCCCCCAAGTTTATTATATGATTTATTCACGTAATAAACTTTTTCTCCAGCTGACGTCATTATGAAAAATAATAACTGTTCATCTTCATGCAGCAGACCCACGATCACTGCAAAAATCCACCCATGATCGTGGGGAGAAAAAAAAAGTCCCAGAATATCAAAGGTCCAAAAGTAAATGAAAAACCCACTTTTTTTTTCTTCAAATATCCCCACTTTACATTCCCTTCTTCACACATACAAAAAAAAAAAAAAAAAAATTCTAAAAACCCTTCATCTTCTCCCTTGGCCGAAACCCTCTCAAGGACTCCTCCCTCCTCTTGCCGACTTCACAATCTTCAAGGGGAGCTCTTCATCTTCAATCATCCTCCAAGCAAAATCAAAGCTCTCCAACCTTGGGTAAGTCTTCTTCTCCATGCCTCTTAGATTGCTACATTTTCTTTTCTAAAAAAAAAATGCCATGGCCGAATATGCTTGTGCCTTGGATGTTCTTGAAGTTCTTGAACATGTCTTGTTCAATGTGTTTGCTTGTTGTCTTGATGAGGTTTGTGGCATGGGTAACCCGAATTTTCCCTTAAGCTTTTAGGAATTTCAAGATATTTTTGGTATTTTGACATAAACATGAATATGGGTTTTGAGGGTTTTGATAGTGTAATGGGTTTTTAAGAACATGAAGAAAACCTTTCATTTATATGTTTTGATCTTGTTTTTTGTTTATGTGAATGATGGAATGTGTTTGAGACTAGGGATTTTTAGGGCTTTGTCTATTTGGTTCGGATTAGGGGTAGGCAAAGTATGCCATTAGAGGCCATTTTTTACATGGTTTTTTGCCCAGAAATTCTGGGCACACGCGTCTCTTGAGGCGTGCAATGTTCCATCTGGCTTGATCGGACCTTATGTCCGACCGGAGCTCACGCCAAAACACCCTAGCCAACGACGTCTCCTTAAGTTGTGGTTAAGTCATTAGGTTCGATCAGAGCTCTTGTCCAAGGCTGGAAGTGGTTGCTTTCCTCTTCATACCCGATCGGAGATTTGAAAAATTTCAGACAAATGTGTGGTCCAATCGGACCACACTTTCCTTCCTTGGCTTTTAGGTGCCCGAATCTTTGACAGCAAATTTCGAACCTCCCTAGACACCCATGCCCGATCGGTCCTGAATTGTTGCAGCTGCTGGCCAGGAGTTTTTGGAGGCACACGTCCGATCGGACCTCAACATCTTCTCCTCGGGCGTGCTATGTCCGATCGGACGTCTTGGGGACTTCGCGTGAGGCTTGAGCGGTGGCAAGGCAGGACGTCTCCTGGCTGGAATTTGTCCGATCGGACCAAGCGCACTTTGCTCTGGGCTCGCGTGGGTGCACGGTTCCTTGACCCATGGGCTCTGAACGCCTCTTTTGGTCATGAGTACCCATCCTATCTTGGCATTCGATCGAATGCTAAGTTGTCCTTTAGAATAATCATATGGTCCTACCGGACCACATTCCTTAGACCTTGGCTTATTCTCCTTACAAATGTACACCCCACCTCTGTATGTTAACTACACACATAAGGAACTTAGTCTTATAGGAAAACCCCAACAATGTCTCCTTCTATAAGCTCTAACAAGTTCAATACTTTAAGTACTTTTTAGGCACCTTTGAGCATTAAAATTATTTTTTTTCATATGCGTTATATTTTTATAACTTAGACAAAATTTTCCAAGTATAAAAATAACTCTTATTTTTGATGAATTTTTTCTGTATGGTTACTCACCTCCCCATTTTTTATTCATTTTTGTAGATGAATCGCTCTGACTATAGGGGAGGTGACAACCATACGGACTCCGAATCATCCGCCCCGCAAACAATCGAGACTCCCTTGAATAGCGATTCCTCACCTGGCTCGTCTACCAGTTACACTCCAGAGGATCGTCTTCACCGCTTCAAACAGATCCTCCCTCGCTCAGCTTTATATCTTCTCCACGAGGAACAGTTTCTTCGACAAGCCTCTAAGTCGACGATGAGGGTGAAGCAATCTAACAGGCTCCCTCAGGAACACGACCCGCAGGTTGCCCGCAGAGCAGTACAGAAGGTGGTACAGCGTAATCAAACTCGCACTACCACAGCTCCAAGAAAGCCTTCTCTGAAATTTGCTACCGCGATTCAGGATTTGGCTGTTCAGAAGCCACGTGATGAGGGAGAAGAAGAACCCTCCTGGTTCGTTGCCGAAACCTCAAAACTTACTCCCGCGCTATTCCAGAAACACATTGAAGCTTTAGGCTTGAGCGGGGCAAACGTGATTTTTCCAGGCTCGCACCAAAGAGCCAATAGGCCCGGTGGAAGGTACTGTGCCTGGTCCAGGCACCATGTGCATGCTGGAGCAACACTCCCGCTGCACATCTATTTCTGGTCTGTAGCAGACTACTTTAACGTCTCCCCATTTCAGATCACACCGAACGGGATCCAGGCACTCTCTGCGCTGTACATCCTTTACTTTCTGAATGGTTGGGACGAGCCTACCCCTCACGAGGTGCATTACCTGTTTGATCTTCGGACCAACCCTTCCCACAACAACTCAGGCTTCTTCCACTTCTATCACAGGCACAGGGGGATTACATATCTCAACGGCATCTCCCACAAATCAAACGCCGGGAAGTATCATAAGGAATACTTCCTCACATTGGATATTGAGGCCAACAACTTGGCTTTTTCGCGTTCGGATCCATTTGAGCGACCATTGCCTACTGAAGAGATGTTTAGGCGGGCCAAAAAGTTGGCTAACATGAGTCTTAAGGAGAAGGATATGAAAAGGTTGGTCACGCTGGACCTTCTCCAGATGGTGGGTCTGGTGTCATGTGACCAGGATCTGGCGGTGGACAGTACTACCAGGGAGAACAACACTCCTGATCAGTCTACTGGGGGCCTGGAGCTAGTGACTGGTCGGCCCTCTCCCGGGCCTTCTCCGCTTTCTCACAGATCTGGCGACCTAGTCATTAGAGAGCCTGATCCTCAGCGTAGATCTACTATTCCCGCTCAACCTGGGAAAGGAAAAGCTATCCAGGTTGAAGGGGAACTTAGCTCATCCTCGGACGACGAGGATGAGTTCCTTGATCAGATCTTCAACGCAGGTAACACATGCTTAGTGAAAATAGGAATATTTTTGATAATTGGTAATTAGAGAGTATCACAATTGTAGCATACACTTGCATACGTTTCATTATGTTTATTTCTCTAACAATCTTGTTTTTTCATCCTTGGCAGATTCAGACATGTTCAGAGATTGCGTTGCTTCAAAGAGGAAAACTGGTGATGGAAGTGGCTCTATGCCTCCACAGAGGATTCAGAAGGTAGTATCGCCAAGTCAAGGGAGGCAACCTGGGGGACCAACTACACTTCCGCCATTGACCCCCTCTTCCCTTCCTCCTTCTGCGAGCCTAACTCCTACTCACCAGGGTAGTTCGAGTGAGCTTTTTCGTGCTGTTAGTGACCTGGGCAAGGGGCTTCTTGAGGATATTGGCCGTGATGCATCGACGCTTCAAAGCCTAGACTCCTACCCTCGACTTAGTGTCGAAGTTGTCTTGAAGAGAGGACTCGCTCAATTGATGAAGGTAAGCATTTTTCCTCGAGATACTTTGTTATTAGTATTTTTACTTGTATTAACTTTTTGTCTTCCATGCAGTCACTTGTCACCATTGGTCATGCTCAGCTTCGAGCCGTAGATTACAAGGAGTTGATCAAGGTGCAGGACGATCAACTGGTGGAGGCCAGGTCCAAGCTGGAGCAAGCAGAGAGAACTATAGCTGAACGGGACGAGTCTCTCAAAAAACAGGCTCAAAACAATGCTTCCTTGACAACTCAATTGGAGAAGAAATCTCTTGATATTAAAGAGTTAGTTCGAGACAATGAGAGGTTGATTAGCGAGAACGAAGAGCTGAAGCAAGAAAAAGAGCTTGACTTGATTCGCTTTGAGGAGGCCAGTTTTGACTGCTTCTATAAGGTTTGGAAGCTGAACAAGCCTCTTAATCTTGATTGTTTCCCCAAGGAGGCCCAAGCAGAGGATCTTGCCAGATGTGAAGCAAGAGCCGCTGAAGAAGCTGCCAACCCTCCTGCACTCACCCCAACCTGCTCTGCTATATCATTTCGAGCAAGAGGAGCAGCTGATGCAGAGGAGGGAGTCGATCAACCCTCTAGAGGAGCTTGCCTGTGACTCCCTCTCATAGTTCATCACAGTCTACTTTACTTTGTATTTTGTTGCTCGAACTAGTGAGCTATTTTGACATTTAGCACTTTACTCTTTCCTTGCTGACAATTTCAAACTTTTAAGTTTTTATTGTGCAACCTTTAATTTCACATGAGAATTTAGTTTTTTAACTTAGAAATTTTTACCATTCCATAAGTTCACACCAAATATACTTCCTCATGATCTTATTGCTCTAACTTTTTATGAGCGTAAATGTCTTGTTGCACGAATATCAGTTTTTAACTTAGAATTTGAAAAATTCTAAGTTACTTAAGCTTTGTAAAACAAGTTAGCTTAACGGCTATTTTAGACTTCTAAACTTACAAGTCAGCTCAAAAACAAACATATTTGCTCGTGCTCTTATTGCCTGTGTTGAAATACATACCAGTATACCCTATGTGCCCCCCAAGTGATTGAGGGTGGATAAATCCTTGATCACTTACTACTTGATCGGATTTGTTCGAGTAGTTACTACTCATGAAACACATGAAATATACGAAAATATATCAGTAGTTGACCACTACATAAATATTATCTAAACGTTGGTCCTCCATATTATGATACCGACCAGTTGAACACTGTCCAGTATATATTTACACTTAGTTTTTAAAAGACCTATTTTGTTTAAATCATTATGACAGTTGAACACTGCCCAGCAAAAATAATCAACACATATGCAAAGTTTGTAGCAAGGTACGACCACAATGCGTGTGGCCTCTTTTATTACTCGTAATAATAAATGACAAAACGTGTCTAACAACGAGTTCCAAACAAAATAACATTGTTCAAAATAATGCAACTGGGTAGCAAATAACCAGTTCACAAACAAAAAACTTAAATAACAAGTTAAGCACTTGATACAAAGCTACTACTCTGCAAGTAGTATTTATTGATAATATTTTCTCAAGTGCTTGCCATTCCAGTAGTTTCTGATCAGCTCCCCATTCAATCGAGCAAGCTTGTAAGTGCCGGGCGGTAAGATTTGTTCAATTTGATATGGTCCTTCCCAGTTCGGTCCTAGCACACCAGCTGCTGGGTCTCTAACAAACACCTTCCTTAGGACTAAATCTCCGACCTGGAACTTTCGATCTCGCACTTTGGAATTGAAGTAGCGTGCCACTTTTTGCTGATGAGCTGCTACTCTGAGGCTTGCCTCCTCTCTTCTCTCTTCGAGGAAGTCCAATGATTCTGCCAACAACTGATGGTTCTCCTCTTGGTTGTAAACGATCCTTCTATGAGAGGGTGGATCTATCTCCACAGGTAACATGGCTTCATACCCATATGCTAAAGAGAATGGGGTATGGCCAGTTGCCGTCCGAGCGGTAGTCCTATACGACCAAAGGACCTCTGGTAACTCATCTGCCCAAGCACCCTTAGCTTGTTCTAGGCGCTTCTTCAAAGTGTCCTTCAATGTTTTGTTCACTGCTTCAACCTGCCCATTGGCCTGAGGATGGGCACCCGAGGAGAAACTTTTGGTGATGCCATGCCGAGTGCAAAAATCGGTAAATATGTCGCTGTCAAACTGGGTGCCATTGTCAGACACTATCTTTTTAGGTAGACCATAGCGACATATTATATTTTTAACAACAAAGTCCAACACTTTCTTCGATGTAATCGTGGCTAATGGTTCGGCCTCAGTCCATTTAGTAAAATAATCTACCGCGACCACAGCGAATTGCACTCCTCCCTTTCCTTTGGGTAACTTCCCGATCAAATCAATGCCCCATACTGCAAAAGGCCACGGACTTTGCATTTGCTTCAAAAGATTTGGGGGTGCTCTGGGTACCTTAGAAAATCTTTGGCATTTGTCACACCTTTTCACATATTCCATAGAGTCTTCGTTCATAGTAGGCCAGAAAAATCCTTGCCTCAAGATCTTTTTAGATAGACTCTGCCCCCCAGCATGATCTCCACAAAACCCCTCATGCACTTCAGCTAATAAGCTCTTTGACTGGTCGGGGGTTATGCACCTGAGGAGAGGTAAGGAGTATCCTCTCCTATATAACACTCCATCCACCATGGTGTACCTAGCAGCTTGCCTCATAACTTTCCTTGCTTCATTACGACCATCTGGGAGTGTCCCATGTTCAAGGTAAGCAATGATGGGAGTCATCCAGGTGTCGACTATCGTAATCAGCATGGCCTCTTCTCTATCAATGCTTGGCTCTGCCAAATACTCTACTGGAACTATATTCAGTGTTTCGGCATCTTTCGCACTTGCAAGCTTTGCCAGAGCATCAGCATTGGAATTCTGCTCCCTTGGTACTAGCTTGATGGTATACTCCTCGAACTGGGCTAGTAAATCTTTAGTTTTGTTTAAGTATGCCACCATGCGTAGGCCCCTCGCTTGGTACTCACCTAAAACTTGATAAACCACCAATTGGGAATCATTGTTTATTTCCACCGACTGGGCACGTACATCTCTAGCCAGTCGCAAGCCTGCTAAGAGGGCCTCATACTCCGCTTCGTTATTAGAAGCATTGAACCCGAACCTCAGTGCACAATGAATTCGGTGCTTCTCTGGTGTGACTAGTATAATCCCAGCTCCTGAATGATGCTCGTTCGACGATCCATCAACGAAAAGTTGCCAAGCAGGAACTTCTTCTTTTAACCCAGTAGCACTCTCCTGTTGGTTAGGGACCTCAACGATTCCGGTACACTTAGCGATGAAGTCTGCCAAGGCTTGACCCTTAATAGCAGTCCTTGGTTGGTACTTGATTTCAAACTGGCCTAGCTCGACCGCCCATTTAAGTAGCTGACCAGACGACTCCGGTTTTTGCAAAACTTGGCGAAGAGGCTGGTCAGTGAGGACCTTGATGGGGTGTGCTTGGAAATATGGCCTCAACTTTCGTGATGCAAGTACCAAGCAGTAAGCCAACTTCTCAATCATGGGGTATCGGGACTCCGCTCCTATCAAACGCTTGCTAACGTAATACACTGGGTGCTGTACCTTATCCTCCTCACGTACTAAAGCAGCACTAACAGCGTGCTCCGTGACTGCTAGATATATAAGTAGGTCCTCTTCATCAACTGGCTTAGAAAGAACAGGAGGTTGAGCCAAATGTTCCTTTATCGCCTGGAGAGCTTGTTCACACTCTGCGGTCCACTCGAATTTTTTGCCTCCTTTAAGCAGGTTAAAAAACGGGACACACTTGTCCGTTGATTTTGAGACGAACCTGCTTAGAGCCGCAATCCGCCCAGTCAAGCTTTGCACATCCTTTATTCTTGTGGGAGACTTCATCTCCATGAGAGCCTTGATCTTTTCAGGGTTTGCTTCTATTCCTCGGGAGTTGACAATAAACCCAAGGAATTTCCCAGAACCCACTCCAAACGAACATTTGAGGGGGTTTAATTTCATGTTATACTTCCTCAAGATTGCAAAGCACTCCTCTAAGTCTCCCACGTGCCCCTCAGCTTCCTTCGACTTCACCAGCATATCATCTACATATACCTCCATGCTTTTGCCGATTAAGTCACGAAACATGCCATTCACCAAGCGCTGGAAAGTAGCTCCTGCATTCTTTAACCCGAAGGGCATCACTCTATAGCAATAGAGCCCTATATCCGTTCGGAAGCTGGTATGTTCTTCATCAGGAGGATGCATGTTGATTTGGTTGTATCCCGAATATGCGTCCATGAAGGACAAGGTCTCGTGACCAGAGGTTGCATCCACCAAGTGGTCTATTCTTGGTAAAGGGAAACAATCCTTCGGGCATGCTTTGTTTAGATCAGTAAAATCTACACAAGTCCTCCACTTTCCATTGGGTTTAGGCACCAAGACTGGGTTTGAAACCCAAGCTGGGTAGTATGCCTCTCTAATAAACCCGTTCTCCTTCAACCGCTCTACTTCCTCCTTAAGAGCCTTTGCTCGCTCCTTGTCAAGTAACCTCCTCTTCTGCTGTACCGCTGGATACCTTTCATCCACGTTGAGCACGTGGCTGATCACAGTTGGTGAGATACCCACCATATCCTTGTGAGACCAGGCGAAGACATCCTGATTCCTTTGCAAGAACTCTATCAGCCGTGCTCTCACCTCAGCTTTCAACTTCTTCCCAATCTTGACCCCTCTTGTCGGGTCATTCTCATCTATAGGGACCTCCTCTAACTCCTCGGACGGTCCCACATTACTCTCATAATCCCCAAAGCGAGGATCAATATCTCTTCCCTCGCTTTGGGCAACGCCCTATTTGGTGACTTCATCACCTGATGGGGTCTTCTGCTTTTTCAAACTGGGAGTGCTCTCCTGGTCACACTCCTTCAACACCTCTTCATCGTTTACTACGACAAGACTCTGGTCTACGTCCATCTCATCCACTTCCCCTCCTTCAACACACACAATCATGTTGTTTTCCTTGGCACCTTTCTTTGCCTTAGCTATGGAGGCATTATAACACTCTCTAGCTTCCCTTTGGTCTCCTTGGACGCAGCCTACGCCAGCGCTGGTCGGGAACTTCATAGAGAGGTGCCAAATTGAAACTACCGCATGCAAGTTGGTGAGTAGTGGTCGACCAATAACCACATTGTAGGAAGACGGGTAGTCAACAATCAAAAAATCAGTCATCACGGTTTCATGCTTTGGAGCTTCCCCCGTGGTGACTGGTAACTTTATTGTTCCAGCTGGTGATAGTCCCTCTCCAGTAAACCCGTAAATGACGTGAGAGCATGGCTTCAAGTCATTGATGGATAGCTTCATTTTTTCAAAAGAGGACTTATAAATAATGTTTACGGAACTTCCCGTATCAACCAGACATCTTTTCACCTTCATGTTAGCTATTTGAACTGTTACTACAAGAGGGTCATTGTGAGGGTACCTCACGTGTTTGGCATCCTCCTCAGTGAAGGTGAGGGACTCACTTTCATACCTTGGGTTCTTTGATGGTCTCTCCTCCACCGTCATAACCTCGGATGTGGACGCTGCCTCCAACTCATGACGAAGGGTGCGAGCATATCTTTCCCTCGCCTTGCTGCTATCACCCGCAAGATGTGGTCCTCCACATATTGTATCTAGTGTGAAGTCCACAGGTTCAGGTTGCAAAGGTGGGGACCGTTGTCGCTTGAACCCAGGATTATTGTTGCTTCCCTCTCCTTGGGTCTTCTCTGCCTTATATTTTTTTAGTTTCCCCGAACGGAGGAGAAACTCTATCTCATCCTTAAGGTGGTTACACTCGTTCGTGTCATGACCATAGTCTCCATGGAATCGACAGAACTTGTTCTTATCCCTCTTATTCATTTCCTTCTTGATCGGAGGGGGTCTTCGGTAAGGGACCTCCTGATGGCTGGCTAGATAGATCTCCGCTCGGGTTGCCGAAAGAGTAGTGTAGTTGGTGAATCGAGGTTCATACTTCGTAGGTTTGTCATTCGACCCAGACTTAGCTTTCTTCTCACTGCGGCGGTCAGACCCGTTATTCCCACGTTTCTTACTACCGCCTTGATCATTTCCACTATCCTTTGGAGTATCCCCCGATCCACTTGGGTTGTTCAACCCGTTCTCTCCTTTCTCAATGGCATCGTCCAACTTCATGTACTTATCTGCACGGTCCAAGAACTGTTGTAAAGTTGAAATTGGATGGCGGTGAATGCTGTCCCACAATGGACTTCGATAAATAATACCCGAGGAGGTTGCAACCATCTTCCCTTCATCTCCAACAGCGGTAGCCCGATTGGCTTCTCTCATAAACCTCTGTATGTAGTTCTTGAGAGATTCATCTTTTCCTTGCCTAATATCCACCAAGTGGTTGGCATAAACTGGAGGGGTTCGGGCAGTGCTGAACTGCCTGCAGAACTCCTTCCTAAGGCTCTCCCAAGAGGTGATGGAGTCGGGTTTGAACTTCCAGTACCACTCTTGGGCAGTGTCTGACAAGGTGGTGGGGAAGACTCTACAACGGTAATCGTCACTCACCCCAAGCAGCTCCATCTGATCTTCGAACTTTCCAACGTGTCTCACCGGGTCTGCCTTTTCTGTATAAACTGGCAATACCGGCGCCTTGTATTTCCTTGGTGGTTGGGCTGCTCTTATTCTAGCACAAAAAGGGCTACCACTTCTGTGGTCTACCGGATCAATAACTGGTTGTTTGGATAAACCTTGTACTGCCGCCATCAAAGCATCAAGCTGGGCTTGGATGGCTGGGGCCACTGCTGGGGATGCACCTTCGGGACCGCTTGGTCGGGCACCCCTATCTGGCGTATCCACGTCAAGTATTTCTACTCGACTAGTAGGACGGATTGGCTCCTGCCCTTCGACTGGAGCGGGCCTCCTTCTGTCATCAATGATGTCCCTTAGGTCCTTCTGAGCAGTGTTCTTTCCCAACCGGTCGAACACCGTACTCCGAGTCTTTTCGGAGGGCCTACTAGGTGGAGCGTGCTCCTTGCCATTACGCTGGTTGGGATGCCGTGGTGGCTTCCCCGTTTGAGCTGGTTGATCATCTCCTCCTTGTCAGTTATTATTCTTCTCCTTCAACTGGTTGGTGTGGTAACTGTCACCTTCATCACGCCCATGTCCATCTTTGAAGTGTGAAGTTTCCTTGCCACGAGGGGCTTTGTTGTGCCCCTGCTCAGAAGGTGTTTTCTTACTGCCAGAATTATGACTTCCTGACCTGGAAGTCTCTGATCTGTGGCTCCTTGAGGGGGTTTTAGAATTCCCCCTTTGGGTAGAGGCAGTGCGTGATCGTACTCCCTCCTCCTCATGACCAGGCGGGTTATTACCACCTCTTGCTGGTCTATCAGCTTTCTTATGACCAGCCTCTGTGGTCCTTGCTTCTTGAGTGGGTATCACCCGAGGCGCAGCTTGAGCATTGGCTCGGGTCAACTGCGCAGCTGCCTCCAAAGCAAGAGCAGCTTCGCGATGTCGCCTGTCGGCCTCCTCCTGCTGTCGACGGATCTCCTCGCTCCTAGCGTCCATCTCTTGTCTCTGCTTGGCCATTTCCTCAGCAAAGGCCTCCTGCCTAGCATTGAACTGGGCCAACTCATCCTGGAACGCACTCATGGTCTCCTGGAGCTCCTCAACTTCAGGAGCTACATCCTCAAGCACGACCCTAGGCTCATTCTCACGATCTTGAACGTTGGGATTCTCCGATCTAGCATGCTCCCTGGAGGTGCTTGCCCTCTTGGAGGCCGCGGTGGTGTTCTTAGGCGCCATATCGCTTTAGGGACTGTCTGTTTTCTCTTCAGGCTCTCAATGAAAGCACCAAAATGTTGACTATGAATTTAGCCAACGACGTGAGAATGTCAACTACGACAACCTTCAAGAGAATTATAAACGACAACAGACAGTTTTTTTATGAACGAAAGTAAATAACACGAGGTTTTTATAGTGGTTCAGCCCCGATGATCGGTAATAGCCTAATCCACTTAGAGATTTTATTACTGTATCCGCACTCAAGATCAGATGAACCGTGTCAACTGAGTTTCTTCAGTGTGAGATATTCCAGAACACAAAAATGGGTTTTTCTCAAGAAAAACACACTTTCTCTCTCTAGAATACAGATTCACTCTCAATTTTACCAAAAGTCCTTTTACGATCCTCCCAAGTCCCTATTTATAGACCTGGGTTCTCAACTGATATCCCCTTTTGATAGGGATATTCTATTATTTACCTAATATTTATATTACAAAATAAACATTCAAAATATAACTGATCCCTAATTTCGAGTGAGGATTGAGTGATTCCCGGATGCTTGGACCAATTCTCACTGAAGTAGTTTCGGGCAGTTTGACGTAGCTTCTCATGCATGTTGACTATTCTTCAAGCTTTACGTAGGTCAAAGGTGGCATACGCATGGCTATCCTTGGACCAAAGGATAACTACACTCGAGGTATACTCCTCCATTGTGTCCGATCGGACACAATGGTTGTCTTCTTTGGCTTAAGGTGGTTCAAACCACCTTATTTGACTCCTTCAATCAAGGTCCAATATGACCTTACACTTTGCTCCTCGGACCAAGATGGTCCGAGCCATCTTCTTCCTAGCATATCCTCGGACCAACATGGTCCAAGCGCTCCTGCAGGCGTCTTGCGCGATCGGGGGAGGTCATGTGCGATCGGGGGAGGTCTTGTGCGATCGGGCATAATGCCCCTTGGACCTAAATGGTCCAAGCTTCCTTTGCTTAACCAAGGTTCGATCGGACCTTGGTCCTCTCTCTTCGGACCTAGGTGGTCTGAGCCACCACCTCTCCTTGGATCAAAATGGTCCAAGGTACTCACAAGTACCACGTCCGATCAGGCACACATCCTTCTCCTTGGGCCAACAAGGTTCGAACCTCTTCGCTCAACCAAATGCTCAATCGGGCATTAGGCTTTTCTCCTCGGACCAAGGTGGTCCGAGCCACCATCTACTTCTCCTTGGACCTGAATGGTCCAAGGTACCTCCTATGTGTATGTTCGATCGGTCATAGTCATCCCTTTGGACCAAAATGGTCCAAAGTATCCACACGCATCATGTCCGATCGAACACCACCATTTCTACTCCTCACTTCATTCAAGCCCAAGTTCACCTCTTTCACATCATACCCGATCCGCCACTATGTGGCTTTCCCTTGAGTAAAACTTGAGCCTTATTCTTTTTGAACTTATTCGAACCAAGCTTAACAAGAGGTCTCCTAAGCTTAGGTCCGATCGGACCTACTGCTTTTATATCTTGAACCAAAATTCATACCTCCCCTTCACTTTCTTGGTCTTGGCACCAATCTAATTATATGGGTCTTTAAACTGAGGTCTGAGCCAAGCAACCCCCAGTCTAAATACTCTCTTCGATTGGGCGTATTTGGCTTGACCCTCTGTCCCATTCCTTAACTAAGGTATTAGGCCATTACTAAGCCAGATCACCCTACTAACTCATGCCACGTGTCCATTTCACCGCCACGTCATTCTTTTCAAATTTTTGGGATAACAAGGATCATGCACCAAAAAAGGCTTGAATAGAGGAGGAACTGATCACCTTCTCTGACGACGACACCCAGCATGTGCGATTCCCACACTTCGATCTGCTAGTCGTGGATGTGCAAATCGTGAATATGATGGTGAAAAGGGTGTTGGTCGATACAAGAAGTTTGGTCAACATCCAATATAAGTCTTCGCTAGAAAGGATGAAATTGTATGTAAAGGACCTAGAGCCATGCAACCAAATCATTTATGGTTTTTCCTGAGAAGGGTTCGCCCCAGTAGGGTCAATTAGACTCCCAGTCACAGCACGCACTGCGCCTGCTAACAGGACATTACTGTAATGCCCCGAATTCTCCGATGTGTTTAACGGTGTGAATAATAGGCCGGGAGGGCCATACTTGCTTAATTATGTTATTAATTGATAAAATGCATGTATATGTTGATTATATTATAATATGATGTGAAATGCATGCATGTGAGTCCATATTTTTTTTAACTACAGGGGTGTGATGGTAATTTGGCCCGTTGAGGGTAAATTGTTTATTTGTACGCATGTTGGTGATATATTTTGAGACCACATTATAATGTGGGTTTGTTCGAGCCATTCGGCATGAGACGATCATGGTATGTTAAATATTGGTTTGGTCATAACAGGCTTAAGCTTGGGGCTCGGGGTGAGTGTCGGGGTGTTTTAATGATTAGAATGTTACCGGGCGTTAAAGGGTAACGGGATGTGAATTATTGGTGTTTGAGAATATTGAGATTAGCGGGAATTGGGAAGCGTTAATTATGATTAACGGGATAAGTTGAAAGTACCAATTTTACCCTTGAAATGGTTTTAGAAGCCTTAAAAGACCTAGGGGTATTTTAGTCATTTGAGTTTGGATTTATATGGCTTTGGATGGCTGTAGAAAGAACAGAGAAAAACAGGGTTTCTCTTTCTTCTTCCCGTACATCAATTCCCTTCTGTTGACCAAGTTTTTGGCCAACGACGTGAGAACGTCAAAAACGATAAACCTTCAAGAGAATTTAAACGACACCGACAGTTTTATCAAGAAAAGTAAATAACACACAAGATTTTTATAGTGGTTCAGCCCCGATCAGTCGGTAATAGCCTAATCCACTTAGAGTTGTGATTATAGATATGTACTCAAGATCAGATGGACTGAGCCAACTGAGTTTCTTCAGTACAGATTGCAAAAATACAAGAATCCTTCCAAATACCAGCACTTTCTCTCTCTAGAATACTCAGACCCAAATTTCCCCAAAAGTCTAGAAAGAAGAAGCAGAAGCCCCCCTCTAATCCCATAAGCCCTCTATTTATAGGCTTAGGGTCATACATATGGTATCCCCTAGAATCAGGATATTTTATTATATTTATTACATTTAAATTACAAAAAACATTCAAAATGTAACAAAACCCCCCATTTGTGGGAAGAATGAGAGATTCCCGCGTATCTTGTTGAACCCGTTTCTGGGAATCTTGACTTAGTCCTCCTCTAGCTAGTTGATCCACCTCACCTCCACTCTGGTCGATCATACACATGCTGGTCGGACATACACTTGCTGGTAGGACACACAAGTGCTGGACATGCACTTCTCTCCTCTAACATGACACTCTCCTCTAGCATGCCATTTCTTTATTTGGACAACCATGCACTGGTTGGACATATGCATAAAGACCAAATTCTTGGGCTCTCCTCGAACCACACCCTTGGGGTCTCCTCGGACCACACCCTTGGGATCTCCTAGGATGCACTCTCCTTAGCTCTCCTAGGATGCACTCTCCTTAGCTTTCCTTGGACCACACCCTTGGGATCTCCTAGGATGCACTCTCCTTAGCTCTCCTAGGATGCACTCTCCTTAACTCTCCTCGGACTAAGGTCCGAACATACCCTCCTTGGGTTCTCCTCGGACCAAGGTGGTTTTACCGAACCTCTTGGGGCTCTCCTCCTCGGACCAAGGTCCGAACACATGCTCCTTGGCTTCTCCTCGGACCAAGGTTCGACCCCATCTCTTAGACCCCTCGGACTAAGGTCTGACCGGACTTCTTGGGGCTTCTCAAGCAGTCCAAATTCTTCGTCAGTCTACCGGGTCACTTTATCACAACTCTGAGGAGTCAATGTATTTATTGACTATTAATATGTCTTTTATTGACCACGCACTTGCCACTTGTCACCTTTATTTCCATGTCATTGATCTCCAATTTTTGGGGATAACACCTTCATCTTTCCTTTGGTGTTTTTGAGCTCAAAGTAGGGTATTAAGCTAGGAAATCAAGGGGCTGAGTTCGTTGACTTGGTTCAACCATTGAAGGAGGTTCAATCACGAGTTTGAGATGAGTTTTAGCCATTGATTTCTAGTTATACTCTGTTTTAGCTTTGAGTTTTCAGCTTGTAATCACTTGGTGGATAGTTGGAATTAAAAGGGGTTAGGTTGATGCTTTACTTGGGTTATGATGAGAGTGAGTTGTAGATAAAGTTTAGGGGTTAAATTGGGTGTTAGGTTGGTGTTTTGGGTTAGTTTGAAGGGCTGGTTCCAAGGGAAAACGCAAGGGAGGTTTGCTGGTGCGTTGCTGGTTTTAGGCTAAAATGCGTAATGAGCCGCGGCCTGGCTAGGGTGTGCCGCGGCCTAAGTTGGCTTCAGAGGTGGAAACCCCTCTGTCAGGAGGGTGAGCCGCAACCCATCAGGGCTTTTTTGGCCAGAATAGTGTTTTTAGCATGGGGATTCAAGCCTAAGGCCTCGGGTTGAACCTACTACCCGGTTGAGTAGTGTTTGAGGTCCCAGAGGATAGGTTTTGGTTTGGGAACCTTTTATTATTCATTTTATTGATGGAATCCCATAATTGGTTATGACTAGGTAACCGCTAAAAGACCAAAAGGTTGATCGTTCTTAGGGGTCGTTCTTTTATTCAGTCTAGCTCGAACCAGAGGTAAGAAAACTGCCCCCAAGTATGACATGCATGGATATTCATGAGGCATGTTGGTTGTATAAATATGGACATGGATTGAATATAGAATGCTTAGCATATGTTGCTCACTTGTGCATGGTACTGACTCATTAGTCAGATTTGGCAAAGGTGCTAGTATCAACTATGAAGCTGTGACTTATTAGTCAGGTTCGGCAGTGGTACTGGGCACTGGTCACGTTGTGCTGACTCATTAGTCAGAACGGCCTTAGCGTGTTAATGCAAGCCATCAAAGATTAGATCTAATCGACTATCTGCATTGAATGACTCAAAGAGAATTAATGCCAACCGACCTCAAGGTCAATAAATGAAATAAGCGCTTGGAGGCTAGTGGCTTACCTAGCAGCCACTCTCCCACTTGAAATAGTGACTTGCTTGTCAGTCACTCAGTATGGTTTACCAGAACCTGTTGAAGGCTAGTGGCTTACCTAGCAGCCACTCTTCCATTTGAAATAGTGACATGCTTGTCAGTCACTCAGTATGGTTTATCAGGACTTCAAGTGATATTCACTCATTTGTTTGAAAGCTTGTGCTCAGTGTGATTATAATGATAGTCATTTGATGATGTTTACGTATAATGTTATGTTTTCTTGCTGGGCTTTGGCTCATGGGTGCTATGTGGTGCAGGTAAAGGAAAAGAAAAGCTCACTTAGCCTTGAGTGGAGAGCTTAAGTGGTGATGTGTACATATTCGGCCGCTTGACCACCACAGCCAAGGAGTTCTCAGAGGAACTAGGGGGTTTACCCTATTTTTGTCGCTTAGGACGGCAGGATTGTAAATTTAAAACAGTAACGACCATCTTGTACTGAGAACAACTTGTAAATGTTTTGATTAGCTCTGCAGAACAGTTTGTAATGAAAATATTCATTTCCTTTTTATTAGTTTTATACCTTAACCTGTTAATTACACTTAGAACACGTTTTTGACCAAAGGACTCAGGTAGCGAGTCAAATTTCCGGTCCACCATTCACCGTAACTGTTCTGGGGTAACCAGGGCGTTACAATTACTCACTACTTTTATAGTAGTTGATTGTCCTTCAGCGTTCAATGCTGTGATAGGGAGACCAATTCTAGTCGACCTTCGAGCCGTCACTTCTATATGGCACCTCACCATGAAATTCCCAATGGACGCAGGGATAGGATGTGTGTTGGGAAACCAAAAGGAAGTGAGGCAGTGCTACAATGCCTCGATCACCAAGGCAAAGAAAGGTGTATTGAGAGATGCCACCGGGAAGGAGTTGCAAATGGCAACTGATGTTCAAGCCCGCTCAGGTGATAATCTCACCAAATAGGGCGTTGCCCCAAGTGAGGATAGAGACTTAGATCCTCGCTTTGGGGATTTTTTAGAAGAAGTGGGACCCATCGAGGACCTTGAAGAGGTCCAACTCGATGAGGAAAATCTGACCAGAGTTGTGAAAGTCGGTAAAAACTTAGAGACAACAACAAAACAAGCACTGGTGGAGTTCTTAAGGAGGAACCAGGATGTCTTTGCCTGGTCGTATAAAGACATGGTCGGGATAGATCCTGCAATCTTCAGCCATGTCCTGAACATTGACAAAAGATTTCCACTTGTGCAACAAAAAAGAAGGCTGCTTGACAAAGATAGATCAAAGGCTTTGAAAGAGGAAGTCGAGAAGCTGAAGGAGAATGGGTTCATCAGGGTGGAATTTTCTCCATCGTGGATCTCCAATCCCGTACTCGTGCCCAAGCCGAATGGCAAGTGGCGTACGTGCGTGGATTTTACAGACCTAAATAAAGCCTACCTCAAAGACTGTTTCCCACTCCCGAGGATCGACTAGCTAGTCGATGCCACTGCAGGACACGAGATCCTCTCATTCATGGGTGCATACTCTGGGTATAATCAAATCAGTATGCACCCCCCTGATGAGGATCACACTAGCTTTCGAACTGATACAGGGCTCTACTGTTACAAAGTGATGCCCTTTGGTTTAAAAAACGCTTGTGCGACTTACCAGAGACTTGTCAACCACATGTTTAAGGAGCTAATCGGTGCAAACATGGAGGTTTACGTCGACGACATGCTGGTTAAGTCGAAGAAAGTAGAAGGGCATGTAAAGGATTTGCAGGAATGCTTCAATGTCCTGAATAAATATAGGATGAAGCTAAATCCCCTTAAATGCTCCCTTGGAGTAGGATCAGGGAAGTTCTTGGGATTTATAGTTAACTCAAGAGGAATTGAAGCTAATCCCGAGAAAATAAAACCCTGATCGAGATGAAGTCGCCAGTGAAGATTAAGGATGTCCAAAGCCTGACCGGGAGGATTGCTGCTCTAAGTAAATTTATTTCAAAATCAATAGACAAGTGCGTCCCATTTTTCAATCTACTAAGAGGAAATAAGAAATTTGAATGGATAGATGAGTGCGAACAGGCCTTTCAAGCACTTAAGCACATATGGTGCAGCCATCCATCCTGTCAAAGCCGGTCGATAAAGAGACTTTGTTCGTCTACCTGGCAATCACAGATTACGCTGCTAGTGCTGTTCTTGTAAGAGAAGAAGAAGGTGTGCAGAAGGCTGTCTATTACATAAGCAAAAGGCTGATCGAAGAAGAATTGAGGTATCCCCCCATCGAAAGGTTAGCCTACTGCTTAGTTTTGGCCTCTAGGAAGCTGCGGCCTTACTTCTAAGCTCATCCGATTATGATATTGACCGACCAGCCTCTTCGGCAAGTTCTGCAAAAGCCAGAGGCTGCTGGAAGATTACTAAAGTGGGCAGTCGAACTCGAGCAATTCGATATATCTTACTTGCCGTGAGCAGCGATAAAAGGACAAGCCTTAGCTGACTTCATCGTCGAATTCACAGAGCCCGCAGGTGGCGAGCAGATTGAGGAGCCCAACGAGCCTGAATGTTAAATCCAGGCACCCTCGTGGAAATTGTTCACAGACAGTTCATCTAATGAATCCCACGCAGGAGCAGAAGTGATATTGATAACGCTAGAAGGGAATCAATTTCACTGTGCAATTAGATTTGACTTCACTGCTTCTAACAATGAGGTTGAATATGAAGCATTACTCACTGGACTGTGATTAGCCAAGGATATGAACATAAAAGCGCTTGACGTCTATAGTGATTCTCAGCTGGTGGTGAACCAAGTCTTGGGAGAGTATCAGGCGCAAGGTTTTAAGATGGTCGCCTATCTGAACAAAGCAAATGATCTATTAGCCCAGTTCGACAGATATAGTCTCCAGCAAGTACCTCGCGATAAGAATTCCAACGCGGACGCTTTGGCAAAGTTGGCAAGTGCAAAATATGCTGATACTCTTAACATAGTGCCAGTCGAGCGACTATCAAAAACAAGCATCCAAGCAGCAGAAACCACTTTGGTCATCCAGATGGCGGATACATGGATGACACCATATGCAGAGTATCTGTCAAGTGGCGTGCTACCAGCGGACAGAAACAAAGCTAGGACCCTTCAGCGGCAAGCTGCTAGGTATATCCTGGTCGATGGAATCCTGTACCGAAGGGGATACTCACTGCCACTTCTCAGATGTGTTACAAAGGAGAAATCCAAAGGGTTAATCAAAAGAGGTGCACGGAGGTTTTTGCGGGGACCACGCTGGGGGGCAAAGCCTGTAAAAAAAGATCCTAAGGCAGGGATATTTATGGCCAACCATGAATGAAGACTCAATGGAGTTCGTGCAAAAATGTGACAAGTGTCAGAGATTCTCTAAAATCCCATGAGCAGCTCCCAACGAATTAAAACAGATGCAGAGTCCATGGCCCTTCGCAGTTTGGGGAATTGATCTAATCGGATCTTTGCCTACAGGAAAAGGTGGTGTAAAGTATGCAATGGTTGTCGTCGACTACTTCACCAAATGGGCCGAAGCTGAGCCACTCGCAACCATAACGACCAAGAAGTGCTTGGTTTCGTAGTCAAAAACATCATCTGTCACTATGGATTACCAAAGAAGATAGTCTCAGATAACGACACTCAGTTTGACAGTGATCTATTCACGGACTTCTACAAACGTCATGATATTATCAAAAGCTTTTCTTCAGTCGCTCATCCCCAGGCGAATGGGAAAGTCGAAGCAGTTAACAAAACGTTGAAGGATGCCCTAAAGAAATGACTCGAAGAAGCTAAGGGAGCATGGCCAGAACAGTTGCCCGAAGTCCTTTGGTCGTACAGAACTTCCCACAGAACAGCAACAGGTCATACCCCGTTTTCCTTAGCATACGGGTATGATGCCATGTTGTCTGTTGAGTTGGATCCACCCTCGCACCGCAGATTAGCATACGATCAGGACTTTAACAGCTAGCTACTGATGGAATCCTTGGACTTGATTGATGAAAGACGTGAACAAGCCCAGCTCCGAGTAGCTACATACCAGCAGAAGGTCGCCCAGTATTTCAACTCTAAAGTGCGAGAAAGAAAATTCAATGTTGGAGATCTTGTACTCCGAAGAGTTTTCCTTAACACCCGCGACCAAGCTACTGGAGTACTCGGGCCAAATTGGGAAGGGCCTTACCAAATTGATGAAGTCCTTCACCCAGGCACTTATAAACTTGCACGCTTAAATGGAGATCTCATTCCTCGCTATTGTAATGGAGAACACCTACGCAAGTATCACCAATGAACAATTCTTCTTAAAGGATTGGCTTGTATAAATTTTACTTTTTACAAGTTTCGGAAAAATGTAAGATCTTATTGATCACTCGTAAAGACATGTTTAGTCCATTTATTATGAGAAATAAAAGGAACTGCGCTGAGCCAGTCATTTCTTGCCAACTATTGTATTTATTACAAGTATTTGCTCATTACGTGTGTTGTTTTTCTGTATTATAATGCTAATCAGATTGCTACGAGCAGTAATGTTCGAGCAGGTTCTAGTCAAGGCAAGTGACCAGAGACCTAAAGCTCCCCGATCACTTGGGGGGCATACAAGGTACAAGTAAGCAAAGCATATCGTTAAAAGGTATGTAAACACATGAGCAAAATAAGTGAAAGCATGCTAGGGCACTTAGAGTATTTTTCAAAAAAAATTTATTTTGTTAAATCAAACCAAAATGCTATGCTAAGTTCGGTCATGCAAACATATGTTATAATAATATGAAAATTGTAACGCCCTACCTCCTTAGAGCCGTTACTAAGTGAGTTTAAAATGTGCATTCAACTCACTAATCGAGGTATTAGGTCATATAGTGTAATTAAGCCATAAACAGAGGAAAAACTCCAGAAATAATTCCATTTCATTGAAAATCATAAAACTTTAACACCTTGGATCCCAAAATACAGTTTAGAAACATTTACAGCATATAAATTGAACCAAGTTGACAAAACGACAAAATCTAGGTTTATTTACAAACATCTCCCAAAATCCACTGGCTGTGGCAGCCAGGCTGGCCAAACATGTACACGCCGCTTCATGCTTGCTACACTCATGGTTGGTTGGCTTTCTCCTTGCCCTTACCTGCACCACAGAGCATCTATGAGTCGAAGCCCAGCAAGAAAACCCATAACAGATAACATATGCAAAACATACACCAAGTACATAAACTGGCCATCAATAGGCTAAACACATACGACCTAGTCGTCCCAAGCGCTTACCAGGCCCTGGGTTCGCGGTCCACACCGTGAGGATACCCAGGTATCCTTTAGAGACACACCCTGGCAACTCGTACTCCACGTGCTCAATGCTGCTCCCGGCCCCTTACTGTACTCGGCCTTGCACTCAACGTGCCCAACGCCGTTCCCAGCCCTTTGCCGTTTCCGGCCCCTGCCGACCTCGGCCTACACCGTTCCCGACTCTTGCCGATCATTCACATAATTGCACTCATAGCATAATAAACAAGTACAGAATACTAGCAAATACAATCAAAGGGATACGCCCTGCAATTCAAACACATTGGGCTCAGCCCTGCATACCAGCTCTATGGGAACAAGGGTTTTCTTACCTGAGTCCCGAGCTCTCCGAGCACCAATGTCCCGAGCACAGTCCTCTAACTCGAGCCTCGCCGAAGCCCTAGTCACAACACATTAATAGTATCCATCCATCAAGTTCTAATCCATTAAATAACTTTGAGCCATATCTCTAATCTTCGGGACCTTGAATTCTATTAATCCGGGTGATAAAATCCATCCCGAGCCTTAACCATTGAGTTCCTAAACCTAAACACCCTTAAAACACAAATTGGCACTAAGAGTCGCGGCCCTTCCCACAAGCGCTGCGGCTAGCCTCGAAATAGAGGCTAGCACCTCTCTGAAACCCACACGGGCTGCGGCGCACATCACCAAGCACCGCGGCGCGCCTCAAGCATCTCGGCCTCCCATGGCTGCGCGCGCACACGGGTCGCGGCATGCCCATCCTAGGGCCGCGACCCTCACCTACAACCTAGAAATCTCCATCATCTTTATACATTTTCCTCAAGCCAATTCACCCAAAACTTAGCTAACAATCTCAGATAATCAACACAAACATTCCAGCTCAATATCAACATCAAAACCCATTGAAACCTGCTCCAAAACTCAACTAAAATACCCAAAAACAGATCAAGTTCCAATCACATGTATATCCTAAAAACACAACAGAAATTCAAGCTTAATTCCAATGGTTAGAGCTTACCTTTGTTGAGTTTAGTCTCTGAATTTGATCCTTAATCCTCAAGCTCCTATCTCCCAAGATTTCCTAGCTGAATTCCTCTAGCTTCTAGCTAATTTCTCCAAGTTTCTCCTTAAGCCTCCAAAGAAAAGATAACCACTTCTTGAGAGAGAATGAGTGAGTCGGTTTCCTGAGTGTTCTATATAATTCTAAGGTTTGTTTTATTCAACTTAAGTCTATATGGTTACCTCAAGGCTCAGGGTACCAAAATGTCCCCGAGGGCAAAATGGTAAATTTCTCCAATATTCCCTCCTAGACATTCTATCCTCAAATATATCTCCAAATATTTATTTTCATAACCCGATACCCAGGACTGTCTCGGATCGCGCTGCACAAATATATCACATATATATCACATTTATCACCTATATACCCCTAACATCCAGACGGAGCCCACATGCACATTTAACTCAACTAAACATGCATCATAATCATATATTCCCATTAATTCATATATTAACATAATAATTCATTTATTTCCCTCCAGGCACACTAATCAAGGCCCTAAGCCCTATTAGCAAATTCGGGTCGTTACACAAATATATTATAATATCAAAACGAATCCTTTTACACCACAAGCAGTAACTACTTGGATGTAATTGTTCAAGTAAAAGTAAAGCTGCCCATGCAGCAAACCAAAAAATTATATTGTTTTTACATCACGGCCCATAGGTCGTGTAGTTAAAAAAGAAAAAAAAACATAAAGAGAAAAGACTAAGGAGCTTGAGGAGGTGGAGGATCTTGGGGAAGGTACTGATCGACAACACCCGCAGCCTCGTTGTCTGCACTGTCCATCCTAGCAGCCAGTGAGATTTCGGGGGAAGTAGGGACCCTTGATCTTTCTTCCTCAGCCAAATGAGCCGCACAGCGAGCAAGCTCGGCATCTCTCGCATTCTCGAGAAGGTAGTCGAGGTTGGCACCCTGATTGTGCTTCCAGAAATCATAGAAGCATCTCAGGGTGGCATTCTTGTACCTTTCCAAGTTGTCGGCGTTGGCCTTCTCCAACTCCTCAACCTGGCCCTCCAGAGTTGTGGTCTCCTGCCTACTCACAGCCAAGTCCAGCTCGAGCTGTTTGGCCATTTTGTAGTTAAAGCGGCCGGACTCCTTGAATTGGTCCCTCTGCTCGCGAACTTTCTCCAGAGACCTCTGCTTCTCCTCCAACTCCTTAGCCAGTTGGGCCTTTTCCTCAACCACTGCTGCCAGCTGATCAGCATGTTTGGCCTTAATAGCTTTAAGTTCATCCTCGTGTTGTTGCTCCGAAGTTCTGGCCTGCTCGGTAAAGGCACCCAAGCGGATTCGCCCGGCAGTGAGGGTCAGCATGGCCTGTAGTCAGAACAGAATTTAGACAAACAATAAACTAAAGAAGACCTATTTCCATAGAAAGAGATGACTTACACCGGTGAACTCGTTTAGGGCACGATTCAGGATCGGGTCAACTCCCATCATCTCCGTAGCATCCATTGCCTCTCGGCAGCGGTCGTGCTTCACGATCTTGGTGATCCTCTCCTTGATCAGTTTAAAGGTGCGACCGACCATCTCGCCCTCGGTTGAGGCAGGATCAACCTGCTGAGGTTGGTCGGTCAGGACCGCAGGAGGAGGAGTCGATCCGGCCGGGGCAGAAGGAGTCTGCTGCTCGCGGGGAGAAGGTGGAGTCGTGGTGGCAGAGGGCCTATCCTCCGAAGGGTCTGTGTTCCGGGCCTTCTTCGCCTGAGGCACTTTGCTTCTCTCCCCATGGTGTCTCTTGCTGGTTTTCTTCTTGCTCGGGGGAGCTGCGGCAACCTCTGGAGTGCTGTAGAGGTCGAACACGTTGATAGATTCCATGTTTGAAAAAGAAGAACAAAGTTGAACAGTGTGATAGCATTAATGAACAAGTACATTATATCAGAAAAAGAAGCAAAAAAGGATTGCAAAGTCAAATACCCGAGCTATTATTACTGGTCGCTATCCTACAGACTCTACTAGTCTTACACTCATTCTTTGACATGAAGAAGTCTGGACCTAAATGTGGAGCATATTTAAAATTTTCGTCCTCGTCGAATAGATGATAGGGAATTGGCAAATTGTCTAAAAGAGAAATAACTGTACCATTGTCATCCGATAAATCGTCAGAAAGTTCGACAGGCTCGGTGGCCTTCTTCTTTCCTTTCCCCAAGGGGGACGAGGGCCTCTTTGCTAGAGGAGTGCCAGCAGATTCCTTGATCATGACCCCAGTCGGTCTCTTCCATGGAGGTGTGTAATGACCCACTACTCTAGACTTTTGGACCATTAACGAAACTATACATACAAATCCTTAATAAAACTTACATTTGCGAAAATACCATAACTTTATTAGAAACTTGTAGAAATAAGAGTTACTTTCATAAAATAAGTAGGATATGGGATCCCATTGTCTTTAAAACAAAACATAATTTAAAGTGAAAAGGAGTTACATAGAAAGTGCGGAAAAATACATGTAAAACCATAAAAAAGGTAAAACAAGACTACATCATCGAAAATCGAACTCTCGACTCCTTGACTCCCACTACAAAAAAAATGACATTTAACTTCTAGAAATTTGGTAGTAAATTATATATTTTTGGTAGCTAATACAGTTTTCGCTACCAAATTTTTTGGTAGCGAGTTGGTAGTTGAATCCCCGTTGTTAAAAGTATTTAGCTACCAAATTTTTTGGTAGTCCTTGTCTAATTTTTACTACCAATCTTTTTGTAGCAAAACTTCTTAATCTAGTAGCAAAACAAATAGTTTTTTTTTGTCCAATTACCCTATTTTACTACCAATTTTGGTAGCAAAATGGTGTAAAATAATTATACAATAATGACATAAAATGCAATTAGCTACTAAATAATTTGGTTGCAATAAATTTTAATTTTTGTAATCAAATTTATTTATTTTGTTATTTGATAAATAATTTTAAAATTACTTAACATGATTTTTTTTATAATTACTTTAACATGAAATTTAACTGCACTAAAATGATTAAATTTATTAAATTAAATAAAAATTTAAGATTTATAATAAAAAAATATACACACATTGATCCAAATAGCATGTTGCTGCTTAATATACATAATTGATATATATATTGTTACATAAATTTAATTTAATATTAATAGGGAAAAAAACATGAAAATGCAGATTCCTTATTTCTTTCTTCACTGAAGATTCGAATATAATGTCTTGTAGTAGAGCTAGATCTTGAAGATTTTGAATCAGGTATTCAGGAGTGAGAGTTATTGTTGGACAGGTCAAGTGTCTGAAGCTTCTCTCGTTTTCCAGCAGTACCAGGAATTGAACCTGAAATGACATTGCTAAAGCAAAAAAAGTACTGATGAGAGTCAACCCAAATGATAAAGTTATTTGGGATAAATTTATAGGAATGTGTCATCTATTTTAATCATAAGATAGACACTACAATACAAAATTTGAATGCAAGCGAGGTGCATATAACAATACAAGAAGAAACAAATAAATGGTTATGAAAACTTACATAGATTGACAATTGGTGAGAATTTTGATAGAATGATATAGGGTACATGACAAGCTCTTACTAGGCAGCCCCTAATTAAAAAAATAAGCATTTAATGAGAAATAAGTTTTAAAAAGAATGGACATTAATTACAAATAGATTGTGTGTTTATTTCCACAAATCAAACTCTCTTATTAGCAACTATGAAATGGAGCAAAACATTTATAAAGTAGCCACATACCAATTTGGGAAGTAATTAGCCATCCTCCAGCTAAAAAGTTCCACAATTTGAGTGCATATCCAACCCTTTCCCAGTCCCAAAATTTTATAAACTTGTCATCAAATGGTGAGATAGTATGGGAAATACGGATGGACAGTCACATGTCTAATGAAGTCTTTGTTTGCTTCAAACTCTATGATCTTCTCCATTGTTTCATAATTGTAAACACAAATGAATAATTCGTGTCAAATCCAGCTACAGACTAGTTTTTGCTAGCTATAAATTTTGCTAATCTCACTTTATTTAACTACAAGAAAACAGAAACAAGATTCTCTTGAATTTGTATCACTCTGAAAAACTCACTTGGTTTTGTAATGACAATCAATGTTACATATGTACCTGGTGAGTTGAGTCTGTAACTTTAAAAGAATTATCTAGTTTCTGAAACTATGTGAAAAAGTTATTAGAAGTATGCTCAAATGAAGTTAATTAACTAAGAATCTATCACATTTGATAACTTTACAAATATACACATGTTTAATATTATTTGTAATCAACAACAATTTACATATGTACCTTCTTACTTAAAGACACATGCAAAATTGAATTGAGAAAATGCATAAGACTTACTTTTTAGACACTTGATTATGTTTGGAATGTACAGAGAGCATCAAACACTTTTCTCTAACAAAGGGTGTGTTGACCTCTTGATTATAAGCACACAGAGCTCCAAAACTGTTTCAACTAGCACCACCAATATATATTATGAGGGAAAGGAAACAAAGCAAAAGGTAAAAGTATTACAGAAACCTATTAATATTAAAAAAAATATAACAGTTTGTGGCCCTCTAAACTATCATAATATTATAAAAACCTAACATATGTATACATATATATGTATATTAGTGGGGATAGCACATGCATGTACTGCCATCCCCACTTAGAGTGGGAAAGTAGAAAAAAAAAAAAAAGTAATCTTACTAATTCAATACATTTGATGTGCAAACTCTGCCAAAATCATAATTTAGAGTGTTTTCTAGCTTGTAAATCAATCAAAATTGAGAGACTGTGAAGAATTATACACAAAAGTCAAAAATAGATGTGACTATATATATATTTATTAACTTACTTATAAGTGGCAGAATACCATACACATAAATTCCATCGTGAGAGCTTGTAATTACTATAGGAAGCTCTGAGACATTATGCAAATGACATTCCAGAGTTTGACCACAAATTTGAAACATGTTTCATATAGTCCCATACCTGTATTCATAAACTTTATGAATGATACTAGATGTGATAAACTCATAGAAAGTCTATAAAATAAAAGAAAAATTGAAAAAAAAAAGTCTAATATAGTTGTAAATCCTTAGCAATAAAGTCATCAGATGTACTTAAACAATGCAATTCACTCATTTTAAATGACACTCTTAATCATATAAATATATATTTATAAGCGTATCAATATTGCTATGAGAAGAAGTTAAACTATTTCCGATTGAAACTTTTAAATAATAAAACAACACTACACTATATATATATATATATCTTCCTGCATAAAATTTTGCAGTGTAAAAAATACAGAGAAGTCAAATATGAAATATGAAATTCAAATTTAGAATTAGATTTACCAAATAAATAACAAAATAACATAAACGAGATTTAACTAATCATGAATGATATTATATAGCTACAACTAATTCCTAAATTGACTGAATATCTCATTTTTAAATTATTATTTTAACCAACTAAGTGTGCTATTATATAGCTATATCATGTTATCATATAACAACATATGCATAAATGAATTAAAAAAATATAAAAAATCAAATGAAAGATATAAACCGTTTGAATTTTGAATAAGAGTATATTATTTAAAAATATATATATTAAGATTTCAATGGAAATTCCAAATATTTTTTAATAAAAAATATGTTTCAAAATTAAAATTTATTAATATTGTAACTAATTTTTGAGAAATTTATATTTGAAAAAATGAAACCCTAAACTAAAAGACCTAAAAAATCTATATATATAAATCAAATTCATTAGCATGCTTACATATTTCAATCTGAACTACTTACTAAAAGAAAAAAGAAGAAAGATTGTCAAACAAAGCATTATCATTATTCAAAAGGTATGTATATCTACATGAGTTCATTTATGAATACAAAAATTATACTGTGATTGAAAGTTGACTGATCTATGTACTAATATTTGTGAGGTTGTGCATCAAGTCATTTTTGAAGTATAAGTTTGATTGAATGTAAGCAAACTTTGGTTGAAGTACTTAAAGAACAAAAAGGTATGTGTTGTCATTATTTATATGATATATATATATATATATATGATTGTTATTAGATATTCATTGTGTGCTTTCCTCATTGAGAAATATATTCAAGATTTATTTTCTAATATTTGTCTCACCAATGGAAATTTTAAGAATAACACTTAAGAGTTGAAATTACTTGTTTACACCCGTCTTTCTAAACAACCAAACATAGGTAGTCAAAATTAGGTTACTCGGTTTTCTTTCTAACAATTTTTAGGTTATAAAACAAATCTCCAAATTAGATTAAGAACTTAAAATAAATAGAAAAATAAATTTAGTTTTTCACCCAATTAGAGAAAGCCCTAATAAATCTAATCAAAACCCCAAAATAAAATCATATTGAGTTTTGGAAAAATTAAACTCAGAGTAGTTAATTTCCCAAATCAGAGAAGAAAAATAAATTTAGTTTCTCATTTAAATCCTAAAGACCTAAATCATCAAAATATGAACAAAAATACAAACCAAAGCAAGGAAGCACCTGATATATAAATTTAGGCCAAGCATCTGTAAGGAATCGACAATTTTTTTCATACCCATAGTAGATCAGAATAGGTTTCATGGCCATCAAGGAGTAACCCAAGGGATATGTTATATATCACTCCATCTTGACTTGCCATTTGGGGGAGTCACTCAACAAAGAGCAAAGCACTGTTGTAGCTATAAATAATGTGTTTGGTTGAGTTGATATCAGGTAGAGAGAGTTCATGAAGAATTATGAAGTTTTGGGTGTAGCAATTTTCATTTTTGAGATTAGCTGAGCTATCATCTATATATATATTATTATTTTAATTAAAAGCTTAGAATAACAAAAAAAAAGAGCATAATATATAAACCCGATTTTAGAGATAGCCAAATTTTTATTATTATTTTAATTAGATAGATAGACTTCAATTATCATTTTTTCTTAATAGTTAAGTAGGACCCAACAACCACTGCCACTGAACACTTCATTTTAAAATATATGTAATCACTTTTTGTAATGCACATACAATGTATGTTTTTTTGGAAGGAAAAAAATTTAATAACATATATATTTTTTAAATGATGATAAAATAATATTAACCAAAAGTTGGGAAAAAATCATCTGAGATAATTAATATTTAATAGAATATATAATATTAAGTTGTAGTGCTTAAATATTTATTTTTTAAAAAAGCAATATCATCACATAATAAACTAAATAATAATAATAATAATAATAATAATAATAATAATAAACAAAGTATTAATTTGTGTGTAATAAATTGTTTAATTTTTTTTTATTAGTTTAATATTTAAAATAATTCAAATTCTGGTAGTTTTTATTTATATTTTAATTTATATATTATATATGGTGTATTGAGATTTTGAAATAAATAATTAAATACATTTTAAATTTTTTTATGTTTTAAACATATTTTTCTAAATAGTATGGCTTATGAGTTTGAATTTTAAAAAATATTGTAAAAGTCTAAACTTTAATGTGAACAAATTTTAATTAATTTTCTTCAATCGTTTTCAACCTCAAAAAAAATTCAAAATCTAAAATCTAAAATGATGTTATTTTAATTAATATATACATGTATATGCTTTAGTTAATCATTTATAATTTAAGTAGTTGAATCAATTATAGCTGAGCTATAAAAACAAAACAATTTAAATAGCTAATCCTAAAAATGAAGCTAACACAAAAAATAAAAATGAAAGACATATGTAAAAAATTATTTATGTGTAAACAAAACTCAAATAAAAGAATAAAATTTTAAATAGAAATAGAAATATATGATTAGATAATTTATGAAACTGGATAAAAGAATATTATATATCTGTATATGTTATATAATTAATGCTTTTAATATTAAACCCAAAACGATGAGTTAAAGGACATTGACTCAAAGTCATACAAAATATGTAACAATATATATATACGTATATAGGTATTTGGCGTCATACTTTCAATGATATACTAATGTTTTCATTATAATAATTCAAAATAAATTTAGTATTACTTGATGTTTGTTTATAGTACAATACATCATCTACACATCTCAAAAGTAGTAGATAAGCTATGGATAAGAGTTGGACTTCTAATAAGAACAGACTATCTACCAAGTTTATCAATGGATTGAAGAACTTCATTACATTATCAAGAGATCACTTGAATGATGAGAATAAGATTCGATGTCCATGTGTCATGTGTATGAATTTATACTTTCATGACTTGGAGACAGTTGAGCGTCATATCTTCATAAAATTATTTTATACCCACTATGTTAAATGGGTACATCACGGGGAGAATATTGTAGATGAAAGTGATGGTGAGGATGATGCTAATGATTTCGATGATCTTGAAGATGTTGATGATCTTGATGATGTCGATGATGCTGAAGAGAGTGACAATAATTACACTAGTGATGATGATATGATCCCAGCGATTGAAGATTTAACTCAACAAGACCCTACAAAGAGTAGTTTTGCAAACTTTGGGGATTCAACTCACCGAAAAGAGAAGGGGCAAAAATTTCATAACTTATTTGCTGAAGTAGAAAAAGAGTTGTACCCTGGATGTAAAAAGTTCACAAGTTTAACATTCATCGTTAAGCTAATGCATATAAAAGTGTTGACTAGTACTTTCTTAAGGAAGCATTTCCTGATGATATAAAAATCCCAAATACTTATTATGATGTTAAGAAAATATTACATGATCTTGGTTTAGGATATGAAGCAATTCATGTATGTGAGCATGATTGTTCCTTATATTGGAAAGACAATAAAGATGCTGAAAATTGTCATATTTGTGGTCATGAAAGATATAAGTTTAAAGGAACCAAAGGCAAGAAAATACCACATAAAAAGATGCATTATTTTCCTATAACTCCACGTTTGCAACGACTTTTTATGTCAAGACATACATCATCAGATATGAGGTGCCACAAAGAAGAACGTGTTGATACTGAAGGTGTACTTAGACATCCGGCAGATGCAGCGGTTTGGAAGGATTTTGATAAGCAATACCCCGATTTTGCTAAAGAACCTCGAAATATTAGGTTAGGATTTGCAACTGATGGGTTTAATCCTTTTGGTGATTTATCAAACTCGTATAGTATGTGGCCAGTAATACTGATGCCATATAACATGCCGCCATGGATATGTATGAAACGAGAATTCTTAATGATGTCATTACTAATTCCTGGGCGTCGTGCTCCCGGTAAGGATATAGATGTCTATTTACAACCTTTAATCGAAGAGTTAAAAGAATTGTGGGAGAAAGGGGTACAAACTTTTGATGTTGTCGACAAAACATACTTTATCATGCGTGCTGCTATATTATGGACAATTAATGATTTTTCTGCATATGGCACTGTGTCTGGGTATAGCACTTGAGGGTATAAGGCATGTCCTATTTGCGAGGATGACACATCTTCATTTCGAATTAGGGGTAAAATTTGTTACATGGGACATCGTCGATATTTGTGTGCTGAACATGAGTGGCGCACTGATAAGGAGTACGATGGTACAATTGAAAGACGGTCTGCCGCTAGAAAATTAATAGGTGATGAAATTGCAGATAAATTGGACCATCTGTGGACATGTAGGCCAGGTAAATATGTTGATATTATGAATGATTATAAAAACCAAATGAAGAAAGCAGGCTATGAAAATAAAACAAATTGGAGGCGTAAAAGTATATTTTGGGAATTAGAATACTGGCCTAAATTAAAACTAAGGCATAATTTGGATGTGATGCATATTGAGAAAAATATATGCGACAATGTTGTTGGAACAATATTTATCATTGATGGGAAGTCTAAGGATACCGACAATGCACGATTGGACTTACAAGATTTGAAAATTCGTAAACAATTGCAAATGAAAAGGCAAGGAAACAAGTGGGTGAAACCAGCAGCTTGTTATACGTTATCAAAGAAGGAACGCAAGCAAATTTGTGAGTTCTTACAATCTATCAAATTTCCAGATGGATATGCTGCAAACTTGTCTCACAATGTTAATATGAAAGATGGGAAGATAACTGGGTTGAAAAGTCATGATTGTCACATCTTATTACAAATGTTGTTACCCATTAGTGTAAGACCATATTTGAAAAAAAAAATGATGTCTGTGATTGCTGAATTGTCCTTATTTTTTCAAAAACTATGCGCAAGGACATTGTATGTGAAAGATTTAGATGCTTTGGAAGAGGGCATTGTGTTCACACTATGTAAGATGGAAAAAAATTTCCCTCCTGCATTTTTTGATGTAATGATTCATCTAGCGGTGCACTTGCCAATGGAAGCTAAGTTAGGAGGTCCAGTACAAATGCGATGGATGTATTCAATTGAAAGGTAATATAATTTAATATTACCTTAAGAAATAATATATTTGAAAAATAATTTTTTGATTTTTATTAAGTACAAACTATGTACTAATGTATATTAATTGTATAATATTTTTATAGGGAAATAGGTCATTTGAAAAAGTATGTAAAGAACAAAGCTTGCCCTGAAGGTTCTATAGCTGAAGGATATATTATTAGTGAGGCATTAAATTTTTGTTCAATGTATCTTCATGGCATAGAAATCCGCTTCAATCATCCAGATCGAAATCCAGATGAGGTTGGGGTAAGAAGACAATCAACATTGTCTATATTCAATATGCCAACTAGACCATTTGGAAAACAATCATCAATCTCAATAACTGAAGAACAACGGAATATGGTACATTGTGAATAATTGTCCTGAGTTGGAGCCATATTTAAAGTAAGTTTTCTGTTGATCATCTTAAGTATGGCCAATATTTTTTGTTTTCTTTTACATATAAAAGTTCTTATTTGAGAGTACTTTTTTTGAAATCAAAGAACATAGATTGTTTTTACAATCCAAAGGCGTTTCAGATAATGATCAAGCACAAAAGCAAGAATTTCCATCTTGGTTTGAAGATAAAGTACGTTAATATATTTATAATTCTTTCATATGGGATATGGTTCTTTATCTCATTTTAACTATGAAAACTATATTCTCAGGTTAAAAGAATGAATGAAATATCATATTCTAAAGCCCAAGATGATTTGTATGCCATTGCAATTCAACCTAATTTTTCGATTTGCACATATGCTGGTTGTATGGTTAATGGAGTTAGATATCACACAAAAACTCGAGATGAAAGACGCATTACTCAAAATTGTGGAATTCGAGTTGAGGTAGAATATGATGGGAACCTTTGTGATTTTTATGGTGTCATCAATGAAATATGGGAAGTACATTATATCTATTTTAATAGGGTGATATTATTCAAATGTTCTTGGTATAACACCAATGAGAGTGACCATAGAATTTATACTGAGTATAACATTACTAGTATAAATGTTGCCTCACAATGGTTTGAAGATGAACCATTTGTCCTTGCAAACCAAGTTAATTCAGTATTCTATTTAGACGACATAAAAAGAGGTGAAAATTGGAAAGTGGTGCAAAAGGTAAACCATCGTCATATTTGGGAAATACCATCAAAGCCACAAGATAGTAATTATGATGATGTTGGACCCGTTACTACTAATCGTGAAGCATATCAAGAAGAATTCTCAAGCGACATTGATATTACATTTGATTCAACCAATGTTGATGATATTCTTATTCGGCAAGATATTGACGAAATTGAAATCGATGATATTGATTACAATGAATGTCAAAACGAATTAGACAATGAGGATATTGATGAAGAAGCATTACTTAGTGATTCAGAAGATGTAACCGATAGTGATGAAAGTGATTAAAAATCAATGGTGTGTAAGTATTTTTTTAATATATGAATTTAATATTGTTTATTATATGCAAATAATAATTTATTATTTCAGGTTTTTATTATGTCAAGCATGAAGTCTCTAGATCAACCAATGAATAGTAGAAGACTCTTTGGCTCTAAAAAGACACCCACTGATACTCCATCATTAATACAATCTCCACAACCTTTAACACCTTCTATTGATTGTTCGTCAACAATATCATTACCTGATAAACCACAAAAATCTTCACAAGGTACAAAGTATTATTGTTTGTCTTATACCAATATAAATATATAATACAATTATATGAAAGTGTGATATAGTTCTTACTAATATTATACAATTTTTTTCTACAGAATCAAAAAAGAGAACTCGTGGGCCTACCCAGGGAGATCGCACAAGTCGTGGGTTGAAGGATGGAGCACCTAAGCTAAAAATTTCATATGAAGTGGGGGAGCTTCGAGTTTATGGCACAGATGCTGCTAAGTTCGCAAACACTGTTGGTGTAAATGTACGACATCATGCTCCGCTACAATACAGTGGTTGGAGTAAAATTCCACCTATGGAAAAGAAAGTTGTATATGCTCATATACAGGTATGTTTATATTAATATATTCACTTAATAACTTTTTTTATATAGATAATTTTCTTTATATCGATTCCCTAATTTTTGCAGGATGTATTCGACTTGGACTTTGGGAAACATCCATATCTTGAAATAATTTGTGATCATTACTGCTCCGAGCGATTTAAGGATTATCGCAATCGATGTCACAAGCATTTTAACAAAATGATCGAAGAAGGAAAAGATCCGCTACAACATCAACCTAAAAAATTGGTGATAAGAGATTCGGATTGGAAATGGATGTGCACCAATTGTTTCTCTAATGATGAGTGGAAGGTGTCATAATGTCTATCTAGTTCATATAAATTTTATTTTATTTTTATTTTTTAAGAAAATATTAATGTTAATTTATTTATTTTTGCATAAAAAGTCTATGGCAGGCTCACAAAATAGATCAAAAGTGTCTTATATGCATGCAGGTGGAAGTAAATAATTTACTTAATACTTACACGAGGAGGTAAATATTTTTTAGTGTTGCCAATATTAATTTACTATACTTAAGTTTTAATTTTTTTCCAATAATTATTACAGAAATCAAAACATACAATGGATATAGATGAAAGACAACCAGGTTCTATTCAAGCTGGAGAGATTGAAACATTTAAAAAAACCCACCAGACAAAAAATAACAAATGGATCCACAAAGAAGCAGAGCAAAAATATGTATGTATCATATTTCCTATAAGTTACCAATATTTTATCGACTATTTACATTTTATCTAAACATATAACATAGTTCTTTTATCTTTATAGAAAGAGATGATTGAGTTACGACAAGATCAACTTAATCAACTTGAAGATGGAACATTAATAATGGTGGACGAAGCTGCTATTTATAGACAGGTTCTAGGTGAAGATAAATATGGATGGTTAAGAGGTTTTGGACCTGTCCTTGGAAAAAAGTTATCAACCGAGTTATCATCTAAATCTAAAGAGCATGAAGATCGACGCTTTGAGAAATTAGAAAAAATCATCAAAGATTTTACCAGTGATAAAGATGACGTTATTGAAAAATATATTCAAGAAAAAGTGGACAAGCGGTTTGAATTATTACAAAGAAAACTCTTGGAAGAACGTGAATTGCAATCATCTTCAAATAAAGAGACAAATCAACAAATTGATTCAAATCCAACACAACAATCGACGACACCACCATCAATGGTTTTATTAATTTTTAAATATATAATAATAATAATAGTACTATAATTTTTATATTTATTTGAATATTTTTTTTGTAGGACAAAAAGTATAGATTAAAATTGGAAGATGGTGATGTGGTTGCTATTGGTCAAATTGTAGCTGGCATAGAAGTACATGGAAGAAAATTGGCAAAAGACAATGTACGAGTACATGTACTTGAATTTTTTAATGAAAAAGCTCATCTCCCTATCCGCGTTTGTGATGATTTAATCTTTGTAAAAGATGCTGTCGAAAGTTTTGTTCCATGGCCGAAACACTTAATCATTTTTGCCGATTATGAGGTAATAAAAACATTATTTAGTTCAATTTTTTTGAATTATTGTTTCCTATTACTTATAAGTAATTATTGTTTAATGAATAATGTTTTTAGGTAGTCAACAATATGGAAAAATATGAACACTCATCTTCACACATGCCATCTAAAAAAGGTACAAGTTCAAAGAATGTGCAAAAGTCTCCAATTAAGTTTGATATGCCGAAGAACATTCCCAAGAGCATAAAAGCTATATTGCTAAGTGTTCAATTCCGTGATCCTTTAAACAACATTTGTATTAAAATGGAGCGCAAAATTTTTGGCCATGATGAAGATTTGTATATTGCCCCTGAAGATGTAATTCATTTCGGCACAATGGTGGAAATTGAAGCTCCCTGTATATCCTTTTATATTAGGTAAGAAAATTTTCTTATAGCTTTTACATCATGCTCTTGATAACATTATTTTAATTGGTAACATTATAATATTTAGGATCTTACATCAAATGCTGGAAAAGTCAAATCGAGGACAATATTTTCATTTTTTCGATCCAACTTGGGCTTCTCCTGCGGGTTCCAATATACTAAAAAATGTAGAATTAGTAGCAGACCGATTAGTAGAATCAGAGACAATGCAACTTTCCTTGCTCCCTATTAATATAGGGTAAGATTAATTTAAATGACTATTTTTGCTATAAAATATATGTATACATATATATAATAATAATCTATTTATGTGATCAATAGCTATCATTGGGTACTAGTAATAGCTGATCCATTGCATGATACATGCTTCTGGCTCGATCCAATTAGAAAACCTCCACGCAATGAAGTTACAAACTTTATTACGATGTAAGTTAATAATATTATATATTAATTTTGTAAAACCATCAAATTAAATTTTATTTAGTAGTTTTGATGATAACTTATTTATTGTTTAGGGTTTTTGACTACTACAATGCTTCAAAAAATAGGATTCCAAGAGAAGGTGGTATTATATGGAAATCCATAGAGGTAAGTAGCTATATAGATACATCATAATATATAATAAGTTTCTAAGTTGTATTTTACAATTATTTTAAAAATTGAAGGGCTTTTACACGTCTATATAAATATGCAGTGTCCTAAACAACCATTGAATGTCGAATGCGAATATTATATAATGAAATACATGCGAGATTTCTGCATGGATTCGAGGCCTATCAATTGGTTAAATACTAATGTAAGATATATACATATATATCCTTATTTGAAATACATTATATTCAATATATTATTTAAATTCACTAATAATTATCATTGTTTTTTTTCTAGTGCAACCATAGAACGAAAAGTTACACAAAAGAAGAAATTGATCAAATTCGAGTGGAGTGGGCCGACACATTCATAGAACTGATTTAATATTTTACCAAACTTTTTTTAGAGTAACAAATGAGCTATAATGTAATTACCTAGTTTTTTTTATTTATATTAATAATTTTTATTATTATGTAAAGCGTTGTACTCTTTTTCCTCTTCTGAGCTTTTTCCCTAGGGCTTTGCTCAGTTGAGGTTTTAACGAGGCAATTGCTAAAGGTTCCTATTTGAGAAGTTTGTAATTGTACTCTTCGCAAACCTTTTAATTTCAATGGCGTTAGACTCAAATGTGGGGTTTTTTTTTTTGGCTTTAGTTGCCAACTTTTCATAGTGACACTTGCCTAATCTTACTCTTTCCAACTCATTTATTTGTCTTGGTATATTAAATTTGTCTTGATCAACTTAAATATGCGTAATCAAGTTTTTTTTCCTCAAATTCATAACACACACACATATATATATATATATGAGAGAAGTTATAAGAGACAATAATACAAATTATACTTTATTTGCTACAATTCAAATATTTAGTGTAAAAAACTTTAGAAAATATTAAGTATGTTTTACTATAAAAAATGAGTTGCAAAAAAATATTATTTTGCTATTAAATATTGAAGTTAAAAGTTGGTGCTAAGAACATAGCTTCCAACTAAATAAAGTGGTAGCGAAACAAATTATTTTGCTACTAAAGACAAATGGAAGCTAAATGTATAGTTAAAAAAATAATATTTTGCTACTAAATAAATATGATAACAAAATTGGTAGCTAAAAAAACAAATTTGCAACAAAAAAAAAATAGTAGCTAAAAATTGGTTGCTAAAAAACATAATTTTGCTACGAAAGAAAAATGGTAGCTAAATTGGTAGCAAAAAAATTAATATTTCGCTACCAAAAATTATTGGTTGCTAAAAGAGAAAACTAACTACTAAATTTTTTGGTAGTAGAAATATTTGGTCTTATTTGTTTAGAATTTACTACTAAGACATTTCACTACTAAAATTTGGTAGCAAAATAATATTTTTTACTACCAATAATATTTGGTAGCTAATAACTTGGTAGCTAAAAATCAATTTTCTTGTAGTGTCCATTCACCACCGATACACATGCCCCAAGCATCCACGAATCTTACCGCCATTATAGCTATTTTCCTGCACATATAAACAAAAAGGAATGAGCCTAATGCCCAGCAAGGAAAAATCTAACACATAGTTCATCTACATAATTTCATAAGAAACATAAAAAACTTAACATAACACTTTATCATACACATACTATAATGGCCATTATTACTTGGGGTCCCATAGACTAAACAAGTCATATGCCCATGAGATTAGTGGGGTCCTACTAGCTAAGTAGGTCATATGCCCATAACTATTTGGGGTCTTGTTAGTCATATGGGTCATATGCCCAAGCCTACAGACATACATATTCATAACATATTATTATAACATAAAACATAAGATAACATAAGCATAAAACATATAGATTCTATCCTATTTTCCTTACCAAAGTTACCGAGATAAGAGGACAGTGTTGGGACTTTTGGAACACTCCTAATAACCATTAAGAAAAGGTGAGTCTATAGAAGAAAAAAAGAAATGAAAGGAATGGAAGGACTAAGCCTTGGAGAAACATACTTACCAAAAAAAACTTATGTGCAAGTTCTTAGATTTCCTAACCAAAATAAGAATAAGGTTAGAAGACTGAGTAGAAGACTATGAGAAAGAAAATAACATAATACCAATGAACTAGGGTATAGAAATACCTTGAAGACTTGTAGACCAATCTAAACCTCGAACCGAAATACTATGAAACCTTACTTCCCCAAGTGTTTGATAAGCTTATGATGATCAAGCTTATGATTTCCCCACCCAAGTGTTTAACTCTCACACTCTCCTAGCACTTGCAGCCTCTGAACTTAGAGTAAAAGGTGAATAATGGCTGGGTACTAGGTCCTATTTATAGAGTTTAGGAATGAAAGGATCTTAATTTTACTTGAATAAAAATAATAGCTTTTTAGGTGAAAATAATTTGAATAATCGTTCAGCAGAGGTTGAAGACTCGTTCAAAAAGATGCTGGACTTATCAAGAGGTTGAATGGCTGAATGGAAAAAGATTTCAAAATGTTTCAAAATATACTAAAGGAGGCGATATATCGCCCCCTGTAGGCGATATATCGCCTGGGCCAGTATGCCCGAGGCTGTCGTGCATCATCTCGTGTTTTCCGTATCTACGTGCTGCGATATATCGGCACACGCTGATTATTTAAACACGAAATTACACATTTTAGCTAAATTTGAATGGGGTAAACAGCCTTGACTAAGTCCTTAACGTATTCAAAGCTGTTGACTGACCTTATAGCATTCAAACTTTACCCCTTATTAAATTTAATCCTCAAAATACTTAATCCTTAATCACCCATACATAACATGTGCTTAAAATCCTATTGGTTCTTATCTAAACCTTATATTATAATAAATATTATCCTTAATATCAGTCATATTAATCAAACCTTAGGTTAACATCAATATTCTTAAACTATAGGTTAAACTTAGAAAATCTATAAGTACTACTATGAGTGTCCA
Source organism: Humulus lupulus (assembly GCF_963169125.1). Taxonomy (NCBI): domain Eukaryota; kingdom Viridiplantae; phylum Streptophyta; class Magnoliopsida; order Rosales; family Cannabaceae; genus Humulus; species Humulus lupulus. The sequence goes on along the minus strand of NC_084794.1, from coordinate 72,478,135 downwards.
AATAATTCCCAGTCTGAACCAAAAATCCACAGTTACAAAGATAATACTATTAATACTATAATACTATTATCTATCTTAGCTAAGTAAAGTTCTTGGACTCTACAAGGTGACGCTGGAGGTTGCTGCTCGGGTTTCTCCTCGGCAAAGGCACTCCCTTCTGAAGGCGCCCTCGTGTCCGATTGAGGGGCCCAGAGGCCAACCAATCTAAGGTTAGCCTCTATAACCAGATGCTTAATGCTCTTTTCTGCATCAGACATGCTGGCGAGGAGCGTAGATCTCAACTCCATGTCCGGAGTTGGGTTTGGTCGCAGCCATGGGCCTAGAAGACATTAACAATTTAAGAAAATATGGAGGGGAACACTAATTCAAGAAGGGACAACCTGTGATGAGAAAGTTTTACCTCCTTGTGCAAAAGCCAGGTTTTCTGTGATCATGTCAGTTGTGAGGAAGTACTCATGATAGTACCTCCCCACATTTGAGATGTGGGTGGTGTCAGTCAGGAAGGTGCGCCCGATTTCCTGACGACAGAAGTGAAAAAACCCCGTGCCTTCTTGGTTGGGGTTGGATTTGAGGTCGAACAGGTAGTTGACCTCATGAGGCGATGGCATAGGCCATTTCTTTTGGCTGTACAGGATATAAAGCGCAGCAAGCATCCTATATCCGTTTGGGGTTATTTCAAAGGGGGCAACTCCAAAACAGTTGGCCACCCCCTGAAAAAATGAGTGAAGAGGCAAGGTAGCCCCTGCCTCGATATGAAACCCTGACCAGGCGCTGAAGGCGCCTCCAGGAAGATTTTCCCTTTGGTCTGGTTTGGGTCTGACTAAGGTCACCCCTAGGAGACCATATTTCCTTAAATAATTGGCGATCATTCTGATCGTCACCCTGCTTTTAGAAACTACATACCACTCAACATCCGACTGAATGGCGTGTCGAGGGCGGGCATGCCTTTGGATGTTAGGGTCGGGAGCATTTTCATCTTGACCACTGGTCAAGGGAGCATCAGCCGAAGCAGCAGGCTAATGAGAAGGTTCGGAGGTTTTCCTTTTCTGGGCTTTGGTTTTGGTGTGAGCCATATTTCGGGTCACGACTGGGGAAGTGTTTGGATTAGTACGAGAAAATGGAATTTCGGGTATCAATGATGAGGGTTGTTCTTCGTCCTTGAGCAGTTGAGCTAGCAGGTCATCGTCGATCGGTCTTTCTCCTCCCCACGGGTCTTGCATGTAAACTGCAAACAGATAAAGGAGGAGATAAGACGCACAGCCTGAGAGCTTATGTTAAAAGTTGGAATAATGTTGCTCGCGTCTACGACCAACAACATTCTAACCGAAACACTAAGTTTTATGCGAACAGTTTGAAAAATGGATCAAAAAGTGAAAGTAAAAAGTTTTTCTGGAAAAAGCTTTTTCAACTCCAAAGGGGCGGGAAAAACCCTGTTTTTCAGCTAGCCTAAAAATCAAATTTTTACTTTGATTTTATGCCCTAAACCCATGATCCTGACTATCAAACTGATTCCTAACTTCTACAGAGCAAAACTACACTACCCTATCAAGCATCAAACGGTATATACAATATCCTCACAAATTTCTACCCAAGAACACAAAAATTTTCAGAACTCAAAAGCAGTATGCATGGCATCTCAAAGGGTTTAAAAGTTAAAGAAATTTACCTGGATGAAGGTTGGAGGTTCTAAAATGGAATGACTTTGGGCGTGTAGACAAAGAACCCTTAGCAAAGCGACGGAAGACCTTCAAAGCTTTAAGCTCTGAGATGGAGTTCTTGAGAGTCTTGGCAGGAAATGGTGAGTAAAAGGTTAAAAGGTGAATGAAAGGATTATTTATAGAAGTTGAGATGTGTTGAAAAGGGGTAATCATGAGTTACCTTTTTCAAGGCATGGGGGAGTGTAATAGCCATCAGAAAGGTTACTTGGAAACTAAAAAGGCATGATTGGATGTGATTGGGTCACAGTTTTTGAGAGTGCACGAGAGGCTCTGACAGATTTCATGGGGCATATGAAAAGTTAGTTTTCTAAGTTTACTTATTGCTGGTCGCAATAAATAAATTTGGGGGGCAAATGTTTATCCAAAAAACAGTTGTTGATGACGTGGGAAGAATTTTTTACATGTGGCAGAGATATTGCTCGCCTATCGACCAGAAATATTTCTACATGCGAAGATCAAGTTTTATATACGACCAGACTGGTCGTATACTCTGTTCATTTATGAAAAGATCTGTACAGTTGTAATGATATCTGAGAATATCTCTTCATTATGACCTGAAGATCCGATTATTAAGGAAAGATATTATTATTCTATACATGTAATCCTTCTTGAGCCTATAAATACACAAGAAATAGCTCAAGGAAGGGGATCCTTTTCTCTTTTTCTGAATTAGATTACTATTATCCATCATTTGTACTGTTTTCTTCTTCTAAGGTCTGTGAAACTCAGGAACCCTAGTTCTTTGATCACACCTTTGGAGCTCAATACTAATAATAGTATCAAGTGGACGTAGGTTATTACCAATTACTGGGGCCGAACCACTATAATTTTTTGTGTTCTTTATTTTCCATTAGATTGTTTTCTCCAGCTCTGTATTATTTTTCTTCGTCGTTTTCTTGACTCCGTGTCGTTGACCAAAATGAGGGTCAACACCAGTATTGACAAAAGTGGCCATTGATTCACCTTTCTTCAATGGCTTCTTATTGTCGAATCTTGGGCAGGGTTTGCCACCCTTCTGTCGAGCAATTTGTATTTCGACATTGCATGCCTTCGAGACAAGCTCATTGAAAGTTTTGGGCTCTACTGTGTCCACGAAGGTAGCCACCTCAGGGTTGAGGTTTCTAGCACACATCGAAACCGTAGCTTGTTCTGATTACCTTTCTGGACATTGAAGATTAAGATTTCTCCATCTCGTTATGAATTCATTGGAATTTTCACTGGCTCGTTGCTTCGTTTCCACCAGATCATGGATGCTTATTGTCTTTTTTAAACTCACAAACTGTGTCAGAAAGGATTTTTGTATGTCATCCCATGTATTAATGGATGCTGGGGGCAGTTGAGTATACACTGCCTCTTTTAGTGACTGCACAAATTGTCTAATCAACAGTGCGTCTGATTGGGCAGATTCACCACATGCAGAAGTAAAATATGCCAAATGCTCGTGAGGAGAACCGTTAGTTCCATCAAACTTTTGTCTGACATAGTTTGGTGGAAACAGAATTTGGTCATAGTAAGCCGGGTATGGCTTATGATATCCCAGAATAGGCATGCTTGTCGCAGCTTGGTATTCTTGAATAGTCTCCATGATAAAAGCCTTTAAGTCTTGTTGTGGTTGCACACCGGCTAGTTGTGGTTGCACACCAGACGGTGATGGTTGTGTATTGCTTATGGGCGGTGCTGAAGATGAGGAATTTTTCCCGATATCACTCTCCTTTTGTCTCATGTTAACTTGCTGAGCTAATTGTGTTGAGAGTCGGGCTACTTCTTCATCCCTCTCGGGCAGTAGTCTTTGAGTTCCAGGACCTTCTCTTCACTACTGATTACCCCAGTTACTAACACTGGCATATTTTTGTCATTGCCAATTGTTAGTGCTTCAAATTCTGTAATGAGATCATCCGACACCTCCTTACTTTTTTTGGCACAAAGAGTGTCTTTTAGAGAATGTTCAGATATGCCACTCCCTTCTTCCTGAGCAAGGGGGTTCATAGATTCCTGAACGGGAGTTGAACGCATGGCACGGGCTCTCGATCGAGTTACGGGTCCTGTATAGGGTGTAGGCTCAATATTTGAAGTGACTCTTGTTGGTCGATATCCCTGAAATAACACCCAGTCACCATGTTCTTTTAGGAATGGATTAGGGTTTGCTTTGGGAGGCCTTACATTGTCACTTCTAGCCTTCTTTGAGAGGGTAGGAGACATTGTACACCCTTCATCTAGTCATAGATGTAATAATGGGTGTTCACTGTCTTCAACGGATACCCTATGTTGGCCTTGGTGTTTGTCATGTATCATGATCGTAGGCTTGATCAGCCCATCCCTTACCAATTCCCATATTTCAAGAGGATTTAGCGAGGGTGATATTGTTGTTGCCTTCTTGCCTCTTGTTCTTTTCCTGCCTCTCGTTACCTTCCTGCCTCCTAGAGTTCGAAAAACCAGTTTTGCTTCAGTTTCCTTTGCAGAAATAACCATCACTGAAGTGACAGTGGGCAAGAAAATCGGGATGGAACCAATCATGATACACTCCTGGCCCCATTCCCTCTGTGTGGTTATGGAACAACCTTTGGTTGTTGGCTTCTCTTCCGCCTTACCAACCTTTGAAATGGATCTCTTCATTGACTGGGTTTGCCTCTTTTTGAAGCCTTTCTCAGCTTTGCCTCTCAAGGCTTGCTGAGTCTTAGAGACATCCTTCACAACTTTTCTTTTTCCAGCCTTTCTAGCTGGTGTAGCTTTCTTCACATCCTCTACAGGTTTGGGTACACTATATGAAATGGGTACTCGATCAATAGAGAATGTCGCCAGGAAGCGATTCTTTTTCTCTCCTTGGTTAGAAGAGGACGTTGGTAACTTGTGGAAGTAAACCGTCACTTGTGGTGCCATTTTTCCTGAAAACGGTAAACAAAATTAGCACCAAAATTTTAAAGTTCAAGAATAGTCATCATATTTATAGATGAAAAAGAGAATGGGTCCCACTGGGCATGCCAAAAATTATGTTAAACAGAAATTTCACATTTAGAATATAAAAATAAATAAATGCAAAACACAATTTCTCCTATGCTAAATTTATAGCATACGATTTTAATTAATTTAAGTTTGACCCATCCAAGATTATAAGAATAATCTCTTAATTACAATCCTTTTGTCTAAAGGACACACCTTTTGATTCCAATTACGATGATATTAATTACTTGGGGTAAGCTTGGGGAAAATTTGGGTGAATTTGGAATTGCAGTTGAACTCAGTAATTTTGGTTAACTGAGCTGCCTACATACCTTCTTTATGAAGGATCAAGCCACTTGTAGTTCAGAATAAGTTAATTTAGGATTTGAATAGAAGAATTCTGGTATATAACCATTTTCAGGAATTCCTTGCCATTTCAAAAATTTAGAAAAAATTCCGAAGTGAATGACCCTTTATGGAATTTTGAGATTTTGTGTCTTATACCGTTTTGTGGTATTTTGTGACTGCACTTAGCTTCAGCAACTAAGTTGCCTACATATCCTTTTATAGGAAAAGTCAAACGTAGTTCAAGAGCATCTTTGTGATGCTTTGAAAGTTATGAGATGAATGACCTCTTTTTGGGATACCATTTATTATGACTTTGAATTTTAATGCACTTTTAATTTTGAGGTAAAATTACCATTTTTTAGATTTTGTGAGGTTAATGACCTCTTTGAAATTTTGGAATGATATTTCATCATTTGAATTGATTTTGATGAGCTCATTGGAATTTTATACCATTTTGTATGGCTTTGGAATTTTATCACTTTGTGACAAATTTAGTCTTGAAATCACTTGATTTATTTATTTTTATTTTTTTAAATAAAGAGATTATTTGACTGATATTTTAATTAATTATCCTAAAAGAATAATTACTTGTCTCATTCGGATAATGTCTCAAAATTCAAGTTTAAATTTAAATTATGAATTGAATTGTGAGAACAGTATTTGAATACGATTTTGATAAATCAGATATCCCTATCTTATAATTTAAATCTCACTTTAGATTTAAATTAAAGAATCGAAATATCATGAATCATCTTAAGATAATATCCCTTTGAATTTCTATACGTATAGAAATAAATTAAGAGATATATAAATTAGCCTTCATTAGTTACCGAGTAAACCATATTACCCACGAAAGGCTTTGTGCCCAGTAAATTCTCTTTTATGCACATATGCATATACTCGACTATCACCATCGAGTGAGTAATTATAGTAGACTCTTTGTTCGTTACATCAATACATATATATATATATATTGAGATCTACATCTTACTGTTAATATACATATGCCATTTTTTAATTTATTTACTGATAAGAAAGTCAATTACATGTAAATACATGACAATGATTTCTTCTTGACCCTTCTTTACAGTACACAAGTTTTTTCTTTCCTCAATCAGCTAGACGTGGGACTCTCTTGGGACTTTGGGATTTGATTCAAAATTTTACATATACCTTGAATGTAAGCCACCTATTCTCTCATCTCTTTTTGCTGCTCACGTGAGCAATGCCATGAATAGGCCTATATCACATATAACTTAATACCATGATTGGACATTATATACGGATATATATATATATATTTGACAGTTAATTATATATAATACATGTTCATTCTTGAAACAGAGGCATGCAATTAGACACGAATGAGTCAGACTTCTTTGTTTTGTTTCTTTTATCACGATGATTCAACATTTTTTTTTATCATGGCATACGCATATGCATATACATGAATCATGATTTCCTCTTCTTCATAAATGTTGATATATATATATATGCATATATACGTAGTCATTAATTTTACATCAGACTTTGGCAGAGAGGTTCACGCCGGCAATTTTTGTTTTATCAAAGTGTGAATTTGGTTGAATAGATCAATCGATTGAGTTAGTTTTACATCTTTTTGGCTTAGAGTGCTTTCCTTTTAGGAGATATTTAATTATTCAACCAAATTTTATATCTTGCTCTTATTATTTTTCATTCGAACCCACACTTAGTGATAATTTTGGCGGTATGACAATTTCTTTAAATCTCTTATTCTTTCCTTTGGTTATGTACCACATATTGACTTATTTTCTGAAGTCTAGTGAACCAAAGGGAAACCATAAAGATTTTCAATAAATCGGGCAGGATAACTCCATGAAAAATTCATATTTTTTCTTCTTTGATTATGTATCACATGTTGACTTATTTTCTGAAGTCTAATGAATCAAAGATAAATATAAGAATCCATGATGAAATTGGCAACATAAAAATATTAGTATTTTCCTTTCCCCTTTGATTATATATCACATCAACTCATTTTATGAATTCTAGTGAATCAAAGGAGATTAGAATGACTCTTAATCACAATAGATTGAAAATAAAAGAGTCAAAAGAAGAAGATATAGATCCATTTTATGAATCTTCACTTACCCTTGTAAAGCTTGAAGGAAGACTTTAGAATATGCAGCGTTTTTCTTCTCTCAATTTTTTCTGTTTCACTCTTGCGTATCAATTTTTTCTACTCAACGTAAAAGTGGTGGAAATGGAGAAAATATCTCATTTATTTGCTCTTTTATTTTGACTGACTCATTCCCATTTTTTTTATATATTATTATTATTATTTTAATAACTAAATATTCCTTTATGATTTTAAATGATTTATAAAGGAAATATTTATATATTAACAATAATAATAATAATAACTTGCTTTTTTTTTGTTCAACACAAATAAGGAGAATTTTAAAAATATGAGAATTTAAAACTTAATATATAAAAATATAGCTTTGCTATATGTTTAAATTTTAGAAAGTTAACTTTCAAAAAGCCATAATTTATATGGCTTTTTTTTTTTTTGACAAATAAGTTTTAAAAAATTACATATTCTCACATAAGTTAGCTAAATTTTTGTTATTAATTAATGTGTATATATCATCATTAGTATTATTTTGTAGCTGGAGATCTATTACCTGGAATTTTGCATTATTGTTATTGATCCAAAATCTTCATGGTTCTTCAAGTACTATAATTAATTAATTAATTGCTTGTCTTTATTTTTTTTTTCATTTAATTTTCTCTATGGGAGATCAAACTAGTGCTATAAAGTTAATGAATTAATAGTATGCCTAGTGGAAAATTGGATTTATTACATCTTTCGTAATATATATACGTAATCTACCCATATATATATATATATGAAGAGTTTACAATGGTTACATTACATTTTAGTCACCTTTTATTAAAATCTTAATAGATCATCAATATATAAATTTCCATTTTTAAATTTTAATTTTAGAATTAAAAATAAATATCTAAATATAAAAATAAATTAGCTATTTTTTATAATCATTATATGTGATTATAACATAAAAAAATATGTTATATTATTTTATAATATAATATTAAGATTAAATAAATGTGACAAAGGGTGTCACATGTTGTAAAATACAAATGAGAGTTACAACATTTAGATATTGTGTAGTATTCAAATGTGTAATATTTGAATTTTAGTTACAAATTTGTAACTCTCAAATATTGCCCATTATTATGTAGATTTGTTGTTAAGCAATTTTGATTTGAATGTCTCAAAGCCATAAGTGAAATCATTTTTGGAGACTTAGTTTTAACCCCAATAATGTGTTTGGGGGTTACAAAATCAATTGGGAGTTGTTTGAAACCATTTGGAAAAAAATACACAAAAGTTTTGTGTTGAAAAAGGCCAGCGATTGCGGTCATTGGCATTGGTGGCTGCGGCCTGGTTGACAAAGAGCCACGGCCGCGGCCAGATGCTTGTGGCCATGGCCAGGAGAGTTGGCTACCAATTTTTAGTTTTTTCCAATTTTCTTGAACGACTCTAACAACTCAAATAACTCCCAAATCTCTTTTTTAATTCCATAAACATTAAATTAATCATTGGTAACAATCATGGGGTTGGTGGAATTTGAAAATCAAAGGATGTCTCAAAACTCCATAAATAGGAGTATATTGCTCACTTGTAAGACACAATATTTTCTATCTACTAGAGCACTTGGTTAGAAAACACCTAGAGGCTTTATTATTCCAGAGAGTTATTTCCAATTTTATGATAAATCCCTTAGTGCTTGAGATAAGAAGAAATAAGTTTTGGGGCAAAGGTTGTAAACCTTGTTCAAGATAAGTGATCATCAATGCTCTTCATTTTGGTGGTGTGAGTGAAAGTGTTCTTCCTTTCTTATTCTTGTTATTTCTTTTTCTACAATTTCTTTTCATCTTATTCTTCTTTTTCTATTTACTTGTATTTCTTGTTTAGAGTTGTATTCCTTTATTTCTTTTGTTTCAACACTATTACCTTATTTGTATATGTTGTTTAGAGTTTTATTTCTCTATTCTCTTCTTGTACTTCTTCTCTTATTTTATTTGTAATTTCAGTCATAGAGTTGTAATCTTATTTAATCAATCTTTGTTTTATTTGTACTATTTTGTCTAGAGTTGTAATAGTTCACATATTTTCCATTGAGGCAACATATTATTTTCTAACATTCACAAGCTTACCCATTTGTTTATTTCAATGGAAGGTGAGACTATCAAAATCATGAATCAAGAACTAGTAAGGTTGGATAGGTTTGATGGATCCAATTTCACTAGGTGGCAAGACAAGCCGAGGTTTCTCTTGACCACTCTCAAAATCGCCTACATCCTAGAGTCCACACTTGAACCTCTCCCAACGTCATCCAACAAGGACATTCCCGAGGTGGTAAAGAAAAGAAGGAAGAAGGAGGAGGACAATCTCCTTTGTAGAGGTCATATCCTCAATGCCATATCCGATAGGCTCTATTACCTCTACACCGAGACCAAGTCGACAAATGAGATTTAGGATGCACTTGAGACAAAGTTCAAGGCGAAAGAGGAAGGTGCCAAAAAGTTTTTGATTTCTTAATATATTGATTTCAATTTTTTTGATGATAAACCTATTCTTCCTAAAATACATGAGCTACAAATAATTGTTAACAAATTGAAAGTGTTAAAGATTGAGCTTCTTGAGGCCTTTCAAGTTGGTGCTATTGTGGAAAAATTACCACCAACTTGGAGGAACTATAGGAAAAGAATCCTTCATAAAAATGAGGATTATTCTTTGGAGGAAATCCAAAAGAATATTCGAATCGAGGAGGAATCGATATGTAGAGACAAACTTATGGAGGGAAGGCAAGAAGGGTAATGAGAGACCCTTGGGTCAAAAAACCAACCCAAACAAGTTTAAGGGAAAGAAAGGCCCTCGATTTTTGTGTGGGAAAAATGGTCACTAAGCAAGAGAGTGTAGGTATAGAAAAGACTAACAAGGACCTAAGGTGAATGCATCTCAAGAGGAGAATATAGTTGCTACCCTTAGTGAGGTGAATGCGGTCCAAGGCAATGTGAAGGGATGGTTGTATGACACATGTGCCACTGTCCATGTCACCTATGACAAATCATTGTTCAAGACCTTTGAAGAGTCAAGGGGCAACCATGAGATTCAAATGGGCAATGAGGGCAAATCCAAGGTACTTGGCAACGGTACCATTGAAGTCTTTTTCACCCCCGACAAGAAAGTCACATTAGTGAATGTGCTTTACGTTCCTGAAATGAGTAGAAACTTGGTAAGTGGTGATTTTCTTGGCAAGCCCAACATCAAGGCCATTTTTGAGTCCGGCCTAGTTAAGTTGTGCACCAATGATGTAAATTTCAATGTTCTCAATAAAAAATGCTAACTCCGCCTATATTGTTAAGTATGATTCTTTATTTTTGTGGCATCTTAGACTATCTCATATGGGTTTTTCAACCATGAAAGGATTGGTAAAATGTGGTATGATTGCATGCAATATTAAAAACTATGGAAAAAGTGAAACATGTGTTAAGGCAAAAATGATTAAGAAACCACTTCCTAGTGTAGAAATATCATCTAATTTACTAGATTTAATCCATAGTGATCTTTGTGAATTAATTGGTGTTTTAACTAGAGGTGTTAAAATGTATTTTCTTACTTTTATAGATGATTTTAGTAGATATACCTATGTGTTTTTTTAAAAAAGCATAAAGATGAGACTTTTGATACTTTTAAAGTATATAAATTAGAAGTTGAAAATCAACTCAATAAAAAGATTAAGGTGCTAAGAGGTGATAGAGGAGAAGAGTACTTCTCTAATGAAATCAATGCATTTTTTTTTAAGAAAATGACATAATTCATGAGTGCACCGCACCATATACACCACAATACAATGGTGTTGCCGAGAGGAAAAATAGAACTTATTTAGAGATGATAGATTCTATGTTGGCATTTTCTAAGTTGAACTTAAACTTATGGGGGGAAGTTATTGACTGCTTGTCACATTCTTAATCGAATACCGTTGAAGAAAAATTAGAAATCTCCACATGAGTTATGGAAAGGAAGAAAACTCAACGTAGGGTACTTCAAAGAGTGAGGGTGTCTTGCATACTGCAAGAAAAACGAAGCTAATAAAACAAAGTTAGGTTCAAGAGCCACAAAGTGTGCTTTTGTTAATTATGCCAACAATAGTAAGACTTATAGACTATTAGACTTCGAGTCTAATGTTATGATTGAATCTAGAGAAGTTGAATTATTTGAGAACATGTTATGTGAGAACAATTTTCATGCTTCAACATCTCTAAAGAAGAATTTGTTATATGAGAATAATTCTCAAGCATCTACATCCAACAATGATCCTCAAGAGGAGAATTCTCAAAGGAATGTAGAACAATCCATTGAACTTAGAAGAATTCAAAGGGCTCGAAAGGAGAAAAGTCTAGAATTTGATGAGATAGATTCTCAACGAATTTCTTTCTACATGGTAGAAGGAAATAGAGAAAAATTCATTAGGAAAATTCCTATTGTACTTCTCGTTGATGATGATCCTAAGACTTATAGAGAAACCATGCAACCTAGAGATAGTGTATTTTGGAAAGAAGCCATCAATGATGAGATGGATTCTATTCTTTCCAACAACACTTGGGAATTGGTAGACCTCCCATCGGGGTCTAAGCCAATTTGGTGTAAATGAATATTTAGGAGGAAATACCACACTGATGGCACTATCCAAACCTTTAAAGCTAGATTAGCAGCTAAGGGGTTTAGGCAAAAAGAGGGCATTGATTATTTTGATACCTATGAGCCTGTTGCAAGAACAAATTCTATAAGAATTTTGTTCGCTTTGGCTTCTATACACAACTTGTATGTTCATCAAATAGATGTCAAGACATAATTCCTTAATGGTGACCTCAATGAGGAGGTTTATATGAAACACTTTGAAGGATTTGTCCTACCAAGATATGAACATAAAGTTTGTAGACGTGTAAAATCCTTATATGGATTGAAACAAGCTCTTAAACAATGGCATGAGAAATTCGATCAAGCCATCATGTATAATGGGTTTAGGCATAACAATGGAGACAGGTGTTTATATTCCAAAACTTGTAAGGGATATGTGATCATTGTTTGCCTATATGTGGATGACATGCTTATTCTAAGTGATAGCATGAAAAAGATAGAAGAAACGAAGAGATTTCTATCATCAACCTTCAAGATGAAAGATGTTGGAGAAGTTGATATACCATACTTGGTATCAAAGTGAAGAAAAATAGTGGGGGTTTTGTTTTTGGGCAAGCCCACTATATTGAGAAATTATTGAGCAAATTTAACCATCTCAAGGTTAAAGATGCCAATACTCCATTCAACCATAGTGTAAAACTAGAGAAGAATGAAAGAAAAGCGGTGGCCTAATTGGAGCACGCAAGTGCTATAGGGAGTCTTATGTACGCCGCCCAATGTACTAGACATGATATAGCATTTGCGGTAAGTAAACTTAGTAGGTTTACAAGTATCCAAGTGTGGATCATTGGAAGGCTATAGGGAGAGTCCTAGGTTATCTTAAGAAAACCAAAGGACTAAGCCTTCACTACTCCAAATTTCCTTCAATCTTAGAAGGATATACAGATGCAAGTTGGATATCCAATCTTGGGGAAAACTTGTCCACCACTAGTTGGGTATTTACACTTGGTGGGGGTGCAATTTCTTGTGGTTCTAAGAAACAAACATATATATATCTCATTCCACTATAGAAGCATAGTTCATAGCTCTAGCTGCTACCGACAAAGAGGCTGAATGGTTAAGGGATCTTTCGATGGAGATACCCCTAATCAAAGAGAATGTATCCACTATATTGATACATTGTGGTAGCCAAGCAACATTAGCTAGAGCATACAACAGATTGTATAATGGGAAGTCTCTACACATTATTCTAAGACATGGATATGTAAGAGAATTGGTTCAAAGAGGTATCATCTCAATATCCTATGTGAGAACAAGTGAAAACTTGGCGGATCCTTTCACTAAGCCACTAACAAGTGAACGACCCCACTCATGTGCTAAGTTACGATGAACTTAGCATAGATCCTCAGCTAAGCTATGAGGAAAAAAATCGGATGCGATTCTGGATTGGAAAGACAAGGTGTTAAGGAACAAAACAATACCTTTGGTAAAGGTGCAGTGGTGTAACCACAGGGTAGAAGAAGCAACATGGGAACCCAAAGACTGGATGAGAGAGTTATACCCACAATTGTTCTAAGTTTCGAGGACGAAACTTGTATAAATTGTAGGTATTGTAACGCCCCGCATTTAGAGCACCGAATAAACCCTAGTTAGGGTATTTTAATTCCCTGTATTATGTATTGTGTCGGGGGAACATTTTTTGTTACAAGAAGTTGTGATGTTTGAATGCTAGCCATGCTGTGGTAAGTGCGTTTTTTTTAGAAACCGAGACTTTTGGTTATGGACCGGGTCAAAAACCCTAATAGGGTAAAAAAATTCTCGGATTAATTAAATAGGAAATACTATGGCATAAAAATATTAATTTTTATGGCACTGGGACTTTATATTCGAGCCAATAAGTTTAAGAATAGTTGATTGAGGATTTAATTCCAATATACCAGGTTTAAGAATGGAAATTCTGGCCCGAGCCTCTACTGGCATTTTGGTCAATTTGAGTATATTACCAAAATTATGTGTTATGTGACCAAATTTATTTTTGGTCACATTTATTTTATTTTAGCTTGGAGATATTTAAAAATTATAGGGTAAGAATTTGATTAAATTTGGAGAGTGAAATTACCAAAGGGCCCTTGAGTGCATTAGAAGTGAGTTAAAAGAGGCAAGGACATTTTAGTCATTTACAAAGGAAGAGAGAGGGTATGATGGGCAGCTAGGCTATGCCCTAGTATACTCAAGTGTCTATGACACCTATCCTAGGAAGAGTAGGTAGCTACCTCACCCATTGGTTAACCCTCAAATCATTCTTCTTACACACCAATCATTATTCTTTTAATTTCTTTTTTTCCTCAAGAAAACAAAAAAATGGCTCTCTCATCTTCTCCCCAAAACTGAAGCTCTCCCTCTTCCCTTTCCATTTCCTGCCATTTTTCTCTCCAAGGAGCAAGAGCTCTCTATCTCCATTGAAGGAAGGAAGAAAACTCAAGAGCACACTAGGCAAGTGTAAGTTTTGAACCTAGTACATTCTTTCCTTCTTTTTTTCTTTCAAACCCGAAACCCTAAGGGGTTTTACTATGCATGCATGTGATTCTAAGGTCCATGCATGGCATGGTTCTTGTATTATAGGGTTCAAGAATGGTGGTTCTAGGAGGATCTCAAAGATTTGAAGCTTATTGATGTTTTAGTGAGAACAAATGTAAAGATTTTAGAGTTTTAGTAATTTTCCACTCATCTCCATCTTCTACCCTAACATTTTTTTTTTAAAATCTGCATGTGGAACCTTGGGGATCGGTTTGAGTGTATAGAACACAAGGAGGAAGTTTGAAAGGCTAATGTAACCTTATCTCCAAGCTAGAACCATCAAAGGTAGATTCTTGGTTGGTTTTGAGTTATTTTTTGTTATTGATGTTAGATCTGGTTGTATAGGTTGTTTTTTAGGTTTTTTAAATTTATTTTATGCTTGATGGTTAGATTGGTTGATTTGTTTATTTGCATGCATGCATGCGGCTAGGATTTTTCTAGCTGTATTTTTTTTTGCTAGAATGTGTAGAAATGCATGCTGCCAAAATTTCGTGGTCTGAATAACAATGGGTCATATCGTACCCTACTACCTCTATTTTTGGAAATAATTTGTATTTTTACATACTTCTAGATGATTAATTGAGTTTAGGCTTTTGAAAATCTAAAAAAGGTGTTTTCAAACCAAAGTTATAAACTTTTTTGCATCTTGATGCAGTCTGGAAAATTTCTGGGCAGCATGCACTGCCCAGATTGTTTTGAATATTGAATACGTTTTACTAAGCCAAAAGCCATGAAATTTGGTAAATTGTTAGTTTAAATATTTATAAGGATCATAGAAATTTTTTAGAGGAAAATGAAAAATGTTTAAAGTGTTATGGTTTTTCAAAGTTTGCCCTAATAATCTGAAAACGAAATTTCTGGGCAGCAAATACTTCCCAGATTGTCTTACATTTTTTTAATATGTTCCCTTTCCTAAAAATTATGAAATTTTTAGAGAAACTAAATTAGATATGATTAAAGATCCTGGTAAAATTTTAGAAAAAAATAGCCTAGGATGTAAGATAAATAATTTTTCTAAGAACCCTAAAAAGTTCTGAGAAAAACTCTTGGGCAGCAGGCAGTGCCCAGATTTCTTTAAATGGTTTAATGAGTTTTGTCTTCCCAAAATTTTTGAAACTTGGTGAGAAATTTTTTAAGATAGGTATTAAGGCCTTGGAAAAATTTTAGATTAAAATATGTCATGGTTTAAGAGTATTAATTTTTCTAAGTTACCTAAAAACGGGGAAAAATAGTAATTTCAAACCTTAACAGAAAACGAGTTTTGGGAGGTTAGTTCTCCTAACCTAAATTGAATTTTTGATGTGAGCTTTCGCCTAGTTCCTGTCATTAGAACGCATAATACGTGAACGATATTTTTAATGGGTTGTGGATAGAGAACCTAAAATGAATATGAGCTTAAAAGCGGGATTTTTATCACGTTAAAATGAATAGTGAAAAAGTTAAGTTCAGAATTGGAAATGAAGTTGTTTTCAAAAAATAGCTAAAGTTTTGGATATCTAAAAAATCCCAAATTAGTTTAAGGTTATTGAGAATTCATTTTTACCATTTTCTAAACTCGGGGTCCAATTTCCCTTTCTTTTCGAAAATGATGTAATAGAGATCTGAGGTTATGGATTCAAAGATGGTAAAAAAGGGAGTTAGATTTTATAAAACCATAAATCAAAAAGTATTATTGTTAACAGATAATAAATTGAAAAAGGTCGAAACGCGATATTTTTGGGTAAAGAATGGAAAACGGTAAACTCCGTACTTGAGTAGAAAGTTGGTGGTTTTCAAAGATTAAGAGTCGTTTAATACTTCTTTTATAAGTAACCAAGATAAGCGTAATACGATTGAGAGAGTCTCCTAGAGATAGAATATTAAAATGCACAGTACAGAGAGCATGTTGCGGTACGGACGATTTTTCCCAGGAAACCGTAAATTTATTTAAAGTGGAATCTGGTCTTATACACTATAAAGTGTATAAGAGAAATGTATGTATAGAGTCTCTAAGAGAACTTTATTGTATGTAGCTATCGGGAATATTAACTATAAAAATATGCTATAGTTTAATCTGAGTCACTGTGTGGTTTCACTACAAAGTTATCTAAGCGTGAAGGCTCACTTTTGGATAGAAGATTTCCACAAGCAAGCGCTAAAGAATCAAGGTAAGACAACTTATGATATGTTTGGCTACAACACGTTAATGACTAGTTAAGATAACTAAGTTATAATCTAATAATTTGAACTAGTCTTAGAAGGTTTACTCAAGACCGTTGTCCTAGAGGGTTCACATACACATGACTAAGGTAAGCAGTCTGGCTAGCTACCGCGACGACTATGAACTCCGACTAGCCACTTGGGAACTATGTGAGAAACTAGTTGGCCACCTATGTCTGCGTGACTAAGGTCGGTTGGACACCACAATATGTAAGAAGTCCACCTTAACACCCGTGACATAAGAGTCCAGTTAAACTTTGGGACACATAAGTAAGTTGATTCCGAGTCCGGCTAGCTACTGTGACAACTATGAACTCCGGCTAGCCACCGAGGAACTATGTGAGAAGCTGGTTTGCCACCGATGTCTATGTGACTAAGGTCAGTTGGCCATTGCAATATGTAAGAAGTCTGGCTTAACACCTGTAATGCCCCAAAATCCCTAATGAGGTTTAATGGTCGAATTAGTAGGCCGGGAGGGCCATAATTGATTTATTATGCCATTAAATGATTATGTGCATGTTTATGTGAATTATATTATTATATGATGTTAAATGCATGCATGTGGGTCCACATTTCATGACAGGGGCATTTTGGTAATTTTTCCCATTGAGGGCATAATTGTGTATTTTCATGCATGTTAGTGACTATTGATGAGGCCACATTATAATGTGGATTTTTTTCGAGCCATTCGGCATGAGACGATCTTTAATGCAAGTTAGCGGTTTGGTCATAACGGGGTTGATTTCGGGGCTCAGGGTGAGTCTCAGGGTAATTTGGTGATTAGAACATTACCGAAAATTAAAGGGTAATGGGATATGACTTATTGGTATTTGAGAATATTGAAAATAACGAACATTGGAGAGCGTTAATTAAGATTAACGAGATAGGCGGGAAAAGATTGTTTTTCCCTTGGTGGTTGTTTAGGGCTTTATTTAAGGTTAGGGGCAATATTGTCTTTTCACCTAAGGATAGATTTAAACCAAAGAAAGATGTAGAAGTGTAAGTAAAATAGAGCATAGTTCTTCTTCTCTCGTTCAGCATTTTCTCCATCTTTTCTCTTTGAATTTTTTAGCTCCATTTGAGGAACCAAACTTGGGAAGTGAGTCTTGAGGGCTTAGGGTTGTGTTCTAACATTGAAGAGGATTCTATACTGAGCTTGAGATAAGTTTTTAACCATTAAAACTTTGGTTTTATACTCTATTTTCATTTGGATTTCAGCTTAGATTTTGAGTTGGATAGTTAAGGATTGATGGGAGTTTTTGGCTATGTTTGATTGGGTTATGATGCCTAGGACTTGTAGAGTGGTTATTTGGGTTCATTTGATAATTTGGATGAGGTTTGGGATCAATTCTTGAAGGTTGAAAGTGGTGAAATCGAAGAAGGGAAAAACCAGGGCAGTTTTGCCTGGTCCTAGCACTACATCGCCCAAAATAGGGCGCTATAGCGCTAGCCAGGGAAAAACTCCCCTGCTTGTAGAACTATGGCACTAGGGGGGCAGTGCTACAACGCTACCCTGCTTTTCCAGATTTCTATTTTAGGCACTTTTGAGGGTTTTTGGCTCGGGGTTTCAATTCCTAAGGCTCGGGATCGACTCTACTCACTGTTTGGGTACGATTTGAGGTCCCAAGAGTGAGGTTTAGGTAATGAACCTTTCATTGCTCATTTTCATTGATGGAGGTTATATTTGGTTATGACTAGGTGACCGCTAAGGAATCGATCATTCTCAAGGGTCGTTCTTGTATTAATTCTCGCTCAAACCAGAGGTAAGAAAACTGCACCCCATATGTGACATGCATGGTTATTAATGAGGCATGTTGAGTGATGTATATGTGGACATTGATTGCATGTCAAATTCTTAGCAAAACTTGGTTACTTATGAATGGCACTGACTCATTAGTCAGAATCGGCAATGGTGTCAGTATTAACTGTGAAGTTGTGACTCATTAGTCAAGTTCGGCAGTAGTACTGAGCACTAGTCGTATGGTATTGACTTATGAGTCAAGAACGAGATTAGCGTGTTTAACGCAAGCCGAAAAGATTAGATCTAATTGACATAAGCATTATCGTTCTGAGCATGAAATGCTTGACCGACCTTAAGTTTGATGAAAAACAAAAGCGCTTGTCTAGTCTAATGGCTAGTTACTTAGAGCCAGGGCTAGAAGGCCCAGGTGACTGCATCGTTACATGGCTAAAGGTGCGGATCCCAAACTAGTGACTTACTCATCAATCACTCATCTGATTTAAACGAGCAACTTACTCCTAAGTCACTCATCTGATTAGGGCTACACGCCCCAGCATGATTATCAGAGTCTCGATATTATCTTATTAGGGCTACAAGCCCCAACATGATTATTAGAATCTTGATGTGATATTCACTCATCTGTTAGGGCTATAAGCTCTGTATGATTATCATGATCATCATTTGATATTATATACATGCAGTAATGAGTTTTCTTGCTGAGCCTTGGCTCACAGGTGCTATGTGGAGCAAGTAAAGGAAAGAAAAGCTCACCCAGTCTTGAGTGGAGAGCTTAGGCGGCGATGTGTACTTATGCGGCCGCTTGACCACCACGGCCAAGGTGTTTCTCAGAGGAACTAGGGGTTAACCCTATTTTTGCTGCTTAGGTCGGTGGGTTGTAATTTTTACACTGTAATGACCATTTTGAATTATAAATAACTTGTAAACGCTTTTATGGGCCCATGTATAGTTTTATGTTTTAAATAAAATATATCATTTCCTTGTAATCGAGTTTTTCACTTTAGCCTATTAATAACATCTAGATGCACGTTTATAATCAAATGACTCAATTAGCGAGTTAAGCACGGTTCAAAGCTCACAGTAACGGTCTTGGAGTAACCAGGGCGTTACAACACCCATGACATAAGAGTCCGATTAAACTCCGGGATACATAAGTTAGTTGATTCCGATTTTGGCTAGCTACCGTGACAACTATGAACTCTGGCTAGCCACTGGGGAACTATGTGAAAAACCAGTTCACCACCGATTTTTGTGTGACTAAGGTCGGTTGGTCACCGCAACATGTAAGAAGTCCGGTGTAACATCCTCCTAATCCAAGACCGTTACATTGTGTACTTTAAATTGTGTCAGACTTGCTAATCAAGTCAATTGGCTTAAAACGTGTAACTATGGTTAATGTCAAGGGTTAAAATTTTTGATCAAAGGAAGCGTTGAATTTGATTTAAAAAGTTTCATACATTCATGGGATCCCAAAATATTACAACCAAATTCTTAAAGAGGTGTATGTATACCAAAAATTACATCCAGCCGACCTAAGCGGAAAAAACAGGGCTACAGCCCTAGTTCCTCTGAGATATGATCGGCCGTGGTGGTCGAGCAAATGCATATGTACGCGCTGCCATCAAAGCTCTCCAACTCATGGCTGGTCAAGCTTTCACTTCCCCTTACCTGCACCACAAAGCACCCGTGAGCCAAGGCTCAACAAGAAAATTATACATGTGCATAAACAGAACAATACAGATTCCCAAATACTTATCTAGCATGTCCAGCAGTAATAACCTACACATATAGTCATTCAGTTACAAAAAAATGGTTATTGGACCAATTTGGGGTCGTTGCCCTGAACAGTTAACCATAGAGCCAACCCTGGGGCGTATGCCCTGGCTATGTGACCATAGAGTCACCTAGGGCCCTCGCCCTTAGCTCTGAGTAACTAGCCATAGAGCTAGCCCAATACCTTTGGTTTTCCAACGACCATAGGGTCGACCAACGTAATAGTACATTGCTGATTTAGGCCTAAGCCTTTCGACCAGTGCACAACGCGCTTTTGCCGTCCTTGACTAATAAGTCAAGCCCTGATCCAGGTATTCAATCTTTAATACATAAAAAAATATGAATAGGCATATCCCAACAAGACAAGCACGCATTCATGTTAATCACATAACACCATCGAGAAACCGTACTCATAATACTAATCATATCTATTTAACGGGGCCTCGGGCCCTAACCATGAAATCCATGCAACAGACATGAAACACTTAAGCAGGTATAAAATATTCAAGCAGGATCATTCAACATCTGAAATAATAACTTAAAAATAAATGTTCTCAGGGGCCCAAGCCCTAATCATAATTATTGATAACAGTCGGGCCAAGCCCTGATCACATATAACACATATTGGGTGCAGTTTTCTTAGCTTAGGTCCGAGTATAGCGTAAAATAAGGATGACCCTTGAGCATGATCCCGGTTCCGAGCCCCTAACGATAACCTAGTCACATTAATAACGAGCAAATAAAGGCTTCCGGACTGAGTCCTAGCCTCCGAGGCCTCGAATTCCACTAAACCGGGTAGTAGAATTGATCCCGAGCCCTAGGGAAAAGGTTCCCGTCATTAAAAACCTCCTAAGGAAAAAACTGCCCAGGCGGGCCGCGACCTGGCCTTGAGGGTTGCGACGTGCCCCTCTAATCTGAGGCCCTCTCCCTCTGCCAAAGGGATGCAGGCCGCGACCTGCCCAAGAGGGTTGTGTCGCACCTCCCAGACAGAGGCCTCCTAGGGCCCTGAGTTTAGCTGAGTCGCGGCCCCTCAAGAACAGAGTCGTGACTTGGCCCTACGAACCTAGATTTTCCTCATTTTCTAGCAGCCAAATCCAACCCAAACTATCCCAATTTCACCCCAAAACCATAATTCAATCATCACAACAGTTCTAACATCTTCCCAGCAAAACCCAACTAAAACATAGTTGCAAAACTCATCAATTACCAAATAAACTCTTGAGCTATAAATCTCAAGAACTCTTCAAGAACGGCCAAACTAAGCATAAAAACCAATGGAAATCAAGGTCCAAAGCTTACCTCAACTGTGATCTAAGTCTCCCCAGTTGTAGCTAATCTACTCCCAAGCTTAAGCTTTCAATCTCTCAAGCTTCAGCCAACAAATTTCCCCTTAATTCACAATATATTCCCTTAGAAGAGTTGAGAGAAAAATCAGAGAGAGAGGAAGAGAGAAAGAGTCAGTTGGTGAGCTGCTAGAAGTGTTTGTGTGTTTCTCTTTTTGTTTTCCTTAAGGCTTAAGTGACTTAGCTAATCCCGACGCTCGGGGTACCAAAAACGTCCCCGATGGCAAAATGGTCAAATTCCCGAATATTCCCTCCAAAACTCTCTAACTTCAAATATATCCCCAATTATTTATTCTCATTACCCAATAACACAATTAAATACCAAATACCCAAAATACCCCTTGACTCGCCTCGAGTTGGGTATTGGGTCCCGTTGTGACTTTCCCGCTAACTTGCTCCCTAGGATCGTCTTGTGTCGAGTAAATCAAATAAACTCACATAATAATGTGATCTTACACATATATCACATATATATACATTTATGCCCATAACGGGCCAAATTATCAAAATTTCCCTTCTAATAAGAAACAGGCTCACATGCATATTTAATACCCCTAAACATGCACAACTAGTTATATTATCATATAACTCACACAATCACAATCACAATCAAATATATCAAATAAACATATAACTCCATATATTGCCATCCCGGCCTCCTAATCAAGGCCCTAAGCCTTATTAGGTAATTTTGGGACGTTACATCCGGCTTAACACCCGTGACATAAGAGTCCGGTTAAACTCTGTGACACGTAAGTAAGTTTATTCCGGAATCAAATCTCTATGATTAAGAAAGTATGTCGAATTCTTCTAGGAGTCTGGGTAACCGGTGTAACTAGTTTACACTCGTCGACGTTGTGTTAAGATATTTTAAGCTATGTTGAAGGTTCCTCAGGAACCCTAAGTAAATATGTATGTTAAGATACGAATGAGTAAGTAAGTATGTATGTTAAGATATGAATGAGTAAGTAAGTATGTATGTTAAGATACAAATGAGTAAGTAAGTATGTATGTTATGATACGAATGACTAAATAAGTATGTATGTTACCAGTTAAGACTGTATGTATGCACTGGGATTTTCTGCATGTAGGTGTACTTTCAGGATACAAATTTTGGTTATGAGGCATGACCATAAGTTTGGCAAGACGTTCACACGTTCTTAAATCATATGTTAGGGTTCAGTTTCATTGAAATCATATTCTTGGTTGATTATCTGCCTAGTTACAGTTAGTTAAGTTCTTGCTCTATTTATGAGGTTATGTTTGTTAAGTTGTTCTTACTAAGTGTTTCCCTTACCTAGTTGTTCCGTGTTGTAGGTAAGCTCAAAGGCAAAGTGGATCAGTGAGCGCTGCAGTTTATCTGCGAGGATGTACATGTGGACCGACCTTTTGGGAATTTATGTTTTGGGGATTAGAACCCCTATGATAACTAATAGTTTATTTTGGGCTCATTGAATGATTTAAAATTATGACACTGTAATTCATTCTTAAGTATGCACATACTTCTGAACTATTGCATGTTTTGAAAAGTTTTTTTTATATGGATTTTAAGTTACCTTATTTTTAGATTACGGTTGTATTTTTCCACAAATTATGTTAAGAGATTTTACAGGACGTTACATTAAAATCGAGAGGTTTTTTTTTTAATAGAATTCTATCTTGTGAAGACAAGTATTTGTGGTAGCAAAATATTGTAAGACTTCTACCTATATGGACCTAGGGGTGGTGCTGCCTCTCATGAGAATTGGGAGTATTCTCAAGAACGTCCATGAATGGAAAGTGCACATGGCCATTAACGATGCAAAGCGAGACATAGAGGTCTCAAGTGAACATGGAAAATGTGTGTGTATTATCATCAATTTGTTATCATGGAAAGATGGTTCAATGCCTAGTGCAACCAAATTTTCAAAAAAATTTGTGATAATTACCTTATAGTAAAGTTCAAGTTGAAGAACACTTTACTTTATGCATCAATGCAATGACCTCTATAAGAGAGAGTTATTATTTAATCAAGTGGGGAATATGTTCTATTTTTAAATATAATGTTGATTGATTAAATAAGTGTTATTTTGTGTCGCTGGTTGATGGAAGGTCTGACTAGGGTCACCCCCGTCAGATTGTACTTAGTTAAATAATTGGAGACCATGCGAATGGTCACCGTGCTCGGAGATACCACGTGCCACTCGACAGCCGGCTGCTCGTCATGACGAGGACGGGCACGCGCCTGAACTTCAGTCTCAGGAGGAAATTCTCGTCGACCACTGGTCGAGGGGGCATCAACAGGAGGCTGACTTGAAGAAGGGTTGCGTCTTTTTCTGGCCTTGGTTTTCGTTTTGGCCATTTTCTGGGTAGGAGCTGGTGGAGGATTTGGGTTAGAGCGTGAGAATGGAATTTCTGGAATTAACGTGGATGGATTCTCTTCGCCTTCGAGCAGTTGGGCTAGGAGATCGTCTTCAATAGGTCTTTCTCCTCCCCAAGGGTCTTGCATATGAACTGCAAACAGACAATGGAGGAGATAAGACAATCCGCGAAGTAGTGTGGGGAAGCTCGGATAACGTTGCTTGTGCCTAAATAGCCAGCAGCATCCTAATCCTACGCTAACTTCAACGCGGGTAAATAAAAAAAAGAGCAGGGAAAGAAAAACGTTTTCTGAAAAGAACCTTTTTTCAACTCCCAAAGGGCGGGAAAAAATTTCAGTTTTTTCGTCTAGCTTAAAGGTTGAATCTTTCGACAACCTAATGTCCCAAATCAGAAACTCTATCTATCAAAGTTCTGATCTAACCCATACAAGGCATGATGATGCACTTCTACAGAATATTAGGCGATTTATACCAAAAACCCTAAAAACCATATTCAAGAACGCAGACATATCAGAGCAAGAAAATAGCATGCATGGCGTAGTACAGAGCTTAAAGGATGGAATCCTTACCTGAGAGGAAGAGGGGATTCGCAAGAAAATAAAAACTTGAGGCGGAAGACCTGCGGCACGACGTCGAACTGGTTTTCGGAGCTCTGAACACTGGTGCAAGTTCTTGAAAATTTTGGCAAAAATGACAGGTAAAGGTTTCTTGAAAAAGAAGAAAGGCTACTTATAGAAGATCAATGGGGTAGCCAAAAGGCGGTAACCATCACTTCCCACTTTCAAAACGTGGGGAAGTGGACAAGCCGTCAGATTGCCTTTTTGGAAACCAAAAAGACTTGATTAGACATAATTATGTCACAGTTTTAAAAAATGCACGAGGATTCTGACAGACGTGGGAAGACGAACGGTTGTTCCCTTAAGTTTCTTTATTACTAGTCGCACTAAAAAACCTTGGGGGGCAAATGTTATCCCAAAAATCAGAAGTGAATGACGTGGCAGGAATTAATTGCACGTGGCTGACACCTGGAAAAACCTGTGTTCGACTATCGACCAGGAAGATGTTCGGAGTTATGCGGTCGATCTCTTCATACGACCGATCTGGTCGTATGCGCATAACACGCGAAGGAAATCTTAGGCAGTTATGATGGAATCTGAAATTCTCTCCCATGATTTCCTGAGTATCGATCATTTAGAAAATAATATCTGTAACAAATCAATGTAAATCTTCCCTGAGCTTATAAATAGAAGAAGAGGGCTCAGGGAAGGGGATCCGACCTTTTTTCTCTTTTCCTGACTTCTAAATCGCTAGAGTTTAGAGTAATCATATCAATCATATTGTATTGTTCTTCAGAGGTTAGTAAAACTCATTGAACCCTAGTTCTTTGATCACTCTTTTGACTCTTACATCAATAACAATCTAAGTGGACGTAGGTTATTACCAGATTCTGGGGCCGAACCACTATAAAATATCGTGTTCTTATTATTTTTTCTATCACGTTCTTTTCAACGCATTCATCCACGTCAAGCGTATTTTGACTCCGTGTCAGTTGCCCAAAATTAGGGTCAACAAATATAATGTTTAGATTAAATAAATGTGACAAAAGGTGTCACATATTGTAACATACAAATGAGAGTTACAACATTTGGATAGTGTGTAGTATTCAAAAGTGTAACATATTTGAGAGTTAAAAACTTGTAACTCCCAAATATTTCCCATTATTATGTAGATTTGTTGTTACACAATTTTGATTTGAATTTATCAAAGTCATACGTGAAATGGTTGTTGGAGACTTGGTTTTAACCTCAATAATGTGTTTAGGGGTTACAAAATCAATTGGGAGTTGTTTGAAACCGTTTGGAAAAAAATGCACAAAAGTTTTGTGTTGAAAAAGGCCAGGGGCCATGGCCAGAAGCATTGGTGGTCGTGGCCTGACTGAGAGAGAGCCACGGACGCGGCCAGAAATGCCTGTGGCCGCGGCGAGGAGAGCTGGCGACCAATTTTCAGTTTTTTATAATTTTCTTGAATGGCTCTAACCACTCAAATGACTCCCAATTCTCTTTTTTAATTCCATAAACATCCAATTAATCATTGGTAACAACCATGGGGGTTGGTGGAATTTAAAATTCAAAGAGTGTCTCAAAACTCTATACAGGAGCCTATTACTCACTTGTAAGACACAATATTTTCTATTCACTAAAGTACTTTGCTAGAAAATTCCTAGAGGCTTGATTATTCCGGAAAGCTATTTCCAATTTTGTGAGAAATCCCTTGGTGCTTGAGATAGGGGAAATAAGCTTTTAGGCAAAGGTTGTAAACCGTGTTCAAGATAGGTGATCCCCAATGGACTTCACTTTGGTGGTGTGAGTGAGAGTGAGAGTGTTTTTCCTTTCTTGTTCTTGTTATTTCTTTTTCTACAATTGATTTTCATCTTATTCTTCTTTTTCTATTTACTTGTATTTCTTGTTTAGAGTTGTAATCATTTATTTCTTTTATTTCAACACTATTACTTTATTTGAATCAGGTGTTTAGAGTTGTATTTCTCTTTTTTTTCTTCTACTTCTTCTCTTATTTTATTTGT
The DNA here is from genome assembly GCF_963169125.1 of Humulus lupulus. NCBI lineage: Eukaryota > Viridiplantae > Streptophyta > Magnoliopsida > Rosales > Cannabaceae > Humulus > Humulus lupulus. The sequence goes on along the minus strand of NC_084794.1, from coordinate 72,451,822 downwards.
AATTTTCAATCATAGAGTTTAATCTTATTTAATCAATATTTGCTTTATTTGTACTATTTTGTCTAGAGTTGTGATAGTTCATATATTTTGCATTGATGCAACATATTATTTTCTAACAAATTACACAATTAATTTATTGATGTTTGTATAAGTAAAATCTCTAAATTATTTTATTTTTAACACTTTAGTTCTAATTTAAATATCAAACAATTTTTTTTTAATTATGTTCCTGTATATGCTCTATAATATTCTTTTTATTAAGAATTCAAAAATCTCTTATTGTTTGTAGCAATTTTCGGATATACTATTTCACAAAACAAACGCATTAGCCTCTATTAATCATTAATGGTGCTATATTCAATTATTGTCTAACAATTTAATCCATTTGATCAATTTTTATATAATAACTTGCAATACCATCACCAACTATGAAATTTATATACAAAGATACTATTTTACTTTTAAAAAAAAATAGTTGCATAGATTATTAACCAAAATAAAATTAAGCTTACATCCTCTTGGAACACCAAGAATCATAAAAGTTTAGTCCAAATAAACGTAAGCATACATCCTCTTTGAACTCCCTATTCTCTGCACTATGAAACAACAATTGAGATTGCTACTTATCACCACTTGAGATACTTTACACTTGATAGATTACAATGTCTTAAACCGGCAAAATCTCAATTACACTTGAACATGTATAAATTAATATCTCTCTGCCAAAACTGTGTTTCTCTCTCTCAAGCTCTGTCTTTCTCTCTCTAAAATAGCCACACTTCTTTACAAATGAAATATGTTCTCTTAAATAAAATGAACAAAGCCTATTTATAGAGTTTTACAACAGTAAAACAAACTTAAATATACTGGAAATAATCGTAGACTCTACGAAATAGTAGACAACACTAGAAGACACAACATAAATTTTGCTGATGTTTAATGTAGACCAACCATTCTAACAATAAGCTATGTAATTTTGTCTTAAAAATGTCTAAATAAAATGTAAAAATTAAAAGAAGAATCCATGCTTTCTTTATTTTTATTTTTTAAAACTTTATATATATATATATAATCTTGGATTTCGTTAGTGTTGTAAAATCTGTAATAACTCAAAGCAACCAGATTGTTATAATGGTTAAGAACTTATCCATGTAAATCAATGGCACTTATAAAACAAATTCTATTGTGCATAAAACAGAGTTGTAGAAGTTAAAAGAGAATCAAATCAGTCATATAAACTAAACACAAATATCAGTAATGAAATTAATCCAACACAGAACGATTATATTGGTTCAAGACCAAAGATCAATGTGATCTTTGACTCTACATCCAGTTTGAACACTATCCCTTTATTGAATGAATATGTAGCAATGAGTACAATACAGTTAAGAAGTAGATCTTCAACTTAAAAATCTTCAATGGAGGACTATCTCAAAACACTCAACCCCACCCTTGAGCCTAACACTTTCGAACAGTAGTGTTAGCTCAACAACAAAACCCTTTGATCTCACACTCTCTTTCTCTCTCTCTCTTGCTTCTTGATTTTGAAAATCACTCTGTTTTTCTCTTCTTGTTGTTGTATTTGTTCCAGCCGAGAGCCCCTTTATATATAGGCAGCTAAACTAAGCTGAAGAGGCTCATAACTGAAAGTAGTTAAGTCAGTTAAGATTTAGAGGAATAAAAGTATATAGATACATTACACCATGCAAATCCATTATAAAGAACTATGTATACTATACTAAAATACATGCAGCAACACATACACATTATATTGTATTTACTATACACATTAACATATATGTAATATGTGCTGAAAAATATATATGTAATATGGTAGTACCTAGAGAGAGAATAAAACGAAGACTAAATTGGTTAAATATTTTTTTTTTGAGCAACTAAATTGGTTAAATAATTAATATTATATTAAAAGGCGCAGTAGTGTGGTATAGGTGATGACGTTAACGCATACACCTTCACATTCAAGTTATTTTTTAAAATAATTACCAAAATTAGCAGATGTAATTAGAGAGTAAGCCACCTCATATTTTTAAAAATGACACTATGGTACTTGCGTTTTCAGAGGCAGTACCCAAGAATTTCCCTATTTTATATTAATTAGTTGGATTTTGAGTTTAATACTATTTAAAATACTGTGTATTTGGTGGTATATAAATTAAAAAATTAAATTAATGATTACTTAATCTGTTTATTTTTATTTTATTTTGTTATCATCAATATGTACGGATAACTATAAAATTTTCTAATCAACTATTGATTAATACTCATGTCATATGTCTAGAAATATTAAAAAATATATCGTGAAAATCCTAGTTGCATCTTTTTTTCCTCTCTAGAAATTACTCTCCTCTGTCTTCTACATCCTATCTTAGTTGTCGACTAGAGCGCGCTCCACCATCGCATCTCGTCGCCTTGGTGTTGCTTAGGTCCCGCAATGTGGTGGGGGTGCCTCAATCTATGCTTCTTGTATCATTGTTTGGTGGTATTGAGTGTTTGATCGTAAGATGATGGAGGGGTTGATCATGGTTGTGATGACGCATGTTGTGGTTGACATGATGATTGTCGATGTGTATGCATCTTCTATTCAGGTAACCTATAGTGTTGTTTTGTTGGTATTAAAATAGCAAATTAGAGTGACAACGAAAATGGTGTAAAATTATTTATTGGCATATTTGACAATATTGACAAAATTAATTAAAGGAGTATTTGTAATATTGAGTGGTAAATTTCGAAAATGGATAGTTTCCTGTTTTGTTGAAATGTATCTTTCTATAATCAGATTATTATATATATGTTAATAAAATAAATATATAATTTTCTATAAAAGAATATATTTTCTTGAAATGTAAATTATTGGTATTTATTTTATTTTTTGATCTGATTTATTTTGTCCAGAAATCGTGTACAACTTGCAGAGATAAAGTATATATAGTTTCCTTATTTATTTAGGGAAACTGGTTTAAAAACTGTCCAGGTTCAATGAATCTGTTTGAACGGATTGCCAGTCTGTTTGAACAGATTCTGACTTTCCTATTTTGGAAGATTTTCTATTTATTGGCTGATTGGTTTCTGATTTGTTTTCCACGACCTAAATGGATTCTAAAAAGTATATAATCATCCTTAGGTCGTTGGTTTTTAATCATCTCTCTTGGTGTATTATTTTCCAAATATTTTTCAAGTTTTAGAGAGACTTTTTATTATGTGAAGAACTTGGGTCCAGCAAGTTCTTAGTGGTTTATTACAGTGTACTTCTGTATTGTTTTCTTTGTGTTAATTGTGCAGGTTGAACACACTTGGACATTGGTCATCAAGCTTCGGGAGAAATCTTGTTCGTGAGTCACTTTTCGGGAGGAAAAGTGCAAGTGTTATGATTTGAAGGGAGTTCAAGATCTTAGCACTTCAGAAATTTGATTAGGAGTTTAGATTACAACAGTTGCGACAAATTCAAGAGCGAGTCTTTATTTGTATAAGTCAATTTGGTTTTGTAATCTTTTAGATATTCTTCTAATAAATTTCATTATCTGGGCGTGGCCTCGTGGACTAGTAGCAATCTGCAAAGATTGCTGATACCACGTAAAAATTCGTGTGTTCTTTACTTTATATTCGTTTTTATCTTCTGGTCAAAAACTGTTTAAACATATCTGGTTTCTGTTCAAACAGTCTTTGTATCTGTTTAAACATTTCTGTAACAGTTCAACAATTAATTATTTAATTTGAATAATTAAGTTGGTAATCATAAAAAACGGAATTTCAGGTTGGGTGATTTTAAAATAATAATATTGAGTCATGATCAATACATTAAATCAATGCAAGTAAAAGATAGAAAAGTATTTCTTGATATCTATCAAGTATCCTAGTTATCTTTTCGTATATTCAAACGATCATCCAATCCACGTATATGAACTAATTCAGACTCATACTCTAGTCTTCCAAGATCTAGAGAGTTTGGAAAAGAGAGAAGGCTCAGAGATAATAAGCTATTTACTTCTCTCCTTCAAAATTTGATTAGTTAGGGTATTTCATTTAATTATTATGCTAATCAAATTAAAATAACAATTAAATAATTAATCAATTAAAAAAAATTGACTATATTTTAACATATTTAATTTAAGCAATTCAAATCTCATGCACATGGTAACTACTACGTGGGCGCCACTCGCACGGTGAGTGGTGTGTAGCACCTTATGATGCTCCCCAATTTTCTCATTTGTTTATTCAATTAAAATAAGACAATATATTTATTCACTTAAAATAATATACATATTATTTCAAAAATAAATATCAGTTAATTCATAATTAACATTGTCTTATATTATCACATTTGAATAATTATCTTATTCCAAGATAATATTAAAAACTCTTATAATATTAATCTAAATATGATTAATATTAATTTTAACTAATATAAAGTTTTTCAAATAAAAACTAATTATTCATATAATTAATTAAATACACATAATTAACTTATAATTATCACTTAGCCTTGAAAAATTAATTCAATTGTTATTTAGTTATTTTCTCTATTGATCTTGTCTATGACACATTTACCCTTGACAATGTAGTACAAAGACGACTCGGGGGCCATAGACCCATAATACTAAGCTTCAATAAACCATACTATTGATTAAACTTTTTAATTAAATAATATTTTTTTATTATTTCCATTATTACTCCACTATAAATATGGAATTACACTCTAAGTAATTATAAAATTATATTTACAGAGTTATTTTTTGCAGTCCATTAATATAATCAATACATGTAGTTTTATCCTCCGAATATTGGTTCATTCATTAGAGCTGGTCAAAAGTTTATCGTTTTACCCTTCTAATTACCTCTTGTTCCTTAAGTACCATTAATTCACTAGTGAATAATTAATCTTTAATCATATTATAGATTTGAGCTCAAAAGCTATTCAATTCCATAACTAACCCTTAAGGGAACCAATATTCGATCCGTTAGGAAAGCTTGGATGCCATTATTGTAAAATAATATTTCCAGCCATTTAAGTTATTGAATCTCCAAAACAAAATTCACTAGTCTCATTATATTAAGAGACCTTAACGAATAAATCAAAAGACTCAATAGACATGAACTGGAGTTCATGACCACTCAGAATTTAGATTGATCTACAAATGATCATCATTTTAGATATGAAATAAATCTTTATGGAAAACTTTAAGTTTATATAAAGAAATTAATTGACATCGGTCATGTCATATATAATCTTAATTATATAAAGAACCCTTACTAAGATGTCTATCCACATCAGTAATACGGATTTAGATCACTTGCATCCATCTATATGCTTAGTAAACCGGACTAGTAGCCATTAGTTAAGGATTCCTTACTTTAATATGTTGCTCACTATTTTATTCATTATATATGATCTTAATTCTCTCATACTCATCAGAAGAGGGTGGTGGTTTTAAAAAAATATTAAACCAAGCAAGGATCAATACAAGTATTTATACATTAAATCTACACACAAAAAGGAAAGAAGAATACCTCTTGTAGCCTATCAAGAGTCCTTGAGTCTTATTGTATCATCAAATGATCTTCCTATCCACACAAAGACTCACACCAAAGTCTTTCAAGTCGCTCCTAAAACACACAAGGATGTGTGTGGACATGTAAGATTCACCGGTTTGATTATTTAGGCTTTCTATATGTTCTCAACACATGAGATCTAAAGAGTTTGGAGAAGAGAAGGCTTTAGAGAGTTCTAGAGAATTTTCCAAGCTTAGAAAATTCTATCGACTTATTCTAACTGATACATCTGATTAAAGATCTCATCTTTTTAAACTTATAAAGATAATAAAATAATTATATTTCTTTTTAAATTTAATTAATTCAAAAGTGGTGTGTTATATTTTGATTTTAATTATTTATTTTAATCAAATTAAATAAACAAATAATATTTGAAATTCAAAATTCAAATTCTAGGGACACATGCGACATGAGTGTGGCGCCACTCACTGTGCAAGCACATATAGTGGCTTGTACCACACTCTTGTGTCCCTAATTTTTCTCATTTGTTTGTTTAATTAAAATTAAGACAATATATTTATTCAAAATTAATATAAATATTATTTTAAAATAAAATGTTAGTTAATTCAAAATTAATATTATCTTAATTTATCAGTTTTGAATAATTATCTTATTCTAAGATAATATTTAACTCTCTCTAATATTAACTCAAATACTAATTAATATTAATTTCAACTAATATAAAAATTTTGAAATAAAAACAAATTAGTAAAATAATTATTAATTCATAATTAATTAATTACACATAATTATCACTTAGTCCTAGAAAATTAATTCCTTTGCAATTTGGTCATTTTCTTAATTAATCTTACATGTGACATCTTTACCCTTGAGAGTGTAGGACAGATGCGTCTTAATGTTGGAAAAACAATCAGAGTACACAACGAAATAGCATGGTGGGCCCAATTTTATAACAACAAAAAAGTTTCCACATCTCATATAAACACTTTATATGTTCAAGAATAAATGCAGGAACCATTAATATATAATATTATTAATCATGTAACATATATATACGCCCATACATGTATATATACACACACTTATATACAAATATTTACAGACATAAATATTTACCTCTTAAAGCCTATCAAGTGTCTTTGAGTCTTTTTGTATAAATAACAATCTTCCTATCCAACGTTTTAAGTACTCAGACCACGATCTTCCGGAGTGTTCTCTACGCCTCAAGATGTGGGTGGGCACATAGAGAACAATGGTTTAAAATTTAGAAATCACAAGTTTATCTCAACACATGAGTACTTGGACTATGACTTGAGAAAAGATGGAATAATAAGAGAAGAAGATGATAATTTATTGTTTGACAATTTTATGAAAAACTCTTCTGAATACCCTTGTTCTTTCTCTTATTATCACATAATATATATATATATATATAGATGGTTATTAGTGTTCAAAAGTATCATTTTATTAGTCTTAAAGTTTAAAATTAATTAAGTTTTAATTAATATTTTCATAGATTTATTGTCATATATTTTATATCTGAAAATTTTAATTTTAATTTAATTTGTGGTTAATTTTCAGAAGATAAAATGTATTTTGACACAAAGAAAAATAAAGAAGAAAGAAAGAATTAAAATTGAAGAAATCATGAAGAAAATGACATTTTTGACAAAATTAGGCCTTATTATATATATTTTCCAACTATAATTAACGGTGTAGAATTATAGTTAAGTAAAATGAATCAATTTTATTAAAATATATATATGTTTGCATGAATGAAACTTATGCATTCCATATTTTCTTTCTGATTCTAATTCATCGATTTTGTTTATTTAATGTTTAAAAATATATATATTCGTTTTCAAAGTTGCATTATTTCAAAGTTTATTATTTCTAATTTACTAATATTTCTTTTTACTTGTATTTTATCTCTATGTGGATACGACATAGCCCGATTACTACTGCGACCGCTTAGGAGTTATTGGGCGATATCAATGGTATATTACCTTATTTTAATAATAACAATAATAATAATATATTACTACAATAATAATGATGATATAAATTGATTTAGGTAATATCTAATTTACCAAATTTGAAAAAATCTATTTTTAAATTATCAATTAAATAAATAAAAACAATACTGATATTTTATCAGTATCATATACACGCATGGCACAGTCCTTGGACTATGTCATGTGTGTAGCACTATTCTCATTCAGGGAATATTCCATTTTTCCTATTTTCTTTTATTTATTTAAATAAATCATTTCCACAAAATATGGTATCATCTTTTTAAGGAAAATATCACAACCATAATTCAAATTTAAATTTTAAATTCAAAATTCAAAATTCAAATTAATGATCATTATCATCATCTTTTAAAAATCAATAAATCAAAACTATTTTGACTTACCATTTTTATTTTCTCCTACTCAAATAAAATAATTAATTTCAAAAATTAATTTATTTATTGTTATATATATTTCAAAAATTATATATTTAAATAAATAAATATATTTTCAAAATTTACTAATTAATTCCAAATTAATTATTCAACCTCAATTATCATATAATTATATATTTGGCCTGAAGAATAAAATTCTTCTCAAATTTTCAAATTACAGTCTTACCCTTGTATCAACTCTTACATTGATATGGTGTTGATAGAGCCACCCTGGGGACCTATGGACCTATAATATCAAGCTTCAATAAATATTAGAATATTAATCAAAACTCTTTGATTAAATAATTATATTTATTAATCTCATGATTACTCCACTATAAATATGAGACTGAACTCTTGATAATTATAGACAATATATTTATGGAGTGCTTTATTAAAGAATAAAGTGTCCATTGATATAATCATTACATACAACGTTAATCCTCTATTAATGGTTCATAATTAAAAGGGAATAAAATTATCGTTTTACTCTTTTAACTATATCTAGCTCCTAGTGTACCATTAACTTTACCAGTGAATGTTGTGTCACAACAAGTTTGCGACGTGAGCGCTCATGACCTTTTCAATCCCAAAAGTCAATCCAATAGGGAATCATTATTCAATCTATAAGAAGGTATAAATTTCATATATGTTAAACTATGTCCCTAGCCATATATATCATTGAGTCCCCAAAACAATTGTTCTTAGTCTGATCATTCTGACAAACCTTAATGCATGAATCAAAGAATTAGATGACATATATAGGAGTTCATAGTAACCTCGGGATTAAGATCATCGTGTATATGATCATCGTTTGATGTGTTTGATAAATACTATGAAACTGTGTTTAAACAAGTATTAACAAATCACATCTGATCCAATTCTATATATCAGTATATATAAAGTATATTCACTAAAGTGTCCTACTACACTAGTGACCTGGATCTAAGTCACTTGTATTCATAATACTAGTGAACCGTACTAGCAGTAATTAATCTAAAGATTCAATAACTTTATTTTACTGCGAATTGTTTTAAGCTCATTATCTCAATCTCTATCCTCTCATACCAATATGAGATTAAGACCACATTGATGAACTTATATATAATAATTCAATTCAATTATTTATTTCATTTAAAACATTTGTCAACTACAATTGCTTTAAGGGCACTAGTCCCAACACTCTGGACCATGGACCTATAATATTAAGCTCCAATAAACTAGATTATTGATTAAATAATCTTATTTATTAATTCCATTATTACTTCGCTATAAATATGGAATTGCACTCTTAGTAATTATAGAATTATATTTGCAAAGTATTCTCTTGCAGCCCATTTATATAATCAATAGATGTAGTTATGTCCTCCATTTATTGGTTCGTTAATTAGAGCTGGTCAATAATTACTGTTTTACCCCTCTAATTACCTCTTGTTCCTAATGTACCATTAATTCACTAGTAAATAATAAAACTATAATCATACTATAGATTTGAGCTCGATAACTATTCAGTCCCAGAACTAACCCTTAACGGAACCAATATTAGATCAAATAGGAAAGCATGAATTCCATTATTATAAAATCATGTTCCCATCCATTCAAGATATTAAATATCTAAAATAAAAGTCACTTGCTTCATTATATTAAGAGGCCTTAATGAATGAATCAAAAGATCCAGTAAACATGAACAAGAGTTCATGACTACTTAGGATTTAGACCGATCTACAAATGATCATCTTTTTAAGGCTATTTAGGATTTTTACCCCCCAAACTATTACCACTACCGTATCGTGCCTCCTAATTTTTTCAGGCCGTTAAAAATTCCCCCCGAAATATTCACAGTAATGTAAAGAAGGACTTTCGTTAACTTTCAACACATGTGGCTAGCAAAAGGCTGACATGATTCTTTACATGCTGATGTGTCTTGGCCATGTCAGCGCCATGTGTGTAATTTTAAATTAAAAAATCTATAATCATATTAAAAATTAATGAATTGAACACTAAAAATTAGAATTAATAAATTAAACCATTTTTTATGCATTAAAAAAAATAAAAACTATATTTAAAAACAATAAAATTATACACATGACACTGACATGGCCAAGACACATCAACATGCAAAGAGTCATGTAAGCATTCTGTTAGCCACATGTGTTGAAAGTTAACGGAAGTCCTTCTTTACATTACTGTGAATATTTCGGGGGGAATTTTTAACGGCCTAAAAAAATTAGGGGGCACGATACGGTAGTGATAATAGTTCGGGGGGTAAAAATCCTAAATAGCCTCTTTTTAAATATGAATTAAATATTTATGGAAAATAGTAAGTATATAAACAAATTAATTCACATCAGTCTAGTCATATATAATCATAATTATATAAAGTTCATTCACCAAGATATTTATCCACATCAATAATCTGAATCTAGATTACTTGCATCCAACTATATCCTTAGTAAACCGTACTTGCAACCATTGATTAAAGATTTCTTACTTTAATATGTTGCTGGCTATTCTATTATTTATATATAATCTTAATTCTCTTGTACGCATACAAGATCATATTCTCATAAATGAATATATAATTATCCGATATTTATATATAAATTATTCAAACAATAATTCAAGAATCAAATATAATAAAATTGTACTTTTAATTAAATCAATAAAAAATGTATTTTCACATGCTTTTAGGGCATCAACCTAACATCTTTTTCGAAAGACCTATATTTACCATTTTGAGCCAAAAAATTGTTGTTGCAATGATAAATTCATTGAAAGTAATTAGAGTATAACACATTATTGAGGAAAGACAGATATTCCTCAAGTTAAACAAGTTCTTCGTCTAATCAAAGAGCACGCACAACTAATCTATGAGTAATCTTATTGGTTGAACGACGAACATGGGTGAGAGACACTCCTAGAACATTGGACAATAAACTTTCAACATCCTCTAATAAAGAACCAAACTCATTAAGATACAAGAGTCAGTTAGAGAATGCTAAAACTTCAGATAATGGGTCTGACTCAACATATCAATCTACAGTTCAAGAAAAAGCGACCATTCCAATGCTACCATAAGTGTCACACTCTCTGCTTAGATGACAGTGAGTGTACGTATAATCCATCATAATATAGTTAAAAATAAGGAATTGAGTAAAATAAAAGAAAAAAATAAACATAATTTTTAAGGCCATCAATAATGGAAACTTTAGAAAACCGAAGGATATCCCTTCGATTTTTTATAACCATAATATGAATTAGAGGTTTTGAAAGACATGTTAAAACTTTCTCAATGGTACGTAATTTGAATAATTGCACCAATTTCAATAGTACTTGAAGCTACATCGATAGAGGCATCTATATTTAATTTACTGCTTCCAAGAACAAGTGAAATCCATTTGTGAATAGAAGTATAAGCAACAAAGGCAGCAGAAGTTTTGAAGTTATGTATTTGTTTATATTCTTCAAACAATTCTTGAATTCGCAAGACCACAATATATGGTAAGCCAGTTGTTGGAACTTATATATATATATGAATTGTTAAAAATAAAAAACATGCTTTACTAACTCCCTAGGGGAAGAGTCCCACATTGTTTTGGAATACTTATTTGTAAAAGTATATATATATATAGTGGACTTGAGCCTTGGGGTTGTGCCCCAAGGGGTACCCACTTTTGTGGAAGAGGGAGGAGTTACACAAAGGCTCACCTGAACACCACGCGTCGCCGCTGCCGTCTGTCTGTCCAAGCTGGCTGGTGTGGTGTGCACCTTATTTTTTGGAGAAAAAAAATTTATTTATTAAATTATTATTTTATTTAATAAAAAAGTTATACAAACGTGATTAATTTTTTTGGTAAACAGAAGACATTTTCTCTTTAGTTTTTCTAGGGCTCCAACTTCCTCTCCCATAATTTAATTAACGTTTTTTATTCCCATCATTTTCTGTCCACTTCTTCTATATAATGCGATAGATTTCATGGGGTAAAGAACATCTCATTTTTACATCAGAAAAAAACACTTGTTTCTATTTTACGATCGATTCCGAGTAGTAGTTTTTAGGATGTTGTATTCGACGGTTCTCTATAGTGTAGTGGGGGTCCGATACAGTGTTCGACTGGAATATTTTATCCTGGGGACAACGAGGTTGATAGTCTGCTTGCACAATTCTGGGCAGTGCCACGAACGTCTTAAAGAGAGCGACCTAGTCCGCGACTCAACCCATATTATTAATTCGGTAATTTCGTTCATTTTTTATTTATACAGCAATTATTTCCAACAATTTTTAGAACGTTTAGTTTCTGCCATGACTACCGATGATAACTCTGATATTGTTGACATTAATAAACTATTTCATTTTGAGGGTAACCATTTTAAAAGAAGGAACCAGAAGATGTTATTTTTTCTGACAATGAAAAATGTTAACACTACTCCGACTACTGATAAACTTATTGTTTATGAAAATGCTGAGAACGATGAAAAAGAGAAACAAACTAAGGCATTAGAAGCTTGGGTCGAAAATGATTTTTTGTGCAAAAATTTCATTCTGAATGGTTTATCTAATGACCTTTATGATTATTATAATTCTGACAAAAATGCTAAGGAAATCTGGGACACACTGCAAAAGAAGTATGACACTGAGGAGGTTGGAACCAAGAAGTACGCTATCAGTCGCTACCTCAAATTCCAGATGACCGATGGCAAGTCAGTGGAAGCCCAGTCTCATGAACTTCATAAAATCGCTCATGAAATCATTTATGAAGGTATGTCTTTAGATGAACAATTTCAAGTTGTTGTGATTATTGACAAACTGCCCCCTGTGTGGAAAGATTTTAAAAAAATTTATCAGGCACAAAACTAAAGAATTTTCATTGGAAAGTCTAATCACTCGCCTTCGCTTCGAAGAGGAAGCTCATAAACAAGACTAGAAAGAGGAAGTACTTGTTGTGTCCAACAACAACAACGCTAACGAAAATTCCACTGTTGTTCTGAACCCCAATGGGAAAAACTTTAAGATTCAGAATTGAAAGCAGAACCCAAACCACAACAATCAACCTTGGAACAATAATCAGAATTGGAACCATCAAAGGAACCAAAATAGACAGCAGCAACAACCCCCTAATAATAATAAGAATGAACCTGCACCATTTTTGTGCTTTGTTTACAATAGACCAGGTCATATGGCACGCAAGTGCAGGAACAGGCCAAGCTCTGCATCGCAGGCTAACCTGACAACTGAAAAGCCTTTCACGGCTATGATATCTTAGATCAATCTTGTTGGTGGATCAGAAGGGTGGTGGGTAGGCACTGGCGCTTCTCACCATGTTTGCTATGATCGGACTATGTTTAAGACATGTACTGCCACTACTGATACGATTGTTGCTGGTATTGGAGATGTGGAACTAAAGTTTACCTCTGGAAGAACTGTGATTCTTAAGGAAGTCATGCACACTCCAGAGATGAGAAAGAATCTGGTCTCGAGCTACCTTCTCAACAAGGCGGGGTTTACATAGACTATATGGGCTGATTTGTTTACTTTAACTAAGAATTGGATATTTATAGGGAAAGGGTATGCAACTAAGGGAACATTTAAATTGAATGTTGATGTTAATAAAATGAATGATTCTACTTATATGTTGTGCACTTTTAATACTTGGCATGCTAGACTATGTCATGTTAACAAGCACATAGTTAAGAATATGAGTAGTTTAGGCTTAAATCCTAAATTATCTTTAAATGACTTTGAAAAATGTGACTATTGTAGCCAAGCTAAGATCACAAAAGCACCGCATAAATCTGTGACTAGAGAAACTGAGCCTCTAGATTTAATTCATTATGATATTTGTGAACTTGATGGAATGTTCACCAGAAATGGAAAACGTTATTTTATCACTTTTATTGATGATTGTTCTGATTTTACATATGTATACTTAATGAAAAATAAAAGTGATGCTCTCGATATGTTTAAATATTTTATGACTGGAATTAAAAATCAATTTAATAGAAAGATAAAGAGATTCCGTAGTGATAGAGGCACTGAATATGATTCTAGCATGTTTATTGATTTTTATAACTCACAAGAAATTACATGAAAAAACTGCGCCATATTCACCTGAAATGAATGGCAAAGCTGAAAGGAAGAATAGAACATTTATTGAATCTGTTGTTGCTATTTTGCTTAATTCTGGTGCTGTCTCTTATTGGTGGGGAGAAATATTATTGACTATTTGCTATGTTCTTAATAGAGTTCCAAAATCTAAAAGCAAAATTTCTCCTTATGAAATCTTGAAACATAAACAACCAAATATCTCTTATTTTATAACTTGGGGTTGTTTGGCATATGTTAGAATTCCTGATCCTAAAAGGATAAAATTGGCTAGTAGAGCATATGAATGTGTGTTTATTGGCTATGCTGTTAACAGTAAAGCATATCGATTTTTTTATTTGAAAGACATGTTATTTTGGAATCAAATGATGCTAATTTTTATGAACATAGATTTTCATTTAAATTGAGAAATAGTGGGGGTGCATCATCTAGTAACATGCCTGTGATTTGGGACATTGAGCATCATGAGGGTAATGAAACTGAACCTAGAAGAAGTAAAAGAGCTAGAGTCTCTAAAGACTTTGGTTTTGATTTCTATGCATGTACATGAGAGGAGGATCCTTCGAACCTCCAAGAAGCTTAGACCTCATTAGATGCTAACCTGTGGCAAGAAGCCACTAATGATGAAATGGACTCTCTTGAGTCTAACAAAACTTGGCATTTAGTTGATTTGCCACCAGGTTGTAAGATAATAGGATGTAAATGGATTCTGAAAAAGAAATTGAAACCTGATGGTACTATTGATAAGTACAAGGACGTTCTTGTTACCAAAGGTTTTAGACAGAGAGAAAATGTAGATTTCCTTGACACATATTCACCTGTCACCAGAATAACATCTATTTGTGTGCTTACTGCTTTAGCTTCATTGCATGATCTTATTGTGCACCAAATGGATGTTAAAACTGTTTTTTAAATGGTGAATTAGAAGAAGAGATTTACATGGACCAACCTAAGGGATTTGTGATCCCTGGTCATGAACATAAAGTGTGCAAATTAGATAAATATTTGTATGGTTTGAAACAAGCACCTAAGCAATGGCATGAAAAGTGTTGAGTCTAGTTTTTGTCATGTTAAGGTGATGTTTTAAGTAGTCTTTTATTTCATTTTTCTTTCAATTAGTGCGGGTTTATGCTTTGTTTGTTTATCTTTGTGAATAACAGGGAGAATTGAGTACTTGGAGGAAAATGTCAAAGAAAGGGAAGAAATAACCAAGTTTTTCTACATATTTTGAGAAAGAATGGATCTCAACATGATTTGGGAGTGTTGGTAAATTTTTGGGATGAAAACTTGAAAAATTGAGAAATCCCTTAAGAGCCACGGCATGAGCAAAGTAGAGCCGTGGCTAGGTGGTGAAACAGAACCACTGTTTTGAAGGAGATCCATGGGTCGCGGCATGGCTAGAGAAGGCCGCGACATAGATGGGCATCAACCCAGAAATTGTCGACACGGGCCGCGACATGGCTGACTAGGGCCGCGGCATGGAGAGAACATTCGCCCAGGAATTTAGACACGGGCCGCGGCATGGTGTATGTAGAGCCGCGGCCCGCCTCTTTTAAAAATTGAATCCTAGGTTTTTATAAGGCAAAAAATAGAGAAGAAATGGACGTACGGACTGGGGGAGAAGTTCTTGCTTGAAGGCTGAAGGCTTGGAGTATTCTATCTACATGTTTTTCTTCTACTTTCTGATGTTATCTTTAATTTTTGTTGTGATTAGTATTATGATTATGAACTAATTTTATATTTAGGATGTTTAATTGAATCACTTGAATCCCTATTATGAACTAATGCAATTGCAATTCTCTTCTTCTTCAATCTTCTTCAATTCCATATAACCTGTTCTTATAGACTGATTATTGATTGGCCATCTATAGTCATATATATATATGTTTTTAAGTCAAAATCTGAGAAGTGAGATTTGAATCTGCTGTGGTTATATTGGACATAATTCTAATTTGGAACGAAAGTATCCAAATTAATTGTGTAACTGTTTATTAAGTTGTCAAGATTAATGCTACCTTTGTGGTTCAATTTACCATAGAAATATAGGAAATTGTCACTTAGGTTGAGTTTATAATTCATAGTATGATTATAGGCTGCTGTATCAACTTGTTAATTGAATTAGGCAAAAAGAAGAAGAACTCAGTACTTTGCATTAGGGAATAATAGGGAGGATAGTTGATGAGATTAAACATCCTAATTGTTTCTTCAGTGGTTAAATCAAAAGTTTTATTATTAGTTGTTATTCCATTTAATTTTCAATTATTGTTTCTGAACTTTATAGTTTCTTTTGCTGTGTCTACAAAAAATCAAGAATTTTAATTTATCAAATAGAAAGAGAAATTAATTAACTGGTAATTGATAATTCAGTCCTTGAGGACGATACTTGGTTTCTTTACCATTTTATTACAAATTGCGACTGTGTGCACTTACATAGCAAAAATATCGCAATAAAAAGTTTGGCAATCTAGTTATCTCACATGGTTTTAAAGTGAATGAAAGTGACAAATTCATTTATTATAAATCTGAGAATGACAATAGCACTATCATATGTTTATATGTGGATGACTGGCTTATTTTTTGTTCAAACTTGCATGTCGTGAATGATGTGAAATATGTGCTATGTTAAAACTTTGACATGAAAGATCTAGGAGAAGAGAATGTGATCCTTGGTATAAAGATCAATAGGTTTGAAAAGGGAATTTCTTTGGATCAATCTCATTACATTGAGAAGATCTTAAAGAAATACAATTACTTTAATTGTAAACCTGTGTGTACACCTTATGATCCCAGTGTAAAACTTTTTAAGAACACTGGTGATGGTGTAAGACAAACTGAGTATGCAAACATCATTGGCAGCCTTCGGTATGCCACTGATTGTACTAAACCCAACATTGCCCATGTTGTGGGATTACTGTACTGGTTTAATAGTAGACCTAGTGTTGAGCATTAGCATGCTATAGAAACAGTCATGAGGATCCTTAAGAGAATAATGAGCCTTTGAATGCATTATCATAAGTTTCCTGCTGTCCTTGAAGGATACAATGATGCTCACCGAAACACCTTGTCAGATGACTCCAAGGCAACCAGCGACTATATTTTTAGCATAGCTGGTGGAGTTGTTTCATGGAAGTCTAAGAAACAGACTATTTTGGCTCAATCTAAAATGGAGTCAGAAATGATAGCACTAGGTACTGCTAGTGAAGAAGCAGGATGGTTGAGAGGCCTGCTAGCTGAGATCCCTTTATGGGAAAAACCGATCCCAGTTGTGTTGATCCATTGTGATAGTACCGCGACTATTGCAAAAATTCAGAATCGTTATTACAACGGTAAAAGACGTCAGATACAATGTAAGCATAATATTGTTAGATAGTTCTACTCTACAAGCTGTAAGAGTGGATCATGTACGCACTGATGAAAATTTAGCTGATCCTTTGACGAAAGGATTAGCTAGAGAGAAAGTCCTTAAACCATCAAAAGGAATGAGACTATTTCCCTTAGAATGATGAGTCACACATGATGGTAACCCGACCTATAGACTAGAGATCAATGGGTAATAACAAGTTATGATGTGATATGACTTAGATCATGCTATTATTTAATGTTAACTTGAAGCATGAATTCCTAAAGTGATATAAGGTTGAGTTAATAGAAACTCTTAATGAGATCTATACTCTATGCGGAGTGGGGTACCTGTTGGGAAAACTTATACATGATCTTTATTTATTTTCATGTAGATCTAATATTAAACAAATTTATATGAGATAACCTTGAACAAGTTTCTGAAAATTGAATTCAAAGAGAAATAAAGATAAGAATACTTACAGTATACGCAGTGGAATGAAAGAGCCCTTCCTTCAGTTTCTCTAACTCTTGTATCCATTCTGTCGCAGAGTATTATCAAGAAACTGAACCGTTCTTCTAATTTCTTCACAGTCTTCCAATATATCCTTAGAATCACCTAAACTAGTGTGGGAAATTCTCAACTCATGAGATAGATACAGAGAGAAGAATAGAAAATAGCTAAGAGGCTTAGAAAATGACTTGTGTTTAGAGAGAATCTAAAACTATCAGAAAATCTGACTTGTGACTTGTCAAACTTATCTATCGTCTCAAAAATCTGAACTCCTAACTTCTCTCTAAGCACTCCTTTTATAGACTCAATCATATCATTTTATTTAATTAAACAATCAATAAAATAATAGCCAATTTGAAGTCCTAGGTTGAAATTATCATGGGCTTTAGGCCCGTGAAATTTCCCATTTGATTATGACCCATTGGACTTAAAATCAAGGCCTGTATTATTTTCTATTGATTTAATTATTTAAATCCTTTATCAAATTAATTGTTTATAATTTGAACCTTGATTTAAACTTATTTATTAATTTAGATACCAATTTATCTTAATTAATAAATCTACCCTAATTTATCTTTTCTTCTCAAAATTACATAACTATATGAAACTATCCAAAATTGACCTAGTCAACTTTAATAATTCTAATTGATAATTAGATAGGAGGATGTGAATGGATTTGAGCATGGCTATGGATAGGAGGATGCGAATGGATTTGAGCATGGCTACCAGACTAAAAGTTTCCTCATAGTCCACGCCTTCTCTTTGGGTATAACCCTTTGCCACTAATCGAGCTTTATAAGTCTCGATATTTCCATCAACACCTCGTTTCTTCTTGTAGATCCACTTGCACCCAATGGCCCTAAAGTCACTAAGTGCTTCCGCAAGATCCTAGATGGAATTTGAGTACATGGACTCCATTTCCTATTTCATGGCTTCGAGCCATAGTTCATTTTCAGGGCTTTCCATTGCCTGTTTGAAAGACAACGGATCATCATCACTAGTGTCACCAACAACCATATTGGTTTCACCATCCAAACCATAGCGAACTGGGTTCCTAGAAACCCTCCCACTACGACGAGGCTCCGTGACTATTTGCTCAGGAACAGTGGTACTTTCTTCATTTAAATCAACTTGCGTCGGTTGGACATGAAGAGTGGGAATTTCATCATCAACTTGCGTTGGTGAAGATGGAACATTGGTTGGAATCAATTCTTTAACCATCTCTTCTAAAACTACTTCGCTGCGAGGTTTGAAGTTTTGGACATAGTCATTTTCCAAAAAAGTAGCATTTGTACAAGTAAACACTTTTTTTTCTGAATGACTATAGAAAAGTCCACCCCGAGTACCTTTAGAATAGCCAACAAACATAAAAACTTCAGTTCGCAGTTCTAGTTTTCCCTCCTATTTCCTCAGGACGTGAGCGGGACACCCCCAGATTCTATAATGGCGTAAACTAGGTTAACGACCATTCCAGCGTTCTAAAGGTGTTTTGGGGATTGATTTAGACGGCACGACATTGAGAATGTCGTTTGCGGTTTCAATTGCATGTCCCCATAATGAAGTTGGTAGAGTTGAGTAACTAAGCATGCATCTAACCATTTTCAATAAAGTTCTGTTCCGGCGTTTCGCTACACCATTTTGTTGCGGAGTACCTGGGGCAGTAAGTTGTGATAAAATACCAATTAACGTTTTATTTAATTGGTTTTGAGTCATTGCTAGGAATTCCTGAAACTTTTAAAATGTTTCTGATCTCCTATGCATTAGGTAAAGACATGAGTATCTAGAGTAATCGTCAATGAAAGTTACAAAATACTCAAAACCACCCCTGGCTTTTACATTCAAAGGTCCACAAACATCTGAATGCACAAGACCACGTGGTTCTTTGGCCCTATCACCCTTTGTAGAGAATGGACGCTTGGTTAGTTTGCCTTCTAGACAAGATTCACAGACAGGTAATTAACCTAAGGTGAGTTCCCTCAAAGGTCCGTCCTTTGTAAGTCATTGAATCCTATCATAGCCAATGTGACCTAGTCTCAAGTGCCATAAATACGTCATATTATCATTATCGGTCTTTTGATGTTTATTGGTCCTAGGTTTAGCTACTTTGAATAAATCGTTATTCAAAGCAAGGGGTTCGTTAGGTCGCAGAATATAAAGCTCGTTTTCCAAACATGCAATACACAATTGTGATCCATTGAAAGAAATAGATATATTAGAACTTGTGAAAGTCATAACAAATCGTTCTAATTGCAACATGGAAACTGAAATTAAATTTCTACTAAAATCCGGAATGAAAAATACATCTTTTAAAATTACGTATTTATTTCTGAACTTTAGAAGAGCTATTCCTCTAGCTTGGACCTTAACAAACGTTCAGTTCCCAACTCTAAGCTTTAAGCCACCTTCGTTCACTTTCTCCGATGATTCAAGAAGCTGTAAAGAGTTGCAAACATGGTTGGTAGATCCAGAATCAATGATCCAAATGGATATATCATTCTCTAAAACACATGTTTCCAAGATAAATGAACTATAATCATTACCTTTGTTTTTAGCTGCTAGAAACTTGGGGCAATCCTGTTTCCAATGCCCCTTCTCTTTGCAGTGAAAACACTTACTTTTACCTTTCATGTTTTTCTTGTTCTTCCCCTTAGGCATCTGAGCATTTGGTTGTACACTCGTCTTTGCAGCCTTTGCAGATGTTTCCAACTTTCGAAGACGAAGCTTGGTTAGCTTCAGCCTTAGCTAGATCAGCAGCAACAACAATAGTCTTATTCTCTCCTCCTTTACTAGGTCCACCCATGATAGACTCAAAAATCTAAAGCTCGTTCATGAGCTGTGTCAGACCATAGTTGAGTTGATCATGAACGTGTGGACATGGTGCCATTCGAGCATTCACGGTGTCATCACGTATGTGTGGAGATGGTGCTATCCAAGCATTTATGGTGCAATCACGAGCATTGACGGTGCCATCATGAACGTGCGAACACGATGCTTGTTCTGTGGATTTCTCAATCATGACGAATTCATAGTTGTCACCAATCAACTCTATGTTGATATTCTTCTTCCAATTAAGGAAGTTTTCTCCAGTGAATTTCTCCATCGAAAATTGAAAAGGATGGGAGTAGACACAGACACTACTTAAACTACAAATTACCAATAAAATAGAAATCAATCACATTTGCTCAATAAAACTTCTATTCACACAAATTTCAAGAAATAGCACAACATATACCAAAAATATGTAAGATATGAGAAAAAATACCAAAAACAATCATATCTCTATTTCTTTAGGTTTTTAACTAATCTATGATATCTTTGTCTTGGTTGGCGAGAATAAAAAATACCACTAGTTAAATAGAGTTGTAAACTCATTTAATAATGGACACCACTATTAACAACCTACTATTCGATCAAAATAAGAAAACAAAATCTCTTATTTTATGAGCTAGACCCACGGTTTCGATAATCATAGATTTAGTCTTAGTAGTCACCGTAGGGGTGAGTCTAGTAGAATTTAACCTATAATTATCTATATTTCGAAATCTAACCTTGTCAAAATAGCTAATGAACACCTTCCGTAGGGGGACGAATCAAAGCGCCTCGAGGCCCCATTAAGCTATTGACTATGTTAAACCAATGGTGGAGATCGAATAAAAATCTTAAAATAAGCTCATTATTAAAATAAAAAATAGTATTTTATTATTTATTTTAGAAAATTAATGACTATGGTTTTCCAAAAAAAATTAAACAGATTAAAATTTTTAAAACTAAAGTCCTATAATTTCCTATTAATTCTAAAGTGTCACATTGAAACAAATTCAATTAATTTAGAATTAATTTGTTGCTAATCAATATTTAGGTTTAACTAATATATTGAACCTATACAATTAAGTCCAACTCAGGTAAATGGGTCTTAACAATTGGGCTTGTATGGAGGAGGGATGAGTCCAGTATGTCGTTCCCACTACAAATGCCCCAATCTTCCATACAAGGTCCAAAAGACAGAAATTTAAACCTTCGTTTTATTAATTGATTATGCCCACTATAGTCATGCAAAGCAAATGGACATTCACAAGTGGAATCACCCACAAGAGAGGAATTTAAACTTTACATTTTCTAATGGGCCCTGTTTAACGCCCAAAATGTGACAACCACTAAGCGGTGGTTGTAGTATAATCGGGCAGTCGATCCACAAGGAGGTAACCTAAATCAAAAGATTAGTAGAAAATAACACAAAAAGTTAGTAACAAGAAATAAATAAAATTGTAAATGGAAAGAGGTTTGAGATTTTGATATTGTATTTTTTTTTATGAAATGATAAAGTGAGATAGGTGAGATAAATGTAAGATGTAATCAAGAGTTTGAGAAATGGAAAGGTTTCAAGAATTATCCATATGCTTGCTTAGTTACTTGGTTACTTGATTTAAAAATACACAAGTAAATAGTTCACATCCCAACATTTACTTGGAAAATCTAACATTAAAGTCCATAGTTTTTCTAACAAAAGTTCATTTGAGTTATAAAGTTCTTTACTTTAAAAGCACAATGTTAATCTTATGAAAAATCTAAAAATGACAAAATACCCAAGGGCAATAATGTAATAGAAGATTAGACATAAAATTATGTATCAATATTACTTTTACTAATTAGAAGCACATAGAAAGAGCATGACTAATCCTATATACTATTAGCATAAGTAAATAAAGATAGAGATGAAAGAACATAAATAACTCAAATATATTACATTAAGAACATAGTAAATCAAAGTAGCAAAATAACATCACTTGCATATGGAATCATCCCTAACCTTCCTAGGAAGATTAGGCCATTATGCTCATGATTCTCACAAAATTCTAAGAAGAAAATATGAGAAGAAAGTGAGTGGAAATTTTGCTATAGTTTCTCTACTCTAAAAATTACATACCAAATGTGAAGAGAGTGTCCCTATTTATAGATGGAGAAAAGGACTAAAAAGAAATTAAACAATAAAATGGGGTTTACAAAATAAATCTGAAATATTAATAATAAGATATGATTTTGAAAAATCAAATCTTATTATTAATATTACCCTAGCTATTTTTGTGTATAGTCAAAATGCTCATTTTCTAAAATACCACAAAAACATGAGCTTTAAAGCTCAAAATGGCAATTTTACAAACCCAATACCCACAAAATATGGCTGATGACACAAGAGGGTTTTGACCCACTTTCAGCCAATGAGGGGGTGCCACGTAGGCAGGCTATTGGAAGATGTCATTGGGTCACAGGCCTATGTTGTGGCTGGGAGAGTTGGGCTTGCACGTGACTGGGATGGCTGAAAAGAGGAGCTAGGCTCTTTGGGTCTGTTGGAGCCATGGAGCTTGAAGGCAATGCTGAAGCTTGGGCGGATTGGGTCGTTGGGCCTGGAGGGAAACAAGGTCGTATGCTTGCATTAGAATTGCTAATTGATGGAGGCTGAAGGAGGCGTTAGAGTGAAGTTGTTGGCGGCGACGTGGCGGGGCGTGGTTGGCTGGCAGGGAGGCTGGCAGGCGGGTGGCAGGTGGTGGCTCGGCGGCTCGGCTCGCGCGGCTTGAGCTGGCTGCAGTGGCTGGAGAGAACAGTGGGCCTGGGCCGAATTCTGGGCCTAATTCCTCAAAATTACCACTTTCTTCATTTTCCTTTTCAATTTTAGTCATTCTTTGTCCTCTTTTTTTTATTAATGTCCAAATGCAATTTATTTCCTGAAAATTAAACACAAATTAAATTTAAAATTAATATTTTCAATTATGAAATATATTACAATAAATTTATGAAAATATTAATTAAAACTTAATTTATTTTACACTTTAAAACCAATGAGTTTGCATTTTTGAGCACTAATCAGGCCCAAATAAAACCTATCATTTTATGAATATTTTATTTGGCAAAAACCATATATCTAACAAACATATGGTCTACTATATGCATCTAAGCCCAATTGCAAAAATATCATATATAGTACAAACAGACATGTTATAATTGGATGGGCCTAATCATGTTACTATATGAGCAATTCTATGAATCTATGCAAAAATACCACAATTTATTTCATTTGCAAAAATACCACAATTAATTTTCTAGAATTTATCAAAAAAATTCAAATTAATTAAATTTTTACAAAAATAAGTCAATTTAAATGAAATTTATTAATAATTAACAATAGTTAATTTAAATTTCATTTATCAACAATCAACTTTATTTTAGGTTAATTTGAAAAAAAATATTAATTTAATTTAAATAGGATTTATCAACAATTAACCAAAGTTAATTTAAATCTCATTTATTAAAAAAAATATTTTATTATTTGGCTGAAAAAAAATGATATTTTTTCAAAATTTAACCAATTTTAAATTTTAAAATAAATATCTTAACTGTTTTTCAAAAATATCTTGTGTTGTTACAACTATAAGCAAATATTTTAACCATTTAAAAATATAAAATATTAATAGTTATAACAACCCTAAAATATCTTAAAACAGTTAATCAAATTCAAATATCCATACAAATATCTAACTAATAATATTCAAATTTTAAATAATTTAAATATTAAAAACTATAGAATAAACAGATATTTATATTTTCAAATAAAGATTTAATAAAATATCAAGAATTTAAAAGAAATGTCTTAAATATCTGATATCTTAATTATAATATTTTAATATATTAAAAGATTTAAAATTGAGTTGTTAATCTATTTTTAAATTTGAATTTGAATCTTTGTAGAAAATATTTAATTATATTTAAATCTCAACTAACAAAAATATCTTATTTTAAAAAAAAAATATAAATGATAAAACAAATATGATATTTTTGGTTTAATTATAAATAATTAATTTTCACAATTTTATTTTTCTTTAATTTTGAAAAAATAAAATTGGATGAATAGTACCCGTGGGGTACTGTTCACCGCGCTGGTGTCTGGTGCGCGCGGGTGGCGCGCAAGGGCGTGCGCACATGGGCAGCCAGGCCAAAAAATTTCCAAAATTTTTTTTTGAGCAATTTTTCAAACCAAAACCATTTTCTAATTAATTTTTAACATGTTTTACACAAAATAAAGCATATATAAAAATTAATAGCATAGAAAACACAACAAAATAACCTAAAAATTGCTAATAATCACATAAAATCAATATACTTCATAAAAACATGAAAACCATCAAATTATTCAAACATATAAAATAATATAATTTTAAACATGTTCATTCATGAAAATAAAGATTACTAAAGGCTCTGAGGCCAGTTGTTGGGAAAACTTATACATGATCTTTATTTATTTTCATGTAGATCTAATATTAAACAAATTAATATGAGATAACCTAGAACATGTT
Organism: Humulus lupulus; assembly: GCF_963169125.1. NCBI lineage: Eukaryota > Viridiplantae > Streptophyta > Magnoliopsida > Rosales > Cannabaceae > Humulus > Humulus lupulus. The sequence goes on along the minus strand of NC_084794.1, from coordinate 72,426,545 downwards.
TCTAAAAATTGAATTCAAAGAGAAATAAAGATAAGAATACTTACAGTATACGCAGCAGAATAATAGAGTCATTCCTTCAGTTTCTCTAACTTTTGTATCCTTTCTGTCGTATAGTATTATCAAGAAACTGAACCGTTCTTCTAATTTCTTCACAGTCTTCCAATGTATCCTTAGAATTACCTAGAATAGTGTGGGCAATTCTCAACACATGAGATAGCTACAGAGAGAAGAAGAGAAAATAACTAAGAGGCATAGAAAATGACTTGTGTTTAGAGAGAATCTAAAACTATTAGAAAATCTCACTTGTGACTTATATGTTTACTTCTCTCTAAGCACTCATTTTATAGACTCAATTAGGCCATTTAATTTAATTAAAAAATCAATAAATAATAGTCATTTTGAAGTCCTAGGTCGAAATTATCATGGGCTATAGGCCCGTGAAATTTCCCATTTGATTATAAGCCCATTGGACTTAAAATCAAGGCCTGTGTTATTTTCTATTGATTTAATTAATTAAATAATTATTTAAATCATTTATAAAATTAATTATTTATAATTTGAACTTTAATTTAAACTTATTTATTAATTTAGATACCAATTTATCTTAATTAATAAATCTGCCATAATTTCTCTTTTCTTCTCAAAATTACACAACTCTGTGAAACTATCTAAAATTGAACTGATCAACTTTGATAATTCTAATTGATTATTAAATCAATTAATTGAGACTATCTAAATGATTTTATCCAAGGTACAATGGGGACCATGGACCTATGAAATCAAGCTCCAATAAGTTATCATAAATCTAACAAATAAATTCACTAACTTATTAATTCCTCGTGACTCCACTATAGACTTTGAATTGCACTCTTGAATTCATAGAACGCTCTATAACAAATATAGATACACTATTAATTATCCATTGTTACAACCATAATTGTCACTCAATCCTCTATAGACGGTCTAAAATGAGATAGGACCAAAATACCGTTTTACCCCTCATTGTATTTTATCCTTAAAACACTTAGTTCCTTGTAAATGATATTTCAGTAAACTAATTTAATTACTGAAATGAGATCTCTATCATTTAACACCTTGAACCAAACTAAAAGGAAACCATCGTTTCACTTCTTCATCAGAAGCTATAGATGTTCATATCTATGATTAACACTCCCACTCAATTATACTACCGAGTTCCCAAGATGTAAGTATGGGCTAGTCCGTAGGGTAAGCTGGTAACGAACAAGTCAAAGAACTCAAATAATACAATCAGTTAGAATACTAACCACTCAGAATTGAGATTGAATTGACCTATGGTCAACTATATGATATGACTAGTATAGATAATAACAGTATGTTTACTTATCTTATCAACTGTCAATATCGGTCCTGTCCGATGTAACAAATACATCCGATCTTATCTACTTTGCTAATGTTCTGGAAAGAACATAACACTGTAATGTGTAAGTAGATCATATCGTAGATTGGCAAGTTAGTGTAAATCCTGTACACTGACTAATCTGAGGACTAACTTATTTTGAACATATAATCATATTTATATTCCATTGTGATGACGTCACTATAAATAAGATTAGCTATATGCTCAGGATTTAATAGAAGTTTATATTAAACAAATAATCATGAAAATAAAACATGTGAGCAAAGTGATTGACCAAGTCAAAAAATGATTTCTATTCTTTTATTAATAATAAAATGAGATTTCAAAGAATTTGAGTTTTAATGTGACTTGTCAAACTTATCAATCGTCTCAGAAATCTGAACTCCTGACTTCTCCCTAAGCACTCATTTTATAGACTCAATTAGGCCATTTTATTAAATTAAAAAATTAATAAAATAATAGACAATTTGAAGCCCTAGGTCAAAATTATCATGGGCTTTAGGCCCGTGAAATTTCTCATTTGATTATAAGCACATTGGACTTAAAATCAAAGTCTGTATTATTTTCTATTGATTTAATTAATTAAATAATTATTTAAATCATTTATCAAATTAATTATTTATAATTTGAACCTTGATTTAAACTTAGTGATTAATTTAGATACTAATTTATCTTAGTTAATAAATCTGCCCTAATTTATCTTTTCTTCTCAAAATTACATAACTCTGTGAAACTATCCAAAATTTACGTGGTCAACTTTAATAATTATAATTGATAATTAAATCAATATTATCTAGATGATTTTATCCAAGATACAATGGGGACCATGGCCCTATGAAATCAAGCTCCAATAAGTTATCATAAATCTAACAAATAAATTTACAAACTTATTAATTCCTCATGACTTCACTATAGACTCGGAATTGCACTCTTGGTTTCATAGAACGCTCTATAACAAATATAGATACGCTACTAATTATCCATTGTTACAACCACAATTGTCACTCAATCCTTAATAGATGGTCTACAATGAGATAGGACTAAAATACTATTTTACCCCTCATTGTATTTTATCCTTAAAACACTTAGTTCCTTGTAAATGATATTTCAGTAAACTAATTTAACTACTGAAATGAGATATCTATCATTTAACACATTGATCCAAACTAAAAGGAAACCATCATTTCACTTCTTCATCAGAAGCTATAAATGTTCATATCTATGATTAACACTCCCACTCAATTATACTACCGAGTTCCCAAGATGTAAGTATGGGCTAGTCCGTAGGGTAAGCTGGTAATGAACAAGTCAAAGAACTCAAATAATACAATCAGTTAGAACACTAACCACTCAGAATTGAGATTGAATTGACCTATTGTCAACTATATGATATGACTAGAATATATAATAACGGTATGTTTACTTATCTTATCAACTGCCAATATTAGTATTGTCCGATGTAACAAATACATCCGATCTTATCTACTTTGCTAATGTTCTGGAAAGAACATAACACTGTAATGTGTAAGTAGATCATATCGTAGATTGGCAAGTCAGTGTAAATCTTGTGCACTAACTAATCTTAAGACTAACTTATTTTGAACATATAATCATATTTATATTCCATTGTGATTACGTCACTATAAATTAGATTAGTTATATGCTCGGGATTTAATAGAAGTTTATATTAAACAAATAATCATGAAAATAAAACATATGAGCAAAGTGATTGACCAAGTCAAAAAATGATTTTAATTCTTTTATTGATAATAAAATGAGATTACAAAAAATTTGAGTTTTAATTAGGGCATAAAACCCCAACAGTACCGAGCTACAGGAGACTCTTGATAGACTCACCTACGTGAATGTGGAATGGGCCGCTTCCTATGAAATTTTGGGAAAATTTCTTGAGCGTTCACTATACTGGGATAGACCTACATGGCCATTATAGCATGGGCTTTTGGACTACACCTTAGAAAGATTGTGTGTGGTGCAATGTTAGAGATAGAGTTCAAGATTGCGTGTCACTCTAGTATATTCTAAATTGTATTCACTACGCAAAGGTTCAAGCCAAAAAATACCTTTGTTTATGCTCAATCGTATTGTTTAGGTTACTACTCGATGAAAAATATTTTTAAAAATTCAAGTGGGGGATTGTTGGAACTTATATAAATATACATATATAAATTGTTAAAAATATAAAAGGTGCTTTATTGACTCCCTAGATGAAGAGTCTCACATTGCTTTGGAATTCTTATTTGTAAGGGTATATATAGTGAACTTGAGCCTTGGGGTTGTGCCTCAAGGGGTACCTACTTTTTTGGAAGAGGGGGGAGTTACACAATGGCTCACCTGAACACCACGCACACGCGCGCTTCCGTCGTCGTCCAACTGAGCTGAGCTGAGTTGGCTGGTTGGTGTGGTGTGCACCTTATTTTTTGGAGAAAAAAATGTATTTATTAAATTATTAGTTTAGTTAATAAAATCGTGTTACAAACGTGATTATTTTTTTTTTGGTAAATAGAAGACCTATTCTCTTCAGTTTTTCTAGGGCTCCAACTTCATCTCCCACGATTTAATTAACGTTTTTTATTCCCGTTATTTTCTGTTCACTTCTTCTATATAGTGCGATAGATTTCATGTGGTAAAGATTATCTCATTTTTACATCATAAAAAAAACTGATTTCTATTTTTATGATTGATTCCGAGCAGTAGTTTTTAGAGTATTGTATTCGACGGTTCTCTACAGTGTGTTCGACTGGGGTGTTTTATCCTGGGGACAATGAGACTGATAGTCTGCTTGCACAATTTTGAGCAGTGCCGCGAACGTCTTAAAGAAAGCAACTTAGTCCATGACTCAACCAGATTATTAATTCGGTAATTTCATTCCTGTTTTAATTTATGGAACAACTAGTTTCAGCACCAGCAGTATGACCATCAGTAACGTTGTTACGCACAACCCATATATACCATGCAACAACAAGCAAAACTCAAAATCGTCTCTACTTAACACCTCACAAGCATATAAAATGAGTTGTTGAAATGACACTTCATGGAGAATTGTTTGCAAAATATTAACTTTCAATAATCTCCAAATATTTCAAAACTCAGAACACCAGAAAACAACACCACTATTAAAATCTTAGGGGAAACCACATAAAGAACAAGATGAAGTTGTGAGCACCTTCCTTTTATATAACCCAGTAGATGTACGTAGGAAGAATTCCATGATATATCCTCTTGAAATGAAGGATAAGATTTTTTTTTCGGAAGATGTTATTTCTAAATTTTTTCCACCAAACAAAGAATCCTTCCTTAGAATATGTAGGAGATGTCAAAGCTAAGGTTGTAGCTAGGAAATACGCACTTTTCACTGAATAAACTCCATCTTTTGTGTAGTGCCATAGCCAAGAATCTCGTTTCGGAAACCTACTTATTATAATAGAGCATATGCAATGTTGATTTGTTAAAAAGCCTTTGTAGAAGAGAGATATTCCAACCTTCTCGGTTCTCATTAATGAGATGTTTCACCAACAAATTAGAATGGGAAAAATCCTTTGAAGATGGCAAGAATGAATAAGGATGAGGTAGCCAAGAATCTTTAAAAACTCTTATAATCTTCTCCATTTTGAGCACTTTTGACATGTAATGAAATATGTTTGTTCTACCATCTACTAGAATTTTCCTTAATCTTTATTTTTTAAATAAGAAAATCCTCAACTTATAATGATCTTGTTCGAGTCATTGCCATTTCTACTAGCTATAAACTTAGCAATAATATTATAATGGAATAATGATATGAATCAACAAAATATGTACAAAAATGTTATACATAGTGATGAGATTCACTGTAATTTTTTTTTTAAAAAAAATGAGACTTATTGTATTTAATTAGAACTTGCCACGACAGTGCGTATAATATTTTGAGACATATTCTGTGTACGCATATAATTATTCATTCTAAGGTACAATCAGTTTATTTTTTTTACATTTTTTTAGGTTTTTCCCCATATTTTGGAAAAATTACTTTTTATTACCACAATTTTTTAAAATTAAGTGATGATAACTGGTTACTGGTGTTGAATAATTAGTTATTTTAAAAATTAATGTGGTAGTAACCAGTTATCGTTTTCAAAGTAGTTTTTATTTTTTTTTATGATGTTGTAGTAATTGGTTATCAGTGACAATTTTATTTTAAGTATTTTGGTAGTAAAAATATGAATTTTTATGTTTTTAGTGATGTGGTAGTAACTAGATACCTAACTGGTTGCCCCTATCAAAATTATTTTTTTAGTGACGTGGTGGTAACTAGTTACCACTATCAAAATAACCTATTACACTAATAACAACGAGGTCTGTAATCTGAATATAAAATATGTTACTTAACCTAAACCAGAATTAAAAAACTATATAAATCTGAAATATACATATTTCAAATTGTGATGATAAATAATTACTTAACAAAATATATATTTGAAAATAATACCAAATCGTAATAGTAACAGTAACTGGTTATTTAAACATATCTAACTAAAGAATCAAATACGAAAATAAAACTGAATCTGACCACTGCATAAGAAGGAGAAGAATGGAGTGCAAACCAAATCTAAAAAAAAAGATCTGAAAACAAAACTAGATCTAACCACTACAAACGAGAGATTAAGAAGAGGTTGTGCTTTTTTGCAACTGAGCGAGGGGCTGGCGAAACCACCACTACAGAAAAAGAAGAACCATATTAAGATTTTGTTTATGATTATCTATTTTTTATACTTTGTTGAATTCCCATATTTTAAGCTTTATTTTTTTGTTAGTTAAGGGCATATCTATTTTGTCCATATATATAAACTAATTTTAATTTTACCATATCTATGTAAACTTCTAGAGAGTCTCTAAATGCATCCGTGCATTCTAAGGTTAGTGAGCCCAATTATCTCTAAATGCATTTTATAATAAGAGTAATTAAGTGATTGATTGATGCTTTCAAGGTTCTTAATTATATGTTATAAGAAAATAAAAAATTTGAAAAAAATTAATGAAATGCATGTTAGGAACTAATTAATAATGTTAGGCCGTTAAGTTCGTGACAACTGGCAATGGATCATTAATTAAGTTAACTAGATATTGTAACTATAAAAATTGCCATGGTTCTTTCTTTGTTGACTTGTGTAATTAAGCTGTATTATAAAATGCCTAAGGTTAGACAATTTAATTAAGATTATTGTGAGTGTCTAAACTAAACTAAGTTGCAAATTTAGATTAGCCCTTGTTTAAAGTGTATTTATAATCAGTATGGTCCATTAATTAGGCAAAGCTATGTTTTTATTATATATTTTGGTAACTTTCATAAACTAATAGGACTTTTTTTTTTTTGAAATGGTAAACTAATAGGACTTAAGTATATGTTTATTACTTATAGCTCCAAGTGAAAAAAGAAAAAAAAATTGCTGTGGTTAACACAATATTGAAGAATCAAACATCGAAGAAAGAATAACGTTTAGGTCTCTAGCATTTCTCATTTAAGTTTAGCCAATTAATTAATGAATAATTCGATCCCAAAGAGCATTAATGGAATTCTTGTTCTTTATGTATGTATAGGAAATATAATTCAACATATATATATTTATATGAATATCTACATGCTTTGGATTTAACGTTCGAGGATAAATCTCATTATGTACTTTGAATTTGATTTATATATCTATGCTTAGATTGATTAAAAACTAACTCAAATTACACTAGATCTATATATATACTTCAAGTACGTAGTAAAAACAAATCGCAAGAAAACATAGTATAAAATGGAATCTGTCTCCGATCGGGACAATTGTCTCTAAAATTTGCTTCTTAATTATATTTAATTATTCTTATAAACTGGTTAGATTAAATCAACATCTATTTTCATTTTTCTTGATCATCAAAATAAACTGATTAGACGGCAGCTAGATTTTTATATAAATATGTATTATAATATTTTTGTGAAAACATACTAGAGATGTTAAATAGTTAATATCCAGCTGCCCAAATTCTATTCTCTCTAGCTAGCTAAGTATGGCTACTAGTAATTAATCTATAAAATAATTTTAATTTTGACTAGCTAATATTTAAAAAAAATGACAAGCTTATATAATACACTTTGGACCACCTATGCTATAACCTCTTCATATTAATAAAAAATAACTAAAAAAAATATATGCAACAAATTGCCTTGAAAATACAATACAAGTAAAATAACTTTTTTCAGATGATATGACTTGAATCAGGAGTAGTTGTACAAATATAAATAAAATAATTAGTTTAGGCGAATACATACTATTATATTAGTATTAATAAATTAATGAAAGAAAATTAAGGAGTAATATTGAGAAGACATGTTGACTCTCTCTCTTCCTTCCGAGGGCTGCTATTCAATAATGATGTCTTACCATTGACCATTAGCACTTAATTAACTCCAACATGCAAGAGTACTTTATTAATTAACACACTACTTTTAAAGCCCTAAATCCTAACTGATGACCGACCTTATCTTTATATAAGATGTTTTAATTAACTTAATGATTTAATTGTATATATATATATATATATGCCTCTTTGGCAGCAGCAATAGAATTTCATTAGAAAAAGAATAAAAAAAAAAAAGAAGAAGACAAGACAAGAAAACAAAGTAACTACATTAACAACTAATTCAATACCTAAACAACCCTAAAGAGACGACTCCCACAAACTATTTTGGGTGGAAATATAAATTTTAGATGGAATTTTTTTAAATAAATTTTTATATATTTTAAATTATTTTTTATAAGACTTTGTTTATTTTTTAAGTTGATCTTAAGCTTTCAAAAATATAATTTTAAAAGTTTTCTTTAAAAATACGATTTTTATTAGATTTGAAACAAATATATACCAATTTTAGAACATATGTATATTGTTCATACTAGATACAAGTTACGTGTAATGCACATTTTCTTAGTTTTATTTATAGAATTTATTAATTATTTTATTAAATTTATATTAATGTCATATAAATTTCAAATAAATATCATGTTTTAATTAAATAATTTATTTATTTTTATTTAAGTTTATGTTTGTTCTATTTTTTGAATTTAGGAGTGATAACAAGAAATTGTATATTTTTTGTTTATTGTAATATTATATATTATACGTGGATTTTAAATTTAAGTTTCTTGCTAGTTTTTTTTTTTAAAAAAAAAGTAATCTCTTGCTAATTGATAGTAGATTATATTATATATTAATATTATTCTAATAAATGAGTTTAAGTTTAATTAAATTTTATTTAAGTTATAAAATGTATGATTTTATTGTTTTAAAATAATTATCATCGTAAAATATCTAAAAAATATCATATTTTAATTTGTTTAATTATTTATTATTTTTAAATAATTATTATTGTAAAATATTTAAAAAAATATCATATTTTAATTTGTTTAATTTTTTATTATTTTAAATTATTATCATTGTAAAATATCTCAAAAATATCATATTTTAATTTTTTTTAATTCTTTATTTTATTTTATTTAAGTTTAAATGATGTTTACAAACTACAGTTAAATATAAGAATATTCTGTTAAAAATATAAGAATATCATGTTAAAGTTAACATTACAAAAAATTAAAAACCATTAAAATTAAAAATTTATGTTATCTACACACTTTTGTTATCTACACACTTTTTATATAGAAGATATATTGATATATAACAGAATATTTACCAAACAAATATAATATAAACACTATAAATTAATAAAAAGAATTAAAATTGTTGACGCCGTTTTTCGTCAAACAGTGAATGAAGAGCATGTAAACAATGAATGACAATGGCTAAATGAAATAAACAAATCAAACACGCTATTTTTACGTGGTTCAGCAGTTAAATCTGCCTAGTCCACGAGTCTCTGTTATTAATCTCAAGATTATCTCTGAAAATTCTTAAGCATGAATTCTTCAGAGTTTTCTCTCCAGGATCAGAATTTCGGTCCATTACAATGGTGCATGGCTTCTCTATTTATAGAGAAGGATGCAGAATACTATCCCACATATTTTGGGTAGTTACTCTTTTGTGAATAAAATAAATGGCTTTAAATGCCTATAATCAGATATAAAAGGAAACGTCCCTGAAGACCAGGAAACGCATAACTGACCAAATAATATCCCACGATTCTTGGGGATTTACATTAATAAATGAGGATTACATCTCATATTTATAATACTTGTAGGTATTCAAGGTGGTTATCGCATATCCCTAAGGCTTTAGCATCCCAGGTCCCACGTCATTGTGCGAGCTAACGACATCTCCCGAGATCACATGTCTTTCGAGATCGTACGTACATCGAGCTCGAGACCCCCGATCCGAAGTCGTCCTCGAGGATGAGTGTGTTCTCGGAGCTACCCTTCGAGATCGAGATCGTTTCGAGGTCACCATATTCGAGATCATATATCGTACTTTGCAGGCTCGATATACAATCCTAGAACATACTTTAATCCTTACGAGACCATTCGTTGCGAATCCAACTTTCGAAGTCACATTTACCATAGCTCGAAATCTGGGTATAACAAAAATGTACTATATATTTTATAGATAATCGTAATTTAAATTTCACTTTTTAAAATATCGATATTTTGTAAAAGTTCCCTTTCAAAATATATAATTAATATTTTGTAAAAGTCCATATCATTCTTGTGAAGAAAAAAAGTCCATATCATTCATAATCCAAGATATTTTTCAAGTTTTGATTGATAATATTTTAATTTTTATTTTGCTTTAATTAATATTTCTTAAATTTTTTAAATTATTAGTGTTACAATTTTGTTTATTTTTTTATATTTTTGCTGGAAATATCCCTTTAGATGATTTTAAATCTAGCAAGGTGAGATGTCAAATTAAATAATACTCAATAAAATAGGACTAGCAGATATATATGTTAATATTTTATAGCTTAAATACTAGTTTGATCCCTTTTAAAATATGTGATCCACATTTGTATTTTGTTAAATGACAATTCAAAACTTGTGTTTTGTAAAACAAATCAAAATAGTATCATGTGTCCGATTTCGGTCAAAATATTTTTCAATATAACTAAAATATCGTCAAATTTATTATGTATTGAATTTTAAATTACCTTTAATAAATTTTATTAAAAATTTCTCATGCTGGGAGAGAGAGATATTACACCACCACAATAATAAGAATCTACACACAATTATCTTTGACAGAGTCCAATAAAAGATTGGGATAGAGAAATGCAAACCCTCGTTATAGAACAAAACTCACAGATCTTTTTGCAAGTTTCAAACCCTAATTAGAACACCACTTGAATCTTCTTTTTCTTTGATGAGAATCAAAACCAAGGCTTATACATGAGATGCATCACTGTCCAAATTCTCTATTTCCTAGCCCTTGATGGATGCTTGAGGCTTTCTCTAGTAAAAAAGAGAATTGAGATTGAACAAGCCTTGAACTTCACAAAGACAACCACTTTCATTATCAATTTCTTAGAGAAAACTTGTTATCTTGAAAGCTAGAGAGAGAGAGGTAAGAGAAAGATTTGAGAGAGTGATCAAGTCTATCAAAACTCACTACAAGAAAAAGACTCTACAGCGACAACATTTATTGCGACGACTCCAAAGTCGTCGTTGTATGTAGGCGAAATCAATGAAAAATTATTTTTTCTTAATTTATTAAAAAATCAAGCTACAGCGATGACATGTCGTCGCTGTAGGGTCGTTAACAACACATGATCAGCCCCTCCAAAATTCTGATACCCTACAACGACGAGGGTACCAGGAATTTAAAGGAAACACGAGGCGGGGAGTGACTCTACGGCGACAACATGTCATTGTTGTAAGGTCTTCGTCAAAAAAAAGAGGGAAATATGTTTATCTATCGCGACGACCTCTCGTCGATGTAGGATGCTCAGGGAACTCAACCGCCCAGAGTTGGTTGCCTATTTTCACCCCCTATAGCGATGACATGTCTTCCCTATGTAGTCCAATATAATCCATGGATCAGTTATTTTGTACTCTACTGCGACGACATGTCGTCGCAATAAGACCCAAATATAAAACATGGGAAAGTCAACTGACAAATTTCACTTCTTATAGCGACGACATGTCGTCGCTGTAGAGTAGGTGCATAGTGTCACGGGCCGGCTATTTGGGTGCTCCAACTAGACGAAATGTGCGGCACTTGCAAACTCTTCAAGCTAGCAAGTCAACCTACAATACACACCTACAGGCAAACAAACTTAGCGGTTAGCCACATACACATCTCGGACATGCAACGGGCAATAACGAAGTATGAGCAAGCACAAAGCAAGTCATTCCTAGGAACGTCCACACAACACAAAGCACACAACAAGGAAAATGGCACGCAGTGGCCCAACGAAGCTAACAAACAAGAAACACATAAGCAACAAGGAAGCACACAGGGGCAAGTATGGATAAATGTTATTTCATTAATATACAGCCTTGATAGGGCAAGGGAGTACACAACTTTGGCCCCTATCTGCTGATGGCCATGGTGCTTCCCTAAGTCACCAGGTCACCCCCCCCCCCTAAGGAGCCTTCTAGGGAAATAAAGTCTTCCCATGAACATATATGATTTTTGTCTCGGAGACATATGCAATATTACAAAACTGCCACTACCCTATCCCATGAGGTTGCTTGGTGCAAGACTTGACTAATGATCAAGCACCAAGGCATGCTCATTAACAAAATGGCCCCATGTGGGTGTGCCAAAGGGGCAGCACGCCACACTCTCCCCAACTTAATCTTTCAGCGCCCTCGACGAAGTAGCTTGTAGATCTTCAATCTTCTACGTGAGCTTCTTCAAGTCTTCTGCCCTCTCCCAGCTGATTTCGTCATCAGCGAGCCCCTTCCATTTTACCAGATATTCTTTATGCTTTTTACGGTCAGTGGTGACCGTTCTTTCCGCTAGGATTTCTTCAGGTTGACGCTTCCTCCTTGGCTGAACAATGACTCCTCCTCTGGTTGACTGGTTGCGCTCTGGATTTGCTGGATCTTCATGATACGGCTTCAAGTTGCTGACGTGAAGGACCGGGTGTATCTTCATCCAAGCTGGTAGGTCAACTTTGTATGAAGTTAGGCCAACTTTTGAGATGACTGAGACCGGACCCTCGTACTTGCGAACGAGTCTGATGTCTTTGTCCCCTCGGAATCTCAACTGTTCGGGCCTCAGCTTGATTAACACTAAGTCACCTGCTTTGAACTCCAGTGGTCTGCGCTTCTGATCTGCCCACTTCTTCATTCTTCTTGAGGCTTTTTCTAGATAAGCTCAGGCAATCTCTGTTGTTTTCTTCCAGTCTTTTGTGAAGTGAAAGGCTCGCGGGTTCCGACCGCGATATTCATCCACTGTGTGGGGTAACAGTGATTGCTGTCCATTAACAACTTCAAAAGGGCTCTTATTCGATGAAGAACTCTTTTGAGAGTTGAAACAAAATTGAGCTACATCGAGTAGTTGCGGCCAATTCTTCTGATTGGCATTGACAAAGTGGCACAAGTACTCCTCCAACATCCCGTTGAATCTTTCTATCTGCCCATCTATCTGCGGATGGTAGCTTGAGGAAATATTCAGTTGTGACCCCAAGAGATTGAATAGTTCGGACCAAAACGTCCCCGTAAATCTTCCATCTCGGTCACTGACGATGTTCTGGGGCACTCCCCAATATTTGACAATATGTTTGAAAAATTGTCTGGCTGTCTCTTCTGCCGAACAGTACTTCGACACTAGGATGAATGTTGCATACTTCAAGAATCTGTCCACGACCACCAAGATCGCACTTAGATCCCCTGTCTTCGGTAGACTGGTGATAAAGTCAAGCGACACACTCTCCCATGGTCGGCTTGGGACTCGCAAGGGCTCCAACAAACCCGGTGTCTTGCTCCTATCGACCTTGTCTTGCTGACAGATGAGACAGGTCTTGGTGTACTCCACTACATCATCTCGCATTTGTGGCCAGTAGTACCCCTGCTTCAAGAGTGCGTGGGTTCTCTGCCACCCTGGATGACCTGCCCACAGGGTGTCATGACACTCGCTTAGTAATATCCTTCGCAAATCTCCAGCTTTCGGAACATACAAGCGCCCCCCTTTAGCCCACAGAAGATCATCCTCCACCTAGAACTGGCGAGTCTTGCCTTCTTTTACGAGCTTCAGGATGTTCCTGACCACTGGGTCTTTCTCCAGGTTCTCTTTGATGCGTTCCTTGAGTGGAGTGTTCACCACGCTAGCCGATAAACTAGCCAAGACCTTTAGAGTCGCCAACTCTACTTTGCGACTCAAGGCGTCAGCTGCTTGGTTTAAGCGTCCTGCCCTGTGCTCAAAACGGAAGTCGAATTCCGCCACAAACTCCTGCCATCGAGCCTGCTTAGGGGTTAGTTTCGGCTGAGTAAGGAAATGACTCACAGCTGCATTATCCGTCTTCACCACGAACTTTGACCCCAGCAAGTAATGCCTCCACACTCGCAGGCAATGTATAACTGCGAGGAGGTCCTTCTCCTGGGCAGTATACCTCCTCTCAGCTTCAAACAGCTTGCGGCTCTCATATGCGACCGGGTGGTCTTCTTGCACTAGTACCCCTCCCAGAGCATAATCTGATGCATCCGTCTGTACTTCGAAGGGCTTGCTAATAGTTGGCACGGCAAGAACAGGATCCTTCATCATGGCTTCTTTCAAACTCCTGAACGCTTCAGCACACTTGTCAGTCCACGCCCAAATCACACCCTTTTTCAGAAGCTCGGTCAAGGGTGTCGCCCTTCTTGAGTAGCCGTCCACAAATCGTCTATAGTAGTTGGCTAGGCCCAAGAAGGAGCAGAGTTCTTTCACATTTTTGGGGGCTTTCCATTCCTGGATTGCCCTCACCTTCTCCAGATCCATACGAATACGGCCACGTTCCACCACGTGGCCTAAGAACTTGATGCTCTCATGTGCAAACGAGCATTTCTCTCGCTTCACATATAGCTGGTTCTCTCTCAACTTCTGAAACACTTGAGCCAAGTGTTCTTGATGCTCTTCAATCGTGGCGCTATAAACCATGATATCATCCAAGTACACCACCACGAACTTATCTAGATACTCGTGGAATACTTGGTTCATTAGTGTACAGAAGGTAGCAAGTGCATTTGTCAACCCAAACGGCATTACCCGAAACTCAAATGCTCTGTATCGAGTAACACACGTAGTCTTTGGTTCATCCCCATCTGCAATCCTCACCTGATAGTAGCCCGATCTCAAGTCCAACTTTGTGAAGTATTTGGCTCCACTTAGCTGGTCGAACAAATCAGCAATCAGAGGGATGGGGTAGGTGTTGCAAACTGTCACCTTATTGAGAGCCCTATAGTCGATGCACAGTCTCAAGCTCCCATCGTGCTTCTTCTGGAATAGCACCGGTGCGCCAAATGGCACATTCGACGGTCTGATGAAGCCTGCCTCTAATAACTCTTTTAATTGCTTCCTCAATTCTTCTAGCTCAGGGGGTGCCATTCTGTATGGAGCTTTTGTTGGAGGTTTCGCTCCGGGCACCAGCTCTATCTGGTGATCAATCCCCCTCTTTGGTGGCAAGGCTTTGGGGAGTTTATCTGGCATTACGTCCCCATACATCTTTAAGACCCTCGTAATTTCTAGTGGAACGATTTCTTCCACTACTTCTTCGAACACGGTGGGTACAGCTACATAAGTGGGCTCCTGCTTCTTCACACCCTTCTTGAACTGTAAAGCTGATAGAAGCTTCACACCAGGGGGTGGTTTCACCTTTGCAGGCACCATTGACGGAGTCTCTCCCATTATGAGTAAGCTTCCAGTGGCAGGAATTGGAATGGCACCTTTCTCTGTCAGAAAGTCCATTCCCAAAACTACATCGAAGTCGTCCATATGGACAACCACCAAGTCAGTCTGCCCCTCCCACGTGTCGATTCTCACTTTTACCCCTTTAGCCACGCCAGATGTGGCCAAGGCTTTGGAGTTGACCGCTTTCATGCGGCCTGCATCTTTCTCCAGCTTCAGTCCCAGTCGCTTTGCTTCAAGTTCAGAGATGAAGTTGTGGGTGGCGCCAGTATCAATCATCACGCTTTTGGCAGGCTTGCCATTGATAGTGGCATCCACGAACATTAGCCCTTTCCCCAGGGTCTTCTTCCCTTTCTCGCCATGCTTCTTGAGAGCATTCAACAGGCGGACAGTGCCCATGTGCGCGTACTCTTCGTCTTCCTCTTCTCCTTCGCCCTGTTGTTCTTGGCTAATGAGGGCATTCAGCTGGCCCCTGTAAGGGCAAACTGCCGACTTATGTGGGCCTTTGCAAAGCCAACAAGCTAGCGGCTTCTTCCCTGCAGCAGCATCTGTCCCACTAGAAGAATTGGACTCAACTGTCCTCTTCTCTCCCTCACTCTCACCCGGCCAGGACTTCCCAGACTTCTTACTCCCACTGCTACTTGAGCTAGTTGGAGGAGTAGCCCTTTTTGGCAGGCTGCTCTCCGGAGTATAATCTGTTAAGCGTTCGACAGCAGCTTAAGCGGTGGCCAGATCAGACACACGCTGCCTTTGAAGTTCTTGTTTGGCCCACGGTTTCAGTCCCTCGAGGAAACAGAAGAGCCTGTCCACTTCGAACATGTCCTTTATATCGAGCATCAGTCTCGAAAATCTCTTTACATATTCTCGGACTGTCCTGATTTGTTTGAGCTCTCTTAACTGGCGAAGAGCTATGTAAGCGACATTTTCTGGCAGAAATTGCGTCTTTAATTCCCTCTTCAGGTCTGCCTAAGATGTGATGGTGCACCTGCCATTCTCTATGTCATCATACTTGGTCCTCCACCACACCTTCGCATCCCCTGAAAAATACATGGTAGCCATGGCGACCTTTCCGTCTTCCGAATCGGCTTGCACGACTCTAAAGTAATGTTCCATGTCAAAGAGGAAATTCTCCAAATCCTTTGCGTCTCTAGCCCCGTTGTAGGGCCTCGGCTTGGGTACTTTGGCTCGGCCATACTCCATACCTATCGGCCCTGTTACAGGGGCATTCCCAACCGCTCGCATGGTCAGGTTTACCTTGGTAGATAGCTCAGCCATTTATTCTCTGAGCACACCGACTGCCTCTCTGCAATCTTCCGTCGTGTCATTTATGGAAACTTCTTGTTCCTTCAGCATGTGCTCCACTGCCACGATGCGCTCTTCCCACTGAGGGGAAACAGAAGTACTTGTTGGAGTGTTTCTTTTCTCCAACGTGATAATTCTGGATAAAAGAACATCATTCTCCTTTTCCAACGCAGCTATGCGATTGTTTGCATCAGACGATCCCGAGTCCCGACTTGCAGAGGAAAGATCCCTGACCCTCTCGTCCAGGCCATCTAGTTCCCCTAGCCGCTTCTCAAGAGCTTCGATCCTCTGAGTGTTGCTCACCCTAGTGTGTTTTGCCAAGCTCTTTCTAACTTGGCTTTGATACCAACTGTCACGGGCCGGCTATTTGGGTGCTCCAACTAGACGGAACGTGCGGCACTTGCAGACTCTTCAAGCTAGCAAGTCAGCCTACAACACACACCTACAGGCAAACAAACTCAGCAGTTAGCCACATACACATCTTGGACATGCAACAGGCAATAACGAAGTATGAGCAAGCACAAAGCAAGTCATTCATGTCCACACAACACAAAGCACACAACAAGGCAAATGGCACGCAGTGGCCCAACGAAGCTAACAAACAAGCAACACATAAGCAACAAGGAAGCACACAGGGGCAAGTATGGATAAATGTTATTTCATTAATATATAGTCTTGATAGGGCAAGGGAGTACACAGCTTTGGCCCCTATCTGCTGATGGCCATGGTGTTTCCCTAAGTCACCAGGTGACCCCCCCCCCCCCCCCCCGCCCCTTAAGGAGCCTTCTAGGGAAATAAAGTCTTCCCAGGAACATATATGATTTTTGTTTGGGAGACATATGCAATATTACAAAACTGCCACTACCCTATCCCATGAGGTTGCTTGGTGCAAGACTTGACTAATGATCAAGCACCAAGGCATGCTCATTAACAAAATGGCCCCATTTGGGTGTGCCAAAGGGGTAGCACGCCACACATAGCACACGAGGGGATTCGTGTACAATTCACTATCATGTCGTTGTTGTAGCGTATTTTCGTTTGAGTAAAACTGTAACGCCCCACGTCACTATGGCTGCTTCTTGGAATGACGACTGGCCCTACAAACCAACACGAGTCTTTCCAGCGTGCTTTGTCCTCACTCGTACGCTTCCTGGGAAAAATTCCCAAGAGATCACCCATCTTGAGATTACTCCAGGTCAAGCACGCTTAACTTTGGAGTTCTCAAGTGATGGGCTACCGAAAAGAAGATGCATCTTGTTGATATAGGTAGTACCCATCAATCCATTTAAGCCCTCTTCAACTGTGTAGTCCCATACCTACACAGTCTTAGAATCATCACACTTGATCTTCCCCAGGCAGTGTGGGATTGCACAACTGGTCTTTCCCCTTACGGATCACGGGATTCTGACTGTCACAAAAATGGTGTGTTTGATGTCAGCAACGACTTGTCATTACTTATAGCAATGAAATGGGTCACAGTGATATAACCCCCAAGCAGAGGCTTTCTTCCTCATTCCTCTATTTTCTTAAAAAAAAAACACACACACACACACAGAAACCTCTAGTTTTCTTCGCCTCCCAGCGCCGCCCAACGCCACCCAACCCACTTTTGGCCAATTTTTTCCAAGTTTCGGTAGTCTAAACCCACTATCTTGCTATTATATCCTTTAATATGTATTTTTTTCTTAATATATGTTTGTATTTTGTATTTGGTGGAAATGAGTTTTGACATTTTTTTTATTTTCTTTTTTAGATTTGTGTATTGGATCATCACCCCGAACCTTTGCCTTTGGATAATCCCGAGCTCGAGCCTTGGGTAATTTTTTTTTTTAAAATATTTTATGATTGATTAATGGTTAAATTATGTTTTTAATTGTGTAATTGGTTATTTTAGATAGTGTTGAATTTTGTTTTTCAGTTTAGGAATTTGTATTATTAATTTAATTATATTTGTGATTTTTAATTTTGTTAATTTTATTTTATGTTAATTTAATTTAATTAAATGTTATGTTATATGAAAAAAAATGTATGATATGTTAAATATATGTATAATTATATGTATATAAATGTGATTACCTGAATATGTTTATATGTATATAAAAGTGAATGTGAAATATATTTTTAAATTGTGTGGTGGGTTAGATTAATATGATTAGATGTTTATTATAATTTTTTGTTTTCAATTGTATATATGTTAGGTTAAATAAATTTTTTGTTTTGAATTATATATAAGTTAGGTTATATAAATAATTAATATGTTGATTTGTGAATATGTTTATAATATATTTTTGTTGTTTATTTGTGAATTCAAATAATTGTATTAAATTTTATGTATATTATGAGACTGGTTTATATGTTTTTATGCAGATTTTAAATTTTGGGATAGACTAGATTACAGCCGTTATGTTGCCGAAATTTTTGTAGATTTAGAAAAACTAAACATTACAAAATAGTTTTAAAGTTAGTGTAATTTGATGAATAAATTTTAAAGCAATTAATAAAAATTAATTATAAAATTATAAAATATAAATTAAAATAATAATTTTACAAGTATAAAACTTTATTAATATATTTTTATAAAATAAGTAGAAATTAAAATAATAATCTTTAATGGTAAATTAATAAATTTATAATTAAATATTTGTTTATTTAATTAATTTTATAACATATTCATAAAATTTGATAATATATGTAGAGAATATAGGTAATTAAATTAATTTTACTTAAAATTAAAATAATAATTTAAAAATAATAAAAAAAATTTGTTATATTTTTAAAAAAATAAGAAGTGAAAATTATAATAAGAATTTGATAATTATTAAAGAACATAATAATAATTATAATGAAATATTTGTTTATGTAATGAAATTTTACAATACATTCATAACTAAAAATAATATATATTCATAAAATTTGATAATATATATTCATAAGATTCAATAAGATTTCACAATTTACTTGAAAAAATTAGTGTTTTGGTGATAAAAAATTTATTAGCAAATAAATGTAGTTTTATATGATTATCACATTGTGATCATTTATTTTCCACTTGAATCAGTTATGATGATTGATAAAAGTTGGATAACTAATAGACGACATAACTCTGATGAGTTTTGGAATGGTCTTCAAGCATTTATGCACATGACCAAGAATCATGTGAATGCTTCAGGAGAAGTCAGATGCCCATGCGTTCAGTGTGTCAATATGCTGAATCAGAAACTGGATGTGGTGGAGGCTCGCATACACATATATAGGTTTCTGCAGCGATACGTGAAGTGGGCCTACCACGGTGAAGTTGATATGCCTCCAGTAGTGGACTACGGGGCTCCAGTAACTGATGAGATGATTGACATCATCAATGATGTTATTGGTGAACAAGACACTAACGAAGAAGACGTAGCTGAAGGAATTTCATATGGTGGTGGCAATAGTGCGAAAAATCAATTTGATGACTTGTTTCAAGAGGTTTAAGCTGAGTTATACCTTGGTTTTACTTGATTGTCTTCCTTGAACTTCTTGGTGAAGATGATGCACATGAAGGTTATGAATAAATGGACAAATAGTTCCTTTGATGAACTTTTGAAGTTTATGAAATTTGCATTCCCAAAGGAGAATAAGATTCTGGCTTCATTCTAGGAGTAGAAAAAAATGAGAAAGTTCTGGTTAGGTTATCAATCAATTCATGCTTGCAAGTACGACTGTTGTTTGTTCTGGAAGGAGAATTCTCAAAACAGAGTTGTCCTATATGTAGTGAGAGCCGATGGGTTGACAAAGACAGAAAGGGGAAAAAAGTCGCCCACAAAGTGTTGCGGTACTTCCCTTTGACTCCTAGGATGAAGATTCTTTATGGTTCAAGGCATACAACAAATGATATGACCTGGCATAGTACGGGACGGTCGAAAGAAGATGGTGTGCTGCACTATCCTGTTGATGGGGGTGCTTGGAAACAATTTGATTCCAGATTTCTTGATTTTTCCAAAGAACCCAGAAACGTTCGATTGTGTTTGGTTGCTGATGGTTTTAATCCATTTGGTAACACGAGTCTATCTTACAGCAAGTGGTCGTTAATATTCTGCACGTACAATATGCCTCCTTGGTTGTGCATGAAAGAGTCATCATTCATGCTGACCTTATTGATTCTCGATCTGAAATCACCTGGGAAGGACATAGATGTATTTTTTAGGCTTGTAGTAGACGAATTGAAGGAGTTGTGGGATAAATGAGTTCAAACCAGAGACGCTGCAACAAACAGTGTATTCAGAATGCGTGCAGCATTCTTATGGACTATCAATGATTTTCTTGCCCGTAGTAGTTTGTCTGGTTGGAGTGGCCAATGATATATGGCATTTCCTTCATGCAACGAAGACACTCCTTCATGTCGAGTAATTGGGAAGTCGGCTTATGTTGGTCATAGAAGATTCTTATCTTCTACGCATAAGTGAAGGAAGAGTCGCTTGTTTGTTTTTCAATAGTTTCAACTGCATTAACGAAATTATTTAAGTTATGTAATTAACCTCCAACTATAACTGAATTTAAGTTAATAATGATTTAAACTGCAAATATATGTCTGCTACTGTTGCTCGTTCTCATGGCGGTGATGGAGTGGATCCTCCTCCTCCTCCAGACCCCACGCGAGTTCCTACTTCCTGTGAGACAGATAATATACTATAATTAGTCTATCTTTTATCAATAAATGACAAATTGTTATTATTTTGTTCAATTTAATTGTATTGTTTAATTAACATATGTAGCGGCTGCCGCAAAAAGAAGAGGTCGATGTCGATCCAAAAATTTGCAGCAGCTCGTCAACGACAATAAAGGTCTGTTGGCTCTACAATTTGATCTGAAGGAGGGAACCTACAAAGCAGTTGGTGATTTTGGGACGTTGTTCACGAGACTTATTGGCAACCTTATTGGTCACCATGTCTCGTTATATTATGACTCATGGCAGAGTGTTCCGGATGAGCACAAGATTGGATTGATGCAAAAACTTGAGGTGAATTTATCTACTTATTCACATGTAATGTTTTTTTATAATTTAAAAAATCTTACCATTTTTTTAAGGAATTTTTCATTCTTCCCCAAGCTCTCCCTGAGTGGCGACTGATAGAGACTGAGATTGAGCGAGAGTTTCAGGATCGCTACAAGGATAGAAAAGGTCGCAAGAAAAGACACTTCGATGAACATGGAGGGTATGATGATATCGAGACAGCCAGAAAGAATCCACGGGAGGACATGGACAACAAGAGTTGGCAGAAGTTGGTTGAAATTTTCACCACTCCATAGTTCATGGCACGCTCAAAGGCAAATGCTACCAACAGAGCAAAACAGAAGTATCCAAGTCTCCATGGATCGACTTCTTATGCTTCTGCTCGATTTAAGAAGGTAAATAAAAATATATAGATAATTTGAAATATTTTAAGTTATCTTAATAATAATTTCAATATTTGACTGATATTTTGTTAAATTTTGTTTTCTAAAGATGAATCTTTAGACTAAGGAACTGCCCAGCATTATCGATATGTTCCATGACATGCACAATCATCCGACACGTGGATGGGTGAACACGAATGCTAAGGATGCATATGTAAGTAACTTTCTAAGTTTTGTATATATATGTATAATATTCAATTATATTATGTATTAATTGTCTTGTTTCTGAAATTCCCTTTTTAGTAATTACTAAATTAATTAAACTATGTGAATTAATTAAAGTGCGGAATGGTAATTAAATATTAAAGCAAATTTCAGTTCTGTCGGGACAGAATCTGAATTTGTCACGACAGAAACTGAACATAATAAAAAGACAATGTAAAACAATAAATAACACAACGAATTTTTACAAGGTTCAGAAACCCTTTCGGATAACCTACTCCTTGGGGCCACGCCCAGAGAATAAAACCAATTAATAAAGAATCACAAGTACAAAATATTTACTTAAACAAAGCAAGACTCCCTCTTGAGATTTGCCGCAACTTTGTTGTACTTCTCTTCACAAATCTGATTCTGATTGAAACGCTCAACCACTTGAACTCCCTTCAATGGCCAGCGAGTGCTGGCATCCTCCCGTCGCAAGGCTTGTAAAAATCTTCTCCCAAAGACTATAAAAGTTGTGTTCAAATTACAATGTGCATTCACTCATGAACGTGGTATAAACTCACCACAAAAACTAAACACTCATATTTTCTACAAGATCACGTGAATACTATGATCTTGAATACAAAGAAGAAACTCTCACAAATATTACAATACACTCACAAATTATGCATCTAAGAGTTCACTTTTTCTCAAAGCCTTAGAGACCTATTTATAGAGTAAATTTCGTGCTCATAAAGGCTGAGAATGAATCTCCTAATAAAGGCAAGAATATTTGACGATATTCTTGATTGATGAAGACTTGCCTTTTTTAGAAGATGTTGATCTGACAGATACGATTTTGGTAGAGACAGCTAATACCTGTGTCGGATCAAAATGCTCAAGATAGAAATAATAATTAATGACAACAAAGATTTAGTTTCCTGAATTTTATAATCTTGAGCTGCACGAAAATATACAGTCAAATATTCCATAAATGAATTTGAGTAAGTACTGAATATTTGCAAGATATAACTTCCCTTTATAATCAAATTGTGATAATATAAAGTTAAATAAGGAAGCTAAGTAATCCGAAAATCATAAGAAAGGGAAAGTGAATTCTAAAAATCATAATAAAGGGAAAGTAAAAATGATCTTTTAATTAAAAAGATATTTCTATAAAATATGCCAATTTTAGGGTTTACAGTTTCTAAACTGCAGGATGCCTTGCAGCAAGAAGTACAGACACAATCTCAATCTCAATCTGACGCAGGAAGTGCCACTGTCAATGAGACACAAGTCGTCTCAAAGATACTTGGTCAACGTCGTGGCCACAACCGAGGTATTGGACGAAAGTTGAAGGGCACTAGTACCTTTGCCTCAAGCGCCACCGGATCCTCTTCGCAATTAGAGGCATCACCGTTTCTGTCCACCACAGTTGGCCCTCCAACAATACCACCTGAGGCTTTCCAGTCCACGATTCAACATTTCAGTCAAGCCTTTATGACCCAGAACAACAACTTCCATCAAATGCAACAATTTTTGCAAGCAACAAATCCGAACATCCAAGCTCCAAAATTTCAGCCTGTCAACTTGGACATAAATATGATATAGTCTATGATGGCAAGCTTTCAACCAGAACAACCACAGCAGCCAAAACCACCACAACAGCCCGACGATAATGACTTTGGAATTGATTTTGATGACATTTAGTTTTATTATATTACTATTTTTAAATTATTAATATTTTGTGTTGTTTTTATTTTTATTTTGGAGACAATACTACTTATGTTTTGTTATCTTACATTTTGGAAACTATGGATATTGTTAAATTGGTTTTATTATTTAATTAATAAATTGGTTTTAATATTTAATTAAATAAGTTGGTTTTATTTATTTATTTACTTAATATTTAATATTTTATTAAATAAATTTTAATTAATATAATTAATTAAATATATATTTTTTTAAATTGTATGCCTACAGCGACGCCGCAAGGTGCACGCTGAACACGAAAATATGAGTTTTCGTGACACTACATCGACGCCATGTCATCGCTGAAGGCATATAAACCCACACACTCTTCAGCGACGACATGACGTCATTGTAGATGGAGCGGTCGACGGACCTACAGCGACCACATATCGTCGCTGTAGAAGTTTTTGAAATTCAAATTTTGCAACCACTTACAGCGACGACATGTCATCGCAATATCCTAGTCCAACCGAAAAAAAGGATTCCCTACTGTGACAACTGTGTTTTGTCATCGTCGTAGATTGCTACACATACGGACTTACAACGACGTTGTTTTTGCGACGACATGTCGTCGCTGTATACCTTCAGCGACGATTTCTTGATCTATAGCGATGAAAAAAGTCGTCGTTGTAGACTCTTTTTCTTGTAGTGACTCTAAGAGAACCCTTTTATAGTGTAGACACTGTTAGGAAAAAATGTTTTGCCTCAATGGAAATTGATAATAATATTACAATTCTATGCAATAATATTACAAATAAATATAGATTGATTAAATAAGGTTACAACTCTATAACTGAAAGTACAAATAAACAAAATAGAAGAAGAAGAAGAAGAGAAGAAGAATGGAATAGTGAAAAATACAACTCTAAGCAAAAGATTACAAATAAAGTAAAAGTGTTTGGAACACAAGAGAAGATGATTACAACTCTAAACAAAATTACAAGTAAATAAAACAAGAGGAATGAGAAGAAAAGTAATAGAGGAAATTGTAAGAACAAAACAAAGAAAACTCTCACTTACACAACCTAAGTGAAGAGTGTTGGGGATCACCAACTTGAACAAGGTTTAAAACCTTTGTCCAAAAGCTTATTTCCCCCCAACTCAAGCACTAAGGGATCTCTCTCAGATATTGGAAAAGCTTTCTGGAATTATCAAGCCTCAAGGTGTTTCTAGCCAAGTGCTCTAATGGATAGAAATGTGTGTCTTACAAGTGAGCTATAGGCTCCTATTTATAGAGTTTAGAGACACCCTTTGAATTTCAAATTCCACCAACCCCCATGGCTGTTACCAATGTTTAATTGGATTAATATGGAATTAAAAATGAGATTTGGGAGTTATTTGGGTTTTTTTGAGCTGTTCAACAAAGATTGAAAAAACTGAAAAAATGGTCAATTTTTGGCCTGTGGCCGCGGCCAGAGACATTAGTGGCCAAGGTTGTGGCCGCGGCCACTGACCATTTTCAGCACTAAAAAATGTGCTATTTTTCCAAATGGTTCCAAACCCTCCCAAATGATTTTGTAACTCTCAAAACACATTATTGGGGTTAAAATCATATCTCTAACAGTCATATCACATATGGCTTTATGAAATTCATCACAATATTGTGTAACAACAATTTTACACAATAAAGGGTAATATTTGGAAGTTACTGTAATGCCCCAAATTTCCTAATAAGGTTTAGGACCTTGATTAGGAGGCCGGGAGGGCCATAATTGCTTTATTATGCTATTTAATGATAATATGCATGTTTAGGTGTATTAAATATGCATGTGAACCCATTTGTGATTAATTGGGTGATTTTCATATTTTGGCCATTTCGGGCATTTTTGGCATATATGTGAAATGGGCGTGGTGCTTTGTTATTAACTGGTTATGCCAGGGTTACCCAACACAAGACGATCCTAGGAGGTAAGCTAGTGGGAAAGTCACAACGGGATTTAAGCTTGACTTGGAGTAAGTCAATGGGTATTTAGAGCATTACCGGGTTATTGGGTAATGGGAATTAATATTTGGTGATAAATTGGGAGTTAGTAAGACCAGGGGGAAATTCTGGAAGTTTTGACTATAATGTCCCCGGGGGTGTTTTCGGGACCCCGAGTATTAGGTTTTATTGGAAGCTACTTAAGGCTGAAGTAACCTTTTAAGAAAGAAAAGAAACGTTCTGTACGTTCTCTCTCCCTAAAGTTCCATTTTTGTTCCCGATCGCATTTTCGAAGATAACTTGAGTTCTAGGACTCGGAATCAAGCAAGGATCGAGGCATAGCAATCCTAAGGAGAATTAGAAGCTTATTAGCCGGAGGATTTAGTTGGAAACAACTCAATCGGAGGTAATTCAAGTTTAAGTTTTAAGTTTTAAAAAGTTTTTAAGCTTGAATTGGGCTTTGTGAATCGTTGAGTTTTTAGGTTGTTTGAACCTTGGGTTTTGGTGGTTTTGGACCATTGGGGAGTTTGGGAACTTTTATTTAATGATTTGGGAATGTTTAGACATGTTTTTGGGAGGTTTTAAAAGGTTAGAACGAAGGAAAAATGGCTGCCCCGAAGTTGGGCCGCGGCCTTGTTCTTGGGCGCCGCGGCCCTTGCTCGAAGAAGCAAGTGTCAGGATTTGGCCTTGCTGGGCGCCGCGGCCTGGGCTGCGGCCCTAGCCTCAGAAGAACCCTGGGGGCCATGGCCCAAGGTTCTAGGGCCGCAGCCCTTGCCCTGTTTTCACCCCGTTTGCTCGTTTTGACATCGGAAACATGGTTTTAGGCCTCGGGATCATTCCTACTACCCAGATTAGTGAGGATTGATGTCTTGGAGGCTAAGTTTTAGTTCAAGGGTTGGTTTTAGAACTTGAACTCATTGGGTCACCATTTGTGGTTGTGACTAGGTTAACACTAGAGGCTTGGAATCGGGATCGTACTTGTGGCTCGTTTGTTGGTAACCTGTGCTTGGACCCAAGGTAAGGAAACTGCACCCCATGTGTGACATGCATGGTTATGATTGATGCATGTTGAATGTTTAAATGTAAACATTGATAGCATAATGAATGCTTGGCAATCTTGCCCATTTGCATATGATTATTGTTGAGGCATGCTGGATGATTAAGTGTGATGCATGTGATGCACGAGAAACATGTGATTAGGGCATGCCATGAATGATGAATATGAGATTGGTCAGAGCTTGAGTCTCTGCGTTTGTGCATGATTATAATTATGCTAGCAACTGTTTAGTAAGCATGTTGAATGCCCTATTCTTGGATAATTGACATATGATACACATTGATAGCATTGCTTACTCATGCATGGCTCTGACTAATTAGCCAGATTTGGCAAAGGTGTTAGTATCAACTGTGAAGCCGTGACTCACTAGTCAGGTTCGGCAGTGGTACTGGGCACTGGTCACATTGTGTTAACTCACTAGTCATGACAACCCTAGTGTGTAGTGCAAGCTTTGTCGATTGGATCTAATCGACCCTCTGCATTGAATGACTCAAAGAGCATTAATGCAGGACCGACCTCAAGTTCGATGAATATAAACAAGCATTTATCTAGCCAAGGGCTAGTCAAGTAGAGCCATTGCAGGAAATGGGCACTGGGCCCCTAGTGACTTGGTTGTCAGTCACTCAGTATGGTTTACCAGGACCTCAAAGTGATATTCACTCATCTGATCAAAGCTATGAGCTCTGTATGATCATTTTGATCATCATATGCATGGCTTTGGGCACTGAGGCCCCAGTGACTTGCTTGCGGTCACTCAGCATGGTTTACTAGAACCTGATGAAGGTTAGAGGCTTACCCAACAGCCAGCCTTCCACTTGAATTAGTGACTTGCTTGTCAGTCACTCAGTATGGTTTACCAGAACCTACCGAAGGTTAGAGGCTTACCCAACAGCCAGCCTTCCACTTGAATTAGTGACTTGCTTGTCAGTCACTCAGTATGGTTTACCAGAACCTACCGAAGGTTAGAGGCTTACCCAACAGCCACCCTTCCACTTGAGTTAGTGACTCGTTTGTCGGTCACTCAACATGGTTTATCAGAACCTCTAGTGTTACGACACTCATCTGATTAGGATTGACTTGATAGTCCTCCAATCAGAAGGCCAGGATTTCTTATCCTGGATACCCCAGCATCTGTTTGAGTTCATTTGCATGCTGAATAGAGCTATGAGTGCTAGGCATGCCAGATATGATTTGATATCATGATATGACCATTTATGAGCATATGAGTTTTCTTGCTGGGCTTCGGCTCACGGGTGCTTTGTGGTGCAGGTAAAGGCAAAAGGAAGCTGGACCATCCTTGAGTTGGAGAGCTTAGGTGATGACGTGTACATATGCAGCTGCTCGACCAATACTTGGGCGAGGTTTGAAAGTGGAACTAGGGCTGAACCCTGTTTTGCCGCTTAGTACGGCTTGTTGTAAATAATCTTTTGTAATAAACTCTGAAATTATATTTTTGGGATCCCAATGTATATATATTAAACGTTCTAGTGAGACGTTATATCTTAACCAAAGTTTTTAACCCCTAAACCGCTAATCATGCTTAGTTACACGTTTATGGCCAAACGACTCGATTAGCGAGTTTATCACTTTTTGCAATGTGCACTGTAGCGGTCCTTGGAGTTGGGGCGTTACAGTTACAAATTTGTAACACCAAATATGTTACATTATTTGGATATATCTTATATATCTAAATATTGTAACTCTCTATTATATGTTACAATATGTGACACACTTTGTCACATTTATTTAATCTAAAACATTATCATAATATTAAATTATATTATAAAATAATATAACATTTCCCCACTAGATTAAATAGTTATCTATTGTAACACTTATTTAATCAATCATTATATTTTGAAATATAACATATCCGCCACTTGATTAAATAAGAACTCTCTCTTATAGGAGTCATTGCATTAGTGCATAAAGCAAAGTGTTTTTCAACTTGAACTTTACTATAGTGTAATTATCACAAAATTTGTCGAAAATTAGGTTTCACTAGGCATTGAACCATCTTTTCATTATAACAAATTGGTGATAACACACACACATTTGTGATGTTCACTTGAGACCTCTATGTCTCGCTTTGCACCGTTAATGGCCATGTGCACTTTCCATTCATGGACGTTCTTGAGAATACTCCCAATTCTCATGAGAGGCGGCACCACCCCTAGGTCCATATAGGTAGAATTCTTACAGTATTTTGTTACCAAAAATACTTGTCTTTACAAGACTGAATTCTATTAAAAAACCTTTCGGTTTTAACCCTCAACTTGGTAACACACAAGTACTCAATATCTCAGATGGGACTTGTTTTGAGTACAACTAATATTCACTTGATTGACTTGTTATTACCTATTGAACCTAACACTAGTTGAATAACTAGTGTTAAGATAGGTTACCATCAATCGTGAATCTCTTTAGGGAGTTTAAGTCCCATCCCTCGAGATGATACAGCCACTAAATCCCTCGTTAGTGGCTTAGTGAAAGGATCCGCCAGATTTTCACTTGTTCTCACATAGGATATTGAGATGACTCCTCTTTGAATCAATTCTCTTACATACCCATGTCTTAGACTAATGTGTCTAGACTTCCCATTATACACTCCGTTGTATGCTCTAGCCAATGTCGCTTGGCTATCACAATGTATCGATATAGTAGATACATTGTCTTTGATTAGGGGAATCTCTATCAACAGATCCCTTAACCATTCGGCCTCTTTGCCGGTAGCAGCTAGAGCTATAAACTCTGCTTCCATAGTGGAATGAGATATACAGGTTTGTTTCTTGGAACCCCAAGAAATTGCACCTCCACCAAGTGTAAATACCCAACCATTTGTGGACAAGTTGTCCCCAAGATTGGATGTCCAACTTGCATCTGTATATCCTTCTGATATCGAAGGAAATTTGGAGTAGTGAAGGATTAGTCCTTTGGTTTTCTTGAGAATACCTAGGACTCTTCCAATTGCCTTCCAGTGATCCACACTTGGATTACTTGTACACCTACTAAGTTTACTTACCGCAAATGCTATATCAGGTCTAGTACACTGGGCAGCGTACATTAGACTCCCTATAGCACTAGCGTACTCCAATTGAGCCACCACTCTTCCTTCATTCTTCTCTAGTTTTACACTATGATCGAATGGAGTATTGGCATCTTTAACCTTGAGATGGTTAAATTTTTTCAATACTTTCTCAACATAGTGGGCTTGCCCTAATGCAAAACCCCACTATGTTTCTTTACTTTTATACCGAGTATGGTATCAACTTCTCCAAGATCTTTCATCTTGAAGGTTGATGATAGAAACCTCTTCGTTTCTTCTATCCCTTTCATGTGATTACTTAGAATAAGCATGTCATCCACATATAAGCAAACAATGATCACATATCCCTTACAAATTTTGGAATACAAACATTTGTCTCCATTGTTATGTCTAAACCCATTAGACATGATGGCTTGATCAAATTTCTCATGCCATTGCTTAGGAGCTTGTTTCAATCCATATAAGGATTTTACAAGTCTACAAACTTTATGTTCATATTTTGGTAGGACAAACCCTTCAGTTTGTTCCATATAGACCTCCTCATTGAGGTCACCATTAAGGAATGTCGTTTTGACATCCATTTGATGAACATACAAGTTGTGTATAGAAGCTAAAGTGAACAAAATTCTTATAGAAGTTGTTCTTGCAACAGGCGCATAGGTATCAAAATAATCGATACCCTCTTTTTGCCTAAACCCTTTAGCTACTAATCTAGCTTTAAAGGTTTGGATAGTGCCATCAGTGTGGTATTTTCTACTAAATACCCACTTACACCCAATTGGCTTAGACCCCGGTGGGAGGTCTACCAATTCCCAAGTGTTATTGGAAAGAATGGAATCCATCTCATCATTGATGGCTTCTTTCCAAAATGCAATATCTCTTGATTGCATAGCTTCTCTATAAGTCTTAGGATCATCCTCAACGAGAAGTACAATAGGAATTTTCCTAATGACTTCCTCTTTATTTCCTTCTACCATGTAGAATGAAATTTGTTGAGAATCTATCTCATCCACTACTAGAATTTTATGATTTTTAAGCCTTTGACTTCTTCTAGGTTCAAAGGGTTGTTTTATGTAACGCCCTGGTTACCCCAGAACAGTTACGGTGATCGGTGAACCAGAAATTTGACCCGCTACCCGAGTCCTTTGGTTAAAAAATGTGTTCTAAATGTTATTAACAGGTTAAGGTGGAAAACCAATAAAAAGGAAATGATATATTTTATTAAAAACAGTTCATGAGCTCATCAAAACATTTACACGTTATTTACAATATAAAAAGGTCATTACTGTTTTTAAATTTACAAGCCCCGCCGACCTAAGCGGCAAAAATAGGGTATACCCCCTAGTTCCTCTGAGAACTCCTTGGCCGTGGTGGTCAAGAGGCCGCATATGTACACATCACCACCTATGCTCTCCACTCAAGGTTGGGTGAGCTTTTGTAACGACCCAAATTAGCTAATAAGGCTTAAGGGCCTTGATTAGCGTGCCTGGAGGGCATGATAAGATTTATGTGTGATTTGATGAGTTAAATGCATGATTATGATTTAAAGCATGTTATATGAATATTTGTCTATCTAAGATGCATGGCTATGTATATTAGTATGCATGTAGGCCCGGATCGTGTTAGAAGGGCATAACTGTAATTTTGGCCATGTTGGGCATAACTGCATTGATATGTGATGATTGTTGAGACCACATTGTGATGTGGATGTATCTGTGATTTGTGACTCGAAGCGATCCCAGTGAGCAGGCTAGCGGAAAGTCATGACGGGAATTTATACCCGGCTCGGGGCGAGCCTGGGGGTATAAGCAGGAATTTAGAGAATAGATTGAGATTAATTTTGATGATGGGGAATATTTATTTGGTGGTTTATCAGGTGTTGGAAAGCAACGGGGAAATATTAGAGACACTTGAGGATTAGCGGGAATTGGGTAAAATGACTAAAATGGCCCTATTTGGACAAAAGGGTTTAGAGTTAATAGGAAGGGCATTTTGGTCAATTGGCTTTTAGAAGGTTGATTTATTAGGCTTTATACACTTAATGGGATTTATAGAGAAAGAGTGTTGGCTGTGGAGAGAAAGAAAGAAAAGAAAGAAAAGGGAAAGAAAGAAAAGAGAGAAAAACAGAGGGGTTTTCCAAAGGATCGGTTTGTGCATTTTTGCACCATTCATATCCATTTTTCTTGGAGCAAAGCTTAGTGGAGAGCAATGGTAGGCTGAGCATCAAGGATCTTGGGTTAGACTTGAAGATTTGGCAAGAACACATCAACTTTTGAGGTAAGTTTTAGAGATTTCAGTTTTAAGGGTTTTGATGGTTTGAGCTGTGTTTTGAGCTGAGTTGATGGGAATTTTAGGGAATTTCTGGGCAAGATTTGATGATGAACAAGCTAAGGAGGTCTAGGGTTGAATCAAGGTCGAAATTTGCATCAATGGTAAGAATTCTAAGCCTTTAACTTTGTTGTTGACTGAATTTCTGGGTTTAGGGTTATTCATGGTGAATTTTGAGATTTGGGTTGAATGTGCTTGGGTTTTGAGTTCTTGGGATGCTTGGGATGAGTGTGAGATGTTTATAAGCTTGATTTTGGGTTTGGAAAAGGTTTGGACAAGTTTGGGGTTGATTTGGTTGAAGGAAATCGCAAGAAGCAATTTTTGGGTTCTGCTGGGCTGCAACTAGCGCCACAGCACTAGTCAATGGGCGCTGTAGCGCTAGCCCCTGTTCTGGGGGAAGTGTTCTGCTTGTAGCACTACAGCGCCCTCTTTAGAGCGTTGTAGCGCTGCACTGTTCACAGAGGTGGATTTTTGGGTTTTTGATGAGGGATTTTGACCTAGGGTTCGGGGCTCGATTCCGCCACTTTGTTTTGGGGATTTAGGATTTCCCGGGGGGCTCGGGATTGGTCCCGAGGCTAGGTATTCGGACTTGGGGTTTGGTGTTGACTTTGACCTATGTTTGTGCCTAGGTGTGCGCTAAGGCTCGGGTGGGGTCGTGCTCAAGGAGTCAGGTGATCTAAGCTATTGAATGGAAAGGTAAGAAAACTATAACACCCGTAGGATAGGGCGTGGGCCCATAGTGTGATTGCGGGGCACGGCCCTATATTGCATGATGAGATGATTGCCGGGCACGACCCTATATTGCATTACATGTTAGGGTGCAGATTTAAATGAATTGATATTTGTTTGAATGTTGTTTGATTTATGCTATATATGATTATAGTGAAATGAACGGCTATGGCCGAGGGCGGCAAGGCCGAGAACGGCAGCGGGGCCGGAAGTAACACTTAGCACATGGGATGCTTATAGTCAGGGTAGGACCTAGAGGATATATGTGAGATCCTTACGGTGAGGACCGAGACCCCAGGCTGTGGTAAGGGTTCTGGGGCGGCATGGCCGTGTTTGCTTAGTCTAATGATTGACTTGTTTATCTGTGGACTATCTGATATGATTAACTGTATATTTTGCATATGTTATGAACTGCATGAGTTTTCTTGCTGGGCTTCGGCTCACGGGTGCTCCGTGTTGTAGGTAAGGGCAAAGACTGAGTCAACCAACCATGAGTACGGAGAGCGTGAAGCGACGCGTACATGTTTCGCCTGCCCGACTGCTTTGGTTGGGGGTTTATTCGAAAATGGCTGTAACAATCTATGATTTTTATAACTAATTAACTGTAAACTTATTTCAAGATGTAAATAGTTTTCAAACCTTATTTTGGGATCCCAAGTGTTTAATACTAGAAGTTTTTAATGAAACGACGCATTTTCAAAGATTACAGCCCTAACTTTTTATTAGTCACACTTTTGTTTCAAAACCTCGGTTAGCGAGTTCATTGCACACTGTTTTGTCTTAAAACTCACTTAGTAACAGCTCTAAGGAAGTAGGGCGTTACAGCTTTTCTTTCTCTTTACCTGCACCACATAGCACCCATGACCCAAGGCCCAGCAAGAAAACATAAT
The DNA here is from genome assembly GCF_963169125.1 of Humulus lupulus. NCBI lineage: Eukaryota > Viridiplantae > Streptophyta > Magnoliopsida > Rosales > Cannabaceae > Humulus > Humulus lupulus. The sequence continues at coordinate 72,392,732 of NC_084794.1, read as the reverse complement.
ATAGCATGATATAATATCAACAATGATCATAATAACCATTCAGGACTATCAGTCCAAATCAGATAGGTGACAGTCGCAAAAGTCACTAAATAGGGAATAGCTCTCTTCAGCCTTGTGACGATAGGGTCACTGGGGCTTAACAGGTAAGTGAACCTTTCATTATCTTAACCAGGATAGGTGCATGGTGACTGGTCACCAACATAACATTCCTCATGACCATAGAGTCATAACCCTGCAACATTGTTCCCTAGCCATGTGACAAGCGGTCACCTGGGCCTTAGGCCCCGGCTCTGAGTAACTAGTCTTAGACTAGCCAAGCGCTTATAGGTTTCATCGACCTTAGGGTCGGTCCAGTACTAATGCCTTAGAGCCATTCAATGCTGTTATCGATTAGATCTAATCTTCATTTGGCCCCACGTTCATGACGCTATGCCATTTCTGACTCTTAGGTCAGTATCCCTGACTAGTCAGTGCCATATACAAATAAACAATATTCGCTAGCATTTAATATGCAATCCATGTCCACATTTATCAACCAACATGCCTCAATAACAGTCATGCATGTCATATACACGGGGTGCAATTTTCTTACCTCAAGTTCGAGCGAGAAATATTATAAGGACGACCCCTGAGAACGATCGATCTTTTAGTTCCTTAGCGGTTACCTAATCACAACCAATTATAACCTCCATTAATGAGAATCAACATGGATAGGGTCTTGATCTAAGCACCACTCTCAGGACCTCGAAACATGCCCACACAGTGAGTAGATTCGATCCCGGGCCTTAAGGATTGAAACCCTAAGTCAAAAATCCCTAAAAATACTCAAAACGAGACTTTGAAGGAATAGAGTAGCGCTACAGCGCTGATTCCTAGCGCCCCAGCGCTAAACTCAGAACCCCCAACACGCCCAAAATACCCCTGTGTAGTGTTGTAGGGCCCTAGGGTGGGCGCTATAGCACTACCTCCAGACCTGATGCCCGCTAAAACCTCCTTCTTCATCTCCTTCGATCCCAACCTGTTTCCAATGCTTCTAAATCCCATTTTTGATGCCAAATAAACCCAAAAACCATCCTAACACACCCCAAACATCACAACCATAGGAACCCTAGCCAAAACTCCCAACAAAACCAAGATCTCAACCTAGAAATCACAACTGTAAAACAGAACTAAAACAGGGCAAACCAGGGATTCCAATGGTTAGAAACTTACCCAAAGCTCAGCTTATGATGCTCTTCAATGGAGGAACACACTCCCAAACTCCCAAGGCTTACTTCCCAAGCTTGAATCCTCAAGAATGGTTCAAAAATCACAAAGAAAACTGAAGGGAAGATAGGTACGGGAGAAGCTTCAAGTATACTCTGTTTTCTTCTTTTCTTTCAACTCAAAAATGGTTATATCTATCCTAGGGGTGAAATGACCATTATACCCCTAGGTCAATTTAAAGTTTCTAAAGACTCCCAAGGGCAAAATTGGTATTTTTCACCTATTTCGTTAATCATAATTAACGCTCTCCAATTCCCGCTATTCTCAATAATCCCAAACACCAATAATTCATATCCCGTTACCCTTTAATTCCCGGTAACGCTCTAATCATTAAAATCACCCCGAGACTCAACCCGAGCTCCGAGCTTAAACCTGTTGTGACTAAACCGCTAATCAATAATCCAAGATCATCTCATGCCGAATAGCTCGAACAAACCCACATTATAATGTGGTCTCAACATATATCACCGACATGCATACAATTATACAACTATACCCTCAACGCGCCAGATTACCACCACACCCCTGTAATTAAAAACGTGGACCCACATGCATACATTTAACATCATATTATAATATAATTCACATATACATGCATATCATCATTTAATGGCATAATTAAACAAGTATGGCCCTCCCGGCCTACTATTCCCGCCATTTAAACATGTCGGAGAATTTGGGGCATTACAACTTTCCCCTCCTTACAGAAATTTTTTCCTCGAAATTTACCTGAACAGCTCGGGATACTGACTTCGCATATCTGACTCCAGCTCCCAGGTCGCTTCCTCGACCTTGTTGTTCCTCCACAATACCTTAACCAAAGGTATCATCTTATTCTTGAGGACCTTATCTTTTCTGTCAAGAATCTGAACTGGCTGCTCCTCAAAGGAGAGATTTGGCTCAAGCTCCAGATTTTCATAGCTCAAAATATGATTCACATCAGTTACATACCTCCGAAGAGCTGAAACATGAAATACATTATGCATAGCTGACAAAGCTGGAGGCAAAGCTAATCTGTAAGCCACTTGACCAACCCTCTCCAAGATCTCAAATGGACCTACAAATCTAGGGCTCAGCTTGCCCTTCTTCCCAAACCTTCTCACCCCTTTCCAAGGCGAGACTCTAAGGAAGACATAGTCTCCCACTTGGAACTCCACGTTCCTACGCTTGGGATCTACATAGCTCTTCTGTCTACTTTGAGAAGTAAGCATCCGAGCTCTAATCTTCTCAATGGCCTCACTGGTCCTCTGAACTGCCTCAGGACCTAAGTATCTCCTTTCAATTGTTTCATCCCAATGAATGGGAGATCTGCACTTCCTACCATACATCATCTCATAAGGTACAACTCCAATGGTAGACTGATAGCTGTTATTGTAGGAGAACTCTATCTAAGGTAGATACTTACTCTAAGATCCACCAAAATCTAGCACACATACTCTCATCATGTCTTCTAATATTTGGATCATCCTCTCAGATTACCCATCTGTCTGAGGATGATAAGCAGTACTGAACTTCAGTTGTGTCCCCATGGCTTTCTGCAAACTCCCCCAAAACTTGGAAGTAAAAGTAGGGTCCCGATCTGACACGATTGACCTAGGCGCTCCATGGAGGCGCACGATCTCTCTCACATAGAGATCTGCATATTGGTCAACTGTATAAGTAGTCCTCACTGGAAGAAAGTGAGCTGACTTGGTGTAGCAATCCACTATCACCCAAATAGAATCATGATGACCAACAGTCCTGGGTAAGCCCACCACGAAATCCATCGTGATGTCTTCCCACTTCCACTCTGGGATATCCAGTGGCTGCAATAACCCTGCTGGCCTCTAATGCTCAGCCTTGACCTGTTGACATGTCAAGCACTTAGCCACATACTCAACTACATCTTTCTTCATCCCCGGCCACCAGTACAACGATCTCACATCCTGATACATCTTCGTGGTGCCTGGATGCAAAGAGTAAGGTGTAGTATGAGATTCATCTAGAATCTCTCGCCTAAAAGCAGTGTCTAGCGAAACACATATCCGCCCTTTGTATCTCAACAAGCCTATCTCAGACACTGTATAATCTCTGGATGCTCCAGCCAGAACATTCTCCCTAATCTTGATCAGCTGTGGATCACTCAGCTGACCCTCCTTAATTCTCTCCAACAGTGTAGACTGTAGCATAATGTTAGCCAACTGTCCCACCAGTAACTCTATACCAGCTCTGGTCATATCATCTGCTAACTCTCTGGCTATCAGCCTCATACCATGAATCTGTCCCGGACCCTTCCGGCTTAAAGCATCAGCTACCACGTTGGCCTTTCCTGGATGATACAAAATCTCACAGTCATAATCTTTTACCAACTCCAGCCAACACCTTTGCCTCATATTAAGATCTTTCTGGGCGAAGAAGTATTTCGGGCTCTTGTGATCTGTATAGATCTCACACTTCTCTCCATAGAGATAATGCCTCCATATCTTTAAAGCAAAAAACCACAGCCGCCAACTCTAAATCATGAGTAGGATATCTCTTTTCATACTCCTTCAACTGACGAGAAGCATAAGCAATTACCTTCTCTGACTGCATCAGAACACAGCCCAAACCCTGATGAGAAGCATCACAATAAATCACAAACTTCTCCTGATCAGTCGGAAGACTCAGAATCGGAGCTGTAATCAATCTCTGCTTCAGTTCTTGGAAGCTGTTCTCACACTTATCTGACCACACAAACTTCTGGCTCTTGCGTGTCAGCTCAGTCAATGCACTAGCTATCTTTGAGAACCCTTCCACGAAACGTCTATAATAGCCTGCCAATCCAAGGAAACTTCTAACCTTAGAAGCATTCTTTGGCCTTGGCCAATCTCTGACCGCTTCGATCTTTGATGGATCTACTTTAATCTCCTCCTTACTGACAATGTGCCCAAGAAAGGATACCTAAGATAACCAGAACTCACACTTCTTGAACTTAGCAAATAGTCTGTGTTCCCTCCGTCTCTGCAGAACCAACCTCAGATGTTGTTCATGCTCTGACTCAGACTGAGAATATACCAAAATATCATCGATGAAGACGATCACAAACTGGTCTAGATAATCCTTGAACACTTTGTTCATCAGGTCCATAAAAGCAGGAGGGGCATTAGTCAATCCAAAAGACATAACTAGGAACTCATAATGCCCATACCTGGTATGAAAAGCAGTCTTCGGTATATCTCCCTCCTTGACCTTCAACAGATGATAACCAGAACGAAGGTCAATTTTTTAGAATACCTTCTTACCTTGCAATTGATCGAACAGATTATCTATCCTTGGCAAAGGATACTTATTCTTAATTGTCAGCTTATTCAGTTCTCTGTAATCAATACACATTCTCAGAGAACCATCCTTCTTCTTTACAAACAGAACTGGCGCACCCCAAGGTGAAAAACTAGGTCTGATAAAACCCAAATCCAACAGTTCTTGCAACTGTACTTTTAATTCTTTCAACTCAGTTGGGGCCATTCTGTAAGGTGCTCTAGACACTGGCTCCGTCCCTGGTGTCAGTTCTATCACGAACTCACTTTCTCTGTGTGGTGGCAACCCTGGCAAATCTTCTGGAAACACACCCAGAAATTCACAAACAAGTCTGGTCTCTTCTGGTCTCACTGGCACGACCTGAGTGGTATCAACCACACTGGCCAAGAATCCAATGCAACCTCCTTGCAGTAGATCCCTAGCCCTCAATACAGAAATCATAGGAATGCGAGGTCCATGCACAGCACCAACAAACACAAAAGGATCCTCATCTTCAAGCTCAAAGGTGACCATCTTCCTTCTGCAATCAATGGTTGCCCCATACTTTACCAACCAGTCCATACCCAATATCATATCAAAGTCAGTCATAACCAACTCTATTAAATCCACTGATAACTCTCTGCCCTCCACTGTCATTGGCAAAGATCTAACCCATCTCCTGGATACCATTAACTCTCCAGTGGGTAACAAAGTACCAAACCCCACAACATAAAAATCACAGGGTCTACACAATCTATCAATAACACTACTAGCAACAAAAGAGTGTGTAGCACCAGAATCAATCAATACATTATAAGGGGTTCCAGAACTAAGAAGTTGACCTATAACAACTGAGGGAGAAGCCTCAGCCTCTACTTGAGTCAATGCGAACACTCGAGCTGGGGCCGAGCTATCCGCCTTTCTGGGTTCTTCTTTTCTTGCCTTAGGGAAATCCTTTTTAAGATGACCCATTGCTCCACATGAAAAGCAAGCCTTTGCCCTACACTCTCCCAAGTGATGCCTCTTGCATCTAGGGCACTCAGGATAAGACTTCCAGGCTTCACTACCACCTGGACGACCCATTGAAATACCACGGGGCCGCCTATCAGGACCTGGAACTGGGAAGGTGTCAGGAACCTTCCTCTTCTGATCACTAGGGCCAACACCCCTACCTGAACCCACAAATGGAGGACCTGGCCTCTTGAATTCCTTTCTGGCTGCACTGTCACGCCAGATTATGTTCTCTACACTCTCAGCTATGAGTGCTTTCTCAACCACCTGCGTATAGGTAGTAACCTCAGCCACAGTGGTGATTCAAACATCGCAGGCTAATCTGGGTTGTAGCCCCTGAAGAAATCTCTCTCTCTTGGTCCCATCAGTGGGCACCAGCTCCATGGAAAACTTTACCAAACAATCAAATTTCAAGGCATACTCAGTGACTGATAAGTTCCCCTGAAGTAGCCTAATGAACTCCTCGGCCTTCGCCGCCCTAATAGCATCATTATAATATTTTCATTAAACAAAATCTGAAACTCTTCCCAAGTCAAAGCATTAACGTTCTTGGTCTGGGTAATCACTTCCCACCAAATCTGGGCATCCTCCCGAAACATATAAGTGGCACAGGCCACCCTCTCATTACCAGTTACTCTCATGAAATCAAGGATAGTGGTAATCATACTCATCCATTGTTCAGCCTTGGCAGGATCTGCACTGCCCTCAAATACTGGAGGTTGCTTCTTCCTGAACCTTTCATAAAGAGGCTCCCATTTATTTCCAACCTTAGGCAGCTGCCCAGCTGCTGGCACCAACACAGGAGGTGCCTCTGATACACCAGCCACTGCAGGCACTTGCTGTTGTTTCAGGAGACGTAGCTCTTCTCCCTATCTTAATATTGTAGCCTGCAGATCACTCACTATTTGCTGCACATTACAGGAGCTGGCTGTGGAATCTGTGACTGGTCATTTTCTTGACCCTGGCTATTATTATTATTATTATTCTGGCCCTGGTCACTTTGGCCAGCTGAAGTATCTGTCTGCCTTGGATTCATTCTTATCTGACACCTTGCTGAAATAATGATCAATACAGCCAGTCAGGTAATAATAACTAAACCTCTTGCCGCCTTACGGTCCAAGAACAAGCAGACAATTATCACATTCCACAGTCATACAAATATACATACAGATACATGTCTATAGCATTTAACACTTAGCATGTATCACATAATTGTTCACAATCAATCATACTTATAAGTATGTTCTAGCAATCCTAGTACTAATAAGCACACAGTTTCTGAGGATACAATAATTCAGGGCACAGGTTTAACATGGTGTCTCATGCATACAGGTAAAGCATATATACCACATTTAAGCAGTTATACATATAACTGCATAAATAGTTACCAAACCATGAGTCGAGCTTGACTTCAGTGATGTGTGTACATGCCCAGCAAGTCTACAGGAACCTTAACCTTGGCACACTCTGATACTAAGTTGTAACGCCCTGGTTACCCCAGAACAGTTACGATGATTGGTGAACCAGAAATTTGACCTGTTACCCGAGTCCTTTGGTTAAAAACGTGTTCTAAATGTTATTAACAGGTCAAGGTGGAAAACCAATAAAAATGAAAGGATATATTTTATTAAAAACAATTCATGAGCTCATCAAAACATTTACACGTTATTTACAATATAAAAAGGTCATTACTGTTTTTAAATTTACAAGCCCCACCGACCTAAGCGGCAAAAATAGGGTAAACCCCCTAGTTCCTCTGAGAACTCCTTGGCCGTGGTGGTCAAGCGGCCGCATATGTACACATCACCACCTATGCTCTCCACTCAAGGTTAGGTGAGCTTTTCTTTCCCTTTACCTGCACCACATAGCACCCATGAGCCAAGGCCCAGCAAGAAAACACAATATAGCATGATATAATATCAACAATGATCATAATAACCATTCAGGACTATCAGTCCAAATCAGATAGGTGACAGTCGCAAAAGTCACTAAATAGGGAATAACTCTCTTCAGCCTTGTGACGATAGGGTCACCGGGGCTTAACAGGTAAGTGAACCTTTCATTATCTTAACCAGGATAGGTGCATGGTGACTGGTCACCAACATAACCTTCCTCATGACCATAAAGTCATAACCCTGCAACATTGTTCCCTAGCCATGTGACAAGCGATCACTTGGGCCTTAGGCCCCGACTTTGAGTGACTAGTCTTAGACTAGCCAAGCGCTTATAAGTTTCATCGACCTTAGGGTCGGTCCAACACTAATGCAGCCATTCAATGCTGTTATCGATTAGATCTAATCTTCATTTGGCCCCGCGTTCATGACGCTATGCCATTTCTGACTCTTAGGTCAGTATCCCTGACTAGTCAGTGCCATATACAAATAAACAATATTCGCCAGCATTTAATATGCAATCCATGTCCACATTTATCAACCAACATGCCTCAATAACAGTCATGCATGTCATATACACGGGGTGCAATTTTCTTACCTCAAGTTCGAGCGAGAAATATTATAAGGACGACCCCTGAGAACGATCAATCTTTTAGTTCCTTAGCGGTTACCTAATCACAACCAATTATAACCTCCATTAATGAGAATCAACATGGATAGGGTCTTGACCTAAGCACCACTCTCGGGACCTCGAAACATGCCCACACGGTGAGTAGATTCGATCCCGGGCCTTAAGGATTGAAACCCCAAGTCAAAAATCCCTAAAAACACTCAAAACGGGACTTTGAAGGAACAGAGTAGCGCTACAGCGCTGATTCCTAGCACCCCAGCACTAAACTCAGAACCCCCAACACGCCCAAAAGACCCATGTGTAGCGCTGTAGCGCCCTAGGGTGGGCGCTATAGTGCTGCCTCCAGACCTGATGCCCCCTGAAATCTCATTCTTCATCTCCTTCGATCCCAACCTGTTTCCAATGCTACCAAATCCCATTTTTGATGCCAAATGAACCCAAAAACCATCCTAACACACCCCAAACATCACAACCATAGGAACCCTAGCCAAAACTCCCAACAAAACCAAGATCTCAACCTAGAAATCACAACTATAAAACAGAACTAAAACAGGGAAAACTAGGGATTCCAATGGTTAGAAACTTACCCAAAGCTCAGCTTATGATGCTCTTCAATGGAGGAACACACTCCCAAACTCCCAAGGCTTACTTCCCAAGCTTGAATCCTCAAGAATGGTTCAAAAATCACAAAGAAAACTGAAGGGAAGATAGGTACGGGAGAAGCTTCAATTATACTCTGTTTTCTTCTTTTCTTTCAGCTCAAAAATGGTTATATCTATCCTAGGGGTGAAATGACCATTATACCCCTAGGTCAATTTAAAGTTTCTAAAGACTCCCAAGGGCAAAATTGGTATTTTCCACCTATCTCGTTAATCATAATTAACACTCTCCAATTCCCGCTATTCTCAATAATCCAAACACCAATAATTCATATCCCGTTACCTTTTAATTCTCGGTAACGTTCTAATCATTAAAATTACCCCGAGACTCAACTCGAGCCTCGAGCTTAAACCTGTTGTGACTAAACCGCTAATCAATAATCCAAGATCGTCTCATGCCGAAAAGCTCGAACAAACCCACATTATAATGTGGTCTCAACATATATCACTGACATGCATACAATTATACAATTATACCCTCAACGGGCCAGATTACCATCACACCCCTGTAATTAAAAACGTGGACCCACATGCATACATTTAACATCATATTATAATATAATTCACATATACATGCATATCATCATTTAATGGCATAATTAAACAAGTACGGCCCTCCCGACCTACTATTCTCGCCATTAAAACACGTCGGAGAATTCGGGGCATTACACTTTACATCCTTTTGAGAATTCTCCTCTTGAGAATCAACTTTGGATGTAGAAGCTTGAGAATTGTTCTCATATAACAAATTCTCCTTTAGAGATGTTGAAGCTTGAGAATTGTTGTCACATAACATATTCTCAAAGAATTCAACTTCTCTAGATTCAATCATAATATTAGACTCTAAGTCTAATAGCCTATAAGCTTTGCTATTGTTGGCATAACCAACAAAAGCACACTTTATGGCTCTTGAACCTAACTTTGTTCTATTAGGTTCGTTTTTCTTGCAATATGCAAGACACCCCCACACTTTGAAGTACCCTATGTTGGGTTTTCTTCCTTTCCATAACTCATATGGAGATATCTCATTTTTCTTCATCGGTATTCGATTAAGAATGTGACAAGCAGTTAAAAGCGCTTCACCCCATAAGTTGAAGTTCAACTTAGAAAACACCAACATAGAATTTATCATCTCTAGATAAGTCCTATTTTTCCTTTCGGCAACACCATTGTGTTGTGGTGTATAAGGTGCAGTGCACTCATGAATTATACCATTTTCTTCACAAAATGTATTGAATTCATTAGAGAAGTATTCTCCTCCTCTATCACTTCTTAGCACCTTAATCTTTTTATTTAGTTGATTTTCAACTTCTAATTTATATAATTTAAAAGCATCAAAAGTTTCATCTTTATGCTTGAAAAGAAACACATAGGTATATCTACTAAAATCATCTATAAAAGTAAGAAAATACCTTTTACCACCTCTAGTTAAAACACCATTTAATTCACAAAGATCACTATGGATTAAATCTAGTAAATTAGATGATCTTTCTACACTTGGAAATGGTTTCTTAATCATTTTAGCCTTAACACATGTTTCACATTTACCATAGTTTTTAATATTGCATGCAATCATACCACATTTTACTACTCTTTTCATGGTTGAAAAACCTATATGTGATAGTCTAAGATGCCACAAAAATAAAGAATCATACTCAACAATATAGGCGGAATTAGCGTTTTTATTGATAACATTGAAAGTTACATCATTGGTGCACAATTTAACCATACCCTCACAAGAGTACCCCTTTCCAAAAAATACATTTGATTTGGTAAGTATAAGTTTACCAAACTCAAAAACGGCTTTAATGCCGGGCTTGCCAAGAAAATCACCACTTACCAAATTTCTACTCATTTTGGGAATATAAAGTACATTCACTAATGTAACTTTCTTGCCAGAGGTGAAAAAGACTTCAATGGTACCTTTGCCAAGTACCTTGGATTTGCCCTCATTGCCCATTTGTATCTCATGGTTGCCATTTGACTCTTCAAAGGTCTTGAACAATGATTTGTCATAGGTGACATGGACGGTGGCACATGTATCATACCACCACCCTTTCACTTTGCCTTGGACCGCATTCACCTCACTAAGGGTAGCAACTATGTTTTCCTCTTGAGTTGCGTTCACCTTAGGTCCTTGTTGGTCTTTTCTATGCCTGCACTCTCTAGCATAGTGACCATTTTTCCCACTCACAAAGCTAGGACCTTTCTCACCCTTAAACTTGTTTGGGTTGGTTTTTGGACCTAAAGGTTTCTCATTACCCTTTTTCCCTTTGTTTTTGGGATGTTTTGGTTGTGACACCACATTTGCTTTGGAAGTCTCTCCATTAGACCCCTCCACAAGTTTATCTCTACATATCGATTCTTCTTTGATTCGAATATGTTTTTGGATTTCCTCCAAAGAATAATCCTCATTTTTATGAAGGATTCTTTTTCTATAGCTCTTCCAAGTTGGTGGTAATTTAGCCACAATAGCACCAACTTGAAAGGCCTCGAGAAGCTCAATCTTTAGCACTTTCAATTTGTTAACAATTATTTGCAATTCATGAATTTGAGGAAGAATAGGTTTATCACCAAAAAATTTGAAATCGAAGTATTGAGATATCAAAAAAAATTTGGTACCTTCCTCTTCCGCCTTAAACTTTTTCTCAAGTTCATCCTATATCTCCTTGGCTGATTTGGTCTCGGTGTAGAGGTCATAGAGCCTATCGGACAGGGCGTTGAGGATATGACCCCTACAAAGGAGATTGTCCTCCTCCCTCTTCCTTCTCTTCTCCACCTCCTCGGGAGTGTCTTTGTCGGATGGCTCGGCTAGAGGTGCCAAGGAAGACTCAATGATGTAGGCGATTTTGAGAGTGGTTAAAAGAAACCTCACCTTGTCTTGCCACCTAGTAAAATTGGATCCATCAAACCTATCCAATCTCACTAGGTCTTGGTTCATGATCTTGATTGTCTCCCCTTCCATTGAAACAAAAAGGGATAAGATTTTGAATGTTAGGAAAAAATGTTTTGCCTCAATGGAAATTGATAATAATATTACAACTCTATGCAATAATATTACAAATAAATATAGATTGATTAAATAAGGTTACAACTCTATAACTGAAAGTACAAATAAACAAAATAGAAGAAGAAGAAGAAGAAGAAGAGAAGAAGAATGGAATAGTGAAAAATACAACTCTAACCAAAAGATTACAAATAAAGTAAAAGTGTTTGGAACACAAGAAAAGATGATTACAACTCTAAACAAAATTACAAGTAAATAAAACAAGAGGAATGAGAAGAAAAGCAATAGAGGAAATTGTAAGAACAAAACAAAGAAAACTCTCACTTACACAACATAAGTGAAGAGTGTTGGGGATCACCAACTTGAACTAGGTTTAAAACCTTTGTCCAAAAGCTTATTTTCCCCTAACTCAAGCACTAAGGGATCTCTCTCAGATATTGGAAAAGCTTTCTGGAATTATCAAGCCTCAAGGTGTTTCTAGCCAAGTGCTCTAATGGATAGAAATGTTGTGTCTTACAAGTGAGCTATAGGCTCCTATTTATAGAGTTTAGAGACAACCTTTGAATTTCAAATTCCACCAACCCCCATGACTGTTACCAATGTTTAATTGGATTAATATGGAATTAAAAATGAGATTTGGGAGTTATTTGGGTTTTTTTGAGCCGTTCAACAAAGATAGAAAAAATTGAAAAAAATGGTCAGTTTTTGGCCTGTGGCCGTGGCCAGAGACATTAGTGGCCGCGGCCACTAGCCTCTGTCCCACAGGCCACCGACCATTTTCAGCACTAAAAAATGTGCTGTTTTTCCAAACGGTTTCAAATCCTCCCAAATGATTTTGTAACTCCCAAAACACATTATTTGGGTTAAAATCGTATCTCTAACAGCCATATCACATATGGCTTTATAAAATTCATCTCAATATTGTGTAACAACAATTTTACACAATAAAGGGTAATATTTGGAAGTTACAAATTCGTAACACCAAATATGTTACATTATTTGGATATATCTCATATATCTAAATATTGTAATTCTCTATTATATGTTACAATATGTGACACACTTTGTCACATTTATTTAATCTAAAACATTATATTATAATATAATATAATATTACATTATATTATAAAATAATATAACAGACACCACCATTAAGTCCAACCAATATGATTAGAGTTTTTTTAAACACGTCATTTGAAGCTTATAACATATGTTTGTACGGACACGTCAAGCAACACATCACCTGTCTATAGGTGATGCGTCGCCTATTGTGAATCACCAAAATCCTAAGGCTTTAGGCGATGCAACGCCTCCAAGGTAGCAGCGACACAACGCCACCTAGGCAAGTTAAACTTCTCTAAAGTGACCTTAAACACCTCCAAATGCTCTCAAACTTTTTGGGCATCCTTAGATACCTCATTATATCACTTTGGACCTAAACACACAATTTTTAAATGACTAAAACAAGAAGTCAATTTTCATATCTTCACTGTGTGTAATCATTTAGTGTTTTATACTTAGCTTGTGTAAGACCACTTGGACTTTGTATATTAACCAATCATAACAGCTCAAAAAAAATCTAAAAATTAAACTCAAACTAATAATTTAAATAATAAATACATAAAAATTAAATCTAAAAAATTGTTCATCTTCTTTCCTAAACAAGAACCGAATAACCCACAAAACCCAGAACCCATCTTTTCCCATAATCCTCCCTTGTCTTTTCCTTGCCCTATACTCGGAAACCATCGCGTGCCCTCTCTCATCTTCTCATTTCTCGATACCCAGAACCTGTTGCCCCTCCCTAACATTCTCCTTCCCGTGTCGATATGAAGATGATAATTAGGTCGATAAAAGGTGAGCATGGTGAAGTTCTGAAGGTTGGGTCTGGGCTAGAACGCACCATTTGAGAACGAACTAGGATCTAGGCGAACCAAGTGTGAGGCATTGGAGACAAGGGTGATGATTGCGAGTAGAGGTTTTGATTTTTTCTTGGTTACAAGTGACGAGAACGAGTGAGTTTTTTGGGTTAAGGATGATGATCAAGTGAAACCACGAGCTATGGGTTTAGGATGACGATGTCAGATCTAGAGGAACCAGGACATGTGGGTTGGGGACGACAATGACAAATCTAGAGGTAGCAAGCTAGTTTGGTTTCAGATTTAATTATTATTTTTTTAAATTATGGGTATTTTGGTATGTATTTTTCTATGTTGATTATTAAGTTAGAGTATGGATTAAATGGTTAATTGTTGATTGTGATTTTTGCGTATAATGATGGGTTTGTTTGAGTATGTTGATAAAAATATTGACGAACACAAATATTTATTAATTTATGTTGATATAATTCATTGTTTATGTGTGTTATGGGTTTATTAAGATTTTGTTTTAATGCAATTTAGGTTATGAGCTTGTTAAAATCTGATTTAATTAATTAAAACATTTTTCAATTATTTTTTTATTTTGAAATCAAGTTATATAATTTTTTTTTATTTATTTAATTGATTCATTAATTGATCAAACTTAGGGGTATTTTGGTCATGTGGAAAAACATTTTGACAAAAATTGGATCCAGAGTACTATTTTAATCTGTTTTGTAAAATAAATAATCCAAATTATTATTTAATAAAACATAAAGGTTAATCACGTATTTCAGAAAAACATAGGGACCAAGCTAGTATTTTATTTAGATTTAGCACACAAATGTTACATTAAAATGAAAAAGGACTTTCACGGCTAAAATTATTTTAAAAACAAAAAAATTGTATTGGTGCATTTGGTATATTCTATTATACCGTATTGTATTGTATATCATATTTTTACTATATTTGATATTGGTTTTATTAAATTGTTATGGATGTATATATAAATATAGATTAATACTAAATATATATAATACTATATAAAAATATGTTATATAATATAATCCAATATAATAATATATAATACAATACAGTGCATCAATCAAACCAATGTGAAAATAGTTTGGATGCTTAAAATTTATTAGTAAAATATTTTTATTATTAACCATCGATATTTGCAGTGTAAAGAACGGAAAATATATATATATAATAAAATTATACTAAACAAACAATTTTACAATTAGTTTTTTAATCTATATCATTTAGCAAAATACACATATTTTTGTAGGGCACTATAGCATCTGACACTATCTTGATATTTTTTTTTTTAAGGAGAAACACTTTTGCATATTAATTGGTACAATTTAGTATATAATTCCCAATATAATTTATTTTAAATTGAAATATTAAGAAACTAACTCTGTAACATGCTAACCATTTCATAATTACATATATATATATATATATATTAATAAACTATATAGACTTTTTGCACCTTTGGGGAGACCTGACACAATTTAAATAATATGCAACATCATATATGATATTTTGTGTATAAAATTATTATAATGATAATTAATAAAGTTATTTATATTATATTATATAATAAGGTCAAGTACAGATCCTACATCCTATCCCAAACTATATATATGTGTATATTCTTATAGTATATATAATTTAGTGATAGGGGTAGCATAGTTTTTCTAGTCATTTTCTTTGTTTATATAATCTCCCCTAGTTGTTTGTATTAATATTTACTTTTGCAATCATAATCCAATTTTCCTTCTCTTTTTGTTTCTTTTGTCATTTGGATTAATCTTTACACATAGTTGAATAAGAAGGGATAACGTCTGGGAAGCCATGCCTAACTATATAAATATATATATATTATTTGTACGCAATAATAATGGATCAATCAAAGTTAATTATCAGAAGTTTGCATGCTTGCTATTATTTTTAATTAATCTCAAAACAAAACTGATGAGTAAAATGTTTTAATTTAATATAGTTAGGTGTGTGACTGCGGCCAGAGAAAGTCAAAATAGTGGGGATAGGATCTTAACATAAATGCATTTTTTATATTAATAATAACATGGAGAGTTACTAATTAACTTCTTCAACAGCCTAATTAATCGTCATTACATTACATGCATTATCAATAATGCAGACCCTCAATAATTCATATATTGTCTATAAAGATTAGATAGGATTTTATTAAAATAAAAATGTAATTGGTTGAGAGACCACGCATGGTGAATTTAATAATGCTCCCCAAATGGATCTCATATATATATATAATAATTTTAAATTACATTAGTCATAATTGATCAATGGATGAGATTTTGTTTTATGTAGACAGAATACAGAAGCCAATATTATGTGAAGTCATGTATGGTAATTAAACAAACAGATCTAGAGATATGCACATTGGACCTAAAGAAAAATGTTGAGTCTTAATCTAAATCACTAATTTAAAAATATGATTTTTCTTTCATAAATTGACATGTAAAATAAATTATAATATATAGGCATGATATAAGGACAAATATTGTTTTTAATAAATAAATAAAATTTCATAATCAATGGTTTACACAATGACCACACACACCCATAAATAAATAAATAAATAAATATTAATTAAGAATAGGACAGAAATTGGATATTTTGTTCTCAAAATGAGTTTTTTTTTTCAATTGGCTAAGAAAAATATAACGAATATAACGGTAGTGACATGTTGAAAAGTCCAAAACCCTGGGTTGGTGTCCTATGTAATGAATGTAACTACTACTGCACCTTATGCAATAAGTTTATAAGGTAGTTGAGTAGTGCTAATACATATATTATAATATAGATAGATAGATAGATCGAAAACATATATTTATATATATAAAAAGAGAAGGACAAGCGTATTGACTGCTGACAATAAATAAAACACATCAAGCTAGGGCTGTACCTTTTGATATTTGTTGGTTGTAGTGATCGATCCATATAGAGAAAACCCAACTGGGCCACCAAAATATTTGTATACAATAGTTGACTGTTAGCCACGTGACGTTTTTCTTTGTACGAAGCTTCAAAGATATGGTACTATATATAGTTAGAAATGTATATTATATGAGATGGTGACGCTGAAAAATACAACTCAATATGTAAACAAACTTGTTCGTAGTCTAGCTGGGAAAACGTTGAAATTGAACTTTTCCAAAAGATAGTTTAATCATAGTTGTATTAGAATAGTATAGTGAGAGTGTATGGTTTTGTAGATTAGAGTTGACATTTTTGGTTGCCTGCGTAATATGGGTAATCGATTAGCTGATTTATGGAATTTGTGTATTTGTTTATACCAAAGTCCGAGAGTAGTGCTTTATTTTTATAATAAAAAGAGAGGTGGTATAGGTAAGGTAAAGGGAAATATACATATATTATAGGTATAGATCATCAAATTAATGAGATCTTGTTAATAGCTCTTTACAGCGTGTTATATAGGAGAGAGTTGGGTGTTAGAATTTGAAAGATGCCAAACTCTTATGGTTCTTCAGATATAGAACAAAAGAGAGTTGACTCCAAAGTTTCTCATCAAGATCTTCAAACCAATAATCTAGTGTTAACAAAGGTAATATTACATGTTTTTGTTTAAAAATCTCTATTATATATATATATATGATATGTAATGGCATATAAGATATATATGTATGTTCTCTAATCTTATTTTCTCTTTGTTTATAGGATTGTGAAATTGAAAACACAAAAGCCGAAATGGGTGAGGTAAGAGAAGAAAACAAGAGACTAAAAACGGTGTTAAATCATATTGAGAAGGATTACAAGTCTCTCCAATTGCGATTTTTCGACATCGTCAAAGAAGTTGATCATCATGATCAGGATTTGAAGAAACCAAGTAAATTGACAGATAGTAATAATATTGTTTCAGCTAATCATGGTCGTGATCATGATCATGACCACCATGAAATGGAAGAAGCTGATCAGCTTGTGTCTCTTAGGCTTGGAAGGAGTCCAAAGCAGCAGCCTAAAAGTATGAACAATAATACTATTGTTGAAGATGGT
This sequence comes from Humulus lupulus, assembly GCF_963169125.1. NCBI lineage: Eukaryota > Viridiplantae > Streptophyta > Magnoliopsida > Rosales > Cannabaceae > Humulus > Humulus lupulus. Next base: position 72,375,087 of record NC_084794.1, on the reverse strand, counting down.
ACTAGTAGTACGACCAACTTGATCAGCAAAACTAGAGATCAAGATCATCATGATCGTGATCAAGAGTTGATAAAGGCCAACCTCACTCTTGGATTAGACTCTGAATTAACGCAGTTGACTTCGGAGATTGTGAGTGATCCCAGCCCAGAGAATAGTTCAGAATTAGAAGTTAATAAGGATTTGGCAGAAGCTAAAACCCCAAATAAGACGACGAGAAGTAGTAATGAGGATGAAGTTTCACAGGCTCAAGCTAAAAGAGCTAGAGTTTCTGTCAGAGCAAGATGTGATACTCCAACGGTAATTATATATTGTATATGATTAAGTAATAATGATATGATTAATTACGAGATACTAAAAATGATAATCTGATAATTAATATAATGTTTTGTTTAATATTTTCAACAGATGAACGATGGATGTCAATGGAGGAAATACGGGCAAAAAATTGCAAAAGGAAATCCATGTCCACGAGCCTACTATCGTTGCACGGTTGCACCATCCTGCCCAGTTAGAAAACAGGTACAAATATATACATATATACATATGTTCTTACTTATATCAATTATGTTATATATTAATTATAACTTTGTTCCTTTTATTATAATTACTATTAATTCAGGTACAAAGATGTGCCGAGGACATGTCCATACTAATCACCACCTATGAAGGGAGCCACAACCACCCACTTCCGGTGACAGCCACGGCCATGGCTTCCACAACCTCAGCCGCGGCCTCCATGTTATTATCTGGCTCTTCAACCTCTCATGATCCATTCTCCACCGTTGGTTTCACATCCACCAAAAACTCACCCCTTAATATAAATGGCCTATTACAAAATAATAATTTCAATTATTTTGATACATTCAGAACAAAGCAGTTCTATTCATCTACTAGTCTATCTCCTTTGTTCCCAACAATCACGCTTGATCTCACCACACCCCAATTGACCTCTTCAACGTCATCAACACCACCATCATCCCAATTCAACAGGTCAGGTTTTGCTCCATCATCAAGATCATCAAGCCATAGTTTTGGGTCCTCAGAGCCCAATATTTTGCAACCAGTTTGGGGTAATGGGTACCACCTAAATTATGGCCCAATGTACTACGACAAAGCCAAGATGAATGGTCCCCTGAACCTTGGTAATAAACAGGCCCAAGAATTCATTTACCAACGTTGTGCAGAAAAGATGGTCAGTTATAATAATCACAACCAAGGTTCATCTGTGCAAGAGTCGTTGACTGAAACGTTGACCAAAGCTATAACTTCGGACCCAAGTACTTTCAAATCGGTTATTGCGGCTGCGATCTCGTCCATGGTTGGAGGTGGTGAAACCCATCTTGGCCGGAAGCAAGATGAAGTGGAGAAGTTAGGTCAACGTTTGACTTTGGGTGATGCCAATACTACTACTACTACTGCTACAATTGCAAATACTAGTACGGCTGTTTCTCATAATCCGTTGACTCAGAATGGTCAAGGCCTGGCATCTAGCTACCTCAACAGATTGTCATCTTCAAACTTCTAAGCTCTGGAAGCTTTGATGCTTAAATATATAGTTCGGAATTTATAGGTTTATTATAGCATTGTTCTTACATATAAATATATAATATGTACGTAGTGGTATTTGTATATGTGGCAGCGTATCAACACTGCTTCATAATTGTGAGTCTCGTAGTTTGTTATGTATGTGTAACAGTATTGAAACGCTACCACATTATACTATCCACATGATATACATATATTATTGATATATACTAGTTTTACAATTTTCTTCTGCTGGATGAAGTTTAAATGGTTGGTTATTAGTATTGTCCATACAAAAATGTTTTGTACTCTGAATATAAGATTTTACAATCTACGTAACAAACAATTACAAGATTTCACGCAACGTTACAAATTTATGAAACTAAGGTGGATAGAGTCATTGAACAAAAGTGAACTCATTGGATCAATTATATTTCATAATGAACAACACATAATAAAATGAATAAATTGATAACTTCAAATTTGGTGAAATTTCAATGCTAATTAATCCCATCAACTGCTTAATAAAAAAAATTTGCTTTTTTATTTTCTCGACGGCAATTCATACCGTCAATACTACACAATGAAACTACTCTCACATTTGGTCTCTGGTGAACAAAATTGTGTTACAATTTTATGTACATAATCCTCATCGGTCAATGGTCTGGAAAAGAAAGAGTGTGGACCAAAAGGAAAGTTTATGTTGATAACATATGATATGAATTCTTGGTTGGAGCCAAGGCACCCTCTTTGCTTCTTTATTAGCTCCAGAATGTTCTATATCCCTTTTACCCTGTTGTAAAATCCTCACCATGAAATTATCATCAAACATATCGTTCAGAAGCTGGGAATCAGTAGTAACTGCTTCATGGTTACTGGTTCTCCTGAACGTTAAGATATCATTCCGAAGACTGTTAAGGTCACATGCAACTATTAAGAGGAAGATAATATAAATGTGACTTCAGGGGTAACAGTGAAAGCCAGTTTATTACTTGCAGATATGGCTGTTTGTTTCTTTTTTGGGCATTCCTTTCTATGAAACCTTAAGCAGCTGATGAAATGCTTCTTGGGGTATATCGACAGAACCAACACGCTTCATTCGCTTCTTTCCTTCCTTTTGCTTCTCCAACAGCTTCTTTTTCCGACTAACATCCCCACCATAACACTTAGCCAGAACATTTTTCCTCATAGCAGAAATCCTAAGAAAATAACAGAAATCGTCCGATGAACGGTCTAATTTGAGGGAAAAATCCAAACCAAACATACAAACTTCAATAAAAATTTAAAGGGAAGAACTTACGTTTCTCTTGCAACAACCTTTGATCCAATGGCAGCTTGTATAATTATCTCAAACATTTGCCTGTTCAGATTAGAACATCCTGAGCAAGGATAACACTGACAAAAGAAGTAGCATATGACTTTTAATTATAAATTCAAATACCTGTCTATGAATTTCCTCAGTTTCTCCACCTGTTCACGACCAACTCGTTGTGCCTTTAAATTATGCACAATGGATGCCATTGCATCAACAGGTTGTCCATTCAACAGGATATCAAGTTTCACCAAGTCAGACTGTTGATATCTGTTAATACCACACACAAGTCAAGATTATAAACATATGAAGTAATAAAGTTTCTTTGTAATTGATATTGACAGGAAGCGTAGGTAGATGTGTTTGAATTCTCAAGAGCATGTCCGGGAGAAGAGTTTGACACTTACTCCGAGTCCTCATAATCGAATGATGCATATCCTGATGTTATACTCTTCAATTCATTGTAAAAGTCAACAACAATTTCCCTCAAAGGTAAGCGATATTTCATGAAAACTCGTTGGCTGCATTTATATAAACACAAGAGGGATTAATATAATACTTCAATTCTTCCAAAAAGAATGAGTGCATTCTTAAAGAAAGATGAACTTAAATTCTGTAACAGTATCGAACAATACAAAATGTATATACGCGAGGAAAAAAAATTGAATGTGAAGACCTTAAAATGCTGAAAAGCCCCAACTATTTACATCGTAACTGTAAAGTTGCCATTTAATTCAATTATCACATGAGACTATCAATGAAATGATTTAAGACAGCTAAACTTGAATAAATTTTTAAATATTTTTTAATATTAAGAAGAACTAACCTGTCAATAAATGTATACTCCAGCTGCTCCCCTCTCCGCTCAGAGCAAAGGGTGATAATAGGCCCCACATACCTTCAAGTTGGCAGCAGAAAAAAGTCAGACAAGTACATACCTTGTATAGCGAATTAAAACTAATGCCAAGGGTGCATGAGAGCTTACTCACTAGGAATAATGATTGTAGCTAAAACTGTTGGTTCCCAAGAAGCAACCACTCTTTGCTTTGGATTTGAGGGCAATGCGGCAGGATTTTGAACTGAAATTTTGCTAGAACAAGAACCAAAAGAAAGTTTGGAACATATGGTGAGTAAGAGAATATTCTAAGATAGAGAAGTGAAAGTGGCAAATGCTAAAAAATATTACTAGTTGCATACCTCCCATCAGCATACTCAAAGATGTAAGGAACAGTCGGAATTGTAGAAATAACATGAGCTCCATATTCCTAAAATTTAAATAACACAAGTGTAATTAAAAAAACAATTATATGTAAATAACCATCACCAAAAAGAGATTATGGACATAATGCCACATAGCATGAAAAAGAGGACATAGATATAACAATGATCACTATTTTTCCAGGGAAATAGGTTTTGATTATCATCGCAGATGTGGGCAGTCATTAATCTATCATCACCATCCTATTAATTTTTTTTAAAAGTCTACGGCTAAAATAGGATTGTAGATGATGGAAATCAAAAGCAAATGCATCGTTGAAAAAAGGAAGGAATGGCATTTTATTAATTTATTTTCTCCACAACAATACTTATTATTCCATACCTGCTCAAGTCTCTGATGAAAAACATCCATGTGAAGCAAACCTAAGAAACCACACCTGTAGAAAGACACACTAACGACATAAATACCCCATATGAAGTAAATGAAACAAGAAAACAAATGATGTTTAAATCAACATCATTCATAAATAGTAAAATAACAAAGTAGTGAGAAATTGGTGCCAAACCTGAAACCTAGACCTAAGGCTGTACTACTCTCTTTAGCAATGGAGACACTTGCATCGTTACATGTCAGTCTCTCTATTGCATGGTTAAGCGCCTCAAAATCTGATCCATCAGCAGGATAAAGACCAGAGAATACCATATGTCTTACAGGCTTGAACCCTATCATTTTAATACCACAACTGAATTGTTAACAAAATATCAAATTATTTTTATTTGATAAAAACGAAGAAAAAGAAAATGATCAATATACCAGGAAGAGGCTCAACAACACTTTTACTATGATGAAGGGTGTCTCCAATTCGTGCCTCTTTGGTTGAACGCATGCCACTCACAACGTAACCCACTTGTCCAGTAAGGAGGATTCCAGTAGAAGTGAGTTCAGGATGCATGATCCCAACATCGAAAACTTCATAAGCTTGGCCAGTGGATGCTGATGAAATCTTGTCCCCCTTGCGCAACATGCCATCAACAACAGCAACATGGCATATTACTCCTTTGTATTCATCGTAATAGGAATCCAACAAAAGCATTCGTAAAGGTGAATTGCTCATCCCAGGAGGAGGTGGTATGCGCTCAATGACTGCAGGAAGTACCAGCTCAAGACCCTTCCCGGTTTTCGCAGATGTTAAAAGAGCATCAGCAGGGTCGAGATCAAACATGGACTTTAGTTGAGCTATAACACGATCAGGATCAGCAGTTGGCTGATCAATTTTGTTTATAACAGGTATTATAGTCAAGTTAGATTCAAAAGCAAGATAAAAGTTAGCAACAGTTTGAGCTTGAACACCCTGTGCAGCGTCTACAACCAAAAGGGCTCCCTGACAAGCTGCTAATGACCTTGAAACTTCATAGCTAAAGTCCACATGACCAGGCGTATCAATCAAATTCAACAAAAAACCCTGTTCCTCTTGCTTATTATTATCTCTATCAGCACCATGACAATGATGCTTGTAGAACATGGTTGCAGTCTGGGCTTTCACAGTGATTCCTCTTTCTCTCTCTACCTAAGACAATAAGTACAAGAAAATGAAAAATGATCTTTAGAATGAAAATGGCTTAAAGACAACGCTTTTACGTTCATTATCTCTACACATTATTATATTTCCCATAAGATCATCTAGTCCTTTGTCACTAGATACGAACTACAAAACAACTGAAACAGACCCATCAAATTTGGGATACGTACCTGCAATTTGTCGAGGTACTGAGGTTGACCGCGGCCTCGTTTAATGGTCCCAGTGAGCTCCAAAAGCCTGTCAGCGAGCGTAGACTTTCCATGGTCGATGTGGGCAATAATAGAAAAGTTCCTAACCCTTTCAAGAGGGTACTGGTTCAAATCTATCACATTTTCTGCGCTGTTTAGGCGAGAGCTAGAACAAAATGTTTGACTCAATCCAACACGGTGAGAATTCAATCTTCCAAAAATTGGGTTGCCTCCAAATATTGAAGAATTGTGCAAAAGAGACAAGCACTTGGATGATTTCAGCGACTTTGACGCTCTTCTGAAAAAACCCATTTGGGGTTTAACGAGCTGGGTAAAAGAGAAACTCCTGCGGCGAAGCCGAATACAGAAGTTTGTACCTTTTTTTTTTTTTTTGGCTGAAGTTTGTACTTGTTTTTGCTGAAACAACGCTGATTTTTCAGCTCTTATGAGCTTACGGACCTGTGGAATGCCGATTGGGTCAGGCCCAGGTATATGAATGCGCGCCTTGGGCCAATACAAAAATGTGGACCTAGACTATCCTTAAGCCCAAGCGAAAAATGATAAGTCGTTCCTAGTTTAAGAACGACTTGTCGTAATAATATTTAACAACTTGTCAAACAAGAGCAAAAAAAAATCCATAAATGATATATCTATTTCTCATATAAAATGTGTAGATAATGGAAATTCTTGATTTTAATGATTTTTTTATTAACTTCAATAAAATACATTTTTAAAAATTATAAAAAAATGTGTAAGTAATGAAAATTCTTGATTTTATCGATTTTTTTATTAACTTTAACAGAATATATCTTTAAAAATTATTAAAAATAGATATTTTAATTAAAAATATATAAATATAAATATTATAAAATATTATTATAATAATATTTAATACAAAACTATATATTTAATAATTATATTAATATAATTCAAATATTATAAAATATCATTATTATAATAATATATAATACATAATCTTAATTTTTATTAAAATTTTTATCATTTATATAGACAAAGAAAACATGTTTTCTTTTACTTAATGTAACTTAACTTAGTATATATTCATATTAAATAACAACAAACATTATAAATACATTATATATAAGTGTCATGTGTGTACAAATAGTATGACTGTGCAACTACATAAAAAATTAGAATAACATTTATCTTCTATCAAGAATAAACAAATTTCTTCTCCAATCATAAATGTGTGATTTAAATAATATCATGAATGTTTTATACATTAAATAGTGTAGTTTATGATCTAAAATGTTATCAACCCCTTTGCTAAAGGGATGAAGATTTATATATAGTAGAGCTCTAATGGCTTCCAATACATTATGGTCCCAAGGGACAAAATAGTACATGGCTACACTGCAGGGGTAGCGGTGCAGGTTGTTGTGGTGTAGAGGGTAGAGGTGGTCGACCTTAGTACATGTCAGAGACATGCAGGTAATGCCACCACTCTTTGTACTAATTTGTACCACCACTACTTGTCTGATACGGATGTCAGGGTCACGCCTTTGTTCTCCTCATGATCGTACATCCCTTAGCCGTACATGTACCTTGTACCTTATGGTTGTTCTCACTTTTCTAAGACATGCCTATGATTCAAGCCTCGTTATATTTTACTAAGTGTTGAACAACTTGTTTCCTTGATTAAGATACATATGGGAGTCGCATCCCCTTGGGACACCTACCTTAGAAAAAAGAACAGGGACTCGTCAGCGAGGTGTGAGCTTCTTTCAAAGAGGTGTGGGAGATAATGGCTCTACAAGTTGGTCTATAAGGGTGAGATGTTAGCTGTCGAGGCGCATGGCCTCGTGAAATGAGGTTGGTGCCGAGATGTCGCGATGTGTGGCCTCGCGAGAAGAGGCATATGGCCTTACGAGTTGAAGTGATGGGCGAGGTGTTATGTCATGTGGCTTCACGAGATCAGGCGCATGGGCTTGTCATAAAGTGCCTCTCTTCGCGCATCCTAGCGCCTCGACACTTTGGGCATGCCAGCATCACGCACATCGGCGCCTAGGCGTGTAGCGCCTCGCATAGCGAGACCTCCCATCGCACGTCCTAATGCCTCGACACTTTGGGCAAGCGAGCATCTCGCACATCGGCACCTGAGCGTGTAGTGCCTCGCATAGCGAGGCCTCCCATCATGCTTCCTCTGTTAGGATTAATGCCATAAAAGCATGTAAAGACATTTTATTGAATTAAATAAAAGAAATTTTTTATTATATTTGAATATTATAATTATTGTTTGAATTAATTCTATGATGATATTAAGAAAATTCTTTATTCATTCATGAGAATATGATATTGTATTAGTACGAGAGAGTTAAGATCATATATGATGAATAAAATAGTTAATAACATATTAAAGTATGGAATCTTTAATGAATGGTTACTAATGCGGTTAGCTAAGCATACGAGATGCAAGTGATCTAGATTCGGATTACTGATGTGGATAGACATCTCAGTAAATGTGTTGTATATAATAGAGATTTTATATGACATGAGCGATAAGAATTAATTATCTTTATAAACTTGTTGTTTGACATAAAGATTTGATTCTTATCATAATAGATGATGGTTTGTAGATCAGTCTAAATCATGAGTATTCATGAACTCCTGTTTGTGTTTATTGGATCATTTGATTCACTCGTTAAAGTTTCTTAGTATAATGAGGCTAATGACTTTTGTTTTGGAGATTCAATATCATGAATGAATGGGGACATGAATTAAAATAATGGAATTCATACTTTCCTAACAGATCGAATATTGGTTCCCTTAAGGGTTAATTCTGGAACTGAATAATTATTGAGCTCAAATCCATAATTTGATTATAGATTAATTATTCGCTAGTGAATTTATGGTACTTAAGGATCAAGAAGTAATTATAAGGGTAAAATAGTAATTTTGATCAGCTCTAATTAACGAACCAATAAATGGAGGAAAGAATTGCATTTATTGATTATATCAATGGACTACAGGAGAAAACTCTGTAAATATAATTCTATAAATACTTAGAGTGCAATCCATATTTATAGTGGAGTAATCATAAAATTAATAAATAAGATTATTGGATTAAAAAGCTTAACTAATAATCTGGTTTATTGGAGTTTCATATTATAGGTCCATAGTACCTAAATCACCTCTGTCCAACACTGTCAAAGGTAAGGATGTCAAAAGAAAGATTTGTAGAGATAATGGCTTAATTGTAAAGAAATTAATTTTCTAGGACAAAGAAATAATTGTGTGATGATTATAGGCAATTGATTAGTTATGAATGAATTAATTAATTGACTATATAGTTTTTCTTTTGTTAAAATTAATATTAATGTTGTTTGGATTAATATATAAAGAGAGATTAATAATTATCTTATTTATAATAAGATATTTATTTATTTAAAACTGATATTTTAAGATAAAATTAATTATGAATTAACTGATATTTATTTTGGGATAAATATATTGTCTTAAATATTAATTAAATAAATAAATGAGAAACTTATGGATAACCATAATGGTGTGGTCGACACACTCACTATACAATGAGTGTGGTGCTACACACATGGATTTACTATCTTTGAGATTTGAATTTTGAATTTCAAATAATTTGTTTATTTAATTAAATATAATTAAATAAGATTATGACTAATCAATTTTATTTTAATAAAATAAAGATTAATTAAATTAGTGAATTATCTTTATAAACTTGAAAAGAAGTGACATTTGAAATTTTTTAAGTCAAATTTTCTCAAAACTATCCGAGAATGAGTACAACTTGATGGTTTGAGTCAGTTTTTACTATGTTTAGTTATTAAGAAGTGATTTCCATAGTTCTTTTGTACACTTTCCAAACTTGTGGTAAAACGGTTGTTAACACAAACAGTTGAGAAAATTTTCAAGTTTAAAGTTCTTCATTTTTTAGTGAGTTGTGAGAGTTGAGAAAATTATTTTTTTGAACTATTATTGTTCATTTGAGTTGGTAAAGTCACATTTTTGGAATTTAAACATTATATTTACTAGAGGGATATTTTTCATAAAAGAATGAGCCTTTGTAATATAAATTTGTGCTCTATTTATTTTATTTTATTTGTAATTTCCTTTTATTTTTGTGTTGCCTCTTATCAAAAAAAAAGAAGAAGAAAAAGAAATAAATAAAATGAAAAAAAAAAGAAAAACAAAATACAAAATAATAATAATAGCAACACTTTCCTTTATTATTTTGTAATCCTCTTAAAAAAATTCTATTAGTATTTTTTTTATTTTGTATAATTGTATTAATGAATAGAAAAAAAATTATAAAAAAGAATTCATAAAAAAATTATTATTAATAGTTTCATTTTCTTATTTATCGTTTCTAGTTAGTTGGTTCTTTATTCAATACGTTTTTTCTTATAAATCCCAAATGTTGTTTGTCATTTGAATTCCAATAGGTTTATATGCCTATCTTGTGATCAATACTTATTTAAATTGTTTGTCCTAAAAAGTTTATCTTCTCTCATTTGAGCGTTAACTATTACATTTACAACTCTAAGAGTGCTATCATTCCCATAAAAATACTTTTAATGTCCCTGAGGAATTTGGAGTTGAGACCTTTATACTTTTGAGATTTTTCAATATTATGTATTATGACTTGCCGGAAAAATGAATTTGGTTTGGTACACACACACACGACTCTGGAATTGCAACTGAAGTAGCTTAGATAGTAATTTCTGATTTCTTGCTGATATTTTGAAAATGCTTAGATGATTTTGTTTGATTTGACTTGATTATTCAAATTGATAATTCTCTTCTCTGCTTGAATTGCTAGGGACTAGCAATAAGCTGGTTGGAGATTGTGATTAGTTCTAAAAAATGTCAATTTATTAGTTTTAAAGTTCAAAATAAATTAAGTTTTAATTAATATTTTCATAGAATTAATATGATTTATTTTATGATTGAAAATATTAATTCTAATTTTTTTTGTGTTGAAATTTCAGGAATAAATTTCATTTGAGCATCAATAAAAAATGAATGAAGAAAGAATTATGTAAAGCTGAAAAGAGAATAAAAAAATTGACATTTTTGAAGTAGAAAAGCCTAGAGAAGAGCCCAACCCACTTCCTCTTTCTCTCTCCAGTGCTGCCACGTGGCGAAGCCACCACACGCCACGCGTCGCCTCAAGCCACCTAGTCTGACCCGCCTGCGACCCGGATCCGTGCCCTCCCTCGATCCGCGCCCCGCCTCCTCGACCCGGACCTGCATCCACAACCAAGCAGCTACCCATCCCACTTCCTTCCTTCCCTTTGGCCCAGCAACCCAGCCCACACGCCTAGGCCTCTCCCTTCTCCTTCAACTCAACCCAAGTCCACTCTGCCTCTCCTTTCTCCTTTAGTAGCCCAATCACATTACCTACCATTTTATGCTCATTTTTGGACTTTTGCAATCCCATCAACTCCTTATTTTACTCACATTCAATTCTCATGCAATGTAAATGCCAAAAATAGCCATGATACACTACACCAAAATACCCATTTTGAGTCAGTTGAGCACTACCACAAATCCAGGGGCATTTGCGTTAGTGATAACACTGACGTTGTTAATTGGTGAAGTTTACGTCAGTGGCCAACTGACGCCATTAACGCACTGTTTGCGTCAGTGGGCAACTGATGCAAAGGGTGCGCCCAGTATTAAATCTCAGCCATCGAACCTGAGCCCATCATTCTCCCAAATTCAAAACTTAGGTTTTCTCCCAAGAACTAGCAACGCCTCTGACTTCCCATACCCATTTTGAGTTTTTTTTTTTTTTCATTTTTTTTTAATTTTAAGGTTAAATTGATGAATATAATATGTTTATGAACCTTATACATAGTTTTTTTTTTTTAAATTTTTTGTAAAGGTTTTTGATTTTGAAGATTATATTGTTTGAAAAACCAAAACCCAAAAACCTTCATCTTGATTTTTTCTCTGACTGGGTTCGTAGAGGTCATGTATGTGGCTGGGGTTGTGGGGGGTGGCTGGGGTCGCGGGGATTGAGAGGTGGCTAGCTGGGGACTAGGTATAAGGGGCTTGGGGTCACATGGGGTGGCTGGGGGCTGGGTACACTGGTTGGGGTTCATATCATTTTTTTTAATATAACAATTGCATCAGTGCCCAACTGTCACAAACGTGGCATTTGTGACAGTGTCCAACTGACGTAAACGCTAGTGGGGCACTGCCACAAATGCCAGATTTGTGACAGTTCCCCACTGACGCAAATACCAATTTGGTTTGCGTCATGGGATTTCGCGTCACATATAAAACTGACGCAAAAACTCAATTGTGACAGTTGACGCAAATGACCTTTTTTGTAGTAGTGAGAACACTATAAATAATAATATTAATAATATAATTTGATTTTAAATAATAAGATTTTATTATTGATATTATATTTATTTGCAAACCCCAAAAATCTTCTTTATTTATTTTTTTAGTCCTTTTTAGGCTCTATAAATAAGAGTTCTTTTTATCTATTTGGTATGTAATTTTTAGAGTAAAGAAACTATAACGAAATTTCTTCTCATATTTCTATATATAATTTTTGTGAGAATGGTGTGCATAATGGTTTAATCTTCCTTGGAATGTTAGAGATGATCCTATATGCAAAGTCATGTTATTTATATTTTTGATTCAATATATGTGTCTTTAAAATTTATTCATTTGAGTAATTTATGTTCTTCTATCATCCTCTCCATCTTTATTTATTGTTGCTAATATTATATATAGAATTAGTCATGCTTTTTTTATGTATTTAAAGTTAGTATAAATAATATTGATGCTTAGTTTTATGTTCAATCTTTTATTGCATTATGACCTAATGATATAGTGTCTTTTTTAGATTTTTCATAAGATTAACATATTACTTCCAAAGTGAGAACATATTTGCTCAAATATATTTTTGTGAAACATGCATGCACCTTAATGTTAAATCCTCCAAATAAGTAGATGGGATGTGAACTATTTGTTTGTGTAAATTTTATGAATAAAAAATCTAAATAACTAAACAATGTATATGGGTGACTCTTGATGCCTTTCTATTCTCTAATCTTGGATTACATCTTATTTTCATTTGCTTTATTTTACAATCAAATTCTCAAACCAAAAATCATAAATCCATTTCCCTTTCATTATCTTTCACTAATCTTTTGTGTTTATTTTCTACTAATATTTTTGCTTTTAGTTTCCTCTTTGTGAAATCGACCGCCCGATCTTTACTACAACCACCGCTTAATAGATGCATATTTTGGACGTTAAACAAATTTTGGCGTCGTTATGTGGGATGTAATTTTTCAAGAGTTTTAGTTGAACTTTTACCAAGATGTTAGTAACTTTATTTGTATTTTTATTGGTATAAATGTTTTGTTAGCTTAGTGTTCTTTCACTTGTGTGTGTTGTATTTTTTTTTTATTTGCTAACCTTTAATTAATTTGAATATAAAAAAGTGATATATTTGGAAAAAAAATTCGGTAAAAAATATATATATATAAGTACATATTTTTTTCTCTTTTTCTTTCCAGTTAATATATATATAAACTTATATACAGTAAAAAACAATATATATATATATAAAACAAAACAAAATTAGCTATCTAATTTTATTTTCTTTTTTTAAGTTAATTCTAATTTCATTTATTTTTCATACATTTTTTTATTTTCTTAGTTTAATAAATATTTGTAATAATAATAATAATAATAATAATAATAATAATAAGCTTGTTATTTTATCTTTACTTCCTTTAAAAAAAAATTATTATATCTTCCTTGATTAATATTGTTAAGTAGTTTGCTTCCTTTCTTTACTTTATTTTTGCGATGATTATTTTGTTGCTTTAGGTTCCTTAGTTTAGACTTTTCTTTTTCTTTGCCTTAATTTTCCTTAGAGTTTAGGGTTTTGTTGACAGTGAGAACTCGTCAACTAAGTTGAGTTGGAAAAAATTATCAAGTAAAGATAGTCAATAAAAAAGCTGTAGAAATTTAAGTGATAACTCAAGAACAACGACAGAACAACAATGGAGAAATTAATCTTTCATTCACTCTCAAACACTTGCTACAGTAAATTTTCCAACCCCTTCCCATGTGGGAGAGAGGTTCTTTTTATAGCAGGCTCTAATGGCCTTAGATACATGGTGGTCCAGGAGACCAAGTGGTACATAAGTACTCTGTCAGGAGAGTGGTTTCAGAGGTTGTGGTCTTGCGTCCAGTACAGGGGCAGGCGTCAGGAGGATGCCTCCACTACTTGTCCGTACCCATGTAAGAGGAGTGGTGACAGACATAGTGGCGCAGGTGGTAGTGGTGTCGACTCTGACTCCTGGCCGTAGACGTACGGGCCATAACTCCTATCCCAGCAGTCCCACTCCCCTACTGATACGGGTGTCCGTACTCGACACGCAGGGTCTTAACGGCTGTACCCAGTACTAGGTCGTACAAGTATGTTCCATTCGACTCGTACCCGAACCTCTAAGCATTGGGGTCTCAAGGTATAGGGAATGGGACACTTGGTGCATGCAATGGTCGTGACGTGAGGCGAGGCTCTCGGGTCCTTGGCATGAGATGCCTGAAGCACCCTGAGGTCATCCACGAGCATGGGTGATAGGCATGTGGCCCCGACAGATGTCTAAGGGTGCGAGGCGAGATGCCTTCTTCATGATCCCCTTGGTGGCGTGGCTCCCTTGATGCGTGGCCTCATTCGCGTGGCCACCTGGTGGCGTGGCTCCCATGCCACTCAGACTTTGATGGCCACGGCGTGGCTCCTATCCCTTCGTGAGGCTTTCTCCGCACGGCCACCTAACGGCGTGGCTCCTACTCCTTCGCGAGGCCTCGTCTGCATGGCCACCTGATGGCATCGCTGAGCGAGACGGGAGGTGCGCACGCGAGGTGGGCCGCACGCCTGGGGCGTGGCCGAGCGAGGCCGAAGATGCGCGCACGAGGCGGGCCGCGCGCCTGGGGCGTGGCCGAGCGAGGCCGGAGATGCGCGCGCGAGGCGGGCCGCGCGCCTGGGGCGTGGCCGAGCGAGGCCGGAGATGCGCGCGCGAGGCGGGCCGCGCGCCTGGGGCGTGGCCGAGCGAGGCCGGAGATGCGCGCGCGAGGCGGGCCGCGCGCCTGGGGCGTGGCCGAGCGAGGCCGGAGGTGAGCGCGCAAGGTGGGCCGCGTGCCTGGGGCATGGCCGAGCGAGGTCGTCGATGCACACCTGGGGCATGGCCAAGCGAGACCGGGGTGATGCGGCTGGGACCTCATGCATCACGAGTTGATGCGAGGCTGCTGCCAAAGGACGATGGCCCGAGCGTCTCGCGGCTCAGACATGTTTTTAGGCCTTCATGGGACCTTAGCATGCGCCTGGGATCTTTTACAGGCATGGAATATTGAGCGTCCACAGGTTTCCTAAAAAAAAAGCATAAAATTGTTCATAAAATTTTAATCATAAAACGCTTAGTATTGGGAGCAATTGTGCAATATTATAAATGGTAAAAATCGATATTGTTCTGTCTAGAAAGATTGGTTGTTAAATAAGGATTGTGATAGCGTTACCCTCCACACTTACCAAGGAACCTCGGGGAGCTCTGTCTAAGACAAGTGTGATTCTAAAGCTGTGATAGTCAGACTCCCGTGATCCACAGGGGGGAAGACCGGGTAAAAGCTGTGCAATGCCACATCGCTTGGGGAAGGTCAAGTGTGATGATTCTAAGACTGTGTAGGTATTCGACTACACAGTTGAAGATGACTTAAATGGATTGATGGGTACTACCTATGCCAACAAGATGCATCATCTTTTGGTAGCTCATCACTTGAGAACTCCAAAGTTAAGAGTGCTTGACCTAGAGTAGTCTCATGATGGGTGACCTCCTGGGAATTTTTCCCAGGAGGCGTACGAGTGAGGACAAAGCACGCTGGAAAGACTCGTGTTGGTTTGTAGGGCCAGTCATCATTCTAGGAAGCAGCCATAGTGATGGGGGGCATTACAAAAGTGGTACATTGACAACCTTCCCAATCGGCCTGGGAACATTTCGAGCATATAACATTGCATTATTACATTTTTCAACTTATTACTATAAGAGAACCAAGCTTGTTCAGTCAAAATAAGCAATTTTACTCTGCTTAAAGGTTATTTGGTCTAAAAGGTTTAACTTGTGATCTTCTATACTTACTAAATAACCTCGGAGAGTTCTAGTAAGGCGCTGGAGATCACCTCAAAACCTCCAAATCTACTTGGGAACAAGTTTTAAAAAAATAAAAAATAAAAACACAAATTAAATTTAATTCTCATTTCCGTGAGTGGATGAATCTTCACGAAACTTCTAGTGAAACTTCTTGCAATTCATCCACTACTCATTCCGGAACTCCTTCCACCATTCCTACTTCCCCACACACCTTAGTTGGTAATAATCCATTTTCAATGGCTCACAATGATGAAATCCAACCAAGGACTCTTAATGGCTACCTCCATCCTACTCGCACTTCCACACCTTCATGCATTATATTCCCTCTCAATATGTCCATATTAGACTTAAAACCTGGCATGATTCAACTCTTGCCCAAATTTCATGGAATGGAAAACAAAAGCCCATGCATGCATATTAGAGAATTTGAGAAGGTAGTAGCCATGTTCTATAACCGAGCTGAAAATGCTGATTCTGTGCGACTAAAGTTCTTCACATTCTCCTTGAAGGACAAAGCGCAAAGTTGGTTATACTCTTTGAGACCTAGGTCTATTGGAACACGGGAGGGAATGATCAAATATTTCTTTATGACACACTTCCCTAGCTATAAGACCAACAGTCCAAAACAACAAATTTCCAGGCGTTTGGTCAATTACTTCTATGAATGCCTCACAAGTTGTGAACGCTAATTTTTATAAATGTTATGCAATGGTGAATTCCTCGAAAAATAGCCAGACGATGCTCTTGAATATCTCGAAGAAACTGCAAAAAAATCTCAAACCTAGACTGGTCCAAGTGCTATTAATAACACCAACCAACACAAACCATCTGGGATCTATCAACTTCGAGAAGAGGATAGTGTTAAGGCCCAACTCGAAGCCTTGAAAAAACAGTTTGAGGTCTTAATGATGAAAAGTGGCAAAAAATCGCACATGATTGCTCAAGCAGAGTCACAAAACCCTTGTTTTGTTTGTGGAGGGACGAAGCATTTAGCTAAGGACTGCTTAGCTTTAAAGGAAATGAATGGGGTTTATGAGGAGCAATGCAATGCCTTAGGGGCATATAGCAAGCTAGTCTCTCATACGTACAACCTTGGTTGGAGAAACCACCCAAATTTCAGTTGGAGAGATTCCAACCAAGCTCAATTGTCTGGAAACCATTGGAGAAACGAGCATCAAGATCAACAACCAAAAGTGTATTTTGTGCCTCAATACAATGCTCACCCACAAAGGAATTCTCATAATAATACCCTTCATACATTCATAGAGGAACAATCCAAACTAAATCGCCAGATGATGAAAGAAATCAAGGAAATGAAAAGTCAATTTTTAAAACTGATTGGATCCTTGGCTATTTCTGAAAAGGAAAAATTCATTCGCAGCCTCTATTTAATGCATAAGGGAAACATATGGTGCAATCCTCCAACTCCAACGATTAAAACATTAAGGAGGTCAATGCCATCACAACTAGAAGTGGTAAAACTTTATAAGGTCCATCCATTAAGACCACTACTTCAAGCACTCCAAATGATATTCCTGTGAGTGCACCACCCAATGTTTCTACAAAAGTTCCATTCCCTCAGGCATTGAAACCTGTTGGGAAAATTCCTGATAACTGAGCTGAAATCCTTGAGCACTTGACACAAGTGAAGATTAATCTTCCTTTGCTTCACATCATAAAACAAGTGTCGAATTATGCCAAAATCATCAAGGATCTATGCACTGCAAAAAGGAAGCATCATTTCAAGAAGACTGCTTTCTTAATTGAGCAAGTGAGTGCAGTGATTGAACAAAAGACACCGCAGAAATACAAAGATCCCGGTTGTCCCACCATTTCTTGCCAAATTGGGACTCATGAAGTCAGCCAAGCTTTACTTGATCTTGGCGCAAGTGTAAACCTCATGCCTTACTCTATGTACTCACAACTCAGACTTGGAGAAATGAAGCCAACATATATTGTGCTACAGCTTGCTGATCGCTCCATCAAAAAGCCTTGAGGTATTGTTGAGGATGTTCTAGTTCAAATTGAAAAATTCTATTACCTCGTGGACTTTCTTTTTCTTAATACCCAATCCGTGGTAACACATGGAGTTAAAACTTCTTATTATCCTCGAAAGACCATTCCTTGCTATTGCAAATGCTTTGATCAATTGTCGAAATGGTCTACTAAAGATATCATTTGGAAATATGACGCTGGAGGTACATATTTTCCACATTGGAAAATGAGAGGATGATGAGTGTTACCAAACTTTTATGATTGACACTCTAGTTTATGAGGAGATTCAATTGCGAAGCAATTTTGATAATCTTGATGAACTCCTCCTTCTACCTGATTATGAAAGTCTTGGCCTTATTGAGTCCACTCTTGCAAATTCTGATCATAAAGACTCACAGCACAGAGGTACAAAATTTTGGAAGCCTTGTTTTGAAGAGCTACCTTGCGAGAGAGCACAACCAAAAACTTCAGTTGAAGAGGTTCAATTGACCCAAGTACCTTAGGGTTTAAAACATGTCTTCCTGGGAGATGGTGAAACCTTCCCAGTTATCATCTCGTCCAACCTTCAAAATTCTCAAGAGTTTCAGTTACTTGAGCTACTGCGAACACATAACTGTGCAATAGGTTGGATGCTTGCTAATATTAAAGGTATCAGCTCTTTAATTTGCTCCCATCGAATCAATCTAGAGGACGAGGCTATCCCTCGAAGGGATTCTCAAAGGAAACTTAACCCCACAATGAAAGAAGTCATGAAAAATGAAGTTCTGAAATTGCTAGACGCTGGAATCATTTATCCAGTGGCTGACAATAAATGGGTTAGTCTCACTCAAATAATACCCAAGAAATCGAGTGTCACCGTTGTTCAAAATGAAAAGGGGCCCTTGTCCCCACAAGAACTGTGACGGGATGGCACACGTGTATTGACTATAGAAAATTAAATGTTGCCTCCCGCAAAGACCATTTTCTGCTCCCATTAATTGATAAAATCCTTGAGAGTGTAGTTGGTCATCCTTTGAATTACTTTCTTGATGGCTATTCAGACTATTATCAAATCGAGATTGCATTAGAGGATCAAGATAAGACCACTTTCACTTGTCCTTACGGCACTTATGCTTTCCGGCGTATGCCTTTTGGGTTGTTTAATGCACCAGCTACTTTCCAAAGATGCATTGTTTATCCAAAAAACAGCTGTTGATGACGTGGCAAGAATTTTCGACACGTGGCAGAGATATTGCTCGCCTATCGACCAGGAATATTTCTGCATACGAAGATCAAGTTTTATATACGACCAGACTGGTCGTATACTCCGTACATTTATGTAAAGATCTGTACAGTTGTAATGATATCCGAGAATATCTCTTCATTATGACCAGAAGATCCATTTATTAAGGAAAGATATTATCATTCGATTCATGTAATCCTTCTTGAGCCTATAAATACATAAGAAATAGCTTAAGGAAGGGATCCTTTTCTCTTTTTCAAAATTGTATTACTATTATTCATTGTTTGTATTGTTGTCTTCTTCTAAGGTCTGTGAAACTCAGGAACCCTAGTTCTTTGATCACACCTTTTGAGCCCAATACCAATAATAGTAGCAAGTGGACATAGGTTATTATCAATCACTGGGGCCGAACTACTATAATTCTCTGTGTTCTATTTTCCATTAGATCATTTTCTCAAGCTATATATTATTTTTCTGTCGTTTTCTAGACTCCGTGTCGTAGACCAAAACTCGGGTCAACATTCTGGTGCTCTCGTTGAAAGCTGAACTCAAGAAGATCTAATGGCAAAAACTACCAATAAGACTGGACAGGCTGCCGCTGCACCATCCCAGCCTCCTCCCCCAAATGTGGCTGAAGACGAACCTCATTTGGAGTTTGATGAGGAGGAGTTGGACTCTGAGACCCTGAAGACAACACTGGGGGTGTTGCAAGATGAGTTGGCCAATCTGAGGGCCAACCAGAAGAATGTTGCTGAGATAATGGCGTCGCAGCAGAGGGAGATAGAGCGCCAGCACTAAGAGCTGAGTGAGCGGCAGGCGGAGATGGACCATCGGCAGAGGGATGCCATAGCAGCCCTTGAAGCAGCCCTCCAATTGGCTAGGAATCAGGCCGCGCCAGCCTCGCAGCCTGATCAACCCCCAAGCGGGCCGTCTCAAAAGGGTCCGAATCCTAGCCCTCCACTCCAGCCAACAAGCCCTCAGAGGCCAGAGCAGCCGCCTATGCCTCAGGATGATATCCAGCCTAGGGATCCTGAGATGCAACCTCCGTCCCAGGCTGGTCGAGGCAATCCCCCGTGCCCGAGGCAGAATAGGGTCGGGCAACAGCTCTGCAGCCCTAGACACCCAGGGGGTGAAGAGCCAAATCCACCGAGCAGGGGGCAGCGTCTTTCTGCCAATAGAAGGAACTCAGAGATAGGCTCTGCGGTCAGGGGCCCCCCACGACATGAAAATGCACGGGGACCCACCGAACAACGCAGGCCTCCCTCTAACGCTCGGGAAATGCCAGCCCAAGGAGGCAACAGAGGAAATAGTCGGTCGCATCATAGCCAGTCACGGTTCAAAGATGGCCACGCCTACAAAGAGGCCGACTCAGGCAGAGGAAATGCTGGTCGGAGGAACGAAGAAAGAGGAGGAGGCAGGACCCCCCCACCTAGAGAAGACCGACAAGCAGGACATAACGTTGGGGGGCAGCCCAGACGAAATAATGTCTTTAGCCGGATTGGAGCTAGCGAGCAGCGGCAAAGAGACGACGACTTGAGGGATGTACTCAACGACCGCCGAGAAAGGCACGATGAGTACATTCCCTCGGCACCAGAGGCCCCAACAATTCTGGAAGCCGTTCAGGCTCAAATCGATGCCCTGAACCAGGCTGTGCAGCAGCTGGTCGGGGGGCGAACATCACATATCGAGTACGATCGAAGGAGAGGCACCCCTTTTGTACAAAGGATTGCTGTGGCAGAAATCCCCAGCAAGTTCAAGATGCTGCTCTGCCAAATTTTGATGGGTATGGAGACCCGGTATCTCACGTTAATAAGTTTGAGATACAGATGGACATACAAAAAGTCTCTGAAGATGCTCGCTGCAGGATCTTCCCAGCAACACTTTCGGATGCCGCCCAGGAGTGGTTCTTTAAGTTCCCTCCTGCAAGTATAGTATCCTGGGAGATGTTCGTGAAGGAATTTTACAGACAGTTCTACGCGGGTCGTGTACACCCCATCGAGGCGAACCAACTGGTCGAGATACGCCAGAAAGAGGGGGAGCCTTTGAAGGATTACGTTCAGCGCTTCATGCAAGCCACAACAGGAGCCAAGACTGTGGGCGATGAAGGAAAGATGATGGCCCTAACCGTTGGGGTTAGGCACCATTCTCCCCTCTGGAGTAGCCTCAGGAAGCATGGGGTTAAAAGTACCCATGAGTTTTTAGATCGGACTGATTGGTACATCAAGCTCGAAGACGCGATTGCCAACGAAGGAAAATTGCCAACAAAAGACAAGGGGCCCAAGGAAGAACCCGTCAAAGCTGCCAACGGGTCTAAGCCCAATGGCAACGGCAAAGGCAACGGGAATGGCAATGGTAAGAACGGTGGAAAGAGGGCGAGCAACAAACCCTCGACCTCCGAGAGTAAGTGCCCCAAAGGTAATCGGTACGAACCGAAATTCACCAATTACACCGCCCTTATTGAAAGCTGAGTCGAGGTTTACCAGGCGACCAGCTCGAGCGTGCCCTACAAGCGACCCACACCAATAAGAAAAGATATCTCCAAGAGAGATTCAACAAAGTTCTGTAGTTATCATAACGACTATGGGCACGACACCAATGAGTGTAACCAGCTGAAGGAAAAATTGAGTTCCTGATAAGACAGGGACATTTAATGAGATATGTACCAGCCGTGGGAGGTTCTCAGTGAGGGGCTCAAGGTGGCAACGAGTTGGCGCCTTCACGCCAACACTTGCCACCTTTACAGCCAGCTCCCGTGGCAGGTACCCTACTCACCATCTGCGGAGGCCCACATCGTGCAGGAGATAGTGGGAAAGCGAGGGAACGATATGCTCGGACCCTACGCCACGACCAGGACATCGAGATGATGAGTGTTGAGGATCGTGCACCAAAAAAGGCTCAAACAGAGGAGGAATTGATCACCTTCTCTGACGATGACGCCCAACATGTGAGATTCCTACACTAAGATTCGCTGGTCGTGGATGTACAACTCACAAATATGATGGTGAAAAGGGTGTTGGTCGATACAGGAAGTTCGGTCAACATCCGATATAAGTCCTCGCTGGAAAGGATGAAATTGTCTATAAAGGACCTAGAGCCATGCAACCAAACCATTTACGATTTTTCCGGAGAAAGGCTCGCCCCAGTAGAGTCAATTAAACTCCCAGTCACAGCAGGCACTGTGCCTGCTAATAGGACATTGCTCACTACTTTTATAGTAGTTGATTGTCCTTCGGCGTACAATGTTGTGATAGGGAGACCAATTCTAGTCGACCTTCGAGCCGTCACTTCTATATGGCACCTCGCCATGAAATTCCCAACAGATGCAGGGATAGGATGCGTGTTGGGAAACCAAAGGGAAGCGAGGGAGTGCTACAACGCTTCGATCACCAAGGCAAAGAAGGGTGTATCGAGAGATGCCACCGGGAAAGAGTTGCAAATGGAAACTGATGTTCAAGCCCGCTCAGGTGATAATCTCACCAAATAGGGTGTTGCCCAAAGTGAGGATAGAGACTTAGATCCTTGCTTTGGGGATTTTGAAGAAGAAGTGGGACCCATCGAGGACCTTGAAGAGGTCCAACTCAATGAGGAAAATCTGACCAGAGTTGTGAAAGTTAGTAAAAACTTAGAGACAACAACGAAACAAGCACTGGTGGAGTTCTTAAGGAGGAACCAGGATGTCTTTGCCTGGTCGCATAAAGACATGGTCGAGATAGATCCTGCAATCATCAGCCATGTCCTGAACATTGACAAAAGCTTTCCAATTGTGCAACAAAAAAGAAGGCTACTCGACAAAGACAGATCAAAGGCTTTGAAAGAGGAAGTCGAGAAGCTGAAGGAGAATGGGTTCATTAGAGTGGCATTTTATCCATTGTGGGTCTCCAATCCCGTACTCATGCCCAAGCCGAATGGAAAGTGGCATACGTGTGTGGATTTTACAGACCTAAATAAAGCCTGCCTCATAGACTGTTTCCCACTCCCGAGGATCGACTAGCTGGTCGATGCCACTGCAGAACACGAGATCCTCTCATTCATGGATGCATACTCTGGGTATAATCAAATCAGTATGCATCCCCCTGATGAGGATCACACTAGCTTTCGAACCGATACAGGGCTCTACTGTTACAAAGTGATGCCCTTTGGTTTGAAAAACGCTGGTGTGACTTACCAGAGACTCATCAACCACATGTTTAAGGAGCTGATCGGTGCAAACATGGAGGTTTATGTCGACGACATGCTGGTTAAGTCAAAGAAAGCAGAAGGGCATGTAAGGGATTTGCAGGAATGCTTCAACGTCCTGAATAAATATAGGATGAAGCTAAATCCCATTAAATGCTCCTTCAGAGTAGGATCAGGGAAGTTCTTGGGATTTATAGTTAACTCAAGAGGAATTGAAGCTAATCCCGAGAAAATAAAAGCCCAGATCGAGATGAAGTCGCCAGTGAAGATTAAGGATGCCCAAAGCCTAACTGGAAGGATTGTTGCTCTAAGTAGATTTATTTCAAAATCAACAGACAAGTGTGTCCCATTTTTCAATCTACTCAGAGGCAATAAGAAATTTGAATGGACAGATGCGTGCGAACAGGCCTTTCAAGCACTAAAAATGCATATGGCGCAGCCACCCATCCTATCAAAGTTGGTCAATAAAGAGACTTTGTTCATCTACCTGTCAATCACGGATTACGCTGCTAGTGCTGTTCTTGTAAGAGAAGAAGAGGGTGTACAGAAGGCTGTCTATTACGTAAGCAAAAATCTAATTGGAGCAGAATTGAGGTATCCCCTAATCGAAAGGTTAGCCTACTGCTTAGTTTTGGCCTCAAGGAAGCTGCGACCTTACTTCCAAGCTCATCCGATTATAGTATTGACCAACCAGCCTCTTTGGCAAGTTCTGCAGAAGCCAAAGGCTACCGGAAGATTACTAAAGTGGGTAGTTGAACTTGGGAAGTTCGACATATCTTACTTGCTGCGAGCAGCGATAAAAGGACAAGCCTTAGCAGACTTCATCGCCGAGTTCACAGAGCCCACGGGTGGCGAACAAATTAAGAAGCCCAACGAGCCTGAATGTTAGATCCAAGCACCCTCATGGAAATTGTTCACAGACGGATCATCTAACGAATGCCACGCAGGAGCAGGAGTGATATTGATAATGCCAGAAGGGCATCGATTTCACTGTGTAATAAGATTTGACTTCACTGCTTCTAACAATGAGGCTGAATATGAAGCATTGCTCGCTGGACTACGATTAGCCAAGGATACGAACATAAAAGTGATTGACGTCTATAGTGATTCTCAACTAGTGGTGAACCAAATCTTGGGTGAGTATCAGGCGCGAGGTTTGAAGATGGCCGCCTATATGAACAAAGCAAAGGATCTGTTAGCCCAGTTCGACAAATATAGTCTCCAGCAAGTACCTCGCGATCAGAATTCCAACGCGGACGCTTTGGCGAAGTTGGCAAGTGCAAAAGATTCTGATACTCTGAGCATAGTGCTAGTCGAGCGACTATCATAACCAAGCATCCAAGCAGCAGAAACCACTTTGGTCATCCAGATGGCGGATACATGGATGGCACCATTTGTAGAGTATCTGTCAAGCGGCGTGCTACCAGCGGATAGAAACAAAGCTAGGACCCTTCAGCAGCAAGCTGCTAGGTATATCCTGGTCGATGGAATCTTATACCGAAGGGGATACTCACTGCCACTTCTCAGATGCATTACAAAGGAGAAAGCCAAAGAGTTAATGAAAGAGGTACACGAAGGTTTCTGTGGGGACCACGCTGGGGGGCAAAGCCTGTCAAAAAAGATCTTAAGGTAGGGATATTTTTGGCCAACCATGAACGAAGAATCAATGGAATTTGTGCAAAAATGTGACAAGTGTCAGAGATTCTCTAAAATCCCACGAGCAGCTCCCAACGAATTAAAGCAGATGCAGAGTCCATGGCCCTTCGCAGTTCAGGGAATAGATTTAATAGGATCTTTGCCTACAGGAAAGGGCGGGGTAAGGTATACAGTGGTTGCCGTCGACTACTTCACCAAATGGGCCGAAGCTGAGCCACTCGCGACCATAACGACCAAGAAAGTTGTTGATTTCGTAGTCAAAAACATCATCTGTCGCTATGGATTACCAAAGAAGATAGTCTCAGATAACGGCACCCAGTTTGATAGTGATCTATTCACGGACTTCTGTAAATGTCATGATATTATCAAAATCTTTTCTTCAGTTGCTCATCCTCAGGTGAATGGGCAAGTCGAAGCAGTTAACAAAACGTTGAAGGATACCCTAAAGAAAAGACTCAAAGAAGCTAAGGGAGTGTGGCCAAAACAGTTTTCCGAAGTCCTCTAGTCGTACATAAATTCCCACCGAACAGCAACGGGTCATACCCCGTTTTCCTTAGCATACGGGTATGAAGCCATGTTGCCTGTTGAGTTGGATCCACCCTCGCACCGCAAATTAACATATGACCAGGACTCTAACAGCCAGCTACTGATGGAATCCTTGGACTCGATTGATGAAAGGCGTGAACAAGCCCATCTCGGAGTAGCTGCATACCAGCAGAAGATCTCTCGGTATTTCAACTCTAAAGTGCAAGAAAGAAAATTCTATGTCAGAGATCTTATACTCTGAAGAGTTTTCCTTAACACCCGCGACCAAACTGCTGGAGTACTCGGGCCAAATTGGGAAGGGCCTTACCAAATTGACGAAGTCCTTCACCCAGGCATTTATAAACTTGCACGCTTAAACAGAGATCTCGTTCCTCGCTATTGGAATGGAGAACACTTGCACCAGTATTATCAATGAACAATTCTTCTTAAAGAATTGGCTTGTATAAATTTTACTTTTTACAAGTTTTGGAAAAATGAAAGATCTTATTGATCGCTCGTAAAGACATGTTTAGTCCATTTATTATGATAAATAAAAGGGACTATGCTCAGCCAGTCATTTCTTGCCAATTATTGTATTTATTACAAATATTTGCTCATTACGTGTGTTGTTTTGCTGTATTATAATTCTAATCATATTGCTACGGTAGGAATGTTCAAACAGGTTCTGGCAAAGGCAAGTGACCAAGGACCTAAAGCTCCTCGATCACTTGGGGGGCATACAAGGTACAAGTAAGCAAAGCATATCGTTAAAAGGTATGTAAACACATGAGCAAAATAAGTGAAAGCATGCTAGGGCACTTAGAGTATTTTTCAAAATTTTGGTATTTTGTTAAATCAAACCAAAGTGCTATGCTAAGTTCGGTCATGTGAACAGATAGATGTTATAATAATATGCAAATATATTATGATATCAAAGCGAATCCTTTTACACCGCAAGCAGTAACTGCTTGGGTGTAATTGTTCAAGTCAAAGTAAAAGCTGCCCATGCAGCAAACCAAAAAATTATATTGTTTTTACATCACAACCCTTAGGTCGTGTAGTTAAAAAAAACATAAAGAGAAAAGACTAAGGAGCTTGAGGAGCTGGAGGATCCTGGGGAAGGTTCTGGTCGACAGCACCCGCAGCCTCGGTGTCTGCACCGTCCATCCCAGCGGCCAGTGAGATTTCGGGGGAAGTAGGGACCCTTGATCTTTCTTCCTCAGCCAACTGAGCCGCACAAAGAGCAAGCTCGGCATCCCTCACATTCTTGGGAAGGTAGTCGAAGTTGCCACCCTGATTGTGCTTCCAAAAATTGTAGAAGCATCTCAGAGTGGCATTCTTGTACCTTTCCAAGTTGCCGGAGTTGTTCTTCTCCAACTCCTCAACTTGGCCCTCCAGAGTTGTGGTCTCTTGCCTGCGCGCGATCAAGTCCAGCTCGAGCTGTTTGGCCGCTTTGTAGTTAAAGCGGTTGGACTCCTTGTATTGGTCCCTCTGCTCGCGGACTTTCTCTAGAGACTTCAGTTTCTCCTCCAAATCCTTAGCCAGTTGGGCCTTTTCCTCAACCACCGCCGCCAGCTGATCATCATGTTTAGCCTCAGCAGCTTTGAGTTCATCCTCGTGCCATTGCTCTGAAGTCCTGGCCTGCTAAGTGACGACACCCAGGCGGATGCGGCTGGCAGTAAGGGTTAGCATGGCCTGCATTCAGAACAAAAGTTAGACAAACAGTAAACTAAAGAAGACCTGTTTCCATAGAAAGAGATGACTTACACTGGTGAACTCGTTCAAGGCACGATTCAGGATCGGGTCAACTCCCATCGTCTCCCTAGCAGCCATTGCCTCTCGGCAACATTCGTGCTTCGTGATCTTGGTGATCCTCTCCTTGATCAGTTTGAATGCACGACCAACCATCTCATTCCCAGTTGAGGCAGGATCAACCTGTTGAGGTTGGTCAGTCGGGGCCACGGGAGGAGGAGTCGATCTAACTAGGGCAGAAGGAGTCTGCTACTCGTGGGGAGAAGGTGGAGTCGTGGTGCCGGAGGGCCTATCCTACGAAGGGCCTGTGTTCTGAGCTTTCTTCGCCTGAGGCGCTTTGCTGCTCTCCCCTGGTGTCTCTTATTGGTTTTCTTCTTGCTCGGGGGAGCCGCGGTAGCCTCTGGAGTGCTGTAGAGATCGAACACGTTGGCAGATTCCATGTTTGAAAAAGAAGGACAAAGTTGAACAGTGAGATAGCATGAATGACCAAGTACATTACATCAGAAAAAGAAGCAAAAAAGGATTGCAAAGTCATATACCTGAGCTATTATTACTGGTCGCTATCCTACAGACTCTACTAGTCTTATACTCATTCTTTGACATGAAGAAGTCTGGGCCTAAGTGTGGAGCATATTTAAAATTGCCGTCCCCGTCGAATAGATGACAGGGAATTGGAAAATTATCTAAAAGAGAAATAACTATACCATTGTCATCCGACGAATCGTCAGAGAGTTCGACAAGCTCGGTGGCCTTCTTCTTTCCTTTCCCCAAGGGGGCCGAGGGCCTCTTTACTGGGGGAGTGTCAGCAGGTTCCCTGATCGTGACCCCAGTCGGTCTCCTCCGTGGAGGTGACGCTGAAGGTTGCTTCTCGGGTTCCTCCTCGGCAAAGGCACTCCCTTCTGAAGGCGCCCTCGTGTCTGATTGAGGGGCCCAGAGGCCAACCAACCTAAGGTTAGCCTCTGTAACCAGATGCTTGATGCTATTTTCTGCATCAGGCATGCTGGTGAGGAGCGCAGATCTCAACTCCATATCTGGAGTTGGGTTTGGTCGCAGCCACGGGCCTGGAAGACATTAACAGTTTAAGACATTGTAGAGGAGAACACTAAGGGAAGAAGTCAGCCAGTGATACGAAAGTTTTACCTCCTCGTGCGAAAGCCAGGTTGTCCGCAACCATGTCAGCAGTAAGGAAGTACTCTTGGTAGTACCTTCCCATGTTTGAGATGTGGGTTGTGTCAGTAAGGAAGGTGCGCTCGGTTTCCTGATGACAGAAGTGGAAGAACCCCGTGCCTTCTTGGTTGGGGTTAGATTTGAGGTCGAACAGGTAGTTGACCTCTTGAGGTGATGGCACGGACCATTTCTTTTGGTTGTACAGGATATAAAGTGCAATGAGCATCCTATATCCGTTTGGGGTTATTTGAAAGGGGGCAACTCCCAAATTGTTGGCCACCCCCTGAAAAAATGAGTGAAGAGGCAAGGTAGCCCCTGCCTCTTTATGAAACCTTGACCAGGCGCTGAAGGCGCCTCCGGGCAGATTCGCCCTTTGGTCTCTGACTAAGGTCACCCCTGGGAGACCATATTTTCTTAAGTAGTTGGCGATCATTCTGATCGTCACCCTGCTTTCAGAAACTACATACCACTCAACATCCGGCTGAATGGTGTGTTGAGGGCGGGCATGTCTTTGGATGTTAGGGTCGGGAGCATTTTCATCTCGACACTGGTCGAGGGAGCATTGGCCGAAGCAGCAAGCTGATGAGAAGGGTCGGAGGTTTTCCTTTTCTGGGCCTTGGATTTGGTGCGAGCCATATTTCGGGTCAAGATTGGGGAAGTGTTTGGATTGGTACGAGAACATGGAATTTCGGGTATCAAAGACGAGGGTTATTCTTCGTCCTCGAGCAGTTGAGCTAGCAGATCGTCGTCGATGGGTCTTTCTCCTCCCCATGGGTTTTGCATGTAAATTGCAAACAGACAAAGGAGGAGATAAGACGCAAAGCCTGGGAGCTTATGTTGAAAGTTGGAATAACGTTGCTCGCGTCTACGACCAGCAACATTCTAACCGAAACACTAAGTTTTTTGCGAACAGTTTGAAAAAATGGATCAAAAAGTGAAAGTAAAAAGTTTTTTCTAGGAAAAGCTTTTTCAACTCCAAAGGGCGTAGGAAAAACCCAGTTTTTCAACTAGCCTAAAAATCGAATTTTTACTTCGATTTTACGCCCTAAACCCATGATCCTGACTATCAAACTGATTCCTAACTTCTACAGAGCAATGCTACACTAACCTATCAAGCATCAAACGGTATATACAATATCCTCACAGATTTCTACCCAAGAACACAAAAAATTTCATAACTCAAAAGCAGTATGCATGGCATCTCAATGGGTTTAAAAGACGAAGAAATTTACCTGGATGAAAGTTGGAGTTTCTGAACGGGACGACTTTGGGCTTGTAAACAAAGAACCCTTAAGCAAAGTGACAGCAGACCTTCGAAGTTCTGAGCTATGGGATGGAGTTCTTGGCAGGCAATGGTGAGTAAAAGGTTAAAAGGTGAATGAGAGGATTATTTATAGAAGCTGAGATGTGTTGAAAATGGGTGATCATGAGTTACTTTTTCAAGGCATGGGGGAGTGTAACAGCCGTCAGAAAGGTTACTTGGAAACTGAAAAGACATGATTGGATGTGATTAGGTCACAGTTTTCAAGAACGCATGAGAGGCTCTGACAAATTTCGTGGGGCATACGAAAAGTTAGTTTTCTAAGTTTACTTATTGCTGGTCGCAATAAATAAACTTGAGGGGCAATTGTTTATCCAAAAAACAGCTGTTGATGACGTGGCAAGAATTTCCGACACGTGGCAGAGATATTGCTTGCCTATCGACCAGGAATATTTCTGCATACGAAGATCAAGTTTTATATACGACCAGACTGGTCGTATACTCCGTACATTTATGTAAAGATCTGTACAAGTGTAATTATATCTGAGAATATCTCTTCATTATGACCTGAAGATCCGTTTATTAAGGAAAGATATTATCATTCGATTCATGTAATCCTTCTTGAGCCTATAAATACATAAGAAATAGCTCAAGGAAGGGATCCTTTTCTCTTTTTCATAATTGTATTACTATTATTCATTGTTTGTATTGTTTTCTTCTTCTAAGGTCCGTGAAACTCAGGAACCCTAGTTCTTTGATCACACCTTTGGAGCCCAATACCAATAATAGTATCAAGTGGACGTAGGTTATTATCAATCACTGGGGCCAAACCACTATAATTCTCTGTGTTCTTTATTTTCCATTAGATCATTTTCTCAAGCTATATATTATTTTTCTGTCGTTTTCTAGACTCCGTGTCGTTGACCAAAACTCGGGTCAACATGCATGATGAGTATCTTCAATGACATGATTGAAAAGTCTATGGAAGTATTCATGGATGACTCAACCGTCTTTGGAAAATCTTTTGATACTTGCCTTCTCAACCTTGAAGCCGTTTTAAAATGATGCATTGAGAAGGGCCTTGTGCTTAATTGGGAGAAGTTCCATTTCATGGTATCTTCTGGCACAATCTTAGGTCACATTGTTTCTATAAAAGGGATTGAGGTTGATCAATCTAAAATTAACCTTATCTCAAAATTGCCTACCCCTAAGACTATCAAAGACATTAGGTCATTCCTTGGTCATGCTAGTTTTTATAGGATGTTCATACAAAACTTTTCAATGATTTCTCGTCCATAATGCAACCTCCTTGCCAAGGATGCCATATTTGAGTGGACACCAAAGTTTGAGGATTCGTTCTGAACACTTGTAACCTCACTCACTTCCACTCCCATCATTCAATCACTGGATTGTAGTCTTCCTTTTGAAATTATGTGTGATGCTAGTAACTTTGTTGTGGGAGCTGTGACAGGACAACGAAAGGAGGTGAAACCCTTTGTTGTCTATTATGCAAGCCGAACTCTCAATAGTGCTCAAATGATCTATTCCACCATTGAAAAAGAGTTGCTTGTAGTGGTCTTTGCTCTTGACAAATTTTGAGCTTATCTTATTGGGTCCCCTATTACGACCTTCAGAGATCACTCCACCCTTACGTATCTCCTTTCCAAAAAGGATGCTAAGGCACGAATAATACGGTGGATCCTTTTCTTGCAAGAATTTGATTTAACGATCAAAGATAAGAAAGGTGTTGAAAATGTTGTCACGGACCACTTGTTATGACTTGAATTCAGTGATCTCGTTGATGATCCACCTCTTCGTGATGATTTTCCTCGATGAAAAATTGCTTTCTGTTACTAAGTTACCGTGGTATGCACACATTGTTAACTACTTAGTAACATGTGAACTGTTGGGGTTTTATGCCCTAATTAAAACCCAATTTATTTGTAATCTCGTTTATTATCAATAAAAGAATAGAAATCATTTTTTGACTTGGTTAATCACTTTGCTCACATGTTTTATTTTCGTGATTGTTTGTTTAATATAAACTTCTATTAAATCCCGAGCATATGTCTAATCGTATTTATAGTGACATAATCACAGTAGAATATAAATATGATTATATGTTCAAATATAAGTTAGTCCTTAGATTAGTCAGTGCACAAGATTTACACTGACTTTCCAATCTACGATATGATCTACTTACACATTGTAGTGTTATGTTCTTTCCAAAACATTAACAAAGTAGATAAGATCAGATGTATTTTTTACATCGGACTAGACTGATATTGACAATTGATATGATAAGTAAAATACTGTTATTATCTATTCTAGTCATATCATATAGTTGACCATAGGTCAATTCAATCTTAATTTTGAGTGGTTAGTATTCTAACTGATTGTATTATTTGAGTTCTTTGACTTGTTCGTTACCAGCTTACCCTAAGGACTAGCCCATACTTACATCTTGGGAACTCGATAGTATAATTCAGTGGGAGTGTTAATCATAGATATGAACATCTATAGCTTCTGATGAAGAAGTGAAACGATGGTTTCCTTTTAGTTTTGCTCAAGCTGTTAAATGATAGAGATCTCATTTCAGTAATTGATATTAGTTTACTGAAATATCATTTACAAGGAACTAAATTTTTTAAGGATAAAATACAATGAGGGGTAAAACGATATTTTAGTCCCATCTCATTATAGACCGTCTATAGAGGATTGAGTGAAAATTATGGTTGAACAATGGATAATTAATAACGTATCTATATTGCTTATAGAGCGTTCTATGAATTCAAGAGTGCAATTCTGAGTCTTTAGTGAAGTCACGAGGAATTAATAAGTTAGTAAATTTATTTGTTAGATTTATGATGGCTTATTGGAGCTTGATTTCATAGGCTCATGGTCCCCACCGTACCTTGGATAACATCATATATATAGTCTCAACTAATTGATTTACTTATCAATTAGAATTATCAAAGTTGATCAGGTCAATTTTGGATATTTCACAAAGTTATACAATTTAGAGAAGAAAAGTGAAATTAGGCCAGATTTATTAATTAAGATAAATTGGTATCTAAATTAATAAATAAGTTTAAATCAAGGTTCAAATTATAAATAATTAATTTGATAGAGGATTTAAATAATTATTTAATTAATTAAATCAATTGAAAATAATACAGGTCTTGATTTTAAGTCCAATGGGCTTATAATCAAATGAGAACTTTCACGGGTCTAAAGCCCATGATAATTTTGACCTAGGGCTGTCAATTGGCTATTATCATATTTATTTTATCATTTAAAAATATTTTTTAAAATAAGATATTTTTGTTAGTTCAGATTTAAATAATTAGATATTTTTACAAAGATTGAAATTCAAATTTAAAAATGGACTAACAACTTAATTTTAAATATTTTAATATATTAAAATATTAGAATTAAGATATCAAATATTTAAGATATTTTATTTTAAATACTTGTTATTTTTATTAAATCTTTATTTGAAAATATAAATATTTGTTTATTCTATAGTTTTTAATATTTAAACTATTTGAAATTTGTTAGTTTGATATTTTCATGGATATTTGAATTTGTTTAACTGTTTTGAGATAATTTAGGGTTGTTATAACTATTAATATTTTATTTTTTTTAAAAATGGTTAAAGTATTAGTTAATAATTGTAACAACACAAGATTTTTTTTTTGAAAAACAGTTAAGATATTGACTTTAAAGTTTAAAACTAGTTAACTTTTAAAAAATATCTATTTTTTCAACTAATTAATAAAATATATTTTTTTATAAATGAGATTTAAATTAACTTTGGTTAATTGTTGATAAATCCTATTTAAATTAAATCAATATTTTTCAAATTAACCTAAACCAAGTTGATTGTTGATAAATGAAATTTAAATTAACTTTTGTTAATTATTGATAAATTTCATTTAAATTGACCTATTTTTGTAAAAATTTAATTAATTCAAATTTTTTGATAAATTCTAAATAATTAACTATGGTATTTTTGCAAATGAAATAAATTGTGGTATTTTTTCATAAATTCATAGACTTGCTCATATAATAACATGATTAGGCCCATCCAATTATAACATGTCTGTTTGCACTATATGTTGTATTTTTGCAATTGGGCTTAGATGCATACATTGACCCATATGTTTGCTAGATATATGATTTTTTTTGCCAAATAAATTATTCATAAAATGATAGGTTTTATTTGGGCCCATTTGAAAATGTAAAGTTTAAATTTATCTCTTGTAGGTGGTTTCACTTGTGAATGCCAATTTTCTTTACATGACTATAGTGAGCCTAATCAATTAAGAACAATTAATAAAATGAAGGTTTAAATTCTTGACTTTTGGACATTGTATGGAAGTATGGGGGCCTTTGTAGTGGGAACGACATACTGGACCCAGCCCTCCTCCATGCAAGCCCAATTGTTAAGGCCTATTTACCTGAGTTGGACTTAATTGTATATGTTCATTATATTAGTTAAACCTAAATATTGATTAGCAACAATTTAATTCTAAATTAATTGAATTTGTTTCAATTTGACACTTTGGAATTAATTGGAAATTATAGGACTTTGGTTTTAAAAGTTTAATCTTTTCAATTTTTTGGAGAACCATAGTCATTAATTTTCTAAAAATAAATAATAAAAATACTATTTTTAATTTTGTAATGAACTTTTTTTTAAGAATTATATTCGATCTCCACCGTTGGTTTAATAAAATAAATAACTTAATAGGGCCTCGAGACGCTTTGATTCACCCCCCTACGGAAGGTGTTCATTAGTTATTTTGACAAGGTTAAATTTCGAAAGATAGATAATTATAGGTCAAATTCTACTAGACTCACACCTACGGTGACTACTAGGACTAAATATGTGATTATCGAAAATGTGGGTCTAGCTCATAAAATAAGAGATTTTGTTTTCTTATTCTGATCGAATAGTAGGTTGTCAATAATGGTGTCCATTTTTAAATAAGTTTATAACTTTATTTAACTAGTGGTGTTTTTTACTCTCGCCAACTGGGACTAGGATATCATAGATTAGTTAAAAACCTAAAGAAATAGATATATGATTATTTTGGTATTTTTTTCTCATATCTTACATATTTTTTTATATATGTTGTGCTATTTCTTGAAGTTTTGTGTGAATAGAAGTTTTATTGAGAAAAAATGATTGATTTCTATTTTATTGATAATTGGTAGTTAGTATGGCTGTGTCTACACCCATCCTTTCTCAACTTTCAATGGAGAAAAATTTCTTAAATGGAAGCAAAATCTCAGCATAGAGTTGATTGGTGACAACTCCGAATTCTTCATAACTGAGGAATCCATAGATCGAGCACCGTCTCCACACGTTCTTGATGGCATCGTAAATTTTTGGATAGCACCGTCTCCCCACGTTCGTGATGGCACCATAAATGCTCGAATGGCACCGTGACCACACGTTCATGATCAACTCAACTATGTTCTAACGCAACTCATGAACGAGCATCAGACTTTCGAGTCTATCATGGGTGGACCTAGTAAAGGAGGAGAAAATAAGACTACTGCTGTTGCTATTGATCTAGCTAAGGCTGAAGCTAACCGAACTTTATCTTCAAAAGCTGGAAACAAAAGGAGAAGTGGACGAAGGCGGCTTAAAGCTTAGAGTTGGGAATGGAGCGTTCGTTACGGTCCAAGCTAGAGAAAGAGCTCGTCTGAAGTTCGAAAATAAATTTTTAATCTTAAATGATGTATTTTTATTCCAGATTTTAGTAGAAATTTAATTTCAGTTTCCATGTTGCAATTAGAAAGATTTGTTATGACTTTCACAAGTCTTAATATATCTATTTCTTTCAATGGATCATAATTGTGTATTGCATGTTTGGAAAATGGGCTTTATATTTTGTGACCTAACGAACCCCTTGCTCTTAACAATGATTTATTCAAAATAGCTAAACCTAGGACCAATAAACGTCAAAAGAACGATAACGATAATATGACGTATTTATGGCACTTGAGACTAGGTCACATTGTCTATGATAGGAATCAAATACTTACAAAGGACAGGCCTTTGAGGGAACTCACCTTAGGTGGATTACCTGTCTGTGAATCTTGTCTAGAAGGCAAATTGACCAAGGGTTCATTCTCTGCAAAGGGTGATGAGACCAAACAACCACTTGGACTTGTGCATTCAAATTTTTGTGGAGCTTTGAATGTAAAAGTCAGGGGTGGTTTTTGAGTATTTCGTCACTTTCATCGACGATTACTCTAGATACTCATGTCTTTACCTAGTGCATAGGAAATTAGAAATATTTTCAAAGTTTCAGGAATTCTTAGCTATGGCTCCGAACCAATTAGGTAAAACGTTAAAGATCTTGCGATCTGATAGGGGTGGAGAATATTTGGATATGCAGTTCCAAGATCATTTAACTAAACTTGGGATTTTATCACAACTTACTGCCCCAGGTACTCCGCAACAAAATGGTGTAGCGGAACGCTGGAACATAACTTTATTGGAAATGGTATGATGCATGCTTAGTTACTCAACTCTAGCTACTTCGTTATGGGGACATGCAATTGAAATCGCAAATGACATTCTCAATGTCGTGTCTTCTAAATCAATCCCTAAAACACCTTTAGAACGCTGTAATGGTCATGAACCTAGTTTATGCCATTATAGAATCTGGGGGTGTCCCGCCCATGTCTTGAGGAAAAGGGAGGGAAAGCTAGAACCGCGAACTGAAGTTTGCATGTTTGTTGGCTATCCTAAAGGTACTCAGGGTGGACTTTTCTAACCATTCAAAAAAGAAAGTGTTTACTTCTACGAATGCTACTATTCTGGAAAATGACTATGTCCAAAACTTCAAACCATGCATCAAAGTAGTTTTAGAGGAGATGGTAAAAGAATTGACTCCAGCCAATGAACCATCATCTTCAATGTGAGTTGATGATGAAATTCCCACTCTTCATGTCCAACCGACGCAAGTTGATTTAAATGAAGAAAGTACCACTGTTCATGAGAAAATAGTCACGGAGCCTCGTCGTAGTGGGAGGGTTTCTAGGAACCCAGTTCGCTATGGTATGGATGGTGAAACCAATATGGTTGTTGGTGACACTAGTGATGATGATCCATTGTCTTTCAAATAGGCAATGGCTAGTCCTGAAAAGGAACTATGGCTTGAAGCCATGAAACAGGAAATGGAGTCCATGTACTCAAATTCCATATGGAATCTTGTGGAAGCACCTAGTGACTTTAGGGCCATTGGGTGCAAGTGGATCTACAAGAAAAAATGAGGTGTTGATGGAAATATCGAGTCTTATAAAGCTCGATTAGTGTCAAATGGTTATACCCAAAGAGAAGGCATGGACTATGAGGAAACTTTTAGTCCGGTAGCCATGCTAAATTCCATTCGCATCCTCCTATCCATAGCAGCCGCTCTCGACTATGAGATCTGGAAAACGGACGTCAATACAACTTGTCTTAATGGAAAACTTGACGAAGTCATTTATATGGATCAGCCAGAAGGTTTTAAAGTAGCTGGACAATAAGGAAAAGTTTGCAAGTTGAATAGGTCCATTTATGGATTTGAGCAAGCTTCTTGTTCCTGGAATCTTAGTGTTATCCAAAAAGTAGGCATGGGTGACGTGGCATTCGTTTTTAACACGTGGCTAACACTTGGCAGAAGTTCTGTTCGACCATCAACCAGTGAGATTCTCATGACGTAACATTTGAATTTTCTATACAATCAGCCTGGTCGTATACTCCATATATTTAGAGATAATTTTGTACAATTGTAATCATATCCAAGATTATCTCCCATGATCCATGATGATCCGATTATTTAGGAAAGAATATCTGTAACTAATTCGTGTAACCCTCTTTGAGCCTATAAATAGAGAGAAATAGCTCAAGGAAGGGACTTTTGGGCAGATTTAAGTTTATACCTTACAAGAGAATTAGGGCTATTATCTAACGACTGTATTATTCATCTCTCTCAGGTTTATGAAACTCATAGAACCCTAGTTCTTTGATCACTCCTTTGAGAACTAATATCAATAATAACTTAAGTGGACGTAGGTCATTACCATTTCATGGGGCCGAACCATTATAATTTGTTGTGTCCTTTACTGTTTTTTCCATTAAACCCATTTCAACACCTTTATTCATATCAAGCATTTGACTCCGCGTCAGTTGACCAAATCGAGGGTCAACACTTAGGCTTGATGAAATAATCAAAACCTATGGCTTTGAACAAAACATTGATGAGCCTTGTGTTTACCAACTGAAGGAAAATCAAATAGTGGTATTCCTGGTTCTCTATGTAGATGATATCTTACTCATTGGAAACAATGCTAAGAAATTGTCAAATGTGAAGAATTGGCTAAGCACTCAATTCCAGATGAAGAATTTGGGTGAAGTAAGTTATGTTCAAGGTATCCAGATCATTAGGGATAGAAAGAACATACTCTTAGCTCTATCTCAAGCAGCTTACATAGATAAAGTGCTTGAACGATTCTCAATGACGAATTCCAAGAAAGGACGTTTACCGTCCTGCCATGGAATTCATCTTTCAAAGAAGCAGTATCCCCAGACTCCTGAAGAGGAAGATGCAATGAGAAAAGTTCCTTATGCATCTACAGTTGGAAGTCTGATGTATGCCATGGTGTGTACTAGACCAGATATCTGCTATGCAGTGGGAGTAGTGAGCAGGTATTAGTCAAACTCAGGACTGGAACATTGGATAGCAGTTAAGCATATCCTGAAGTATTTAAGGTGGACTAGGGATTGTATGTTACTCTACAAGGGTGGTGTTCTGAACCCTGTAGGCTACACCGACTCAGATTTTCAGACTGATGTCAATGACAGGAAGTCTACTTCTGGAATGATGTTTACTCTTGGGGGTGGAGTTGTGATATGGAGAAGCGTAAAGCAGTCTGCAATCTCAGATTCCACCTTGGAGGCTGAGTATATAGCCACTTCAGAAGCAGCTAAGGAAATAGTTTGGCTAAAGAAGTTTTATTCGGATCTTGGTGTTATTCCAAAAATGGATAAACCGCTCGTGTTGTTTTGTGACAATACAGAAGCGATAGCCAACTCAAAAGAACCTCGTAGTCACAAGAGGAGTAAGCATATAGAAAGGAAGTATCACATTATCCGAGAATATGTGGCTAAGGGAGATGTGAAGGTTATGAAGATTGCATCTGAAGACAATCTTGCGGATCTGTTTACAAAGACACTACCAGAAGCTACATTTGATAAGCATATCAAGGAAATGAGATTAGTAAAATTAAGGCATTAGTTTCAATTAGTGCAAGTGGGAGTTTGTTGGGGTTTTATGTCCTAATTAATACCCAATTTCTTTGTAATCTTATTTATTATCAATAAAAGAATAGAAATCATTTTTTGACTTGGTCAATCACTTTGCTCACATGTTTTGTTTTCATGATTATTTGTTTAATATAAACTTCTATTAAATCCTAAGCATATAGCTAATATTATTTATAGTGACGTAATCACAGTGGAATATAAATATGATTATATGTTCAAAATAAGTTAGTCCTAAGATTAGTCAGTGCACAGGATTTACACTGACTTGCCAATCTACGATATGATCTACTTACACATTACAGTGTTATGTTCTTTTCAGAACATTAGCAAAGTAGATAAGACCAGATGTATTTGTTACATCGGACAGGACCTATATTAACAGTTGATAAGATAAGTAAACATACTGTTATTTAAATTCTAGTCATATCATATAGTTGACCATAGGTCAATTCAATATCAATTATGAGTGGTTAGTGTTCTAACTGATTGTATTATTTGAGTTCTTTGACTTGTTCGTTACCAGCTTACCCTACGGACTAGCCCATACTTACATCTTGGGAACTCGGTAGTATAATTGAGTGGGAGTGTTAATCATAGATATGAACATCTATAGCTTCTGATGAAGAAGTGAAACGATGATTTCCTTTTAGTTTGGTTCAAGGTGTTAAATGATAGAGATCTCATTTCAGTAATTAATATTAGTTTACTAAAATATCATTTACAAGGAACTAAGTGTTTTAAGGATAAAATACAATGAGGGGTAAAACAATATTTTAGTCCCATCTCATTGTAGACCACCTCTAGGGGGTCGAGTTCAAGAGTGCAATTCCGAGTCTTTAGTGGAGTCATGAGGAATTAATAAGTTAGTAAATTTATTTTTTAGATTTATCATAATTTATTGAAGCTTGATTTCATAGGCCCATGGTCCCTACTATACCTTGGATAAAATCATCTAGATAGTCTCAATTAATTGATTTAATTATCAATTAGAATTATAAAAGTTGACCAGGTCAATTTTGGATAGTTTCACAGAGTTATACAATTTAGAGAAGAAAAGAGATCTTAGGGCATATTCATTAATTAAGATAAATTTGTATCTAAATTTATAAATAAGTTTAAATTAAGGTTCAAATTATAAATAATTAATTTAATAAATGATTTAAATAATTATTTAATTAATTAAATCAATAGAAAATAATACAGGCCTTGATTTTAAGTCTAATGAGCTTATAATCAAATGAGAAATTTCACGGGCCTAAAGCCCATGATAATTTCGACCAAGGGCTGTTAATTGGCTATTATTTTATTGATTTTTTAATTAAATAAATGATCTAATTGAGTCTATAAAAGGAATGTTAAGTGAGAGTTAAAAATACAAGTTGAAACACAAGTTTCTTATAGGTTTTAGATTCTTTCTAAACATAAGTCATTTTCTAAGCCTCATTGTTTTTTTTTTCTCTTCTTCTCTCTGTATCTATCTCATGAGTTGAGAATTTCCCACTTTACTCTAGGTGATTCTAAGGATACTTTGGAAGGCTGTGAAGAAAATTGAAGATCAGTTCAGTTTCTTGGTAATACTCTGCGACAGAAATGATACAAGGGATAGAGAAAGTGAAGGAAGGACTCTGTTATTCCGCTGCATATAATGTAAGTATTCTTATCATTATTTCTCTTTGAATTTTGTTTTAGAAACATGTTCTAGGTTGTCTCATATTAATTTGTTTAATATTAGATCTACATAAAAATAAATAAAGACCCTGTATAAGTTTTCCCATCATGAACTTCCTTCTGAGTGGAGTCCATAAGATAAACACAAATTTTTGGCTGAGGTGTGCAATTTCTTTTGGTATGACCCATACTTATTCAAGTATTGTCCCGACCAAATCATGCAAAGATGCATCCACGACGATGAGGTGTCTAGTGTGTTGAATTTTTGCCACAATGATGCTTGTGGTGGTCACTTTTTCTATGAAGAAAATTGCTTCAAAAGTCTTACAATGTTGTCTTTACTAGCCCAATTTGTTTAAAGACACCAATGATTTCTGTCGTTCGTGTATAAGGTGCCAATAGCTAGGTTCCTTGTCCCGTAGGCACATGATGCCCTTGAACCCAATTCTTGTTATCGAAATATTTGATTGTTGGGGGATAGATTTTATGGTACCATTTCCACCTTCTTTTGGCTACCTTTACATTTGTTTAGCTGTGGATTATGTTTCAAAATGGGTCGAGGTTGTACTTGTTGGAAAAACATTCAGAGCACGTAGGGGAATTAGTGTGGGCCCATTGGATAGGAACAACAACAATCAATTTTTTTTCATTAATCATATAAATAGTGTATATGACCAAGAAAACAATCCAGAAACATTAACATACAATATTATTAATCATGCAGAATATATGTAAATACACAATATATTTATATATAACATATACACATACAAGAACATGAACTTTTACCTCTTGAAGCCTATCAAGTGTCCTTGAGTCTTTTTGTATATTTATCGATCTTCCTATCCAAAGCTTTGAGCACTCAAACCACGATCTTTCGGAGTGTTCTCTACACCTCAAGATGTGTGTCGACACATAGAGAACATGCGTTTGAAATTTTAGGAATCACAAGTATTTCTCAACACATGAGAACTTGGAGTATGGTCTAAGAATGGCTAGATAAAGAAGAAGAAGAAGAAATACTTTGTCTGACAAAAAATCTGAGAACTATTCTGAATTGTCTCTGTATTGTTTTGTTGTGTTATGTTGTTTCTTCTCTTTATCCTATATCATATATATAGAGGTAATTCTATTACTGTTATCCCTGTTTTCCCCCTTGAACACGTGGCATGACGCAATGGGCCTATGAGCTCCTTTGAAGAGTTTCGGGCCCATACTGAGCCCGATGAATAAGGAAGTAGAAAGTTCTAAAGGCCCAGTCATCAATAAGTCCAACCATGACAAGGTAACCGGGCCCAAGATGCAGGTTGTAATGCCCAGAAATCCCTAATGAGGTTTAAGGGTCGGATTAGTAGACCAGGAGGGCCATAACTGATTTATTATGTCATTAAGATATTATGTGCATGTTTATGTGAATTATATTATAATATGATATTAAATGTATGCATGTGGGTCCACATTTCATCTCAGGGATATTTTGGTAATTTGGCCATTGAGGGCATAATTGTATATTTGTATGCATGCCAGTAAACTGTTGTTGAGACCACATTTAAATGTGGATTTGTTCGAGCTATTCAGCATGAGACGATCTTTGAATTCAAACTATCAGTTTCGTCATAACAAGTTTAAGCTCGGGGCTCGGGGTAAGTCTCGGGGTGGTTTGATGGTTAAAGCATTAACGAGAATTAAAGGGTAATGGGATATAATTTTATTGGTATTTGAGAATAACAGGAATTGGAGAGTGTTAATTATGATTAACGAGATAGGTGGAAAAGGACGGTTTTGCCCTTGGGGGTTGTTAAGAGAGGATTTAAGCATGGAGGGTATTTTGGTCATTTGACCTAGGCTATGTATAGGTTGAAGGCTGTAGAAATAGAACTAAAACAGAGCCTTGTTTCCTTCCTCACGATCATCATCTTTCTCTTCTCCTACCCTAGAATTTTTTTAAGGAAGTTTGGGGATTCAAACTCGGAGTTTGAAGCTTGAGGTCTTAGGCTAGTGTTCTACCATTGAAGAGGTTTCAATTCAAGCTTAAGGTAAGGTTCTAGTTCCATTTTATAGTGCCTTGCTCTGTTTTTGTGCTGGTTTTAAGGTTTGGAATTTTGATCATTGAATGGGGAATTTGATGAAGTATTGATTAGTGTAAGCCTTAGGTTTTGATGCTTATATGGTAGATAAGTTGTGGTAATGGTTGGTGGTGTTGCTTGGTGATATTGGGAGAGATTTTATGAGGTTTTGAAATGAGTTCGAAGGGGAAAAACAAGGGTTTTTGGTTGAGTTTCAAGTGGGGCCGCGACTCTGTTCTAGAGCACCACAACCCAAGCTTAAGGAAGAGGAAGAGAGAAGCTGCAGGGCTGTTGGGCCGCGGCATGGACATAGAGGGCCGCGACTCGTGCTGGGGAATTGAAAGGGGGGCCGCTTCTGGTTGAGGGGGCGGGTCGCGACATGGTGAGGGAGGGCCGCGGCCCTTAGTGGCATTTTGGCCAAAAGTAAGTTTTTTGCTTGGGGAATCAAACCTTAGGCCTCGGGATCGATCCTACTACCCGATTTAGTAGGATTCAGTGTCTCAGAGGCTAGGTTTTGGTTCGGAAACCTTTGTTATTCATTTTATTGATGGAATCCCATAATTGGTTATGACCAGGTGATCGTCAAGGAACTAAAAGGTTGATCATTCTCAAGGGTTGTTCTTTTATTAATTATCGCTCGAACAAGAGGTAAGAAAACTGCACCTTGTATATGACATGCATGGTTATTATTGAGGCATGTTGAGTGTTTAAATGTGGACATTGATTGCATATTAAATGATTAGAAAATATTTCTTATTTGTGA
Organism: Humulus lupulus; assembly: GCF_963169125.1. Classification (NCBI taxonomy): domain Eukaryota; kingdom Viridiplantae; phylum Streptophyta; class Magnoliopsida; order Rosales; family Cannabaceae; genus Humulus; species Humulus lupulus. Next base: position 72,331,505 of record NC_084794.1, on the reverse strand, counting down.
ATGGCACTGACTTACTAGTCAGAATCGACAATGGTGTCAGACTGTCTGTGAAGTTGTGACTTACTAGTCAAGTTCAACAACGGTACCGAGCACTGGTCGTATGTTACTGACCTAAGAGTCTGGAACGACATAAGTGTCATGTACGTAGAGCTGATAAAAGATTAGATCTAATCGACATCTGCATTGAATAACTCATTATGAGCATTAATGCCGAACCGACCCTAAGTTCGATGAAAACTAAAAGCACTTGCCTAGTTCTATGACTAGTTACTCAGAGCCGGGGCCAAAAGGCCCAGGTGACTGTATTGTCACATGGCTAGAGGGTACGAAACCCACATTAGTGACTCTATGGTCACTCGGTTGGTTTGCATTGGTGACTTGCTTATGAATCACTTATTCTGTATAAGCTAGTGATGTGATCACTTATTTGTAAAGGAAATGGAACCCACCTTAGTGACTTTTACAACTGTCACTCTTCAATTTAGGGCTAAAAGCCCTGGACGATTATTATGATCATCGGTTGATGTTATATTCTTGCAGTATTAAGTTTTCTTGCTGGGCTTTGGCTCATGGGTGCTATGTGGTGTAGGTAAAGGGAAAGAAAAGCTCACTCAGCCTTGAGTGGAGAACTTAGGTGGTGATGTGTACATATGCGGCCGCTTGACCACCACGGCCAAAGAGTTCTCAGAGGAACTAGGGGGTTTACCATATTTTTTCTGCTTAGGTCGGCGGATTGTAAATTTTACACTGTAATGATTGTTTTGGAGTGTAAATAACTTGTAAATGTTTTTTTTATGGGCCCATGACTAGTTTTATGTATTTAATGAAATATATCCTTTCCTTTTGATTGATTTTCACCTTAACCTATTAATAACACCTAGAAGCACGTTTATAACCAAAGAACTCGATTAGCGAGTTAAGCAAGGTTCAAAGTTCACAGTAACTGTCTTGGGGTAACCAGGGCGTTACACAGGCCCAACTCACCTTCCCGGTCCCAACCTATATGTATCCTTCGGGATGTGGGAAGAGGTGGCAGGCTCATCAGTTTGGGAATAAAACCTTGTCAAGAATGAACCCGAGCCTTGGTAAACAAACTAGGGTCCCGGTGAATGGACCGGGACATTGGTAAAGGAACCCGGACCAGACGTCCTGATAGGGCAGGATTGACCTTCCCAGACGCAAACACATTCCCAAGAAACACAGAAGTTGGTCTCCTCAACTTACCTGCAGAAGAGGTTACATATGAAATGTACGCTGCTACTAGGAAATAGTACTGCCACTACTCTAACAGATCCTGTCCCCAAGATCCCCTTAGAAGCCCATGCGGACCAGTCTGAGGTTACGTACTATTGATAGCTGTACCACTTGGCCACCCCCAAGCCGGCCCAATGGGCCCTGATTAATATGTATTATTTACCAATATCCTTTGTATTAAGCCTCCATTAGCGAGCAAACCATGATTACATCCCTATTGGGCCCGCATTAGTTCGGCCCAAGCTCATCACACCTAAATTGCCTATAAATAGGACCTATTGTGCACTGTAGCAGGGATCCCAAATTTTCTCTTGTAAGCAATTACTATGCTCAAAGTTGCAGAAAACTCCATTGTTAAAAGCTCTCTAAGCTCTAATACAACTGACTCGTGGACTAAGACTCATTAATGCCCCAACCATGTAAAAACCTTGCTTGCATATTTTAAATCCTTTCTTTTTAGCTCTCCTATCTTTCATAATTCTAGTTTCCGAAATACTCGGTAAACATTTTGGTGCTTTCATTGAGAGCCAAAGGCAGCTTGAGTTGATCTTGAACCTCTACAACAATGGTGAACACTAGGCATACCATATTTGATCCTGCTCATCATCAACAACAAGGAAATGAAGAACCATTGCCATATCAACCATTCCTTCAGGACCAACTTGAGGAAACACCCTATCAAGTGCCTCTACCTGATGACTCCCAGAATTTCAGGGACGGGGCTGACTATGATGAAGGTTACTATGATGAAGACGAAGAGAATGAAGGGGAATATTTGGATCATGAGGCCTAAGATCCTGTTGACCCTAAAGAAGATATGAATCTTGAACAGGAGGACCCAGAAGTGGTTCGTCTGAGACAGCAAGTCCTGGATCAAGAAGCCAGGATAGCTGAACAGAAGGAGGCCACCCTCTAGATGCAAGACTCCATCTAGGCTCTTCTGGCCTTCATTGCTGCCCAAGGATTGGCAGCCAATCCTCCAACCATTTTGCCTCTAGAAATGAAGTTACCGGTCCCACCAATTAGGACCGGCATACCTAAGAACGCGAGCCCGATCCCTCCTCTCGGACCATATCTTAGAGACGGCTCGTCGAATCCCGGTCAAGAAAAAGGAAAAGCCAAGATGGCTGATCCTGTGGGAAAAGCAAACCCCCAAAAGAAAGCACATCTCGTTCCAAAAACCAGGGCTAACCCAGGGCAATTCCATAGGAAAGAACGGATGCATGCTGTCCCAGGACAGGATCATCCGATCGATCCACAGGGGAAGCGCCCATAGGTTGTCAGGCCTCGGAATGTCCCTAGACAGGCCGAACAGGAACGAAATTTCCATACCAGTGCATTTGTGAATAAAGATCACAGAGGACACAAGCACGAGGAAGATCTGGAAGCCATCAGTTTGGGAGACGATACTTCTCGGATAGACTTGCGCAATGAACTTAATGTACGAAAGGAACGGGCTGGCAAGGAAAAGATTTTCCCCTGAGGGGGTGACTTGTGGAATAACCTCAACAACAGGAGGAATGAAAGAGTTCCTCTGGATGATGGAATGGCCAAACAGTTCATGGAACAATTGGCCGCGTTAAAGAAGGTCACGGGCCGCTTGGTCTAAGAACAAGAAGGAGGAGGCTCCGATTCTGAAGAGAATAAAAAGGACCCATGCGCTAAACACATCCTGGATGTGGTACTGCCGAAAGGGTTCAAAATGCCAAACCTACCCGCCTACACCAGGAACATAGACCCCAGGGATCATTTATCCCGCTACAACTGCCTGATGACTGTAGCTCACGTCTACAACAACGACAAATGCTTGTGTTTCTCGATCACTCTGTCCGGACCCGCGAAAGAATGGTGGAAGAGACTTAAACCAAGATCAGTCCAATCCTGGTCCGAATTGCAATCGTCATTCTGTAAACAATTTGTGGCCACCATGAAGATGGACATGCAAATCAGTGCACTGGCCAATGTCAAGCAGCATCCCACAGAAACCATCAAGGCTTATATCTAGCACTTTACAGAGGAAGCCTCAAAAACCAAGGTGGATGACGGACAGCGCGTGGTGGCTCTCCAGTCCAGGATCAAAGCTGGATCCCCTCTTTGAGATGATATGCAGCGCAGTAAGGCAGCCACCTTGGAAGAATTCATCAGGAGGGCACAAGGTTTTATCAACTGGGAGGAAGCCCGAATCCAAGCTTTTGGATGGCAGCCGACAACTTAGTCGAGTGGCCAGACCTTTCCTAGATATGGGGTGCAGGACCCCGCAAACCATTAGGCACCCCCAGCAGCGCCTGGATCCACTAGTACCCCTGGGATGACATTCATGACCCCAACAGTATATGGTCCTACTTCAACGTGGTACACACCGGCTCAATCTGTCCCATTCTCTGGGTACAACATGGTGCCAATCGGGTACAGTGCCGCTCCCGGCGGAGCCCAACCGTCTCAAGTTGGGGGAATGGAGGCAGCATGAACCCTTCCCAGGGAAAAAGATCGGCCAAAGGGCAAAACCGGTGCAAACCCTCCAAAAAGGGTAAAAGGGGTTACGAACCCCAATACACAGAATATACCAACCTGGTGGACACTAGGGAGAATATATACCTGGCGACGGGCAGTACAGTCCATTATTAGAAACAAGCCCCCATGTTCAAAGGGGGAAAAAACTTGAGGGACACCAGCAAAAAGTGTGCATATCACAAGGACGTGGGTCATACGATCGTAGAGTATCGTCAACTGAAGGACGAGATTGAAAATTTGATCAAGTTGGGACATCTCCACCAATGGGTTAGAATGCCAGTGGGAGTTATGGAACTGGCAGCAGCTCCCAGACAACCTACGGTCCCGGGTACACCTGGATCGTACCAACCTCCCCAAGGAGGGTCTGCTATAGGTCCGGGAACATAGGCCCCTCAGGGGGCCCCGATTGTGCAGGCACCCAGACCCGGAATGCCATATCCTCTCGGAACCGCACCTTTGCGGATAGATGGTCACTTGGCCACCATATCAAGAGGGCTGCATCTGGGAGGACCGTCCTGTATAGATCAGAAATGCTACCTCAGCGAACTTGACCACGACCATGAAATATGCGTCTTGGTCCAGACTCCGGCCGAACGCCCGAAGTTGATGAACTTGCCAATCACTTTCACAGAAGAGGATGCCCAGAATGTTCACTTCCCGCATCATGACCCCTTGGTCATCGATGCACAAATCGCCAACAAAATGGTATCCAAAGTATTGGTAGATCTCGGGAGCTCCGTCAATGTGTTGTTCAAGCCGGCCTTCACCGCAATTGGCTTGACCGAGGCAGTTCTGGCCTCATGCCCAATGCAGATCTATGGCTTCAATTGGGACTCATTTCTCCCGATGGGGAAGATTCAACTGCCCGTAACATTGGGGAACGATATTCAAGGCTCGTTCAAGTTTAGCACGTTCATAGTGGTGGAAAGTCTCACCACTTATAACGTTATCTTCGACCATCTGGCGCCATCACCTCCATCCGTCACCTCTGTAAGAAATTCTCATGCGATAATGGAGGGGTGGGAACTGTCCAAGGAGATCAGAAGAGCATCTGGAAGTGCTATCACATCTCTGCTCGACCAATTTACATGCTCTGTGAAGAGCCTCTTGAAGAGGAAAATGCTGATCCGATTCCAACCCCGCCATCAACACGGAGGGTGATTTGGGAAGAAGATGAATTGGATATGCGAATAGGAGCAGACATGGCACTAGAACCCATGGAGGGGGTAGAAGAGGTGTGCATTAGTGAAAGCGACCTGACCAGAGTTATCCAGGTTGGAAGAAACTTGAATTCAGAGGTCAGGGCTGCCATTATTGCCCGGGTTAGAGAGAACCACGATATCTTGGACTGGTCTCACTCAAATATGACCGGAATCGACCGCAACGTCATATGTTACACCCTGAACATTGGTTTGAAGGCAACTCCAGTCTGGCAGAAGCGAATACCTCTAGGGGCGGAGAGGGCAAAGGCTCTCAGATTAGAAGTTGAGAAGTTGTCCTCAATTAACTTCATTTGGGAGGCTTTGTATCTCGTTTGCCTATCCAATCCGATGTTGGTACCAAAGCCGAACGGGACGTGGAGAACTTGCATTGACCTCACCGGCCTTAGCAAGGCCTGTCCGAAGGATTGTTTCCCTTTACCCCGAATCGACCAGATGGTAGATGCAATTTCTGGGTATGAAATATTGAGTTTCATGGATGCCTACTCCGGTTACAACCAGATCTCACTGCACATAGCGGACCAAGAACACACCAGCGTCCAGATAGACAAACGTGTCTACTGCTACATTATCATGCCCTTCAGGCTCAAGAACGCCGGAGCCATTAATCAGAGGCTGGTCAACAGGATGTTCCGGACCTAATTGGGAAGGAACATGGAGGTCTACATAGACGACATGCTGGTCAAGTCCAGGTCATCGGAAGGACATGTGGATGATTTGGCAGAGGTGTTTGCCATCATTCGGAACTATAGGATGAAGCTGAACCCCAAAAAATGCACCTTTGGCGTGGCATCCGGGAAATTTCTGGGCTTCATAGTAAGCTCGAGGGGAATAGAGGCCAACTTGGACAAGATCAAAGCGCTGATCAAAATTTCCTCGTCACAGAAGCACAAAGACGTTCAGAGCTTGACAGGAAGAATAGTGGCCCTAAGCCACTTTGTCTCGAAGTCCATGGACAAGTGCATCCCATTCTTCAATATTCTTCGTGGAAGCCAGAGGTTTGAATGGATGACCGAGTGTGAAGAGGCCTTCCAGAAGTTGAAGGAACATCTGGCCCAAGCGCCAATCCTGTCAAAACCAGTGGATGGGGAACCGTTATGCCTATATATGGCCGTGTCGGAACATGTCGTCAGTGCCGCGTTAGTATGGGGAGAGGGAAAGGTCCAGCTCCCAGTCTATTACGTGAGCAAAAGGTTGCTGGGCACAGAGTCCAGATACCTGTTAATCGAAAAAAATGACATTTTGCTTACTGATTGCGTCCAAGAAGCTGAGACCTTACTTCCAGGCCCACGTCATTAAGGTATTGACGAATCATCCCCTACGACAAGTATTACAGAAGCCCGAAAATTGGGAAGATTCTTGAAGTGAGCCATGGAGCTTAGTTAGTTTGACATAGCATATGTTCCCAAGATTTCCATCAAGGAGTAGGCCCTGGCCGACTTCATTGTGGAATGCTCTGAGAACACCGAAGATGAAGAACCCGTCGACCCCGTCATGCCTCTATAGAATGTCTTCGTAGATGGAGCCTCGAATAAAATTGGGGTTGGGGCCAGGATCATCTTAATATCCCCCCCCCCCTTCCCAAGTCCATCAGTTACAGAGCACCCTACGCTTCCAGTTTGAAGCATCGAACAAGGAAGCCAAGCACGAGGCCATGTTAGCTAGATTACATTTGGCCCGGGACTCCTAGCGACTCCTAGTTGGTGGTCAGGTAGATTTTGGGGGAATACCAAACAAATGGGGAAAGGATGGCCGCCTAGGTGACACGAACCTGAGAGTTACTCCAATCCTTCAAGAAATACTTCATCTGCCAAATTCCCAAGGAACAGAATGTGCTTGTAGACACATTAGCAAAATTGGCCACGAATGTTGAAGCAGAACTCTTTGGGCTTGTCACAATCGACCATCTTCCCACACCCAGTATTCAGGCCCCCGCAATCAATGCCATAGATTACTCCACCTCCTGGATGGGCCCTCTCATCCACTACCTAACCACAGGGGGGTTGCTCGCGGACAGGGCTGCCGCCAGGAAACTTCAGTACCAGGCTCCTAGATACGTCATGATGGATGGCAAACTCTATTGCAGGGGGTTCTCCATGCCATATCTTCGATGCGTATCTGGGACTAAAATAAGCGCGATCATGCATGAAATGCATGAAGGTTTTTAAGGCGATCACACGGCCGGACTCATCTTTTCTAAGAAAATCCTAAGGCAAGGATATTTTTGGCCAATGATGAAGAAAGATTGTGTTGATTACGTCCGCAAATGTGAACAGTGCCAACGGTACGCGAAGATCCTGCGAGCCCCTCCAACAAAAATAACCCTGATGACCAGTCCCTGGCCTTTTGCAATGTGGGGAATCAATTTGGTAGGATCGCTCTTGACCGGGAATGGTGGTGTAAAATACGCCATCGAGGCCAACGACTATTACACCAAGTGGGTCGAGGCAGAACCAATGAGCACCATCACCTCCAAAAAGGCCTTAGACTTCATCATCAATAACATTGTGTGCCGATACGGCCTCCCTCACAAAATCTTGTCCGACAGCGGGAAGCAATTTGACAGCGTCCACTTCACTGACTTCTGTGAAAGACATGGCATCATCAAAAGCTTCTCTGCAGTCACAAGGCCTCAAGCAATAGGCAAATAGAGGCCGTGAACAAGATTTTAAAGGGAACATTAAAGAAAAAGCTACACGCCTACAATAGCAAGTGGCCGGAAGAACTGTCCCGTGTCCTATGGGCATACTGGACCATAGAAAGAACGTCAACCGAACATACTCCCTATTCAATGGTGTACAGATGTGAAGTGATCATCCTAGTAGAAACAGCAGTCCTGTTTCACAGACGGGACACATATGATCCCGTCCAGAATCACACCTTACTCTAAGAATCCTTAGATCTCATTGAAGAGATCCAGGAAGAGTCTCAAGTTCAGCTGAAGATGTATCGGGGAAAGATCACCATGCACTTTAACTCAATAGTCAAAAGCCAAAAGTTCGAAACCGGCGATCTAGTCCTTAGAAGAGTCTTCCCTGCTACCCAAGATCTAGGAGTGGGGGTTCTAGGACCAAACTGGGAAGGACCCTATGAAATCCAAAATGAAGTATGTCTAGGAGCATGTCGCTTAAGGTGACTAGACGGAACAGAGGTCCCAAGGGCCTGGAACGTAGAACACCTCCGCCGGTATCATCAGTAGTCGGGGGGGGGGGGGGGTCTGCTTCTGTTATTCTTTCCTAATTTTTCTTCTTTTTAACAATGTACGACCCAAGGCGATTTCTTACTTAATAAAAATGGTGTGTACAAAACATCATAAAGAAATAAAATTTCACACCTGTCTTCATTTTTTACACTAGCAAGTGACCTAAGATTACAATCTTTGATCACTTGGGGGGTATGACCATCTATACGAGTAAGTTCAGTAATAAAAACAAATTAGGACAAAGCGTAGAGCTTAATCCTGATCCAGACCGTATAGACTGGGGGTAGTAAAACCCAACTCCCAACAAAATAGGATGTAAGGCTCAGGCCTAGTCTTAACCTGGACATACATGGTCCGGAAGTTTCAAAACCCAACAGGGCGCAAGGTTCAAAGCCTAGTCCTAACCCAAACATATATGGTCCGGGGGGTACAAAACCCAATAGGACATAAGGCTCAGGCCCAGTCCTAACCCAGACATACATGGTCCGGGGAGGGAAGGGTGGGGGGGGGGGGGGGGGGGGTACTAAACCCAATAAGACATAAGGCTCAGGCCTAATCCTAAACTGGACATACATGGTCTGGGGGGTACAAAACCCAATAGGACGTAAGGCTAAGGCCCAGTCCTAACCCGGACATACATGGTCCAGGGTGTTCAAAACCCAATAGAGCGTAAGGCTCAAAGCCCAGCCCTATCCCAGACATGCACGGTCCGAAAGGTGAAAAATACCTAAAGATCGGTTGACCTAACGTGGTCTCAAATTACCAAATCCCTGGTCATGTTTCCTCTGTAATGGTCCAGAGCCATTGGAATGTGAGTCTTAGGTCTAAGTTGTTTGAAATTAGTCTTATAAATGGCCCAAGCCATTGGAACCTGACCCCTAGGTTCAGAATAAGCTAATAAACTAGTCTCTGATGGTCCAGGCCGTTGGAACCTAAACACCAGAGTCAAGACGAATAAATCAAACGATAATTATTAACTCCCTAGCGGTCCAGGCCGTTGGAACCTAAACGTCAGGATTAAAGTAAGTTAACTAATTAAGTCATTTCTAAAAGAAATCTCTAATGGTCCAGGCCGTTGGAGCCCAAACTATAAAATCGGGATAAAAAAGTTAAGTTATATTGATAAGCCCAAATCGGTCCAGGCCGTCAAGACCCGAACACGGGTCTCAAGACAGGCTAAATGCCTTCTACAGCATTTCCCTAGTGGTCTCGACCATTGGAACCAGGACCCAACATTCGACCTAGGTTCATGCAGAGTGGTAAAACACTTAGTGAATTTTAAGGAAAAATAGACGAATGAAATGGAAATCATAGTGCATAAGGTAAAATCAATATAAAATACAAACGATAAAAATTGTCTTGGACACATTCGCGTCCAAAAAATTAATACTTGTTCAAACAAAAAGGAAAGAAGCTAGGATTACAACACGAAGGCCTAAGCCTAGGCTTCGCCTTGATACGGGACATCCGGAATTGTCTCATCTTGCTCTCCCCCGGCCAAAAGCTCTACATCGACTTTCTCCTTGGCCTCAAATTCGACCTTCTTCACAGCCGGATCTGGGTAGACAAGGAGGTTCATGTTTTTGTCCTGAAGCCAGGCAATGTAAATGGCCTCATCAAAAGTGGCCTCTAGCAAGGCATGCATCAACCTGCTCCTTCGCTTGGCGAGCCTCCTCGCTCTGCTTTATCTCCAGCTGAAGCATGCCATCCAAAGTCTGATTCCGGGACTCGAGAGTTGCAACCTTTTCCCGCTCCTGGGGAGATTGGGCCTCAACTACCTCTAGAAGGGCCTTGATTGATGCCTCTGAGCCTCGAACACAAAGCAGCTCTGCCTCCATACTGTCTACCAACTTCTTATGGTCGGCATCCTTCCTGGATAAAGTTTCTTCCTGCTGGGCTTGAATCCGGGCAGCCTCCTCGCGATCAGCCTTAGTCCGGGTAGCTTCCTCGGCCAGGGTCTCCTTAGCGGCTTCCCACTGGTTAACGGCCCGCTCCAGCTCCATTTGGGCCGTCTCCAGCTTCATCGCCATCTCTGCCACTAGATCCACGTTCCTATAAGCCAATAGGGCATCCTGGAATAAACTAAAGTTAGAGAATATATAGGCAATGAGTACGGAAAACTGAAAGAATATACGGTCATGTAACTTACTGCGGTGGCTTGGTGACGAATGGCCTGAGAGATGAACAGGGCATCCTGACTGGCCAAGGTGGCGTACCGCTTTAGTTGAAGGGTGGACATGGTCGTTCCCACCTGGGCCAACAAGTCCGTGGCTAGCGGAGCTGTGTCCTGTCCCAATTTAGGCTGGAATCCAATCTCAGCTACGAGCCGGTCCACGATCTGTTGGGGAGCGCTGAAGGCCTTCGGACGCTCAGCAAACTCCACCTTCTACCAGACATTTTAGGCCTTGTACACCTCCTCCCGCTTGTCCTGACCACCTTCCCAAGCTTAGGACACCATTCTCATCATCTCCCCCTGGAGGACTAGGTCCCCTTCCTCGGGAAGTGCAGGATTAACAGGAAGCCTGGGAGCCTTCGGGACTTCTAGTATGACGATGAGGCTTTCCCCAGAAGAGTGATCCTCGTCCATGGCAAGTTCCTTGGTCCTGACCCTCTTGGCCAGCTTTGTGGACTTTCCAATGACCGAGTCTGCCGCCCTCTTCTCTGCCCTTCCATGTTCAGAGGGTTCCTACTGTAAGTTGATAATCGCGAGAGGAGCAGGTTGGGGCGGGATCGCTTCAACTCGCTCATGGACTCACTGCCAGAGTCCTTTAGCCATTTCCGGATCACCTGAAATAAACAGAGAAACTAATCAGTAAAACATATGAATGGGGATGAAAGTAAAAAATCAAGGCAAATTTTAAGGTCTGAAGTCCTCCGGGAAGAACCCTTTTCTAAAGAACGGGCATGACTCAACTCCCCTAGGGCGAAAGAATGAATGTGGTTCCCCATATCATCCAGCTCCAATGGGTCAAGGAAGCCCCACTTCTCTGACGGCCCCAATTAGGTAATCTCGGTACAGTTGCCTATCCCTAACTAAGTCCTCAAAATGAGGAGCATAAGTTAAAAGCAGATGCGAATTACCTTGCCTCAAAACGCTAGCTCTGGGAGCCTCGGTATTTGGTCGAGCCCCCTTGATAAAGGCGTCCAGCTCTTCAGATGTGACCCTCTCCGCTTGACGGACTTGCTCCTTCTTCTTTTTCTCCGTGTCTTCCTGGGTCGCGGCCTCTACAGCCTCGATGTGAATGAGAGCCAACTCCTCCCTTAGGACGGGATCCCTCTCGCATTGCAGCCCTCAGAAGATGGGGCATCTATCGTCTGGTTTGCGGCAAGCATCCCAACTAGTCAAAGATTGTCCATGTTCTCAAAGCCCCGCACATCTAACTCCTCCATGCTTAGGGTATCATAATACTTCTTGCGGTCCAGGATTGATTTGGTGAGGAGAGTCTGGGCATATGATCCTATTTTCCAGGAACGTGAGTGGGGAGCAGACAAAAATAAAAAAATTAAGTGAGCCAGGAAGAAAAGTAACTTACCCACGCGCTGAAAGTCCAGCAATAATGTGGGGTTCTTCTCCAAAAGGAACCCGGATGTCATAAACCAGTAATGTCTGACATCCAGGGGTGCTTCTAGGTGCTGAATGGAGCCAGGTAATTACCGCGGGGCTTCAATCTGTAGAATCAGTCCTGGGTCTTGTCCTTAGCATTAAGTTGCAGATCCATCTTGTAGAAGTATAATACCTCTGCGGGGGTGGGCATCGGGATCTCCTTCGACGCACAGAAGATATGCCATCCCGCAAGCTGCTTGCGCCTGTGGCAGGAATTGGAATGGCGCAATCCCCACAAAATTTAGGAATCGCGCGAAGTAGTAGTGAAGTAGGATATATGGCCTACGCTCCAGGCCTCGGACTCGCCCATGCTTGTATGGGCCTTCTCTTCCTTTCGAGCCAGCCGGTTGTAGAAGAGTTTGGGAGTCGATTCCACTCCCAAATGTTTCTCCAGGGCGTCTACCATCCGGTAGTTCCGGAACTCGTTCCTCTCCCCATCCATCTCCCATGTGTTTCCCGCGGGAAGCTTATGCCTTTCCAGGATGATGGGGCCTAACTGCACGAAGTCTTTCGGGTGAAGGGTGACACCGCGGCTCATGATTAGGGACCTGGGAGCAACAAAGGAAACAAAACCAAGCAGTTTGCACCGAAAACTAAAAAATTGGTTAAGGTATGGGGGTTCTCCTAAAAATGATTGGAGAAGTTCCCTCCGGACCAGATCCGAGATCAATGAAGATCCTAAGGACCTTGGTCGAGAACTAAGAATAAGAGGTTTTCTCTTACTTTCCCGAATAAACTTTGGAGCGTCAGAAGCGATCCAGAATGACCCTACAGGAGTTATCACCTAAAAAAAATCAATGATTCCATACCTACATCATCCTACCTAGAACCACCCTACATGGAGGATGTAATGCCCCAAATTCCCTAATAAGGTTTAGGACCTTGATTAGGAGGCCGGGAGGGCCATAATTGCTTTATTATGCTATTTAATGATAATATGCATGTGTTAGGTGTATTAAATATGCATGTGAACCCATTTGTGATTAATTGGGTGATTTTCATATTTTGGCCATTTCAGGCATTTTTGGCATATATGTGAAATGAACGTGGGGCTTTGTTATTATTTGGTTATGCCAGGGTTACCCAACACAAGACGATCCTAGGTGGTAAGCTAGTGGGAAAGTCACAACGAGATTTAAGCTAGAATTGGAGTAAGTCAAGGGGTATTTAGAGCATTACCGGGTTATTGGGTAATGGGAATTAATATTTGGTGATAAATTGGGAGTTAGTAAGACCAGGGGGAAATTCTGGAAGTTTTGACTATATTGTCCCCAGGAGTGTTTTCGGGACCCCGAGCATTAGGTTTTATTGGAAGCTACTTAAGCTTGAAGTAACCTTTTAAGAAAATAAAAAGAACGTTATGTACGTTCTCTCTCCCTAAAAGTTCCCTTTTCGTTTCCCGATCGCATTTTCGAAGGTATCTTGAGTTCTAGGACTCGGGATCAAGCGAGGATCGAGGCATAGCAATCCTAAGGAAGATTAACAGCTTATTATCTGGAGGATTTAGTTGGAAACAACTCAATCAGAGGTAATTCAAGTTTAAGTTTTAAGTTTTTAAAAGTTTTTAAGCTTGAATTGGACTTTGTGAATCGTTGGGTTTTTAGTTTGTTTGAACCTCGGGTTTTGGTGGTTTTGGACCATTGGTGTAACGACCCAATTTCGCTAATAAGGCTTAAGGGCCTTGATTAGCGTGCCAAGAGGGCATGATGGGATTTATGTGTGATAGTTATGAATTAAATGCATGATTATGATTTTAAGCATGTTATATGACTATTTGTTTATCTGAGATGCATGACTATGTATATTAGTATGCATGAAGGCCCGGATCGTGTTAGAAGGGCATAATTGTAATTTTGGCCATGTTGGGCATAACTGTATTGATATGTGATGATTGTTGAGACCACACCGTGATGTGGATGTTTCTGTGATTTGTGACTCGAGGCGATCCCAGTGAGCAGGCTAGCGGAAAGTCTTAGCGGGAATTTATACCCGGCTCGGGGCGAGCCTGGGGGTATGAACAGGAATTCAGAGAGATAGATTGATATTTATTTTGATGATGGGGAATATTTAATTGGTGGTTTATCAGGTGTTGGGAAGCAACGGGAAAATATTAGAGACGCTTGAAGATTAGCGGGAATTGGGTAAAATGACTAAAATGGCCCTACTTGGACAAAAGGATTTAGAATTAATGGGAAGGGCATTTTTGTCATTTGGCTTTGAGATAGGTTAAATGAGGCTTTATACACTTAGTGGATTTTGTAGAAAAAAGTATAGGCTGAAAAGAAAGAAAGGAAAAAAAGAAAGAAAGAAAGAGAGAAAAACAGATGGGTTTTTGAAGGGATCGGTTTGGGGTTCTAGCACCTCTTCTCTTCACATTTCTTGGGACAAAGCTTAGTGGAGAGCAAGGATAGGCTGAGCATCAAGGATCTTGGGTTAGACTTGAAGATTTGGCAAGAACACATCAATGTTTGAGGTAAGTTTTAGAGTTTTCAGTTTTGGGTTTTGACTGGTTTGGGCTGTGTATCTAAGCTGGATTGATGGGAATCTTAGGGGATTTCTGGGCAAGCTTTGAGGGAGAGCAAGCTAAGGAGGCCTAGGGTTGAATCAAGGTCGAAATTGGCAGCAATGGTATGATTTCTAAGACTCTATCTTTGTGGTTTGCTTGAATTTCTGGTTTAGGGTTGGTCATGGTAGGTTTTGAGATTTGGGTTGAATGTGCTTGGGTTTTGAGTTCTTGGGATGCTTGGGATGAGTGTGAGATGTTTATAAGCTTGATTATGAGTTTGGTAAAGATTTGGGGAAGTTTGGGTTGAGATTGGTTGGAAGAAATCGCAGAAATGCGATTTTTGGTTTTGGCTGCCTGCAACTAGCGCTACAGCGCTAGTCTTTGGGCGCTGTAGCGCTAGGCCTTCTTTCTGGGGTGGTGCTGATTCTGCTTGTAGCGCTATAGCGCTCTCTCTTGAGCGCTGTAGCGCTACCCTGCGCCCAGAATGGGGTTTTTGGGCTATTTGTGAGGGATTTTGACCTAGGGTACGGGGTTCGACCCCGCCACCTTGTTTTGTGGATCTAGGACTTCCCGGGAGGCTCGGGATTGGTCCCGAGGCTAGGTTTTCGGACTTGGGGTTCGGTGTTGACTTTGACCTATGTTTGTGCCTAGGTGTGCGCTAAGGCTCGAGTGGGATCGTGCTCAAGGAGTCAGGTGATCTAAGCTATTGAAGGGAAAGGTAAGAAAACTATAACACCCGTAGGATAGGGCGTGGGCCCATAGTGTGATTGCGGGGCACGGCCCTATATTGCATGATGAGATGATTGCCGGGCATGGCCCTATATTGCATTACATGTTAGGGTGTAGACTTACATGTATTGATAATTGTATGAATGTTGTTTGATTTATGCTATGTATGAGTATAATGAAATGAACGGCAAGGGCCGAGTGCGGCGTAGGCCGGGTACGGCAGCGGAGCCGGGAGTAACACCTAGCACATGGGATGCTTATGGTGAGGGTAGGACCCAGGGGATACGTGTGATATCCCTACGGTGAGGACCGAGACCCCAGGCTTCGGTAAGGCTTCGGGGGCGGCATGGCCGTGTTTGCTTAGTCTAATGGTTGACTTGTTTGTATGTGGATTATCTGTTATGATAAATTGTATAAATTGCATATGTTATGTTCTGCATGAGTTTTCTTGCTGGGCTTCGGCTCACGGGTGCTCTGTGTTGCAGGTAAGGGCAATGACTGAGTCAACCAACCATGAGTACGGAGAGCGTGAAGCGACGCGTACATGTTTGGCCTGCCCGACTGCTTTGGTTGGGGGTTTATACGAAAATGGCTGTAATAATCTATGATTTTATGATTTATCAACTGTAAACTTATTTCAAGATATAAATAGCTTTCAAACTTTATTTTGGGATCCCAAACGTTTATTACTAGAAGTTTTAATGAAACGACGCATTTTCAAAGATTACAGCCTTAAATTTTAATTAGTCACACTTTTGTTTCAAAACCTCGGTTAGCGAGTTCTTTGCGCACTGTTTTGTCTTAAAAAAACTCACTTAGTAACGGCTCTAAGGAAGTAGGGCGTTACAACTTGGTATCAGAGCGAGCCAAGGTTTATTGGTTCTGGAGATCGACCGAACATGTACGCTCGCTGTCAATGACAAGCTCGACTCAGGGTTGGTTGGTATGAATGATTGACATGTTTGAATATATGTTTGAATGCCCTGTTTGCCTGCTTATTTATATGGAGCATGAGGAATGAAATGACATATGCATGAGATGCTGTTGGGCTGGGCCCTTGATTATTGCATGTTGAGATTGATGCACGCTGAATAATACTATTATGCATATGGATGAATATTAGCATAATGGTTCGCATATTGAGTGTATGTGGGTAATTTTCTGAATTAAATTCATATGTTATATCCGTTTATTTGCTTGTATGAAGCATGTTGAGACCTGGATATGCCTAGTGATGTTAAATCTGGTAGCTAAATGTATGACATTGTGGATTTGACCTAGTATATGCTTGTGTGTGCATTTTTTTCTGGTGGATATTTGGACCTAGTGGTGGTTTGGTTCAGGGTATGAACCACAGAGTTCAGGAGTTGGGTCAGTTTTGACAGATGAACTCGTGTTGTTTGTTCCTAGAAGGGTTTGGGGACCTGATATCGTGTTGAAAGGGGATTCTAGATATAAGTTGGGGTTGGGATCCCCAGTTATCCCTGAAAGCTGCAGCAGAGAGTCACTAGTGTGTGAGTTAGCTGTGAGGTTGGTTAGTTGAGATGGGATGGAAGAACAGCGGATTTCTCTGGGGGAAATAGCTGATTTGGATGTTTTAGCAGTAAGGTTATCGGTGTTGGTTTACTGTGAGGTATGGACAGATAAGGGTATTAATGAGAGGCTTAAAGGGTGTTATCCTCGGGTTTTGAGGAGAGTTCGGATTGACAAGGAATTTATCAATAGACGGGCAGACTTATAAGTTTGGTTTGGGCTGTTAGGGTAACAACAGCATAGATCAATGGGTATGGTGAATTGGATAATTCATTTTGGGAATTTATACTGATGGATGTATCTGGAATTGATGGCGACCCATTTAAGGATTTGAGATTTGGAATAGTCTAAGGAGTTTGGGCTGTTCTGATGTAAGGATTTATCGTCTGTATGTGGATGGCAGAGAGAGCCATGTGGTTCGAGGAACTGATGGTTGATGATTAGAGCATGAGTGCTAGAGTCGCAGGGGTAGTGCTTCCTTTGATGGAATTAGTAAAGAGAGAATTGTGATGATCGAGTTGAAGGGACCCCGGATAGTGCTGTGACCTCTGGATTCGCCAAGAAGGGCGAAAAGGTCTGATTGATAAGATGGTACTTTTAGTGCTAGAACGCAGCAAGGTTGGATTCTCAATTGTTGAGGTAGAAAGATCCCAGACAGTGCTTGGGCACCTAGATTGAGATTGGAAAGAAGCCTGATCGAATAGGTAGTTATCAAGATGGCGACAAGAACCAGGAGGTTATTTGGTATGCACATGAAGAAGAGGATGCCACCTGGGAGGAGGTCAAGTGAGGGCATGACTTCTACGTAGAATGACTCGAGATGTTAGGATGGATTTCCCATGGTGCGGGAAACAGAGAACTGGAATGCATCGATACATTCAAGTTCGAGGCTGAGTCCTCAAGGATGAGTATTTAACTGACGAGCTTATGCTTTGGGCATGTAACGAACTGGAAGGGCTCAGAGTTGAGAATGTTCCGAGAGGGAGATGGACATAGAGAGGTTGCCTCAAAGGTGCCATTTGGGAGACCAAGGACAGTAATACTTATTGAGAAGGAATTAGAAACTCTGGCAGAGGGATTGTCGAGGATATCATATGGAGTACGTAAAGGAGATAAAGCTGACCAGTGGGAAAGTTATGTGGGTATGCAAAGAAAGATTTAGGGAATACTTCTAGGTCAGACTACAGATAGAATTGGTATAAGGAATGTTGTAAAAGACGGTTTTGGCCGACAGAAAGTCTAGTGAAGCAATCGAAGGATTTGACCCTGGTGTAGCCAGTGTGTTATACTGCGGGGATTGTTAGCATCGTTGAGTTAGAACGAAAGTACAATGTTGGGTACAAGAAAGGACGATGTCTCCAAGAGTTGATCTAGGACCTGGTTATTACCAGTTGGAAAACCAAGGACAAAGATTTTTCGTGAATTGATTAGTTTGCACCGGGTAGGGTGTGAGGAGCTGGTAACGAAGATTCTGGAATGGTTCAAGCTACAGCAGCACAGGTAAGTTCTTTAGGCAGAGAATGCGTGAACGGTATGGACAAGTCCCCTTCAAGCTCACGAGCGGTATATGTGGATTACTCCCAGACGGAGATGGTGAGCAATGATCATGCTGAAGACGTTAGTACCCAGAAGGTGGAGTCTCAGGTAAGGTTCTACGGAGTGTTAGTTTGGGTGTCGTCAAGAGTACTCAGATTGGAACTACAAGAAGAAAGGACAGATATGAGAAGATTTGATCTGAAGCCGCAAAGAAGCTAATGATGAATATCTGAAGAATTGAAGGCATAACAAGACTGGTAAGCGCGTCATCTATTGCACAAGCACCTCTGGAGACAACTACATCAGAGATGAGGAGAACAGTAAAACTTGAGGTTAGACGGACTGAGTGGCGTCAAATCAGAAAGAAATTCAGAAGACAGGTAAGAATCGATTGATATCTGGCGATGCTGGAATTTGTGTATGTTAAGGTTTAGTAAAGAGTGATTGCATAGAGGACCTGATCTATGGTAAGGACATGGAAGTGGGGGAGTGTACCACGATTTGGGCACGCCCAGGAATTAATTGACGCGAGGATGGATTGAACCTTGCGGGAGGCGACTAAATGGATCATGGTTGATAAACTTGGAACGTTAAGTCGACTGTTGTGCAGGGCATAAGGTACCTGAGTGTTGGGTATCAGTAAGGAAGGTAGCGTTAAGACACAGATGTGGTGAAAGGTATCAGACGGGTGATCAGTGTTTGAAATCCTCGATTGAGCGAGGGGAGATTTAATTGGAGGCGGGACTCCTAGCTGTGAGGCGTGTGTCAGTCAGGTAATAACGCCATAGATTGTAATGGAGGACAAGGCAACGACTGAGATTGGCGTAACGTTAGTAGGTATGATTAGCTGGTGATTGTCACTGAGCTATGGAATCCGAAGTGTCGACTTTGGGTTGAAGCAGGGAAGGACCCTGCTAAGGTGGTACAAGTTGGGATACCAGGAATGGATGAAGGATCCAATTAGATTTGGTTTGCGAATGAGGATTCGGAATAAATATCATTCCACCTCCTAGGGTACGTCGTACCGGGAGGGTCGAGCGGGTGACAGAGTCTAGTGTTTCCCTTTGGACCCTGAAGGGTTAAGTGATGTGGTAGTGTATCACGGGAATAGACAACTTTGGACCTTGAGTAAAGTGTTTGGACATGAAAATTTTTAACTCGGTGGTTTGAGTTAATGTAGTTGGTTCAGGTGAACTGGTAGCAGGGTAAAACGTCGATGATTCGGAATTGAGACCCAAGAGTATTTTAAATTTTGGAATAGGTCGAAAGAACGAAAAGAACAGAGTGGGAATCTGGAATTATCAGCTGATTGCAAGTGGAATGGTAGTCTGAAAGTTTATCAGATATCTTAAAGAATTAAGCGCTGAGTAGATGAATACTTGAGGTATTAAGGGAAGTGTAATCCCTGATGAGTTAGTCGTGGTAGCAGTTGCTGGTGTCTTGTTAATGTATCACGACATAGGACATGATATGAGGTGAAGGATAATGAATACTACGGTTTGGCTTTAGTTCAGAGAGAAAGCCAAGGAGGTCGTTGAAACTTCTTAAGGCAGGAGCGTCTGCCTATTTGACAAAATAAAGAGCTGGTAAATTGCTAAACTATGAGGAAATAAAGCTCCGGAAGGAAAGAGTTGCATCTCTGCGTGTTAACAGACGAGGATCTGTAAGGTGTTCAAGAGAACGAAGGGAGAGTTCTGACTCTTAATTCAACATAAAATTCTGAAGTTGTACTAAGGGTTAGGCCAGCGGGGCCTACAAGCTGATCCCACCTAGTAGAGGTGATGATTTTGAGTATCTCTGGAATCAGGATTAAGACAATGAATTGGTCATTGTAACCTAGGCAGACCCTGGGCTTCGGCAGGGTTGCGGTGTTAACGAGAGGCTATCAAGAGTATGGCTTTTAGACAAGATCTTGTGGGGCAAGATTGTTTCGCCTGAAAGAGTGTTGTTGGGAACTAAAGTAAAGGCGGTGGACCTTGGGATTCAGGGTCAGAGTTGCGGGTTTACTGACCGATGTGTTTGGGTAAATTTCGAGGACGAAATTTTTATGAGGAGGGGATAGTTGTAACGACCCAATTTCGCTAATAAGGCTTAAGGGCCTTGATTAGCGTGCCAAGAGGGCATGATGGGATTTATGTGTGATAGTTATGAATTAAATGCATGATTATGATTTTAAGCATGTTATATGACTATTTGTTTATCTGAGATGCATGACTATGTATATTAGTATGCATGAAGGCCCGGATCGTGTTAGAAGGGCATAATTGTAATTTTGGCCATGTTGGGCATAACTGTATTGATATGTGATGATTGTTGAGACCACACCGTGATGTGGATGTTTCTGTGATTTGTGACTCGAGGCGATCCCAGTGAGCAGGCTAGCGGAAAGTCTTAGCGGGAATTTATACCCGGCTCGGGGCGAGCCTGGGGGTATGAACAGGAATTCAGAGAGATAGATTGATATTTATTTTGATGATGGGGAATATTTAATTGGTGGTTTATCAGGTGTTGGGAAGCAACGGGAAAATATTAGAGACGCTTGAAGATTAGCGGGAATTGGGTAAAATGACTAAAATGGCTCTACTTGGACAAAAGGATTTAGAATTAATGGGAAGGGCATTTTTGTCATTTGGCTTTGAGATAGGTTAAATGAGGCTTTATACACTTAGTGGATTTTGTAGAAAAGAGTATAGGCTGAAAAGAAAGAAAGGAAAAAAAGAAAGAAAGAAAGAGAGAAAAACAGATGGGTTTTTGAAGGGATCGGTTTGGGGTTCTAGCACCTCTTCTCTTCACATTTCTTGGGACAAAGCTTAGTGGAGAGCAATGATAGGCTGAGCATCAAGGATCTTGGGTTAGACTTGAAGATTTGGCAAGAACACATCAATGTTTGAGGTAAGTTTTAGAGTTTTCAGTTTTGGGTTTTGACTGGTTTGGGCTGTGTATCTAAGCTGGATTGATGGGAATCTTAGGGGATTTCTGGGCAAGCTTTGAGGGAGAGCAAGCTAAGGAGGCCTAGGGTTGAATCAAGGTCGAAATTGGCAGCAATGGTATGATTTCTAAGACTCTATCTTTGTGGTTTGCTTGAATTTCTGGTTTAGGGTTGTTCATGGTAGGTTTTGAGATTTGGGTTGAATGTGCTTGGGTTTTGAGTTCTTGGGATGCTTGGGATGAGTGTGAGATGTTTATAAGCTTGATTATGAGTTTGGTAAAGATTTGGGGAAGTTTGGGTTGAGATTGGTTGGAAGAAATCGCAGAAATGCGATTTTTGGTTTTGGCTGCCTGCAACTAGCGCTACAGCGCTAGTCTTTGGGCGCTGTAGCGCTAGGCCTTCTTTCTGGGGTGGTGCTGATTCTGCTTGTAGCGCTATAGCGCTCTCTTTTGAGCGCTGTAGCGCTACCCTGCGCCCAGAATGGGGTTTTTGGGCTATTTGTGAGGGATTTTGACCTAGGGTTCGGGGTTCGACCCCGCCACCTTGTTTTGTGGATCTAGGACTTCCCGGGAGGCTCGGGATTGGTCCCGAGGCTAGGTTTTCGGACTTGGGGTTCGGTGTTGACTTTGACCTATGTTTGTGCCTAGGTGTGCGCTAAGGCTCGAGTGGGATCGTGCTCAAGGAGTCAGGTGATAGAAGCTATTGAAGGGAAAGGTAAGAAAACTATAACACCCGTAGGATAGGGCGTGGGCCCATAGTGTGATTGCGGGGCACGGCCCTATATTGCATGATGAGATGATTGCCGGGCATGGCCCTATATTGCATTACATGTTAGGGTGTAGACTTACATGTATTGATAATTGTATGAATGTTGTTTGATTTATGCTATGTATGAGTATAATGAAATGAACGGCAAGGGCCGAGTGCGGCGTAGGCCGGGTACGGCAGCGGAGCCGGGAGTAACACCTAGCACATGGGATGCTTATGGTGAGGGTAGGACCCAGGGGATACGTGTGATATCCCTACGGTGAGGACCGAGACCCCAGGCTTCGGTAAGGCTTCGGGGGCGGCATGGCCGTGTTTGCTTAGTCTAATGGTTGACTTGTTTGTATGTGGATTATCTGTTATGATAAATTGTATAAATTGCATATGTTATGTTCTGCATGAGTTTTCTTGCTGGGCTTCGGCTCACGGGTGCTCTGTGTTGCAGGTAAGGGCAATGACTGAGTCAACCAACCATGAGTACGGAGAGCGTGAAGCGACGCGTACATGTTTGGCCTGCCCGACTGCTTTGGTTGGGGGTTTATACGAAAATGGCTGTAATAATCTATGATTTTATGATTTATCAACTGTAAACTTATTTCAAGATATAAATAGCTTTCAAACTTTATTTTGGGATCCCAAACGTTTATTACTAGAAGTTTTAATGAAACGACGCATTTTCAAAGATTACAGCCTTAAATTTTAAGTAGTCACACTTTTGTTTCAAAACCTCGGTTAGCGAGTTCTTTGCGCACTGTTTTGTCTTAAAAAAACTCACTTAGTAACGGCTCTAAGGAAGTAGGGCGTTACAATTGGGGAGTTTGGGAACTTTGATTTTATGATTTGGGAATGTTTAGACATGTTTTTGGGAGGTTTTAAAAGGTTAAAACAAAGGAAAAATGGCTGCCCCGAAGTTGGGCCGCAGCCCTGTTCTTGGGCGCCGCGGCCCTTGTTCGAAGAAGCAGGTGTTAGGAAATTGGCCTTGCTGGGCGTCGCGGCCTGGGCTGCGGCCCTAGCCTCAAAAGAACCCTGGGGGCCGCGGCCCAAGGTGCTAGGGTCGCAGCCCTTGCCCTGTTTTCACCCTGTTTGCTCGTGTTGACCCCGGAAACATGGTTTTAGGCCTCGGGATCATTCCTACTACCCGGATTAGTGAGGATTGATGTCTTGGAGGCTAAGTTTTAGTTCAAGGGTTGGTTTTAGAACTTGAACTCATTGGGTTACCATTTGTGGTTGTGACTAGGTTAACACTGGAGGCTTGGAATCAGGATCGTTCTTGTGGCTCGTTTGTTGGTAACCTGTGCTTGGACCCAAGGTAAGAAAACTGCACCCCATGTGTGACATGCATGGTTATGATTGATGCATGTTGAATGTTTAAATGCAAACATTGATAGCATAATAAATGCTTGGCAATCTTGCCCATTTGCATATGATTATTATTGAGGCATACTGGTTGGCTAAATGTGATGCATGTGATGCACGAGAAACATGTAATTAGGGCATGCCATGAATGATGAATATGAGATTGGTCAGAGCTTGAGTCTCTGTGCTTGTGCATGATTATAATTATGCTAGCAACTGTTTAGTAAGCATGCTGAATGCCCTATTCTTGGATACTTGGCATATGATACACATTGATAACATTGCTTACTCATGCATGGCTCTGACTAATTAGTCAGATTTGGCTAAGGTGTTAGTATCAACTGTGAAGCCGTGACTCACTAGTCAGGTTCGGCAGTGGTACTGGGCACTGGTCACGTTGTGCTAACTCACTAGTCATGACAACCCTAGTGTGTAGTGCAAGATTTGTCGATTGGATCTAATCGACCCTCTGCATTGAATGACTCAAAGAGCATTAATGCAGGACCGACCTCAAGTTCGATGAATATAAACAAGCATTTATCTAGCCAAGGGCTAGGCAAGTAGAGCCATTGCAGGAAATGGGCACTGGGCCCCTAGTGACTTGGTTGTCAGTCACTCAGTATGGTTTACCAGGACCTCAAAGTGATATTCACTCATCTGATCAGAGCTATGAGCTCTGTATGATCGTTTTGATCATCATATGCATGGCTTTGGGCACTGAGGCCCCAGTGACTTGCTTGTTGGTCACTCAGTATGGTTTACCAGAACTTGTTGAAGGTTAGAGGCTTACCCAACAGCCAGCCTTCCACTTGAATTAGTGACGCGCTTGTCGGTCACTCAGTATGGCTTACCAGAACCTCAAGGGTTGCGACACTCATCTGATTAGGATTGACTTGATAGTTCTCCAATCAGAAGGCCAGGATTTCTTATCTTGGATACCCCAGCATCTGTTTGAGTTCATTTGCATGCTGAATAGAGCTATGAGTGCTAGGCATGCCAGATATGATTTGATATCATGATATGACTGTTTGTGAGCATATGAGTTTTCTTGCTGGGCTTCGGCTCACGGGTGCTTTGTGGTGCAAGTAAAGGCAAAAGGAAGCTGGACCATCCTTGCGTTGGAGAGCTTAGGTGATGACGTGTACATATGCAGCTGCTCGACCAATACTTGGGCGAGGTTTGAAAGTGGAACTAGGGCTGAACCCTGTTTTGCTGCTTAGAACAGCCTAATGTAAATATTCTTTTGTAATAGACTCTGAAATTATATTTTTGGGATCCCAATGTATACATTAAACGTTCTAGTGAAACGTTACATCTTAACTGAGATTTTTAATCCCTAAACCGCTAATCACATTTAGTTACACGTTTATGGCCAAACGACTCGATTAGCGAGTTTAGCACTGTTTGCAATGTGCACTGTAGCGGTCCCTGGAGTTGGGGCGTTACAGAGGACACGACCCTCACAGTCTTATGGTCGCGGAGGTCACATTACAGAATAAAAGATGACCAAAAACTTAACTGTTAGGTGCTAGGTCTGAAAATTGTAAAGTCCCCGACAACAGGGTTAGCAAGATCTCAGCCTTGAATCGAAGAAGGCGATGCAGTAGGTCGTCCACTGGTTGAATCGGGGCCGAACTGTCTAAGGGCTGTGCAGAAAGAGGCCGGGTCAGAAACAAACAAGAACGAAGGTGGAGTAGTCATCGACAAATTAGGACATAAAAGCTCTCGTTTAGCTCTGAATGTTTGGAATGTGTAAAGATGGAAATGAAATTGTTGGGGTAATTATAGGGCAAAAGCCCACTATTTGATCCAATGGTTCAGAATGGGGATCTCAAGACTATCCCCATCTAACGGTCCCGAATGGTGCAGAGGCCTTAATTAGCTCAATCAAGCACCAGATCGTGGATTTGCCAATCCACGCCCATCTGATCCAACGGTCCACATTAAAAGATTTTCAAGGATATCCCCATCCAACGGTCCTAGATGATGCAGAGGTATTAAACAACCTACTTGAGTACCCTATCAACATCTTTCGTGTAGACGGGATACCTCGAAAATCACGCTGACACCCATCGGTCACTGTGACAATCAGAAGATTCTTTCCAGATCTGTAAGGCATGAGTGGTACAGACGCACCAATTATTAGAGGACACGTGTGTAAAACGTGGTGAATTCGAAAGGACGGGGATCTCCAAGTGGCCTCTAATTAAATGAACCTGTCTCCTAGGAAACAAACTGGGATATTTGGATTTGATCAGGGATAATGAGGCAAATCTCCTCCATGCAAAATTACCCAAGTGCCCCCATGAAAATGAACCTGTATTCTAGGAAACAAACCGAGATATTTGGATTTGATCTGGGAGAATGAGGCAAGTCGCCACCATGCAAACATGGATGAAGACTTAGGGGTAAATGTTATCCCTGTTTTCCCCCATGAACATGTGGCATGACGCAATTGGCCTATGAGCTCCTTTGAAGAGATCCGGGCCCATCCTGAGCCCGATGAATAAGGAAGTAGAAAGTTCTAAAGGCCAAGTCATCAATAAGCCCAACAACATTTGATAGGCGCGACCATGACAAGGGAACCAGGCCTAAGATACAAGCCCAACTCACCTTCCCGGTCCCAACCTATTTGTATCCTCCGGGATGCGGGAAGAGGTGGCAGGCGCAACAGTTTGGGAATACAGCCTTGTAAAGAATGAACCCGAGCCTTGGTAACAAACTAGGGTCCCAGTGAATGGATCGAGACGTTGGTAAAGGAACCCAGACCAGACGTTCGGATAGGGCAGGACTGACCTTCCCAGACGCAGACACATTCCCAAGAAACACGGAAGTTGGTCTCCTCAACTAACCTGCAGAAGAGGTTACATATGGAATGTACATTGCTACTAGGAAATAGTGTTGCCACTACTCTGATAGATCTTGTCCCCAGGATTCCCTTAGAAGCCCACGCAGACCAGTCTGAGGTTATGTACTATTGGCAGCTGTACGGTTTGGTCACGCCCAAGTCGGCCCAATGGGCCCTGATTAATATGTATTATTTAGCAATATCCTTTGTATTAAGCCTCCATTAGCGAGCAAACCATGATTACATCCCTATTGGGCCCGGATTAGTCTGGCCAAAGCCCATCGCACCTAAACTGCCTATAAATAAGACCAGTTGTGCACAGTAGCGGGGATCCCAGATTTTCTCTTGTAAGCAATTACTTTGCTCAAACTTGCAGAAAAATCCATTGTCAAAAGCTCTCTAAGCTCTAATACAACTAACTCGTGGACTAAGACTCATTAACGCCCCAATCATGTAAAAACCTTGCTTGCATATTTTAAATCATTTATTTTTAGCTCTCTTATCTTTCATAATTCTAGTTTCCAAAAAACTCAGTAAACAATTACCTTATTATTCCTAGTAATAATAGTAATATAATAATATTATAATGATGATGAGATTTGATTTAGGTAAATATCTAACTTACCAAATTTGAAAAACCTATTTTAAAATTAATTAATTAAATAAATAAAATAAAAACAACACTGATACAATATCAATATAGTTGGTACACGCATGGCACAACCTCTAGACTGTGTCATGCGTGACCTACTATTCCCTTTTCAGGGATTTTGCATTTTTATTTTATTTATTTATTTAACTAAAATCAATCTCCCACAAAATAAGGTGTTTATCATTTTAAGGAAAAGATGACAACCATATTTCAAAATTCAAATTGATGATCATCATTATCATCATTTTTTAAAATTCAATAAATCAAAAACTATTTTTGACCTACCAATTTTATTTTCTCCCACTCAAATAAAATAATAAATTTCAAAAATTTATTTATTTATATATATGAAATTTGAAATTTACATATTTAAATTAATAAATATATTTAAAAAAATTAATAATTAATAATTAATTCCAAATTAATTATTCAACCTCAATTATCATATAATTGTATACTTGATACGAAGAATAAATTTCTTCTCAAATTCCTAAATTACAGTTATACCCTTGTATCAAATCTTACCTTGATATGGTGTTAATAGAGCCACCCTAGGTACCTATGGACCTATAGTATTAAGCTCCATTAAATATTACATTATTAATCAAAGCTCTTTGATTAAATAATCATATTTATAAATCTAATGCTTACTTAAATATGAGATTGAACTCTTGATAATTATAGACATATATTTACTGAGTACTTTATTTAAGAATAAAGTGTCCATTGATATAATTATTACATACAATGTTAATCCTCTATTAATGGTTCATAATTAAAAAGAAATAAAATTACCGTTTTACCTTTTTAGCTACATCTTGTTCCTAGAGCACCATTGACTTTACTAGTGTATGTTGTGTCACAACAAGTTTGTGACGTGAGTGCTCATAACCTTTTAAGTTCCAAAACTCAACCCAATAAGGAACAATTATTCAATCTATAAGAAGGTATAGATTCCATATCTGTTAAACTACGTCCCCAACCATATATATCATTGAGTTCCCAAAATAATTGTTCTTAGCCTGATCATTCTGACAAACCTTAACACATGAATCAAAGAATCAGATGACATATATAGGAGTTTTTTGATGGTGAGAACTCATCAACGGTGTTAGGTTAGAAAACACAAAGTTTAGTAAGATAATAACTAAATGATAATTTAGAATACACTTGAGGAAGGATAAATGCATATCAATAATGGAGTGAAAACTCGTATATCGTTTTATAACCTCTGTATACAATGAATTTTCCAAACCCCTTCAATGATGAAGTGAGAACCTATTTATAGGTGAGCTCTAATGGCTCTTGGTACATTGTGGTCCCAAAAAGACAAGGAGTTGCATATTCATGTTGTAGGGGGTAGTGGTGTTGGAGGAGTGGTGGTTGACTCTTGTATATGTCAGGGGTCTGCAAAAGTACTCATGCCTTGGTACCGTGTCGTACCTCTACTACTTGTTGGGTACGGATGTCAGAGTTGCGCCTCTGTCCTCCTCAAGGTCGTACATCCCGTACTCGTGGGCATGCCTTGTACCTGATGGTTCTTTTTCCTATTTCAAAGATACACATTTTCGGAAGGCTTTCTTACATTTGGTTAAGTGTTGTAGAACTTATGGGTTGTCATGGAAGATATGGCAAGGCATGTCGCGGGACCTAGCGTGAGGCGCTGCTAAGGGGCAGAGGTGGTGGGTCCGTTGAACCTAGCGCGGGGCACTACTGCATGGCCGAGGTGGTGTCGACGGGACCTAGTGCGGGACACTGATGTGCGGCCAAGGTGGTGAGTCTGTAAGACCTGGCACTACTGCGTGACCTAGGTGGTGGGTCCGCGAGACTTGGCGCGAGGCACTGCTGCGTAGCTGAGGTGGTGGGTCTGCAGGACCTGGCACGAGGCACTACTGTGCGACCGAGGTGGTGGGTCCGCGGGACCTAGCGCGAGGCTCTACTGCGCGGCTGAGGTTGTGGGTCCGCAAGACTTGGTGCAGGGCACTGCTGAGCGGCTGAGGCCGTGAGTATGCAGGACTTGGCGTGAGGCGCTCCTACGCGGTCGAGATGGTGGGTCAACGAGCGCTGGCGCGAGGTGCTGCTATGCAGCCGAGGTGGTGGGTTCACGGGACCTGGAGCGAGGCACTGCTGCACAACCAAGGTGGTTGGTCTGCGGGACTTGGCGCGAGGCCCTGATACGCAGCCGAGGTGGGGTCCGCGGGACTTGGTGCGAGGCACTATTGCGTGGCCAAGGTGGTGGGTCTATGGGACCTGGCGCGGGGCTCTGCTGCGTGGCCGAGGTGGTGAGTCCGCAGGTCCTAGCGCGAGGCTCTGTTACGCGACCAAGGTGGTGGGTCCGCGGCACCTGGCGCGAGGCGCTGCTATGCGATCGAGGTGGTGGGTCCGCGAGACCTGGAGCGAGACGCTGGTGTGCAGCCAAGGTAGTGGGTCTACGGTACCTAGCGCGAGGCATTGCTGTGCAGCCGAGGTGGTGGGTCCGTGAGACCTGGCTTAAGGCGCTGTTATGAAACCGAGGTGGTGGGTCCGCGGGACCTGGCGCGAGGCATTACTGCGCGGCCGACGAGGTGGGTCCATGGGACCTAGTGCGAGGCGCTGCTACGCGGCTGAGGTGGAGTCCGCAGGACCTGGTGGGAGGCGCTAGGGTTCGTGGCACCTGGGCGTGAGGGGTTCTAGTCTTCAGCGAGGTGGAGGCCTCGTGAACCGCATGGGAGCTTGACTCCTAAGAGCTTGGCACTTGGGTCTCCAACAACACAAGGGTCTCACGAGGCACATGGACGCCTGACACATGGGCGCGAGGCGGGGGCCT
The DNA here is from genome assembly GCF_963169125.1 of Humulus lupulus. Classification (NCBI taxonomy): domain Eukaryota; kingdom Viridiplantae; phylum Streptophyta; class Magnoliopsida; order Rosales; family Cannabaceae; genus Humulus; species Humulus lupulus. Next base: position 72,302,054 of record NC_084794.1, on the reverse strand, counting down.
CGTAAGGCCCAGGGGCGCGAGACACACAAGGGTGTCATGAGTCTTCAAATCTTCAACAAGGCAGAGACCTGCGGGGCACTTGGGAGTGTTGGCTATATTATATTTTTAATATCATGTTTGATTGATTAAATAAGTGTTACAATAGATAACTATTTAATCTAGTGGGAGAATGTTATATTATTTATAATATAATGTAATATTATATTATTTTATAATATAATGTTTTAGATTAAATAAATGTGACAAATAGTGTCACATATTGTAGCATATAATAAAGAGTTACAATATTTAGATATATGTGAATATCCAAATATGTAACATATTTGTTGTTACAAATTTGTAACTTCCAATTATTACCCAATAATGTGTAGATTGTATGTTACACATTTGAGATTTTATTTCACAAAGCCATGATGAAATATGGTTGTTGGAGACATGTTTTTAACTCCCATTAGGTGTTTGGAGGTTACAAAATCATGTGGGAAAGGATTTAGGACGTTTTGGAACGTTTTGGAAAAATGACTTTTTTGTGCTGAAAATGGCCTGTGGTCGCGGCCACTGACTTTCCCTGGCCGCGGCCTGGGGGACAGAGGCTAGTGGTCGCAACCACTGACAATCTTGGCCGCGACTAGTGAGGCTGACAACCAACTTGGTTTTTTAGTTTTTTCTAAATTGAACGGTTCTAACATCCCAAACAACTCCCAAATCTCCATTTTAATTCCCTAAACATCCAATTAAACATTGGTAACAGCCAGGGGTTGGTGGAATTTGAAATTCAAAGGGGTATCTCAAATTCTATAAATAGGAGCCTAATGCTCACTTGTATGACACACCATTTTCCATCCACAAAGCACTTGGCTGGAAAATACACAATAGAGGCTTCATAATTCCAGAGAGCTATTTCCTAGAGAGATCCCTCAGTGCTTAGAGAATAGGGGGAAATAAGCTTTTCGACAAAGGTTTTGAACCTTGTTCAAGTTGATGATCCCCACTACTCTACACTTTGAGTGTGTGAGATTTTTTTTTCATTGATATTTTCATTCTGTTGTTCTTCTTGTACTATTATTGTATTGAGTTTGTAATCCTCTTAAGCTATTTCTATTTACATATTTATTGGTATCTTTTATTTTAGAGTTTTAGTTCTTATAATTCTCTTCTTTCCCTTATTTCTATTTACTTGTATTTTGAACAATTGAGTTGTAATATTTCTTTAATCAATATTATATTGTCTATTGTATTTTTGCATAGAGTTGTATTTGGTTTTACCATTTCCATTGAGCAATAACATATATTCTCTAAAAGGCTAGAACGTTGTCTCGCGAGACCTATAGGCCCGAGCCCGATAGCATGACTAAGTGACCATTAACCACGTATTTCAACCAGGGATGAGAGATTTTTTCCTTGGTGGATTTTTGGCATCCACACTTGCCCCCTAGTCTATGAGAAGGTCTTTAGATGTCCTTGTAGACTTATTATGATGTTATACTTATTTTTCACGAGTGTGATACTTGCATTATTCTTGGAGGCATATAAAGCAGCGAAGGATATCATTCAGCACTATTGGGTGATGAGGACCTTGCTATGCAAGATAGTCTCGCACAGCGAGACCCTCTCATATGGTGAGGCTTGACTCATTTTCTTCGTGCTTCATCCGTTGACATCCCGGGGCCTTCATCAACCTTCCTTCCAAGGATAAGTCTTATACGATGCTTAGGGGCACTTTAAACATTTAGACAAGAGTGTTTGGAAGCACTAGGCTATAGTTGGTCTCGCTATACGAGGGCCCTCTCGCTGTTCGAGGCCTCTTAACCTTCTTTTGTGTTTCCATGACTTCATTCGTCAGTTATGTCTGAAGGTGGCATTTATATAGATGTCCAATGACGGAATGGAGCCTGATTAAGCTATAAAGTCGAGGGTAGTCTTGCCGAGGGAGGATGCCCTTGCTATGCAATATCCTCTTGCAAGGTGTGAGGTGTTTCGTTGCCTTGTTTTCCTTAGTCTAGGACTCTGACAAGCCATTCTCTCTTCTTCTTTTTTTATGTGAGGGACTTTCACAAGTCCTCATGTCAATAGCTTTATTTTGAAAGGGTTCCCTTTGGGACCCTTCTACTGCGTGTGATTTGTGTTTGTTGGTGCACCTTAATTACTCATAAGGATATGTTGACCCTTTGGGTTCTCACTATCCTTTTATATATTTTCGCGCGCGTGTTTTATTTTGTGTGAGAAGCGTCCTTCTCGTCATTATGCATAGTACTATTTTTGCAAGCATCTTCTTCGAGATCCTTTTTGCAAGCGTCTTCTGTGAGACCCTTTTTTCGCAAGCGTCTTCTTTGAGACCCTTTTCACAAGCGTCTTTTTTGAGACCCTTTTTGCAAGCGTCTTCTTTGAGACCCTTTTCATAAGCGTCTTCTTTGAGACCCTTTTTAGGATTTTGAGGTGATCTTTCCTTGAGTCGGGACCCTTATAGGGAGATGGTCCTTGTGAAATCTTGTGAACACCTATTTTCAAAGCCATTTTCCCCTTTGTAAGGTGACTCAGTCGATCTAGACTTGGGGATCTCTTTGGGTTCCCCTTTCTTCTTCTGCGATGTGGTCCCTTTACAGAATGGGTTTGTTCGTGATGAGGTAAATTTTGAAGGACCTTTTGACTTTTTTAGATTCTATAAGGGTAGCTAGTCCTTATAGATTCAAATGTTGTCTCATAAGGTTCACCATTCTCACATATATGTATTATAAATACTTTTATATATCTATAAGTCGCAAGGCTAGATGCCTATTTCACACTTGGCCAAGCACCTATTGGGGCTCGTGAGGCTAGGCGCTTGCTTTGCACATGGCTAAGTGCCTGTGGAGGTTTGCGATGTTGGACACCTAATTTACACAAGGCGAGATGCCTGTTGAGGCTTGCGAGGCTAGGCACCTATTTTGCACATGGCTAGGTGCATGTTGATGTCGGGTCCAATACCTTGTAAGTGGTTTTTCGGTTGGGGGCCGATTGCGATGATTTGATGAATCCTACTAGCTTTTTCTTTGAAGACTTTTTGTAGTCCTCTTCCAATTTTCAACTTGATCAGCGACTCCTCTATCACGACATTCTCTTCTACATGGAATCTTCAAACGTATTGGTAGAAGGGTGATCAAAGGAAGATTCACTTTCCTCAACATGCAAGTTCTTATGGCCTTCTTCCACACGTATATACTTCTATGCTCTTTTGAAGAAGTCATCTAAGTTTGTAACTCTCTCCTGGATGAACTCCGGCTGTAATAGCCATCTTGAGCTCCTCTCTAGTTAAACTTCCCAACTTTATTGCTTCCATATTGAACTTATGGATATAGCTCCTTAGACTTTCATTTTTGCCTTGTTTTATGTTAGCGAGGTTGGTAATTGGCATAACATAATCACAGACTGCATGGTATTGCTGAAGATATTAGCCAGAGAATTGTTGCCACGACTTAACCTCTTGAACCAATTGTGCGTAACTCCTTTAAGTGCAACGACAAAGCAATGGCACTTTGCTCTGCTATTGACCCCCCTTAACCTCACCAAGTTATTGAAGGAGTCTAAGTGATACTTTGGATCCATAGTGCCCTCGCAAGGAGCCATGCGAGGCTCTTTGAAGCTGGTGGGGAGTTGATTAACCTGGATCTCCCTTGTGCAGGGCAAATCATGGTCAAATTCTTTGTCATCTCTGCGCACCCCAGGTGCAGTGATTATCTTGCCTTGAGGGCTCTGCATTTCGGTGCTAGTTCCTTCTTCTTTTTGCTTAAGGAATCTTGTGGGTTCTCAGACTGAACCCTTGCTTTGGTTGTGTCCCTTGAGGGAGCTGCGAAGGGTGTGGTTTTTACCCCAGACCCTCTCTAGTTAAATTTCCCCCTCAAGTCAGGTGAGGCTTTTATGGGGGTAACCTTGGGTCTGCACCTCCTGTAGGTGGGGTTCACGCCAGGTTTTGCCACTGGTGTATAATATTCCTCGCGTTCTGGGCGAGGGGTACAACAAGTGGAGAGCTGCATTTTGTCATCGTCCACGGGTATGGTGGTTTCTCCTCGTGCATTCTTTTCTCTCATAAGCTGGGGAAGGGGTATGCTTTACCTTCCTTGCAGCAGGTCATTCAACACCTCCTGCATGTTCTTTAGTACGGCTTTCAGCCTTCTATTTTTTATGTGCAATTCGCGTATCTCATCCTCGTAAAAGTGAGTTCTGGAGCCGGGACTCACAGAGTGCACCCGTAAACTGTTTTCAGGCCTGTGCGAAGAGGGGCATGGGTCCCGCTAGTCAAAGCGTAGTGCAATCGGTGGTTGAGGAGGAGGGTGCGTACTCAGGCCACACACACGGGTCGTAGATGGTTCACGATGACTTCCCCTAGGTTGGACTGCCAGGAGTGTTGCATCCTTCTCCTCTCCAGGAGTTGAATGTTCCGCCAACATGTCTCCATTCTCAGGTGGTGGAGGGTCTCTTTTGGAGGGTTTTGGTTGGCCTCCGTCAAAGTGGATCTCAGCATCCTGAGATTCCCGTAGGTGTTTTGAATGCCTTGGAATTTTTTCTTGTCAAAATGGATGGAAGATCAACGGTTTGATAGTCGTCCTTCCCACAGACGGCGCTAAACTGTTGATGGTGAGAACTCGTCAACGATGTTAGGTCAGAAAACACAAAGTTTAGTAAGATAATAACTAAATGAGAATTGAGAATATACTTGAGGAAGGAAAAATGCAGATCAACAATGGAGTAAAAACCCGTATATTGTTTAATAACCTCTGTATACAATGAATTTTCCAACCCCTTTCAATGATGAAGTGAGGCCTTATTTATAGGTGAGATCTAATGGCTCTTGGTACATTGTGGTCCTGAAGAGACAAGGAGCTGCATATTCAGGCTATAGGTGGTAGTGGTGTTGGAGGAATGGTGGTTAGCTTCAGTATATGTCAGGGGTCTGCAAAAGTACTTCTGCCTCCTCAAGGTCGTACATCCCGCACTCATGGGCATGCCTTGTACCCGATGGTTCTTTTTCCTATTTCAAAGATACACCTTTTCACCAGGCTTTCTTACAATTGGTTAAGTGTTGTAGAACTTATAGGTTGTCATGGAAGATATGGCAAGGCATGTCACGGGACCTGGCGTGAGGAGCTGCTGCGCGGCCGAGGTGATGTACGCGAGACTTGATGCGGGGCACTGCTATGCAGCCGAGGTGGTGGGTCTGCAAGACCTCGCGCGAGGCGCTGCTGTGCGGCCGAGGTGGTGGGTCCGCGGGACCTAGCGCGAGGCGCTGCTACACGACCGATGTGGTGGGTCTGCCGGACCTGGCCCGAGGTGCTGCTGGGCGGCCGAGGTGGTGGGTCCGTGGGACTTGGCGCGAGGTGCTGCTGCGCGGTCGAGGTGGTGGGTCCATGGGACCTGGCACGAGGTGGTACTACGCGGCCGAGGTGGTGGGTCTGCGGGACCTGGCGCGAGGCGCTGCTGTGTGGGTGAGGTTTATGTCCAAAATCTTTTAACCGTAACTTGTTTATGACTTTAGGAGCACATTTTAACTAAACGAATTGATTAACAAGTCTTGCACTACTTTAAACACACAGTGTAAAGTTCTTGGTTACCCAGGGCGTTACAACTTGGTATCAGAGCGGTCTAGGTTTAGGGGTTCCTGAAGACTGGCTGGACATGTACACTCGCTGCTAAAGACAAACTCGACTCAGGGTTTGGTAATTGTATATTCATGCTTATATGTGTAAGTGTTTGAAATGAATATGAATGCTTTAATCTGTATGATTAATAGGGAGCATGAGATACTGATAGGGCCTAACACTTGATTACTGTGTGATGATATTGAGGCATGATTATTAGTATTGTTGTTGCATGGGGATGAATATTTGGACAATTTTTTATATCTTGATTGCTTGTGATTGGTTGAGTTCCAATGGTGAATCATGGAAAGATTGTTACCTTGTCATCATAGTCTGACCGTCAAGTCATTGATTGCATATAAACTTGGATAACTATGCGTCCAAGGTGATCCATACGACTTGCCGGCACAGGGTCTGAGGCTAGAGATGATGACCAGAACCCTCCGCCAGTCCTTGAGAACTGGCAGCAGATACTTGCAGACATGCAAGCTCGATTGCAGAGTCAGGAAGAATAGATTTGCTTATTGAAGCAGCAAGCTCCATCAGGGAGCACTACATCTATTGTGCCACCAGTTATACAGACACCTGAGGTTAGGAATAGGTTGAAGCCATTGTATGAGCGATTCAGGAGACATCACCCTCCAACTTTTGAGGGAGGACTAGATCCACTGAAGGCCGAACAGTGGATGAGTATGATTACTTCGATCTTAGATTTCATGAGGGTGGAAGGTAATGATTGGGTGGCCTATGCCACCTACATGCTGAGAGAGGATGCCCGCATTTGGTGGGAAGTGGCATCACAGACCAGGGATGTGTTTACTCTGAGTTGGGATGGGTTTAAGGACTTGTTCAGCGAGAAGTATTATAGTGTTGCCATCAGGGCAACGAAAGTAAATAAGTTTATGGGATTAGTACAGGGCAACATGACAGTTACATAATATGCCCTAAAGTTTGATAGACTTGTGAAGCTTGCACCAGACCTAGTGCCTACTGATGCATCTAGGCAGGATAGATTTAGCAGAGGGCTTAATGTTATGATTGCCCGAGATGTGAGAATTACAACAGTACCAGGGGGGACGACTTATGCCCAGGCTGTTGAGAAGGCTTTTACCGTTGAGGAGGCAGAAAATAAGATTTGGAAAGAGAACATTGCAAGATGGGAGGTTCGCAGGGCGGTGCCTCCATATTCAGGATCTGGTAGGGGCGGAGGCTCAATGATCTGAAGAGGAAGACCCCTGACACTTCTATTGGTGCTGGTCTTGATAGGAGGGATCGGGGTGCTCAGGGTGGCTGCCAGGGAGGCGGTGAGACATGGAGAAGCTATCCAGAGTGCACGAGGTATAGAAGACGTCATCCGGGCGAATGTCAGGCCAAGGCCTGCTACGTGTGCGGGGTGGTGGGACACCTCAAGAAGAACTGCCCAATAGTGAAGAAAGAGGAAGCAAGGAAGGGGGACAGCTTGACTCCAGCACGAGTGTTCACCTTGACGTAGGCAGAGGTCGAGGCTAGTCCCTCGATGGTGACAGGTCAACACGTTAGCGCTAGCTCTCCTTTTACTGTATTGATTGACTCTGGTGCTACACATTCATTTGTTTTTAGTAAGGTGATTGATAGATTGTGTAGACCTAGTGAGTATTATACTGTGGGTTTGGGACTATATTGCCTACAGGAGAACTGGTGGTTTCTAGAAGATGGATTAAAGCACTGCCAGTGATGGTTGATGGTAGGGAGCTATCAATAGACTTGATTGAGTTAGGTATGGAGGATTTTGATATGATTTTAGGGATGGATTGGCTAGTCAGATATGGGGCTACCATTGATTGCAGGAAGAAGATGGCGACTTTTGAGCTTGAGGGAGAGGATCCCTTTGTTTTTGTGGGTGTAGTATGTGGACCCCGCATACCCATGATATCCGCTTTGAGAGCTAGAGACCTATTACGGGAGGATGTATAGGTTTCCTAGCTAGTGTGGTGGATACTACCAAAGTTTTGCCAACAGGGCCGGGAGAGACCAGACTAGTTTATGAGTTCTTAGACGTGTTCCCTGAGGATTTACCAGGGCTGCCACCGCACAGGGAGATTCAGTTTGTCATTGAGTTGGCACTGAGGATTGAGCTAGTGTCTAGATCACCATATAGAATGGCTCCAGCAGAGCTGGAAGAATTGAAGATATAGTTACATGAGCTTTTTGAGTCAGGGTTCATCAGGCCTAGTTACTCGCCATGGGGTGCTCCAGTTTTGTTTGTGAAGAAGAAGGACGGGACTCTGAGGATGTGTACAGACTACAGGGAATCGAATAAGTTGACCATCAAGAATAAATACCCTTTACCAAGGATCGATAACTTATTTGATCAGCTGCAGGGAAAGACAGTGTTCTCGAAGATTGATCTTCGATCTGGCTATCACCAGCTGAGGATCAAGGATGAGGATATACCGAAGACGACCTTTCGAACGAGGTATGGGCATTATGAGTTTCTGTTCATGTCATTTGGTTTGACCAATGCCCCAGTAGCATTCATGGACCTAATGAACAGGGTGTTCAAGGACTTCTTGGATCAATTTGTGATTGTCTTCATCGACGACATCCTAGTATACTCCAGTTTAGAGGCAGAGCATGAGCATCATCTACGATAGGTCTTACAGAGGTTGAGAGAGCATCGGTTGTATGCCAAATTTAAGAAGTGTGAGTTTTGGCTACCAGATGTGACATTCCTTAAACATATTGTTGGTGAGGATGAGATTAAGATGGATCCATCCAAGGTGGAGGCAGTTAAAGATTGGCCGAGGCCAAGGAATGCCTCAGAGGCTAGGAGCTTCCTCGAGTTAGCGGGTTATTATAGACGATTTGTGGAAGGGTTCTCGAAGATTGCTGCACCGATGATAGAATTGATACGGAAGAATCAGAAGTTCGTCTTGTCATACAAGTGTGAGAATAGCTTCCAGGAATTGAAGCGATGGCTTATTACGACACCAGTGTTGAGTCTTCCTTCAGAGGAAGGAAAGTTTGTGGTGTATTGTGATGCATCGAGGTTGGGTTTGAGATGCATGTTGATGCAGAATGAGAAAGTTATAGCTTATGTGTCACGATAGCTAAAGGAATATGAGCAGTGGTACCCTACCCGTGATCTAGAATTGGCAGCGGTAGTATTCGCACTGAAGGTATGGCGACATTATTTGTATGGAGAGAAGTGCGAGATATACACTGATCACAAGAGTTTGAAGTACTTCTTCACCCAAAATGACCTGAAGATGAGGCAAATGCGTTGGCTGGAGTTGGTGAAGGACTACATTCTTTACCACCCAGGAAAAGCCAATGTAGTGGCGGATGCACTGAGCCAGAGAGGTCCGGGACAATTGTTTAGTTCTACCCATATAACGAGAGAGTTAGCAAAGAAATCTCCAGAGCGAAGATAGAATTAGTTGTGGGCCGGTTGGCCAATATTACTTTGCCATCGAACCTATTGGAACGAATTAAGGAGGTTCAATTAGTGGATGCACAATTGCGGGAAGTTAGGGGAAATGTCTTAGCGGGAGTGGCTAAGGACTATTCCATCTCTGAGGTTGGTTTGCTACGGTATCAGGGTTGAATCTGTGTTCCAACTAATATGGGGATTAGGCGTGAGATATTGGATGAATCCCATACTACATCGTACTCACTCCATCCAGGCACCATGAAGATGTATCAAGATCTACAGACGTTGTATGGTGGCCCAGGATGAAGAAGGATGTGGTGGAGTACTTGGCCAGGTGTTTGACCTGTCAGCAAGTGAAGGCTGAGCATCAGTGACCAGCGGGGTTGCTACAACCTTTGGGTATTCTCGAGTGGAAATGAGAGGATATTACGATGGATTTTGTGGGAGGTTTACCCAAGACAGTGGGGCTACATGACTCGGTGTGGGTGATAGTAGACATATACACAAAGTTAGCTCACTTTCTGCTAGTGAAGACGACTTATACTGTGGATCAGTACGCAGAGCTGTATGTGAGGGAGATTGTGTATCTCCACGGGGTTCCTAAGTCTATAGTGTCAGACTGGAATCCTATCTTTACCTCCATGTTTTGGGATGGATTGTAGAAGGCTATGGGGACTCAGTTGAAGTTCAGCACGACCTTTCATCCTCAGACTGATGGACAGTCTGAGAGAATGATTTAGATATTGGAGGACATGCTCAGAGCGTGCGTGATATACTTTGAGGGGTCTTGGAGTAAGTATAACAATAGTTATGAATCAACTATTGGAGTAGCTCCATATGAGATGTTATATGGGAGGAGATGTAGATCACCCATTCATTGGGATGAGATGGGTGAGAGGAGGTATTTGAGACCGGACATGATTAAGAAGACTACTAAGGCTATCGAGAAGATCCGAGCTTGAATACTCGCTTCGTAGAGCAGAAAGAAAAGCTACACTGATCCCAAGTGTAGGGACGTGGAGTTCCAAGTTGGGCACCATGTGTTTCTGCGAGTTTCGACATTGCGAAGGGTAAGAAGGTTTGGGAAGAAAGGCAAACTAAGCCCTAGATTCATTGGACCTTTCGAGATCCTGGAGAGGATCGGACAGGTGGCTTATAGGTTAGCTTTTCCACCGTCGTTTTCGGGAGTTCATCACGTATTCCATGTTTCTATGCTTTAGAAGTACGTTTCAGTAACAACTCATGTGTTGAAGTATGAGGACTTGGAATTACACACATATTTGTCTTATGAAGAGCGACTGGTTCAGGTCTTAGACAAGAAAGACAAGTTTCTACGGAACGAGACGATACCTCTAGTTAAAGTGTTATGGAGGAATAACAAGGTCGAGGAAGTGACCTGGGAGATTGAATCAGCAATGCAGGATCAGTATCTCGAGTTATTCAGGTAAATTTCGAGGACGAAATTCTCAGTAGGAGGGGATCATTGTAACGACCCAAAATCACTAATAAGGCTTAAGGGCCTTGATTAGTGTACCGAGAGGGCATAATTGGTATATGTGTGATTAAATGATTAAATGCATGATTTTTGGCATTCATGATTATATGATTATATGGATGTGATTAAATGCATATTTATGAGTATGAAATATGCATGTGGGCCCTATTTAACTTATAAGAGCATATTTGTAATTTTGGCTCATTGAGGGCATAAATGTGATTATGTATGATAATTGTTGAGACCACATTATAATGTGGATATATTTGTAGTATATGACTCGAGACAGTTCTAGTGAGCGGTTTGGCGAAATAGTCACGGCGGGGATTAATACTCGGCTCGGGGGAGCCTGGGGGTATTTTCAGGAATTTAGGGGGATATCTTGGGAATTATTAGATATTGAGTAAATAATTGGTAATTAATTGGATGACGAGATTAGTTGGTAAATATTGGGAACATTTGAGGAATTAGCGGGAACTGGGGGAAACGACCATTTTACCCCTAGGGTCAACTTGAGGGCTAGTTAATTAAGAAGGGCATAATTGTAATGCCCCAAAATCCCTAATGAGGTTTAATGGTCGAATTAGTAGGCCAGGAGGGCCATGATTGATTTATTATTCCATTAAATGATTATATGCATGTTTATGTCAATTATATTATTATATGATGATAAATGCATGCATGTGGGTCCACTTTTCATTATAAAGGTATTTTTGTAATTTGGCCCATTGATGGCATATTTGTATATTTTCATGCATGTTGGTGAATTGTTGATGAGGCCACATTATAATGTGGATTTGTTTGAGTTATTTGGCATGAGACGATCTTTGAATGCAAGTTAGCGGGTTCGTCATAACGGGGTTAATTTCGGGGCTCGGGGTAATTTGATGATTAGTACATTACCGGGAAGTAAAGGGTAATGGGATATGATTAATTAGCATTTGAGAATATTCAAAATAACGCGAATTGGAGGACGTTAATTATAATTATCGAGATAGGCGGGAAATGACGATTTTACCCTTGCTAGCTTTGAAAGGATTTTACTTAACCTAGGGGCATTTTGGTCATTTGACCTAAGGTTATATATGAACTAGAAAGCTGTAGAAAACCTAAGAAAAAACATAGCCTCTTCCACTTCTTCTCACGATCACCATTCTCCTTCTTCTTCCTTTGAATTTTTGAAGCTCCAATTGAGGATTCAAGCTAGGGAGTCAAGCCTTGAGGGTCTAGGATTGTGTTCTACCATTGAAGAGGGTTTAATCTTGAGCTTGAGGTAAGAATTAAACCATGTAAACTCTGGTTTTTGCTCTGTTTTTCATTGATTTTCAGTTGGGAATTTTGGATTGGATAGTTGAGAATTCATTGAAGTTTTTGGCAAAGTTTAATTGGATTTTGATGCCTAGGACTTGTAGAATGGGTTTTTGAGTTCATTTGTGAGTTTAGTTGAGGTTTGGAATCAGTTCTTGAAGATTGGAAATTGGAGAAGTCGAAGGGGAAAAACCAGGGTTGAATCACCCTGCTTCTAGCACTACAGCGCCCAAGGATTGGCGCTACAACGTTGTCCAGGGCATGTCAGCCCTGCTTGTAGTGCCATGGCGCCAGGGGGGCAGCGCTATAGCGCTGCCCTGTTTTTCCAGAGTTCTATTTTGGGCACTTTTGAGGGTTTTTGGCTCGGGGTTTCAATTCCTAAGGCTCAGGATCGAGTCTACTAACTATCTTAGTACGATTCGAGGTCCCGGAAGTGAGGTTTTAGACCATGGACCTTTTAATATTGATTTTATTGATGGAGTTCCATATTTTCTTATGACTAGGTGACCGCTAAAGGATCAAAGGATCGATCGTTCTCAAGGGTCGTTTTCAACTTGTTTCATGCTCGAACCAGAGGTAAGAAAACTGCACCCAATATGTGACATGCATGGTTATTAATGAGGCATGCTGAGTGCTTTATATGTGGGCATTGATTGCATATTAAATTCTTAGCAATCTTCCTTATCTGTGAATGGTACTGACTTGTTAGTCATCATTGGCAATGGTGTCAGTATTGACTGTGAATTTTGACTTAGTAGTCAAGTTCGGCAGTCTGAGCACTGGTCGTATGGTATTGGCTTATGAGTCAAGAATGATATTAGCGTATTTAACGCAAGCCAAAAAAATTAGATCTAATCGACATAAGCATTATCGTCATAAGCATGAAATGCTTGACCAACCTTAAGTTCGATGAAAACAAAAGCGCTTGTCCAGTTTAAAGGCTAGTTACTTAGAGCTAGGGCCAGAAGGCCCAGGTGACTGCATCGTTACATGGATAAGGGTGCGGAGCCCAAGTTCATGACTCACTCATTAGTCACTTATCTAATTCAAGTTTGTGACTCACTCATTAGTCACCTATCTGATTCAAGTTCGTGACTCCATAGTCACTTATTTGGTTTAAGTTCGTGACTTACTCATCAATCACTTATCTGATTAGGGCTACCGCCCCAACTTGATTATTAGAATATTGATACCATCTGATTAGGGCTACACGCCCCAGCATGATTATTAGAATCTGGATATTATCTGATTAGGGCTACAAGCCCAGTATGATTATCATAATCATCAATTGATATTGTATACATGCAGTAATGAGTTTTCTTGCTGAGCCTTGCCTCACGGGTGCTATGTGGTGCAGGTAAAGGGAAAGAAAAGCTCACCCAGCTTTGAGTGAAGAGCTTAGGTGGCGATGTGTACATATGCAACCGCTTGACCACCACGACCAAGGTGTTTCTCAGAGGAACTAGGGGTTAACCCTATATTTTGCCGCTTAGGTCAAGGGGTTGTAATTTTTATGTTGTAATGACCATTTTGGATTGTAAATAACTTGTAAACGTTTTTATGGGCCCATGTGCATTTTTATGTTTTAAATTAAATATATCATTTCCTTTTGATCGAGATTTTCACCTTATCATATTAAGGACACCTAGATGCATGTGTATAACCAAATGACTCATTTAGCGAGTTAAGCACAATTTAAAGTTCATAGTAACGGTCTTGGAGTAACAAGGGCGTTACAATAATGGTCTTTTGCCTAAGTAATAAGGGATATACTTAATTAATATTTAAGATTAGCCATATACTAGAAAAAACTAGAAACTTAGAGAGAAACTCAAAATTCTCTCTTTCTCCCTCACGAATTGCTCTCTCTCTCTCTCTCTCTCTACTTTGGAGCTAAGGTGAAGGGGCTGCTAAATTTTGGCTAGGAGCTAGGAACTAAGTTGGTTCTAGGCTGGGTCAAGTTGAGGAAAAGAAAGTTTAAGACAACCAGAGGATTTTTGAGAAGTTAGGGTCATCAAATTCAGGTAAAACTCTTTGTTCCTCACCTTTGAATTTACTAAGTAGAATTGATTAGTTTGAATCTTAGAACATGTGCTTTATTTTTGGAATTTGAGTATAATTGGATGGGGTTTTTGGTGTGATGAATTCTGGTTGAAATTGGATAGTGATTAAGGAGTAATTGCTAAGATTTTGATGATTAGAAATATGGGATTTAATCTTAGATTTGTAGTTGGTTTAGTGTTGAATTGAGGGGAGTTGTTAAGAAAATTTTGGGTTAATCTTGGTGTTCTTGGTGGGGAGGTGCATTAGAAGAACCCAGATTTTCTGGGTTTGAAGGGGGCGCACTGCGACCCAGCCTTTGGGTGCCACAGCGTGTGTGGCCATTTTTGCCTGGGCGTGGCCTCTGACTTGGGGGCGCACCGCGACCCACTAGGTCAAGTCGCGGCCTGCCTCCCCCTTTGGCTTGGGTGCCTGCTCTCTGACTTGGGAGCAAGTCACGACCCGACTAGGGATTTTAGACTTAGAATTGTTTCAAGAGTTTGTCAGGCTCGAGGGTTCGAACCTAGGTGCTCGGGAAAATTTCTAATACCCAGTTTAGTAGAAACTGAGGCCCTGGAGGCTAGCTTTTGTGTCCTAGTTATTTTATTTTGATTGGAAGTAGATGGATACCCATTGGCCTTTGTGCCTAGGTTATCGCCAAGGCTCAGGGCTAAGGATCGTGATCGGAACCTGTTATACCCAGATTTCGAGCCATGTTAAATGTGACCTCGAAAGCTGGATTCGCAGTGAATGAACCCGTAAAGTTCAAAGTATGCTCCAGGATTAAATATCGAGCCTGCAAGACTCGAGACGACCTCGAATGTGGTGGCCTCGAAACATTCACGATCTCGAAAGGTAGCTCCCGAGACGCATCTATCCTCAGGAATGACCTCGAATCAAGGGAGCCGAGCCTGACACACGTGCGACCTCGAAGCCATGTGACCTCGGGAGATGTCATTAGCTCGAAAGCTGATGAGAAACCTGGGAGATTAAGGCCTTGGAGATATGTGGTAATGACTCTGAATATCTATAAGTGTTGTTTATAAGGGGCGTGTTCTGCATTTATTATTGTAAATCCCATAAAATCATGAGATATTATTTGATTAGTTATACGCCCCCTGGTCTTCAGGGGACGTTTCCTTTTATATCGGATCACAGGCATTTAAAGCCATCTATTTTATTTACACCAAAAAGAGTAACTACCCAAAATATGTGGGATAGTATTCTGCATCCTTCTCTATAAATAGAGAGGTCATGCACCATTGTAATGGACCGAAATTCTGAACCTGGAGAGAAAACTCTGAATAATTCATGCTTAAGAATTTTCAGAGATAATCTTGAGTTTAATAACAGAGACTCGTGGACGAGGCAGATTTAACTACTGAACCACGTAAAAATCGTGTTTTGTTTTGTCATATTTTAATTGGCCATTACTAGTAATTGTTTACGTGCTCTTCTTTCACTATTGACGAAAAACGGCGTCAACAGTTTGGTGCTTTCATTGAGAGCCTTAAGCATTCATCCCTGAAAAAGTCATGGCCACTAACAATCAGAACACACCTGAAGAAAATTACCCAAGACGTCCTGGAAAACAGCCAATGGAAAACTCGGATGTTAAAGAGAGAAGTGGGTCTTCTGATTCCCGGGGACCACCTCCTCCTCCAAGGGATGAGGATATGTATTACAATCCTGAGCGGTATGTTCCTATTGTGGAACTTGAGAACCAGCAATTGAAGCAGTTGTTAGCAGAGGCCAACAAACGGAATGTGGAGTTAACAAGGATAGCCGCAGAGGCGCAGGTGGCTCAGCCCCCGCCTCCGCGCGAAAACCAAGTCCCTCCTCCAAGGGACGTGCATGTTCCTCCCCGTAGACCCCGTGGGCGTCCACGAAAAGACGCTGCCACAAGGAGGCCGACTCAACCTTCGGCACCAGCAAAGCCATCCGCTCCACCTAGGCCCCAGAGGAGTACTCGGGCTCGGGCCCCGGCTAACCCGCCTGTGGAAGTTCCTACAGGAACTGAGAATAACCGAACCCCTGCAGAGGCTCGGACTCAGATACCTGGAAGCGCACCAAATGCGACTGACCCATCTCGGGCAAATTCTGGACCCTCTAGGCCGCGACAAGGGTGGCAGCCACCGTCACCTATACGGTTCCCTCCATCACCCATAAGATATCCTTTGCCCCCCCCCCCCCCCCCCCCCGCAGGAATGCTCAACTCGTTCGAGATCAGGGTGAAGGGCGTGCGGGGGGAAGACAAGGAAGCGGGGAGGCTTTCCAGGAACGGAGAGGCGCCCCATCTGACAAAAGTCAAACGTCTCGGTCTCACACGGCGGAGACGAGGCGACGTGGGAAGAATCCATCACGAAATAACCAAGCAATGAGTTTTACCAGTGATGAGTCTGGAGATATCAGGTCGGTCAGTAAGCATGACCGAGGTCGTAAGAATACCGGAAGCCGCAAAAATCGTCACGACCTGCGAGATCACCGAATCAAAGTCGGGGTAATGTGACCAAACGAATCCGGACATGAGGAATCTCTTGAATAGGCGTAGAGATCCCTTGCAGAGACGCGAGCCTGGGATTGTGATCGATGACAGCCGATTCCAGACAGTGCCTCTTACGGACCCAGTCCAAGAAAGAATTGACCAGCTTGAAAAGGCTTTTAAGCTTTTGAAAAATGAGCAAAGGAATGATCGGTATGAAGACTCTGACGAGGAGCTCGAACCATTTGCTCCTCATATTTCCAATACTCCATTTCCTCAAGGGTTCCGGATCCCTCACGTCCCAACGTTTGAAGGAAAGACCGACCCGTGTAGTCACCTGAGCACGTTCAAAACTATCATGAGAGCCAGTAACGTGGGTTACGAGCTCAGGTGCATGTTGTTTCCAGCATCATTGACAGGACTTGCCAAAAGTTGGTTCGAAAAATATAAGAGACACTCAATAACTTCTTGGGAGCAGTTGTCTAAAGACTTTAAGAAGCAGTTCAGAGCAATGATGGGGGTCGGACCAGAGGCATCCACCTTAACTAACGTCCGACAACAGCCGGGCGAAACACTAAAAAGTTACTTAACAAGATTTAATCTGGAAGTCGCCCGAGCTCGGGACGTGGATGACAGTGGGCAACTAATGGCTGTCCGAGCTGGCGTAATGCCAGGAAGTGCCCTTTGGGACGACATGCAAAGGAAACCGGTAAGGTCCATAACCGAGTTTAACAGACGAACGCAGAGGTTTGTCAATGTAGAGGAAGTGAGGTCGACGCTCAATGCGACTTCCCAGCCCGAAACTACAACGATAAACATCAACTCCGCCTCAACCTCGGCGGACCCAGCAGCTCCAAAGCCTGCCACAGAGAACCCATCCAAGAGGAAAAAGAACGAAGGAAGTAACCCCGAAGCCGAAGGAGGAAAGAAAAAGAAAGGGGAGAGATATTTCTCCATGTATAGAGTATACACCGAGCTCAATGAGTCTCAGGAGAACATATACCTGGCTAATGAAAACCAGGTCCCCTTTAGGCGTCCGGACCCGATGAGAAATCAAAAGTCCAAGAGGGACTCCAGTAAGTATTGTCGATTTCACAGAGACACCGGCCACACAACCGATGAATGTCGACAATTGAAGGACGAGATCGAAGGATTGATCTCGAGAGGTTACTTCCGGCAATATGTCAAAAACCAGAATACTAGTCAGGCGGCCGCGAGCCAGAGGGTAGCCACGCCTTCGACGACACAAAACAATAGTTCCCGAGCTCGGGAATAAGACAGGCCCCCGCCGATAGATGGAGATGATGTAATAACCATCTCGTGAGGGCCTCATCTCGCAGGAGTGGACAGGAACGCCCAAAAGAGATATGTTAACGAGCTGAAGACTGGGGACGGGTCTCCTTATGAACCCGAACCTAGGGCTCCAAAAAGCCAGAGGATTGAGACACAACCAATAACCTTCATCGAGGAAGACGCATCCCATGTCCAGTTTCCTCACCACAATCCGCTGGTCATTACTCTTCAGCTGGCCAACAAAAGGGTCCACCGAGTTCTCATAGATAATGGGAGCTCAGTCAACATTCTTTACAAAGCAACCCTCGAGAAGATGGGACTCTCCCTTCGCGACCTGAAAGCGTGTGCAACTACTTTGTATGGATTTTCAGGATAAGGAACCGCCTGCATGGGATCCATCGAGCTCCCTGTGACCTTGGGAGACTACTCAGTCTCGGCAACCAAGATGATGGAGTTCGTGGTAGTAGACTTACCATCAGCCTACAATGTGCTGCTCGGGAGACCCGCCCTGGTCGGGCTGGGGGCAGTTTCATCAGTAAGGCATCTAGCCCTTAAGTACCCCACCCCTAGCGGAGTCGGGACATTGAAAGGAGACCAATTAGCAGGGAGGGAATGCTACAACATCTCCTTGAGAGGAAAGAAACAGACGAGCGCACAAGCACTCGTCATCGTACAAAACAAAGACGGAACGGTCTTAGAGATTGACGAAGAGATTGATCCAAGGATTGAGGAGAAATTTGACCTCGAACCTTTAGAGGATCTTGAAGAAATTCAGCTCGAGGAAGCTGATCCCTCGAAGAAGGTGAAGGTCGGAAAAGACCTCCAAGATGAGGCAAAATAGCAATTAATTTGCTTTTTGAAGAAAAACCAGGATGTCTTCGCGTGGTCACACTCAGACATGTTGGGGATAAGCTCGAATGTAGCAAGCCACGCACTAAACATAGACAAAAGCTTTCCCCCGAAGCAACAAAAGCGAAGACAGAAAGAAAGCACTGAAGGAGGAGGTTGACAGGTTAAAGGCAAACCGATTCATTAGGGATGCCTTTTACCCTGACTGGGTAGCCAATCCGGTGTTGGTCCCAAATCCCAATGGGACGTGGCGAACCTGTATTGATTACTCAGACCTCAACAAAGCTTTCCCAAAAGACTGTTTTCCGTTACCAAGGATTGACCAGCTCGTGGATACCACGGCGGGGCATGGCCTGATGTCGTTCATGGATGCTTATTCTGGATGTAACCAGATTCCCATGCATGCCCCTGACCAAGAACATACGAGCTTCATCACGGATAAAGGGCTATACTGCTATAATGTCATGCCATTCGGGCTCAAGAATGCTGGAGCCACATACCAGCGGCTCGTAAACATGATGTTTTCAGAACAAATAGGGAACAACATGGAGGTTTATGTTGATGACATGCTTGTCAAGTCTCAACTCAACAAGAACCATGTTGATGACCTCGAAGAGTGCTTCGGCGTGCTCAGGAAGTATAACATGAAGCTAAATCCTCAGAAGTGCACTTTTGGGGTGTCTTCAGGAAAATTTCTGGGCTTTATTGTAAACTCTCGTGGAATCGAGGCTAACCCCGACAAGATCAAGGCCCTGATTGACATGCCCTCACCTCGGAGGCACAAAGATGTCCAAAGCTTGACTGGCAGGATGGCAGCCCTAAGCAGATTCATCTCGAAATCTATGGACCGTGGTCTTCCCTTTTTTAACTTATTAAGGGGAGGTAAGAAATTTGAATGGACGGAGGAATGCGAGCTGGCTTTTCAGGAGCTCAAAAAGCACCTTGCAGAACCACCCATCCTTTCGAAACCTGAAACGAGAGAAATACTGTACCGATACCTTTCAACCACCAAACACGCGATAAGCGCGGTGCTCGTTCGAGAAGAAGAGAAGGTGCAAAGACCCGTTTACTACATCAGTAAAAGATTACTGGGGGCAGAGTCAAGATACCCATTGATGGAGAAACTCGCGCTCAGTTTAATTCATTCATCTCGTAAACTCCGCCCCTACTTTCAGGCGCATCCCATCCATGTGCTGACTGATCAACCGCTTAGGCAAGTCTTGTCTAAACCAGAAACTTCAGGTTGACTCCTTAAATGGGCTGTTGAGCTCGGACAATTCGAGATCACCTACCACCCGAGAACGACCATTAAGGCACAGGCATTGGCGGACTTTATAGTGGAATGTACTGGAATAGCCGACGACGAGGTAATAACCACGGCCCACGAGCTGTGGAAACTTTACGTCGACGGCTCATCAAATGAAAATGGAGCGGGGGCAGGGGTCATTCTGGTTACCCCCGCAGGGAGTAGATTTCATTCTGCCTTAAGATTTGGCTTTAAAGCGTCGAATAATGAGGCCGAATACGAGGCTTTACTCCTGGGACTTCGTATAGCAAAGGAGCTCAAAGCTAAAGCTATACATTGCTACAGTGACTCCCAGCTCGTGGTTAATCAAATCCTAGGAGAATACCAGGCTCGTGGCACAAGAATGGCAGCTTATCTAGAGAAGGAAAAATCCGCATTGGAGTATTTTGAGTTTTACGCAATCGAACAGATTCCCCGAGAACGGAACTCAAATGCAGATGCCTTAGCCCGACTCGCCACATCCACTGAAAATGAAGAGCTGAATGTTGTACCCATAGAACACCTATCAGCACCTAGCATTAACGAGCCAGAAGAGGAAGATGTGTGTATGATCGAAACAGAGCCGACCTGGATGACCCCAATAGTTGATTATCTCGAAAATGGAGTCCTTCCAAAAGATTGGAACCAGGCTCGAAAGTTGATGTATCAACTTCCCCGTTACACCATTTTGGACGGAAAGTTATACAGAAGGGGATATTCCATGCCGTTACTTAGGTGCGTAACCCCTCCCGAAGCTAAGAAGATCATTGAAGAAATTCATGAAGGATTTTGCGGAGATCACACCGGGGGGCATAGCCTATCCAAGAAGATCATACGCCAAGGATATTTCTGGCCAACCATCAAAACGGACTCTTTCGAGTACGTGAAGAAATGCAACAAATGCCAGAGATTCGCCACGATACCCCGAGCTCCACCATCTGAGCTAACCATGTTGACTTCCCCATGGCCTTTCGCGGTATGGGGCATCGACCTTATAGGCTCTCTCCCGACCAGCAAGGGCGGAGTAAAATATGCTGTTGTCGTCGTGGATTACTTCACAAAGTGGACGGAGGCTGAACCATTGGTGACTATAACTTCAAAAAAGATCCTTGATTTCGTGGTAAAAAGCATCGTGTGCCGATATGGGGTACCAAGGAAGATCATATCCGACAATGGAACCCAGTTCGATTGCGACTTGTTCACCAACTTTTGTGAAAAGAATGGCATAATAAAGAGTTTCTCATCAGTAGCCCACCCTCAAGCGAATGGCCAGGTCGAGGCTGTAAACAAAACTCTCAAAAGTTCTCTGAAGAAAAAGTTGGAGGAAGCGAAGGGACAGTGGCCCGAAGAATTGCCCCAAGTCCTTTGGGGATATAGGACCACAGCTCAAACATCAACAGGGCATACCCCGTTCTCTCTAGCATACGGCTGCGAGGCAATGTTTCCCATCGAGGTTGAAATCCCAACGATCCGAACTCAGATTTACGATCAAAGCTCAAACCACACTCAGCTCGAGGAAACCTTAGACTTGATTGAAGAAAAGAGAGAAGAGGCTCAGCTGAGAAACGCTGCTTACCAGCAACGAACTACCAGGTATTTCAACAAGAGGGTTCGAGATCGAAAGTTCGGAATGGGAGATCTGGTGTTAAGACGCGTATTCTTGGCAACGCGAGATCCAGCAGCTGGGGTGCTCGGGCCGAATTGGGAAGGACCATACCAGATAGAGTCAATCATCCGTCCCGGTGTGTACAAACTTGCGAGATTGGACGGGAGCCTGGTACCACGAGCATGGAATGGCGAACACCTTAGACCTTACTATTAGTAGTGTAGGAAAAGTGTTGCCTATAACCATGAGTTTCTATTTGTATTAGTTTGTTTGCTTTTTGATTTCCATCAAATAAAGATATATTTCATTCAGTATATTATCTCTTTTTATTTTTATTTTTGCAATCTCTCTTAATTTAATAACCTATGGTCACACTCATAGGATATTAAGGGGGCATCATTGGTATATATACCATCAGCTTAAAAAATAAAAAATATATAAAGTATTTGGATATAACCAGATACGCAAGCTTAGATAGTTCGGACGTAACCGAATTATCAAAAACAAAGTATTTGGATATAACCAGATGCGCGAGCTTAGATAGTTCGGACGTAACCGAATTATCAAAAACATGAAGTATTTGGATATAACCAGATACGCGAGCTTAGATAGTTCGGACATAACCGAGTTATCAAAAACATGAAGTATTTGGATATAACCAGATACGCGAGCTTAGATAGTTCGGACATAACCGAATTATCAAAAACAGAAAACGTTTGGAGTTAACCAGATGTGCAAACTTAACAGGTTTGGAACAAACCAGCCAAAAAACTAATCGACGATAAGAAGGAACCTAAACCTACTTCGGGATAAGTCGAGATCGAGCCTGGAATATCTTAAAGAAAAATAGTTTCAAACTCTTAACCTTGGAATAAAAACTGAGGACGAGGAAAAGTAACTAAGCAAAAAAAAGATATAACCAAACCATTCATGTTACATACCATATAAGTACTTTCGAGTTCATGGTTAAAGTAACATCCGACTTTGATGAATAATGAGGTCGGGAGCGGATAATTGGAACAAACTATGCATGAATGCATCGAGTTTCGAGCCTAAATCCACAATATGTTTGTATGAATAAATAAACATAAATGATTCATCCATATAAAATGTGCAAAATATTTCGAGCCAAGAAATGTAAAGCATATAAAAGTCAATGTTAAAAGAAATTGTATCAGCCCCATGGGCATAAATTAAAATAGTTACAAAAATAAGGGGACGCAACCCCAATAAGTGATTTCCCCGAGATCAGATTTAAGAAGGAGGAGTCTCCTTGGCCTTCTCAGCATCAGTAGCACCGGATCCCCCAGGACGAATAGCATGACTATCCTTCTGAGCAGCTTCACTTGCCTCAAGATGGGCATTCCACCGCTCAACATACTTGGCCTCGAGAGGACCCAGGAAGCTGGTGTCGAGGTCGGCATTATCAACCCAAATTTTGTACATGGCTTGGTCGACCGCTTTCACCTTCTGCTCTTTAAACTCGTCCAGGAGGCGGGCCTTCTCGCTCTCTATGATGTCGAAGGTAGCAGATTTCTCCTCTTCGAGCTTAGCATTAGCCTTCTCAAGACGAGTCTTCGCCTGTTCAAGCTCGACATTCGTCTTCTCCAGCTCCTCGAGACGGGTCTTCATTTTTTCAAGTTCAGACTTCGAGTCCTTGAGTTCGTCAGCCATCTTAAGCTGGAGATCCTTCGACTTTTGGGCCAGAGACATGCTCGTGTGCACCTCGTTGGTCAGCTTATAGTTAAGCTATGCTGAAACGACAAGGGCCTGAAATACAAAGAATGAATTAGATCGCGAGCTGAGACACAAACATTTAAAGGAGAGTTGCGAAGGCTACTGCGGCAGTGAGTTCGATACTCTTATCATAAAGAGTATTGCAGTCTGAGGCCTTGTACACAAGGTCCCAATGGTCGGCGCCGAAGCCTGAAAAGCTCTGACTCACTCGAGAGAGGACATCCGAGCTGAGCACAGCCCCTTGGGTCCCAGCAGTGCCATCAAGCACGAACTCCTCAATATGAGGTCGGGCCATCGGCAGCTGAACCTTGGAGACAGAAGGTTTCTTCAGGGGCCGACCGACTATTATTTGAGTATCGGTCAAAGGAAGCGAGATGGGCGCGGTTGAGCCAGACGCATCAACCTGGACAATCGGTTCCTCGGTTGTGCTCACAGTAATCTGGGCCGTTGGGGTCTTCTCGTGGCGTCTGGGGATCTTGGACGGTCGGTCGGACCTCCGCGGGATTCTCGGACGTTTACTCTTCTGAGCTCCGGCTCCCTCATCGCTAAAAAGCACAGCGTCGAGATCGGGATCCATGGCACCTGCGCAGTTCCAATCTAAGTTAGACATAATGATAATAAGCTTGGAAAAAAAAAACCAAGTAAAGAAAAGACCTAACTGGAACTCTTCCCCGAACTAGATCTCGGGGACCATGAAATTCCCCCATCTTCAGAAGAAGCAGGGGGAGTACCTTCCCTATAGGTGGGTGATAACCTCGAAAGGTCCCTATAATCGTTGGTCCCTTATTGGACAACTATCCCGTTCCACACCTCGTCCAAAGTATACATGGTGTCATACTTCCCGAGCCCACTATCAAACCTATGAACACAGTCGTCTACCCAACTCCATTTGTAGAAGTGGTATCTATCGTGCAGGCATGAAACTAACCTATTGGGCTTGTGCTTTAGTAAAGTGGGGGACCACATTCTCGAGGTATGGAGGGCTTTACCTTCATCCGAATCTGGGCTCGAGGCTTCGTCATTGGCCTCGTTCCCTGATGGCGGACTCCTCCTACAGACTGGAAGTAGGGGCCTTGCCTCTCTCCTCGGAGGGAGGACGCCTGTGGCCAGAGGCACCTGCTCCCAAATTTCATACTTTTTATTGGACCAGTCATAGGTGGACTGGCCCTCCCCCAAAAGTCCGCATTTTCGGAGCCTATCCTCGTGTAAAAGGTATAAGAGAGACCTCCTGCCATAGGGGAGTTGGAGCAGGGTCTCTCTATGCTCCTTCATCGCCTCTTCATGAGTGGGACGCTGAAAATTGGCTGAAAAGCAAGACACATTTCAACTAAGTACGGATCTAAGAGCTAAAATCTCGAGCACAGAGATAAAGATAACAGGAATACTTATGAATTCGCCTGAACGAGTAGTGTCGAGACGGGGACAGACCGTCTGTCCAGAAGAAGGCCTTTTTGAAATCAGGCAGATGATTGGGAAGATCTTCAAAGACCTTCTTCTCTTTGGGATAGCTCGAAAGATAATAAAAGACATCTCCTCCCTGAGCTCGGGAGGGGTTGCTTTTCAGACAAAAGAGATATAAAATCTCTTGAGGCGAAGGCCCTTCCCACGCAGCTCGTGGTATAGCGACCTCAGGGCAGACAGCGCCCTGTAAGAATTGGTGTTCAGCTGGAACGGAGCCAACCCAACGAAATCCGTGAAGTCCTTGAAAAAAGACTTCAAAGGCAACAGTGCCCCCGCCCTCATGTGTTCCTGGCTCCATGCCGCGTATTTCAGCTTGGCGTCGCGGCCCCCAGGGGCGAAACAGCTTCGTTCGTGGTCGGCCGGAGCTCGACACTTCAAAGAACCTGACAAGCTGAGGCCATGGAGAGCCAAGATGTTAGTTATCTGACTAGTCGAGGTGATCGAGCTCCAATAGTGCTCGGCCTCGAACATTTCTTTCCTCGGCTGTGAGGAAGAAGGCTCCCCCATTATGAAAATTGAAGTTCTCCTGGATTGAATGCGACAGTGACCTTTAGTGCAGGGTCGAGGGGAATCGGCCTAGGCCCTGAGTTGGACTCTAGATAAAGAGCCTCCCGAAGAATTCTCCTCTTCTTTTCTATGACCTCGTCTATTTGGCGACGATAGTGAGCTCGAATATCCTCCTGCTCGCGCGCAAGCTCGTACTCCCGTATCCGACGTTGATTCCGGGCGAACAGCGATTTTGGGCTCGGGGTTTTTAGCTCGTAAGGGATTGCCAGCAATGACCCCCACCGTCTTTCCAGATTCTGTGACATCTAGCCAGAAAGAAAAAATGGTGAGGGCCATGCATGCAAGAATTACGAGTTCGATAGGATGAGCTCAGAGTTTAGGAACAAAACAAGCCATATATTAAGACCCTTATTAAAGAGTCAGGAAGTGAGTTCCACGAGAAAGGGAGGAGAGTGGATAATTTTTTGAAAATCCTGAAAATCAGGGGAAAAAGAGTGGCAGATAACCAGAAAAGGCAGCCTTGGGTTTCGTGCATTTGTCAAAGCCAAGGTTTTTTACCCGAAATCTGGGTGTACAAGAAACGTCTCTTAAAATTTTAAAACCCAGAAAACAGGAATCTTGCTCAAACATCAAAACTGGGTATGAACCAGTGATGTAAATTCAGTATGGAAATCTAAAAAAAAACATAAGAGCCTATCGGATAAAAATCCCCTAACGTATTATGCTAAGAAAATAAACTAGTACATTCAAAGACACAACAAGAACAGTACGAACAAAAACTGGCAAAAG
This sequence comes from Humulus lupulus, assembly GCF_963169125.1. NCBI lineage: Eukaryota > Viridiplantae > Streptophyta > Magnoliopsida > Rosales > Cannabaceae > Humulus > Humulus lupulus. Next base: position 72,276,178 of record NC_084794.1, on the reverse strand, counting down.
GGAAAACAAAGATTGCACACTTACACAATAATGGCGATTGAAGAGAAATTGCTGACTGAAGGAGAGGCTGCAAATATGAACTCACGGACTCGAGCAAACCAGAGGTTCTTTGCTTTTTTGGCTGAGAGAACATGCACGAGATAGAGGTTTTCTAGGATGGCCTCTGGTGTCGTCCTTTCATTTTCTTGCTCCTGATGAACGAAAATAAAAAAGAAGATGATGAATGGGGTCTTATATATATAGATGGAAAAAGGGGATTAATCTGGAGCGTTGAATGAAATCCCTGCAAGATCCAACAGATGGGGATTACTGATAAGATGGTACCGAAAAGGTGGCAGACGAATGATCGTGGGCATGTTTCCAAGGTACTCAAGTATCATAAGTGAGCAATACCCAACTGACGCGTGTCCATTTTCAGGAGTTTGACGGTACGGTTCCCGAAGAAAGTAGTTCAAAAGTTTCCTTCTCTTAGGATTCGAACAAATACTTTTGAGGGGGCAAGATGTTATACCCAGATTTCGAGCCATGTTAAATGTGACCTCGAAAGCTGGATTCACAGCGAATGAACCCGTAAAGTTCAAAGTATGCTCCAGGATTAAATATCGAGCCTACAAGACTCGAGACGACCTCGAATGTGGTGGCCTCGAAACGTTCACGATCTCGAAAGGTATCTCCCGAGACGCATCTATCCTTAGGAATGACCTCGAATCAAGGGTGTCGAGCCTGGCACACGTGCGACCTCGAAGCCATGTGACCTCGAGAGATGTCATTAGCTCAAAAGCTGATGAGAAACCTAGAAGATTAAGGCCTTGGAGATATGTGATAATGACTCTGAATATCTATAAGTGTTGTTTATAAGGGGCATGTTCTGCATTTATTATTGTAAATCCCATAAAATCATGGGATATTATTCGATTAGTTATACGCCCCCTGGTCTTCAGGGGACGTTTCCTTTTATATCGGATCACAGGCATTTAAAGCCATTTATTTTATTTATACCAAAAAGAGTAACTACCCAAAATATATGGGATAGTATTCTGCATCCTTCTCTATAAATAGAGAGGTCATGCACCATTGTAATGGACCGAAATTCTGAACCTGGAGAGAAAACTCTGAAGAATTCATGCTTAAGAATTTTAAGAGATAATCTTGAGTTTAATAACAGAGACTCGTGGACTAGGCAGATTTAACTACTGAACCACTTAAAAATCGTGTTTTGTTTTGTCATATTTTAATTGGCCATTACTAGTAATTGTTTACGTGCTCTTCTTTCACTGTTGACGAAAAACGGCGTCAACAGAACCATTTGACTTTCTTTGCTCGGAATTAAAGGTAAGAAAACTGCACCCTTTTGTGTGGCTGTGTTGGGACTAAGGTTCCCTATATTTGTATACAGATGTTGTATGATTATGATATGCCATGTGAGCATGAAATAAACGGCCTAAGAGTGTCAGGACTGATATTTGCGCACAGGACGCGGCTCAGCCACTAAGAGCTGAGGTTAGCTAGATAATCATTGAGCTCGGCCTAAGAGAGCTGGAGTCAGTGGGTTAAATAGAGGGTGCGGCCTAAGGGCGTCGACCCTGAGTATTGTGTGATGATTATGATAAACTGATGCGTATTGATATGTTTACCATTGCTAATCTGATGCTTATAGCTTGTTAAATACTGGGATGAATGGCTTGTGAATCATTGATTGTCCTCTCTGATTAGGTAAATATTATGACATGCTGAATAATTGGTTAATTGTTTTATGGATCATTTGATTGACATCATTGTTTATGCTATGCTCTATGGTTTTCTTGCTGGGCCTCGGCTCATGGGTGCTACGTGGTGCAGGTAAAGGTAGGGTAAGATGGATCAACCATAACTTGGAGAGCTCTAGGGGTGAGGTGTGCATTTTCAGCTGCTCGTCCGCCACGGCCGAGAGATTGTACAAGGACATAAAACCTAAGATGTGTATTTTTCCATTAGAGTGGCCTTTGATTGTATTTGAGTTTTGGAAGTTTGTAAATTTGTCCTTTAACCCTGTTTTTGGGATCCCATGTACTAGACGTTTATTTAAAAGAAAAATTATCCGTTTATGTCCAAAATCTTTTAACTCTAACTTGTTTATGACTTTAGGAGCACGTTTTTCACTAAACGACTTGATTAGCAAGTCTTTTACTACTTTAAACCCACAGTGTAACGGTCTTGGTTACCCATGGCGTTACATAGGCTCTTCAAGAACCAAGATCTAACATGATCCATAATGGCGACAGGTCCTCGGACCAGTCTCTTATTTAGATCTTATGGGTCGATAGGTCCCTTAAGGACCAGAATTGAAGATGATCCGATAATTTGGAAACAAGGTCCTAGGACTAGTCTCTCTTTTTAATCGTGTGGGTCAATAGGTTCCTCAAGAACTAGGATCGAACATGATCAAATAATTTGGCGACAATGTCCTAGGACCAATCTTTTTTTTGGAACGTATGGGTCGATAGGCTCCTCAAGAACCAAGATCGAACACGGTCCATAATGGCGACAAGGTCCTAAGAACAATCTGTTTTTTGGATCGTATGGGTCGATAGGTACCTCAAGCACCATATTCGAACATGATTTGATGATTTGACAACAAAGTCCTCAGACCAGTGTCTTGTTTGAAAGAAATTTAAAGAATTAAGTGAAACTTAAGATATTAAATCCATTCATTCACTGAAACACAATGGCTGTTACATAGATAATTAAAAAATAATACATTTGCCTCATGCTCGGCTATGATTCTTTCCTCCAAGTATTCGATGGGAATGACATTCAGGGTGTTCGCATCTTTGGCATTGACAAGCTTGGCTAAGGCATCAGCGTTGGCATTCTGCTCCCTCGAGATTTGTAAGGTCAGGGTGAAAATTTCGGTCAAAAGGAATGGATACATTTGATTTAAAACATTAAACAATACATGGGCCCATAAAAGTGTTTACAAAGTTATTTACGATCCAAAATTGTCATTACAGTACAAAAGTTACAACCCGCCGACCTGCGAGCCAAGGCTCAGTAAGAAAACTCATTACTGCATGCATACAATATAAATAAATCATTCTGGGGCTTACAACCCTAATCAGATGGTGACTAATGAGTCACTCCCTGGGTAGGTGACTAATGAGGCACACTCTGGATAAGTGACTAATGAGTCACTCTCAGGGGCTCTACACCCTAAGCCATGTGACACTTCAGTCACTTGAGCCTTTTGGCCCTGACTCTAAGTAACTAGCCTTTAGACTACACAAATGCTTTAGTTTTCTTCGACTTATAAGTCGGTCAAGCATTTAATGCTCATGTTGATCAGATCTAATCATTTTGGCCTGCGTTAAACATATTAATGCCGCTCTTGACTCATAAGCCAATACCATAAGATCAGTGCTTAGTACTACTACCGATCAAGACTGATAAGTCAAGACTTCACGGCCAGTAGTAGCACCAATGTCGTTTCTGACTAATAAGCCAGTGCCATTAACAAATAAGCAAAGCTGCTAGGCATTTACAATGCAATCAATGTCCATATATAGAGCACTCAACATGCCTCATCAACAACCATGCATGTCACATACTGGGTGCAGTTTTCTTACCTCTGGTTTGAGCGTGAAATAATAAAAGAACGACACTTGAGAACGATCAGTCCTTAAGCCCCGTAGCAGTCACCTAATCATAACCAAGTATGAAATCCCATCAATAAAATATGTAATAAAAGGTTCATGGTCTAAAACCCCAGTCTTGGGACCTCGAATCGTACTAAAATAGTTAGTAGATTCGATCCCGAGCCTTAAGAAATGGAAACTCGAGCTTAAATGTCATTGAAACCCTTCCTAGCACAAAAGAGACAGGCGGGCCGCGACCTGCCCCCCAGGGGCTGCAGCGCACCCCCAAGATAGAGAGCCCCTATCTGGGGTGCCAGGGGTAGCCTGCGACTTGGCCTAGAGGGTCGCGGCGCGCCTGCTAGATAGCAACCGGGGTAGGCTCTGGAATGGGTTCAAGTCGCGACTTGCATGAACTCGGTCGTGACTTGACCCTACGAACCCAGCTCCCTTGCATATTTCTCAATTTAAACCTCAATCAAACCTTCATCAAACCATCCCAAAATCACAACCAAACATTTACACAACATCACCATCAGTTTATCAACAAAACCCAAGCTTTGAAACACTTAAAACCATACTAAATACCCAATTATACAATCAAAATTCAAAGCTTAAACACCACTTCAAAAACAGAGCAAACCTTGAAATTTCAGCTGGAAATCTTACCTTAAACACAGAATTAAACCCCCTTCAATGGCTGAACTAAGATCCTAAGCTCACAAGCCTTAATTCCCAAGCCTTAAATCTTCAAGTTTGCTTCAAAATCTCAACCCGAGAGAGAGATATGATCGAGAGAGAGGGTGAAAGAGAGAGCTCTGTTTTTGCCTTAAGCTTCTACATCTATAACGCCCTGGTTACCCCAGAACAGTTACGGTGAACGGTGGACCGGAAATTTGACTCGCTACCCGAGTCCTTTGGTCAAAAACGTGCTCTAAGTGTAATTAACAGGTTAAGGTATAAAACTGATAAAAGGAAATGGATATTTTCATTACAAACTGCTCTGCAGAGCTAATCAAAATATTTACAAGTGGTTCTCAGTTCAAAATGGTCATTACAGTTTTAAATTTACAATCCCGCCGACCTAAGTGGCAAAAATAGGGTAAACCCCCTAGTTTCTCTGAAAACTCCTTGGCCGTGGTGGTCAAGCGGCCGCATATGTACACATCACCACATCAGCTCTCCACTCAAGGCTAGGTGAGCTTTTCTTTCCCTTTACCTGCACCACATAGGACCCATGAGCCAAAGCCCAGCAAGAAAACATAACACTTTATATAAACACTGAGCATAAAGCTTTCTAACAATTGAGTGAACATCACATGATTCAAGTGGGAGAGTGGCTGCTAGGTAAGCCACTAGCCTCCAAGCGCTTATTTCTTTCATCGACCCTTGGGGTCAGTCTGGCATTAATGCTCTTTGAGTCATTCAATGCTAATAGTCGATTAGATCTAATCTCTGTTGGCTTGCATGATCTACGCTAAGGCCGTTCTGACTAATGAGTCAGCGTTACGTGACCAGTGTCCAGTATCACTGCCGAACCTGACTAATAAGTCACAGCTTCACAGTTGATACTAACACCTTTGCCAATTCTGACTGATGAGTCAGTGCAACGTGACCAGTGCCCAGTGCCACTGCCGAACCTGACTAATGAGTCACAACTTCACAGTTGATACTAACACCTTTGCCAAACCTGACTAATAAGTCAGTACCATGCACAAGTGAGCAACATATGCTAAGTATTCTATATTCAATCCACGTCCATATTACACAACCAACATGCCTCACGAGTATCCATGCATGTCACACTTGGGGTGCAGTTTTCTTACCTCTGGTTCGAGCTAGAATGAATAAAAGAACGACCCTGAGAACGATCAACCTTTTGGTCCTTTAGCGGTTACCTGGTCATAACCAATTATGGGATTCCATCAATAAATTGAACAATAAAAGGTTCCCAAACCAAAACCTAACCTCCGGGACATCAAACACTACTCAACCGGGTAGTAGGTTCAACTCCGAGGCCTTAGGTTTGAATCCCCATGCTAAAAACACTTTTCTGGCCAAAATGCCCTGTTGGGCCGCGGCCCGCCCTAACCGCGGCGCGGCGCGCCTCCAAATAGAGGCGGCCACCCTCCTGACAGGCACCATGGGCCGCGGCTCACCTATGCCAGGTCGCGGCTCATTATGCCTAACAGCCCAGAAATCAGCACGCACCAGCAACCTCCTCCTGCATTTTTCCTCTCAACTCAGCCCTTCAAATCAACTCAAAAACTCCTCCAAACACCCATTTAAACCCCTAGACATCACCCATAGCTTCCCCTCATCAAAACCCAACCTAAACACCAACTAAAACCTCCTCAAATCCACACTTCTATCAAGAAACAAAAACTGAAAAGCTTAAAACGAAAACAGGGTAAAACCAGAAACTCCATGGATAAACTCACCTCAAACTTGGAATTAAATCCTCTCCAATAGCTGAACCAAGCCTAAAACCTCAGCCCCTTGATCTCCTAGCTTGATTCCACCCTTTGAGCTCAAAACTCCAAAGAAAAAAGTGAGGGATAAGAACGTGTGGGAGGGAGGATGAATGCCCTGTTTTTGCTCTGTTTCTGTACGGTTTCTACAGCCCTCCTAAGCCATATATATCCAAACCCCAAATGACCAAAATACCCTTAAGTCACCTTAAGCCTCTAAAACCACTTCAAGGGTAGTTTTGGCATTTTACACCTACACCGTTAACCATAATTAACGCTTCCCAATTCCCGCTAATCTCAATATCCTCAAACACCAATATTTCACATCCCATTACCCTTTAATGCCCGGTAACACCCTAATCATTAAAACACCCCGAGACTTACCCCGAGCCCCGAGCTTAAGCCTGTTATGACCAAACCGATAATTAACATTCCTTGATCGTCTCATGCCGAAGGGCTTGAACAAACCCACATCATAATGTGGTCTCAAAATATATCACCAACATGCATCCAAGTAAACAATTTACCCTCAACGGGCCAAATTACCATCACACCCCGTAATTAGAAATATGGACTCACATGCATGCATTTCACATCATATCATAATATAATCAATATATACATGCATTTATCAATTAATAACATAATTAAGCAAGTATGGCCCTCCCGGCCTACTATTCACGCCGTTAAACACATCGGAGAATTCGGGGCATTACAACATTCAAATAAATTTGAAGAAAAAGTATTTATGATTATTAATTAATAATTAAAGAAAAATTCAAATATATTATTTTATAAGATAATGTTTATTTTTAATATCACTATTGAAAATTACTAAAATATTTTATTTAATGTAACTTAAATTCAAATAATTTTTTTACTTGAATTTTTAATGAAAAGAAAAAACTAAAATATCTATTTTTTTTTAAATTGAAAAAAAAAACGTAAAGAGTAAAAAAAAAAGTCTAAGAAAAAAGTATTTATGATTATTAAAGAAAAATTAAGATATATTATTTTATTAGATAATATCTATTTTGAATAACAGTGTTGAAAATTACTAAAACATTCTATATATTATTTTATTTAATGTAACTTAAATCGAAATAATTTTGTAATTAAATTTTTAAAGAATAGAAAATCTAAAATATCTAAATTGAAAAAAAAAAATTTAAAGAGCTATTTAAAAAAAAAATGTATTTATGATTAATAAATAATTAAAGAAAAAAACAAAAAAATATCATTTTTTTTCCAAAAAAAATAATTATAGAAACGTAAATAGTATTTTTTCTTTCTTTTTTTTTTTAAGAAAATTATATAAATGTAAAGATTATTTTTTTTATTATATAATTTTAGTTCATTCTTTGAAAATAGTAATACAAGAAATTTTAGAAAACATGACTTATCATTATCGATATATATATATTAATAAATTTAAACTAATTAAAACAAAATCTATTATTTTGTGTATTTATACTCTACCATTTTTTAAAAAAAATTCTTCTAATTGTTAATTCATTTTTTAGCAACCTTTCATATCTATAATAAAAATAAATTAATTAATTAACTTAAGTAAGTTAAAATCAAATAAATTATTGTCCCGTTATAGATAATCGTGTGCTTAAACATTAATTGAGAGCAAAAAGTTCTTCTATGTTTTCTCTCTCATTTTTTTATTCTACTTTTTCTAATTTATGGTCAATAATAATAATAATAAACGTTATTCAATTTATTTATACTTTATATTTAAACGTAAATTTTCTTACAAAAATATATCTTAACAACATATATAATTTATATTTGAATTCTAATTTAATTTAATTTATTTAAACAATATATAGTTTGAATTCAAATTTGATTAAATATTTAATTACGATAACTGTCTAATTAAATTATAAATAAAATATAATAATAAATATTGTAAAATCCTTCATTGGCTAACTTTAATTTAGACAAAATATTTTAAAGTTATTAAGGAAAATCAGTAGCATATCCTTATTGATTAATGGTTTAAAATATCAAATTGATTCAGCTGATTTTCTAGTATGAAAATATCTTTTAAGTGTGAATATATTTTTTACCTTATTTATCATAAATAATCAATATTTGGTAAAAATATGTATTGCAATTATCTTGAGATTATTTTTAGGGATTATGTTTATTCTGGAATAAAGAAAGTGTCGAAAATGAACATGGTCAAAAGAAATGACCATGTTCGTTCTGCCAGATAAAACTGATTACGTTGCTGACTCATCAGTTTCCTTTTCTGTCGACATAGAATTCATCTGGCTGGCTGATTTCCTAAATCAAAAGAATTTGCAAATTGATTTCAAAGATATTAGAAAATGATGGCCTTGGACGATTTCCTTGCCTATAAATATCTTGCCAATGCCTTTGAAATTTTCATCTCTTTCATTTTGAATATTTGTAAACATTATGTTATTTTGAAGAGTGTTTTTATTTGTAGAGATTAAGTTTGTTCACCTTAATTTTTGTGAGAGTGTTGAGTGTACTTATGGATATCTATCTAGTCCATTGTAAACAGATAGTGTCTATTGTGAACGTGCTCATAAGGATCTTCGGGAGAGGATTCCATCTAAGTCTCACTTCGGGAGGAAGTGTGCACTCACTATTCTTTGAAGGGAGTTCAAGAGAATCAACGTTTCATCAAACCAGATTCGTAGAGAAGAGTACAACAAGATTGCGGCAATAGTTTAAGCAAGGAGTCTTACATTGTTTAAGTCAATGCTTTTGTACACATTGTTTCTTTACTAATTGGTTTATTCTCTGGGCGTGGCCCCGTGGATGTAGGTTATCTGAAAATATTTCTGAACCACGTAAAAATTCTCGTGTGTTGAATTTTTACCTGTTTTTATGTTTCTGTTTAAACAGTTGCATAAGTAGTGTGAACAAAACTGAAATCTGACTAAACAACTTAATCAGTATTCCGCATTTAATTAAGTTGTTTATTTTAAATCACTTGGTAATATAAAATTACAGAATTTCAATCATTTTTTCTGATTTTTTATCATACTTTTCTAATTTATGGTTATTAATTAACGGAAAAACACTATTTATTTCCTCTATTTTATTTTAATAATAATTATAATAAATGGTAATTAAAAATATCTATATATAATAAATAATCTATCTATTTATATTTTTAACCTTTTGACAAAACATGAGATCCAAAAGTTAGTTTTTAATAATAAAGAGTCCAAGCGGATAATCGACCAAAATACATGTGGTTCAAATAATCTATCTATATATTCTTATTTTTATCATTTTGACAAAACACGATGTCCATGAGTTAATTTTTAAAAATAAAATGTCCAAACATGTAATTGACTAAAATACAAGGTTCAAAATGGTGTCAACCCTTACAAAAAACTTACCTTTTATAAATAATTTTTGACCTATTGAATAAATCCATGGTCCAAAGATTAATTTTTAAATATAAATGGTCAAAAAAGGTAATCGTCCAAAATACAGTTTTCAAATAATTGATCTATTTATACCTATTTTTAACATTTTGACAAAATACGAGGTCTAAAAGTTATTTAAAAAAATAAAGGGTCCAAACAAGTATTCGGCCAAAATAACATTTACATAAAACATAAATTTCTTATATATAATTTAAATTTTTTATAAAAAAAACACGCAAGGCATATAAAAAAAATAATAAATATATAAATGCACGCGTACAACAAGTTATTTCAACTTCGTTTTCGACACTTTAATAATTTAGAATTTATCAAAAACTTGGAAGTTTACTGTACAATAAACATCATCATGTAAAAAAAAAAACTACGGTTAAGACGTCTCACGTGTCCATATAAGGAGCATGTTGTATGGATGGGGTGAAAATGAAATCCTACCGTGCAATCTTCCAAAAAGAATTAAATATATATATTTTAATCATTACAAAAGATTGTGCGAAACACGATTATGTTTTCTAGTTATATATATAAAAGAAGAAGAAGAATTTTGACACATACTTACACATAATCTGTATACACGATGTAACTTTTTGCACATACATTGTGTATATGCTGTAGAATTAACTTCTCCTAAAAAATAATATGATCGCGGTTGAGAAAAATCATCACATGATTGTTTGTACAATTTGTGTGGAAAAAAATGTAAGTTTAACATGAGTTGTATGACCGAGGCGTCTGTGTCTAACTATTAAGCACTGAATTCCCTCCAAGTCCAAAGTCACTAACATAGGGCCTAGGCGATGCTAAAGTCACTACCGACTATTAGTATATGTAAGTGTCTTACTTTGTGTATTCTGTATTTTGGCAATTTCATGATTCATCTATTAGTTTCTCAGTTCCATCTGTTTTGTGTATTTTGACAGTATTTTGATTCATCTTCTGTTTTGCCAGTTGCATCTGGCTGTTGGACATTGTTTTAGTTGACTGTTTGCTTACGTGGCTTTGTTTAGTATGGCTGTATTATTAGGTTTTGAGTTTTTCAGTGTTTGCTGAGTTAATTAGTTTTTCTAACGATTTTCTGTTTTGAGCATGGCTGAGTATTTGAGTTAGTTAGATCTTAGATCTATATAGGGGGTTAATTGATTTTCTCAGCTGTGAGTTTTGTTGTGTGGGTTTTTTTCGTATAGTTTGTTTTTGTTATCTTTCTTTTACAGGTTGAAGAAATTGATCTTGAGAGGGTGTTCATCCATGGCTAGCTGTGATTGTTCATCAAGCTGAGTATTGGAAGAAAGCTAGATCTGCAAGAGTTCAAGTGTGAAGATTCAACTAGTTCAAGCTAAGGATTGTTGCAAGAGAGACAAGTATAGATGATTTACTGTTTTGATTGTAAATTGAGAGATACTGTGTAAAACTTGCAATTCATATCTTAGTGAATTTCTTTATGGACTAGGTCCCAAGGATTAGCCATTACTTTGTGTAGTGGTGAACCTTGTAAAAATTTCTTGGTGTGAATCTTTTACTTGTTCTTAGTTATTTCTTTAAATCTTGTTTTTAATTCTTGAAGATTGTAGATTCTTAGGTAGTATATGACCTGCAGTATAGAAATCTCTAGACTTGTACACAATAAAATATATATGTAGATGTATGAAGCATTTTCTAGCAATTGTGCTTAGGCACAAAATCATACACAAAGCTAGAATTTTATAGCATCTTAAAGTCGGCTAAAGCAACCGAAATTGAGTAGCATAAACAGGGACTTCGGGTCCATTGGTGATGTGTGTCCTAAGTGAGTATACAAAGTGTTCTAAAGAGTGTGAGTCTAAGTGATATATAAGTGTGTCTAAAAGAGTGTGAAAAGTGAGAAAAATTATTAGTGAGTGCTCCAAAATAAAGTGTGTAAGTGTTTAGTGTGTGTTGTGGTCAAATATTATATCTAAGTCTTGGTGTAATTACTTTTGTAAAAATAAAGTAATTACATTTTTCACGTGTTGTGTGGTGTTCAACAAGTGGTACCAAGAACTAAGGTTGTGAGATCTTTTAAAATCCTAAGTATGCTCTGTGGTTGCAACTTTGACTGATCTTCTATCTCAGAAAAGATTTCTTGAGATTATCACTAAGAGAGTTTCATTAAAGTCATTTGTTAAGTTTTTTTGAGAGTTCGAGTGTGGTTTAGTACTACAAAATTTGTTGTCAAAATTAAGCTTTCTTGGATAAGATAGAATTTTTGTCAAGTCACGATGGGTGACCTTCAAGTGATCAATGGAATTAAGAAACTTAGACAACATGTGGTCGTTGCATATGGAAACATATCTCCAAGGCCAAGACTTGCATAAGATCATATAAGGAAATGAGGTCACACAACCAGATAATAAGAAATGGAAGATTAGAGCTTGGCAAAACATTGTTTGCAATTCAGACCACAGACGAAGATGAAATGTTGGAGCACATCAGGGAATCGAAGACACCGAAGGAAGCATGAGATACTTTTGTATCACTATTCACAAAGAAGAATGATGCGATATTGCAACTTTTAGAGAACGAGCATCTCTTCATCACACAACGCGACATGATGATCAGTCAGTACTTTACTAAGATAAAATCTCTTTGTCATGAAATCTCTATATTAGTCTCTAATGCTGGTATGTCAGACTCCAGAATTAGAAGAATTATTATTTATGGATTAAAAGCTGAAAATAGAAGTTTTATTGTTACAATACAAGGATGGCCAAGCCAACTTTCTATTACTGAAGTAGAAAACTTGCTAGCTGACCAAAAAGCGTTAGCTAAGCAACTATTTGAAATCTCAATAAAGAGTGACGAAGAAGTACTTTTTAGTAGTAATAGGAAAGGTTGACCCCGACCAAGTTCTAGCGGAGTGTGAGTCTAAGTGATATGTACGTGTGTCTAAAAGAAAATATGAGAATGTGAGAGAAGTTATTAGTGAGTGTTTCTAAATAAAGTATGTAAGGGTTTAATATTCGTTGCAGTCAAGTATTGTATTAAGAATTAGTGTAATTACTTTTGTAGTTACAAAGTAATTACTTTTTTGACGACGTGTTGGCGGTACATATTCAGTACCAAGGCGTTACTCCTCAACCAAAAAAAAGTCTCTGTCCTTGCGTTGACCGTTGGAGGCATCTTCTATCAATTATTGTAGTCGATAGATTTTTTCAGTTAGGTACGTAGAATCCAACATAAGAATCTATGTATCAACTATTAGATTTCCTAGTCTGGTCAAATTCGTCACCTTCATAACAGTAAAAATTAAAACTAGTAGTTGTTTGTCTAGTCTACATATATTGCAGTGCAGCCCCTATATGGTGTCGGTGGCTCATAAAAACAACAACAATAATAATCACTATCTATGTAGTTGTTTTTGTCTTTCTTCTCTTTTCTTTTATTTTGGGTCCATTTTTGGTTTCAGCTGAAGACCCTTTATTATTTTCCTTTCTGTTTTTCTCTTGTTTAGAACAAAAACATCAAATGAACAAGTAGAATTGTACAGTACAATATGATTATAAAGTTGGTGATGTTTGTTTTTGCTGCATGGCTGCAAGAAAAGCCAATTACATGTGGTCTATATTGCAAGTTATCTATATATATATATATGTATTCACACAGACTCACATAATTTTTTTTTATAAATATATAAATATGTACAGAATAAGAACTCCATCCGCGCCCTTCATATATCATGTGGGTGCAATTAAAACAAAGGTGCAGACTAGAACATTACGTACATAAGGTAGGGCATGATGATGATGAGCCGTCTCATTTAATTCGAAAGCTACATGTTATCATTTCCATTATTTATTTCCGAATTATATAAATAGCTTTTGGTAGTTAGTTGATCATTGTAAATTTACATTGAAAAATATTAACTCTCATATGGATCCCAACTTTTATTCCTCTCTTTATATTGCATTAAAAACAAATCTATCTACATACTCATCCATGAACGTACGTATATGGAAGATTAGGTTGTGGAACCTTCATTTTTCTCTCTATATATACTATTTGACACGTGAGTATAGTACATGGATTGTTGTGGTGTAGTCTTCCCTTTTGAACTTCTCATTTCAAGCTATAGAATCAACGAAAAGAGCTAGTATATTCACTCACATTATTGTTGAAAGAAAACTAGTTTTACTTATGGCACATCTTATAATCAAAATTTTAACTTTATGCTTACTTAGCATATATGAGTTGGAATTACTTAATTGGAACTTTCCTTTTGTAATTTTACATCTATTATAAGCTCAGCTCTTCCATAAAGTTTACCAAAGTCTAGTTAATAATTTACACAATTGAATTATTCTCACTTACTGTAACTGACAAAGAAAAAAGGGAAAAACTGTCCTCTAATTTGAACTCTATTATTACTGAATATTTAAGAGTGGGAGAACAGAGCCAAACGGATAGATTGACCGTGCCAGGCTAGAGGAGAGGGGTCCACTATAGTTGAGCTTGCTCGTACATGTGATGTGACACATCACATTGGCTTTACTACTTAAATTCATCAAAATCTTGTCCCCTACCACAGCAAATTTCATCATCTCTTTCAATAATCATGTATACTTTTCATTCTCTTTCTCTGCCCATGAAGAATAATCTTCTTTAGCTAATACGGTAATCTCAGATCTCAAGAAACAGTGCTTGTGCGGAAGTGTTTAGATTTTTGCCAGCTTTTTAAGGAATTTTTGTACTCTTGTCTCATTTCTATGTTGTTTTAAGAATAGTAGTATTTTTTTCCCTTTTCTTTTATGAATTATGTTACATATACTTGGTTGTAATTCTGGGTTAGATTTTTTTTTTTTCGTTTTTGGCAGTAATTGGATTTTTGTCAGTATTTTCATGTTGTAGAATCTTTCTTTTACAAAAATCTATAGCTTTCGGTTTGTGACATGATTTATTTGATCAAATAACCATGCATGCAGGGCTAACAAAAGAAGGAAGAGTAGTACTAATCAATTTCATATCAGGCTTCTTGGAATGGGAAAATCTCCAGGAAAGTGGCTTAAGAATTTCCTTTTCGGGAAGAAATCGCCATCTAAATCTAAAGTTCCAAAGGTAATCTCATTTAATAATGTCAAGAAATCAGCATTACCGGAGGAAGAGGCTTCCACTGCCACTGCCCCTGCCCCTGCCACAGCGTCCAAATCCAAAAGGGTATCGTTTGGTGATATGCCCACAAGTTCTTTTACAGTCCCAGATACGGTGCTTCAATCCTCCATCAGAAATGGAGAGAAGCCAAATAAGAGTGACAGTACGGGAAAACCCATTTTAGAATTACAAACAGAGAAGCTAAAGCAAGCTGCTATAACGGCACAAGCAATTATCAGAGGCTATTTGGTAATAAGACCCTTTATTCTGTATGCTCTCTTATCTTTAGCAAAAGTAATTTTGAAGTGCTTTTTGCTCACTTTATATGCCAAAAGTAGAACAAAATAATTAGATAAATCATAGCTTTTTAATTTTATATGATTCTTGCTTTTTTGTTGAAGTAGTTGGATGATGTGTGGTTTTGATATTTGTTCTTGAGTGTGTGTGTGGTGTCGGTAGGAATTGGATGTGGTTTACACATGTGCCTTTATATCTAGTGATGTCTTGTATATCTAGGACCACACTGTCTTGTCAAACATCTAAATTGAACTATACGTAATTGGGTTTCTGATAAGTTATTTTCACTTGCTGAATTTCATTTACTGCTTTGTGAGATACATAACATGATTTTAGAAGCGTATATAAATATATAACATTGATGTAAATCATTGTTGTTTAACTAAAGTGTCCCACTTTCTTTAAGTAGACATGTTGTTAATGTTATTCAAGTTGAGAATATATAAATATATAACAATGTAGGTCGTGATGGAATTAGGGATAGCCAAATTATAAAAATTTAGAGTAAAGTAATGATATGTGCAAAAAAAATATGTATCACAGAGCCAATACTACATAAAATGATGTGACAACGCTTTTCAAAACTGCCCTGGGTAAATATTATTTTTGGTGCACCTATTATTACTAAAAAATTTATATACATTTATATGTACTAGTATAATCTTTCTTAAAAAAAATTTTGGCCCTCTATTTATATTAATCCTGACACTGAATAAATATAGGCTCGACGTTCCTTTCGTGCCCTGAAAGGGTTAATAAGGCTGCAAGCACTAATTCGGGGCCACTTGGTTAGGAGGCAGGCTATTGCCACCTTACGCTGCATACAGAGAATTGTTCGAGTTCAAGCACTGTGTCGTGGCAAAAGGGTCAGGCTCTCAGATATTGGTTGCCAAGTACAAAAGAAAACTATTACTAAAGTAATAACACTCTTTAACAGTCCATTTGAATTCAGTGATTGTCTATTATTCTTTTGGTTTAGAGTATACTTATTATTAACACTGTTCAATATTTCCTTTTATCAGGATGGTAGTCTGGTGGGACTCCCCAGATTGTGGCGTACACCAAGGCCAGATAAGCTATCATCAAATGTCTTTATCTGTAAGGTAAAATAAGCATTTTGGGCTCATATTGTAGATACTCTATATAGTATATACACCATAATTTTGAAGATCTCTTGAGAAGTAATTATGTATTGTCCTATTGCTGTTTTATTCTATGTCTTTTTTGACCTTTTTCAGTTTGGTTTGGATGTTAGTGTTTTATAATGTTCACGTGAAAATTGGAAACAATAGTACTGATTAAGAGGTTATATATTCAATATCTTGAAGCTTATTGCATCATCACCAACTGCTAAGCCTCTGCTCATTCATTATGATTCAATGGAGCCAAATTTTGCTTGGCAATGGCTAGAACGGTGGTCGTTTTCCAACTTTTGGGAACCACTTCCACAGCTGCATCATGCTCTTGAGATTAGGTCTAATATGAAGCAAGGAAAATATCAAACCAAGGAAACCGAATTAGGCAGACCAAAACAAGTTGAGGGCAGGGTCTCACCTGTTAAAAATAGGAAACTTCCATTGCATCCTAGCCTTGCATATGAAAAGCAGATAAATAAGCCAAGAAAATTGGAATTTAAAGAAGAATCAAAACCTTTAAATGATCTGGAGAGGGTAAAGCAAAATTTGCGAAGAATTTCGGCGTCCACCAAAGTCACTCTAGATTGCACAGAACCTGTAGCTGAGAAACAAAAGTCCACTCCAACAA
Organism: Humulus lupulus; assembly: GCF_963169125.1. Taxonomy (NCBI): domain Eukaryota; kingdom Viridiplantae; phylum Streptophyta; class Magnoliopsida; order Rosales; family Cannabaceae; genus Humulus; species Humulus lupulus. The sequence continues at coordinate 72,259,498 of NC_084794.1, read as the reverse complement.
CATTGTCAACCATTCCTACTTCTGAGATTTCTGAGAATAGTGTTGTGAAATTGATTGAGAAAACAAGTGAGTCCTCAATAGTACCTGTGTTTGAAAGCTCAGTGCAGCCTGAGTTGGAACTACCTCCAAAACCAGTAGTTGAGAAACTTGATAAGCAGCATGGTCATCGTGATAGTGATCATGCTGCTATTGAGCCAACTCCTATGAGAGATGTTGAAATGGTTGAAGATGCATCAATAGAGAATGATCATAATAATAACTTTGAGGTTGAGAAAACTAGCAAGGGCTACCAGAGAATCTACAAGAAAAGGATTCCTGCTAAGGTGGAATACCAAGAGAATGTCCCACAGAGAAGCCCCACTTTGCCCAACTATATGACTGCAACAGAATCTGCCAAGGCAAAACTTAGAGCACTTGGATACTCTAGGTCTGATGAAGATGAGGTTGAAAATTATGGTCTTGTGAGGCGGCATTCCTTGCCTTTGTATACTAGTGGCAATTCGAGCTTGATAATGTCTGCACGAACAGAGAAAAAAGTTCAAGCAAGTTCCAGAGGAGAGAACAGATCTCTATTAATGTCCTCTACAGATGGCCATGGTAATACCCTTTCTATCCATGCTTATGTTGTCAAATGAAAATAATCAAACTGTTCTTATTGCATGAGTAGTTAAATTGTTACAAGGTTCACTTCTTTCTTTCCTAAGAAAAGAACCATTTTCCTATACCATACTGAATTTTATTTTTTGCTTTTCAACAAATTTTCATATCTTCCTTTCCAATTTCAGGTAAGGGTGTACGGCCTGGTTGGAGGAGGTGAGTGTGCCAGAATCTGGAAGAACAAGTGTATGATGAACCTTGGAGTGTCTGACTTAATTTACATGTACTGGCATAGATATTCATTCGAGTTTTCAGTCCACTTGATTTGATTGTGTGCTCAATTATTTGTTTCTCTTTTTCACTTTTGACTGGTGAGATAAACAAAAATGAATAATCGTTTATGATTCTAGTTTCCTTGTAATTAGTTGAAATTGAATAATCAGTTTCTCTTTAAAAGCCAATTAGTTGCAAATGGTTCTGGACTTGTGTAATGGGTAAAATAACACAAGTACCTAGCTTCTGTTCAGGATAAGCAATTATAAAAATAGTATTGTTAAAGCAAAAATAACTGAACGAAAGCTGAAAATCAATAAATAAATGTAATGCATGGGAATGAAATACTTAATTTGATAGTGAAAAACAAAGGCGACCATAATCAACAAATACACTTTACTAAACGCAGAAAGTATAGAGGGACTTCCCTGCTGTATAGTTCCTAACAAAACCAACAAAGACCTTGTAACCATTTCCAAGGTGAATGCATCCGTCGCTGACCGAAACGCCGCCGTATATGGTGGCTCCTGTATCATGTGACCACAAAATTTTTCCAGTCTTGGCATTCATTGCATACAAGGGTCCTTGTGAAGAAGCAGACCCTCCAAAAACAACACCATTAGCTACTGTAACAGGGCCAGAGGCTGTAGCCATTGAAGGATCAGCCGTGGACCATAGTATATTGCCGCTGCGAGCGTCCATGGCCACCCATCCCCCGGAGACAGTGATGTTTTCCGATGGTTTGAGAGTGAAATTCTTCTTTTGACTGTTGGCAATGTTAGTGAAAACTCTCCTTTCATCAGTGGCTGCACCCCACATACCTCCTCCACCTAGTCCTCCTGGTCCTGCTTCCTGTAATAACCAAACCCTCATAGATGGTGATCACATCATCAATGTGGACATATAACATAATGATCATACATCCTATGTTGTTGGAAATCACCGATACAAACTCAAAACAAACAAGAATCAAAACAACAATGTCAAAATACTCAAAACAAATGGCATAACAGAACAATAGTTATAAAAATAATCGAAACCAATGACAAAGCTGCAGGCGATTTTTATACTGATTCGGCCAATAATCATATAATCACCAATCTTTGTCACAATACTTCAAAATTTTACAGAAATACCTACAAGAACCAGTTTCTTAAAGCTAGCTTATGCTTTCTTGCTCCCACTAAATCTTTTCTCTAGTCTAATCTCTCTGCAGAAAGTATAACTCTATGTAAACTTTTTTAACCAGCCAAGAATGTTTCTTAGCAACTCATATTTACAATACAACAAAGTGTACAAAACTTTCTTAACATAGATAAAGGTGTAAAACAGAATAAATTAACTTTTCGAAAAAGGAAAACTTGCTAAAATATCCCACATACGTATCACTGGCTCAATCATTCACGTACTCAAATGTTATTAAACTTTAAAATTAATCGGTTTCATAGTATAGAAGGTGATACAAACTTACCCTTGACCACACTATGCTGCCATTATCGCGATCAAGAGCCCAAGCAAACCCACTCTTCTGAACAGCAACCACAATATCCCGCTTAACTCCTTTGACATAAACAGTCAACATCATTGGAGCCTCGCCAAAATCGGCATCTGGGCTAGGCCCAGGTGGGCACCTTGGGTCCAAGTGCCAGTTACAAGCTCCAAACCAGACGTCGTACCCACCTAGTTGTTTATACCATTTGATCTTGCCCGTGTTTAAGTCAAGGGCCAGGATGGAGTTCGAATGGTTATCGGGCTCAATACACTGGTCTGGCTTAGTGGGCACCGTTAGATTGTTCTCCTTTTCCTGGCACTGTTGGATGTGAAGTGGAGCAGAGTATAGGTTTCCAGTGGCGATGTAGACGAGATTTCTAAAAACGTCGATTGAAGGACTGCTTCCCCATATAGCGGCGCCGGCGTACTCTCCCATTTTTCCCAGGTTGTCAGGAAGCATGAAGGTCTGCCATGTTATCGATCCTGTATGGACGTCTAGTCTGGCGAGACTGCCACGGAAGGTGCAGCATTGGTCCACTGGGAGGCCCTCTTCTAATGAAGATGTTCCCACATAAAATCCTCTGCTTCATGTCAAGTTGGGTAGTTTTAAATCTTGGGTTGTGTCAGAATATTCGAACTTTTTAAGAACATATTTTTATTTATCTAATAGAAAATTCATGTTAAGACACATTAATTTTTTTTTAAATACAATTGAAAACCATATCCATATGAGACTGTCTAATGTTTATTACTAGTTGTAATATAGAGCTTAGGTGTCTCGAAAGACTATCTATATATTAAATATTTCTAAATATAACAAATAGTACAGCCTTGTGCCGGCTGGATTATGCATATTCAAATCAAGTTGGCAATAAAAAATAAAAATAAAAATCTTATGATACTATTGTTTGTACAGTTTTAGATAAGTCATAATGAGCGTTGACTGCCCACACTGATTCTCAACTCTCAAGTACTACACTCTATAAGCTAACTCACGGTTCAAACTAGGATCGTACAGAAAGCAGTGCAAGTTTAAGATCATTGAAGATATGCTGGGTTAATTTGGACTATTATTATATCACTAATCACTCAAATATAATATTTGGAAGAGGTAAGATCTTTGATAAAAGTACCTTGAGCAGCATATATAAATTTTAGAAAAGGAAAACAGAGAAGAAAATAAGGTATATATAATCAACCATAAGTACGAAGTACTAACCCCCTGTGGTAAGTCCCAGACATAGTGATGAAACTTCTGTTGTGATGATCCAGCTTGGTTGACCATACCAGCTTCCCAGTAGACATTTTCACAGCAATGACAACAGCAGGACCATAGATCCCAACAATGAGCAGGTTTCCAGCTATAGTGGGAGTGGACCTTGACACAGTAGAGTTGACATTCAGAATGAAACCAGTGTTATTAAAGCCAGTCAACTTTTCCAAGTTCTTTTTCCAAACAAGGGTTCCATCAAAGTCTTTAACAGCATAGAGATATCCATTCCAGCTTGGGAAGTAAAGGGTGCCATTATAAATTGCCGGTGTCACACTTATGTCTCCTCCTGCGTAAAATTCCCATTTCAAGCGTAGATTTGAGACTGTTTCAGGGCTTATCTTGACCTCTTTGTTGGCATATCTTCTGTTGTGCAAGTCTCCACCATGGTTTATCCAATCTTGTCTGGCCTTGTGTTTCTGAAAGTAAGTAAATTGTTAGTGCTGTTGGAATCGAATACCATTTGTGAAACAAGATTAAGCATAGAACAACTTAGTCAAACAGAGAGAGAGAGGGGGGGGGGGGGGGGGGCTTACAGTACTATAATCTGCAGTGGCTGCAATGGTTCTCAGACAAAACGACGAACACAGAATAAGGAGTAAGAGATTGCTGTGGAATCTAAATGATGTCATGGATATAATAGAGTTGGTGAAAGCATAAACTCTGAGATTGATATATTATGAAGTGTGGAAATGGGCTAATAAAGATTGAACTTCAATTTTTTATTTTATTGTTATATTAACTTTTCTGGATTACTTTCAAGAATGAGAAAAATATTAAATTCATGTTAACGACAAATTAATGAGTAAAATAATATATGTATAATAAATAAATAAAAAGTTATGAAAAATACTATACGATAGCGTAACAAATACTGAAGAGGTGCTAGACTATAAGCACTCCTAATGACTTTTTTACTCTTTTATTGGGGTGAAAGAAATCTGTAGCATAAATTTCTAATGTTTTTTTTATTTTATATATTTATATACTTATATTTTTTTTTTTAATTTTGTGGCAAAAATAGGGAACATTGCACTTTTATTGTAACCGTTACTACTAGTAATGTCATTTCAACTAACTAAGCTGCCAAGAGTCCCGTTTTCATTAGTTCACATTATATTTTTATTAAAAAACTTATTAATTTATTTTAAAATTATAAAATCTAATTATTAAAAAAAATCAAAACTAAGTTTTCTATTTCTCCTTCATCTTCTTCCACAATCATTCTATCTCTTTCTCCTTCCTTTATGAACTTGATTTCTAGAGACTCACTTGAATTTTCATTGCTTCAAGCACTTGGAGTTTATAAATTGCATGATCAATAAATTTTACATCAATTTAGGTTGCTGGGATTTTAAAACTTTTGAGATTTAACAAACAAAAATCAATGTATACACTTGTAATGACCTAACTAACTTAAAGACCTCGGACCATTAAAATTACTAAGACAGCTATTATTTTCGAATACATACATAAAATAATAGAACTTTATTAGAGAATATAAAATACGGGATCCATTGTTATTACATAAAATCATAAAGAAAACAAAACCTTTAATTAATTGTTCAAATACTAAATGCGGAAAAACATAAATAAAAAGACTTGAAACAAAACATCATCCTCGATCTTTCCCATCATTCAATTCATTCAGTTCTCGCCCAATACACATGCCAAAGCTGCCATGAATCTGTCCCGCCTTCCATGCTCATTTTTCTGTACTATCTAAAATAAAAAGGAATGAGCCTAATGCCCAGCAAGGAAAATCTACAAAAAATACTATAAAACATAAGACTAGAAACATATATCATAAAAACATATGACGTAAAAACTTATATAATATAAACATAGGACTACAATATTAATGGTCATTAACTTATTATCGTGATAGAAACCATCTAAGTCCTCTTGCTACTATTAGAGGTAGGTTTAAACACAATATAGTATATCATTAATCATCTAGGTCCTCTTGCTACTATTTAGAGGTAGGTTTAAACATAACTATAATCTATGATAATGATAAAAATATCAGGATTTGCTTATTTGCTATCTAAGCAACCATATTTCCCAAGCGACTACAACATAGAACATACATACATACATACATACATATAAACATAATCATAACACATAAAATTTAACATATTTTCCTTACCTTGAGTGTGGAGAGAAAAAGAAAGAGAAGAGATTGCTTGCTATAGAGAACGCCCAGTCAACCTTAAATACAACATAAGATATTTATATTAGAGCCTTATAATAAAACTATACTTTCAAGAATTTTCTAAACCTCATAAAGTCATACCTTCAACCTAGAACCAAAATGATGAAATCCCGAGCCTTCTTTCTAATGTCTATCTCCAACAACAACACCAAGAGTTTAGATACTTGGGTAGATTTTGGCTATATATTGGCTTGACGGGGTTCAATATTTCGGCTATAATAGAGTTTAGAAAGGCAATAGTGTTTAAGGCAAAATAAAGAAAATAGAAGAAAAAGATCCCGAGCACTATAAGGACTAGTGTTTCAGCTATGGCTATGTAGAGTGTTTATGGAAAAATGGAGAGAGCTTTTGGGACTATGGAATTTGATATGAGAGGTTTTTGAGAGCTTTTGAGTGTGAGAAAAATGGTGAAGAGTAAGTCTCTATTTATAGGCTTCAAACCCCAACTCCCTTCCTTGATTTTCTCCACACTATTCAACTTAAATTTTAAAAATCAAACCTTATGTTAAATTTAATATTTCTAAACTATAAGTTAAACTTATAAAATCCATAACTATCTCTATGAGTTTCCAACTAAATCCTGGTTTGAACCAATAACCATGAAAAATAACATACTAAGCTACTACTACTACTACTACTACTACTATCTAGCTAAGTAAAATTCTGAGACGCTACAATTCTCCCCTACTTAAAAGAATTTCTTCCCCGAAATTTACTTACCAACCAATTTCGGATACCTTGCTTGGATGTCTCCCTCCAACTCCCAAGTTGCCTCCTGTTCTTTCCTATTACTCCATAGGACCTTGACTAACAGAATACTCTTAGACCGTAATTCCTTCATCCCTTTCTCTAGGATGCTAACCAGTCATTCCTCGTAACTCAGGTCTTTCTGAAGTGCTAACGTATCGTACTTGAGAACGTGAGATGGGTCTGGCACATATCTACGCAGCATTGAGATGTGAAACACATTGTGGTTATCTGCTAGAGCTGGCGGTAGGACTAATCTATATGCTAATGGTCCCACCTTGTCCAATATCTCAAAAGGACCTATAAACCGGGGACTAAGTTTGCCTTTCTTCCCAAACCACTTCACTCCTTTCATAGGAGATATTCTTAAAAAGACTTGATCTCCGACTTTGAATTCCACATCTCGCCACTTGGTATCCGCATAACTCTTTTGTCGACTCTGAGCAGCGAGCATACGCTTTCTAATCAATTCCACTGCGTCTTGAGCCTCTCTAACAGCCTCGGGTCCAAGAAGTTTCCTTTCTCCTACCTCGTCCCAATGTAACGGCGATCAGCACTTTCTTCCATAAAGTAACTCATAGGGTGCCATACCGATAGTTGCCTAGTAGCTATTATTGTAGGAGAACTCTATACGTGGAAAATACTTACTCCACGATCCTCCGAAGTCTAGTACACAAGCGCACAACATATCTTCTAAAATCTATATGGTATGCTCGGACTGTCCGTCGGTCTGAGGATGAAATGCCGTACTTAGACTTAGCTTGGTACCCATGGCTTGCTGCAAGCTTCCCCAAAATCTCGATGTAAACACCGATCCTCTATTGAATACTATGGTCTTAGGGATTCCATGTAGTCGTACAATTTCTCGAACATAAATATTTACGTACTGGTTTGTAGTGTTGTTAGGCTATTTTTAGCCTATCTCTTAAGTGTCTTGATTCTAGTTTTATTGTTGTGTTTTAGTGTTTTTGGAGCATAATTACGCACGTTTTACTTGATTTTAGGTTTATGCACAAGAATTGGGCAAATGAATGAAATGTGGAGATAAAGTGCTAAACCGAGCTCAAAGGCATTTCGATGCTGAAAATTTATTTAGGGTTGCGGCGCTGGTGGCCATTACAACTGCGGCGGGGGTCAAATATCAGAATCAAAGTCAAAGTCCCAGAATCAATTAGCGTCGCGACGCAACTTTTTGGGCTGCGACACTTGGGTGTATTTGAGCCGCGGCGAGCCTTTTTCCAGAAAGTTGAGAAGTCCAAAATTTTTAGTGGCGTCGGTGTGTAGGAATTGGCGCCGCGGCGCTATCGTCCGTACGGGTAACAAATTTTCCACTTATTGAAGAGAATTTTTGGAAATAGGGCAGAAAAATTGTCATCGTTCTTAATTAGAGAAATCACGATATTCAGAGGGAGACCTCTTTTAGAACGGAGAAAACAACAAAGAGAGAATTGGAGATCAAGCTTTGGAGCAATTGTGACAGCCCCAAATCTAGTTTATTCTCTACTCTTTTTATTTTCTGATTTTACTATGTCTTTCATGGATTTGATTATGAACATTTTAATGGAGATCATGAACTAAACTCCAATATAGGGTTTTTAATGGAGATTGTCTGAAGCTTTCTATGAATTAATGCAATTTCAATATTTTTCTTCTATTGATGTGTGATTTATTCATATTTGTGCTTATTACATGTATTTGATTGGGCATCCTATGCATGGTTTATGATTTCAATACAAAATCTGAAAAGTGAGTGTTGAGAATGCTCTAATTGAATAAACATAGGTTTTGACATAAAACGAGAGTATTTGTGTGGCTTGTGTAGCTTTAGGATTATTGCTTAATGCTGATTATGTGTGTGTTATGCCTCAGAAATGTCGGATAGTGTCGTTTAATTTAGAATCTATATGTCTTAATCAGAATATAGGTTATTTTATAATCCGCTATCACATTAGGTAGAAGAAGAATAACTGATTTGCATTATTGAAATAAAAAGTGGAAGCAATTGAAATTAATTTCCCTATATTTCATTTCTTGATTGAATCTTGTTTATTGTTTCGTTATTTATTTATTTCTTAGATTATTTAGTTTAAACAATCCATTTTTCGATAGCCAAATAGAAACAAAAATCCAATTAATTGGTACTTAGCTACAGTCCTTGTGGGAACGATCTCACTTATATGAGTTATTACTTGTAAAGACGATATGTATACTTGCGTGTTGGATTTTTCACAGCAAGTTTTTGGTCCCTAGGCCCCGCGGCGCGACAAGTTGTTGTAGTATAGTGGTAAGTATTCCTGCCTGTCACGCGGATGACACGAGTTCGATTCCCGGGAATGGCACCAAAAACTTGTTGTGAAAAATCCAACACGCAAGTATATGTATCGTCTTTATAAGTAATAACTCATATAAGTGAGATTGTTCCCACAAGGACTGTAGCTGAGTACCAATTAATTGAATTTTTGTTTCTATTTGGCTATCGAAAAATGGATTGTTTAAACTAAATAATGCAAGCAATAAATAAATAATGAAACAATAAACAAGATTCAATCAAGAAATGAAATATAGGGAAATTAATTTCAATTGCTTCCACTTCTTATTTCAATAATGCAAATCAGTTATTCTTCTTCTACCTAATGTGATAGCGGATTATAAAATAACCTATATTCTGATTAAGACATATAGATTCTAAATTGTATGGCACTATCCTACATTTCTGAGGCATAACACACACATAATCAGCATTAAGCAATAATCCTAAAGCCACACAAGCCACACAAATACTCTCGTTTTATGTCGAAACCTATGTTTATTCAATTAGAGCATTCTCAACACTCACTTTTCAAATTTTGTATTGAAATCATAAATCATGCATAGGATGCCCAATCAAATACATGTAATAACCACAAATATGAATAAATCACACATCAATAGAAGAAAAATATTGAAATTGCATTAATCTATAGAAAGCTTTAGACAATCTCCATTAAAAACCCTAAATTGGAGTTTAGTTCATAATCTCCATTAAAATTTTCATAATCAAATCCATGAAAGACATAGTAAAATCAGAAAATAAAAAGGGTAGAGAAGAAACTAGATTTGGGGTTGTCACAATTGCTCTAAAGCTTGATCTCCAATTCTCTCTTTGTTGTTTTCTTCGTTCTAAAAGAGGTCTCCCTTTGAATATCGCGATTTCTCTAATTAAAAACGATGACCTCTTAATTTTTCTGCCTTATTTCCAAAAATTCCCTTCAATAAGTGGAAAATTCGTGACCCGTACGAACGAAAGTGCTGCGACGCCACTAAAAAATTTGGACTTCTCGGCTTTCTGGAAAAAGACTCGCCGCAGCTCAAATACACCCAAGCACTACGACCCAAGTGTACATAGTCTTGACATGCAGGAAGTGAGCTGACTTGGTGAGTCTATCTACCACAACCCAAGCCAAGTCGTGTTGCTTATTTGTTCGTGGTAATCTTGTCACGAAGTCCATGGCTATGTCTTCTCACTTCCATTCTAGAATACTAAGCGGTTGCAATAAGCCTGGAAGTCGTTGATGTTTTGCCTTTACTTGCTGGCATTTGGACACATAATTTTCTACGTCTTTCTTCATTCCCAGCCACCAATAAAGTGCTTTAAGGTCGTGAGTCATCTTGGTCGACCCTGGGTGAACTGAGTATGGGGTAGTGTGTGCCTCTTCTAATATTTTCATCTTAATCCCATGGTCATTCGGCACACATACCCGAATTTTATATTTCAAGAACCCTTGTCCTGATATAGAGAAATTCGTAGTCTTGCCTTCTTTGACTACAACCATATGTGATTCTAACGTGTCATCATGCCCTTTCCCGATCCGTATATCATCTAGTAAGCTCGACTGGATGGACAAGTTAGCCAGTTGACCCCTGACTATTTCTATTCTGACATTAATCAGCTTTTGCAGTAGTGGCTTTTTCAATTCTGGATAATGCTGCCAGGTTTCCATAACTCTTCCGACTTAACGCATCTACAACTACATTTGCCTTTCCTAGGTGGTATAGGATTTCAAAATCATAATCATTTACTAGTTCCAACCACCTGAGCTGCCTCATATTGAGCTCCTTTTGCGTGAAGAAATATTTTAAGCTCTTGTGGTCCGTATAAATCTTACATCGTTTTCCATAAAGATAGTGGCACCAAATTTTCAATGTGAAGACCACCACTGCCAACTCCATATCGTGTGTTGGATAGTGTTGCTCATATTCCTTCAGTTGCCTTGAGGTGTAGGCTATTACTTTATCATTTTGCATCAGCACACATCCTAACCCTTGCTTCGATGCATCACAATATACTACAAACTTGTCGTTGGGTGTCGGTATGAAAAGTACTGGTACTGAGCATAATTTATCTTTGAGCAACTGGAAGCTCTCTTGACATTTATCCGTCCAATTGAACATTTGTTGTTTCTGGGTCAGGTTGGTAAGCGGAGTGGCTATCTTAGAAAAGCCTTCTACAAATCTTCGATAATAGCTTGCTAGCCTGAGAAAACTTCTAACTTCTGACGCATTCTTAGGTCTTGGTCAATCCTTCACAGCCTCTACCTTAGTTGGGTCTACAGCGACTCCGTCTTTGGATACTATGTGGCCAAGGAACGCTATTTGTGATAGCCAAAATTTGCACTTCTTGAATTTGGCATAAAGTTGATGCTCCTTTAGTCGCAGCATGGTCACTCTTAAATGTTCCTCGTGCTCGACTTTGTCCTTGGAGTACACCAATATATCGTCAATGAATACCATGATGAATTTTTCAAAGAAATCCTTGAAGACCCGATTTATTAAGTCCATAAATACGGCTGAAGCGTTGGTAAGACCAAAAGACATAACTAGGAACTTGTAATGTCCGTATCGAGTCCTAAAAGTTGTCTTTGGTATATCTTCTTCCCTTACCTTGGGCTGGTGATAACCAGATCGTAGAATAATCTTTGAAAATACAGTCGCTCCTCAGAGTTGATCAAATAAGTTGTCGATCCGGGGTAGCGGGTATTTGTTCTTAAGTGTTACCTTGTTCAGCTCGCAGTAATCGATACACATCCGCATTCTTCCACCATTCTTCTTCACAAATAGAACCAGTGCTCCCCATGGCGAATGGCTTGGTCTGATGAAACCCAAGTCCAAGAGCTCTTGTAACTGCGTTTTCAATTCCTTGAGTTCTGTAGGTGCCATTCGGTATGGTGCCTTTGAGATAGGCTTGGTTCTCGGTACTAGTTTGATTGTGAAGTCAATTTCCCAAGTAGGCGGTAACCCTGGTAAGTTGTCAGGAAATATCTCTGGAAATTCCTTTATAATGCGGGCGTCTCCAACCTTTAATGGTGTTTCCTGTGCCACATCTGTAACGCTGGCTAAGAATGTGTGACATCCTTTCTCTATCATCCTTTGAGCTTTGAGAGATGAGATGAGCGGTGTCCGTAGTCCTGAAACCTTTCCCATAAGACATAGTTTCTAACCTTCAGGAGTTTCGAACGTCACTTGCTTGCGTCTACAGTCAATGTTTGTGCCATGCCTTACTAGCCAGTCCATGCCCAGTATTACGTTGAAGTCCTTGATCTCTAACTCTATCAGGTCTCCTTCTAGTTCTGTGCCCTCGACTTTGATCGGTACTCCTCGTGCTATTCGTGATGATAGAACTACTTCGCCCGAAGGCAATTTCGTAACAAACCTAGTTCTAAATCTTTTCACAAGGTTTGTCTAATTTCTTTATCAGTCCTAGCGAGATATACGAGTGTGTCACTTCCGAAAATGCTCGTAGACTGGTTCCATGTGCTGAGTTGGATAGGGTGCAAAATTTTCCATCGGCCATCCCCCGTATGGATATCCTCCATTCGGATAGCCGCCATTTGGACATCCTCCATTCTGCTCTGGCTGGGGTGCTTGAGTTGCTTGTTGAGGTTGTGGTTGAGGTTGTCATTGTTGTTGCAGTAGTTCTTCTACTTGTTGTCGTAACCGAATAACTTCACCATTGTTGTCAACTAGAGGCGGTGCATTTCTATTAGTAGCAACAGTAGTAGCACGTGTTCCCCTTCTTTGGACTAGAGGGGCTTCGTGAGCCTCGTTGGTGGTGAAGGGGCATTGTCGTTAGTGCGTGCAGACCTTCGGAGCGACATCTTCGGCAAAATTCTAAGTGTTGAGAGAAACAAGCTAGAACTTACCCTAATAGTTTCTAAGGCAAAAACTTAGTATAAGCAAACATAATTCGGACTTATCAGTTATGATTTCTTATGAAATAATTATGTAAGCCTTCTTTAAAAATTAGTGTGTGTTTCTATACTTAGAATATTAAACCACCTTTATTATTTTCTAAGTCTGTTTCTAACCACCCTATATGACTTAATTCTCAGGCTCAAAACTTGTCCCTGTTCCAAAGTTAACCATATTGAGGGAGGGCTAGGATCAGTAAAATCATTCCCACTACTATGGCCCCCTAAACTCTCAATACAGAACCCGGTTCATTGATTTGTATCTACCCTCATCGAACTTAGTCATTATTTATTGAATTTATTCTAAGTTAATTATGATTGTAAAAAAAATCAAATTTAAACAAACCATTCAAAAATAACAACTTTATTCATTTGGAAAAATATTTTCACTAATTACAATCACAAATTCAAAATAAATAAAGAAACTATACTAATAACAACTAGGGTATAAAAAAGAAAGCGTGTTGCTCAGGCTCTCTCTCTTCCATGGCGAGGAGGCGAAAACCTGGGTTGAAGCTTGCAAAACCTGCTATCTCTTCGGAGCTCCCTTCAACTAATGGTGAGAATTCTGAACAAATTCATCGTGAAAAACCAGCGATTGAAGAACCTAAAGGATCAGGGATTACGGAAGAACAAGAGTATGATGTTCGGTCTTTGGATGAAGGTTCAAAGAAGAACTACGATCTTGAAATGCACCACGAAACAACGAACTGGGCTGAAGAAGTCGAAGAGCAATCCTTCCAGGACTCAGCTAAGGAAACTTAGGCTAAGTTTCGCGAATCGATTCCCTCTTATGGTGGCACGAAGCTTCACTACTCAGAACCATATCAGAAGGATGGGCAGATTGTTGCGAAATTGGACATGGATGAGATTGAAGTAGAAGCTTCATTCTGGAAATCAGCGATAATATGTGTTGTAATTGGGGAAAATCCTCCTCTGACAGTGTTTGAGGGTTTTGTTAAAAGGATTTGGGGAAAACTTGGCATTGTGAGTGTTGCCCAAATGAATGTTGGATTTACTATGGTGAAATTCAGAGATGAGGCAACAAGGGATCTAGTGTTAGAATCAGGGGTTGTGCACTTTGATAGGAAACCTGTTGTCCTCCGGCCTTGGACCACTGATGTTGAGTCTCTGAAATCCATCAAATCTGTTCCAATATGGATTAGGCTACCTGATCTTGGGTTGCAATACTGGGGAGTGAACTGTCTGAGTGCTCTTGTTAGCACAATAGGAAAACCCCTAATGATTGACAAAATTACTCAGAATTGTTCTATGATTAAATTTGCTAGAGTCTTAGTTGAGATGGAGATTGCTGATACACTTCTGAAGTTCATTAGCTATTTTAATGAGAAAGGGAAAATTGCGGAACAGATTATTGACTATGAATGGCTGCCAACAAAGTGCTCAAATTGTAAGAAATTGGGTCACTCAGTTTCTTCTTGTAAATTTGTTTCTGAAGCTGTTTGGAGGAAGAAAGAGGTGAAGCAAATGGAAGGAAATACTGGTAGTTTAAGTACAGAACAAGAAGTGGTTGAGAAGGTAGATTGCCAAAATGGATATAGATCTGAACCTAAGCTTAATGTTAGCTCGTCTGATACTAGTTTAAATCATCATTCTAGCTCATCTCAGTTAGCTGAAGGCCAGGATTCTCCTATCCCAGTAGAGGATAACTGGATTTCTCTGAAAACAACAAGAGTCAAGAGGCATGGAGTTCAGATTTCTGTTAAACAAGCCATAAACCAGTTTAGTGTTCTCCAGGAAGGTCAGAAACCAGTAATTACAGTCCTAATCAAATCAAATATTCATGGATTGCATCAACATAATGAGTTGGAATGTTAGAGGGATGAATAAGGTGAATAAACAGAAGATCATTCTGGATGCATGTAGGCTGAATAAAGTTGGGCTTGGGGCTCTTCTTGAAACAAAAATCAGGGGAGTTAAACTGAAAGAAGTTATGAACACTATGTTTTATGGTTGGGAGTTTTACAGTAGTAAAATTGTGGAAGGTAGAATCTTAGTGATTTGGAATGCTAAAATGGTGCAGCTGGAAGTGTTACAGGAAAGTGATCAGCTCTTACACTTTCAAGTAAGGTTGCACAATCAGAATTTTTTCTGTATTACTTTTGTTGATGGATCTAATAATTTGGAAATGAGGAGGTCCTTATGGATGGATTTGGCACACTCGTCTTGGCCTAGTAAAGCTTGGATGGTTCTTGGGGATTTCAATGCTGTTTTTAATCCTAATGATAGAATGGGTGGTCGTCCAATCACATTGAAAGAAATGGAGTGTTGACGCGGTTCTTCGCCAACAGGTAATTAAGAGAAGAAGAGAAAGGGATTAGTGCTAAATGTAGAACCGTAACAGATATATGATCTTAGAGAATGAAAGAGGTGACTCAAGACACGTTTTTTAAGTGGTTCAAAGGTTAAAATCCTTCTACTCCACTAGTCAGTATTATTGCTCTATACTAGATATTTGATACAGGGCCTTTTTTTTTTTTTACAATAGAGAATCCAACCCTTATTAAGTCCCAGGGTCTCCATATTTATAGGAGAAGGCACCTGGGAGTTGGTAAGAAGGTCATCCCGTGACCCTCTTATCTATCACATCAGCTTTGTGACATTCATGATTAATTCCTAAACCTGACACATTAGTGTGGTCAAATCGATAGGTAAGGAGATAATGGGCCGCACGGCCCAACCCAATCGTGGGTGTCTGAATACGCATGTTCCTACTGCGTGTCCGAGAAGTCAGGGGGATATCAGACACGTGATGTCTGATATATGCACGTTTACCTTGCGTGTGTCGACTTCACAAAGGGTCATAGCCTCCATATCCAGCTCGCACCACGAGCTGCATACTTGACTCGACCTTTGGCCTTCAGAATCCCTGCCCCAGTCTTGGGCAATGAAGGTGAGCCCATGGAGTTTCCTCAAGCTAGGTAGGTACGACCTAATGACAGAAGCTCCGGTCTGCGGTGACGTCCACGAGATAACTATGATTAGGCCGCAACTCGGCTCGCTAATAAGCTCGTGGGAAAAACAGGGCGTACATCTGTCCCCAAGCCCCTGCTCGTGGTATGCCACGTCGGGTAAGACTGTAGTAGGGGCTTTTAGGCTTCCCCATGAACTCTTCATATTCCACCTCTTACGCAGGTGCCTGATACGTGGAACATCGTGGTTGGTGACAGTACGCCTTACGAGAACCGCATTAAATGGCCTAGCCTATGCTCAGCCGTCGTTTCGTATTTCGAGTGGAGGGCCTCGGATCCCTCATCAGGGTCATCCAACGGCCCTCTATACATGACCTTTCACGTATATAAAAAGGGGTGGCCACCCTACGCACGGGCCACCCTTTCATTTGAATTTTTTCCGAATCTCTTCTTCTTCTCTCTTCATCTCAGACGAAAGAAAAAACCCTCTTCTCTGTGACTGTTATACTTAGCGTTCAAGAGGCTCAGACGTCAGGATTTCTTCAAAGCTTTGGAAGCAGGTACTCCGATGAAGCTTTCACCCAGGCAATACCTTCACCCACCTCCCAGTCAAACACTTTAAGTTCTCTGACCATGTGTGTTTTGGAAATGTATTTCACTGTAGCTTAGGTAAATATTTTACTGTAGCCGCATGCATGGTCGTATTGGGTTTTTTGGATATGGAGGGTGAAAACCCCTTTTTAGGCTAGGGTATTTTTGCTGTAGGAAATCGTTTAAGAGTATGGTTTACAGGATGCTTTTTCTGGGGAAAATTTCTGGGTAGGAGTTTTGGAACTTTTGGGTGCAAAACCGGGTAGCTTAGGGAACACGCTTCACAGGCGGTTTTGCATTTTTTTGCCTACTGAAACTTTCCTCCCAAGGAAAATTCTATCCTGACCCTCCTGACACACGAATTCCGAGTAATCGGGGATCTGTTGGGAGCACAGGCGCGTGTTCATCGAACCACGTAGTCCCACTCTCCACGGGCTGGGCTTACCTCAGCTCATGTAAATAACATTTGACTTTTCCTCACGCTTGGGTCGCCTTTTCTGAAATGTTTTCTTTTGTTCATTAGGCGACTAGATGGCACCGAAAAGGAATGCCCCCAAGAAGACCGTCAGCAGCTCGGCCTCACAGCAGGACAAAGGAAAGGCGGTGATGCCAGACTCCCCAATCCCCAACTTTGGGCCGGCGGTGGAGCAGGAGGTCGAGGTCGCCCTCGACGCTTTCTTTGAGGCGGAGAGGATCGTCTCAAAGGTCACCGACCAGACGAAGATCAACAAAATCTTTCTCTCCCAAAACATCGCCTTGGGGAAAGCATCCGTGGTGGCCCGACCTGCTGCAGAGGGCGAGCGGAGCTGTGCGCCGCTCGACGAGTCGTTCGCGGCCTAGAGCGGCGAACATTTTAAGGCGGGGGCCTTTCTCCCACTGGATCAGTATTTTGCTGATTTCCTAAATTATGTGAGGTTGACACCGTTTCAGCTCCCCCCCCCCCCCCCCCCCCCCCCAACTCTTATCGCTTACTGGCTGGGTTGAAATACTTGTTTCAGAAGCATGAGTGGGGGGTCCCCACTCCTGCGGATATTTTATATTTTTTCTGCCTCAAAGCCAGCCCGGACCAGCGGGGGCGAGGCGACGAGTTTTACTACTTAACCTGATTTCCCAATACGGCTGCGGTCATCGAGCTGCCCAGCCACCTCAACAATTTCAAGGACCAGTTCTTCATGTCGACGGGGTTTATAAACTGCGAGCTCCACTACTTCAATCGTCCTCGTAAGTATCTTTTCTCCTTAGCTCGTAAGTTAAGTGTCGTTTTAGCTCCTCCCGTACCCCTTTTTGACTTAGGCTATTTCCGCAGCCATCTTCGCGAGGACAGAGAAATCTATGACCCTCGGGGCCCAATACGAGACGCTGGCGGGCTTGCCCCCCAGCGAGAAGGATTATCGTGTGTTCGTAACAGACGAGACGATGGTGGCCTGCAAGCTGATTTTCCCAAATCAGACTTTGAACCTCAGGAGGCCCCAGGGGCTTCCCCCAGCTCGCGACACCAGACCCATCATCGTGGAGGAGGTCGCGGAAGACGAGGATGAGGAGGACGAGGGCGACGAAGTTCCGCTCGTGAGGAACAGGAAGCGGACCTTGGAGGTCATCCCGGTGACGGGCGAGGAGAGGATCCAATCCGGAGCAGCCGCGGGTCCTTCTGGTCAAGGTAACCCTTACACGTTTAGGAGTCTAGATAGGGCCACAACAGAGCCCCGGCTGGCTAGGTTCAATCCTAGGTAGCTCGTCCATCGTCACTGGAGCGATTCGGACCTGAACACAACCCTGCTCCATTGTGTTGACCGGCTTGTGCTGGACTATCAAGATAGCCGACCTAGGGGTACCGTAGTAGTAGATAACACCCTAGCCTTTAGGTCGATCCTATTCGAGGAGTATGGGACCAACCTTCGAGCATGGCCATCGCTCAGGAGGGGTGACGTAGCTCCGGGGCTTAGGCAGTATGTAGAGGAATCTAGCCCTGAGTCAGACCCGGACCCAGAACTTGCGCCAGCTCGGGAAGTGATCGACTTAGATTCTTCTTCTAGCCCGGGGGGTAGGATTCCCTTAGTACACATGAATTTTTCTTTATCCCTTCGCTTTTGTTTTTGCATGATCGTTAATTCTCGCACTCACCATGTTTTTGCCTTGGCAGAAGATATGTCTCAGCCCGAGTCGAGTCTTCGAGGTGCGGTTTTCGGAGGGAACGCCGCCGCGGGGCCAAGAGCGAAGAGGCTCCAGACGTCCAAGAACGCCGCCGGGACACCCGCCAAGTCCCCTGCGAAGGAGAAGGATCAAGCCCCAGCTGCACAGGTCGCGGGAGCGGTCCTTCCTGCTGCAGGGGGAAGCAATATGCCTCCACCGGCTCTGCGAGCTCCACTCGCTGCCCGGGATGTGGGAACGGAGGTCGGGACATCGGCCATCGTACCTTCTGATGTACGCATCCCAGTCAATCCCCAAGACCTGGAGAAGATCCCCGAGGCCTTTCGGGGAACGGTGTATGAGTCGGCGAACTACGCCGTCAGCCACATATACAAGTTTACCGAGAAGGAGCTCCGGGCCATCGAGACAATGAGCCTGGTGGGTGTGCTGTAATCTTCACTAGGCATGGCCATGACGGTAAGCTAACCTTAACCTTTTTGTGGTTCCTTCCCCCCCCCCCCCCCCCCCCCCCTTTTTTTTTTCTAAGGCAATCGTCTTTTCGTCTTCACAGAGCATTGTCGCCCTTCACCGGAGCATTATCAAGACCAAGACTCAGCTCGGGGACATGAGGGACGAGCATCAGACTACCCTACAGGCGGCCAAGGATGCCCTGGCGGCCTCGCAGGTCGAGTTGGAGAAAACTTGTTTGAAGGTCCAAGAGCTCGAGACCTCCCTTGCCACCTCGAAGACGGACCTAGACGCCGCGAAGACCGAGGTCCAGGCCGCCCAGGCTGCCCTAGAGGACGAGCGGACAACTTTGGAAAAGTCCATGGAAGATCTGTTCTACCATTGCTGGGCCTACAATCCAGATGCGGACTTCTCCTTCATGTCAGCGAGCCTCTGGGAGCGCTTGCTGGTGAAGTTCCAAGCTCGCCTTGATAAAGAGGCGCCCTCGGAGACCGGGGATGGTTCTGGCACAGTTGAGCGAGGCGAGACGGTGACCTCCAAGGGACCAACTGGCGGAGCTTAGGGCATTTCTTTTCTTGTGCCCCCAATGTTTTTTAAATAATTTTTATGTAACCTTTGCATGAGGTGCTTTCACCTCGAGACAATTTGCTTTAACGCTTTCAATTGATCTCTTTTTTGCCTTTACGCACTTTGGCTACAATTTCTTGAAAAACTTAGTTTATGCTGTTCTTTTTCCATATCTCGAGCTCTTTAGGGAGAACAACGATCCATAGACTTAAACCAAGTTCTAAGTTTTATGACCCGGTTAAGACCAGGAACTTAATTCGAAAACTTAGTTCGCATTAACTTTTATCCATATCTCGAGCTCTTTAAGAAGAACAACGATCAATAGATTTAAATCAACTTCTAAGTTTTATGACCCGGTTAAGACCAGGAACTTAATTTGAAAACTTAGTTCGCGTTAACTTTTATCCATATCTCGAGCTCTTTAAGAAGAACAACGATCAATAGATTTAAATCAACTTCTAAGTTTTATGACCCGGTTAAGACCAGGAACTTAATTTGAAAACTTAGTTTGCGTTAACTTTTATCCATATCTCGAGCTCTTTAAGAAGAACAACAATCAATAGATTTAAATCAACTTCTAAGTTTTATGACCCGGTTAAGACCAGGAACTTATTTTGAAAACTTAGTTCGCGTTAACTTTTATCCATATCTCGAGCTCTTTAAGAGGAACAACGATCAATAGATTTAAATCAACTTCTAAGTTTTATGACCCGGTTAAGACCAGGAACTTAATTTGAAAACTTAGTTCGCGTTAACTTTTATCCATATCTCGAGCTCTTTAAGAAGAACAACGATTAATAGATTTAAATCAACTTCTAAGTTTTATGACCCGGTTAAGACCAGGAACTTAATTTGAAAACTTAGTTCGCGTTAACGTTTATCCATATCTCGAGCTCTTTAAGAAGAACAACGATCAATAGATTTAAATAAACTTCTAAGTTTTATGACCCGGTTAAGACCAGGAAAGGACTTAGTTAGCGTTAATCCATATCAATATCTCGTGTTTTTTTAAGAAAAACAACGGTCAATCGATATGAATCAACTTCTAAGTCATTAAGGAGACCTGGTTATATCTAGGTACCATATGCCCCCCAAGTAACTGGGAAAGGGTCTTTCGTGGTTACTTTAGATTACACTTGCAAACATACATAAAAACTTATTCTCATTAATACATAAAAAGTGGCCTTCCAAGCCTTACAAGTGAATTACTGATAATATTTCTTTAAGTGGATGGCGTTCCAAGTGCGCGGGACCGCCCCTCCATTAAGCCGGGCTAACTTATAAGTTCCCTCCTTAATGATTTCGATGACCTGGTATGTTCCTTCCCAGTTTGGTCCCAAAACTCCATCTTTGGGATCTTTCCCGGCCAGGAAAACTCTCCTTAGGACCAGGTCGCCAATGCGAAAGGCACGTTTTTTGACTTTGGTGTTGAAGTAGCGAGTGATTTTCTGCTGATAATGGGCGAGCTGGAGTTGCGAATCCTCTCGCCTTTCATCAACTAGATCGAGGGAATTGCACAGGAGCTCATGGTTTTGATCTTGGTCGTAAGACTGGACTCTATGCGAAAGAACCTTAATTTCCACGGGGAGGACTTCCTCACTCCCAAAGGTTAGGGAAAAAGGAGTATGACCCGTAGGAGTCCGATGTGAGGTCCGGTACGCCCATAGGACCTGGGGGAGCTGTTCTGGCCAGATCCCCTTTGCTTCGTCTAATCTCTTCTTGAGGCTCGTCTTTATGGTCTTGTTGACAGCTTCGACCTGACCATTAGCCTGAGGATAGGCCACGGAGGAGAAACTTTTCACAATTCCGTGTCTTTCCCAAAACTCAGTGAACAGGTCGCTGTCGAACTGGGTGCCGTTGTCAGAAACGATCTTCTTGGGTAGGCCGAATCGACAGATGATGCTCTTAACCACGAAGTCAAGCACTTTTTTGGATGTTATCGTTGCCAAAGGTTCTGCCTCAGCCCACTTAGTGAAGTAGTCGATGGCTACCACGGCGTAACGGACCCCGCCTTTTCCAGTGGGGAGGGCGCCAACCAAGTCTATCCCCTAAACGACAAACGACCATGGGGACGAGATCATCTTCAGCTCGACTGGAGGAGCTCGGGCAACTGCTGCGAATCGCTGGCACCTGTCGCACTTCTTCACGTATGAGATAGAGTCCTTGGATAGGGTTGGCCAGTAGTACCCCTCCCTCAGGACTTTTAAGGCCAAGCTCTGCCCCCCAGTGTGGTCTCCGCAAAATCCCTCGTGCACTTCCTGTAGGATGGCCTTTGCCTCCCCTGGAAGAACACACTGGAGGAGAGGAAGGGAGTGCCCATGTCGATACAATACCCCATCGATTATCGTGTACCTAGGAGCTTGGTACATGACTCGCCGTGCATCGTTACGCCCTTCAGGCAGCTTGCCTTCGGCAAGATACTCAAGGATGGGGGTCATCCAGGTCGGACTGGCATCGATCACCTCGACCTCCATCCTGATATCTTCTACGCTTGGTTTCTCCAAGAATTTGACTAGCACTAGCCCCAAGGTTTCCGTTTCTGCAGAGGTGGCGAGCTTGGCGAGAGCGTCTGCGTTAGCGTTTTGCTCCCGAGGTATTTGTTCGACCGAGCCTCGCTCAAACGCGGATAGCTAAACTTTTACCTTTGCCAGATAGGCGGCCATCTTGGGTCCCCGTGCTTGATACTCGCCCAGAACCTGGTTGACCACGAGCTGGGAGTCACTGAAGCACTGGACAAAGCTCGCCTTTAACTCCTGGGCTATCCTCAGTCCCGCCAGCAAAGCTTCGTACTCGGCCTCGTTGTTGGAGGCTTTGAATCAGAACCTTAGCGCCGAGTGGAATCTATGTCCCTCAGGGGATATCAGAATGATTCCAGCGCCGGAGCCGTTCTCGTTGGACGAACCATCTACAAAGATCCTCCACGAAGCCTGGGGCGAGCTGATTTGGGGTGAGTTCTCTGTGGGATCCTCCTGGAATCCCGTGCATTCTGCCATAAAATCGGCCAGGGCCTGACTTTTTATAGCAGTTCGCGGAGTGTACAGAATTTCAAACTGACTAAGCTCGACGACCCACTTTATCAAATGTCTCGATGCTTCAGGTTTTTGCAAAACCTGCCTTAAAGGTTGATCGGTCATGACGTGAATCGAGTGGGACTGGAAGTACGGCCTGAGCTTTCATGAAGCTGTGATAAGGCAGAATGCCAATTTCTCCATCAGCGGGTATCGGGACTCAGCACCGAGAAGTCTCTTGCTGATGTAGTAGACTGGTTTCTGAACTTGGTCCTCCTCTCGTACCAGCACGGCACTAGCTGCGTCCTCAGTGACAGCCAGGTAGAGAAAGAGAGGCTCTCCTGCCTTTGGTTTAGATAGCACGGGGGGCTCAGCCAGATGTGCTTTCAGGTCGAGGAATGCGCTTTCGAACTCTACTGACCATTCGAACTTATTGTTACCTCGGAGCAGGTTGTAGAAGGGAAAACACTTATCGGTGGACTTGGAAATGAACCGGTTGAGGGCCGCCACCCTTCCTGTCAGGCCTAGGACATCTTTTCGTGACCTAGGAGAAGGAAGTTCGAGCAGGGATCTGATCTTGTCGGGGTTTGCCTCGATTCCTCGGGTATTGACTATGAACCCCAGGAATTTCCCTGACGCGACTCCAAAAGTGCATTTATGTGGATTTAGCCTCATGCCATATTCCCGTAGTATCTTAAAACATTCTCCCAGGTCGGAAACATCGTTATCGGCAATCTTTGACTTGACTAGCATGTCATCAACGTACACTTCCATGTTTTTTTCGATCTGGTCTGCGAACATTCTATTTACTAGCCTTTGGTTGGTAGCTCCAGCGTTCTTCAGACCGAACGACATGACCTTGTAACAATAGACGTTAGTTGGGGTCATGAAGCTAGTGTGCTCCTGGTCCGCTGGATTCATCGCGATCTGATTGTAGCCCGAGTACGCGTCCATAAAGGACATGAGCTCGTGCCTCGCCGTGGCATCCACCAACTGGTCAATCCTGGGCAATGGGAATCAATCCTTGGGGCAGGCCTTATTCAGGTTGGAGAAATCGATGCAGGTCCACCATTTCCCGTTAGGCTTTGGAACCAGCACGGGGTTGGCAACCCACACTGGAAACTTGGCTTCACGGATAAAGCCGCATTTCTTGAGTCGGGATACCTCTTCCTCTAGGGCTTCAGCTCGAGTGGTTCCTAAACGCCTTTGCTTCTGGGACTTGTCAGGAACGCTTTTATCAAGATGAAGTGTGTGCATGATGACACTCGGGCTAATTCCCACCATATCCTCGTGCGACCATGCGAATACGTCCAAGTTATCTTGCAGAAACGTAGTCAATTCCACATTCCTCTGGCTACAGAGGTTTTTCCCGAGCCTGACCATTCGTGACAAATTCTGTGGATCAATGTTTATTTCCTTGAGCTCCTCTATTGCCTGGAGCTCGGATCTGTCCTCACCTATTAGGGGTCAATATCCTCACTTAAGACGACATTTTCCCCCTCGGTGTTTTGAGGTTTTTCAATCTCAGGATCTGCCAAGGGTTCCTGAGATTCCTCTTCGCCTTGAATGGCCATTGCCAGCTGCCCGGGTTTAGATTTTCCCTTCATGGAAATGCTGTAGCATTCCCTGGCAGCGAGTTGATCGCCATGAACAGTGCAGATTCCCATTGAAGTAGGGAATTTCATTGTGAGGTGGCAAATAGACGTGACGGCCTCGAAGGTTATGAGCGTAGGTTGGCCCAAAATGGCGTTGTAGGCAGCAGAGCAGTCAATAACCACGAACTCAAGTAGTTTGGAGACTGTCCGAGGTCCTTCACCTAGGGTGATCACCAGCTCGATCATCCCTATCGCTGCTGATCCTTCTCCCGAAAAACCATACAACATCATGGAGGTTGCCTTAAGCTCGGTGACAGTCAAACCCATCTTCTCTAAGGTTGATGGGAATAGCAGGTTCACTGAACTTCCATTGTCTATCAGTACCCTTCTCACTCTCCAGTTGGCGAGCTGGACTGCTACAACCAAAGG
This sequence comes from Humulus lupulus, assembly GCF_963169125.1. Classification (NCBI taxonomy): domain Eukaryota; kingdom Viridiplantae; phylum Streptophyta; class Magnoliopsida; order Rosales; family Cannabaceae; genus Humulus; species Humulus lupulus. Next base: position 72,234,957 of record NC_084794.1, on the reverse strand, counting down.
GTCATTATGAAGGAACTGGACATGGCCTGTATCTTCCTCCATAAAAATGATTGGTTACCTCTCCAATCGCTGCTGCTTTGACTGACGCTGTTCCGGGACGAACTCCACTCCGTTATGAGCCTTTAGTTTGTTCACGTATCTCTTTTGGGCGCCTCTGGTCGTGCCAGCCATGTGCAGACCTCCAGAGATGGTGGATATCTCGCCCCCTACAACAGGGGGAGGGATATCCTGATCTAACTGAGACCCAGACTGACTGGCTGGGACATCTGGAGCAGGTCGGTTTGCTGGAACCCTGTTCTGTGAGTATTGAGCCAAGGGGCCGGCTCGGATGAGAGTCTCGATCTCATCTTTTAAATGCCTACAATCGTCGGTATTGTGGCCCACATCGTTATGAAAATGGCAAAACTTGGAAGTATCTCTCTTTCCCTTGTGGTGCTTCAATGGCTCCGGCCTCTTCCAGGGGACTCGAGTAGAGTTGGCCAGGAAGATACTCTCCCTGGACTGGGTGAGCTCGGTATACGTCGTGAAAATGGGCTTAAACTTGTCTACGGACTTATTCTTCTTCTGGCCGTGCTGACTGTTTTCGCCATTTCCCTTTCTTTTGCCTCCACCGGGCTGGTTGTTCTGTGTGACATTTTGGGTCGCTGCCACGACCTCCGTCCCTACTCCAGCGGGCTGCTCGGGGACCTGGCTAGTTCCCGCAGCTGAAGCTTCAGCTTCTTCCAAGTTGATCCATTCTTGGGCTCTATTAAGGAATTCGTTAACCGAGCTGACTCCCTTCCTTTGTATATCCTTCCAGAGATCTCCTCCGACGAGGATTCTAGTTCTCATGGCCATGAGCTTGGAGCTATCATCCGCGTCTCTGGCTCGAGCAGCAACATTCGCGAATCTGCTCAGGTAGGCCTTTAGAGTCTCACCGGGCTGCTGCCTCACGTTAGCCAGGGAGTCGGCCTGAACACGGGCGACCTGGGAGGCTCGGAATGCCCTTTTGAAGTCAGCTGAGAAGGTCTTCCAGGAACTGATTGCCTGTCTTTTACTTTGCTTGAACCACTGCCTGGCTGGTCCGGTCAGCGTGGAAGGGAAGATTAAGCATCGCAGCTCGGGGCCAATGTTGTGGGCCATCATCAGGGTGTTGAACATCCCTAGATGTTCCGATGGGTCTCCGTCCCCATTGAACTTTGACAAGTGGGGCATACGGAAACCAGATGGGTACGCCGTTGCTGATATACTGGGGGCGAAGAGTTCCATCTCGTCCCCTGAATCATATTCGTCTTTTTCTTTTTCTGATAGGAGCTTCCTCATCAGCTTGTCCATCTGAGCCAAGCGCTCGAGGGTTTGGTCCTGATATCCTTGGTTATTCCGGGGTTGTTAAACAGCTCCGGACCCATTGTACATATTTGGTGGGTTATTTCCCCTCCTATCTTGAGATAGGTTATTTGGGACATTCCCTCCGTTACGTACTTCAGACAGAGCCCCCCCTGAGCAAGCCTGGCCATCTCCTCCTGCTCTGTCCCCTATATGAGAGTTGAGGCGATCTCGCAGTCGCCTCCCTGGGTGGTCTGATGACTTTGCGTCGAACTCAGACGCTGGCGCAGGTCTCCCCCCGAGAGATCACTCCGGCGACTGCCGGTCCAATGGCTCCTGCTAGATAGGCTTGTAGTCCGCCTTTGGTGCTGAGGATCTGGGCTTTCCCTCAGCGCCCTGCTACGCCGGGAAGGTCTTACCAATGGTGGATTTCTCCTACTACTCCCATAGGCTGGGATGTCTCGGACGGGCCAAGGAGGAGACAGATATCTGATTGGAGAAGGAGGATGCCTAACTGGAGAGGCTATCCTAGTTCCGTCAGGACGAGTCAAGTATGGTGGGGGCCTTTTGGCCCTGCCAACCTACTAGTCCCGCGCCTGGCGATCTGGACGAGGTGCAGGATGGTTGTTGGGAACGGGCTGATGTCGTGAGCCCTCCCCAGATCTCCTTCGGGAATTTCCTCGAGCTCCTTTGGGCGTCCTTGAGGATGGTTGGGAGCTAGGAGTCGACGTCCTGATCGAACGGCTGTATTGCTGTTGTTCGGCTCTAGGCATTTCTCCGAAGTCTGCCTCTCGATGGTGTGATGAAGGGGTGGAGTTGGCTGCTGGAAGTCTATCCGAACGGCTATGCCTAGACCGGTTACCCCGACGAGACTTAGGAGCCTCGCCTTGCCTCTCTCCGACGTTAACGCCGGTTGTGAGAGGGGGTAGTCGGGCTAGCATATCCTGGATTTGCAGGCTAGTTGTTGCTAATTGGCTCCTCAGCTGAGCGTTCTCCATCTCCACCGCAGTATAGTAACATGGGTTCGGATTAGGCGGCCGGGGCGCCGAACTACCAGTATCATCTTGGCCCGCTGGCTGTTTTCCTGGCCGCTGCTGGACTTCAGGAACTTGTTCACCAGGGATAGCAGTATGATGAGCCTCCTGCCCATCATGTGGTTCTGTCTCGTTACCATGCTTGGACTGAGTAGTCACCATAGTTGGATGTTTGCGACAGAACTAATTGAACTTGCTCTCAATGAAAGCACCAAACTGTTGACGCAGTTCTTCGCCAACAGGCAATTAAGAGAAGAAGAGAAAGGGATTAGTGCTAAATGTAGAACCGTAACAGATATATGATCTTAGAGAATGAAAGAGGTGACTCAAGACACGTTTTTTAAGTGGTTCAAAGGTTAAAATCCTTCTACTCCACTAGTCAGTATTATTGCTCTATACTGGATATTTGAAACAGGGCCTTTTTTTTTTACAATAGAGAATCCAACCCTTATTAAGTCCCAGGGTCTCCATATTTATAGGAGAAGGCACCTGGGAGTTGGTAAGAAGGTCATCCCGTGACCCTTTTATCTATCACATCAGCTTTGTGACATTCATGATTAATTCCTAAACTTGACACATTAGTGTGGTCAAATCAATAGGTAAGGAGATAATGGGCTGCACAGCCCAACCCAGTCGTGGGTGTATGAATACGCACGTCCCTGCTGCATGTCCGAGAAGTCAGGGGGATATCAGACACGTGATGTCTGATATATGCACGTTTACCTTGCATGTGTTGACTTCACAAAGGGTCATAGCCTCCATATCCAGCTCGCACCACGAGCTGCATACTTGACTCGACCTTCGGCCTTCAGAATCCCTGCCCCAGTCTTGGGCAATGAAGGCGAGCCCTTGGAGTTTCCTCGAGCTAGGTAGGTACGACCTAATGACAGAAGCTCCGGTCTGCAGTGACGTCCATGAGATAACTATGATTAGGCCGCAGCTCGGCTCGCTAATCAGCCCGTGGGAAAAACAGGGCGTACATGGAGGATGCTCGACAATGGTTAGAGCTTGGATTGGTGGAAGAAATGAGGACCATGGGTCCGTTTTTCACTTGGTCTAATAATCAAGAAGGTGGGGCTCGTATCTTTTCTAAGTTGGATAGGGTGTTTGTTAATGAGTCTTGGATGGATGATCATCCTTTAGCTTCGGCTAGGGTTCAGTGGGAGATTGGTTCAGATCACTCCATGATTTTGATAAAGCAGCTGCTTGCTATAAGGGTGGGGGTGCAACCATTTCATTTTTACAACATGTGGATTGCTCACCCTCAATTTAGAGAAGTAGTTCTTAATAACTGGAGACAATCTCTGAGATTTTCTGGCAGGGGTTTAGAGCAAATTAGCTGGAAGTTACTTCGGCTCAAGCATATCCTGAAGAAGTTTAACTGGAAGATTATGGGGGATGTTTCTTGTATTTATGAGAGAAGCAAACTTGATTATCATCAAGCTCATTCTAAATGTCTTGCTGATTCGTCCAATAGAGTGCTTTGCAATGAAGATCAGGTGGCTTATCTTGAGTTTAAGAGGCATGAGAAGTTATATGCTAGCTATCTTTATCAAAAGAGTAAAATTGATTGGTTACGGTTTGGGGATGCCAATTCCTCATTCTTTCATTCCAGTTTAAAGAAAAGAAAGTTAGCTAATAGGATTGTCTCATTTGTTTCTGCTGAAGGGAAAATTGTTGGTGATTATGATAAAGTTACTGCCCATTTTCTGGATCACTTCAAAAAATTTCTGTGTACAGCTAGTAAAGCTTCAGGGGTTATTGATACTCAAGCTATCTGTTATGGATCTGTTTTCAGCAGTGAGGACCAGTTGTGTTTGATCAAACCATTTACTGTCAAGGAGGTTAAAACAGCTATGTTTAGCATCCATTCTCTTAAAAGTCCAGGTCCGGATGGGTATGGGGCAAGTTTCTTTAAAGCTTTATGGAAGGATATCGGTAAGGAAATTGCTTGGGCTGTTCTAGATTTTTTTGAGACATCTAGCATTCCTTAATCTTTGAACAGTACTTTATTATCTCTAATTCTGAAAGTTGATCAACCAGTTAATGAATCTGACTTTAGGCCTATTTCTTGTTGCAATACTTTATATAAATGCATTTCCAAAATGTTATGCAATAGGCTTAAACTTGTGCTTCCTGCTTTGATAAGTCGGAATCAAGGGGCGTTTATTAAGAATCGCTTTCTTGCCCATAATGTTCTTATTCTCCAAGACTTGCTTAAAGGTTATAATAGGAGAAATATTTCTCCTCGATGTCTTATGAAGATTGATATAAGCAAAGCTTATGACTCAATTGACTGGGATTTTTTGGAAAACCTTCTTAATGCTTTGTGCGTTCCGAAGAGGTTTATTAGATGGATTATGGTTTGTCTCAGGGGTTCTTCTTATTCCTTGGTGTTGAATGGCAGTATTCAAGGGCGGTTTCAAGGTGCTAGAGGACTTAAACAAGGAGACCCAATCTCGCCTTTATTATTTGTTATGGTGATGGATTACCTTACTCGATTGTTGTTAAAGACTTCTAAGGAGAAAGAGTTCAGGTTTCATCCCTTATGTAAGTCTTTAAAGCTGGTTAATCTTTGTTTCTCTGATGACCTTCTCTTGTTTTGCAGAGCTAACCAGAATTCAGTCAAACTTATTCAGCAAGTGTTTACTAACACTTCGGGGCTCTCTATAAATAAAACCAAATCCAGAATTTACATAGGTGGGCTTGATGCAGGGGAGAAAGACAGATTGCTTCAGGAGTCTTGTCTGTTTGAAGGGCAGTTTCCCATGAGTTATTTGGGAGTTCCCTTGAGACCGACCAAATGGAGGGCTGGTGACTGTGAAATTCTTATTGATAAAATGAGAGGTCGGCTGAAAGGGTGGGCTAGTCGTCACTTATCATATGCTGGCCGGGTTGAACTAATACTTTCAGTTTTGTTGGGGATTTGGTCCTATTGGATGAATATTTTCATTTTGCCTCAAAAAGTTGTTAAAGCAATTGATAGTCTGTGTAGGAAGTTCCTTTGGGGTGAAAAGGATAATAGAAGTAAAATTCATAGGATCTCTTGGGAGCATGTCTGCAACCTTAAATGCTTTGGAGGGTGGGGGTTCAAGGATAGCTCTTCTTGGAACAAAGTTGTGCTGGCTAAGTACATTTGGGCAATCTCTTCCAAGCAGGATTTATTATGGGTTAAATGGGTTAATTGTGTTTATCTAAAGGGTGATTCAATTAGGGAGTATCAGTTAAAGCAGGATACCAGTTGGTATTGGAGGAGAATCATTAAATTGTGTCAACTCTGGCCTGGTTCTGTGTTGAATGCTGCGGCTAGGAATGGAAAAATTCATCTGGGCACTTTGTACTCGATTGTGTTTCCTAGAGAGCTGGTGCAGTATGTGAAGGCTGTCTGGTGTAGACTCTCAGCTCCAAAGCACCAGTTCATTCTTTGGCTTGCTGTGAACTAGAAGTTGCTTACCAGAGACTGGTTGCAGTCCTGTCATGTTCCTCTTCTTTCATTAAGCTGCCCAGTTTGTGGTCAAGAGGATGAAAATCATACTCATCTATTTTTTGATTGTGTTTTCTCCAGAAAAATTCTGCTTGTTGTTCAGGGATGGCTGAGAGGTTTATCTTGGTCGGTTCAGTTTAGGAATTGGATCCAGTGGCTGTCTTTGCCTCGGGCTGGCTGGCTTTCGATGATTCTTCATGCAACATGTGCAGCAGCTGTGTATCATATATGGTTGAATAGGAACCATTGTTGGCTTGAAAATTTCTGCTTACCAGTGTATAAGATTGACCATTTGATTAGATACTCTATCAAAGCTAGAGTTTTGAATTTAGTTGGCAATAACTGTACTTATAGAGAAAAGCAGATGCTTAAGTTTGTTAGGAATCTGTAATTGGTGAGTTGTTTTTGGCTGAGGTGGGTTGTATCCTTCCTCTGTTTCGTTGTAATTGTTTGTTGATCAATATATTTTTTCTTTTGATAAAAAAAAAAACAACTAGGGTATATCTAAAAATTAGGATCTTCTACATCTCACCCTTCATCTAACATATCATCATCTATTTCTTCATAATCATCATTATCATGAGCCTCAAAACTACCTCGAGGAATATTCATTAAGATATTATGCTTTTGTTCATTAGTAAATTGAAATTCAAACCTATAGGTGAACCTAAGTATAAGAAAATAATATCTCATGGCTACCGGTAGATCATCTTCATCATCCATAGTCTCCCATAATTTTTCTAATTTTGAAAATCCTTAAAAAACCTAATTACTAGGACATATTGTTCCATGGCTCTCATCATAATTTGCTTAGTGGTTTGAAGGTGAACTATCTCCTTGTGAAATAGGATCAATCTTTGAGTGATTCTTTCTAGCACTCCTATTGTATCCCTTGGTTCTCTAATCCTTTTCAATGCCTTAATGGCTCGGATATCATGATAGGTCAAAGCTCCATTCATTTTGACTAAAAACATAATGACTAAAACGTTAGCTATTAACATAAACATAATAATCATAACATAAACACTTACATTGGTGGTTAGATTCGGAGCTTTTGCGTGTGTATCAAGGAGAACTTCATGCATATAAACCGTGGCTCTAGTACCAACTGTAATGCCCCGACTAATTCTAAGACCTCGGACCATTAAAACTACTAAGACATAGTTATTATTTTCGAATACATACATAAAATAATAGAACTTTATTAGAAAATCCAAAATACGGAATCCCATTATTATTACATAAAATCATAAAGAAAATAAAACATTTAATTAATTGTTCAAATACTAAATGTGGAAAAATATAAATACATAATTAAAAAGACTTGAAACAAAACGTCATCCTCGATCTTTCCCACCAGTCAATTCATTCAGTTCTCGTCCAATACACATGCTAAAACTGCCATGAATCCACCCTGCCTTCCATGCTCATTTTCATGCACCATCTAAAATAAAAAGGAATGAGCCTAGTAAGGAAAACTACTAAAAACATATCATAGATCATAAGACATAAAAACATAAATCATAAAACGTATGACTTAAAAATGTAAATCATAAAACATAAGACTACAAACTAATGGCCATTAACTCATTACCGTAGTATGTGATAGAAACCATCTAGGTCCTCTTGCTACTATTAAAGGTAGGTTTAAACACAATATAGTATATGATTAATCATCTAGGTCCTCTTGCTACTATTTAGAGGTAGGTTTAAATATAACTATAATGATGAAAATCTCGGGATTTTCTTATTTGCTATCTAAGCATCCATATTTCCCAAGCGACTACAACATAAAACACATACATACATACATACACACACACACACATACATACATACATACATACACACACACACATACATACATACATACATACATACATACATACATACATACATACATACATACATACATACATACATACATACATACATACACACACACACACATACATACATACATACATACATACATGCATGATACATACATACATACATACATACATACACATAGCATATAAACATAATCATAACACATAAAATCTAACATATTTTTCTTACCTTGAGTGTGGAGAGAAAAAGAGAAGAGATTGCTTGCAATAGAAAACGTCCAATAAACCTTAAATACAACATAAGATATTTATATTAGAGCCTTATAATAAAACTATATTGTCAAGAATTTTCTAAACCTCATAAAGTCATACCTTCAACCTAGAACCAAAATGATGAAATCTCGAGTCTTCTTTCTAATGTCTATCTCCAACAACAACACCAAGATTTTGGATACTTGGGTAGATTTTGGTTATATATTGGCTTGATGGGGTTCAATATTTCAGCTATAATAGGGTTTAGAAAGGCAATAATGTTTAAGGCAAAATAAAGAAAATAGAAGAAAAAGATCTCGAGCACTATAAGGACTAGTGTTTCGGCTATGGCTATGTAGAGTGTTTATGGAAAAATGGAGAGAGCTTTTGGGACTATGGATTTTGATATGAGAGGTTTTTGAGAGCTTTTGAGTGTGAGAAAAATGGTGAAGGGTAAGTCTCTATTTATAGGCTTCAAACCCCAACTCTCTTCCTTGATTTTCTCCACACTATTCAACTTATATTTTAAAAATAAAACCTTCTGTTAAAATTAATATTTCTAAACTATAGGTTAAACTTATAAAATTCATAACTATCTCTATGAGTTTCCAACTAAATCCCAGTTTGAACCAATTACCATGAAAACTAACATACTAAGCTACTACTACTACTATCTAGTTAAGTAAAATTCTAAGACGCTATAATTAACAACCTCAATAATCCAAAATTTCAAATCCCACATTCAAAAACAGACCTGAGCTCAACCTTTGAATCAAACCCCAAACCAAGCCAAGAACGCAAATCTTGAAACCAAGCTAAGAACACAAATTTGAATAAAAAAATTCAGATATGAATCCAAAGCTTGTAACCAAGCCAAAAATACAAATTTGAAACTCTTGACCAAAGAAGTTGAAGAACAGTTAGGTCCACACCCAAAATCCTCTTCAATGTCGAGATTCTTGTCTAAAGCCCTCCGCCTGAGATAGTAGGCTCTCATCTGAAGTCCTAGGCTACATGCAAAGATCTGTCTCCAAGTTCGGCCCCCTTCGGTATCGCCGAAGAAGAAGCAGGAGGAGAAGGAGGAGGAGATTGAGAGGAGAAATCTGGTAAGGAAAGAAGAAAAGGAAGATGAAGGAGAGAAACGTCGAGAAGGAGAAAAAAACAAATTTTTTTGTTTGTTTTAGATTTCTTATTAATTAGATTTTCTTTTTTCTTTTTAATTATATAAAATAAATTTGTATTTATTATTTTTGTTTATTTTAAACCATATTTAAATTATTTTTAGAATAAATAGCACATGAACCAATGATACAATGACACATGCCATTTTAGTCAATCCAAATATCAGTTAATGGCATCGGTAGTAACATATGCAACGAAATGGTAACGTTTGACATTTTTGCCACGCACAAAAAAAAAAATATTGGGTATATGAGATAATAGAATTGGGAAAAAATTGATTGTATTTTATGAAGAAAAATCGATACACTTTGTAGAGGACTATACAGACTAATCTACATAAATGTTAGAATAAAATCTAATCCTATAAATAAGGAAAGTATGTACAATTGAAAGAAATTCCTAATAACAAATCTCTATGATATTTGTAATCATCTATCTTGAAATTCGAGCCAAGATAGGTTCGAAGTAACATGTGTTTATCTTGAGAAATTCAAGCCAAGATAGCCTCTAAACAATGAGGTGTACCCACTTGTAGTAGGTGGTTATTTTCCTTTTTGGGCTATCTGATTTTCTAGGAAAAATGGGCGGTTACCCAAAAATGGGGTTATTATCAGTTTGCGTGAGAAAGAAAAAAGAAAACCTTAATTCTAATAACCCTATTTCTTGGACTACACGAAACTTAAAGCCTATAGCCTATTATCAAAAAATAAACCATTTTTATGAATTTTTTTTAACACAAATCAAATCAAAACATCATTTTTCTTCAAAAGTATCAAGAATTGTCAAAACAGAAATGATACATGCAAATGATATATTTTTTTTACCAAAACAAAGGAGAAGATGAGGAGACTTACACGAAGAAAGTTGATGGTGGAATGGCAATGAGGATTTTAATAGCTTGCACAAAAAAATCCTTGGAAGCTCGTTGTTAAAAACGGGATAATCGAGGAATGGTGCAGGTGCTGGTTTTTTTTTTTGAGAAGAAAACATTCAAATCTTTTTGAGTGAAGAAGAAGAATGAAGGTGAAAGAGTTTAAATAGGAAAAAAAGGGTAAAACCGTTTAGTAATCAAGGCCCTTAAATTGTATTTAACTCTAAGCCATTGGACCACATTTATTCTAAAAAAATGGCGGTAATGAGGGATATGAAAAGATGTGGTCATAAAAGATAGTACTTGAGTACGGTATTTATCAATTTCCAAGCTGACATGTATACCCACTCGAAAGTGATAGGTGGGCACGTTTCCAAAAAGAGAATTTAAAAAATTTATCTCTTGGGGTTCGAGCAGATACTTTTGAGGGGAAAAAATGTTGTACCCCGAATTTCGAGACTGATTCCATTATCTCAAAATGTGGGTTTGGGAAATACTCAAGTTAAGAACGAATATGCATGTATATATATATTATTAATGCTAATGTCACATAACCATTTCAGCTCGAAAATGGAGGGTTATCTCGAAAGGTTCAAATCGTGATCAGGGGTCGACCTCAAAAGATTGATAACTAATGGCTCGGACAACATTTCAGGTGTCAGCTCAAAGACTATGGTGTAGGCTCGAAAATGTATATTCAAAAGATACTAGGCAGTTGTGTTTTAGTAATTTAAGCCTACATTTATGAATTTTTTTATGTATTAGTTTAGTTAACCTGATTATTTAGGGATTCAATATATTACACATTCAAATTGTATATTGTTATAGCTTTCCTAAAATTGTGGGAAAGAATATCTAAAACAGTCTCTAAATACTTGGATTGTTCACTTGTATTTTTCATGATCAATTCTTGTATGCAAAAACTCTGTGAAATTTCTTTTAAAGCTTTAATGTAGACACATTAATAAATGTGACTCGTGGACTAGGTAGATTTAACTACTTAACCACGTAAAAAATCTTTGTTCTTCTTTTCTCTCTTAATTATTCATTTGCTTAATTGCTCTTATTTTTAGTTGGCGAAAAACGTCGTCAACAAATGGTATTTTATGTCTAATATTGTAAGACATCAAAAAGCTTTTTCGTTATGTCTAATATTGTAAGACATTGTATATAGGGAGACGTGAGATGTGTGTCATTAATAAAAAAAAATGAAAAATCGTACATGTACAACCATCAACATCTCACAATAATTTCATTAATTTTTTTATTTGAAAAAATAAAATAAATCTATAAAACTTACAAAACTCTAACATCTCTCTCTCTTTCACTCTAACCCTAACATAGACACCCTTTTGCTCTCTTTCTCTTCTTTTCTCTTTTCTGATCACTTTCTCTTATTCTCTCTTTCTCTCTTTCGAACCACCACCCCCATCATATCTATCCCCCTCAGCAACGACAAAGGAGACCAATGAGGCATCTCCCTCTTGGCCCCGACTAAGGTGATGGCTCCCCTTTCTCTCTCTCTCTCTCTCTTTGTCTCTATACTATTCAAAGCTCTTTCTCTCTTTCTCTTTCTCTCTCTATACTCTTTGAAGTTTCTCTCTCTCTCTCTCTCTCTCTAATAAGTTAAAAATTTGGGTTTGGGTGGTGGTGGGGCTTGCACGAGTGGTGGTGTGTGATGTGGGTGATGTTGCGATAGAGCCGTGGGCTGTGCAGGAGAAGGGAACGAAGGAATTTTGAGCATACGCAGAAGCTCTATCTCTCATTCCATCTATTATTTTGTATAATTTTTTTTTATTTAGATCTAGATTTTGGTGATAATTTCTTTTTGTTGCTCTTGGTGTATAAGTTTGTGTTTTTTGGTTTAATTTTTGTTTAGACATTACAAGAAAAATGATTTTTAGGGGCGACACCAAATCGCTGCTAATAATGGAATTATTAGCGACGACAAAACGTATTCGTTACTGATATCACCTCGGATAAATTTTATTTATAAGGAACATTATTAGGGATGACTTTTCAAATATTAGGGGTTACAATGCTGCCCCTAATAAATTTGAAAAATATCCAGAAAAAATGTGGGAATTTTCCCCACCAACATTTTTTAGACTATTAAGGGCGACACATGTCGCCGCTAATACTATGCCACATCAATTGAAAAATTCTTATCGGCGACAAGTGTCGCCGCTAATAGTTGTTGGGAAATATTATATAAAATCTTGTTTATTTTCATGTATATCTTATATTAAACAAATTAATATAAGACAACCTAGAACATATTTCTATAATTGAATTTAAACAGAGATAATGATAAGAACACTTATATTATACGCAGTGGAATGTTTTAGTCCTTCCTTCATTTTCTCTAACCTTTGAATCCTTTCTGTTGCAGGATATCACCAAGAAACTAAACCAATCTTCAATTTTATTCACAGTTTTCCAAAGTATCATCAGAATCACATAGAATAGAGTGGGAAATTCTCAACACATGAGATAGATACAAAGAGAAGAAGAACATAATAGAATATTGAGGTTAGAAAATCACTTATGCTGTAGAAAGAGTCTAAAAACCTAGAGCATCAAGAATATATCTTCTGATCATCTAAAAATATCTAATTCAACTCTCACTTAGCATTCCTTTTATAGGCCCAATTAGGTCATTTATTTTAATTAAAAAATCAATTAATAGATAATATCAGTTATTAGGTCGAAATTATCATGGGCTTTAGGTCAGTGAAATTTCTCATTTAATTATAAGCTCGTTAGACTTAAAATCAAGGCCTGTATTATTTTCTATTGATTAATTAATTAAATAATTATTTAAATCCTTTATCAAATTAATTATTTATAATTTAACTTTTGATTTAACTTATTTATTAATTTAGATACACATTTTTCTTAATTAATAAATTTTCCCTAAAATCTATTTTCTTTTCTAAATTGTATAACTCTGTGAAACTATCCAAAATTGACCTAGTCAACTTTGATAATTCTAAATGATAATTAAATCATTTAATTGAGACTTTCTAGATGATTTTATCCAAGGTATAGTGGGGACCATGAGATTATGAAATCAAGCTCCAATAAGTTATCATAAATTTAATAAATAAATTACTAACTTATTAATTTCTCGTGACTCCACTAAAGACTCAGAATTGCACTCTTGAATTCATAGAACACTCTATAAGCAATATAGAAACGTTATCAATTATCCATTGTTACAACCATAATTGTCACTCAATCCTCTATAGACGGTCTACAATGAGATGGGACTAAAATACCGTTTTACCCCTCATTGTATTTTATCCTTTCAACACTTAGTTCCTTGTAAATGATATTTCAGTAAGTTAATATTAATTACTGAAATGAGATCTCTATCATTTAGCACCTTGAACCAAACAAAAAGGAAACCACCGTTTTACTTCTTCATCAAAAGCTATAGATGTTCATATCTATGATTAAAACTCCACTCAATTATACTACCGAGTTCCCAAGATGTAAGTATGGGCTAGTCTGTAGGGTAAGCTGGTAACAAATAAGTCAAAGAACGCAAGTAATACAATCAATTAGAATACTAACCACTCAGAATTGAGATTGAATTGACGTATGGTCAACTATATGATATGACTAGAATAAATAATAACGGTATGTTTACTTATCCTATCAACTGTCAATATCGGTCCAATTCGATATAAGAAATATATCCGTTCTTATCTACATTGCTAATGTTCTGGAAAGAACATAACATTGCAATGTGCAAGTAGATCATATCATAGATTGACAAGTCAATGTAAATCTTGTGCACTAACTACTCTTACGACTAACTTATGTTTGAATATATAATCATAATTATATTCCAATGTGATCACATCACTATAAATACAATTAGCTATATGCTCAGGATTTAATAGAAGTTTATATTAAACAAATAATCAAGAAAATAAAACATGTGAGCAAAGTGATTGACCAAGTCAAAAATTGATTTCTATTATTTTATTGTTAATAAATAAGATTACAAAGAAATTTGATTTTAATTAGGGCATAAAACCCCAACAAACTCCCAGTTTCACTAATTGAAAACTAATGCCTTAATTCTACTAATCCAATTTTGTAACGACCCAAAATTACTATTAGGCTTAAGGGCCTTGATTAGTGTGCCAGGAGAGCATAATTGGGGGTTAAGAGAATTAATGGTAAGAAAGCATGAACATGGGTATTGGATAAGTATGTGGGCCCTGTTTGGCTGGTAAGGGCATAATTGTAATTTTGGCCCGTTAGGGCGTAAACATGATTGTGTGATAAGTTGTTGAGACCACATTATTATGTGGATAGATAGATAAATATATATGTGTGTACATGTATGTGTGTTTGTAGCTTTCGGCACGAGGCGATCCTAGGGCTTGATATCGGGAAAAGTCACAACGGGGTTTAACAATTGACTTTGGATAAGTCAGGGGTGTTTTAGACTATCGGGTTATGAAAATAAATATATGGAGATATATTTAAGGTTAGGAAGTCTAGGTGGGAATACTGGTGGATTTTACCATTTTTGCCTCGGGGACATTTTTGGCACCCTGAGCCTTGAGGTAACCTTAAAGCTTAAGTTAATAAAACAAAACAAATGAATTATTTAGAAACTTAGAGAAACCGACTTGTCCTCAGCCTTCCCTCATGTCTTCTTCCTTTTCTCTTTCTCCCAAGAAGAACTACAGAAAATTAAGGGGAATTTGGTTGAAGTTCAGAGAATCTGAAGCTGTGATTTAGGTGCTTAACTCAGGGATTAGCTGAGGATTCCAACAAGAGTAAAGGTAAGCTATAAGTTTGTTTATGATGGTTAAATTCTGTGATTATGCTGGGTTTTGAAGAGATTGTTGATTTTGACATTTAAGGGTTGAATTGAGGCTTGGAGCTTGGGAGTTAGCTCAGTTTTACTTGGGGGATTGATTCTGCAGCAAAGGTGAGTTTGAAATTAAGGTTTTAATGTTTGAATCTCTACGATTTTCTGACTGGTTTTGAAGTTCTTGGGTGTGAGAGTTTCATAAATTAAAATGATGTGTTGAGGGGTTTTTAGCCTAGATTTCTGCTGGGTTTTACTGTTGGAAGCATGCTAGAGTATTGGGATAATTGAGTTGTGTTAATGGGATTGTTTAAAATGGGTTTCGATGAGGTTTTGGATGTTAGAAATGGGGGAAATTCTGGGTTCGAAGGGAAGGGCCACAGCTCTGTTCTAGAGAGCTGCGACCCTAGCTTGAAGATGAGTCAGGGAGGCTCGGCCAGGGGCAAGCGCCACGGCGCCCAAGCAAGGGCCGCAGCGCGTGTCTTCTTTCAGGAAGGCCCTTGGTTCTGTTTTGAGGGTAGGGCCACAGCTAAGTTTTAAGGGCCGCAGCCCTTAGATGCATACTTGAACGTTCAAGGTTTTAAAGTATGGGGTTCGAGTTTAGGGTGCTCGGGATCAATCTCACCACCGTGCTTGGTGGGATTTGATTTCCCAGAAGCTAGTTTTGTACCCGAAATCCTATATTTGAATATTAATGGAATCCATTATCTTGGTTATGACTAGGTGATAAGCTAGGGCTCGGGAAACGGATTGTGCTCGGGGGTCGTCCTTTCTAATTAAAGTACTTGGAATTAAGGTAAGAAAACTATACCTGTGTAGGTGGATAGGATAGGACTACGTGTTCCCTATATTTGAATGTATTGCTATGTGATTGTAATGAACCATGTGAACATGTTGGGACTAAGAGTTCCCTATAATTGTATAAATGTGATGAGGTGGTATTATGCCACGGGGACATGTGATAAACGGCCTAAGGGTGCCGAAATCAATACTTGCGCACATGGCGTAGCTCGGACACTGGTATCCGAGGACAGCTTATTAATCACTGAGCTCGGTTAAGCTAGCCGGAGTTAGTGGGTATTGCGCTGAGCTTGGTCTAAGCGAGCCAAAGGCAGTGAATTTAATAGAGGGTGCGGCCTGGGGGCATTAACCCTAGTCATTGCTTGATATATGTCTATTGTGGATTATTGTCTATGATTTGATGAGTATTTGGAGCTGAATTATGGGTTATTGACCAGTGTGCTGCCTTGAATGTATTTTATGGCTTGATGGAACTGATTAATGCTTTGTGATTATTGGATTACGATCTGCGAACTATTTAGCTACTAATACTGTTATGTTATGATATTATGTTTTCTTGCTGGGCTTCGGCTCACGGGTGCTACATGGTGCAGGTAAGGCAAGTTGACCATGGGTTGGAGAGCTCTGGGGGCGAGGTGTACATTGTTAGATGCTCGGCCACCACGGTCGAGGATTTGTATAGGGACAGGGACCTAAAACGTATATTTTTCCATTAGAGTGGTTGGGTTATTTATTTGAAATTGAGAATTTTGCATTTACATCATTTAAACCCTGATTTGGGATCCCATGTATCAAGCATCTGCTTTAATAAAATTTAATCGTTTATAATCAAAATTATTTCTAACCTAATTTGTTTGTGTCATTAGATACACATTTTGAATTAAATGACTTGATTAGCAAGTCTTGCAGTATTTGTAACACACAGTGTAACGGTCTTGGATATTCAGGGCGTTACAAATTTCCTTGACGTGCTTATCAAATGTAGCTTCTGGTAATGTCTTTGTAAATGGATCCGAAAGATTGTCTTCAGATGCAATCTTTATAACCTTCACTTCTCCCCCGGCCACATATTCTCGAATTATGTGATACTTCCTTTCTATATGCTTACTCCTCTTGTGACTACAAGGTTCTTTCGAGTTGGCTATCGCTCTTGTGTTGTCACAAAACAACACAAGCGGTTTGTCCATATTTAGAATGATACTAAGATCTAAATAGAACTTCTTTAGCCAGACTATTTCCTTAGCTTCTTTACACGCAGCTATGTACTCAGCCTCTATGGTGGAATTTGAGATCGCAGACTGCTTTACGCTTCTCCATATCACAGCTCCACCCCCAAGAGTAGACACCATTCCAAAAGTAGACTTCCTGTCATCGACATCAGTCTGAAAATCTGAATCAGTGTAGCCTACAGGGCTCAGAACACCACCCTTGTTGACTAACATATAATCCCTAGTCGGCCTTAATACTTCAAAATGTGTTTAACTGGTATCCAATGTTCCAGTCCTGGGTTTGACTGATACCTGCTCACTACTCTTACTACATAGCAGATATCTGGTCTAGTACACAACATAGCATACATCAGACTTCCAACTGCAGATGCATAAGGAATTTTTCTCATTGGATCTTCCTCTTCAAGAGTTTGGGGAGATTGCTTCTTTGAAAGATGAATTCCATGGCGGGACAGTAGACGTCCTTTCTTGGAATTTGTTATTGAGAAACATTCAAGCCCTTGATCAATGTAACCTTCTTGAGAAAGAGCTAAAAGTCTGTTCTTTCTATCCCTAATGATCTGGATACCTAGAACATAACTTGCTTCACCTAAATCCTTCATCTAGAATTGAGTGCTCAGCCAATTCTTCACATTTGATAATTTCTTAACATTGTTTCCTATGAGTAAGATATCATCTACGTAAAAAACCAGGAATACCACTATTTTATTTGCCTTCAGTTGCTAAACAAAAGGCTCATCAATATTTTGTTCAAAGCCATAGGTTTTGATTATTTCATCAAACCTAAGGTTCTAGGAACGAGAATCTTGCTTGAGTCCATAAATGGACCTATTCAACTTGAAAACTTTTCCTTCTTGTCTAGCTACTTTAAATCCTTCTGGCAGATCCATATAAATGACTTCGTCAAACTTTCCATTAAGAAAAATTGTCTTGACGTCCATTTGCCAGATCTCATAGTCGAGAGCGGCTGCTATGGATAGGAGGATGCGAATGGACTTGAGCATGGCTACCAGACTAAAAGTTTCCTCATAGTCCACTCCTTCTCTTTGGGTATAACCCTTTGCCACAAATCGAGCTTTATAAGTTTCGATCTTTCCAGCAACACCTTGTTTTTTCTTGTAGTTCCACTTGCACCCAATGGCCCTAAATTCACTAGGTGCTTCCATAAGATCCCAGACGGAATTTGAGTACCTGAAGTCCATTTCCTGTTTTCATGGATTCGAGCCATAGTTCCTTTTCAATGCTAGCCATTGCCTGTTTGAAAGACAACGGATCATCTTCACTAGTGTCACCAACAACCATATTGGTTTCACTATCCAAACCATAATGAATTGGGTTACTAGAAACCCTCCGTGATTGCTTGCTCAGGAATACTTGTACTTTCTTCATTTAAATCGACTTACATCGGTTGGACATGAGGAGTGGGAATTTCATCATCAACTTGCGTTGATGAAGATGGAACATTGGTTGGAGTCAATTCTTCAACCATCTCCTCTAAAACTACTTTGCTGCACTGTTTGAAGTTTTCGACAATGTCATTTTCTAGAGAAAGTAGCATTCATAGAAGTAAACACTTTCTTTTATGAATGACTATAGAAAAGTGCACCCAGAGTGCCTTTAGGATAACCAACAAACATGCAAACTTTGGTTCGCGGTTCTAGCTTTCCTTCCTTTTTCCTCAGGACGTGGGCAGGATACCCCAAGATTCTATAATGACTTAAACTAGGTTCACGACCATTCCAGCGTTCTAAAGGTGTTTTGGGGATTGATTTGGACTATAAAACATTTATAATGTCATTTGCAGTTTCAATTACATGTCCCCAGAATGAGTATCTAGAGTAATCGTCAATGAAAGTGATGAAATACTCAAAACCACCAATAGCTTGTACATTCAAAGGTCCACACACATTTGAATGAACAAGTCCAAGTGGTCCTTGGCCCTATCACCTTTTGCAGAGAATGGACGCTTGGTCAATTTGCCTTCTAGACAAGATTCACAGATTGGTAATTGACCTAAGGTGAGTTCCCTCAAAGTCTTGTCCTTTGTAAGTCTTTGAATTCTACCATAGCCAATGTGACCTAGTCTCAAATGCCATAAATGCATCACATTTTCGTTATCGATCTTTTGACGTTTATTGATCCTAGGTTTAGCTACTTTGAATAAATCATTATTAAGAGTGAGGGGTTCATTAGGTCGCAGAATATAAAGCCCGTTTTCCAAACATACAATACACAATTGTGATCCATTGAGAGAAATAGATATATTAGAGCTTGTGAAAGTCATAACAAATTGTTCTAATTGCAACATGGAAACTGAAATTAAATTTCTACTAAAATCCAGAATAAAATATACATCTTTCAAAATTAAATATTTATTTTCGAAACTCAGGCGAGCTCTTCCTCTAGTTTGGACCGTAATGAACGCTTTGTTCCCAACTCTTAGCTTTAAGCTGCCTTCATCCACTTCCTCCCGTGATTTAGGAAGCTTTGTCTTTTGCTGCTAGAAACTTGGGGCAATCCTATTTCCAATGCCCTTTGTCTTTGGAGTGAAAGCATTTACCTTTACCTTTCTTGTTTTTCTTTTTCTTCCCCTTAGGTGTCTGTGCACTAGGTAGTGCACTCGTCTTTTCATCCTTTGCAGGCTTGGGGTTGTTGTTTTGTCCATCTTTACTCTTAATCCAGCTTTCGAAGACGAAGCTTGGTTAGCTTCAGCCTTAGATGGATCAGCAACAGCAACCGTAGTATTCTTTTCTCCTCCCTTACTAGGTCCACCCATGATAGACTCGAAAGTCTAAAGCTTGTTCATGAGCTGCGTTAGACAATAGTTGAGTTGATCACGAATGTGTGGAGACGGTGCCATCCGAGCATTGGCATATTTCTTGGTGGCCTCAAAACGAGTCTACACAGACTTTGCACCGAACATGTCTTGGAGCTGATCCATGATTTCATAGGTCATCTTGATAGTCTCCATCTTTGTCTTGAGAGTGTCGACCATACTAGTCAACATGTAGTGTCGTGCCTTGTTATTAGCTTCTTGCCAACACTCATATTTATCTCTTACAGACTTGGGAGCTCCTTCATCTGGAACTTCTGGGGATTCCCCAGTCATGACGAACTTGGCGTTGTCACCAATCAACACTATGTTGATATTCTGCTTCCACTTAAGGAATTTTTCTCCAGTGAGTTTCTCCATAGAAAGTTGAGAAAGGATGGGAGTAGACACAACCATACTTAAAACTACCAAGTATTAATAAAATAGAAACCAATCACTTTTGCTCAATAAAACTTCTATTCACTCTAATTTCAAGAAGTAGCACAACATATACCATAAATATGTTAGTTATGGAAAAAAAATACCAAAATAATCATATCTCTATTTCTTTAGGTTTTTAACTATTCTATGATATCGCTGTCTCGGTTGGCGAGAGTAAAAAAATATCATTAATTAAATAGAGTTTTAAACTCATTTATAATGGACACCATTATTAACAACCTACTATTTGATCAAAATAAGAAAACAAAATCTCTTATTTTATGAGCTAGACCCACAGTTTCAATAATCATAGATTTAGTCCTAGTAGTCACCGTAGGGATGAGTCTAGTAGAATTTGACCTATAATTATCTATCTTTCGAAATCTAACGTTGTCAAAATAACTAATGAACACATTCTGTAAGGGGACAACTCAAAGCGTCTCGAGGCCCGATTAAGTTATTGACCTTGTTAAACCAACGATAGAGATCGAATATAAATTTTTAAAATAGCTCATTATAAAAATAGTATTTTTATTATTAATTTTTGAAAGTTAATGACTATGGTTCTCCAAAATATTGTAAAATTAAATTTTTAAAACCAAAGTCCTATAATTTTCTATTAATTCTAAAGCGTCACATTGAAACAAATTCAATTAAATTAGAATTAATTTGTTGCTAATCAATATTTAGGTTTAACTATTATAATGAACATATACAATTAAGTCCAACTTAGGCAAATGAGCCTTAACAATTGGGCTTGTATGGAGGAGGGTTGGGTTAAGTATGTCGTTCCCACTACTAAGGCCCCCATACTTCCATACAAGGTCCAAAAGACAGGAGTTTAAACTTTTATTTTATTAATGGTTATTCAATTAATTAGGACCAATCTAATAATGCAAAGCAAATGGGTATTCACAAGTGGAACCACCCACAAGAGAAGAATTTAAACTTTACATGTTCAATTGAGCCCAAATAAAACCTAATATTTTATGAAAGTTTTATTTGAGTTTTCCCACATTTTTCAAACACAAAAATTGGGTCATTATTATACTTATATTTAAAGCCCGAATGCAAAAAAATAGTTAATAATGATGCTTGATATGTTACTAATTGGATGAGTCTAACATGTTACTATATGAGCATGTATTATTAAATTATGCAAATATACCACAACAATATACTATTTTACAAAAATATCATAATTAATTAACATAGAATTAAACATGGTGCAAAATATTAACTAAAATAGAATTTATCAAACAAAATTCAATTTTATATATTTAATTTAAACTAGGTTGTTAAGTTGTTAGGAATGACAATATATTTTATTTTTAAATATTTTAACCAATTTTAAAATATCAAAATATATTTTACCCAAATTTAAAATATCTAGAATTATGTGATAACCAATTTCAAATATTTCAAACAATAAAAATATCTTGAATAATCAGATAACTAATTTTAATATTTCATTTATAACAAAATATAAAAAAAATATTGATTATCAGATAAGCAATTCAAAATATTTTAAAAAACTAAAATATCTAAAATAATAAGATAACTAGTTTTAAATATTTTAAACTAAACTACACAAAATATCCAATTTTAACTTAACTGAAGCTAAGTGCCGCCGCGGGTTCCAACATCGACGCCGTACGGACGTCTGAATGGCCGGGGTCCCCGCGGCTCCTCCATGCGTGCCTAGCACGCACCCTGCCCAATCAGTCCAATTTTTATTTTATTTTTAAAAATATGTGTAGTTTTTTAATTCCAAAACAATCAAAAAACAACAAAATTATTGCTAAATTTACATAAGAAAACATAAGCATGCACCAATAACATGTACCATCCAATTAATACCCTAACATATCAATAAATTTCATACATGTTCATTCATGAAAATAAAGATTACCAAAGGTTCTAAGGCCAGTTGTTAGGAAAACTTATACAAGATCTTATTTATATTCATGTAAATCTTATATTAAACAAATTAATATAAGACAACCTAGAACATGTTTCTATAATTGAATTTAAATAGAGATAATGATAAGAACACTTTCATTATACGTAGAAAAATGTCTTAGTCCTTCTTTCAGTTTCACAAACCCTTGAATCCTTTATGTCGTAGGGTATCACTAAGAAACTGAACCGATCTTCAATTTTCTTCATAGTCTTCCAAAGTACCATCAGAATCACCTAGACTAGAGTGGAAAATTCTCAACACATGAGATAGATACAAATAGAAGAAGAACATAATAGAATATTGAGGCTTAGAAAATGACTTATGCTGTAGAGAGAGTCTAAAAACCTAGAGCATCAAGAATAGATCTTTTGATCATCTAAAACCATCTGATTTCAACTCACTTAACATTCCTTTTATAGGCTCAATTAGGTCATTTATTTTAATTAAAAAACCAATAAATTAATAGATAATATCAACTATTAGGTCGAAATTATCATGGGCTTTAGGCCTGTGAAATTTCCCATTAAATTTAAGCCTGTTGGACTTAAAATCAATGCCTATATTATTTTCTATTGATTAATTAATTAAATAATTATTTAAATCCTTTATCAAATTAATTATTTAGAATTCGAACCTTGATTTAAAATTATTTATTAATTTGGACACCAATTTGTATTAATTAATAAATCTGCTCTAAAATATCTTTTCTTCTCTAAATTGTATAACTCTGCGAAACTATCAAAAATTGATCTCGTCAACTTTGATAATTCTAATTGATAACTATATCAATTAACTGAGACTATCTAGATGATTTTTTTTTCTAAGGTACAGTGGGGACCATGGGCCTATGAAATCAAGCTCCAATAAGTTATCATAAATTTAACAAATAAATTTACTAACTTATTAATTCCTCGTGACTCTACTAAAGACTCATAATTGCCCTATTGAATTCATAGAATGATCTATAAGAAATATAGAAACATTATCAATTATCCATTGTTACAACCATAATTGTCACTCAATCCTATAGACGATCTAATGAGATGGGACTAAAATAATGTTTCACCCCTCATTGTATTTTATCCTTAAAACACCTAGTTCCTTGTAAATGATATTTCAGTAAACTAATATTAATTATTGAAATGAGATCTCTATCATTTAGCACCTTGAACCGAACTAAAAAGAAACCATTGTTTTACTTCTTCATCATAAGCTATAGATGTTCATATCTGTGATTAACATTCCCACTCAATTATACTACCGAGTTC
Source organism: Humulus lupulus (assembly GCF_963169125.1). Lineage (NCBI taxonomy): Eukaryota > Viridiplantae > Streptophyta > Magnoliopsida > Rosales > Cannabaceae > Humulus > Humulus lupulus. Next base: position 72,211,646 of record NC_084794.1, on the reverse strand, counting down.
CCAAGATGTAAGTATGGGCTATTCCATAGGGTAAGTTGGTAGCGAACAAGTCAAAGAACTCAAATAATACAACCAGTTAGAATACTAACCACTTAAAATTGAGATTGAATTGACCTATGGTCAACCATTTGATATGACTAGAATAGATAATAACAGTATGTTTACTTATCCTATCAATTGTCAATATCGGTCCAATTCAATGTAACAAATACATCCGATCTTATCTACTTTGCTAATGTTCTGAAAAGAGCATAACATTGCAATGTGTAAGTAGATCATTTCGTAGACTGGCAAGTCAAAGTAAATCCTGTGCACTGACTAATCTTAGGACTAACTTATGTTTGAACATATAATCATATTTATTTTCCACTGTGATTACGTCACTATAAATACGATTAGATATATGCTCGGGATTTAATAGAAGTTTATATTAAACATATAATCATGAAAATAAAACATGTGAGCAAAGTGATTGACCAAGTCAAAATTGAATTCTATTCTTTTATTGATAATAAATGAGATTACAAAGACATTTGGTTTTAATTAGGGCATAAAACCCCAACAATAGTCTTATATACTAAGTAATTTTTGGTATTCTTCCCAATTTCGTAACCACGAGACCTAAGCCCCGAAATCGTCGCCTCTGCAATCAACCCCTCGGAAAATGCCATTTTGACCCCCCAAACCTCAAATCCAAGCCTTTAACGCATTCCCCGACCCTCTAAACCATAACCCCCCCCCCCCCCCCCCCCCCTCTCTCTCTCTCTATCTATCTATATATCTCTCTCTCTCTCGGATTGCCGCCTCCACCACTACGTTGCTGCTGCCTCGACCACGCTAGTGCCACCACGCCCCTGCTATCACACTAGCAATCATCCATTATCATATATATGTATATATGTATTTTTATTTTTCAGTTTTTATTTAATTTATTTTCAGTTTTTATCTGTTTTATTTTTGTGTTTATATATATATGTAGTCGTGTATATGTGTGTGTATATAAGTGTGTATATGTGTATGTGTGTGTATATATATGTATAGGGAAATTTCAGGGTCTATGCATAATAACATAGTGAATATTTTTAATATGCCAACATAAAGATTCCTCCCACTAATGTGCTCCTACCATATTTTGGACAAAAATACCCTTTAATTTAAAAATATCACATTCAACATCACACAAATTTCTTTTATCTCTCTCTCTCTCTCTTTCCATTCTCCATCACTCACGACCAGTTTTGTATATTGAATCGATCTGAAAGTTTCATTTCATGTGAAAAAATTGTCATTCTTGGAGTTTTTGAAGAGAAAAAATCATGCATAAGTATCCTCTCATTCTATCTACTTATGAATATGAAATTACATGGTTAGATTGAGGTTTCAAATTTTTCTGGTGTTAAGTGTGATATTTTTTTTTTGTATTTTTTGATCTGTTTTTCAGATCTGAAAGAACTGGAAATATGTGGGTTTCCATTTGAAATCGATGCCAAATCGATGGTAAATCGATATGAGTGCTCAAAGATGATAAACACAATACCACATCAATGCCCTATCAATGTCCCATCGATGCTATTGGATGCTGAGACAAATATATAATTCGAAGATATTTTCAATATAATATCAATGTTATATCGATGCTCAATCAATGGCATGTATGTTGGTGTGTCCCAACATCAAAATGGCATCGATATACCATCGAAAATGCATCGTGTATAGATGCCACCAACAACATCGATTATGCATCTAAATGTAATCGATGTGGCATTGAAATGCGGATATCATTATATAGGCATCAAATTTTCATCGGTTGTGCATCGATTCATCATTAATTTTCTCTATATTATTATAATTTTCTTAAGCTTTTTTGTTTTTAAAATTTTCAAGTTCCAGAGTTAGTATAATTATTTCTTACAACAGTGTTTGGGAACGGAAATGAGAGAATGGAATTTTAAAGGTGGTTTGAACACTATAATACAAGTACCAATTGATGTTGGTTACATATAATTATTGGAGATGTTGTATTCAAAGCTGAAAGTGGATAGGTCATTGTTTGACTTAAAGTTAGAAGTGTTGTTTACATGCAATGTTTTTAGCTTAAATCCCACTGAAATCACAGATAATGAAGGAGTGAGTGCTCTTATTCTTGACAATTCGAAGTTCTTATAACATCGAGTTCCTTTATGTGTCAGTTCAATTGCAAAGATCATTGCTCTTCTTGATACATCTCCTAGAGCGAGTGTTAATAAGGATAATCATAATCAATCTTGCATGGTTACAAACAACTTATGGGCCAAGTGTATGCATTGGAGGTCCTAGTCAAAATGAAACTTTTTTCCCCAAACAAATCTCCTGCATGATGATGGGTATGGGTATTAGCCTTATGTCAATGATGATCCAATTGCCCATTTGGGTGATGATGATGAAAGAGTTGAGGGGTGTAGTAGTTCTAATAAAACTCTGAGGATCATTTACCCATGTTACATGTAGAGCAAGTGGATAATTTAAATATAAAACCCTTGCCAAGACGTCAAGAAAGCCAAGGACGCATGACTCCTGCCTCAGAGAGTAATCGTCCAACTACACAAGACGATAAAAATAGATGGAGTTCTCTGGTATATACTATTGAAGATATCCCATGCCCCTCTTATGTTATCCTCACATTATCTGGAGTAAGTTGTGGAGTAATAAAATTTGGGAAGGTTCTTGAGAACAAGTTAGAGTTGAAGATGAATGCCCACTTGTATGCAATGAAGTAGAACTTTGAGTTTGTGGTGAAGAAGTTAGGTACTGAAGTTTGGTATATCACTTGCAAATATCCTGACTCTGGGTGGAGATTGATGGGGAAGAGAATGCCTAAATTTGATATGTTTGAGATAAATTGTTTCACCAATAAACACACTTGCTCACTTGAACTCTGACACAAAGGCCACCGCCAAGCTTCCCCTTGGGTTGTTGGTCATTGCATAAAGACAAAATATCAGACTGGATCGAATGAGTACATGGAAAAAAACATAATAGAAGACATTAAGAATTATTATGACATTGACCTGTCCTATGGAAAAGCTTGGAGATGTCGAGAGATGGCTCTGGAGTATGTCAGGGGGACACTAGAAGCATCCTCCCAGAAGTTACCATCGTACATGTTCAAGCTAACACAAAAATCCCTGGACGTTGACATATTTTGTCACTAAGGATGATCGATTCAAATATTGCTTTTTCTAACTCAGAGTTAGTAGAAGAGGGTTTCGTACATGTCGTCCTGTGTTATGTGTGGTCGACACTTTATTAAAGACAAAATACGATGGGCAGATGTTATGTACAGTTGCTTTGGATGCAAATAACCATCTGTATCCAATTGCATTTGCTATTGTGGATAGTGAGAATCATGATTCTTCGAAGTATTTCATGTCATAGCTAAAGGAAGCAACTGGGGAAGTTGAGGACCTGGCGTTTGTATCTGATAGGCATGCAAGTATTACACATGCATTGGAAACTATTTTCCCCGGTGCCTATCATAGTGCTTGCTACCGCCACATTAGTATGAATGTGATTGCTAAATTCAAGACTGATCATTATCATGTGTTGATGCATAATCTGACATATGCTTTTGGGAAATCCGAGTTCCACGCGCACTTCGACAAAATTAAATCAAAAGACCCAACTATCACTCAGTACCTAGAAGACATGGGTTTTGATAAGTGGTCCCGAGTTTACTTTCCTGGAAATAGGTATATCATTGTAAATTGGAATTTAATTTATGAAATCTTTTAAATGTGCATTACTATTAAATGTTAGTTTTCTCAGATACTAGGTACAATATAATGACAAGCAATTACATTGAAAGTTTCAACAATAAGACTTGGGAGGCAAGGAGCCTTCTAATAACTATATTCGTCGAATTTATTCGCTTCACACTTCAGTCCTAGTTTTGTGATAGGAGAGAAACTAGCGAGAAGAGTACTACAACTGTAGATTCCATGAACTTTACTTAACTAGTTAGATAGTAGTAGTAATAGTAATAGCTAGTAGTGGTTATAGTATGTTTATTACTATGGATTTTGGTTCAAGCCGGGACTTTGTTGGAAACTCCTAGCAATAGTTATGGATTTTATAAGTTTAACCTATAGTTTAAGAATATTAATTATAACATAAGGTTTGATTAATATTGCTTGTTATTAATATGATAATTATTATAACCTAAGGTTTAGATAGAGCCAATAAGAATATGACACTTGTCATGAGCATGGTTATTCCTAAGGTTTAGATAGAACCAATAGGATTATGACACTTGTCATATGCATGATTATTAAGGAATTATTATTTTAATGATAAAATAAGGGAAATATAAGACTTAGTCTTCACTAGAATCTGTTAGGAGCATGACATTTGTCACAATTTTATTTATTTGTGGATTAGGTTGTTATTTAGATAATTAAATAGATTTTTCGTAACTTTAGGGTACTGTAACTTCCGACCTATTTTTGACCTAGTTATGTTATGAATTTCAAAAAATAGTATATCTAGAAAGTTGTAGATAATTGAATTAGATTTCCAAAGATATAAAGAGAGTCTAAATCGGAGTCTTACAGATGCAGATATGTTGATTTTATGGCAGGTGAGTTTAGAGTTACGAGATTTAGGGAGTTAGAAGTTAGGATTCTATTTGTTTTTATTATTTTTGTTTTTAAAAATCAAGCTTTGACTCCTTAAACCTCTCTCTGAAAAATTTGACCAAGTCCTAAGCCTTTGGCTGAAGAATATTAAAATATTTTCAATTAAATTTATTATTTTTATTCAAAGCCAAAAAGAAGATTTTATTCCTATAACTCTATAAATAGGACCTAGCACCAAGCCTTTTCATTCATTATCAAGCATTGATCAGAGCCTTCCAGGTGCTAGTGAGACTATAGAGTGATAAACACTTGGGTTGGGCTTATAAGCTTAATCATTATAAGCTTAATAAACACTTGGGAAGTAAGGTTATATTGTATGTGGATGCCGAAAATCCACCAAAGAGAAAAAATTGAGGTTTACCCTCATTAGCCTCAAACCAAGCAACCCAATATTTTGCCCCACGCGAGACCCATGTCTCATAGGAGGACTTCGCAAAGATGCCCCTAAAAACCTGAGGGCCTTCCCCTACGAGGCTGCCCCCGTCTCGCATCGGCCATGCGCACACGAGGCCCCCCATCTCGCTTCGGCCATGTGCACGCGAGGTCCCCCGTCTCGCCTCGGCCATGCGCACGCGAGGCCCCCCATCTCGCTTTGGCCATGTGCACGCAAGGTCCCCCGTCTCGCCTCAGCCATGCGCACGTGAGGCCCCCCATCTCGCTTCGGCCATGTGCACGCGAGGTCCCTCGTCTCGCCTCGGCCATGCGCACGCGAGGCCCCCCATCTCGCTTTGGCCATGTGCACGCGAGGTCCCCCGTCTCGCCTCGGCCATGCGCACGTGAGGCCCCCCCGTCTCTCCTCAGCCACACGCACCCGGGCCTCCCTTGTGCAATCACGCCTCGCTCACCTCAAGGGGCCTCGCCCCCATGGACGTCTCGCATGCCAAAAGGGCTTCGCGCCTTGCTCACTCTAAGGGGCCTCGCCCCCATGGCCATCTCGCGTGCCAAAGGGCTTCACGCCTCGCTCACCTCAAGGAGCCTCGCCCCCATGGACGTCTCGCATGCCAAAGGGCTTCGCGCCTCGCTCACCTCAAGGGGCCTCGCCCCCATGGCCATCTTGCATGCCAAAAGACTTCGCGCCTCGCTCACCTCAAGGGGCCTCGCCCCCATGGACATCTCGCATGCCAAAGGGCTTTGCGCCTCGCTCACCTCAAGGGGCCTCGCCCCCATGGACGTCTCGCATGCCAAAATGCTTCGCGCCTCGCTCACCTCAAGGGGCCTTGCCCCCATGGCCATCTCGCGTGCCAAAGGGCTTCATGCCTCGCTCACCTCAAGGGGCCTCGCCCCCATGGCCGTCTTGCGTGCCAAGGGCTTCGCACCTCGGACAACAAATTCCACCAATGTGCCTCGCACCTAGCACCCTTCGGCCATACCATAGGACTTCGCACCACCATGGTCCTACAGCCCTTAAGGTGCCTCGACCCACTATGGTAACATGGCCCCAAAGGTGCATCGCGGGTCTCACGGCCCCTAATGTCCCTTACACCAACATGGTCTCGCGCATCGCGTGCCCGTATGAGGTTTAAGACCTCTGGGAGGAGCGTGCGAGGAACAATAGGAAAGACCCAATAACTATTAGGTTTAAAGCCAATAGTGGAATAGATGACTGAGTATATCGTTCCTGTCAACACACTAGCTTCCCTACACTTAGTAGGACGTGGAATAGCAATGAGCAGATACATGCCTTGGAGAGGCGAGAATAACCATCGGGTACATAGTACCCGTACGTGTACGGGTGCATGATGTACAACCATGAGGAGGACAGAAGCATGACCCTGACACCTGTATCACACAGGTAGTGGAGGTACGGATTTGTACAGAGAGTGGAGGTACTATATGCATGCCTCTGACTATGTACCAGGCTGACACTATGATCATCTGCTCCACCACTCTTCCCATACCACTACCACCTGTGATATTACCCTGACAGTGTACTTATGTACTATTTTGTCCCAAGGGACCACCATGTATAAGGGGCAATTAGAGCCCAGCTATAAAAGGAGCTTGACCCCTCAGAATGAGGGCTTGGAAAATTCATTGTATGCAGAGGCTATTAAGAAATATACATTTTTCACTCCATTGTTCATTTGTGTTTATCCTTTCAGAAGTTAATTCTAAGTTCTTATCTAAACATCGCTGCATTTCCTTTGAGTTTTCCGACCTAATTTCGTTGACGAGATTTCACCGTTAACAGTGTATTTCGGTTTCGAGGTATAGTTCGGTCATAGAAGCATTCAAGGTATTCCTAATTCTAGTTCCTTTCTGTATTGATTCTTATAATTTTTCTACTCAAATCCTAACTCGTATTCTTTATTCTTGGTTAGGCATCTAAGTTCTTCGAACTTAAGGTTTTCGTTGGTAAGTATCATTTTGCTGGTGTAGTTTATTCTTTCCATCTCTTTTCTTTAGTATACTCACCTCTCTATTATGGTTTTTAGGAGTGTTCCAAAGTCCCGATCTTGTTCTCATATTCCGGTATTTTTGGTAAGGAAAATAGGGTAGATTTGTATGCTTTTATGTTGTTGATATATGTTAAGTATGATATGTTTTTAGTTGTTTTATGTATATAGATTGTTTAGATAACAATCACATAATTTGTTTAGATAACAAATATATATATAACTTGTTTAGATAACAAGTCCCAATAGTAGATTCCTTATGATTGTTTAGATAACAGCCCCATAAATTTATATGACTTGTTTAGATAACTAGCCCCGTAAATTTATGGGCATATGATTGCTTAGCTAGCAAGTCCCAAGAAGTATGATGGCCATTGTAATAGATGTTGTAGTTATATAGTTTTATGATTATAGTTTACAGTTTATAGTTTATAGCTTATAGTTTATGTGTATGTATATGTTTTATATGTGTAGGAAAATAGTTATGGCGGCGGAAAAGGTTCTTGGTAGCTTGGGGATGTGTATTGAGGGAGAATGGAATCGATGGACTGCACAAACGATTCGATGATGAAGTTTTTTAAGTCTTTTAGTTATGATTTCGATGTATTATTTTTCCGCACTTAATTTTGTAACCAATTTATTTAAGTTATGTTTTGTTTTATTTTCAAAACAATGGGATCCCATATCCTAAATGATTTTTTATGTATTTAACCTTTACTTTACCATTTATAATAAAGTTATGGTTATTTTATATGTATGTTTTCTTAAGATTAGTATAGTAGTTTTTAATGGTCCAAGGTCTAGAATAGTTGGGTCGTTACAACAACTCTTGCACTGACATAGGAGAAAGATTTGGTGGATATGGTTGAGAAAGCTTGATTCTTGATCCCTTATGCAATAGGGAGGCATGAGTTCCATGTGTAGATGGTGAGCTAAACGGTGATGTTAACCGAGATTTTCGGCAACTCTATTAATGAATAATATTTGCTGATAATAATAATGAAAATAGAAGATTGACACGGGGTTTTTACGTGGTTGGGGCGTTAACTAGCCATATTCCACGAGTCTATGTTATTAGAGCTTGAAGAAGCTTTCACAATGGAAGTTTCTCTCAATATCTGAACCGAGTTTCTGTCTTTCTTCATCCAAAATCCCGAGAGACGTTTACAGTGCTCTGTAGCTTATATTTATAAGCTGATGGGAATATCGGATCTGGGCCGGATCAGACCCAGGCCCATCGGGGAAGCGGATACCAGCGACCTCTCTAGTGGAGGCCCAATACAAAAAGATATAAAATACACGAAATTCAAACCAGCTAAGGCCCAATAGGTTAACCTTAGAACTACGCCTCGCCCGACAAAACGGCGGTTTGGTTCTGATCACTTCGAGTCACGAGGCTGATTCAGGAGACAAGACCAGTCAGAGTACTTTGCTGCGCAGTCCTGACACATCAGTGTGTAATCCCGAGGTGACCTTTTCTGCAGGCGAAAAGTGGGGATGATGCCCACGCGGAATGAGGCGGCCTCAAGATCCTGGACGCTTGGCCCCTTCGACTGGGGATGAGGTGATCCAAGTCCGTTTACCGTTGCCCCGCTCCATTTACCACAGGCCCGGGCCGTATCAGGGTCCGGGACCAGGACGCGTAGCCGTGATGATCCGAGCGCTCTGGGCATCGCCCGGACTACCTTCGCTGAGGACGGACCCGGAGGGACATCCCGGACCCCCCCAATGGGCCCAGTCTTGAGTCCCCAGTCCATACCCGTCCCGTTGGGCACTCTCCATACCAAGAGACCTTGGGCCGGGCCCACGTGCTGAATTGGCCTTCTGATGGTGGGCCGAGACGAAGGCCCAGAGCCCATGCAGGAAACGGGGATAACATTTACCCCCCAAGCTTTCGCCCGGGCTTGCTGGGAGGAGGGTTGCATTGTCCCCGCGGCGCTCGCCAGGTTGCCTCCCCAGTTCTTGTCTGAGTTCGGGGGTCTGGTCAAAAGGCTGTGGCATTGGTTGGATGCTTAGCCCGAACCGTTTACCTTTGGCCCGCTTTATGGCAACGATACACGTGTCGCCGGGTGATTGCTGCATGGGCCTTGAAGGGTCGCCTAGACCTCCCAAGGGTCGCTAGGTCCAGACTAGGGTGTCAGTGCACGTCTCGAGGCGTCCCATCCGCACGGGGGGGCCATCATTAATGTCCCTGGAACAAGGTGGACCGTAGGATGGGCCGACCTTTGGCATCCGCCACTCCTGGGCCGTCAGATCTGAGATGGTGAGGATCCGACCTGAAAGGACTCATAAATGCCCCTGCGCGACTCCCGACCGTCTGATGAAGAGGCACCTATCCGTTGGATCGTGGGCTAGAATTTGGGGCCAGTATAAATACCCCAAGAAAACCACATTTGGCACTTTTACCTCCTCTAACCAGCTCAAGAAAACGCAAACCCTCTTCGAGCTTTATATGTCCGACATCGCCGACGACATACACCGCCACCTACTAGTTCTACGCCGCCGCCTGTTCCCCAGAACCACAGCTTCTGTTCTTCTACTTGACGGCGCTCCTCGGGTTTGTCCTGTCGACGAACTACTGCACCGGCTGTGCCACTTCAAGAACGAGGTTCTGCCATCCTTACAGTCGAACAGCCATCATCTTCAACGGTCGACACCATACAGTAAGTCTTTTTTAACTCTTTTGCCAACTTTGTGAACTTGTGTTCTTTAGATGTGTGCGTTTAGGCTATGCTTTAGAGATCGTTAGGAAGGTTGCCTAGTTCGGGTTGCTCCGTATCCGGATGCCTCTCAGACGAGGGGCAGGCCTTAGTAGTCTTCTTTCCCGATCAGGGCCCTGGGGCTCCCCGGAGTCCCGGACCTGATCCGAAGGGACTCCAAGCAGTCCTTAGGAGACTCCCCGTACCTTGACCGACTTTCTTTGGTTTAGGTACTGACTGCTTAGTCTTTCTTTCTTTGTTCCCAGATCGTTAGTTATGGCAACGGGCGTTACGCTCCACTATGAAGAAGAGGTCAATAGGGCCCCTGTCGTCATTCCCCGATCCCAGACGCCCAAGAACAACAGGTGGGAAATGGACATAACGGCCAACTCGTTCCGGAACTACCGGATGATCCTGCTCCTGGAGCAGCGACTGGGCATCGAGTCAACTCTGGCCTCTTTCATAACCGCTTGGCCAGGCTCGAGGACCGGGCGCATACGTCCGTGGACGGATTCAGAGCCTGGAGCGCTGGTCACATAAGCGCGGGAGCTACGTGTGGCGTGCTGCCCCTTTGGCACACCCACATGGGGCCATTTTGTAATGAGCATGCCTTGGTGCTTGATCATTAGTCAAGTCTTGCACCAAGCAACCTCATGGGATAGGGTAGTGGCAGTTTTGTAATATTGCATATGTCTCCCAGACAAAAATCATATATGTTCCTGGGAAGACTTTATTTCCCTAGAAGGCTCCTTAGGGGGAGGTGACCTGGTGACTTAGGGAAGCACCATGGCCATCAGCAGATAGGGGCCAAAGCTGTGTACTCCCTTGCCCTATCAAGGCTATATATTAATGAAATAACATTTATCCATACTTGCCCCTGTGTACTTCCTTGTTGCTTATGTGTTACTTGTTTGTTACCTTCGTTGGGCCTTTGTGTGCCACTTGCCTTGTTGTGTGCTTTGTGTTGTGTGGATGTTCCTAGGAATGACTTGCTTTATGCTTGCTCATACTTCGTTATTGCCCGTTGCATGTCCGAGATGTGTATGTGGCTAACCGCTGAGTCTGTTTGCCTGTAGGTGTGCGTTGTAGGCTGACTTGCTAGCTTGAAGAGTCTGCAAGTGTCGCACATTCCGTCTAGTTGGAATCCCCAAATAGCCGGCCCGTGACAGTTGGTATCAGAGCCAAGTTAGAAAGCGCTTGGCAAAAACACACTATGGTGAGCAACACTCAGAGGATCGAAGCTCTTGAGAAGCGAGTAGGGGAACTGGATGGCCTGGACGAGAGGGTCAAGGATCTTTCCTCTACAAGTCAGGACTCGGGATCGTCTGATGCAAACAATCGCATAGCTGCGTTGGAGAAGGAGAATGATGTTCTTCTATCCAGAATTATTGCGTTGGAGAAAAGAAACACTCCAACAAGTACTTCTGTTTCCCCGCGGTGGGAAGAGCGCATCGCGGCAGTGGAGCGCATGCTAAAGGAACAAGAAGTTTCAATAAATGACACGACGGAAGATTGCAGGGAGGCAGTCGGTGTGCTCAGAGAAGAAATGGCTGAGCTATCTGCCAAGGTAAACCTGACCATGCGAGCGGTTGGGAATGCCCCTGCAACAGGGCTGATAGGTATGGAATATGGCCGAGCCAAAGTACCCGAGCCGAGGCCCTATAATGGGGCCAGAGACGCAAAGGATTTGGAGAATTTCCTCTTTGACATGGAACATTACTTTAGAGTCGTGCGGGCCGATTCGGATGATGGAAAGGTCGCCATGGCTACCATGTATTTGTCGGGGGATGCCAAAGTGTGGTGGAGGACCAAATATGATGATATAGAGAATGGCAGGTGTACCATCACATCTTGGGCGGACCTGAAGAGGGAATTAAAGACGCAGTTTCTGCCAGAAAATGTAGCTTACATAGCTCGTCGCCAGTTACGAGAGCTTAAACAAGTCGGGACAGTCCGAGAGTATGTAAAGAGATTTTCGGGACTGATGCTCGATATTAAAGACATGTCCGAAGTGGACAGGCTCTTCTGCTTCCTCGAGGGATTGAAACCATGGGCCAAGCAAGAACTTCAAAGACAGCGGGTGACTGATCTAGCCACCGCTCAAGCTGCTGCCGAACGCTTAACAGACTACACTCCGGAGAGTAGCCTGCCGAAAAGGGCTACCCCTCCAGCCAGCTCAAGTTGCGCCGGGAGTAAGAAGTCTGGGAAGTCCTGGCAGGGTAAGAGTGGGGGAGAGAAGAGGACAGCTGAGTCCAATTCTTCCAGTGGGACAGATGCTGCTGTAGGGAAGAAGCCGCTAGCTTGTTGGATTTGCAAAGGCCCACACAAGTCGGCAGTTTGCCAATTCCGGGGCAAGATAAATGCCCTCATTGGCCAAGAACAACAGCGTGAAGGAGAAGAGGAAGAAGAAGAGTACGCGCACATGGGCGCTGTCCGCCTGTTGAACGCTCTCAAGAAGCATGGCGAGAAAGGGAAGAAGACCCTGGGGAAAGGGCTAATGTTCGTGGATGTCGCTATCAATGGAAAGCCTGCCAAAAGCGTGATGATTGATACTGGCGCCACCCACAACTTTATCTCTGAACTCGAAGCAAAGCGACTGGGACTAAAGCTGGAGAAAGATGCAGGCCGCATGAAGGCGGTCAACTCCAAAGCCTTGGCCACATCTGGCGTGGCTAGAGGGGTAAAAGTGAAGATCGACACGTGGGAAGGGCAGACTGATTTGGTGGTCGTCCATATGGACGACTTCGATGTAGTTTTGGGAATGGACTTTCTAACCGAGAAAGGTGCCATTCCAATTCCTGCCACTGGAAGCGTACTCATAATGGGAGAGACTCCTTCAATGGTACCTGCAAAGGTGAAGCCACCCCCTGCTGTGAAGCTTCTATCAGCTTTACAGTTCAAGAAGGGTGTGAGGAAGCAGGAGCCGACTTATGTAGCTGTACCCACCGTGTTCGAAGAAGTATTGGAAGAAATTGTTCCACTAGAAATTACGAGGGTCTTGAAGGTGTATGGGGATGTGATGCCAGATAAACTCCCCAAAGCCTTGCCACCAAAGAGGGGGATTGATCACCAGATAGAGCTGGTCCCTGGAGCGAAACCTCCAACAAAAGCGCCATACAGAATGGCACCCTCTGAGCTAGAAGAATTGAGGAATCAATTAAAAGAGCTATTGGAGGCAGGCTTCATCAGACCGTCGAAGGCGCCATATGGCGCACCGGTGCTATTCCAGAAGAAGCACGATGGGAGCTTGAGACTGTGCATCGACTATAGGGCTCTCAATAAGGTGACAGTTCGCAACACATACCCCATTCCTCTAATCACTGATTTGTTCGACCAGCTAAGTGGAGCCAAATACTTCACAAAGTTGGACTTGAGATCGGGCTATTATCAGGTGCAGATTGCAGATGGGGATGAACCAAAAACTACGTGTGTTACTCGATACGGAGCATTTGAGTTTCGAGTAATGCCGTTTGGGTTGACAAACGCACCTGCTACCTTCTGTACACTAATGAACCAAGTATTCCACGAGTATCTAGATAAGTTCGTGGTGGTGTACTTGGATGACATCGTGGTTTATAGCGCCTCGATTGAAGAACATCAAGAACACTTGGCTCAAGTGTTTCAGAAGTTGAGAGAGAACCAGCTATATGTGAAGCGAGAGAAATGCTCGTTCGCACAGGAGAGCATCAAGTTCTTAGGCCACGTGGTGGAACGTGGCCGTATTCGTATGGATCTGGAGAAGGTGAGGGCAATCCAGGAATGGAAAGCCCCCACAAACGTGAAAGAACTCCGCTCTTTCTTGGGTCTAGCCAGCTACTATAGACGATTTGTGGACGGTTACTCAAGAAGGGCGACACCCTTGACCTAGCTTCTGAAAAAGGGTGTGATTTGGGCGTGGACTGACAAGTGTGCTGAAGCGTTCAGGAGTTTGAAAGAAGCCATGATGAAGGATCCTGTTCTTGCCTTGCCAACTATTAGCAAGCCCTTCAAAGTACAGACAGATGCATCAGATTATGCTCTGGGAGGGGTACTAGTACAAGAGGACCACCCGGTTGCATACGAAAGTCGCAAGCTGTCTGAAGCTGAGAGGAGGTATACTGCCCAGGAGAAGGAGCTCCTCGCAGTTATACATTGCTTGCGAGTGTGGAGGCATTACTTGCTGGGGTCAAAGTTCGTGGTGAAGACGGTTAATGCAGCTGTGAGTCATTTCCTTACTCAGCCGAAGCTGACCCCTAAGCAGGCTCGATGGCAGGAGTTTGTGGCGGAATTCGACTTCCGTTTTGAGCACAGGGCAGGACGCTTGAACCAGGCAGCTGACGCCTTGAGTCGCAAAGCGGAGTTGGCGACTCTAAAGATCATGGCTAGTTTATCGGCTAGCGTGGTGAACACTCCACTCAAGGAACGCATTAAAGAAAACCTGGAGAAAGACCCAGTTGTCAGGACCATCCTGAAGCTCGTAAAAGAAGGCAAGACTCGCCAGTTCTGGGTGGAGGATGATCTTCTGTGGGCTAAAGGGGGGCGCTTGTATGTTCCGAAAGCTGGAGATTTGCGAAGGACCTTACTAAGCGAGTGTCATGACACTCTGTGGGCAGGTCATCCAGGGTGGCAGAGAACCCATGCCCTCTTGAAGCAGGGATACTACTGGCCACAAATGCGAGACGATGTAGTGGAGTACACCAAGACCTGTCTGGTCTGCCAGCAAGACAAGGTCGATAGGAACAAGACACCTGGGTTGTTGGAGCCCTTGCGAGTCCCAAGCCGGCCATGGGAGAGTGTGTCGCTTGACTTTATCACCAGTCTTCCGAAGACAGGAGATTTAAGTGCGATCTTGGTGGTCGTGGATAGATTCTTGAAGTATGCAACATTCATCCCAGTGTCGAAGTACTGTTCGGCAGAAGAGACAGCCAGACAATTTTTCAAACACATTGTCAAATATTGGGGAGTGCCCCAGAATATTGTTAGTGACCGAGATGGAAGATTCACTGGGACCTTTTGGTCCGAACTGTTCAATCTCTTGGGGTCACAACTGAACATTTCCTCGAGCTACCATCCGCAGACAGATGGGCAGACAGAAAGATTCAACGGGATGTTGGAGGAGTACTTGCGCCACTTTGTCAATGCCAATCAGAAGAATTGGCCGCAACTACTCGATGTAGCTCAATTTTGTTTCAACTCTCAAAAGAGTTCTTCGTCGAATAAGAGCCCTTTTGAAGTTGTTAATGGACAGCAGCCACTGTTACCCCACAAAGTGGATGAATATCGCGGTCGAAACCCGCGAGCCTTTCACTTCACAAAAGACTGGAAGAAAACGACAGAGATTGCCCGAGCTTATTTAGAAAAAGCATCGAAAAGAATGAAGAAGTGGGCTGATCAGAAGCGCATACCACTGGAGTTCAAAGCAGGTGACTTAGTGTTAATCAAGCTGAGGCCCGAACAATTAAGATTCCGAGGGGACAAAGACATCAGACTCGTCCGCAAATACGAGGGTCCGGTCTCAATCATCTCAAAAGCTGGCCTAACATCATACAAAGTCGAACTACCAGCCTAGATGAAGATACACCCGGCCCTTCATGTCAGCAACTTGAAGCCGTATCACGAAGATCCAGCAAATCCAGCGCGCAACCAGTCAACCAGAGGAGGAGTCATCGTTCAGCCAAGGAGCAAGCGTCAACCTGAAGAAATCCTGGCGGAAAGGACGGTCACCACTGACCGTAAAAAGCATAAAGAATATCTGGTAAAATGGAAGGGGCTCGCTGACGACGAGATCAGCTGGGAAAGGGTGGAAGACTTGAAGAAGCTCACGCAGAAGATTGAAGATCTACAAGCTACTTCGTCGAGGGCGCCGAAGGATTGAGTGGGGGAGAGTGTGGCGTGCTGCCCCTTTGGCACACCCACATGGGGCCATTTTGTAATGAGCATGCCTTGGTGCTTGATCATTAGTCAAGTCTTGCACCAAGAAACCTCATGGGATAGGGTAGTGGCAGTTTTGTAATATTGCATATGTCTCCCAGACAAAAATCATATATGTTCCTGGGAAGACTTTATTTCCCTAGAAGGCTCCTTAGGGGGAGGTGACCTGGTGACTTAGGGAAGCACCATGGCCATCAGCAGATAGGGGCCAAAGCTGTGTACTCCCTTGCCCTATCAAGGCTATATATTAATGAAATAACATTTATCCATACTTGCCCCTGTGTACTTCCTTGTTGCTTATGTGTTACTTGTTTGTTACCTTCGTTGGGCCTTTGTGTGCCACTTTCCTTGTTGTGTGCTTTGTGTTGTGTGGACGTTCCTAGGAATGACTTGCTTTGTGCTTGCTCATACTTCGTTATTGCCCGTTGCATGTCCGAGATGTGTATGTGGCTAACCGCTGAGTCTGTTTGCCTGTAGGTGTGCGTTGTAGGCTGACTTGCTAGCTTGAAGAGTCTGCAAGTGCCGCACGTTCCGTCTAGTTGGAATCCCCAAATAGCCGGCCCGTGACACTACGCTCCCGCTTCATGACTATTTCGTGCGGTTCCTGACGTACGTAGGGATCGCACCGTTCCAGCTGTTGCCGTAAGCGTATCGCCTACTTGCTAGGTGGAGGGTGTTTTGCGTCGCGAAGGAGATCGCGGAGCCTACCCCTGCGGAAGTCTTGTACTTCTACAAGCTGGTGCCGCAGGTCAACGACAAAAACAAGACCCTGGACAACTTTTACAGGCTGCAGCCGCGGAGCGGCTATCCTGCTCCTACCAGCTCCTGGAGGCACCCCCCGGACGTCAGGCATTACTGGTTCATGACATCCGGGTTCCTCATTGACAAGAACCCCACACTGCTGTTGGACTTCAAGCGAGTGGGTAAGTATCCTCTGGACCTCTCCCTTTTATTAATCTTTTCTACTCGTCTCTTACCATGTCTTCCGAGTCACAGGGCCCGTCGTTCAAACCCCCCTTACCGATTTCCTCCTGGAAAGGAGGAGATATTATGCTAAGTTGACCACGGAGGATCTAGACGTAGGGGGCTACGTCAGGGACGACAACCTCCGGCTAATTGGGATGCTCGCGGCCACCCAAACCATTGTTATCACGAGCCTTCGGGGCATCCCATGCGAGAAGAACGCCGACGTCCGGGAGCAGTTGACCCTCGACCACATTGCCACGGTGGTGAGAGCGGTGCGGGCCGACGCGGCCCAGCGTAAGAAGAACCAGCTCCCGGCCGAAGCGGCCACCTCGGAAGAGCTGGAGGAGCTTTTTGAAGATGCCCTACCAAACGTCGGGACTCCCGGGGCTAGCGTATTGGGGTGAGGTAACTCCCCTTTAATCTTAACTTATGCTCCCCAAGTCGGGGACTTCGCTAGGGATAGGCTAATACCGCCGGGCCCCGTGTTTGGGGCCGATGGGGAGATGAGGCCTTCATCTCCCGTCCCTGTAGGATCAGAGATCCTAATGTTCTTATCTGGGTTCCTCCAGTACGGGGGGTTTCTGAACCTGGAAGATGTAGGAGGTCGGATCCATTCGTTCGCTTTAAGGGAATTGAGTCTCGCCCGGGGCCTAGATGAGGGTTCGTCCCGGGCCGTTTTTTACTGCTTTGTGTTTTTTCATCTGTTTGGCTAACCGTCCTAACTCCTTTTTCTATACTTTAGCAGAGGATTCTGACATGTCTAACCCGACCCGTGAAATGAGGAGACTCATCAAGGACCGGGCGGCCAAGAAGGCGGCCTGGAAAACAAACGAAGTGATGGGCACAGAGCCCACCCCCACCAGTGAAGCACCCGGGATTGGGCCCTGTCCAGGCGAAGCTCTGGCCGTGGTTCCATTCCAGGCCATGGAGCCTATTGCAGACATCGCTTCTGACCAGCCCCCCGTGATCGATTTGGAGGCGGGCGAAGCCGTCAGCTGGAGCTCCGAGAAGAGGGGCCCGGAAGTCCATGCCGAGGAAGGCAACCTCGGGAAGAGGCCCCGGATGACGCGGGCGGGCTCAACTGAGGAGTCGCACGGGGAGAGTCGGCTGACCGCGAAGGAAATCCCTGCACCGCCAGTTCTTCCCCTCCGCCCAACTCTTCTCGAGGAGGGGGAGTCCGCCTTGCGGGACGAGCAGTCCCGGCTGGTCAACCGGACCTGGGAAAATGACCGGTGCTGGAGGGACGATGCTTATAAGGCCGTGACGATTCGTCATCAGGTCAAGTTCTCGGATCGTCCTGTAGAGTTCAGCGTTCCCCAGCCGATCGTGGACCGGCTAGTCGCCGAAGCGGGCTTCCGCCCAAAGCTCGGTCAGGACATTGCCCCCATGGCGGCTGATCTGCTGGATCAGGTTGGGAGCACTATGTCCAACCTTCAGCAGAAGAGGTACGCCACGATAGCCAACCCGGACGTGCTGTTCATCTCCCAGGCTCTCCGCCACCAGGTCACCGCAGTAATTTTCACTTCTCTTATACTCTTTCCAGCATTTGTTGATGGTGGTTTTATTTTCTAACTTTTCTTTGCTACAGGTTGATCTGTTGTCCCAGAGGAGTGCTGATCTGGTGGCCGAGCTGGCCATAAAGATGGAGACGGCCGAGCTGGAGCTAGAGGCGGCTGTGAACCAGAGGGAGGTCGTCAAGGAGACCCTTGGCCGGGAGACGACCCATCTCCAGGAAGAAGTGGCCCGCGTGAAGGCGGAGCGCGGGGAGCTCGGCCGCGCCAAGGCCGAGTTGGTAGACGAGTTGTCCCAGAAGACAAAGGATGCCGATGAACGGGCGACGCTCTTGGAGACGGCCGCGGCGCAATCTGCCCTGGACAAGGAGGAGATCCTAGCCTTGAAAGCCCGAGTCTGCGAATTGGGCGACTCTCTGCTTCAGGAGAAGGCGGCGCATGAGATGACCCGCAAGGAAAAGGAGGAGGCAGAGGGTCTACTGGATGTCACCTTTGATGAGGCCATCTACATGGCCTGGTGCAAGGATAAGAATATGAACCTTCTCGTCTTTCCTGATCCTGAATCAAAGCGGGTCGAGTACGAGGCCAAGGAGAGGGAGGACGCGGACCTCCGGGCGGATGCGCTGTAGGCCCGAACACCGGCCTTGTATTTTTGTTAGTGTTTTTGGTTTGTAATAATATTTAACACACTGCTACTCTCTTTAGTTTTTACGAAAGCTTCCTTTTATTGTTCAGTAGAAATTTCGTCTAGTTGCCGCGACCAACTGAATACAGGAGGCTTAGTTCCGGTTCCAACGGCCGGGACTAGTCCCAACGACTTAATTTTCCAAGTCTCTAGACTTGGCACTCAGTCCAGGGCCCTCGAGGCTCGGTTTAACTCGGAGATTTGCTCTCCTTTCACCAGTTGTTAGGCCCTGCCTTTGCCTTGGGGCAAGCCAGATGTTTTCGTATTCCGGAAGTCAATTTTTCCGGATTGGGCATCGTTCGCCCGGAGTGGACTGGCCTCGGGAGGGTCCTCTCTTTATTATACCCCGGACATCGTTCGTCCGGGGCAGGACCGGCCTTGAGCTCGGTCCTCTTTGTTATACCCCCCGGACATCGTTCGTCCGAGGCGAGACCGGCCTTGAGCGCGGTCCTCTTTAATTTATACCCCGGACATCGTTCGTCCAGGGCGGGACCAGCCGTGGGCGCGGTCCTCTTTATTTTATACCCCTAGACACCGTTCGTCCGGGGCAGGACCGGCCTTGAGCTCGGTCCTCTTTGTTATACCCCCGGACATCGTTCGTCCGGGGCGGGACCGGCCTTGAGCGCGGTCCTCTTTAATTTATACCCCCGGACATCGTTCGTCCGGGGCAGGACCGGCCTGGAGCGCGGGAGCTCTTTAATTTATACCCCCTGACACCGTTCGTCCGGGGCGGGACCGGCCGTAGGCGCAGTCCTCTTTATTTTATACCCCCAAACACTACTCGTCCGGAGTGGGACCAGCCTTAGGCGCAGTCCCTCCTTTTTATACTCCCGGACATCGTTCGTCTAGGGCGGGGCCGGCCTTGGGCGCGGTCCTCTTTAATTTATATCCCCGGACACCGTTCGTCCGGGGCAGGACCGGCCGTAGGCGCGGTCCTCTTTGTTTTATACCCCTGGACACCGTTCATCTGGGGCAGGACCGGCCTTGAGCTCGGTCCTCTTTGTTATACCCCTGGACATCGTTCGTCCGGGGCGGGACCGGCCGTAGGCGCGGTCCTCTTTGTTATACCCCCGGACCTCGTTCGTCCGGGGCGGGACCAGCCTTGGGCGCGGTTCTCTTTAATTTATACCCCCGGACATCGTTCATCCGGGGCGGGACCGGCCGTGGCGCGGTCCTCTTTATTTTATACCCCCGGACACCATTCGTCCGGGGCAGGACCGGCCTTGAGCTCGGTCCTCTTTGTTAAACCCCTGGACATCGTTTTTCCGGGGCGGGACCGGCCTTGAGCGCGGTACTCTTTAATTTACACCCTCGGAAATCGTTCGTCCGAGGCGGGACCGGCCGTAGGCGCGGTCCTCTTTGTTTTATACCCCCGGACACCGTTCGTCCGGGGCAGGACCGGCCTTGAGCTCGATCCTCTTTGTTATACCCCCGGACATCGTTCGTCCGGGGCGGGAACGGCCGTAGGCCCAGTCCTCTTTGTTATACCCCCAGACATCGTTCGTCCGGGGTGGGACCGGCCTTGGGGGAGGTCCTCTTTAATTTATACCCCCGGACATCGTTCGTCCGGGGCAGGACCAGCCGTGGGCGCGGTCCTCTTTGTTTTATACCCCCGGACACCGTTCTTCTGGGGCAGTACCGGCCTTGAGCTCGGTCCTCTTTGTTATACCCCCGGACATCGTTCGTCCGGGGCGGGACCGGCCTTGGGCGCAGTCCTCTTTAATTTATACCCCCGGACACCATTCGTCCGGGGTGGGACCAGCCTTGGCTTACACCCCGCCAGGTATTTCGTTTATACCTGGGATGACACCCCCCGCAAGTGAGCGGAGACGGGTCTGGGGTCACTTGAGAAAGAAAATCGAAAGAAATTCACCCTGAGGTGTACATTTCCATTGCGACAATAGCCCTTTTATGACGTTTTGCACACGTCATTTTCATTGTTTGAAAGAAAATTTTCCCTGAGGCATACATTATTTACAGCGAAAACATTAAATTGGGACAAGATCTAGGACTACTGATAGTATTTGCGGAGGTGCTCCGCGTTCCAGGCTCGCGGGACTTCCAAACCATTGAACCACTTCAAGCGGTACGTTCCGGGGCACACCTCATGCTGGATCTCATATGGCCCCTCCCAATTAGGGCCTAGAACCCCTACTCCCGGATCTTGAGTGGCAGGGAAGACTCTCCGCAGGACTAGATCGCTGGTTTCAAACTTAGGGCTCTTGACTCTAGAGTTGAAATACCGCGCGATCTTGCCCTGGTACATCTTCAATTACACTTGCGACTCTTCCTGGATCTCTTCGATGAGATCTAGCGATGCCTGGAGTAAGGTGTGGTTCTGGGTGGGATCATATGTGTCGCGTCAATGGGACGGGATGGTCGTTTCAATGGGGATGATGGCTTCGCATCCATAAACCATCGAGTAGGGGGTGTGCCCGGTTGACGTCCTCTCGGTAGTCCGGTAGGCCCACAGTACGCGGGGGAGTTCCTCGGGCCATTTGCTCTTACAGGCCTGGAGCTTTTTCTTCAGTGTCCCCTTTAAGATTTTTTTCACGGCTTCTGCCTGCCCGTTTGCCTGAGGCCTGGCAACTGCGGAGAAACTCTTTACTACACCGTGCCTTTCGCAAAAATCCGTGAAGTGGGCGCTGTCGAACTGCTTCCCATTGTCGGACACGATTTTGTAGGGGAGGCCATACTGACACACTATGTTGTTGATGAGGAAATTTAGGGCCTTTTTGGAAGTGATTGTGTTCATGGGCTCTGCCTCAACCCATTTTGTGTAATAGTCCACAGCCACAATGGCATACTTAACCCCTCCCTTTCCGGTCGGGAGGGATCCAACAAGGTCGATCCCCCATACTGCGATGGGCTAGGGACTACTCATCAAGGTTATCTCAGTCGGGGGGGCCCGCGGGATCTTCGCGTACCTCTGGCACTGTTCGCACTTGCGGACGTAGTCTATACAGTCTTTCTTCATGGTGGGCCAGAAGTATCCTTGGCGCAGGATCTTCTTGGACAGAATGGGCCCGGCCGTGTGATCTCCGCAAAATCCCTCATGCACCTCATGCATGATGGCACTCAGCTCGGTTCTGGACACGCACCTGAGGTAAGGCATAGACAGCCCCCGGCGGTAGAGTTTTCCGTCCATCATGACGTACCGGTGTGCCTGGTACAGGAGTTTCCTGGCCGCGGCCCGATCGCTCGGAACTTCCCCGGTGGACAGGTATCTGATCAGCGGGCCCATCCAGGAAGCGGAGTGGTCGGTGGTGTGGACTGTGGAGGCCCCGATGCTCGGTACGGGGAGATGGTTGACAGGAACCAGTCCGGCCAGCTAGGCCTCTGCGTTTGTTGCCAGCTTTTCCAATGTATCCGCGAAGACATTTTGCTCTCGGGGGATCTGGCGGATAGAATGCACTGTGAACGTTTGGAGCATTTCCCTCACTTGAGTCACGTATCCCGCCATTATCTCTCCCTTGGTCTGATACTCCACTGAAATTTGTCTGACGACCAGCTGGGAATCGCTGTAAATTTCCAGGTTAGCTGCCCTACCTCCCGGGCCAGGCGTAACCCGGCGAGGACAGCTTCGTGCTCCGCCTCGTTGTTCGACGCTTTGAACCAGAAATGGAGGGTGTTTTGTAGCTGGTGCCCCTGTGATGACACCAGGATGATCCCGGCCCCGACCCCATTCTCATTCGAGGCTCTGTCCACGAAGACTTTCCACACGGGCGTCGCGGGGTTATCAGGGATACTTTCTTCCGGGGAAATCCCGGAACATTCGACGATGAAATCGGCCAGGGCCTGTCCCTTGATGGACACCCGGGGCATGTAAGATATATCGAACTGGCTCAGCTCCATTGCCCACTTCAGGAGTCTTCCCGACGATTCGGGTTTCTGCAACACCTGCCGCAGGGGATGGTTGGTTAAGACCTTTATGGCATGAGCCTGGAAGTAAGGTCGAAGCTTCCGGGACGCAATCAACAGGTAGAAATTCAGCTTTTCGATCAATGGGTATCGAGACTCGGTGTCTAGTAGCCGCTTGCTCACATAGTATACCGGGAGTTGCGTCATTTCTTCTTCTTGCACCAGCGCGGCGCTGATCGCGTGCTCGGTCACGGCCAGGTATAGATACAGTGGCTCTCCTTCTACTGGTTTCGCCAGGATTTGGGCTTTGGCCAGGTGTTCTTTCAGCTTTCGGAAGGCCCCTTCACATTCGGGCGACCACTCGAAACGCTGGCCCCCCCAAAGGACGTTGAAAAAAGGGACGCACTTGTCCGTGGCTTTAGAAACGAAACGGCTCAGGGCGGCCACTCGCCCCGTCAGGCTTTGCACGTCCTTGTGCTTCCGGGGGGAGGCCATGTCGATCAGGGCCTTGATCTTATCCCGATTGGCTTCTATTCCTCAGAAGCTCACTATGAAACCCAGGAACTTCCCGGAGGCCATGCCGAAGGTGCACCTTTTAGGGTTCAGCTTCATCCCGTACTTCCGGATAACTGCGAAAGCCTCCGCCAAATCGTCCGAATGGTGCCGGAACGTCTTGGACTTGACCAGCATATCATCGATGTACACTTCCATGTTTCGCCCTAGCTGGGCCCGAAACATTCGATTGACGAGCCTTTGGTACGTTGCTCCGGCATTCTTGAGTCCGAAAGGCATGACTATGTAGCAATAGATGCCCTTGTCGGTTTGGAAACTGGTATGCTCCTGATCCGCCACGTGCATGGAGATCTGGTTGTAGCCGGAGTAAGCATCCATGAAACTCAGGATCTCGTAGCCAGACGTAGCATCCACCATTTGGTCAATTCGGGGTAGTGGGAAACAGTCCTTCGGACACGCTTTATTGAGGTCCATGAAATCAATGCATGTTCTCCAGGTCCCGTTAGGTTTCGGCAACAAGACGGGATTGGCCAGCCACACGGGATATACAGCCTCGCGTATGAAGTTGATGGAAGACAACTTCTCCACCTCCAGCTTGAGGGCCTCGGCCCTCTCCGTCCCCAAAGGTCTGCGCTTCTGGCGGACCGGGGTCGCGTTTAGGTCTATACTCAATGCGTGGTAGATGATATTGCGGTCGACTCCGGTCATATCAGAGTGGGACCAGGCCAGAAGGTCCTGGTTTTCCTGGACTTGGGCGATAATGGCGGCCCGAATGTCTGCCGGCAGGCTCTTCCCTACTTGGATGATCCTGGCCGGGTTGGTTTCGCTGATGCACACCTCTTCTATTTCGTCCATTGGTTCCAGGACGCGATCGTCCCCTATCCGCGGCTCCAGATCATCCTCTTTCCGGACCGCTCGCTCAGCAGGAGGGAGGGGAGCTTGTTCGACGCGCTCCTCCCAGACCATGTATATGGGCCAGGCGGAGACATGGTAACACTTCCAGGCGCTCTTTTGGTCTCCCCAGAATGTTCCTACCCCTCCGTTGTCGCATGGGAACTTCATGCAAAGGTGGCGGACGGAGGTGATGGCCCCAAACATGACCAGCGTAGGCCGACCAAAGATGACGTTGTAAGCGGTGGGGCAATCCACCACAACAAAGGTGCAGAATTTGAACGAGTGCTGCAACTCACTCCCCAGCGTAACCGGCAGCTGGATCTTTCCCATGGGGAGAAGCGCATCTCCATTGAAGCCGTAAATTTGGGTCGGGCAGGACGCCAGATCTGCTTCCGTCATGCCAATGGCGGCGAAGGCAGCTTTGAACAATAGGTTGACGGAGCTTTAGTCATCCACCAGCACACGGGACACCAGCTTTGAGCTGTCGACACTCGTCGGTGGTGTGGCCTACGTCTTTGTGATAGGCACACCTTTTACTGGTGTCTCTCGGATTCCTTCCCCCCTTAAACATGAGGCTAGGCTTCCGGTAGTGGACCGCCCTTTCTGTCGCCAAATATATGTTTTCCCGGGTGTCCACCAAGTTGGTGTATTCCGAATATTGGGGCTCGTAGCCCCTCTTCCCCTTTTTGGCCTGCTCGGGCCGGTTCTGGCCTTTGCCCGATCGCTTCCCCCGGGAGAGATTCACGCTTGCCTCAGTCACTCTCGTTTGTGACTGCGGGGCCACGACGGGGGCCATGCTATGGCCTGCCGGCACGATGCCATAACTGGAGAAGTGGGTTGACTGGGTCGGGGCGTACCCTGACGTGGCAGGGTCGTCCGTAGGGGTGAAACTGATGCCGGGCGTGACGGTCGACCCCGGGACTATGGGGGGCGTGGCATATGACTGCGCAGGGAACTGTCCCGCACCTCGCGGAATCGTTTGAGGGATGGGGTGAGGAACTGGGGGCCATCCGAAGGCCTGGATCTGAGCTTCCTCCCAGTTGATGAATCCTTGGGCCCTCCTGATGAATTCTTCCATGGTGGCGGCTTTGCTGCGCTGCATGTCATCTCAAAGGGGGGACCCGGCCCAGATCCCGGACTGTAGTGCCACCAAGCCCTATCCGTCATCGACTTTTGTCTTGGAGGCGTCCTCAGTAAAGCGCTGGATATAGGCTCTCAATGTCTCCGCGGGTAGTTGCTTAATGTTGGCGAGGGCGCTGATTTGCATGTCCATCCTCATGGCGGCCACGAACTGCTTCCGAAACGCTGACTGCAGCCCGGACCAGGATTGGGTGGACCCTGGGTCAAGCCTTTTCCACCACTCTTCGGCAGGACCGCTCAAAGTGATGGAGAAGCAGAAGCATTTGTCGTCGTCGCTGACGTGAGCCACTGTCATGAGTCGGTTGTACCGGAACAGATGATCCCTAGGATCGGTATTTATAGTATAGGCTGAGAGGCTCAGCATCTTGAACCCCTTGGGCAGTATGGCGTCCAGGATGTGTCTAGCGCAAGGCTCTTTATCCTCTTCGTCGGAGTCAGTGTTCGCGCCTTCCTGTTTGCGGACCAGACGATCAGTGACCTTTTTTAAAGCGGCCATCTGTTCCATGAGCAGCTTGGCCGTGCTATCCTCCAGGGGGATTCTTTCGTTCCTCCTGTCGTTGATGTCATTCCTGAGGTCCCCGTCTCGAGGGAGGAGTTTTTCCTTGCGGGCCCGCTCTTTCCGAGCATTCAGTCCATTGCGTAAATCTATCCGGGAAGTGTCGTCCCCTGAACTGAGAGCGTGACGATCCTCGCGGCGAGCCCGTTCTCGACGGTTCTTGTTGACCGAGGCACTTGGGTGCAAAGACCTTTCCCGCCTGTTTGGCCCTGGGGCGTGTTTGGACTGTCCATTCCGTGGCCGCGTCCCCTGCGGATCGATCGGGTGGCCCCGTCCTGGGACAGGGCGCACCTTCTCTTTCCTAGGTAAAGGCCGTGAACGTGCCCCGACTTTTTCGACGGGGGTGGTCTTCTCTCGGGTCTTTCGTCGTTCCTTGTCCGGGACTCCTTGAGCCGGCTCGGAGAAAGGCTCTGGGTGACAGACCGGGCTGGCGCCCCTGGGGGCCCCAGCCTGCTCTTGGGGAGCGGGTTGCTGCGTTTCTGGAAGCGGGCCAGCTGCATGGTTGGCTGCCGGACCCTGCGCGGCCATGAGCGCCTGCAGGGCTTGGAGAGACTTTTGCATCCGGTGATACGCCTCCGCCTGCTCAGCTATCCTGGTTTCCTGATCCAGGACTTGCTGCCTTAGTCTAGTCATCTACAAATCCTGCTGATCATCGTGGGGGGTGCTGGGATCCACAGATTCGTCGTGGTACTCCTCATTTTCCTCCTCATACCTCGTTTTCCACTCCATACTCTGTCCCACCCTCGTAGTCTTGCGACTCATCTTGGTGAGATGTCTGAGGAGGCACGTCTTCAGGCAGGTCCTGAGGAATATGCTGAGAAGGTAGCGGGTCTCCGTTGCCTTGCTCGGGATTTGTAGGGTCGAAGGTGGTGTGTCGTGTGTTCACCATCGTAGTAAAGGCTTGACATTAGCACTAGCTCCCTTCAGCTCTCAACGAAAGCACTAAACTGTTAACCGAGATTTTCGGCAACTCTATTAATGAATAATATTTATTGACAATAATAATGAAAATAGAAGATTGACACGGGGTTTTTACGTGGTTGGGGCGTTAACTAGCCTTAGTCCACGAGTCTATGTTATTAGAGCTTGAAGAAGCTTTAACAATGGAAGTTTCTCTCAATATCTGAACAGAGTTTCTGTCTTTTTTCATCCAAAATCCCGATAGACGTTTACAGTGCTCTGTAGCTTATATTTATAAGCTGATGGGAATACCGGATCTGGGCCGGATCAGACCCAGGCCCATCAGGGAAGCGGATACCAGCGACCTCTCTAGTGGAGGCCCAATACAAAAAGATATAAAATACACGAAATTCAAACCAGCTAAGGCCCAATAGGTTGACCTTAGAACTACGCCTCGCCCGAAAAAACGGCGCTTTGGTTCTGATCACTTCGAGTCACGAGGCTGATTCAGGAGACAAGACCAGTCAGAGTACTTGGCTGCGCAGTCCTGACACATCAGTGTGTAATCCCGAGGTGACCTTTTCTGCAGGCGAAAAGTGGGGACGACACCCGCGCGGAATGAGAAGGCCTCAGGGTCCTGGACGCTTGGTCCCTTCGACTAGGGATGAGGTGATCCAAGTCCGTTTACCGTTGCCCCGCTCCATTTACCACAGGCCCGGACCGTATCAGGGTCCGGGACCAGGACGCGTAGCCTTGATGATCCGAGCACTCTGGGCATCGCCCAGACTACCTTCGCTGAGGACGGACCAGGAGGGACATCCCGGACCCCTCCAATGGGCCCAGTCTTGAATCCCTAGTCCATACCCGTCCCTTTGGGGACTCTCCATACCAAGAGACCTTGGTCCGGGCCCACGTGCTGAATTGGCCTTCTGACGGCGGGCCGAGACGAAGGCCCAGAGCCCATGCAGGAAATGGGGATAACAGGTGAAGTCGACCTCCTGAATAAGACATGAACATGTGTTGTGTTTAAGCTTATTGGCATTCTTTGGGTTCATGCACTATCTGGATCCCTTAAGAGAGGGGTGAAATTTTGTTCTCTGTGTTTAGATTACTATAAAATTGAGTCATGGAGGTCCTCTTACACAGAAACTACATATCTTACTGGTAACGTGGAAGAGTGGATTGTTCTACATGACATCAAGACAATGAAAGTGAGAACACATGTAACGCCCTGGGTAGCCAAGACCGTTACACTGTGTGTTTATAAAGGTGCAGGACTTGCTAATCAAGTCATTTAGTTAGAAATGTGTTACTACAACTATAATTGAACTAGGGTTAAAAGGTTTTGGTCACAAAAGATACATTCATTTAATTAAATATTTTGTACATGGGATCCCAAAAGAAATAGAGTTTAAAAGACAATTTACAAAAATTCCAGGTTATATACAGTTACTAGCCTCTCTAAGGGCAAAATAGACACTTAAGGTTCTCCTGTCCTGTACCACTTCTTGGCCGTGGCGGCCGATCAGCTGACTATGTAAATCAGCCTCAAAGCTCTCCAACTCAGGACTGATCCACCTTGCCCTTGCATTTACCTGCACCAAGTAGCATCCGTGAGCCAAGGCCCAGCAAGAAAACTATAATGCATAGCATAAATGACAACAAACAAATAGATAATTCACAAATCATCAATCAGATATACAACAGGTCATACTGCTCACATAAACAATGATACCAACTTACAAATAATTAACCAGTTATCTAGATAACAAACTCGTCACAATCAACAGTTTAAACAACAATAAACATACCACACGAAAACGCAGGGTCGACGCCCTTAGGCCGCACCCTCTGATTATCCCACTGACACCAGCTCGCTTAGGCTAAGCTTAGTGATTATGTACGTAACCTCAGCTACCAGTGGCCGAGCCGCGCCTTGTGCGCAAATATTGATTCCGGAACTCATAGGCCGTTTATCACATGTCCCCATGGCATAATACCATCTCATGACATCACATACAAATATAGGGAACTCTTAGTACCAATATAATCACATAACTGGATGCAATTTCTTACCTTTGATTCCGAGCACTTTAATTAATTGAAACGATCCTTGAGCATGATTCTGACCGAGCCCTAGCGTTCACCTAGTCACAAATGTAACATAGAACCCTCATTAACATTCAATTTTGTAACCTAACCTTGGGACCAATCCCAAGCCCTCGGGAAGCCCTAATTCCACCAAACGGGATGGTGGAATTGAACCCCGAGCCCCCAGGCAAAAACCCTAAGAAAATACCCAAAAATCCACTTCTGAAGGCAGGGTAGCGCTACAGCGCCACAGAGTGGGCGCTACAGTGCTACAAGCAGAGACAAAAACGCCCAGGAAAACCAGGCCTAGCGCCCTAAGGCTAGCGCTACAGCGCTACTTACAGCACTTGAACACCCTGAGTTTTCTCCTTTGATTTTCCTCGAACCAAAACTCCCTAAAACCCCTCCAAACCTCAATCACACACCAAATTGAGCCTACCATCCTCTACATCTCATCCCACATAGCCCAACAACATAAAACTTAGCCACATGCACCTTCAAACAAAGAAAATAAGAATTGAACTCAAAAGTCAAGAACTCATTAGAAAACCAGAATCAACCAAGCAATTCAGATGATCAAGCTCAGAAATTACTACCTTTAATGGGGAATTCGACCTTAGGTTGCCCTTTAAGCCCTTCCAGCCTTTAGCTCCTCAGTTCCGAAAGCTTAATTCCCTTAACTTCCATCCAAGATCCAAGTTCAGAAATCAATTCTAACATAGCTCAGAAAACTCATCAAAACCTTTAAACCTTACCTCAATTGAGTAGCTAATTCCTGCTAAACCCTCTAGCTTCACCAAGGTCCCTTACCCCAAGCTCCAACCCAAGCTTCCTCTGAGTTACAACCTCAAAAATCCTCAAGGAGAGTGAGAGAACATGTGATCGATAGAGAGAGGGAAAAAGAGTCTCTGTTTTTATTCTTTCTTTCTTTCCTTCCTTCTGCTTCTACTATTTTCTACAACTTCCACAAAGGCTAAAAACAGAAAAAAACTTATCCCATTTTTTTAACCATCCAAAAGATCATTTTGCCTTCCCACTAAAACCTAAGCCTTTAAACATACCAAGGGCATTTTGGTCATTGCTCCCAATTCCCACTAATTCCTTAAGTGTCCCTAATAATTACTGCTTAAACCCCGTCACTTAATTAATCGCCAATTATTTTCCTCAATGTAAAATAGTCTCCAATATATTTCCCAGATTCCCAAAAATACCCCCACACTCCCCCGAGTCGGGTATAATCCCCACCGTGACTTTTTCGCTAAATCGCTCACTAGGATTGCCTCGAGTCACAAGCTGCAATTATATCCACATAATAATGTGGTCTCAAAAATTAATCAGAAATATTTACATTTATGCCCTCAACGGGCCAAGATTAGGAATATGCCATTATAATCTAATCAGGGCCTACATGCATACTAATACTCACAATCATGCATCTCATATATCCATCTAATAATATAAGCATGCTTATCACATAATCATGAATTTAATCATTTAAATCACACATAATCCAGTTATGCCCTCTCGGCACACTAATCAAGGCCCTTAAGCCTTGTTAGTAATTTTGGGTCGTTACAACTATCCCCTCCTAATGAGAATTTCGTCCTCGAAATTTACCTGAATAACTCGGGATACTGATCCCGCATCGCTGATTCAAGCTCCCAAGTTACATCATCGACCCTACAGTCGCATCCTCGACCCTACTATTCCGCCATAACACTTTAACCAGAGGAATCGTCTTATTCCGTAGGACTTTATCCTTCCGATCCTAAATTTGAACTGGCCTCTTCTAATAGGATAAATCTGTCTGCAGTTCCAAGTCTTCATACTTGAACACATGTGTTGTATCTGAGACGTACTTCCAGGGCATAGAAACATGGAATACGTCATGAACTCCCGACAAAAATGGCGAAAAAGCTAACCTGTAAGCCACCTATTCGATCCTTTCCAGGATCTCAAAAGGTCCAATGAATCTAGGGCTCAACTTGCCCTTCTTCCCAAATCTTCTCACCCCTGGCAGTGGTGAAACTCGAAGAAACACATGGTCCCAAACCTGGAAATCCACGCCCAACGCTTGGGATCAGTGTAGCTTTTTTGTCTGCTCTATGAGGCGAGCATTCGAGCTCAGATCTTCTCAATAGCTTCATTTGTCTTCTGAACCATGTCTGGCCCCAAATACTTCCTCTCACTCATCTCATCCCAATGAATGGGTGATCTACATCTCCTCCCATATAATATTTCATAAGGAGCCACTCCAATCGTTGATTGGTAACTATTGTTGTATGAAAACTCAATCAATGAGAGATACTCACTTCACGATCCCTCAAAATCGATCACGCACGCTCGAAGCATATCCTCCAACACTTGAATCATCCTCTCAGACTGTCCATCAGTCTGAGGATGAAAGGTCGTGCTGAACTTCAACTGAGTCCCCATAGCCTTCTGCAAACTACCCCAAAACTTGGGAACCCCATGGAGACGTACGATCTCCCTCACATATAACTATGCATACTGATCCACTATATATGCCATCTTTACTGGAAGGAAATGAGCTGACTTGGTGCATCTGTCCACTATCACCCACACCGAGTCATGAAGCCCTACTATCCTGGGTAAACCTCCCACAAAGTCCATCGTAATATCCTCCCATTTCCACTCGAGCATACCCAATGGCTAAAGTAACCCTGCCGATCGCTGATGTTCAGCCTTCACCTGTTGATAGGTTAAACATCTGGCCATATATTCCACCACATCCTTCTTCATCTCGGGCCACCAATATAACGTCCGTAGATCTTGATACATCTTCATGGTACCTGGAAGAAGTGAGTACGGCGTAGTATGCGAATCATCTAATATCTCTCGTCTGATCCCCACATTAGCTGGGACACAAATCCGCTCGTGATACAGTAGCAAACCAACCTCAGAAATAGAGGAGTCCTTAGCTACTCCTGCTAAGACATTATCTCTAACCTCTTGTAATTGAGCGTCTACCAACTGACCTTCCCTAATCCGCTCTAACAGGGTTGACTGCAGAGTAATATTGGCTAACCAGCCCACCACCAATTCTATCCCTGCTCTGGTCATCTCATCAGCTAACTCTCTCAAAATCTGGGTGGAACTATATAACTGGCTCAGGCCCCTCCGGCTCAATGCATCTACCACTACGTTGGCTTTCCCTGGGTGATAAAGAATACCACAGTCATAGTCTTTTACCAACTCCAGCCAACATCTTTGCCTCATGTTCAGGTCCTTCTGTGTGAAGAAGTACTTCAAACTCTTGTGATTGGTGTATATCTCACACTTCTCTGCGTACAGATAATGATGCCGAACCTTCAGTGCGAATACCACCGCTGCTAACTCCAAATCATGGGTAGGATATCGCTGCACATACTCCATCAACTGTCGTGACACATAAGCTATAACCTTCCCGTTCTGCATCAACACACAACCCAAACCCAACTTTGACGCATCACAATAGACTACAAAATTTCCTTCCTCTCAAGGAAGACTTAACATAGGTCTAGTAATAAGTTGTTGCTTCAATTCTTGGAAACTGTTATCACAATTGTCTGACCAGACGAACTTCAAATTCTTCCGTGTCATTTCTGTCATCGGTGATGCAATCTTCGAGAAGCCTTCTACAAACTGTCTGTAATAACTTGCTAACCCGAGGAAGCTCCAAAGCTCTGAGGCATTCCTTGGCCTCGACCAATTTCTCACTGCCTCTACCTTAGATAGATCCACCTTAATCCCATCTGCACCAACAATATGTCCAAGGAATGCCACATCTGGTAGCCAAAACTCACATTTCTTAAACTTAGTGTACAACTGATGCTCTCTCAACCTCTGCCGAACCTGTCGAAGATGAAACTCGTGCTCTACTTCTGAACTAGAATACACCAAAATGTCATCGATAAAAACAATGATGAACTGATCCAAGAAGTCCTTGAACACCCAGTTCATTAGGTCCATGAAGGTTGCTGGGGCATTGGTCAAACCAAACGACATGACCAGAAACTCATAGTGCCCATACCTCATTCGGAAGGCCATCTTCGGTATATCCTCGTCCTTGATCCTCAGCTGGTGATAACCAGATCGAAGATCAATCTTCGAGAACACCGTCTTACCCTGCAGCTGATCGAACAAGTCGTTAATCCTTGGTATATGATACTTATTCTTGATAGTCAACTTGTTCAATTCCCTGTAGTCTATACACATTCTCAGAGTCCCGTCCTTCTTCTTTACAAACAAAACTGGAGCACCCCATGGCGAGTAGCTCAGCCTGATGAACCCCAAATCCAGAAGCTCCTGTAATTGTATCTTTAATTCCTTTAGTTCCGCCGGTGCCATCCTATATGGTGCCCTTGACACTGGCTCTGTCCCTGGCGCTAACTAGATAATAAACTGAATCTCCCTATGCGGCGCCAATTCTGGTAAATCCTCGAGGAATACACGCACATCACATATACACACACATACATACATACACGACCACACACATATACACACATATGTACACACACACATACACGACTACATACATATACACATATATACACACATATATGCACACATATACACATATATATATACACACACACACATATATATATATAATTCGTACATGTTTTTTTTTTTTTTTTTTTATATATATTGATTTTTTTTGTTCATCAATTTCAATGAGAGGGGAAACTTAGGTCCGTGTTTACCGATTGGGGTGTCTCTCTTGGCTTGTTAATTGTAAGATGTATGTCTCTTATTTTTTGATTTAATATTATTATACAATAAAATTGTTAGAGGAGTTTGAATATTCTAAATATTCATCCATAGTGAATTAGGTTCTGAGATACATATTGTGAGCTGTGGTGATAACATAATGTTATGAACTTGTGTGTATTAGTGATGTAGATTATGAGAAATTTTTGTGTGCCGTAGAGATATAATGAATAAATTTATTATGTGATATTTGAATTATTTTTTAACTGTTCACAAATGGCTAGGTCATTAGTATAGGGGATATGCTGTACAATTTTTTAATTTTTTTTTTGGCATATTTATGTATTAATTTATAATATTTGAATTGTTTGAGGTCGGGGTCATGGGTCGTAGGTTGGGGTCGGGGGTCGGAAAAAGGGTATGAGATAGGGTCGAAATAGGGTCGGAGATAAGGTTCGAATAGGTTCTGGATATGGTCGGGGATAGGGTCGGGGGGGTCAGAATAGAGTAAGGATAGGGTCGAGCATCAGAATAGGGTCGGGAGTCGGAATAGGATTGGGGATAGGGTCAGGATAGTATTTAACTTCATAAATTATCATAAGAAATCATAAAACGACATAATATTTGACTTTTGTATTTTTTTGTTTGGTAATAATCGTATATTTTTATATTTACTATAGTTGGCCATCGATAAGAGTTGGACAAAATTGAGAAATCATGCCAGTGATGTATATTGGAATGGTCTCTAAATTTCAAGCACCATAGGCACTAGAAGGGGACGATACAGACGCTGTTGTGGATTTGAGAGATTAGATGTTTATGTTAAACAATAAATCTTAATTAATATATTATTGTATGCATGGATATTAGTTGTGTAATATGAACAAATTATTGTTTTTATGAATATTTAATTTGGATATTATTGTTTTTATGAATTTAAAAAATATTATTTAAAATTTTTTATATTAATAATTTTTTTTATTTATATAAAACTATTAGGGGCGACAAAATACAAAAGTCGCCCTTAATGTTGTATTATTAGGGACAAAAATTGATTATGGGAGGACCATTATTAGCGGTGACTGTTAAAGCATTAGGGGCGAAAATGTTGACTCTAATGTTTAATTATTATGGGTGACTTCGTTTTTCACCGCTAATAATGAATATTAGGGTCGACTCATTAGTGGCGACGGCTTAGGAGCGACATGTCGCCCTGATGTCATTAGGGGCGACTTTTGGCGTTATTAAGGGCAACATCTGTCGCCCCTAAAAGCATTTTTTCTTCAAGTGAGATGTGTAATTTATTTATGGGATTTGATTTTAGATTTTTTTTTCATCAAATTTGTTGTAAAAATCTGTTTCGAAGTGGAGGATTATACATACCTGTTGTAACAATTCGTGTTAAGATTCAATCTATATTCTAGCATTTTTGGCATTAGGATTCATTGCACAAATTAAGAAATATTAAATTAATTTATTAAATATTTAATTCAAATATATTAATATATATATTAATTATACGGATATACACAAAAGAAATAGCTACAACGTCTCTCAGTGGGAGACGTGGTAGACTTCCCATGTCTCCCACTGGGAAACGTTGTAAGGTCACTTACAATGACACCAGCTACCACATCTCTCCATAGGAGTGAGGAGGTAGACTTTCAATGTCTCTCTTATGGAGTTATAAAATCTCATTTTGTAGTAGTGAACCATTTGTTAAAGATTTCA
Source organism: Humulus lupulus (assembly GCF_963169125.1). Taxonomy (NCBI): domain Eukaryota; kingdom Viridiplantae; phylum Streptophyta; class Magnoliopsida; order Rosales; family Cannabaceae; genus Humulus; species Humulus lupulus. The sequence goes on along the minus strand of NC_084794.1, from coordinate 72,176,404 downwards.
TATTTTAATATGTTGCTGACTATTTGATTCATTATTAACGATCTTAATCCTTTCGTACTAATACAAGATCACATATACTTTTATTAATTAATATAAAATTTTATGATATTTATGTATATAAACTATTTTCTAATAATTCAAACAATTAATTATAAATAAAAATGTACATCTATTAAATTCCATAAATAAAATATTTTTTTTGTATATATTTTTAGGGCATCAACCTTAACAAATAATCTAACGGATATGTTCACTAAGTCAACCTAACAGACAAGTTCAAAAGATGTTCGAACTTAGTTAATATTGTGAAGCATTAAGCGCTTAGGGACCTTTGAAGGGCAGTAGAACTTGTAAAAACAAGGTGGAGATTGTTGAAAAGGTCTTTAAAAAGTTATTTTTTTGGATCAAGTATATTGAGGTTGTGAAAAGGTTTCTTAACTAGGATAAGACAAGGTCTTCTATGGTCTCAATGAGAATGACCCCATGCCTTTGAGAATTACTCTTAATTTCAATTGTTGAAGTCACGACAACATTTCTTTAAGACTGCAATCCCAGATTGATGGAGTAGAGAAACAAGAATGGAAACAATGGAGAAAATGATGGTGAAGAAGACAAGTAAAGAAAGAATGAGATGAATGAAAAACTAGCAAGCTCACTCCAAAAGAATAGTATAAATCTTGCTTTTATAGTCAATGAATTAGCCAGTATACGATTTACAACTAATCAGTAACAAAAAAGTATTATAGACCAAACTGTTACATCTAACACTTGATTAGTTGTTAAACAACTAACTAATTATCCAGGTGGTTGTGAGTCAATATCACTAACATCCCCCTCAAGTGACACGGTGGGATACTAAGTGTTAGCTTGGGAAACAAACTCTGAAACTGAGATATCTGCAGTGATTTAGTGAGTAAATAAGCCAGCTGTAGATGAAAAGGAACGTATCTAATCTCAAGAGCCTTGGTAAGAATTTGGTCTCGAACAAAATGAAGATCTATTTCAATGTGCTTTGTCCTTGCATGGAATACTGGTTTGGAGGCCAATGAACTAGCTCCCAAGTTATCACTCTACAGTATTGGAGTTTGAATAAGAGAGACCTGAAGCTCATTGAGAAGTGATCTAATCCACATTATTTCAGCAGTAGCTAAAGCCAAGGATCGGTACTCAGACTTTGTAATGCTCCTTGCCACTACACCTTGCTTTTTGGAACACCAACTAATTAAATTGCCACAAAAAAATGCAATAACTAGAAGTGAACTTGCGATCAATAATGGAGCTAGCTCAATCTGCATTTGTGAAGCTTTGAACATTAATAGTTGCAGAAGGAGTAAACTGAAGTCCAAGGTTAGTGGTACCTGCCAAATAGCATAGTAGCCTTTTACAAGCACTCCAGTGATCAATTATGGGGCTTTAATAAACTAACTAAGTTTGTTCTCGACAAAGGCAATGTCTAGTCGCATTAGAGTTAGATATTGGAGAGCCCCAAGAACACTTTTGTACAGAGTTGGACTGGCTAAAGGAGTTCCATGCTCAATAGACAAATGCAAGTTTGGACACATTGGTGTTGGCATGGACTTGGCAGAGGTCATATTTATTTTTTCCAATAGATCAACTATATACTTATGCTGAGTAAGATATAGACTACACTAATTCTGAAACACTTGAAAGCCCAAAAAATAGTGTACGAAACCAAGAACTTTGAGAGAAAACTGAAGATGATGGTCAATAATGAGTCTATGTATGGAAGATATATCTTCTATTGTGATAAGAATATCATCAACATAAACTAAGAGAAGAATTAGTTTACCACATTTCCTTGCATAAAATAGTGAGGTGTCAGACTTTGAGTTGATAAAACCCCACTGTATTAGAGCTTTGTGGAGCTTACAAGCATGATGAGGAAATTCAACACTTTGAAACCCATGTGGTTGATGCATATACACATTCTCTTGGAGGTCACCATTTAAGAATGCATTATTTACATCAATTTGTTGAATATCCCATTGATATGTGACAACAAGAGTAAAAATTAGTCTAATAGTGCAAGGCTTCATAACAGGACTAATTCACAAAAAGTCAATACTTGGAATTTTCTGAAAGCCCTTAGCTACCAATCGTGCCTTGTACCTATCCACTGTGCCATCAGGCTTATACTTCACACGAAATTCCCATTTATTGTTAACAATGGTCATATCAACAGTGGGAGGTACAAAACTCCAAGTATTATTGCATTGAAGAGCTGTAAATTCATCATGCATTGCTCTAGTCCATTTAGGATCTAATAGAGTTTGTTTGAATGACTTTGGTTCTAATGATATACCAGTAGAAATTGTTAGAAGTGCTTTGGGCTTAAAATTTCCAAGTTTGGACCGTGTGACCATGGGGTGTTTATTTGGTGGAGGTGGATGAGTAAGAAGATTAACTTGAATGTCTTGTATGGAGACCATTTATGGGGAGTTAGAAATATGTATAGAGTTAATGGGAAGGGTGACAACACGTTGGCAGCTGGTATTGTTTATGGCTGGTACACATGTGATGTTGGTGGGGACCACAGTATGTGGCAAAGTGGTTGAAGATGACACATTGACAGTTGGTGGTGTTGTGTTTGAGGAGTGATTTGTCACATTTTGGGGAGTGATTTTTTGTGAAAATGACACAACATTGGGTACAGAGGACATACTCGACTGAAAAGAAGGAAAAGGATTACCAGAGGTTGGTTTTTGACTGGTGGACTTTGACTGAAAAAGATTAGAGCAAGAAAATTCATCCTTATTGAAAGTTACACTTCGTGATATGTAAAATTTTCAACTAGGGTATAAACACCTATACCCCTTGTGAGCTAAGCTATACCCAAAAAAAGACGCACTTTGATGTTCTAAATGCCACTTTATGAGACCTGTATGGTTTGAGAATAGAAAAACATGAGCACCCAAATTTTTTAAAAAAGTTATAGCCTGGTGCTTGAGTAAAAATAATTTGAAATGGAGAGACACTGTTTAAGATTGGAGTTGGGAGCCTATTGATGAGATAAGATACAGAGACAAAAGCTTCCCACCAAAATTTTAAAGGCATATTTTCTTGGGCAAGTAAAGATAAACCCATGTCAACAGCATGTCTATGTTTACACTCTGCTCTTCCTTGTTGGTGGTGTGTATGAGGACATGGATGATGAAATGTAATGCCTAAATTCTTAAGGATAGGCTCTAACATTCTATACTCGCCTCCCCAATTGGTTTGAAGACTCTTTATTTTAGTTTGAAACATTCTCTCAACATATGCATTAAATTAATGAAAAATGGCAGGTACTTCCGATTTGTTTTGCATTGGAAAGATCCAAACAAACTTGGTGAAATCATCTATGAAACTCACAAAGTATTTATAACCATCCATGCAAGTGTAAAATGAATCCCTCCAGTCATCATAGTGAATAAGTTGAAAAGGTGAAGTTGTTTTTGGAGTTGAACTAGAAAAATGAAAGCTATGCAATTTTCCATATTGACATGCAGTACAAAAAGATACTTCATTACATTTCAAATGTGGTTGTACAGTGTTCAAAACTTGACAAAGAATTGGCTTGGAGGGATGACCAAGCCTACAGTGCCAAAGAGATACAAGCTTAGAATTGTTATTACAAGAAAAAAATTGAGACTGAGCTGAAAAAAAAGGCTGACTTGAATCGGTCCAAGTTTGAAGGAGTGCTCATGGGCTGAGAATTGGAAGCTTTGGAGTTGGACTTACGAACATCAAGTTTGTATAGGCCATCACTAAGGGTACCCTGAAGAAGTACTTGCTTCGTTGTTTTGTGCTTAATAGGACAACAAAGAGAGTCAAATTCTAAAATGACATTATTATCTTCAGTAAATTGAGAAATACTCAACAAAATTTTGGTTATGTTTGGGACATGTAAGATATCTTTAAGCACTAAAGAATGGCAATTATTATTGGTAGTTATAGAGTTTGAACCAATATTTGAAATAGAGTTTACTTTTCCTTTGCCTTTGTAGTCAGTCTTCGATGCAAGATTGTAAGGATCAACTTTCAAGTGATGTGCGGAACCACTGTCAAGAAACCAAGAATCTTGATTTGTATCCAAGTTTTGTTCAGGAAGGAAGGCTTGTTGTGTATTTGTTACACTTGAGCTAGTTGAAGAGGAACTTGAGGTTGATTCAGGACCATGGAAATTGATATCAACCTATGAAAGCACTTCTGAACCGTGTGCCCAATTCTTCCACAAAGCTGGCATTGAGGCTTGTTTCCACGACAAAGATTAGGGTTATTGGCACGATTTGGTCCACTGTAGTTGCCTTGACCTCCTCGAAAGCTACCTTTATTAACTCGACTGGAGGAGTTGTTGTAGTTGGGGCGGCCCCCTCAAATGGAGAGGTTGGTAAAATTTGCTTGAACCATATCAAGAGTTGGAGTGGAGTTTTGCTCTATGCGAAGCTCATGGCTCCGAAGAAGGTATTGCAGTTCTTGAAGAAGAACGGGTTCAGCAGGACAGGTTAGATTGACAACGATGGTTTCATAATTGGAACCAAGACCACTGAGTATATACATCACTAAGTCATCTTCATTGGCTGGGTCACCAGAAAAGGATAGGGCATCTAAAAAATTCTTCATCTTCAAGATATATTCCTTAATTGACATATTCTTCAATCGGCAGAGACCTTTTCTTTCTGGTTTGAAGAAAGAATCGGAGCTGCTGCAGACAGGTCTTTGATTTTGTGGCGAAAATCTTGGAAAAAGTGGTCCAATCTTAGCCGAAGTAGTACAATCGATAACATGACCCAACAAATGTTCAGAAACAAAATTCATCAACCAACTCATCAAGAACTGATCATATCGAATCCAATGCGCATGATCGAGATTAGAAACATTACTAGTGAGCCATGGCAATGGACCTAGGTTCGTTCCAAGCAGGTAGCCATCGAGACCATGAGCTCTTACTGTTGGTAGAACAAGAGATCACTGTTGGGAAAAATTACGCGAATTTTCTTATGAATCAGATTAGTGAGAATAAAAATAATAGCGGAAATAACACACACGCAAAAATGTCTAAATCTGCTGCAATTCTTTTACTGAAATTGAGAAACAAAAAATACACAAAGTGTTTACAACACTTCTCACAACCCACACCCCAATTATACCCAAGAATTTTTCTCACAAAAATTCTCTCAAAAGCTTTTCTCTCTCTAAGCTTTTCTTCTTTTTGTTTTGGGATGTTTGAGAATGAATACATAAAACTAATTTATAGGTTTTTCTAAACCATATAAACCACACATTTTTTTTTAGTCATCCTATATATACTAATTAATATAAGCCTTTCCTTATTTTAGTAAAGCTATATTAATAAGTCTTAATATAGGAATATCTAAATATAGTATTCATTTTCTTAATAATCGCCCACTTGAAGACTGATTTCAATCTGTCTTCACACTTTACTCTATGCAGCAGAGCTTTTCGTTCTTATTACTCTTGCAGGCCAACTAAAGTTGAACACAACTTCAGTTTCTCAATCGTCACCGTCTTTGTCAACATATCTGCTGGATTCTTACTTCCTTAAATCTTCTCCAGTATTAACACTTCATCTTCCAATAAAGATCTGATGAAATGATAACGAAGTCCAATATGCTTGGTTCTAGAATGAAATGCTGAATTCTTTGCCAGGTGGATCGCACTCTGACTATCACTATGCAAAACATTATTCTCTTGCTTGAATCCTAGCTCAGTTAACAAACCTTGAAGCCATATCATCTCTTTACTGGCTTCAGTCACTGCTACATACTCAGCCTCTGTAGTGGATAAAGCTACAATCTTTTGCATTTGAGACATCCAACTAACAGCTGTATTTCCAACAGTGAATATATAACCCGTGGTGATTTTTCGGTGATCGACTTCACCTCCGAAGTCTGCATCTACATAGCCATGTACTTTTAATTCACCTTTTCCAAAGTACAAACACTTATCTGTGGTGCCTCGTAGATACCTCAAAATCCACTTCACTGCTTCCCAGTGAGCTTTTCCTGGATTTGACATAAACCTGCTAACAACTCCCACTGCATGTCCAATATCTGGTCTTGTACAAACCATCGCATACATCAAACTCCCAATAGCTGAGGCATAAGGAATCTTAGCCATGAAATCTCTGGCTTCCTCTGTCTCAGGGGACTGAACCTTGGATAGGCGAAAATGACTTGCCAACGGTGTACTAACTGGCTTGGCATTGCCTATGTTGAACCTCTGCAAAACACGTTTGATGTACTCTGACTGAGACAACTGCAAAATCCCTCTATGCTTATCTCTTGTGATTTGCATTCCAAGAATCTTCTTTGCTGGACCTAAGTCCTTCATGTCAAACTCTTTTGACAATTGCTGCTTCAACATTCTGATATCATCCATATCTGGACCTGCTACTAACATATCATCAACATAAAGTAGCAAAATGATAAAGCTAGACCTATATCTTTTGAAATAGCAGCAGTGGTCAGCGTTGCACTTCTGGAAGCCTTCCTTGTGCATAAAACTGTCAAACTTTTTGTACCACTGCCTTGGGGCTTGTTTTAGGCCATACAAACTCTTCTTAAGTTTGCATACCATGTTCTTCTTCCCATTCTCTGAAAAACCTTCTGGTTGATGCATGTATATCTCCTCATCCAAGTCTCCATGAAGAAATGCGGTCTTCACGTCTAACTGTTCAAGATGAAGATCTTCAATGGCAACAATACTCAACACTGATCTAATAGTATTGAGCTTTACAACAGGAGCAAAAATCTCAGTATAGTCAACTCCTTCCTTCTGCTGAAATCCTTTGACTACTAATCGGGCTTTATATCTCTTAGAGCCATCATGCTCTTTTTTCACCCGATACACCCATTTGTTGTGAAGTGCCTTCTTACCCACGGGTAACTCAACTAGTTCCCATGTCTGGTTGGAAATCAAAGACTGCATCTCGTCTTTCATGGCAAGCTCCCACTTGCTTGCATCACTAGTCTGACATGCTTCATCATAGCATTCAGGCTCTCCTTCATCAGTCAATAACAAATAGTTCATATATCTCCTATTAGGCACATGAGGTCGAGAAGACCTTCTCAATACAAGAGCTGGAGTAGGAGGTAATGTTGCGTCAGACTGTTGCGTACCGCTTTGTCCAACAAGTTTCTTTTGCTGAGGACTTGTCTCAATCGACTCTGTCACATAACTATCTGGGTCATAATCTCCATCTACAAATATTGGCCCACTATGCTCTGAGTCAATAGCGTCAATTTTGTGTCTGTCCTTGTACATCACTCTTTCATTGAAAATCACATCTCTACTACGAATGACCTTTTTGTTTTCATCATCCCAAATACGGTAGCCAAACTCATCCCCGCCATAGCCAATGAATATGCATTTCTTAGATTTGGGATCAAGCTTAATACTCCCTTGATCACTAATATGCACATAAGCTACACAACCGAAAACTTTTAGATGTGATAGGTTTATCTCTTTTCCACTCCATACTTCCTCTGGTATTCTGTGCTCTAGTGGACTTGATGGGCCTCGATTAATCAAGTAAGCTGCTGTGTTGACAGCTTCTGCCCAGAATTGCTTTGGTAAACCTGACTGTATACGCATGCTTCTCGCTCTTTCTGTCAATGTTCGGTTCATACGCTCAGCTACACCATTATGTTGAGGTGTGCCTGGCACGGTTCTCTCCATTCTGATTCCGTGCTCATAACAAAACTTCTTGAATATGTTGTCTTCATATTCACCACCATTGTCAGTTCTGAGCTTTTTAATCTTCAGACCTATCTCATTTTCAACCATAGCTTTCCATCTCTTGAAAGCCTCAAACACTTCGGACTTATGCTTTAGAAAGTAAACCCATACCTTCCGAGAATGATCATCGATAAAAGTCACAAAGTAGTGTTTCCCACCAATGGATGATGTAGTCGTTGGTCCCCAAACATCAGAGTGAACAAGCTCTAATCTTTCCTTCTTTGGGGTTCTACTACTTGTCTGAAAGCTTACCCTCTTCTGCTTTCCAAGTATGCATTCTTCGCACATGTCTATCTCAACTGATCGTAGACCTGGGAGTTTTCCCTTCGAATGCATGAGTTTCATCCCTTTCTCACTCATGTGGCCAAGTCTCTGGTGCCACATATTAGAATTTTCATTCCCTATTGCAACTGAAATTGAATAGCACCCACCTGCTGTCATGTAAAGTGTGCCGCTCTTCTTGCCATGAGCAACCGTCATTGCACCCTTTGAAATCTTCCAATTATCACCTTGGAAATTTGTAGTGTAGCCTTCACTAGCCAACTGCCCTACTGAGATCAAGTTTTTTCTTAGTTCGGGAATATGTCTGACATCCTTCAGCTCCCAAACAGACCCATTTAACTTAATCTTCACTACACCTTTACCAACAATATCACAAGGTTGGTCATCACCAAGGTATACCTTTCCAAGGTTTCCAGGGACATACCTCTCAAAGAATTCTTTCTTTAAAGTAGCGTGGAATGATGCTCCAGAATCTAACACCCAAGATTCTTCCTTGCTCTCTAGAGAGCATATCAACGCATTATCACCCTCTGAGGTAGAAGTAACATTTGCTTCTGCCTTCCCATCTTGGCTTTTCGGTGCATTCTTGCACTGATTTTTGTAGTGTCCAATCTTACCGCAATTCCAACACTCGATGGTCTTCGAGCTCTGGGAATTATTGGGATTCCTAGATTTGGACCTCCTATCTCTGGATTTACCTCGATAGTTTGATCTTCCATGGCCATTCCCTCTAGTTGAATTTCTCCCTCTTGACTCTGTATGTAATACTGAAGAGGTTGATGATTCACCCGACTCTCTCCGTCGGATCTCTTCACTGAGAACTAGATCACGAACATCATCAAATTTTAACTTATTGCTTCCTGATGAGCTACTCACAGCTGTGACTGTAGCATTCCAGCTGTCTGGTAAAGAAGACAAAAGTATTAATGCTCGTACTTCTTCGTCAAACTCAATTCCAACTGAACTCAATTGGGTTAAGACTGTGTTGAGTTCATTTAGATGTTGAGCTACCGATGAGCCTTCCGTCATCCGCAAATTGAATAATCGCCTCATCAAATGAACTTTGTTTGAGGCTGATGGCTTCTCATACATATTAGAGAGTGCTGCCATAAGACCCGTCGTGGTCTTTTCCTTTGCTATATTGAAAGCAACATTGCGAGACAACGTCAATCGAATAACTCCGAGGGCTTGTCTATCGAGAAGATTCCATTCTTCATCTTTCATACCCTCTGGCTTCTTTTCTGAGAGAGGTTGATAAAGCTTTTTCTGGTATAGGTAGTCTTCGATTTGCATCTTCCAAAATCCAAAATCTGCGCCATCGAACTTCTCGAGTTTCACCTTTCCTTCATCTGCAGCCATTGCTCCCACTCAAATCTGACTTTCTGGTAGAATTTCTAACCAAAGCTCTGATGCCAGTTGTTGGGAAAAATTACGCGAATTTTCTTATGAATCAGATTAGTGAGAATAAAAATAATAGCGGAAATAACACACACGCAAAAATGTCTAAATCTGCTGCAATTCTTTTACTGAAATTGAGAAACAAAAAATACACAAAGTGTTTACAACACTTTTCACAACCCACACCCCAATTATACCCAAGAATTTTTCTCACAAAATTCTCTCAAAAGCTTTTCTCTCTCTAAGCTTTTCTTCTTTTTGTTTTGGGATGTTTGAGAATGAATACATAAAACTAATTTATAGGTTTTTCTAAACCATATAAACCACACATTTTTTTTTTGTCATCCTATATATACTAATTAATATAAGCCTTTCCTTATTTTAGTAAAGCTATATTAATAACTCTTAATATAGGAATATCTAAATATAGTATTCATTTTCTTAACAATCACCAAAACTGGTAGTTCATTTGATCCAGTCGAAGAGTCAGCCGAAGGAGATTTTTGGAGAAGGGAAGAGTTGTCGTCATCGATGTGGTGGTGGACTGGGACGATGCCTCTGTGTTTGATGCCGTCGACTCTCATGCCATGATGGAGCAGAGAAACAAGAATGGAAACAATGGAGAAAATGATGGTGAAGAAGACAAGTAAAGAAAGAATGAGATGAATGAAAAACTAGCAAGCTCACTCAAAACAAGAGTCTAAGACTTGCTTTTATATTCAATGAATTAGCTGGTATACGATTTACAACTAATCAGTAACAGAAAAGTATTACAGATCAAATTGTTACAACTAACACTTGATTAGCTGTTAAACAACTAACTAATTAGCCAGGTGGCTGTGGATCAATATCACTAACACACATAGTTAAAAGGTTGTTAATAAGGTGTCTTATCATGGTTTTGATTGGCTAATCATTGGCCAATGAGATGGACGATTCTTGTCTATAAATAGTGTTTCTAGGCCTTGAATGGATTGAAATACTTTGTCGATGAACTTTGTTGTCCATGAGAGCTATTGAAATTGTTATAAGGTTTGAGAAGAGGAATAAGAGTGTGTAAGTGAGAAGAATGTTTGTACCGAGTTGAGTGAAGAGTTCTCTTCAAGAACATACAATCAACTACCTTTATTATACCCTTTAAATGTGGGTGGATAGAAGAAGACTGCTTTCTCGTGGGCGTAGGTCATTCTAGACCGAACAACGTAAATCTTGGTGTTCTGTACTTTGTTTAATTTTGTTTACTTTGTTATTTTCTTTTGATTATTCTTTGGATTGGGTTTTCTGCTTTGGTTTGTTTTTGTCATTCAATTGATTTAGTTTTAAAGAGACCAGTATTAATTGATTCACGACAACCCTACAGCTAAGACACTTCTATTCTTCAAAAGTTAACCATCCTCAATTAAATTAATGAAACTAAACCCAATTTATAGTTAGAAATCAACAGTACATGTTATAAAAGAGAAATTATACCCTTGTTTTGCTGGGTGGATAGAAACCAAGCCCATAGATGTATTATTAATAGGGAAATTTTTATATATGCGACATTTCACCAAAAGAATTCGAAAAATACGGTAATCCATATTTCTTACAATATTACGGTAAAAGTGAAGCCCAATAGTCACAGAAGACCCAACCTAATACGGAAGACCCAATTTCACACAATTATATACAAAAGACCCAACCAAAAGAATAACAACTCAGCCAATGTTTATGTAACAAACTGTACTCAATAAAAATTCAGAGATCTCCAAGCATTTCAGCTTACAAAACCGAGAAAACTGGGAAAAATGAGAAATTTTCTTCTGCAATCTACTGCAAAATTTCTGAATCAATGGGTCTACAAAAACAATTACACGACATCTGTTTTGTGGTAAGTTTCCTTGTTCTTCTATTTTGTTCTTGGAACATAATTTATAGCTTTCAGAAATCATTAAGATAAATATAGCAAAAACATATATTTTAACACATATCTCCACAGAATCATATACAAATTTTACCATAGAAACATTTGAAAACCCTGAAAACCTTTTATAAAAAAAAAAATTGTTACAATATTATAAAGATGTTTCTTAGATTGTCTCATCTTTAAGTTATTTGCTCTTCCTTGTGCAGAATTTGGTCATTTAAAACCCAATAAAGGGACGAGTTTATATGCTAGATTCTCATTTTGTTGGGGGATGTGTTAATGATTAGCTTGTGCTGGATTGGGTAGTTTATAACCCATAAGGTATTTGTCTTTGCTAAATCTGTGATGATCCTATTTTGTTTTATAATGAAAATATAAAATTTCTACATATCAATCTAATTTTTCTTTTTATTCATCTGCAGACATGAATCCAATAACATCTTTGGTATATTATGATGGTCATTGGAATGAAAATAATGTGTATGAGGATTTCAAAATGCTGGGAGTGTTAATACCATTAGATTGCTCATTTACAACACTAATGAATATCTTGTCTACAGAGTTGTCTACCATTTTGTCAACAGAAAATGCAACAATTGAGTACCAGATTGCAGAAACATTGCCTCCATTGAAGATCAATAGTGATAGCTCTACACAATTCTACTTGGAGTGCAAAAGAAATGACAGAGCACTCACAAAATACCCTTTGATAGTTTCTGTAACAGAGAACAACCAAACAATTACCTGTGGAGCACTTCAAAAGATGAGTTCTACTGTTGCTTCAAGTAGTAATAATATAGAGAATGATATTTCGGACACATCGAAATTCTCTATAGATGAACCTCAAGAACTACCAAATTTTATTCAATTGGCAGATCAAATTACAGATTTGATTTTGGAGAAGGAACGACATGAATCAATTCCTGAACATATCGGAACAGAAACTACAATTATAACTCATGCAATTTCTGATGGAATAAGAGAAAAACAGGTATACAAAAACAAAGAGGTTCTTACAACAACAATTGGTCTCTATGCCATAAAAAACAATTTTCAGTTCAAGGTCCACAAATCTTGCAAAAAGGAATATCGGTTGAAGTGCCTTGATTCAGAATGTACGTGGTCATTTCGTGCTGCAAGATATGGAAAGACAGATATGTTCCAACTTAGGAAGTTCAATCGTGCCCACACATGTTCCTTGGACATTATTCTTGGAGATCATTGACAAGCTTCAAGTAGTATGGTTGGGAATGTTGTGAAGACCAAGTTCACAGATCCAAAAACAAATTATAGACCTAAAGATATAGCTAAAGACATGTTGGACAGATATGGAGTTTCCATGAGTTACCAAAAAGCATGGCGATCTAAGGAAAAAGCAGTTAATTATGTACATGGTTCAAGTCAAGATTCCTACCAAGACATTCCACGATAGCTGCACATTTTGAAGCACAAGAATCCAGGTGTTGTAACAGATTTGGAAATTGATAGTCTAAACAGATTTAAATATCTTTATATGGCTATGGGACAATCAATTCTAGGTTGGAAACATTGCATTCCAGTAATTGTTGTTGATGGAACATTCCTAAAAGCTGCATTTGGCTGTACACTTCTCACAGCTTCAACACAAGATGCAAATAGACACATCTTCCCATTGGCTTTTGCTATAACAGATTCGGAAAACAATGATTCATGGGAGTGGTTCTTCAGAAAAATAAAAGAATGTTATGGAGAAAGAGAAGAGTTGTGTATAGTTTCAGATAGACATGAAAGCATAGAGAATGCTATAAAAAATGTCTTTCCAAATGTAACTCATGGAGTGTGCTCCTACCATCTTTTCTGCAACATAAAGACCAAGTTTAGAACAGATGCAGAGGCAACCAGTATTGCATTTCATGCTGCTGCAAAAGCTTATAACATGGAAGATTTTGAAAAATACATGAAGGACTTGGACAGTTTACATGAAGGAATCCGTCCTTTTCTGGCCAATGAGGTTAAATATGAAAAGTGGGCAAGAATCCACTCCAAAAGTCGTAGATATGCAACTATGACTTCAAACATAGCTGAATCCATTAATGCAGCACTAAAAGAAATGAGAGAGCTTCCAGTAACAACATTACTCGAGTGCCTTAGAAACCTGATTAAAAAATGGAGCTACAACAACAAAAAAGAAGCAGAAGCAACGTTTACAGAATTGCCAAAGAAACAAGAGGAATACTTAAGAAAGAACTTTGTCAAGTCATTAAGAATGACTGTAAGTACAACTATTTACTTTATTTATAAATACCTCTATATTAATATACTTCCTTGTTCATTATTATAATTTCATTGCAGGTAGAACCAGCTAGCACACTCAATTACAGTGTACACAATGGTTTAACAACAAACATTGTTGACATTGCAAAGAAAACTTGCTCTTGTAACAAGTTTGATTTGGATGAATTACCTTGTGAACATGCCATGGCAGTCATTAGAAATATGAACCTTCAGTATAAAAAATATTGCTCATATTATTTCACAAAACAAGCCATGTTGAACACCTATAATGCATCAATACATCCATTGGGAGATCCAAAAACATGGAGAGTTCCACCTAATGTTGAGGAAATAGAAGTACTACCTCCAAAGGGAAACATAAAAAGTGGAAGGCCAAGGAAAAAAAGGTTTGTTTCAGCAAGAGAAGGGTCTTATCAGCTTAAATGTGGAAGGTGTGGAGAGCTTGGGCACAACCGAAAAACCTGCACAAACCAGCCTCTATTGAGAACAAAAAAACAAAGAAGCACTCAAAGCTTATAGATTGAAAATACTTTTTATTTGAATTTTGAAACTTTGTATGTTTCAGTACAGGGATTGGACCATTACTTATCACTATTACTTGTGATAAAGAATTATGAAATTTTATTGAATATATGGAATATTATAAAAACTTAGGAAAAAATTTGCATCAATATATAAGAATTAATGTTTAGGGCGTTATCTGTAAATTTTTGTTACATATTTGATACAGATATATCTGAAATGAATATTAATGTAACATTTTGTTACATAATTGTTACAAATATGTTACTAGATTCTCACAGACACTTCCAACATCAAATAAATGTGAAATAAGTTCTTTTATCAGCTTATGTTACAGTTTTGAAACAAAAATATTTGATTTTCATTTGTAAATTTCCAGTCCATTTAAAAGGATTAACTTCAAAAGTTTGAAACGATTTGATACATATTTGAAACTGAAGATATCGTGACTATTAATAGACGTTAAGGAATGCTACGCAATTTTGCATGAACTTAGGTTACAAACTTTTAACAGATGTTACCTAAAACATGAAATATAAAAATAAAGTTGTGAACTCAAGTTACAAACTTGAGACACCTCTGTACAACATTCCTCATAAAAAAGGGCTAATATCAAAATTCATTGATAAGCCACAGTATTAAAAATATTCAAACATGATACTTGCTTGAAAGTTTGCAAAACAAAAACACAAAAGTTATCTTGCCATAAGTATGTATCATCTTTACAAGATAAAAGCCAAAATGTTAACTACTTTGATGCTCTCATACTTCCATTGCATTAATATTCAACATCTTCTTGCTCATTCTTCCTCTGAACTCCCCATCAGAAAGATAGCCTTCATCTTTCTTTCTTTTAGCATGGACATATAGCTCGACTGCAATTTTGTTTCTCTGGAAACTAACATTCAGAGGATTGGGGATATTTTCAATAAGTCCATGCATAAGAGATTCAGCAAACTTTATGATAAAAATCCCACAATCGCTACAAAAAAAAAAAAAAAAAAAACTCAAAATCAGTAACACATAAATGCATATAAACAAAATCATGCAACCAAAAAATAACAATAACTAAAAAAATAACCACTTACTTGTTACTCTGTTGTGGAACCTCATCATCAAACACAATGTCCAACGGGTGACACATATCAATGCCCTTGAATGCTTGTGCATTTAGATCAATATCTTCCCTTGACTCATAAAAATTATTTAAAGAAAGAAACAAGGGCAACAAAGTAGAATATGCTTCAACAACTTTCAACACTTTCTTATCCATAACTCTATTCCTCATTGAGTTGTAGACTTTAAAAAATCTCTCCTTCACGTTGAACTCCCCAAGAATCCAATGATTACAGCCAACAACAGTCATATTAATAGGGAATAAAACGAAATCTACTAGCGACCAAGGGGTGTTACAAAGCATTTTATAACCACAAATATACTAAAAAAAAACACTGTTATTCGATATAACAGATCGATCACAATCACTTGACAGATACACATCATACAGAGCAGTGATAACTTGATCAAAAGAGTTATCTGTAGTAGTAACTCTAACCTTTATCAACTCACAATACTTGGCTTTTTTTCTAAGGTAATAAAATGCCACATTAATATGCTGAAAAAACAAGAAGCAAACCATAATAAGAATAATGAAAACAGTAAAACTAAAACAACTTAATAATAATAAGGGAAAAAAAATACCTCATTGTCCAAATCCCTCCCATCTTTAACTAAATCATAAAACCAAATTTTTCTCTCAATCTCAGTTACACAAAACTGAAATGGCTCCTTAATGATACTATTATTATCATCAAATTTCTTATACCTATAACAAATATAAACATTTAAAAGTGAATTATGGTGAAACAGAAACTGAAATACAAAATAAATAAAAAAACAATTAAAAAATAGAAGCATACTTATTATTTGTTCTCAGCCGCAGAGAAAACCACTTGTTAAAAGAGTCTTGGTCAATTTGATTAGGCAGATCAAAAAGATTGTCTCCAAAAGCATATCGTCCCACAACCTTCCTTTTAGACTTCACAACCTCCAAATGTTTCATATCCTCAGAAGAAGATGATCCAAATTGGTTCACAAAAGGAGATTGCAAAACTGTAGTAGGCTTTGGATTCCTTTTGCCAACAACAGGAGTAGACACAACTACTGGATTCATCAAAGAACCAGCAATGGGTATTGCCATAACAACTTCCTAAAAACAAAAATAATATGAAAAACTCAATAATACAACTATTGGAAAATATTGCAAAAAGAAAAAAAAAATACAATATCTGCCTTGTTTAGTTACCTTTTTCTTTGCCAAATCACCAACAGCTGCATGAACAACTTTATCAAAAATCTCCACATTCATGTTGTTAAAAATATGAGCCTCTTCTTCTAGATCTTTAACAACATCAGCTACATCATCATGAGGTTTGACAATATTCTATGGAAAAACAAAATTTTATAAATTAATACAGAAATACATGAATACATTACCTTGAAAAAATACAAATCATGAAACCAAAATAACCTGGTCATAGCTCTGGAAAAAAAAGTTGTAGATATAATAAAAAAGAATAATTGCCAAACAAAAAATTCCAAAATTCATAAGTTTACAAAAACATAACAGAGTTTATACATGCTCTGGAAAAGTCTTGTACAAAACTAACTTAGAAATTAAAAGTTTACAAATTAATAACAACAGGTTTACAAAACAAGAATTCTAAACTTTCTCTTCCACTTCTCATACTCCAATGGAAACAAAATCAGATTCCTATCAAAAAGGGAAAACAAAAATTAATAAAAAGAAAATATTAATTATATATATTAACAGAAATATAAACATCTATAAAATATAAAATAAAAAATAACAAACCAACCAAGCAATAAAATAAATATTTAGATAAGTATACATAACATTGTTTCTTCAACATCATTCCCAGTAGTCTTCTCATTCTCATTTACTGTATCATTCTTATCATCTGCAATTATCATATCTCCAGCAGCATCTTCTTGCATTGCTTGAATGCATTCATAAAAAACTTGGGTAAAACTTTCATTCTCAAAAAACTTATCCTTTTCCTTTGAAACACCACCACCACTAGAAGTATCACCAACATCAGCTCCCACAAAACCAACATCAACAGGATCAATATCATCATTAATACCACATGATTTTGGCCTCAACTCACCTAACATTTCCATAACTGTCTTGTGTTTTAAATCTTGATCATTTTTCAAATTAACCAACATCTCCATCAATGCCCTATGCCTAGATTCACTAGCAGACTTTAAAAATGCAATTTCCTTAGACATAATGTTACACTTCTTCTGACATTCATCCACAATAATTTTCATATCAGAAAAACCAAAAGTCACACAAGGAACATAGGATGATGAAGGAGCCTCACTGGTTGGTTTCTTTGGAGGAGCAACAAAATCATCATCCTCAAAATCAGCAACATTCATATCCTTGTTGCACTAGAAAAAACCTTCAAGCTTGAAGGCATTGTTCTCTTCATCAGTGGGCAAAACTTTAACAATTTTGGTATGCAAATAACAACACAGAAAAATCAGTTTACAATATTAAAAAAATCAAATAAATTCATATATAAACAAAAGCAAAAAGAATAAAAATTACCTTATGTAATGAAAACACATTCCTCTCAAGCTCCTTATGAGATGGGATTGCAACAGATGACCAATTTATAATCCTAGGCAGACCACGACTAACCTTCTCACAATAAGTTCCCTCTAAACTAGGAATTGATTCGTAAATGAAAACTTGGAAAACAAATGGCAAACCATTCAACTTATAGGTTGGGTAAGAACCTTGTCGAGTTATAACAACTTCATTTTCCCTTAAAGCATCTCTCAAAGATGAGAGAGTCACATTAAAAATATCCTTTCCCCATGGAAAATGATTAAAACCACCACTATCACAAAGATACAAGTCAGTTTTTTCAATGTTCTTCTCTTTTTGCCAAGCATACAAAAAGTTAGTGATCAGGTAAAGTACAGCCATCCTAACAGCCTCATCATCATTATCAAAATTGGCAGCCTTAAACCTTTCTTCAACAATAATTCTTGAAATGCCCCTTGTATGGTCACCAAAAAATTTAGAATACAATCCAATAGGATTACTATTCTTAATTCCACCTCTATCAATGTCACCAAACACATTTAACCCAAACAATAACCCAAATTCACCCAAAGAAAACCTAATCAGCTTTCCACAAACTTTAAACCACATTTCATTTAAGTTTGGCTGGTTAACTTCTCTCAACAAAACATGGTGAACCAATTTAGCTTGATTAGCATAAGATTTAAGGTTTAGAAAATGACCAAAGCAAGTCTTACTAAACAAAACCTTTTGAGAGTCAGTCAATTTTTCTGAGATCACATTGATCTTCTCAAAACCACAGTGAAAATTGACTCTTGCTCTATAATGATCCTCATGTTTGATAAAACATTCCATATGCTGCATAGAATAATAGACAACCAATATTAACAAACTTGTAACATAAATTTACAAAATAATAAAATATATCATCAAACTTGAAAAATATAATCCACATTGTTGGGTATGATACCTAAGTCAAGAACAAAATTTTAAAACAAGACAAATCAATGATTAGATGACAAGAAAAACACAAATTGATGAATTGAAATTAAAACAGATAGAATCAAAACTTGAAAAATGAAAACATATTTCAATAATATAAAACCTATTATCTTTAAATACAAAAACTACCAAATTGGAACTTGTAACATATGTTTACAGAAAAGAAAAACATATTTACAACATCGGTAAGAACATTAACAACCTTGTAACACTTTGTTACAAAAACTAACAATAAAGGACCTGTAACATATGTTTACAAAAAAACAAAAACATGGTTACAAGATCAGTAATACCATTAACAAACATGTAACATATAGGTACAAAAACCTCACAAAAATTAACAAAATTAAAAACATAAATCAGATCAGAGCATTAACAACATAGAAAACATATTTCAAGAATATAAAACCTAATATATAAAATACACAAACTACCAATTTAGAACCTGTAACATATGTTTACAGAAAAGAAAAACATATTTACAACATCGGTAAGAACATTAACAAACTTGTAACACTTCGTTACAAAACTACCAAATTATGACTTGTAACATATGTTTACAAAACATCGGAAATACCATTTACAAACCTGTAACACTTTGATACAAAAAAATAACAAATGTTAACAGCAACAAGACAAAAAGACCCATAAAAAACATATCAAAAAGATCAAAAAGAATTTAAACGAAACAACCATAAATACCTTCGGTTTATCCAGTAAACCAACATTCTTCTTCGCAATTTTTCTGTTAGCCTTGCACTTTACTCGACTAGAACCTCCAATCGATAGTTTCTTAGATTTCTTCGCACTGACTTTGCTCTTTGACAATGCAACATGTTTTCGCTTCAACTTTTTCCCAATTAAGTCAGCACTCGCATGCATGTGGCCCTCCTTCAACTCAACATCAACCTCGATCACATTAGGAAGGGGAGAATCCGATGAATGCTTCAAAACAGCTTTCCCTTTAGACAAAGGAGAAATATTACTCTTCAGAAGTTTCCCCTTCGTTTCGGAAGACTCTTGATCGTCGGATTGCTTCGAGGATGCAGGGCCAGAGAACGCAGCACCCGACCGAGCAGGAGATGCAGACCCCGCACGAGTGACAACCATTGTTTAACCAGTCAATGCCAAACGATTTTGAAAAAAAATGAAGAAACTCAGTTAGGTTTTCGGATGAAGAAAAAGAAAAAATGATAAATGGAGAATGAAACAGATGAAAGAGAAAGAGAATACAATAAACCTTCGGGGTTTGAAATTTGAAAAAAAGACTTTATAAAAAACCGTAAATTTGGAATACAAAACCGTATAAAAGTAGGAAACCGTATATTTTAAATTTTTTTGCTTTATACGGTGTATTATGTAATTTTCTCTTATTAATATTAATATGGTCTTATGAACTTTATACATGCACACACATAACCACACATTACACATAAATTATTTATAAAATGTAACCCAACATAAGCTTATGAAATGCAGAAGGCATAGAGTGAGGTCCCGCTGGTGAATGAAAGGAAAAAACCAAAACTAACATTATATCCATTTCCAACAAAAATACAGCCATCACTCACTGACATGCCGCCATAAACTGTGGCTCCAGTATCATACGACCACAAAATATCTCCCGTTTCCGCACTTAGAGCATATATGGGTCCTTTTTTATGTGTGGAACCACCAAAAACAACTCCGTTAGCCACAGTAACAGGGCCAGAAGCCGTGTCATTGCTAGGATTAGCTGTTGACCATAGAATTTTGCCACTGCCAGCCTCCATTGCCACCCATCCACCAGCAGTAGTGTTCTTGGTAGATGGCTTTAGAGTAAAATTTTTTATTTCAGAATTGGCAATGTTGGTATAGACCCTCTTGTGGCAGCTCCCCAGCCTCCTCCTCCAGCAGCGCCACCAGGTCCAGCCTCCTAAACACACATAAACCTTTTATTCATATAAAAGAGAGGTGACTTTTGAGTTGTGTAGTGTCTAGTTAGTAAGTTACATTATAGTATATAAAACTCTCTTCATTTCTTTATCATATCGTTGGAGACTAATATATGCTAAAATCGAAATAAAATGGTTTTATTCATCAATAAATATGAAATAATATTCAAAAGTCTTACATGGAGATCTCAATGAGATTTGAGTCATATACTATACTAAAACATCATCAAATGAGTCTTATATCATGGGTAGTTTCTAAGTATAATATGAAATTGTCATTTGTCAAAACTAATAAATATATATTTATATATTTCCATAAAAAAATATATATTTATATATATTACTACTTACCGTAAACCATACGAGGTCACCATTATCACGATCATGAGCCCAAGCAAAGCCACTCTTCTGCACAGCAACCACAATATCTCGCTTGGTTTGATTAACATCATTAATGGTCAGCATCATTGGGGCCTCAGAAAAGTCAGCATCCGGATTAGGTCCCGGGGGACAATTAGGAGTAGAGAGGTTATTACATGCGAAGAACCAAACATCATAGCCTCCAAGCTGACGGTACCACTTGATCTTTCCGGAGTCCAAATCAAGGGCCATGATTGAGTTAGAGTGGTTCTCAGGCTCAATACACTTGTCAGTATTAGAGGTAGGTGTAGTTTGATTGTTTTGTTGCTCTTGGCATTGTTGTATGCGCAAGGGAGCCGAGTATAAGTTGCCTGTGGCTATGTAGACATGGTTTCTGACTTTGTCAATAGAAGGGCTGCTTCCCCATATGGCTGCTCCAGCGTATTCTCCGGTCTTTCCACCATTGTCTGGCAGCATGAAGGTTTCCCATAAAACGGCACCGTTTGTGGCGTTTAGCTTGAAGAAGCTGCCACGGAATGTGCAACACTGTTCCACACTGAGGCCCTCCTCTAGGGATGATGTCCCTACGTAGAAGCTCCTATGTATAAGAATAAATTTAACTAATGCATGTCAATGGAGTATATATATGGGTGCATTACTGCATTATAATTGTTACCAACATGACATTTAGGGAAAATATATAATGTACATTTTTATCCACTATCTCGGTGAATTATATATTTTTACACACTTGGATAAGTTAGTCACAATGAAACTCATCTTATACATTTTTGTGAAATTCTCTAACTCATTTAAAGTGTCCAAAATAGAGTCTAAACATAATGATTGTGTGCATAATGGTACTAAAAGTTTGGAAACTTATTTCGATAATCTAAATTATTTAAAATTTCTAAAAAACATGTAAAAACTACAATAAACACTGTCATGTAAACCAATGTAAAAATATATACATCACCAGCATAAAAGTATGCACTATTGCAGTTTTGCTCATAATATTTATATGATAAATTTCATGTTGATTAGTTTCTACAATAACTAATTAATATAATATTTTTTAATGCTTGACTTGGTGATTATTATTGCAGCGTCAATCATATTATGAATTTGTAATAAAACGAAGAGAATAGATTATCATCATTTATTTTTTATATATATACGGAAAAATACCACTATATACACCTTGTCCTTCACACACAATAAAAACTAGATTTTTTCAAGAGATGCTACAAAATTAGATTGGTATATTTTTTAACATATATTGTAAAACCCCTCTAATTCCAAAATTGGGAACTTGACCAAAAATGCCCTCAATTATTAACTCTGCTATTTTGAATTCGTTTATATCTTTATTATAAAAGAAATCTTTCTGAATCAAGCGGTGGCATTTTCCCAAAATATAGAGTAGTGTCCTGACTATGTGGTTAAAAAAATGATGTTTATGGAATTTTCAAGCAATTAATTAATAATAAAAGGTTAAAAAAGTGATTTATCTTTGGCTTTTAATATTATATAATAGTTACCGAATCACATTTAAACTTTGACAATGTGTATTTTTTTTTTATTTTGTACCAAAATTTTGACAATGTATTAATTAATTGATCACTAATTCGATCAATTCCTATACACTCTTCATATAGTTCAGAAGTCAACATATATTACTTTATTAAATCGATATATCTATATGTGGTTTACATTATTATGGATTTAAAAAATATGACTTAATTGGATTGGCAACCCAAGTCATTACTTTGACAAAGGTGCCCTTATCTCAAAACTAGCTATACAATAATACATATTCAATAGAAAATTTTATTTAGTCTAGCACGACAACTTTTCTGGAAAAAAAAAACAGATAAAAACATCTCTCAACACTTCTTTGTAGAAGGAATAAACATGTTTTAAATTTACTAACTCTATATCCAACCAATAAATCAAGAGACAAGTTTTGCTATTTCCATTTTTTATATGATTATAAACCAATTTTTTGAATCGAGTGAAGAATCTAAATATGTGACAAGTATTAACTGGAGTAAAATTATTGTTAAATTATATAATAAAAAATAATAGAGAAAACTGTGTGATTACTAATTTATTATACTTACCCTTGGTAATAAGTTCCGGACATGGTAACAAGGCCAGCAACATTAGCACTAAGCTGTGTTGACCAAACAAGCTCGCCCGTTGACCTCTTGACGGCAATAACCACCGCAGGCCCATAAATTCCGACGATGAGAAGATCGCCGGCTATCGTTGGAGTCGATCTTGAGACGGTCCGATTGGCATTTATGATGAGACCAGTAGCGTTAAGGCTTGTCAACTCCCCCAAGTTTTTCTTCCAAATAAGAGAGCCATCACTGGCTTTGGCAGCATATATGTAACCGTTCCAGCTTGAAAAATAAAGGGTTCCATTGAAAACGGCAGGAGTTACAGTGATATCTTTCCCTGCATAAAATTCCCACTTCAAACTTAGCTTCGAAGCAGTTTCAGGACTGATCTTTATCTCCTTGTTTGCATATCTTCTGTTGTACAAATCTCCTCCGTGGTTCAACCAATCTTGATGATGCAGCACCTAGATCAATGAAAATTTATAAGAAATCATTTATGTATAAAAGAACGAAAATAAAATAAGACAACTTACATCTGAAATTGTAGTAGCAGTAGGGATAGTTATAAGTAGACAAAACGTCGACCAAGAAAGAATATTGAAAAGGTTAATAGTGTTATTATCCATGTCTTAAGTTATACTTAGTAAGTTTGTATAACAATATATAAGGACTTTTTGTGTGTGTATGTGCGTGTTTAATTATACATATATGTATTTATATATATATATTAATTAAAGTTTTAGAATTAGCATAGTGAATAGGATAATAAAACCGTTACCATCATCGATATCTTATGTTATGGGCTAATTTTGTTAAACTTATTAAAGAAGAATGAGCGGAAAATATTAATCATACTCATCAACATCAATCACAATATATCTAAACTCATAGAATATTGAGGCATGTCTTTAATGGAATTTCGGTTAGAAAATTACCTCCAACATTTGTTCATGAGGTGATTCATGACTGCATACTACCCTGCCAAGAGAAGCCAAAAACAACAAGATGAGTAATGGGTATCTATGAATAGTACTTGCTAATAGAGCACTCTGCAACTTTCTCACCGCAAATGGAGCGTCATCAACACTAATGGAGTAACAAAACTCCCCAAGTTTAGAGAGAAAGATATGATAGTGACATTTTATTCAACATAATGGACAGTAAATTCACACTAGAGTTAGTGACTCATGATACTGAAACGAAATATCGCAGTCATATTGTATAATCAATGTCCTCGTAACACGCTATACACTCTACCTCTATGAGCAAGGAAGTTGTAAGTGTCCATACTGCACCTGACCACAAAATAACTTATCTTACCATTATACTTTCATGTGTGAGAGAGGATGATGTGGGTGTTCGTATGACACTTAATCACAAAGTAGATAGTCCTACCATTATGAATGCTTAGAAATGGACTTTATCATTCATGTAGTTTATTCAATCGATATCATTAAAACTAACTATTGTATATCATGATGTTGGTTTGTCGATTACTAACAACTTAAGCACTTACCCAGCATCCTTACAAAAATTATCGAAAGACGAGTGCGCATACTTGAGTAAACATGAGGCTGCCTTAAATAAGCATGCATGAGACAATCTCAAATTTGATATCTTGTTATTTGTCAATATATTTATGGACTTTAGGCCTTTTATGATACATCATATTTTAGACTATTCTAAAATTCTCAATGAAATCGAAACATTAATCTCAACAAAAGTTAGTCAACGCAAACTATGAGACAATTCAGCCTGTCGTCGATCTCATCATGAAGAATCTAAATACTTAGAATATGTGAGGTTTCTCAAAGATTCTTCATTTGGCAAAGATTATCAAATAACAATTCATTTGTCTCTGGTATAGATCAACATCATAAAAAAAAAGAGCAATGCACTATATCTTATTAGGACATAAACATATCATTACCTCCATTGATCTATCAAATAATATTGACTAACGATAATATTTTGAATTGACCATTTTGAGAATTACATTAGAGATTGTCTTGATGCGTTCCACAAAATGAATTTAATCCATTGAACTTAGGTGTCTTTGTCGGCCACCATATCAACGCTTAATTGAGCCATATGATATTCTTAAATAAGAATTTGGTTCTTACATCTTTGAACATTGATTTCCAAGTCGTCGTTTTACCATCCAATAATACTGCAAATTGAACAAGTCCATTCTATCAGTATAATGACTAACTATAGACTTTAATTCACCTTAATTTGTTCCTCAAACGGTATTTTCTTAACATGAACTTTCATCAGAATAAAAACTCACAATTACCATGTAATTAAGCCTAAACTTTCAAGCTTAAACATAGCTTGGAAATCGTGATATTATTATATCATCTGCCCAATAAGGATTAAGAACTACTAATGGCTCTCAATTAACAATTTAGAGGTATATGTCATCAAACTTATTTCATGCTTGGAAATTGAATCTTTAAAACTGTTTCGACCATTTATCTTTGCTTGTTCACATATGGAGTTTCTCATCATATTCTAGCCAAACATAGGGTCAACATCACTAACAGTAAAATCAAAACAGAGGATAAATCCAATTTTTCCTAAATAATCTTTTGACCCCTGACTAATGCCAACATAATACTCCAACTTGGACAAATTTATTTATGTATCATCAATAGTGGATAAAAGAGACAATTATATGAAACTTAGTACTCTCGAAGATAACCATTGAGATAATCATCTTCTAATTCATGATTAAAATTTGAGATTGAGATTGCCGAAAGAACAAGATCTATTTTGCCTCATAGAACTAAAACTCTTAAAAATAGCCATAAAATCAAATACCTATATGAGGCTATTGTGAATAAAACGATACTAATCATTTAATCTCAAACTTTTGAGAGTCATTGCAAATGGCTTAACATATATTGTCTCATTAAAACACCTAAAATGGTTGTGAATATGGAATTATGTTTGTGATTATATTAGTCCATACAAAATTCCAAATATCTCTCCCACTTGGGCCAATATAATCAACAAACACCATGCTAATCTCCATTATCCAATAGGTAATCAAATAAATTATGTATAACATCCTACCGATAGGATACGTATATTACACGTGTTTTGGTGTGGGATACATTCAAATATAATAACAAACATTAAAACAACATGCATGTAGTGCAACAATTCATATTATATATACATCTCCTTTTGTACTTGTCACTTCACGAAACAATACATATAAGAAGTGACTGCATATCATTATGCATGTTTGAATTAATTGCTTTAGGTGTTTTCCACTTTAAAGCTTTTTAAAACTAGAAGCTTTTAAAATTTGATGAGTCAAAACTTTGAGAATTGTGCTCAAGATATCCATGAAAGAGAGATCTTAACAAAAGAGCAATAAATACTCGATATCTATCAAATATTATACATGGTATTATATATCATAAATTTTTTATGTACAAACATATTAATATAATATGCATGTGCACTAATCTTAAATAAGTCAAAGCCTAACTTCCACTAATCTTTCCATTTTTTATACAAAAATTGATACTTAGTCACCAATGTCACTATAAGAAAAGTTTTTCTTCATTGACTTTAATCAAACAAAAATTGTTGTATAAATATAGTTTAGCTATCCTCAAATTTAGTAGCAACAACAACATGTTATTGAGTACACATGCATTATCCCATTTAATTTTGGATTCATCGTGTTTATGGACATCCACAATTAACATGATTGACACAATTGACATAAATAGTGAGAATCTCATATTTATCATCACATATAGGGTCGTTTCATATATAAAAAAAAAAAAAAAGTCCACTTAAGATCTATTCCTTATTGTAACGACCCAAAATTAATAACGAGGCTTAAGGGCCTTGATTAGTTTCCCGGAAGGCATAATTGGAGGTTAAGAGAATTAATGGTAAGAATGCATGAATATAGGTATTGGATAAGCATGCGGGCCCTGTTTGGCTGGTAAGGGCATAATTGTAATTTTGGCCCGTTAGGGCATAAACGTGATTGTGTGTGATAAATTGTTGAGACCACATTATTATGTGGATAGGTAGATATATATATATGTATATATGTGTGTGTTTGTAGCTTTCGGCACGAGGCGATCCTAGGGCTCGATAGCGGGAAAAGTCACAACGGGGCTTAATAGTTGACTTTGGATAAGTCAGGGGTATTTTAGGTATCGGGTAGTTATTTAGACTTTCCGGTTATGAAAATAAATATATGGAGATATATTTGAGGTTAGGAAGTCTAGGCGGGAATATAGGGAATTTTACCGTTTTGCCCTAGGGGACAGTTCCAGCACCCTAGCCTCGGGTTTGACCTAAATGATAAGGTTAGACTTAAGAAAACAGTAGAAAACAAATAAACCGACCTTTTCTTCCTTCTCAGCTCTTTTCTCTCTCTCTCTCAAGGAAACTAGGCAAAACCACAAGGAAAGAAAAAAGAGAAAACCAAGTGGATTGAGTTAGAAAATTGCTGAGAATTCAGTGGGGATTTAGAAGCTCAGTTCAAGGATTATCCAAGAAATCTTTAATCAAAGCCAAGGTGAGAATTAAACTGTGTTTTGAAGTTGGAAACTTTGAGCTTTTGGCTGAGTAGTAAGATGATTGTGTTGTTGATGTTTAAGTTTAAATTGAAGCTGATAAACTTGGGAATTAACTAGGATTCTGCTTAGAGAAGGGGTTCAGCTGAGGAGGTAAACTTTAATTCATGATTTAGAAGCTTAAATTTGAGTTTTGTTTGGTTGATTTTAGTGTTTGAAGTTCTTGAGTTTCAGAAATTGAAACATGGATTTTAATAAGTTTTAGGTTGGCTAATCTGTTGAATTATGCTGTTAAAGTTATCTTAAAAGTGTTGGGAATGATTGATATTAAATAGGGAGCTTTGGGATGATTTTGGGTAAGGTTTAGAGGTTGGAAATGGTGGAAATTTTGGGCACAAAAGGAAGGGTCGTGGCTCTAATCTAGAGCGTTGCGGCCCTAGGATGAAGATGAGCCAGGAGGGCTCGGCCAGGGGTGAGTGCCGCGGCGCCCAAAGCAAGGGTCGCGGCGCGTGTCTTCTTCCAGGGAGGGCTTAGGTTATGTTTTAGGGCAGGGCCGCGGCTAGGCTTCAAGGGCCTCAACCCTTAGATGTATACTTGAACATTTGGGGTTTTTAATCACGGGAATCTAACCTAAAGTGCTTGGGATTGATTTCACCACCGTGCTTGGTGGAATTCGATTTCCCGGAAGCTAGTTTTGTACCCGAAAACCTATATTTGAATATTAATGGAATCCATTACCTTGGTTGTGACTAGGTGATAAGCTAGGGCTCGGGAAGTGGATCGTGCTCGGGGGTCGT
Source organism: Humulus lupulus (assembly GCF_963169125.1). Taxonomy (NCBI): domain Eukaryota; kingdom Viridiplantae; phylum Streptophyta; class Magnoliopsida; order Rosales; family Cannabaceae; genus Humulus; species Humulus lupulus. Next base: position 72,147,867 of record NC_084794.1, on the reverse strand, counting down.
CCTTTCTAATTAAAGCACTTGGAATTAAGGTAAGAAAACTGCACCTATGTAGGTGGATAAGATGGGACTAAGTGTTCCCTATATTTGTATGTGTTGTTATGTGATTGTGATAAACCATGTGAATATGTTGGGACTAAGAGTTCCCTATAATCGTATGAATGTCATGAGGTGGTATTATGCCACTGAGACATGTGATAAAATGCCTAAGGGTACCAAAATCAATACTTGCACACATGGCGCGGCTTGGACACTGGTATCCGAGGACAGCTTATTAGTCACTGAGCTCGGTTAAGCTGGCCGGAGTCAGTGAATATGTCACTGGGCTTTGCCTAAGCGAGCCAAAGACAGTGAATTAAATAGAGGGTGCAGCTTGCGGGCATTAACCCTAGTTATTGCTTACATATGTTCTATTGTTGATTATTGTGTATGACTTGATGAGTATCTAGAGCTGAATTATTGGTTATTGACCAGTGTGCTATCTTGAATGTATTTTATGGATTGCTGGTAACTGATTAATGCTTTGTAATTATTAGATTATGCTCTACGAACTGTTTAGCTGCTAATATTGTTATGTTATGATATTATTTTTTCTTGCTGGGCCTCGGCTCACGGGTGCTACATGGTGCAGGTAAGGAAAGTTGACCATGGGTTGGAGAGCTCTGGGGGCGAGATGTACATTGTCAGCTGCTCGGCCACCACGGTCAAGGAATTGTACAGGGACGGGAACCTAAAACATATATTTTTCCATTAGAGTGGCTTGGTTATTTATTTGTTATTGAGAATTTTGTATTTACGATATTTAAACCTTGATTTGGGATCCCATGTACCAAAAATGTATTTTAATAAAATTTAATCGTTTATAACCAAAATTCTTTTTAACCTAATCTGTTTGTGTCGTTAGATACACATTTTGATTTAAATGACTTGATTAGCAAGTCTTGCACTATTTCAAACACACAGTGTAACGGTCTTGGTTATCCAGGGCGTTACACTTATCTTGAACCTCAATTATAAGGAAATCATAACAAATGACTCACTAGTTCCACCAAAACTATTTCAAAAGTATAAAACCACTGCACTAGTCTATGAACTCATCATTATCGAAAATCATAAGGATTTCACTTCAAATATCTCGAGAAAATCCTAAGTGATCTCATACTGATAAAGTTGTCATAACGGAATCGACCAACATTTATACCTCACCATAACCAAATGACACCCATCTCAATACTCCCACTGATCATGGAGTAACTTTGACATCTTTTAAATGTCAACTGTGACATCAAGATTTATCAATTCTGAGACCTAGTCCATTTTTCTAATGAGAGATCGATATGTCAAAACATATGAATTATTGTCCCACTCAATAACCAAAACGGTAGAGATTTTAGGATTGCTTAAAGCTAAAGGAAATATCTAAGAGCAATACCATTATGCATATGAAACCAAGGATCATGCTATTATCTCGTTTCCTTACCTTTCTCAATGATCTATCAACATAAACGATCCTATCATGCTAGAGTCATTCAAACAAAACATATGACTCATTTGTAGGTGATAACTCTTGAATAAAGAGTTATTTCATGTGCTTTTGAACTTATAATTGTGAAATAATCATGGGTGATGTTAGTTTATTTTTAGTTTTTGTAGCTAACCTTGATGTTTTCATTATCTTAATTAAATGTAATTATTTTTTAGTTTTTAATGGCTATTGGGTTAAAGATAATGATTTCATGGATAAATATTTGCACCAAGGAATGGGCTAACATATTAATCTATTGTGATGAAATTATGTTGTTGATGGCCGAATATTCAGGTTTGCTGCAACAAACTTGAAGCATTTTGATCAGGCATATTTTGGGGTACATGGTGCGTGTGGCATTCAAAGGGTGAGCTGACATTTTGGCTGAGGTGGAAAGGGCAAAAAGACTATTCAGCATGTTGGAGAAAAGGACAAAATTCAGAGGAAATGAGGACTTCATGCCTTTGGGTGTAAAAGGGGCATTATGGTACATTTGGAAAGAGGAGGAGAAAAATCTAACATATACAAAAAAGAGGTTCCAGCCATAGAGGATAAGCAGCAGCCATTTTTGGAAAAGAAAACCAGAAAAAGAAAGGAGAAAAACTCATAATATCAACAAGTAAGAAGGAGGACAAACAAAGAAAGCTCAAGCATCATTTTGGATTTGTTCTTTCTTCTTTTCCTAAAATTTATTTTATTAATTTCTTAGTTGGATTCTAAATCTGAATATTATGGGATGTTTTGATGGTGGATTAATGTTTATGAACTCAGCCATGAACTAATTTTTAGGTGGCTTGAATTGTTGATGAACCCTATGTTATAGTCTATAAATTTCTTGCACTTTATTCTAGTAAAATCTCCTTTGTTCATTCAAGTGTGCTTACATTAATTTCTTGTTGTTTTTTGGCCAACAATGGCAAATTATTTAATTATGTTTAATGCTGGAAAGATTAAATGCAATGAGAAAAACTTGGATGACACAAGTCATAATCTAGGTTAGGTTATGTTAGTAAGTAAGATAGGGATATGTTATTTGCCTTGTGTAACTTTTGAGAATTAAACTTTGATTTGCGTTCTTAAATATGATTTTGCATAGGAATATGTTTAATTAGGTAGAGGAATTAATGTCATAAAATTTGAGAAAGTTTTATGAGTATTTAAATGAATTCTTGTTAACCTGGGAGTTTTGCTAGAATATTGCTGCAGCAATTTGTCCGCAATTTGTTCAGGATGAATAATATAGGGGAATTCAATAATTTAAGTTCATTTTGCAATCCATATATTTCTCTCAATTTTCTTGTTCAGTTCAGTTTTTATTTTCAGTATTTCCGTTTTAATTTTAATATTTTGCTTAGCCTATAAACAACCCACTTGATTTTTAAATTTATAAAATTGTTTAGTAATTGTTTTGCTTACTTTTTTAATTTGCAATCCCTGTGGAGACGATTTACTTATCATTATATTACCTGTGTGATTATGTGCACTTGCGTATTTAAAATCAATATTAAATTGATTGCAACAGCAGGTAAGAACAACAACAAATGTCATAACAAAATTCATTAATCCACTACTGATAGTATAGAAAAGATTGTGCGGTTCATGACATCTAATGTGTTTCTTTCACCATCAAGCATCCTGCCAAATGATAAAATCCTCGACAGAATTATTAAATAGACATATGGATCTTAGTATTAATTGTGATTAGAACAAATGTGAAATTAATCAACGATCATCACAATCACTAAATAGATATCCATAGAACACTCAATTTCATGTTTAACATAAATTATAATCTAATAATAATTAAATAAGCCCAGCAAAGCATCCATCAATATCAAAGAATTTATTACCGAGAACACAAATCAAATAGGTAATAATTTTATAAATAAACCAATATATGCCAACAATAATCCATTCATAATCATGAATCCTCACATAGTTACAAGGCTTATGCACAAGTAAATAGGTACAACATATTGCTTAATTATTGGGTCTTATTAGAGATTATAATGTCACACTTAACAACTTAAAATGTTTAGACTCATGACAGGTGGGCACATAAACACTCAATATTGTATTAATCTCACAATCATCATAATTGAAAAATTGCACACTTAAACTCATGATAGGTGAGCACATAAGTCCTCAATTAATGTCTCAAGAACATAATTATATTTTCACATAATTCCAAATACTACAAAATACATTTCATGACCTCAATTCAAATATTTAAAATATAATTATGACCATAAAATGCAAAATTGTGAGATGATAATTATTAGAAAATAATATCATTTAATTGTGTGACTACTTGCTAATTATTCATTTAAGTTGACCAAATCCAAAATACAATTACACAATTGAGTGGGAAAATGAAAAATGGAGAAAAATGTCACAAAAGCCGGACAAAAATACCCATTCACACGCCCTCACACACCAAAATTAACTTCTGTTTTTTTAAAAAAAATTTATCCTTGAATGACATGTCATTTTCCTCATTTTTCATGGGCACTCGCGGACTTAACCATTGTTTTTTCTCAGCAATGAAGAAAATGATTGTAACGTCCCAAATTACCTAATAAGACTTAGGGTCTTGATTAGGGGGTCGGGATGGAAATATATGGAATTATATGTTTATTTGATATATTTGATTGTGATTACGTGTGTTATATGATAATATAACTAGTTGTGCATGTTTAGGGATATTAAATATGCATGTGGGCCCGTTTCTTATTAGAATGGAAACTTTCGTAATTTGGCTCGTTATGGGCATAATTGTATATATGTGATATATGTGAGAGACCAAATTATTATGTGGGTTTATTTGAGTTACTCGGCATGAGATGATCTTAGGGAGCAGGTTAGCGGGAAAGTCACAACGGGACCCAATACCCGACTCGGGGTGAGTCAAGGGATATTTTAGGTATTTGGCATTAAATTGGCTTATCGGGTAATGGGGATGAATAATTGGGGAAATATTTGGAGTTAGTGAGTTTAGGAAGGAATACTGGGGAATTTGACCATGTTGCCCTTGTGGACGTTTTTGGTACCTCGAGCCTCGGGAGTAGCTTAAGTCACTTAAGCCTTAAGGAAAACAAAAACAGAACACTCAAACACCTCACACACTCAATCTGACTCTATCCTTTCTCTCTCCCTCTCTCTGATTTTCTCTCAACTCTTCTAAGGAAATTCTTTGTGAATTAAGGGGAAATTGTTGTGTGAAACTTGTAAAGATTGAAGGCTTAAGCTTAGGAGTGGATTAGCTACTGCTAGGGAGACTTAAATCATAGTTGAGGTAAGCTTTGGACCTTGATTTCCATTGATTATTATGTTTATTTTGGTTGTTCTTTAAGAGTTCTTGAGCTTTATAGATCGAGAGTTGAATTTTGTATTTTGATGAGTTTTGCAGCTAGGTTTTAGTTCTGCTTTGTTGCTGGGAAGATGTTAGAACTGTTGTGATAATTGAATTATGGTTTGGGGGTGAAATTGGGATAGTTTTAGTTGTATTTGGCTGTTGAAAAATGAAGAAAATCTAGGTTCGCAGGGCCAATTCGCGGCTTTGTTCTTGAGGGGCCGCGACTCAACCGAACCTAAGGCCTAGGGAGGCCTATATCTGGGTGGTACGTTGCGACCCTTAAGGGGCAGGTTGCGGCTCGTGTTCCATTAACAGAGGTGGAGAGCCTCTGACCCGAGGGGCACATTGTGACCCTTAAGGGCAGATCGCGGCCCGCCTAGGCAGTTTTGGCCTTGGTGAGTTTTTAATGACAGGAACCTTTTCCTTAGGGCTCGGGATCGATTCTACTACTCGGTTTAGTGGAAATTGAGGCCCCAGAGGCTAGGACTCGGTCCGGAAGCCTTTATTAGCTCGTTATTGATGGAATTCTATATTATGGCTGTGACTGGGTTAATGCTAGGGGCTCAGAACCGGGCTCGTGCTTGAGGGTCATTCTTATTTTATGCTATACTTGGACCTGAGGTAAGAAAATTGCACCCGATACGTGTTAATATGTGATTAGGGCTTGGCCCGACTGTTAATAATAATTATGAATAGGGCTTGGGCCCCTGAGAATGATTATGATTAAGTTATCATTCCGTTTTTTTATTAAACATACTTAAATATTCTATATATACTTAAGTATTTCATGACTCTTCGCATGGTTTGTGTGATTAGGGCTTGGCCCCATTAAATAAGCGTGATTATTACTATGGTTACGGTTACCTGATGATGTTATGTGATTAATATGTATGCTTGTTTATCTTGTTGAGGTATGTCTATCAATATATGTTTCTGTGTTGATATTCGAATACCTGGTTAGGGCTTGACTTATTAGTCAAGGACGGCAAAAGTGCACTGCGCGCTGTTTGAAAGACTTAGGCCTAAAATAGCAACGTACTATTATGTTAGCCGACCCTATGTTCATTGGAAAACCAAAGGTGTTGGGCTAGATCTATGGCTAGTTACTCAGAGCTAAGGGCGAGGGTCCCAGGTGACTCTATGGTTACATAGCTAGGGCATAGACACTAGGGTTGACTCTATGGTTAACTATTCAGGGCAGTGGCCCCAAATTGGTTCGATGACCATTTGTTTGTAACTGAATGGCCGTGTGAGTAGGTTATTACTATTGGACATGCTAGATAAATATCTGAAAATTTGTATTTTCTGCTCATGCACATGTTGAGTTTTCTTGCTGAGCCTTGGCTCACAGGTGCCTTGTGGTGCATGCAAGGGGAGGGGAATGCTTGACCAGCCATGAGTTGAAGAGCTTTGGTGGTGGGGTGTACATATGCGGCTGCTCGACCACCACAGCCAAGGATATCTCATATGAACTAGGGTTGTAGCCCTGTTTTTGCCGGTTAGGTAATCTGGATGTAATTTTTGATGTACATACACCTTATTAAAAGTTTGGTTGTAATATTTTGGGGTCCCATGAATGTACGAAACTTTTTAAATAGACGTCAATGGTTCCTTTGACCAAAATTTTAACCCTAACCCTTGACATTAACCATAGTTACACATTTTTAAACCAAATGACTTGATTAGCAAGTCTGACACAATTTAAAGTACATAGTATAACGATCCTGGATTAGGAGGACGTTACAACTTGGTATCAGAGCTGGCAAGGTTTAAGGGTTCCTGAAGACTGGTCGGGCATAAACACTCGCCACTAAAGACAAGCTTGACTCAGGGTTCGGTAATTATTATGTGGTTATGTATTTAATTGCTTAAACATGGTATGAATTCCTTATCTATGTGCCTGTTTAGGAAGCATGAGATAATCTAATAGGGCTTGGTCCTTGATTGCTGCATGAATGATAAAGAACGTGCTTATTAGCACTGTTATTGCTTGTGAATGCAAGGAAATGGCTTTTTAGCATTATTATTTGTATACAGGCTAGGAAATGCTTATTAGCACTGTTAACACTGGCAGGGATTAAAGAATATGCTTATTAGCATTGTTACACTTACGTAAATGCTTGGAAATGTTTATGTGCATTGTTATTAGCTAATGGATATCACAAAGTGCTTATTAGCACTATGAATGAATATATTATGTGTGGGCATGCTTATTAGCATTGCATCTATTGTTTATCTGATTAATCTTGGACCGCCAGGCGGCAAGAGGTGTAGTTATTACTTACCTAACGGTCGATTTGATCAATGTAGAGTAGGTAGATGTCGGTATGAATCCTTGAAGGTTAAAGAGGTTGGCTGGCCAAGAGTTACAGGCCAGGGAAAGGGATGACCAGGGCCAGGCCCTACTGCCAGCTCCACAAAACTGGCAACAGGTGCTTGCTGGTATGCAAGCCAGGCTAGAGAGGCAAGAAGAAGAGATTCGCCTCTTGAGACAGCAACAGGTTCCAGTAGGGAACCCACAGCCCGCAGTACCAGCAGTGATATAGCCAAAGGTACCAGCGGTTGTGCAGCCCTAGGCAGGGGGAGATAGATGGGAACTCCTGTATGAGAGGTTCAGGGAATAACACCTTCCAGTCTTTGAGGGCGGCTCAGATCCACTGAAGGCTGAGCAGTGGATGACCATGATAACCACCATCCTGGATTTTATGAGGGTAGGTGGTAATGAGAGAGTGGATTGCGCCACTTATATGTAGTGGGAGGACGCCCGAATATGGTGGGAGGTGGTATCAAAGACCAGAGCAGTAACCACCATGGAGAGAGTGGCTTACGCCACTTATCTGGAAATTTGTATTTTCTGTTCATGCACATGTTGAGTTTTCTTACTATGTCTTGGCTCATGGGTGCTTTGTGGTGCAGGTTAGGGGAAGGGAAAGCTTGACCAGCCATGAGTTGGAGAGCTTCAGTGGCGACATGTACATATGCAGCTAATCGACCACCACGACCGAGGATATCTCAAAGGAACTAGGGTTGTAACCCTGTTTTTGCCACTTAGGTCAGCTCGATGTAATTTTTGATGTACATACACCTTTTTAATAGTTTGGTTGTGATATTTTGGGATCCCATGAATGTACAAAACTTTTTAAATTGAAGTCAGCGGTTCCTTTGACAAAAAATTTAACCCTAACCCTTTACATTAACCATAGTTACACATTTTTAAACCAAATGACTTGATTAGCAAGTCTGATAAAATTTAAAGTACACAGTGTAACAGTCCTGGATTAGGAGGACGTTACAATGAGCGCTCGTTTTGAAGCCCTAAAAACTTCAATGAAACCTTATAAACGACATGTAGTTTTTTGTTATGATCAGTACCAAAAGACATGTGTTTGGGGTCTTCCTTGACTTTTGAACCGGGTCGACCCGTCCATATTCGGACCTAAGACTCCGACCTAGTAGGATTTTGGCCTTCAGTGCTCCGTTTTTTACGCCATTTGAGGAGTTTTCCTCCAAATTTCATTTTCTATTGAACCATATTAATTATTTGGCCAAAAATTCTTCAAAAAATTTACCAAATCAAACCCATTTTTAAATAAAAAAAAAGCATGAAAATTAGTCTAAAAATTTACCAAATATGAGTATAATAATCAAAATAAATATCACCCACAAGTCACATTCATGATATAAAAAGTTAATGTAACATTTTTTGAGATAAAACTATGCATTTTGGAATTTGGATTGATAAAACCAACAATAAACCAAAAAATCTGAAAAATATTATAAAAAAAATCCATTTGACAACCCCAAATTCTTATGAGTTGGCTCTTGATACCAATTGGTAAACTTATTAAAGAAGAATGTGTAGAAAATATCAACAATCATACTCATCATCATCAATCACAATATATATATATCTACTCTCATAGAATATTGAGGCATGTATTTAACAGAATTTTGGTTAGAAAATTATCTCCAACATAGGGTGATTCATGATTGCATACTACCTGCCAAGAGAACCCAATAACAACAAGAGGAGCAAAGGGTGTCTATGAACATTCCTCTCCTCTATTTCTCTCTAAGGCGATACACATACACCCCTCCCCATATTCAAGGGTGTATCCCTCACCCTAATGGGCTGGCCGAAAGATGTTGAGAGGGTGTCCACGGGCTCCGAGCATGTTAGTATATTATGTCCATCCCATTATAGCCCAATTGTAATACCAACAAGAGACCAAAAAATCTGAAAAATATTAAAAAAAAAAATCCATTTGATAACCCCAAATTCTTATGAGTTGGCTCTTGATACCAATTGGTAAACTTATTAAAGAAGAATGTGTAGAAAATATCAACAATCATACTCATCATCATCAATCACAATATATATATATACTCTCATAGAATATTGAGGCATGTATTTAATGGAATTTTGGTTAGAAAATTATCTCCAACAACATCGTTCATAGGGTGATTCATGATTGCATACTACCTGCCAAGAGAACCCAACAACAACAAGAGGAGCAAAGGGTGTTTATGAACATTACTCTCCTCTATTTTTATCTAAGTCGATACACATACACCCCTCCCCATGTGCAAGGGTGTATCTCTCACCTCAATGGGCTGGCCGAAAGAAGTTGAGAGGGTGTCCATGGGCCCCGAGCATGTTAGTATATTATGTCCATCCCATTATATCCCAATTATAATACCATGAATATAAATATACAATTATCGTAATATAATAATGACACCGAGTAAGCAACGCTTGATTATATCAGCCTAGATAAAATATTCTAACAAAATTATCACGTCAAAAGTAATTAAAATATTATATATTATACTATTTTCAACATTTTTTAAAAGGTAAATAAATCACCAAATATTAAATTGTAGAGAAGAGAAAAATGGGGATGATTTCCATCCAAATAATTAATTGTACACTAGGAAAATTAATGGACATGCAACCCAATTCATTACCCACTTTATAAGAGAAATGATCAATAATAAAAGAGACTTGTCCCAGAAAGTTAGACAAAAGAGCTTTAAATTTGAGAAAGAAACAATTAGAGGACCAATAACTTGGACTCAAATAAGTTCATTCAATAAAACAAGAGTTCTGCTTGAAAAACCGATAAAACCACCTAAAAATCAAGGAGATTGATAAGTTACAAATATATATGGGATATTTGCATCAAAAGTATCCAACATTTGGGGTTTGTAATTGGCATTGACCCAATATTTTTTTAGAGAGTAAAGTACCCAAAGTCAGTAAAAGAGTAATCAATTCTATCTAATTCCGTTATTTAGGGTGTTGTTAGTGTCTTGTTTGCGACATGTATATGGCCTAGATTAAATCCATTTTCAAAAATTAATTTTAAAATAAAAAGTTTATTTAAAAATACATTTTTAGAACATTAAAATTACAATAATAATTTTTTTAATATCATATCTAAATTGAAACAAAAAACAAAATCTAAATTACAAATAATTAATTTTCGAATTATATCTAAATTAAAAAAACATTTTTTTAATGAAAAAAATCCTAAAAATATTTTCTTCAAGCCACTCTCTCTTTTCCCAATCTCCATTTATCCATCTCCCTCACTATCGTGTTCCTCACCTCCGGTGGAATGTCGTTGCAGCCACATTGCCACTGTACATCTCCCTCCCCACCTCTTCTTCTTCTTCTTCTTCTTCTTCTTCTTCCATAAGTTGATCGATGAGGACGACAACTCGAGGCTCAGCCCGGGAAAAACTTGTACTTTGATACCAACAGCTTTAAGGTGTGAGGTAGCAATTGACTTCGACAGAAGAGTGATGATGGATCCAAACAAACAAACGACACAGAGATTCTTACTTCGTCCGCGACATCTCCAAGCTTCCCATCGGATAAATCTAGGTTTTATTTTGGGCATGGGTTTCTAAGTTTCATATTATGGTATTTTTGGTTCACCCTTAGATTTAAAACTTTTAGAATTTTATGATTTGCGCTTTATAATGTTTGCAGAAAAATTGTGAAATGGTTCATAATCCATCCAAGAACTTTTGAGGTCTCAGAAGTTTATTGAGATTCTTGCTAAACTTGTGTGGCTGGGTTATAATCCCAATACTTTGCTCTTTGTTCTAGCCATTCATTCCATGGTTGTGATGAGTATGCACCTCCACTCTTTATGGGTTCTCGAGAGAAGGTCTCATTTTGATGGGGCAAATTAATATGTTAGTGATGCTTGGAGAAGTGCCACACCAGGCCTTAAAGTACTACACCTTTGTGGTCGTGGACTGCTCCTCTGCGTACAACGCCATCTTGGGTGCATCCAACCCTAGTAAAATTTGGAGCGTCACCTCCATACGACACTCATGCATGAAGTCCCATACTAATGAGAGAATAGGCACAGTTTGTGGAGACCAAAAGGAGGTTAGGCAGTGCTATAATGTTTCCCTCAAGCACCAAATAATGGTAATTGAGGCAGCAGCCCCCGAATAGCCTCCTACCGAGGAGATGAAGGTCTAGGCTATTCAAGAGGAAAGGGAGTCCAATAAGTTGAACTCCAGAGTTTAGGGAGAGAGGGCTATCGATCCCATTGAAGTGACAGAGGAGGTGATCCTTGATGCCTCCCTCCCATAGAGAAAAACGAAGGCTGGGAAAAATCTCAGGGCGAATGTCCGAAAAGTCTTAGTGAGCTTTCTCAAAGACAATCACGATGTCTTTTCCTTGTCTTACTCCAACATCATAGGCATTGACCTGACATCATATGCCACGCCTTCAACATTGATCCAAACGTTGCTCCAATACAGCAAAAATGAAGAAAGATTATCTCGACCTGAGCACTGGCTTTAAAGGTGGAGGTGGATAAGCTCCTCACGAATGGGTTCATCGGAGAAGCTCAGTACCCTAGGTGGTTGTCTAGCCCGGTCCCGGCACCCAAGCCAAATGACACTTGGATGACCTATATAGATTTCTCTGACCTCAACAAAGTCTTCCCAAATGATTGTTTTCCTTTCCCCGAGATTGATCGGATGCTCGATGCTACCTCTAGGTACAAGCTCTTGTCCTTTATGGACGCGTACTCTGGATATAACCAGATCTTAATGCATGTTGCGGATCAAGAGCACATTAGCTTCTAGACTGACAAAGGGGTATGTTGTTACAAAGTGATGCCCTTTGGGCTCAAGAATGATGGTGCCACGTATCAGAGATTGGTAAACTGGATGTTCAAGATTCAGCTAGGTCGGAACATGGAGGTTTACATAGATGACATGCTAGTAAAATATAGAACAACCCCCGACACGTGAGAGATCTGGCAGAAGTGTTCTCTGTCCTCTACAAATTCGGGATGAAGTTGAACCCCCACAATTGCACTTTTGGGGTGTCCTCTGGGAAGTTCTTGAGCTTCATAGTTAGTGCACATGAAATGGAGGAAAATCACGAGAAGATCAAAGCCTTGATCGAAATGCCATCCTCTTAAAAGCATAAAGACATACAAAGCCTTATCGAGAGGATAACAACGCTGAGTTGCTTTGTCTACAATGAAATTGATAAGTGCATCCCATTCTTCAACATCCTCCAAGGAGGTCAAAGATTCGAGTGGACGAAGGAATGTGATCAGACATTCTAGCAATTGAAGACGCATATGGTTAATCTGCTGACCTTGTCAAAGCCCGTAGACGGAGAGCCCATTCTCCTCTACATGAGTGTCTTGAAGAATGCCATTAGTACCACCATAGTCCGCGAGGAAGCCTATCCTGCTCTGAGCATCTCAGCCCCCAGGGAGGTAGAAGTAGTCCAGCTTCAGGGCAGATGGATGAGGCCTATTATGAAGTACCTAGTCTCCGAAGAGTTAGCGTGGGACAAGAAAGCAGCTTGGAAGCTGCTTTACTAAGTCCTCCAGTACGTTATAATGGACAGCAAGCTGTACAGGCAAGGATATGCATTGCCCCTTCTCTGTTGTGTGTCCAAGTAGGAAGCCAGCCTTATTCTTCGAGAAGTACACGAGGGCTTTTGCAAGGACCACGCTGGGGGCAGAGCATCGCTAAGAAAATCTTAAGACAATGGTACATTTGGCTATGAATAGTGATGCGATGGACTACGAAAAGAAGTGTGAAAAGTGCCTTCACTTTGCCAACATACCCCGAGCTCCTCCAAATAAGCTCACCCAGATGACAAGTCCTTGGCCCTTCGCAATCTGTAGGATTGACCTTATCGGGTCCTTTCCCACTGGAAAGGGGGGAGTAAAGTATGCTATTATGGCGGTCGACTACTTCACAAAGTGGGTCGCAGGTGAGCCTCTTGCTACAATCACTTCTAAGAAGGTGTGGTCTACGCGTTGCTCTAAAACTTCTAAGAAGGCTCACTTGCAATGATGTTAAAGGCGTGGTCTACGCGTTGTTCTTAGACTTCTGTCAAAGGCATGGAGTCATGAAGAGCTTTTCCTCCATAGACCACGCGTAAGCAAACGAACAGATGGGATCTATCAACAAGATGCTTAAAGCCACCCTAATGAAGTGGTTGGAATAGGCAAAAAATGCCTGGTCCGAGGAGCTGCCTAAGGCATTGTGAGTACTGGCCACTCGCCATTCACTATGGCCTACGGATATGAAGCCATGCTCCCAGTCAAGGCAGTAATCTCCACGCACCAACGGGATATGTATGATCCTACCACAAACCATGCCTTACTCAGAGAGTCTCTGAACCTTCTGGAGGAGCTCCGTGAAGCTTCACAGCTTCGAGTAGCATCCTACATGCAAAAGGTGGCCTGATATTTCAACTCTAAAGTGAAGGATATGAAGTTTGGGGTCAGAGATTTAGTAATTGGAAGAGTCTTCTTAGCCACCCGATATCCTATTGTTGGAGTATTGGGCCCTAACAAGGAAGGCCCATATCAAGTCGAGAGTGTCATATGTCCAGGGACATACAAGCTGACTCGAGTAGGTGGAAAGTTAGTGCCCCACACCTGGAATGTCGAGCATATTCGTTTGTATTACAAGTAATAAAAGCAATGTATTTTCTAAGTTTTGTTGTATTTTGTAGCCTCCGGGCACAATTAATGGAAATCGTGTGTGCAAAACACAATACATGAAATTAAGAGAAGTTGCTTGTATTTTAATTTTTAATTTAGGAATTTCGATTCCCAAGGGGTACTAGCTCGCTGGCCTAGACAACTGAATGCAGACTAGTCTCCGATCACTTGGGGGGCATAGTTTGGTCTCCTCGTTGGATAGATGGTCACAGAGCATGATCCGGGAAGCTAAGCTTATCATGAGCGATGCAAGCCTTGTGTCAAAGAAGAAGCTAAGCTTATGATGAGGGGAGCAAGCCTAGTGTCAAAGCGGGCGTAAGCAGGCTAAATAAGACCGAGTAAAATATGGTGGAGAACTTGAGTTTTGTCCTGAGTACCAACTACATGTTCCCGACATCAAGTGGGTGAATGGACCTCTGAGTTATCCACACTTTGGGGGAGGGGGGGGGGGGGGGACTTCATTTAGTGTAACCTCTCGAGGACCACGTGCCCCAAGAGTAACACTAAAAGTTACCTAGGAAACTAAGCTTGTCATGAGCAAAATAAGCCTAGTGTCAAAACATAGGGGGTTAGCCCTAGAATTGGAAGACCCATGATCTAAGAAACTAAGCTTGTTATGAGCGGAGTAGGCCAAGTGTTACATGATCCCAAAGATAAAAACCATTGGGAAAAACTCCTAGGGTTGAAAAAATCCAAGTAAAAAGAGAGTGCATTTGAGGTTATCTTTCTAGGACCTTGCGCCTGAGGATAAACCAATTCTTAAATCTCAAAAATTGAACAGAAGCTTAAGTCAGCGGTACTCTGGAAACGCCTCAAGTTACCTAAAACTTGACCACCCTTACTTGCGGAATAGGACCTAGGAAACTAAGCTTGTTGTGAGCAAAGTAAGCCTAGTGTCAAGACTTGCGAGAACAAAACGACCTAGGAAAACTAGTAAAACTAAGTGTTGTTAAAACCTAAAATACCCATTCAATGGGTGAACTTGAGTTACTTCTCGAGGACTGCACACCCAAGTAGTATTGACTAGCTCTCAGTACTTGAGCCTCCCCTATTGGAGTGCTAGCATCAAGTTGTCGAAAACTTGATCACAAGGCCTGGCCTAAAAGGGCGGAGAACTCATCTCACATCCTGGGGACTATGAGCCCCAAGACTGGCAGCAAGTTTTTGATTTTCAAAAACTGAGTAATCTCTACTCGAGGGTGAAGGCATAAAAATGACCTAGTGTAACCTCTCGCGGACTATGCGCCTAAGGAGTAACACTCCATCTTCGAACCCTAAGTAAAATTGACCTCCTAAGACGCGAGTTGTTGGAACTCGTTGGTGTAAGGACACGTCGAGTGCTGCCACTTGACAGCGCACAAAAGTTACTCCAGAGGAACGCGAGCAAAAGAATCAACACTAATACTAGGTGAGTCAACGAGACTCAAGTCGCTAGAACTCGAGCACATGTCCCTAGTTGGACTGACTAGAACAATTAAGACCTAAGTCTCGAAGACTAAGGCCTCTAAGTAGTGGGCAGATTAAGGTTTCAAATTCTCGTGGCATTAAGTTACAATGAATTAGATAAAACCTTATCAAATTTGTAAAACCAAATTGCACAATTACTAAACGCTAAAAAATTGTCGAGTGATAAACCAGTTAAGGCAAAGGAATAGTGCAAGCAAAATCCATTCATAAAGAAATAAGGGCAAAGTATTTATAATTATGCTCTAGGGCTCGAGTGATAAAATTGTTTGTACCCCAAAAGCGAATGGCACGCAGGCCTATCAAAAGCAAAAATAAAAAATTAGAAGGGCCTACTCGATCACAAGATCAGCCTCAGGAGTTGGACCTGCTGTCATGGCCTCTTATGCCTTGGCTGCTTTAGCCTTGTCTTCCTGAAGATGCTCCTCTAGTAGCATCCTCATGTTGGGCCCCCCCATGAAGGCTAAGTCCATATTCCTATTGCCTTTACATGCAACATAGATGGTGTCCTCGACCATCACGTTGAGTGCCTTCGTTAGCTCCTCATTTTGAAGCGTTGGGTTCTCAATTTGAAGCTTCAGGTCCTCAATCTCCTTAGCAGCTGCCTTAGCTTGCGAAGCTGCCTGTGCAATCTCCTCTCGGGCCTTTATGGCCTCATCAAAATGTTGTAAGACTCCTCACAGGTGATGAAAATTTCCTCTGAACCACCGCAAGCTCATCCGATACCTTGCGAGCGGCTTCCTCCACGGCTTGGGTGCGACCCGCAACATCCTATAGCAACTATGTGATTTTGTAGCTTGGACTACTCCATCGCCAGTTGGGTCTCCATTTTGGAGGCACAAGCATTCTCGTCTTCCATGTCATTCTGGGGTCGCGAGTGCTCCTCAAGGGGAACTGAGGTCTCCCTAAACTCTTTGCGCTTACAGGACCTCGTAGTGACAATGTCCCCGAGCCTCTGACAAAACGCTGCAGC
Source organism: Humulus lupulus (assembly GCF_963169125.1). Classification (NCBI taxonomy): domain Eukaryota; kingdom Viridiplantae; phylum Streptophyta; class Magnoliopsida; order Rosales; family Cannabaceae; genus Humulus; species Humulus lupulus. Next base: position 72,131,545 of record NC_084794.1, on the reverse strand, counting down.
CTGGACAAAAAAAATAGTTAGCTCCAAGAAAAGACTTTGCTAAAACAAGAAATTTTGAGAAATTCAAGTGATACTTACCCGCAGAGTGGTGTAGAAGAAAACGGTGAGGAGTGATATCTCGTTATCACAACCAAAGCGGGCATAGCTGCAAAACGACATCTCGCAAAGGGACCCCGCTAGTCTTTGGAGAATCTACGTCGCCAATGAAGTTGTTCGGTCGCCGACCCTCCCCTCAAGGAGAGGCTCCAGCACTTCACAACTGGGAGGCGACATTAAGTTTTGCAGTTTTTCTTTGCACAGATACTCCAGCAGGACTTTGAAATCCTCGTTCCCTTCGTCAATTCAAGTTTTGAAGTACTCAACCACTTGCTTATGACTATCCAACTCTTCCCCTTTGTAGTGCTTAGGGAAGATGATGAAGGGAGGTGTCATATCTGGACGATTGGCAGGCACCTCGGAGGAAGGGATCTCCTTTCCCTTCTGAGAAGGATCCTCATCTTATGAGGGGGATCCCTCTAGGTCAATGACCTCTCTGAGCACCATTGGACCCAGGGAAAGGACCCGCAGAGCAGCTGCAGGAGTTGCAAGGGTCGCTGGTGTAACACCATGTTTAGCCAAGACCATCACACTGTGTATTTTAAATAGTGCTAAACTTGTTAAACAAGTCATTTGGCCATAAACGTGCAACTAAACATGATCAACGAGTTAGGGTTAAAATTTTTGGTGAAAAGGAATAGTTATTTCGTTCAAATGTTAAGTTGTACATGGGATCCCATAATAAAATTTGTTGACACCGTTTTTCTTCAACTTAGATATGAAGAGCACTAAATAATGTTGCAGAAAAAACAGAAGAATTCCCAAGCTTTTTACGTGGTTCAGCAGTTAAAATATGCCTAGCTCACAAAATTAATATTATTTCTCTTAATACTCTATCAAAGCTTTTCTCAGGAAGCAATTTGGCAGAGTATTCTCTAGTCTAATCTGTGCCTGAGTACAAATGAAATTCCCCTAGGTATTTATAGATCTTGTTGATAGAATATCTTCCCTTTATTTCGGGAAGTTACAATCAATCATTCAAATATGAAATAATTAATTACAGAATATCCCATGATAGTAGGGATTTAATTATCTGATAACAAAAAATCACTAAAAAATAGGAATTTCCTAACAATTGACACGTGCAAAATGCGCTGCTGAGCTCGATTGTAAGGCTGACACACTTTTCGAGACAAATCTAGACTTCAACCTCGTCATCCTAGTCAACCTCCTCCTCGTCTAGTGACTTTTCCAACCTCACTCTTCAGAGAAGATTAGTTCCTTCGAGCCTAAAACTTAAGCTCAAACAATGTCGCTCATGCCCGAGCGTTAATAACTGACCAGACCTAGGATCATGTCAATTTATATAAGTGTTAAGCCAATCATTTGTTATTTTTGAGCTTAACCATTTTGAGCCTCCATTTCGAGGGTATTTATTTATTCTTGTAATTTGGGTGTAACATTTTTCCCCCTCAAAAGTGTTGGTTCGAATCCTCTAAGAAACTTTTGAACTTCACTTTCGAAAAATCGTGTCCACCTACCTCACTTGGGTATGTACACGTGTCATTGAGGGATTGCATACCGAGAGTACTTGAGTACCTTCCTATCTGCACATGTCCTTTCATATGGCCTTTTTGCTGCCAACTTTTTGGAATCAAACATGGTCCATCAGATTGTGTTTTAACCCAAATCAAGGGCTCAGATATCCCTAACCTTTAACATTCTTTTTGCCTATTTAAACCCTCTCTTCACCTTCTTCTTCTTCTTCACTGTTGCATTTCTATCTTTCAAAAAGAAAAAATATGAACCAGAAGAGAAACACGACTCAGAGAAAACAATAACCAGAGTTTTTTCTTTGCATGTTCTCCAAACCCAAAAAGCAAAGTGCCCTTTCCACATTCGGCTCTGTGAGATAATTCCTGCTACCCCTTTTGCAATCGATGATTTCCTCGTATCTATAATCCACTTTGTGTAAGTTCTCTAATCTTTCCTTGGTATTTTTCATAAATAGCTTATCTGGTTCTTGGGTTCTTAACCATTTCTAGGAAAATAAGGCGTTTTGATCCATTAATTTTAACATATAAATGATAAAAATAGTCTTTTAGGTAAACTTTTAGGAAAAATGGTACGTCTTTTTATGGGTTTTGAAAGGGTTACGTGAGGGTTTCCTATAGATTAAGGAACATGGTTTAGGTGCACGATTTCCAATGACAACCCCTATTTGGGTAACTACCCACTTTTTCCCTAGAAATTCAGGATTCTTTTAAACTAATAATAACTACCCCACTCCCACGTGGGAACACTCTCGATGCCCCAAACTTTATAACAGTTCGGTGTCGGCATTTGAGTTAATCTCGCAATTCAAGCCTTCAGGTTCGATTAATGCGATCTCGTTATCTCGAGCTTACGAGCTTGAGTTATCAAGATCTTAATATTTTCCTCTTCTTTTTTTTTCTTTTTTATAATGGGCCCTCACCTTTTTCTTCCTTGTTAGATGTCACAATCTTCTGAGAATCGGTGGGGGTCCGAGCTTGCCATCCCTTACCATCTGTCATTTCCCGGACCTGAATTGCCTTTTACGCAAAATCAATGACTAATTCGCGAGCACAAGGACTGGTGCGAGCAAGAAGATAGACGAGCCCACTTTTGATGTCAGATCGATGAGATCGAAGAGAGAAAAAGAAAGAAGCTCCGAGGTGCGGTGTATCCCAATCTGGATCCCGAGATCTGGCCAATTCTGCTAGACCCTAAACTCAAAGTCGCTGTAGCCTATTCTCCTGGTGAACTTCCATTCAGCTGCATGGAGGGTTCATCTAACCAGCCATCCATAGCCCCCAAATCCCTTTCCATCCCGGTTTCGAAGAGCTCTTTTTTCGAGGCCAAAAACTACCAAAGTTCCATAACTTCAACCCGAAAAATTTATGAGCTACTCTCCTACCATGGGTTGAATCTCTTCGGCCAGTTATTATGTTGTCCTACCAGCTCCGACGAGAGGATTTTTTTCACCCCTTGCGATTGCGATCCTAAGAGGAAGGTTAAGCTTGCGGACTGGAGCCGCGAACACTTATGAGCAGGGGCTTTACTGCCTCTAAAGGACTACTTCCAGAGATTTTTGGATTATGCTGGCATCACCCCATTTTAACTCTAGACTAAATCATACAGGGTCCTAACTGCTCTGAGATCATTGTACCAGGAGATGAAGTAGAAGGAGCCCACATCACATGAGACCCACTATGTCTTTTGTCTCAAAAGCAGCCCTTCTCGAGTTCATGACAGAGAGGGGTTCTACTACCTTTCGAGCTATCCCAAGGAAAAATGGCTATTCGAGGATATCCCCAATCATTCTCCTAATTTCAAGACCGCCTTTTTCTGGATGGACTATCTCGCTCCCTCTCGCTTCTACTCCTGCTAGCAAATTTGTAAGTATTTTGCTATGGTCCTTATTGATTTAATTTTCCCTTTCATTTTCGAGCTCAATTGACTCACTCAAATCTTGTATACATTCAATTATCACCTCCCCCAGCTTACAAATGCAATGAAGGCGGTCGATGATCTCTCACCTACTGTCGATGATCTCTCACCTACCTTCTTCACAAAGACAAGCTCCAGCTTTGCAACCTTCTTGGGGAGGGTGAGTCCACTGACGACTCGGGAAATCATAAATACATGAGATGGGAAGACATCCCAGTGTCCACTACCAAGCTACCCGTGAGAGGAAAACACGTGGTCTTGAGCTCACATATCCCTATACCTCGCCTAATCGAACCCTCGGGCTTGGGTAATGAGAGCGAGCTCGTCAGGAGGACATAAAGTTGTGCTCAACCCATCTATGTGGTCTACCACTCTTCTTAAATATGAACTTAATGTAATAGTTCTTTTTAAGGACCCCATGAATAAATCTCTGGCCTTGTCGAAGGTAGACCTTAGAGTCCATAGGTTTGATAGTTGGTTAGGAAAATACCAAACGATGTATACTTTAAATCAGGTTTGGGATGGGATAGCTGTGCAATATGGTACACATGACTATAGGGACCTTTCGAGGATATCCCCTACTTTCAGGGAGGGGTCTCCAATAGCCTCGTCAAAAGATAGGGGATTTCCTAGTCCCCAAGTTCGAGCTCAAATGAGTCCTCCAGTTAGATTACTGATACTTAGTCATTTTTAATATTGAAATGTGTACAATTTTTCTTTTCTCGACTTAACTGATCTTCTTTATTCTTTTAAGGCGAGATGGATTCTAACCTAGACAACTTTGTGGGGCAGCCTCCTAAGGCTCGAGGCAATAAGCGGGGACGCGGCACCTCAAAGAAGGGCGGTCCTACATCAAAAACCGTGAATATGGCTGAGGATCCTCTCCTGGTGACCTTGAAAGCTGTCTCTTATGAGCCCAAGGTCCAAACTCCCGACACAATGGGCATGATTAAGGAAAACACTCCCACAACCTCGAAAGCCATCACGAATGAGACCCCGACCACTATGTCGTCTCCTCGGAGAAAGGTTACTCCTCCTCCTCCTCCTCGCCTAGTCCCAGCTGGGGAAAAAGGAAAAAAGTTTTTGAACCCTTCAGTTCCCAAGCCTGTGGACGCCCCAATCGTGGTCTGATAGTTCGTGGTCATAACCCACATGCGAGAATACTCCTTGACAAATGTGGTTGGGAGCCTAAGGGTCGATCTATGCTCGGACCTGTTGTCTCGGGAAGGTTAATCGTGCAGCGACCTCGATGCAAACGTGTGGCGATTCTTGGGGGGGGGGGGGGGGGGGGATAACCCTACACGCCTCATTGATCAAACTATGGAGCTCAAAGTTTTGGTAAGTTTGTTTCATTTGATTTTTACTTTCTTGGTCACTTGTTAAACATTTTCTAACAATTGTAACCTTGTGTTTCAGACACTTCTTGGTATCTCACGCCAAAGCTCACTTTTTTCCTCAAATATGGTCACTGCCGAGACCTTGGTTTATGACACAAAACAAGCTCAAATTCGTGTCGATTACGACTTGAAGGAGCCAAAGGGAGCCCATGCCAAAGTCGAGCACCTACTCAAAGAAGCCATGGAGGCTCGAGCCCGCACTGAAGCATCGATTCAAGAGGTCCGAGAGGCCCAAACCAAGCTTAAGGATACTCTCAAAGCTTCCTAGGCCAAGCTTGCCTCTTCTGAGGCCCATGTCAACAACCTGAAGGCGGAGCTCGACACCGAGATGGCAGATTTTGACGTCGCTAGGGTCGAGATCGATCGCCTGAAGGCATAAATGAGTGTTTCCAAGGCAGAGATCAAACGACTGAAGGAGGAAAAGAACTCCACCTTGAAAACCCTCGAGGATGAGAAGAAACACATGCTCGAGGAATTCAAGGCTAAGAAAGATTGGGCTATCGACCGGGACATGTACATGATGTGGTCTTTGAACCCCAAGGTGGACACCTCATTCCTTCAGGATAAGGAAGAAGAGTTTGTCCAGGTGGAAGGCTCGGTTTGTCGAGGAGGAAGTCAAAGACACCACCTTGGATGGTGGAGCCGAGGAGGAGAAAGGCAAGGAAGTCAAGTCTGCATCAGCTGACAAATAATAAATTGTATTTTGAATAGGGTTGCGTCCCTTATTATCCTTTTTCTTAATTAAGGATTCCTTTTCATGCCCTTTGGGCAAAGACAATTAAAATTCGAAGATAGAGTTTTTTGACAAGTTTATATTTTAATGGTAGCTTTTTTTATTATTGTTACGCTTAGGCTTCTTTCTCAAAACCTTTACGCATATTATCTACCTTTATTGTTTTTACTTAATAGTATGTCATATTTCTAGTTTGAAATATTTCGAGCATACTACAAAGTACCTACTTTGTATTTGTTTATCTATACAAATATTTTCGTGCTTTGGTTCGAGCTTCTATGTTTTCGTACATAGTTCATTCGATTGCACTTTTTCGACTTTGTTAGTGTCGAGGTCGAATGTTACTTTTATCGCGTATTTTTATTAAAAAGTACTTAGTGGCGTGTAACCTGGTTAGTCTAGTTATATTTTTCTTTTCCATAGTAACTTTTCCTCATCCTCAAGTATGATCTCGAGGTTGCGAGATTGAAACTTATTTGCAAAAATTTCCAGCCCTGTCTCAACTCGTGATTTTTGTCGGTTTATCTAGAATTCCATCTTTTAATCATGTCGATTATAATCTACTGGTTTGTTCCAGGCTTGTTTCATCCATGTTTGGTTAATAATCCATACATTGTCATCATTTACTTCATGCTTGGTTAGAAATCCATACATTGCTATTAGAGTTTATTTTATTGATGTTATGTTTTTTTGAGCTCATGCTATGATTGTATACCACTTATGCCACCTTAATATCCTATGAATGTAATCTTAGGTTGTTGAATTTTGAGATTTTGCAAAAAGTATAACAATAAAAATAAACAAAACTTTGAATAAAAATCAATGCATTATTGATAAAAATCATAAATTAAATACAAGCTGGGTTAAAAATGAAAAAAGATCATTCCTACATTATTGATAATAAGGTTGTAGATGTTCACCATTCCAAGCTCGTGGGACGAATCCTCCATTCAATCTCGCTAGTTTATAAACACTAGGTCAAATGATGGACTTGATTTGATATGGTCCTTCCCAATTAGGCCCGAGCACACCCGCAGAGGGGTCTCATGTGGCCAAAAACATGCGTCTAAGGACCAAATCTCCCAATCCAAATTTTCTGTCTCGAACCCTCTTGTTGAAGTATCTTGTAGTCCTTTATTGGTATGCATCATTCCTTAGTTGGGCTTCATCTCATTTTTCATCAATTAGGTCTAGAGTTTCTTCGAGCTGGGATTGGTTTGAGGTCTGGTCGTATGTCATGTGCCTTATTGGTGGGATTTTGACCTCAATAGGAAACATGAACTTGCAACCATAAGCTAGGGAGAAGGGGGTATGTCTCGTTGAGGTCTGTGTTGTCGTTCTGTATGCCCATAAGACTTGCGGCAGTTCCTCAGGCCCTCTTCCTTTAGTTTCTTCTAGCCTTTTCTTAATGTTGAGTCTAGTTTTTGTCATGTTTAAGTGATATTTTAAGTAGCCTTTTATCTCATTTTTCTTTCATTTAGTGCGGTTTTATGCTTTGTTTGGTTGTCTTTGTTAATATCAGGAAGAATTGAGTATTTGGAGGAAAATATCAAAGAAAGGGAAGAAATAACCAAGTTTTTCAACATATTTCAAGAAAGGATGAATCTCAACATGATTTGGAAGTGTTGGTGAATTTTTGGGATAAAATCTTGAAAAATTAAGAAATTCCTTAAGAGCCACAGCATGAGCAAAATAGAGTCGCGGCTAGATGGTGAAACAGAACCATTGTTTTGAAGGAGAAACACGAGCCGCGGCATAGATGGGCATCAACCCAGAAATCGTCGACATGGGCCGCGGCATGGAGAGAACAATTCACCCAGGAATTTAGACACGGGCCACGGCATGGTGCATGTAGAGCCGTAGCCCACCTCTTTTAAAAATTGAATCCTAGGTTTTTATAAGACGAAAAAAAGAGAAGAAAGGGACGTATGGATTTGGGAGTGGTTTTTGCTTGAAGGCTGAAGGCTTGGAGATTTCAATCTACATGTTTTTCTTCTACTTTCTGATGTTATCTTTAATTTTCGTTGCGATTAGTATTATGATTATGAACTAATTTTCTATTTAGGATTTTTAATTGAATCACTTGAATCCCTATTATGAACTAATGCAATTTCAATTTTCTTATTCTTCAATCTTCTTCAATTCCATATAACCTGTTCTTATAGATTGATTATTGATTGGCCATCTATAGTCATATATATGTTTTTAAATCAAAATCTGAGAAGTGAGATTTGAATTTGCTATGGTTATATTGGACATAATTCTAATTTGGAATGAAAGTATCCATATTAATTGTGTAACTGTTTATTAAGTTTTCAAGATTAATGCTACCTTTGTGGTTCAATTTACCATAGAATTATAGGAAATTGTCACCTAGGTTGAGTTTATAATTCATAGTATGATTATAGGCTGCTGTATCAACTTGTTAATTGAATTAGGCAAAAAGAAGAAGAACTTAGTACTTTGCATTAGGGAATGATAGGGAGGATAGTTGATGAGATTAAACACTTAGTATAACTCTTCATATTTTTATTTACTGCTTCGACTTGGCCATTTGCCTGTTGATGCGTCACAGAGGAAAAACTTTTCATTATCCTATTCTTTTAACAGAGCTGTGTGAACAGATCACTGTCAAAATGGGTCTCGTTATCAAATACGATCTTCCTAGGCATCCCCTATCTACATATTATATTCTTTACCACAAAATCCAGAACTTTTTTCAAGGTGATAGTAGCAAGAGGTTCAACCTCGGTCCACTTTGTAAAATAATCAACAGCGTCTACAACATATTTTACTCCTACTTCTCCGGTTGGCAGGGAACCTATGAGGTCGATTCCCCATACCACGAATGTCCACGGTGAGCTCGTCATGGTGAGCTCGATGGGTGGAGCTCGTGGTATCCAATCAAACCGTTGAGATTTGTCACAACGCTTAACGTATTCAAAGGAGTCTGCTTTAATTGTAAGAAAGAAGTATCCTTGCCTAATTACCTTTTGAATAGACTATGCCCCCCAGTGTTTTCTTCGCAAAATCCTTCATGGATTTATTCTAAAAAAATTCTTGCTTCGGGCGGAGTTACACACCTTAGTAGTTGCATGGAATACTCTATTCTGTACAACACCCCTTCCAAGATGGTGTAACTTGGTATTTTGTACACAAGTTTCCTAGCCTCATTTTGGTCTCCTGAAAGACTCCCAGTTTTGAGGTAGTCAATTATGGGGGTCATCCAGGTAGGTTGGGAATCAATCATGTTGACATCTTCTCCCTCGGGCTCGGTTATACTCAGGATCAATAGGAATTTGATCGGCACCACGTTGAGTGTGTCGTCCTCTTTGGTCATGGCGAGCCTAGCCAAAGCATCTGCATTTGAGTTTTTCCCTCGTGGAAATTGTTCTATGACACAAAACTCAAATTCCCTGAGCTTTTCCTTAACTTTCTCCAAATAGGCTGTCATTTTAATGACACAAACTTGATATTCTCCTAAAACCTGGTTAATGATTAATTAGGAATCACTATAGTAGTGAATGGCCTTCGCCTTGAACTCGGAAACTATCCAGAGTCCTACTAATATTGCTTCATACTTGTCGTCGTTATTTGATGCTTCGAATCCAAACCGTAAAGCTGAGTGAAAATGATTTGCCGTTGGAGTGATCAAAATGATTCCTAACCCCAACCCATTTTTTGTTAGAAGATCCATCCACGTATAGTCTCCACAGCTCGCGAGTAGGGGTTATGACTTCCTTGTTGGTTATTTCAGTACATTCAACTATAAATTTTGCTAAGGCCTACCCCTTGATTGTTGTCCTTGGATGGTAGGTGATCTCAAACTGCCCGAGTTTGACAACCCATTTTACCAATCTTCTGGAGGCCTCAGGCTTGGATAACACTTGCCTTAATGGCTGATCAATCAATACATGTGTAGGATGTGCTTGGAAATACGGTCGAAGCTTTCGAGATGCATGTATCAGGCATAATGTCAACTTTTCCATTAATGGATGTCTCGATTCTACCCCAGTAACCTCTTACTAACATAGTCAACATATTTTTTCACTTTCTCATCCTCCCGAACTAGTACCGCGCTGATTGCATGCTCGGTTGTGGTGAAGTATGTACAATACTTCTCTTGTGATTGGCTTGGATAAGATTGGTGATTCGGAGAGGTGTTTCTTAAGGTTTTTAAATGTGAGTTCACACTCATTTGACCATTCAAACTTTTTGCCCCCTCTCAAAAGATTAAAGGATGGGAGGCATCGATCTGTAGATTTTGTGATGAACCTGATTAATGTCGCCATTCGTCCAGTTAGGCTCTGGACATCTTTATGTTTTCGAGGTGAGGGCATATTGACTAATGCCTTATTCTTATTGGGATTTTCCTCTATGCACCGAGTATTCACTAGGAATGAGCATTTCTGCGGGTTAAGTCTCATATTGTACTTCTGTAGCACAGGGAAGCATTCAGCGAGATTGTCCACATGGTTACAGTTATGCTTGGAATTAACTATCATATCGTCCACATACACATCAATGTTACTCCCTATTTTTTTGACAGATATCCTATTCACCAATCTTTAGTATGTGGCTTTGGAGTTCTTGAGCCCAAAATGCATCACATTGTAGAAATACGGGCCTTTATCGGTCATGAAGCTTGTATGCTCTTGGTAGGGTGTGCACATGGATATCTGTTCTATCCAAAGTATGCATCCATGAAAGACATGATGTTGTGACCTACAGTGGTGTTGACGAGCTGATCAATTCGAGGCAAGGGAAAGCAATCCTTTGGACATGCTTTATTGAGATCTGAATAATCAATGCAAGTTTGCCACTTGCCATTGGGCTTTGAAACTAGTACAGGGTTGGCTATCTAATCAGGGTAGAAAGCATCTCCGATAAACTGATTTGCCTTCAACCTTTTGACCTATTCTTTCAAGGTTTTCTTCCTTTCATCGTCCAAGAGCCTTCTTTTTTGTTGCTTCAAAGGGAAGCTTTTGTCTATGTTGAGTGCATGGCTTATAATGTTTGGGCTAATCCCAACCATGTTTGAGTGCGACCACGCAAATCCATCTTGATTTTCCCTCAGGAAGTGAGTTAATTGCCATCTCGCATCCTTGGGGACGTTCTTCCCTATCTTTACCACCTTAGTGATATCCTTTTCATCGAGCTCCACTTCTTTGAGCTCCTCTATTGGACCGAGATTGGCCCTATCCTCTTCTACTCTGGGGTCGATCTCTTCTTCAATTTCGAAGACTGATCCGCTTATTTTAGGGATGACAACAAGTTCATGTGCACTTGTTTCATCCTTCCCTCGCATGGAAATGCTATAACATTCCAGAGTGGCAAGTTGATCTCCCTTCAGTGTCCCAATGCCACTGGATGTTGGGAAATTGATGGCCAAGTGCCTAACGGATGACACTACCCCAGCCCAATAAGGGCTGGTCTCCCGAGGAGTACATTATAGGCTGATGGGGTGTCCACCACTATAAACTCCATCATCTTGGTTACCGAGAATGGATAGTCCCCCAGGGTTACTGGGAGCTCCATGGAACCTATGTTGGATATCCCTTCTCCTAAAAATTCGTACAATATAATCGCACAGGCTTCCAAGTCTCTAACTGTGAGTCCCGTGTCCTTGTAAAGGATGTTAACCGAGCTCCCATCGTCTACCAGGTTCCGTCGTACCCTTTTATTGGCATGCTGGAGTGTGATGACCAGAGGGTCATTGTGGGGGAACAGGACGTGCAATGCATCTACTTTTGTGAAAGTGATGGGTTGAGTTTCAACCCTTTGTTGTTTTGGAGCTCGCGGTTCAGGTTTGTTGAGAGATTTGTCCCCCGTCTTGAGTTCGTTGACATATCTTTTCTGGGCATTTTGACCCGACCCAACGAGGTGTGGTCCTCCAAAAATGGTTAACACATCCTCCACATCTATCGGGGGAGGTCGATCATCCTCTATTATGTGTGTGTTCATGTTTTGTTGGGCAGGTTGTGTAGGAGCTGCCCTCTATCCAGCTAATGCTTGAGCGTGATTTATGTTTCTTACATATTACCCAAAATATCCTCTCGAGATCAGACCTTCGATCCCGTCCTTCAGTTGTCTGCATTCATCGGTGGTATGGCTGCGTCTCTATGGAATCTGCAGTATTTATTGGTATCTCACTTTGATTTTTGATTTCGCATTAGATCAGGTTGTCTAAACGGGACTTGATTTTCGTTTGCAATAAAAATGTTTTCTCGAGTTTCTGTAAGCTCAGTACAAACTGTGTAAATGGAGAAATATTTATCTTCTTTTTTTCTTTTTCCCCCCATCCGCCTCCGAGTTATTCCCTTCATTTTTCTTGAGGGCCGCAACGTTGATGGGGCAGCCGAGGTCAAGGCTGAGTTGACATTCATCGTTGTAGTTATAACAGGTTGGGGGTTTGTTTTAATGATGACCTCGCCTCCTCTACATTGACGAATCTCGGAGCCCTTTTATTGAACTCATTTATTATTCTTATAGGTTTCCTTTGCATATCATCCCAAAGGGGACTTCCTAGCAATACCACAACTCGTACTGCCATAAGATGACCACTTTCATTTACATTAGGGGCTCGTGCTACCTCTATGTTAAACCTTGCTAGGTAGCTCTTTAACGACTCTCTCGGCTGCTGTCTGACATTATTCAAGGTCGAGGCTTTGGGTCTAACGCCTACCATGGCTTTGAATTGTTTCTTGAACTCTTTTGCTAATTGTTCCGATGACCAGATTGAATGCTTTCAAAACTTGTCGAACTAGTTTTTTGCTGGTCCCGTCAACGTGGTTGGAAATAGCATGCTCCTAAGCTTGTAACAAACGTTGTTGGCGTGCCCGTGTTCTTTTCGGCTATTCAAATGTGCCCGTAAATCCAGGTTTGAAGGGTTAGCCTGCCCTGGATCTGATTCAAATGATCTCAAAGATCAGGGCTATTGTTCTCGTAATTCCCAATATTCTTGGGCTTGGTATTGTATACGCTCACCAACCTACTGAGGTCCAAACTTCCACTCATGAAACTAACATTTCTCTCTGGTTGCGTGGGTCGATGGTTGTGTGGTGGGTCTTCCACTGGCCCCCTCGCTCCAGTCATTTGTGACCTCAACATATGACTTCCTGCTGGCTGGGATACCCTATGTCCTCGGGGAGCTTCACATTCACCCTCGTGTCCAGGTCGAGCCCTGCGGTTTCTATCTCGGCTACCACTCTGAGAGGGTCTTTGGGGTGCTCTTTCCCCTATCTGGTTCCCATTAAGAGCTAATTGGGGTGCCTCTCGAACTGGGGATGGATGCCTTATTGGTGATGGAGGGTGCCTTATTGGTGATGGAGGGTGCCTTATTGGCGATGGCGGGGGCATTCCATTGTTAGGTTTGGAAGGTCCAGAATTGGCTTGGAATGGCTCCTAGTTATTCCTGACAGGCTCGGGGTTATTGTTCTGAGCTACGTAGGGAGCTTGGTTAATCCTTATTCCAGCCATTACACTCACCGTCGGGTTGCCAGTAGTAGCATTTTGAGTGTTTCTCCCAAGGCGATCGTTGCCGGTATTTTCCCTAGGCCTTAGTTGGGCTTCTTGGGCCCTTTGTTCGGCCATTCTGGTGGCCATACTCCCACAGGGACGCCCTCTGGTCCTCCAAGGAGGTGCCTATGCCTCAGCGGCTTGCCTAGCCAATTCCTCGATCTATCATGTGGCTTCATCCAATTGTTCACGCAGTGTGCGATTCTCCAATTCCACAATGGGCATGTCGGGCCTGGGGGTTAGAGTAGGTGGCCCCCTGGAGTCAGATGATGCACTTCTTTCATCCATGCCCTGATCTACCATAACCTGTTCCCCAGGCCTTCGCAGGTAGTTCTCAGCATGAGGAGTTCATTCCTCAGGGATTTGTGGCAATGGTCACCCACCAATTCCAGGATTGTTCATAGCGACCATTGATGTTGTGCATGAGGTTTCTAATATACAATGCATAAATTTTTTTAATGCTCTCAATGAAATCACCAAACTGTTGACGCCATTTTTCATCAACTTAGATATGAAGAGCACTTAACAATGTTGTAGAAAAAAAAAGAATAATTCCCTGATCTACCATAACCTGCTTCCCAGGCCTTCGCAGGTAGTTCTCAGCATGAGGAGTTCATTCCTCAGGGATTTGTGGCAATGGTCGCCCACCAATTCCAGGATTGTTAATAGCGACCATTGATGTTGTGCAGGAGGTTTCTAATATACAATGCATAAATTTTTTTAATGCTCTCAATGAAATCACCAAATTGCTGACGCCATTTTTCATCAACTTAGATATGAAGAGCACTTAACAATGTTGCAGAAAAAAAAAGAATAATTCCCAAGCTTTTTACGTGGTTTAGCAGTTAAAATTTGCCTATTCCACAAGTCAATATTATTTTTCACAATACTCTCTCAAAGCTTTTCTCAGGAAGCAATTTGGTAGAGTATTCTCTAGTCCAATCTATGCCTGAGTACAAATGAAATTCCCCAGGCTATTTATAGACCTAGTTGATAGAATATCTTCCCCTTATTTTTGGTAGTTATAATCAATCATTCAAATATGAAATAAATACAAATAAATGCATTAATTACATAATATTCCATGATAGTAAGGATTTCATTATCTGATAATAACAAATCCGTAAGGAATATGGATTTTCTAACAGTTGCAGCATGCAAACTGTGTCGTTGAGCTCGATTGTAAAACTGGCGTGCTTTTCGAGACTGACCCACACTTTGAACTTGTCATCCTAGTCAACCTCCTCCTCTTCTAGTTACTTTGCCGACCTCACTCTTCGGAGATGATCAGTGCCTTCGAGCCTACAACTTAAGCTCGAACAATGTCGCTCATGCCCGAGCATTAATAAATGACCAGACCTGGGATCATGTCAATTTATACAAGTGTACAACCAATCACTTGTTATTTTCGAGCTTAACCATTTCGAGCCTACATTTCGAGGCTATTTATTTATTCTCGAAATTTGGGTGTAACAAACGTTTACAAAGTTGTTTATAGTTTAAAAAGGGTATTTGCAACTCAAAAGTTACAACCAGCTAACCTAAGCGGCAAAAATATGGTTTAACCCTAGTTCCTCTGAGAAAGCCCGACTGTGGTGGTCAAGTCGCTGCATATGTACACGTCGCCACTGAAGCTCTCTAACTCATGGCTAGCCCAACTTCCTTTTCCCCTTACCTACACCACATAGCACCCGTGAGCCAAGGCTCATCAAGAAAACTTAAAAATGCTCATAAGCAGTTAATAACACGTTACCAATTCATAACAAGCATGCCTAGCAGTAATAATCCTACTCTTGCATGCATACCATTCATATAAATGACAACAACGTCATATGGGGTCAGATGCCCTAATTAAATGATTAATGAATCATACCGGGGGCTGTTTCCCAAAATACATGATTAATAAATCATACTGGGGCCCAACCCTAGGATATGGGACTAATTAATCACCTCGAGGCCTATTGCTCAATCCTCTGTATAACCAGCCTTGGAGCTGGCCCAGCGTACCTGTCGCTTAATTTTCCACGACCATTGGGTCAGACAAGCATATGATGCACTCCTGATTAGGCCTAACCATATCAGCCAGCTCTCAGCGCGCTATTGTTTTCCTTGACTCATAAGTCAATGCATTCGACCAGTGCTCAACGTGCTATTGTCGTTCTTGACTTATAAGTCAAGTCTTTTGAATCAGATAATGAAGACAAGCATATATCATATACCAAATATCCAGATACAGAGCATTCAACGTGCTTAATCAAAAAGCACAGGGATAATAATAATAATGCACATTCTAAGGGGCCCAAGCCCTAATCAATCCTATAATCAACATTCGGGCCAAGCCTAATCAAGTACATCCAGTATTGGGTGCAGTTTTCTTACCTCAGGTCCGAGTGCAATGTAAAATAAGAACGACCCTCGAGCACAATTCTGATTCCAATCCCGTAGCGATAACCTAGTCACAACCAAGTATAGAATCTCGTCAATAACAAGCAAATAAAGGCTTTCAGACCGTGTCCTAGCCTTCGTAACGTCGAATCCTACTAAACCAGGTAGTAGGATCAATCTTGAGCCCTTAGGTTTGAGTTCCCGCACTCAAAAACTCCCTAGGGCCCAAAAACCCTTAAGCACAGCGGCCCAACCATTTGAGCCATGGCCCACCCCAAGTCAGAGAGCCCAAGGCTCTCCCTCGTTTCTACTCGCGCCGTGGCTCAAATGGCCCAAAGGCACCTGCTTTTCCCTGTGTCCAAGAGAGTCGCGGCACCCCAAGAATAGGGTCGTAGCTCGACATGAAAACTCTATTTTTTCTCCATTTTCTTTAAATCAAAACCAACCAAAAACCTATCCAAACATAGCCAAATCCCAAAAGTACAGTTCCCGATCAACTCAGAAGCTCAAAACCATCAAAACCCAAGTTACAAACGAATCAAAAACTCATCAAAACCACAAAATCAAATCAAAGCTTAAGAACTAAAAAATAGAAACTCAAAGCTTAGATTACCTCTGATTAAGATGTTTTCTAGCTAAATCTTCAGACTATCAAGATTTTAATCTTCCCTATAATCATTATGACTCTAACCTCGCTTGAATCCGAGCTCTAAAACTAGAGTTTCCTTCGAAAATGCTAACGAGTGTCAAGAGAGAGAACGAGACAAAGAAAGAGAAAGTTGAACGTGTTTCTGTTTATGTCAGGTTACTTAGGGCTCAAGTAACCTTAAGAAAATCCCAAGGCTCGGGGTACCCAAAAATGCCCCCAAGGGTAAAATAGTCAAAATTCCCAAAACTCCCTCCTAATCTCACTAACTTCGAATATATCCTCGAATATTTATTCCCATTACCCAATATCCCGGTAATGTACTAAATACCCAATATACCCATTGACTCACCACGAGTCAAGAATTGGTCCCATTGTGACTTTCCCGCTAACTTGCTCCCTAGGATCGCCTCATGCTTAGTAACCCAAATATATCCACATAATAATGTAGTCCCACACATATATCACATATAATCCAAATATACCCATAACGAGCCAAATTACGAAAATTTCCATTCTGATAAGAAACGGTCCCACATGCATATTTAATACACCTAAGCATGCAGATCTAGCAATATTATAATATAACTCACATAATCATGCAATGATACACATATAGATCACATAAACACATAAACACATAATCTTCCATAATTTTCCATCTTGGCCCCCTAATCAAAGCCCTAAGCCTTATTAGGTAAGTTGGGACGTTATAGCCGGGGCTGGAGGGGCAGTCGCTTGAGCTTGGGGAACAGCCGGCGGGGATGGAGGCACCACTCTTGGTACCATCGGCACTTCAATTTGAGAGGGCCTTAACAACCTCTGACGTTTTTCCCAAACGTAGCCAGACAATCCCATGTGGTCTACCAAAAAGAAAGGAGTTGGTTAACACTCAGAGGTAAGGGAAAGATAGAGAAATAATAATAAAAAAGAAAAGAAATGACAAATGCATGCAAGAAGATCTAAGTACGTAGAATCTCCTCAAGAGCCCCACCGTTATAAGGCTCCTCTAAGTGAAGAGTGAAGTGGGCGAACTCTCGGACGAGTCGGCCTTTCTCCTGCGTGGTGTTTGTCTCGTATTTACAAAACCACCTTGCATGCATGGACGTTACCTCATCCAGAGGCGCAAATCCTCGAAGGTGAATTCTTCTCTTTGGGTGGCGAAGGAAGACATCTATTAATTCTTGATAGTCTTGGAACTCCTCCTCCATCCATTGACGCTCTGAGACCTGCCCACACTCAAGGAGTGATGGTGAAACCCATATGTGGTCAGAGTGAACTCCCTCCCTTACATGCTTAGTATGGTAAAGGGTTGTGTGGAATTTACCTTGAGGACAAGTCATGGGGCTTATGTCCTGACCCTTCTGGAGAAGCTTGTATTGGTGTGGGTGAGCCTCCATGATGAGGAAGGCAAGACTCATCTCTTGGTTTGGGAGGGTTTGAATTCTTTTAAATCTCGCATGGTAGGCATCCACGTGAGGAGTGCGGCAGAAGGGGCCTGCAAAAGACTCAACTACAAAGGACTAGCCACAAAAGGAGGAAAACTTATCGAAAACAAGTCAAGGAGAGACTTACCAACCTTGGCAAAGTCCAGGAGTAATGTCAAATTGGTCCACATGGAAAAGCCACTTTTCCAGAAAAAAGTGTTCTTTGTAGTCTCGTGCATGGCTCTCATTGTCGTTCAGAGCCTTATAGGACATACTCGGGTACGTACACATCATCAAAGTATAACACATGTCACGATTCCCCTTCTTCGGGCAAGCTCGGAAGCTGTATATGTAAAGGATCTTTTCTAGAGAAGGGGCGGGCCAATTCTGCCTCCAATGTAAGACGAAGAGCCCTCCTAACACCCGATATCTGTTTGGGGATAGTTGGAGAAAAGCTATGGCGACAAACTTCAAGAAGTCGACATAGTATTGGTGCAGCGGTAGCGCGGTTCCCACCTGGAAGTGAGAAGCGCTCCACGCTCTGAAGCCATGGACACTCTCGTTAGCCTTCTCATCGTCCCTGGACAAGCACACCAGCATGTCTCGAGTGTCCACTCCAATGTGTGCTATAATCATGTTAAGAGTTCCCTAGTGTCTCAGCTTGCTTGGGAGTTCCTCTACCTCGAAGCTGTCGATGGTATTGTTGTTGTCCACTAGCAGGGGAACCATGTTGGCCTCTTCCTCCAATATGCCAACTATAATAGGCCTCTCCATCGTTGAAGTGTTGTCTACCCTCACCATGAGGGCCCTATCTGTTAGGAAATTTTAAACAAGAACTTATTTATTTTCATGTAAATTATATATTAAACAAATTAATAGAAGAAACCATAGAACATGTTTCTATAATTGAATTTAAACAGAGATAATGATAAGAACACATACATTATCTGCAGCGGAATGAATAAGTCCTTCCTTCAGTTTCTCTAACCTTTGTATCCTTTCTGTCGCAAGGTATCACCAAGAAACTGAACCAATCTTCAAATTTCTTCATAGCCTTCCAAAGAATCCTTAGAATCACCTAGACTAGAGTGGGAATTCTCAACACATGAAATATATAGAGAGAGAAGAAGAGAAGAAGATAATATATAGACTTAGAAAAGGACTTTTGCTGTAGAAAGAGTCTAAAACTCTAAAGCATCAAGAATAGATCTTCTGATCATCTGTTTTCAACTCTCACTTATGTAACGACCCAAAAATCACTAATAAGGCTTAAGGGCCTTGATTAGTGTGCCGGGAGGGCATAATTGGTTTATGTGTGATTTAAATGATTTTAATGCATGATTCTGTGATAAGTATGCTTAAATGATTATATGGATATATGAGATGCATGTTTATAGGTATTAATATGCATGTGGGGCCCTGTTTAGCTTATAGGGGAATATTTGGAATCTTGGCCCGTTGAGGGCATAAATGTGACTAAATGTTATAATTGTAAGGCCACATTATTATGTGGATATATATTTGCAGCATGCGGCTCGAGGTGACCCTAGGGAGCCAATTAGCGGGAAAGTCCCAACGGGACCAAATACTTGACTCGGGGCGAGTCAAGGGGTATTTTGGGCATTAGATATTTATTTGGGTTATGGATTGTGAAAATAAATAATTGGAAATATATTTGAAGTTAGAGAGTTTAGGAGGGAATATTGGGGAAATTTACCATTTTTCCCTCGGGGACGTTTTTGGTACCCCGAGCTTTGGGATTAACTCAAGTAACCTAAGTTAGATAAAACAAAACTAAGGGAAAGAGGTAGAAACCCCTAAACCGACCCTTCCCTTTCTCTCAGCTCAGCTCACTCATTTCTTTCTTTCTCTCTCTCTCTCTCAAGCCAATTTATGAAGCTAAGGAGGGATTTTGAGCTAGGGATTTCTTGAATTGAGGCTAAGGACTTCAGAATTAGCTTAGCAATTACTTGGTGGATTTGTTCTTTAGTAAAGGTAAGTCTCTAATTATGGTTTAGCACTTGAATTCTATGAATTGCTGGCTGTTTTAGGAGGTTTATGAGCTTTTGGGTTTTGATGTGTGTCGTATGCCATGTCAAATTTAAATATATATTTTTTTATTCACTTACACAAGCTACTTCAATATAGCGGTAAATAAGGGTCGAACCCACGAGGACTATGATCAAATTATTATTCAAAGTAATACTAGACTAAAATTAAAAAGGGGTTTTAGTTTTAATAGCTGAAAACATAAAATGAAATAAATATCAACGATTGAATAAATAAGGATATAACGATATTAAAGAAATAGTCAAGAATTACTCTCCACCTTCAATAATGAATCTATCAACAAATGATGAATAATATTCTCTATTCCCACACTTATAGGAAACATTGTCCTCAATGCAAAATAAAATGAAAGAAAAGAAAGAAAAAGAAAAAGAAAAACTCCATCAACTGAAGTGAATGTTCATTAATTAGTCATATCCTTGATCATCTTCAGGTTCCTCCTCGTTTTCATCATCTTGCATCATGGGAATAGGTGGTGGATACGGTTGACTCCACTGTGGTGCAGGTGGATAGTTTGTCATGTCCAAGCCAAGGTGTATGGCATTCATCCTGAAACAAACATCTTGATAACTAGCCCACTCAATCATGCGCTGCTGATGTTCTTGGAATTCAGTACAGTGAACATGTAACTCTTGAGAGGTAGTGTACAAAGATTCCTCCACAAGTGTCATACGGTCTGCCAAGGTCAAAAAAATTTGTAGATGGCGGTGGGCTAGTTTGAGTATGAGAAGATGAGCTAGCCCCTGCAGTGTCAGTGACCTTGAAACGAGTGATGGAAGATCTATTCAGTATATGCATGGGTTGCAACAAAGGCTCTGAGGGATCCCATTTCACACCAGCTTGAGCACACATGGCGGTAATGAGATAGGGATGATGGAACCCCTTAGAAACATGTCTGAAACTGCTCTGAATGGAAGGCTTGATAATGCGTCCCACATAAATTGTTTTCCCCTTCAAGATAGCATATAGAAGTATAGCAGTATCCACATTCACATCACTGACATGTTTAGTGGTAAATAATTTTGCATTAATAAACTTATGCCAGGCTTTCTCAATAACTCCCATCGCCTCTATCTTAAATTTAATAGGATGACCTGTTTCAGTTAACTTCCATTGGGTATTTAGCTTACACAGAAATTGGATAATCTCATTAAAGTCAGGATTATCAACGATTTGGCTATACTCATCACTATCAATGCTAGGAAGCCCATAAAATTGATTTATGGCTGCACTTGAGAAATTCACATGAACGCCTCGCACTGTAGCCATAGCTGTAACTTGAGAAATTTTGTTAGCATAAAACTCTCTGACAATAAGGATTACTGCAGCATCAGGTTGTGAACAAAATTTCACCCAATATCTTTTCTCAATCTGTTCCGCAATAGATGGATACCCATGACGAATCTGTTGGGAAAACTTTATACAGGATCTTTATTTATTTTCATGTATATCTTATATTAAACAAATTAATACGAGATAGCCTAAAACATGTTTCTAAAATTGAATTCAAAGAGAAACAATGAATAGAATACTTACAGTATACGCAGCAGAATTAAAGAGTCATTACTTTAGTTTCTCTAACTCTTGTATCCTCTCTGTCGCAGAGTATTATCAAGAAACTGAACTGATCTTCTATTTTCTTTACAGCCTTCAAATGTATCATTAGAATCACCTAGACCAGTGTGGGAAATTCTCAACACATGAGATAGATACAGAGAAGAAGAAGAGAAAATAATCAAAGAGGCTCAAAAAATGACTTGTGTTTAGAGAGAATCTAAAACTATCAGAAAACTAGTGATTAAACTTCTCTCTAAGCACTCATTTTATAGACTCAATTAGGTCATTTAATTTAATTAAAAAATCAATAAAATAATAGCCATTTTAAAGCCCTAGGTCGAAATTATCATGGGCTTTAGGCCCGTAGAATTTCTCATTTGATTATAAGCCCATTGGACTTAAAAACAAGGCCTGTATTATTTTCTATTGATTTAATTTATTAAATAATTATTTAAATCCTTTACCAAATTAATTATTTATAATTTGAACCTTTATTTAAACTTATTTATTAATTTAGATACCAATTTATCTTAATTAATAAATCTACCATAATTTCTCTTTTCTTCTCAAAATTACACAACTTTGTGAAACTATCAAAAATTGACATGGTCAACTTTGATAATTCTAATTGATAATTAAATCAATTAATTGAGACCATCTAGATGATTTTATCCAAGGTACAATGGGGACAATGGGCCTATGAAATCAAGCTCCAATAAGTTATCATAAATCTAACAAATAAATTTACTAACTTATTAATTCCTCGTGACTCCATTATAGACTCGGAATTGCGCTCTTGAATTCATAGAACGCTCTATAACAAATATAGATACGCTTTTAATTATCCATTGTTAGAACCATAATTGTTACTCAATCCTCTATAGACAGTCTACAATGAGAAAGGACTAAAATAATGTTTTACCCCTCATTGTATTTTATCCTTAAAACACTTAGTTCCTTGTAAATGATATTTCTGTAAACTAATTTAATTACTGAAATGAGATCTCTATCAGTTAACACCTTGAACCAAACTAAAAGGAAACCATTGTTTCACTTCTTCATCAGAAGCTATAGATGTTCATATCTATGATTAACACTCCCACTCAATTATACTACCGAGTTCCCAAGATGTAAGTATGGGCTAGTCCGTTGGGTAAGCTGGTAACGAACAAGTCAAAGAACTCAAATAATACAACCAGTTAGAATACTAACCACTCAGAATTGAGATTGAATTGACCTATGGTCAACTATATGATATGACTAGAATAGATAATAACGGTATGTTTACTTATCTTATCAACTGTCAATATCTGTCCTGTTCGATGTAACAAATACATCCGATCTTATCTACTTTGCTAATGTTCTGGAAAGAACATAACACTGTAATGTGTAAGTAGATCATATCGTAGATTGGCGAGTCAGTGTAAATCCAGTGCACTGACTAATCATCGGACTAAATTATTTTGAACATATAATCATATTTATATTCCACTGTGATTACGTCACTATAAATAAGATTAGCTATATGCTCGGGATTTAATAGAAGTTTATATTAAACAAATAATCATGAAAATAAAATATGTGAGCAAAGTGATTAACCAAGTCAAAAAACGATTTCTATTCTTTTATTGATAATAAAATGAGATTACAAAGAATTTGGGTTTTAATTAGGGCATAAAACCCCGACAGAATCTCCATATCAAACCCCCTCTCTTCAATCATCATTTTCTGTTTCACTACCGCATCTTGATAGCGTTTGAATGCCTCCTCAGAAATAAATTTGGTGGCATCAAATTGAACCTCAGATGAGGAAACACCTTTAGTATTCTTTCTGAATCTCTTTGGTTCCATTCTTCAGTTCAAAACTCATGGATAACGTTCTTGCAATTGACTATAGAAAGTCTTTGTAAGCTTGATTGTGTCAATGAAGCACCTTGAAACTAGTTGATTAATCTCAATTGTCAAAAATTGAAATTTATGGGACTTTAGGTTTTGAAAGGGAATTTGTGTAGAAAAAGAGGATTTTGATGAGAATAGGTGAAGAATTGTAAAAGAATTTGAAGAATGATGATAGAATTTAATGATTTTGGGGAGTAATTGGAGTGAAAATGATAGTGTTTTTCTTTTTTTCGGTTTTGGGTCTTTGTATGTATGGGGAGTGGAAAAAATGAAAAAGGGTCTTGAAAACAAATATTCTGAAAACGCAAAGTGGTCGCGACCACTGCTCTCTATTCTCCATGCTGCGGCCTGGAATATGGCTGGTTGCGCAAGCCATTTGGCCAAAAAAATTATTTTTATTTTTTTAGAAGGAATAAAATTAAAATAAAAATAAATAAATTCAAAAAGGAAGAAATAAAATTAAAAAAAATGTCTTGAAAATAAAATACATAAAATTTAGCTAAGTTTAACGTCGCTAGCTCAACGTATAACCTTTTCATACCTAATCAACATATTTTGGATCAAAGAGGTGAATCATAGTAGCTTGTTCCTCCTTGAAATACTCATAATAAGGCTTCAATCTCTGGCCATTTACCTTGAGTATTTTTCCCGTTGATGGACTTGAAATTTATACCGCTCCATGAGGATAGTGATGTACCATTATGAATGGTCCAAGCCATCGAGACTTCAACTTACCTGGAAATAGTTTGAGGCGAGAATGATACAATAATACTTTCTATCCCACATCAAATGTTTTCTGAATAATTCTATTTCGATCATGAAAGACTTTGGTATTTTCTTTGTAAATCTTAGAGCTTTCATAAGCATCATTACGAATTTCCTCTAACTCTTGTAATTGCAGCATTCTTTGCTGGCCTACATTTCCCATCTCCATGTTACACTTTTTCATAGCCCACCAAGCTTTATGCTCCAATTCAACCGGTAAATGACAAGGTTTTCCATACACCAACCGATACGGAGACATACCAAGAGGTGTCTTATAAGCCGTGTGATACACCCATAGAACATCATCTAATCTTATACTCCAATCCTTTCTATTTGGATTCACCGTCTTTTCAAGAATAGACTTGACTTCTCTATTCGATAGCTCAACTTGGCCATTTGCTTGCAGATGGTAAGCAGTGGTTACTTTATGAGTCACTTGATAATGCTGAAATAAGGTTTCAATCATTTTATTGCAGAAGTGAGTACCTCAGTCACTAATTATTGCCCTTGGAGTACCAAATCTCACAAAAATATTCGATCAAATAAACTCAACCACTGTTTTAGAATTATCTGCTTTAGTTGCTTTTGCTTCCACCCACTTAGACACATAATCCACCGCTAAAAGAATATACTCAAAATCAAATGATGATGGAAACGGTCCCATAAAATCAATGCCCCATACATCAAAAATCTCGATAATAAGTATGGGAGTTTGGGGCATTTGATCCCTAGCAGTAATATTACCAACTCGTTGACAACAGTCACATGACTTACATTATGCATATGAATCTTTAAAGATGGTAGGCCAATAGAAACCGCTGTCAAAATACTTTATGGGATATTCTTTTTGGTCTAAAATGACCTCCACAAGCTAGAGAATGTGAGAAAGCAAGAATAGATTGAAATTCAGAATCAGGAACACACCTTCGAATGACTTGATCAGCGCAATGTTTCCATAAATAAGTCTCATCTCGAATAAGTCTACTTAAATGATCAACCACCAAATTTTCTGATCCTCTCTTATCTTTTATTTCAAGATCAAATTCTTGCAGAATTAAAATCCACTGAATAAGTCTGGGCTTCGCTTCTTTCTTAGCTAGTAAATATTTAAGAGCTGCATGGTCAGTGTAAACAATAACTTTGGTTCCAATCAAGTAAGATCGAAACTTTTCAAAAGCAAAGATGACCGCTAAAAGCTCTTTCTTTGTAGTAGAGTAATTCAACTGAGCCTCATTAAGAGTTCGAGAGGCACAGTATATAACATGAGGCACATTACCAACTATTTTCCCAATAACCGCTCCTATTGCATAATCACTAGCGTCACACATTATTTCAAAGGGTAACTCGCAGTTTGGTGGCTGAATAATAGGTGTTGATGTTAAGGATTCCTTTAATTTATTGAATGCAAACAAACCTTCATCATTAAATTCAAATGCCACATCCTTTTGAAGAAGATTTCATAAAGGAGAAGCAATCTTTGAGAAATCCTTTATAAACTGCCTATAGAATCCTGCATGACCAAGAAAGGATCTTATTTCTTTCACATTTGACGATGGTGGAAGAGAACGAATGAGATCAATTTTTTCCTTGTCCACTCCAATCCCTTCTTCTGAAATAACATGCCCCAAAACAATACCTTGTTGCACCATAAAGTGACACTTCTCCCAATTCAATACAAGATTAGTGTCAATACATCGTTTAAGAACTAGAGTTAAATTGTGGAGACACTTATCAAAAGAATCACCATAGACACTGAAATCATCCATAAACACTTCTATGATGTTTTCTATGTAATCTGAGAAAATACTAACCATACATCATTGAAAAGTGGCAGGATCATTGCACAACCCAAATGGCATTCTACGAAAAGAAAATGTGCCAAATGGGCATGTAAATGTGGCCTTCTCTTGGTCTTTAGGAGCAATACCAATCAGATTATAACCTGAATAACCATCAAGAAAGCAGTAATAAGTATGTCCCGCTAATCTTTCAAGCATTTGATCGATGAATGGCAAAGAGAAGTGGTCTTTTCTAGTTGCAGTGTTCAACTTTATATAATCAATACAAACTCGCCACCCTATTTGAACTCTTGTGGGTACTAAATCATCCTCATCATTCCTTACCACAGTGATGCCTGATTTCTTAGGAACTACTTGAACTCGACTCACCCACTTGCTATCTGAAATAGGGTAAATCACACCCACACTTAAAAGCTTCAGTATCTCCTTCTTAACTACCTCCATCATAGGTGGATTTAACCTTCTTTGAGCTTCTCTAGAAGGCTTGGATCCATCTTCAAGGAGAATATGGTGCATACACATAGTTGGGCTTATTCCCTTGATATCCGCTATGGTCCACCCTATGGCTGTTTTATATTCCTGAAGTACCCTTATTAAACGATCCTCTTGTACTTGGGTAAGTTTTGTGGTGATAAGAACCAGTAATGTCTCTTTCTCACCCAAGTAGACATATTTTAGATGCTCCGGTAGTGATTTTAATTCAAGCTTGGGTGGTGATTTAACAGATTGTTGAAGTTGCTCATGAGAAATAGGCAACTTTAAGAACGACACCGCTTTAGAAACCTCTCCACCACTATTAAGTGCAGCCATTGTCTCCTTTACTTCAGTAGTGACAAAATCCTCTTTCAAGTCTATTGGCTCCCTCAAAACAATATCTAACTTATCATCTCCATGTAAATCCAGAATTCTTTGTGACAAAGAATCCTGAATATCAATTGAAGAAATTGAATGAACATCACTTGGATACCGCATAGCCTCAAAAATATTAAAGCGAATCACCTCACCATCAAACTCCATGGTCAAAGTTCCCTCATGAACATCTATGTTAGTTCTGGCTGTCTTTAAGACTGGCCTTCCCAATAATACTGGTGTAGAACACGGAATTGAGTCATCTTCCATATCAAGAATGTAAAAGTCTGTTGGAAAAACCAATTCATTAACTTTAACCAATACATCCTCTACTACTCCCCTTGGATATGCATTTGAATGATCCGCTAATTGTATGATCACCCCAGTTTCTTCCAGTGGTCCCAAATTCAAAGAGTCATAAATAGAGTGTGACATTACATTAATTGAAGCACCCAAATCTAACATACATCTTTCAATTCTTTTATTGCCAATAGTACAAGGAATAGTGAAGGTGTCGGGATCCTTACACTTTGGTGAAAGTTTCTTTTGAAGAACCGCCGAAACATTTTCCCCCACACGCACCTTTTCTTTCCCTTTTAGCTTCCTCTTGTTAGTGCATAACTCCTTTAAAAACTTTTCATATCGTGGTACTTGCTTAATGGCATCAAGTAAGGGAATGCTTACCTCAACTTTGTGAAAAGTCTCCAATATTTCCTGTTCAGCTTCATCTTTCTTGGTCTTTCTCAATCGACTAGGAAATGGAGTAGTAACATAAGTGGGAATAGTGGGTTTAAGGTTGGGTGATGTGGTTGGGGTTTCATCTTTGTCTTGTTGGGCAGATTGGGTAGGATCATTTGAACTTGATGGAAGGTTGGGTGGATCGTAAGTCTTGCCATCTCTTAGTGTGATGGCATTAGCATTTTCCCTTGGGTTTCGTACAGGCTGTGAAGGTAATTTTCCTTGATTATGTGTCTCATTTTGACTTAATGAAGTGGAAATTTGACCCATAGTATTCTCTAAATTTTTCAGGGACGCATGAGCTCCTTGAAGAAGTACTTGAGTTTGCATATTGGAGGCTACTAACTATTTTAGCATATCTTCCATCGATGGTTCTTGAGCTTGTGAGGTATTAGGTTGTTGAGGCTGAGGTGGATAAGTTTGTTGTTGCCTTTGTTGATAAGGAAATCCTGGCGGTCTAGTTGGTACAATTTATTGTTGATTCCCATATCGAAGATTAGGATGTTCCTTCCATCCTTCGTTATAAGTTATAACATAAGGGTCATACCTTTGCCTAGGTTGCCCTGGGAATCCCCCATTGCATTTACATGCTCATTGGTATCCTCTCGAAGTATAGGACATGCCCCACCAACTGACATATGCCATAAGGTCTCACTTGATGACCTAAAGCCATCTGTTGAACCATACTAGTTAATTGCGCCAGCTGCTGTTCTACTTTAGAGTTTGTCTCATTTAATCCCTTAACTGAAACTTCTTGACGAACTCCAAATTGTTGAGAATTAGTTGTCATATTAGAAATTAAGCTCCTAGTTGCAGCATGAGTCTTGTCCACCAGTGCTCCCCCACTTGCTACATCAATCATGCTCCAATCCAATGGAAATATTCCTTCATAAAAGTATTGGATTAAGAGTTGTTCACTTATTTGGTGGTGGGGGCAACTGGCACATAGCCTCTTAAATCTCTCCCAATACTCATATAATGACTCCCCAGTCTATTGGTGAATGCCACAGATTTTGTTCCTTATACTACCAACCTTAGATGCTCAAAAGTAACGCTCCAAGAACATTGTCTTCATTTCATTCTAGGTATTAACAGTTCTAGGAGGAAGGTAATAGAGTTATTCCTTTGCACCATCCTTCAAAGAAAATGGAAAGGCTCTCAATTTAATCTGCTCTTCCGTTTCTAAAGCTGG
This sequence comes from Humulus lupulus, assembly GCF_963169125.1. Lineage (NCBI taxonomy): Eukaryota > Viridiplantae > Streptophyta > Magnoliopsida > Rosales > Cannabaceae > Humulus > Humulus lupulus. Next base: position 72,103,063 of record NC_084794.1, on the reverse strand, counting down.
TTTCATACTAAAGCAGACTATGTGAAATTCAGTCAGATGCTTATTCGGGTCCTCTCCTGGTAGCCCATGGCAAGATGGTAGTAAATGTATGAGGCCCTATTTGAGTTCAAAGTTAACGTCCAACACTGGATATTGAATACACAGAGGTTGATGGTCTAGATTCGGCGCTGCCAACTCTTTCAATGTCCTTTCTTGCGCCATCTGAGACTTTACTGATGTTTCAGAGTCCGAATCATCGTTAGATGGTAATGGTATTTGTACTGGATTGACTCTCTTTAAGGTTGAAAGAGTGGATTGTCAAAGATAGTCCTTGAATAGCAGGACGACGATGTCTCAAGATATTGCTTTATGGCGTGCAGTCTTTCTTGAGTATCATTGCCATACATATACACACCTACAAATAAAATAAAAAATTAAACTATTAAGTATGTAGTTAATTAAATTGAATAATAAAATGACTTACAATAGTCCCCGGCAACGGCGCCAAAAATTTGATGCGTGTCGTATGCCGTATCAAATTTAAATATATATATATTTTGTTATTCACTTAAACCAGCAACTTCAGCATAGCGGTAAATAAGGGTCGAACCCATGAGGACTATGATCAAATTATTATTCAAAATAATACTAGACTGAAATTAAAAAGGGGTTTTAGTTTTAATAGCTGAAAACATAAAATGAAATAAATATCAACGATTGAATAACTAAGGATATAACGATATTAAAGAAATAGTCAAGAATTACTCTCCACCTTCAACAATCAATCTATCAACAATGATGAATAATATTCACTATTCCCAATTAAACTATTAACCCCACAGATAACACTTAAGCAGTCAATTATCCCAATTTCCCTAATATAATTAATTAAAGTTAAGCGCTCGTAATTAACATTTTTACCCAGCAATAAACCCATTAAGAATGCAATCTATTTAACCTAGTAAAAGCATTACACTTTGTGGAAACAGGTTAATCTAGGCAACAAATTCATTAAGCATGCAATTTATTTAACCTAGGTTCTATTTTTCCTCACAATTAAAATACCTGTCACAATACCTTAATTGCAATTTATCACTTTACTTAGAATTCTAAACTATTAGGTGAATAGAAATCCTAAGATGATAGTAGAACAATGCAAAACCCCAATTAGTGGCCATCTAAACAAGATTTTACAAGTTCCATGACATTCAAATAGAAAAATAGAAACAATTTAATATAAGGGAATAAAAGGAATGAAATTCATCAATGCATTCAAGATCTCTAGGGTTTTGAAATAGCCCTTAACTGTAACACCCCAATTTGCTAATAAGGTTTAGGACCTTGATTAGCGTGCCTGGAGGGCAATAAGTGAATTAATATGCTAATATATGAATTTAAATGAATATGTGACTAGAATGCATGTTTAGGTGGTATAAATATGCATGTGGGGCCCGTTCGCATGATAGGGGTAAATTGGTAAATTTTAGCCCGTTGAGGGCATAAATGTGTTATGCGATTTGTACCACGTGAGCGTGGTGATAACAGTGTGATGCACGTGCCGAGACGGTCCTCGGGAGCTAATTAGTCTAAAAGTCACAACGGGATTAAATACCCGGCTCGGGAGGAGCCTAGGGGTATTTTGGGAATTTTATAAATTGGGTTTGAAAATCAATGAGTTATGGTTAATGGTAATTGAGTAACTTGAGTGACCATTGGTAACTGTTGATAGTAACAATTTTAGATAAGAAAGATGGTAGATTTGTAAGAAAGGTGAATGGCAAGAATGCTCTTGAGGTTTAGATAGGATGGGGCTCTGATGAGGGGTAGAATAGTCTTTTGGCAGGGGCTTAGATATCTTCAGCTGAGGGAAAAGGGGATTCACGTTTATCACTTAGCCACATTTTGATCTTTCTAGAATTGGAAGAAAACCTAGAGGAGAAAAGGAAAAAAAACTAAGGGCAAGAAGGAAAGGAAGAAGGGCAACTCTCTAGGGATCAAGACGGGGATTAAAGCTAGGAAACTTGAAGGAGTATTTAGCATACAGAGGTAAGGAAATTCTATGCATATGAAGTGAAATTCAGTTAAGAATATCATGGAATTGAGAATTGAGTTGTGTGTTTTGCTTGGTGAATTCTTGGGATGAATTGAGGATAGGTTCAGCTGGAGTTTGTGTTTGAGCTTGGAATTTGGTTGGGAAAGTAGCTCAAGGTTGAATCCTTGATTGAGGTAAGAGCTTTATATATCTCTGAATTTTCGTATCTGATGTGGTTTTAGAATTTGGAAGCATGGATTAAGTTTTTCAAGCTTTGGTTTAAGATTTTGGTTTACTAGCTTAAGTTTTCTAAAATTTGAAACCAAGAGTGGATTTTTGGGTGTGGTTGTGTGATTGAGTTGTTTATGATGTTTATAGGTTGTTAAGGGATTCATTTGGGGTTTTAAATTGGTTTTGGGGCTTAGGTGCTTGTTTGGGGTGATTTGGAGTGGTTTTGGCTCGGGGAAAACGCAGGGGAAAACCCAGATTTCTGGGTTCGCGAAGGAGCGCCGCGGCCCTGTTCTTGGGCGGCGCGGCGCGAGGCTGTTTCTAGGCAGGGGAGGCTTTCTGACTTGCTGGGCGCTGCGGCCCTCTAGGGCAGCGCCGCGACGCTAGGCCATTTTCAGAACATGTGATTTTGCAATTTTGAGCCTTTGCTCCGGGGGTTCGGGGGATGTCTTCGATGTATTGTATTAGGGATTTGGGGGTTCTGAGAGTGTGGGATTGGCCCCGAAAAGTGGTTTTGGATTGGTTATCATTAAAGGGTGTTTTATATGTGTTGCGACTAGGTTTTCGGAGAGGCTCGGGATAGAGGACCGTGCTCGCGGCCTTAGTGCATCAGAAAGCCCGGGATACAGGTAAGAAAACTGTAGCACTCGTAGAGCAGGGCTTGGGCCCATAGTTTTGTTGCAGGGCGCGGCCCTAGACTATATTATTGCTAGGATGTAGCATTACATTAATGATTATGTATTTGATTTTTATTTGAGTATGCTAAATGTGGAAATAGCAGAATGAACGGGGAAGGGCCGGAAATGGCGAAAGGCCGGGAACGACGAAGGCCGAGAACGGCAGTGGGGCCGAGAATACCACTTAGTACATGGAGTGCTCGTGGTTAGGGTGAGACCCCAGTGGATACATGGGATATCCCTACGGTATAGACCGAGATCCTAGGCTTTGGTAACGCCTCTGGGACGGCATGGCCATATATGTGTTGATTATATGGACTGTCTGACTAGTTATGAGCTATCTGTTGTAGTGACTGTATAATATGCATATGTTGTGTACCGCTTTAGTTTTCTTGCTGGGCTTCGGCTCACGGGTGCTCTGTGTTGCAGGTAAGGGCAAGGGGATAGTCAACCAACCATGGGTACGGAGAGCGTGAAGCGGCGTGTAGATGTTTGGCCTGCCTGGTGTAACATGCCGGCCTTGATGGCATGTTACAAGCTAGGATGGCGCTCGATCAGATGCGCACGCGAGGGTGCAGGCTGGTGAGCATGCTGATGCCTAGTTTGTACGGCAGTGGCATTTTCGTAAATATCTTCAATATTGCCCGGAAATGGACGGGACTAGGTAGGTTCCATATTGAAGGGTCAATGAACGCAATGGTATGATCGGATTTGGGAGATTCAGAGAATTGGCGAGCCGGAAGCCAAATATGTCTCCCAAGCGAAAATCATATATGTTCCTGGTAGAAGGCTAAAAGCTCAAAAGGCTCTTTGTAGGGGGAGCACCTGGTGTCAGCTCTCCACCACCCCCTGGCGCAGGTGCATCAAGTGAGCTACTACTAGTTGGGAGGACTAGTAGGGCGGGCATATGAGGACCACGAGGGGACTCATATGTCTCCATGAGTAGGAGTACTCATGGACATTACCGGGCCGCCCCGGTAGTGCGTCGAAGTATGCTGCCAGAGGTTTAAGGGTACGGTTCCCTTGGCTTGCCGGGATGCCACTTGCATGGAACGTGGCCCAAACCTTCGAGAGATGTCATGGCGCGCCATGACCATGAATCTCTACACGAGATGGCACGGGAAGTCATTCGTGGGACTTGTTAGCATGCAAGCATTGGAGGGTGCACTATGCTTGAGCAGGACAGAGGTCCAGTGTGTGCTACTAGTCTGGTAGCCAGTCTCGAGGGCCTGCCAACATGAACGATGGTATGGTGCCTTGAGGATTGGACCATGGACGTATGGGGGTCCTTGGTCTGTGACGTGAGCTAATCGGATAGTATCGAATGGGACATGATGGGAGGTGTTGGCACGTCAGCTTGGTGTTGGCTCTTGGCCACACATGCTACCTTGACTTGCGAATGTCTGGGTGAGCATCGGTGTTGGGATTTGCCTTGCCATAGTGAGAACCTATGGATAGTGTGAGTGTCTTGGCTAGATAGCCTTGATGCATGTGTTGCACTCATAGATGCTTGAGAGCATGACTCAGTGAGAGTTTCTCAAGAGACGGAAGTGTGCAAAGGCACACGGCCGCGCAAAAAATGTGCTCATTGTTATTCGAATGGTTGGAAGGCTGACCTTGGCTCAGAGGAGTCAAGGTGCCGCACGGGCATTTCCGCTGTCAAAATGTCAGCCCGTGACAGTTGGTATCAGAGCCAGGTTCATCTTAAGTTGGGGTGAACCTGGTTGGCCCATCCTAGAAAGGATGTAGGCGTGTTGAAGGACCATAAGGGTCTGGATGCTTGGACAGATGTCGTTGAGCCTTTTAGTCACCTAGAAAGGATCAGTAGGCTGAGACGGGATGAGACTTGGTTGCTCTTCTTCGTGGGAATACTGGACATCCTAGAGAGGGGACAAGTTATGGTTGCTTCGAATCAAAGTTCAAAGATGCTAGAAAGACAACAACCACGTGCAATTGTTGAGAGGTGCTACAAAAGAGTTGGAACTCATTGACATGAGACAAGGTTTGATCGAGAGGTCAAGGTTTTATGCTTGGTTCACTAGTTCAGGTTTGCCTGAGTGACAGTGTAAGTCGCGGGAGCGCTGTTGTTGAAAAGGGAACTTGTACGCATAATGGTGGTCGTCAGATGCTTGTCAGTCACGACAGAAGTCGAGAGTGGATAGCTTTGGGGAACTAGATAAAGATGAACATGGAATGCTTCAGTTGCTACTTGTGTGTCAAATGGCATCATAGGGAGACCAAGGTGGCCATGGCCGCGATCGTCAGAGGGCAGTCGTACTTGGAGGTGTCTACATGTTATCTTGTTTCGCCCAAGAAGGGAGGCGCCGAGACAATTGAGTGGGACGGGTTGGCTCACAGAGATGTTATCTTGTGTGAGCAACACTAAGGCATTGTAAGATATGCTATGTTGTGGAATATATGCATCATAGGCCAGCAGGGCCGAGTAGACCGCGCGCAGTGGTCAGAATAGTACTAGAGTTTCGAGAGCGCTGGAGGGCTGCGTCAAGGAAACTTAGTACTGCAGGAAGGCTTAAGGAGGCAGAGATGGTGCTTGAGTTTAAATGTGGGCCGGAGGGCCTTTCTATTGGGACTTAGAGACCATAGAAGCCGAGAGAAGCTGCCCGGAGGGGCGAGATGCTAGTATAGAGCAGATGGATAGCTATGTGGATAGTGCGTGCATAAGGGAATCGACAGTGGTGCTACACGAAGTAGTTGACTCGAGAGTCACATCATACAGGGGGCACTTCTAGATTTGTTGGGTGCATGAAAACTTGGGGTGGTCAGACGCTCTTGCGTGTGGGCAAGTTGTCGAGGACGCCAACAGTTGAAGTGGGGGAGAGACCTTCACGGTTCAAACATCCAAATAGCAGACCAATGTTCCATTACGAAAGCATCGAGATGAGTTATCATGGAGATCGTTAGTTGTTCAGAATGTAAAGTCAAGGAGACTCAGAGACAGAGACAGAGCCCGTTACCTAGGGTGAAAGTCGTCAGGACTCACGTACTAAGGTAACATCAGTGCAACGTTTGCCTTAAGGTGAAAGTCAACAAGACTTAGGTACTAAGGTAACATAGATATGTCGAGGGGTGAAGAGTCAGAATGGACGAGACATTAGTTCAACATCATCTTCAAAAGTGATAAATGGAACGAGGGACCGCACGAGAAAAGTGGTTATCTTGCGAGCTATACCTTGAGAGGTACACCTCGAGAAGAGAAGTTATTCCTAAGTTGAAGTGGGGGAGCCAACTAATTCATATGTTCGAAGGGTCAGGGTACTTGTTCAGTTTTGGTGTGAGAATCTAGAGAGAAACACAGCAACAGATGGGTTGTACAGTGCGAAGACATGCATGACTGATGCGAGTAGGTCAGGTGACCAATTGAAACTGCAGATAGATAGTATGCATGGGCGTAGGCTGAGACCAAGATTGGGCAGGTTTTGCAGCATGTTATGGGACATGCTTAGTGTTTTATGGGGATACGTGTTTATGGGAACACAAGCCGAATGATTCAGAGAACATATGCCGAAGGGAGATAGCGGATTGTGACAACTTCAGACCTCAAGGGTGAGGTAAAGTGCAGTCAAGTTGATCAAGGTTCAACAGGCCGTCTAGAGTTAGGCAAGGTTGAATTAAGGGCAGAACTTGAGGCACGATGCTGAGAGTCCGCATGAGCACGAGCCAGAAGGCAGTGTAGTGGTTTCGAATGATGTCAGATCATTGACCACGTTGTAGAAGCTCAGAGGAGCAGTGATGCTTATGGTCAGAAGTGGCCATTTTGCATCAAGCCATGGGTATGCAGTAAGGCCGGAGGGCCAAAAGTCTGAAAGACTACTTCGCGAAGTCTGTGTGCAAGGATGCACTAGATACTGCATTCAGGCTACAGTTGGCATGAGTGCCACGTTGAAGAGAGACATGCCTTCAATGGAAGAATGTTTCGTAGGTGCCGTTGGGAACGGTTGGTTTGTGAACCTCACCCTGAGGGGGGTGCACCTTAATTTCCTCCTTGTCAATAAGAGAGTAGGCATTGGAAAATTGGCGGGAAAGCAACAATCAAAAGATGTGTTGGCATTGGGGTCAGTGTTCCAAGGGCTGCTTCGTTGACTGGAGGGACATCGTGACGGACTCAGAGGAGTTCATGTATGCAAGGAGTATTCGAGTGCTGCGACACTACTTCATGGGAGCATTCTGAATAGCGAAGGTAGCATGGGGTCCTTGATCGAGTCCAAGGGTGGACGTGGGAGATCATCACCAAGTTGGTGGTTCTAAAGTGGTAGTGGGACTAGTGTAGACTCAAGATTCGGAAGAAGCATGGAGTGAGCTTAGGAGTCGAGGCAGGAAGATTGGCCAGCGGTCTGTCGATGAGGGCATCGACAATTGAAGTGAGGGAGAGTGTAACATGCCGGCCTTGATGGCATGTTACAAGCTAGGATGGCGCTCGATCAGATGCGCACGCGAGGGTGCAGGCTGGTGAGCATGCTGATGCCTAGTTTGTACGGCAGTGGCATTTTCGTAAATATCTTCAATATTGCCCGGAAATGGACGGGACTGGGTAGGTTCCATATTGAAGGGTCAATGAACGCAATGGTATGATCGGATTTGGGAGATTCAGAGAATTGGCGAGCCGGAAGCCAAATATGTCTCCCAAGCGAAAATCATATATGTTCCTGGTAGAAGGCTAAAAGCTCAAAAGGCTCTTTGTAGGGGGAGCACCTGGTGTCAGCTCTCCACCACCCCCTGGCGCAGGTGCGTCAAGTGAGCTACTACTAGTTGGGAGGACTAGTAGGGCGGGCATATGAGGACCACGAGGGGACTCATATGTCTCCATGAGTAGGAGTACTCATGGACATTACCGGGCCGCCCCGGTAGTGCGTCGAAGTGTGCTGCCAGAGGTTTAAGGGTACGGTTCCCTTGGCTTGCCGGGATGCCACTTGCATGGAACGTGGCCCAAACCTTTGAGAGATTTCATGGCGCGCCATGACCATGAATCTCTACACGAGATGGCACGGGAAGTCATTCGTGGGACTTGTTAGCATGCAAGCATTGGAGGGTGCACTATGCTTGAGCAGGACAGAGGTCCAGTGTGTGCTACTAGTCTGGTAGCCAGTCTCGAGGGCCTGCCAACATGCACGATGGTATGGTGCCTTGAGGATTGTACCATGGACGTATGGGGGTCCTTGGTCTGTGACGTGAGCTAATCGGATAGTATCGAATGGGACATGATGGGAGGTGTTGGCACGTCAGCTTGGTGTTGGCTCTTGGCCACACATGCTACCTTGACTTGCGAATGTCTGGGTGAGCATTGGTGTTGGGATTTGCCTTGCCATAGTGAGAACCTATGGATAGTGTGAGTGTCTTGGCTAGATAGCCTTGATGCATGTGTTGCGCTCATAGATGCTTGAGAGCATGACTCAGTGAGAGTTGTTTGAGAGACGGAAGTGTGCAAAGGCACACGGCCGCACGAAAAATGTGCTCATTGTTATTCGAATGGTTGGAAGGCTGACCTTGGCTTAGAGGAGTCAAGGTGCCGCATGGGCATTTCCGCTGTCAAAATGTCAGCCCGTGACACCTGGCTGCCACGGCCAGTGGTTTTGGGAGATGATTGTATTAAAACCTAGATTTTTGTCGTCTAGTCAACTCAAATTTGTGAATTATATGTTGTAAATATTTCTAAACAGTATCTTGGGATCCCAAGTGTCAAACTCTCAACGATTTATAGTAAATGGAATTACTTTCAAAGTTTGTTTCGCTGTTTATGATTTAACTACACTTTTGGCCTAAAAACCTTGATTAGCGAGTTCAATGCACGTTTAAAACTCACTTAGTAACGGCTCTAAGGTAGTAGAGAGTTACATTAACTATAAAGAAAACTACTCCATAATCATATTCATATTCATAAACATAAATATTCAATGAAAATAAAAGAGTTTTGAGAAGAAAGAAAAACTAGATTGAAGAATATAGATGATGATGTTTTTTCCTCATCCTCTGCTGCTCTAGCCTCTAAAAATTGCAATCCAAAGTTCTAATAGAAGTTGACCCTAATCCATTTTATAGCCCATGAAAAATTACATTTAAAATTTGAATTTAAAGAAAAAATTTGTCGCACGGCCGCGGCTAGTGATTCTTGGTGGTCGCGGCCACGGGTCAGTTGTTGGGCCAAATTCGCGTAGAGGCCGCAGCCAGGAGATCAAGATGGCCGCGGCCAATACTCCCTGTCTCCCAGGCCGCGGCCAGTAAATGCCTGTGGTCGCGGCCACTGGTCATTTTCTGCTCACATGCTTTTTCTTCATAATCTCCAACTTAGGCTCGATTCTCGAGTTTAGGGACTTCTTAAACACTTCAAACTCATTCAAAACTTCATTTTCTTGAGTCTTATCATTGCACCTTCATTTCTAACCACAAAATTGTATCAAATTGATCAATAATACCTTATAAAATATTTTATGACTAAAATATAAAAAACTCGTAAAACAAAGCTAGGAACACCTAAAAACACTTGAAAGGAACATTATCTAAGTGCGAAAGGATAAAAAAAAATACCCAAAATACCCTTATCAGGTTTCAAGGATTGACGGGTGATTTTGATGAGTCTTTTGGCTAGATTTCCTATGGGTTTTGTTGCTTAGAGTATAGTAGAACTATTGTGATAATTAAAGTATGTTATTAGGATGGTTTTAGGTTGAATTGAGTGAGGTTTGACTGCTGGAAATGGTGAGTTTTCTGGGTTTGAAGGGGTCGGGTCGCGACTCTATTCTTGGTGTTCCATGGCCCTCTAGTGCAGATGGGAGGTGAAGTGAAGGGCGGGCCGTGACATAGGGGGCTTAGGGCCGTGACTCTTAAGGGCATTTTTTTTCTTTGAGGAGGTTTTAGGTGTGGGAACCTAACCTAGGGTGCTCGGGACCGATTCCACTACCGTGTTTGGTGGAATTCGATGTTCTGAAGGCTAGAACTTGGCCCGGAAACCTTTATACAATTATTATTCATGGAATTCCTTATCTTGGTTGTGACTTGGTGTAAGCTAGGGCTCGGGGCAAGGGATCGCGCTCAAGGGTCATTTCTCGTAATCAGAGCGTTCAGAATTAAAGGTAAGAAAACTGCACTCGGTTGTGTGATTATGTTGGGACTAAAGGTTCCCTATACCTGTATGCATTACTATATGATGGTATTATGCCATGTGAACATGAAATAAACAACCTAAGAGAGCCAGAATTAATATTGGTGCATAGGGCGCGGCTCAACTACTGGTAGCCAAGGACAGCTTAATATTCACTGAGCTCAGTTTAAGCAGACCGGAGTAGTGGGGTAAACAGAGGGTGCGACCTAAGAGCGCCGACCCTGATTATTTTATGACTTGGTTATTGATGTTAATTTGATAAATTTTACATGCTAAATATTTGATTATTAGATTGTGGATTTACTGATTATGTGGATGATATGGATTGCTGAGTGTATGATTATGCTTAATGAATTATTTGGTTGTTGCTATTGTTCGTGCTATGATATTATGGTTTTCTTGTTGGGCATTGGCTCACGGGTGCTACGTGGTGCAGGTAAAGGCAAGGGTAAGCTTGATCAGCCCTGATTTGGAGAGCTCTAGTGGTGGAATGTACATAGTCAGCTGCTCGGCCGCCACAGTCGAGGGTTGAACAGGAACAGGAGAACCTTAAATGTCCATTTTGCTCTTAGAGTGGCTTGTAGTTGTATATAACCCTGAAATTTTGTAAATCGTCCTTTAAACTCTATTTCTTTTGGGATCCCATGTACAAAATGTTTATTTAAATGAAATGTATCTTTTATGACCAAAATATTTTAACCCTAGTTCAATTATAGTTTCAATAACACGCTTTTAACTAGTTAACTAGGTTAGCAAATCTTGCACTTTTATAAACACAGTGTAACAGTCTTGGCTACCCAGGGTGTTACAACTTATCATTCATTTTATAGGCTCACTAGGTCACTTATTTAATTTAAAAATAAATAAAATAATAGGTAACATTAACCATTAGGTCAAAATTATCATTGGCTTTAGTCCTATGAAACTTCGCATTTAATTATAAGCCTGTTGGACTTAAAATTCAAGGCCCATATTATTTTCTATTGATTAATTAATTAAATAATTATTTAAATCCTTTATCAAATTAATTATTTATACTTTGAACCTTGATTTAAACTTATTTATTAATTTAGACACCAATTTATCTTAATTAATAAATCTGCCCTACAATATCTTTTCTTAGCTAAATTGCATAACTCTGTGAAGTTATCTAAAATTGACCTGGTCAACATTGATAATTCTAATTAAAAGGAATCCATTGTTTTACTTCTTTATCAAAAGCTATAGATGTTCATATCTATGATTAACACTCCCACTCAATTATACTACCGAGTTCCCAAGATGTAAGTATGGGCTAGTCCATAGGGTAAGCTTGTAACGAACAAGTCAAAGAACTCAAATAATACAATCACATAGAATACTAACCACAAAGAATTGAGATTGAATTGACCTATGGTCAACTATATGATATGACTAGAATAAATAATAACGATATACTTACTTATCCTATATACTTTCAATATCGGTCCAGTTCGATGTAACAAATACATCCGATCTTATCTACATTGTTAATGTTATAGAAAGAACATAACACTACTGTGTAAGTAGATTATATCGTAGATTGGCAAGTCAATGTAAATCATGTGCACTAACTAATCTTAGGACAAACTTATTTTGAACATATAATCATATTTATATTCCACTGTGATTATGTCACAATAAATATGATTAGCTATATGCTCAGGATTTAATAAAATTTTATATTAAACGAATAATCATGAAAAAAAAAACATGTGAGCAAAGTGATTGATCAAGTCAAAATGATTTCTATTCTTTTATTGATAATAAAATGAAATTACAAAGAAATTGAGTTTTAATTAGGACATAAAACCCTAACAAATTCCCACTTGCACTAATTGGAACTAATGCCTTAATTCTACTAGTCTCATTTCCTTGATATGCTTATCAAATATAGCTTCTGGTAGTGTCTTGGTAAACAGATCCGCAAGATTGTCTTTAGATGCAATCTTCATATCCTTTACATCTCCCCTGGCCACATATTCTCAAATTATGTGATACTCTTTTTCTATATACTTACTCCTCTTGTGAATTCTAGGTTCTTTTGAGTTGGCTATCACTCCTGTGTAGTCACAAAACAACATAAGGGGTTTATCGATATCTAGAATAACACCAAGATCTGGATAGAACTTTTTTAGCCAGACTGTCTCCTAAGTTGCTTCAGATCCAGCTATGTACTCAGCCTCCATGATGGAATCTGAGATCGCGGACTACTTTACGCTTCTCCATATCACAGCTCCACCCCGAAGAGTAAACATCATTCCAGAAGTAGACTTCCTATCATCGACATCAATCTACAAATTTGAATCGATGTAGCCTACAGGGTTCAGAACACCACCCTTGTAGACAAACATATAATCCCTAGTTTGTCTTAAATACTTCAAAATATGCTTAATTGCTATTCAACGTTCCGGTCCTGGGTTTGACTAATACCTGCTCACTACTCCCACTGCATAGCATACATCAGACTTCCAACTGCAGATGCATAAGGAACTTTTCTCATTGCATCTTCCTCTTCAGGAGTTTGGAGAGACTACTTCTTTGAAAGATAAATTCCATGGCGGGACGGTAGACGTCCTTTCTTGGAATTCGTCATTTAAAATCGTTCAAACACTTTATTAATGTAAGTTGCTTGAGATAGAGCTAAGAGTTTGTTCTTTCCATCCCTAATGATCTGGATACCTATAACATAGCTTGTTTCCCCCAAATCCTTCATTTGGAATTGAGTGCTCAGCCAATTCTTCACATATGATAATTTCTTAACATTGTTTCCAATGAGTAAGATATCATCTACATAAAGAACCAGGAATACCACTATTTGATTTGCCTTCAGTTGGTAAACTCAAGGCTCATCAATATTTTGTTCAAAGCCATAGGTTTTGATTATTTCATCAAACCTAAGTTTCTAGGAATGAGAAGCTTGGTGAAGTCCATAAATGGACCTATTCAACTTGCAAACTTTTCCTTCTTGCCCAGCTATTTTAAATCCTTCTGGCTGATTCATATAAATGACTTTTTCAAGCTTCCCATTAAGAAAAGTTTTCTTGACGCCCATTTCCCAGATATCATAGTCCATAGCGACTACTATGGATGGGAGGATGCGAATGGACTTGAGCGTGGATACCGGACTAAAAGTTTCATCATAGTCCACACCTTCTCTTTGGGTATAACCATTTGCCACTAATCGAGCTTTATAAGTTTCGATCTTTCCATCAACACCTCATTTCTTCTTGTAGATCCACTTGCACCCAATGGACCTAAAGTCATTAGGTGCTTACACAAGATCCCAGATGGAATTTTAGTGCATGGACTCCATTTCCTTTTTCATGGCTTTGAGCCATAGTTACTTTTTAGGGCTAGCCATTACCTGTTTGAAAGACAACAAATCATCGTCACTAGTGTCACCAACAACCATATTGACTATATCATAGATTGGTAGGTCTGTGTAAATCTTATGCACTGAATAATCTTAGGAGTAACTTATTTTGAACATATAATCATATTTATATTCCACTGTGATTACATCACTATAGATATGATTAGCTTTATACTCAAAATTTAATAGAAGTTTATATTAAACAAATAATCATGAAAATATAACATGTTAGCAAAGTGATTGACCAAGTAAAAAATGATTTCTATTCTTTTATTGCTAATAAAATGAGATTGCAAATAAATTTAGTTTTAATTAGGGCATAAAACCCCAACTCTATCTTGCTCCGCGAGCACTTGTTTCCTATTCTCGAGAATTCATCCCGCGTCTCGGGCCATATCAATATAGTACAATCGTTGTTGGTGGAGATGGTGTACCTCTTTGGATAGGCGAAAAAAAACCAAGCAGTTAGCGACTTGACTCAAAAACAGATAAGCCAGAATGAGAACCCTTAAGACTACTACTCAGGGAATGGAGGAGAAGGAATTCTAAGGCATTGGGGTGTCCTTGGAACCAACAGATTAGTGCCAAAGAACACAGCTGGAGGTCATCAGATCTGGAAATTTTCCAAATTCTGGCCAAATGTCCAGAAACACGAAAAATCGCATGAAGCGCAGAACATGTCATTTTGACCATTTAAAACGTCAAAATAGGCCCAAAGCAACTAAAAAGAGGTCAAAAATTCCTTTGGATTCGAGAAATGTCAAAGCCCTAAGGATGCAACTACACACTTAACAAACTAGAATATAAAGCAAGAACAGGTCGAAAATACTTACTCGATATAAAGCGATTGTAGGTGTTGTGTCGTGTGCGAACTTGAAAGTATTTCTTATTGTTCGACTAGAAGAATGAAGATTCCCTCCAGCCGTTCAAGTTGTCAAAAATGCAGGAACTGGTGAAGGATTTTGCGTTCTGGGAGTGATGAAGCTTTTGGAGAGTTTGCAGGTTTTGGAATTTTTGAATTTCATATGGCCAATGTGAGTATGTGACAGGCGGTTCTCGAGTTTTATACTTGAAGAGCTTAGGGTGGAAGAAATTCCACCTCGACCTTCGGTCACCTACGGGGTAGGCACTCGAGCATGATCCAACGTACACAATTATCAAGGCATAGATTGCAATCATTAGCATGGGAAAAGGAATCCTCAGATAGAGGGTGAAAGGACGCTTAGGGTACAAATTGGACGTCTTGGGCATGGAATGGACTCCTCATTAACTGCATTGATTAATGGGCCCAGCAATGAGGCGTCAATGCGTGGCTTTTCAGTTTTTGAGTACAACATCATGAAGAGCCCAAGAGTCACCTCTCAAATACCATTGAAATTATTCCTATTAGACTAAGTCTCCACTTTCAGAGGACAAGTGAAGACATGGGGGAAAATATTGTCTATGATTTCATCATTGGACACGTGGCAATAATTAGAGAAGTAATTAGGCTCATCGGGAGATAATAAAGCTCTGTAGTTCTCGTCTAGAACTTCTCGGAGTGTAATTGTAACGACCCAAAATAACTAATATGGCTTAAGGGCCCTGATTAGTGTGCCGGGAAGGCATAATTGACTTATGAGTGAATTTATTGATTTAATGCAGGCTTGTATGATTATTTGAATATAAATGTGGTTAAATGTTATATCTGTGAGAACCACATTATTATGTGGGTAGATTTGCAGTGAGCGACTTGAGGTGATCTTAGGGAGCTAGATAGCAGGAAAAGTCACAACGGGGTTTAGTATTTGACTATGGATAAGTCAGGGGTATTTTAGGTATCTAGTAGCTATTTAGACTATCATGTTATGGAAATAAATACATGGA
This sequence comes from Humulus lupulus, assembly GCF_963169125.1. NCBI lineage: Eukaryota > Viridiplantae > Streptophyta > Magnoliopsida > Rosales > Cannabaceae > Humulus > Humulus lupulus. Next base: position 72,087,773 of record NC_084794.1, on the reverse strand, counting down.
GATATATTTGAGGATATGAAGCTTAGGCGGGAATATTGGGGAAATTTACCGTTTTGCCCTTGGGGACGTTTCCGGCACCCCGAGCCTCGGGATTGACTTAATTGATTAGGATTAGACTAAGTTAATGGAAAATAGGGGAACAAAACACAAACCGACTCATACTCTCTCTCTCTTCACTTCTCTTCTCTTTTCTCTCCAAAGAAACCACAAAAAATTCAAGAGAAATCAGCTGGAATTTAGTGATTTGGGCTGGAAACTTGTAGGTTAAATCTGGTGCTCAGCTAAGGAAACTCAACCAAGATTAAGGTAAGGACTTAATCATATCTCTGAGCATTTGAAATTTGAGTTTTGATTGGGTATTAAGGGAGTTTATGGTTTTGATGTTTAAGGGTTGAATTAAGCTGAGAAGCTTGGATTTTAGCTTAGGAATTCGTCAAGAAGGTGGTTCAGCAAAAGAGGTAAGCTTCAATTTTGTATTCAGAGGTTAAAATTTGAGTTTTGCATGATTTGTTTTGGTGTTTAGAGTTGCTGGATTTCAGAGAATCAAAATAGATTTTTAGTAGGTTTTTGGGCTGAATTTCTGTTGGATTATGTTGTTAGAGTCATGACAAAAGTTTTGTCATTAATGGATTTTGAGTTAGGGTGCTTTGGAATGGTTTTGGATGGGGATAGGATGCTAGAAATGGTGGTTTTTTTGGGCACAAAGAGGAGGGTCACGACTTTTTTCTAGAGCACTGCGGCCTTACGAAGCAAGAGAGCCAAGGAGGCTCGGCCAGGGGAGAGCGTCGTCGCGCCCTTGGGCAGGGCCGCGGTGTGTGTCTGCATGTTGGGGGCCTTGGGCTCTGTTTTAGAGGTGGGCCATGGCTAGGCTTCAAGGACCGCAGCCCTTGGGTGCATTTTTGAATTTTTGGGGATTTTAGGCGCGAGAGTCTAGCCTAGGGTGCTCGGGATCGATTTCCCCACCGTGCTTGGTGGAAATTCGATGTCCTGGAAGTTAGTATTGTACCCGGAAACCTTTACTTTAATATTAATGGAACCCAATACCTTGGTTGTGACTAGGTGTTAAAGCTAGGGCTCGGGAATGGATCGTGCTTGAGGAGTGTTGCGCGTAATCAGTGAACGTAGAGACTAAAGGTAAGAGAACTACACCTGGTTGTATGTCTGTAATGGGTCTAAGGGTTCCCTGATGTGTATGCTTGAAAGGATGGTATTATTCCATGTAAAAAGTGACCCAACGGCCTAAGAGTGCCAAGGGTTACACTAGCGCACAGGGCGCGGCTTGGCCACTGGTAGCCGAGGATAGCTTATTATGCACTGAGCTCGGTTTAAGCGAGTCGGAGTTAGTGGGGTATACAGAGGGTGCGGCCTAAGTTGTCGGCCCTGACTATTATGTGACCTAATTATTGTGAAACTTGAGTGTTATTTGTGATTAGTTGCATCTTTGATTCTGAGTATGTGCTGAATGGTTAATGTAGAATATTTAATGATTTATCATGCTTAAAGAATTGACTATTTGTTATTGTTGTTTGTGTTGCACATTATGTTTTCTTGCTGGGCCTTGGCTCACGGGTGCTATGTGGTGCAGGTAAAGGCAAGGGCAAGCTTGATTAGCCCTGACTTGGAGAGCTCTGCGAGCCGAATGTACATGACCAGCTGCTCAGTCGCCACAGTTGGGGTTTAGGCAGGGACGCAAGAAACAGAAATGTCTATTTTGCCTTAGTATGGCTGATAATTGTCTGTATTTTGGAGATTCTGTAAATCAACTTTTAAACTCTATTTCTTTTTCGGATCTCATGCATAAACTGTTTAATTATATAAAGTGAAACTTTTGAGACCAAAACCTTTTTAACCCTAGCTCATACATGTTTAGTGACACATTTTTAAATTAATGACTGGATTAGCAAGTCCTGCACCTTTATAAGTACACAGTGTAGTGGTCTTGGCTATCCTGGGCGTTACAGTAATCTCCCCCAGCAAGCCTTGATCCTTTTTTTTTGGCCTGGATGACTCTAAGTGAGGCCACGTCTCAAGGACCACACTAGCGGTCCTTCTGTCTTCTTGACCCAATAGTCCTCCAGGTTTAGGAGTTTTGTCATCGGGCTTGGAGAGAGCGTTAGGTGTCAGTCACTGTAGCCTTGGGCCACCACATGATTTTATGACAACTTTATTGGTGCCTCGAGTAGTGGCGTCAAGTTCATACACTCGAAAAATTATATTTCCCACAATGTCGCCTGACACAAGAAAATGCGCAGCCGCATTCTAATAGTGTTAGAGGCGTGTCTCTCGTAAAGTTGGTGGGATGCAACCTACAAACTGGGTCTCGTGCAATACCACAAACCCACAATCTCAATCAGAACATTCAAAAGGGCTAAATAGCAATTAACTCCCCAATTAATTGGGGAATATTTGTAATAAATGATATTAATGACCCTCAACCTCTATAAATAGGGCTAGGGTACCATTGTAAAAGGGTTCACAAATTCTTGTACTCAGAGCACTCTATAAGCTGCCTGAAAAAACCTCCATTGAAGCTTGCCATCACAAGCTTCAAGAACACTAAGACAAAAGACTCGTGGACTAGGGTTGTTTATAACCTGAACCACGTAAAATCTCGATGTTAATCTTCTTTATTTTCTTTAAGTTCTGTTACTAAGTTGATAGCGAAAAAGGCAGTCAACACAACCCATAATTCAAATCCAAATGAATTAGTTTCTTGTAATATCGCTACAGCACTACCAATCTCCATATCATCGACATCTACATAAGAGAAATCCTAGACATTCCTTGGAATATAAGTATTAGTGAGTCTCCAATCCTCCCCATTTTTAACATCATGAAGATCATATAATAATTTTACTTGCGATGCAAGAATGAAAGGATCATGTCCGTAACATTCTTCCTTAACAAACACACTTGTAAAATTGGAATATTCTTTTATCCTTTTATTTTTTTGGCTTATGAGTAAATTAGTAATTTAATATTATAATACAGGTTTATTTAATTATTAATTGTTATAGTCTTTTTAAAAGTTATTTATTTAATTTAATTTTATAATTATTTAATTATTTAGCAAAAAATTACAATATCTTTTAAGATTATTTAATTATTTATTAGTTTTATTTTGTAAAATTGTCACTTATTTCTTTAATTATACTTAAACTTTCATTTGCTTAATTATTGATAGATAACAATTTTATTTAAAATTATTTATTTTTTATTTTAATTATAATTAAACTATAACATTAATTTACTTAATTAGTTAACTATTAATTAATAACAATATTTTTAAGAAAAATTATTTATTAATTAAATTATCTATTGGTTTTACTAGTTTTAATTCTAATTATACTATCACTTATTTTAAATTTATCAATGAATTATTATATAATATGAATTAATTAATTTCTTAAATTAATTATTTTTTCAACATTACTTAAAAAAATCTTAATTTTCTAATTAATGTTAATTTTCCTAGGTCTAATAAAATTTGGACACCATAACAATTATATTTTAAACTATCCCAAAATTTTATAAAACCTGCTAACTAGACAAAAAAATATCTCGAATATTCCCAGAGCATGCACAACATAAACCAAGATTAATAACATATACCAATTTTTTTCAATAACACCAAAACAATTCATTTAATAAATATTTATAAAAAAATAATATTCAATATGCAAATATAAAGTATAATACAAAAACACAATATATTATAATAATATAATCTTTTTTTAAATAAACATATAAACCATTAAATAAAAAAGGGATATTTGCGGCATAAGTACCCAATGTTTGGGTTTTGTACGCGGCATAGACCCAATGTTTATTTTTAGTGGCAATAGTACCCAAACTCGGTAAAAGTGTAATTTCATCAGCCTCCTCCGTTAGGTCTCCATTTCGTGATGACTGGACCAACACTTGTCACTCCGTGATTGGTCCAGCTCAATAACATTTTAAAAATAATTATGATTTGGACCAATAAAAATGTGACACGTGTCTGCCTAATCAGCTCATTAACAGACCTAACAGAGGAGACTGGTGGAATTACACTTTTACTGACTTTGGGTACTATTGCCACTAAAAATAAACATTGGGTCTATGCCGCGTACAAAACTCAAACATTGAGTACTTATGCCGCAATTATCCCAATAAAAAATACATATTATTACAAATCTATAGCTATTTTTTATTAAAATTACAAAAATAATTTTTTTTGACAAATATTACAAATATATAATATAGAAATAAATTAACACACAAAATAAACAACAAAAAAATATTATAGTGAGGGCTCGGGCAGAGAGGCTCGGGCAAGGGGGCTCGAGCTACACAGAAACTAGAAAAAATTATTGTTAGTAAAAATTCATAAAAAAAACTAAAGTAAAAAAACTAATAACTTACACATAGAGAGGAGGCAGCTCGGAGGGAGGTGGCGGCTCCGATCTCGGAAAGGAGGCTATCGAAGGGAGGCTCGGCAATACGTGGTGGTGCGGATCGGAGGGGTGCTAGGTTTAAAAAAATTATAAAGAGAGAGAGAGAGAGAGAGAGAGAGAGACTTCGAGGTGGAATATAGGGGGAGAGAGAAAGAGAAAGAGAGAGAGAGAGAGAGAGAGAGAGAAAGGGTTTGTGGTGGTGATTATTTTGGGGTGTTGGTGGGCAGGTGGTGGCTGAGAGGAATAGAGAGAGAGTTAGAGAAATTTTAGAGAATAAGAGAAATGGGGAAGAAGGGGTTCACCGGCTGTGTATATCGCTATTACTTTTTCCTGTGCTTTTCGTTGCGCCAACAAAAGTCTAAATTGTGCCTGTAAAATTCCAGTCTGAAACCCTAATTCAAAACGACGTCGTTTACTTAGATATGACTTTTGGTGGCGCTTTTCACCTAACATGCCAGCAAAAATCCCAACAGTAATAAAAATGTGGATTTGCTGGTGTGTTAAGTGAAAAGCGCCGGCAAAATGTTCCTTACACATGTCTTTCAAAATTGGCAATAGCGGGGAATTTTCCGCTTTTGCTTTTTTCGACACAAGTGGGAATTGCGTTAGCAAAAGTTCTTACACCGATGCAAATATGCACCAGAAAAAGTATGTTAGCGTCGGCAAAAGTTATGAAATTTCTAATACTTGATTTTTTTATTTTAAAAAACGAATAATCGGGCATCTGGGACAATAATTGAAACATTTATTGTTTCTAAACATAAAATAATAGATCAAATGCTTAACGTAGTAATAATTTCGAGATTTTATATCGACCGACAACAATACAAACACTATCAATGAACTAGGTTAATTTTCAGTACTCCTTAACATTTTGAATATTTTAACACTTACTGTTTAATTGAATTATTTATAATGTCTATAATTACTTATAAATATTAAATATTTCTAAAAATAATTAATTTGGATAACATAGAACAATAATTATAAATCACAAGAGTTTATCTACTCACACAATCTATATGATCATTATTAATTATTGTTAATTATTATAAAACAACAGTGCTATGATAGACTAATCCTTTATTGGTCAAAAAAAGAATAATTATTTAACGTTCGGCACAAACTGTTAATACGATTTTATATATCAACATTGAAATTGTTTACCCAAAAAATATTTGCTTGATGACATGTCAAGATTAGTACGCACGTAAGATGCGCGTGGCAATTTAAGTGGTTATGTTCTGGTCGACCATTGACCAGAGGAGAATTCACACGACAAAGGGGATATTTCATAAGCGACCAGGGCTGGTTACAGTATGTCAGATATTTTCTAGAGATATTTGATCATGTATTTATGTAATTTTCATTATTATTCAGATATGTTTGTATTAAATGTAATCAAGGCCCATCGACCCATAAGGAGATCCTTGAGCCTTTAAATAAGACTCAAAGGGCTCATGAAGGAGGAGGATTTTTACACAATACTTTGTATCTTTTGTTGAGCTTGTGAAACTCGGTAAACCCTTGTTTACTAATCGCATGTTTTCATTACATTAATAAGAACACTAAGTGGTTGTAGGTCATTACCATCACTTGGGGCCGAACCAACATAAATCCTTGTGTCATTTATCTTCTTGAGTGGAATTAATGTAATTTCTGTTGTTTTATTTGACTCCGTGTCGTTGATCAAATCGAGGGTCAACATTTTGGTGCTTTCATTGAGAGTTGAACTCAAGACCTCCAAGAAGATCAAATGGCGAAAACAACTATGAAAACTGGGCAACCCTCTGGGAATGTACCAACTCAACCTCCTCCACAAGGTGTAGCTGATGATGAACCATAGGTGGAATTGGAAGAGGAGGAGATGGATGTTGAAACTTTAAGGATGACTTTGATTATGTTGCAAGAAGAATTAGCTAATTTGAGAGCTAATCAAGAGAATGTGGCTAAAACAATGGTGTTGCAGCAGAGGGAGATCGATCGGCAATGCCAAGAACTGAATGACCGGCAGCTGACATGGACTGCCGGCAAAGGGATGCCACTGCAGCCTTAGAGGTAGCCCTTTAATTGGCACGAGGACAGCCTACACCTGCCTCCCAACCAAACCAGCCACCTAGTACTCACCCACAACAAAACCCACATTTAGAGCATCCCCAACATCACCACAATCTGCCACAACCAATGCATCCTCAGAGGACAGAGCCATCCCCTGCTATTTAACAGGAGATGCCTTTCTTGGATCTTGAGAAACAACCACCCTCTCGTGCTGGTCAAGAAAATGCCCAGCAGCCAAAGCAAAATAGAGCCGAGCAAAATCCTAGAAGCCCTAGACACCCGACGGCTGAGGAACAAAACCCCCCGAGCAGAGGACAACGTCCTACGGGGGCAAAAGGCAGGAGGAATCAGGCTCTGCGGTCAGGGGTCCCCCACGACATAATAATGCCAGGGGACCTACCGACGAACGCTTGCCTCCACCAATCTATCGAGACGTTCTAGCAGGGAGAGAGGGAAATAGTGCGAACAGCAGGTCATACCATCATAGGTCACAATTTAGAGATGGGCATGATTATAATGAGGCAAATTCTAGCAGGAGGAATGTTGGTCGAAGACAAGAGGAGAGGGGTGAAGGATAGAACCCCCCACCAATGGAGAACCGACCAATAAGCCAGAATGCTGGGGGGAAACCTAAACAGCCCAATGTATTTGACCGACTAGGTGTGAGCAAGCAAAGGCATAGGGATGAAGATCTGAGGGATGTTCTCAATGATTGAAGGGAAAGGCATGGTGAGTATTTCCCCCAGCACCGGTCGCTCAGGCAGTACCAGATGTTGTATAGGCCCAATTAGATGCCTTAAATCAGGTCGTCCAGCAGCTGACTGGGAACCGGACATCCCATATAGAATTTGATCGAAGAAAGGGCACCCCATTTATGCATAGAATCGCTGTGGCAGAGACTCCAAGAAAATTTAAAATGATGATCTTGCCCAACTTCACTGGGTTGGAGGATCTCGTATCTCACGTTAACAAATTCGAGATACAGATGGACATCCAAAAGATGTTAGATGATGCTCGGTGCAAAAAATTTCCGGCAACTTTATCCAAAACTGATTAGGAGTAGTTTATTCGTAAAGGAGTTTTATGGACAGTTTTATGCTGATTGAGTACATCCAACCGAGGCCAATCAGCTGGTCGAAATACGCCAGAAGGAAGGAGAGACCCTAAAGGGGTATATTCAATGATTCATGCGAGCAGCTGCTGGGGTACGATGCCACTCATCCCTTTGGAATAGTTTGTGAAAGAATGGAGTCAAGAGCACTCAGGAATTTCTGGATTGAGCAGACAGGTATATCAAGCTCGAGGAGGCCATTTCCAATGAAGGAAAGTCTCCTACAAATGACCAGGGCCCGAAAGAAGATCCCACCAAAGCCACCAATGGATCTGGGAAAATCGATGGCTACAGCAAAAATAATGGGAAGAATGAGGGAAAAAGGGTGAACCAAGAGCCGACAACGTCTGATAACAAGCGCCTGAAATAGAATAGATACGAGTCGAGGTTCACCAATTACATGGCCCTAGTCAATAGCATAGTGGAAGTGTACTAGGCGAATCACACTACTATTTCCTTTAGGCGACCAGCCCCAATTAGGAAAGATATATCCAAGAGAGACACTACCAAGTTTTGTCGTTTTCATAACGACTATGGCCATGACACCAACGAGTGCAACTAGCTCAAGGATGAGATTGAGTTCCTATTCAGACAAGGACATCTGAGGAGGTATGTGCAAGTAGCTGGAGGTTCTCAGGAACGGGCTTAAGGAGGCAATGAGCAGGCATCTGTACGCCAACGCTCGCCTCCTTTATAGCTAGCTCCAATTGCTGGTACATTGCTAACCATCTGCTGAGGACCACACATAGCAAGTGACAGTGGGAAGGCAAGAGAAAGGTATGCCAGAACCTTACGCCACGATCAAGATATTGAAATGCTGAACGTCAAGGAGCGAACTCCCAAAAAAGCTCAAACAGATGAAGAATCAATAACTTTCTCTGAGCTAGATGCTCAGCATGTTCGATTTCCCCACTCAGATCCTCTGGTCGTGGATGTTCAAAGTGCCAACATGATGGTCAAGCGAGTGTTGGCGGATACAGGAAGCTCAGTCAACATTTTGTATAGATCTTCACTGGAAAGGATGAAATTTTCAGTGCAAGATTTGGAACCATGCAACCAAATCATTTATGGTTTATCCGATGAAGGACTTGCACCAACTGGATCAATCAGACTTCCAGTCATAGCAGGGGCTTCACCTGCGAACAGGACATTATTCGCTACTTTCATAGTAGTTGATTGTCTTTCTGCGTATAACGATGTGATTGGAAGGCCCATTCTTGTTGATCTACAGGTAGTGACCTCAGCATGGCATTTGTCCATGAAGTTTCCAACCGATGCAAGAATTGGACGCGTGTTGGGAAACCAGGGAGAAGCACATAAATGTTATAACTCCTCGATCACAAAATCAAAAAGAGGTGGTCACAAAATAGGGTGTTGTCCAAAGTGAGGATAGGGATTTAGTTCCTCACTTTGAGGATTTTGAAGAGAATGTTGGACCCATGGAAGTCCTGGAGGAGGTCCAATTAGAAGAAACAGATCCGACCAGGCTTGTGAAAGTCGGAAAAAACTTAGAGACGACAACAAAAAACAAACTGGTGGAATTTTTTAAAAAGCATCAGGAGGTGTTTGCCTGGTCACATAAAGATATGGTTGGGATAGACCCAGTGGTGATCATCCATGTCTTAAATATAGACAAAAACTTTCCACATGTGCAACAAAAAAGAAGGCTACTCGACAGAGACAGATCGAAGGCCCTAAAAGAAGAAGTCAAGAAGTTGAAGGAAAATAGATTCATCAGGGTGACGTTTTATCCATCTTGGGTCTCTAATCCCATACTGGTTCCCAAGCTGAATGGCAAGTGGAGGACGTGCGTGGATTTCACAGACCTTAATAAAGCCTGCCCGAAGGATTGTTTCCCGCTTCCAAGAATCGACCAGCTGGTCGATGCTACATCATGGCATGAAATTTTACCATTCATGGATGCATACTCTGGATACAATCAAATCAGTATGCATCCACCTGATGAGGATCACACTAGCTTTCGAACAGATACGGGATTTTACTATTATAAAGTAATGCCCTTCGGTTTGAAAAACACTGGTGTGACTAACCAGCGACTTGTCAATCATATGTTTAAAGAGCTGATCGGCGTTAACATGGAAGTATATGTCGATGACATGCTGGTTAAGTAAAAGAAGGCTGAAGAACACATCAAGGACCTACAAGAATGCTTCAACATCTTAAACAAATATCAGATGAAGTTAAACCCTCTCAAGTATTTCTTTGGTGTTGGATCAGGATAATTTTTGGGATTCATAGTAAACTCACGAGGAATTGAAGCTAATCCTGAAAAAAAAAAAAATCAGGCATTGATCGAGAGGTAAACTCCTACCAAGATTAAAGATGTTCAAGCCTAACTAGAAGGATTTCTGCCTTGAGTAGTTTCATATCCAAGTCAACGAATAAGTGTGTTCCATTTTTTAATCTACTCACGGGTAATAAGAAGTTTGAATGGACAGAAGAGTGCGAGCAGGCCTTTCAGGAGTTAAAATCCCACATGTCGTAACCACCAATCTTGTCCAAACAAGTCGAAAAAGAAACTTTGTTCATCTACTTGGCAATCACAGATTATGCTGCTAGTCCTGTTCTAATCAAAGAAGAAGACAACATTTAGAAAGCAGTATACTATGTAAGCAAGAGGCTAGTGGGGGCAGAATTACAGTATCCACCCATAGAAAAGTTGGCCTACTGCTTGATTCTGGCCTCTAGAAAACTGCGACCTTACTTTCAAGCTCACCCCATCGTGGTATTCACCGACCAGCCATTACGGCAAGTCTTGCAAAAACCAGAAACCGCTAGTCGGTTATTAAAATGGGCAGTTGAATTAGGGCAGTTCGAAATTTCTTATTCTCCACGAGCAGTTGTGAAAGGACAAGCTCTAGCAGATTTCATCGTAGAATTCATTAGAATCCCAATTAGCGAACCGATGGAAGAAACTGAAAGTCAACATCTAGCTCATTCCTGGAAGTTGTTCGTAGACGGCTCTTCCAACGAGCATAATGTAGGAGCATGTTTTATTTTAATCACACCTAAAGGACATCGGTTCCACTGTGCAATCAGGTTCAACTTTACAACGTCCAACAATGAAGCTGAGTACGAAGCTCTGCTCGCGGGATTAAGACTAGCTAAGGACATGGATATAAAGTCACTAGAAATATATAGTGATTCCCTGCTAGTAGTTAATCAAGTTATGGGAGAGTATCAGACTAGGGGTCTCATGATGGTTGTGTATTTGAACAAAGAAAAGGACTTATTGGCACAATTTCAAAAGTTTACTCTCCAACAAGTGCCTCGTGATCAGAATTCAAATGATGATGCCTTGGCTAAGTTAGCAAGTACAAAAGACATCGACGCCTTGAGCATAGTACCAGTTGAACATTTGTTGGCACTGAGCATTAAAATACAAGAATCCTCAATAGTGACTCAAGCTATAGAGACGTGGATGACGCCCATCATTGGATATCTCGAACAGGGATTGCTTCCAGCAGAAAGAAACAAAGTAAGGACACTTCAAAGACAATTGGCTCGATTTATTCTAGTCGATAGAATTTTTTATAGAAGAGGGTACTCAATGCCTTTGTCACGGTGTGTTTCTAATGAAAAATCCAAGAAACTGATGCAAGAGGTCCACGAAGGCTTCTGTGGAGATCACACTGGGGGGCAGAGTTTGTCAAAAAGGATTCTAAGGCAAGGGTATTTCTGGCCTACAATGATTGAGGACTCTATGGATTTCATTAGAAAATGTGACAAGTGTCAGAGATTCTCCAAGATATCGCAAGCATCCCCAAATAAGCTCAAACAGATGCAAAGCCCGTGGCCATTCGCAGTATGGGGAATTGACCTGATCGGGTCTTTACCTACAGGAAAAGGGAATGTAAAATATGCATTAGTTGTTTTTGACTACTTTACAAAGTGGGTCGAAGCTGAGCCATTAGCAACAATAATGGCCAAGAAAGTATTGCACTTTGTTGTTAAAAACATTGTATGTCGGTATGGGTTGCCGAGGAAAATTGTCTCAGATAATGGCCCACAATTTGACAATGATTTTTTCACTAATTTCTGCGAAAGGCATGGAAATATAAAAAAAAAAATCATCGGTAGCTCATCCATAGGAAAATGGACAAGTTGAGGCCATCAACAAGACTCTGAAGGACACACTAAAGAAAAGGTTCGAAGAAGCAAAAGGGGCGTGGCCAGAATAATTACTAGAATTACTCTGGTCATATAGAACATCCCACCGGATAGCAACAAGACATACGTCGTTTTCCTTGGCCTATGGGTATGAGGCCATGTTGCCTGTTGAGCTAAATACACCATCACATAGAAGGCTAACATACGACTAGAGCACTAATAACCAATTATTGATGGAGGCTTTGGACATAGTCGATGAAAAGTGCGAGCAAGCTCAGCTTTGAGTAGCAGCTTACCAACAAAAGGTCGCTCGATATGTTAACTCTAAAGTACGTGAAAGAAGTTTAATGTAGGGGATTTGGTACTTAGAAGAGTTTTTCTCAACACTCGCGACCAAGGTTGTAAAGCCCTACTTCCTTAGAGCCGTTACTAAGTGAGTTTTTAAGACAAAACAGTGTGCAATGGACTCGCTAACCGAGGTTTTGAAACAAAAGTGTGACTAATTAAAAGTTAAGGCTGTAATCTTTGAAAATGCGTCATTTCATTAAAACTTCTATTATTAAACATTTGGGATCCCAAAATAAGGTTTGAAAACTATTTACATCTTGAAATAAGTTTACAGTTGATAAATCATAAAATCGTAGATTATTACAGCCATTTTCAAATAAACCCCCAACCAAAGCAGTCGGGCAGGCCAAACATGTACGCGCCGCTTCACGCTCTCCGTACTCATGGTTGGTTGATTCAGTCATTGCCCTTACCTGCAACACAGAGCACCCGTGAGCCGAAGCCCAGCAAGAAAACTCATGCAAAACATAACATATGCAATGTATACAGTTTGTCATAACAGATAATCCACAAATAAACAAGTCAACCATTAGACTAAGCAAACACGGCCAAGCCGCCCCAGAGCCTTACCGAAGCCTGGGGTATCGGTTCTCACCGCGAGGATAACTCATGTATCCCTTGGGTCCCACCCTGAATATAGCATAACACATGTATCCACCGGGCCCCGCCCTGACTATAGCATCCCATGTGCTAGGTGTTACTTTCGGCCCACGGCCGCCCCGGCTTACGCCGTACTCGGCCCACGGCCGCCCCGGCCTACGCCGTACTCGGCCCTTGCCGCTCATTTCATCATAATCACACATATAGTACATTCGAAATAATCATTCACACACATCATGATTCATTTAAGGTTTAAACATTTGCACATAATACAATCTGGGGCCATGCCCTAACCTCGGGTGTTATAGTTTTCTTACCTTTCCAATCAATAGCTTAGATCACCTGACTCCTTCAGCACGATCCCACCCGAGCCTTAGCGCACACCTAGGCACAAACATAGGTCAAAGTCAACACCGAACCCCAAGTCCGAATACCTAGCCTCGGGACCAATCCCGAGCCCCCGGGAAGTCCCAAATCCCCAAAACAGAGTGGCGGAAACAAGCCCCGAACCCTAGGTCAAAATCCATCATCAAAACTCAAAAATTCCCCTCTGTGAACAGTGCAGCGCTACAGCGCTCTAAAGAGGGTGCTGTAGCACTACAAGCAGAACACCCCTCCAGAAACAGGGACTAGCGCTACAGCACCCACTGACTAGCGCTGTAGCGCTAGTTGCAGCCCAGAAATCCCAAAATCGCATTTCTGCGATTTCTTTCACCCAATCTCAAAACAAACTTCCCCAAATCTTTATCAAACTCAAAATCAAGCTTATGAACACTCTCCATTCATCCCAAGCATCCCAAATCCTCAAATCCCAAGATCATTTATCCCAAATCTCAAAATCTACCATGAACAACCCTAAACCAGAAATTCATGCAAACCACAAAGATAAAGTCTTAGAAATCATACCATTGCTGCAAATTTCAACCTTGAATCAACCCTAGGCCTCCTTAGCTTTCTCTCCCTCAAAGCTTGCCCAGAAATCCCCTGAGATTCCCATCAATCCAGCGCAAAACACAGCTCAAACCATCAAAACCCTTAAAACCGAAAATCTCTAAAACTTACCTCAAACATTGATGTGTTCTTGCCAAATCTTCAAGTCTAACCCAAGATCCTTGATGCTCAGCCTATCCTTGCTCTCCACTAAGCTTTGCTCCAAGAAAAATGGAGCGGAAAGGTGCAAAAATGCACAAACCGACCCTTGTGAAAACCCCTCTGTTTTTCCCTCTTTTCTTTCTTTCCTTTTTCTTTCTTTTCTTTCTTTCTCTCCACAGCCAACACTCTCTATAAATCCCACTAAGTGTAAAGCCTCATAAAACCTATCTTTAAAAGCCAAATGACCAAAATGCCCTTCCTATTAACTCTAAGTCCTTTTGTCCAAATAGGGCCGTTTTAGTCATTTTACCAAATTCCCGCTAATCCTCAAGTGTCCCTAATATTTTCCCGTTGCTTTCCAACACTCGATTAACCACCAAATAAATATTCCCCATCATCAAAATAAATCTCAATCTATTCTCTGAATTCCTGTTCGTACCCCCAGGCTCGCCCCGAGCTGGGTATAAATTCCTGTCAACACTTTCCGCTAGCCTGCTCATTGGGATCGCCTCGAGTCACAAAGCACAGATACATCCACATACCACTGTGGCCTCAACAATCAACACATATCAATACAGTTACGCCCAATCATGGCGAAAATTACAATTATGCCCTTCTAACATGATCCGGGCCTACATGCACACTAACTTACATAGTCATGCATCTCAGATAAACAAATAGTCATATAACATGCTTTAAATCATAACCATGCATTTAAATAATTAAAATCACACATAAATCCCATCATGCCCTCCTGGCACGCTAATCAAGGCCCTTAAGCCTTATTAGCGAATTTGGGTCGTTACAAAGGTGCCGGAGTGCTCGGACCAAACTGGGAAAGTGCGTATCAGATTGAAGAAATACTTCAACCAGGCACATATAAACTTGCTTGCTTAAATTAAGATCTCATTCCTCGCTATTGGAATGGAGAACACATGCACAAGTATTATCAATAAACGATTCTTTTTAAAGAATTGGCTTGTATTAATATTAGATTTTACAAGTTTATGAACAAGGGCTAGTTAGTTAATTGACTGGTCACTTATAAGTGTAAGATCAATTCTTGATCACTCGTACAGACATAATTTTGTCCATTTTATTACGAGAAATAAAAATAACTGTGTGCAACCAATAATTCTTTCCAATTATTGTATTTATTACAAGTATTTTCTCATTACGTGTGTTGTTTTGCTATATTATCGTTTTAATTTTAAGAACGCGAGCAGTAATGTTCGAACAGGACTTGGT
Organism: Humulus lupulus; assembly: GCF_963169125.1. Classification (NCBI taxonomy): domain Eukaryota; kingdom Viridiplantae; phylum Streptophyta; class Magnoliopsida; order Rosales; family Cannabaceae; genus Humulus; species Humulus lupulus. The sequence continues at coordinate 72,072,749 of NC_084794.1, read as the reverse complement.
CATGGAAATTGACCGAGGACCTTAAGCTCCTTGATCACTTTGGGGGCATATAAGATACTAAGCAAGCAAAGCATATCGACAAGTATTTGTAAACACACGAGAAAAAGAAGGGAAAGCATACTACGACACTTAGAGTATTTTTAAAAAAAAATTGGTTTAATTTTGTAAAATCAAAACAAAGTGTTATGCTAAGTTCGGTCATACGAAAAGATATTATAATAATAGAAAATATTATGATATCATAATGAAATGTATTTACACCGCGAGCAATTGCTGCTCAGATGTAATTAATAATTAAAAGAAAAGCTGCCTTATGCAGCAAAATTGTCTCAAAAATACGAACCATTGTTTGTACGTTTTACTTACAGATAAAAAAATTAAGTATAAATCATTGTGCAGCTGGAGGAGGGTCTTGCTGAGGGTGTTGGTCAACTATTGTCCATGCATCTTCTTTGGCTCCGTCGATGCCTGTTGCTAAGAAAATTTCGGGAGATTCCTGAGCTTTCTTTTCCTATTCCAAGTGAGCAGCGCACTTCCCCAGTTCGACTTGCCTCATCTGCTCGGGAAGGTAGTCGAAGTTCACCCCTGGGTTGTTCTTCCAGAATAGGTAGAAAAAGTTGAAGGTCGCTCCTTTGAACTTCTCCAGGTTCTGGGAATTGGTTTCCTCGAGTAGCTTGACTCGCCCCTCCAGCTCAGTGGCCTCCTTCATGCTGGCCACCAGATCCCCTTGGAGTTTGGTCGCCTCTTTGAAGTTGTTCTCTAAGGCAACCTTGAACTTTTCTTTGGCAGCAAGAGCTTTGGCCAACTCTCATTGGCTCCTCTTAACCTCCTCGGTTAAACTGGCGACTTTGTCTTCAGCCGCCTTAACCTTCTCCTCGCACACCTTGGTCTCCTCGGCATGTTTGGCCTTAGCCTCCTCAACACAATGCCAACTATGGCTCATGGTCAGGATACCCTACGAACAGAAAAAAAAAAAAAAAAAAAAAAGTGAACCAGCAGTCAGGGGGAATTAGAGAAAATGTTGCTCAACTAAAACTAGAGAGAGAGGAGAGAGAGACAGATAGAAACACACTTACACTAAGGACTTCAGACAGCCCGCAACTCATGACCTGGTTGTTCTTCAGCGGAGGAAGATGTGAAAAGGCTTCCTGGATGCGGCGGTGGCTGGACAGTCTTTGTGGCTTCTCGTGGGTAGCGTTGTAGGCACTGCTCAGCAAATCGGTGGGCGGGGATCTCCTCGCCTGCTCAGAGGGAGGGCCATTATGAGGAGGAGGAGGGGCGTTGTAGTTCAGGAAAGAGTTGGAGCCGAAGGATCTTCTGTTCGAGCCCTTTTTTGAGGGAGGGGGAGGGGGGGGGATCACTGCTGCTCTCCCCATGATGCCTCCTGCTCAGTTTCTTTTTGCTCGCAGGAGCTTCAACATTGGCATACATATCGAAAGTGTCTTCAGAAGGCATGAATGCAAAATAAAAACAAACAATCAAACAAAGTAGCTTAGAGAAGTAATGGAATAAGGCAGAGAAATTCTAAGTAGTATACCTGAGCTATCATCTATAGAATTACAGCTACACTCACTATCTGCCTCGAAGAAGTCCGAATTAAAATTACTGGTCATAAATTTAAATTTTTCATCCCTATCGAATAAGTGACAGAGATAGGAAAATTATCTAAGAGGGAGAGATCTATACTGTTCTCGCCAAAGGATTCAGATATAGGGTCGGGGTAATGCGACAGTTTTTGTTTTCCCTTCCCATGGTGGGCAGGGGCAGCAGCAGTCCGAGGGCTGCTGGGTGGTTCTCGGATAGTCACCCCCTTTAGTCGTTGCCTCTGGGGTTGTGACACATCTTGCTGTTGCTCGGGGATTTCCTCTCCAGTAGTACTCCCCGCAGTGGATTCCCTCACTTCTTGATGAGGTTCCAGAAGGCCGACCTGCCTTAAGTTGCTAAGGATGTGGCCCTTATCTCCATCTCTGGAGTGGGGTCTAGTCGGTGCCATGGACCTAGGCGCAACACCAATTTTCTAAGGACAATGACAAAAAAATCTACAAAAATAAACGACCAGAAAGTCCGACCAGAGATCGAAAAATTTACCTCCTCGAGTGAAGGACAGGTTATCGGCGACCAGGTCTATCTTAAGGAAGTACTCCTGGAAGTACTTTCCTACGTTGGATTTGTAGGTGACATCACTCAGGACTATGCGAGTAGATTCCTAGTGGCAAAAGTGGAAAAACCCAGTGTTGTTTTGGTTGGGGTTGGATTTGAGATCAAACAGATAGTTGATCTCGTGTGGTGTAGGCACAGGCTATTTTTTGTGGTTGTAAAGGATATAGAGTGTTGATAGTACTCTATATCCATTGGGTGTTATCTAAAAAGGGGCAACCTCAAAATAATTGGTTACCCCTTGGAAAAATTTGTGCAAGGGCAAGATTGCCCCTGCCTCGATGTGAAACCTCGACCAGGCGCTGAAGGTGCCTCAAGGCATGTTTTCCGTTTGGTCGGGTGTGGGTTTGTGTAAAGTAATTCCAGGAAGCCCATACTTCTTGGAATACTTGGCCATCATCCTGCTCAATATGACACTAGGATGAGCAATGTACCGGTCCGTTTCTGCTCGATGGCCATCACGAGGATAGGCTTTTGGCTGAATGTCTGGTGGTGAGAAATTTAGGGACTGAGATTCATTTGATGGGTCCCTCAGTATTGGTTGCTAGTTGGTTAGAAGGAGAATTGGTTGCTTTCTTTTTCTTATGAGCTGTGTAATTGACACGACCCATGTGTGGCTGGCAGTCTGAAGGACTTGTCGTGGGATTGTGATGTGAAAATGGAGGCTCAGGGAAAGGAATGGAAGGCTATTCTTGATCCTCGAATAGCAACGTGAGAAGATCGTCGTCTATTTGTCTCTCACCTCCTCAAGGATCGTGCATGAATATCTGAGAAGAGCAAAGGGGAAGTGAGAATCTACGGCCAATAGATAGAAGAAGAGAAATATAAGGATAACGTTGCTCGTGTATAAAACTTAAGCTTTTATACGACCAGCAGCATCCTAATATAAACAATACAAACATGCAAGTAGTTTGAAAAAAATAGATCAAAAAGAAAATGCAAAAAGTTTTTTCAAGAAAACTTTTTGACTTCGAATACAGGCGGGAAAAACCCAGTTTTTCTGAAAATAGTAAAATCAAATTTTCACTTCAATTTCAGGCCCTAAATCAGTACTTCTATGTCCCACGTTAATTTCTAAACTTCACCTATTATTTTATACTACCTAAAATTCCTATTCTGGCATGTTTCTATACATCTATGTATGAATCTGATTACCCGAGAAGATTTTTATCAAGAACAATAGAGGAACAATCATAAAAACTCATGAAATTTATTCTAGAATGCATAAAAGAGAAGGTGGGTATGAAACTTACTTGGATTACGGTTTGCAGAGGAATCACGAAGATTTTTGCTTGAAGCTAGTTGAAGATGTCTCAGATCACAGAGGTTTTCTGGGTTTTTTTCTTAAAAAAAAAATTTGAGTTCTTGAAGAGAGAGAAAGCTTCGGTAAAAAGTAAAAATTGGAAAGGTGGTATATTTATACTGATCGTGGTGCAGTTAAAAAGTAATTATGGGAGTAATATTTCGATGTATGGGAAATCGCATTAGCCGTCGAAATATTTTTGCGAAACTGTAAAAGTCATTATTGCTTACTTTTTCGAAAAGGTGCTGACGGATGTGACAAGTCAGATGAATAGCTGGTCGAGTAAGTTTATTAAATGCTGGTTGCAGTAAAATAAACTTGGGGGCAAATGTTTACCCAAAAAAGATTCACTTGATGACATGTCAAGATTATTACGCACGTGAGATGCGGGTGGCAATTTAAGCGGTTATGTTATGGTCGACCATCAACCAGAGGAGAATTCACATGGCAAAGGGGATATTTCATAAGTGACTAGGGTTGGTCGTAGTATGTCAAATATTTTCTAGAGATATTTGATCCTGTATTTATGTAAAAAGTGTAATTTCCATTATTATTCAGATATGTTTGTATTAAATGTAATCAAGGCCCATCAGCCCATAAGGAGATCCCTGAGCCTATAAATAAGACTCAAAGGGCTCATGAAGGAGGAGGGTTTTTACACAATACTTTGTATCTTTTGCTGAGCTTGCGAAACTCAGTAAACCCTTGTTTACTGATCGCAGGTTTTCATTACATTAATAAGAACACTAAGTGGATGTAGGTCATTACCATCACTTGGGGCCGAACCACTATAAATCCTTGTGTCTAATTTCTGTCATTTTATTTGACTTCGTGTCATTGACCAAATCGAGGGTCAACATAAATGTATACAGATAAATATATATATATCATAATAACAATATAGATGAGTACGCAACATTAATAATGCTCACTGATAGAAAAATTGTAGATATTCATAAACTTTGTGTGTAATCAAACCGTTTATTAGACCTTTGATAACAAATAATTAAAAAAAACGATAATCATATGGTTAGATAAACATAATGGCTAATGATCACAACCCTAATAGTTGATAATTACAAAGTTGATTAGTATTGTCGTTAACCTTAGAACAATCTATAGACATTGTACCATTGATTACATGTTAAATACTCATTAATTTATGAATGATACTACATAAAACTTTAATCACTTCCAAAATTTTTTTTAACAAATCTTATCTCTATAACGTCCCAAATTACCTAATAAGGCTTAGGGCATTATTAGGGGGTCAGGATGGAAAATTGTGGAAATTATGTGATTATGTGATATATATGTGTATCATTATATGATTATGTGAGTTATATTATAATATGACTTGATATGCATGTTTGGGTGTATTAAATATGCATGTGGGCCCATATTTTATTAAAAGGGTGATTTTCGTAATTTGGCCTATTATGGGTATATTTGGCATATAGGTGATATATGTGTGGCACCACATTATTATGTGGATATATTTGGGTTACTCGGCATGAGACGATCCTAAGGAGCAAGCTAGTGGGAAAGTCACAACGAGACCCATATTTGACTCAGTGTGATTCAAGGGGTATTTTGGGTATTTAATACATTACCAGGTTATTGGGTAATGGGAATGAATATTTGATGATATATTGGGAGTTAGTGATATCAGGAGGAAATTCTGGGAATTTTGACTATTTTACCTTTGGGGCGGTTTTGGGACCCCGAGCATTTGGATTTGCTTGAGGTTACTTAAGCTGTAAGTAACCTGTCAGAAACATAAAAGAACGTTCAGTATGTTCTTTCTGTCTCATGTTCTCTTTTTTATGCCTATTCTCATTTTCGAAGGAAACTCGAGTTTCAGGACTCGCATTCAAGCAAGGATCGAGTCATAGCAATTCTTGGAAAGATTATAAGCTTATTAGCCGAAGGATTTAAAGAGAAATGACATAATGAGAGGTAATTTAAGCTTTTAATTTTTGAGTTTCAGTATCCTGGAAATTCTTAAAATTGGATTTTTTGTTTTGAGGATTTTTTTGAATGGTTTGAAGCTTGGGATTTTATGGTTTTGGGCCATTGAGATGATTGGGAACTTTTTTTCTGAGAACTGGGTATGTTTGGATAGGTTTTTAGAAGATTTTAAAATGGGAAAAACAAAGTTATTGGTTGTGTCCATGGTTAGGTCGCGACCCTTTTATTGTGTGTTGCGGCCTAGGCTTGAAAAAAAAGGAATTTTTTGGTTGTTGGGAGCACTTTGGGCCGCTGCCCCTTTTTGGCAGGCTACGGTCCACGGTGCAGACAGAGAGGGGTTTAGCCCCTGTTCTTGATATGGCCGCAGCCTGGGTTTTAGGGTCACGGCCCAAAAGGGCAGAAATTTTCAAAATGGGTTTTTATTGATGGGAACTTAAACCTAAGGGCTCGGGATCGATCCTACTACTCGGGTTAGTAGGATTCGACGTCCCGGAGACTAGGACTCGGTCCGGAAGCCTTTATTTAATCGTTTTGATGGGTAACTATATTATGGTTGTGACTAGGTTATCGCTAGGGGCTCAGAACCGGGATTGTGCTTGAGGGTCGTTTATTGGTAACCTATGCTTAGACTAAATGTAAGAAAACTGCCACCCAGTATGTGATACATTTGATTATGGCATGGCCTGAATGTTGAATGTAGAATTGATTAGAGCTTGAGTCTCTGTAAATGTGCATGATTATTATTATGATTGTGATTCTGAATTGTTGAGCAGGAACATGAATAGGGCATGAACGCTTGAGTATGTGCATGATTATGACTATGCTTATAATTGTTGATTAAGCATGTTGAATGCTTTATATCAGGATATTTGACATGTGATATATGTTTGTTTGCATTATCTTATTGAGAAAAGCATCGACTCGTCAGTCAAGGGCGACAATAGCTCTGAGCGCTGGTCAATTTGATTAGGCTGACAAGAAGCGCCAGATAATCTTAAACAGAGGATAGGACCACGAGGTCTGTGGTGAATTATTAGTGCCATATCCTAGCATTGACTTATTAGTTAAGAACGGTCTTAGCACGTTGAGTGATGGTCAGCGCATTATATCTTAAACAGAGGATAGAACCAAGGGATCCAGGTTGACTTAGTAGTCCCATATCCTAGCATTGACGTATTAGTCAAGAATGGCCTTAGCACATCGAGTGTTGGTCAGCGCCAGGTACGCTTATACAGAGGATAGGACTACGGGACCCGGGGTGACTTATTAGTCCCATATCCTAGCATTGACTTATTGGTCAAGGACGGCATTAGCATTGTGAGTGTTTGTCGTAAAGCATTGACTTATTAGTCAAGGACGGCATTAGCACGGTGAGTGCTAGTTGTAAAGCATTGACTTATTAGTCAAGAACAACATTAACACACTGGATGTTGGTCGTAAGGCATTTACTTATTAGTCAAGCGTGGGAAAAGCGCGAAGCGCTGGTCCATATGATCTAGCCTAATCAGGAGCGCATCATACGCTTGACCGACCTATGGGTCGAAGATAACTAAAGAGCCGTGTACGTTGTGCCAGTTCCAAGTCTGGTTATACAGAGGACATGGCAAAGGGCCCCAGGGTGACTCATTAGTCTTATATCCTAGAACATTGAGCCAATATGATTCCATAATCATGTATTTTGGGCATTGGACCCTGATATGATTCATTGACCATTTATCTAGGGCAATTGGTCCCATATGACACTGTAGTCATTTATATGAATGTTATACATACATGAATCGGGTTATTACTGCTAGTCATGCTTGTTATGATTTAGATATATGTTGTTAACTTCTTATGAGCATGTTTAAGTATTCTTGATGAGCCTTGGCTCACAGGTGCTATATGGAGCAGGTAAAGGGAAAAGAAAGCTGGACCATCCTTGAGTTAGAGAGCTTAGGTGACGATGTGTACATATGCGGCAGCTCGACCACCACGACCAAGGGTTTAAAGAGGAACTAGGGTCAAACCCTATTTTGCCACTTAAGATGGCAGGTTGTAACTCTTTTATTGTAATTAACCTTTCAAATGTTTTTTGGGATCCCATGTATACGGTAAACGTTTTAGTAAAACGTTTGTATCTTTGACCAAAAATTTTAACCCTAAACAGTTAATTACGTTTAGCTACACGATTATGGACAAATGACTTGTTTAGCGAGTTTAGCACTATTTAAAATATAAAATGTAACGATCCATGGGTAGTAGAGCGTTACAACTTGGTATCAGAGAGTGCCAAGGTTAAAGGTTCCTGAAGACAAGCTGGGCATGTACACTAGTCACTAAAGACAAGCTCCACTCAGGGTATGGTGACTATTTATGTGTTATGTGTTTAACTGCTTAAATGGGATATAAATGCTTTACCTGCATGCCTTATTAAGAAGCATGAGATTCTGATAGGGCCTGGCCCCTTGACTATTGATATGATTACGTGATTACCTACTCAGTGAGTATATGAATGTGTTATCTGCATGCTAAAGTTAAGAGCATGAGATTTTGTTGGCAAGAGCAAGGGTTATGTATTGATGCATGAATTTTGTGGGCATGTATGTTAGTACTGCAGTGGCATGTGAATGTGGTGTTGTGTGAATGTTCCCACAGGGAAGGATTTTGAATGTGTTCATCATGTTTAATGGGTCAAGTTATTGACTGCAGACTTAATCAAAGGTTATGTACCCAAGGCAGTTAATGGGACCTAGTGGTAGGCTAGGAATTACAGCCAGGGCCTAAGCCCTCTGCTTGCCCCTCAGAATTGGCAGTAGGTGTTTACAGATGTGGAATTAAGATTGCAGAGGCAAGAGGAAGAGATTAGATGTTTAAAACAGCAGGTTCTGTCAGGGAACATATCTTCCTTTGCTATGCCAAGAGTGGCACCAATATTGGCTCAGCCTAGGCCTGAGAACAGATGGGAATTTCTGTGTGAAAGATTTTAGGAATATTACCCTCCAGTTTTTGAGGTAGGCCTAGATCCATTCAGAGCTGAGCAATGGATGGGCATGGTCAGTTCCATCCTCGAAAGTATGGGGGTGGTAGGTCACGAAACGGTTATTTGTGCTACATATGTATTGCGGGAAGATGCCTGGACGTGGTGGGAAGTGGTATCCCAGACACGAGATACAACTGTAATGAACTGGAAAGAATTTAGGCAGTTGTTTAATGAGAAATATTACTATGATGCAGTTAAAACTGTTAAGAAAAATGAGTTTCTAAACCTGGTCAAGGGAAATGCAACAGTAACAGAGTATGTTAACAGATTCGATTGGTTGGCCAAGTTTGCTTTTGATATGGTACCCACGGATGTGGCTCGGAAGGAGTGATTTATCCAGGGATTGAAAATTGGGATAGCTTAGTGCGTTAGAATCACCCTAATTCATGAGATATATACCTATGCTCAGGAGGTACAGAAGGCCCTTGTTGTTGAAGGCACAGGAAACGAGATTTGGAGGAAGAGTTCCGAAGAGCGTAGAGCTCAGGCAGTGATACCTCTGTTTTTTGGATCAGGCAGGGGTAGAGATCCCAATGATCAAGAAATAAAATTTATCAATGTATTCGGTTCCTTTGGTTTAGAAAAGGGGTTCTGAAGTGCTCATATAAGTCATCATGGTGAGGATGAGATTGGAAACTTTACCCAGAATGCACTCGGTGTAAGAGACATCATCTGGGAGAATGTTGAGCAAAGGCATGTTTCTTATGTGGAATGGTTGAGAACTTCAAGAGGGATTGTGCAGAGCTAAGGAAGGATGAGCCAAAGAGGGTGGACAGCTCGACTCCAACTCAAGTGTTCGCTTTGATGCAATCAGGGTTAGATACTGAGACTGAGGCTGGTTGCTCAGTAGTGGCAGTTCAACTTCCTAGTTCTAATTCTTGTATTATGCTGACTGGTTTTGGTGCTGTGTTGTTCCTTATTTTGTTGCATTTATAAGAGGCATAGACTTGGTATGCAAATTATGTGGTTATGTTATGATGAGAATTTGGTACCCTATTGGTAATTTTAAGAGATGGGTTAGATTATTGTGGGAAATGACTCATCAGTGGATTTAATAGAGTTGGTTATGATCGACTTCTATATGATCCTGGATATGGATTGGTTAGCCAAGTATGGGGCAACGATAGGTTGCAAGAAAAAGATAGTAACCCTTGGGCTTGAGGGTGAGAAACCCTTATATTAGTTGGCACTGCGCATGGACCCTATATACTTATGACATCTGTACTTAGAGCTAGGGACCAATTACAGGAGGGATGTATAGGACTCTTAGCTAGTGTGGTGGATACCACTCAGGTCGTGCTAGTGGGACCAGGACAGATCAGATTAGTATGTGAGTTTCTTGATGTGTTTACAGGGATTTGCCAGGGTTACCTTTACACCAAGAGATGGAATGGTGATTATGTTGGTGCCAAGGACGAAACCAAGTCTAGGGCACTATATTGAACGGCTTCAACAGAGCTGTAGGAACTAAGGGTTTATTTATTGAGTAAGACAGTATTCTCCAAGGTGGATCTTCGTTCTGGTTATTACTAGTTGAAGATCAGGGAGAAGGATAAGCAGAAAACTTCCTTTTATATCAGATATAGGTACCAGGAGTGCTAAGTCATGTGTTCTAGATTTGACTAATGCCCGAATTGTTGGGATGGATTAGATGATCAAGGCATTCATGGATTATCTAGATCATTTTGTGATCATCTTTATCGACGATATTGTGGTTTATTCTCAGTCAGAGATTGGCCAAGGCCAAGGAACGCTTCAAAGGTTAGGAGTTTCCTTGGATTGGTAGAGTGTTACATGTGCTTTGTTTAAGAGTTTTCAAGAATTTTTACCTCATTGACAGAAAATGGTATGCATCACATCAGTTGAATGATATCACCAGAACTAGAATAGTGTTATTGATGGGCCAGTTGGCCAACGTTACACTTCAGTTTACTCTTTTAGAGAGGATCAAAGGAAAAACAGTTGAGTGACCCATAGATGGGAAGGAATGAGAGGGATATCTTAGCTAGATTAGCTAAGGATTATGCAGTGTCGGGCATGAGTTTATTGAGATATAAATATTGGATGGGTATTCCGATGGACACAGAGATCAAACGGAAGATTCTGGATGAATTTTCATATTATCCTTTATTATCTTCATCCAGGCATCATGACGATGTACCAGGATAAGAAAGCTTTATATTGGCGGCCTGGGATGAAGAGGGACGCAACTGAGTATGTGGCAAAGTGCCTGACCTGTTAGCATGTCAAGGCAGAGTATCAGAAATTAGTAAGGCCATTACAGCCTTTATGTATTCCAAAGTGGAAGTGGGAGAACATCACGATGGATTTCATGGTGGGATTTCCCAGGATAGAGGATAGTGGGCCAGCATGATTCAGTCTAGGTCATTATGGACTAGTATTTAAAGTCAGCTCACTTTTACCAGTGAGGATGAATGATACAGTTGATAGTTATGTAGATCTCTGAGAGAGAGAGATAGTATGCCTTCATGGCACTTTGAGGTCCATCCTGATGGATAGGGACCCTGTATGTACTTCCAAGTTTTAGGGAAAGTTACAGAAGGCGATGAGTATACAACTTATTACCCTTAGACTGATGGTAAATTAGAGAGATTATCTAGTTATTGGAGTGGCACCTTATGAGATGTTGTATGGTAGGAAATGGATATCGCCCATTCACTGGGATGAGATGTTATATTTGGATCCTGAGGTATTTTAGAGGATCATTGCTGCTATTGAAAAGATTAGAGCTCGGATGCTCGTTTATCAAAGTAAATGGGAAAGTTATGTTGAAATGAAGGAACGTGGAATTCCAAGTGGAAGACTATATCTTCCTTAGAGTATCACCATGGAAAGGGGTGAGGAGATAAGGGCAAGTTGAGCCTTAGATTATTAGGACTATTGGAAATCCTGGAGAAGATCGGTTAGGTGGCCTATGGATTGGCCTTATCTTCGGCATTGTCGGTCATACACAATGTATTTCATATTTCCATGTTGGGGAAACATGTATTAGAAAGGACTCATGTGATGAGTTTTGAGGATCTGGTACTTCAAGCAGATCTCTCCTATGAGGAATAGTGAGTCCAGATATGAGATAGAAAGAACAAAGTTCTCGGGAGCAAAACTATACATTTGGTTAAAGTATTATACAGAAACAGTAAGGTCAAAGGAGTGACCTGGGAACTACAATTAGATATGCGTGATCTATATCCCAAGCTATTCAGGTAAAATTTTGAGGACAAAATTCCTATAAGGAGAGGGTAGTTGTAACGTCCCAAATAAACTAATAAGGCTTAGGGCCTTTATTAGGGGGCCAGGATGGAAAATTGTGAAAATTATGTGATTATGTGACATATATATGTAAGTTATATTATAATATGACTTGATATGCATGTTTGGGTGTATTAAATATGCATGTGGGCCCATTTATTATTAAAAGGGAAATTTTCATAATTTAGTCCATTATGGGTATATTTGGCATATAGGTGATATATGTGTGAGACCACATTATTATGTGGATATATTTGGGTTACTCGGCACAAGACGATCCAAGGGAGCAAGCTAGTGGGAATGTCAAAAAAAGACCAATATTTGACTCGGTGTGAGTCAAGGGGTATTTTGGGTATTTAATACATTACCAGGTTATTGGGTAATGGGAATGAATATTTGATGATATATTGGGAGTTAGTGATAGGAGGGAATTCTGGGAATTTTGATTATTTTACCCTCAGGGGCGGTTTTGGGACCCCGAGCATTTGGATCTGCTTGAGGTTACTTAAGCTCGAAGTAACCTGTCAGAAACATAAAAGAACGTTCAGTACGTTCTTTCTGTCTCATGTTCTCTTTTTTATGCCCGTTCGCATTTTCGAAGGAAACTCGAGTTTCAGGACTTGGATTCAAGCAAGGATCGAGTCATAGCGATTCTAGGAAAGATTAGAAGCTTATTAGTTGAAGGATTTAGCAAGAAACGACATAAAGAGAGATAATTTAAGTTTTTAATTTTCGAGTTTCCGTTTCCTGAAATTTCTTAAAATTGGATTTTTCGTTTTGAGGAGTTTTTTGAATGGTTTGAAGCTTGAGATTTTATGGTTTTGGGCCATTGATATGATTGTGAACTTTTTTTTTTTTGAGATTTGGGTATGTTTGAATAGGTTTTTGGAAGATTTTAAAATGGGAAAAACAATGTTCTTGGTTGTGTTCGTGGTTGGACCGCTGCCCTTTTATTGTGTGTCGCGGCCCAGGCTTGAAAAAAAGGAAGTTTTTGGTTGTTGGGAGCACTTTGGGCCGCTGCCCCTTTTTGGCATGCCGCAATCCACGACACAGACAAAGAGTGGTTTAGCCCCTGTTCTTGAGCTGGCTGCGGCCTAGGTTTTTGGGGCTATAGCCTGAAAGGGCAGAAATTGTCAAAATGGGTTTTTATTGATGGGAACTTAAACCTAAGGGCTCGGGATCGATCCTACTACGCGGGTTGGTAGGATTCGACGTCACGGAGACTAGGACTCAATCTGGAAGCCTTTATTTATTCGTTTTGATGGGATTCTATATTATGGTTGTGACTAGGTTATCGCTAGGGGCTCAGAACCGGGATCGTGCTTGAGGGTCGTTTATTGGTAACCTATGCTTGGACTAAAGGTAAGAAAACTGCACCCCGTATATGATACATGTGATTATGGCATGGCCTGAATGTTGAATGTAGAATTGATTAGAGCTTGAGTCTCTGTAAATGTGCATGATTATTATTATGCTTGTGATTCCAAATTGTTGAGTAGGAACATGAATAGGGCATGAATGCCTGATTATGTGCATGAATATGATTATGCTTATGATTGTTGATTAAGTATGTTGAATGCTTTATATTGGGATATTTGACATGTGATATATGCCTATTTGCATTATCTTATTGAGAAAAGCATTGACTCGTCAGTCAAGGGCAGCAATAGCTCTGAGCGATGGTCGTTTTGATTAGGCTAACAAGAAGCGCCAAATAAGCTTAAATAGAGGATAAGACCACGAGATCCGGGGTGAATTATTAGTCTCACATCCTAGCATTGACTTATTAGTCAAGAACGACCTTAGCACGTTGAGTGATGGTCAACGTATTATACACTTAAACAGAGGATAGGACCAAGGGATCTAAGGTGGCTTATTAGTCCCATATCCTAGAATTGACTTATTAGTCAAGAACGGCCTTAGCACTTGGAGTACTGGTCAGCGCCAGGTACGCTTATACAGAGGATAGGGCTACGGGACTCGGGGTGACATATTAGTCCCATATCCTAGCATTGACGTATTAGTCAAGGACGGAATTGGCACGATGAGTGCTAGTCGTAAACCATTGACTTATTAGTTAAGGAAGGAAATAACACACTGGATGTTGGTCGTAAGGCATTGACTTATTAGTCAAGCATGGCAATAGCGTGAAGCGCTGGTCCATATGATCTAGCCTAATTAGGAGCGCATCATACGCTTGACTGACCTATAAGTCGGAGATAACTAAAGTGTTAGGTACGCTGGGCCAGTTCCAAGGCTGGTTATACAGAGGACAGGGCAAAGGGCCCCAGGGTACTCATTAGTCCCATATCCTAGGGCATTGAGCCAGTATGATTCCATAATCATGTATTTTGGACATTGGACCCTGATATGATTCATTGACCATTTATCTAGGGCAATTAGTCTCATATGACATTGTAGTCATTTATATGAATGTAATGCATGCATGAGTTGGGCTATTATTGCTAGGCATGCTTGTTATTATTTTGATATATGTTGTTACCTGCTTATGAGCATCTTTAAGCTTTTTTGTAAAGTCTTGGCTCACGAGTGCTATGTGGTGGAGGTAAATGGAAAAGAAAGCTGGACCATAATTAAGTTGGAGAGCTTAGGTGACGATGTGTACATATGCAGCTGCTCGACCACCACGGTCGAGGGTTTAAAGAGGAACTAGGGTCAAACCCTATTTTGTCGCTTAGGTCGGTAGGTTGTAACTCTTATATTGTAATTAATCTTTAAAATGTATTTTGGGATTCCATGTATATAGTAAACGTTTTTGTGAAATGTTTGTATCTTTGACCAAAAAATTTAACCCTAAATCGTGAATCATATTTAGCTACATGATTATGGCCAAATGACTCGTTTAGCGAGTTTAGTACTATTTAAAATATACAGTGTAACTGTCCCTGGGTAGTAGGGCGTTATAATTTCCATTATGAAATACTTTTACCGGCGTAATTTTATTTTTTCCCAACGCATTTATGACTTTTACCGGCGTGTTTAAATAGCTTTTGTTGGTGCAATTGTGTAATGAGCCGACAAAAGTAGAACCGTCAAAACTCGGATAAGAAAAATCACATTTTCCGGTGAATAATGCCTTATGCTTCAGCAAAAATTATGCTGTAAAAAGTCCACAAATTTTTGCCGCCGCAATTGTGAATGGCACCGGTAAAAAGAATCTTTTTCCGGTCTCATTCGAAATTGCACCGGCAAAAACATCTTATTCGTGTATTACGTTGGGAAAATATGCTTTCGACCTACTTTCTTGTAGTGAGACATATTTATGTAATCTATTCTCGTCAAATAACATTGTATATAATTATATTATGTATAAATTTATATATAATTACGTAACTATGAAATTATAATATTCTATTGATCCGATTTTTTTCTTCTTCTTCTTTAACATGAAGAAAGTGTACAACATTACGTGTGTTCCGTTGTATTATATATTTGCTCGAAGAAAAAATACACAAGAACCAAATGTAATAGTATATATCTCTTCGGTAAGAGAAATATAATCTGCTCGTCACTTTCAGTTAGGGATGCGAGTATAATAATGATGACGAACATGATAGGAAGATATTTTGTTTATTTTTTAAATGTTGATTAAGTCTATGTAATAATTAAGTACTCATATAAACATGAGAAGATATATCAATAAATATGTACATATATATATATATATATATTTATAGAATAAATATCATTTTTTGTCCCCCAAACCATGACCAGTGTATGATTGTGCTTCCTGAATAATTGACGATGTTAAAAATTCTCATCGAACTATGCACGTTACTAAAATATGAGACTTCTATTAAATTTTATCATATGTGGCTAACAAATATTGATGACATATCATTTTGTATGTTAATGTGGCAATATCATGTGTAGAATAATTATCAATTTTGACCCCAAAATTTGACCACTACCAAATTATACCTCTTTTATAAAAAAAAAATATTTTTTTCTTAAAAATAATAATTAAATCCTTAATAAATAAAAATTTTAAATATCAACAAATAACTATTTTTTACTTTTTCTTTTACAATATTAATAAAAACTATTTTATAATGAACATTAAAATAAATACTAAAATAAAGAATTTTTTTTAATAAAATAGGTGGATGAAAGACTTAAATAAATAAAATATAATTTTAATTTAAGAGGAGGATGGCAAAGGAGAAAAAACTTTGTGTTAGGATTTATTTTTTAATTTTTATATTAAAATATATTTATTTTATATTGTAAAAGAAAAGAAAAAGTAAAAAAAAAATTATTTGCTATTAATTAGATTTTTAATTTTTGAGTATTTGAATTTTATTTAATTAATTTGAAATTTTTAGTATTGTTTATTTTCTTAATCTTTTAAAATGTTTTATTTTTATTTTTAAGGATTTAATTATCAAATTTAAAAAGAAAAAGAAAAATTAAAATAATTTTAATAAAAATGATACAATTTGGTATTGTTCAAAGTTCGGAAAATAAAATTTATAATTATTCTACACATGCTAATGTAACATCAAAAGACAAAATACTATACATCAATTTGTTAGTTGCCTGCATAGTTCGGAGAAAAATTTTAACATTGCGAATCATTAAAATGACACGATCATACAGTGTTCATGATTAAGAGTCAAAAATATTATTTATTCTAACTGCAATGATTATGATATATGACTGATTTACCCGTTGTAATAAGTGGCAGACCTGGTGATAACGCTAGCCGAGTTACTATCGAGTTGAGTTGACCTGACACTGTTCCCAGTTGATCGTTTGAGCGCAATAACCACAGAGGGACCATAGACACCAACGATGGCCTGCAATAGTTGGTGTCGTTCTCTAGACTGTCCAGTTCACACTAGGAACGGGTTTTAAGGCCAGTCAACTCTTGCAAATTCTTCTACCACACCAGAGACCCTGTGGACGCTCTCACAGCATATAGATTCCCATTCCAGCTTGGGAAATACAGCATGCCATTGAAAATTGCTGGCGTGGCAGTGTTATATCCTTTCCTGTGATAAATTTCCATTTTTTTTGTTTAACTTAAGTAAATTTCCATTTCAAACGTAGTTTTTCAGTAACAGTTTGGGGACTTATCTGAGTCTCCTGTTTGGCATATCTTCTATTCAAAATATCTCCACCATGGTTTATCCTGTTTTCTGGACCCTGCCACTACACAATAAATTAAGATTATTTTATGAGAAAAAAACTATAATAAAAAAAGCAATTTTTGAGAAAGATAAGGGGGTATTTTAATTAGTTTATTATACATGGTTGTATTATATGCACCATAATTTTGAATGTGAAGCAATATATGGACAAGAAAATGAAAAGAGGAGCATAGTTGCTTCTACAAAATGCCAATTTAGAGAGGATAGATTACAAGATTTGTATAAGCATGTTAGATGTCTCTTCTTCTTCTTTTTTATAGAACTGTTATGTATGTTCAGTATTGATGGTTTGCAGTGTGTACATAATTTTTTATTTTTAAATTAAGTCTTCATAAAATTAATAAAAACTACATATATGTCAAAAGATTTGCCATGCGTATATATAGATTCATTTGAACTCAACATTTATAGGTTAATAATTTTATATAAATACCTAAAATTATGCCCACATTTTTTGGCTGTCGATCTGTACACACTGTAGTAATACGTATTTATTTAATTGTTATTTTCAAATAATGCAAAAAATATCTCTTTTATATATAAAAAAAATGTGTGCAAAATTCTTGGTATTTTTTCTGTTAAATTTAACAAAATATTACCAATAATTAACCGAATATAACTTTAAAATGTATTAAAAAATATATATTTATTAATTACATTAATATAAATTTAAATATTATAAAATATCATTATTATAATAACATTTAATATAAAAACAAATAATAATTATATTAATATAAATTAAAATTTTATCAAATTTATAAAAATAAGATAATTATTATTTATATTAATATAAATTCAAATATTATAAAATAGCATTATTATAATAATATTTAATAAAAAAATTAGATATATAATAATTATATTAATATATATTCAAATATTATAAAATATCATTATTATAATAATATATAATATATAATCTTAATTTTTATTAAAAATTTTATTATTTATATTTATAAAGAAAATATATTTTTTTAATACTTAATCTAACTTAACTAAATATATATATTCATATTAAATAACATTAAGCAAACATATTATATATAGGTGTCATGTGTGCAAATAGTATGACTCTCTAGCAATATAAGAAATTAAAATAACATTTATTTTTTATCAAGAATAAACACATTCTTTTACAATTATAAATGTGTGATTTAAATAATATCATTAATATTTTATACATTAAATAATATAATTTATGATCTAAAATGTTATCATATATATTTTTTTGTTTGAAAAAACCATAAATAATATTTATGTTTAATTTTTCTTTTAATATGTTTATGTCATTATTTTATATATATTGTTGACGGTGAGAACTCGTCAACGAAGTTAAGTTGGAAAAATTATCAAATCAAGATCGTTAATCGGAAAGCTGTAAAAACTTGAACAATAACTCAAGAACAATGATGTAACAATAATGGAGAAATCAATCTTTCATTCACACTCAAGCCTTTGCTACAGTAAATTTCCAACCCCCTTTCAGATGGCCTTAGAGTTTATTTTATAGTAGGCTCTAATGGTCTTAGGTACATAGTGGTCCAGGGGACCAGGTGGTACATACGTACTGTATTAGGGGAGTGGCTTCAGAGGTTGTGGTCGTACATCCCGTATAGGAGCAGGTGTCAGGTGGATGTCTCCACTACTTGTCTGTACCCATGTCTGATGCGTGGTGGTAGGTGTAGTGGCGCAGGAGGTAGTGGTGTCGGCTCTGACCTATGGTCGTAGACGTACGGACCATGATCCTTACCCCAGCAATCTCACTGGCACTGGTATCCGTACTTAGTACTTGGTCGTACAAATATATCTCATTCGACTCGTACTGGATCTCCTAAGCATAGGGATCTCGAAGTGTAAGGAATGGGACCCTTGGTGCCTGCACCGGCCGTGGCGTTGAGTAAGAATCTTGGGCCCTTAGCACGAGATGCCCGAAGCACCCTAGGGTCACCCACGGGTGCGGGCGATAAGCGCGTGGCCTCACTCTTCGTCTTAGTGTGCAAGGCAAGATGCCTCCTCTGCAAGCCTTCCCCTTCGTGTGACTTCCCCTACATGGCCCCTAATGGTGTGGTTTGGGCCCATACGTGTCAAGTGAGGGGGTGTCGGCCTCCTGAGAAGATGACGGGCTGATGGACCTCCCGGGGCGCGCGCGCGTGGGACCTTGCGCGGCCTCGCGCATGAGGCACCGTTGACGGCCTCGCAGCCTCCCTCGGCCTCGCATGGTGGGAGTGGCCCAAGGGCCTCGCAGCCTCCCTCGGCCTCGCATGGTGGGAGTGGCCCAAGGGCCTCGCGAGACGGGGTGGCTTCGCCCATGCGACGGCCTCGCGAGACGGTGGCCTCGCGAGATGGGGTGACTTCGCCCGTGGTTGGCCTCGCACATGGCCTCGCGAGATGGTGGCCTCGCGAGATGGGGTGGTTTCGCCCCTGGATGGCCTCGCCCATGTGATGGCCTCGCGAGATGGGGTGACTTCGCCCGTGGTTGGCCTCGCCCATGTGATGGCCTCGCGAGATGGGGTGGCTTCGCCCCTGGTTGGCCTCGCCCATGTGGTGGCCTCGCGAGATGGGGTGGTTTCGCCCCTGGATGGCCTCGCCCATGTGATGGCCTCGCGAGATGGTGGCCTCGCGAGATGGGGTGGCTTCGCCCATGGTTGGCCTCGCCCATGTGGTGGCCTCACGAGATGGGGTGGTGCGATGGCTTGCCGAGACGACGGTGGCCTTAGGGCCTTGCCTCGGCCTTACATTTTCTCTTGATGAGATTATGAGCATCAACATATATATAATATTATTTATTTATTTAAAATTTATATGATAATCATAAAAATTTAATAAATATATTTAATAATTTTTTTTTAAAAAAAACTAGGCAAATGTAGATACTTGCACCTAGTATAAGGTAAAAACATGAAAACGTACTTTTTATAACTACTAAATTGATCTAGTGATGTATTTAGAAAAGGACAAATAATGTCCTTGAATTTTCTTTACTGGGAGGTAGTATATTTATATATGAGTGTATTCTTAATGGTGATTACTCATGGATGGTTATTTTAATATTAATCATTGAATTAAGATCAATGGTCCATATTTATTGTTATTAATTAATATTTCTAAAAATAAATTTTAATTTTTTCAAATTTTTGGAAGGGTTATCTGATAAAAAATGTGTATTTATTATAAAAATTAATGTAATAAAAAAATATTTACATATTGGTGACTTGCTATACCAAGGGGAAATTTGACTTTTTATGCTTAATAGTATGGTGTAATACAAAATAATGCTAGGCATTTTTAACATTACAAAATAATGCCAATTCATTTTTGGATACCCAAAATACCCCTAAAAACAACTATCTCCTCTCTTCCCTCCTCCTCTCTTCCTTCCTCCTCTCTTCCTTCTTCTTGTTTCTTCCTCACTCTCACCCACCTCACCTCACCTCACACCACCACTAAGTGCACCACAGTAGAACCCCATCGAGCTTGGGACCGCCACTAAGAAAGCCATTTGTAGAGGGGGATCAAGACCAAAGTAAGGGTTGAGAAATCCTGGAGAAAAATTTAATGGGTAAGCAATTTTTTCTGGTTTTTTGTCGATCTGCGTTTTCTGGGAATTTTCTAGGTTTGTGTTGTGCTCGATGAGTGCTCGATGCCTGCTCGATGCAGGCTCGATGGCACATCAATTTTAGGGTTGCATGTTCTGCTCGATGGGTACTCGATACCTACTCGATGGGTACTCGATGGTAATGTGCATTCTCACTATTTCATGCATGCTCGATGGATGCTTGATGCCTGCTCGATGTAGGCTCGATGGCACATCAATTTTAGGGTTGCATGTTCTGCTCGAAGGGTACTCGATGGTAATGTGCATTCTCACTATTTAATGCATGCTCGATTGATGCTCGATGCCTGCTCGATGCAAGCTCGATGGCACATCATTTTTTACGTTGCATGTTGTACTCAATGGGTACTCGATACCTACTCGATGGGTACTCGATGGTAATGTGCATTATCACTATTTCATTCATGCTCGATGGATGTTTGATGCCTGCTCGATGCAAGCTCGACGGCACATCATTTTTTACGTTGCATGTTGTGCTCGACGGTTACTCGATACCTATTCGATGCAAGCTCGATGGTAATGTGCATTCTCACTATTTCGTGCATGCTCGATGCAGGCTCGATGGTCATGTTTTTCAGCATCGTTAAAATACCATTTCCTACCATCTGTTTTTTAGCTAACTGTATTTGTGTTTTTTTATTTTAGGTTCTACTGCTTACGTATTTGTTTCTTAAAACGGTGTTTGGGAAATGCATGGTAGGAAATGGTATTTTAAGGATGCTGAAGGTGAAGTGATACCAGTAGAGAATGATGTCACTTACTTGCAACTACTTGACATACTGCACGAGACATTTCAGGTGGATAGAAATGTGTATGAATTGAAACTCGAGGTGCCATACGTATGCGGCGAGCAACCATTTGCACCGGTTCAATTGAAGAATGATCATCAAGTTCGTGTACTCTTAGGAAAAAGCTTAAAAGAACGGGTAGTCTTAAGTGTGACTCCAGTTAAGAAGAATGTCATATCAGATCCTTCTCCTAGTGTGAACAAAAAAGACACGACCAGTGTCGATCCATCTCCTGCAGGTAGCAGTTACAAGCATCTTAGCGAGGTGGGCACTTTTGTTCTAGTTACTAATCCGATGGCTACTATTCAGCTTGATATACCACAAGGAGGTCCCACAGGTGTGCTTGAGGCATATGAGTACGATCCCTATGTGAATGATGATCCAGTTGGTAATTGCTTTGAAGATAATGATGATGGTTCCGAGGATGACTCGTATTATAGTGCAGATGTTTCAAATGAGGAGTTAGACATTTCCCAAGCCCAACAAGTAGAAGAAGAGTCAGGACTGCCTCTTGCACAAGCACACCTCCCAACTCAAGGACGCTGGGCACCTGCTCGAAGCAGTAATCAACCTGCTAGGACAGAAGATAACACTGGGTGGAGGGAGACAATTGTATCAAGAGAAGATCACACCAGATGGAGTGCCCCAATGTTTACAAAAGAAGATATTGAGGCATCTGCTAAAACCCATTCCTCATCATCTGGTGGACCAATGGGAGAAATATATGTTGGGAAGACTTTTGAGGACAAGGTTGATTTAAAAACCAAAGCTGCTCTATTTGCAATGAAGAATAACTTTGAGTATATGGTGAAAAAGTCTGGTACTGACGTATGGTATATCACATGCAAAGATCTTGACTGTTGTTGGAGACTGAGAGGGAAAAAACAACCAATGTCCCCCATGTTTGAGATCACGGTATACAAGAGCGTACACACATGCTCACTAGAAGTGCGATAAAAAGGTCATCGTCAAGCTGCACCGTGGGTCGTTGGACACCTCATAAAGAACAAATACGCAGTTGATGGGACCAGTTACATGGCAAACAACATAAAGGAGGATATGAAGAACAATTTTGGTATTAATATGAGTTATGAAAAGGCATGGAGATGTAGAGAGAAGGCACTTGCGTATGTTAGGGGGACATATGAGGATTCGTATTGCAAGTTGCCATCCTACTTGCACATGTTGCAGCAAAAGAATCCAGGTACAATTACTGATTTTGTCACTGAAGATGGTCGTTTCCTATATTTCTTCTTTGCACTTGGATTTTGTAGGAGAGGATTCAGATTTTGTTGTCCTGTGATATGTGTGGATGGTACGTTCTTGAAGAATAAGTACGGTGGCCACATGCTATGTACCATTGCTTTGGATGCGAATAGTCATTTATATCCAATTACGTTCGGGTTGGTGGATAGTGAGAACCACAACTCGTGGAAATATTTCATGACGAAGTTGAAGGAAGCCATTGGGGACGTTGATGACTTGGCTTTCGTGTCAGATAGGCATGCGAGTATTATTCATGCTCTAGAGGTTGTCTTTCCTGATGCCTACCACGACGCATGCTACCATCACATCAGTATGAATGTGAAAGCCAACTTCAAGACTGATCACTGTCACAGTGAGATGTGGGCAAAAGCCTATGCATGGAAGAAGACCGAATTTCTAAAGCATTTTGAAAATATTAAGCGAATGGATCCTCCTATAGCTGCCTATTTGGAGGGAATTGGTTTCAATAAGTGGTCTCGTCCTTTCTTTCCTGGAAAACGATACAATATAATGACAAGCAACTACGCTGAAAGCTTCAACAACAAGACCAAGGATGCAAAAACCTTTCCAGTTACAATTTTTTTAGAATTCATTCGGTTCACACTACAGTCTTGGTTTTCTAAACGACGTAGTGTGACAGAGAAGACTACCACCAAATTATCCACCCTGATGGAGGCAGATGTATCGAACAATGCTGACAAAGGAAGGTTCATGAATGTCTATGCCCTTGGTCAATTCGAGTTTCATGTAACTGGTGCAGACAGCGATGCTGAGGTGAATTTGATGACGAAATCATGCTCATGTGGGGTATTCCAGCTCATAGGCACACCTTGTCCCCATGCAGCTGCAACAGATATAGAGCATGGAGTGAACCTTTACTCTTTGTGTTCACTGTTTTACACCATTGAGTCATGGAGGAATTCGTACAAAGAACCATTTACCCAACTGGGAACGAGGATGACTGGATACTTCCAGATGACATTAATAATATGGTAGTTGGTGTACCCATAGAGAAACAACAAGTTGGTCGGCCAAAAAAGCCAAAGCTAGGAAGACCAAGGACAAACCGTTGGCCATCTGACAGGGAAAAACCAGTCACAATGCGTAAGTGCAGTAGATGTGGTGGTCGTGGCCACAACAAGTCCTCATGCAAAGCTCGGCTTTGAGTTTATTTTTTGTTGTATTTTATTTAAACTTGAAGTTGAAGGTTATTTTTCGTTTTCTTTTTTTATTGTCATTAATGAATTTTGGTCGTTAATTGTCGTTAATAAAAAGATGCTCGACTCAAAAAAATTTCTTAATAATCTAGATTTTAAGCAAATAAATATAACAAGAGAATGTTCAATGTCTAACATTCTGATACCATAAGTCAACTGTCCATTTATTTCTGAACAACTCCATGTTGTCATCGCAAATTGTGTCAAGTGGTAGCCTACCCAATAAGTGTTCGATGTGCTTGATGGCGTACACACCGCAATCTCCACTGTAACCAAAACATAAATTGCATTAGTAACAAAATCAACATAGAATTTAATTTAAAAAACTTGAATAAAAACTAGACTTTTGTTTACCTGGCTTTGGTTTGGGGTACTGAATCAACTGGCATGCGGTGCACATTGAGCTCTTTGCATCTTTTAGCTCCAGGTGGAATCATCAACCGAGGGTCGTCCTTAAAAAGTTGTGACTGCAATAACAACGATGGGAACAAAGTAGACCATGACTTCATAAACGATTGCAGTTGTTTATCACTTATCACGGTCACGTTCGAATCATAAACATTCAGAGTCCAAGTAGAAATGGAGGCTTCAACTGCAAACCAATGCTCTTGAAGGTAGTTCTGGCACCAATA
The DNA here is from genome assembly GCF_963169125.1 of Humulus lupulus. Taxonomy (NCBI): domain Eukaryota; kingdom Viridiplantae; phylum Streptophyta; class Magnoliopsida; order Rosales; family Cannabaceae; genus Humulus; species Humulus lupulus. The sequence continues at coordinate 72,048,333 of NC_084794.1, read as the reverse complement.
TACAGGGTCTACTCCCTTCCACGATGCCAGAAATTGATTGTCAATTCCTGTAATCATTGATATCACATCTGAATCCCACAAAAACCTTTTCTTATCCGCTTCCTTGGCATTCTGATATGCATCATAACGGGCCGGCACCACTTGTGAGAACATAATATTCATCACAACAGCATCTTGTCAATACACCCCGGGATAGAACTGTCGACGCCTACGTAGCATATGCTTGGCTGTATCAATATGCTGCAAAAATAATAGGAAAGCAATTAATCAGCCTATCGAAACCCCTAGAAACTCCCATCAAACCACTATCGAACCCCATGAAACCCCCATCGAACCCCAATCGAACCCATGAACCCAAACCATTTTCCTATCGAACCCCCTATAAACCCCCATCGAACCATTATCGAAACCCCTATCGAACCACTATCGAATCCCTATCGAACCCCATCGAACCGAAACCATCTGCCTATCGAACCTCCATCGAACCCCAATTGAACCCAAACCATCTGCCTATCGAACCCCCATCGAACCAGTATCAAACCCCCTATAAACCCCCATCGAACTACTATCAAAACCCCTATCGAACCCCCATCGAACCCATGAACCCAAACCACCTGCCTATCGAAACCCCTATTGAACCCATTGTTTATACCAGATAACAAATATTAATAAAATTACTTACCCCATCATCGATCCAAAACTGTGGTGTCTTCATCATCAAAAACCAACTCGGACCATACACACCAGTTTGGACATCCTTCTTCGTCTTGTTCGGAATATCTCCAAGCAACCACTTGCCGACCGTCCTGTACTGTGTAGCAAGTGGCTTCTTTAGAGGGTCGAGGACTAATGGCACATCATCAATCGCATCCAAACGAGCTTTCTTTCTGGTTGGGTCGGTGTAGTCTTCAAATTTCTTAGGTTCGCGTCTTTTCCTCTTGGCCAATTCAAGCTCTACACCAGCAACATCCCCAGGTTCTATAATAGCAACACCTGGGGTCTCAGGATTTGCTGTGAGTACTATCGGGGGAGGAGTGCCTATGTCATGTGAGAAAAAATCATCTGGGAGGTCAAGTGAGTTGGAATCAGAATCATTTGGAAGATCTTGTACGAATGTCAAGATCTTATTGACAGCATCCATGATGACCGCCTAGTTCTCTAGGATGGTATCCTGATGACTCTCGACTCGCTCCAGCCTCTCCAACACCTCTTGTAAATCAGGTTGATCAGGACTGGGGTGTACCGATGGGGCTGGGGCCGATGGGGACTGGGGTATCCTCATCATCAGGGCCATCAACAAAAATATTGGCTGCCTTCGCAACCTCAGCAGCTATCTCCGCCACCTTCTCAAAATCAGTGGGAGTTTCTACCTCTTCTTCTTGGCCCAACCCAGGATACAAAGGAGCATCACCCTCCTTCAGAGTGCTATAATAATCTATCTCCGAAGGCCAGGGCTTCAACATGGATAATACAATCAACTGCATCAAATACAAAGCATTAAGTTAGTTTGAAACCACCAAAGAATACTCTATTTTGACATAATATAGCAAAACTTACACTCGTCTTCTTGAACATCAGTGCAAGGTCGGCCTTCGAAATAGGACGCTCCTTATTGCTCGACCAACTCAGCATCCTCAGAAACTGGTTTCCATGGTTAATACCATACTCTCGTGCAAATTGCTGGATGGCTTCATATGCCCAATACTGCAATGCAGGGACATAACCATACAAACTTTATTTTGCTTCTTTCTTTTTCCCCTTAACTTCCTTCTTCTTCTCATAATTCCTCTTCTGATGATGCATGTCTTTTTTACATGAATCCATAAGCTTGTTAAAAGACACCTTCCCCCATGGGTAAGTAAAGAAGTACTCAGTGTCCTCCACCATCTTTAGCGAATCGATCCAGACATTTAACTTGCCCTCTCGTGCAAGTAAAACCCCCTCAACAAAGAAACATAGGCCCAACTTGTAGGCATCTTCAACTACAGTACAGTTTTTTAAAGCAGCATCCAAATGCATTATCTTAACTGTTTCTTCATCATTAAAGTACTCCTTGATTAAGCGGTCACTATTCAAGTGTTTCTTCAAATCAGGCTCATATGGCCCTGAACTGAAGTTCAACCCCGTAACCAAAGCAAACTCCCCTCTACCAAATCTACAGGGTCTAGATCCCAAATGTAAATGCAACTCATCCTCTTTGATGCACTAGATCTTGCGCAACATTAATTGATGTATGAGAGATGCAGAGAAGTCTAACTTCTCAGCCATGAAAAATTGTTTGAAAGGGGATTCCTTCACCCTTTCTATCAACCCGAGCTCCTCAAACTTGTCCTTGATTGTTTTAAAGTAACCATTGCCCCTATATGTGACTCGTCCAGGAAAGTGATCTATCAAGGGTAAAAGAAACTTCAGCATCTGCAAAAAATAAAGATAAAAATAATACAGTTAAACAAAGTCGCGTGAAAAATCCATCAATAAACACACATGCAACCATCGAACCCCTATCGAACATGCATCGAACCCCTATCAAGTACCCACCGAACACCCATCGAACCCCTATCGAGTACCCACCGAACACCCATCGAACCCCTATCGAACAACCCTAGAGCATGCATCGAACCACCATCGAACCCAACAAAAAATCCAATGCATCGAGCATGCATCGAACCCCCATCGAGCATGCATCTAATTTCTTAGGTTTAAACCTGGAACCGATAATGGGCCTACCCTATGGGTTTCCAATCGAGCATGCATCGAATGACCATCGAGCATGCATCGAACACCCATCGAACCCCAATCGAGTACCCACCGAACACCCATCGAACCACTATCGAACAACCCTATAGCTTGCATCGAACCATCGTCGAACCCAACATAAAAACCACTCCATCGAGCATGCATCGAACCCCCATCGAGTATGCATCAAACCATGATTGAGCATGTATCAAATCACAGAAGCACAAACCTTAAACCCCAAATGACCTAACCTATCGAACCCAATCGAGTATGCATCGAACCCCTATCGAGTACCCATCGAGTATGCATCGAACCCTCTAAATGCCTACCCATCGATGCCCATCGAACCCCCCATCGAATAACATCGAACCCCCCATCGAACCATCGAGCAACATAATAAAACCAGGCAAAAACTCACAGTTGTCTTTCAACGTACCCATTCCAAAATACTAAAACAAAGCATATCAATATGCTCAAAACAATTCGTAAACTATGCAATAAACGAAAAAAGTCACAACATTCACACAAAAAATTCAAAAAAAGTATATACATATAAACATATATATACAACAGAATACAATAGGGAGATCGACCTTAGTGGGTCAGGGAGGACGGAGGCGGAGGACGGAGGTCTCGGGGAGGACTCGGAGTTAGGTTCAGTTCTCGGGGGAATCGACGTTGTGCGGGTCTCGGGGGATCGACGATGCAGACAGCGACTTCGGTGGAGCGACGGTTGCCGTGCGGGACTCGTCGGAATCGACTTCGGTGGGGAGTGGTCGACTGGTTTCGTCCGAAAGATAGAGAGGGAAACTGTGTAGGCGGAGGAGGGAGTTCGAGAGAAAAAAGAGAGAGGGAAACTGAAGAGACAAATGAGGAGGGTATTTTGGGTATAATAAAATAAATTAGCATTATTTTGTAATGTTAAAAATGCCTAGCATTATTTTGTATTACAACCCCATATTAAGCATAAAAAGTCAAATTTCCCATACCAAGTCACTATGTTGCCACATCATCATAATTATTAGTACTCATCTATGGGTAATAACCAATTGAGAAGTCTTCCATTTATATATATCCAATAAATATAAGTATATTGATTCTTATGATCAATGCCAATTAACAATAATTTATTCAGAAGTAACCATCACTAATTAAGCTTTGTTGAAAAATAGAGAGGAGATATCAATATATCTTTTTATATAAAAAGTGTGTAGACAACGGAAATTTATTGTTTTAATGTTATTTTTTGTTAATTTTAATAGAGTATTTTAAATATTTAGCAGAATATATCTTTAAAAATAAAAATGTATTTATTATATTAATATAAATTTAAATATTATAGAACATCATTATCATAATAATATTTAATATAAGACTAGACATTTAATAATTATATTAATATAAATTGAAATGTTATAAAATATTATTATGATAATAATATATAATCCTAATTTTATACTAGTATTATTAATATGAATTCAAATATTTTAAAATATTATTATAATAATATTTAATACAATACTAGATATTTAACACATTATAAAATATCATTATAAATATACAATACATATTATGATTTTTTTATTAAAAATATTATCATTTATATTTAAAAAGATTATCATATCATAAATACATATATTTTTTAAAAAAACCATAAAAAAATATTTTAGTTTAATTTTTCTTTTAATATGTTTATGCCATTCTTTTATGTATAATATTGTTTATTTATTTGAAATTTATATGACAATGATAAAAATTTAATAAAAATAATTAATAAATTCTATAAATAAAATTAATCAAACGTTCATTGGACGTTGCTTGTATCTAGTATATATACATATATGTATATATTTATTATATACAATATGTTAGGAAAGTATGAATTTCATTATTGTAATTCATGTTCCCAACCATTCATGATATTGAATCTCCAAAACAAAGTCATTTGTCTCATTATACTAAGAAACATTAACGAGTGAATCAAAAGATCCAAAAACACAAACATGAGTTCATGAATACTCAGGATTTAGAGTGATCTACAAATGATCATCTATTATGATAAGAATCAAATCTTTTTGTCAAACAAAAAGTTTATAAAAATAATTAATTCTTATCGATCATGTCATATATAATCTCTATTATATACAACACATTTACTAAGATGCATATCCACATCAGTAATCTGAATCTGGATCACTTGCATTTCTTATGCTTAGTAAACCGCACTAGTAACCATTCATTAAAGATTCTTTACTTTAATATGCTATTGACTATTTTATTCATTATATATGATTTTAATTCTCTCATACTAATACAAGATAATATTCTCATTAATGAATTAAGAACTTTCTTGATATTATCATATAATTCATTCAAACAATAATTATAATATTCAAATATAATAAAATTGTCATTTTTATTTAATTCAACAAAATATCTTTACATGCTTTTAGGGCATTAATCTTAACACATATATACTCCGAAAATCAAATCAAAACCTCGTCACAACTCAAAATCAAAACCTTGAGTTTCCAAAACTCAAGAACACTCTAAAAGCTCAAGAACACCCTAAAAGCTCAAGAAACTCATAAATTCACTAAAGAAACAAAGAAAATTACTTACCTCCACTAAGAATTACGACCCTAAGCTACCCTTAAGCCAACCCTTGCTCCAAACCCTCAATCCCCAAGCCAATATTCTTCAAAAAATTAAAAGCTCACCCAAGAATTTTAAGGGAACAAGAGAGAAGGAGAATAGGTGAGCTACTGAGTTTTTATTTATTTTCCTTTCTGAAAGCTTCATATAGCCTAAACCATTCCAAGGGCAAGAAAAGACTAAAATGTCCATCACCCAAAAGCTTTCTCTTTAATGATCTCAAGGGAAAATCATCTTTTGCCACTATTTTCTACTAATCTCAATTAACACCAATATTCCCAATTAATCACCAATAAATTCCCATTACCCGATAATCCCCGGTAATGTACTAAATTACCAAAATACCCCTAGGATCATCCCAAGCCAGGTATTTAACCCCGTTATGACTTAACCACTACTTTTCTCAAAAGGGTTGTCTCATGTCGAATAACTTAAATATATCCACGTAATAATGTGGTCTCAATCATAAAGCACACATATATAAAAATATACCATCAACGGCTCAAAATTATGAAAATACCATTCTAATAAGAAACTGGCCTACTTGCGTGTTTAATACACTTAAACATGAAAGCCTAGTCATATCATAATATAACTCACATAATTATATACACATACATCACATAAACACATACTTAATCCAATATTGCCCTCTTGGCCCCTAAGTAAGGCACTTAGCCTTATTAGGAATTCGTGATGTTACATTTATAGTTATTCATATAGTTGTGTTCAAGGAAGGTCGCATTTGTTGAAACAAATACATTTTGGTCCTTGGGACTATAGAAGTAAACGCCTCTAGTTTCTGGAGCATAGCCCATGAAAATGCATACTTCAGACCCTGAATCAAGTTTCCCTGATTTTGGTCTAAGAACATGAGTAGGACAACCCCAAATGCGAAAATGATGCAAACTAAGTTTGTTTTCATTCCATAGTTCCAGTGACGTTTTGCTTATGGTATTAGATGGGACCATAATCAAAATGTAAGTCACCGTTTGAAGTGCTTATCCCCAAACTGGTAGAGTCCTTCCCAATTAGGCCCGAGCACGCCTGCGGAAGGGTCTCGTGTGGCAAAGAAAAGGCGTCTGAGCAACAAATCTCCCAATCCAAATTTTCTATCTCGAACTCACTTATTAAGTATCTTGTAGCCCTTTGCTGGTATGCAACATTTTTAAGTTGGGCTTCTTGTTTTTCTTCAATTAGGTCTAGAGTTTCTTCGAGTTGGGATTGGTTTGAGGTCTGGTCGTAGGCCTCACGTCTGATTGTTGGGATTTTGACCTCAATGGGCAGCATAACATCGCAACTGTACACTAGGGAGAAGGGGGTATGTCCTGTTGAGGTTCGAGTTGTCATTCTGTAAGCCCATAGAGCTTGTGGTAATTCCACTGACCATTTTCCTTTAGCCTCTTCGAGCCTTTTCTTAATAGAGGTCTTCAAATTCTTATTCATTGCATTGACCCTGGCCATTTTCTTGTGGATGGGCTACTGAGGAAAAGCTATTGATTGTCCCATTCTTTTCACATAACTGAGTGAACAGTTCGCTATTGAACTGGGTCTCGTTATCTGACACTATTTTCCTTGGTACCCCGTATATGGAGATTATATTTTTTTACCACAAAGTCCAAAAGTTTCTTCGCGATGATAGTGGTCATAGGTTCAGCCTCACTCCACTTCATGAAGTAGTCAACAACAGCTACGACACATTTTTACTCCCTTCTTCACTGTCGTTGAGGATCCAATGAGGTTGATTCCCCATACCGCAAATGGACACGGGGAGCTCATCATGGTGAGCTCGGTTGATGGAGTTCACAGGATTGAAGAAAATCGTTGACGTTTGTCACATCGCTTGACATATTCGAACGATTCCACTTTACCTGTAGGCTAGAAGTATCCTTTCCTAATTACCGTTTTTGATAGACTATGCCTCTCGGTATGATCTCCGCAAAATCCTTCATGGATTTCTTTCAAAAAAAATTTGACTTCGGGTGGAGTTACACACCCTAACAACGACATAGAATACCCCCTTCTATACAATTTTTCGTCCAAGATAATGTACCTCGGTATCTTGAACATAATTTTCTAGCCTCATTCTGGTCTCCTGGGTGGCTCCCAGATTCGAGCTAGTCTGTAATATCTGTTATTACTAGTAACTGTATTATGGTAAATTGTATGACATTATGTGTGTAAGTATATGAATTATGATATGCATGATTTATGATGTATGTTTATTTATATGTTTTGTCAAGCAATCCACCCGCATTAGTTTCTTCAAGTGTTAGGAACCAAAGTGTAATAGAAATTGTGTATTAGGGCCAAAGTAGAATTATGGGTTTTTATCAAAGAAAGCGTAATTATGAAAAATTAAAGCTATTAGTTTTGGATGGAAATTACAATAAAGGTCTTAAAGTGATTATTAAGGATGAATTTAAGGCTGGGGACAAAAAGTTCATTTGGTATTTACATGAATTAAGTCAAATTAAATAAATCAAAGAATAAGTAAAATAAGTTTAGAAGTCGTATCTTTTCAGACTCTGGTTTTTGCGATAGACTAAAGAGGAGACAGACCAAGAACAATCTCTCGTTCTTGATCTGAGTTTGTGAAGGCTTGAGGTTGAAGAAGATCAACAGTCTGGGCTATTGAAGGGCTAGGAATCTCATAGGCCACAAGGGTCTGAGTTTTTGTTGCTGGATGTTGATCTGTAAGTGTTCAACTTAAGTTTCCAGTATTAGTCAATCTAAGTTTTTGAAATTATGAGACTATTGTTATTGTTTCTGGGTTGATGAGTGTTTAATATAGGTTTAGAGATGTTAATATCTAGATTTATAGGGTTAGAAATGTTTTGAGGATTTGGGGTTGAAGTTTTGCGATTGGGGTGGATTCCTAGATTTAAAAATCGCATATGCAATTTCAAAAACAAGGGCTTAGCGCGACCACGCCCAGCCCTGGCGCGACCGCGCTACCTGTCTAGTTTGGCCTAGCACTCTGTGAGCGTGACCACGCCAGTTGTTCAGAATTTTTTTTTTTTTTTTTTTGGGATTTTATGTACCTTTCAAATATAAGTTTGTATTTGTTGGGACTTTATGCATAGGGGTTGTAAGACTTACTCAAGGATAATATGGTGATGAATTGGTTTTAAAAAGAATATTAGTGAGTCTAATTATGGTTTTGCTTGGTTGAGGGTTTTAAAGCTTTGATGTTATATGTTATGTTTAGGCTCGCTGATGATACTTGAAGAGATGTGTTAGGGTGTGTGGATCGCTGTTGCATTTGAGGTAAGTACGCTTGACGTACTCCATGGTAGAAGCTATTTATGTGATATGTTTATGTTTTCCATGATTTTTTTAGTGAATGTTTATTTTTAATGAGCTTATATGAAATTATGGTTATGTGTTGTGTATGTGTATGTGATACCTGTTTGGCATGCTTACGTTTTAAATGCATGCTTATGATATGTTGAAAATGCATGCTTACGTTATACGATACTTGTCCTACTCAACTTGGACTACGTTCTTTTAATGAGCTATGATTTATGTTATATTATTGTTATTATTATTGATTTAAATTCCCATTTAAGGTTTTGGGGTTGTGTCTTACAGAACTCTTCTTGCTGGGCTTTGGCTCATGGGTACTCTGTGCTGCAGGTAAGGGCAAAGAAGTGGTTACTACGCAATAATTTGGAGAGCTTTGGTAGAGGGTGTACATGTTAAGGATTTAATGATCATAGTGGATCGGGCCTACATTGGATATTTACTAAGTATTTGTAACGACCCAAATTCACTAATAAGGCTTAGGGGCCTTGATTAGAATGCCGGGAGGGCATGATGGGAATTATGTGTGATTTTTTATGATTAGGATGCATGATAATGATTTAGGCATGTTATACGATTATATGAACTATATTATGTGATAATTATGATGTGTGAATTGTACCGCGTGGGTTCTGTGATACCAACGTGATGCACGTGCCGAGACGGTCCTAGGAACTAGATAGTGGTAACTGGTGATTTGGTAACCTGCGTAACTGTTAGTAACCATGGAGAGTAACAGGTTTTATGGGAAAGTGGTAGAATTGCAAAGCTGGGGAAAAGACAAGTACGGCCTTGAGGTTAAGTTAGGAAGGGGTATTAGTGGAAGGGTAGAGTAGACATTTGGTAGGATGGATGATTATCAGCTGAAGGGGGAAAATCATATACGTATAATATTTGGGGAGATGGGTTTATGCTGAAATAAGAAACCTAGAGGAAGAGCAAACTTAAGAGGAAGAAGGGAGAGACTGAATTTAACTTTTGGAAGGAGAATCAAGAGTGATTGAAGTTGTCAAGCAGGCTTAGACCAAGAATACTCAGAGGTAAGATTTTGATTATGCTATATCCAAGTTTTAAGTCTGAATTTTAGTTAAGGAAGGTGAATTGAGGCAAGTTGGTGGCTGGTTTTATGTAATTTCAGAATTGGGAATCAAGGGGGAAGGAGGTCAAGAGCTGGAGGTTGAATCCATCACTTAAGGTAAGGTCTCTGTATGTTTATTAGGCTTGTTTTTGTTAAGGTATAGGGAGTTTGAAGTGCGGGTTGTGTTCGAGTTCAAGCTGTTCATAATTTTTCTGGTTTGAGTTGTTAAGTGTGAAATTCAAGAGTGAATTTTAGGATTGAAGGTGTTAGTGAGCTTGGGTATGATGTCTTTGGGTTGTTGTGAGGTTTGTTAGGGGTTTAGAGTTGGTTTTGGGAGTTAGGATGGAGTTTGGGGTGATTTGGAGAGGTTGGAGCTCGGGAAAATGCGAAGGAAAAACCCATAATTCTGGGCTGCGAAGGCGTGCCGCGGCACGGGTTTTGTGTGCCGCGGCTTGGAGGCTCTGACTGGTGGGTGCCGCGGCACAAGGATGTGGTGCCGCGGCACAAGGTTAATTTCAGGGTATCACATTTGGCAATTTTTGGGCCTTTGCTCCGGGGGTTCGGGGGATGTCTTCGGGGTGTCGTTCTAAGGTTTTGGGGGTTCCGAGAGTGTGGGCTAGGTTCCGGGAAGGTAGTCTTGGATTGGTTAATGACAAAGAATATTATTTGTGTTGTGATTATGACTTTGGAGAGGCTCGGGGTAGAGGACCGTGCTTACGGCTACGTGGCATCGAAAATTAGCGACTTGAAAGGTAAGAAAACTGCACCCGAATATATGGTTGTGAATGGGACTAAGTGCTCCCGAGAGTTGTATTGTGTCATCGTTGGTATTATGCCAAGGGACACGTATAAGCGGTCTAAGAGTACCGTTCATGATTTTAGCGCACGGGGTGCGAATTGGCCACTGGGAGCCAGAAACATTAGGATAACAGAGGGAGCAGCCTGTGGGCTCTAGCCCTGGTTATCGTCTGTGCATTATGTTTTATGAGATGAGGTCCTTAGTATGTGGTATGCTTGAATGATGATATACTTGAAATTTATGAGATGCTATATGAGTAAATGACTTGATTGCTAGTTGTTCATGCTCTGTTATTGCTGTGTTTTCTTGCTGGGCCTTGGCTCACGGGTGCTTCGTGGTGCAGGTAAGGGCAAGGGCAAGCTGGACCAGGCCTGAGGTGGAGAGCTCCGAGGTGTAATGTACATAGCCAGCCGTTCGATCACCATGGTCGAGGGGTGTGTCAGGACAGAAACTACCTAACTGCTCATTTTGCCTTAGTACGGCTGCTAATGTATTTAAACCTTGTAAATTTTGTAAATGACCTTTGAAACTGTCATTTTTGGGATCCCATGTAATGAAACAATGTTTAGTAATGAAAATGTAACTTTTGAGACCAAAACACTTTTAACCCTAGATCCTTTACTATTTCAGTAACACGTTTTTACTTTAATGACTTGGTTAGCAAGTCTGGCACTTTATAAACACACAGTGTAACGGTCTTGGCTATCCAGGGCGTTACAACTTGGTATCAGAGCCTCCTACGTTTATGGGTCCTGAAGATTGGCTGGGTATGTACATTCGCTGCGGGAGACAAGCTCAACTCAGGGTTTGGTAATTGTATATGCATGATTATGTGTTTAAATGATTTGAGTGAGATATGAGTGTTGATATTTGTCTGATGAATAGGGAGCATGAGATTCTGATAGGGCCTGGCCCTTGACTATTGCATGATGTTATTGAGGCGTGCTTATTAGCATTGCTGTGCATGTGGATGAATATCTGGATAAATTGCTATACTTGTTTGCTTGTGAATGATTGGAGTTCCAGTGGTGGATTGTGGAGAGATTATCACCCTGTCATCTTAGCCTAATTGCCGAGTCGTTGTTTGCAGATTGACTTGAATAGATATGCGTTCAAGGAAATCTACACGACAAGCCGGCAGGTCTGGGGCTAGAGAGGATGATCAGGGTCCAACCCCTCCGCTAGTCCCTGAGAACTGGCAGCAGTTAATGGCAGAAATGCAAGCTAGGCTTCAGAGCCAAGATGAGTTGATCAGAATATTGCAGCAGGCTCCATCTGGGAGTGTTGCCCCTGCTGGGCCACCGGCACTGGTACCTGTGGTACAGTCTGTTGAGGGTGGAAATAAAGTGGAACCGTTGTATGAGCGGTTCAGGAAGCAGCAGCCCCTGATCTTTGAGGGTGGGCCAGATCCCCTAAAAGCTGAGCAGTGGATGACCTTGATTACCACTATACTTGATTATATGAAAGTAGAGGGACATGATAGGGTGGCCTGTGCCACTTATATGTTGAGAGAGGATGCCCTAATCTGGTGGGAGGTGGCGTCACAGACTAGAAATGTTGCTGCAATGACATGGGAGGAGTTTAAAGATTTGTTCAATCAGAAGTACTATAATGTTGCCGTCAGGGCAGCAAAGGTGAATGAATTTGTGGGATTGGTTCAGGGCAGTATGACTGTTATGGAGTATGCCTTTAAATTTGATAGACTCGCAAAGTTTGCACCGGATCTTGTTCCTACCGATGCGACCAGGTTAGACAGATTTGTTAGAGGGCTAAATGTCATGATAGCCCGGGATGTAAGGATTACTACAGTTCCTGGGGTGACCACCTATGCCCAGGCTGTGGAAAGGGCTCTGACTGCTGAGGAAGCAGAGAATAGGATTTGGAGGGATAGTGCAGCAAGAAGGGAGGGCCGTAGGCCGGTGCCTCCATATTCTGGTTCTAGTAGAGGTGGAGGTATCAGTGATTTGAAGAGAAAGACTCCTGAAGCCCCAATTCCTCCTAGGTTTGATAGAGGAGGTCAGGGTATTCAGGGGGGCCGTCGGGGAGGCGGCGATTCGTGGAGGACTTACCCGGAATGCACAAGGTGCAGGAGACGCCATTTGGGCGAGTGTCAGGCTAAGGCCTGTTATGTATGCGGGGTGGTGGGACACCTCAGAAAAGATTGCCCAACGGTAAAGAAGGGCGAGGCAGGGAAGGTGGACAGCTTGACTCCAGCTCGAGTGTTCACTTTGACGCAGGCAGAGGCCGAGGCTAGTCCCTCGGTAGTGACAGGTCAGCTTTCTAGTGCTGGCACTTCTTTTACTGTTTTGATTGATTCTGGTGCTACGCATTCATTTGTTTCTGATAGGGTGATTGATAGGTTGTGTAGACCTAGTGAGGTTAGAGCTTCAGGGTTTGGGAGAATATTGCCTACGGGAGAGCTAGTGGTGTCTAGGAGATGGGTTAGGGCACTGCCAGTGTTAGTTGATGGTAGAGAGTTGTCAGTGGACTTGATTGAGATGAGTATGGAGGACTTTGACATGATCTTAGGTATGGACTGGTTGGTTAGATATGGAGCTACTATTGACTGTAGAAAGAAAATGGTGACTTTTGAGCCAGAGGGTGAGGATCCCTTCGTTTTTGTGGGAGCGATGCGTGGACCTCGCGTACCCAGGATTTCTGCGTTGAGAGCCAGAGATTTGCTACAGGGTGGATGTATAGGCTTCTTGGCTAGTGTGGTGGATACCACCAAAGTTTTACCAGTTGGACCGGAGGAGACCAGACTGGTTTGTGAGTTTCTGGACGTGTTTCCTGAGGATTTGCCTGGGTTGCCGCCGCGTAGGGAGATTGAGTTTGTTATTGAGTTAGCACCAGGGACAGAGCCAGTGTCGAGGGCACCGTACAGGATGGCACCAGCGGAACTGAAAGAGTTAAAGATACAATTGCAGGAACTTCTGGATATAGGGTTCATCAGACCTAGCTATTTGCCATGGGGTGCTCCAGTTTTATTTGTTAAGAAGAAGGATGGGACCCTGAGAATGTGTATTGACTATCGGGAATTGAATAAGTTAACTATTAAGAATAAGTATCCCCTACCGAGGATTGATGACTTGTTCGATCAGTTGCAGGGTAAGATGGTGTTCTCAAAGATTGATCTTCGATCTGGTTATCACCAGCTGAGGATCAAGGATGAGGACATAACTAAGACAGCTTTCCGGACGCGTTATGGGCACTATGAGTTTTTGGTCATGTCTTTTGGTTTGACCAATGCCCCAGCAGCCTTTATGGATTTAATGAATAGGGTATTCAAAGATTTTCTAGATCAGTTTGTTATAGTCTTCATCGATGACATCCTGGTGTACTCCAGTTCAGAGGCAGAGCACAAGTTTCATCTTCGATTGGTTCTTCAGAGGTTGAGGGAGCGTCAGTTGTATGCTAAGTTTAAGAAGTGCGAGTTCTGGTTACCTGAAGTGACATTCCTTGGACACATTGTAGGTGCAGATGGGATTAAATTAGATCCGTCTAAGATAGAGGCAGTTAGGGATTGGCCGAGGCCAAAGAATGCCTCAGAAGTGCGGAGTTTCCTTGGTTTGGCAGGCTATTACAGGCTGTTTGTAGAGGGCTTCTCGAAGATAGCGGCACCGATGACAGAATTGACAAGAAAGAATCTAAAGTTTATTTGGTCAGACAAGTGTGAGGGCAGTTTCCAAGAATTGAAGCGACGACTTATTACTGCACCAGTGTTGAGTTTACCTTCAAGAGAAGGGAAGTTTGTTGTTTATTGTGATGCGTCGAGGTTGGGTTTAGGCTGTGTGCTGATGCAGAATGAGAAGGTGATAGCTTATGCATCACGATAGCTGAAGGAGTATGAGCAGAGGTATCCTACTCATGATTTGGAGCTGGCAGCAGTGGTTTTTGCCCTGAAGATTTGGCGGCATTATCTTTATGGGGAGAAGTGCGAGGTGTACACTGACCATAAGAGCCTGAAGTATTTCTTCACACAGAAGGACCTGAATATGAGACAGAGGCGTTGGCTGGAGCTGGTGAAAGATTATGATTGTGATATTCTTTACCATCCAGGAAAAGCCAATGTGGTGGCTGATGCACTGAGTCGCAGGGGTCCAGGTCAGTTATATAGCTCTGTTCAGATCTCAAGGGAGTTAGCAGATGAGATGGTTAGAGCGGGAATAGAATTAGTTGTAGGCCGATTGGCTAATATTACTCTACAGTCGACCCTGCTAGAGCGGATCAGAGAGGGGCAGTTGACAGACGCTCAGTTACAGAGGGTTAGAGAGGATGTTTTAGCAGGAATAGCTAAGGACTATTCTGTTTCAGAGGTTGGTTTACTTCGGTATCAGGGACGGATTTTTGTTCCGGCTGACGAGGGGATCAGGCGGGAGATACTAGATGAGTCTCATACGACGCCGTACTCGCTTCATCCGGGTACCACAAAGATGTATCAGAATTTACGAACTTTGTATTGGTGGGCCGGGATGAAGAGGGATGTGGTAGAGTACGTTGCCAGATGCTTAACCTGTCAACAGGTGAAGGCTGAACATCAGCGACCAGCAGGGTTGCTTCAGCCTTTGGGTATTCCTGAGTGGAAATGGGAGGATATTACTATGGATTTCGTAGGAGGTCTACCCAGGACAGTAGGGTTTCATGACTCATTATGGGTGATAGTGGATAGATACACCAAGTCAGCCCATTTTCTTCCAGTGAGGTCAACTTATACTGTGGATCAGTACGCTGAGTTGTATGTGAAAGAGATCGTACGTCTCCATGGGGTTCCTAAGTTGATTGTGTCAGACCAGGATCCTATTTTCACTTCCAAGTTTTGGGGAGGTTTGCAGAAAGCTTTAGGAACTCAATTGAAGTTCAGTACAGCCTTTCATCCTCAGACTGATGGACAGTCTGAGAGGACGATCCAGGTACTGGAGGATATGCTCAGAGCTTGTGTGATTGACTTTGAGGGTTCGTGGAGTAAGTACCTTCCATTGATTGAGTTCTCGTACAACAATAGTTATCAGTCAACGATTGGAGTAGCTCCCTATGAGATGTTGTATGGGAGGAGGTGTAGATCGCCTATCCATTGGGATGAGATGGGTGAGAGAAGATACTTGGGGCCAGATATGGTTCAGAGGACAGGTGAGGCTATAGAGAAGATCTGGGCTAGGATGCTCGCATCTCAGAGTAGGCAGAAAAGCTACGCTGATCCTAAGCGTAGGGATGTGGAGTTTCTGGTTGGTGATCACGTTTTTCTTCGAGTTTCACCTCTGCGAGGGGTGAGGAGGTTTGGTAAAAAGGGCAAGTTGAGCCCTAGATTCATTGGACCATTTGAGATCCTGGAAAGGATTGGTCAGGTGGTTTACAGGTTAGCCTTGCCGCCATCGTTGTCTGGAGTTCATGATGTGTTCCATGTCTCTATGCTTCAGAAGTATGTTTCAGATGTGACTCATGTATTGAGGCATGAAGATCTGGAGTTACAGGCAGATTTGGCTTATGATGAGAGACCAGTTCAGATCTTAGATCGGAAAGATAAGGTGTTGCGGAATAAGACGATTCCTCTAGTTAAAGTGCTGTGGAGAAACAGTAAGGTCGAGGAAGCGACCTGGGAGCTTGAGACAGCTATGCGAGATCAGTATCCGGAGTTATTCAGGTAAATTTCGAGGACGAAATTCTCATTAGGAGGGGATAGTTGTAACGACCCAAATTCACTAATAAGGCTTAGGGGCCTTGATTAGAATGCCGGGAGGGCATGATGGGAATTATGTGTGATTTTTTATGATTAGGATGCATGATAATGATTTAGGCATGTTATACGATTATGTGAACTATATTATGTGATGATTATGATGTGTGAATTGTACCGCGTGGGTTCTGTGATACCAACGTGATGCACGTGCCGAGACGGTCCTAGGAACTAGATAGTGGTAACTGGTGATTTGGTAACCTACGTAACTGTTAGTAACCATGGAGAGTAACAGGTTTTATGGGAAAGTGGTAGAATTGCAAAGCTGGTGAAAAGACAAGTATGGCCTTGAGGTTAAGTTAGGAAGGGGTATTAGTGGAAGGGTAGAGTAGACATTTGGTAGGATGGATGATTATCAGCTGAAGGGGGAAAATCATATACGTATAATATTTGGGGAGATGGGTTTATGCTGAAATTAGAAACCTAGAGGAAGAGCAAACTTAAGAGGAAGAAGGGAGAGACTGAATTTAACTTTTGGAAGGAGAATCAAGAGTGATTGAAGTTGTCAAGCAGGCTTAGACCAAGAATACTCAGAGGTAAGATTTTGATTATGTTATATCCAAGTTTTAAGTCTGAATTTTAGTTAAGGAAGGTGAATTGAAGCAAGTTGGTGGCTGGTTTTATGTAATTTCAGAATTGGGAATCAAGGGGGAAGGAGGTCAAGAGCTGGAGGTTGAATCCATCACTTAAGGTAAGGTCTCTGTATGTTTATTAGGCTTGTTTTTGTTAAGGTATAGGGAGTTTGAAGTGTGGGTTGTGTTCGAGTTCAAGCTGTTCATAATTTTTCTGGTTTGAGTTGTTAAGTGTGAAATTCAAGAGTGAATTTTAGGATTGAAGGTGTGAGTGAGCTTGGGTATGATGTCTTTGGGTTGTTGTGAGGTTTGTTAGGGGTTTAGAGTTGGTTTTGGGAGTTAGGATGGAGTTTGGGGTGATTTGGAGAGGTTGGAGCTCGGGAAAATGCGAAGGAAAAACCCAGAATTCTGGGCTGCGAAGGCGTGCCGCGGCACGGGTTTTGTGTGCCGCGGCTTGGAGGCTCTGACTGGTGGGTGCCGCGGCACAAGGATGTGGTGCCGCGGCACAAGGTTAATTTCAGGGTATCACATTTGGCAATTTTTGGGCCTTTGCTCCGGGGGTTCGGGGGATGTCTTCGGGGTGTCGTTCTAAGGTTTTGGGGGTTCCGAGAGTGTGGGTTAGGTTCCGGGAAGGTAGTCTTGGATTGGTTAATGACAAAGAATATTATTTGTGTTGTGATTATGACTTTGGAGAGGCTCGGGGTAGAGGACCGTGCTTACGGCTACGTGGCATCGAAAATTAGCGACTTGAAAGGTAAGAAAACTGCACCCGAATATATGGTTGTGAATGGGACTAAGTGCTCCCGAGAGTTGTATTTTGTCATCGTTGGTATTATGCCAAGGGACACGTATAAGCGGTCTAAGAGTACCGTTCATGATTTTAGCGCACGGGGTGCGAATTGGCCACTGGGAGCCAGAAACATTAGGATAACAGAGGGAGCAACCTGTGGGCACTAGCCCTGGTTATCGTCTGTGCATTATGTTTTATGAGATGAGGTCCTTAGTATGTGGTATGCTTGAATGATGATATAATTGAAATTTATGAGATGCTATATGAGTAAATGACTTGATTGCTAGTTGTTCATGCTCTGTTATTGCTATGTTTTCTTGCTGGGCCTTGGCTCACGGGTGCTTCGTGGTGCAGGTAAGGGCAAGGGCAAGCTGGACCAGGCCTGAGGTGGAGAGCTTCGAGGTGTAATGTACATAGCCAGCCGTTCGATCACCATGGTCGAGGGGTGTGTCAGGACAGAAACTACCTAACTGCTCATTTTGCCTTAGTACGGCTGCTAATGTATTTAAACCTTGTAAATTTTGTAAATGACCTTTGAAACTGTCATTTTTGGGATCCCATGTAACGAAACAATGTTTAGTAATGAAAATGTAACTTTTGAGACCAAAACACTTTTAACCCTAGATCCTTTACTGTTTCAGTAACACGTTTTTACTTTAATGACTTGGTTAGCAAGTCTGGCACTTTATAAACACACAGTGTAATGGTCTTGGCTATCCAGGGCGTTACAGTATTTTTTTAAGAATGATATTTTAGTTTATGGATTGGATTTTAAGTTGTTTATTTTATTTTATTTATGAAAACTACGAAACTCCGGAGTTTCATTCTTTTAAACGTTTGAGTTGTGTTATGGTCGATTTTATAAATAAAAGAGTATTTTTATTTTCAACTTCAATTATGGTAATTGTGAAATTAACTCTTAAATAATTGCGGCGTTACAGTTGGTGTGAGAGAAATGATTTTGTTTCCTGTAGACTCTCCTGACATGTACTCTCCCCGCTGAAGACAAGCTCGATTTATTGCACTGTAAACTTTATTTAAGTTTTTTTTTTTTTTTGGTTATGTGACTATTTGCTTTACTTTTTTTATTGCCTTAACTGCATGTATAGAGTAGATAGCATGGTTTGTGTGCTTAGAGTTCCTAAGGGTCGTTTGAACAAGACTCAACGAAGGAAGCTAGGAAGAAGGATAAGAAAGGTGCGAAGGTTAAGGATGCACTGTTTTGCAGAGTGGAGTATTGAAAAGTTAGTGGACCATTGTGTGACAGTCAATAAGCGCATTCAAGACATGGTCTGGGAAGGAGGTATGTTAAGTTGCAAGAAGAAGTACGAAGTATTTAGAGATATGATTTCCTCAAGAAGGATGCAGGAAGAACTTTAGGCTATGTGGAAGCATGTACAAGACAAAGCTCGAGAAGGTGCTAAGTACAAGTGTACACTTAAGGCCTTTGTAGGACTACAAGGATTCGCAATGTCCAACGAACCATCTAATCAATAATTTTTTGTAAAGTTGTTAGATAAGCTCAAAAGTTATTTTCCTGTGCATATGATGTGATGTAGACGTTTCGGGTAAATGGATTGGTTTTAGTTGATTTTTTTTTAATTTTTGGGTTGTGAACTTTGGTGAATGATGGATGTTTCAGGATATTTTTGGCTTTATGAATAAATGGAGATTAGTTGTTTGATGGAATTAAAGTATGTTTTTGTTCCTGATTTAAAAGAGTTACACTAAGATACACTGTTGGTTTCAAGAACAAATTTAAACCATGGCTCCTTGGAGAGCAGTACGAAGGAACGATGGGGTGAATTGTGTAACGCCCTGGATAGCCAAGACCGTTACACTGTGTGTTTATAAAGTGCCAGACTTGCTAACCAAGTCATTTAAATAAAATCGTGTTGTTGAAACTATTAAGGAACTAGGGTTTAAAGTGTTTTGGTTTCAAAAGACACATTTACATTAAAAGAGAACATTGTTTAATTACACGGGATTCCAAAAATATTAGTTTAAAGGCCATCTACAAAAGTTACAAGGTTCAAGTACATTAACCAGCCATACTAAGGAAAAACGAGCAGTTAGGTAATCCCTGTCCTGACTCACTCCTCGACGATGGTGATCGAACAGCTGGCTAAGTACATTCCACCTCGGGGCTCTCCACCTCAGGCTTGGTCCAGCTTGCCTTTGCCTTTACCTGTACCACGTAGCACCCGTGAGCCAAGGCCCAGCAAGAAAACAGAACAACAACAGAGCATGAACAATTAACAGAAAAATCAATAACTCACATTGCATCTCATAAACTCATATATATCATCAGTCAGTATAATCAGGTATTCCACATACTAGGCATTTCAGTTCATAATATACACAATTCACAAACGATAACTAGGGCTAGCGCTCACAGGCTTCTCCCTCTGTTATCCTGTTATCTTTGGCTACCAGTGGCCAATCTGCGCTCTGTGCGCTAATTTCATGTACGGCACTCTTAGGCTGCTTTTACATGTCCCATGGCATGATACCAACGTTGACACGATGCAATTCTCAGGAGCACTTAGTCCCATCTCAATCATACAATCGGGTGCAGTTTTCTTACCTTTCAATTCACTGGTTTCCGATGCCACGAAGCCGCGAGCACGGTCCTCTACCCCAAGCCTCTCCAAAGTCCTAATCACAACACAAATGAAACATCCTTTGTCACTAATCAATCCATAGCTACCTCCCCGGAACCAATCCCACACTCTTGGAACCCCCAATCCCTAAAACAATGCACCGAAGACATCCCCCGAACCCCCAGAGCAAAGGCTCAAAATTGAAAATTCTAACATCCTGAAATTGGCCTAGCGCCGCGGCGCCCAGCAAGTCAGAGAACCCAACACGCCCAGAAACAGCCTTGCGCCGCGGCGCGCTAGAACAACGCCGCGACGCTCCTTCGCGAGCCCAGAAAATCTGGGTTTTCCCTGCGTTTTACCCGAACCCAAATCATTCCAAACCATACCAATTTCATACCTAAGCCCCAAAACTAATTTAAAACCCCACATAGACCAACCAGCAACCTATAAACATTATAATCCAACTCAATTACACAACCACCCACAGAATTCACACTTAAATTCAGATTCAAACCCTTTAACCAAAGCTTGAGAAAAGTGAAAACCAGCCCCTTTAAATTCTTAAATCATAACAGCTACGAAAATTAAACATGATACACTCTTACCTCAGTCAAGAACCCAACTTGAATTCTCCTCAACTCTAGCTTCAAATTACCTTCTCTTTTGATTATTCCAACTCTGAATTCATGCAAAACTAGCCACCAACTTGCTTCAATTCATACTCATCATCTAAAAACCAGACTTGAAACTTAAACATATCATAGCTAAATCCTTACCTCTGAGTATTCTTGACCTAAGCTTGATTGATAACTTCAAACACCCCTTGATTCTCCTTCCAAGAGCTAAAGTTCAGCTTCCCTTTTCTATCTTTCTTTTGTTCTCCTTCTAGGTCTCCAAAATTTGGCATAAAACCAACTTCCCAAAATGTTATACGTAAATGTATTTTCCTTCAGCTCAAACTCATCTATTTACTGCCAAAAGATCAATTTATCCCTCTATTAATATCCTTTTCTAACTAGACCTCAAGGGCTTACTTGTCCTTTTACTAGCTTTACAATTCTACCACCTGTCCAGCAAAACTTGTTACTTTCCATGGTTACTAACAGTTACGCAGGTTACCAAATTACCAGTTACCACTATCTAGCTTTCTAGAACCGTCTCGGCACGTGCATCTCATTAGTATCACCGCACCCACGTGGTACAAATCACATATCATAATTATCACATAACATAATACACATAGTCATATAACATGCTTAAAATCATAACCATGCATCTAAATCATTAAAATCACACATAATTCCCATTATGCCCTCCAGGCACACTAATCAAGGCCCTTAAGCCCAAATAGTAAATTTGGGTCGTTACAAATTGCAACCTGGACGGACAATGTGTTGTGAGGCCCAGTATGCGAGCTAACCACAATGGCAACCATCCACAAGCTGATGGGGGAAATAGGCACGAGGAAGATCCTTATATTTCCTACAAAAGGTTGGAGGCACAGTTTATGCCCATGCAAGAAGACATGAGGAAACAGACTAAGGAGTTAAGGGAACTGAAACAGCTGAGGCAGCAACAAGCTCAGCCAGCACCAATAATCAGAGATGTTCAACAGTCTTTAGCACCGATTGTAGCTATTCCTGAAGCTGGCAATCACCTGGAGCCATTGTATTAAAGGTTCTGGAAGCAAAAACCTCTAGTGTTTGAGGGGAGTAATAATGCATGGAAGACAGAATAATGGATGAGCATGATGGGCTCACTTCTGGACTTCATACGAGTTGAAAGGCACTAAAGTTTGACAAGTTTTCCAAGTTCACGGGAGATTTAGTGCCAACCAATGCAACTAGAGTAGATTGGTTTGTTGGAGGCTTAAAGCCTCTATGATAGCCAAAGATGTGCCAATTGTATCAGTAGGGGAAACAATACATATGCTCAGGTTCTGGAAAAGGTCCTGCCTGCTGAGAGAATGGAAGACAGAATATGGAAGGAATGTGCTGCTAAAAAAGAGGCAAGAAAGAACGTCTCCCAAGGTCATAACTCTAATGATCATAAAAGGAAGGGAAGTGACCAGGCAGGGAAGTCAAGCCAGGATAAGAGGGCCAAAGATAATAAGGTAAACAATCACAATGGTACAAGGAATGGGTATGGTACCCAGAGTGTGATAAATGTAAGAAGTGCCACCAAGGCGAATTTCGGGCAAACGCGTGTTATGGTTGTGGTAAGGAAGGACACATCAAGAGGAACTACCCAAAGAAGACTCAAGAATGGGTTAAAGAGCACCACAAGAAGGGCGATAATCTAGTTCTAGCACGTGTGTTTGTTCTCACCAAGCCTCAGGCAGAAGCAAGCACTTATGTGGTCTCTAGTTAGATTTTTATCGATGGAATTGATTGTCATATTTTAATTGATTCTGGAGCCACTCATTCATTTGGTGCTAAGAGAATAGTGGATAGATTTAATAGACCTTATGTGATGCATGCCAAGGGATATGGGACCATGTTACTAACCAGGGAGGTGGTAATATCTAGGAATTTGTTTAGAGCTTTGGCTTTGAGGGTAGATGGTAGGGAGCTATAAGTAGATTTGATTGAGCTGGATATAACCAATTTTGACATAATCCTTGGGATGGATTTTCTGATGAAGTACAACGCTACCATTGATTGCACGAAGAAAATGGTGGTGTTTAAGCCTGACAGAGAGGAGCCTTTTTCGATCATGGGGATAGCAACAAGACTACAAATTCCTGTCATTTAGGTGTTAGAAGTTGGGAAGATGCTATAACATGGATGCATGGGACACAGGGACCAGAAGACACAAGGATAGTACGTGACTACTTATATGTATTTCTGGAAGACTTACCAGGATTGCCACCACAACGAGAAATTGAGTTCATAATTGAGCTAGCACTAGAAATGTAGAGTCCCAGAAAGTTTGCTTAGCTAGCTAGATATGTACTAATTGTTTGTAGTGTTTTAGATTTCGTGGATTTTGGTTCAAACCGGGACTTAGTAGGACACTCGTAGCAATAGTTATGGATTTTATAAGTTTAACCTATAGTTTAGAAATATTAATTATAACATAAGGTTTGATTAATATTTTTGGTCTTAGAAATATTTTAATTATAACCTAAGGTTTAGATAGAACCATTAAGAGCATGACACTTGTCATAAGCATGTTTATTTATAGTTTAAATAAAAAAAAAGTTCTAGAAACTCTAGAATCTTCCAAAACCATTAAGAGCATGACACTTGTCACAATCTTGTTTATTTGAGGATTTAATCATTTTAAATGGATAATTCAATAAAAGAAGTCTCTAGAAGCTCTAGACCCTTCCAGAACTTGCTGGAATCACGTATGACTCAGTCAAACCTGATTAATCAACTCTAATTATCCTAAATTCGTGCAAAAACGCGTTTAAGTTATCTACGTATGCCGACATATCACAGCCTTGGAGGCGATATATCGCAGCACGAGAGATACGGAAAACATGTTGACTTCGTACAAACGAAACCACGACCACTCAGGACATAGGGCCAGGCGATATATCTCCTAGG
Source organism: Humulus lupulus (assembly GCF_963169125.1). Classification (NCBI taxonomy): domain Eukaryota; kingdom Viridiplantae; phylum Streptophyta; class Magnoliopsida; order Rosales; family Cannabaceae; genus Humulus; species Humulus lupulus. The sequence goes on along the minus strand of NC_084794.1, from coordinate 72,024,509 downwards.
ATGGGCGATATATCGCACCTAGGACCATAATTTCAAACGTTGTAGAATCCGAGCTTGATTCATCCCTTAACCTCTTGACTTGCCTCTGAACGTCTTTGACCGAGTCTTAAGCATCTGTTGACCGAATATTCAATTATTTTTCATTTAATATTCATTATTTTATTCAAGCCAAAAAGGAGATTTTTTCATTCCTTGAACTCTATAAATAGGATCTAGTACCCAGCCTTTTCGTTCCTTCTTCAAGCTGTGCTCAGAGCCTTCAAGCTGCTAAGGTTACTATAGAGTGATACACTTGGGTTTGGGATAAAAGCTTTATCATCTTAAGCTTTATAAACACTTGGGAAGTGAGATATAGTGTGTTTTCAATATCGAGGTGTAGATCGGTTCTAGTACATCCAAAGGTATTCTTATTCTTAAGTCCATTTCTATATGATTCTTTAGTTTTCATTCAGATCCTAACTCATTGTTTAAATTCTTGGTTAGGTATTTAAGTTCTTTGAACTTAGGTGTCTTTTCGGTAAGTTTCTTCTTAGTGGTTTTAGTTCTTTTCTTTTCAACTCATTTCTTTAGAAATACTCACCATTCTTATTGTTGGTTTTAGGAGTGTTCCAAGTCCCATCATTGTTCTCAAATATCCTGGTGTTGGTAAGGAAAATAGGATAGTTTTTATATCCTTATATGTTATGATATATTATGATATATGTGAATATGTTTTTTTTTATGTTGCTAGGGGCTCATAGTTGCTTAGCTAGCAAACCTCAATGTATTTTGCAGCTCATAGTTGCTTAGCTAGTAAACCCCAATGTTTTTTATGCTATCTACGGCTCATAGTTGCTTAGCTAGCAAACTTCAATGTACTTTGAGGCTCATAGTTGCTTAGCTAGCAAACCCTAACGTTTACCATGTACATGGGTCAGAGTTGTGATATATGTTTTATAGTATATGTTTTGATATAGTCTTATGTTTATGTTTATGTTATATGATTGTTTAATAGATTTTCCTTGCTGGGCATTAGGTTAACTCATTTATTTTTTAGTGTGATGTAGTAAATTAGATATAGAGGCGGAAGGATTCTTGGTGGCTTAGCTTGTGTGTCGAGGATGAATGGAATGGATGGGTTGTGTGTCGATTCGAGGACGACGTTATTTTTAGTCTCTTAAAATTATGTTTTTATGTATTTTCCGCATTTAGCTTTGTAAACAACTTCATTTAATTTAAAGTTATGTTTTATTTTAAAACAATGGGATCCCATACCACTTATTTATGTATTTCAATATTTACTTTGGAGTTTTTTAATAAAGTTATGATTATTTCTTATGTATGTTTTATTTAAATTAGTAGCTATGTCTAGTAGTTTTAATGGTCCAAGGTCTTAGAAATAGTTGGGTCATTATAGGAAACAACGCCAATCTCGAAAGCACCTTATAGAATGATGCCCTCTCAATTGAAGGAGTTAAAGGTTCAACTGCAGGAACTATTTGACCTAGGTTTCATTAGGCCAAGTTACTCACCATGGGGAGCACTAGTGTTATTCGTAAAGAAGAAGGACAAATCAATGCGGATGTGCATTGATTATAGGGAACTTAACAAGGTCACCATCAAGAACAAATACCATTTTCCAAGGATAGACAATATTTTTTATCAACTCCATGGGAAGGCGGTATTCTCAAAGATAGACCCAAGGTTGAGAAACCACAAGTTAAGGGTGAAGGATAGGGACATTCCGAAGAAATCATTCCATATTAGGTACATCCATTATGAATTTATGGTGATGTCTTTTGGACATACAAATGCCCCTGCGACATTTATGGACCTCATGAATAGAGTCTTCAAGGACTACTTTGATAAGTTCGTGATAGTATTCATAGATGACATTCTAATTTATTCGCGAACTGAAGAGGAACACGAAGAACATCTAAGATTGACACTGCAAAGGTAGAGAGAGCATCAACTCTACGCGAAATTCAAGAAGTGTAAATTTTGGCTAACTCAAGTGGCATTATTTGGATACATTGTTAGTAAAGATGGTATTAAGGTGGACCCAGTAAAGATCAAAGTTGTAAAAGATTGACCACAACCAAAGAATGCTTCGGCGGTGAGAAGTTTTCTTGGGTTGGCAGGGTATTATCGAAAATTCATAGAAGGGTTTTCTAAGATTTCTACGCCTATGACAAAATTGACCAGAAAGGGTATCAAGTTTGTATGGACTAAGGATTGCGAACGAAATTTTCAAGAGTTGAAGGATAGACTTATCATGATACATGTATTAAGTCTACCCACAGATAATGAGAAATTTATGGTATATTGTGATGCGTCGAAGTAGTGACTAGGGTGTGCATTGATGCAAGCGGAGAAGGTGATAGCATATGCATCTAGGCAGTTGAAAGAGTATGATCAACGCTACCCGACACATGACTTGGAGTTGGCAGCAATAGTGTTCGCACTGAAGATATGGCAACACTATCTTAAAGAGAGAAATGTGAAATTTATACGGACCGTAAATGCCTGAAATACTTATTTACTCAAAAGGAGTTAAACATGAGGCAATATCGGTGGTTAGAATTAGTCAAGGACTATTGTAGCGTCTCAGAATTTTACTTAGCTAGATAGTAGTAGTAGTAGTAGTAGCTTAGTATTTTAGTTTTCGTGGTTATTTTTTTAAGCCGAGATTTAGTTGGAAACTCACAAAGATAGTTATGGATTTTATAAGTTTAGCCTATAGTTTAGAAATATTAATTTTAACATAAGGTTTGATTAATGTAGATGGTCCTAGAAATGATATTTATTATAGCCTAAGGTTTAGATTGAATAATTAAGAATGTGACACTTGTCACATGCATGTTTATTAAGGGTTTAATGATTTTGGATGAATAATTTAATAAAGGATAAACCTAGGAAGTTTAGAACCTTCCCTCAGCTATTAGGATTACGTTTTACTCCGTCAAAGTTGTTTAAATAAACTTCAAGTGTGTTGAAAGTGTGCAGAAACGTGTTTAAAATATCAGCGTATGCCGATATATCGCAGCTATAGGAGCCGATATATCGCCTAAGGTTGATAAGAAAAACACATTGACTTTGCACGAACGAAACCATGAACCCTTGGGATTATGGTGCAAGTGATATATCGCCTATAGAAGGCGATATATCGGCTTCAGTGACCATTTTTTAATTTTCATGGAATCTGAAACTAGAAACAACCCTCAACAACTTTGACTTGTTCTTGAACATTTTTTGATCGATTTCTAAGCATTTGTTGAGCAGACAATTCAATTTTTAATCATTTATTTATTCATTGAAATAAGAGTTAGTTTCACTCTTTGAACTCTATAAGTCACTCAGTCATTTTTCATCATCTTTCAAGCACAATTCACAGCCTCCAAGCTACTAAGTTCATTCTAGAGAGAAACACTAAGGTTTTGGGGTTAAAAGCTTTCCAACCTAAGATTTTATAAACACTTGGGAAGTAAGATAGAGTGATATTTTGGTATTGAGGTGTAGATTGAAGTTCTAATCTATCTAAGGTATTCTTTATCCTCAGGTTTAGTTCATTATAGTTCCTCTTATTCTTTTCATTTTCTTTTAAATCCTAACTTGTTGTAATGGCTTTTGGTTAGGTGCTTGAGTTTCTTGAAACTTAAGGTTTTCGGTAAGTTATTATCTTGATTGATTAGATCTTCTCTTCATCTTCATTTCTTTAGAAACTTATGGATCTTATGTTTGGTTTTAGGAGTTTCCAATCCCGCTCTTGTCTCCAATATCCCAGATTTTGGTAAGGAAAATTAGGTAGTTTAGTTTATGATCTAGTTTATGTTTTGTATGACCTAACATTTCAGGTACAATAAAACGGTAAGTGTGTATGGACCTAAGGTGTCCAATGATGTATGACGGACTTATGCGGTAGGCTCGGTTGCCAAAATTTTATGACGGACCTAAGTTGATGTCTGGTGTATGCAGACTTATGTCTGGGGTTTAATTGCCACCCCTGTATAAACACTTATCTTTTTATTATATCTGACTTGTTATTATGATCTATGATCGATAGTTACAATTATCACTAACGACCTATGACTTATGACTATGAACTATGACTTAGATTATAATTTATGATTAAGAATTAGGCTATGATGTGACCAAGGGTTTTATGATGTTGTATGATTAGTATAAATAAGTTTTGTAATGATTTTTTGAAATTTATGATATGATTATATGACTGACTCTTGTTTGTATTTTCCTTACTGGGCTTAGAAGCTCACCCCTTATGATGTTGTTCTTTCAGGTAATTAAAGATAGAAAGGTCGGTGGGGAGTGGGACCTAGAAGCTTCGTGATGTACTCGTGGGGACCATATAGTTGTGGAAGATCAAGCGGGCCTATTTATTTTTATTAAAGAATGTTTTCTTTTAGAGTTTTATTTAAATGTTGCTCATTTTAATATGTTAAAGATAATTATTTTATTTTTTGTAAAACCATGGATCCATATATTTATTTTTAAGTTTTCATTCAATAAAATAACAATGTTTATGATTATGATCCAATGTCGTGGTCTCGATAATTTATGAGAAATTAAGGCGTTACAAGTGGTATCAGAATCATGACTATATTGGTCCTGAACGTTCCCACGAAATACACACGACAGCTACAAAGGACTTACTCGCTACCAAGTAAGTATACATATTGTTTTCGAAATATGTTTGTAATGTCTTTCATGTGTTATTTTCATAAATTGGCTCAATGGACTCAAGTGTGGTTAGAAAATTTAAAGCTATAAGAAGAATACCACACCCTGAGTATGATAATGAGTCTGATGTGGAGGATTAAACTATATAAGAACACATTGTTAAATTTTATTTTATGTTGTTTTAGAAATTTTTCACTAGTTTGTAATTTTTTTTTCTTATATAAAACATGTTATTTGCTTTTATTATTATTTCTTGTTTAGTAAGTGTTAAGAATTTTGGATTCAATTGAAAGTGTAAAGTTTAAATTCCTCTCTTATGGGTTAACCCATTTGTGAAGGCCCATTTGCTTTGCATTATTAGATTGGGTCCAATTCAAACGAATAAAAATTAATAAAGCAAGGGTTCAAATTCTTGTCTTTTGGGTTCAAGTAGAAGTTAGGGGGCCTTAGTAGTGGGTACGATATACTGAACCCAACCCTCTTCCATGGAAGATTCAATTGTTAAGGCCCATTTACCCAAATTGTAATTAATTGTAATAAGGTAGTTTTAATAGATAGATGGACCTAATAGACAGTAGTATAATAGGCTAAGTTGTAACCTATACTTGTTTTGTTCGTCTTAACTTTTACAACTTTTCTCTTTTGGGGAAACAGAAAAGACACATGGTGCAGGAACCAAGAAGATCTGAAAGACTAAATGGCCAGGGAAGAGGCCGAGGAAGGGGAAGGAGGTGAGGAAGAGGAGTAGCTTCCACCCCTATATATGAAGAAATTCCAGCAGCCCCGGGAGTTCCAGAAGCACCCAATGTAGTGGAAGAACCGACAACTGCTGCTACTCGAGAAAATTTGGAAAGAGAAAATGCCTGTCTTAGGGCAGAGCTAAAGAGAAGGGAAGAAGAGTTCCAAAAAATCTTAGGGTAACAACAACAAGTGGCACAACAAGTCATTCCTTTAGCACAATTACTACAGTTGGCAGAACCTCGCTATGGGGCAATGTATGAATGCTTTAGAAATCAGTAACCGCAGATCTGACCTAATAGAAGTAGAAGAATGGCTTCGATCGGTGGAGTCTATATTAGAACACATGCGGCTGGGAAATGAAGATCGAGACTCATGTGCTTCAAGCTTGCTAAAGAAAGACACCCGCATCTGGTGGGATATAGTGAAGCAGACTAGTGATGTGAACGTTATGACAATGGATGAGTTTATCCAAGTGTTCATCAAGAAGTATTATAGTCCTGCAATTCTAGTCACAAGGGTGGACGAATTCATTGCGCTTAGTCAAGGGAATTCGACTGTGACAGAGTATGCTAGGAAGTTTGATAGGCTGGCTAAGTTCATGGAAGATATGGTACCCACCGAGACGCTAAGAATACAAAGATTCATGAAGGGACTAAAACCTATGATAGCCCGTGACGTAAAGTTGATTCGGGGAGAAACCACTTATGTAGAAACATTAGAGGTAGCCTTGGAAGTTGAGCAGGCGGAAGAAAGGATCTGGAAGGAAGGCGCGGCCAGAAGGGACACCAAAAAGAATAACAATGAACAAAACGACCACAAATGAAAACATGACGGTGGTCAAAATCAAAAAGCCGACAAGAAGAACAAGATTGCATAAAAAAGTAACAGGAATAAGAAGCCCTATGTGGAATATCCCCAGTGCCCTATCTGCAAGAGGAAGCATTCAGTAGAATGCCGATATAAGATGAAAGGTTGTTTCAATTGTGGAGAAGAAGGACACATTAAAAAGGATTGCCCAAAGATGAAAGACCAAAAGAAAGATGACAAGCTTGTGCTAGCCAGAGTTTTTGCTCTTACTAGAGGTGAAGCAGAAACTAGTAATGCAGTGGTAATAGGTCAGGTCATTATCTCTGGTAAACTATGAAATGTTTTATTCTAATCGGAAGCTACACATTCTGTTGTCTCTATGAATATGATTGATAGCTTAGATAAACCATGCGAACCTTTTAGAGATAAGTTTGTCACGGAGTTACCCTAGGGGGAAAGAATGTTATCTAGTAGAGGGGTGTGTAGCGTTGTAGTTAGAATCAGAGCAAAAGAATTACCAGTAGATTTGATCGAGTTAGACCTTAAGGATTATGATGTGATTTTAGGCATGGAATGGTTAGATAAATATGGGGCAACGATAGACTGTAAGGGTAAGACAGTAAACTTCAAACAGAAGACTGAGAACAGTTCACCTTCAAAGGAGAAGTTTCCCGAACTCGTATACAGATAGTCTCAGCTCTCAATGCTCAACGGTTAATCAATAGTGATTTCCAAGCGTTTCTAGCCAGTGCAGTGGAAAAAACACGAGAGACGTAGCTCAAACGAAAGGATGTACGTATTGTATGCGAATTTCCCGAGTTGTTTCCAAAAGATTTACTAGGATTACCTCCGAGTAGGGAAATCAAGTTTGAAATGGAATTGGCACCTGAGATGGCACCAATCTCGAATGATCCCTATAGAATGGCGCTTACCGAGTTAAAGGAGTTAAAATTACAACTGCAGGAGCTTTTAAACATGGGTTTCATCCGACCAAGCTATTCACCTTGGGGAGCACCAGTGATTTTTGTAAAAAAGAAGGACGGGAGTATGAGGATGTGCATCGACTATTGAGAACTAAATAAAGTGACGATTAAGAATAAGTACCCTTTTCCTTGAATAGACGATCTTTTTGATCAACTACAAGGATCTACGATATTCTCAAAGATAGATTTGAAGTCAGGGTATCATCAGTTAAAAGTACGAGAAGAAGATATCCCAAAGACGGCTTTTTCGACCAAATGTGGACACTACGAGTTCCTAGTAATGTCTTTTGGCTTAACGAACGCACCAGCCACGTTCATGGATCTTATAAACCGAGTATTTAAGGACTACCTGGATAAGTTCATTGTGGTATTTATAGATGACATTGATTTACTCAAGGACGAAAGCCAAGCTTGAAGGGCACATGCGACTGATGTTGGGATGACTCAAAAGTCATCAATTATACGCTAAGTTTAAGAAATGTGAATTCTGGCTAGAGAAGGAGGTATTTCTAGGACACATTGTGTCTAAAAATGGCATAGAAGTAGACCCAGCCAAGATCAAAGTAGTGAAGGACTGGCCCAAACCCAAGAGTGCCACGTAGGTGAGAAGTTTTCTAGAGTTGGCAGAATACTATAGACGATTTGTTGAAGGGTTCTCCAAAATAGCTACACCCTTAAAAAATTTGAGACGGAAGCAACAGAAATTTGTATGGACGAAGAAATACGAAGAAAGCTTCCAAACATTAAAGGACAAGCTCATATCAGCCCCAGTTCTATGTGTCCCAAACGATAAGGGCAAGTTTGTAGTGTATTGCAATGCGTCTAAGCAAGGACTTGGATGTGTTTTGATGCAAGAAGAAAAAGTGGTCGCATATGCCTCAAGATAGCTCAAGGAGTACGAACAGTGGTATCCAACCCATGACTTAGATTTAGCAATGATGCTTTTCGCTCTAAACATTTGGAGGCACTATCTGTACGGAGAAAAGTGTGAAATCTATACGGACCACAAAAGTCTAAAGTACTTCTTTACGTAGAAGGTGCTCAATATGAGGCAACGAAGGTGGCTGGAGTTAGTAAAGGACTATGATTGTGAGATCTTGTATCATCCAGGAAAGGCTAATGTCGTGGCAGATGCACTTAGTAGGCGGAGTTACGGAAGTTTATCAACACTTAAGGGGATAGCTCAACACTTACAAGATGATATTAAGAGGTTCAGAATTAAGCTAATAACTGGACAACTAGCTGACCTCACGATCAAGTCAACACTAATGGAGGAAATAAAGGAGACACAACAAGAGGATGAGTTTCTTCTTAAGAAAAAGTCAGCACTACAAAGCTCAGAGAATGTTGATTTCTCCTTGACCAAAGAAGGCATTCTATGATATAAGAACAAAGTATTTGTGCTCGAAAGTGGTGAATTAAGAGAAAATATTATGAAGGAAGCACACACTACTCCGAATTCACTTCACCTGAGATCGACCAAGATGTACAACAATGTCAAGACAATGTACTGGTGGCCGGGGATGAAGAAAGACATAGCAGAATTTGTAGCAAAATGCCTCACATGTCAACAAGTTAAGGCCAAACATCAGAGACCTGCTGGAACATTGCAATCGTTAAAGATTCATGAATGGAAATGGGAAGATATAGCAATGGACTTTGTGACAGGATTACCAAGGACCACCAAGCAGCATGACTCTGTTTGGGTAATAGTAGATAGACTCACAAAATTTGCTCATTTTGTGCCAGTAAGAACAGTTTATAACGTTGAGCAGTACACAGAGCTTTACGTGCAGAGATAGTGAGACTACATGGAGTTCCAAAGACAATAGTCTCTGATAGAGGATTAGTATTCACATCAAAGTTCTGGGAAGGTCTACAACGTGCAATGAGCACTAAGTTAAAACTAAGCACGACATTTCACCCTCAAACAAATGCCTTACATTCTCGGGATGTTGTAGTATTCTTGGGCAGTCAGCTAGTCTCCTTTAAATTTCCCAATGCCACTGGGTGTTGGGAATTTTATGGCCAGGTGCCTTACAGATGAAACTGCCCCCAGCCCAATCAGGGTTGGTCTCCTGAGTAGTACATTGTAGGCCAAAGGGGTGTCCACTACAATAAACTCCATTATCTTGGTTACCGATACTGGATAGTCTCCCAAGGTTACTGGGAGCTCAATAAATCTCGTACTGGCTATTCCTTTTCTTGAAAACTCGTACAATGTTGTCACACATGCCTTTAGGTCTCGAACGGAGAGTCCCATTTTTCCAGAGTGCCCTTAAAGAGGATGTTGACCGAGCTCCTGTTATTGATCAGGACTCGACACACCCTCTTATTGGTGAGATGAAAGGTAATGACCAAAGGGTAATTGTGGGGGAAATGGACGCGTGAGGCTTCCTCTTTGGTGAAGGTAATGGGTTGGGATCATAGGGAGATCCATCCCCTGTTTTTAGCTCCTTGATATATCTTTTCTGGGCATTCCTGCCTAACCCAGCGATATGCAGTCCCTCCGTGATTATTATTACATCCTCTCCATCGATAGGGGGAGGTTAGTTATCCTCCCTTGCCTATGGGGCCGTAATTGGTTGGGCAGGTTGTGTAGGAGCTTCCCTCTGTCCACACGAAGCTTGGGCCGGATTTCTATTTCTAACATACTACTTGAAGTATCCTCTCAAGATTAGACCTTCGATCTCGTCTTTTAGTTGTCTGCATTCCTTAGTGGTGTGACCTATGTCCCTGTAAAACCTACATAATTTTTTGGCATCCCTCTTGGACTTCTGGTTTTGCATTGGGTTAGGTCATCTGAAAGGGACCTAATTTTCATTTGCAACAAAGAATTTCTCCCAAGTATTTGCGAGCTCGATATAAACTGTGTAAATGGAGAAGTATTTTTTCCTTTTTTCTTCTTACCCCCCTCAGCCTACAAGTTATCACCTTCATTTTTCTTCCTCTTGGAAGGGTCATCTCCAAAGGTTCGCAACATGGAGGGCATAGCCAAGGTGGTGGCTGAGTTAATGTTTGTCGTTGTAGTTATTACGGGCTGAGGAGTCAGCTTGAGTGTCGATCTCGCCTCTTCTACATTGACAAAACTCTAAGCCCGAGTATTGAAATTGGTTATCATCCTCACGAGTTTTCTTTGCATGTGGTCCCAAAGGGGAATCCCTGGCAATACTACATCTCGTACTGCCATGAGGTGACCACTGTCATCGACGTTTCGAGCTCATGCTACTTATATGTAGAATTTTGCCAGGTAACTTTTCAATGATTTACCTAGCTGTTGCCTAACATTAGTCAATGTTGAGGCCTCGGGCTTTATACTTTGTACTGCCTGGAATTGCTTCTTGAATTCCCGAGACAGGTTTTCCCATGACGAGATCGAGTGTCTCTGGAATTTTTCATAAAATCATACCCTTAAAATAAATAATTCAAACTTAAAGCAGTATTTTTAATTTTCACCACTCAACTAAACTATAAACTATAATAACTAACATATAGTCATAATTTAAGGAGAAAAATAATAACCTTGGTTATTACAAAGGCCTTTAAAAAATCTATCACCTTTATTATTGTAATGCCCCAAATTTCCTAATAAGGTTTAGGACCTTGATTAGGAGGCCGGGAGGGCAATAATTGATTTATTATGATATTTAATGATTATATGCATGTTCATGTGAATTATATTATTATATGATGGTGAATGCATGCATATGGGCTCATATTTTAATTGCAAGGGCATTTTGGTAATTTGGCCGTTGGGGGCGTGATTGTGTAATTTTATGCATATGGGTGAATTATAATTTACCACATTATATGTGGATTGGTTCGAGCCATTCGACATGAGACGATCATGGGAATGCATGTTTTCGGTCTAGTCATAACAAGATTAAGTTCGGGGCTCGGGGTGAGTCTCGGGGTCATTTTGATGATTAGAACATTACAGGGAATTAAAGGGTAATGGGGTATGATTTATTGGTATTTGGGAATATTGAGAATAGCGGGGATTGGGAAGCGTTAATTATGATTAACGGGATAAGTGAAAAGTTCCAATTATACCCTTGAAATGGTTTTAGAAGCTTTAAGTGACTTAAGGGCAATTTGGTCATTTGGAGTTTGGATATATATGACTTAGGAGGGCTGTAGAAAGAACAGAGCCAAAACAGGGGTTTTCTTCTTCAACCCGTACATCATCCCTCACCATCTCTTCTTTGGTGTTCTTGAGGCCATCTTGGGGTTTTGAGCTAGGAAATCAAAGGTGGCAGTTAGGGGACTTGTTTTAGCCATTAAAGGGGATTCAAAACTGTGTTTGAGGTGAGTTTTAGTCATTGAATTCAGGTGGTACTCTGTTTTCGTTCTTAGTTTTTCAGTTTTGATTTCTTGTTGGAAGTTTGGATTTAAAGGGGTTTTAATTGATGTTTAACTTGGGTTTTGAAGTGGGTGAGTTATGGGTGATGTTTGGAGGTTTAAATGAGTGTCTGGAAGAGGTTTTGAGTTGATTTGAAGGGCTGGTTTGAGAGGGAAAACGCAGGGGAGTTTGCTGGTGCGTTGCTGGTTTTTGGGCTGATCAGGGTAATGTGTCGCGGCCTGTCTATGGTGTGCCGCGGCCTGTGATGGCTTTAAAGGTGAAAATTGCTTTGTCAGGAGGGTGAGCCGCGGCCCATCAAGGCAGATTTGGCCAAAAATGGGTTTTTGGCCTAGGGATGCTAGCTTAAGGCCTCGGGGTTGATCCTAGTACCCGGTTAAGTGGGGATTGATGTCTCGGAGGCTAGATATTGGTTTGGAAACTTATGTTGGTCATTTTTATTAATGGTATCCTATATGTTTGGTTATGACTAGGTGACCGCTAAAGGACTAAAAGATGATCGTTCTCAAAGGTCGTTTCTTTTATTAATTCTCGCTCGAACCCAAGGTAAGAAAACTGCACCCTGTGTATATGTGACATGCATGGCTATTATGGATGCATGTTGGTTGATTATTGAGCATGACATGCATGGCTATTATGATGCATGTTGGTTGGCTATTGAGTATGACATGCATGGCTATGATTGATGCATGTTGGATGTTTAAATGTAAACATTGATAGCATAATGAATGCCTGGCGATCTTGCCCATTTGCATATGATTATTATTGAGGCATGCTGGATGATTAAGTGTGATGCATGTGATGCACGAGAAACATATGATTAGAGCATGCCATGAATGATGAATATGAGATTGGCCAGAGCTTGAGTCTCTGAGTTTGTGCATGATCATGATTATGCTAGCAACTGTTTAGTAAGCATGTTGAATGCCCTATTCTTGGATAACTGGCATATGATACATATTGATAGCATTGCTTACTTGTGCATGGTACTGACTAATTAGTCAGATTTGGCAAAGGTGCTAGTATCAACTGTGAAGCTGTGACTCACTAGTCAGGTTCGGCAGTGGTACAGGGCACTGGTCACGTTGCACTGACTCGTCAGTCAGAATTGGCAAAGGTGTTAGTATCAGCTGTGAAGCTGTGACTTATTAGTCAAGTTCGGTAGTGATACTGGACACTGGTCACATAGCGGTGATTTATTAGTCAAAACGGTATTAGCATGGTTCACGCAAGCCAACGGAGATTAGATCTAATCGACCATCAGCATTGAATGACTCAAAGAGCATTAATGCCAGACCGACCTCGATGGTCGATGAATGGAATAAGTGCTTGGAGGCTAGTGGCTTACCTAGCAACCACTCTCCCTCTTGAATCATGTGATGTTCACTCATTGGTTTGAAAGTTATATGCTCAGTGTGATTATAATGATGATCAATTGATAATGTTTATGTGTAGTGTTATGTTTTCTTGCTGGGCTTCGGCTCACGGGTGCTATGTGGTGCAGGTAAAGGCAAGAGGAAGCTATACCATCCTTGAGTTGGAGAGCTTATGTGATGACGTGTACATATGCAGCTGCTCGTCCGCCACGGCCGAGGTTTAAAGTGGAACTAGGGTTGAACCCTGTTTTGCCACTTAGAACGGCCTGTTGTAAATATTTTCTATAATAAACTCTGAAATTTATATTTTTTGGATCCCAATGTATATATTAAACGTTCTAGTGAAACGTTACATCCTAACCAAAGTTTTTAATCCCTAAACCTCTAATCATACTTAGTTCACAATTTCGGCCAAATGACTCGATCTGCGAGTTTAGCACTGTTTACAAGGCACACCGTAACAGTCCCAGGAGTTGGGGCGTTACAATTATGGTCTGATTTTACAATCCTAAATAATCATGTTTCTAAAATATGCATGATTAATAAAAATTGTGTGGGGTTTCATGAATGGCATATAATTGACTAATGCACGATCATGTTATCAATCAAACATTAATTAATATTTATTTAAATGAATACAATAAATAAATAAACAATAAATGATGAACCAAGTACTATTGTGTATTTCTAAATTTACAACCCTTTGAAAAATAGAATAAAATTATAAAAAAGAAAAGCCTTAAGTTGTTTGCAAGACTTTAAGAATGTTCCTCCTCGCTTTTAGACTTTCTTTATAATTCTTATGAATTCGTTAGGCCCAACTAACTAATTAGAAACTAACTTTCTAACTAATTTATTTAATTAAAACTAACTTTTAATTAAATAATCATTTTGTCATCTTTTTAATTTAGTTGAATTTAAATAATTATTTAAAGTTAAGATAAGATCTCAACCAACTAAAAGATATATTATTTTTCTAATAAAATAAAATAATATTATTAAACTTTCAAATTAAAACAATTTAATATTAATTAAATAAAAGATAATTCACACAAAATAGGACCTAGCTTGGGGCACCAAGGGTGGTGCCCTAGGGTTAAGGCTGACGGCACATGGGAGCCTCAAAGGCTCGAGTGGCTTTCTGCTAGGTGCAGCTGGGTAGTGGCGTGGCTGGGCATGCAGACACACAAGCATAGGCACATAGGTGAGGGGTGCGGGCCACAGGCGCAGGGGCACGGGCAGCAGGTGAGGGGCGCGGGCTGCAGGCACAGGGGCATGAGCTTGCTGGTGGTCGCGGCTCAGTTGTCCCTGGTGTGTGCAGCTAGGGCTCAGGTCTTTTCTCTTCTTTGTGTACAAATTTTTAAAATAAATATTTCAAAAATAAAATTTACAAAAATCTTATGTCATTCATGGCTTACAGAAAATCTAGAAAATCAAAATCCTAACTCATTAGCACCATATAATTAATGATCCATCATTCAACCATACTTTCAAAAAATACATCCATCCATTCAATATATATATCAACATACATATAATAAATACAAGAAACCCACACGACATTAAATATATATGTAGACTGCTCTGGTACTATTTGTTGGTATTAAATATGAAAATCAAATTTCAAAGCGGAATGCGTTCTTTAACAAATTTATTAATACCAGCCAAGATCATACATACATAGATATATTAAATCAAACATAAATAGATTAAAGATTACCTCTTGTAGCCTATAAAGAGTCACCAAATATTTTTGTATAAATCAACGATCTTCCTATCCTTATGATGAAAGCTCGCACATAATACATGTGTGGGCACGTAGGATTCAAAAGGTTGATTTAGAACTCACTAGATTTACTCAACACATGAGATTTAGTAAGATTTGATGGAGAAAAGATGTTGTGAATAGATTTTCAAGTTTAGAAAAATCTATCATTTTCTTTACTGAGAAAGAGTCTGACAGTTAAAACTTTTTGGAAAAACAGCTTACTTGAAAAGTATCGCTTCTTTTTAAGTTTATAAAGATAATTAACTTATTTAATTAATCTATATTTTATTTTAAATAAAATTGATCATTTATAAGCTATTTAATTATTTAATTTAAATCATATTTTAAAAGAATTAATTATATATATTTAATTAAATAAACAAATTATTTGAAATTCAAAATTCAAATCACAGGGATAGAAAATATCCTTGTGTGGCACCACTCACTGTGCAATACAATGAGTGGAGTGAGCCACATTGTTCCCTAATTTTCTCATTTGTTTGTTTAATTAATATATAAGACTATATTTATCCTAAAATAAATATCAATTAATTTAAAATTAACTTTATCTTAAAATATCAGTTTTAAATAAATATCTTATAATAAATAAGATAATTATTAATCTCTCTACATATTAATCCAAACATGATTAATATTTATTTTAACATGTAGTATATTGCTAAATAATTAATTAATTCATAATTAATCAATTGTCCATAACTATATCACATAATTATTTTCTTGCCCTAGAAAATTAATTCATTTGCAATTAAGTCATTCTCTCTACAAATCTTTCTTTTGACATACTTACCCTTGATATTGTAGGACAGAGGTGATATGAGGACCATGGACCTATAATACGAAGCTCCAATAAACCACATTATTAATTAAATTCTTTAATCTAATAATATATTTTATTAATTCCATTATTACTCCACTATAAATATGGAATTGCACTCTAAGTATTTATAAAATTATATTTAGAGAATTTTCCATTGTAGCCCATTGATATAATCAATAAATGTTGTTTTGTCCTCCATTTATTGGTTCGTTAATTAGAGCTGGTCAAGATTACCATTTTACCCTTCTAATTACCTCTTGATCCTTAAGTACCATTTATTAACTAGCGACTAATTATTCTATAATCAAATTATAGATTTGAGCTCAATAAATATTCAGTTCCAGAATTAACCCTTAAGGGAACCAATATTCGGTCCATTAGGAAAATATGGATTCCATTATTGTAACTCATGTTCCCAGCCATTCATGATATTGAATCTCCAAAACAAAAATCATTAGCCTCATTATACTAAGAAAACTTAACGAGTGAATCAAAAGATCCAATAAACACAAACAAGAGTTCATTAATACTCAATATTTAGACTAATCTACAAATGATCATTTATTATGATAAGAATGAATTCTTTATGACAAACGTTAATTTTATCATGGTCATGTCATATATAACTCTATTATATACAACACATTTACTAAGATGCATATCCACATCAGTAATCTGAATCTAGATCACTTGCATCCGGTATGCTTAGTAAATCGCACTAATAACCATTCATTAAAGATTCCTTACTTTAATATGTTACTGACTATTTTATTCATTATATATGATCTTAATTCTCTCGTACTAATACAAGATCACATTATCATGACTAAATAATGAATTTTCTTCATATTATTATATAATTAATTCAAACAATAATTATAACATTCAAATCTAATAAAATTGTACTTTTATTTAAATCAATAAATGTCTTCACATGCTTTTAGGGCAATAATCCTAACACAATATTGTTTTAATTTCCTCTATTATGTCTGGCATACCAGCTGATAGTTCGGATGTTAATTCTGATACATCTAAATTAGACACAAATTCACTGCAAGTGTCTTACAAATAGATGTATTCTCAATGGCTGAAGGTATGTTCTAAAAAGCGCACAGTGACAAGTAACAATTTAAATCTATAGAAAAAGATTGAGGAACTCAAAATATGTGTGACCCATTATGAATGAGAAATAATACTAAAAGATAATGAAATTAAACGTCTCTCAAAATAACTTGATCATATAGTAAAAGGGGTTAAGATGCTTAATTCTGGTTTTCAAAATAACTTGATCATATAGTAAAAGGGGTTAGGAATTGCACTCTAAAAGATGCTTAATAGTAAAAGGGGTTAAGAACTCATTGGTGTAAATGACTAGGCACATAATATACAAATATGAAATCTATACCTTTCCGAGAGGAATTCAATAATGGTTCTCTTAAGGGTTAGCTTTTGGAACTGAAAGGTTATTAAGCTCAAATTCATAAATCTGTTTATTAATTAACCTTCACTAGTAAAGTTAACGGTACTTAAGGAAACAATATATAATTAAAGAGGAAAAACAGTATCATAACCCTACTTTAATTATGAACCATTAATATATGATTAAATCGATTGACACTTTTTATATTTAAAAAGTACTCAATAAATAAATGTCGATAATCACAAAAGTGTGGTCTCATATTTTTTGTGGAATAATATTGAGATTAATAAATTAAAGTTATTATATTAAAGAGTTTTAATTAATATTCTAAATTTATTGGAGCTTGAAATTATAGGCCCACAGGTTCCCGAGGTGACTCTATCATCACTATTCAAGGTTAGAGTTGAAATAGGGAAAAATAAGAGAAATGACATATTTGAAGAAATTTTATCTTAGGGGTCAAATACGTAAATGAGACAAATTATCTAATTAATATATTAATTTTAGAACTTAAATAATTACTTAATATAATTTTTTAATTAAAATTTTATTTTTGAATTGACATTTAAATATTTAAGATAATTAATTTTTAATTAATTAGTTTTATTTATTTACATAATATGAAAAGATTATTCAATATTGGTTTGAATTAATTTGAAATTTATTCATTAATTAATCTAATAAGATTAGTTATGAAGTTTGGATATTTTTTAATAAATGATTTTTAAATAATAATTAACTAAAAGTTGTTGTATCCATGAAAATGGATATGCTACATGCCAAGCACAATGCAAGCACTGTGATTGGTGTGTGACTAGGTCCAAGTCCAAGCTTGGATATTTCTTTTATTTATTTAATTAATAATTTATTTATAATTTGAATTTTGAATTTATTAATTCTTTTATAAATTTATCTTATAGAAAATTAGTTTTTACAAGATTCTAGAGAATTCTAAGTTTTACACACACAAAAAAAAATATATCGTATTGTCTTTCTCTATCCCTGAAAATTGTCTCAAACCTAAAAAATTCCAAGATCTCACATGTTGATAATATCTTGTGAATCACAAAATTCCCACCATAACTCTACATGCCAAAACGTGTCTTGAGGTGTAGAGATACATCTTGGAAGCTATTGGTCTGAGTATTTTAATGACTGCTTTGGATTGGATGTTTGTAGGAGATATAAAAAGATTGCAAGGATTCTTGATAGTTCTACAGCTAGTAATCCCTTATCTTTTTCTATCTCATCGATTAATGTTTGCATATTAATGGATCTAGTTATTTAAAATTTGTATAAAGAAAATTTTGAAAATCCTTGGGCCCATCACCCTGTGCGTTCCGCTGCGCACATGGTAAACCAGTTACCAACAATTGGTACCAGAGCGGTCATTAATCTCTGCATACATTAATTGATGTGTGGGTAAAATATGTATTCTTATATTATTGTAATATGTGATGAATGGATGGATGTATGTTTGATGAATGTTTGTTCTTAAGAATTGTTAATTATACAGTGTTTTGGATTTAGGAATTGGTCTTATTTTTTCTAGATCTACAAAATTTTAAGACATATGGGGGATAGGATTTTTTGTAATTTAATAATCTACACCTGTAAAATTATTTTTCAAAACTTATAATCTGATCCCTAAGCCCCAAGGCTGGCTAAGGACATCTAGGCCCACGCACACCTCCAGCGCATGCCTGGCGCCCCTGCCTCACGCTCCTGGGGCCCAGCGCCCCTGCCTCGCGTGCCTTGTGCACTTGCAACACCCACTACGCCCTTGCCACATGGTGCTTGGTGTGAAGGTGGCTTTCGAGCCGCCTGAACCAAGCCAAGCCCAATATATTGCAAATTTACTTTGCCCGGATCCTCACAAGAGCCCTAGGGCATTAGACATTTTCTTGAATTTGTGGGCTTGACCCAAATTGTTAATTACAGTTTTAAAATTCTAATAAAATTTTGAATTTAGTAGCCCAAGTTCAAAATGGGCCTAAATGATTAATTATGCTTTAATTAGCCAAGTTTAATATTTTTAAAAGATTGTTTAAAAATCATTGAAGTCATTTACAATTCAAAATTGGGCTAGATGGCATAAAAATAATAGAAGGCCCAAAAGATGGAGATGGAGATTCTACATGAAGCCTTGGTTTTTATTTTTATTTTATTTTGTAATTTATTGCAAGTGTTGTAATTTTTCTAGAAATACCCAAAACACCCGGCTTGCATTATTTATTTATTTACTGCATTTATTTATTTAAATATTTGAATGTATTAAATGTGTTTAATAATATTATCATGCATTGTAACATGCCATACATATTACCCACACATTATCTAATTAAAACATGCATCTCATACAAGTAGTAACATGTTTTGATTAGGAACGTCCTATTTGATTATATGCTTTTATTTTATGATTCATATAAATAATCTAGTGCAAGGCGGTGAATTGATTTTAATTGTTAATTTCAAACCTATTTGATAATTAATTTAATAAGATAGGCAAATGATATTCTTAATAATTAGAGCATTTATAGACTAGATAGTTTAAGGGCCTATTTAATAGGCTGATTAAATCTTGTTTAATGTTTAAATGCTTAATGAGATTAATAATTATTAGAATATCATTTGGTGAATTTATTGGATTAATTTAATTAATTAAAAATCATAGGATTTTTTATGAGAAAATACATATTCTAAAATAGTGAATGGGAGAAAGAGATGTAACAATAACTCCTATGGTGTCCATTGTTAGTTAACATCGATGTTTCATAAAATGGGCCTCGAGGCGCCTTTGTTTGCGTCCCCCTAAGGAAGTTTTCTAACTGTATTATTATTCAAGGTTAACTTCTTTATCTTTAAGAATAGGATTGAATGGTGTGTTTAACGGACTAGTGATTCTCGACCAAATAAGCAGTTGTTCGTAAGTCAAAAGAGAAAATAGTTGGTTTTAAGTTTTCACTTGTGAATTTGAGAAGTGTCTCAAAATTAATTTGAGATTAGTTTGACCTATCATAAGGCTAGTCCATTAATTTATCGCAAAATTAGTAATATTTTTTTTTATGCGTTAGTTCATGCATCATATTTACTATTCTGAAACTAATGATATTCATTATATGTGCTAAATTCTTTTTTGTATAATTTATTTATTTCAACAATCATGCCATCTAATAAACATACCCTTGGCGCATTCCTTGAAACCCTTACATTTGATCTAAATGACATGCACTATAGGTTTTCGGGAATGATGATCGTTCTCGAAACTAAGAAGTTCATGAGTGTGGTTATTAAAGAGCATGCGTCAGTTCCATCCTTTTCACATGGCTATGAAGAACATGAAAAGTATAGTGATTGGAGTAAGTCCAATCATTTGGCTCATTATTGGTTGCTTTATAGCTTGCCTGACAAAATGATATGAAACTATATACATATCGAGAATGCTTATGAAATATGACACTTGATAATAGATGAAGCAAAATAAGTTGCTAGGTCTAATCGTTTGAAAGAAACGAAGGTAAATATGATTTGCATATATTTTATGGTGATTATTGTACTCACACACGCCACTAACTATATATATTTTTTTGTTCTTCATCGCAGGTTAAGAATCTTTCCAGAAAGAGGTTAACTGTGCACCAAAAGTTGGATAGAGATGGAGCTTGATTTTTTGTTTTATTTAAAATTTTATTTTTGTTATGAACAATTTTAAAATTTTAGATTTTTTTTGCTTAGAGATTTTAGATTTCTATTTAAAGCAAGAAAACTAATGTTTATAAATTTTTAGTTTATGATTAGTAATGTGATTATTAATTAGGAACTTTTTTGTTTCTATGTTGCACGAACAAGGTTTTGGTATTTCTTTCAATAATAATTCGATTGTTATCTCAAGATCTAGTATTGAAATCTATCATGCAAAATCCAATGATGGGCTGTATAAACTGAAGGCAAAAGAATGATCAATCTATAACTCTGAAATACAGCAAAAAAAATCTACAACTCTGAAATGTTTAAAGTTGTTAACCCAAGATCTATTAAACGTCAAAAGATTGATTCTGATAGTGAAACATATCTATGACACTTAAGATTGAGGCATATTAGTTTGGATAGGATAAACAAGTTTGTTGACGGTAGAAACTCGTCAACGATATATGGATGGAAAACTCAAAGCTTGTTTCAAAAAATGCGTGGATTGAACTTAGGAAGAAATTAAGAAAGAAACATGTTGAACAACAATGGAGGAAAATCTTGTTTATTGCTTTATTATCTCCCTCTACCATCAATTTTTCCCACCTTAAGTTCGTGTATAAGAAATTTCTCTTTTACCCCTCCTTTTTCTAGTTTATCTAACTATGGTTATTTCTTTTTTTCTTGACTGCAGGTCTCGAAGGGGTTGTCGACCCTTCCTTGAAATCATCAGCCCGTGATCGAGTGGCGAAGATCCTGGATGTGTCGGCCTTGCGCAAACAGGCGTGTGGCCTTTTTACAGAGGGCAATCTTTATTCATACAAGCTGCTATCTCTGAATCAAGTTGTTTCCTTATGCTTCGTCTCATCCAAATCTACCGTTCTGTGGGTATATAGTGGTGATGAAGACAATTATGATGAGGCAGCTGATAAAGATTACATCTACCCATCGGGTGACCATATGGACACGAAAGAGGAGGTGGATTCCGAGAATTACTCATGCTTACGGTGCTTGGCCGGCGGGGCTAGGGATGACTCCGTGCCCCTCTGCCCCCTGTGCATCTGCAGATTGATCAGGACCTTCTTGGTCTCCTTCCTTGTCTAAGCATGCCTCAACGGGTACACATGCTTCCCCCCATTGAGCTTATGCTGCCACTTCTGGAGGCCATCCTTTGGCCATCTAGTATGGGGAAGCCATGAACCGTTACATGGGAAACATTCCTAAAGGCGAGTGGGGGTCTATGCATGACATTCCCGATGCCGAGTTTGGTGAGGCTTATATGCGAGCCTCCATGCAGGTATTTGTCAAAATACTCAATGTATGTTTTTCGGTTTTGATATCGCTTGACCCTTGATGTTTTATTTTGTTTCTTTGTCCTTACTTAGGCTTCTATCCTAGGTCACCGGCTTGTCACCTTGAGCTCCTCATCCACACAACGGCTACAGCTCGAGCTTGAGGGGGCAATGAAGAATCTTTCGATGGCCGAGGTAGAAAAGGATATTTTGTCCACACGGGTCAGCCACTTGGAGGGTCACCTTGCTGAGGCGGTTTACCAGAGAGACGTTGCATTAGCCAAGGCTGCTTCAACCTCTCACTCCAACACTAGGCTTGAAGCTACTATCCACACTCTAAATGAGAAGATTATTGCGCTTGAGACCGAATTTGTAAATGGCGAGAACGACATAATTGAGCGCATGATGAACGTCGTATGGAGGACCAACCCTGACGTCGACCTATCTCCCTTTGGAGATTATGCAACTAGGAAAATCTCTGAGTGGAAAGGTCAGGATGGAAACCCGTAGATCCCTCTTCAAGGCTTATTTGCATACATATATGTTGCTGCCGTGTAATCCTCCATATTGTTTTCCTTTTTTTTAACTCATAAATCTTTAATGGTGTGTGGAACTCTTGATTTGTATGTCCTTGTTTGTTTTTTATATCAACTATGAGGATGCATTGGCCTTTCTAGCCTTTTTCGTTCTCTTTTGATTATCAAACTTAAGGGACTTTGGTAAGTCCCTCTTTTTTATTTTTGATGAATTCATTATCTCTTCCTTGGTCTGATGATGATAGTCTTTTTGGTGCACTTTGACTATACTTGTAAGGACATGTTAAACCCTTGGGTTCTCGGTATCCTTTTATATTCTTTGTGTGTGCTTGTTATTTCTTGCGAGAAGCGTCCTTTTCGTCATTATGCATAGTACTATTTTTACAAGGGTTTCTTTTAGGACCCTTTTTTGCTAGACGACTTGGTGGCCGCTCTAGGCTCATTGGTAGATGCTCTTCCTGAGCCCTCTCCTCTCGTGGAGTTATCAGCCTTTATTAGGAGGCTCTTCTTGTAGGACCTTTTTGACCCTCTTGATGTTGGGGGGCTAACTATGGTAACCCTTTTGATTTAGCGTACTAAAAGTGGAACTTTACCTGATGCTCCCTTTCAGGCGCGTATGCCCACCCATCGGTTTTGATCTCCTCAGTAACTTTGGGGTTGAACTCACGTAGGTTTGTGCTCCCATGCACTACCATTGCCATAGGTTCTACTAGTTTCATGACTGTGCAAAGGGACATGTTATAACATTCCCTTGCTTCTTTCTGTTCCCCTTTCACGCTTACTACTCCCCTAGGAGTTCGAAATTTTATGGCCAAGTGGTATACCGAGGTGATTGATTCAATTCTCTCAGGGAGGGTCTCCCTAATACCGCATTGAAGGCCGAGGAATAGCTTACTACGACAAAGTTTGTCATTACAGTGGTCTGTCTATGCAACTCTCCCATGGTGAGGGCCAACTCGATTGTGCCCAAGGGCTGTATCGAGTCTCTTGTAAACCCATACATGGAGGTGTTATAGGGTTTTAAGTTCCTGGTTCCCATTCCCATCTTCTCTAAGGTCGAGCGATATAGGATGTCTACGCAGCTCCCATTGTCTACCAGAACCTGATGTACCTTCATGTTGGCCAACTGTACACTTAACCCCAAGGGGTCATTGTGTGGAAAATGCACACCCCACACATCCTCTTTGGTGAAGGTTATTGAGTCATTTTGACCTTTAAATTTTTTCAGGGGTCGTTGTTCTAAGCTTAGCATGCATGGGGGTGGACTTCGTCTGGCTTCCTTGGCGTATCTATCTCGCCCTTTTCCTGATTCTCCTCCAAATCCTGGTCCTCCGAAGATTGTCCTCACCTCTCCTTGCACCTTTGGGGCTACATCTCATGCTTGTGGAGAGGGTGGTCTATTATCTGGTCTTTCATTTTCTCTTCGGATGTATCTACCCAAGTGCCCCTGCGTATGAGTTCCTCAATTTCCACCTTTAAATGAGTGCATTCTGCTGTGGTGTGGCCGGTGTCTTTATGATACTGACAGTACTGTCAGGGGTCTCTCTTTGACCGATCTCTCTTCATTGGTGGGGGTCTCCTGAGGGGGACCTGATTCTCGTTCACTACGAAGATATGCTCCCTAGTATGTGTTATGTTAGTGTAGAAGGTGTGGGATCTTTGCCTAGGATTACCTCTGTGTTTGTGCTTCCTCTGGTGGTCATCTCTAGGGCCTTCATACACCCTTTTCTTTTTTGTGTCATTTGAACCTTCAGAGGATGAGGGCTTGACAAGTGATGCCTTCAAGTTCTCATGGCCATCTTCGACACGAATGTACTTTTGTGCCCGTTCGTAGAAATCGTCTAAGTCAGTGACCTCCCTTTTGAGCATATTATCTCAAAGCTTACTGCCTTAGCGCACACCAGTCGTGATTGCCATCTTTAGTTCTCCCTTGGTCAGGCTTCACACTTTAGCCGCCTCCATGTTGAACTTATGGATGTAACTCTTCAAGCTTTCTCCTTCACCTTGCCTTATATTAGCAAGGCTAGTGCCCGGTAGGGTATAATCGCGTACGACATGATGTTGTTGGAGAAACTCGTCAGAATTTTTTTGCCATGACCTAATGGTCCCCGGCCTCAGCCTCTTGAACCACTTGTATGCAGGCCCCTTTAGTGTGACAGCGAAACAGTGACACATTGTTCTGTTATTGATCCCTCTCAGCTTCATTAAATCGTTAAAGGCATCCATGTGGTACTTGGGGTCCGAGGTGCCCTCATATCAAGGTCATATGAGGTTCTTTAAAGTTAGTCGGGAGTCGTTCCAACTGGATTTCTCATGTGAAGGGTGACTCGTATTCGAACTCTTCATCGGTAATGTGCCCCCCAGATATCGTGACAGTCTTGCTCCGAAGGCTCCTCATCTCAGTGCCTAGCTCATGTCGGCTCTTATTCATGGAGTCCCCCAGCTCGGTAGGGTTGGCCTTTCTCTTCTCTCTACCCTTCAGAGGGGCAATAGGAGGTGTCATCCATACTTCTGACCTCCTCCCATTAAGATTTTCTCTTAGGTAAGGTGGCACCTTCTTAGATGTGACCTCGACTTCGTTCTTACGACCAGTGTTGTCCCTCCGCCTATGCTCCTGGGGGTATTTCGTCGGCCTAGGTCCCTCATGGTACTTTGTCTGGGGTGGTGTTGCTGGTGGAATTCGGGTTCTACCATCGTCTACGGGGACAGTGGTTTCCCATCTTTCACACTCTTTCGCCTTCTACTTTGGAAGGGGTATGCTCGACTTTCCTTGAAGAAGGTCGTTTAAAACATCCTGCATGTTCTCTAGTGTGGTTTCTTGTCTTCGATTCTTTTTGTGTAACTCGCAAATCTCATCCTCATAGAAGCGAGTCCTTGAGCTAGAAGTCACCGAGTGCACTCGGGAACTCTTCCCTGTCCTGTGTGTCGAGGGACCCGGGTCTCGGTGGCCAGAGCATTGTGCCAGGGGAGGGGGTTGAGGATGTGGGTACGCTGGTGGCTCTAACTGATCTCCACCTGTTTGGATAGCTGGGGATGATATTTCCTTCTCCTTCCTCGGGGCAGGATGTTCCTTCGGCATATCTCCATGCATAGGTGGAGGAAGGTCTTTCCTGGAGGCCCTCAGCTGTCCCCCGTCCAGATGAACCTCAACGTCTTGTACTTGACGTAGGCGTTTCCAACGCCTTGGCAATTTTCCTTGCTGGAAGTGATGAAAGAACGTTGGCTTGATACTTGTTCTTCCCACAGACGGCGCCAAACTGTTGATGAAAAAAACTCATCAATGATATATGGATGGAAAACTCAAAGCTTGTTACAAAAAATGCGTGGATTGAACTTAGGAAGAAATTAAGAAAGAAACATGCAGAACAACAATGGAGGAAAATCTTGTTTATTGCTTTACTATCTCCCTCTACCATAAATTTTTCTCACCCCTTCATTTGAGAGGTCAAAGCCTATTTATAGATGGGCTCTAATAGCCTCTGATACAAGGTGGTCCCAAGGGACAAGTTAGTACGTTGGTACCCTGTCAGAGTAGTGCTGCATGATGTAGAGGAGCAGAGGGTCGTGGTGTCGGTTATCGGTACAGGGTCAGAGGTATACAGGTCATGACACCACTTCTTGTACTGATTCGTTCCACCACTACTTGCCGGGCACTGATGTCAAAATCACACCCTTGGCCCCCTCAAAGTCGTACACCTTGTACCTTTTCACGCCCTACATACTTGAAGGTCCTTCTCCCATTTCGAAAATATATCTTCTCTCATCACCTTCTAATTTTTTGCTAAGTGTTGGACACACTTACTAGTTCCCCTTCTCTACTTGGGAGGCGTGGGACATATGGCACGTGGTGAGGCAATGAAGCCCTCACTACGTGTGCCTCTCCTCCGTGCCCTAGCGTCATGGCAACGAGGCCCTTGTATATTTTACATGCGGGCAAAGTATCTTCGGCCCATAGGCAGTGTCACCATATTCAGAGCAACACGGGGAGGTGTTGTAGCACCGCGTGGTGTCCGAGGGTGCACGAGCCTTCTCGGCAGCCTTCAGCTAGCAAGCCTCCAAGATGGTGTCTAGCCTCGCTAGATGAGGCTCTCCGTGCTGCGACACCGAGGGACCCAGGCCCTTGCGCGGCCTTCCACGTGGGCGTACCATCCGTGACACTTGGCTAGGTGAGGCACTTGGCCTCGCTATGAGAGGCTCTCTGTGTGCTGCAACACCGAGGGACCCAGGCCCTTGTGCGACCTTCGTGGGCGTGCCATCCTCGGCACTTGGCTGCGCAAGACACTTGGCCTCTCTATGCGAGGCTCTCCGTGTGTTGCGACACTGAAGGACTTAGACAATTGTGGGGCCCTTCATGTGGGCGTACCATCCTCGACACTTGGCTGTGTGAGACACTTGGCCTCGCTATGCGAGGCTCTCTGTGTGCTGTGACACCAAGGGACCTAGACCCTTGCGTGGCCCTCTGCATTGGCGTACCATCCCCAATACTTGGTTGTGCGGGGCACTTGTTGAAGGGGCATCTGGACTTTGCGAGGGGCTGTGATAGGCACTTGGCTGGCTGCAGCATGAGGGGCCTCGCGGCGTGAGGCACTTGGACTCTACGAGGAGATACACGAGATGCTTGGCTGACATGTGGCATGTTGGGCCTCGCTATGCGAAGCCCTCTTATCAAGTGCCTTGCTTCTTCAATGAATCTCCCCTGTTCAGACTAGCCCCCGAGTCTATGAACATTCTTTTAAGTGTATTCATAGACTCTTTCATATGTTCTTCGCATGATATGAACGACATTTATGCTTCGTTTTCCTTGAAGGGGCGTGGAAGTCTCTCCTTTTGAATGATGTTTTGGTGTGAATGAGGAAACACAAAATGGACCTTGGTGGTGTGTTTCTTTGTAATTCATAAAGAAACACAAAAACCACCCAATTTTGGTTGTGATCCAAATGTGACCTTAAGATGTGATGAGGGCCAATCATTTCCAATTGTGGATCCCAAGGTTGCCAAGGCTCTTGATCTCCACCATCCATCCAAATTTAATCCAATGGCTAGAAAACCTTGGCTTTCCTTATAAATACCCCATGACTTGAACCCATTTCTTCACACCAATACCTATTTAGTTTAGTGGTATTTCCTTCAATTTATATCTAGGAGCTCCAAGGTTCTAATCTCCGCAGAGGCATTTTTGAGGTGATTTTTTCCTCTTTTCATTTATTCATTCATTATTATCTTTTTTTGTTGCTTATTTCCTCTCATACCCAGGCCCTTGCACTGCCTTCATGGGCATGCCATCCTCGACCTAGGCCCTTCTGCGGCCTTAGCTGGCCCATGGCGTCTAGGCGGTGTTCTGAAGGTCCATCTAGTAACAGATTTGAGTTCATTCTCAAGGACACGTGCCTTCTGCCTAAGGTAGGACCACCTCTGTAGGTAGAGCATTCGCACACCCCCACGGTTAGGGGGTTTGCAAACGTCGGCCTCGGAGTTGGAGGATGACAACTCGATAAATTCAATACGAGATGGACCTTCAGAACACCTCCTAGACACCATGGGCCAGCTAAGACTCGATGACATATGTGCATGAAGGCAACCCTATATCTAAATCATAAGTATGGGGGTATAAGAAAAGGACCCATGCATATGTGCTTAATGGGCTATAAAAAAAAACTCTAAAGAACGGGTGCATTTCCACCTGTGACCCTACCCTCATATAAAAGATTAAGGAAACATGTGTATCATTGGAGGAAGAAGGTATACCTAGGTGTGTATGTGTGGATCCCCAGAGGTGCGAGGACAGACTTTTGGGTGCGTAAAAAGGACCGAGTAGCAAGTGAGAGTGGATCCTTAGCAGCAAGAGAACGCCTAGCACCACTACACTATAAACTTAGTATGAGAGGAAATAAGCAACAACAAAAAAGATAATAATGAATGAATAAATTAAAAGGGGCGAAAATCACCTCAAAAATGCCTCTGCGAAGATTAGAACCTTGGAGCTCCTAGATATAGATAAAAGGAAATACCACTAAGCTAAATAGGTATTGGTGTGTAGAAGTGGGTTCAAGCCATGGGGTATTTATAAGGAAAGTCAAGACTTTCTAGCCATTGGATCAAATTTGGATGGATGGTGGAGATAAAGAGCCTTGGCAACCTTGGGATTCGCAATTGTAAATGATTGACCCTCATCACATCTTCAGATCACATTTGGATAAACACCAAAATTGGGTGGTTTTTGTGTTTCTTTATGAATTACAAAGAAGCACACCACCAAGGTCCATTTTGTGTTTCCTCATTCACTCCAAAACATCATTCAAAAGGTGAGACTTTCACGCCCCTTCAAGGAAAATGAAGCATAAATGTTATTCATATCACGCGAAGAACATATGAAAGAGTCTACGAACACACTTAAAAGAATATTCATAGACTCGAGGGCAGGTGTGAACATGGGAGATTTGTTGAAGAAGAAAGGCACTTGATAAGAGGGTATTGCATAGCGAGGCCCAACACGCCGCATCTCAGCCAAGCATCTCGCTAGCTCCTCAAGGAGTCCAAGTGCCTCACGCTGTGAGGCCCCTCATGCTGCAGCCAGCCAAGTGCCTCGCGCAGCCCCTCGCAAAGTCCAGATGCCCCCTCACCAAGTGCCTCACACAGCCAAGTGCCGAGGATGGTATGCCAACACAAAGTGTCGTGCAAGGGTCTGGGTCAATTGATGTTGCAGCACACGGAGAGCCTCACATAGCGACACCAAGTGTCTCGCACAGCCAAGTGCCGAGGAAGGTACGCCCACGCAGAGGGTCGTGCAATGGTCTGGGTCCCTCAATGTCGCAGCACACGAAGAGCCTCGCAGATCGAGGCCAAGTGTCTCGCACAACCAAGTACCGAGGATTGCACACCCACAAAGGTCACGCAATGGCCTGGGTCCCTCGATGTCCGAGGCCAAGTGCCTCGCGCAGCCAAGTGCCAAGGATGGTATGCCCACGCTGAAGGTCGAGCAAGGGCCTAGGTCCCTCGGTGTCACAGAAAACGGAGAACCTCGCATAGCGAGGCCAAGCACCTTCGTGGAGGCTTGCTAGGTGAAGGCTACCGAGAAGGCTCGTGCACCCCCGGACACCACACGGAGCCACAACACCTCACCGTGATGCTTCGAATATGGTGACACCGCTTATGGGCCGAATACACTTCGCCCGCATGTAAAATATACAAGGGCTTCATTGCCATGATGCCAGGGCACGAAGGAGAGCCACATGTAGTGAGGGCTTCATTGCCTCACCACATGCCATATGTCCCACACCTCCCAAGTAGAGAAGGGGAACTAGTAAGTGTGTCCAACAGTTAGCAAAATATTAGAAGGTGATGAGAGAAGATATATTTTGGAAATGGGAGAAGAACCTTCAAGTACGGGGGGCATGAACAGGTACGAGGTGTACGACCTTGAGGGGGGCAAGAGTGTGATTCTGACATTAGTGCTCGACAAGTAGTGGTGGTACGAATCAGTACAAGAAGTGGTGGCATGACTTGCATACCTCTTACCCTATACCGATAACCGACACCACAACCCTCTGCTCCTCTACATCATGCACCAGTACTCTGACAGGGTACCAACGTACGAAATTTTCCCTTGGGTCCACCTTGTATCAAAGGCCATTAGAGCCCATTTATAAATAGGCTTTGACCCCTCAAATGAAGGGGTGGGAAAAATTAATGGTAGAGGGAGATAGTAAAGCAATAAACGAGATTTTCCTCCATTGTTGTTGTAATGCCCCAAAATCCCTAATGAGGTTTAATGGTTTGATTAGGAGGCCTGGAGAGCCATAATTTATTTATTATGCCATTAAATGATTATATGCATGATTATGTGGATTATATTATTATATGATGAAAAATGCATGCATGTGGGTCCATTTTTCATTATAAGGGCATTTTGGTAATTTGTCCCATTGAGGGCATATTTGTATATTTTCATGCATGTTTGTGATTTATGGATAAGACCACATTATATGTGGATTTTTTCGAGCTTTTCGACATGAGACGATCTCAGAATGCAAGTTGGCAGTTTGGTCATAACGGGGTTAATTTCCGGGCTCGGGGTGAGTCTCGGGGTAATTTGATGATTAGTTCATTATCGGGAATTAAAGGGTAATGGGATATGGTTTATTATTATTTGAGAATATTGGGAATAACGGGAATTGGAGGACATTATTTATGATTAGCGGGATTAGATAGGAAATGACCATTTTGCCCTTGGGGGCTGTTAAGTAAAGAAGATAGACTTGGGGCATTTTGGTCATTTGACCAAGGGATGTGTTTAAATTAGGATGGTTGTAAAAGAAAGAGGCCAAAACAGAGTGTTCTTCCTTCCTCTTCCTCCCGATCATCTTCTTCTCTCCTTCCCTTTGAAATTTTGAAGCTCAATTTGAGGATTCAAGCTAGGAGATCAAAGCTTGGGGTTCTAGGTTTATGTTCAGCCATTGAAGGGGGTTTAATTCTGAGTTTAAGGTAAGGTTTTAGTTCAATTTTTCTAGTTTATGCTCTATTTTTCAAGCCAGTTTTTAGTTGATACTTTGGGCTGAATAGGTGGGAATTTGATGAGGTTTTAAATGATTCAAAGCTTAGGTTTTGTGGTTAAACTAGTGGATATAATGTATGGATGCTTGGTTTTGATTTTGGGTTGGTTTAATGGAGGTTTGGTGAAGGTTTTTGGCTAGTTTTAAGGGAGGAAATGGCAGGGGAAGTTGGGTTCGTGGGGTCAAGTCGCGACTCAATAGGCCAAGTCGCGACTTGGACCCAAGTCAGAGGCTCCGTGGGCTTAGTGGGGGAGGCGCGTCGCGACTCAGCTTAGGTTAAGTCACGACCCTTCCTATTTGAACTAAGAATGGTTTTTCAAGGGTAGTGCTCTCCGCTTTGAGGACAAGTCACAACTTGCCCTTCCTATTTGAACTAAGAAGGGGTTTTCAAGGGTTTTAGGCTCGGGGTTTCAATTCTTAAGGCTCGAGATCAAATTTACTAACCGCGTTAGTAAGATTCGAGGTCCCGTGAGCGAGGCTTAGATCATGAACCTTTTATGAATTATTTTATTGATGGAATCCCATATCTGGTTATGACTAGGTAACTGCTAAGGAACTCAAAGGACTGATCGTTCTCAAAGGTCGTCCTTTTATTATTTCTCGCTCAAACCAGAGGTAAGAAAACTGCACCCAATATGTGATGCATGTGATGCATGAGATACATGTGATTAGGGCCATGAATATTGAATATGAGATTGATCAGAGCTTGAGTCTCTGTAAATGTGCATGATCGTAATTATGCTAGTTATTTTTAACTAAGCATGCTAAATGCCCTACATTTGGATATTTTACATATGATATATGCCTGGTTGCATTGCTTACTTGTGAGTGGCACTGACTTATGAGTCAGGAATCGGCAATGGTACCACTACTAACTATGAAGCTATGACTCATTAGTCAAGTTTGGCAGTAGTATTGAACACTGGTCGTATGGTATTGGCTTATGAGTCAAGAACGGCATTAGCATGTTTAACGCAAGCCGAAAAGATTAGACCTGATTGACATAATCATTATCATCAGAAGAATGGAATACTTGACCGACCTCTAGTTTGATGAAAACTAAAAGTGCTTATCTAGTCTAAAGGCTAGTCACTTTGAGCCAGGGCCAAAAGGCTCAGGTGACTGCAACGTCACATGGTTGTGGGTGTTGAGCCCAAGTTCATGACTCACTCATTAGTCACTCATTTGATTAGGACTACAAGGCCCAACACGATTATCAGAATCTCAAAGTGTTAATCACTCATCTGATTAGGGCAACAAGCCCCAGCATGATTATCAGAATCTTAATGTGTTAATCACTCATCTGATTAGGACTACAAGCCCCAACATGATTATCAAAATATCAAAGTGTTAATCACTCATCTGATTATGATTGACTTGATAGTCATCCATACAGGAGGGCATCCACAATCATTACTTGGATTTATTTGCATGCATGAATAGGGCTATTATTGCTAGGCATACCTATTATGATTTAGTAACGTGTTATTACTGTTCATGAGCATATTGAGTTTTCTTGCTGAGCTTCGGCTCACGAGTGCTATTTGGTGTAGGTAAAGGCAAAAGAAAGTTGGACCATCCTTGAGTTGGAGACCTTAGGTGATGATGTGTACATATGCAGCTTCTCGACTACCACGACCGAGGGTTTGAAGAGGAACTAGGATTAAACGTTATTTTCCTGCTTAGGTCAGCTGGTTGTAAATATTTTATTATAATTAACCTTTAAATTATATTTTGGGATCCCAATGTATACAGTAAACGTTTTAGTGAAACGTTGTATCTTAACCAAATTTTAAACCCTAAACCGTTAATCATACTTAGTTACACAATTATGGCCAAATGACTCAATTAGCGAGTTTATCACTATTTAAAATGCACACCGTAACGGTCCCTGGAGATTAGGGCGTTACAGTTGTTCTGCATGTTTCTTTCTTAGTTTCTTCCTAAGTTCAATCCACATTTTTGGTAACAAGCTTTGAGTGTTCCATCCATATATCGTTGACGAGTTTCTGCCGTAAACAAGGTTGGTAAAGGAAGGTCCTTTAAGAGAATTAATTGTTGGTTCTTTTCCAATTTGTGAATCCTGTCTGGAAGGCAAGATGACCAAAAGACCTTTCTCTGAAAAATGTTCAAGAGCCATAGAACAACTCCAACTTGCACACACTGATGTGTGTGTGGTCCACTTAATGTACATGCAAGATTAGGGTTTGAATACTTCGCCACTTTTATTGATGATTATTCAAGATATGGGTACCTATATTTTATGCAAAAAAAAATCTGAAACTTTTGGAGAGTTTAAATAATTCCAAGCTGAAGCTGAAAAGCAGTTAGGTAAATCACTAAAATTTCTTCGATCTGATTGATGAGAAGAGTACTTGGATTATGAATTCGAGGACCACTTGCCTGAGCATGGAATTCAATCCCAACTCAGTGCACCTGGAATGGCACATCAAAATGGTGTTTCATAAAGAAGGAATAGGACGTTATTAGACATGGTTAGATCAATGATGAGTTAGTCATCATTGCCATTATCGTTCTGGGCTATGTAATTCAATGTGCAATGTACATAATGAATGTTGTTCTGTCCAAGTCTATCTAGAAGACACCATTAGAACTATGGAATGGTACTAAACCTAGTTTACACCATTTTTGTATTCGGGGGTGTCCAGCACACATGCTGAAAGGAAAGATTGGAAATCTGGAATAACACACTGAACTGTGTATGTTTGTAGGGTATTCCAAAGAGACTAGAGGCTGTATATTCTATAGTCCAAAAGAAAATAAAATATTTGCATCGACAAATGCTACTTTTCTTGAGTATGACTATATTAACAACCACAATCCTTGCAGTAAGGTTGTACTAGAGGAGATGGTCTTAAATAAAGTAAATAGATCGTGAAATGTTTGCAATGAACAATGACAAGAAGAACTCACAA
Source organism: Humulus lupulus (assembly GCF_963169125.1). Classification (NCBI taxonomy): domain Eukaryota; kingdom Viridiplantae; phylum Streptophyta; class Magnoliopsida; order Rosales; family Cannabaceae; genus Humulus; species Humulus lupulus. Next base: position 71,990,536 of record NC_084794.1, on the reverse strand, counting down.
GTTCTAGTCAGAATAATAGAGACTTCGTCATAGTGGGAGGGTTGTCAGACAACCAATTCGCTATGAACACGAAGTTCAAATGCATGTGTCTCACACAAACAAATATGATCCATTGACAAATAGAGATGTAGTGAAAGATTCTGACAAAGAAAAATGGAAAGACGCCATGAACCTGGGAATGGAATCGATGTATTCCAATTCTTTCTGGATTCTTCAAGATCTACCATAAAATGTTAAACCTATCGATTACAAATTGATATTCAAGAAGAAAAGATGAGCGGATGGGAAAGTGGAAACTTTCGAAGCTAGGCTTGTAGCCAAGGGCTATACTCAGAGATAAGGGGTTGATTATGAAGAAACATTTTCTCCTGTGGCCATGTTGAAATCTATTCGCATACTCTTGTCCATAGTTGTTTGCATGGATTATGAGATATGGAAAATGGACGTTAAGACAACATCTAAATGACTATCTTGATGAGACCATTTATATGTCTTAGCTAGGTTTGCAAGCTTCTTAGGTCCATTTATGGACTCAAACAAGCTTCAAGATCTTGGAATCTTAGATTTGATGACACAATTAAAACGTATGGTTTTGAACAAAACGTTGATGAACCTTGTGTCTATAAACAAATCAAAGATGCATTGTGATCTTCTTAGTTCTTTACGTTGATGATATTCTTCTGATTGGAAATGACATAGAAACATTAAAAAAAGCAAAGAAATGGCTAGATGAGTAATTCCAAATGAAAGGTTTATGAGATGCAAACTATGTTATGGGCATCCAGATCCTTCGGGATCGACATAATAAAGTTTTAGCTCTATCTCAAGCGACTTATATTGATAAGGTACTCGAATGTTTCAGTATTCCAAATTCCAAGAAGGGTGATATGTCAACCTGTCATAGAATTATCCTTTATAATGAATAGTGTCCTAAGACACCTCAAGACGAAGAGGATATGAGACAGTATCCCTACGCCTCTGCACTAGGCAGTCTGATGTACGCCATGTTGTATGCAAGACCTGACATTTTGTTATGCAGTAGGGATAGTCATTCGTTATCAATCCAATCGTAGATTGAGTCATTGGGTTGCAGTAAAGAATATTCTCAAGTATCTGAGGAAAACTAGAGAATATATGATTGTATATTCAAATGGCGACCTGAACCCCACTGCTTACACTGATTCTGATTTTCAATCAGACAGAGATAGTCGGAAATCGATTTTTGGATCAGTGTTAACACTTAGTAGAGGAGCTGTAGTCTGGCAAAGTATCAAACAAACCAGTATTGTAGATTCTACCATAGAAGTCGAATAGATAGCATCTTGTGACACAACTAAGGAGGTCGTGTGGCTCAAAAAGTTCTATTATGATATGGAAGTTGTTCCAGACATGGACAAGCCACTGGTCTTGTATTGTGACAACAGTGGGGCGATAGCTAACTTAAATGAACCAAGGAATCATAGAGGGGAAAACATATCGAGAGGAAGTACCACTTGATCAGGGATATTGTTCGCAGAGGAGATGTAGTTGTTATGAAGATAGCTTTTGAACATAACCTTGGAAACCCTTTTACTAAGACTTTAGCTACAAATTATTTTAAGGATCATGTTAGAAACATGGGTTTGAGAGAGATGTCTCATTTGCATTAAGGCATGTGGGAGATTGTTGGGAATTATGTCCTATAAAAAATATGTGTTGAACAATGTTTTATGAAATAAAAAATCAAAATAATTTTTTGCTTAAATTGATTGTTTATTATTATTATTATTATTAGAATAATATTATACGAATATCATAAAATTCGAAATTCATTATTGTGACTACAATCTTGTATTGGTACAAAACAATTCAAATTGTAGGGTAAAAATTTAAATAGTTCGCAGTAAAACAAAGTTATATAGAATCTTTGGATTAAAAACTATAAGTGTGGTTCACTAGTATTATGAATACATATAATCTAGATCTGGATTACTGATGTAGTAGGACATATTAGTGAAGGTACTTTGTATAAAGTGGTAATGCTTGAACGAAAGTCGATATGTTATTAATACTTAACTAAATACCATTTGTTTTATAAGTATTAATTAAACGTATCAATAAGATGATCATATAAAAATTGATCTTAATCATGAAGTTATTAAGAACTCATGCTTATGTCATTTAGGTTCTTTGACTTACTCGTTATGGTTTGCAAAAATGATCAGGTCAAAAAATTTGTTTTGGGAACTCATTGGTGTAAATGGCTGGGGACATAATATGCAAATATAGAATCTATACATTTCGGAGAGGAATTTAATAATGGTTCTCTTAAGGATTATCTTTTGGAACTGAAAGGTTATTGAGCTCAAATTCACCAACCAGTTTATGAATTAACCTTCACTAGTATAGTTAATGGTACTTAAGGAAAAAATATATAATTAAAGAAGAAAAATAACATCTTGACCCTACTTTAATTATGAACCATTAATAGAGGATTAAATTGTATGTAATGATTAAATTGATGGGCATTTTTTATATTTTAAAGTACTCAATAATTAAATGTCTATAACTACAAGAGTGCAGTCTCATATTCTAAGTGGAATAATATTGAGATTAATAAATTAAAGTTATTATATTAAAGAGTTTTAATTAATATTCTAAATTTATTAGAGCTTGAAATTATAGGTTCATACGTCCCCGGTGTGACTCTATCAACACTATTCAAGGTAAGAGTTGAAATCGAGAAAAATCAGGGAAATGACATATTTGGAAGAAATATGTTCTTAGGGGTAAAATATGTAAATGAGATAAATTAATTAATTAATATATTAATTTTCAAAATTAATATAACTTTTGAAAATAATTTTTTTTTATTAAAATTGTATTTTCAAATTGACATTTAAATATTTATTAAATTGATACAAAATTGGTTTGAATTAATTTGAATTTTATTCATTAATTAATCTGATAAGATTAGTTATCAAGTTTAGATATTTTTTAATAAATGATTATTAAATAAAAATGGTTAAGACACATATCCCTGAAAATGGATATGCTACACGCCAATCACACTTGCACTGTGAATGGCGTGTGACTAGGCCCAAGTCTAGTCTTGGATATTTCTTTTATTTATTTAATGATTGGTTTATAATTTAAAATTTTGAATTTATTAGTTCTTTTATAAATCTATTGGATAGAAAATTAGTTTCTACAAGATTCTAAAGAATTCTAAGTCTTACACACACAAAGAAAAATATATCGTATTATTTTTCTCTATCCCTAAAAATTGTCTCAGACTTAAAAAATTCAAAGATATCATATGTTGAGAATATCTTGTGAATCACAAAATTCCCACCATAACTTTACGTGCCCACACGCGTCTTAAGGTATAGAGATACATCTTGGAAGATCTTGGTCCGAGTATTTTGAAGACTACTTTGGATTTGATGTTCGTAGGAGATACAAAAAGATAACAAAGATTCTTGATAGTTCTACAACTGGTAATTCCTTATATTTTTCTCCCTCATTGATTAATGTTTGCATATTAATGGATCTGCTTATTTAAAGTTTGTTTAAATAATTTCTTTTGAAATCCCTGGGTCCACCACCCTGTGCATTCCGCCGTGCACATTGAGGCCTGGGAAACAATCCTTCGGGTAGGCTTTATTGAGGTCTGTGAAATCCACACAGGTTCGCCATTAGCCGTTAGGCTTGGGAACCAGTACTGGATTAGAGACCCACGATGGATAAAACGCCACCCTGATGAACCCATTCTCCTTTAGTCTTTCGACTTCCTCCTTTAAGGCTTTTGATCTATCCTTATCGAGCAGCCTTATTTTTTGTTGCACGGGTGGAAAAATCTTGTCAACGTTCAGGACATGGCTGATAACTGCAGGATCTATCCCAGCCATGCCTTTGTGTGACCAGGCAAAGACTTCCTGGTTCTTTCGCAAAAATTCCACCAGTGCATGCTTCGTGGTTGCTTCTAAGTTTTTCCCGACCTTCATCACTCTGGTCGGGTCTTTTTGGTCGAGTTGGATCTCTTCCAGGTCCTCAACGGGTCCAAAATCTTCTTCAAAATCCCCAAAGCGAGGATCTAAATCCCTATCCTCACTTTGGGCAACACCCTATTTGGTGACTCCATCACCGGATTGGGCTTGTGTATCACCCTATTTGCAACCTATATGGGGGAGTGCCCTTTGACGTTCCCTTCTTCGCTTTTGTAACTGAGGCGTTGTAGCACTCCCTTGCTTCTCTTTGGTTTCCCAACACGCGTCCTACCCCTGCGTCTGTCAGGAATTTCATGGCCAAGTGCCATACTGAGGTGACGGCCCGAAGATCAACCAATATGGGCCTTCCAATAACAGCATTGTACGCCGAAGGACAATCGACTACTATAAAAGTAGCGAGTAATGTCCTAGTAGCAGGTGTTGTACCTGCTGTGACTGGAAGTCAAATTGACCCTACTGGGGCGAGTCCCTCGCCAGAGAAGCCATAAATTGTTTGGTTGCAAGGCTCCAAGTCCTTGACAGACAACTTCATGCGTTCCAGCGAAGATTTGTACAGGATGTTCACTGAACTTCCTGTATCCACTAGTACTCTTTTCACCATCATGTTGGCAATTTGAACGTCCACGACCAGCAGATCGGAATGTGGGAACCGGACATGTTGGGCGTCACTATCAGAGAAGGTTATCTCACCATGCTCTGACCGAGCCTTCTTCGATGCCCTGTCCTCCACAGTCATCATCTCGATGTCCTGGTCGTGACGTAGGGTTCGAGCATATCGTTCCCTCGCCTTTACACTGCTTCTCGCGAGGTGCGGGCCTCCACAGATGGTGAGTAAAGTGCAAGCTACGGGGTCAGGCTGCAAAGGTGGCGAGCGTTGGCGTGTGGGCGAATGCTCGTTGCCACCTAGAGCCTCTCGTTGGGAATTTCCTGAGGCCCGTACATATCTTCTCAAGTTTCCTTGTCTAATAAGGAACTCGATTTCATCCTTTAGCTGGTTGCATTTATTTGTATCATGTCTGTAGTCGTTATGATAACGACAGAACTTGGTAGTGTCTCTCTTTGAAATATCTTTTTGAATGGGAGCAGGTTTTTTATAAGGCACATTGGAACTCGTGGCCTGATACACCTCTCCCCGAGACTCAATAAGGGCAGTGTAGTTAGTGAACCGAGGTTCATAACGATTACCCTTGGCTCGTTTATTGTCAGAGGTGGAAGGCTCATTATGTGGTCGTTTCCCCCCATTCTTGCCATTGCCATTGCCGTTCCCATTGCCTTTGCCATTGCCATTGGGCTTTGATCCATTGGCAGCTTTGGCGAGCTCGGATGTCCCCTTATCCTTGCCTGGGGTTTTCCCTTCGCTAGCGATGGCATCCTTGAGCTTGATGTAGCGATCAGCTCGATCCAAAAATTCCTGGGTAGTCCTGACCCCATGCTTTCTGAGGCTGTTCCAGAGAGGCGTGCGGCGCTTAACCCCTGCAGTTATGGCCATCATCTTGCCTTCGTCTCCCACTGTTTTCGCTCCAGCAGCTGCTCGCATAAAACGCTGGACGTAATCTTTCAGTGATTCTCCGTCTTGCTGGCGTATTTTGACCAGCTGATTTGCCTCAGTTGGGTGCACACGACCCGCATAGAATTGTCCGTAAAATTCTTTTATGAACATTTCCCAAGAAACAATACTTGCAGGAGGGAATTTGAAAAACCATTCCTGTGCAGCATCAGAAAGTGTTTCAGGAAAGATCCTGCACCGAGCATATTCAGACACTTTCTGAATGTCCATTTGTATCTCAAACTTGTTGACATGAGATACTGGGTCACCATACCCGTCAAAGTTTGGAAGCGTAGGCATCTTAAACTTGACAGGATTTTCTGCCATAGCTATCCTTTGAACGAAAGGAGTGCCCTTTCTCCTATCGTGATCGATATAAGACGTTCTTCCCTCGACCAGCTGTTGCACTGCCTGGTTGAGGGCATCTATCTGGGCTTGTACAGCGCCAGGAATCGTCGGGGCCTCTGCTGCTGGAGGAATGTACTCATCGTACCGTTCCCTGCGATCGTTGAGTACATCTCTTAAATCCCCGTCTCTTCTCCGCTGCTCGCTGGCTCAGAGCTGGTTGAAGACGTCATTTTTTCTAGGCTGCCCCCCAGCACCACGTCTTTCGGGTTGGTCATCCCTAGGTGGTAGGCTTCTGCCCCAACCTCTTTCTTCATTTCTCCGACTGGTGTTTCCTCTGCCTGAGTCAGCCTCATTATAACCATGGCCATCTCTGAACCTTGACTGGCCATGGTGGGATTGACTATTCCCTCGGTTGCCTCCTCGGGCTGGAACGTCCTGAGCGTTAGAGGGTGGCCTGCGTTGGTCGGTGGGTCCCCGTGCATTGTCATGCCGTGGGGGGCCCCAGACTGCAGAGCCCGTCTCTGAGTTCCTTCTGTTACCAGAAGGACGCTGTCCTCTGCTCGGAGGGTTCGGCTTTTCACCCTTATGGCGTCTAGGGCTGCTGCCCGACCCTATTCTGCCTTGGCTGTGGGGGAATGTCACGACCAGCCTGGGATGGAGGCTGCGCCTCAGGGTCCCTTAGCGGGACATCATCCTGCAGCATTGGTGGTTGCTCGGGCCTTTGGGGGCTCGAGGGCTGGATAGGCGGGCTAGGATTGGGACCCCTTTGGGATGGCCCATTTGGAAGTTGATCAGGCTGTGAGGCAGGTATAGCCTAATTCCTAGCCAACTGCAAGGCTGCTTCGAGGTCTGCTATGGCCTCCCTTTGACGGCGGTCCATCTCCGCCTGCCTCTCATTCAACTCCTGGCACTGCCGCTCAATTTCTTATTGCTGCCGCGCCATAATCTCAGCAGCACTTTCCTGGCTGGCCCTCAGATTGGCCAGTTCATCCTACAATACCCCCAGGGTATTCCTCAGTGTCTCGGAATCCAGTTCTTCCTCATCGAATTCCAAATGTGGCTCATCTTTGGTCACGTTTGGAGAAGGAGGCGGTTGAGATGGTGCAGCGCCAGTCACCTGCCCAGTCTTCTTTGTGGTTTTCGCCATTTCTGTTTCAACGATATTATATCAAGTTCTCAATGAAAGCACCAGAATGTTGACCCAGATTTTGGTCAACTGGCACGGAGTCAAAAATGCTTGATGTGGACAAATATGTTGAAATGAAGATAATGACAAAAAACAGTAAAGCGCGCAAGAGTTTATAGTGGTTCGGCCCCAGAATCTGGTAATAACCTACGTCCACTTGAACTATCATTGATATAATATTTCAAAGGAGTGATCAAAGAACTAGGGTTCAATGAGTTTCACCAACCTCTGAAGAACAAAACAATATATCGAATGCGATAGCTCTAATTCGCTTGTAAATCCTTAATCTCTAGTAATTAGAAAGCCAAAAGTCCCCCTCCTTGAACTATCTTTCTCTATTTATAGGCTCAAGGAGGTGTACATTAATTTGTTACAGATATTCTTTCCTAATTAATCGGATCATCAGGAATTATTGGAGACAATCTCGGGATTGACTAAGATCTTTATAAAATTATCTTGAAATATGCGGAGTGTACGACCAGGCTGGTCGTAGGAAAAACTCAACCGTTATGCATGCAATATCTCACTGGTCGATACTCTAACAGAATTCTGCCAGGTGCCAGCCACGTGTCCAGAAATCACTTGCCACGTCATCCGTGTCTGTTTTTTGGATAACACTAACAATGTGTGTGCTCATTTCTAGTGTTCTTATTCCTATTCCACATATTCTTCCAAAATTATGGCAAGTTGTTTGATACTACTAATTTTTGTTAGATTATCTAGTTAGAAATTTGTTCATATTTCTCAAAAAATAAAACAATCTTATTTTTCTAAATATTTTTCTTATACAAAAAATTGGTGTTCGGTTATCTCAAATATCTCTTTGATTTTCATCTCAAGCTCAAATTTAGAAAAGAACTACCTACTATAATGTGTGAAAGACATCAATGAGTAAGTTGGAATTATGTAACTAAAATTATGTAGATGATACTCTACCATTGAAAATGGCTACCATTTTTGTAGTGCGAAAGTTTCTATCTTGGTTACAAGTTACAAAATAAAAAAAATAAAAAATAAAAAAAGGAGCTCAAGTTTATATAAAATATATATATACTCAGTTTAGTCACACTCACAAACATATTGCCTTTGATTTGAAAAAAAAAAGAGAAAAATCTTTATAAAAACCAAAAAACATCTCTTTGCGTATTTAAAGAAATATTTATTCAAATAATTTTGCTTTTAATTATTGAAAAATATTACCTTATTTTGAAATAGATTTTCTAAAGCAATATTTTGTACAAATTTTTGCTAATCAATATATTCAATTTATCTCTCTATTTTGGACAGGTCACAAAGTTTATTGAGTACCAAATCAAGGACACCATTTCGACAAGTATATATATATATATATATTTATCTAATAAATATTGAATACATTAAAAGGGGGGGGGGGGGGGGGGGTGGGGGTTGAACATATCTTGGATTTAATTTGGCTATTGCATTTAATCACATATTCTATAAATATCGATCAATATTTTTCATACTTTCCATGTTTAAAATTTTGGCTCTAAAAATGTCAATTACCCAAAGTGTGTACATGATCAATGGGCATATATTGCAATTAGTGTCCCCTTTCTTATTTCAAATTTCAAATCCTCAAACTTCCCTATTTATGCCAATCCCATCACCAAATTCAAGCACCTATTTTTATTTTTCCTTATCTTTCTCTCGTGTTTTTTTTCTCTCTGCATGTGCTTCTCTCTAACGTGTTTTTGCATAAAGGAATGGTGAAGAACAATGGTATTAGTTCGTCCAACCCAAAGAATGTTAACAAGGGAACCTCCGGCGGCTCTAACTTCGAAAGTCTCTCTCTCCAAATCCAAAGGGCACAAGACAGTGGGCTCTGCTACACAAACCCAAGAGAGAGGCCATCGGGAATGTCTAATTCCACCACTAACCACCCCTCTAGTGGCGGTTCCCCCAAGTCCAGCTACGGTGTTAAAGATCGAGAAGCCCTTAATCGAGTTTGAAATCACTAGGTCTAAGTCCAAAGAGTCGGATCATGAGTAACTCATTCCTTAAACCGAGAAGATGAAGGATGGTCTCTAAACACCCAAATTCTTGAAAACCACCTCAAAAACTTCTCCCTCGCTTGATGTGCTTGCTAAGAAAATTGTTGTGAATTCCATTGATGGGAAACTTCCCTCCTCATCCAAGGTCAAATTGACCTCTCAGCCTCCATCCTCGACTACTTCGGACTCGACTACTCCAACACCCCATAGTTGGGAAGGTTGATTGTCTCTGTACGCCCTAATTATCCACGGGCTATTAGCGAGCTGAGAAATTGCATAATTATATATCAACCACGTGGATGCCATGTACCCGGAGCTGCTGTTGCCAGGTCCCACCTCTTTAGCTCGAGGTAACCAAAGGCTTACTAAGGTTACTAAGGAGTCGGGTCAGAAGTATGGACACCGCGGGCTAAGAAGACATCCAGCTCGAGGTACGAGCTTGAGTTGGCAGCTGTGACCCCTTATAAAGTCAACCACGGAATGTAAACGTGCATATATCAGACATCACGTGTCTGATATATCCCTGAATTCTCAGACACGCAGCATAAACGTGCGTGTTCATGCACCCACGACTGGGATGGGCCGTGCGGCCCATTATCCCCCTTACCTATTGATTAGACCACACTTCATTTGTCAGGTTTTAGGAATTAATCATGAATGTCACAAAAATGACATGATGGGTAAGAAGGTCACGGGATGGCCCCCTTTGCCAACCCCCAGATGCACTCTCCTATAAATATGGAGACCCTGGAAGTTGCGAGGGGTTGGATTCTATTGTGTAAAGAAATACCCTGTAAAGAATACCAGAAAGATACCAATAATATTGGTTGGTGGAGTAGAAGGATTTTAACCTTCGAACCACCTAAAAAGATATTCGTGTCACCATTTTATTTTAAGATCATTCGTCTGTTACAGTTCATTACTTAGCACTAATCCCACTCTCTTATTCTATTAATTATCTGTTGGCGAAGAACCGCGTCGACAGTTTAGTGTTTTCATTGAGAGCCTGTTAGATTGGTGCTATCGCAAATACCCAACCATGGTGGTCACTCGCTCAAGACAGGGTAACGAGGTGGACCAACATGATGGGCAGGAGGCCCATCATGCCGCCATCTCCGATGATCAGAACCCTGAGGTTCAAAAGCGGTCGGGCAAGCAGCCAATAAGCCAAGATGACACTGGAAGTTCGGCTCCCCGACCACCCAATCCGAACCCACATTACTTAGCACTAATCCCACTCTCTTATTCTATTAATTATCTGTTGGCGAAGAACCGCGTCGACAGTCTCCACAAAGCACCACCACCTTGTCCGTCCTCAGAAAAGGAAGATGAAGAAACTACTACTGAATCTGAGTCCCTTGAGTTTGGTGATAAAGCAAATGATCCCATTGAGCAGTTGGATATAAGAGCTGTTGATTTTGACTCTCACAATTTAGAACAGATGTTAATTTCTCCCTAAGTTGCTCCCCAAAAGGTGGTCAAAAAGGCACCTTCTCTTGTTCTTATTGTTGCAAAAAAGACACTAAGAAATGAATCATCTACCTCCAAAGTTGCTAGCAAAAAGCCCATGACCGAATCTGCTCCCAAAAGGATTAAAAAGATGGTGTCCCACTCAACTCCAGAATCCCCACCCAAGGTGTACAACTTTACGTACTTTTCATATGAATCCCATAAAACTATGAAATCCTATGAAAATATGGAGTTTATTTCTAAAAGAAACTTTGCTTTAGATGCTCATAGGATGTTTGGGGTCATTAAGCCTCTAGAAGATGCTCATTGGCTTGGTTCGATAATGGGGTTTAAAGGATATGTTCCTAGAGTTGTAAGAGAGTTCTACAATAATTTGTCCCTTGAAATAACTGATATTGAGTCTTCACTACTACAAAGAAGGCTTTTTAGGGCTCGCGGGGCACGAGCCCTCTATTTGAGAGCCTTAAAAAGTGAGGCTTTTTAGGGCTCACATTGCGATCCGTAAAAAAATATTTTTAGGGCTAGCAATGCATATTATTAAAAGTTATCTTTTTAATTTTTTTAAAAATAATTTATATTTATTTTTAATTAAAAATTACAATTTAAATGAAAAATTTAGATACAAATCTGAAAACTTATAGATTAAAATAACAAAACTTGTACATTCAATGAGATAGTTACAAATCTAAAAAAAAAATTGAACAAATATAAATAATCAATCTTTTCATATGAATATTCCCCAAAATTCTAATTGATCTTCAATGAAACACAACAATAAACAACTATTCTAATTAATTCTAAAGATAAACAACAATTTTATATAATTAACTCTATGCGAGTTCGTAAATTTTCTTAGCAAAACGGACAACATAACACCTGCAAATCAGACTTCCCCAAATTTTAAAACCCTGCAAACACAATATATAAGCAATCCCAGGCAGTCCAAAAAAATGATCAAACATACGTATTCTAGATTAGATTTGATGAAAAAATTAAAAGTAATGATTTTAATATTCCAATCAATTTCTAGACCAAGAGAAGTGACCAATTTGTCACTAAAAGTCCCATTTATTTCAGAAATATAATAACAGAGAAAATATTCATTTAGTAATCATAAAATTCTAGGAAAATATTGATAAATTATTTGAAGCATTTTATCAAACAGTTAGTATACATTAAGCACACCCTTGATCAAAATCAAATTGTTATGTGTAATATAGATTTAAAGGCATCATTTAAACAAAAGAAAAAATAGTGTTAGGAAAAATGTGGCGGTGAAGCTCCCCGTTCACTATGGCGATCAGAACGTGGCCGAGAAGCCACAAAACTTCATGAAATTGACGAGCAACGCCGGTGGCTTTTGGGTCCGATCTCCATGTGGGTTTTGTTCCCCATGGTGTGCTGAGTCCAACCGTGTAGCTAGATCCATGATCAGAGGTCACCAAATGTCGGGGAACTCCTTGGAATCCATGGCGACGACCAAGCTTCATCTGGCTAGGTGCGGCGGAGGACAGCGAGTGTGGAGGAGAGCTTGCGGGGCTGGGGGTTTCGAATGCCTGCGAAGTCGCCTATGCAGCGCATGTCATTGTTGAAGACCGGTACGGCGACCGTTAGGCCTGGTAGAGGTGAGGCACGAGAGAGAGAGAGAGATAAAGGGAGGGGGCAGAGGGAATCCGAGAGAAAGAGATAGGGGGTTTTAAGTCTATTTTTCTTTTTAATTTAAATTTTCTTCTTTAATTATTAATTAATAATTTTCTTAAGAATATATTTATTTATTATTATTTTTTAGGGCCCACTTTGAGTGTCATCAATACTCTTTTAGGACACTCAAAGTCTGCCCTTAAAAGTCCCCACTAACTCAAATTTCTTCATATTCTTTTAGGACCCACATCAGTAATTTGGGCTCGCATTGCGTGTCCTAAAAAATATTTTTTAAGGACTCTCACTAAGAGTCCTAAAAAGTCTAGGAGTTGTTTTTAGGGCTCACATTTAGGTGAGTGCCTTAAAAAAGTGTCCTAAAAGCCAGTTTTTGTAGTAGTGCTTACATATTTGAGGGGAGAGATTGCTCGGGTTTTGAGTGTGAACATTTCTACCTCTGAGATTGTTGAATTAGATAAGATTGTTGTTGCCTTGGAACTAGTTGGTCAAAAAATTGAGTGGTCCAAAGACACATCTCTTAGGGACATTCAACTCACTCACAATTATGGTGTTCTGCATAAGTTTGCTAGTTTTAATTGGCTCCCCACTACTCACTCAGCCACTATTTTGCAATAGCTTGCATTTTTTCTGTATAAAGTTGGGACAGGGTTTCCAGATAATCTGCCTAGGGAGATCATGGAATAGATTCTATCTCTGACCAAAGGACAAAGGAAATCGCAATTCTTTGTGTTCCAAGTCTCATCTACCAGATCCTCTCCTCTCAGCATCCACAAAAATTTGTTGATGAAACTAGGGCGGTTGCTCCAAAAGGTACTACCTACAAGGTGAAAGATGAGACTACCCCTAGCTCTTCCAAACGTGTCAAGCCTAGTGATCTGACCATCAAGTCCTTCGATGGCTCTGCGGCCTCTGCTGATGTCCCTGCTTGGGAACCCGAACTATCTACTTTGAAGGCTACCATTGGGGTCATCCAATCCAACCAAAGCACTTTTCTAAACAAGCTCGCTGCCCTCGATGAGACTCAGGAACTGCTGCTTGACAATGTGATGATTCTTCGTGCTACTCAAGCAAAGTCAAAGAAATAGTATGTGTCTCTTTCATTGTTTTTGTTTATGTCCATGTTTTAAGAATTTTGCTCTATTTTGTTATTTTCTTTTGAGACTTTGGCCCTTTAATAGTCAAAAATTGGGAGTAGTTGTTATGATTTTCAATTATGTGTTTCTGTTAGTTTGGACATCATTCTCTAGGGGAGAATTTAATTTTTTTCGGTTTTGTAAAAAGCTACATCTATTCCTTGTTTTGATATGTGATGAATACTAATTGTTTTGTGTATTGGAAGTTTTGATGGTATTCCTCTCAAACTAACATGTTTTGATGCAGGTTGATTGAGTACTATAAAAAAATATTTTTTGTCTACAAAGTTTTCAAACGGGGAGATTGTAAAATCTAAAAGTTTGCAAACTTATTATAAGCATTTTTTATATTATTCAATCAATTTTATTTAAAACTTACAAAGTCAATTGTCAATTAATTAAAGATTTTTATGGTAATAAAATATCTTTGATTATTTCCTTAAAATTGTGTGATTTCAATTATGACTATTTATACAACCATATATGAATCAATTCTATATCTTATTCTGATTGTTTCACATATTGAATTTGATAAAATCCTTTGTGATTTTTGAAACAAAGGTTGGTGGGTCGTTTCTTTTTCTTAAGTCTGTCCAGATACATGTTAAGTTGTCTGATTGGTTAACTGGGTGAACAGTTTGGAAATCCGACAGATTTGACAGACTTTTCTATTTAAGGGATGTTCTCTTCCCTGATTTTGTGAGCTGTGAAAGAAGGATTTCAGCTTGCTACAAATAGAAGCTTTTGCAACCAAGAACACTCACTCTTTCTATAGGCTATTGTGTGTAATTCTTATTAAAGAGTGAAGTTTGTATTTGTGAGATTAAGAGTGGAAATACTTAGTCTTGTATTTGAGTGCATGTTGCACTGTTTATTGATACCCTTTAGTCTTTAGGACTCAAGGTATTATTTCCATTGTAATTGCTTATACAGTTTTCGAGAGGAGATCTGTTCAAAGTCTTTCTTTGGGAGGGAGAAAGCATCAAGGTCTTCATGAGAAGAGTCAAACAAGTCTTTCTTCAGGAGGAAGAAAGCAATCAGTCATCATCGAAGGGAGTTCAAGTGAAGAGTTGATTATTGCAGAAACAATATTGGTATTGGAATACAAAAGAGTGCGACAACAATATAGATGAAGTCTAATTTTGTATAAGTCATTGCTTTTGTATTTGTATTCATTACTAATAAGTTTCTTCTCTTAGCAGGGCTACATGGACTAGGGTAACCGAACCATGTAAAAATCTCCTGTGTTGATTTTTATATTCATGTGATTATCATGTTTAAGTCTGATACATCAACATTCAATGTGATTAACCAGACCATGTGTTTGACCCATGTGCTTATTATGCTCTGCAATTCAAATAAGCTAATAATCAATTGATTAAGAAAAATGGTATTTCAACTATGTAATTTTAAATTTATACTCTTATTAGTATTTTAACAAATGGTTAATTTAAATATGTATTATAAAGTTAATAATGAGAGTATATAATTCTTAATGGAATTATATATTAGTAACTCACATAAAATATATGTCAATATATATGATAGATTTAAGTAATTTATTTTTACAAAATATAGGAGCGACAATAGAAATAGTTATTTGTTTAAAATATTTAGACGAAAATTTTATTATTACATTTTGATGTTCATAAAAACCACACAACGTACTAAGACAATTATGGATTGGGTTTTTTTATTTTAATTTTTTTTAAAAAAAACTGCTAAAATCGCTTGTAACCTTGTGCACCCCTAGTTCATATTCAAAGTAATATAAGAGAAGACAGCATAGAGAAAAGATAATCGTAATGCCATGGGCAAATAAAAATTCCTAAGAAGAAAGATAATGATAATGTCAATGACGCGGAAACTATATTAAAGTTTAAGAAAAAACCCCATTTTCTTTGTCCAGTTGCAATTTGTTTTCTCAAGCTTCTTTAACGTGAGGTGTGGTGTCAATATATAAAAATATATTTATTTTATTAGATATATATAGTATTGTAAATTATATCTCACTGTTCTCAAGGAGTCATATATTAATTTGTTTTAGTTTCTTCGTAGTCAGATGGATAATGAATTTTAATGACTCATAAAAATCGAGTCCCGGAAACGCTGGCCCCTTGAAATGCATAATAAGTAACTTGGAATTTCAAATTATTGACATTTGACTTTTATTTTCTATTTGCCTCGAACATTATTGTGAGACAAAAATTAATGACAAGTGACTTGCAAATCTTACAATATTTACTAAAAAACCCAGCTCGTAATTTGATGAGGTTATTTCTATCGTCCCTCGATAAGAGGACGTAGTAGTTAATTGGTTATGACTTCTTGTCTTCTTGGCTGCAACCTAAAAATTAATAGTTTAATACTTTATCTGAAATAAGATTAATCCGACAGATCTTGTATTTGAGATTAATAAGGTCGATGGACATGGTTATATATAGTCTTGTATAGTGTTGAGTGCAATAAACTACACATAAATACATTTTTTTTGGGCTGGAAAACTACGTAGTTTAGTCTATATGGTATAAGGTTCGTTCTTATAATTAGTTCAAGTAGAGGCCACGTTTTAGAATCTTAGCACGTTGTTATCTTTTTTATATATCTTGCCTTATTGCTAAGTCAAAACAACAGGCTTACACATCTCATAGCAGCCAAAGAAATCAAAAAACAAATGGGTTGTAATCTCATTAAGCTATTATACACATGGCTGAGTTGATCTCTAGCTCTAAATCTATAAAAGCCCAGTTGTGATAGCCATTTGAGATATTCGAGCTCTTTCATCTATCTAACCTGACTCCTCGGGAAAATGACCAAACTCTCCCTGTTGCTCCTCTGTTTCCTCATCCTAGCTTCTTCTTCAGGGCTCTCCAGTGGTTTTGAAACCAAGCCAACAAAAGTTAGTACCTATGAGCTGAAAAAGGGCGATATTACTATTAAGCTCACCAACTGGGGTGCCACAATTGTTTCCCTTTTTGTCCCTGACAGATATGGTTTGTCCACATTATTCTCTATCTTGTTTGAAAAAACATTACTTCTAATATATATATATGCAATGATGCTGATATATACATTTCTTGTGAACTTTTTCAGGGAAACTAGCTGATGTAGTTCTTGGGTACGGTTCTATCAATGAGTACAAGGTTTGTTTCTTACTATCTTTAAACAGTTTTCTTAATAAAAATCTACATAATGTGCTTTGATCTGCAATCTGCATTTATTAATGGTTTCAGAACGATACGAGTTATATTGGGGCTGTTGTTGGACGTGTTGCTAACCGAATTGGAGGCGCTAAATTTACATTGAATGGAAAGACATACAAGATAGTTGCCAATGAAGGGAAAAACGTACTTCATGGTAATTTTCAAACTAGCTTGAAAATCTTTCTGATTCCATTCCAGCCAAATGAACTCTATTTTTCTTACATTGTAATTTTCACTTGCTGACAAGATGTGTTATAACTTCAATTCAGGTGGCAAAATAGGGTTCAGTGATGTTGTTTGGAATGTGGAAAAGTACTACAATGAAGGTCCTGCTCCATACATTGTCTTCACCTATCACAGCTGTGATGGTGAACAAGGTAAATACACCAAAGGTTGAGTTAGATAACAATCATACATTCTGAGCCCTTTTAACAATGTATCCCAATTGGTACAGGTTTTCCTGGTGACCTTCTGGTCAGTGTCACCTACACTCTCTCCGGACGCAACAAACTGACTGTGACAATGGAAGCAAAGGCACTAAACAAGCCAACACCAGTCAACCTTGCTCAGCATGCATACTGGAACCTTGGTGGCCACAACAGTGGTGACATCCTTTCCAATCAGGTCCAAATCTTTGGCTCCAAAATCACTCTTGTTGACAGCCAACTGATTCCTACTGGCAAACTCACCTCGGTGAAGGGAACGCCATATGATTTTCTGAAGCCGCGCCTAGTTGGAAGCAGGATCAAGAAGCTAGTAAAAGAAAATGGCTATGACATCAACTACGTTCTTGATGGCACTCCCTATGGTTCATTGAAGAGAGCGGCTGTAGTGTACGACAGGAAGTCTGGAAGGTCAATGAAGTTGTCAACAACTGCACCTGGTGTGCAGTTCTACACAAGTAACTTTCTGAAAGATGTGAAGGGTAAAGGTGGATTTGTGTATCAACCTCGTGCTGCTCTTTGTTTGGAGACTCAAGGCTTCCCTGATGCTGTGAATCACCCCAATTTCCCATCTACCATTGTGACTCCTCAAAAGCCTTACAAACATGTTATGTTGTTTGAGTTTTCAAATAGGCCCCTATATGCTTAACTTATTCATTGCTACTTTAGAATAAAAGCTCTGTGAAATAAAGAGCAACTATAGTGTTGTGTTGTAGCCTTGAATAATATGTAAATTTGGGAAATAAATTGATAACTTTCGATTGCATTAGCTGATCTAATTTATTATCAATAGTTTTCTCTTTTATATTCACCTATGTATCTATAGGTGGCGGTGTGTGATTATTTAATTTAACTTGTAAAAGTAATTTAAAATTAAAAAAACTAAACTTAAAAAACCATTTTTTTAAATTATATTAAATTAAAAAAATGTGAGTAATTATATATGTCAGTGAAAGTAAATATATATTGCTTCTGAATAACAAAACCTAGATTTTATGGTGAAAAGTAAGCTCAAGAGTAATTTTCAAATTTTATAATATATTTTTTGTAGGAAAAAAAAGTGGGAAGAAAACAATAAATGCTAATAGAATCGTCTTAATTTTTTTTTCTTCCATATAGTAATAGATAAACATATAAATTAAACACAAAACATGATAAATTGCATTAGATTATTTTATGAAATTAAGAATTAGAAGAAAAAAACTATACTCTGATTGTAAGATTGCAGAAATAACTTTATAAACATAAATGCGATTCATGAGTGCCTATATATTTTTATTAGAATATATAAGAAAATCAATAATAAAAAGAAATTTTCATTTTCTTTTTCACTAAACAATGAAAAATATATTACCATATACACATGAAACTATAAACACTTCAAAAGACTTAAGTAGAACCTCTATATAAAAATGATTTTGGGACCAAACTAATAGTATTCTAATTGAGAGATTATAACTTAATAGAAGCATTAGTGTAAAATCTTAAATTAGAAAATTTATGAAAATATCTTTTTTATTTAAAAGATAATTTAAATTCATTTTTATTGTGATTTTCGAGTTTAAATATTTTAGATTATTTGATGGGATTTGCAAAATTTCTTATTTATATTTATATTCACAATATGTTTATAAAATGAATTCTTTTCTTGGCTTTAGGAGGAAAATATTATGTGTCTTATTCTGAGTTCATTTCTAGATATTCCTTATTAATTATGGTACTCTTTAATGATGGTTGACCGCAGGAAATAAAAATCCTAGAGAGATTTTTACTTATTTTCTATTTTTAGAAAATTCTGATCTGACTCAAGTATAAGTTGTCTCCACGATTCACATTGTTATCGGAACAGAATCAACTGATTGAAAAATCTTCATCAATCAAGAATATAATCAAATATTCTTGCTTTTAATGTGGATTCTTTTTCAGCATTTCTAAACATGAAATGATCTCTATAAATAGGCTATTAGGGCTTTGAGAAAAGTGAACTCCTTGGTGTATTGTTTTAATGAGTGTAAATGGTAATATTTGTGAGAGTTCATAGTTTCTATTCAAGATCACACGTTTTTATGAGCGGTTACAATTTGTAATTTGAACACAATTTTTAAGGTATTCGGGGGGAGATTTTTACAAGTCTTGCTTTGGGAGGATGCAGGCACTCACTAACTATTGAAGGGAGATCAAGTCGTGAGGTGTTTCAATCAAAATCAGATTGGTAAAGAGAAGTACAACAAAGTTGCGGCAAATCTCAAGAGGGAGTCTTGTTTACTTGTGATTCTTTATTAATTTACTTTATTCTCTCGGCATTGCCCCAAGGAGTAAGTTATCCGAAAGGATTTCAGAACTTTGTAAAAATTCGTTGTGTTCTTTATTATTTTTGCACTGTCTTTTTATTGTGTTCAATTTTTGTCACGATCAATCCTCATTCTGTCATGGCAGATCTGAAATATATTTCAACATTCAATTATCATTCTGCGTCTTAACTAAACTGCTTGTTTTAATTAATTTGGTAATTACTAAAAACATAATTTCAATTAGTACCAAAAAAATCTCTAACACCCAAAAGTATCAACTTTAACAACAATAAAAGTAAGAACTCTCTAATAACTATTATACAAAAAATATTTATGTAAAGTTGCTTGACACATTGATTTACTTTTTAGAGTTGTTACCACATATTTATGTATTACTAATCTTATACACGGTGAGTGAGGACTAGGAATGACACTTGATTGGATATATAATTATTACTATATATATAGGGGTATATTTTTTTAATATGAGACATAAAAAGTTTATAGCTTATTATAATTTAGAGGTTATTCTATTTATTACTAGCCCAAATTTAGGCCAATTTTTTTTATAATAAAATAGATATTATTCTTATATAGAGTATTCCTGTATAAAGGTTTGACAATAGCACTAAACTAATACACATTGATATTTAAAACTCTTTAAGCAATTATTATTTTATAATTTTTAATTTAGTGAGATTGGGCATTTAAGAAATCGAAGTCCTAACTACCATGAAATCAGGATTCCAAATTGCTTTATCATGTAGGTTAAATATAAGAGTATTGTTATTTGGTATTTATGGTGTTCAACTCAATTTGTTATAATTGTCAATTTAATATCAAGTCTTACTTATTTTGTTATAAATTAACATATATTGGATATAATATTTATTTTTATCAGAAAAAAAATATATTGCACCAAATCAGAATACAACCCATAGTTCTAGAAACTAAGACTCATCAACGGAATTACAAGTGTTGAATATAATCAACCACTCTCAACTAATTATTAAATTACACTAATTATTGTCTACTAAATGAAATTGAGTTGGATTATATAAAATATACATTAACAATATTCTATCATAACTAACGTAATGAAGAAGAAATTTTTTCACGCCATATAAGAAATGATGTGAAATTTTCACTATATTTTATCTATTGCATCACCAAAGTATTATAAAATTGAATAATATAATTTTCTTTCTTTTTTTTTAAGAAAGAAATAGAAGCCCAAAAGGCCTAAAAACAAAATCAAGGGAAAACTTGATATTTACCCATTTTTAGAGTTGATTAACTAAATATACCCACAAATAATATTTAATTAATTTATACCTATTTTTATAATGATATTTCCTAGACTACTCTTGAACAAGTTTATACTAACAAATCTATTTGAGTGAATTTGAATGAAAAAACTCAGATTAAAGAAGTTTATTTATATGCAGAGGAAGAGTACAAATCCGTTAAAGAAAGTTGTTAAGACAACTAATCTTGATTACAAAATAGAAAAGAACCATAGCTAACATTGTAGCCAAATTTAACCAACTAAAACAGAATGTTGGTTATCAACTCTTACTCAAAACTCATGCATCATTTAATCAGTTTTTACCTTTGCTTAAACTTGCTCGACAGTGAACCAAGGCCTTTCTTAGTCCAATTCAACTATTGTCATTACTAACATTAATATTACTTTCTACTCCATGATAATTATGTAGAATGAGATGTATTAACATAGAAATGAAACCTTAGAGCCATTAGACACAAGTTCTCAGAGCATATTGATTCACTTACTAATTCGCTTTTAGCAATTATGGAAGACGCCCAAAACATTAATTAATTCTTTCACCATGATCAGCTTCATTTCTCTATTAAATATATTTTTTATTCTGATTTTTGGCAATTTTGCATATTATCAAATTTTTAGTTACTGTAGAAGTGATGATGAAGCAATATTAACAGATAGTTTACATTTTTATATTTTGCTTGCATTCTTTTGGTCTCCATTCTATAGAAAAAAGACTTTGAGTGTCACGAATTCTCTTAAGTGTTCTTGAAAATCTATAAGAGAGAAGTGTGGAAATGAAGAACGTCCATACTCAACATTAATTTATGATTTGTTTCTTTAAAATTTGGGGTACTGAGTTGCTTCCTTAAGATTAAGGGTACTGAGTTGCTTCCTTAAGAGAAGAGCTTCCAATCTTATGTTGAAGTTACTGTTGACAAGACAAGAATCAATGGGAAGAACATTTCTTTAACATTTCTTTCTTGTACTGGAGTTACTATTGACAATAGGGGTGGCAATTTGGGTCACGACACGATGACACGACACGATTAAGGTAAACACGAACACGACACGTTTAATAATCGTGTCGTGTTCGTGTTTGAGTTTTTGACACGTTTAATAATCGTGTCGTGTTCGTGTTTACTTTAATCGTGTCGTGTCATAATCGTGTCGACCCATTTAATAATCGTGTCGTGTCATAATCGTGTCAGACACGATAACACGAATACTTTACATAGGTTTTCTGATTTTTTTCGTATAATTATGATTAATCGTGTCATAATCGTGTCATAATCGTGTCATAATCGTGTTATCGTGTTCGTGTCGTGTTGACCCGTTTAATAATCGTGTCGTGTTCGTGTTCATATTTTTGACACGTTTAATAATCGTGTCGTGTTCGTGTTGACCTTAATCGTGTCGTGTCATAATCGTGTCGACACGAATCTGACACGTTTACACGAATTGCCACCCCTAATTGACAAGACAGGAACTAAGCTTTTGGGAGCTATCAAGATTGGCTGACTAATTGATCTATCATTTGTTTATTGTAACGGTCAAATTTATTACTTTTAGTTATAAGATTTAACATGTGAATCCAACACTATTTGCCTTCTTTATATATAGGTAGCAGTCCTATATATGTGTTAAAATGTAAATCACAGATAATACATGTAGAACACAAGTTATAAAATGTAAGCCACTAGGTTGTGATTGTCTTTTAAAGCATTGTGATAACTTTTGCATGTCAATAATCTAGATTTTATTTTTGCTTATCGTAATAATGTTTTGTAGTAGTTCCCATTATAAGGGAAAACAATTATACAAAGAAGCAAAACTATAATTTCGCTTTTTGAAGTTATTAGTTATGGATTTTTTTTAATTGTAGAAGAGTAGCTAAAGTATTCAACAATTAATGTTCCTTCCTTTTAAAAAGTAGTTTTGTTTTGTTATAACGTGCAATTTATATTGATTCATTGTGACTTGATCAGAAAGTTGGTTTAGATTTTGGACATTATGCTATATAGTTTAAAGAGATTTGGTTTATATTTTAAGTCTAGTGGTTTAAATTTTAAACATAGTGGTTTAAATTTTAAGCCTAGTAGTTTAAATTTTAAGTCATTTAAGCCTAGTAGTTTAAAATTTAAATTTAGTGATTTAAATTTTAAGTCATTTAAGCCTAATAGATTAAATTTTAAGCCTGGTGATTTAAATTTTAAGACTAGTAGTTTAAATTTTAAACTTAGTAGTTTAAATTTTAAGCCTAATGGTTTAAATTTTAAGCCTAATGGTTTAAATTTTAAACTTAGTGGTTTAAATTCTAAGCCATTTATGCCTAGTAGTTTAAATTTTAAGCCTAGTGGTTTAAATTTTAAGCATAGTTATTCAAATTTTAAATTTTAATTCTTGTGGTTTAAATTTTAGGCTAGTGGTTTAAATTTTAAGCGTAGTGGTTTAAAATTTATGTCATTTAAGTCTAGTGATTTAAATTTTAAGTCATTTAAGTCTTGTGGTTTAAATTTTAAACTATTTAAGCCTTGTGGTTTCAATTTTTAAAGATTTTGGTTTAGATTTTAGACATTATGCTATATAACTTAAAATTATAATTTAAAGAAACTTGGTTTATATTTTAAGCCTAGTGGTTTAAAATTTAAGCCTAGTAGATTAAATTTTAAACTTTGTGGTTCAAATTTTAAGCTATTTAAGCCTTGCGGTTTAAATTTTTTAAGATTTTGGTTTAGATTTTAGACATTATGCAATATAGTTTAAAGAGACTTGGTTTAAATTTTAAGCCTAGCAGTTTAAATTTTAAACCTAGTGGTTTAAATTTTATGTCATTTAAATTTTAAGTTATTTAAGCTTATTAGTTTAAATTTTAAGACTAGTTGTTTAAATTTTAAGACTAGTGGTTTAAATTTTATGCTTAGTGATTTAAATTTTAAGTCTAGTTAGTAGTTTAAAGTTTTGACAAGGACTGATGCTAAGAGGCTGAAGGTTAAATATGTCATGCACATAATATTTCAAGTCAATGTTTGTGAAGAATTAATAAAATATTTTATGGAATGTTTGGCAACAAAGAAACAGGAAGGTTTTAACATAATTGTTCTGTCATTCTCCTTTTCCATTTCATTCCTACTTGGTCATAAATGACCATATCAATTTTGGTTTAAGAAAAAATAATAATAAAAAGAACAATATGAACCATATATATAGAAATCAATGACTTAACATCAACAAAAACACATATATGAAGTTACTTGATACAATTGCCAATCGTTTCCCTTGTTCAAGATTCATTGATAACAAATATTTTTAGACCAAAGCTATTAATCAAAAAGAAAAAGTAGACAATCACATCAATTTATGCTTCAGATTTTCGTTAGTTGATTTATAAAGATGAATTCTTTAGCTAACTAAACTGACATCTTTGTCTAAGTTATCTTGTTGTTGGTGGATAAGGGTTTTCCTCTTTGTGTGAGTCATGTTGTCAAAGCTGACTCTCCTCACCACATTTTATAGCTCTGCTATCTTAATTAATGCAGTTTCAGTTTAATTAAAATGGGGTAGAAATGAGATTTTGAAATCCCTAATATGGTGTAAAGTCGCGCCGCGACACTACTTATATCACACCGCTGACAGGCACAATGGCAACTTGTTGTTGCTTTAGCGTTGCGGTGCGCAGACGCTATGTTAAGCTCTCCTTACTCGAGCATCGCGACTCTCAATAAGTTGTGATGTAGCGCGTAGGAAAACATATATCCATAACTTTTTTAAAAAATTTTAAGTCTTATGCTTTAAATTTTTAAGAATTTTGCTTTAGATTATAGATGTTATGATATATGATTTAAATTTATAGTTTAAAAACACTTGGGTTAGATTTTAAGCCTAGTGATTTAAAATTTAAGTCATTTAAGCAGAATAGTTTAAATTTAAAGCTAGTTAAGGGTTGTGATTTAAATTTTAAGCATAGCGGTTTAAATGTTAAGGCTAGTGATTTAACTTTTAAGCCTAGTAGTTTAAATTTTAAGACATAACCCTATTGGATGAAAAGTCATATAAGCACTGTGATAATTCTACAAAATAGAGTTATTTTACCACATTTTTTATGATAATTGTTGCTTAGTCTTTGAGTTTTTAAGTAATTTTTAATTTATTAGTCTTATTGTAATTTTTAGGATTTATATGTTTTTATAGATATTTTATTATAATATGTTGTAGTTGAATTATTTGAAATTAATATTGTTAAGTTATGAGTAAAATGATGCAATTTTGAGCTTAAATGTTTAAGTAAATTAAGTTTTAATTAATATTTTCATAGAACTTTTGTATATATATTTTTTTTTATCAAGAAGAAAAATGAACTTCATTGAACAAAACAGTCAATACAATTTGAGAGCCATACACTCAAGAACAAACACTCTATACAGGCGGCTACAAAACCAGCACAGCCAATCACTTAATTACATTGAAGGTTCCTTATGTACATTTGCTCTTGTACAGAAATCTGCCTATTTTTAACTAAGTAAAGTTTATATTTAACTATGTTCATAACTTCCTTAGCTAGGCTAGTAGCTGTCGAAGAATAACCATAAAAAAAAAAGCATATATTTCTGTTCCTCCAAATGCTGTAAACAAGTGCTGCCACTACCATATTCAAGATTGAAGTCATTGCTCCCTGCCTATCTCTAGCCAGCTAGACACCCCAGTCACTGAATTCAATGGGCCAAGCTTTGAATCCTAGCCAGTCAAAGATGATATTAAGAATCTGCTTAGATAGGTAGCAATCAAAGAAGAGGTGAGGGTGATTCTCAAGGTGACTTCCACAGACAGGGCAAAACAGGTTTGTCACCTGAATATGTAATCGGGTTAAGTTATCCCTGGTTAGGAGCTAAGCATTAACCACCTGCCAAAGTAAAAACCTGTGCTTAGGAAGGGTAAGCTTACTCCAAACTGCATGATAATAGTCCACCCTTTGCTGATGTAAAGAGTTGTTGTAAAGCTTTGAAGGCTGAAATCTCCCAAGAGAACCAGCAACATGAATCGCAGCAGGGCTAAATTTTTCTTTTAAATGGCAAAGCTTCCTCCAATACCAGCTACAATCTGACTTCAAGGTATAATTCCAAGAGTTTAAACCTTTCAGGTAAGTGGCGTTGATCCATTTAACCCATAAAACTTCAGGCTTTTCAGAGATAGCCCAAATATATTTAGCTAATATAGCTCTATTCCAGCTAGCTCCATCTCTAAAACCAAGACCTCCATAGGCTTTAGGAAGGCAAACCTTCTGCCAAGAAGCAAGATGCAGTTTACTTCTATGCCTAGAATTACCCCAAAGAAAGTGTAACGACCCAAATTCACTAATAAGGCTTAAGGGCCTTGATTAGTGTGCCTGAAGGGCATAATGGGAATTATGTGTGGTTTTAATGATTAAGATGCATGATTATGACTTAAATCATGTTATATGATTATTTTAATATTTGAGATGCATGAATATGTGTATTAGTATGCATGTAGGCCCTGATTAGGTTAGAGGGGCATAATTGTAATTTTGGCTATTATGGGCATAATTGTATTGATATATGTGATAATTGTCGAGACCACATTATTATGTGGATATATCTGCGATCTGTGACTCGAGACGATCCTAGTGAGCAAAGTAGCGAAAAAGTCATGGCGGGGATTTATACCCGGCTCGGGGTGAGCTTAGGGGTATAAATGGGAATTTAGTGAATATACTGGAGTCTATCTTGACAATGAGGAATATTATTGGTGATTAATTAGGCATCGGGAATTAAGCGAGAAATATTAGAGACACTCGAGGAATTAGCGGGAATTGGGTAAAATGACTAAAATGCCCTTAAGTGGATTAAAGGGTTTAGAATTAATATGGAGGGCATAATAGTCATTTGGCTTACAGAAGTTAAGTAATACCAAGGCTTTATGTTAGTGGGAATTATAGAGAAGTGTAGAAGTCTGAGAAAGAAGGAAAAGGAAGGGAAAAGAAAGAGAGAAAAACAGAGAGAGTTCTATAGGTCGGTTTATATTTCCTTCACCTGTTTCTTGAGGATTTCTGGAGTAAAGCTCAGAGGAGAGCTGGGATAAACTAAGCATCAAGGACCCTAACCTAGGATTGAGAAATTGGCAAAGGTTTAGCAAGAGTTCATCAACACTTGAGGTAAGACTTTAGAGTTCTTCAGTCTCTGTTTCTGGTTTTTGAGCTATGGTGTTTAAGTTGAGTTGGATGGAACTTTAGGGAATTCAGGCCTAAGGCTGAGGAGGAGCAAGCCAAGGAAGTCTTGAGGCAACTTGTGGTCGAAATTCCACCAAAGGTATTGTTGACGGTGAGAACTCGTTAACTAAGTTGAGTTGGAAAAATTATCAAATCAAGATCACTAATCGGAAAGCTGTAAAAACTTGAACAATAACTCAAGAACAATGATAGAACAATAATGGAGAATTCAGTCTTTCATTCACACTCAAGCCTCTGCTACAGTAAAATTTCCAACCCCCTTTCAGGTGGTCTTAGAGTTCATTTTATAGTAGGCTCTAATGGCCTTAGGTACATAGTGGTCCAAGAGACCATGGGGTACATAAGTACTATGTCAGGGGAGTGGCTTCAGAGGTTGTGGTCGTACATCCAGCACAGGAGCAGGTGTCAGGAGAATGCCTCCACTACTTGTCTGTACCCATGTCTGATGAGTGGTGGCAGGCGTAGTGGCGCAGGAGGTAGTGGTGTCGGCTCTGACCTTTGGCCGTAGACGTACGGACCATGACTCTTACCCCAGCAGTCTCACTGGCACTGGTATCCGTACTAAGTACTAGGTCGTACAAGTATGTCCCATTCGACTCGTACTGGAGCCTCTAAGGATAGGGGTCTCAAGGTGTAAGGAATGGGCCCCTGGGTATGTGTTATGGTTCTGGCGTGAGGTGGAGATCTTGGGTCCTTGGCACGAGATGCCTGAAGCCTTCCAAGATCACTCACGAGTCTGGTTGATAAGCATGTGGCCTGGACGGATGTCTAAGGATGCGTAGCGAGACGCCCTCCTAGCGACCCCCTCGATGGTGCGGCCCCCTTGGTGGTGCGGCTCCCCTGGTGGTGCGGCTCTCTGGCTGTTCACGAGGCCACTCCGGGGAGAGGCCACTCGAGCCAAGATGGCGAGGCGGGGCCACGGGCGAGGCCACTCCAGGGCGAGGCCACTTGAGCCAAGGTGGCAAGGCGGGGCCACGGGCGAGGCCACTTGGTCACTTCGGCCTATGGCAAGGCGGGGCCACTTCAGCCTACGGCGAGGTGAGGCCACTTGGGCCTATGGCGAGGCGAGGCCACTTTGGCTTATGAGGCGAGGCCACTTGATCACTTCGGCCTATGGCAAGGCGAGGCCACTTCGGCCTACGAGGCGAGGCCACTTCGGCCTATGGAGAGGCGGGGCCACTTGGTCACTTCGGCCTATGGCGAGGCGAGGGCTCACGGGGGCACTTGGATGCGGGTCACTGATGGCTACGCGTCATGAGACCCTTGAGGCTTAGGCGGTACCCACGCAAGGCCAGGCCAGACCTTAGGTGAAATTTGAGCGTCTACACTTGCCCCCCAGTCTAGGAGAGGACCTTTAGGTGCTCTTGTAGACTATTCACATTGATCCTATAAATAGGCCCTCATGCTTGGCCTAATATTTTCACCTTACTCCTTTGGCTTATTAGTTTGGAGAGCCCTTCTTTTTTCAAGAGGTGAGGGGTTCAATCCCTCACAACCTCATTTTCACCATAGTTCTTTTTATTTGTTTTATATTTTTTTTTTTCACTTCATCTCATCATTTTTTTTTTTTTACATATGAGCTAGTTTCTTGGTGTGTCTATTTTGTGACTAACACATCTTTCTGGTCCCTTCTTGCAGACGCGCATTTTTGACCCTTTGGTGCTTTCCGCTCCTCGACCTCTTTTTGACCCCAACTTCGCTCTCTTAACCGCTTGAGGTATATTTTCTTTCCTTTTCCCTTTTATTTTTTATCGGGTCCAAACTTGCAGTACTCGGGATGGGGTACCTTAGTCTAAGCTTGTAGTGAGTTTGACCATATGCAAGCCCCTCCTCTCTTTTTTTATACCTTGTAGTGGGCCATTTAGGGCGTTTGCATCTAGAGATATTAAGCCTATTCCTTTGTGTTTTGTAGCCTTTCCCTCGTTTACACGTGAACCCCTTTTTGCTGTTGGGGCGTGGTTTCATGGCCAGTGACAGCCCGTCCGACATACCCCCAAGGGCTGAGTTTATTGACCTGTCCTCAGACTCAGAGTCCCCTGAGGGCAACCTTCACCAGGACTATCACTCCTTAAGGCAAGCCCGCATCCGCCACCTTGAGTGCATGGCTGAACTTAGGCGTAAAATTTGGGTTGTGGAGAGCGAAATTGACTCAGTGTCGAGAGGAGATGGAGGACCTTCACCCCCAGACCTTAGTGACCATATAGCGCGTCTTAGGACGGCCCTTTTTGAGTTGCGGTGGGAGCTAGAATTTATGGAGGGACACATTCTGCCAGAACCTCCCACTCCCTTCTCGCCTGATGACGGTCATGGGGCTGCTAGCTCCTCTCCCCAGCCCCTAGTCTCAGTTTATCCTAGCTTAGTGCTTCCGCCACCGCTCCCTCGATGGAAAACTCTTGCTAGGAAGAAAAAATGGAGGGTTAAGTGTTCTGCCTCTTCCTCACATCTTTCTTTTGATTTTGCAGATATGCCGAAAGCACGTAGACAGGTGTCCGTCCAGGAAGAGGACGACGCCCCTCTACTGGCGTCCAGTCTGGTGTCACATGTGTCTCCGAACAAATTGAAAGAGATCGTGAAGCACTACCGTGTTGCTCCAGAATACGCCCTATATGCTCCTCAGGAGGCATGCCGGGCCGACCGCCCTAGGAGGGGTCATGTGGCTTTGAGTGAGCAAATTTTGAAGGCGGGTGGTACCATTCCTTTGCACCCGTTTTTTGTGGCGATTCTCAACTACTTCGATTTGGCCCCTCTCCAATTGTCACCCAACAGTTGGTTGACTCTGAGTTGCCTTTTCATTTGGTTAAAGGGAAAGGTCGAACGCGCCCCGACGGCGCAAGAGGTGCATTCTCTGTACAACCTCATGGCAGTGCACAAGTCCAAGGGCTTCTACTACCTGTAGAAGGCCAACAACGAGCTCCCCTTGATAGAGGGCTCAGTGTCCAACACAGGGTCTTGGAAACAAGACTTTTTCTAGGTAGAGGGCCCTTTCTCTGTTCGTGAAAACTTTCGCGCCGGCCCTAGTAAGTGCCCTGGTCTTTTTTTTTCTTCTTATTAGAACTTACTGTTTCGTACTCTTGCTCGTACTGACATTGGCGTGGATCATGCAGAGCAATTTGCTGATCCTTCGGTCATTGGGCCAGAGGCGGTGGCTATAAACAACCTTATTAGTGCAGAATCCGCCCTGAAGAAGGCGGCGGTCCTATTTACTGTGACGAACCTCAACCGCCACCAGCTGTCCCCGGTCTCTGACCCTAAGCTCCTGTGGTCAGTTACTGGGTCTAAGAAGGCTATGGCTATGCCGGCTGAGCCGTCCCTACACGACGGTGAGGCCGAGGAGGAGATGGAGGATGCCCCCCCTCGAATGTGGGGGATCTCATCAGCGCCCCCTGTCCCCCGGGGGACGCCCCCCTATGGCTCCTCCGACCAGGACATGACCTTTCAACCTCAGGACTAGCAGGCCGCAGCGGGATATTATGCTCCCCCTGGCCTTGATGGCTGCGACGCCTTCCCTCAGGTTCCTCACGACATTGGACCACCGGGGGCTGATTTCATCGACCATGCGGAGCCCCCCTTTAATCTACCAGGGTCTCAGTTTTTCTCCTTCCCTGCACCCCCTCCTGCTT
Organism: Humulus lupulus; assembly: GCF_963169125.1. Taxonomy (NCBI): domain Eukaryota; kingdom Viridiplantae; phylum Streptophyta; class Magnoliopsida; order Rosales; family Cannabaceae; genus Humulus; species Humulus lupulus. The sequence goes on along the minus strand of NC_084794.1, from coordinate 71,960,107 downwards.
CGGCGAGCGGGTCGTCCGTCCCTGTCCAGCAAGATGCTCCCAGTACGGAGGCGGAGCCTTGGGTGACTAGGATGGCCTCATCTTATGCACAGCGTTACATTCAAATTGCCTCGGGCCTCCCTGTCTCCGACTGGAGGGGTCTAGGGAATGTGACTCAACCAGACCTTGGGGAAACCCTAAGGCGCGCCGCGGCCTGGGTGAGTTCTTGCATCTTGCGTCGATTAATATTAGGTATAGATGTACATGTGTTTTTCTTTTTGTTACTTATTGCTGACGCCATTGACTTTCTTGTGCAGATCTACACCGTGTCTCTTCGGTATTCCGACATGTCCAGCACCCTCTCCGCATCTACTGCTGAGAGGGACTGTCTTACAGCTCGGGTCCAGGAGCTTGAAAATGAGATTAACGAAACCAGGGTCAAGTTGTCAAAGGCCCGGACTAAGTCTGCCAACTTGCTCTCAAAGAGGGAGAAAGCGAAGGCCAAGATCAAGGAGCTAAAGGGCAAGGCTAGACGCTTGGAGCGCGAGCTCCAGGGGGTCAAGACTACTGCGTCGCAGGAGAGGGTTTCCCAATTGGAGATCGAAGCCAAGGCCCTTAGGGCCGAACTACAGTCAGCGTAGGAGAAGAACGCTTCCTTGGAGGCAGAGAGGGCTTCCTTGGAGGCGGAGAGGGTCATCACCGAGCGCAAGTCTATAGATCGTGCTCTTTATAATGTGTGGAGGCAGGACCCTAACTTCGACTTCTCCTCTTTTGGTGAACAGGTCGTTGCCCGAGCGGCCTTGTGGAGTGCCCACTATAGGAGGCCTTGAAGTAGTCTTGCCTTTTTTACTTTTAACTTTGTAATATCATTATCATTGCTACTTTTCTTTTGGTAACTCTTGTACTATCTTAAGAACTCTTTTTTCTAATGTATAAATACATGTGTTGCTGTTTATTTCTTGTTCTACTGCATTTGAGGCCCTTTTAAGCCTGCATGATGGGGTTTGGTTGGTTCCCCTCTTTTATTTACCAGGCTGGAGGTCCTTTGGAGCCCATGCGAGAGGGTTCACTGAGACCTCTTTTGGTGCCTCTTGATTACTTTTATAAGGATATTTTGACCCCTTGGGTCTTAGCTATCCTTTTATATATTTTTGCGCGCGCTTATTATTTGTTGCGAGAAGCGTCCTTCTCGTCATTATGCATAGTACTATTTTTACAAGGGTCTCTTTTGGGATCCTTTTTGGCTAGGCGGCTTGGCGGCCGCTCTAGACTTATTATTGTCGTCACCATATAGTAGCTTGTAGATCTTCAATCTTCTGTGTGAGCTTCTTCAAGTCTTCCGCCCTCTCCCAGCTGATCTCGTCATCTGCGAGCCCCTTCCATTTTACCAGATACTCCTTATGCTTTTTACGGTCAATGGTGACCGTCCTTTCCGCCAGGATTTCTTTAGGTTGACGCTTGCTCCTTGGCTGAATGATGACTCCTCCTCTAGTTGTCTGGTTGCGCTCTGGATTTGTTGGATCTTCATGATACGGCTTCAAGCTGCTGATGTGAAGGACCAGGTGTATCTTCATCCATGCTGGTAGGTCGACTTTGTAGGAAGTTAGGCCAACTTTTGAGATGATTGAGACCAGACCCTCGTACTTGTGAACGAGTCTGATGTCTTTGTCTCCTCGAAATCTCAACTGTTCGGGCCTCAACTTGATTAACACTAAGTCACCTGCTTTGAACTCCAGTGGTCTGCACTTCTGATCTGCCCATTTTTTTCATTCTTCTTGATGCTTTTTCTAAATAAGCTAGGGCAATCTCTATCGTTTTCTTCCAGTCTTTTGTGAAGTGAAAGGCTCGCAGGTTTCGACCGCGATATTCATCCACTATGTGGGGCAACAGTGGCTGCTGTCCATTAACAACTTCAAAAAGGCTCTTATTCGATGAAGAACTCTTTTGAGAGTTGAAGCAAAATTGAGCTACATCAAGTAGTTACGGCCAATTCTTCTGATTGGCATTGACAAAGTGGCGCAAGTACTCCTCCAACATCTCGTTGAATCTTTCTGTCTACCCATCTGTCTGTGGATGGTAGCTCAAGGATATGTTCAGTTGTGACCCCAAGAGACTGAATAGTTCGGACCAAAAGGTCCCAGTGAATCTTCCATCTCGGCCACTAACAATGTTCTGGGGCACTCCCCAATAGTTGACAATATGCTTGAAAAATTGTCGGGCTGTCTCTTCTGCCGAACATTACTTCGACACCAAGATGAATGTTGTGTACTTCGAGAATCTGTCCACGACCACCAAGATCGCACTTAAATCCCCTGTCTTTGGTAGACTGGTGATAAAGTCAATCAACACACTCTCCCATGGTCGGTTTGGGACTCGCAAGGGCTCCAACAACCCAAGTGTCTTGTTCCTATCGACCTTGTCTTGCTGGAAGACGAGACAGGTCTTGGTGTACTCCACTACATCATCTCGCATTTGTGGCCAGTAGTATCCCTGCTTCAAGAGGGCATGGGTTCTCTGCCACCCTGGATGACCTGCCCACAAGGTGTCACGACACTCGCTTAGTAATGTCCTCCGCAAATCTCCAACTTTTGGAACATACAAGCGACCCCCTTTAACCCACAGAAGATCATCCTCCACCCAGAACTGGCGAGTCTTGCCTTCTTTTACGAGCTTCAGGATGGTCCTGACAACCGGGTCTTTCTCCAGGTTTTCTTTGATGCGCTCCTTGAGTGGAGTGTTCACCACGCTAGCCGAAAAACTAGCCAAGATCTTTAGAGTCGCCAATTCTGCTTTGCGACTCAAGGCGTCAACTACCTGGTTCAAGCATCCTACCCTGTGCTCAAAACAGAAGTCAAATTCCGCCACGAACTCTGGCCATCGAGCCTACTTAGGGGTCAGTTTCGGCTGAGTAAGGAAATGACTAACCGCTGCATTATCCGTCTTCACCACGAACTTTGACCCCAGCAAGTAATGTCTCCACACTCGCAAGCAATGGATAACTGCGAGGAGTTCCTTCTCCTAGGAAGTATACCGCCTCTCAGCTTCAGACAGCTTGCGGCTCTCATATGCTACCAGGTGGTCTTCTTGTACAAGTACCCCTCCCAGAGCATAATCTGAGGCATCTATCTGTACTTCGAAGGGCTTGCTAACATCTGGCAAGGCAAGAATAGGATCCTTCATCATGGCTTCCTTCAAACTCCTAAATGCTTCGGCACACTTGTCAGTCCACGCCCAAGTCATACCCTTTTTCAGCAGCTCAGTCAAGGGTGTCGCCCTTTTTGAGTAGTCGTCCACAAATCTTCTATAGTAGTTGGCTAGGCCCAAGAAGGAGCGGAGTTCCTTCATGGTTGTGGGGGCTTTCCATTCTTGGATTTCCCTCACCTTCTCCAGATCCATACGAATTCGGCCACGTTCCACAACGTGGCCTAGGAACTTGATGCTCTTCTGTGCAAATGAGCACTTCTCGCGCTTCACATATAGCTGGTTTTCTCTCAACTTCTGAAACACTTGAGCCAAGTGCTCTTGATGCTCTTCAATCGTGGTGCTATAAACCACGATATCATCCAAGTACACCATCACGAACTTATCTAGATACTCGTGGAATACTTGGTTCATCAGTGTGCAGAAAGTGGCAGGTGCATTTGTCAACCCAAACGGCATTATTCGAAACTCAAATGCTCCATATCGAGTAACGCACGTAGTCTTTGATTCATCCCCATCTGTGATCCTCACCTGATAATAGCCTGATCTTAAGTCCAACTTTGTGAAGTATTTAGCTCCACTTAGCTGGTCGAACAAATCAGCGATCAGAGGGATGGGGTAGGTGTTGCGAACTGTCACCTTGTTGAGAGCCCTATAGTCAATGCACAGTCTCAAGCTCCCATTGTGCTTCATCTGGAATAGCACAGGTGCGCCAAATGGCGCCTTCGACGGTCTGATAAAGCCTGCCTCCAATAACTCTTTTAATTTTCTCCTCAACTCTTCTAGTTCAGGGGGTGCCATTCTGTAAGGCGCTTTTGTTGGAGGTTTTGCTCCCGGCACCAACTCTATCTGGTGATCAATCCCCCTCTTTGGTGGCAAGGCTTTGGGGAGTTTATCTGGCATCACGTCTTCATACATCTTTAAGACCTTCGTAATTTCTAGTGGAACAATCTCTTCCACTGCTTCTTCGAACACGGTGGGTACCACTACATAAGTGGGCTCCTGCTTCTTCACACTCTTCTTGAACTGTAAAGCTGATAGGAGCTTCACACCAAGGGGTGGTTTCACCTTTGCCGGAACCATTGAAGGAGTCTCTCCCATTATGAGCAAGCTCCCAGTGGCAGGAATTGGAATGGCACCTTTCTCGGTTAGAAAGTCCATTCCCAAGACTACATTGAAGTCGTCCATATGGACCACCACTGTAACGACCCAAAATTACTAATAAGGCTTAAGAGCCTTGATTAGTGTGCTGGAAGGGCATAATTGGAGGTTAAGAGAATTAATGGTAAGGAAGCGTGAATATGGGTATTGAATAAGTATGCGGGCCCTGTTTGGCTGGTAAGGGCATAATGGTAATCTTTGCCCGTTAGGGCATAAATGTGAATGTGTGTGATAAATTGTTGAGACCACATTATTATGTGGGTAGATTGGTAAATATATATATGCGTGTACAGGTGTGTGCATTTGTAACTATCGGCACGAGGCAATCCTAGGGAGAAGGTAGCGAGAAAAGTCACAACGGGGCTTAATAGTTGGCTTTGGATAAGTCAGGGATATTATAGGCGTCGGGTAGTTATTTAGACTATCAGGTTATGAAAATAAATATATGGAGATATATTTGAGGTTATGAGGTCTAGGTGGGGATACTGGGGGATTTTACCATTTTTGCCCTCGGGGACATTTTTTGGGTACCCCGACCCGAGCCTTGGGGTAACCCTGAAGCTTAAACTAATAAAACAAAACAAAGGAACTATTTGGAGACTTAGAGAAACCGACTTAGCCTCAGCCTTCCTTCTTGTCCTCTTCCTTTTCTCTTTCTCTCAAGAAGAACTACCGAAAAATTAAGGGGAAATTTGATGGAAATTCAGAGAATTTAAAGCTATGGTTTATGAGCTTAACTCAGGGATTAGCTGAGGATTCTAACAAGAGTAAAGGTAAGCTATTAGTTGTTTATGATGGTTAAATTATGTGATTAAGCTGGGTTTTAAAGAGATTGTGGATTTTGACATTTAAGGGTTGAATTGAGGCTTGGAGCTTGGGAGTTAGCTCAATTCTATTTGGGGAATTGATTCTGCAACAAAGGTGAGTTTGAAATTAAGGTTTTAATGTTTGAATTTCTGAGATTTTCTGACTGGTTTTGAAGTTCTTGGGTATGAGAGTTTCATAAATTAAAATGATGTGTTGAGGGGTTTTAGCCTAGATTTCTAATGGGTTTTACTGTTGGAAGCATGCTAGAGTGTTGGGATAATTGAGTTGTGTTACTGGGATTGTTTATAATGGGTTTGGATGAGGTTTTGGATGTTAGAAATGGGGGAAATTCTGGGTTCGAAGGGAAGGGCCGCGGCTCTGTTCTAGAGTGCTGCGGCCCTAGCTTGAAGATGAGCCAGGGAGGCTCGGCCAAGGGCAAGCGCCGCGGCGCCCAAGCAAGGGCTGTGGCGCGTGTCTTCTTTCAGGTAGGCCCTCGGTTCTGTTTTGAGGGCAGGGCCGCGGCTAGGCTTCAAGGGCCGCAGCCCTTGGATGCATATTTAAACATTTGGGGTTTTAAAGCAAAGGAATCATACCTTAAGTGCTCAGGATCGATTTCACCACCGTGCTTGGTGGGATTTTTTTTCCCAGAAGCTAGTTTTGTACCCGAAAATCTATATTTGAATATTAATGGAATCCATTACCTTGGTTGTGACTAGGTGATAAGGTAGGGCTCGGGAATGGATCGTGCTCGGGGGTCGTCCTTTCTAATTAAAGCATTTGGCATTAAGGTAAGAAAACTACACCTGTGTATGTGGATAGAATGAGACTAAGTGTTCCCTATATTTGAATGTATCGTTATGTGATTGTAATAAATCATGTGAATATGTTGGGACTAAGAGTTCCCTATGATGGTATGAATGTCATAAGGTGGTATTATGACACGGGGACATGTGGTAACGGCCTAAGGGTGCTGAAATCCACACTTGCGCACATGGCGCGGCTCGGACACTGGTATCTGAGGACATCTTATTATGCACTGAGCTCGGTTTAAGCGGGCCGGAGTCAGTGGGTTAAACAGAGGGTGCGGCCTAAGTCGTCGGCCCTGAATATTATGTGATAAGAGTGTATTATGTGATTGATGGTATCTTGAATCTAAATGTATGTGTTGAATACCCGTTGTGGATTACTGTCTATGATTTAATGAGTATCTGGAGCTGGATTATTGGTTATTGACCAGTGTGTTGTCTTGAATGGGTTTTATGGCTTGAGGGAACTGAGTAATGCTTTGTGGTTATTGGATTATGCTCTGTGAACTATTTACTTGTTAATACTGTTATGGTATGATATTATGTTTTCTTGCTGGGCTTCGGCTCACGGGTGCTACATGGTGTAGGTAAGGCAAGTTGGCCATGGGTTGGAGAGTTCTGGGGGTGAGGTGTACATTGTCAGCTGCTCGGCCACCACGGTCGAGGATTTGTGCAGGAACGAGAACCTAAAACGTATATTTTTCCATTAGAGTGGCTTGGTCGTTTATTTGTAATTAAGAGTTTTGTGTCTACGTTATTTAAACCCTGAGTTGGGATCCCATGTATCAAACTTCCGTTTTAATAAAGTTTAACCGTTTGTAAATCAAAATTCTTTTTAACCTAATCTTTTGTGTCATTAGTTACACAGTTCGAACTAAATGACTTGATTTGCAAGTCTTGCACTATTTCAAACACACAGTATAACGGTCTTGGTTATCCAGGGCGTTACAATCGCTAAGTCAGTCTATCCCTCCCACGTCTCAATTTTAACTTTTACCCCTTTAGCCACGCCAGTTGTGGCCAAGGCCTTGGAGTTGACTGCTTTCATGCGGTCGACATCTTTCTCCAGATTTAGTCTCAGTCACTTTGTTTCGAGTTCAGAGATGAAGTTGTGGGTGGCGCCCGTATCGATCATCACGCTTTTTGTGGGCTTGCCATTGATGGTGGCATCCACGAACATTAGCCCCTTTCCCAGGGTCTTCTTCCCTTTTTCGCCGTGTTTCTTTAGAGCATTCAACAGGTGGACAACGCCCATGTGTGCGTACTCTTTGTCTTCCTCTTCTCCTTCGCCTTGTTGTTCTTGGCCAATGAGGGCATTCAACTTGCCCCTGTAAGGGCAAACTACCGACTTATGTGGGCCTTTGCAGAGCCAACAAGCTAGTGGCTTCCTCCCTGCAGCAGCATCTGTACCGTTGGAAGAATTGGACTCAGTTGTCCTCTTCTCTCCCCCACTCTTGCCCTGCCATGACTTCCCAGACTTCTTACTCCCAGCGCTACTTGAGCTAGTTGGAGGGGTAGCCCTTCTCGGCGGGCTGCTCTCTGGAGTGTAGTCTGTTAAGCGTTCAGCAGCAGCTTGAGCGGTGGCTAGGTCAGACACACGCTGTCTTTGAAGTTCTTGCTTGGCCCACGGTTTCAATCCCTCGAGGAAGCAGAAGAGCCTGTCTACTTCAGACATGTCCTTTATATCGAGCATTAGTCCCAAAAACTTCTTCACATATTCTCGGACTGTCCCGACTTGTTTAAGCTCTCTTAATTGGCGTCGAGCCATGTAGGCGACATTTTCTGGCAGAAATTGCGTCTTTAGTTCTCTCTTCAGGTCTACCCAAGATGGGATGGTGCACCTACCATTCTCTATGTCATCATACTTGATCCTCTACCGCACCTTGGCATCCCCAGACAAGTACATGGTAGCCATGACGACCTTTCCTTCTTCCGAATCGGCCTGCACGGCTCTAAAATAGTGTTCCATGTCGAAGAGGAAATTCTCCAAGTCCTTTGCGTCTCTGGCCCTGTTATAGGGCCTCAGCTCGGGTACTTTAACTTGGCCATATTCCATACCTATCGGACCTATTGCAGGGGCATTCCCAACCGCTCGCATGGTTAGGTTTACTTTGGCAGTTAGCTCAACCATTTCTTCTCTAAGCACGCAAACTGCCTCCCCGCAGTCTTCCGTAGTGTCATTTATGGAAACTTCTTGTTCCTTTAGCATGCGCTCCACTGCCGCAATGTGCTCTTCCCACCGAGGGGAAACAGAAGTACTTGTTGGAGTGTTTCTTTGCTCCAGCGCAATTATTCTGGATAGGAGAACATCGTTTTCCTTCTCTAGCGCAGCTATGCGATTGTTTGCATCTGATGATCCAGAGTTATGACTTGCAAAGGAAAGATCCCTGACCCTTTCGTCCAGGCCATCTAATTCCCGCACACACTTCTCAAGTGCTTCGATCCTCTGAGTGTTGCTACCATTAGTGTGTTTTGCCAAGCTCTTTCTAACTTGGCTCTGATACCAACTGTCACGGGTCAACTATTTGGGTACTCCAAGTAAACGGAACGTGCGGCACTTGCAGACTCTTCAAGCTAGCAAGTCAGCCTACAACACACACTTGCAGGCAAACAAACTCAGTGGTCAGCCACATACACATCGCGAACATGCAACGGGCAATAGCGAATTATGAGCAAGCACAAAGCAAGTCATTCCTAGGAACGTCCACACAACACAAAGCACACAACAAGGCAAGTGGCACGCAATGGCCCAACGAAGATAACAAACAAGTAACACATGGGCAACAAGGAAGTACACAGGGGCAAGTATGGATAAATATCGTTTTATTAATATATAGCATTGATAGGGCAAGGGAGTACAGAGCTTTGGCCCATATCTGTTGATGGTCATGGTGCTTCCCTAAGTCACCAGGTCACCTCCCCCTAAGGAGCCTTCTAGGGAAATAAGGTCTTCACAATAACATATATGATTTTTGTCTGAGAGACATATGCATAATTACAAAACTGCCACTACCCTATCCCATGAGGTTGCTTGGTGCAAGACTTGACTAATGATCAAGCACCAAGGCATGCTCACTTACAAAATGGCCCCATGTGGGTGTGCCAAAGGGGTAGCACGCCACACCGTACACCACCAAGACCACATGCCTCCCACTGCGTCACCTAAGCCCACAAATCAGGCCTGCTCCAATTCCTTCCTAGCCAGCACGTGGCCCAAGCCCAATCCAGCCATCCCAGCTGCCACCAGCCACCAAGCCACCACTTCTTGATCCCATAAATTGCCTAAGTATACCATTTGTCCCCTATGTCCAAAATGCCAACTTTTTACTCATTTTTCTACACATTTTCACCACAACATCATCATTACACCCTATAATTTACCTCTACATATCATATTTATTTTATTTACTTAATCTAATCAATTTAATTAATTTAAATTGATTATTTTAACAATCTCATTTTGACTATAAATCTGGTATTTCAAGACCATTTGGGGGGTGCTTAATTTTTTGTTACCATCTTCTTTCTACCATTTTCTCTCTACCATTCTCTCTTCCATTTTGGGTTTTTCAAGAGCATTTTCAAGTATGTATTTCATTTATTTTGTAATTTCTACTCTAGTTATGTGCTTCTAATCTTTTTCATAAGACTATTAAGATCATGATGAAGCAACTTGTAACTAGATAATATTTATGTTGTATGTTGATTTCTCTTGTAATGCAACAAAGTTTATGGATTTTTCTTCTTCATATATGACTTTCATCTTTAATATCTCATATTTTGGATTGTTAGATAATATGCACTTTGTTCTTCATTTTGCAAAAACATAATATTCTTTGTGTAAGATGTGTCATTAAATTGCACACATCCATACTTAGAACAAAAATATTATGTTTTGCCTTATAAATAATGTTATTTGATTTTTTGTTGTTTCATTAGGTTGATTCACATTAAATACTTTGAAATTATAATTTTTGAAAAGTGAAGAAAAATCATATCTTTTTAGAAGTAATTTGTGCTTAAAATTATAAATCTATTTGGAAAATGATAGTTTGATTTATTTTAACTATCACTAAAACTTGGGAATCAATATACTAATAAATATTATTAAACTTACATTTTGTGGATTCTAGTATCTTAATAATCTTTCATTTTACCACTTATTTTAAAATCCTTATTGAGTTATTTTCATTTTCTTAAATAGCTTTATTTTCAATCTTTTATTTTATGTTCATAACATTAAAACTCATCAATCTTTGGAGCTAGGTTAGAATTTATTAATTTTGGTTTAAAATAGTTTTCTTTTTTATTTTAGACAACTCTCTTGGGTTCGATCTCGTGCTTACACGAACACTATATTCTATATACGATTCGTGCGCTTGCAAGTATAAATTTTTAAAACATACCCGTTTTGGGTCCATCACATTGTGGTATAAATTTTAAGCTAAATGGTTTAAATTTTAATCCTTTTGTTTTAAAATTTTAAGAATTTTGGTTTAGATTTTAGATTGTATGATATATAATTTAAATTTATAGTTTAAAAATATTTCTTTTTGATTTTAAGCATAGTGGTTTAAACTATATGTCATTGAATCATAGTAGTTTTAATTTTAAGCCATTCAAGGGTTACAGTTTAAATTTTAAACCATGTGGTTTAAATTTTAAGGCTAGTAGTTTAACTTTTAAACCTAGTGGTTTAAATTTTAAGTCTAGTAGTTTAAATTTTAAGCCTTGTGGTTTAAATATTTATGAGTTTTGGTTTAGATTTTAGATGTTATGATATATAATTTAAATTTATAGTTTAAAAACACTTTGTTTAGATTTTAAATCTAGTTATTTAAATTTTAAGTAATTTAAGCATAGTAGTTTTAATTTTAAGCCATTTAAGGGATGTGGTTTAAATTTTAAGGCTAGTGGTTTAACTTTTAAACCTAGTGGTATAAATTTTAAGGAATTAAAGCCTAGTAGTTTAAATTTTAAGTTTAGTAGTTTAAAGTTTAAGCCATTTAACCTAGTTGTTTAAATTTTAAGCCCAATGGTTTAAATTATAAAACTTGTTGTTTAAATTTTAAGCTTTGTAATTTAAGTTTTAAAGAGTTGTAATTTAAATTTTAAGTCTTGTGATTTAAATTTTAAGCTAAAAAATAGAAAAATGATGCACCGGTGTTGTCAAAAAAGTTGATGCATTGTAGTCGCTCCCTATATGAAATATATATAGTTTTGATATAAATAATATATTAGACGAAGATTACAATAATTGGAAAATGATGCTTGAGTTGGTTAATTAGTTCAAGCTTAAACAAATCACTGGAGAAAAAGAATAATTGGAAAAACTCTAAAGATCAACCTAAGCTAATAAATTTAAGTTACACAATAAGTTCCCAATGTTCTAAATAAACCAAAATGAGGAAGAAAAAAGAAAGAAAGATGCCCGTCATTCTTAATCATATGCATATATTATCGTGATGTAATTACAAAAATGCAATTATTGCTTCTTCTCCATACTAACTGAAATCCACAATTCAAACTATTCTTCTTGTTCATTACTCGGGCTCCTCATCTCACATGAGCCATTTCTGACTGAACAAAGGACCTGAAAGCAACTATTGCCTAAAACCAAAAAGTCCTGCGTTGCTTCCCTTCTGATTTTTCACTGTTGGGTGTGACAATGCTTCTTTCTTATTGAAAAAGCAACTCCTCACATGGTTAAGCAATTTTAATGCCATAGAATGAAACTAGTAACAAGCAACATAATTGGTCAGGAGGTTATGAATGAATTGAATATCTTAAACTGATGACAGAAAATGAAAACCATAAACTTGATACCAATTCAGAAACAGTTGACACAGATGTCATCTAATAAATAAAAAAAATTGGCCTAACAACAATTATACTTTTAAGCTTCAATTAATACATAATACATACTAAAAGGATCTAAAGATTTCATTGAAGAACTTTATCAAATAGATGGTAGCTATTCCTAAAGATAGAGTACTATGTATAAAACTTGAATGCCATAACAGTACCATGAGCACTCTTAACAACATAATTTCATCAAGCATATATATACTATAACTCACACCCAATCTTTCTACAAACACACCTAAATTTATAACCAATTAAGTTTCAAATGAGCTAAGCATCACACCAAATGTCATAATCAACATATTGCAATCCCTTCAAATTCTCTTGTCAGCAAAACACAAAACACCACAATAATCTGTAGAATGTGAATCTCCAAACTAATGATCAATATCATTATTATATATACATACATACAAGGTGGACAACATCAGCAAACATAACCCAGAAAAGAAAACTAAGTCATACCTATCTTAATAGTACTGGAGCCATAATACTCAGATTAACAAGACAAGAAGAAGAGAATCAAAGTAATCACAGAGTAAGAGAACCCAAAAGAAAGCAAAACATTAAATTGAAGGAAGAAGAACAAACATCATAAACAACGAAGAAAATACAGTAATGACAAAAGACATATATTATTAACTAAATACAAACAATAAAAACACCACAGAACTAAGACAAGTTAATCACCAAACACATGAAATTTAGTTTAGGACTTTCATCAAACAACTGGATTGCAAGATCTATTCAAAACTCGTTTACATACCTAACTACAACCAAAGCTTTATCTTGTTCAAAATGTAATGGAGCTGGAAGTAGCTCAACGTTAGCAGGAGCACCAGTGGTGGCTCGCGACATTGAAGGATGAATTAATGGCGTGTGATCGGTTAACTCATGGTGAAGAAGATGACGAGTTACGGTTGTGTTTCGCCTGTGCCTGGCTGCGCCGTGCGTGTGTTCAGGTGCGTCATATAGTTGAAGACGATCGCGTAGCCGGAGTGGTAAACAATCAATCATGAGTTTATAACTCATACCACATCATGGGTGTGTTTGAGGACACAATGAGTCATGAGTGTGTTTGATATCTGTCAAGGGTATAATAGGAAAACTAAATAAAAATCGGATATAATAGTAATAGTTTTAAAAAGTAGATAGAATTGAGAGAGGGAAACTTAAAATGGGTATACCATCTAATTCCTACCCTAGAAAGAACAATTTTGGGTCTAGTTTATTAGTTAATGGGTCATCTTGTTAAGATTGATACATGTAAAAAGATTCAAAATTTGTTTTTTTTTAGATTTATAACTATCTCTATAAATTTTGTTATATTAATCTATAAGTTTTTGGATTTGTACATAAATATTTTATTTAAATCATTATTTTTAATTCAAAATAAATATAAATTAATTTTAAAAATTAAAATATAATTTTTAAAGGCACTCAATGAGATTTTTTATAACACACTGCGAGCCCTAAAATCATTCTTTTAGGACTCGCAACGCACGCTTTAAAAAACATCATTTTTTAATGCTCTCAAATAAAGGACTTGTAATGGGCATGCCCTAAAAAAAAATTTAGAGCTCGCAATGCGAGTCTTAAAAAGCTTTTTTTGTGGTATCAGTTTGTGAATTAATCTTCACTAGTAAAGTTAATGGTACTTAAGGAAACAATATATAAATAAAGAAGTTAAATGGTAATTAATTTCTACTTTAATTATGAACCATTAATAGAGGATTGAATTGTATGTAGTGATTAAATCGATGAACACTTTTTATACTTAAAAATACTCAATAAATAAATAAATTTTTACACCCTATAACGTTTTTATTAAAATATTTGCAAGAATAACATCAACAATTATGGGCCCGTTTGGTAAAATTTTTGTTTTTGAATTTTTTAAATACAAAAATAGAAATATTATTTTATTTTTGTTTCTTTATTTTTAAAAAATAAAAATATGTTTGGCAACTATTTTTGTTTTTTATTTATTTTTTTTAAACAAAAAATAATAAACGCATTTGATAACTTTTATTTTTATTTTTTGTTTAACAATATGATGTGTTAATTTGAAGAAGAGAAGAAAAAAAAGAAAGGAAAAATTGAAAACTTTTTTAAAAAAATTGAAAGTGAAAAAATTATATTTTCAAAATTTTTTAAATTTTAATTAAAATTTAAAAAAATAATAAATAAAAATAGAGTTACTAAACACATTTTATGTTTAATTGTCAAATTTTTAATTAAATAAATAAATAACTATTTTTGTAAGTGTTACCAACAACATCTATATTTACAATTGTACCAATTTTTTAATACCTTATTTACCCATATAACATGACAATCTTTAATTGTCGTATACCCTTTCTCTCTCTTCATATAAGGTGCCCTTTTTTAAAAAAGTTTCTTTATTTGTCCCTCTTCTCTCTAACTTCAAAAATCTTTTTCGGGTCAAATATGTAATTTATTTTTCATGGTCAAATATGTAATTGAGACAAATTAATTAATATATTAAATTTTGAAATTAATAAATTAATTAATATAATTTTAAAAAATTATTTTTTAATTAAAATGAAATTTTGGAAAATAACATTTAAATAATTAAGATAATAATTAGTTTTATTTATTTAAATAATGTGAAAATATATTTATGATAATTCAAATTGGATTTGGATTTGAAATGATATTTATTCTGTAATTAATATGATAAGATATGTTATGAGGTTTATATATTTTTGAATAAATGATTATTAAATAATAATTAAATAAAAATGGTTAAGACATGTATCCTTGAAATTGAGATATGTTAGCACTGTGATTGGTGTGTGACTAGGTCCAAGACTGGGTCTTGGATATTTCTTTTATTTATTTAATAATTGGTTTATAATTTGAATTTAATTAATTCTATAAATCTATGAGATATAAATTGTTTCAAAATAACATGCTTAAGTAAGAGAATATTCTAGAGAGAAATTCTAAGCTTTTCACAGATAGAAAAATTATACCTAATATTTTTCCTATCCTGAAAACTAGTCTCATACCTAATATTCCAACATCTTATAAGTTTAGTACATCTTGTGAATGAGAAATTTTCTCACTATTACTCTACGTGCCCACGCACGTCTTGAGGTGCAAAGATACATCTTGGAAGATCTTAGTGTGAGTACTCACAATATCGCTTTGAATTGGATCTTCGTTGGAGTTACTACAAGATAGCAATGATTCTTGATTGTTCTACAACTGATAAATCATTATCTTTTCTTTCTCTTTGATTAATGTTTTGTATATCAATGGATTTGTTATTTAAAGATTGTTTAAATATTTTTTTTTAATTTCTGGGCCCATCGTCTCGTGCTTTCCGCTGCGCACAAAGTAAACCAGTTACCAACAAAAAGTACTTGAATTATTAAGTTTGTAGCACTTAAGTATCTAAGTTATCTTTTTGGCGTTGAAAATATCTTTCGTCCATCTTTCGGTATAGCTGTTTATTTTTCTGTTAAGTTATCTACGTGCCGTGAAATTTGCTTATAACTTGGGCAAGTAAAGAAAATACAATTTTAAAGAGAAATAAATATCAAGATATCAAGTAAAGATAATTGTATGGTCATAGGCATAGCTTAGTAATATTACACCTCTTCCCACATAGAGGAAGTCCCACGTTCCAATCTCCCTCTCCCAATGTAAAAAGAAAAAAATAAATAAAGCTCGTAAGAAATGAGATAATGTCAATGGACATGGAAGATATATTCAATGTGAAGAAAATTAGTGTACAATATTCTTCGCTTTGTTTCAATTCGTTTTCATGAATCTTTCTATAAACAAGAAGCGTAAGGAGTGACCGGCCCCCCTAAGGTGACGTAAAATCTGGGTTTGGTAGTAGTGCATTTTTGGTAGAGCTTACGGATCAGGTATATGAGGAACTATAATTGGGTCATTCTTCCACTGTATTGCAAATGTCATCTTAGGTAGGACCAAATAAACCTCAAATTTTAAAATCCAAAGCAAAGAAGAAAAAGCCCAAACATCACCTTGAGTGAACACCCTTGTCGAAGATATAGGGTCAAACCAGCGACTCCCAAAGACTTCTTGTTAAATTTATTGAATTAAAAATAATATAGATTTTTAAAAATAAGAATTACAAATCTTGTACTTAAATTTATATATGAGAGTCAGACAAGAGTTACAAAATTTACTCATTATTGTGTAAATAAGAGTTACAAAGTTTAGATTTGAATTTGGAAATTGTAACATAAGTTTATTTCAGTTTTGATATGCTAAGTATATCATATATAATGTGTATAAATGATTAGAGTTACAATTTTGAGGTTGGTGGACGTTTTGGGAGTTTAAAGAAAGAAAATAGTCATTCTAATAGCCCTACAAGTGACATGTCGCGAAGTGTATGGCAACATATCGCCACCTATTTCACAGTTGGCGACACGTTGCCTGCAATAGCAATACTTTTTCTGAGCATTTTTTTAATGTTGCCGCAACTTGGTTTATAACTCTCAAAATAATCCCTAATGCACCCAAAAATGTCCATGTAGTAACTGTTTAGATTTATTGGATCATTTGATTTCAAACATGGTTAAAAATATCTATAAATAATGATACTTGTACCATAAAGTACACTTTACATTCTCATAGTTTAAGCTCTATATGTTGTTAATAATATGTTAAGCTTGATTAATCCCAAAGAGTATTTCTTGTCAAAAAATTTTAAACTTGTTCAAGCTTGAGTGGTTTTGTGTGTTATCTTTTATAAGTTTTCTTAGTCGTCTTTTTCAATTGACGGTGAATCTCGTCAACCATAAATAAGAGGAAGCTGTCAATTTATTGTGTTTTAGCAACAAGAACCCACAGAAGTAAATATAGAAAAGTGAGAAAACTGATATGTATTGCATGGAGATGATTACAATATATAGATACAAGCTGTACATGACCATGAGAAATAATAGGTAACAACTTTGACTATACAACAACCTAGCTAAGAGAGGAGAATGAGAAGATAAGACTGCTACAAGATAGTTACAACAACCAACGTAAGACTAGGACTAGCTAAGGACTAGTATCCTTTACATGCCCCCGCAAGATGGACGACGGTGACGAGAGACCAATCTTGGACAGTAACATTTCAAATTTTGTCCGATTTAGAGGCTTTGTAAGAGCATCAGCTAGCTGATCTCCAGTGGGTACATGAGTAACACGCAACGTACCATGTTGAACCTGCTCACGGATGAAATGGAAGGCAAGAGCAAGATGCTTCATGCGGGAGTGAAAAACTGGATTGGCACTAAGACAAGTTGCACCCAGATTATCACAATAGATGACCGGCACCTGAGGAAGAGTGACACCCATTTCATGGAGCAAATTTTGTAGCCATAAGAGTTCACCCGTAGTAAATGCGACAGCCTTATATTCAGCTTCGGTCGATGATTGAGCTAAAAACTTTTGCTTCTTAGAGTTCCATGTGATAGGCGTGCGTCCCAAGAAAACAACTTGACCCATCGTTGAGGTAAAATCATCTTTATTTCCAGCCCAATCGGCATCGGAAAAGGCATGAAGATTGAGCGGAGAGTCGTTGTAGATGGTGATACCTTTATCTAATGTGCCGGCAAGATAACGAAGTAGCCTTTTTAAGGCTGCCCAATGAGTTGTGCGAGGTTGATGCATAAATTGAGATAACTTGTTCACCGCAAATGCGACATCAAGTCGTGTGAGCGTTAAATATTGAAGGCCTCCAATAGCAGCCCGATAATCCGTCGGGTTATCAATTAACGTACCAGAGTGAAGAGAAAGTGTGGAATCAATGACCATAGGTGCTGGAACCGGCTTAGCATTTTTCATTTTGGTGCGGTCAAGGAGGTCAGTGATGTATTTTCTTTGGCTTAGAAAGAGGCCTTGCATTGTTGGAATAACTTCCGCACCCAAAAAATAAGAAAGAGGTCCAAGGTCTTTTAGTGCAAACCTTTGAGCAAATTGCTTGACAAAGCTATCCAAGACATTAGTATCAGGTCCTGTTAGAACAATATCATCGACATAAACAATTAAATACATAGGTGAAGCATGATGATGATAAATAAACAGTGAGGCATCAGCAACCAAGCATTTGAAACCAAAACTTGCAAGAAAATTAGCCAACTCTGTGTACCAAGCCCTCAGAGCTTGTTTAAGACCATATATTGCTTTGCGCAGTTTGCAAACATAACTTGGAAATGTGAAATCGTGAAACTTTGGAGGTTGGGTCATACATACTTGATCAGTGAGAGTGCCATGTAAAAATGCATTGTTAATGTCAAGTTGTCGAAGAGACCATTTGCTTGTTATGGCTAGACTGAGAAGAGTTCGAATAGTAG
This sequence comes from Humulus lupulus, assembly GCF_963169125.1. Taxonomy (NCBI): domain Eukaryota; kingdom Viridiplantae; phylum Streptophyta; class Magnoliopsida; order Rosales; family Cannabaceae; genus Humulus; species Humulus lupulus. The sequence continues at coordinate 71,941,938 of NC_084794.1, read as the reverse complement.
CTGGTTTAACCACAAGGTTGAATGTTTCAGTGTAATCAACTCCAGCTCGTTGTTGGAACCCTTTTGCAACAAGACGAGCGCGATAACGCTCAATAGTACCATCAGGCTTATATTTGATCCGAAAGACCCACTTGCACCGCATAAGGTTTTGGCACGAGCTTGAGGGCACCAAGTCCCATGTGCCCAGTTTATGGAGAATTTTCCGACCCAAGAGTTACAGATCAAAGCTCGTTTGTTTTATTTGGATCTGTTTTTTTTTCGATCTTCTGCAACAGGTAATTAGTTACCTTCACATTTTGATATGTGTTTATATTTCTGGGTTCTTTATGGTAACCAGTTACCTTCACGTTCTGGTATGTGTGTATATTTTCTGGGGTTTTTTTTTCTATCTTCAAATCTGCAATAGGTAATGGTTACCTTAACGTTCTCATATGTGTATATTTCTGGGTTCTTTATGGTAACCGGTTACCTTCACATTCTGGTATGTGTGTATATTTCTGGGTTATTTATGGTAACAGGTTACCCCCACGTTCTGATATGTGTGTATATTTCTGGGTTATAAGATCAGAACATGTCTTTTTTTCCTTCAAATTTAATGTTTCTTTTCATATTTGATATAAGTAACTCGTCACTCCTCTTATGGCAGAAGGTTACTCATCTCGGGGTAATTGGTTATCCATCCTCATACATGTTATTTAACCTAATTCTAGGATTTTTTTATATAACTGTAAAAAATCAATAAAGTAACTCGTTACATTACCCAGACTTTTCAAAAACCGTACAATCTAAAAAAAAGAAAAAAATGTTTATAATAAATTAAAAAAAATAATAAACACAATTCATATTACAAAAAAAAAAAAATTGCAAAACAACCAAATAAAAATTTAATATAAAAATAGTTATATAAAATTAATATAAAAAAACAAATAAACTAAAAAAATAATAATCAAATTACAAACATACCCTTTCAAATTAATATAACTTGATTAAGAGTAAAACTATGACATAAACCAACTTTTGTACAAAAAATATGGGAAAATAAACTCATAAAAGTGAAAATTCTTAAAAAAACCATAGATTAATTTTTTTTTTTTTTAAAAAGCCATATTTTTGCAAACTCTATTAAAAATCTTATATAAAATGTAATTTCCTCAAGTTTTTGTTAAATTATTTTAAATAATATAATGTTATATTTAATAATGTGACAAAATGTGATTTGTCACACCTTGTAACATATAATTGAGAGTTACAAAATTAGACACATGTGTGTGCCCAAATGTGACATAATTTGGAGTTACAAAATCAGTTACAAATTTGTAACTCCCAAATATTACCCAATAATGTGTAGATTGTATGTTACACATTTGAGTTTGGATTTGTTACACCTAGATTTTGAGACCTGAGATTGTGACCTCGAAAGCTGGACTCGTCAAGTGTGAGCTCGAGATATATAAAACGCATGTTCGTGGTCCAGATGTCAAAACCTCGGAGCAAGGCGGCAACCTCGAAGACAGGTAACCTCGGGATCCTTTCCAACCTCAAAAGAACATAGGATCGGGATACATCTGTTGTCAGGTGTCTTCGGATCGAGTAGCCCGAGCTTAAAGAGTACAAGCTCGAAATGTAACAGCCTCGATGGTATTTATCTACTCCGAGCTGGTCTTGGAATAAGGAGGCTAGTTCGTAACCTATCCATAAACCTTGACTGACATGATGCTGGTTGCTGACCTCGAAGATTTGATGAGTCATCTGATGTAACGCGTTCCGTATGTTTAAAGATATTTATTATTGTAACATCCCAACATTAAACGGATATTAACAATTTTGTTACTCGTTTCCTGGTCTTCAGGGGACGTTTCCTTGTATATAGGAGTTACAATATTTAATATATTTATTTTAATTAATAAGCAGAAGTATCTTCCCGAAATATGTGGGAATGAACTCTAAGAACTCTCTATAAATAGAGAGGTCATGAACATTTGTAGAGGACCGATCTTTTGATATCTTGAGAGAAATTCTGGAGAATTCATCTCTAAAGGATTTCCAGAAAACTCCAAGTCTAAATAAAATAGACTCGTGGACTAGGCAAATTTAACTGCTGAACCACGTAAAACTCTTGTTGTTCTACCATATTATTCATCTGCGACATAGTTCCTATTGTTTAATTGCTCTACATTTTAAGTTGACGAAAAACGGCGTCAACAGTTTGGTGCTTTCATTGAGAGCCTTAAGCAGTACAATCCCCGATTAGCTATGGCCGCAAATGATCTGAATATTCCTGAAGAAAACTATCCACGCCACCCTGGGAAACAGCCGATGACGAATCCAGAACCAGAAAAGAGAAGTGAGTCCTCTGATTCTCAAGGACCTTCAGCACCTTCGGCTCCCAGGGACGACGAAGACATGTACTATAATCCCGAGCGGTATGTCCCCATAGTGGAACTCAAAAATCGACAGTTAAGAAAGCAGTTGGCTAAGGCCAAGAAACGTAACGAGGAGCTAGCTAGATTAGCTGCGGAGGCGCAGGCGGCTCAGCCCCAACCTCCACCTAAGGTCCAGGCCCCACCTCCGCGGGACGTTCATGTTCCTCCCTGCATGCCTCGTGGGCGACCTCGCAAAAACGCTGCCACAAGAAGAACATAGCAACCTCCGCCACCGGCAGAACAGCCTGCTCCCTCGAGGCCCCGAAGAAACACCCGGAATAGAGCTCCGGTTAACTCAACTACTGAGTTACCAGTTGAAATTGGGAATAATCGAGCCCCTGTAGAGGCTCGGACTCAGAATCCTAGTAACACACAGAATGTTACCGAGCCGGCACAGGCGAACTCAGGAACATCCAGACCCCGAAATGGGTGGCAGCCACCATCACCCATATGGTTTCCTCCATCGCCAATAAGATATCCCTCACCGCCTCGGAGAAACACACAACCGGCTCAGGGTGATAGGGAAAGGAGAGCTGGACGGAAGCAGGGGAATGGAGAAACTACTAGAGAACGGAGAGGCTCCCAGCCTACGAGAAGCCAAATGTCTCGGTCTCGCACTATAGAGATGAGGCAGCCTGAAAGGAATCCATCTCGAAATAATCATGCAACGAGCCTCGCCAGCGACAACTCAGGGGACACCAGATTAGTCAGTATGTATGATCAAGGACGCAGAAATACTGGGAACCAAAGGAACCACCCTGACCTGCAGGAACACCTGAATCAAAATCGGGGTAGTGGTAATCCCTCGAACCCAGACCTGAGAGATCGCTTAAATGGACGCAAGGATCCCATGCAAAGGCGCAAGCCTGGAATTGTGATCAACGATAACCAATTTCAGGCGAGACCCCCTGTGGATCCAGTTCAGGAAAGAATTGATCAATTGGAAAGAGCATTTAGGCTCTTACAGAATGAACGAGGTCGGAATCGGGACGAAGATTCTGATGAGGAGCTCGAACCATTCGCTCCCCACATTTCCAACACTCCGTTTCCTCAAGGGTTTCAGATTCCTCATGTCCCACCTTTTGAAGGGAAATCCGACCCGTACAATCATTTAACTACATTTAACACTATAATGAGAGCAATTAATGTGGGTTACGAGCTCAGATGCATGCTGTTTCCAGCATCGCTTACAGGACTAGCGAAAAAATGGTTCGAAAAATATAAGAGGCATTCAATCATTTCTTGGGATCAGATTTCAAGAAGCAATTTAGAGCCATGATCGGGATAAGGCCCGAGGCATCGACTCTGACCAATGTCCGGCAACAACCAAATGAAACGCTGAAAAGCTACCTTACAAGATTCAATCTGAAAGTCGCCCGAGCTCGGGATGTAGACGACAGCGGTCATTTAATGGCCGTTCGACCTGGGGTAATGCTAGAAAGTCCCCTCTGGGAAGATATGCAGAGAAAGCTTGTGAGGTCAATAACCGAGTTTAATAGACGAGCTCAGAGGTTTTTCAATGTATAAGAGGTGAGTTCAACACTGAATATGACCTCTCAGCCCATAAGTACAATGACAAACGTAAACTCTGCCTCGACCTCGGCAGACCCATCAGCCTCGAAACCCCCTGCAGAAAACCCTTCCAAAAGAAAGAAGAATGAAGGAAGTAACCCTGAGGCGGAAGGGGGAAAGAAGAAGAAAGTGGAAAGGTATTTCTCCGTGTACAAGGTGTACACTGAGCTCAACGAGTCTCGGGAGAATATTTACCTGGCTAATGAAAACCAGGTCCCTTTCAGGCGTCCAGACCCCATGAGAAACCAAAATTCCAAGAGAGACTCCAGTAAATACTGTCAATTTCACAGAGATACTGGGCACACTACTGATGAGTGCAGGCAACTGAAGGATGAGATCGAAGGTCTGATCTCGAGAAAATACTTCAAGCAGTATGTCAGGAACCAAAACAACAATCAGGCTTCCACCAGCCAGAGGACAGCTGCACTGCCGCCTGCCCAAAACAACAATTTCCGGGCTAGGGAAGAAGAGAGACCCCCTCCGATTGATGGAGAAGATGTGGTAACCATCCCGGGCGGGCCTCACCTCGTAGGATCGGGCAAGAACGCCCAAAAGCGAGATGTGAACGAGCTGAAAACTAGGGAGGGGTCCCCTTATGAACCCGAACCTAGAGCTCCAAAGTACAAAAAGGTTGAATCTCAGCCTATAACCTTTACTGAGGACGATGCGTCCCATGTTCAGTTTCCTCACAACGACCCACTGGTCATCACTCTTCAGCTCGCGAACAAGAGGGTTCACCGAGTTCTTATTGATAATGGGAGCTCAGTGAACATTCTCTATAAGGCCACCTTAGAAAAGATGGGACTCACGCTTTGTGACCTAAAAGCTTGTGCAACGACGCTGTACGGTTTTTCATGAGAAGGGATTACTTGTATAGGGTCCATTGAACTCCCTATGACCTTGGGAGACTACCTAATCTCAACAACCAAGATGATGGAGGTCGTAGTAGTGGACTTGCCACCAGCCTACAACGTGCTGCTCGGGAGACCCGCCCTACTTCTAGTGGCATCGGGACATTAAAGGGAGACCAATTAGCTGGAAAGGAATGCTATAGCATTTCCATAAGAGGAAAGAAGCAAACGAGCACACAAGCACTTAATTTGAGATAGATGGGACAGTCTTTGAGATAGATAAAGAAATCGATCCAAGAATAGAGGAAAGAGCTAATCTCGAACCATTGGAAGAGCTCGAAGAAGCAGACCCCCCGAAAACAGTAAAGGTCGGGAAAAACCTCCCCGAAGAAACCAAATAGCAATTAATTTGTTTTTTTGAAGAAGAACCAGGATGTCTTCGCATGGTCACATTCAGACACGATAGGGATAAGTCCAAATGTGGTGAGTCACGCGTTGAATATCGATAAAAGCTTCCCGCCGAAGCAGCAAAAGCGAAGACTACTGGATGACGATAGTAAGAAGGCCCTTAAAAAGGAAGTCGACAGATTAAAAGCAAACGGATTCATCAGGGATGATTTTTACCCCGATTGGGTAGCCAACCCAGCACTAGTCTTGAAGCCTAACGGGACATGGCGGATCTGTATTGACTACTCGGATCTCAACAAGGCCTGTCCTAAGGACTGCTTCCCTTTACCTTGGATCGACCAGCTCGTGGATGCCACGGCAGGGCATGAACTCATGTCGTTCATGGATGCCTATTCTGGATATAACCAGATTTCTATGCATGCCCCTAACCAAGAGCATACGAGTTTCATAACAGACAAAGGGATGTATTGTTATAACGTCATGCCATTCGGGCTCAAAAATGCTGGAGCCACTTACCAACGACTCGTGAACATGATGTTCTCCGAACAGATAGGTAACAACATGGAAGTTTATGTTGACGATATGTTAGTTAAATCTCAACTTAACAATAACCATGTGGATGACCTCGAAGAATGCTTCGCCGTGTTACGGAGATATAACATGAAACTCAACCCTCAGAAGTACTCTTTCGGAGTATCTTCAGTAAAATTCCTGGGATTCATTGTAAATGCTCGGGGAATAGAAGCTAATCCAGACAAAATCCAGGCTCTAATTGATATGCCCTCACCTCGGAAGCATAAGGATGTCCAAAGTTTGACTGGCAGGATGGCGATGCTAAGTAGGTTTATCTCGAAATCTACGAACCGTTGTCTTCCATTTTCCAACCTTTTGAGGGGAGACAATAAATTCGAATGGACAGAGGAATGCAAGTTGGCTTTTCAAGAGCTCAAGAAACACCTCCCAGAACCCCCCATATTGCCAAAACCCATTACGGGAGAAGTTCTGTACCTGTACCTTGCTACGATCGAGCACGCCATAAGCGCGGTAATCGTGCGGGAAGAAGAAAAGGTGCAAAGGCCCATGTATTATGTCAGTAAAAGGTTACTAGGGGTAGAATCGAGATATCCCTTGATGGAGAAGTTAGCTCTCAGCCTAATTCACCCATCTCGAAAGCTCCGACCCTATTTTCCATGTACTTACCGATCAACCACTAAGACAAGTTCTGTCCAAGCCAGAAGCCTCAGGTCGATTGCTCAAATGGGCCGTTGAACTCGGGCAATTCAAGATCACTTATCATCCAAGGACGACCATAAGAGGACAGGCCTTAGCAAACTTCATAGTGGAGTGCACTGGTGTGGCCAATGACGAAGTTATAACCCCGGCCCGCGAGCTGTGGAAACTTTATGTTGACGGGTCTTCTAATGAAAATGGATCGGGAGTAGGAGTAATTTTGATCACCCCAGCAGGAAGCTGATTTCACTATGCCTTGAGATTTGACTTTGACGCGTTGAATAACAAAGCCGAATACAAGGCTCTACTGGCAGGACTTCGTATAGCCAAGGAGCTCAAAGCCAAAGCGATACATTGCTATAGTGACTCCCAGGTGATGGTTAATCAAATTTTAGGAGAGTACCAGGCTCGTGGTACGAGAATGGAAGCATATTTAGAAAAGGAAAAATCAACACTGGAGCATTTCGAGTTCTATGCGATAGAACAGCTCCCCCGAGAACAGAACTCGAATGCGGACGCCTTAGCCAGGCTTGCTACCTCTACCAAGACTGACGAATTGAATGTCGTGCCAGTCGAGCTTCTTGTGACGCCCAGTATTAACGAGCCTGGTCAGGAGGATGTGTGGATGATCAATTCTGAGCCAATCTGGATGACTCTGATAGTTGAATACCTTGAGACCGGTGTTCTCCCGAAAGAACGGACCAAGGCTCGAAAACTAATGTATCAGGTCCCCAAGTATACCATTATAGATGGAAAGCTATATAGAAGAGGATATTCCATGCCGCTACTCCGATGTGTGACCCCACACGAGGCTAAGAAAATCTTAGAGGAAATTCATGAAGGGTTCTGTGGAGACCATACTGGGGGGCATAGCCTATCCAAGAAGATTATACGCTAGGGATACTTCTGGCCTACCATCAAAACAGATTCGTTCGACTACGTCAAGAGGTGTGATAAGTGCCAACGGCTCGCCACAATTCCTCGAGCTCCACCCTCCAAGCTAACTATGATGACCTCCCCGTGGCCATTTGTGGTCTGGGGAATCGACCTCATAGGCTCACTGCCGACTAGCAAGGGCGGAGTAAAATACGCAGTAGCCGCCGTAGATTACTTCACGAAGTGGACTGAAGCCGAACCTTTAGCAACAATAACCTCGAAGAAAGTCCTTGACTTCGTAGTGAAAAACATCATATGTCGATATGGGATGCTAAGGAAGATTGTGTCCGATAACGATACTCAATTCGACAGCGATCTATTTACCAACTTTTGCAAAAATAATGGGATAATAAAGAGCTTTCATCGGTGGCCCATCCCCCGGCGAATGGCCAGGTCGAAGCTGTAAATAATACCCTAAACAGTTCGCTAAAGAAAAAGTTGGAAGAAGCTAAAGGAAGATGGCCCGAAGAATTGCCCCAAGTTCTATGGGCATATAGAACCACGACCTGTACATCAATAGGACATACCCCATTTTCTCTGGCATATGGTTGCGAGGCTGTGTTGCCAATTGAGGTCAAAATTCCACAATTCGAGCCCTCGCTTATGACCAAACCTCGAACCACTCTCAGCTTGAAGAAGCTCTGGATCTGATCGAAGAAAGAAGGAACGAAGCTCAATTAAAAAATGCTGCATACCAACAACGAGCTACCCGATACTTCAACAAAAGAGTTCGAGATAGAAAATTCGGTGTAGGAGATTTGGTGCTAAGGTGTGTATTCTTGGCAACACGGGATCCAGCAGCTGGCGTGCTCGGGCCAAATTGGGAAGGACCTTATCAGATAGAATCAGTCATCCGACCCGGCGTGTACAAGTTGGCAAGATTGGATGGACGTCTGGTACCATGAGCATGGAGTGACGAACACCTACGACATTACTATCAATAGTGTAGGAAGGATGTCGCCTATAACCATGCTTGTTTATCTGTACTGTTTTTCTATTTTTGGATTTTTCAAATAAAGTTTGAGTTCATTTTAACATCCTATATTTTTTGCAACCTCTCTTAATTGAATAACCTATGGTCACATTCATAGGATATTAAGGGGCATTAGTGGTATATATACCATCAGCTTGAAAAAATAAAATAGCATATACGAAAAATAGTTTGGTTATAACCAAACACGAGCTAAGATAGTTTGGATATAACCAAACTATCAAAAATATACAAGTGTTTGGACGTAACCAATTGCGCGAGATAAGAAAGTTTGAACATAATCATATTATCAAGAGATAGAAATATAAGTGTATGGATTACAAACCAAACACGACCTTAATAGGTTTGGAACAAACCAGCTAAAACTAATCGACAGTAAGTTGGAGCATAACCCACTTCGCCTTAAGTCGAGATCGAGGCTATAATATCTTGCAAAATAATAGTTTCGACCTCATAACCTTGGGGAGCTACTCGAGGACGAGAAAAAGTAACTAAAAAGTAAGATATAACTAAACCATTTGCATTACACATCATATAAGTACTTTCAGGTGCATGGTAAAAGTAATATTCGACCTTGACAAATATCGAGATCGGAAGCGGATAATTCGAACAAACTGTGCATGAATGCATTGAACCTCGAGCTTAAATCCAAACTATGTTTGTATGAATAAACAAGCATATATGACACTTTAATATAAATTGCGCAAAATATTTCAACCCAAGAAATGTAAAGCATATATATTAAAATGAAGTCAAAAAATGGTATCTCAAATATCATAAGAAAATGCAGCTCTTTTACGAGCTGTAGAATTGTCTTGGCCCCGTGGGCATAAAAAATCATTACAAGAAATACAGAGGGATGCAGCCCCAAGGTAAGATTTAAGAAGAAGGAGCATTCTCCTTGGCCTTCTCAGCATCGGCATCATCCCCGGCTTCCTCTGCCTCATCCCGAGCAGCCTCCTCCTCATCAAGCCGAGCTTGCCATTTAGCCACGAACTTCGCTTCAAGAGGGCCTAAGAAGCTAGTGTCGAGGTCGACATTGTTGGCCCAGATTCTATACATGGCCAAGTCGACTGCCCGATCCTTTTTCTCCATAAACTCTTCAAGAAGACGAACCTTTTCACCCTCCATGATCTCGAAAGTGATGGACTTCTCTTCTTCAAGCTTGGCATTGATCTCCTTGACCCGAGCATTCTCCTTCTCAAGCTCCGCGAGCCGGGCATTTAGCTTTTCAAGCTCGGATGTCTTGGCCTTTAGCTCCTCAACTCCTGCCTCCACCTTTGCTTTTGTTGCCTTGAGCTCATCACTCAGTTTGAGCTGAAGATCCTTTGCCTCCTGAGCAAGAGACATGCTTGAATGGACCTTGTTGTTCAACTTATAATTAAGCTGAGCAGAGACAGCAAGATTCTGGCATACAAAGAAATCAAATTAGCATATGGACCAAGTGAAAATACAGCTAACGGCTAGAGAAGAAAGATTACCGCAGCATGGAGCTCGATGCTTTTTTTGTAAAAAGTGTTGCAGTCCTGGGCATTGTTAAAAAACTGCCAGTGAGGAGCGTTGAAGCTGCCAAAACTCTGACCCACCCGAGACAGAACGTCCGAGCCTAGCGTAGCCTAGTGGGGTCTAGCTACGTTGTCGATCACATACTTATCAACATGAGTAAAAATCGAAAGCAGCGGTGTCTTTGAGGACGAGGTTTCTTCGGAGGTAGGCCAACTGTGGGATTGACCTGGGGTGCAGGAGGAACACGAGACAAGGTCAAGGAGGAAGTCTCGACCTGAGCAGGTGGACTCAAACCCGTTCTCGGAGCAACCGGAGCCAGGGGAGGTGGCATTTTCTTGGTCCTCTTAAGGACCTTAGCAGGCCGGTCTGTTTTTCACGACCCCCTCGGGCGCTTACTCCTCTTGGCTCCGCCACTGACCAGAATGTTGTCAAGGTCGAAGTCCATCTCGCCTGCACATTTACACCACATTATGAGTTATCCCAAAACAAAATAAATTAACATGATGCAAACAAATAAGGGATAAAAAGACAAGTAGAGATAAACCTAACTGGATCTCTCCCCCGAGCTTGTGCTCGGCGACCACGAAATTCCCCCATCTTCAGAAGAGGCGGGGGGAGTACCTTCCCTATAGGTGGATGTCAACCTCGAAAGGTCCCTATAGTTGTTAGTCCCATATTGGACGATTATTCCGTCTCATACCTCATTCAGGCTATACATGGTGTCGTATTTCCCGAGCCAGCTATCGAACCTATGTACCCTCTCATCTACCCAAGACCATACATAGAAATGGTTCCTATCGTCCTCGCACAATATTAATCTATCGGGTTTATGTTTTAGTAGTGAGGGAGACCACAAATTCGAGCTAAGGATGACTGTACCTTGTTCATTCGAGCCCGAGCTCGAGGCCTCATCGTTGGCCTCATTCCCCGATTGCGGACTCCTATGACGTTGAGCTGGAGATGGAGGCCTCGCATCTCTCCTTGGGGGAAGGTTGCCGGTCGATTGAAGCACGAGCTCCCACTGGTCGTACTTCTTATTAGACTAGTCAGAAGTAGACTGATCCTCCCCCAATAGACCACATGCCCGGAGCTTGCCTTCATGTAGGAGATAGGAGAGGGACCTCCTGCCGTAGGGGAGTTAGAGCAGAGTCTCTCTGTGCTCTCTCATCTCCTTAGTGGGAGTAGGGCGATGGTAATTGGTTAGAAGATCAAACACATTTCAGCTAAGCACGAGCCTAAACAAATTTCGAGCACAAGAAAGAGGGAAGTTGAGATACTTACAAATCTGTCTGAATGAGTAGAATCTAGACAAGGCTACCATCTGTCTAGAAGAAGGCCTTCTTGAAATTAGGAGGATGGTTGGGAAGATCTTCAAACATCTTCTTCTCCTTGGGATAGCTCGAGAGATAGTAGAAGTCATCTCCTCCCCGAGCTCGGGAGGGATTGCTTTTCAAGCAAAAGAGATATAAGATCTCTTCAGGCAAAGGTCCTTTCCATTTCAGCTCGTGGTAAAGCGACCTCAGGGCAGACAGAACCCTGTAAGAATTGGTGTTGAGCTGGAAGGGAGCCAGCCCAACGAAGTCCGTGAAGTCTTTGAAAAAAGACTTCAAGGGCAGTACTACCCCTACCTTCATATGTTCCTGGCTCCTAGCTGCGTATCTCAGCTTGCTATTAGGATTTCCATCTCTCGAAGCGCGGCAGCTCCGCTCATGGAAGGTCGGAGCTTGACACCTCAGCGAGCCCGTTAGTCCTATGCCGTGAAAGGCCAGAATATCAGTTATCTGACCTAGCGATGTAACCGAGCTCCAATAATGCTCAGCCTCGAAGAATTCTCTCCTCGGCTGTGAGGTAGAAGGTTCCCCCATCAGCGAGAATTGAAGATCACCCGGCTTGAAGGCGATTGTTACTTTGAGCGTAGGGTCTAGAGGAATCGGTCTAGGCTCGGTGTCCGGATTTGGATAAAGGGTGACCCTTAGTCTTTTCCTTTTCCCTTCTTCGACCTCGTCTATCTGACGTCGGAAGTGGTCTCGAGTGTCCTCTTGCTCACGCCTCAGTTTGTGCTCCCAAATTAAGCGATGGTTCCGAGTAAAAGGAGATTCCGGGCTAGAAGCTCTAACGCCCTGGTTACCCCAGAACAGTTACGGTGAACGGTAAACCAGAAATTTGACTCATTGCCTGAGTCCTTTGGTTAAAAATGTGTTCTAAGTGTTATTAACAGGCTAAGGTGAAAATTAGCAAAAAGGAAAGGATATGTTTTATTTAATACATAAAACTGTTCATGGGCCCACAAGAACATTTACAAGTTATTTACAACTCAAAAAGGTCAATACTGTTTCAAAATTTCAAACCCGCCGACCTAAGCGGCAAAATAGGGTAAACCCCCTAGTTCCTCTGAGAACTCCTTAGCCGTGGTGGTCAAGCGGCCGCATATGTACACATCACCACCTAAGCTCTCCACTCAAGGTTGGGTGAGCTTTTCTTTCCCTTTACCTGCACCACATAGCACCCATGAGCCAAAGCCCAGCAAGAAAACATAGTATTATATGTAAACATTATCAAATGATTATCATTATAATCAAACATAGCTCGTAGCTCTCAAACAGATGAGTGAATATCACTTGAGGTTTTGGTAAATCATACTGAGTGACTGACAAGCAAGTCACTAATTTAAACAGAAGAGTGATTGCTGGGTAAGCCACTAGCCTTAACAAATGAGAGACTGATGGGTAAGTCTCTAACTTATCAAATGAGTGACTGATGGGTAAGTCACACAAGCGCTTATAATATTCATCGAACTTGAGGTCAGTCCGGCATTAATGCTCTTTGAGTCATCCAATGCAGATAGTCGATTAGATCTAATCTTTATTGACTTGCGTAGAACACGCTAAGGCCGTCCTGACTAATAAGTTAGCACTATGTGACCAGTGCCCAGTACCACCGCCGAACCTGACTAATAAGTCACAGCTTCACAGTTGATACTAGCGCATTTGCCAAATCTGACTGATGAGTCAGTACCATGCACAAGTGAGCAACATTTGCTAAGCATTCAATAATCATTCCATGTCCACATTTACACAATCAACATGCTTTATGAATAACCATGCATGTCACATATGGGGTGCAGTTTTCTTACCTCTGATTCGAGCTAGAATGAACAAAAGAACGACCCTTGAGAACGGTTTAGCTTTTAGTCCTTTAGCGGTTACCTAATCATAACACATTATAGGATACCATCAATAAAATGATAATCAAAGGTTCTCAAACCAATATCTAGCCTCCAAGAGATCAATCCAAACTAATCCAAGTAGTAGGGACACTCCCGAGGCCTAAAACTAGGTTTCCGGGGTCAAAACGAGCAAACGGAGCAAAAACTGGGCAAGGGCTGCGGCCCTAGCACCTTGGGCCGCGGCCCCCAGAGTTCCCTAAAGCAAGGGCCGTGGCGCCCTCCATCAAGGGTCGCGACGCCCAGCAAGTACACTTTCCCCCACCTGCTTCTTCAAAGCAGGGTCGCGGCACCCCAAGAACAGGGTCGCGGCCCTCAACTCTGTGCCATTCCCAAACGTGATTTTAACACTCCAAATCCTCCAAAATCATGCCTAAACATTCCCCAATCATAAAAACAAAGTTCCCAAGCTTCCCAATGCTCCAAAACCCTCAAAACCCAAGGTTCAAACGAACTGAAAACTCAACAATTTACAAAATCATTTAAAAGCTTAAAAACTCGAAAAGCTCAAAACTTAAACTTCGATTACCTTCTATTGGGTTGTTTTCCGTCGAATCCTTCAGTCAAGAAGCTTCTAATCTTTCCTAGGATCGCTATGCCTCTATCCTCGCTTGATTCCGACTCCTAGAACTCAAGATTTCTTCGAAAAGGCTTAAACGGTAAAACGGACTTTGGAAAGGGAGAACGAGAGGTTTTCTATCGTACGTTCTATCTGATAAGCTACTTCAAGCTTAAGTAACCTCAAATAAAACCTAGTGCTCGGGGTCCCAAAAACACCCCCGGGGACATTATAGTCAAAACTCCCAGAATTTCACCCTGATCTCAAATATTCCCAATTTATCATCAAATAAACATTCCTATTACCCCAAAATTGACCTCATTATGACAAAACTGCTAATCCATCAAATAAGACTGTCTCATGCCGATTAGCTCGAATATATCTCCATAATAATGGAAACTCACTTATAATTCATATTATGCACCAAAATATACAATTATACCCTAAACGGGCAAAATTACCAAATCAGTTCAATTAACACAAATGTGGACCCACATGCATGAATATAACATCATATCATAATAGAATTCACATATACATGCATATTATCAATTAATGGCTTAATTAAACAATTATGGCCCTCCCGGCCTACTAATCCCGCCATTAAACCATATCGGAGAATTCGGGGCATTACAGAAACTACTGGTGAGTAAGGAATAGCGAGCTTTGACCCCCACCACTTTCCCGAATTCTGCGGCATCTAACAAGAAAGCAAAATGGTGAGGGCCAAGTGAGCAAGAAATAATGAGATAAATAATACCTAAGCTCGAGTGATCGAGGCTACAAGGCAAGCTCGATCCAAAGGATGAGGCCAATCTCAGAGCATGTATTCCACTGAAAGGGAAGAAGTGGACATGTTATGAGAAATCCTAAAATATCAGTAAAAAAAGGTGGCGGTTATCAAAAAGGTGATATTTTTGGGAATCATGCATTCTTTAAGAAAAAAAACCCTGATTTTGTACTCGATATCTTGGTGTGCAAGATATGTTCTTTGAAATTTGAAAACCCAAAAAAGGAACCATATTTGAGCCTTTTTACACAGAAACTGGGTTTGAGTCTAATGTCTATCAGTCAAAGCATCCTAGTGCATTAAACAAATAAATGGACCAAAAAGAATTCTAGTGCCCACGGTGCAACAGAAGCATAAACATACATGGAAAAAATAATGCAAAGAAGCCATGAACAGAAAACTTACACAATGGGATTGACGGAAATAGAGAAATGGACGATTGTATAAGCGGTTGTAAGTGCGATCTCACAGACTAAAAAATTCCAACGTGGATTTTTCTTCTCGGCTTGGAGAACATGCAAGATGTGGGCAAGAAGGTTTCTGGTTTTTTCTTTCCTTTTTCTCTATGATGAACGTGAAAATAAAAGAGGAAGAAGACGACTTGAGGCCTATTTATAAGCCCGTGGGAATACAAAGGGTTGGATTAATCTGGGCCATTGGCCAGATTCCGTATCATATCAAATGGCTAGGAACCCGTGAGGTGATAGTACCCAAAAGAATGGCAGGCGAATAGACGTGGGCAGGTTTCCAAGGTACTCAAGTACTTTGAGTGAGCAATACCCAGCTGACATGTGTCCACACTCGAGTATGTTGATGGAAGGGTTCCCAAATGAAGTAGTTCAAAAGTTTACTTCTCGTAGGACTCGAACTAATACTTTTGAGGGGGCAAAAAGTTACACCCAGATTTCAAGACCTGAGATTGTGACCTCGAAAGCTGGACTCGTCAAGTGTGAGCTCGAGATATATAAAATGCATGTTCATGGTCCAGATGTCAAAACCTCAGAGCAAGGCAGCAACCTCGAAGACGGGTAACCTTGGGATCCTTTCCAACCTCGAAAGAACATAGCATCGGGATACATCTGTTGTCAGGTGTCTTCGGATCGAGTAGCCCAAGATTAAAGAGTACAAGCTCGAAATGTAACAGCCTCGATGGTATTTATCTACTCCGAGCTGATCTTGGAATAAGGAGGCAGTCATAACCTATCCATAAACCTTGACTGACATGATACTGGTTGCTGACCTCGAAGATTTGATGAGTCATCTGATGTAACGCGTTCTGTACGTTTAAAGATATTTATTGTTGTAACATCCCAACATTAAAGGGATATTAACAATTCTGTTACCCGTTTCCTGGTCTTCAGGGGACGTTTCTTTGTATATAGGAGTTACAGTATTTAATATCTTTATTTTAATTAATAGGCAGAAGTATCTTCCCAAAATATGTGGGAATGAACTCTGAGAACTCTCTATAAATAGAGAGGTCATGAACATTTGTAGAGGACCGATCTTCTGATATCTTGAGAGAAATTCTAGAGAATTCATCTCTGAAGGATTTCCAGAAAACTCCAAGTCTAAATAAAATAGACTCGTGGACTAGGAAGATTTAACTGCTGAACCACGTAAAACTCTTGTTGTTCTACCATATTATTCATCTGCGCCATAGTTCCTATTATTTAATTGCTCTACATTTTAAGTTGACGAAAAACGACGTCAACAGGATTTCACAAAGCCATTATGAAATATGATCGTTAGAGACATGTTTTTAATTCTCATTAGGTGTATGGAGGTTACAAAATCATGTGGGAAATGGTTTGGGACGTTTTGGAAAAAATAAATTTTTGTGCTAACAGCCAATACCACTTTTTAAGTTTTTTTCCAATTTGAACGGTTCTAACATCCCAAGTAACTCTCAAATCTCCATTTTAATTCCATAAACATCCAATTAAACATTGGTAACAGCCATGGGGTTGGTGTAATTTGAAATTCAAAGGGTATCTCAAACTCTATAAATAGGAGCCTAATGCTCACTTGTAAGACACACCATTTTCTATCAACAAAGCACTTGGCTAGAAAATACACCATAGAGGCTTAATAATTTCAGAGAACTATTTCCTTGAGAGATCCCATAGTGCTTAGAGAATATGGGAAATAAGCTTTTGGACAAAGGTCTTGAACCTTGTTCAAGTTGGTGATCTCCACTACTCTACACTTTGGTTGTGTGAGAGTTTGTGTTCTTATTATTGTTCTTTTCATTCGTTTGATCTTGTTGCTCTTATTTTACTTGTATTATCATTGTTTTGAGTTTGTAATCTTCTTCTTCTACATCCTTCTATTTACTTGTATTTTGTGCAATTGAGTTGTAACATTTCTTTAATCAATATTACCTTGTCTATTGTATTTTTTGCATAGAGTTGTATTTCGGTTTTCCATATTTTCATTGAATATAATATATTCTCTAACAATGAAAAGCTTGGTCCCTTGTTTGTTTCAATGGAAGGTGAGACCATCAAGATCATGAACCAAGACCTAGTGAGGTTGGATAGGTTTGATGGATCCAATTTCACTAGGTGGCAAGACAATGTGAAATTCCTTTTGACAACACTCAAGATAGCCTACATCCTTGAGTCATCCTTGGCACCTCTAGGTGAGCCATCCGACAAAGACACTTCTGAGGTGGTGGAGAAAAGAAGGAAGAGAGAAGAGGAGAACCTTCTTTGTAGGAGTCATATCCTTAATGCCCTATCCGATAGGTTGTATGACCTCTATACCAATACCAAATCAACAAAGGAGATTTGAGATGTCTTGGAGAGTAAGTACAAGGCCGAGGAAGAAGGTACAATAAAGTTCTTAATTTCTCAATATTTTTAATTTTCTTTCATTGATGGAAAAACTCTTTTACCTCAAATTCATGAGTTACAAGTGATTGTGAACAAGTTGAAAGATCTCAAGATTGAGCTTCCCGAGGTCTTTTAAGTTGGTGTAATAGTGGAAAAATTATCATCAACTTGGAGGAGCTATAGGAAAATAATCCTCCTTAAGAATGAGGATTGCACTTTAGAAGAGATCCAAAAACACATTAGAATTGAAGAGGAGTCGAGAATTAGGAACAAGGGTGTGAATGAGTGTAAAGATGAGACTTCCAAGGCCAATGGGGTTTCACACAAGCATCCCAAGGGAAACAACAACAAAAGGGGTAGTGGAACCCTTTAGGTCCAAAGAAAGATCATGGAAAATTCAAAGACATGAGAGGTCATTGTTTTGTCTGTGGAAAATTTGGGCACTATGCTAGAGTATGTAGGTACCGAAAGGACCCACATGAGAATGAGGTCAATTCTATTGAAAAGGAAGAAGAGATCCTAGCATGATTACCATTTTTATGTGTCTTGTTTGGAAATAGTTATTTTCATGTAATGACCTATAGTAAAGCTTGTACTCTTGAAAGCTATCAATAAAATTAAAGTATTATTCTATGATAATTCTTTATTTTGCTATGAGACATTTGTGTGTGATATTAACAAAGTTTGAAAATGAACTTGTGAAAATAATAGGTAAGAGTGTAGACCTATTATTCCATATTGTGATTATTTGTTTGAGAAACTCTCACATTACACTTGTGTTCACATTTTTTTATTTTGTGAAATATATAAAAGAAAGAAACTAAGTGAAAGTTACTCTCAAAGAAGTATGTCTTCCTTTAGCAAGTAAATAAATCAAGATAAACATTGATGTTTTTTATCTTGATCTATTGAGAGTTTATCATGTGACTTAAAGGACATGATGAACTTTGTGAATTATAAGTCTAGATTTATCTTGAAAGATAAAAGACTTAATAGAAATAAAGAAATTTCTATTTAAAAGTGATATTTTCACTTTATGTGAGCAATGTGGGGATGATGCTCCAAAGTTAATCAATTTATTTTCATAATGGTTGATTAATTTGGTCATTCTATCAAATAGATGATTTGGAATTTCACATTCTAAATTACTTTGGCTATATGTGTATAGAATGGATAATTCTAGATATTTTTTGTGTCTAAAGTTATTGTTTTTTTTTTATATTTTGATTCAAGAAGGAATCAATTTAAAATATAAAGGAGAATTTTAGAAAAAAGAGGTTTCTAGAATTAATATTAAAAGAAAATGTTTATCTTGGATATTGAAATATAAAAAAGTGGGAGTGTTGACTATGATCAAACTTACTATTTTAATGGTGCAACTATTTTAATCAAACTATAGCTAGCAACAAAGTTTGAATAAAATAATGAGAGTTTTAAAGTATGCATACATGAGAAAAAATGACTCAAATGGAATCATTTTTACATCTCAAGGGATGAGACTTAGACTCCCTAAAGAGATTCACAGTTGATGGTTACATATCTTAATACTAGTAGCCAAACTAGTATTAGGTTCAATAGGCAATAACAAGTCAATCAAGTGAATAGTAGTAGTACTCAAATTTTTGACCCTACTGAGATATGAGTACTAGTGTGTTACTAAAATGAGGGTTAAAAACGAAATGTTTTTTAATAGAACTCGGTCTTGAAAAGACAAGTATCTTAGGGTAACAAAATACTGTAAGAATTCTACCTATATAGACTTATGGGTGGTGCCGCCCCTCAAGAGAATTGGGAGTCATTTTCAAGAAAAGTCCATGAATGGAATGTGCACATGGCCATTAATGGTGCAAAAGCGAGACATTTAGGTCTCTAGAAAATGTGTGTGTTATCACCAGTTTATTATCAAGGGATAGTGGTTCAATACTTCAGCAACCAAATTTCAACAATTTTTGTGATAATTACACTAAGGTAAAATTCAAGTCGAAAGACATTTTACTTTATACACCAATGCAAATGTTTCTATAGAGAATAATTATTTAATCAAGTGAGGGAATAATATATTTTAATATAATGTTTGATTGATTAAATAAATGTTACAAAATGTGATTATTTAATCAACGTGGGGGAATGTTATATTATTTTAAATAATATAATGTTAGATTAAATAATGTGAAAAAATGTGATTTGCAAACCTTGTAACATATAATTGAGAGTTACAAAATTGGACACATGTGTGTGCCCAAAATGTCACATATTTTGGAGTTACAAAATCAGTTACAAATTTGTAAGTCTCAAATATTTTCCAATAATGTGTAAATTGTGTGTTACACACTTGAGTTTGGATTGCACAAAGCCATTATGAAATATGGCTGTTGGAGACATGTTTTTAACTCTCATTAGGTGTATGGAAGTTACAAAATCATGTGGGAAAAAGTTTGGGACGTTTTGGAAAAACTGAAAAATTTTGTGCTGAAAATGGCTTGTGGCCGCGGCCACTATTTATCCCTGGCCGCGGCTTAGGGGATAGAGGCTAGTGGTTCCAGCCACTAATACTTCTGGCCCCAGCCAGTGAGACTGACAGCCAATACCACTTTTCAAATTTTATCAATTTGAACGGTTCTAACATCCCAAGTAACTCTGAAATCTTCATTTTAATTCCATCAACATCTAATTAAACATTGGTATCAGCCATGGGAGTTAGTGGAATTTGAAATTCAAAGGGTATCTCAAACTCTATAAATAAGAGTCTAATGCTCACTCGTTAGACACACTATTTTCTATCCACAAGACACTAAACTGGAAAATACACCATAGATGCTTGATAATTCTAGAGAGCTATCTCCTTGGGAGATCCCTTAGTGCTTAGAGAATAGGAGGAAATATGTTTTTGGACAAAGGTCTTGAACTTTGTTCAAGTTGGTGATCTCCACTACTCTACACTTTGGTTGTGTGAGAGTTTGTATTCTTATTATTGTTCTTTTCATTCTTTTGATCTTGTTGTTCTTATTTTACTTGTATTATTGTTTTGAGTTTGTAATATTCTTCTTCTAATCATTCTATTTACTTGTATTTTGTGCAATTAAATTATAACATTTGTTTAATCAATATTACTTTGTCTATTGTATTTTTTTGCATAGAGTTGTATTTTTGTTTTCAATATTTCCATTGAATAAAATATAGGGAAAATTACATAAAATACTAATTTTCACTAAAAAAATTATGTTTTTACGGTCAATTTTTTTTCTTTCAATTTTACGGTTTTAATGAAATTTTTACATTTTTGCGGTTTTGTCTTTTCTCTTTTTTTGTATTGTTTTCAAGTTGTTTTTAGGTTTTTTTTTTTGTGTTTTCACGTTGTTTTTATATTTTTTTATTGATGTTTAGTTGGTTCCGTGAGTTTTTTTTTAATTGTTTTTCTTAAAAATTATATTTTTGTAATTATGAAACTTTAAAAATCGTATTTTTGAAAATTTGAGTGTATATTTAAAAAAAATAATAAAAACAGTAATAAAGTAAAAAAAAAAAACAAAATAAATGTGTATTTAAAAAAAATATCTATAATATATTGTCTAACAGTTTTTCGTCCGTTTACAAAAGATCCAGCCCATTACGCACGTGCTCTCATTATTCTTTTTATATAAGAGATGGGGCTTCAATCCCTTTTAAATTTTGGGATTCTTGATTCCCAATCGAGACTAATTAATTAATATTTGAATTTTGAGTAACCAAATCATAGGTCCTACCAAACTTTTCCTTTCTACATAGTTGACTAAATCTCCCTCAAATAGACATATTTAATATTAACTGTGCAGTATTTAGCTCACTTCTCCTGAGCATTTTCTAATGCATGAGCTGGCTACAAGTCTATATCAGTTGTTAAAACATGCATGTGACACATCTTTTCTCTACTCTTGTCTTTGTATCTTGCCTTTATTTGTAATTTGTGCTTCTGAGTTATATATGTATCTCTTCTATAAAATATCCATCACACTTAATCTCCAACCAGTAATGATAATGACTTCCTATATTGTTGATTCAGAGATAACACCAAAGTACCAAACAATAGTATTGAAGCAATGATTGGCATTCTGATAAGAGAGAAGATAAAAGGCCTTTGAGAGATAAGATGGGCAAGAGGGAACTAGGGTTTTCATAGAGAGAGAGAGAAAAGTACTGTGTTCTTTTTCTCTCCGTTAATTCATTTATTTTGTATGTATTGCATATTTCACCGATTGATTTGGATTCCTATATTCACCAAAATACTTTATCTATATATATTGATGTTAACGTGGGAGTTTAATTTCAAATTTCAATCATAGAAATATTTCAATTGGGCATCATGTGATATTTTTTTTTAGATAATTGCTAAGGAGTACTAGTGTTGCCTAATACCACTTAACATAGCATAATTTTATTGGTGCAACTTAATATTGATTCTCTTATATTTTACTTTAAAATATAATATGTGGAATTGAATACTAAATTACACTGATCAATATTAAGTGGTGTTGGACAATATAAGTGCTACTGACTAATAGCAATGCTCATCTTTTTAGGTGATAAAAACTGATTGAATGTGTATAATTGAATTACAAAATATATATCCGGATCATTATTTTATAATTAAATTCTAATAAAATAAAATATAAATTGAATTTTCCTGGAGGAGAGTGATCATATTCCTCTACAATGAAGGTAATCATCCGTGAGTGTGAGTTAATGAATTTATTTTTACTTGTCAAGTAGTTAGACATTTTGGCAATTCATTCAAAGCTTTTTAGGTTTCTCAACTTGGGCACCTCATCAATAGAACTATGATATAACATTATTCAATTATCAATTTATTAAATGTTTAACATGAGAGTAATTACAAGAAGCAGAAAAAAATTAATATAAATTTTCAATGCTTATCGGAACATATATATTGCCCTCAAATGTTACAAACCAAATGTCACGTTAGTAAGTATATTATTTGATCAGTGCACCAATTATTATTCTTATTATAAACCTTATATATTTTACTATAAAATAAAATGTGTGGCATTATATGTTTTATTTGGAATATAATAGTTTAAAAATATTGTTTGAAATTTATTATATGATTTGGAAATGTTGTTGAAAATTAAAATTATGTATATTTAAAATTTTAATTTCAACTAGTTATTATTTTGAAAATAATAATTATTTGATATTTATGATTTCATAATATAATTTAAAAATTATAATAACGTATTTTCATAATATAATTTGATTAGTCAGTTGTTTCTAGATAAATATATAGAATAGAGAGAACATAGAAAAAACAATAAAAGTGTTTTTTTTTTCTTCAAATAAGTATTGGTCGGTCCTACATATTGTTATGTTTAATGGGTTTTTTTTTAATTTGTGAAAATTTATTCAAATACTAACTAATCAGCTTGTTAGTTATTTTCTTGTTATGAAATAAAGACAGAAAAAATATCATTTCAATTTTTTAATAAGAAATTTGTATTAAGATGGTATTAAACATATTGAATATAAAAATTAATACCGATTTTACTTTTAAAAAATAAAAATAAAAGTGAATAAATAGTAGTTATACGAATATTTTTGGTGAGCTACTAATAATTTAGGAAAATTCTTATGTACGGTCAAAGAAAACGCCACCACCGTATTAACAATTTTATTGTATTTAGACATGTGATTTTAATTATTTTAGCATGTAGAGACTCATACAACTGGGCTTGTTTACTTCTGTTAAAAAGTAAAATAAATAAAAGAAAAGGCAAACCCAGACGAAAGATTGTTCACCCTCTTCGCGATCGATCTTAGGTGGTCTTTGTTAGTGGTATGTTTGATTGAACTTTGGGGTGACGTTGACAGCTTGGTGAAATCAAATCTTCATTCCTAGTGTTGGGAAAAACAGGTGTGTTTGGCATTGTTTTTTGTATTTTGTTTTTAAAATTGTGTTCTAAAAAATGAGAATAGAAAACTCTTTATGTAGTTTTCAAAAAAACAAGAAGTGTTTGGTTAATGTTTTTTAAAAACAATTTTTTAGTTTTATTTTTTTTAAAATCTTAAATAAAAAATTAACAAATATATTTACAAAGAGAAAAATATTTTAAAAGTTTGTAATAAATAATGAGATAAAATGATTTAAAAGAAAAAATTATAAAAAATAAGAAGAAAAAGTAAGGAAAGAAAATTTGAGAACAACAGAAAATAACTTTTTGTTGTTCTCAAAATTTTCTGTTTTTTGTAACTTTGTTTTTAAAAATTAGTTTCTGAAAACAATGTCAAACACCTCCACTTGTTTTCAAAAAACTGTTTTTAGCTTTTAAAAACAAAAAACAGTTTTTTAGTTAAGGTGCCAAACACCCTCTAAAGTCCTGAAACAAAGAGCGACACCGCTATCTTTGACGGTCAACAATGGTATCCCTGCAGACGGAGGTGCACTACAAGAAAAGAATTCTACAGCGACGACATCTATTGCCACGACTCCAAAGTCGTCGCTGTATGTAGGCAAAATCAACGAAAAATTATTTTTTCTCAATGTATTAAAAAAATAAGCTACATGTCGTCGCTGTAGGGTCGTTAACAACAGACAACCAGTCCTTGCAAATTCCTGATACCCTACAGCGACGACTCGTCGTTGTTGTAGGGTTCTAGGAATTTGGAGGGAACACGAGGCGGGAACTAACTCTACTGCGACAACATATCGTCGCTATAGGGTCTTAGTAAAAAAGAAAGAGGGAAATATGTTTGTCTATAGCGATGACATGTCGTCGCTGTAGGATGCTCAGGGAACTCAACCGACCAAAGTTGGTTGCCTATTTGTACCCCATATAGTGACGATCTGTCGTCGCTATAGAGTCATCGTGGAAAAAAGGATGGAAATATGTTATTCTAGAGCGACGACATGTCGTCACAGTAGGATAGGGAGGGAACTTAACCGCCAAGGGTCGGTTGCCTATTTTTCACTCCCTATAGCGACAACATGTCGTCGCTATAGGGTCCAATTTAATCCACTGGTCAGTTATTTAATACTCTACAGTGACGACATGTCGTCGCTATAGGACCTAAAATAAAATGTGAGAACGTGAACCGCCAAAAAATTGAAGTCAAATTTCACTGCCTATACCGACAACATGTCGCTGTAGAGTACATATATAGCACACGAGAGTATTCGTGTACTATTCACTACCTTGCAGCGATGACATGTCGTCGCTGTAGGGTCTCACCGTTTGAGTGAAACGGTGCGTTTGATATCAGCGAAGACATTCATATACTATATAGTGACAACATGTCGTCACTATAGAGTTTGTCAATATAACTCCCCAGCCCGAACCTTCTTCTTCATTTTCTGCAAAAAAAAAAAATTGAGAAACCAGAGCCATCCGAGCCCCACCGACGATCCGAGCCTATTTGCTGCATTTTCTGCCTTGTTTTGGTAATCTAATCCCATTTTCTTTGTATTTAAGGGTTTAAAAAGTATTTTTTATTAGTATATGTGTGTATGTTTTTGTGGTTATTTAATTTTTGGTAAAAATAAGTTTTTGAGTTTTTTATGTTTGTTTTGTTCATTTCTTTTTTCAATACCAGAGGAATTCGCCATTGGGTATTGCTCAAATTGTTCATTAGGTATTGTTCATTTATTTATTTTTACTTTTTTTTTTGTTATATATGTATATAAATTAATGTGTATATGTTTTTTTATAAGGAAATGTTGATTGTTTATGTTGATGATTTTTTTCTTCATAGATTAATGTATATGCTAATTTAGTTTAATTTTGATAATAAAAAAGTTAATTTGACATAAAGAAGTTTCATAGTTGTTTAATATTTTATTATAATAAAATTAAATATTAGGTTATAAAAAAATATTAATTTAGGTGATATTTCATTGTATTGAGTATTCTATGCTATAGGTTAGATAAATCCATATTAGATGTTTATATTATGTTTTTTTTTAATTATATATATGTTAGGTTAGATAAATATTGATTTGAGAATGTGTTTATAATTTGTTTTTGTTGTTTGTTTGTCAATTTAAATGCTTGTATTAAAATTTATGTATGCTCTGGAACTGGTTTATATGTTTTTATGCAGATTTTAAATTTTAGGGTCGTTATACTGCAGAAATTTTTGTAGATTTAGAAAAACTAAACATTACAACATAGTTTTAAAGTTAGTGTGATTAAATTTTTTAATTAATAAATTTTAAATCAATTAATAAAAATTAATTAAAAATTTATAAAGTGTAAATTAAAATAATAATTTTAGAATTATAAAACATTATCAATATTTTTTTTTAAAAAATAAGTAGAAATTAAAATAATAAACTTTTATGGTAAATTAATAAATTTGTAATTAAATATTGATTTATTTAATTGCTTTTATAATATATTCACAAAATTTGATAATATATGTAGATAAAATAGGTAATTAAGCTAACTTTATTCTTAAAATTAAGTTAAGATTAAAATAATAAAATTTTATTGTTGTTTTTAAAAAAATAAAAAGTGAAAATTATATTAAGAATTTGATAATTATTAAATAATATAATAATAATTATAATTAAAAATATGCATATGTAATGAAACTTTATAATACATTCATAACTAACAATAATATATATTCATAAAATTTAATAATTTATTCATAAGATTTCATGAAATTATTAGTAAATAAAAGTAGTTTTTTATGATTATCACATTGTGATAATTTATTTTCCACTTGAATCAGTTATGACGATTGACAAGAGTTGGATAACTAATAGACGATGTAACTCTGATGACTTTTGGAATGGTCTTCAAGCATTTATACAAATGGGCAAGAATCATGTGAATGCTTTCGGAGAAGTCAGATGCCCATGCGTTCAGTGTGTCAATATGCTGAATCAGAAACTGGATGTGGTGGAGGCTCACATACACATATATGGGTTATTGCAGCGATACGTGAAGTGAACCTACCACGGTGAAGTTAATATGCCTCCAGTAGTGGACGACGGGGCTCCAGTGACTGATGAGATGATTGACATCATCAATGATGTTATTGGTGAACAAGACACTAACGAAGAAGGCGTAAATGAAGGAATTTCAGATGGTGGTGGCACTAATGCGGATAATCGATTTGATGACCTGTTTCAAGAGGTCGAAGCTGAGTTATACCCTAGTTGTACATGGTTGTCCACCTTGAACTTCTTGGCGAAGATGATGCACATGAAGGTTATGAATAAATGGACAAATAGATCCTTTTATGAACTTTTAAAGTTTATGAAATTTGCATTCCCGAAGGAGAATAAGATTCCGGCTTCATTTTATGAGTCTAAGAAAAAAATGAGGAAGTTAGGGTTAGGTTATCAATCAATTCATGCTTGCAAGTACGACTGTTGTTTGTTCTGGAAGGAGAATTCCCAAAAACAGAGTTGTATGTATGTGTTCTGTTTTTCCATGCACGTTTATATTGTTGTTACACTGTAGATACTAGTTTAGTACTAGAATATTTTAGTCGACATTGTACAGCTCTTAGGCTCTTTTGATGTTATGGGTTTCCAAGCCCAGATTTTGTATAAAAGATGCAAATATGGCTCTTTTGCTGCGTTATTTAGATTTTTGATATCATATTGTGTAGACCAAGAAACGGAGTATGGAATTAGGGTTTTTAAATTGCACGTTTCCCAAAAATATCACTTTTTTGAGTAACCGCCAACTTTTTCCCTGAAAATCTGGGATCTTCAAAAAATAAATCCATTTTCCCCCCTTCGCGTCAAATACACGCTCGGGGCTCGATTCTTTTGATAGCTCAGATTTTCTTCCAAGCCTGATCTCGCTCTTTTGATCAAGCTTATTCCATGGTCTCGAGCATTCGAGCTCAGACCGTCTTGATTTTTATCCTTAATTTCTTGTATGCCTGGCCCTCACCCTTTTTCTTTCTTGCTAGATGTCGCAGAATTTGGAAAAACAGTGGGGGTCAATACTTGCGATTCCTTATTCACCGACAACTCCGAGCCCAGAGTCACCCTTTACTCGGAACCAGCGGCTGATTCGTGAGCACAAGTTGAAGTATGAGCAAGAGGATACTCGAGCTCATTTTCGACGCCAGATTGACGAGTTCGAAGAGAGAAAGAGGAAAAAACTTAGGGTCGCCATCTATCCAGACCCGGACCCCGAGACCAGACCAATTCCTCTCAACCCTACTCTTAAAGTGAAGGTCGCTTTCAAACTGGGCGAACTAAAATTTTCACTGATGGAAGAATCAACAAATCGTCCATCCACCTCGCAGCCAACCTCCATTCCCACCTCCAGGGGAGAGTTTTTCGAGGCCGAGCATTATTGGAGCTTGGTTTCCTCATTGGGGCAGATAACCAACATCCTAGCTCACCATGGCCTAGGATTTTCAGGCTCGCTAAGGTGTCGAGCGCCGAATTCCAACGAACATAGCTGTTACGCCCAGGGAGATGGAAATCCCGACAATAAGTTGAAGCTCGCGGCCTGGAGCCATGAGCATATGAGGGCAAGGGCCTTATTGCCCTTGAAGTCCTTTTTAAGGACTTTTTGGATTTCGTTGGGCTCGCGCCCTTCTAACTCCAGACTAACTCATACAGGGGCTTGTCAGCCTTGAGGTCGCTTTACCACGAGCTGAAGTGGGAAGGACCTTCACCAAAGGAGATTTTGTATCTCTTTTGTTTGAAAAGCAATCCCTCCCGAGCTCAGGGAGGAGATGGCTTCTACTATCTCTCGAAATATCCCAGGGAGAAGAATTTTTTTGAGGACATGCCCAACCATCCTTCTAGCTTCAAACTGGCGTTCTTTTGGACGGACGGCTTGGCTCCCTCCAAATATTATTCATTCAGACGAATCCGCAAGTATACGTTCTTTTTTCTTTTCGTGCTCGACTTTTTTTTAAGCTTAAACAACTCATAATGTATTCAATTCTTTAGCCAACTATCACCGTCCCACTCTCACGGACGCAATGAGGGAGCATAAAGAGACTTTGCTCCAACTTCCATATGGCAGGTGCTCCCTATCTTATCTTCTTCACGAAGATAGGCTTCGAGCCTGTGGCCTCCTGGAGAAAGATCAATCAACAGATGATAGAGCCTACAAAAAGTACACCAAGTGGGAGTTTGTGCCTCTCCCAACTGGCAGTCTTCCTTCGAGGCGAAGCTCTAAGGCACGATCCCTAGCTCACTGTCCTAGGAGTCTGTGCTCAGGGAACGATGCCAATGATAAGGCCTTGAGCTCGAGTGACTGAGGTAAGGTCATTCTTAGCTCAGCCTTATGGTCTCCTTCCCTCCTTAAGCATAAACCCGACATCCCTGATCTTATGCCCAGATGATAGGGTCAATTTTTAGGTATGGTCTTAGGTAGATGATATGATCCATAGGTTTGATAGCTGACTAGGGAAATACGACACAATGTACAGCCTGAATGAGGTTTGGGATGGGATAGCCGTCCAATACGGGACAAACGACTATAGGGACCTTTCGAGGTTGACTTCCACATATCGGGAAGGGACTCCCCCTGCCTCCTCCGAAGATAGGGGAATTACGTGGTCGCCGAGCACAAGCTCGGGGGAGAGTTCCGATTACGTTCCCTGTCACTTGTCTTTAATTCCTTGACTGCCTGCATTATGCTAAATTTAGCGTCTTGAGATCGTTTTCTAATGTGATTTGATCATGCAGGTACTATAGAGTCCGACCTTGAGAATACACTTTCCAGTGGTGTGGGGGCCAAGCAAAGCAAGCGCCCGAGGGCCTCGCAAAGGTCTGGTCGGCCTGCTAAGGTCCCTAAAAGGACCGAGGCGACTCCTCCCCCAGCTCCTACTATTCCGAGCACGGTAGCGGACCCTACTTTCCATGTCGATGCTTCCACAATAGATGTTCCTCTTTTGCCTCCTGCTATCAGGATCCTTCCAACACTCAGCCCAGTTTCGAAGAAACCAACAACCTCTAAGGGGCGCCTGTTGTTGATTTCTACTCATGTTCATGAGTATGTGGTCGAAAATGCTGCCGGGACTCACAGAGCCACTCTTGGCTCAGACGTCCTGTCTCGGGTAGGCCAAAGCATTAGTAATCTTGAGGCCCTCAGTGGCAGTTTTTGGTCAACGCTCGGGATTGCAACGTCCTCTACGACAAGAGTATTGAGCTCGCCTCCGCGGTAACCTCTCTCACTTTATTATTTGTTGGAATTTTTCTTAGAGTATGTTCTAACTTGATTCGTTTGTGTGCTAGTCGCTTACTGAATTTGTTCAGCTAAATTACAAGCTGAACAACGAGGTCCACGCGAGCATATCCTATGCTCAGGAGTTGGAGGATCTCCAGCTCAAGCTCGCAGACGAGTACAAAGTCTCGAAGTCAAAAATGGAGGCCGAGATCAAAGAGATGAGCTCCAGGGTTGAGGAGCTTGAAAAGCTAAATACTAAGCTCGAGGAGGTGAAAAAGGAGATCAACGAGATGAGCTCTAGAGTTGAGGAGCTTGAGAAGCTGAATGCCAAGCTCGAGGAGGAGAAAAAGGCCACCTTCGAGATAATAGAAGGCAAAAATGCTCGTCTTCTTGAAGAGTTCAAGCAGAGGAAGGATCGGGCGGTTGACTTGGACATGTACAGGATCTGGGCCAGCAACGCCAATCTCGACACCAGCTTCCTAGGCTCTTTTGAGGATGAGTTTCTAGCCAAATGGCAAGCTTGGCTGGAGGCAGAGGAGATTGCTCGGGAGGATGCTGAGAAGGCTAAGGAAGATGCTGAGAAGGCTAAGGAGGATGCTCCTGCCTCCTAAATCTCGATCCTGGGCTGCATCCCTCTGAGACTTTTGTAATAGTTTTTATCCTTTGCTTTTCATGCCCTTAAGGGAAAAACAATATATAGCTTGTAAAAGAGTTATTTACTTATGATATTTGTAATACCATGCTTGACTTCATTTAAATATTTTAGCTTCACATCTCTCGAATCGAAATATTTTAAGCAATTTATATTAAAAGTTTGCCTTTATGTCTGTTTATTCATACATACATATGCTGGATTTAAGCTCAAGTTTCCATGCATTCTCGCATAGTTTGTTTGATGTATCCATGTCCGATCTCGTTATTTGTCAAGGTCGGAGCTTACTTTTACCATGCACTCGAAAGTACTTATATGGCATGTAAGGTAGGTAGTTTAGTTATATCCTGCTTTTCTAGTTACTTTTCCTCATCCTCAGGTAACTCCCCAAAGTTATGAGGTGGAAACTATTTTTTTGCAAAATATTTTAGCCTCGATCTCGACTTAATTTGAGGTGGGTTTAGTTATATCCCGTCATTCTGTCGATTAGTTTTAGCTGGTTTGTTCCAAACCTATTTAGGTCGTGTTTGGTTTGTAATCCATATGCTTATAAATTTTCGATTTAGTTATATCTAGATCACATTGGTTCGCGCATCTAGTCGTATTCAGACACTTTTTTCTTAATAATCTGGTTATGTCCAAATTATCTTGGCTCGCGCATTTGGTTACATCCAAACACTTTAGTTTTAATAATCTGGTTATGTCCAGATTATCTTGGCCCACACATTTGGTTGTATCCAAACACTTTTTTAATAATCTGGTTATGTCCAAATTATCTTGGCTCGCGCATTTGATTATATTCAAACACTTTTAACTTCTATGTCAGGTCAATGGTCCAGACATTTGCTTTATTTTTGTGTATGCTATTTTAAGCAATTTTTTCAAACTTAGGGTATATATACCACTGATGCCCCCCCTTAATATCATATGGTTGTGACCATAGGTTATTTAATTAAGAGAGTTTGCAAAAAATGTAACATATTGAAATGAAAATGAACTTTATTTAGAATTGAACAATTTATTAACAGAAACTTTGTAAAGATAAACAAGCATGGTTACAGGAAATATCATTCCTACACTATTGATAGTAAGGTCGTAGATGTTCGCCATTCCATGCTCGTGGTACCAACTGTCCGTTTAATCTTGCCAATTTGTAGACGCCAGGTCGGATAACTGACTCGATTTGATAAGGTCCTTCCCAATTGGGCCCGAGCACGCCAGTGGCTGGGTCCCTCGTAGCTAGGAACACGCGCCTCAACACCAAGTCTCCCAATCCAAATTTCCTATCCCAAACCTTCTTATTGAAATATCGGATAGCTCGCTGCTCATATGCTACATTTTTCAGTTGAGCTTCGTCCCGTCTTTCTTCAATCAGGTCCAGAGTTACTTCAAGCTGGGATTGGTTTGAGGCTTGATCATAAGTGTGGCTACGAATAGTGGGTATTTCGACCTCGATTGGTAACATGGCCTCGCATCCATATGCCAGAGAAAAATGGGTATGTCCTATTGAAGTATGAGTTGTGGTTCGATAGGCCCACAAGACTTGGGGCAACTCCTCGGGCCATTTTCCCTTAGCTTCTTCCAATTTATTTTTCATAGAACTCTTCAGAGTCTTATTCACAGCTTCGACTTAGCCATTTTCTTGGGGATGGGCCACGGAGGAGAAACTCTTCATTATCCCATTTTTCTAACAAAAATTGGTAAATAGTTCGCTGTCGAACTGAGTACCATTATCTGATACTATTTTTCTTGGCATTCCATATTGACAGATGATGTTATTTACCACAAAGTGTAAGACTTTTTTCGAGGTAATTGTTGCCAAAGGTTCGGCCTCGGTCCACTTTGTAAAATAATCGACTGCGACTACTGCGTACTTAACCCCACCTTTGCCAGTTGGCAATGAGCCTATGAGATCAATTCCCCAGACCGCAAATGGCCAAGCGGAGGTCATTATAGTTAGCTCAAAAGGTGGAGCACGCGGGATTGTAGCGAACCGCTGTCACTTATCGCATCTCTTGACATACTCAAATGCGTCTGCTTTGATAGTGGGCCAAAAGTATCATTGTCGTATAATTTTCTTAGAAAGGCTATGCCCCCAGTGTGGTCCCCACAAAATCCTTCATGAATCTCTTCTAGGATTTTCTTGGCCTTGGGTGGAGTCACACATCGGAGTAGTGGCATAGATTATCCTCTCCGATATAGCTTTCCTTCCATAATAGTGTATCTGGGAATCCGATACATCAGTTTCCGAGCTTTGTTCCATTCTGCTGGGAGAATGTCGTTTCGAGGCAATCAACTATTGGGGTCATCCAAATTGGCTCGGATTTAATCAAGTAGACATCTTCCTGTTCAGGCTCGCTAATACTGGGTGTTGACAGGTGCTCAAGTGGCACAACATTCAGCGCATTGACCTTGGCGGAAGTGGCGAGCCTGGCTAGGGCGTCTTCATTTGAATTTTGTTCTCAAGGAACCTGCTCTATTGTATAGAACTCGAAATGTTAGAGTGTTGTTTTTGCTTTTTCTAAATATGAGACCATCTTTGTTCCACGAGCCTAGTATTCCCCTAAAATTTGGTTGACCACCAACTGCGAGTCACTGTAGCAATGTATCGCCTTAGCCTTGAGTTCCTTGGATATTCGAAGTCCTGCTAGTAGAGCCTCGTACTCAGCCTCATTGTTAGATGCTTTGAAGCCAAATCTCAAGGCGGAGTGAAATCGGCTTCCAGTTGGAGTGATCAATATAATTCCTGCCCCCGATTCGTTTTCGTTGGAAGACCCATCGACATAAAGTATTCATAGCTCGCAGGCTGGGGTTATAACTTCGTCATCAGTCATTCCAGTACATTCCACTATGAAGTCTGCCAAGGCCTGCCCTTTTATGGTTGTTCTCGGATGATAAGTGATCTCAAATTGTCTGAGCTCAACATCCCATTTTAATAATCGACCTGAGGCTTCTGGCTTTGACAAGACTTGCCGTAGTGGTTGGTCGGTTAGCACATGGATGGGGTGTGCTTGGAAGTAAGGTCGGAGCTTTCGAGATGAGTGAATTAGGCTGAGAGCAAAATTCTCCATTTAAGGGTATCTCGATTCTGCCCCCAATAACCTTTTGCTGACATAGTATACTGGCTTTTGTACCTTCTGGTCTTCTTGGACGAGTACGGCACTGATGGCGTGCTCGGTTGTAGCGAGGTATAGGTACAAGATTTCTCATGTGATAGGTTTCGACAAGATGGGAGGCTTCACGAGGTGCTTCTTGAGCTCCTGAAATGCCAGCTCACATTCCTCTGTCCACTCAAATTTTTTGCCCCATCTCAAATGGTTGAAAAATGGAAGATAGCGGTCTGTAGATTTCGAGATAAACCTACTTAATGTCGCCATTCGTCCAGTCAAACTCTGGACATCTTTATGTTTTTGAGGTGAGGGCATGTCAATTAATGCCTGGATCTTGTCAGGATTAACCTATATTCCCCGGGCGTTCACGATGAAGCCCAGGAACTTCCCTGACGATACTCCAAAAGAGCATTTCTGGGGGTTGAGCTTCATGTTGTACCTTCGTAGCATGACGAAGCATTCTTCGAGGTCGTCCACATGGTTATTGTTATGTTTAGATTTGACCAACATATCATCAACATACACTTCCATGTTATTACCTATCTTCTCGGAGAACATCATGTTTATGAGCCTTTGATACGTGGCTCCAGCATTCTTAAGCCCGAAAGGCATGACATTATAACAGTACAACCCTTTATCTGTCACAAAACTCGTATGCTCTTGGTCCGGGGCATGCATGGAAATCTGGTTATATCCAGAATAAGCGTCCATGAATGACATAAGTCCATGCCTGGCTGTGGCATCTACGAGCTGGTCGATCCGAGGTAGAGGAAAGCAGTCCTTAGGACATGCCTTATTGAGGCCAGAGTAATCGATACAAGCCTGTCATGTTCCGTTAGGTTTTGGAACCAGTACTGGGTTAGCGATCCAATCAGGGTAGAAGGCGCTCGCATAAATCGATTCGCCTTTAACCTGTCGACCTCTTCCTTTAGGGATTTCTTGGGGAAGCTCTTGTCAATGTTAAGGGTGTGTCTTATCACATTCGGACTTATCCCTACCATGTCCGAGTGTAACCACGCGAAAACATCCTGGTTCTTCCTTAAGAAGCAAATTAACTGCTACTTTGTTTCTTCTGAAAGGTTTTTCCCTACCTTCACAGTTTTTGGGGGATCGACCTCTTCGAGCTCTTCCAGCGGCTCGAGATCAGCCATTTCTTCTACTCTTGGATCGATCTCTTCGTCTATTTTGAAGATTGTCCTGTCCTTATTCTGAATTACTACAAGTGCTTGTGCACTCGTTTGCTTCTTCCCTCTAACGGAAAAGCTGTAACATTCCTTTCCTGCGAGCTGGTCCCCTTTTAGAGTCCCGATGCCACTAGAAGTCGGGAACTTGATGGCCAGATGCCCCACAGAAGAAACTGCCCCCGACCCTACTAGGGCGGGTCTTCCGAGCAGTATATTGTAGGTCGATGGAAAATCTGCCACTACGAACTCCATCATCTTGGTTGTCGAGACTGGGAAGTCTCCCAAGGTTACGGGGAGTTCGATGGATCCCATACAGGCAATCCCTTCTCCTAAAAAGACGTACAACGTCGTTGCATAGGCCTCTAGGTCATGAAGCGCAAGTCCCATCTTTTCTAAAGTGGCCTTGTAGAGGATATTCACCAAGCTCCCATTGTTAATTAGGACTCGGTGCACCCTCTTATTTGCGAGCTGAAGGATGATGACCAACGGGTCATTATGAGGGAACTGTACATGGGACGCGTCATCTTCAGTAAAAGTTATGGGTTGAGATTCAACCCTTTGTTGTTTCGGAGCTCTGGGTTCGGGTTCGTAGGGAGACCCGTTACTAGTTTTTAGCTCATTCACATATCTTTCCTGGGCATTCCTGGCCGATCCTGCAATATCCCCCCCCCCCCCCCCCCAAGATGGTTATGACATCTTCTCCATCAATCGGAGGGGGTCATTCATCTTCCTGTGCTCGGGAGTTGTTGTTCTGGGCAAGTGGTGCAGTTGCTGCCCTCTGACTGGTGGAAGCTTGATTGGGGTTTTGATTTCTCACATATTGCCTGAAATATCCTCTCGAGATCAGACCTTTAATATCATCTTTTAATTGCCTGCATTCATCGGTTGTATGTCCGATATCTCTATGGAATCTGCAGTACTTGTTGGAGTTTCTTTTCGCCTTTTGGTTTCTCATGGGGTCAGGTCGTCTGAAAGAGACCTGGTTTTCATTAGCCAGGTAGATATTCTCTCAAGACTCATTGAGCTCGGTATACACTTTGTATACGGAGAAGTATCTCTCCCCTTTCTTCTGATTCCCCCCCTCCACCTCGGGATTATTCCCTTCGTTCTTCTTTCTCTTAGAAGGTTGTCCTCGGGGGGTTTGGAGGTCATAGGATCCACTGAGGTCGAAGCAGAGTTTATGTTTATTTTTGTAGTTATGGGCTGAGAGGTCATGTTCAGTGCTGACCTCGCCTCCTCTACATTTACAAACCTCTGAGCTCGTCGATTGAACTCGGTTAAGGACCTTACGGGCTTCCTCTGCATATCCTCCTAGAGAGAACTTCCAGGCATTACTCCAGCTCGGACAGCCATTTAATTTCCACTGTCGTCGACGTCACAAGCTCGAGCGACTTCCAAGTTAAACCTGGTGAGGTAACTTTTCAGTGTTTCATTCGGCTGCTGTCGAACATTGGTCAAGGCAGATGCCTCGGGCCTAATGCTGACCATGGCCTTGAATTGCTTCTTGAAATCTCGTGATAGTTGATCCCAAGAAGCAATTGAATGTCTTTTATATTTTTCAAACCAGTTCTTTGCTGGTCCCGTGAGTGAGGCTGGGAACAGCATGCACCTGAGCTCGTAGCCCACATTACTGGCTCACATGATTGTGTTGGAATGTACTTGAATGACTGTATGGGTTCGAATTCCCATCAAACGGTGGGACATGAGGAATTCTGAACCCTTGAGGAAATGGGGTGCTAGAAATATGCGAGGCGAAGGGCTCGAGTTCTTCATCGAACTCTTCGTCCCATTCCCGACCTCGTTCATTTTGCAAGAGCCTGAATGCTCTTTCCAACTGTTCAATCCTTTCTTGGACTGGATCTACGGGGGGTCTGACTTGAATCAGTGAGAACTGGTTATCGTTGATTACAACTCCAGTTTCACGCCTCGACGCAAGTTGTTTACGCCCATTGAGAAGATCTCTCAAATCTGGATTCGATGGATTATCACGCCCCCGATTATGGTTCAGATGCTCTTGTAGATCTGGGTGATTTCCTCACTTTCCAGTGTTCCTACGTTCCTAGTCATATAAGACCTGGTGTCACCTGAGCCTTCACTGACATGGCTCGTTGCATGGTTATTTCGAGATGGGTTTCTTGCAGGCCGCCTTGTCTCAACAATTTGAGATCGAGACATTTGGCTTCTCGTGGGATTGGGACCCCTATGCTCCCTAGCAATCTGCCCATTCCCATGCCTTCGCCCAGCTTGCCTTTCCTTATCACCATGGGTCGGTTGTGCATTCCTTTGAATTGGCGAGGGGTGCCTTATCAGCGATGGTGGGTGTCTTATTGGCGATGGAGGCTGCCATCCATTACGAGGCCTGGAAGGCCCTGAATTTGCTTGATCAGGTTCTGCCACATTCTGCGCGGTACCAGGATTTCTGGTCCGAGCCTCCGAGGGGGCTCGATTATTCCCTACTCCGGTTGGTGCCTCCGCAGTTGGATTGGTAGGACCTCCTGCCTGGTTACTTCTCTGGGGTCTCGGCAGAGCAGGCTATTCTCCTGGTGGCAGAGGTTGCTCCGCTCTTTGGGTATCTGTGTTTTTGCACAGTCGTCCTTGAGGCCTACGTGGTGGAACGTGAAAAACCTGCAGAGGCGGAGCCTGGACATCTTGCGGAGGTGGGTCCTGAGTCGCCTGTGCTTCAGCAGCTAGCCTAGCTAGCTCTTTGTTGTGTTTCTTAGCTTCTGCCAACTGCTTTCGCAATTGATGATTTTCGAGTTCCACTATTGGGACGTATCGTTCAAGATTGTAGTACATGTCCTCGTTGTCCTAGGGGGCAGGTGGTCCCCGAGAGTCGGATGAACCACTCCTCTCGTCGGGGTCAGAATCCACCATAGGCTGCTTCCCAGGGAGCCGCGAGTACTCTTCCTCATCTAGGATCTCCTCCTCAAGGATATTAGGATCATTCGCAACCATCGCTAATTTGAGAGGCTTTCTGACTAAACAGATTACACACGCATTGTTTAACGGCTCTCAATGAAAGCACCAAACTGTTGACGCCGTTTTTCGTCAACTTTAATAAGAGAGCAATTAAACGATAAAGTATTGGAGCAAATGAACAAAGAAGAAGACAAGATGATTTTTACGTGGTTCAGCAGTTAAATCTGCCTAGTCCACGAGTCTATGTTATTAAGACTTGAGAGTTTTCTAGAAACTTTTCAGAGAATAGTTGCCCAGAGTTTTCTCTCCAGAAATCAATCCCTTACAAATTGTGCTTCCCTCTCTATTTATAGAGAAGGTTGCATAATTCATTCCCACATATCTCGGGAAGATATTCTGGGAATCAATTAATTATAATGCTATTTAATGCATTATTTCCTATGTACATGGAAACGTCCCATAAAATGTGGGATTAGATAACAGAATAGATAATATCCCTTAAACAATGGGATTGCACAACAATAAATACGATCACATATAACTGATTAACTCAGGTACGAGATTCATCTAATTTCTGAGATTAGCACTCGATCACGAGCTCGCCGCCCTAGCTTTTCCTATGCTCGAAACAAGTAGTTGTTGATGATGTTGTCACATTCGAGCTTGCACTTCTCGAGCTCGAGCCATCTCGCCCGAAGGTAGTCAGAGAGAAATATATATGTGTCATACCATGGCCATTGCGAGCTTAGAGCATATTCGAGGTTACACATCCTCGAGATCATTGTTTTACTTCAAAGAGATCCGACTATAAGATCATATGACGACCACATATATTTCGAGCTCATACCTGACGAGCCCAGTTTTCGGGGCCATAACTTCTTATCTCGAAATCTGGGTGTAACAACATTTTTTAATTCATCTTTTTTCAAAATTATGATTATCAATTAATAATTACAGAAAAAAACTAAAATATCTAATTATAAAACTCAAAATAGAAGTAAATTAATTTTAATAATAATAACTATATAATAATTTAATATATCTTAACAACATATATAATTTAAATTTAAATTTTATTTATTTAAAAGATATATAATTTGAATTCAAATTTGAATAAATATATAATTACGAAAATTGTTTAATTTAATTATAAATATATATTTATATAAAAGAGAGTCACAAAGAGATGACATGACACTCTAAAATTGCTCCAAAACACTCTTTCTATTTTCTCATTTTTTTCTTCACATTTTTTAATTAATCGTTTTCAAATTTATGATTATCAATTAATAATTAAAGAGAAAAAATAAAATATCTAATTATAAAATTCATAATAGAAGTAAATTAATTTTAATAACAATAACTATATAATATATAGTTTAAATCTATATATTTATCTATATAAAGAAGAATATCAATGAGATGATGTGACACTCTAAAAACTCTTCAAACCACTCTATTTATTTTCTCATTTAATCTAATTTTTTTATTCATTTATAGATTATAATAATAATACATGTAATTTTTTAAATTTAAATGAGATATTTATAAGGTATTATTATTATTTAAATATAGATAAATATCTCTTTGCAAATCTATATATATTCTAAACATTCTCTAGTAATCTCATATTTCCTCTATTCTAATTTTTTTTCTCTTAGTCTCTCTAAATTCTTTCAATTTTCAATGAATTCCAATTTGTATCTCCACATTTGATTGATTTACATATTAATGATAACACAATCCTCTCGGGTATTTATTTAATTATTAATATTTATTAATCTTTAAATAGATTCTGTAGAATCATTAATCGAAATATTTTCCACCATCTCCAATGGTGTGGAAGCTATTGCGAGTTCTAATATATTTATATTTTTATTTAATTACTATTGCTATGTAAAATGAATAAAAAATAGAAAAAAATATTAAAATTGATATAACAATCTTATTTTTTATCTGCTTATTTGTGGTTAATTAATTTACTATTATTATTTTATATTTAAGTAAGATATTAATTTTTTTATTTATAATAATATGTTCATATCTATTTTTGTAGACTTTTTTTTTTTAAATTAAAGATATTTTATAAGAAAATATTTTATATGTATATAAAGAGCTCCAAAGAGATATTGTGACACTCTAAAATCTCTTCAAACCACTCTATCTATTTTCTCCTTTAATCTAATTTTTTATTCATTTTATTAATTATAATAATAAATGTAATTTTTTACATTTAAATGAGATATTTATAAGACATTATTATTTAAATATAGATAAATATATCTTTGTGAATCTATATATATTCTAAACATTCTCTACTAATCTCATATTTTCCTCTACTCCAATTTTTTTTTCTCTTCTTCTCTCTAAACTCTTTCAATTTCAAATTTCAATGAATTCCAATTCATGCCTCCAAATTTGATTGATTTACGTGTTAATGATAACACAATCCTCACGGGTATTTATTCAATTATTAATGTTTGTTAATCTTTAAGTTTTTATTTTAAATTATTAATCTCAATATTCTAACTTCTTTATCTTATTTTTCTATCATGATTTAGATGTTATCGGATGTTTATGTTGAGTGGATGATATTGAGACTGTTGGAGGTGGTTGGGAAAAAAGAGACATCAAAATTTTAACAAATTAGTAAGTGTAAGTTAATCGATAAATCTTCAAATAGATTATGTAGCATCATTCATCGAAAGATTTTCCACATCTCCAATGGTGTGGAAACTATTGCGAGTTCTAATATATTTATAATTTTTATTTAATTACTATTATTATTTAAAATGAATAAAAAATAAAAAAATAATAAAAATGATATAACCATGTTATTTTTTATCTGCTTATCTGTGGTTAATTAATTTACTATTATTATTTTAAATATAAATAAGGTATTAGTTTTTTATTTATAATAATATGTTCATATCTATTTTTGCTAACTTTTTTTTAATTAAAAAAATATCTTTTTGCATATGAATATAAATTTAAATAATTATTTTTAAAAATTAATCAAATATTATTCTAGATGGATATTATTAAATATATTATTATATGTGAAGTTTTTGTACAATTTTAATTGAATCTTATAATTGTTACACC
Source organism: Humulus lupulus (assembly GCF_963169125.1). Lineage (NCBI taxonomy): Eukaryota > Viridiplantae > Streptophyta > Magnoliopsida > Rosales > Cannabaceae > Humulus > Humulus lupulus. The sequence goes on along the minus strand of NC_084794.1, from coordinate 71,901,496 downwards.
CAGATTTCGAGCCTTAAGAATTGTGATCTCGAAAGCTGGATTCGTAAGGAATGGACTCGTAATGTCTGGAACGTGTCCGCAACCTAGGCACCGAGCCTGCGAAGCAGGGACAACTTCGAAGATGGTAGCCTCGAAACCTTCACAAACTTGAAAGACAGACATCGAAGTACGTCTATTCTCGGATGACCTCGGATTAGGGATTCCGAGCCTGATATAAGTATGAGCTCGAAGCCACATGATCTCGGGAAAATGCTATAGCTCGAAAGTCATTAAGAGACCTGGGTGAACATGGCATTGACGATATAAGTTGATAACTTTGAATATCTTAGTGAATCACCTAAGAGAGACGCAGTCTGCATTCGTTGCTATAAATCCCCTATAATAAAGGGATATTTATTATTCAGTTGTATGCCCCCTGATCTTCAGGGGACATTTCCTTATATATAGGATTACAGGTTTTTAATGCCATTTAATTTTATTTACATATACAGAATAACTTCTCGAAATGTGTGGGATAGTGTTCTGAAACCTTCTCTATAAATAGAGAAGTCATGCACCATTGTAAATGACCGGATTTTTGTGATCTTGAGAGAAACTCTGGAGAATTCATTCTTAAAGAATTTCCAGAAATCACCTTAAATTTTAATAACAAAGAGTCGTGGACTAGGTAGAGTTAACTACTGAACCACGTAAAAAATCTCATTTGTTTTATCGCATTTTTCTTGGCCATAACCAATTATTGTTTTCGTGCTCTTATTTCACTGTTGACGAAAAACGGCGTCAACGGTTTGGTGCTTTCATTGAGAGCCTTAAGCATTCAGTCCCTGAACAAGTTATGGCCGCTAATGATCAGAACATTCCTGAAGAAAATTATCCGAGACGTCCTGGGAAACAGCCAATGGTGAATCCGGATGTTGAAGAGAGAAGTGAATCCTCCGATTCTCGGGGACCACCCGCACCACCAAGGGATGAGGATATGTATTACAATCCTGAGCGGTACGTTCCCATTGTGGAACTTGAAAACCGGCAGCTGAAACAACAGTTGGTAGAAGCCAACAAGCGGAATGAGGAGTTAGCAAGGATAGCCGCAGAGGCGCAGGCGGCTCAGCCCCCGCCTCCGCGTGAAAACCAAGCTCCTCCTCCGAGGGACGTGCATGTTCCTCCCCGCAGGCCTCGTGGGCGTCCACGAAAGAATGTGCCACGAGAAGGACGGAACAACCTCCAGCACCAGCAGAGCCATCCGCTCCCTCGAGACCCCAGAGAAGTACCCGAGCTAGGGCCCCGGTTAATCCACCTGCGGGGGCACCTACGGGAACTGAGAATAATCGAGCCCCTGCAGAGGCTCGGACTCAAGTCCCTGGGAACACACAAAATGCAACCAACCCATCTTGGGCAAACTCCGAACCATCCAGACCGCGAAGTGGGCGGCAGCCACCGTCACCCATTCGGTTCCCTCCATCGCCTATAATATATCCTTCACCTCCCCACAGGAATGCTCAACCAGTTCGAGATCAGGACGAAAGACGTGTGGGGAGGAGACAAGGAAACAGGGAAGCTTTCCAGGAGCGGAGAGGCGCCCTATCTGAAAAAATTCAAACATCCCGGTCTCGCACGGCAAAAACAAGGCGGCACGAAAAAGACCCACCTCGAAATAATCATGCGACAAGTATTACTAGTGACGACTCTGGAGATACCAGATCGGTCAGCATGCATGATCGAGGTCGAAAGAACACTGGGAGCCGTAGGGATCGCTTCGACCTACGAGAACACTTGAATCAGAGTCGGGGTAATGTTAACCCGATAAACCCGGACCTGAGGGATCGCTTGAATAGGCGTAAATACCCCCTGCGGAGCTGCGAACCTGGGATTGTGATCGACGACAGCCAATTCCAGACAAGACCTCGTGGACCCAGTCCAGGAAAGAATTGATCAATTAGAAAAGGCCTTCAGGCTTTTGAAAAATGAGCAAGGTCAGGATCGATATGAAGATTCTTATGAGGAGCTTGAACCGTTTGCTCCCCATATTTCCAACACTCCATTTCCCCAAGGATTTCGGATCCCTCACGTTCCAACGTTTGAGGGAAAGTCCGACCCATACAGCCATTTGAGTACATTCAATACCATAATGAAAGTAAGTAACGTGGGTTACGAGCTCAGATGCATGTTATTTCCAGCATCACTGACAGGACCAGCCAAAAGCTGGTTCGAAAAATATAGAAGACACTCAATAACTTCTTGGGATCAGTTTTCCAAAGACTTCAAGAAGTAGTTCAAAGCGATGATGGGAGTTAGACCCGAGGCATCAACCCTGACTAACATTCGGGCCAGGTGAGACATTGAAAAGTTACCTTGCAAGGTTTAACTTGGAAGTTGCCCGAGCTCGGAATATGGATGACAGCGGTCACCTAATGGCTGTCCAAGCCGGAGTAATGCCAGGAAGCGCCCTTTGGGACGACATGCAGAGAAAACTGGTGAGGTCCCTAACCGAGTTTAATAGACGAGCACAGAGGTTTGTCAATGTAGAGGAAGTGAGGTCGACACTTAATGTGACTTCCCAGCCCGTAACTACAATAATAAACGTAAACTCTGCCTCAACCTCAGCGGACCCAATAGCTTCAAAGCCTGCTGCGGAAAACCCTTCCAAGAGAAAAAAGAACGAAGGGAGTAACCCCGAGGCTTAGGGAGGAAAGAAAAAGAAGGGGGAGAGATATTTCTCCGTGTACAAAGTGTACACCGAGCTCAACGAGTCTCAGGAGAACATATACCTGGCTAATGAAAACCAGGTCCCCTTCAGACGTCCAGACCCAATGAGAAATCAGAAGTCCAAGAGGGACTCCAGCAAATATTGCCGATTTCACAGAGACACCGGGCATACTACTGATGAATGTCAACAGCTGAAAGACGAGATCGAAGGATTGATCTTGAGAGGTTACTTCAGACAATATGTCAAGAACCAGAGTACTAATTAAGCGACCGTGAGCCAGAGAACAGCCGCGCCGCAGCCCACACAAAACAACAATTCCCGAGCTAGGGAAGAAGATAGGCCCTCGCCGATAGATGGAGAAGACGTGATAACCATCTCGGGAGGGCCTCATCCCACGGGCATGGGCAGAAATTCCCAAAAGAGATACGTTAATGAGCTTAAGACTGGGGACGAGTCTCCTTATGAACCCGAACCTAGAGCTCCAAAAAGTCAAAAGATTGAATCCCAACCAATAACCATCACTAAGGAAGACGCGTCCCATGTTCAATTTCCTCACCATGATCCACTGGTCATCACCCTCCAGCTGGCAAATAAAAGGGTCCACCGAGTTCTCATAGACAATGGGAACTCAGTTAACATTCTCTATAAAGCAACCCTTGAAAAGATGGGACTCTCCCTTCGCGACCTGAAAGCATGTGCGACTATGCTATACGACTTTTTAGGAGAAGGAACCACCTGCATGGGATCCATCGAACTCCCCGTAACCTTGAGAGACTACCCGGTCTCAGCAACCAAGATGATGGAGTTCATGGTAGTGGATCTACCTTCAGCCTACAATGTGCTGCTCGGGAGACCCGCCCTGGTTGGGCTGGGGGCAGTCTCATCAGTAAGGCATCTGGCCATTAAGTTCCCGACCCCTAGTGGTGTCGGGACGTTGAAGGGAGATCAGTTAGCTGGAAGGGAATGCTACAGCATTTCCTTGAGAGGAAAGAAACAGACGAGCGCACAAGCACTCGTCATTATTCAGAGTAAAGATGGGACGATCTTAGAGATTGATGAAGGAATCGTTCCAAGGGTTGAGGAGAAGGTTGATCTCGAACCCTTAGAAGAGCTCGAAGAGATTCAGCTTGAGGAGTCCGATCCCTCGAAAAAGGTAAAGATTGGAAAACACCTCCAGGAAGAGATCCGCTAATAAGGCTTGAGGGCCTTGATTAGCGTGCCAGGAGGGCATGATGGGATTTATGTGTGATTTTAATGATTTAAATGCATGGTTATGATTTAAAGCATGTTATATGACCATTTGTTTATCTGAGATGCATGACTATGTATGTTAGTATGCATGTAGGCCCGGATCGTGTTAGAAGGGCATAATTGTAATTTTGGCCATGTTGGGCATAACTGCATTGATATGTGATGATTGTTGAGACCACAGTGGTATGTGGGTGTATCAGTGATTTGTGACTCGAGGCGATCCCAGTGAGCAGGCTAGCGAGAATTTATACCCGGCTCGGGGCGAGCCTGGGGGTATGAACAGGAATTCAGAGAAATAGATTGAGATTTATTTTGATGATGGGGGATAATTATTTGGTGATTTATCAGGTATTGGGAAGCAACGGGAAAATATTAGAGACACTTGAGGATTATCGGGAATTGGGTAAATGACTAAAATGGCCCTACTTGGGTAAAAGGGTTTAGAAATAATAGGGAGGGCATTTTGGTCAATTGGCTTTTGAAGATAGAACAAATGAGGCTTTATACACTTAGTGGATTTTGTAGAATAGAGTAAAGGGGCTGAAAAAGAAAGGAAAAAGGAAAGAAAGAAAAGAGAGAAAACTGATGGGTTTTCTAAGGGATCGGTTTGGGGGTTCTAGCACCTCTTCTCTTCATTTTTTTCTTGAGGTCAAGCTCAGTGGGGAGCTAGGATAGGCTGAGCATCAATAATCTTAAGGTTACACTTGAAGACTTGGCAAGGATTAGCAAGAACATCTGAAACTTGAGGTAAGTTTTTGAGGATTTCAGTTTTAGGGCTTTACTGGTTTTGAGCTGTGTTTTTGAGCTAAATGGATGGGACTTTTGGGGAAAAGCAGGTCAAGCTTTGATGATGATCAAGCTAAGGAGGCCTAGGGTTGAATCAAGGTCGAAATTGCATTAATGGTATGATTTCTAAGACTCTATCTTTGTAGTTTACATGAATTTCTGGTTTAGGGTTGTTCATGGTAGATTTTGAGTTGTTGGGTTGCTTGAGCTTGGGATTGAGTTCTTGGGATGAGTGTGAGGTGTGTATAAGTTTGTTTTTGGGCTCGGGAAAGACTTGGACAAGTTTGGAGTTGAAATGAGAGAAGAAAATCGCAAGAAGCGATTTTTGGTTTTGGCTGCCTGCAACTAGCGCTACAACGCTAGTCTTTGGGCGCTGTAGCGCTAGGCCTTCTTTCTGGGGAGGTGTTGATTCTGCTTGTAGCGCTATAGCGCTCTCTTTTGAGCGCTGTAGCGCTACCCTGCGCCCAGAATGGGGTTTTTGGGCTATTTGTGAGGGATTTTGACCTAGGGTTCGGGGTTCGACTCCGCCACCTTGTTTTGTGGATCTAGGACTTCCTGGGGGGCTCGGGATTGGTCCCGAGGCTAGGTTTTCGGACTTGGGGTTCGGTGTTGACTTTGACCTATGTTTGTGCCTAGGTGTGCGCTAAGGCTCGTGTGGGATCGTGCTCAAGGAGTCAGGTGATTTTAACTATCGAATTGTCAGGTAAGAAAACTATAACACCCGTAGGATGGGGCGTGGGCCCATAGTGTGATTGCGGGGCACGGCCCTATATTGCATGTTGCATGATGAGATGATTTCCGGGCGTGGCCCTATACTGCATTACATGTTAGGGTGCAGATTTAATTGAATTAGCATTTGTTTGAATGTTGCTTGATTTATGCTATGTGTGATTATGATGAAATGAACGGCAAGGGCCGAGTGCGGCGTAGGCCGGGTACGGCCGTGGGGCCGAAAGTAACACACAGCACATGGGATGCTTATATTCAGGGTGGGACCCAAGGGATACATGAGTTATCCTCGCGGTGTGAACCGAAACCCCAGGCTTTGGTAAGGCCTCGGGGGCGGCACGGCCGTACTTGTTTATTATGATGGTTTTCCTATTTATCAGTGAATTATGCCAGTGATATTATTATTTGCATATGTTATGTTCGGCATGAGTTTTCTTGCTGGGCTTCGGCTCACGGGTGCTCTGTGTTGCAGGTAAGGGCAATGGCTGAGTCAACCAACCATGAGTACGGAGAGCGTGAAGCGACGCGTACATGTTTGGCTTGCCCGACTGCTTTGGTTGGGGGTTTATTTGAAAATGGCTGTAATAATCTATGATTTTATGATTTATCAACTGTAAACTTATTTCAAGATGTAAATAGTTTTCAAACCTTATTTTGGGATCCCAAATGTTTAATACTAGCAGTTTTAAATGAAACGACGCATTTTCTATGATTACAGCCTTAAATTTTAATTAGTCACACTTTTGTCTCAAAACCTCAGTTAGCGAGTTCATTGCACATTGTTTTGTCTTAAAAATCACTTGGTAATGGCTCTAAGGAAGTAGGGCGTTACAGTATCTTTCCACCACCGAACATGCAATAAGTGAAGTGCTCGTGCGAGAAGAAGAAAAGGTACAGAGACCCGTCTATTACATTAGCAAAAGGTTACTGGGGGCAGAATCGAGGTACCCCTTGATGGAAAAGCTGGCTCTCAGCTTAATTCATTCATCTCATAAACTTCGACCCTACTTTCAGGCGCACCCCATCCATGTGCTGACTGATCAACCACTTAGGCAAGTCCTGTCTAAACCGGAGGCTTCAAGTCGACTTCTTAAATGGGCAGTTGAACTCGGAAAATTCGAGATCACTTACCACCCGAGGACGACCATTAGGGCACAGGCATTGGCAGATTTTATAGTGGAATGTACTGGCATAACCAACGATGAAGTTATAACCCCGGCCCACGAGTTGTGGAAACTTTACGTCGATGGCTCATCTAATGAAAATGGATCGGGGGCAGGGATCATTTTGATTACCCCCGCAGGGAGCAGATTTCATTTTGCCTTAAGATTTAACTTCAAGGCGTCGAATAATGAGGCCGAATACGAGGCTTTACTGGCGGGACTTCGTATAGCCAAAGAGCTCAAAGCTAAAGCAATACATTGCTATAGCGACTCCCAGCTTGTGGTTAATCAAATCTTGGGAGAATACCAGGCTCGTGGCACGAAAATGGCAGCTTACTTAGAGAAGGAAAAATCCGCATTGGAACATTTCGAGTTTTATGCAATCGAACAGGTTCCCCGAGAGAGGAACTCAAATGCAGATGCCTTAGCTCGGCTCGCTACCTCCGCCGAGAATGATGAACTAAACGTTGTGCCCATAGAACACCTCTCGGCACCTAGCATTAGCGAGTTGGAGGAAGAGGTGTGTATGATTGAGTCCGAGCCTACCTGGATGACCCCGATAGTTGAATATCTCGAGACCGGAGTCCTACCAAAAGATCGGAACCAGGCTCGAAAGTTAATGTATCAACTTCCCCGTTACACCATTTTGGACGGAAAGCTGTATAGAAGGGGGTATTCCATGCCATTACTTCGGTGCGTAACTCCACCCAAAGCCAAGAAGATCATTGAAGAAATTCATGAAGGGTTCTGTGGAGACCATACCGGGGGCATAGCCTGTCCAAGGATATTTCTGGCCTACCATTAAATCGAATTCTTTCGAATACGTAAAGAAATGCGATAAATGCCAGAGATTCGCCACGATTCCTCGAGCTCCACCATCCGAGCTGACCATGTTGACTTCCCCATGGCCATTCGCAATATGGGGAATCGACCTCATAGGCTCTCTCCCAATTGGCAAGGGCGGTGTGAAGTATGCTGTAGTTGTCGTAGATTACTTCACAAAGTGGACAGAGGCTGAACCGTTAGCAACAATAACTTCCAAAAAGGTCCTTGACTTTGTGGTAAAAAACATCGTATGCCGATATGGGATGCCGAGGAAAATTGTATGCGACAACGGAACCCAGTTCGATAGCGACTTGTTTACTAACTTTTGCGAGAAGAATGGAATAATAAAGAGTTTTTCGTCAGTAGCTCATCCTCAGGCGAATGGCCAGGTCGAAGCTGTAAACAAAAATCTCAAGAGTTCGTTAAAGAAAAAGTTGGAGGAAGCAAAGGGACGATGGCCCGAAGAATTGCCCCAAGTCCTATGGGGATATAGGCCTACAGCTCGAACGTCAACGGGACATACCCCGTTCTCTCTAGCATACGGTTGCGAAGCTATGTTGCCTATCGAGGTCGAAATTCCAACAATACGAACTCACATTTATGACCAAAGCTCGAACCACACTCAGCTCGAAGAAACCTTAGACTTGATTGAAGAAAGAAGAAACGAAGCTCAGTTGAGGAACGCTGCCTACCAGCAACGAGCTACCAGGTACTTCAACAAGAGGGTTCGAGTTCGAAAGCTCGGTGTGGGAGATCTGGTGTTGAGACGCGTATTTTTGGCAACACGAGATCCAGCAGCTGGTGTGCTCGGGCCAAATTGGGAAGGACCATACCAGATAGAATCAGTCATCCGGCCCAGTGTTTACAAGCTAGCGAGATTGGATGGGAGCCTGGTACCGTGAGCATGGAATGGCGAACACCTAAGACCTTACTACCAATAGTATAGGAAGGATGTCGCCTGTAACCATGATTTTTTATCTGTACTATTTTGTCTACTTTTGGATTCCATCAAATAAAGATCTATTTCGTTCAATATGTTATATTTTTCTTTATTTTTGCAATCTCTCTTAATTTAATAACCTATGGTCACACTCATAGGATATTAAGGGGGCATCATTGGTATATATACCATCAGCTTGAAAAATAAAATAACCTACACGAAATGCATGCAAGCGTTTGGAGATAACCAAATGCGCCAGTTGGGACGGTTTGGATATAACCAAGCTGTCAAAAACGTACAAGTGTTTGGATGTAACCAAATGCGTGAGCTAGGATAATTTGGATATAACCACTTTATATATAAAAAAAAATATATAAGTGTATGGATTACAAACCAATCACAACCTTAAAAGGTTTGGAACAAACTAGCTAGAACTAATCAACGATAAGTTGGAACCTAAACCTACTTCGAGATAAGTCGAGATCGAGGCTGGAATATCTTATGGAAAAATAGTTTCGAACTCATAACCTCAGAGAAATAACCGAGGACGAGAAAGAGTAACTAAGTAATAAGATATAACTAAACCGTTTACATTACACACCATACAAGTACTTTCGGGTTCATGGTTAAAGTAATATCCGACATTGATAAATAACGAGATCAGAAGCGGATAATTCGAGCAAACGGTGCATGAATGCATTGAATCTCGAGCCTAAATCCAAACTATGTTTGTACGAATAAATAAACATATACGATTCTTTAATATAAAATGTGCAAAATATTTCAAATCAAGAAATGTAAAGCATATGTATTAAAATAAAAAGATATTGTATCAGCCCTAAGGGCATAAATTAAAGTAATTACAAAAATAAAGGGACACAGCCCCGAGGTGAGGTTCAGGAGGGAGCAGTTCCCTTGGCCTTCTCAGCATCAGCAGCACTAGACCCCTCAGGACGAATAGCATGACTATCCTTCTGAGCAGCCTCCCGAGCAGCTTCATTCGCCTCAAGACGGGCATTCCACCGCTCTACATACTTTGCCTCAAGAGGACCTAAGAAGCTGGTGTCGAGGTCGGCATTATCGACCCAGATTTTGTACATGGCTTGGTCGACCGCCCTTTCCTTCTTCTCTTTGAACTCGTCAAGGAGGCGGGCCTTCTCGTTTTCCATTATCTCGAAAGTGGCAGCTTTCTCCTCCTCGAGTTTGGCATTAGCCTTCTCCAGCTCCGCAAGACGAGTCTTCACCTGTTCAAGCTCGGCCTTCACCTTCTCAAGCTCGACCTTCGAGTCTTTGAGTTCATCAGCCGTTTTAAGCTGGAGATCCCTCGACTCTTGGGCCAGAAACATGCTCGTATGCACCTCGCTGGTCAGCTTATAATTAAGTTGTGCGGAAATGACGAGGGCCTGAAATACAAAGGATGAATTAGATCACGAGCCAAGACATAAGCAATAAAAGGAGAGTTGCGAAAATTACCACGGCAATAAGTTCAATACTCTTATCATAAAGAGTATTACAGTCTGGGGCCTTGTGCACAAGATCCCAGTGGTCAGCGCCGATTCCTGAAAAACTCTGACCCACTCAAGAAAGGATGTCCGAGCTAAGTACAGCTCCTTGGGTCCCTGCAGTACCATCAAGCACGAACTCTTCAACATGAGGTCGGGCCTATGGTAGGAGTACCTTGGAATTCGAAGGTTTCTTCGGAGGTCGGCTGATGGTTAGCTGAGTTCTGGCTGGAGGAAGCGTGGCAGGTGCAGTCGAGACAGATGCATCAACCTGGGCATTCGGCTCCTCAGCTGTGCTCGCAGCAGTCTGAGTCGTTGGGGTCTTCTCATTGCGCCTGGGGACTTTGGTTGGTCGATCGGGTCTCCGCGAGCCTCTCGGGCATTTACTCTTTTGAGCTCCCTCATCGCTGAAAAGCACGGCGTCAAGGTCGGGATCCATAGCACCTGCACAGTTCCAAGCGAAGTTAAACATAATGCTAACAAACTTGGAAGATAAAAAAAAAAAAAAACCAAGTAGAGAAAGACCTAACTGGAACTCTCCCCCGAGCTTGAGCTCAGAGACCATGAAATTCCCCCATCTTCAGAAGAGGCGGGGGGAGTACCTTCCCTATAGGTGGACGTCAAGCTCGAAAGGTCCCTATAGTCATTGGTCCCATACTGGACGGCTATTCCATCCCACACCTCGTTCAGACTGTACGTAGTGTCATACCTCCCGAGCCAACTATCAAACCTATGAACCCGATCATCTACCCAAGTCCATATATAGAAATGGTCCATATCGTCCTTGCATAATACTAACCTATCGGTTTTGTGTTTTAACAGGGTGGGGGACCACATTTTCGAGCATAGGATGACTGTACCTTGATCATCCGAGGCCAAGCTCGAGGCTTCATCGTTGGCCTCGTTCCCCGACTGCGGGCTCCATCGGCGAACCGGAGGCGGGGGCCTCACCTCTCTCCTTGGAGGGAGGATGCCTGTTGGCAAAGGCACGAGCTCCCAGAGGTCGTACTTTTTGTTGGACCAATCCGAGGTGGACTGGCCATCTCCCAAAAGCCCGCAAGATCGGAGCTTACTCTCATGCAAAAGATATGAGAGAGACCTCCTGCCAGAAGGGAGTTGGAGCAGAGCCTCTCTATGCTCCTTCATCACGTCATCGGGAGTAGGACGGTGAAAGTTGGCTGGAAAATAAAACACATTTCAACTAAGTACGAGCATACAGACAAAAGTCCGAGCACAGAGATAAAAAGGGTTGGGGTACTTACGAATCCGTCTGAATGAGTAGTGTCGAGACGGGGACAGGCCATCTGTCCAGAAGAAGGCCTTCTTAAAGTCAGGTGGATGGTTGGGAAGATCCTCGAACACCTTTTTTCTTTGGGGTAGCTCGAGAGATAGTAGAAGCCGTCTCCTCCCCGAGCTCGGGAGGGATTGCTTTTCAGACAGAAGAGATACAAGATCTCCTTTGGTGAAGGTCCTTCCCACTTCAACTCATGGTATAACGACCTCAGGGTAGACAGAACCCTGTAAGAATTAGTGTTGAGCTGGAATGGAGCCAACCCAACAAAGTCCGTGAAGTCCTTGAAGAAAGACTTTAAAGGCAATAGCGCTCCTGCCTTCATATGCTCCTGACTCCAAGCCGCATACCTCAGCCTGTTGTCAGGGTTTCCATTCCCTGGAGCATAGCATCTTCGTTCGCTGGAGGTTGGAGCCCGACACCTTAAGGAGCTTGACAACCTGAGACCGTGGAAGGCCAGGATATCAGTTATCTGGTTTATCGAGGCAACCGAGCTCCAGTAGTGCTCAGCCTCAAAGAACTCCCTCCTCGGTTGCGAGGTAGAAGGCTCCCCCATCAGTGAGAATTGGAGCTCTCCCGGATTGTACGCAATGGTCACTTTTAACCTAGGGTCGAGGGGGATCGGCCTGGGCCCTGAATCATATTCTGGATAAAGAGCCTCTCGAAGGGTTCTCCTCTTCTTTTCTATGACCTCGAAGATTTGGCGGTGATAGTGAGCTCGAGTTTCCTCATGTTCGCGCACGAGATCGTATTCACAAATCAGACGTTGGTTCCGAGCAAACAGCGACTTTGAGCTCGGAGTTTTTGGCGAGTAAGGAATTGCCAGCAACGACCCCCACCATCTTTCCAGATTCTGTGACATCTAGCGAGAAAGAAAAAATGGTGAGGGCCATGCATGCAAGGATTCAAGAATTGCGAGCCTGACAAGACAAACTCGGGTGCTTGGGTACGAAATGAGCTCGATACTAAAAACTCGATTAAGAGTCGGAACGTGTATTCTACGAGAAAAAGGAGGGGAGTGGATAATTTTTTTTGAAAATCCCGAAATATCAGGGAAAAAGAAGGACGGTTATTCAGAAAAGGTAATCTTGGGTATCGTGCGTTCTTTAAAACCAAGATTTTGTACCCGATATCTTGGTGTGCAAGATATGTCCTTTAAATTTTGAAAACTCAAAAAAAAAAGACCTTGTTCTACATCAAAACTGGATTTGGAACCAGTGACTTCAACTTAGCATGGAGACTTAAACGTGAAAGCCTATCGGTCAGAGGTTCCTAGCTTGTCAAACTAAGAAAATAAACTAGTGCATTCCCAGAAATAAAAGAACAACACAGACAGAAATCGGCATAAAGGAAAACGAAAAGATCATCAAATACTTACACAATGACGGCGATTGCAGAGAAATCATTGATTGAAGGAGAGGCTGTAGGTATGACCTTACGGTCTCGAGCAAACTGGCGGTCCTTTGTTTCTTCGGCTGGGAGAACATGCAAAAGCAAAAAGCTCTCTGGGATGGCTTCTGGTTTCGTCCTTTTTCTTTTGTTTCTGATGCGTGTAAAATAAGAGGAAGAAGAAGACCTTCTATATATAGATGGGAAAAAGTGGTAAAAAGGATTAATCTAAGCCATTGGCCAAAATCCTTATAAAATCCAACGGTCAGGGATTGATGACATGATGGCACCAAAAAGGTGGCAGGCGAACGATCGTGGGCGAATTTCCAAGGTACTCGAGTACCTTGGATGAGCAATACCTGACTGACGCGTGTCCACCCTTAAGTATGTGTGACGGTGCGATTCTCGGAGAAAGTAGTTCAAAAGTTTCCTTCTCATAGGATTCGAACAAATACTTTTGAGGGGGCAAAATGTTACACCCAGATTTCGAGCCTTAAGAAATTGTGATCTCGAAAGCTGGATTCGTAAGGAATGGACTCGTAATGTCTGGAACGTGTCCGCAACCTAGGCACCGAGCCTGCGAAGCAGGGACAACTTTGAAGATGGTAGCCTCGAAACCTTCACAAGCTCGAAAGACAGACATTGAAGTACGTTTATTCTCGGATGACCTCGGATCAGGGATTTCGAGCCTGATATAAGTATGAGCTCGAAGCCACATGATCTCGGGAAAATGCTATAGCTCGAAAGTCATTAAGAGACCTGGGTGAACATGGCATTGACGATATAAGTTGATAACTTTGAATATCTTAGTGAATCACCTAAGAGAGACGCAGTCTGCATTCGTTGCTATAAATCCCCTATAATCAAGGGATATTTATTATTCAGTTGTACGCCCCCTGATCTTCAGGGGACATTTCCTTATATATAGGATTACAGGTTTTTAATGCCATTTAATTTTATTTACATATACAGAATAACTTCCCGAAATGTGTGGGATAGTATTCTGAAACCTTCTCTATAAATAGAGAAGTCATGCACCATTGTAAAGGATCGGATTTTTGTGATCTTGAGAGAAACTCTGGAGAATTCATTCTTAAAGAATTTCCAGAAATCACCTTAAGTTTTAATAACAAAGACTCATGGACTAGGTAGAGTTAATTGCTGAACCACGTAAAAAATCTCATTTGTTTTATCGCATTTTTCTTGGCCATAACCAATTATTGTTTTCGTGCTCTTATTTCACTGTTGACGAAAAACGGCGTCAACAATAATTATGATACAAAATCCTATAATCTCTCTCAATAATCCTTCCCTTTTTTCGAAAAAGATACAAGTAAATAGAATGAAAAAAATCCACATTTACCATCCCATCAAAATATGCTGCTACATAGAAAATTTAATATATGTATATGCATTATAATATCTTTAAATAGTATATAATAACTTATCACACCTGCCAACTTCTAAAACTAACAAGTATGAGTAATGTCACTCATCAATAACATGTTCGCACATTTAGGAAGTTACCATACAAGGTAAACAATAATCATGTCTAGAAATCTAATTCATCAAATTTAAATGAAGTAAACAATCTCTATGAATAAATGAACTTAATAATAGGAAGCAAAAAAAAACCCTTAAAACTTGGCTTTATAGAATTAAGCTACTCAAGTTCCATTTGTTCCTAAGCTCAAATAATCAACAAATCAAAATCAGGGATACTATCATTGCCTTGACAATAATGTGATAAGCAATTGAAACAATCTTGTTTGGCAAAAACATAAATAATACCGATAAAGTTCATCGTCAGATATATTTTAAATGACAATGTCAAAATTGGAAAATGTCACACTTTTTTTTAATAAAGGAGAATTCAAGTTAAAATCTCTAATCTATTTCTAATTTTTCTACATTTTTTATTCTATTTTTATTTAATTTATGATTATTAAATAATTAAAAAATAAAATATCTAAAATCATAATAAAAAATGAATAATATATAAATTGACATTAATCTTCAAGATTTATTGTTGTGATATTTTCAAATTTAAAACCAAAACATCTTAATAATTAAAAATATCAACATGTATACACGTGATATTAATTTGATTAAGAACATTATTAATTAAATTAATAAAAATATTTATTTTAAAAAATAAATGATGGTGCAAAAGGTCATGATTTATAAATTTTCTACCCTAAAAATATAAAAATCTTAAAAAAATTATATAATAAACAAAAAAAAACGCAAAACGTATAAAATAATACTAATATTAAATAAAAGCACACATACAATAAGTAGTTTGAATTTTATTTTTGGCACTTTAATTATTAAGAATTTCTCGAAAACATGGAGGAGACTCACTATATAATGAACATCATCACGAAAAAAAAATTACGGTCAAGATGCCCTTATGTATCCATATAAGGAGCATGTTGTACGGGTAGGGTGAAAATGAATCTGATAACTCAATTTTAGTATTATTTTAGGATGTGTTTTTGTGGTAATCTTAAGTCTTTTTGTTTGTTTTGCGCAAGATTACGCTTGTGTTTTTCTTTGTTGTAGGATGGTGTTTTGAATCATGAGCTAAATGCGGAAATAAGAAAAAAATTGGTGGAAAAATGGAACTTTTGGTGGTTGTTCGACTCAAATTGGCATTAAGGATGAGTTACAAGAAGTTTTTGATGAAAGAAGGATTTCAAAAGATCAAGATTTGAAGAAAAAAAAAATAGAATTAGAGTCGCAGCATGGGCTTAAGGGTTGCGACTCTAGTAAAGTAAGAGGCTGCATAACCTACTGAAAGGAATTAGGGTCGTGACTTGCTTTTATAAGTCGTGACGCTAGAAGAAACATAGGAAAATTTAGGAGGCGCGTGTAGAGGCGGGTCGCAATTTGGGTGAAGAGGGTCGCAGCGCCTGTAGATTCTGACGAAGGCTAAAGTGCCTAAAAAAGACACGAGTCGCGACCTAAGAAAGGCCAAGTCGCAGCCCGCCTTTGAAAAAAAAAAGGAATTCATTTTTTTTGGTATAAATTCAGACTTTAGGTTTTAATTAGAATTAGGTAAGATTTTTTATCACGAATTTAGAGAGCAATTCTGATTCTAAGACATTGTTTTATGCAATTTTATATTTTTATTTCTTCTTCAAGCTTTTGGATTTTATGTTTCTGAATAATTATTATGTTGTTTTAGTCCTGTCTAATATGAACTAAATCCTCTATCTATTGGTTAATGTAGTCGCTTGGATTTCTATTTAATGTTATTATGATGTTCTTTTGATTCATCTTCTTTATTCTAATCTATATAATGTTTGCCTAATGCTAGTAAATACCTGATCAATATTTGCTTGATTTTGATTCAAAATTCGAAAGATGCGAATTGAATATGCTATCGTTATATAGACATAGGTTACATATTGGGCGAAAGTACATGTATGACTTTTGTAGCAATTAGGTTTCTATGCTTAATGTCTGCTATGTGTTTAAGTTTATCACAGAGATGTAGAAAACCTGCATATAGGTTGAGATCTTATATCTTGAAAAAGAATAGGAATCAATTTTTGTTAACCTGCTATTAGAATAAGAATAAGAGATTTAGAATTGATTAGTAAAATTAATAGAATGAAAAGTTTATGAAGTTAATACCCTAGGTTTTTAATTATTGAATCAATCTTTATTATTGCAAAGTTTATATCGATTTTAAGTCTTAATTTAAAAATCACTCTATTTTCGACAGCCAAATAGAAATTTAAAAGCAACTATTGGTAATTGGTTGATAGTCCTTGTAAGAATGATACTTCACTTACTATTTTATTACTTGAATCGATTGTGTATACTTGCACATCATATTTTACCGATCAATATTTTGGTGTCGTTGTCGGGGACTAATATCCAAAATAAAAATTAATTATTTTTTTGTTCTACTTGGGTTTTTTCTTTTAGTACTCATTCGGATAGAGGTTGTATTGTGTTTAAGGAATTATTGGTATATGCAACGAAGTAGACAAAAGGAATTTATATCGGTAGATCTTGAAATTGAAAGAACGTGCACACAAAACCGAAAGATAAAGAAAAGGCTTGATTTTGCCATGGCTGAGAATCAAGGAAATGCAACAAACAATGCTGCTAATGTTAATAATATCCCAAATCTTGCAGAGGTCCCAGTGGAACGAGGACCAAGGACGCTTAGAAACTATGTACTTCCTACTGTCATAGGAGTGCATTCATGCATTAGACACCCCACTATCACTGCAAATAATTTTGAGATTAAGCCAGCAATATTACAAATGGTGCAGTCTACTGTTTAGTTTAGAGGGTTTCCCACGGAAGAACCTAATTTGCACATAGCCAATTTCTTGGAGCTATGTGCAACATTTAAGATGAATGGGGCGAGTGACGATGCGATTAGACTTAGATTATTCCCATTCTCTTTATGAGACCAGGCAAAGACTTGGCTAATTTCACTGCAAGCTAATTCTATTACAACATGGGAGGAGTTAGCCCAGAAGTTCTTAGCAAAGTTTTTCCCTCCAACAAAAGCTGCAAAGTAGAGAGGGGAAATTAATAATTTCTACCAGACATAAGGGGAATCGTTGTATGATGCATGGGAAAGATTTAAAGAGTTGTTAAGTAAGTGCCAACATCATGGTATAGAGAAATGGATGCTAGTCCATAATTTTTATAATGGGTTGAATGGTACTACTCATACCATAATAGATGTTGCAACACGAGGTGCGTTTATGAGTAAGAGTGCTAATGAGGCGTATGGATTGCTAGAGGAGATGGCAATGAATAACTAACAGTGACCAACTGAAATGGGACAAACAAAGAAGGTGGCTGGTATGATTGAATTGGATGTTATTTCCTTGCTTACAGCGCAAGTGGCAGCTTTAACGAAACAGTTAGAACAGAGCAACTTGTCAGCCCAGACCATGCAAGTTCAGAGTTTATGTGGGGCATGTGGGAGTTCTCATCCATTAAATCAGTGTCCTGCCATGAATATGAATAATATACCTATGGAACAAGTCCAAGCTATAGGAAATTTTCAAAGACCAACCAACAACCCCTTTTCGATGTCATATAACGGTAGAGGAATCACCCTAATTTCTCATGGACAAATAATCAAGCTGCACAACAGCCTTTCCCTCAAAGTCAGCAACAATACCCACCTCCACAACCACAACCACATCAGCCAACACATATGAAAGCACAGTCCGATGTACTAAAATAGTTCATGACAAAAACCAGGGCATCAATCAGGAGTTTGGAGACTCAAATAGGGCAGTTGGCTACTTTGATGACAAACCGTGCTCAGGGAACTTACCAAGTACTACTAAGGTAAACCCAAAATAACAATGCAATGCAATATCCTTTATGAGTGGCAAGGAGTTAAAATAGCCAAAAGTGGTTGATAAGAAGAAGGAAGTGAGTGGGTCAAATGTTACCAAGAACTTAGAAAAGCAGCCAGAAATAAGCATAGATCACTATATAAAGATCCCATATCCTTAGAGGCTTCAAAAGAATAAGCATAGCATTTTTCTAAATTTTTGGATATCTTTCGAAATCTACACATCAATATCCTGTTTGTTGAGGCACTTGAACAAATGTCAAGTTATGTGAAGTTTATGAAACAAATTTTGTCAAAGAAAAGGAACCTGTGGGACCATGAGACAGTGAAACTTAATGAAGAGTGCAGTGCGATAATTAAAAAGAAACTACCTCCCAAGCTTAAATATCCTAGTAGTTTCAATATCCCATGTTCTATAGGGGACTCAGTGGTGACAAAGGCTTTATGTGATTTAGGGGCCAATGTGAATTTAATGCCTCTATCAATTTTTCAGAAGTTGAATTTGAGAGAAGCTCGGCCTACTACCATGCCTTTGCAGATGGCAGATAGATTAGTCAAACATCCTTGTGGAGTGATTGAGGATGTATTGGTGAAAGTGGATAAATTCATCTTTCCCATGGACTTTATTATTCTAGATATGGAGGAAGATGAAAATATTCCAATAATACTTGGAAGACCATTCTTGGCTACTGGTAGGGCTTTAATCGATGTACGAAAGAGTGAGTTAAAGCTGCGAGTGCAAAAAGAGGAGGTAATACGAAAATTCCAACTTGTTGTAGAGTTGAAGTGGTAAAAAGAGGAGAGATCAAGTTGGAAGTCTCTAAGCAAAGATCCATGGTTAATAGTGGAATGCGAAAAGTACGTCATCGTTTAAAAAGATTCTTTAGTGAGAGTATTTGAATGTTACATGAGCATGGTAAAGTTCCACCAATTTATAATAACAAGAAACGAGGGCAACTGATGACACTTTGGCTCTCAAGGATGTGAGGGATGGACTTAATCCAAGTTGAAATATGAAAGAAAACAAGCGTCCAACTAAATGACGTTAACGACGGTGCATTTGGAGGCATTCCAATCTTTTATTTGCAATTTTTATTTAATTTTTGGATTATGAACACTTTAATTTTAGTATTTTGAGAATTTATTTTTATTTGATTTTAATTTCTATTAAATATGAGACTAATGTGGGTTGCAGCGCTACTTTGGGTTTGGGCATAATGAATTATGGGCTAACCCAAAAATTTTCTTTCCCCATTTTCGATTCACCATCTAAATTTGTATCATTTAAGTAGTCTAAGGTGTCAGGTAAGTTTCTTTTCCTTAGCTTTTATTTAAACATTGGGGACAATGTTTATGTGAAGTTTGGGGGAAGGGATTTATTGTTTTGTTTACATTATGTTATTTTGTTAGTCGTGTTGTGTTGTGTTTGTTATGTTTTGTCTAGGTTGTTTAGAGTGTTAGTTGAATCAAGTTAACAATAATTAGCCAATGATAATATGATTGAATGATGTGTTGTATAAATTGAATGGGAATGAAGCTATATAAATCTGTGTGCCTGGTTGAATATTTCTTTCCTTGTTTACATGAGTCCACTTAAATAATTGAGAGCTTAATCATGATTTTTAATAAATTTTGTGTAATTGAATTTTTTTTATGCTTGCTGAATTTTGAAAATGAAAATAAATTATGAAAATGTTGTTATTCTAGAACTTGTTTGTTTGCTATTTGAGACGAAATCTTAGATGATGCATGCTTAGAAAAATGATTTAGGTCATTCTTTGTAACGTTTAAGCCTTTCAAGCTAACCTTAATTTATTAAATCTCTAGTTACCAAATTTTGAGCCTAATTTGATTCTCTTTGTTTGACACTTATTTTGGGCTTATTTAAAACTTTGTTATTTTTCCTTCCCTTTGATATACCATGAGCATATGAAAAGTGATTGGGGGATGGTTTGTAAGGGGGATTTATTTGTGGAAATTTGTGTCAATAGAAGAAGAAAAATTGAGAGAAGAAGAAAAAAAAAAGTATATTGAATATGAACTACACTCCTATTGAAAATACAAAGAAATAAGTTTGGGGGAGTGTAGTATCATTAAAAAGAATCAGTTTGTGAATTTCTCTCAAAGTAAGAAAATTTGGGATTGTTTTTGGGGTTTGCAAGTTGATACAAGATTGGTTTGTTTGGTTTGTGTGCTTATGGTATATTTGAGTCTAAATGACTTTTTCTTCTACCTTTATCTAAGCCTTCAATTATAAGCTGTAAAAGTCCTATTGATTTCTGAACATGTGTTGTCTACATTAGTGGAGATTAGTAAGTATAGCAAGAATATGAGATAATGATATTAATTTATTGTAATGAAAAAAATTTGGTGAGCATGAATTGAGTCAAATGTATTTTATTTATTAATCATGATTTTTGAGAGCTTTTATTTTTGCTTGGACTTAGTGAATTGGAAGAATTTTTTGACTGAAATTCTGGATTATAAGTTGATTTTCCTGAAGAATATATAAGTGTGTTAGTCATCATAGCTTGAGGCGAGAATTATTATTGTCAGCTTGATTCAATTGTGTTGGTTGTTTAGGTCCTGAGTTTTGACATGTGAGTTTGTGTCCTTTGTTCGAGGGCGAATAAAGAGTAAGTTTGGGGGAGTTTGATAAATCCATTTTAGTGTCATTTTAGGATGTGTTTTTGTGGTAATCTCGAGTTTTTTTGTTTGTTTTGTGCAAGATTATGCTTGTGTTTGTCTTTGTTGTAGGATGGTGTTTTGAATCATGAGCTAAACGCGAAAAGAAGAAAAATGGTGGAAAATGGAACTTTTGGTGGTTGTTCGACTCAAATTGGTGTTAAGGATGAGTTACAAGAAGTTTTTGATGAAAGAAGGATTTAAAAAGGTCAAAATCTGAAGAAGAAAAAAATAGAATTAGAGTCGCGACATGGGCTTAAGGCTCGCGACTCTAGCAAAGTCAAAGGCTGCATAACATGTTGAAAGGAATTAGGGCCGCAACTTGCTTTTATAAGTTGTGGCGCTAGAAGAAACAGAGGCAAATTCAAGAGGCGCATGTAGAGGCAGGTCGCGACTTGGGTGAAGAAGGCCGCGGCGCCTGCAGATTCAGACGAAGGCTGAAGTGCCTAAAAAAGACACGGGCCACGACCTAAGAAAGGCTAAGTTACGGCCTCCCTTTGAAAAAAAAAAAAAGAAATTCAGTTTTTTTGTATAAATTCACACTTTAGGTTTTAATTGAAATTATGTTAGATTTTTTATTACGAATTTAGAGAGAAATTATGATTTTGAGACATTGTTTTGTGCAATTTCATATTTTTATTTCTTCTTCAAGCTTTTGGATTTTATGTTTCTGAATAATTATTTTGTTGTTTTAGTCATGTCTGATATGAACTAAATCATCTATCTAGGAGTTAATGTAGTTGCTTTGATTTCTATTTAATGTTATTATGATGTTCTTTTGATTCTTCTTCTTTATTCTAATCAATATAATGTTTGTCTAATGCTAGTAAATACCTTATCAATATTTTCTTGATTTATGATTTTGGTTCAAAATTTGAAAGATGTGAATTGAATATGCTAGCGTTAAATAGACATAGGTAACTGTTGACGTTGTTTTTCGTCAACTTAGAAATGAAGAGCAATTAAACAAAAATACCAGAGGAAACAAACAATATGGACACGATTTTTTACGTGGTTCAACAGTTAAAATCTGCCTAGTCCACGAGTCTATGTTATTCCCTTGTTGGAATTCTCTCAAAGCTTTCTAGAAGCAATTTTACAGAGTCTTCCCAATACAAATTTTCTCCGTCCTCCTAAATGAACTGTTCCACTCTATTTATAGAGTGGTTCAACGAATATCTTCCCATAGATTTCGGGGAGTTATGATACAAATCAATTAAATAAATGCAATTAAGTGCATACAGTTACTACGTAAGCGTATATATCCCATGATATTTGGGATTTAATAACAGATTACATTTGATCCCTTAAACATAGGGATTTTACAATAATAAACATGTTCACACACAACTTACGAGCTTGGACACTAGACTCGCACGCCTTTGAGACCGTTCACCCATTTCGAGCTCAACACCTCAGTTCGCCTATATTCTCAACAGGTGATGTTATCGAGATCATCCTCTCCGAGCTCACAATCCTCGAGCTCGAATCGTATTGTCTGATGGTAGGAGATTTATACAAGTGTTGAACTATTGTCATTGTGGCTTCAAGCCTGACTTATAATCTCGGAATTCCTTCGAGTCCACGTAGTTTCCGAGCTCACCAATTCCAATGTTGTCTCCTTCACTACTTAGCGAGACTGTCCCTGAATTTCTCATTAATACTGATTTACATGGCAAGTATGCTTATCTCGAGCTTACACCATACGAGCCTGAGTTTCAAGATCAAAATCTCCTTTCTCGAAATTTGGGTGTAACATTTTGCCCCCTCAAAAGTATCAGTTCGAATCCTATGCGAAGGAAACTTTTGAACTGCTATTTTTTGAAAATTGAGCCACCTACCACACTCGAGTGTGAACACGCGTCAGCCACGGGTTGCTTAATCAAAGTACTCGATTACTTTTTCAACACACCCACATCTTTTCACATTTCAGCTTTTTGCCACCATCATCACGTTTGCATCCGACCGTCTGATCAAACACCAAATCCAGCCAAAGGCCCAGATTAGCTCGACCCTTGAACTCCTTTTGGGACATATATATAGCTACATCGTCTTCCTCCTTTTCACTTTCATGTTTCAAGCTTTAGAGAGAAAGAAAAAACCAGAGTTGAAAATTATTTTCTCCTCCTCGCATGTTCTCTAAACCGAGAAGACACAACAACCCTGGCATTTTTGACTCTGTGAGATCATTCTTGCAACCACTCCTTCAGTCATCGATTTCACTGTATCCGCAAGCCTCTGTGTGTGAGTTTCTTGTTCTTGACTCTCGTATTTTTATTTCTTCATGCATTTTTGTGTTTCTGCTGCAGTGTGAGTATGTTTACTAGTTTTCCACTAGTCGTATAAGGATATTAGTAGTCTTAGCCACATTTTTTAACTGATACTTCATAAACATTCAATTCAAAGTTTTTTTTTATAACACAGTTCTGAAACCTAGATTTAGTGTAAAAAATACAAACATATGGTTTTTTTTTTTTTCCAGATTATAGGTAGTGTATCGTGTAAGCCAATAAATGGGGTTCTGAATTAGGGTTTTTGGTTGCACAAATCCCAAAATTATCACCTTTTTGGGTGACCTTCAACTTTACCCCTGAAAATTCAGGATCCTTAAAATGAATCTATACTTTCCCACTCTTGCGTCAAGTACACGCTCGAAGCCCGAACTTTACAATAGTTCGGGGTTCCTCCTCGAATTCGATCTGTCCTTTCAAGACCTCAATCTCGATTGAGCTTACTCTATGATCTTGGGTCTTCGAGCTCGAATCACCAAAACTATACTCTGATTTCTTGTATGCCTGGCCCTCACCCTTTTCTTTCATGCTAGATGTCGTAGAACTCTGAGAATCGATGGGGGTCAGTGCTTACAATTCCTTATTCTCCATCAACTCCCAGTCCAGAGTCTCCCTTCACTTGGAACCAGCAACTGCTATGCGAACACCACGCAAGGTGCGAATAAGAGGACATCCAAGCCTATTTCCAATGTCAGATTGATGAGGTTGAGGAAAGAAAAAGGAAAAAACTCTGGGTCACGATTTATCCAGATCCAGACCCCGAGACCAGACCTATCCCGCTCGATCCCAAACTCAAACTCACCATTGCTTACGAGCCTGGTGCACTTTCCTTTTCGCTGATGGAGGACCTTTCAGATCACCCTTCTACTTCTCGAGCGACATCTATTCCGACCCTGCAAGAGGGTTTTTTCGAGGCGGAACATTATTGGAGCTCGGTCACCTCAACGGGCCAAATTTATGACATTCTAGCTCGCCATGGCCTAATGCTCTCTCTCACGTTGATGTGTCGACCTGCAACTCCGAACGAGCGGAGCTGCTACGCCCCGGGTGATGGCAAACCCGACAGCAAGATTAAGCTTGTGGCCTGGAGTCACGAGCATATGAAGGCAGGGGCCCTACTCCCCTTGAAATCCTTTTTCAAGGATTTTCTGGATTTTGTTGGGCTCTCCCTATTCCAACTCCAGACCAATTCTTATAGGGTTCTGTCTGCCCTCAAGTCCTTGTACCACTAGCTGAAGTGGGAAGGACCCTCACCATAAGAGATTATGTATCTCTTTTGTCTGAAAAGCAACCCCTCTCGAGCTTGGGGAGGGGATGGCTTCTACTAGTTGTTGAGTTATCCGAAGGACAAGAAGATTTTCGAGGATATGCCAAACCATCCTCCAAACTTCAAGTTGGCCTTCTTCTGGACGGATGGCCTCACTCCCTCCAAATTCTACTCATTCCAACGCATCCGTAAGTACTCATACTTATTCCTTTTTTGTTCCTTTAATGACTAGGCTCAAAATAATAACACATCCATTTCTTCAGCCAACTATCAACGTCCCACCCCTTCAGAGTCCATGGTGGAGCACAAGACAGCTCTACTCCAACTACCATACGGTCGACGTTCTCTATCCTATCTTCTCCATGAAGAACGACTCTGAGCTTGTGGTCTTTTGGAGCAAGACCAGTCGACAGACGACACTTCCTACCGTAAGTACTTCAAGTGGGAGTATGTGCCACTTCCCACTGAGAGACTTCCCCCAAGACAGAGGTCTTCAAGCTCACGGGCTCATCCTCCTGTGGCTTGTCGTCATGATCGGCCTAGCTCGGGAAATCAAGCCTAAGATGAGGCCTCGAGCTCGGGTGGCGAAGGTAAAGTTATACTTAGCTTTTCCATGTGGTCTCCTTCCTTGCTTAAGCACAAACCCGACACTCTGATCCTATTCCCGGATCCTAGGGACAACTTCCATGCTTGGTCTTGGGTAGATGAGAGGGTTCATAGGTTTGATAGCCGGTTAGGCAAATTCCAAACTATGTATATTTTAAACAAAGTTTGGGATGGGGTCGCTGTTCAATATGGGACCAATGTCTATAGAATCCTTTTAAGGCTATCCCCCACATATAGGGAAGGGACTCCCCCAATATCCTCTGAAGATAAGGGGATTACTTGGTCACCGAGCACAAGCTCGGGGGAGAGTACTAGTTATGTTTCTTTTGACTTTTGCCTTGTTTCTTTTTGTAGTTTAGGCTCGACTACTAATGTATAAATTGTGTATGTGCACGTGACATGGAGTCTGATTTAGACAACGTGCTCAACCACTGCTTGAGAGCTAAGTAGAGTAAACGCCCGAGAGCATCGCAGAGAGCGGGGCACCCTTCTAAAATCTTGAAGAAATATGAAGCAACACCTCCTGCCTTGGACACACATGACCCAAGCCTACCTACTGATCCGAACCCCGAGACCAGAGTATCTACCGAGCTCTCACTTCCTCCGCCTCCTCCTGAAGTCCAAGTTTCCCAACAAATTATTCCGGCCCCAAAGAAGCAGGTTCCCACATGGGACGTTTGTTGTCGGTTTCGACCCACGCCCCTGAGTATGTGATCGAAAACACTGCAGGGACACACGGAGCCAGTCTGGGCTCGGATGTATTATCCCGGGTTAGCCAAAGTTTTAGCAACCTTGGCACCCCTCAATGGCAGTTCCTCGCCTCCTGCTGAGACAACAACAACCTTTAGTACAAGGGCAGCGAGCTCTTCACCTCGGTAAATCCTTTTATTCTGTAGCACTGCTCATACGAACTTATCTTGTATGTTTAATAACCCATTTTTGTTTGTGTACAGGCTTTCTTCGTGTTTGCTCAACTGAATTTTAAGTTGAACAACAATATTTACTCGACCCGAGCCTATGCTCAGGAGGCGAAGAATCTCCAGTTAAAGCTCGCTGATGAGCTTAAGGCTACGAAGTCGACGATGTCTGAGCTCGAGTCAAAACGGGAGGCCAAGGAATCTAAAATCAAGGAGAAAGACTCCAGAATCAAGGAGCTTGAAGAGCTGAATGCCAAGCTCGAGGAGGATAAAAAGGCCACCTTTGATATAATCGAGGGTGAGAAGGCTTGCCTCCTCGAGGAGTTTAAGCAGAAAAAGGATCATGTTGTTGACATGGCCATGTACCGAATCTGGGCCAACAATGCTGATCTCGACACCAACTTTCTGGGTACCCTCGAAGATTAATTCCTTAAGAGGTGGCAAGCTTGACTCGATGAGGAGGATGCTAGGGACAAGGCAGAGGAGGCAGCTGAGAAGTCTGGTGCAGTTGACGGGGATGTGCCTGCTTCATAAAAGCAAGGTCATGGGCTGCGTCCCATTAAGTTTTTTTGTAATACCCCATTTTTATATATATATATGCCTTGGGGAAAAGACAATGCATAGCTCGTTCTAGGGCTATTTTATTTTTATTTAGACAGTAATTTTAATCTTTATGCATGCAATTTTCTAGCTCGAAAACTTTTATGCATTTGATTTTACATTCAGCTTTTGCTTAATATTTTTGCTTTACATTTCTGGGTCGAAATATTTCAAGCATGTTATACTAAAGGCTCGCTTTTATGTTTGTTTATTCGTACAAACACATTTGTTGGATTTAAGCTCGAGTTACAATGCATTCATGCACAGTTTGCTCGATATATTCATGTCCGACCTCGTTATTGTCAAGGTCAAAATTTACTTTTACCATGCACTCGAAAGTACTTATTGTTAAATTATTTTATAATATAATGTAATATTATATTATATTATAATATAATGTTTTAGATTAAATAAATGTGACAAAGAGTGTCACATATTGTAACATATAATAGAGAGTTACAATATTTAAATATACGAGATATATCCAAATAATGTAACATATTTGGTGTTACAAATTTGTAACTTCCAAATATTACCCTTTATTGTGTAAATTTGTTGTTACACAATATTGAGATGAATTTCATAAAGCCATATGTGATATGGCTGTTAGAGATATGATTTTAACCCCAATAATGTGTTTTGGGAGTTAGAAAATCATTTGGGAGGGTTTGGAACCGTTTGGAAAAACAACACATTTTTAAGTGCTGAAATTGGTCGGTGGCCGCGGCCTGTGGGACAAAGACTAGTGGCTGCAGCCACTAATGTCTCTGGCCGCGGCCACAGGCCAAAAACTGACCAATTTTTCAGTTCTTTCAATCTTTGTTGAACGACTCAAAAAACCCAAATAACTCGTAAATCTCATTTTTAATTCCATATTAATCCAATTAAACATTGGTAACAGCCATGGGGGTTGGTGGAATTTGAAATTCAAAGAGTGTCTCTAAACTCTATAAATAGGAGCCTATAGCTCACTTGTAAGACACAATATTTCTATCCATTCGAGCACTTGGCTAGAAACACCTTGAGGCTTGATAATTCTAGAAAGCATTTCCAATATTTGAGAGAGATCCCTTAGTGCTTGAGTTAGGGGGAAATAAGCTTTTGGACAAAGGTTTTAAACCTTGTTCAAGTTGGTGATCCCCGACACTCTTCACTTAGGTTGTGTAAGTGAGAGTTTTCTTTGTTTTGTTCTTACAATTTCTTCTTTTGCTTTTCTTCTCATTCCTCTTGTTTTATTTACTTGTAATTTTGTTTAGAGTTGTAATCATCTTTTCTTTTGTTCCAAACACTTTTACTTTATTTGTAATCTTTTGCTTAGAGTTGTATTTTCACTATTCCATTCTTTTTCTCTTCTTCTTCTTCTTCTTTTTTTGTTTATTTGTACTTTCAATTATAGAGTTGTAGCCTTATTTAATCAATCTATATTTATTTGTAATATTATTGCATAGAGTTGTAATATTCTTACCCATATCCATTGAGGCAATATATATTTTCCTAACACTTATATGGCATGTAATCTTAGTAGGTTAGTTATATTTTGCTCTTCTAGTTACTTTTTCTCATCCTCGAGTAGCTCCTCAAGGTTGTGAGGTCGAAACTAATTTTTGCAAAATTTTCGAGCCTCGGACTCGACTTAATTTGAAGTAGGTTTATTTACATTCCAATTTTCTGTCGATTAGTTTTAGCTGGTTTGTTCCAACCTTATTTAGCTCGCGTGCTAGGTTACTAATCCTTACACTCATAATTTTTATAGTCCGGTTATGACCAGACTATCTTAGCTCACGAATCTGGTTATATCCAGACATCTTTAGCTCGCGTGTTTGGTTATTAATCCATACACTTATAATTTTTATAGTCTGGTTATGACCAGACTATCTTAGATCACGAATCTGGTTATATCCAGACAGCTTTAGAACGCGTGTTTGGTTATTAATCCATACACTTATAAATTTTATAGTCTGGTTATGACTGGACTATCTTAGTCGTGAATCTGGTTATACCGAGACAACTTTGGCTCGTGTTTTTGGGTATTAATCCATACACTTATAATTTTTATAATCTGGTTATGACGAGACTATCTTAGCTCGCAAATCTGGTTATATCCAGACAACTTTAGCTCACATGTTTGGTTATTAATCCATACACTAGTTATGACCAAACTATCTTAGCTCGCGAATCTGGTTATATCCAGGCAACTTTAGCTCGTGTGTTCGGTTATTAATCCATACACTTATAATTTTTAGTATGGTTATGATCAGACTATCTTAGCTCGCGAATTTGGTTATATCCAAACATTTTTATTTTATGTTATTTATTTTTTCAAACTTATGGTATGATTGTATACCACTGATGCCCCCTTAATATCCTATGAGTGTGACCATAGGTTATTGAATCAAGAGAGTTTGCAAAAAATACAACATAAAATAAAGAAAATAACTTTTGGAGCAAAGTTTAACATTTTATTAACAAATGTCTGAAAATTAAAGAAGCTTGGGTACAACAAAAACACCCTTCCTACATTATTGATAATAAGGTCATAGATGTTCACCATTCCAAGCTCGCGGCACCAACTCTCTGTTTAGTCTCGCCAATTTATATACCCCAGGCCGGATGATAGACTTGATCTGGTAAGGCCCTTCCCAGTTAGGTCTGAGTACTGCAGCAAATAGGTCTCTTGTAGCCAAAAATACACGTCTTAGTACCAAATCTCCCAATCTGAATTTTCTATCTCGAACCTTCTTGTTGAAATACCTGGTAGCTCGTTGCTGGTATGCAACATTTTTCAATTGAGCTTCATCCCGTCATTCTTCAATGAGGTCTAGAATTTCTTCGAGCTGGGATTGGTTTGAGGCCTGGTTGTAGGCATGGCTCCGTATTGTGGGTATTTCGACTTCAATCGGAAACATGGCCTCGCATCCATATGCTAGTAAGAAGGGAGTATGCCCTGTTGAAGTTCGAGTTGTGGTTCGATAAACCCACAAAACGTGAGGTAACTCCTTGGGCCACCTCCCTTTAGCCTCCTCAAACCTTTTCTTTATGGAGCTTTTTAGGGTTTTGTTGACTGCTTCGACCTGGCCATTTGATTGGGAATGGGCGACGGAGGAGAAGCTTTTTATTATCCCATTCTTCTCATAGACATGGGTAAACATGTCACTGTCAAACTGGGTACCATTGTCCGATACTACTTCCTGGCATCCCATATCGGCAGATGATATTCTTTACCACAAAGTCTAAAACTTTTTTTGAGGTAATTGTGGCCAGGGGTTCGGCCTCGATCCATTTTGTAAAATAATCGACCGCGACCACAACGTACTTGACTCCACCTTTGCATGTTGATAGCAAGCCTATAAGGTCGATTCCCCATATCGCAAATGGCCATGGGGAGGTCAACTTGGTGAGCTCAGCAGGTGGAGCTCATGGAATTGAGGCAAATCGCTGGCACTTATCACATATTTTGATGTATTCGAACGCATCTGCCTTGACTGTGGGCCAAAAATACCCTTGTCTTATCACATTTTTGGATAGACTATGCCCCCGGTGTGATCCCCATAAAATCCTTCATGAATTTCTTCTAGAATTTTCTTTGCCTCGGGTGGAGTTACACATTAGAGTAATGGCATAGAATACCCTCTTCGATACAACCTTCCTTCCACAATAGTGTACCTCGGGATCTGATACATCAGTTTCTGAGCCTCGTTCCGTTCTCCTGGGAGAATTCCTATTTTGAGGTAATCGACTATTGGGGTCATCCAGGTAGGTTGAGAATCGATCAT
The DNA here is from genome assembly GCF_963169125.1 of Humulus lupulus. NCBI lineage: Eukaryota > Viridiplantae > Streptophyta > Magnoliopsida > Rosales > Cannabaceae > Humulus > Humulus lupulus. The sequence goes on along the minus strand of NC_084794.1, from coordinate 71,871,433 downwards.
GCATACATCTTCTTCGCCAGGCTCGTTGATGCTAGGGGTCGATAAAAATTCTACCGAGACCACGTTCAATGTATCAACCTCGCTGGTGGTAGTGAGCCTGGCCAACACGTTGTTGGTTTTTATTGATCAAATCAGAGATTATACGCAGTGGAACAACAATCAAATTGTTAGATTAATCCCATAAGATTTCTAGATCTACTTCTTCACATGCATATATATATTGAATCAAGGACATGAACAGAAAAAATTACCTCAGGTCCTTCCTTGATGCTATCTTTTCGTATGGCTAAATCCTCGAGATCTCACACCAAGATCTTTCAAAATGTTCTCAGGCACACAAAGAACGAGTGTGGGCTCGCTATACAAATAATAGGCAATAAACTATTTATCAGATGTTCTCAACACATGAGATCTGATAAAGTTTGGACCTAGGTTTTTGTGAAGAACAATGACTTTAGTTTTTGTCACTGTTTTCTTTCTCTGAGAGAGATTCCTAGATATTTTTCTATCCCCTGAAAAGTTACATTCTGTGAAAACTGATATCCAATATTTAATATATCCAATATATTAAAATATTTGTTATTTTAAACAAATTCAAAATAACTTATCAGTTATCAGATTTTTGTTTAAATAATAATATTTTAATCATATTAAAATATCTCATTATTTATTTAATATTTAAATAACTAAAATTGTGGAATCAAGAGACTGAGTACATCTCTTATGTGTGTAGCACAGAATGCATTGTGCCACACGTGTACCACATGCCTGTGATGACATGTGATTTTTCCCAATTTTTATTATTATTTAAATACCAAAAATCTCAAAAATAAATTAATTCAAAATTAATTATATTTTTGTTAAATCAAATAATTAATTAATTCTTAATTAATTAATTACACATAATTAAACAATAATTATGTTTGATACATAGAAAAATATTTTACTTATCACATAAGTCCTTTTTGCCCATTTTTTGTATTTGCCTTTGACAGTGTTTGTTTGAGCCATTTTGGGGACCATGGACCTATAACATTAAGCTCAAATAAATTGAAACTAAATAATTAAACTCTTTAATTATAATAGTTAATTTATTAATTCTGATATTACTCCACTATAAATTCAGAATTGCACTCTTTATGTTATAGATATACTTTTACAGAAATCTTTTTCTTAAGTCGTCCATTGATATAACCATCTTACAATAGTTCAACCCTCTAATTAATTAGTTCATAAATTAGAATGGAAGAATTACTATTTAACCTTTCTAATTTACATCTTATTCCTTAAGTACCATTAATTCACTAGTGAATAATTAATCTATAATCTAATTATAGATTTGAGTTCAAAATCATTCAGTTCCAGAATTAACCCTTAAAGGAACTAATATACGATCCGTTAGGAAAGATTAGATTCCTTATTGTTGATACATGTTCCCAGCCATCCATGATATTAAATCTCCAAAACAAAAGTCATTAGCCTCATTCTTTGAAGAGACCTTAACGAATGAATCAAAAGATTTAATAAACATGAACAGGAGTTCATGAACACTCAGGATTTAGGTTGGTCTATAAATGATCATCAGTTATGATATGAATTACAAGTCTTTATTGTTAAATGGTTTTTGGATAAAGACTCTAATTCATATCGGTCCATGTCATATATAATCATATTATATAAAACACATTTACCGAGATGTCTTTCCACATCAATAATCCGAATATAGATTATTTGTATCATTATGATACTCAGTAAACCGTACTTACAACTCCAATTAAAGAATTCCATAACTTTAATTTGTTGTTGTTGACTATTTTTATTCATTCATGTGATCTTAATTCTCTCGTACTAATACAAGATCACACCCTCAATAATGAATATGGAATTTTTCTGATATTTACAAAATTATTCAAACAATAATTTAACAATCTAAATATAACAACAATAATAAACCATTGTATTTATTTATTCACAGAAAAAACAAATGTCTTTACATGATTTTAGGACACACTCCTAACACGCGTCTGCATTCGAATTTTGTTCTCGGGGAACTTATTCTATAGGGTAGAATTCGAACTGTTCGAGTGCAGCTTTGGCTTTTTCTAGGTACGCAGCCATTTTACGCCACGAGCCTGATATTCCCCCAATACTTGGTTGACCACCAGCTGTGAGTCACTATAGCAGTGTATAGCCTTAGCTTTGAGCTCCTTGGCTATTTGAAGTCCTACTAGCAATGCTTCGTATTCAGCCTCGTTATTCGATGCCTCGAAGTTGAACCTTAAGTCTGAGTGGAATCGATTTCCTGCTGGGGTGATCAGTATAATGCCTACCCCCGATCCATGTTCGTTGGAGGATCCATCGACGTAAAGTTTCCACAGCTCACGGGCTGGGGTTACAACATCATCGTTAGATACTCCGATACATTCGACAATGAAATCCACCAGGGCCTATCCCTTGATGGTCGTCTCGAGTGGCATGTGATCTCAAATTGACCAAGTTCGACAACCCACTTTAACAATCTTCTAGAAGCTTCTGGTTTAGATAGAACTTGCCATAATGGTTGGTCAGTTAGCACATGAATGGGGTGTGCTTGAAAATAGGGCCGGAGCTTTCGAGATGAGTGGATCAGGTTGAGAACCATTTTTTCCATTAACGGGTATCTCGATTCTGCCCCCAGTAACCTTTTACGGACATAATACACTGGTTTTTGTACCTTCTTCTCTTCTTGGACGAGCACGAAACTAATGGCATGCTCGGTTGTAGCGAGGTATAAATACAAGACTTCTCCCGTGATAGTTTTCGACAAGATTGGTGGTTCTGTGAGGTTCTTCTTTAGGTTTTGGAATGCAATCTCGCACTCCTCCGACCACTCAAATTTTTTGTCTCCTCTTAAAAGTTTGAAAAAGGGAAGACAATGGTCTGTAGATTTCGAAATAAACCTACTTAGTGCCGCCATCCGTCCAGTTAAGCTTTGGACATCCTTATGCTTTCGAGGTTGGGGCATATCAATCAATGCCTTGATCTTGTATGAATTAACCTCTATTCCTCGTGCATTTACTATAAATCCCATAAAATTTCCCGAAGACACTCCGAAAGAGCACCTTTGTGGGTTAAGTTTCATGTTATACTTTCGAAGTACAGTAAAGCATTCGATGAGATCATCCACATGGTTATTGTTATGTTTGGACTTGACAAGCATGTCGTCAACATAAACTTCCATGTTATTCCCTATCTTCTCAGAAAACATCCTGTTCACCAGCCTCTGGTATGTGGCTCCAGCATTTTTGAGCTCGAAAGGCATGACATTGTAGTAGCACAACCCTTTATCGGTTACAAAGATCATATGCTCTTGATCCGACGCGTGCATGGAGATCTGGTTGTATCCAGAATAAGCATCCATGAATGACATAATGCCATGACCTGTGGTGGCATCTACGAGTTTATCCATCTGAGGTAGGGGAAACAATCTTTTGGACATGCCTTGTTATGGTCTGAGTAGTCGATAGAGGTTCGCCATTTGCCGTTGGGCTTTGGGACAACCACTGGATTGGCAATCCAACCAGGATAAAAGGCATCTCGTATGAATCAATTTGCCTTTAACCTGTCGACTTCTTCCTCGAGGGCCTTCTTTCTATCATCATCAAAGAGTCTTCACTTTTGCTGCTTCAGGGAAAAGCTTTTTTCAATGTTAAGCGCGTGGCTAATAACATTCGGACTGATTCCTACCATGTCCGAGTATGACCATGCGAACACATCCTGGTTTTCTTTTAAGAAACATATTAATTACTATTTCACTTATTTTGAAAGATTCTTACCCACCTTCACCATCTTCTTGGGATCGAATTCTTCGAGCTTGACCTCCTCGAGCTCTTCCAGAGGTTCGAGGTCAGCCCTTTCTTCTATTCTGGGGTCGATCTCTTCATCTATCTCAAAGACCGTCCCATCCTTGTTCTGAATAACTACAAGTGCCTGTGCACTTGTTTGCTTCTTTCCCCTTATGGATATGCTATAGCATTCTCTTCCCGCAAGCTGGCCCCCCTTCAACATCCTGATGCCACTAGAAGTCTGGAACTTGATGGTCAAATGCCTAACGCACGATACTGTCCCCAGCCCAACTAGGGCGGGTCTCCCGAGTAGTACGTTGTAGGCCAATGGGAGGTCCACCACAACAAACTCCACCATCTTGGTTACTGAGACTGGATAGTCTCCCAAGGTCACGGGGAGTTCAATGGATCCCATACATGCAATCCTTTCTCCTGAAAACCCGTACAATGTTGTTGCACATGCTTTCAAATTGCGAAGCGCGAGTCCCATATTTTCTAGAGTAGCTTTATATAGGATATTCATTGAACTCTCGTTATCAATTAGGTCTCGGCGTACCCTCTTGTTCACGAGTTAGAGAGTTATAACCATGGGGTCGTTATGGGGAAACTGGACGTGTGACGCGTCCTCTTCAGTAAATGTTATAGGTTGAGTCTCAACCCTCTGCTGTTTTGGAGCTCACGACTCGAGTTCGTAGGGAGAACCATCTCTAGTCTTGAGCTCCTTCACGTATCTCTTTTGGGCGTTCCTGCCCGATCCTGCAATATGAGGTCCCCCCAAGATGGTTATTACATCCTCTCCATCAATCGGAGGGGGTCGCTCGTTCTCCCGAACTTGGGAGTTATTTTTCTGGGAAGGTTGTGCAGCTGCTGCCCTTTGGCTTGTCGAAGCTTGATTGGTATTTTAGTTCTTGACGTACTGTCTGAAATATCTCCTCGAGATCAAGCCTTCGATCTCATCTTTCAGTTGTCGACATTCATTAGTTGTGTGTCCGATATCTCTATGGAATCTACAGTATTTATTTGAATCTCTTTTTGCCTTTTGGTTCATCATAGGGTCAGGTCGTCTGAATGGGACCTAGTTCTCATTAGCCAGGTAAATATTATCCCGAGACTCATTGAGCTCGGTATACACTTTGTATACGGAGAAATATTTTTCCCCTTTATTTTTCTTTCCTCCCTCAACCTCGGGGTTATTCCCTTCTGTAACGACCTCATTTCTTAACATACATATATATAGTGTAAAAACAAAGTTTAACCTGAATACGACCATACTGAAATTCTAAATTTACAAAAAAAAAACTTTATTAAAAAATACATAAACTAATGTTCATAACTTCAAACCATACAATACCCACAACTAAATAAAACATTTATCTTACATACAAATCTTAATACTTTCATAAATAATCTTCGTGGTGTTACTATACCTTAGCGTAGAATTAGAGATGTATCCAACCGATAAATTGAAAAGCTTTATGTAAATTACAAAGTTCATGAAATACTTTTAAAGCTTTATGTAAATTATAAAGTTCACAAAATACTTTTTATGAAATATAAATATAAAATCAAGTTTCTCGTTTATTTATAAAATAGCATAGCAGAACTCCACTCCCTTCAGATCAGCCCCATATGTACAGTCATGTTGGCTCCACATATACTCATCAACAATTTATATTTGGGGCATCTTACCTATAATACAAAATATTATCTGATGAGCTAAGGCTCAGTAAGCAGAATAACTACCTCATATGCATTAAAATAAACGTGCAACATGTTATGTATTTTCTTTCTTTCACTTTCCTTTCTTTTGGGCCCTAGAGGATGTTGCTGCCGGCATTACATAGGGAATCACATTCCCGCTTGAACATAAACATGATAATAGGGAATTTCTCCCTCATAAACATTCATTATATAGGGAAGTACATCTCCCTCCTTACATTTTTAGGACGTAGGTCTCCCAAGCAGCACCTCTACTTTAATGCTTTCAAAAACTTGTTTATGAACATTAAGCGTGCTTGCATAAGAAATATAACATTCTTAAAAATAACTTATGCATAACAACATGGCAGAATAACATATAAAGCATATAAATGCACACAAGACACATAAAAGACTTGTATTGTAGATGAGGATTCTACTTATCTTGCGTCTTGATAAAACAACCGAAATTGTTAGCTTCCTGATAAAAACACAAATTATTAACTTACATAAAATCTACATGATGTAATTTTAGTTTATAATTGTTATTATTCCATTTTTCTTATTTTATTATTTATTTTATGTCCAGGCGTATGGTCATACTATAATTGTCCATGGAAAGATCCCGGTCTAAAAGTCGTGGTCATGGTCATGGTCATGGACATGGTCATACGGAAATGTCCAGGTCATAGTATCAGTCCATAATAATAGGGAATAATGTCATATAATAAAAGTCCATAATAGTCCAAAGTGTGACCATAGCCTATATAAGTTTAGTTTTATAAAGATACATAAAAAAATAGTTTATATTTCAATTTTGGCATTGTAAATTATGACGACATGGTAAAATAATCTATATATAAATGTTGGTATTATAACAGTATGGTAAAATAATCTATATATAAAATTTTGGCATTATAACGGCATAGTAAAATAATCTATATATAACTTTTGGCATTATAACGGTATGGTAACATAATCTATATATAATTTTTGGCATTATAACGACATAGTAAAATAATCTATTTATAAATTTTGACATTATAACGGCATAGTAAAATAATCTATATATAAATTTTGGCATTATAACAGCGTGGTAACATAATCTATATATAAATTTTGGCATTATAACGACATAGTAAAATAATCTATATATAAATTTTGGCATGATAACGACATAGTAAAATAATCTATATATAAATTTTGGCATTATAACAACATAGTAAAATAATCTGTATATATATATATAATAACTAAATAACTGAAATGAAAGGCTCGGGAAAGAGCTTACCTAAAAGGTTTTCGTAGGCTGGCGTTACAGACATAACTTTGCCTAGATCTTCGAGGTTTAGAACTTTAAAAATGGTGTTAAGAAGATTTTTGGGTAGAGTGAGAGAAAGAAAATGAGGTTTTGTGATTCAAAATGAGTTTTGGAAGAGCTATTTATAGGAAAACTTTGGGTTACCATGCTAATAAAATATTTAAAATATCAAGCATAGTGGAATAATAAAATATTCAAAATATTAAGCATGGTGGTTTGCTAAAGTCATCATTGTATCACTACTGCATCATCATGTGGGAACCATGGGGTAGACCCCGCTGTGGGACCCACTATGAATAGTACCCGGTGAATAGTAACTGTTATCCCAAAAATTTGAAAAGAATGACGTGGCGGTGAAATGGACACGTGGCATGAGTTAGTAGGGTGATCTGGCTTAGTAATGGCCTAATACATTAGTTAAGGAATGGGACAGAGGGTCAAGCCAAATACGCCCAATCGAAGAGAGTATTTAGACTGGGGGTTGCTTGGCTCAGACCTCAGTTTAAAGACCCATATAATTAAATTGGTGCCAAGACCAAGAAAGTGAAAGGGAGGTATGAATTTTGGTTCAAGATATAAAAGCAGTAGGTCCGATCGGACCTAAGCTTAGGAGACCTCTTGTTAAGCTTGGTTCGAATAAGTTCAAAAAGAATAAGGCTCAAGTTTTACTCAAGGGGAAAGCCATATAGTGGCCGATCGGGTATGATATGGAAGAAGTGAACTTGGGCTTGAATGAAGTGAGGAGTAGAAATGGTGGTGTCCGATCGGACATGATGCGTGTGGATACTTTGGACCATTTTGGTCCAAAGGGATGACTATGACCGATCGAACATACACATAGGAGGTACCTTGGACCATTCAGGTCAAGGAGAAGTAGATGGTGGCTCGGACCACCTTGGTCCGAGGAGAAAAGTCTAATGCCCGATCGAGCATTTGGTTGAGCGAAGGGGTTCGAACCTTGTTGGCCCAAGGAGAAGGATGTGTGCCCGATCGGACGTGGTACTTATGAGTACCTTGGACCATTTTGATCAAGGAAAGGTGGTGGCTCAGACCACCTAGGTCCGAAGAGAGAGGACCAAGGTCCGATCGGACCTTGGTTAAGCAAAGGAAGCTTGGACCATTTAGGTCCAAGGGGCATTATGCCCGATCGCGTAAGACCTCCCCCGATCGCACATGACCTCCCCCGATCGCGCAAGACACCTGCAGGAGCGCTTGGACCATGTTGGTCCGAGGATATGCTAGGAAGAAGATGGCTCGGACCATGTTGGTCCGAGGAGCAAAGTGTAAGGTCATATTGGACCTTGATTGAAGGAGTCAAATAAGGTGGTTTGAACCACCTTAAGCCAAAGAAGACAACCATTGTGTCCGATCGGACACAATGGAGGAGTATACCTCGAGTGTAGTTGGCCTTTGGTCCAAGGATAGCCATGCGTATGCCACCTTTGACCTACGTAAATCTTGAAGAATAGCCAACATGCATGAGAAGCTACGTCAAACTGCCCAAAACTACTTCAGTGAGAATCGGTCCAAGCATCCGGGAATCACTCAATCCTCACTCGAAATTAGGGATCAGTTATATTTTGAATGTTTATTTTGTAATATAAATATTAGGTAAATAATAGAATATCCCTATCAAAAGGGGATATCAGTTGAGAACCCAGGTCTATAAATAGGGACTTGGGACGATCGTAAAAGGACTTTTTGGCAAAATCAAGAGTGAATCTGTATTCTAGAGAGAGAAAGTGTGTTGTTCTTGAGATAAACCCATTTTTGCGTTCTAGAATATCTCACACTGAAGAAACTCAGTTGACACGGTTCATCTGATCTTGAGTGCGAATACAGTAATAAAATCTCTAAGTGGATTAGGCTATTACCGATCATCGGGGCTGAACCACTATAAAAACCTCGTGTTATTTACTTTCGTTCATAAAAAACTGTCTGTTGTCGTTTATAATTCTCTTGAAGGTTGTCGTAGTTGACGTTCTCACGTCGTTGGCTAAATTCACAGTCAACATTTTGGTGCTTTCATTGAGAGCCTGAAGAGAAAACAGACAGTCCCTAAAGCGATATGGCGCCTAAGAACACCACCGCGGCCTCCAAGAGGGCAAGCACCTCCAGGGAGCATGCTAGATCGGAAAATCCTAACGTTCAAGATCGTGAGAATGAGCCTAGGGTCGTGCTTGAGGATGTAGCTCCTGAAGTTGAGGAGCTCCAGGAGACCATGAGCGCGTTCCAGGATGAGTTGGCTCAGTTCAATGCTAGGCAGGAGGCCTTTGCTGAGGAAATGGCCAAGCAGAGACAAGAGATGGACGCTAGGAGCGAGGAGATCCGTCGACAGCAGGAGGAGGCCGACAGGCGACACCGCGAAGCTGCACTTGCTCTGGAGGCAGCTGCGCAGTTGACCCGAGCCAATGCTCAAGCTATGCCTGGGGTGATACCCACTCAAGAAGCAAGGACCATAGAGGCTGGTCAAAAGAAAGCTGATAGACCAGCAAGAGGTGGTGGTAACCCGCCTGGTCATGAGGAGGAGGGAGTACGATCACGCACTGCCTCTACCCAAAGGGGGAATTCTAAGACCCCCTCAAGGAGCCATAGATCAGAGACTTCCAGGTCAGGAAGTCATAAGTCTGGCAGTAAGAAAACACCTTCTGAGCAGGGGCATAACAAAGCCCCTCGTGGCAAGGAAACTTCACACTTCAAAGATGGACATGGGCGTGATGAAGGTGACAGTTACCACACCAACCAGTCGAAAGAGAAGAATAATAACCGACGAGGGGGAGATAATCAACCAGCTCAAACGGGGAAGCCACCACGACATCCCAACCAGCGTAATGGCAAGGAGCACGCTCCACCTAATAGACCCTCCGAAAAGACTCGGAGTACGGTGTTCGACCGGTTGGGAAAGAACACTGCTCAGAAGGACCTAAGGGACATCATTGATGACAGAAGGAGGACCGCTCCGATCGAAGGGCAGGAGCCAATCCGTCCTACTAGTCGAGTAGAAATACTTGACGTGGATACGCTGGATAGGAGTGCCCGACCTAGCGGTCTCGAAAGTGCATCCCCAGCAGTGGCCCCAGCCATCCAAGCCCAGCTTGATGCTTTGACGGCGGCAGTACAAGGTTTATCCAAACAACCAGTTATTGATCCAGTAGACCACAGAAGTGGTAGCCCTTTTTGTGCTAGAATAAGAGCAGCCCAACCACCAAGGAAATACAAGGCGCCGGTATTGCCAGTTTATACAGAAAAGGCAGACCCGGTGAGACACGTTGGAAAGTTCGAAGATCAGATGGAGCTGCTTGGGGTGAGTGACGATTACCGCTGTAGAGTCTTCCCCACCACCTTGTCAGACACTGCCCAAGAGTGGTACTGGAAGTTCAAACCCGACTCCATCACCTCTTGGGAGAGCTTTAGGAAGGAGTTCTGCAGGCAGTTTAGCACTGCCCGAACCCCTCCAGTTTATGCCAACCACTTGGTGGATATTAGGCAAGGCAAAGATGAATCTCTCAAGAACTACATACAGAGGTTTATGAGAGAAGCCAATCGGGCTACCGCTGTTGGAGATGAAGGGAAGATGGTTGCGATCTCCTCGGGTATTATTTATCGAAGTCCTTTGTGGGACAGCATTCACCGCCATCCAATTTCAACTTTACAACAGTTCTTGGACCATGCAGATAAGTACATGAAGTTGGACGATGCCATTGAGAAAGGAGAGAACGGGTTGAACAACCCAAGTGGATCGGGGGATACTCCAAAGGATAGCGGAAATGATCAAGGTGGTAGTAAGAAACGTGGGAATAACGGGTCTGACCACCGCAGTGAGAAGAAAGCTAAGTCGGGGTCGAATGAAAAACCTACGAAGTATGAACCTCGATTCACCAACTACACTACTCTTTCGGCAACCCGAGCGGAGATCTATCTAGCCAGCCATCAGGAGGTCCCTTACCGAAGGCCCCCTCCAATCAAGAAGGAAATGAGTAAGAGGGATAAGAACAAGTTCTGTCGTTTCCATGGAGACTATGGTCATGACACGAACGAGTGTAACCACCTTAAGGATGAGATAGAGTTTCTCCTCCGTTCGGGGAAACTAAAAAAATATAAGGCAGAGAAAACCCAGGGAGAGGGAAGCAACAATAATCCTGGGTTCAAGCGACAACGGTCCCCACCTTTGCAACCTGAACCTGTGGACTTCACACTAGATACAATATGTGGAGGACCACATCTTGCGGGTGATAGCAGCAAGGCGAGGGAAAGATATGCTCGCACCCTTCGTCATGAGTTGGAGGCAGCGTCCACATCCGAGGTTATGACGATGGAGGAGAGACCATCAAAGAACCCAAGGTATGAAAGTGAGTCCCTCACCTTCACTGAGGAGGATGCCAAACACGTGAGGTATCCTCACAATGACCCTCTCGTAGTGACAGTCCAAATAGCTAACATGAAGGTGAAAAGATGTCTGGTCGATACGGGAAGTTCCGTAAACATTATTTATAAGTCCTCTTTTGAAAAAATGAAGCTATCCATCAATGACTTGAAACCATGCTCTCACGTCATTTACGGGTTTACTGGAGAGGGACTATCACCAGCTGGAACAATAAAGTTACCAGTCACCACGGGGGAAGCTCCCAAGCATGAAACCGTGATGACTGAATTTTTGATTGTTGACTGCCCGTCTGCCTACAATGTGGTTATTGGTCGACCACTACTCACCAACTTGCATGCGGTAGTTTCAATTTGGCACCTCTCTATGAAGTTCCCGACCAGCGCTGGCGTAGGCTACGTCCAAGGAGACCAAAGGGAAGCTAGAGAGTGTTATAATGCCTCCATAGCTAAGGCAAAGAAAGGTGCCAAGGAAAACAACATGATTGTGTGTGTTGAAGGAGGGGAAGTGGATGAGATGGACGTAGACCAGAGTCTTGTTGTAGTAAACGATGAAGAGATGTTGAAGGGGTGTGACCAGGAGAGCACTCCCAGTTTGAAAGAGCAGAAGACCCCATCAGGTGATGAAGTCACCAAATAGGGCGTTGCCCAAAGCGAGGAAAGAGATATTGATCCTCGCTTTGGGGATTATGAGAGTGATGTGGGACCGTCCGAGGAGTTAGAGGAGGTCCCTATAGATGAGAATGACCCGACAAGAGGGGTCAAGATTGGGAAGAAATTGAAAGCTGAGGTGAGAGCACAGCTGATAGAGTTCTTGCGAAGGAATCAGGATGTCTTCGCCTGGTCTCACAAGGATATGGTGGGTATCTCACCAACTGTGATCAGCCATGTGCTCAACGTAGATGAAAGGTATCCAGCGGTACAACAGAAGAGGAGGTTACTTGACAAGGATCGAGCAAAGGCTCTTAAGGAGGAAGTAGAGCGGTTGAAGGAGAACGGGTTTATTAGAGAGGCATACTACCCAGCTTGGGTTTCAAACCCAGTCTTGGTGCCTAAACCCAATGGAAAGTGGAGGACTTGTGTAGATTTTACTGATCTAAACAAAGCATGCCCGAAGGATTGTTTCCCTTTACCGAGAATAGACCAGTTGGTGGATGCAACCTCTGGTCACGAGACCTTGTCCTTCATGGACGCATATTCGGGATACAACCAAATCAGCATGCATCCTCCTGATGAAGAACATACCAGCTTCCGAACGGATATAGGGCTCTATTGCTATAGAGTGATGCCCTTCGGGTTAAAGAATGCAGGAGCTACCTACCAGCGCCTGGTGAATGGCATGTTTCGTGACTTAATCGGCAAACGCATGGAGGTATACGTAGATGATATGCTGGTGAAGTCGAAAGAAGCTGGGGGGCACGTGGGAGACTTAGAGGATTGCTTTGCAATCTTGAGGAAGTATAACATGAAATTAAACCCCCTCAAATGTTCGTTTGGAGTGGGTTCTGGGAAATTCCTTGGGTTTATTGTCAACTCCCGAGGAATAGAAGCAAACCCTGAAAAGATCAAGGCTCTCATAGAGATGAAGTCTCCCACAAGAATAAAGGAGGTGCAAAGCTTGACTGGGCGGATTGCGGCTCTAAGCAGTTTCGTCTCAAAATCAACGGACAAGTGCGTCCCGTTTTTTAACCTGCTTAAAGGAGGCAAGAAGTTCGAGTGGACCGCAGAGTGTGAACAAGCTTTCCAGGCGATAAAGGAACATTTGGCTCAACCTCCTGTTCTTTCTAAACCAGTTGATGGAGAGGACCTACTTGTATATCTAGCAGTCACGGAACACGCTGTTAGCGCTGCTTTAGTACGTGAGGAGGATAAGGTGCAGCACCCAGTGTATTACGTTAGCAAGCGTTTGATAGGAGCGGAGTCCCGATACCCCATGATTGAGAAGTTGGCTTACTGCTTGGTACTTGCATCACGAAAGTTGAGGCCGTATTTCCAAGCACACCCCATCAAGGTCCTCACTGACCAGCCTCTTCGCCAAGTTTTGCAAAAACCGGAGTCGTCTGGTCGGCTACTTAAATGGGCGGTCGAGCTAGACCAGTTTGAAATCAAGTACCAACCAAGGACTGCTATGAAGGGTCAAGCCTTGGCGGATTTCATCGCTGAGTGTACCGGAATTGTTGAGGTCCCTAACCAACAGGAGAGGGTTACTGGGTTAAAAGAAGAAGTTCCTGCTTGGCAACTTTTCGTTGATGGATCGTCGAACGAGCACCATTCAGGAGCTGGGATTATACTAGTCACACCAGAGAAGCACCGAATTCATTGTGCACTGAGGTTCGGATTCAATGCTTCTAATAACGAAGCAGAGTATGAGGCCCTCTTAGCAGGCTTGCGACTGGCTAGAGATGTACGTGCCTGGTCGGTGGAGATAAACAGTGATTCCCAATTGGTGGTTTATCAAGTATTAGGGGAGTACCAGGCGAGGGGCCTACGCATGGTGGCATACTTAAACAAAACTAAAGATTTACTAGCCCAGTTCGAGGAGTATACCATTAAGCTAGTACCAAGGGAGCAGAATTCCAATGCTGATGCTCTGGCAAAGCTTGCAAGTGCGAAAGATGCCGAAACACTGAATATAGTTCCAGTAGAGTACTTGGCAGAGCCAAGTATTGATAGAGAAGAGGCCATGCCGATTACGATAGTCGACACCTGGATGACTCCCATCATTGCTTACCTTGAACATGGGACGCTCCCAGATGGTCGTAATGAAGCAAGGAAAGTTATGAGGCAAGCTGCTAGGTACACCATGGTGGATGGAGTGTTATATAGGAGAGGATACTCCTTACCTCTCCTCAGGTGCATAACCCCCGACCAGTCAAAGAGCTTATTAGCTGAAGTGCATGAGGGGTTTTGTGGAGATCATGCTGGGGGGCAGAGTCTATCTAAAAAGATCTTGAGGCAAGGATTTTTCTGGCCTACTATGAACGAAGACTCTATGGAATATGTGAAAAGGTGTGACAAATGCCAAAGATTTTCTAAGGTACCCAGAGCACCACCAAATCTTTTGAGGCAAATGCAAAGTCCGTGGCCTTTTGCAGTATGGGGCATTGATTTGATCGGGAAGTTACCCAAAGGAAAGGGAGGAGTGCAATTCGCTGTGGTCGCAGTAGATTATTTTACTAAATGGACTGAGGCCGAACCATTAGCCACGATTACATCGAAGAAAGTGTTGGACTTTGTTGTTAAAAATATAATATGTCGCTATGGTCTACCTAAAAAGATAGTGTCTGACAATGGCACCCAGTTTGACAGCGACATATTTACCGATTTTTGCACTCGGCATGGCATCACCAAAAGTTTCTCCTCGGTGGCCCATCCTCAGGCCAATGGGCAGGTTGAAGCAGTGAACAAAACATTGAAGGACACTTTGAAGAAGCGCCTGGAACAAGCTAAGGGTGCTTGGGCAGATGAGCTACCAGAAGTCCTTTGGTCGTATAGGACTACCGCTCGGACGGCAACTGGCCATACCCCATTCTCTTTAGCATATGGGTATGAAGCCATGTTACCTGTGGAGATAGATCCACCCTCTCATAGAAGGACCGTTTACAACCAAGAGGAGAACCATCAGTTGTTGGCAGAATCATTGGACTTCCTCGAAGAGAGAAGAGAGGAGGCAAGCCTCAGAGTAGCAGCTCATCAGCAAAAAGTGGCACGCTACTTCAATTCCAGAGTGCGAGATCGAAAGTTCCAGGTCGGAGATTTAGTCCTAAGGAAGGTGTTTGTTAGAGACCCAGCAGCTGGTGTGCTAGGACCGAACTGGGAAGGACCATATCAAATTGAACAGGTCTTACCGCCCGGCACTTACAAGCTTGCTCGATTGAATGGGGAGCTGATCAGAAACTACTGGAATGGCGAGCACTTGAGAAAATATTATCAATAAATACTACTTGCAGAGTAGTAGCTTTGTATCAAGTGCTTAACTTGTTATTTAAGTTTTTTGTTTGTGAACTGGTTATTTGCTACCCAGTCGCATTATTTTGAACAATGTTATTTTGTTTGGAACTCGTTGTTAGACACGTTTTGTCATTTATTATTACGAGTAATAAAAGAGACCACACGCATTGTGGTCGTACCTTGCTACAAACTTTGCATATGTGTTGATTATTTTTGTTGGGCAGTGTTCAACTGTCATAATAATTTAAACAAAACAGGTCTTTTAAAAACTAATGTACTGGACAGTGTTCAACTGGTCAGTATCATAATATGGAGGACCAACGTTTAGATAATATTTATGTAGTGGTCAACTACTGATATATTTTCGTATATTTCATGTGTTTCACGAGTAGTAACTACTCGAACAAATCCGATCAAGTAGTAAGTGATCAAGGATTTATCCACCCTCAATCACTTGGGGGGCACATAGGGTATACTGGTATGTATTTCAACACAGGCAATAAGAGCACGAGCAAATATGTTTGTTTTTGGGCTGACTTGTAAGTTTAGGAGTCTAAAATAGCCGTTAAGCTAACTTGTTTTACAAAGCCCGTTAAGCTAACTTGTTTTACAAAGCTTAGGTAACTTAGAATTTTTCAAATTCTAAGTTAAAAACTGATATTCGTGTAACAAGACATTTACGCTCATAAAAAGTTAGAGCAATAAGAGCATGAGGAAGTATATTTGGTGTGAACTTATGGAATGGTAAAAATTTCTAAGTTAAAAAACTAAATTCTCATGTGAAATTAAAGGCATCCAAAAACTTTGCTATGCACAATAAAAACTTAGAAGTTTGAAATTGTCAGCAAGGAAAGAGTAAAGTGCTAAATGTCAAAATAGCTCACTAGTTCGAGCAACAAAATACAAAGTAAAGTAGACTGTGATGAACTATGAGAGGGAGTCACAGGCGAGCTCCTCTAGAGGGTTGATCGACTCCCTCCTCTGCATCAGCTGCTCCTCTCGCTCGAAATGATATAGCAGAGCAGGTTGGGGCGAGTGCAGGAGGGTTGGCAGCTTCTTCAGCGGCTCTTGCTTCACATCTGGCAAGATCCTCTGCTTGGGCCTCCTTGGGGAAACAATCAAGATTAAGAGGCTTGTTCAGCTTCCAGACCTTATAGAAGCAGTCAAAACTGGCCTCCTCAAAGCGAATCAAGTCAAGCTCTTTTTCTTGCTTCAGCTCTTCGTTCTCGCTAATCAACCTCTCATTGTCTCGAACTAACTCTTTAATATCAAGGGATTGCTTCTCCGATTGAGTTGTCAAGGAAGCATTGTTTTGAGCCTGCTTTTTGAGAGACTCGTCCCGTTCAGCTATAGTTCTCTCTGCTTGCTCCAGCTTGGACCTGGCCTCCACCAGTTGATCGTCCTGCACCTTGATCAGCTCCTTGTAATCTACGGCTCGAAGCTGAGCATGACCGATGGTGACAAGTGACTGCATGGAAGACAAAAAGTTAATACAAGTAAAAATACTAATAACAAAGTATCTCGAGGAAAAATGCTTACCTTCATCAATTGAGCGAGTCCTCTCTTCAAGACAACTTCGACACTAAGTCGAGGGTAGGAGTCTAGGCTTTGAAGCGTCGATGCATCACGGGCAATATCCTCAAGAAGCCCCTTGCCCAGGTCGCTAACAGCACGAAAAAGCTCACTCGAACTACCCTGGTGAGTAGGAGTTAGGCTCGCAGAAGGAGGAAGGGAAGAGGGGGTCAATGGCGGAAGTGTAGTCGGTTCCCCAGGTTGCCTCCCTTGACTTGGCGGTACTACCTTCTGAATCTTCTGTGGAGGCATAGAGCCACTTCCATCACCAGTTTTCCTCTTTGAAGCAACGCAATCTCTGAACATGTCTGAATCTGCCAAGGATGAAAAAACAAGATTGTTAGAGAAATAAACATAATGAAACATATGCAAGTGTATACTACAATTGTGATACTCTCTAATTACCAATTATAAAAAAATATGCCTATTTTCACTAAGCATGTGTTACCTGCGTTGAAGAGCTGATCAAGGAACTCATCCTCGTCGTCCGAGGATGAGCTAAGTTCCCCTTCAACCTGGATAGCTTTTCCTTTCCCAGGTTGAGCGGGAATAGTAGATCTACGCTGAGGATCAGGCTCTCTAATGACTAAGTCGCCAGGTCTACGGGAAAGCGGAGAAGGCCCAGGAGAATGCCGATCAGTCATTTGCTCTGTGCCCTCGGTAGACTGACCAGGCGTGTCGTTCTCCCCGGTGGTACTTTTCACCACCAGATCCTGCTCACATGGCACCAAACTCACCATCTGAAGAAGGTCCAGCGTGACCAACTTTTTTACATCCTTCTCTTTAAGACTCATGTTAGCCAATTTCTTGGCCCGCCTAAACATCCCTTCAGTAGGCAATGGTCGCTCAAACGGACCCGAGCGCGTAAAAGCCAAGTTGTTGGCCTCAATATCCAATGTGAGGAAGTATTCCTTATGATATTTCCCGGCGTTTGACTTATGGGAGATGCCATTGAGATATGTAACCCCCCTATGCCTGTGATAGAAATGGAAGAAACCTGAGTTGTTGTGAGAAGGGTTGGTCCGAAGATCAAACAGGTAATGCACCTCATGAGGGGTGGGCTCGTCCCAACCATTCAGAAAATAAAGAATATACAGCGCAGAGAGTGCCTGTATCCCATTCGGCGTGATCTGAAATGGGGAGATGTTGAAGTAGTCTGCTACGGACCGGAAATAGATGTGCAGCGGGAGTGTTGCTCCAGCTTGTACATGGTGCCTGGACCAGGCACAGTACCTTCCACCGGGCCTATTGGCTCTTTGATGCGAGCCCGGACACGTCACGTTTGCCCCACTCAAGCCTAAAGCTTCAATGTGTTTCTGGAATAGAGCGGGATTAAGTTTTGAGGCTTCGGCAACGAACCAGGAGGGTTCTTCTTCTCCCTCATCACGTGGCTTCTGAACAGCCAAATCCTGGATCGCAGTAGCAAATTTCAGAGAAGGCTTTCTTGAAGCTGTGGTAGTGCAGGTTTGATTGCGCTTTGCCACCTTCTGTACTGCTCTGCGGGCAACCTGCGGATCGTGTTCCTGAGGGAGCCTGTTAGATTGCTTCACCCTCATCGTCGACTGAGAAGCCTGTCGAAGAAATTGTTCCTCGTGAAGAAGATATAAGGCTGAGCGAGGGAGGATTTGCTTGAAGCGGCGAAGACGATCCTCTGGAGTGTAACCAGTAGACGAGCCTGGTGAGGAATCGCTATTCAAGGGAGTCTCGATTGTTTGCGGGGCGGATGATTCGGAGTTCGTATGATTGTCACCTCCCCTATAGTCAGAGCGATTCATCTACAAAAATGAATAAAAAATGGGGAGGTGAGTAACCATACAGAATAAATTCATCAAAAATAAGAATTATTTATATACTTGGAAAATTTTGTCCAAGTTATAAAAATATAACACATATGGAAAATATAATTTTAATGCTCAAAAGTGCCTAAAAGTACTTAAAGTATTGAACTTATTAAAGCTTATAGAAGGAGGCATTTTTGGGGTTTTCCTATAAGGCTAAGTTCCTTATGTGTGTAGTAACATACAGAGGTTGGTTATACATTTGGAAGGAAAAGAAGCCAAGGTCTAAGGAGTTAGGTGTGGTCCGATCGGACCACATTTTAGGCTCAAAGGAATGGTTTTATACCTCCGATCGGATGCCTAGAGGCACTAAGTGGACATGACCACAAAGGTGTATAAACCAAGGAAAATTGAAAATGGTCTGATCGGACCGTGTGCTTACTCTAGGGGATAACTTAGCATATTGCAGTCGATCGACTGCCAAAATGTGTTGGATACTCAGTACCAAAGGGGTGTTCAGAGCAGATGAGAGGAACCATATATCCACACACGCCCAGAACAAAATAAAACTGGTCCGATCAGACACAGTCTGGCCAGGAGACGTCCTGCCTCGCCACCGCACGAGCCTCACGCGAAGTCCCTAGGACGTCCGATCGGGCGTAGCGTGCCCGAGGAGAAGATGTGCACCCAGGGTCTGAGAATCCGCCTGGTGTGCCTCGTGCCTCCAAAACTCCTAGCCACCAGCAGCAACAAGTCAGGTTCGATCGGGCATGGGTGTCTAGGGAGGTTCGGAATTGGCTGTTAAAGACTTGGGCACTTAAAAGCAAAGGAGCGTGTGGTCCGATCGGACCACACACTTATCTGAAACTTTTCAAGGCCCGATCGGAAGTGGTTGTCTCACCTCGTTCAGAAGAGATACACGCCTCAAGCTTGAACCATGGTTCATCATCCCCGATCGAACATGGGTTCACCATAAGGACAAAGTGTGGTCCGATCGGACCACACGCTTATGCCCAGAATTTCTGGGCAAAAACCATGTACAAAATGGTCCCTAAATGGCATACTTTGCCTACCCCGAATCCAAACCAAATGGGCAAAGCCCTAAAAATCCCTAGTCTAAACACATTCCATCATTTACATAAACAAAAAACAAGATCAAAACATATAAATGAAAGGTTTTCTTCATGTTCTTAAAAACCCATTACACTATCAAAACCCTCAAATCCCATATTCATGTTTATGTCAAAATACCAAAAATGTCTTGAAATTCCTAAAAGCTTAAGGGAAAATTCGGGTTACCCATGCCACAAACCTCATCAAGACAACAAGCAAACACATTGAACAAGACATATTCAAGAACTTCAAGAACATCCAAGGGACAAGCATATTCGGCCATGGCATTTTTTTTTTAGAAAAGAAAATGTAGCAATCTAAGAGGCATGGAGAAGAAGACTTACCCAAGGTTGGAGAGCTTTGAGTTTACTTGGAGGATGCTTGAAGATGAAGAGCTCCCCTTGAAGATTGTAAAGTCGGCAAGAGGAGGGAGTCCTTGAGAGGGTTTCGGCCAAGGGAAAAGATGAAGGGTTTTTAGAATATATTTTTTTTTTGTATGTGTGAAGAAGAGAATGTAAAGTGGGGATATTTGAAGGGAAAAAAGTGGGTTTTTCATTTACTTTTGGACCTTTGATATTCTGGGACAATTTTTCTCCCCACGATCATGGGTGGATTTTTGCAGTGATCCTGGGTCTGCTGCATGAAGATGAACAGTTATTATTTTTCATAATGGCGTCAGCTGAAGAAAAAGTTTATTACGTGAATAAATCATATAATAAACTTGGGGGGCAAATGTTATCCCAAAAATTTGAAAAGAATGACGTGGCGGTGAAATGGACACGTGGCATGAGTTAGTAGGGTGATCTGGCTTAGTAATGGCCTAATACATTAGTTAAGGAATGGGACAGAGGGTCAAGCCAAATACGCCCAATCGAAGAGAGTATTTAGACTGGGGGTTGCTTGGCTCAGACCTCAGTTTAAAGACCCATATAATTAAATTGGTGCCAAGACCAAGAAAGTGAAAGGGAGGTATGAATTTTGGTTCAAGATATAAAAGCAGTAGGTCCGATCGGACCTAAGCTTAGGAGACCTCTTGTTAAGCTTGGTTCGAATAAGTTCAAAAAGAATAAGGCTCAAGTTTTACTCAAGGGGAAAGCCATATAGTGGCCGATCGGGTATGATATGGAAGAAGTGAACTTGGGCTTGAATGAAGTGAGGAGTAGAAATGGTGGTGTCCGATCGGACATGATGCGTGTGGATACTTTGGACCATTTTGGTCCAAAGGGATGACTATGACCGATCGAACATACACATAGGAGGTACCTTGGACCATTCAGGTCAAGGAGAAGTAGATGGTGGCTCGGACCACCTTGGTCCGAGGAGAAAAGTCTAATGCCCGATCGAGCATTTGGTTGAGCGAAGGGGTTCGAACCTTGTTGGCCCAAGGAGAAGGATGTGTGCCCGATCGGACGTGGTACTTATGAGTACCTTGGACCATTTTGATCAAGGAAAGGTGGTGGCTCAGACCACCTAGGTCCGAAGAGAGAGGACCAAGGTCCGATCGGACCTTGGTTAAGCAAAGGAAGCTTGGACCATTTAGGTCCAAGGGGCATTATGCCCGATCGCGTAAGACCTCCCCCGATCGCACATGACCTCCCCCGATCGCGCAAGACACCTGCAGGAGCGCTTGGACCATGTTGGTCCGAGGATATGCTAGGAAGAAGATGGCTCGGACCATGTTGGTCCGAGGAGCAAAGTGTAAGGTCATATTGGACCTTGATTGAAGGAGTCAAATAAGGTGGTTTGAACCACCTTAAGCCAAAGAAGACAACCATTGTGTCCGATCGGACACAATGGAGGAGTATACCTCGAGTGTAGTTGGCCTTTGGTCCAAGGATAGCCATGCGTATGCCACCTTTGACCTACGTAAAGCTTGAAGAATAGCCAACATGCATGAGAAGCTACGTCAAACTGCCCAAAACTACTTCAGTGAGAATCGGTCCAAGCATCCGGGAATCACTCAATCCTCACTCGAAATTAGGGATCAGTTATATTTTGAATGTTTATTTTGTAATATAAATATTAGGTAAATAATAGAATATCCCTATCAAAAGGGGATATCAGTTGAGAACCCAGGTCTATAAATAGGGACTTGGGACGATCGTAAAAGGACTTTTTGGCAAAATCAAGAGTGAATCTGTATTCTAGAGAGAGAAAGTGTGTTGTTCTTGAGATAAACCCATTTTTGCGTTCTAGAATATCTCACACTGAAGAAACTCAGTTGACACGGTTCATCTGATCTTGAGTGCGAATACAGTAATAAAATCTCTAAGTGGATTAGGCTATTACCGATCATCGGGGCTGAACCACTATAAAAACCTCGTGTTATTTACTTTCGTTCATAAAAAACTGTCTGTTGTCGTTTATAATTCTCTTGAAGGTTGTCGTAGTTGACGTTCTCACGTCGTTGGCTAAATTCACAGTCAACAGTAACCAAAAAATGAAAATATCTCAATCTTCTTATATTACTTAGTCCAACATTTTTTACTTCAAAAACTTTTCTGAAAAAGTTTCTCTAACATCCATAAATGAATTATTCCAATGTGCTAGTTACTTCAACAACTTAGAATTGTTAAAATCCCATAATAGAATACAACTATATCCCCAACGGTCAGGTTACTGTTTCCAAAGGTCGGATCACTATTCACCAACGGTCATAACGGCTAGTTTTTGTCCTATAAATACTTGTTCCTTCAACCATTTACTTGCACAACTTCTTCATATCTTAACCTTCTAGATAAAATTCATCATCAAATCATGAATTTCTCTTTATTGTTCTTAACTTTAGTGATTGTTTGCTTGTATTTAGCATCATTCTATGGGTATTATACTAATGAAATGCCCATGAATATTATAGTTGCGTATTCATTAGTTATTCTTCCACTTTACTTAATAACTCTAGCATTCGATTAACATTGTAATGCACTCAAAAGTATGAATAAAATATCTTGCCTTATTTTTCATAATTGTTATAATGCATTTGTAGAAAGAAGTGGGAGTTACACCTTCGTTCTTCTTCCTTTTAGAAGGGTTGTCCCTAGAGGGTTTCAAAGTTGAGGGGCCCACCGAGGTCGAGGCAGAGTTTATGTTCGTTGTTGTAGTTATGGGCTGAGAGGTCATGTTCAGTGCTGTCCTTGCCTCTTCTACATTGACAAACCTCTAGGCCCTCCGATTGAACTCGGTTAGCGACCTGATAGATTTCCTTTGTAAGTCTTCCCAAAGAGGACTTCCTGGCAGTATACCTGCTCTAGCAGCCATCACGTGACCGCTATCATCGACATCTCAAGCTCGGGCCACTTCTAGGTTAAACCTCATGAGGTAACTCTTCAATGACTCATTTTGTTGTTGTCGAACATTCGTTAAGGTTGATGCCAATCATAGCCTTAAATTGTTTCTTAAAGTCTTTAGAAAATTGATCCCAGGACGAGATCGAATGCCTTTTAAACTTCTCAAACCAGTTTTTTGCTGGTCCTGTAAGTGTGGCAAGGAACAACATACATCTGAGCTCGTACCTAACGTTGCTGGCTCGCTTGATGGTGTTGAAGGTACTCAGATAACTATACGGGTCTGAGTTTCTGTCAAATGGCGGGACATGAGGTATCTTGAACCCCTGAGGGAACACAGTGCTAAAAATATGCAGGGCAAAAGGCTCGAGCTCTTCATCAGACTCTTCAGTCTTCTCCTTGTTATGCTCGTTCTGTAGGAGCCTGAATGCTCTTTCTAATTGGTCAATCCTTTCTTGGACTAAATCCATTGGAGGTCGAGCCTGGACCTGAGGGGCCTGGTTATCGTTAATAAAAACTCCAGCTCCCTGTCTCAGCACAGGGTTATACGTTGACTGTTTGTGGCCATTCAGGTGGTCGCGCAGATCAAGGTTCGGGGGATTCTCTCGACCCCGATTATGGTTTATATGATCCTGCAGATCAGGGTGATTCCCTCAATTTCCTGTATGCCTTGGATCGGTGTTATAAATGCTCACGGACCGAGTGTAGTCTGAGCTTTCACTTATGTAACTCGTAGCCCTTTCTGGATGCGTGGCTCGATGATTATGAGGTGGGTCTCCTGCTGGCCTCCTTGTCCCAGCAGTTTGTGATCTTGAAATTTGGCTTCCCAGAGGCCGATGAGCCCTGGGATCTCTGGTAGCCTCTCGTTCGTTCCCCTGTCCAGGCTTAGCCTGTCGGTTTCCATCTTGACTACTGTTGCGAGATGGCCTCTGATGTGCAGTTCGTGGTGCCTCCTGGACTGGAAAGGGGTGCCTTATTGGTGATGGTGGGTGCCTAATGGGTGATGGTGGCTGTCTCCCATTTTCGGGCCTGGATGGTCCAGAGTTCGCCCGGTCAGGCTCCGGGTTGTTTCGCGCAGCATTAGGATCCGGGTTCCGAGCTGCCGAGGGGGCTCGGTTATTACCCATTCTTGCTGGTACAGTCAGATTGGAAGTAGCCTCAACTTGGTTACTCCTCTGGGGCCTTGGCTGAATTGGCTAAGACGCTGGTGGTGGTACTTGCTCCGCCCTCCTGGCGGCCGTGCTCCCACGAGGACGTCCCCTAGGCCTCCGGGGAGGTGTCTAGGCGTTAGCAGCCTATCTGGCTAATTCTTCGTTGCGTTTCGTTGCCTCTGCCAACTGTTTCCACAGTTGACGATTTTCAAGTTCCACAATTGGAACATATCTTTCATGATTTTAATGCATATCCTCGTCAGGCCCGGGGGCAGGCGGCCCCCGAGAGTTGGATGAATCACTCCTCTCTTCAGGATATGGATCCACCATGGGTTGCTTTCCAGGCCGTCGGGGGTAATCCTCAGCATGAGGAATCTGCTCCTCAGGTATCTGGGGCAAGGGTCGTTCACCAATACTGGGGTTACTTGCAGCGACCATTGATGATTCAGGAGACTTTCTGATTAAACAGACCCACGTCTTGTTTAATGACTCTCAATGAAAGCACCAAACTGTTGATACCATTTTTCGTCAACTTAGAAATGAAGAGCAATTAAACAAAAATACCAGAGGAAACAAACAATGTGGACACGATTTTTTACGTTGTTAAGCAGTTAAAATCTGCCTAGTCCACGAGTCTGTGTTATTCACTTGTTGGAATTCTCTCAAAGCTTTCTAGAAGCAATTTTACAGAGTCTTCCCAATACAAATTTTCTCCGTCCTCCCAAATGAATGTTCCACACTATTTATAGAGTGGTTCAACGAATATCTTCCCATAGATTTCGGGGAGTTATGATACAAATCAATTAAATAAATGCAATTAAGTGCATACAGTTACTACGTACGCGTATATATTCCATGATATTTGGGATTTAATAACAGATTACATCTGATCCCTTAAACATAGGGATTTTACAACAATAAACATGTTCACACACAGCTTACGAGCTTGGACACTAGACTCGCACGCCTTCGAGACCATTCACCCATTTCGAGCTTGACACCTCAGATCATCCTCTCCGAGCTCATAATCCTCGAGCTCGAACTGTATTGTCTGATGGTAGGAGATTTATACAAGTGTTGAACTATTATCATTGTGGCTTCGAGCCTGACTTATAATATCGGAATTCCTCCGAGTCCACGTAGTTTTCGAGCTCGCCAATTCAAATGTTGTCGCCTTCATTGCTTAACGAGACTATCCCTGACTTTCTCATTAATGCTGATTTACATGACAAGTATACTTATCTTGAGCTTACACCTTACGAGCTTGAGTTTCGAGATCAAAATCTCCATTCTCGAAATCTGGGTGTAACAATTACATATTGGACGAAAGTACCTTCATGGCTTGTGTAGCAATTAAGTTTCTATGTTTAATGCCTCCTATGTGTTTTTATCGTGGACATGTAGAAAACCTGCATATAGATCTTATATCTTGAAAAAAAAAATAGGACTCGATTTTTGTTAACCTGTTATTAGAATAGGAAGAAGAGATTTAGAACTCATTAGTAAAATTAATAGAATGAAAAGTTGATAAAGTTAGTACGCTAGACTTTTAATTATTTATTCAATCTTTATTATTGCAAAATTTATTTCAAATTTAAGTCTTAGTGTAAAAATCATTCTATTTTCGATAGCTAAATAGAAATTTAAAAATAATTATTAATAATTAGTTGATAGTGGAATTTATTCCTTGAAATAATTGTATATAATTGCACATCATGTCTTACCGATCTGAATATCTTACCCTCAATCTTCTAAAAATATATTTAAATATATAAATTTTAATCACTGCAAAAAAAAAACTAGTATTTTATAGTTTTTATATAGAATAGGTAAAATTACAATGATGGTTTTGCTTTTTTACCGGGTTATATAAATGATAGTCACTTTTGAAGAATTATCCTTTTTTGGCACGAGATATCATATATGTAACCCTAAAAATAAAGCATGACGATCAATCTATGTAAGGTTAATAAATTGCCTGTTTTAATTTGTCAATATTCGTGATGATCAATCTGACTTTTTAACAGTGCTTGTTTGTGCTTGCCAGCCAATAGTTCTTGCTATGTTTTTGTTTACTACTTGAATGAAATTTTCACATTAAAAAAACTGGACCCCAGGTAACCAGTCGCTCTCAGTATAATTAATTGACTTGTATTAGTTTTGCCTAGACAATTGTTGAAAAAAATGACATATAATTTGGATAAACTTTGAACATTCTAACAAAAATCTTAAAATTTGATTTTGAGTTGTAACAGCTAACCCATACCCTCCTAATAAGCCGATTTTGCTAATTGGTTATGAATTTTTTTCTGAAATAATATTCCGGCTGTTTTGGTTGTTAAGATTTAGGTTATTGAATTTAATCTTAATTAATTATATATTTCTTTTGCTTTATTCTTTTTTTCTTTTCCTTCTGAAAGGACACTCGCTTTATTCTACATGATAATATTAATCCATAAAATAGATTTATCTTAGGCTATTATTTAGGCAAAATCATATTTTTACCTAATCTTGATAATATTGGGGTATATTTTGTTACCTTTAACCAGTCAAACAACCGGCTTACAACTCATAGCCAAAAAAAAAAAAATAAATAAATAAACAAAGAAACGGATTTTTGGATAGCATATTTACATGTTAGTTCGAATATTAGTTCTCTGTAACTAAATCCCACATTTATATAAACCCAACTTTGATAGTTATTTGAAACATTAAAAATCGTATCTTTTTTTCTCATCTATCTAGTCTGATATGATGTGCTTCCTTGGCAACAAAATGACCAAAACCTCCTTTCTCCTTTGTTTCATCACTCTCTTGGCTTCTTCTGCTCTTCCCAGTGGCTCTGCATCAAAGCACCACAGAGTTGGTTTTTATGAGCTGAAAAAGGGTGACATCTCTGTCAATCTCACCAACTGGGGCGCTTCAATAATCTCTCTTCATCTCCCTGATAGACATGGTTTGTCAAAATTATTTTAATTTTACAGTTTTTTTTAATAATTTTCCTTTTATCCTCTTGAGTTTTTGTCTCTGGGTATCTTCAACTTTTAATTCTTTGTCAAGTTCCCTTTTTTTTTGTTGATGGTGTTTATGCTTCTGAGTTTTTTTTCCAGGAAAATTGGATGATGTAGTTCTTGGGTATGATTCAATCGATACTTACAAGGTTTGTTGGTTTTTTTTCTCTCTTCACTCTTTTAATTTTCTTGCATGGTTAGAAAACTTTGGAAGTTTTTGGTGTAGAGATTCACATTGTTCTCTAAGGCAAACCTTAATTGAATCTAAATTTGTATCTATGGTTAATGAACATACTCTGCTTTTGTAATGTGAAATCTTAATGATTACTGGCTGTAAATTACCCTTTTTTTTTGGAAAAATTAAATTCTCAAGCCTACACCAATAATAATAATTTAAAGAAAACAAAACCTTTCAAGCTATAAATAAATGATAAATTTTTTATATTTTTTAAAAGATGAATTATAAAAGTGTTTGGAGAATGAGCTTAATAAATTACAACAATTTGTTAATTTTGAGAACATGGGACAAAATTCGTCCTTATTGACTCAACCAGTCAATATATCTTATTAAAAAATTATATCTTTGACAAAAATACGTGATTCCAATTCCACTGTTGGAATTTGGATCTTATCACAACTTGATCTCTAGATAGTTGAACTTTTGTCCCCACTCTCATATAATTTTTAATTCTCTATTTGTTTGTGTGAATGTAACATAGCATAGTACGTGGACAAGAAGGCATCTTCTGCCTAAACTAGGAACATAGCATCTTGTTAAATTATTCTAAGAACTGCAGACTTGGATGAATCCAAACAATAATATTGGTCACTTACATTTGTTTTCTCTAAATTTTGAATAAAATAAAAATGTATTAGTTTTGTGATCGGTATAGTACTCTGCAATGTTTACAGAATGATACAACTTATTTTGGAGCTCTTGTTGGACGGGTTGCTAACCGAATCGGAGGTGCCAAGTTTTCACTAAATGGACATAAGTACAAACTAGTCCCTAATGAAGGGAAAAACATACTTCATGGTAAGTTTCTTACTATAATTTCTTGAGACGATTCGAAAAACTATCAGGTTTTAACTTGATGAAGATGTTAAAACTTCATTTCAGGTGGGAAAGTAGGATTTAGTGATGTTGCTTGGAAAGTGAAAAAGTACCAAAACAAAGGTCCTTCTCCTCACATTGTGTTCACCTATCACAGTCATGATGGCGAACAAGGTAAAACCGCCTTTTCTTTTCACTAGTTGTGCTAAGACACCAAAGATTGAGATTGAGGATGAGAACAGAGAATTTACCCTTTTTATAACAGAACCACTATATGTATAGATTTTTCACATTCTGAAGTGATGTAATTATTTTTACAGGCTTTCCTGGTGATGTCCTGATCAGTGCTACCTACACTCTCTTTGGACACGGAAAATTGGCTGTGATAATGACAGCAAAGGCTCTAAACAAGCCTACACCAGTGAATCTTGCTCAGCATACCTACTGGAACCTTGGAGGCCACACCAGCGGCGATATCCTTTCCAATCACATCCAAATCTTCGGTTCCCAAATTACTCCTGTGGACGATGATCTCATTCCCACCGGAAAATTTGAATCTGTTAAAGGAACACCATTCGATTTCTTGAAACCGCGTCCTGTTGGAAGCAAGCTCAAGGAACTACCTAAAGGCTATGACATCAACTATGTCCTGGACGGTGTCCCTGTGGGAAAAGAATTGAAAAGAGTGGCTGTGGTGTATGACAAAAAGTCAGGAAGGTCTTTGGATCTGTCAACAAACAAGCCTGGTGTGCAGTTCTACACAGGTAACTTCATCAAGGATGTGAAGGGAAAAGGTGGATTTGTGTATCAAATTCATGCTGCCCTTTGTTTGGAGACTCAAGCATTTCCTGATTCTGTGAACCACCCCAATTTCCCTTCAACTATTATCAGTCCCGGAAAGCCTTACAAACACGTTATGCTCTTTAAGTTTTCAACCAAAGATCGTCCTAACTTTTCTAGAGTTTGATTAGAGTTTTTATCTTTTATGAACCCCTTGAATTACAATAATGATTTACATTTTGTTATCAAGAGATTGTGTAAAATCTAGGCCCAAAGGAATGAATAAATAAGGTAAAATGGAGAACTTTCCATTGTAACGACTGTTCTAGATTACGAGTACTTTTAACACTGATGTGGTGTTTGATTTGTTACTAATGCATAGAAATGCATGTTTAAGTGAGTAGTTAGCCCTTTCTCTTTAATTTTGATTTTGAACAAATTCAACTAATTTTTCCAATCTTCTTAATCTTTCCACTTGATTAATAAGAAGTCCAAATGTGTTTTGGGCCAAAATACAAACATAATTACATTAGTGAAAAAAAGAAAAATGTTAAAAGCAACCATAATCAATGGCAATGGGATTTCTAAGTTTTCTTATTTATAAATTTGTTGATTGATTTTCAATTAAATCTAAATATTTCAATGGCAAAAGATCAAATCATTAAGATTCAATTTCTAAGTTTCCATATTTATTAAGTTCTTGTGGTTTTTTTGGTATACAACAATTTTTTAAAAGACAATAAGGTCTACAACAAACAGAGTACGAGGAATTCCAAAGCTATTTTTTTTATCAAAAGAAATCTTCATAAAACTAGAAACCAGCAAACAGATTGGTGATCACAAGATCACCTCCCAAAAGTTCAAAATACCAAAAATATTATCCTTTGTTGCCCGAGCAACAAGGGAATGAGTACCTTTATCAAACACTCTACTAACCCAAAACAGAGGAAAATCTAAATTAGCATAAGACTTGCAACATATCATTAAACTAAGCTCTGAGTAGAGAGATGAAAGATGAGTGATATATTATTAAAAAATATTGAAAGAATAGTAATTTTTAAATGTAAAAAAGATACTAGATTATGAGGTAATAAATAAATAAATAAATTAGAATATTTATTGGAAGTATATCATTTTATAAATTTGAAGAAAAATTTATTTCACATCATAAATTGTGAATGCTATAAATAACATTTATCTTTTTTTACTAATTTTGGCCTTACATCTAAACAAATCATAAGACTAAGTGTGGATCAAATACTTACTAAGAAAATGACCCATGATACCATGATAATAATCATGAAAGTCTATTTAAAAACTAAAAACTAATTAATAATTAGTGTAATTATACATATTCTTATTAATTATACAATATTTTAACACTTCCTCCATATGCTATAACATAGTCTAATACATAACAAATAAGTGTTATTCCAAAGGGAGTATCTAAATTTGTATAACTTTAAAGAAAAAAACAAACTTTGTTACAAACGTATATAAACCCGAAAAGGAATACAGGATGTCGTTTCTAGAGCCGATGTATTAAATTTCAAGGAAGGCACACAATCTGTCAGTCTGTCTCCCTCCTCTCCGGGAAAAAGTACGCAAATAAACGACATGATAAATGCCGTTCTCTTACTTAATTGTCGTTTACTTCAGAAACGACGTGGATTTTTTCACATAAAATGATGTCGTTTGCAATTGTCACGCGGTCGGACTATATCAAATTGTAAGAGGTGAGAAGACAAAGCAGAGAGATGGCTCTGCTGAATTCAGCTTCTTTGGTGGCCATCCCCACAAAACTCCCCACCTTCTTCACCCCCCGTAAAGGTTTTTTCGCTTTGTTTATTCTTAATAGCTGCATTTATTTATTTTAAAGTACAAATTCCTGTTTGTTTACTTTGATTAATATTCGCAGATAAATGGAACATTTGCAGATTGATTTCTCCCCCAACTCGTTCATTGCTGACCAGTTGCAGTGTTAAGCCGCCCCTTTTTGGTGACGATTCTGGCGCTGTAATGGGTTATCCTACGACGTCGTATTCGGGGCCGTACGAGCAATCTAAGAGAGTGTGGCTATGGACTGAAAACAAGGAGGTTATGACGGCCGCCGTGGAGAGAGGATGGAACACGTTCCTCTTTTCTTCTCTCAGTCGAGAACTTGCCGATGAGTGGTCTTGTAAGCTTATCGAAATTTCACGGTTTACGTCATTCCAAGAATTATAGCTTTTATACCCAGTTGGAGATTTTTGTCAAATTGTTTTGTCGAGGCACGAATTCAACATTTTTAATTCTAAGTTATGGGCTTTTTTCTTTTTGGGTGGGTGAAAATCGCAGCAATTGCAGTTATATCTCCTCTGTATATTGAAGATGAAGGGGTTTTTGATAAGGAGAACAGAAGAGTTGGATCGGTCTTCAAGATTTCGAATCCTGGAGAGTTGGAGCTACTTCAACCCGAAAATGGGTTGGCAAAGAATGTTATTGTTGATTTACTAGATTGGCAGGTACCTGTAATAGAAAAGTTTTTGTATTGCAAATTGATTTGCTTTATGGGGGGTTTCTATGGAGTTATTGATTTAATTAGAGAATCAGGTTGGGCGTTGTCGTTCTTACACTGATGCAAAATTTTGTATAGAAGTTTCATCTTTTTACGTTGGCCATTACATTACTGTGTCAAGTTTCAACATTTTATTTAACAATGTTATTGAACTACTTAGTTTTCTATTTCTATGTACTGAATTGGGCTTGATACTGTCTTATTGGTCCATTAAAGTTTTCAGTTTTTATTTTTTATTGTTTTGCGATGAACATCCTCACTGTTTCTGCTTGATCAATCATAAGGAAATGCAAATATTCCGTGGTTTGTGGTTTGACAACATAAAAGAAACTTTCAAGACAGAATATTTCATGACAAGAAATTAGTTAACTATGTATTCACATATTCAGTAGCTGCATGATAACATGAACCTTTTGTTCGATATTTTTCTTTTTAAGTAAAGTTTAATATTTATTTTCTGATTTTGTTTCATAGGTAATTCCTGCAGAGAATATTGTTGCAGCATTTCAAGGAAGTGAAAAAACAGTCTTTGCTATCTCAAAAACTTTTTCTGAAGCACAACTCTTCCTTGAGGTATATAAACAACGTGCTTAATCAGGGTATAAGTTGAGGCTCACATAATCACTGCTTAGATTTGCTTTTATACGGAAGTAATGTGTTGTAAATGTTTATTCTTGTTACTGCAGGCCCTAGAGCACGGATTGGGTGGAGTTATTCTAAAAGTTGAAGATACAAAAGCCGTTTTTGAGCTAAAGGTAACTTTTTTCTAATGCAAGCATTTCTTCATTATGAAGCATGAATTCTTATGTGGTTAATGTCTCAGGAATATTTTGACAGAAGAAATGACATGACCAACATATTGAGCTTGACCAAGGCAACTGTAACTCGAGTTGAAGTAGCAGGAATGGGGGATCGAGTTTGTGTTGACCTGTGTACCATAATGAGGCCTGGTGAAGGACTCCTTGTAAGCTTCCGTTTGCTCATCTATGTTCATGCTATCATGGTACTGTCTTTACTATTCATTGAGCTAATCATTATTTATATATTATAGGTTGGATCCTTTGCTAGAGGACTGTTCCTTGTTCACTCAGAATGCTTAGAGTCAAATTACATTGCCAGCAGACCATTTCGAGTCAATGCGGTGAATTTCCAAGCTATCATCTGGCAGTGCTCCAAAGTTTAAACTTTTACATTTTCCTTATTAAGTAATACATTTTTTAAGTTTGCAGGGGCCCGTACATGCCTATGTTGCTATTCCAGGAGAAAAAACATGTTACCTTTCAGAACTAAAATCAGGCAAAGAGGTAATTGTGGTTGACCAGAAGGGCCAGCAACGAAATGCAATTGTTGGACGAGTGAAAATAGAGACTAGACCCCTAATCATTGTGGAAGCAAAGGTCTGTTTTTAAGTAATTATACCATCATAAAATTTAATAATTGAATTTTAAATTGTTACAAAATTGTTGGTTTTGTTTTGTACTATTACCCTCCAAGAATTTGTTTGCAATAGTTCTTTGTTCTGGTTCCTAGAAGCTTTCTTACTAAAGTATTTCACTGTTGCAGCGAGATACAGTTGATCAAACTCATTACAGCATCCTTTTACAGAATGTGGAGACAGTTGCCTTAGTTTCTTTCTGCCAAGGTTTATTTGTTTCGAATTTCACAAAAAAGAAATAGTCCAGGTTAATGTGCTGTTGGTCATATTTCACTTCCAGTTGTAACTTGATCTGTTCTGTTTTCTCACTTTCTTCTACAGGAAATGAAGTGCAAAACGCTATTCCAGTGAGCTCACTAAAAGTTGGAGATGAAGTTGTTTTGAGAATACAAGGTGGGGCGCGACACACTGGAATAGAAATTGAAGAATTTATTGTTGAAAATTAGGAAAACAATATGGCTTTTTTTTTTTTTTTTTGGGAATTTACTAATTTGGTATCCTATGTTTTTGCAAAGTATCATTTTGGTACCGTCTGTTTTCAATAATGCTCATATGGTACCATGTATTTTAAAATTATACATATTTGATACCCTAGACTCAGATTTAATAGATAAAATTTTGTCAATATAATCAAACTGTCATCAGTTATATGTAATTAAGTAATTAAATTTAAATTTGGAACTTACATAATTGACAGAAGTTTGATTAAATTGGTAAAATTTTATTAATTAAATTTGAGTTTAGGGTACTAAATATGTACGATTTTAAAATACAGGATACCATATAAGTATTATTAAAAACAGAAGGTACTAAAATGATATTTTGCAAAAACACAGGGTACTAAATGGTTACCTACCCTTCTTTTTTAGTGAAATATCAATATTTTGCAATTAATGCAGCTGTCATCCAAGTTGCTCCAAAGAAAATAAAGTAATTTTTTTTTTTGGCAAAAAGAAAGTAAATTTCACGCAAGAAGGGTTTTATCATTTTCTTATTTTTTTATTGGGAATATATATCTATTTAGTACTCCATGTTTCATTGAAATATAGCTTTGGTATCATCTAATACGAAAAATTTCTATCAACAAATGGGACTTTATGCACTATATTGCTCAACAAATTTTTTGTAATGCCTAAATTTCCCTATCTTTTAATGAATTTATTGATTTTTTTTTAGATTTGGCAATTAATACAATGGAAAAAATTAAGGAAAAAATTTAAACAGTTTGTGGCACCCATTTAAGAAAACTAAAAGAGGCACGCATGACATGTTTTTTGAAATTTATTTCGGTACTATAAATTATTGAGAATTTATTCTAATCACTAAAACATATTGCTTTGTTGCTTTCATCATGATTTGCTTAGTTGTTTGGAGGTGACCTATCTCATGGAGAATAAGAGTAATCTCCGAGTGATTCTTTCTAGCACTCCTACTGTATTTCTTGGCTCTCTAATTCTTTTCAAGGTCTTAATGGCTCGGATATCCTCATAGGTTAAGGCTCCATCCATTCTTAATTGAAAACATAAGGCTAAAACGTTAGCTATACATATGAACATAATAATTACAACATAAACACTTACATTGACGGTTAGATTCGGAGCTTGAGCGTGTGTATCAAGGAGAACTTCATGCAAATGGATTGTTGCTCTGATACCAACTGTAATGACCCAACTATTTCTAAGACCTTGGACCATTAAAACTACTAGACATAACTACTACTTTTAGAGAAAACATACATAAGAAATAATCATAACTTTATTAAAACTCTAAATTAATTATTGTATCAATAACATAAATTATAAATTAAGATGAAATATGGCATGGGTACCCATTGTTTGTATAACATAAAACATAACTTTAAATCAATTGTTCAAAAACTAAATGCGGAATTACAAAAGAAACATAATTCAAAAGACTAAATAAAAATCATCCTCGATCGACACGCAGTCCACTTAGTCCATTCATCCTTAACACACAAGCCGAGCTACCAAGAGTCCTTCCGCCTCCATAATAACTTTCCCTGCATCACACTAAAAATAAAGGAGTGAGCCTAATGCCCAGCAAGGAAAATCTACTAACAACATATAACATAAATCGTAAACATAAGACTATATCATAAACATATATCACAACTCTAACCCATGATCATGGTAAACTTGAGGTTTGCTATCTAAGCAACTATAAGTCTCAAGCAACATAAAAAAATTGGGGCTTGCTAGCTAAGCAACTATAAGCCTCAAGCGACATAAAAGCATTGATGTTTGCTAGCTAAACAACTATAAGCCCCAAGGACTACAAGACATATTCATATATATATATATATATATATATAAATATATATATTGATAACTCACAAAATAGAGTTATTTTACCACTTTTTATGTACTAATTGTTGCTTAATTCATGAGTTTTTAATTGATTTATTAAGTTTTTAAGTAATTTTGAATTTATTAGTCTTATTTTGATTTTATATTATTTTGTGTGTTTTTATAGTTATTTTGTTATAAAATATTGTAGTTAATTATTTGAATTATTATTGTTAAGTTAGTGGAAAAAAATGTTGTATTATTGAACTTAAATGTAAAATATAAATTAAGTTATAATTAATATTTTCAAATAATTAAATTGATTTATTTTATAGTTGAAAATATTGTATTATGATTTATTTTATATTTATTTTATAGGGAATTTATGCTCTTAAAAAAAGAAAGAAAAATGAAGGCAATGTGGCATTTCAAGAATTAAAGCTGAAAGAAATAAGGACATTATGGCATTTTTGAAAAGCTTAAGGCCCAAGCCTATGGCCCAAGCTTCAATCCAAGCCCAATGATTCAATTCCCTCCCAGCCGTGGTTTCCTCTTCAATCAATTCATTTAGCCTTCAACACATATCACCTTCAGCAAGCATTCCACCAGCCGTGCACCACCTCCTCAGCAAAGTCTTCTCCTCAGCATCCATTGACTTCTCCCAGCCACAAGCTCACACCACGTTCAGCACAAGCACTTCTCCAGCCATGCATCAACCAAGGCCCAAGTCAAGGCCAGCCCATTTCTGCCTGCTTCCCTGCCACAAAGCAGCTGCCATTTTCCCATCTCTTGAGCCCAACAAACCAAATTGTCCCTTTGTCTCAAAATACCACTTTTTACCTCACTTTCTACACATTTTACCCAAAAACATCATTATTACACCCTATATTTTACCCCTATTTACCATATTATAATTAATTAATTTAATTATTTTAAATTAATTATTTTAATAATCCCATTTTGGCTATAAATATGGTATGTCAAGACCATTTAGGGTGTCATATTTTTGGAAGGAGGTTACTATACCATAATTTCTACACATTTAAAACCTCTCAATTCTTTTCATCTTCTTCTTCTTTTTATTTTTTTTCTATGTATTTTTAGAGGAAAAATTTGGGGGTTTCTCCTCCAAATTTTCCTATTTATGTTTGTAATTTTTATTTTGTATTTGTTATTCTAGTTATGTGTTTCTAATCTTTTTAAGATTATTAAGGTGATGATGAAACAATATGTAACTAGATAGTATTTATTTTGTATGTTGATTTCCCATTTTGTGCAACAAAGTTTATGGAATTTTCTTCTTCAAATATCTTCTTTCATCTTAAATATCATGTATTTTGGATTGTTAGTATATATTTACACTTTGTTCTTCATTAGTGCAAAACATAATATTCTTTGTGTAACATGTGCCATTAAATTGTACACATCCATGCTTAGAACAAAAATATTATGTTTTGCCTTATAAATAATGTTCATTGATTTATTTGTCATTTCATTAGATTGATTTACACTAAATGCTTTGAAATTATAATTTTGAAAAGTGAAGAAAAATCCTATATTTTTGGAAGAAATTTGTGCTTAAAATTACAAATCTATTTAGAAAATGATAGTTTTATTTATTTTAACTATCACTAAAACTTGGGAATCAATGTACCTATAAATATTATTAAACTTATATTTTGTGGATTCTAATCCTTAATAGTCTTATTTTACCACCTTGATTTCTACTTTTAATTTATGTTATATATATTGTCTTTAATTTCTTTATTATTATCTTTTATTTTATTTTTATTATACAAAAATCCCATCAATCTTTGGAACTAGGTTATAATTTATTAATTTTGATTTAAAATAGTTTTATTTTCGATTTTAGACAACTCATTTGGGTTCGACCTCGTTCTTACACGAACACTATTCTATAAATACGATTCGTGCGCTTGCGAGTATAAATATTTAAAACATACCCGTTTAGGCTCCATCAAGTTTTTGGCGCCGTTGCCGGGGAGTTGTAAGAAAAGAAATGAAATTTATCTCAAGGTTAGTGAATTCTTCTACTAGTTATTTTAATTTTTGCACTTAAAAAAAAAAACTAAAAAAATATATATTTATATAAAATCCAAAAAAAAGATAAAAAGAAAATTTGGGACGGTTCTACCACCCATAAAAAAAATATACTTATATTTCTATATTTATTATTATTTTTTTAGTTGACGGCACTTGTGCCTTCTATCTATCCTTTTAATTTTTATAGTCGATGGCACTTGTGCCTCCTAATTTTGTTATAATTTTGTTGTAATTTTCTTTATTTATCTTGTTGTTATTTTTATTTATTTAGTGCAAGTTACTAGTTGATGGCAATTTTGCCTCCTAGTCTTCTATCTTATGTTTTAGTTGATGGCACTTGTGCCTCCTAATTTTTTTACCTTATTTTTGTTATGGTTGATGGCATGCTATGTCTCCCTACTCTTGCTTAAATTTGGATAGTCTTATTTAATTTTGTCTTATTTCTTTTTATCCTTTATCATTTTATTGTGAAAAAAATATACTTGAAAAAAATATATATATTCTTGAAAAGAAAAAAAAAAAAAAAGAACTTAAATCTTGTCCTAGCTCTTGTTTTCATTTCTTAACATTGTTTTTTTGTTCTCTTAATTTTTATTTTCTTGTTTTTTTCCCCCTTAATTGTCATCTTTAAAAAAAAAAATTAGTTTGTCATTTAGTTTCTTCCATATGGATCATTTTAATTATAGTTGGAATTCTGAGTACAACTATTATGAGCATTCAAATTTAAATTATGGAGAAACTAATAATATGTATGACATGCATGGATCTTTTGATATCCCTTTTGCCCCCACCTATAATCCAAATTTTTCATGGAGTCATACCCAGTCACCAATAGGGCATGAATTCAACATGCATAATCAAAGTCATGCCCAATCCGACCTATCATATCCCATTGAATCCTGAATGCTCGTCCTGAATGCTCGTCCTGAATGCCCTAGGTGCAAGAGGCGCCATTTGGGAGAGTGTAGGGCAAAGGCCTGCTATTTGTGTGGAGTAGTGGGTCACCTTAAGAAAGATTGCCCTCAGATAGGGAAAGAAGAACCCAGAAAGGTGGACAGCTTGGCCCCAGCTTGAGTGTTCACGTTGACTCAAGCAGAAGCTGAGGCTTCCCCCTCAGTTGTTACAGGTCAGCTTCTTAGTGCAGGAACCCCTTATCATGTGTTAATTGATTCTGGTGCTACACATTCCTTTGTTGCTAGTAGGATTATTGATAGGTTGTGTAGACCTTGTGATTTTTATGCTGTGGGGTTTGGTACTTTGTTACCCACTGGGGAGTTAGTGGTATCCAGAAGATGGGTCAGATCTTTGCCAGTGACAGTAGAGGGCAGAGAGTTGTCAGTGGATTTGATAGAGTTAGTTATGACTAACTTTGATATGATACTGGGTATGGATTGGTTGGCAAAGTATGGGGCAACTATTGACTGCAGAAGGAAGATGGTCACCTTTGAGCCTGAAGGTGAGGATCCTTTTGTATTCGTTGGTGCTGTGCATGGACCCCATATTCCTATGATTTCTGTGTTGAGGGCCAGGGATCTTTTGCAGAGAGGATGCATTGGATTCCTAGCCAGTGTGGTTGACACTACCCAGGTCGTGCCAGTGAGACCAGAGGATACTAGACTTGTATGTGAGTTTCTGGATGTGTTTCCAGAAGATTTGCCAGGATTACCACCACGCAGGGAGATTGAGTTCCTCATAGAACTGGCACCAGGGATGGAGCCAGTGTCTAGAGCACCATACAGAATGGCCCCAGCTGAGTTGAAAGAATTAAAAGTGCAGTTGCAAGAGCTTCTAGATATAGGTTTCATTAGACCTAGTTTCTCACCCTGGGGTGCGCCAGTTCTGTTTGTAAAGAAGAAAGATGGTTCTCTGAGAATGTGTATAGATTACAAGGAACTGAATAAGTTGAAAATTAAGAACCGATATCCTTTGCCAAGGATATATTATCTGTTCGATCAAATGCAAGGTATGAAGCTATTCTCTAAGATCGACCTTCGTTCTGGTTATCATCAGTTGAGGGTCAAGGAGGGAGACATACCGAAGACTGCCTTTCGTATCAGGTATGGGCATTATGAGTTTCTAGTTATGTCATTTGGATTGACTAATGCCCCAGCTGCTTTTATGGATATGATGAACAGAGTGTTCAAGGATTACTTAGACCAGTTTGTGATCGTCTTCATCGATGATATTCTGGTATATTCTCAGACTGAGTCAGAGCATGAGCAACATCTGAGGTTGGTTCTACAGAGACTGAGAGAGCACAGACTGTTTGCAAAGTTTAAGAAGTGTGAGTTCTGGTTGTCTCAGGTATCCTTTCTTGGACACATTGTCAATAAGGAGGGGATTAAAGTAGATCCAGCAAAGATCGAAGCGGTCAGAGATTGGCCAAGGCCAAAGAATGCTTCTGAGGTTAGAAGTTTCCTTGGATTGGCAGGTTATTACAGGCGGTTCGTGGAAGGGTTCTCGAAGATTGCTAGTGCTTTGACTGAGCTGACACGCAAGAGCCAGAAATTTGTGTGGTCAGATAAGTGTGAGAATAGTTTCCAAGAACTGAAGCAAAGATTGATTACAGCTCCGATTCTGAGTCTTCCGACAGACCAGGAGAAGTTTTTGATTTACTGCGATGCTTCTCATCAGGGTTTGGGTTGTGTTGATGCAATCAGAGAAGCTTATAGCTTATGCTTCTCGTCATTTGAAGGAGTATGAGAAGAGGTATCCTACTCATGATCTAGAGTTGGCAGCGGTGGTTTTTGCTTTAAAGATATGGAGGCACTATCTCTATGGAGAGAAGTGTGAGATCTATACAGACCACAAGAGCCTGAAATACTTCTTCACCCAGAAAGATCTGAACATGAGGCAAAGGCGTTGGCTGGAATTGGTAAAAGATTATGATTGTGAGATTTTGTATCATCCAGGGAAAGCCAACGTGGTAGCTGATGCTTTGAGTCGAAAGGGTCCGGGGCAGATTCATGGTATAAGGCTGATAGCCAGAGAGTTAGCAGATGATATGACCAGAGCTGGTATAGAGCTGCTGGTGGGCCAACTGGCTAACATCACGCTACAGTCTACGCTGTTAGAGAGAATTAAAGAGAGTCAGTTGAGTGACCCACAGCTGATCAAGATTAGAGAGGATGTTCAGGCTGGAGCATCCAGAGATTATACAGTGTCTGAGGTAGGCTTGTTGAGATACAATGGGCGGATATGTGTTCTGTTAGCACTGCATTGAGGCGAGAGATTCTGGATGAATCTCATACTACACCTTACTCTTTGCATCCAGGCACCACGAAGATGTACCAGGATGTGAGATCATTATACTGGTGGCCGGGAATGAAGAGAGATGTAGTAGAGTATGTGGCTAAGTGCTTGACATGTCAACAGGTCAAGGCTGAGCATCAGAGGCCGGCAGGGACACTGCAGCCTCTGGATATTCCAGAGTGGAAGTGGGAAGACATCACAATGGATTTTGTGGTGGGCTTACCCAGGACTACTGGTCAGCATGACTCCATTTGGGTGATAGTGGATCGCTACACCAAGTCAGCTCACTTTCTGCCAGTGAGGACTACATATACAGTTGATCAGTATGCAGATCTCTATGTGAGAGAGATCCTGCGGCTCTGTGACGCCCCAAATCACTATGGCTGCTTTCTGGAATGACGACTGGCCCTACAAACCAAGACAAGTCTTTCCAGCGTGCTTTGTCCTCACTCGCACACTTCTTGGGAAAACTTCCCAGGAGGTCACCCATCCCTAGATTACTCTGGGCCAAGCACGCTTAACCATGGAGTTCTCAAATGATGGGCTATCGAAAAGAAGATGCACCTTCCTGATATAGGTAGTACCCATCAATCCATTTAAACCCTCTTCAACTGTGTAGTCTCATACCTACACAGTCTTAGAATCATTACACTTGACCTTCCCCAGGCGGTGTGGGATTGCACAGCTTACCCGGTCTTTCCCCTTACGGATCACGGGATTCTGACTGTCATAGGCTCCATGGTGCACCTAGGTCGATCGTGTCAGATCGGGACCCCACTTTTACTTCCAAGTTCTGGGGAAGTTTGCAGAAAGCTATGGGGACAAAGTTGAAATTCAGTACAGCTTATCATCCTCAGACAGATGGGCAATCTGAGAGGACGATCCAGATTTTAGAAGACATGCTGAGAGCATGTGTGCTGGATTTCGGTGGGTCTTGGAGTAAGTATCTGCCTTTGATAGAATTCTCCTACAACAACAGTTACCAATCTACCACTGGAGTAGCACCTTATGAGATGATGTATGGTAGGAAGTGCAGATCTCCCATTCATTGGGATGAGACAGGAGAAAGGAGATACTTAGGTCCTGATGCAGTCCAGAGGACTAGTGAGGCTATTGAGAAGATTAGAGCTAGAATGCTTGCTTCTCAGAGTAGACAAAAGAGCTATGCGGATCCCAAGCGCAGGAACGTGGAATTCCAGGTAGGAGACTATGTTTTCCTCAGAGTCTCACCATGGAAAGGGGTGAGAAGATTTGGGAAGAAAGGCAAACTGAGTCCTAAATTTGTAGGTCCATTTGAGATCCTGGAGAGGATTGGTCAGGTGGCGTACAGATTGGCTTTGCCTCCGGCGTTGTCTGCCGTGCATAATGTGTTCCATGTATCAGCTCTCCGGAGGTATGTATCTGATGTGGGCCATATTCTGAGTTATGAGGATCTGGAGCTTGAGCCAGATCTCTCCTTTGAGGAGCAGCCAGTTCAGATACTTGACAGAAAGGACAAGGTCCTCAGGAATAAGACAATACCTTTGGTTAAGGTGTTGTGGAGGAACAACAAGGTCGAGGAGGCGACCTGGGAGCTGGAGTCAGATATGTAGAGTCAGTATCCCGAGCTGTTCAGGTAATTTTGAGGACGAAATTTCAGTAAGGAGGGGATAGTTATAATGCCCCGAATTCTCCGATGTGTTTAACGGCGTAAATAGTAGGCCGGGAGGGCCATACTTGCTTAATTGTGTTATTAATTGATAAAATGCATGTATATGTTGATTATATTATGATATGATGTGAAATGCATGCATGTGAGTCCATATTTTTAATTACAGGGGTGTGATGGTTTTTAAGGTTCGGGGGTTGGTTCCTTTGGCCCTTTTGAGTAGTTTGAGAGTCCCGAGAGTGGGGGATTGGTCTCGGGAGTGTGGTTTAGTTTGTGAACCATTCATTGATTTATTTTATTAATGGTTTCTAATTGGTTATGATTAGGTAACCGCTAAGAAGTCTAAAGGTTGATCGTTCTCAGGGGTCGTTCTTTTAATCATTCTAGCTCGAACCAGAGGTAAGAAAACTGCACCCCAAGTGTGACATGCATAGATATTCATGAGGCATGTTGGTTGTATAGATATGGACATGAATTGATTGTGGAATACATAGCATATGTTGCTCACTTGTGCATGGTACTGACTTATTAGTCAGATTTGGCAAAGGTGCTAGTATCAACTGTGAAGCTGTGACTTATTAGTCAGGTTCGGCAGTGGTACTGGGCACTGGTCACGCGTTGACTTATTAGTCAGAACGGCCTTAGCGTGAATCACGCAAGCCAACAAAGATTAGATCTAATCAACTATCAGCATTGAATGGCTCAAAGAGCATTAATGCCAGACCGACCCCGAGGGTCGATGAGTGAAATGAGCGCTTGGAGGCTAGTGGCTTATCTAGCAGCCACTCTCCCACTTGAAACAGTGACATGCTTGTCAGTCACTCAGTATGGTTTACCAGAACCTGTTGAAGGCTAGTGGCTTACTTAGCAGCCACTCTTCCATGTGAATTAGTGACTTGCTTGTCAGTCACTCAGTATGGTTTATCAGGACCTCATGTGATGTTCACTCATTTGCTTGAAAGCTTTATGCTCAGTGTGATTATAATGATAATCATTTGATAATGTTTTATGCAAAGTGTTATGTTTTCTTGCTGGGCTTTGGCTCATGGGTGCTATGTGATGCAGGTAAAGGGAAAGAAAAGCTCACCTAGCCTTGAGTGGAGAGCTGATGTGGTGATGTGTACATATGCGGTCGCTTGACCACCACGGCTAAGGAGTTCTCAGAGGAACTAGGGGGTTTACCCTATTTTTGCCGCTTAGGTCGGCGGGATTGTAAATTTGAAACAGTAGTGACCCTTTTGTACTGAGAACAACTTGTAAACGTTTTGTTTAGCTCTGCAGAGCAGTTTGTAATGAAAATCTCAATTTCCTTTTTATTGGTTTTATGCCTTAACCTGTTAACTACACTTAGAGCACGTTTTTGACCAAAGGACTCGGGTAGCGAGTCAAATTTCCGGTCCACCGTAACTGTTCTGGGGCAGCCAGGGCGTTACACATACTGGGTGCAATTTTCTTACATTCGGTCCAAGCACAGGTTACCAATATACGACCCTCGAGCACGATCTCGGTTCTGAGCCCCTTTCGATAACCTAGTCACAACCATAATATAGAATCCCATCAATCACGAGTAAACACAGGCTTCCAGACCAAGTCCTAGCCTCCAGGACGTCGAATCCTACTAAATTGGGTAGTAAGATCGATCCCGAGCCCTTTTGTTTAAGTTCCCATGACTAAAAACCAACTTTGGCCGA
The DNA here is from genome assembly GCF_963169125.1 of Humulus lupulus. NCBI lineage: Eukaryota > Viridiplantae > Streptophyta > Magnoliopsida > Rosales > Cannabaceae > Humulus > Humulus lupulus. The sequence goes on along the minus strand of NC_084794.1, from coordinate 71,827,563 downwards.
AATTGCCATTTTAAGCTGCGGCCCCAAAAACTTGAGCTGCGGCTTGCTCAAGAACAGGGGCTCATCCCCTTCACTGTCTGCGTTGTGGGCCGTGGCCTGCCAAAAAGGGGCCACGACCCAAGGTGCTCCCAACAACCAATTCTTTTTTTTTCATGCCTGGGCCGCGACACACAAGAAAAGGGCCGCGATCCAACCACGAGCACAACCAAGAACTTTGTTTTCCCCATTTTAAATCCTTCCAAAATCCTATCCAAACATATCCAAATCTCAAAAACAAAGTTTCCAATCATCTCAATGGCCCAAAACCATCAAAACCTAAGCTTCAAACCATTCAAAACTCTTCAAAACATAAAATCCAAATTCAAAACTTAAGAAACTTTAGGAAAAGGAAACTCAGAAATTCAAAGCTTAAATTACCTCTGATTATGTCGTTTCTCACTAAATCATCCGGCTAATAAGCTTCTATTCTTTCTTAGAATCGTTATGACTCGATCCTTGCTTTAATCAGAGTCCTAAAACTCAAGTCTCCTTAAAAAATGCGACGAACGGTAAAAAGGGATAACAGGAGAGAGAGAACGTACTGAACGTTCTTCTTATGTTTCTAATAGGTTACTTCGAGCTTAAGTAACCTCAAACAAATCCCAATGCTAGGAGTCCCACAAATGCCCCCGAGGGTAAAATAGTAAAAAATCCTAGAATTCCCTCCTGATCTCACTAACTCCTAATATATCATCAAATAACCATTCTCATTACTCAATAACCCAGTAATGTATTAAATACCCAATATACCCCTTGATTCACACCGAGTCAAATATGAGTCCCGTTGTGACTTTCCCACTAGCTTGCTCCCTAGGATCGTCTCGTGTCGAGTAACCCAAATATATCCACCTAATAATGTGGTCCCACACATATATCACGTATATGTCAAATATACCTCTAACGGGCCAAATTACGAAAATTGTCATTTTAATCAGAACCACATGCATATTTAATACACCTAAAGATACATATTAAGTCATATTATAATATAACCCACATAATCATATAATGATACACACACATATATATATATATCACATAATCATATAATTTTCATAATTTGTCATCTTGGCCCCATAGTCAAGGTCATAAGCCTTATTAGGTAATTTGAGACGTTACATTATATCACTACTACAAAAATAGGATTTCCCGACAGCTTTTAATTGTCACTGTTGAGCAACGACAACATTTGACTAACTGTCGTATTTGTCTATGCCGGCGTAGGGGTAGCTACGCCGACAGTTATTAGGTGTCGTCGTTGCTGGCTACGTCGGCAGTTATTAGGTGTCGCCGTTGTTGGCTATGCCGAAAGTTATTAGGTATTGTCGTTGCTGGCAACGTCGACAGTTATTAAGTGTCACCGTTGCTGGCTACGCCGACAGTTATTAGGTGTTGTTGTTGCTGGCAATGCCAACAGTTATTAGGTGTCGCCGTTGCTAGCAATGCCGATAGTTATTTGGTGTCGTCGTTGCTTGCAAAAAAATTATTTATTTTTATTTTAAATTAAAAATTATGATTCAAATTAAACATTTATATACAAATCTAAAAATTTATAGATTAAAATAACAAAACTTATACCAAGTATTTACAAATCTAATAAAAAAAAATTTGTACAAATATAACACTACTACTTGACTTAAAAATCATATAAACTTGTCTATAAACATAATCGCATTGACCTTAAAAGATATATAACTAGATTTACAATGTAAATAATTAACTACTAAAAAAAGAATCATATACTCTAATAAAAATTACAAATAAAATAAAACACTAAATTCATTGTTAAACAACATATATTTCTTCTTCTTGTCCTTGTACTCACATTTATCACCAATAGTCTTTCTAAAGTAAGAATTGACTGCCATGAATTTCTTTCAAAAATCATCCTGAAACATGAAAAATCACATTATAATACACCAAACATGAAAAATTATAACTAAATTTTTATTGTAGTGTAAATAAATAAGTTTACTCACAATTGTTACACAATTCTCTTGCTACCAATGTCTCAGTCCAAGTCATAATAAGTTTACTCTCTTGTTCTTTTAATATTTTTTCATACTCAATAGTTTCAATGAACTAATTTTATCGCTCTAATACTTTATTTCATTCAAGTCAAGGTATATTAAAACAAAATAAAAAAGTCAATATATACCAAAATATTATAGGACCCAAGTCTCCAGTGCTTACAAAGACATCCACATCAAAAGCATAAAACAAGTTTGGAATTGAAAAATAAAACAAACAAATTTATCCACTCTTTTTACATTTACACAATAGACTAATCAAAATTTTTCATTAAAACATAATATGTACAAATCCATTTTTATTAGTTTGTGGCTTGTTTTTTTTTTTTTTAAGTTTATTTCTTTTGACGGTGGCTTCCACTCAAGGCATGGGCACACAAAAATGAACGAACAAATAAGAGGTACTAACCCAACAACTATAATTAAAATTGAGTAAGAACATATATCAAACATCAGTAGCTTTTAGATATCGTTTAGCATGTTTAAGAAAAACATGTTTCAGAATTGTATTTTATCTTACCTATATAATAAATGGCTATTTAACAGTAATTGCTGTGATTTTTTTCAAAACAAACTGTTAGTTTTAACAGAACCTATCAAATACTAACAACACTCTTGAAGAGATGCAATGGTAACTACATAGTGAAGCATTGTCTATTTTGGTTCACAACTTTTCAAGAGATGAAATAGTAACTAATCAGAGAAACTTTATCTATTTTGGTTCACAACTTGGCAAATATTCAGTGAAGCATTGTCTATTTTGCTTGTCCTATTAAAATGCCAAATACCATTTGAAAAAACTACAAAACATCACTCCAAACTTCATCTAAACAGTTACAACACAAAATTGTTCCAAATTGCATGCAAAAATACAATATTTGCATGAGTAAAAAATATGGTTAAATAAAAATTAGACTTAAAAAAAAATTCAGGCAGTCATTGAACGTTGGTTTGTGAAAACTCAGGGAAGTAATTCAAAAAAGGCTTGAGAATACCAGCAACAATTGTGATTCAAACACATAAAACTCTTAAATTCAAAAACTAGTTATCTCTCCAAAAACAAAGTTCACCCTACACCAAAGTTCACTTTTTGTTATTTTCTTTTCAATGTATTCTTTAAACTTATGTCTTTACCCTCAATATCAAACCCAAAAGCCCAAACACAAGTTCACAATCATCACCAACAGTACAAACTAAACCAAATATCTAAATATGAAAACAAATATCATATTATCTTCTTCTAAGTCTATAATACTAGTAGAAAGAATTTCCAGTTTATCTGCATACAAGCAGGGCTATCTAAATCTAAATACAACAAATATATCATCACACAAAATCCTAAATCTAATATCAATATTAGAAATATATACAACAAACTTGCCATAGACAAGAAAACAGAACATGTTTTGGAAAAACAGGGAATAAAATCAGGCATATGCTGAAAAGCTTTCAAGTTTACTCTCAAATTTGATGAACCAACTATTTTTGGATTCTATTTGTAACCTGTTCTTGGATCCTTAAATTTAGTATCATTAAATCGAGCCAGAAATTATGTATCATTAAATTTAGTTTGTTGGGGAGGCTTTACTTTTTAGTTTTTCAAAATTTTGGGCTATATTTTAACTTATAAATTATAAGAAGAAGAAAATAAACAAATAAGGGCTGCTGCCCCCTAAACTTGAACACTAGCTAATATTTATTGTGTTTTGAAAACGATTATATATTAGCTAGCTATATATAGTAGCCAACAAGCCAAATATTAAGGAAGAAAACAATATATATATATATTTGCTTGTAAATGGGTCAAATATTACCAAAAGACAACTATATCTATCAGTGAAAAAAAAAGGAGATGTAATGAATCATACACTTGTATAGAAACATGTGGAAGCTTTTTCGACGCTCTATAGTCAAAGAATGAAGATCCTATAGTCAATATTAGACAACTAATTATTAATCCACCGACAAAAAACTATATATTATATATATTTTTTCATGCTATATATATGTTGTGTATATTTACAAGCAACGAGCTATATATATATTACATAATTACTATATGTATATATTTCCTAAACAAGGAAAGAAAAGTATTCCAATAAAAGCAACTATATATATTCAAAGCTAGGTAGTGTCCCCACAAAAACAAAGAAAACTAGTTTGTTTTACTTTGTTTGTTGAGTTAATAAAAAAAAAGATATGATTTCTCTGTTTCACACGTACATACAGTTGGGGTTTGAGGTATGAGATATGAGATATGAGATATGAGATATATTTTTTGGATACATTGATCAATGATTTATAAATATATAGATATATATATATATATATATTGACAACATATTAAATAGAAAAAACATAGCAATTCAATATATATCATGGCTTTTCCCCGAGTAGATTAATGGCTTCTACAAACTCTATTTTATACGTATATTCTGTGTATATTTTGCTTTTAAAACACACCTTCCATGCATATGTTAGTTCAAATGCCCAGCAAGGTTCACACTTCAATAAAATCAGTGAAAATTTGTAGAAATTAGTGAATCTTTGATTATCAAAAGTTGATAGTAGAATGTTTACGTTTTTATGGGTAATTTTGTCGATGCTTTTCATTATCTCTTTTTTGTGATTGTCCTGTTTAAAGCATTGAGTTTCTTGGTAATTATTGGGTTTTATAATTGATGTTTTTGGATTACTTGTCCTACTTTCTACTATGCTAGATTAATCTTTATGGATAAGTTTATGCAATGTGAAGTTTATTGGCAATTTGTTTAAATATTTGGGAAGTTGAATGGGTACCATGCTTGTTGTGTACTCCTGGCATAGGTATAAGAAACTATCGTTTTGAAAGTTAATATACCTTCCCATAGTTTTACAGTTTTACTTGGTTACTATCACTTACATAGGTTTTTTATTCTCGTGCCCCTACTTGGTGTGTGTAGATCATGTGTTTCTCTGCTGTCACCATTCTTTGAAATTGTTGATTAAGATAATTAGGTTTTTTGTGGGTAATTCTAAGATGCCTGGGACATAATTAGGTTAGGAATAATATAGTTAATTTTATAAATATGTTAAAGAATAATAAATTTAAAATTTGATATTAAAATTATTATAAATACAAAAGTTAATAATATGAAAAATTTAGAAACAAAAAAAATATAGTTTTAATTTTTTTTAATAAATACATCATTTTTATAAATATATATTTACATAATTTAGTTTATTTTTAAAATTATACTATTCATTAATTTCTTTACAATATTTTTCCAATTAATAAAACAACTATTTTTTAAATAATACAAATTTTATAAATATGTTAAAGAATAATATAGTTATGTTAAAGAATAATAAATTTTAATTTTAATATAAAAGTTATTATAAATACAAAAGTTAATAATATGAAAAATTTAGAAAAAAAAATCTAGTTTTAAAAGTTTTTAATAAATACATAATTTTTATAGCGACAACATTTAACTGTCGGCTGTCGGCTGTCGGCTTGGTCTTGAATTAACTATCGACATTGGGGTCAATAGCGACACATTTTAATTGTCAGTATTGGTCTTGAATTAACTGTCGGTGTTGTGATCAATAACGACACATTTTAACTGTTGGCATTGATCTCGAAGTAATTGTTGATGTCGGGGTCAATAGCGATAGTCAAAAGAAACGGTGACAATTATTAGCTGTCGGCGTTGGTCTCTATGCCTACATTTTTTAACTGTCGGCGTAGAGTCCCGCTAAGCAATTACGACTACAGTCGACAGAGTTGACTATTGTGGTTGGGTGTCGGGAAAGCCTAGTTTTGTAGTAGTGTATATTGTAGTTACAACACGCTTCTCACCAGTTTTTGAGAAATTCTAAATAATTTATTGTACTGAAATCAAAGTTCAAAAAATTTGTTTTACACGTATATGAAAAAAAATAAGCTCGAGTGCAACTGACAATATAAGTCTTGTTTTTGATATCGTAAATTTTTGCGAGTTTCTAAAAAATTAATGGTATACATCTTATAATGTATACGGACATATCAAAAAATTTGAGTAATTATTTCTTCGTGTGTTTGTTAAGTGTGTGAGAAAATAACAAAATGAAGAAACAGAATGATTCACTTCATTGATTGAATGAGCTGAAAAACTCAATATATACAAGCAGTGATAAGGATATAGAGCCGAGCACTAACAGAATTAGTTACAAGTACAGCTGTATAATAACTATCTTAACAGAATAGATCTAACTAACATAGTCTATCTAACTATCTTAACAGAATTAGTTACAAGTACAGCTGCAATTTGTTGTTGAGGATCCTTTCTCTGACAAAATACAAATCCAATTCAATATGCTTAGTGCGACTGTGCAGAACTGGGTTGGCAGACATAAGCACTGTACTTTGATTGTCACACCAAATCGTGGGAAGAGGAATCTGGGATAGGCCAACTTCAGTAAGAAGAGATTGCAACCAGAGCAGTTCTGCAGTGGCGTGTGCTAAACTGCGATATTCAGCCTCAGTGCTGGATCTAGAGACAGTTTTCTGCTTCTTTGAGCTCCAAGACACCAGATTTGAGCCAAGATAAATGCAAAAGCCAGTTGTTGATCTGCGGTCATCCGGATCTGATGCCAAATCAGCATCACAATATCCTGTAAGAGTGAGAGATGAGCACGGCTGCAAGTGAATACCATAGTCCAAGGTGCCTTTGAGATATCTAAGAATCTTCTTAACAACTTTCCAGTGAGACTCTAAAGGATTATGCATATACTGTGCAAATTTGTTCACTGCATAGGCTATTTCAGGTTGAGTAACCACAGCATACTGCAATGCACCTACAATACTTCGATAAAAATGGGAATCAGGAATGGGGTCACTACCATAAGCTGATAATTTTTCACCTCCAGTCATTGGTGTCGAGAGAGAATTGGCACAGTCCATTTTAGCTTGGCATAAGATATCCATGATGTACTTTGTTTGGCACAAGTGTAGACCATTTCCAACATGCTGAACCTGAATTCCCAAAAAATAGTCTAAAGAGCCAAGATCCTTAAGAGCAAAAGCACTGTTCAGCTCACGAACTAAGACAGTAATTGCACTTGAAGAACTCCCTGTGACAAGAATGTCATCAACATAAACTAAGACAAAGGTAGTGTGAGCAGGTAAAATTCTAATGAACAAAGAGTGATCAGACCGAGCAGAATGAAAACCACATGATTTGAGGGACTGTCTGAGTTTGTCAAACCAGGCTCTTGGGGCCTGTCTCAAGCCATATAAAGCCTTGTGCAGTTTACAAACCAGATTAGGAGAGCTTTTGCCTACAAATCCAGGAGGCTGAGTCATAAAAACTTCTTCACTTAACTCTCCATTAAGGAAGACATTGTTAACATCGAGTTGCCGAATTTTCCAGCCATTTGAGAGAGCAATGGTAAGAATAACTCTGATGGTGGTTGGTTTAACTACGGGACTAAAAGTCTCAGTAAAATCAAAACCATACCTTTGCAAGAACCCTTTGGCCACAAGTCTTGCTTTGTGCTTAGCAATAGAGCCATCTATGTTTTCTTTAAGTTTGTACACCCATTTACAGCCTCTGGGTTTCTTTCCTGGAGGCAAAGGGACAAGAGTCCATGTTTTCTGTCTGAAGAGAGCATCCAATTCTGTTTGCATAGCTGTTGTCTGTTGATCCCAAAAGAGGGTGTTTTAATATTTTAAACTCGCAAGTGCACGAATCGTTTCGGAATATAATGTTCATGTAAGTACGAGGTCGAACCCATGGGAGTTGACTAACATCAAAAGAAACTATTTCAAACAAAGCAAGAATATTCTAATCTAGTTCCAAATATTTGATGAGATTTTGTTTTAGAAAAATAAAAGACAAGTAATAAAAATATTAATGATAAAAATGGTTTTCAAATGAGATATGTAAAATAAGATTATTAAGATTTTAGAATCCACAAAATGCAAGTTCAATAGTATTTATAAGTATATTGATTCCCAAGTTTTGATATAGTTGAAATAAATCACACTATATATTTTTTCAAAATATATTTTCTATTCAAGCACAAGTTACTCTTTAAAAAATGTAGGATTTTTCTTCACTTATATAAGATATAATTTCTAAGCATTAGTTGTGTTACAACCTAATGAAACTACAAAAAATCAAAGAGATTATATTTAGGCAAAATATGATACTTATGCTCTAAGAATTAGATGTGAACAATTTAATGAAAAACATTTAATCAAAGAATATCATATTTTTGCATAATGAAGAACTAAGTGTAATATACTTTAACAATCAATAATAGATGAAAAATGCATATCTTTGATAGAAAAATCCATAAACAATGTTGTACAAATGGGAAATCAACATACAACAAAAAATACTTTCTAGTTACATTTTGCTTCATCATCATCTTAATAACCTTTGAAAAAGATTAGAAGCTCATAACTAGATTGAAATAAAAATTACAAAATAACATACTTGACATGCTCTTCAAAAGATGAAAATGGTAGATAGAAAATAGTGAAAAGAAGAGAGAAATATGGAGTGTAGAAGAGGTTGAAAAAAAGATGAAGAAGAAGAGCTCCCCAAATGGTCTTACAAGACTCTATATATAGGCAAAATATGAAGATTAAATTAATCAAATTAAAATAAATAAATTGATTAATTTAATTGTGTTGGGAAGTGATAGGATAAATAGAGTAAGTGTAAGAGTATTGGAAATATGAAATGTTTGGTTGGGTAAAATATTAGTGAAAAGCTAGGGTAAAAAAAATGAATTAGGAATGTTTATTTAGGTAAGAAAAATAGGGAAGAGTGAATTGATATTTGAGTGAAAAATATTGGGAATAAAAATGTGGTTTTTTTGCCTTTTGGTGGCTATTGGCAGCTTGGTCAAGGCTGGCATGGGGTGCAAATTGGGCCAGGGAGATTGGGGACTTGTTGGTTGAAGAGGCCCGAGTGGCTGGCGGGCCCACGGTGGGCTTGGAGCAATTGGAGCCAATGTTAGGCGTGAAGGCTGGCGGCCCAGGAGGAAATGGCAGCAGCTGGGCGTTTGGGTGTGATGGTCTTGTGCGAATTGGGGGCTAGTGAGGAATCTTGGGCCGTGACTTGCTGAAGGAGCTGGGAGGCAGCTTGGTGATGATATATGCTGAAGTTGGTTGCTGGCCGAGAGAAAAGCTGGCGTGGAGCTTTGGAGGCTGGCGTGATGCAGGGAGCTGGATGAAGGGCCTGATTGGAGGCTGAACGTGAAGTGGGCTTCGGGCCTGGGCAATTTTCTGGCAAGCCCACTAAGGCTGAAATGCTATATTTTAGCTATTTCTTTCAAAATTACACATTTCTCTTTTTGCTTTTATTAATTTTCCAGCACCAACAATAGACCAATTTCCTACAAAACAAATATACAATAAATCATAATAAAATATTTTCAACTATAAAATAAATCAATTTAATTCTTTGAAAATATTAATTATAACTTAATTTAATTTAACATTTAGTTTCAATAAAACACATTTTTTACTCCAAATTAAACTACAATAATTCAAATAATTAAACTACAATATATTACAACAAAATAACTATAAAAACACACAAAAATATATAAAATTAAAATAAGACTAATAAATTCAAAATGACTTAAAAACTCAATAAATCAATAAAAAACTCAAGAATTAAGCAACACTTAGCACATAAAAAGTGGTAAAATAACTCTATTTTGTAGACTTATCACTGTCCATTCAGGTGACTGCAAGGCAGCAGTGACGGTGAGAGGTTCTTTGGAGACCACAAGGACTTTTGGTTTATAGGTGCCAACTTTAGCTCTTGTGATCATGGGATGGGTATTAGTAGTGGGCTGTGAGGGTAGAGGGTGGTCATTTGAGGAAGAAGAGGGAGTAGGGTTTAGTGTTGGAGGTTGAACTAGTGGTGAAGATGATATCTGAGAGGAAGTTGTGGGAAAGGGAGAGGAATTTGAGGAACCTGTAGTAGAGGAGGGAGAGGTGTTGGATGTTGCTGAGTGTTGATGCCGAGAGGATGGTGCTTGCACAGAGGCGAGAGGGATCACACCAGAGGGACCAACACCAACATGTTCAGAAGAAAAAGAAGCATTAGTGTGAGTATGAGAAAAAGGAAAATTGTATTCATCAAATATGACATCTCTGGAAACATAAATTCTGCCAGAGGCAGCTAAACATTTATAATCCTTATGTTTCAAGCTGTAACCAATAAATGTACACTTTTCATACCTGAATTCAAGCTTGTGTTTGTTAAACGGTCTAGTATTGGGGTAACAAGCACAACCAAAGACTTTGAGAGTTGAATAATCAGGACTCTTGTGAAATAATTTGTGTAGTGGTGTGTCATTTTGCAAGACTGGGGTGGGCAATCTGTTGATAACATAACAAGCTGTTCTAACAGCTTCATCCCAATAGGCCAAAGGCATTGATGGTTGAGCAAGAAAGGCAACCCCATTTTGTTGGTGTATAGTAGGGCAAGAGAGTCTGTGACTAATGCCATGGTCTGTAAGATAAGGAGCTAGAGACCTATACTCACCACCCCAATCGGATTGAACCGAAACAATAGGACAGTCTAACTCTTTTTCAATCTGAGTTCTAAAATTAATAAAGGTTTGGAGTGCTTCGGACTTGGCTTTTAGGAGAAAGACCCATGTGTACCTGGAGTAAGCATCAATGAAGTGGATATAATACTTATAACCACTTGAGGACAACATTGGAGAAGGGCCCCATATATCTGTATGAATTAACTGTAGAGGTTTAGTAAATGTAGTATCAGAAGATGGAAAAGGAAATTTATGGATTTTGCCTTTGCAACAAGCTTCACAAAAATCAAGAACAGTTTTATTATGATGAGGAATATTACAAGATTTCATAATAGTTTGTACAGTTTGGGCAGAAGAATGAGCTAAACGTTTATGCCACAAAGAAAAAGGACTACAATTGTAAACAGACTCAGATGGCATACTAGTTGTATTGACAGAATACATGACAGTAGGACTGAAAGTAGAAACATCATGGGAGAAGGTCATTTGAGTTGGCTGTATGACATAGAGCCCATTATGAAGTTGCCCTGCCATTAAAATTGCCTTCGAATCCTGGTCTTTGACATAGCAATAGTTAGGATAAAACTCAAAAAATGCATTATTATCCAAGGCAAACTTAGAGACACTAAGAAGATTTTTTGAAATTTGAGGAACATGTAACATTCTATTTAAAACAAGGGGTTTGGAAACATAAGGAGTATGAAACTGAGAATTACTAATATTTTGGAAAGGAATGCCAGCACCATCCCCCAGATGCACTTGGTCAAGGCCAGGATAAGGCTGTTTGTGGGTGAATTTTGTTGGATCAGCAGTACAATGCGATGTGGCACCTGAGTCAGGATACTAGGCTTCATCCAATACAGAATCGGCAGTGGCAATATGGACTGATTGTCTGGGGACATTTGCAGCACCATCTCCTGGAAATTCAAAATTAAACCTCTGATAGCATCGAGAGGCTATGTGACCAGCACGAGTACAAAGTTGACAAACAACCCGAGAGGTAGACGTCATTGGCTGGCTCTCAATAGAAGAAAAGGGAGTGGAAGAACTCCTTCTACCAAAACCAAACGGCAAAGAGGACATGGTGGATTGAGTGCCTCTTGGAGAGACTGCGTAGGGGTTCCATGAACCACGACCACGGCCAACATGTTTAGAGTTCAGATCAGAGGCGTCACGAGAGTCAATAGGAGGAGAAAAATTGAAAGAACTGTGACCTTTACCACGAAAACTTCGAGTACTGGCCATATTAACAGAATCAAGGTCTCTTGAATGAGTGTCCATGCGATGCTCTTGGGACAAAAGAAGTGTTTCTATCTCAGCAACAGAATATGCATCGTTTCTTGAATTCACAGAGATAATAAACGTATCATAATCGGCAGGTAGACCCTTAAAAATGGCAGCAATATGTTCTTTAACCGTGATTTTATGACCGACAGAGCCTAGACGATCCACAAGCATTTTGATTCGAAGTAGATACTCATTTATGGAAAGAGAATCCTTCTTGCAACTTTGAAGTTGAGTGGTGTACTGATCAATCTTAGTAGATGTTTGAGTAACGAAATAGACCTCAAGAGTCTTCCATACTTGAGCAGAGGTTTCGGCACCGACAATCCGAGTGAGAATACCATCAGACATCGAGGAAAGAAGCCAAGAATACAGTAGTTGGTCCTGAACCTCCCATTCTTGAAATCGTGGATTGATAATATCATGAAGCTGATCGTACTCAGTGACGTACTTTAGAGGAGGTGTAACAGAATCCGAGATGTAATCGTGAAGACGATGACCTCGTATTGCAGAAAGAATTTGGGGCCTCCATAAGAGAAAATTGTTATCATCGAGTTTGACAGATACCTTGTGAGAAAACACAACTGGAGTAAACACCGGAGATGCAGCTTGAGCAGTCATGAAGAACAGCAAGAACCAGAAAAAGGCAACGAAGAAGCACAACAACAATGGCGGAAGCAGAGAGAAAAAAAAATGCTGACTATGATACCATGTTAAGTGTGTGAGAAAATAACCAAATGAAGAAACAGAATCATTCACTTCATTGGTTGAATGAGCTGAAAAACTCAATATATACAAGCAGTGATAAAGATTTAGAGCCGAGCACTAACATAATTAGTTACAAGTACAGCTGTATAATAACTATCTTAACAGAATAGATCTAACTAACATAGTCTATCTAACAGTGTCAAAAATAAATACTCTTAGACGTCCCTACTTAAAAAACTCCGAGTACATATATTTTACTTTTCCATATGACGCAAATTTTCTAATATTTTCACTTCTTAATAGAGTGTAAGTACGTTATAAAATATTGCTTGAAGTGTAACTTTAGCTATAGTATGGTTTTTCATTTGTTTATATTTATTTTAGGAAAAGAAAAAAGAAAGTTTAAGTCAGTCGTTGACTTTTATATGTTTTATCTTCACTATAACACGGAAATAGCGTAGATGGTAACTAGTATTGCTCCAGCTCAAAGTCAAACGAACGACTTAAACGGAAGAGATGGGTCAATGTGGAAAATTCCAATATCTGTTTCCTTATTTCGACGTCTTAACTAAACTTTGAGACATAAAACTTGTTTAATTTGTATCCTGTACTGCAGCTGGCAACCGAAGATGACACCCTTTGTTTCAATTCTTTTCTTGTTCATGTTCATGTTCATGTCTTTCCGAAATACTTCAGCAACGGTATCAATGGCGTCATCCCAATTCATGTTGTTACTTGACAGAGAAGCTCATGCTTTACTTCAGAGTGGATGGTGGAGTGGATATACTGACTACATGCCGGACCACTGCGAGTGGCCTGGGATAGCTTGCAATGGTTTTGGCAGCATCATAGAAATATCAACGCCTTCTCAGTTTCAGTTGAGGGACAAGTTTGTGAAGTTCAACTTCTTTGCTGTCCCAAAACTTGTTCGTCTTCGACTCGTTGGACACGGACTCATTGGTAATATACCATCTGAAATAGGTACTCTTCATAAACTAACTTATCTTGACCTTTCTTTCAATAAGATTAACGGTTCAATTCCTGAGGAAATTTGGAACTTGAAAAACTTAGAGACCCTAAACCTGGCTAGAAACAAGATTGTTGGTTCAATTCCTTCTAGCCTTGGTCATTTGACCAATTTGGTCTCTCTTTCACTTGATTCTAACCTTATTAGTGGCTCTATACCTGTAGAAATAGGATATTTGAATAATTTGGTCCATTTAAATCTTAGTGACAACAAACTTAAGGGGCCAATTCCTTCATACATAGGCCTTTTAACCAATTTGAAATCCCTGTCTCTTAAATGGAACCAAATAAGTGGCTCTATTCCTTTGGAACTGAGAAATTTGAGCAAACTAGAACATTTGTTCCTTGGAGATAATAATATCACTGGGGCAATTCCTTTATTCATGAGCCATCTTATCAATTTGAAATCTCTAGACTTGTCAAATAACAAGATTTCTGGTTGCTTATTTAGTGAGCTAACTCAGCTGACCCAACTTGAGTATCTTAACTTGTCCTCAAACCAGATTTCTGGTGAGCTGCCTATTGAATTTGGAACACTTTCAAGACTTAAGGTTTTGGACATGAGTGGTAATTTATTCTATGGCAAAATACCTTCTCAACTTTGGAGTATGTCAAACTTAAGGCTGTTAAATCTCAGCCACAATGAACTGTCAGGAACAATTCCTAATTCCTTCATTTTCTTGCCTATACTACCTGATTTGTCACACAATAATATAGCCTATCAAATTCCAAATAACTTTCTTGTTTCTTCTCCACCTCATGAATTTATGAGAAACAGAAATTTACTCAGTGACAGAGTCAGTGATCCATCTCTCTCTACCTCTTCCAATAGCAATAGCAAGATTATTATACAGAACAAGGAGATTTTTTTAGCAGGAATTTTTGTTCCAATCATCATTTTCTTTGGAGTACTTTTTATTAGATATCTAGTTTTCAAAATTTGGGAGGCTGACAAAGATAGTGATGCAAGAAAAGAAAAGCATGGAGATTTATTCAATATATGGAATTATGATGGAAAAATTGCTTTCAAGGATATCATCAAGGTAACAGAGGATTTTGACATCAAATACTGCATTGGAAGTGGTAAATTTGGGAGTGTTTACAGAGCTCGGCTACCTAATGGCAGAGTAGTGGCCTTAAAGAAACTTCACAGTTTAGAAGCAGAGGAACCTGATTTTCTTAAGAGTTTTAAGAATGAAGTGAAACTATTATCCAAAATACGACATCGAAACATAGTGAAGCTTCATGGTTTTTGTTTACACAAACAATGCATGTTTCTGGTTTATGAATATGTGAAGAGAGGGAGTTTGTTTAATCTTCTAAGAAATGATACCAAAGCTACCCAATTGGATTGGAGCAAAAGGATAAGCATAATTGCAGGCATAGCACATGCCTTATCATACATCCACCACGATTGTAGTCCACCAATTGTTCATAGGGATGTAACCAGCAGCAACATTCTATTGGACCACGAAATGAAGGCTTTAGTCTCTGACTTTGGCATTGCTAGACTCTTATATACTAATTCCTCTAATCGAACGGTACTTGCTGGCACCTTTGGCTATGTTGCACCAGGTAAATATTTAGCTCGATATACATTGGTTTTATTATATTTTACGTAATAAGATTGTAATATTTTGTTTTCTTGTTCAGAATATGCCTACACCACGGTTCTGAGTGAAAAGGGTGATGTTTATAGTTTTGGAGTGGTGGCACTAGAGACAATCATGGGAAGACATCCGCCAGAGATTATTTCTTTGATATTGTCAAGGTCATCATCGTCTTCTAATGGACCGATGATTATGTTGAAAGATGTCTTAGACTCACGTCTCTCAGCTCCACATGGTAATCATATTCTTGCCTCAGACATAGTTCTGGTAGTAACAATAGCCTTAGCATGCCTGCGTTCCGAGCCAAAATCTCGGCCAACGATGGTGAATGTTTGTCGATGGCTTCTTCTCCCAAGAACACCACTACTGCGACACTCTTTTCAGTCAATTTCAATAAAGCAGCTCATTGAGCAAGACATATATAAAATTTGTTAGAATTATATGACTAATATAATCACAAATATTATTCCATAATCACAATCTTTATTTAAAGTGTCTATCAATTGACAATAACGATAATGTGATGGTTTGCACTTTCTAATTACATTAGAGGCAAATAGTGGTATCTTAATGACTATGTGTTGGTCCATTAAACTATAATCTACCACCTCATATTATAATGATTACAATTAGCCCATCAATACCCCTTAGGTTAAGTGGGCATCATACATATAGTCTATTTAGTGGTAATTGGAGAAGAGAAAATTACATTTTACACCACAAATTTTTAAAAAAATCATTTTATACGACAAATTATATAAATTACAAAATTATGGTCCTTCTTCGTGCACGTAAATTTTTGTTCTCTTTAGTTTATATTTTTTTGTGTAGTGAATCTGTAACTTTGAGTAACATTTTGCTTTAGTCATATCAACATTTTATACATATATATAAATATATTTATTGTCAAATCACATGATGTTCTACATTTATTTATTTAACATTTTTTTGTCAAATCATTCTTTTTATTGAGAAAGTAAAATCAATCTAAAAGTTTAAAAATTATTTCATGCTTTATTTAATTTATATATTTTTGATATACATTGACAACATTAATTAGACACATCATCTATATTAATAAAGATAAAATTTTAAGAAATACCTTTAATCGTAAAAATGAAATGGTTATGTAACATATATTAATAGTAGTAAAAGAAATAGTAATAAAAAATATTATATACATTTTTTAAAATCATAGTTAGTCAAATCTCAACCCTCAATGTGTTTATAATCTATCAAAATTGATAATAACTCGTGAGAGATTATAAGTAATCTATATGTTAAGAAATGAATCCATTTAATTTCCTCATTTGCTCTGCTAGTGGTAGCTAATTTTTTTATATATTTGAAAATTAAAGAATTTTAGGACAAGATTTATGTACTTCACACGAAAAGAGGTCATGTATTTAAAGATCCTTCCACGAACATCACAGGAGAATAGGTAGTATATATGGAATTTAACGTCAGTCAACTCGAAAATTTCTATGGGGCCAAGTAGTTGTTTAGTTATACTATTACTATACATTTGAAGTGAGACAGATATAAGTTAGTAGTAGAACTGTACCAAGACTATATATGAAGTGGACATGACAAAGTAATACCGTGTGGAAACTTCCACATGACAAAGTAATTAAAACTCCTTTAAAATGTGGAAATTTCCACTGATAGTGATACTGTGTGAAAGTAATTAGATGTTATGCGTAAGCTGTCGTGAAAGAACTTTTGAAAAAAAATATTTATTTTAATAATGCGATAGCCATTTCATAAACTACCATATTATTATCTCAATTGAAATGAATAAGTGATATCAAAAGATGCTGTAAAAAAAATGCCAATTTTAATTATAGAGGAGAGGGGTAGCCAAAGCACACATATATGTATGTATGTATGTCGTTTTGCATCTACGAAGAAAGAACATGTAAAGATCCTGGAACTTCATCAGAAACGTGATAGCATGGAATTTAAAGCCAGTCAACTCGACAGCTTCATTGGGGCCAAGTAGTTATTTAGTTTGCTATATTTCAATTTAGTTAGTTGCAGTAATGGTTGATGAAGATTGAAAAGTAGTATTGCCCGAGCCCTTCAATCACGTTGGAGTCATTGAAGAGAATCTTATCTTTCACGTGACAACGTAGAATTAATGTAGAAATTCCAGTGATACCGTGTGGAAGTAGCCCCTGCCGTGTCAAATAACATTTTCTCTCTATTTATTAGCTTGCACACTTTTCTGTCAATTGATTATCAAATTAAAATCATCATCATTCAATGCAAAGTTAATTTTGAAAATGGAAAAATTGGCTTCAGTACTTTAAGCTTGTAATGAAATGAACTTTAGGCTCGCTGTTGATATTGATTGCATGCCCCATGTCCAGTCAATATTTTTATTATGACGTTGATTAAAAAACTCATCAAATCATATGAGATAAAGTTGAACATATAAATTAACAGTCATAATAAGATTTCAATTATTGTTGTGTCACTGTCGCAAAGTACTATATAATAACGTCTTCAAGTTGACCGTAGAAGCAGTCACTCATTCATCTCTGTAAACCATGAAATCCTCCACTTTAATACTCATTATTGTAGGACTAGTGATAGCTCAGTATCAGGGAAATGTATTCTTCGAGTCAATACAAAACTCCAAAAGCAATTAAGCTTAACAATCAACAACCCTTTGATTGAATACAATCTTGCTATTTAAACAAAGTAATTAGGAAATTACAATAACAGAAAATCAGTTTACTCCTCTGCTCCTTCTCCAGCGTAACAAACTCTTCTTCAGCGTCTCTCCCTTCTAACAAACTCTTGGAGTCAGCGGGGTCTCACGCGCACTCGAGTCGCACGCGTTCTCACTCTCCCACCCTTGCTGGTATGAGACTTCCACTCCTTCTTGCTGCCTTCTTTGGTTTCACGCAGAGGGCTGGGTTCTACTCCTGCTGTCGACTCATCAAACCAGCCTTCCATTTTGTCTTGTATCTGATTTGGGTCAAGAGTTATTGGGCCACTCTTTTGGTTTGGGTTTGGGCTAACACTACTCCCCTCCTCGAAAACGACCTTGTCCTCAAGGTTGGTAAGGTCGTATAGTTGACAAAACTCCTGAAAATCTTCCCAAGTGGCGTCTTCCGGTGCACTTAAAGACCACTGCACGAGTACTTGGGGCTTCTTGTGGTCGTTGTTGCCAACGAGTCTCGTAGCCAAAATGGCCTGGGGAACCATAACTGGTTTGTTGTTGATACTTAGTTCAGGCAGTGAATAGCAAGTGGGAGGTGAAGTACCTGGTTGCAAGCAAATGCGGTGATCCGTGCCACGGTGAGGCGGTAAATGGGTCGGTTCAGCAAAGACATCTGAGAATTCTGTAAGTATGCCCTTGGCAGCCATAGGTAGAGTAGCTTCTATTTCTGCCATCTCCAAAACAGAGTTATCCTGCTGTTCACATCCCGCGGCCAGCTTAAACAGCTCACGTACATCACCCTCTCGAACCAAAGAGCGAAGTTGCGTGAATGATAACTGATGATTTGCCAAATTCGATGATCCTGCTAATTTAACAACCGCCCCTTGCCACTGAAATTCCATCGTTAAGGCTTTGTGATCATGGATGCAAGGCCCCAAGGTTTGAAGCCATTGCATTCCCAACACCACGTTGAGACCCCAAATAGGCAGAATATAAAGATCCACAAGAAATTTATGGCCCTGTAACACTAATTCCACTCCTTTGCAAAGCTGTGAACACCAGAGAGAATTCCCATTGCCCATGTATACTTTAAATCGTTTAGTGACCTCACAATTCAGACCCAATCGAGCTGCTAAGGCCTCTTGGATGAAATTATTGTTGCTTCCTGTATCAATTAGAACCTCTAGAGGCTCCTTGCCGTGGTGTGCCATAATGCGAAATATTCTCGGATTAGTTGAATTAGATAATGAATTCAAACTAACCTCATCTGCTTGGGAGTCATCAAGTTCTGCCAATTCCTCTACGCCCGCAGGTGTATCCTCTTCCTCTTCTTCCTCTCCCTGGGCACATAAAATGAGTACTCTGTTTTTGCATTTATGACCGAAGCTATATTTCTCATCACACGTGAAGCACAAACCCTTTTCACGCTTCTCTTTAATCTCAGCAGGTGACAACCGTTTAACCGGTAAGGAAGTGTTGTTGAGTGTTTGAAACTTTGAAGCTGCTGTGACATTGGAAGTGGACCCAACGGAGGCGGAACCTGCCTCATTTTGAGCCGCTGGAGCTGATGACTTCGGAAACTTAGGTGACCAGCCAGAACGTCCACTTTCGCCATGAGCACGGCCCAACAAATCGTCATGGCGGTCTTCAAATAATTGAGCCTTGGCCATGGCATCCACCAAATCAACGGGTTTAGCCATTAGCAACTCTCTGCGTATCTCATTCTTCAAGCCCCACACAAAAAAATTCAGAAAGTATTGTTCCGAAACCCCTGAAATCTGTGTCATTAAAGCTTCAAATTCCGCTCTAAAAGTCGACACACGCCCCGTCCGGACAAGCTTAGCAATCCTGCCCAATGGATCATCATAAATCGATACTCCGAAACGTAACCGTAATGCCCGCAAAAAGGACTCCCAATCCGAAAACCCTCCCCCCTTTTCCATCCATTGAAACCAAGTTGAAGGAGCTCCCTCAAGATGAAATGCTACCATAGCCAATCTAATATCGGGTAAGACACCGTGCAGATCAAAGAATTTATTTATTTTGTAAACCCAGTCTTCTACATTCGTTCCGTCAAAACGATGGACCTTCACTCTCATAATTTTGAGAATTGAATTCACATCCCGAGAGTCAATTGTAGCTTCCGGTCGTTGCCCAGGCGGTGAAACCATGCCACTGCTCGCAGTTCCGTTAACCACTTGCGGTTTTGACGAGGATGATTGTAGCTGGTTTACACGGTCATCTAAACGAGCCACCTGCTCATCCAATCGTGCCATGAATCGAGCGAATTGCTCCTCTGAGTGTTTCTGGAAATTAGTTTCCAGAGCTTGAATCATGGCGGCGAGTTCCTCGTTCTTCATGCTGAAGATGAAGAGTCAGTGAAAGCACCAGTGATAGCTCAGTATCAGGGAAATGTATTCTTCGAGTCAATACAAAACTCCAAAAGCAATTAAGCTTAACAATCAACAACCCTTTCATTGAATACAATCTTGCTATTTAAACAA
Organism: Humulus lupulus; assembly: GCF_963169125.1. Taxonomy (NCBI): domain Eukaryota; kingdom Viridiplantae; phylum Streptophyta; class Magnoliopsida; order Rosales; family Cannabaceae; genus Humulus; species Humulus lupulus. The sequence goes on along the minus strand of NC_084794.1, from coordinate 71,807,150 downwards.
AGTAATTAGGAAATTACAATAACAGAAAATCAGTTTACTCCTCTGCTCCTTCTCCAGCGTAACAAACTCTTCTTCAGCGTCTTTCCCTTCTAACAAACTCTTGGAGCCAGCGGGGTCTCACGCGCACTCGAGTCGCACGCGTTCTCACTCTCCCACCCTTGCTGGTATGAGACTTCCACTCCTTCTTGCTGCCTTCTTTGGTTTCACGCAGAGGGCTGGGTTCTACTCCTGCTGTCGACTCATCAAACCAGCCTTCCATTTTGTCTTGTATCTGATTTGGGTCAAGAGTTATTGGGCCACTCTTTTGGTTTGGGTTTGGGCTAACAACTAGTCTATGCAGCCAATGTCCTAGTTCAAGCTTCACCGTACTACAAAGAACAACAAGAAGTGCTTTCATTGCTCCAAAGTGGGTGGTGCAGCCACGACTCTGTCTACAATGCAACCCAATATTGCACTTGGTCTGGTATCACTTGCGACCCCGCTGAACAAATTACTCAAATTACTCTTTCTGATTATTATTATTGTGAATATTGTGAACTCTGGTTATTGGAGAAATTCAACTGGTATTGCTTTCCAAACTTAGTCCTTTTGAATCTTTCCTATGCCGGGCTTTATGGAGTTATTCCATCCCACATAGGTACTCTTTCAAAGCTCACCCACCTTCACCTTTCCAAAAATTATCTAACAGGCCAATTACCTCTTTCAATTGCAAACCTCTCCAGGTTGATGGTGTTTGATCTTTCTAAGAATAACCTAAATGGTTCTATTCCAAGAGAATTGGGTAGTTTAAAGAATCTTATTGCATTAAATTTGAGCCATAACCATTTTAGCGGTCCAATTCCTTCAACTGTTGCTCTTTTTTCCAACCTCACTTATCTACATATGTCATCTAATCAAATTAGTGGGTCTATTCCAATTGATTTAGGAAAGCTGAAGAACATGGTTTCTCTTGACCTGTCTAAAAACAGGCTCCAAGGACACCTCCCGTCCAGTATAATCCAGTTGAACAGATTGACTTCCCTATCATTTTCCTACAACAAAATCAATGGTTCCATACCTCCGGCTTTGGGTGATCTAACCAATTTGGTGAAGTTGGACCTTAGTTCAAACGACTTCGATGGTCCACTCCCTCTAGAAATTATAAAACTAAGAAACCTAGAGTCGTTAGTCCTTAACCAAAATCAATTGATTGGTTGCATTCCATTAGAAATTGCAAATTTGAAGAACTTAATATTTCTGGATGTTAGTTCCAACAACCTCAGTTGTCTAATTATGCCAATTCTTACGGCTTTACAATCAAATTGAAGTTCTTTCACTAGGTTCAAATAGAATATATGGTTCCATGGATTCAAATATTGTAATGCTCAGAAAACTAACTTCCTTGGACATATCACATAACAACATATCTGGGATCATACCTTTTGAATTTGCCTGCTTGACAATATTAGAGTCTTCGGATCTTTCTTACAGCTCTTTAAAGGGTCCAACCGGCGAAGAGTATGTCACTGAATCTACAAAGCATATATTATGTGGAGATGAAGGTGACATCATTTCTTTCAACCCTCCCATTCATTGCCCCGAGTCTACCCCCAAGTCTACCCGCAAGTCTACCCCTCAAGTTGCGATCATTATTTGCGTCGTCTTGGCCTTCTTTGCCTTTTATTTGATCATTTTATTCTTGTTGGACGATAAGTGTCATTTCAAAACTAGACAAGTCCAACCTACTAAACGAGCTTCAAAAAATGGTGATATATTGTCTGTATGGAATTATGATGGGAAAATTGCATTTGAAGATATCCTAAAAGCAACGGAAGATTTTGACATTCGATATTGCATTGGAACAGGTGGTTACAGTAGTGTGTATAGAGCACAACTACCTAGTGGCAAAGTAGTCGCCTTGAAGAAGCTTCACAGTTCAGAGGCAGAAGAAGTATCATTCAGAAAGAGTTTTGAGAATGAGGTAGAAACGTTGACTAAAATTCGTCACAAAAATATCATAAGACTCTATGGATTCTGTTTGAACAAAAGAAGCATGTTTTTTATTTACGAGTATATGGAAAGAGGAAGCTTGTTTTGTGTTCTAAGCGATGATTTAGAAGCTGTGGAATTAGATTGGAGTAAGAGAATTAACGTCATCAAAGGCATAGCTTATGCATTGTCTTACATGCATCATGATTGCACTCCTCCATTTGTTCATCGTGATGTAAAGAGCACCAACATCTTATTGAACTCAGAATTTGAGGCTTTTGTGTCTGATTATGGAACCGCTAGATTACTTGATCCCGATACTTCCAATCGAACCATGATTGCTGGTACATACGGCTATATTGCTCCAGGTAACTTATGTTTACATTCCCTTGCCAAATTAATATTCTTTACACTTGCATGTATTGAAGTGAAATTAAATCATTGATTTGGAAAGAAATTCGAATCTTTAACTCAAGGATACATCATCTTGTTGTGAATGACATGTAGAATTTGCCTACACCATGGCCACAACGGAAAAATGTGACGTTTATAGCTTTGGTGTAGTGGTACTAGAAAAGTTGATGGGTAAGCACCCTGGAGAATTTTTGTCGTCATTGTCATCTTCATCATCGTCAATTCAAAATATGTTGCTGACTGAAATAATAGACCATCGCCCATCACCGCCAAGAAATCGGATTGTTGAGAGTGATATTGTTCTTATTACGACGCTGGGATTTGCATGCCTAAATGCCAAACCAATGTATCGACCAACAATGAAGCTAGTTTCTCAACAACTTCTTGCTCGCAAACGATTGTTGGCCAAGCGTTTTAGTGATATTTCACTTGGACAGCTAATGTTCCCAGCTGAAACTTTACTAGAAATTGAAAATAAAATTAGTTGAATTCATTAAATTCAAAGATGTTTCTTGCAACTTATCACCATGCTCTACTTTGAAATTTATAATAACATCTGCACTTTTTCAATTTTTAAGAATTTCAAAATAAATAAACAAAAATTTCTTTTCCGTTTAGATTCGGCATATTTTTATGACAAACTACCATATATTTATATTGCAGTGTTTAACATTTTTGGTAGAACACGCACCTAATATTTATCAATCCATATGCATATGTAGATAAAATATCAAATTCTAAATATTAAAAAATTAATAATAATGTCACTAGCTAAAGTTAAATTTTCTTAAAAGTTAGTCTAAACTCAAAGCTCGTCATTTAAACCTTTTTCTACTCCAAATGAGAAGCTTTATTAGTTTTTCTTTTATTATTATTAGAGATATTTCCAGCATATACAACTAATATTTTTAATTTTATACATATATACTCAAATTTTTTTTCCACAAAAATACCGAAAGTTATGTTTTCTTTTATTCCGGAACTACAAGTCTTTTAAGTCAAATTTAAGCTGACCGGGTTGCACCAATAACTTGTCTATTATTCGTTTGGGCTCTACATTTTTGGAAATTCTATTTGCACAACGTGTTTTGTAAAAGATTTCAATTAGGACCCTAAGTTAAAAAAAACTCAAATATGACCAAAATAGTTTTAGCTATAATAAGAGTTATACCATTTGTACTCTTTGTTTTGGTCTATTACTTGTTTGGACTTTGCATTTTTAAACATTCTATTTTAGACCTCATTTTTTTTGTAAAATATTAAAATATGACTGAAATACTCTTGTATTTATGAATTATTTTATTAATTAAAAAAAATTATGAAATTGTTAGAAGTAATGAAATTTTCCTGATTTATCAAAAAAAAAACAAAAAAAATTATTTCTCAAATTAAAACAAACATAATTGGTTCTAATTATTAAAAATATTGTTTTAAAATACAAAAATTAATTAAACATGCATTTAAATTACTAAAATTCTAAAAAAAGTATTTTAAAATAAAATACAAATTAAATTTGTTCTAATTAAATTTTACCTTAAAATCTTCACTAATTAAAAAACTAAATAAAAAATTATACTAAAATAAATCAAAAGTTAATTTTAAAATTAAAAATAAATTTTAATAATAAATAAAACTAAACTAAAATCATAAAAAATCCTAAATGTCATGTAGTTTTTGTTACACCCAGATTTCGAGCACTAAGAATTGTGATCTCGAAAGCTGGATTCGTTAGGAATGGGCTCGTAATGTCTGGAACACATGTCCGCAACCTAGGCACCGGACCTACAAGCAGCGGGCAACCTCGAAGATGGTAACCTCGAAACCATTACAAGCTCGAAAGACAGACATCAAAACACGTCTGTTCTCAGATGGCCTCGGATCAGGGGTTCTGAGCCTGACATAAGTATGAGCTCGAAGTCGCATGATCTCCGGAAAATGTCATAGCTCGAAAGTCAGTAAGAAACCTGGGTGGGAACAGCACTGACAATGTAGATTGATAACTCTGAATATCCTAGCGAGTCATTTTGGAGAGACGCGGTCTACATTGATTGTTGTAAATCCCCTATAATAAAGGGATATTTATTATTCAGTTATACGCCCCCTGATCTTCAGGGGACGTTTCCTTGTATATAGGATTACAGGCTTTTAATGCCATTAAATTTATTTACATATACAGAATAACTTCCCAAAATATGTGGGATAGTATTCTGAAATTTCCTCTAGAAATAGAGAGGTCATGCACCATGAAAATGGACCGAATTTTTGTAATCTTGGGAGAAACTCTGGAGAATTCATTCTTAAAGAATTTCCAGAAATCATCTTAAGTTCTAATAACAAAGACTCGTGGACTAGGCAGAGTTAACTGCTGAACCACGTAAAAAATCTCATTTGTGTTATCATATTTTTCTTGGCCATAACCAATTATTGTTTTTGTGCTCTTATTTCACTGTTGACGAAAAACGGCGTCAACAGTTTGGTGTTTTCATTGAGAGCCTTAAGCATTCAGCCCTTGAACAAGTTATGGCCGCAAATGATCAGAACGTTCCTGAAGAAAATTATCCGAGACGCCCTGGGAAATAGCCGATGGTAAACCCAGATGTCGAAGAGAGAAGCGGATCCTCCGATTCTCGGGGACCACCCGCACCACCAAGGGGATGAGGATATGTATTACAATCCTGAGCGGTACGTTCCCATTGTGGAACTTGAAAACCGGCAGCTGAAACAGCAGTTGGCAGAAGCCAAAAAGCGGAATGAGAAGTTATCAAGGATAGCCGCAGAGGCCCAGGCGGCTCAGCCCCCGCCTCCGCGTGAAAACCAAGCTCCCCCTCCTAGGGACGTGCATGTTCCTCCCCGCAGGCCTTGTGGGCATCCACGAAATAATGTTGCCACAAGAAGGCTGGAACAACCTCCGGCACCAGCAGAGCCGTCCGCTCCCTCGAGACCCCAGAGAAGTACCCGAGCTAGGGCCTCGATTAATCCACCTGCGGAGGTACTTGCGGGAACTGAGAACAACCGAGCCCCTGCAGAGGCTCGGACTCAAGTCCCTGGGAACGCGCAAAATGCAACCAACCCATCTCGGGCAAACTCTGGACCGTCCAGACCACGAAATGGGTGGCAGCCACCGTCACCCATACGGTTCCCTCCATCGCCTATAAGATATCCTTCACCTCCTCGCAGGAATGCTCAACCAGTTCGAGATCAGGATGAAAGGCATGCGGGGAGGAGACAGGGAAACAGGGAAGCTTTCCAGGAGCGGAGAGGCACCCTATCTGAAAAAAGTCAAACGTCTAGGTCTCGCACGGCAGAAACGAGGCGGCACGAAAAAGACCCATCTTGAAATAATCATGTGACAAGTTTTACTAGTGATGACTCTGGAGATACCAGATCGGTCAGCATGCATGATCGAGGTCGAAAGAATACTGGGAGCCGCAGGAATCGCTCCGACCTACTGGAACACTTGGATCAAAGTCAGGGTAATGTTAACCCGATAAACTCGGACCTGAGGGATCGCTTAAATAGGCGTAAAGACCCCCTGCGGAGGCGCGAACCTGGAATTGTGATCGACGACAACCGATTCCAGACAAGACCCCTCGCGGACCCACTCCAGGAAAGAATTGATCAGTTAGAAAAGGCCTTCAGGCTTTTGAAAAATGAGCAAGGTCAGGATCGATATGAAGATTCTGATGAGGAGCTTGAACCGTTTGCTCCCCATATTTCCAACACTCCATTTCCCCAAGGATTTCAGATCCCTCACGTCCCAACGCTTGAAGGAAAGTCCAACCCATACAGCCATTTGAGTACATTCAATACCATAATGAGAGCAAGTAACGTGGGTTACGAGCTCAGATGCATGTTATTTCCAGCATCACTGACAGGACCATCCAAAAGCTGGTTCGAAAAATATAAAAGACACTCAATAACTTCTTGGGATTAGCTGTCTAAAGACTTCAAGAAGTAGTTCAGAGCCATGATGGGGGTTAGACCTGAGGTGTCAACCCTGACTAACGTTCGGCAGCAGCCAGGAGAGACATTGAAAAGTTAACTTACAAGGTTTAACTTGGAAGTTGCCCGAGCTCGGAATGTGGATGACAGCGGTCACTTAATGGCTGTCCAAGTTGGAGTTATGCCAGGAAGTGCTCTCTGGGATGACATGCAGAGGAAACCGATGAGGTCCCTAACCGATTTTAACAAACGGGCATAGAGGTTTGTCAATGTAGAGGAAGCGAGGTCGACACTTAATGTGGCTTCCCAGCCCGTAACTACAACAATAAACGTGAACTCTGCCTCAACCTCGGCAGACCCACCAGCTTCAAAGCCTGCTGCGGAAAACCCTTCCAAGAGAAAAAAGAACGAAGGGAGTAACCCCGAGGCCGAAGGAGGAAAGAAAAAGAAGGGGGAGAGATATTTCTCTGTGTACAGAGTGTACACCGAGCTCAACGAGTCTCGGGAGAACATATACCTGGCTAATGAAAACCAGGTCCCCTTCAGGCGTCCAGACCCAATGAGAAATCAGAAGTCCAAGAGGGACTCCAGCAAATATTTCCGGTTTCATAGAGACACCGGGCATACTACTGATGAATGTCGACAGCTGAAAGACGAGATCGAAGGGTTGATCTCGAGAGGTTATTTCAGGCAAGTCTTGTCTAAACCGGAGGCTTCAGGTCAACTTCTTAAATGGGCGGTTGAACTTGGACAATTCGAGATCACCTACCACCCAAGGACGACCATTAGGGCACAGACATTGGCAGACTTTATAGTGGAATGTACTGGCATGACCAACGATGAAGTTATAACCCCGGCCCACGAGCTGTGGAAACTTTACGTCGATGGTTCATCTAATGAAAATGGATCGGGGGCAGGGGTCATTTTGATTACCCCCGCAGGGAGCAGATTTCATTCTGCCTTAAGATTTGACTTCAAGGCGTCGAATAATGAGGCCGAATACGAGGCTTTACTGGCGGGACTTCATATAGCCAAAGAGCTCAAAGATAAAGCAATACATTGCTACAGCGACCCTCAGCTTGTGGTTAATCAAATCCTGGGAGAATACCAGGCTCGTGGCACGAAAATGGCAGCTTACTTGGAGAAGAAAAAATCCGCATTGGAACATTTCGAGTTTTATGCAATCGAACAGGTTCCCCGAGAGAAAAACTCAAATGCAGATGCCTTAGCTCGGCTCGCTACTTCTACCGAGAATGATGAGCTAAACGTTGTGCCCATAGAACACCTCTCGGCACCTAGCATTAACGAGCCGGAGGAGGAAGACATGTGTATGATTGAGTCTGAGCCTACCTGGATGACCCCGATAGTCGAATATCTCGAGACCGGAGTCCTTCCAAAAGATCGTAACCAGGCTCGAAAGTTAATGTATCAGCTTCCTCGTTACACCATTTTGGACGGAAAGCTGTATAGAAGGGGGTATTCCATGCCATTACTTCGATGCGTAACTCCACCCGAAGCCAAGAAAATCATCGAAGAAATTCATGAAGGGTTCTGTGGAGACCATACTGAGGGGCATAGCCTGTCCAAGAAAATCATACGCCAAGGATATTTCTGGCCTACCATTAAATCGGATTCTTTTGAGTACGTAAAGAAATGCGATAAATGCCAGAGATTCGCCACGATTCCTCGAGCCCCACCATCCGAGCTGACCATGTTGACTTCCCCATGGCCATTCGCGGTATGGGGAATCGACCTCATAGGCTCTCTCCCAACTGGCAAGGGCGGTGTGAAGTATGTTGTAGTTGCCATAGATTACTTCACAAAGTGGACAGAGGCTGAACCGTTAGCAACAATAACTTCCAAAAAGGTCATTGACTTCGTGGTAAAAAACATCGTATGTCGATATGGGATGCCGAGGAAAATTGTATCCGACAACGGAACCCAGTTCGATAGCGACTTGTTTACCAACTTTTGCGAGAAGAATGGAATAATAAAGAGTTTTTCGTCAGTAGCTCATCCTCAGGCGAATGGCCAAGTCGAAGCTGTAAACAAAATTCTCAAGAGTTCGCTAAAGAAAAAGTTGGAGAAAGCAAAGGGACGATGGCCCGAAGAATTGCCCCAAGTCCTATGGGGATATAGGACTACAACTAGAACGTCAACGGGACATACCCCATTTTCTCTAGCATACGGTTGCGAAGCTATGTTGCCTATCGAGGTCGAAATTCCTACAATCCGAACTCACATTTATGACCAAAACTCGAACCACACTTAGCTCGAAGAAACCTTAGACTTGATTGAAGAAAGAAGAAACGAAGCTCAGTTGAGGAACGCTGCCTACCAGCAACGAGCTACCAGGTACTTCAACAAGAGGGTTCGAGATCAAAAGTTCGGTGTGGGAGATCTGGTGTTAAGACGCGTATTTTTGGCAACACGAGATCCAGCAGCTGGTGTGCTCGGGCCAAATTGGGAAGGACCATACCAGATAGAATCAGTCATCCGGCCCAGTGTTTACAAGCTAGCGAGATTGGATGGGAGCCTGGTACCGCGAGCATGGAATGGCGAACACCTAAGACCTTACTACCAATAGTATAGGAAGGATGTTGCCTGTAACAATGATTGTTTATCTGTACTATTTTCGAATTCCATCAAATAAAGATCTATTTCGTTCAATATGTTATATTTCTCTTTATTTTTGCAATCTCTCTTAATTTAATAACCTATGGTCACACTCATAGGATATTAAGGGGGTATCATTGGTATATATACCATCAGCTTGAAAAATAAAATAACATATACGAAATACATGCAAGTGTTTGGATATAAACAAATGCGTGAGCTAAGGTAATTCAGATATAACCGATTATCAGAAACGTACAAGTGTTTGGATGTAACCAGACGCGCGAGCTTACATAGTTTGGATGTAACCAAATTATCAAAATATAAATACGTTTGGATGTAACCAAATATGCGAACTAAGTTAAAAATATGAGTGTATGGATTACAAACCAAACACGACCTTAAAAGGTTTGGAACAAACCAGCTAGAACTAATCAACGATAAGTTGGAACCTAAACCTACTTCGAGATAAGTCGAGATCGAGGCTGGAATATCTTATGGAAAATTAGTTTCGAACTCATAACCTTGGAGAAATAACCGAGGATGAGAAAAAGTAACTAAGCAATAAGATATAACTAAACCGTTTGCATTACACACCATACAAGTACTTTCGGGTTCATGGTTAAAGTAATATCCGACCTTGATAAATAACGAGATCGGAAGCGGATAATTTGAGCAAACGATGCATGAATGCATTGAGTCTCGAGCCTAAATCCAAACTATGTTTGTACGAATAAATAAACATATACGATTCCTTAATATAAAATGTGCAAAATATTTCAAACCAAGAAATAAAAAGCATGAGTATTAAAAGAAAAATAAATTGTATCAGCCCTACGGGCATAAAATAAAACAATTACAAAAATAAGGGGACACAGCCCCAAGATGAGATTCAAGAAGGAGCAGTCTCCTTGGCCTTCTCAGCATCAGTACCATTGGACCCCTCAGGACGAATAGCATGACTATCCTTTTGAGCAACCTCGGTGGCGGCCTCCCGAGCAGCCTCCTCCGCCTCAAGCCGAGCATTCCACTTATCAAGGAGCTTTGCCTCAAGAGGACCTAGGAAGCTGGTATTGAGGTCTTCATTATTGGCCCACATTCTGTACATGGCCAAATCAACCGCCTGGTCCTTCTTCTCTTTATACTCGGCAAGGAGGCGAGCCTTTTCACCCTCAATTATATCAAAAGTGGCGGCCTGGTCTTCTTCGAGCTTTTTGTTAGCCTCTTGGAGCCGAGTGTTCTCCTTCTCAAGCTCCGCGAGCCTGGCATTCTCCTTCTCAAGCTCCGCGAGCCTAGCATTCAGCTTCTCAAGCTCGGATGCCTTGGCCTTAAGCTCCTCGGCTCCTGCCTCAAGCTTTGCATTTGCTGCCTTCAGATCATCACTCACTTTGAGTTGAAGATCCTTCGCCTCCTGAGCATAGGACTTGCTCGAATGGATCTCGTTGTTCAACTTATAGTTGAGCTGGGCAGAAACAACAAGAGTCTGACAAAAAAAAAAATCATCATTAACACTCGGACCGTCTATAAATATAACTAAGAAAAAGAAAAGGGGGGAAGAAAAGTTACCATGACGGCAAGCTCGATACTCTTCTCGTAGAGGGCGGTGTAGTCTCGGGCGTTGTTCAAAAATTGCCATTGGGGAGCGTCAAAACTGCTAAAGCTTTGGCCGATTCGGGACAAGACGTCCGAGCCCAGTGTAGCCCCATGGGATCCAGCAGCATTGCCAATTACATACTCCTCAACGTGAGTAGAAACTGACAGCTTGTGAGTTAGAGAAGCAGAAGGCTTTTTGGGAGGTGGACCGAGTGTCGGGCGAACCAATACAGGAGGTTGAGGCTCGGCCATAACGGAGGCACAGACCTGTGAAGTTGACACCACAGTGGAGCTCGTGGCAGGCGGAGCCGGGGGAGGAGGTGTTTTTTTGGTCCTCTTGAGGACCTTGGTAGGCCGATCAACCTTTTGCGACCCCCTGGGGCGCTTGCTCCTCTTGGCACCGCCACTCTTGAGGATATTGTCAAGGTCGGAATCCATCTCACCTACACAGTCACGCCACAATGTGAGTTATAACAAAAGAGAAAAAGTATATAAAGTGACTCAACATCGCGTAGATATACAAAGTAATGAAAGGGCGAGTGGAGAGAAACCTAACTGGAACTCTCCTCCGAGCTTGAACTCGGAGACCATGAAATTTCCCCATCTTCAGAAGAGGAGGGGGGAGTACCTTCCCTATAGGTGGACGTCAACCTCGAAAGGTCCCTATAGTCATTGGTCCCATATTGGACGGCTATTCCGTCCCACACCTCGTTCAGACTGTACATAGTGTCATACTTCCCGAGCCAACTATCAAACCTATGAACCCGATCATCTACCCAAGTCCATATATAGAAATGGTCCCTATCGTCCTTGCATAATACTAACCTATCGGGTTTGTGTTTTAATAGGGTGGGGGACCACATTTTCGAGCTTAGGATGACTATACCTTGATCATCCGAGCCCGAGCTTGAGGCTTCGTCGTTGGCCTCGTTCCCCGACTGCGGGCTCCGTCGGCAAACCAGAGGCGGGGGCCTCACCTCTCTCCTTGGAGGGAGGATGCCTGTTGGCAAAGGCACGAGCTCCCAGAGGTCGTACTTTTTGTTGGACCAATCAGAGGTGGACTGGCCATCTCCCAAAAGCCCGCAAGCTCGGAGCTTACTCTCATGCAAAAGATATGAGAGAGACCTCCTGCCATAAGGGAGTTGGAGCAGAGCCTCTCTATGCTCCTTCATCACGTCAGTGGGAGTAAGACGATGATAGTTGGCTGAAAAATAAAACACATTTCAACTAAGTACGAGCCTACAGACAAAAGTCCGAGCACAGAGATAAAGAGGGTTGGGGTACTTACGAATCCGTCTGAATGAATAGTTTCGAGACGGGGATAGGCCATCTGTCCAGAAGAAGGCCTTCTTAAAGTCAGGAGGATGGTTGGGAAGATCCTCGAACACCTTTTTCTCCTTGGGGTAGCTCGAAAGATAGTAGAAGTCGTCCCCTCCCCGAGCTCGGGAGGGATTGCTTTTCAAACAAAAGAGATACAAGATCTCTTCTGGCGTGGGTCCTTCCCACTTCAACTCGTGGTACAACGACTTCAGGGCAGACAGAACCCTGTAAGAATTAGTATTGAGCTGGAATGGAGCCAACCCAACAAATTTTGTGAAGTCCTTGAAGAAAGACTTCAAAGGCAGTAACGCTCCTGCCTTCATAGTTCCTGGCTCCAAGCTGCGTACCTCAGCTTGTTATCAAGATTTCCATCTCCTAGGGCGCGACAGCTTCGCTCTTGTGAGGTAGGAGCTCGACACCTCAAGGAACCGAACAGTCTGAGACCATGGAAGGCCAGGATATCATTTATCTGACCTAGTGAGGTAACCGAGCTCCAGTAGTGCTCGGCCTCGAAGAAATCCCTCCTCGGCTGCGAGGTAGAAGGCTCCCCCATCAGTGAAAATTGGAGCTCTCCCGGACTGTACGCGATGGTCACTCTTAACTTAGGGTCGAGGGGGATTGGCCTGGGTCTTGAATTAGATTCCGGATAAAGGGCCTCTCGAAGGGTTCTCCTCTTCTTTTCTATGACCTCGACGATTTGGCGGTGATAGTGAGCTCGGGTTTCCTCTTGTTCGTGCGCGAGATCATATTCACGGATCAGACGTTGATTCCGAGCAAACAATGACTCTGGGCTCGGGGTTTTTGGCAAGTAAGGAATTTCCATAAACGACCCCCACCGTCTTTCCAGATTCTGTGACATCTAGCGAGAAAGAAAAAATGGTGAGGGCCATGCATGCAAGGATTCAAGAATTGCAAGCTTGACAAGACAAACTCGGGTGCTTGGGAGCGAAACGAGCTCGATACTAAAAACCCAATTAAGAGCCGGAGCGTGTATTCTACGAGAAAAAGGAGGAGAGTGGATAAATTTTTTGAAAATCCCGAAATATCAGGGAAAAAGGGTGACGGTTATTCAGAAATGGTAATCTTGGGTATCGTGCGTTCTTTATAACCAAGATTTTGTACCCGATATCTTGGTGGGAAAGATATGTCTCTTAAATTTTGAAAACCCAGAGAAAAGAGGCCTTGTTCTACATCAAAACCAGATTTGGAACCAGTGACTTAAACCTAGCATGGAGACTTAAACGTGAAAGCCTATCGGTCAAAACTTCATAGCGTGTCAAACTTAGAAAATAAACTAGTGCATTCCCAGAAATAAAAGAACAATACAGACAGGAACCGGCATAAAGGAAAATGAAAAGATCATCATATACTTACACAATGATGGCGATTGCAGAGAAATCATTGATTGAAGAAGAGGCTGCAGGTTTAACCTTACGGTCTCGAACAGACTGGCGGTCCTTTGTTTCTTTGGCAAGGAGAACATGCACAAGCAAAAAGCTCTCTGAGATGGCTTCTGGTTTTGCCTCTTTTCTTTTTTCTGATGAGTGTAAAATAAGAAGAAGACGATGACTAGGGCCTTATATATAGATGGTAAAAAAGGGATTAATCTGAGCCATTGGCTAGAATCCTTATAAAATCTGACGGTCAGGGACTAATGACATGATGGCACCGAAAAGGTGGCAGGCGAACGATGGTGGATGGATTTCCAAGGTACTCGAGTACCTTGGATGGGCAATACCCAATTGACACGTGTCCATTCTCAAGTGTGTGACGGTGCGGTCCCCGAAGAAAGTAGTTCAAAAGTTTCCTTCTCATAGGATTCGAACAAATACTTTTGAGGGGGAAAAATGTTACACCCAGATTTCGAGCACTAAGAATTGTGATCTCGAAAGGTGGATTCGTTAGGAATGGGCTCGTAATGTCTGGAACACGTGTCCGCAACCTAGGCACCGGACCTACAAGCAGCGGGCAGCCTCGAAGATGGTAGCCTCGAAACCATTACAAGCTCGAAAGACAGACATCAAAACACGTCTGTTCTTAGATGGCCTCAGATCAGGGGCTCCGAGCCTGACATAAGTATGAGCTCGAAGTCGCATGATCTCCGGGAAATGTCATAGCTCGAAAGTCAGTAAGAAACCTGGGTGGGAACAGCACTAACAATGTAGATTGATAACTCTGAATATCCTAGTGAGTCATTTTGGAGAGACGCGGTCTACATTGATTGTTGTAAATCCCCTATAATAAAAGGGATATTTATTATTCAGTTATACGCCCCCTGATCTTCAGGGGACGTTTCCTTGTATATAGGATTACAGGCTTTTAATGCCATTAAATTTATTTACATATGCAGAATAACTTCCCGAAATATGTGGGATAGTATTCTGAAATTTCCTCTATAAATAGAGAGGTCATGCACCATGAAAAGGGACCGAATTTTTGTAATCTTGGGAGAAACTCTGGAGAATTCATTCTTAAAGAATTTCCAGAAATCATCTTAAGTTCTAATAATAAAGACTCGTAGACTAGGCAGAGTTAACTGCTGAACCATGTAAAAAATCTCATTTGTGTTATCATATTTTTCTTGGTCATAACCAATTATTGTTTTCGTGCTCTTATTTCACTGTTGACAAAAAACGGCGTCAACAATTTTTAATTTGAAGATTTTAAACTAAAATTTATTTAGATCAGATTTAATTTGTATTTTATTTTATTTTAAAATATTTTTTTATAATTTTATTAATTTAATTATATGTTTTGATTAATTTTTTATGTTAAAAATATATTTAAAATAATTAGAAATATTTATTTATGTTTTATTTGGGTATGAAATTATTTTTGTTTTTAATTAATTAACTTAGAAATGCACGACTATTTTGATCATATTTAAAAATATTTTGACCGAAATCAATTTAAGAGTCCTCAATCAAATTTCTAAAAATATAAGGTCCAAACATGTAATGGACTAAAATGCAAGGTATAATCCTTATTATAACTAAGGTTATTATGATCATATTTTGACCGGAGGGTCCTAATTGTAGCATTTTACAAAACACAATGTCCAAAATAAAATTTATAAAAATGTAGAGTCCAAACTAATAAGGGACCAAAACACAAAATCTAAAAGGGTATAAGGGGTTTGGTGAAAATGACCATTAATAGTGTGTGAAAGTAAGTAAAATGTCCATGTTTTTAATTTTGTAGTAAAATAGCCTAACAACCTTTTTAATATTACATATTACCAAATATGTCATTTAGCAAAAAACTATTTTATTAGTTTTTATTTTAAAGTTATTTTGACTTTTTTTCATTTTTTTTATGAGTTGTTGAATGATATATCATACCACAAAATACATATACTGAGTTGAAAAATAATATACCAACAAAACTTAAAAAATTATTACTAAAATATGTATATACAATGCTTAAAAAATTATATACTACTATTAAAGCATGATACAAAATTATATACTACCACTATATATAGTAAGATAGAAACTAAATATTATAAAAAGAAATGATATATCATACCACAAAAAACATATACACTAGTTGGAAAATAATATACCAACAATCCATAAAAAACTTAAAAAATCAATATAACTTTAAAATAAAAACTAATTAAATAAAACTAATAAACTACTATATTAAAGTCATACACTCCTAAATAAATAAATGATAAAAAAAAAAATGACAATTTCGGTAATCAATAATGTAAAATGATCATTTCTACAATTTTTAAAATAATGACATTAGTTTCTTAATGTTATTGTTTTGGGTCATTTACTATAATTTCTCTTATAAACCATTCTTCTTCTTCTTCTTCTTATTATTATTATTATTATTATTATAAGGAACAATAAATTCAACTCTTTTTGTCCTCTTGTTTGTCTATCAATCTCTTAAGGTTTTTTCAGCTGTAGTCTTCATTCTTTACCCTTTGTAACACTTAAGTTTCGAAAATTGATTTTGTATCAGTTAAGTCCTCAATTTTTTTAAATCGTATCATTTAGGTCCCTAAATGTTATTTTTATTTCTTTTTTCTTTCAAAATACATAAATAAAATATAAAAAATGGTGAATCAATCTTTACAAAATTGGACCACTTAATTTATGACAATACCAAACATGACATTGAAACAAATATTTTCATGACATTTTAAAAAATATTTAATGGTTTTATAAATTAAATTAATTTTTCATTAAAAAAAATCTTACCTATAAATTTTTAATATTAATAACTGAACTATCATGAAATTATAAATATTTATAATTTACATATTTATTTTTTATTTTGTAAATTTTTTCTATAATGTAACTTATAACTAATCATATATATATATGTGTGTGTGTGTGTGCACTCATAATGGTTACTATCCATGGATGGTTACTTTAATATTAACCATTGAATTAAGATTAATGGTCTATATTTATAGTTGTTAATTAATATTTCTAAAAATAAATTTTAATTTTTTCAAATGTTTGGAAGTGTTACCTGATGAAAAACATGTATTTATTATGAAAAATATAATATTGTAAACTTTTTATTTTTCAAATGCATGTCACTTTCTAAATATAGCTAGTGTCTCTCATTAGATAGAAATAACATTAATTATGGCAAAAAAATAACTAAATTCAAAATTAATGTAGAAAAAAAATATTTACCTGTTAGTGACTTGCTATATCAAGTCACTATGTTACCACATCATCATAATTGTTAGTACCCATCTATGGGTAGTAACTATTAAAAAATCTTCCATATATATATATATATATGCACATAAATAACTTTATATACACTGTTATTAAGTTTTAAAAAAATATATGAAATTAAAAAGCATAAACATAATAAAAATTGATAATATCAAGATAATCAAGATAATATAGTTATTGATATTAATTATAAAACAACAATGCACGTAAGAATATTTTTTTAATAAAACATTATTTTAATTTATAAATATATTAAATATTTTAAAAAATGTCATGAATTTTTTTTTCTCATATCATGTTTGTTATTTTTATAAATTAAATATTCAATTATTTTAAGAATGATTCACTATTTATTTTGTATTTTTTATATATATTTCAAAGAAAAAATAAAGAAAAATAATATTTAGGAACCTAAATGATAAGATTTGAAAAAGTTAAGGACATAACTGAAACAAAATCAACTCTTGAGACCTAAATATTACAAAGTATAAAAAATAAGAAACTGGGCTGAAAAAAAAAAAAAAAACCATCTCTTGAATTAAACATACAATTGACGGATTATGCGATGGACCTTGACCAATTGACTTCATAATATTAGAAAGAAAGTCTTTTTGCTATCTAGTTAACATATGTATTTATAATTTAATATGTGATGAACGTGGATTTTTTTTTCTGGCCTTCTTCTATATCTAAATTCAGACTTATCACTATTGCTACAACCACCTGATGCTAAAGTCGTTGCACTGCAGAAGCGGCTAATGAACAATCTTTGAGGAAGATTTTTGCAAATTAAAGTTGAAAATATATTTTCCAAAATTTGACATGAACTTGCAATGGAGGAGCATGTTCTTGGTTTGAGTACATGAAAACAGGAAGCTTGTTTTCTATTCTAAGCAACAATGACGAGATTGAGCAATTGGATTAGATGAAGAGAGTAAAATATGATGAAAAACACATTATATGCATTGTCTTATCATCATAAAATAATCGCTGAAGGAACCACGGATAAAGGACTAATTATCTGGCCGAACTCACCAATCTTGTGAAGCAATATAACTGGCATATATCATATTTACCAGAAGTTTCTTCAACCATAACCATAAACACGCAGCCAAAAAGGTTAAATTATGTTTTCTATACCATTTTTAAATGAAATGAAAAACAAGGCTGGATCATTCTTTCCTGTTAAGTTTAACCTTTCAATACAATTTCCTAGCCTTTGAGCAGGGTCATCAAGACTGGAGTACCTTAGTTACTCAGCCTCTCAACATTTCAAAAAGTTAAATTGGCACCATTCCAAGCCCACCACAACTTAGTTCATCAGTTGATCTCTAACATATTTTCATACCCCATAAAAATAAGAACAAGCAAAACAAGGGTCAGAGTTCAAACTGCACTCACTTCGAAGATTGTTCTCTAGGTTTTGGTGACCAGTTTCGCTGATTGAGGTGATACGGAGAAGCATGCTGAGCATTTGATGCAGAGAGGCTTCTTATTGGTTGTCCATTCCTAACGAGCCCTGTCTGCATTCTACTGTTATTTCTAGCAGCAGACCCAGATCGCTCTACCTGAAGAGCTTGAAAGTATGATGAGGAAGACGCCATA
This sequence comes from Humulus lupulus, assembly GCF_963169125.1. NCBI lineage: Eukaryota > Viridiplantae > Streptophyta > Magnoliopsida > Rosales > Cannabaceae > Humulus > Humulus lupulus. Next base: position 71,788,983 of record NC_084794.1, on the reverse strand, counting down.
TCCTTCATCTCAGGCAGAGGCTTTAGCACTTCAACAACTTCACTCATCAATGGCCTAGCTTTCTGGTCACGGGTAAGGCAGTGAGCAGCCAATTGAAGTGCTTTCTGAGCACCTTTGATTGAGAAACGACCTTCAAGTCGAGGATCTAATAGTCGATAGAACCTTCGCCTTTCTCCAAGATGTGGCCGCGCCCACTCCACCAAGTTCTGCTCTCCATTCGGTCGATTTTTGTCCATAGATCTTCGGCCAGTCAACATTTCAAGCAGAACCACTCCAAAGCTATAGACATCGCTCTTTGAAGTAAGATGTCCTAATCGAAGATAAAAAATATTATAGTTAATTGGGTTACAGCTTTTTTTTTAAAAAAAAAACACATATTCCATAATTAATGGTTTAAGCCAAAGCCATAAATTGAGCCTAAGACATTATTCTGGAATAATTTAAAATGAAATAAGAAACAATTACTTTTACCATCAAAGTTAAAATAAAAAAAAATTATAATAGCATCATCTCTTTGAGATGTCTTTTTTTAACCTAGTTAAAAAACAAAAACAGAAAAATGATCTTTGATGGATTTTAATAAAGATGAAAACGCCCAATGTAAATCAATATAGAATAATCATTACATATACAACAAACAATGGATGAAGTAACATAAAATGAGAAACCCCTAGCTACTACTTTATTTCTTCATTTATAAAGATGGGCTATACACACTAACCTGTCATCACATACTCAGGAGCTGCATAACCATAAGTGCCCATCACCCGGGTAGATACATGAGTTTTATCACCCTCTGGACCATCTTTAGCTAGCCCAAAATCAGAAAGCTTTGCATTGTAGTCCTGGAATTTTAAGTCTCCAGTTAAAAAAAAAAAAAAGGTTTTAAAGTACAATTAAATATATTGTAAACCAAAATCAGCAACGCACCGCATCCAATAAGATATTAGATGTTTTAAAATCTCGGTATATCACTGGCTTTTCAGCTTCCTCGTGAAGAAAGGCAAGACCTTTTGCAGCACCAAGTGCTATTTTCATTCTGATTGACCAAGGAAGAGGCAGAGACCCTGTGAGACATACCAAAATAGTTATGGTTAAAATTCTGCCACATTCTTTGACCAAAAATAAAAGGAAAGAAAGAAAATGAAGAAAGAAGAGAAGCAAATCCTTTAATGAATTCCCTGCATATAGAAAATCAAATTATTAACTAGGCCTTCAAAATTGCTATTATAGTACACAAACTTCCTTAAATTGGAAATTTTACAAGTATTATTACTTTAAATGTTCATTCAATCAAAAACAACAATGTCAATCATTACCTTGAAACTATCCAAGTGTTAATCTATGCACTCTCATTCATTACTATCCCAACTTAAAAGAAAAGAAGACAGTTATCCCTATGCAATCATTACATGAACAGTAATAAACACAAAATGATAGAAATATAACCAGTAAGTGTGTGTATCCTAATCACGTTTTATCACTTTTGTATACCAATCATTGTCAAAATAATTTTTTTCACCTTCTGAAGTTTTGATACCTTGAAACTAAGAAAAACTTATGTGGCAAATTTACTTCGAGCTAAGCACAACACCTCTTGAAAGCCACAATAATATATAATCACAAACCTGTCTTAGTCTATGTTATCATACTAAAAAGCTTGTCATAAGTTATATTAAGCATTGTAAAAAAAAATAGTTCAATCTTCTCCAAACATGATATGCCATTAGCAGAACAACTCCAACCAACAAAAGCAGAAAGAAAGAAAAGAAATTCAGACATAACAAAACCACAGTATTAAAAGAAAGGGGAGAAGAACAAATATGACGAGCTGATAAGCAAACATGAAAGTGATGCAATGGAAAATAAACCAACTTCCCTAAAGTTTATTTACTGTCACATACTCCTAAAAAGGTGATTCTCCAAGCTTCCACGGGGCATAAACTCATAAACAAGTAACCTTTGATCATCCTCGATGCAGCAACCAATCAACTTAACTAAATTCTGGTGCAGAAGGTCACCAAGATAATTAACTTCAGCCTGCAACAAAGGAAACACACAGGTATGCTTAAATTCTTGTATTAAAGAAAAAGTAAATAAACTGTTCTAGTCTATAGTAAAGATAGCTAAAATTAAGTTATAGTAAGGTGCCAGACCAGCCATTCTCTGTGACCCTGGAGTCCATCATGATTCAGAGTCTTTACTGCAACTGGAATCCCCATGCCTGCTTTCACTGGAGCAGTTCCACCTTCGCTGATCCAACCTTTGTATACACAGCCAAATCCACCCTCACCCAGAAGACTCTCAGATCTAAAACCTCTTGTAGCAGACTTCAGCTCATTAAAGTTGAATTTTCGAAGCTGAGAAGAAATTTTCAATTCCTCAGCTACATTGGGAGTTGATGGAGTACTTTCAGCAAAGCTAGTAGTTGTCGACGATGAAACTACTGGAACAACTGGTTGGTCTTTGCTGGTGTCATTTGTAGATTTACTTTCCGCTGATATAGATATGAGAACAATTAACATCATCAACCATAAACAAACACCTAAGCCCTAAATGAATTATGGCTCCTACATTTACACATAACGTATAGCATGTAACGTATAAAGAATCAAACTATTTACTGCTATGAACATGACAGGACACATGTCCATAATTAATAGTTGTACTTGTAGATCCGTTATCCAGTATTAAGAACAGTTCTATTTAATCATCAAAGGATCAAATAAAAAAGCCAACAATACGTCGTTGTCATCTAAGGTAAGTGCATGGAAAGCCATGCAAAATATCCCTTTGGTAGGTTTATTTCCGAGTAATGAACACAAGAGTTAGACTTCAATGCACTAAAGCCTAAGTATGCATGTGATTAGAGCATTCCTCATTTGGTAACTTCGTCATACACTCGTCAACATTACATACATGGAGGCATCAGTCCAGTAAAAAAGTCAGAGCTTTTATTGTCTTTGCAAATGTGGAAAACAACCTGTAGCATACAAATTTTCTAAAATAATGGATCAATGATTAGCAATTTTTCATGAAAACAGAATATACTTGTTTGTATCAAAGGTTTTTTAATAGCAAATCATAAAAACATTTGGAAATAACAATAAATTCTATTTCTTTGAAATATCGAAAAAGTGTATCCCACAAGTTGTTTGCACGTTTGAAGAAGAATTAAACCTTGGTGTTTCCATCAAGATCGACGTCGCCACGTATCTAACTATGGCAAGTGTACAACAAAGTATTTACCAAATTACTAAAACAGCAAAGGTGTTAAACTTTTGGAATTGACTAAAACACCAAATCTGAAAAACAATTCTTTAAACGCTTGTGACCGCTACTGTTCCAAGCAAACTGGAACAAGTACACATCTATGTAAGTACTTATAATTGGAGAGCAACTACAAGCCCCTGCAACTGATTCTTTATGCAGCTTCTAGCCAATTATTATGGACAGGTACTTTCATACTTCTCATTTTTTATGCAACTTGTGCACTAAGTCTTTTGGATTAGAATCCAGCTTATAAATTTTAAGTTTATCACCACTACATACTCCAGTGTAATGGACCAGAATTGCTAAGTCCTTATCTAATATCCAAGTATTTACCTTTCCATTATAAAATCATTAGAGGGTTAGAGATGAGAAGGCACAACATGATCAAAAATTATAATTTGTGATTCCCAAACCTTACTTAGCATTACTTGTTAGGATAAGAATTAAAAAACAAACAACCATTAACAAATCATGCCATATTGGTCAAAACACCTAAACACTAAATAAAAATTCACTACCAAGGACAAAGTAATGTAATAAAGCATAATTACAGCATAGAGAACCTCTGCAGCAAAAGAATTACATAAAGAACAATATAGAATCAATTTCAGCTATGAGCATGCCATGATATGAAATGGCAGTCAAGATATGAGAATGAAATAAAAATATAGCATGAATGATCCTGCATTACTTGGGAGCCAAAAACAAACTACATACTATATACACCATATGACATTGCGATGAATCAATAAATGCCCATAACAATTAAATTCATAAAATGAGCAAGGAGATAAAGATACATTGAAAAATATAACAATTCTTAATCGTTGAATAAAATTTTACCATATTGTGTGCTAGTACCACTGCCACTTATGGAGCCATCCACTTTGGCCTTCGAAGACAAGCAGCCCCCCATGAACCTAAATTTAATCCAACACCCTGTCCCTTCATCATCCTCGTCTTTCTTTTTCTTTCCATTTGATTTTCCCACACTCCACGCACCAACTTGAATAGCATCAGGACCTAATCCCATCTTCTCAAAATCCTCAAACATAACAACCCATCACTGATAAATATGCCATTCTACAAAAACCAAAACACTCCCATCCCCACTTACAAAAAAATTCTCAAATCTACCAATATCAAAGCTCATCAAATAGTACTATAAATTCAAAATTTACCCAATGCAAAACCAAACCCACAAAAAGAATCGTCAAAATAGTCAAAATTCTACCAAACCCGCTAGACCCTTTCAAAAACTGAGAGTGCTCAATTCAAAACAAAATGATGAGAGGAGATAAAATAACCCAAAAAAATCATCAAACCCATATGAAAGAACTGGCTTTTAAAAGGTTTGAATCGTTCAAAACGACTGGATTAGATGACAAAGAAGACATGCAAGACAAAAAATACAGAACAAGACCAACAACCCCACTAAAGTAATCTGTAGCTATCACAGAAAGAACACTCAAAGGTTTGATGTTTAATGTTCATCCCCAAACAAAAAAAGACCCCATTCATGAAAACCAGAGACTGAGCATTTTGAAGAGACAAAATGTATCATTGATAATGAATTGTCAGTTCTCTTATATAGTACCAAAAAAGACACTCACTCATCACTCGCTAAAACACACATTTGAGAAAGACAGAGCGAGTTAAACAAACCAAAAAAATCCAAACGGGCAATGTGGTTCGGAGAGAACGATAAAGAGAGGAGGAGAGAGAGTGAGAGAATCAAAAGAGCATTAATTTGAGCGTTAAGAAGAGAGAAGAATTTTTTGAAGAGAAAGGAAAGCGAGAACAAAAATAGCAGGTAGAGAGGCAAAGCAGTAGCTTGGCTTCCATATCTGATTGCCTACTTGTCCGGTGTTCAACAGTAACTTCGTCAAAAAAGTTATTTTTTTTTTAAATTAAAAAAATTAATAATAAATAATTTTTTTTTTTATAAAAATTGTTGCTTTTTTTTCGGTCTTCGGTCAGGAACTTTTCTGCTTTTTTGTCGGGCTGTTTTAACTTTTTTGATTTGGACCAGATTCATCAGGCCCAATAGCTGAATAGCTACATTTAAAGACCCTATAAAGCCCTTGTGCCTTTCCACTCGGCCCAAACTTCACTCTGTTCATTTTTCCAGTTTATTTTTTTCTTATCTTTTTTATTTTATATTACAACCCAAAGTAACTTTCTTTTTCTTTGCTAAAAACATCTCTACACAATTGCTTTATAATCATGATTCTTGCTAAATAAAAACATATTGATAAACAATTGGTATTATAACAAGTTTTTCAAATAACTACATAATTATTGAATTAATAATGATAGTCGTTTTCAAAATAATAATAATAATGGTAGTAATGGTCCTATAAAAAAAATACTAATCCAATCATTAATTGCCAGATTATTCTATCACGTGGCTAGGCCTTTAGGCCTAAAGTTAAACATATAAATAAATATTATTATTATAGTTTGTTTCATTAATAGGGAACCTTTCCCTCATTAAGGATGCAACGTAAACATAGTAATGTACACATATTACAATCCTATTATATACGTGTCCTGATCTTGAAGGTTCATTTTTTTTAATTAATAGCATCAAATAATGATGATCATTGCTTTGTTTATTGATTATTTATTCATCTGTTGATTTCTTTTTTGTTAGACACAACAAATTAATTAGACTATGTTACAAAGTGCTTGGCTACTATTATTATTATTATTATTATTATTATTATTATTATTATCTCATAGAAAAATCCGAATTTTATCAAAAAATACTATACACTTATATTGCTAATATTTTGAATGACTTATCGATTTTAAAGTAAATTTACAAGTAATGTTTTGTGATTGTTTTTTTTTTAACTCAATCATCTATACATGGCGTAGTGTGTCCCACTTTTCTTAAAAAAATCATATTAAATTGTAAATATAAACACATAAAATGTATACACAATCCTATGACTTTTTAAACGATCAAATATAAATTTTACCTTTCTCTATCAACATTTTTAGATATTTAATAATTAAATTCAAGTTTTGTTTTGTTTCTTAATCAAGCACTCGTAAACTTTAGTTGTTTGGTAATACCAATAAAAAAAACACCATTTTTTTATTAAAAAATATTAGAAACTGCTATTTAATAATGTAATTGTCATTGATAGTGTAAAAAAAACATTTATACCATTGGAAAGCGTGAATATATAAAGGTAAAATTTGAATAAGAAAAAGCAAGGGAATCTATCCTTCTAATATGAATTGATTAAGTTAGACTAATTTTAAAAAGGATTAATTGTTGACCAAATCTGATAAATCATGTGCAATGCACTTAAATCTCTGATTAACAATTCATAATGTAGATTTAGTATATTAATCATGATAGTCCAGACGTAGCTTCCCTTGCCTGCTGGATAAGTAATGTTGCGTAACCCTATTCACTATCGTAGCAAGGTGGGGACCCTACGGTTGTTTAGATCTTAATATCAAATTTATCAATACATTAATATCCCATAAATTAACTATTAATAAATTTTATCAGATTCTGTTTCAATAAATTAGTCTACATTTTTTTTTTTTTTTTTTTGACTTTCATTTATTTGGAAAATAAAATCCACTATTAGTATCCTCAATCATAGAAAATAATAAATGCCTAGATATGTAATGTATCAGTTTTGGTAATGTCATGAATACATGGATACCATTTTGTTCTAAAAGCAAATCAATGAATTAGCTCAGATTGTGTTTGAGAGCACTAAGCAAAAAAGTGGATTTCTTATTCTTTATTTTCTTCTTTTGGTGACTCTGTAAAATCATAAAGTTCAGGATATCATTTGATTATGAATATATAATTTATTATCATCCAAGATAGGATTTTTGGCCCCTGGAAATGCACTCAAACTTTGGCTGTCCACATGTGAAACATGCATCTATGCTTCAAGAGAGTTCTTTAAATAATTATGTGTACGATTTTTTCGCTTTTCGTCAGAGGTAACGTAAGTCTATTATACACTCGTCATTTTGTGACACATAGTTATGAGTTAATTATAATGACATGTACTCATGAACATGATTTAATAATTAAATACCAAACATCATCATATATAACATTCGTATAAAATCAACATAGGCAACATTAATCCTAACTATACAGCCGACATATACACTATACAGATATATTTATATCATTATCTATACATAAGTATATGTTTTCTCAGTTCCGTGTTACGTCCTCAAAATTGATTACCATTATTGTTAGTGTGCAAACAACGTACGTACTAGTAGCTATATAGTCTTTTCATAATAAACGACATTGTTACTTTCCTGAGCCAAAAGAAAGTGAGAGAAAAAGGCATCTATATATTCTATATATGTGAATATGAAATTATAGCTGATGATGATGATGATGAAGTCGGTACTTTCTCTCTTGTAAAAATATGGCATAGTAGAATAAGTTTGGCAGTAAATCACATGGAAGTGGAAGAGAGAGAGAGAGAGAGAGAGAGAGGAGTAGGCAGTTAGATAAAGATGAACATAATTAGGATACGTCACCTTCAAAACTCAAAACTATGACCATTTCCTAACACTGCTTTTGTATTCTTCTCCACACTCCTCCCATCTCTTTGGCTTCTTTCTCCTTGGAATGTGTGCTCAGAATCTCTCTCTTTCACTCTCAGACCCATCATTTTCACATACTACATATATACTATAGTTTATGTTTATATACATACAAATATATAGAGACCATATATATGGTAATTCTTTCAATATTTCTACAACCCCAATCAAGAATTTTGCACCTATATATATCATCACCATCATCATCTCACTTGATCTATAGTATACTAGACCTTAAATTTATCAAACTTAATACAAAAAGAGAATTATTAATCCTTATAAATATATATATATATATTCCTGGCCATATGCATGCATGCTAGCTAGCCATCTATATATATGCCAGCGCTAGAAGACCACTAATGATTTCACTGATCAGAGGCACATGGTATCTTAACTGGGAATTGCTATTTTTCACCAAAATATAATTGTGTTATTTCTGAGAGACAATATCAATTCCCATATACTGATATGACCATTTACAGCCCAACTGATCAAATTAAACATAAATTAAAAGGAAATAATATGACTTGATCTGATGAAAGCTCTATACATCAAATATCTCTACAGCCAAAAACATGAAAAATTCAAATTGATCATGCATTATAATGAAAATATTTTACCGCATTATACCCAAAAGAAGGAAAAGAAAGAAAGATGATCAGTGTCTTAACTTACTACAAGAAAAATATTAATCAAAATATATTGGGATTTTCTTTCTTCTTGGTCTTTTCTTGTTCGGTCAGTGAAAATAATTATGCTGCTCGGGCCACGGCCAGAAGCTAGGTTGTTGATCCTCAACGCCGGCGGTGGCGGCGGTGGCAGTGGCAGCAGTAGTGCCATTGACGAACAAGTTGCAAAAGCTTTCTTCTGATTGCACCAATTGATGATGGTGATGAGGGTCAGCCTGCTTGAGGCATTGGAAGTCTGACCTTGATGATGATGAGCCTTGGAGAAGTTGGGTTATGGAAGATGGTCTAAGGGTTGAAGGGAAGAGGTTTTGTACTAGTTGAGAAGAAGCTGATGAAGTAGTAGTTGTAGTAGTAGTGGTGTTTATTAGTGGTGGCCTTGAAATATCTAAGTTGACATCTGAACTGTTTTCATCACTTCCATTACTCCATGACCCTTGATCAGCTGCTTCTTTCTTAAAGTTTTGATGATGATGATGATGATGATGGTGATGATGATCACGCCCGGAGTCATTTGAGATGTCTCTACCTTTCAATGACGATAACTGTGACATTTCAATCCAAAATTATTATGATATATTAATTATAAATATTTATAGTACTAGTAGCTAGCCAGTTTGTAACTATATCATATATACTATATATTTATAATATATTTGTGTGTAGTTGTAAGTTTTTAATTTCAAATGGACTGATAATAATAGCAAAATATAAATAAATTTTATTATATATTTTTATATATAGCACCAATTAAGTAGCTCTAGTTGTGGGCAACTAGATAGATTAAATAACATATTTGTTCCTCAGATGCAAATAACTGACAATAATTCTAAATATATAAGAGAAAGGGAAAAAAATACATACATTAGATTCACGGACTCCATGGTGCAGCTATTAGAGAATTAACATGTTAGATATGTTTAATTACACTGAAATTTCCCATATAAAAAATATTTATTGAATCTCATATACATGTGCAATGAAGTTAAATTCACAAGGTTGGGGTATATATTGGGGCCTAATCAATACTAAATATATATATATGTATCGAAATTCCAAGATCAGTGTAACTCTGGATCAATCAAAAATAATAATAAGAGAGTAGAAAAAAGAGGTCTAAAGAAGAATACATACTGTAAAAGCAACCAGTGAGGATATAGGTTGAAAATTAAAATCATAAAAATAAGAAAAAAGATAGCCAATAAGTAGTTAGAACATCAAGAGGAAAGCCACCCAGTTTGAATTAATTCTTTTCTTGAAATATTGCAAACAGGCTTTCAAAATGGTAGTAATCCTATAAGATCATAAGCCTAGCCATAAGTACCCTTTCAGAAAAATCTCCATGTATAGATATAAGTTTGATTGAAGAGACTATATATTACCTCTGCGTGAAGCTTCTTATTCTGATCCTGGAGAGAATCATTATCAGCCTTAAGAACATCGAACTGCTTCTTCAAAACATCATAGTCCCTCTCAAGTTGCTTTGTCTTCCACCTGGCTCTCCTGTTCTGAAACCAAATAGCGACCTGCCTGGGCTGCAGCCCCAAAGCCTTAGCCAGCTGCATTTTTCTCTCGGGCTCAAGCTTATTCCCCATCTCAAAGCTCTTCTCAAGAGTCTTCACCTGTTCGAGATTCAGCCTCTTTTTCTTCTCCCCTAGCTGGGATCCATCATCAGACAACTCATCCTCTCCATGCAACATTTCTTCCGTGCATTTATTAATAATATTGCTATGATTGTGGTTGTTCTCATCAGCACCTGAAAACGACAGTGATCTCTTCATCATGAATGGCGCGTGGTGGTGACCACCTGCAAATTAATATTCAACCAAGAAAACCCACTCACATATTCATAAATCTCATGTAAACAAATACATGTAAAGAAGAAGAGAGAAGACAAACAATCAATTAACAAATTACCATGGAAGGGGTGGTGATGAGATGAGGTGGAAGGAGCTAAGTGGTGATGATGGTCTTGGTGATGGTGATGATCTTCTTGGTGAGATTGGAAGATGAAACTGTGAGGTGGGAAAGCCATGTCGTCAATGGCGCATACTAGTACTATATAGCTATATAGATTAGCTTTTTATAGCTAATAAGATGATATACATATATATATGGGGAGCTTATATATGATTATAAGTACAGTTATAGCTTTTTTGTGAGTGTTGTTTATACCAATTTAAGAAGCTGTGGATGATGGTCTGGCTCTCACTTTCATGGTGTGTGTGACAGGATTTTCAGAAAGAGAGAAAGATCAGGATGGGTAAATATGGGTGCAGAGACGTCTACTGAAAGACAGCGAACTTTAGGTGAGAGAGAGAGAAAGATCCATATCATAGGATGGGTCCACGAAAGCTCCTCTTTCTTTGATTTATATATAAATATACAATATAATTAGTATATATTATATATAATAATACGTGCTTATATAGAAATTATGCATATACTCCTCCCTCTCTCTTTCTAACTCTAACATGCATATAATAAACTATAACTAAATATGGGATTTGCGAATCAGCTGAGCTCAGGTTAACTATGGTTTTAAATAATAGAAACCCAATTTCCAGCACTGAAAACCATGTTCATTTATATTATTAACTTATATTGGCGTTTTCTGTTTTTAAATAGTGCTACAATATAAGTCGAGTAAGTAATTGAATTGTTATTATTTCTCATCTTAATTTGTAAAACACTATACATAGGTGATATTATATGATACGTGGGTCTTCATATTAGATTGCATTAATAGTGCTATAAGGTAAGTGATGTCCTTTACCAATGAGTTGCTATTTGATTCGACCCATACTAAATAACACCACCAATAGTAATACGTCATTTCTTTGTAGTGTTGGGCTTAGCACTTCTTTTTTGGAAAGAGATTGTTGAGATAATAAAATTAATTAACTTATTATTATGAGAATTGCTAAGGGGCATCACTGGTGTCCAACACATAAGTTGGTGGTATAGCGTTATTGGTACAATTCAATATCGGGTCCTACTTATTTTAATTTAATAAGGATTATGGGGTATCGCTAACCAATCATGAGGTGACACCTTATGTGGTGTTGGACACTTTAAGGTATCAAATAGCAACACTCTATTATTATGAGAATTGCTAAAGGGCACCACTAGTGCCCAACACCACAAAGAGATAGCATATTGTTATTAGTGCAATCCAATATCGGGTCCCACACATTTGAATTTAATAAATATTATAGAATATCGTTAATTAATCATGAGTTGTCACCTCATGTAGTGTTGGACACCTTTTCAAATAACAAACAATACTATTATTATATTTAGCAATACGTACGCATTACGTATTACATTTTTCAAGAACGTATATATGTATGGTATTAATGGTTAATTCATGACTGATATTGTTTTTTGTGCAAGGGAAATGAATTTATTGTATACACACCCATGTATGTTGAGAGGATGTTTCGACCCATCAATGGAGTCGACCCAATTAATGGAGCAAAAACAATACATTCATTTCCAAACAGACCTCAATTTGCCATCAAAGTGTCATTTCCAAATTCCAATGCACACATCCATGTGTGACGAGGAAACTTGGCAACATGGAAAATCCAGAATCCAAGGAGATAAAAACAATACACAATTAGCTCAAGATGTCTCCCTCTCTCACTCATTATTAATTAATTAAATCAACTATTAATTAATTAAATCAAAATATTCATTTATATTTATATTGGGTGGACCTTCCATAAATCTATTAATTTATTAATGTTTGTCTGGCATTTGCTGGAGAATTTTGGTTATTTTTGTATCAAAACTTAATTTTTTTTATATATAGATGTGTGTAAGGGTGTATGTCACCTTGTTGGGCCTGGGAAATAGTTATAACCATATTAACCATTAGGTGTAAATATTGAGCATATATCCTTAATTAGGGCCAAGAAATTGTATCTAATCTCACTTTTCATAATTATAAGACTAGCTAGCTAGCTAGTGAATATTCTTCTTATTTAATGAATTTATCAGAGATAGATATGATTGTGCCACTAACTTTTTTGTTTAATCATCACAATTATTCAAATTATGTGGATCAAATCTCCATCTCTCTACTTGACAGATGGTTTATCTGTTTCCCAAAATGAAACTTAAATAATTATATTACTATTTGAATCTTATAAATAATAACATTGCAACAAAATCGAATCTTTATAACATACAATTATACATTAATTGACTTGACACACACACAAATATATGTATAGTTTATTCGCTTAACTGCCTTTATTAATTACTAACTTCTTATTTACTTGACATTTTTTTAATATAGTCATTCATGATTGGTTTACATATGAACAAGCAACATCTCTCTATCTATATTGTGTATAAGCATAAATAATACTGTTGAATATGTGGATGAAAAGAATAGCTAAAGTCAAATTCCTTCAAAATGTTTTTCAACACCGGGTTATATGTGTGTATATATATATATATATATATATTTATGTATTGCATTTGAGAAATTGAAAATGAAGGAATCTAATTATTGATTAGAATCGAAAAACAAAAGTCGTTACATGTATTTTAACATATTTTTACTTGAGAAATGTAGTAACACACTTTATTTCGATCAATATAGGCTGTAAAATTGGAGTATATATATTATATCTACATTATTAATTTTTTACTCATTGGTGGGTAAAAAACATTATGGTTAGGATCACGTACTGACAACAGTCTAAAAGAACATTTTTTCTTCGAACTAGGGCATCGTTCCCTCCTTACCCTAAACTAAAGTCCTCTCACCAATCTCTCTCTCTCTCTCTCTCTCTCTCTCCTTTTTTAAGGAGTACTTCTCTCTAAGAATAGTAGCAGAGAGAGGCCGGGGCTTGAAAAGGAAAAGTATTTGGATCGATGGTATATGTGTTGTCATTTATCCATTGATGGAGAAATCATTAGTTGCTTTCACTTTTCTAGAGCAAGTGTATCCAAGGGAACTGAGAGACCCACTAACATATATTTATATAAATATGTATATGTTTATATATATATATATGTGGTGGAAATAGATGAGGAGAGGGATCAAAGGAAGAGGGTCCTACAAGTTTGGTTCTGACTCCTTTGGCCTGCCCTACAACAAAGCTCCTCACATGCTTTATTAGAAGATTAGAGCTCGTAAAAGAGGGTACCCCTACAAAATAGGGGGTGGATCCATGTTATATTCCTTGTTGCTGATCAAAAATTTAAAAAAAAAATAATAAAAAAGAAAGTGGTCTGAATCTTCTCCCACATGGCCTCCTGCTCCCATGTGCCTTGCTTCTACTAATTCCTCTCTCTCTCTCTCTGATAGAGATTCTTCAACCACAAAAGTTTCTCTTTAATTAAAAATCTCTTTTTTATGTATATGGTGCTAAAGTACTACTACACTTGTTTAATTATACATAACTCCACCTATATATGTTCCATTTTATTAATTGTCAATCTATAGCTATAGCCTTTAACCACAGCATCCGGCGGCTCTAATTAAAAATCCAACAGTACACATAAATATATATATTTATATTATATAATTTGTTCCACTAGCTACTAGTAGGAGCCAGTTTAGTATCGCTTAGTTGGGTTAGAGATGGGGTGTTTGTACGTAGGTATATGCTTGGATTTTTGGCTTCTAATTATTCAACTTGCTTATAAGGCCAGGAAAAGGACAGTCAAGGCCAGGAGGGGCTTGTGTACGAGACAAAATTTGTTCCAACTTTAATCATCAATAGAAACTATATAGCTAGAAAGGTCTCTTTTCAAAAATAGAAGAGAAAAGCGAGATTTATATATTTATATAACATATATATATTTATAGCTAGCAACTAGTCTCCCTTTTACTCCATTGGATTGGCCCTTCTTTACCTTTTTTCTTTTTTGGCCGAGTCTGTGACGCTCTCCCATAAAAGGGTTTCAAGTTTTAGCAAATGTAACTAGCTAACATATTTTGTTTTTTTTCCCTTTGAATTAAGGTTAGGAAACACATCAATTTGATTTGGGGACATACATACATGATGATATGTAATAGTATGCACTGTGAATAAAGATGGTCGATCAAGCCATGCATTCTCTCCACACACACACACAAACAATTAGCCTCATCTCTTTCTAACAATACATATGTATAATTATTTTTTTGGATTAGACTTATTTATATATGCACTGATAAACTAATAATAGTAATATGTACCAATACGTGTACTATACTAATGACGTGACTGTTTTGAGGAACTATATATCGTTAATATTATTTAATTGATAGAACACCTAACTATATATTTCAAGTCTAAGGATAAGACGAAAGAGATCAGGAAATTTTAGAAAGCGACTGTACTGGTGACAATTACATTTTGATTCTCACCCTCCTGATCGATCATCAACGAATAACGTTATTAAGAAATAGCAACCAAGCTAGATCCTCTCTCTAAATTAACCATTTATATAGTAACTATATATATATCTATAATAATCATGAAATAATTACAGTCCTAGCGAGATGATTAGATTCGAAAACACTTTCAAACATCAAGATCAGCCATTTAAAAATACTGCTAGGAAATTTAATCTGACAGACAATTATTTGGGCTTTTGACTTTCTATCTTGGCAACTATTCTCCCTTATAAAATTTTCACTTGGTTGCATATGTCATACATATATAAATTTATTTATTAATAAAGAGAAAACTTATCTAATCATATAGTAATAATGTGAATTTCAATAAAGAAGTAATAATATATATAGCGAGGTTATTACATACCCATATAGTTCAATGATTTAATTATAGTTCTAAAAATAAATCATTGTGTTAAATATTTTTTTATTTTATTTTAAATTAATACTATATGCAAATTAACGTTTTATTTAGAAAATTTATTAATTATTTTTATTAAGTTTTTATAATTAGGATATAAATTTTAAATAAATAAACAATATTATATATAAAAGAATGACATAAACATATTAAAAGAAAAGTTAAATCAAAACATTATTTATGTTTTTTTTTTAAATAATACTATAATATTTTTATCATAAATTATCATATTTGGTATAAAACATTCATAATACTATTCAAATCACACATCAATAATTGGAGAATAAAATTTTTTATTCTTGATAAAAGATAAATATTATTCTAATTTCTTATTTAGTTACAGAGTCATACTTTTTGTACACAAACCATACTTATATATATTGTATTTATTATGTATTCTATATTATTGTAATAATAATAATTTATAACATTTAAATTTATATGGATATAATTAATATATATCTAGTCTAGTATTAAATATTATTATAATAATGATATTTTATAACATTTAAATTTATCAAATAATATTTTATAATATTTGAATTTATATTAATATAGTTAATAAATATTTATTTTTAGTTGGTTTTAAAAATATATTCAATTAAACATTTAGAATATTCAGTTAAAATTGACAAAAAAAATTGTTAAAACCAAAAATTTACTCTATCTAAACATTTTTTTAAGTAGAAGAGATGTTTAAAATAAAATAAAGTAAAATATATTTGTAATATTAGATAAATAATATTACTAGGTCGAAGCAAATTTATTTATCACCGAACTTATACAAAAATTACAAATTATTACAATATAATTAGTTGATTCATATTTATTATAATTAGTCCAAAATAGTAGTAGAATTTTGTATGGCAAGGTTATTATTCTATTCTAATATAAAAAAATATTACTACCGCTCTAAGGAGATTTTACCGTACTGATTCAGAATTTCTTGACAAAAAGGATGACATCATAGAAGAGAATATGAAAATGTAGCTTACATAGACGACAAACAAGAGGTGGGTAGTAGGGATTGAAATTCTTAGTGGTAAAGCTAGGAACCATTAATTTTCTACGGCGTTTAAACAAGAGATCAGACTTCTCATTAATCACTCTATCTCTTCGTCATTCATGCTCTTACTATTGATTTATTTATTTTTATTATATATTAATTATTTAGCTTTTTTTAATCGAATGAAAATAATATATAATAAATATATTGTTAGAAATTGGTTTATACATGCGCCAGTAGTACTTTAATAATGGTTGATATCAGGTTTCAGAAGTGGACAGAGAGACAGTTTTATTAGTTAATTACTAGATAGTTTATATGGCCTCTATTTATTTTATATATATATATATCTTTATGCTATTCTGAATACCATTATATAATAAGAATGCTAGATATATATGATGGTTGTATATATCAATTGCCATGTACAATAAAAAGAGAATGAAAATTTTTAGAAAGGGATTTTAGTGCTGCACATACTTCTAACTTGTTTTTCCCTAGAAATTAATGGATTTTTCTAGTAGAAGACAGTTCCGTGTAGATTTGACATAAAATTGGCTCATTATTATTAAAATATATAGCAAGGTTGCTCATTAGGTCGAACCAAGTAAACCAATGAGTCTAAAGTTATGTTATTGGGGTGATTAGACAATCAAATTCATATAATTGGCATAAGAGTCAAGTTCTGTTAAGAATGATCAATCATGACGTACAATAGAAAATTTTAAAAGCTGACAAGATCAGGTGCTTGATTTGAACCACTAGTAATATGGAGGCCATAAATAGTAATGAAAATTACACTTGAATTAATTTTCATTAAAATATAAGCTTATTTGGTACTACAAGTGGAGATATATAAGAAAAATCATATTGGGATTTTTTTGGCTTTGAAGTTCAAAGGATAAGTTGGTTGCAAAAGGGTCTACACAGAAAGAATACTGGTGGATCACAAAGATATTATTTCACTATATATCTATATAAATATATATAGTACTACTAGTCAAATAATAAACCAAGTCATGATGTACTGAATGGTAGTTGAAATATATGGACCAAGCTAGAGTTAGGACCCAATTGAATGTGAAAGCAATGATGAGTTAAATAAAACGTTTTACATGATAACGATACAACTTTTAAGGTTTCGAAAATGGGGTGATCCAAATTAGCATATGCTTAAAATGGCCTCTCTATAATTTATTAAAAATTTCAAAGATTACGGTATATATAATACTTTTGATATGTTTATGATTGATATTGGAAGTGTGTACTACAAGCCATTATGATATTTATCTTTATTTAAAAATAATAATAAAAATAAAATAGGTCAGGATTTTATTGACTGGAAAAGATACTTATAAAAAGTTGCTAGCTAGTTGTGAGTTTGATGGAACAGGTTCAAGTTATGTTCTTGGAAGATTGAATTCACTAAGGACTCGTAGTTTGGTGGTTGTGATAAGACAGTATTAAATTGGATAATGAAAAATATGATTATAAAAAAATAAATAAATTGTTTACATATACAAACTTTCAAATTGTTTTCATACTAATAATATATATGAAGAGTTCGTCGACGCAGTGTGTAGAAGTAGAAATGATGTATGTTCTATCATTAACAGATATAATAGCCTCGAAAATAATTAATGCTTCTAAAATGTTATATTTTTATACTCAATTGTTTTCCGTAGTAAATATCCCTAGTGTTTTTAAAATATTGTATTTTTATACTTTATTTTGTGAAAAATATTTTTAAAATGTAGCATTTTTACATCTAATTTATATTTATATATTTATATAAAAGAGAGTTACAAAGAAATAATGTGACACTCTAAAATTGCTCTAAATAAATTTGTCAATTTTCTTAGTTTTTCTCATTCTTTTATTCAACTTTTTCATAAAAAAAATTGTTGACTCGTTTTTTCGACAACTTGCACTGGGTAATAAATGAAGAGTTATTTTGCGTGTAATACCTCATAGCAGATCTTAATGATGAACAGTGAGCTAAAAAAAAAGAAATAAATGAATGAGACGAAGATTTATAGTGATTCGGCCCAAAAAAGATGACCTACGTCTACTTTAGTTAGTATTATTTATGAACTTTGAACCCTCAAGAACAAGTTGAGTTTGATCTTGTTCTTGGGGAAGTTACAATAATGGAAAGTGAGAGCACCCTCCGAAAATGAACAGTTACTGATTTGTCTTTCTCTTGATTGTTATCCCTTTGTTACATTTCAGTTTGCACTATTTATAGCCGCGAAGATGGGAAGGGCTGACGGTGACAACTTGTTTCCCGATCAGGCTAAATTTTAGTACACTCGGCTGGAAACAAGTTTATGTCTCACCAAAAATGGTAATCCAACGTGTCATGTTCATTTAATGGTTGAAGGTGCACTCTGGTGCGGAATGAGGCTCGGGTGGCGAGGGCCACCGACGAGCAGCGAGAGGCCCTCGGTGATCGACGACTAGCGAGGGCCTTGGGGACCAACTACGACTAGTGACGAATTTAGATGATCCTTGTGATATGTGTTGGCTTGACTTGTGCGTCTGACAAGGGCAATTGGCTAGGGCTCTTTTCTTCTTACGATTGGTGTCAGCGTGGCCATCTAGGAATCATTTGGCTTCATGTGATGGGAGAAGTAGGCTGGTTCTAGCGAATCTTGCCTCTTCTTGTGTGCTGGGGGAAGTAGCGAAGGCCACTCCTCACAGTGGCTGATGGTGAATCTTGTGTCCCGACACTTTGTCTTGACACGTCAGTGCTTCGCGGGCTGCCACGTGGAAGTACCGAATTTTGGGTATAACATTTTCCCCCCAAGTCAGGCTCCACATGCTGGCATTAGGCTGTGATAACGCTAGGAATTAAAGTTATTTTTATGCTTTTAAACTTATGCTTCAACAAAGAAAATAGTGGTTTAGGGTGGTTAGTAGTACTTTTATTATTGTTTTGTCAAATACTAATTATAATGAGATAATATTAAATATTATATTAATGCTTAAAAAATATATCTGAAAATGTTGAATTTTGTCTTGATAGATGGTTGGTAGAGTTGTATACATTTTGAGAATGATTTGAAGCTTGAAGTGGAATCCGGATTTTGAGATGTCGCATCATCGTAGCAGGATCACATTATGCCAGATATCTATTTGGAAGGCCCACATGGAAAGCTAATTCATTAGTTTTATCCATTAATTCTTGGACTCACTTTAATATGGGCTGAATGTTAATTAGAAGGCTATTGGGTCATTGTAACGCTCCAAATTCCCTAATGTGGTTTAGTGTCTAGATTAGGGGGCTGGGAGGCAATAACTGTATTAATTGTGTGCTTATGTGTTATGAGCATGTCATTATGTGATTATATTATAATATAATTATGCTTGCATGTTTAGAAGTATTAAATATGCATATGGGTATGTTTCTTATAAGAATGTCATTTTCGTAATTTTGACCTGTTGAGGGTATAATTATAAATATGTGTGTGTATGATTGAGACTACATTATTATGTGGATATATTTGGGTTATTCAGCATGAGGCGATCCTAGTGAGCAAGTTAGCGGAAAAATCACAACGAGGTCAAATACCCGGCTCGGGGTGAGCCTAGGGATATTTTGGTAATTTAGCACATTACCGGGGTTTATCGGGTAATGGGAGATTAAATGGTTATTATTTGGAGATAGTTGGGGATTTATAGGAACATTCGAGGACTTGACGGGAAGTGGAAATAGACAAGATTGCCTTGATGACACTAGAGGATTTAAGATAGTCCTGAGGGCATTTTGGACTTTTTGGCAAAGGGATAAGCTTGGTCTTAGGCAGCTGAGACTCTAGAGATACTTAGAAAGAAATAGAAGGTTTCAACTATCTCTCTCTCTATCTCTCGGTTCTCTCTCCCTCTTGTGGTGCTTGGAGGTTTGAAGAAATTTTGAGGATTCTAAACTAAGGACTTGACAGATTATATTGGCTGAGCTTGGGAATTAGCTCAGGGATGAGCATATCTCAGAGGTAAGGGCCTGAAATTAATCTTTATATATCAATTCTGTTGAATTATATTGGAAGTTTAGAGCTTGCATGTGAGAGGGTTCAAATATTTATTTTGAGTTTTGATGAGTTTTCCATCAAGTTTTAAGTTGGGTTTTGTTGCTGGGAAAATGTTGAATCTGTTATGGGAATTGAATTGAGGTTTTAGGTTTGATTTGGGGTGATTTTGATTGGGTTTGGCTGAAGGAAAACCCAAGAATTCTGGGTTCGAAGGAGTCGGGCCGCGGCCCTGTTCTTGGGGTGTCACGACCATCTTGAACCTAGGGGCCAAGGAAGGGCTTTGACGTGAGGGCACACTGCGACAACTGTTAGGCAGCGCCACGGCACGTGTTTAGTAAAAGGGGAGGCTGGAGCCTCTGACTTGGGGTGGGCCACGGCACAGGGGCTTGGGGCCGCAACGCTTAAGGGGTTTTGAGCCCAGAGAGGGTTTTTGAGTGCGAGAACTCAACCCTAAGGGCTTGGGATCGAGCCTACTACCCGATTTAGTGCAATTCGATATCTCGGAGGCTAGGACTCGGTTCAGAAGCCTTTATTCACTCGTTATTGATGAGATCCTATATTGTGGTTGTGACTAGGTCATCGCTAGGGGCTCGAAACAGGGATCATACTCGAGGATCGTTCATTGGTAGCATGTACTTTGACCAAATGTAAGAAAACTGCACCTAGTATGTGATGTACATGATTAGGGCTTGGCTCGAATGCTGGATATAGTCTTGATTGGGAATTGGCCCTGTAAATGCGCATGATTATGATTATGTCTGTGTATGTCTATTTTAATGTATTTGTAATGCATTGGATCTATATGTATGATGAATCTATTATGTGATTGTTTGTTATGGCTAGGAAGCTCAGTTTATAAGTCGAGAATTTGCTTGTTGTATCTGGTTATGCTCAACCCACTAGTCGAGGGCATACTTGTTTTAAAGGGGCTTGACATTTAAAGTTGTGGGTCTCCACGACTCAACTTATAAGTCGAGGGTCTCCAAGGCTCGACTTATAATTCAAGGGTCTGTGAGGCTTGACTTATAAGTCGAGGATCTGTAAGACTCGGCTTATGAGCCGTGACCGGTATTATGCGCGTCGAGCACAGGCCGCCATGGCTGGGCCACCCTGGGAGTGCACTAAGCACTTGACTGGCTCGAATGCCATATGAATAAATGGGAGTGCAACATGCACTTGTGTGACCCTATGGGTGCTTGTTTGTACAGTGTTTATGCTTAGTTTCAGTTATTATTGCTTAGCATGTTGTTATACTCTACAAATTGTCTGAATATGTTGTCTTGCTGAGTCTTTTGGCTCGCGGGTGCTTTGTGGTGCATGTAAATGTAAGGAGAAGCTTGGCCAGCCATGAGTTGGAGAGTGATAGCAGTGATGTATACATATACAGTCCGCTCAACTGCCACGGCCGAGATATCACATGGGAGCTAGAGTTGGACCCTGTTTTGCCGTTTAGGCCGGCTTATTTTGAAATCTTTGGGTTGTAACCAACTTTTAAACTTGTATTTTGGGATCCCATGTAAAGACTAAAGTTTTGTTTAATGAAAATGTTTATGTCTTGACCAAAATTTCAAATGCCTGAACCCTTAGTGGCTTAATCACGTGTTTTAGTCCAAATGACTTGTTTAGCGAGTCCAACACTAATTTTAAACACACGAGGTAAAGGACCCTAATTAGCAGGGTGTTACAACCATTAATTTCCTGGGCCCATTTGCTAACAAAAGAAAAGGAATGAAAAGAGGCCTGCGTGGGTCAATATAGGATAATGACCTAATTAGATGATCATCATCTTTCCCTTGAAAGCATATTCACGTACAGAGTAAGAGAGAAAGAGAGGGGATGCTTGCTTCGTTCAATATTACCCATTTTGGAGAAGTTTTAAATGTGAAGAAGGAGAGGAAAGAAAAATGAGTGAAGCTAGAAGCCAAAACCACTTGGAGACATCTGATTTGCATGCCATTCTCACTTTACTCTTAGTTTTTCTTTAATTTTTCTTGTCAATTTTTTTGATTATTTGGGTATTTTTGAGATATTAGCCATGAGCTAAACTCTAAAGAGCTATGATAATTTGAACCCTAATATGTGACTTATGGTATTTTGATATTGATGCTAAATGCAATTGATGTTTATTCATTCAAATATTTCTCATGACTAATACTTGCTAATGATTTATCACCCTTAGTAAGTAATTGGGTTAATTTTCAATTCTGAAAAAGGTTGGAATTAATTGACACACAATTTGAATGGTGTATGCTTGAATTCTTTGATTTCAATATTGTGCTGATATTGACATATATTATTACCATGCATAGTCTTATGGAATTAATGCTTGAATTGTATCCTTGAAGTTAAATTGGTATACACATGTGTGATTTAATTAAAGGATTAAGACCATAGTAACTTCAACGGAAGCCTATGAAATTAATTGGAATTCTTGACTAATAGACAACCTGTTGCAGTAGCATCAATCTAGCATTGCCTCTAGATCTTTGTATATTAGGGGGATAATTATTCCAGCTCATCCTCTTATTATTGTTAACTCTTCCACTACTTTTCCACATTGTATCTCTTATTTTTCTGCATTTAAACAGTTCTTAATAGCTTCTTAGATTACAATATGTTTAATTAATTTTTCGTGCTCTTGAACCATTTTGTTAGAATTTATTTTCACAATAAAAAACGTAAAAACAGTCATTGTGAGATGATATCTGGTACTTGCTACTATATTACTTGTTGTTGGCGATGTACACTTGCACTTAGCTTATTTTACGCAATAAGTTTTTGGCGTCGTTGTTGAAGACTGTTTAAAGTCATTTATTGTGAAAATTAATTATCTTGCAATTTGTTTTTTTTTTTTTTTTTTGCTAACTTAGGTGATTCTTGTGCATTGACGAATGCTATCTCTTTATGAATGAGAATAAAAAACCCATTGATCCCGCACTACTTCCTATAGATCCTGAAATTGAGCGTACATTTAGAGAAAGAAGAAGAGCACAACGATTAGCTCAAGAGGGAGTAATATTGGTTGATGATCCAGATGGTGAACCACAAGCTCAAGGGGTAGCTACAACTAACAATGGTCAAAATGCAGTGATTATGGCTGATGATAGGGACCAAGCCATTAGACAGTACGTTGTCCCCCTTTTTAATGAGCTTAACCCGGGTATTATGAGACCAGTAATACAAGCAGCGTAGTTTGAATTAAAGCCAGTCATGTTCCAAATGCTTAATACTATGGGACAATTAAGTGGGATGCCTACCGAAGATCCTCACCTTCATCTTCATCTATTCATGGAGGTGAGTGATTCTTTCAAATTTTCCAGGGTTACAAAGGATTCTTTGAGGTTAAATTTATTTCCATACTCCTTGAGAGATAGAGCACGAGATTGGTTGAAAATTTTACCGTAAGCTTTTGTGACTACTTGGCAATAGTTGGTGTTGATGGTGAGAACTCGTCAACCAAGTTAAATTAGCAAAACAGAAATGTAGAGATTATCAAAAGAAAAGCTTTAGAAATCTAAGTAGAAGCTCCAAGAATAATTGCAGAAGAAAAATGGTGAACTCAGTTTGTATTGATTATGGTGCAATGCTACAGTAATTTTTCCAACCCCCCTCAATGTTGAAGAGGGGTTCCCTTTATAGGGGGCTCTAATGGCCCCTGATACATTGTGGTCCAGGGGACTAGATTGTACACAAGTACATTATCAGGAGAGTGGTATCAGACGTAGTGGCGTTGGCTCTAGTACATGGTCAGAGTTTGTGGGAGCACCTCAACTTTTGTACTCGATTATGCCTCCACTACTCACCTTGTACGGGTGTCAGAGATGGGCTGGTGAGGATCACAACAAGTACCTCATTCGTACGACCACTACTTGTCTGGCATGAATATTATGTCCATACTCTGACTCCTTCTCACTTTGCATGAATCGCTATGAGGCTTCCCCACTTCGTTCTTAAGCGTGCGTTAAAGAGGTCCTTGATCTTACCTCTTGTTAGACCCACAGTAAGAGTGGTGTCTCGTCACCAGCACCTATCTCAAGGGGAGAGATTAAACCCCTTTAATGAGGCCCACTATGTAGGTGACCCCTAGTGGCACGAATATGGCGAGCTGAGGTGGGGGCATCTCTCGCGAGGCCCATGGCGCGGCTGATGTGCGGCGCAAGGCGAGGGTGAGATACTGGCGAGGCGATGGTCTCGCAAGGCCCCTGGTGTTGAGGATGCACGGGCAAGGCGAGGGGCAAGGAGATGGTCTCGTGAGGCCCCTGGCACGGCTGGTGCGCGGGCGAGGCGAGGGCGAGACGATGGTCTTGCAAGGCCCCTGGCGCGGCTGATGCGCGGGCGAGGCGATGGTCTCGTGAGGCCCCTGGTGTTGCTGATGCACGGGCAAGGCGAGGGGCGAGGAGATGGTCTCGCGAGGCCCCTGGTGCGGCTGGTGCGCGAGCGAGGCAAGGGCGAGGCGATGGTCTCGCGAGTCCCCTGGTGCAGTTGGTGCGCGGGCGAGGCAAGGGCAAGGTGATGGTCTCGCGAGTCCCCTGGTGGGGCTGGTGCATGGGCGAGGCAATGGTCTCGCGAGTCCCCTGGCGCGGCTGATGCGCGGGCGAGGCAAGGGGCAAGTTGGCCCACGAGACGCCTGGGGCGCGCAAGGCATTTGTGCGACATTAGGGGCGCATGCGAGACCTTTATGCACCTGTGAGGCCGCGTGGGCACGAGGCACCATATGGGTCCGCGAGATGTTGTATGCACCCGTGAGGTGCGCGTCGCCTTGGCTGGTGCGAGGCGACAAATCTCGCAAGATGCCTGGGGCACTCAAGGGTGCCCAAGGCGAGGTGGTCATTTTGAGCAAGGTTGGTTCGGGCATCCTTTCGAGGGATAAAAAGGGTTTCAGACATTGTTGCTTTAGATCTTTTACAAGCATGGAATATTGAGCATTCACACTTGCCCCCCAGTCTAGGAGAGGACCTTTAGGTGCTCTGGTAGACTCTTTTCTTTGATTCTTATAAATAGGCCCCCATGCTAGGCTTATTATTTACACTTCATTTCCTTAGCTTAGTGGCATTTAGATCCTTGTTCATTTCAAGAGGTAAGGGGTTCAATCCTCCACAACCTCACTTTTGCTATTGTTTTCTCCTTTTTTTCCTATATATTTGAGCTAATTTTTGATATGTCTATGTCCCTTCATATATTCCGAGGCTAACACATATTTTTTTTTGTTTATTTTTGCAGACGCGTGCTTTCGACCATTTGGCTCTTTTTGACCGCGACGGTACTTTTGGCCCACAACCTCCTTTTTACCACGACATCGTCTCATTTTTCCTGCTTGAAGTATATTCTCTTTTTCCCTTATTTTCATTGGGTCAATATTAGCACCACTCGGGATGGGGTATTTTGGCCTGAGCCTATCGTGAGTTAGTTTTAAGACATTCCCCTTTATTCACACCCCATGGCGAGTCATTTAGAGTGTTTATGCCTAGAGGTTTTGAGCCCATTCCTTTGTGTTTTGTAGCAATCCTCTCATTTATACGTGAACCCCTTTTTGCTTTCGGGACGAGGTCTCATGGCAAGTGACGGTCCGTTCAGCATACCTCCGGGGGTTGAGTTTGTTGACTTGTCTTCAGATTCAGAGTCCTCTGAGGAAAACCCTTACCAAGACTATGACTCCTTAAGGCAGGCCCGTATTCATCATCTTGAGCACATGGCTGAACTTAGGCGTAAAATTTGGACGGTGGAGAGTGAGATTGACTCGGTGTTGAGAGGAGACGGAGCACCTTTCCCCCCTGACCTTAGTGACCACGTAGCGAGCCTTAGGGTGACCCTTTTAGACTTGCAGGGGGAGTTGGAGTTTATTAAGGGACATCTTCCGCCTGAGCCCCCTAGCCCATCCTCACCTAATGACTGTCATGGGGCCGCTTCTGCTTCTCTTCAGCCCTTATTTTTGATCTTCCGCAGCCGGTGCCCCGGTGGAAGACCCTTGCTAGGAAGAGAAAATGGAGGGTCAAGTGTTCTGTTTCTTCCTCACCTTTTTCTTTTGTTTTTGCAGATATGCCAAAGGGACGAAGACAGGTATCCATCAATGAACAGGACGATGCCCCTTTATTGGCATCCTCCCTGGTGTCCCACGTGTCAGAAAATAAACTGAGGGAAATTGTGACGCACTACCGCGTTCCTCCGGAGTACGCCTTATATACCCCTTCAGACAACTGCCGGGCTGATTGCCTTAGTCCCAGCTTCGTGGCCCTTAGTGAGCACATCCTGAAGGTGGGTGGTACCATCCCATTACACTCGTTCTTCGTTGCAGTCCTCAACTACTTCGACCTTGCCCCACTTCAGCTGGCACCCAACAGTTTGCTGACCTTGAGCTGCCTTTTTATCGCATTCGTGGAACTTGTCCAACGTGCTCCTACGGCGCTAGAGGTGTACTTCTTGTATAATCTCATGCCCTCTCCCAAGTCCAAGGGCTTCTGTTACTTGCAAAAAGCCAATAACGAGGTCCCTTTGATAGAGGGCTCAGTGTCCAATTCGGGGTCCTGGAAGCAGGACTTTTTCTTCGTGAAAGGCCCTCTCTCTGTTCGCAAGCACTTCCGTGCCGCTCCCAGTAAGTACCCCGAGCCACCTTTTCTTCTCTTTTTTTCTTTTTGTTGGAACTTATTGTTTTATAACTTATGTTTGTGTTGACAATGGTGTGGATCATGGAGAGCAATTTTCCGTACCCGAAGTTGTTGGGTCAGAGACGAACGTCGTGAAGGGTCGTATCAATGCTGACCCCGCCATGAAAAAGGTGGCGTACTTATTCACTGTGGAAAATCTTAACCTTCACAGGCTGTCCCCGGTTTCAGACCCCAAGTTGCTGTGGACGATTCCTAGGTCAAAGAAGACGAAGGCTGCATCGACTGAGCCTTGCTCGGATGAAGGTGAGGCTGAGGATGTGCCGGAGGAAGTCTCCCTTGGACGTGGGGGACCTCACCAGCTGTCCTCGTCTCCTGGGGGGTGTCCTTCCTTTGTCCCTTCTGACCCGAACACGGCTTCCCACTCCCAAGGCCAACATGCCATACCGGGGCATTTTATTTGCCCCGACCCCCGCGGATTTTGACGCTTTTACTCAGGCTCTTCTCGACCCTGGTCCATCGGGGGCTTACTTTCCCAATCTTCCTGCACCCCCTTCCAATCTACCGAGGGTCCATTTTTCCAACTTTCCCGCGCCCCCTCCTGTTTCGGCAAGTGGGTCGTCTGTACTTACCAAGCCAGGTGCCCTTGACTCGGAAGGGGTGCCCTGGTTGAATCACATGGCGACCTCCTACGGGCGGCGGTATGTCCAAATCGCCTTTGACCTCCCCGAAACTTATTAGAATGGTCTTGGGAGCTTCACCCTGTCGGACCTTGGGGAGACTCTAAGGCGCACTACTGCTTGGGTGAGTTCATGCATCTTTTGTCGGCCTTATTATATATAGATATATATACACACATTTTTTTTTGTTACTTATCATTGCTGTTGTTAACTTTCTTGTGCAGGCCTATACTGTGGCTCAGCGGTTTGTCGACTCGGCTCACAATCTTTCTGCGTCGAGTACCGAGAGGGACCGCCTTACGGCCCGGGTCCAGGAGCTCGAGAGAGAGCTTGGTGAAACCATGTCTAAGCTAAAAAAGGCTCGGGCAAAACTTGTTGTCTCGTCAAAAAGGAAGAAGAAGGCGGTTTCCAAAGCCATGATGCTGCAGGAAAAAGTCATCGGCCTAGAGGGCGAACTTCAGGGTGCCAAGGCTATTGCGGCTGCGTCGCAGGAGAGGGTC
Organism: Humulus lupulus; assembly: GCF_963169125.1. Classification (NCBI taxonomy): domain Eukaryota; kingdom Viridiplantae; phylum Streptophyta; class Magnoliopsida; order Rosales; family Cannabaceae; genus Humulus; species Humulus lupulus. The sequence continues at coordinate 71,760,773 of NC_084794.1, read as the reverse complement.
GCTTCCTTAGAGGCCGAACTCGAGGTTGCTAGGGTTGATGTAGCCGCGTCGCAGGAAAGAGTCGCTTCCTTAGAGGCGGATAGGACAGTTGTTGAGTACAGGTCCATAGAGCGCGCCCTTTATGGTGTGTGGAGGCAGGATCCCAACTTTGATTTTTCTTCTTTTGGCGAGCACACCGTTGCTCGAGCGGCTCGGTGGAGCGCCCGTGGCAGGAGGCCCTGAGGTCCTTATTTCATCATTTCTGTCAGCTATCCCATTGTGGGTGTATGCTCATTTTAAGCCTTTGTAATATTATTATTTTTATTTTTTTCTTGTAAATCTTGCCATGTTACCAAGACTCCTTTTTTAATATATACATATGTGGTTATTCATCTCTTATTCATTTGTGTTTGAGGTTTTTTTGAGCCTGTATGATGGGGTTCGGTAGGTTCCCCTCTTTTATTTATCAGGCTAGAGGTCCTTTGGAGCCCATGTGAAAGGGTTCAATGGGTCCTTTTTTGGTGCCTCTTGATTATTTTTATAAGGATATTTTGACCCCTTGGGTTCTAGCTATTCTTTTATATATTTTTGCGCGCGCTTATTATTTTTTTGCGAGAAGCGTCCTTCTCGTCATTATTCATAGTACTATTTTTGCGAGGGTTTCTTTTAAGACCCTTTTTGACTAGACGGCTTGGTGGCCGCTCTAGGCTTATCGGCGGGTGCTCTTTCTGGGGCTTCTCCCTTTGAGAGAGTATCTGCCCTTATTTGGGAGCTCATTGTTGTTGTTGTTTTCTTTTTTATATAAGACCTTTTGGCCTCCTTGGTGTTCGTAAGGGTAGCTAATCCTTATGAACTTCGGGAGGTGCCTTGCAATGTCTCCTCCCTGTTTCTTAGGGTTCACCATGCCCCGATACAAGGGGTCCTTTTAAGGATCCTCCTTTTTAGGAGCCTTTTTTAGGATTCTCCTGATAGAGGGTCCTTTGTAGGATCCTCCTTTTTAGGAGCCCTTTCTGGGATCCTCCTGATAGAGGGTCCTTTTTAGGATCCTCCTTTTTAGGAGTCCTTTTTAGGTTCCTTATGTTAGAGGGTCCTTTTTAGGATCCTCCTGATAGAGGGTCCTTTGTAGGATCCTCCTTTTTAGGAGCCCTTTCTAGGATCCTCCTGATAGAGGGCCCTTTTTAGGATCCTCCTTTTTAGGAGTCCTTTTTAGGTTCCTCCTGTTAGAGGGTCCTTTTTAGGATTCTTCTGTTAGAGGGTCCTTTTTAGGATCCTCTCACCTGCTGTATGTTTTTGCCTTCTGTCCTACCCCCCCAGTGTTTGGTGAAATTTATTTCGGCAGGCACTTTGGCTGATGCTCGCATAGAGAAGAAAAATAACACGTGAAGTTGCGAACAATTTCATTCATAGCATGTATAAAAAAGGGTTACATCTAATTGGGAGGTTACCTAGGTAGCCTCTTTGATTCTTACTCACTAAGCTAACATAATAAGGAACAAACTAAACATAGGTCCTCTTTGCACCGGGTGCCGAAGCCTCACTGGTAGCATTTCTCGAGGTGTTCCGTAACTCGTGGGTCCAACTCGTGTGGGTCGCGCCTTCATACACAACCATTGCCATCGGCATCGATGGTTTTGTGGCTGTGCGAAGGGACATGTTATAGCATTCCCTCGCTTCCTTCTGCTCCCCTTTCATGCATGCTACTCCCCCAGGGGTTGGCAATTTCATAGCTAGGTGATACACAGAAGTTATCGCCTTCAATTCTCTCAGAGAGGGTCTCCCTAATACCGCATTGAAGGCTGAGGCGCAATCCACCATGACAAAGTTTTCCATTATGGTTACAGCATCTCTTTGAGGAGATCAATTGGCAGGGAGAGAGTGTTACAACATCTCTTTGAGGGGAAAGAAACAAACAAGCGCTCACGCACTCGTTATCATACAAAATAAAGATGGGACGGTTTTAGAAATTGACGAGGAAATCGATCCAAGGATTGAGGAGAAAATTGACCTCGAACCATTGGAAGAGCTCGAAGAAGTTCAGCTCGACGAAGTTGAACCCTCGAAGAAGGTAAAGGTCGGAAAACACCTCCAAGGCGAGGCAAAATAGCAATTAATTTGCTTTCTCAAGAAAAACCAGGATGTCTTCGCATGGTCACACTCAGACATGGTGGGGATAAGCCCAAATGTTGCGAGCCACGCATTGAATATAGACAAAAGCATTCCCCCGAAGCAACAAAAGCGAAGACAGCTGGACGAGGATAGAAAGAAAGCACTAAAGGAGGAAGTTGACAGGCTGAAAGCAAACAATTTCATTAGGGACGCTTTTTACCCTGACTGAGTAGCCAATCCAGTGTTGGTCCCGAAGCCCAATGGGACGTGGAGAACCTGCATTGACTACTCGAACCTCAACAAGGCCTGCCCGAAAGACTGTTTTCCGCTGCCAAGAATTGACCAGCTCGTGGACGCCACGGCGGGACATGGCCTGATGTCGTTCATGGATGCCTATTCTGGGTATAACCAGATTCCCATGCATGCCCCCGACCAAGAGCATACGAGTTTCATTACAGATAAAGGGCTCTATTGTTACAATGTCATGCCATTCGGACTCAAGAATGCTGGAGCCACGTACCAGCGGCTTGTAAACATGATGTTTTCAGAGCAAATAGGGAACAACATGGAAGTTTACGTTGATGACATGCTTGTAAAGTCTCAACTTAACAAGAACCATGTTGACGATCTCGAAGAGTGCTTTGGCGTACTCAGGAAATACAACATGAAGCTAAATCCTATGAAGTGCACTTTTGGGGTATCTTCGGGAAAATTTCTAGGCTTTATTGTCAACTCTCGAGGGATCGAGGCTAATCCCGACAAAATAAAGGCCCTGATTGATATGCCTCCACCTCGGAAGCATAAAGATGTCCAAAGCTTGACTGGGAGGATGGCCGCCCTGAGCAGATTCATCTCGAAGTCAACGGATCGTGGCCTTCCATTCTTCAACTTATTGAAAGGAAGTAAGAAGTTTGAATGGACAGAGGAGTGCGAGCTAGCCTTTCAGGAGCTCAAAAAGCACTTAGCCGAACCGCCTATCCTCTCGAAGCCTGAGACGGGAGAAGTATTGTTCCTGTACCTCTCAACCACCGAACACGCGATAAGCGCGGTGCTCGTTCGGGAGGAAGAGAGGGTGCAGAAACCCGTCTATTACATCAGTAAAAGATTACTGGGGGCAGAGTCAAGATATCCATTGATGGAGAAGCTTGCCCTCAGCCTAATCCACTCATCTCGCAAGCTCCACCCCTACTTTCAGGCACATCCCATCCATGTACTGACAGATCAACCACTTAGGCAAGCCTGTCTAAACCAGAGGCGTCAGGTCGGCTCCTTAAATGGGTTGTTGAGCTCGGACAGTTCGAGATCACTTACCATCCAAGAAGGACCATTAAGGCACAAGCCTTGGCTGACTTCATAGTGGAGTGCACTGGTATAGCCGACGACGAGGTAATAACCACGGCCCACAAGCTGTGGAAACTTTACGTCGACGGCTCGTCAAATGAAAATGGAGCGGGGGCAGGAGTTATCCTGATCACTCCTACAGGGAGCAGATTTCACTCTGCTGTAAGATTTGGCTTTAAAGCATCTAATAATGAAGCTGAGTACGAGGCTCTACTTGCGGGACTACGAATAACAAAAGAGCTCAAGGCCAAAGCTATACATTGCTACAGCGACTCCCAGCTCGTGGTTAATCAAATCTTGGGAGAATACCAGGCTCGTGGCACAAGAATGGCAGCTTATCTGGAGAAGGCAAAATCCGCATTGGAGTATTTCGAGTTTTATGCAATCGAACAGGTTCCCCGAGAACAAAACTCAAATGCAGATGCCTTAGCTCGGCTCGCCACTTCCGCCGAAAATGAAGAGCTGAATGTTATACCCGTAGAACACCTATCAGCACCCAGCATTACTGAGCCAGACGAGGAAGATGTGTGTATGATTGAAACAGAACCAACCTGGATGAGTCCGATAGTTGATTATCTCGAAAACAGAATTCTTCCAAGAGATCGAAATCAAGCTCGAAGGTTGATGTATCAACTTCCTCGTTACACCATTCTGGATGGAAAGTTATACAGAAGAGGGTACTCCATGCCGCTGCTTAGATGTGTAACTCCTCCCGAGGCTAAGAAGATCATTGAAGAAATTCATGAAGGGTTCTGCGGAGACCATACCGGGGGGCATTGCCTATCCAAGAAGATTATACGCCAAGGATATTTCTGGCCAACCATAAAAACGGACTCTTTCGAGTACGTGAAAAAGTGCGACAAATGCCAGAGATTCGCCACGATACCCCGAGCTCCACCTTCCGAACTGACCATGTTGACATCCCCATGGCCTTTCGCGGTATGGGGCATCGACCTCATAGGCTCACTCCCAACTGGCAAAGGCGGAGTTAAATATGCCGTGGTCGCCGTTGATTACTTCACAAAGTGGACAGAGGCTAAACCATTGGCGACCATAACTTCGAAAAAGATCCTTGATTTCGTGGTAAAGAACATTGTATGCCGATACGGAGTACCGAGAAAGATCGTATCCGATAACGGGACCCAGTTCGATTGTGACTTATTCACCAACTTTTGTGACAAGAACGGTATAATAAAGAGTTTTTCATCAGTGGCTCACCCTCAAGCAAATGGTCAGGTCGAAGCCGTTAACAAAACTCTCAAGAGCTCTCTAAAGAAAAAGTTAGAAGAGGCAAAGGGACGATGGCCAGAGGAATTGCCTCAAGTCCTTTGGGGATATAGGACTACAGCTCGGACATCAACAGGACATACTCTGTTCTCTCTAGCGTACGGCTGCGAGGCGATGTTGCCCATCGAGGTCAAAATTCCGACGATCCGAACTCAGATTTACGATCAAAGTTCCAATCATACTCAGCTCGAAGAAACCCTAGACTTGATCGAAGAAAAAAGAGAAGAGGCTCAGCTGAGAAATGTTGCTTACCAACAACGAACCACAAGATATTTCAATAAGAGGGTTTGAGATCGAAAGTTCGGAGTGGGAGACCTGATTTTGAGACGCGTATTCTTAGCAACCCGAGATCCAGCAGCTGGAGTGCTCGGGCCGAACTGGGAAGGACCATACCAGATAGAGTCAGTCATCCGACCTGGCGTGTACAAACTTGCGAGATTAGATGGGAGCCTGATACCACGAGCATGGAATGGAGAACACCTTAGACCTTACTATCAATAGTATAGGAAAAGTGTTGCCTGTAACCATGACTTTCTATCTATACTAGTTTGTTTGTTTGTTTGTTTTTAAATTTCATCAAATAAAAGGTCTATTTTGTTCCATATGTAATTTCTTTTTATTTTTGCAATCTCTCTTAATTTAATAACCTATGGTCACACTCATAGGATATTAAGGGGGCATCATTGGTATACATACCACCAGCTTAAAAAATAAAAAACATAAAAAGTATTTGGAGATAACCAAGTACGCGAGCTTAGATAGTTCGGACATAACCGAACTACCAAAAAGATAAAAGTATTTGGAGATAACCAAGTACGCAAGCTTAGATAGTTCGGACATAACCGAACTACCAAAAACCTAAAACGTTTGGAGTTAACCAGATGTGCAAACTTAACAAGTCTGGAACAAACCAGCCAAAAAATTAGTCGATGATAAGTAGGAACCTAAACCTATTTCGAGATAAGTCGAGATCGAGGCTGGAATATCTTAAAGAAAAATAGTTTCGAACTCTTAACCTCGGAACAAAAACTGAGGATGAGGAAAAGTGACTAAACAAAAAAAAAAGATATAACCAGATCATTCATATTACACACCATATAAGTACTCTTGAGTTCATGGTTAAAGTAATATCCGACCTTGATAAGTAACGAGGTCGGAAGCGGATAATTCGAATAAACTATGCATGAATGCATCGAATTTCTAGCCTAAAATCCAAACTATGTTTGTATGAATAAATAAACATAACCGGTTCATCAATATAAAAATGTGCAAAATATTTCGAGCCAAGAAATGTAAAGCATATAAAAGAATAGTAAAGGGAATTGTATCAGCCCCGTGGGCATAAATTAAAATAATTACAGAAATAAGGGGACGCAGCCCCGATAACTGTTCTCCCCGAGGCCAGATTCAAAGAAGAGGAGTCTCCTTGGCCTTCTCAGCATCAGTGGCACCGGACCCCTCAGGACGAATAGCATGACTATCCTCCTGAGCTTCCTCCGAAACGGTGCCCGAAGCAGCCTTTTCCTTCTCGAGCTGCTCAGCCTTCTCCTTCTCAAGCCGTTCAGCCTCTTCCTTCTCGAGCCGAGCATTCCATCGTTCAAGAAACGGCGCCTCGCGGGGACCCAAAAAGCTGGTGTCCAGCTCTTCGTTATAAGCCCACATCCGGTACATGGCTGAGTCGACCGCCTTTTCCTTCTTTTCTTTGTACTCGGCAGTAAGGCGAGCTTTGACATCCTCTATAAGGTCGAAGGTGGCGGTCTTGTCCTCCTCGAGCTTCTTATTGGTCTCCCGAAGCTGGGTGTTATCTTTCTTTTCCTCCTCGAGTTCAGTTTTCAGCTTTCCGAGCTCCTTGGCCATATCCTCACGCTCCTTAACCACTGCCTCGAGCTTAGCATTCGCCACCTTCAGATCATCGTTCACTCTAAGGTGGAGGTCCTTCGCCTCTTGGGCATGAGTCCTGCCCGAATGGATCTCGTTATTAAGCTCGTAATTGAGCTGGGCCGTGAAGGCAAGAGCCTGAAAAAAGGAAGAAACCACCATTAGCCTCAAGACAGCATGGATATAAGCGAAAGAAATATGGAAAAATACTTACTGCAGCGGTGTGCTCGATACTCTTCTCGTAAAGAACAGTGCGGTCTCGGGTGCCAGTTAAGCACTGCCACTGGGGAGCTTCGAAACTGCCGTAGCTCTGGCCGATCCGGGACATGACATCCGAAATCAGCGTAGATCCATGAAGTCCGGCAGCGTTATCCACCACGTATGAGTCCATATGGGTGGAGATGGTTAGCTTCTGAGCTCGAGAAGCAGAAGGTCTCTTGACGAGCTGAGCAGAAGACGTTTGACCCACCACAGGGGTTTGGGACTCAACCACGACAGGGGTACCAGCCAGCGAGGCCGATGCCACCGCAGAGACGACGGCCTGCGAGGATGGCATCATCGTGGGGGCGCTAGTCTGGCCAGTTGACGCAGCAGCAGAGCTCGAAGCCAGCGGGGCAGGAGGAGGCATTTTCTTAGATCTTTTGGAGCCTTTCCCTGGCTGGCTGGTTTTCAGTGACCCTGCCCTGGGGCGTTTGCTCCTCTTGGCACCCGCATTGTCAATAAGGGTATCAAGGTCGGAGTCCATCTCGCCTGCACAAGTCAACACAGTGAGTCAGTAAGAGAGGTGTACAAGTTACTTCAGTATCACAGACGTACAGAGTGATGGTAGAAAAAACCTAACTGGAACTTTCCCCCGAGCTTGAGCTTGGGGACCATGAAATTCCCCCGTCTTCAGAAGAGGCGGGGGGAGTGCCTTCCCTATAAGTTGGTGATAACCTCGAGAGGTCCCTATAATCATTGGTCCCATACTGCACAGCTATCCCATTCCACACCTCGTCTGTGGTGTACATAGTGTCGTATTTCCCGAGCCCACTATCAAACCTATGGACACAGTCGTCTACCCAACTCCATATGTAGAAGTGGTATCTATCATGTGGGCACGAGACTAACCTATTGGGCCTGTGTTTTAGCAAAGTGGGGGACCACATTCTCGAAGTAGGAAGGGTTTTACCTTCATCTGAGTCCGAGCTCGAGGCCTCGTCGTTGGCTTCATTCCCAGATCGCGGACTCCTCAAGCGAACTGGGAGAGATGCCCTCTTTTCTCTCCTTGGAAGAAGGGTGCTTGTGGGCTGTGGCACATCCTCTTAACGTTCGTATTTTTTGTTAGACCAGTCAGAGGTTGACTGGCCTTCTCCCAACAACCCACAAGCTCGGAGCTGGTCCTCATGAAGAAGATACGAGAGAGACCTCCTACCATAAGGAAGTCGGAGCAAGGCCTCTCTGTGTTCCCTCATTGTCTTGGAGGGGGAGGGACGCTGAAAATTAGCTGAAAGGCGAAACACATTTCAGCTAAGTATGGTCTTTAAGGGCTAAAACTCCGAGCTCAAAAAAATAAAAGTAACAAGAGTACTTACGAATCCGCCTGAACGAACGATGTCGAGACGAGGACAGACCGTCTGTCCAGAAAAAAGCCTTTTTGGAGTCAAGAGGGTGGTTTGGAAGATCTTCAAAAATCTTCGTCTCTTTGGGATAGCTCGAGAGGTAGTAAAAGCCATCCCCTCCCCGAGCTCGGGAGGGGTTACTTTTCAAACAAAAGAGATATAAAATCTCTTGAGGTGAGGGTCCTTTCCACTGCAGCTCGTGATACAAGGACCTCAGGGCAGACAGCACCCTGTACGAATTGGTGTTGAGTTGGAATGGAGCCAACCCAACGAAATCAATGAAGTCTCTGAAAAAGGACTTCAAGGGCAGCAGAGCTCCCGCCCTTATATGTTCCTGGCTCCAGGCCGCGTATTTCACACTAGCATCGCGGCCCCCAGGGGCGAAACAGCTCCGTTCATGACTAGCCGGAGCCCGACACTTCAGGGTGTCCAACGAACTAAGGCCATGGAGGGCTAAGATGTCAGTTATTTGGTCGGTGGTGGTAACCGAGCTCTGGTAGAACTCAGCTTCGAACATCTCCCTCCTAGGCTGCGAAGACGAAGGCTCCGCCATTAAAGAGAATTGGAGTTCCCCCGGATGATATGCAACCGTGACTTTTACCGCAGGGTCGAGGGGGATTGGCCTAGGTCCTGGGTTGGGCTCCGGATAGATGGCCTCCCGAAGAACTCTTCTCTTCTTTTCAATGACCTCGTCTATCTGACGGCGATAGTGGGCTCAAGTGTCCTCTTGCTCGCGCGCAAGCTCGTATTCTTTTATCCGACGCTGATTCCGGGCGAACAGCGATTCTGGGCTCGGAGATTTAGGCTCGTAAGGGATGGCTCGCAGTGACCCCCACCGTCTTTCCAGATTCTGTGACATCTAACGAGAAAGAAAAAATGGTGAGGGCCATGCATGCAAAAATCGCGAGCTCGATGGTATGAGCTTGGGGATTTAGGAACAAAAAATTAAATATTGAGACCCTCACTAAAGAGTCAGAGCGTGTGTTCCACAGGAAAGAAAAGGAGCGTGGATGATCTTTTGAAAATCCCGAAATTCAAGGGAAAGAAAGGTGGTGGTTAGCCAGGAAGGGCATTCTTGGGTTTCGTGCATTTGTCAAGGACAAGGGTTTTTACCCGAAAACTTAATGTACAAGAAGCATGGCCTAAAATTTTCAAAACCCAGAAAGTTGAAACTTCGCTCAAACGTTAAAACTGGACATAAACCAGTGATGCGAAATCCAGCAGGGGAAGTCTAGGAAACTCGAAAGCCCATCGAAACGAAACCCCCTATCTTATTATGCTAAGAACGTAAACTAGCATACACAGCAAAAGCAGTAAAAAAAAAAAACAACAAAAACGGCATACTTACACAGTGATGGTGATTGCAGCGAAATCGTCGATTGGAGAAGAGGTTGCAAGAAAGAACTCACTGACTCGAACAGACCAAGATTTCTTTGTTTCTTGGGTCGAGAAAACATGCGCGGGACAGAAGCTTTTTAGGAGAGTCTCTGGTTCTCTGGTTGTTTTTCTTTTCTTGCTTACGATGAACAAACGTGAAGAAGAAGACGAAGAGGGGGGTCTTGTATATATAGGTGGGAAAATGGAATTAATCAGGAGCGTCGAATGAAATTCTCACTAGATCGAACGGATGGGGATCAATGACAAGAAGGCGCCAAAAAGTTGTCAGACGGACGATCGTGGGCGTGTTCCCAAGGTACTCAAGTACCTAAAGTGAGCAATACCCAGCTGACACGTGACCATTTTCAATAGTGTATGACGGTACGGTTCCCAGAAAAAGTAGTTCAAAAGTTTCCTTCTCTTAGGATTCGAACAAATACTTTTGAGGGGGCAAGATGTTATACCCAGATTTCGAGCCATAGTGAATGTGACCTCGAAAGCTGAGTTCGCAACAAATGGTTTCACAAGGATTGGGGTATGCTCTAGGATGGTATATCGAGTCTGCAAAGTACGATATATGATCTCGAATGTGGTGACCTCGAAATGATCTCGATCTCGAAAGGTAGCTCTGAGAACACCCTCATCTTCAGGAACAACTTCGGAGCAGGGGTCTTGAGCTCGATGTACTATCTCGAAAGCAATGTTAGCTCGGGAGATGTCAGTGGCTCGCACAACGACGTGAAACCTGAGATGCTAAAGCCTTGGAGATACGCTATAACCACCTTGAATATCTACAAGTATTGTAAATATGAGATGTAATCCTCATTTATTGATGTAAATCCCCAAGAATCGTGGGATATTATTTAGTCAGTTATGCGTTTCCTGGTCTTCAAGGACGTTTCCTTTTTTATCTGATTATAGGCATTTAAAGCCATTTATTTTATTCACAAAAGAGTAACTACCCAAAATATGTGGGATAGTATTCTGCATCCTTCTCTATAAATAGAGAAGCCATGCACCATTGTAAGGGACCGAAATTCTGATCCTTGAGAGAAAACTCTGGAGAATTCATGCTAAAGGATTTTTCAGAGATAATCTTAAGATTAATAACAGAGACTCGTGGACTAGGCAGATTTAACTGCTGAACCACGTAAAAAATCGTGTGTTTGATTTGTTTGTTCCGTTTGGCCATCGTTATTCATTGTTTTTGTGCTCTTCTTTTATCTGTTGACGAAAAACGGCGTCAACACCATGGTAAACTCCAATCTCCTCTTTGTTTTCCAGTTCTGTCTGCATGTTCTTTCAATTTCCAGATCTATTGGTATAATCTCCTTTTGTCTATTGCTTCGCATATACCAACAATTCCTAAAACACAATAAAACCTTGATCCAAATAAATGTTTAATAGAAATAAAAAAATAAGAAAACAAATCAAATTAGAACAAAAATTAACTTTATTAATATTAATAAAAAACAATCCCTGGCAACGGCGCCAAAAACTTGTTGTGCAAATATTAATACGCAAGTGTACGTATCGCTAACAAGTAATATAATAATAAGTAGAGTATCGTTCCCACGAGGATTGATATTAATTACCAATAATTAATTCCTGACTCTAATTGATTTAAATGATAATTTCATAATTATGAATTGAATAATTACTACTAAAATTAAAGAAAGCAATTAATCACTAGAGTAATTCAAAGATAAAAATATGATTTAATTCAACAGATGTAAAAGTTAGGGTTTTAGTTTCATCATCCATCCACTTATGATTTCTAACCAATTTTCAATATTTCTTAATTCTACTGTGATAGCAGATTACAACGATATATTATAGTCTTGCTAGGATCTATAATTCTCTACAACATATTATTTCCTACATCTCTATGGTAAATCAACATATTGCAGACATTAAACACTTAATCTCTAAACTACACAAATTATAAAGGTACTCTCGTCCAATATATTTTTGTGATTATCTACCTATAGCATAATTAGCCTTCTCTTCTCAGAGCCTAGGTTAAAATCATCTAAAACATGTAAATGGCGATCAAACATTCACAAGCATTAAGCATAAGATAAATAATTCACAATAGTAGAAAGAAACTCAGAAAAAACTGCATTAAGAAATCAAAAGCTTCAAGAACAATCCACTAACACCCTAAAAACAAGATTAGTTCATGACAGACATAGTGGAATCCATCAAACTAAATATAAACATAAACTCAAGGATAAAGAGAATAAAGAAAATCAAGAGATCAAGAAATAAACTCTCAAATCTTCAATGTTATCTCCAAGGTCTCAAGTAATCTCTGGAATTAACTAATGATTCCCCCCAATTAACTCTTAACAAAACATTTAAATAGAAACCCTAAAAGCTATTTTTGAAAATAAATGACAATTTCGCCCTTCTGATAGCCACAAAAAGGGTACACGCGCCGCGGCGCGCCTCTATAAATCTGCACAATCCTAGTCTCAGGTTCCAGCACGTGTCGCGGCTCTCCTTTCAAGCACTGCGGCCCTTGAAAATTCTAGAAAACAGATTTCTCTCTGCTTTTCCCTTTTCCCTTACGACGCACCTCTTCATTTTAGCGCCACAGCCCTTTACATTAACCTCAAAACGTTACTTCCAAGGCTCCAAAATGAACAAGTCTCTCCGCATATTAATCCTCAAACGTCTTCTTGTCAAATTTTAGCATAAATTTTCCAATTGCTATGATTTTTCATTCGTTTCCTCAACTCCATGATTCCTCATTCTATTTCCTACAAACATACCAATACAAGCGTAATACCACACAACATTCCACCAAATCAACTCAAACTTACCCTAAACACAGGTTAAAAACTATACTAAAAATGGACTCATCAACAAGCAGTGAATAACACATTACCAAACCATAATAAGCATTCCTAGTAGTAATTACCCTACTCATGCATGCATACCATTCATATAAATGACTACAACGTCATATGGGGCCAGTTTCCCTAGATAAATGAATCATACCAGGGTCCGTTGCCCAAAATACATAATTAATTAATCATATTGGGGCTCAATGCCTTAGGATGTGAACAAATAAGTCACCCTGGGGCCTGTTGTTGTATCCTCTGTGTAACCAGCCTTGAAGATGGCCCCAGCGTACCTGGCGCTTAGTTTTCCACGACCCTTGGGTCGAACAAGCTTATAATGCGCTCCTGATTAGGTCTAACCATATCGACCAGCGCTTAGCACGCTATTACCACCCTTGACTTATAAGTCAATGCTTTTCGACTAGCACTATTGCCATTCTTGACTCATAAGTCAAGCCTTTCTCAATCAGATAGTGAAAACAGGCATCTATCATATACCAAATATCTAGATACAGAGCATTCAACATGCTTAATCAACAATCACATGCATAATCATAATCATGCGCATATACAAGGGTCCAGCCCCAATCAAATCTATATTCAACATTCGGGCCAAGCCCTAATAATGTACATCACATATTGGGTGCAGTTTTCTTACCTCAGGTTCGAATATAAAGTAAAATAAGAACGACCCTCAAGCACGAACCTGATTCTGAGCCCCTAGCGATAACCTAGTCACAACAAGGTATAGAATCTCGTCAATAACGAGTAAATAAAGGCTTTCGGACCGTGTCCTAGCCTTTGGGATGTCGAATCCTACTAAACCAGGTAGTAGGATCAATCCCGAACCCTTTGGTTTGAGTTCTCACATTCAAAACCTCCCCAAGGCCCAAAATCCCTTAAGCACCGCGACCCCAAGCATTTGAGCCATAGTCTGCCCAAGTCAGAGGCCCCGCCTTTCATTTCATTGAACATGGGCCATGGTGCAACCTATTAGGCGCTGTGCCGCGACCCCGCATCAGAAAATTGCCTCACACCTCTAAGTTCAAGAAGGTCGCGGCTCGACCCTGCTAACCCAGATTTCACGACTCCAAATCCTCCCAAAACTCACCCCAAATCCGTACCAAACCCACCATTCAATCTCACAACATCCCCGAAAGTCCCAGGCAACAAAACTCGCCATTCAAATGGATCCAAAACATGTTGAGTCATAAAATCCAAATCGAAACTCAAGAAACTTAAGGAAACAAAAATTAAAAGCCTAAATTACCTCTGATTATGTCATTTTCCCACTGTAACCTTCGGCTATCAAGCTTCTAATCTTCCCTTGAATCATTATGACTCTAACCTTGCTTGAATCTGAGCCCTAAAACTCGAGTTTCCTTCGAAAACGCTAACAACGTCAAGTGAGAGAACGAGGGAGAGAACAAAAGTGTTTGAACGTATTTCATTTTATGACAGGCTACTTAGGGATCAAGTAACCTTAAATAAAACCCAAGGCTTGGGGTACCAAAAACGTTCCCGAGGGTAAAATTTTCAAAATCCCCAGAATTCCCTCCTAATCTCACTAACTCCAAATATATCCCCGAGTATTCATTCCCATTACCCAATATCCTGGTAATGTACTAAATACCCAAAATACCCCCTTGACTCACCCCGAGTCAAGTATTGATCCCGTTGTGACAATCCCGCTAACTTGCTCCCTAGGATCGCCTCTTGTCGTGTAACCCAAATATATCCACATAATAATGTGGTCCCACACATATATCACATATATGCCAAATATACCCATAACGAACCAAATTACGAAAATTATCCTTCTAATAAGAAACAGGACCACAAGCATATTTAATACACCTAAACAAGCATATGAAGTCATATTATTATATAACTCACATAATCATACAATGATACACATAATTATCACATAAACACATAATTTTACGCAGTTTGTCATCCTGGCCCCCTAATCAAGGCCCTAAGCGTTATCAGGTACTTTGGGACGTTACATAGAGGTGCATGTTATTTTGGGGAGGTCATTTCCTGCAACAGGTAGAACTTTGATCAACGTGGAAAAAGGGGATCTCACACTACGAGCTTAATAAGAACAAGTAACTTTAAAGGTATTCAATCTTATACATTCTCCAAATGAAGTAGGAGATTATTTTTCCATTAATGTCATGACCTCTAATATGGAGGAAGAGGTACCCACAAAGTATAATAAGAGTTTTAAGATGAAGCTACCTCTTGGAAAATTTGAGAAAGAAAATGAGCCATGGAAAAGTATAAAAAAGGCACAGTCTCACATTCAAGATCCATATAGAAAGAAGAAAAATGAAAAGAAGCACGGTAGGAAAGCTCGTTCCCAAATGTTTGAAGTGGGGCAGCGGGTGTTTTTCTCTAATCATCATATGAAAGCCAACTTCGAACATCTAAAATCAAGCTTCTCCAATTCATTCTTGGTAATCAAAGTCTATCCTTGTGGTCCATTGGATTTGTGTGATGAAAATTCAGGAAGAAAGTTTAAGGTGAATGGGAAAGAATTTAAGTTTGGGGGTAGCGAGGTCAAGAAACCCAAGGTCTCGCCCACCTTACTTAGTCTTTTAAATTCTATGTGGGAGAGTTGTTGTGCTTAAAGATGAATCTTTAGGGCAGCAAAACATACATAAAAAAAAAAGAAGAAGTGTTATCTCTATTGTATTTTTCTTTGTTTTTACCCTCCTTCTCTGCTGGTTTTTTGTGCCTTAAACTGAGTTTAGGTTTATTGACGGTGATTTTGACATTGTTGGGCTATTGCTTGATCAGTTGGGAGTATTTTGATGCATTCATGTTGAGAAAATAAGCTAACTTAAATGCTTGTTTTTGTTGAAAATTCTGGAAAAGTGTGGGGTGATGTTGTGTCTATGATGTTAAGCTCTTTCGTAATGTTGTGGCATCAAGGCTAGGCGAATTTGGGGAAACTTTGAGCAAAAGTTACTAGCAATTTGAGCTAAAAATCATGGGCATTGTTGCTATGGTTGGGGCACATTTTGATTGAATTTCGGGGGTATGTGAGTACTGATTGGGACACTTTTGCGAATGATATGGCCTAGGAATGTTACCAATAAGCTAGATTCTTTGGAAAAATTTCATAGCACAGAGCATGAGGAGCACGAGGACGCAGAAGCAAGTGATGTGGAGGGAGTTTTTCTTTGCCTTTTGTCTTGTTAATTTTATTTTCTTTTGCTTTTATGTTTCTTTGTTTCTGGTTTCTGTCTTGCTTATTCTTGTTGTTGTTTTGTGTTGTGTAACAGTGAGGACACTGCTCTTTCTTAAGTTTGAGTGGTGTTGTTTAAATTGCTATTTTATTTTATTAATTTCATGTATTTTCTTAAGTTTTAGGTGTAGTTTAGGTGTTTTTTGTGTTGAGTCTAGAGTCTAGGTTGTAATGGAATCAATTTATGTAATGGTTGTGCAAAACTTTGGGGGTGGCTCGATGATAAAATTTCAGAAAAGAAAAAAATGTAATTATTGTTAACTCTTGTGTATTAGTGAGCCTTTAGTACTTAAAGTTTTTAGTGCTAACTCAATCATATTGAGAGTGTGACCCCAATGAGTGTGTATAGTTTGACCATGAAACCTCAAAACCCTAGATTAAGCTAAGTATTCTTGAAGGTTACAGTTTTTAGAATTGGCTTGATAATTCCCCTGAAGCGAAATCCTAGGAGGCATAGTGATTTAGAGAGGATTTTTGAAATTTTTCTTGGTTCGTTTGAGCTTTTCATGCCTATATTGTAACTATTATCCCTAGTGACCCAACTTTGAGCTTATTGGCCTATTTTGTTCATCTAACCTTAGGCTTAGTTTGTCTTGGATATTATTTTAGATAAGATTGAGGGAGTGAGGAAAGATTATCTTGGTTATTAGGGTGTTCATAATTGTTAATTCTTATACACGTATATGCTCAAGTTTTGTTAATTGTGTTTATGTTTATGTTTATCTTCAATGTTTTTATTTTGTTTGTATTGTCTTTTATGTAGTTTGTTTACATTGTAAAAAGGGGAAACATAGAAGAAAAAACAATGAGAAAAAAAAAGAAAATTAAAAAAAAGATATATATAGTTAATTGTAAATAAATAAGTTTGTATGTAGTTTGCATTTTAACTATAATTGAGCTTATAAGTGAAGTATTCAAAGGAAAAGGGAGTTGAGCAATAATGAGTGAGTTCGGGGATTGATTTCACTTGTGATGGGTAGAGGATATTGAATTCATGAGGTCTAAGACAAGCTAGGTTTTAAGGTTTTAGCTTACAAATTTCATCTTAATTGATATCTTTAGCCTAGACTACATTACAACCATGTAAAGACCTACTGATCTAAATCTTTTTGCTAACTACATTAGTGGAGAGGGGTTATTGAGTTCAACATATGAAAACATGAATTAAACCTTACGATTGTATCTTAGTTTAATCTAGGGAATAGGGGTTGATTGGGAAGAACTATTTGTCCACTATTGGGGAACACATTAATAACTTGGTTGTGTTAACATCTTAATACTTAAGGAACTTGGCTTGCATATACACTTGTGTTGATTTGAGAGCTTTATCCCCACTTTAGCATGACCATTTCGAAATTGATTCCAAGTTTTTTTGTGTGTGTCTCTGTGGTGTAGGTTATATCTATTTTATTTGTGTAGTGTGTTTGTGTCTTTTAAATTTGTGGTGCTATGTGTTTGTTGGGTAATAGTGTCATCACTCAGGACGAGCAATGAGATAAGTTTGGGGGTGGGGCTGACTTTTGTAGGTGAGGGGGGCGGTCCGCTTGATGTAGTCCATCACTTTGTTGTCTTTGGCTCATTCTGGCTTCGGCTCCTTTGAATGGGGAAGTCTTCAATCGGGATGAGGAGAAATTTGAGCTCTTTCGGAAGACTATCGAGAAAGCTTGTCCTCATCGGTGGGACCTCAACTTCCACTCACTCCTCATCCTTCTTCACCTGTGATGGGGAATGGCTAGTATGGTGGGCGTGCACTTCTAGCCAAAGGTTCCATCAGATCAGCAGAGTTGGGTGGAAGTCCCCTCTCACCGAATCCCTTGATGGGCACCCGTAGGTTGTTGGCCCAAGACACTCCCTCGGTCAGGAGTTGGGCTTTAACTAGCGAGTGACGGTGGGCCTATTTATCACCTGGCCTGCTGGCCTCTTGTTTGGCGGATGCCCAAATGGGGCCTCTACCTCCGGTCGTTCCTCATCGGCTCTCTCGACCTCTTGGGGCCGCCTTCCCCATTCCTTGGTTCTCAGGGCACCAGCTATAGACTTCACGTGCTTAGACTTGATTAGTCTTCGCAACAGCAGACAAGCAGTGGCCTAGGATTTTCTCGGCACTGATCGCTCTTCATGGTGGGAATTTTGTAATGCCCTACTAAACCAGGACAGTTACACTGTGTGTTTAAAATTGCGTGAGACTCGTTAATCGAGTCATTTGGATTAAAACGTGTAGTTAGGGTTAATTAAAAATTTGTTATAAATTTTTTGGCCAAATGATTGCTGCTTTTCATTAAAGGATTTGATATATATACTGGATCCCAAAAAAAAAGTTTATAATTGATACAAGGGAAAATAAACAAAGTACATGACAATCGTCCTAAGCGGCAAGACTACTAAACCCTAGCTTTCCAAAAGAAGTCTTGATTGTGGCGGTCGAGCAGCTTGCCTATGTACACACTGCCCCTGAAGCTCTCCAGCACATTGTTTGTCTAGCTTCTCCTTGCTCTTACTTGCACCACGTAGCACCGTGAGCCAAGGCCCAACAATAAAACTCAATCAATCATACAAACAGATTACAATTATAAATAGCTTGCTTAATAATTATAAACAAAATTCAACAATATTCAATTTATTTATGTGACCATATGCTTCATTCAGAAAGACATTAGTCAGACAAGTGTAACTCACGCCCTAGTCTCATTTCAAGCGGCCATAGGGTTGTACGATTGCGTAGCGCACTTCCAGGTATAAATAGACATACATTGGATACATAACTCAACTATGTAAAGCACAGTTATTCATGCTCAAACAAACATTTCAAAACAAAATTATAACCATGTTCAATCACGGGGGCTCAAGCCCTAATTTCAACATGGGTGCAGTTTTCTTACCTCGAGTTTACGTGCGAATGACGATACGGCTTCAAGTACGATCCCAATCTCGAGCCTTGTGGTAATCTAGTCACAACACAAACATTCTCTTATTATGGATTGAATCAAAATCCTGAGGCTCACTCCAAACCCCAATCATACCACTACTATTACCAGATGTCAGGACGTTAGAAACGTCACCTGAGCCCATAAGTGGGCCCCAAAATGGATTCCTGAACTCCCGAGCCCTAATCCTAAGTTAGCCAAAAAAATAGTTTTTGGGCACTTGATGCGGTTGCGCCCATAGAAAACTTTGGGGTTTTTGCGGTACTAGCGCGATCGCGCCCTACCCCAGTGCGGGCGCGCCAAAGACCATGAAACCCAAATTGAAATCAAATACCATGGTTTTTTGGACACTAGCGCGATCACTCTAGGTCGCCAGAAACACAAAATGAGCCCAAAACTTAAGAGTTCTTCCCCAATTCTTAAGTCTGCGATTCCCCTGGATACCAGACCTAGAAAATTGACCCCAAACAGACTTTCCAACAAATTTGTGACCACAAAACGGCTGATACATCCCAAACAAACTATTACCAACATAACCAACTCCCTGAAATGCACCAAAACTCATCAAATCTACAACACACCAACAATTGACATGTTCGAGCTTAGAATTCAAGCTTCCATCAACCAAATTCGAAAATATTAAACCCAAATCACAACAATCTAGCAGTATACCAAAGTTCAAAGCAACAAAACTTATTTCAAAACTGAGTACACCCAAATCCTAACTCTATGCACTTCAATTTCAGCTTAAAAATCTCAAACTCCCAAAATTAAAGAACACACCATGAAGCAAGAAAGAAAATCAAAGGATGACAGTTTACCTCTGAATTTCAAAAATTCTCAATCTAGTAAGACCTTGGCAACTCCTAGCTCCTTCCCTTGCTGCTCAAATCCCTCCAAGCTTCCTCAAATCTCCAAAAAATCTTTGTTTCAAGACCTTTCCTTAGCACCAAAAGCATATCAAGAGAGAACCAAGGGAAAGGGAAAAATACGTGCAAGTGTTTTCCCAAGGGTTGCTACCCATTACTCTAGTGCATAGGTCAAATGACCATATTACCCCTACCAACAATTAACCACCAAGGCAACCTTCAAGGGTACCGAGGTCATTTTTCTACAAACCCCATTAAACCTCAAAATAATACCCTAAGTTCCAAATTAAATTACTAACCCTCCAAATATTGATGTTTCTTCCAAAATTCTCCAATAATTCCCCCACATATGGAAAATTACCAAAATACCCCTTAGCACACCCCGAGTCGGGTATAAATCCCCATTGTGACTTTTCCACTAAGTTGCTCATAAGGATCGACTTAAGCCAATTATCGCAAATATATCCACATAATAATGTAGTCTCAATCACAAAACACATATAATTACAATTATACCCTTAATGGGTCAAAATTACGAAAATGCCCCTTTCAACGAAAACGGGCCCACAAGCATATTCAATGCACATAAACATGCATAAGCAGTCATATCATAAAATAACTCATATATTTCACATAATCACACATATATTCAATTCATTTCACATACAAATCCAATTTGGCCCTCTCGGCACGCTAATCTAGGCATTAAGCCCTATTTACGAGTTTGGCAAGTTATAGAATTTGCTTCTCCTCCACTATTGCTTTCTAACTTTTGCCCGTATTCTGATCATTTTCGTTGAGAGGGTTTGTGTGAGCTTTGTAATGCTGGTCATTGGGAGTGTAAGCTGGATTCTTGGTGGTGAGTTCTTCTTCTGATGGCGCATAACTAGCTCACATTTATAGACCGGGAATCATTGTTAATTATAGACCAATACTGCGTTTACTATGCAAAAGCTCAGTGAATGAGGGGTTTCTAGACGGGTGGGATTTTTGATGGGACGAATGCTCAGCTCGTACCGGTGTGATCTGGTTGTGATAAGGGGATTCAATCCCCAAATCTTTCAGTGTAGCTGACCGCGGTCGCCTTTGGTGATGTGTTGAGCAACGATCAACAACCAGCGACAGGTGACGAGGGCCCGGGCAATTGCTATGGGAGCCCATGCATTGGCTTTCAATTGGTTTTATTCACGAGTTTTCTACTTTGAGAAGTCATCTTGAGCGTCGAACACTTCCTTTACCATCGAAAGCAAGTGGGTCCCACATTAACAGTTCATTCACATGCGGTGGTAAGGAGCCATCTAGGCACTCCTTTTTAAGGTAGCGATGGGGGAGGAACCATGCACATTCACTTACTTTATTTTTTGTTTGATCAGAAGTGGCAAGCCATCTTCTTTCCTTTTTCCTGGGCAACAACTTAGTTGTCGGAGCATCGAGATGAAGTGGTAGCCAAAGAGGCCTATAAAGGTGATGATTTTCCCACTTCATTAAGAACTCGCTCCAAGGATTTTTCCATCTTCATTTCCCTCACAAGCTAGCCGCCCTCCCCATTTGGTCTTCTCCTACCATTGGGGTCACATCTCTCGCCATTGGGTCATCTTCCACAAGCGTTCTCTTCATCATGGTAAGCTTCCTTGCCCATTAATTTTGTGCATTGTGAGAAATCCACTTGATTTTTTTTAATGCATGTGTTCTTGAGTGTTCTTGGATGATTTCTCTATTTCTTACTTGACCCATGAAATTAATGGTATAAATTGAGTGGAATAGGTAGATTTAGGATATATCTTGATGCAATTGCCTCTTGGGTTGCCTACATTAGCCATTGGGGCAATTTGGGGCACCTTTGAGCTTCAGATTCGGCTATGGAGAGTCGATTAGCGACGGTGGCCCTTGGGAGCGCAGGGCGAGCGACGGTGGCCTTTGGGTGCAAGGGAAATTGTGTCACAAGGGGCGAATGACATGTGGCCTTTGGGTGCGAGGGGCACAGATGATGAGTGGGGTGTGCCTAGCGACAGGGCATGGTTGACGAGCGAGCCGTGCCTAGATGGTGTGAATGCGCAACGGGTGAACAGGCACAACTGGCGAGCGAGGTGAACAGGTGCCACTGGCAAGCGGGGCACGCCTGGTTAGTGAGGGGGAGCGACTGGCTAGCGAGTCACGCTTGGTAGGTGAGGGGGTGCGACTGGTGCGCTAGGTGCACTCGCAGGTACTAGGACATGCACTTGGCAAGGGGTGCGCTTCTGGAAAGTAGAGTGCACCTTGAGAGAGGCGCGCATTGGCGTGTGCATGTGTAGGCGAGGGGCACCCTTGGTACACAGAGGCCATGCCCTTGTCTCCTGGGAATTTATTGCTCGACTTTCCTATTCCTCGTGTGGCAATGGGCATGAGTGAAGTTTCCACTTTGTCAATAGAGGTTGTTCCACCATCTTAAGGTGTCGTCCCTCAATTAAGCCACTGAGGCCTCGGGCCTCCTTGGCAACTTCCCGGGAGTGACGGACGAGGTACTATTAATATTTTTGTGAATTTTCCTTAGCGGATTGTCACGCTTTTCGCTCGCGGAGAGCGAGCTAGTCATGTAGAATATTTTTGTGGTTTGATGGTAGTGACTCTTTGAATGTTGCTTATTTCAGGTATCCTTTTGATTGTCTTTATGGTTCCCCAACAACCTTCTTAGAATCTGGTTCACCAGAGGCGAGGTTCTGTTCATCTTGCGATTGTTGAGTCAGGTTCATCATCCAATTTGGATTCTTCCTTTATCGCTAGGTGGGTTCGCAACACGCCACCATCATCAATCGATGGAGACTTTTCTTATAGTCCTTCTGTCATGAGTGCAAGTTTCCTAGGCCCTGCGAGCATCCAAATAGCCCCCCGAAGGGCTAGAAAGTTTCCTAGACACGGTGACCCTGGAGCCATTATCTCAATGCACAATTACTTGGCTAGTGTTGCCAAATATTTTTAGGTGGTGCCATTCCAGCTAACGCCCAACACCTATCAATTATGCTTGGACTTCATGTACTATACTGCAGCTTAGGCTGGGTTCCTCCTAAGCCTTGAGAGATTCATTATCTATATCACCTTCAATTCAATCCAAATGGGAGGACATATGGATTCTACCACCTTCATATTCAGAGCGAAGTGTCAAACTTAGTTGTCATCGAGAAGTCCAATGCCGAGGAGTACCCTCACAGATACTTGTTCACGAGGGGTATCAACTCCACCCACAGAGTCTTTAGTAGAGTTGGTAAGTATGTTACTCCCCTTCATCTTGAGATACTACTTAGGAGCATTGGGGTGTTATTCCCGCCATCCTGTGTGGGACTCCTCGCCATTGGTGACCTGGGAGCTTCTCCACGAGGGTGTTGGGGGTCACTTGACTATACTTGATTTGTATTTTTCTAACTCGTGTCTTGTTTTTGATAGGTGCCCGTACTCGTTCGACGGCGTGGTCGAGTACTAGGAGCGCCTTGAGTTTCTACAAACCAGAGTGGCGGCAGAGTGTAAGAACGCAAACTTTCTTCTTTCTAACCATACTCTACAACTTTGCAGCTTTTTGGGCGCCCATTAGTTTCTGAATGTAACAAATCCATCCCTGCCCATTGAACGCGTCGATGAGTGAGGCTTTTCGATGGTCAAGCTTACTAACATTGATGTCATGAGACGTGGGGTCCCGATGTTCTGCGAGGAAAGCATGGTGGTGACTGACGAGAGTGGGACCATCGCAGTTGGTGACCAGCGACCCCCGAGGTGGGATGTCCTTTAGCTCCTTTCCCGGCACACTCGTCGTCCAGAGATTTATGTTCAATTCCCAAGCTTTCAGCCCAAAAATCTCCTTAATTCTCAAAGAATTCACTTAGAAAAGTTGAGAGAGAATTAGAAAAAGAGAGAGTCGGTTGGGTGAGTGTCTAAAAGAATGTTTGAGTGTTTGATTTTGTTTTTTTAAGGCTTAAGTAACTTAAGCTAATCCTGATGCTCGGGGTACCAAAAACGTCCCAGAGGGAAAAATGGTCGAAATCCCCGGTATTCCCTCTTAATCTCATTGACTCCAAATATATCCTCGAATACTTATTCCCGTTACCCGATAACCCGATAATGTATTAGTTACCCACAATACCCCTTGACTCGCCCCGAGTCGGGTATTGGGTCCCATTGTGACTTTCCCGCTAACTTGCTCCCTAGGATCGTCTCGTGCTAAGTAACCTAGATAAACCCACATAATAATGTGGTCTCTCACATATACCACATATATGCACATATATGCAATTATGCCCATAACGGGGCCCACATGCATATCTAATACTCCTAAACATGCATATCTAATTATATTATCATATAACTCACATAATCACATAATTATGCACAAATATAACTCATATAAGCATATAATTCCATATATTGTCATCCTAGTCCCCTAATCAAGGCACTAAGCCTTATTCGGTAATTTAGGACGTTACAACTATCCCCTCCTAACAAAAATTTCGTCCTCGAAATTTTACGTGAACATCTCAAGATACTGAGTCTGCAAATCTACCTCCAGCTCCCAGGTCGCTTTCCCGACCTTGCTGTTCCTCCATAATACCTTAACTAAAGGTATAGTCTTTTTCCTCAGGACCTTGTCCTTCTTGTCTAAAATCTGAATTGGTTGCTCCTCATAGGAAAAATCTGGCTCCAGTTCCAGATCCTCATAACTCAATACATGAGTCTCATCTGATACATACTTCCTCACCATGGAAATATGAAATACATTGTGCACACTAGACAGTGCAGGGGGTAAGTCCAACCTATAGGCGAATTGATCGATCCACTTCAGGATCTCAAATGGTTCCACAAACCCAGGGCTCAACTTGCCTTTCTTCCCAAATCTCTTCACCCCTCTCAGTGGTGAAACCCTAAGGAAGACATAGTCTCCCAGTTAGAACTCCACGTTCCTCCACTTTTGGTCTGAATAACTCTTCTGTCTGCTCTGAGACTCGAGCATCCGCGCTCTAATCTTCTCAATAGCCTCAGTGGTCCTTTGAAACACCTCAGGACTTGAATATCTCCTCTCCCCCGTCTCATCCCAGTGAATGGGTGATCTACACTTCCTACCACACAACATCTCTTAAGATGCCACTCCAATAGTCGATTGGTAACTTTTGTTATAGGAAAACTCTATCAGAGGTAAATATTTACTCCAGGACCCTTCAAAGTCCAATACACATGCTCTCACCATGTCCTCCAATATTTGGATAGTCCTCCCAGACTGACCATTTTTTTAGGATGTTAAGTTGTATTGAACTTTAGCTGTGTACCCATCGCCCTCTGTGAACTTCTCCAAAACATGGAAGGAAAGATAGGGTCTCTATCAGACATGATAGACCTTGGAGTCCCATAAAGGCCAACTAACTCACTCACATAGAGATCTGCATACTGATCACCATGCAATTCATCCTCACTGGTAGAAAGTGGGTTGATTTCATATACCGATCCACGATGACCCAAATTGAATCATGATGGCCCACTGTCCTGGGCAATCCTTCCATGAAATCCATCATGATGTCCTCCCACTTTCAATCTGGGATATCTATAGGCTGTAACAGCCCTACTGGCCTCTAAAGCTCTGCCTTGACATGCTAACAGGTCAAGCACCTTGCCACGTACTCAGTCACGCCCTTCTTCATCCCAGGCCACCAATATAAAACTCTCATATCCTGGTACTTTTATATCAAGCAGGTGGAGAAGGCTCGAATGGTGAAGATGGAATCTCATCAAGACAAGATGTGCTAGCTGAGGGCAAGACCATTTGAGGAGCAATGATGGCATCCTCACTCATCGTCCTATGATCACCTAAATCATCAATAAACTCATCAGTATAAAGGACATCACTGTCAAGAGTAGGAGCAAGATGTTGGGCTTCAACATTCAAGAAAGTAAAGACATTTTCATAGGACTTCACATCTCTGACACAAAGAACTCTTTTTTCTCAAGGTCAAATAAACTCCATCCCTTCTTACCAAATAGATATCCCACAAAAACACATTTATGACTTTGAGTAGTAAACTTGTCTGTAACGCCCTAGATAGCCAAGACCGCTACACTGTGTGATTATAAAGGTGCAAGACTTACTAATCAAGTCATTTAGTTATAAATGTGTTACCAAAACTACAGTTGAACTAGGGTTAAAATATTTTTGCCACAAAAGCTACATTTCTTATAATCAAACATTTTTACATGGGATCCCAAAAGTAATAACGTTAAAAGACAGTTTACAAAATTTCAGGATAAAAGTACAGCTACTAGCCACTCTAAGGGCGAAACAAACATTTAGGCTATTCCCGTCCTGTACTACACCTCGACCGTGGCGGCCGATCAGCTGGCTATGTACATTCAGCCTAAAGCTCTCCATCTCAGGACTGGTCCACTTTGCCCTTGCCTTTACCTGCACCACGTAGCACCCGTGAGCGAAGGCCCAGCAAGAAAACACAATAATAGAGCATAGTCATCAAACAAACAAGCAGATAACTCACACAGTATAATCATATACTCAACAATCCAGATATTCATAATAATCAAGTATTCAACATACCAAGTTCATCATTTCATACTAATAACCAATTCACATATGGTAACCAGGGTCAACGCCTTTAGGCCGCGCCTTCTATTTATCCCACTGACTTCGGCCCGCTTAAACTGAGCTCAGTGAATATCAAGCTGTCCTCAGCTACCAGTTGCCGAGCCGCGCCCTGTGCACAAATATTGACTACGGCACTCTTAAGACGTTTATCACATGTCCCATGGCATAATACCATCTATGACATCATACAGATATAGGGAGCACTTAGTCCCAACATAATCACATAACCGGGTGCAGTTTTCTTACCTTTGGATTTTGGTAGCTTTGATCAATGATGACAACCCTCAAGCATGATCCCTTCCAAGCCCTAGCGTACACCTAGTCACGGCCATAGATCAGAATCATCACCAAACTTCAATCCCAAAAACCTAACCTCGGGACCAATCCCGAGCCCTCGGGAAGCCCTAATTCCACCAAATGGGGTGCTGGAATCAAACCCCGAGCCCCCGGGCGAAAACCCTAGGAAATAACCCAAAAATCACCTTCTGGGAATAGGGTAGCACTGCAGCACCCTAAAGTGGGCGCTACAACGCTACAAACAGAGCCAAAAATGCCCCCAAACATCCAAGCCTAGCGTTGTAGCACCCTAAGGCTAGCGCTACAATGCTAGTCACAACCAGACAACACCCTAGTTTCGAACTTCCTCGAGCCAAAACCCTCCAAAATCCTTCCAAACCTTAACCAAACTCCAAAACAAGCCTACCAACATCTATATCTCATCCCATATGACCCAATCATACAAAGCTAAATCACATGCACCCCAAAATAAAGAAATCACCATAGTTGAGCTTAAAGCTCAAAAACTCAACAAAAAACAACAGAAACTTCAGGACTTTAGAGCTAGAATTTCATACCTTCAATGGAGACTCTTAACCTAGATTATCCCTAGTGTCCTTTCAGCCTCAAGCCCTTCACTTCCTCAAGCTTATCCCCCTTGATTCCATCCAAAACTCAAGTTTAGAAAACCATCTCAGCCAAAACAAGAAACACAAGAGAAGAACTTAGAAACTTACCTCAGTTGGATGCCTAATCCCTGCTGAACTCTCAAACTTGATCAAGGTCCCAAGTGTAAAGCCTTAGCCTAAAGCTCCTCTGAATTTTAGCTCCAAAAGGCCCCAAGAATTGAAGAAGGAATCCCAAACCGTGAGAGAGAAGAGACTTCTATTTCTTTTTCCTTCTTTCCTTTCTTTTCTTCAGACTTCTAAAGATTTCTGCATATTCCACTAAGGTAATAAAGCCAAAAACAACACTTATCTCTGATTTTAAACACTATGAGACCAAACTACCCTCCCAACTAAAACTAAGCTTTTAAACATCCTAAGGGCATTTTAGTCATTACTCCCAATTCCCGCTAATTCCTTGAGTGTCTCTAATATTTACCGCTTACTTCCCAACACCTAACTAATCACCAATTGTATTCCTCAATATCAAATAATCTCCCATATGCTTCTTAAATTCTCAAAAATACCCCCAGGCTCGCCCCGAGCCGGGTATAAATCCCCGCCGTGACTTTTTCGCTAAACCGCTCACTAGGATCGCCTAGAGTCACAAGCTACAAATATATCCACATAATAATGTGGTCTCAACAATTTGTCACAGATATATACATTTATGCCCTCAACGGGCCAAAATTTCGAATATGCCCTTCTAACCTAATCAGGGCCTACATGCATACTAATACACATAGTCATGCATCACAGATATCCAAATAATAATATAAACATGCTTTTAGTCATTTAAATCACATATAATCTAGTTATGCCCTCCCGGCACACTAATCAAGGCCCTTAAGCCTTATTAGTAAATTTGGGTCGTTACAACTATCCCCTCCTAATGAGAATTTCGTCCTCGAAATTTACGTGAATAATTCAGGATATTGATCCCGCATCGCTGACTCAAGCTCCCAGGTCACTTCTTCGACCCTACTATTCCTCCACAATAATTTAACTAGAGGAATTGTCTTATTCTGTAGTACTTTATCCTTCCAGTCCAAAATCTGAACCGGTTGCTCCTCATAAGCTAAATCTGTCTTTAATTCCAAGTCTTCATACCTCAACACATGTGTCGCATCTGAGACGTACTTCTGGAGCATAGAAACATGGAATACATCATGGACTCCTGACAACAACAGTGGCAAGGCTAACCTGTAATCCACCTGATCGATTCTTTCCAGGATCTCAAAAGGTCCAATGAAGCTAGGGCTTAGCTTGTCCTTCTTTCCAAACCTCCTCACCCCTCGCAGTGGTGATACTCGGAGAAACACGTGGTCCCCAACTTGGAACTCCACGTCCCTACGCTTGGGATCAACGTAGCTCTTCTGTCTGCCCTGTGAGGCGAGCATCCTAGCTCGGATCTTCTCAATAGCTTCATTTGTCCTCTGAACCATATCCAGCCCCAAATACTTCCTCTCACCCACCTTATCCCAATGAATGGGTGATCTACATTTCCTCCCATATAACATCTCGTAGGGAGCCACCCCAATCATTGACTGGTAACTATTGTTATATGAAAACTCAATCAACGGAAGATACTTACTCCAAGATCCCTCGAAGTCAATCACACATGCTAGAATCATATCCTCTAATACCTGAATCGTCCTCTCAGACTGTCCATCAGTCTGAGGATGGAAGGTTGTGCTGAACTTCAACCGAGTTCCCATAGCCTTCTGCAAACTTTCCCAAAACTTGGAGGTAAAAATAAGATCCCAGTCTGACACTAAAGACTTAGGAACCCCATGGAAACGTACGATCTCTCTCACATACAACTCTACATACTAATCCACGGTATATGTCAACCTCACTAGAAGAAAATGGGTTGACTTGGTGTATATGTCCACTATCACCCACACTGAGTCATGAAGCCCTGTTGTTTTGGGTAAGCCTTCCACAAAATCCATCGTAATATCCTCCCATTTCCACTCGGGAATACCCAAAGGCTGAAGCAACCCTGCTGGTCGCTGATGCTCAGCCTTCACCTGCTGATAAGTTAAACATCTGGCTACGTAATCCACCACATCCTTCTTCATCCCGGGCCACCAATATAATGTCCGTAGATCCTGGTACATCTTCATGGTATCCGGATGAAGTGAGTACAGCGTCGTATGTGACTCATCCAATATCTCTTGTTTGATCCCTTCATCAGCTGGAACACAAATCTGCCCCTGATACCGAAGCAAACCAACCTCAGAAATAGAATAGTCCTTAGTTATTCCCGTTAAGACATTCTCCCTAACCTCCTATAACTGAGCGTCCACCAATTGACCTTCTTTAATCCACTCTAGCAGGGTCGGCTACAGAGTAATATTGGCCAACCGGCCCACCACCAATTCTATCCCCGCTCTAACCATCTCATCAGCTAACTCTCTCGAGATCTGGGTGGAACTATATAACTGACCTGGGCCTCTCCAGCTCAATGCATCCGCCACTACATTGGCTTTCCTCAGATGGTAAAGAATATCACAATCATAGTCTTTCACCAACTCTAGCCAATGTCTCTGCCTCATGTTCAGGTCCTTCTGTGTGAAGAAATACTTCAGACTCTTGTGATCGGTGTATATCTCGCACTTCTCCCCATATAAATAATGCCGCCAACCCTTCCGTAAGAATACCACCGCTACTAACTCCAAATCATGGGTAGGATGCCGCTGCTCATACTCCTTCAGCTGTCGTGATGCATAAGCTATGACCTTCTCGTTCTGTATCAACACACAGCCTAAACCCAACCTCGACGCATCGCAGTAGACAACAAACTTCCCTTCCCCCGAAGGAAGACTCAACACAGGCACAGTAATAAGTCGTCGCTTCAATTCTTGGAAACTGTTCTCACACTTGTCTGACCAGATAAACTTCAAATTCTTTCGTGCCAATTTTGTCATCGGTGCCGCTATCTTCGAGAAGCCTTCCATGAATCTCCTGTAGTAACCCGCTAGACCAAGAAAACTTTGCACCTCCGAGGCATTCTTTGGCCTCGGCCAATCCCTAACTGCCTCCACCTTAGATGGATCCACCTTAATCCCATCTGCACCAACAATATGTCCAAGGAATGTCACTTCTAGTAGCCAAAATTCACATTTCTTAAACTTGGCGTACAACTGGTGCTCCCTTAACCTCTGTAGAACCTGTCGAAGGTGAAACTCGTGCTCTGCCTCTGAACTGGAGTACACTAAGATGTTGTCGATGAAGACAATAACGAACTGATCCAGAAAGTCCTTGAACACCCTATTCATTAAATCCATAAAGGTTGCTGGGGCTTTGGTCAAACCAAACGACATGACCAGAAAATCATAATGCCCATACCTCTTTCGGAAGGTCGTCTTCGGTATGTGCTCGTCCTTGATCCTCAGCTGGTGATAACCAGATCGAAGATCAATCTTCGAGAACACCGTCTTACCCTACAGCTAATCGAACAAGTCGTCAATCCTTGGTAGGGGATACTTATTCTTGATAGTCAACTTGTTCACTTCCCTATAGTCTATACACATTCTTAGAGTCCTGTCCTTCTTCTATTTAAACAAAACAACCCCATGGCGAGTAACTAGGCCTGATGAACCCTAAATCCAGAAGCTCCTGTAACTGTATCTTCAATTCCTTCAGTTCTGCCTGTGCCATTCTATATGGTGCCCTCGACACTGGCTCTGTCCCTGGTGCCAACTCAATAACAAACTGAATCTCCCTACACGGCGGAAATCTAGGTAAGTCCTCAGGAAACACATCCAAGAACTCGCAAACCAATCTGGTCTCCTCCGGTCTTGTTGGCGAAACCCTAGTGTTATCTAGCACACTAGCCAGAAAGCCTATACATCCTCCCTGTAACCGATCTCTGGCTCTCAGCGCTGATATCATAGGTATGCGGGGTCCATCCACCACTCCCACAAAGACAAAGGGATCCTCGCCCTCCGGATCAAAGGTCACCATCTTCTTTCTGCAGTCAATAGTAGCTCCGTATCTAACCAGCCAATCCATGCCTAAAATCATATCAAAGTCCTCCATACCCAACTCAATCAAGTCTACTGACAACTCCCTACCATCAACCATCACTGGCAGTGCTCTAATCCACCTCCTATAAACTACCAGTTCACCTGTAGGCAAAATAGTCCCAAATTCTGAAGTATAATACTCACTAGGTCTACGCAGTCTATCAATTACCTTACTAGAAACAAACGAATGTGTAGCACTAGAGTCAATCAATACATTAAAAGGAGAGCCAGTGCTAGAAAGCTGACTTGTCACTACCGAGGGACTAGCCTCGACCTCCGCCTGCGTCAGGGTGAACACTCGAGCTGGAGTCAAGCTGTCCACCTTCCCTGCATCTCCTTTCTAAACTGTCAGGCGGTCTTTCTTGAGGTGTCCTACCACCCCGCACACATAACAAGCCTTAGCCCGGCATTCGCCCGAATGGCGTCTTCTGCACCTCGTGCACTCAGGATAGCTCTTCCATGAATCACGACCTCCCTGACGGCCACCCTTGGTACCCTGACCCCTCCTATCAGGACCGGAAGCAGTCGAAGTATCAGGTTTCTTTCTCTTCAAATCAATAGGGCCTCTGCCCCCACCAGACCCAGAATATGGAGGCACCGCCCTGCGGCCCTCCCATCTTGCTGCACTCTCTCTCCATATCTTATTTTCTGCTTCTTCAGCGGTAAGAGCCTTCTCAACAGCCTGGGCATAAGTTGTCCCCCCAGGAACTATTGTAATTCTCACATCTCGAGCTATCATAGCATTAAGCCCTCTGATAAATCTGTCCTACCTAGCCACATCAGTAGGCACAAGATCTGGTGTGAACTTCGCAAGTCTGTCAAACTTTAGGGCATATTCTGTAACTATCATGCTGCCCTGAACCAACCCCACAAACTCATTTACCTTCGCTGCCCTGATGGCAACATTGTAGTACTTCTGACTGAATAGATCCTTGAATCCTTCCCAACTCAGTGTAGTAACATCTTTGGTCTGTGATGCCACTTCCCACCAGATACGGGCATCCTCTCTCAGCATATATGTGGCACATGCCACTTTGTCATGTCCTTTTACCCTCATGAAATCTAGGATAGTAGTAATCATGGTCATCCACTGTTCGACCTTCAGTGGATCAGGTCCTCCCTCAAAGATTGGGGGTTGCTATTTCCTGAACCACTCATACAACGGCTCCCATCTATTCCCAACCTCTACTGGCTGTACAACTGGTACCACTGCAAGTGGCACAATAGGGGCAGCACTCCCTGATGGAGCCTGCTGTCACAGAATGCGGATGTACTCATCCTGGCTCTGTAGCCGTGCTTGCATGTCTGCTATAAGTTTCTGCCAGTTCTCAGGGACTGGCGGAGGGGTCTGGCCCTAGTCAACATCTCTAGTCTCAGACTTGGTGCCGGCTAGTCGCGTAGATTTTCTTGGACGCATAGTTATCAAAGTTAATCTGAAATCAATGACTCGGCGGTCAGACTATGATGATAGGGTAATAATCCTTTCATGATCCACCACTGGGACTCAAACATTCACAAACAATCAAGATATAACAGTATATCCAAGTATTCAAATATTTTCATTCACATGCATAACAATGCTAATAAGCATGCCTCAATATCATCACGCAATAGTCAAGGGCCAGGCCCTATCAGTGTCTCATGCTCCTTATTAATCAAGCAAATATCAACAATCATATTCCATTCTAATCATTTAAACATATAATCATGTATATGTTGGGAAAAGCTTATACAGGATCTTTATTTATTTTCATGTATATCTAATATTAAACAAATTAACACGAGATAGCCTAAAACATGTTTCTAAAATTGAATTCAAAGATAAACAAAGAATAGAATACTTACAGTATATGCAGCGGAATTAAAGAGTCCTTCATTCAGTTTCTCTAACTCTTGTATCCTCTTTGTCGCAGAGTATTATCAAGAAACTGAACCGATCTTCTATTTTCTTCACAATCTTCCAATGTATCCTTAGAACTACCTAGACTAGTGTGGGCAATTCTCAACACATGAGATAGATATAGAGAGAAGAAGAGAAAATAACAAAGAGGCTTAGAAAAGGACTTATGTTTAGAGAGAATCTAAAACTATCAGAAAATCTGACTTGTGACTTATGTTTTGACTTCTCTCTAAGTACTCCTTTTATAGACTCAACTAGGCCATTTAATTTGATTAAAAAAATCAATAAAATAATAGCCATTTTTAAGCCCTAGGTCGAAATTATCCTGGGCTATAGGCCCATGAAATTTCCCATTTGATTATAAGCCCATTGGACTTAAAATCAAGACATGTATTATTTTCTATTGATTTAATTAATTAAATAATTATTTAAATCATTTATCAAATTAATTATTTATAATTTGAACCTTGATTTAAACTTATTTATAAATTTAGATACCATTTATCTTAATTAATAAATCTGCCATAATTTCTCTTTTCTTCTCAAAATTACACAACTCTGTGAAACTATCCAAAATTGACATGGTCAACTTTGATAATTCTAATTGATGATTAAATCAATTAATTGAGACTATCTAGATGATTTTATCCAAGGTACAATGGGGACCATGGGCCTATGAAATAAAGCTCCAATAAGTTACCATAAATCTAACAAATAAATTTACTAACTTATTAATTCCTCGTGACTCAACTATAGACTCGGAATTGCACTCTTGAATTCATAGAACGCTCTATAACAAATATAGATACGCTATTAATTATTCATTGTTACAACCATAATTGTCACTCAATCCTCTATAGACGGTCTACGATGATATAGGTCTAAAATACCGTTTTACCCCTCATTGTATTTTATCTTTAAAACACTTAGTTCCTTGTAAATGATATTTTAGTAAACTAATTTAATTACTGAAATGAGATCTCTATCATTTAACACCTTGAACCAAACTAAAAGGAAACTATCGTTTCAGTTCTTCATCAGAAGCTATAGATGTTCATATCTATGATTAACACTCCCACTCAATTATACTACCGAGTTCCCAAGATGTAAGTATGGGCTAGTTCGTAGGGTAAGCTAGTAACGAACAAGTCAAAGAACTCAAATAATACAATCAGTTAGAATACTAACCACTCACAATTGAGATTGAATTGACATATGGTCAACTATATGATATGACTAGTGTACACCCTAAATATCCACAAGTTATTAGCGAGCTGGAAAAAGGCCTAATTCAGTCCGCCATGTGTAAACCGTCCACCCAGAGCTGCTGTTATGAGTCTTCACCTCTTTAGCCCCAGCTAATCAAAGAGTTGGCAGCATATTGGAAGGAAACGGGTCAGCAGTATGGATATCACGAGCTGGCGCTACAACAAGCTCGAGGTGCGGCGTAGATCTGGCATCCCCGACTATTTGTGAAGTCAACCACGCAATGTAAACGTCCACATATCAGACATCACGTGTCTATTCCATTATGAAATTCTCGGACACGCAGCATAAACATGCGTGTTCAGGCACCCAACGACTGGTTTGGGCCATGCGGCCCATTATCTCCCCTTACCTATTGATTAGACAACACCTCATTGTCAGGTTTTAGGAATTAATCATAAGTGTCACAGATATGACATGATGGGTAAGAAGGTCACGGGATGACCCCCTTTACCAACACCTAGATATCCTCTCCCTATAAGTACCGAGACCCTGAACGTTGCAAGGGGTTGGCGTTTGTATTGTAAAGAAACACTCTGTAAGGAATACTCAAGAGATATCAATAATATTGACTGGTGGACTAGAGGGATTTTAACCTTCGAACCACCTAAAAAGAAAGGAGTGATAACCTTCCCACAATACTAATTTTTCCAGTTTGGAATTTAAATATTTTCATATTACGGTTCATTATTTAGCACTAACCATCCCGTTTATTCGTATAATTATCTGTTGCCAAAGAACCGCGTCAATAGTTTGGTGCTTTCATTGAGAGGATTTAGATTGGTTCTATTGCAGAAACCTGACCATGGTGGTTACTCGTTTGAGGCATGGTAATGAAGCGGATCAACGTGATGGGCAGGAGGCCCACCATGCCGCCATATCCGATGAACAAAACCCCGAGGTTCAGCAGCGACCGGGAAAGCAGCCAATGGGCCAGGGCGACACCGGAAGTTCAGCACCCCGGCCGCCAAATCCGAACCCGGATTTCTACACGGCAATAGAAATGGAGAATGCACAGTTGAGAAGTCAGTTGTCAAAAGCGAACAAGCAAATCAAAGAGGTCTTGGCCCAGTTACCCCCTCTTACAACCGACGCTAACGTCGGAAAGAGGCATAGTGGGGCTCATAGGTCCCGCCGGGATAACCGGTCCAGGCCCAGCCGATCAGTCAGAACCTCAACTCCGAGTTCTACTCCCACGTCACACCACCACCAGGAAACTGTGTTTGAGGAGTTTCCTAGGGCCGATCAAAATTCAGCCGATCGGTCCGAACCTCAACTCCTAGCTTGATTCCACCCTCAAACGCACCTGGAAGGGCCCGAGGCAGTTCGCAGAGGAGATCCGACAAGGGCTCGCAAAGACAGCCTGCTCCGCCGGCCATCCTGCACCACGGTCAGACTGCCGAGCGCAGGACGTGAGGAATGGTAGAGTGGAGCGGCCTCGACCTAGCTTGATCCGCCCAGATAGGACCAGGATTGCATCACCAGTTAGGCATCCCCCGTCGCCAATAGGATACCCATCCAGTCCGGGACATTCCGGCTCATGGGAGCAGCAGGAGAAATCCTCCTTCCGCCGGTCCTTCCCGTCGCAGCCGAGCACACGGGGAAATCCCGGATCCTCACCCTCAGCAGCGAGCTCCGAGTTTTTCAAACGGGAGTTACTGGATCGGGAGTCATCGAAGTGGCATGTCCAGTGAAGACCTTCGCCATCATTTAAGCTCGGTACAAAGCCCTTGGGCCACCCCGAGGGTCGACCTTCGAGATCGCCTCAACTCACAGAGAGGAGATCCAGCTAGAAATGGTGGTCATGCTCACCAAAGGGAGGGTCTGTCAGAAGTAAGTGACACTGGGAATGTCCCACCTAACCAAGCTCAAGCTTAGAGGGACAATAACCCGCCTAACGCTTACAATGGTATTGGAGCTGTTGAACAGCCCCAGAACAACCAAGGAAGTAAGGACCAAACCCTAGAGCGTTTAGCTCAGATGGAGGAGCTGATGAAGAAGCTCTTATCAGAAAAGGGAAAAGATGAGTACGATTCGGGGGATGAACTCGAGCTCTTCGCCCCCAGCATAGCAGCCACGACGTATCCACCTGGTTTCTGTATGCCCCACTTGTCCAAGTTCGATGGAGACAGAGACCCGTTAGATCATTTGGGTATGTTCAACACCCTGATGATGGCTCATAACATCGGTCTCGAGCTAAGGTGTTTGATATTTCCTTCCACCTTGACTGGGCCGGCCAGGCAATGGTTCAAGCAGAATAAAAAGCAGTCCATCAGCTCGTGGAAAACCTTTTCTGCTGACTTCAAGAGGGCATTCCGAGCTTCTCAGGCTGCCCGCGTCAAAGCCGACACCTTGGCAAACGTAAAGCAGTAGCCTGAGGAACCTTGGAAAGCTTACCTGAGCAGGTTCGCAAACGTCGCGGCTCGAGCCAGGGACACAGACGATAGTTCCAAGCTTATGGCCTTGAGAACTGGAATCCTCATTGGAGGCGGACTATGGAAAGAGATACAAAGAAAAGGACTCAGCACCGTGGACGAATTCCTAAACAAGGCCCAGGGATGGATAAACCTGGAAGAGGCACGAGCATCGTTCACAGGAACCAGCCAAGCCCCTGATCAGCCCGTTGGAGTGGGAACGGATGTCGTGAAAATGACTCAAACCGTTACATAGAATAACCAATTGGGTGGAGGCAAGAGAAAAGGGAGCGGCGAGGCCGGCCAGCACAGCCCAAAGAAGAACAAGCCCGTGGAAAAATTTAAGCCAGTCTACGCGACTTACACCGAGCTCACAAACACTAGGGAGAACATTTTCCTAGCAAACTTTGCCCGCCTTCCCTGGAAAAAGCCGGAGCCTTTGAAGCACCAGAAGGCCAAGAGGGACCCCTCCATTTTTTGTCGATTCCACAACGACATTGGCCACAACACTGACGATTGTAGGCATTTGAAGGATGAGATTGAGACTCTCATCAGAGCCGGACCCTTGGCCCAATATGCGCGGAATAGAGTTCCTGCCGGTCAACCGACTCTAGAAGCTCCGGCAAGTCAGCCCGGGCCCCGGATAAATCAGGGCACCCCTCCTCCTGTGATAGGAGGAGAGATATCCACGATCTCCGGAGGCCCCCATTTGCCCGGCACGAGCAGGGGTGCCCAGAAGAGATATGTCAATGAGTTGAAGGCTCATAACGGAGTGGAGTTCAACCCAGAGCAGCAT
Source organism: Humulus lupulus (assembly GCF_963169125.1). Classification (NCBI taxonomy): domain Eukaryota; kingdom Viridiplantae; phylum Streptophyta; class Magnoliopsida; order Rosales; family Cannabaceae; genus Humulus; species Humulus lupulus. The sequence goes on along the minus strand of NC_084794.1, from coordinate 71,723,351 downwards.
TTACCCAAATAGCAACGACTGGAGAGGCAACCAATCATATTCACCGAGGAAGATGTTAGTCACATCCAATTTCGCCATAACGACCCTCTGGTCATAGCCGCCCAGCTCACCAACCGGAGAGTTAGGAGGATACTTGTCGATAATGGGAGTTCGGTGAACATGTTGTTCCGGTCTACGCTGGAAAAGATGGGTTTATCTGTCACCGAGTTGAAAGCCACCTCCATGATGTTGTATGGATTTTCCGGAGAAGGGTCGGCAGCAATAGGAACAATCGAGCTGGTGATTACCTTGGGAGAGGGACCCCGGACTGACTCTAAACTCCTCGAGTTTGTGGTCATTGACTGTCCCGCCGCATACAACACCATTCTGGGCCGACCTACATTGATAGCATTTGAAGCCATAACCTCCATCCGCCACCTTGCACTAAAATTCCCCTCTTCCACGGGGATATGCACAGTCCGAGGTGATCAGCTCGTTGCCAGGGAATGCTATAGCATTTCCATGAAGGGAAAGTCACGACCCGGGTAGCAGACGATGACCATCGAGGGTGGGAATAAGGAATCTCAAGAAATAGTACCTATTCCTGAGATAGAAAAACCTCAGAGTGCCAGGAGGGAGAGTATCATCTTACATAATGATATCGACCCTAGAATAGGCAAGGATAGATCCGAGCTCCAGGCCATCGAAGAGCTCGAGGAGGTAAATATCGACCCACAAGACCCCTCGAAGGTGGTAAAGCTCGGGAAAAATCTATACAGAGAAAGGAGGGCGGAGTTGATTAGGTTTCTACAAGAAAATCTAGATGTGTTCGCCTGGTCTCATGGAGACATGGTAGGGATCAGCCCGAGCATCATCATGCACGCCCTCAACTTGGATAAAAACATGCCTGCAAAGTCCCAGAAACAAAGGCGCCTGGGAACGACCCAAGCTGAGGCCCTAGAGGAGGAGGTAGCCGGCTCTTAAAGTGCGGCTTTATCCACAAGGCAAAGTTCCTGATCTGGGTCGCCAATCCTGTGTTGGTCCTAAAGCCCAACGGGAAGTGGTGGACCTGCATCGACTTTTCCGATCTAAACAAAGCCTGCCCCAAAGATTGCTTCCCTTTGCCAAGGATTGACCAATTGGTAGATGCCACGGTGAGACACAAGCTCATGTCTTTTATGGATGCATACTCAGGCTATAACCAAATCGCCATGAATCCGGCAGACCAGGAACACACTAGCTTCATGACCCCAACTAACATTTATTGTTACAAGGTCATGCCTTTCGGGCTGAAAAACGTCGGAGCTACATACAAGGGGTTGGTAAATATGTTTACCAATCAGATCGGAAAAAATATGGAAGTGTATGTTGACGACATGTTGGTCAAGTCAAAAACTGCCGATAACCATGTCTCCGATCTGAAGGAATGCTTTAAGATTTTGAGAGAATACGGCCTGAGGCTAAACCCCCAAAAGTGTACTTTCGGGGTTGCGTCAGGAAAATTCCTGGGTTACATTGTCAATACCAGAGGAATAGAGGTGAACCCCGATAAGATCAGGTCGCTACTTGAGATGCCCTCACCTCGGTCGCGAAAAGACGTTCAAAGTTTGACAGGAAGGGTGGCAGCCCTTAAGCGATTTATTTCCAAATCTACCGACAAGTGTTTGCCATTCTACAACCTGCTCCGGGGAAATAAAAAATTCGAGTGGATCGACGAGTGCGAACGTGCCTTCCTCGACCTGAAAGCACATTTAGCCGAGCCGCCCGTATTGTCCAAACCAACAGTAGGAGAACCTCTTTTCCTTTACCTAGCTATCACGAAAGATGCGGCTAGCGTCGTACTGGTCCGGGAAGAAGACCGATCTCAAAAGTCAGTCTATTACATCAGCAAGAGGCTCCTCGGAGCTGAATCTCGATACCCGTTGATGGAAAAGATGGCCTTCTGCCTTATTACGGCCTCTCGAAAGGTCAGACCATATTTCCAGTCCCATTCAATACACAGCATAACCGATCAGCCTTTAAGGTAGGTTTTGCAGAAACCTGAAGCATCGGGACTGTTGAAATGGGATATCGAGCTCAGCCAATTTGAGATACTGTACGTGCCACGAACTGCTATAAAAAGCCAAGCCCTGGCTGATTTTGTGGCAGAATGCATAGGATTCTGAGAAGACCCAGTAGAAGAACCAGCTCGGGCCTCATGGAAAGTCTTCGTAGATGGCTTGTCTAACGAGAACAGCTCTGGGGCTGGAATCATATTTATATCCCCAGAGGGACATCGATTCCACTCTACGTTGCGATTTGGATTCAAAGCGACCAACAACGAGGCCGAATACGAAGCTTTATTAGCTGGGCTATGGGTGGCCCAGGAGCTGAAGGCCAGCTCCGTCCAGTGTTACAGCGATTCCCAGCTCCTGGTAAACCAAGTATTAGGAGAATACCAAGCACGGGAAACCAAGATGGCTGCTTACCTGGCCATGGTAAAGAAAGAGTTATCCGCCTTTGAGCACGGCTTAATCGAGCAGATACCTCGGGAGCAGAATGCCAACGTTGACGCCCTGGCAAAGTTCGCCACCTCCGGGGAGGCAGAAACTTTGGGACTGGTACCGATAGAGTTCTTGAAAAGACCAAGCGTAGAGAAAATCGGGGCGGCGGTCGAGATGATCGACACCAGACCAACCTAGATGACGCCCATCCTCAAGTACCTCACAACAGGGAAGTTACACGAGGAACGGAACGAGGCAAGGAGGGTACTTTACCAGGCTCCGAGGTATATAATAATAGACGGGATATTGTACCGGCGTGGCCTCTCTTTACCTCTTCTACGATGTGTTTTGCCAGGCGAGGCGAAGACCATTTTGCAGGAGGTGCATGAGACCTTTTGCGGAGATCACGCTGGGGGGCAAGACCTGGCCTTGAAGATATTGAGGCAAGGGTATTATTGGCCCACTCTATCAAAGGACTCGATCTCCTACGTATGAAAGTGTAACAAGTGCCAGCGATTCGCCATAATTTCCCGAGCTCCTCCAGTCGAGCTGAAGATGATCTCATCCCCGTGGCCATTTGCGGTCTGGGGGATTAACTTAATTGGTGCCCTTCCCGCAGGAAAAGGAGGAGTTCACTTTGTGGTGGTGGCTATCAACTACTTCACAAAGTGGGCAGAAGTAGAGCCCCTGGCAACGATCACTTCAAAGAGGTTCCTTGACTTCGTGGTCAAGAATATTGTCTGCCGATTCGGGCTGCCAAAGAAGATCGTGTCAGATAATGGAACACAGTTCGATAGCAATCTCTTCATCGAATTCTGCGAGAGGCACGACATAGTTAAAAGCTTCTCCTCCGTGGCCTATCCCCAGGCCAATGGGCAGGTCGAGGCTGTCAACAAGACGCTAAAAGCAAGCCTTAAGAAGAGGCTGGATGAAGCCAAGGGAGTTTGGCCCGAACAGCTCCCCCAGGTACTGTGGGCATACCGGACCTCGCACCGAACTTCGACGGGTCACACTCCTTTCTTCCTGGCTTTCGGGAGTGAGGCCATCCTTCCTGTCGAAGTAAAGGTAACCTCGCATAGAGTCCATACATTTGACCAAGACCAGAACGACAAATTGTTATGCGCATCCCTCGACCTAATTCACAGCTGCAGCTCACGCATTATCAACAGAAGATCACTCGTTATTTCAACTCAAAGGTCAAGAAACGCATCTTTAGCGACGACCTGGTACTCAGAAGAGTCTTCTTGGCTGGTAAGGATCCCAAGGACGGAGTGTTAGGACCAAACTGGGAAGGGCCCTATCAAATAACAGAGGTCGTGAAAGAAGGAACCTTTAAGCTAGCTCGACTTAATGGAGAAGCGGTCCCACGGACTTGGAACGCTATACACCTGAAGAAATATTATCAGTAATACTTTTGTAAGGCTTAATTAGAAAAGTCACCATTGTTTATTAAATAATGAGAGTGTCTTAAGTAACCACGAAAGGTCCTTTCCTGATTACTTGGGGGGCATATATCCTTGACACAACCAGGTCCCAAAACTTGGAAGTTGATTCAAATTGGTTAATCGGTGTTTTTCTTAAAAAGCATGAGATATCAATAAAGAATTAACGCGAACTAAGTTTTCAAAGTTAATGTCCTAGATACGACCAAGTCCTAAAACTTGGAAGTTGATTCAAATTGGTTAATCAATGTTTTTCTTAAAAAGCACGAGATATCAATAAAGAATTAACGCGAACTAAGTTTTCAAAGTTAATGTCTTGGATACGACCAAGTCCTAAAACTTAGAAGTTGGTTTAAATTGATTGATCGATGTTTTTCTTAAAAAGCGCGAGATATCAATAAAAAATTAACGCGAACTAAGTTTTTAAAGTTAATGTCCTGGATACGACCAGGTCCTAAAACTTAGAAGTTGGTTTAAATTGATTGATCAATGTTTTTCTTAAAAAGCACGAGATATCAATAAAAAATTAACGCGAACTAAGTTTTTAAAGTTAATGTCCTGGGTACGACCAAGTCCTAACACTTAGAAGTTGGTTTAAATTGATTGATCGATGTTTTTCTTAAAAAGCACGATATCAATAAAAATACTAACAAGAACTAAGTTCTTACCAAATGCGTTGAAAATGAATAACAATAAAGGTAAAAAAAAAAAATATTAAAGTGAAATGTGGGGAAACCAATTATCTTGAGGAGAAAAAACCTCATAGTAGAAGATTACAAAAAAAATAATAAAAGAAGGGTCAAAAGTCCTAGGCCCCCCCGGGCCGCTCCGACGATGTCACTCCTTCAGTATCTTGCTCGCCTGCAGCAGAAGTCTCCCCAGTCTCAGAGGGTGCCTCCTGTTGAAGTCGAACCTTGAACTTCTCGAGGAAGGGCTCCCACACCTCCGGTGCCAGGAAGGAAAAATCGCCATCCTGGTTGAAGGCCCAGCAATGATAAAGCATGGCCTCCATGGAGGAGCTCAAAGATGCCCTCTCTGCCACAAGGGCGGCCTTGGCCTCCTCGAGCTTGACCTTCACAGCATCCAAGGAGACATGTGTAGCCTCGGCCTCCAGTAGCATAGCCCGGTTTGCCTCCAGATTAGCCTGTGCAGTGACCAAGGCGGCCTGCGTGACCTTCTCGCTTTCCTTGGCAGCCGTCAGGGTAGCCTTGGCATCTCGCTCTTGTTGTTAAGCAGACGCGAGAGCGACCTGAGCAGTCTAGAACTCACCTCTGATCTCATCAAACCTGGCCCTAGACCGAGCTATGCTTCGGTGTAGAGCCAAAGCCACCTGCAAGGTCAAAAGATAATAAGGCATGTGCTTTAGAAAAAGCAAAGAGAACCATTGATTAAGCAAACTTAACGTAAGGGTCATCCCTAGTGAAGACTCCATAACGTTCTCGTGGCTCCTCGTCTCAATCTCCCGCAAGTCCCTTGGGGTGGCATTGTAGTAATGATCCACCGTATAGCTCGCGGTTTCATAAACCGTCCCTGAAAAGGCCTTAGGGATTTTCTCCAGGGCCTGAGTGTTGACCAGGATGCGCACAGTGGGAGTCGAAGCTAGCAAGGTCCCAGTTGGTACCTCCAGTTCCCGATTAGAGACCGGAGGTCGCGGGGGAGGTGGGGGCATCTTCTCTGCGGCGGGAGGGACCTGGCCCCTCCCCTTGGCGGGAGACTTGGAGGTGGTCCCGGGAGGGGGAGTTTTCTTGGTCAGCCGGGGCTTCTTTACCAATGGTCCAGACGACCCGGAGGGAGGATTCCCCCCCTGGAAAATGGATCGCAGGACGTTGTCCCCGGACTGTGACATCTCCTCGCCTGAAACAAAGACAAGGAAGCATTAATATACAAGTAAAAATACTTGATCACAAAAGAAAAAACTAAGAATGTATTAAAAAGGTCCTACCCTCCGAGCTAGAGGGGGAATCTATTGCCACGACCTCCGGCCGTGGAGCTTCTACGGGGGAGTCTAAGATTATAAATTCACGAATCTGCCTCAGGACTGGACTCCTCTACATACTGCCTAAGCCCCGGAGCTACTACACCCTCCAGGAGGGAGGGCCACGACCTAAGGTTGGTCCCATACTTCTCAAAAAAGGCTGACCTAAAAGCCAGAGTGTTGGCTACTACTACTACAGTGCCCCTAGGGCGGCCCATGTCATGGCGCAAAACTAGTTGATCAATGCACTGGAGTAGAGTTCTGTTACGGTCTGGGTCATTTTGATGACGATGCACGAGATGGCTGGAGTTAAACCTAGCAAGCCGTAGGTTTGCGGCAGCCCTGTCTAAGTCCTTAAACAAGTATGGGTTACCTTGGCTGGAGGGGCCGGCTGCTGCCCCAGACTAGATCCACTCCACGTCAACCCCCTGGGCGATCTCAAGAGCCCGCTTCTGACGCACGAGTGGCACCTCGTCTTGCTCGTCGTCATCCGCAGCACCCCTCTCGGGGATGGGTACCAGTTCGCGAGCTGTTAGGACGGCCCGCAGCCTCCTCAAGGCTAGGGTCTAGCCCAGAGAAATTAACTTACACGCCAGCATCGTCTCATCAGACACGAGCTGGCGGTAGTCTTTTTCACTGGGAGGGAGCCCCGCCAAGGTTTCATATTGACCCCCGAGGGTCACCGATTTAGCTGTCCTCGCAAAAATAGCTGCATGATGGTATTCAAGTCAATACGCATGGAAAGAAATAAATCAGTGACGATTTTGCGAGTTGAGGATAGAAAGAACTTACGAGGATGGTTGAAGTAGTGGTGTTCGCAGTTGCGAAACCTCATCGACATAAAGAACTGGTCCTTGAAGTCGTTGGGGTGGATGGGCAACTCGATGACTGCAGTAGAGTTGGGAAAACGGTTCAAGTAGTAGAACCCGTCACCTCGCCCCCGTTGATCTGGGCTGGCTTTGAGGCAGAAGAAATAGAGAATGTCCGCTGGTGTAGGGACCTCCCATTCCTGCGTCAGGAACAGATACCTCAGCCCCGCTAACAGGCGGTAGGAGTTAGGGGGAGTTGAAAGGGGGCCAGCTTCACGTAGTTCAGAAAGTCTGTGAAGTACTGGTCCAGAGGTAGAAAGGCCACGGCCTTGAGGTGTTCATCGCTCCAGGCCGCGAACTCCTCGTCGAGCGGTGTGCAACTCCGCTCGCCCTCAAGGGGAGGTCGGGCAACAAGAGCGCTTGTCCCTATTTCGATGTTATGGGACAGCAGGATCTTGTTGACCTTCCCCTAAGTTGTAACCTTCGAGACTATCCTCTCGGCCTCGAAGAAGGCGTCAGGTCCCACCTTGACCTCTTTCTCCACGGTGGGACCAAAGTGAGGGATCGGGGATTCAGCTACCACCTCCTTCCCCTTGCTGTCTTGCTGGGATGACGAGTCGGCGGTGCTCTTTTTGGGCATGTTCTTCCTGGGTCCCATCTGGTCACCTAACAAACAAAGATGAAGAAAGTTTAGATAGGCGAGATAAAAATAGGAAAGGGAATCTAGCACGACAAATGATTTTCATCCACGGGCTAAGGTAATCTTAGACCGCGGTGCGTGAGGCCACGCGGTTCTATGAACACGCGCCTATGTTCCCAACGGATCCCTGATTGCTCGGGATCCGTGTGTCAGGAGGGTCAGGATAATGTTTGCCTTGGAGGGAAAGTTTCAAAAAGCAAAACCGCCTGGGAAGCGTGACCCCTAAGCTACTCGGTTTTGCACCCCAGAAACCTAGCGCCTTCCCTTCTCCAAACAGGCATTCCAAAAGCTACCCAGAAAAGCTCCCCGAAAAAGTCACCCCAGAATTATCTTGTCCTATACGTCACATTCCTAAACATATTCTCATATGATCGATACCCTTAGGATAAAAACCTACGCACAAAACACCAGCCAAAAAGAAAAACAGCCTACAGTGTGCGACTAAGAAAGAAGTTTACCTAACAAGAGAAACGGGAACATCTAAATGAACAACAGGCAGAGGACTTACAATGCTTTTGCCGTGTGAACATTGCAAGGAGCGTTGGAGTCAGAGTCCTGATGGGGCCTTTAGAACTGGAGTCACAAAGAAACCCTTGTGTCTGGAGCGAAGAAACCTCTAGGGCGATAACCGGAAGGAGAAAGACTTCTGGGGCTAAAGAAGAGAGAAGATGAGGAATTTTTTTCAAATAAAGGGTGGCTCATGCGAAAGGTGGCCAGCCTTATATATACGTAAAAGGCAAAGGAGCGAGGACCGTTCAATCGCCTTAATGCGAGATACGAGGGTCACAACTCAAAAGACGAAACGACGGCCGAAGATAGGCTAGGCCATTTAATGCGATTCTCGGAAGCCGGACCGTCACCAACCACGGTGCTCCATGTGTCCAATACCAGCGCAATGGACGAGACATGAAGAGTCAAAAAAGAAACCGAAAAGCCCCCACTGTGTCCATAGATGACATCATGTGTTACGAGTAGGGGCTTGGGGGAAAATGTACGCCCTAAATATCCACGAGTTATTAGCGAGCTGGAAAAGGGCCTAATTTAGTCTGCCACGTGTAAACCGTCCACCCGGAGCTGCTGTTACGAGTCTCCACCTCTTTAGCCCGAGCTAATCAAAGAGTTGGCAGCATACTCGAAGGCAACGAGTCAGCAGTATGGATATCACGAGCTGGCGCTACAACAAGCTCGAGGTGCGGCGTAGATCTGGCATCCCCGACTATTTGTGAAGTCAACCACGCAATGTAAACGTGCACATATCAGACATCACGTGTCTATTCCATTCTGAAATTCTCGGACACGCAGCATAAACATGCGTGTTCAGGCACCCAACGACTGGTTTGGGCCATGCGGCCCATTATCTCCCCTTACCTATTGATTAGACAACACCTCATTGTCAGGTTTTAGGAATTAATCATAAGTGTCACAGATATGACATGATGGGTAAGAAGGTCACGGGATGACCCCCTTTACCAACACCCAGATATCCTCTCCCTATAAGTACCGAGACCCTGAACGTTGCAAGGGGTTGGCGTTTGTATTGTAAAGAAACACTCTGTAAGGAATACTCAAGAGATATCAATAATATTGACTGGTGGACTAGAGGGATTTTAACCTTCTAACCACCTAAAAAGAAAGGAGTGATAACCTTCCCACAATACTAATTTTTCCAGTTTGGAATTTAAATATTTTCATATTACAGTTCATTATTTAGCACTAATCCATCCCGTTTATTCGTATAATTATCTGTTGCCGAAGAACCGCGTCAACAACTAGAATAGATAATAACGGTATGTTTACTTATCTTATCAACTGTCAATATCGGTCATGTCTGATGTAACAAATACATCTGATCTTATCTACTTTGCTAATGTTCTGGAAAGAACATAACATTGTAATATGTAAGTAGATCATATCATAGATTGACAAGTCAGTGTAAATCTTGTGCACTGACTAATCTTAGGACTAACTTATTTTGAACATATAATCATATTTATATTCCACTGTGATTACGTCACTATAAATAAGATTAGCTATATGCTTGGGATTTAATAGAAGTTTATATTAAACAAATAATCATGAAAATAAAACATGTGAGCAAAGTGATTAACCAAGTCAAAAAATGATTTCTATTCTTTTATTGATAATAAAATGAGATTACAAAGAATTTGGGTTTTAATTAGGGCATAAAACCCCAACAGTATACACATTTACCAAACCCTGAGTCGAGCTTGTCTTTAACGGCGAATGTACACGTCCAGCCAGTCTTTAAGAACCCTTAAACCTAGGATGCTCTAATACCAAGTTGTAACGCCCTAGATAGCCAAGACCATTGCACTGTGTGATTATAAAGGTGCAAGACTTGCTAATCAAGTCATTTAGTTAGAAATGTGTTACCTAAACTACAGTTGAACTAGGGTTAAAATATTTTGGCCACAAAAGCTACATTTCTTATAATCAAACATTTTTACATGGGATCCCAAGAGTAATAACGTTAAAAGACAGTTTACAAAATTTTAGGATAAAAGTACAGCTACTAGCCACTCTAAGGGCGAAACAAACATTTAGGCTTTTCCCGTCCTGTATTACACCTCGGCCGTGGCAGCCGATCAGCTGGCTATGTACATTCATCCCAAAGCTCTCCATCTCAGGACTGGTCCACTTTTCCCTTGCCTTTACCTGCACCACGTAGCACTCGTGAGCCAAGGCCCAGCAAGAAAACACAATAACAGAGCATAGTCATCAAACAAACTACTAGATAACTCACACAGTATAATCATATACTCAACAATCCAAAATTACGAATATGCCCTTCTAACCTAATCAGGGCCTACATGCATACTAATACACATAGTCATGCATCACATATATCCAAATAATCATATAAACATGCTTTTAGTCATTTAAATCACATATAATCCACTTATGCCCTCCCGACACACTAATCAAGACCTTTAAGCCTTATTAGTAAATTTGGGTCGTTACATTGTCACCTTTCGCTTGTTGTTTATGGGCGAAAGCTAAATAACCAACAATGTGTATATCACTAAAAGTAGGTGCACAACCAAAGAGAATTTCATAAGGATTTTTTTTAGGAGAATACTAGACGGAGTGTGATTTAGGAGGTGGGCAGCGGCCAAAATACATTCGCCCCAAAAATAAATTTGCAATCCCCCTTGAAAGCGCAATGCACAAGCAACATTCAAAATATGTTTATGTTTACTTTCTGCTCTTCCATTTTGTTGAGGTGTACCCACACACGAAGTTTGAAATAAAATTCCATTGGACACAAAATAATCTTTCATGCGGTTAAACTCTATTCCATTGTCACTACGTACAAGTTTCACTTTGTGAGAAAATTGATGTTCAATCATTGCATAATATGACTTGATATGCATGTTTAGGTGTATTAAATATGCGTGTGGGCCCATTTATGATTAAAATGACAATTTTTGTAATTTGGCATGTTATGGGTATATTTGGCATATATGTGATATATGTGTGGGACCACATCATTATGTGAATATATTTGGGTTACTCAACACGAGACGATCCTAGGGAGCAAGCCAATGGGAAAGTCACAACGAGACCCATACTTGACTCGGTGTGAGTCAAGGGGTATATTGGGTATTTAGTACATTACTAGGATCGGGTAATGGGGAAAGTATTTGGTAATTATTTGAGGATATTAGAACTAACGGGAATTTTTGAGACGTTTTAACGGGATTAGTGGCAAATGACAAGTTTACCCTTGAGGGGTTATGAGAGTGGAATTTGGCCCTAGGGGCATTTAGGTCATTTTGGTGCCTATTTAGTGACTTAGTCACTCTACTTCAGCTTTTTCTCTCTCTCATTAGTCTCTCCTTCTCTCCATTCATGGTTTGATTTTTGAGGAAACTAGGGAATTGTGGAAGCTAAAGCTAAGGGAATTTAAGGCTTGGCTTTGGGATTGGATTAGTTGCAGCTAGGAGGATATAAACCACAGCTGAGGTAAGTTTCAATTCTTGATTTAAGTGAATTTTACCTTCTTTTTATAGTGTTATTGAGCTTGAAGCTCAAGGTATTGGATTAGAGATTTGGTGGAGGTTTTGATTGAAGTTAAGCCTCGGTTTTTATGGTGTTTATGTTGGGAAAACTTATTCAGGATCTTGTTTATTTTCATGTAAATCATATATTAAACATATTCATATAAGAAAACCTAGAACATGTTTCTAAAATTGAATTCATACAGAGATAATGATAAGAACACTTACATTATTGTGCAACGGAATGATTAAGTCATTCCTTCAGTTTCTTTAACTCTTGTATCCTTTCTGTCTCAGGGTATCACCAAGAAACTGAACCGTTCTTCAATTTTCTTCACAGCCTTCCAAATAGGGGTGTGCATGGTGTGGTTTGGGTAGTTTGAACACTTTTTAATACACCACGCCACAAGTACGGTGTAGTAGCTAGAACACACCATGCGGTGTGATTTGATTGCACCAAACCGACCAAACCAGACCATTTTTTGCGGTGTGGTTTGGGTGGTTTTCCACAGTGTAAGTGTGTTAAAAAATATGAGTGAGATAGAGATGGTGATAGGGAGGAGGCACAAAATGAGATGAGAGAGGAAGGAGTTGTTGTCGTGTATGATGTGTTAGAGAATAAGGTTATACCTTAATTTAAGTGGGCTCCTAGTTTCAAATTGGGTTACTAAAAAATGGTATATATGTAAAGTTTAATTTTTTTTTAACATATTTGTAAGTATGCGATGCGGTGTGGTGCAAACCAAAATTTCACACCGCCAAATTGCACACCACACCGTACCACACGGTTTAACTAAGATACAAACCATACTGAACCATTACACTTTTGACACCGCAGTTTGTGGTGTAGTGTGGTTTGGTGCGGTCGGTCGCCGCGGTTTGCCGGTTTAGATGCTCACCCCTACTTCCAAAGTATCCTTAGAATCACCTAGACTAGAGTGGGCAATTCTCAACACATGATATAGATACAGAGAGAAGAAGAGAAAATAATATTAAGGCTTAGAAAAGGACTTATGTTGTAGAGAGAATCTAAAACCTAGAGCATCAAGAATAAATCTTCTGATTTTCTATCAGATAGTCTTTCTGTAATCTATTTTCAACTCTCACTTAACATTCCTTTTATAGGCTCAATTAAGTTACTTATTTAATTAAAAAATCAATAAAATAATAATCAATTATCAGCCCTAGGTCGAAATTATCATGGGCTTTAGGCCCGTAAAATTTCACATTTAATTATAAGCCCGTTGGACTTAAAATCAAGGCTCATATTATATTCTATTGATTAATTATTTAAACTTATTTATTAATTTAGATACCAATTTATCTTAATTAATAAATCTGCCATAATTTCGCTTTTCTTCTCTAAATTACATAACTTTGTGAAACTGTCCAAAATTGACCTAGTAAACTTTGATAATTCTAATTGATAATTGAATAAATTAATTGAGACTATCTAGATGATTTTATCCAAGGTACGGTCGGGACCATGGGCCTATGACATCACACTCTAATAAGTTATCATAAATTTAACAAATAAATTTACTAACTTATTAATTCCTCGTGACTCCGCTAAAGACTCAGAATTGCACTCTTGAATTCATAGAACGCTCTATAACAAATATAGATACGTTATTAATTATCCATTGTTACAACCATAATTGTCACTCAATCTTCTATAGGCGGTCTACAATGAGATGGGACTAAAATATCGTTTTACCACTCATTGTATTTTATCCTTAAAACAATTAGTTCTTTGTAAATGATATTTCAATAAACTAATATTAATTACTGAAATGAGATCTCTATCATTTAGCACCTTGAACAAAACTAAAAGGAAACCATCGTTTCACTTCTTCACCAGAAGCTATAGATGTTCATATCTATGATTAACACTCCCACTCAATTATACTACTGAGTTCCCAAGATGTAACTATGGGCTAGTTCATAGGGTAAGCTGGTAACAAACAAGTCAAAGAACTCAAATAACACAATTAGCTGGAATACTAACCACTCAGAATTGGGATTGAATTGACCTATGGTCAACTATATGATATGACTAGAATAGATAATAATGGTATGTTTACTTATCTTATCTACCTATCAATATCGGTCCAGTCCGATGTAACAAATACATCCAATCTTATCTACTTTGCTAATGTTCTGGAAAGAACATAACACTGCATTGTGTGAGTTGATCATATCATAGATTGGCAAGTCAATGTAAATCTTGTGCACTGACTAATCTTAGAACTAACTTATTTTGAACATATAATCATATGTATATTCCACTGTGATTACGTCACTATAAATATGATTAACTATATGCTCGGGATTTAATAGAAGTTTATATTAAACAAATAATCATGAAAATAAAACATGTGAACAAAGTGATTGATCGAATCAAAAAATGATTTCTATTCTTTTATTGATAATAAAATGAGATTACAAAGAAATTGAGTTTTAATTAGGGCATAAAATTCCAATAGTTTATGTGTTGATAATGTTTGAGGGTTTGAATTATGGTTTTGGGAATTGATTGGGATGGTTTATGGTAAGGTTTAGGCTGAGGAAAATTAGGGATTTCTGGGTTCGCGGGGTCATGTCGCGACCCTATTCTTGGGCGCCACAACCTATGTGGACTTAGGTACAAGAGGCGGTTCTGTCTGGGAGGCATGCCGCGACCCGTGTCCTGAATTTCAGACAGGGGAGTTTCTGTCTGGGAGGCATGCTGCAGCCCGCCCGGGCAGATTTGGCCAAAATGGTTTTTTAGTGATGGGAACTTAAACCTAAGGGCTCGGGATCGATCCTACTACCCGATGTAGTAGGATTCGACATCCCGAAGGCTAGGACTCGGTCCGAAAGCCTATGTTTACTCGTTATTGATGGGATTCTATATCATGGTTATGACTAGGTTATCGCTAGGGGCTCGGAACTGGGATCGTGCTCGAGGGTCGTTCATTGGTAACTTGTACTTGGACCAAAGGTAAGAAAACTGCACCCAGTATGTGATACATGTGATTAGGGCTTGGCCGAACTGTTGAACATGAACATGAATACGGCATGAACGCCTGAGTATGTTCACGATTATGATTATGCTTATGATTGTTGATTAAGCATGTTGAATGCTTTGTATCTAGATATTTGATATACAATGAATGCCTGTTAGCATTATATAACTGAGAAAAGAATTGACTTATCAGTCAAGGGCGGCAATAGCGCGTTGAGCACTGGTCGATATGGTTATGTTTAACTAGGAGCGTATCATACGCTTGACCGACCTATTGTGTAACGCCCTGGATAGCCAGGACCACTACACTGTGTACTTATAAAGGTGCAAGACTTGCTAATCAAGTCATTAATTTAAAAAAACGTGATACTAAGCATGTATGAGCTAGGGTTTAAAAGGTTTTGGTCTCAAAAGTTTCCCTTTATAAAATTAAATTGTTATATACACGGGATCCCAAAAGAAACAGAGTTAAAAGTAGGTTTACAGACTTCCAAAATTTCATAAACAAACGTTAGCCATACTAAGGCAAAATAGACAATCTTTGGGTCTCGCGTCCCTGCCTAAACCTCAATCATCACGGCTAAGCAGCTGGCCATGTACATTCCGCTCGTAGAGCTCTCCAATCAAGGTTGCTCAAGCTTGCCCTTGCCTTTACCTACACCACGTAGCACCTGTGAGCCAAGGCCCAGCAAGAAAACATGTGCAACACAAACAGTAATAACAGATAGCAAACTCACTAAGCATGAACTCTCATCAAGTAATCCACATTAACCATTCAGCATATATTCAGAGTCATGGATGCAATCAAACACTTATAACATTCATATCACATAATAATTAGGGCCGACAACTTAGGCTGCACCCCCTGTTTACCCCACTGACTCCGGCCCGCTTAAACCGAGCTCAGTGCATATTAAGCTGTCCTTGGCTACCAGTGGCCAAGCCGCACCCTGTGCGCTAGTGTAACCCTTGGCACCCTTAGGTCGTTGGTTCACTAATTAGCTTGCATGTCATAATACCATCTTCTCAAGCATTTACAATAGGGAGCCCTTAGTCCCGTTACAGATATTCAACCGGGTGCAGTTCTCTTACCTTTAATCTTTACGGTTTCGGATTATGAGTGATGCTCCTCAGGCACGATCCGTTCCCGAGCCTAAGCCTTTATCACCTAGTCACAACCAAGGTAAAGGATACCATCAACAAACTTATATGAGCCCCTAGACAAAGTTTTAATCTCCGGAACATTGAATTTCACCAAACATGGTAAAAGATTCAATCCCGAGCACCCTAGGTTAAATTCCCAAGCCTAGAATCTCAAAATCCCAAAATCCCTTAAGGGTCGCGGAATTAGCCAACCATGCCACGGCATGGTCCCAATCAGGGACCACCCAATGCCCAAAAACAGGTAAGGGCCGCGGCATTGCTTGGACCATGCCGCGGCCCGCCTTCCTTCCTCAGCATCCATCAGCTTCGAAGGGTCGCGGCTCACCAAGAACCATGCCGCGACCCGACCCTTCGAACCCAGAGAAATCCACCATTTTCAATCTCTAAACCTCACCTTAAGCCTTCCCAAAGATCCCAACTCAAAACCAATTAATAATAACATCATTAGAATGATTTAAACAACACAATTCAACTAAAAATCCAGCCTAACACTCACCAAAATCCCAATTTCAATCTCTGAGATTTCCAACCTAAAAACTCAAAACCAGCCATGGAGATTCTAAAATTCAACCATTAAACCTTGAATTGAAACTTACCTCAGCTGCAGAATCGCTTCCCCAGGGGTTCCCTGGCCTATCTTCAAAGTTTCAACCTCAGATTCCACCTTGAATACCAAAACCACAACCATTAAAAACTCAGCCAGTTTCTCAAAATTCCTAACCACAGAAACGAAAATCATTGCTTACCTTAGCTCTATTTTAGTTCTTGATTGGTTCTTGAGCTAAACCTCTAAATTATTCCCTCAATCCACCAAGCTTCAGCTGATTTTCCCTTAGAATTTAAGTGTTTTTCTTCCTTAAGAGAGAGAAGAGAGAAAAGTTGAGAAAGAGTCGGTTCTAACTTTGTGTCTACTATTTTCTAAAATCTTCCCAAGTCTATCCTTAAGTTATTAAACTGATCCCAAAGCTCAGGGTATCGGAAACATCCCCGAGGGCAAAATAGTAAAATTCCCCAATATTCCCGCCTAAACTTTCTAACCTCAAATATATCTCCATTTATTTATTTTCATAACCCGATAGTCTAAATCACTACCCGATACCTAAATTACCCTTGACTTGTCCAAAGTCAATTATAATGCCCCATTGTGACTTTTCCCGCTATCTAGCCCTAGGATCGCCCCCAAGTCGCTGGCTGCAGATTTATCCACATAATAATGTGGTTCTCACATATATCACATATATATTTCATATTATCATATAAACACTATTAATCACATAATTACGCATTTAACTCAATAATATTCATTATAATCTCATTTATGCCCTCCCGGCACACTAATCAAGGCCCTTAAGCCTAATTAGCGAATTTGGGGTCGTTACATATTGGTCGTGAGAAAACTAGAGGGTCAGGTACGGTGGGCCAACTCCAAGGCTGGTTATATAGAGGATAGGGCGATGGGCCCCAGGGTGACTTATTAGTCCCATATCCTAGGGTTGGGCCCTAGCATTGACTCATTAGTCAAGGATGGCCTTAGCACATTGAGTGCTGGTCGTAAAGCATTGACTTATTAGTCAAGGACGACCTTAGCACGTTGAATGCTGGTCATAAAGCATTGACTCATTCGTCAATGATGGCCTTAACACGTTGAGTGCTGGTTGAAAAGCATTGACTTTGAGTCAAGGACGGAAATAGCGCGTTGAGCGCGGGTCGATATGGTTATGTCTAACCAGAAGTGCATCATATGCTTGATCGACCTATCGATCAGGGAAAACTCAGCACCAGGTACACTGGGCCAGCTCTAAGGCTGGTTATACAAAGGACAGGGCAAAGGGGCCCCGGGTGACTCATTAGTCCCATATCCTAGGGCGTTGAGCCAGTATGATTTATTAATCATGTGTTTGTGTGCTGAGCCCCAGTATGATTCCATAATCAGGTATTTTGGGCATTGGACCCCAATATGATTCATTGATGGTTATCTTGGGCTATTGGGCCATATGACGTTGTAGTCATTTATATGGATGGTATGCATGCATGAGTAGGGTTATTACTGTTAGGCATGCTTATTATGATTTGGTAATATGTTATTAACTGCTTATGAGCATGTTTAAGTTTTCTTGCTGAGCCCTGGCTCACGGGTGCTATATGGTGTAGGTAAAGGGAAACGAAAGCTGGACCATCCTTGAGTTGGAGAGCTTAGGTGATGATGTGTACATATGCGACTGCTCGACCACCACGGCTGAGGGTTTAAAGAGGAACTAGGGTCAAACCCTATTTTGTCGCTTATGTCAGCATGTTGTAACTTTTTTCATTGTAGTTAACCTTTTAAATAAATTTTGGGATCCCATGTATGAAGTAAACGTTTAAAATGAAACGGTGGTACCTCTAACCAAAATTTGTAACCCTAAATCGTTAATCACACTTAGTTACATGGTTATGGCCAAATGACTCGTTTAGAGAGTTTAGCACTATTTAATATACACAGTGTAACAGTCCCTGAGTAGTAGGGCGTTACAATGCCATGTCAATATCCTCCCTGAGTAGAGCTTTGAACTAGCAACTGAAAATGCTTGCACCATTAATCCTTGTTGTAGGTAGTAAATTCCATCCCATCTCTCACCCATGTCAATATCCTCCCTCGAACGTTGGTCCAATATAACACAAGTTAAAATTAAATTGGACAAAACAATTGAGATCGTCATTGAATTGGGAACCTGCGATTAAATTGCAGTGTAATTGAGGAACAAAAAGAACATTGAGGAGCATTATTGTGTCCGTCAATTGATTAACACCCTCTTTAGTAGCAACCACTGTTTGACCATCCAGAAGACCCACAGGACATGGAGAAACTGAATGAATATTCAATAAATAAGATTCATCTCCGATAACATGATGAGAACGACCGATATCAATTATCCAATCATCAATACCAAACTTACCATTCAACCGGCCTGAAGAGGTAGAGGAAGAGCCGAATACGATTGATAATGTCACCCATTATTTGGCAGTAAAGCCCAGAAGGGGTTGCACAGAAGAAAAGGGGCTCGATTTTGTAAGAGGAACATTGTGAGTCACGTCGAGAGTAGCGACATTAGCATGCTGTAACGCCCTACTACCTTAGGGCCGTTACTAAGTGAGTTTAAAACACAACTGTGCAACTAACTGACTCTACGAGGATTTTAGAACCAAAAGTGTGACTAAACAAAAGTTAAGGCTGTAATCTTTGAAAATGCTTAGTTTCATTAAAACTTCAAGTATCAAACATCTGGGATCCCAAAATAAGGTTTACAAAATATTTACAACTCAAAAATAGATTTACAATTGATTATCTGTCAAAAGAATAGGTTAATACAGCCATTTATCAAAATGCCCCCAACCAAAGCAGTCGGGCAGGCCAAACATGTACGCGCCGCCCCCACGCTCTCCATACTCATGGCTGGTTGACTGACCCTTTGCTTTTACCTGCAACACAGAGCACCCGTGAGCCGAAGTCCAGCAAGAAAACTCATACAGTAAATAACATATAATCCACTGATAAACAGGAAAACCATCAGACTGAACAAACACGGCCATGCCGCCCCAGAGGTCTTACCAAAGCCTGGGGTCTCGGTCCTTACCGTAAGGATAACTCATGTATCCATTGGGTCCCACCCTAACTATAAGCACTCCATGTGCTAAGTGTTACTTCCGGCCCCACGGCCGTTCTCAGCCTTCGCCGCTTTCGGCCTTAGCCGTTCATTTCATTATAATCACACATATAGTACATCTCGAAATAATCATTCAAACATATAATAATTCATTTAAGGTTATACATTAGCACGTAATACAATCTAGGGCCATGCCCTGCAATAACACTATGGGCCCATGCCCTGTTCTCGGGTGCTACAGTTTTCTTACCTGTATTTCGAGCTTTCTGATGCACTAAAGCCGTGAGCACGGTCCTCTAACCCGAGCTTTTCCAAAGACCTAGTCACAACACGCATAAAACATCCTTTAATACTAATCAATTCAAAACCACTTCCCGGGACCAATTCTACACTCTCGGGACTCCCAAATTCCTAAAACAATTCATTGGAAACATCCCTCGAACCCCCAGAGCAAAAGCTCAAAATTGCAAAATTTCATGTCTTGAAAATGGCCTAGCGCCGCGGCGCTGCCCAAGAGGGCCGCGGCGCCCAGCAAGTCAGAGAGCCTCCCCTGACTAGAAACAGCCTCGCGCCGCGGCGCCCAAGAACAGGGCCGCGGCGCTCCTTCGCGAACCCAGATTTCTGGGTTTTCTCTTGCGTTTTTCCCGAGCTACAACCTCCCCAAATCATCCCAAACAAATACCTAAACCCCAAGATCAATTTAAAACTTCATATGAACCATCTAACAACCCATAAACACTAGTACCAAGATCAAAACACCATCCCACCCAAAAATTCACCCTTTGATTTCTAATTTCAGCAACTCAAACTAAAACTTTAAAAACTTAACTCATGCTTTAGATTTCTCAAATCAAAACAGAAACAAATCTTAAATGTGCATAAAATCCTTACCTCAAGTAGAGAATTCACCCAAAATCTTCCTTGATCTCCTCTTAAACTCCCACTTCAGCCCCTTCTACTCTTCTTCTTCTTCTTGCCCTAGCTTTTCTTCTTCTAGTTTTTCTTCTCTTCAATTTTTATCAAAACCAACAAATGACCCAATGCCCAAACCGTGTACCCCAATATCCCAGCTGAAAATTGTCTAAATCCCTTGCCAAATGACCACTTTACCCCTTCCTAATAATCCTTCCTAACTAAACCTTCAAGGGCACTCAAGTCCTTTCACTTCTATTCAATTCTACCATTTTCCATCTAAAACTTGTTACTCAAAGTAGTTACAAACGGTTACACAGGTTACTCAATCGCCAACAACTATAACCATTAGTTCTCAATTCAACTTACGAAATTCCTAAAGTACCCCTAGGCTCCTTCCGAGCCGGGTACAAAATCCCGTTGTGACTTTTAGACTAATTAGCTCACTAGGACCGTCTCAATGCGTGCATCACAATAAAAACTCCACACTCACGTGGTACAAATCACATAATACAATTATCACATTTATGCCCTCAACGGGCTAAAATTACCAGTTTACCCCCAACATACAAACAGGGCTCACATGCATCTATATACCACCTAAACATGCATCACTAATCACATATTCATAAATTATCATGTAAAATCATTTATTGCCCTCCAGGCACACTAAAAAAGGTCTTAAACCTTATTAGCAACTTGAGGTGTTACACATGCACTCCGGTACAACCACAACTAGCCGAAAACTTTTGAGACGGAGTAGTTGGTTTGCCCTTCAAATTTCCTTTTCCCGCAAAATCATAATTTGATAGCATAGAACGTACCTTGGGGTCAATCATATTCGTGAGCCATGAGACAAGCATGCATTGAATCGCGACCCAATCATCTTTTGTAAAAGGAAGGACGATATTGGTGATAGTCCGATTAAGAAAACCAAATTTGCGCCAAGAGGAAATAGCAGCGCGAATAACATGAGACCATTCGTCAAAATTGTCAAGCTTCAGACAAATGGTAGTAATGAAGTCGCCATGACGATCTTGCGACCCTAAGTAAAACGACGAACTGGGATCAATATCTGGTGGTGGATCAGTCTTCACTAGTGATGGAGATTTGTCTTTATTGGTCATGGTGTAAAAAAATTCGATGAAGTAACCTTGATACCATGTCAAACTTAGGATTGGTTACCTTTTCTCATTGATTCATCGTGATATAAAAACAAGAAAGACAAACAATAGTTGTCTAAGATTTCCCATGATACATTGCAAATTAATGGGAAACAGAAAACATAATTTAGGAAATAACATAGTTAACTACACAAATCCTATCATATTAATATTAATTATGGTTTGATGTTATAAAAATTATTTGATTTTTAATTTTTGTGTAATTTGAGTTTATATTAATATTTGGACATGATTTATGGGAAAAAAACATAGTTTCTATATTTATGGGGAAAAAAAAGTAATCATACAAAATATGGTAAGTTTTGAAGAATTGTTTTTTTAAAATATGATAATTCCTTAAAATATAAAAAATAGATTACCATAAACATAATTACACAAAACTCTTTCCCACTTTCAGCTTCAAGAAATCTCCCATTCTTTTCTCCTTTCTTCCTCTCTCCTCCTCCATTTGGTTCCCTCCTCTCAGCCCTCCACTGGTGATGCCACCTCCGCCCCCAACTCCGACGGCAACGCCCTCCGCCCTTCTTCTTCTTCTTTCTACAGATCTTTTTTTATTCTTATTTTTATTCTTTTGTTCTTTTTGTTGTTGTTCTTCTTCTCCACATCTAATTTTGCACTTCATATATTTTTTTTTTACTTCCAGACCTAACTGCACGATTTGTTCAAGTTTTTTTGTTTGTTCAGAATTTGTTTTTTTTTCCTGACATGTTTAAGTAATTAGGTATCATGGCAACTGATTCTTTTTATTCATATCTAATCTTTTTTTAAACCTCGTTATAGTAATGATCAATTTAGATTTTTGTTGCTGTTTAGATCTGATTTTTTTCACACTTGACTAAGTAATCAGGTACCATGCTGACTATTTTTTTTTCCAAATCTAGTTGTAACCAGTTATGATAACGATCAGTTTGGATTTTTTTGTTTGGATTTGATTTTTTTTTCACAACAAGCTAAGTATCCAAGTACCATTGCGCTAGATTTAGCTTTTTTCTTTTTTTTTTGAGATCCATTTTTCTATTTTTCAGATCTGGTTAAGTAACCAGCTACCATCACATCACTAAAAAATAAACATTATTAGTTACCACCATATCACTAAAAAAACTATAAAAAAAATTGATAATCATAATTGGTTACTAGCACATAAATTTTTAACAAACTTATAAAAAATATATGGTAAACAAAACAAATATAACCAAACTATGGGGGAAAAATCCCATAAAAATGTTAAAAAAAAGCCATAAAAAATTGGAAATCTCATATTTACCAAACTTAACAAAAAAAAAGGGATATTAAATTAAACGTAAGTACCTGACGTTAAATTAAACTCCGTAAGTACCTGACGTTAAATTTTTTGTTAATTGTTGATGTGGTAGTAATTAAATGGAATATTAGCGGCTAAAATAACTAAGTTATTGTCATCCAAGCACTTAAATACATAAGTTTTTTTTAAAAAAAATTATTTATTATTTAAAAAATAATTAAACATTTAAAAAAGTATTTAAAATATAAAAATTAAAAAAAAATAATAATATAAATAAAACTTAAACACGGAAGTTTTTTATGGAAAATTAAATAACACCGTAAGCACAACTATTATAATAAATTATATAATCTTTTATTTATATTATTTTAATTAATTTTGTATTAAATTTTAATAAACTGTCTATTAAGCTTTTATTTATATTATTTTAATTAATTATTTTTAATTTTTAATTAAATTTTATTTATATTTTTTTAGTGTTTAATTAAGTTTTAAATAATAAATAAAAATTCCAAAAGAAACTTAGTAACCACCACTATTATAATAAATTATATAAGCTTTTATTTATATTATTTTAATTAATTTTGTATTAAATTTTAATAAACTATCTATTAAGCTTTTATTTATATTATTTAATTATTTTTATATTTTAAATTAAACTTTATTTATACTTTTTTAAAGTGTTTATTTAAGTTTTAAATAATAAATAAAAATTTAAAATAAAAACTTAGGTATTTAAGTGCTTAGATGACAAGAACTTAAATATTTTAGCCACTAATATCCTATTTAATTATTGTCACATGATAATTCTACAAAATATAGTTATTTTACCACTTTTTATGTGCTAATTGTTGCTTAATTCTTGAGTTTTTAATTGATTTATTAAGTTTTTAAGTAATTTTGAATTTATTAGGTTTATTTTAATTTTATAGATTTTTGTGTGTTTTATAGTTATTTTATTGTAAAATATTGTAGCTAATTATTTAAATGATTGTTGTTTAGTTTGGGGTAAAAAAATGTTGTTTTATTGAAACTAAATGTAAAATATAAATTAAGTTATAATTAATATTTTCGAAGAATTAAGTTGATTTATTTTATAGTTGAAAATATTGTATTATGATTTATTTTATATTTATTTTGTAGGGAATGTATGCTCTTAAAAAGAAAAAAAAATGAAGGACAATATGACATTTTCAAAAAAGCAAGACAAACAGTTGGCATTTATAAAAAGCCTCATTTGGGCCCAAGCCCAATAGCTCCTCCAACAGCCCCCTGCCTCCTTGTCTCCCAGCTGCCACCTCACGCCCAAATGAAGGCTGCTCATTCTTCAGCCTCGTCAAGTTACCCCAAAGTCACGCCTGGCACACCAATCACCCAGCACGTTCAACTCCACCAGCCTCCAGCATCAATGAAGCATCACGTGCCTCACCAACGCCTGCTGCCTCATCTCCTTTGGGCCTGCGCCAGCCCAGCCCAGCAGCAAAATAACCACCAGCTGCCACCCGAAGGCCCACTCCATTCAGCTGCCACCCAGCTTGCCTGGCCTAATTCGGCATGATGTCCCCAAGTCAACCCTGCCACAGCCACAAAAATAAGACCAAAAAATCATGTTTTTATTCCCAATATTTTTCACTCAAATATCAATTCACTCTTTCCTATTTTTCTTACCTAAATAAACATTCCTAATTCATTTTTTTACCTTAGCTTTTCACTAATCTTTTACCCAACCAAACATTTCATCTTTCCAATACTCTTACACTTACTCTATTTATCCTACCACTTCCCAACATAATTAAATTAATCAATTTATTTATTTTAATTTGATTAATTTAATCTCCTTATTTTGCCTATAAATAGAGTCTTGTAAGACCATTTGGGGGAGCTCTTCTTCATCTTTTCAACCTCTTCCACACTTCATATTTTTCTCTCTTCTTTTCACTGTTTTCTCTACCATTTTCATCTTTTGAAGAGCATGTCAAGTATGTTATTTTGTAATTTTTATTTCAATCTAGTTATGAGCTTCTAATCTTTTTCAAAGATTATTAAGATGATGATGAAGCAAAATGTAACTAGATAGTATTTTTTGTTGTATGTTGATTTCTCATTTGTACAACATTGTTTATGGATTTTTCTATCAAAGATATGCATTTTTCATCTATTATTGATTGTTAAAGTATATTACATTTAGTTCTTCATTATGCAAAAATATGATATTCTTTGATTAAATGTTTTTCATTAAATTGTTCACATCTAATTCTTAGAGCATAAGTATCATATTTTGCCTAAACATAATCTCTTTGATTTTTTGTAGTTTCATTAGGTTGTAACACAACTAATGCTTAGAAATTATATCTTATATAAGTGAAGAAAAATCCTACATTTTTTAAAGAGTAACTTGTGCTTGAATAGAAAATATATTTTGAAAAAATATATAGTGTGATTTATTTAAACTATATCAAAACTTGGGAATCAATATACTTATAAATACTATTGAACTTGCATTTTGTGGATTCTAAAATCTTAATAATCTTATTTTACATATCTCATTTGAAAACAATTTTTCTACTTAATCTTAAATATTTTTATTACTTGTCTTTTATTTTTCTAAAACAAAATCTCATCAAATATTTGGAACTAGGTTAGAATATTATTGCTTTGTTTGAAATAGTTTCTTTTGATGTTAGTCAACTCCCATGGGTTCGACCTCGTACTTACATGAACATTATATTTCGAAACGATTCGTGCACTTGCGAGTTTAAATATTAAAACACCCTCTTTTGGGATCAACATCACATCAATAATTAACAGAAAATTTAACGTCAGGTACTTAGAGAATGCGAAATTTTTGAAATTAGGTATTTTTTCCGTAAAATATAATTTAAGTACCTGACGTTAAATTTTCTGTTAATTATTGATGTGATGTTGATCCCAAAAGAGGGTGTTTTAATATTTAAACTCGCAAGTGCACGAATCGTTTCGAAATATAATGTTCATGTAAGTACGAGGTCGAACCCATGGGAGTTGACTAACATCAAAAGAAACTATTTCAAACAAAGCAATAATATTCTAACCTAGTTCCAAATATTTGATGAGATTTTGTTTTAGAAAAATAAAAGACAAGTAATAAAAATATTTAAGATTAAGTAGAAAAATTGTTTTCAAATAAGATATGTAAAATAAGATTATTAAGATTTTAGAATCCACAAAATGCAAGTTCAATAGTATTTATAAGTAACTTTAGATTCTAGGTATACAATTGTAAATTTCTCTAATTTCTTTTAGATTTTTAGGCCCAAATTTATTTGAACGGGCCTACATTCCACATTTAAATCCGACCCATCATAATCCCAGCTTTTGAGAATTATGCCAACACATTTTGGGATATGGATAATGATCTAAAATATAAGATTACTAACGTCAGTTATGATCTTTTATGTAACAAAAAAGTTATAGTATTCACAAAATGTCATAATTTTTTATGGCTAGGTCTAAAATGATATTCTTCAAAATTATATATATATATATATATATATAAAATGTCAAAAAACTATTGGCCCATCTATATCCCAATCAGATTGGCAAGTAATCTCATTTTTGAAAGTATGACTTTCATAAAGGTTTCTTGAAGATGTATAATTAATTTAGTAATTTATTAAAGATAATACACTAAATATGTTTTTTTTTATGGGATATTGACAGCTAAAATATTTAAGATGTTATCATTCAAGTACTTAAATACTTAAATTATATTTTACGGAAAAAATACCTAATTTCAAAAATTTCGTATTCTCTAAGTATTTAAGTACTTGAATGATAACATCTTAAATATTTTAGCTGTCAATATCCCATAAAAAAAAACATATTTAGTGTATTATCTTTAATAAATTACTAAATTAATTATACATCTTCAAGAAACCTTTATGAAAGTCATACTTTCAAAAACGAGATTACTTGCCAATCTGATTGGGATATAGATGGGCCAATAGTTTTTTGACATTTTATATATATATATATAATTTTGAAGAATATCATTTTAGACCTAGCCATAAAAAATTATGACATTTTGTGAATACTATAACTTTTTTGTTACATAAAAGATCATAACTGAAGTTAGTAATCTTATATTTTAGATCATTATCCATATCCCAAAATGTGTTGGCATAATTCTCAAAAGCTGGGATTATGATGGGTCGGATTTAAATGTAGAATGTAGGCCCGTTCAAATAAATTTGGGCCTAAAAATCTAAAAGAAATTAGAGAAATTTACAATTGTATACCTAGAATCTAAAGTATTTACTAAAATACATTCAACAAAATTATTTACACAAATATTGGTATCACGTTAACATGTCATACTAGATTTTGAAAAAAATTGGGAAATCTTGATTCCCGAAATTTTTTGTTTTTCTGGGTTGTAAAAAGTTATATTTTGGTTGCTTACGATACTGATAAAATACCAATTAATAACTTTTTTTTATTAAAACCTTAATTTTAGATCATATTATTTTAGTATCTTTTGGTTACCTCCAAAACTCTTTTGTAGACATCTTAGTATACTAATTAATTATTTTTATGTTATATTATGGTATCTTATTATTTAAGATACATTTTAGTAACCTGCAAGCTTATTTAAGAAACTAATGGGTTGTCGTATAGCATAATGAGTTACCATATAATTTATTAATAAAAATTAATTTAGTATACTACACTGTAATTTTTAAATGAAAACTTTTAATAGACTTTTTTAGTCACTTATGTAATTTACATTTCTTATTATTAAAATATTTTTACGTTACCTTCAAGTATATTTTAGAAACTATTTAGTTATCTTATAGTATAACAAGTTACTCATGTAATTCCAAGTTATTGTGAATAACTTATTAGAAAATTATACTATTTAGTATATTGTATAGTTATTTTTAAAAGTTACATTTTCATTGTTTTTAAAATTATTTAAGATACCAATTGATTACATTTTGATATATGACTAAATTTTTTAGTATGCCACAAATTTAAAGCAACCAATAAACTTAATGAGTTGCCAAAAAAAAGTCTTTTTATGCTCTCTTTAAATGTTACCAGGCAATATTGTAAATAATCTATTTTAAAAAATTTACTTGAAATGTTTCTAAAATAACTTTAAATTTTTATTATTATACCATATGGTATCTTTTAATGTAATATAAGAATACAATTGGTGTATTAAACTTTGTTTAAGTTTACAGTTTAGTTAGTTTTTGGTTAACTTAATGTGAAAAAAAAATTAAAAGGTTATTTTTTATTTTGGTTATCTTCTTCGTGACGACGAAAAAAAATATGTTTCTTACGTATCAAAATGACTACCATAAAAAGTAGGTCGCGATGGTACTATTCTTAAGTCGAATTAACTAATGACTAATTGTGTGGCCGGAAAAAATTTTTGAAGTAAAAAAAAAAAGATTGAGAAAGATTTAAAGCTTAGACAAAAATTCAAAAGCTCACAGAAGGTACTGTAAACAAAAAAAAAAGCTGACAATGGTCTATATTAACAATATTTATGTAAATTAAATTTTGTACAATATTTTAGTAATTAACTTATAAAAAATGGTGTGGAGTGTAAATTTCTCAAAAAATAAATTATATATTCCACTGCAATATCTTAAAAACTTTGATTTATATGGTAACGTTTACGCACTACTCACAAATATCACTTTCCTCTTATATCAGTAATCCCATCAATTGATCTTTCATGAAATGAGAACCTTTGCAATGAAATCTCTCAATTAATTATTTATATACATATATTTATATAAGTATACAATATGCTTTTAGAAAGTAATACCACTACTCCAAACTGCCACACGCTTGGGGATGTAAAGATATCTCTTCTATATATAAAATGTAGGTAGATGAAGAAATTTTTTTATTTTAATGATTTTTTATTCTTTTTATTAATTTTAATGAAATATTCTTATATTTAACAGAAGATTATAAACCTGATTTAAATTTAAACAAAATTAAATAAATAAATAATTAAACATATTAAAATAAGATATTTTGAGATATTTACAATAATAATTATTTAAAAAATAACTAAAATCATATATTTTATAACTTAAATAAAATTTAATTAAATTTAAACTTTAAGATATTTTATGATAATTTAAATAATTAAATCATATTTATTTAAAAATAATAAAGACATACATATCATTTTTTTTATCTTATAAATTTGTGTGATAGTTTGTTTTTATTAAGTGAATGAAACTCTTTTTATTCATCAAATTTACCAAAAGACATTGGGAGATACATTAAAAACTAAAAATAATTTATACATGTATATTACTGTCTACACTATGACTTTTTCTATTATTATTTTATTTATATTATTAATTTATTTTAAAATATTATTATATTTTATATATATGCCATCTAATCATGCAAATATTATATATATATATATATATTAACGTTGTGTTTAGAAGTCATATATGTAAAGATTATTGATATAAATATTTATATATACTATAGAACTATAATTCATTCTATTATATATATATATTTAAAAAAAATAATGAACCACTTTTTATTAAAATTATTAATAATATTTATAATTTTGAAATTAATATATATTGTTCGTTGTTTCTACCTAGTATATAAATATATATATTATTATTGCTAATATTATCTAAATTATTGTCAAATAAACAAAATAAACTGTTACACTACTGTGAGAAATCATATAATATTATCATTAAAAAAAGTTCTTTTGAATTAGCGAATCGAAAAATTCGTAGTATATATAATGAGAGATGAGATAAAAAAAAACAAACATTAAATAAAATAATCAAACTAAATAAAATTATGTTTGTTCAAATTCAGTAGCCATGAGTTATATTAGTTATTGGTTTAATAATTATATGTTGTAATATAGTTAATGATAGTCACATTATTATCATTTGAATATTTTTAAATTAGATCTATAAAAATATTATTTACAAAAATATATTTTCTAATTATAAAACTAGTTTTACAAACTTTTGTTAGAGAAATGAAGTTTTTAGTTACAAATTAATCTATAAATTTTTCAAACTAATTTTTGTAAATATGATTACAAAATATAAAAGTTATTTACCAATTTGTAACATATGCTTACAAATTTGTAAATTTTGTTTTTTTAAAAAAAAATTATATTTGCCACTTTGTGGGTACAATTTCACAACTCTATATTTACAATTTTGCCCCTTCTTATTTTTTTTACAAAAAAAATTGTATTTTTATAATAAACCGTATTTTTATATTTTTTAAGATTTTAATATATTTTTTGTAGATTTCCGTATTAGTGTGATATTCATACATAATTAGACTGGGCTCTTCTTATATGTTTTGTAAAGATGAATGAGTTTTTGAATTATTTTTCAGGGGAGTTTTTTTGTTAATTTGTTTTCATCATGGGTGTTTTAGCCTTTAAATTTTAATGTATGGGTTTCCAGCCAATATTTCATTTTTATTTTTCAAAACCTCATATTTTGCCTATTTATTTTTAGTTTTGCTTCTTCATCAAATTCCAACTAATTTTCTTCCTTTATTCACATTTATGTGCATTCTCCATTGACCAATATTCGTGTTTTTCTTCATTATATGAGTTTTTTTTCCTAATTTCCTTTACGTTTACATGTATTTTTTAATCTTCAAATGTTTTATCTTCATCTAGCCACATCCATGGATCCACAATTATGTTCATTGTGAGCAGGACCGGCTGAAGGTCTTAAGGGGCCTGTGGCAAAATAAAAAAACAGTTCTTTTTAAAAAAAAAAAATTAATATTAATAAAATTTGAACTAAACAATAGTTCGAACCTTACCCTCCACTCCATGCAAGATAAATTTTTTAACCTCTACCTATACTAACTAATTTAAGTCACATTCATTTGACTATATATATATATTATTTGGTTAAAAAAAAATCACTTACCAAGAAACCCAATCATTTCCTCACTAGTTGTACCCACCACAAATTTAAAAACAAAATATAAGAAATTCACTTAACAAGCTTCGAACCTCTAATCGAGAGGAAAATTAGTTATTTTCTCACCATTTTAACATTGTGTTGGGTAAAATTTTTGTTTTGAATTTTTTAAACACAAAAATATAAATATAATTTTTAATTTTTAATTTTGTTTTTTTATTTTTAAAAAATAAAAATATGTTTGGTAAGTATTTTTATTTTTTGTTTTTAAAATAAAAAAATAATAAATTTGTTTGATAACTTTTATTTTTATTTTTTGTTTAAGAATATAAAATAAAATGTTGATTTGAAGAAGAAATAAAAAAAAATTATTTAAAAAAATTTTAAAAGTGAAAATTTTTTATTTTAATTAAAATTTTTATAAATAATAAAATGAAATAAAGTTACAAAATACTGTTTTATGTTTAATTACTAATTTTTTAATTTATTAAATAAAAAAATATTTTTTTAAATGTTACTAAACAACACGATGTTTGGCTGAGTAAATACCCATGTATGCTCTTTCAGGATAATTTTTTTTAAAAAAAGAATACACTGAACAGAGACCGAACTATGTAGAGTTTGATAATCTTGATTGATGGGCTTAGAGCACTCACATTACTCTTTCTTTTTCTCAACCTTACATCTCATCAAAATATCAATTTTTTTATTTTATATATAACTTTTACATTACACTATATATATATTAACTTCTCAATTTTTCTTTCTTTATATCTTTTAAATATTATATATTTGTAATATTTTATAGGGTATCCTAAATAAATACAATATAAATTGTATTATAAAAAAAATTAAGAAAATAATTATCCTCATATCGAAAATATGTGGAGTTGCACAGTAAAATTTCCCAATTTTTTATTTCTGATTTCAAATATTTTCTAAGAAAATGTTGAAGTTTACATGAGAGTGAAAAAGAGAAATTAATAATATTTTTTTAAAAGCAAAGATAAAGCATAAGACGGGTAAATGCATACAACTACAAGAATAGTATCAAATGTCATTTGGAGTCTCACCTTAGAGGAATTGTGTTCTATAAATGTAGCTCATCAGCGTAGCAAATGTAAAAATATATATTCATAATAGAGTATCTTTCATGGAGAGGGTTTTGGAGATCATTTTTTTAAAATTTAGATTATGCTCTATTTCACCTCATACTACTCACCAATTGCGCTGGCATAACTAAGTGACGTTTCTTTGACTAGTATATATATATATATATATATATATATTATATCTTTCTATTTTGTTGAATATATACTATTTTTTTTTAATTTGGGGGTTTGCTAGGGTTTTTGAGCCCTTTTGCATCTCGGTGATGCAATGCCTCCTAAGAGGTGATATATCGCTTTCCCCTCTGACTTGTGACCAAGTGGTGGTTCATCAAGGATTTTGAAATTTCATTATGGTTGAAAAAAATTATTCTACAACTAGGGTTTGTATCATCTTTCTCAATTTTACTTTAGTCTCTGTCAAGTATTGTTGTGTGTAGATTCTATATTTTTTGGTAGTGTAATCTCACTCTCCCCAACATTGTAACCAATCCTAACACCTCCGACTTCACAAACCCAAGCGCCAATGCTTGACCCACACCTGCCCCACCTCACCAGCCCCAAATCCGTGACCCCTAACCCAGAGGAAAAAAATAGAGAGAGATACATAGCCAGATGCCATTGTTCATAAAAAATCCCAAGGATCTTTGTCGTCGAACCAAACCCCATCCCATGCCCTACCAGTCGTCGATGTCGATGTTAGGGTTTATGCCCTAAAAGCATGTAGAAAGATATTTTATTGATTTAAATAAAGTACATTTTTATTATATTTTAATGTTATAATTATTATTTGAATAATTTATATAAATATAAAGATAATTCCATATTCATTTATGAGGATATGATGTTGAATTAGTACGAGAAAATTAAGATCATATACAATGAATAAAATAGTCAGTAATATATTAAAGTATGGAATCTTTAATGAATGGTTACTAGTACAGTTTACTAAGCATACATGATGCAAGTAGTCTAGATTCAGATTACTAATGTGGATATACGTCTTGGTAAATGTGATGTGCAGCGTCCCAAAACTTCTAATAAGGTTAAGTACTTGGATTAGCATGTCGGGAGGGCACGTGGAGTAATTATGTGAATTATATTATCATATAGTTGAGTATGCATGATTATGTGTATTAAATGTGCATAGAGACCCACTTTGGCTAAAAATGAGTATTTTTTCCTATTTTTGACTCGTTGAGGGTATATTTGAATTTTATGTGCTATATACTTGAGACCGCATGGTTATGTGGATACATTTGTGATATTCGGCATGAGTGGATCCTTTCGAGCAGTTTTAGCAGATAAGTCACAACGGGGAAAATACCCAACTCGGGTCGACCCTAGGGGTATTTTGAGAATTTTCATATTTTGAGAGTATTGGTAAAATAAAATTAATGTATATGATATTTGTGGTTGATGGGTATTAGTTGATAAATTGGAGATTAGTGGTGCAGTTAGAGGTTTAATGGGAATTATAGGAAAATGACTAAAATGCCCTTTGGTATGGTGAAGGGGCATTTTGAGTGGGAAGGGTAAATGGGTCATTTGACATTGTAATTAGAGAAAGAGGAAACCTTGCGCTGAAGGCTTCCTCATTACACATTCTAGAGCCCTTCTCCTTTCTTCTTTTGGTATTCTTCTTACAATACTAAGTATCCCTCAAGCTAGGAGCAAGGTCCCATTAATTTCTGAGTTGGATAAGGGAAATCAAGAGTTTGGAAGTGGATCCAGCAACTGGTTAATCCATCTCCTTAGGAAATTCGGATTTTGAGTAGAGGTAAGTTCTTTCTTCATGTTCTTCGTTTTTCACTCTAGTGTTCTTAAAGGAATTTGGGTTTCTTTGAAGTTAATTTCAAATTTTAAGGTTCTAGGCTATTTGGGGGTGTGTATTGATGGTAGAAACTTAGTTCTAAACTGATTGGAAGCTTAGATTTGCATTGAATCCATGAATTAAGATTTTTCGGAATTTGGGAGTA
This sequence comes from Humulus lupulus, assembly GCF_963169125.1. NCBI lineage: Eukaryota > Viridiplantae > Streptophyta > Magnoliopsida > Rosales > Cannabaceae > Humulus > Humulus lupulus. The sequence goes on along the minus strand of NC_084794.1, from coordinate 71,689,735 downwards.
AAAGTTTGAGTTTAAGACTCAAAGGTTCAATTTGATATTATAATGTGTTTTAGGGTGCTTGTGTATGGTATATGGGTTATGTTGAAGAATTGTTGTCGATTTGTGGTGTAAAACTGGTTGGAAATGTTGTTTAGAATTGAGTTTGGAACTGAGAAATCGCAGGTTTTGGTTTTGTCGCGGTGGCGCCGCGACACCTGTGGGTGAGCGGCGCAGCGCGTATGCAGTTCCTCGAGAGCAGGGTTTGCACTTTGACTGTCGTGGCACTGTGAACCTTAAGAAGGGCATCGCGATGTTAATACCTTTTTAGGATACAATTTTTTCAAGTCTGGGAATTAGGTTCGGGGCTTAGGGGATTTGATTTGGGGACCCACTTGGGGGCTCGGGGGACGATTCTATTACCCAGTTGAATGGAATTAGAGGTCTCGAGAGCTAGGGTTTAGTTTTGGAACCCATAATTTGAAGTTAGTCCCTAATAAGCGTACCATTTATGTTGTGACTAGGATTTCCGCGGGGCTAGGGAAAAGGATCGCACTCGAGGTTGCTTTGTCTTCAGCACAGAACTCGAGATAAGAAAACAGTCATATGCACATAGTGTAGGTACTTTGATATGTATATTGGCATTGATTTATCTATGGATGATCAGTACGGTCTATATTCGACAATCGTGTGTGATGTGGGCCGGTCGAAAATCGTCTGTAACATGGGCTGTGATGACGGGGTCAAGTTGAGAGTGCTATCCCCACTCACTTGGGATGGACCGTAGGCTTGGTACCAAAATGTGCACCTCGTTCGGTTTGGTTGTTCGGCAAATCTGTCTTGCTGGACTGTTTAAATGGTTCATGTGTTTAAAATAGACATACTTTTAAATTGTGAAACGTGTTTATGATTTATATGACTAGAATGAATGCATTTATTATCTTTGAAGCATGTTGTTTATTGCTTATGATTAATTGGATATTCCTTATACCACGTGGATTTTTCTTGCTAGGCCTTGACTCATAGGTGCTCTATGGTTTAGGTAAGGGCAAGCTAAAAGTAGACCAACCATGAGTTGGAGGGCTTTGGAGCGTCACGTACATATTCGGTCGGCTCGGCCGCCATGGTCGAGATATTTTGAGGGACTTAGGTTATGAGTTTGATTTTGCCACTTAGGGACTTGGTTGTAACAATTTTTCATTTAAAACTTGTTTTGGGATCCCATTTAATTATTTAAAAGTTTCAATGAAAAGTTTATATCTTTGACCAAAATTTTTAATACCTAAAACTTTGATTAGCTTTAATTACACTTTTGAGTCCAAATGACTCGCTTAACGAGTTAATCACTACTTTAAACACAGTGTAACGACTCTTGATTAGTAGGGCGTTACATGCTATATATAATAGTGATTATATATGACAAGACTGATATGAATTAACTATCTTTATAAACTTACTATTTTCCATAAGGATTTAATTCTTATCATAATTGTTGTTTGTATTTTCACCCAAGGATACGTGATCGCCCAAGTAGGACACATGGCGGTCTGAGTAGGACATGTGGCAGGACATGTACTTCTTTCAATGAGGTAGGCCACGCCCTGAGGATCAGTCCTCGGGGAGTTGGTCCTACAGTCGGAGATTACTCCCTTCAGATAGAGGAAGAATGTGGACATCCCAAGGGCCACGTCCCGAGAGCTACGAAAGCCTTTCCAAGGCTATGTCCCGAGAGCTGCTTGGCAGTCCACAGGTTTCTTATCATCAGTTATACTCCAGGGTGAGGACCTTGTCCTCAGGATCTAAAAGATAAGCCAGGTGTCGGCCAATGCGGGTTAACAACATCAGAGGAGTACCTGACAACCTTTTTGGGTGATCCGCCTACAGTGTTATCGATGGTACGACTTGACAATTCACACTCTCACTACGCCGTCTGACACAGAAATACGTACATCATGCCCTGACAACATCAGGGGCATGTTCCCCATAAAGTGGGTACCTTTCTACAGTGGGCCCCACAGATCACGCTTGGGTCGTGGTCTCTTTTCAATGCACTCCAATGCATTGAATTGGTGTTAATCCCCCAATAACGGGAATAATGTATATCAATGAAAATTGATTAGTATTAATTATCCTAATCTCTATAAATAGAGTTGGGAGTCTCCTTGTAAAGGGTTGGGTTTATTAGAGAGAAAACACTTTGTACTCAGAGCAATCTAAACACTGCCTGAGAATACACCATTGGAACTTGCCATCACAAACTTCCAATCCTTTTAATACCAAAGACTCGTAGACTAGGGATCTTTTATAAACCGAACCACGTAAAAATCCTTGTGTTAGTATTGCTTGTTTCTTTAATCTCTCGTTTTATGGTTGATAGCAAAAAAGGCAGTCAATATTTTGGTGCTTTCATTGAGAGCTTGAAGAAAGCATCTGGAACACTTACAGCTATGGTGACTACACGAAGAAACGTTACAGATGATATACCCCTTCCTATTGGAGTCGAAGGAGGGGAACCCAGTTGGCAGCCACCTCAGGATGTTACTGAGATGGTAGAGGATTACGACGAAGACGCCGAATACGACGGCGAAGATGACGGCATCGACCAGGGGTGCTATGAGGAAAAATATCCTCAGCCCATGGATGCGGAGTAGACGCCGGAGGTGGTGATGCTCCGTGAGCAGTTGGCCTCCCAACAACAAAAGATCGATGTACAAGAGGGTAATATCATCGCCCTACAAGAGATGATGCTTGCCATGAAGGCCACTCTTGTAGCCCAAGGGTTGCGAGTGGACCCTAATGGTCGTGCACCAGCAGGGCACCCAACTGGTGTGCAACCTACACACCCCGTTTGAGTACCACCTCTTAATGTAACAAGAGTGCCTCCCGAGCACCCGGCTGCAGAGGCGCGAGATCCGCCAGTTGAGGTGCCTGTTGGGCACCCAGTAGGGGTTGGAACCCCGATGCCACCGCTGGACTGTGGTAAGGGAAAGGCTGACGATAATGTTGCTCCAATGCAGAAGGAGGCTCATTAAGAACCCAAAGGCCACCAGGTTCCTCAGCAGGTTGGCAAAGGTAATGGCCTAGGGGCTCAAGGGCACCGCCAGGTAGTCAGCACGAGTGGAGCTCGGGGCGTTCCATTGCGATGCACCCATACAGACCGCGTGAGGCCTGGAGCTTGTGTTCCCTTGGGACCTAACCAACTCCGTAGGAATAATGGTCTAGGTATCCGCCCGAGGAATGCCCCACAAAATTGAGAATGCAACATCAGTATCTCGGTAAACGAAAACGTCGAGTTTGATGGAGAAACCGAAGTGGCTCGTTCCGAGGGTAACAGTGTGTTTCGAGGACAGGATGACCTGCGAGACAACCTCAATGCCCGAAGATGCAATAAGGTAGGAGAATGTGAGCCCATTGGGAGAGGTCTGTCAAAACATCGGGATAATCTCAACGCTCGGAGAAGAGATTACTTGGCTCAGAGCATCAACCGGGATCATGACCCGCTCCGTTCGAAATTAGAAAGTCTGAAGCGGATAATGCTTAGGATGGCCAGGCGACAAGGCCACGAGTCTGACTCAGAAGACAAAGAAGTGGAGCCATGATCCCCTCACATTGTTGAGGCCCCTCTACCACCAGACTTCAAAATGCAATAGGTTAATGTCGATGCATCGTGTCTCCGACGACACTAAGTGTCATATGTTCCCGATCACCCTGATGGGGCTAGAAGATGAATGGTTTAAAAAGCTCTGACCAGGGTCCACTCAATTATTGCATCGGCTATCGTCTTCCTTCCAAAGACAATTCATAGGAGTTCAGAAGGTAAGATTTGAGGTCAATGCCTTGGCCAACATAAAGTAAGGGCCTTTCGAGGCCCTCAAGGCATACATCAAACACTTCAAGGAGGAAGCAGCGAGAACCAAAAGGGTCGATGATGGCCAGTAACTGATGGCATTATAAGCTATCCGCGAAGGGTCCTCACTTTAGGATGATCTCCAACGGAGGGGATGTCGACGTCTCAACGACTTCATTCATCGAGCACAAGAATATATCAGTTGGGAGGATGCCTAGATCGGGGCATTCGAAGCATTCTTCGTTTTCCCTAATTCGGTCGCGCCCGGCCCTATTGCTTCGGGAATCCAATATTTCCCTTTTGTTCCCGTTAAATCGAGCTCGGGGGGAGTCCAACCTTGCCAAAGCACTCCACCTTCCAGTTATAGCGTCGTGCCTGCTCCTGGATTCAATATGGCTCCAGCAGGGTTCGGGGTAGCACCCACTGGATATAGTGTTTTTCAGCATGCATTTAGTGCTGGAGTTGTTGCTGCATCCCAGCTTGTTGAATCCAGTCGAGCTCCCAACAGCAGTAGGCGCGGGGGGAAAGGCAAGGGCCGGAGGCCCAAGGGAAGTGGAGCCGCATAGGCCGAGTAGGGAGTAACATATGGTGAGAAGTATGTCTCGCAGTATTCCGAGTATACCGACTTGGTAGACTCCCGAGAAAATATTTTCATGGCCATGTCATTCACTACAGGATGCCACAACCCATCTGGAGAGACAGATAAAGGTGGGACCCTGGCAAATTTTGTCATTTCTACAACGACATAGGGCACCACACCAATGAGTGCTGCCAACTCAAGGATGAGATTGAGAATCTCATCAAGCTAGGACACCTCCATCAATATGCTAAGGGTGGAGCGCGTTAAGCACAACCTCTCGTGGTAGGACCGGTGGTCCCACCTGTTGCACCACAGGTCCCAGCAGTAGCTCCTATAGTTCCCCAACATCCAGTGTCCCAAGGACCTCCTCCGGTGAACAGGCAGGTAGAAACTATCTCAGGAGGGCCACACTTTGAAGGTACTTCACAAAGATTGCAGAACAGGTACGTGCGAGCTTTGAATCACAATGATGAGGTAATGTCTTTGGCCTAGTTGCCTGCCCAAATTCCACAAATGACTGACCAAGTCATAACATTCTCTGAAGATGATGCTCGGAGAGTGCATTTCCCGCAACATGACCCGTTGGTGATTGAGAGCTAAATCTCCAACAAAATGGTGGCGCGGATCCTAGTATACAATGGGAGTTCGGTGAACATCCTGTTCAAGTCTGCCTTCAAGAAGATAGGGCTGACCACGGCAGACTTATCCCCGTACGCCTCAACATTCTACAGATTCTCAAGAGAGGCCCTCATCTCGATGGGACAGATAAAGCTCCTTGTGACGCTTGGAGAGGTGCCACGCCAGGCCTTCAAATATTGCACCTTTGTGGTGGTGGACTATTCCCCAACGTACAACGCCATCTTGGGATGACCAGCGCTGGTGGAGTTCGAAGTCGTCACCTCCATCCGCTATCTGAGCATGAAGTTTCCCACGAAGGCAGGAATTGGTATGGTCCACAGAGACTAGAAAGAGGTGAGACAATGTTACAATGTCTCCCTCAAAACTCCTGTAATGGTGGTTGAGGAAGGCCTCGAGAAGCCCGACGCAACGAAAGTGAAATTTGTCTAGGAGATTGGGCCCAATGCGTTGGACCCGAGGGTTCAAGAGGAGAGGTCCATTGAACCAATAGAGGAGGTGGAGGAGGTAGTTCTTGATACCTCCACCCCCAATAGAAAAATAAAAGTTAGGGGAAGCCTGAAAGTGGAAGTCCGAGAGTCATTAGTTGGCTTCCTCCGAGAGAACCAAGACGTGTTCGCATAGTAATATTCTGACATGACTGGTATTGATCCGAACATCATATGATGTGCCTTGAACATCGATCCCAGCTTTGCTCCAGCCCAGCAGAAGCAACGGACGTTTGATCAAACTCGAAAAGAGGCTCTCAAGGCCAAAGTGGACAAGCTCCTCTCCAGCGAATTTATCTGAGAAGCCCAGTACCCTAGGTGGCTGTCTAATCTTGTTCTCGTGCCAAAGCCAAACGACACCTGGAGGACAGGCATTGATTTCTCGGACCTTAACAAGGCTTGTCCGAAGGACTGCTTGCCACTCCCCAAGATAGACCAGATGGTCAACGCCACATCTGGATACGAGTTGCTATCATTCATGGATGCATACTCGAGATATAACTAGATATCCATGTACGTCACAGATAAGGAGCACACTAGCTTTTGAACCGATAAGGGTATCTATTGTTACATCGTGATGCCTTTCAGGCTGAAAAATGTTGGCGCCACCTACCAGAGGCTAGTTAACAAGATGTTCTAGAACCAGTTGGGGCGGAATATGGAGGTTTATGCGGATGACATGTTGGTCAAGTCCAGGACTGCCCTTGACCATGTGGGCGACTTGACTGAGGTTTTCACAATGCTCCACCGGTTCAAAATGAAATTAAACCCCCAAAAGGGCACTTTTGAGGTTGCCTTCGGTAAGTTGATAGGCTTCATTATTAGTGCTCGGGGAATTGAGGCAAACCCTAAAAAGATCAAGGCCATAATCGAGATGCCATCTCCTCGGAAACAAAAAGACGTTTAGTGCCTGACAGGGAGGATCGCAGCTTTGAGCCATTTTGTCTCTAAGGCAATGGAAAAGTGCATCCCTTTCTTCAATGTTCTCCGAGGAAGTCAAAGGTTTGAATGGACGGTAGAGTGTGAACAGACGTCCAACAGCTCAAGGCTCATATGGAAAATCCCCCGATTCTGTCCAAGTCGATGGACGGAGAGCCTCTCCTACTCTACATGGCTATCTAGGAGGATGCCATCATTGCCGCATTAGTAAGGGAAGAAAGCCGTTTCAGCACCTCGTCTATTATGTTAGCAAAAGGCTCCACGGGCCAGAGTCTAGGTACCTGGTGATGAAGAAGCTAGCATTTTGTTTAATGATGGCCTCTCGGAAGTTAAGACCCTACTTCCTGGTGCATCTGATTAAGGTCCTCACAAACCATCCCCTTAGACAAGTCCTTCAGAAACCTGAGTCGTTGGGAAGGCTCTTGAAGTGGTTGGTGGAGCTAAGTTAGTTCGACATCATCTACCATTCGAGGACTGTCATATAAGGTCAGGCACTCACTGATTTCATCACCGAGTGCACAGGTAATTAGGAGAAGACTGAGAGTACCCCAGTGGTCGGAACAGCCTGTAAATTGTTCGTCGATGGGTCTTCAAATGAAAACAGTGCCTGTTGGTTTTTATAGATCAAATCAGAGATTATACGCAGTGGAACAACAATCAAAATTGTTAATTTAACCCCACAAGATTTCTAGATCTACTTCTTCACATACATATATATTGAATCAAAGAGATGAATAGATAAATTACCTCAAGTCCTTCCTTACTGCTATCTTTTTGTACGGCAAAATCCTTGAGATCTCACACCAAGATCTTCCAAAAATGTTCTCAACACACAAAGAATGAGTGTGGGCTCGTTATACAAAACAATAGGCAAAATCTATTTATCAGATGTTCTCAACACATGAGATCTGATAAAGTTTGGACCTAAATTTGTGAAGAGCAGTGACCTATGCTTGTAGCACTGTTCTATTTCTCTCAGGGAGATTTCACGATATATTTTCTATCTCTGAAAAGTATCTCTCTGAAAAATTGATCTCCTATATTTAATATATCTAATATATATTAAAATAAATAATATTAGTTATTTTAAACAATTTAAAACAACTAATCAGTTATCAGATTTTTGTTTAAATAATAATATTTTAATCATATTAAAATATCTCATTGTTTATTTAATATTTAAATAACTAAAATTGTTGAACCAAGATTTTTCTGGAATCTTCTTGTGCGTGTAGCACAGTGCTGTGCACTATGCTACACGCCCAACCCATGCCAGGGATGACATGTGATTTTCCCAATTTTTTTTCATCATTATTTAAATCCCAAAAATAAATTAGTTCAAAATTAATTATATTTTTGTTAAATCAAATAATTAATTAATTACACATAATTATACAATAATTATGTTTAGTGCATAGAAAAATATTTTACTTATAAAATAAGTCATTTAGCCCATTTTTGTATTTATCTTTGTCAATGTTTGTTTGAGTCATTTCGGGGACCATGGATGTAATGCCCCAAAATCCCTAATGCAGTTTAATGGCTGGATTAGTAGGCCGGGAGGGCCATAATTGTTTTATTATGCCATTAAATGAATATATGCATATGAATTACAAATCTTTATTATTAAATGGTTTTTTGATAAAGACTTTTATTCATATCGGTCCTTGTCATATATAATCATATTATATAAAACACCTTTATCGAGATGTCTTACCACATCAATAACCCGAATCTAGATTATTTGTATCAACACGATACTCAGTAAACCGTACTTACAACCCTAATTAAAGAATTCCATAACTTCAATTTGTTGTTGACTATTTTTATTCATTCATGTGATCTTAATTCTCTCGTACTAATACAAGATCACATTCTCAATGATGAATATGGAATTTTTCTGATATTTATAAAAAATTATTCAAACAATAATTTAATAATCTAAATATAACAATAATAGACCATTGTATTTATTTATTCATTGAAATAATAAATGTCTTTTACATGCTTTTAAGACATACTCCTAACAATGCTAGGGCTGGAATTATTCTAGTTTCCCCCGAGGGTCACAAAGTGCATAGCTCCCCTCGCTTTGGGTTTAGCTCCTCTAACAATGAAGTGGAATACGAAGCCTTAATTGCTGGGCTTTGCATGGCAATAAAGCTCAAGGCCGAGGAGCTCGAGATCTTTAGTGATTCCCAACTCGTTGCGAACCAGGTTCTCAGAGAGCACCAGGCAAGGGAAACAAAGATGGCAGCTGTAACGCCCTAAACTCCAGGGACCGTTACGGTGTGCATTTTGAACAGTGCTAAACTCACTAACCGAGTCATTTGGCCATAATTGTGTAACTAAGAATGATTAGCGGTTTAGGGTTAACATTTTTGGTTAAGATATAATGTTGCACTAAAACTTTTACTTTATACATTAGGATCCCAAAATATAATTTAAAGGTTAATTACAGCAAAATAATTACAACCGGCCGACCTAAGTGGAAAAATAGGGTTTAACCCTAGTTCCTCTTTAAACCCTTGGCCGTGGCAGTCGAGCAGCCGCATATATACACATCGTCACCTAAGCTCTCCAACTCAAGGATCGTCCAGCTTTCTTTTGCCTTTACCTGCACCACAAAGCACCCGTGAGCCGAAGCCCAGCAAGAAAACTCAATATGCTCATGAACAAGTAATAAAATGTTACTAAGTCATAATAGGCATGCCTAGCAGTAATAACTTTACTCATGCATGCAAGCATGTAAAAATAAATGTTTGTGAAATCCTACGCTCTGAGTAGATGACTAATAAGTCTCTCGCTCTGAGGTAGATGACTAATAAGTCATTCTTTGAATAGTTGACTAATAAGTCACTCTCTAAATAGATTACTGATAAGTCCGTCCCAGTCAGATGACTGATAAGTCTATCTCGGTCAGATGACTGATAAGTCTATCTCGATCGGATGACTGATAAGTCTATCCCGGTCAGATGACTGATAAGTCTATCTCGGTCAGATGACTGATAAGTCTATCTCAATCAGATGACTAATAAGTCTATCTCGGTCAGATGACTGATAACTCCATCTCAGTCAGATGACTGATAAGTTTATCTCAATCAAATGACTAATAAATATATCTTGGTTAGATGACTGATAATTCCATCTCGGAGGTCTCATACCTTCCTAGCCATGTGACGTGTAGGTCACCTTAGCCTTTCTGGCTCTGGCTCTAAATAACTAGCCATTAGACTAGACAAACGCTTTTAGTTTTCATCGAACTTGAGGTCGGTCCAGCATTAATGCCCATGATGAGTCATTCAATACAGATATCGATTATATCTAACCTTTATCGGCTTGCATTAAACATGCTAAAACCATCCTTGACTTATAAGTCAATGCCATACGACCAGTGCTCAAACTACTGTCGAACTTGACAAGAAAGTCACAGTTTCACAGCAAGTTCTGACACCATTGCCGATTCTGACTAGAAAGTCAGTGCCATTCACAGGTAAGCAAGATTTTCTAAGAATTTGATATGAAATCCATGTCCACATTTAAACACCCAACATGCCTCAATAATATCCATGCATGCCTCATATGGGATGCAGTTTTCTGACCTTTGGTTCGAGCGAGAAATAACAAATGAACGACCCTTGAGAATGATCGATCCTTTGATCCTTTAACGGTCACCTAGTCATAACCAAATATGGAATCCCATCAATAAAATAAATCATAAAAATGTTTATAATCTAAAACCTCACTCCCGGGACCAATCCCGTGCTCTCGGGACTCCCAAACCACCCAAACGGGATAGTGGAACCATTCCTCGAGCCCCCAAAGTCATACCAAACCCTAAAAATAGGTTTGCTGGAAAATGAACTAGCATTGGGGCGCTGCTTGGTAGCAATGGGGTGCTGCCCAAGTCAGAGAGGACCCCCAATTTCCCCTCTGCTTAGCGCTGGGGTGCCACCTACAGACTAGAAAATCTCTGGTCTTCTCCGCTGCGATTCCCTTGAAAACCAAGCTTCAAAACCAATCCCAAACATCATTCAGACCTGTATTTTAACCCCAAAACTTCATTCATACCACAACCTCATCAAATCCCAAGAAAACTTTCTCAAAAACTTCCATTGATTCTCAACTAATCACCTCAAATTTCTCAATTGAAAACTTATTAGAAAACAGGGTATAACCAGAATTTCATGGCTGAATTCTTACCTCAAGCTTGAATTGAGTCCTCTTCAATGGTTGAACTAAAGTCTAGAACCTCAAGCCTTGATTCCCACACTTGAATCCTCAAACTTAGCTTCAAAATTCCAAAGGCTAAGAAGAGAAAATGATGAACGGTTTGTAAGGAGGAGAAGGTGCAGGGGGATGCTCTGTTTTCTACAAAATCCACAGCTTTCTAGTGTGATATAATCCCTTGGTAAAATGACCATAATACCCCTAGGTTAAATAAAGTCCTTTAAAGTCTAGCAAGGGAAAAATCGTCCTTTCTCCTCTATTCCCGTTAATCATAATTAACGCCATCCAATTCCCGTTATTTCCAAAATTCTCAAATACCAATAAATCATATCCCATTACCCTTTAATTCCCGGTAATGTTCTAATCCTTAAATTATCCTGAGACTTACCCCGAGTCCCGAAATTAACCCTGTTATGACCAGACCGAAAACTTGCATTCAAAGATCGTCTCATGCCCAATGGCTCGAAAAAATCTACATATAATGTGGTATCATTTGTAATTCACCTGCATGCATGAAAATATACAATTACATACCAAAATGCCCTTATAATAAAATGTGGACCCATATGCATGCATTTATCATCATATAATAATATAATTCACATAAACATGCATATAATCATTTAATGGCATAATAAATCAATTATGGCCCTCTCGGCCTCCTAATCAAGGTCCTAAACCTTATTAGGGATTTTGGGGAATTACAGCAACGTACCTGGCAAAGGCTCAAGAAATGTTGCATAACATTCAAAGATTCACTATTCAATAAGTGTCGTGAGAGCATAATTCCAATGCTGAAACCCTGGCTAAGCTGGCCATGGCCAAAGATGTTGAGTTAATCAATGTGGTCCCCATTGATTACTTGGAGTCTCCGAGTATCTCGGCTCCAGAAGAGGTGGAACTATACAACCCCAAGATGGGTGGATGGAGTCAATAGTCAAATATCTCGTCTCTGGGGAGCTGCCCTAAGACAAGAAGGCAGTCACGTTACGTTGAATTTATAGAACCAGATGTTTAAAGTGGTGTGAGTTCTTGTTCTCGTGATAGTCACGTTACGTTGAATTTATAGAACTAGATGTTTAAAATGGCTTGATTTCTTGTTCTCGTGACAGTCGTGTTATGATGAATTTATAGAACCATGTGTTGAAGACAGGTTGGGTTCTTGTTCTCGTGATAGTTGTGCTACATTGAATTTATAAAACCAAGTGTCTAAGATGGTTTGAGTGCTTATTCTCGTGGCTATTGAGTTACGCTGAATTCAGAGAACCAATTCAAATGAAAAGGTAAGACAAGATGCATAGTTAAACGGGAAAATAATTACAAGTATGCTCGGGGGCTCGAGCGTTGATTGTCTATACCCCTAAAAACTATGGCACACGGGCCTATTTAGTTTAAAAAGAAAAAGGTTGAACAAATCAAAATTACTGGGGGCCTTCACCTAATGGCACCTCTATCACCAGCTCAACCACCGGGTTGCCCTCAGGAGCTCGGCTCGCCGCCGAGGCCTCTCTCTCTTGAGCTACACGGACAGTGTCCACCTCGAGGCATACCTCGATTTTAGTCCTCATGTCAGGATCCTCTGTGAATGAGAGGTCCGTATCTTTGTTGCTCTGCCACGCAATGAAGAGCATGTCCTCGGCCATCATGTCGAGGTCTTTGGCCAGTTCCCCTTTGGTTTTTTGCAACTCACCAACACAGGCTTCAAGTTCCACTCAGCTCAACCGAAACTCCTCGCGGACTCGAGCCAATTCCTCCTCCACGGTCCGTGTGTGGCCTGCGGCATCTTTCAGTAACTTGGAGGATGTTTCCTCCAAGGCAGACAACTTTGACCTCTCCATGACCATTTGGTCCTCCACTTCTCGGATGCGGGCCTTGGTGTCCTCTACCTATTTTTGGAGCTGCGAATGTTCCTCCAGGGGGACTGCAGTCTCCTGGATTTGAGAAAGCTCCACCTGGACATGAGCCAGCTCCTCCCGAGTCTTCTCCAGCTCGAGGGACCGCGTCAACACCAGGTCCCCAAGTCGTTGATTTAGGGCCACAACCTGTAAATTCATAATGACGAGTTAGCCAAAAAGACATAAGATATTCATCGAACTTGAACAGAAATCAAGACTTACCCCAGTGGAAGTGTGGCAGTTGGTTTCCACCAGCGCCACCTCGTTGTCACCATCGCAACGAGCGAAGCTGCTGGCGATCATCTCGCACAAGGATGTTGCTATTCCCTGCAAGAGTTCTGTGCCGAGTGGTAAGGCCTTATCTCCTATTCTCCTCATAAGGAGAGGTTCAAGCTATTCACGACGAGGAGCAGATATGGGTTCCTTCAGCCAGTCCTCGCGCAAATATTCGGTCAACAGTCAGACACTCTCGTTGCCCTCACTGATACGAGCATTGTAGTACTAGTGACCTCCCTGTAAAGATCTGAGCCATCGTCATCATAATACTCTGGAAAGATGACCAACCGGGGATCCTTGCATTGAGGGGGATTGGAAAGGATCTCTTTGCCTTTCCCAGAGAATCACTCATCTTGGGGAGAGGAGGCCTCGAGGTCTATGACCTTGCCAGCAACTGTTGCACTTGGGGTAAGGGTCGTTGGAGCAGTGGCTGAGGGTGTTGGAACAGTCGAGGAGGGCGTGGGCACCGCTGTTGGGGCTGTCAGGGTGTCGATCTCAGAAGGGCCCGACACCCTTTGACGTTTCGAATGCACCAAGTTCGAAAGACCCATACTGTCTTCACAAAGAAAACACCTTGGTTAGTCCGAATAAACGAAAGGAAAATCACAACAGAAAAGAAAGATAAAACTCCTCGGGAGCCCCACCACGATCAGGCTCCTCGCAATGAAGGACGATACTGGAAAATTCACGTTCAAGACGACCCATCTCCTGCGTTAAATTTGTTTTGTATTGACAAAACCAAAAGGCATGCATGGCCATCAACTCGTCAAGAGGCACGAGGCCTTGAGGGTGCCTCTTCTGCCTCGGGTTGTGGAGGAACGCGTCGATGAGATTCTGGTAATCTTGACACTCCTCTGCAGACTAGCAAAACTCTGAAACTTGGCCAAATTTGAGAAAGGAGGGAGAAAATAATATATGTTCGGGACTAGTTCGCTCCTCTACACGCCTAGCATAGTGAAGAATGATTAGAGATTTACCTCAAGGCATGGAGGATAATTCGATCCCCGCTTCGAGCTCCGCCTCAAGCTCTTCGTCTTCTTTCACCTCCACGACTGCTTTGATAGCAAGAACATTCTCCGCGTGCTCCTCGCGAAGACGCTGCTGGTATTGTTGCTTCTCCTTGGCTGCCATGTAATCCGTATGTAGCCTCGCCTCCATATGAGATCTCTTCGAGTCCCGAACCTTGGTTAGGACAGCCGAATGTATGCTTTGCCTCACCTGCAGCAACCCATACTGTCAAAGACGGGAATCGGTGAAGAGGAGGGGGGGTTCTAGTTCCTTATCGCGGAGAGAGCCTATCCCCCAAAGTCTCTCATTGAAGGAATCAACAAAAGGGGCATGGCGATACGGGCCTGATTAGGATGACATGAACAGAGATAAGTTGCGAGCTAAGTGCTATCATGATAACTTACGCGAGAGCAATACTTACCGACGGTGGTTAAGTCCTCGTTAGGAAAATTTTCACCCAAAATAATTGATCCTTATAAGCCCGAGAGTGGTTGTCGTTGCCGCACGAGGCTTTATAGCCTCTCCCCGGACTCGTGTGTTTCATCAGAGTATAATATCCCCATTTTCACCCTTCTTTGAGCATTGCCGAAAACTGTAGATATACAATATTTTGGCGAGGGACGAAGTGGGCCAGTTCTTAATTTTGTATAGATTGTAGAGCCCAGCTAGTACTCGATAGTCGGTCGGAGACAATTGAAATGGGGCTATACCGACGAATTTAAGGAAGTCAACATAGTATTGATGTAGCGGCAAGGCTGCACTCGCTTGGAGATGTGAGGCGCTCCAGGGCCCGGGCCCGTGAATACTTTCGTGCGCCCTCTCTTCCTCCCGAGCTAGGCGCACTAATATTTCACCGTCATCTACCCCATAGTTGGTGAGTATTCTAGCCAAGGCACCCCGATGTCGTAGCTTACTCGGAATGTCTTTTACTTCGAATCCTATGGCAGTATATGGGGTATCTGATAGTGTCGAGCTAGCGTTGGCCCTTCCTTCGAGAGGCCAGTTCTGCGAGGCCTCACTGCGGCCGACTCTGAGCTCTCCCATACGATAAGAGCTTGTCTACTTCCAGCCACTTATTTCCTCTTCTCGTGGCATTGTTCAGCCTCTCGGGCCATCTGGAGGATCTTGTTGTCAAAAGCGAGAACCCTTGTTGGTGGAGCTGATGAAGCTCCTCGAACATCTGAAAATAAACACCATGCAGTTAGTGCCTTGACTTGAAGGAAGTTGGGCCAAAATGAGAACCCCTAAGACAACTGCTCGGGGAAGGAGAAAGAAATAGACTAATGACACTGGGGTGTCCTTGGATCCAAGCACTTGGCACCAGAGACACCACCGAAAAAGATGAACACCATCGGAGATGAGGAACATCGTCGGAATTTGGAAATTTTCCAAATTCCGGTCGAAGACACAAAATAAGGAAAAACGTCCCAGAACACTTCAGAACGCTTAAATGTGCCATTTAGGCCATTTATGATTGCAATAAGGAAAAAACATCCTCTAAAAGGCTCGAAAAACAACCCCTAAGCATGCATCCTAAATTCTCAAATACGCATGAAAATGAAAAGTCATAGTTCAAGGATACTTACCAAAAATGTAGCTTCGGATTGTGCTGAACCGAGTGCGAACTCTAAAGAACTATTTGCCGTTCACCCAGAAGTATGAAGCTTTGCACCAGTCGTCCAGAGGGGCAAGGGGTTGGAGAGGATGCAATGCTGGAAAATGGGTTGAGAGAGGTTGAAGAGTTTGAAGGCATGAGAAATTTGAAATGGGCTAAATAACGTTGAAAATTTGTTTATAGGTCTGGTGCTTAGGGGCGAAGTAAGTTCACCCCAATCATTTGATTATCTAGGACATGGGTACTCGAGAATGATCCAAGGGTCGTAGATCAGAGAGGTGTGGATCGTGAACATTGGCATTGGAAAAGGGAAATCTCAAGAATAAGCTGAAAGGACACCTAGGGTACGGAAAAGATGTTTCGGGTCGTGGATCTGACCCTTCATTAATTGCACGGATTGATGGGCCAAACAATGAGGATTCAGCACGTGGCAGGAAATCTCACAGTGACATCAGTAAAAGTCCAAGCGTTTCTATCTGAGGACTTTTTGAGTTTTCCCCAGTTTTAAGTCTCCACTGCCGAGGACGAGTAGAGACTCGGGGGGCAAATGTTGTCTGCATTTTCACCCAAGGATATGTGATCGTCTAAGTAGGACACATGGCAATCTGAGTAGGACATGTGGCAAGACGTGTACTTCTTTCGATGAGGCAGGCCACGCCCCGAGGATCAGCCCTCAGGGAGTTGGTCCTATAGTCGGAGATTACTCCCTTCAGATAGAGGAAGAATGTGGACATCTCCAGGGCCACGTCCTGAGAGCTATGAAAGCCTTTCAAAGGCTATGTCTCGAGAGCTGTTTGGCAATCCACAGATTTCTTACCATCAGTTATACTTAGGTCGAGAACCTTGTCCTCAGAATCTTAAAGATAAGCCATGTGTCGACCAATGCAGGTTAACAACATCAAAGGAGTACCTGACAACCTTTTTGGGTAATCCGCCTATAGTGTTGTCGATGGTACGACTCGACAATTCACACTCTCACTACGCTATCTGATACGAACATACGTATGCCCTGACAACACCAGGGGTATGTTCTCCATAAAGTGGGTACCTTTCTATAGTGGGCCCCGCGGATCTCGCTTGGGCCATGGTCTCTATTTAATGCAGCCCAATGCATTGAATTGGTGTTAATACCCCAATAACGGGAAGAATGTATATTAATGAAAAATGATTAGTATTAGTTACCCCAGTGTCTATAAATAGATTTGGGAGTCTCCTTGTAAAAGGTTGGATTTTTTAGAGAGAAAACGCCTTGTACTCAGAGTAATCTAAACGCTGCCTGAGAATACACCATTGGAACTTGCCATCACAAGCTTCCAATCCTATTAGTACCATAGACTCATGGACTAGGGTTCTTTTATAACTTGATCCACGTACAAATCCTTGTGTTCGTATGGCTTGTTTATTTAATCTCTCGTTTTAAGGTTGATAGCAAAAAATGCAATCAACAATAATATATGAACATTTGTAGATCAGTCAAAATCTTGAATAGTCATGAGCTCCTGTTTATGCTTAATAGATCTTTTGCTTCATTTGTTTAGTTCTCTTAATATAATAAGGCTAGTGAGTTTTGTTTTGGAGATTCAATATCATTAATAGATGGGAACATGATTTACAATAATAGAATCTATGCTTTCCTAGCGGATTGAATATTGGTTCCCTTAAGGGTTAATTATGGAACTGAATAGCTATTGAGCTCAAATATATAATTTTATTATAGATTAATTATTCACTAGTGAATTAATAGTACATAAGGAACAAAATGTAATTAGAAGGGTAAAACGATAATTCTGACCAGTTCTAATTAACGAACCAATAAATGGAGGACATAACTACATTTATTGACTATATCAATGGACTACAAGAGAAAACTCTATAAATATAATTCTATAAATATTTAGAGTGCAATTCATATTTATAGTGAAGTAATCATGCAATTAATAAAATAGATTATTGAATTAAAGAGTTTAATTAATAATCTGATTTATTGGAGCTTCGTATAATATGTCCATAGTCCCCGGGTCGCCTCTATCCTACACTATCAAGGGTAAGAATGTCAAAAGGAAGATTTTATAGAGAGAATGACTAAATTGCAAAAGAATTGATTTTTCAGGGCAATGAAATATTTATGTGATAATTATGAGCAATTAATTAATTGTGAATTAATTAATTATTTAACTATATGGTTTTTATTTTGAAAATCTTTATGTTAAAATAAATATTAATCATGTTTGGATTAATATTTGGGAGAGTTTAATTATTATCTTATTATAAGATATTTATTTATTTAAAACTGGTATCTTTAAGATAAAATTAATTTTGAATTAACTGATATTTAGTTTGGGATAAATATATCATCTTAAATATTAATTAAACAAACAAGTGAGAAAATTATGGATAGCCACACAGTGGCTCACGCCACTCACCGTGCCACACGGTGACTAACGCCACTTTACGGATTTCCCTTTCCTTGAGATTTGAATTTCAAATTAATTTGTTTATTTAATTATTCTTTTTTAATATGATTTAAATTAAATAATTAAAATATGTTATAGCTGATCAGTTTTTTTTAAATAAAATAAATATTAATTACATTAGTTAATTATCTTTATAAACTTTAAAAGAAGCAACTTTTCAAGAATTTTAATTAAGCAGTTGTTATCAGACTATTTCTAAGAAAAATAAAACGATAGAATTTTGTAAACCTCAAATTCTAGAAATTTCTATAGGCTTTCTCTTCTCAAACTTTTCTAGATCTCATGTGTTGACTACATCTAGAGAGCCTAAAATCAACTTGTGAATCCTACGTACCCACATGTGTTCTTGTTTGTTAGAGGATTGACTTGGAAGGCTAAGGTGTGAGCTTTCATAAGATAGGAAGATCGTTGATTTTACGAAAAGATTCAATGACACTTGATAGGTTACGAAAGGTAATCTCTATTCCTTTTATGTATTATTTAATATATCTATATATATATGATCTTGGTTGGTATTAATGATTTTTTTTTAAAAAAAAAATCTATTTTCTACACAATTCTGCTGCGTATTTATATTTTTCCTTATTTAATACCAACATTCAAAGATTTCACCTGTTCCATGGAAGAGAGAAAGAGAGAGCTCAAGCGAGCGAAAGAGAAATCCCCTCCGGGGCCACTGAACCACTTGTTAAATAGAGAAAGAGAGTAAGAGAGAGCAAACGAACGAGTGAGAGAGAGAGAAATAAGAAGATGGTGATTGTGGGAGGGAATGAACGAGAGATAGAGATTGCGAGAGGGTAAGATGATCGACCATGAGAATGAGGGTGAAATAATGAGAAAGTATAAGGAGAATATTAAGGTTAGGTTATTAAATTGGGTTTGGGCTTTTAAAAAATTTTGGGATTTTTTTTATAAAAAAAAAATTCAGCTCATTAGTGCTAGTTATAAACTAACTTTAATGGACTTTGTTAACAACGTCGATTAGTGCACCGATACTATTCACATAAATTACCGTTATTTCAAAACCAGTGCCAATGGCTAAATATTGTCAATGCCATTGGTTTTTTTGTTGGCCGACACCAAAAAGTTACACAAAATGATCTTTTTGATGTAGTTTCAGATAGCCTATCGATTTTCCAGGCGACAACATTGACTCTTCTTATTGAACTTAAAAAGGCTCAAGCATATGATCTTCAAATTCAAATTGTTTTTTTAGTCTAAATTCTCTAGTTTTGGCAATAAATATTGTAACGTCATTTTTTCCTAATTTACTAAAAAATAATTTCATAAATCAACTCATAAAATCTCACTTGACAAAAACATACCTTAAAAGACTACTTCAATTAAACATACTTACAGAATAACATGCAACTTCGAATAATGTCATCTTGGGATCCCATATTTAAAATAAAATGATTTAGGGTAATCATAAATGAAATCTAGAAAGAAATATTTAATCAAAATCTTTGTAACATAAAAGCGACTTGATAATGTGAAAAGGCACAAAATTTGAAACCCTTCAACCACCAAGTCATTCTTCACAGTATGCATGCGGTCGGTTGAGCCCTTTCAACTCATCGCCTCAAATAATACTTTCACTACTACAAAAGGGGTATTTTGGACTCCCCAAGTATAACATAAATTCTTTACTTCATCACCAGAGGAGGAGATGACATAGCTGAAGACGTAATAAGTTAAACTTATTATGTCATGCGATGGACATAATAAGTCCAGACTAAATATGTGGAACGAGCAGGAATCATATTACATCTCTCGATGGAAGACGTAATACGTTGGCTGAAAATTAATTTTATTTGATGCATATATGAAAATATTAACAAAATAAAAAACCTATAGTACCCAAAATATCATATGAAAATACCAAATTCATTCATAACCATCAACCATAATCAAAACCAAAACTTATTTCTCTAAAATTATAACCAAAATCCAAATCTAGATCAAAACAAATTTCATCATAATCTAACAAAATACATATTTTTATAATACAAAAAATGAAAAACTATCTGTAGAAACATATCAAAATTCGAAAAAAAAAATACTTGTTACTGTTGAAGACCACCACCATCACAATCATGACCATCATGACCACCACTACGAGCCACCAAATCCACAACCACAAGCCCACCACAACGAGCCCACGACATTAGCCACCACCATGCAAGCCACTAGACCCACGAATGCGAAGTTCCACCTTAAGTCTGACCATTCAAAGTTCTTATGTGATCTTTGAGTTTCAAGTTTTATAATAAAATTTTCAATTTTATTTGTTGGTGCAAGTTGGTATAGTAGAATTTTATTTCCCTAAAAATAACATCTAGAAACCACACTTTTATTTTCATTTATTAACCAAAATTTAAATCATTTAGTTCCATGTGGATAGCCTAGAAAAATACCTCTAATAGCTCTACTATCCAATTTAGATTATTTAACATGAACACAAGCAAGACACTTACATGGTATAAGACGAGAGAATGAAGGGAGTCCATAAGTTTATAATTCATGTGTAATATTTTGAAACCAATAGTAGTTGACACTACTAAAAGACTGGGCTATTTCGCCATATCAATCTCGGCGGGCCTAATTAGGCTCACCGAGATAGACTCTTTCATTTTCCCCTTATTTTTTCCAGCCTGCGCCTTCTTCCTCATTTCCCCTTTTTTTTTTTCTCTCTTCTCCCTCTTCTCTATTTTCGGCTCCCCCTCTCACTCCACCACCGAAAACTCCATTTTTGGGGTGTAAACTCAAATTTTTTAGCTTTATTTCATCATTATCTTAATTAAACATCAAGAGGAGCTTTGGGAATATGCCATTGGCAAGAATTTTTTAAGTTTTTGCCCTAATTTCTATTATTTTCGGTTGAAAAAATTAATTGAAATTGACAAATTTAGGTTGTTATATATTTGTTTTAGGTTCAAAATATTGTGGGCAATGTTCATACAAGGTAAGAGGAGCTTGGAAAATTGCTTTGGAGATTTTTTGGATAACATTTTAATTTTTTAATTTTTTTTTGTTGAAAATTGGTTATATTAAATTTATATTGTATTTTTTTTTATATTCTTAAGTTAAATATATTAGGTAATGTTAGTAAACAATAATTGAAATATTTTAGATTAATTTAGAATTTAGTTTGACCATTTTTCTATTTATTCTTATTTTTGTTCAAAAATTACATAAATAATAGATTTAATTTTTTAAATAGTGCAAATTGTGTAATGTGTTGATTAAACTTTTTGTTTTATAAAATTATAAGTTAATTTGGTTATTTTAGTGTAATTTTCATTTTAAAATTTTCTATTTTCTTAGTTTATTAGTTATTGAGATATAATTTTTAAACTTTTTTTTTGTTGATTGTCTAGTTAATGTTTTAAAAAAAATTATTGTTATAATTGTTGGTGAATTTGGACGGTATTAACACTTGTTGATTGAAAGGTATGTTATCACAAAATTTACTATATATTGTTATATTAATTATGAGAAAGTTTAATAAATTGTAGCTAGAGAAGAATTAAGACTTGTGGAATTGTGTATGGAGAAATAAGGATGAAATTTATTGTGTGATATTGTTTGATTGTTTTATTGTGAAACATTAAATTGTGAATAGTATGTTGATATAGGGGAAACTCTACACCCTTTTCTTTTTTAACTATTTGTATACATACTTATTACTAAAACCAATTAATTAGTTTAAAAGTTAGTTAGTATGACCATATATATATATACTAACTTATAATAGTTTCATATTTTTTTAGGTATTTTTAGTTTGAGATGGATAGAGATTGGATAAAAAAAACTGATTGGCTGAAGAATATGGAGAGGAGCTAAATATTTCATAAAGTTTGCAATTGATAATGGAGAGGGCTCTAATATGATATATTGCTTAGTTTATAGGTTAACTACTAGTTATAGTTGTTAAACTTGTTTTCATTTATTCCACAACTTATATACACCTTCTATAAGCTTTTGGCTAATATTTAGGTAGCATAATGTTATAAGATGTATATTCTATAATTTGTCTATTTGTTGTAAATAATTTGGGTTTTCTGTAAATATAGGATACAATCAATGAAATATAACAGGGGGAAATAGAAAAAAAAAGCTGCTCATATTCAATATCGTCGGGCCTAGCCCATCTAGAATGAAGCCTATCTCGGCGGGCTCCAACAGGCCTGTCGAGATTGCTCTACAAATGGTCGAAAAATGACCAATCTCGGCAGGATAAAATCGCCAAGATAGATCCCCGTTATCAATCTCGGCACTCAAATTTACAACGGCTCGACTCGTCGAGAAATGACATATTTTTAGTAGTGTGAGGGTGATTTGTGGATTATATAGCATGCTATCATAACTGTTTCAGCCCAAAATCTTTGGAAACACTATATTCAACAAGCATACACCTTACTTTTCTAATAATAGTCCGACTTATTTTTTGAGCTATTTCATTTTGTTGTGGAGCATCTACTCATGTCCTTTGTATGTAGATGCCATTGCTACCACCGAAGTTTTTAAATTAAAGTTGCAGTACTTAAGTCCATTGTCAATTTTAAGCCTTTTAATCTTGTAATCAATTAATTTCTTCCATTCAATAAACTTTTCAAAAGTATTGCACCTGGTTTCAAAAGTATTGCAACTGGTTTTAAGTACATAATTCCAAAATTTCCTAAAAAAAGTCATCTGTGAAATTTATAAAATAATGGTAGCGAGATAAAATGCTGACGATTAAAGTAGATCCCATAAATCTGAATGGATAAGATTCACCATGTCTTTAGACTTAGATAAACCAGGATTGAACTTAAGTCTACGACATTTAGAAAATTACTACTACAATTTTGGTCTTCTACTTTAATTTTATAACTTAAAATCATAAAATTTAACAAATAAATGAAATAAAATGTTATAAATTAATATTTAACTTCGTATATATATATATATTAACAAAGTAGAGCCTATGACTTGAGAGAATGAAACAACAGTGAAGAACACCAACAATTTACTTAATTTAACAATACACAAAGTATTGTATGTAGAGATAAAATCCCACGCTAGCAAATTTACTATGAACTAAGAGTATCAATTACACACACATCAAGATTAGAAAGAAAAGGGGATTGATCAATTGTTCCTAACACAAAGTCTATGAACAACTTGATGCACTCACTAAGAATACTCTTTACAAACCCAGCTAAAACACCCTTGCGGTTTCAACAAGCTCTCAATCACAAGAAACATAATTACAGCAACTCACTAGCTCTTTCTCAAAACGTTACACTCAAAATGATCAGCCACGATCGACCTTTATACAGACAAGGGTAAGAGACTGAGAAAGGAAAACACACTAATTTTAGTTTTGACTAGGAGTTTTAACTAACCATAATTAACAAGTATTAATTAAGTTAGTGCAAGAGCACCGAAATCTGATTCAGTGCTGCTACGGGAAACAACCTTCTGTTTGGAAGAGGACCAGACACAATGCTATCACCAAGAAATACATAGTAGCCACCTGTGCTCCTTCGATCATCCGGGCTGGAGGCCCAATCCGCGTCAGTGAAAAGCTGCTAGATGAAGTGAACTAGCAGTTGTGAATGTTATGCCATGAGAGTGAGTTCCATGAAGATATCGAAGGATTCGCTTTACTGCGGACCAATGCACAGATGTTGGAACTTGCATAAATTTACATGCTTGGTTGACAGCGAATGCGATGTCTGGCCGAGTCATAGTGACATACTGAAGTGATCCTACTATTCTATAGTACTCTGTAGAGTCTTCAAGAATAACACCATCATTTTTGGAGAGAGGCTTGCCTACTGTTCTAGGAGTATATGTTGATTTAGCTTCCAACATGTCTAAGGACTTGAGAATGTCACTGATATATTTTTGCCAACATAAATGTAGCTCATTGCGAGTTCGTGTGACTTTAATACCAAGAAAATAATGAAGTGTACCTAGATCTCGTAGAGCAAATTTATGATGAAGAGCTTAAATAAAATGTTCCAGCCGAGATGCATCACTACCAGTTATGATAATGTCATCAACATAAATTAATGTGATGATGGTGTACTGAGCATGATGTAATATGAAGAGAGAAGTATCAGCTTGAGAACATTTGAATCCCCAAGTGATCAAAGTTGAACTGAGCTTGGCAAACCATGCTCTAGGAGCCTGCTTAAGGCCATATAAAGCTTTGTTGAGGCAACAAACATAGGAAGGATGAGTAGCATATTGAAAGCCCGGGGTTGAGACATATATACAGTCTCTGAAAGATCACCATTAAGGAACACATTATGGACATCCACTCGTCGCAATTGCCAACCTTTGGACAAAGCCAAGGTACGAACAACACAAACAATGCCTAGCTTAACAACTGGTGAGAAAGTGTCAAAGTAATCAACTCCTGCAGTTTGAGTAAAACCGCGAGCTACCAGCCTGGCCTTGTGCCGTACTATAGAACCATCAGCCTTGTATTTGAGTTTATAGAGCCATTTACAGTCAATTATGTTGGCACGTGTAGGACATGGGACCAAAGTCCAATTCGAGTTCTGAGCTAAAGCTTGTAGTCTAGTTGCATTGCTGCCTTCCAACAAGGTATCGATAAAGCATTCTTGTAAGTTTTGGGAGGCAAGTGTGGATCTTGAGTGGTGGCTACAAGATAAGTCTTTGGTTTTGTGATCCCGCTCTTAGCTCGCGTGACCATAGGATGTAAGTTGACAGCCTGAGATGATTGCATAGCAGCTGGTGGAGCCTGCAAAGGTGCACTGGAACCCTGCAAAATAGATGGTAAATCCTGCACAATGGGGTTAGTTACACGTAGCACTTGCTCAAAAGGAGGGGAATCAGTGGAAGGTGGCAAAGGTATAGAGCATGGAGAAGAATAATTTGGGTTTGAGGAGGGAGTTGGTACAGAAGATAGAGGAGGAGACGAAGATATGTGAAGGGAAGGAAGGGAAAAGGAGAAAGGAAGCAGAGCTGGGGTAGAAGTGGTGTTTGATGTGTTGTGTGTATGGATAGTAGACGGAATGGAGGGAAAAGTATGCTCATCAAACACAACATGTCTAGTAATATAAATGTATTTGGTAGAGGTGTCAAGACAAAGATAGCCTTTGTGAGAGGTGTTATAACCCATGAACACACAAGGAGTAGAATCATATTGAAGTTTGTGTTTGTTGTAAGGGCGTAAACATGGGAAACACAAGCAGCCAAAGGAACGAAGGAGAGAGTAATCTGGCTGTTTGTGGTAGAGAACCTGAAAATGAGATTGAGCATTGAGAATTTTAGTGGGCAATTTGTTGATAATGTAAGTGGTTGCACGAAAAGCATAGAGCCAATAGTGAAGAGGGAGAGAAGCATGAGCAAGTAAAGCAAGACCCGTTTCAACAATGTGCTTATGTTTTCTTTGTACCCTAGCATTTTGGCCAAAGTGTGAGGTCATGAAAGCCGAGATTGAATGCCACAAGAATGAAGAAATGGATAAAATATCTGAACTCTCCACCATTATCATATTGGAGTGCTTTTATGGTGGTGGAAAATTGGTTCTTAACAAGAATTTTAAATCGTTTGAACATAGGTAAAGCTTGGTCTTTAGTTTGTAAAGCATAGATCCAAGTGAACCTAGAAAAATCATCAATAAACAAGAGAAAGTATCTTGATCCATCAATGAATGTAATGGGGGATGGACCCCAAATATCAATATGGATAAGAGATAAGAGTTCAGTAGCATGAGAAGTAGATAAGGAAAAGGGAAGCCAATGGCTTTTTGCTAATTGACAAGATTTGCAAATGTGATTTTTATTATAAGAAAAGGATTGATTACATTTAAGTAAAACATAATTGACAATTTCAACATTTACATGACCTAAACAAGCATGCCAAATGGTTGTTGGAGTTTGAAGTACAATGGAGAAAGCAATGAGATTATGAGATGTAGAAGCTGTGGAGATAGATGTAGACTTGTAGGAACATGGAGTTGAGTGACTGTGAAGATTGTTGGCAGCTTGAAGGGTGTAAAGACCACGATCAAGTGAACCTTGATGGAGGATTTTCTTCGAATGAAGGTCCTTGACATTGTAATAGTTGGAATATAATTCAATGAAGACATCATTGTCCATGCAAAATTTAGAAATAGACAAAAGATTAGAAGTCAATTTCGGAACATGATAAACATTGTTGAAGTGAAAAGAATGAGCAGAAGTAACAACATGTGATTTTCCAATGGTGCTAATGGGAAGAGATTTTCCATTGCCAACAGTCACAGAGTCAGTACCCGTATAGAGGTTGGCTTGATCAAGGTTTGAAGAACTAGGGGTGAGGTGATGAGATGCCCCAGAATCGAGAAGCCAAGTATCATCAACAACGGAATTGGCATTGGCAATCATTGTTGAAGCAGAAGTCGATTAACTATGGGGTGTGGCAGATGGAGCGGGTAAATTCAGGTCGAACCTCCTGTAACATTGAAAGGTAGTATGGTCTGATCGTTGACAAAGTTGGCAAACAATTCTTGGGACAGAACTGTTGTTTCTTGGAGGTTGTCCGCGAATGGATGAGGGAAAAAAACCATGGTTGGGGTTCTGAGATTGAGGACCACTACCTTGAGGGGGTTTGGACCATGGCTGGGATCGTTGTTGACAGGCCGCATTAGCAACGATAGGCGTGGACTCATCAATGGATTGTTGTTGCTCAAGTCTTGATTCATGAGCAAGGAGCAGACTTGTGACATGTTCAAAAGTAACAACCTTCAATTTGTATGTAATAGAAACCACAAATGAGTTGTAATCAGCATTTAAACCAGCAAGTGAGAATTGAGAAAGTGAAGAGAGACAAGTGTTTGAGAAATGAAATGCTCATACCGTGAATGATCTAAGAGCAGAGCCTTGTTTATATAGAAGGGAAATACACTTTACAAAACAAGAAACAAGGACTCAGTCAACTGACCCAGACTATTACAAAGAAAGAAAAAGAATCACTAAGTGAAAGTTAGTTGTTACAAATAAATGATAGCTAAACTAAGTAAAGCTAATCTTCTCTAACTATATCAATCACACAACAACTGCAAATCAATGAGACATCAACTCCACAACAACTGCAAATCAATGAGACATCAACTCCACAACAACTGCAAATAAACTCAACATTAAGATATTGCATAAACGCGAAATAAACTAAAAAACATTAAAAAAAAACCAGAACAACTGAACATAACCCCTAAATCAACTAAAAAAATAAATGAATATCAATTAGATATTTATTCACTATAATAGGGTTCAAAAAGTAATTAATTAAAAATTATCTAGACATCAACTCTATAACAATACATTGTTTAAAAGCAACTTAAAGTCAACTAGACGTCAACCCCACATCAATACAATCTTAAAAAAGCAACTACAAATCAGCTAAAGGTCAATACATTATATCAACCTAACATAACCAAAAAAACAACAACAAAACAACATTTTTTTGGGTACATATTTAGATAATTTATTAAACAATATATGTAATTACATACATATTACCATAGAAAATTAAAAATACAAAATAAATTTACTTATTCTTTTCTCTTCTCTTTCCTTTTGCGAGCTTTTATATGTTATATTGGCTTGGCTTGGCTTGTCTATGCTACTTCTTTCATGACCAACATAGTTTGCAGTTGCTTCTTTTAGATTTATATATTCTCTATTTTGTTGCTCATGTCTTTTCTGGAAGTTTTCTATTTTACTGCATAAAATAAAACTGATGGAAGTATAAAAAGATACTTGTGTTTTTTTGTTACTTCATTTATATATATTTGCAAAAGAAGAGAATGAAATTTAATTAAGCTACTTTGAAAAGAAAGTCCACAAATTAGGGACTTCTTCGTGACTAGAAAAGGTCTCCAATGCTTAGAAAACTCATCTAGAGTATAGTAAAATAAAGAATAAATATACACTTATACAGAGTATGAACAATGGCTTTATAAGATATTAGCATATAACTATTCCCTATTTTTGGAATATAAACAGAATTGTTAGTCTACGCTTCACAAAAGAGAAATGAGAGTGAAAGTCTTTTTTAAGAAGATATGAATAAGAGAAAGATAGAGCGAGTGAAAAGCAAGAACACACTGTATAAAAGAAAAGAAAATTTATAAAATCATATAATTAAAAAAATTACCGCTTGACCATATAAATATTATTTTGTACTGAAATTTACAAAATATAGAATGTAAATTTCTCTAAAAAAAGCCTATCAATAACAAATAATAGACACATGTACTACACGTGGTAATCCTAAAAAATCATTCAAATATTATTCTCTCATTTGTGAAGAAAATTCGACACAATTTAAGATAATTTTTTTTAAAAGAAAATAATAATAATAATAATAATAATAAATGTCTTCCTATCTTGTAAAATAGTCCAAAAAGGAGTAGCAGCCTAAATATTTACAAAAGCTCGATATTCTATAGTATATCCACATGTTAAACAGTAAAAATGTGCAAGAGCGAGGGGGTGTTCCTGATAATTGTGTATCCACACAACTTATTAATTAACTTAAAAAAAAAAAAAGATTTGGGTTCTCCAAATTTTAATTCCCAAAATAGGACTTTCCAAGAAAAAGCATGTACCTTTAAAATAATAATTATAAGTAAAAGAAGAATTAAAGTATAGTTAGCTAGTGGAAGCCATGAGCTATTATCATTATATATTTGTTTCTTTTCTATTTTTTATAAAAAGGCATAGCAACACAAACAGGCATTCCATCCAAGAAGCCACTAACCCCTTCAAACCCAAAAGGGGGGCAAGTTGAGTTTTTTTTAGTCCCTCGTTTAGATCTATTAATTTAGTTATATTATATATACATTTTTTTTTATTAAAAATAGTTATATTATATTAAAAGGCGCCCATGGCATATATCAAATAATTAAGTTATGTATCATTTATTAGAATTAATATCCAAACTTATGCAAGTCATTATGAGTGTAATTATAGTACGTGGCATACACGTCGCTCTTCCATGCATGTATGGTTGGACAAGTGTGTTAAATTCTTTGTACGTACGGACTTCTTTTGGGTGCTTATATGTATATTGGGTACTTGTGAAATGCATTATGGCTTATATATATATATATATATATATATATATTGCTATCTCGACTGACTCCTCTTTTTCACTGAAAATAAATTAGTTTTCATGTTGGTGGTTGTGGTTATTATTCTATAAATGCAATTAATTCTACTAACTCTTAATTAATTAAGGAGCTTTGGGCCAATGAACTTTCTCACTCGTACTTACTCACAGTGTGTGAGGTTCCTTGCCCCCACTCCACTTCACAAAAACATCTAATCAAGCCCTTTATTTATTACTTGTCAATTCAAGTTCTTTCTACTTTTCTTTTCCTCCTATAATGATTGAAAGAAATTGCAAGTATAAGTATCAATAAATTTACACTAGAGTAGAGTAGTATTGATGATGAATATTAAGAGCTAGCTAGTTATAATAAATTAACAATATAGGTGCAAATTAGATAGAAGAATAAATAATAATAATTAAAAATAGAATAGAGGGAGGGAGGGAGGGACATGGTAATGAATTAGGCTTTTGAGACATATTGGAAAGTGGTTCCCGAAATGGGTGCAGTCATAATGGAAGTTGTGAGGAGTAAATGATTAGCAGTAGTAGCCAGTAAGGAAAAGGTGGATATGTGGGAAACTGTAATAAGAAGAAAGTGTCCACGTGCCCTCACGTGGATGAATCACACCCCTGCATCTGTCATAATCATACAAACCAATCCCCATGCATCTCTTCCCTGTAAAAATATCAATATAAAAAAAACTTTTACTTATTATTATTATTGGCCATTGGTATTTGGTAATGCCTATACAGACAAAGCCCCTCCAAAAAACAATGCTACCTGTTAATTAATACTATCTATCATTATGTAATATATCATTATGTAAACTCGTACATAATATACGTAAACATATATCTATCTATATACACGTGTATATGTCCATAGTCATTATTAGTGATTGATCCACTAACCACAAAGGCAAATTTCATGTTCCATGCAAGATAATTTAGAATTTTTTTAATAAGTTAATATTCTATATGTTAATTTTAATTTTTTGGACAAAAAAATTCTTAACATTCAAACACTTGATTTTTTCTTAGTTCAAATTCTCTCTATCTCATTCTAATCTTGTAAATTTTGAAAAAATACCAAAATAAAAAGAAAATCATTTGAAATGAACATTTGAGTGAAAAAATGTGCAGAGCATTGAAAAAATATTGTTTTGGCCAAAAATCAAGTTTTCATGATTGTATCGCAACACCATCAATTTTGCATCGAAAAAGCATCGATTTTATATCGAAAATACATTGTTTTGCCCAAAAAATAAGTTTCCATGATTGCATCGCAAAAGCATCAAAGCACCATCAATTTTGCATCGAAACATCATCGAAATTGCATCGATTTTGCATTGAAAAAACATCGTTTGGGCCAAAAATCAAGTTTCATGATTGCATCACAAGAGCATTGAAACATCATTGATTTTGCATCGAAAAAACATCGTTTTGGTAAAAAAAAACTAAGTTTTCATAATTGCATCGCAAGAGCATTGAAAACACAATCGATGCAAAATCGATGGTATTTCGATGCTCTTGCGATGCAATCATGAAAACTTGAATTTTGGCCAAAACGATGCATTTTTTATGCAAAATCGATGCTCTTGTGATGCAATCATGAAACTTGATTTTTGGGCAAAACAATGCTTTTTCGATACAAAATCCATGCAATTTCGATGCAAAATCGATGGTGTTTCGATGCTCTTGCGATGCAATCATGAAAACTTGTGTTTTGGCCAAAACGATGCTTTTTTCGATGCAAAATCGATGGTGTTTCGATGTTTTTGCAATGCAATCATGAAAACTTTTTTTTTTGTTGCTAAAACGATGCTTTTTTGATGCAAAGTCGATGGTATTTCGAAACTTTTGCAATGCAATCATAAAAACTTGATTTTTGGCAAAAACAATGTTTTCTCGATGCAATTTCAATGCTCTGCACTGAAATTTTACGAAAATTTTGGAGGTTCATATTTTTTTACTCAAATGTCCGTTTGAGATTATTTTTTAAAAAAATTTGGTATTTTTTTTAGATATACAAGATTAGAATGAGAGAGAGATTGAGAGAGTGATGCAATGAGAGACGTTAGAGAGAGAGACAGAGAGTTCAGACCGAGAGAGAAATTTGTGTTTGAATGTTAGGGTATTTTTGCCCAAAATATTGAAATTGTCATATATTTGATATAGTAACTAATTATGTTAGCATATTAAAAAATTTCACTAAGTTATCATGCATATATCGTGAAATTTCCCATCACAAATTCATGTGTCAATGTTTACAGACTCAAATATCTATGAACTATTTTATCTATATATATATATATACCATATGAAATCCACTAAATATTATTAGGTGGAAATGAACACTAATATATTACAAACTAAAGTTCAATCACAATGATAAAATTTTATTGGGTGCACTCTTAATGGTTACTACCCATGGATAGTTACTTTAATATTAACTATTGGATTAAAATAAATAGCCCATATTTATAGTTGTTAATTAATATTTCTAAAAATAAAATTTGATTTTTTCAAATTTTTGGAAGGGTTACCTGATGAAAAAAGTGTATTTATTATGAAAATATAATATTGTAAACTTTTCATTTTTCAAATGCATGTCAATTTCTAAATATTTCTAGTGTCTCCTATTGGTTGGAAACGACATTAATTATGACAAAAAAAAAACTAAATTCGAAATTAATGTACAAAAAAATATTTACCTATTGGTGATTTGTTATATCAAGTCACTATGTTGCCACATCATCATAATTGTTAATACCTATTTATGGGTAGTAACTATTGAGAACTCTTCTATATATATATATTATCAAAAAATCAATTATTAGTTCTGTTGACAAAGTTCACTCAATGTGAATAGATTTATTTTGTTATACAAAAGGCTATGTATTACTTAGTTTAGGAATCATAAAAAAGTGTCTCTATATGTTAAAATTATTACGACAGCCTCAACGTAACTAGTCAGCTCGGTATTATCAAGATCAACCAAACAACCAAGAAGTGAGAAGTAGCTATCGGTCATCTTATAGAGATGGTTACAATGACGATGAAGGAGACAATGGATATTACAATCCTTGCGACGATCAACAGTATGACGTTCCACCAAGGCAGCACGTGCCTGCAGGACCGTATGTCCCACCAAGGCAGCCTGAGAAGCATAATCATCCTTCTAGACCAACCCATGTAGCTTGTAACGCCCTAAACTCTAGGGACCGTTACGGTGCGCATTTTAAACAGTGCTAAACTCGCTAATCGAGTCATTTGGCCATAATCGTGTAACTAAGTATGATTAGCGGTTTAGGGATTACAAATTTTAGTTAAGATATAACGTTTCACTAGAACGTTTACTATATACATTGGGATCCTAAAAATATAATTTAAAGGTCTATTACAAGAAAATATCTACAACCAGCCGATCTAAGCGACAAAACAAGGTTTAACCCCAGTTCCTATTTCAACCCTCGACCGTGGCGGTCGAGCAGCTGCATATGTACACATTGTCACCTAAGCTCTCCAACTCAAGGATGGTCCAGCTTTCTTTTTCCTTTACCTGCACCACATAGCACCCGTGAGCCGAAGCCCAGCAAGAAAACTCAATATGCTCATGAACAGTCATATCTTGACATCAAATCATATCTGGCATGCCTAGAAAATATAGCTATATTCAAGCATTCAAATAAGTTCAAGTAATGATGGGGTATCCAGGATAAGAAATCCTGCCCTCCTGATTGGATGACTATCAAGTCAATCCTAATCAGATGAGTGATTTAACACTGGTGGTTCTGGTAAACCATACTGAGTGACTGACAAGCAAGTCACCACGGGGCTCAGCACCCACAACCATGCCAATGATGATCATCATGATCATACAGAGCTTATAGCCCTGAGCAGATGAGTGACTATCACTTTGAGGTTCTGTTAAACCATAATGAGTGACTGACAAGCAAGTCACTACGGGGCTCGGCACCCATAGCTGTGTGACGGAATTGTGACCTGGGCTTTTCCTGCAATGGATCTAATCAGATGAGTGAATTAACACTTGAGGTTCTCTAAACCATACTGAGTGACTGACAAGCAAGTTACTACGGGGCTTGGCACCCATAGCCGTGTGACAGAACCGTCACCTGGGCTTTCCTGCAATGGCTCTAATCAGATGAGTGAATTAACACTTGAGGTTCTAGTAAACCATACTGAGTGACTGATGGGTAAGTCACTAGCTTAAATAGATGAGTGACTGATGGGTAAGTCACACGGGACTTGGCACCCATAGCCATGTGACTAAACAGTCACTGGGCTTGCTGGCCCTGGCTCTAAATGACTAGCCTTTGGCTAGACAAGCGCTTTTAGTTATCATCGAATTTGAGGTCGGTATGCTCATTTGAGTCATTCAATGCAGATGTCGATTAGATCTAATCTTTTAGTCAATACCAAGTGACCAGTGCTCAGTACTATTGCAAACTTGACAAGTAGGTCGCAACTAATACTAACACCATTGCCAATTCTGACTAGTTAGTCAGAGCCGCGCACAAGTAAGCAATGCTACCAGGCACATATCACATGTCAAATATCCAAATGTAGGGGACTCAGCATGCTTACTTAACAGTTGCTAGCATAATTATGATCATGCACAAACACAGAGACTCAAGCTCTGATCAATCTCATATTCAACATTTATGGCTTGCCATAATCACATGTTTCTCGTGCATCACATGCATCACATTTAAACACTCGACATGTAACGCCCTGGATAGCCAAGAGCGTTACACTGTGTGTTTATAAAGTGCCAGACTTGCTAATCAAGTCATTTCATTGAAAGCGTGTCATCGAAACTATAAAGGAACTAAGGTTAAACATGTTTTGGTCTCAAAAG
The DNA here is from genome assembly GCF_963169125.1 of Humulus lupulus. Classification (NCBI taxonomy): domain Eukaryota; kingdom Viridiplantae; phylum Streptophyta; class Magnoliopsida; order Rosales; family Cannabaceae; genus Humulus; species Humulus lupulus. Next base: position 71,655,768 of record NC_084794.1, on the reverse strand, counting down.
CCACATTTTCATTAAGAGGCATTTCTTGTTTACACGGGGTCCCCAAAAGTATCAAGTTTAAAGACTTTATACAAAAGTCATAAAGTTTAGATACAATAACAAGCCATATTAAGGCAAAACGAATAGTTAGGCAATCCCTGTCCTGATCCACTCCTCGACCATGGTGATCGAGCAGCTAGCTATGTACATTCCACCCCGAAGCTCTCCATCTCAGGCTTGGTCCAATCTGCCTTTGCCTTTACCTGCACCACGTAGCACCCGTGAGTCAAGGCCCAGGAAGAAAACACAACAACAGAGCATAAGCAATCAACAGACAAATCAATATCTCACGTTGCATCACAAGTTCCCAATCATATAATCATTCAGTATAATCACGTATTCAACATACTAAACATATCAACTCATATCATATATCACCGCACGAATGATAACTAGGGCTAGCGCTCTCAGGCTGCTCCCTCCATTATCCCACTGACTCCATCCCGCTTAAGCCGAGCTCAGTGAATATTAAGCTGTCCTCGGCTACCAGTGGCCAAGCCGCGCCCTGTGCGCAAATATTATGTACGGCACTCTTAGGCCGCTTTTACATGTCCCATGGCATAATACCATCATTGACATGATACAAATTTCGGGAGCACTTAGTCCCATCACAAACATATAACCAGGTGCAGTTTTCTTACCTTTCGATACGCTAGCTTTGATCACTCGACTCCTTGAGCACGATCCCCCTCGAGCCCTAGCGCTTACCTAACACAACCATAGGCCAAAGTCATCATCAAACCTCAAGTCCAAAACCTAGTCTCGGGGCTAATCCTGAGCCCCCCGGGAAGTCCTAGTTCCACCAAACAAGGTGGTGGAAACAAACCCCAAACCCTTGGTCAAAAACCCTTGCAAATAACCCTAAAATCCTCTTCAGATGGCAGGGTAGCGCTACATCGCTCATGGGAGGGCGCTACAGCGCTACAAACAGAAGCAAAATCTCCTCAGCAAGCTTGGCCTAGCGCTACAGCGCCCAAAGGCTAACGCTGTAGCGCTAGTCACAGACAGGCCAACTCCGAGTTTTCCCTTGCGATTTCCTCGAACCAACCTCAACCAAAACTCTTCCAAATCTTTCCCAACCTTAAAAACAACCTTATGACCATACTCCACTCATCCCAAGCACCCCAAATACCTAGAACTCAAGCACATGCATCCCCAAACTCAAAATTCACCATAGCCACTTCTAGACATTAAAACTCAACAGAAACCAGTTGAACATCAAAGTTAGAGCTTAGAATTTATACCTTTGATGGAACTTCGACCCCAAGTTGTCTCTAGACCTTCTTGACTTGCTTATCCTCAACCCTTGGCTCCAACTTCCTTAGAATTCCCCATCAACACAGCTTAGATATCTTTGCTAAATACCAAAACCAGAACTGAAGGAACTTACAAAGTTTTACCTCAAGTGTTGATGACCTCTTGCTAAACCTCTGCCAATTCCTCAAACCTAGCTTAGGATCCTTGATGCTCAGTCTATCCCAGCTCTCCTCTGAGCTTTGCTCCAAGAAAATCCCAGAAAAGTGGTGAGAGAACCACAAACCGACCCAAGGGAGTGTAACTCTATTTTTCCCTTCCTTTTCTCTTTTTCAGACTTCTACAACTTTCTACAATTCCCACTAACATAAAGCCTCATCATATCTATCCCTTACATGCCAAATGACCTTAATGCCCTCCCCTTTATTTCTAATCCTTTAGTCCACTTAAGGGCATTCTAGTCATTTTACCCAATTCCCGCTAACTCCTCGAGTGTCTCTAATATTTCCCGCTTAACTCCCGATACCTAATTAATCACCAATAATATTCCTCAATGTCAAGATAGACTCCAGTATATTCACTATATTCCCATTTATACCCCTGAGCTCACCCCGAGCCGGGTATAAATCCCCGCCATGACTTTTTCGCTACTTTGCTCACTAGGATCGTCTCAAGTCACAGATCACAGATATATTCACATAATAATGTGGTCTCGACAATTATCACATATATCAATACAGTTATGCCCATAATGGCCAAAATTACGATTATGCCATTCTAACCTGATCAGGGCCCACATGCATACTAATACACATAGTCATGCATCTCAAATATTCAAATAATCATATAACATGCTTTAAATCATAATCATGCATCTTTATCATTAAAGTCACACATAATTCCCATTATGCCCTCCAGGCACACTAATAAAGGCCCTTAAGCCTTATTAGCAAATTTGGGTCGTTACACGACATGCCTCAATAATAACCATGAACAAGTGAGCAAGATTGCTAAGCATTCAATATGCTATCAATTTCACATTTATACATCCAACATGCATCAAGAATAACCATGCATGTCACATATGAGGTGCAGTTTTCTTACCTCGGGTTCGAGCAAGAATTAGTAAAAGAACGACCCTTGAGAATGATCGATACTTTGATCCTTTAGCGGTCACCTAGTCTTAACCAAATATGAAATCCCATCAATAAAATAAATCATAAAAAGGTTTATAATCTAAAACCACACTCTTGGGACCAATCCCGCACTCTCGGGACTGTTAATCCACCCAAACGGGGTAAAGGAACCAACCCTCGAGCCTTAAAATTCATCCCAAGCCCCAAAAATAGGACTTGCTGAAGTTGGCCTAGCGTTGGGGCACTGCCAAATGGCGCTAGGGCGCTGTCCTAAACCAGAGAAGGCCCCTCCCTGCTCTGCCTAGCGTTGGGGCGCCATCTGCAGAACCAGCTTTTTCCTGGTTTCCTTGCGATTTCCCTTGAAAACCAAACCTCCAAACCAATCCCAAACATCACCAAAACATCAAATTCAACCCCAAAACTTCATCTACATCACACCCTCATCAAAACCCAAGCAATCTTATTAAAAAACTTCCATTAATTCCCAACTAACCACGTCAAAATCTCTTGACTAAAAACCATAAGAAAAATAGAGTATAGCTTAAATTCATGGATGAATTCTTAGCTCAAGCTGGGTTTGTGTCCTCTTCAATGGATGAACTAAGTTTATAAACTCCAATCCTTGATTTCCTAGCTTGTTTCTTTGAATTGGCTTTCAAAAATTGAAAGGAAGAAGGAGAAGGATTATGAACGTGAGAAGGGATGATGCAGCTCTGTTTTGGTAAGCTTCTACAGTCCATGAGTTGATATATATATTAGGGGTGAAAAGACCATTTTTCCCCTAGGTCAAATAAAGGCTTTTAAAGACTCCCAAGGGTAAAATCGTCCTTTCCCACCGATTTCGTTAATCATAATTAACACCCTTCAATTCCCGCTATTCTCGATATTGTCCAACACCAATAATTCATATCACGTTACCCTTTAATTCTCGGCAATGCTCTAATCATTAAAATCACCCGGAGACTCACCCCGACCCCTGAACTTAATCCCGTTATGACTAAACCGCTACTTTGCACTCAAGATTGTCTCATGCCGAATGGCTCGAACAAATCCACATATAATGTGGTATTATTTGTAATTCACCCACATGCATGAAAATACGCAATCACGCCCTCAACTGGCCAAATTACCAAAATGCCCTTATAATTAAATGTGGACCCATATGCATGCATTTGTCATCATATAATAATATAATTTACATAAACATGCATATAATCATTTAATAAAATGATAAATCAATTATGGACCTCCCAGCCTTCTAATCAAGGTCCTACACCTTATTAAGGAATTTGGGGCATTACATTGCCCCTCGTACAGATAGCCAAAACATTGGGAGACAACCTAAAGGAACAATGTCTTCAACAGACTTGGAAATAGATGGCAAGAGGACTTGAGAAATGTCCTTGAACAACTTAGAGAAGACAATACATCAAACATTGTTATACCCGCTGCACCTCTAGTTCCTCCAACATCGAAGTAGCCACAATACATGTAGATATACCAGCTGCTCCACCCATGGTTTCACCGACCATTCAAGAGTAGTTAGATGCTTTGACTCAAATGATTTGGGAACTGACAGCCCCAAAACCCATTCACTTTGATCTAGAAACGAGGAAATGATCTCTTTTTACTAATCGAATAAACTCTCTAGCAATTCCTCCCAAGTTCAAAATGTTTACTTGGAAGATGTATATAAAAAAAAAGTTATAGTCTCACACATTAACAACTTCGAAATCCAAACCAACCTACAAGGCGTCAGATATGATGCCTAGTGTAGGATTTTTCCTGCTACTTTAGCGGATGCTGCTCAACAATGTTTATTTAAAATAGAACCAAGAACCACCAACTCTTGGGATTCTTTTGTGAGAATTTTATACTCACAATGTTTTGTTTCTCAAACCCTGCATGTTGAACTAAATGACTTTGTCGATATCAAACAAGGCGTTAATGAGCCCCTTAAAAATTATGTCCAATGATTAATGCAAGAGATTTCATGTTCGAAAACCGTTAGTGATGATGGCAAACTGATGACTACCACTCTAGATAGATTTGAGAAGGAAAACTATGTATTCGACCAGAGAGTTTCTAAACCGCGCAGATGAATTTATTAAGTTAAAAGAGGCCATCAGAAAGGCAGACCAAGCTGTAGCAAGGACAAGCAGTGCCCTAAATTGTTGGTATTAAATTAGAAAAATAAGAATACACAGCGGATAAGATCTTTTAAAAAATATTAATACCATCCAGGATCATACATATATAGATATATTAAATAACACATAAAAGGAATAGATATTACCTCTCGTAGCCTATCAAGTGTCTTGAATCCTTTCGTATAAATCAACAATTTTTCTATCATTTCTGAAAGCTCACACCTTCGCCTTCCAAGCCAATCCTCAAAGACACAAGGATGTCTGTGGGCACGTAGGATTCAAATGTTAATTTAGACTATCTAGATGTACTCAACACATGAGATCTAGATAGAATTGAGAAGAGAGAGGCTATATAAATTTATAGAATTTCAGATTTAGGAAATCCTATCGTTTCTTTCTTGAGAGAGAGTTTGACAGTAAAAAAACTTCTAAAACTTCTTCTGAAAGTATTGCTTCTTTTAGGCTTATAAAGTTAATAAACTAATTTAATTAATCTTTATTTTATTTAAAATAAAACTGATCAGATACAATTTATTTAATTATTTAATTTAAATCATATTAAAAAAATAATTAAATATAAATAAATAAACAAATTAATTTGAAATTTAAAATTCAAATACTAGGGATAGGAATCCCTGAGAGTGGCGTCACACACTCATTGTATGTAGTGAGTGTGACGTGAGCCACTATCTCTCTTCGCCTGATTTTTTCATTTGTTTGTTTAATTAATATTTAATATAATATATTTATCCCAAAATAAATATCAGTTAATTAAAAATTAAATTTATCTTAAAATATCAGTTTTAAACAAATAAATAAATTTCTTATAATAAGATAATTATTAATCCCTCTCTATATTAATCCAAACATGATTAACATTTATTTTAACATATAGTTTTTCAAAATAAAAACTATATAGTTAAATAATTAATTAATTCACAATTAATCATCTGCCCACAATTATCACATAATTATTTCCTTGCCATGAAAATTAATTCATTTACAATTTAGTCATTCTCTTTACAAATCTTCCTTATGACATCCTTACAATTGACAGTGTAGGACAGATGTGACCTAGGAACCATGAATCTATAATATGAAGCTCCAATATACTAAATTATTAATCAAACTCGCTAATCTAATAATCTTATTTATTAATTCCATGATTACTCCACCATACTTACGGGATTGCACTCTAAGTATTCATAGAATTATATCTAGAGAGTTTTCTTTGTAGTCCATCGATATAATCATTAAATGTAGTTCTGTCCTCCAATTATTGGCTCGTTAATTAGAGCTGCTCAAAATTATCGTTTTACCCTTCTAATTACCTCTTGTTCCTTAAGTATCATTAATTCACTAGCGGATAATTAATCTATAATCAAATTATAGATTTGAGTTCAATAACTATTCAGTTCTAAAATTAACCCTTAAGGGAACCAATATTCGACCTGTTAGGAAAGTATGGATTCCATTATTGTAAATCATGTTCACAACCATTCATGATATTGAATCTTCAAAACAAAAGTCACTAGCCTCATTATACTAAGAAACATTAATGAGTACCAAAAGATTCAATAAGCACAAACAAGAGTTCATGACTACTCATAATCTAGACTAATGTACAAATGATCATCTATTATGATAAGAATTAAATCTTTATGGCAAATGATAAGTTTTTAAAGATAGTTAATTCATATCGGTCCTGTCATATATAATCTTTATTATATACAGTACATTTACCAAGATGTCTATCCACATCAGTAATCCGAATCTAAATTACTTGCATCTCGTATGCTTAGTAAACTGTACTAGTAACCATTCATTAAAGATTCCTTACTTTAAATTGTTATTGACTATTTTATTTATTGTATATGATCTTAATTCCATCGTACTAATACAAGATCACATCCTCATTAATGAATATGGAATTTTCTTGACATTCATATAAATTACTCAAAAAATAATTATATCCTTCAAATATAATAAAATGCCTTTACATGCTTTTAGGGCATAAATCCTAAAAATCTCCCACTTGCCTTCAAAGCAAGTGAGACATCTCCCTTAATCACATGTTGCGTACATGGCCCATAAATGACTTTGTAGGAAGTGTCTTGGTAAACGGGTTCGCCAGGTTTTGTTCTGACGCTATCTTCATAACAGTCACATCACCTCAGTGCACAATCTCTCTATCCAAATGCTATTTTTTTCTATATGTTTTCTGCTCTTGTAGCTTCTGGGTTCCTTAGAGTTAGCTATTGCTCCACTGTTATCACAGTACATGATTAGTGGCTTCTCCATAGCTGGAATTACTTCCATATCAGTGTAGAAACTTCTAATTCAAACCACTACCTTAGCTGCTTCACAAGCCGCTATATACTCGACTTCCATAGTTAAATATCCAATACAGAATTGTTTAATACTTCTCCATACTACAACTCCTCCACCGAGAGTGGACACTAACCCAGACATCGACTTACGACTGTCTTTATCTGATTCAAAATCAGAATCAGCGTAACTAGTAAGGTTTAGCTCACCCCCTGAATATATAAGCATATAATCTCTCATTCTCCTAAGACACTTGATGGATGTCGTGTGCCGTGTCAAATTTAATTATTATTTTATTTTCAGTACTACCAATTATATTAGTATAACAGTAAATACGAGTCGAACCCACGAGGACTAAGTTCAAATTATTATTCAAGAATTAACAACGAAAATTAAAGAAGAAATTTTTTTTCTTCTCAAATTGAAATTTAAATAACATAAACATAAAAGCAATAATGAGTTGATATTACGATTTAAAGAAACAATTATGAGTCATTCTCCACTCTCCACAATCATTCAAGATAAAAAATAATAAACATTATTCTTATTTCCCAATTAAATTATTATCCCCGTAGATAACGCTGAAGCAGTCAATTATCCCAATCTCCCAATTACAATTAATCAAGGCGAAATGCTCAATAATCACATCTTTATACCAAGCAATAGATCCATGAAGCATGTAACCTATTTAGCCTAGGAATAATATTAATTTATGTGGAGATAGGTTAATCTAAGCAACAAATAAATTTAGCATATAATTCATTTAACCTAGGTTCTAAACTTTATCACAATCAATGATACCTATGACAATACCATCAATTGCAAATTATCACATACACTTAGAACCCTAAACTATTAGGTGAATAGTAATTCTAAGATGATAGTAGAACAATTAAACATCCTAATTAGTTGATCTAACAAGATATCATAGAATTCATAACATTAATCATAGAAGAATAGAAGCAATTTAACATTGGAGAAATCAAGAAATAACATTCATTATTGAAAATCGAGTATTCATGTCTTGGGTTTTGAAATAACCCTTAACGTAAAAGAAGATTACTTACTATTCACAAAAACATAACCAATAACATAATCATAATTGAAATTAAAGAGTTTTAAAGAGAAGAAGGAAAAACTAGTTTGATGTAGGAAAGATTGTTGTCCTCTCCTCTTTTCTATTTTTCTAATCTCCAGAATTCGTAATTAAAAACTTATGAAAATCTTAGCCCTAAAACTCTTTATAATCCTTTTAAAAATCTAATTTAAAATGACATAAAAACTGAAATTGCGTTGACTGGCCGCGACCTGGAAAAGTGGTTGCCGTGACCAGTGTGCCAATTCTTGATTAAATTCTCCTTGAGCCATGACTTGGGAAAAGTAGTGGCCAGTGCACAGTTTCTCTTAAAAAAAATTCGTGGCCAAAACTTGTTGTTTCCAAAATCCTAGTTCCTTGTAATTAGGTTGTGGCCATCACTTCTTTGAGTCGCAACCAATGCTCCAAATTTCACTTCTCTTGATTTTGTAAGTCGCTAATCAAGCTTCATTCACCGCAAAATATATAGCATCATCCAAATAAGTTGGGCCTAGTACACAACATAGCATACATTAGCATCATCCAAATATGAAAGAACTTGCAATATATATATATACATATATATATAACAATGAACTTATCAATACTTGAGAATGTGCTTCACTGCAATCCAGTGTTCCAAACCAAGATTTGATTGATAACGACTTACAATCCTACTGCATAGCATATGTCAAGCCTAGTACACAACATAGCATACATTAGACTCTCAATTGTTGAAGCATATGGATACTTTCTCATGTCATCTTCCTTTTGAGGTGTCTTTGGACTTTGCTCTTTGGAAATGGTAATTCCATGTCTAGTCGGTAACTGACCTTTCTTGGAATTCTCCATAGAGAACATTTCAAGCACCTTATCTATATAATTAGCTTGATAAAGTTCCAAGAGCTTGTTCTTCCTATCCCTTAGGATTTGGATTCCAATAACATAGCTCGCTTCGTCGAAATCTTTCATTTGGAACTTTTCAGCTAACCACTAATTCACATTTGACAGTGTCTCGACATTGTTACCAATGAGGAGAATTTCATCCACATAAAGAACTAAAAAAACCACCACTTTACCTTTGCCATATTTATACACACATGCTTCTTCGACATTCTGTTTGAAGTTGTATGTTTTAATTGTCTCATCAAAGGTGATATTCCAAGATCTAGATGCTTGCTTTAATCCATAAATAGATTTCAACAACTTGCACACCGTATGATCTTCCCTATTCGTATTGAACTCTTCTGGTTGTATCATATGCATATTTTCATCAGGATAGTCATTCAGAAAAGTTGTCTTGTCGTCCATTTGCCATATCTCATAGACATAGGTGGCAGCTATGGATAAGAGGATGCAAATAGATTTAAGCATGGCCACAGGAGAAAATATTTCTTCATAATCAACAACCTCTCTCTAAGTGTAACCTTTGGCAACTAGCCTTGCCTTGAAAATCTCTAGTTTCCCATCTACACCTCTTTTCTTCTTGAAGATCCATTTGCACCCAATGGGTCTGACATCTTCAGATGGGTCTACAAGTTCCTAGAAAGAATTGGAATACATCGATTCCATTTCTTGGTTCATGGATTCTTTCCATTTCTCATTTTTAGGATCATCCATTTCCTCTTTGAAGGATAATGGATCATCCTTGTCTATGTCAGAAACAAGGACATGTGTCTCATGTTCATAGCGAACAGGTTGTCTCACAATCCTCCCACTACAACGTTGTACTGGGTTTCCTTTTCAGGAATAGTGGTTTCCTCGGTTTGTCGTTTATCATTTAATGATGACGATGATGAAGGTGATGGAATCTTATCAGTCATGAGTTCCTCCAAAACTACCTTGCTTTGAGGTTTATAGTTATTCATATAGTTGTGTTCAAGGAAGGTCGCATTTGTTGAAACAAATACATTTTGGTCCTCGGGAGTATAGAAATATCTGCCTCTTGTTTCTGGAGCATAGCCCATGAAATGCACACACAGACCTCGAATCAAGTTTCTCTGATTTAAGTCTAAGAACATGAGCAGGCAAACCCAAATGCATAAATGGTACAAACTAGGTTTGTTATAATTCCACAATTCCAGTGGTGTTTTGCTTATAGTCTTCAATGGGACATTCAAAATGTAAGTCATTGTTTGAAGTGAATAGTAGCTTAACATAGACCTATCCATGTCCAACAAGGTCCTGTTACTTCTTTCTGAAACACCATTTTGCTGTGGTGTTCCAGGTGTTGTGAGTTGGGAAAGAATACCATGCTACAACATGAAATCTTTGAATTCAAAATCCAAATATTCACCACCTTGATCTGATCGAAGTGTTTTAAGAGTCTTACCTAACTATTTCTCAGCTCAGCTTTGAAGTCTTGAAACTTACCAAAGGTTTCAGACTTCCTAAGCATTAGGTAAGTATGGCCATATCTTGAGGAATCCTCAATGAAGGTGACAAGCTATTCATATTTACCTCTAGCGTGTACGTTGATTGGACCACAAACATCGCTATGTACAAGAATTAAAGACTCTTTAGCTTTATTGCCTTTCCCTGAGAAAGGACGTTTGGTTATTTTTCCTTCTAGACAAGACTCATAAACCAGAAGAGTTCCAATTCTTAGTTCTCTCAATGATCCATCTTTTGTTAACCGGTTTATCCTGTCTAGTCCTATATGACCAAGTCTAAGATACCAAAGATATGTATCATCCTCATTTGAAACATTTTGTCTTTTATTTCCTTTTGGTTTAGCTACTTTAAATAATTCTGAGTTATTTAGAGATCATTCATTTGGCTTGAGCATATACAGTCTGTTTGTATGTTCCACTTCACACATTTTGAAACCATTCTTCAAAATAACAATCACATTATTATTAAAAGAAATATCAAAAGATTGTTCATACAAATTAGATAATGAAACTATGTTTCTTGAAAATACAAGAATAAAATAAACATTATTAAAAATAAGATAATTGTTTCCAAAAAATAAACGAACTATTCCCTTTGCTCTTACTGAAACAGGTGCTCCACTTCCAACTCGTATAGTCACGTCACCATCAGCAGGCTCCCTTGATTACTCAAGTATCTGCATAGAAAAACAAACATGGTTAGTGGCTCCTGAATACAACCCCAGGATGACATATCGTCTTCCACTATACAAGGTTCAAGTACATGTAAATCATATTTACCTTTGTTTTTCAGCTCAGCGAGATACTTTGTACAATTTCTCTTCCAGTGACTTTCAACTCCACAGTGGAAACACTTTCCCTTTGGTTCCTTCTTTTTGGAGTTATTGTCACTTTTGGTGCCTTCTTGCCTTTCTTGGCCTTCATGCCTTTACTTTTGTCCTTGTCATTGTTCTTCTTCCTCTTCTTGGTTTTATCCTCAGAGGTTGAAGGTTTCTCCACTGTCACATTTTCCTCAACCTATTTGGTTAAGGTTTTGTTAAGAGAGTCAAATGTCTGTAGTTCATTCAACAGTTGGGTCATGTTGTTTCCAACTTATACATAATATAGTTGGCTGTGAATGTAGAGAAAGGAAGAGTGAACGATTCAAGTATGATGCTTACTTGTGTACACTCATCAATGATGACCCTATATATTTCTGCTCAATGCATCACGTTCATCATGCTCAAGACATGTTCACGCACATAAATACCCTTCTTCATCTTAGTAGTCTTGTAGAATCTAGTAGCCTCATGTCTATTTTGATCAAATTGCTGCCCAATCATGGCCTGCAGAGATTCCATTATCTCAAAAGCAGTCTCCATGGGTTCATGCTTTGTTCTCTAAACATCATTCATGCTCACAAGCATGTAACACTTATCCTTATTATTGGATTTAATCCATGCATCATATCTGTCCCGAATATTCTTCAAGGCGTTGGCAGCGTGCTCTTCAGGACATTCCTCAGTTAGGAAAAATTTATGGTTCTCACAGATTAACATTAAATTCATGTTAGATTTCCATCTTATAAAACTATCACCATTAAATTTTTCAAGTGAAAGTAAAGTAGTAACTGGATTGCCACCATTCGACATTATTGAAAGAAATAAAATACAATAATATTACTATTTGAAAAAATACCAATTATTTGTAAAGTAAATATGATGCATGAATGCAACAATTAAAACACATAAACTTAGCATTTACTATTCCATGATAAAACTACCCAACAAATAAAGTGTCGCCTTAGGGTCAGTCAAGTTAAATTTAGATAGCTTATAAGATGATCTTATTTTTATTATTTAAAACTTAAAATAACTATTATTTTCTCTTTAAAATAACAAAGTACTGCTGGTTTGGTCAAAATACAATTATCCACCACAAAAGCTTAATGGCATCTTTGTAAGTATATTCCATTATTTCAAAATTCACGACTTAACTTAGAGAGTGTCACCTTAGGGTCGGTCAAGCCTAAAATACATCACTTTCTTATCTTCGTAAAAAGACATCATTGGTATTAATATGTCTAGAAACCTTCCTTGGGGGGGGGGGGGGCAGAAACAAAGCTTCCTCGAGGCCCTATTCATATTTCACGGTGTTGTGCTAATAATGAAGACCATAGGTCACATTGAGATGTTCACTATAACGTCTTACTAATCCAAGATCGTTACACTGTGTGTTTAAATTAGTGCTTAACCTTATAGGCGAGTCATTTGGACTTAAACGTGTAATTAAAGTTAATTAAATAGGTTAGGTGCTAAAATTACGATGAAAAGAGTATTGCTTTTCATTAAAAGAGTAAACAGGGGATCCCAGAAAAAAGTTTATAAATAGGTACAGGATAAACAGAACACAAAATAGTCGTCCTAAGCAGAAAAATGAACTATAGTTCTAGATCCTCAAAGAAGTCTCGACCTGGATGATCGAGCAGGACGGATATGTTCACATTGCCCCTTAAGGTCTCCAACTCAAAGCTGGTCTAGCTTCTCTTTGCCCTTACCTGCACCACGTAGCACCTGTGAGCCAAGACTCAACAAGAAAACTCAAAATCAATAGAATAGATAATCAAGAGGTTAAAAATTATTAATAACATCTTTAGCAGTTAGAACCAACACTCAAGCAGGAATTCAATCTATCTATACGACCACAGAGCCACACAAGCGCATATCGCACTACCAGATTGGCCCAACCATAATGGTCCATATTTCGCATGCTAATGCCAGTCACAGCTATAAGCCGAGCTTTCCAACCAAATACAAACAAATATGCATTTAACACATAACATAACTACACATGATACATTCATTCATGTTTAAACAAACATTCCAAGTGTGGTTATAACCATATTCAATAACTGAAGCTCTAGCCCAAATCTCAGAACATGTATAGTTTTCTTAACTTGAGTCCTGAGTAATAAGGCGAGGCGACCCCGAGCACGATACTTTCCTTCCGAGCCTAGAAGAAACCCCTAGTCACAAAATATTAAGAAATATCCATCAAGAACTAAACCAATTAAGAGCTTTAAGACCGCGCCCTAGCCCTCAGGGCCTTAGATTCCACTAAACCAGGTAGTGGAATCGTTCCTAATCCCTCTTATTTGGTTTCCCAAAGCCCAAAGCCACATACTTAAAAATTTCCATTTAGCGTTGCGACTCCCCACACCTGCTCCACGACCCCACACTAGGCCAAGAGGCCACCCTGAAATTCCAAGCATTTTGCGTCGCGACGACCACCACTAAGGGCCACAACGCCCCACTTGGTAGAGAGCTAACACATAATTTTTTCCCATTTTGTGTCGTGGCGCCAAGGCAGTCCGAGGGTAACCCAGCTTCAAATGGCCCGCGACGCTACTGCGAAAACCCAAAAACTTAAGATTTCAAAAATTGCAAACCGACCTTAAAACCCAATTTAACCACTTCCCAACAAAGTTTTTACCACAAAATGTCTTACAATATCAATAAACCCACAAACACACCCTAGAGCTACCAAAACACAGTACTCAAAGATTTTCCCAAAAGCACCATAAGAAAACTCAAAGAGCTTCAGGAGCAGATTTTTACCACTTAGAAATTCGAATCCCCAGCTGAATTTCCTAGCTTGGTAGTTCCTAATTCTTAAGAACAAGCTTCAAATTTCACAAAAGGTTTCCTCTAGGCTTGATATTCTAGGAAGAATTCCTCAAAATCTCAAAGTGAGCAAATGAGAGGGAGAGAGAAAGAGCATACGAGACTGAGTTAAGTGTTCAACACTTAGCATATTTCCTGTTTAAGGGTCCCAGAAAGATCAAAATGCCCTTGCCTTACAACTCCCCCATCAAAGCCCATCAAGGGCGAAAATGTCATTTGACATAAAAATTCAATTACAATTCCCAATTAATCCACCAATTCTCAAAATACCAATATTTTCCCAAATATATCTCATACTCCAATTGTAATGCCCCGAATTCTCCGATGTGTTTAATGGCGGGAATAGTAGGCCGGGAGGGCCATACTTGTTTAATTATGCCATTAAATGAGTTTATGCATGTTTATGTGAATTATATTATAATATGATGTTAAATGCATGCATGTGGGTCCACATTTCACGACAGGGGTATTTTGGTAATTTGGCCCGTTGAGGGCGTAATTGTATATTTGTATGCATGTCGGTGATATATTGTTGAGGCCACATTATAATGTGGATTTGTTCGAGCTATTCGGCATGAGACGATCTTTGAATATTAAGTAGCGGTTTAGTCATAACGGGATTAAGTTCGAGGCTCAGGGTGAGTCTCGGGGTGATTTTAATGATTAGAGCGTTGCTGGGAATAAAAGGGTAATGGGATTTGAATTATTTGTATTTGGAAATTTTGAGAATAGCGGGAATTGGAGAGCGTTAATTTTGATTAACGAAATAGGTTGGGAAGGACGATTTTACCCTTGGGAGACTTTAGAAGCTTTTAAATGACCTAGGGGCAAAATAGTCATTTCAGCCCTAAGATATATATCAGCATTTGGGCTGTAGAAGCTTACCCGAAACAGAGCACTCTTCTCCTTCAACCGTTCATCATTTTCTCTCCTTCCTCTGAAGTTTTTGGTCCCAATTTGAAGATACAAGCTAGGAAATCAAAGCTTGGAAGTATTGTAGACTTGGTTTATCCATTGAAAAGGACTTAAATCCCATTTGAGGTAAGAATTCATCCATGAAAACAAGCCATACTTTGTTTTTCTTTATAGTTTTCAGCTTGTAGTTTTGATGTGGATAGTTGGAATCAATGGGAGTTTTTGTGTAAGATTGATTGGGTTTTGATGAGGGTATGATGTAGATGAAGTTTAGGGGTTGAATTGTGTGTTTTGGTAAGGTTTTCGATTGGTTTGGAAGGTTGGTTTCAAGAGAAATCGCAAGGAAGAAGAACCAGAAAGTTTCTGGTCTGTAATTGGCGCAGCAGCGCCATTCAGGGCGCAGCAGCGCTAGGCAGGGCAGAGAGCTGGCCTCTCTGACTTGGAAATAGCGCCTCAGCGCCATTTAATAGGGCTACAGAGCTGGTCCATTTTTTAGCAAACCTATTTTAGGGCTCGTAATGATCCTTAAGGCTCGGGGTTTGGTTCCTTTGCCCCGTTTGAGTATATTAAGATTCCTAGGAGTGGGGGATTGATCCCGGGAGTGTGGTTTTAGATTGCGAACCATTTATTAATTTACTTTATTAATGGATTATAATTGGTTATGATTAGGTAACCACTAAGGAATCTAAAGGTTGATCGTTCTCAAGGGTCGTTCTTATATTATTTCTCGCTCGAACCTGAGGTAAGAAAACTGCACCCCATATGTGACATGCATGGTTATTCATGAGGCATGTTGGTTGTGTAAATGTGTACATGGATTGAATATTTAATGCTTAGCAAATGTTGTTCACTTGTGCATGGTACTGACTCATTAGTCAGATTTGGCAAAGGTGCTAGTATCAACTGTGAAGCTGTGACTTATTAGTCAGGTTCGGCAATGGTACTGAGCACTGGTCACATAGCGCTGACTCATTAGTCAGGACGGCCTTAGCGTGTTCCACGTAAGCCAAAAAAGATTAGATCTAATCGAATTTCTGCATTGGATGACTCAAAGAGCATTAATTCCGGACCGACCTCAAGTTCGATGAATATTATAAGCGCTTGTGTGACTTACCCATCAGTCACTCATTTGATAAGTTAGAGACTTACCCATCAGTCTCTCATTTGTGAAGGCTAGTGGCTTACCCATCAGCCACTCTTCCATTTGAATTAGTGACTCGCTTGTCAGTCACTCAGTGTGGTTTATCAGGACCTCATGTGGTGTTCACTCATTTGTTTGAAAGCTTTATGCTCAGTGTGATTATAATGATAATCATTTGATAATGTTTATATAAAGTGTTATGTTTTCTTGCTGGACCTTGGCTCATGGGTGCTATGTGGTGCAGGTAAAGGGAAAGAAAAGCTCACCTAGCCTTGAGTGGAGAGCTGATGTGGTGGTGTGTACATATGCAGCCGCTTGACCACCACGGTCAAGGTGTTCTCGGAGGAACTAGGGGGTTTACCCTATTTTTGCCGCTTAGGTCGGCGGGATTGTAACTTTACAACAGTAGTGACTTTTTTTGTACTGAGAACAGCTTGTAAACGTTTTGTTTAGCTCTGCAGAGCAGTTTGTAATAAAATCTACATTTCCTTTTTATTGGTTTTATACCTTAACCTGTTAATTACACTTAGAGCACGTTTTTGACCAAAGGACTTAGGTAACGAGTCAAATTTCCGGTCCACCGTAACTGTTCTGGGGTAGGCAGGGCGTTACATATAAGCCCCAAAACATAAAAATGTTGGGGTTTTCTATTTAGCAACTATAATCCCCAAATCATATATAAATCATAACATATAAAAACATATTATAACATAATCATATAAACATATAATAACTATCCTATTTTCCTTACCAAGTACCGGGATGTGAGAACAAGGACGAGATTTTGGAACACTCCTAAAAACCATTAATGAGAAGGTGACTAATTCTAAAAGAAGAAGATGAAAAAGAAATGAACTAAAACCACCGAGAAGATGCTTACCGACAAGAAACCTCAAGTTCAAAGAACTTAGATGCCTAACCAAGAATTGGAAACAGTGAGTTAGGATTTGAGTAGAGAAAAACTATAAAAACTAATGAAACAATACATAAAGGAACTAGGAATAGGAATACCTTGGATGCACTATAACCGAACTACACCTCGATATCGAAATACACACTATTATCCTTACTTCCCAAGTGTTTAATAAGCTTAAAATGATAAAGCTTATAACCCCAACCCAAGTGTATAACACTCTAAAGTAAACCTAGCTGCTTGAAGGCTCTGAACTCAGCTTGAGAATGAAGAAATGGCTGGGTACTAGGTCCTATTTATAGAGTTCAAGAATGAAAAGATCTTCATTTAGCTTGAATAAAAATAATGAATTTTTAATTGAAAAACATTTGAATAATTTTTTAGCAGAGGCTTAAGACTCGGTCAAAATATATTCTGAGGCTTATCAAGAGGTTATGGAATAAAATGAGCTCGGTTTCAAAATTATTTAAAAATAATACCCTAGAGCCAATATATTGCCCATGCTAGGCGATATATCGCCTGGGCTTATGTTCCCGAGGCTCGTCGAAGTGTTCGTGCGAAGAGACGTGTTTTTCGTATTCCCTAAGTGGCGATATATCGCCCCCTATATCTGTGATATATCGGCATACACTGAAATATTATACACGTAATTGTACTTTTTCAGCCTAATTTGAATTGAGTAAACAACTTTGACTGAGTCCTATAACGATTTCAAAGCTGCTGGCAGACTCTGGGGTTTTCAAATATTACTCTTAATAAACTATTTCTCAATAAACATGCACATGACAAGTATTATGATCTTATTGGTTCTATCTAAACCTTATCGTATAGTAAATATAATCTTCATAATCAGCTATATTAATCAAACCTTATGTTATAATTAATATTCTTAAACTATAGGTTAAACTTATAAAATCTACAAGTGTTGCTACGAGTGTCCAACTTAGTCCCGGCTTGAACCTAAAATCCACAGTAATAAACATACTACAACTATTACTAGCTATTACTACTACTACTACTACTATCTAACTAACTAAGTAAAGTTCTTGGACTCTACACAACTCTAGTCAGCGTCTTTTTAAATTAAAACAATTTAAAATTAATTAAATAAAATATATATTAGCACAAAAATAGGATCTAGCTTGGACAACAAGATTGGTTCCCTAGATCTTTAGGGCCGACGCAAGGAGTAGGAGCCTCAAGGGCTTGGGTGGCTACTGTCGCATGCAGCTGGGGCAAGGGTCTTGGCACCAGGGACGCAAGGGTGCAGGAGTGCGACACCAGGGGCGCATGGGCGCGACACCAAGGACGCAAAGGCGCAAGCGCGCACGATTCAGGGGCGTGTGGCTGGGCTATTGCATGCGGTTGGAGGCTCGTGCCTCCTATTTCTCTTGTGTACATATTTTTCAAATTTAAATTTCAAAAATAAAATAACAAAAATCCTATGCTTTTTATGGCTTAAACAAGATGTAGAAAAATTCAAATTCAAATTCCGAACCCAATAATACTATATAATTAATGATCCATAATTCAACCACACATTCAAAAAAGACATCCATCCATTCAATATACATATCAACATACATATAAAAAATGCAAGAAAATAAACACAACATTTAATATATATATAGACTATTCTGATACCAAATGTTTGTATTAAATTAGAAAAATAAGAATACACAGATCTTCTAAAAATTATTAATACCAGTCAGGATCATACATATATAGATATATTAAATAACATATAAAAGGAATATAGATTACCTCTCATAGCCTATCAAGTGTCCTTGAATCTTTTCGTATAAATCAACAATCTTCCTATTCTTTCTAAAAGTCACACCTTAGCCTTTCAAGTCAATCCTCAAACACACAAGGACATGTGTGGGCACGTGGGCACATATGATTCAAAGCTTGATTTAGACTCTCTAGATATACTCAGCACATGAGATCTAGAGATGATTGAGAAGAGAAAGGCTATAGAAAGTTCTAGAATTTCAGCTTTAGAAAATTCTATTGTTTCTTTCTTGGGAGATAGTCTGACAGTAGAAAAAAACTTCTAAAACTTCTTCTAAAAAGTATTGCTTCTTTTAGGTTTATAAAGATAATTAACTAATTTAATTAATATTTATTTTATTTAAAATAAAACAGATCAATTACATTTATTATTAAATTTAAGTCATATTAAAAATAATAATTAAATAAACAAACTAATTTAAAATTCAAATTCAAATCCCAGGGATAGGAATTTCTGATAGTAGCGCCAAACACTCACAATGTAGTGAGTGTGGCGTGAGCCATTCTCTCTTCTTCCTTGAATTTCTCATTTCTTTGTTGAATTAATATTTAAGATAATATATTTATTCCAAAATAAATATCTATTAATTCAAAATTAACTTTAACTTAAAATATTAGTTATAAATATATAAATAAATATCTTATAGTAAGATAATTATTAACCTCTCTCTATATTAGTCCAAACATAATTAATATTTATTTTAACATATATATATTTTAAAAAAAACTATATAGTTAAATAATTAATTAATTCATAATTAATCAATTGCCCTTAATTATCACATAATGATTTCATTGTCCTAGAAAATTAATTCATTTGCAATTTAGTCATTCTCTCTACAATTCTTCCTTATGACATCCTTACGAAGCTCCAATATACCAGATTATCAATCAAACTCTTTAATCTAATGATCTTATTTATTAATTTCATGATTACTCCAATATAAATATGGAATTGCACTCTAAGTATTTATAGAATTATGTTTACAGGGTTTTCTTTATATTCCATCGATTTAATCAATAAATGTAGTCATGTTCTCCAATTATTGGTCCGTTAATAAGAGGTGGTCAAAATTACCGTTTTACCCTTCTAATTACCTCTTGTTCCTTAAGTATCATTAATTCACTAGCAAATAATTAATCTATAATCAAATTATAGAATTGAGCTCAATAACTATTTAGATCCAGAATTAACCCTTAAGGGAACCAATATTCGATCCGTTAGGAAAGTATGGATTCCATTATTGTAAATCATGTTCCTAGCCATTCATGATATTGAATCACCAAAACAAAAGTTACATGCCTCATTATACTAAGAAACCTTAGCGAGTGAATCAAAAGATCTAATAAGCAAAAACAAGACTTCATGACTACTCAGGATTTAGACTGATCTACAAATGATCATCCATTATGATAAGAATTAATATTTATGGAAAACGTTAAGTTTATAAAGACAGTTAATTCATATCGGTCCAGTCATATATAATCTCTTTTATATACAGTACATTTACCAAGATGTATATCCACATCAGTAATCTGAATCTAGATTACTTGCATCCCGTATGCTTAGTAAACCATACTAGTAACCATTTATTAAAGATTCCTTACTTTAATATGTTACTGACTATTTTATTCATTGTATAAGATATTAATTATCTCGTACCAGATCATATCCACATAAATAAAGAAGGATTTTTCTTGATATTTATATAAATTATTCAAACAATAATTATAACATTCAAATATAATAAAATTGTACTTTTTATTTAAATCAATAAAATGTTTTTACATGCTTTTAGGGCATAAATCCTAATACAAACAATAATCAATTTACTAGTTCTAACCATAACCAGGCTGAGAATGGTGGTGGAAATAAGAACAATCAGAGTGGTAAGCGGAACAACAACTCGAACAGTGACACAAATAACAATAATGCAAAAAGGACTAAAGCCAATGATATGCCTTGAGAATTCGTGCCTCGGTTACCACTTACTCTACTTTGTTAGGGTCACGAGCACATGTTTTTCAAGCCACATAAGTTGAAGTACCATATAGGAAACCGACTCCCATCCGTAAGGACATCAACAGAATAGACATATATAATGAATAAAATAGTCAGCGACATATTGAAGTGCAAAGTTTTTTAATGAATGGTTTACTAAGCATACATGAAGCAAGTAATCTGATTCAGATTACTGATGTGAATATACATCTTGGTAAAGGTGTATTATATAATAGTGATTATATATGACAGGACGAATATGAATTAATTATCTTTATAAACTTATCGTTTTCCATAAATATTTAATTCATATCGTAATAGATGATCATATGTAGATCAGTCCGAATCCTGAGAAATCATGAACTCTTGTTTCTGCTTAATGGATCTTTCGATTCATTCGTCAAGGTCTGTTGATATAATGAGGCTAGAGAGTATTGCTTTGGAGATTCAATATCAAGAATGGATTGGAACATGATCTTACAATAATGGAATCCATGCTTTCATAACGAATCGAATATTAGTTCTCTTAGTGGTTAATTTTGGAACTGAATAGTTATTGAGCTCAAATCTATAAAATGATTATAGATTAATTATTCGCTAGTGAATTAATGGTACTTAAGGAACAAGAGGTAATTAGAAGGGTAAAATGGTAATTTTGGCTGGCTCTAATTGATGAACCAATAAATGGAGGACATAGCTACATTTATTGATTATATCAATGGACTACAAGAGAAAATTCTGTAAATATAATTCTATAAATACTTAGAGTGCAATTCCATATTTATAGTGGAGTAATCATGGAATTAATAAATAAGATTATTGAATCAAACAGTTTAATTAATAATCTGGTTTATTGGAGCTTTGTATTATAGGTCTATGGTCTCCATGTCGCATCTATCCTACACTGTCAAGGGTAAGGATGTCACAAGGAAGATTAATTGAGAAAATGACTAAATTGCAAATGAATTAATTTTCTAGGGCAAGGAAATAATTTTGTGATAATTATGGGCATTTGATTAATTGTGAATTAATTAATTAACTAAACATTTTTTTATTTGAAAAACTTTATATTAGTTAAAATAAATATTAATCATGTTTTGATTAATATTTGAGAGAGTTTAATTATTATCTTATTATAAGATAATTATTTAAAAGTGACAGTTTTTAAGATAAAATTAATTTTGAATCAACTGATATTTATTTTGGGATAAATATTTTTTCTTAAAATTAATTAAACAAACAAATGAGAAAATCAAGAATAGACATAAAGTGGCACATGCCACTATTGTATCCGACAGTGAGTGGCGCCACTCACATGTGCCACGTCCAAGGGTATTAAATTTTGAATTTTGAATTTCAAATTAATTTGTTTATTTAATTATTCTTTTTAAATATGATTTAAATTAAATAATTAAAATAGTTTTAATTGATTAGTTTTAATTTAATTAAATAAAGATTAATAAAATAGTTTAATTATCTTTATAAACCTGAAAAGACAAAGCGATTTTTTTCTAAGTCAGTTGTTTCTAGGTTATCAGACTCTCTCAAAGAAAAGAACGACAAAATTTTCTATACCTAAAATTCTAAAAGTTTCCATAGTCTCTCACTTCTCAAACCTCTCTAGATCTCACGTGTTGAGTACATCTAGAAAGCCTAAAACCAACCTGTGAATCCTACCTGCCTACACACGTCCTTGTGTGTTAGAGGAATAACTTGGAAGGTTAAGGTGTGAGCTTTCATAAGGATAAGAAGATCGTTGATTTTACTAAAAGACTCACGGACACTTGATAGGCTGTGAAAGGTAATCTGTATTCCTTATATGTGTTAATTTAATATATCTATATAGGTATGATCCTGGCTCGTATTAATAATTTTTTAACATCCCCTCCCCTTACATTCCGCTGCGTATTGTGATATTTTTCTTATTTAATACCAACCATGGCAACATTTGTAGACCAATTCTCATTGACTTGTGAGCAATAACTTCGACATTCTGTCTCACTATGATATTTCCAACCAACACTGGTATAGGTCATGTTAAAGGAAATTAGAGAGAAGCACGAGAATGCTACAACTCTTCTATCACTATTTCCAAGAAAGGCTCAATCATGACCAACATGATTTTACGAAATGCTTGCACAAGCCAAAGAATATCGGTTGGATCTACATAAACAACTCAAGTGCCGAAGTGCACCATTTGTGCGAGTTAATATAAGGTTGGTCGTAAGACACGATTTTTCCCATTCCAAACACGACCAGTCATCTATTTTTTTCTTGTGTATTCTAGTTGTAAGGCACAGATTTCCCATTTCTAAACAACCAGTCATCTTTTATTTTATCTAAAAAACTGTGTTTACTATTCCTAAGGCACATTTTTCCCACTTTGTAAATGACCAGTAATTTATTGGCTATTTGTTAAATTTACTGAAAGTAAGGCACAATTTGCACATTTCTAAACAATCAGTTTTTTTTTTCTTATTCTAGACTTTGTAAAGTTGTTCTCAGGCACGACTTGCCCATTTTCTGAAGCCATACTTTTTTATTTTACAAGACTAAGTTATTGATCAAAAGGCATGTTTCACTCACTTTGTAAATGAGTAGTAATTTATTATCAATTTTGTGAATGTTTTAGTTGAAAGGAACAATTTGCCCATTTTGGAACAACCAGTCACACTTTCTTGTATGTGCTAGTCATAAGGCATGGTTTTTCCCACATTAAAGTGATTAGTTATTTATAAGGCCCAAAACAATCATTGGTTGCTCGAACAGACACAATTTTGTCCATTTTGTACGAGTTATTTACAAGGGAGTGTGCTTGTACATTCAATATGCCAAATTATTGCGATTTTTCACAAGTATTGCTTAACACATATGGTTCCACTGTCTAAGTATATTTTCTATTGTGATATGTTCCGAACAGCTGGGTTAAGTTTGAACAAGCTTTCGTTATTTGGTAAGTGACCAAGGTCGACCTCATCGATCCCTTAGGGGATACATAGGGTATACACCACCATAACGTAAGCAAAAGAATAAAAAGCACGCCTGAGTAGTACTTAGAAATATTTTTCAAAATTTTATAAAGTGCCAGTGCTTTATTTTTTTGTTCAAACACTAAAGAGGAAAAATTGACAAGGGTGATATGAATATGTTATACCTAGGAAAACACATATAGCATGAAAATGTTATATCTAAGAAAAAAAAAATATGAGAATCATAATTGTATTTTCATCATAGAAAATATGCTAAAAAAAGATTACAATTACTGAGATTAAAAGCTGCTCAAACAACCATTGTCTTGACATTATGAATAGCTTTGTCCGAGTGTCCTAGTATACAAGGAACAATAAACAAAAAATAGCTCATTGCTGGTTGACCCCCTCCTCAACATCCTCCTCCTAGACGCCCTCTTATTTAAGTGAGATCTCTGGCTTGGGAGTCTTGGGAACAACAACTTCCACAGCTTCTTCAGCAAGACACTTCTCTATCTCCTTCTTCTGGACTTCGTAAGGGAGGTAAGATAAGTTGGCCTCCTCAATCCTTATTATGCTTCGAGAACATATAGAGGTAGTTCAAAGCCACACTCCTAAAATGATCCATATCTAAAGAGTATTTTTCTTTCTCCTCCTTAATCTGATGGTCTCAGTCCTTAAGGAGTTGAAGATGCTCTTTTACCCTATTTTGGAGGGCCTGGTTTGCTTTGCTCTTCTGTTAGAGCTCAATATTCTTCTCGAGGAGCTCTTTCTCGATCAACTCGACGTCCTCCTAGTTATTTGAGATTATTTTGTGGGAGTGTATCGAGGAAGACTAGGTCTTCTTGAGCTTCTCCGCCAACTCCTTTGCTCGTTGCTGAGAAAATCTCAAAGTCATTGCTCCCTGAAAAAATAAGAGAAGGAAATCGTAAGGGACTAAAATTATAGTAAAAAGAGAATTTAAATGAAGCCCTTACCAACAAAGTATTGCTGAGAGCTTGACCGAGAGCATAGTCTAAGATCGCATCGACCAGGGAGGAGAAGGCTTCAGTATTGAAAGGGTGCTGAGAAAGTTTGGTTGTTCGACTGCTAATGTCCCAACTGATGCCTTGAGCATTTGAAAGACAGGAGGAGTGGCTTTCTGATCGGCATAATGACCAACATAACTGGTCGCAGGAGGAGTCTGCTCGAATGGCACTAGAGCAGGAGGGTCGACAATAGAGGGATCCTTGCATTTAGCATGTTTTAATGGGTGCCTCTCTCGACTAGACCCAGCACCAGTGGTTTTTCTCTTTGATGGGGTTTTCCTGGTCAGAACTGCAAGAGAGGTTGAGGCATAGATTTTGAATGCATCGAAGTCTGACATAGCTGCATACAAAACAAGTGTGTTAGCTCAACAAGCAAAGAATAATTTATTAGAGAAAAACAATTAATGGAAAGTAAAGCACCCAAGCCTATGTTATGATTGGTTAAATACAAATGATAAGTGTTAAAATACAAGTAAGGTATAAACACTTAGTAAAACTCACATAGTGAAGATGTAAAATTTGAACTTCAATTGTAGGCACTTATAAAATATGATTTTGTGTCCAAAGTGATGCATGAGACTATCTAAGGGTTCCCAAAAAGTTTGGTAGCATTTAGAGTAATTTTTAGGACATTTGGAAGTGTCCAAAATCAGAGAGGGTGGTGATACGTCGCCACCCAAGTGGCAAGGCATGGCCTTATGCCTAGGGTTTTAAGAAACCCTAACAGGTGATGCATTGCCTAAAATATATACTAAAAATGTTCATAATGGTATGTTTTTCAAGTCTAATCCTATTGGTTAGACCCATTAACGGTGCCTAATCTATATAAGGGTCAAAATAGAATTTTGGAATACTTGATCACTCTCTCCAATCTCTCTCTACCCTCTCTCTCTCTCTAACTCCAAGAATCTCTAGTTTTTCTCCAAGACCTCTCAAATAAAGTGCTTGACTTTGAGAGTTGAAGATTTGTTCAATTACAATCCTCATTTCCTCAAGAGAAAGCCTCAAGCATCCATGGTGGCTAGTATATAGAGTACTAGGACAACGTCTTGCAACGTGTATAAGCCTTGGTTTTGTGTTTTTGGTTTGCTCAAAAGATTTTCTCAAAGTGGTAGTTTTGCCTAGAGTCTTCAAGCTTCATCAAAGTTGAAGAACACCATTGATCTACGTGGGTTTGCAAGTTCTTTCTCAATAGTTTTTAAGTCTCTATCAATCCATTTTTTTTTATATAGATTCTATTTTTTGAGGTGGTATTATCTCACTCTCCCCCAACAGCCTACACTATCCTCAAAGAAACAGTTTAAAAATGAAGTGTTATTTGACCAAGAAACACCCAGTTCCCCCTCGAACAGGTCAAGATGGGGAAAGGATGAGTCATAAGGCCTAATAATAGGCTAAGAAAATGAATTAATTATATCCTCGCTGTAATGAAATATTTTAGGTGACTAGATCCGTCGTCAATTAATCCTCCTGGTGATATTTTCCAGCGTTGCTCCTAAACGTAGTCTCTGACAAAAAATACCCTCATCGTGCCCCGATGACATAAGTAAAAGAAACTAGTTCCATGATGGTTATGGTTGGATTTAAAATCGAACAAATAGTAGACCTCGTGAGGAGTAGGCGGGTCCCAATGACGAAGGAGGTAAATGATATATAATTCAAAAAACATTAAATATCCATTTGGAGTTATTTTGATGGGGGAAATGTCAAAATATTCCGCAATTCCTCTAAAGAAGCTGCGTAGAGGGAGAGTTGTACCAATAGTGATGTGAAAGCGCAACCAGGCGCAATAAGCCCCACCAGGAAGGTTTGCCTGCTGATCGGCTCATGGGGTGATCATGTTAATCCCCCGAATACCATATTTATCTGCATAACTTTCCAGAGTGCTGCTCAAAAGTGTACCAACATGCACTTTATTCCAAGAAACAGGTGTTTTATTATGAGGCTTCAACTTTTCTCGGAGTCATATAGTATTACTGACTTTAGCAGCTGGTTCGAGTCTTGTCTCCTCTATATTACCCCCACTAATCGCTTACCTAGCGACCTGAGGGTCTGCAATTGTTCTTTAGCAGGTTGTTTGTTTAACTCTTGCAATATCTGGAGGACAAATAGCCACAGTTACAACCAGGTCAACTAAACAAGTATTGCTCACAACTATCCCATTGATTGGGAGTCCAATCGAGAGAGTATCAAAAATATTTGAATGGACAATGTATATCCAGTCCCTGGGAATAAATTTCCTAATTCCTTGTTGTAATTCCCCGACCTTACAGCGATATTCCCAGTCGTGAGTGAATAGAATGTGATAATGATGGTCTTGATCCCCTGGTCGAGAAGATGATTCAAGAGTTCTTGATTCAGGTTAGGTATCTGGTCGATTTTGTTCTAAATCATCAACCAACATCTATAATAAGTCTAGTGATATAGAATAATCACTTCCTCAGTGGTCACGTACATACATCTGGTATGAAAATAAATCAGAAGTGAGTCGTTCAACCAGGATTTTTGTGTGCTTAGAAGAAAGTTTATTGATCGAATACAAATAGGCGAGTGTATTCGAACAGGGTCGTATATAGAATTAAAAGGCAGTTGAAAATATTTTCACAAATCTTTCCACTTACCTTTTAGACAGGAAATTTTCCACCATTTTTTTCAGAAATAAAAGATGAATTTTTCTCGATTTTTAGTTTTTCCCTATAATTTTCCAACAAATTAAGCCTCCCAAAGCCTAAGTACCATTTTCCTACTCCCCAAATAATGTTTTTCTAAGAAATTTTCTATTTTATCAATAAAAATTTTATGTTTCCTATTGTTATCCCCAAAAATTGGAGTTCGATGATGTGGCAATAGAAATGACAAATGGCAAGGAATGGTTGGGTGATCTGGCTTAGGAGTGACCCGGTAGACCAGTGAAGAATTTTTGACTGGCCAGTCACAGGTTTGTCTGCCCAGGCATGACCATGTCCGACCAGTCATGTGTTTGTCTGCCCAGGCATGACCTTAGCAGACCAGTCATGACCATGTCCGACCAGCCAAGTGCATGTCTGCCCAGTCAAGTGCATGTCTGCCCAGCCAAGTGCATGTCTGCCCAGTCAAGTGCATGTCTGCCCAGCCAAGTACATGTCTGCCCAGTCAAGTGCATGTCTGCCATCCAAGTGCATGTCTGCCCAGCCAAGTGCATGTCTGCCCAGTTAAGTGCATGTCTGCCCAGTCAGGTGCGTGTCTGCCCAATGAAGGTGTGATCGACCAGCCTGAATGAGATATGGATCGACTAGACAGAGCAGGGCTACGCAAGAGATCCCAGAAATAGCTTCAACAAGAATTGATCTTGGCTTGTGCGAGAATCTCTCAGTTTATCCCACGAATATAGTATATTGTTATATTTTGAATATTATTGTAAATTAAATATAATGAGAATAGCAAAATATCCCGATTATGGGGATATCATCTGTACGATACTGAGCCTATAAATACAAGGCTTATGGCATCATAAAGAGGACTTTTGAACTTTTGATTCGAATTCTTATTTTCTAGAGAGAGAGAGAGTACTTGTATTTGAGAGAATTCTTGTATTCTTGTAATCTGCACTGAAGAAACTCAGTTGACTCAGGTTCATTTGATCTTGAGTGCAGATCTATAATCACAACTCTAAGTGGATTAGGCTATTACCAACACATTGGGGCTGAACCACTATAAAAATCGTCTGTGTCGCTTATTTCTCCTGAAGGTTTTTATCATTTTTTGACGTCTACACGTCGTTGGCCAAAAACGCGATGAACACCTATTGTTTTATCAAGAACACGAAGAACACAAAAATAATTTTCACAATTCTACAACGGATCATGCAGAGAAAAAAGTACAAAAAAAATTACAAGGATCTGATCAAGAACTTACTTGAAAGATGATTTTGAGAATGAATTTGCATAAAAGGCATCACGGGTTCCAAGAACGTAGAAATGGAGCTTTCAGGTTTCTTGGAGGTAAGAGAAAGATGGAGAATATGGAAATGAAAGTGTAAAAGGAAAATGAGAAGGTTAGCTGGGAATTTTTGAGAAGTTTAGGGAACTAAAGGAAAAACACAGCAGCAGCTCCCTCTCTCTACCCCCCACGTTTTCTCTGTTTTCACCATGGAAGCTTGAGGAATTTTTGGGGAAATTGAAGATCAAAGCTTAGGAATCAAGGTGTTAGACTTGGGGAAACTAGAGGTTTAGCTCAAGTGGATCAACTCAATTGAGGTAAGGGTTTTAATCTGAATTCCTCATGTTTAGTTCTTATGATTATCTAGAGCTATGGTGTTCATGCATGCTTGATAGTTAAAAGGTTGGATTTGGGAATTTTTGATGAGTTATACTATGGTAATAAGCTGGGTTTGATTGGTGAGAATGAGTATATAGATTGTGGGAATTAAATTGGAAGATTAGGATGGAATTGAATGAGTTTTAGTTGGGTTCGGCTGAAGAAAAACCCAGAAAATTCTGGGTTCGTGGGTCTGAGTCGCGGCCTGCGAAGGGAAATGCAAGCCAGGAGGGCTCGGAGGCAGAGGCGGGCCGTGGCACTTCAGGGGCGCGCCGCGGTGCGCGTTGGTTTCCAGGGAGGCCGAGCCTCTTAAATTAGAGGCGGGCCACGACTCGGGTTTGTGGGGCCGCGACCCTTAAGGGGAATTTTGGCCTTAATGGGATTTTTAGGTTGGGAACTTAACCATTTGGGCTCGGGATTGATTCTACTTCCTTGTTAAGTGGAATTCGATGTCCCAGAGGCTAAGATTTGGTCTGGAAGCTTTTATTTAGCTGTTGTTGATGGAACTTCCTTATTATGGTTGTGACTAGGTTTCCGCTCACTACAACAATTTTTAGCATATATAACATTAGAAAATAACACATCTTTAGAAGCGTTATTAATGGATGATTAAAATAAAAACACGGAATAAGCAAGCTATTTTGGCGCCATATGAAATACACCTCTAGGCGCCAAATGATTTTTTTTTTTTGAGTCTAATCTCTCTCAGCCAAATTTTAATCCCTAAATCTAAGTTCCCAAACAATTTCTCTCAGCCTCCATTACCACCTCTCTGCCTCTCTTTCTTACATTCATTCTCTCTCACAGACATATGCTCTCTCACTCTCGTCTCAATTCATCTCTCTCCGCCTCACGAAGTCACGCCGATTATCTCAAGCTTCAAGAGTTCTATCTCTGCCTAACGACTTCACGCTGAATATCACAAGCTTTTGGAGTTCTATCTCTGCCTCACGTCGACTATCTCAGGTGATATTCTCTCCTCTGCTTACATTTTTTTTAAGGTACGATATTATATGAAATATGAAATATAACTTTTCTGGGTGTCTCTCTCTTTACACTTTGGATGAAATCACAGTAGTTGAGATTTGGGTTATAAAAAAATATGGTGATTCGAATTCTTGGTTCAAGCATTTGTCGATCAACTTGAGCAATCTTCTTTCAATTGGGGTTGGTCAACGTTCTGACTGTTTTGGAGTAGATTTTTTTAGCACTGAGATACTTGTAATTTGTAGTGCTGAAACTAATTATTCGTTTTGGTATGATACCAAGAGTAAGAGACTTGTAAATGCATGTCCAAGTTCTGGTGTGTCGGGCTTCATTACATATATTGAGAGTACTTTTAAGTTAAATGCCTAAGGGGTGAGAGTTTTGCATTGCCAGAGAAAAATCCATATGTATACTTAGTTCATGGATCGTGCATCTCTCCTTTGTACGGTAGTATTGGCAGTATAAGAGTTGGGATGTCCATATGAATTTGTGATGTTGCCTCCTAAATTCTGCAATGAGCTACAAGTTTGTTTCTTTTGACTGGTTTTATAATTGATGACACTTGCTGGTTGCTAATGCTTATTTGGACAGTTATTTCTGATCCTTTGGGTGTTTATGTTTTTGAATGGTTGATGAGTTTATGTTTTTTCAATAATATATCATGGTCTCACAGTTTATGTTTGTGAGCATGTTGTTTTCTAAGTTTCCACCCCCCTTTCCCTCTGAAGCTTCAATAATATACGGGAGAGGATACTTTAGTCTCAAATTTCAGTTGTTAGTTGTAATAATTTTCTTTGCTATTCGTGAATCTTATTTGGGTCAAGCCAGTTCATCTAGCGGACTAGTGAAATGGTGGAAGATGCTTTGGACACTAGACCTTCATCGTAAAGTTATATTATTTGTTTGGAAAGTTGCTCACAATTGGCTTCCATGCATGGTTAATTTACTGCAGCAGGGGGTTCCGTCATCCAAGGATGTTTTATGGGGTTGTGATTTTTTTGATTGATTTTAGGTCCTAGGTGTTATTGGGGTTGGTATATTTTGCAATTCGACTTGATATATGCTTTGCTTGTTTGATCCCATAAGCTTTATTGTCTATGGTATGAGGTTTTAGTAGCACAAGAATGTTGATATTTTTTTAATCAATGATCATTTGAGCATGTAAATAATATCTATGTCTCTGTTCGTGTAAATTTTATTTTGATCTTATAAGCATGTTGTTCTTTCAATATGAGATAATTGTGACTTGACTTTTTGATTTATTGGGTTTTCTACACAAGTTTCTAAATTTCTTTAACTCTTGCAAAAATTCAGAAAAGAAGACAAGCAACTTTAGGGAACTGAGGCATTTATAAAGGGATCTCATATTTTCATCTCAGCTAGGTTTGGTTAATTTGGCTATTTTTTCACTTTCAAGGTATTCATTATTGTATAGAATATGCTCAAGATAGAACAAACTTTCATGGATTTATCATTTCCCTTATTTGTATTGAGAATAAATCTGATTTTTTCATCCTTTTAAATTGGAATACAAACAGTTTTTGGTTTTTGTT
Organism: Humulus lupulus; assembly: GCF_963169125.1. NCBI lineage: Eukaryota > Viridiplantae > Streptophyta > Magnoliopsida > Rosales > Cannabaceae > Humulus > Humulus lupulus. The sequence continues at coordinate 71,624,133 of NC_084794.1, read as the reverse complement.
CTTTCTATGTGTGTTGTGTCTGCTTTTCTTTTTATTGTTGGTTTTATTTCAAACTGTTGCATTGTTGTTGGCCTTTGCTATTAGCTTTTTTGCTGCTTTTGCTGCCTCTTGTGGTTGTATTTAAGAGTTTTGTTGTTCTTTTTATTTTGTGAGCTCTAGTTTCCAAGGACTCTATAGTGGGTTGGGATAGTTTCTTGGTTGTAAGAGTTGTAATTTTTTTTAATGATGACTCCTAATTAAAGGAGTTGATGTTGATAGTTTATTAATTGGTATGTAATTTTGCTTTCATTTTAGTGGCTTCATTGGATTTCAAATTGGAAGGAACTTTATTTACAACAGTTTGCAAGAGGTATGTTCTCTTTTATTTTTGTTAAAATATTTTGCAAATGTTAGAGGAGTTTGAATATCTTAGATATTCATCCATAGTGAAGTAGGTCATGAGATTATTATCATTGTGTGCTACGGTGATAACGGAAGGTTGAGAACTTGTGTGTCTTAGTGAAGTAGGTTATGAGAAATTTGTGTGTTGCGGCGAGATAAGGAAGAAAACTTGTGTGTTGTTTGAATATTTTGAATTGATAATGATAGATGGTTGGTTAACAAATATGGCTGGAATGTTTTCTGATTTTCTGTTAGTTATTTATGAAATGTATAATCTCAATCAATGTTTGAAAAAGCAATTTTGAGGCGCGCCTCAATATGAGGCGTAGCAAAATGGCCTCATTCACAGTAATGGGCTTTTAATTAAATAACTAAAACAAGCCCAATAAAAACACATAACTGATTAAAAATAAAAGGCCCAATAAAAACACATAACTGATTAAAAATAAAAAGCCCTATAAACCCTAAAACAAATAATTTTAGAAAACCTAATCACTCTTTCTGTACACTTAGCTATTGATGTCGTCACTCATTACTATTGATGTCGTCACTCATTACTTTTCAATCATAGAAACAAAACAAACTAAAATAAAAAACGAAGCTGTCTTGTTCCTTACATAGCTGAGGCTTTTTTTTCCAAACATAAGAGGAGAATTAAGGTATATTAAGTTTAACTTATATTTTTTTCTATTATATATTTTTATTTCATAACTTTTGGTTATTTTTTTGTTAAGTGTAGTTAGTAAATGATTAGAAACTAAAAAAAATTTGTGATGGAGGAGGGTGATGGTGATGTTGATGATGAGTGGATTTTACAATATAACCATACTTCAAGCAATGATGAATTGGAAGTTGATTTCTCATCAAGTTTGCTCTAGGATAGTAGAATCTAAGATTCTAGTTCTAGATTTATCTTTATTTTAGAAGTTTAGATAATTTGTGAGATATTTATAATTGAGTTTTGTGACACATTTTATGTTATGTTTTAGTTTGAAAGACATGTTATGCTTTATAACTTTGAATCATTCATCCTATATTTTAAAAATATATTTTTAATTAAATATTTGAAGCTTACGCCTCAATGCGCCTTGAGGCTAACGCCTCAAGGCTTAAATATGAAATTTTAAACGTTGATGTCAATATGTTTCTCTCATGATTTTCTATTTCTATGGTTCAGTTGTCAGTGAAGGTCAATAATTTACCCTTTTTTTATTCTTGGTATTTGATTCTTTTGAACTTTAATTCTTTTGATATAATTGTGTTTATTTGAATATGATTGCATTCTCCCTTCTCTTCTCATAAAAATAAAGGTGTTGTTTTTGGTAGAATATTTGGTTTGCTCTCTTAGCCACTACATGAAAAATTATATTAATTTCTGAAAAGCTTGTACATTACAATCAATAATTAATTTTACAATTACTCTTTTGGATTCATAGTCACAATACTTCTTTAGCTTGATCTACTTGCCAACAATGTCTAAAAAAATAGATTTCATTATAGAGACTTAAGATTCGTGTTTAGCTAGAAAATTGTGCATCTACCTAAAGTTAACCCCACCATATTTTAATTATATAAATATTATCCTTAATTATTATTGATATAATTAGATTTTTTTCCCTTCAAACTATTGTTTGATAAACACTAGGTTTTGCCCCATATACATCAAATAGTGAGGGAATTCTTGTGTTTTCAATAATAATAAAAAGTCTTTTTGTATTTGATTTTACATGTCTCGTATACTTGTGATTTTCAAGTACATATAAAATACTTGCTGTACGTGTAAAATTCTTGGTGTCGGGGCGTCTCAGGTCAATTTAGTGTTTTTGTTGTTGAAGTGTTGGCTCTTTGAGCTGGTTTTCATATCGCTTTGCACTTGGGCTTTCAAGTGGGTGTGGCCAATGTGATTCTACGATTGTTATTTCTTGATTATTCAAAGGGTGTTCTCTTCGTTCTTTTTGAGACCAATTGATTTGGTTTATTAGATGATTTTTTTTCACTTCATTTGGAATTTTCAAATTATTGCTACTTCTTTAGTAAACCCAATAAAAGAATGTACTTGAAAGGCGCCTTCCCTTTGTTTGTTATGTGCAGTTGATAGTTAGTAGCAATGGAACCAAACATCTGGCTGAAACTTGAAACCAATCAAATAGAAAATTAAAAAAAAAAAAATTGAACTTAACAATTTGGAAGAACTATTCTACACAATCACTTCGTTTAATATAATATTTCCTTGAGATGAGGATTGGAAATGACAGAATTATCTCAAGTTTAGCAATAAGACTAAATAAACAGCTTAAATTCATTTATGAACTCAAAATCACGTAATTTTAAAAATAAAATCATATAGTACATTTTGGTTGATACAATTTGTATTTACCATTACATAGTCTTATCAAAATTTTGCTTTTTGTTGGTTAGAACAGGACAACTAAGTTGGTGATCATATTGGATAAAAATTGGCTACGCTTCAATAGGTAATAAGAATTAGGGATTTAATTAGTGCTAGCTTAGTAAAATTAGTAACTTACTATATTTGTTACTAATATATTATAAATATGAACTTGTATTTGAATTGTAGAGCCTCGGATGAGTATAGAGAAGGCGCTAAGAATTTTGTAGAAATGGCAGAAAAGCTGGCTGGTTATCCAGAAAAGTTATTGTGTCCATGCAAAGTTTGTCGAAACTTAAGTCACCAATGTATTAACATTTTGTATGAACACTTAGTCATTTATGGGATTGATCCAACATACAAAATCTGGTTTCATCATAGGGAAGAATTATCAAGAGATGATGATGTAGAGACAATGGAAGCCTTTGATTTTTACAACTTGTTTAGGGCTACAAATATTGATGGTTGTGATTTTGAAAGTCATCTAGAAGGTCATGATGACACTTTTATGGAAAAAATAGAAGATATAGACACTCCATTATATCCACAATGCACTAAATATACTAAGTTATCGTCAATTGTTGCATTGTATAAGCTTAAAACTACTAATGGATGGTCTAACAAAAGTTTTGATGAATTGTTAAGACTTTTGAATGATATGCTTCCTTTAGATAATATGATCCCCAAGTCTATGTACGAGGTTCGAAAATTTCTTCGATTATTTGATTTAGGATATGAAAAGATTCATGCATGTGTTAATGATTGCTGTTTGTTTAGAAAAGATAAAGAAAACTTCCAAGAATGTCCAACATGTGGAACTTCACGTTGGATGTCAGATAAACTGACTAAAAAGGTTCGACATGGTGTCCCAGCAAAAGTTTTAAGGTACTTTCCTATAATCCCTAGGTTGAAACGGATGTTCATGTCTAAAAGAATTTCAAAGGAATTAAGATGGCATCACAACAATAAAAGTTGCGATGGAAAAATGCGTCACCCAGTGGATTCAGCAGCATGGGAGCTAGTCAATGATAAATGGCCATCATTTTCAAATGAAGAGAGTAATATTAGACTTGACCTTTCCACATATGGATTTAACCCATTTAGTAATTTGAGTTCTAAGTATAGTGTTTGGCTTGTATTGTTGGTCATGTACAACTTACCCCCATGGTTGTGCATGAAACAGGAGAATATTTTATTATCAATGTTAATTCCAGGACCTAAACACATACCATGGTTTGCCAAGTACAAGATATGTAACCTCCATCTACAAAAGGAAAGAGGCCAAAACACAAACCTACATGAAAATTAGTTAAACTCCTCAATGAAAAGAGGAAGAGCTTTAGACTAAATTTGGAAATGGATAAGGTTGTTGAAGAGAGATATACTAAGGATGTGTCTCCAAAGAAAAAGACACATAGAATGATTGTAAGAAATGACTCTTCTAATGAAGAAGAAATACCCATCTCCCCTGTGACAAGGAGATCTCTTAAAAATCTATTTGAGGTTGAACAACCAATAGACTCTCCTGAAAAAAATAGTGAGACCACCTACTAATGACATAATCTCTCCATTCTTAGCTTCAATGACAGCCACTAAGGGATCTCTTAAAAGAGTGGTTGAAGTAGAAATTATTCCTTCAAATGACCATGCCATCTCACCAACAGCCACAAGAAAATCACAGCGCCTACAAATCCCTGAAAACCCAAATGAAACAATTGTTGAAAACTTGCCAGGCGAACAAGAACTACCTGAAGAAGTTGTTGCACCTATTACCCAAAAGAGAACTATAAGGCCTAGTAAAATGAAGTCTATTGTAATAGACAATGATGGTTGTTTGGAAGTTAAGTTTATCTCAAAGGGACAACCAATAGGTGCAACATCAATATCTTTGTCTTCATTTTTGGGTGCACTTGTTAGAGAAATTGTACCAGTAACGATAAAATATTGAAGGAAGATTCCTCTATGAATGAAAGAGGTCTTATGGAAATCTATTTAGGTCTTATGCATTGAATATGAATTTTTTTGAAATTCATTTACATTAATACTAACCTATTATTATTTTTACTAGGCAAGATATAAGGTTGACAAAGATTGGCAAAAGAGCTATATATTCAAAAGTATGGAAGATCTTTGGAGAGCTTCAAAATCAAGGCTAGTTACTAAAATAACAAAGGCACCAAATGAAGAAGCAAGATTGAAACTAAAGCCTGATAATATTAAATCCATGAATGAGTGGAAAAGTTTTGTTAAGGACAAAAATAGTGCTGAGTTTAAGGTATTTTTTTCTTAACATCTTATAACCAAATATATTTATGATTGAAATTTATAGTTTAATGTCTCTATTAACTTTATATTCTTAGGTTACAAGTGAGAAATACAGAAAAATACGGACAAAGCAATTACCCCACACTTGTAGTCGCAAAGGTTATGCAAGATTGATTGATGAATTGGTAAAGCCAAACATATTTATAGTAGTTTTATTGTAGAATTTGGTTTAGATATTTTTTTAACTTATTTTCTTATTTTGATAGATGAACCATAGTGAAACCAAAATACCACCTTCTAGAGTTGATGTTTGGACCAAAGCACATAAGAAGAAAAATGGTGAACCAGAAAATTCAGAAGTGGCTGAAGCTTTTGTATACACCTTGCCCTTTCAAAATCATGTGACTTTAGTTTTAACTTACTCATTTGTTTGAATACATTTATTGATACTATTTATTTTTGAAGGATTTGGTTGAAGAATATAAGAAAGATCCTGCTATGTCTTCAACTACAAGTGTTAATGAAGACATCCTCACAAAATTCCTTGGTCCTGAAAAAAATACATACATGAGAGCTTTTGGAAGAGGAGTTACTCGGTCAAAGTTGCAAATTGTGTCAGAAAGAGATGACCATATGATGATGATAGAAGGTCAATGCAAAGATTTGAAAGACAAAATGCAACACATGGAGCAACTCATTGTTTCTTTAATGAAAAATCAAGTAAGTATTTTGATGCTGAAACTATATTTTCATGTGACTGAATTGCAATAATAACTAAGATTCATGTTTAATTTTTTGGTTAGTCTTTACTTTTGTATTTTTTTTTTTAATTTTGATGTTGAATTCATGTCTTTCTATCTTACTTGTAAATAGAATACATCTACTCAGAGTGAGGAGCAATCAAATGTCAATGTTCAATCAAATCCTCATGTTCATTCCACTTAGGTAATTATGATACTAATTATATGAGAATGATAAAATCTAAAACATATAATATTCAATATAAAATCATTTACTGCTGCTGCATTTGTTTTATTGATATATTGTTAGAGTGTCAAGAACCACACATTTGCCTCCAAATGCAAAATATTAGATTGGATTGGATCTGGATAAATTATTGCAGAAGGTTATTTTATCTCAAGTGACCCAAAGGATGAGGTTCACCATGTTCCTCTTGGGCCTAGAGCTATGAAAGTGGGGATAGATCTTGTGAGAAAAAATGATGCATTTCTGTGGAGGCCTTCAACAGTTATGTCTACTATAGAAGATGCTATAGGCAGTATAATTGCATGGCCAGCTGATAAAGTTATAATTAGGTAATTAACTTTTTTTATGTACTCTTTTAGTTTACTATAACTTTAAGTTGAAGCATTAATTATTTAAATTTTTTTGTAGCTAAGCAAATGGACTCACAACAAAGACAAGTCCACAAAGGATGATGAATTGAAGGATGGAGCAAGTTTCACGCATGGTTTACTTTTGTGTGTCTTGTAATGTTTCCATTGTTCATTTTTGAAGTAAAAATTGTTCAAGATTATAAAACTTTATTATGTTATGCTTTCAAACTTAAGTTAGAACTAAGATCTCATGAAGTAGGCACATCCATGGTTTGAATTAGTTATTGTTTAATGTAATACTTATGGTTTATCAATCTATTGAGAATTACATTTTATGATTATTTTTTATTTTTTTATCAAAATACAATAATGAAAATCTTTTAATTCAAAAAAAAAAAAACCATATAAGTATACTTATCAAAATAAAATTTAAAATTTTATTACTATATGTTATGATTTAAAAACATATTATAAGTATAACAAATCGTTATGATTTATATAATATAACAAACTAAAAATGTTATCAAAATAATCAAATGTAACAGTTGAAAAGTGTTATGCAAAAAGTATAAGATTAAACTTCAAATTTATAACCAAATACTCTAGCTAAATCTTATTATTTGAATATTATAGAAACTAAAAATGTGTTATTAAATAGTTTAAGATAACATCGAACATGACATTCGAATACTGTTATAGAAAAGACAAGACTTTTAATAACAGGGGCTATGTTAGCATTTTCAGAAGCGTTATTAATACTCCTAGTTAGTAGTTTTTAAGTGTTATGAATACTGTTTTTTCTTGCAGTGGCTAAGGGCATGAATCGGGGATCGTACACAAAGGGGCGTCGCTAGTAACTTGCATACAGACCAAAGGTAAGAAAACTGCACCCGTTATGTGAATGCGTGAATAGAGCTTAATCAATGTGGTGAATATAGAGATGAATAAAGCTTTGACTTTGTTAATGAACATGATTATAATTATGTTTGCGAATATCTGATTAGGTACACTGTAATGCGCATAATTATGATTATGCCTATGACTGCTGTTTGAATGTATTATAATGCACTGTAATTGTTGATAAGTATGCTATGTGAAATATGTGATTGTCTGTTGTGGCCGTGAAGCTTGGTTTATAAACTAGAGAGTTATTAGGATGTTAAGTGAGGATCAACTTATTAGTTGAGAGTATATTGGACTCCGGTAGACTCGCCTTATAAGTCGAGAGTCCCAAGGCTTCAACTTATAAGTTGGAGGAACGTGGTGGCTTGACTTATAAGTCAAGGGCTTAAAGAAGTTAGTTTATAAGCTAAGATTGGCATAGTGCACGTGGAGTGCAGGCCACTATGGCTGGGCCACCGTGGGAGTGCGACATGCACTTGACTGGCTCGGATGCCAACAACTTGAAAGAAAGTGCGACACGCACTTGTGTGACTCCATGGTTACCAGTTTGTTTAATGAATACACAAGTTTCAGTTATTACTGCTTAATAGGCATTTTATTCTGTGAACTGTTAAATATGTTTTCTTGCTGAGTCTTTTGGCTCACAGGTAAAGGTAAAGAGAAGCTCAACCAGCCATGAGTCGGAGGGCAATAGCAGTGATATGTATATATGCAGTCCGCTCGACCAACACGGTCGAGATGCTAAAGGGAACTAGAGTTAAACCCAGGTTTTGCCGCCTAGGTCGGCTTATTGTGTAACCTGAGTTTTGTAACTAACTTTTAAACTGATGGTTTCTGGGGATTCCGTGTAAAGAACATGTTTGTAATCTAATGAAAATACGTATGAGTTTACCAAAGATTTTTAGTACCTAAACCTTTAGTGGCTTAATCACACATTTAGTCCAAATGACTTGTTTAGCAAGTCCAGCACTTGTTTTAAACACACTTGGTAATGGACCCTAATTACCAGGGCGTTCTAGCTATATATAGGCTTCATGTACTTGAGCAAATGTGATGTAATCATTACCCTAGCTGATCTGACGTCAGCATGTCTAGGGAACTGAAAAGTTGTTAGTTGGCTTACCATGGAAAGAGTCATCATTGCTCAAAATAAATGGTTTTCCTTTTTCCATCGTAGTGCGACTAGCACTAGATAAACTTGGGGAACAAATGTTTATCCCAAAAACAGACATGGTGACGTGGCATGGTGAAATGACATATGGCAACAAGCAACATTAATTTTGCTAACCTTGGTTGACTGGACTCAACCAAAAGATGAATAGTTGTCTCCTCGAGTTTATCCAAGTGCTTCTAGGTTGTTGATTGAACACTTCAGGAAAACTGCGTGCAAGTGGCTCGAAGGAATGTTGGTCGAATGAAGAGTCCAGAAGCACTCTCAATGACCAGATCAATCCACATTTCACGAGATATTTATGTAACTGTATTTTGAATGTATTTTATTTCATATTCAGTTGTAAAAGGCCCACATTATGCATGTAGGACCTATTTCATACTTGTAAGGCCCAAAGCCCACTAGAAACTCTGTAAATAAGACCTCTCAATGTCATTTGGGGGGATTGGATCTTTAGTCTAGAATCTTAACTCTAGAATATGCACTTACATACATGAACCCTTTTTGTACTATATTTTATCTCCCAGGCTTAAGAAACTCAATTGACCCCGGTTCATTTGATCTTGAGTTTAAGATCTTCGTGATTAATAAAAGTGAAAGTGGACGTAGGTCATTACCAATCCTTGGGGCTGAACCACTATAAAATTATTTGTGGTTTACTTTAGTTCAGCTCTTTTTATATTTAATCTTCGTTTAACTTGACTCAGTGTCGATTGACTGAAACAGTGGTCAACATAGAGTTTTAATGCTTTTTTAATTTGTTTAATTATTAATGTCCCTTGAGTTTCTCCCTATTTGATAATTTAGTCCTTTTAAAAAAATTGTCAATCAAATCCTCAAGTTTTATAAACAAAAGTAGTAATTAAGTCCTTATCATTTTTTTTTTCACAAAATTCATAGTTTTAAATAATCTATACAATATGATGTGTAAAAATATTTGGAGGCGTGTAATATTCAGAAAAATGTGCATATTATCAACAAAAATAATAATTAAAATGACATAATTTCTACCTATAATGGTTAAAATCAACTTCATACTGTAAAGCCCAATAAGGTAGTCGGACAAACCACCGGACCCATGTTCATACAAATAAGTGGCTCATACTTGTTAATGGGTCGTATAATAACCCGTATCCGGGTTCTAATTCACATCTACCCAGTCATCCAAAGGCATCAAATCAATTAACCACATAATTAGTCAAATGGGACATGACCCTTCCCACGATACTCGAAGAACAACTCCTTTGAACGAGTTAGATGGAACAATCAAGAGATGGGGCAATAGGACAAATGGAGGACTCTGTAAAATAAATTCTTGGTAGTCCTCTAAGGGCATCTGAGATCTAATATAGGAACTAATTATTTCACTCTGACAACCAAATTAGTCAACCAAGTTCTTGCTTCTAACTCCGCCACCGTCATCATTTCCATTATTTATCATCTTGTTATTTATCTCTACTTCGTTATTCTATTGCAATCAGAATGACTTGAGTGTCAACGTTCCTTTGGCTAACACCCCACCTGTGTTCCTAATTGAATTCTTGCATCTTTCTTAGTTCTTGACAAGTTGTTAGTGCCCAATTTAATCAATTGTAGAAAAAGCATCTACACTACCTTCCAAGCCCCCTCTTCCCCTCGACAAGGGTTGTACACGAGTCGGAATTGTGAGTTTCGGGTGTATCAAATTCAGGTTTTGCGGGTTTTAGATGTGGGAAATTAATACCGAACCCGATCCGATGGTTCTTTGAATTTTGCACATTTTTTAGATTTCAGATTTCAGGTTTCTATTGGTCGGCTGTGTGCTGATTTCGGGCTTTGTTGGACCTGTTTCAGACTTGGGCTTTATTAGGTTTTGATAAAAAAAAATTAAAAAATGCTAATTTTTTATTTGACATTTTTTTACCAAAATAACTTGAGAGAAATTTGTAAAAGGCAATTTGTTCAATTGTTTTAGTTCAAGTTTTTAAATTTTATCATCCATAATTCCAAGTGAAAATTATGAAACTAAAGTCCCTAAAAGCTTAATTTTAAAACAAATTTCGAAACAAAAATGAATGAAACTTGATATTAATTCATATAATAAAGTCCCTAATATCTAATGTCAAAAACACAAACAAAACATAAAGTTTATAAAATCCAAATACAACCATATAAAGTCCAAATACAAGTTACAACCAAATAAAGTATAAACCAGAATAATACATTTATTAATTGACAAGAATAGAAGTATCTAAAAAATATTGTATAATAAACTTTCAGCAAAAATGATATTGTAAAAGAATTCACATTGATACCTCTAAATCGAGAAGAGGACGACTTTAACAGATGTTGAATCACGAAGAGAAAATGTGGCTTTGTGTATGGCAATCTTGGATTGTGGCAGCTCTCCAAATCCATTCCTGTTACCCAAACCGATCCAAAGTTCGCCAAAACTAGCAACTGCAACTACAGTAAAACTCTAAATATTCACTCCATTCCCAAAAATTAAAAATCTCGACAGAACTAACAATTTTCTCTGCAGTAGTACCAGAATCAAATACAAAATAGTGAGCAATAATAAAATACTCACACTTCTCTCTCTCTCTAAAGATCCATCTCTTAAACCAAGACTCAACTTAACTGGTATTAAAATAGTGAGTGTTTTGGTCATAAAGATCTAACTCCTAAACCAAAAATCAAATAACAATAAATAAATAAAATCAGATCTACAATCAAACAAAAACCACATATAAATATATAAATATTTTTTTTAAATAGTTACGCACGCTCTTCATTTCTATCCTCAGTAATGGGTATTGAAGAATGAATAATATAATTATTAAGTTAGATTCAAACAGAATAAACATAAAAAAAATATGTGACCCCTGTCGAGCATTGTTTTGTGTAGATTCTAAATTTTTTAGTGGTGTAATCTCACTCCTCCCAACATTTTAACCAATCCCAATGCCTTTGACTTCACAAGCCCAAGCTCCATAACCTTGAGCACACTTGCCCCACTATAATGCCCCGAATTCTTCAATGTGTTTAACGACGTGAACAGTAGGCCGGGAGGGCCATACTTGCTTAATTATGTTATTAATTGATAAATGCATGTATATGTTGATTATATTATGATATGATGTGAAATTCATGCATGTGAGTCCATATTTCTTATTACAGGGGTGTGATGGTAATTTGGCCCGTTGAGGGTAAATTGATTATTTGTACGCATGTTGGTGATATATCTTGAGACCACATTATGATGTGGGTTTGTTCGAGCCATTTGACATGAGACGATCAAGGAATGTTAATTAACGGTTTGGTCATAACAGGCTTAAGCTCGGGGCTCGGGATGAGTCTCGGGGTGTTTTAATGATTAGAGTGTTACTGGGCATTAAAGGGTAACGGGATGTGAAATATTGGTGTTTGAGAATATTGAGATTAGCAGGAATTGGAAAGCGTTAATTATCATTAACGGTGTAGGTGGAAAGTGCCAAAATTACCCTTGAAGTGGTTTTAGAAGCTTTAAAAGACCTAGGGGTATTTTAGTCTTTTGGCTTGGATATATATGATGTTTGGAGGCTGTAGAATAAACAGAACCAAAAACAGAGTTTACTTCTTCTCCTTCCCGTACCTTCTCCTTCCTTCATTTTTCTTGTGAGTTTTTGTGATCTTGTTGAGGATTTGAGCTTGGGAGCTAGGCCTTGGTACTTTGGGAGAGTGTTCCACTGTGGAAGAGCACCATAACCTGAACTTGAGGTAAGCTTTTAGCCACTAGTTTTGTGGTGTGGAAAGTTGGAATCAAGGGGAGATTTTGTGGTGTTTTACTTGGGTTATGATGAGGGAGAGTTATGGGTGATGTTTAGACGTTTAATTGGGTGTTTGGAAGAGGTTTTGGATTGGGTTTGAAGGGTTGGTTCAAGAGAAAACGCAAGGGAAGAAAAACAGGGGTTTTGGCTGAACTGGAGCTTGCGCCGCGGCATGGCCAGGGTGAGCCGCGGCCCTTGGGGGCTGCTGAGTTTGGGCGCCTCTGTTTGAGGGGCGGGCCGCAGCATGGCCAAGGAGGGCCACGGCCCTTAAGGCATTTTTGGCCAAAGTGGAGTTTTTAGCGTGGGGATTCAAGCCTAAGGCCTCGGGGTTGAACCTACCACCCGGTTGACTAGTGTTTGATGTCCCGGAGGTTAGGTTTTGGTTTGGGAACCTTTTATTGTTCAATTTATTGATGGAATCCCATAATTGGTTATGACCAGGTAACCGCTAAAGGACCAAAAGGTTGATCGTTCTCAGGGATGTTCTTGTATTCGTTCTTGCTCGAACCAAAGGTAAGAAAACTGCACCCCAAGTGTGACATGCGTGGATATTCGTGAGGCATGTGGGTTGTGTAATATGGACATGGATTGAATATAGAATGTTGAGCATATGTTGCTCACTTGTGCATGGTACTGACTTATTAGTCAGGTTTGGCAAAGGTGCTAGTATCAACTGTGAAGTTGTGACTCATTAGTCAGGTTCGGCAGTGGTACTGGGCGCTGGTCATGTTGCACTGACTCATCAGTCAGAATTGGAAAAGGTGTTAGCATCAACTATGAAGCTGGGACTTATTAGTCAGGTTCGGCAGTGATACTGGACACCGGTCACATAGCGCTGACTCATTAGTTAGAACGGCCATAGCGTGGATCACGCAAGCCAACAGAGATTAGATCTAATCGACTATTATCATTGAATGACTCAAATAGTATTAATGCAAGACCGACCTCAAGGGTCGATGATTGAGATAAGCACTTGGAGGCTAGTGGCTTACCTAGCAGCCACTCTCCCTCTTGAATCATGTGATGTTCACTCATTGGTTTGAAAGCGTTATGTTCAATGTGATTATAATGATAATCATTCGATAATGTTTATGAAAAGTATTATGTTTTCTTGCTGGGCTTTGGCTCATGGGTGCTATGTGGTGCAGGTAAAGGGAAAGAAAAGATCACCTAGCCTTGAGTGGAGAGCTGATGTGGTGTTGTGTACATATGCAGCCGCTTGACCACCACGGCCAAAGTGTTCTCAGAGGAACTAGGGGGTTTACCCTATTTTTGCCGCTTAGGTCGGCAGGATTGTGGCTTTAAAACAGTAATGACCATTTTGTACTGAGAACCACTTGTAAATGCTTTGTTTAGCTCTGCAGAGCAGTTTGTAATGAAAATCTCCATTTCCCTTTTTATTGGTTTTATGCCTTAACCTGTTAATTACAATTAGAGCACGTTTTTGACCAAAGGACTCGTGTAGTGAGTCAAATTTCTGGTCCGCCGTTCACCGTAACTGTTCTGGGGTAGCCAGGGCGTTACACCCACCTCACCAGCCCCAAATCTTTGACCCCTAACCCAGAGAAAAAAAAAATAGAAAGAGAAAGAGATACATAGCCAAATGCCATTGTTCGCCAAAAATCCCAAGGATCTTTGTCGTCGAACCAAACCCCTTTCCATGCCCTACCAGTCATCGATGTCGATGTTAGGGTATGTAACATATTCCTAATCCAGGACCGTTATACTGTGTACTTTAAATAGTGTCAGACCTGCTAATCAAGTCCCTTGGTCATAAACATGTAACTAAGATTAGTGACAAGGGTTAGTGTTAAAAATTTTGGTCAAAATAAAACGTTGACTTTTCATTTAAAAGTTTAGTATATACATGGGATCCCAAAATAACATAAAAAAGTGTTTAAAATGTTATATACAAGTCAAAATACAAGCCAAGCTGACCTAGGCGGCAAAATAGGGGGTACAACTAGTTCCTCAAAGATAACCCTGTCCATAGTGGTCAAGCAACCACATATGTACACGCCTATAATGACCCAACTAAATTTAGAATTTGGACCCTTAAAACTACTTATACATATACACTATTCTTAAGAAAACGTACATATGAAACATTCATAACTTTATTTAAAAACTAAAAATAAATGTTGAAATACATAAACGCGGGGTATGATATGGGATCCCATTGTTTGAAAATAGAACATAACTTAAATCTTAAATAAATTCGTTACAAAATCAGGTGCGGAAAATACATAGAAAACATAATTGAAATGACTAAAAACAACTTCCTCCTCGAATCGTTCACGCAGTCCACCGAATTCATTCTTCCTCAATACACAATCCCAAACCACCAAGAATCTTTCCGCCGCCATAACTATTTTCCAGCATATAAAAAATAAAGGAATGAGCCTAATGTCCAGCAAGGAAAATCTACTAATAACATAAAATAAATACATAAACTATATCATAAACATATACTATAAACATATATCACAATTCTAACCCATGTACATGGTAAACATTGGGGTTTGCTAACTAAGCAACTATAAGCCTCAAAATACAATGAGGTTTGCTAGCTAAGCAACTATAAGCCCCAAGAACATAAAAGTGTTGGGGTTTGCTATTTAAGCAACTATAAGCCCTAAAACATATATATCATAACATATTATAGCATAATCATATCATATAAGCATATAATAAATATCCTATTTTCCTTACCAATACTGGGATGTGAGAACAATGATGGGATTTTGGAACACTCCTAAAACCAACAATAGAAAGATGAGTACTTCTAAAAGAAAAGAGATGAAAATGAATAAACTAAACCACCGAGAAGATACTTACCGACAAAGAACCTCAAGTTCAAAGAACTTATATGCCTAACCAAGAATTGAAAACAGCGAGTTAGGATTTGAGTAGAGAAAACTATAAGAACCTAATGAAACATACAGAAATGAACTAGGAATATGAATACCTTTGAATTCACTAGAACCGAACTACACCTTTATAGACAAACAAATTATTTACCTTACTTCCATAGTGTTTAATAAGCTTAAGATGATAAAGCTTATTGTTGACCCAGATTTTGGTCAACTGACACGGATTCAGAATATGCTTGATTTGAATGAATGCGTTGAAAAGAACCGAATGACAAAAAGTAATAAGAACACGATATTTTATAGTGGTTCGGCCCCAGGATCTGGTAATGACCTACGTCCACTTAGATTGTTATTGATATGAGAATCAAAGGAGTGATCAAAGAACAAGGGTTCAATGAGTTTCACCAACCTCTGAAGAACAATACCATATTTCAAATAGAATTACACTAGTCTTAAGTAATTCGAAAGCCAAAAGTCCCTCCCTTGAGCTATCTTTCTCTATTTATAGGCTCAAGGGGGATTACATGATTTTGTTGCCGATATTCTCTCCTAAATAACCGGATATCCAGGAGATTGTGTGAGTTAAATTCGGGATTTACAAAGATCTTTATAGTAATATTACATTGCATGCGGAACCATCGACCAGACTGGTCATAGGTGAGACTGGGCCGCCTCCTGCTTATAATGTACATTCTGGTTGATACACTAGCATAGTTCCTCCAAATGTCAGCCACGTGTCCAGGGATCACTTGCCACGTCATCAATGCCAATTTTTTGGATAACATTTGCCCCCCAAGTTTATTTATTACGAGCAATAAATAAACTTTTGAGTGAACGACTCTTCGGTGACCCCACCATGCGTGTCAGAACCCTTCGTGTGATCTTGGAAAAAGCAACCTACTCTTGTCTAATCATGACTTTTCGGTTCCCCAGTAATAATTCGACGGCTATTCCGCTTCCCCATACTTCGAAAAAGGGAAACTGTTGATTACACCTTTTTTATGCCACAAACAAACTTATATAACATCTACAAACTTCCCTTTTTCTTTTTACGCACGCCATTGCCTTCTCAAGAAACACTAAAAACCAGAGCTTCAATCTTCTCCGGAGACCATTCTTCTGCATTTTCAAGACTCAGCCCGAGAGTTCCTTGATTTTTGAAGACTCTTTACCAGTCTCCACGACCATCTTTTTGGTAAGTTTTTGAATCCTTATGCTTCAAATTTTCATAATGCATGCTTCTGTATGTTGACTGTTTGAGTTCATCTGCTTCTGGTTTGAGATGCTTGTGAGTAGAATGTCTTGTAGGCGAAAAAGGTTACGAGTTAGTTTAATAGTCGGGATCATACTTTTAGGACATAAAATCGAAGTAAAAATTCGATCTTTAGGCTAGTTGGAAAATAGGTTTTTCCCGCCCTAAGGGGAGTTGAAAAAGCTTTTTTGAAAAACTTTTTACTTTCACCCTTTGATCCGTTTCTCAAACTGTTCGTGTAGAAAGATTTAGCCTTTTGTTAGAATGCTGTTGTATAAAAGCTTGACTTTTATACTTGACCAGCACTATTCTAAAAAGCCTTTAAAAATTCTCTATCCTCACCTCCCCATTCTTCTATTTGCAGACCTTGATGCCAGATTTGTGAACGGCCCATCGACAACGATCTTTTTGCCCAGCTGCTCGAAGGCGAAGAACGACCGACCGACCGAATTCACGAGATTCCCTTTTCACGATCTTCCTCCAGACCTCGTCCTTCTCCTCCTCAAATGGCTCGTTCCAAATCTTTAGGCAAGAAAAGACCTAAATCCGACGACAGTCCAAACCCTCCTGCCCGACCTGATTCACAGGCTGGGGTTCCTTCGACCAGTGGCCGAAACAATCCTGCTCCTGACCCTAACATCCAAACTAGAGCCCGCCCTCGCCATCAGAATCTGCCTGATGTCGAGTGGTATTTCTCCCCGACCAGCCTTGTTACTCCCAGGATGCTTGCCAACTATCTTAGGAAGTATCCTTTCACAGGGGTCACTCTCAAAATTCCTGCCGCAGACCAAAGGGCTAACCTCCCCGGAGGTGTATACAGTGCTTGGTCTCGGTACCACATAGAGGCGGGGCCTGTGCTCCCGCTACATCCTTTTTATCAGGGGGTGGCTAATTATTTCAACGTCGCCCCCTTCCAGATTACTCCAAATGGATATAGAATGCTGGTCGCACTCTATATCTTGTACAAACTTAAAAAATGGCCATAACCTACCCCTCATGAGATCAATTATCTTTTTGATCTCAAGTCCAACCCTCAACAGAATGGGACGGGCTTCTTCCATCTTTGTCACCAGGAGACAAACCGGACGTTCCTGAGTTCCACCACACACATATCCAACGTGGGGCAATACAGCAAGGAGTACTTCCTTACTCCGGACATAACCAGCAACAACTTGGCCTTCGCTCGAGGAGGTAAGTGCTGCTTTTACTGGTCGGTATTTTTTATCAGCGGATTTCCCTTCATTTTTCTTAGAGTGCGTTTTTTCTTTCAGGCCCATGGTTACGTCTGACCCCAACACCAGACATGGTGTTGAGGTCCAATGCTCTGGCCAGGATGACGGACACAGAAAAAAGCGTCAAGTCCCTGGTCAATGATGATAATCTGAGGCTAGCTGGCCTCCTAGCTCCTCGCCATGAAACAAGAGGACCCGTGGTAGCTGATGGCACTGCCGAGGGGGTTCCCAAGAAGCAACCTTCTGCGTCCCCTCCCCGAAGGAGGCCGACGGGGGTTACAATCAGGGAGCCCATGGGAAATCCTTCTGCATAATGGCCTTCTGCTCCCCAAGGCAAGGGGAAACAAAAGGCAAAAGAGCCGGTTGCGGACTTGGGGGAATCCTCCGATGAAAACGGTACAGTAATTTCGCTTTTAAATAGCTTGCCAATTCCCTGTCACTTGTTTGACGGGGAGGGCAACTTTACATATACTCCAAATCTAGGGCCATACTTCTTCATGCCAGATAGTGAGTGTTTCACTAATAGAGTCAATAGTATAGCGACCAGTAGTTGTAGCTCGGGTATTAACTTTGTGACCTTCTTTTCTGTTTGATAAAGAGTTTTCATCTGCCTTTATCTTACCCTTTGCATGTGTCTACTTGTATGCATATATGGCCACTCCCAACGTCTTCAACCTATACCAGGCTGAGGAGGAAGAGGAAGTTCCTTAGCTCCGGCGAAAGTCATCAAGGAGACACAACGGCGAAACAAGCCAAGGGCCTGCCAAAAAGAGTCGAACAGAAGATCCTTCCAAGGACGTGCCAACTGGGCAAACTTCTGTTCATCCTTCGGCTCCTGCTAAGAAAGAGACTCCTCCTGCTCCGATAAACCCTCCGGCTGCGCCCATCAGGGAACAAAACAAGCGGGAAGAAACTCTTGGGGCCAAACTCTCGAGCCGCGCCTTACGAGCAGCCAAAGACCGCCTTGCGCACATCGTGAAGAACGACCGCATCAAGGATGCAATGGTTGAGGCAGAGAGTATGGGGGTCGACCAAATTCTGAACAGGACCCTAAACAAAATAGCCAGCGTAAGTGCTTCTTATCTCTTTGGCCTTAGTATTTTATTCTTTGCAACATGTTCTAACTTTATCTTCTGTCCTCAGGCTTTGCTGTCTGCAACTGCTGCTCGTACCCGCACCCAAGCCACCATCGAACAGGCTCGGGCAAAGGCCATCGAGAGGTACCAGGTGAAAGCGGCCGAGGAACTTTCGGCTGCAGAGGCTAGGCATGCAAAGGAGTTGGAGGCGATTGTTCAGCAGAGGGATGCCGCGGTGACAAAGCTATCGGAGGCTGAAACTTCGAAGGCAGCTATAAGGAAGCAGAGGGAGGATTATCAGGAGTCCGGCCGAGTCCAATTTCGAGAATGCAAGAGACTGGGCGAGGAGCTCAAGTCCAAGAACGAGGCCATCGCCACCCTTGAGAGCCAAGTGGAGCAGCTGAAGCTTGACAACTCCAAGAATCTGGAAAGGTATAAGAATGTGAAGCTCCGGTGTTTTTACAACTTCTGGAAAAACAATCAGGGAGCCAACTTCGGCTATCTTTCAGAAGATGTTAGGACTGCTGAGCTGGCTCGATGCACTGCTCAACTGGCGGAAGAGGAGGCAAGAGCAAGGATTCCTGCTTCTCCAAGCATTGCTGGTGCCGAGGATGCTGCCAACGAGAACGCTGATAAAGGCCCTCCTGCTCCTAATGCCTCTTGAGCTTTTATTATTATTTTTTCTTTCTTTTGATTACACGACCCACGGGTCGTGATGTAAATACAATACCTTTTTTGAATTTGCTGCATGGGCAGCAAACTTTTCCTTTTATTTGAACAGTTACATCCAAGCAGTGATGCTTGCGGTGTAAAAGATTGCATCATGATGCTATAACATTTTCATTTATTATAACATTTGTCCGTATGACCGAACTTAGCATAGTACTTTGGCTTGATTTAACAAAATATAAATTTTGAAAAATACTCTAAGTACCTTAGCATGCTTGCACTCATTTTGTTCATGTGTTTACATACCTCATGGTACGCTTTGCTATCGATGTGCCTTATATGCCCTCCAAGTGATCGAGGAGCTTTAGGTCCTTGGTCACTTGCCTTGACCATGACCTGTTCGAACATTTCTGCTCGGGTGAAAAAGTAATACTTGTAATACAGCAAAACAACACACGTAATGAACAAATACTTGTAAATATAAATTCACAAAGGTTGGCAAGAATGACTGGCTGCGCACAGTCCCTTATAATCTCGTATTAAAAATGGACTAAACATGTCTTTACGAGTGATTCTAAAATAGAATCTTACATATACGAGCGATTAGCCATACAACGTGGCTAATTCTCTTTGCAAAACTTGTACAAAGTAAAATTTAATACAAGCCAGTCCTTTAAGAAGGACTGTTCACTGATAATACTTGCGCAGGTGTTCCTCATTCCAATATCGTGGAACGAGATCTCCGTTCAGGCGTGCAAGTTTATAGGTGCCCGGATGAAGGACTTCTTCAATCTGGTAAGGTCCTTCCCAATTAGGTCCGAGTACTCCAGCAGTGGGGTCGTGGGTATTTAAGAAAACTCGTCATAGCACCAAGTCACCGACGTTGAATTTCCTATCTTTAACTTTGGAGTTAAAGTACCGGGCGACTTTTTGCGGGTACGCAGCAACTCGGAGCTGGGCCTTCTCCCGTATCTCGTCAATTGAGTCTAGGGACTCCATCAATAGTTGGCTGTTCTGGTCCTGGTCGTATGTTATACGTCGATGTGAGGGGGGATCTAACTCGACAGGTAACATAGCCTCATATCCGTAAGCTAGGGAAAATGGGGTATGTCCTGTCGCTGTTCGGTGAGATGTTCTATACGACCAGAGGACTTCAGGCAACTGCTCCGGCCATGCTCCTTTAGCATCTTCAAGCCTTTTCTTCAGGGTATCTTTAAGAGTTTTATTCACGGTTTCGACCTGCCCGTTTGCTTGGGGATGCGCAACTGAAGAAAAGCTTTCAATAATTCCATGCCTTTCGCAGAAGTCGGTGAATAAGTCGCTGTCAAATTGGGTTCCATTTTCTGAAACTATCTTTCGGGGCAAACCATAGCGGCAAACAATGTTCTTGATGACAAATTCAAGAACTTTCTTGGTCGTTATGGTGGCGAATGGTTCTGCTTCGGCCCATTTAGTGAAGTAATCGACTGCCACGGCTGCGTACTTTACTCCGCCTTTTCCCGTTGGTAGGGACCCAATCAAATCTATTCCCCACACCGCAAAAGGCCACGAACTTTGCATTTGTTTCAACTCATTTGGAGCCGCTCGTGGAATTTTGGAGAACCTTTGACATTTATCGCATCTTCGTACAAATTCCATCGAATCCTCGTTCATAGTTGGCCAGAAGTAGCCTTGCCTTAGAATCTTCTTTGCCAAACTCTGCCCCCCAGCGTGATCCCTGCAGAAGCCTTCATGCACCTCTTTAATGAGTTCCTTAGCTTTTTCTGGTGTAACGCATTTGAGTAGTGGCATTGAATATCCTCTTCGGTACATAACACCATCGACCAGTATGTACCTAGCGGCTCGCCTTTGTAGAGTTCTGTCTTTGTTTCTATCTGCCGGTAGCACACCGTTCGTCAGATATTCCAAGTAAGGTGCCATCCATGTATCCTCCATTCGAATCTCCATATTGGTCTCAACCGCTTGTATGCTTGGTTTACTCAGTCTTTCCACTGGCACAATGTTCAAAGTGTCAGCATCTTTTGCGCTCGCAAGTTTGGCTAAGGCGTCTGCGTTTGAATTCTGATCTCGCGGTATTTCCTGGAGGGTGTACTCTGTGAACTTGGCTAGTAGGTCCTTTGTTTTATTCAAGTAGGCCACCATTTTTAAACCTCGCACTTGATATTCTCCTAGAACCTGGTTCACGACCAGCTGTGAGTCACTGTAAATATCAAGCGCTTTTATGTTCATATCTTTCGCCATTCTCAATCCAGCGAGGAGCGCTTCGTATTCGGCTTCATTATTTGACACGGTGAAGTCGAACCTGATGGTGCAGTGAAATCGGTGCCCTTCAGGCGTTATCAATATCACTCCTGCTCCTGCGTGGGATTCGTTGGATGACCCATCCGTGAATAACTTCCATGAAGGAGCTTTTTCTTGAGGCTCAGGCGCACTAGGCGATTCGCATTGTTCGCTATCTGGAAGTTCTGTGAACTCTGCAATAAGATCAGCCAATACTTGTCCCTTTACTGCCGCTCGCGGTGAATAAGTTATATCGAACTGCCCTAGTTCAACTGCCCATTTTAATAATCGCCCAGCCGCCTCTGGTTTCTAGAGGACTTGCCGTAGGGGCTGGTCAGTTAAAACTGTGATAGGATGGGCTTGGAAGTAAGGGCGTAGCTTCCTAGAGGCCAGGATTAAGCAATATGCTAACCTCTCGATTGGTGGATATCTTAGTTCTGCTCCGATCAGCCTTTTGCTTACATAGTAAACCGCTTTCTGTACGCCTTCTTCTTCTCGTACGAGCACCGCGTTCGCAGCAACTTCTGTAATCGCCAGGTATATAAACAAAGTTTCTCCTTCTATTGGCTTTGATAAGATGGGAGGCTGTGCCATATGAGCTTTCAAGGCTGGGAATGCTTGCTCGCAGTCGCCTGTCCATTCAAACTTCTTATTTCCCCTAAGTAGATTGAAAAAAGGGACGCACTTGTTTGTTGATTTCGAAATAAATCTACTTAGGGCTGCGATTCTCCCGGTTAAACTTTGTACATCTTTGATCCTTTCTGGCGACTTCATGTCGATCAGGGCTTTTATCTTGTCGGGGTTGGCTTCGATTCCTCTTGAATTTACAATGAACCCCAAGAATTTCCCCGATCCGACTCCGAAGGAACATTTGAGGGGATTTAACTTCATCTGGTATTTGTTCAAAACATCAAAGCACCCTTGTAAATCCTTTACATGTCCTTCTACCTTTTTAGACTTCACCAGCATGCCGTCCACGTATACCTCCATGTTTACTCCGATCAGCTCTTTAAACATGTGGTTGACTAGCCGTTGGTAAGTCGCACCTGCGTTTTTCAGTCCGAAGGGCATTACTCTGTAACAGTATAAGCCCGTATCGGTCCGAAAGCTGGTGTGATCCTCGTCGGGGGGACGCATGCTAATCTGGTTGTAGCCCGAATATGCATCCATGAACGAGAGGATCTCGTGCCCTGCAGTTGCATCGACCAGCTGGTCGATTCTTGGGAGTGGGAAGCAGTTCTTTGGGCAGGCTTTATTGAGATCTATAAAATCCACGCAGGTTTGCCATTTGCCGTTAGGCTTGGGAACTAGCACTGGATTGGAGACCCACGATGGATAAAATGCCACCCTGATGAACCCATTCTTCTTTAATTTTTCATCTTCTTCCTTTAAGGCTCTCGATCTATCCTTATCGAGCAGCCTTCTCTTTTGTCGTACGGGCGGAAAAGTCTTGTCTATATTCAGGACATGGCTGATAACTGCAGGGTCTATCCCAGCCATGTCTTTGTGTGACCAGGAAAAATCCTCCTGGTTCTTCCGTAAAAATTCCACCAGTGCGTGCTTCGTGGTGGGCTCTAGGTTTTTCCCGACCTTTACAACTCTGGTCGGGTCTTTTTCGTCGAGTTGGACCTCTTCTAGGTCCTCAACGAGTCCAACGTTTTCTTCAAAATCCCCAAAGCGAGGATCTAAGTCTCTATCCTCACTTTGGGCAACACCCTATTTGGTGACTTCATCACCGGATTGGGTTTGCGTATCAACCGCCATCTGCAACCTATGTGAGGTAGTGCTCTTTGATGTTCCTTTTTTCGCCTTTGTTACTGAGGTGTTATAGCACTCCCTGGCTTCCCTCTGGTTTCCCAACACGCGTCCTACTCCTGCGTCCGTTGGGAACTTCATGGCTAAGTGCCACATAGAGATGACGGCCCGTAGATCAACTAGTATAGGCCTTCCAATGACGCCATTGTACGCCGAAGGACAATCGACCACTACAAAAGTGGCGAGTAATGTCCTTGTAGCAGGCGTTGTACCTGTCGTCACTGGTAGTTTGATCAACCCGGCGGAGGCGAGTCCTTCTCCAGAGAAGCCGTATATCGTTTGGTTGCAGGGCTCCAAGTCCTTAACGGACAACTTCATACGTTCCAGCGAAGACTTATACAGGATATTCACCGAATTTCCCGTATCGACTAGCACTCTCTTTACCATCATGTTAGCCATCTGGATATCCACGACCAATGGATCGGTATATGGGAATCGGACGTGTTGGGCATCGCCATCAGAGAAGGTTATTTCGCCCTCTTCTGATCGAGCCTTTTTTGGCGTGCAGTCCTCCACAGTCATCATCTCAATGTCCTGGTCGTGGCGCAGGGTCCGAGCATATTGTTCCCTAGCCTTTCTGCTATTTCCTGCGAGGTGCGGGCCTCCACAAATGGTCAATAATGTGCCAGTCACGAGGGCAGGCTGTAAGGGCGGCGAGCATTGGCGCGTGGGTGCCTGCTCGTTGCTACCCGGAGCTTCTTGTTGGGAATTTCCCGAGGCCCTTACGTATCTTCTCAAGTGTCCTTGCCTAATAAGGAACTCGATTTCGTCCTTTAGCTGGTTGCATTCGTTGGTGTCATGTCTGTAGTCGTTATGGTAACGACAGAACTTTGTAGTGTCTCTCTTCGAAATATCCTTTCGATTGGGGCCAGGTTTTTTATAAGGCACACTGGAACTTGTGGCCTGATAAACCTCTCCCCGAGACTCAACGAGGGTAGTGTAGTTAGTGAACCGAGGTTCATAACGGTTACCCTTGGCTCGTTTATTGTCGGAGGTGGAAGGCTCGTTGTGCGGCCGTTTTCCACCATTCTTGCCATTGCCGTTGCCGTTGCCCTTGCCGTTGCCATTAGGTTTAGACCCATTGGCGGCTTTGGCAAGCTCGGCATCCTTCTTACCCTTGTCTGAGGGCTTTCCATCATCGGCAATGGCTTCTTCGAGCTTGATGTTACAATCAGCCCGGTCTAGGAATTCCTGGGTAGTTCTAACTCCTTCCTTGCGGAGGCTCTTCCAGAGGGGGGAGCGACGCTTAACTCCTGCGGTTATGGCCATCATTTTGCCTACGTCTCCCACTATTTTTGCTCCAGCCGCTGCTCGCATAAAATGCTGGATGTAATCCTTCAGCGACTCTCCATCCTGTTGGAGAATTTCAACCAGTTGGTTTGCTTCGGTCGGATGCACACGACCTGCATAGAACTGTCCGTAGAACTCCCTTACGAACATTTCCCAGGAAACTATGCTTGTGGGAGGGAACTTAAAAAACCACTCCTGCGTGGCCTCAGAAAGTGTTGCAGGGAAGATCCTGCACCGAGCGTCTTCGGACACTTTCTGAATGTCCATTTGTATCTCAAATTTATTGACATGAGATACTGGGTCTCCGTACCCGTCAAAGTTTGGAAGTGTAGGCATTTTGAACTTGCTTGGAGTTTCTGCCATAACTATCCTCTGGACGAAAGGAGTACCTTTCCTCCTATCGTGGTCGATATAAGATGTCCTTCCCCCGACCAGATGTTGCACTGCCTGGTTGAGGGCATCTATCTGGGCCTGTACAGCAGCAGGAATCACCGTGGCCTCTGTTGCTAGGGGATGTTCTCGCCATGTCGCTCGTGGCGATCGTTGAGTACGTCTCGCAAATCCTTGTCTCTTCTCCACTGCTTGCTACCCCCCGAGCCGGTTGAAGAAATTATTTTGCCTGGGCTGCCCCCCAGCATCCCGTCTATTAGGTTGGTCATCTTGAGGTACCTGGCTCCCGCCTCTACCCCTTTCTTCATTCCTTCGACCAGCGTTTCCCTTGCCTGAGTCAGCCTCATTGTACCCGTGGCCAGCTTTGAACCTCGTTTGGCTGTGGTGGGACTGACTGTTCCCTTGATTTCCATCCCTGGCTGAAACATCCCAAGCGTTAGAGGGTGGCCTGCGCTGGTCGTTATGTCCCCGGACCGCAGAGCCTAACTCTGAGTTTATCCTGTTACCAAGAGGATACTGACCTCTGTTCGGTAGGTTTGGCTCATCGCCCCTACGGCGTCTAGGACTATGAGGCTGATGCTCGGCCCTATTTTGCCTCTGTTGCAAGGGATTGCCGCGACCAGCTTGGGATGGAGGTTGTGCCTCAGGGTCCAGCGGGACATCGTCATGGGGCACCTGAGGCTGCTCGAGCCTTTGTGGACTCGAGGGCTGGATTGGTGGGCTAGGATTAGTACCCTTTGAGGTGGCCCATTTGCAGGTTGTTCAAGCTGTGAGACAGGTGCGGCCTGATTCCTAGCCAGTTGCAAGGCTGCCTCGAGGGCTGCCATGGCTCCGCTTTGGTGGCGGTCCATCTCTGCCTGCCTTTCGCTTAACTCCGCGCGCTGCCGTTCAATCTCCTGCTGCTGCCGTGCCATAACCTCGGCAGCTGTCTTTTGAGTGGCTCTCAGATTAGCCAGCTCTTCTTGCAGCGCTCCCAGAGTACTCTTCAGCATTGCATCGTCCATTTCTTCCTCCTCAAAATCTAAATGTGGCTCATCCTCAGCCACGCTTGTAGGAGGAGGAGGAGGTGGCAGGTTTGACGGTGCAGCGGCGGCCGCCTGTCCAGTTTTCCTTGCAGTTTTCGCCATTGATTTTCTCAACAATAATAAATCAAGCTCTCAATGAAAGCACCAGAATGTTGACCGAGATTTTGGTCAACTGACACGGAGTCAGAATATGCTTGATTTGAATGAATTCGTTGAAAAGAACCGAATGACAAAAAGTAATAAGAACACGATATTTTATAGTGGTTTGGCCCCAGGATCTGGTAATGACCTACCTCCACTTAGATTGTTATTGATATGAGAATCAAAGGAGTGATCAAAGAACAAGGGTTCAATAAGTTTCACCAACCTCTGAAGAACAATACCATATTTCAAATAGAATTACACTAGTCTTAAGTAATTTGAAAGCCAAAAGTCCCTCCCTTGAGCTATCTTTCTCTATTTATAGGCTCAAGGGGGATTACATGATTTTGTTGCCGATATTCTCTCCTAAATAACCGGATATCCAGGAGATTGTGTGAGTTAAATTCGGGATTTACAAAGATCTTTATAGTAATATTACATTGCATGCAGAACCATCGATCAGACTGGTCGTAGGTGAGACTGGGCCGCCTCCTGCTTATAATGTACCTTCTGGTCGATACACTAGCAGAGTTCCTCCAGATCTCAGCCACGTGTCTAGGGATCACTTGCCACGTCATCAATGCTAATTTTTTGGATAACACTTATAACCCTAACCCAAGTGTTTAACACTCTAAAGTAAACCTACCTGCTTGAAGGCTCTGAACTCAGCTTGAAGAATGAAAGAAATGGCTGGGTACTAGATCCTATTTATAGAGTTCAAGAATGAAAAGAACTTCTTTTAGCTTGAATAAAATAATAACTATTTAATTGAAAAACATTTGAATAATCGTTCAGCAGAGGCTTAAGACTCGGTCAAAAAGATTATGAGGCTTGCTAAGAGGTTATGGGTTGAATTGAGCCCGGTTTCAAAATTATTCAAAAATATTGCCCTGGAGCTAATATATCGCCCAAGGTAGGCGATATATCGCCTGGGCTTATATTCCTGAGGCTCGTCAAAACGTTCGTGCGAAGTTAAGGGTTTTTTCGTATTCCCCGAGTGGAGATATATCGCCCCTTAGAGCTGCGATATATCGGCATACGCTGAAATATTATACACGTAATAACATTTTTTCCATCTAATTTGAATTGAGTAAATAGCTTTGACTGAGTCCTATAACGATTTCAAAGCTGCTGGCAGATTTAGGGGTTTTCAAATATTACTCTTATAAAACTACTCCTAAAAAATACTTTAATTTCTCAATAAACATGCACATGACAAGTGTCATGACCTTATTAGTTCTATCTAAAACTTGTAGTATAATAAATATCATCTTTATAATCAACTATATTAATCAAACCTTATGTTATAATTAGTATTCTTAAACTATAGGTTAAACTTATAAAATCTATAAATGTTGCTACGAGTGTTCAATTAAGTCCCGGTTTGAACCAAAATCCACAGTAATAAACATACTAAGTCCCGGTTTGAACCAAAATCCACAGTAATAAACATACTACTACTACTACTACTACTACTACTACTACTACTACTACTACTACTACTACTACCTATCTATCTATCTATCTAACTAGCTAAGTAAAATTCTGGGACTCTACAACTCTCCCCTACTAAAATGAATTTCGTCTTCGAAATTTATTTACCAATACTTGGATACCGGCCTCGCATGTCTTCCTCCAACTCCCATGTTGCCTCCTGTTCAAAACTATTACTCCATAGGACTTTGACTATCGGAATACTCTTGGACCGTAACTGCTTCATCCCTCTGTCTAGGATGCTAACCGGTCGCTCCTCATATCTCAAGTCTTTCTGGAGTGCTATCATATCATACTTGAGGACGTGAGATGGGTCTGACACATAATTTCGTAGCATTAAGATGTGGATTACATTGTGGCTATCTGCTAAAGCTGGAGGTAGGGCTAATCTATATGCAACTGCTCCCACTTTGTGCAATATCGCAAAAGGACCTATAAAACGAGGACTAAGCTTGCCTTTCTTCCCAAACCGCTTCACACCTTTCATAGGAGATATCTTCAAGAAGACTTGATCTCCGACCTTAAATTCCACATTATGCCGCTTGGCATCTGCATAGCTTTTCTGACGTCTTTGAGCAGCAAGCATATGCTTTCTAATCAATGCTACTGCTTCCCGAGCTTTTCTATCATCTTCGGGACCAAGAAGCTGCCTTTCTCCTACCTTGTCCCAATGTAACAGCGATCTGCACCTTCTTCCATAAAGTAACTCATAAGGTGCCATCCCGATCGTTGACTGGTAGCTATTGTTGTAGGAGAACTCTATCAGCGGTAAGTACTTATTCCATGATCCTCTGAAATCAAGTACACAAGCGCGCAACATATCTTCTAAAATCTGTATCGTACGCTCGGACTGACCATCTGTCTGAGGATGAAAAGTTGTACTAAGACTTAACTTAGTACCCATGGCTTGCTGTAAACTTCCCCAAAATCTTGATGTAAACACCGATCCTCTATCAGACACTATTGTCTTGGGAATTCCATGCAACCGTACTATCTCTTGGACATAGATGTCTACGTATTGATCTGTTGTGTATGAAGTCTTAACAGGCAGGAAATGAGCCAACTTGGTTAGTCTATCTATTACTACCCAAGCCGAATCATGCTGCTTATTCGTTTGTGGCAAACCTGTCACGAAATCCATGGCTGTATCGTCCAACTTCCATTATGGTATGCTAAGTGGTTGCAATAAGCCTACAGGCAGCCGATGCTATGCTTTCATTTGCTGGCATACTAAGCATTTAGATACAAATTCTGCTATGTCCTTCTTCATCCCTGACCACCAATATATTTCCTTGATGTCGTGAGTCATCTTGGTCGACCCCGGGTGAACTGAGTATGGGGTACTATGCACTTCTTCTAGAATTGTTATTTGATCTTTTGATCATTCGGCACGCATACCCGATCCTTATATCTCAATAACCCTTGACCTGATATTGAGAAATCAGTGGCCTTACCTTCTCTAACTGCATCCATAAGTGTTAGAAAATATATTTTATTGCTCAATGGAAAAGTGGAAAAACCAAAAATACAACTCTATGGAAAGAATACAATGGACAAGATGATAGATAAATAGGTTTACAACTTAATGACCAATAATACAAGTAAGTGTAGAAAAGAGAGAAAGAAGAGAATTATTAGAACTAAAACTCTAAAACAAAAGATACCAATAAATATGTAAATGGAAATAGAAGAAGAGGATTACAAACTCAATACAATAATAATACAAGAAGAACAACTGAATGAAAAGATCAATGGAAAACACAAACTCACACTCAACCAAAGTGAAGAGTAGTGGGGATCACCAACTTGAACAAGGTTCAAAACCTTTGTCCAAAAGCTTATTTCCCCCTATTCTCTAAGCACTAAGGGATCTCTCTAGAAAATATCTATCTGGAATTATCAAGCCTTTTGGTGCATTTTCCAGCCAAGTGCTTTGTGGATGGAAAATGGCGTGTCTTACAAGTGAGCATTAGGCTCCTATTTATAGAGTTTGAGATACCCTTTGGATTTCAAATTCCACCAACCCCCATGGCTGTTACCAATGTTTAATTGGATTAATATGGAATTAAAATTGAGATTTGGGAGTTATTTGGGTTTTTAGAACCGTTCAACACCTTTGGAAAAAACTAAAAATTTGGCCTGAAATGCACATGTGGCCGCGGCCAGGGACATCGGTGGGCGCAGCCACTGCTCTCTGTCCCCCAGGCTGTGGCCACCATCATTCAGTGGCCGCGGCCACAGCCCAGTTTCAGCACTTGATAATGTGCTGTTTTTCCAAACAGTTCCATACCCTCCGAAATGATTTTGTAACTCCCAAAACACAGTATTGGGGTTAAAATCATATCTCCAACAGCCATATTTCATTATGGCTCTATGAAATCCAATCTTAAATGTGTAACATATAATATACACATTATTGGGTAATATTTGGGAGTTACAAATTTGTAATTGATTTTGTAACTCCAAAATATGTCACATTTGGGCACACACATGTGTCCAATTTTGTGACTCTCAATAATATGTTACAAGGTGTGACAAATCACATTTGTGTGACAAATCACATTTGTGTGACAAATCACATTTTGTCACATTATTTAATCTAATATTATATTATATGAAATAATATAACAATAATTGCTACTAGTGTGTCATCATGCCCTTGCCCAATCCGTATATCTTCTAGTAGATTTGACTGGACAGACAAATTAGCCAGCTTACCGATGACTACTTCTATTCCGGCACTGATCAGCTCCTGCTGTAGCGGCTTTTCTATTCTGGCTAGTGCTGCTAAACTTCCATAATTCTCCCTACTTAGCACATCTGTAACTACGTTTTCCTTTTCCGGGTGGTATAGGATTTCGCAATCATAATCCTTCACTAACTCTAACCACCTGCGCTGCCTCATGTTAAGCTCCTTCTGAGTGAAGAAGCACTTTAAGCTTTTGTGGTCTGTATAAATCTCACATTGTTCCCCTCAAAGATAATGGCGCCAGTTTTTTAATGCAAATACCACCACTGCCAACTCCATATCGTGAGTTGGATAGCGTTGCTCGTACTCCCTCAATTGCCTTAAGGCGTAGTATATCACCTTTTCATTCTGCATCAGCACGGAGCCCAACCCTTGCTTCGACGCATCACAGTAGACTACAAACTTGTCGTTGGGTGTCGATACGCAGAGTACTGGTGCTGAGCACAGATTATGTGTAAGCAACTGGAAGCTTTCTTCACACTTATCAGTCCAGTTGAACCTTTGCAATTTTCGGGTCAGGTTGGTGAGAAAAGTGGCTATCTTAGAAAAGCCTTCTACAAACCTCCGATAATAACTTGCTAATCACAGAAAGCTTCTTACCTTTGATGCACTCTTTGGTCTTGGCCAATTCTCCCCAGCCTCTACCTTGGATGGGTCTATCGCAATTCCGTCCTTGGATACAATGTGCCCGAGGAACACTACTTGCGAAAGCTAAAACTCGCATTTCTTGAACTTGGCATAGAGTTGATGCTCCTTTAGTCATGATAAGATCAACCTCAAATGTTCCTCGTGCTCGACTTCGTCCTTTGAGTATACTAAGATGTCGTCGATGAACACTACGATGAATTTATCCAAGTAGTCCTTAAAGACCCTATTCATTAAATCCATAAATGTGGCTGGAGCGATGGTAAGACCAACAGACATAACTAAGAACTCGTAATGTCCATAATGAGTTCTAAAAGCTGTCTTAGGAATGTCCTCTTCCTGTACCTTGAGCTGGTGATACCCGGACCGTAGATCAATCTTTGAGAATACAGTCGTGCCTCAGAATTGATCAAACAAATCGTCAATCCAGGGTAGCGGGTACTTATTCTTAATCATCACCTTATTCAGCTCGCAGTAATCTATGCACATCTGCATGCTTCCATCCTTTTTCTTCACAAATAGCACTGGTGCTCCCCATGGCAAATGGCTTGGTCTGATGAAACCCAAGTCTAGGAGTTCTTATAGCTGCGTCTTTAACTCCTTGAGTTCTGTAGGTGTCGTTCGATATGGTGCCTTGGAGATAGGCTCGGTGCCCGATACTAATTCGACTGTGAAGTCAATTTCCCGAGTCGGCAGCAATCCTGGCAAGTCGTGGGGAAATACTTCTGGGAACTCTTTTACAATGTGGACGTCTCCAACCTTAACTGGTGTTTCCTTTACCACATCCGTGATGCTGGCTAAGAATGCTTGACATCCTTTTTCTATCATCCTTTGAGCTTTTAGAGATGATATTAGCGGTGTGTGTAATCCTGAAACTTGTCCCATGAAGCATAGTCTCTGGCCATTAGGAGTCTCAAACGTCACTTTCTTGTGTTTGCAATTGATGGTTACGCCATGCCTTGCTAGCCAGTCCATGCCTAGTATCACGTCAAAGTATTTGATCTCCAGTTCTATCAGGTCTCCGTCTAGTTCTACGTCCTCAATCTTGATCGATACGCCTCGTACTATCCGTGAAATTGCGGTTAAGTTAATGTTGTTAAGTGTATAATGAGTTGTATGACTGATATGGGGCCGAAATTGTGCTAAGAACTAGTTGAGATTGGTTAATGTCAAATTCCTTTGAGTTGAAAAATGCAGGTAGGAGTATGAAATCTTTTGGCGCGATTAGTGTTTCTGGGGACCTAGCACGACCATGCTAGGGGCTGGCGCGATTTCGCCAAGCGCCCTGAAATGGTCTTTTTCTAATTTTTGTTAGTTGGGTTCAAAATTCCTATGATCTTATTTGGGGACTGTTTGGGGGGCTCGAGGAACGATTCCACTGGCATGCTAAATGGAATTAAAGGTCCCGAGAGCTAGAGCGTAACTCTCGACCCCACAATTGGATTGAATTCCTGATGAAGGTTTAATAATTATTCTGACTAGGTTTCAGAAGTCTTAAGAGAGGATCGCACTTGAGGTCTTCTTATTTTCATCACTAAACCCGAGGTAAGAAATGTAGCATAGAGCGGGCATTGGCCCTGATATTAGTATGTACATGGTTATGACTGGGAAATGGGAAAATTAGTTAGGGTTACAAATCCTTGTTGGATATCAGTGCCTATTGTGTTTATTTGTATTGAATTTGTTGTGATTACTCGATATGGACTATATTCAGCTATAATCATGTGGAATTTAGGCCGTGATGGTAGGGCTGTTGGGAATTTATGGCTTCACAAGTTCTTATTCAACAATGCATAATAGGAAAAGTTCAATATTACAAACCCTAGATGATAATCAAGAACCTTATTCAAAGTATGAATGCAAATCTTGATAATCAAAGAACCATGTTCATGGTATGAATGCAAATCTTAATTATAAAGGATATAGTGATTAAATGATTATAAGATGAACATAGAAATATTTAATCATCATTACTAACAACATAAACACCATAGAATAACTGAAATACAAAATTACGGTTTTGAGAGATACAACTTTTTGTTTTGAGCAACTTGAATATTTAAACTTGGGAACATCTAAGGCTTATACACAGTAAGAATATTGTTGTCCAAAATCTCTATTCCAAGTCTTCCCTTATTGCTTGAAGCCTCAACCAAGTAGAATGAGACTTGAGATTTAACAAGCCTTGAAACTCATGCAAGTCAAGCAATGCATGACAAGTTTCTTGGAGAAAACTAGTAATATTGATAGCTAGAGAGAAAGAGGGTATTAGAGAGAGAGAGAGAGAGAGAGAGAGAGAGGTTAGTGATCAAGTCACCAATTAACTCAAATAACCCATTTAAATAGTATAGGAACCTCATTAGACTCAACCAATGAGATCATAGAATTTTTATTTGAATTTTGGAGCCAAAACACATCACTATATGGAATTGTATGGACAGACCAGGCGACATGTCGCCTGGCACCAGCCAACGCATCGCCTGACACCAACCGATGCATCGCCCACCAGGCTATGTGTTGCCTAGCACCAAGAGACATGTTGCTTGGTCTATCATCCTCGATGCCTCTAACTTGGCACTCCAAATCTTGTCTCAAAATACCCCCAAATGCATCCAAAATTTTTGGGTACTCTCATATACTACAAAGAAACATTTTGGACCCAAAAATATGATTTATAAATTCCTATACTGAAAGTCAACCCTCTCATGTTGACTTTAGTTAAATCGTTATAGTTTTTGCACATCTTCGTACCCAACCAATTTCACCGTGTATTTCACCAATCATAACAAGGGCCACTATTGGAGTGTGGTATACACTCACTCGACACAAGTCGTAAGCTTGGTGCCTGGGGATGCACCTTATTCGGCATAGACATTAATTTTTTATATGATTGGAATGAACATGTTTACACTCTACGAATCATGCTAATTTTTGTTTATGTTTAATAAGATTATTGTTATGCCTTGTTGGGTTTTCTTGCTGGGTCTTAGCTCACGGGTGCTCTATGGTGCATGTAAAAGAAAATGGAAGGTAGACCAATCATGCGTTGGAGAGCTTGGTAGAGGTGCATACATGTTCGGCCTGCTTGACCCTCTGGGTCGAGTTATCTGATGGACTTAGGGTAAAAGTCCGATTTTTGTCACTTAGATCGACTTATTTTGAGAAAAATGGTTGTAAATATATTTTTCTTAAACAATATGGGATCTCATGTAAACATTTTATAATTTTAATGAAAATTTTATCTCTTTTAATCAAATTTTAGCGATTTAACTTTAAAGCACACTTTTGAGTCAAAATTTCTCGCTTAGCGAGTTAAGCCATAATTTAAACACACAAGGTGATGGTCTTGGATTAGCAGGGCATCACAATTCTTGTATTTAGCTAAAACAGTAGACCAAAATGAAATAAACCTTTAAATGTTTTATTTGAATATTTAAGTTTTGATACTTTAGTAACATTTTTTATATTATTTTTTCAAAATAAAAGATTTAAAAACATTTTATTTATAACTTTTTTAGATTTTATAATATTTTATTTTTTATTTTAATAATTTTATGTTATGTAAAATCCATATTTGGAAATTTAAGATTTGACAAATATTTTTGATTTAGTGTGTTCATTTTTGGTTTTATAAAGACAAATATCATTGACTTTATTGCTATTAATTTATGATATTTCTTATTTATTAGGTTTGTATTTTTGGTAAGAATAAAGTCTCCTTATTCTCAATTTCTTTTTAGACTTTATTTTCTTTCCAAATTTAACTAATTGATTCTCTGTTTTTATAGCTAACCAAATATATCTCTAGACAGCTCTCAATCAACCAAGAATGGGTAACTACTCAAAGTAAGTCAGATGATGAACTTGACCAGGAACAAATCCAAATTCGTACAGTTTTGCAACTACAGAATCTCTGTCTGTTCCCACGATTTCGGCTGCATTGATTGTGATTGAAAGTTTATTTTGGAAACTTTCCTAGTGTGTGTTGTGTGTCTAGAATTGTGTAAAGCTGACTTTGGGTAAGTATTTTAGTATAAATACGAACCAAAGCATTAGCCCTAAGTATCTCTTTCCACCCTTTAATTTCTTATACTTTTGGAAGAGAGTGTTTCTTTTGTAAAGGATAGTTGTTATGCTATTCCTTGGTTATTCTATGTCTTTGTAATTACTTTTGTGCAAAGTAAAATCTCAAAGAGAAGAACGTGAAGAATAACCTTCGGGAGAAGGTTCATCAAAGTCTTGCATCGGGAGGAAGCAAGCATTCATCAATCAATTTGAAGAGAGTTCAAACCTTGGTGTCATAAGGAGATTAATTCAGCAAAGAGAGAGTACATCAAGCTTGCGACAAAACCATTAGAGGGAGTCTAAGTTTTGTTTAAGTCAATTACTTTGTACTTGTCAAATTTGACTAATGAATCTTGTCTCTGGGCGTGGCCCCATGGACTAGTAATATCTTAAAGAATATTGACCCCACCTAAAAGACTCTGTATGTCATTTCATTATTTTGTCATTTCTAATTTATCACACTGGTTTGATATTCTATAATGACAGGAACTTGATCTGTAGCTACAGAATACTAGTTTGTTGTACCAACTTGTTCGTTCCACATTTAATTAAGTTGGTTAATTAAAAAAAAAAGTTGGTAATCATAAATTACAGAATTTCAATTGGTATCAGAACGAGTCACTATTATTGTGATAGGTCATTTTTCGCATAAAGAAGTTCCATAACCCGACCACCCCTACTAAATGAATCTAACTATCCTTATTGGAAAGTGAGGATGAGGGCCTTCATCAAGTCTCAAGATTAAAGAGCATGGAGATCTATTTTATCTGGTTGGTCCCCACCGGTTGAAAAAGATAAGGAAGGTAATACCAAGGTAAAATCTGAACTTGAATGGTCCACTGAGGACGAGAAGTTGGCTGGATATAATAATAAGGCCTTACATGCTATTTTTAATGGTGTTGGTGAAGGTTTTATCAAACTAATTTCTTCATGTGAATCAGCAAAAGAAGCATGGTTAATTCTTCAAACTTAGTTTGAAATAACTGCTAATGTCAAGCGAACTCAATTTACAATGCTTCAAACTAAATTTGATGAACTCAATTCAGGGCACAGGTTTAACATAGTGTCTCATGCATAGAGGTAAAGCATATATACCACATTTAAGCAGTTATACATATAACTACATAAATAGTTACCAAACCTTGAGTCGAGCATGACTTCAGTGATGTGTGTACATGCCCAGCTAGTCTACAGGAACCCTAACCTTGGCAATGATACCAAGTTGTAACGCCCCCGTTACCCCAGAACAGTTACGGAGATCGGTGAACCGGAAGTTTGACCCGCTACCTGAGTCCTTTGGTTAAAAATGTGCTCTAAGTGTTATTAACAGGCTAAGGTGAGAAAACCAATAAAAAGGAAATTATACATTTTATTAAATACATAAACTGCTCATGAGGGCCTCAAAAAATTTACAAGTCATTTATAATACAAAATGGTCACTATTGTTTAAAATTTACAACCTCACCGACCTAAGCGACAAAAATATGGTAAACCCCCTAGTTCCTCTGAGAACTCCTTGGCCGTGGTGGTCAAGCGGCTGCATATGTACACATCACCTCCTAAACTCTCCACTCAAGGCTGTGTGAGCTTTTCTTTCCCTTTACCTGCACCACATAGCACCCATGAGCCAAGGCCTAGCAAGAAAACACAATATAGCATGATATAATATCAACAATGATCATCATAATCACTCAGGACTATCAGTCCAAAACAGATAGGTGACAGCCGCAAAAGTCACTAATGTGGGTACAACTCCCTTTAGCCTTGTGACGATTGGGTCACTGGGGCTTAACAGATAAGTGAACCTTTCACTAGCTTAAACAGGATAGGTGCATGGTGACTAGTCACCAACATAACCTTCCTCATGACCATAGAGTCATAACCCTAGACTAGTCATAACCCTAGACTCTTAGGTCAGTGTCCCTGACTAGTCAGTGCCATATACAAGTAAACAACATTCACTAGCATTTAATATGCAATCCATGTCCACAGTTATGAATCAACATGCCTCAATAAAAATCACGCATGTCATATATACACAGGGTGCAGTTTTCTTACCTCAGGTTCGAGCGAGAAATATTATAAGGACGATCCCTGAGAACGATCGATATTTTGGTTCCTTAGCAGTTACCTAATCACAACCAATTATAACCTCCATTAATAAAAAATCAACATGGATAGGGTCTTAACCTAAGCACCACTCTCGGGACCTCGAAACATGCCCACACGGTGAGTAGATTCGATCCCGGGCCTTATGGTTTGAAACCCCAAGTCAAAAACCCTTAAAAACACCCAAAACGGGACTTTGAAGGAACAGAGTAGCGCTACAGCACTGATCCCTAGCGCCCCAGAGCTAAACTCAGAACCCCCAACACGCCCAAATGCCCCCTGTGTAGCGCTATACCGCCCTGGGGTGGGCGCTATAGGGCTACCGCCAGACCAGATGCCCCCTGAAACCTCCTTCTTAATCTCCTTCAATTCTAACCTGATTCCAATGCTTCCAAATCCCATTTTTGGTGCCAAATGAACCCAAAAACCATCCTAACATACCCCAAACATCACAACCATAAGGACCCTAGCCAAAACTCCCAACAAAACCAAGTATTCAACCCAGAAATCTCAGCTGTAAAACAGATCTAAAACAAGGCAAACCAGGAATTTCAATGGTTAGAAACTTACCCAAAGCTCAGCTTGTGATGCTCTTCAATGGAGGAACACACTCCCAAACTCCCAAGGCTTACTTCCCAAGCTTGAATCCTCAAGAATGGCTCAAATATCTCAAAGGAAAATGAAGGAAAGGATGGTACGGGAAGGCTCTCCAAATTGCTCTGTTTTTCTACCTCTCTCTCAGCTCAAAAATGGTTATATCTATCCTAGGGGTGAAATTACCATTATACCCCTAGGTCAATTTAAGGTTTCTAAAGACTCCCAAGGGAAAAATTGGTATTTTCCACCTATCTTGTTAATCATAATTAACGCTCTCCAATTCCCACTATTCTCAATATCCTCTAACACAATAATTCATATCCTGTTACCCTTTAATTCCCGGCAACGTTCTAATCCTTAAAATCACCCCAAGACTCATCCCGAGCCCCGAACTTAAACCTGTTGTGACAAAACCGCTAATCAATATTCCAAGATCGTCTCATGCCGAATAGCTCGAACAAACCCACATTATAATGTGGTCTCAAAAACATATCACCAACATGCATACAAATATACAATTATACCCTCATCGGGCCAAATTACCATCACACCACTGTAATTAAAATGTGGACCCACATGCATGCATTTAACATCATTTTATAATA
The DNA here is from genome assembly GCF_963169125.1 of Humulus lupulus. Taxonomy (NCBI): domain Eukaryota; kingdom Viridiplantae; phylum Streptophyta; class Magnoliopsida; order Rosales; family Cannabaceae; genus Humulus; species Humulus lupulus. Next base: position 71,585,592 of record NC_084794.1, on the reverse strand, counting down.
TAATTCACATATACATGCATATTATCATTTAATGGCATATTTAAACAAGTATGACTCTCCCGGCCTACTAATCCCGCCATTAAACCACATCAGAGAATTTAGGGCATTACAATGATAATGGGTTTTAAGTCTCAAATACAGTAGTTTTAAGGAAAAACTGAAGTTTAGGTTTATATTTTTGCATTGAATAGTATTTTTATATTTTTCTATGAAGTTTCAGGAAAGATAAATACAACATTTAAATTTGTGATTAACTTATTTAGTTCTAGTTGGCCAAATTCTTAGACAATTCACAGTTTGCGGTTTGATTTTTAATTTGAAGATATGTATATATATATGCTCATGCTTGCTGGTTTTTGTTGATTTTGATGTTTGTGGTTATTTTTTATTTAAGATATATATTGGTTTCTGTAACTTTTATTGTGCTTGAATGCATTGTTAATTGAAATCATAAGTAATTAACTAGCCATTGATTCTCATGGTCTTCTAACGTAGCATCGTTCTGATTATAATGTAATGTTATGATCTGAGAGTCTTTTCTAGTTTCATGGAGAATACTATCATTTATTATTCATTTATAGAATGCTCTTGACAATAAATTTATTGATGTGGAAGAAATTTCTTGCTTTTGGATGCATAATATAAATTACAAATGACTTAGACACTTAGCTATGCTTATTTCTTTCTGTTTTTCAGGTGCACCAGTATCTCTTCTAAATCTCTCTCTCTCTCTCTCTCTCTCTCTCTCTCTCTCTCTTGTCTTCTGATTTTGTTTTCCCTCATAGAGAGGAAGGATCCTATGCCATTTGTTCTGATCAATTTTAGGTGATTCAATTGTATAAAGTTGTTTCTGTTGTTTTTCTATTTTGGGAGAGCCTTGTTTTCTGTTATGTTATTGGTCTCTGGTGTTGTGGTTCAACTTTGACCTATTTCTGAGTATGGTATTTTGATTGTTGTTTGATAATGGTATTTTGGACAATAAGACGTCTTGCCAAACGTTTTATTATATTTTTTTCATTAAAAAAATCTGATTTATTAAGTATTAATTTAAAGTCTATGTGTCCATGTCACAATGTGAAATTTACTTTGCAGTTGATATTTGAGTTATTTGATTCTCTTTTAATGTGTGCAGATGGAGTTTTTTTTTACCTCATATGGAATGTCCATCAATTTATTTGATTTTCATGTGCAGATGGAGTTTTAATGTGTGCAGATGGAGTCTTGATTGATTTTGTTTTCTTTTTCTTTCTAAATATTATTTTCATGAAATTGTGACTGTTTGATTTAGTTGACTTTTACATTTATAGTTGTCCCGATGTCAATGTTTTTACTTTAGCTTTAAACATTTCATTGAGAGAAACTAACTTTGAAATTTTAAATTCGAATGAGTTCTGATAACTTGGGATATGTTGTTAGTTTTATTTGGATTTTAAATTTTATTTGCATAAACAGAGATGGGGAATGATTTTGTTAGACGGAGGGTCATTTAATGCATGCATTTCCAATCGAATATATCAAGAAATGAGTGCTGGGGTGGTTAATCCAAGTCTAATAAAATTTAGAAGCAGAAGGTCTTATAGTAATACTCATTTCAAATGAAATTGGAGATGCTTCTTAAGTATATATAGTAACTTCTAAATTTGGAGAAGCTTTTTTCGGTTATGCTTTCTTGAAAACTTTATGAAATTGACTACCACATCTTTTCAGGCTTTGCTATTTAGCTGCTATAGTTCAAAACAAGATAGTCAAGTTATACCTTATGCTCTTTGTAGTTCAGTCCAACTAGTGATCAATGCTCTATATTTTTTTTAGGGTGCAGCCTGTTGGCATAATCCTTTCTGTTGCTATCATGACTACACTAGGCATGATTCTATAGCTTGATTTCTTATAAGTTTTTCACCATGTCATTTTAACTACTGATAGCAAAACAAATTTTCTTGCAATTTTAGATACAATGATTTTGAAATTGCTTTTTTTTATTATTTTTGTCTACTTTTGAAATGGCATGTTGCTTGCAAAAACTTAGGAGCGACAGACTTTTCTAGTTTAATCAATGGCGGTCCCCTATTTTTTAGATTGAGACATTTAAATGATGAGTATTTCCATCTGTTATGGTGTATTCAGTATTTCCATCTGTTTTTAATTTTGTTTGCTTGTAGGTTTTGCTTTTGTTTACAACTTGCGCTACAACTACATTTTGATCTCTGTTTCAGGCTCCTGTTAGTGGTATTTTTTATGCTCTACAACTAGTTTTGTTTTCTATTTTGTTTCTATTTTTATGCTCTATATTTTGATCACATGCTTTTAACCTTTTAAAAACGACACTACTGAATTTCTTTTTATTTAAGTCTTTTAACTCTAAGGCTAAAATGGTAGCTACAAAGGGGATACCTCCCAAAGACTAGGAGCCTAAGACAATTGCATCTAATTATGTATCTGAATGCTTTGTGAATTTGCATTGGTACTATTCTATTATGCAATGTCCTATCTTGCTTATTGTTATCCCCATTTCCTGTCGTGGGCCCGGGACGATGGTCCAGGCCCATGGTTTGGGCAATTGGATATGGGCCCAGTCCAGGCCCGGGTGGTACGGGAGGAACCAAGGACGATGGCCCAAGTGTGGTTCCGGACCCGGATGGTGTCCAGGAAGATGATCCATGACAGCCGCCAGGGAGACGTATGGCCAGTTGGGGATACGGTCGAGGTGTGCGCAAAATGATCCCGGAACCTGATAAACATTCCGGGCCTGTGGTAAACGAAGAGGGACAGAGGTAAACGAACCCGGGTCATGTCCTCCAGGTTGGCAGGAAAAGGCATCCATGACCCTGAAGCCGCCCCACGATGCGTGGGGGCTGTCCCCACTTTTCACCTGCGGAAAAGGCCACCTCGGGATTGCACGCCGCTGGTTCAGACCTGCGCCGCCAGTGCACTGACCGATCTTGTCTCCTGAATCTGCCTCGTAACTCGGAATGTCCAGACCAAAAGCCCTAATATGTCGGGCGGAGCATAGGCTTTGGGCCGCCCCAGTGGGCTTCAGTCTCTCAATCTTTTGTAGTTTTATCCTTTGTATTGGGCTTCCATTAGAGAAGCCTAGGATATTTATCCTTGACGGGCCTGGGTCATACCTGGCCCAAGCCCCGTGCTCCTGTGAGCCTATAAATATAGGTGGCAGAGCACTGGAGAAGGGATCTCTTTTCGACTTATATACAGTTATTCTGTCAAAACATAGAGAGAAACTCCATTGAAAAAGACTTTCCAAGCTCTAATACAACTGACTCGTGGACTAAGGCTCATTAACGCCCCAACCACGTAAAAATCATGTTTTTATCTTTTAAATTCCATATCATTAGTCTTACCTAATATTCATTAATATAGTTTCCGAAAATCTCGATAAACATTTTGGGGCTTTCATTGAGAGCCTGAGAAAACTAGTCCTAACGTCAAACCTCTACTGCAATGTTGAATACAAGACACACTACTTTTGACCCTAGTAACCCAGAGCAGGGCAATGGAGATCTGTTGCCTTCCCAGCATCTTCCTCAGAATCCATTTGAGAACGCTCCTCCTCAGACGTCTCACCTTGACAAATCGCAAGACTATGAGGGTGGAACAGGGAATGAGGAGGAGTATTATGAAGAGGAGGAAAACGAGGAGAACCATGACAAAGCTGCGGATCCCGAGATCTCTGAAGGGGAGCCCCACCAACAGGACCTGGAGGTGACTAGGATTGCTGAGCAGGCGGAGGCGCATCGATGGATGCAAGAATCTCGCCAAGCCCTGCAAGATGCGCAGGTTCCAGCGACCAATCCCCCAGCTTGCCCACTTCCGAGAGCGCAACAGCCCGCTCCGCAAGCCCGAGCCGGGGTCCTCGAAGAAGCGAGGCCGGCCCCTCTCCCGGAGGAGTTTCCCAAGCCAGCCCCAAGAAACCTGGGTAGGGAGAAAAAAAATGATGGTGGAAAGATCCGAGAAAAGAGCACCCCCGTCACGAAAGTCAGGACCCGTTCCCAGCTGCTCCCTAGGAAAGAGAAGGTGTGCCCCGTTCCAGGACATGGCCACCCGATCGATCCGCAGGGGACGCGATCGCGGAATGCACGACCCTGGTACACCCCAAGGCGAGACGAACGGGAAAGGTCTTTGCACCCAAGCGCCTCGGTAAACAAAAACCGTCGGGAACGACCACGCAGAGAGGAGCGTCATGCCCTTAGTTCAGGGGATGACACATCCCGGGTAGACCTACGCGACGGACTAAACGCTCGGAAAGAGCAGGCCCGTAAGGAAAAGATCCTCTTCCGAGGTGGCGACCTTAGGAACAACATCAACGACATGAGGAATGAAAGAATCCCCCTGAAGGATGGAACGACAAAGCAGCTCATGGAATAGTTGGCTGCTTTGAAAAAGGTCACGGACCGTTTGGTCCGCAAGCAGGAAGGGGTAGATACCGACTCCGATGTGGAGGACAAAGAGCCCTATGCGAGGCACATCCTGGACGTTGTGCTCCCCAAGGGGTTCAAGATGCCAAGCCTCACCGCCTATACCGGAAACACCGACCCCAGGGACCATCTGTCCCGATACAACCGGCTTATGACAGTGGCCCACGTCAATGACGACGACAAGTTCCTCTATTTCTCGATCACTCTAGGTGGTCCCGCCGAGGAATGGTGGAAAAGACTTAAGCCGGGATCCATCCAATCCTGGACAGGGCTGCAGTCAACATTTTGCAAGCAGTTCGTGGCCGCCATGAGGATGGACATGAAAATCAGCGCCCTCGCAAATATTAAACAGCTCCCCACGGAGACACTAAGGGCCTACATCCAACGCTTCACTGAAGAAGCCTCCAAGACGAAGGTGGACAACGGACAGCGCCTAGTGGCATTGCAGTCTGGAATCTGGGGCGAGTCCCCTCTCTGGGATGACATGCAGCGTAGCAAGGCGGCTACCCTGGAACAGTTCATCAGGAGGGCCCAAGGATTTATCAATTGGTAAGAGGCTCAAATCCAGGCTTTCAGATGGCCTCCGACACTACAACCAAATGCCCAAGCGTTCCCGGGGTACGGGGTGTAGTTCTCGGCGCATCCTACGTCACGCACCCGATCGCCCCGGGACCGGCCGTTACGCCTGGAATCACCTACACCCCTACGGTGTACGGTCCTGCCTCTTCAGGATATGCCCCGGTCCAATCCGCCCACTTTTCCGGGTACGGAGCCGTGCCGGCGGGTCACAGCGTTCCCCCGTCGGGGCCCAGCAGTCGCAGGCGGGAGTAACAGAGGCAAGCATAAACCCCTCCTGGGGGAAGAGATCCGGCAAAGGCCAAAATCGATCTGAATCGGCTAAGAAAGGAAAAAGGGGCTACGAGCCCCAATATTCAGAATACACCACTCTAGTGGACACCAGGGAGAACATCTTCCTGGCCACAGAAAGGGCGGTCCACAACCGAAAGCCTAGCCCCATGTTCAGAGTGTGGAGAAATCTAAGGGATACCAACAAATGGTGCGCCTACCATAAGGACGTGGGCCACACAACTGAAGAGTGATGGCAACTCAAGGACGAGATCGAGAATCTCATCAAGCTGGGGCATCTCCACCAGTGGGTCAGGATGCCTGTCGGAGTCCCGGGCCTGTCAGTAGGTCCCGGACAACCCACGGTCCCGGGAGCACCCAGGGCATACCCACCTCAGGGAGGGTATGCACAGGGACCGACGGCGCAGACCCCTCAAGGTGCCCCGTCGCGCAAGCACCTGGCCCTGGAATGCCTTATCCATCAGGGACGGCACTCCCTTGCGTGGACGGACATGTAGCCACAATCTCAGGCGGACCTCACCTGGGAGGGCCGTCCAGGAACGATCAAAAGTGCTACCTAAGCGATATCGACCATGATCGGGAGGTGTACGCCCTTGTCCATGCCTCGGCTCAGCGTCCAAAATTGATGAACCTCCCCATCACCTTCATGGAGGACGACGCTCGCAACGTCCATTTCCCGCACCATGACCCGCTGGTCATAGATGCGCAGATCACCAACAAGTTGGTATCCCGTGTGTTGGTAGATGACGGGAGCTCCGTCAACCTCTTGTTTAAGCCCACCTTCACCGCCATTGGCTTGGCTGAAGCAGATCTGGCATCATGCCCGACCTAGATTTACGGCTTCAACAGAGACGCACTACTCCCCATGGGGAAGATCCAGTTGTCCGTGACGTTGGGAAGTGAGTTGCAGCACTCGTTCAAGTTCTGCACCTTCGTAGTGGTGGACTGCCCCACCGCTTACAACGTCATTTTTGGCTGGCCCGCATTAGTCCAGTTCGGGGCCATCACCTCTATCCGTCATCTTCGCATGAAGTTCCCTTGCGACAACGGAGGGGTAGCGACTGTCCGGGGAGATCAGAAGAGCGCCCAGAAGTGCTACCACGTGTCCGCCCGGCCAATATACATGGTCTGAGACGAGCCCTTTGACGACCTCATCGACCCGATTCCTCCCCCACCTGCTGAGAGAGTGATCCAAGAAGAAGATGACCTGGACCCGAGGATAGGGGACGACCGCGTCCTGGAGCCAATGGACGAGATTGAGGAGGTGTGCATCAGCGACATCGATCCGACCAGGGTCATCCTAGTCGGGAAAAATCTACTGGCAGATGTCTGGGCCACCATCATCGCCCAAGTTGAGGAGAGCCAGGATATTCTGGCCTAGTCTCACTCGGATATGACGGGGATCGGCCGCAACATCATCTGCCACGCGTTGAGTATCGACCCGAACGCGACCCCGGTCCACCAAAAACACAGCCCTTTGGGAATGGAGAGGGCCAAGACCCTCAAGCTGGAAATAAAGAAGCTTTCATCAATCAACTTCATACGCGAGGCTGTATACCCCGTGTGGTTGGCCAACCCCGTTCTGGTGCCGAAACCGAAGGGAACATGGAGAACGTGCATCGATTTCATGGATCTCAACAAAGCTTGTCCGAAGGATTGTTTCCCACTCCCCAGGATCGATCAAATGGTGGATTCAACGTCCGGGTACGAGATCTTAAGATTTATGGATGCGTATTCTGGTTACAATCAGATATCCATGCATGTGGCGGATTAGGAACACACCAGTTTCGATACCGACCAGGGGATATACTGCTACATCGTCATGCCCTTCGGACTGAAAAACGCCGGGGCAACCTATCAAAGGCTCGTCAATCAAATGTTCCGGGCCCAGCTAGGGCGAAACATGGAAGCCTATATCGATGATATGCTGGTCAAGTCCAAGACGTCCGAGAATCATTCAGATGACCTAGCTGAAGCTTTCACAGTCATTCGGAAGTACGGGATGAAGTTAAATCCCAAGAAATGTACGTTCGGCGTGGCTTCCGGGAAGTTCCTGGGCTTCATAGTGAGCTTCTGGGGAATAGAGGCCAATCCGGATAAGATCAAGGCACTGATTGATATGCCCTCTCCCCGGAAGCATAAGGACGTCCAATGCCTGAACGGGTGGATAGCAGCCTTAAGCCGTTTTGTCTCCAAAGCTACGGACAAGTGCATCCCGTTCTTTAACGTCCTTCGGGGAAGCCAGTGGTTCGAATGGTCAGTCGAGTGTGAAGAAGCCTTTCGAAAACTGAAAGAACACCTGGCCCAAGTGCCGATCCTGGCAAAGCCAGTGGACGGGGAGCCTCTATACCTCTAGCTGGCAGTGACCGAGCACGTGATCAGCGCCGCATTGGTACGGGAGGAGGAAATGACCCAGCTCCCGGTGTACTACGTGAGTAAGCGATTGTTGGACGCTGAGTCTCGGTATCCACTAATCGAAAAGCTGATCTTTTGCCTGCTGATGGCATCCCGGAAGCTCCGGCCTTACTTCCACGCCCACGCCATAAAAGTCCTGACCAACCACCCCTTGCGGCAAGTGTTACAGAAGCCCGAGTCATCGGGAAGACTCCTGAAGTGGGCCATGGAACTAAGTCAGTTCGATATAGCCTACGTCCCTAGAGTATCCATCAAGGGGCAAGCCCTGGCCGACTTCATCGTTGAGTGTTCCGGGATATCCCAGGGGGTGATCTTGAGGCCCCCGCGGCGCCCGTATGGAAGGTCTTCGTGGATGGGGCCTCAAATGAAAATGGGGCCGGGGCTGGGATCATCTTGGTATCACCATAGGGACACCAGTTACAAAATGCCCTACGTTTCCAATTCAAGGCATTGAACAACGAAGCTGAGCACGAGGCTATCTTAGCCGGGCTGCGTTTGGCCCGAGAAGTAAGGGCCGCGAACCTGGAAATCTACAGTGATTCCCAGCTGGTGGTCAGGCAAATCTCGGGGGAATATCAAATTAAAGGAGAGAGAATGGTGGCTTATGTGACCCAGACGAGAGAGATGCATCAGGCGTTCAAAAATCACTCCATCCACCAGATCCCCAGAGAGCAAAATGTCTTCGCGGACACACTAGCAAAGCTGGCCACCGACGCCAAAGCAGAACTAGTCGAGCTAGTCCCCGTCAACCATCTTCTCATCCCAAGCATCAGAGCCCCTGCGGTCCACACTGTCGACCACTCCACGTCTTGGATGGGACCACTTATCCGCTATCTGACAGCCGGGGAGGTGCCAGCAGATAGGGCCGCGGCCAGGAAGCTTCAGTACCAGATCCACCGATATGTCATGATGGGTGGAAAACTCTATCACCGGGGTTTGTCCATGCCTTACCTCAGGTGTGTGTCCAGGATAGAGCTAAGCGCCATCATGCATGAAGTGCACGAAGGCTTTTACGGACATCATACAGCCGGGCCCAGTCTATCCAAAAAGATTTTGCGCCAAGGATACTTCTGGCTGACCATGAAGAAAGATTGTATCGATTACGTCCACAAGTGCGAAAAGTGCCAAAGATACTCGAAGGTCCCACGGGCCCCGCCGACGGAGATAACCTTGATGACTAGCCCCTGGCCTTTCGCGGTGTGGGGGATCGATCTGGTAGGATCGCTCCCAACCGGGAAAGGAGGAGTGAAATACGCCATCGTGGCTATGGGCTACTACACTAAGTGGGTTGAGGCGGAACCCATGAACACAATCACTTCGAAGAAGTCCCTGGATTTCGTCATCAATAATATAGTGTGTCGGTACGGCCTCCCCTACAAAATTGTATCTGATAACAGGAAGCAGTTCGACAGCACCCACTTCATAGACTTTTGCGAGAGACATAGCATCGTCAAGAGCTTCTACGCAGTCGCCAGGCCCCAAGAAATCGAGCAGGTAGAAGTCGTGAACAAAATCTTAAAGGGGACGTTAAAGAAAAAACTCCAGGCCTGCAAGAGCAAATGGCCCGAAGAGCTACCCCGCGTGTTGTGGGCTTACCGAACGACCGAGAGGACCTCAACCGACCACACTCCTTACTCCATGGTCTATGGATGCGAAGCCGTCATCCCCATCAAAACGACCATCCCGTCTCACCGAAAAGACACGTATGATCACGCCCAAAACCACACCCTACTCCAAGAATCGCTAGATCTCATCGAAGAGATCCGGGAGGAGTCGCAAGTACAGCTGAAGATGTACCAAGGCAAGATCGCACATCATTTCAACTCAAAAGTAAAAAGCCGAAAGTTCGGAACCGGCGACTTAGTCTTGCGAAGAGTCTTCCCTGCTACTCAAGATCCGGGAGTAGGGGTTATGGGCCCGAATTGGGAAGGACCATACGAGGTCCAACATGAAGTATGCCCCAGGACGTACCGCTTAAAACGACTCGATGGCTCGGAAGTCCCGCGAGCCTGGAATGCGTAACATCTCCGTAAATACTATCAGTAGTCAGGAGGGCGTGTTCCAATTTTGTATTTTCATTGTAAATAATGTACGCCTCAGGGCAACCCCCTTGAATAATAAAAATGGCGTATGCAAAATGCCATAAAGAAACGTTATAAAAAAAATGAAAATCTTACTCAAGTGACCCCAGACTAGTCTCCGCTCACTTAAGGGGGGTATCCCGGGTATGAGAAAATACCTGGCGGGGCGCAAGCTCAGGCTAGTCCCGGCCCGGACCAACGATGTCGGGGGGATACAAACCCCCTGGGACAAAGCTAAGGCTGGTCCCACCCTGGACGAACGATGTCCGGGGGTATAAATTAAGAGGACCAAGCCTAAGGCTGGTCCCGCCCCAGACGAACGATGTCCGAGGGTATAAATTAAGAGCACCGAGCCTAAGGCTGGTCCCGCCCCAGACGAACGATGTCCGGGGTTATAAATTATGTGGACCGAGCCTAAGGCTAGTCCCACCCCAGACGAACGATGTCCGGGGATATAAATTAAGAGGATCGAGCCTAAGGCTGGTCCAACCCCGGACGAACGATGTCCGGGGGTATAAATTAAGAGGACCGAGCCTAAGGCTGGTCCCACCCCGGACGAACGATGTCCAGGGGCATAAATTAAGAGGACCGAGCCTAAGGCTGCTCCCGCCCTGGACGAATGATGTTCGGGGGTATAGATTAAATGGACCGAGCCTAAGGCTGGTCCCAACCCGGACGAGCGATGTCCGGGAGAGAAAAGCATCCAGTATGCCCCAGGGCAAAACCGTGGCCCGCGAGTGGTAGAGTGGGGGGACTAGGTTCCACAATAAACTATTTAAACCTCGTTGGCCCAGGCCGTTGGAATCAGGACCGAGAATTAGGCGGGTAGGGCTGAGAACGTGACAAACTAGTTAGAGTTGGTCTAGCCAAGGCCGTTGGAACCAGGACCAAACCCTCAGAGTCAGTTATGCACGGTGGCAAAAGGAAATTTCCAGAAGGAATAACCAAAATAAGATAAACCGAAGAAAGCAATACAAATTGTCTTGGACGCATACGCGTCCGGTAAAAGTTATTACAAAATTAAAAGAGGTAATGCGGAGATCCGGGCCTAGGCTTCAGCCTCCAGAAGCTCCGCGTCCTCCTTCTCTTTGGCCTCGAATTCAGCCCTCTTCAATTCCGGGTCGGGGAAGACCAGGAGGTTCATGCACTTGTCCTTGCGCCAAGCCATGTAAATGGCCTCCTTGAAAGTCACTTCCAGCATGCCGTCCACCTCTACCTTTTCGCGGCGGGCCTCCTCATGCGCCGTCTTCTCCTCACGAAGAGAGTTTTCCAGTTCGCAGATCTGAGCTGTCAAGTTCTGGATCTCCTCCCTGTCTTGGGCAGACTGAGTCGCGGCCGCCTCCAGAAGGGCTGCCCTCTTGTTGGCCTCGGTTTCTTTTCGAGACAAGGCCTCTTCCAGCCCGGCCTTAACACGGTCGAACTCAGCACGTTCCGCCTGAGCCTGGGCCGTCTCCCTGGCCAGGTCCTCCTTGGCGGCCTCCCTCTAGTTCACGGCCGCCTCCAGCTCCAACTGGATCATCTCCATCTTCATGGCCAACTCGGCCACCAAGTCGGCACTCCGATGGGACAGCAAATCAAACTGGAACAAAGTAAAGTTAAGAGGAATCCTTATAAGCAAATAAGAACAGGGAAGAAAAAGAAACGAAGTAAACTTACTGCGGTGGCCTGATGGCAGAGAGCTTGGGAGATGAACAGCACGTCTGGGTTGGCTATCGTGGTATACCGCTTGAGCTGGAGGTTAAACATGGTGTTCCCCACCCGGTCCAATAGGTCCGCCGCCAAGGGGGTTGTGTCCTGCCCAAGCTTAGGGCGAAAGCCCTGTCTCGGCAGCTAGCCGATCCACGATAGACTGGGGCACGCTAAACGCCGCCGGACACTCAGCGAACTCGACCTAACGACGGATTGTCAGGGCCTTGTACGTCTCGTCTCTCCAGCCTCGGCCATTCTACTAGGTCCGGGCAATCAGCCAGGACTGCTCGTCACGAATGACGACTTCCCCCTCCTCGAGTAGTGCTAGACGTATGGGGAGGGCCGGTAGTGCGGGGATCTCCTTCATGGTGAGCCGACTCTCACCATGAGACTCGTCGGCCGAACCAGCCTGCTTCATCCGGGGCCTCTTCTTCCCGGTGCTGCCTCCTCAGCGCCCGCGTCCAAGCCCCTTTTCCCGGAGCTTCGGCTTGCCACAGTTCCCGTCTCCAGATCGATCACCGGATGTTGGGCAGAGCCGGGGACTGCAGCTAGGTCCACAACCTGGATGGGGGCCACGGCACGCGCACCCCCATCGGGTCGAGGTTCCACCCCTGGTGCCTCCTTGTTGAGGGGTGGGTCCGGGCCTACCGCTTCTGTTGTCTTCTTGGCAGCCTTCCTAGCCGCCCGGTCTTTGAGGAGTTGCCTCAGTTCGCCCGTGGGGGTAGACATGTCGGAGTCTCCAGCAAAAACATAGAAAAAAGAGTTAGTACGATTAACCAAGATAATCAAAATCAAAACTAAGAGTGACCTGGGACGAACCCTCATCTATGCCCCGAGCGTGACTCAACTCTTCTAACGCGAAAGAATGGACTCTATCCCCCATGTCGTCCGCGTTCAAGAAATTCCCGTACTGAAGGAACCCGGACAAGAACATGAGAACCTCCGAGCCTACGGGGACGGGAGACGAAGATCTCATCTCCCCGTCATCCCCGAACGCGTGGCCTTGAAGTGCTAGCCTATCCCTAGCTAAGTCCTCCACTTGGGGAGCATAAGTTAAGAGCAAAGGTGAGTTACCTCGCCCCGATACGCTAGCCCCAGGGGTCCCCGTGTTCGGTAGGGAATCCTCGAAGAGGACTTCCAGCTCCTCTGTAGCGGCCGCCCCTGTTTGGGCCAAGTCCTTCTTCCACTTGGCTGCGTCATCTCGTGTCGCTTTCTCCACATCCACGATGTGCTCCAGGGCCAGCTGTTCCCTGATGGTGACATTCTTCTCGCACTGGATTCCCCGAAGGTTCAGGACGACAATAGTCTGGTGGGCCGCGAGCATCCCAACCAGTCGGAGGTTGTCCGTGTTGACATAGCCTCCTACGTCCAGGTCCTCCGTGCTCAGCCCAGAGTAGAACCTCCTCCGTTCCAGGATGAACTGGGTGAGAGGAGTCTGGGCAAAAGGTCCTGCCACCCGGAGTACCCACTCGCTGGAAGTCCAGCAGCAGCGTGGGGGTCTTCTCCACGAGGAACCCGGACGTCATGAACCAGTAGTGACAAACGTTTGGGGGATGCTTCCAAGAGCTGGTGGGAGCAGGGTAGCAACCTTGCAGCTTCAGTCTGTAGAAGTCGTCCAAAGTCATGTCCTTGGTGTTGATCTGTGGCTCCATCTTGTAGATATACAAGATTTCCGTAGGGGTCGGCTCCGCGATCTCCTTAGTGATGCAAAATACTCGCCATCCCGCGAGCAGTTGGTAGGCTTGTGGCATGAGCTGGAATGGTGCGATCCCCACGTACGTTAGGAACCGCACGAAGTAACAGGAAGCGGGAGTGTGGCTCCCGCACTGATGTGGCCAGCACTCCAGGCCCCAAACCCTTCTACTGAAGTATGCGCCCGCTCCTCTATCCTGGCCAGGCGGTTGTGGACTCTATGCCCAGGCCCTTCTCCAAGATATACATCATCCGGTAGTTCCAGAACAGGTTTGGCAGCATGTCCATTTCCCATCTGTTGCCCGTGGGGGTCCTGGACCCGGAGAGGACGATAGGGGCCCTATTGACCTCCTCCTCTGAATGAAGGGTGACGCCCGTTGCCATGACTGATGATCTGGGAACAGAGAAAAGAAACCAAGCAGTCAATACCAAAACCCAAGAAAGTTGGTTAAGGTACGGGGGGTCTCATACGGACTGCTTTGAGTCCCCTCCGGATCGGGTCCAGATTCACCAGGGAACCGCGAGACCCAGATCGGGAACGAAAAAGGGGCTACTGAGTAGGCTCCACCGTCTGTCTAGGAAGCATCTGGACCCGGAGCAACCTGGACCAGGCGGCCTTCCTAACAATGTTCCTAAGCGTAAGCAAATTCTAGTTGCCTAAGCATATGAACTAAAGAGTAGCTTACATTCATGTATTCACCAAGAAGGTCAGAAAGACTTACTGTGAGTAGTTGGCCGTAAAGGATGGTGGTTGTCTGACGGTAAGGACGGCAGAACTTCGTTCTTGAACTGGTGAAGCCGACTCAGCAACTCGTCGATAGGGCAGGCCCAGGACATGCGCTCAGGCGGAGAGGCAGACACTAGGACTGCTGGAAATAGACGACGGCGCAGGATAAGCAGGTGGTGAAGGATGTCGTCGGTGATATCGGACATCCACAGCTCCTCAGTTCTTGAAATGGCTCGAGAGTGTAAAAGTGTCAAATGAATATCTGAGGAGTATTTATAGAGACCCAAGTCCTGGTCTCTCCAGCGGATAGAAATTCCCCCATCTGACGGTCGAAAATCGTGCAGGGGCTTTTATGAGCTCTCGGGAGCTGGATCTAGCCATTTCAATCCAACGGCCCAGGAGAGGCGAATGTCGAAGGTCGCCCCATCCTACGGTCCACCTCAGCGCAGAAGCATTAATGAAGGACCTTCGTGCAGATGGGATGCTTCAGAATCTATGCTGACACACTAGCCTAGGCCTAGCGACCCTTGAGGTGGTTTGGTAACCTTTCGAGGCCAAGTGCCATCTTTGCAGCAGTCGCCTGGCGACACGTGTATCCCTGCCACGGAGCGGGACTTAGGTAAACATACCCGGACACTGGTAAATGGTTCGGGCTCAGCATGCGACCAGTGTCACTGCCCTTTGCCACGGACCCAGGATTCCAAGCAGGAACTGGGAAGGCAACTGTGGAGTATCCGAGAACAAGGTAAGCCTCCACCTCTCGGACCCAGGCGAAGTCTTGGGGGGTAAATGTTATCCCCATTTCCCGTCGTGGGCCCGGGACGATGGTCCAGACTCATGGTCTGGGCGATTGGATATGGGCCCAGCCCAGGCCCGCGTGGTGCGGGAGTAATCAAGGACGATGGCCCAAGTGTGGTTCCGGACTCGGATGGTGTCCAGGAAGATGATCCATGACAGCCGTCCGGGAGACGTATGGCAATACGGTCGAGGTATGCACAAAATGATCCCGGAGCCTGATAAACGGTCTAGGCCTGTGGTAAACGAAGAGGGACAAAGGTAAACGAACTCGGGTCATTCCTCCAGGTTGGCAGGAAAAGGCATCCATGACCCTGAAGCCGCCCCATGACGCATGGGGGTTGTCCCCACTTTTCGCCTGCAGAAAAGGCCACCTCGGGATTGCACGCCACTGGTTCAGGCCTACGCTGCCAGTGCACTGACCGATCTTGTCTCCTGAATCTGCCTCGTAACTCAGAATGTCCAGACCAAAAGCCCTAATTTTTTGGGCGGAGCACAGGCTTTGGGCCGCCCCAGTGGGCTTCAGTCTCTCAATCTTTTGTAATTTTATCCTTTGTATTGGGCTTCCATTAGAGAAGCCTAGGATATTTATCCTTGACGGGCCTAGGTCATACCCAGCCTAAGCCCCGTACTCCTGTGAGCCTATAAATACAGGTGGCAGAGCACTGGAGAAGGGATCTCTTTTCGACTTATATACAGTTATTCTGTCAAAACATAGAGAGAAACTCCATTGAAAAAGACTTTCCAAGCTCTAATACAACTGAATCGTGGACTAAGGCTCATTAACGCCCCAACCACGTAAAAATCCTGTTTTTATCTTCTAAATTCCATATCATTAGTCTTACCTAATATTCATTAATATAGTTTCCGAAAATCTTGGTAAACACTTATACATGACAAATATATTATGCATTAAGAAAGTGGAGAATGTTGCCTTTTTTTTTTTTAACCTAGGAACTTCTATTTAGTTTTCTGTGTTGTGGGATTGGGTTTCTTGTGTTTCTTGCGTAACTGTCCATACATATAAATTTAGGCAACATTCTCTTGATATCTGATTCTTTTGAACTTTGATTCTCCTGATACAACTGTGTTTATTTTAATATGATTGCATTACCCTTCTATTCTCATCAAAATAAAGGTGTTGTTTTTGGTAGAATATTTGGTTTGCTCTCTTATCCACTACATGAAAAATTGTATTAATTTATGAAAAGCTTGTACATTACAATCAATAATTAATTTTATAATTACTCTTTTGGATTCATAGTCACAATACTTCTTTAGCTTGATCTACTTGCCGACAATGTCTAAAAAAAATAAAAATAGATTTTATTATAGAGACTTGAGATTCGTGTTTAGCTAGCAAATTGTGCATCTACCTAAAGTTAACCCCACCATATTTTAATTATATAAATATTATCCTTAATTATTATTGATATAATTAGATTTTTTTCCCTTCAAACTATAGTTTGATAAACACCAGGTTTTGCCCCATTATAGCACTTCAAACTAATGGGGCCTAACTAGCAGTGTTTGGATGAAGTTCTATAAGAGTTTTTTGATATTTTGATGACCTCCCAAGTTACATTACTAAACGAATTATGTGTTTTGGAATTTGTAGTCTCTTCCAATGGGGTAAGAAGTTTCCATGCAAATGATTTTTTATATTTTGCCATGCCTTTATCTTTTATGAAAACGAAAATTCCAACTTTTTTCTATTGATTCACCTTAATCTTTTGACATTTTTTTATTTTAAGAATTCAAACTTCATTTATGGTTCTAGTTTTAGTTTTATTTTTCTTTCAAAATACATTATCCAAACTATATTTTAAATGATGTTGCTATTTTCCTTTCTATATTTGGAAGCAAAATGTACAAGTTATTCCAACTGAACTCATAGCAAGAATTTTTTTTCCTAAATAATTTTGTGATGATGTTTTAACATTTAGTGTTGTATTTAATATTATTATTATTTTATATAAAGTAGTTACCAAGGCATGAGTAAAGTAGTGCTTCTTGCCTGTGGACATATTTTTGAATCTAGAAGAGTGAAGCATATAACAAAATTTGGGGACTGGTACCGAGTATACCTTTTCCTTTTACTTGGTGTTTAGTAAATTACAATATTTATAAAAAAAATTGTGTATATTGGCTAATATTTTGACCTATACAAAAAATCTAGAATTGAATTATAGTAGAATTTGGATTTCTGAATTTTGTTTTGTCATGTTGATTATAGTCAGTAATGATTTGGATTCACATAACTGTAGTTGCTGATATATTAATTAAGATGTGGATTCCCTTGTAATTCTTTTTGGAATTAAGATATGGATGAATATGAATCATATGACATTTTTTGCTATTATGTTAGTCCAATGGTGGCTAATGTTTATTTTGCTGTACAGGTTAGTCAGCTTGGTGCTGCAGCTCAAAAATATCAAACAGCTACTTAAAATGCTTCTTCCAATCTCTCACTTCCAGAGATGCAAAATAACTGTAATATGTAGGTTTTTGTACAGTTACCCATATGATAAATGTATTTTATTGATCAATGTTAAATTTTGGCAGTTAATGAATAGATTTTGACATTTCTAAATAGGGCAAGTATTCTTAGCGTAGTTCTTTATATAATAATGCATTTGATAATGTTTTTCTGATTTTTCTCAAGCTCCCTTGGGTATATTACTTAATTCTGTAGTAGGATTATTTATTTTGACATATTTAGGTCTTAATGTGATGTAATTATTGCTTCTTTCTATATCTTCAGTCTCTGTGTTGGATAATTTTCACACCAATAAGGGTCACGTATTTGTTTAGATCATTGGTGTTCAATTTGTTACGACTCCTATGTATTATGAATTTAATGATTTGACTTGACTTTAAATG
This sequence comes from Humulus lupulus, assembly GCF_963169125.1. Lineage (NCBI taxonomy): Eukaryota > Viridiplantae > Streptophyta > Magnoliopsida > Rosales > Cannabaceae > Humulus > Humulus lupulus. Next base: position 71,568,013 of record NC_084794.1, on the reverse strand, counting down.
TCCTGACTGGATTTAAATGGGGCTAATTGTATGTTAGGTTTGTGGCATCAGCTCGCCAATTGGCGAAAACTTTGGAGGTGCCGTTGGTGAATGATTTAGGCTATATGAAGAGATAGGTACGCTGCTTGCAGGTAATTTTTTCTTTAAAGGAAAATCTATATCATTAGTGTTTCAGTTTTTGTTTATGATTGTAACATTTAATTATTTATGGGTGTGTTTTGGGAATCTGCTAGTTTTTGGTGAGATATCATTAAATGTTATCAAGACACAATGGCAAAAAGTTTCACTTTCACCTTTATGTCATCTTTATAGCACAGTAATATTTCAAGTAGTTTCTTTTCACAAGTTTGGAGTGTCCAAACAATATCATATAATATCTCATATCACTTGTATTTTAGTTACAACCATCTTTCCAAATAGGTTTACGTTTGTAATACTTTGTGAATGCATATTGAGAAAGACTTAGAAATGTTATAATATATGACCAGACTCAACTCTAAGACAACTTTTACATTAGTAGCTTTTTGGTTACTGTTTTATTGATTTTTTGTTTTTTGTTTTTTCCCCTCTCTTTTAAATTCTAATTACATTTATGCTTGCCTTTCAAATTTCTGAAGTAGTTAATACTATGAAAGACTTGATTACAATCAAGAAATAGGGACAGGACCTATGGGTAAGTTTAATGCAATTTAATCCTATTTAGATTTAATTATCTATTATTTTTTCCGTATGCATAATTTTTTAAAGTTGAGATCTACTTTTGATTACCTTACTCCACTTTTCTTTTTATTTATAAATTAAGCTTATAACAATATGCAAAGAATTTGGTTGCAGAATAGAAAGTTTATTATTTATGTTATGTCTGCCATTTGCATGTCACATTTCCCTTTTTTTTTTTTTTTAAAATACTATCTAGGGATTCGTGTGAAAGTTAAATAGCTTGGGAATTTGAGTAAGAAAATGTCCTCATGAAATTTATCTGTGGTGCATTGATAAGTTTTAGATAACTGCTATGGCCAACTCTGTTACACAAATGTTAATGTTAGTTTACAAGTGAAGTTGCACTAGTGGCCAACTCATCAATTTTTTTCTTGGGAAAAAGATCAATCTTTATACTCCAACAAAGGATCAATTGAATAATTTATTAGCTATCTAACATGAGTAACTCTCCTCTACATAATTTAATAATAAATAAATAATAAAAATTCATCCAGGCTTCCCTCACAAAACATTGACATGATATTGTATTCTCTCAATGTCTTTTAACAACTTGAGCCAACCAAGTTCATTCAATTATTGGATTATATTTCTTATGAGAATAGTTTCATTCTTGTTAGCATGCAGTTTTATATTTGTTGCTTATCTTTCTCTATTTATTTTTCAGAGAGTTTGAACAAGTTCCCTCGAAGGACTAGTACACCATCTGGGGTTCACAGTCAAGCACAACAATCTGAAGAACAGCTACAACAGCAGCAACAACAACAACATCATCCAAACTATAGTTTGGAGTAAAAAATGTTCAAGATTATAAAACTTTATTATGTTAAGCTTTCAAATTTAAGTTAGAACTAAGATCTCATGAAGTAGACACATTCATGGTTTGAATTAGTTATTGTTTAATGTAATACTTATGGTTTATCAATCTATTGAGAATTACATTTTATGATTAATTTTGATTTAGTTTATCAAAATACAATAATGAAAATCTTTTAGTTAAAAAAAACCATATAAGTATACTTATCAAAATAAAATTTAAAATATATTATCCACACTAAAGTAACAAAATTTTATTACTATATGTTATGATTTAAAAACATATTATAAGCGTAACAAATCGTTATGATTTATATAATATAACAAACTAAAAATGCTATCAAAATTATCAAATGTAACAGTTGAAAAGTGTTATGCAAAAAGTATAAGATTAAACTTCAAATTTATAACCAAATACTCTAACTAAATGTTATTATTTGAATATTATAGCAACTAAAAATGTGTTATTGAATAGTTTAAGATAACATCGAACATAGCATTCGAATACTGTTATAGAAAAGATAGGACTTTTAATAACAGGGGCTATGTTAGCGTTTTTAGAAGCGTTATCAATACTCCCGGTTAGCAGTTTTTAAGTGTTATGAATACTGTTTTTTCTTGTAGTGACTCTTAAAAAGATAATAAGGGTTTGAATGTGTAACGACCCAAATTCACTAATAAGGCTTAAGGGCCTTGGTTAGTGTGCCAGGAGGGCATGATGGGAATTATGTGTGATTATTATGATTTAGATGCATGATTATGATTTAAGCATGTTATATGATTACTTGAGTACTTGAGATGCATGACTATGTGTGTTAGTGTGCATATAGGCCCAGATTAGGTTAGAAGGGCATAATCGTAATTTTAGCCATTATGGGCATAACTGCTTCTATATATGTGATAATTGTTGAGACCACATTATTATGTGGATATGTCTGTGATCTGTGGCTCGAGACGATCCTAGTGAGCAAAGTAGCGTAAAAGTCATAGCGGGGATTTATACCCGGCTCGGGGTGAGCTCAGGGGTGTAAATGGGAATTTAGTGGATAAGCTGGAGATTATTGTAACATTGAGGAATGCTATTGGTGATTAATTAGGTATCGGGAATTAAGCGGGAAATAATAGAGACATTCGAGGAAGTAGCGGAAATTAGGCAAAATGACTAAAATACCCTTAAGTGGACTAAAGGATTAGAGTTAATTGTGAGGGCATAAAGGTCATTTGACTTTTAAGGATGGGTATTACTGAGGTTTTAAGATAGTGGAATTTATAGAATATCAAAAGGGTCTGAAAAAGAAGGGAAAAGAAGGAGGGAAAGCAGAGAGAGCTTCTCTAAGTCGGTTTACACTTTCCTTCACCTGTTTCTTGTGAATTTCTGGAGTAAAGCTTAGAGGAGAGCTGGGATAACTAAACCTCAAGGACTTTGATCTAAGGCTAAGGAATTGACAGAGGTTTAACAGGGTTTCACCAATACTTGAGGTAAGATTTTAGAGTTCATCCATCTCTGTTTCTGGTTTTTTTAAGCTGTGGTACTTGAGTTGAATTGAATGGAATTGAATGGAACTTTAGGGAATTCAGGCTTAGGGCTGAGGAGCAGCAATCCAAGGGAGCCTAGGGTTAGCTTGTGGCCGAAATTCTATCAAAGGTATGAATTCTAAGCTCTAATTCTGATGTTCAGCTGGTTTATGTTGGGTTCTGAAGTTTGGAGGTGGCTATGGTGAATTTTGAGTTTGTGATTGCATGTGCTTGGAGTTTAGAGGTTTAGGGTGCTTGGGATGAGTGGAGTGTGGTCATGAGGTTGTTTTTAAGTTTGGGTAAGAGTTGGAAGAGGTTTGGTTGAGTTTGGCTCGAGAAAATCGCACAAGGGAAATTTTGGTGTTGGGCTGTCTGTGGCTAGCGCTACAGCGCTAGCCTTTGGGCGCTGTAGCGCTAGGCCATCTTGCTGAGGGGATTTGGTTTCTGTCTGTAGCGCTATAGCGCCCTCCCAAGAGCGCTGTAGCGCTACCCTGCCTTCTGAAGGGGATTTTAGGGTATTTTGCAAGGGTTTTTGACCTAAGGTTTGGGGTTTGGTTCCACCACCTTGTTTGGTGGAACTAGGACATCCCGGGGGGCTCGGGTTTAGCCCCGGGGCTAGGTTTTGAACTTGAGGGTTGATGTTGACTTTGGCCATGATTGTGTTTAGGTGAGCGCTAGGGCTCGAGTGGGATCGTGCTCAAGGTGTCGAGGGATTAAGCTATTGAATTGAAAGGTAAGAACACTGCACCCGAATGTATGAATGTGATGGGACTAAGTGCTTCCGAGAATTGTTTTGTGTCATCGTTGGTATTATGCCAAGGGACACGTGTAAGCGGTCTAAGAGTACCGTACATGAATTTAGCGCATGGGACGCGAATTGGCCACTGGGAGCCAGAAACGAAAAGATAACAGAGGGAGCAGCTTGTGAGCGCTAGCCCTGGTTATCATCTGAGCATTGTGTTATATGAGCTGAAATGATTTGTATATGAGATACTTGATTATTGATATGCTTGAGTTTATGAGATGCTATATGAGAAATTGATTTGACAGCTAAATGTGCATGCTCTATTATTAATGTGTGTTCTTGCTGGGCCTTGGCTCACGGGTGCTACGTGGTGCAGGTAAAGGCAAGAGCAAGCTGGACCAGGCCTGAGGTGGAGAGCTCCGAAGTGAAGTGTACATAGCCAGTCGTTCGATCACCATGATCGAGGAGTGTGTCAGGACAGAGATCACCTAACTGCTCATTTTGCCTTAGTATGGCTGTTAATGTATTTAAACTTTGTAACTTTTGTAAATGGCTTTTAAACTGTCAATTTTGGGATCCCATGTTCGTAAACAATGTTTAGTAATGAAAATGTACTTTTGAGACCAAAACACTTTTAATCCTAGTTCCTCTACTATTTCAGTACACGCTTTTACTTTAATGACTTGATTAGCAAGTCTGGCACTTTATAAACACACAGTGTAGCGGTCTTGGCTATCCAGGGCGTTACAGAATGTGACTTGGAGTGATGATGATTTAGATAGTAGTGATAATGAATTGTCAAAAGTTGTTTTAACTTCTATTGTTTCTAGTATGCCAATCTTTTTGCAGGGAAGTAAAGAAGTAAGCAATAGTAATCTGAAAAAGGAGCCTTTTGTTGAAGTAGAGTCTGATTCTAATGAATCAAAATTGGATGAAGATTCCTTGGCTAAAATGTACAAGAAAATGTATGGTAAGTGGTTGGATGTATGTTCTGAAAATTTAACTGAAAAAAATAATGAGCTTGAAATTAGTAACATAAATTTTGAGTCTAGTCTTGTGATCGAAAAAGAGGAAAATAACAAATTGAAAAAGGAACTTGAAGCATAAAAAGAAATGTAAAAATGCTAAATCCAGGTTCTTCAATTTTTGAGGATATTCAGAACATTGGTCAGAGGAGTCATGTTGGTTTAGGATACACTAGATCTCAAATGAATGAGAAAACTCAGTTTGTTAAAGCTGAAAATTTTTATTCTGATGGTGTTTTGCAGGTGTCTGATGCTACAAAAAAGTCTCTTGGACAAACAGAAATGAGACCTTCAGGAAAAAATTTCCAGGCCTATGAAAGGGTAAAAAAATTTATACCTATCTATCATTTTTTTGTGGTATTAAAGGTCATGTATGCCCAAATGCGTTACCTTGCAAAACATGTTTAATTTCAAATATTTTGAGAAATTTAATTGACCTGAAAAGAGACAATCCACTGTTAAACAAGTTTGGGTCAAAAAGAATGTGTGTTTTGCTGGTTTTGAAGAAAGATCTGTTGTGTCTAATCTGTGTTACTTTCATAGTGGTTGTTCCAAGCACATGACAGGTGATAGAACAATACTCACGAACATCAGACTAATGCAATGTGGGACTGTGACATTTGGAAATGGTATTTCTGGTAATGTGATTGGTATGGGAACCTTGAATTATCCAGGGTTACCACATATCAAGAACATTATGCTTGTAGAAGGACTTAAAGCTTACTTGTTTAACATAAGTCAGATTTGTGATCAAGGTTACATTGTTAACGTTGATAGAGAAAACTATTATGTTTTGAATTCTGACGGTGATTGTATTCTTGAAGGTTTTAGATATAATGATAATTGTTATACACTTATGGCATCTGTTATGAGTTGTACAACTATAGGTAACAATACTGACATGTGGCATGAGAAGTTGGGCCACATAAATTTCAAAACCTTGAAAAAATTGTCTTCTGCAGGTATTGTAAATTGTTTACCTAGATTGGGTAAAGAATCAGTGGTTAAGTGTGAGTCTTGCAAACTTTCTAAGCAATTGAAAACAAAACATAAAAGTATTTATGATATTAATACTACTAGAGTGCTTGAATCGCTACATGTGGATCTTATAGGTCCTATCCAAGTAGAAAGTATTAATGGAAAAAGGTACATTTTTGTTTGTGTTGATGATTTTTCTCATTATACTTGGGTTGATTTTTTTAGAAAAAATCTGATACATTTGATGCTTTTAAGACTCTTTGTTTGAAATTGAGAGTTGAAAAAGGTTGCAACATAGGTAAGATTGTTCGAATTCGCAGTAATCATGGTAAAGAATTCAAAAATTCTGTGTATGATGATTTTTGTAAATCTTATGGTATCACTCATGAGTTTTCTGCTCCTAAAACCCCAAAACAAAATGGGGAGGTGGAAAGGAAGAATCGTACTCTACAGGAGATGGCTAGAGCCATGTTGAATAGAAAGAAGTTGACAAAACGCTTGTGGGCAGAAGCTATCAATACTGCTTGTTATACCATTAATCGTGTTTTTCCTAGACTGGGTACATTCAATACTTCCTATGAGATTTGGAAAGGTAAAAAACCAAATGTAAGTTATTTTCACATTTTTGGTTGCATGCACTACATATTAAGGGATTGTGAAAACATTGGCAAATTCGATGCCAAGAGTGATGTTGGAGTGTTTCTTGGTTATGCCACTAACAGTAGAGCCTATCGTGTATACAAAATGAGAACTCAAACTGTTTTAGAGTCAGCTAATGTTGTAATTGATGATACAAAAGATTTTTCAGAATTTTCAACAGAAGAAGAAATCAGGAGCCTTTTGGAGGAACATTCTGTTGCTACAAACGCTAATGTTGTGACACCAGGAGTTGAAACTGCAGAAACAGTAGCAGAGAATGAAGAAACATAATCAGATTCTCTTCAGGTTGAAGATGAGCAATCAAAGGAAAAACATGCAGCGATCATTACTGATTCCATCCAAAGGGAACCCTCCACCAAGGTCAAGAAAAATCACCCAGCAAATCTAATTATTGGAGATCTGGAGGAAATCATGGTTACAAGGAGAAGGTATGTCAATCTTGTGCAATTTAATTGTTTTACCTCTTCTATTGAGCCAAAAAAGATGTGAAAGAGGCCTTGACCGATGAATCATGGATAAATGCTATGCAAGAGGAATTATAACAATTTTCTAGGAATGATGTTTGGACTATTGTGGAAAGACAAAATCATACTAATGTAATTGGCACTAAATGGATTTTCAAAAATAAAAGTGATGAGTTTGGAACAATAATCAGAAATAAAACACGTCTAGTTGTACAAGGTTACACGCAAATTGAAGGTCTTGATTTTGATGAAACTTTTGCGCCTGTAGCTAGGCTTGAATCTATAAGATTATTGTTATTTGTTGCTTGCACTATTGGTTTCAAAGTACATTAGATGGATGTAAAATCTGCTTTTTTGAATAGGATCTTAAATGAAGAAGCATATGTTGAACAACCTAAAGGGTTTGAAGATCCTCATTTTCCTAATCATGTTTTTAGGCTCAAAAAAGGCATTGTATGGGTTAAAACAAGCTCCACGAGCTTGGTATGAAAGGCTAACCCAATTTTTGGTTACTAATGGTTATCATAGGGGAAGTGTTGATAAGACCTTGGTCATCAAATACATCAAAACTGATATAATAATTGCTCAAATATATGTTGATAACATTGTTTTTTGATCTACTTCTAACTCTGAAGTGCATGTGTTTGTCGAACAAATGAAGGATGAATTTATAATGAATATGGTTGGTGAATTGACATTTTTTCTAGGATTGCAGGTGAAGCAAACTGAAGAGGGTACTTTTGTATCCCAAAGTAAGTATGCAAAAAATATGGTTAAAAATTTTGGTCTTGAAACATCAAAGCATGCTAAAACTCTAATGGGGACCACAACCAAATTAACCAGGGTTGAAAATGGTGTCAAAGTTGATCCCACACTATATAGAAGTATGATTGCTAGTCTTCTATATCTTACAACTAGTCGACCTGACATATGCTATAGTGTTGGAGTCTGTGGTAGGTATCAAGGGAATCCTATGGAATCTCATGTCATTGTTGTAAAAAGAATTATTCGTTATGTACATGGGACTGTTGATTATGGTCTTTGGTATTCTAATGAAACTAATTCTAACCTTGTGTGCTTTAGTGATGTCGATTGGGCAAGTAATGCAGATGATAGAAACACAAGTGGAGGATGCTTCTACCTAGGCAACAATCTTGTTCCATGGCATAGCAAAAATCATAATTCAATATCTTTGTCTACTGCTGAAGCTGAATATATTGCTACTGACTTCAATCGTTGTGGATGAAACAGATGATGATTGAGTATGGGTTTTCTGTTGACACTTTAACTATTTTATGTGATAACACAAGTGCAATTAACATTTCAAAAAATCATGTTCAACGTTCACGCACTAAACACATTGACATTCGTCATCACTTAATTAGAGAGCTTGTTGAAAATAAAATTCTAGTTCTAGAATATGATGAAACAAGTAAGCAATTAGCTGATATTTTTACCAAAGCTCTTGATTCGGTTCATTTTGATTCCCTAAGGAAGTCCTTAGGAGTTTGTTCTATTTAAATTATGTATATTGTGCATCTTATTATTCTTGCTATGTCTGTCTTGTTTAAAATCAATCATGTCTTGTTGTTGTCCTAGAAGAAACTGTCAAACTCAAAAGAAAAGCATGTTAATATAGTTTCTTGTTAATCTCTCTAGTGTATCTCTGTTATAAATGTCTAGTCTCAGGAAAATTAATGAATTTCTCCTAGAAATATTTGAGTTCATCAATGTGTTATATTCAAGTGGCCATTTTTAAAAAAATGAAAAATAAGTGTTTCAAGTTCCTTTGAAAGAATAGAGCTACCTACTTCAATGCGTGAAAGTCATCTCTAAGTAAGTTAGAACTATGTAATTAGCACTTATGTAGAAGATATGCTACCATTGAGGTAGTGTGACGGTGCCTTCATTGGGTACAATTCTAAAAAAAAAAGTATTTTTGACATATTGAGCAATGTTCCCTTCTTTCACTTTCACACACAAATGCTTGAAACAATTGTTTTTTAAAAATGGTTTTAAAAGCTTTTACATACTGATTGATCTTCTTAAAATATTTGGCTATGAGTTAATTGTTTTCCTGTATAACATTTATGATAGAAATACAATAGGTGATTAACTTGCTACTATAATTTATGTTTTTCTCACGAGTTTGTTGATTTTTTCATCAAGGAAAAAAGCAAGAAGATTGGTTGATACACTTGATAAGATGTTTGGTAAAGTAACAAGGTTTCTTTATTTATATATATAAATAATATAAAAAATAAAAAAATTGGACTTAAGTTTTTTAAAGAGGCTAAGTAAAATATTTGCATTTTGTTCTTGTTTCAATTTTAATTCTTGAACTCCAATTTTACTGTAAGTGTTGGCAATGTTGTGTGTTTGGTTGTTTGATAAGTGTTGATAATGTTGAGTGTTGACAATGTTTTGTGATTGGATGATTACCACTCGGTTGGGTAAATTGGAAGAGGACCAAGCTTCTATTCTTCAACAACTCAGTTTTATTCAGAAGTTCTTTGCTGCATGATTAGTCTGTTAATTTTTCTGTCATGTTGAACTTTGTGTTTGGTTTTTCTTTTGGTCTTTTCTTCTGTTTTTTGTTTCATTTTGGCAATTTGATAGACAAAAAAGGGGAGAAAATGTTGGTGTTTTTGTTTTTATGGTTACAACTCTTGACCCTATTTTTAGGGGGAGTTGTGTGTTAAACTTTTTGAAAAGTTAACATGGTTGTTTAATTTTGTTTTATGTGTTAGTGATCTTGCTTGCAGGGGGTATTTAAATACTCTAATCTTTTTGCCGACACTTAATCTTTTTTGCATGGTTGTTTGTGTTTAAAATAGGAAAATAAAAAATATTGTTTTTGTCCCTCAAAATGCCAAAGGGGGAGATTGTAAAATCCATATTTGGAAACTTAAGATTTGACAAATATTTTTGATTTAGTGTGTTTATTTTTTGTTTTACAAAGACAAATATCATTGATTTTATTGTTATTAATTTCTGATATTTCTTATTTATTAGGTTTGTATTTTTGTTAAGAATAAAGTCTCCTTATTCTCAATATCTTTTTAGAATTTATTTTCTTTCCAAATTTAACTAATTGATTCTCTATTTTATAGTTAACTGAATATATCTCTAGACAACTCTCAATCAGCCAAGAATGGGTAACTACCCAAAGTTAGTCAGATGATGAATTTGACTATGAACAAGTCCAGATTCGTACAGTTTTGCAACTACATAATCTCTGTCTGTTCCTACGATTTCGGCTGCATTGATTGTGATTGAAAGTTTATTTTGGAAACTTTCCTAGTGTGTGTTGTGCGTCTATAATTGTGTAAATCAGACTTTGGGTAAGTATTTGTAGAGTCCAAGAACTTTACTTAGCTAAGATAGATAATAGTATGATAGTATTTATAGCATTATCTTTGTTACTGTGGATTTTTGGTTCAGACCGGGAATTATTTGGACACTCGTAGTAGTACTTATAGATTTTCTAAGTTTAATCTATAGTTTAAGAATATTAAGTATAACCTAAGGTTTGATTAAAGTGACTGATATTAAGGATTATATGTATTATATTATAAGGTTTAGACTTCAACCAATAGGATTTTAAGCACATGTTATGAATGGTAATTAAGGATTAAGTATTTTGGAGGATTAAATTAAATAAGGGTAAAGTTTGAATGTTATAGGGTCAGTCAGCAGCTTTGAATACGTTGAGGGCTTAGTCAAGGCTGTTTACTCCATTCAAACTTAGCTAAAAATGTGTAATTTCGTGTTTAAATATTCAGCGAGTGCCGATATATCGCAGCTATAGGGGCGATATGTCGCAGCACGTAGATACGGAAAACACGAAACGATGCACGGTCGCCTCGGGCATACTGGCCCAGGCGATATATCGCCTACAGGGGGCGATATATCGCCTCCTTCAGCATATGTTCAATTGTTTTTGAATTCTTTTCCTTTCAGCCATTCAAACTCCTTCAACAGTCCAGCATCTTCTGAACGAGTCTTCAGCCTCTGCTGAACGATTATTCAATTGATTTTCACCTAAAAAGCCATTATTTTTATTCAAGTAAAATCAAGATATTTTTATTCCCAAACTCTATAAATAGGACCTAGTACCCAGCCATTATTCACCATTTGCTCTAAGTTCAAAAGCTGCTAGTGTTAAGTGAGTGTGAGAGGGTAAACACTTGGTTTGGAGAAAAACTATAAGCTTAAACATCATAAGCTTATCAAACACTTTGGGAAGTGAGTTCTATAGTATTTCGGTGGAGTTAGATTGATCTTGCAAATCTTTGAGGTAACCAAAACTCTAGTTTCTTTCTGTATTATGTTTCCTTTCTCTTAGTCTTCTACTCAATTTCCTAACCTCATTCTTATTTTGGTTAGGGAATCCAAGTTCTTAAGCACTTAAGTTGTGGTAAGCATATTTTCTTTTAATGGTTTAGTCTTCCTATTCTCTTTCATTTCATCTCCTTTCTTTAGACTCACTCTTGTTCATTATGGTTTTAGGAGTGTTCCAAAAGTCCCAACTCATTCCATTATATCCCGGTAACTTTGGTAAGGAAAATAGGCTAGAATCTATATGTTTATGTTTATGTTATCTTATGTGTTATGTTGTGATATGATATGAGTATGTTATGAATATGTTGTGCATGCGTTTGTTGTAGGCTTGGGCTTATGCCCTATTTGACTAACAAGGCCCCAAAAAGATTGTGGGCATATGCCTATTTAGCTGGTAGGACCCCACTAATCTCATGGGCATAAGCTTGTTTAGTCTATGGGACCCCAAGTAATAATGGCCATTATAATAAGTGTATTATGTGTTATGATATGTCTTTACGTTTATTATGAAGTTTATGTTTATGACTATGTGTTAGATTTTCCTTGCTGGGCATTAGGCTCATTCCTTTATGTTTATGTGCAGGAAATAAGCTTTAGAGGTGGAAAGATTCGTGACGCTTAGAGGATGTGTATCGATGGTGAATGGATTCAAGGAGTCGAGAGTTCGATCTTTCGAGGATGTAGTCTTGTTTTACCTTTTTATGGTTTTAAATGTATTTTCCGCATTTTCTATGTAACTCTTTTTAGTTTTTAAGTTATTTTTGTTTTAAAGACAATGGGTACCCATATCCTACTTATTTTATGAAAGTAAACTTTGTTTCTACAAGTTTCTGATAAATTATGGTATTTTCGCAAAAATGTAAGTTTTATGTATAGTTTCGTTAATGGTCCAAAAAATCTAGAGTAGTGGGTCATTACAGTATTTTTTGTATAAATATGAATCAAAGCATCAACCCTAAGTATCTCTTTCCACTCCTTAATTTCTTATACTTTTGGAAGAGTGTGTTTCTTTTGTAAATGATTGTTGTTCTGCTATTCCTTGGTTATTCTATGTCTTTGTAATTACTTATGTGTTGAGTAAAATCTCAAAGAGAAGAACGTGAAGAACAACCTTCGGGAGAAGGTTCATCAAAGTCTTGCATTGGGAGGAAGCAAGCATTCATCAAGCAATTTGAAGTGAGTTCAAACCTTGGTGTCTTAAGGAGATTCATTCAGCAAAGAGAGAGTACATCAAGCTTGCGGCAAAACCATTAGAGGGAGTCTAAGTTTTGTTTAAGTCAATTACTTTGTACTTGTGAAATTTGACTAATGAATCTTATCTCTGGGCGTGGCCCCGTGGACTAGTAATATCTGAAAAGATATTGACACCACGTAAAATACTCTATGTCATTTCATTATTCAGTCATTTATATTTTATCACACTAGTTTGATATTCTGTAGTGACAGGAACTTGATCTGTAACTACAAAATATTGATTTGTTGTACCAACTTGTTCGTTCTGCATTTAATTAATTTGGTTAATTAAATAAAAAGATGGTAATCATAAATTACAGAATTTCATGTTAAATTCATTAATTTTAAACTAATAACATGTTGACAAGCTGTTTTCTTATCAAAGTTAACAACCAGAGACTATCAATCACAACAAATCCTTGATGGCGAGGAGTTTTGCTGCCAAAATCTTTAGCAAGGGAGTTAAGTGCTACAAATTGAAATATATGAATAATTTAGCCACTATTTTACCAAAAAATTATATAGCCCCCTTTACTACAAATTCTGACTCAATCGCTACATGAAACCCAACTTTTAAGGGTACATTTGGTTAGGATTATTAAAAATAGAAATTAAAAAAATTATATATAAAAAAATTATTATATATTAGAATAGAATTTCCTCCAATTTAAAAAAAAAATTATTTTATTTTAATGATATTCCAATATTTTTTATTATAATCATACCAAAGACACTTTTCATTCTTTTACCCTAACCAAACATTTATAAGATGAGGAGTCCCTACTAGAAGGTGTTTTATAACAATTGTAGTACACCCACATTTGATAAAGAGGAGCCATCCTAACAATTAGGGTGTCAGGCCCGATCGATCGACTATATCAGGTGCCCAGATCAATCTAGTAATCATGTTTTATCGTTTTGCCTTATTTAGGACAAGAAAAAAAATATATATTTACAAGTGTATTCAATGAATTTAAAATTAATAAAAGCTCTCGACGAGTAGAAGTAGACGAAGTGATCCAACCATTATAAATCTTTTTTTTCACTTTTATTTAGTGCGTGAGTTATTATGATCATTATAATTGTTATTCGTTATTAACTCACTAGTTAATCAATAATTGAAAATTTGTGTCTGATTAATAGACATAGGAATTATTGGGAGTGCAAAAAAAATTGTATATATTAAGATTGAGTCATGATTCAAGGGGTTGAGTGGAGCCTTTATAACAATCGATAGGTGATATTTTTATCGAACTTATACTATCATTTCACCATCAATGATAATAACTCATAATAATTTAGTTGGAATTGAATATGGGAATAGTGATTAAAAACTATCACCTTCGAAAGAGCTGGCATGATCTAATGAGCAGCCGTGCAAAATAATTAAGCATAAATATAGAAACATAAGTATGTATGTGAAACACAACGACTTAATTCTCACCTTCTTCAACCATGCATGTTGTTCAGAGGGAGCTGTCTCAGTCTCACTGTTTTAGGTGCTCAAATATTTCTTGTGCACCACAACTCAACTACGCACAATGACATTTCACAATTATTTGTCAAAAATGGCTACAATTTGTGTAACCACAATTTGTTTATATTACACTATCACTGTACATGTCACTATGTGTTAATGATGATGATCAGGTTACTTCACCTTCAATAAGCAATTAAAGTTTGTGTTCCAAGCAATGAAATATCAAATAAATTGATTGTTATTGTTTTCTGTTTAACTTATCTAATTAATTTGGAATCATTTACATATATATTAATAAAGTGCTTTTACATAATCAACCTGGTCTGTATTAAAAAAAAATGTTACTGGTGAGTTTATTGATTGCTTTGAGAGAAAGTATATAATTAATTTTCCTTTAATTAGTCTCTCACTTCCGACACTTAATTTGGCGGGGACCAATATTTTTTCTATGTTGACTTACTGTAGAATTAATTAGTTCTTGTCAATCGTTTTATAGGAACAATACAAAAAGTGAATTATAGAAGTGAAAAATCTATATAAAAAAAATGCAGCTATAGAAAAACCTATTGCGACAACATACGCATGTTATTGGTCTGCTGAAAATTGTGGCTGTCAAAATATTGTGCAAAATTTGGGAGCAGCTAAAACCCAACAACAACAATGCAAATTCTCACTCAAACAAACAACTAATCACCTTGCTGCACTTGTGACTAGCAACCTTACTAATAAACGTAAACCATGAAAATCCTTAATTTACAGAACAATCACAAACAATACGTGAAATAAAACCACACAACAATATTTACCACGCATCTAACTAAGGTGGTTTATTACGTCCTTAGTAGCAACTTTTATTCTTCAATCAACAACGGTAGCTTTTCTCTTCTCCAATCTCTCAAAAAATATACCCCTCTATTTGAAGCTTTACTTATGAAATTCTATTTTTTATTATTACCAACCGAATTTAACCAACAATTTAATTAATGTGAAACAGTACTTATAAAATTGTTTGATCAGACATATATTCTAAAGTAGAATGATAGATTATTGATGAATCAGAATATACGAACATAAAGCAAACAAACGTAAACGTAACATGACACAAGAATTTTTTTACGTGGTTCGAAAAACCTAGTCCAAAGGGTCACGTCCAGAGATAAAATAAATTAGTAAAGTCTCAAGAATACAATAAGCAATTGACTTATACAATATTAGACTCCTAAATCCTTGTCGCAACCTTGAAGTATTCAACTTTAATAATCTGATTTTAATAAACACTAAGAGCACGGAATCCCTCATGATCTTGATGAGTGCTCGCTTCCTCCCAAAGTGAGACTTATGGATATCTTCTCCCGAAGATTGTATGTCACGTTCACAACCTTTATGACATGTTTAAGAGTAAACAACACAAAGCAAAACAAGCAAACAAAGAAATAAGACTACTATTTACATATAAAAAAAACTATTCAAAATATGAAGTGTTAGAATGGTGAAGAGATTAGATTAGTTGTTGCTTAGGTCTAGTATTTATAGAGTTTAGGAAACCCTAAGTCAGTTAATCTCGTTCAAGATCTCAATTAGACCAAATCAGGAAGATTCTAAAATAACTCACAATTATCTTTATTGCAGAATATTCTAGATTTAACAGAAAATCATTAAACTCAAACCAGGTTCATTACGAAATTAATTTACTTAGGCACAAAAAATATTTCAGTTTCCTCTTTTTAAATCTAATAAAATCAAGAAAAATATGTTTTTTTTAAATCTAATAAAATCAAGAAAAATATGCAGTGATCAATTCCATAATAGACACAAAGTTGTAAAAAAATAAGGAAACTTGACTATATAAAATGTACTTATTATAGAAGAGACAAAATCCACTTACTTACCCAAGATGGAATTTCTAAAATACCAATTAAATTGATAAAATATATATAATAAAAGATAGCTAATTTATGATTTTACACTTTATTTTTTTTTCTCAAATCACTATCGATCAGAAGATTGTAATCAGCTTACATTTAAAAGAGCCAAGTTATTAGCTTTATATATCACAGTAGAAGTGACATTATAATAGAAGAAAACTAAAGAAAGAAGTTAATCCCAACTTCTAAATATAACCAATTTGATTTCACTCAACAGAAGCATTGTTTCTTGCATTATACACATGCTCGTTGCCATGGTAATGGACCAACATTGCGATGCTTTCAATTTGTAACAGCACATCAAATGTTGCAATGCTTAACAAGGCCTATTGCGATGCCTAAGACCTAATAAGAACTTTCACAACTTCTACAATTGGCATAGCGAAGTTGAATGTAGCCTAATAAATTTATGGCATGTTTACTTAAGGTGAATGGAAATCATTTGTGCGGTGATTATTCTCATTCACACGTTTACTAAAATAAGGTGTTACACCCGAATTTCGAGATTAACTAGACAACCTCAAAATGTAGGCTCGAAAAGGTTAAGCTTGGGACCCACAAGTGTTAGCAGTACACTTATACAAATTGTCAAATGGTTCTATATATGTTATTAGCACTCGAGCATGAGTCGCAACGTTGGAGAATGAGTTGCAGGCTCGGAAACACCAACCTTCTTCGAGGAACGTATTCGACCAAATTAGTGGATGAGGAGGAGACTACAACTAGAACGATGAGCTCAAAGCTTGGCCAGTCTCGAAAGCGCGTTAGCACAATGATCGAGCTCAATGACGTGTTTGTCACACGGAATAGGTGTTAGGAAATCCCTACTTCTTAGGGATTCGTTAAAGCTGCATATTAAATCCCTATTATCATGGGATATTACTTAATTAGCACATTTAATTAATGAAATTAATGTGAATATTTTGTAATTGAATGCTTGATTGTAACTTCTGAAATTCCGTTTTTAGTAATTACCAAATTAATTAAAGTGCGGAATGGTAATTAACTGTTTACACAGAATACAGTTCTGTCGGGACAGAAACCAAACTTGTCACGACAGAAACTGAACACAATAAAAAGACAGTGCAAAAGAATAAAGAACACAGCGAATTTTTACAAGGTTCAAAAACCCTTTCGGATAACCTACTCCTTAGGGCCACGCCCAGATAATAAAACCAATTAATAAAGAATCACAAGTACAAAAACATTGACTTAAACAAAACAAGACTCCCTCTTGAGATTTGCTGCAACTTGTTGTACTTCTCTTCACTAATCTGATCTTGATTGAAACACTCAACCACTTGAACTCCCTTCAATGGCCAGTGAGTGCTTGCATCCTCCCGACGCAAGGCTTGTAAAAATCTTATCCCGAAGACTATAAACGTTGTGTTCGAATTACAATGTGTATTCACTCATGAACATGGTATAAACTCGCCACTAAAAACTAAACACACATATTACTACAAGATCACGTGAATACTTATGATCTTGAATACAAAGAGGAACTCTCTCAAATATTACAATAATGCTCACGAATAATGCACCAAAGAGTTCCCTTTTTTCACTGCCTTTAGAGCCCTATTTATAGAGTCTTTTTTCGTGCTCACAAAGGCTGAGAAAGAATTCTTCTAATAAAGGCAAGAATCATAGAAGTTATTCTTGATTGTCGAAGAGTTTCCTTATATAGAAGATGCTAATCCGACAGATGCGATATCGGTGGGGACAGCTCAGACCTGTGTCGGATCAAAACAAGCTCAAAAAGGAAACAATAATTAATGACATTAAGAACCAGTTTCCTGATTGCAATCCTTGAACTGCACGAAAATATATCAGCAAATAATCCAAAAACAACTTTGGTTAAGTACCGAATATTTGCAATAAACTTTGTTTCCTTTATAAACAAAATGAGACAATATATGCTAAATAAGGAAGCACATTATTGACCAAAATTCACACAAAAGGAAAGAGGATTTCCGAAAATTGAAATAAAGGAAACCAAATATTTCTGAAAATTATAATAAGGGAAACCAAACAATTCCGAAAAAGGAAAAACAAATATTTCCGAAAATTATAATAAAAGGAAAACAAATATTTCTAAAAATTATAATAAAAGGAAACAATTAAATCAACCAATTTATCTTTTAAGAAAAAGATATTTCTATAAAAATGCCAATTATAGGATTTACAACTTCTTTGAATTGGGGGAAGATATTCCTGCAACCAGGTATATTAATAGCCTAGTCTGATTCATTTGTACGCACACACAAATTGTACTAGAGAATACTCTGTCAAATTTCTTTCATTCAATGCTTGGAAAGAGTAGTGATAATAGCAGTGACTCGTTGACTAGGCAGATTTGAACTACTGAACCACGTAAAAAACCTGTGAATTCATCTATTTTTTCTACATATTTGTTTAGTGCTTGTTGACGCGGTTTTTCGCCAACAATGAATTAAGAAAATAACAAGGTTGAATTAGTGGTTGATGGTAAACCGAAATAAGAAAATAACTCTAAAAAACACTGGTCTTTTTACGTGGTTCAGTGGTTAAAATCCATCTAGGCCACGAGTCTATATTATTACTGCTTTTCTCTCTCTATTTTGACAGAGTTTCGATATTATAGAATTATCGTCCCTTTTTCAGTCCAATATTCTTAGTATTTATAGATAAATTCCTTGGACAAGTTTGGGTAACCACGTGAGTCAATCACGAATTTGCGTATTTATTACATTTATAATGGAATATTTCCATTTATACTAGGATATGATCTGATCATGAAATAAATAGACCATAATATCTGGGGCATTAACTATCACAGGCTGGCCATAAACGAAGTATTCGAGTCTTCGGCGATCTGCGGACATGCCATATATTCAATTCACCCCGAGCTGAACACACTGCTGAGCTCGTATCATGGAGGCCATGCCTTATTAATGTTATAAGCTCACGCTCATCAATTTATGCATCCCTAGCTCGTACAACCATCATGAAAATTGTGCTATCTATATGGAAAGTACATTGACTCCTTGGATATTTCTTCCATTCATTTACTTGCCAGCTGCACACGATTTGAGTGAAAGACTCGTGCTGAAATTAGGATACACAGTGCTCTTTATAATTAAGTTGATGAAAAATGGTGTCAACAGTTTGGTGCTTTTGTTGAGAGCATTAAGCAGGCATTGTATTGTTTAATCAAAATCGCATGCACATCATCGATAGTCGCCGTGAATATCCCTGGAACTGGTGGGAGACCATTACCCCAAATCCCTGAGGAGCGTACTCCTCAGACTATGAATCACCTGTGGAGGCTTGGGAAGCAGCCCATGGTAGATCAAAGCCCCGATGAGGGGAGTGCATCATCGGCCTCCAGGGAACAACCTGCTCAGACCTCTAGACCCGATGAGGATTTATATTATAATCCTGAAAAGTACATACCAATCGTGGAATTGGAGAATCGCGGATTACGTGAACAGCTGGCTGAGGCTTCATGGTGAAGTGAGGAGTTGGTTAGGCAAGCCACTGAACTACAGACACTGTCTTGAAGGACCAGAGGGAGTACGTTCGCCAGAATGGCTAATCAAAGGGCCCAACAAGCTCAGCCGAGGCCCAGGACAAATACTGGCAACGGTCGTCCTGGGGAGAACACTCAAGACGTTGTTAGGGGAAATCCTATGGGAAATGTACATGTTGGAATTGGGAATAACCAAGCTCCTTCGGTAGCTCTGAATGATAACCCCGAACCTGTTAGCAACAACCCGAAACCTGTGGGAGCCAATTCTGGACCTTCCTGACCCAATAACGGGAGGCCATCGCCATCATCAATAAGGCATCCGCCCTCTCTGATAAGACACCCCTCTCCTGCTCGAGAAGCACCCCAGCCAGCCTCAAGTGGGAACCGGGCAAGGGATCAGACATGGGATCGGGCACCCCAGAGACCTTCTCAAAGTGGGAGCCGAGACAGAAACCATAGGGCTCGACCTAGACAAGGGGGTGAGCGTGAGGCCCGGCGAGAGGCTCACCGAGGACATAGGGAACCTTAGTGAACAGAAAATCATATGTCGAGGCCACAAACGAATGGGGCGAAGGGGCAAGAAAAAAACCCACCTTGTAACAATTGAGCCATGGAACAACAAAACCGAGAGAGGAATGTCAGCTTCCTTAGTGGAAGTTTGGATCTCAGTCGGTTGGTGAGTGTGTACAACACTAAGCCCAAGAATAATGGGACTTATGAGAATGATTATCCTGATCTTCGAGATCATTTGAATCAAAACAGGGGGCAAACTAACCCATCAAACTCGAATTTACGAACACAGTTAAATAATTGAAAAGAGTCTTCGCAGCCAGTACACAGGAATCAGTATAACCTTGTACTAGGACAAGGAGCTGGATTCTTTGCAAACAATAACCAGCTACACAAAGTACAAGCTAAACCTCCGATGGACTTGGTCCAAGAAAGGTTCAACCAGCTTGAAAGAGCATTCAGGCTTCTTCAAGAAGAAAGAAATAAGGACAAGGCTGATGACTCTGATGAAGAGCTCGAGCCTTTTGCTCCCTATATATCAAACACCCTATTTCCTTATGGATTTAAGATACCTCATGTGGCGCCCTTCGATGGGACTTCCAACCCATATAGCCACCTGAGTACGTCTAACACAATAATGTGAGCAAGCAACGTCAAATACGAGCTAAGGTGCATTATTTTTCCGACCACACTCACAGGACCAACGAAAAACTAGTTCGACAAGTTCTGGAGGCACTCGGCCTCGTCATGGAAACAACTAACTAAAGATTTCAAGAAGAAATTCCAGGCCGTAAAGAATGTCAAGACCGAGGCCTCAGCGTGACTAATGTTAGATAGCAGCCAGGAGAGTCATTAAAAAGCTACAACAAGATTCAACATAGAAGTTGCACGAGCTCGAAATGTTGATGACAGTGGTCATCTCATGGCAGTATGAGCTGGAGTATTGCCAAGGAGTCCCCTTTCGGACGACATGCAAAGGAAACCCGTGAGGACAATAACTGAGTTCAAGAATCGGGCTCAAAGGTTTGTCAATGTAGTATAGGCGAGGTTAGCATATAAGCTGACTTCGCAACCCATAATTGTTAGGAACTGTTCCTAGTGCGATGCGGAAATTGCGCTAATGGTAGTATTGTATACAACAACAAAAAATTTCATATAAAAACTTTATATGGGGATCCTTTAATATGCAATATGTTAATCAACAAAATATGTATACGTAAAAATGATATGAAATGATTTACCTCTTGTAGCCTATCAAGAGTCCTTGAATATTTTCGTATATAATTTGATCTTCCTATCCTGGCATGAGTACTCACACCAAGATCTTCCAAGACGTTCTCTACGCCTCAAGATGTGGGTGGGCACATAGAGAACAAGAATCAAATTTGTGAATCAAAAGTATTATCAACACATGAAACTCTTGATTATGGACTAGAGAGAAAGGTTTATCTTTTGTGAGAAAAAGATGATCAGTTTTATTGATGCTTCTCTTAAAAACTTCTATATTCTCCTATTTTCTATCATATAGAATATATAGGCATTATTATCATAATAATAATAAATAAATGATAATTACAGACAAAGTCTTACATTCCATTTTAAAACTCTTTTCAAAATATTTTATTTATAAATTAAATAAAATAAAATAAACAATAATTGATCACTAAGTAGTGGTCATAGGGCAGTCCAGAAAGCCCTATGCATGTAACACTTCCCTAAAATAAGGGGATTTGATTTTTCATACATATTTATTTTAATTAATTAATAATTAGAAATTCAAATAAGGTATCATATTTTTAAGGAAAAGATAACAACTTGAATTTCAAAATTCAAAATTCAAAATTTGAATTTTCATTATCATCTATTAATTAAATAAATATGATAATCAAACCAATTTTGACTATCCATATTTATCATTTCTCACTTAAAAAAAATAATTGATTAAAATCAACTTCTTTTATTTCTATACAATTTCGAAAATTGCATTAATGCAATAATAAATTGTGCAACTTTAATTATCACATAATTGTATATTTATCTCAACGAATAAATATTTTCTCAAATACTCCATTCACAGTTTGACACTTGTATAAACTCTTATCTTTAATGGTGTTAATAGAGCCGCCCCGAGACCTATGGGCCAATAATTCCAATCTTCAATAAATAATAGATTATTAACCAAGACTCTTTGATTTAATAATCATATTTATTAATATCGTGATTACTCCACTATAAATATGAGACTGCACTCTTGAGAATTAAATACATATTTGCTGAGTACTTTATTGTAACCATAAAGTGTCCATTGATATAATCATTACATACAAATTAATCCTCTATTGATTCCTAGTGTACCATTGACTTTACTAGTGAAGGTTAATTCCTAATCTGATTATGAATTTGACATCAATAACCTTTTTTAGTTCCAAAAGACAACCCAATAGGGAATCATCATTCAATCTATAAGAAGGTGTTGACAGTGAAATCTCGTCAACGAAATTAGATCGGAAAACTCAAAGGTAAGTGTGGCGATGTTTAGATAAGAACTTAGAATGAACTTATGGAAGGGTAAACGCAGATCAACAATAGAGTAAAAAATATATATTGCTTAATAGCCTCTGCATACAATGAATTTTCCAACCTCTTATTCTGAGGGGTCAAGCTCTATTTATAGCTGGGCTCTAATGGCCCCTTATACATGGTGGTCCCTCAGGACAGAATAGTACATGAGTACATCGTCAGGGTAATAGTACAGGTGGTAATGGTGTTGGAGGAGTGGTGGCCTGCTCTAGTACGTGTCAGGGGTCTGAAAAAGTACTCCCGTCTTGGTACCATACTATGCCTCTACTACTTGTCGAGTGCGGACCTCATAAGCGTGTTGAGGGAGTATTGACCATGTACCATTCTTGTACTGCCACTACCAGTCTGGCGTGGACACTGTATCTGTACTCTAACTCTTCTTGGTCTGTAGGCTCATTCCGTATACGTACAGGTACCTTGTACCTGATGGTTATTCTCACATCTCCAAGATATGTATATGCTCAAAGCTATCCCATATTCTACTAAGCGTAGGGAAGCTTGTGAGTTAACATGAATGATATATTTAGGTCTCTACACCACTATTAGCTTGACACCAAATAGTTTTGCGTCTCTCTTATTGCTCCTCGTACGTCCCTTCAAGAGGTCTTAGACTCCACACGAGCACACGAGGCACTGGCATCACTACATGGGGGCACCTTGGCGAGAAGAAGTGCTGGCACGCAGCACGGGTACGGGACACCTTGGCACGAATGAGTGTGGTGTGGTGCGAGACCCTTGGTGGTGCGAGGTGCGATGCGCGAGGCACACTCTAGGGGAGTTGGTGGTCCGAGGCATGAAGCAAGGAGCGGCTGACCGTGCGAGACCCTTCTTGCGGCATGGACCCATGTGCACGAGGCACCTAAGTGAGGCCATGCCTCGCAAGACACGCGCGGGCGAGGCGAGGTGCGCGACAACCTCTTGGCGCGAGGCGAGGTGGGGGCCTCGCGTGGGAAGCTCGGGTGTGCACGGCTGAGGCGAGATGGGGGGCCTCGCGTGGGAGGCTCGTGTGCGCATGGCCGAGGCGAGATGGGGGGCCTCGCGTCGGAGGCTCGTGAGCACATGGCCGAGGCGAGACGGGGGGCCTCGTGTGGGAGGCTCGTGTGCACATGGCCGAGGCAAGACGGGGGGCCTCGCATGTGCATGGCCGAGGCGAGATAGGGTCTCGCGTGCGAGGCCCGGGTGTGCAGTGTGAGACGCGCACGGGTCGTGGGCAGCCTCGCATAGCGAGGCCCTCGTTGCCTTGGCGGGTACTTGGGCATGTCGGGCAGCCTCGTATGAGACATGGGTCCCGCATGGGGCATGGGTCCCGCATGGGGCAAAATATTGGGTTGCTTGGTTTGAGGCTAGCAAGGGTAAACCTCAATTTTTTCTCTTTTTTGGATTTTTGTCATCCACAGAAGGTATAGATTCCATATCTGTTAAGCTATGTCCCCACCCATATACATCATTGAGTTCCCAAAAGAATAGTTCTTAGCCTGATCATTCTGACAAACCATAACGCATGAATCAGGTCCCTTTCAGACGACCTGATCTGATGCAAGATCAGAAGTCTAAAAGTGATACCAATAAATTCTGCAGATTTCATAGGGACATTGATCATACCACCGATGAATGCAGACAACTAAAAGACGAGATCGAAGGATCGATTTTGAGAAGATATTTTTGGCAGTATGTTAGGAACAGGAATCCGGACCAAGCTTCGGCTAGGCAGAGGGCAGCTCCTACACTGCTTGCCCAATAGAATACGTCCCCACACGCAAGGGAGGATAACTGACCTCCTCTGATCGATGGGCAAGATGTAGTAACCATCGCCGGAGGACTGCATATCACTGGGTCGGGAAGAAATACCCAGAAAAGATATGTCAACAAGCTCAAGATGAGGGTAGATATCCCTACGAACCTAAACCCCGAGCTCCAAAACAATAGAGGGTTGAAACCCAACCTATTACTTTCACTGTAGAAGATGCCCCGCACGTCCAGTTCCCTCATAATGACCCTTTGGTCATTACCTTCTAGCTCGCCAATAAAAGGGTGCGTCGAGCCCTGATAGATAGCAAGAGCTCGATCAACATCCTCTATAAGGCCACCTTGTAAAAAATGGGACTCTCTGTTCGAAAACCTGAAAGCCTGTGCGACGAGGTTGTACTAATTTTATTGGGAAGGAATAGCCAGCAAAGGATCTATGGAGCTCCCAGTGACCTTGGGTGACTACCCTGTCTTAGTAACCAAGATAATGA
The DNA here is from genome assembly GCF_963169125.1 of Humulus lupulus. Taxonomy (NCBI): domain Eukaryota; kingdom Viridiplantae; phylum Streptophyta; class Magnoliopsida; order Rosales; family Cannabaceae; genus Humulus; species Humulus lupulus. The sequence continues at coordinate 71,543,273 of NC_084794.1, read as the reverse complement.
AGTTCATAGTGGTAGCACCCATTCGACCTACAATGTACTGCTTGGGAGACCAGCCTTGATTGTGCTAGGACAGTTTCATCTGTGAGGCACCTGGCCATCAAATTCCCAACACCTAGTGGCATTGGGATGCTGGAAGGAGAGCAACTAGCCGCCCAAGAATGCTACAGCATTTCAATGAGGGGGAAAGGCCAAACTAGTGCACAGACACTTGTGATCATCCGAGAAATAAGCGACACAGTATATGAGGTCGAAGAGGAGATCGACCCCAGGATAGAAGAGGATAGGGTCTTTCTCAGACCAATCAAAGAGCTCGAGGACGTGGAGCTCGATGAAAAGGATACCACAAGGATGGTAAAGATAGGGAAGAACCTTCCAAAGGACGCGAGACAGCAATTAATCTGCTTCCTGAGGGAAAACCAAGATGTGTTTGCATGGTCGCACTCAGACATGATTGGGACCAGCCCAAACATTATAAGCCATGCACTCAACATAGTCAAAGGCTTCCCACCAAAACAACAAAAAATAAGGCTCCTAGATGATGAAAGGAAGAAAGCCTTGAAAGAGGAGGTCGAAAGGTTGAATGCAAATCGGTTTATCCGAGATGTTTTCTATCCCGGTTGGATAGCCAACCCTGTGTTAATTCTGAAGACCAGTGGCAAGTGGCAAACTTGCATTAATTATTCGGACCTCAACAAGGCATGCCCAAAAGATTGCTTTCCCCTACCTCGAATTGATCATCTCATAGATGCTACCACGGGTCACGGCATCAAGTCATTCATGGATGCATATTTTGGATATAACCAGATAGTCATGCATGCACCCGATCAGGAACATACAAGTTTATGACCAATAAAGGTTTGTACATTAACAATGTGATGCCTTTTGGGCTCAAGAACATCGGGGCCACATATCAAAGAATGGTGAATAGGATGTTTGCCAAGAAAATAGGGAACAACATGGAGGTTTGTTTGGATGACATACTGGTCAAGTCCAAACATAACTGTAACCATGTTGATGATCTCGCAGAATGTTTCACTATACTCTGAAAACACAACATGAGACTCAACCCACAAAAATGATCATTCGGAGTATCCTCGAGAAATTATCTCGGATTCATAGTGAATGCTCGGGCATAGAGGCGAACCCGAATAAAATCAAGGCATTTATCGATATGCCCTCACATCAAAAACATAAAAATGTCCAGAGTTTAACTGGACGAATGCCGACCTTAAGTAAGTTCATATCGAAATCTACAGACAGATGCCTTCTGTTCTTTAATATATTTAGAGGGGGCAAGAAATTTGAATGGTCAGACAAATGCGAGCTCACTTTTCAAGACCTTAAAAAGCACATCACTGAACAACCAATCTTTTCCAAACCAATAACAGGGGAAGTATTGTACTTATACCTCGCCACAATTAAGCAGCGCAATACTTGTTCGGGAGGATAAGAAAGTACAAAAACTTGTTTATTGTGCTACTAAAACGTTACTGGGGGCAGAGTTGAGATATCCATCAATGAAAAAGCTGACCTTGTTCTTGATACATGCATCTCGAAAGCTCTGCCTTACTTTTAGGCACATCTTGTACACGTATTGACTGATCAACCATTAAGGCAAGTATTGTCGAAACCTGAGGCGTTTGGAAGACTGTTAAAATGGGTGGTCGAACTCAGACGATTCGAGATCACTTATCACCTGAGAACAACAATCAAAGGACAAGCCTTAGAATATTTCATAGTTGAATGTACAGGAATTACCAACAAGGAAGTCAAAACCCCAGCCCGCGAGCTGTGAAGACTTTACGTCGATGGGTCTTCAAATGGGAACGGTTCAGGGCGGGAATTATTTTCATCACTTCGACGGGAAGTCATTTTCACAAAGCCTTACGATTTGGCTTCGATGCGTCAAATAACGAGGTCGAATACGAAGCACTATTAGCAGGACTTTGAATAGCTTCTAAGCTTAAAGAAAAAGCCATCCACTACTACAGCGATTCCCAGTTGATTGTCAACCTGGTTTAAGGAGAACACCATGCTCGGGGAATTAAATTGGCAGCAGTCGGGCAATTCGAGTTCTTCACCATTAAACAAGTTCTGTGGGAGTAAAACTTAAATGTAGATGCTTTAGCTAGGCTCGCCACAACCAAGGAAGCTGATACACTCAATGTGGTTTTGGTCGAGTTCCTACCAGTCCCAAACATAGCCGAGCTTGAAGAAGAAGACGTCAATATGATTTACTCACAGCCAACCTGGATGACTCCTATAATTGACTACCTCAAAACTGGGAACCTCCCATCAGACCAGAATGAGGCTAGAAAACTTATGTACAAGATACCAAGGTACACTATCTTGGAAGGGAAATTGTACATAAAAGGGTATTCTATGCCATTTCTTAGGTGTGTAACTCTAGTCGAAGCCAGAAAGATTTTAGAAGAAATCTGTGAAGGATTTTGCAGAGACCACACTGGGGGGCATAGTCTATCAAAAAAGGTGATTAGGCAAGGATACTTCTAGCCTGCAATTAAAACGAAATCATTCGAATACGTCAAGCGTTGTGATAAGTGTCAGCAGTTCGCTTCAATCCCGCGAGCTTGTTGTGATAATATTCAATCAAATATGTGCAAGTGTACACAGTCACAAAACAAGTAATAAAGTGACAAGTATACAAGATCGTCTCCATAGGGATTGCAAATTAAAACTAAATGCGTCAATTAATTACCAAACAATTACACAAGAGTAACCAAATTAAATTGTTTTGATTTTTGTAAGCTAACATTACTTGGAATCAATTAAAAATTATAAAAAAATAAAATACAATGCTAATATGAAAGTGAGATAAAATCGATTGGTTAAAATAGGCTTGAATTATTAAATCCCTCTATGTCAATTGACCTGTACGTTTTGCTGCAGCAAAATCTCAGCAAATGACCCAGAGTTAACAAGAATTCAAAACACGTTCATGAAACTTTTCCAAGACCCATTATATTAATTCTTCCACCTAATTTAACATATTCCTATGCCAATCAAGTTAAAGAACCCAGAATTAAGCACCAATTCATCATTGTTCAACAAGGAAAATACCACATTCTTATGCTATTCACAAACATAATCTAACAAGATTATCCACTTGTGTCATTCAAATCTATCCATTATATTCAAACTTCCCAGCACAAATATAACTCAATATCTTGTAATTGGTGATCAAGCAGTAACAAGAATTCATCATTAAGCACATTTGAATGAACAATGTGTAAATTAGTAAAATAAAGTGCTAGAAATTTAGAATTAAGACATAGAGTTCATTAATAATTCAAGCCTCAAAGGATCTAGTTCATAGCTAAAACAATAATCATAAATACAAAATTAAATATATCCATGGAGTTTAAACACCAAATACAAAGAGGAAATAGGAAAGAAATGACAAGGAAGAAGAAACAACCCAAAAGATGATGATGGAAATCTGGCATTTAGTGGAAATGTTATCTCGATCGATCAGGTTCTTCTACTCTATGCCTACCAAGCTTCTCTTCTTTCCTCTTCTTCCTTCTTCTCTTTCCTTCTTTGTACTGCAGAAAAACTCTTGTACTTGGAGGTTCTCTCTCTATAATAATGGCTGAATTGGGTAATGGAGGTTGTCCTATTTCTCCTTTTTTGCTAGGGTACAAAACACTATTTTCTCTCTTGCCAAAAATTCCCTCCAAGCACTCCACGTGAGCCTCCTCATTTTTCTCTAGAATCTTCCTTCTAAAATGCAGCTTATATTCTGATTTGTTGCCACCTCACCACCCTTTGACAAGTCAATTAATGAAATGTCACTTGCCTTTCCCTTATATGCTGACTTTTCCTCTCTGATTCCTACTGAAATTGTTCCAGCAAAATTTCTTTGGCTCCAGCAAACCTAATATTTCAGCACACGATAAAAAAATAAGAGCCTTTTCACTTTTCATTATTTTCTTTGGACAATTTCATATCTAAATTCCTTAATTTCTACATTCAGTTGTAAAACACCAAAAAGGACACAAGAACACAAAAAGGAAAAGAATTAACTAAAAATAACAAAATACACAAACATCACTCAACCAAATTATAAAATTATAAGCTCAAAAGTATAAAAAGAACTCTTTATTCAAGAGTTATCAGAGCTCCCCATGATGAGCTCTCCATGGCCATTCGTAGTATGGGGAATCAACCTCATAGGATCCTTACCAACAGGAAAAGGGGGAGTAAAATATGTCATAGTTGTTGTTGATTACTTCACAAAGTGGACCGAGGCTGAACCTCTAGCCACTATCACCTCGAAGAAAGTTTTGGATTTCATGGTGAAGAATATAATTTGCAGATGCGAGGTACCAAGGAAAATAGTATCAGACAACGGAACCCAGTTTGATAGCGAATTGTTTACATAGTTCTGCGAAAAGAATGGGATAATCAAAAGTTTTCCTCAGTAGCCCATCCAAAAGCAAATGGCCAGGTCGAAGCAGTGAACAAAACTCTGAAGAGCTCTATTAAGAAAAGGCTCGAAGAGGCTAAAGGAAAATGGCCAGAAGAATTACCACAAGTCCTATGGGCCTACTGAACGACAGCTCGGACCTCGGTAGAACATACCACATTCTCCCTAGCTTACAATTGCGAAGTTATGCTACCTATTGAGGTCGAAATCCCAACAATCAGACACGAGGCATACGACCAGACCTCAAACCAATCCCTGCTCGAAGAAACTCTAGACCTAATTGAAGAAAAATGAGACGAAGCCCAGCTTAAGAACGTTACATACCAACAAAGGGCTACAAGATACTTCAACAAGAAGGTTTGAGACAAAAAAATTGGATTGGGAGATTTGGTGCTCAGACACGTGTTTTTGGCCACATGAGACCCCTCGGCAGGCGTGCTTGGGCCTAATTGAGAATGGCCATACCAAATTGAATCCATTATTCGACTTAATGTTTATAAACTAGTGAGATTGAATATAGAATCGGTGCCACGAACTTGGAATGGTGAACATTTACGACCTTATTATCAGTAATATAGGTGTTAGGAACAAGTTTCCTAATACGCAACGGATTTGTGTGATGGGTTGGCCTAGTGTACAACAAAAATTTTGTAACATATTTAAACTAATTTTAAATATGCAGATCCATTAATATACATATATTAATCATAAACAAGAAAATAATAAAGAATATACCTATTGATGCCTATCAAGTGTCACTGCTATCTTTTCGTAAAATAAACGATCTTCATATCCAAGCTGCTCCTAGGTACTCACACCAAGATCTTCCGCAGCGTTCTCTACACCTCAAGAAGTGTGTGGGCACTTAGAGAATAAAGGATGGTATATTTCTGATTCAACTTGATGTACTCAACACATGAGATCAAGAGAATAGGCTTAGTTCTGTATCTTTTCAGGGAGAGATTGAAAGTATTGTTCTTTTCTTAGAGCAAATAATTGAGTATTGAGTATCTTTTTTTTATATATAAGTCTAACTTATATAGAAAATATTTAAATTTAAAAAATAAATATGTAGCCAATTACAATTTATCTTTTAATTAATTAAATAAATAAATAAATGTGAAAAATTCATTCCCTGATTCCTATAGCTGCACGCCACACACAGTCTAGGGACTTATAATTCCAAGCTCCAATAAATTTGTGATTATTAATTAAACTCTTTAATTAAATAATCTTAATTTATTAATCTCATGATTACTCCACTATAAATATGAGACTTCACTCTTGTAATTATAGACATTTCATTTACTGAGTACTTTATAACAATAAAGCATCCATTGATATAATCATTACATACAAATTAACCCTCTAATAATGGTTCATAATTTACCGGGAATATAATTACCATTTTACCCTTTTAATTATATCTTGTTTTCTTAAGTACCATCAACTTTACTAGTGAAGGTTAATTCATAACCAAATTATGAATTTGAGCTCAATAACCTTTCAGTTCCAAAAGTCAACCCTTAAGAGAACCATGATTCTATCTCTTACGAGAAGGTATAGATTCCATATATGTATAGTATGTCCCCATCTATTTACATTAATGAGTTCCCAAAATAAAAGTTTCTAACCTGATCATTCTGACAAACCCTAACTAGTAAATCAAATAACTCATATAACATAAGCAGGAGTTCATAGTAACTTCATGATTAAGATCTATTTGTATATGATCATCTGTTGATATATTTAATTAGTACTTTGAAACGATATTTAACTAAGTATTAATAAATATATCTAGTCCAGTTATATATATTCTCTAATATATAAAGCACCTCCACTAAAGTGTCCTACTACACTAGTAATCCAGAGCTAGATTACATGTATTCATAATACTAGTGGATCGTACTTGCAGTAATTAATCTAAAGATTCAATAACTTTATTTTACTGTGAACTATTCAAGTTCATTTATCTCAATCATAATCCTCCCGTACCAATACGTGGTTGAGATCACATATATGAACATAGGAATTTTTCTGATATTTACTTAATATTATCACAGAATAATATAGTCCATAAAATATATGCATATCGAATTCAATTTATTTATTTATTTTTTTAAAACAATGTCTACTACATATGCTTTCAGGGCACAACTCTCAATAATAGGAATGATGTTTATTCATTTGTACCCAAGCATGCACTTAATTTTTTATTTTTATCAATAAAGCACTGATTTTTATTCATATTTTGTGTATTTTTATTGTTGTACTTTTTGCAAGCTCTCAAAATTCAATAACCTAAGATTGCAATCATAAGATATTAAGGGAGCATAAGTGGTATACAATCATACCATGAGCTCGAAAATATAGCATCAATAAAAATGAAATAAAATTAGTCAAAGTGTATGGATTATTAACCAAACACAAACTAAACAAGTCTGGAATGAACTAGCAAATTCTAATTGACATGATTAAAAGTTGGAATTCTAGATAAACCAACAAAAATTTATAAGTCGATACAGAGCTAGAAATTTTTGCAAATAAGTTTCAACCTCGAGGCCATTCTCGAGGATGAGGAAAAGTTACTATAAATAAGCGAGAAATAACTAGACTGTCAAGGTTACATGCCAATAAGCATTTCATAATGAAAATAAGTGGTAAAAGTAATATTCAATTTTGAGGATAACGAGGTCGAGAATTGTGCAATCGAATGAACTATGTATGAATACATGGAAACTCGAACCTAAGCATGACATTAGATTAACAAATACAAAAAGTACTTTATGGCATGGTAACTATTTATGTGGCTATGTGCTTAACTACTTAAATATGATATAAAATGCTTTACTTGCATGCCTTATTACGAAGCATGAGATTCTGATAGGGCCCGACCATTGACTATTTATGATTATGTGATTACCTGCTCATTGAGTATATGAATGTGTTATTTGCGTGCTGGAGTTGAGAGCACAGTATGTATGTTGGTAGAGCAGGGCTTATGGATTGATGCATGAGTGTTGTGGGCATGTATTTTGGTACTACAGTGATATGTGAATGTGGTGTTGTGTGATTGTTCCTGTGGGGGAAGGCTTTTGAATGTGCTTATCATGTTTAATGGATCAATTTATTGACTACAGACTGATTAGAGGTTATGTACCCAAGGCAGTTAATGGGAACCGGTGGTGGTTATACCGAGGCTAGGAATTACAGCCAGGGCCTAAGCTCTTCTCCTCCCCCTCAAAATTTGCAGCATGTGTTTATAGATATGCAACTAAGATTGCAAAGGCAAGAGGAAGAGATCAGGTGTTTAAACAGCAGTAAGTTCTGTCAGGGAACACCTCTTCCTTTGCTATGCCAAGAGTTGCGCCAGTATTGGCTCAGCCTAGGGTTGAGAACAGGTGGGAATTTCTGTGTAGAAGATTCCAGGAATAATACCCTCCAGTTTTTTAGGGAGGCCTAGATCCATTCAGAGTTGAGCAATGGATGGGCATGATCAATTCCATCCTCAACAGTATGGGAGTGGTAGGTCACGATAGGGTGATCTGTGCGACATATGTATTGTGGGAGGATGCCCGGACGTGGTGGGAAGTGGTATCCCAGACACGAGATACAGTTGCGATGAACTAGAAAGAATTTAGGCAGATTTTTAATGAAAGATATTACTGTGATGCAGTCAAGACTGCTAAGACAAATGAGTTTATGAACTTGGTTCAAAGAAATGCAATCGTAACAGAATATGTTAACAGATTTAATGGGTTGGCCAAGTTTGTTTTTGATATGATACCCAATGTGGCTCGGAAAGAATGATTTATCCAGTGATTGAATCCCATGATAGCTCAGGGCGTTAGAGTCGCCCCAGTACATGAAATATCTACCTACACTCAGGTGGTAGGGAAGGCTCTTGTTTTTGAGAGCACATGAAATGAGATTGGGAAGGAGAGTGTCGGAGAGCGCAGAGCTCAGACAGTGATACCTCCGTTTATTAGATCGGGCAAGGACAAGGATTGGAAAGTCTACCCAAAATGCACTCGATGTAAGAGGCGCCATCTGGGAGAATGCCGAGCAAAGGCATGTTTCTTATGTGGGATGGTTGGGCACCTCAAGAGGGATTTCCCAAAGCGAAAAAAGGATAAGACAAAGGGGGGCGGACAGTTCGACCCCAGCTCGAGTGTTCGCTCTGACACAGTCAGAGTGTGAGACTGAGACTGGGGCTGGTTCCTTAGTGGTGGCAGGTCAGATTTTAGTTTTGATTCTTGTAATTTTTTTGTTGGTTTTGGTGCCATGTTGTTCTTTGCTTTGTTGCATCTAGAAAAGCCTAGACTTGATATGCAGATTACATGGTTATGTTGTGATGAGAATGTGGTACTCTATTGGTAATTTTAAGAGATGAGTTAGATTATTGTGAGAAGGGACTCGTTAGTTGACTTGATGGAATTGGTTATGACTGACTTCGATATGATCCTAGATATGGATTGGTTAGTCGAGTATGGGTGTAACGACCCAAATTTACTAATAAGGCTTAAGGGCCTTGATTAGAGTGCCGGGAGGGCATAATTGGAATATATGTGATTTAATGATTAAAATTATGATATATGACTATTTGAATATCTGAGATGCATGACTATGTGTATTAGTATGCATGTAGGCCCTGATTAGGTTAGAAAGGGCATAACTGTAATTTTGGCCCGTTAGGGCATAACTGTATATATATGTGATAAATTGTCGAGACCACATTATTATGTGGATATATTTGTGATCTGTGATTCGAGACGATCCTAGTGAGCGGGTTAGCGAAAAAGTCACGGCCGGGATTTATACCCGGCTCGGGGCGAGTCAGGGGGTATTTCTGGGAATTTAGAGAATATTGGGGTTAATTTTGACATTGAGGAATATAATTGGTGATTAATTAGGTGTCAGGAAGTAAGCGGAAAATATTAGAGACACTCGAGGAATTAACGGGAATTGGATGAAATGACCAAAATGCCCTTAGGTGGATTAAAAGATTTAGAATTAAAGGGGAGGGTATTGTGGTCATTTGGCATATAAGGATAGGTATAAATCAGGTTTTATGCCTTAGTGGGAAATGTAGAAAAGGCTGGAAACTCTGAAGGAAAGAAAGAAAAGAAAAGAAAGAAAAAGAAGGGAAAGAAAAGGGAAAGGAAAACAGGGTATTTGTTCAAGGTCGGTTTGGCTTTCCCCCATCAGTTCTTGAGGTCTTTTGGAGCAGAAACTCAGGAATAGTTTGGGCAAGAGCTAGAGGCTAGGATCCCTGTTCTAGCTTAAGGGATTGGCAGAGTAATTCATTCAGTTGAGGTAAGACTTTGAAGTTTTCTTCAGTTTCTGGTTTTGGTATTGAACTATGATGCTAAGCTGAATTTGATGGGAACTCTAGGGAATTCAAGCTAAGGGTTTGATGAGGAGTAAACCAAGGAGGTGTAGAGGCTAACTTAAGGTCGAATCCCCATTGAAGGTATGAAATTCTAGCTCTAAATTCTGAGGTTTGGTTGTTTTGCTGAAGTTTTTGAGTTTGAGGTTCAACCATGGTGAATTTTGAGATTAGGGATGCATGTGTTTAAGTTTTGTATAGTTGGGATGCTTGGGATGAGTTAGACATGTTATTAAGCTTGATTCTAGGTTTGGTGGAAGTTTGGAGAAGTTTTGGTAAGGTTTGGCTCGGGGAAAGTCGAAGGAGGGAAAAACAGGATTAGCTATTCTGTGACTAGCGCTACAGCGCTAGCCTTTGGGCGTTGTAGCGCTAGGCCAAGTGCCTTGGGATGATTTTGGGCTCTGTTTGTAGCATTGTAGCGCCCTCCTTAGAGCGCTGTAGCGTTACCCTGTTCCCAGAAAAGGGTTTTTGAGTTATTTTCAAGGGTTTTTGCCCGGGGGTTCGGGGTTCGATTCCACCACCCCGTTTGGTGGAATTGGGGCTTCCCGAGGGCTCGGGATTGGCCCCGAGGTTAGGTTTTGGACTTGAGGTTTGGTGTTGATTCTGACCTATGGTTGTGACTAGGTGTGTGCTAGGGCTCAAGAGGGATCGTGCTCAAGGATCAAAGTGAACGAAGCTAGGGAATTTAAAAGTAAGAAAACTGCACCCGGTTATATGTTTGTGATGGGACTAAGTGCTCCCGATATCTGTATAATGTCATATATGGTATTATGCCATGGGACATGTGATAAACGGCCTAAGGGTGCCGTATACAATATTTGCGCACGGGGCGCGGCTTGGCCACTGGTAGCCGAGCACAGCTTAATATTCACTGAGCTCGGTTTAAGCGAGCCGGAGTCAGTGGGATAAACAGAGGGTGCGTCCTAAGGGTGCTAACCCTAGTTATCATTCGTGAATTGATTATTGATATGAGATGATATGTTTGGTATGTTGAATACTTGGTTATCATAAATGCTTAAACTGTTGAGAACATGTTTATGTGATATGAGATATTGGATTGTCTGTTGATTATTTATGCTCTGTTATTGTATTTTCTTGCTGGGCCTTGGCTCACAGGTGCTAAGTGGTGCAAGTAAAGGCAAAGGCAGATGGAGAGCTGCGGGGCTGAATGTACATAGTCAGTTGTTCGGTCGCCATGGCCAAGGAGTGGATCAGGACAAGGAATGCCTAACATTCTGTTTTGCCTTAGCACGGCTAATTACTATATTTAAACCTTGAATCTTTGTAAATGGTTTTATCTTATTATTTTCGGGATCCCATGTAGATAGGAAATGTTTATTTATAAGCAATGCGACTTTTGAGACCAAAATCTTTTAACCCTTGTTCCACTATAGTTTCAGTAACACGTTTTCAATTACATGACTTGATTAGCAAGTCTAGCACTTTTATATACACACAGTGTAACAGTCTTGGCTCTCCAGGGCATTACAATGGGGCAATGATAGATTGCAAGGAAAGGATGGTAACCCTTAGGCTTAAGGGTGAGAAACCCTTGTATTTGTTGGCATTATGCATGGACCTCGTATGTTTATGACATCTTTACTTAGAGCTAGAGATCTACTGCATGAGGGATGCATACGAATCTTAGTTCGTGCCAGTGGGACTAGGACAGACTGGATTAGTCTGTAAGTTTCTGGATGTGTTTCCAGGGGATTTTCTAGGATTACCTTTACACAAAGAGGTAAAATGGTGATTAGGTTGGTACCAGGGATAGAACCAGTTCTAGGACTGTATATTGTACGGCTTCAGCAGAGCTGTAAGAGCTAAAGGTTCGGTTATTGAGTAAGACGGTATTCTCTAAGGTGGATCTTTAATCTGGTTATTACCAACTGAAGATTAGGGAGAAGGATAAGCAAAAGACTGCCTTTTATATCAGATAAGGGTACTAGGAGTGTTGAGTTAAGTCTTGTGGATTTGACTTATGCCCCAATTGTTTTGATGGATCAAATGAACAGGGTATTTAGAGAATATTTGAATTTGTTTGTGATCGTCTTGATTGATGATATTATGGTATACTCTCAGTCAGAGATTGTAATGCCCCGAATTCTCCGTTATGGTTTAGTGACGGGAATAGTAGGCCGGGAGGGCCATACTTGTTTAACTATGCCATTGATTGATAAAATGCATGTATACGTGGATTATATTATAATATGATGTGAAATTCATGCATGTGTGTCCATATTTCTAATTACAGGGGTGTGATGATAATTTGGCCCGTTGAGGGTAAATTGTATATTTATATGCATGTCGGTGATATATTTTGAGACCACATTATAATGTGGGTTTGTTCGAGCCATTCGGCATGAGACGATCATGGTATGTTAATTATCGATTCGGTCATAACAGGCTTAAGCTCGAGGCTCGGGGTGAGTCTCGGGGTGATTTTAATGATTAGAGTGTTACCAGGTACTAGAGGGTAACGGGATATGAACTATTGGCATTTGAGATTATTGAGAATAGCGGGAATTGGAGAGCGTTAATTATGATTAACGAGATAGGTTGGAAAGGACGAACATGCCCTTGGGAGCCTTTAGAAACCCTTAAATGACCTAGGGGTATAATGGTCTTTTTACCCCTAGGATAGATATAAACCCCTTTATGCTGTAAGTTGATAAGAGAAACAGAGTAATTTCTTGAGCTTCCCATACCTTCTCCTTCTTCCACTTTCTTTGTGATTTTTGGTGATCTTGTTGAGGATTCAAGCTTGGGAAGTAGACCTTGGGAGTTTGGGAGAGTGTTTCACTATTGAAGAGCATCACAACCTGAGTTTGAGGTAAGATTCCAGCCATTGGTTTACTAGTATACTCTGTTTTGGTGTTAGTTTTTAGCTTGTGTTTTTATGGTGGATTGTTGGAATTGGTGGAAGTTTTGAATGGGGTTTATCTTAGGTTTTGCTAAGGGAGTGGTATAGATCAAGTTTGGGGGTTGTATTGGAGGTTTGAGTGGTGTTTAAATTTGGTTTGAAGGGTTGGTTCCAAGAGAAAACGCAAGGGAAGAAAAACAGGGGTTTTGGCTGAATTGGAGGTTGCGCCGCGGCATGGCCAGGGAGGGCCACGACCCTTGGAGGATGCTGAGTTTGGGTGCCTCTGTTTGAGGGGCGGGCCGCGGCATGGCCAAGGAGGGTCGCGGCCCTTAGTGGCTTTTTGGCCAGAAATGGCTTTTTTGCTTAGGGATGCAAGCCTTAGGCCTCGGGGTCGATCCTACTACCCGGTTTAGTAGTGTTTGATGTCTTGGAGGCTAGGTTTTGGTTTGGGAACCTTTTGTTATTCATTTTATTGATGGAATCCCATGATTGGTTATGACCAGGTAACCGCTAAAGGACCAAAAGGTTGATCGTTCTCAAGGGTCGTTCTTTTATTCATTCTAGCTCGAACCAGAGGTAAGAAAACTGCACCCCAAATGTGACATGCATGGTTATTCATGAGGCATGTTGGTTGTATAAATGTGGACATGAATTGATTATGGAATATTTAGCAAATGTTGCTTACTTGTGCATGGTACTGACTCACTAGTGAGATTTGTCAAAGGTGCTAGTATCACTGTGAAGCTGTGACTTATTAGTCAGGTTCGGCAGTGGTACTGGGCACTGGTCACATTGTGCTGACTCATTAGTCAGGACGGCCTTAGCGTGATCCACGCAAGCCAGCAAAGATTAGATCTAATCGACTTTCTGCATTGAATGACTCAAAGAGCATTAATGCCAGACCGACCTCAAGGTCGATGAACATTATAAGCGATTGAAGGCTAGTGGCTTACCCAGCAGCCACTCTTCCACTTGAATTAGTGACTTGCTTGTCAGTCACTCAATATGGTTTACCAGAACCTGTTGAAGGCTAGTGGCTTACCTAGCAGCCACTCTTCCATTTGAATTAGTGGCCTGTTTGTCTGTCACTCAGTACGGTTTATCAGGACCTCAAGTGATATTCACTCACCTGTTTGAAAGCTTTGAGCTCAGTGTGGTTATAATGATAATCATTTGATGATGTTTACATATAATGCTATGTTTTCTTGCTGGCCTTTTGCTCATGGGTGCTATCTGGTGCAGGTAAAGGAAAAGAAAAGCTCACCCAGCCTTGAGTGGAGAGCTTAGGTGGTGATGTGTACATATGCAGCCGCTTGACCACCACGGCCAAGGAGTTCTCAGAGGAACTAGGGCTTTTACCCTATTTTTGCCGCTTAGGTCGGTGGGTTTATGATTTTGGAACAGTAATGACCTTTTTGAGTTGTAAATAACTTGTAAATGTTCTTGTGGGCCCATGAACAGTTTTATGTATCAATAAAACATATCCTTTCCTTTTTATGGGTTTTCACCTTAACATGTTAATAACACTTAGAACACGTTTTTAACCAAAGGACTCGGGCAATGAGTCAAATTTTCGGTTCACCGTTCACCGTAACTGTTCTGGGGCAACCAGGGCGTTACAACTTGGTATCAGAGCAATGCCAAGGTTAAGGTTCCTGTAGACTGGCTGGGCATGTACACACTTCACTGAAGTCAAGCTCGACACATGGTTTGGTAACTATTTATGTAGTTATGTGCATAACTGCTTAAATGTGCTACATATGCTTTACCTGTATGCATGAGACACTGTTTTGAACCTGTGCCCCTAAAATATTATGAATTGTTATGCGATACATGCTAAGTGCTGAGTGCCATAAACATGTATTTGCTTGTGAATATTGAATGACTGTGGAATATGATCATTGTCTGCTTGTTCTTGGACCGTGAGGCGGCAAGAGGTTTAGTTATTACTACCTGACTCGCCGTATTGATCAATTTTTCAGCAAGGTATCAGATAAGAATGAACCCAGAACAGACAGACACTACAGCTGGCCAGAGTGATCAGGGCCAGAATAATAATAACAGCCAGGGTCAAGAAAATGACCAGTCTCAGATTCCACAGCCAGCTCCTGCAAACTGGCAGCAATTGTTTAATGACTTGCAGGCTATAGTGTTGAAACAAGGAGAGGAGCTTCGTCTCCTGAGACAGCAACAAGTGCCTACAGTGGTTGGTGTATCAGAGGCACCTCCTGTGTCGATGCCAGTAGTTGGACAGCTGCCCGAGGTAGGAAACAAATGGGAACCTCTTTATGAAAAGTTCAGGAAGCAACAACCTCCTGTTTTTTAGGGCAGTGCAGATCCTACCAAGGCAGAACAATGGATGAGCATGATTACCACTATCCTTGACTTTATGAGGGTAGCTGGTAGTGAAAGGGTGGCCTGTGCTACCTATATGTTTCGGGATGATGCCCGGATTTGGTGGGAAGTGATTACCCAGACCAGGAATGTTAATGCTCTAAGCTGGGAGGAGTTTCACACCTTGTTTAATGAAAAGTATTACAATGATGCCATCAGGGTAGCTAAAGCCGAGGAATTTATTAGGCTACTTCAGGGAAGCTTATCAGTTACTGAATATGCCTTAAAGTTTGACCGTTTGGCAAAGTTTGCCAAGGAACTGGTGCCCACTGATGGGACCAGGAGAGAGAGATTCCTTCAGGGGCTACAGCCCAGGTTAGCCCGTGACGTTCGTATCACCACTGTGGCGGGGGGTTACTACCTACGCACAGGTGGTTGAGAAGGCACTCACAGCTGAGAGTGCAGAGACCAAGATCTGGCATGACAGTGCAGCCAGAAAGGATTTCAGGAGGACAGTTCCTCCATTTGTAGGTTCTGGTAGGGGTGTTGGCCCCAATGATCAGAAGAGGAAGGTTCCTAATACCTTCCCAGTTCCAGGTCCTGACAAGAGGCCCCGTGGTATTACAATGGGTCGTCCTGGGGGTAGTGAAGCCTGGAAGACTCGTCCTGAATGCCCTAGGTGCAAGAGGCGCCATTTGGGAGAGTGTAGGGCAAAGGCCTGCTACTTGTGTGGAGCAGTGGGTCATCTTAAGAAAGATTTCCCTCAGATAGGGAAAGAAGAACCCAGAAAGGTGGACAGCTCGGCCCCAGCCCGAGTGTTCACATTGACTCAAGCAGAAGCTGAGGCTTCCCCCTCAGTTGTTACAGGTCAGCTTCTTAGTGCTGGAATCCCTTATAATGTGTTGATTGATTCTGGTGCTACCCATTCTTTTGTTGCTAGTAGCATTATTGATAGACTGTGTAGACCTTGTGATTTCTATGTTGTGGGATTTGGTACTTTGTTACCCACTGGAGAGTTAGTGGTATCCAGGGGATGGGTCAGATCTTTGCCAGTGACAGTGGAGGGCAGAGAGTTATCAGTGGACTTGATAGAGTTAGTCATGACTGACTTTAATATGATACTGGGTATGGATTAGTTGGCAAAGTATGGGGCAACTATTGACTGCAGAAGGAAGATGGTCACCTTTGAGCCTGAAGGTGAGGATCCTTTTGTGTTTGTTGGTGCTGTGCATGGACCTCGCATTCCTATGATTTCTGTGTTGAGGGCCAGGGATCTATTGAAAAGAGGTTGCATTGGATTCTTAGCCAGTGTGGTTGACACCACTCAGGTCATGCCAATGAGACCAGAGGATACTAGACTTGTATGTGAATTCCTGGATGTGTTTCCAGAAGATTTGCTAGAGTTTCCACCACATAAAGAAATTGAGTTCTTTATAGAACTGGCACCAGGGACGGAGCCATTTTCTAGAGCACCATACAGAATGGCCCCAGCTTAATTGAAAGAATTAAAGGTACAGTTGCAAGAGTTGTTAGACTTGGGTTTCATTAGACCTAGTTTCTCACCTTGGGGTGCGCCAGTTCTGTTTGTGAAAAAGAAGGATGGTTCTCTGAGAATGTGTATTGATTACAAAGAATTGAATAAGTTGACAATTAAGAATAAGTATCATTTGCCAAGGATAGATGATCTGTTCGATCAGTTGCAAGGTAAGAAGGTATTCTCAAAGATCGACCTTCGTTCTAGTTATCATCAGTTGAGGGTCAAGGAGGGAGACATACCGAAGACTGCCTTTCGTACCAGGTATGGGCATTATGAGTTTCTAGTTATGTCATTTGGATTGACTAATGCCCCTGCTGCTTTTATGGATCTGATGAACAGAGCGTTCAAGGATTATTTAGACCAGTTTGTGATCGTCTTCATCGATGATATTCTAGTATATTCTCAGACTGAGTTAGAGCATGAGCAGCATCTAAGGTTGGTTCTACAGAGACTGAGAGAACACAGGTTGTTTGCTAAATTCAAGAAATGTGAGTTCTGGTTGTCTCAGGTATCCTTTCTTGGACACATTGTCAGTAAGGAGGGGATTAAGGTAGATCCAGCAAAGATCGAAGTGGTCAAAGATTGGCCAAGGCCAAAGAATGCTTCTGAGGTTAGAAGTTTCCTTGGGTTGGCAGGTTATTACAGGCGTTTCGTGGAAGGCTTCTCAAAGATTTCCATTGCTTTGACTGAGCTGACACGCAAGAGCCAGAAATTTGTGTGGTCAGATAAATGTGAGAATAGCTTCCAGGAACTGAAGCAGAGATTAATTACAGCTCTGATTCTGAGTCTTCCGACAGACCAGGAGAAGTTTGTGATTTATTGCAATGCTTCTCATCAGGGTTTAGGTTGTGTTTTGATGCAATCAGAGAAGGTAATTGCTTATGCTTCTCTTCAGTTGAAGGAGTATGAGAAAAGATATCCCACTCATGATTTAGAGTTGGCAGCTGTGGTTTTTGCTTTGAAGATATGGAGGCATTATCTCTATGGAGAAAAATGTGAGATCTATACAAACCACAAGAGCCTGAAATACTTCTTCCCCCGGAAAGATCTTAATATGAGACAAAGGCGTTGGCTGGAGTTGGTAAAAGATTATGATTGTGAGATTCTGTATCATTGTGAGATTTTGTATCATCCAGGGAAAGCCAACGTGGTAGCTGATGCTTTAAGCTGGAAGGGTCCGAGACAGATTCATGGTATGAGGCTGATAGCCAGAGAGTTAGCAGATGATATGACCAGAGCTGGTATAGAGCTGTTGGTGGGCCAGTTGGCTAACATTACGCTACAGTCTACGTTGTTGGAGAAAATCAAAGAAGGTCAGTTGAGTGATTCACAGCTGATCAAGATCAGAGAGGATGTTCTGGCTGGAGCATCCAGAGACTATACAGTGTCTGAGGCAGGCTTGTTGAGATACAAAGGGTGGATATGTGTTCCATTAGACACTGCATTGAGGCGAGAGATTCTGGATGAATCTCATACTACACCTCACTCTTTGCATCCAGGCACCACGAAGATGTATCAGGATGTGAGATCATTGTACTGGTGGCCAGGGATGAAGAGAGATGTAGTAGAGTATGTGATGTAGTAGAGTATGTGGCTAAGTGCTTGACATGTCAACAAGTCAAGGCTGAGCATCAGAGGCTGGCAGGATCATTGCAGCCTCTGGATATTCCAGAGTGGAAGTGGGAAGACATCACAATGGATTTTGTGGTGGGCTTACCTAGGACTACTAGTCAGCATGATTCTATTTGGGTGATAGTGGATCGCTACACCAAGTCAGCTCACTTCCTGCCAATGAGGACTACATATACAGTTGATCAGTATGCAGATCTCTATGTGAGAGAGATCGTGCGCCTCCATGGAGCACCTAGGTCGATCGTGTCGGATCGAGACCCCACTTTTACTTCCAAGTTCTGGGGGAGTTTTCAGAAAGCCATGGGGACATAGTTGAAGTTTAGTACAGCTTATCATCCTCAGACAGATGGGTAATCTGAGAGGACGATCTGGAATTTGGAAGACATGCTGCGAGCATGTGTGCTGGACTTTGGTGGATCTTGGAGTAAGTATCTGCCTTTGATAGAATTCTCCTATAATAACAGTTATCAATCTACCATTAGAGTAGCACCTTATGAGATGTTGTATAGTAGGAAGTGCAGATCTCCCATTCATTGGGATGAGACAGGTGAAAGGAGATACTTAGGTGCTGATGCAGTTCAGAGGACCAGTAAGGCTATTGAGAAAATTAAAGCTCGAATGCTTGCTTCTCAGAGTAGACAGAAGAGCTATGCAGATCCCAAGCGCAGGATCGTGGAGTTCCAGGTAGGAGACTATGTTTTCCTCAGAGTCTCTCCATGGAAAGGGGTGAGAAGGTTTGGGAAGAATGACAAGCTGAGTCCTAGATTTGTAGGTCCTTTTGAGATCCTGGAGAGGATTGGTCAAGTGGCTTACAGATTGGCCTTGCCTCCAGCGTTGTCTGCCGTGCATAATGTGTTCCATGTATCAGCTCTTCGGAGGTATGTATATGATGTGAGCCATATTTTGAGTTATGAAGATCTGGAGCTTGAGCCAGATCTCTCCTTTGAGGAGCAGCCAGTGCAAATACTCGACAGGAAAGACAAAGTCCTCAGGAATAAGACAATACCTTTGGTTAAGGTATTGTGGAGGAACAGCAAGGTCGAGGAGGAAACCTGGGAGCTGGAGTCAGATATGCAGAGTCAGTATCCCGAGCTGTTCAGGTAAATTTCGAGGACAAAATTTCAGTAAGGAGGGGATAGTTGTAATGCCCCGAATTCTCCGTTATGGTTTAGTGACGGGAATAGTAGGCCGGGAGGGCCATACTTGTTTAACTATGCCATTAATTGATAAAATGCATGTATATGTGGATTATATTATAATATGATGTGAAATGCATGCATGTGTGTCCATATTTCTAATTACAGGGGTGTGATGATAACTTGGCCCGTTGAGGGTAAATTGTATATTTGTATGCATGCCGGTGATATATTTTGAGACCACATTATAATGTGGGTTTGTTCGAGCTATTCGGCATGAGACGATCATGGTATGTTAATTATCGGTTCGGTCATAACAGGCTTAAGCTCGGGGCTCGGGGTGAGTCTCAGGGTGATTTTAATGATTAGAGTGTTACTGAGTACTAGAGGGTAACAGGATATGCATTATTGGCATTTGAGATTATTGAGAATAGTGGGAATTGGAGAGCGTTAATTATGATTAACGAGATAGGTTGGAAAGGACAAACATGCCCTTGGGAGCCTTTAGAAACCCTTAAATGACCTAGGGGTATAATGGTCTTTTTACCCCTAGGATAGATATAAACCCGTTTATGTTGTAAGTTGATAAGAGAAACAGAGCAATTTCTTGAGCTTCCCGTACCTTCTCCTTCTTCCAATTTCTTTGTGATTTTTGGTGATCTTTTTGAGGATTCAAGCTTGGGAAGTAGACCTTGGGAGTTTGGGAGAGTGTTCCACCATTGAAGACATCACAACCTGAGTTTGAGGAAAGATTCCAGCCATTAGTTTACTAGTATACTCTGTTTTGGTGTTAGTTTTTAGCTTGTGTTTTTATGGTGGATTGTTGGAATTGGTGGAAGTTTTGATTGAGGTTTATCTTAGGTTTTGCTAAGGGAGTGGTATAGATCAATTTTGGGGGTTGTATTGGAGGTTTCAGTGGTGTTTAAACTTGGTTTGAAGGGTTGGTTCCAAGAGAAAACGCAAGGGAAGAAAAACATGGATTTTGGCTGAACTGGAGGTTGCGCCGCGACATGGCCAGGGAGGACCGCGGCCCTTGGAGGATACTGAGTTTGGGTGCCTCTGTTTGAGGGGCGGGCCGCGGCCCTTAGTGGCTTTTTTGGCCAGAAATGGCTTTTTGGCTTAAGGATGCAAGCCTTAGGCCTCGCGGTCAATCCTACTACCCGGTTTAGTAGTGTTTGATGTCTTGGAGGCTAGGTTTTGGTTTGGGAACCTTTTGTTATTCATTTTATTGATGGAATCCCATGATTGGTTATGACCAGGTAACCGCTAAAGGACCAAAAGGTTGATCGTTCTCAAGGGTCGTTCTTTTATTCATTCTAGCTCGAACCAGAGGTAAGAAAACTGCACCCCAAATGTGACATGCATGGTTATTCATGAGGCATGTTGGTTGTATAAATGTGGACATGAATTGATTGTGGAATATTTAGCAAATTTTGCTCACTTGTGCATGGTACTGACTCACTAGTGAGATTTGTCAAAGGTGCTAGTATCACTGTGAAGCTGTGACTTATTAGTCAGGTTCGGCAGTGGTACTGGGCACTGGTCACATTGTGCTGACTCATTAGTCAGGACGGCCTTAGCGTGATCCACGCAAGCCAGAAAAGATTAGATCTAATCGACTTTCTGCATTGAATGACTCAAAGAGCATTAATGCCGGACCAACCTCAAGGTCGATGAACATTATAAGTGCTTGAAGGCTAGTGGCTTACCCAGCAGCCACTCTTCCACTTGAATTAGTGACTTGCTTGCATTCACACAGTATGGTTTACCAGAACCTGTTGAAGGCTAGTGGCTTACCTAGAGCCACTCTTCCATTTGAATTAGTGACCTGTTAGTCTCACTCAGTATGGTTTATCAGGACCTCAAGTGATATTCACTCACCTATTTGAAAGCTTTGAGCTCAGTGTGGTTATAATGATAATCATTTGATGATGTTTACATATAATGCTATGTTTTCTTGCTGGCCTTTGGCTCATAGGTGCTATGTAGTGTAGGTAAAGGAGAAGAAAAGCTCACCCAGCCTTGAGTGGAGAGCTTAGGTGGTGATGTGTACATATGCGGCCGCTTGACCACCATGGCCAAGGAGTTCTCAGAGGAACTAGGGGGTTTACCCTATTTTTGCCGCTTAGGTCGGCGGGTTTATGATTTTGGAACAGTAATGACCTTTTTGAGTTGTAAATAACCTGTAAATGTTCTTGTGGGCCCATGAACAGTTTTATGTATCAATAAAACATATCATTTCCTTTTTATTGGTTTTCACCTTAACCTGTTAATAACACTTAGAACACGTTTTTAACCAAAGGACTCAGGCAATGAGTCAAATTTTCGGTTCACCGTTCACCGTAACTGTTCTGGGGCAACCAGGGCGTTACAAAGATTGGCCAAGGCTAGGGAACGCCTCAGAGGTCAGGAGTTTCTTTGAATGGGCAGGATTTTACATGTGTTTTGTGAAAGAATTCTCGAGGATTATTACCTCATTGACAGAAAAGGTGATTGTCTATGCATCATGTTAGTTGAAGGCATGACCAGAACTGAAGTGGAGTTACTGGTGGGCTAGTTTGCCAACATTACGCTTGAGGTTACTCTATTAGAGAGGTTCAAAGGAAAATGGTTAAGTGAACCATAGATGGGAAGAATTGAGGGGAATGTCTTAGCTGGATTAGCTAGGATCATGCAGTGTCAGGTATGAATTTATTGAGGTATAAGGGTCGGATTAGTATCCCAATGGACATTGAAATTAAATGGGAGGTTCTGGATGAATCTCATATCACCCCTTATTCTCTTCATCCAGGCATCAAGAAAATGTACCATGATCTGAAAGCTTTATATTGGTGGTCTGGGATGGAGAGGGACGTAATTGAATACATGGCAAAGTGCCTAACCTGTTAGCAGATCAAGACAGAGTATCAAAAATCAGTAAGACCAATACATCCTTTGTATATTCCATAGTGGAAGTAAGAGAACATCACGATGGATTTCTTTGTGGGGTTGCTCAGGGTAATGGGCCAGTGTGATTTCAGTTTGGGTTATTATGGACCAGTATACAAAGTCATCTCACTTTATATCAGTGAGGATGAATAATATAGTTGACCAGTATGCAGATCGCTCTGTGAAAGAGAGATATTATGCCTTCTTGGGACTTTGAGGTCTACCCTGAGGGATAGGGAACCTGCATTTACTTCCAAGTTTTGGGAAAGGTTGCAGAAGGCAATGAGTATACAGTTGGAGTTTAGTACAATTTATTATCCTCATATTGATGGTAAATCAGAGGGAATTATCCTGTTTTGGAAAGGCACCTTATGAGATGTGGTATGGTAGGAAATGTATATCACTCATTCACTGGGATGAGATGAGTGAGATGTTATATTTGTATCCTGAGGTGGCTTAGAGGATCATTGAGTCTATTGAAAATATTAGAGCTTGGATGCTCGCTTCTCAGAATAGACAGAAAAGTTATGTTGATCTGAAGTGAAGGAACATGGAGTTCCAAGTGGAAGGCTATATCTTCCTTAGAGGATCACCATGGAAAGGGGTGAGGAGATAAGGGCAAGTTGAGCCCTATATTTGTAGAACCATTTTAGATCCTGGAGGGGATCAGTCAGGTTGCCTATGGATTGGCCTTATCTTCGATACTGTCAGCCATATACTGTGTATTTTATATTTCCATGTTGAGGAAACATGTATTAGATGAGACTCATGTGTTGAGTTATGAGGATCTAGAATTAGAGGCTACGTTATCCTGTGAAGAATAGCCAGCTCAGATATAAGACAGAAAGAACAAAGTTCTAAGAAACAACAGCTATACCTTTGGTTAAGGTATGATAAATAAATAGTAAGGTCGAGGGAGCGACTTGGACATTTGAATTAGATATGTGGGATTGATGTGCCGGACTGTTCAGATAAAATTTTGAGGACGAAACTTTTGTAAGGAAGGGATAGTTGTAACGTCGCAAATTTCCTAATAAGGCTTGAGGCCTTGATTAGGGGGTCAGGATGGCAAATTATGGAATTCTGTGATTATATAATATATATATGTGCATCATTATGTGATTATGTGAGTTATATTATAATATAACTTGATATGCATGTGTTTTGTGTATTAAACATGCATGTGTGCTTATTTGTGATTAATTGGGTAATTTTCGTAATTTGGCCCGTTATGGGTATATTTGGCATAGATGTGGATATGTTTGGGCTACTTGGCATGAGACGATCCTAGGGAGTAAGGAGACCCATACTTAACTCGGAGTCAGTCAATGGGTATATTGGGTATTTAGCACATTACTGAAATATTGGGTAATGGGAATGATTATTTGATGATATATTGGGAGTTAGTGAGATTAGGAGGGAATTCTAGGAATTTTAACTATTTTACCCCGGGGGCGTTTTTGGGACCCCAAGCATTAGGATTTGCTTGAGGTTACTTAAGCTCAAAGTAACATATCAGAAATAAAAAGAACGTTCTCTCTCTCTCCCGTTCCCTTTTTGACGTCAATCGCATTTTCAAAGGAAACTCAAGTTTTAGGACTCAGATTCAAGCAAGGATCGAGTCATAGCAATTCTATGGAAGATTCTTATTAGTCGGAGGATTTAATTGGGAAACGACTCAATCAGAGGTAATCCAAGTTTTAAGTTTTGAGTTTTCGAGTTTTTAAGCTTTGATTGGATTTTATGCTTTGATGAGTTTTTGGGTTGTTTGAGGCTTGGGATTTTATGGTTTTGGGCCATTAGGATGTTTGGGAACTTTGTTTTTGAGATTTGGATATATTTGGATAGGTTTTTGGAGGATTATAAATGGGAGAAAACGTAGAAAATGGCTGGGTTCGAGGTTGGGTCGCAACCTTGTTCTAGGAAGTCGTGACCTGAGTGAACCTAGAACCAGGAGGATTCTGCCTAGGGGGGCGCCAAGACACTAGAGGGCCAAGACACAGCTCGCACCCTAAAGCCCAAGCCGGGGCTCTCTGTCAGGGAGGCGCACCGCGACCCCCAGGGCCATGTCGCGGCCCACCTGTGCATTTTTTTTTTCAAATTTGGTTTTTAGTCATGGGAACTTAACTCTAAGGGCTCGTGATCGATCCTACTAGCCGGTTTGGTTGGATTCGACGTCCCAGAGACTAGGACTTGGTCCGAAAGTCTTTATTTACTTGTTTTTGACAAGATTCTATATTATGGTTTTGACTAGGTGATTACTAGGGGTTCAGAATCAGGATTGTGCTTGAGGGTCATTTATTGGTAACCTGTGCTTGGACCAAAGGTAAGAAAACTGCACCCAGTATGTGATGCATGTGATACATGTGATTATGGATGGCATGAACGTTGAATATGGAATTGATCAAAGCTTGAGTCTTTGTAAATGTGCATGATCATAATTATGCTGGTGATTGTGGATGGCATGAACGTTGAATATGGAATTGATCAGAGCTTGAGTCTCTGTAAATGTGCATGATCATAATTATGCTGGTGATTGTTGATGAAGCATGTCGAGTTCTCTATATTTGGATATCTGTTGCATTGTGAATACTGGAATACATTGTTTATCTGAGCTACACACTGACTTATCAGTCAGAAACGGCAATAGTGTTTAGTGCTGGTCGTGAAGCTCTAACTTATCAGTCATGATCGGCAATAGCATTGAGTGATGGTCATATGGAATTGACTTATGAGTCAAGAGTGGCAATAGCGCAATGAACAATGGTCAATATGATTATATCTAATCAACATGAGCATTATATGCTCGATTGGCCTATTAGTTGAAGAAAACTAAAGTGCTTGGCTAGTATAAGGCTAGTTACTCAGAGTCAGGGCTAAAAGGCTCAGGTGACTGGAATGTCACATGGCTTAGGGCGCAGGACCCCAAATTGACTTAATAGTCATTTATTCAAGGCACAGGACCCCAGATTGACTTAATAGTCATTTATTCAGGGCACATGACCCCAAATTGACTTAATAGTCATCTATTCAGGGCGCAGGACCCCAGAGTGACTTAATAGTCATCTATTCAGGGCGCAGGACCCCAGATTGACTTAACAGTCATCTACTCAGGGCGCAGGACCCCATAATCATTTATTTGTACTTGTCTGCATGCATGAATAGGGTTATTACTGCTAGGCATACTTATTATTATTTGGTGACATGTTATTATCTGCTTATGAGCATGTTTGAGTTTTCTTGCTGAGCCTTGGCTCATGGGTGCTATGTGGTGCAGGTAAAAGTAAAAGAAAGTTGGACCATCCTTGAGTTGGAGAGCTTAGGTGACGATGTGTACACATGCGGCTGCTCGACCACCACGACCGAGGTTTAAAGAGGAACTAAGGTTAAACCCTATTTTGTCGCTTAGCTCAGTTGGTTGTAAATCTTTAATTGTAATTACCCTTTTAAATGTATTTTGGGATCCCAATGTATATAGTAACCATTTTAGTGAAACGTTTGTATCCTTGACCAAAAAAATTTTAACCCTAAACTGTTAATCACAGTTAGTTACACGATTATGGCCAAATGACTCGTTTAACGAGTTTAGCACTATTTAAAATACACAGTGTAACGGTCCCTAGGTAGTAGGGCGTTACAATGAAGGCCCATTATTTAAAAGAATGGAAAAGATTAAATCTTGATAACTCAAGGTTGCAAGCTCAAGATAACGAGATCGCCTTAATCGAGCCTGAAGGCTCGAAATAGCGAGATTAACACAAATGCCAACACATAAATATTGAAAAGTGTAAGGTGTCGAGAGTGTACCCACGCAAGAGTGGGGCAGTTAGTGTCAGTTTAGAGTATCCCGAGTTTCTAGGGAAAAGTGGGCAGTTACCCAAAAAAGGAGATACTATTGGTATACGTGCGTTAAAACCCTAATCCAAAACCCTTTTCTTAGGCAACACGAAAACTATAACCTAATACCCTATAACCTAAAAAAAAAGGATCCATTTTTATCTGTTTTTACAAAAAAATTTTGCCTAAAACATGTTTATGATGTATATAAGCCTACACAAACTAAAAGGCTACTTCTTGAAAAGAAGGTTTCAAGAGTGTAGTAATGTCTAGAAAGGTTTCCCTACATGCAGAGAAGGAATGTAAAAAAAATGTATCAATGAAGATTGGAAAAGAATAGAACACTTACACAAAGTTGTTTGTGGGAACAAGGAGATCGTCGACTGGAGAAGGGGAAGCAGGAATGATCCCATGGAGCTGAAGGTGGTGATATTGTGTTGCTTCTTTGGTTTGGAGAACATGCAAAGAGAAGAGCTCTGGTTCGTGTTTTCTTTTCTGAAAGCTAAAATGCAAAGGTGAAAAGTGGGGAGAAGAGAAGACATATATATAGGCAGGAAGAATTGCAAACGAAGAACGAGTCTGAACCCTTGATCTGAGTTAAAAGGTGATCTAAGGGATCGCGTTTGATTTCAAAGAGATGGCAAAAAAAAAAGGAGAACGGAAAAAGACGTGCGTAGGTAAAAGGGTACTCAAGTACTTTTGGTAAGCAATCCCCTAGTGACACATCTCCACACGAGTGTGGTAGGTGGGCACATTTTTCGAAAGTGAAGTTCAACAGTTTCCTTCTCAGAGGATTCGAATTAACACTTTTGAGGGGGCAAAATATTACACCCAAATTTCAAGATTAACTAGACAACCTCAAAATGTAAGCTCGAAAAGGTTAAGCTTGGGACCCACAAGTGTTCGAAGTACACTTATCTGAATTTTCAAATGGTTCTACATTTGTTATTAGCACTCGAGCATGAGTCGCAACGTTCGAGTATGAGTTGCAGGCTCAAAAACACCAACCTTCTTAGAGGAACGTATTCGACCAAATTAGTTGATGAGGAGGAGACTACAACTAGAACGATGAGCTGGAAGCTTGGCCAATCTCGAAAGCGCGCCAGCACAACGATCGAGCTTAATGACGTTTTGTCACACGGAATAGTTGTTAGGAAATCCTTATTTCTTAGTGATTTGTTAAAAGTTGCATATTTAATCTCTATTATCATGGGATATTATTTATTTAGCGCATTTAATTAATTAAATTAATGTGAATATTTTGTAATTGAATGCTTGATTGTAACTTCCCTAAATTATGGGAAGTATTCCTGCAACCAGGTCTATAAATAATCTGGTCTAATTCATTTGTACGCACACACAAATTGTACTGGAGAATACTTTGCCAAATTTCTTTCATTCAAAGCTTGGAGAGAGTAGTGATAATAACAATGACTCGTTGACTAGGCAGATTTGAACTGCTGAACCACGTAAAAAACCTCAGAATTCTTCTATTTTTCTACAATATTGTTTAGTGCTCGTCATAATTAAATTGAAGAAAAACGGCGTCAACATAAGGAATGGAAGAACTTGGTCGGATGAGGAAAAGAATAGGAATATTTCTCTCTTCCATTACCCAAGGAGAATGTCATTGAGAGTGATGGGTTCTATCTTTTTAATTTTACTTTTGATAACTAAAAAATTAGAAGACAATTTCTTCCTTTGAACATATATTTGACAAAATAACTACTTTATATTTTTTTTAATAAAAAATGGTGATTTATTCAATTGAAGCATTCTGATTACGTTTTCTGATGATGTAAATGCTTAACTCAAAATTGGACATGGTGATGTGGCATAACGAAATGACACGTAGCAATAATAAGTATTAATTTTGTTGACCCTAGTCGAGTAAGGAGTTACCCTCCTCGGAATCAAATAATGAGGATAAGGATCACTGCTCAGAAGGTTGTTGGTCGATGACAAGCCGACTACATGAAAGTTGCTCGAAGAGGACCTGGTCAAGGGATATATCTAAGAGCACTTCAAACGACTAGAGTGGCCCAAATTTTATGAGATATTTATGTAACTACACTTTGAATGTATTTTTTATATTCTTTTATTACATAGTCAATTGTAACAAACCCATATTATGCATGTAGGGCCCATTTCATGCTTGTAAGACCCATGACCCACTAAGAGAATCTATAAATAGAGATATCTCACAATCATTTTTTTCATGCACACTTTACATACAGAAACTCTATCAAAATGTTTTCTCTCTCAGGCTTAGGAAACTCAGTTGAATCTTGTTCTTCTGATCGTAAGTCTGAGTTCTTTGTAATTAATAAAAGTGTAAGTGGATGTAGGTCATTACTAACTTTTGGGGTCGAACCACTATAAAATTATTGTGTTGTTTATCTTAAGTTCAACTCTTCATTATTTATTACTGTCGTATAACTTGACTTAGGGTCGTTGACCAAATCAGTGGTCAACAATAAACAACATAAAATGATTCTAATTCTCTTTCTGAACAATTTTAATAAACAATATAATACAAATAATGATTCTGATTTTTTCATATTTTATTCTCATTCATTTCTCTATGAATTTATTCTAATTTCGTTACACTTTAGTAAACGTGCCATTAAGTTATTTGAGTCAATAACCAACAAAAAGAAACTAAGAAAAGACTAAGGGCATACTAATTATAAAATATTGTTCATCTTTAAAATAATTAACTTCAAATGATAGTATATAAAATTATCCTTAAAGGCAAAAAAAAAGTCTATGTAGCTATGGAATTCTGGCTAGTAGCTTTTTTGTATAGAATCATCATTATTTATCTAAGACTATCTCTAATGCAAGATGAAATATAGTGCTAAATTCAGCACAAAAAATTAATAAATAATATATTTGGCACAAGTTTCATTATTGTGCTCCAATGCTGATGGGCAAGTTTGATGCTTTTTTTAGTGTGTTAGATTATGTTGTGTTTTAGTACTTTATGGTTGTTTTGTATGGTTTTATGCTTTTCTTTGTGTTGTTTTAAGTCTGGAAGGATTCAGAATGTTTTGGAACTGAAATAGACTTGGAAACTTTGAAAAAGACGAAAAAGTGGAAAACCAGTATTTTGAGGAAAGTAGCGCGACCGCACTGGGTGGTGGGCGCCAGTCATCCCAAAATGTGATTTTGTGTGATTAATGGGAAATTTTGGAATTTCATGATTTTAACCTAATGAGCACTATATAAACATCGTTGGATGTGATTTAGTTCAAGTTTTCATAGCCATAATCTCAAAAAAAACATCTAGAGGTATAGTGGAGAGCTTCATTGGATCTACATCTAATTTTTCATTCTTTTTCTTTTTATTTTATGAACTTTTTGTTAATTTCATGGATGTTATTATTATGAATATGAACTAAATCTTTTGTCTAAGGTTTTTAATGTAGTCACTTGAATGTCTATTATTTCTATGAGGATATTATGTTTTCTTCTTCATCTCTATTCTGAATTATTAAATTTGTGTTTAATGTTTGTGAGTGTCTGATCACCATTTACGTGATTTATGATTTGGTTCGAGATCTGAGAAGTGAGAATGAAATATGATATAGTTAAATAATCATAATCTACATATTGGATGAGAATACATGTATAGATTGTAGCATTTAGGGATTTTATTCTTAATGTCTTTTATATGTTAGAATGATCATAGAGATATAGAAATTTCACATATAAGGTGAGATATTATATCTTAAGAAAGAATAATAATTGTTTTAGTAAACATGCTATCAATTTAGGAAGAATAGTTATAAAATATGAATAGTGAAATATTAGATTGGAAAGTTGATGAAATTAAATGTCCTAGTTTTCATCCATTTAATTAAATCACTATTTGTTTTGCCTTTTTATTTTTTTTACTAAATAGAATTATAATTAAATTTGTTGGTAATTGATAATTAGTCATTGTGGGTTCGACCCTCTACTTATTTACTTTATTACTTGTTATAATTGTGTATACTTAAGTATTAAAATTCCACAACAAATGCACAAATGCAACTTGATGTACATTTGAGGAAAAGTTGTATTTTAAATAGATAGAATTAAAAAGTCTACTGTTAATGTCAATAATAAATTAGATACCAAAAATAATAATTATGGAAAAATAGTAAATAAAATTTTATTATTTATTGCTCATCCAAATTCGGCTCATATTATATTTTATATTAAATCTAGCACAATTTTTAACATACATTATACTAACTTTTATTTAAAATGTACTATATTTTTGCACTCCATTAAAAATACTCTAAGTTATTGTATCTAAAAGTATAATAATTACTTCATCCTCTAAAGTAGATTGCGTAATAAAATTAGTCACTTGTAACTTTTTGTTAGTGGAGTACCTCTTGTAACATTATATATTATTTACTCGTGCACATATTGTTTTCTTTTTCTATTTCGAAACCTAATGTGAAGAAAAGATTATCAAACTTAATTAAGACGCATTTATATTATCAAAAAATAAAGTAAAGTTATCTTATAGATATTGTTTTGAGTTATCCAATCTATAGATATATATGTATTATTTTGTGATGGAAAGTAATCTTCAATTAGCTTATTAAAAAAGGAAGAAAAAAAAAACTAAAGTTAGCTTAATGCATGACAAGTTTTGTGATTGGTAATTGACTGGTCCTTTTCAATTCAATAATTAGATTTTCTCTCTTTTTGAAGAAAAGTTTATAATTTGCTTGCTTATTAAAAACGATGGCAAAATGCTAAATAGAAGCCTGAAAAAGACAATGACAAGGTTATTTAAGACCTTAACGCAGCGTCAACATTTATTAATAAAAGCATCCTAACATTATTAGAATATTTTAGGTGAATTCTCCTATAGGGTTTCATTTTAAGTTCTACCGGTAGGACTTTCAGTGTTCTCGATCCGTGAACAGTTTTTGGTGTGATTTTTTTTATAACCGTGTATATTGTAGCCATTTAGAGCATCCTGCAAATTTTCAGAAAATTCTGAATAGTTTACAGTACCGAAAACTATGTTCAAACATGTTGTTGCACGCGTGACTAATTTTTTTTATGTGCATAGAAATTAACATGTTTAAACCTAGTTTTTGGTACTGTAAACTATTCATAATTTTTTGAAAATTTGCAGGATGTTCTAAATAGCTACAATATACACGGTCATAAAAAAAATCGCACCGAAAGCTGTTCACAAGTCGAGAAACACTGAGAACCCCACCGTTAGGGCTTAAAGTGAAGCTCCTATAGAATAATTGTCTGAATATTTTATATCCACTGGCATAATTAATTATAAACTCATTATAATGTCAAACTAGTTTAAGTTATAGATATATGTGTATTTATATATTTGGTATTGTATGGTCTTACACATAGGTCATAATGGAATGGATGTAAAGTATTAATAAGTTCGGGGTCTATGGACAGGCTATGGTAATTGGTACAAGGAAATAGAATATAGGAATAATACTAGTTTGGTTATTGTATTTTTCTTAATACTTCATCCACCATAATATTTTGTTAAATGAGAATTCAGAATTTGTATTTTACTAAATAGATTAAAATGGTACTATAGACTCGATTTTTGTCAAAATATTTTTAAATATAATTTTTTTTTCTTAGCTCATTGACCACTTTCTTCGCTTTTTTAAACTCATCACATCGCCAACGATCTTAGAATTGATCTTATAATTGAAAATATTTTAACCAAAATCGGGTTTAGTGTACTATTGTGATCCATTTTATAAACACATAATCTAAATTGTCATGTAACAAAATACAGTAGCCAATCGCGTATTTGAAAAAAATACAAAGCCAAAATTGTATTTTTCATAAAATATAAAAGAGATAGAAAATTAGAAGGATAGAAATAAAAATATATTTCCTTCTTGGTTGTTTGATAGAGAAGAAGGAAAAAATATATTTTAGTGATAAAATATTAGAGTAAATGGCGGTTAAAATACTTAATATTTTTAAAATATTACACTTTTAAACCTTTTTTTTTATTGTAAATATACTCAATATGTTCAAAATGTTGTAATTATATACTCAAACTTTTTTTTGCGTAAATATATTCAATGTTTTTAAAATGTTGCATTTTTATATCTATTTTTTATTATTTTGATAAATAATAAGAAAGTTAAGGAAAAATATAGGATTTTAATTATATTTTAAATTTCAAATTATTTTCTCTTTCTTATTCTTTTTCAAAATAACTATTTTAAATTAAACATTAATAAATGTTTTATCAAAATTAATAAAAATGATTTAACATAACTAAAAACTTATATATTTTCATCAATCTAAGATATAAATTTTAATTATTTTGATTAATTTTACTAATCTTATTTTTTTTTTATTATTTTGAAAGTGAAAATAATTTAAAATTTTAAAAATAACAAAAATTACACATTTTTCCTTTATTTTCTTATTATTTCTCAAAATAATTTTTAAAAATAAGTATAAAAGTGCAACATTTTAATAACATTAGGTATATTTACTGCCAAAAAAAATTTGGGTATAAAAGTGTAATATTTTGAAGATATTGAGTATATTTACTACAAAAAAAATTAGATATAAAAATACAATATCTTGAAAATATTTGGTATTTTAGACACCATTTACTTATATTACCTTTAAATTAAAAATATATAATCTTTTGTGCAAAAATATTTTAGTCTTTTCACTTTTATTTATTTGTGTGGAGTCTTTCTCTTTATTTTTCTTTCTAAGTTGAAAATAAAAAAGTCTTGTGATTCTCGCTCAATATTTTTTATTGGCTTTTCTTTTCTCTCCACTTTTCCTTCCTCGTGGACAAATTTTTTTGTTTTTATTTATTTTTTATTGAGCTTAAGATCCAATAAGCCCAATTCGCTTCTTTAAAAAATGGTGTAAGAACCCTCGAATAGACAGTGAGATGTTGTGAATGTTTTGTGAAGCTAATGAAGAGGGTAGTGGCTAGAAACTCCTCTTGCATTTGTGTTTGATGTTTGTTCTATAGATTTAAGCTTAAATAATTTGTCAATGCCAATCTACAAAGATTAAGAAATCATTTTCTATCTAATTTATTTGATAGATTTCAACATTAATTTGTTTGGAAAATAAGTTTGTATGTGTTACCTTTAAAAAAAAGTTTGTATGTGCTAAATTTATAATTTAGATTTTAATTAAACTTGATATTTTGTATTTTAAAATTATTAACTTATTATTTAATTAATAAATTAATTAAATGCGGAATAATTAAGTTGGTACTGAAACAGATATTCTGTAGCTACAGATCAAGGTTCTGTAACTACATACCAAAAAACCAGAAAAGAACTAAAGTGCAGAAAATAAAAACACACAAGGTTTTTATATGTGGTATCAGCAATCATTGCAGATTGCTACTAGTCCACAAGGTCACGCCCAGAGATAAGATTCATTAGTAAGATCTCAAAAATACAAAGTTTTTTACTTATGCATAAATAGACTCCCTCTTATTATATGCCGCAAGTTTGATGTATTCCACCTAGACAAATGAACCTTCAAGAATACGAACTCACTTCGATCTGCTTGAAGTGTGCTTGCTTCCTCCCGAAGCAAGACTTGAACCACCTTCTCCCGAAGGCTTGAAGAACCTTCTCCCAAAGGTTTGCACTTTGTTCTCCTCCTTTGTAGAACTGTTTGAAGACTCAAAACAATTACAAGGACACTGAAAAACAAAGGTAGAGTCGAACTCACTCACCTCTACAAAACAAAGACTCTCTTTTACGATAAGAATGAAATACAAAAAGAGGTAACTAAAACCTAGCATCCAATATGAGTATTTATAGTCATTATACTCATATTGGGCAGCTAATACACGGTCTAAACCGACCTAAGCCCACAAGGAAACTTTCCTAAAAGAATTTGTTATCCCAAAAATCAGAAGGGAATGACATAGCAAGCATTAATTACACGTGGCTAACACCTGGAAGAGTCTGTGTTCGACCATCGACTAGGAAAGCACCCCCGTGTCATACGATTGGTCTCTTCATACGACCAGTCTGGCCGTATGCACGTAATACGCGGAGGAAATCTTAGGCAGTTATGATGGAATCCGAAATTATCTCCCATGATTTCCTGAGTATCCGACTATTTAGGAAATAATATCTGTAACAAATCGATGTAAATCTTCCCTGAGCTTATAAATAGAAGAGGAGGGCTCAGGGAAGAGGATCTTTTTTTTCTTTTCTGATTTCTAGATCACTGGAGATTTGAGTTATCAAATTAGTCACATTGTATTGTTCTTCGAAGGTTGGTGAAACTCATTGAACCCTAGTTCTTTGATCACACCTTTGGATCTCACATCAATAACAATCTAAGTGGATGTAGGTTATTACCAGATTCTGGGGCCGAACCACTATAAAATATCGTGTTCTTCTTATTTTCGTCATCACATTCTTTTCAACGCATTCATCCACGTTAAGCGTATTTTGACTCCGTGTCAGTTGCCCAAAATCAGGGTCAACAGAATTCTTCAATTTGACAGAATTTCCTGATTCTGTAGCTACAAAATCGTGAGCTATGTATGGTAACAATCCATCCGTTGATGTAGGAATCAAGGCTTTTCTTTTATAACCTGATCATGCAATAAAACTCAATTATATGATCAAATACAAGGAGGCAATCGGCTGGAAAAATACAGCTAAAAAAATTGATTTTATCATAATAAAGATACACTATTTTTGGCAAACTTTCCTAATATAGAAAAGTTTGTCATCAATTATACCTTTATTATTTAAAACAAATGAAATATATATGAACAATATATATTTATATACAGCCGAATATAATAAGAAAATACAAAATATTTTTGTCAAATTAAATATGCCAAAATGCAATTAACAATCTCCCCCTTTGGCACTTTGATTGACAAAATATTTTGAAGAAAACAAACAATGATGAATCTGAAAAACAAAGTGTTAGAACAAAAAATGAGAGTATTGTTGACGCGGTTCTTCGGCAACAGGTAATTAAGAGAAAGAGAGGAAGGGATTAGTACTGAATGTAGAACCGTAACAAATATAAGATCTTAGTGAATGAAATAGGTGACTCAAGACACGTTTCTAAGTGGTTCAAAGGTTAAAATCCTTCTACTGCACTAGTCAATATTATTGATATATTCTGGGTATTTGGTTACAAAGTATATCTCTCCAGAGACTATTTTTTCCAACCCTTATCAACTCCCAGGGTCTCCATATTTATAGGAGAATGCACCTGGAAGTTGGTAAGGAGGTCATCCCGTGACCTTCTTATTTGTCATATCAACTCTGTGACATTCATGATTAATTCCTAAACCTGACACATAAGTATGGTCAAATCGATGGGTAAGGAGATAATGGGCCGCACGGCCCAACCCAGCCGTGGGTGTCCGAACACGCACGTTCCTGCAGCGTGTCCGAGAAGTCAGGGAGATATCGGACACGTGATGTCAGATATATGCACGTTTATCTTGCGTGTGTTGACTTTACAAGGAGTCATAGCCTCCATACCTAGCTCGTACCACGAGCTGTGCATCTGACCCGACCTCCGGCCTTCCGATCCCTTGCTCCGGTCTTGGGAGTCTTGGTGAGTCCTTGAGGATTCCTCGAGCTAAGGGGGTACGACCTCAAGACAGGAGCTCCGACCTGGGGGATGTTTATGGACTAACCATGATTAGTCCGAAGCTCGGCCTGCTAATCAGCCCGTGGGAAAAACAGGGCGTACAAGTATAAAAATACTCCCCTTGCATGAAAGCTTACAAATACTCCCCCTGCATGAAAGCTTACAAACACATGTAAGAAAAAACACGATAACTTTTTAAACGGAAAAAAAAAAATTCAACGAAACCACAAACAAACAACTCTCCCTGAAAATAGGGTCCAGAGTTGTAACCAAAAAACAAATACTACTCCCCATTTTTGTCTATCAAAGGAGCCAAAAACCACAAAAGACAATAAAAAAAAAGGACATTAAAGTTCAACATAAACATAAAAACAATAAAAATAATAAAAACATAAACATTAATTCAACCAGCCATCCTAGTCACTTTTAAAGTACTTCATGATGTTGTTCATCCTCCTTAGAAGCTGTCATTGGCTATTCTCCATCCTAGCCAAACAAGCATTGATTTATGCTAGTTCTGTAGGTGCAGAAGTTGAAGTTGTGGCAGCCGGTGAAGCATCTGGTACTCTAGGAGAAGCAGAACGACCCGATTTCTTGGAAGACTTTCCTTGAGAGGATTTTTCTTAGATTTTGAATGTTTGACCAACAGTGGGAGGCTCAATTGACTCATTGTCAAGAATCAATTCCCTTTGATCAGATAAGATCTTATAAATCAAATTGGGAAACACAAGGTTAAGTTTGGGCTTTTTACCCTTTCTAAAAGACATAATTTATTCCCAAATAAGATCAGCCAAATCAACTTGAGCACCAGTAGTGATTTTGTATAATAGAAAAACAAGGTCATTAGAAACATTTACCAAATTGGAGCAAGGCAAACCTCATAAGCATTGCATGTTGATAAGAGAGTTGAGAGATGTGCATAGTTTCGGCGAGCTCGACATCCTTGTCTCCAGTGAGTTCAGAAAATACCTCATGACGATCAAACATGATATCAGATGGCTCCACCCTGATTGGTAATTGAAGAGCTTCAGCCATATCATTCACTATGAAGGAATACCAATAACCATGCACATACACTTTGCCAAACATGAAGGAGTTTTCATCTAGGCACTCATCGATGATGTTGGCATAGAATTCCTTCACAACTCAATCAACATAGCCAGTAAAACCAATCAAAATGTCCATCCACTGCCTCTCTTTTAACAAACTAACAACTCCAAATGGCTTATGAGCAAGCACGTTATAATTCTTTTCAACAGTAAAGTTTCTTGCCTCATAAAATTTCATATCTCTCCCATGATCATTATAGTAATAATAATTTGAATGAGGTTTGAAGTTTTCAAGAGAGATACCAGATGGTCTTTTCCTTTTCAGAGGAGGAGCAGACTTTGGAGGAGCCATGGGACATTTTCCTTTGCTTTTGTCTTAAGCAGCAGGTTTTGAAACAGCAGTAACAGGTTCTGTAACAGCAGGTTCCTCTTCTGATGCAGCACTTTCAGAACCAGAATCTCCCAAAGATTGTTCTTTTTCTTTAAATTCTACACTAGGATCAGACTCAGCCTCTAATTCTTGTTCCAAATTCTCAGTTTCTTCTTTCGGATCAGATTCTGAAGAAGATGCAGAAGGGGAATAATTTTTGAGATTTTTCATCCGAGAAGAAGAACCAACTTCCTTGACTTTCGGAACACCATGGGGACGAAGCACCTCAGTTTTCTTCTGAGTGGAGGCCCGAGAACGTGTTCGAGAACTCACCATTGGCACAGGAACAATGGCCCTTTCAGAGTTTGTACTTGATGAACCACCCTTTTGAGAAGAAGAAGACTTGGACAAATATTTTTTAGATGAAAGAATTTCATCATGACCACTGAGGCGATTGGAGAAGCAATCACAGGTGGGGAATTCAGAGTGAATGTCTTCTTTCTCGCCTGGGTTTTTGATTTCCCAGAATGTTTTGCAGAAGCAGGAACCTGCGCTGGAGCTTCGGTCGCTAGAGCAGTAGGAGCAGTCGGAGGAGAAGCTAGAACAAACGGGGAACCACGAACAGGCCTCTTCGAACCACCTCGGGCATTCTTGGTTTTTGCCATTGAAAAGCTTGAAACTTTGAAAACCCAGAGAGGAACTCACATACACAGAGAGAAAAACTGAAGAGAGTGTGAGTGAGAGGATTAGATCGTGAGTTAGGGTAAATATAAAGAGAAGGAATAGAAAGGGAAAATGGGAAGTTACCTAAACCAATTTTCAATTAAAGCAATAACTCCCACAATATCATAAAATAAAATAAAATAACCTTTCCTTACCTTTTTAATGAAATAAACATTATAATTTTGCAATTAAATCAATAGTTTCCAAAAAGAGAAAAAAGAAACCAATCTCATGAAAATAGGACACCACAAATAAAATAAAATTAAAAAATAAATGACCAGCCGAAAAATAATGCCCCCCCCCCCCCCCAATTTTAATGATTTTTGCAATTTATGAATTTGTTTTATTAGAAAAAAAATAAAGACAAAACACCAATAAACACAAGACAAACAACCAACATGAAAATCGGTCACGATTTAAAAAAATAAAGAAACAATATTTTTGTCTAATAATAGAATTTAAACAAGACAAAGAAACAAATATTTTTAGTTAAGCTCAACATGAAAATCGGTCACGATTTAAAAAAATAAATAAATCAAACCTTGATATTTTTGCCAACAATATGAAACACCATGCTTGCTTTGCCTTTGTTCTGATGAAAAAAAATCAAACTCGAAAAAATGCACAGATATTATTTTACCAAGCTAATTTCTTATTGCAATAAGACCATACAAGTTACGCAAAGAAGGAATTTACTCAGTCACCAAAAATATTTTTAGAAATTCAATCAGTATGTAACAGCTTTTTAAAACCATTTTTTTAATTTTAATACAATTTTTTTTTTGTCAAAAAAAATGTGTCAAGCATTTGTGTGCGAAAGTGTAAGCAAGGAACATTGCCAAATTTGTCAAATAGACTTTTTCTGAGTATTTGTAACCAACGGAGACACTATCACACTACCTCAATGGTAGCCTTTTTCAATGGTAGTGTATCCTCTACATAATTCCTAATTACATAGTACCAACTTACTCAGTGACGGCTTTCACACATTGAGATAGGTAGCTATATTCTTCCAATGGAGCTTGAACACACATTTTTTTTTTCAAAAAAGGTAGCACACACATAACAGTGATTGAATGACCCAAAATTTCTAGGAGGAGTGAAAATATTTTCCTGAACTAAACCTGTATGAAAACATTGCACCAAAAAATTAGCAATAAAAATAATAATCAGCAATTCTCTTGAGTTTGAAACTTTCTTCTAGAACAAAAACAACAACATTATGTACATCAAGTCAAAGCAAAATATCAAGAACCATAAAGAACACAAAATCAAATGGTACAAACCCCTAAGGATTTCCTTGTAGAAATAAAGCGAACCGAATCAAGAGCTTTAGTAAAAATATATGCTATTTGTTTGCTTGTTTCAACATATTCCAAGACAAGAATTTTATTTTCTACAAGTTCTCTAATAAAGTGATGATGAATGTCTATGTGCTTAGTGCGAGAGTGTTGAACAAGATTTTTTGAAATATTTATAGCACTAGTGTTATCATAGAAAATGGTTAAAGTTTTCAAATCAAACCCATAATCTTCCATCATTTGTTTCATCCATTACAATTGGGTACAATAGCTACCCGCAGCAATGTACTCAGCCTCTACAGTTGACAGAGAGATACAATTTTGCTTCTTACTGTGCCATGAAACAAGATTGTTTCCAAGATAGAAACATCCACCACTAGTACTTTTTCTATCATCTGCATTACTTGCTCAATCAGCATCACTAAAGCACACCAAATTAGAGTTAGTGTCTTTCGAAAACCAAATCCCAAAATCAACAGTGTTATTGACATAGCGAATGATTCTTTTCACAGCAGAAATATGAGATTCCATGGGATTTCCCTGATAACGAGCACACACACCAACATTATAATAGATATCAGGATGACTAGCAGTAAGATAAAGTAAACTACCAATCATGCTTTGTTACAAAGTAGGATCTACTTTCACTCCTTGTTCATCTTTGGATAATTTCAAATTTGTGCTCATAGGAGTGGTAGTATGTTTGGCGTTTTCAAGCCCAAACTTCTTCACCAAGATTTTTGCATACTTACTTTGTGAAACAAATGTGCCATCATCAGATTGTTTCACCTGAAGACCCAAAAAATAGGCGAGTTCACCTACCATGCTCATTTCAAATTCTTGTTGCATTTGTTGAACAAATACCTGCACTTCAGAGTTAGAAGTAGATCCAAACACAATATCATCAACATATATTTGAGCAACAATAACATCAGATTTAATGTTTTTGATAAACAATGATTTATCTACATTTCCTCTTCTATAACCATGAGAGATTAAAAACTCAGTTAGACGTTCATACCAAGCACAAGGGGCTTGTTTCAAACCATATAACACCTTGTCTAACCTATAAACATGATCAAGAAAATGTGGATCCTCAAATCATTTGGGTTGCTCAACAAAATCTTCTTCTTTCAAAAAAGCAGATTTAACATCCATTTGGTACAATTTAAAACCAATAATACAAGCAATGGAAAGAAGTAACATGATGGACTCAAGTCTTGCTACTGGAGCAAAAGTTTCATCAAAATCAATACCCTCAACTTGAGTGTAACCTTGGGCAACCAATCTTTCCTTGTTTCGAATGATGGTACAAAACTCATCACTTTTGTTTTTGAAAATCCACTTTGTTCCTATGACATTAGCATATGTCTGTCTAGGAACAAGTATCCATACTTTATTGCGAATGAATTGATCTAGCTCTTCTTGCATTGCCCGAATTCATGCTTCATCCATCAAGGCTTCCTTCACATTTTTAGGCTCTAAAGAAGAGATAAAACACACAAATTGAATCAAATTAGCATACCTTCTTCTAGTAACCATGCTCTCATCCATGTTCCCAAGTATGAGATCGTTAGGATGATTCTTCTTGACTCTGGAAGATGGTTCTCTTTGAATTGGATCAGTGATTATGTTTGGTGGTTGCTTAGTTTCTTTCTCCGTTGAAGATTCTGGAAAATCATCAGTTGTAGCTACAGTATCTTGAGGTGTAGCCTCAGGCGAAGATTCTGTGATTGCAGCCAAATCGTCTGCCAGTTCAGGAGACTTGTCCAGCAAATCTTCAATCTATTCTTCTATGGAAAACTCAAAGAAATCTTTTAGATCATCAACAACAACATTACCAGATTCCATCACAGTTTGGGTTCTCATATTATAAACAGGATAATACCTATTGTAATAGAATATCCTATAAACACACCAACATCACTTTTTGCATCAAATTTACTAGTATGATCACGATCCCTCAAAATATAACAAGTACTGCCAAAAACATGAAAATGACTCACATTTGGTTTCTTACCTTTCCAAATCTCATAAGGAGTCTTATGAGTACCCAGTCACAAAAACACCCCGTTGATGGTGTAGCAAGTAGTGTTAATTGCTTCAGCCCATAGACGCATGGAAATTTTCTTGTTATTTAACATTACCCTAGCCACCTCTGTCAGAGTTCAGTTCTTTCTTTCAACAACTCTATTTTGTTGAGAAGTTTTAGGAGCAGAAAATTCATGAGAAATACCTTTAGATTTACAAAACTCATCATAAATAGTATTTTCAAATTGTTTACCATGATCACTCCTAATCCGAACAATCTTTCCAATATTAAAATCTTTTTCCACACAAAATTTGAAACAAAGAGATATAAAAGCATCAAAAGTATTAGATTTTTCTCTCAAAAAATCTACCCATGAAAACCGAGAGAAGTCATCAACACACATAAAAATGTATCTCTTACCATTCAAACTTTCAACCTGAATTGGACCTATTAGATCCATATGAAGAAGTTCAAAAACTTTGGAAGTATTCACTTCAGGAATACTTTTGTGAGAAATTTTCAGTTACTTACCAAGTTGACATGGTTCACATTTTCCCACAGATTCTTTACCCAGATTGGGTAATCCTTGAACAATTCCTG
The DNA here is from genome assembly GCF_963169125.1 of Humulus lupulus. Taxonomy (NCBI): domain Eukaryota; kingdom Viridiplantae; phylum Streptophyta; class Magnoliopsida; order Rosales; family Cannabaceae; genus Humulus; species Humulus lupulus. The sequence goes on along the minus strand of NC_084794.1, from coordinate 71,501,456 downwards.
CATTTGACAGTTTTTTCAAATTTTTGAAATGAATGTGTCCAAGCTTTTCATGCCACAAATCAATACAGTTATCTATGGCAGAGTGACAAGTAGCATAGGTAGTGAGAGTGTAACAATTATCATTAGATCTAAACCCATGCAAAATAATTTCATCTTGGTCATTAACAACATAGCAATGATTACTATCAAAATTAACAGTGTAACCCTGATCACAAATTTGACTAACGCTAAGAAGATTAGCTCTTAGTCCTTCAACCAACATTACATTCTTAAGCCTGGGTAGACCTTCAAAATTAAGAGTTCTCATCCCCATGACATTGCCAGCTAGACCATTACCAAAAGTAACTTCTCCACATTGCATTAGTCTAATGTTGACAAGAAAGTCTTTATCACCTATCATGTGCCTAGAACAAACACTGTCAAAATACCACATTTGAGAAGCAGCAGTTTTAAAACAAGAGATACCAGCAAGACATTTTTTTTGACAACCCATTTTTGTTTTTGAAAACATGTTTATTTTGAAACACTTTAAAATTTCCAAAAAATTTAGAACTAAACATGTTCTGCAAAGTAAGATATCTAGGTCAAATGTGACCTTTTACTCCACAAAAATGACAAGAGGGAATGAAACGTTTCTTTTTTCTATGAGAATTTTCAGGCTTACCTGACTGCTTCATTTCTGTAGAAACAGAACGTTCAACTGTAAAAACAGAACCCTACAAAGTTAAATCAGAATATCCAGAAGACATATTTTCAGATTTAACAAATTTAGTATTCATTTTTTATTGAGTTTCAACAAAACCCAATCCAGCATGACTCGGTTGACCTGAATTCTGAACCTCCTCAAAAATGTTAGAACCTGGATTTAGCATTTTAACATTTCTTTTCAATTTGTCAAGTTCTTTTGTCAAAAATACAATTTCAGATTTTTTTGAACACAACACAAATTCACAACATTTATTTTTTTCTTCAAGATCTTTGATGTTGTGAGACAATTCTTTATTCATTTTAACCAGGGAATGATTTTCAGTATAAACCTGTAACCACTTACCATACATTACCTTGTATGATTCAGCTAATGATTCCTCACTGAGTTCTGACTCGTCTGAATCTGAGTCAATTACTTTTTTATTGACATCAGTCAAGGTATCGTTTAAACACAAAAAATTTCCTCTTTCATGAAAAGCACTTGACAAAACACTGGTTAAAGCAACTTTCTCATAATCTTCTTCACTACTTTCAAAATCATCATCACTCCAAGTAACATTAAAATAGTTTTTATTCTTTTTCAAGGTGTTGGCACATTCAGATTAAATATGACCATAACCTTCACATTCCCGGCATTGAGTACCATTTTTATTATTAGAAATAAAAGGTTTAGAAGAGGTGTTACCTTTTGGAGTTTTTGAAAAATTCTTTTTATTTCCAACCTTTTTCATGAAATTTCGAAAATTTCTTGCTAACAAGGCCATTTCATCACCAGAAACATCTTTTTAAAAAAATTTAAATGCAATACCCTTGCTTTTTTCAATTGAAGGATTTGGTTTACCCTTATTGCTTTATTTGTTGATTTATCTCAAATGTTCTTAACGAACCCATAAGCTCCTCAACCTTCATTTTGCCAAAATCCTTAGCCTCCTCCATTGCTAGAAATTTCGTTTCAAACCTGTCTGGAAGCACACAAACTATTTTTCGAACCAAAACAGATTCATCTAATTTTTTTTCTCCCAAGGAAAAAAACTCATTAGCAATATCAGACAACTTTTCATAAAACTAAGATAAAGTTTCAGTTTCAAACATTCTTAATTCATCATATCTAGTTTGCAACATGGTAAAACATGATCGCTTTACATCAATGGTACCTTCAAACCGAGTTTGAGGGATTTGCCACGCCTCTTTTGCAAATTCACAAGATGATATCAATTTTATAAAGCCTTCACCAACACCATTAAAAATTTCATGCAAAGCTTTATTATTATAACCAGATAATTTTTCATCTTCAATGGACCACTCAAGTTCAGATTTTACCTTTGAATTACCTTTATCATATTTTTCAATTGGTGGAGTCCAACTCGAGAGTATAGATCTCCAAGCCCTCTCATCTTGTGACTTGATGAATGCCCTCATCCTGACCTTCCAGTATGGATAATTAGTATCATTCAATAGAGGTGGCCGAGTGATGGAGGTTCCTTCTGCAAAGAACGACATCTCACACAAAACAAATTAAACGGAATAATATAACCTCAAGATCTCACTAAGAGTTTAGTGACTTGCTCTGATACCAATTAAAATTCCGTATTTTAAAATTACCAACTTATTATTTAATTAATCAATTAATTAAATGTGGAATAATTAAGTTGGTACTGAAACAGATATTCTGTCGCTACAGACCAAGGTTCTGTAACTACATACCAAAAAACCATAAAAGAACTAAAGTGCAGAAAATAAAAACACACAAGGTTTTTATACGTGGTATCAGCAATCCTTGCAGATTGCTACTAGTCCACGGGGCCACGCCCAGAGATAAGATTCATTAGTAAGATTTCAAAAATACAAAGTTTTTGACTTATGCATAAATAGACTCCCTCTTATTATATACTACAAGCTTGATGTATTCCACCTTGACAAATGAACCTTCAAGAATACGAACTCCCTTCGATCTCCTTGAAGTGTGCTTACTTCCTCCCTAAGCAAGACTTGAACCACCTTCTCCTGAAGGCTTGAAGATTCTTCTCCCGAAGGTTTGCACTTTGTTCTCCTCCTTTGTAGAAGTGTTTGAAGACTCAAAACAATTACAAGGACACTAAAAAACAAAGGTAGAGTCGAACTCACTCACCTCTACAAAACAAAGACTCTCTTTTACAATAAGAATGAAATACAAAAAGAGGTAACTAAACCCTAGCAACCAATATGAGTATTTATAGTCATTATACTCATATCGGGCAGCTAATACACGGTCTAAACCGACCTAAGCCCACAAGGAAACTTTCCTAAAAGAATTCTTCAATTTGACAGATTTCCTGATTCTGTAGCTACAGAATCGTGAGCTATATTGTAACAATCCATCCTTTGATGTAGGAATTAAGGCTTCCCTTTTATAACCTGATCATGCAATAAAACTCAATAATATGGTCAGATACAATGAGGCAATCGGCTGGAAAAAGACAGCTCAAAAAAGATTTGATTTTATCATAATAAAGATACACTATTTTTGGCAAACCTTCCTAATGTAGAAAAGTTTGTCATCAATTATACATTTTTTATTTAAAACAAATAAAATATATATCAACAATATATATTTATATACAGCCGAATATAATAAGAAAATACAAAATATTTTTGTCAAATTAAATATGCCAAAAATAGAATTAACAAAACACATATTGTTGAATTTAAATTCAATAAATACTTCATCGAGGGATTATGATTTTAAGGTAATTAAAGACCTCAAAATATTCTAAAGACTTTATTCCTTCTTTTTCTCAGTGGGGTTTATTTAATTTGATTTAATCTCTTTCTATTTTTCATGTGAACGATAAATAGATGTATGAAACTTCCCTCCCATCGCATGTGATCAGCACAAGCCAGCTTGTCATAGGTACAAGAAACTAATGTTTTTTTTTTCTTTTTTAATCTTCTATAAGCTAAATAAATAATTTTTATATGTACGAATTATAATCAATATTTTAGTAACTACTAATTAGGGCTTCACTTCAGGTGGGTTCGTCAGGTTCAGGTTCGTCGGGTTTCGGGTGGAAGAAATTATTATCGAACCTGCCCGAACTACTATAGGATTTTGTCCGGTTCAGATCGGGTCGAGTGGGAAATATTCGAGTTTGGGTGTGGTCAGGTTCGGGTGTGGGAGAAGTGTATTCGAACCCGACCGAAATAGAGTCGGATGTGGTTCTTGCGACCCCTCCTTTTTCTTTCCATCTTTGTCAACCTCCTCAAAATATTTCACAAAATTTGCATCTGACAGTAAAATTTCAAATTCCTTTTGGAATCTTAATGCACAATTAAGTATGAGATATGTAAAGTTCCACCTCGTTTGGACATCTAAAGAGAGAAGTCATTTGCATTCAATTTTTTATTCTACGACAACTTCTTTAAACCTTTTGAGCCTAGCGGGAGAAGATCTAACATATTTTACAGCATGTCTAATGCTAGCAATCGAATCATGCTTTCTCTTTTATTCCTTCAATGACAATCAAGTTTACATTATGAGCACAACACCTTATATGTAAAAACCTCCCATCTAAAATGAGATCATTTTCCTTTTCTCTAAACCGTCTCTTCAAAAACCGAATAGCAACATCATTTGAAGAAGCATTGTCCACCGTAATGGCAAACAATATTGAAATGCTCCAATCATCTAAAAAATTCTCAATCTTTTTGCCAATAGTCTTCCCCTTGTGATCTATCACTTGGCAAAAATTTATGACTCTTTTCTGATAGTGGAAATCAGAGTCAACCCAATGAGTCGTGATGACCATATAGTTCAAATTATGAATAGAAGTCCATATATCAGTAGTGATGGAGACCCTCTCATGCTTTAAAATATTTTTCAATTTCTTTTTCTCTTCAGCATACAATTTCAACACATCCCAAGCAACAGTCATCCTGGAAGGGATATCAAACCTAGGCTGTATGGTTCTAACAAATTTTTGGAAACCCTCCCCCTCAACATGTCTAAAAGGTACCTCATCCAACACAATTTACTTTGATAAGGCAAGCCTGCATGCCTCTTTGTTATAAGCCATCAGAACTAAAGTTGTTTCCCTCTCCTTCCCTCCTTTCACCGGCTCAGAACTTAAAACCTTTTGCTTTTTATCATCAACCTTATATGGACCAAACTCACAAACATTCCTAAAGTGATTCCATAGATTACTATTCTAATGCTTTCTACTATCACAGAAGAACTCACTGCCGCAATAACAACAAATACACTTGGGTATCTCTTCTTTGTCGTTAGGATCAACTGGGGGCAATCTTTCGAAATGCTCCCAAATATTTGACCATCTTTTTTTGGAGCCAAAGGAGGTTTCTCTCTTTTTTTTTACCTATTCTAGTTCTTTTTTCTTTACCCTGGGCCTGGTCTGTAGGAGTTTGATCATTGGTATGTGGATTTTCATCTACTAGATCTTGATCTATATCCATAATCTATAGAGCACAAAAACATATATAATATAATGATTAACAATAGAGCATATCTAAAATTCACTAATCAAGTCCAGTATAACATATAGAGCAGAGGCACAGCAAAACAATAATCCAATTTCAATATCCACTAAATATCGAATATAGTATACATCAAAGCTAAAATAATAACAGTTTTAATTTTATATATACATTCAAAATTCCAAACTTCCAAATCTAGTATCCAATAAACAAACAAATAGAAATTTCAATTTAATCTCAAATTCTCACTACAATCAAACTCATCATAATCATCATCATCATTGTAACGACCCAAAATTTGCTAATAAGGCTTAGGGCCTTGATTAGCGTGCCTGGAAGGCAATAAATGATTTAATATGTTAATATATGAATTTATGTGAAAATATGATAGAGATGCATGTTTAGTTGAATTAAATATGTGTGTGGGCCTCGTTTGGATATTAGGGGTATGTCTGTGATTTTAGCCCATTAAGGGTATAAATGTGATAAATGCGATGTGTATGTGATTTATCTGTGCAGCACGATCCGAGACAGTCCTGAGGAGCAGTTCGCCAGAAAGTCACAACGAGGTTGAGAATCCGACTCAGGACGAGCCGAGGGGTATTTTGGGTATTAGATGTATTATGGGGTTATCGGGGTATTTGGAGATATATTTGAGGTTAGAATGTCTAGGAAGGAATATTGGGGAAATTTACCATTTTGCCCTCGGGGACGTTTTGGTACCCCGAGCCTTGAGGTAACCTTAAAGCTTAAGTTAAATAAAACAAAGCTTAGGAAGTGTTTAGAAACTTAGAAACTGACATTCACTTTCCCTTCTCAGCTGAAGTTACTTTCTATTTTCTCTCATCTTTGCTCTCTAAGACAATTCAAGGAAACAAGCAAGGAAAAGAAAACAATCAAGAACTAAGAATTGGGGCAGAGCTTGGGAGACTCTAACCAGAAAACCAGGGCTTGGAGTTTGAGGAATTGAAGTTGGGAATTTAGGGGATCAACTCTGAATCATAACTCAGCAAGGGTAAGTTTTAACTTTGAGAATTATGGTTGATTTCTACTGTTTTCTTAGGAAATGCATGTGAGTAGGATTTGATATGTTCTAGGGTGTTTAGCTGAGTTTGTGGAGCAGGTTTTTGATAGGTTTTGATGTTGAAACTGGGCTAGAACCTTTGTGATGATTATTTGGAATTGTTAGTTTGATTTTGGATGAGATGGTTTGAAGAAAATGCAAGAAAGGATGGAGATTTCTGGGTTTGGTGGCGAGGGTCGCGGCCCTAGGAGGGGCATGCCGTGGCCCGTGTGCGTGCGTGGCCTTGGGAGGCCATGGTACTTGAGGCGCGCCGCGGCGCTTGGTCAGGTGTGTCGCGGCCCGTGCGTGTTTCAGGGAGGTGTTAGCCTCTATTTCGAGGCTAGCCGCGGCGCTTGTGGGGTAGGGCCGCGGCCCTTAGTGACATTTTGTGTTTTTAAGTGTGTTTAGGCTTGGGAACTCAAAGGTTAAGGCTCGGGATGGATTTTATCACCCGGATTGATAGAATTCAAGGTCCCAAAGATTGGAGTTTTGGCTCAAAGTTATTTAATGGATTAGAACTTGATAGATGAATATTGTTAATGTGCTATAACTAGGGTTCTGGAGAGGCTCAAGTTAGGGGACTGTGCTCGGGATATTGGTGCTCGAAAAACTTGGGACGCAGGTAAGAAAACCACTGTTCCCATAGAGCTTGTATGCAGGGTTGAGCCCCAATGCGTTTGAATTGCAGAGCGTAGCCCTTTGATTGAATTTGTTAGTGTTCAATATATGTTTATTATACTATGAATGCAATTGTGTAAATGTTCGGCAAGAGCCGGGAACGGTGCAGGCTGAGGTCGACAAGGGCCGAGAACGGTGTTAAGAACGTTGAGTGCAAGGCCGAGTACGGCAAGGGGCTGGGAGCAGCGTTGAGCACGTGGAGTGCGAGTTTCCAGGGCGAGACCCTAAAGGATACTTGGGATATCCTAATGGTGTGGACCTCAAACCCAGGGTCTGGTAAAGCGCCTGGGGCGGCCTGGCCGTATGTGTTTAGCCTATTGATGGCATGTTTATATGCTATGTATTTATTATGCATATGTTTTCTGCTTGTGAGGGTTTTCTTGTTGGGCTTCGGCTCATGGGTGCTCTGTGGTGCAGGTAAGGGCAAGGGAAAAGTCGACCAACCATGAGTACGGAGAGCGTGAAGCAGCGCGTAGATGTTTGGCCTGCCCGGCTACCACAGCCAGTGGTTTTGAGAGATGATTGTATTAAAACCTGGATTTTGTCATTTAGTCGACGTGGTTTGTACTTATATGTTGTAAATATTTCCAAACAGTATTTTGGGATCCCAAATGTCAAATACTTTATGGTTTTCAATAAATGGAATTATTTTCAAGGTTTGTAACCCTGTTTATGATTTAATTACACTTTTTGACCTAAAATCTCGATTAGCGAGTTGAATGCACATTTTTAACTCACTTAGAAACGGCTCTAAGGTAGTAGGGCGTTACAACTTGGTATCAGAGCAAGCCAAGGTTTATGGTTCTGGAGATTGACCGAACATGTACGCTCGCTGTCAGTGACAAGCTCGACTCAGGGTTGGTTGGTATGATTGACTAATATTCTTGAATGTGTGCTTGAATGCCTTGTTTGCCTGCTTATCCTATATAGAGCATGATGAATGAGTTAATATATGCATGATGCCAAGGCATGGCCCATTGTGTGTTATATGCTATCTGTATGTTATGTGAATTACTGTTTGTTGATGGCTAATGTGGTTAGGAGGTGGTTTTGGATGTTGATATCATGCCTGATGAGCGGCGTCGTTGGTTGCAGGCATATTTGTTGAGATGTCTCGACAATCATCTAGACTCTGCGGCAGTAGGGCCGAGGATGACTACCAGGGTCAGGACCCTCCACCCGCCCCATAGAATTGGCAAGAGATGTTTACCGAGATGGAAGCAAGACTGCAGCGAACAAAGGAAGAGCTTCGACAGTTGAGGCAGCAAGCCTCACCTTAGGTCACTGGACTGCCAGTTCAGCAGGTTGTGGCGTCAGTGCCGGTTCAATCTGCTATGGAGAATAAGTGGGAACCTTTGTATGAGAGGTTCAGGAAACAGCATCCTCCCACCTTCGAGGGTGGACCAGACCCACTGCAGGCTAAGCAGTGGATGAATATGATTTCCTCAATTCTGGATTTTATGAGGGTTCAGGGAAATGAGAGGGTAGCTTGTGTTAGCTACATGTTCAGAGAGGAGGCCCGCGTCTGGTGGGACATGGTAGTTCAGAGAAGGAACGTGACAGTTATGACTTGGGAAGAGTTCATAAACTTATTTAACGAGAAGTATTACAGTGTGGCGGTTCAGGCTGCGAAGGATGACGAGTTCATCAACCTGACTCAGAACCGATTGACAGTGACAGAGTATGCTTTGAGGTTTGACAGATTGGCGAAGTTTGCGCCAGATTTAGTGCCGACTGATGCGGCAAGAATAGACAAGTTTGTGCGGGGGTTGAACGTTATGATTGCCCGTGATGTGAATATTACTTTGGATCCAGAGACTACTACTTATGATCAGGTAGTGGACAAGGCCCTTACAGCTGAGAGGGCCGAAGATCAGATCTGGAAGGAAAGCGCTGTTAGGCGTGATGCCAGGAGGACAGTGCCTCCTTTTATTGGATCCAGTTGGGGTGGTGGCTCTAGTGAGCAGAAGAGGAAGGCCCCAGATTCTTTTGTTCCTCCTAGTTTAGATAGGAGGGCATGGGGTGTTTCTACTGGTCGTCAGGGTGGAAGTGACAACTGGAGGAGTTTCCCAGTGTGTCTGCGGTGTAGATGTCAACATCAGGGTGAGTGCAGGATCAGGGCCTGCTTTGTTTGTGGGAGTGCCAGTCATTTGAAGAGGGATTGCCCTCAAGTCAAGAAAGAGGAGTTGAAGCAGAGTGACAGTCTTGCTCCTACCAGGGTATTTACTTTGACACAGACTGAGGCGGAGGCTAGCTCCTCAGTTGTGACAGGTCAGATCTCTTGTGCTGGTTCTTTGTATACTGCATTGTTTGATTCAGGGGCTACCCATTCATTTGTATATGCTAGAGTGATAGACTAGCTTTGTAGACCTAGTGGTGTGTATGCTAGGGGATTTCAGACTTTGTTGCCAACAGGAAAACTGGTAGTTTCTAGGAGATGGATTAGAGCTTTGCAAGTAGAGGTAGATGGTAGGGAATTGTCTGTTGATTTGATTGAGTTAGAGAAGGACGACTTTGATATGATTCTAGGGATGGATTGGTTATCAAAGTATGGGGAAACGATTGACTGCAAGCGCAGAATGGTGACTTTTGAACCGGAAGGGGAGGTACCCTTTGTGTTTGTGGGGGCAGTTAGTGGATCGTGAGTACCAATGATTTCAGCATTGAAGGCTAGAGACCTGATGCAGGAAGGTTGCATGGGATTTCTAGCGAGCGTTGTGGATACCTCTAGGGTGGTGTCGGTTGGACCGGGTGAGACTAGATTTGTGTGTGAGTTTTCGGATTTGTTTCCGGCAAATTTGCCAGGGGTTGCCGCCACAGCAGGAGATTGACTTTGTTATAGAGTTGGTACCAGGAACGGAGCCAGTATCTAGGACACCTTACAGAATGGCTCCAGCGAAGTTAAAGGAGTTGAATATTCAGTTGCAAGAGTTACTTGATTTGGGGTTCATCAGACTGAGTTTCTCGCCATGGGGTGCTCCAGTGTTGTTTGTCAAGAAGAAGGACGGATCTCTATGGATGTGTATTGATTACAAGGAGCTGAATAAGTTAACCATTAAGAACAAGTATCCACTGCCTAGGATCGATGATTTATTTGATCAGTTACAGGGAAGAACATTGTTTTCCAAGATAGACCTCCGATCAGGTTACCATCAGTTGAGGATTAAAGAGGAGGACATACCAAAGACCGCTTTCCGAATGAGGTATGGACACTATGAATTCCTGGTTATGTCCTTTGGATTAACCAATGCCCCCAACAGCTTTTATGGACATGATGAATAGGGTTTTCAAGGATTATCTGGATAAGTTTGTGATTGTGTTCATCGACGACATCTTGGTGTATTCTCAGTCAGAGACAGAGCACGAGCAGCATCTGCGGCTGGTTCTACAGCGGTTGAGGGAGCATAAGCTATATGCTAAGATCAGTGAGTGTGAGTTCTGGTTACCACAAGTTACATTTCTGGGCCATATTTTTAGTAAGGAGGGGATTCTAATTGACCCAAGCAAGATTGAGGTGGTCAGAGATTGGCCTAGACCGAGTAATGTTCCTGAAGTGAGAAGCTTCTTGGGTTTAGTGGGGTATTATCAGCGGTTTGTTGAGGGGTTCTCCAGATTATCTACGCCTTTGACAGAACTGACAAAGAAGAAAACAAGGTATGTCTGGACAGACAGATGTGAGAACAGTTTCAAGTAGTTGAAGCGGCGATTGATCACCGTGCCAGTGTTAAGTTTACCGACAGATAATGAGAAGTTTGTGGTCTATTGTGATGCGTCCAGACAGGGTTTGGGGTGTGTGCTGATGCAAGCTGGTAAGGTGATAGCCTATGCATCGAGACAGTTAAAGGAGTATGAGCAGAGGTATCCCACGCATGATTTGGAGTTGGCAGCGGTGGTGTTCGCACTTAAGATTTGGAGACATTATCTTTATGGTGAGAAGTGCGAGATATACGCTGACCATAAGAGCCTGAAGTATTTCTTTACTCAGAAGGACCTGAATATGTGCCAGAGGTGGTGGTTGGAATTGGTTAAGGATTATGATTGTGATATTCTATACCATCCTGGGAAGGCTAATGTAGTGGTTGACGCATTGAGTCGGAAAGGCCCAGGACAGTTGTTTAGTTCGAGACATATATCTGATAAGCTAGCTGAGGAGATGACCAAAGCAGGTATAGAGTTGGTGGTTGGTCAGTTGGCCAACATCACTCTTCAGTCTACACTCCTTGAGAGGATCAAGGAGGCGCAGGAGAGAGATCCTCAGTTGAGGGGACACAGAGAGGATGTGTTAATCAGAGCGACTAAGGACTTTTCTATTTCAGAGATGGGATTACTAAAGTACAAGGGTCGAATCTGCATTCTGATGGATTCTGATATCCGGCGGGAGATCCTAGATGAATCGCATACCACTCCTTATTCTTTGCACCCGGGTACAACGAAGATGTACCAGGATTTGAGAGTTTTGTATTGGTGGTCGGGCATGAAGAGGGATGTGGTGGATTATGTGGCCAAGTGTTTAACTTGTCAGCAGGTCAAGGCTGAGCATCAGAGGCCAGCGGGGTTGCTGCAGCCTCTGGGGATTCCAGAATGGAAGTGGGAAGACATCACCATGGACTTCGTGGTTGGCTTGTCGAAGACCGTGGGGCAGCATGACTCGATGTGGATGATCGTGGATAGGTATACCAAGTCCACCCACTTCTTACCTGTTAGGACGACTTATACTGTGGAGTAGTATGTTGAGTTATATGTGAAGGAGATTGTTCGACTTCATGGGGCTCCGAGGTCGATAGTATCCGACAGAGAACCCACCTTTACTTCCAAGTTTTGGGAGAGTTTGCAGAAGGCTATGGGCACGCAGTTACGGTTTAGTACCGCTTATCATACTCAGACAGACGGACAGTCTGAGAGGACGATTCAGATATTGGAGGACATGTTGCGAGCCTGTGTGCTAGATTTTGGGGGATCATGGAGTAAGTATCTCCCTTTGATCGAGTTCTCGTACAACAACAGTTATCAGGCGACCATCGGAGTGGCTCCGTATGAGATGCTTTATGGAAGGAAGTGTAGATCACCTAACCATTGGGATGAGACAGGTGAGAGGAGATATCTGGGTCCAGAAATGGTTTAGAGGACCAATGAGGCCATTGAGAAGATTAGAGCATGAATGCTCGCCTCCCAGAGTCGTCAGAAGAGTTATTCAGACCTGAAACGCAGGAGTGTGGAATTTCAGGTTGGTGATCATGTGTTTCTGAGGGTTTCACCTTTGAGGGGTGTGGAACGATTTGGTGTTCGGGGCAAGCTAAGCCCTAGGTTTGTTGGCCCCTTCGAGATTCTGGAACGAGTTGGAGAGGTAGCTTACAGACTAGCGATGCCTCCAGCTTTGTCAGGTGTTCATGATGTTTTCCATGTGTCCATGCTTCGGAAGTATGTATCAGATTCAACGCATGTTCTGAGTTATGAGAATTTGGAGCTAGATCAGGATTTGTCCTATGAGGAGAAGCCAGTTCAGATTCTTGACCGGAAAGATAAAGTCTTGCGAAGCAAGACTATCGCCTTGGTGAAAGTGCTGTGGAGGAACAGCAAGGTTGAGGAGGCGACGTGGGAACTTGAATCAGAGATGAGGGAACGGTATCCCGAATTGTTCAAGTAATTTCGAGGACGAAATTTCTGTAAGGAGGGGATAATTGTAACGACCCAAAATTTGCTAATAAGGCTTAGGGCCTTGATTAGCATGCCTGGAGGGCAATAAATGATTTAATATGTTAATATATGAATTTATGTGAAAATATGATAGAGATGCATGTTTAGTTGAATTATATATGCGTGTAGACCCCGTTTGGATATTAGGGGTATGTCTGTGATTTTAGCCCGTTAAGGGTATAAATGTGATAAATGCGATGTGTATGTGATTTATCTGTGCAGCACGATCCGAGAAAGTCCTGGGGAGCGGTTAGCCAGAAAGTCACAACAAGGTTGAGAATCCGACTCAGGGCGAGCCGAGGGGTATTTTGGGTATTAGATGTATTATGGGGTTATAGGGTTATGGAGATATATTTGAGGTTAGAATGTCTAGGAGGGAATATTGGGGAAATTTACCATTTTGCCCTCGGGGACGTTTTGGTACCCCGAGCCTTGAGGTAACCTTAAAGCTTAAGTTAAATAAAACAAAGCTTAGGAAGTGTTTAGAAACTTAGAAACCGACATTCACTTTCCCTTCTCAGCTGAAGTTACTTTCTATTTTCTCTCATCTTTGCTCTCTAAGACAATTCAAGGAAACAAGCAAGGAAAAGAAAATAGTCAAGAACTAAGAATTGGGGCAGAGCTTGGGAGACTCTAACCAGAAAACCAGGGCTTGGATTTTGAGGAATTGAAGTTGGAGATTTAGGGGATCAACTCTGAATCATAACTCAGCAAGGGTAAGTTCTAACTTTGAGAATTATGGTTGATTTCTACTGTTTTCTTAGGAAATGCATGTGAGAAGGATTTGATCTGTTCTAAGGTGTTTACCTGAGTTTGTGGATCAGGTTTTTGATAGGTTTTGATGTTGAAACTGGGCTAGAACCTTTGTGATGATTATCTGGAATTGTTAGTTTGATTTTGGATGAGATGGTTTGAAGAAAATGCAGGAAAGGATGGAGATTTCTGGGTTTGGTGGCGAGGGCCGCGGCCCTAGGAAGGGCATGTCGCGGCCCGTGTGCGTGCGTGGCCTTAGGAGGCCATGGTACTTGAGGCACGCCGCGGTGCTTGGTCAGGTGCACCGCAGCCCGTGCGTGTTTTAGGGAGGTGTTAGCCTCTATTTCGAGGCTAGCCGCGGCGCTTGTGGGGTAGGGTCGCGGCCCTTAGTGACATTTTGTGTTTTTAAGTGTGTTTAGGCTTGGGAACTCAAAGGTTAAGGCTCGGGATGGATTTTATCACCCAGATTGATAGAATTCAACGTCCCGGAGATTGGAGTTTTGGCTCAAAGTTATTTAATGGATTAGAACTTGATGGATGAATATTGTTAATGTGTTGTGACTAGGGTTCCGACGAGGCTCAAGTTAGGGGACTGTGCTCGGGATATCGGTGCTCGGAAAGCTTGGGACGCAAGTAAGAAAAGCACTGTTCCCATAGAGCTTGTATGCAGGGCTGAGCCCCAATGTGTTTGAATTGTAGGGCGTAGCCCTTTGATTGAATTTGTTAGTGTTCAATATATGTTTATTATGCTATGAATGCAATTGTGTAAATGTTCGCCAAGAGCTGGGAACGGCGCAGGCCGAGGTCGGCAGGGACCGGGAACGACGTTAAGCACGTTGAGTGCAAGGCCGAGTACGGCAAAGGGCCGGGAGCAGCGTTGAGCACGTGGAGTGCGAGTTGCCAGGGCGAGACCCTAAAGGATACCTGGGATATCCTCACGGTGTGGACCGCAAACCCAGGGCCTGGTAAAGCGCCTGGGACAGCCTGGCCGTATGTGTTTAGCCTATTGATAGCCTGTTTATATGCTATGTGTTTGTTATGCATATGTTTTCTGCTTGTGAGGGTTTTCTTGCTGGGCTTCGGCTCACGGGTGCTCTGTGATGCAGGTAAGGGCAAGGGAAAAGTCGACCAACCATGAGTACGGAGAGTGTGAAGCGGCGTGTACATGTTTGGTCTGCCTGGCTGCCACAGCCAGTGGTTTTGAGAGATGATTGTATTAAAACCTGGATTTTGTCGTTTAGTCGACGTGGTTTGTACTTATATGTTGTAAATATTTCCAAACAGTATTTTGGGATCCCAAATGTCAAATACTTTATGATTTTCAGTAAATGGAATTATTTTCAAGGTTTGTAACCCTGTTTATGATTTAATTACACTTTTTGACCTAAAATCTTGATTAGAGAGTTGAATGCACATTTTTAACTCACTTAGTAACGGCTCTAAAATAGTAGGGAGTTACAATCATCATCATCATCATCATCATCATCATCATCATATATATAATCACACATTAACATTTATATTATTAATATAATATACATATAGTTATATACATTTAAAATATAAAATAAAACTAAAAAAAATTACCTTGCCTAGTGGTGCCCGTGACCCTTGCCTTGCCGGCGTTGATGAGCCACCGTCGCACTAACTGAACCGAGAAAGGGAGAGAACGAGAGAAAGAGGGAGAAGAAGAAGAGAAGGGGCGGTGGTTGGTCTTGGTGGGTTCTCGGTAAAGAGCAGAAGGGGGCGGAGGTGTGGTGGGGACTGGGGAGTCAGGGTCGGGAGGACTATGGTTTAGGTGGTGATGTCTGGTGGCGGTGGTGTGGGTGGGTGGTGGCGCCCCATGAGGGAGAGAGAGAGGGGAAAGAGTCGGGGGTGGGGGTCCTTAGTTTTTTAGGGTTTTGCTTTTTTTTTTTTTAAAAAAAAAAAACTTAAATAAAATTGAATCAAAACTAAAAAAAAAACTATATAACCCGAACCCGACAAAAATGTGATTGTGAAACCCGAACCCAACTCGACGAGGCCCTCGGGTTGAGCCCGACCTGACCTTTCGGGTTTCGTCACTTTTATTGGTTTTTTGGGTGCGGGTCGTGCGAGTTTTCGGGTTTTCGAGTCCATATGTGCACCCCTACTACTAATATTTAAATAATATGATTTTATTTTATAAATTTTAAAAATAATTATATATATTAGTACTTGTGATTTACCTATAAATAATTACATAAATTTATGTTAGATATTTAATAAATAATTATAATCAGTTTGATAATAATAATTTAATAATTATAAAAAATTGATATTTAAAATTAGTAATAATAAATATATTTTTTAGAAATAAGACTAATCATACATAATTATATTAAAAACTTTTGTATGCATATATAATTATGTAGTTCTTAAATACAGAGGAAAATAGTCCAATAAATTTGAGGTTGCCCTCCTCATTTTTTTTCTAAAGTCACGATTTAATTGGTTTAAACTTTAAAAGATACTATAGTAAAATAATTACTTTTGTATTACTATCGATTTTTCCAACTAATATAAAAACCTTTTTATTTTCAAAATTTTCCCTTTTTGATAACTTTTTTTAACTTATTTTAATTAAACTAAATTATTAAAATCTGATAACTAAACCTATTTATCAATCAAATAAAGGCACATTTACAAGGATCTTAACTCTTAATTTTATTTTAATAGCTATAAGCTATTCCCTCAAAGATTTCAGAATCCTATATATGATCATGGATATCTATAGATTACATTTTCTTATTAATGTGCTTTTTTTTTTAACATTAATTATAAATGATTCAAACTTAAGTTCTGGTTTTGAAAACTTTATGATGTGGAATAATTGTATAAAAAATGAGTTTTGAGATATTTATTTAGTTTAGTTTTTTTTACTCCCTCCTCCATAGATGGTGACGAATGATCAAGAGTAAAACTGAAACTCTAATTAAATAGATTGATTTGTGTTTTTTATCAATAATATTATTGAAACAACATTATTTATTTATTAAAAAATATATAATTATTAATTTATCAATAAATATATATTTAATATTTAAGAAATACTTGTACTTCTATTATTTATTTGTTCAAAATTAATGCCTAAGTTATAAATGTTGTGAAAAAAATTGATAACACAAGTATACGTATTGTTTCAAGTAATATAGTACACAAGCATAAGTATCGCCTCATAAAGACTGAATTACTAAGTATCAATATTTAATTCATAATCTTTATTTAGCTAACGAAAATTTGTTAACAAGAGAAAACTAAAACATAAACATAAAAACTACGAAAGAAAAACAATAAAAAACTATAAACTCTAAACAAATAACAATGAAGATAATTAATTAATGGATGAAAATCAAGGCATTTAATCTCATCATCTTTCCATTATCTATTTCCTTAATGCATTATTATCATAAGATTTTCTTCTAAATGAGATAGCAAATTACAAAAGTATTCTATATTCGTGTTAAGACATAAAATTCGACCTATGTGTGAATTTTCTATATTTCTATGATAAACTCAACATATAGGAAATATTAGGCATAAGAACTTATAAGCTACTAAACTATATTGATACTTTCGTTCAGTATTGGAATCTATGTCTATTCAATTATAGCATTTTGAAACAAATTCATATATATCATATAATAAACAAACAATAAATCACAAGCATTAAGTATAAAATTGAAAAGAACTCAAATAAGAAGAACAAAATATAAAATTGCATTAATTCATAGAAGAGTTTCAAGAGACTCAATTAAAAACCCTAAAACTATATTTAGTTCATATTTATACTTTACAAATCCATGAAACTAACAATCAACATAAACTAAAGATGAAAATAAAATAAAGAAAAGATAAGGAAAAGAAAAACTCCAATTGATCCAATGTCTCTCCAAAAGCCTCCATCCGTCTCCTCCTAGTCCCAGTTCTGCATAAATTTTGTTTATTGCTGAAAATCGCATTAAAATACAAAACCCTACGATCTCCCCAAGTGAAATAACCAAATTGCCCTTCGTTAAAGAAATCTGCAGAAGTCCTCGCTTTCCAATCACCTGGCGCGATCGCGCTACATGCTTCAAATCACCATTTTTGCTAGATTTTTGTCTTTTTATCGATTTTAACCTCTTTTCGTTCCAAAGCGTCCTAAGCCCTTCAAAACATAAAAATAAATCAAAACAATCATAAAATGGAACAAAATAAACCTAATTGACTACAAAAACTTCCTAAAAAGACACTAAAATGAGTCTAAAACTCGTTTATCAGTAAATAAAATGGAAAGAATTATTGATTTGGCACATTAATTTTGAAAATTCATTATGATACGCATAAGGAAATTTAATAAACAAATTCGATCTACATTCAACTTACATATGTTTTCTTCCTTTTTGATAAAAAAAAAAATTATACATTTTTGGACCATGTGTTTTGTCTCATTACCTGTTTGGACCCTGTATTTTGGCAAATTATTTTTTGGACCCTATGTTTTATAAAATGGTTAAAATAGAACCCTAAACTCAATTTTGATAAAGAAAAAATTAAATATAATAACACATTTTTTAAGCAGAATGATTTTATTTTTGTTATGAATTGTTAGTTGGTAAATTATTTGTGATTTTAGTTGAGAAATTGTTGACGGTGAGAACTCGTCAACTAAGTTGAGTTGGAAGAAATTATCAAGTTAGGATCGTCAATAAAAAAGCTATAGAAATCAAAGCAATAACTCAAGAATTATGACAGAATAACAATGGAGAAATCAATCAATCTTTCATTAACTCTCAAGCCTTTGCTATAGTAGAACTTCCAACCCCCTTTCAGGTGGTGTTAGAGTTCCTTTTATAGTAGGCTCTAATGGCCCTTGGTACATGGTGGTCCAGGAGACCAAGGGGTACATAAGTACTATGTCAGGGGAGTGGCTTCAAAGGTTGTGGTCGTACATCCAGTACAGGAGCAGGTGTCAGGAGGATGTCTCCACTACTTGTCCGTACCCATGCCAGAGGAGTGGTGGCAGACGTTGTGGTGCAGGTGGTAGTGGTGTCGACTCTGACTCCTGGCCATAGACGTACGGGCTCTAACTCCTATCCTTGCATTCTCACTCCTGACGTTCCCACTACTTGTCTGGTAGGGGTACCATATCCGTACTCTGACTTCTTTAGGTTTGCAGGTACATTCCATATTCATGCGTGTACCTTGCCACTTGTGAGTATTCTCACCTCCAAGGCCATGGACGCGGGACCATGGGGCCGAGGCCATGGAGCGTGAGGCCATGGGTGCAAAGCCATGGGCATGAGGCCATGGGGCGCAAGGCCATGGGGGCGAGACCATGGGGGCAAGGCCACGGGGCCGAGGGCATGGGCGCGAGGCCACGGGGCCGAGGGCATGGGCGCAAGGCCATGGGCATGAGGCCATGGGGCGCGAGGCCATGGGGCCGAGACCATGGGGGCGAGGCCACGGGGCCGATGCCATGGGGGCGAGGCCACGGGGCCGAGACCATGGGGGCGAGGCCACGGGGCCGAGACCATGGGGGCGAGGCCATGGGGCCAAAGGCATGGGCGCAAGGCCATGGGGATGAGGCCATGGGGCGTGAGGCCAGGGGCCGAGACCATGGGGGCGAGGCCATGGGGCCGAAGGCATGGGCGCAAGGCCATGGGGCCAAGACCATGGGGGCGAGAACATGGGGGCGAGGCCATGGGCGCGATGCCATGGGCGCGGGGCCATGGGGCCGAGACCATGGGGGCGAGGCCATGGGGCCGAAGGCATGGACGCAAGGCCATGGGGCCGAGACCATGGGGGCGAGGCCATGGGGCGTGAGGCCATGGGCACGGGGCCATGGGGCCGAGGCCATGGGCGCAAGGCCATGGGGCCGAGGCCATGTGTGCGGAGCCGCGGGGCCGAAGGCATGGGCGCAATGCCATGGGGCCGAGACCATGGGGGCGAGGCCATGGGGCGCGAGGCCATGGGGCGCGAGGCCATGGGCGCGGAGCCACGGGGCCGAGGCCGTGGGGGAAGGGCAGCCTTGGGTAGCGAGGCCCCTTAGGTCCTTCCGGGCACTTTCGCTAAGGGCTCCTGTGAGACATGGGTCTCGTGTCGGACAAGATATTAGGCTGCTTTGCTTGCTCGAGGCTAATTGAGGGAAACTGCCGACTATGGCTCTGGTCCATTTTTTGGCATTCACGGAAATCATTGACCAAAATCGGATTTAGGGTTCTATTTTAACCATTTTACAAAACATATGGTCCAAAAAGTAATTTGTCAAAATACAAGATCCAAACAGGTAATGAGACAAAACACAGGGTCTAAAAATGTATAAATCCAAAAAGAATATATATATATATGCTTACTTCCCTTAAAAAAATACTTAAATATGTTTTCATCTCCAAACTACTCATTTTAACCGAATCATAATCTGATAATGATTCAATAAAAATTATGAAAGATGTTGAGTTTAATTTTTTTTTATTATTATTATTATTTTAGAAAAGACGCATATCTTTCATTGAGTTTAAAAGAATATTTAGAATTTAGGTTTAAGACAAAATATAAATATTTATGTCTTGTACGATTTTTTATATGAAAAAATATATAATTTTTTACAATTTATGTTAAAAAATAATTACTGTTTTTTGTTTGCATTTTTATAATATTTAGTGTATATCTCTTCTATATAAAAATGTGTAGATAACAGAAATTATTGGTTTCAACAGTTTTTTATTTTTTTTCTTAATTTTAACAGAATATTTTTATAAAATTACATAAATAAATAATTAAATAAATTAAAATAAAATATTTTACAATAATAATTATTTAAAAATAATAAAACCTTACATTTTATATCTTAAATAAAATTTAAACTTAACGTATTAGAATAATATCATATTAAATATATAATATAATATAATCTACTATCAACTAGCGACAAACTTAAATTTAAAATCTAAGTATAATGTTAATATTATATTAAACATGTAATATATAATCGTTTATTGTCACTGTCAAATTAAAAAACGAGAACAAACATAAACTTATTTAAAAAAAAAATAATTAATATATGATATTGTTAAGATATTTTATGATAATTTAAATAATTAAATCATACTTATTAAAAAATAATAAATGCATACATATCATTTTTTTTATCTTATAAATTTTTGTGATAATTTATTTTTTATCAAGTGATTTGAGCTCATTTTCTTCTTCAAATTCATCAAATGACATTGTGACATATATTAGAAACTAAAAATAGTTGATGCATGTATATTATTGTCTACACTATGACTTTTTCTATTTTTATTTTATTTCTATTATTAATTTTTTTAAATATTATTGTAATTTATATATATATACATGTCATGTAGCTATATAAATATATATTTATGTTAATGTTGTATTTAGGTATTATATATGTAAAAATTATTGATATAAATAACTTTTCAAGAAAATGATGCAAGAGTGTATACTCTTGAACTCATAGAGCGAGACCCTAAAATAAGTTCAAGAAGCTATGAAGAGTAATAAACTCTTAAAGGAAAGATGGACAGAGGGGAGTTGGCTGATAATGATGGAGAGTAACGATAGCATAATATCAATTTTTCAGTCTCGTCATCAAAAGCGGCTTCCAATTGTTCGAAAATTCTCAGCTATATGGGGGTTGGACGGTGAGCAAAAATAATTATATGTACTATAAAATTATAATACATTCTATTATATATATATTTAAAAAACTGTAAATTATTTTTTTATTAAAATTATAAATAATGTTTACAAATTTAAACTAAATAAATATATATTAGGAAAAAAAAAATTTTAAAAAATAGATAGACCGTATATTTCAATAAAATTATATTTTCGAATTATTTTGAAATCATAAGAAAATTGATAAAAAAAATCCCTATAAAATAATACATGCGTATTTATATTTGTGATACCACCGACTCAAATTTGTGTAACAAAAAATAGACACAAGACAAGTAAGGAATGGCGTGATGACACGCGACAAATGAAGCGAGTGGAGTGGAGTGGAGTGGAGAGAAAATTGGGTGTGGAAAATATAGCGAGCAAAACAGGGTAATATATATTGATGGCTATGGCTATGGCTATGGCAATGCGTGGAATGGAATAGAATAGAATGTAATTGAATTGGAGCTACTCAGTCATTCAAGCATTGAATCCCGCGTTCGCCGTTCCATCATACATCATCCAAACATACCCTCTCTCTTCTCAAATTTTCTCACTTTCACATCTCTTTTTTTTTTTTGTATGCTTACAATTATTCATTTTCATTTTCTTTTTTCTTTCTTTCTTTTCTCATTATAATATTAATTAACCATATTATATATTTATGATAAACATTCTCAACAAGAATTTGAGTCTTGATCATAACTCAATTCGTTGCATCTCATTCGGAACTTTCTCTCTAAATCTCTTTCAGAGAGAAAAAAAAATATAAGAGAGAGTAAGTTTTGAATAGGAGGAGGTGGTCGTCGTGGTGGGCACCGGTGAAAATAGTCTATACTATAGCCTTAGTTATTTGACTTTCATCAGAGTCGCATTGCTTTTCTTCTTTCTTCACTTTTTGAGCTCTTTTGTTTTTCTCTCTTCTAAACCTTTCCTTCGACCCCATCGTGTTCGCCACTTCTTTCTCAATCTTCAACATCGTCCTATACCAACTGCTTCTTCTTCCTCGTTGTCGTTTTTTTTCTTTGTAACGCCTCTGTTTTCTTGCAACGACATATATGTTTATATAATTGACATTTGAGGTGGTTTGTAATTTATTAAAGCCGAATTCGCAACTGGGTTTCGATAATTTCGAGTTCTTCTTTGTTTATTTGGTAGCAAATTAATGCAAGTATCCACGTTTCCATCAATCTTTGGTTCTGTTTCTCTCGTTGTACAAAAAATCCAACATTGGATTTGTAAATGAGAAAGGTTTTCAAGGCTGAGTTTTTAGGGTCCGAAACACGTTCTGGGCCACCAAGAAAGGAAGGTTCGTAGTTGTATTCTCTCTTTTTTCACATTTTTCTTTTTTTTTATTGCTCCATTTTCATGGAAGTTGCGCCAAAAGGTTCCTTGTCCAGCTCATCCAATCCAGGAATGTTCTTCTAATAAATCAGGTTTTTAATAACTTAATCCCAGCTTTCCAAACCCAAATCTTTTTCTGTAATTTAATCCGTTGGTTCGTGTTTTGCTTCATTTCAACACAACCTGGTTTGTTGGTGTATTCATTTGGGGTTGATGGGTTGCGCAAGCTCTAAGCAAAAGCGATGCCGGAACTGCCAGGGCCCTTATTCACCGGTGCCGCGAAGTTACTCAATGCACGTCCACCACCCGCCGGAGAAGAAAGGCGACAGCTATCATTTGGTCGCCCTTACCTCCTCCACCTTGGGCTCTATCATGCTCGAATCCGCCTTTCAAAACGACAACAACCACAACCATGACGACCGTGACCGCGACCACAAGGTAACCTGTAATGGGTTCGATCATAAAAATGATAATCTCAATAGCAAAGACTTTGCAGTCGGACTTGTTGAGGCCAAGACTTGGTCTAATATGATAAACGAAAAAATCCCAAAAGTGGTTCCCAAGACTCCGATCAGAACACCTCCAGGAGAGCCTGAAACGATTAATGCTTGGGAATTAATGGAAGGTCTTGAAGATATTAGCCCTTTCAGGTCACCCATTCACGTTCGAAGCTTCTCCTTTGATATTGTTCGAGATCCAAATCCAATGCCCACTTCTCCTTTAAATCGTCCCAAATCACGGTTTCAAGAGAATAACGTTTCGGCTTCGCCCAAGCCCATGTGGCTTCATTTGTCAAACAAAGAAGACTTGAATTCAAATTCAAATTCTGGAGTTACTGAATTTGATCCTGAAATCATCTCCAGTTTCAGAAAATCGCTTGAGGAGCTCTCCCCAGATCATGAAAAGCATCTGGGCACGGCTGGAAACGACTTGTCAATGGATACAGAGATGGAAAACGACACATTTGAAGATAAAAAATGGCCATCGTACGACAAAGTTAAAGAGAAGCTAATTCTCTACTTCACGAGCCTACGAGGGGTTAGGAAGACGTACGAGGATTGCTGCAATGTGAGGGTGATCCTAAAAAGCCTCGGTGTAAGGGTAGATGAGCGCGATGTTTCAATGCATTCGGGGTTCAAAGATGAGCTTAAAGAGCTTTTGAAAGATGGCTTCCATGGAGGTGGTTTGCCAAGAGTGTTTATGGGGAACAAATACATTGGTGGAGCTGATGAAATCAGAAGATTAAACGAGGATGGTCAGCTAGAAAAGTTGCTCGAATGCTGTGAAAAGATTGATGATGACTGCGGAGATGGTGGTGGAGCTTGTGAGGCTTGTGGGGATGTAAGGTTTGTGCCATGTGAGACATGTTCAGGGAGCTGTAAAATATACTATGAAGCAGAGGAAGAAGAACAACAAGAACAAGAAGATTATGGGTTTCAGCGTTGTCCTGATTGTAATGAGAATGGCCTTGTACGCTGTCCCATTTGTTGTGATTAGATCAATAACTTGTGACATTATAATTAACAAGGTAACCTTCTTCCATTTTTGTTGAAGTTCCTTTCCTTTTCTTTTTTGGCTTGGTGAGTTGTTTTTGTTGTACAGTTTATAGTTTTTCATTTTGGTCATGTTTGAGAGAAGAGATCAATGAGGGAAAGAAAAAAAAAGAACTGTAATGGGAATCAGTGAAGAATGTTGTTCCAAAACAGATTCCCTCAACCTTGTAGTGTGTCATTACAACTTGTATAATTTCATTTCCAGAAATACAGAAAAGAAAAAGGCTTGTATACTTTAATTTTTTTTTTCTTTTGTCCATTTACGGAAATTCGATAAGATATATGAAATGTGCATGAACGGTTTCCCCATTTTTATTGTTTAGTTTTACTATTAGATAGCAAAACCAAAATTTGAGGGGCTTTGAGTTTCACATTAATATTTAAAAACAAACAAAGGCAGTCCTTGTATAAATGATCAACTTATTCCTTAGGCTTTTATTAAAAGAGACCTTATAATTATCGGTCTATGAGACTAACTCTATGCCTAATAATAAAATGCCATGTTAGCCTAATAACACTAGAGTTCTTTTAGCTCCATAACCAATCCTTGCTAATTTCAAATTTGATTGTAAAAAGAGAAATGCCAAATATTATGTATTACATTCTTTTTTGTACTTTCTTTTTTTTTTTTTCTGTAGTCTCTCAAATCAACAAATGATATGTGTTTTTCACTAATGATTTAATATGGATAAATGAAAGTGTAAAATATAGTGCAATAGGAGTTTCCTTATATCATAGATATAAATACAACAACCCATAGTTCCATTTATGAAATCTTTGACTCATTCTTAGTCCATGGTGTTATTCTTTGGAAGTAATCTTGGTTTTATTTTATATTCACGTATCATTACTTTTTAATTTAATATCTCTAAACTAGGCTATGGGAGTAAACGTTTCAAACATATTTATTTAATATACAAAGAAAAATCACATTAGGTGAAGAACTTTTGAAGCGGCGTCGGCAAGTGACTATAAAGAAATTGACGTAGTCAATCTAGTATTTTTGAAATCGACCAAGTAAAAAAGGAATAAGCCCCATGAAAATATCGTAGCCCCCAATCATCTAAATGCTACCAGGCAACTCTGAAATTAAAATAATAAAACTAACAAAACCATTTTATAATGTTCTCAACCACTCACAAGGACGGCAGACCAATCACTAATTCCCTATATTAAATTCTAATAATTCGAATTCTACAAATAAAAAAGAGACTGCCCACTTAATGTGACGCCATAACGTAACACTAGATTATACATTTAGATGATCAAAAAACAACATGAGGCATTGGAAAACAATATTTAACACTTGGTGAATTTGACCAAGTTCTGTCACGGACTCTGCTTTTTGAATCTCTGAAGTCATATATATTATGAGAAGAACTTTGAGATACCATTTTCAAAGATGTGTTCAGAAACGGCGCTAGGATTAAATATAATGATTAATAGGTGTCATTAACATAAGGTGACACCAAAATAATAGAAAGTAATAAGTGCCTAAGTTGTAAATATCCTTTCCTTCTGTCGTTCACTTTCTCACAAGTCTTACCTTCACCTTTCAAATCTGTCTGGGGTATCAAAATTGACATGGGCCTTAGAGTTAGACCCCATGAAATCACAATGACACTTCACCTTCTAATCTACTCAAGATAGTGTCGTTTTGGGTTGGATTGTTAACAGTGTGAGGCCAATAATGGCTGCCCCCAAAACACAAATAAGGAGGTAAATACATAAGTTACTTTAGTAATGAACAATATGAGTTGAGCTTCTTCATTTCTTTCCTGTTGTCCCCAAAAAACACATGTGCAATCAATGCTACAAAAAAAAAAAGGAGGGGTCTTATTGATTTATGGTGGAAATGACGTTGACAAGGTGGGTAGTATCCGTTCTTGCCACATAAAGGCTTCTCTTTCTCTCCTTGTAAAACTAATTTTTGGGGGAAAAAAAGAGTGACTCAGAGTTGTCTGGTTGTCGTGTACTGGGATAATAAACATTGTTGGTGAGCTTTGTTTTCAGGAAATTTTCTTATCCTATTTGGATTAGCATGCTCGGCATATTAATCGGATTCTCGGGAAAATGACATCCCATATGGCGAAATAGAAGGAAACTGATTCGTGCTTTTTGACTGGAAAAATAATAATAAGATTGAGTCCAAGTTAGTGGATGTTGTTTTGTGCTTGTTTGCACTAAAAATCATTTGAATTAATGCTGTAACACAACTCAAAAGGTGAGAAAATAAGTAATGGAATTTGATGATAGTACGCTTGTTGTTACACGTGTCAATGTATATATATATAAATAAGAGAGTGAGATAGCTTTCAAAGACGCAAAATTAGTGCATGGAGAAGTGGTTGATTTATTTAACTACACTCATATATGATGAGGTGGTTTGATCCTTCAAATGGAAGCACTATGGTTCAACGTTGGAGCAACACGAAGTTGTTGGGCGTTAAAGAAAACAAAACAAGTTGTTGGGAGATGAGTTGAGGGCAATTAAATTGGTTGGCAGATAAAGAAGACGAGCATTAGAAGATTAGAGTTGGGAATTTCATTATTAATTTTAAAGCTTAAAGCAGAGAAGTACTGTACTTGTTTCATAATAATAAAAGGTTGACAATTTGAGAGAGAATGAAAGAAATTGGTGTTGATACATTAGATATCATCTTCTATAGATGCCAAGGGAAGTCAACTCCCTTGGTTTTACATTATTTGGAAAGTCAAACATATTGTTGGATCAGAATAGAATAGATGATGGAGCTCAATAACTATGTCGTTAGTTTGGACTAAACCACAAACATTTTTTTTAAAATCGGAAAACACAAACATTTTACTTGTCACGTTATACTATGGATGTGTCAACGTTGACTTGTGTAAAATACATGTATAACAATGTGTTTAAACTTATTCAAAACGGTCCTAAGAGACTCCAAAAGGGTATGTTGCTAAGTACCATTTTAAAGTCAATGAATCAATAATTTTCAACTTGGGATGGTTTATACTACCATAATTAGAAGAGATTTTATTTGTACATTTTAATATAAAATGAAAACAGATTGCAGAACATTGTTCGTACTTCATGTGTTTGTCTTAGACTTACTTAGCACCGTTACTTCCTAATTCAGACGCAGCTTTAGCAGCGCGATTCAACACGTCTGAAACCCAAAGAGCTCCCTTGGAAAAGTAGGTGCTGTTGACTACAACACTACCAGCTGCCATGGCAGCTCTTCCAGTTACTGATGCAGCTGTTACAGCTGCTGTCCCAGTAACAAAAGCAGCTGACTTGGTTATGTCCGAAACATGAAATTTCTGATCTACGGTTTTAACAGTTTCCATGCTTGCATAAATTGTGTCTGTCAGCCCGATTCTATTGCTAATCTCAGCAACTTTGGCTGCTGCAGTAGCTGAAACGTGATGAGACTCGTCCAAAGCTTTGGCCTTGATTATTGCATCTTTACCTAATACATAACCTTTAGCTAGCATGGTTTTGACAACTTCTTGAGCCACCGTTATAGCTTCGCTAGGGGAAGAAACAAATTGATTTGTACAGTAAACCTGCTAATGTAGTAGAGAAGATTTGAGTGTCATCAATTTTCGAACCTAAATATCATCATCTTCCATTTTAGGCTAACAGATTATAAGAAACTGATGTAGCAAACTCAGAACAAAACTTAGGCCGAGTTCATATGAGTTCCTACAAGTCCAATTTGACATTTTCACCACTAATCTAAGAAACTCAGAGCCAATCTTTCGCAACATATACCAACTCAAGTGGCAGCAGATGTCACCATTTCCAAATCCCACAACCAATGCTCCAACTTGGTCCTATAAACTAATGAAATTCAAGAAACTGAACTTTTACCTTATCTTAATTTTTTTGGTAGAAACATAATTTTTGTCCCCTATGTGAAACTAATGAGAAAACAATATGATAAATATTCGAAAAGCAATCATAGTTGAGGATATACAATGCATTTATAGGTGATTAATATTAAACCAAACCACATATAATTAGTTGCAAAACATGATGCATACCGTTGAGCTAGAATGTCCATCAGGGTTCCATGAAGAATTGTTCCACTGATCAGATTCCTCTCCATAAGTTCCCCAAGCTGATATGTGTACGAGTTGGTCTAATATTGTAGCACCCTGGAAAATCAAAATCCAATCAAGAAGGAAAAAAGTAAACAAATCAACTAGCATTCTAGAAATTAGTCATAATTAGTAACAGTTTCAGCTAGCTCAGTCATCCAAATCGAATATTAAAAAACTTTAACAAAGGAGCCTTGCTCATAAATTTTATACATCCTGAGAATTTAAAATGAGAGGGTTTTAAGAACTTCAAAACTGAGGTGTTACTCTCTTTCTTTCTTCTTGGCACAGTGTAAGATGAATGAATAAACCAATATCCAATAAAGGTTGAGGGAACAGAATATCAAAAGTGAATAACAATCATTGATCAATGTAGCATTTTTGAGGAATGAAAAAGCAAGAGCCAGGAACTATCCATTTTATATTGAGAATTTGGTTTTCAATAACAATTTATAGTGTAAACAGCTACTTACACTGAGCAATACAGCCGTTTCAAGAGCATAAGCATCTCTGAATGTTACATATGCGGTACATGCATATTCACCAGATCTGTTTGCACCATTCAAAGAAACACTCAATACTCAGACATATATAACGAACCATAATAATTTGTGAAGAAACTCAATGAAATCAAATCAAGAAAATATAACTAATTGTTCCAAAAAAAAATAATAAAGATGCCTTTTACTTGTGTAGATAACAGTATCAATCGCCATGATGGACATAATGAACCAAGACCCTTGAAGAGTTTCACACCAGAAAAACTAAATATGAAGTTGAACTTTGAAAGTCATATGATGCAAGGCATTCAAGTATGTTTCTATTGTATAAAAAACAAAAATGACAGAGTAAAATCTATAAAAGTTTTTGAGAGTTTCCCAAAAAATTTGGAGCTCGGATATTGGTACCAACTTTTGAATGTTAAATAATGAATATGAAGGCAGTTATTGCTGGTTCAAAGCATGTTTAGTCATCAAATGCATCTTGACAGACCATTTAGCATACAAGTGGGGTCATTATGCTTATAAAACCAGGTTATTGATAATATTATTCAGAATAAAGCAGCAAGAAGCTTTATTTACATCATAGCTAAAAATCTAATCATAGCATAAGTTGCACGGATTGCTTTAAAATATTATGAACTTGTAGTAAAGACTAAGTAAACAAGATTGATCTCAATTGATACCCAATCATCTTTTTGAAATGGAAAAGGTTACAGTAAGATGTGAAAGTGTTTTAACATAGATGTGGATAGTAATTGTAGAAAGTGTAAGCATAGAGGTGAAAGGTCTAAGTAACATGAGGTTCTATCTCAAAACTAATTGGTAATGAGTAAAGTAACTCATACTCTTATATATAGTTGAATGTGCTCACACACTTTCCATGTGGGACACACTAACAAAACAAAGGGTTCAGTGGGCAATAATGACTATGATTGTTTATGAGTAATTAAGAGTATGGATAATGGACTCTACCTGATGATTTCAACATGCTCAATTGCACCACAATGAGAGAAGAAATCATAAACATCCTTCTCAGTTGCATTAGGAGATAAGCATGTAACTTCTGCTGTGTAACCACCAGTGTGCATTGTTTTCAACACTAAAATACAAAAAGTAAACAAAGTGAGACTGAGTGAACCTGTGAAAAGGGACTCACCAACAAATACAGAAACTAGAAAAACATTAGGTTTACATAGCAAAGGAAGTGATAATGCATATTAAACATTGGCAAACATTACATTAGAATGAAGGCACTGTATTTCTTCTTTCTTTCTTTCTTTATTTCTGTTTTTTCACTAGAATGTAGATGACCATGTTTTTTTCTCAAAGAAGAAACAAAAGAGATAAGGGAAATGTCAGAAACAGATGGAAGATGTTATCACATTGGGACAGTTCCCTAAACGTATTGAATCTTAATTGTTTCAGTAACCCTTAGTGGTCCATAGTCCATACCATTCCAAAATGGCCCGGTTTTGTTTAACATCTAGTGAAACAATGTATTGTGTAGCTGCCATAAGATGATGCATTTAACTATTATATTGCCTTAGTCCAATAAATTTACAGGCAGCACAGAGTGTCCACCAGAATTCTGAGGAGTCAGTAGATATGGTACTTGAAAAAAGAAAACCTGTTCATTATATCTTGAGAATGAAAGAAGCATGTGGATTCACTAAATGTTATCCTATCATAACACTCTAAGAAAGTCAAGCTTTTTAATTGTATCTTTCTTGATCAATAATAAGAAATTCAACTTGGAAATGATATCACTTATCAGAGTATATCTTTTCATGAAAAAGCAAGTCATTTTACTGAGTAATCTAAGAAAGTTCATAGCATTATTAGGAAGAAACCTCAACTAAGAAATTCCAAAAGTGGGAATAATGTTCCATTTTCTCTCTGAGTTATTGCAACAAAATGATTACAGATCATCAGGGCTTGAAAGGGTTGTCCTGTTTATAATGAATTTGAATAGCTAAGCAAAGAAATTTATGAAATTAAAAAAGAAAGAAAAAGCACATCTAATATAATAATAAATAAATAACCGAAACTTAGAGTGTGAAAATGACATCACAAAAACAAATTCAAACCTAGAACAGATAGATGATGACTAAACATTAAAAATTCATGAACTATAACACGAAAATAACAAATCAAACCACTCATATATTTAATAATAATTTACTATATTATGATTATAAAATAAAAATATAAGAAGCACAGTAGAAAAATATTGGATAAGTAACAAGGTTCGGCTTTGCTAACCTGTTCTGTTATGTTCTTCAGCAAAGGCGAAAAGCTTATGAGAGAAGACAGAAGAGAGAGAGAGAGAGATTGGAGAAGAGAAAGAGGAGAGAGAGAGAGAGAGAGCGTCGGCAGTGGCACAGCAACTAACTGGGGCCTCCTTATATTACACGTGCACTCAGGGGGGTCTACCAAGGGAATGAATAATCCCACGCTCAACCTACGAGCGTGTGATACACACCACAACTAAGGGTTCTGCAAGTGGGGGATAGAGCGTGAGTGGGAGTCGCTTTGGAAAGCGCGTGAGGTTATCCTGAGAACGCCGTCGCTGGTTTGTGGAATGTGATTGGTGCGGAATCTTATTTGGGATTTGAATCATTAAAGTGAAGAAATGGTCGGCAAGACGGTGGCGTTTTCTCTAAGTACGGTGAATTCCATGTCTAACTAACATAAAGTAAAAACACTTTATTTATGTATATTCTTTTTTTTAATGAATTATTTATGTATATTCATGACTTTTTTCCCATACTTTTTCTAAATAAATATTTTATTGCATCTTTTTAAAAAAATATTATAAATTAAAATTTAAAAAAATTATATCAACTCTTACATTTTATTATTTTAAAACCTTCTATTTAATATTATATAGAAAACTAGTTGTCATATTCTTCTCATATTTTATATAGTTTTAATTTTTTTTTTTAATTTGATAAATAATTTTATGAAAATTATACATTGAGATAGTGAGTTAGGAAATATAATTTATTGTTTAAAATTATTTTGTCAATTCGCAATAACATATATTTATAAATAATTAATTAATTAGTAAAGTATAAAAAGTGAGGGAAAAAGTGTAAATAGAGTCCCTCTATTAGTCATTGTAAAAAAGTAGGGGGAAAGTGTAAATAGAAATAAAATATACTACTCATTGTAATTTTTGATGACTTGTTTTATCATATTAATTTTTTAGATATTGTATTTTAATAAATTATTTTTTAGACTATGTATTTTATAAAATGATTGAAATAGACCCTTAAATTAAATTTTGATAAAGAAAAAGATTGAATATGAAAAAATAATTGTTAGGGAGAATGATTTAATTTTGTTCTGAATTGTTAGTTTGACCAAAATCAGGTTTAAGGGTCTATTTGAACAATTTTACAAAATTCAGGGTCCCCAATCACAAGCCTAGCTCGTTGTCCTCTACTTCGAGTCTTCAACCCAAGCAAAGTGTCGCCTTCAACTAGACGACTTGGACCTAGATGGTGAGAGAAGAAGGTAGAGAGAAAAGGAAATGGGTACAAGGGGAATAGAGAAGAGAACAAAGAAAGAAAGAGAGAAGGAGGCAGTTGGGTGAGGGAGGCAGAGAATGTGTGAGAGAGAGAAGAGGGTTTTAACTTTTAAAAATAATAATAAAAGATTATGATCAAAATAATAATAATAAATATATATAATTATATAGAGAGAGAAATGTGAATGAGGTCTAAATTCTGTTTTTTTTAATACATTCAACGTCTCCCATACGAAGATGTTGCACATGTGACACGTTTTTTGTGGGGAGATATTACATATAAGCCCAAAACGAGTTGTGGGATCTACCTAGTCTACTTGCAACATCTCCTTTCATTTTAGGGTGCATTTGAAAGGTACTATGTAATTGGAATTGAATGTAATTCAGAGTAATTACTTGATTTGGCATATTTGTTTGACCATCTAATTACACAATAACTATGTAATTAGAGGTAATTGAGGGGTCTCAATTACACTCTCCAATTCTTATAGTCCCAATGAAAATTAGGTGTAATTACACTGTGTAAATACTAATTAATATCAATTTTAAACAGTATTGATTAAGTAATATTATTTTTTATCTGTAATTACTGAATGCTTTGTCAAACATGACAATAGGAATTTATAAGTAATTACCACTTGACATCCAAACACACCTTGTATTTTAAAATATAATGTAATTACTCATAAATGTAATTACTACCCTAGTAATTACACAATTGTTTCCAAACATGCCCTTAATGAGTTACAATTTTAGTCATTAAAAAAAACTTTCAATGTCTCCCAACATATGACATTAAAAACTTCTTCTAAATTTTAATATCTTACACTTATTGTGTAAGACATCACAGGGAGTCATTAAATGTCAAAATTGTTATAGTGGAAGTTCGATGTAACTATAATGAACACAATCATGTAAAAAAACCTGAAATTATATCTTATTCACATGTGTAAAAATGTATGATTCACCGTGATAATGCATAACAATGTTCACTATTGTAGTCTTGCCCATACACATTATATCCAACATTTATAAATCAATGAGTAAATAGCGGCTAAAATATTCAATGCTTTAAAAATGTCGTACTTTTATACTTAATTTTTTTTGCAGTAAATATACCTAATTTTTTAAAATGTTGTATTTTCATACCCAATATTTTTTTAATGTTGTACTTTTATACCTAATTTTTTTATACATGGTAAAAATAGACTAACTTTATATTAAGACATTGGGTATATTTACTACAAAAATAAAATTGGGTATAAAAGTGCAACATCATAAGAACATTGGATATATTTACCATAAAATAAAAGATTGAGAATAAAGTACAATATTTTGAAAATATTAAGTATATATTTACCGTAAAAAATAAGATTGAGTATAAACGTACAACATTTTAAAAATATATAGTATAGAATTATTTTTATATTTATAGAATATCTATATCGAAATCTATCAAATTATATATATATTATATAAAAATTAATGTCATAAATTAAATTTCTGCACATGATACATCTATTTACATAATTGTCATTTTGCTATTGTGTTGTAGTGCCAAATTTCAACCATATATATATTTTTCAACCCTCTTAATTCTATATATGTATAAATAATTAATATTAAAATTCTAAAGGCTAAAGGTAGTTACACTTTCTTCAAACTCAACCTCTTTTTTCTTAATTTTTGTTTGTAATGAGGAAATAAATCGATGACCCGTCACAGTCAAACTGATATAAATCTATATATATATATATATATATATATTTATATACATAGAAAAAAAATGTAGTAGTGGCCCAATGACAGTGGGGCTTGTCTCTATGATTTGATTTTCTAGGCTTTTAGTTTTAGATGAACAATTTAATTTATAGCATGGCATGGCTAGTTAGACACCCTTCCATTATTTCAGCCTGCTTCTTCTACTCAACACACATTCACTAAGTTTGGCCTACGAAGATGATCACATATACCTCTATATATAACACGTTTTCATTTTTCTTTACACACACCACTTTATATATTCCTATGTATTTATCGAAAGTGTGGACTTTTTACTTGTAATTCATTGATTATACACCCCATTATAATCATTTATATAAATCTATATAAAAATGCAACAAAAAAACTCCAAATAATATTTCTTATTTAGTTACGTCAGGATGATGGGCCTTATATAACTGTAATTGTAATATTTTATGATATACATTCAATTTCAACTAAAGTTTTTCCATTCTCGTGCGTTGATAAAACTATATATGTATGAAAATATTCTCACTCGATCATAATTACGCATATGTTTATATATATATATATATATATTGTGAACATGCATCATCAAACCATTCGACAATATTTAAAATTTATAATATTTTATAGCAATTTTGTTTTAACTAAATATACTATATATATATAATCTTATATTATTAAAATAATTTATCTTAACTTTTGTGTTAAGATTTTAATAAAAACTCAAAGATGCTCTTTTTAAATTAAATTAAGTAAAATTAAAAGAAAATAAATCAAAATTAAAAATATATATATAAATGAATAATTTTATAGTATTACTACAAGGCACACCAACATATATATTGTCATTGGTATAATTTAATATCCAACATCACTTATTTCAATTTTAATAAATTAAAATTAAAATATACAAAACTCGATATTTATTTGTACCAACAACAATATAAGATGTTGGAAACTCTAAGATGATCTTTAGGCTTTCTCTAATTTTATTTAATTAAAATTTAATCGGAGCATCTTAAAAATGACTAAAATTAAGACAAATTTATCTTTTTTCTATTTAATTTAAAAATTATATGGTATATATATTATGAAATTTTAAAAGTATAAAATTAAATTAAATATTTGCCTTATAAAAAATTAAATCAAATATTTATTAGCTAAAACTCAAGCATATAAAATAATATAAACTACATTTTTATATAAGGCAAAAAGAAATACAAGTACAATTTCTAATAATAAATAAATCAACATAAACTCAATAGAAAATGCTAGAAATTAAGCCAACCACAAACCATATGGCTAATATAAATGATGTCTACAACATTAATTGTACTGATGAGGATCTTCAATGATATCCATAATAACACTCAACAAAAATTGCAGAATTTTGTGGTCACGGATTCAATGTGAATAAGAACTATAACCACTTTTAATAATAAAAAAATAGCAATAATAACCGCTTTTAATGTTGAAATTTAAGCTTTCCAGTCATTAATTTTATATGCAAAATTCCCTAC
The DNA here is from genome assembly GCF_963169125.1 of Humulus lupulus. NCBI lineage: Eukaryota > Viridiplantae > Streptophyta > Magnoliopsida > Rosales > Cannabaceae > Humulus > Humulus lupulus. The sequence continues at coordinate 71,466,114 of NC_084794.1, read as the reverse complement.
TTTATGAAAATATGTCGGGCACGGCTAGCTAACCCATCACGTATATCCGTTAAATGTAATTATAAAAAAAATCATATTTTACAATAAATTAAAAAATAGAAAATAAATTACGATTAAAGTTTCTTGCAACGTACGTTCAATTTCCAACTAAAGCTAAAATTTAAGTTAATGGTAAATATATGACAAGAATTATGGGTTGATTTAAGAATTAATTGGTGATTAGTAGAGTTACTTATGTTCTTATTAATGACTCAATATTTTTACACTTGTTACATGTGGGATATCATACTCCAATATATATCCCCTCAAGATGGTAGTGATTTTTCGCTCACCAATCTTGAATCACCAGATCACAAGTGACATTCCCCCTTAAGATGATGGCAATTTTTCGCTCACCAATCTTGAATCACCTGATTACAAATAGCATTTTTCAGCTCGCTTATTTTTTTTGGATCTCAAGTGTCTTTTTTGCACTATGCGGATCTCATGCGACTTAGCTTACTATTTTGATCTCAAGTGTCTTATTGCACTATGCGGATCTCAAGCATTTTTAAAGTTGGCTCACTCTTTGGATCAAATGCATGCTAGGGAATTGACTCGTGATAGCATGACAAGAATTATTGAGCTCCATCTAAAAATTAATTGATGATTAGTAAAATTACATATGTTCTTATTAATGACTCAATATTTTTACACTTATTCTATGTTGGATACATACTCCAATAACATATATGACAAAAATATCTCAATATCTCATTATAACACAAGTGTGATAAGTAATTTATAGATTACGATTCAAATCAAAACAAATGTTGTGATCGCAGTGTTTCACGTGATAATTAATATACATACATGTATGTATGTATGTATGTGTATACATCATAATTGTCCGCATGGTTGATCATAATTAAGGAAAGAGTCCTGATAAGTGTAATCGAGACTTATCAAGCCAAACAATAATGCATATGAAATGTTATCTCCTCTCCTCTCGTGAGAGTCCCTCTCATTAAAAATTTATTTATTTGCTAATTTTAATTGGGACAAATGAAATGCATGCATTACTTTCTCGATATAATATATTTTATATATACCTTCTTGGACAAACCATCGAAAAACCTATATTTTAGTCTTAATTAGCTAGATATATTGATGACTGGGCGGCCGGGGCCTGATCTTTATTTTATTATATATTAATATAATTCTTATTAGTGTGAAAAAATTGACTTGATTTAGCTAATAATTATTATTATAATAATAAACAATTAAGTTTGTCACATAATTAGTTTCGTACGTACACATGTCATTAATTAGCTTTTCATACCCGTTTTTCTTTATCGTGTCTCCTCTCTAATTCTCTTGATAAAAAAAAAAAAAACTCCATTTTGCATGATGTCTTTTACCTAATCGATCTCATATCATTCGAAAAAGTTTGGTTTAATTGAATAGTTGATCAAGTCAAGACCAGTCTAACCCATATTGCCAGTGTAGTTTAAAAAATCTGAAAGAGTACGGAAAGTTTGTCTCCTTAGTTTCTTATATATATATATATATATATATATATAAAGATATTCTCGTGGTTTATAATGGCGTGGGTGACCACCAAATTCATGTAATCATACTATAAGATGTTGTTAAGGCATTTAGTTTAGGCAGTCCATAATATATAATAATTGCTATATTACTTTTTCAAAAAATTTAAACTGATCAGTGTGGATTTAATTTACTGTTATACATATTTTACAGCTACTTTTTTGGACAAAATTATTAAACGAAGACATCTATTTCTATATCCATATATATAAGTCAAAAAAGTTAAGCCGTGCTTAATTATGAATGTTTCATAAGGAAAATCAACTAGCATAGTAAGTAATTATTACTCTTAATTGTATAAACTGATAAGGCATGATGTCTATTAATATATTTATTTATTTAATTATAATCAAGTATGAATTAATTAGTTAATTTATGAATCATTTTAAGTCAGCGATCGGGCCAACTTCAAATTTCAACCAATTTTCAAAGAGTAATAATGGAGATCAAAATATTTTTCTTCATCCCTTTTCAAGAAGTATACACTTCATTATTATTGTTCCTTTCACTGCCAATATATTATATATATGGTCAAATTCAAACTATGAAGTTGTCAACCATAGTTTTGTTATTCCGCTGCTCTAATTGGTTGATTAATTACTAGTTAGGATTATATTAACATTAGTGATGAGAGTTCTTTACGAATATTATTGTTCGATTTATTATGACATTTTAATGTATATATACGCCAAACCCATTGACTTCTATACTTTCTAATTTTTGTCGATTGATTAAAGTGCCCATCTTCTTACATAAGTCCAAAGATTTTGTGTAGACCTATATCTATACCCACAATTTACACGATGTAAGACTATATGAAAAGATGAAAATAGATTATTTTGTAATAAAATGATTTTCTTTCGATAATATTTTGTAAAATACAGTATCGGTATGGAATCTAGATAAGGTGTCAAGATATATAGTAGTGTGTGTCTAATTTTATTTATATATATATATACATAATATGTGAGAATTTTCAATAATATACATTTTGTCTAAAATTCTCAACAAACTAGTGTCGAGAATTTTCGATAGTGCGAAGAAGTTTTTGAAATGATTTTTGACAAAAAAATTATCAAAACAAAACTATCTACAAAGTGACTATAAAAGACCGCTATTTTGGTTAAACACACTCTTACTATTATAATTATAATTAAATTATATGCGCATGACACACACGTATATATATGTGTAAAAATCAACGAAAGTGTTTTTGTCATGGTTCACATATGTAAAGTTACTATCCCAAAGCATTGATCCTTAATTTATCGTTTGTAGAATTGGATCGAGAATCCTTATAATTTACTTTGGATAAATTTCTCTCTCACATGCATGCATGTCTCTCTCTCTCTACTAATTCATTCTTAAATCAATTAATATGATGCTTTTTTATTAATTTACGTGGTGCATTCGACCATCTAAATTTGCCTTGTTCTGATTCTAAGTCAATCTTTCCAACTCAAATAATCCTCATTCGTGCTCTTTTTATTACGTACTTTATATATATATATATTTATATATATGAGCATTATGAGATATTTATTAAATATATTATTACTCGTTTACTTCGTCTCTCATGTAGTCATTAATTGTCGCTTCCTTGTTTCATGGAATAAGGACTCGTTATGATTCTTGATCACTGAACAAATTTCTTGGTGTTCTTCTTACTTTGTCGAAAAAGGGAAAATTATATATGAAAATTAATCCTTAATCGAATATATATATATTTATGTGTGTATTTAATAAGTACTCTTCTTTTTCTAAATCTAGCTCCCTTATATTTTTCATTCTTAATATATCTCTTTTATAGTTCTAGCTACATCAATCCTCTATCTTGCATATAATGTTCTTTATAATTAATTAATTTATTCAATCTTCAAGGAAAATATTAATACATATATATTATTGCTGAATGTGTGAATTAAGAAAATAATAATTATTAAACTCCACACATATATATATATGGCCATATACCTATATAAAATATAAAAATTTATTCTTCTCTTTCACTACGTACGTGCTGTGTTAAAAATGTGTGTGTAACGTACTCTCAAATGTATTAATTGGCAAGTTAAATAGAGAGTAGTAAATTAATGTCGATTTTATTCAATATATGGGTATAATAAGTTGTTATATATTACATATATAATAAGTGCATATATTATATATTTATATCACACTACACTTACCAACAAGCTATAGCTAGATGTGTATATATGCTCAAACTTTCAAACTTCATGGATATGATTTAACACAAATTATTACAAGGATAAGAGAATTACTTTCATTATTTGCTATATTTAAATTGTCTCTGGTGTATATAGATTAATTAGTCATGATGTCTAAACACGATCCAACATAAAGTCAAATCACTCAAAATAAATACTTGTCGCTGTTGGGTAGATGTTGTCTCTTGATCTTATGTTACCGACAAAAAGCTAAAATGATTATTATTTTAAAAACACTAAAATATTAGACACAAATAGTATCCTCTCCTGATTAATTATCCTTTTATATCTAATATATATTGACACTTTGCTTTCCCTTTAATCAATATTAATTAGAGGCAGCGGGAGATACATATATATATAGGAGGAGTGTCTCTATCAATCATTTAAACGCAACATCAAAAAAGCAATATATACTTCTCAATAGTTTGTGCCTTTTGTGTTGTTATTATATATTCAAAAATATATATATAAATATATTATATAAGCTAAAAGGCTATAGGCAATAGCCATAATTATAGATATATAGTACGCGTTGTAATATATAAATCATCTTCATATATATATATATAAGGGATTTGCTATATATAGTGCAAATACCCTAGTTTTTATTAGTACAAAATATGAGCTTAATTACAGTGCTATAGCCGCACAGGAAATAACCTCGTAATGATCATAGGTACGTACATCCCAAACATTTAATAAATGTTGGATCAGACCGAAACATAGAGAAAAACCTAGCCAAACAAAGAGATCATCAACAACTATAAATTTATAATATATATATATATTATATGATATATGATAAATTATAGCATATATATATATATATAGCAAGCTCTAGAGAAAAGAAAGCCCATGCATACATATTGTATGTATAAATATATATAAATAGGAGTAGTTTCTCTGAAATCTCTCTTTCTCTCGCTCTATTGCGTGACTAGGCTCCTAATAATTGCTGCCTCGGCGCTATCAGCGTCAATGGTAGCCAACAGCTGGGACAGACGGTCACTTAGGTCGTCCACTTCTCTGTTTAAGTTCCTGATGTAGTTGCAGGTCTCTTGTAGGACCTTCGATGCTGATACCTGTGCACAACAAAGTCATGTACATAGTATCACAATTTTAAACCATGTCGCTTTCTTCCTCCTAACGAACTTTAAACATTGCATGATATTAATTCATATAAATCTATCATCACATATATATATATATATATAATATTGTGAAAACATTTTTGTCTCAACTAAAATCTATAATAGTATTGGCCTTATCCACGTACGTACAGTCAGTAATATTACACTGAAGTGTATTTATTTACATATATTATATATTCTATTGCTAGCTCAAACAAATTGTATATCATGTATAATATATATATATATGTCCAAGAACTAACAATATATAGTACTACTCTCTCTTAAGGTTTTAATTGATAATTATCATGTATATACGTTACGGAGTACTGCACATGCATATCATGTACATGATACAAATATATGCTATATGTACCTATAAAAGATCAAGTATAATAATTTAAAAACCTCTGATATATGTACTCTCTCCCTGGATACCCGGGTCAAAATTTAGACTACAGCAAGACCAAGAGACCCAAATATAAGTTATACTTTTTTAAAATGTAGCACATGCGTCATGCTAGCTATAGCAAGTTGCATTTTTCCGATTCTGTGTACCGCCTCCTCTTAGGTTTTTGAGAATACATATCATATATGTACTTTTTATATATAGATATACGTATATTTTACAGAGAGAGAGAGAGAGAAAGAAGATCGTAAAAAAGTACCTTGCCGGAGGGCCTATTCCGAATCTCAGGAACGAGTTGGCGTAACTTGGAAACCAGTTCAAGTATTTGGTCATCTGAGATCCTAGAAGACCCCGATTGCCTCGACCTTCTGCTAGACATGTTGATTTAATCTCTAAAGATATAGATATCTAGTACTTGCTTGTGTTTAATATGATCTAAATCTTAGCAAAAAGAGCTCACTTTGGGATTTCAAAAAGAGAAGATATGTATGCAGTAGTAAATTAACAAGTACGGTAGGAAAAAAGAAATACTCGGTGAAAGTACTGGCTAGTCAGAAAAGAGGAAAAGGGGAAAACGCAGGGTTGGGAGGTGACTTTTTTGAGATCAAACTAAGAATAAGTAGTTTAGTTATAAAGAAAGGGGAGAGCTAGCAACTTCAGTAGTTAATTCAGCTGAAGAGAATAAGGACTTGATAGCTAGTTAGCTAGATTTGAATCTATATATCGAAAAACCGGAGAAAGTGATAAGAGTTATAAAGAGGAAGGACCAGAGAGAGAGAGAGAGAGAGTACAATAGCAAAGACAACGATGTTGGAGGTGAAGAAGACAATTGCATTGAAGAAAGCAGTGGACTAGGCTTCATGTCCTAGGAGAGAGAGAGGGTTAGACTTGGTTGTGTAATTGTTTCCAATTGGAGTTGGATCTCAAGTGGGCTTCTAAGAAAATGTTTGTTTTGGAGTTAACAAAGTGGGCCTTCGTGTACATGTCTCAATGTGCAACTCCATGTGATCATAAAGATATTAATCCACTGCTCTCCCAAACTCTTTTCCCATTTTCCTTTACCCAATCAAAACATGATACGTCACTCACTCACGCTATAGTCATACTATACTTCTCATGACTCTCTCCCTCTTGAAAAAAAAAATCACCTGTCTCCAAATTTTCTGTCTCCTTCATGTCCCACCAATTATTTAAAGACACTTTATTTATTTATTTAATATATATTTAAATTATTTACAACTTTCTCTTTTCCCAACTATACACAAATATAGTGTCTTAAAATAAATATTGAGATATGGAGTAGACATAGAATTTTGGACGGACAGCAGATTTTTTTTCCTCCCTCTCCCTCTCCCTCTCCCTCTCATAGTCCCATATTTCAAGGCTTTGAGTATTGACCTAATTCCCCTTTGACTCCGAACTTCCGACATGGCATTCCCTGATTGGCGGAAGAGATCTAGAGACTGGACTGGGGATTATCAAGTAAATATTCAAATTAGCTAAAATGCTTTTTTTTTTTTTTTTATCTTCTATATACTGCTATGAGATATGTATGTATGTATCTATGTATGTATGCATGCATGCTAGTGTTTTACTTCTTCCTTAGGTTGGGACAGAACTACGTGAGATTTAGAACATCCCTGGATTGTCAAAGGCTCAGGGTCACATGCCATTTCCCTGGCACACACGACACGACACGTGGCGTCATGAGACTTAGTACAAATATCATATCATTGGTGGGAAGCTGTTTCTAGAAAAGGCATATATATAAAAACTTCAGTGCTTTTGTCAAGCACTGTCACGTGTAATAAAATTGGATGACCCTATTCTGTCTGCCGGGACCCTCTACTCTCTCTCTCTCTCTCTCTCCCCCTAAGCTAGCTAATCAAGCTCCATATTTGGATGTGAAACCAAATCTAATATGTAATGTTGCTGCTTTAATAACCAGCGATCAGTTAGTTGATGTAATATGATTATTGTTATATACCCGTTTAGGAGAACACTTATACTATATATAACAACCTCAAGTTGGCATTGTGACAATGTGTGTTATGTTAATGTGTATTATGCACCATACAAACTTTCGAATACACACATGTATATGTTTATACATATAAATTTCCATTTCTAGTGGCACAGGGTTAATGATAAGACGTATTTCTTAGCATGATGTATATGCCAGGTATGTGAGTCCATTCCATAGCTATCAAGTTATTTTTACTCCTTAGTAGTTAAGGTATATTAAGCTTGATTTGAAGCATTTATAGTATAATTTATTAGTAAAAATATAGTACTATATATATAAAAGTTGGTAAAAAGGGGAAGAAAAAAAATAAAGTTAATAATGAAGCATGCTATATATATATGCATACGTACTAGCTGATCTAATAATGTATTACTATACATGTATGGTGATATAAATCCAATGGGAAGAGACTTTGTTAATGTGTAATATTCAAAGATATTCACCTTTTAACGAGGATATGTGTAGAGAATGAAATATCGTCCAATAAACAAAAGTCGTGAAAGAGAAAATTCACTGAAAACGTTACACAAAAGTCTACATGTGTGATGTGCACAATTCAGAACTAGCAAACCTTTTTTAGGAACAAAAATTGACTAAGCTATATCATCTCATTGATTACAACATTTTCCCTCCTTTATACATGTTAGTCCATGTGAGTCTCATAACGCAAGTTAGAAACAATCTCATTCAAAACACCCTCTCTTTTACTTATTTGCTTGTTTTCTTTTGGTAACTCATTAATACACTCTATCCAATCTTACTATCTTAGGTGTTTATTATATAAAAGTATGTATACATAAGCATATGCTCAATAAATATAATATATGTATATGTATATACCAGCTATATATTATTAACTTCCTCCATTAAATTTTCCCCCCTATATATTTTGCAAGTGGGATTGTTTGCTGCTGTTTTGGGGTACGGTGGGGACAGGTGTGCTCAGAAGCTATAGATCCTATAACGATGAAAACATTTATAAGTGTTTTACTTACAAAACAAAAAGAAAGGTCAAATGCATGACAAGCTTGTAACTTTCATGAATCTTCTTGTAAATTATGTTGGAAGTTAGGTCTGTTGGAATCCCCATAAAATAATATGATGGTAAAGAGAAAGTAATTAATTAGCTAAAGCATTGCCCTAATCTTGGCTTTCTTGGCCCCCAATGCCAATAATACGCATGCGGTGTTCACTAATTTAATTAATTAGTA